>NC_090929.1:1551085380-1556085380 GCF_040938575.1 Ambystoma mexicanum
TTGTCTCACCCTGTCTTTCATGCTCCTTTGGCCAGGAGTGTAGGAGACCCATAAAATCTGGGGGGGACAGGGCTCACCTTGGGGAGTTTGTTTATTTTTATTTATTTACTGTGTTTTTGTCAAAGAACTCGACTTTTCACAAAATTAAAATAGCAGTAAGTATTTAATTACATATATTTTCACTGTATAAAACAAGAGAAAAGAAGAAAAGAAAACAGAAGAAAATTAAGAAGAAGAAGAGCAGTTCATAGTATAAAATCCTTCAATTTGGCGTTTCACTTCAGAAGACTCAGTTCACGTAAAAATATTACCACTTCCCAGGTCAAAAGGCTTTTGTGGCCTGAGCATAGCTGATCCCAAAAGGATTGGTTGTCCACCCACCATTCCTGTTTTGTCCACACAAATCTCACAAACTTTACAACCCTCTTAACAGGGGCTTTGCTGCAGACACAAACCACAGAGTAAAATGATCTGTCAAAACTTGTTTACAACTCATTATTCAGCTGGTGGTGGGTACAAAAATGCAGTTGCATCCCTATTTTAAAACAAGAGTTGACAACGCCAACCTTTTGGGCTTTAATGTAGGCATGGAAAAGGCACTTGCCAGGCACCGCCATAGTGGTATTAGGTACCCACTGATGGTAGCACCTGCAAAATGGTGCAAGTACCTGGACATTTAATAGCAGTGCCTGGCAAATGCCCAATACATATACACAAGCAGACACTTGCCATTGCTGGTTTTTAGCAGGACTTCAGTGAAGGAAATGCATAGTGCTAATAGAGTGGCTGAAGGCATCCCTGCATAAGACATTTGTATTACACCAGTAGTATGTTCCCAGCTCCAATTAAGTTATTAACTACACAGGGTTTTGTAGTAAACATCCCTAATCAACGGCTTTATCTAAACCAGAACTTTAAGTTTACATGCCATTTATAGCTCATTCTAGTGTTTTTTTAAAGGAATAGGTTATGGGGTCAAATGAGTCTGCAGCCTGTGTGGCATCCATCCACCAAAAACCCATGAAAGTTCCTAAAATAGCCCAAATAACATGATGCTGTGTCACTCACTCGCATAGCTTTTTTATTTCCCCAAGGCGCAGGTGGCAGGCGGTGCTCTGACCCACCTCACACTGCACTTATGGTTCCTAATCCGATTTTGAGCTTAAACAAGCTCCCCCGGCCCCCGGACCAACCCTGCAACGCACACCTCCCCTCAGCCACAGCCACTGTCTTTTCCTGTTATCATGAAATAAAACTAAGGTTTGCTGTTTCGCCCCTCACAGTTGATGAGTGAAAGACCCTGTAAATATCTTGCATGGGCAGAGGAATAACACTCACCTTAAAGGTGCACACGTGCAGGATTTAAACTTGGGGAAACCCTGTGAGAGACCACCAAACTCTACCACCCATAAATGCTGAAAAAAGAACATGGTTAATGGATGCACATCTAAGGATATCACTGATTACAACACCCTGAGGTGTATATAAATATATATATATATATATGGCTTTTTAATATAAAACGTTAAATATATAAATACGGTCACAGGCCCATAACCAACAGATGATCAACACATATTATAAATAAGTCATAAATTAGCCGGTTTACACCTTCGAGCTACAGGACCGCCACTTGACTTGAAGTGACCCTTTTTCATTTGTTAGAATACAGTGAGGTAAAATTAAGCAGGAATTATTATGCATAAACAGTTTTCCGTGGGACAGCTTACGAACATCTTTTACATCACTATATGGCAAATGTCCAGTGCATATGGCATTTAGGAGTTAGGCAGAATTATATGCAGTACCGTTTGGGAACACCACACACAATTAAGACTACAAGTACAGTACAAATTCACCTTTGGTACAAGCCTGTACTACACAGTAAAATGGTAGTGATCGCTGAGCAGCCAGACTTATCTCAAGAGTAAAGTGAGTAGTATCAATAGTTACACAAAGGACAGCAATTACTATGGTTCAAACAAACACTGACTCGAGGTTTCTGAATAAAAGAATATACACGTATTTACACATCAGTTGTAAAACATTTCACTAAAGGAAAGCAGTTGGAAGATCACACTCTTAATACACCACACCACTCCCAATAGATTCTGGACAAGTTAAACTCAAAAATTAAGTATGAGAAAAATGGCACTCCAGTAATTTAAAAAGGGAGGGAAAGACAATGTTAGGTAAAAATTGAGCAGCACCAACAGGTAAGTAAGCAGGGCAATCTAGAAAGAGAAACTACAGTGATGGAATCAAATCAAAAAGGCTTAGGGCCAAAGTCAATAGGACAAAAGTCTTTTGCTAAAGATCACACAGTTCAGGGTAGTTTGTGGTTAAGTCTTTGCCAAGAGTTCCGGACGAGGTTGGTCAGCAGAAAAGTTAGTTTAAAGAGTAGAGAAGGACAAGCCCTCGGATTGGCGAAAGGTTTCACACACCTTCACTGCGGCTGGACGAAACGAACAACCGGATTTGCACAGTACCTTTAAGTGGAGAAGAAGCTGTAGCTGAGACGGACATTCCTGGCAGTTCCTGAAGGCTCACGGTTCCCGAAGTGACTGTCAGACTGACATGAAGTAGGAGGACTGGAGGGCCGTGCACTGCCCAGGGAAGAAATCAGCAGCAGAGCAAAGCAACAAATAAAAGGTGCGCTCCTTAAAACCCAAGTAGGGTCCGACCTTCCTGGCTATCCGGTTCACTGTAGCTCTGTACAGCAAATTTGACCAGAGGAGGGAGTCCTGGCTTGCAGTTTGGGTGAACTGGTTGGTCCCACCAGCTCAGGGGAAGAATATTCCTGATAGATATTCTCTGTCGTTGGAGTCTGAAAATTCGGACCTGCTGCAGGGCTTCACCCGGCGGCTCAGTCATTCTAAGGGTCCTCTTCTGCCAGCTCCTTATCGGTTCTTTCGTTCCAGTGGTGAGCCCCAGAGACCTGCTTTTTATGCAGTTTTCCCCATTCACATTGCCGGGACAGTCACCAACAACCAATCAGATTAGAGTGCGATATGGGGCTCCAAGGAGACCCTGTGCAGGGAGTCCTAAACCCATCCCTCACATCCTGTTCCCCCCAGACATACAGGCGCCTAAGGAGGGCTTCTGTGTAGAAGCCCGCGAAAGGACAGTGAACAAAGGAACCAAACCTGGTTTGTCGCGCAGGGAAAAACACGAGAAAGACATTTTCAAAAAGAAATGGTGAATAAACCCAGCCGGAACCGTATAAAACTGTACATGGTCTAGCGGGTTTAAGTTCGAGTCTACCAATATAGCATAAAACAATGCCAACGTTATTTAAGATAACCGCGCTAGGAAAAATAGGGTAGCTACCACTGCCACCAGCCAAGTCTTGCTGAAAAGGGAGCAAAACAATGCTCCAAGAGAAACAGACAATAAGGGATATGTATTAACCCTTTCCAGGACTCTATGTAAGATAGTTTGTACTGTGTCTGTGGATTTAAAAGACTAATAAAGCCAATGGCAACTTTACATGTTCTGGGAGACAGTAGTCAGTCCCAGAAAATGGAGTCTGAGTTGGGAAGTCTGAAAGACAACCCTGTGTCACTGCACTGAAGGTGCTGTGTAACACACAGTAAAAAGATGATGCCTATGGAGTAGGTGAGGCTCCACAGTCTATGAACACAAACAATGTTAAACACACACAGCAAAAGACATGTAAGAGTGGGAAAAAGGCTCACACCCTTACCACGTGAAAAGAATAAATCGTAGAAATCCAACAAAGCTGCTGAGGGACTCAGTAGGTAAGGGAAATTACCCACTCTAGAGAATTCTCCCTAACATTAGGGTATCACATAAACGTCCTCACCCCTACAACATGTACAGGGCACATGAAGGCTGTACCTGGAGCCTCTTTGCCAGCAAGTCCCTGTCATTTTAGATTATGAAACAGAAGCAGTTTCTCTAGGTACATCAAAGTTCTTACACTGCCTAACAGCGTAAAACAAACAGTTTAGTGGCTTCTGGAGAACACAAACTTGTCCGCTCCGGTAGCTGCAGTCTACCACACCTACAATTAGACACTAACACACCACTTCACAGATACAAGGGGAAAGGCTCTACACTCCAGACAACACATGTCCTGTAGGAAAACCCATTTCAATATGATCAGAAAGGAACAGCTCTGCCCCCCCCCCAAAAAGTTATCCCATCCTATATGCAGGAAACCAACAGGTGGAAAATATTCGCCAAAACACTCCTGAAAGTTGACAACTTATATGACCACTGAACCAGCTCTTTCTCTACTCGATCTCTTGTATCCAGGCCCCACAGGTGTGTCCTTGTCTGTCAGAGGCAGCTAGCAAACTGTACTTTACTCACCAGGCAAACAAGAATATTAAGCTAATCAGGGGAGACCCTTGAACTGAGCACACAACATTGTCCAAGACCCCTTCTCGTGCAAGGACATAACAAAATGTAAAACTGGTGATTTAACACAATAGGTATAATAGTGAGGGGAGAAAATGTGAGAAAAACACGCTCCAGCTGAACTTTTATTGTCTCTGCTTCCTTCACTGCTTATTGCCAACTGGGTGGGATCTGGAGGCCCTGAAATTAGCCAGCTTGAATGTCGAAACAGGAGGCCAACCCTCGCTTCTGAATATCCAGCTTTAATAGAATGGATTACCCATTGTCTCACCAGTCACACGTATAATGATAGAAATGTACTATACCCCATTTATTTCCCTATCTAAACTAAATATGCCCCCCGCAATACCCTAGGCACGCATGCCTGAACGCTTTCGGAGGAACGTGTTGTCTCTTCAAACACTCGCAGCAGCCAGGGTACCTGAAACTATTTCTTTTTTTTTTCTACAAAAGGGCAAAGTGGGAATCCATGCTTGGGGGTGAACCGGCATAGGGCGGTTTAGGCGGTTTAACAACAAATCCCTTTAATAAGAGTAATCCAAGAGGCTGCACGCATCAACTTACTGCGCCACAACAAATTTTGAGAGAATTTGAGTTGTTGCCAAAAATGTCAAGATTTATTTATTAATAGCCCCCATCAACTTATTTCTCAGCTACACATTAACGTAGTTTTCAAATGAGTCCCATCAGACTCTATTCTTCTTCTGAAAGTGTCAGAATTCCCGCATCACGCGTCGGAGTGTCACTCAATAAGTTGATGGGGGCTATTAATAAATAAATCTTGAAATTTTTGGCAACAACTCAAATTCTCTCAAAATTTGTTGTGGCGCAGTAAGTTGATGCGTGCAGCCTCTTGGATTATTGTTACAATCGGAGTGGGGGAACTCAGTGTCTCCGGTCTTCCTGCACGCACCATTGCGACACCACCTGAATGGTGATCAGAACTTCAGTCGCGGAGGTCCAAGAGTGATTTGTTTCAAAAAGTTCCCTGTATTTTTATATTATACCCTTTAATAAGAGGCTTCCCCTACTTCACATATAGATTGAAAGATGAAGGGACAGGATTGTAAGAGGATTCAATTCAACACTACAGCTAAGTCAATGCCTAGTCTGGGATACTGAATGGAAACCCTTATTGATATATCTTTATGTCCAGTTCATGCGTTCTGGATGACTACCCCTATATAACACCCCTCTCTTGGAATCCTCCTGACCCCACTGAGCCAAGAAGTAGTTCTGTTTTGCAAGTTTAAAAGGTTTATTTGATAATTTAAACAATAGATATATATATCACACTTTATAATAAATTAATAATTGGATATCACACTTAATCTGATATGATAAAGATTAACAACGTAGAATCTGGCACTAGCACACTTTTCGAATATGAACAGAAGAAGAAGGTGGTAGAGAATGCTTTATATAAGTTCAGATGGATGTAATGTTGAATGAAAATGCAATACAGAAAATACTCAATATGATTTCAACAAAACAAGGTAATCACTTTTCTCTGGCAATCCCCTCCCCCCTTTATGCAATGCAAGGAAATGGAAGGAAAGCACACAGTTCTCAGAAATGCAATCAAATGTAATTCAGTTCACCCCAGCAAGCTTAGACTACAGAAGTTGGAAACACAGGCCCAAAATGCTTTTATATGTGCTGGCAATGAAGTGAAAAATATGCTAAAATGATTTTAATTCCCTCTAGAGGTTCAGGGTGAGTGGTGTCAAGTTAATATTAGTCCAGGCTCACTCTAGCAATGATACAGGGATGGTTCTTAAGAGGCAAACGAAGGTTTAGCAAGGAAAGCAAAGAATCTTCTGTTTTCACACGTGGAAAAATTTGCAAATCGCGGCAAAATTCGCGAGTGCGTTTTTCGCGATTACAGAGGAACTACTATCGTTTTGGGGTCCTAGGACAGCCTAGGATCTCAGCTTCCAGGTGAAAGTTACTGCAAGTCTCTAGGACAAACGGTCACGGAGATATGAGCGATATGGTAAAGGTCGTTTTTTTCAGATTTGAAATTTTAAAGTTCAAAAAGACAAGTGACAGCTAGCAACTAGAAAATGACAGGTGACAGTTAGGAGGCAGTTCTGGTTAGATTAAAATAGATTGAATTATATTATTTTAACTAGGAGATTGTTTCTGCACAGTTTTGCTAGGTACTCACAATATATTTTTGAAATAAATGGGCCTCGCCACGGATCTGGTCAGGTTTTAGACTGGACTCTGGTCTGGTCTCGGCACTTCACAGTGATCTGGGTCAGCTCTCTGGTTCTGCTAACAGTGGTCTGGGTCAGCTCTGCTCTCTCTCTGGTTCTGGATATTGATAGATTTGAAGTCTGGATCTCTGGATGTGGTATGGTCCGGCAGAGCGCGTTGCAGCAAATGGAATTGAAAAAGTCCCTATCTGTCCTGACTGTCTGCTTTTATGTGTGCATCACTAGGCTCTACCCCTCTCCACTTGTCATTGGCCACTTCATCCTCTTCCCCTTGATTGGGGGAATGAAATGAAGTGTCATCATGATGAGGTCTGTTTATGGTACAGAGAACCCACCCCTGTCAAATTACACACAATCTATATTTTGACCCAAAAGACATATTTGCACAGGTACACATTTGTTTAAAATTACATGCACCCATCCCATATCACAGGAGGTATACCCTGTCCAAATCTGCTCTTCCTGGGAGCTTGCATTCAGAAATGGCGACATTTGCACTTTTTAACTGGTTTCGCAATATCGGACATTACCCCAAATTTACACACATGTGCGCAAGGAGTATGGACATTAATTGATGAAGTGTCAGATTTTTAACATGCATACATTTTAAGTAATACCCTCTTAACTGCTAGTTTGCCCCCAGATCATGCCACCGGTTCTAAAAACCTCTCAAAATGTGGGCAGAATAATCACAAGAATTATGGTATCATTTAAATAATTTTCACAAGTCCGCTCTATGAATGATCCACCTTTTTAGAGTTATGTTCTGGCCCCAAAGGGGTGTGGTTTCCCCCCAGCACAAGGTTGAATTTCTGGTTTTTCCAGTTCTGCCAAGCCAGCTTGCTCTCACAGGCAGTGCTCCTCCCCTTTACTTCCAGGAGGAAGCCACTTTTTACGGCCCCCGTAATAAAACATTTGCCTGAGTCAGGACAGGGCTTTGTTCAATTTCCTGCAGAGCCCAGGTAATTCAATCAGAGAAGTGTCATATCCCTTTTGGTGGGAGCAGCAAAAGGACAGCTAGGCCTGGGAACACAGCTGTTGTGCAAGTCTCATCTCCTGTCGGGGGTAGCTGGTGGGCAGAATTCAGTTCCTTAAGCCAGGCCCCAGCTAATTTCACTTTTTGTTACCCAGTTTAAGTCAAGACAATGTTTACATATGCAGCTAGAATGCTGATTCTAAGTTCAAAACTATGACATTTAAACAATTGCAACCTATGTGACACTCAAAAGTAGGTCACTCATTTCTTTTAAACATTTAGATTTTTAGTGTCTTTCAGTCCAAATTTCTTAAACTGCTGAAATCTACAGCTCAGCCAGTCTGGTTATAAACCTTCAAGTCACTTCAGAATATAACTTTACATTGTATCCACCTCTCAGTAAGTCTTTCTTTGGCATGCTTTGGGTTCATCTATTCAGTTTTACACAAAAAAGTCTGGTGGTTTTAAAACGCCGGCTTTCTGATAGTGGTGAGTACTGGTAATGCAACCATTTTTGGGATTTAAGAAAATAAATTCCCCAAAACTCTAGGTTGCTTTTGGCAATCAGCATTGCCATTCCCAATGGTTTCAGACTACTGTGTGGGTAGTCCAATGGTGGTTTTAGGCAGTGCCCTTCTGTGCCCATAACATCGGCAAAAATGGGTGGCAGCCTATTCTTCATGCCTTTCCCTGGGCATTTTCTGGGAAGCTCTGGCAATCATGATGTTTTCCATGTCAGTACTGCACAGTTTTGAGGTAGGGCTTGGATGCATGGATAAAAACATCCCACAAGCCCCCCTCTTGCGATGGCCATTCGGTTTCACTGATGGAACTTGCAAGACCTGGGATGTTTCCTCATCTTATTCCAATAGATGGCACAGTTCAGCATCTTTTCCTCCATCCGGTACTGATCGATCGGTTCTCCTCGCCGGTCCTCATGCGAATATTGGGCGGTACCCCGGGCCCCTCGCGTCTCTGCTCCCGGTATCCGGATCATCCTCCTTGGCCCGTCTCCAGGTTTTCTTTCTCCTAGGACGACAAAGGAAGAGCGGCAATACCTATTCATGGACATTTCTCCCCACCATTGATATAGTGGGGTGGCATATATATTTATAGTCAAAACATATGAACATGCACATTTCTATTTGCATTCAAAAACGAAAACACCCACATTGAGAAACTCAGAATTTGATAGGCGATATGTAGGATATTTTAAGTTAGAACTGAATTAATCTGAGACAGTACCCTCTAGGATTCCAGAGGATTCCTCCAGTTGTTGCAGAGTGTGCCTGGGATGGCAACACTTCAACTGGTTAATGTGGACCCACTTGTCTTCCCCCTCTGCCAAACCGCCTTTGGGGATGCGGATCTTGTAGGCCACAGGGGAGATTTTGTCTATAATCTCAAAGGGTCCGTTCCATGTAGGCAAAAATTTTCGCTGTTTTGCCTGGTTTCTTTGAAAGTTGTAGAAATAGACCCGGTCCCCCACCTGATATTCCTTCCTGGAAGTTTTCAGGTCATAGTGGGTCTTCATGCTATCAGCTGATCTTTCTAGATTCCGCTGAGCATAAGCAAAAGCATGTTGAAGGTGTTTCCTTAAATTCTCCACATACTCATGAGTTGTGGAGGCATTTATTAGTGTCTGCTCTTGGGTCCTGTAGAGCAAATGCTGAGGAAGCACCATCTTGCGCCCAGTCATCAACTCAAATGGTGACATTTTGGTCGCAGATGAAGGGGTAGATCTGATGGCCATTAGGACCAGAGGTAATCGGATATCCCAACTTGGCCCAGAATCTTCCACAAACTTCTTTAATATGCTCACAATGGTTCGGTTATATCTCTCTACTGCCCCAGAAGAAGCTGGCCGGTAAGCAACATGCAACTTCCTTTTGACCCCCAGTATCTCCCACATCTTTGTCATTACTTCACTGGTGAAGTGGCTACCCCTGTCTGACTCAATCCTTTGAGGTAGACCGAAACGGGAAAAGATGTGGTTAATCATCAGGGCAGCTGCAGTTTCTGCCTTGCAATTTGGGGCTGGGAGAAATTCCACCCACTTGGTAAACAAGCATGTCACAGTCAACATGTACTTATTCCCCCTAGCAGAGCGAATCACGGGGCCTACGAAGTCGATTTGTAAATCTGACCATGGCAGTGTCATCCCCCTCTTTTGAAGAGGCGCACGGTGCTTGAGGGATGATGGCTGAAATTGTGCACACACAAGACACCCCTTCAAGTATTGGTCGAGGTCCTGCCCCATGTGTGGCCAGTATGCAACCTCTCTTAAGATTTCCAATGTTGTGTGAAACCCCCTATGACCGGCGGTGGCCGCATCATGGGCGTGACTTAACATCAGGCTTCGGAATGAGGTAGGAACCACCCACTGATCGTGGCCAGCTTTGGATTTCCTTACCAACAAACCGTCTTGGATCCGGAACATTTTTGGACATTTCATCAACACTCTTAGGTCCTCTTTCCCAGTGTAATCGGTATCCGTCAGGGGAAAGTTCTCAGGGTCCTCAAGGTGCTGGTAAAATTTACCAATTATTGGATCCCCCTTCTGAGCGGTAATCAAATCAGCATCAGGGGTCTCCTTACTCCATTGTGCAATTGAAAGGTTGTTGTGAGCATTTGTCTGGGACCTAGTGATAGCAGTGACCTGGATTTCCCCCAACAGGGACTCAATCTCAATTAGATCCCCTTGGATGGCCCAGGTTTTGGCCAGCTGATCAGCTAAGTCATTTCCAGTTTTGTCTGGTCCCTCTACTTTGGAATGACCCTTGATCTTTTTCCAATAGATGGTCATCTCATTCGAGGTGACCAGATCATCAATGTTTTGGATCAACTTCCCATGTTTCAAGGGTTTGTTATTAGCACATAACATGCCTCTGGTTTTCCAATTAACCAGGTGCTCCACGAACCCGTTCCGTACATAATCCGAATCTGTGATTATGACCAGTTCGTGGAGTTGATGCTGGACAGCAGTGAGGATGGCCTGATGCACAGCCATCAATTCTGCCACCTGACTACTTCGGGGACCAATTTTGTATCCAGCGGAGGGTTCTGGGAACTCCTTCACCCATGCATTCCCTACACCGGCCACCAGTTCTTTCTCCCCGTCGTTGTCAACATGGTAAGAGCATCCATCCACATATACAGTGGGCATTCCCTCACACTTGTCTTCTTCAAAGACTTTGTTGGGGGAATTAAGGTATGCCTCCATGTTGTCCTTTATTTTTAGACTTTCGTCCTCGAGACAGTTTTCTCTGGCACAATCATGCAAGTCAGCCAGACCTTGCGCGAGGGGACTCTTCTTGTTTTGGCCATATCTGACCTCCACAGGAAAGCCTTGCATTGACAGAATCCAGGAAGTAATTCGGGAATTACTCACATTTCCGGCCCGCATTCTGTCACTTTGGAGATATTGCAGAGGCTGGTGTGGAGTCTCCACTATGATGTGTTCCCCCTGGATAAACGGGCGGTAATTCTTCAATGCCCACACCGTCGCCAGGAGTGCCTTCTCACAATCGTTGAATTTTTCCTCCAAAGAGGATAAAGTTTTGCTCGCATAGGAGATTACTTTATTGACCTTGTCATGCTTTTGGTATAATACTGCCGTCAAGCACGTATTAGAGAACCCCGTCTCCAGGAAGAACTCCTTGTTTCTGACAGGGTAAGCTAGGCAAGGCGCTTGTGAGAGGCTTTTCTTGAGTTGTTTTACCGCCTCGGCTTGTTCTGGACCCCATTCCCACTTGACCCCCCCCTTCAGGAGATGAATCAGGGGTCTGGTGATCTCTGCGTAGCCCTCAATGAACTTTCTGCTGTAATTAGTCAGTCCAAGGAGGCTCCTTAGTTCCCGCAGAGTTGTGGGGTCTTTCAGTTTCTGAAGTGCTTCCACTTTCTTTTCCTGGGGACAGAGACCCTGATGAGTAATCTCATGCCCCAAGAAATTAACACGGGTTCTACACCACTGTGCTTTCTGAAAGGAAAGTTTTGCTCCGGCGGCCCTCAACTGGGTCAGAACATAACGGATCTCCGCTATGTGTTCCTCCACAGATGAACTTTTGATGAGGACACCATCTACATAAGCCAGGTTACCCCTCGCACCCAGGTCGGGCATGGCCTTATGTAGGAAAATATTGAACTCATTACCGGAGTTAAGGTATCCGAAGGGAGTCCGGGTCCATGTATACTGCTGGCCCCCAAAGGTAAAAGCCAGTTTGTATTGGTCCTCCCTACTGACAGGCACAGTCCAGTATCCATTGGTCAGGTCTATTGCAGTGAATACCTGTGACCCCTGGATCTGGGCCAGCACTTGGTCAATGTAGGGCAGAGGCCATCGGGAAATATGGACCCGTTTGTTGAGCTCCCTAAGGTCGGCACAGAGTCTCCACTGGCCGTTTGGCTTCAATATTCCCAGCACCGGATTATTGAAGGTGCTGCGGACGGGACGGATTATTCCCCTGGACTCAAGGTTCTTAATTATTTCAGTAAGGGACTCCATGGATGAGAGAGGCAAACGATATTGCTTCACAAACACTGGAGTCATGCCAGGGTCCGTGGGGATTGTTGTTGTGTGGATGTCAGTGCGACCACAGTCATATGAGTCTACCGCAAAGAGATCTTGGAAATCCAAGAAAACTTGTTTCAACTTTTGCTTTTGTTCCTGAGTCACACAGGCATCAGCTAGGTTGACTCTCTCTTCCACCACCTGCCTGAAGCCTGGAAAGGCTTCTGGTTTGGCTATCTCAGCGGCCTCCTCCAGCTGGGTGGAGAAGTCCCTGGTCAGAGTGCTGATTTGGACTGGAGGCTTCAGGTGGGAAAGGCAGCCCTCATGGACCTGGAAAATCACCTCATCCCTCCTGAAGTCACAAGTCACATCTTCCTTACCATAAGGGCAAGAAGTGTACACCAGGAAGTTCCCCCCATGCCGGGTAAAAATCCTGTCTGGTGTTGTATTGTCATCACTGTCACTGTCAAAGCAGTCCTTGGGGATTGGCCCTAACAGTTCATTACCTAAATCTATGGAAAAATGTCGGTCATCAACCGCCATTCCAATAATGGTGCCTGCGGCTAGAGTAATACTCTTTAAGTCGCTGTTATCCACCTCTATTGGAATGGTGTCATGTTCTATGTTGACTAATGGAGTTGGGTTTACCCCCAACCCTTGCTGTTGGAGAGAAGCGTTTAGATGTATGTAAGCATCAGGGTTTTTCAAATGTTGTCCTCTTTTAACTTTCACTTCCAGGGAGAATTGTCGGGTCCTTTCTGGGATGGTGACTTCCTCTTTAATCTGAATTTCAACTGCATAAGGTAGCAATTGAGCTGACCTAAATGCTTTTTCTGGACCATCAAAGCCCATGGGATTATCCGCTAATCGGGACCAAGCTTTGAAGTTTATTAGGTCCAAACTAATGGCAAAGCGATTGGGAATGTCACTGCCTAAGTAAAAGGCGGCAGTGACGTCTCGCACGACCCAACAATTATGGACTATGCTCTTGTTGCCAATGGAGATTTTGAGCATACACCTGCTTGGCAGGAGCTGTTTGGAATTAGGTGCTTCCAGGTCCATTTCCCATTTGTCTATCAGTTTGAATGTGGGAATGGCTGGATCTTTTGGGAGTTGGCGGAACATGGCTTCGCTGATGAAGCTCTTACCGTTGTTCACACACACTCGAGCGAGAACAGAGTCCTTCCCATCATTTAACTGAACAGGGATGAACAACTGCTCTCCAATTTGCTGAATATCAGCCAGGCTCTGCGCTGATTTCACATCTTTCTGGACTATAGGAGTGGGAGTTTCTGATTGTGGATTAGTATAGAATCTCAGAGTGTTTCCTTCCAGCGTGGAGTACCACTTTAGACTGGAAGGAAGGTTGATTTTCAGAAATAGAGAGGACCCTCCATCACCAGTCTGTTGTCCTACTGCTATTACTGTCACGTCTGGAATTTGGCTATTCTGGAAGTGAAATTCTACTTGGTCAGATTTTTGTTCAACCATGTGGCAGGAGCCGTTTAAACTAACATGGTTGACACTCTGTTTTAATTCTATTGGTCGGCTAGTCTGGGTCCAGAGGACCTTGTTTACACAATCTATTAAGGGTGACAACCTCCTCAGGAGGTCATTCCCCAGTAAACAAGGGGTGCCCTCTGGAGTCACTACTATGACCGGGTGTTTCACCTTGTGTCGCCCGATCTTAATGTCCAAGGCTGCAGTCCCCTCAACGGGAATTTCCTTCCCGTCAAAGTTCTGCAGTTGTCCAGGAAGAGAGGTGAGAGGAATTTGGTAATTCTCTCCCCTTCCTGCATTCAGTTCGTCAAAGGCCCTTCTGGACAGAAGGGTAGCTTGAGATCCAGTGTCCACCAGTGCCAAAATTGTACCCTGCCCCTGTACTTGTACCGGGGCATAGTATCTTCCCTCCTTCTCCTCAAGGGGGCACAGATAATGCACATTTTTGGACAACTGGTGGGCTAACTTTCTGGTTTTGGACATCGCTAGCAAAGAGATTTGGGCAGAATTCTGTGGAGAGCCTTGGGAATCTGAAAGAAAAAGTTGGCAACTGGAGATCAGAGCCATTGTGGGTTCCCCTGGCTCCGGTTCTGGGCCACCCCCCCCCTTTTTGGAGGCAGTCACCAGGATGGGTTTGAACCAGGGGATTTTCTTGCTGTTGGTTCTGGGATGAGATGATGGGCGGCGGTAGCTCAGTCTCCATATCTCCCCAGTCTGGATTTGCATCTCTAGGGACCCATTTTTCTTTGGGAGGAGTTCCCCCCTCTCTGAAGGAGAAGATCCTTTTACCAGGATCCTCTGAGGATCCCTCTCCCTCAAATTGGAAGATCTGTACCTCCTCCTCAAACTGAGTCTGTTTGGGTCTTTTGTTTCTCCTACCCCCCCTCTGCTCCTTAGGAGGCAGACTTTCAGGGGCAAGAGATTTTGTTTCCGGTTCCTGGGTTTCCAGGGGCTGTTTACAAGTGAGGAAGGAAGCTTCCTCCAAGGCTTTACACCCCCCTTCCCTTTGTGCCTCCTCCCTGGGAACCGGTGAGTTATCGGGGTGCTGCCCCTGTCATTGTTCTGGGGCACCAGGTCCAGAGTTGGGTGCGTTCTGCGCCGGCATGCCCATCTGAGGGTTCTGCTGAGCCCTCAGTATGTGACCCAGATCCCGCGCCATGTTTTGAACCTGGCGCTCTAACTGGGAAACCTGATCAGGCTGATATGGGGCCCTGTTTTCTCCCCTGTGCTGATCCCGGGAAGGGTAGCTATCCCTTCTCTGGTAGTACCCCGGGTTGGGAAGATTTGGGTACCCCTCCACCCTTGGCCTCCCCTCTCCCGGATTAGGTTGTCTGGGCTCAGGGAATTGGGGAAAGAAGGATGGATGATTTTGGGGTTGGAAGTTGGGTGGATACCTGGGGAAAAAGTTCTGCCCAGGATTTGGTGAGTTTCTGCCCTCCTGTGAGAAGTTGGGAGGGAAGTTCTCTGGGTTAGGTGCTTGGCTGGTTCCCCCCCCTTGGGCTGGAGGAGTCCACACATAACCCAGGATGGGTCTGTTTCCCTTGTACCGGGGGCTTACATAATCAGGAGAGGGAGGGACCCCATTTGTGGGGCTGCCTCCCTGGCCCCCTGTCTGTGACTGGCCCGAGGACCTTCTGGGCCTAGCATTATTAGGTGCAGGTAGGTTTTTAGGCCCCCCCATCTCCAACTCTAAAACGGGGGTGACCTTTACCTCTGCCACCTTGGCAGCAGCAGGGGTGTTGTTGGCTTTGGGTTTTTTGGGCGCATTATTTTTATTTTCTATTGGCTTCTGCACCTCATAGATCCGGGTCGCCTGTTCAATGACCCAGTCTAAAGATCTTTTCTCGTGAAAATCCCTCACGAGCTGGGTCATTATGTATTTGGGCAAGGCATGGAAAAACGTATTAATAAATTCTCTGATATCCGTGCGCACCCTTCTTGTGGTCTGTGCAAAAGCATGCTTTAACTCCTGCACACATTCTTATGGGGCCTGATCCTCCCCACATTGTAAATTTTAGGCTGCCTTTCGAGCCTCTTGAGGATTTCTATGAGTAGAAAAATATTTCAAGATGGCCGCCTTATAGGTGGACCATCTTAAATGATTTTGGTCCTCCAGCCCTGCAAAGAAACTGGAGTATTCCGGGGAGAAGGTCCACTTTACATATTGAATACAGCTTTGGCTGTCCTTCAAATGGAAAGTCTCCATCATTTGCTCAAACAACTGTAAGTGCTCCCAAACAGAATACTTGGCGTTCTTATGATAAGGCGTGATGACGCTCCTGATTGCCTTAATCTGCTTTAAGGGGTCCTTAAGCAAGGCACTTTTTGTCTTATTGGCCCTTTTGGTCCGGGTAACCCTGGTCCATTCATCTTCTGACTCAGAGGCACTGCTCCCAGAGGTTCCCGTCTGTTCTTCCAGGTTTTCCCGGATTCTGCGAGCCTGGGAATGGCTGGCAGAATGTGGGGACCTGGTCTCCTGTGTCCTGTACCATTCAGAGGAGTCTTCAGATTCCTCTTTGCTGCCAGGATTTGATGGGTACCCCCCCCACTGACCTAACTGGGCAGAGGTTTTCAGGATGCCCTTAATGGGCCTACTCTCCTGGGGTTCCCCACTAAATTGCACTGTGCTTGGGTCCCCATACCCAGATGCCCGCCCATCCATTCCTGGGAGGTACTGGCCTATGAGCCCCATGCTTCTGGCTGGATAGTAATCTGCCATCCCTGTGGCCCGGTGCTCATGTGCGCCAGGGGACATGGGGGTGGCAGAGTCCAGGGACTGAGAGATATAAAGGCCTCTGGTACTAGGGCTCCTGAGGTTATGCTCATGAGTCTCCCTCTCCCAGCGAATGTGGTCTCTATCCGCCCCTGCCCCCTGTTGCAATGCAAGAGCCTGCGCTTTCAGTTCCTCAGTTAAGGCCTTACTCGACTCTATCAGTCTCTCCTGCATCGCTACCTGTTGCTGGAGCCTATCATTATGCTGGCAGAGGGCCTCATTCTCTCTCTGCGTTTCCTGATTGGTCCTGGAGCACTGGGCCAGTCTTTGCTGCAGGAGGGTTACCTCCTGAGTCCCATCCCTACTGGCCTGCTCCTGTCTTGCCAGAGCCTCCTCCACCCTCCTGGTGTGCTCTAGCAAGTCCTGGTGTTCTTTTTGGAGGTCACCTAGTCCCTGGTGGGCCAGGTGATTTTCTTCCATTTTTCTTCTTAAGTGGCAGACTTCCTGGCCTAAGGTGTCCCTTTCCTGACCAAGAGCTTGAATTTGTGACGCCAGGTCGTCCCTTTGCCTTTGGAAGGCACCAGCTTTCTGGCGCTCCTGATCAAACTCTGCCTGGGTATCCAGGTCTTTCAGGATCAGTTTATTGTTCTCCTCTTTCTCTCTGTCTAGTTGGATTTTCAGGGTGGCTACCTGCTCTGTGCATGCCCTGTTGAAATTGATCTGTTGCTCCAGCTTTTTCTGGCTCTGCAGTAGGGAGTCCAAACTGTCTTGGAGTTCCTTCTGTAAAGCCAGAATTCTGGCATCCTGGTCTGTCTTTTCCTGTTGCAGTATATCCATGTCCTTCTTTATTTTAATGATGTGCTGTCTACTCTCATTTTCTGACTCCTGGCTCCCCTGCAGCCTCTGCTCAGAAGAGACCAGGTCAGATTGGACCTTCTCTAACACCATCTGTCGTTAATTCGCCAGATCTTGGCTTTCAGTACATTTATCCTGCATGTCTCCCATATATAGGTACAGGTACGCCGCTATCCTAACCATCTTGTCTTGTTCATCCTTAGCTTTAGGAGCCATGTATAGTTCACTCAGGGCCACATGTAAGGGACCCTGATCTCTCCATATATCTGACCCTGTTTCCGTGACCTGTTGCGTGATGGCATGCAACCAGACCATGCGGTCCTGGTGAGTCCACTCACCTCTCACAAATAACTTGTGTAAGAAGTGCTCTCTGGCTATTTTCATGTCTACTAAGGTCGTCATTCTGGAATTTGAGTTCCTTCCTGATTACAGAAGTGTGTATTTTATTTTTGCAAAACAGACCTTTTCCTTAGAGCGTTCCTTTGAGGAGAGCTTTACAGCGTAACACAGCGTGTGATCCGACCGGATATGTGTATCTGGTCAGCTGGCACGCTGTATTAATCTGCACAAGTGATAGATCTAATCCGGAATCCCCGGCTACGAGCCCCCAATTTGTAAGAGGATTCAATTCAACACTGCAGCTAAGTCAATGCCTAGTCTGGGATACTGAATGGAAACCCTTATTGATATATCTTTATGTCCAGTTCATGCGTTCTGGATGACTACCCCTATATAACACCCCTCTCTTGGAATCCTCCTGACCCCACTGAGCCAAGAAGTAGTTCTGTTTTGCAAGTTTAAAAGGTTTATTTGATAATTTAAACAATAGATATATATATATCACACTTTATAATAAATTAATAATTGGATATCACACTTAATCTGATATGATAAAGATTAACAACGGAGAATCTGGCACTAGCACACTTGTGAATAGGAACAGAAGAAGAAGGTGGTAGAGAATGCTTTATATAAGTTCAGATGGATGTAATGTTGAATGAAAATGCAATACAGAAAATACTCAATATGATTTCAACAAAACAAGGTAATCACTTTTCTCTGGCAATCCCCTCCCCCCTTTATGCAATGCAAGGAAATGGAAGGAAAGCACACAGTTCTCAGAAATGCAATCAAATGTAATTCAGTTCACCCCAGCAAGCTTAGACTACAGAAGTTGGAAACACAGGCCCAAAATGCTTTTATATGTGCTGGCAATGAAGTGAAAAATATGCTAAAATGCTTTTAATTCCCTCTAGAGGTTCAGGGTGAGTGGTGTCAAGTTAATATTAGTCCAGGCTCACTCTAGCAATGATACAGGGATGGTTCTTAAGAGGCAAACGAAGGTTTAGCAAGGAAAGCAAAGAATCTTCTGTTTTCACACGTGGAGAAATTTGCAAATCGCGGCAAAATTCGCGAGTGCGTTTTTCGCGATTACAGAGGAACTGCAAGGACTAGCACTATCGTTATGGGGTCCTAGGACAGCCTAGGATCTCAGCTTCCAGATGAAAGTTACTGCAAGTCTCTAGGACAAACGGTCACCGAGATATGAGCGATATGGTAAAGGTCGTTTTTCAGATTTGAAATTTTAAAGTTCAAAAAGACAAGTGACAGCTAGCAACTAGAAAATGACAGGTGACAGTTAGGAGGCAGTTCTGGTTAGAGTAAAATAGATTGAATTATATTATTTTAACTAGGAGATTGTTTCTGCACAGTTTTGCTAGGTACTCACAATATATTTTTGAAATAAATGGGCCTCGCCACGGATCTGGTCAGGTTTTAGACTGGACTCTGGTCTGGTCTCGGCACTTCACAGTGATCTGGGTCAGCTCTCTGGTTCTGCTAACAGTGGTCTGGGTCAGCTCTGCTCTCTCTCTGGTTCTGGATATTGATAGATTTGAAGTCTGGATCTCTGGATGTGGTATGGTCCGGCAGAGCGCGTTGCAGCAAATGGAATTGAAAAAGTCCCTATCTGTCATGACTGTCTGCTTTTATGTGTTTTGAAAATGGGTGTGTGTGCAGCATCACTAGGCTCTACCCCTCTCCACTTGTCATTGGCCATTTCATCCTCTTCCCCTTGATTGGGGGAATGAAATGAAGTGTCATCATGATGAGGTCTGTTTATGGTACAGAGAACCCACCCCTGTCAAATTACACACAATCTATATTTTGACCCAAAAGACATATTTGCACAGGTACACATTTGTTTAAAATTACATGCACCCATCCCATATCACAGGAGGTATACCCTGTCCAAATCTGCTCTTCCTGGGAGCTTGCATTCAGAAATGGCGACATTTGCACTTTTTAACTGGTTTCGCAATATCGGACATTATCCCAAATTTACACACATGTGCGCAAGGAGTATGGACATTAATTGATGAAGTGTCAGATTTTTAACATGCATACATTTTAAGTAATACCCTCTTAACTGCTAGTTTGCCCCCAGATCATGCCACCGGTTCTAAAAACCTCTCAAAATGTGGGCAGAAAAATCACAAGAATTATGGTATCATTTAAATAATTTTCACAAGTCCGCTCTATGAATGATCCATCTTTTTAGAGTTATGTTCTGGCCCCAAAGGGGTGTGGTTCCCCCCAGCACAAGGTTGAATTTCTGGTTTTTCCAGTTCTGCCAAGCCAGCTTGCTCTCACAGGCAGTGCTCCTCCCCTTTACTTCCAGGAGGAAGCCACTTTTTACGGCCCCCGTAATAAAACATTTGCCTGAGTCAGGACAGGGCTTTGTTCAATTTCCTGCAGAGCCCAGGTAATTCAATCAGAGAAGTGTCATATCCCTTTTGGTGGGAGCAGCAAAAGGACAGCTAGGCCTGGGAACACAGCTGTTGTGCAAGTCTCATCTCCTGTCGGGGGTAGCTGGTGGGCAGAATTCAGTTCCTTAAGCCAGGCCCCAGCTAATGTCACTTTTTGTTACCCAGTTTAAGTCAAGACAATGTTTACATATGCAGCTAGAATGCTGATTCTAAGTTCAAAAATATGACATTTAAACAATTGCAACCTATGTGACACTCAAAAGTAGGTCACTCATTTTTTTTAAACATTTAGATTTTTAGTGTCTTTCAGTCCAAATTTCTTAAACTGCTGAAATCCACAGCTCAGCCAGTCTGGTTATAAACCTTCAAGTCACTTCAGAATATAAATTTACATTGTATCCACCTCTCAGTAAGTCTTTCTTTGGCATGCTTTGGGTTCATCTATTCAGTTTTACACAAAAAAGTCTGGTGGTTTTAAAACGCCGGCTTTCTGATAGTGGTGAGTACTGGTAATGCAACCATTTTTGGGATTTAAGAAAATAAATTCCCCAAAATTCTAGGTTGCTTTTGGCAATCAGAATTGCCATTCCCAATGGTTTCAGACTACTGTGTGGGTAGTCCAATGGTGGTTTTAGGCAGTGCTTTTCTGTGCCCATAACATTGGCAAAAATGGGTGGCAGCCTATTCTTCATGCCTTTCCCTGGGCATTTTCTGGGAAGCTCTGGCCATCATGATGTTTTCCATGTCAGTACTGCACAGTTTTGAGGTAGGGCTTGGATGCATGGATAAAAACATCCCACAGGATAAAACTTAAGGTGGAAGTCACCTCAACTGCACAGAAGCATCAGGCAAAACAAACCACTCTAAACCAGAGCAGTCCACTATAAAGGCCCCTCCTGGCCTCGCTCCACTCTCTCATTTGCGCACTCCACGAGAAAAAGAGCTGCAACACACTGCAGGCCAGAAGGCCTGCATACATCATCATCAACAGAGGAGGACGGAATACCTTCCCTCTCTCTTGCTCGTCCTCCGCTCTCTGTCTCTCAGTCAGTCTCTCACCAAAAACCTGCATGCTCCCTCTCCCTGGGCCATACCAAACCATCTGGCTAAAGGGAAGGGGTCAGCATCAGAAAACAAACACTTTTCCTGAGGTGCCCTAAAGTACCCCTTGGTGCCAGCAGATTCCACCACCTGCTATTACACCACACGAGCACCCAGGATTGACTGAAAGGCAAAATGGAGGCCAAGACCATTTCTATTTATAGCACAAAAATAAGAGGGAAATGCTAACTGTTCACATTGGAGGCACACATACTAGGTTTCTCAATTCATGAACATTAAAAGGCCTGGATTCCCTGATCAGTTTGCAACGTGGCTGGCCCGCGCATGTTTATAAACTGTATATCTGACTCACATTGACACATGCCAAATTCCCTCTAATAAATCCTCCCTATGCCAGCCTGCACCTGGGAGAGGGGGGCCACTTGACTTACCTTATTACAGTATCTGAGGTCTCAGGAGGTCGAGAGTCGCAGTCAGAGTCTCACTCTGTCTCCCTAAAACACACGCTGCTGTCAGTCAGTCACTGGACCATGCGTCACTGCTTGGCTTCTCCTTCGTTCTAGAAACACCGAAGGCTGAGGCTGCGCAGCAGTGCACTGTGCAGCAGGGGCACGTGCAGTTTGTTCCCTGGCCTGGGCACATTGCAAATGCGCCGAGGAGGTGATTACTTTCCAAGTATTGTTGTATCTGAATATACGCTACTCTGTCAAGTATCTTTAAAAGGAAGGGAACCATTGTTATGGGCCTGTAGTTCATTGGAATGGCTGGATCTAAGGTTTGTTTTTTCAGCAGAGGTAGGACCCACGATACTTTCAGGTTACTTGGGACCGTATTAGTTGAAAAGGATGCATTGATAAGTTAGGTGATAAATGGTGACAAGTCTCTCGCCGCGTCTTTGATTAATTGTGCTGGGCAGTTGTCACCCTGGCATCTAGATGGCTTCAGGGAGGAGATCATTTTCTCTACTTCAAGGATGCAAACTTTGGAGAATTTAAATTGATCTGTTTTGTTAGTTGGTGTTTTGGTAGTTTGAGAGTGAGCATCGTTTTTAGTGAGGGAGGATTTCTTGTTTCCAATCTTTTCTTGAAGGAGTGCAATTTTGTTGGCTAAAGCATTCTGAATGTTGGTGCACCAGGCTTTGTCTTTAGATATATTATCAGCTGGTGGGGTCGGTGCCTCCATTTCTCGTAGTATGGCTCTTTTGTGTTATAACTGGCTTTAGCAATCCTGTCGTTATAAAGGTCTTGCTTAGTGTTAATTATTTATTTTTTATAATAGTCGGCCAATTTAGTCAAATTAATTTTATTTTCTACTGAGGGCGTGTATCGTCAAAGGGCTTCCAATGTTCTTTTTTTTGCCTAAGTTCTTTTAACTGTGGGGTGAACCACACATTTAGGTGTGCTTGTGGTTTACTTTTACGCAGTTTAAGAGGTGTGATAGAGTCCAATGCTGTAGATATAGTTGTATTGTAAGTGTCGACTAGTATGTTAGGGTCTGTGGATGAGGGTAGACGGCTTAATGAAGGCAGGATAAGTGGTAGGAGTCTGTCCATTGTGATATCTGTTTTGTTCCTGGTAGGTTGAGGAGGAACTATAGTCATGTGTGTTTGCGTCTGTTTATCTAATACCATAGTGAAGGTAATCAGCTGGTGGTCAGTCCACAGGAGTGGAGCGATGGAGTTGATAGATAAGTTGCAATTTAGGTTGGCCACCCAGTCGAGGGTTCTGCATTTTGAGTGTGTTGGTAGGTTTACTTTTTGGGCAAGTCCTTGTTCCAGGAGCAGATTAGAGATAGCTTTGGCGTCATTGTCTGTTTGGTCATTAAATCCAAGGTTGAAGTCCCCCAGGATAAGTACCTGAGAGGTTGTCTTTGTATTATTGGAGAGGATGCTTGAAATGTCATCCACGAAGGATCTGATAGGTCACGAAGGTCTATACACTAGGTAGATTGTTAGTATCTTAGAACTAGATATTGGTATTTTTGCTGTAAGCATTTCACAGGACATATTTGGAGGTGATGGCATAAGTCTGAGTGCTAGTTGTGTTTTAGCTATGATGGCGATACCTCCTCCTCTAGCGTTGGTTCTATTTGCTCTGAGGATTTGGGAATTTTTAGGGACCGCTAAGGCAAGGGCAGGGCCTGCCCACTGCTGCAGAGTATGAAGAGCTTACTTGTACTTTATTTTTTGCACGCTGACAATGACAACTGCAGCGTGCAGTGCAGGCTGCAGACGTAACGCTGCAGAGACAAACATTCTAAATTCTGGGGGGATAAATGCCATTATATCCCCCCACCTAAAATTGTGGGTGGGATTTTTCCCCCTGTCTCCCCATGTCCTACACCCATGCCTTTGGCATTCATTGCCTTATTGCCTTACATTGAGTGTGTGCTCCTCCTCCTCAGGATTGTGTTTTTGCTTTTCCTTTTGATACAGTGACACTCTATTTGGGTTGCTTTCCCCACTTGCACCTGACTTCTTCCTACTCCAATGCTTCCGCTTTCAACACCTCGCGCACATGAGGTTTCACATGTGTCTCTCACAGTGTCACTTCTGGCAGCATAGTCTTTTAAGTAGGCATGTGCTTTCCTTGAGTGCTACAACACCTACCCGACGGTTTTGCTTTCAGAGCTTCTTGCTCCTTCTGTCATACTCAGTATGCATGCTGAGCTGGTGTATTCCCAGCCTGTACAGTGCTCAGCATGTACTATTGGGCGCTCCTCTTACCAGCATTAACGGGTCTCTGTGCACACACCAGTGCTGTTGCAGCTTCTCTGCCGTGTCTAGAGCATGTGTCACTGCTTTCTGCAATCAATACTCATCCTGGGCACGGAATCATGTTGCTTCTTTGACAGTGAGTCGGGGAACTTCACCATGGCTGCAGTGCAGTGCTCACGTGGGGGTTCCCTTTCATCTCCAGTTGGTATAGTCACACCGGCTGGGAAAAATGATCTCTCGCTTGCATGGCGGATCACTACAGTGGCTTGATATGCTTTGAATTCAAAGACTACACAGAGCCATATACATTTCAGACCTTCTTTTAATCTCTCACATACACACTGTCTTTCAGTTTCTAACCCCCTCCATTAACCTGAAGTATATGAACTGCCTCCCAAGCCGGGGCTGGCTGCGTTCGTGGCGTCTCAGACCTTTTTCGCTCTAAACACATGACTGTGTTGACTGTGTTTCTGGCGGACCAGACCACACACACTCTTATGTACCTATCACAACTCTGTCTTCCCTCAAAGGGCCACTAACGATTTACAGCTTTCTCCAATGTAATGTGACAGAAATTAGGAACAACTGCACCTGGCAAATAGACAGAAAAACGACTTATCACAACAATATTACTAGAAGCACAGCGGTTGAGATAGAACCAACGCATCCTCCACCGCATTTGAACACCTAACCCACATAACAGAATTTGACCTCCTGTGGCAATTAGTTGGAACATAGATTGTTATTTGCTGCCAACCATTGCTTTCAAAGCCACAAAAACCAACAGAAGAAGCCAGATACCTCAGCGGGCGCCCTAACATCAAAGTGCCTCCAATTGGGTTCAATGGTATGTATAATACATGACTCCACTCGCCGCAGGCATGGCTAACCACACACATCAGTATACAGCAAGGACTACGACAAAAGATGTAATTGTGCTGTCCACATAAATTCTCCACCCACCTACACCCGACTACGCCCCAACACCTCTTGACAGCAGTAGGCACGCAGTCCTACGATAATTTTGGGCACGCTGAACAAATAGCGAGTCACTAGCACTGACGCCACCCCCATTCTTCCCGGTCCCCATCCACATGCCTGACTACACAGGTTGCTTTTCTACCAGAGCCTGGTCAGCCCTGCTAAGCCTTTTTTGGCCAAAGGCACAAATGCATCATAATCGTGCCCCAGTACCTCAAACACTCTGGACTTGGGTCCTCCGAGGGCATTCGCACTAACAGCGCATTGAAACTATAACAATGGTGAAATTAGCACTATACAAATTACAAGTTCAATGAAATACAATACAATACCTCCCACCCTTCATTGGAAATTGTACCGCTGTTGTATTTTTTTAATTTTCAAAGTGCTTTGGTGAAAGCGCTATACAAATATAAATCAATACAAAGACAACTTCAAAGCCCAATTTAGCTGCCAGGCAGTGAAATAGTGATGCTAGACAGAAAACTAGATGAAGCAGACATCGTTTGCAAAATCAATAAGACCTCACATAATTGTAAAATAGATTACAATCCCTCAGACGAAAATCAGAGTATAGTGAATTACAAAGTTAATGAAACATGAACTGAACGTTGGCATGGTAGGGTCAGCAAAGTCAAGGTATGCGTGTAGAATGAATTTCCCTAAAATCTCTGGTGGACTTCAACAATCTACCAGAAAGACCAATTATTTTGGGCTTCAGCTCAGCCTTTGAACTGTTATGCGTCTTCATTGAAGAATTTCTCAAACAGATTGCAGAAAACATGCCTAGTTATCTTCTGATAGAACTTACATGGTCAATTGTATGGACGATGCAGCATTGGACGTACCTCTCCAAATTGTAGTCCAAGTGAGCAGCGCGCCATATGTAATTTCCGCATCCGGCCTCCCTTTGTGTGTTACATAACTATTGTAGTCCCATGTGTACAATGAGCAACACAATATCACCTGCATTTTTACTAAGACTTGCATGAACATCTAACCACAAAGTGGCAGTTCTAGAATTGAGCAGCAAACAAATGAAGCATGTATCACTACATAGTAGCCCAAATATGCACTCCTAGAGGGACAATGGTCCCTATGTTTGTCAACAAGTTTCAATATGTCAATAACACAAGTTAGTGTAGGTCAGTAAGCAGTGTTAATATATATTCTTATTAGAGAGCGTTCGCAGGTGAAAATCAACCAAACATTTATGATCACAATTAACATCGGAGAAAAAATTACTCTGCATAATTTTGAACATAGAAAAAGCACATTTGTTAGTACAGTTCAATGCAAAAAACCATTGTCCATGTTAGTATAAATGTGTATCATAAAAGAGTGGTAGCCATCGGAACAGGCCGAGCGGTCTGTGTAAATTAGATATAGTCCAGTGTTTACACTCTTCACACTTGGACATCGACAAGAATTATAACAAAATCACATACATTTCACAGTAGCTCCTTTAGGGTGTCACAATTACCAACGCGTTTTGGATTGAAGAACCAACTTCAGGGTAGGAGCTATATGTTCCTTGTCAATCTTTTTCATATGTGAGATCCTATTGGGTTACACAGGATGCGTATTAGGTATAGGAAATTAGTGTAAGTGACGCTAGAAACAACTAGCATATTGAGAAGTTAGGGGAAATGTACACTAACCTTCACATTCTTGTCAAAATTCGTTACGCAAAGTTTTCCTAAAATGTCAATGTCAAAAATGAAGCATGACTGTTATGTCCCAAGGGAACATATTTGCGCAAACCATAGGCGGATGTTTAGCTGGCGACAAACCAGAAATAGTTAAAGACCAATCACCCATTCACTTGGGTGCAGTCAGTCGATAGAAAGAGTTGGCGGTAGCAGAGTTGAATAAATAAATTGTATCTAAACATAGGGCCTCATTACACGGATGGCAGTAAGGATTTACTGGTAACGGTATTTTACCGGTACCGGTAAATCCTTACCGCCTTACTACGAGGTCCCTTTGCGGGTTGGGGAATTTAACGCCTGCTTTTTGCAGGCATTAAAAACCAACCCGCAAAGGGACCCAGGGAGCTAATTACGGTACCGCAATTTGCGGTACCGTAATTAGCGCCTTCCCCATTCCCATTATGCTCTATGGGGCAAAAATGGGAATGGGGAAGGGCAATGTTGGAAGGGGGAATTACCACCCCGCCGACCTTGGGATGGGGCGGTAATTCCCCCTTCCACCAAGGCGGTGCCGGTATTTTACCGGCATGAACCATGGCGCTAATAGCGCCATGGTTCTCCGCCATCGGTGTAATGAGGCCCATAGTGAAAAAAGGGAAATTGCAAGTAACAGTTGAGACTGGGAGGACCCTTGGGGTCGGGGAACATAACCATAACTGAGTCATAACAATAAATGTATCCTGTGGTGAGACTGGGTGTCTGATCTTTAATTATCCAAATCAGCATGCACATCATAGTGAGTAGTGTGATTTCCACGTAGTGGTACACTGGCAGGGGAAAAAATTGTACATTGAATTTTCCGCCTCGGTCCGCAATCCGTTTTGGATGAGGGTCTCCCGTGAGTGAGGGTAACGTTCAGCGTTCATGAGTGCATGTTTACCACTTGTCAATCACCAAAGAAGTAATTGGCCTGACGTGTAGTGATAGAAAGCAAAGGAACAGCCTCCTAATGTGCTCAGTGAGGGCTTGGAAGCAGCGTGAAACATACACTACATGCAATGTCTCAGGATCAAAGAGACACTCGATTCGGAATACGGTGGGGATAAGGCAGAATAAGAGCTTACTTATGCGACCAGTCCCGCGATACAGAACTGCTAGACGTGCGCGTAATGCAAGAACAAACCCGTGTATGCATCAAGGTCAGGTTAGGGCTTACCTGACTCACAAGGACCACCTGGTCGCGGCTGGTACTGAAACAGAAGTGCTGGAATTGAGGTCATATGTCTAGAACTTATAATAATCCTTTGTGGATGTATTCGTGTTTTTGTAAGGCACTTAACACCTAGACAGACAGACCATTCAAAGCATACTGCAGATGAAAGGAAGCAGGTTAAGCACAGGAAAAGGGTGCAGAGATAGAGCCAGCAGAAGATGCATTTTATCCTTTAGGAATAACGTCAGCTTTCCATGAAAGAAGGTAAGTTGCACGATGGTTAAGCCTTATAAAAAGATGAAAACCCTGGTCCATGCAAGTGTTAGGATTGTAACAAGCTATTGGTGTCAAAGGAGGTATATTATATGTCCTTTTGTTATACCAATATGGAAACTTGTTACTCAAAAGCCTTCTAAAAGAGGCTATTCATAGTGTGGATATGTGAGTTGAGACCGAGTTATGTTGAAACTTTATGTACAAGGATAGAGGCGTGATCCAGATTTTGGTTATATAACCTTAGCTAATAACACCAACCTATTTTACCGTAACTGAATGAGGCAAATACTGGGTACAGGGCAAAATCCACATGATTTCAAGTCATGCAGGCCTTTCTGTTATTCCCCATGTTGGTGTCTCATAGTAATCCACGGTGCCTGGTATGTACTGCATGCGGTAATTACTGCAGTAGTGGGCCCAGACAATTTGACCACATTTATTGGAGTGATAATGGAGCAACTGGGCTTAGAGGTAACCCCTCACAACAAAAGAGCATGCTGCCCAATCATGAGTATGGCGTGTGTACTCCCAGCTTAGAGCTGGGGGTAAACAAGCTGGAAAAATGCCGATTTACAGTGCAATTACAGCGCAGTAATAACACCGGCAGTAATTGCGCCAAAAATTAATTGGGAATGGGGACTTACAGTTAGCACCCAACCTGTGATCCGGCGGCAATACCTCTAATAACGTTGGGCAGTATTACAGCCCAGATACTGTCATGGCTATCGGGCCAAGGACACAAACATTACAGGGGTATTCACACAGGGGGCCTCGATGGACACTGTCCTGGCACTTTTGGCACCATGCTTATGAAAAACAATAAGCAGTAACATTTATTTGGGTCAAGAATACTTTAATTTATGAACATGGCACCTCATTTTGGGTGCTAAGTGTATTTGACATGGGAATTTCCATTACTACAGCAGCCCCACGTGTACTATTGGGTGGGGCTGCTGTTATTGTGTTGCCTTGCACATGCTGACTCCCTGGGAGTGTCAGGTTGTGGTAGGCAAGCCAGGCCTAGTGGGCGTGCCCATGATCGCAGCTATATAACTGCTCCAATCCCAGAGGCAGACGCTTCGCATTATTCTGCACTTCCATGCAGCGTAACGCTCACCGCCGCCTGGGGTTAAACTTACCTTTGGAAATCCTGTTTTCTGTCTCCATACTTACCATCTGAGGAACCCGTTCTCACCTGTGTGTGTCTTCAAATCTTCTGGAAAGCTGACATCTTCATCTTGGCAGCGCGGTGCACCTTCAAACCTTCTGGAACGCTGAAATCTTCACCTTGGTATCGCAGCTCATCTTCAAATCTACAGTACACTGCAGCACGACACGCTGCACTCGCGACCGCAGCACCTGCAAGTTTAACCAAAAGGCAAGGTTAGACACTTAACAGACATTAAGTTTAAGGTCGTGCTGCCACCGAACCTCGTGCTTTTCCTTAAACCATCACTCACCTGTTGTGGGACGTTGCGATTTCATCCATCTTCCTCCTGGCCGCGCTCTGCGCTTCCACAGCTGCATTTGGGCTGCATTTCCATCTATTGGGAAGAAAACAGAAGAGAAAACGTTATTCAGGGATTAACAACAATATTGAGAGCAATAATACCAAGACAGAAAACAGAAAGGGGAAAAGACAAGAGACATTAAGAGACACTTACCATCAACCAGAGGAAAGCATAGTCGCAGCTGGACAGGACTATTACTCACCAGGTTTCAGTAAAGGAACTAGATCCCATCAACAAGCACCCCTGCCCGAAGTAGCAGGACGGAGAGCTCATCATCAATAATTAATAGGTGAGTCTTATGGCCCGGTACATGCCCACAGAAATCGCACCTTGGGTTGAAGGACAACAGTCACCAACCAGAACACTCATGTTTTCTCATATCCACGCAGGAGCAATGCCACCAATTGTCTCTGGCCACAGCTTATCCGGAGGGGGAGAGACCTGACCGGGGTGATCTAACTCCTGGGAGGGCTGCAACCATGCCACAACGCCTCCGCAGAGACCAGGTGAGCATAACATATACTGTCCAACCTGTGATGAGGCCCAAGGCCTTCCTCACCTCTTATGGATCGCCCAGCCTTAAAAAGGGAGATTTTGGGCCTCATCACGAGTTGAGCGGTTTTCCGCCTGTAATACTACTCAACTGTAATAATGTTAGTGCCCACCGGTCCGGCAGTATTAACGACAGGTCACAGATTGGGCGTTAACTGTAAATCCCCATTGGGTCTATTGGACCCAATGGGGAATCTTCGGTGCTAATGCCGTGTGGTAATACAGCTGACGGTAATACAGGGAGCTAAATGGCATTTTCACCTCCAGAAAAAAGCTGGAGATAAAACAGCCCATTTAGCGTGCAACTCGTGATAGGGTCAGCCCTTAAATGCGGCGGTAATACCGTTACCGCCACATTTAAAGGCTACAGCCCTATTCGTGATGAGGCCCTATGCCATAATTATAGTTTTTTTCCCACATCGAGCAGTGATCCCCTGCATTATAGCTAGGTTTGGACTATGTTTGGACTTGTAAATACTCAGTACATGGGTTTTCTGTGAAATAAAGTTTGACTATTGTTGATGGGGAATTTCTAGCTTATTTATTTTTTACTGATTATGGTTTATTACAATAAAACCTTTTACACGATTTCTGTATACCAACATTACATTCGCATCACTATTCAGCAAAATAAAACATCCTTTGTACATCTAACATATTCATAAAACCCACCATTTAAAATTCCTAGCAGAAGATAGCAGTCATTAAAACACAAAAGAAGAAAAGGAACTGCCTGTTCTTACCACCCACTGTTCTTCAATCCTTAAAAACGAATTCTACAAATGTCATTACAGCTAAAACCAAACGTATCTTTTCCCCAATTAAAACCATGTCCCAGTATTCTTTTGCTGTGAGCGATTCTGTCTGCTTATCATACCTTCACAAATATCGCGTCTGTCTTAACCTGGGCTTCACAACTAGTTAACAGGTGAAATAAGGACTCTTTCTCCAAATCATCTCCACAATACCTACAGCGTGATTCAGCCTCCAAAATCAGCTTTCTCACTAATAATACCTTTTTAGTCTGTAGAATGTTTAAGTGACACCGCATAAACAGATCCTGATAGTGGGTAGAAGAACATTTTTGCAGATACCCTTGTATTTGATTTAATGCCCTTCGTTCATGTGTTAGGGCCAAAGGATAATCTGCAGGCGTTTCGAGACTGCAATGTATCAATCCAGTCAAAATCCTGCATCCTTTTTTTGGCCTTCATTGGGTTTTTGATTAGTGAATCCCTTGTTATATCACATGCTTTCTGGTGATTTCCAATTTTCTCCTTCCAAGTTTCAAACCACCTGCCTGCCAGGGCTACATCCTTCTGTCTCAGGATTTCGAAGGGGGATAAATGATTCAAGATCATACATTTCCTTATAAGGAGATGATTTGCCAGGCCACTACAGCTTCCATAGTGTGTAGCCCCAGCTCAAAAACGAATAAAAGCCATTGGGAGGGAGGTTGGGAGCCTCAGAACTTTCCACCAAAACAGACCTTTCAAAACACCCCATTCTTTCCATGATAAATTGAGGATCAATTCAGAGCCATATGTGAGTATCTGCATTACCTTTTGTTTGTAGAAAATCAGCATTGGAGTACTGAAAAGGCCACATATTTCCAATGCAATGCCACTCCCTGAATCGCTAGTCTACCGACCTTTGCCCGCAGCATTGCAAGGTGTGCACTCTCACCCAAGCTTCTATTAATTATGGTGCCTAGGTATGTTATAGATTCTACCCTCTCCAATCTTTCCTCCCCCACTCTCCATGATGTACACCCCCTATGCTTTCTGTTGGCTGATGACATGATGCAGACCTTAGATTTCTTTACATTGACACATGTACATTGACCGGTCAGTTCTAAATAGGTCATAAAAGCATTTAGTCTATGTTGTAGTCCGATCAGCGTTTAGTCAAAAAAGACCAAATCATCGGCATACAGGACCAGGGGCAAGTCCATCTCACCAATTTTAGGGGGGAAGGCACGGATCGTTTGTTGGGACTCCCTAAGATCAGCCAAGTAAAGGTTAAATAATATATGCGCTAGGGAGCACCCTTGCTACAGGTTAAAGTAGGTATACATGTTTCTTAATAATGCCCCTCCTGATCATAGCCTCACTTGAACCGATGTGACGGTATACAGTAGCCTAATCGCTTCTACCAGATCTGGAGGCCAGTTCCAATCCACTAGTTTTGACCAGAGCCACTCCCTGCTTACTCCGTAAAAAGAGTGATGTAGGTCCATAAAGGCCAGATAGCATTTCCTTTTAGATTCAAACAATCTAAGCTTCAGGAGATTTAGCAAGAAGAGGTTTAATGAGGTACCAACCCCCTTCACGAAACCTGTCTGTCTAGGATCCAGGCAACCTGATTGTTCCACCCACATATTCAGGTTTCTTAACAGTATTCCTGTAAACAGTTTGTCCACAGTCTCTAAAAGGGCTATCAGGCAATCGTTTTTAGGATTGCCACGATCACCCTTCTTAAAATCGGCACCAATATTGCCTCTCTGCAAGTGGAGGATATCTGCTTAGTTTCTAAGACCTGATTAAATATCTTAATCATAAGATTGGCCAAACGTTTCAAAATTTGCCAAACCGTCAGGGCCCGCCACGCTTGAAGAGCTTAACTTTGAAATCAGAAACTGAATGACCAACTTCCACTCGGTTTAGGGACTTCACATTGAACGACCCCCCCTCTAGAGAAGAGCTTGGTGTAATGCTCCACCCAGCTGTCTTACATCACTTGGTTTAGAGTATGTGCCAGTTTAAAAAGTCCCCCATTATTTAGTAAATCCCAAAGATGTGTAGTGTTGTTTTTGCAGACCACCCGTAGCATATGCTCTGCATCATACTGGAGCCTGGCTGCTTTAGTTGCTTGGAGCCAATTGCAATATCTTTGTTTCCTTTTCCTTCTTAAGATACCAGACCGATCATTATTTTGCCTTCCTAGGTATCACAACTTCCTGGTTATACACATGTAATGGGAAAAAGTCAGTCTTCCTGCATGGGGCACGTTCTTCTCTATAGGCCTTTAGAATCCAGGCATACTCAGTTTCACTGGGATTATCAATTATAAAATGCTCAAACTGACCGACAATCCGAGGAGCTTCAGATGACTTAATTTTCCCCCATGTCAAATAATTTTGTCTAGGGACCACTTCCCTCTTTTCCTGTTGACCTACCACCCAGCTTATCGATAGTAGGTTGTGGTCACTTGCCCGCATCTTAACAACCATGAACTGTTCAATAGCTATACAAACATTCGGGGAAACAAAGCAATCGTCTATACAAGCTTATTGCTCCCACCTCAACCATGTGCATGAACCCGCAATGTCTCACTTGGTCTGACCATTTAGCATTGTCAGCCCTCAAGCATTTGCTTCACTGATCTATGTTGCTGCCCTAGTTCCTAGTAGCATCTCGCTCAAGGCCACCCCGTTGCTATCTAAAAGGTGCATATTAAAATCTGTACATAGAATAATATGGGGATCAACTACTGACATCAAAGCTTCATCCACCATTGACTTTAATGAGTTGAGGAGGATCGAATCACTGTAAATGCTTCCACTTGAATAAACATTGATGAGGATTATGGACTTCTTTTGAATATAATCCTGACGCTGACGATCAATCCTTAGCATCTGAACAAATGGATTTGCCTGGAGCAACTTTTCCACTCAGAGGCTTCTATCGGTTTTAACCAATGTAAATAGCCCAGAAAATGGCCTTCGAAGACGACCTTTTTGGACCTCATTTAGATACACCTCATAGACTTTGCATAATGGTTTAACCCTCAGCCAAGACTCTTGCAGGCAGATGAAATCAAATTTACCAGTCCCAGTTTTCCATCTGTGAACAGTTCCGCAAAGTCCCTCATATTCCAACAGCCTATCGAGAGAGTCTCTGCTTCATCCACTCTCTGGCTCTTACACTGGTGAAGTTCTGTCAATGCGGCTGCATGCCAGGACGAGGAGTGTGCCTTATCATCACCTAATAGCAGAACATTATTCGATATTACAGCTTGATTTTTTGGAACTGCGTTGCTAATTGTTACTGTCAGTGGAGGCTTGCTTATTGCCTCCCAATGATGTCCATTCAGTTTCTTCTCTTCCATAATCTTAAACCTTAACTTTGGTCCTCCTTTGCAATTAGCAGTGTTCATGCCCTGATTAGAACCTTTAGGCAGAGACTCAATTGCGTCCCGATAGTCACTCAGGTAATATCCGAGTGGAAGTAGCAGCTCGCTCATTTCCAGTATGTCCGATTTTATTAGAGGAGACCTCAAATGTAGAATTACCCAGTCTATACGGTTTTCATTAACCGACGGGACTACATGAATATTCTCTGATGTTATGGATCTGAACTTTGGTATGTGTTGGAATAGTTGCATTACATTGTGAAGATTCAGGATTAGGTTGTCCTCATTTGGGAAGAGATTTTTCCAAGGGAAAATTGTAACATCTTCCCTGCAATTGCTGTGATGGATATTTCCCCTCCCTTACATTTTCAAAACCTCTCTTACCTTGGAGGCTTTTAGTAAGGTTCCTGTGGTCCGAAAGTCCACCATATCAGCCCCTGGCTGGATTCTCTTTTCCTCCGGGGTTCGGAACGACAATATTTTAACAGGCAACCTCGCCTTCAGCTCCTTACATGATGGAGTTTGAGCTGCATCCCTGTTGGTTAGCCATGTTACCTGTCGATGTATTTCCACCAACTCTGACCTGCTCAGGTTTGTCCAGTCATCATCTTCCTCTTCTCTTGCTATTATATCAATTAGGTTGCTCAGACAGATATAGCTTCCGACTCATCATTTCCTGGATTCCTCCAGTCCCTGTCCATCCATAACTGTCATGACCACGGGCCCAAGAACACAAAAACACACCATCCAGTAATGGGGCAATGGGTCACTTGACTCACTTATGTCCCTTTGGGACTCATAAACACAGGGGCCCGGGCTGGACTCAGTCCTTGCACCTTTGGCACCAGGCTCATATAGAGATGTGAGCAGGAACACTTTATTTCAGTGCAGGAGTGCTTTTATTTTACTTCAGTGCACACTTTATTTCAGTGCAGGATTGCTTTTATTTTACTTCAGTGCTGGAGTGCTTTTATTTTACAAGAACTTTCCAGGTGCTGACTCATCTGGCGTGGCTCCCTAGGCCTGGTCTTCAGGTGCTGACTCTTCGGGTGTGGCAGGGTGTGGCAGCAGGCAGGCCAGAGCTACTGGGCGTGGCCATGAACAAGACTATATAAACCCATTGATCCCTCAAGCAAACGCTTTGTGTTACTTTGCACCTCCGTGGAATGTCACGCTCACCTCCGTAGAATCTCACGCTCACCGCCACCTGGACCAGCTACTTACCTCATGATCCTGCAACAACAGCATCTTTACCTGGACCCTGGCTCGCATCTCACGGCAACGCTCTATCTTCTTGGTAGATCCCGAATCGACGCCCCACCTGCACTCTCTGTCCCACGAAGCCGAAGTCCTGAAATGAAAAAAGAAGACAAGACAAGGTTAGAACTCATGAAAAAACACCCAACCAAGGGTCGCGCAGCATTTAAAATCCAACGAGCACGCTAAGGCACCATTAAAAGCTACTTACCAGCTGTTGGACCATCTCAGCCCTGCTCCTCCATACCGGTGGCTCCTCTTCTTCTACAGCAGTTACCCCCAGCACCGCTACACCACCTACAAGGGGAGAGAGCAGAGAAAAGAGAGATTACATACAAAGGACGGAGAACAAACTTTACAAATACAATTACACCAGTCAGAAGACAAGTGGGCAAGTGGAAACAAGGGAAACATTTACCTACAAGAGAAGCGGACTAGTCGCAGCTGGCCTGGACTTCCATGACAAGGGACCAGTGAAGGAACTCAGTTCCCTTCAACAAGCGCTCCTGCCAGAAGCAGCAGGACGGAGAGCTCATCATCATCATTCAGCAGGTGAGCCTCAAGAGTAGTGCAACCCCAGGGAAGCCACATCCAGGGAGAACAGGTCTGGAGAAGGGGTCAGGGACCACAGGCTGCATACTTTTACAACCCCCCTTATATTAACGCATGAACCGCACTTCTCATCACCGCAGTTCCCCACACAGACACTGAGGGAGGAACAGACAAGAGGAGTTTCATCCCTGGGAGGGCTGCGACCGTGCCCCAATGCCTCCGCAGAGACCAGGTGAGCATAACTAACAGTTTTTTGGGTGGATTTCAGATCCTCCTTAAGTTCCTTTCTTGGACATTTTGCTGACTGATTAGTGTAAGCCGCGGGAGGGGAAAAGAGATATCTCAAAAAGGCCCTCGATCCATTTGATTTCTTTTTTTGTCCCATCTTCATGCTTTTTGTTTTCTTCTGATTGGTCCCCGGCAGAACTCATTTAGTGTGACTACCATTCCCTGCCTTGACAGCCTGCAAACTCTGGAAGGTTGAAAACATGTTGTCACCCACAGAGGTTGTAAGATCTATTCTATCACTGATTACAGCTGGTCCATTCTTAGGCTGAGACATGAACCCTTGGGAAGACTGTGGATTTTGAGCCCCCAAATCTTTTACCTTATGCCAATTCACCATCTCCTGTCCTGAGATTTTGGTCTGTAGTCTCAGCCCTTATTTCTGAGGTTACGTTAGTATTGATTTTTCGCTTTGCAGTCACCTCCTGTCTGCTTGGCCTTAGTTGTATCGCATATCTCTGACCGTTCAGCCTGGTTTGAGACTCTTTAAATTGGCCTCGCATCAATTAGCATTCCTCTAATTCTGCTTCCATTAAGGCAGTTTTGCCCAATTCTTCTTGTCTGGCTCAATCACAGAGTCGGTTTTGCCAGTTTAAGGATCCCTCTGCTTCCTTATCTAGACGGTCTTGTACTTTCACCACAAAGCTTTTGAGAAAAGTCATTTTTGTGTGGGCCATGGCTATCAATGTAGCCTGATCTTTTAGTGAGTCATTCAACACTTTGTAAATGGTGCTAGGGATATTGATAAAGCTGCCATGACTGTATTTTGCATTTGCGCCATCACCACACTCGAAGTTCCCACAGCTACTTTTCGATCATCCAATTGGGTTTGTAAGTTTCTTTTCTGCACTCTACTGGCAGTCAAATATGGAGCATTATTAGTGACTCTGAGCCCATTTCGGAAAGTATCAGAAACCTCAGAGTCTACTCGCTCTGTGCACACCACCTAACTGGGCTATCTGATTCTTGATCGTCACCGTTTCCTCAATATATTTTGGAGCTCTGTGAAATCCTCACTTCATTATCACCCGCTTCCGTGGTCAGCTCTTCGGGAACTTCTATGGTTTGGCCACTGGCCTCTTTCTCTAAACCATCCAAAATTAGCTAATGCACTCAGCCTGCCTTGGGTTTCCTCATTGTTCTTAAAACTAGGCAGACTCCATTGGATTTTTGTCGTTAGTGCTAAGATGTCTCTTGACAGACGTTCTGCTAAAACCACATTTTTTGTTTCCTTCCATGTCTGGACCACTGCACACTCTGCCTTGTCCTATGAGACTTGCGGTTCAACTTGTGGCACTGCCCAACCCCCCAACCGTTGAATGATATGTAGGCAAAGAGAGCACCTCCTGTGCTGGGTCGCCCATTTGGAACTTGCACTAGTTCGATTCCTGAAGCCACCTCACTTTGTGAGCGATCATCTCCATAATCTCTTCCACTACCAGGCTTCCTGAACCCACTTTCGGTGGGGGCAGTCCCTGGGTTCACCACCACAACCACCTGCAATGTTTTTGGGGGGGCCCGATTAGTCATTAGTTTAACAGGAACCCCCAGGGTTGGTACTGCTTGTGAACTGCAGGTCGGGTGTTTTCCATGTGGTAATTCAAGGTTCAGGGCCTTCTCCGGGAGAGTCGCCCCTGCAAGTTCATGCTTGTGAGACCGCTAGTCAGTGTGGGCGAAAGTGAGCTGCTGATACCTCCTTCATTCCGCCCCTCAGCCTACGTCCTCTGGCTCACAATCACTTTATCTGAAGTTATGTTCAGACTTTCGGATCATGCAGAATTACAAGAGCTTTCAGGCACTTCCAGCAGCCTCACTTACTGGCGCGTCCTCACACCTGTAGTAGACATTTCCCTTAACTGCATCCCTCTCTGCCGTGGCAGCCAAACTCTGCTCTTGCCATCAGTGACTTGTGATTTCCAAATGAGGGGTTAGGCAGCACCCCCGTCCTCACCACCACACTGCAGTGCCAAAGAACCAAACACTTTCCAACACTCCTTGTTCGCTCCACGATGTGTGGGAGTTTTTAAAGATTCAATGGTATCAGGCAGCATTCGCAATGGGGAAAAGACTAATGGCTCCACTCTCCACAAAACTCTCTGCAACACTCTGTGTTTGCTCCACAATACGTGGGAGTTTTTAAAGGTCAGCTGGTAACAGGCAGCATTTGCAAAGGAGAAAAGACAGTTGGCTCCACTCTCCTCAAAACACTCTCCAACACTCTGTGTTCGCTCTGTGATGTATGGGGGATTTTAAAGGTCAGCTGGTATCAGGCAGCAGTCACAATGGAGAAAAGACTGTTCGCACTCCAACACTCAACACTCTCCAACACTCCACGTCCCCTCTGGGATGTGTGGACGTTTTTAAAGGTCAGCTGGTATCAGGCAACAGTTGCAATGAAGAAAAGACTGTTGGCTCCACTCTCCACAAAACACTCTACAACAATCAGATTTAGCTTATAATACATATTGGGCCCGATTAGGAGTGTTGCGGTAAGGCAACAACGGCGCTGGTAGTGCTATTGGTGCCGTTGTTAACTCACTGCAACATTCTGAGTATGCTCGCGGGTGCCGCTCTGGAATGCCTGGTCAGAACAGGCGTGCAGAGTGGCACCCGCGAACAGTACGGGATGTCAGCAATGGCCCCGTTATTAACAGGACCATTGTTACCATCCTCCCAATTCCCATTGAGCCCTATTGGGGCTCAAATGGGAATGGAGACGTACCGGGTGCGGGTCCCGCGAAAGGGAATTACCGGGCCCTCCAAAGTCAGAATGGCCCGCTAAATCCCCCTTTGCGGGACCCGGACCCGAGTTTGGGGGTAGCCAGACCCTTATTAAGGACATGGCTACCTCCAAACTCATAATGAGGCCCATTGTTTCCTATTTGTGTTTTGATGTATTTACTGAAATGGAAAAAAAAGCATGGCAAAGAAGTGGCCATGTTAAAAAGGGTACAATTCCATTGCAGGACACTTGGCAAAGCCATGAAATATAGTTTGTACAGTACCGCAAATAATAGTGGAAAAGAAGAAGGAAATCCTGAATGGTGGCAACACAGTATTTAAGATAATGAATGCATCTTCACCCTTATCCTTTATCATTCTTTAATACTCTTTATTGAACTCCTTAATTCTGTGTTAGGTACATTCAAAGGCGTGAGGATTCATGAAGCAACCTTGCTGTAGGTAGAATGATAGATGGTAAGCATTTGAAATTGACCAGAGTGTTTCGTTAGAGGAACAGGCTAAGGAATTCTTAGCATTTTGAGAATACTTTTGTTGTTCTGTTTCTAATTGTAAAAAAAATACAGTGGGCCTCATTACGGGTTCGGCGGTACTCCTGACAGTGATATTGGCGGGTTGCTGCCGGACCCGCAATGAATTACCGGCTCCTGACTTCCCGGTAACACTGGGGTATTACAATCCCTGTGGCCGAGAAGTCAGGTGCCAGTAATTCTGTTAATCCCCATTCCCATGGAGTCCCATAGGTCTCCATGGTAGTAGGGACCATGGAAGCACTGGCACCGTTAACGGTGCCGGTGCTTCTGTGACGGCTTGCCTACTGTGGGCCCTGTGCCTGGCAGGATCAGCCCTGCCGGGGACAGTGGCTCTGGCAGTCAAACCCGTAGTGTCCCGGTCCAGAAACAACAGTGCTGGTCGTCTTACTGGTACTGTTGTTTCTAGACCGGCACACATGTAATGCGGCCCAATTACATGATATCAGCAAGTCTTGTCTAAAAATGGCATTCTAACATCATGCAGTCATAGATCGAGTCCTGGTTATGAGAGGGTTCAGTAAATGGCAAAATTGATATTAAAACACATTTGTTTAGGAACTACACAAAGTCAAGAGAAATCCATCGTCACATACATCCAACGATTTATAATGATAACTGTGAGCCAGTTACAACATTAATATGACTGGGTTTTCAAATGTACAGTAGGGTTATTTCTGAACTGCTCCCATACAACCAAAAGTGTCTAGTACAGTGTGAACACCCCTGGATTTCTAATTATGTGCCAAATCTCCTGGAAGTGTATTCTTGGAAGAAGATTTTTCATGGACTCAAAACGTTGATGATTCTGAGTCAATCCTAATTTTACATTCATCATCTATTTATTTTATTTATAAGGTGCCACAAGAAAAAAAATTGGGGTGTGGGACAGGGGAGAAAAACAATAATAACGGTCCTACTAGGCCTTGTGTCATTCAGATCGTGCAAGTATAGTAACAAGAAGTGCAAGAGGGAAGGGAGTGCTGGTCAGGGTGGTAGGGATAATGCTAGGGTGGGAGGGAATTGGGAGGCATTCAAGTGCCGGGGGGGGGTGCAGGAGGGGTGCAGGAGGGGAAGAAAAGGTCCCCAGGGGAGGCCAGGTGGGCAAGTGCCAGAGAATGCAGGTATGGGGAACGCATGTCATGTGCGAGGACGAAGGTGGATCAGACTCAGTAGGGAGACACATCATGCCAGGCTAGTCAGGGAAAGGGGCCTAAAAGGGCAAGTGCACATTAGGGCGGGTGCTGGGGTAGACTGGTAGTGGAAGGCCTAGTGCCCTGTAGGACTCAGAAGGGACCGGGCAGCCAGTTGAAGTGCAGAAGGGGCATTAGCAAGGGAGGCGGAGAGGGAAGGAAAGAGAGAAAAGGAGGGTCTTGAGAAGATTCTGGAAATTAAGGAGATCTGGCTGAAGCCTGAGAGGGGCTGGGAGGTTATTACAGAAGGATGTTCCAGCTGAAGCGAGAGATCTACCCCCACTCTCAGCTTGGAAAATAGTCTGATCTGCAGAGAATTGGATCTAGAAGACAAAAGGGATCTAGCAGGGAGGTATCTAGGGATAGAGAGCTGGATGTAGGAGGGCCCCAGGCACCAGAAAGCCTTGTGGATGATGCAGAGGGCCTTGAACATGATCCTTGTAGCCAAAGGGAGCCAGTGGAGATTTTAGGGCTTGAGAGATGCAGTCCCTGAGCTTGAGTCCAACGATAAGTCTTGTAGTCCTATTCTGGATTAATTGAAGGGGCGAAGGAAGTATAGAGGCAGATTATGGAAGAGGCTGTTGCAGTAGTCCAGTCTAGAGAGGACAAGAGCTCTGGCAACATTGCATTTCTGGGGAAAGGTGAGGAAAGGGAGAATGCTCTGAAGAGGTGAAGCTGAAAGTGGGCCTTCTTGGCAAAGTCTGCAATGTGAGGAGAGAAGGAGAGAGAGGAGTCCAAGATGACGCTCAGTTTTTTAACCTCATAAGAGGGTGAGGGGAGGGGACCCAAGGAGGTTGGCCATAGAGTAGGAGGAAGGAGGGGGCAGGTGTCCCAATGCGAAGGATCTCAGTCTTACTGACATTAACGCAGAGATTGTTAGCAGTGCACCAGGCCTGAATAGAATTCAGACAGTCAGGAATGGGAGAGGACGAAGAGGAGGCAGAGGAGGGAAATTTGAAGGAGAGCTGCCTTTCATCAGCATAACACTGGAAGTGAGGAGAGAAGGGGGCCAGATGGGCAGGGTAGATGTTGAAGAGCCACAGTGTGAGGATAGAGCCTTGAGGGACACAGCAGTTATAGAGTGAATTGGAGGAGAGGAAAGGGGGGCCCATTTGAACATCGGTAGGTCGGTCAGATAGGAAGGAGGTCAACCAAACCAGTGCCAGGTCCATGATGCCAAGGGTATCACAGAGCTGACTTATAAAGGTGGCATTATTGACCATTTCAAAGGCAGAGGAAAGATCAAGAAGGATGAGAATGGAAGGAGATTTGGAATCGAGGTTTAAGAGCAAGTCTTCACGGGTGTTCAGGAGAGCTGTCTCCGTGTTTCTGGGTGCTCTGAAGCCAGACTGGTAGGCGTAGAGACAGCCAACAGATTCAGTGTGGTGGATCAGCTGGGAGATAGCCAACTTCTCCAGGAGTTTGCTCAGGAAGGGGGTAATGGAAATAGGGCAGTAGTTAGCCAGGCAGGAAGGGTCACAGAAAGCTTTTCAAGGAGAGGTTGCACAAGGAAGTGCTTCAGGGGTAGTGGGAAGGAGACAGTGGCAAACGACTGATTGCAGAAATCAGCCAAGGCAAGAGCAGGTGAGCACCTGTTTGGAGGAGACTTTCATACAGAAGACTAGCTTAGAGACATCATCCAGTGCTTTGGGCAAGAATGAGGAGAGTAGGAGGGAATGGGTAAAGGGCCAAAGGAGGCCGGAAAGCAGGTGAGGAAGGAGGGAGGGGAGTAGAGGAGAGTGGGGACAGGATGTCCAGTGTTTTAATTGTGAAGTGGGAGGCCAGTGCAGTGCAGAGGGCCTTGGATGTAAAAGGAGAAGTGGAAACTGCAGTATGATTGGCATGTTCCTTGCATATTTTTAACAGTTTAGCTGTGTTGATAGTGGACCTAGAGATGCAAGCCTGGATATGGGACCTCTTCTTGAATGGAGAGTCTGTATTGCATTTGGAGCTACAATCCAGTCTGACTGTGGGTGTGCTTGAAGCCAGTCACTTCCATTCAGCAACTCTGCACTTACATTTCAGCGAGGCTAGGTCGGAGCCATACCAGGTGTTGCGCTTGGAGGCAGGCTTCATGCAGACCCTCATGACAGGCACAAGGATGTCAAGGATGTTGGAGATAGAGAGGTGAATGTTAGCAAGGGCTGTATCAGTGTGAGAATCAGTGGTAGGAGTGGAAGGGGGAATGAAAGTGGCACCAAAAGCAGCATCTGACACTCGCTTCATTTGTCGAATGACGGAGTAGGAGACTGGCAGTGCGGACAGAGGCTTAGCCAGGGGACCCAATAGATCCAGGTGAGAGGACAGGAGTGCATGGTCAGACCAGGAGAGAGGTATAGTGAGAGGGTTGGAGATATGGATGTCTGCTGAGATGAGAACATTCAAGGTGTGTCCGGCTAAGTGGGCCAGACTAGAGGGAAGAATGGTAAGGGAAAGAGAGTCACATAGGCTGTTTACGAGTCCAGTGGCCACATCAGGAGAGTCAAAGTCAATATTGAAGTCTCTGAGGAGGAGAAGATTGGAGGTAGAAGCCAGGAGAGAAGAGGAGAGGTTAGCCCACGCCAAAAGAAAGAGGGAGACCAGACCAGGGGTAATGCACATGGTGTTGAGAGTACACAAGAGGGTAGGAGAGAAACCAGCTATGGATGAGGAATTCAAAGGGAGAGTAGGATTGAGTGGGTATGATAGTAGCAGGGGCCCATTCAGGGAAGATCAGGGCCACTCAGCTTCCAGACCGATTAGGGAAGGGGCTTAGAGAGGATCTTGTAGCTCTCAGGGAGGAGTGTGTCAAAAACAGTGACAGAGATGGCAGTGAACAACGTTTCAGCGAGAGCGAGGACGTCAAGTTCAAAGTCTTCAAGGAGGTGAGAGAAGTCAGAGGCACATTTAACGGAAGAGTGAGAGTTGAGAGTAGCTAAGTCAAGCTGGTTGCCACCTTTGGCTGTCTTCTGAGGAGGGAGCACAGATGTGGTACACTTGTCAGTGGTGGCAAAGAGGCCAGGCAGTGGCAGAAGGAGGAATAGCAGGAGAAGGAAGGAAGTTGATGAGAGACGGAAGATGCCTATCTAGAAGGAGGAGGTTGGGCTGAGAGCCTTGGGCTATGACAGTGCCATTTTGTTAGATATTAATGATGCACCTAGATACTTCCGGCACCTTGGGCAGCTTCATGTAGGCTCTGGACCCACAAGACCAATAGTGGTCTATCAGGACGACTGTTCCATCCTTAATGCCTGGTACGTAGAAAATACTGCCACACTGGCGATTCTCTCCAACCTTCCTCGTACCATTATTTATGAAACACAAAGAATCACCTTCCAGGGGTACTATCTTCAATAGTCCCCCTTCATCGTTGTCCCATGTCAACAACTTTGTAATCTTTGGCCATTTATTTGTGCATTCTTTTTCTGAGGTTTCTATAACTGGCTCGTACTGTCCAGTTATCGCTGTAGCTCTGCACAAAGTCAGTCCTTCAGCCCATCCTTCATGAGTAGCACTGTTCCTTTAATTTGTAGTTGGCCTCTTACCCAACATCTCTTCTTTATTCTTGCCTTGAAAATGTAGCATCTTGTTTTGTTCAATCCTGATTCCTGATCCGCTCATTCCAGGCGGTACATATCTTATTACTACATTCTTTGTTTCTGGCTTCCCTCTTGTCTTCAAATCTAGCACATAATAATCTTCTCTTTGATTTGTCACTTTATTCATCCATACCAAGGATGCTGTTCAACCTTGCAACTGTCCTCTTGTCATGCACAGTGTGAGATGCATCAGGCAATGCAATTTTTGCACTGGTATAAGCATAAGGTCTGAGAGCGCAGACATAGCAACTCTCCTTAGACGTTCTCTCTCCCACCTTTTTCATGGACTGATACCACAGGGTTTTACCAAGTGTGCTTTACTATCTAGATAAGTGTTTATCCCATTATTGTCTTCCTATGCACTTCTCCGGTGTCTCCCTAACACAATGATTACAGTCCATGGAAACAACTCTAAAGGAGCTCTCTACTGGAAAGACAACACAAGGGGCTTTGGCGCATTGGTAATGGGCAAATCTACAAGAGTTCCTGGAGTGAGAAGGACATCTGTTTTATTCGGTCCATTGAAATAGAGAGTGTGAACCAAGAGAAACAGGAAGACAAAAATAGAAACTGAGCATGCCTATATTATGCACCAGAGTTTAACATACACCATTTGTGCCATTCTGGAATCTCTTGGGCTTGCGCATTCGCTGAAATCGTACCAGATCAACATTCCTTATTTTTACTGCAATTTCTAAGGAAGGAAAAACACTTTACTCCTGCAATTGTAATAGATTGGGTATTTGGGTATTTGTAGCAATTCCTCTACTATTGCTATGAGCACCGATTACAGGGCCGTTCTTAGGATCCTGTAAACAAGTGTGTATGTCCACTTCTCTTCTAACAAGGGCCAGATAAGCTTGAAGAATAAACACAGCAAGCACAAGACGATGCACATCACTTTCTGGGAGGACAATAAATTCAGCCAAACAAATATTCAGTAAGAAACTAACCGGTGTACTGCTCACATTTCCATTTCTCAGGTATAATCGTGATACATCAGCATTTCTCTAAAGTTCATTTTCAAAGATTTTCAAAGATTCCTGTGACTCAAGCAAATAGTTGCATGCCTGCTATAATATCTATGAGCAGTGTCCACGGGGAGCCACAATCCAAATGCAAATCTGCATTTATGAATCAGTTTGTAGCATTATTGTCCTCCTTCTTTGTCATCGATCGAGTCTGCACACGCTGAAGTTTTTCTCATTGTCTTGCTTCTGGATTCATGGCTGGGGGTTCTGCGGTGTCACCGGTGTATAGCTTGATGTTGTTCAGGTGAATCCACGCTTGTCTGCCTTGAACCTATACTGCTGGAGAAACATTCTCTACAATGAAAGGGCTGTCAAACTTTGGCTCATGCCACTTCCTAGTGAAGTGTTTTTAATTAGCATGTTATTGCCAGCAAAGAGTTCAGAAGATCTGTTTGCTGAATGGTTTTCATCTGTGTTCTGAGACTGACCCCATCCCTGGCGCTTCTGAAATGAGAGAGTTGCTAGTGGTCATACATGTCAAATATTCATGTAACTCATTGCTGAACATTTTTGCTGTACTCTTGGTATCACTTCTACTCCTTGATGAAGGAGTCAAAGGCGTTCTCATTCGCCTTCCTGTCAGTAGTTCATGGGTGTGATGTGATGGTCTGAACCAGGCTGATTCCTTAGGGCATATAAAGGTAAGGGCAGGCAATATAGCCATCTCTTTTTCAGTGTCAGCTTAAGCTTGGCAATCCTTTCTTTCAGGAGGCCCTTAAGTCTCTCACATATTCTGTTCGCTTGCGGATGATAAGCAGAAGAAAACTTGTGCTTAATACTCAATAATAGACTTATCTGTTCAAATGCTTCATTGACAAAATGTGGCCCATTGTCATATCTCAGCACTTCACACACTCCCCATCTTGGAAAGACTTCCCGTACTAAAATCTTTGCTGCTCAAATGCCATCATGGTGTGTACATGGACCTGCTTCAATCCACCTAGAGAAGGGACACACCACCACTATCAGATACCTGTATCCACTACACACGTGCAGCATATAAACATAGTCAATATGTAAATGCTGAAAAATACCATTCGGTCAAAGAATTACTCCTCTAATCATTCAGTGTATGCCTGTCATGATCTCTGCTTCCAAAAGGTCAGGGTTTTCCCAACTCCCTTGGAAGCAGATCCATAACCCAGGTTCCGAGTGCCAACCAGTCCCAATTGGGACCTTTTGAACACAGTCCTGGCGCCAGTGGCACCAGGCTCATAAATATGCCCAGTCCCAGCGCTGGAAGCTTGGGTGGACTTACCTGCAGCAGACCATGCTGCTTACTTGCCTGCCAGTTGAGTCTCTGATCCTCTTCTGTTTGGAACTACTTTTCCTGTTGGGTGGGGCAGGAGCCACTCCCTAGATTCAGAACACTGGAACTCTTCTGGAAAGCAGGAACTCTTTTCTTAGGCGTGGCTGTGGAAGGAGACACCTAAGCACTACAGGAGGCTATTTAAACCACACCCGATGGATGAATCTTGCTTTGCGTTATTCTGCATCCTCAGCAGCAGAACGCTCATCGTGTCTTCTGCATCTGATCCTGGGTCTAAGGAAAAAGGCTTACCATTCTGAATCCAGTCTTCAGCAACACCTATAAAGACAAGAAAGAACAGGTTAGCATTACGGTCTTCAGTGACAGCTCTTCACTTACCTGGTCCATCGGCTGTCACCAACGCCTCGCGCTGCATTCCAGCATCTGAAAGACAAAGGCTTACCTACTCTTCGTGCGCTCCGGAGGTCTTCACACTGCATTCCGGCATCTGAAAGACAAAAGCTTACCAACTCTTTGCACGCTCCGGAGGCCTTCGGCGCTGCATCCCGCATTTGAAAGACAAAACAAGGTGCGTTTAAAGACATTGGGGAACTTTAATACTCACGTGCCATTACTCCTTTCCACATCTAACCCAGTGGGTATTCCGGCACCCTGCAGCCGCCCCGAACTTGTACCTGCAAAATAAAAAGACAGTTAGAGCGCATCGTGAAGCAGGCAACAAGCGCTTACTTACGTGCTTCCAGGCGCTTCTATTCATCACACGGGCTCCATCTTCAACTCACTTCAGCCCGCCATCCGCCATCGCCAGAACCCTGCAAAACAAGAGACATCATTACTAAAGATTTTAAAGACATTAGAATTACTCGAAACTTACCGTTCGTGCAGTAAACGACGGACAGCAGTCCTCTGAAGTCAATAGGCCTGCTCCCCTTATCCAGTGAAGAAACTGGTTACAGCACCCTGCCTCGAGGCAGATGGAGAGCACGGCGTTCACTTACCTAAGGTGAGAGCGTTAACCTTTGGGGTTCTACAGGAGAAGAGAAAGGGAAGAAGAGAGAGACATTCAATAACCCAGTTCATTAATCCCACATTTTCTATCTGCAGACATCTTACCCTTCGAGACAGACATACAGTGCACAGAGGTCCAGCCCAAAGAGCCAGCCGTGTGTTACACATCACCTTTGAAGATACGGTATACGCCCAGTCAAGACCGGCGCCTCTACGGGAATCAGGTGAGCGTTACAGAACGCAAAGCCTACCACAAAACTCCCGTCCAGGCGCTATGGAAACCTCGGATACCGACCAGCTAGCCCAGTTACTTGGGGAACTAAGGGCAGAAGTGCATGCAGCCCGTCAGGAAACGAACGCTCTAAGAAGGGAACTGATTATTTCCAAGGAGCGAACAGATGATCTCGCTAGACAATTGCTACAGTCACAAGCCGGACAGACCCCGTTACCCGCATCTGGGGGAAATCTTCCTTCTACATCCTCTATGAATCCAGTGCAGATCAACCTACCTGGGAATGTACCTCTGGCTCTGCCCGAACGATTTTCTGGTGACCCAAAGAGGTTTGCAGTATTTATCAATCAGTGCCGGTTGCATTTCTTATGCCGGCCAGCAGCCTTTCCAACTGATCAAGCTAAAGTAGCTTTCGTGCTTTCGTACCTTAGTGGCAATGCGGCAGACTGGTCGATCCCTCTAGTAAATCAAGATGATCCGGTCCTCCATGATTTTCAAGCTTTTCAGCTCAGTATGGAAAAACTGTTCGCAAGACATTCACAGGGGCAGGCCTTGGACAATGAGCTTCTTTCGTTGCGACAAGGTAATCAAGACCTTTTGGCTTATATTGCGTCTTTCAACAGACTGATAGTGGAAACTCACTGGCCTGAGGACAAAAGGATTACGCTGTTTTATAGAGGTCTACGCGGAGAGCTCAAAGATGTGTTAGCCCAAGTAGTGAATCCCCCACAAGATTGTTCGGACTATATAGACTTAGTCGTTCAAATAGATCACAGACTGCAGAACAGGAAGGCCGATCATTCCAAGTTTGATGCTCTAGTATTTTCCAAACCGCCAACTCCTTCCAAAGGAGTAGACTCCGGGGAACCCATGCAAAAAGGGGGTCTGAAAGGTCCTCTAACACAAAAGGAGCGGGAAAGGAGAAAACAGTTGCAATTATGCCTCTATTGCGGAAACTCAGGGCACTTTCTTCGAGACTGTCCGGTGAAACCTGCCAAGAAGGCAGTAGGAGCTGCAGTTACCAAAGTTACAAACTCTGAGCAGGGAAACGACCTCGCCCGACAAGAATAGAGGTCCTCTTGCCGAGCGTGAAAACCAGTTCCGTGACCTCGCATTTCGTGATACCTATGGTCCTCATTAGCCCTGATAATCCGGATCGATTACATGCAATTGAAGCTTACGTCGACAGCGGTGCCATCGGCAATTATGTGGATCATGAAATGGTTTTGAGGATGAATCTAACTCTTTGTCCCAAGGCTGTAAAGGACGTCATTACTACGGTGGATGGTACGGAGATAGCCTCCGGGCCAGTAACGCATACCACTCAAGAAGTGACGCTAGTAAGTCAAGATGGACACCATGAGAAGATCGTGTTCGATGTGATCAAGGCCCCTCAGTTTCAGATTATTCTAGGAATACCTTGGTTAGAGAAACACAATCCTCTGATCGATTGGCGAGAAAGAACGATCCAGTTTCCAGAATGTGTCTCTACTTGTCACCCTCCACCTGGTGTTGCACTGGCAGCAATTTCTTCAGAGACTCCCCAGTTACCTCCCGAATACCTAGAATACCAAGATGTTTTCCGGAAGGATCAGGCTAACTCTTTACCTCCTCATAGGTCTTATGACTGCCAGATCGACCTGATACCTGGATCTACTCCTCCTTGTAGTAGAATTTATGCGCTCACCGAGCCTGAGAACCTTCACCTTCGACAATACCTGGATCAATACCTGGCAAATGGGTTTATTCGTCCTTCCAAGTCCCCTGCTTCTTCAGCTTTGTTCTTCGTTCCAAAAAAGGAAGGAGACCTTAGAACTTGTATAGATTATCGCTCCCTGAACCAGATCACCGTTAAGAATAGATATCCGTTACCTTTGATCCCTGAACTCCTGGACCAAGTCAGAAAAGCATGCATATATACAAAGCTGGATCTTAGAGGAGCTTACCACTTGGTACGAGTAAAAGAGGGCGATGAATGGAAGACGGCCTTCCGCACCAAGTATGGGCTATTTGAATATCAGGTCATGCCCTTCGGACTTTGTAATGCCCCGGCCGCCTTTCAATATTTTATGAACGATGTCCTCAGAGAGCTCATAGATGTGTGTGTTGTTGTTTACATTGACGACATCCTCGTTTATTCTTCATCGGAATCTGAACATCGGAAACACGTGAAAATGGTCCTCGAAAGATTGCGTCAACACAAACTTTTCGCTAAGTTGGAAAAATGTGTTTTCAATGTGACTGAAGTTGAATTCTTGGGATTCATATTATCACCTGGCGGAGTGCGTATGGATTCAAAGAAGGTCGATGCAGTTCTCAAATGGCCATCACCATCCTCCGTAAAAGGTGTGCAAAGCATGTTAGGCTTCGCTAACTTTTACCGCAGGTTTATCCCCGAATTCTCTCGAATAGTCCAGCCCATCACTGCCTTGTTAAAGAAAAACAAACGTTTTGAATGGTCTACCGAGGCGGAACAAGCTTTCCAGGATTTGAAGACTAAATTTATCTCTGCACCAATCTTAAAACACCCTCGCCCCGAACTCCCCTACATCGTGGAAACTGATGCTTCAAGCCTTGCCATGGGGGCAGTTCTATCACAAAAGGACCCGGTAACCAATCAGTTGCATCCCGTGGCATTTTGGTCCCGCAAATTCTCGCCTCCTGAAATCAATTACACGATTACTGACAAGGAACTTCTGGCTATCAAGTCTGCCTTTAAGGCTTGGCGGCATTATCTGCTGGGGGCCCGACACACCGTTACTGTGATTACGGATCACCGAAACCTGCAATATTTGAAAACCGCAAAAGCCCAATCCTCTAGACAACTACGTTGGGCATTATTCTTTGCCGAGTTTGACTTCATAATTACCTATCGACCTGGTACAAAAAACGGTAAAGCTGATGCCCTTTCTCGGATGGGAGTGGAAGAACACTTGATCAACCCTAAACCTGTACCAATCATTCCCGAACAAAGAATTCTGGGTGTAATCGCCACAGAATCCATAGAGGAAGTTAAGGATAAAGCCAGGCAACTTGTAACTCCAGCAGACATACAGAATTGGCATCTGCAGGGAAATGACTTTGCAGTAAAGGACAACTTATTGTATTTCCAAGAACGATTATACCTACCCAGCACAGATTTACAGAAAAAAGTAATCTCTTGTTATCACGATTCTTTAATGGAAGGACATCCCGGTATAGCCAAGACCTCAGAAAAGATCAAGCGCTACTTCTGGTGGCCGTCTTGGAAAAAAGATATCAGAGACTTTATAATGTCCTGTGGAGTATGCGCCCAAAACAAGAGTCAAAAGGAAAGACCAGCAGGCCTCTTACGCCCTATTTGCATCCCACCTCGCCCTTGGCATACGCTTTCTATGGACTTCATCACCGATCTACCTCCATGCTCCGGATACAATACGATTCTAGTAATCGTGGACTTATTCTCCAAGATGGCGCATTTCATTCCGCTCAAAGGCTTGCCAACAGCAGCAACTCTGGCCCGAGAATTTCTCGAAAACATCGTCCGACTGCACGGTTTTCCTTCAGTTCTAATTTCGGATCGAGGTAGTCAATTTATTTCTCATTTTTGGCGAAGTTGCTGTCGGTCGGCTCAAATTGATGTGAGACTATCGACCAGTCACCACCCTCAGAGCGACGGACAAACCGAGAGGACCAATCAAACTCTGGAACAGTATTTACGCTGCATGCTGCAACAAACTGAAAAAACTTGGAAAGACATCCTTTGGATAGCCGAATATGCCTACAATAACTCTGTCCATTCGGGAACTGGGAAAACCCCGTTTTTTCTTTTGTACGGCAGTCACCCTCGAACCTCGGAGTTGGATCCCCTCCAAGATCTTGAAACACCAGCAGTTGACTACCTGCATTCTACAATCACCCAAGCCTTTAAGGAAGCTGTTTCTCACCTTCAAAGGGCTAAAGAACAATACAAGAAAGGAGCAGATCAACATCGGAAGGAAGCCCCTCAATATCAAGTAGGGGATCAAGTCTGGTTATCCACCAAATATCTACCTCTAAAAGGGCCACGCACATTCAACCCAAGATACCTTGGTCCCTATTCCATCACTACCATAGTAAACCCAGTAGCGGTCAAGTTGGACTTGCCCCCGCACATGAAGATACATCCGGTCTTCCACGTCTCTCTATTAAAACCCGTGCAACCTCAAACCCGACTAACCAAATCTCCAAAACCTATCCTAGTTGATGGAGAACTCGAGTTTGAAGTCAAAAGCATTCTGGACTCCAAGATCTCCAAATCTAAACTATTTTACCTAATTGACTGGAAAGGCTACGGCCCCCAAGAGAGATCCTGGGAACCTGCTGAATATGTCCACGCTCCTCGCCTAATCAAAAGATTTCACCGAACATTTCCTGACAAGCCAAAACCCCCGGAGAAGCCCGGTTTGGGAGGGGCCTTGAGGGGGGGTACTGTCATGATCTCTGCTTCCAAAAGGTCAGGGTTTTCCCAACTCCCTTGGAAGCAGATCCATAACCCAGGTTCTGAGTGCCAACCAGTCCCAATTGGGACCTTTTGGACCCAGTCCTGGCGCCAGTGGCACCAGGCTCATAAATATGCCCAGTCCCAGCGCTGGAAGTGCCGGGCTCATAATGCTTGGGTGGACTTACCTCCAGCAGACCATGCTGCTTACTTGCCTGCCAGTTGAGTCTCTGATCCTCTTCTGTTTGGAACTACTTTTCCTGTTGGGTGGGGCAGGAGCCACTCCCTAGATTCAGAACACTGGAACTCTTCTGGAAAGCAGGAACTCTTTTCTTAGGCGTGGCTGTGGAAGGAGACACCTAAGCACTACAGGAGGCTATTTAAACCACACCCGATGGATGAATCTTGCTTTGCGTTATTCTGCATCCTCAGCAGCAGAACGCTCATCGTGTCTTCTGCATCTGATCCTGGGCCTAAGGAAAAAGGCTTACCATTCTGAATCCAGTCTTCAGGAACACCTATAAAGACAAGAAAGAACAGGTTAGCATTACGGTCTTCAGTGACAGCTCTTCACTTACCTGGTCCATCGGCTGTCACCAACGCCTCGCGCTGCATTCCGGCATCTGAAAGACAAAGGCTTACCTACTCTTCGTGCGCTCCGGAGGTCTTCACACTGCATTCCGGCATCTGAAAGACAAAAGCTTACCAACTCTTTGCACGCTCCGGAGGCCTTCGGCGCTGCATCCCGCATTTGAAAGACAAAACAAGGTGCGTTTAAAGACATTGGGGAACTTTAATACTCACGTGCCATTACTCCTTTCCACATCTAACCCAGTGGGTATTCCGGCACCCTGCAGCCGCCCCGAACTTGTACCTGCAAAATAAAAAGACAGTTAGAGCGCATCGTGAAGCAGGCAACAAGCGCTTACTTACGTGCTTCCAGGCGCTTCTATTCATCACACGGGCTCCATCTTCAACTCACTTCAGCCCGCCATCCGCCATCGCCAGAACCCTGCAAAACAAGAAACATCATTACTAAAGACTTTAAAGACATTAGAATTACTCGAAACTTACCGTTCGTGCAGTAAACGACGGACAGCAGTCCTCTGAAGTCAAGAGGCCTGCTCCCCTTATCCAGTGAAGAAACTGGTTACAGCACCCTGCCTCGAGGCAGATGGAGAGCACGGCGTTCACTTACCTAAGGTGAGAGCGTTAACCTTTGGGGTTCTACAGGAGAAGAGAAAGGGAAGAAGAGAGAGACATTCAATAACCCAGTTCATTAATCCCACATTTTCTATCTGCAGACATCTTACCCTTCGAGCCAGACATACAGTGCACAGAGGACCAGCCCAAAGAGCCAGCCGTGTGTTACACATCACCTTTGAAGATACGGTATACGCCCAGTCAAGACCGGCGCCTCTACGGGAATCAGGTGAGCGTTTACAATGCCCAGCTGTAAACATTTGATATATGATGCAGTTTACTACATAAAATGCAATGTGTTCTAACTAATTTGGAACAAACCAGTCTCCCGCAATCATTGCAGCAAGACTTTCCCTAGTTACATGTGCTGGGTAGTGCAGCTGTTCAAGCGCTACTCTTAACAAGGCTCCTGGCATCACCAGCTTTCCATTGCTGTCCTGTTGCCATAATGCTTCAGTGGGGGATAAAGTACACCCCCTTTGCTTCCAATATTCTTGCTCTTCCTGTGGTGCACTGCCTCGAATCTCCATTAATTGCATTCTTGGTAAATGATTAAAGCCTTATTTCACTACCATAAGTGTTACTACTTACTCTTTAATGTCTGGAGTATCAAAAATTGAAATATCTAGTGAATATGCAACACCTTTGGCTTCTGCGTCTGCTGCTTCGTTCCCACAAGAGATAACATGGAGTTGGCTCGCTGAGCTGCGAGCTGTCAACAGCAGTCCCTACCTGTCTTTCTGCCTGCAGTCTTTGTACAGTGCCAGTGGTTAAAACCCCCAGCATCCATGCGGAGCGGCACGCAGAGTTGGCTCGCTGAGGTGCGAGCAGTCAACAGCAGTCCCTACCTGTCTTTCTGCCTGCAGTCTTTCTACAGTGCCAGTGGTTAAAACCCCCAGCATCCACGCGGAGCGGCACGCAGAGTTGGCTCGCTGAGGTGCGAGCAGTCAACATCAGTCTACTGAGGCTAGGAGGCAAGGAGTAATGGATTTGCAAGCAGACCTCAAAGCACCGCTGCTCCCCAGAGCTATAGACTCAAACATCGACAGCTTTGACAATTCGGCTCCCCAGCCCCAGCTGAAAAGTCCTTCTGGCAGGGTACTGAGGAGCAAATATGCCTGAATAGAAAATCCAAAAGACACTCAAAAAGGTTGTGCTGCGAGAAACAACTGTGGTAACAACTTCAGCCCCAGTGCCGCACCACAGAGAAAGGCGGCGACCACAGCCTCATCATTGTCTACAGCTTCCAACACGATGGCCACCTGCCTTTCAGGGGGTGCGGGCATTGATTACAAGGACGCCCAGAGTGGAGCGCTGCCTCGAGATTCGGAGGAAAGCACAGAGGAATATTCTCTCTCTGCGACCGCTTCATCTTCCCGCCCCAAAACATTACCTTCCCCTTTTCATTTTACATCCCCGCCAGCTCTACACCTACCTGCGGGGGGACCGGCTTCGACCAGAGAGGCGGCATCCCATCCACTGTCCGACACGCCTTTGGCAGACACGCCCTTGGCGATCCGGATTCCTCTGTCGCTGGCTGAACACGTCCCGCAAGCTGCGGCGAGTGAGCTGGAGCTAAGCGGTGTTGAAGGACGCCGAGGGGTCAACCTCAGCTTGCGGCCCGTGGATTCTACAGTCAGTCAGCAGTGAACCGGGTGAACTTTCAGCAGATGCTGCATCGGTGCGCGCTGTGGATGGTGTGCCTTTGGCTGGTGCTGCACAGGTTGAACCACCACCAGCAGCAATCATAGAAGCTTTCGACCAGCAAATTCCACAATTTAGCATACAAGTGGAAATGCAGATGCTGCATCGGTGCGCGCTGTGGACGGTGTGCCTTTGGCTGGTGCTGCACAGGTTGAACCACCACCAGCAGCAATCATAGAAGCTTTCGACCAGCAAATTCCACAATTTAGCATACAAGTGGAAATCTACTCCACACATTCCTCCAAAACGGTGAATACCTGTGACGAAGACTCAGAAGCGCCCCCTCCGGCCCCCTCGCAGCCAAGCCTATCCGACAAAAAAAAAGTTAATCTCCAAAATGCTTCCTGCGATCATTGCAAGGGTGAGTTTATGGAGTCGGGCATAGACCATGAAACAACTTTCAGCCCATCTAACATCTCTGCCAATTATTTCATTACACAAAAAAGAGACATAGCAATGGCATTACTTAAAAAAGAGCCCTGACGAAGAAGATCCTTAAGGAGCAGGGGAGCTACTATATCAAGGATGCCAGCAGCAAAAAAAAGGAGGTCGATCAGTACCAAAAAAAGGAGAAACAGGAAAGTCAACTTTCCAGAATCCCCTGACGTCCCATGCTTTGAAAGACTTTTTCTACGAGCAAACAAAGAGGAAACTGGAAGCCGAGGTAGAGCTTTCGGATGCAGAAATGCTTGACGCAATCTTAGAAGCTTCTTTGGCCCCCAAACAAAGTAAAACCGTAGAAGATCCTTGTCAAAACTTTCTGGTAGAGGCCCCCGGCTTGCAGGACAATGCTCCATTCTGAGACAGTCCTGGCGATTTCGATGCGAGAACCAACGTCGCCAACTTAACTCATAGGGGAACAGCTACGGTCTCAATTAATCTGCTTGATGAAGACGTCCCGCTGCATCGATCTGAGTAGTGTGGACCCGGGAACGATTTATTAATGCCGTCAGTCAACACCACTACAATCAATGGACCGGACCAAAGGAGCTCGCTCCATTCTACTCTGGCTCAGCCGGTGATGGCTCATTTTGGACAAAGAAGGAACTCCACTGATCTCCCATCCAGGAGATTATTAATTCATAATGAGTCTCCAAAAGATACCTCAACCCCGGTCAGAAACAGAAGGCCCAGCGACATGTTTGGAAATCTACCAAAATACACTCTAGCAAAAAAAACTGATCTTGTAACAATTATGTCAGCTATCACGGTGGGACTTGCACCCTTCGTAAAGTTATATGAGTCAATAAACGACACAATGAAAGATTCATTAACGCTTTCATCTATGACGAATACCAAAGTAACTTTTTTGGAAGGTTTCATTAGAGCCTTAAATCAACAAAACATTGAAAAAGAAAGACAATGGGATTTAAAAATCGTGCGACTTAAAATCCTAATTGGAACCAAAAATAACGCAAGTTGCTCCCGAGCAAACCAGCCGAGTCTTCAAACAGAACAAACCCCTTCACCAGATGCAAATCAGACAAAAACTGATGGTGAAAATGAAAGTCCCACTCGGAAGACGCCAAATCACGGAATGAGAAAAAAAACAAAAACCTGCAAAAGTCGCAACAGTTTTCAATATCGCAAAATCAACCCCATCAGTATTAACCAAAATAGCGACACCATCTGTACCGTCTCGTGGCCCAGTTTCTCAAAATACATCGAGAGAGCAAACGATAATTGAATTAGACAATTCTGGTCCTAATGAGGCAGAGTCGCTGGGAAACTCGTCACTTTTAGACCTAACGGTCCATTTGGACCAAGAGGAGATCAACGACCCCCTTGATAACAATCAACAAAATCTAGAGTTGAACTCAAATGCAGCAGACAAAGCCTTTACCCAGAAAGAAAACAAGGAACTAATCCTGACCATGACCGCACCAAGAACACACAGATCTAAAGACGTTATTCGTGAAGGGGGGAGAGAAGTTATACCTGACCTGATATCTAAGAAAATGCAACCAAATCTTAAGCAAATACCAGAACACTACGAAAACACCCCTCAAACGTCGAAAAGCAAGAAATCTGAAAATATGGCCCGGGTGCGGACAAGGTCTAAAACTGACACCAGAGCAACCCCAAACCGAATTTTCAAGATGGAACAACTGACGGCTGGGAAAAACGTCTTAGTTCTAAACAGAAAGACGGTCTTAAAAATCTTAACCAAAATTCACATCCTAAAATCGCTGAACACTTTTGTGTTGATCGAACCATATCATAGGGACAAAAAGGCGAAAGCATATCTTCACGTCAAAAACGCTGTGAGTACAGATGTAAAAGAAGACGTGAACCTGGCCTTGAACCAAATGGGCTTTTCCCTAGTGGAAATGTTCACGCCAGAACCGGCTGCTAATAACACGTATCCCTCAAGTAAACTGACTGAAAAGTGTCCAGACCATCGATCGAAAACCAAAGATCGGCATTTAAACAAAAGAAGGGAGACTTACAAGGAGGAAGGTGAGGCACGTTGAGGGAGATTCCAATCGAAGTACTATTTGGTAAACGAGAATGCAAACCACAGAAAAACCCAACACGTAGAAAACACAAAAAAAAACCTACAGATTGGAGAAAAACCGTGGACACGGCTCATCGGGCGACCAAAGTTCTGACTGGTCTCATAACAAAAAACGAGAGCCATCAGGGCCGTGGAGATGGTTGAAAAAGGTGCTAAATCCAAACCTTCAAAATTAACAACGAAAAGGCTTAGCAAGGCCGACCATCAACCAACGACCCGAACTTCTGCCAAAACCAGACGCAGTAGACCTGGCCCTATTTGACATCATTTGTCTCCAGCAGACATGGCTGATGGAAAAACCAGTTCTTGACGGATATGAAACGTACATCTCTCCAGCGGTCAAGGGTATGTTCGGCAGACCATCGTCAGGCATTTTAACCGCAGTTAGAATTGGCTCAGGTATTTCCATCAAAAAGAAAGTGGCAGAAACGTATGGTATTTTCGCGCTGCAAACAGAGTGGCATCACCCAGAGATCGCCTTAAGGAGCAAAACTAAATCCAACCTAGCTATTATAAACGTTTATTGGAATCCACAAAGAACAAACAACACTGAATTTTGTGTTGCCGTTGCAGATGTCCTTGACGAATTTACAATTAAATGGCTACTGACCTCATCATTATTTGTGGAGATTTGAATGCTAGATGTGACCAACCCTCGTTTATCACCCATTCTTCGCCATCCTTTGAGCGAGGTGCGTTGTGATCAGACTTCATGGACACTAGAAATTTCCATAACGTGGCAACAGCCCGAGGCCAACTTCCAGCGATTCCAACCTGGGAACAAGCCGAAACCACAGCGACGCTGGATCATATCTTTATCTCATACTCCCTTCTGCCCTTTGTAGATTTCTTTGAGGTTTACAGAACCAAAGCCAGCGACCACAACTTGCTGACAATGACTCTCGAGTCAGTAAGCATCCCCAAAGAACCCTATACAGTCAAGGTGGAGTTATCATGTAGGTCCACACAAATCCAACTCACAGCGACAAATATCAAGGAGATCACAAAAAGTTCAATGAAGAAAACAGAAGTACTACGGACCTACTAAACAGACCGAATTACCTTCCATTCTTCCTGATGCACAGGAAAAAACAAGGCAACCGTATCGCATTAAATGGAAACGGCATCCATGAATACGATACACAACTGGTCATGAAAAGAAGAGAACTGCGCAAACTGAAGCGTTTAGCCAGAGCCTCTGACAACAGGGATCAAAAACATATTGTCAAAGCGGCAACAAAATCATATAGATCTTGGTTGATACACCATAAAGCCGCCATGTATCAAAATGACGCAGAACAAATGCTAAAAACAATAGCGTCAAAAAATCCAAGAGAATTCTGGGCCTTAATCAAAAATAAAAACAGCGAGACAAATAACCAATTGTGCAACGTCGTATCCGAATTGACCTGGACAACCTTCTTTACATCCCAATTTGCATCTTCACCGCAAATTTCAAGCAACCATATACGTCCCACAGTGTCAACGTGGGTAGATCTCGCAGATCAAGACGAGATCCTGGCTACGACATTGAAATTGAAAACGTCAAGGGCACCGGGACTTGATGGTCTAACTAACATAGATCTAAAACAACATCCACAGGAATGGTCTGTCTTAATAACAAAAAATTTCAAGCAATGTCAAGCCACTAAACAGATCCCTAAAACATGGACTGATGTGGTAAAAGTCCCTATTTTCAAAAAGGGAAATAGAGAACATCTCCTTGTTTGGACCAACCTCAAACAGGCTTTTTCAAGAATGCAAGCACCAGCATCAACATCATGATCCTCAACATCATAAAAGAAAACGTAAAGAATGGTGCACCGAAAGTATACATAGCATTTATAGACTTGACGCAAGCTTTTGACAAAATCAGCCGGCAAAAGCTGTGGTCCAAATTATCAAACTGGAACTGTCCTGCGGAAATCTTAGATCCGGTGATTGCACTTCACACTGACACAAAACTCAGAGTCTGTTTAAATAGACAAGGAATGCTGTCGAACCAGTTCTCATCGGAACGCGGTGTGAAGCAGGGATGTCCGCTCGTCCAGGCTCTCTTCATTGCATTCCTGGGGGACTTCCAACATACTCAACCAGCGGTACGAGCGTGACCACCCAAAGTGGGAAACACCCCAATATCAAGATTGTTCTATGCGGACGATCTGATCCTCATGGATCAGACCCAAATAGGTCTTCAGCGCCAATTAATCAACCTGGCTAAGTACATACATGACAACGATCTGGAGATAAACATCGTCAAATCCAAAATCTTGATCATGAGGAAAAATCGAATAACAACAACAGACAACGGACGCTGGTTTCTGAATAACATGAAGATAGAGACCGTAGCTAGTATAAAATATCTGCAAATAATGATTGATTCAACAAGATCGGAAAAAGCAATCCATCTGGCGCTGTGTGCTAAAATCAAAACATTGACAACCCAAACCAGACTAGTAGACCGGAAATACAGGAAATTTTCCCTACTACCTGCAATTCAATTTTATAAACAAAAGGTGGTTCCATTGGTAACCTACGGTATGGACGTGGCCCTGAATATCCATGATACTATATGGCTGAAACTGGAAGGTTTCCTGTGGAAAGCCATACTGGGCTTTCCTAAATCGTCATACATATCAGTTATCAGACGTGAACCCGGCCTATTACCCCTTGCTCACTGTGCTCAGAGAGGCACAGATCCACCTCACTGATGAGGCCTAACTAGGCCGAAACACGTGTCTGGGGTTGCTGTTGGTACTCTTGTTCAAAGGAGGATTGCCATAGCATTTTGGTGCTGGACTCCTAAAGTGGGCTGCACAAAGAATGATACGCAAATAGATATTCCTCCTTTGTGGAAGGTCCAGCGAGCTCAAACATGTAGCTGTGGACTCTGAGTGGGTACATTACCACAGAACCGCTTATCATGCCATTTTCAATATTGCAGAGGGGCGCACTGATCCGTTTTGTATGTAAAAGGAACTTGGGGGTGGTCACCCCAAAATTATCTAGGGTTATCCAGACGTGGACCACTTGCTCACTGTGCTCAGAGAGGCACAGCTCCACCTCACTAATGAGGCCCAACTAGGCCAAAACATGTGTCTGTGGTTCCTGTTGGTACTCTTGTTCAAAGGAGGATTGCCATAGCATTTCGATGCTGGACTGCTCATGTGGGTGAGACAAAGACTGATATGCAAATGGTATTCCTCCTTTGTTAAAGGTACAGTAAGCTAAAATATGTGGCTGCAGACTCTCAGTGGGTACATTCCCGCAGAACAGGTTATCATGCTGTGTTCTTTCTTGCAAAGGGGCACCCTGACCTCTATTAATTTGTTGCTTATGGTGACATTGTCTCTGGTTGATTTGATTCACATAGCTATATGAAATAAACAAATACATGCATAAATACACAATCCATCCTCTGGGTGTGTGCCTTATAGTAGGATGTGAGTAAGGAGCCATAACCTATGTGGCTGTGTCGGTGAGATAGCTGAAGAACTGAAGACAGTACAAACAGATAAGGGATTCACAAGTGGGGGAGGAGTGAACATACACGAGGAGCTGATAATTGTGCAGTGAGGATGGTGTGGTAAAGGGAGCTTAATGGGGCAGGAGATGTGAGGGGTTAGTGTTGTGCCCTTTTCAGGAGAAGGAGTGTTAACAATGTTGTATTAGCATGTAAAGAGAGCGGCCCACGTGGAGGAATGTGCAGTAGTCAACCCGTCTAAGTATAAGAGTGCAGAGGAGAGTTTCTGTTAACATAAGGTTTTTTTTTATTAGAATTGTGCAATTTACTTTAAAAATAAACTTTTTACACACTACTTTCAAATACAATCCTATTATAAGATAGTTTCAATCATAAGGTAAAAGGACAATTGTACAATTTACAACAACATCATACAGCAATCATTACTACATAAAACCTCACATCACATTTCAAGCAATAGTGTAAGTACAATTTAGGTAAATCAGAAGACTGTGTAAATCATTATCCAAAAACATATAACATATCCAAAATCTATGTGCAGACATGCAAAATCATATAAGTATAAATATTTGTCTTTTAGGAAAGTTTTAAGTACAATAATTCAACTACATGTCTAACTACATATCCTAAGAATCGTCCTCACAAGTATCTGGGATCAATAGACACCGTAACTGTAATTGGATTATAGAAATAAATCCACAAAATGTAATCATAAACGAGTTATTAGGATTCAACATACACTTCTGCCATAATGATTCCCTGGCGGTAGAAGTCAATCCAACATTAATGGCACCCAAATGAGCTATCCTACAATCTTCAACGAAGGGACAATATATTACCAAATGTTTTAAGGTTTCAAGCTGTTGCATGTTTAAACAAAATGTTCAAGAAGCTGAGGAACATTTGAACCAATGTTGAGTATGTTCAAGCGTGTGAAGCTGATTCATTCTAAACCTCATGTATAAGTCACATATCTTATAACATAGAAAGCAAAGAATTTATCTTGATCTAGGAATATGTTTATGAATGTGACTAGCATATTCCTTATATAACCGGTGAGTGCCAATATCATCCATGGATATGCACCAGTCATAATCATACCAGTTGTTTTTGGGAATAAGCAGGATGTCACCAAAGGTCTTCCTTTGTTATACCAATTTTTGAAAAGATCGATTCCATTCTTTCCTGGAAAATAATCACCGAACTAGGATTAGAGTTATTAATTATTTGAGCAAATTCCTGATACAACGAGTTAAATGGAGGATTTAACATGTTTGCAAAAGAATTAAGTTGTCTCTATTGGAAACGGGCAGCTGAGCTGGATAGGCCAAGTTCAATCCAGAAACAGGAATTGGGGATAGACTTAGCAAACCCCAATGCCTGTTTCCATATAGTGCCTTGAAGAGAATTCAAACAAGTTGTAATATCGCAAAGACACAGATCAAGGCCATAGAGCAAAACTGCTTCAACCTTATACAAGTAGAACTGCAAAAGCGGTTCGAGAGAAAACGTACAAAATTTTCTTTGAATGATTTTCATTTGTGATATTAAAGGACAAGCCTTAGATCTAATAGGGGTTTGCCAATTGTCAATAGAGAGACGATCAGAGACATCGTATCCCAGATATTTAAAAGAGGATATTTGTTTAATTGTGGCTCCGTTTAAAGTCCAAGTATAATGGGCAATTTACATTTTGCCAGTGAAGACCAAGATCTTTGACTTTGCTACATTTGCACAGAGATTATTTGTCACAATGTAAGAGGCAAACGCTTGAAGCTTATTTTGAAGGCCAAACTGTGTTCTATCGAAAAGCAGGATGTCATCTGCATAAGCAAGCCAATTAACCTTTAAATGACCAATTTTTATAGGAAGAGTAATGATGTGCAGCCAAATATTTTCTATGTTAGTAAGATACAAATTAAAAAGGGTGGCGGCAAGGTTACAGCCCTGTTTTACTCCTGTATAGGTGGGAATTTCAGGGGTAAGCACACCTTGCTGATTTAGTCTCACTCGATAACAGGTGTTAGAATGCAAAAAGGCAATGATTTGGATAATAAATTCAGAAAACCCTAAATTAGCCATTTTTGCCCAGAGAACGTTACGAATGATACGATCAAAGGCAGAGCTGAAGTTCAACGATGACATAAAAACTGTCCCATCTGAAGTTTTCTTTACCTTTGCCAATACATGGGTCAACACAGTGGCATTCAGGGCAGTGTCCATATACTTTTTAAAATCAGTTTGTTAGATGGATAGCAAGTTATGTTCCTGTATAAATTGTTCAATCATTTTAAGTATAAAAATGGTAAAGACTTTGGAAGAGGAATCCATAAGAGCAATTGGGCGATAATTGCCTGGCTCTGATGGATTACCTTTTTTAAAGATTTGAATAACCAATGAAGTTTGCCAAGACCTAGGGATATAACCTGAAAGAAAAATTTTTTCAAATTTTAATTTAAGTATGCCAGCTCAAACTAGTGGGTCGAACTTAAGTACACAGGTAGGTATCCCATCAGGCCCTGATGCTCTAGAGTATTTCAAATGATTAATTGTGCAAACTATCTCATCTATACTCCAAGTAATATGTGAAAAATAATTAAATTTAATTGTTTTAAAACCATAAAGACTGAATTTAGGTGGAAGCAGATATGCTGCAGAGATAAATTGGCACCACTTCTCTGAAGAGATAGAGTAAGGCATACAAATTGCAGAGGACGATGATGTTTCATTAAACATTCGCTAAATATTTCTGGTATCATGCTTGCATTGTAAGCGATATTCAATCAACACGACAGCTAAGTCAATGCCTAGACTGGGATTCTGAGGAAAACCCTTATTGATGTATTTTTATGTCCAGTTCAGTACTCTGGATGACAACCCTTGTATAACACCCCCCTCTTAGAATCCCCCTGACCCCACTGAGCCAAGAAGTAGGTTTGTTTTGCAAATTAAAAGGTTTATTTGAAAAATTAACAAGATATATATCACACTTTTATAATAAATTAATAATTGATATCACACGTATGGATATAATGTTGATCAACAATGGGTAATATGGCACTAGCACACTTATTTACAATCAATGAGGAGTTAGTATAGTATGGATAAGGTAGCAAAAATACTTTTATGGTTTCAAGGGAAAAGCAATGAGGAATAAAATGCAGTACAGAAATACTTGATATGATTTTAGCAAAAGATAAGATAATCACTTTTTCTCTGGCAATTCGCCCCCCCCCCATGCAATGTAAGAAATGGAAGGAGATGGAAAGAGGAGCACACAATTCTCAGGAATGCAATCAAATACAATACGAAATTCAGTTCCCCCCCAATATAACATTTGCCTGAGCCAAAGAAGGCCCATTGTTCAGTTCCCTGTAGTCCCCAGGGGCCACTCCCCTTTCAATCAACAGGGCCATGTGATCTCCTTTTGGTGGGGCAAGCAGGATGCAGCCAGGCCTGGGAAGAGTTGTTGAGCCAGTTCAACTCCTGTCGGGGGTAGTTGTCAGGCAGAATTCAGCTAAATGTCACTTTAGTTCCCAGTTTTCTACATTCAAATCCAACTTACATGCAGCTATTTTTTTATATATACGTTAAATAATTACTTCCTTCAAGTCATTTCAGAATATAGTTTTACATTGTATCCACCTCTTTCCTTGGCCTGGTTTTGGTTCATTTGTTCAGTTTTACAAAAAAGTCGTGTGGTTTTAAAACGCCGGCTTTCTGATAGTGGTGAGCACCGGTACTGCATCCATTTTTGACATTAAGAAAATGAATTCCCCACAGTTCTGGGTTGCTTTTGGCAATCAGCATTGCTATTCCCAATGGTTTCAGGCTACTGTGTGTGTAGCCCAATGGTGGTTTTAGGCAGTGTCCTCCTGTTCTCACAACATAGGCAAAAATGGGTGGTAGCCTATTCTTCATGTTTCCCCTGTGCACTCTCTGGGGAGTTCTGGCCATCATGATGTTTTCCATGCCAGTACTGCACAGTTTTATGGTAGGGCTTGGATGCATGGGTAAAAACATCCCACAGCATATACGCATAATAATTGTTTGATTCACAGCTAGATGTATTTTATGACAAACAATCTTAGTAGCATTCCTGTAGTGCATTAACTTTTTTTTAAATAAAAATGTAACATTTGTACCGGCATAGCTTTTTTTTTGGGAGAATTTATGTCTTGATTCTTAGCCCGCTTTAATTTAGAAACATGCTCCTAGTATACATGTGGATGAGCTATATGAGTATTAGATTTGTATGAGGTGAGTATGGCAAGCTCCTCACGAATAATAACATTATTATAGGCTTCAATCCAAATGATATCAGCTATGGAGTAGCTTTTGTTTGGGTTAAAACGTACAGATGTACGTAAAGCATTAGTCAAGCGGGCACACAGGCTCCTGTTCTAACTGACAGAATGACAGGGGCGCCTTACTTCCACCAGAGCAAGTTTGGGAATAGATTTACAAAAGCTAATGGAAGTAGGTAAAGGGGGTGCAATAGAGATAATGTAGTGGTCACTAAGACGTACATCAGTGATTTCACAGATTATACCGGAATGCAAAACATTAGAGGAGGCAAAGAAAAAATCAATTGTCGAAAAAAGCATTCATCCTATGCCACGTATAGTCAGTAGCACACACTTTGAAATGCACCAACCACAGGCCCCAAGAGACAAGATAATTAACCCATCTCCGACCTCTTGGATAACGACGCTGGGCATTGCGAAGTCTGTGGTCATTCAAACAACACACATTAAAGTCACCTCCCACTATCATAATACAATTAGGGTTACCTATACCGGCAGTTTCAAATATACCATCAAGAACATCCATAATCGCATCCAAGTTGTTAGACTGGTAACTAGCAAATATACAAACCACCAGCAAAGTTTCTTTGGTGGAATTGGAAAGTGCAATTTCCAGTGCTAACACAGAGGACAATCAATGAATGAGGGTGGCTGAAAAATTAAAGTTATTATTGATCAGAATGGCCAAGCCACCACTCGGCCGACCGGAGCCCGGAGTAACCAGAGCATAATACACTGTGTAGCCATCAACAAATAGAGCCCTAGCCAACATTGTTTCTTGCAATAGGATGATTGATGGAACATCGAAAACTGTCAATGAAGGTAAATCTGCTTCAAAGTTCTTGTAACCACATACATTCCAACTATGAATGCTCAGTTCGTTCAAGCTACAACTGCGATTTTGGGGCTTGTACCTCCAATATAGATTTCAATAAAGTACCAATCCATGACCAGTCCTTGATATTAGCAGCGATATATTCACAGGTACCTTGGAGGGAATACTTATTGGTAAGGGAATTTGACACTCTAAAAATGCATACGCTTGATCTACAATTTCAAATAAGACCATCTGAATACCAAAAGTCACAAGTTCTGTTCTAAAGTCCCAGATTTGTCTTAACACAATTAGAGAGTTTGACTGGGCAATCATCAAAGATTGTTTTCATTGAAGAGCATTACCCACTCAATATCGTCAGTGTGCAAACTTTTCAACATCGGAATCCGATTAAATGTTTTAAATACAAAGGAATGATTAAGGCGTCCCTTTCCATTTAACTCAAGATTACTAATCCAGCCATAAATAGGTAGGGATGTTCTCACAACATCGGTGTTTCATGGATCCGGCCTGTCTGCTCCTCAGAAACCACCATAGGAAGACCCATTGATGTTGACTGAGAGTGTAGAGGCACAGACTGACCTTCTGCATCTTCCACAAGGTCCCCTTCCTTAGGCAAGACTGTCTGCTCCATTGTTTTTTGCTCCCCATCCTCCATAGGAAGATGTTTGTTCACCGTCAGGTTTGGAAACAGTCTTAACAGGTCCTGTCTTACCATGAGTTAGTGGATACAATCATCACAGCCACCCACCAAAGTCATAGATTCCACCGGTGACTCATGAATGACCTTAGAATTTACATGCGGCAGAGGGACCTTCTTCCCGATTAACACAGGTTTCTTACATTCCTGTACTTTGAGTTTGGTTTTAGATAAAGTCCCTATAGTCATGTGCGCATTTGAATCTTCAGCATAGGTGTCTGGTAATTGGAGTGCATGTTTACTTTCTGCGTTTAATTCAGCCAAGTCGAGAGTGGGATCCTCTACCAGTATATTAGCAGTATACTCAGTGGCATCAGCCAAGGCAGAGATTTCAGTAACAGAGTCTGGAGTTTCTGTTATCTTTGTGTTCAGTTTGTTTGGCAGAAGATTTCTTTTTGGCCCATTTAGTCATTTCTCTGTTGTGCAAATGCTGTTGCTTACGTGACAGAAAAGCCCCAGCTGCGGACCCTTCAAGGCAACTTTCTAGATTCAAACTGGAATTTTGGGATGGAGGCTCCGAGTCTACATTCATTGCAGCCTCTTGTTCTTCGATAATATTAGTAAGGACAGTCGGAGTACGTGGCATCTCAATCGGAGAGCCATACTCAGCTCCTTCAAGTTTTAGTCCAATATGGGAGGCTAACCGGACAACGACAGAGGAAATATGAGCCAACATAACCTCAAGTTTCCCCAAGCCATTGCCCGTCTCACCAGAGGCTTCATGAGGAACCACTGAGGCTTCCTCATGGATCAATAGCTCAGATGAGACTGGGGGCAAAAGTGACTGAGCATAAGAGCGCCAGCCTATTATAGATATGTTTCCCGATAAATGTGTTTGAACACTTTTTACCGTACATATCGGTTCAATCGTTTGTACATAAACATTAGAAGTTCTTGGGACAGTTTTAACCTCAACAACACATTTGTCTACAACGTTTTTATTCACAAGATTCCCCAAAGGTAGGCCCTCAATTCTACTAAGCTTTGATAGTATTTCAGTGTTTATGTGTTAAGTCATGACCTTTATCCAGAAGATTTAATATTCTGGTTATTACCGGGAAATGTTGTTCATTATATTCAAGTTCTTGGACAACAGAGGAGTCGCCCATAGAATTAATGTGGGAAGCCTCCTGACAGCCAGGTATAGGCAAACCTTGATCCTTTGGACTAGAACATATATTAGGCATATGTACAGGTTCATCATTGTAAGTGGTGACATGACGTCAGCTGTTTGGCGAGAGGCCAACACCCCAGAATACTGGGCAGCGACCAAGACATCCATCCCGAGAAGCCATTTTTTTTAAATTGACTCTTACTGTGATGCAAGTGTACATTGTCAATTCCCCCTGCCATCTCAGATTCATGCATACTCAAAAAACTATGCTGAACAGAGTAATTATCATCTTGCATATCCTTTAAAGGAAAAGATGGAACAGTGGTTGGTAGCAGGTGGGGAGCAGAAGTAGATAAGGGCAACCCCGAAGAAGGCAAGCTCACATCACACTGACTCTCATTGCCTATATCCGAGGCACCAGGGAGTGGATAAACCTGGGACTGAGCAACCACACTACCGGGGACGCTAAGCATGTTACTTCCAGATACCACAATATTTGGTAAAGAGACAGGGACGGGTTTGCATGTTGGTATGGTACTTTGACAAAGCTTGCCACTACGCAGCCCAGCAGACATCCTGTTATAGACTGTGTACTATCAACAAAGATTATTAAAAGATATTGCGTCAAAATTAACAGGTATTGTCAATGAAATCGTGGGTAAAACAACATAGGGATATTACAGAGTGGAGGGATAGAAAGGATTTCAGACTTACTATTTGACCTCTTCTGAATTTTTGTTTCGTCACAGCTCCACACCCACACACCCAAACAGCAAACATCACTTGCAGGCACTTCCAGGGAGCAGGCGCGGGTGCGCGTACCCGTGCTGTTAAATGCAGTGCAGTCCGGATCGTGGGGTGGGGCGGAGGTGAAGTTAGACGTAGAACTTCAATGCAGAAAAATAAGAGAATTCAATTAAGTGCAAGGAAATATAGGCGCCACAGCGCTAAAAAAGACCCAAAGTCCAGCTGCCCAGAAGCCACAAGCCACAGGCACAAGACCAACAATGAGGGCAAGGCACTAAATAATAAGTTGTTGCACATAAAGTTCAACCTACAATGCTGGCAAAGTGTCCAAGCGAGTTACGGCACAACCAGGAACACCGTCCTTCCACTTGCCGACTCAACGCTGACTTTGATTCCTCAGGCGGAATCACAAAAAGACACTGGACCATCAGGCAACGAACGTGTCCAGCAAACAGCACTTGCAGGCACTTCTGAGGTGCGCACGCGGGTGTGCGTACCCATGCCGTTAAATGCAGTGCAGTCCGGGTCGGGGGTGTGGCGGAGGCAAAGTTAGATGTAGAACTTCACTGCAGCAAAAAAAAGAGAATTCAAGTGCAAGGAAAGATAGGTGCCACAGCACAAAAAAAGTCCCACAAGTCCAGCTGCCCACAAACCACAAGCCACAGGCACAAGTCCAACAATGAGGGCAAGGCACCAAATAATAAGTTGTTGCGCATAAAGTTCAACCTACAATGCTGGCAAAGAGTCCAAGCTAGTAACGGCACAACCAGGAACACCGTCCTTCCACTTGCCGACTCAACGCTGACTTTGAATCCTCAGGCGGAATCCCAAAAAGACACTGGACCACTAGGCAACGAACGTGTCCAGCAAACCGCACTTGCAGGCACTTCCGTGGTGCACGCTAAGCTTCTGTTAAGGAGTGGTTGAGTAGAGATTGGGCATTGCTGAGGTTCTGCAGGTTTGGTTGAGGAGCAGTGGCGGTCTACCGATCAAAGATGTTTGCCATAAGGTCCAAAGAAATGAATTGGCCATCCAAAACATATTCAGTGAGGGGTTTAATACAACAAAAACCATGATTGGAAGGCAGCACAAAGGTGAGAGAAATTAGGGAGGTATGGGGAAAACCCCCAATAATCAAATAATAGCCTGTAATGCCAATATAAAATAACCCTTTTTTTTCAGGAAGACATTTTCCCATGCATCCCCAGAACAGATGCTGCACATGAATGTACTTTTTTGTGTTATGTTATGTTATATTATGTTAAGCATTTTATAAAGTTCATCTTCACTGACAAGAGCATCGTGGTGCCGAAAGAAAGTGAAAAGATGAAGTGGCAAAACCTAAAATAAGAAAGTCTTCAAAACACGATGAAAAGAAAGATGGTCTTGAGGACAATTCAAAGCCACAGAGAAAATTCCAAAGCTGTGCGGACACCAACGAAAAGGCGCAGCCTCCCGTCCTTGAGTGCTGAAATCATGGAACCTGAACACAGAACAAAGAGGCAGCACACAAAAGACGAGATGGAACATAGGGATGGAACTAAACTAGCAGGTACTCAGAACCAGTACTATAGAAGGCATGGTGCACAACGCCAGTCTGTCAAAAATGCTGGTAACACGGCCGGTAATAAAGGGTGCAGCGGTTTCTCCATACCGGCATACTCTGGGTCTGCCAGTAGGGGCACTGAACCAACGGCAGGCCTGACCTGTCGGTAGTTCAGGCCCGCATTGGCAGATAATTCACTATAGTATCAGCACTGTTCAGAAGGGAACTTACCATTACTCTGCCACCCATATCCCGGTAATACCAGGATATCGGGCGGCATAGATGGTAGTGCAGCTTTGACGGTATCCCGCCAGAATTACCAGCAGGACACTGGGAAAGCTGTAATGAACCCCATAGCACCTTAGAGACAAGAAAAGGAGAAACAGATGCTGGAAAATGTGCACCAATAGCAGCTCTCGCTGCAGTGTTCTGTAAGATTTGAAGACGCTAGAGGAGATAGGCAGGTTGGGCCAAATACAAAGAATTGCAGTATTGTTGAGATCCTGAAGCAATAGAAGTGTGATGAAACAAAAGGGCTCTTGAGCGGCATAACGAGTTTGACAATACCACTCTATCACCGCTATTCCATGTGGTAACACTGTGGTAATTTTAAGTGTGGCATGATTTAGATTTATGCAGACCCATTAGTTATTCTCCATTTTGGAGTCACTTCAAAATACTGCATTGTTTTCAACACTTGTTTGTAGGTGATATATTTCCAAATATACCCTATTTTATCACTTCTGCAACACTCGTAGGGATCTTTTTTATAAGATTCCGAGCCGAGTTATCTTGAAATCGATATCATTTTATACTAGATGGATTCTTATGAGATGTTTTCTCACTCAACAGGTTTGACCTTACTACAAGTCCTTTTTTATAAGTTGGAAGGTTAGTAATGTTTACCTTCGTTTAAGGTGATTGGTGATTGGTTGAGTCTCCACATTGAGCCTCTAGTAATTATCTTTTTTTATAATTTCTTAGGTATCCACACCTTGAAATTATTCAGTAGTTGGAACAAATAGCTACCCTAGCCCTGAGGATGGATTGTTTAGGAACCCGAAATGCATTGGCAATTTAGTAGACCTTATGGAGCTATTTGGAATTGTCTATATGAACCAACAAGGACCTTTTGATCGACTTTATGTGAATGTTGTTAACACAAGTCGACATATTGTTGTCATGTATATCCTTGCGGAATTATGTTGCATTGAAAACTTCTATGAAGTTTTGTTCAATTTAGTTTGATTTTGCTTGAATTTTATTTACTTTAAGTTCAATTGATAAGTACTGACAAAACGGTTTTGTTTATATCCTGTATATTTTTTATTTATATTTTTTATGTTTTTAATATGTTATATTTGAACATGTCTCTTGTCTATTGGTGAAGAGATAAAAATTTGATTATACACCAACCAATGTTGAGTATGTAGTGATGTTTATAGACAGACCTAACTGTATGATTTACACAACGATATACTCGTTATGAGTGGATTTAAACACTGAAATTCTAGACAATTGAATCCTATTAATATTATATCTAAGTATATATTCCTTTTTGTACCCTGTAGACAGGGCATCAAGACTATAGACTATTTGATTTTTTATAGAGGTATGAATAGATTAGGCGCTGATTAGAATGTAACAGTAGTAAGACTTCACTCATAGGCATGCACAAATTATTCAGGTGATACAGGGGCCTGCTTTGTATGGTCTGCTAGCAGCTAGCAGGCCCATCTGTGTTATCTCACTGGGGGCCTGATTCTGCGGTCCGTGCAAACGTAGGAAAGTGTTCTTCCATGAAGGAGGAACACTTCACTTACAAACACCATATTCTGATGAAAGGCTTTTGCATTTGCCTGATTTATGTCTTGACAGCAGCCCTAAAAAACATCAGGTATGCAGGGATGACACATGGAGGGATTCTCCTCCCAGCAGCACTGATTTAGCACTTCAATAAAAGGTGTAAAATGCAGCACCTATGAGGTGCCATTTAAGTCCACTGTCCACGTTTTTCTCTTTATAAACATAGCAATTCTTAGACAGCACCACTTTTCTAGTTTAATGAAAGTTTAAGAAAACGTTCAGTATTTTAAGAAATGCTTGCAATGCCACTGGAGCGCAAGTGTCCATCAGGAGAGATTTTAGCAGCTTTCCACTCCAATACCTCCACCCACTTCAGGATGGTGCTGCTGGACTCTTTAGGGGAGATTTTCATAATTCCACACCACTTGTACCATGCGCTCAGAATCGGGCCCTGAATAGCAGAATAAATGAAACATCCGATGTAAGCATCTTTGGCGTAGTCAGAAAATGGCGTGCAATTCAAGGCGATCATAAACTCACTTGCACTGAAGCAGATTCTATTGACGCCTCTTACCAGCGAAATGAAAGCCCCGCCTGTCCAGCATCACTTCAGACTAAACTTGGCTTTCATTGCAGAGCAATGGAAGAAGAAGGATGGCTAAACGTCTCCGCATCGCTCACGCCAAACACTTCGCATTCATCATGCAAATGCTGATGGGAGTTTTCAAAGTATAAAATTAGAAGGTAATTTCACAGATATATCAATCGTGACTCAAGTCATTTAAACCGCTTTCAGAAAGTACTGGGTCTGGGCAAAGAGAAACAGAGCTATGTGATGAGAACTGAGCACGTTTGCCAATTCTTCAGGGACTTTTCCAATGCCGAACATTTTATTGAGTATGTATGAATGGAATTGGTGGAGCGGACTGTAGATCGGAAATCTGTACAGTATATTTACGAGGGATCGATGGCATGCAGCCAAATAACAGTTCTGGAATAGCGCCACAGACATATCCCTTCTAATGAAGAAGTTGGTGATACTTTCATTATGTGCAATTTCGAAACTGGAAGCAACTCCGCGCCTCACATTGATGTACAAAATCATTATAAATCACGTGATCAATTGCATTGCTGAAATGTACTTATTTCAGTAAGCTAGGGGAAAAAAATCCTGGTTAAATGATGATGATGTGTTATTTATATAGCGCCTTAATCCAAAGCACTTTACACAGCACATATTTACATATAATGTCACCCAACCGAAGTTGGTACTCATTTATCGACCTCGGAAGGATGAAAGGCTGAGTTGGCCTTGCTGGGATTTGAAACTGCGACCTGCAGATCACGCTCAGATCACAGCAGCGAGCGCTCAACCCGCTGAGCTATCTTACCGACTATACGCTATTGGGCTAAACCTCCAGGCATATGCCAGCAAGTTTACTACATACATGTTCATTGTGTGCCCACCACATGTGACACAGAAGGTGCATTACTATTTGAGAAAGCTGACTGGCAGAGTTAAGCTTGGCTGTGGCACCTTCAACAAGGGTTGCCCCCTCCACCCTAGCACCGTGTCCTTCATTGCAAGGTTGCAAAGTGGCCTCTGATTGTGGAGGAGTGGGTACACCTCCATCTAATGTACCCAACATTGTGGCCGGGTCTCATGACAGCTATTCTTGCAGTGACACGCAGGGCATCTTCAAATGAAGCGCTCAGGTAGATGGATGGTCAAGGATGCCAATTTAATTTGTGGTGGAAAAGTACAGACATACCACACCAGGTGGAGGCATGGACTTGGGAGTAGGAAACCACTGTACCTCAAGAGGCATATATAAATCAGGATCATTGTTACTCATTTGGAATTCATTGAATATGGATGTATCGGCCTGACTTAAAATTTGTCAGCATAAAAAGCTGCATTGGCCTACCGCAAACACATCTATCTCAGATCTTTTTAACCATACCACTCGTTTTGGGCAATGCCGCAGGGCCGCCCAAGGCGAGGCAGGGTAACTGGTGTTTCCATCAGCAGGCCAGGAGGGGGGCAGCCCAACCCCCACCCCCACCCCCTGTCTGCTCCTCTCCTCTTCCTAGCTGCAGAGACACGCAGTCTCTGCCACACAAAGCTGAGGAAGGGTGTGGTGTGAACAATCACCTCACCCTTCCTCCAAGCAGCAAGTACAACTCGAACTGTAACTTGTCTATGTGTGTAGCACAACCATCTGAATATCCTCTGGGTAGGAAGCCGGCCTCCCTCCGCGCGCCGCTTCCCCCGCCACGCATCTATTGCACTGTATCAAGTCGGATGCTTAGTGCTCACACCGACATACTGTCTGTTCTCGCCGGTTTAAAGCGCAATGTACTGAACACTGATCACTTGCTTAGCCATGAGTCATAATCTAAAACTAGACTCGGGCTGCACAAGTCTCCACTATACCACTAAATCATAGCAGCCTTTGTGCATGTACAATGCCTGTAAACCTTTGCCTGAGTTCAGCTATACTAGTAAATGGTATCTAGACTGTACAGAATGTGTCATATCGGGACTGCCTGAGTATACGGTATACAGACTGCCTGAAATTTGCCTATCTCTATTATAACACTAACATTGCTACTAGACTGCCCAAGAACCCGCAATATTTGGACTATTTTTGGTAAAGAGTATCTAGATTGCTTTGAACCTGCTTGTTTTTGCCATATAGCTATCTCACATTTAGAACACGTGGACTAAGGTAGCAAAGTGTTCCCAGATTTCTACGAACCTGACCAATTCTGTTGAACCATCTTAACAAATTGTATTTAAATTGCTGTGAACCTGACTATCTCCGCCATATTAGCTAATTCGTATTTAGTATGACTAAAGAATCTGCCTTACTAGGACTATTTTAGCTATTTAGCATACTGTATTTAGATTCCTGTTAACTTCACCATTTCTGCCATCACAGTACTATTGCACCTAGATTGACTAAGAATTTCTATATTTGGACTATTTCTAGTAAATTGTATCTAGATTGCCTGAAATCTCGGCCTGCTCATATTCCTAAGTGGCACTGATTGCCGCTAGTGACCGCTTTGCACTATGTCAAGCTTACTTAGTATCTATTTTATAATGGCGATGTCCACACTCCATGTCTCCAGCAACCAGAATTGCCACATTGAAGTCCCCCATGCAAGTCAGTACTTGCTCCCCTTCTCTTACCTATTTTACCAAAGGTATTTAACAACTCTGCCCACACCTGCCCCATGTATCATGTCACACCAGGCCCACTAGCCTATGCCTCTCAGCCTAGTCCAACTCATGAGAGAATCCACAAATTACAAACCAGACTCAACAAACTGTATGAGCTGCCCAGAAGACTCCTTCCTGCTATAAAGCGCACAATGAAAGGCCAACATACCAGGGTATGTAATGCTCCCAATCTCCCTCATGCCCCACTAGCCAATATGAATTCCCAAACTCTCATTTCTAAGCACAATGCTAACACCTCATCGAATACTGTTCAAATTAAAATGGAATCTGAAGGGCATTCCTATAAGGGAGCGCTCCTTAATGTAAGATCTCTAGTGGCACATGCCATTGATCTAGCTGACTTAATCACAGAAGCTAATTTGGACTTAATTGCTATAATCGAGACCTGGTTACACAATGCGGCAGGACCATAACTTATGTTGGCCATCCCCTACGGTTATACCATATCTAGGCAAGACCGAGAGGGTTCCCGTGGAGGCGGGATTGCCATTATATCCACTCCAACTTATTGCTAAGACTAGCCCCTGCCCAAACCATGCAATCTTGTGAAGCCCTCAGCGCCAAAATCCCCATAAACAATACCCAATCTCTAACCATACACCTAATCGACAGACCACCGGGCCCACTCGGGACCTTTGAGGAGGATCCGCACAGCCTATTAACCAACAATGTCAAAACTACATCACAACTGTTGGTACTAGGGAACTTCAACCTTGGCTCAACAACCAAGTAGATGCTCATGCATCAACTATTGCCAATACCCTTAACACTTTAGGACTAACCCAAAAAGTCAACACCTCTAACCACATGAAGGGTAGAATACTAGACTGGATTGCTGATTCTAACTGCAAAGTCACCATCTCCTCTATTACGCCTCTATCTTGGACCGACCACTCATGGGTGTCCTTTAATTTACTAACCACCAGACTATCCACTTCAGCCCCAAACACAGCTCCATCTTGCCTTACCAGAAATAAAAAGAATATGACAGTGGATAATTTTATTCCTGCTATCCTTCGAACCTTAAATGGACTGCCAGATAACCTAGAACATAGTGCACTAGTTCATGAATACAATAGTATCATGCGTGACACTATGGATAAAGTCGCCCCACTTAAAATGTGAACAAGCAAACCCAAGGCACACATAAACAAATGGTTTACGCCAGAACTCAAAGCCCTACGCCTAACAAAAAAAAAATGTGAATCAACCTGGAAACTATGCCCAACTGATGAGAACAAGGTTAACTTAACCAATATTTCTCAGCACTATAAAAATGAAATCTGCCTGGCAAAGCGAAACTCCTACAATGATCACATCACAAAGTCCAATTCAAGTATGAAGGAACTCTTCTCCATACTGAAAGAACTTGAGTCTCCTATTGCTACACCAGATACCTGTACTAAGGATCAGACCTGGTACGCCGATATCCAACATGCCTTAGCAAACAAAATAACCACTCCCCAAAACAAAATCCAACTAAAAAAAGAATCTTTAAACCTCCCAAATAAGCCTCCGCCTAATGATACCGTTAACGGCCCTACCAACAAATTCTCCTTCACAAAAACTACCACAACAGAGGTTGAGAATATTATCCTCTCCCTTAAACCCTGCAATTGTAAAGGTGATATCTGCCCAGCACAAATAATAAAAGACGCTCCCAGAGGCTTATCACCCTTCATCTCCAAACGTATTAATGCCTCCTTCTCTACAGGCAACATCCTGGCTAATTTAAAACAATCGTGGGTACTCCCGCTTCTCAAGAAGCAGACCCTAGACCCCCTCATCCCTACCAACTACCGGCCCATTACTACGGTACCTTTCTTACTGAAGATACTGCACAAAGTTGCATATACACAAATTCAAAGACACCTTGAATCACACAAATTATTGGGAGCTAGACAGTCTGGTTTCCGCCCACTTCATGGAACCGAAACTGCCCTCATTGATTTAAAGACCCAAATAGATGAATTGAGGGATCAAGGTAAGACAGCACTCCTCCTTCTACTCGATCTCTCAGCTGCTGTCGATCTTGTCGACCACAAGGTCCTCTGCAGACACCTGGACTCTGCTACCCACTTCTCCACCCAAGCTATCAGATGGATAGAATCCTTCTTGAGCGAGAGAACAATGAGAGTTTTCCCTGCCTCGGCAGCAGCAGACCCCACGCGAATTACATGTGGAATCCCTCAAGGCTCTTGCGTCTCTCCAACATTATACCACATATTCATCAAACCTCTGTTTGTTGATCTGGACCTTCTAGGTATCACCTACACTAACTATGCAGATGATACACAGATTCTCTTCCCGCTTTCTGGGGGTCACAGTAAGGACAGGGAGTTAGTGAATAGGGTGTACCTCATTATTCAGGCATGGTTGGCATCCCATGGCCTCTGCCTGAATGATGATAAGATGGAGCAGATCATACTGGCACGCAGTCTAATATCAATAAGTTAGGCACGGATTACTCCATGTTCAATATAGACGGCAATAGTATTAAGGTCTCCAGGGAAGTAAAAACGCTTGGTTTTTATCTGGATTCTACCATGTCATTCACTAAACAGGTTAATTCCTTAGCTTCCACTACATCATATACCTGCAAATTAATAAGAACAGGTAAGCCCTTCCTATCCAATGATAGCTGCATGATCTTGGCGAGAGCCTTAATATTATCCCGACTTGACTATTGCAATGCCCTTTACAGTGGTGCCAATAACGCCATCACCAAAAGGCTACAAATCTTACAAAATAATGCCCTAAGAGCTGCTCTTGGCATAAATAAAAGGGAACGTATCTCCTCCATCAGACGTCAATATAAATGGCTCTCCACCGACAATAAAATCCACTTAAAAATGATCTCCCTGACACATAAAGCTCTCAACAATGCTGCTTCCAGCTACTTGATGGATAAAATAAAAAGAAAAACCTCCAGCAGACCGACAAAAACTACCAACTCTAACTGCCTGGTAGTACCTAGATTTAAACTTGTCAAAATTGGTGGCATTAGTTTCCCTGTGTTAGCTGCTAAATGGTGGAATGCCTTGCCACATAACCTGAGAATAGACCAACCCTTCTCACATTTCAGAAGGAATTTCATCAAACACATTAACTCCAACAACTTGTAATGCACCGTTAGATACCTTGTTGTACTAGCACATCTGGACTGTATATATGTATTATTAGATTTATACCACAAATGTAGATAACTATATTAACACTGTATATAACTCACTGTATCATTTGATATTAGTGCCATAAACCTCTGGTTATATCTGCATTAGTGTTTAGCATGTACAAACGTTTCTCTCTGTATCACTGCAAATTATGTAACTTTGTAAATTCCTGTAACATTGTAAGCCTTGCACATTCTTTCAGTTGCGCCCGGTTACCCTTGGGTCTGGCGCGCATTACAAATAAATAAACAAACAAGCAAGGTGCTAAACCAACAGTCAGGCAGGGCCCAGGTTCAAAGACCTGCCCCCCCCAGGGGGCCAGACAGTCAGCTACCCGGCCAGGGGCTGGAACCCAGCCCCCACTACTATGCACATCAAAGACCCAGGGCTCCCCTGGGTCTTATAAATAAGAGCAGCATGCTCTGAGAAAACACAATCTGTTTGTGGACCCTGAACGGGGACCCGAACAAACAGGAGGTTCACTGTTTACTCAGTGTCTTCCAACCTTTGCTTATTTAGCATACTTCAAGAAGTTCTCTGTACTCGCAGCGTCTTTTTCCCACCTTGATCATTGATACTGTTCAGATCATCTGAGCCGGGGAAACGAGCAGCGAGCACTGGAGAAACAGAAGAGAGTCCCCACCGAAGTGCTGTGTGGAAGCAGAATCCCAGCCCAGCTCGAACGAAGGAAGAAGAGGCCAGCGGAGCAGCCCGGCGCAGACGGTGTCAATTGCAGCTGTCGCTTTCAGGTCACTGAGTATCCTGCGCCCTATTTGAGCAATTCATCTCCTTTTTTGAATGGGCTTTCCAAAAACAGAGACCAAGGACCAAAATAGTACATTACCTCGATGATTTCATAGTAATGGGACCAGCAAATTCTGATGAATGCAGCAGGGCCCTGGTGACTCTAAAAGGAATGGCCTCACAGTGGGGCATAGCACTAGCTAGGGAAAAAATGACCAAACCTGCCAACAACATAACTTTCCTGGGTATTGAAATAGACTCTGCAAGGGGCTTATGCAAAATCCCAAAAACAAAAATAGCAGAACTCCTGGACAAAATACAAGCCCTGACATTAAAAGACAAGGGCACAGTAAAATAAATTCAGTCATTAGCATGTAGCCTCAACTTCGCAGCCAGAATAATTCCTCAGGGGAGGGTATTTTCCAGAAGTCTGGAGCTGAAAATCAAATCATATACCAAACCCCTCCTACACATCCTTTTAGGCACAGAGATGAAAGAAGATCTGGAAATTTGGGGGAATTTCCCTAAAAACTTCAACGGGACCTCACTTTGGCAAATGCCATTGAACACATGGACAAAAAGTCTTTTACACCGATGCAGCCGGGAGCAAGGGGTTTGGAGCCATATTAGACTCAGAATGGGTGGGAGGACAATGGCCCAACCCATGGCAACTGGCAGGGTGGACAAAAAATATCACCCTCTTAGAAATATTTCCCATTTGGATAACCTTACACATCTGGGGCAGGCAACTAGCTAACACGGAGCTCTTGGTCTGGTGCGACAACATGGCTGTAGTGGGCTCCTTAAACAGAAGGTCTACCAAATGCTCTTTAGTACTGAAAGTCCTACGATCCATCACAGCAGTCACACTACAAGAAAACATTGTAGTCAAAGCAAAGCACATCTCAGGGGTGGATAATAACATTGCTGATGCTTTATCTCGCTTTCAGTGGCCAAGATTCTGAGAGCTAGCGCCACACGCCCAGGAACCGATGATGCCAATACCAGCAGAATGCTTGGCAATAATGGGAAATCAAGAATAACGGCATCAACGCCAGCACCAGGGAGCCCTGGGCGGGATGCCCAACAAGAACCAGGCACCTCAGAAACGGGTGCCACCAACCCAGGGTTCCTAACAGAGATGGCCGAAAAAGCACTGGGAAGCACTACCGCAGCTCAGTACAGTAAGTGCCTACAAACAGTATTTAGAGTCACAGGTTTAAACCATGTAGAGTTAATAACTATTAAATACATAGAAATATTTTTAAAATGGGTGCATGAACAGGGCTTTAAGAGAGACTGGGCAAAAAGACACCTAGTTGAAATCTCATATTTCTCAAAAATACGGGGTGATTCAGACCCCACCCAGAACGCCCTCATTGCCTACGCAATGAAAGGATGGGGCAGAGTAGTGGGCCCCCAGGTGGACACCCGCCTCCCTCTTGACTTCAACAAGCTGGTACAAATAGCAAGCCAGCTGGAAGCCATATGCTGGCATCCATACCACATCATATTATTCAGAACAGCTTTTTTCTTGGCATACTTCGTGGCATTCCGGGTAGGAGAACTTATCGCCTCCAGCACCGAGGCCACAAAAGGCTTGGGTGTCATGGAGGTCAGGATTAGACAGGAGAGCGTCAGCATACAAATCCAACAGTCAAAAACTGGGGCCAAAAGAACCATCAACATTTGTTAAATTGATGAAACAACAAACTGCCCAGTATGTATCACCAATCTTTATTACACACAAAGGCCCAAAGTGGGGGTGAGGTTCCTAACACACAAGGACGCCTCGGCACTAAGCCGCTACCAATTTCAAGGAGTGCTGATGAAAGCAATCAGCAAAGCAGGGTTGGACACGAAGGTTTTTGGCACCCACTCCTTCAGGAGAGGTGCCGCCTCCTCAGCATGGCAATGAGGCTTAGCGCCTCAACAGCTAAAAAACATAGGGGGATGGAAGTCAGAATGCCAGAAAAGATACATCAGACCACAGCTAATATAGCCCCCCCTCTTTTTCTTTCTCTCTTTCCCTCCTGCAGAAACATCAGGCGAAGGGAGGACCTCACTCCGATCAGCACGGATAGTCGGCCACTCATTTATCTTCAGGAGGGGCCGATGGGCAGAAGAGACCAAAGAAAGGTCACACTTCAGAAACACCATTGCTTCATGGTGAGGATACAGAGGCTTAAAATGGGCCGATATCCACGAAACACTAGCAGAGCTGGTCGCATACAGAGACCCGGCAGAATTTCTGATTAAACACCTAAGGTGCAATGTCCTGGTTTCCATTGGAAGGAGAACCTTATTCGAGGACATTTGCTCCTCCCTTCCGGGCATTTCTCACAACTGGAGGGGAACAGAAATATATTTCTCAGCCATCCTACCCAGAAAGAAATGGCTGGGGGCCCACTGCTACAAATCCGTAGACATTGCCAGAAGAAAACTCAACAGGGGACTAGAGAAATCCTGTACAGCAAGAGGGCTGGGCTTCATAAAACACCCGGCTATTACCCTGGGTGAGCCAGATCTTTTTCAAAGACGGCACTCACTTATCAAACCAAGGCATGGAGCATTTCTTTCAGGAAATTTCAGCAACTCTCGCCTCCAGGGGCTGCTATTAGGAGATACTTGTGGGGGAACACGGTCAGCCGGCAACCTGCCCGTGTGTGGCGGCACGGGCGAGAGGGGGTAACCTCAGGACCCGGTGCCCAAAAGTATGATATTATTATGATATGTGATTATTGTTATCTCCATAACCATATCTGTACAATAAAATCCTACGGCCTTTTATTGCCAACACTTGACAAAATGTTGTGAGACAAATTATTTCAGGTGAGGGTCGGGGTTGGCCAACCATGATGCATGCATGTGGGTTCATCAGTTATGGGCAATGCCGTAGGTCCGCCCAAGGCGAAGCAGGGTAACTGATGTTACCATTCGGCAGGCCAGGAGAGGGGCAGCCCAACTCCCCCCCTGTCTGCTTCTCTCCTCTTCCTAGCTTCAGAGACACGCAGTCTCTGACACACAAAGCTGAGGAAGGGTGAGGTGTGAACAATCCCCTCACCATTCCTCCAAGCAGCAAGGTGCTAAACACCTAGGGAAACCAACAGTCATGCAGGGCCCAGGTTCAAAGACCTGCCCCCCCAGGGGGCCAGACAGTCAGCTACCCGGCCGGGGGCTGGAACCCAGCCCCCACTACTATGCACATCAAAGACCCACGGCTCCCCTGGGTCTTATAAATAAGAGCAGCATGCTCTGAGAAAACACAATCTGTTTGTGGATCCTGAACGGGGACCCAAACAAACAGGAGGTTCACTGTCTACTCAGTATCTTCCAACCTTTGCTTCTTTACCACAGAACCCTCCCACCCTACAAAATAGAGGAGAAGAACAAAGGAAAATAGGTACAAGGCACTGTACGGTGCCCACAACAAGTCGTGGGACATGAGAAGGTGGCACGGGCCAGAGGGGGTACCTCAGGACCCGGTGCCCAAAAGTATGTTACTATTATGAAATGTGATTATTGTTATCACCATAACCATATCTGTACAATAAAAACCTACGGCCTTTTATTGCCAACACTTGACAACATTGTGTGAGCCAAAATCATTCTGGTTGAGGGTAAGGGTTCGGCCAATACCAATGCATGCATATGGGTTTAGCAGTTACAGACGTGGTATGTGCATTACTGCTATGCTGCTACAACCATATATGCTGCATATGTCATCAGAGCTTCCCCTCAGACAGGATAGAAGCTTCTCCCAACCTAGGGTTGCCACCTACCACAGGTTTCTAGAGATCCACTTTACCCACCATACGAGCACAGCATAGGGCTACTCTGCCCACGAGAACCTGCAGGTAAGTGTTAGGGGATTCTTGCAACAACCCCAAAGGTAGACATGATGTCCTATTCCCCTTCTTGCATTGAAACCTAGTATGAAAAGGCAAGTGTTTAGAAGTATGTCTTAACTGACAGACTCATCCATGCCTGGCCCACATTATGGAGATCTTTCTCCCCAATGAGGAGCATGTTGCCTGCTAACTTGACATTCGGTGAAAGGAAGAGATGCAGGTTGATTCCCTGGCATCAGTTGAATGTAGTGTGATTTGTGAATGGCCATGAGCGCACAGATGGAAATGATCATGTGTGAGCACCAATTGAGGAATGTTCCAGTGCCATCATTGCTAGATGGGTACATATGCTCTCTCTGACTTATGCATAAGGGCAGGTGAGTCCTTATAAAGGGCACAGAGCATATGTGCCGACTTCCACTCAGCTGATATTGTTGCTGTTTTTTTAAGATTCTGCGTTTTCACAAACATTTCCACACACTGGAACTTACTTGCTTTACATAACACAGGTCTCGGGAGGATAGCTCAGGGGCAATGTGCTCGCCTTGGAAGCAAGACATGTGGAGCAACACATGTTTAATCCCTGGGTCCGTGCTTAGAAACCTCTGGGTATTAAGCGCGTTAAAAATAACCAATTACACTTACAATATATCCTGCATGCTACCCAAAAAATGTATCGGGCCATAAAACAGGATGCTTCAGACAAAATGTTGTGTTTTTAGTATTTTAAAACTTGAAAAAAAATATTTCCAGAGATTAGGGATTATGCAGCACAGCAGATGACGAATCTTTCTGGTATTGTGAAAACGACAGTTTTGGGCCGTATGATTAATACAAAGAAAACAGGGAAGGGTAGAATCAAAGCGTACATCCAGATTCCGTGTGGAATCAGAGAAAGCATGTAGGATATATTGTAATGGTAATTGGTTATTTATAACATCAGAGAAAGGTGAAACAGGAAGAGAAGAGACAGAGGAGGAGGAAGGGAAGAAAACGACTTCAGTCTTTGAAGGATTAAGATGACGAAATTTAGAATGCATCCATTGGTGTACAGCAAGCAAGCAAGCAAGCAAGAGGACCAGGGTGAGTACCGTAGAGTCAGAAACGTTCTAGAAGGAAATTAAAAATTGAGTGTCATCAGTGAAAAGAAAAAAAACAAATCTAAAGATAATCTCAGAGAGGGAGGAAGTGCACAGAGAAAAAAGAAGGGGTGTCCAATGACAGAGTCTTATGGAACACCCAATTACAGTGAGAAGGAAGGCGAACTGGAGCCTGACCAGAAAACATATAAGGTATGTTTAGCGGGTAGGATAAAAAAAAAAAAAGAAAAAAAAACAAGAATAAGGTCAGAGAAACTCAAACACGAAAGAGAGGAAAGAAGCGTTGAGTGTTCCCCACAATGTCAAAAGTGGCTGAGTGGCCGAGTAGAATCAGCATCAAAGAGTTTGGAGTGCCTGGAAGTGAGGAGAGAGTTGGTGCTATGGAGCAAAGCTGTCCACCTCGAATGCATGGGACGAAAACCTGATTGGTGGAGGGGAAGGAGAGAGTGAAGATGGAGATACTTTGAACTTTTTGAGTTGCAGACTTCCTCAAGAAGTTTAGAAAGAATCTGTTGTATATCTGTTGTAAGAGATCCGTCTTTGGTATGGGAGGCAATAACTCAGGTGGAACTAGATGGATGAATTATTATATGAGAAACATGTTTACATAATTCTGGAGTCTTAAGTTTAACTATCTGTTGATGCTATTGAAGAAGTGGAAAATGTGTACTTTAGCATTATGATGTGGGTTGTCCTTTTTCCAAGTGTATTTTCAAGGACGCTCTTGGTGCAGTCAGTAACTTCATATGATATGATAGGCTATTTATAATACGGTTAATACCCGAGGCTTCTGCGCGCATACCCGGTGATCAAATCTGTGTTCCCCGTGTCATCTTGCTTCCAAGGTGAGCATGTTGCCCCTGAGCTATCCTCGCGAGACATTATTAATAATAATAATAATAATAATAATGATAATAGTACAAATAATAATTTGTATTTATATAGTGCTATGAACCCAAACGCTGCTTATTATTACCCACTGTGTGTGGTGCTCAAGTGAGTCAAGTGAGTCTGAGATTGTGCAGTTAACCAAGGTTGGCGGAAATAGTGCCTGGAAGAAAGATGGCAAAAGACCAGTGCCTGAGAATAAGTGAGTGGGTGCTACTTATGGCAGGTGACCATCAGCTATAAATTATTAACTGAAGTTACCACTTTAATAGAGTTGGCACATGAGAACGTACCATTCTGACTGGCACACTCATTCTTTAATCTTCCTGTAAATACCATGACAACCACTTGTCTCATGCTCCAGCCTAGATTGAGGGTGTTCTCAGAGCATGAGGATGAGTACACAGGGAACATCTGTGGAAATGATTAAATCATGCTATATTAGCTGATGCCTAGTGTGGACACCTGGAAAGACTTGTTACGAGTTTTCCGGTATCCTAGTGGTAAATCCTCAAGGATACCGTCAAACTGTATTACCGTTAGCGGCACTTGGTCCCTAGAATGCCCTCCGCATTACGAGTGCTGGTAGACAATGAAACTCTGCATTTGTACCCCATGGGGGTGTTTGCCAGTATGACATGCACCAGTATTACCGGCACCTGTAATACCGGGGATTTTTGCCAGTGAGGTAACGGAATTACATTCAACCACCTCACTGGTAAACTTTTATTTGGCCAGTGCAGAAACGTGTCGGTCTAATATCGGCACATTAATTCTGCACCGGCCAACTTGTAATGAGGGCCAATGTGTACATTGGTGCATGGGCCTAGATGGTAGAGCAAGCACAACTAGTGGGGAGAACAAAAAAGAATTAGCATAACCAGCATGGAAGATATGGCGCAAAATACAGCATCACCATTGCTTTTTGCCATTGCAAAAATGTCCATCGCTTGGAATCAATGGTTAGACACTTTTCAGGTCTACCTAAAGGCCGCTAGTGTGGTTCCATTTTTAGTTGGCAAAAACTAAACAGTATCACTGTATGTGCTGAGCACAGAAGGCAGAATGACAGTGAGGCAGAATGACTCTATATTCAAGATCCCAGTGGTAAGCATTGTATAAGGTACATTTTTATTTCCTAACCTCTGTGATTGAAATGTCTCAAATATTGTTTTAATGTATACTTTAATTTGATATGAGGGTTAGCATGCCCCAGACTTGGGAGAGGGCCATCACACTCATTGGCTCACATTTTCCAGGGACACGCAGGACACGCTTCTATGGCATCGTAACCTAGTTCACTACTCTACTTTCTATTTTTACTATATTTCTACTGGAGACACACCCGCAGACGGAATTGTATAGATCAGAAGTGGATGTGCTCATCAGGTGCACCAAACGCATGTCTGTGTGCTTCCGACTGAGCTTTGTACGAGTCCAGGGCCATCAACACTGTCCAGGTAATAGCGGACACTATAATCATTGCGTATCTACTATTGGACCTCATTGTAAGTTTGCCGGTCTCGTAACAACGGTACCGGTCAGCTTGCCGTTACCGTTGTACCAGACCGTCAAACTACGAGTTCTGCTCCTGGGTGCATTCCCGCCCACCAGGACTGGCCTGGCGGGCGTACCGGCACCCGCGAGCAGAGCATGTCGGATGCACCGGGACCATTCTGAAGGGTGCCGGTGCATCCGACCTCCCCATTCCCAATGGGGAGCATTTTTTTCTGGCGCCCGCGAATGGGCAATTACCGGGCAGTAATGACCTGGTAATTGCCCATTCGTGGGTGCTGTAAAAAATCACAAGTTTTGCAGCAGCCTGTCGGTTTTACCGGCACGGCTACCGCCGAACTTGTAATTAGGCCCATTGTGTTGTTCATCAGAACATTCTTTATTTTTTACATTTTATTTTGTATTGTTTAACATGCTACACAGCTGTACCAAGGCCAACTTTTTAACACAGGAAAGAAAAGTAGAAAATAAAAGAGCAAAGTCCCCTTCCTTCATCTCTTGAGTCCCCTAGGCATAAATCAAGCTTCACACTTTTCAGCACACCAAGTAGGTGGAGCAAACCAGTAACTATTACTTCCCTCAATATTCCTGTTGAGTCCGCTCATGGAATTACATCGCCCCATTCACAAAGACATAAGCAAGAAAATTCCCACCAGCTTTGCACTTCCGCCCCTTCTAATCCCACACCCACTACCACTAGGTAATTCAATGGCCTTGAAATTTTTTAGGAGCAATGCTATCTTTCTCCACATAACTGTGAAGAATATGACGCAAGGCTCGTCTTTCCCATTCATGAGACGTGCCCATAGCTCCTCCTCTCCGAAGCTATCAAGGTTACCGGCAGACTTCACGCCATTCGTTCTCATTGTAGTCAAAGCTTCACACTTCATCCATAGGTGCTTCACTGTATCCAGCACCTGGTCTCCCCTTAAGCGACAATTTCTTTGGCTATGCAGAATATTGGTCCTTGAACCAGTGATTTCAAAGGTATTAACCGCGTTTGATTGTAGCTTTAGATAGTCCCAGGCTAGGTGGTTTCCCACAAACTGCTGAATGTAAGTTGGTAACCCCACTCTATTCATGATATATTCAGAAAAGTGAAGGCAGTCACTCTTAGATCAGAGTTTGCTAAGTTGCAGCTCCTGATGGAGGGTTACAACCTTCGATTTCATTTGCTGTTTAGAGAGCTGGAGGCCATAGGTCAAGAGTTCCTCTGAAAATCCAGATCGCCAGCTGGAAGATTCAGAGATGATGTTAATCAGGTTACTGCATGGAATATAGGCACCTTTAGAGCGTGCTGCCTCAAACATGAGATGGTTCCAGTTTGAGCCTTAGCCAGTTTCCGATGAGTATACATTCCAACGGGGGTCCGTGCCGGGAGTTGTAACAACTTTTTTCGACTCAACAATCTATCAAAGGAAAAAACTCAAAAGGTCATAAAGGTAATTATTAAAAAAGTCCATACTTTAGTCCAAAACTCTTGAAGCCGAAAAACGATCTTTAAATAATAGCCATAGAAATTGGTTGAGATATTATAAGTTCTTGGGGAGGCAGAAAGAGGGGGAAGAAATGCTGAAGGCAGTATGTGCAATAAATTCTAGCAATTTCTGGTCTATTGTAGGGTCATTGAAGGCTTCAACTAGTCAATCTCATCACACTGTTATTCAAGAGAGTACCTGGATTGACCACTTCTCTATATTATATAGCTCCATTGACATTTCAGGATTTTAAATTAGAACTAACGTCAAATTGGTCTTTGAACTATACATGTGAGGACATTGGAAAGCTAATAAAAAACATTGTCTATTTCTAGGGCCGCTGGTCCTAATGGACTGAGCAATAAAGTACTTAAATTAAAATCGGAACTCTGGTCCAAACTCCTAAAAAGCCTTGTTGACAATAAAATTCTCAGTAAAACCATTCCTGAGTCATGGAGGAATTCATCATCCACTTACAAAAAAGGGGACCATGTGTCCCTCCTGAATTATCGGCCTATCTCGCTCCTTGATGACGATTGGAAGATTTTCTCTGGCCTAATACTGGGTGAGCTGGAGAAGTGGGCAGAGGAAGTTGGTATAATCCCTAAGCAACAGACGGCCTTTAGGAGAAGACGCTCTACTACCCTTAATACTCTGATCCTTAGTTGTTTCAGTTCGGAATCTCGTATAAAAAAAGTGACACCTTTATTCGGAGCCTGGGTGGATCTTACCCAGGCTTTTGATACTATTAATAGAAATAGTCTATCCAAATCAGGGGTCCTCTACCAGTCCATCAAAATACAAAGATGGGGGCCTCAAAGTTGCCTGATAGCGCCTCTTCCTTTCATTTTATACCTGTCAGATCTTTCACAATGGGTAAAGAAGAGTAGCCAGGTGGGCCCTAAATTGGGTGATACAAAAATTAACTGGTTAGCGTATGCTGACGATATTGTAGTCTTTGGCTACACACAAGTTGGTCTGCAACACTTACTATCTGCCGTCTCAGAGTATGCCAAGGAAAATGACTTAACAATCAATCCAAACAAGCAAAAAATGATTGTCTTCAAACATCCATTAAGGAAGTTGAAATCATTTGTTTGGCAATTGGACAAACCTCTGATTCCTATCTTTAAAGAGGTTATCTATTTGGGTTCTATGATAACAGCTTCTCCCGCCAAGGCCGATCTCCTTCTATCCATAGACCTGAAAGTAACTAATGTGGTTGCAAAAATGAAGAAAATTCACCTTCAGTATTGTAAATTCTCATTATTGACTCTTATAAAGTTTTACATTGGTAATGTGGTCCCGGTGATCACATTTGGTATGGAATGTAATCTCCTGGCCTTTGATATCAACTGGTGCAAAATAGAAAGCAAAATATGGAAAGCAATCCCTTGCACTGCCAAACTGTGTTCCTATCTCCTGTATAAGGTTTGAGTTGGGTCTCCTCTCATTGAGTGCATGGTTGGAGTGGAAATGGGTTCCTCACTTAAAGGCTCATTCTAGACCCGCCAAAATCATCTTTGTATGAAGAAGTGGCAGCACCCATGTCTAACTCAACTTCTATCTTTTTGAACAAATTGAGATTAAGATGCAATGAGTTGTTGGTCGCTGACATTGATACTCTTAACACGAATCAGTTGAAAACGAAGGAAGCATTGCATCGCATGGATTTGATTAGGACCATAACGAAAATGAGGAATTGTAAACTTTCATCATCACCATTGGCAATTGACAAACCCAGATCCTGTGTTCCTCAATACTTAATGAAATGTCCGTTCTCTGTAGTACGGATGGACTTCTTGAGATTAAAACTCAATTTGCTACCAACTTTGGAAATTCTTCATATCCGGTATGGCGACATCTATGCAACAGATATTTGTGATAAATTCCAAGCAAATGTAACATAAACTATTCACCATCTGCTGTTAGATTACTCTGGACCCTGGCCTCTTAGATTATTAAGATTCCAGAGATTTGTTCAGATATGTTTTGGGACAGGCTGATCTCAGGAACTGAAGTTTTTCTTACTTCAGAGGTGGCCTCCCCTTCAAAGATCTTAGTCCATTTGTTAATAAGGAGGACCTTTCTACTAATTGTTTGGTAGACAATTGTTAATTGCCTCTTTTTGATTGCCTGGATATGTAATATGATGTTTCTCTTTTTCTTTTTTCTTTCTTTTTTGTTTCTCTCTTTAATTTCTTTTTTTTATTCTCCTTTTCTTTTTCTTTTTTCTTCTGGGCCTGCTTCTTGTCTTTTTATGTATGAATAAGAAATTGATCATTTAGTATTGTATAATTAAATTTTGATTTAAGATTCTGAATTGTGTAAAATGTCATGTTTATTTGGCCAATACACATTAAAAAATAAAAATGATATTCTTGCACCACCTCCAGCTCTCTATGTTTAGTTTTGTGTTGTCCGGGGCTATAAGCTTTATTTTTCTTTTAATGTTGATGAACTATCTGAACTAAACTTAAAATTGAAAATGTGCATTTAACCCCCAGCAAGAACTGTTTTCATTAACAAATCTGTTTTTTCTATATATTTTATAAAGCAATGCAACCGAGATAAAATAAATAAAAGCATAACATACATTTCTTTGAATGCTAGATAGGTGGTGGAAAATTGCTGTGTCATACGTGCTAATTATTGATTATTAGTTATTTATTTATGGTATGTGCCTAGCACCTTTATCCAAAGTGCTTTACAGACATAAACAACAGTAAAACAAGTAGTTAAAACTAAAAACTATAAATACAGCAATGCTTGTAAAGCTATAAAAAAGCAGAACATTTGTGAGTCACAGAAATAATGTTAATGATAATAGATATTATTTTAAACATTTTTAAATAATGATAGAGTAGGAGAACATCACACATCAAAAGAAAACAAATTCCATAGCTTGATAGCCAGAAGTTAAAAGCAACTTAAACGTGAAAAAGCAACAGGAAGACATGGTGTACAAAGAAGAATCAGTGAAGTTGAAAGAAGACGAGGAGTGGGCTGACAAGACTAGATCGGTCATAAACATTGCCAGGGGCATGAACATGAATGGTTTCGAAGACAATACATGAAATGTGATATATATGCATATATTTTTTTTGTATTATTAAAATGTTTTCAGTACACATGGTACTTTTTATATTATGTTACATGTCACTGAAACTCACTCAAATAAAATAACATTAAGTAAATAAAAATGAACTCAATATAGCCCCATTCTAGCAATTCAGTGAATCATTTCCCACCGCGATCGTATGTTACACAGATACCACACTACAAATCATAATAGTCCATATCATTTTCCAGGACACATACTGGGTTAAACTCCTACTCAATTTTTCCATTTCTACTTCTGCTGCCATCATTACATCATCAATGCCCTCGAAGATCGCAATAAAAATTGTCACTAAGGCCAGCGTGAGCGATAGCTGTGGCGTAGTTAGGAGACTGTTATGATGCTCGCTGATGAATTTACAAAGGGACCCAGTAATTGAAGCCTTCTGTCCATTAGCTTTTGACAATCCATTACTAAGGGGGTAATTCATAGAATTTAGTGCACAAGTGGCGCACGCGGCTGGCGCACAGAGTTTGTGTGTGACAGTCTGCGCCAGCTGCGTGTGCCAAAACCCATTTTAGCGCACAGCGTATTCATGGATACTAACATTAATAACCAGCCATGGCGCAGAGTGGCGCAGCGACCCTACAGCAGCGCCAGTTACGCACTCAACCCTGCCCCATCGCCAAAAACATTGCACAAATCCCCTACATGGCGCAAAGGCCAGCGGCCCAGCATACAACCCCCCAACCACGAAAACGCATGGAAAACTCCCCACGCACCCCTTTGAATACACATACCCCACTCGCGCTAGCGAAAACGCGTGTGAAAGTCCACGCGCACCCTCGGAATACAAGTACCCCGCTTGCATTAGCGAAAACACATGTAAAAGTCCATGCGCACCCCCGGAATACACGTACCCAGCTCGCGCTAGCGAAAATGTGTGTAAAAGTCCACACGCACCCCCGGAATACATGTACCCTGCTCGCGCTAGCGAAAACGCGTGTAAAAGTCCTCGCGCACCCCCAGAATACACGTACCCCGCTCGTGCTAGCAAAAATTGCGTGTAAAAGTCCACGTGCACCCCCGGAATATACGTACCCTGCTCGCGCTAGCGAAAATGCATGTAAAAGTCCACGCGCACCCCCGGAATACACGTACCCCACTCGCGCTAGTGAAAACACGTGTGAAAGTCCACGCACACCCCTCGGAACACGCGTACCCGCTGCGTCAGGTAAAATGCATGGAAAAAGTCCACTTTGTGGTGTGGCTTGCCTGTGGGCCATGGACTGGGGTGATGGGTTGCTGTGGGCCATGCCCAGGGGTGATGAGATGCCTGCGGGCCATGGGAAGGGTGGATGGGCTGCCTGCTTGTATTCCGGGGGTGCGCGTGGACTTTCATATGCACTTCCACTAGCGTGTACGGGGTAGGTGTATTCCTGGGTTGCGCATGGACTTTTACACGTATTTTCGCTAGTGTGAGCGGGGTACATGTATTCTTGGGGTGCACGTGGACTTTCACACACGATTTGGCAGTGTGTGCCCACCTGGGTGTGCCCCCTCTCCCCATGCCCCACAGGCAGCCCATCACCCAATACCATGCCCCGCAGGCAGCCCATCACCCCATACCATGCCCTACAGGCAGCCCATCACCCCATACCATGCCCCACAGGCAGCCCATCACCCCATACCATGCACCACAGGCAGGCCACATGGCACCATGCACTTGGGAGCACCGACTCATGCCCCCCATTGATGGGCACCTGCCAGCAGGCCCCGACTCATGTGCACCCAAACCCCCCATTGACGGTCAACTGCCAGCAGGCCCCGACTCATGGCCCACCAAAAAGCATGTCCTATCAAAACAGACCCATGGCCCTAATTCCAACCCAAATCCCCATTGGCCCCCAGTACAAGCATGCAATCATCCACTGCACCTACTCCCAAATTGCCCATGCCATGACAGTCTTAAAAGAACCACCATGCCCATGCATAAATGCACAACAGAGCCACAGTGGCAACACATGACAGAGGCAATGTTCATTGAGAGATGCACACAACCAATGATAGTACACAACACCAATCATGAAGTTAGAATAAATGTATTAAAAACATAATGAAATAACATAAAGAAAACCAAACTTGCAAATCAATAAACAATGAAAGCTATTACCAAAAAAAATAGAAAATCCAATGATGGACAAAAATCCCCGGCATGAAAAAGAAAAAAGTGGTCCATCGCCAATGTCAAAGTGATTTGAATAACGACAAAAAAAGGAAAGAAAACCGTTAATCCATGGGAAATGTTAAAAAAGAAAGTATGTACAAGTCTTCAACTATATACAATCCAAGTCCAAAGGGTCCATGATCCCAAAACAAAAGGTAACCTACAAAAAAGTCCTATGAATAAAAAACTATATACATAAGGTGGAGCAAAGTCCATTTACTCCAAATAATAAGAAAAAACAAAGGAAACCTAACCCTAAAGAACCCTAAAGAACTATGTTACAAAGGTGGCGAGCAAGTCCAACGGCTCACTTGTTGATGTTCTGGGCCAGGGCATCATCGAACTCCATGTCGATGTTCTGGAGGCGGCCCTCTTCCCTGTCCTCGAGGTCTCGCAGGGATGCATCCATAGCCTCCTCCAACTCCCTGCGAGTTGCCTGGAGGCACTCAGCCCGCCTCAATGCCCTGCGCATGGAGTTCTCCGCCCTGACCATAGTGAGCCGTGCCCTCTCCGCCCGCTGCTTCTCCGCATCTATTTGCCGGCCCAACTGCTGCCACACAGAAGACACTCCCAGTGCGGGGTCCTCCTGCCCTTCGGCCGATGCCTGCCCCCGGGGTGTTCATGGCCCCTAGCCATGATGCCTCCCACGCTGAGCCTGCTGCTGCCTCCGATGCAACTGCCTCTGCCACCACGACGGCCTCCGGGCTGATGGAATCCACTGGTGCCGTCGTGCATGTGCCCTATGACTCCCGGCTGTGGCAGGGATGGGATCTCCACCAGGCTGGCTGCGTTGGTTGGGGCAGATCCACAGGGGGCCCTGGTGGCATCTGGGCCGGAAGACGGCACGGAGAACGACTGGCGTATACTGTGCACAGAGGAGGAGAGGGCCGCAAGACTGGCCGACACATGGAGGAAACCCCCGACCACGGTCCCTGACAACTGGGCCACGTTGGCACACAGCTCTTCATGATGACGTGCATGGTCCCCCGAGGAAGCACGCAAGTCATCATGAATGTCATGTGTGCGCAACGCAACACCAATCAGGACGGACTCAATCGGTCATAGGGCCCCACGTCTGGTAGAGGAGTGCCAGATGACGTGGACCTCCCCCCCTACCTGCGGATGGGCCTGGGACGGGGTATGGTGATGCAGTCACAGCGTAAGGGACAGAGACATGCACAGGCACCTCTGCGGTGACCTGTGCTGCCTCCTGCCCCTGGACTGCACCTCTTGCACCAGTGGTACCACCCCCACCAGGCCCCATCTGCGGCTCTGTAGCGGCCTCCTCCTCCTCTATACACACCACCAACCTGGATGCCGTTGCAAACCCCTGTGGGGGCTCATCCGCCCCTTCCACTGCAGCCATAGTGTCAGACCGAGCACCAATCCCCTCGCTCCCGGATGATGGAATTTCCTGGGAGGGTGACTGGGCCTTGTGTCGCCGGCCGGTGGAGGCATTCCTGCTGCTTTCCTCCTCAGCGCTGTCCCCGCCCTCTTGTTCACTCGCCGCTGTGTGAAGGGAGACATTGAACACAAGCATCAGGGTACTGAACAATAGTCCCCTAGACACAAAGCAATAGCACATGAGTGGCACTGTCAAACGTCACTTCCATCATGTCCCTCCACAACACATGGGTCAGTGCAGGCAACACACATGCAAGAACAGGCATGGCACATGCAACAAACATTGGCATCCATGTCCAAGGCACCGTAGATTCATCCAATGGTGGGCTGATACTCACATGCATAATGGGACATGCTGGTCACATGCACAAACATCACCGGAGGGTCATACATCTGGCCCCGTATACCTCTAGACACAGTGGATACAAGGATGACTAGGTTGTATCAGTGAATCAACACATCGTCACGGACATGTTTCATGCATCCATGGCGCTCACACTACTCAGACACACGTACATGTACATCATGCATGTCCATGACAGCAGCACACATCTCCCACACCCCAAACATGTCGAAGTACAGACACAGGCATGCATACATGTGTGCGTTCCGCATGCTGCTCCACATGATGCATTGTGACACATACACCATCCATGTGGGTCACGCCTGACTGGACACACATGCAGCACCATCATGTCCCTGCACACACACATCCAAACATGACCCATGTCACACATGCAGCCAAGTAGCTAACTACCAGCACACTGCAACATGCCCTTTTTTAAACGTGAATGCATGGTCACTTAACCCTCGACTCCAGATGGGCCGGCATCCTGAGGATCTGGTGGTGAAGCACTGGGCGAATGCACTCCAGGACCCTCATAAACTGGGTGGTAAGCTGGAACCGGTGCCCCACTGCATCCTCTGCTTCCAAGAGGCGCCAGGCCTTCTTGAGGGTCCTGGACTTGTAGTCCTCCCAGCGCTTCTGGACGTGTTTGATGTCGCGGGGTGCCTCCCCCTCCACGTTGATGGCACCCACTATGTCCTCCCAGATCCTTTTCCGTCCTTCCTTGTCGGCGCGCAATGGTGTGAAGAGGGCATCATAATGCCCCAGAACTTGCTCCACCAGGATACCAACTTCCTTTTCACTGAAGCTGGTAGCCCTGTGCCTCTCTGCTGGGGGGTTGCCACTGGTGCCGGAAGGTGTTGTGTCGGACATGGCAACCCCCGAGGCAGGTGTGGGTGGGCAACTGGTTCCTGGAGCTGGACTGTGGAGTGATGGAACACCAGTCGAGAGTCTTCTGTGCCAGCAGGGGTGGTCACAGCAACTGGACCCCTGCATATGGCAGCAACTGGACCCCTGCACGGTGGCAGCAGGCAGGCAGCAGCAGATGGCTTGTGGGAGGCTGCTCGGGGCTCTGGGGCTCTGGGGGGCAGTAATTCGGCCTTCTGGGCCTTCTGGGCAAGAGCGTGGTCTTCCGTGTGTTGCCGCCGTGTGTTGTTGCATGGCCAGCTTGATACGGAGTGATTTGGCACGTGAAAATCAGCACGTTTGAGTGAATTCCGAGGAAAGCGCCTTAGCTCATAAGCACGTAGGTGACGTAACGTGTGTGTGGGCGTTTCCCTCAGTACGGGTTGAAGGTCCCACGTGGGTTTCCATCACTTTGTAGGTGCTTTTCGTGGAAAGCGGTGCGTGTGTTTTCCAGACGTTGGGGTTCACACGTGATTAGTTCACAGCGGCTAGAGTGATTACTTCTTCTTTTGTCGCAGGTGTTGGCTACACGTTCTTCTTCTACACGCAAGGCAGATGGTGAGTTGTACACGCTATTTTTCCTACTGTGGGTGTCCCTGTTGGTCACGTACCCCTTTTTCCGGGCATACTAGCCTGTGGGTTGATCACGTACGCATTTTTTGTGTTCCTGGCTGCCACAGTGTACTGGGTGTGTTTTTTTATACGCACGTAGGCTACAGGAGTCATGTATCTCTTTTTCTTGCTTTTTTGGGATGCCTTAGCGTTGCGTGACATGTCATTTCTCCTACGGGGCCACAGAATGGGACATTCATCGTAGCTGTATATACGTGTTTGTTGTTTGTGTGCCCTTCGTGTGGCGGACGTGTTTAGGCCTGCGCGTGTCTTTTGGGGTGCGCGTGTTTCCCCTATTCCATTCCATGAATACGTGTAGTTAGCGTGCGTGTGGGCGTTCCGTGTATTTCCCAGCAGTACTTCCCCAGTTATGCCCTTATTTTCACACGTTGTTCCCCATTCTGCATGTTCTGCCCCGTGTTCAGCCCCCCTTTTAGTGCGCTAACGTTGTGCCCTTTCGCTGTACGCATTACGCATGGCGTTTGGGATGTTGCAGTGATGTGTGCGCCCGTGTGCGCCACGCGTGGATTTGGCACACATCCCGGGAAATACACGCGCAGGGCCATCCATGTATCGCACGCATGCGAATCGCACACGTGCGCCGGCTTTTTCACACTTGCGCCGCTAATTTCAGCACACATTTATTCTATGAATTACCCCCTAAATGTTTTGGTGACTCTAATTCCCGCCTACACAAATTACAGGCTCTAAACTCCAATGAAATCACCAGCTTGGGCCCCAATAGTTCAAGCGTTGGGAGACAATTCAGCCTAAACATTAAGTACTAATTTTTAAATTCAGCTGAGGGGACCTTTTTCAGATATAGTCGCGGTTCCCTCGTCTGTAAGGACACTGCCTCATTTCCTTTATACCTTTTCAGTTGACTTATGTGCCTCAGGTACGCAATGTTATCCCATCTTTTTACCCTTGTCTTTAACATGGAATCCGAAACAGAACCACATAGTTTTAACTCATCCATGAAATGTACACACTTTTGTTTAAATTTTAGACAGGAAGGGATTCAATCCTTTCTCATAATAGCATTTAAGTAGGGATCTATCTGGGGAAGTTCTGCTTTTTTAAATTTAAAATACAGAGTCAGGCAACGCTTCATCAATTGCGCCCACCAAGACAACAGCCCCAGCTCGAGTCTCGTCAGCCTGATGGGGACCGAGGTTGGCAGCCCAAGTGCTCTCTTCAGGATCCTTCCTTCCATAGCGTCAGAGAAATGCCTATTCCTGCCGGTGAATAGCTCACACCCGTGGAGACTACAGCAGAGCTCTTGGCCCGTTAGAACTCTATGAAAGGAAGTAGAGAGAATTCAAATAGAGTACTCTTGACTCTCTTGGCCATAGATAAGCATAACAGCACATGCATGTGTGCGCAAGCACACATATATACGCCGAACAGTGGCTGAAAGGCCGACAGTGATCGAGGAATTTTATGCAGTAACACACACGTGTACTAGGTGCAATTGACTGCACACATGTGGCGCTACGGCCACCATGAATGACAAAGCACATCTACCAGAATCGTAAGCACCAGCGCTCTATTAATCTGCAGGTAGTGTGTGATGCCAATGGAATCATCATGGAAGTGTATGCCAATTTCCCGGCCAGCACACTTGATCGCTACATCTTCCACCAGCTACCACTGTACCAACTGCTGGTATCTGGAAAACATGGCAATACATGGCTCATTGGTAAGTATGAACAGTCACGCACATGCATGCATGTGACACACTGAACAATAAACCCTGACAATAAATGACAATGACAACTGTAGAGAAGTAAATGTATACATCCGCAGGAGATCCCGCCCCCCCTACTTCCCCTGGAGACATGAGACTGTGGCTTGCCTGCCACCAGCTATCTTGCCAATACTGCAGTGGGAGTTGCGGGGGACATCCCTACAGCTGACCTGAAGAAAAAAATAATACATTTAAAAAAGGAAAGGACCCTGCAGCGCCGGTTCCCCATCACAGAAGTGAAAAGGAACAGGCGTCGAAGGGAAACAGTGAGACGGAATGCAAGGTAAGTAAGGGGGTGGGTTGGGGGTGGTGGTGTAGCGGGGGTGTGTTGGCGGTGTGGGGGGTTGTGGGGGTGTGTTTGGGGTGTGGTTGGGGGTATGGGTTTGGGCACATCGGGAATGTTCGGGGGTGAAGAGACCAAAGCTTATTTCAAACAAATAATCTTTGGTTGTTTCTCCCTGGAACATTTCATCTACGGTAAAACAACTCCAAATCTTGAAATCAAGGTCAGCTAACTACTCTGAAGAATAACGAGTGTGTGCAGGATGAATCTTACCACGATAAGGTGCAAGAAAGGACAACAAAAAGCCATGTTTTAATTAATTTAGAGCATTTAAAAACTGCAAAAAGGACCAGATTGTGGAATCTTGTCACATGAGCAAAGGATGGAAACAGAGCTTGAACTTGGAGTTCCAGACACAATAGCGAGTGCCCTCACTCCTTGGCAAGTCCAAGTACAAAGACAATTTCATGGCTGAAGGCATGGGTGATTAGAGATGTTATGCTAATTGGGTGGTGAGGTAGCTTCATATCCTACCTCCCTGCACCTGGGTCTGGGCTTACGTGCTGCTAAATGAACCAAAGGTTCCAAACATGGCACAAGTGTGCCAAACAATTGTATTAGTCCGTACAAGGAAGGACCTTATAGGTCATAAGACCAATGAGAAACTGTGTATCTGATGTTTCTGAAATGACATGTTTTAAGAGGTAGGCATAAGTTGTCCATGTGATATCAGACAGCTGATAACAAACATAGCTCCTATATGATTATATATCTATATGTTTCCTTCCCAAACCTTGATAGGTCTTTCACTGTTGCCATGTAATGTGACATCACTCTGATGCATAATTGAGTATAAGAATTGTATTTTTTGTGAAAATCATTGAGAGACTGAGCGTACGTCAGTTGATGTTCATTGTAACCTCCCTGTTATAGATCGATTATTGTTAATAAAACAGTAACTTGCAATCTTCTTGAGTTTGTCTGGGTATTTGGACTCAGAATTATTCTGGTGTAATCCCATCCATTACCATTTGCACGTTCCAAGGGCCATAAACTCGCAACCATGTATACATTTACAGGGGACTGTACCTACCCGCTGTCAACATTCATGATGACACCAATCCGAAATCCCACACCACCCGCTGAGGTTAGATATACTACAGCATAAGTAGCCACTAGGGCCATAGTGGAGCGCACATTCAGAGTGCTGAAGTCACAGTTCCGCTCCCTTGACCACTATGATGGGGTGTTGCTCTAGGCACCACCGGTAGTATGTAGAATTATAATGGCTGCATGTTTACTGCACAATGTTGCCACACAGCGTGGCGTACCAGTGGAGAAGCAGTTTGGCCACCGTCCATACCCACAGGTACCATCCTTGCCGATGGCTAGACAAAGGGCACATGGAGAAGCTATACGCACCCAGCTGGTGCATTCAAACTTCACATAAAAACCAGCTCCTGTGAAACACACACACTGAAGCCACATCCCAGGTGCCAATCAATGATCAATTGGTGCCTATCCTCTGTTCCTACAACAACACCTTGAGAATGTGCCTCTGGGAGGGTAACATTATGTGTGTTCACTAGACATAAAACAGCATGCACAAACTGAGCCCCAGATAAGATCTGTAAGTGGGAGTATACCACTCCCACTTTTCAAAGTCGGGAGTAAAGTGTTTCTGGAGGCAGAATAAATGTACAGATGTGAAACATACATAAACAGGTAAAAACATGTTGGCACATAAAAATGCATCAACGTGGCAACATTCAATACTATTGTACACCAGTGGGACAATGTGCACTCTAGCCTCAAACCTATCCATGTTGATATGAGGGTGAAAGCAGGGGCTCAAGAGTCTACATGTTACATACAAGTGAATAGGGAGATTATGCACCCCACATCAAAATTACCACTGAGTCTGAGCCAATTTGTAAGTGGGAAAAAGTGGTTAATAAAGCCCATGGGCCGGATTCACATAGGTGACAAATCATGCCCCTAATCTATATGGATGTGCACAAATCACCAACGCAGTCATAGCAACTTGAACCAACAGTGTCCATGTAGTACACCCAAATACACACAGCACAAGCTACAAAGTCCCTGACCACCGCCACATGGACACCAACAACTGTTGTGCACGTAGACACCAACAAACACACATGAAACCACAAGTAGAAAGGCCTTGTACCAAATGGATACAAAAAAAGACTTGTGTGTCACACACCAATAAACAGGTGTCCAACCCGTTCCCTGGCCATCCCTTGATGTCGCCATCTGTTGACCTGGAAACCACAAAACCATGATGCTGTGTCCTGTACCCGCACATAGCAGCAACTTCACCTTCAATCGCAACAACCATATTCACATGCAGAATGCCTCTGTAGAGAAAGACAAAACAATATGAGAGCAGGCAAAACATCCATACACCCAAACAAACAGCAACATGTGCCCCCATGAACACCCCCACACAGTGACATCTTACCCACACACAACGCCTACATTGCCTTCCCTCTTGGAGTGCATGCAGTGAAGGACCATGTAACAGTGACCCATGATCATGCTGATGGGACATTCTGAACATTTGCATCCAGCCACAGTCATTAGGACACTGAGAGGATCTCAAGAAGATACCACTGAGAGGATGCAAACCCAGGATCACTGTGTAAGTACTCCCATTGGCACGATGTAGCTTCCCTTCATTAACATGATAGTAGGACAGAGCAGTAAACAGTGGCAGGGCAGCCGATGATGCAAAATCCAAGATGATGTGATTGAAAAATATCACCAATTCCACAGAAGATAGGATCTTGCAAAGGCATCACTTCACCGAAGCATCTGTCATACTGGACGGCAGGGCACTGAGGCAACTGGCATGAACTACACAAGCAGACATGAGAAAGCAATGAGAAACAGATGTCAAGGACAAAGACACACAAACGGGAGCAGGCAACAGGAAAGTGGAAGGGAAGGCAGACTTTACCATGACTGAATTGAATTGGGTCAAATGTTCTTTGAACTGAAGGAAGCATTGAGATGCACTCAGCATCTGTCAACAGGCCTCAGGAAATTTGGTTGTGTACCATGCACGGTACATATTCACCATGGCAATAAACAACCCCGGGACAATGGTGTGTACCTGGTGTCTGTGGACAACATGTCATCCCACAAATGGCCAGCAATGCTGTTATGTGTGTGGATTTGGCTTGTGACAGCACCCCCAGAAGGGGAAGAAGGACCAAGATTGGACTGCCTGCATGGGTAGATATGACTATTGAAAAATCATTGTATGGGATGCCATGTAGCAGGCAAGACACATCGGAAAAGTGCAAGGAAACACTCACCACCGTAACCATCAGCATGTGTCACATGCACCCACGAAGCTGGACCCATTCACCTCAATACAAGTAAAAGAAAAGTGAGCGCACACAGTGCCAGACTCCCTGCCACAAACCACAACGCAAGTGACTACCTGAGTCCCCTTCACTTACCTGCACAGGGTACCCACCTGGCTTTCATCCACTGCATCCCACCTTGGAAGACATTTTCAAATCGCAATTACATGCATTGCAACAACATAAAGGTACGGGACATCCATGACAACTCATGTAGGGAACAAGAAAATAGCCACGGACCACCCAGTGTCGAAGGATGCAAGAGGGAGACAGGGCACAGGGCATGGACGTCGACATCAAGGGCCAACAGGCTGATCTGAGGTGTCTGCAGGGGTCCCTGTATGCAAATGCTCAGGCAAACAAAGAGGCCCTGAGGCTTGAGATGCAGGCCATGAGGGCTGCAATCCATGATGAACACGCAGCCACAAGGACATGATTCATGAGGAGATTGATGCCTTCAGGCAGACACTCTCTGAGCCACTCAATGCATCACACGTTAGCACACATACAGACTATGCAGCCATCTGTGAGATCATGCAAGGAGACCCCACCGCCCTTACTGTGCTGGTACATTTAACTCTGTCACACCTGGCCATGGCCATTGAAGACTAGGCCTCAGCACTACATGGTAGGGCTCCAACACCAAAATCACCTGCAGATCAACTGCAGGAGGGTGGTCCCAGCCTAGACCAGCCTCCAGGTCTACCGTTGCTATGATGTCCATGAGCCCATAGAGGGGATTTTTTTTATTTCCACTCATGTGGATATTGACATGCATCCTCCTCCTGCCCCCTCCCGGGTGTACCCCCTCCCCCTGTTTCTCTATACCCCTGGCCCGGATGGTGGCCTGTGTTTTGTTCGGCCCTTATTTTATTTTCCCTTGAGATGTGCAGTTGCCCTTTTAAAGGCAAGACAAATGCAGTTGTGGACATGCAGCCATGCACAGTGCTGTCAACTGCCATGGCTGCCTTGTGGTGGACAGGATGGGATGTGCAGGTAACAATGGGTATATGGAATCTTGACACGTGTGCAGTATGCATTATTGTGAACGATGGCTGTTGAAATGCAATGTGCCATGTTATTGCAGTGATCCGGATTCATCTGGTGACTGCACTAAATGGAAGGTCCACCCTGCACCCTTTCAATTCCCTGGTTCTCATGCCATCTGCCAGGCACTGGTCCTCCTTTAACGTATTTGGAGGTACAGTTCCTTGTGGAGGTGATGAGGGAATCACATCATGCCAGCTCTGTCAGCAGGTAAACATGTGCACTGCCTCTCGTGTTGTGTCTGTATTATTGGTCACCATGGTCTTTGCATGCATGACACCCTTTTACTAACTGGGGGGGGGGGTAAACCTTGAGTCACAGTGAATGTCTGTCCAGATAAAAGCCTGTCCACATACATGTGTGTGTATCTGCAGTTACACTTCTATGCGGCTGCATTGTTTTGTTGGATGCCCTTACACAATTGTTGCAATTAACAGAAGTGATTGGGCAGCACTAGGCACACTTTGGGCATTGACAGTATTTCATTCATTCAAGATGTTCATACTAATTGATGGCATGCAGTCCCTGTACATCTGCACTCTGTGTATTTTGGTTCTCCAACACTTGACTCACTGACTGTGATGGTATCTCCTTACTGGCACCCTTATACTGCCCTTGCCCCCATATATCCATCTGGGCCCTGCAGGTGTACTACCTGTGCACACTGCGCTTTGACCTGTACCACTTCCCAATCCACTTCCAGCTCCACTTACATGACCTGCCCTGCCACTGTTCCATATGTATCACACACGTTGTCAGGTCTGCTCATCCTCTGCTGGACCGCTTCATGACTTAGCCTCCGGTGACACAATTCTGGCCATTTGGGTTCATTGACTCCACATGTTTGTTACACTTGATGCATGAAGGCTTGGTCAGATATGTGCATGTGTACCCCTGACAGACTGCTTCTGTGTTTCCCAATGAGGTCACTTTTTGTAGTGTTTGTTTCTGGTGATTATCTACACCGGGGGTGTTGCATATTTTTGGGTTTCCATTCCTTGTTTATCTCATCCGGCACTGTCAGTGAGTGTGCATTGTGTGTGCAAATTGTGTGCTCATGCATGTGTAACATCATCCACTCCCCACAGCTTGTGTTTGTCTGTTCTCCCCGTGTGAGTTGCGAGTGCACCCTGGAATCCATGCTCACTTACTGGGACAGTCTCCCTCAGGGTGTGTGGTCTGTTGGGGCGTGAGTGAACAGCTGCATGTTGTTCTGCGGTCCATTTGCAGTGGTGTCCAACAGGGGTGAATGTTGGTTGGTGTAGGCTATGGGTATGTGGTCGTAGGTACTTCTTTGCAGGGATGTAGCATACATGGGTATTTTTCTGATTTGCATGCCATGTTGGGTGGTGCTGGTGGTTTGTCTGATGTAGAGGTGATGATTGACCTTTTACATGTGTTCATTCTTTGCCAGTCTGCCCTTCTCAGTCACCCACTTTTGTCATTTATGGCCCACACTACATGTGATACTTCTCCATCTCTGTTCTTTCAAGGTTCTCTGACCAGGCTGCTTCTTGGAAAGGTGTTTATGTGTCCGTCTTCCTCGCTTGGACAACTTCTCTCTCCCCTCACCCACTGTGATGTCACACATCTTCATTCACATTTACGCTCCAGCAAGTCTCCTACTTGCAGTGCTCACCTGTCCCTCTCTCTCTCTCTCATGCTCCACTGCTAGGAAACATCACACATGTGGGAGTGGCATGAGGACCGCATGACCTGCAGCTGTTTCTCTACATGGGACGCTGGTGGGGTCATTGTCTTGGTCATCCTATCCATGCCCTCAGAGATTTTGTCCAACGCATTGCCATGTCTGATGGCAGCACACAACATCTGCTACTTCCAATCTGTCTCCCCAGCCTGCCACGTCCACCATGTGCACAGGGGCCAGGGTGGCATGATGCAAGGGAACATGCCTGTTGCTATGGTGCCCCTGTCATTGGCTGCAAGTTTGCAACCCTTCCTTGGATGTCAGCCCCAGAACCTGATGCTAAATTATGGGAGGATGGCTGCGCAGCCATAACCACTGCAGATGGGGGCCCACCACTAACTGGTCTTGTGAAGCCAGCTGCACCACCACAGACTCATGGGCCCCATCTGATTCGCCCATTGGAGCACTCACCTTCACCCTCTTTGAGGCATACACATCTGGTTCAGCATCAAAGCCTCCTGAGTCCGAAGAGTCCGAAGAGTTTGCAGCATGACTGAGGATGGTCTGGAGCACCAGTTGGTTTTCATGGAGTACAACACCACATTCTCCACGGGTGGTCTGACACACCACTAACTCTTCTTCCTGTTCATCCTCTGCATCTGGTGAATCCTCACCTTCACATGGACAGAGAAAGACATATTGAGCTATGTGCAACAAGACACCAATGCACATTTGCATCAGACATTGTGCATTCACACACAATGAGCAGTAAGCAATGGATGCATGGCATTTGCTGAAGAGTGTCCCCCCTCTCCCGGTCATGTCCATGCTGGCAGTGGACAGATTGACATACAAACGTGGCGTAAACACACAACGATTGTCCATGCAACTGTCATGTCACCACACATACCAGGGGAAAGTACTGCACATGTGACATTGTAATGCTGAAAGACATCACATGGCAACAGTCAGCCAACGATACCCACAGACACCACTACAGTCAACACATGACACACAAATCAGGATTGGGACAGAGTATTGGAGACATTAAGGTCCTGGGGGAAGCTGAGGAAAGGGAAAATGCCTCTGAGTAGGCACAGCTGAAAGTGGGCCCTCTGGGCAAGGTATGTGAAGTGAAGAGAGAGGAGAGAGTATTCAAAGATGGCAACAAGGTCCTTGGAGCCACAGGAGAGCGAGGGGAGTGGACCCATGGAGTGTCCAGAGTGATGGAGGGTAAGAGGGAGCAGGTGTCCCAATGAGTAGACTCTCTGTGTCAGTGGCATTGAGGCAGAGATGGGTAGTAGTACAGCATGCCTGTATAGCAAACAGCCAGTAATGATTTATAGAGGATGAGGGGGAGACAGGTAGTGAGGCTTTTTTGAGAGCTGTGCATCATCTGCATTACAGTGGCATGACCCTGCCCTGTTGTTCCCACTCCAATAATGCGTGTGGGGAGGCTGTGTATGTGCAAATGTGGGGCACATAGACCATGTCCTGAGACACAGTATTTGGACATGGTGATGAAGTTCATACAGGGTCCATGATTGTATGTGCAACAATTAATCCCGATAGCAATACCTCTGGCATGGGTGTTCTCATTTGCAATTCAGTCCCTGTATAGGCACATCATCCCACAATGCTGGGTGAAATGTTTATGGCTGAGCATGCTCAGACTGTAAACCAGCACTGTCTCAGACACTTATCACATTACACATGTTGCAAAGCAGACATCAGTGCCACATCTTGGAGTGTGATGTAGCTGCTGGCAGGTCAGACCTCATCAGACAGATGACACAGGTGTGGGGAACTGTCCATGTATCCACTTCACAGACATGTCAATGTCTGTGCAACTGCAGAGTACAATGATGGAAGTGACAAGGCATGTACCTGCTGTATGTATAATTAAAAGCACCCAGATACCCTCGGGTTTAGTGTGCTATATAAGCAAATAAACTAAACTAAACCTGTCAAGTATCACCTGACGGACACATATAGGCCTTTGACAACAGACGGATGCCTCTAAATGTAAGTCGCCTGACATGTTTGAACAACAACCATGCACATGCATAGAATGCAATGCAGGCAGGCACACTCAATTCCATTTGTGATGTACATGACCTACCACATGTGCTGTCTACGGCCATGCGATTATAATGTTGCAAGGATGCCAACGTCTGCATGACAACCCAACATCAGCTATTGTTCACCATATAGTGAATGGTGTGACCACTTACTGCTCATTTGTATGAGCAACAACATCATGCCTGTAACTCGGGGCTGTGGTCTGTGGACCCGTATGCACCTTCACTATGGGCAAAACACAAGGCTTAGTGACAGACAGATTAGATATGTGTCATGACAAGGCAACCTATAGGAGCAGGGGACAAATGGAAAATGCAACTCAGCATGACACGATGTGATAGTTCAACATCGATTGCATGCGCCTGTCTAGCAGTGCAGAGTGTCATGCCACAAGAATGTAGCACACAATTGTACATGTGTCTCATGGTGCTCATGTACCAGGGGAATGCCCACTGGGTGATGTGTACTGTCATACAGACATGTGCCACACATGTCCACCACACAGGGTACTCCCAGTATGATGGCCATGTGACATGTGTCTGTATGTCAGAAAACATGCATTGCCCAGAGATTTCATACAACTTCAGCCACATGTGCGACTACACAAATAAGACGGGTCATGCATGATTGGCAAAACATACGATGCAAAATGACAGTCAATCACTAGATGTGTCCTCATAATTCTTCAGGCCTCCCACGCATTGCACCTGCTCAAGGAGGATGAATTGGCTAATGGCCTCTTCATGCAGTGTCAGATGCTCCTCCTCTGGTGGATCCCCTTCAGTTGCCAGCGCAGATGCCAGGTTGACCCTGAACGCGTGTGTCCTCACCGTATCTCCCACCCCGACCCTGGCTGCTTCCTTTCCCTCGTGGGTTCTTTCCATTTATGTCACAGGTGTAAGGGAAAATGGAAAGCACACCAATGTATTGTCTTGGGTAATATGAGTGCAGTAACAGTCTACGTGATTTACGGCATAGATGCGTTGTCTAGCATGGCTCAAATGTACCCCAAAAGGGAAAAATATGGTCCGCAATACACAGAGGCACCCAAAAACCCAGAAATTGCATATGTGATACCTGAAAAGCTTCCGTGAATTCAAAAAAGAGGTACCCGATAGACAGAGGCACCTACACCCCCACTAAAATAAAATGTTGTACGTGGTAACTGAAGGGAAGGATTGCATAGCACCTCAATATACATCTGCAAAACTCGTCAGGATTATAACCTTCACGCGCCCAACCAGTGATGCACGTTCTGCACCTTATATCATCCTGTCATTGTTGTGAGTCACGTAGGCATGCTGCATAAGTGTTCTGCATCACTGCACAGAGAACATAGATTACGCATTAAGGGCCTTTACTCTGCAATCGGCTGCTGCAGGTGCAAGAAGCACACCACTTCCTCCTGTTCCTCCTGCCTACATGCTGCTGTATTTGCCTACTCTTGCCCTGCTTTGCCTCCCTCACTCCTCTACTGCTGCTGCCTGATCGAGAGTGAGTGCCTGCCTGCAGCAAGCACTATCTTGTTGTGCCAACTGTCTCACGTTTGCCTGGACCCCTGTGTTGGGCCTTCAACCACCTCTTCTGTACTTGCTGGGTCTACCACTTCTGTTAACACCACCAAAGCTCCACCACACCAACCCAGGAAGCCCATACCTCCCTGGAGGGTGTCATTCTACACCATCTGCATCATCCAATGAGAGCAGCACCCCCATGTTGAGGCAGAGGGCTGCCAACGTCACTGGCACCAAAGTTGGCATCCTGGTGGATCGGGTCCTGGGTGCTTATGATGCCCCCTTCAAGCTAGCTGCACAGCTGGGCAATAATGCAAGGCTGAGAATCTGGGATGAGATCATGGCCGCCATCAAAGCAGAGGGGTGGCAGTCAGCCCCAGGAACATGTTCTTGAAATGTTGGCCTCAAGACCCATAGCCATACCAAGGTGGTGGCAGCCCTCTCCATGGAACCCACCATGGAGGTGTACCATGCTGGCTGCCACCAGTTCACCCAGATGGAGCATCAGGTACTTGAAAGGTTCTATCCGGACCTCCACAACCAGATCTTGGCCTGGAGAAGTCCTCTGGAAGCCGCTGGTGAGTAATCTTGTGGGACTGTGCTGTACGGTGTATGTGTGGCATGCATGTTCGCAGATGCCACATGATGTTTGTGGCTTGTGTGTGTTTTGAGATACAGTGGATTGCTGCCTCACTCCAATGCTCACAATTTGTGGTGTCAGACATTGTATACTGGTTTTTGCGTGATTGTTGGAAGATTGAGAATGTACATGCATTGTGTGATCACGGAGCAAGTGCTTGGACATGACAAATGTTCACATGCTATGTTGTGGGCATGTGAGTGATGCGCACGAGGTACGAGTCCATGTGTGACCCACCTGACAATGCATCAATGCAGCCACATCTGCTAATATTTACACATGTGCATTGGTGCCAGCATATTTGGAGTTGTTGCATTGACCAATCCGGGACTGGGATGTGACCTCTCATCCCACTGCATTTGTGACACAAGTGTATGTGTTTACATACAGTATTTGTATGCTTGGCCACCTAACATGTGCAATTGGTTCACCGATATGTGTGCCGGTGCGAGTTGCTTAATTGCATGTCATGCTGTTTCATGGTTACATTGGTGACTGGGTTTGTTTGAGCAGGTGCCCTGGTAATGTTCAGATGCACACAGCTGCATCTCATTCTTGTGTTTGTTGTTCATTGGTATGGTGGCATTGCCTGTATTTTGGTGATGTGTTGTTGGCCACTGTAGATATCGTTTTTTTGACATGTGCATATGTCATTACTGTGATTGTGCCTTCACACTACACTCATGCAGCATTTGGATTACAGTTTGCCTGGGCACGTACATGAGTATGTGCTTTGTGTGCATGTGTCAGTTCATGGTTGGTATATTCTGCATCCATTGATGGTGGTTACTGATGTCAATGCTTTTTGTTCCAATTTTCAACAGTTGCTGCAGCTCATGAGTGCGGAGGCATCGCTGTGGAGCATAAGGACAGGGACAAAACCACCAGGCCTACGTGCACACCTCGGCCAGCCTGACTTAAATCCAGATCATCTGAGGGTGAGTTGGCTGGGGAAACACAAGTTCCATTTTGCAAAGCTGCTGGAGGTATGTCCCACGAGGTTGTTGTGGTGGGGCACTCCTCAGTGGCTGTGGGCCAGGGTGCGGAGACAGAGGGGCTATCCAGAGAGGAAGGCACTCTGGAGTCATCCAAGGAGTTTGAGGAGGTGGTGGAGGAGGAGGCAGGTGAAGACAGTGCACAAGGTCGGGTGGGGGCATCCAGGAGTGTTCTCAGGCTACACCCCTGGCCCAGGGACATGATGATGTGCAGTGCACCATGGAGGGAGCTATCCAACCTCCTGTCCTGGCTCCAGCTGATGAAGCAATGACCACATTTGTGAATGCCTCCACCCAGGCCATGCCCCTTCCCCCCTTGGGGCCACTGGGATCAACCCTGAGATGACACACACCCTGCTGGGTGGGATTGCATGGCGGGCGGCCTCAATTTGTGATGATGTGAGGGCTTTGAGTTACGAGCACTCACAGCATCACAAATTGATGGCCCTCCACCTGGGACAGCTGGCACTTGCCCACTCCTCCACTGCCTCCTATGTGCCCAGTTGTCATCTGGGGGGCCTTCCTTGCCACTTTTCATCATGACCCCCCTCTACTCCAATGCCACCCACACTGCCCACTCTGGTGGTCAGCATGTCCCTGCCCCAGGTGGAAGTCTCCGCATGTACAGAGGTGGTGGTCACTGTGCGTGGCCAGGCACCTGCACAGGGACAGTCATCAGTGGGACAACTGGCACATCAGGACAGTGCTGGTGCTGGAACCCGCCATGATACAACATCCAGATGGTGAGGTTTCTTGCGCAGTGCACGCCTGGCCAGCAGCGGCAGTATAGGAATGGCCTCAGGCAATCCTTTCAACATCAACATCGAGGTGGCAAGCGGATCAGCAACATTCAGTCACCAGGCATGAGAATTGCAGGCACGTTCGCAAATTGGTTTATGTCCGGATGGACTTTCGGATGCAGCTGATGGTGGAAAGCCAGCAGACGAGGATGACACAGGTTTCTAGGGCAAGGGCAGAGGTGATGAAGGAAAGACACAGAGGTGGTTTGCCATACTGGCGGAGGCTTGCAGGGATACAGATGAGGAGGTGCAGAGGTTAAGGGAGAGCCTGCAAGCTGTCCAGGACCGCACAGTGGCCCACCTCCAAGTGAGGGATGATGAATGTGACTGCCCTGGAGGATGCCATGATACACTATTGAGCCCACTGCCTATGTATATAGTTCATTGTGTTGTTTTTATTTTTGGACTTTGTTGCATTTTTACCCTTGGACATTTCCCCCTTCCATGTAGTTTGTTGTCATAGTGTACATATATCAAATAGTTTTTTCTTTGTTCATCACACAATTGTTGTGGTCTGTTTGTTCATGTGCTGTATTTTGTTTGATTTAATTTCCTTACATATTTGTTCAGTGACTTTCAGATGGGTTGGGGGCCCAACTGTGGATGTGTGTCATACACTCATCAATTGTGGACTTGTGGGGTTTGCCTCTCAATCTATGGCAACCCACCAACACACATCGTATTCCAGCCAGTGGGTGCTCTCATGTCATGCTGCACATCTGCCACTGGAATTCTACCATCACATGTGAGTTAGTTTATATCTGGCTGTACACATCATCCATCTGCTTAGCTCACACACTGTCAGACTTCCTTCACATCACCCGACACATGGCTGTTCAACTTATGATCGTTTCAGGGCCTTGGAATGCTATGCTTTCCTATCTGAGTCCCTTCATTCATTGATTGTTGCTTGCTACTCTGCCCTCACATTACATGTGAAAATGTCCTATCAGTGATGTCTTGGACTTATGTCCTACTCAGCCATTCACCTACGACACTTTGGCCATTGTAATGGCACATGGGCACAATGATACGTCACATTGAATTCCATGGCTTAACTGTGTCATGTGTACATGGTGCTATCACTGTGTCATGGTTCTACATTCGGCTGTCCAGTTGATGTGTCACTGTTTGTGATGTACCAGGGAGTCCTGTGATGAGCTACACACATGGACTATGCATCAGTGCCCCAAGTTGGCATGTCTATGTGTGGGTATGTGGCCAGTGTGGTTTAAGTTGGTGGCAGGCCAGTGCAGTTGAGGTGTGTTACTGTGCAACACTGGACTGGTAGGGGGGTCATGTGGCAGGACCAGTCTGGGGTTTTGTCAGAGGTGAGGGGGGCTGGTGGGTAGTGTGTGGCCCTGTGGGGCTGCCTGGGGGTGGTGTCGGAGGTGAGGGGGCTGGTGGGTGGTGTGAGGACCTGTGGAGCTGCATGGGGGTGGAGTTGCTGGTGAGGAGGGCTGGTTGGTGGTGTGAGGACCTGTGGGGCTGCCTGGGCTGGTGTTGGAGGTTAGGGGACTGGTGGGTGATGTGAGGAGGTGTTTGGCTGCCTGGGGGTGGTGTTGGTGGGGTGGGGGGATGGTAGGTGGTGTGAGGAAATGTGGGGCTGCCTGGGGGTGGTGTCAGAGGTGAGGGGGGCTGGTGGGTGGTGTATGGACCAATGGGGCTGCCTGGCTGGGTTGACAGAAGTCAAGGGGGCTGGTGGGGGGAGTGTGGAGCTGTGGGGCTGCCTGGGGTAGTGGAAGGGGTGAGGGGGCAGGTGGGTGGTGTCTAGGCTTGACGGTGCTGCTGTGCAGTCTGGGTATTTGTCTGCTGTTTTGGTGCATATGGAATAGGGTGGAGGGTTTACAGGATTGTAGAGGTGCTGCTGTACTTATGTGGGGCATTCCACAGATTGTCTAGGGGTGCTGATGTTACTTACGAGGGAGATCATGCAGGTTCACGGCTGTGGCCGTTACTTGCGTGGGGCATCGTGCAGGTTTGCTGGGGTGCTGAAATTACTTACAGGGGAACTTGCAGAGGTTAACAGGGGTGCAGCCATTACTTGTGTGGGGCATGGTGCATGTTGGCTGGGGTGCTGAAGTTACTTACGAGGGAGATTGTGTAAGTTCACACGGGTGCAGCCATTATTTGCGTGGGGCATCACGCAGATTGGCTTGGGTGCTAGGTGTTGAGTCAATGGTGTACACAGAGGTTTGCGGGATGGTTTGTCTCTGGCTATATTTTTGGTTTGCGTGGGGGTGTGTCATAAGCGTTCCTCGAGCGGCTCGTTTTGATTTACGGGTCACGTTGAAATGCATATTTGGATACATGTATACACAGAGCGTGCAAAAAACAGGCTTTGTGGGATAGAAGCACACTTTTCCATGAATTGGGACCCTAGCTGAGAGTGCAAGTAGATGCAGGTTTGACTCTCCTTTTGTTCTGCATGGTGATGAACTGGGGTTATCGACCCAGCCCTTTAAGATGAGGTAGCAATACTTTGAGATGGATGGGGATGCAGAAGATGCTCAAACATCAATAATCAAACTAACTCAGGAAGTTCGAAACTCACATGTGTTTTATTTGCAATTGTCTAAAACTGCAACGCTCACCTGGTTCCTACGGAAGAGCTGACCCAGACTGGACTGCGGCACCGGGCTCGGAATGCACTCTGGACAGGACCTCCGAATATGAACTGCCTGGCTTGTGAGGTAAGTTTTCTGTAGGTGGAAGAAAAGGGGTAAATACCTAAGTGGTGGGATAAGGTTCGCCCCCAGTCTTCTGCTTCTCCCACTTCTAGGCTCTCAACTAGTCCCAGCGAGCTCTTACCTTAGGCTTGGTAAAGCTGAGCTCTCCATCCTGCTTCTGGTGCAGGGGCGCATGGAATCCAGTTACGTCACTGGATGAGTTCAGTGTGTAGGCTTAGAGTCCTTTTTATAGTCTTTTAGGTGCAGAGACGCTGTTGGACGATGCTGTCGCTGCTGCACATGCGGAGGCACGTATGAATAACGGAACTGTGGTCTTTTCCAAAATGGGCACCTTTAACAATGTCTTTCCTTCCTTTCAGGTGCTGGAAGGCTGTGGGCGATGCCGCCGCTGCTGCACATGCGGAGGCACGTAAGTACCACTGACCTGTGGCCGTTTTCCGAAATGGGCACCTTTAACAATGTCTTTCCTTCCTTTCAGGTGCTGGAAGGCTGTGGGCAATGCCGCCGCTGCTGCACGTGCGGAGGCACGTAAGTACCACTGACCTGTGGCCGTTTTCCGAAATGGGCACCTTTAACAATGTCTTTCCTTCCTTTCAGGTGCTGGAAGGTTGTGGGCGATGCCGCTGCTGCTGCACGTGCGGAGGCTCGTAAGTATAACGGCGTTGCGACCGCTTCTGCTCGGGCACCTCTAACTATGTCTTTTTCCCTTTCATGTTCTGGATGCCTGCCGGAGTGAAGGCCGCGGTGAGCTTAGGCGTGATCACCATTGGATGAGGTAAGCGAGCGCGGCTGCAAGCGTGTTGCACGATTTCTAACCTTGATTCTTGTTTTGCAGGTTTCGAAGACTGGATTCTGGAGGCTGAATTCTGGTAAGTTTGTGTTCCTGTGTGCTTTCTCATCCACAGGTTGCTGCTCGGGAAGCTGAGGGTGTATCAGGACCAGGAATGCAGGAGCCGACTCGGTGAGCGTCCTGCTGCTGCTGCAGAATAACGCGAAGCACGTGAAACCCATTGGGCGTGGTTTAAATAGCAGAGAAGTGCTTCCAGTGTGTATTCTTGCACCGGTCCCACCCAGGTAAGAAAAGAGTTCCAGAAGGAAATAGTTCCTCCTAGCCCAGATGGTTGGAGACTTCAGCCAGACTGGATTGTCCTGGGTAAGTATGCAGCATGGTCTGCCTCAGGTAAGTCCACCCAAGCATTATGACACTGTTTTACAATATGAGCCTGGCGCCCTTGGCGCCGGGACTGAAACCTTTCATGAGCCTGGCGCCAAAGGCGCCAGGACACGGTCCAACGGGCCCCTGTAGGGGTCTGCTGGGTCCGAAGACGGGTCTGCTTCCGAGGGTGCTGGGCCAGTCCTGGCCCCTCGGGAGTAGTGCCCATGACAGTACCCCCCTCAAGGCCCCTCCCAAACGTGTCCTCCCCGGGGGTTTTGGTTTATCGGGAAAGGTTCGGTGAAATTTCCGGACTAGACGAGGAGCATGAACGTGGTCATAGGGTTCCCATGATCTTTCCTGAGGTCCGTAGCCTTTCCAGTCGATTAGGTAGAATAGCTTCGACTTGATGATTTTAGAGTCCAGAATGTCCTTTACTTCAAATTCGGGCTCCCCTTTCACTTGAATGGGCTCTGGAGGACTGGTCAATCTGGTCCCAGGTTGCATGGGTTTCAAAAGAGATATGTGAAATACTGGATGTATTCTCATATGGGTTGGCAATTCCAATTTAACGGCCACCGGATTAATTATGGCCGTAATTGGATATGGTCCCAGGTATTTGGGGTTGAAGGTGCGAGGCCCTTTAAGCGATAAATGTTTGGTGGACAGCCAGACTTGATCCCCGACCTGGTATTGAGGGGCATCGCTTCGGTGTTGGTCTGCTCCTTTCTTGTACCTTTCTTTAGCTTGTTGTAGATGAGCAGTGGCTTCCTTAAACGCTTGGGTAATAACAGTATGCAACTGATCCACAGCGGGTGTTCCAAGATCTTGAGGTGGATCAAGGTTGGAGGTTCGAGGATGAATCCCATACAAGATATAAAAGGGACTTTTCCCGGTTCCCGAATGAACTGAATTGTTGTATGCATATTCAGCTATCCAAAGGATGTCCTTCCAGTTGCTCTCTGACTGTTGTAGCATGCACCGCAAATATTGCTCAAGAGTCTGGTTGGTTCTCTCGGTTTGCCCGTTGGTCTGGGGATGATGGCCGGTCGAAAGCCTTACAGTGATTTGAGTTAATCGACAACAGCTATGCCAGAAGTGGGAAACAAACTGGCTTCCCCTATCTGAGATTAGTACCGATGGGAAGCCGTGTAGCCGGACGATGTTTTCGAGAAATACCCTGGCTAGGACTGAAGCTGAGGGTAAACCTTTTAGTGGAATGAAGTGGGCCATTTTAGAAAACAAGTCCACAATAACAAGAATGGTGTTGTACCCGGAACAGGAGGGTAAGTCTGTGATGAAGTCCATGGAAAGGGTATGCCAGGGACACGGTGGAATGTCTAATGATTGCAGAAGACCAGCCGGCCTTTTCTTCTGACCCTGGTTTTGAGCGCACACACCGCAGGACATCACCAATTCTTTTATGTCTTTTCTCCACGAAGGCCACCAGAAGTGTCTCTTCACCTTTTCTGTGGTTTTGGCAATGCCAGGGTGACCCTCAATTAATGAATTATGATAGCAGGAGATTACCTGTCTTTGTAAATTGGCGCGTGGTAGGAACAATCGTCCTCGGAAATAAGGCAAGTCATTGCTTACGGTGAAATCTTTTCCTTTTTGTAACCAGTTCTGTAAGTCTGGTGAGGTTACAAGTTCTTTAGTTCTTTCTTCAATATCCTCGATGGACTGTGAAGTAATCAGACCCACGATCCTTTGTTCAGGAATTATTGGTACAGGTTCTGGATTGGCAACGTTATCTCCCATTCCAATTCGGGAAAGAGCATCCACTTTGCCGTTCTTGTTGCCGGGGCGGTATGTGATCACAAAGTCAAATTCAGCAAAGAATAGAGCCCAGCGAAGCTGTCTGGAGGATTGAGCCTTGGCGGTTCTCAGATACTGCAGATTTCGATGATCTGTGATCACTGCGACGGTGTGTCTGGCCCCGAGGAGATAATGCCGCCAGGCCTTAAAGGCGGATTTAATCGCAAGAAGCTCTTTGTCTGTGATGGTGTAGTTGATCTCTGGCGCTGAGAACTTTCGAGACCAGAATGCCACAGGATGCAGTTGGTTAGTCTCTGGATCTCTTTGTGATAGGACAGCTCCCATTGCTAAGCTGGAGGCGTCGGTTTAAACGATGTAAGGGAGGTCCGGGCGTGGGTGTTTCAGAATTGGCGCCGAAGTAAATTTAGCCTTTAGCTCTTGGAAGGCTTGTTCTGCTGCTGCAGACCATTCGAAGCGTTTATTTTTTCTTAAGAGGGCGGTGATGGGTTGTACCACTCGTGAAAACTCTGGAATAAATCTGCGGTAAAAATTGGCAAAGCCAAGCATGCTTTGAACGCCTTTCACGGAAATAGGAGATGGCCATTTGAGGATAGCGTCAACTTTTCTTGAGTCCATGTGGACTCCTTTGGGTGACAGAATGAATCCCAAAAATTCGACCTCAGTGGCATGAAAAACACATTTTTCAAGCTTGGCAAAAAGTTTCTGTTGGCGAAGTTTTTCAAGGACCGCTCTGACATGATTTCGATGGTCAGCTTCTGAAGATGAGTATACAAGAATGTCATCTATATAGACGACAACGCAGACATCAATGAGCTCTCTGAGGACATCATTCATGAAATATTGGAAGGAGGCCGGTGCATTGCATAGTCCGAAGGGCATCACTTGATATTCAAATAGCCCATACTGAGTGCGAAATGCCGTCTTCCATTCATCTCCTTCCTTGACCCTTACCAAGTGGTAAGCTCCCCGGAGATCAAGCTTAGTATAAATACAGGCGTTTTTCACTTGGTCAAGGAGTTCTGGGATCAGAGGTAAGGGGTACCGATTTTTTACTGCTATCTGGTTCAGAGCACGGTAGTCGATACAGGTTCTGAGGTCACCTTCTTTTTTTGGTACGAAGAACAGAGCCGAGGATGCAGGGGACTTCGATGAACGGATAAAGCCATTGGCCAGGTACTGGTCTAAATACTGTCGCAGATGAAGGTTCTCAGGCTTGGTAAGGGCGTAAATCCTACTGCAAGGGGGAGTTGCACCGGGTAGCAGATCTATCTGACAATCGTATGATCTGTGGGGCGGCAAGGTGTTAGCCTGTTCCTTTTGAAAAACATCTTGGAACTCTCTATACTCTAGAGGTAATTGTGGACCGTCAGCAGTTACTGACACTAGGCCAATGTTGGGTCGTGGATAACAAGTTGGTGCACACTCTGGGAACATTATCGTCTTTGCTCGCCAATCAATCTGAGGATTGTGTCTCTCCAACCAAGGAATCCCTAGAATTACTTGGAATTGAGGAGCCTTGATCACGTCGAACACAATTACCTCCCGATGCCCGTCTTGGCCTAGTAACGTCACTTCGGTAGTGGTATGGGTTACCGGCCCGGAGGCGATTTCCGACCCATCCACCGTGGTAATGACGTCTTTAACCACCTTTGGACAAAGAGATAAGTTCATCCTGGAAGCCAATTCGCGGTCCACGTAATTTCCTATTGCTCCGCTGTCGATGTATGCCTTGATAGCATGCAAACGTTCTGGTTGCTTTGGGTTTACGAGGACCATCGGCATTATGAAGTGCAAGGTCAAAGAACTGGTTTTTAAGCTCAGCAAGCTGACCTCTACGCTTGTCGGGCGAGGTCGTTTCCCGGCTCAGGCTTTTCAGAATTCTTGTCAGAAGCTCCTACTGTCTTCTTTGGTGGTTTTACCGGGCAATTTCGAAGGCAGTGTCCTGGGTTTCCACAATAGAGACACAGTTGCATTTGTCGTCTCCTGTCACGCTCTTTCTGGGTTATGGGGCCCTTTATGACCCCAATCAGCATAGGTTCTATGGCGTCAACCCCTTTGGCGTTGCTTTGAGTTTTAGTGAATACTCGAGTTTCAAACCTGGATCGGTCCGCCTTTCTATTTTGGAGCCTATGATCCAATTGGACCACCAAATCAATATAATCTGCGCAGTCCTGAGGAGGGTTCACGACCTGGGCCAGGACGTCTTTAAGTTCACCACGTAGACCTCTGTGAAATAGCGTGATCCTTTTATCCTCAGGCCATCTAGTTTCCACGATTAACCTATTAAAAGATGCAATGTAGGCTAATAGGTCCTGGTTGCCCTGTCGTAGGGAAAGGAGTTCGTTGTCCAGGGCCTGCCCCTGGGAATGCCTTGCAAAAAATCTTTCCATACTGGCCTGGAAGGCGGGGAAGTCCCGAAGGATTGGATCATCCTGTGTAACCAGAGGGATCGACCAATCCGCGGCGCTGCCGCTAAGATACGAAAGTACAAAGGCTACCTTGGTCTGGTCCGTCGGAAAAGCTGCGGGTCTACAAAGAAAGTGCAAACGGCATTGATTTATAAACACTGCAAATCTTTTAGGGTCACCAGAATAGCGTTCAGGTGGTGCCAATGGCACATTTCCAGGTAGGTTGATTTGAAACGGATTGGCTGAAGCCACTGGGGTATAATTCCCCCCTGAGTTAGGTAGAGGGGATTGTCCTGCTTGACTCTGTAATAACTGTCTAGCGAATCCATCAGTTCGTTCTTTTGACACTATCAATTCCCTCCTAAGGGCGTTCGTTTCCTGGCGAGCAGCATGGACTTCGGCCCTCAATTCCCCCAACAACTGGGCCAATTGGTCTGTGTCGGAAGTTTCCATAGCGCCTGGGTAGGAAATTTTTTGGTAGGCTTCGCGTTCTGTAACGCTCACCTGGTTCCTACGGAAGCGCTGACCCAGACTGGACTGCGGCACCGGGCTCGGAATGCACTCTGGACAGGACCTCCGAATATGAACTGCCTGGCTTGTGAGGTAAGTTTTCTGTAGGTGGAAGAAAAGGGGTAAATACCTAAGTGGTGGGATAAGGTTCGCCCCCAGTCTTCTGCTTCTCCCACTTCTAGGCTCTCAACTAGTCCCAGCGAGCTCTTACCTTAGGCTTGGTAAAGCTGAGCTCTCCATCCTGCTTCTGGTGCAGGGGCGCATGGAATCCAGTTACGTCACTGGATGAGTTCAGTGTGTAGGCTTAGAGTCCTTTTGTATAGTCTTTTAGGTGCAGAGACGCTGTTGGACGATGCTGTCGCTGCTGCACATGCGGAGGCATGTATGAATAACGGAACTGTGGTCTTTTCCAAAATGGGCACCTTTAACAATGTCTTTCCTTCCTTTCTGGTGCTGGAAGGCTGTGGGCGATGCCGCCGCTGCTGCACGTGCGGAGGCACGTAAGTACCACTGACCTGTGGCCGTTTTCCGAAATGGGCACCTTTAACAATGTCTTTCCTTCCTTTCAGGTGCTGGAAGGCTGTGGGCGATGCCGCCGCTGCTGCACATGCGGAGGCACGTAAGTACCACTGACCTGTGGCCGTTTTCCGAAATGGGCACCTTTAACAATGTCTTTCCTTCCTTTCAGGTGCTGGAAGGCTGTGGGCGATGCCGCCGCTGCTGCACGTGCAGAGGCATGTAAGTACCACTGACCTGTGGCCGTTTTCCAAAATGGGCACCTTTAACAATGTCTTTCCTTCCTTTCAGGTGCTGGAAGGTTGTGGGCGATGCCGCTGCTGCTGCACGTGCGGAGGCTCGTAAGTATAACGGCGTTGCGACCGCTTCTGCTCGGGCACCTCTAACTATGTCTTTTTCCCTTTCATGTTCTGGATGCCTGCCGGAGTGAAGGCCGCGGTGAGCTTAGGCGTGATCACCATTGGATGAGGTAAGCGAGCGCGGCTGCAAGCGTGTTGCACGATTTCTAACCTTGATTCTTGTTTTGCAGGTTTCGAAGACTGGATTCTGGAGGCTGAATTCTGGTAAGTTTGTGTTCCTGTGTGCTTTCTCATCCACAGGTTGCTGCTCGGGAAGCTGAGGGTGTATCAGGACCAGGAATGCAGGAGCCGACTCGGTGAGCGTCCTGCTGCTGCTGCAGAATAACGCGAAGCACGTGAAACCCATTGGGCGTGGTTTAAATAGCAGAGAAGTGCTTCCAGTGTGTATTCTTGCACCGGTCCCACCCAGGTAAGAAAAGAGTTCCAGAAGGAAATAGTTCCTCCTAGCCCAGATGGTTGGAGACTTCAGCCAGACTGGATTGTCCTGGGTAAGTATGCAGCATTGTCTGCCTCAGGTAAGTCCACCCAAGCATTATGACACTGTTTTACAATATGAGCCTGGCGCCCTTGGCGCCGGGACTGAAACCTTTCATGAGCCTGGCGCCAAAGGCGCCAGGACACGGTCCAACGGGCCCCTGTAGGGGTCTGCTGGGTCCGAAGACGGGTCTGCTTCCGAGGGTGCTGGGCCAGTCCTGGCCCCTCGGGAGTAGTGCCCATGACAGTACCCCCCTCAAGGCCCCTCCCAAACGTGTCCTCCCCGGGGGTTTTGGTTTATCGGGAAAGGTTCGGTGAAATTTCCGGACTAGACGAGGAGCATGAACGTGGTCATAGGGTTCCCATGATCTTTCCTGAGGTCCGTAGCCTTTCCAGTCGATTAGGTAGAATAGCTTCGACTTGATGATTTTAGAGTCCAGAATGTCCTTTACTTCAAATTCGGGCTCCCCTTTCACTTGAATGGGCTCTGGAGGACTGGTCAATCTGGTCCCAGGTTGCATGGGTTTCAAAAGAGATACGTGAAATACTGGATGTATTCTCATATGGGTTGGCAATTCCAATTTAACGGCCACCGGATTAATTATGGCCGTAATTGGATTTGGTCCCAGGTATTTGGGGTTGAAGGTGCGAGGCCCTTTAAGAGATAAATGTTTGGTGGACAGCCAGACTTGATCCCCGACCTGGTATTGAGGGGCATCGCTTCGGTGTTGGTCTGCTCCTTTCTTGTACCTTTCTTTAGCTTGTTGTAGATGAGCAGTGGCTTCCTTAAACGCTTGGGTAATAACAGTATGCAACTGATCCACAGCGGGTGTTCCAAGATCTTGAGGTGGATCAAGGTTGGAGGTTCGAGGATGAATCCCATACAAGATATAAAAGGGACTTTTCCCGGTTCCCGAATGAACTGAATTGTTGTATGCATATTCAGCTATCCAAAGGATGTCCTTCCAGTTGCTCTCTGACTGTTGTAGCATGCACCGCAAATATTGCTCAAGAGTCTGGTTGGTTCTCTCGGTTTGCCCGTTGGTCTGGGGATGATGGCCGGTCGAAAGCCTTACAGTGATTTGAGTTAATCGACAACAGCTATGCCAGAAGTGGGAAACAAACTGGCTTCCCCTATCTGAGATTAGTACCGATGGGAAGCCGTGTAGCCGGACGATGTTTTCGAGAAATACCCTGGCTAGGACTGAAGCTGAGGGTAAACCTTTTAGTGGAATGAAGTGGGCCATTTTAGAAAACAAGTCCACAATAACAAGAATGGTGTTGTACCCGGAACAGGAGGGTAAGTCTGTGATGAAGTCCATGGAAAGGGTATGCCAGGGACAAGGTGGAATGTCTAATGGTTGCAGAAGACCAGCCGGCCATTTCTTCTGACCCTGGTTTTGAGCGCACACACCGCAGGACATCACCAATTCTTTTATGTCTTTTCTCCACGAAGGCCACCAGAAGTGTCTCTTCACCTTTTCTGTGGTTTTGGCAATGCCAGGGTGACCCTCAATTATTGAATTATGATAGCAGGAGATTACCTGTCTTTGTAAATTGGCGCGTGGTAGGAACAATCGTCCTCGGAAATAAGGCAAGTCATTGCTTACGGTGAAATCTTTTCCTTTTTGTAACCAGTTCTGTAAGTCTGGTGAGGTTACAAGTTCTTTAGTTCTTTCTTCAATATCCTCGATGGATTGTGAAGTAATCAGACCCACGATCCTTTGTTCAGGAATTATTGGTACAGGTTCTCGATTGGCAACGTTATCTCCCATTCCAATTCGGGAAAGAGCATCCACTTTGCCGTTCTTGTTGCCGGGGCGGTATGTGATCACAAAGTCAAATTCAGCAAAGAATAGAGCCCAGCGAAGCTGTCTGGAGGATTGAGCCTTGGCGGTTCTCAGATACTGCAGATTTCGATGATCTGTGATCACTGCGACGGTGTGTCTGGCCCCGAGGAGATAATGCCGCCAGGCCTTAAAGGCGGATTTAATCGCAAGAAGCTCTTTGTCTGTGATGGTGTAGTTGATCTCTGGCGCTGAGAACTTTCGAGACCAGAATGCCACAGGATGCAGTTGGTTAGTCTCTGGATCTCTTTGTGATAGGACAGCTCCCATTGCTAAGCTGGAGGCGTCGGTTTAAACGATGTAAGGGAGGTCCGGGCGTGGGTGTTTCAGAATTGGCGCCGAAGTAAATTTAGCCTTTAGCTCTTGGAAGGCTTGTTCTGCTGCTGCAGACCATTCGAAGCGTTTATTTTTTCTTAAGAGGGCGGTGATGGGTTGTACCACTCGTGAAAACTCTGGAATAAATCTGCGGTAAAAATTGGCAAAGCCAAGCATGCTTTGAACGCCTTTCACGGAAATAGGAGATGGCCATTTGAGGATAGCGTCAACTTTTCTTGAGTCCATGTGGACTCCTTTGGGTGACAGAATGAATCCCAAAAATTCGACCTCAGTGGCATGAAAAACACATTTTTCAAGCTTGGCAAAAAGTTTCTGTTGGCGAAGTTTTTCAAGGACCGCTCTGACATGATTTCGATGGTCAGCTTCTGAAGATGAGTATACAAGAATGTCATCTATACAGACGACAACGCAGACATCAATGAGCTCTCTGAGGACATCATTCATGAAATATTGGAAGGCGGCCGGTGCATTGCATAGTCCGAAGGGCATCACTTGATATTCAAATAGCCCATACTGAGTGCGAAATGCCGTCTTCCATTCATCTCCTTCCTTGACCCTTACCAAGTGGTAAGCTCCCCGGAGATCAAGCTTAGTATAAATACAGGCGTTTTTCACTTGGTCAAGGAGTTCTGGGATCAGAGGTAAGGGGTACCGATTTTTTACTGCTATCTGGTTCAGAGCACGGTAGTCGATACAGGTTCTGAGGTCACCTTCTTTTTTTGGTACGAAGAACAGAGCCGAGGATGCAGGGGACTTCGATGAACGGATAAAGCCATTGGCCAGGTACTGGTCTAAATACTGTCGCAGATGAAGGTTCTCAGGCTTGGTAAGGGCGTAAATCCTACTGCAAGGGGGAGTTGCACCGGGTAGCAGATCTATCTGACAATCGTATGATCTGTGGGGCGGCAAGGTGTTAGCCTGTTCCTTTTGAAAAACATCTTGGAACTCTCTATACTCTAGAGGTAATTGTGGACCGTCAGCAGTTACTGACACTAGGCCAATGTTGGGTCGTGGATAACAAGTTGGTGCACACTCTGGGAACATTATCGTCTTTGCTCGCCAATCAATCTGAGGATTGTGTCTCTCCAACCAAGGAATCCCTAGAATTACTTGGAATTGAGGAGCCTTGATCACGTCGAACACAATTACCTCCCGATGCCCGTCTTGGCCTAGTAACGTCACTTCGGTAGTGGTATGGGTTACCGGCCCGGAGGCGATTTCCGACCCATCCACCGTGGTAATGACGTCTTTAACCACCTTTGGACAAAGAGATAAGTTCATCCTGGAAGCCAATTCGCGGTCCACGTAATTTCCTATTGCTCCGCTGTCGATGTATGCCTTGATAGCATGCAAACGTTCTGGTTGCTTTGGGTTTACGAGGACCATCGGCATTATGAAGTGCAAGGTCAAAGAACTGGTTTTTAAGCTCAGCAAGCTGACCTCTACGCTTGTCGGGCGAGGTCGTTTCCCGGCTCAGGCTTTTCAGAATTCTTGTCAGAAGCTCCTACTGTCTTCTTTGGTGGTTTTACCGGGCAATTTCGAAGGCAGTGTCCTGGGTTTCCACAATAGAGACACAGTTGCATTTGTCGTCTCCTGTCACGCTCTTTCTGGGTTATGGGGCCCTTTATGACCCCAATCAGCATAGGTTCTATGGCGTCAACCCCTTTGGCGTTGCTTTGAGTTTTAGTGAATACTCGAGTTTCAAACCTGGATCGGTCCGCCTTTCTATTTTGGAGCCTATGATCCAATTGGACCACCAAATCAATATAATCTGCGCAGTCCTGAGGAGGGTTCACGACCTGGGCCAGGACGTCTTTAAGTTCACCACGTAGACCTCTGTGAAATAGCGTGATCCTTTTATCCTCAGGCCATCTAGTTTCCACGATTAACCTATTAAAAGATGCAATGTAGGCTAATAGGTCCTGGTTGCCCTGTCGTAGGGAAAGGAGTTCGTTGTCCAGGGCCTGCCCCTGGGAATGCCTTGCAAAAAGTCTTTCCATACTGGCCTGGAAGGCGGGGAAGTCCCGAAGGATTGGATCATCCTGTGTAACCAGAGGGATCGACCAATCCGCGGCGCTGCCGCTAAGATACGAAAGTACAAAGGCTACCTTGGTCTGGTCCATCGGAAAAGCTGCGGGTCTACAAAGAAAGTGCAAACGGCATTGATTTATAAACACTGCAAATCTTTTAGGGTCACCAGAATAGCGTTCAGGTGGTGCCAATGGCACATTTCCAGGTAGGTTGATTTGAAACGGATTGGCTGAAGCCACTGGGGTATAATTCCCCCCTGAGTTAGGTAGAGGGGATTGTCCTGCTTGACTCTGTAATAACTGTCTAGCGAGTCCATCAGTTCGTTCTTTTGACACTATCAATTCCCTCCTAAGGGCGTTCGTTTCCTGGCGAGCAGCATGGACTTCAGCCCTCAATTCCCCCAACAACTGGGCCAATTGGTCTGTGTCGGAAGTTTCCATAGCGCCTGGGTAGGACATTTTTTGGTAGGCTTCGCGTTCTGTAACGCTCACCTGGTTCCTACGGAGGCGCTGACCCAGACTGGACTGCGGCACCGGGCTCGGAATGCACTCTGGACGGGACCTCCGAATATGAACTGCCTGGCTTGTGAGGTAAGTTTTCTGTAGGTGGAAGAAAAGGGGTAAATACCTAAGTGGTGGGATAAGGTTCCCCCCAGTCTTCTGCTTCTCCCACTTCTAGGCTCTCAACTAGTCTCAGCGAGCTCTTACCTTAGGCTTGGTAAAGCTGAGCTCTCCATCCTGCTTCTGGTGCAGGGGCGCATGGAATCCAGTTACGTCACTGGATGAGTTCAGTGTGTAGGCTTAGAGTCCTTTTGTATAGTCTTTTAGGTGCAGAGACGCTGTTGGACGATGCTGTCGCTGCTGCACGTGCGGAGGCACGTATGAATAACGGAACTGTGGTCTTTTCCAAAATTGGCACCTTTAATAATGTCTTTCCTTCCTTTCTGGTGCTGGAAGGCTGTGGGCGATACCGCCGCTGCTGCACGTGCGGAGGCACGTAAGTACCACTGACCTGTGGCCGTTTTCCGAAATGGGCACCTTTAACAATGTCTTTCCTTCCTTTCAGGTGCTGGAAGGCTGTGGGCGATGCCGCCGCTGCTGCATGTGCGGAGGCACGTAAGTACCAATGACCTGTGGCCGTTTTCCGAAATGGGCACCTTTAACAATGTCTTTCCTTCCTTTCAGGTGCTGGAATGCTGTGGGCGATGCCGCCGCTGCTGCATGTGAGGAGGCATGTAAGTACCACTGACCTGTGGCCGTTTTCCAAAATGGGCACCTTTAACAATGTCTTTCCTTCCTTTCAGGTGCTGGAAGGCTGTGGGCGATGCCGCTGATGCTGCACGTGCGGAGGCTCGTAAGTATAACGCCGTTGCGACCGCTTCTGCTTGGGCACCTCTAACTATGTCTTTTTCCCGTTCAGGTGCTGGATGCAGCCGGAGTGAAGGCTGCGGTGAGCTTAGGCGTGATCACCATTGGATGAGGTAAGCGAGCGCGGCTGCAAGCGTGTTGCACGATTTCTAACCTTGATTCTTGTTTTGCAGGTTTCGAAGACTGGATTCTGGAGGCTGAATTCTGGTAAGTTTGTGTTCCTGTGTGCTTTCTCATCCACAGGTTGCTGCTCGGGAAGCTGAGGGTGTATCAGGACCAGGTATGCAGGAGCCGACTCGGTGAGCGTCCTGCTGCTGCTGCAGAATAACGCGAAGCACGTGAAACCCATCGGGCGTGGTTTAAATAGCAGAGAAGTGCTTCCAGTGTGTATTCTTCCACCGGTCCCACCCAGGTAAGAAAAGAGTTCCAGAAGGAAATAGTTCCTCCTAGCCCAGATGGTTGGAGACTTCAGCCAGACTGGATTGTCCTGGGTAAGTATGCAGCATGGTCTGCCTCAGGTAAGTCCACCCAAGCATTATGACACTGTTTTACAATATGAGCCTGGCGCCCTTGGCGCCGGGACTGAAACCTTTCATGAGCCTGGCGCCAAAGGCGCCAGGACACGGTCCAAAGGGCCCCTGTAGGGGTCTGCTGGGTCCGAAGACGGGTCTGCTTCCGAGGGTGCTGGGCCAGTCCTGGCCCCTCGGGAGTAGTGCCCATGACAGTAACAGGGAGTTACAACGAACATCGACAATTCTCTCGATATTCTCGCTCATCAAGTTTCATAAAAAAGCAGGTTATTTAGTAAAAACTCATCATTACTAACGTCTTCCTATGTAGTAAACTGCAAAAGCCTATTTGAGAAAGTGAAAGGATTAGAGGGAACATTTAGGTATATGTTCCATACTTGTTGGGAAAGTGATTGGGTCTTTAATATCAGGTGGGACAACTAAGCCCTCCTCTAGTGCAGGTCACTATGAAAGTCATCAAATACATGATGTTCCATTGGTTACACAAACTATAGGGCTCTTTACTACATGGCCCTTTATAATTGGTTGGCACCCTTGTATATGTCAGTACTTTTCCAAATATGCTAGCAGCATGCAGGCTGGCATCCAGGTGCTGGTGGGTTGGTCTTGACCATAGCTTCCCACCAATTAGCCTACTATCCATCATCACTATGCTGTCTGCCAGTCAATTAGCCCTTTGAAGATTGGCCTTGAGTTGTTCTTCGTGCCTGGGAATAAGAGGGAGTAGGTGTAGTACATCATGATTATATATTTTCAGTCATCCACGTGACTGAAGACCATGTTTTAGAGCTCAGCTGCATTTTAAATACTCTTATTTAATTAACCTCTGATATCTGCATTGTTCTCGTGCCCATCTTCTGAACAGGAGTGTGTTCTTTTCACACACTTGTAACCACTGTCCGATCCTTCAGGCGCAGAGCAGCCTTGGCTTCTTGGTGCTGGTTCAGCCTCACCTTTATTTGATTCACCTTTGTAATTCAATGGCTTTTCAACTGTGACATACTGGAAAAGCCTTTCTTTCTTTGGATCCAGTGCTGCTAAAATGCATAGTGGAATCGTCCATAGTTCATTCACTCCTATAGATAAATATACTTGGTACATGCTGCAATCTATTCACTAAATAGCTAGCCTTAAGACTGAGTTTCTTGCATCTGCACACATTTAAAAGGACTTGATCTCTTCATCGTTTCTGTAGCATAAACATCTTAATTTTGATCTCGAAATGTTGCTTATCTTCGACACTTTCTTAATACCTATAGAATGTTTATGTTTTCTTGCCTCTTCATCTCTTCTGGGTGCGTCAGCCCTACTTTGTGTGACGTCACCAATCTTCCCTTTTGATCACTTTTCCCACTTCTTCTGGAATTTCATTCAAATGGCCATCATATTGTTGGTTATGTAGGTATGGTTTTCTCAATGGGAATCTTTCTTCCAGGATTTTCCTTGGTATTGGTATCTTCGCTGGCACTGCACATATTTCACACTCTGGTTCCCAACATATATGCAACATGGGAGCTGTGCTTGAAGTGGGGGCACTTGGCTTCTTCTCTACACTCCCGCCTCTGGATTATTCATCAACCACTCTCCCATCAGTCTTCACATCTAGACATCCCTGTCTGAATAAATGCTTCTTTGGGGCCCATATTTTTATCACTCCTTTTAGGCACCCTGCTGATTTCACATGCTCATCCTTGTTCAAAGTTATAAGCGTGCACTGTCCACTTGGACTGCAGTAGATCCACTTCCCTACATATTTCTTGTGATTCTTTGGGTACAGGAACTTCATTCGCTCAGGTGCATGGATGCTGGCCTTCACATAGTCTCTGATTTTTTCATCTGTTAGCTCTTTAGTTTTCCATCCTGATTCTACATGAATTATGATCTTCATTCATATTGTTTTCTTTGCAGTCTTCTTAAATTGTGAGATAGCCAATCTGATTACACAGAATCCAAGCAAAAGCATCACTATCAGGGCTACAAGGAACTTGAACATATCTGCCATCCATTGTGGAACCCACAAAACAAGTGATCCAAACCAACTATCATCAAGAATATCATCCACTTCGTCTACGTGTAGCTTCGTCAGCATCTCTATGGCCTCAGCCAAGGTGCTATTTTCGTCATCATGAGATGGTTTGAACCTGCAACATGATTCTCCAATTTTGGCACAAACACATCCATCCCTGGCTGTGATCATGTCCAAGACATATCTGTTTTGAAGAGTCATCAGTCATATGGCTCTTAGCTCTTCCTTGATAGCATTGCATCCCTTCATGGTAGTGTTGATTGTCGGCAACAACTCCCATCTGGTTGTTTCTAACCACTTAGTGTTCGCATATGTCTGGATCCGGGGCATGAAGATTATCGTGAATATTGCTGAGGTCTGAAAAATCTGTGCTCATATGGAATGGAGTCAAAAGCTTCTATTGACTTATATAAGAAATAGTTATCTCTCTTCATTCTCAGATGAGCATCTGCTTTTGGAAAGTCACCAATGTTTAAATCGCTTTTAGGAATCACCAATGCTGGATCATGAACGTTCACTATTGAACACAGTCCTCCACAATCTTTGGGCAGCTTCATGTAAGCTCTGGATCCACAAGCCCAGTAGTGATCCATTATAACTCCTGTTCCATTGCTCATTCCTGGCACATCAAAGATGTGACCACAATTCTGGTTCTCTCCAACTTTTCTTGTGCCATTGTTTCTGAAACACAGCTTTGTACTTTCCAGAGGTACTATCTGTCAAGGCCCTCCTTTGTCTTTGAACCAAGTCAATAGTTTAGCAAGTCTTGGCCATAAAGGTTTGCATCCATTCTGTACAGTGTCAATGGTCGGTGCCATGATCTGCAGATGACCACACCTTCCTTCCATCCATCTGGTGAAAGTACTGATCTCCACATCTGTATCTGGCCTCTATTCTTCCATCTTCAAACGTCTTCTGCAGTTTCTCATGGACTCTCAAGTCTTCTGCTTACTTCCCATCTAATTCCAGCTCCTTTCACTCCAGGTTGTTTGTATCTTATCACATTATCATTAGTGTGAGCTTTTAATCTTTTCTTTGTGTGTTGAACATAGTTGTCCTCTTCTGGAACCGTCCATTCAGTTGCCCAATTTAGGTAGGCTGTTCGGTCAATGAACTTACCACTTGTTCGACAGGGTGCAATGTGAGATAGACAATGTGGTGTCTGGACATCTATTTCAAAAGCTATGAAAATCTTGGACTTCCTCATAATATAATGCAGGATTGCACATACATAGCATTCCACCCTTCGAGCTCTCCTTCCCACTTCTTTCCTGTGCTGGTACCACATGTTGTTTCCCAAATGTGATGTACTCTCCAAGTAATCATTCAGTTCATGATCATTCTCCCTAGTACTTTTCTTAGGTCTCCCTCTTGTCTCATGAGTTTTTTTAATCATCTCATGGAGTATATCAGCATAATTCCTTCTCATTGGGGGAATCATAGGAACATTCACCAGTGAACTTGGTGTTTTTTACATGCGCTACTGGTGTAGGGATAATTACATTTGGTCTTGGTTGTCTCGTAGTTGCCACATCTGTACCCTCCTGCTGCATGGAAAGATACACAGGGATCCATGCTTTTTTTTTTTTTAAATGTTTTTTATTTGTATTGGCTGAATTTAATCAACCTTTCAAATATAAAACAATCCAACATATAGTACAATCAATGAAGAGAAAACAATTCATCATGCTAAAAACATAACATAAAAGCATAAAAGAAATTTCTTTAACAAAAAAAAAAAATTACATGTCATTCGTAGAAGTCGATTTTTAGGCTAATGAGTTTAACGAAGTACAGCTTCAAGCAATTCAAAACATTAATAGTGGCAATTTGTAGTGCTGTACAGGACGAGTTTAAAATAATTGCCCAACAGTCTTGAGGATCCAAGTTACCTAAATATTTGCAGTATTTTGAGAAGTGTATTTCTCTTTGACCACGAAGTTGCACGCATTCAGTAACCAGATGAACTAGGCCCTCATTACGACCCTGGCGGAGATCGTGGTGCAAAATGCACCATGGAGCACGGCGGAAAGCTGCCGATACCGCCATGGGGGTTGGCGGATTTACCGCCCCATTCCGACCTTGGCGGGGCGGTAAATCCCCAATCCCCATTTTACCCTTCCCCATTCCCATTTTTGCCCCATAGGGTATAATGGGAGTGGGAAAGGAGTTAATTACGCCACCGTAAATTACGGTGGCGTAATTAACGACGAGGTCCCGTAGCGCCATGGATTTTTCCGCCCGGAAAAAACGGGCGGAAAACTCACCATGGCGCTACGGGATCTCGTAGTAGGGCGGACGGGTCCGCCGCGAATACCGCTGGCGTAGACCCACTCCGCCAGGGTCGTAATGAGGGCCCTAGTGTTTTGCGGACATCAGAAGTGATACAAAATCGACAAAAATTACTCGTGGATGGTAAGAGCTTACGTCTGGCTTGTATGTCTCTCGTGATCCATAAATTAAACCTCAGACGGAGGATACCAAGATGATATTTTGGGGAGGGTGAGAGCATCAAGTAGGGTGCTAAGGTTCGAATTTTTTTATGTGGAAACCTAAGACCATCACTATCTTTATGCTGAAAACAAAGGTCTCTTGTGAGGATCCAGTCTTTTTGGTAAATTTTAAATTTTGCTCTGTCTGAGTTTGAAAGTAAAGTGTCAATTGATACCTCCGCGTTAGCCACAATAGAGTATGCTTTTGTTAACCAACTGTGTATAAAGGCATGTGCAACAGAGAACATATAATTGGATAACAATTTCTAAATCGAGTTGTGGTTGGTCGAGAGTAGGCATTTCCTAAAGAGATCACAGACTCGCCAGTTGTAAAGTGCTTGTAGTGAGACTAAGCATCTGAGAGAGGGGCAGGGAGTACATTGAGGCAAACATAATGCGTGCCTCCAAAATTTAGCTTCCCATTGCACAAATAGGGAGTGTCAGATCCTCACTCCTCTTGACAGGCGCAGAGGCAGCACAAACTCCTCCCTCCCCATTGGGTCTTGGCACCTGGGAAACGAAAACCACAGGCCACCGCAACCCTCTGGGGAAAGAGGGTTAGGGTTCGTTGAATGGATGGGTAGAGGGAGTTCAGTGTTCAGTGCTCACACACACTTTCTCACTACCATCCACTCTCACAGAAATTCTCCTTGGAGGCCTTTGTATTGGAGGCTCTAACCAACTTATCCCTAGATCAGTGTTCTCTAGGGCTGCCTTTGTTTTCACACTGCCTTCTCAAACATGAACTCCGCCCTCATTACTTCATGAAGGCAAACCCTCCCAACATCACTTCATGTTATGGTAACTCCCCACCAATATGCAGATACATGTTCCCACCTTACCCAGTGCAATAGTAACAACAAACAATGCATTGTTCTCGTGCCCATCTTCTGAACAGGAGTGTGTTCTTTTCACACACTTGTAACCACTGTCCGATCCTTCAGGCGCAGAGCAGCCTTGGCTTCTTGGTGCTGGTTCAGCCTCACCTTTATTTGATTCACCTTTGTAATTCAATGGCTTTTCAACTGTGACATACTGGAAAAGCCTTTCTTTCTTTGGATCCAGTGCTGCTAAAATGCATAGTGGAATCGTCCATAGTTCATTCACTCCTATAGATAAATATACTTGGTACATGCTGCAATCTATTCACTAAATAGCTAGCCTTAAGACTGAGTTTCTTGCATCTGCACACATTTAAAAGGACTTGATCTCTTCATCGTTTCTGTAGCATAAACATCTTAATTTTGATCTCGAAATGTTGCTTATCTTCGACACTTTCTTAATACCTATAGAATGTTTATGTTTTCTTGCCTCTTCATCTCTTCTGGGTGCGTCAGCCCTACTTTGTGTGACGTCACCAATCTTCCCTTTTGCTCACTTTTCCCACTTCTTCTGGAATTTCATTCAAATGGCCATCATATTGTTGGTTATGTAGGTATGGTTTTCTCAATGGGAATCTTTCTTCCAGGATTTTCCTTGGTATTGGTATCTTCGCTGGCACTGCACATATTTCACACTCTGGTTCCCAACATATATGCAACATGGGAGCTGTGCTTGAAGTGGGGGCACTTGGCTTCTTCTCTACACTCCCGCCTCTGGATTATTCATCAACCACTCTCCCATCAGTCTTCACATCTAGACATCCCTGTCTGAATAAATGCTTCTTTGGGGCCCATATTTTTATCACTCCTTTTAGGCACCCTGCTGATTTCACATGCTCATCCTTGTTCAAAGTTATAAGCGTGCACTGTCCACTTGGACTGCAGTAGATCCACTTCCCTACATATTTCTTGTGATTCTTTGGGTACAGGAACTTCATTCGCTCAGGTGCATGGATGCTGGCCTTCACATAGTCTCTGATTTTTTCATCTGTTAGCTCTTTAGTTTTCCATCCTGATTCTACATGAATTATGATCTTCATTCATATTGTTTTCTTTGCAGTCTTCTTAAATTGTGAGATAGCCAATCTGATTACACAGAATCCAAGCAAAAGCATCACTATCAGGGCTACAAGGAACTTGAACATATCTGCCATCCATTGTGGAACCCACAAAACAAGTGATCCAAACCAACTATCATCAAGAATATCATCCACTTCGTCTACGTGTAGCTTCGTCAGCATCTCTATGGCCTCAGCCAAGGTGCTATTTTCGTCATCATGAGATGGTTTGAACCTGCAACATGATTCTCCAATTTTGGCACAAACACATCCATCCCTGGCTGTGATCATGTCCAAGACATATCTGTTTTGAAGAGTCATCAGTCATATGGCTCTTAGCTCTTCCTTGATAGCATTGCATCCCTTCATGGTAGTGTTGATTGTCGGCAACAACTCCCATCTGGTTGTTTCTAACCACTTAGTGTTCGCATATGTCTGGATCCGGGGCATGAAGATTATCGTGAATATTGCTGAGGTCTGAAAAATCTGTGCTCATATGGAATGGAGTCAAAAGCTTCTATTGACTTATATAAGAAATAGTTATCTCTCTTCATTCTCAGATGAGCATCTGCTTTTGGAAAGTCACCAATGTTTAAATCGCTTTTAGGAATCACCAATGCTGGATCATGAACGTTCACTATTGAACACAGTCCTCCACAATCTTTGGGCAGCTTCATGTAAGCTCTGGATCCACAAGCCCAGTAGTGATCCATTATAACTCCTGTTCCATTGCTCATTCCTGGCACATCAAAGATGTGACCACAATTCTGGTTCTCTCCAACTTTTCTTGTGCCATTGTTTCTGAAACACAGCTTTGTACTTTCCAGAGGTACTATCTGTCAAGGCCCTCCTTTGTCTTTGAACCAAGTCAATAGTTTAGCAAGTCTTGGCCATAAAGGTTTGCATCCATTCTGTACAGTGTCAATGGTCGGTGCCATGATCTGCAGATGACCACACCTTCCTTCCATCCATCTGGTGAAAGTACTGATCTCCACATCTGTATCTGGCCTCTATTCTTCCATCTTCAAACGTCTTCTGCAGTTTCTCATGGACTCTCAAGTCTTCTGCTTACTTCCCATCTAATTCCAGCTCCTTTCACTCCAGGTTGTTTGTATCTTATCACATGATCATTAGTGTGAGCTTTTAATCTTTTCTTTGTGTGTTGAACATAGTTGTCCTCTTCTGGAACCGTCCATTCAGTTGCCCAATTTAGGTAGGCTGTTCGGTCAATGAACTTACCACTTGTTCGACAGGGTGCAATGTGAGATAGACAATGTGGTGTCTGGACATCTATTTCAAAAGCTATGAAAATCTTGGACTTCCTCATAATATAATGCAGGATTGCACATACATAGCATTCCACCCTTCGAGCCCTCCTTCCCACTTCTTTCCTGTGCTGGTACCACATGTTGTTTCCCAAATGTGATGTACTCTCCAAGTAATCATTCAGTTCATGATCATTCTCCCTAGTACTTTTCTTAGGTCTCCCTCTTGTCTCATGAGTTTTTTTAATCATCTCATGGAGTATATCAGCATAATTCCTTCTCATTGGGGGAATCATAGGAACATTCACCAGTGAACTTGGTGTTTTTTACATGCGCTACTGGTGTAGGGATAATTACATTTGGTCTTGGTTGTCTCGTAGTTGCCACATCTGTACCCTCCTGCTGCATGGAAAGATACACAGGGATCCATGCTTTTTTTTTTTTTAAATGTTTTTTATTTGTATTGGCTGAATTTAATCAACCTTTCAAATATAAAACAATCCAACATATAGTACAATCAATGAAGAGAAAACAATTCATCATGCTAAAAACATAACATAAAAGCATAAAAGAAATTTCTTTAACAAAAAAAAAAAATTACATGTCATTCGTAGAAGTCGATTTTTAGGCTAATGAGTTTAACGAAGTACAGCTTCAAGCAATTCAAAACATTAATAGTGGCAATTTGTAGTGCTGTACAGGACGAGTTTAAAATAATTGCCCAACAGTCTTGAGGATCCAAGTTACCTAAATATTTGCAGTATTTTGAGAAGTGTATTTCTCTTTGACCACGAAGTTGCACGCATTCAGTAACCAGATGAACTAGGCCCTCATTACGACCCTGGCGGAGATCGTGGTGCAAAATGCACCATGGAGCACGGCGGAAAGCTGCCGATACCGCCATGGGGGTTGGTGGATTTACCGCCCCATTCCGACCTTGGCGGGGCGGTAAATCCCCAATCCCCATTTTACCCTTCCCCATTCCCATTTTTGCCCCATAGGGTATAATGGGAGTGGGAAAGGAGTTAATTACGCCACCGTAAATTACGGTGGCGTAATTAACGACGAGGTCCCGTAGCGCCATGGATTTTTCCGCCCGGAAAAAACGGGCGGAAAACTCACCATGGCGCTACGGGATCTCGTAGTAGGGCGGACGGGTCCGCCGCGAATACCGCTGGCGTAGACCCACTCCGCCAGGGTCGTAATGAGGGCCCTAGTGTTTTGCGGACATCAGAAGTGATACAAAATCGACAAAAATTACTCGTGGATGGTAAGAGCTTACGTCTGGCTTGTATGTCTCTCGTGATCCATAAATTAAACCTCAGACGGAGGATACCAAGATGATATTTTGGGGAGGGTGAGAGCATCAAGTAGGGTGCTAAGGTTCGAATTTTTTTATGTGGAAACCTAAGACCATCACTATCTTTATACTGAAAACAAAGGTCTCTTGTGAGGATCCAGTCTTTTTGGTAAATTTTAAATTTTGCTCTGTCTGAGTTTGAAAGTAAAGTGTCAATTGATACCTCCGCGTTAGCCACAATAGAGTATGCTTTTGTTAACCAACTGTGTATAAAGGCATGTGCAACAGAGAACATATAATTGGATAACAATTTCTAAATCGAGTTGTGGTTGGTCGAGAGTAGGCATTTCCTAAAGAGATCACAGACTCGCCAGTTGTAAAGTGCTTGTAGTGAGACTAAGCATCTGAGAGAGGGGCAGGGAGTACATTGAGGCAAACATAATGCGTGCCTCCAAAATTTAGCTTCCCATTGCACAAATAGGGAGTGTCAGATCCTCACTCCTCTTGACAGGCGCAGAGGCACCGCAACCCTCTGGGGAAAGAGGGTTAGGGTTTGTTGAATGGATGGGTAGAGGGAGTTCAGTGTTCAGTGCTCACACACACTTTCTCACTACCATCCACTCTCACAGAAATTCTCCTTGGAGGCCTTTGTATTGGAGGCTCTAACCAACTTATCCCTAGATCAGTGTTCTCTAGGGCTGCCTTGGTTTTCACACTGCCTTCTCAAACATGAACTCCGCCCTCATTACTTCATGAAGGCAAACCCTCCCAACATCACTTCATGTTATGGTAACTCCCCACCAATATGCAGATACATGTTCCCACCTTACCCAGTGCAATAGTAACAACAAACAATAACATGCACACGAGGTGCTGAGACACTTAGCTCAGTGTTCTGTGGAGTTCTAGGTCCTTCGGCCTTTTCGTGTTGATGGGCGTGATATGTCTCACCAGACCGTTCAAACAATAAGCTGAAAATAGCCAAAACAAAGTCAGTGCACGTGCGTGCGAAATTGCCGTTCCAAAAGAGCGTTCCCTAACGGGTTAAAGATTAGTTAAGGGTGCGGTTGCTTCACCGCCAAGCTAACTCCAACTCCGGTTTAGTATCATGCTCTGCATGCAAAATGTTTAACTCGACTTTTCGTGCTGCCGACAATGTCAACAGAATTATTCCTCAGCGCGTAACACGTTTCCCTCTCACGGGATAAATCAGCTGACTATGAATAAGACGTGTACTTATCTTTGCATGTACGCGGGGCCGGGGGTTGAGCTGGCGGGCGGTGCCCCGCGTAGGCGTGCCTGCAGGAGCTCGAGGCGAACACGTCCTCTCTGGCCAATGGTCAGGATTACGAGCGCTCCTCCCTGGGCGCGGCTCGCGCATGCGCAGTAGCGCGCGTGTGGTCCTTTTCCTCCCAGCAGGCCCGTGCAGCGCATGGCCTGCTGGGCAATGTAGTCTCTGGGCGGTTCTCCTTCCTTGGGCCTTTGTTCTGCAAAATGGAAGGAGAACACGCCTGGACAAGGTGGTTGGACTCCCCAGAGCCCTCTTAACTCCCCCCAAAACCCCCAAAACATTGCCAATTGCCCCAGCCCTGACAGGGAGGAGAGGTCTTCATGAGTGGTTTCTAGTCCATATAGTAAGGTGGGTACTACTTTCATATTCCAAAAGAGTAATACGGGATTGACTGAAAATTTGCCATATTTGAACAGTATAATAGAAGCCTGTGAAATGGCTGTGTTCAATTTAATACTCAGATGCGCAACGTGACCAGTTGCGTGTAACCTGCCCTTGAAAATCATCCCAAGGTAAGTGCAGTGAGGGACTACAGTCAAGGGAATCTGATTGATAGTCCACAAGTGAGTCATCGGTCTAAATTTCCTTGGGGAGATTAATACAATTTGAGTTTTAGTGGTGTTTACCTTTAATTCATTGCATTGAATGTAATTATGAAAGGCATTCAAAAGGTTTTGTAGGCCAGAATGGGTTTTGGAAATAAGAACCAAATCGTCGGCGTACATTAACACTTTAATGGGATGATTATTGAATTTAGGAGAGTCTGAGATGATATTTTCGAATGCAAATTTAACATCTTGAATAAAGTAATTGAAGACAGCCGAGGCTAAAAGGCAATCTTGTTTTAGTCTATGGGCCGTGGGGATACTTGGAGATAGACACCCGTCCAAGGAAAGACGGATTTGGATGGATGTGTTTGTGTGTAAAGCACATATTATATCAAATAGTGTGGAAGGGCAGTGATTTCGAAGTAATTTGGAAATTAAGATTGGTCTGCTGACAGAATCGAACACAGCGTAAAGGTCCACAAAAGCAAAAAAAACGTGTTGTTTTGTTGAGTGACATTGCGCTTTGAGTGCATTTAGACAATATAAATTGATATTGGTGCCCAGGCCAGCAACAAAACCTGACTGCTGTGGGTCATGAAGATGAAAATTGGAAGTCCATGTATTAAAGTCGCGGAGAATGAATTTGCAGAAGAGCTTGCCGGGGCGTCTAGCAGGGCTATGAGGCGGTAGTTGGATGGTAAACTACAATCGCCCTTTTTGAAAATTGGGATCATTAGTGATGTCTTCCACGAAGGAGGGATTATTTGGGACCTTAAAATATTGTGAAAGATGAAGTTTAGGATGGACGCCCATTCTAGGGGGTTGGCCTTAAAGATCATATTTGAGAGGCCATCTGGACCAGCAGCCCAAGAAGAGCTTATTTTCATGATTTGATCATGAATCGAGGAAATCGAAAAGTCAACTTCCCATGGAGAGGAAGAATTTGGTTCATATTTATATTTGGTGAATTCTGGGTCAGCATATAAAGCAAAAAGTGTGTCAACCAAGATGAATCTGAGACCCCATTGATCTGCGAAGCACCCTGTGAATTGGATGTCTGGGCATGGAGTAATTGCCACATAGATCTTGAATGTTTATTCCCCATAGACCCAGACATCACTTCACTGTCATGTTGGTAGAGAAAGGCCCTTCGGCTTCTGAGCCAGTTCTAATATCTGCATTTGACGGTGTTAAGGTCATGCCTACATGTCACAGAATTGAACAGTAGGATAGCCTTTAATGTTCTCTGATAGTCAGCTCTGACCACTTGCATTTCCAGATCAAAGGAGTGTCTGTGTTTACCACTCAAACGGCCCAAAGTGGTTATAGTGCTGACTAAAGGACGCAACAGATCAGAATAATGCGCTGTGTCATTCAGTTGTGCATTACATTCAATAATGTTTTTAAAAGATAATAGGGTAGATACATTCCAGCGCACTCATGATCTTGCTGGATTAGTGAACAATTCAGGAGTGTAATGGTGAACTTCCTCTTGCTAGAGGGTCCACTGAATATCCATGGATAACAATCTATGGTTGCTATGGGCTTGGTCAGTGATGGTCAAGTTGTCAATGAATTGGAACAGCTCAGCGTCCACATATATATAATCAATGGTGCTCGAGCTAGATCCTCTGTGCCAGGTGTATTGAGGTTCCAGATCGCCCGTAACTGCGCCATTTACCATGTGGAAGTTGCAGTGACTCATAAAAGAAGACCATATAGATGTTGCACGATTTGACCGAGCCTGATTGCAGCAGTCAAGATTAATATCACATAGGACAATTGTGTGTGATATATAGGGAGTTATCAGCACCATCTCAAGGGTAGAGGCTAGACATTCATAGAAGGACTCATTAGTTTGTCCAAGAGGGTTGCCGTAGATGTTAACCAGTGCGATGGTGAAGGAATGATCTTGACTAATTAGATATAAGCCGGCACTGAAGACCAAGGTGAGATGGTGAGACCCATCTTCGAGTTGACTGCAACAAGGAGACCAGAAGAAGGTCTGCCCTTGTTAGGAATTGCCGGGAGGAAAATAAAGTCAAAGCCATGCCATACAGGTGGCGTGAGTGAGAAGCCAGGTTTCTTGTAAGGCTATGATGTGATATGCATGGGACAATGTGGGCATGGAAGTGTGTAAGAGAGCATTGCCTCGAGTGTTCCAACTGGAAAGTTTCAGAGACAATGGACTTGTAACAATTAACGGTTAAGTCGACCGGTGAGAGCGAACATCCGGTATTCTTGTTGGTTAAGCCCTGATAGATATTCGATTTGGACTTGTGAGAATGCATCAAATTCGACGGGAACTCAGGATCTAATGCCAAGAGGAAGCCCAGGTCGAAGAGTTGCATTTTGCACCGCCATATTGAGTTCCAGACTACACCAGATGGGATCCAAAGCCTGACCATGGATGAGCTGGTTTCAGAAAAAAATTCAATCTGGTCTATGTCATAAGTGGAAATATCATGCAAGTCCTCGATGTCACCAAAGATGTTCAGAACACTAGACCAATTTAAGTCAAATGTTGGAAAGTTCCCATCTCGGCACTTGAGGATGAAAGAATGGGAATTAGAATAGGATGACGTTAAAGGTTTGAAAGAGGGTTTAGAGGAGGAGTTTGACGGGGTCCACATTGATGAGGACACCAAGGGATTCACTCTGAAGCAAGAACGCAAAGCATTTTCTTCGACTTGCATTGAAGTCACAGGGATAGAAGTCCTAGGGGTCGTCGGAGCTGAGTCACCCAGGGGAGCCTTCGAAGAGCCCAAACATGAAGCCAGGTAAGCATCAACACTGCCTTTGAAATCAAAGAGTACATGGGTAGAAGGAATACTTTCTTGGGATGCAGGTAAGGCAAGGGGAGTTTGAAGGGGAACGTTTTTTTGTTTTGATAGTTCAGTTTGTGCCGCAAAGTGTTGGGAAGACTCATTTTGTTCAATTGTTTGGACCAGTTGGCTTAATGGAGATAAAGACGCTGGTTGGCTAGCAGATTGAGGGGGTTGGGCTCGAGTAGAAGGGCCTGTGGACACATTGCCGGAAGCAATAATGGGGACTTGAGATTGAGTTGGCATAGGTGGTGAGACATGGGGCAAAGTAGGTTTGGAAGGATGCCCCAGTGCTTTGAAAAAAGCCGTGAGTGTATGTTTGGTGTGTTTCAGGCTGGCCAAGTTTTTGTTTTTTTTAACTGTGGGCCGAGGTCTTTTGCTTGCCATTTTGACAATGGGAATGGTTTTTGTCAGCGTTTTGCCCGAGTTTGGGGAAGGTTGAGGTGAAGAGATTGAGGAAGGAGGCGGATTCTGCACATGAGAGGGAACTTCTGAAGATGGAACACGAAAAGGCTCAGAAGAGGAATAAAGAACAGGCACAGAGTCAGCAGAAGAAGCTTGAAGTGAGGGGAAGGGGCAGAAGAAGACTCGGGAGTGGGTGGAGGAGCAGATAGAAGAGCAGATGCAGTATCATCAGGAACAGCTTGCGGGGATGGGACAGACGAAGGAAAGGGAACAATAGGTCGAATGACACCTAGGAAGGACAGAAGATGACTAATCAAAGGGACAATAAAGCAATCAGGGGATGAAGAGTTGAGAGCTGGTTCGGTGACAACAACATCCGTACAATTGATGGGCTGATTTTGAGTATGGCTAGGGAGAGAACTGGAACACATGTGGGTGATGGGAGTGGGGCCATTTGCATGTAGACATTTGGCAAGTTCCTCAAAGAGAGCCAACTGATTGGAAAGTTTATTGTCAATGGTATCATAGAGTTTGCTCATGGTGGAAAAGGACAAGTTAATAGAAATGAGAGCCGACTGAATTAGCGCAATTTGTTAGGACATGTTGTCGGTCGGCGGCAGTTTGAGAGCTTGTGGCGTTGGCATAGCAAACGAGTGGATGAAAGAGGAGGAACGGAGGACTGAAGAGTGGATTGATATCCCTTCCAAGTCTTCCTCTGACCTCGAGGGGATGGACAAAACACTCAAGGACGCATGGATAGAAATGTCAGAGGAATCAGGTAGCAAGGATGGGAATTGTATCGGGGGAAGGGGCAGGGCCTTGGCCCGGGGCCAAGGAATTGGGATGCACGAAATTGAGCATAGTGACATCAGACAATGGATGAGTGTTTACACGAACCTGGGGCATACAAAAAGCAGATGGGGAGGTGTTAGGAGTACAAGAAGTCACGCTGGGTCTGGGTTTAGGAGTAAGCAAAAGGGTATTGGACTCGGCCATCTGGGGAGCTGCAAGCACTGAGGGCGGGAAGGAAAATTTGGATGGTAATACTAGGCCAGATCTACCGGGCGCTAAAAGAGGAGTGAACGTAATGGCAGAGAAAAATCTTGGCGACGGTGCTGCCACTTCGCCGCATGGGGCGAGGTTAAGGAAAGTACGCGTGTATTCAGGCATGCTTGAAGTGAGTTTGTAGGTCAAAAACACCATTCACCAATGAGCAGAATAGAGTAAGACAGTTGTACTTGCTTACCAACAAACTTGAAATGTAGCTGGAAACTCAGTTTAAAATACAAGTTAAGAAGAACACACAGGAATAATTGCCGCACTCCGCGGCTAACGCGGGAAAGTGGTACTTGCCCAAGATGCGTGCGTGCGATGCGCGTGCGTTTGAGCTAAGTACAAAGTCCAATGGGTGAACAAGGGTGACAGGCCAATCCAGGTGGAGCAGAGGCGGGCCACCAAAACTGTCAATCACACTAAAACGAAAACAGAATGGCGTCAGATACTGGGCTCAGCAAATGTTCATGGCAGTGTTCATGGCAACAAGCATGGAGTCAACGCAGGCAAAGTGTGCATGGGGCACTGGCTAGTAAGAGTCACCTTGTTGTTGGTCCTTGAAGCAGCAGCCATAACGAGCGAGTGCAGGCAATGTTCGTGGATTCAGCCAGGAAAACACAGCGGCTCCGAGCGGGAAAGCGGTACTTGTCTCGGTACTTGCCCGAGATGATTTATTTGGATCTACATAATAAACAGTACATACTGTGAGTGAGAGAAGAATCAGAATGAATAGGCTACATGTGTAAATAATATACCAGTAGGCCCACTTCACACAGCAATATCTTCTTGCTCTGCATGGTGGTCTCTCGTTGTTGGCCACATTGGTATTACTGTCTATGTTGCCCATTCTCAATCTTTATTTAAGGAATAAAAAACAAACTTTAATCTGGCAACATCATAAAATACTCTGGTAGTAGCTGGATCTGTTCTACAAGCTCCACAAGCAGCTGATGATTGCGGAACGATTAACAGGATTCCTGATGATCACAAAGGAGTCGTCTTTTTGCCAAATGAACTAAGGATGTGTTTCCAGTAAATAATAGAAGACCAAGGACAGTAAGTTATGAATGTATTCTCTCGAAAGCCTCATTCAGGATGTTCTTTGTGTTATCTCAGAAAATAAATGTACTTGCACAATCATGTCATGTAGCAATTGATTGATTGCCACTAGGTTCCTAGGATGTCTCAGGAAAGTATGAACATCAGTTTGTCTAAGAACAAAATGAGGGCATTCTTTAATCAAGAAATAAAAGACCATTCCAACTAGTCTATAAGTGTTTTCCTCAGGTAGGGGCATTTGTGTTATCCAAACAGTACTCAGGAAGCTGGAGAACTTGCTCTATTATGGCTGCAAGCAATCTCTTCACAATTGGACCATTTTTAGGATCTTGCAGGAACAGATGAACGCTAACAGTTCTCCCCACAAGCGCAGGGTATGAACGAAGAATGAAGAGAAAAACAGTAAGAATGATCTGGTGAACGCGGTCATCAGGCACTACCATGGGTGCATCCAGAAAGAAACTCAGTGAGAAAGGAATCGGGGAACTGCTCCCTCTTCAAATGGTCAAAGATGAACTCTAGGTCTGGCATTGCCTTTTCTTTTCAGGACTTCAGTTTGTCTCAGTCTAATGTTAACAAGCTCCTGTGGTTCCAGGACAATAGCTTTTCTTTCACTCCCTGTTTAGCAGCTACAAAGAGTGTCCCTGAAGAACCACAGTCCAATGTACTCTTTATAAGTCTATTGGACAGTCTCTGCATCCTTCTTCCTCGTCTTCGATCTAGTCTGCACGTGCTCAACTGCTTCTCCGATGCTTGCTTCCGACTGGGGTGGAGGTTAGGGGAACTCTCCGGTGTAGACTTTCAAGTCTCTGAGGAATGTCCAAGCTCGTCTTCTGAAGACTTTTACTGCCGATGGCGTAACGTCCTCCACAACAAAAGGACTGTTAAACCATGGCTCATGCCACTTGCGGACGAGGTTCCTGATCAATATTTGATCTCCTGGGAAAATCTGTGGTAATATTAGTTGCCTTTCTCTGTTTGCTGTATGGTCTTCACATGTGTACTGAGCCCGACACCCCGTCCGTTTGATCTGTTCTGAAATGACAGAGACACTTGTAGTCATACATGTTAAGTAGGCATGTAAATCATTTCCTAACAATTCTGCTGTTGTGTGGGAATCAATTCTAGTTCTCAATTTAGGAGTGAGGGGATCCTCTTTCGCCTCCCTGTCAATATCTCATAGGTCGTAAAATGCTGGTCAGAGCCTAGCTGATTCTTCAATTAATATAATGCAATAGGCAGGCCATATAACCATCCTTTCTTGAATGTAAGCTTCAATTTAGCTATCCTTTCCATTGAGTCTCTCGCATATTCGATTGGCTTGCGGGTGATAAGCCGAAGATAACTTATGCTTTAAACTAAGCAACACGCTGATTTGCTCGAATACTTCATTTACAAAATGTGGGCCATTATCTGATCTTAATACTTCACATATTCCCCATCTGGGAAATATTTCTCGTGCTAAAAATTTTGTAGCGCAAATGGCATCAGGTTGTGTTCAAGGGCCTGCTTCAATCCACCTTGAAAATTGACATACTACCACTATCATATACCTATATCTATTACAGGTCTACAGCATATTGATAAGTAAATGCTGAAAGGGACCATTAGGTTGTGGGATAACTCCTCTGAGTGTTTGCAGCATGTGCCCAGCACTAAATCTTTGACATACAATGCAATTTACTACATAAACTGCAACGTGTTCTAGCAGGTTTGGTACAAACCAGTCCTCTGCAATAGTAGCTGCAAGGCTTTCTCTAGTGAAATGCGCAGGGTAATGCAGCTGTTCCAACACCACCCTCAATAAGGCTACAGGCATCACCAGTTTACCAGTGCTTTCCTGTCACCACAATGCTTTGGAAGGGGTTAAAGAACATATTTTGTATACTGTTGTGCTTCTCCTTGAACTTCCATTAATTGGGTTTTAGACAAGTTATTAAAACATTTGTTCACACTCATCATCACCACCACCATTCTTTCATTCACATCAGGTGTGTCAAAGCTCATTATTTCCACTGAATATGCAACTTGTTTTGCTTCTTCATCTGTGGCTTGGTTTCAGCACAAAATAACGTCTTCTCCTTTAGTGTGTGCTGTGCACTTACAACCGCAATGCTTACTAGGAGCTGTAGTGCTCTCATAAGTCTGTCCAATAGTGCAGCGTGTTGCACTGGAGTGCCGTCCACTCTGAGGTAACCCTTCTTTTCCAACGTGCTAGTCCTACGTGTACTGTCGACGTCACATAGGCAGCGTCACTGTACACCATTACTTCCTGGTCTGCGCATTTCTCGAGGGCGAAAATCTGCGCAACTAATTCTGAAGCCTGTGCTGAAAAGTGAGACAGTAGTCATGCAATTATCAATTTTTGGATTCTCCATTAGCCCTTTGTTTAACCACAGCTGCATCTGTATATCTCTGCCCATCATTTTGATTGATTTTTGAAGAACTGTCAATAAAGAGAATTTTCCCAGCTGCTAATGTATTTTCCCTCGCTCTCGGGATCTCATCATAAAATTCCTCATAATGTGAGCAATCATGTGCATGTTCATCTTCTGCCCGTGGTTCCGCTATAAAGATGGCAGGGTTCACTACTTTGCATCTGACTATTTTTGTCGCTGGATTCCATATGACCACCTCATAGTCAGAAGCCCTTTGATATGTCAAAGTACCTTTGGATTCCTCCAAAATAGCAAATAAAGCATGCTTGACAAATAACGTCATGGAACACCTCATCACTATGCTTGCAGCTTTCTCTATGGCGAACGTGGCAGCTGCCAAAAATGGTTCGCATTGGAAGTGACCCCTCATTACTGGGTCCAGAATCCCACTGTAATATGCTAGAGGCTTACACCCAACGTGGTTCTCTGCCTTAGGACTGCTTTCATGACTGTGCCATTTGCGTGGGAAAACAAAAATAATTCCTCACCATAATTGGGAATCCCTAAGACTGGAGCTGTGCAAATTGCCTTTTTCAACTCATCAAACCTTTCCTCCATTTCCTAGGTCCAGGCAATCCTTTCCTGTTTTGCCTGTGCCTTTTTAGAGGCTGTAACAAGGGTTTTTATTTATGAACTATAGTCGAATACCCATGCTCTAACATAATTGCAAAGTCCCAAAAACCCTTGCATGTGCTTTATTGGATGGGGCTTTGCTGTTATCAAATTAGCCTCAGCCCTTTTATGTGTAACTTTCTTTTCTTCATGCAAAATTAACTGCCCTCTATATAACACCTCTCCTTGACATTACTGCAATTTCTCATTGTCTACTTTATATCCCTTCTCTGCTAGAATAATAATTAGCTGAGCTAAGTCTCTTCTGCACTCTTCTTCTGATGTGCTGCAAACTAAAATGTCATCCACATATTGCAACACAGCACTTTGCAAATCAATATTGATGAAGTCCATCTGCAAGACTCTATTGTAAATCGATGGGGACTCACAGTACACCTGTGGTAATCTTGTCCTTTTTAACTTAGTCTGTCTGAACGTAAATTACATCAGATCTTGAGAATCTTCATTCAGTGTGATTGAGAAAAACTTGATCCATCATGGCAGATTTTGTCTTAAAAATACTCTTGTCTTCCTCTTCAGACATGAGATACTGACGTGCACGAGGCAAAATTGCCCCTGGCTTCAATTTAATCTTAACTTCTCCAACAACCTTTAATAGGCCTACATCATAAGGTCCTGTAGTCCATAATGAAACTGGCACTTTCGCCATTTGTCGTCATCAAAAAATGCGGGACACTGCCGTGCTATCATCATTTTCTGGTGAACTGTGCGTCTTATTGCCCTAATCCAATAAGTGATACTCATTACAAATACTACTTCGTCATCTGACGGGTGGTCTCTAAACTTGTAACCATCTCCAATGTCAATCACTGTGGTCCATGTCCTGCCATCAATATCAACTCCTTCAAGCATAGCTAACTCTCCTTGCACTGTAGCTGCTTGTAATTCTAAGGGAAAGACTTGTCCCCCCTCTTCATCCATAGGTATCCTCGGTCTGAACAAAAATTCATCAGGTATTCTCACAGTCTTGCCCACTAAACCAGGAAGCCATGTTAACAAAATGCATACCCCATAGTGAAGACCTCTGGTTCTAACAGTAACTTTCATGTGGCCATTCGTCCTGTAATAGCCTTGATAAATTCACTCATGTTTAAATAATGCATTCCCGCCGTTGAACACACTATACCTTCATCAGTTAAAGAAATCGTCATATTCAACTTTGTCATTAAATCTCGGCCCAGTATATTAACTGGTGTCTGCCTCGAGTACAATAATGGCACTGTCATATCACATTCTCCTATAAAGACTGGCAATCTTTCAGTAAAAGGAACTCTACTTGTAGCATTTCCCGATAACGTACATTTCCCCTCACATATAAATGAGCATGTTGCACCCGTTTCTACCAAAAAAGAAAAAGATGTGACCTTGCGACTGCGTATTGTCAGATCAATAATTTTTTCCCTTTCCTTTTCATTCTTTTTTGGTCCTCATATCATGATAGACCTCATCGATTTTGTCCCCAATGATTCTTATGTCATAATTATCTTCTAGATGTGCTCTGGATGTACCTGGCAATGGTTCATGTGTCGGGAAGATTTCTTCTACGTCTTTCCATGCTGCTACTGGATTCGGTTCCAATAACCCTTTCTCTATATGCAATCAATGTCACGTGCCCTTTCCCTCCTTTTGAGTTCTATCTCTTCGCCAAGCTCTCTTTGTTTCCTTGCTTCTTCTCTTACTCCTTCCTCTTCCTGTCTTTTCACCTCTCTTTTCTCATTTGCCCTATGTATGTCTTCATCCCATTGTATTCTTTTATCTCTTAATTTCTGTTCTTCCTCTTCCTCTCTCTTTCTTTCTAGCTTATCCTGTTCTTTGATTTCTTTCTGCCTGTTATCATATTTCTTGCTTTCTTTTCTGTTCATCTTGATACAGCTGTTCCTGTCTTTGTCTATTCTTTCTTTTGGCCTAGTCTTCTTTCAATCACTCCTCTCATTCCCTGTCGTTTTTATCTTGTTCGTTCTGCTCTTCCTTTTGCCTTACTCCTCAATGCACTTTCCGTCAAGTTTGAGCAAAATCTGACTGGCTATCCATTTTTTCTGCATGAGCGCTACATCATCAGCCTTATCTTTCTCTCTTTTCCATCACTTTATCTCCCACCCTATGTCTAAGGATGTACTTGTTCGATCACTTCTCTCCTTATCCCGTGGGACTTTAGATATCACATCTCTTTTCTGGAGTCTTTTCTGGACTTTTGTCTCTTCTATGCGCAGGCAACTCATATGCCGGGTTGCTCTACCCTATTGCCACCTTAAGCTCTCTCAATGGGTACACCCCATCATCCCTCATACTTTCGCCATTTACTTCAGGCGTGGCGGGGAGCAGAAGGCTCCTCACCCCCGTCTTTGCACTGGTTAAGCATCCAGTCTTCAGGAGGTGGGTCTTTCCTTTCCTCCTGGTACATTTTCCAGAGCTCTAAGCTCGCTAGCCTCTTTTAAACTTTTTTCCCATGTATGCTGTGTGCAAGTATGTTTTCATGTGTTGCAAAACTGCCTTTGCTAGTGATCCCCCTTGTGACCATGACATGAATATCTTATCTGCCGTGCCCTTAACCCATTCTGGACTGTACTGCTTAAGCTTGGGTGCGTGTTTTGGAAACTGTTTGCACAGATGTATAAGTGGAGTAACATCCTCCATTTTCACTCGTCACTCTTGACTGTCAATACTCACCCTTGTTTTTACACTTTTATAAATATTTGTCAGAAAAATAATACAATATGAGTGTGCACCAATCATCGCAGCTTCAAGCCTTTTATATCACGTTCTATTTCATTCTTTTCAATTCACTAAACACCATCAGTCAACTAAATAAATAATTACATTTCAAATTTCTGTGCTTTCGTTCCCGTTCCTTCAGTTTTCACTATTTCTTAACCACATACATATTATACAACATACAAACAGACAGACAAAACTGACAAACGTGGCTGGCCCACATATATCTCTCAGTCCACCCTCCTTGTGACTGTTCTTGCCCCTAAAATTACTCCTGCAGAGTGTGAGCTATTCCCTTTAACAGAACAATCTGTTTGTAGTGTACGTCATCCACCTTAGGACTCCGAAACAGGTCCTTCTAATCATCCATTGATGTAGGTCTCGGGCTTACCATATAGATATTCCTTTATCTATGTACCTTAATTGCTTGGCGCTCCTCGTCTCAAGTAAATTACTTAATAACTCGACGCTCATCATCTCGTTTTTTTTATGACAACCAACCCTCCGTTACCTATTTCCCCTTATCACTTTTCCCTACTTCAGCACCCATTCGTATTTGGCCACATCACTCAGTCTACTCACCATTCGCTTTTTCGACTTCCAACTCTTGAAACCTAGGTGCCCATCCCACCTGCACCTGCAATATTTTTAAACTAACTTCTGCTATCTACAGGGAGCGTCACATCCTTCCAGCTAAATGGCAGAGGACGTCCAATATTTCCAAGACCCCAAAGCTTACTAGGTTGACAGATTTTTAACCATCCTCTCCACTACCACGTGAACTGGGGTTATCGATCAAGCCCTTTAAGACCAAGTAGCAATACTTTGAGATGGATGGGGATGCAGAAGCTACTCAAACATCAATAATTAAACTAACTCAGGAAGTTGGCAAATCACATCGGTTTTATTTGCAATTGTCTAAAACAGGGATTTGCAATGAACATCGACAATTCTCTTGATCTTCTCGCTCAGCAAGTTTTATGAAAAAGTAGGTTATATAGTAAACACTTGTCATTACTAACGTCATCCTACGCAGTAAACTACAAAAACCTATTTGAGAAAGTGATAGGATTAGAGATCTAGGTGTATGCTCCATAATTGTTCGGAAAGTGATTGGGTCTCTAACATCAGGTAGGACAACTAAGCCATCCTCTAATGCAGGTTGCTACAAATGTCATCAAATACACAACATCCCACTGGTTACACAAACTATTGGGGTCTTTACTACGTGGCCCTCTATAATTGGTTGGCACCCTTGTATCCGTCAGTACTTTTCCACATACGCAAGCAGCATGCAGGCTGGCATCCAGGTGCTGGTGGGTTGGTCTTGACCATAGCTTCCCACCAATTAGCCTGCTATCCATCATCACTCTGCTGTCTGCCAGTCAATTAGTCCTGTAAAGATTGGCCTGAGTTTGTTCTGTGTGCCTGGGAATAAGAGTAATTATAGCATAATCTGTCTCCTGGAGTTGGCGTAGCACATCATGATGATCTATTTTCACTCATTCACGTGACTGAAGACCATGTTTTAGAGTTCTGAAACATTTAAAATACTCTTATTTAATGAACCTCTGACATCTTCATTGTACTCGTACCCGTCTTCTGAACAGGAATTTGTTCTTTGCACACACTTGTAACCACTGTCTGATACTTCAGGCCCAGAGCCTCACCTTTCTTTGATTCACCTCCGTAATTCAACTTTGCAAAAAACGTATATGGCCCACTATGAATTTATTTGCAAAGTTTGGTGAGGTTTGGTCAAGGGGGGGGGAAAGTTATAGGGGGGTCCCCAAAAGCCCTTTTTTCCATAGACATAATGGCAAAAAACTTTGCCCACGCCTACAGCCCAAACTGCTGGATGGATTTTCACCAAATTTGTGGCAGGAGTGGCGGCTTAGTCCCGAAAGTGTGCTTTTGTTAATTTGGTGTAAATCCATCCATTAGTTTGTTTTAAAATGACCAAAACATAAAGCAAAAAAATTAGTGATACCTATGTCCCCTCCGCGGACAGTTCCCTGTTTGCTCTGCGGACAAGATACCGATTGGCTAAGGGGCTGGCGTCATGACCGCGGACACGCAACGTCTCTGCCGATTGGCTGCAGTGAGACGTGTTCTGCATCAGATTGTTTGTATGCGCCCGACATCTTGCATCCGCCGACAGCGCAGAGACCACCAGCGGCAACATGCTATTTCGAAAACTATTTTGCTGTGTCAGAGTGCTTGGGGAGGTTCAGACAGTAAGAGATGGGTGAAAAACTGTATTTGTTCAGGCGGTAGGTGTTAATGATGTATTCCCTATGCCCGACTTGTTTGGGATGTTTGTAAGTACAGAAAATGAGGGGTCTCATAAGGGTAGTATTTCAGTCCGTGCTGTGCGCAGGCAACTTGAAACTGTTCTAAGGACACGCGTGGTGTTAGCGAACATTGAAATTGAATAATACGTGCTGTAATTAAATTATTTTTTTCCTATGGTTGTGCTTTTCATTTGTACGCCGCCATGGGTGTGACATGCTGCGGTGGTTATGACCAGGGTGTAGAGCCATGGGTGTGACATGCTGCGGTGGTTGTGGCCAGGGCGTAGAGTCTTGGATACATGGCCGTAGGCCGTAGGCCGAAGGTCATAATTCCAAGACTGTACGCCCTGGCCACTACCACCGCCGCATGTCACAGCAATGGATACAACTGTAGTATTGCTTATGTCATGATTCCTGCCCCTCATGTCCCCAGCCCTCCAAGATGCCAGGCTGGAGCCAGGCCACAATCACCTACATGGCCCTCAAGGGCCTCTCCATCCCTCCAAAGACCCACTTGAAGTCAGACTTGGCGCTTGTGGCACCAGACTCACTCACTCCCATAGGATAACATTGGGGATTGGACTTGTAGTGCATTGATGGGGACAAGATGGATGCCCCCACATATTTCGGTTCCCAGAACTGCATGTGCAGTCTAGTCTTTTCGGTGTGGTTCAGCCCAGAGACACCTGGGATACCCAGAGACTATTTTAGCCATGCCCAGGCTGAGAAACATGCTTTGCGTTTTCTGCAACTGCAGCGTGACACTCACCGTGTTCGGATCGGTCTCCAGTAGGCCTGCATCTTTCTTCTGCGCTCAGCTCCTGCAAGAACAAGAACACCGTTAGGAACAGCCTTACCTTGCAGCGCTTCTGCCCATAATTCATCGCTCCTTCTGTTCTGCGGGCATCTTCGGCAGTGTCATTGCCATCCCGGCATGCCGCTTCCTAAGGAAAAGGGAAAAGAACAGAAAAAAGACATTAGTAAGCATTCTGCAAATCTTTGCTTATTTTTGAAGACTGTACGAGCTTCAAACACTTACCTGAATCCCAGCCACTCTGGGGGAACTCTGTCTCTGGAACTTCTCATCCATCTGCAAGAGGGAAAAGACACTCCAGGTTAGCGTGGAAACATGTAGAGGCGCCGCATACCGCGCTTACCCACCGCATTTGTTCTTCATAACCAGCATCCACGCTGAAAACATTGCGGCACCTAAAAGACACAGAAAAAGAACTCAGTTCAATACAAATACGAAAGGGGTGCATCGCACATCGTGCTCTCACTCACCTTCAGCGCTACTCATCTCAGCAGCACGGCGCCATCCCCGGACGCCGGCCATCATCTAAGGAAGGAAAGGAAAGAAGTTAGAGAACTGTTCAAAAGACTCATTATACTTACCTGTGGGACTCTTGCCAGTGAAGTAACTAGGCAGCAACAAGCCCGCATCAATCAATGCACCCCTGCGCTGAAAGCAGGACAGAGAGTACACTATCCAAGGAAACACGGTGAGCTGTGGATCAAAGGGAAGGGTTGGACCCCGGGGAAGAAGGGGTTCAAGCACACAGAGACAATAGGGAGTTAAACTCTACCAATCCTGTGTTTCAGGCCCAATCTCCAGTCGAGTAGCCTCCGGGAAAGGGTTTGAGGTCGTAAGAGGTCAGAACAGGCTGAGTGACGTCCCCGTGGATACCAGGTGAGCGTTTACAGCTTATCGTTCAGATGGTTGTGGGGAGTGTGTAGAGTCTTGGGCCACTGCACACTCATACATTGTAATATCTGGGGACATACAGCTAGGAGTTTAGCCTCTGGCCACAACCACTGAAGCATACCACACTTATAGATACACCCATACTACCGCACACCCATACTACCGCACATTACTCTTGTGGGGAGGGCCTGCAGTCTTGGGTGCATGTTGGTTGTGGGCAGGTTTCCTGCCACCAAATTCATACGGTAAATTGGAAGTTGGTGCTCAATGTACGGCGAGCAATTCCTGCATCTGTGTTGTAATGTTTTCAGAATAATATTGAAGTCGGACTAGCGTCCTATGTTTTGAAATCTGAGGTGGCCACCTGGAGTCTTTGATGGGGATTTTCATATGTTGTTGCAAAGTTAGAATGTATGTGCCTTCTAAGTGATGGTTAGTTCATTTGATTTTTTGTTGCAAGCTCAGTAGGCCCATGCATTTAAGTGAATTCATAAGGGGCTATTATTTTTTGACCTTGAGTGAAAGTGAAACTTTAAAAGCTATGCAAGGAATCAAAGTTTGAAAAAAAAATACTATTTGATAATGTTATAGTTTAAAAACGCTTGTAAGGAACTTGAAATATCAGTTCACGAATATTCTTTGATGCAAACAGTTTGCTGTGTGACTTTGCCAAAAATAATGGAGGCTGTGAAGATGATGTGAGTTTAATGTTGACGACTGTATACTAATTGTGACAATGTAACTGAAGTATATTTTTGCAGAGTTGTAATTTTCCTCCAATACCAGAGAGTGTACATTGTTCGTGTTTGCAAGCTAAGACTAGAGTCACCGTTGGTGAACGTTATTTCTTTTTCTTTGAAATGTTATGCTTGCCCACATAGCTTTATGTATCAGTTTACGCATTCTTTTGGTCTTGTTACAGTTTGCACGTTCTTTTGGTCTTGTGTAACATTACGACATGTAATTCTTTCTTGCTTGTCCATTCCAGAATTACCATGTCACTGTGTATTTGTCCTTTTTTTAACCCTTACGGCGAGTGCTGTTTATCTGCGTTTGTAGGGTGTCATTATATGTTCCCATGGTGAACTCTAATACTTCCTTGAAATGTCATGTTTGGCCACTTACATTTGTGTAGTATTTTCCACAATCTTTGTGTCTGTTTTGGAAATTTTCCCTAACAGTTGGCTATTGACACACTTTTTCTCTTACATTTTCCGCCTAGCTATATTTTGCCGTACTGTGCATGCCATGGTTTCCAGATGCCAAGTGACGGCTTCTTTGCACGCCAGATGCAACTGCTGGTGACCGGGTGCCTGTCCATTATAATGTTGTGGGTTGACAGGCCAGGGCCACTCTGTCCCTATGCTGAACTAGCGACAAGGAGCGACTTATTATCATTTATGGTGGTGTAAAGCAACAGTGATGCTGCCGTGTTGGAAATACCTGTGCAAACAAATGGAGTGCTTCAACAGAAACGCATACTTTGAATATACAAAATTAACTGCATGTGTCTCTCCATGAACATGTTCACTATTGGCCCTTGGGGTCATTGCTACAAATTATTTGCAAATGCAATTAGTCCTTCATCTCTGACAGTTGTTTGTTAACTAAAAGTACTTTCCAAATTCTGAAATGTAAATGTTTTCTTTTAAAATCACATGTATCATTTTGAAATGTAAAGTACCATGTTGTACGTCGCTGTATGTTTATTAACAGGTTCTGCGTCACGGTACATACTGTTGCTTTTTCTTTGCTGTCATGGAAAGCAAAGAGGGGCTATGTATAGAACAACCGCCTTTCCTTTCGATGGTGGCCATCTTGAAAAAGGATTTTGTTTATCCAGAAATCCTATTTTTCCGTAGCAAACATTAATACTTTGCACATCTATACTCTTCCATATTCTAAAATGTTACCGTTTTCTTTTAAAATCGTGTGTATCATTTTGAAATGTAATGTACCACGTTATACGTCGCTGTATGTTTATTAACAGGTTCTGTGTCACGGTACATACTGTTGCTTTTTCCTTGCTGTCATGGAAAGCGAAGAGGCGCTATGTATGGAAAAACCGCCTTTCCTTTCAATGGTGGCCATCTTGAAAAAGGATTTTGTTTAACCAGAAATCCCATTTTTCCATAGCACACGCTAATGGTTTGCACATCTATACTATTATTGTCAAATCTTATTGCGTCTATGTCCTGTACTGTGAAAGGTGGTTCTTAACGCAACATTTACTTTGTTAACGGATGGCTTTCTTTTTTGGTAGTACAGCTAATAAGGCCATTTGCGAATGGAAATTAGGAAAGACATATCAAACAGTGATATGGGAGAGTGGTTAGCCGGCGCAAAAATATTGTGTGTTTGTTATTTCTAAGGTTGGGGCAGTGTTTGTCATGCTCCTTCATTACAGTAGTGCTGTTGTTTCTTGGAGAGGATGGATGGCCTTAGCTGATGTCATTTTCAGATAACTAAAACATTTGCTGAAAGTATGCAATGTGCACTACATTGTTAATGGATAACAACCAATACGTGTTGTCGCTGTGCAAGGCACATGTTGCAGGTGGACGTTCCTATATCAATATGAAATCTGTTTCCACATTGTCCATGACACAAACATCTTATTATATTGTCAAGTGGTATTCGCCGCAAGGTGTTTAAATAAGTCAGAAATTGCTTTACATTATGGTTACGTGGCACTACTGTAAACCGATCATCTTTAGAAAAAAAACTTTGCAAGAGGGACGGTATGGTTAAGTTGCTCTGCTGAAAACCTGTGAAATTCAGTAAAAAAAAAAAAAAACCGTTGTTAAAGGGACATTATGGTTAAGTTGCCCTACTAAAAACCCATAAAATTCACTAAAAAAAACTTTGTTAAGGGGACGTTATGGTTAAGTTGCCCTACCAAAAACCTGTGCATTTCACTAAAAAAACTTTTCAAACGTGCCATTTTGGTTCAAAGTAAAACCGAAAAACCCCTGAAATTCACCAGTTATGGTAGGCTAAGCGACCATAACGGCCCACACCACTGTCCTCTGCTAACACTAACACCCAGGACATGAAAGATGGCATCACAAATGTCATTAATGACATCACATGTTATGGTAAGCTAAGCAACCATAACTCGCACCACCACCGTGCACTGCTAAGACTAACACCAAGAAAATCAAAGAAGACATCACAAATGTCATTGATGACATCACTGATGACATCACATGTGCATTTAGTTTTCATACACAGCCTCCACAAGGGATTGTCATTACAATATTGGCAGAAACGTATCACAGATCATTGAAGAACTTTCATATGCCAAATAGTTCCTTAAGCAATGCATTGCAAAAAAATTCCATTGCATTACTGAGTTATTTCAGTACATGAACGCACTCATGAAGAAACGTAGGCATTGTCTGCAGCATGCGCTATCGAGGTGGAATATTCGAAATCTTCCCATGTTGGATATTAAATTGATAAATGCTTCCATTACAGAATTGTGCATTCTGTGAAACATAAATATCTGTGAACGCTTCCCTTACTGCATAATTGTACTATTACACACAAAACATAAAGAGACCACAATGCATACAAATAGAAGCATATACATGGAATGTAAAGTAAGCAAAAAAAAATGCAGTATTACCAGAAAGTGTTCATAACCGAACTAATTAATTTCATGCACAGAAAAGATTCTTGTGTTTCAGGATTCCTTCTTCTCCCGTGCATATGTATCATATGATGTAACTGTACCCTAAGGAAAGTATTGTAAGAACATATGAGAAGGGTAAGGTCTACAAATATAGTACTCTTTACTTTTTTAATTCCTGACTGACAGTGAAGAAAGCCACCTGGCTTAGAAATGTCAGTGAATAAAAAAAGATGGAGCTGGACATGTGATGTCATCAGTGATGTCATCAATGACATTTGTGATGTCATCTTTGATTTCCTGGGTGTTAGTCTTAGCAGTGCACGGTGGTGGCGCGAGTTATGGTTGCTTAGTTTACCATAACATGTGATGTCATCAGTGATGTCATTAATGACATTTGTAATGCCATCTTTCATGTCCTGGGTGTTAGTGTTAGCAGAAGGCAGTGGTGCGGGCAGTTATGTTCGCTTAGTCTACCATAACTGACGAATTTCAGTGTTTTTTCGGTTTTACTTTGAACCATAATGGCACATTTGATAAGTTTTTTTTTAGTGAAGTGCACAGGTTTTTGGTAGGGCAACTTAACCATAATGTCCAATTAACAAAGTTTTTTTTAGCGAATACATATATATATATATATATATATATATATATATATATATATATATATATATATATTGGCGCATGCCGCAATCTATTCACTACATAGATAGCCTTAAGAATACTTTGCTTGCGTTTCTTGCATCTGTGCACATGTAAAAGGACTTGATATCATCATCACTTCTGTAGCATGAACATCTTCAGTTTAATCTCGAAATGTTGCTTATCTTTGACACTTTCTTAACACTTGTAGAATGTTTATGTTCTCTTGCCTCTTCATCTCTTCTGGGTGTGTCAGCTCTGCTTCGTGTGATGTCACCAATCTTCCCTTTTGCTCACTTTTCCCACTTCTTCTGGGATTTCATTCAAATGGCCATCATATTGTGTATGCAGACATGGTTTTCTCAAAGGGGAACCTTGCTTCCAGGATTCTCCTTGGTATTAGTATCTTCACTGGAACTACACATATTTCACACTCTGGTTCCCAACATGTAGGCAACATGGTAGCAGTGCTTGAGGTGGGGGCACTTAGCTCCTTCTCACAGTGAGCCCTGAAGGAGACATTATGGGCAGTGCGGGTGGTGTAGAGAGTAGGAGGGAATGGGAACTGCTTTACTGAGCAAAGGCTTCAGAAGCTTAGTTCTTTAAGTAGTGATAAAAACAAGTGCTGGCACTCCCTTTCAGGTATTGTGAAGTTCAGGTACACAAATACTCAAACATAAGAAGTACAGGTAATGAGGGCCGGTGGGCCCATTTAAAGCAATGGTTCCGGATCAATAAAACATCATCTCATTCAACTGGAAGGACAAATATCTGTTTCTGTTTTCGTTTGGTCAAAGAAAAAGTGCATTTCAAAATGGCTGCGTCCATTCTTTTCTGGAGGACTCCTTTGTCTACAGAGAGCTCACAATATGCTGTCAGGTTTTAATTCCCTCCTTGCCAGGATATTACTCTGGCCCCAATTAAGATAGGTGTCAGATCCGCGGACATCCAGTCCCCGCTATTTGATTTTGGCTTTGACAGTTTTGTTGATGTGTCTTCTCTATCTCATCAGCACCACCTCCGCACAAGTCAATCACCCGCCTAGACAATGTTAAATGGATTTTCTGTTTTTCAGTGTAGAGTGTGCATTCTATCGTTCTCTTCTGCACCTGACTGTTTGAAACACATTGCCTTTGCTGGATACATGATTGCTAAACCTCTTTGTATTTTCTATCAGTGCATGGCAATTACACACTCAAGGCACTGTTCTTGGATATCGGTGTATTCCAATGCTTTACCGAATAAAGACATGTTTTGAACTGTTATTTGGCCATCGTGGTGTAAAATGCTATAACATATTTGATGAATATCATATTTATTCAGTGCTTTAGCTAACTGACATGAAACAAACAGGTATTACATGCCGATACAAGCTTAAATAATGTGTGGAAACACAATAACATGTTCATTTAAACAACTTACTACAGCAGTTGCTTTCTTTCCTATTTTTATTTATGGATTCATGTATGTATTGGAATAAAATATTAAATGTAAACCTTTTGCAATATAAAACCAACATTATCAAATTACATTAATTTAAAACTATATCTAGGAAATGTAAATAGAGCAATACTTATTGCAGTGCTTTAAAATGTAATGCCTATTGTTGTTGAGATAGTTATTAAAATATATAGGAAAGAGACCTTTTCATCTAAAGATGAAAATGAAAAAAAAAAAAACATTCAGATAGCAATATCATTACAAGAAGGGCTCATTTCATCACTAATGCTAGCAAAGACCCTTGGTACCTGGGGTAAAAATTATTCCAGAGTGGAATTCTAGGTACGATTAATTCAAAATAATCTTTGGAAAAAATGCTTTAGACTAGTGTTGCACGCTATGGCACTGGTCCTTATCTTAGCATAATTGGCAGGAGTTTCGGGGCATTTTTTTTAAAGAGCATCCGGAATCTTCAGAACGGATGGATTTTGATACGCTGGGAAAACAAAAGCTGACTCTTTTGTGGAACAGGAGTTGGGCATGCACAAGTAATCTGATATACATTTCTGACACTTAAGTGCTGTGAGCCTATTATACATTAATGTGTCATGTGTCAAATATTAGTGTTAGGAACACATTTATTCCAGGGGGCTAGCCAGATCACCAGGGGCCAGATTACATAAACTTTGCTCCGTATCAAGTGCAAAGTTGCACGGTATCACTAGGGAAAAGTTTTCCCTATTTCTAAAACACTGGAACATATTAGAAAACGATTGCACCAAAACTTGTGAAAATTGGCATGGTATAGGCACCTGGGCAAATATTTCCCTGGTGCAAAAATGACACATTTTCACTGCATTTTTGCACCAGGGTGTAGTTTGCCCTAGTGGTAATACAGAATGGTATTAGCACTAGGGCAAACTTTGCCCAGGTGCAAAATGTATCTTTTTTGCTCTGGGGCAATGTTTGCCCTTGTGCTTATATCATTCAAAACTGCCATTGTCGTGGTGCAATCGTTTTCTACTATATTCCAGTGTTTTTAGAAATAGGGCAAACGTTGTCCTAGTGCTAATACGTGCAATTTTACACTTGCACCGGTGAAACGTTTCTGTAATCTGGCCCCAGGTGTGCTGGCAGACTGCCCCTAGGAGTACCAAGTTCACCTTTGAGAATAATGTGATCTGCCCATTTCTTAAATCTAGCATCTGAAAAAAGCGCATCCACTCACTGTGCTATTTTTAGATGTCCAAGTTTTGTTTGTGAAATGGATCTAATGTTATTTACCGCCCTTGCTAACGGACAGTGCAATTATGCCTTTTCAGGCACTGCTCACATGTAAACTCCTCACTATCAGGGAACAGCGTGCCTGTGATAAGCTTGTTCCGCTTGCACTCCTGTGCAGCGACACATAGCGTGGATTAAAGAAAAATAGGGGAGAGCCATTTCTGGAACACATCAAAGTGGGAATCCACACTTCTTATCATGCTCACTCTTTCACCCACACATTGCTGGCATACATTTTTAAAGCCGATACACATCTCCAATCACAAATTCAATTCATTAACCGTAACATCCTGTTCGGCAGTTGTAACTGCAAGATGAGAACGGAAGGGCAAACACAGTTGTGCAGGAATTAAGTCAATAGGGTGACATAGATAATGCAGGGACTGGCAGAGTGTCTTTTAGCACCCTGGTCAGGTATGAAAGGCCAATCTGGTTGCTCAGAACACTGGCATTATCTATCAGAGACAGCCTGTGTTTCAGTGCTGTTTATACCTCATGGAGGGTGTGCTGCACATTGCCCTCAACCCCATGCTTCTTCATCCACATCTATCGACTGCTGCACTTCCAAACTAAGACACACTCCTTACCCGGGCCCCCTGACACCATCTTCACCTACCTTCTAAAAGCCCCTCAGCTCCAGCTCCCTGCTCCTCATAGCTGGCATCATTCAGAAAATGGCATGGAAATGGAAGAGGGGCTCTGTCGGAGCACTGGGTTCCATTTCCATGGTGGCCATCTTACAGGAAAGTATTTTGTTTGTCAGACAAGTAACTGTCCCTTAAAACTGGGGAAGCAAACCTAGGGTGGTAATAGCAACGTTGACCCCTGTTTTAGGCTTTGCTCAAGCCAAATAAACTGAGTGACAGATGCAATAGTTGTATATGCTCTAGTAAGTTGTCTACTGTAGTAAGGAATTTCCATACTCATAAAAAATGAGGTCTCCCATCACATAGGTAAGCAGCAGGATTCCCAGTTAATGAAGTATCTAACTGATTTATTTGTGATATTTTTTTCCTTTCTGGCAAGCAAAATAACATTTGAGTACTAAATGAACTGGTCAATACAATAGTGGCACTTTGTATGCTAGCATAATTTACAGTTATAACAGGAGAGCATCTGACACAGGGATGTACAATCATGTTTGCATATAATGACTGTGTACATAACAACACAATAAGAATCAATTACCTGGCGTAGTTGCCAAATGAAATATTGACATGTTTCAAAATAATTAGTGCAAATTAGACCATGCTGTTTTACTTTTAAAAAATCACATTTAAAGGCAATTACATAAAACGTGCACACAAAAAATCATCAATCAAAATGTAAACAGAAATAAGATGAGCCTTCACATATACACAATACAGAAACAGACATTACTAATAATGTAAAAAACATATATAAGCAGGTTGAAAATATATAATGTAAAATCAAAGAAAACACTGTGAAAATTATAACACTAGAGAACAACACACATACACACACACATTAAAAAGCCAAAATAACAAATGGCACATACAGTTTATGTTTACAGGAGCCACCATACAACTAGTGAACCTAACAAGGATACTTACTTAGTACACAAGCAACATAAACGGTTCAAAAACAAAACACATTTGTTGGCAGGCACACAGGAAACAAATATCAACTGATTAGTGAAACAATGTAACATTGGAAAAGGGATACAAAGATGCACGACAAAAAATCAAATTCAAAACCTGGCAAGGTGTTTCATAGAAAAGCATGTATTTAAATATATTGTCAATGCACCAACACACTTAAAAATATGTTTACACAAGTGTAAGAGTCCTCTTAAAAATGTTGGCCAATACACTGTTAAAAATGTAAAGTAAATACGTTGGGAAAATGAATGCATACTTCCTCTTCTGAGCTGTTGGAATATGCTGTATAGAAAAGTATATGACACATGCATACACTGTAGAAGGTAATGGTTTTGAATGGAAAGGTGGTGAAAACCATGTTTTTGTTAAAGTTTCGAACAATACTAATGAAAACACTTCCTATATTTTGAAATAATAAGTAGAACTGCAGTATAATGGACATGTACATGTACACAAACTGGCAAAATAAGTGAGTCACATTTTCAATATTTAAACAATTTGCTACTAAACAGTCCAAATTTAAAAACAACGAGAAAATGTACATTTTGCAAAAACCTAATCCATGTTATATGCAACAATACACAGAATTACAAAGGCATCATTTTCCTGTTCTTACTGAACATTATACTATTTGGATGCTAGCTGGTCAAAATACAACTATTAGGCATAGTGTAGAAATTGTATATAACTACAACACTGCAGAGTTACGTTTAGAATTAAGATAAATGGAAAGACAAACTTTATATGAATTTAAAGAAATCTCTAACAATTGTAGGGGAGGATAGGTCAATAGGACCCACCCCTTCCACTGCATCTCCCACCCTGGTGAAGACTCATGACTCGTCAGCAGCCCACCCGCCTCCGGGCCCAGGCGGCAGGGCGGCTGCAGACCGACACGTGAGGCTGCACCACCACGTCATGTGGCAGAGCACATACGCGATCTTGTACTAAGCCGACTCCATTTTGATAGAAACTTTCAGATCTAACCCAGGCAGAGCCAACGTGCACACTGAAAGCTGCAGCTTGACCCCCACTCGACCGCGCTCACAGAGGCCCACACTTCCCCCAACTCCCGCCGCATGGCAGATCCACTGAGGACTCGTTCTCACGAGCCACCAGACACAAACAAACAACAAAATAAAACACTGTAGCTGTTAACCTTCCGCAGTACATCATTGCCCCAGCCGTGAACAGGAACATTAGGAAATAACTGAAACCAGCCCAAATCCTGCATGCCCTGACCCTGTACCAAGCCCCCAGCGTTAGACTGTGTGGCGCCCTACACCCCTACCTACCCTGAAAACTCTTGTAATGTGTAGAAACCATTTATGTAATATATGTCATATTGACTAAAGTTTGCTGCTAACGTTAAGAAGAATGGGTAAAGAGTAATATGCAACAGATATTGTTCATAATGTAAAGATGTACGAAGACTGGCTAGCTGATGACAATATGCAATAACATGTGTTGCCCTCTTTATACATACACCTGCCTAACACTACCTCATGTTTGTATGTCAACTATAGATGTGAATTGTTGTGCTAAAGGGTATGGCCCCCAGTTAGTATCCCTTCTAATGCAAATGCATACAAATCATCTTAGAGACCCCAACGTGTTGTTATTCGCCCCTCACCCAAGGGACAATACACTGCCTTGTGCAGGATGCCGCGCACAGAGCTAAGGCCATCTCCCCCTCCTCCCGCCCAGGCCCTCCAGAGATAGCTGGTGTTCAAACAGCACAGCCTCGCCTCCCCTCCCGACCCTGCTGGTCCCATTTCAAGCATCCGCCTCCCCCATGTCAGAGGCCGCCACAGCCTGACTCCATGACTTGCGAGCTACCTGGTCCTAAATCCCACCGTCTCTCAGGCACTAGTCAGATGCCCTCCCACGGGCCAGAGGCATCTCCGCCGACCCCTAGTTAATGGCCCTCAAAAGGGGGGCGCCCACCCTTGTACCAACTAGGGGTGTCACAGTATTAGTTTTATGACGGTACAATAACCTTCTTGCCAAATGACGGTATATCATGGTTATTGCGGTATAGCAGGTGGAGTTAACCAATCTTAACAAATATTTTCTAAAAGGTCATAAATTGTCAGGTTTATCATCACAAACAAAACCAGGCACCCAGGGCCAGAATTGGGCTTTTCAACATACTTTCCACTGAAATGCCACCCCTTGCTTCCACCAAACAGAAACACGTGTGGAAAGGGGGGGGCCTGCTGCAACTGGCAAAGCAAACTGAATAGCTTTTCTTAAATGGTCCTTTAGGCTTTTAGCTCCCCCCACTGGCTACTGGTGAAGATGAACATGTTGCCATCTTGATAATCTGCATGCCACAGATCAATGGAGTCTGATGGTAGTATACGCTTGTGCGCATACACACACACACGCACACACACTCTCTCTTTATGTTACAGCCTTTAGTTTACTTCTGGTCCCATGTTACCCTTTGGTATGGCAGCAGGGAATACCCACAGAGATGATTACATTTCGCAGTGTCACTTATTATATGTAAATTCAATGAAAGAACCAGGCAAATCCCCCATTGTCATATGTTTAGAAAAAAATGATCCATTATAAATATATAAACCCCAAAGCCACCAACCCAAAGTCCCGGGAGGATAGCTCAGCGGCAACGTGCGTGCCTTGGAAGCAAGACGACACGAAGCAACACAGGTTCTATCCCTGGGTCCGCGCTTAGAAACCTCTGGGTGCTTAAGTGCGTTATAAATACGCAACGAAGACAAAAACAATTACGCAACTAAATAAACAAAACCAATTTCTTTAACAGCGCCTCGATGCCCGCAGGCTGTATGAGCGCTTTAAAAAAAATGTACATAAAAAAAACCCCTCTTCCTTCTTGGCACTGTATTTATTCTTCCTATTGCTAACATATTGCTTTTGTGTCAGGCACGTGTGGTTTATGGAATGGCATTAAAAACTGCTCAAACTGAAACTACTTAGCAGACGGCACATCCAACAGTGCAAGACCAAGACTGTGCAGCACTTGCTTACTGCAGCCTTTCCAAATCAGATTGAAAAGCCCACTTAACGGTATGAACGGTATACCGGTATAAACAATGTGACGGTTATTATTGTTCAATTAAGTGGTTCACGGTATCTTTTACGGTATACCGTAATACCGTTACATCCCTAGTACCAACAGATCGTAATACCATCCCTCACCAAATCTACCAAGACAGGGTGGTGAAGTGACCCCTCCCATGCCCCTGACTATGCACATGGGACCAGATTGTTTGAACCTAAGTTATCCTCACCACTGATGTATTGAGACACTTCAGATTGCATATCAATGTTCCTGTCTGCGTATTGATCTAAGGTCAGTGCTTACAAGAGGTACAAACCAACGGAAGCATGAAGTGTGACGAATGGGTGTGAATGGGTGGCCAAAAGGGCAAATGTCAGTTTATTTACTAATCATCGCTACAAGGCATGTCCGGCCCGGCACTCCACCCCGATGAGCCCAGCTGACCTTCCAACCCCACGTGGCACAGCACCAACGTCAGCCAATCCTGGCAGAACAACTCACTACTGTGTATACCCCCTAGACATCACCAACCAATCCCCACGATTATGTGTCCCCTATAGCTTGTGTCACCCATGACGTGTTCTGTAAATAAGTGTGTCCTTTATTGCCTCTCACCAAGGGGGGTGCGTTTTTGGGGACGCTTACATTCACAATATATAAGACTGATACTTTGAAGTTGAATGTTTGCAAATGAGAAATAAAAATTAACATTTACAAAGTAACCAACAAAAGTTAAGTACATACCAGATACGTCTTTCCATGAAGGCACAGGGGTTGCGTGCCTCGGGCGTCCACATTGGGGGGCCCTGTTTGACCTATATATGCAAAAACATATTCTCCAATTTTTTAAAAAATATGTAATACAGCAGGATATGTTATAGTGCAATAGTGAGGCAATAAGCCTGCTGACCAGTTGTTGTTGCCAAGTACATTCCATTCATATCAATTCATCACATAATGCTTCTTGTGTCCACGCCATTGTTTTACAGTTTTTGCTTTTTGTATAGTAGTATCGTTTTCACAGTCTTGTAGACAATATATTGATCCCTTGCAAACCAAAGTTGAAATGCATATTGACATATTTCAGTGCCAGTATGGCTCAGAAGATAGCTCAGTCTGTTAAGCACTTTTTGCAGAGATATTTGGTCAAATGCCAGATATAATACCACATTTTGGCAAAGCTGGCTGCATTTCCTACATCTAAGGTATGCATGTACATAATATACCTTTGCTGACAGTAACACCTACTTTGTTACAAAACAACATACCTGCACATGGTCACACTAGCTATATAAATTACCGTAGCATGGTATGCTGCAATTCTAGATCTCTGTTCCTCCTGAAGAGGTTTGTCAAAATTGGGTGGCAACGACCAACGAAGACCTTAACGTGCGAGTCAGAAAAGGCGATTAGGTAGCAGCATTCAATATTGTGGAAGCAAAGTGTTGATGCTCATATTCCGGCTTTACCACCAGATGATATAGCGATCATGAACAAATCATTTTATCTCATTGCGCAGTACTGTGCAGTCCTCTGTCAAAATATTTGCCCTCTCACATTCCGGTGAAATTGTTCAGGGCATTGCCTGCTCTCTCCTGTTATATAGGCTATTTAATTGAAAGGGGTCCTAGACAGAAAATAGCAGACCCAATATTATAGGCCTGTTCAAGCTTATTTTCAGGTCTGCTTATTTGTCACAAAAGGTTTGATTTTGTATGCAAATATCTGCACATAATGAATAACAATCCACAAGTCTGTGTGTTTGGTGTAATTAAAGCTTTGAAATATAATGCAATTGAAAAACCCAGATGACATTTTATCCGCTCTCATCACTCAGTGCTTATATACTGCACTTGAAGTTGGAGATGGTTGATTTAAAACCATTCACCTTTAGCATCACGCGCTTCTATTAAGAATGGTTGTTGTGATATGTGTTTATTATGTGGTGTGTCTACTTACCAAGAAAAGTCTACAACGTAGGATATTATTTTAGCTCATGAAAGTCACAGCTATATGCGGAGAACGGTCTGGTCAAGTGCAGAAGTTGGACACTGGGCTCAAAACCCTGCTTCACCTCTAAATGTAAGTGTGTGATCCCGGGCAGCCCAATTAACCTCTCACATGTGGCATTTATTTCCTAAACATTTCTAAATGGTCAGCCCCTATGAGTGATTTATTGCTCAGGGTAATCTTTAAGAAACCTCACTCTTATTTTAAATGGCTATAGTGTTGCTTCGTAGGTAATAATAAAGAAAATTTATATATTGCACTCCACAAAGTCATTGTTTTCTTTTTCTTTGCTCACTAAGAGCAATACCGTTTGGTTAGCATGGCCCTCTTCTAATCTCAGTCTAAGTGCCAATATATGCAAACATCCTTGTTTACCTTTCTAATTGCTTTTGATCTGTCTCCTGTATACATGTTTCAGCACCTTTATATTCTGTAAGGCGACTAATCCAAGTTCGGTGCCTATGAGTCACTTTGTATTTTATTTCATGAGATGTTTAAAGTGCTTTTACCAAAGTGTTTTGCAGCAATAATAATAAATTAAAAAAAAACAATAGAATAAATATGAGGCAAGCAAAACAACAGATTTGAATCGGGTGTGTGCTAAGCGGGGGAAAGTGAAAGGAGGAAATTAGCTTAGCTTTGAGTAGAGAACGAAACATATGAAGAAAAGGAGAGGGGCGCATATCAGGTTGCAGGGAAATCCAGAGTTTGGGTGCCAGAAGGGTGAAAGAGTAGAAAAGTGAGGAGACACAGGGAGTTTTGGGGTTGTCAAAAAGATGAAGCTGTTGAGAGCGAAAAATACCGGTTGGGGGTTTAAGGAGAGATGAGAGAGTAAAACGTAGGGTGAAGCAAGGCCATGCTAACACGTAAAGACAATACTGGAACAAGAGTCGAGAATCAAACGGAAGAAGAGGTTTGGAGAGGTTTGAAGTAGATAGCGAGGACCAATGGGGTAGCAGAAAAATAAGATGAAAGACAGAATTTGAGAAAGAGCGGAGGGGAGTGATATGAGACAAAGCAACACCAACTGGAAGAGCTGAACAGTAGTCCAAGAAGACAAGATAGAGGAAGAAAACAGGAGTTTACCTGCATGAAAGGATAGAAGGGAACAGAGCCAATCGATAGTGAAAAGATGGCACAACGGATTCAAGCGGTGCAGGAAATATGATGAAAGAATTTGACCCTGGATCTAATGTGACTCCAATATTACAATTCATTGGCAAGACGAAAAAGAAGGAAGGAGGGAAGTAAAGAGCAGAAGTGGAATGGAGGGGTGTTGAAGAGGATGATGGAAGATGAGGATCTTGATTTTGGAAGAGTGAAGGTTAAACAAGAGAGAAGACATCATGTTTGTACTGAGGAGAGACAGGCAGAGACTGAGGAGTGGAGTGAGTCAGTGAAGGAGGAGAAAGAAAAGACAATATGGGAATCCTCTGCGTAAAAGTGGAATTGCAGGTTAAAGGATTCAATGAATGAAGTGAAAGGAATAGTGTAGATAGAGAAAATAGGGGTACCAAGACCTGAACAATGAGGGACACTGTAGTGGAGCGAGAGAGGTGAAGAAGTGTGACTGGCCCAGGAGACCAAGTAGTTGCATGCAGAGAGGTAAGAGTGGAACTATTATAGAACAAAACCAAGGAATCAAAGTGAGGAGAGAGCTGTAAGTCTGTAAGTAGAGTAGGGAGGTGTACAGTAATGAAGGCTGCAGAAAGTGTCAAGAGAATGAAGATAGAAGAGGACTTGTTATGTTGAACACATAGGAGTGAGTTAGTGGCAAGTGGGTGAGCGGTTTCAGTTGAGCGTGTGGGACAAAAAAACAGATTGTGTGACAGGTAGAATGAGTAAAGATTAAGATGAGAGGCGATCCGAGAGTTGACAACTCTTTCTATAGATTGGAGATTAATGAGACAAGAGATATAGGCTGGAAATTAGAAGGAGAGGAGAAATTAAGCAACAGTTTCTTTAAAAAACTGGAATAATAATAGCATGTTTGAAAAGACTATGAACTGAAGAAGTGCAGAGGGTTAGAATGTCAAGAGCAGTGAAGTAAGGTGTCTGGAAAGGATACATCAGGGGATGAGAGATGTGAAGATAGGAACAGTGGTGGAAGCTGTACATTGAGTGTGTGAAAGAAAAGAGCTAGTGTTGGTGTCAGTAAGGTGGAAGAAGAGAAAGTTGCTGATGCAGGGTGCATTTTAATAGAGTGTGGCAATGGAGGGGGAGGGAGAAGACCAGAGGAAGGAGGAGCAAAGACTTCAGTGGTAAAGAAATCAGAAAGGTTAGTAGTGGGAAGTGTGGGTGTGATGGCGGGATCCATGGGGGGGCGAAGAAAGTAATGTATTGATATAATGGAACAGAAAGAAGGGGTGATGTGTGAGAGAAGAAGTGGCAGAGGAAAATCATTGATTTCTAGCATTAGGAAGTGTTATACAAGTGGAGAGTGGACAGACCTGGGAGATTATCAGGAGAGAACATGTTTTCCAACGGTGCCTGGCTTTACATTAGGAGGAACAGATAGAGTGAAGAGTAGAGGAGTGGCAAAGCTGAGGGCGTTTAAGAAATTGAAAGAAATGGTGAGGTTGGAAAAGAGAATACGCTGTAGAGGATTGGGTGTTGTGCAACGTTGATGCAGCTCTGCCAGAATAGAAGATGGAAAAGAGTTTGCTAGGCGTATGATATGATAGGTTATTTATAAAGCGCATAATACTTAGAGGTTTTTAAGTGCGGACCCCTGGATCGAACCTGTGTTGCTCCGTGTTGTCTTGCTTCCAAGGCAACCACGTTGCCGCTGAGCTATCCTAGGAGCAGAAGCAATTGAGGATGCACATGCAGATTTAGAGAACAAGCATTAGTCGTGGTGGTGAAGGTGGGGGAGGTGTAGTTTTGATATGGAGAAGTTAGAGAAAGAATGAATGAAGTGATCAGATGAGTAGATAGGATGAGCGCAAACGGAATAATTAGCTGAAAGGGTGGTAAAGATAAGATCAAGAGAAGACAAAGACACGTGAAAGGGAGGGGCGACTGGAGGAAAACAATAGAAAAGGAGTCCAGAAGAGGTAGGTAGGGAAGAAGAGGCATGAGTAAAGGACAGGTTAAGGTGAAAATTTCCAAGCAGAAAGAAGGAAAGAAAACCAGGGTGAATAATGGAGTGAATGAATATCATCGTAGAAGCTAAAGGCAAGGACTGGAAGAGCAATAAATAGGTACAGAAGCCAGAAGTAGGGTTAAGAGAAAGGAGAGAACTGATACGCAAAGAAACAATGGGAAGGTTAGGAACAGGACAAAAGAGAACAGGAAGAGTGGCAAAGGTTGCCAGCAACCCCACCCCTCGCATGAAGGTGGGATGTGTGGGACAATTTAGTATTGGAAGAGAATAGGGAGGCAGGAATAGCAGTATTAGAGGAAGAATCCAGGTTTCAGTAAGCCAGATAAATTGCTGATGAATGATGGAAAAAGAAATCAAAAATTTACCGCATTTTATTGCTGATGGAGCAACCATTCAGTAGTCCAATAGAGATACCAGCGGCAGGGTGGTGGAGACGTGTTGGCAGATAAGATTAGAGGGGCAGTGTGAGCATGAGAAAGAGGGGAATCATGGATGAAGGTATGATGACTGGGATGGTGTGGACCATGGAGCGAGGGATAGAACAAAAAGTGTACTAGTCATTAATGAGGATAGAATTAGCAGGAGTCCCTTGTGGGGGCAGTAATGCATTTAATGGAGAAAGTGTAGGACAGTAAGAATCATAGTAGAGAGAGAAGGAGGACTATGAATAATAATGCACAACCTACTTATCTGTGTTTTACTGCGGCTGGTATGCCATCCTCAAGGCTGCTACTGTTAAAAAAGTGTCTGGTACTTATGCTAGAACACAAGGGTTCCATGTCATTTCATCGCGTGATTTTTTTTGCAGGGGTTTTTGCCACAGATTTTATAACGAAAAACTCTACGAATGTTTTTATTTTTATTTTTGGGGGGTTCCCCTCTAACCCCTATCCCCTTTAATTTGTTTTGCTATTCTCAAACACCCACATCTCATATACATATTTGCCTACCCCCCCTAAAAATGTGATGAGTTTTTTAATGAAACAAATTGTGGTAATCCCCCCGCAAAAAAACACAAGTACTCTAGTCATGAACTGCTAATGTTGCCATTGAAATGGCATTTATCTATTACTCTGGTTCCAATAAAGATGTTGAGGATAAAGGGACTTTAGGGGAATGCCCTTCATTAATGCAAGACCAGGGATTCAGGATTACTTAATTTATTTTGTTTGAGTGGGGCCCCAAGGATGTCTTTTCACTGTGCCCCAACATTCCTCAAGCTTCTCCAAGCACATACATAAGTATTTTCTAAATATTCCAAACCAATAAAAATGTATACGCTTGAAAATAATCAATAACCTCTGCATTTGTTTAAGTGTTGCCAACACCCATGCTAAAAAAAGTTGGTTTCATTGATCAATGTAGATTAAAAGACCAGTGACATAAACAAAAACAGGTGGATTAGACTTATTATGCATGTATATACTGAAGAACACACACCCCCAGAGGAAAACTGTAACATGTGTCTTTGATATAATAAACATTTAGACATAGAGACATGACAGATACTTGCAATTACAAGTGGCATGAAACTACAACACATTCTTAAAATATTATAAGATCTAAATTTACACACAATTATTATCATCCAAATAGTATGCCCTTTCCAAATTATTTTAATGTTTCAATTCAAATTTGGCAAAAAGACAGATGAATTATCCAAAGCTTAAAATGCAAAAAATTGTATTGACTTTCAAATATAAACCACAATGTACAAACGTTGGCAGTTAATTGTGCATTTGAAAAAACACACTGTTAGCACTAATAAGAGGTGTATCAACACAAAAGTAAAATAATCAGGCAACAATTTGCAGATTTGCCTACAGTCTACCAAGGTGTATTTTGCTTTTAAAAAAAAAATAAACATCACTAAGGTGTAAAAATTGAAGCACATGTCAATTTGAACCATGATGATATTCAAGAAACAGAAAGACAGTTAGAAAAAAAAATGCTTAGAATAACAATGTTTTCCCAATCATCTTCCTCGTTTTAATTAAATGACAAGCCATATGTATTCATGTGATCTTTGATTTAGACTAAACAATGCATATTTGCTCAAATTACTTCATGAAAGTGAATTAGCAAAATTATTTAATGAGTTGCTCACACGAACATGAACACTCTACCAGACCATTACAGCATCTACTCTAATTGAAAAATAAGAAGCTAAATATCAAGAAGTAGAAAGGAGTGTAACCTTCCAGACCACCCTTCTTCGCCTGCCAAGCCATCACAAAAAGCAAAAGACCATATGCAAATCAGGCTAGGTCCCACCTCAAAAGGAGAGGTCCAGCCCAAACTGCTTGGTCACATCCCTTCTGCATGAGACCACACACATCCCCAAACATGTGCCTGCCTTGTCGGGCCTCATCATTAATTTGTAGCTTGGCTCTGTATGCCCAGCAGGCATGGGATCCACGTCTAGGACTACCTGTCCCACTCGGTGTGACTACAGAAACAAAAAGAGGTGTTGACTGGAGGGTTTCAAATTATTTGTAACCTCTGGCATTTCTCTGGGCAAATCTCGAGACCATCCTTCTTCACCTACCAATCCATTACAAAAGGGGAAAGCCCATTTGGAAATCAGGCTTGGTACCACCCCAAAAGAGTGGGTGCAAACTGCTTGGTCAGATCCCTTCTGCACGAGACCACAAGCATCCCCGAAACATATCATATTTTGTCCTCTTTGGGTCTCATCAGAAAGCAGTGTTACAAAATATTTTAGCAAATAATTGAGGGACAATAGAATGCTTGTTTAGGTATTTATCCGACTTAAATTATATGTTGTGTAACCTTGGAAAACCAAAGTGCTTTGTTACTTTAGGTTATGCAGTATTTGCATGGGAAGAACTCATCTTTTTAAAAGAGGCAAATGCTCACCTTGACAACATTAATGTGCTACCACATGAACTTTGCAGTGGCTTCAGTTAATATATCAAGAGTTGTTATCATCATTTCCTTGCAAAGCTAAACTTTGCTTTAAACTCAGAGTCACCATCAATAGGCAAAGAAACATATTACTATTGTTGAAAAGCTAGAGGATCTCTCAAAATGCATATGGTTTTGAACTGGGACAGCCAACCCAGCCATTTAAGATGAGATAGCGATACTTAGAGACAGATGGGGATGCAGAATATTTACTCAAACATCAACAATCAAACTAACTCAGGAAGTTGGCAAAAATACAACTGTTTTAATATCAATTATCTAAAATGGTGAGTTACAACGAACGTCAGCACGTTCGCTTGATCCTCACACTCAAATCAACACATAAAAAAGCAGGTTATGTACTGCAAACACGTCACTATTGACATTAATCTACTTTGCAAACTACAAAAACCTATTAGAATTGGTGATAGGCTTACAAGAAACATCTAGGTATAGGTTCCATACTAGACAGGAAAAGTGATTGGGTCTCTAACATCAGGGGGGGCAACTAAACCCTCCTCTAGTGCAGGTTACTACGAACGTCATCAAATAAATGGCATCCAGTTGGGTATACAAACTATAGGGCTCTCTGTTACGTGTTCCTCTATAATTGTTTGGCACCCTTGTATCCCTCTGCAATATTCCACATACGTAAGCAACATGCAGGCTGGCATCCAAGTGCCAGTGGGATGGCCACAACCATAGCTTCCCACCAGTTAGCCCTGGCATCCATCATCACACTTGCAGCCTTCTAGTCAATTAAAGCGTTGAACTTGGACTTGGAAATGTTCTCCGTGATGAAGAATATGAGGGAGTATAGCACACTCTGTCTTCTTGATTTCGAAACAGTTCATCATAGTGTCTATTTTCATCTGACCATGTGACTACAGACCACGATTTTGAGTCTTACTGCTTTTAAATAATACTGCTATTTTATGAACCTCTGACGTCTCCTTTGTTCTCGCCTCTCACCAGAGGCAGGGGTTTTGTTGTTTCACACGTTCTGTAAGTGTGTGTACACACATCCAGGCCCAACACGACCTTGAATTCTTGGCATTGATCCAACCAAGCCTTTCTTTGATCCACCTCCATGGTTGAGTTTTCGATTTCTAAGTGTGCCGCACTAAAAACGTCTTCCTGCTTTCAGAATTCAACTCTGCTAAAGCACAATGTGGAATCGTCCATAGTCCTTACATGATATGATATGATATGGCATTTATAGTGCGCCTATACACAAGTGTTTCAAGGCGCGACGAGGCAAGGGAGGGGGAACAGAGGGAAGACAGACAACGATCCTACTAGGCCATGTGTAATTCAGATGGCGCAAGTCAATGGGTAGGGGACGGAGGAGAAGTGCGGGGGGAAAGGGGGAGAGGACAGTGCAGGTGGCAAGAGAAAGGGTAAGTGCAGACGTCCAGTGTCAAGTGCTAGAAGTGGGACCGTAGGGATACAGAAAACAGTCACCAAGTGTAGGGTTGCCAGGAAGGCAGTGCAGGAGTGCGACTGGCAGGGGAGTAAACCTGGGCCCGAGATCAGAGGGTGGCTAGGTAACCAGTGCAGTTTCAGTGTCAGCCAGGAAATCAGCAAGGGAGAGGAGGAGAAAAAGCAGACTCAAAGAGAAAGGTTTTGAGGTGCTTCCGGAACTAAAGATGATTATCCTCAAGTTTCTGGGAGGCAGGGAGGCTGTACCAGGTGGAGGCCCCAGCCAAAGAAAGAGATCTACCCCCAACTTGTTGCTTGGAGAAGTGAATGACCCTGAGGGAGTTGGAGGAGGAGGAGTAAAGAGCTCGAGAAGGAAGGTATTTAGGAAGAGAGAGTTGAAGGTATTGAGGCCTCAGGCCCCAAAAGGCCTTGTGGACGATGCAGAGGGTTTTGAACGTAATCCTCGCAGCCACTGGGAGCCAGTGCAGAGATTTCAGTCCTGGAGAGATACAATCCCTGGGCTTGAGGCCAAGGACAAGTCTCACAGTCCTGTTAGGGATAAGTTGCAGGGGGCGGAGAGTAGAAGCAGGGAGATTTAGAAAGAGGTTGTTGCAATAGTCCAGCCTGGAGAGAACCAGAGCTCTGGATACAATGAGCTTCTGGGGGAAGGAGAGGAAAGGAAGAATACCTCTGAGGAGGAGCAGCTGGTAGTGTGACTTCTTAGAGACGTATATATACTTGTTTTATATATATACATTGGGGCATCACCGCAATCTATTCACTACATAGCCAGCCTTAAAGAATACTTTGTCTTCTACTTGTAAAATGACTCAATAATTTCTCCATTATTCTTATAGCATGAACATCTTCATCTCCAGCCCAAAATGTTGCTCATCTTTAATACCTTGAACTCAGCACGTATAGAATCTTTATGTCCTCTCTTCTTCTACATCTTTTCTGAGTGTGTCAACTCTGCTTTTCATGATGTCACCAATCTGCTTTCTCGCTTGCTTTTCCCTCTTCTTCCGGGATTTCATCCAAATGACCATCATATTGTTGTGTATGCATGTAGGGCTTCCTTAATGGAAATCTTACTTCCAGGATTCTATTTGGTATCAGTATTCTTACTGGCAATGCATTCTGGCTCCCAAAATATAGGCATCATGGGAGAGGAGCTTTGGGTAGGGTACTCAACACCACCTCTACATTTTCATGGGCTGAAGGTATTGCACGATTTGGAGAGGATACTTCTGAAACAGTAAGTAAATGAAATATAAAAAAATATGTCCCTTGTCAAATTGAAAATGAGCACAAACACCCTGACTTACACAGCAAAGTAATAAGGTTTCAAACCGACAAATGCACATCCCATTTTAAACGAACATACAAAATAAATTGAAGCTTTTACAAAAGATATCCATTTGGTTTTCACTAGAAAGTAGTGTTCAGAAACAACTATTTATGTACATCGCTATGCCATTAGACAACTTTGTAAAGTGAAAAACAACCAAAAGATCTTACAAATTAGAAAGTGGGATATAAGGGCCAAATTCATAGTACAAAAACGAAGTCTACGCAAACTACGTTGCGCCATAAAGAACATTGTGCTTACTTGCACATGGAAAAAGTTTTGCGCTGGTCGCTGATTCATGGATTCCAAAGCGTACAGTAAACCGCAAGCACAAAAAACGAGTTGTACCTGGAACGCCCATAAAACGACCCCATGCAAACAAAAACTAGCACCAACAAACAACCTTTGTGTCTGCCTTTGCACCATAATCCAGCACCCTGGCAAACTTGCAGACCATTCCCTGTAAATTAAGAAAGCACCCTGGTAAAACTATGGACTGTCCCCTGTAACTCAAGTCAGCACCCTGGTGAAACTGTGGACCATCACACATAATGCAAGGCAGGACCCCACTGAAACTGTGTACCATCACACCTAACACAAAGCAGCACCCCCAGTGAAACTGCAGACCAACCCCTGTAACTAAATGCTGCACACCAGCAAAACTGCAGAACGTCACATGCAACACACGCACCCCAGTGAAACTGGGGACCATTATACGTAATGCAAGGCAGCACCACAGCAAAACTGCAGATGGTCACCCCTAAGTCAAAGCAGCTACCTGAAGTCCTGACACCTACCACTATCGCCACTCACTTCTGCCCCAACCCCAGGCAGCCCCCTGCTTCTCTGGCCTAACCCACCACCCCAACTCACCTCTCCCCCAACCCAAGGCAGCCCCCTGCTAGCCTGCCTTATACCCACCATGCCCACTCACCTCTGTCCTAATCCCAGGCAGCCCCTGCTAGTCTGTCCCACTCCCACCACCCCACACACCTTGCCCCAACCCCAGGCAGTCCCCTTCTACTTCACCCTACTCGCACCATCCCCACTCATCTCTGCCCCATCCCCAGGCAGCCCCTTGCTCGTCCACACACTTACCAGAAAATGTGGAGTAAAATCCTACCACAGCCTCTCAGGCTTGCCTCCACCATGAAGTACACCTGCCACATATCCTCCACCAGTTCCATCAACTGGTAGCACTGATGTTGAATTCAGAACTGTAGCCTCTTCAAAGAATCCCTGCTACACAGCACCAAAGCAAGGTGGCATTTGTATAGTGCTGTTCTGGCATTGAAAAGGCCTAAACATGCTGTAGCAGAATGTCCTGGATGACCAAAGTCTGAGGAATCACTGATTGGTCTTTGTCATCAAGATTGCCGGTGTACATTTCAGCCTGTACAAAGGCAAGTAGATAGCTAGGGGTGGCAAAGTTCATGCCAGTGACACAAGCATAACAGGCCTGAAGATTGGTGATGTGAAGGCTGTCAGAGAGTGTGCGAATCAAGGAGAGCAATAATGTGTCCAGCTAGAGTATACAATCAATCATGGGACTCCGCTGCGTCCCGTGGCAGAGGCGATGCATGATTTGAGGGCAGGTAGTGGCTGATTGCAGATGTGGGTGGCTGGGTAGGTGACCGTACTTTGGGAAGGATACATCAATCTTCCATAGAGTGCACATGTGATGAGTGTAGCCCATCAATCCACAGTGAACACACACAATGCGAAATACCTCTAACAGTGAAAAGAGTGTCGGGACTTCCACATTGAGAAGCCAAAGGAACACCGAAACATGAGTGGACCAGAATGTAATGCAAAGTACAATAAACTACAATTCTAGTAGCCAATGTGCAGAGGTGAATGAGCAGTCACCAGATACAACACACAACTTAACCACTTGGAAAATGTGGCATTTCACATTCACAAGTGAGCCTCCACCTCCCAATCAGAGACCCCAAACACCATCACTACATATCTTAGACATCACTACAACCAGCCCTGTAGGAACACCATTACATGCACATCACAAAGTGTGAATCCCACAACACCAACACACCAACACTAAACACACAGTGACCCCGCACATGGAATGGAATCAGATAAATAGGCATTGCCCCTTCAAGCCGTATGATGGCCCCACTCCTACATGTGAAATGCATGTGCACATGTCAAAGTCAATTAAAAGAATGCCAATATGTTAAGCACGGACAAAGCACACAACATCAACAAACACACATGAACACATTCACCAATGGAGTACAAACTCAACCATGCCATATGACTATCACACACACATCCACACCATGTACACGATTGAACAACCTGCCTGTATTTCAAAGCACGCAAGTCGTCAAGCAACACATTTGCATAACAAACCTGTCAAAAACTTCAACCAAAAAGCACTTCACATCCCCACATCTACAAGAGCCCTCCCATGTACATCGAGCACGGATGCAACATCCATCACAAACAAGGAGCATGTGCACATGTCCCCCAGCAACCATCACAGTAACAACATGTCACTCATAGTGATACCCCAACCCACATGATTGCCATGACTTCAATAGGTGGCATGGTATTCCGAAAGATAAGTAAGCCATATCCCTGGAAAAAGTACTGAACAACATTGATTATCACGTCATTCACTCAGAACATATAACACCACAAGGCAATCAACTCGATTGGGTGGTCACGTATTATGTGGAGACCAAAATGGGCACCACTACGCCTTGTATATGGACTGACCCTTTCAAAATAAGTTTCACAGTAAGAATTCCCGGAACCTCAACTAAAGAATAAGAACGAGCAAAATAAATCTCTGGGTAGAAACTTTAAGATCACCACTCTGGCACTTATGGGTCAGTACATCAAGGAAATCCTCTCGAGCACCACTGATGAAGATACGTGCAATGATGTAGTGAATAAGATCAACTCACAAACCCAAAAGCTAATAGATACATTAGCACCCATTAAACAGAGAACAGTGCGAACCAATAGTAGCCATCACAAATGGTTTAATGATATGATATTATAGGTTACTTATAACGCAATTAATACCCAGAGGTTTCTAAGCGCAGACCCGTGGATCGAACCTGTGTTTCTCTTTGCTGTTTTGCTGCCAAGGCGAGCATGTTGCTGCTGAGCTATCCTCCCGAGACAATTAATACTAAGTTAAGGCAGCTAAAGAAAGAAAAAAGGGAAACAGAACGTAACTGGTAAAAAAAATCCTACTAAAGACTACCAAGATAAATGGCTGAACACAGATAGAAAGTATAAAAAAGCATTCTAAAAGTAAAAAAATAATTTTATAAGGATCAAATATCAGTAGCGACTGATTCCACAAAAAAGCTGTTTGAAATCCTCAAATCAGTTGAAAAACCAAAAACCTTGATTCCACCTTTTGAACCCTCCCAAGCGGATTGTGTAAAGGCGCAAGAAGCCTTCTCCAGCAAAATACTGAAAGCTAGAGAAGCCATAAGAACATCACAGGTCAATACCCTAAATCAAATAGAACAAAAATAGGAATACGTTCTCACAAAACAATCAGGTTCAATTTAAGTTTCGCCCTATATAGTGGGTGATATGGAAGGAATTCCAAAATCCATGAGGCCAATCATGTGCAGAAAATCTCCTACCTTCCAAAATGATAATTGATAACAAGGACATTTTCGCTCACCTGTTTACCAGAATGGTAAATGCATCTTTTTAGAGATGGGAATGTTCCTGGAGTCATCAAGACTGTAACTGCGACACACTTGAATAAAAAGAAAAACGGGCCTGCAATTTTTTGTTGCAAGTATTGGATAAAGCTGCCACAATACAACTCTGAGGTTATGTGAAGCCAACGACACACTACGCACACAACAATCTGGCTTTGGGTCCGCACACAGTACGGAGACTGCTCTGCTGGACCTATAGACTTAGATGCTGAGTATAATGGATAGGATTAATACTGGCCTATTTGTTCTGCTAGATCTAAGGGCGGCTTTTGACCTCTTGGACCATCAGCAGCTTCAGTGGGCTCTGGAAAACATAGGCAACTGCTCTGTTGAAGCAACTAGACGCATTCTTATCAGAAAGGAAATCTAACATAGATTAGGAGGAAGCATTTTTTAATGAAACACCTATATTGTGTGGCGTACCACAGGGCGCAAGCCTATCACCACTACTATTCAATCTTTATCTAAGGTTTCTATGGATAGTGCTTGATAAGATCGGTAATTTTTTTACCAACTATACCGACGACACCCAATTGGTAATAGAACTTAGTGGGTGCTACGCCAAAGACCCGGCAAAAGTATCATGTCTCTATAACATTATTGAAAACCTGGATGAGGGAAAGCTGGATGTGCCTTAATAAAACTGAGCTAATGATCTTTGGCTCCCCGCATGTACGTCCAAAACTCAGTGAAGAGTATAAGACCATCAACATTAAAGGCTCCCCGATCACCGTGATAGAGAAAGTGAAGACATTGGGTATATTCCTGGAAGCCTCTATGGGATCCAAGGCTCAGGTGGTCTACTTTTCAAAAAATTGTCAACACTATTTACGATTGCTTAAATCAGGCCATATTAAAATGAGGACAATAGTGCAACCATAGCTCGAGCCGTTAATCTATCTAGGCTCGACTATGGCAACGCACTGATTGATGCCAGTAAAGGTTGTATTTCCAAATGAAAAGTACTGCAGAATAGTGCAGTGAGAATTGTAAAGAAAAAAATTAAAAGGGACCACATAACTAAGGATAGGAAAGATCTGCATTGGCTGTCAATGGACGACATAATCCAATTTAAAGCCTTCACGCTGGTACGCAGACGTATATCAGGAAATGGACCAGCCTACTTAAAGAAAGAATTGTTCTTTATGTCGTCTGATCAAGTGTCGCAATTTCAAAAAACGTAATGGACTGGGCCACGCTTTCCCAGTGAAAGCAGCCCAAAAGTGGAACAGTCTGCCAGCAAATATAAGGCTGGAGAACAAATAGCACCCATTTAGAAAAGCGTTGAAAACCAACCTCTTTAAGTGAGCCAGTTCAGTTATAAATTTTAGCATGAGGTACAAACCTTATCGTCATATGAGTTACTGTCCTGTGTCTATATGTGAGTGCACAGAATCCCGCGGGCTTATCGGCGCTATATAAATAATAAATACACAAATAATAAATAAATAATAGGACCTGTGCGCTTGGAGAACATGGGAAAAGTAAAAGTGCACATGAACAAAGAGACTGCAACAAGTGTGGTATGAATACCATGAAAACCTGTATTAACTGTTGACACATAAATACTGGTAGAGAAACATGTCCATGGATAAAAATGAGTAAAAGTCAGAAAAATGACACCTAGCACTATGAAACTATGTACACTGGAAGCTGGCTAGACTGATGGGATGCCTGCTAGGCCTTCCACCAGGGCCGACTCCACCACAACATCCTCTTCCTGTAGGATGGTTTCTGTACTTTCCCGGGGGATGGTAGAGTGTCCATGAAATCTCCCTCCGCCCCCTCTGCCATGCTGCAAACTCGACCAGAACAGAAGCCCATGTTCTTGTCCTTGTCTCACCTGCTTCAGGTCCAGACCTGAATAGTCTCTGAATAGTCGCATCCCTTTCCCTTTCCCTCTGCCTCGCCACCCCCAATGCACCCTGGCCTAAATCAGATTGGCCAGCTGGATCCGGATCCCCTGCCTCAGTTGTGCAACCTGTGTGCAGCTTTGCCTCCTCCGGATGGCAACGCCCTGTAGCATGCACCTCCTCACAGCCACCACCTGCTGCTGCCTGGGAGTGAGTGGCCTATGAATGGACTCTCTCTGAACAGATGACAGTTGTTGATCGGGGAGTACGGCACCTGCATTGCCCTGAAGTGCTTGCTGTTCCTCCATTGTCTGTTCCTATGTGAGGCTCAGTGACCACATCTGCTGTCGACGTAGGGACTTCCACCTCAACCAGGGACATGGGCACAACCAGACAGGGCATTGGTGGGACTGGTGCAAACAAGGCCATGGTGGGAGATGGCGTGGACGCTGAAGTAGAGGACAGCTGGAGGAAGTGGTGGAGGGGGCCATTGCAGTGTCCAGCCTAGAGAGACCACCCGAGAGTAGTGCAGTCGCCAACTGGGCCAGGAAGATGGATATCTGCTTGTGATGCTGTACAAGATCCATGCAGGATACCTATATGGCAGCACAAGTAGCTGCGATCCACCTGTCAATACAGTCAAGCAGGGGGTACACTACTGCATGGATGGCTTCATCATCCACAAGGCCACAAGTGGGCGATTGGTCTGGGTGGAGGCATCACAGAATGTGGTCACTGCTGCAGCAGATGGCACAGGGACAGGAGGTTGTACAGAATCCTTTGCGGTGGACTGCACATCCACTCTCTGGGCTAGGGGTACAGCTCGAACAACATCTACGATGCCCCAACCTGATCCCATGGGCTAGGCAGCAATGCTCCCCTTCCCTACCTACACCCCCATCACCTTAGAAGCCTCCATAGGGCCCCCCACCCTAGTTGGCCCATGTGTGGCAGCACCCTGTCCCACCGGTTACAAAGTAGTCTCCCATGACCAACACTTCCTGGGACCTACTCGCAGCAGCCTTGCCCAATGGAATTGGCATTTTCCAGCCACATCGCTCTCTGAAGAGGAGGAGTCAATGGTGGGTGGACAGGGTCTGTGCCTGTGTCTGGAGGCACTGTCCCTGTTCCTCTGCTCCACAGCACTGCTACTGCCCTCTTCGCCAGCTACAGTAACTGTAGAAAAGGGAACAAATAGCATAGACATCAATCAAAAGTGACATGCACAGCATTAACAGTACCATGAATACAGCACAAGTCAACCAACAGCTGCGACACACACAAACACACACACGTCAATGCAATCAGGATGAATACTGACACACACAATCATGAGACATGCACATGTCAACCCAACACATTTAAGTGTGGCCACAAGCATATTTTAAAAAATCATCACACGTCACTACACCAATGCCAAAGTGACCCAAGTTGAACCTGCAAGCAGGTTCGTGGAATCTGTACCTGGGCACATGTCTCAGTACCACCATTGCAGGGCTCGCAAGAACACCTTGTCTGCTCACATAGACATGCAGTGTAGGAAAATATACAAATAGGACGGCCGCAAGGAGTCATGCATGGTACAGGAAAACTTGACCACCATGACCTAAACAGTTGCACAGAAGTGTGGAGCCACAACGTGCACAAACGGGTCCATGTCATTGATGCCCCCGAACTGTAACCTCCCGAGAGGCCTGGTGATCCGGACTCCATTATGGAGCACCACTAGCACTTGCCAGGGAAACCTACCAGAGCACACACCCTGCCTGGCTCTTCAACTGCTGGCCTTGCCTTGCCACTCCCACAGCTGCCATTCCTGTAGTAACACAACTGCTCTGGTGACCCCGTACCAGCACAGGGGAGCCCCTCAAGCCCCCATGCCACATATCCGTCACACAGGGAGACACTTACCACAGGCGACAATGCATGCACTAAATTGGGCTGCAAACAAATGTGGGACCCTGCGCTTGGCCAGCAGTGACTCAGGTCATCTGGTAGGTCCAGCATGGGCAGTCTGGCCTGGATGAAGGAACTAATGGGCTTGGGGCCATGAGGCAGGGACAACCATAAATACATCCCCAGGTCCGACCTTGAGCCACCAATGCTGTGCCAGTGTCAGCTGTGACAGCACACTGTCTGTGGGGCCTGCTCCCTCAATATGGTTCATGCCCCCTCAGCATTGCTGGTGTATTGGTCACATTAGGCCACATTCCCTGTGTTTGTTGTTGGATGGAAAACTAGCACTGTGCACTGTGGACATCTCACATCACTCGGGGTGGCAGAGGGAATCATGGCCATGTAATGATGATCCACTGAAGTAACTTGCCTTAATGTAGCAGTATGCCACGTCTGACATGAGTATGTATCCAGGTGACTGTAGCCCAGGTGGCTGGCCCTGGGATGAGCCTCATATACTCAGGCCTGTCTTTTTCACCTCAGTGTCAGTGGATGGGACAATGCTGCTGGTTGGGGTGCCTTATTGATCACTCTTGTGCCAAGGGCCCAGCTGGATGAGTGGGAAGGAGTGACTGGGCCCAGCCACCAATTGTGCTTCACATGCCCGCTCCACCGGTGTGTTGAAGGGTGGTCTGGCACCCTGTGGAACTATAGATTGCAGATTAAAAATGAGTTTCTTTGAGAAGAAGAAGGGCATGGCTGACATGGGCCCACACCCACTGTGTTTTGGGCAGGCCTTGTGGTCAGCCCACCATGCTTGCTCTCTGATATGACCACTGGGGTACTGCTGCCACGCCCTGCCTCTGCAGTCCTTGGAGGGGACATACCCCCATGTAGGTGGGCACTCCGAGAAGGGGCATGCTCTCGAGTCAACACTGTCCCAACACAGGTGGAATGTCAATGCCTGTCTCAACGGCCATGGCTATACACACAGTCCAAACCAAGTTGAACCAAGTGTGCAATTAACTTGTGGATTGAAGGGAGACACATGGACAGGCTGCTCTGCCTTTGTGGTGCAAGTCATCTGAGCCTGGTTCATCAGCCAGGAACCCTACTGGGCTTAAAATGAACTTGGACACACAGAAGAGTGTCCCCCATAGGCAAAGCTCTGTTGGCACATTGCATGTGGCAATGCCCTTGTCTATCTTTGGGATGTGCATAGCCTGTGTGTTTTCGCAAGAACCAAGTGAATAGCAGACAGGACTCATGCACATTGTCACCAGTAAGCCACAGGAAGTCGACTATTCTTGCGTGAAACCTGTTCCCACTGGGTGACAGGGGAGGTGCTTAGGCAAAAAGTTTCATGACTCCTCATATACACAACAGGAGTACATACGGCCATACGGACCTTGGGAGCTAGCCAGCCATCTGGACCTAACATGCATTCCCCATGTCACTAATCAGATGACCGGGCATGGACAGTGGACAACCAGCAATTCAAAGGATCATGATGGGCACAGGCAGGCCATGGCCTGGCAAACACCACTCCCTGCCCCCCTGCGGTGTGGCCTCAGGAGGCAGAACACTAGGCTAAAGGAGTGGCCAGAGGGTCCCTTGGTAGGAGGGCTAAACACTAAATGCATGGGAGCAAAGTAGGTCAGGGGAACTCCCTAGGCAAGCAGAGTGCACTGCTCATCACACCATAGCTGTAAAGTTCCATGCAGGACCCCTCGAGCCAGCCATGAATTGATCAAGCAGAGCATGATCATGCAAGTGGGTGGAGAGGTCTCATGAAACCTGCTTGGGCACTTTTACATCCAATTACATGTTTACATGTAGCAACACACACCCATGTCACTTCGAGCAGAAATCATGAAACACGTACAGGCACCCACTGCTGAAATACAAGCACCTATTGTGTTGCCCCAGCACAAACAAACAGCATGATCACACGTCATCTCTGGGTCCTCATGCATTGGGCTGACAGATCACGTTGTGGTCCCTAAGAGGTTGATGCTCAAACATGTCTTTTACAGACATCCATACACATGTGCCAGTCTCAGCTACTGAGTGAGGATGATGCAATCCTCAACAGCAAATAAGTCCCACACATGCCCCATCATCACAATCCGCCATCTATACCTGCATGGGTGCATGTAGTCATCAACTCACATTGCACGTGCACAGGTGCACCAACACATCGACAACTGGCAATGCACATGCCTACGCTTGTCCACATGCCAGATTTCTGGTATCACATACACACAGCATCAGTATGAGGTTGCAATCTGGTGCAGAGCAGTGGAACGCACATGCTGTGTACAGGAGGGAGTACCTGCAATCAAGCGTATTCTTGCAGAACACACATGCACTGTAGAGCAGTGCACCACATGGGTACTCACCAGCAGCTTCCAGACTCGACTTCCATTCAAGTATCTGGGCGCAAACAAACATAGATACAAGACAAAAACCCAGTACTAAAAAATGACCTTAGTCAGCCAGGAAATGCCCAGGTGCAGAGTCAAACAAACACCAGTGTTTTCAGTTTCTTCTTAAATGGATCTATGGATCTCTGACATCTGAGATCCAAAGGCAAATTGTTCCAGGCTTTAGGAGCTGCGATGTCAAAAGCTCCCTTTTCAGCTTTCAGGGTCCTGCACCTGGGAAGCATCAACTGTTCCTGGTTGTTAGATCTGAGAGATCTCCTGTGGACTTTTTCTGTGAGAAGATCATGTAAATAAAGGGGCATTGAGCCCTGTCTACATTTGGTGATGACTAATAGGCGGAAAAGCAGCTGAGCCTCAACGGGGAGCCAATGAAATGCTCGTCTTGCGGCCGAAACATGGTCTCTTCAGGATAATCCCATGACCACACTCACTGCCCCGCTTTGAACTACCTGCAGCCTGTTACAATCTGTTTTACTCAACCCAGCAAGTAAGCTACAGCAATGATCTATTTTGGATCCAACTATTGCTCTTACAATTGTCTCAGCATTAGTTTGAGTAATAAAAGGTCTGAAGTGCGCTAAACGCTTAATGTAATAGAAGAATGCTGAGACAAGGCTCCCAACATGAGCCATCATGTTGAGCTGTTGATCAAAAATAACACCCAAAGTTTTTACCTTCTTTTGAGAGTTTATGTCAACATCACCTAATTGAAAGCTCTCATAGGGTGTACCAAGCTTTTCTAGCATGGACTGAGTTCCAAAAATCAGCAACTCCGTTTTTTCTCTGTTCAGCGCCAAATTGTTCACACCATCCATCTCTCAATGATGGCATAAATCCTATTCAACTCAGCTTCATCCTATGCATGTGTTCCATTAATAGGGATGACACACTGTGTGTCATCCGCTTAGTTTGTGAACATAACCCCTTCTTGTTCCAGAAGGGCGAAAATGGGTGCCATAAATATATTATATAGGCAGGTTTAAATATGCACACCCTGTGGCACACCACATTTTAGTATAACAGGCGTAGCTACTGCCTCCTCATGAAATACTCTGCTCTCCCTGATATCCAAGAATGAAGCTATCCAGCGAGATGCTGTCAGAGAGAAATTTGCCACTTCCCCCAAAATGGAGACCAAAATTGAATTGTCCATCAGATCGAAGGCGGCAAACAAGTCAAGCAGCAGTAGAATAGATGAATTGCTTTTATACACACATTCCAAGAGCCTGGACTTCAATTCAAGTAATGCAGTTTCCGTTCCGTACCACTTCCTGAACCCAGATTGACGACAATTGAGAATGGGATGTTTGTTAAGGTGATCTGCGATTTGCACATACGCAACAAGGGCCAAAATATTTAACAAAAAAGGTGTGTTGGTCATAGATAGGAGTGACCCACACGTTTTTGAAGTCCGTTGGCACATAATCTTCCATAAGGGAGGCATTCACAAACTTGCAAATGGCTTCAAGCAAGGTGGGAGGACATGTTTTAATAATAAAGGCTGAACAAGGATCGCCTTTGCATTTTGTGGCCTTTAGCTGTTACACTACAGCAGAAAACTCAGCGACCCTTATAGTACACAAGTAGAATTGAGGGATAGTTGAGCATCTATCAAACATCTCCCTAACAACATCGCCGGAGGCAGTGGGTTGATTTTCTTTTTTCTGAGTTATGTCCGACTTGATGCCATTCAACTTGTCTTGCATGGCTTCCTGAATTTCCAAACACCATGCTGCATCCTTTACTAACAGACTAGCGTTAGGGGACTCATAGTTTCTTGTTCCTTTAAGATCTTAAAACGCTCTTTAACTTCCGATTGTGCATTCAGTATTCCGGAATTCAAGGATTTTTTCTTTGCATGAATAATTGCCAATCTATGTGACTTGGCTGTTCCTTTAAAGGCTGCCAGTTATCCTGGGGAAGGGAAGGATTAGATTTCCATAAAGAAAACAGTTTCAGAGTGAAGGATTTAAGTTTTTTTTTTAACTCTGGTGAAAACTATACTTTATTTTTCATCCCTTCCTTTACCTTTCTGTGTTTGAGAGGCACTAGAGAGTTTGAAAAATTATCCATATTAGATATAAGGGATTTTGACATCTCCTCAGGGGAGTCTTGAAAGGTAAAACTTATCGTTGGACACAGCAGGGGGACACTTCTTTCCTTTGTGAGCAGCTTGAGGTTTCGTCCCAAAAAACCCTTGAATCCTCCTGCCCTTAGTTTTCCTCAGGAAGTCTGCCTATATAGTGAAGTGTTCAAAGTAATGATCTGACCACGGGCAGGGTGATACCTGAAAGTCCCTAGTGATGACCTTAAGGGTTGAGACCCAATCTAAGGTATGCCCCAGGCAGTGGGTTGGTATACGGATCATTTGCTCGAAGCCCAGGTCAGATAAAGCCCGTTCAAGATCAGAAGCCAGAGTATCACCTTAATGACACAACCAATAATTAAAATCACCCAGTATTAAAAAACTAGGATTGGGCTTTAAGATTGAGAGCAGATGAATAGACAGGGCAGTAATAAAGTCATCTGTCAAAGACAGTGATCTATAGATTAAAAGTACTTTCATGGTTGATTCGGCATTAAGTCCAATTTTCACACTCCATTCGTAATTTGTCAACTTATTTCCCAAATGGTATGGGAGGATTTATAAATCAGTGCAACCCTCCTCTTCCATCCTCTCTATCTTGCTGTATCGTATCATAACCTTCCGGTATGGCTATATTAAGGGAGGGGCCAGCTGACCTGTGACCCCAAGTTTCTGTTATAGCACACACATCAATGTTTTTTCTTCAATGTAAGTGGCATCCTCTAACGCGTGTTTCACTAAAGATCTCCAGTTAAGTAACATACACAACAGGTAATGGACTGGTACAATCCTACTTCTTCCCAAAGGGAGCTCAGCTCCCAACCCCTCAGGGACCGGAATAGCATTTCTTGGTGCTGTGATCAGTTCCTTACGAAGGTTAACGCATCCCCTCAATGAGATGCAATATCTAAAATATTGTTCAGTTTCGGTATTACCAAAATATCATCCTTCTCACCTATATCATGAGGAACGGCCATTGTGCCAGTGGGTATAATACGAGTCTTCCCTGTTAATGATGTGGTGTTACAGGGAAGTGGGATGGCTTCTGGAGATTGTAACAAAACAACCGAGGAGTCATCCTTGCAGCAAACGGCGTGACTCACCAGTGACTGTGAGACGAACCTTGATTCATACGATTGAATATGTTCCTGGCCGCCGTAATAGCGCCAAGTACATCTGCAATCCCCATCAGGGGGGGAACGTTCAACAGTACCGGAACTTCCACACTTCCGGTCCTGCAAGGGAGTTGCACTTAAATGTTCCTTAGAACTACAATTCTGCAGGGAATTGTAGTTCTAACAGCAAAGTAGTGCGTGCAGAAAATTTAAGCTCTGATTCAACTCGCACAAACTAAGAATCAGGTAAATGGAACCTGAGGAGCACCAAAAGATTTACTAGGGTCAGCAGACACAGTAGGCACAATAAAACAAATAAAAAATATAAAATCCACTTAAAAGGATGAACACTCAAATACTAAAAACAACAAGAGAGCAACAATGCAATAAGGTAAAAAAACGATCTATCTGGCAAAGGGGGGGAGGAAGGCCTTATATACTGGCACAGACTGGCTAGCTAGTTCACACCGGCGCATTCACGCCTGATTTGTGCTTCAATGTTCCTTAGAACAGGAACATTTCCAGGACATTTCCTTAGAAGTCACTTGTCGGCAAGGAAGTTGGTCACACAGCCTCACAGGTCAGCCCAAAGAGAACAGGCAATGGGGGAGCAGCAGGCACTCCAAGGCAATGCTGGTGGGAAGCAGACACTCACATACACTAGACAAATGCATATGCAGTAACGGGATGATCTAAGAGGTGCAACGCACATTCCCAGTTGTGTGCGCAAAGGTACAGAGATGGAGGACTTACTATCACTGACACGCAGTTGGGGTGCTTCGCAAGCCATTCCCTTCACGTTATGTGTGCATATTTCTTCATCGCATAGAGCATTTTTAGAGTTTGGGGTTGCCTCTATGCATCGCATATGCATTTATTTTGCTGAGGTACCCTCTACACATTGCATTGTGCATTGCTTTATTTGAGGGTGTTGCATCTTTTTGTTAGGGGGTGCCTCTACGTATCTCATACACATTTTTGGGGTGCCTCTATAGCATCGGGTACACATTTTCTTTGCTGAGGGGCACTCTATGCATTGCATACTGCATTATATTTTGTGGGGTGCCTTGAAGCCTTGCAGGACCATTCTACGTAGCCCACCACATAGCCTGTATATTCTTTGGGTTGTGCTTCTCCATTTGCTGGCACCATGAGTTGGAAGGTTCCCAAAGGAAGTGGATGGGGTGTGGTGAGGGTACTCATGACCCTGACCCAGGAGGAGGATGTTGTGAGGACGCACGTGCCCCAGCCCCACGAAGTGGTGAGTCTCAGCCCACGGGTGACCCTGCTCCAGGACGAGGACATGGTTGAAGGCCTAGAGGTGGCTCAGCACCAACAAGGGCCAACAGGGTCAAGAGGTGACAACGTGCAAAGCAGAAAGAAGAATCTCCCCATGAACAGGCACAGGTGAAAGAGAAGGGGCCAATAAGAAAGAAGCGATTCACAAATGAGGAGTTTGAAATCCTCACAGACTATGCACAGGAACACCGTGTGAACCTGTACTCCCCAGCTGGCAGCACCCATAATCCACATTGGTTTCACTGCTGTGCCAATGCACGTATGTGTGGCAATGGCATGAAACACACATCTTAAAATACACATTCACAGTGTCATGCATACATATCATCTATTGGGATTGCTAATCAGGACTCACATCCAGTCACAGCAATGTGTTCATGATGTCACAGTTATCCATTCCCTGGCCCTGGCTGCCGGTTGGCATGTATGTGCAACAATGTATGTGCATAGATGCATGCAGTTATCTTACAAAAGGGACAAGAGGTGGATGGCCAATAGATGTTTCAGTGTGGTACGTTCCACCTTTGTATTGTCAATGGATCTGTGGTCCTGCAGGCGTGCTTTGGTCATTTCCATGTTGCACTCTGCACACACATGGTTGGGATGCATATGAGTGTGACCAACGACGTATCTTGCAGGGGGACATGTTTCAATGGTGGTTGGAGAGAAAATAGCCAGCATGACATTGTGTGCCAACATATGTACAGGTCACAAATCCACATGTTACAAATATAAAAATGCAGAGCACAGTAGGGGATCACTGATGATGTGCAGACCTCTATCATTGCAAATATGGTAATCACTCTTAATCATGTCTGTGTGTATGCATGTACTCATGATCCTACAAACCATGCCATGTTGCACGGCCTGATTTGCCCTGACAAGTTTGAACAGGTCTCAGAATGACATTTATCTCTGCCATACAGGTCACAGCGTGCTCAGTTACAATTTGTGATGTATGGTTGGCTGGCAATTTTGTGTCTGTATGCATTGTAATGCACATTGGTATGTTCTGCCAAGAACTCATGCCTCGGAATGTTGCTCTCTGTCTGTATGCAGCTGAAGATGCAGCATATGCATAGGAGGAAGAGGAAGAGGAGGGGGGACACACGACAGACCACCAGTATAGGGTGGGGTGTTGTGCCCCATGAGAATCCCCAGGTGCTGCAGGCACTGCTTGATAGGGTTGCTGACTCTTCTGGCTCTTCATACTCTTCACATGAAGCTTTTGATTCAGATATGGTGGAAACACTGAGGGACATAGATGGTGCCCCAATGGGCAGTCTAGATGGGGCCGTTGAGTCAGACGAGGTGAGCCAGGAGTCACAGGTTTGGTCAGTCACCTGCATCTGCAGTGGTTAGGGCTGAAAGATTACCTTTGCCTGTGTTGGAATCAGCAGCAGGGGCTGCAGTCCAATGGAGGGTTGCAGACCTGCAGACAAAGGTCGCTTTCCCACTGCGACTAGCCTGGACTGAAGCATCCCACCACCATTTACCCCGCAACACGTGGTCGATGTGTGCATGATGAACAGTCAGAGTGGAATCAATCTGAAATGTCAAGGTCATGTGGGAGATGGCCAGGGACTTCCATCGCCTGGCTGAAAACATGTCACCACCTACAGGGGATGCACTGCATCTGGCCTCTCAGGGCCATCAGCAGTGGTTGATAGACAGCCTGATGAGGACACTGCATGATGAAAGGCAGTCCTCAGGTCTCTCCCACAAACTGAACATGGAGGCCAACATCAAAAGCCAGCAGGCGTATCTGGTGTCTCTGTGGGATTCCCTGCATCGAGTTGTGGTGGCACAAAGAAAAGGCCTGCAGCTGTAGATGCTGGTGTCTCAAAACTCCCATTGCTGTGAGATGGAAGGCTTGAGGGCTTCACTGCATTCTGAATAGCCCCCACCTTCACCATCAAACTGTCAGAGGCGGCTGCTCTAGCAGTGTGGCTTGGCAGTGCCTGACGGTGCTTAACATTTGAAGGTCCCTTTTTCCAATCATGCTGTGGCGGAGTGGAGCGGAGCGGCACAGGGCAGGATGGAGCAGCCCAGAGAAGCTGTGAGCTAAGCTAAGGTGCCCCCAGTTTCGATTGATCACTCTCTTGCCTTGGCTAGCTGTACTGGTACTTAAGGTGCTTCAGAGCCCTTGGGGTCAACAGCATCTATGATCCGAGGATTGATCACTGAGCCGTTGTCAGTCTCTGTCAGTTCCTGCACCCTGGGACCCAGTGCTTCAGTGCTCCACTCTGGTAAGAGGTCTGACAAGCCAGTGTGCAAGCCAGTTTGCATTATTTCTTTTCCTTTCAAGGCTCCAGTTCGCATTAAATTTGGCACTACTCGACCCACACCTATCCTACTCTACATCTATATGGTTCCTGGCCCCGTTTTGCTGTGTCATGGAAGCAGTAAGGTTAGCTACTCAGCCAAGATTTTTTCACAGCCCTGAATTTGTGGGTTGTGTGGTTTTGAATGGTATTGCGTGGTTCTGCACATTCTGTGCCTCTCATGCCTTTTGAACCCTCCTTGAGTCTCGATAAGCCTCTGCTCATAGCTTCAACTGCAGTATGGCATATAGGCATACATGCACACTGGCACACAGGCAAACAGGCAGCCTTAGCTGTAGGTGTGACTGCAGGTAGTGGGTTGCGGTTGCAGGGTGCGGGTGTATGCCATGGGGAAAGCCATGCAAAAGAAATCTCCACAAACCCATCTAAAGGGTATTTCCAAGCAGCCTAACTGTATTCAAGGAAAGCTCTGAAGATCAGTAGGGGCCAAAAATCAGGCGACAATCAAGTGCGTCCTTCGTAGTTCGACAGCTACAGCTTAAGTCTTAGGTGAGGAAAACGGTAGAGCAACTACAACAGAAACAATAGTGCAACAGGTTTTGTGGATCCATTATTACACCGGACCCATTTTACAGTGTATGCTCAACTCTTTGATGGGACCTTCCTGTTGTTGCCAGAGAAGGTAGACAGTCCACATGTGCATGCGCATGCCATGCACCCTCATTGTGTAGGTTAATATCTGGTCCTGAACTGGGCTCTGCCTGGGGCACCCACACAGCCTTCCCCATTCTGGCATGCCTCCCACATCCATGGCCACAGTTTTAGGCAATGGATTATACCTGCCTTGGCACTCTGTCATGGGTATTCCCTCTTGGGTGGGCCCCCTTACATGGGTTTCTTCCCACTACAGGCAGAGCGTAGGCTGAGCCTCCCGGATGCTCAGTAGTGGCCCGTTCAGAATGGGCGGGGTTGGGTTTTGTTTGCTCCAGTGTGGGCCCTCTCAGCCATGCTGTTCCGCCTTTGCACCGAGCACGTATGTGCAGCAGTTCATGATGACCATTCTGTGAGGTTCCAACACCCCCTGTCACCACACTGTTTGATCGGCATGGCATGACCCCTCCAACTTCCAATTTTGCCTGCGCCTACTCTCTCCCCTTCCAACACCACCCCTGGATCAGGATGGCCTGCCGGTGTACATGTGGTTGACCTGTCCACCCCGAAATTGTTGGGGCTTTGCATGCTCTTTTGCTTCTGTTCCAGTGAGGTCCCCGAGTTTGTGCAGATCAGACCAAGGTGGGTGCAAGGCACACCCTTTTCTGCTACTGTGAAGATCCAGCCAGTGGCATATGCTTTTCTCAATGATTGAGCTTTACATATATTTGTACACATGGCTTGTACATTGACAGTGAAAATGGCTCATTGAGTTAGTGGTGTGCCCTTTGATGGCTGGCTCTGTTACATTGATTTCCATCTTGGATGCGTAGCTAACAAAAGAAAACACATGTGGAGCAAACTATCCCTCCCTTTTTACACCATATATTCAGGTATATCTGGAAAGATGTATACCAAATTATAACTGCTTCACCACCTAGGCTTGATTGTCTAAAAACACCTTCATTACAAATTTTATCAATGAAGAAAATCCACGCATACACATACTACACATCACAAGAAATGTGTAAAAATAGCAAAAGTGCCACACGTTGTAAAATGTGTAAATTGTGCAAAATGGTGTTAGTATAAAGTGCCAATACATTGCAAACAACTACTATTTCCAAGATCTTAATACTGCTTATTTTGCAGCCAAAGTGACAGGGTGAGCCCTTAATTTCATCTGCAGCCAAGCGTAAAATGCTTAATGATGAATTGTGACCAGTCAATAGATCAGCAACATTTATAGTGCAATGGGCTGCCAGGTTATGTAATCTCCCTACTCTCGGTTTTCAGCCATAGGATGTAGACCAGGCAGCTTTGGTTGTTATAGGTCTACACGATGGGTTTGGGCACTTCGCAGGGATACAGCCATCTGATGTCTTTCCTCTGAGATTTTTTTGAGCAGACCATCATCAGTTAGGAATACATTTACACAGAGGGCTTAATCCAGTCACTACTCCTCATAAGGTGATAGACACCTTATTTGGTATTTAAAGGTGTCCGGGTAAATAACAATTTTTCCTGATTAGTGGCAAAGTTGACTTTACTGCTCAAAACTAGAACTGCTTCATTTATTTAGAAACATCCAATACATTGGTTCTGATTCTAGGGTGATGGGAGAAGAACATGCTCAAAATCCTCAGTGGCTCTGATCGGGTCATCTTTATTCAATCCATGAACTTCAGACCAGTGGCGCGAAGCAGCCCATCTCACTGGCAAGTTTCTAACATCTAGCAAACAAAACCTTCTGGAGTTACAAGACAGCTTAATTTACAGGGCTACATAAATCACACTCTATGTGCAAATAACAAGATCACCAAAATGGGGCCATTGGTGAATTTCCTTCCACTAGAGATATAACCTTTTTTTCTCCTGGTTCAATGAACTGCGTTACCAATAATGAGAATGAAAGTTGAAATAATCATAGCGATGTCAAGAAAATTGCATCTGGAACAAACCCGACAACGTCACACAAAATTGACATCATCACGCGATTAGGTGATATGATAAACATCATTTTCAAAATGGCGGTGGCGATCCATCATACGGAATGCTGCCCCATTTTTTAAAATAATTAACCAAGAAAAAAGGTAAACTCATAGATAGAAATGGGATTACCCAACCTATATTTTACTAACTCATGAATATTAAGCAGTACATAGTAATTATTTTGGACACAAATATTGAAGTTTAGAGATGAGACACCCACCCGAGTAAAAAGGTTTGAAGAATTACAGTTGATGGATAAGGTTGGGAGCAAATCATTGAAAAACCTAAAGGAATTTATTCTTAAATCGGCATGGGCTTTGACCAAGTGATTGTTACCTAAGGATGGAGTATGCATTGATATACAATTGATTAAAACATTGTATACATTTGCTTAGTTTGTCAGCTCTGAGCAATAATCACATTCAGAGCAGTTAAATTGATCGCCGTACTCAGCCCCGGAATAAAACCTGTTTAAAACGGGTCACAATGATTTGATTTGTTGAGCCAATTATTAAATTCATTTAGAATCAAACGCGCAAAGATCTTTCCCGGACAATCCAGGAGGGTGATAGGTCTATAAGATGTTGGGTTGGCGCGGTCCCCTTTTCTTGAAAATCGGAACAATCACAGATTGCGCGAGAGGTACTCAATTTAGCTATACAATGAATGATGTCATCTAGATCAAAATTAACAATATGATCGGCAACAATACCATTCCAATCAAGGCTCAGGTCTGGAAAAGGGGTGCGGTAGATGTTATCAAAGTGAATTATCCAATCACGCTCCAAAACTGGATTAATCTGAACAGATGACTGATATTTGCAATATTCAGAATTCAAAAGCGCCCAGATACCCCCTGATGATTTGACAAGGATCTGTTTCAGCATGGCTTCACCATCACGCTGATATTGTAAGGCGAGTCGACCCAAAAGCCATCTTTTGTACGTATACTTTAGCTGTTTTATCTGATCATAATTATCACTCAAATTCGTGGGATGCCTAGACAACATCTTTATATTTCGTCTTAAATCACGCTTTTTGGTTTTTACCTCCAAGTCAAAGCAGTGAAGGTGATTAGGGCGACTACTAAGAGCTTTCATACCTCCAGAGGAAAACATTTGCATTGCATGCATATAGCAAGGGCTGTCAGAGACATTGGCTCCCCCATGGCAATCACTCAAAACTTGCTTATAACAGAGGAGGAGTCAATGGTGGGTGGACAGGGTCTGTGCCTGTGTCTGGAGGCACTGTCCCTGTTCCTCTGCTCCACAGAACTGCTACTGCCCTTTTCGCCAGCTACAGTAACTGTAGAAAAGGGAACAAATAGCATAGACATCAATCAAAAGTGACATGCACAGCATTAACAGTACCATGAATACAGCACAAGTCAACCAACAGCTGCGACACACACAAACACACACACACGTCAATGCAATCAGGATGAATACTGACACACACAATCATGAGACATGCACATGTCAACCCAGCACATTTAAGTGTGGCCACAAGCATATTTTAAAAAATCATCACACGTCACTACACCAATGCCAAAGTGACCCAAGTTGAACCTGCAAGCAGGTTCGTGGAATCTGTACCTGGGCACATGTCTCAGTACCACCATTGCAGGGCTCGCAAGAACACCTTGTCTGCTCACATAGACATGCAGTGTAGGAAAATATACAAATAGGACGGCCGCAAGGAGTCATGCATGGTACAGGAAAACTTGACCACCATGACCTAAACAGTTGCACAGAAGTGTGGAGCCACAACGTGCACAACCGGGTCCATGTCATTGATGCCCCCGAACTGTACCCTCCCGAGAGGCCTGGTGATCCGGACTCCATTATGGAGCACCACTAGCACTTGCCAGGGAAACCTACCAGAGCACACACCCTGCCTGGCTCTTCAACTGCTGGCCTTGCCTTGCCACTCCCACAGCTGCCATTCCTGTAGTAACACAACTGCTCTGGTGACCCCGTACCAGCACAGGGGAGCCCCTCAAGCCCCCATGCCACATATCCGTCACACAGGGAGACACTTACCACAGGCGACAATGCATGCACTAAATTGGGCTGCAAACAAATGTGGGACCCTGCGCTTGGCCAGCAGTGACTCAGGTCATCTGGTAGGTCCAGCATGGGCAGTCTGGCCTGGATGAAGGAACTAAAGGGCTTGGGGCCATGAGGCAGGGACAACCATAAATACATCCCCAGGTCCGGCCTTGAGCCACCAATGCTGTGCCAGTGTCAGCTGTGACAGCACACTGTCTGTGGGGCCTGCTCCCTCAATATGGTTCATGCCCCCTCAGCATTGCTGGTGTATTGGTCACATTAGGCCACATTCCCTGTGTTTGTTGTTGGATGGAAAACTAGCACTGTGCACTGTGGACATCTCACATCACTCGGGGTGGCAGAGGGAATCATGGCCATGTAATGATGATCCACTGAAGTAACTTGCCTTAATGTAGCAGTATGCCACGTCTGACATGAGTATGTATCCAGGTGACTGTAGCCCAGGTGGCTGGCCCTGGGATGAGCCTCATATACTCAGGCCTGTCTTTTTCACCTCAGTGTCAGTGGATGGGACAATGCTGCTGGTTGGGGTGCCTTATTGATCACTCTTGTGCCAAGGGCCCAGCTGGATGAATGGGAAGGAGTGACTGGGCCCAGCCACCAATTGTGCTTCACATGCCCGCTCCACCGGTGTGTTGAAGGGTGGTCTGGCACCCTGTGGAACTATAGATTGCAGATTAAAAATGAGTTTCTTTGAGAAGAAGAAGGGCATGGCTGACATGGGCCCACACCCACTGTGTTTTGGGCAGGCCTTGTGGTCAGCCCACCATGCTTGCTCTCTGACATGACCACTGGGGTACTGCTGCCACGCCCTGCCTCTGCAGTCCTTGGAGGGGACATACCCCCATGTAGGTGGGCACTCCGAGAAGGGGCATGCTCTCGAGTCAACACTGTCCCAACACAGATGGAATGTCAATGCCTGTCTCAACGGCCATGGCTATACACACAGTCCAAACCAAGTTGAACCAAGTGTGCAATTAACTTGTGGATTGAAGGGAGACACATGGACAGGCTGCTCTGCCTTTGTGGTGCAAGTCATCTGAGGCTGGTTCATCAGCCAGGAACCCTACTGGGCTTAAAATGAACTTGGCCACACAGAAGAGTGTCCCCCATAGGCAAAGCTCTGTTGGCACATTGCATGTGGCAATGCCCTTGTCTATCTTTGGGATGTGCATAGCCTGTGTGTTTTCGCAAGAACCAAGTGAATAGCAGACAGGACTCATACACATTGTCACCAGTAAGCCACAGGAAGTCGACTATTCTTGCGTGAAACCTGTTCCCACTGGGTGACAGGGGAGGTGCTTAGGCAAAAAGTTTCATGACTCCTCATATACACAACAGGAGTACATTCCAGATTGAAGGCCATACGGACCTTGGGAGCTAGCCAGCCATCTGGACCTAACATGCATTCCCCATGTCACCAATCAGATGACCGGGCATGGACAGTGGACAACCAGCAATTCAAAGGATCATGATGGGCACAGGCAGGCCATGGCCTGGCAAACACCACTCCCTGCCCCCCTGCGGTGTGGCCTCAGGAGGCAGAACACTAGGCTAAAGGAGTGGCCAGAGGGTCCCTTGGTAGGAGGGCTAAACACTAAATGCATGGGAGCAAAGCAGGTCAGGGGAACTCCCTAGGCAAGCAGAGTGCACTGCTCATCACACCATAGCTGGAAAGTTCCATGCAGGACCCCTCGAGCCAGCCATGAATTGATCAAGCAGAGCATGATCATGCAAGTGGGTGGAGAGGTCTCATGAAACCTGCTTGGGCACTTTTACATCCAATTACATGTTTACATGTAGCAACACACACCCATGTCACTTCGAGCAGAAATCATGAAACACGTACAGGCACCCACTGCTGAAATACAAGCACCTATTGTGTTGCCCCAGCACAAACAAACAGTATGATCACACGTCATCTCTGGGTCCTCATGCATTGGGCTGACAGATCACGTTGTGGTCCCTAAGAGGTTGATGCTCAAACATGTCTTTTACAGACATCCATACACATGTGCCAGTCTCAGCTACTGAGTGAGGATGATGCAATCCTCAACAGCAATTAAGTCCCACACATGCCCCATCATCACAATCCGCCATCTATACCTGCATGGGTGCATGTAGTCATCAACTCACATTGCACGTGCACAGGTGCACCAACACATCGACAACTGGCAATGCACATGCCTACGCTTGTCCACATGCCAGATTTCTGGTATCACATACACACAGCATCAGTATGAGGTTGCATTCTGGTGCAGAGCAGTGGAACGCACATGCTGTGTACAGGAGGGAGTACCTGCAATCAAGCGTATTCTTGCAGAACACACATGCACTGTAGAGCAGTGCACCACATGGGTACTCACCAGCAGCTTCCAGACTCGACTTCCATTCAAGTATCTGGGCGCAAACAAACATAAATACAAGACAAAAACCCAGTACTAAAAAATGACCTTAGTCAGCCAGGAAATGCCCAGGTGCAGAGTCAAACAAACACCAGTGTTTTCAGTTTCTTCTTAAATGGATCTATGGATCTCTGACATCTGAGATCCAAAGGCAAATTGTTCCAGGCTTTAGGAGCTGCGATGTCAAAAGCTCCCTTTTCAGCTTTCAGGGTCCTGCACCTGGGAAGCATCAACTGTTCCTGGTTGTTAGATCTGAGAGATCTCCTGTGGACTTTTTCTGTGAGAAGATCATGTAAATAAAGGGGCATTGAGCCCTGTCTACATTTGGTGATGACTAATAGGCGGAAAAGCAGCTGAGCCTCAACGGGGAGCCAATGAAATGCTCGTCTTGCGGCCGAAACATGGTCTCTTCAGGATAATCCCATGACCACACTCACTGCCCCGCTTTGAACTACCTGCAGCCTGTTACAATCTGTTTTACTCAACCCAGCAAGTAAGCTACAGCAATGATCTATTTTGGATCCAACTATTGCTCTTACAATTGTCTCAGCATTAGTTTGAGTAATAAAAGGTCTGAAGTGCGCTAAACGCTTAATGTAATAGAAGAATGCTGAGACAAGGCTCCCAACATGAGCCATCATGTTGAGCTGTTGATCAAAAATAACACCCAAAGTTTTTACCTTCTTTTGAGAGTTTATGTCAACATCACCTAATTGAAAGCTCTCATAGGGTGTACCAAGCTTTTCTAGCATGGACTGAGTTCCAAAAATCAGCAACTCCGTTTTTTCTCTGTTCAGCGCCAAATTGTTCACACCATCCATCTCTCAATGATGGCATAAATCCTATTCAACTCAGCTTCATCCTATGCATGTGTTCCATTAAGAGGGATGACACACTGTGTGTCATCCGCTTAGTTTGTGAACATAACCCCTTCTTGTTCCAGAAGGGCGAAAATGGGTGCCATAAATATATTATATAGGCAGGTTTAAATATGCACACCCTGTGGCACACCACATTTTAGTATAACAGGCGTAGCTACTGCCTCCTCATGAAATACTCTGCTCTCCCTGATATCCAAGAATGAAGCTATCCAGCGAGATGCTGTCAGAGAGAAATTTGCCACTTCCCCCAAAATGGAGACCAAAATTGAATTGTCCATCAGATCGAAGGCGGCAAACAAGTCAAGCAGCAGTAGAATAGATGATTTGCTTTTATACACACATTCCAAGAGCCTGGACTTCAATTCAAGTAATGCAGTTTCCGTTCCGTACCCCTTCCTGAACCCAGATTGACGACAATTGAGAATGGGATGTTTGTTAAGGTGATCTGCGATTTGCACATACGCAACACGGTCCAAAATATTTAACAAAAAAGGTGTGTTGGTCATAGATAGGAGTGACCCACACGTTTTTGAAGTCCGTTGGCACATAATCTTCCATAAGGGAGGCATTCACAAACTTGCAAATGGCTTCAAGCAAGATGGGGGGACATGTTTTAATAATAAAGGCTGAACAAGGATCGCCTTTGCATTTTGTGGCCTTTAGCTGTTACACTACAGCAGAAAACTCAGCGACCCTTATAGTACACAAGTAGAATTGAGGGATAGTTGAGCATCTATCAAACATCTCCCTAACAACATCGCCGGAGGCAGTGGGTTGATTTTCTTTTTTCCGAGTTATGTACGACTTGATGCCATTCAACTTGTCTTGCATGGCTTCCTGAATTTCCAAACACCATGCTGCATCCTTTACTAACAGACTAGCGTTAGGGGACTCATAGTTTCTTGTTCCTTTAAGATCTTAAAACGCTCTTTAACTTCCGATTGTGCATTCAGTATTCCGGAATTCAAGGATTTTTTCTTTGCATGAATAATTGCCAATCTATATGACTTGGCTGTTCCTTTAAAGGCTGCCAGTTATCCTGGGGAAGGGAAGGATTAGATGTCCATAAAGAAAACAGTTTCAGAGTGAAGGATTTAAGTTTTTTTTTAACTCTCGTGAAAACTATACTTTATTTTTCATCCCTTCCTTAACCTTTCTGTGTTTGAGAGGCACTAGAGAGTTTGAAAAATTATCCATATTAGATATAAGGGATTTTGACATCTCCTCAGGGGAGTCTTGAAAGGTAAAACTGATCGTTGGACACAGCAGGGGGTCACTTCTTTCCTTTGTGAGCAGCTTGAGGTTTCGTCCCAAAAAACCCTTGAATCCTCCTGCCCTTAGTTTTCCTCAGGAAGTCTGCCTATATAGTGAAGTGTTCAAAGTAATGATCTGACCACGGGCAGGGTGATACCTGAAAGTCCCTAGTGATGACCTTAAGGGTTGAGACCCAATCTAAGGTATGCCCCAGGCAGTGGGTTGGTATACGGATCATTTGCTCGAAGCCCAGGTCAGATAAAGCCAGTTCAAGATCAGAAGCCAGAGTATCACCTTAATGACACAACCAATAATTAAAATCACCCAGTATTAAAAAACTAGGATTGGGCTTTAAGATTGAGAGCAGATGAATAGACAGGGCAGTAATAAAGTCATCTGTCGAAGACAGTGGTCTATAGATTAAAAGTACTTTCATGGTTGATTCGGCATTAAGTCCAATTTTCACACTCCATTCGTAATTTGTCAACTTATTTCCCAGATGGTATGCGAGGATTTATAAATCAGTGCAACCCTCCTCTTCCATCCTCTCTATCTTGCTGTATCATATCATAACCTTCCGGTATGGCTATATTAAGGGAGGGGCCAGCTGACCTGTGACCCCAAGTTTCTGTTATAGCACACACATCAATGTTTTTTCTTCAATGTAAGTGGCATCCTCTAACGCGTGTTTCTGTGACTTAAGGGGTACCTTTGACTGTGTTCCCTCCGTACCCACGTTCTCCTCACCTGGGCTTTCCAAGTCGATGGTATCTTGCAGGCCTCGACGTGCCAGGTAGTCTCTCTCTTTCCTCTGGTGCGAGGGCTTGTCACGGAGAGAAGCCACTGTGACCGCTGGGTGTGAACAGCGGCACAGTGACCCCCTCTCCGGAATCAAACCAGAAAAAGCAGGGAAAAACCCACTAGGGAAAAAAACCCTGATAAGAGGTGCCAAGACGTTTCTCAGAAGGCCAGTAGTCCACCGATGAAGAGGAGGAAGCGAAGGATCTCCAAACGCTGAAAACGTCCACCGTAGCGGTCGACCTGGAGAGTAGGCGAGGGAAACAGCATCTGGGAAGTCCGGACTGAAGGTAGAAGTCTTTCCGAGAGGCACTGCGGAGGAACACGGGAGCACGGGAGAGGAACCCCGCGATGACCAGACTCAAGAGCTAGGTGAGAGGACGAGAGAGATTGAGAGAGAGAGAGAGAGAGAGAGAGAGAGAGAGAGAACGAGAGAGAGAGAGAGAGAGAGAGAGAGAGAGAGAGAGAGAGCACGGCAGACGCCGCCAAAAGGGGGGCGGCGGATGGCAATGAGAAACAAAGTATGGAGGTTACTGGTGACTGGACACCTATGAGAAGTAACCGCGTGGGGGAAAAATATAACCTCTAGTAGAATCCAAAGCGAGGTGCAGAGGAAGAGCGAAGGACCCAGAAACGAAGTAATCAACGGAGAGGGGTTGCAACGCAATGACCTGCCGGGAGGCAGGGATTTTATACTCCCGGCAGCGTTGCGTCTCGCGTTAGGAGCTGCGGCCATAAACACAAAAAAGGGACTAAAGCAACCTTCCCCCATGACCTCTCAAACTCCAACGCGGAAGTAAACGCCAGTCACGGCGATGGCCGCGACTGCGAGTGACAGTATGCCCCCCCCTAGAGTGCAACCGCCCAGGCCTACCTGGGTGCAAGCGATGGAACTTGGCCAACAGTTGAGGGGCATGTACATGGGAAGCTGGCTCCCAGGAATCCTCCGACCTTGGGTAACCCTTCCATGACAGGAGGTATTCCAACCGACCATGAAGGAATCTGGAATCATGAATGGCGGAAACTTCGTATTCCTCCTGGTCGGCTGTAGTGACAGGTAGTTTCCGGCGGAGAGACCGGTGATTGGGATCTGAATAGTAAGGTTTAAGAAGAGAGGCGTGAAAAACAGGGTGTATGCGTCTGAGAGACGGAGAGAGTTGTAGACGATAGGCAACTGGATTGACCTTGGAGAGGATGGGAAAAGGTCCCAAGAAACGAGGAGATAGTTTAGAAGGTCTTGTCCATCTGGGAAGGAATCTGGTGGACAACCACACTTTGTCCCCCGGTTTCCATGAAGGTGTTTCCCTGCGGTGTTTATCGGCCTCGGTCTTATTCCGCCGTCTGCATTCCGCCAAACTCATCAATGCACTGTCCCTGGCCTCCTTGAGATTTCTTAACACCTCTTCTGCTGTGGGAGAGTTGGAGTAACTGGGTACCTCGGGCATTAGATAACGCGGGTGAACGCCGTAGGTACAATAAAAAGGTGATAGGCCAGTGGCACTGTGCTTGGAGTTGTTGTACACGAATTCCGCCGTAGGGAGTAGAGAAACCCAATTATCTTGGCACTGGGAAATAAAACATTGCAAGTACTGCTCCAAAGTTGCGTTGAGTCGCTCCGTTTGGCCGTTTGTCTGGGGGTGAAACCCTGAGGATAGGGCCCTTTCCATCCCCAATCGAGTACATAAAGCTGTCCAGAATTTGGATATGTACTGGCTTCCTCGATCGGATATCATCTTGTCGGGGAGGCCATGATGCTTAAAGATATCTCGGGCAAAGGTTTCTGCCATCTTGGTGGCAGAAGGGAGTCCTGGAAGAGGAGAGAAATGGGCTAGCTTGCTTAGAGAGTCCACTGTCACCATGATACATGTGCATGACTCGGAGTTGGGAAGCTCCACTATGAAGTCCGTGGAGATGAGACCCCACGGGCGAGTCGGCATCTCCGCTTGGGTAAGAAGTCCTAGGGGCTTCCCGGAAGCATATTTGACACTGGCACAAGTAGGGCAGGTCTTTACGTAGTTAAACACGTCTCTCCTGATGTTGGGCCACTGGAACGATCTCGAGATGAGTTCCAACGTACCATTCCCGCTTCGGTGTCCACCTAGACGTGAGTCGTGACACCATTTAAGGATTTTCCGGCGCAGTGACCCCTCAGGAATATACCACTTCTTCTTGTAGAAGACCCAGCCGTCCTTGATTTGGAAAGGAGAATCAACGGAAAAAGAGAACTGGGGAGCCTCTTGCGCAACGGCAGCCTTGACCTCCTGAAGGAAAGAACTCACTGTGGCTAAGATCCGATTTCTGTGGAATAACGGTTCAGACTTGACCGCTACCGTTTCCAAGTGGGAATCTTTGCGAGACAAAGCGTCAGCCAGACGGTTGAGAGACCCAGGGATGTACGTGATCTGGAAGTCGTACTGCGAAAACAGGTAGGCCCATCTAGCTTGTCTGGAGTTAGAACATTCCATGTCCTGTAAAGCCTTGAGGTTTTTGTGGTCAGTGCGAATGAGAAACCGATGACGGGCACCCATGAGAAGGTGCCTCCATTCCTCACAAGCCAATTTCATCGCCAACAATTCTTTCTCCAGAACCGAGTAGTTGAGCTGGCTGGGAGAAAGAGTCTTAGAGAGATAGGCGACCGGATGCTCCACCTTGTTGAAAGACTGAAGCAACACTGCTCCTACAGCGATAGCGGAGGCGTCCGTCTCCAGAATAAATGGAAGAGTTTGGTTTGGATGCTGCAGAATCGGGGCAGAGCAGAAGAGGGTTTTTAGATGACAGAAACTTCTTTCTGCCTCAGTAGACCAGGAAAAAGGATAGGCCGTCTTCTTGAGTAGGCGGGTGATGGGAAACACCACCTCCGAAAAGTTCGGAATGAATCTTCGGTAGTAATTTGAAAGACCCAAGAACCTCTGGACCTCTCGGACAGAGGTCGGGGCCGGCCAGCCAAGAATCACTTGCATCTTGTCAGGATCCATGGCGATCCCTTCTTCTGATAGCACGTATCCCAGATAATGTACCGAAGGTACCGCGAATCTGCACTTCTCCTCCTTGACCAGAAGATGGTTTTCCTTAAGACGCTCCAAAACTCGTCGTACTTGTGCTATGTGTTCTCTCATGTTAGGGGAAAAAACCAAGATATCATCTAAATAGATGATGACCGAGATGGAAAGCATGTCGGAGAACATCCGGTCCATGAACCTCTGAAATACCGCAGGGGCGTTCACCAAGCCAAACGGCATTACCTTGTATTCAAATAGGCCCAGAGGAGTACGAAACGCAGTTTTCCATTCGTCACCCTTGGCTATCCGCAACAGATGGTAAGCGTTTCGAAGGTCCAGTTTGGTAAAGATTCGAGCACCTTCTACTGCCTCAATAATATCCGTGATTAGGGGCATCGGATACCGGTCACGGACTGTCACTGTATTTAGACCCCTGTAGTCGATGCAAGGTCTAAGGTCGGTGGAATCTCTTTTCTTTATAAAAAACAAAGGGGCTCCTGCTGGAGACTTGGAAGGTTGTATGAGACCATTCTCCATGTTGGTATCCAAGTATTTCTGAAGCACTTGTCTCTCGGTCTGAGTGAGGGCGAACATCCTTCCGAATGGTACCAAGGCATGGGGCTCCAGGTCGATAGTGCAGTCCTCTGGCCGATGGGGTGGAAGTCTGGCATGGAGGCACTCCTGAAAAACGTCTGAAAAACCCGAGCAGAAATTGGGTAAAGCATGGATACCTACATGATTATTGGGAAACACCTTGACTGGCTGAAGATCAGCCCGACCTTCCAGAGAACAACAGTTAGTAGCGCAATATGGGGAACTGAAGCTTATTTGGTTCTCGGTCCAATTTATCAGAGGATTGTGTCGTCGGAGCCAGGTAATGCCCAAGATGATGGGAAAATGGGCCGCTCTGATAATATCAAAACTCAGGACTTCCTTATGTTGGTTGATCGTCAAAGTGAGTTCCTCAGTGGTATGGGTGATAGGACCTGAGGACAAAGGTGAACCGTCTACTCCTTCCACCTTCTGACCTTCTGCCCGGGGAATCCGACGGAGGCCCACCTTGTCAGCCCACAGGGTGTCAACAAAGTTCCCTGCCGCGCCACAGTCCAACAGAGCCAGTGTCTCCTCCTGATGGTTTCCGAGGTTGAGTTGTACTGGAATGACCATTAGCCTGGAGTCTTCCTTAGACTCGGAAGAGGTCACTGACAGAGAAACATAGGGACGATGGAGATTTCTTAAAGACCCTCGGTCGTTTGTCCCTACTAACGCCGAGGGTAGTCGTTTCCCGACCTCTTGTTTGACAGTTCTGTGCAGTCTCTAAGAAAATGCTGCTCTGATCCGCAGTAGGCACACAGTCCTTTCTCTCTTCTGCGACGTCTTTCAGCAGCGGACAAGGGCGCCCTGGTAGCACCGATCTGCATAGGTTCTTCCGTAATGATGTTAGTAGAGCGACCAGGGAGAACGGGTACAGAGGGGTCTGAGTTATGGCCAGGAGTCCTTTGCTTACGACGTTCAACTCGTCTCTCCTGAAGGCAATACTCTATGTGAAGAGCAGCAGAAAGTAGATCTGAGAAAGTAGGAGAACGAGGAGACCTGGCTAGCTCGTCTTTAATTTCTTCCTTCAGTCCTCTTCTGAAAATGGCATACTGGGCTGTCTCGGGCCATCCGGCCCCGGCTGCTAACGTCTTGAAAGAGGAGATGTATGATAACACGTCTAGCGAGCCTTGCCTGACATCCAACAGGTCTTCGCAGGCTGTAAAGGAGAGCTCTGGTCGTTCGAAGGTGTGCTTGAGAAGATTCTGAAACCCCGGATAGTCCTGCAGAATGGCGTTTCCGCTAGTCACCAGAGGGGTGGCCCAGGAAAGAGCGTTTCCCGTCATGTTGGTTATTAGGAAACCCACCCGGGCCTGATCTGTAGCAAAGGTACGGGGTCTGAACGTAAAATGAACCAGGCATGCTTCGAGAAACTCCTTTACCTTCTTTGGGGAGCCATCAAATTTCCCCGAGGACAGTGCCATGGGTGGCAATTACGAGGGAGTAGGTTCCCTAGCCGCAACCATTTGTTTAAGCAAGGCGTTCTCAGTCTTGACCCCTTGTAGCTCCTGGGACATCGCTTGGAATGCCTTCCATAGCTCTTGGACTTGTTCGTCAGCTGACATCGTGATACTCTTTGGCGTTGCAAACTGTGACTTAAGGGGTACCTTTGACTGTGTTCCCTCCGTACCCACGTTCTCCTCACCTGGGCTTTCCGAGTCGATGGTATCTTGCAGGCCTCGACGTGCCAGGTAGTCTCTCTCTTTCCTCTGGTGCGAGGGCTTGTCACGGAGAGAAGCCACTGTGACCGCTGGGTGTGAACAGCGGCACAGTGACCCCCTCTCTGGAATCAAACCAGAAAAAGCAGGGAAAAACCCACTAGGGGAAAAAACCCTGATAAGAGGTGCCAAGACGTTTCTCAGAAGGCCAGTAGTCCACCGATGAAGAGGAGGAAGCGAAGGATCTCCAAACGCTGAAAACGTCCACCGTAGCGGTCGACCTGGAGAGTAGGCGAGGGAAACAGCAGCTGGGAAGTCCGGACTGAAGGTAGAAGTCTTTCCGAGAGGCACTGCGGAGGAACACGGGAGCACGGGAGAGAAACCCCGCGATGACCAGACTCAAGAGCTAGGTGAGAGGACGAGAGAGAGTGAGAGAGAGAGAGAGAGAGAGAGAGAGAGAGAGAACGAGAGAGAGAGAGAGAGAGAGAGAGAGAGAGAGAGAGAGAGCACGGCAGACGCCGCCAAAAGGGGGGCGGCGGATGGCAATGAGAAACAAAGTATGGAGGTTACTGGTGACTGGACACCTATGAGAAGTAACCGCGTGGGGGAAAAATATAACCTCTAGTAGAATCCAAAGCGAGGTGCAGAGGAAGAGCGAAGGACCCAGAAACGAAGTAATCAACGGAGAGGGGTTGCAACGCAATGACCTGCCGGGAGGCAGGGATTTTATACTCCCGGCAGCGTTGCGTCTCGCGTTAGGAGCTGCGGCCATAAACACAAAAAAGGGACTAAAGCAACCTTCCCCCATGACCTCTCAAACTCCAACGCGGAAGTAAACGCCAGTCACGGCGATGGCCGCGACTGCGAGTGACAGTTTCACTAAAGATCTCCAGTTAAGTAACATACACAACAGGTAATGGACTGGTACAATCCTACTTCTTCCCAAAGGGAGCTCAGCTCCCAACCCCTCAGGGACCGGAATAGCATTTCTTGGTGCTGTGATCAGTTCCTTACAAAGGTTAACGCATCCCCTCCCTGAGATGCAATATCTAAAATATTGTTCAGTTTCGGTATTACCAAAATATCATCCTTCTCACCTATATCATGAGGAACGGCCATTTTGCCAGTGGGTATAATACCAGTCTTCCCTGTTAATGATGTGGTGTTACAGGGAAGTGGGATGGCTTCTGGAGATTGTAACAAAACAACCGAGGAGTCATCCTTGCAGCAAACAGCGTGACTCACCAGTGACTGTGAGACGAACCTTGATTCATACGATTGAATATGTTCCTGGCCGCCGTAATAGCGCCAAGTACATCTGCAATCCCCATCAGGGGGGGAACGTTCAACAGTACCGGAACTTCCACACTTCCGGTCCTGCAAGGGAGTTGCACTTAAATGTTCCTTAGAACTACAATTCTGCAGGGAATTGTAGTTCTAACAGCAAATCAGTGCGTGCAGAGAAATGTAAGCTCTGATTCAACTCGCACAAACTAAGAATCAGGTAAATGGAACCTGAGGAGCACCAAAAGATTTACTAGGGTCAGCAGACACAATAGGCACAATAAAACAAATAAAAAATATAAAATCCACTAAAAAGGATGAACACTCAAACACTAAAAACAACAAGAGAGCAACAATGCAATAAGGTACAAAACGATCTATCTGGCAAAGGGGGGGAGGAAGGCCTTATATACTGGCACAGACTGGCTAGCTAGTTCACACCAGCGCATTCACGCCTGATTTGTGCTTCAATGTTCCTTACAACAGGAACATTTCCAGGACATTTCCTTAGAAGTCACTTGTCGGCAAGGAAGTTGGTCACACAGCCTCACAGGTCAGGCCAAAGAGAACAGGCAATGGGGGAACAGCAGGCACTCCAAGGCAATGCTGGTGGGAAGCAGACACTCACATACACTAGACAGATGCATATGCAGTAACGGGATGATCTAAGAGGTGCAACGCACATTCCCAGTTGTGTGCGCAAAGGTACAGAGATGGAGGACTTACTATCACTGACACGCAGTTGGGGTGCTTCGCAAGCCATTCCCTTCACGTTATGTGTGCATATTTCTTCATCGCATAGAGCATTTTTAGGGTTTGGGGTTGCCTCTATGCATCGCATATGCATTTATTTTGCTGAGGTACCCTCTACACATTGCATTGTGCATTGCTTTATTTGAGGGTGTTGCATCTTTTTGTTTGAGGGTGCCTCTACGTATCTCATACACATTTTTGGGGTGCCTCTATAGCATCGGGTACACATTTTCTTTGCTGAGGGGCACTCCATGCATTGCATACTGCATTATATTTTGTGGGGTGCCTTGAAGCCTTGCAGGACCATTCTACGTAGCCCACCACATAGCCTGTATATTTTTTGGGTTGTGCTTCTCCATTTGCTGGCACTATGAGTTGGAAGGTTCCCAAAGGAAGTGGATGGGGTGTGGTGAGGATACTCATGACCCTGACCCAGGAGGAGGATGTTGTGAGGACGCACGTGCCCCAGCCCCAGGAAGTGGTGAGTCTCAGCCCATGGGTGACCCTGCTCCAGGACGAGGACATGGTTGAAGGCCTAGAGGTGGCTCAGCACCAACAAGGGCCAACAGGGTCAAGAGGTGACAACGTGCAGAGCAGAAAGAAGAATCTCCCCATGATCAGGCACAGGTGAAAGAGAAGGGGCCAATAAGAAAGAAGCGATTCACAAATGAGGAGTTTGAAATCCTCACAGACTATGCACAGGAACACCATGTGGACCTGTACTCCCCAGCTGGCAGCACCCATAATCCACATTGGTTTCACTGCTGTGCCAATGCACGTATGTGTGGCAATGGCATGAAACACACATCTTAAAATACACATTCACAGTGTCATGCATACATATCATCTATTGGGATTGCTAATCAGGACTCACATCCAGTCACAGCAATGTGTTCATGATGTCACAGTTATCCATTCCCTGGCCCTGGCTGACGGTTGGCATGTATGTGCAACAATGTATGTGCATAGATGCATGCAGTTATCTTACAAAAGGGACAAGAGGTGGATGGCCAATAGATGTTTCAGTGTGGTACGTTCCACCTTTGTATTGTCAATGGATCTGTGGTCCTGCAGGCGTGCTTTGGTCATTTCCATGTTGCACTCTGCACACACATGGTTGGGATGCATATGAGTGTGACCAACGATGTATCTGGCAGGGGGAAATGTTTCAATGGTGGTTGGAGAGAAAATAGCCAGCATGACATTGTGTGCCAACATATGTACAGGTCACAAATCCACATGTTACAAATATAAAAATGCAGAGCAGAGTAGGGGATCACTGATGATGTGCAGACCTCTATCATTGCAAATATGGTAATCACTCTTAATCATGTCTGTGTGTATGCATGTACTCATGATCCTACAAACCATGCCATGTTGCAGGGCCTGATTTGCCCTGACAAGTTTGAACAGGTCTCAGAATGACATTTATCTCTGCCATACAGGTCACAGCGTGCTCAGTTACAATTTGTGATGTATGGTTGGCTGGCAATTTTGTGTCTGTATGCATTGTAGTGCACATTGGTATGTTCTGCCAAGAACTCATGCCTCGGAATGTTGCTCTCTGTCTGTATGCAGCTGAAGATGCAGCATATGCAGAGGAGGAAGAGGAAGAGGAGGGGGGACACACGACAGACCACCAGTAGAGGGTGGGGTGTTGTGCCCCATGAGAATCCCCAGGTGCTGCAGGCACTGCTTGATAGGGTTTCTGACTCTTCTGGCTCTTCATACTCTTCACATGAAGCTTTTGATTCAGATATGGTGGAAACACTGAGGGACATAGATGGTGCCCCAATGGGCAGTCTAGATGGGGCCGTTGAGTCAGACGAGGTGAGCCAGGAGTCACAGGTTTGGTCAGTCACCTGCATCAGCAGTGGTTAGGGCTGAAAGATTACCTTTGGCTGTGTTGGAATCAGCAGCACGGGCTGCAGTCCAATGGAGGGTTGCAGACCTGCAGACAAAGGTCGCTTTCCCACTGCGACTAGCCTGGACTGAAGCATCCCACCACCATTTACCCTGCAACACGTGGTCGATGTGTGCATGATGAACAGTCAGAGTGGAATCAATCTGAAATTTCAAGGTCATGTGGGAGATGGCCAGGGACTTCCATCGGTCATGTGGGAGAGGCCCCTGCACTGCATCTGGCCTCTCAGGGCCATCAGCAGTGGTTGATAGACAGCCTGATGAGGACACTGCATGATGAAATGCAGTCCTCAGGTCTCTCCCACAAACTGAACATGGAGGCCAACATCAAAAGCCAGCAGGCATATCTGGTGTCTCTGTGGGATTCCCTGCATCGAGTTGTGGTGGCACAAAGAAAAGGCCTGCAGCTGTAGATGCGGGTGTCTCAAAACTCCCATTGCTGTGAGATGGAAGACTTGAGGGCTTCACTGCATTCTGAATAGCCCCCACCTTCACCATCAAACTGTCAGAGGCGGCTGCTCTAGCAGTGTGGCTTGGCAGTGCCTGACGGTGCTTAACATTTGAAGGTCCCTTTTTCCAATCATCCTGTGGCGGAGTGGAGCGAAGCGGCACAGGGCAGGATGGAGCAGCCCAGAGAAGCTGTGAGCTAAGCTAAGGTGCCCCCAGTTTCGATTGATCACTCTCTTGCCTTGGCTAGCTGTACTGGTGCTTAAGGTGCTTCAGAGCCCTTGGGGTCAACAGCATCTATGAACCGAGGATTGATCACTGAGCCGTTGTCAGTCTCTGTCAGTTCCTGCACCCTGGGACCCAGTGCTTCAGTGCTCCACTCTGGTAAGAGGTCTGACAAGCCAGTGTGCAAGCCAGTTTGCATTATTTCATTTCCTTTCAAGGCTCCATTTCGCATTAAATTTGGCACTACTCGACCCACACCTATCCGACTCTACATCTATATGGTTCCTGGCCCCGTTTTGCTGTGTCATGGAAGCAGTAAGGTTAGCTACTCAGCCAAGATTTTTTCACAGCCCTGAATTTGTGGGTTGTGTGGTTTTGAATGGTATTGCGTGGTTCTGCACATTCTGTGCCTCTCATGCCTTTTGAACCCTCCTTGAGTCTCGATAAGCCTCTGCTCATAGCTTCAACTGCAGTATGGCATATAGGCATACATGCACACTGGCACACAGGCAAACAGGCAGCCTCTTCTGTAGGTGTGACTGCAGGTAGTGGGTTGCGGTTGCAGGGTGCGGGTGTATGCCATGGGGAGAGCCATGCAAAAGAAATCTCCACAAACCCATCTAAAGGGTATTTCTAAGCAGCCTAACTGTACTCAAGGAAAGCTCTGAAGATCAGTAGGGGCCAAAAATCAGGCGACAATCAAGTGCGTCCTTCGTAGTTCGACAGCTACAGCTTAAGTCTTAGGTGAGGAAAACGGCGGAGCAACTACAACAGCAACAATAGTGCAACAGGTTTTGTGGATCCATTATTACACTGTACACATTTTACAGTGTATGCTCAACTCTTTGATGGGACCTTCCTGTTGTTGCCAGAGAAGGTAGACAGTCCACCTGTGCATGCGCATGCCATGCACCCTCATCGTGTAGGTTAATATCTGGTCCTGAACTGGGCTCTGCCTGGGGCACCCACACAGCCTTCCCCATTCTGGCATGCCTCCCACATCCATGGCCACAGTTTTAGGCAATGGATTATACCTGCCTTGGCACTCTGTCATGGGTATTCCCTCTTGGGTGGGCCCCCTTACATGGGTTTCTTCCCACTACAGGCAGAGCGTAGGCTGAGCCTCCCGGATGCTCAGTAGTGGCCCGTTCAGAATGGGCGGGGTTGGGTTTTGTTTGCTCCAGTGTGGGCCCTCTCAGCCATGCTGTTCCTCCTTTGCACCGAGCACGTATGTGCAGCAGTTCATGATGACCATTCTGTGAGGTTCCAACACCCCCTGTCACCACACTGTTTGATCGGCATGGCATGACCCCTCCCACTTCCAATTTTGCCTGCGCCCACTCTCTCCCCTTCCAACACCACCCCTGGATCAGGATGGCCTGTCGGTGTACATGTGGTTGACCTGTCCACCCCGAAATTGTTGGGGCTTTGCATGCTCTTTTGCTTCTGTTCCAGTGAGGTCCCCGAGCTTGTGCAGATCAGACCAAGGTGGGTGCAAGGCACACCCTTTTCTGCTACTGTGAAGATCCAGCCAGTGGCATATGCTTTTCTCAATGATTGAGCTTTACATATATTTGTACACATGGCTTGTACATTGACAGTGAAAATGGCTCATTGAGTTAGTGGTGTGCCCTTTGATGGCTGGCTCTGTTACATTGATTTCCATCTTGGATGCGTAACTAACAAAAGAAAACACATGTGGAGTTCCCCAAGGGGCCAGTATGTCACCCCTACTGTTCAATCTTTACTTAAAATACCTATGCCTTGTTCTAGACCACATAAACACCTATTTCACCAACTATGCTGACGACACACAGCTTGTATTCGAACTAAGTGGCAATTATCAGAAAGATAGCGAGCAACTTACCACGACATACAACCACGTGGAGCAATGGATGGACACCAATTGGATGTGCCTAAACGGAAAAAAAACGGAACTCATGATTTTCGGCTCATCCTCTGCTCGTGCTAAGCTACCCGCATCCTACTCATCCTTCCACATTAAAGATACCCCCATTCCGGTCCTAAGCAAGGTTAAAACCCTAGGTATGCTGCTAGAAGCATCATTGGGTGCGGACGCCCAAGTACAGTTCATCAAAAAAAACTGTGCCTACCACCTCCGTCTAATAAAAGCCATCAGAACTTTCATATCCGAGGAAAATTGTGCGACCATAGCAAGAGCCACCATCTTATCGCGCCTTGACTATGGCAACGCTCTAGTCCTGGGTGCCTCCAAGCAACGCCTACAAAGCTACCAAATTGTACAGAACAACGCGGTAAGAATTGTCAAGCTCAAAACTAAAACAGAACATATCAGCAACTCCAGAAGAGAACTTCATTGGCTGAAAATCGAAGATAGGGTGCATTTCAAAACCTTAACCATCGTTCACAGATGCATCTACGGAAAGGCACCAACCTACTTAAAAACTAGGATCAAACCATACGTTCCTAATAGAACACTGAGATCATCCCAACTTGTTAAAATTGCTACGTCACCTCACAAACTCAAAAGTGGCTTAGGTAGAACCTTTCCAACCCTTGCAGCCAACCTTTGGAACAACCTACCAGACCACCTTAGACTGGAAACCAACTACTCGCGTTTTCGCAAACAGGTAAAAACCCATATCTTCAAATAAACGGCCATCACGGCATATGCCTCAGTTAGCTTAATTCTATGTGACTGTCCCGTCTGCTCTGTCTAATCACTATCTGTTCCGTCCGTTCTCGTGTCCTTGTTTCTGCGCCCCGAGGCTCGCGAGCTACCGGCGCAATATAAATATTAAATAAAATAAAATAAACATGTGGAGCAAACTATCCCTCCCTTTTTGCACCATATATTCAGGTATATATGGAAAGATGTATACCAAATTATAACTGCTTCACCACCTAGGCTTGATTGTCTAAAAACACCTTCATTACAAATTTTATCAATGAAGAAAATCCACGCATACACATACTACACATCACAAGAAATGTGTAAAAATAGCAAAAGTGCCACACGTTGTAAAATGTGTAAATTGTGAAAAATGGTGTTAGTATAAAGTGCCAATACATTGCAGACAACTACTATTTCCTAGATCTTAATACTGCTTATTTTGCAGCCAAAGTGTGAGGGTGAGCCCTTAATTTCATCTGCAGCCAAGCGTAAAATGCTTAATGATGAATTGTGACCAGTCAATAGATCAGCAACATTTATAGTGCAATGGGCTGCCAGGTTATGTAATCTCCCTACTCTCGGTTTTCAGCCATAGGATGTAGACCAGGCAGCTTTGGTTGTTATAGGTCTACACGATGGGTTTGGGCACTTCGCAGGGATACAGCCATCTGATAACTTTCCTCTGAGATTTTTTTGAGCAGACCATCATCAGTTAGGAATACATTTACACAGAGGGCTTAATCCAGTCACTACTCCTCATAAGGTGATAGACACCTTATTTGGTAATTAAAGGTGTCCCGGTAAATAACAATTTTTCCTGATTAGTGGCAAATTTGAATTTACTGCTCAAAACTAGAACTGCTTCATTTATTTAGAAACATCCGATACATTGGTTCTGATTCTAGGGTGATGGGAGAAGAACATGCTCAAAATCCTCAGTGGCTCTGATCGGGTCATCTTTGTTCAATCCATGAACTTCAGACCAGTGGCGCGAAGCAGCCCATCTCACTGGCAAGTTTCTAACATCTAGCAAACAAAACCTTCTGGAGTTACAAGACAGCTTAATTTACAGGGCTACATAAATCACACTCTATGTGCAAATAACAAGATCACCAAAATGGGGCCATTGGTGAATTTCCTTCCACTAGAGATATAACCTTTTTTTCTCCTGGTTCAATGAACTGCGTTACCAATAATGAGAATGAAAGTTGAAATAATCATAGCAATGTCAAGAAAATTGCATCTGGAACAAACCCGACAACGTCACACAAAATTGACATCATCACGCGATGAGGTGATATGATAAACATCATTTTCAAAATGGCGGTGGCGATCCATCATACGGAATGCTGCCCCATTTTTTTTAAATAATTAACCAAGAAAAAAGGTAAACTCATAGGTAGAAATGGGATTACCCAACCTATATTTTACTAACTCAAGAATATTAAGCAGTACATAGTAATTATTTTGGACACAAATATTGAAGTTTAGAGATGAGACACCCACACGAGTAAAAAGGTTTGAAGAATTACAGTTGATGGATAAGGTTGGGAGCAAATCATTGAAAAACCTAAAGGAATTTATTCTTAAATCGGCATGGGCTTTGACCAAGTGATTGTTACCTAAGGATGGAGTATGCATTGATATACTATTGATTAAAACATCGTATACATTTGCTTAGTTTGTCGGCTCTGAGCAATAATCACATTCAGAGCAGTTAAATTGATCGCCGAACTCAGCCACGGAATAAAACCTGTTTAAAACGGGTCACAATGATTTGATTTGTTGAGCCAATTATTAAATTCATTTAGAATCAAACGCGCAAAGATCTTTCCCGGACAATCCAGGAGGGTGATAGGTCTATAAGATGTTGGGTTGGCGCGGTCCCCTTTTCTTGAAAATCGGAACAATCACAGATGTTTTCCAAGATTGAGGCAATTTCCCAGATCTCATAATTTCAGAAAAGATGATATATAATATCTCAGCCCATAGAACTGAATCCTGCTTGATTAATGCATTATGAAGCCCATCCGGGCCAGAGGCGCGAGAGGTACTCAATTTAGCTATACAATGAATGATGTCATCTAGATCAAAATTAACGATATGATCGGCAACAATACCATTCAAATCAAGGCTCAGGTCTGGAAAAGGGGTGCGGTAGATGTTATCAAAGTGAATTATCCAATCACGCTCCAAAACGGGATTAATCTGAACAGATGATTGATATTTGCAATATGCAGAATTCAAAAGCGCCCAGATACCCCCTGATGATTTGACAAGGATCTGTTTCAGCATGGCTTCACCATCACGCTGATATTATAAGGCAAGTCGACCCAAAAGCCATCTTTTGTACGTATACTTTAGCTGTTTTATCTGATCATAATTATCACTCAAATTCGTGGGATGCCTAGACAACATCTTTATATTTCGTCTTAAATCACGCTTTTTGGTTTTTACCTCCAAGTCAAAGCAGTGAAGGTGATTAGGGCGACTACCAAGAGCTTTCATACCTCCAGAGAAAAACATTTGCATTGCATGCATATAGCAAGGGCTGTCAGAGACATTGGCTCCCCCATGGCAATCACTCAAAACTTGCTTATAACAGAGTAGTTTAGCCCTCGACCATTTTATACGATTACCCACATTATTTACAATTAAGTTTGTTAAGGGATAATTTACAGGTCTCGGTTGAGACAAGGGCCAATGACAAGTCAAAGTTACTTGACTGTGTTCACTCATTACTGTGGATTTTACATTAAAAGGTAAAATCTTTGAGAAAAGGAGACTATTGACATAAATGTAGTTCAACGTAGAATGACAGCCCTCGCTATGCCATGTACATCTAGGGTGAACATCTCCCTGAATCGCCCCATTCAACATCACATAATCTCTGTTAGCCATTAGTTTAATCCAGCAATGTTCGTCCATGGTTCTAGAAGACACAGATTGAGACAATAAATGTCACCCATAATCAAGGAGTCCACAATAGTTTTGTCCAGTAAAAGCTGATACAGTATACCATTGAATTGATCAAAAAAGTCATCTGAGGTTAGATGTTTCTTACCCCAATAAACATTTACAATGGCACAACAAGTTACACCTCTTTGTATTTTTATAATTTGAAAACATGGGGATGGAGATTTATGCCAAACCACATCGAAATTTGTATCCTTGCGGAATGCCATCATTAGGCCTACCATCGGCCTCCCTGTACAAACTACGATGGCAGGAACTAAGTATATATCGTAGGCATCCCATACTGGGGTAGTACGCAGCCACGTCTCCTGGAGGACTATAATATCATACTGTAGAAGGTCTCTACTTTCGGTGTTAATAAGGTGTTTGAAACCCCTAATATTCCAGGAGATGAGCCTGATAGAGGTAGCTACCCGGGATTGTTACGAACTACCACCATAATTATGGTGCATCCAAGCATCGTTGCTGTTGGAACCAACATTTGAAAGAAAGCCATTTTTGTCCCCAAAAACCCTGGATTGAGATACACTGAATTTTTCCAATTGTTCTGGCTCATGCGCATCTTGATTTAAAATGAAGCCCAGATTATAAAAAGCAGTACGCGCTAGCCATAATGTATTGAGTATCACCCTAGATTGAATATACAACCTCGCCTCAGATAAGTCCCACTAAGTCAATGTCCGTGGAGGTTAGATCTTCTAAAGCCGTTATTTCGGCACAGATGTTAAGCACACTAGCACGATTCATATCATATCTGGCAAAGGGGTGACCACGACATTTAATTAATAATCGATGATGCCTTTTATATTGTGCATGGCTCTTGATGGTGGAGGGAAAGGAACTAGGTTCACTGTTTTGTGGTAAGATGGACCTACCTTCAAATTTTTGAAGAGCAGGTCTAGTAGCACTCATGGATGACAAGGCGTCATTATTACCACAAGGCAACCCCGGTCCTTTCAAAAGCGAATTGACTTTCGGATAGGTGGTTTGGAACATCTGACTGACTTCATTGGATGTTTCTTTCTTAGAGACCAGCATCAACTGTTTTATTTTTTCTTTCTCCTTGTTGTAATTTATGAAGGAGGCACGAATCTCATCGCGTAACTCTTGTAGCGTGCAGTCTTTAGATGTCACCGATCCTTCAACTATATGAAGACTCTCAGCACGCAAGTTATATTGCGATGGCTCAATTGCAGTCATGACCATGGGTATTGTTTGATCGACTGGGGCCATTTGTACTTGCGGATATTTCATTAGGTTTGAGATTAGAATACCGTCAGACGACTTTGACCTAGGAACAGATTTTGCTAGCGATGTTGAGGCTGCTGTCGCTACTAGGTCATCAAGAGGTTGATAAACTAAAGATGCCGTATTTTGAGATTGAGATTCATGATTTAAAGACAAACACCTTTTTTTCTTTGCTGCTGTAAGTAGTCTGGTTGCTTTCTTTTTGGCATTAGACCTCTTGTTCACTTCACTAGAAAGCTGATTTACAGTGATAGGGTCAGACTGGCCTGGAACACTAAAAGAGGCTATTTTGATCTTAGTGAATAGCGGGGCTAAAGTTGTTATTGGATCTTTCTTAGGTGGTTCTTTGGTCATAGAAGAAGCCTCCATCGAACATACTTGTGGGACTACAACAGCACCGTCATCAGCAACAAGGTTAGAGCAGGTAAATGATTTGGGGCGCATCTGTAGCAGGCTGAATGGAGATAACGTTATCAGATAAACAAGTCTTGGTCCCTTGACTAAAGGTATTAGTCGAGAGTTTAGGTTGTTGATAAAACGTTGTACTGATCTCAAGCATGATGTTCGCATGGGATTGCTGAGTAAGTTCAGTCTGATTTTTTATTTTGACGTCCAACATCTCATATAACTTAGCCAAGGAAAGAAGCGCTGTATTCATTGCTGTAAGCGTGTTGTTAAGAGCAGGCGCTTTGGGAAAGGAACATCTATTGTTATTAAAGGTCGCCTGGGGGTCCCGAATGAAATATGGATGATTGTCCATGGGTGCCTGAAATTGTGAGCGCGTAGGTGTAGGTGCTACAAAAGAGAGGGACTTATTAGACATATTGGGCAAGGATTTGTCAAACAGAACCAGCGATTTATACAGCTCTTGCTTATCTTGATCCTTGTGCTTATGCTGTTGAGCAGAGGGGCCTTCACTAAGTGGCAAACTCTGCTCCCTAGTTCCATCATTGAGGTGTATAAGATCGCCTGAGTTGGAGCAAATATATTGTACCTCGGCGGCAATATGTTCCTGATCACTTGATGAGTTCATGAACTCAATTGCTTCATCATCAATTTCACCCATCAATGTCAATTTGTCATGGGCTATTCTTAGCAAATGCTGAGCCTGAACTGAACATAAGGGCGGATTTCCAGGCTCTATGCCGTTTAAGCCTGACAGTAAGTCAATTGTGGCTTCAGGTATTTGAGTTATGCATATATCGCCTGATCCACAAGCTAAAGCAATAGAGGCATCAGCTATTTCTTTATTAAGAATAGTTTCTGGTGTTTTATTCTGCTCTGGTGGGTTCCCCTTCACCCGAGCGTCTTGTGTCTGCGTGGCAACTGACAGAGAGCCCAATGATTTTAAATCAGGCACACTGAATGTATCCTTAATAGGAACATTTTTCATGTTGGAGCCGTCTATTTTACAAAAGTTGTGAATGTCAACATTTAAAGAAATAGAGCTTTGTTTTTTCTTTTCAATATTCTCTTTAACTCTCTTTGCTAAGAATGCCTTTCGAGATTCCAAAGCTTTTAAAGACATACTGGATTTAGACATAATATGCAGTACTACTTTGTCAAAATGAAGAGAATAAGAGTCAGGTTATCAGTAATCAGATTAGAATGCCACCACTATAGCATTGATGAAGTAAATAGCACTTTTACATTTAGTCTTACCGGTGTATATCAACAGCAAGGGGCACGCGAAGAAGATTATTTTGCAGAGCACACCCCACTCCCTGTTAACAGTGAACGGTGTACTTAAATGTACTTCGATGTGCGCGGGCATGTGCGCTGCATACTGGGTAAAAGTACACAATGGGAGGAGGGCCGGAGGCGGGAGTTACTCACACACCAATCACTAGGTCAGGCAAATACGAGTGCAGCACTTAATGACGTCCTCCTTCAGTGTAGCAATCCTTGTTGCAAGTTCACGGGAAAACACACAGAAGTCCGCGTGCGGCGAAAATGCACAGTGCAGTAGAGCAGCTCGAACACACTGTCCCCAGTGAACAGTGTACTTAAATATACTTCGATGTGCCTGGCAGTTTAAGGAGTAGTTGTGCAGTTGTGTTCTGTATTTGTTTTAACTTCCTCAGCAGGTATTCAGGCATTCCAATAAAGATGTTGCTGGAATAGTGTATTCTTGAAATGATGAGAGAGATGATGGTGAGTATTCTGGTGTGAAGGAGAAGTAGGGACATTGTTTCTTTATTTTGTGTAGGTGAAAGAAGCATTTCCTAACTACAGGATTTACTTGTGGATCTATTGTTATCTCACTGTCCATTAGGATTCCAAGATGTTTGACTACCTTGAAGGGTTCTGGTCAGGTGCCTAGTTCGGTGGGCCATGGAATATGCTAGTTTTTTGCCAGGCCGTTGGGTGTGATCATGATTTCGGTCTTGTCTGACTTGATTTTAAGGACGTTGGTGCACATCCATTGGTTCAATTCATTGAGGCCCTTGGTTAGAGTTGGATTTACTCTTCACTGGCTTCGATTTTATGCATGATTTGCGTGTCGTCTGCATAGTTGTAGCAGGCGAGGACATGATTTTTGATTAAGCTGATCAGTGGAGTCATGTAGATGTTAAAGAGTAACAGAGAAAGTAATGAGCCCTGTGGGGCTCCACAAGTTGTTTCTGAGGTGCTGATTTGAACAGTTGCAGACAGATGGTTTCTGTTCTTTCTGTCAGGAAGGACTTTAATCAGAGGAGAGTGGTTTGTCCAATTCCAAATTTTTCTAGTCTCTTGATTAGAGTGTTGTGGTTGATTGTATCTAAGGCTGCTGAGAGATTGAGTAGTATTAGTGCAGATTTAGTGTTGGAGTCTGCATTGGGTGTTAGGTTATCCCAGATAGATAATAGTGCAGTTTCCGTTCCTCGCATGGGTCTGAAGCCTACTTGCACCTGATTCAGCAGCTGGATGTTTTCCACATATTCCGAGATTTGATCGTAGACACAGCACTTCTAGTAGATTTGCCGGATATGATATATTTGAAATTGGTTGGTTGTTGGTAAGTTCTTCTACATTTCCCAGGCTATCTGCAAGAAGTGGTTTTATGTAGGAAAATTTGAAGGCTTGTGGTACTGATTTTGTTGCTAGTGAGAGGTTGAAGAGGTTAAGGTAGCATTCTGCCAGTGTTCATTGAGCAAGGATGGCTTTGGAGATGTCTGTTGGACAGGGGACTGCTGGGGAACCCACTCTGTTGCTTTTGCTCACATGGTTGCTGAATGTATCTGCTGAGATGGTGGCAAGAAGTCTAATCTGGTTGTGGATCTGGTGATGCATAGCTACGGTGGTCTGTTGGATTTGTTGGCTTGCTTTCTACGATTAGCTGAATGTTGGTGATTTTATTCTTAAAGTGGTTGGCAATGTCGTGTCATTGTTTCTTTCTTCGCATTGGTGTGTTGTTGTAACCAATGGGTTTCTCATCTCATTTATCATCTCGGACATTTCTTTCTGAGTGTGGTCTGCTTTTGCGATCTATCCTTTGTCATATTTCTTTCTAGCTTTGAGCATTTCAGCTTTGTATAATCTAATCTGTCTTTGGTATGTAGTTTTTTATGTTGGTCATAGTTATTTCTCCATTCTTTTTTTAGTTTCCTGTTTGATTTTTTCAATGAGTTGAGATGGGGCATGACCCATCTTGCCAAAGTTTTCTTCTGTGATGGGTAGAAAAGATTTTCTGGTGCAATGTCATCTACTGATTTTGTGATGCATTTTAGTATTTCATCTGTCCTTACTGCTAAACTGGTTGCTTTTGGGTCAGTGAGTGATGGTTTGTGGTTTCCAGTTTCGCGTTTAGGTCTGTGCTGTTGACGGTTCCCCAATATCTTTTCAGGTTGGTGGGTTATTATGGAGAATGTCAGGAATTCTTGATGGAGTTTGGATCATGAAAGGTACAATGAGGTGGTCGCTGTTAGGACAGTTTTTTTCTGAAGTCCAACTAAGGGCTTAGTAAAACCATTCAACTGAGGCAGTACAAGATTCCACTCTTAGTATAAGGCTGTACCACCTGAGCATAGGGTAGAGTACACAGAGCTGCCAGGCTTATCTTAGGAGGGAGAGAGGGCAGTAGATACAGTACAAGTGAAATTGTAATACAAAGGATCCAAAGAAACACTGAAACACTATGGCCCTCTTTAGGACCCAGGCGTTAAGGGGTTTACGGCGCCGTAAACCGCGCCGACCCTTAACGCCTGATTCCAAGGTCCCTTTGCAGGATGGTGATTTTAACGGCTGCTTTTTGCAGGCGTTAAAACCCATGCCGCAAAGGGACCTTGGTGCTAATTACGGCACCGTAATTTACGGTGCCGTAATTAGCGCCTTTCCCCATTCCTATTATGCCCTATGGGGCAAAAATGGGAATGGGGAAGGGGCCATTGGTGAATGGGGAATTACCGCCCCACTCACCTTGGAATGGGGCAGTAATTCCGCCATCCACCATGGCGGAATCCTGACCTTAGCGGCATGGACCATGGTGCTATTAGCACCATGGTCCTCCGCCAAGGTCGTAATGAGGGCCTATGTATTGCAAAAATAAACTATTTATTTAAATACAGGTAGACCCAGATAAATCTAGGTGTTTATATATGTAAGTACTAACACATTATATAAAATCACAATATAAAAATACAACACTATACTTTAAATCCACAGACCCAAGTAAAGACCTTATTTGGAACACCTAACAGTAGTTCTAGGGAAGTCAAAACCTTGTTATACAAATTTAGTATAGGTCAAGCCTGTTCTTTGGGAGTAAAAGACCAATGGTTACTTTCAGATTACATTCAGTAATACAAGGGCAGTAGGCCCTTCCAGTTGTACAGTGACTCTTGGAACAAATCACATAAACAATCAACTGGACAATATACATTGGTTGAATAGTGGCACACTTATCCTAGGTGCTGTCATAAGGATGCTTTTGAAATCAGGGAACCCCAGATTGAGGTAAGCAATAACTCTGGTAACTTATTTGGGATGGCACACAGCTAACACAAGGTAAGCAAAACCCACATACTTTAACTTTGCAATGAAGGAGAAAGTAAAACCCAATGTCACACTTTACTGAATAGTTATTCTAGGTAGGCAACAACCTAATGTAGACTTATTAAGGACAGACTAGCAGCAAGTCAGGGGAAGCAAGACCCAGTTGGGGGGCACTCATACAGTTATCCTAACAGGACTAACCTGGTGATACCAACAGTTGGAGGACACTCATACAATTACCCTACAGGAATAATCTGGTGAAACCAACACATTACATTTGTAAAGAGGCACGACCTAATCACAGGAGAGTAAAATACCTACACATCTACTTTCTATCAGACTGGCAAAACAGTGCCTAAGGAAGAAAAGATGTTAACCATACTTTTAAGAATAGTGCATCACACATTCAAGATCGGTAAGACCTTTTGTAACTGTTCACTCTTAGAATTACAGTTACCAACCAACTCTTTACAAGTAAGTCAAACACTTGATTTCTTTTCTATGCAGAAGTCCCAATCCCTTCAAAGTATTCCCCTTATTCTTGGAGCATGAGTGTTCTAAGTGGCAGAAGGGAGGGTCACTAGGACTAGTCACCAACATGCAGTATTAGAATAAGTTCTTTAGTAGCAAATTAGTACCAGAGTTTCCTTAGGAAAACTGGCAAACAGGTGAGTACTTTACTTTAGAGTTAGAAGAGGGTCCAGAGGCTTTACAGAAGACACCCCAGCAGGAGTCTAGCAGTGGGACTGGGTGCACTGGATGAGGAACCTCCCAATAACAGAAAACACCCCATGACTACACAGAGATCCCAACAGGCTTAAGGTAAGTATATACCCAAGCCAACACAGTACCTCAGCAAGGAAGAAGAGATTGCAGCAGGAGAACTTCAGGGACTGCAGCCAAATACCCGGTCAGTGGATTCCTTGCCCTGAAGACTGTACACAAGAACTCAGAAGGGACTTTGCAGCAGGGATCAAAGAAGAAGGCTCTAGGCAAGATTTATCTCATGGCTGAATGCGGTTCTGCAGATTTGGCGCCTTTTCAGGGAGCACAGAAGAAGACAGACAATCACGGTTGAATTCTCATTGTTTTAAATGTCGAGCTCTGTTGTGAGGGGAATTTTTGGACTCCATTAATGTCTCTGGAGAGACACCAAGATGCCTACGAAGTTTCAGCGAGATTCGGAATTCGGAAGACCGTGCACCGCACAGTGGCAGGAGGTCCCAGGGTATTGGGTTATTACAAGAACACAATGTCGCAGCAACCTATGGGATGGCTCAAAATGCAGGTCTTCTTGAGTCTAGTGGGTCTCACCAGCTTCGGGGTTTGGGTCATCATTTTCGGAGTCCTTAGGTCGATTGGAAAGAGGTGCTGCAGCAGGCTCAGGTTACACAACAGGCTCTCCGGTCACTGGAAATCGTCTCCACCACTTTTCCTTCGTCATCCTCTCCGGTTTAAGTTCCAGTGGTCGACATGACTTCAGCTTCCAGGTGTCCAGTATTTATCAGGAACTACAGCACAACCTATGCATTCTCTCCCTGCATTTTACAAGAAAGGGGCGTCTGGTTGTCCAATCAGGACAGCCAGCCCACCAGTGGGATTTGTCCCAGATGAAGCAAGACGTAAGACAAATGAAGGGGAAGTTTTGGACTCCTCCCCCACTTCCTGTGCTTACAGACTGACTGGAGCCTAGGCGGGGTGTCCAGTGGACTTCCGCCGAAGACAAAACTCACACAAAGGAATTTCCCACCCTAGATGTCAGGGGAAGGAACAAGAAACGACAAGAAACACTAAAATGGCAGAAAAAGAAGACAGGGGCCATTTTGGTAAAATGAGCACCCATTGGTGTCTTTACTGCAGCTGTGGTCACAACCCGCAGTAAAGGTGCACCAAATTAGTAAAAGGTATCACTGCCACCAGCCATTAAAGGTAAGCTTGTCACTGTAACAGAATTGTTACAGTTTTAGTGTGAAAGGGGATACATTGTATCTCCCCAGCACTCCACATAAGGTGGGGTGTGCTGGTTTCACCTAACAACATGTAAAAGGGATCCAAAGATTCCTTCTACTCTTGGGAACTGTAGTTCACTCAAGGTTAGCACAATAAAGTTAAATGTGGAGCCACTAGGGAAACCCAGCAACAACAGGCACATTATTGCCAATAAGTTGTTAAACATGATAACTTTAAAAAGACACTATGGAGAGTCTTAAAAATGACACCCATAAAAAGAGTTAAAGATTAGGTGAGTGTGGAAAAAGATTCCCACTCAGTCAGGTATTAATGAAAAATATCCCACTAGAAAAGCAAAAAAGTTCTGGAGTTGAACCAGGAAAGGAAGATTTACCAGCTCTGTGGAAATCGTACCTAACAGTCGCTCCAGAGGATTTGCATTGGTCATGAAGTTGTGATCAGGTTTTTCTTTGCCGAAGATTGCTGTGTGCGTAATCTAGTAATCTAAAAGTGGAAATTAATAAGCATAAAGTTTTAGGAATTCCAGTACTAAATGTGTTCCCAGGGTCGGCAATGTGAGCGTTGTGACATTTTTTAATAAAGTTGTTTTTTGATACCCATATTAGCACAGTGCACGATAACAGTCTGAAGCGTGTGGTGTTCATCTATAACCATCTATCTTAGTTCTATACACCAAACCCACTCTTATATAGACATCATTTGACTTTGTATCATTAAGAGAATATATTTATGGGCTGCTGCAACACATGTAGCCATTGGTTGCTTATTTACCACAAAGACATTTCTTTGATGAAGTGATTGCTTTCATTAGTTGTTTCTACATTTGTTCATGTCACGCTGGTGATTTAATTTGTATTTATTATATAAGAAATGCATCAATGTGCGTCTCCACAGAATTGTTTAACACCTCGAATGGCAGCCATGTTCACATTTACGTTATATTGGGCCTCATTACGACCCTGTCATTCCGGAAACACCGGTGGCAGTAAATCCGCTGCCACTGTTGTTTCGGGACCGGCTGATTCCGAGTTCTGCATGTGGGAGGTGTCACTTCCGCCAGGTCAGACCTGGCGGGAGTAACGCTCCCCGCCTTCATTTGGAAATTGAAACACCGGCTCCGTCAGAGTTCCCATCCCCATGGAATGGGGATTTACGGAATTCAGCCTCCTGAATTACCTGGTCACTGGGGTTGTAATACCCCGTTGATTCCGGCAATCACGGAGGCGGAATGGTATTTCAGGTCTACTGGCAGCCTACCAGTTTTTCTGGCACAGCCACCACCGGACTCGTAATGAGGCCCATTGTCTTTGTATTTTTTTCTCTATTGTTGATTTACAAAAAAACATGCACGCCCCTTATTGCCCCCTTATAAGCCCTAGAAAATATGGTCTTAATAGATATGGGGTTTAGCATTACAGGGGAAATACAGCTTTTATTAAAAAAATTGTATGTTTTTTCCTGGATGTTAGTGTTTTATTTTCTGCCTTTTTCTCCAGTAGAAAAGAATGTTTCCTTTTTTAACATATTTGGAAGCATTTTTCTTGCTTTGGTTGTCTTCCATTTTGTGAGATGCTCTAATGTTCTTTTTTTTTATTATTAAGTTTATTGAATTTTATAGAAAACATACAAGCAACAAACTTATCAGCATTGTAATCGTAGAACTCATTGCATAGAATCCACACCCCATAACCACCCCCAACCTTCACAGAATCTAAAAAGCAAAACAGGCCAACTTATTATCACATGTCATCCAAAAACCCACCCCACATATCATCAAACAATTTCAACTTTTTGTTCCTGCGAAGGATAACCTTCTCAATTCTGGCCACTTGCCTCAAGTCCTCCACCCATTCTGAACAGGTCGGCCTCTCATCACATTTCCATTTTCTCAAAACAATTTTTTTCGCAGAATTTGTAGCCCTAAAAAAACAGCATTTCTGTGGATAAGTGAGATCTTCCACTTTATCATCCTCACCCAAGATGATAGTGTTATAATCAAAATCCTCTTGCAGTAATAGAACCTCATTAATCTTCTCAGTGACACTCCTCCAAAATGTCCTCAGTTCATAACAGTCCCAGATCAAGTGTTCAAAGGAGCCGACATCATGCTTACACCTCCAACAGGCCTCTGAGTCAATCATCCCTCTCGCATAAAGTCTCTGGGGAGTCCAAAACACTCTATTAAGAATTTTGATTTGGCGGCATTGTTCTCCAAGATTAATGGATGTCAGAGTTACGTTTTTACAAATAAACCTCCACCTCTCAACAGTCATATCAGAGCCAAGGACCTCAGACCACTTAGTTAACAACCCCTCTGCTGGCGTGTACTGTTGGCTCAGATTTCTATATACTTTGGACGCCATACCACCTGCTCTAACGTTCTTGACGAGAATGTGGTGTCAGTAATTAAGACGCGCACGCTGAGGAGCATTTATAGCAGAAAAGAAGCAATTAAAATTGTTGAAAAATATGAATATGCATTCTAATAGACACATCTATGTCTTTGCATAGGTCATTCTCCCTTGCCCATTCTTCTGACTGCAAGGATAGAGGCTTTCTGACCTAGACTTCGGAAAATATTTTCACAATAGACTTGGAACACAAGCACACTTTAGTGTTACATTTGAAAGGCATCATTATTCAGAAAAATGTTACCATCTGTGAATACACCATTTCATGCTTTGGTTGTTTTGACACATTTTTCTTCAGTTGGTGCTTCATATATTTAATTGTGAAATTATTGATTTTTTTTGCTGTTCAATCTGACCATTTCAATCTCAGACAGTCCACTCTGTTTTTTCATAACCATGAGCCTGTGAAGTATAGTGTAATAGCAGAGAATGCTCTTGTGTTTGAGGGTAAATCCTAACTGTACTCTATGACTTAGGTGCACCGGGACGCACTACACCCTTAAACTAGTTTCTCCAGTTGTGTAAAACAAGTTATGTGAATTACGCCCATGATCTAATCTGCTCTCCCATGTTGTCACAGCTCAGGGTAGGCAAAACCGGCCACATTCCCTTCGTGAAGAAGTTGACGGATTTTGGGCAAAATCCACACTCTGCCAACTTTGCCTCAAATGTAGTTTTTTTGGTTAGTTGTCGTGGCATCGTTTTTTCCTATGGATTGGTGTGTTGTTGCAACCAATGGGTTTCTCATCCCATTTATGATCTCGGACATTTCTTTCTGAGTGTTGTCTGCTTTTGCGATCTGTCCATTGTGGTAATTCTTTTTGGCTTTGAGCATTTCGGCTTTGTATAATCTAATCTGTATTTGGTATGTAATTTTTTATGTTGGTCATAGTTATTTCTCCATTCTTTTTTAGTTTCTTGTTTGTTTTTTTCAGTGTGTTGAGATGGGACATGAGCCATCTTGCCAAAGTGTTCTTCTGTGATGGGTAGAAAAGATTTTCTGGTGCAATGTCATCTACTGGTTTTGTGATGCATTTTAGGATTTCATCTGTCCTTACTGCTAAGGTGGTTGCTTTTGGGTCAGTGAGTGATGGTTTGTGGTTTCCAGTTTCTCATTTAGGTCTGCTCTGTTGACGGTTCCCCAATATCTTTTCAGGTTGGCGGGTTATTATGGAGAATGTTAGGAATTTTTTAAGCAGTTTGGATCATGAAAGGTACAATGAGGTGGTCGCTGTTAGGACAATTTTTCTGAAGTCCAACTAAGGGTTTAGTAAAACCATTCAACTGAGGCAGTACAAGACTCCACTCTTAATATAAGGCTGTACCACCTGAGTACATGGTAGCGTAGGCAGAGCAGCCAGGCTTATCATAGGAGGGAGAGAAGGCAGTAGATACAGTACAAGTGAAATTGTAATAAAAAGGATCCAAAGAAACACTGAAACACTATGGCCCTCATTACGACCCTGGCGGAAAGTGACTGACCTGACCGCCATAGCGTAAATAGCGTTTCCGCCATCGCACGACGGAGCAAAGTGCGGCCAATTCCGACCCATCGGGCACGAGCACTACGCCATGGCGGAAGTGCAAAGTCTGCGATGGCGGAAATGTCCCCAAAACGCGCCTCACCGCCGTCGTACGGCGCCCTAGGTGCAATTCCGCCACCCATCTTAGCGGTCACCGTAATGAGCGGCAACCGGAAAGTACGGTGACCGTAAACATACGGAAACGGAAGTAAAAACATGGGCCCGGAACGGGAAACAGCACGCCGTACACCTATAAAATCAGAATTCCCACACAACCATTAAAAATACTACCCTGAGACACATCCCAACCCGTCATCCACCCCAGTGAAAGCAATAGAAATGGGAAAAGTAGCGAAAAAAGCGTGCGACCGCAAGCGGCAGGTCCACTTCTCCCGTGAGGAACTCACCGTGCTTACAGAGACCCTCCAGGAGAATACTGCCGTCGTCTTCTCCACGCAAATGACCAGGACGGCACTTGCGAACAAGAAGGCCATATGGGCCCTGGTGGCACAGCGGGTAAGTGCGGTGGGGACCGCACCCCGCAACCCACTGCAATGCAGAAAGCGATGGGACGACCTGCGGATACGCGTACGGAGCATACTATCCGCCAATCGCAACATTGCCACAGCTACCGGGGGAGGATCGGAATCACCCATCAAGTTGAACCCCTGGGAAGAAATCTGTGCCTCCACCATTGGAATGGAGAGCATAGAGGGAGTCGGAGGGATGGAGAAAGGAGTGCAGACATCCGAAGAATCCGGTAGGTGGGCCAACTAATACAATGCCAAATCCACAATGTCCAATCATGTGAAGTACCATGTGTCCACATAGTGCAACAGTAACACATGTCCAGGAGAACGTCCATATACATTGGCCTGACAGCGCACTTTAAAACTCACATTAAATACATAAATAATTAAAAACCCTAAAAACACCCTCTACACGTGCAGCAGGCACACCCTAACTGCAGGCTGCAAAACAACTGCATCCTCAATCCACACAAAAATGAAACCACCTCCAAGGCCCCGACCCAAATCACCCTCAGGTACCACCCCAATGCATGTGATACATTGCCATTCCAATTTCCACAGACCCATCAATAACGCTCGCCCTCCTTTACTCCACCACAGGGTCCGATTCAAACGACGAGCTTCAGGACACCCCTACCAGCACACCTGCAAAGAGGGCCAAGACCAACGGCCAAAGACCCTCCACCTCAGCTGCACGCATCAAGACACGGCAGCAGCACAAATCAAGTGGCAGCACACAGGAGGGAACATCAACAGGCACCCCAGCAGCCAGCATGCCCACAACAGCACCACCACAGGTCCCCCCAATGGATGCCACAGAAGGCACTGCCTCTGGTGGCAGCAGCACCATAGGTGACACCCCATTAATGGCAGCATGCTCCGACACAGAAGACGGGGATGTCGAAGTAAGATCCATCCATGACCTGTCTCAATCCCCCTGTTTGTTTCATCCCGTACACCATGAGGATACCACGCAGGGGCACCCACAAGACGACGACTGGCCATCCCCCACAAGCCCTGTGGCAAGGCAACATGAGGTGACCAGCCCCTCTGTGACACCACCGCAAATGGCCATGGCACAGCAGAGGCAACAGTCCCTCGACCAGGTGATTGTGCAACAGCAGCAACTGGCCACGCTCCTCAAGGACCATGCTGATGAATGTGGGGGTACTAAGGCAGCCATAGAAACATCAACTGAGATGCTTAGGGCAGAAATGGAGAGAAGCACCGAGAGCCTGAGAGTACAAATGGAGAGAAGCACCGAGAGCCTGAGGGGGGAACTGCATGCGACGTCCAAAGACGTATGTGCTGAACTTGCCGCTGTGCGCCGTGTGCTCACTGAGCTCTCACAAACCCTTAGGGACATGCATGGACGTGAGCAGGCAGAGACATCATCCGTTGCAAGTTCCGTCCAGGGCAGCCCCCAACGTAGATCTGGGAGGAACCTGCGCTCCACAGGCAGGGGTGCCCCTGATACCCGGAGAGGGGGCTTGCAATAGCGTCTGCCCACTGACAATGAGCATCTGCGGACACTGGTGTTCGGGGGGGAGGTAGGAGGGTGGAGGGAGGGTGTTGGGCTTACTTGGGTGGCGGGTCGATGGGGTGTGTAACATAATTTCACATATGCTATAAACATTTCACAATCATCCAATGAGATGTGTGGACATTGATCTTTGTGTACGAGGCCTTTATAGGTGTACAGTCCATATTGTGCATGTTCCAGACACACACAGTGCCACAAGTCCCGTGTCCATGTATCAGCCACCAGGCGTGAGTGCTAGAAGCATGAATCTATGATACTCTGACGAATGTCACGGCCCTCCTGTGCCTCGCGGACTCCTTGAGGTGCTGCCACATCCCCACCCTCATCATGACCATCTTCAGGTGCTTGCAGTTCTGCGTCAGGGGGCATGGGCACATTTCTACGTACGCACATGTTGTGTAGCATGACACATGCCATGACCATCTTTGCAACCTTCTCATGGCGGTACAGGAGTGCCCCGCCAGACATGCTGAGGCAGCGGAAACGAGTCTTCAGTAGGCCGAATGCCTGTTCTATGACTACACGGGTACGTGAGTGGGCATGGTTGTAGTCCTCCTCATGCTGGTTCTGTGGGTTCCGGAGTGGTGTAAGGAGCCATCTCTTCAGTGGATACCCGGCATCACCTGTATGTGGACAATAAAGGACGTTTGTGGAATGACATTGCTACGTACGCACCCCCCCCCTTCCTGCCAGGTCATTGCCGCATCACATACTCCACATTATCATGCATGAAATGAGACTCACCGAGTAGCCAGGATCTGTTCCCTGCGTGTCGCTCCATGTAGCGTGGTATTGTAGAGTTCCTCAAGACCATAGAATCATGGGTTGATCCAGGAAATCGGGCACAACAATGTGTAATGATCCTGTTGGAGTCACACACCATTTGTACATTAAGAGAATGATATTGTTTTCGGTTGCGGTACTGGGCCTCCATGGCATGTGGGACGACCAATTCCACATGGGTGCAGTCGATGGCACCAATGCAACCCGGTATGCCGCCAAGTGCATGGAATCCCACTTTTGTGTTCGTAATTTCCTGCTCCGAGCGTGGTAGAGAGATGTAGTCGTCTGCGTGCTTGAGGAGGACATCGAGCACTTGCAATAGTGTCCGTGAGAACAGTGGCTGTGAAATGCCATGCAACTGTCCGACTGTGTGCTGGTAGGTGCCTGTGGCCAGGAAGTGGAGTACAGACACCACCTTCAGTAGGGGTGGGATGGCGGTTGGGCTATCTATCATGCTGACAAGGTCAGCCTGTGTCATGTCCACAATGGCGGTTATGGTGTCCCGGTCCAAACGGTAGAGGGTGTGGATCTGCTCAGCAGTGAGGTTGAACGGATGAGCTCGGAGGCGTGGGATTGCGGGCTGCCTGCGTGGTGGTAGTGGCTGTGCTGGTGGGCTTTGCTGGCCCTGCCTTGCCCTCCTCCTCCTCCTGCGTCTCCTCTGTGCGGCCGGTAGTTGTAGTAGTTGGTGTTCGTCTTCTTCTTGAAGTTGGAGTACTTGCAGTGCTATCAGGTCCCCCAGGGCCAACATCGCTAGTCCTGCCGGTAGCATTTTGGAGTGGGTGTGGTTGTGGGAGGGGGTTGGGTGTGCAATTTATGTGTTTTCAGGCTGTATAGCCTCCACCTGTGGTGATTCATTCCACCTGTGCCAGCTGCAATCCCCTTTGGGCGAGCACAGTACCGAGGTTCACCGACGGGCGGGGCGTCCCATTTGTGAGTGAAGTCAGTTGCCATTTACACACACTGCCGCACTACATGGATGAATTTGTGATTTCATGCGGTCACAGATGCCTTTTCGACGTAATGTTGCAAATGAGGAATTCGAAGGACAGCGCTTTCGGTTTTCAGCTAGCGGCGAGGAGACGCCCACAGGTCTGACTGCAAATATAACGTTCTATTGTTTAATGTCCTTGGGACAGGGGCCATGGCGAGTATGCTATGATTGATATGGATAGTATGGGATGCGCAATAGCGTAGTGGACAAAAAGGCAGGATGTTCCCAAATACATGTTACTTCACAACACTAGAATTCCGGGCTGGAGAACAGTGGATTTTGCAGACTGCATTACGCACAGACTCAATGGAAGTTTCAAATGTGATGTGAGTAAATAATCAGGCGTTTTCATACCGGGATGAGGGAATGATGTATGGATGCATGGACAGATGATTTGATGGAGAGTTTGCCATGTACAGGGCTTTTTGGAATCTATCCACCTCCCCTGCGCTATGTCATGCAGAGCTGCCATAGTGGGACCATCGTCTTTCTGCCCTTGTTGAACCCTCCCTGTCTCGACGCGCCTTCAGGCACTTGTGTCTATGCACGTTACTAATCCCATCTGATGGATTCTGTCTTCACAGACGCATGCACACAAACACTCGTTTGTAATGCTGTTTTCACCTTGATTTTTATGGTTGTGATTCGCAAGTGATTTTTGGGTGGGTATATTCCTTTTGAGTGGGCTAGCATGCATATGGCTGTAGATTTAGTGTGATCATTGAAGTGAGTTATACAATTGTAGTTCTGATGCCCATACTATTCTTTTTCATTTCATTTGGGTGACAGGTATCTCCTCCCCTTTTGCCGCTGCCATCTGTACGCCACTCCTGCAGATGGCTTTTACTCCCGACACCTGCTGCTTCGTGTCAATCAGTGGAGCACCATTACGATCTTATGGGACGATCGCCAATGGGCCACATGCCCTTACGCAGTGCTAGTGGCTAGGAGCAACATATCGTCCTTTCTGCTGGACTAGTGCCTACCTGATGGGACGGCCCTGCGGTTCTAGGCGCTTCCGTGTTGCCTTTTTGGACGTGAATGTAGCCCCTGTGTACCATGATGGAACAGGGCGTCACACAAGCAGAAGCTGGTCATTTCTTGCGGATGCAGCCCACAATACTGGAATGTATTTAGGAGTTCATGACCTAATGGCTGTATGGCCCTTGGTGGTTTTGTGGTGCATTAAATGTCTATTCTGTTTTTGTTTGTCTCATTTTTCTGCTCATGTTGCTGTACTTGGACCTTCAAATGCCTGTGCTGCATCAGTGCGGCAATGGTGCCATGGCAGATATGGATGCCCACTCACAAGGCACTTGGAGCCCCTGGATTCATTTGTTTGTTGGCATGCATGGGTGACTTGTTCATTTCACTGGTTGCATAGTGTGACTTCATTGCACCTACGAGGAGTTGTGCAATGTGGCCAGGGAGTGGTGTACAGGCACTCAGTAGGGCCGTTTACGGTTGATTCGCGATGCCGTACTTCTCACCATGGCGGAATGGTACTTTCCGCCATGCTTGATGGCGTTAGGTACATGTCCGCTAGGGTCGGAATTCGCGTACCGTTGCGCCATGGTGGTAATTACGGTTTGGCATGGCGCGCGTGTGCGTACTTGGTGCTAATGGCATCGTACTTTACGGTGACGGGTCGTAATCGCACCGAGCGCTATTCGATGGCGGTATTGCATTTCTGCCATCGTTTTTCGATTTCCGCCAGGGTCGTAATGAGGGCCTATGTGTTGTAAAAATAAAGGATTTATTTAAATACAGGTAGACCCAGATAAATCTAGGGGTTAAGTAAGTACTAACACATTATATAAAATCACAATATTAAATCCTAACTGTACTCTATGATTTCGGTGCACCGGGACGCACTACACCCTTAAACTAGTTTCTCCAGTTGTGTAAAACAAGTTTCGTGAATTACGCCCATGATCTAATCTGCTCTCCCATGTTGTCACATCACAGGGTAGGCAAAACCGGCCACATTCCCTTCATGAAGAAGTTGGCGAATTTTGGGTAAAATCCACACTCTTTGCCGACTTTGCCCCAAATGTAGTTTTTTTGGTTAGTTGTCACAGAAATGTCAGCTAATTCGTGAGCGGCAAACCCTTTCAGGTGCGAAAATAAAATACTCCCAAAAGAGGTGACTCAGTGAAAATGTCTCCATGTATGAAGTTCAATTATATTACATAACAAATGTCTCCTGACGTAAATACACTTGGTCCCTAACTTTAAATCATGTTCTATACCTGAAAGGGAGTGCACCTGAGTTTCCGGTGTGCGTGACATCTGGGTATTTTGCGAGGAACCTGTGAATTTGCGGATTACTCTTTGTGGAACTGTGGAATTAGCGATGGAAACTTCAGAACACAAGTGAATTGAGAGTGGAGGAACAGAGGCTCTCTTCACATTCCATTACTAACCAGGGACGCTCCATCTTCATCTACGCCTGCAGGAAATAAAAAAAATGGCTCCCTAGCTAAGCGTAGCGAAGCTTAGCAGAGTGCAGCTGAGTGTCCGGGGTCAGCAGGCAGCGGACCAAGGAGCCTTACTCTTGCATACCAAAGGTAAGCAGGAAGTGGTGGGATATCACTGTGTTCCCCTGCCCACAATGATTAAAAACAAGCCTTCACCTCTGTCCCAATCCCCTCTGTCCACGTCAACCTGCATGGCAAAATTGCAGCTGCAGGTAAAACTGACAAGTACTATAACAGAAAATATGGAAATTGAGGAAGAGGCCCGGATGACCAATGATCGACGCCAACAGCTCGGGAAGCACCGTCTCCAAGCAGTTTCTGTGACAATCAAATAACAAAATATACTACGTCGGGCTGCCCTTTCACAATCAAGGTAAGCATCGGCTCGAGCACGACGCAATAAATTGATGACTTTACCCTGACCAAAATTGAAGATCCTAAAGGCAGGGGAAAATCCACTACATCGGAGGACCCTAAGGTGGCCGAGAAAACCCTACAGCAAATAATAAGCCACAGGCAGCAAGCCCTATCAGGCAGGAAAAAGAAAGCTCACAAGATCTATCGCCTGATAGTAAGGGGTTAGAAGAAAAAGGAAAGGACTTGATCAAAGATCAGGAGCCAGGGGCAAATAATGCTAACCAGTCACAAGGGGAGGCCGTGGCTGGGTAGGTGGCCTTGACGCTTAAGGGGCATAATGCCCCGGATAAGGACACATACCCTGGAGATTTACCAGAGCGGGGGAACATTTTTGCCACTTTAAGAGTTAGTACTACGTCGAAAGGGGCAAGCGAACTGAACGAAGAAGACGTCAGGCTGAAAGCAAGGATGAGTAGCAGGAAATTGCTAGCGAAACAGACACATATTTAAATGACTCCTCTATTAAAACATATGGCTAAACAATCTTTATATAACAAGGATCAAATCGAAGGAGATCAATTAACATGTGGGGGACCCCCCTCCAAGAAAGTACACAGAGTCTTTCCCGACAAGACAGAAAGCTTGCCCTATACATGCCCGGTGCAGGAAACATATGGAAACCCCAAACTCTGACAAACACCATGATGCTGCACCGATTTGACTTTCAGGGCTCAAGCAAATCGGGCACTGAAATTAGTTCAAATGAGGGGGACTGACAAACAGGGCCACTTACTACAGGTAGAATGGAGATAGAAGTATCAGATGAGGTACTTCTAGAATCTTCAAGGCAAATGGAAACATCTTACGTGGATCAGGTCCAAGATCACTTGAAGGACCATAATTAGCAATCTCAAACTAAGGAAAAAATAAGGCCGCCCGATTTGGGACATCAATCAATTCAAACTATAACTAGTGCGGGCGAAGTGTTTGAAGACTCGAGAAAACAAAGAACTTGTAAAGATACCCCTAGTACAATATCTAAGGACAGCCAAACAAACACATGGGACTTACCTAATTCAGAGAACCACAGCACGGACAACTTCTATCTGGTATCTACAATGACGGCCATCCTAAGTAAGGGGCCCCACAGACTTGCTGCAGGTAGAAGGTGACAAACCAGAGACGTATGACATAATAATTCAAGGAAGTTTAACATTGAACGATAAAGAAAATGGAAGGGGGTCTCATAGGACAGACAAGGTACCGCATCAGAACCAAGATAACACAGAAGAGCCCAATAATTGTGAAACATGGAAGGAGACCGAACTTCAAACCCCACAAATTGGGGCGGAGGAGAACCAGTCTCACCAATGCAGGCAAGATGATGTCAAGAGAACAAAGCAAAAGCAATCAACCTAACTAAAGAAGTGAAGCAGTACTACTATGGTAGATACATCTGGTCCATGCTAAAAACAAGGAGAGGGTTTAAGAAAAGTAGCTATGAAAAACTCTGCTGTGTCAGAAAGATTTGACTTTGATGTCATTGAAATAATTCCAGAAAAAGACGACAATGTAAGTACTAAAGATAAACTGGACGTAAACAACCTGTGAAGTTTTCACTAAAAAGTAAAATGCAGTTGAAAAAGGCAAATAGAAACAGCAGGAGTGAGTACTAAGCCTGTGGGAAAGACCCAGAAATTTGGATTGGTACATACTATGGCCGAAGAAAAATTGAAAAACCAAAGCGTCCCGCCGATATAAAAATCCAACAAGAGTCGGAATTTCATTAAAAATCTGACTCTGCTGATTGAAGTCAATGATGCCAAAACATTTCTTGCTGGGAATCAGTGCAAAGAAAACACAAAGAAATCAGGGACAGTAGCATCATTTGATGAGGAATCATCAGAAATTGATATAACGGATCTTTCAACTTACTCTATATCAGAGGAAGAAAGGGCAGAAGTCGAGGAATACTCACAGGGAGTGAGATAGACACTGAGTATGAAGAAGATCAAAATCTGGAGGAGAGCTTAATAAGCAGAGCAACCCCGAATGGATCCCCATTCTTGGAATTTCAAAATAAGGATGGGGGATTCAAACAACAACAGAAGGAAGAAATGGGAAGAACATCAAAAGTCCCAGATAGAGAAACTCAAGTAGGGAAAATATATAACAGAGTTATATCAAGCAAGAGATCGATCCAAATAAATCAAAGTTGGGAAAGATCACAACCAGGACAATCTGAGGAATGAAACAAACGTCCTACACTGAGCCTGAAAGATCAAAGAAAGAAGAGTTCAATTACATCCAATCAGGGTACAGATGGAAGATTGCGACAAAAGAGAGCGATCCCCTATCTGGCCTGAGTTTGAAGAGAATGCTCCACTTCGATGATGGACTGATCCTAAATCGTTCAAATGTGGTAACATTATTACACCCTTTCCCAGCCTTAAGATTGATAATGTCAAGCGATCTTGCTGTTGTGGAGTTCACTGACGAAACCTGCATGGATAATGTCTTCTTACATACTGTCTCCAGACTAGTCAAACAACTATTATTAGATGTAGCTCATCATCTAAGCCCCATGGGCTTTGATTTTTGTGAAAGAATTTATGAGGGGCCGCAGGAAAAAAAACAAGAAAAAAGGAGACGACCACCAATTTCCAACAAGGTAGAAACCCCCAAAAATAACAACAAGAGATAACATTCAAGGAAGCATAGAAGAAAAGAAAGAAAAACATCTGAGTCAAGAAATCAGAAGCAAGAGAAGGAGAACGACAACGATAAATGGAAATGGTTGCTAAATCTTCTAGCGGAAAAAACGAAAAGCCAATAGTGCGTAAAGGAAGAGGTTGGTGAAACTTGGACCTTGCAAAGTTGGAACACCAGAGGCTTTGGCCACGTGATGAATAAAGGAGAATTACAAAAAGAAGGTTACAAGTTAATCTGCCTACAAGAAACTTGTTTGACGGAAGCACCCATTTTAGAAGGATACAAGGTGCTGGTAAATCCACCTCTCAAAGGCTCAAAAGGGAGACCAAAGTCAGGCCTATTTGTAGCAATTAAAAATTATTTGAATTGGACTCTAATATCCTCTATGAACGTTACACCATATATACAGATGGTAACAATAAGACCAGAAAAAGACACTATGGGAAACCAACAAGTAGTGATAATCGTAAACATATATTGGAACCCTGTATCAACCATGAATGACAATCTGCCAGAAGTTATAGCTGCCCTGTTAGATGAGCAAAGGGAGAAATGGGTGGATCCATTTTTGACTTTAGTTGGAGATCTAAATTGCACGTGTCTGGATTGGGGAAACTTGACCATTGTACATGACTTGGCACATGCTACGAAAAAACAAAAAAGATGCTTGATGTGGAGAAAAACGATGCAAATGAAAGATTGCATTATACTAAATGGCATAATTAAATGAGATATTCCTGGCAAACCAACCTGGAAGGGTCCATACTCGAAGGAAATATTGGACTACATATGTACCTTGAAAAACATGTCAGGGGTAATCGAGAATATAGATGTGATAACAACTAATGCCAGTGATCATAACATTTTAAAACTAACACGCAAGGGAATTAGTAACAACAACAGATTTCGATATGAGAATAAGCTGGAAATAAATCGTTTCAGAAATAGGCTGAGAATTCAATCAGATAAAATTCAAGAGCTAAACTCAAAGCTAATTGAAATCATAGACCAACTTCAAAATCAAGACGAGACACGTGTTATAGATTATCTCCCTTTGTTTAAGGAATACAGAACAGAGTGTAAAACTGTAAGTAACAAACCAACAATGTGACATCGCCATGTATATGACGCATGGAAAATGGAAAAAAAGGAATACATGAAGAAAAGAATCAACCGTTTAAAAAGGCTTTCAGTACAAGGAATATCTAAGGAAGTTTATAAACTTAAACAACAATACCACAATTGGCTCCGTCAACACAAAAAAAACAATGATAAATCAAGATTCGGAGGGTATGCTGAAGAAAATTAAATTTAAAAAAACAACAGAAATCTGGGCTTGCATTAATGAAATAGATGCCCCACGAGAAGTCTTCATAGCAAATCCAATTTCGAGGAAGGAGTGACGGACTTCTACGACCAGATGCAAGACTCTACGACACAACAAATGGTAAGAAGATGGCATGACACAACAGATGATGAGCAATTGAACATTGAATAAAAAAACAATAGAAACCATCCAATTGAAGCTCAAAAATTCAGGTGCACCTGGACCAGACGGCCTGACCAAAGAAATGTTGAAGAGGAATCCTCTTGACAGGGCAACTTTTCTCCAGCATCTATTCATATATATTCTGTCAGTTCAGAAAGTTCCAGAATCATGGAAGGCAGCTGTAGTGCCCATCTTCAAAAAAGGCTTAAGGACATTGCCGGAAAATTATCGTCCTATAGCCTTATTGTATATGGCAGGAAAAATGTTTGCAACCATATTGCTGAAAGCTCTAAGTGAATGGAGTGCATCGACTAATCACAGAGATTTCTGGCAATCAGGTTTTGTTAGGGGGGGGGGACTGCCCTTAACATTTTCCTGATCAACATATTAAAGGCAAGATCGTTCAGAAACGAAACCCAGAAAACATATGTAGCCTTCATCGATTTGTCGAATGCCCTTGACACAGTGAGTAGAGCTAGACTGTGGAGGAAATTGGCTAATTGGATGTGTCCGCTGGTCATTCTAGAAAACTTAATAGATCTAGACGCCAAAACCATCATAAGGGTCAGACTGGACAAATCAGGCCTATTGTCTGACCAAATATCCATCATAACAGGTCTAAAACAAGGGTGCCCTCTGGCCCCGGAATTATTCAAATTTTTTGTCTCAGACGTAGAAGAAGCTTTTCAACAAACATCTTCATTCCCACCTAAACTCGCAGGCAGTCCGATTGGGAGACTTCTGTATGCAGATGACATCATCCTGATGGACCAGACTCCCATAGGACTACAGCGGAAGCTGGATGCCTTTCAGCATTACGTAGACATCAACAAGTTATTAATCAATCCAGACAAATCACAAACTGTAAGGCTAGGCACTAAAAATAATAGAGGATCCAAAAACAAGCATGGCTGGTACCTCAAAGGAAATATAATACAAGAAGTAAACTCATTTAACTACCTGGGCAGTACGGTCTGATGATAGCACAATATTTTATTATTCCATTTGAATAAAAACACAACAACAAATGTCACACACACAATGTATTAGTTCCCACTGATTACAAAGCATATCAGGGCCTATAACAAAATTGGGACAAACAAAGTTCCTATGCCCAATTCCAGACTCAAAAGATTATATAGCTGCTAGATCTCAGCGCTCCTCGTTCTTGTAAATTGTAAATGATTCAAACGCAAACATGGAGTGGGCAGCTCCTTTCCAACATGTGCGCCGAACTTCTGGAACTCACTTCCCTGGAGTATCAGACAGGAGCAGATCCTTTCCACCTTTCTGCGGTTCTTAAAAACATTCCTTTTCAAATTACATTGTGTACCTCTGATCCCTTGTACCCGATTCTGGTTTGCCTCGTTCTTTAATGTTGTTCATTGTGTGGATTTGCACCCCGATACCTGCGGGCTACCGGCGGGTTACAAATAAATAAACAAATAAAAAGACCTCTGGTCTGGTACAGATGAACTGTTACGAGAAAGTGTTTATATAACAACTACTAATAACTAGCAAGACATGCTAGTACTTCAATGAACAGACGAATAAATGTAAATGTTAAGCTGAAAATTATTTATTTCACATTGACAATATCCAGATTCTCACAGGTATCTAAACACTATACACGTTAGAAGCATTTCTTCAAAATATGTGTCAAATAAACCTGGCACTTACTGCCCAATAATTAAGCATATTTAATGACACTTATCTCATCCACTGTTTGTCTAAACCTTAGTAGCTAGACATCCTCACCAGGGTCTACATCCAACATATAAACTGGCTATGCCCACATTGAGTTAAAATGAATCTTGTGAAGCCCTCCCACCAGCCCTAAAAACACTGACAAAAAAGGGACATTGGTGCTCCTTGTAGTGACGTTGTGATGGGCCAATCACTTGCAAACGCCTGCTTCCGGACAGGATATTGCTGTGAACCCTGAAAGTAAATATGTACGAATAGTTAAATATCTCTCATACTTCACATAATGCTTATCATTATCTCTTTCGACTGCCCATTTCAAGTTCTGTTTGAACCACTGACCTTATCAGATAGAAAACCCCTCTCCTGGTTGCCCTCTCAGCGAGGCCCCGTCACGTTGCCCGTACGAGTGCAAGGTCAATAGGGATGGTCAGGACGACTGTGTGGACCCCCACTATCCCAGTCATCACCAGAAGGCAATGATCCTTCTTCCATCAACACAAAGTCACCAGGGGTTGCCCATCGCAAGTATCAGTTTGTGAAAGGCAGGTCAGTGCGTCTGAAACTATATAGACAGAGTGACATCACACACAGTGCCATAGGTCGCATCTCATATTTCCAATTTACCAAGCTGTCTAAACATAGCTTTGGGCTTACCACAAAGGCGTGCTGCTCCAATTAAACATGGCACATCCTCATATGGCAGCGCATAAGAGAAGAGAAAAAAAAACATCTATGGCAGCTTCTCTTTTAATGCCTACTTTCCTCAATACAATGTGGTCAGAATGGCATAATGCCATCCATGTGTCTCACTCATCTCTTATTTCTTCAAAATAGACCGGCCAAGTTCCCCCTGGGCTCAAACGTCGTGCATGCACTACAGTCATTATTCCTCCCGTGGCACCACAACTATAAATATACACAGTGCACTGGTTTCACATGGAACAAGTGATGCAGTGGGCCACTACACCAGTAAACTACCAGTCAGCTGTGAGGACAATTTGAGCTCCATGTTGTGCTGCCTGTTGGTACCAGATTTTTCCCTAATGTTCCGAACGGGCCATTCATCTTGAGGCACAATCAGAGCTCCCCCCCTCCACCTCACAGTCTCTGTCTAGGACTGAAATCACTACACTGGCTCCCAGTGACTGTGAGGATCAAGTTCAAAACCCTCTGCATTGTCCACAAGGCTGTCTGGGGCCTTGGGCCAAAATACCTTCAACTCTCTCTTCCTAAATATCTTCCTTCTCGAGCTCTTCACTCATCTGCCTCCAACTCCCTCAGGGTCAGCCGCTTCTCCAAACAACGAGTTGGGAGCAGATCTCTCTTCGCTGCAGGGGCCTCCCTCTGAAACAGCCTTCCTGCCTCCCTGAAACTGCAACTGGGACACTCACCGTTCTCGGTCCTTGGGCCAGCCACTCTCCCCTGCACTGCACCCCCCCCCCCAGCAACCCCTGCACTGCGGGACTGTGTCTGTATCCCTACAGCTCCCCTTCCCAGCACTTGTCTGCACTTACCTCGCACTTGCCACCAGCTGGCCCTTGTTATTTATCCTGTATGCTGTATGCTAATAACCCTGTACTGCACTTTCACCTCTCCCTTTCCCCCATGCACTTTTCCCTTCCCCTCTACCCTTGCACTTGCGCGATCTGAATGACACCTGGCCTAGTAGGATCGTTGTCTGTCTTCCCTTGTTCCTCCCTCTGCCTCGTCGCGCCTTGAAACACTTGTGTATAGGCGCGTTACAAATGCCATGTCATATCATATCATATCATATTAGAGCAGTGCTCCAGGTCCGGCAAACTGCATGGATGTGAGCATGTCCAAATAAAAATATATGAATAATATATGTGGCCAATTAGCGGGGGCACCTGGCAAAGGTAGTTTTGGTGGCCTCCCAGACAATCAGGAGGCTCAGAAAAGGGTCTTTACCACACGGCCAGTGGCAATCTTCCCCCACCGGGACCGAGGTAAGAGCACCCTGCGTCCCCTTACACCCCCAACCCCAAACCCTATTTGAACATATTTATTTTTAAAACTTTTATTTATCGGCAGAAGCTTACAGCATACACATTCCGTTATGTCTCACATTACATACATAGATACAAATTACACTTGTTCATCTGGTGACTATAGGATTGTCAATTGGCAGGTCACTACCTGTATACCCAACATGGGTTGAGTTAGTGTTATTATATGATATGATATGGCATTTATAACGCGCCTATACACACGTGTATCAAGGTGTGACGAGGCAAGGGAGGGGAAACAGAGGGAAGACAGAGACAACGATCCTACTAGGCCAGGTGACATTAAGATCGCTCAAGTGCAGGGGAAGGGGGAAGGGGAAAAGTGCAGGGGCAACGGGGAGGGGTAGTGCAGTGCATAGGGTAACAGTAAAACAATAAGGCAATAAATAATAATAATAAATAAAGTGCAGCCAGCTGGTGGCAAGTGCAAGGGTAAGTGCAGGCATCAGGTGTCAAGTGTTAGTAGGGGCTGTGGGGATGCAGAACCAGTCCCATAGTACAAAGGTTGCCAGGGGGGGGGCAGGTGTGCAACTGGCAGTAGGGGGACCTGGTAACCAATGCAGATCAGATGGTAGCCAGGTAACCAATGCAGTTTCAAATTCAGACAGGAGATCAGCTAGGGAGAGGAGGAGAAAAAGCAGAAGCAAAGAGGAAGGTCTTGAGGTTCTTTCCGGAGATGGTTCTCCTCAAGTTTCAGGGAAGCATGGAGGCTGTTCCAGAGGGAGGCCCCATCAGAAGAAAAAGATCTACCACCCCCTCGCTGTTTGGAGAAGCAACTGACCCTGAGGGCGTTGGAGGCAGATGAGCGAAGAGCTTGTGAAGGTAGATATTAGGAAGAGAGAGTTGAAGGTATTGAGGTCTCAGGCCCCAGAAGGCCTTGTGGACAATGCAGAGGGTTTTGAACTTAATCCTCGCTGCCACTGGGAGCCAGTGCCAGTGCAGGGATTCCAGTCCTGGAGAGATACGGTCCCCGGGCTTGTGGCCAAGGACAGGTCTCGCAGTCCTGTTTTGGATGAGTTGCAGAGGGCGGAGAGTGTAGGCAGGGAGATTTAGAAAGAGGCTGTTGCAATAGTCCAGCCTAGAGAGAACCAGGGCTCTAGAGACAGTGACCTTCTGGGGGAAGGAGAGGTTCCAGATAAGTAGGGTGCAGATGGGTCCAGATCATTGTAAGATTGATTGGATAGATAGGCGTGGAATTCAGTCGATACGTTCTTCGGGCAAGAGTTTGAAGATTGTGAGTTGATATATTCCTATTCACACGTTTGAGTTCAAGTAAGTGCGTTTAGCCACATTACAAAAGTCAGGGGGCGGGGTGCTTCCAGTGTTGGAGAACACATGTTCTGGCCACCATACATCTTATATTTAAAAAGATCAACATTTTCCTATTCCTGATATCCTCCCACATCCCGAAAAGGACCCCGGGTGGATTTGGATCTATAGTAGAACCCGAAATCTCAGAGAGCTCCTGCAGGATCTTTTTCCAAAAGTCGTGGAGTTTGGCACATGACCAAAACGTATGTATTTGGTCAGCCTCATCATCATGGCAACTCGGACAGGTGTTAGTTGAGCATCGGGTGAACCTGTTGAGCCTGTGAGGGGTGTAATATAATCGGTTCAAGAATTTGTACTGCATGCATCGGAGCCGGAAGTTGAGAGAGACCCTGTATGTTAGGGAGCACATATTCTTCCATGCAGTGTCCGAGATTTCAATGTCTAGTTCCCTTGCCCATGCATCATGCACTTTGGATGGTTGGCCTGGGGTTTTCTCCAATAGTAGCTTGTATAAGGAGGAGACCACTCTACAGGCATCGCTGGAGTTGGCGATGTAGTGTATTTCAGGCGTGTCAGGGGGCTCATCCGGGTAGCAAGACCACATGGAGGAGGAGGAGACCACTCTACAGGCATCGCTGGAGTTGGCGATGTAGTGTACTTCAGGCGTGTCAGGGGGCTCATCCGGGTAGCAAGACCACATGGAATGGACAGAGGCGCAGAGTCTAAAGTATTGCAGCATTTCCAGTGCTGACCCTGTGTGCCCAGCATGTTTGGAGTGCGATGAATTTCCACTCTGGGAACAGGTCAGTGAGCATTCTGTATCCCAGATCTTGCCAGTGCTGCGCCAATGCAGTATTGTGTGTGGGTTCTAATCCAGGGAATCCCCAGATTAGGAGCTGCTTATAGTAGGGGCATGTTTCAGTCAACAGCTGTAGCAGTCGGCCACATGCTATCAGCGTAGCAGTGGTAGGATCGAGTGGGGAATCGTCTTTGAAAGCCCAATTCAGAAGTAGTGTTTTAAGATTTGTGTCACTCGCTGCCACCCGTTCCAGTTTAACATGGTGTGGGATCTCATTGTCTGCGTACCAGTACGAGGCATATCAGGCCTGTGCTGCCATCCAGTATAGTTTGAGGCTGGGGGCAGTGAAACCCCCTGTCTCAGGGTAGGGTCATACGTGTCCACTTTTTACACACCGCCCCTGCATGCCAAAGAAATTGTGCGCGAATGTTGTGTAGCCTATCAAAGTATTGTTTGCCAGGCCAGATAGGGACGTCTGCGAATACATATAGGAGTTTCGGGACCAGAATAATTTTCACTAGCGACAGTCTACCGGCCAAAGCAATTGGGAGGGAGTGCCATCTAGTGATTCTATTTTCAACATATTTTTCTGCAGCAGTGTAGTTGTCAGCTAGTAGCGCTGGTCTAGTTCTAGATATTTGAACCCCTAGGTACAGCATGCCATCCGGTGACCAGTGGACTGAGTGCTCGCATGTAGGACGTTGGGTTGCCATGGTGAGTGGGAATATTTCAGATTTACTGTAATTAATCGTGAAACCAGAGAAGGTGCCTAATCTGATCACATCGCGTAATATTGGATCCAAATTTGTGGACCGGTCTCTGCTGTACAGGAGTACATCGTCTGCATATAACGAGATTATCTCAGGGTTGTCTTTCAGTCGTATTCCCTTACGTGTGTGTCATGTTCTAACGTAATCTGCCAGTGGTTCTATGACCAATGCGAAAAGGATGGGGCAGAACGGGCAATCTTGTCGGGTGCCTCTGTTCATCATGAAGGGGCAGACCTCTGGGAGTTGACTAGCACACTCGCTGTAGGGCACGTGTATAGTCATTTGATAAACCTAATTGCTTCCAGCCCAACGCCCATCTTTTCCAGGACCTTCCACGTGTATTGCCAAGAAACCATGTTGAAAACCTTTTGGGCATCAAGTGTGACAGTTACCGCCACCGCCTTTTGGTCAATCCTGGTGGTCAATCCTGGACATTACATTAAAGAGTCTTCTAATGTTAAGAGAGGTTGACCTTCCTGAAACAAATCCTCCTTGGTCTTCATGTATGAGGTAGGGCATGAGTGGTAGAAACCTGTTCACCAACGCTTTTACAAAGATTTTAGTGTCTATATTCATAAGTGATAGGGGCCTATATGATCCACACTCAGTCCCGGGTTTGCCAAGTTTCAAGAGCATAGTGATGGTTGCCTCGCATAGGGAGGGGTGAGAGTGGACACCAGGAGCAATTTGTTCCAGACCTCCAACAATCACGGGGGCAGAAGTGGCACGTGCTCCTGATAAAATTCTGGGGTGAGGCAATCTGGCTCCGGGGTCTTACCTTTTGGGAGTTCGGTTATAGCCTCATCTCATCTAAGGTCATCGGCCTTTCCAGATTAGATCTAGCCTGACATCTAATAGAGGTCATGGGAATCTGGTCAAGCAAGACCCGAATAGCCTGTACATCATGTGATCCGTGCATTGCAGGGTGCCGTGTTCATCAGCAATACACTCTACTTGGGTGTGTCCTCCCTCTATTCTAGTCAACTTGGCCAGTGTCCTGCCTGGTCTCTCTCCTTCCCCATATTTCCTCGCTGCCTGTGGGCATGAGAAGTAGCAGATTTCCCTAAGGACATGTGACTCAAAGACCTCAATTTCGGCCCGTATCTGTGCCAGTTTAGCGGAGTGTGCTGCAGTTCCACATTCTTGTTCCAAACGCTTGAGTTTGGCTTCTGAACGGCAGAGATCAGTTCCAATCACTTTCAGTATGCCTGCTTCTCTGGATATAGACATGCCCCGTATGCACACCTTGAAGGCTTCCCATCTTACCCCCATGGTTGTGTCATGTTGAGTATTGCACTCGAAAAATGTTTCAATGTCAGATCGGATCTTTGCCTTGAATCTTATAACCAACAGATCTTCCGAATTGAAGCACCAGGAAGCATGAGTGGGTGGTGACGCCCCTAGAACTATAGGTAGTGTTACCGGGGAGTGATCAGATAACGTGCGGGTGAGTATTTTGGTGCCTTCCATCTTGCCTATCAGGGTACCTGATGTTAGAAACATATCAATTCATGATGAGCTGTCATGCATCAAAGAGTAGAATTGTTTTTCTATAGCATGTAATATTATCCAGTTATACTGTTGGCCCAGAGATGTCATATGTTAGGTTAATCTTCGGGCCATCCGTGTTAGGGGTCAAGGAGCCAGCCACATTCTGTCCCGATTGACATCTAGTATTAGATTCAGGTCCCTCCACTCAAATGATCTGGACTCCTATGTATCCCATTACGATAGAGACCACTTTGTTAAAGAACTCCAGGGTGTCAACATTTGGGCAGTACGTGTTTACTAATAAGTACTCCCTGCCTGCGATCATGCAAAGCAGGACAACATATCAGCCTTCAGGGTCTATGTAATTTTTGTCCGGCCTGCATTAGTCGGATAGTGCATTTACCCACCCCAACTTGGATGCCCCCTTCCCTCACTGCTGCCTCCAAACAAAGCAGTGTATATACCCACCCCCTAGATCCGCTTCCGGTCAGCAGACCCCAACTTGACTCACCTTCATGGAAGGTCCAACAGGGACCTGAGAACACTTGAACCCCTGAAACAACCATTGCAACCGCAAGGGGGTACGCTGCTGCCGCATAACCACCAACACAGGATCCAGGGTAGTCCACTCATCACTGGCGCATGTGAGAGGCGGATGGTGTTTTAATATGCCACTATTTACTCATGTCAGAAAGGAGAATGGCACCTTAAGTAGAATAATGTAAGTTAGGTACCTTTAGTCAGAGTGATTGTTCGCCATGTGGTCATCAGCAGGGTTATCCAGTGGTATTTTAGACTTGATGAATTTCACTGCCTCATTCGGGACAGTGAAGAAGTAAAGTTTGCCTCTAAAACAAAATTTGAGGCATGCCAGGAATAGCATGGCGTATTGGATGTTCCTTTCCCTGAGAATCTTTTTGACCCCAAGGAGCTGACGTCGTTCCTGATGAACTCCGGTGGAAATGTCAGGGAAAATCCTGATAGTTTGGGAGCAAGCACAGTCTCAGTTCTTTTTTTTCCTGGAGTAGACGGAGTGGTTTGGGACGTGGGCCAGTGCTCGATGACCGCGCTGAACTGCAAAGAAAGGGTAGAGATTATTGTTCCACAGGAGATCTTTAAGTACGTTTTCAGTGGCCAGCTCCATCCTTCCGTTGAGTGCGTCCTCAGTCATCCTGACTATTCAAACGTAATGCCTACGTGAGCGGGATTTGAGATCGTAACACTTGTTCTTGACAAATTTCATATCCCGGATGAGACTGGCCACTGTGTCCTGGAGTGCATGTAGTCCATCCTCGTTAGCTCCGGTCCTAGTCTCGGCCTCCGAGATCCTGGCGGCCTCATGGGCCAGTTGTGTTCTGAGTGATGCTGCATTCGCACTAATATCATCTAGCTTTTCATATACGGCTGCAAAGTTTTTGGCCATCGCCTCCATCATACTGGTGAGATCGGGGGAAGGCGCAGAGGTAGGCATGGAGGTGTCGGCCAGGCTCAGTGCAGGCTGCCCCAGTTCGGGTCTTGGCATGGATTTTGTGTATTTGACCATGGCACCGGTGTTCTTTCCCCCTCGGGCACCTTTGGTCATGGTAGGTGGGTAGGCCTCTTCCTATCTTCCCACTTAGGGCCCAGCGTGGGGTTCCCAAGCAGTGTAGATAGTAATTGTCCATTACTGGGGGCAGACAGGTATATCAGTTGGGGCACTTTGATGGTTGGAAAGCAACAGACTGGTTGACCAGCCCCTAGGATATTTGACATGTTCTATGGAGGTATACAAGACTTTGTAGCATATAGTAGGTAAGGCAGGGGTTAAAGACCTCCACCATGGTTCATCTCTGAGCAGCAAGGAGGATCCACGATCTAGACCCAGAGGATGGCAAAATGTGGGAGGACTGCCGGGGTAATGGAAGCTCAGTCGATGTCCCCAAGGCTGTGGTTACAGCCCCCGGTCTGGGTGATACTCCACTGAGAAGCTCTCTATGTAACAAGCATCTGTCCCCCAGTGTGGGCAAAAGTGACGTGAGGTGGGGTCTTCACTTATGTGGGGTAGAGGTACAGTCAAGCAGGTTGGTAGGGTGAGGAAGGCACTAGGTTGTAAGATACAGTGTTATTAGTGTCATCCAAGGTGGACACTAGTATGCCTCCAGCTGGGGACCCCACATGTTGCAGCGCTTAATTGAGTTGGATACTACAGAGTGCTGGAACAGGATTAGTGTTGTGATTGCTGTAGTCACAGCAGTAGGTGTAGGGTGTATCCATGGAAAGAGGATAGTCCTGCAGTGTTTTTCCATCCCCTGTGATGGGCTGAGGGTAGTATGCAGCAAAGCTAGATTACACCACCCACGCCAGAAGGCTGTGCGCAGCCAGACCGTGTCCACATCTCGACAAGTCCATTAGAGTTCATAATCCTCATCCGAAGCATTGAGAGGTGCGCTCCCCAACGCTCGAATGCCGGGCGCCCACGGATCAGCACCGGAGCCTGCCGGCTCCTCCCCAGTGTAGGACAGGGGAAAGGAGTCTCCCGCACCCCCAGAAGGAAGGACACTGTCACCTCCGCGGCCGGAGCACAGGCCCTCTCGCTGGATCTGGCAAACAGGATCAGGGGTATTACAGTAGTCGAGGCCCGTCTCACCCGTGTCCGTCATAGCATTGGTGGCATTCACACTGTGCCAGTAGGCCATGGAGTGGGCACCCAGGCCGGGATCTGTAGTGAGCATGACTGGGGAGAGGCGGTGCATCCTCTCCGGTATGGTTTTGACGCCAGCTGGAGGGAGGATGTTTTGAAGCATTGTTGTCAGGGGAGTGTGGGAACTCTGCAGTGTGGTGTCAGCTGTATGAGTCCCCTGTTCAGTGGGGTAGGCAGATGTAGACGCTCCTCTGATGTGTTTGGTGTCCGTCCCTGGGGATGGCTTGCGAACCCAGCAACTGGAGTGGCAGCAGGGGTCGGCCTCATACAGCGCCCCCATCCAGAGCAACTGCTGAGCTGTTGCCAGTAGTTTGAGTCTCGTCAGGGAAGCCAATGGGCCCACAGTGCCCGGGGGCTGTGGTGGCAATCCCTGCGGTCGTTGATCAGAAGAAGGATGTGGCTCAGGACGTCGTACCCCTCCCAGCGCAGGCCCCGCGCTCATCTCCAGAGGGGTCGGGTGCTCCCCCGGTGTCTGAGGGCTGCAGTCACTCATCACCGGATGGGTCTGCCGGCTCGCCACTTCTGGGTTCCAGCGGTAGTCGGCACAGGATGCTAATAGAAATAGACCCCTTGTAGGGTGGTGCATTACCAGTCAGGTAATGCCCTTGGGATATCGTTAAGGCCCAAGCAAAAACTGACATACCAGGGCATTACCTGACTGGTAAAACGCCCCCTGTTCTGGGTTTATTGCTTAAGTAACCTCTGGTTACATCAATGCAATTTGAATTAAGAAACATTTTTCTATTACGTTTGGCATTTCACCTCAATTATTTGCTTCCTATACAGTCCCCTAAATTGTTAATTAAATGGCTTTGTCCCAGATGCTTGCTAGTTCCTTGTATCTATATTGCTAGTCAGTTGTTTGATACAATAAAGGGCATGTTTTACACCAGAGGCCAGAAAGTCTATTAGCAACCAGACAGGGAAAAAGAATAGCACATGACCCTACAACTAGCAAGCTTCAACAAGCTAAATTATAAAATATTCTTATATTTGCATAATTGTCCATATTTCCTAAAGCTTGTGGATGCCACAAACCCTAATGAGCCAGAGAGATAATTAATGATACTAAATATTACTGAAATCTGCACATATATCTCTGTGTCGTCGGTGCCCTTTTGATGTGCTTGCAAAGTTTTAAACCTCTTTTGTTTCAGGCAGAGCAGTTTTATTTCTTTCAGCAACAGTGGAAATAATGTCCTTATCTATCATTTGGAATGGTTTAATACTTTCATTAATCCACACATCATAAAGCAGAAAGTGATTTTTATACCTGCTCCAATCATTCATTGTGCCTGCCTGCCTGCAAATGGAAAACTGCAGTTTTTCTGCTGATTCTAAGGTTATACACAGGCCTGTATCTTGTAAGTCACAGTAATTATACAAGCAATATTTAAAGATGCAACCTCTTGTTTCTTTCCTCAACAAGGCATTTAAGCCATTTTAGAAGTTGGTAAAAGGTGTTAGCATTAAATCTAAGCACGCTTATATATGTATAGTCAGTGAAAACACCTTGGCTAAGAGAGAGTTAAAGTGATCAGATGTAACAACAAAACCCCTGAAATTCAGCAATCTCATTTCAAGCAAGTCCACCTACACTATCTGCCCCGTGTTGCGCAGGGAAAGACCACAATGATGAACTCGAACATGACATCACTAACTACACCATACATAAGAGGATCAATGAGGATCAATGAGATCAATAGTTCTATCAAATGGACATTACTGATTAAATAAGTTAGAATATTTTTGTTGATCTATTCTGATGCATTTGTTATTTTATTACATTTAACAGTTTTAACAAAATGACATGAAACAATACACTGATACAGAAGTATGATATGATTACCTGTGGAGCATTCATGTGTAGTATTCATAAACGTATAAACTTTAAAATACAAATGTGTAATGTTATACAAATGGTTTGAATTGCATATTTTAGTAAACAATTACAATACTTAATTGCAGGGAAAGTACCTGATTCTGGGTCATCTATATGAGGTAATTCAAACATAATGTAAAAAGTCTACGTAGTGGACATTTTATTTTGAATATATAGAAGTGGAAACATGTTTAATACTAAGTGTTATGAAAATAGTCAATGTTCACATATATATTTAATATAATATAATAATACATGAACACATTATTTTCTAAATTATATGTTTTATAAAAATAATCGTGTGCCTGTGTGCATTGTGATAATATATGATCTAAGAATTCAAAGTTTGGTTAATATGCCCAAAATGCAGTTACTTATGCAAAATAACTGTATACCGTTTGTTACATTTAAAGAAACACGGGCAGAATACATTTTATTGGGTAACTGTGAATATGTACATATATGTTATGCACAGAAAAAACTTTGTAAAAGGGACGTTATGGTTAAGTTGCACTAATAAAAACCTATAAAATTCAGTGAAAAACCGTTGTTAAATGGACGTTATAGTTATAAGTAAAACCATAAAAAAACTGAAATTTGCCAGTTATGGTAAGCTAAGCAACCATAACTCATGCCACCACCCTGCACTGCTAAGACTAACACCCAGGACATCACTGATGACATCACAAATGCCACCGATGACATCAACGATGACATCACAAATCTGGGACACTTGTTTTTGTTCACTGACATATCTAAGCCAGGTGATTTTCTTCACTGACAGTCAAAATATGAACATTGAAAAGGCGCTATATATCTAGACATTAACTTTCTTGTATGTTCTCAAAGTACTTTCCTTACGGTTTGGTTTTAGCTCATGGTGCACCTATATGAGCCAAAACGCAGGCCTCAAACACAGACAGTAAATTTGTATACATGATGATGAACTTTAATGTCACTGACATTTTCTGGTGATGTTTCTTTCTTCCTTACTTTAGTTTCCCTTTATGTGCCTGTATTGTTTGTACTTCAAAAGTATGCAGCAGGTCCTGAGTTATTAGCTATTTCTTGTTTAACCTTACTTAAAACTCTGATAAATTAGCATTCACTATTTTACTATCCAAAATTACCAGATTAAAAATACTGTACTTCTATGGTGCATGCTGCATCCGTTGCCTATCTGTATGTATCATTTGCTCCCTTTATTAACAACAACACTGCAGTATAAAGTTTGGTTTAGATGATTACATTCTTTAATGCATTAAGCATTTCATGATACCTCTCCGTATCATCCCAGACATCTTATAACAAACATTATAAACATAACCCCAAATTTCAAAATTGTGCTTTCAGGTCCTTGCTAATGCTCCTCGTGCAAGTTTGCTGCAATCCTGTCCATCACTTCGGGCTGCAGCTGCACGCAAAATGTATTTTCCCATTTAAACCTAGGACTTTGTCCATGCCTCATGCCCCAATAAATGCAGTTGATTAGGCATTCATCCTTGCCGAGGGCTAGGCCCACTGTCCATGCACCAAAGTAATATCACTTATTTTTTAATTTACATTTTGAAACATTGGAAAAATAAAACACAAGACAGATTTGCAAAAGCATGCTTTCAGGTCCTTGCTGATGCTTCTCATGCAGGTTTTTTGTAATCCAGTCCAGCAATTCAGGCAGTAGTCGAATGCAGAATATTTTTTCCCATTCAAAGCTAGGGCTTCAGCCATGGCGCATGACCGAATAAGCAAATCAGAGTACACATTTGTCCTTGCTCAGGGCCAGGCCCATTGCTCAGACACCAAAGTTATATCACAATTGTTTGTACTTACATTTTGACACTTTAGAAAAAATAACACACAGTACTGATTTGTAAAACCAGGCTTTGAAGTCCTTTCTGATGTTCCTCCCAAATGTTTGCTGCAATCCAGTCCATCACTTTGGGCTGTAGATACAAGCAGATGTTTTTAACCCATTCAAACCCATTCTGATTTTGAAAAACTTTAACACATAGCTGGTCCCTGTTGGCCATGCCCACTTTAACCTCATTGCCGGTCCCTTGTGTCATAGCCAGTAGCCAGATTATCCCGGTCACGGCCATGACCCGGATAATCTGGCCACTGCCCTTGACCACATGCTATAATTCAGTCACCAAAGGTATATCACTATTTTATTGTACCTATATTATGATTCTTTTAAAAAAATTAAACATGGACACATTTGCAAAACCATCCTTTCAGGTCATTGCGAATGCTCCTTGCACAAGTTTGCTGTAAATCCATCCTTGTTTTATTTTGTGAAAAGTGTCAAAAAATACTCATATAACCTAACCCCAAGTTGACAAAATCCATTCAGCCCTTCCAAAAATATTCAAAGTTGGGTCTATAATCTTTCAGAAAACATCTGTGCCGATTTGTCAAACAGCATCAAATGTATATGTCTTTCAAATATATTGGGACACCCCCCTCTAATTTTGCCCCTCATGGCAGAAGAACACCAAACTTTGCATAACTATTCAGGTCAGTTTTAAAATGATTTTACAGAATGTCATGCAGTTTCATTGAGTGGTGCCAAAGTGAAAATACATCCAAAAACGGATGTAATGCAGAAATATGCATGGGTGTCCCCGAACATCTGAGATGTTTACAAACAGCATAGGAAGGTATCCGAACATCTCAGATGTTTGCGGACATTTGGGATGAAAAAACACCAGATGTTCATGTTTTTATGGCCATATCCCATCCTCATCACCCCTCATCTCCCCAGAGATAGTTTTATTTGTTTGACAAGTGCAATGTTGTGTTGTTAATATGTTTTTTTCCTCTATGCCTTCTATGCCTTCAGACTACTGGCGCTGTTCGTGAATCCAACATGGTGACCGTTTCAAAGGTTTTGACGCACCTCATGTTTTTAACCGACCAATTAGTGTGCACGTACGATGTCCACGAATGTCACGCTACTCCTTGAGTGTTGCAGAGGCATCCACGGAAGTGACTCTGTGGACCGGACCCAGATATCCCAATTATTTGTTATCTACATTTTGGCAATTTTTTAAATAACTATGGACAAATTTAAACCAAATTTACAAAAGCAGGCTTCCGGGACTATGCTGCCACTACTGCCATAGATTTGGTGAAAATCAGTCCAGCGGTTTAGGCTGTAGGTGCGAGCAACCTTTTTTTTCCATTGTGTCTATGAGGATTTCCACACATTTTGGTGCCCCAGTATTACTTTGAGTCCCTCTGCATGAAACCACACCAAAGTTCACAAAATAATTCTGAGGGGCCCGTATACTTTCTTTGCAATGATTGGTGAGGATTTGTCTGGGGAGGAGAGGAACAAAGTTATAAGCCACCCAAAAAGTGATACTTCTAGGAATTAGCCATAACTACAGGGCCGCTACCACAGGCCCTGTAATGATATTTCAAAATTAAATGTATCAAACCAGTGACATCAGTGATGTCATGCATGATGCAATTAGTGATATCAACCATGATGTCATCTGTGATGTCATCATTGTGGTCATACGCTGCACAAAAGCTGGTGCATAGTTAAGGTGCGCTTGCTCAGAATGCAATTACTGAAATTCAGAGGTTTTCTTGTGTTCAATCTGATCACCCTAACTCGCTCGTAACCAACATTTATTTTCACTGAATTTCAAAGTTTTTGTTATACTACAGTTTCTTTGAGCCCCAATATCCTTGGCTTTCCGCGATGGACAGTGTCCTCGGTTTTCAGCAACAGCCACTGTACATGTTGCACCAATAGGTTTCTTCGGGCCCACTAGCAATGGCCTTCGACTGTGGTCACTGTATATTTTGCACCGATAGGTTTCTTTGGGGTGCACTAGCCATGGCCTTCAGCCACGGCCATTGTCCACGACCTTTGGCCATGGCCTCTGTCCATGTTGCACCAAAAGATTACTTTGGGGCCCACTAATCCCTGCCTAGGCGATGTGATCATTGCAGGTGTAAAGTTACTTTTATTTTTCACTTCCCATTCCATGTGATTCCACTGTTATTCCCCTGATAATGGCAATGTGCAACATATACAGAGGCAATGAACTACTCATGCCTGTTAGATTCCCCTGGTATTCCCCTGATAAAGCTAAAAAATCCCAAACTGTTCCCTGTCCTCACAGGAAATCACTAAGTGCCCCCGTCACCTTTCCATGTTCTCCCTTCTCCACTGAATTGCCATTTTTCTCCCTGGCCCTCTCCTGGACATTACCCCTTATGATTGTTTGGTTTGTGTGCCGCATTTTATTCGCTGAGGTCGACTTGATTGAAATGTGAGTGCCGAATTTCAGTTTTTTTTTGCGTTAAATCTGATCACATTAACTCTCTCTTAACAAATGTTTTTTTTCACTGAATTTCAAGGGTTTTTCTATACAATTGTTTCATCAGGGCCCACTTGCCATGGTCTTGTGCTCTGGCCACAGTACATGTTGTACCAATAGTTTTCTTTTGAGCCCACTAGCCATGGTCTTCATCAAAGGCCAGTGGCTACAGCCAAACATGTTGCATCGTTTCTTGAGGTCTCATTAGCTATGGCCTTTCGGCTGTGGCCTCTGTATGTGTTGCATCAGTATCTTTCATTTAGGCCCACCAGCCATGTCCACTGGCAATGTCACGCCATTCATTTTTTACCAAACACCCATTGCCCCCTGTGGAGGTTAAAACTTTTTTTTCTAACTCATTCCCTTGATACTTTTACAGTAATCATTTCCAATAACAGATATTTCTGCTGTAGAGTGGCGGGTTGCCGATTCCCGCCAGAAGGTAAAAAATTGCTCAGAATTAAAAAGTCTTCTTCATTCTCACAGGCATTCAAAATGTGTTGCCCGTATTTTTTCCTGGTCTCCTCACTCCACTAAATTGTGTTTTCCCTCCCTTACCCTCTCCCATTACCCCTATCACTCATCATTTTGTGTGAAGCACATTTTTTTCTGAGTACTTATTGTGGCACTGCCGCTGTAATCTCGTGAGATTCATGCGGTCTTCCTCTGATATACCAAAACATTTCTACCAGTAATTCGCACCCAAACCCCAAATGTCCAACTTCACATGGTGTTTTCTTTCCCAATCCCGCCCTGTAGCCTGATGTCATTGCTATTGCTTTTTCTATTTATATAGAGCCTACGGCCAGGCCATCTAAGTGATGTTGTTCAGTCTTCCCCTACGAGTGACTACATGAATGGAAGTGTTTTGAGTCTTTTTCAGATGTTGGGAGTGTTATTAGACTCTGCAAGGTTATGGGGGAGTTAATTACAAAGTCTGGTCCAAATCTGCTCAACAGTATTCGAGCTATGGTTGTTAAAAAACAGTACTTTTTCGCTATGGGAAAACAAATAGAGTACCCAGAAAACTGTTTTTATGTTTTCTTAATAACGTTTTCATTTTTTTATGAATTGTTCCCCAAAAATTACAATTTGGAAGCGGTCCTTGATAACATTTTCTTTGGAAAATGACATCCAAATCTGCCCAGCAAGTCAAATGTTATTAAACTCGCTTAGCCTTTCTGCAGCAACCTGGGCCTATATAAAGGTTTTAAGGAGCAGGGGACATGGCCTTCTCTGTGGAATATTTTACCCCAAACCAGTCAAAGAAATGACATCAACGCTTTGTGACCAAGTTGTTTCTTATTTGGTCCAAATCTGCCAAGCAGTTTTTGTGCTATGTCTCAAAAACCACACTTTTTCTCTATGGGAAAATTAATAGGACTAGGCCAAAACAGTGTTTTATTTACTTTGTTAATAACTTTTTCAATGAACCTTACCCAAAACTTCCAGTCCTGGGCAGAGGAGACATGAGGGGCGGAGCAGGACAACATTTTTGGTTGTAAAATATCAGCCAAATCTGTCCTGCAAGTCGAAAGTTACTAGCAATTCAATTTTCAAGTTTCCAATAGATCATGCTACTCACCTTAAATATATTGCAGTGACAGCAGCACTATAACCAGTACACATTAAAAATAACTCTTCAAAAAGAAGGAGTACTGAAAATGAAGAGTTAACATAACTTTGTAACAATTACCATTTTTCTGATGGATATATTTGCAGCTATACACCATGCTTAATAAAAGCACATCAGTGTTGATTCTCAACGCCAACTTCCAACTAAAAATATAATAGTTAAGCAAACTCAGAATTCCAATACATTTTTTAATCTTTTGTAATGTGTAAAAATAAATTATAGTTCTGTGTTTAGTGGATGAATTGTACAACAGGCAGTAACGAGAAGTGGCATTTGAACCACAATTAAATCAAAGCATGTGACAACACACGACAAACGATCATGATGATGAGCTTTTTTTCATATTAAAACAATAACTGGGGGGCTCAAAAGTGCAAAGTGGGCTGAAGCAAGCAGATATTAAAACCAGCACAAGCTAAACATGTGTTTTCTTTAATCCTTTCAATGTTATTATGACGTGTGCATGTGCCCTGAGTCGCATAGGAAACCAGGGAATTCATGTAGTGCAGGGGTTAAATGATAACTGGTTAAATTACTTGAGTCACTGGGGTTTTAAAGCAGTCTTCCAGGGTTGGAGGCATCACCACAGGAGATGTTTGTCTGTAGTAATTGGAATGGCACTGATGTGTCTTTTTTCCCTCACCAAAGAATACTGTAACAAATGGACTTCTGCCCCCCAGGACTGCAAGCATGGGTAGAGGCTGAAATGCCCACCCAGCACTCACACTTCTTCAAATCTTCAAATCAAGAGCCAACACAATCATACATATAAAACAGGAACAGTTAAGAAATATACTTAATGTGCTTTATGTGGTTATGATGGCCGAGGAATGGCTATGCTCATAGGAGGAGGTATTGTAGTGACCCAAACAACACAATAACACTGTCCAAAATAAAGGAAATGTCAGTATGTTGGAATGTGCTTCCTCTAAGTTTTAAGCTTTGATGCCTTTGGGTTTAGGCACTTTCTAAATGCGAAATAAATGAATACAAATCAATGTTATATAAACATATGTATACTTTAATCAAATACACCATCTGCACGAATACTAAATAAAAAACACTGTGTGAATCCCGCCCCTGTGGAAAGAACAGAGTAGACAAAACAGGTAGAATAATTTAGCAAAGAATACAGAGTGAGAGGCAAATTAAAAACCACAAAAAGAATATGTCTTCATGTCTGACATTTGTGATATCATATTCGACGAGGCGGCAATGATTATGAGCAGTGCCATGCAGCACGCCTTAACTCAGTCAGGGGTTACATTTAGAGTTTACCCTGCCACCACCATGGGTACATATAATCATCCTATATTTGATAGATGGGTGCACATCTTAAATGTAGCCCCTGCGCTGCAGAGACTTGTTTTTCTCTGCAGCTGTCAAAGGTGCACCTGTGACCTCTGAACCTGCGCTTTTCCACTGGTAAAGCAGGTGCAGCAGACCAGGTTACTGATGCAACAGTGCACAGGTACACAGTATGATTTTGGCATTTAATTCAGGAAAGGGGAATCTGAATAGCAGATTACATTCTAAGAGATGGAATAAGCAACATAATTTGTGTAATTAATACAAACACATAAAGCCAGGGTTTTCACACCCTTGCCAGATGGAAATCTGTCACGCATACTCTATATGTTGCATAGTATGTGCTCTGTTGTGGTGGACTTTAGGGTTGTTCTTTAATGGGGAATTTTAGGATCGCTAGCTAGATGGCTTTTGAGGACATGCCCAGGCTTTCCTGTGGTTAAATTTGTCAGTTGTATTATAAATCTTTGTTTTTTATTAAATTACTCCATTACATTTTTGACGAGGATGGGAAATTCGGATTATTCAGTCTGCTTGACGCTGAGCAGAACAACCCTGTGAAGATACTGATGGGGAGTGCCTGTACTTCCGCTCTCTATATGGTAGAGGAGAGGCACAGAGGACCCCAGCCAAGATTCTCAAGTGGTAGCAATGGACGAGCAATCAAGGCCTAGCTTCTCAGGAGGTGATGCAGGCTGGTTCTTAAGTACAGTGTAGTCCCCGAACCCCCAAAAAGGAATGACCACACACTGTATTACTGTATTACTGAAAACACAGTCTTTATATAATTCATATTCAAAGGTATGTACACAATAACACACTTTGTACTCGGAAATCAACAATGATAAATATATACAATTCTAAAGTGGTACCACCAATGTTGTCAAATCTCATTAAAGTGCATCAACTATATGGTTAAAATGTCACACAGATAAATAATGAGGCAACCAGCAATAGAGATTGGAAGGAACGTAAGGAAACAATAGGCAGAATGCTGGCCCCTACCGATAGACACAGTTCTGTGTTCTGTGTGGAGATCCCCCCACCTGGGCAACCTGTAAAATATAGCACAAGCCCAGTCCATATATTGTTCAATAGCCTTATTTCCTCCTATAATGTTTTACCCCCCAATGTACCTGGTGGAGTAGAGTTCTTCGAAGATGCTTCAGAGGATCCTTCTTGAGTGACTCCCTTTAAAGCAGGAGCCATAGATCGTCGAGAGGTGTCGAAGAGGGGGAACTTGTCGTCGAAGGCGGCGATGAGTAGTTCAAGGGTGCCGAGACCCCGATGTCAATTAAAGCGGTGCTCGTCAGCGACATCCTGTGAGGATGAGGTGTGCGGGGCACCTCGGTGATAGAGTGTTCAGGACCGCAAAGAGTTTCCGATGAGCTGTTGCGAAACGAGGGCATCGAGTCGTCAAAGTCTTTGTGGCCTTCAGGTGGCGGGAAACCCACCGGCGGATTCTCCTCGGCGCGTTGGTCGTCCTCGACTTTCTCCGGCGGGACAAAACGGTCGACATTGCTGGCAAGAGAGTCCTTGGAATCAAATGTTCTTAGGCAAAGGAGCGGGCGGCTCCAGTCGTCGGCAGCACGGCGTCAAGCGGTCCCCACGGCTGGGCAACATAACTTCCACAGGCCTCCAGCGTTTACACAAACCTGCGAACCCTGTTCGACGGCAATGGACTTCGACAGCGGCGAAGTCCAGGTCCTTTGCTTTGTTCTCCTCAGTGGTCCCGTCTCTGGTTGGCAGCCTTTCGAGGGTCTGACTTCCAGGGAGCTTCGGAGAAGGTTAGCGGAACTCGATGGTCCCTCGGAGCACTGCAAGAGGGTGCCTTACCAGGTCATCTCTCGGATCAGTCCTTGACGAGTTCGGCAGCTTTCAGATCAGGTCGAAGCAAATGCAACAGCAAGTCTTCGTCTTCCAGCTGGGCATCGAGGATCAGCAGTTCCAGTTACTCTTAAAGTGTAGACACAGCTTCTGAACAATTTCCAGTGGTGAGAGGTCCCCAGGTCCCCTTGTCTCTCATCCACACTGCTGGGTCACTCTCAGCAGCCAATCATACAGATGGGCATTCATGCAGTCAGTCAGCCAATTAGGCACACAGTGCATTCAGGCCATCCTCTTCCCTCTCAGACACTCACAACAAGGAATGTGAATTGGGACAAGTACTCAGCCATTCAACACTACACACTGCATTCAGGCCAGTTTCGGGCAATGCTGTCTCAGTCTTTGTCTCTCATACCAGAAACCAGACAGCCACAACAAGAAGTGCATATTGGTCACACACTCCATTCACCCAGCTCCCACCCACAGGGCGTACCCACAACATACAGTCACTGGGAAGGCACAAACAACACCATATATGGAACTTCCACCCAACAGCCAGTCAGGGGGAAGGGACAGAGTCAGGGCTTCCCATGACTTTGGAATAACAAGGTAACAGGTAATAGAAAGCAAGAGGCCACGGGGGCTATATTGTTTTCCATCAGGAATCAACTGATTCCAATGGCAGGGCCTGGGGATCCCAAAATGGAGGATACTCAGCGCACCTGTCAAAGTCAGCATGGAGCTGCCACCAGCCCATACCCTGCACTGCGGGCCACCCACAGGTGCCCAAAAACATACACTAGGGGCACAGGGTTGTACCACCACCCATGGGTGCCGTAAGGGTATCCCATGCGTCTGTTCACCAAACCAAAAGAGAGAGAGTCCCACATGAACTCCAGCGCGGAAAATATGACAGAACACACGATAGAAAGGCAGTAAAGGACAAGGATACAGAGGCCCTGTCTCTCCGATGCATTTCCAGCATCACCGTCATTGTGCTGGGCGGTGTTTGGCACAGTCCGTCCAATTTGTTGTCGGTTTAAATGTGTAAAAGACAAAATATACAAATGAATAGGTCCAATGAAGCTAAGCTCATAGCAAATACTCCCCAAAAAATGTAGTCGAACTCTGCATATACAAAGAGGGGATCACTCTTCAGTATAGTATTGTAGAGATAAATCTCACTTTTTTATATATTAACGCTGTGTGAATCAGAGTAAAAATCAACAATTCAGAAAAAGACATCAAAATGGTTTGCTGACACAGAATAACAGAAAACAAAATACATTCAACACACACTATACCAAAACATTTTGGAATAAACTCCAAAATAGTATGTGTGTAACAAAAACCCAAAGATAATTAGGAATTATCAAGAGATTCACATAATATCGTGTGCAAATTCAAAAAGACATTATAAAAACATGTAGAACCATTGTAAAGAACACAAAGATCATCCTGCTTGTGTAAACAGCATAAATCTGCTGTGGGTTAAGGGAGTGGTGCGTCTACAGTAGGTGTTTCAGCCGTTTTTCGGTGGGCTAGGTGTGCCTCATCTTTAACACGGCCTTCATCAGGACGGAGTTCTGTGTAGAGTGATGTCTATGCTGCAGGGAAGGGAGACTATGGTCAGGGAGGAGTATGAGCAAAGAATTATTTGAACTGACTAAATCATACTGTGTGATCAATGTAAAATCAAAAAACACACAGTTTACCTATGAGTAAATGAATTTCACAGGCAAAGTGCTAGAGATGCGTGTGCCGCAAGGGCTCGTCTCTGTATAATCCTGTCGCACAAGACAGAACAAAGACAAAGAAGAAAAAAAAGAAAAAACAAAGGAGAAAAAATGGGGAATGGAGATTAATCAAGTTCCCTCGCTATCATATCCGCAAAACATGTAAAAATACATAAAAGCGGAGTGTCTTACCTCTCAATGGAGGTATCTAAGTCGAAAAACCACATCCAGTGTGGTGTCGCAGCGAAAAACCACGGTTTGTATAGCTAGAGAAAAAAATATATAAACTCAGTGTGAGTGTTGGAAACAACCTGTCTCGCAGAATGTACAGAGTAAATATGACCGTGGTAGCAGGGGTTACCTCTGCAAGTGGCGGAGTATGCAGCGATGTAAGTGCTGGCCCTCCTCTGCTGCTGAGTCAGACAAAAGCTCGGGGGCCTGGCTGCAAAGCGTTAGTAACGCTGTTGCTAGGACCCCGCGGGTATTTATACGGCAGCCATTTTGGAAAAGCGATGGAACGAACGGTGGACAAACAAAAGGAATCCACACATTCCGGGGCGGACTATATCAATGCAATCTATTGTAGGTGTACTACGTGTCAGTGTGCTTCTGAAAAGTGAATTTAGATACTATTGTTTACATACGGTTGTCATGGCACTCAACAGCAATGCTAGGCGGCCCTCAAAAAGGTATGCTAAAAGGCAAACAAAGGGGAGGGGAGGGCCTCACTTGTAAGTATGTTGAGCTGCAGACCAAGTATGGATGAAACACCGATCAGACCACTACAGCACCCCACACCTCCATAATTCAGAATGCAGACTGCGCATAAATGCATATCAAGGCACAATTAGGCGACAAATGAAATGTTAGTGCAGGGTACATTGACAAGAGATGAAACAATGGTTTTTCATTGACCAAAACGCATTAATGTTAACAAAGGATGTACAGTCTCACAAGTGGATGAATATACATTGACTCACTAGCTAAACAGTTGCTATACATGCATCACTTTCAAAAAAAGAAGAAAATGATCACAGTAATCAGCACAATTTCAAGAAATCAGTCTGTGAAGGTTTTCATAGTGAATAGTACCCGGATTTATGAACCCAATGCTCATGTTAGAACGTGTAATATACATGATTACAGGAAAGACTTCCACTCAACTGAAACATTTAACCCAGCCTGTACGGTGTTGAGTCTATGAACCCATCGCTGTTCTAATTCGGTGAGAGTTTTGTTCAAATCCCCCCCACGTGTGGCTGGTTTTACTTTTTGCAAGACAAACCATCTTAGATCAGTGTCACTGTGGTTCTTGTTGACAAAGTGTTCAACTAGGGGCTTATCAGCTATCTTGTTCCTGATAAAGGAACGATGCTCAGAAATGCGCATTTTGATGGCACGTATGGTTTTACCCACATAGATGAGCTTGCAAGGGCATTGTATTATGTATATGACACCCTTCGTGTTACAGTTTGTAAAATCTATCATTGTCCACTTCACTCGTTCATGTTCAAAAGATTTCTTTTGTATGGTCAGGGGGCAAGCCACACAGTGACCACATTTATGGTGACCCACTATAGGGGGTAGGCCCCAAAGTGTATTCTGTACTTGTGGAGGTGGCTCTATAAAAGTGTGTACAAGGGCGTCCCTTAAATTTCTATTTCTCTTAAAGGTGAAACACAGCACATGATGTAAAGTGCCAGGATTTTTTACCAGATGCCAGTTTTTCTTGATCGTTTTCTGAATCAAAAGGCTCAAGGGTCCAAAGGTGGTGACACATACAAGTCTGCCCAAATCTTTTTTCGGTTTGTTCTCCAAACAGATTTCTCTGGGCGTATGTCTGGCTCTTTTTTTGGCTTGATTGATTGCCTTTTTTGGCTAACCTCTCTCTGCAAGTCGTTCGGATAATCCCTCTGCATGTTGGTGGAATTTTTCCAGATCTGAACAATTCCTACGGATACGCAAGAATTGCCCATAAGGTAAATTGTATTTTAAACCCATCGGGTGATAACTTTGGAAATGCAACAAACTGTTTCGGTCTGTGGGTTTTCGAAATAACTTCATCTTTAGTCGGTCTACGGTCTTGCAGATATGTAGATCCAGGAAATCTATTTGGTGGTGGTCCCAGTGCATTGTAAACTTAATGTGAGTATTCCTTGAGTTAATCCAACTGTGAAACTGTTGTAGTTCAAGAGGTGTTCGCTGCCATATGATGATCACATCGTCAATATACCTCTTCCAAAGTGAGATGTTTCCAAGGAAAGGGTTCTCAGAAGTGAGGACATGATTCTCGTCATATCTGGACATGTATAAATTTGCGATGTCCGGGGCGAAAGTAGCACCCATACTCACACCTTTAGTTTGCTTGTAAATTTGATTCTTGAAAATGAAGAAATTTTCAGCCATCGCCAGTCTTGTGCACTCAAGGATGAAGTTTGTGGGGGTCGAGTCAGGGTCTTCTCTGGTGTTCAGAATGTCACGAATGGCTTCTAGGCCTTCTTGTTGAGGTATAGATGTATATAGGGCCTAGACATCCATTGTGACGAGGAGGCTATCAGTGGTAATGAGGACCTCGTCAAGTAGATTAATTGTGTTCGTTGAATCCTTTAGATAGGAGGGCATTCTGATTACAAAAGGTTTCAGAAAATAGTCTGTATAAAAAGACAACGGTTCTAAGAGGGAGCCACAAGCAGATACTATCGGCCTTCCGGGTGGTTTTTCTGAGTTTTTATGCATTTTAGGGAGGATATAGAAAGCTGGGATACGTGGATTAGTCTTGTTTAAGAACATCTTTTCGTCTTCACATATCCAACCTTCCGTAAGAGCGTGTTGAGTGAGGCTAGCAATTTCCTCTTGGAGGTCCTTTGTGGGGTTGTGTTCTAAAGGTAAATAAGCTTCTCAATCACTCAATAATCATAGGCACTCTATGTTATAATCCGCGGTGTCCCAAACAACAATGCTGCCACCTTTATCTGCGGGCTTGATTGTTATCGATCTGTCGGTTTCCAGACTTCTCATGGCAGTCCTCTCTTCTCTGTCAAGGTTATCTCTGTAAAAATGTTCTTTTTTGAAACCGGCCATTATGGTCTTGGTGACCACCTTCTCAAAAGTTATAATCTCCCCTGGGGTCGAGCCCAGTGGAGGATAGAACTTAGATTGTTCCTTTAGACCTGTAGTGTTGTCTGACTTTCTCCGTGGTTGTTGTTGTTCAGCCTCTTTGCACGTAGGTAAGTAAATTTCAAAAAAATGTTTCAATCTTATATTCCTGAAGAATTTCCGTAGTTCTAACTCGAACTCAAAGGGTCGTGCCCTTTGGGCCGGAACGAAAGATAAACCCTTTCCGAGGAGCCTTAACTCTGGTGTGGTCATCACACGGGAGGATAGGACGAAGACTGGTATCCCTGGTTCTGTCCTTGGTTTTGATACCATTGCACGTTCTCATCCGCTGCATGTGTATCCTGTACAGATGGGATCTTAATTTCTTTATTGGTTTCTCACAATAACCATGTAAACGTGCATTTAAGGTTGTTTGGCATTTGTTGCAGAGTTCCTGAAAGGGGAGATTACCTGCAGGTTTACCCACATTGACTTGCTTATTCAGCTGAATGGGAAGTGGAAGGGGCAGATATATGAGTTTGGATACTCTGTTTTGTCCTTGTGCCAGGTGCTGCATTTTCCAAGTTGCACATTACTGTTGAACCGTTAGGTCCTTTTTAAATAAGGAACCGCACCATTACATGGATGGGGTTGCAGAATAGCTCTCACACCAATAAGCAGACCAACTCAGGAAGTTGGCAAACAATAACTGTTTTATTTTAAATTGTCTAAAACAGGGAGTAAAACAGACATCAACCGACGTCTCACAGCATAATCTCGAAGCATCATATGAAAAAACATCTTTTGATTGCATAACCTCATCATAAGTGACGTCACACTACATGGCAAACTAAGAAAGAGTGCTTGGGATTATAATAGGTCAAAGGAGAACATCTAAGTATATATGTAGCATAGGATTGTGATTGGGTTTGGATTGGAAGGTGGACAATTTATGCACACCCTTTGTGCAAGTCATCCTCAATATTTGTTAGATACACGACACATCATTGGCTCTTAAAGTATAGGGCATGCCTGTACCCTTCTGGAACATTTGGCTTGCTAGCAGGATACAAGCTGGTACCCCAGGTGTTTGTGGCCTCCCCACCCAATTTGCCCACCATCCATCATCACGCATGCCGTCCGCCATTCGTATTGTAGTATCACTGCACCTGAGAATAGAAGGGAGTGTGAGCATGTTATTATCTTCCGTCTCGATGTAGCTTGCTCATTTTCTATTTCCATCCATCCCACGTGACAGGAGACCGCCTTGCTTCTCATGTTCACTGTATCTCCTTGAATATATAATCAGTTCTTGGCTGCCCCAACCCTTGACACTGGGCCAGACAGCCTTCCTCGATCCTTCCTTGATTTCCAGCTGCTTTTCTGCTGTACCACACTTTCAGCCCTTCTCTTTCATGGGTCCTGGCTTACTAAAGTTGTGAGATCAAACATCCAGACTCTATACGTATATATATATTGGCAGCACCGCCTGCAGTCTATTCCCTACGTATAGCCAACCTTCAAGATTACTTAGTCTAGTTGCATTACAGCATCTGTACAGATATGAAATAACTTCTATTTTCTTCAGTATTGCACAAGCAATCTTCATTTCGCACATAATATTTTACTCGATTCTTTATCTTGTCATCAGTTTTCATAAGGTTTATGCATTCTATTCCATGATCATCCTTCGTAGTGCGTCACTCTCATTTCTTGCGACGTTGCCATCCTCTTGTATTGATCGCTTCACACTTCTTCAGGAACCTCCCCTAGGAGACTGTCATCTCTCTGCAGTTACATTATGTAGGGCTTTCTCAATGGATACCTTGTTTCGCAAATTCTTCGTGGGATAGGTACCATTACTGGCGATGTGCATGTCACAATTTCCAGCTTGAAACATATAGGCATTTGGCTCCTCCTCTACACTGTGCATGGAATTATGCAGGCATGCTTTGCCTAGTTTAATGTATGTGTCTAATGATGTTATCACAAGATGTTTGAGATATTAAACATTATTTGAACTTTACCCTTTGTAGAGCATAGACAGAATAATGAGATGGGGTTTGGAGCAAGACATTCCTGAGGAGAAAGCATTTGTCTAGCATAGCATTCATTTGTCTCCATAGCACTTATTCACAAATGATCTTTGCTTCACCAGTGTGGGGTTGCATCATCTGAGGTTATATTTTAAGATATTTTACCAAAGTGCTTCCAGGCATTATGGATAAACCGTTATCAACTGAAATCTGTTTATTTAGACGAAGGGATTATCATTTTCCTTCCAAAAAAAACAATGCACATTTTAGAATTACATTGGTTCTAGACAATCCAACAGGAATTCATTTGGGAGGCACCTTCCATTAGTAGTCCTGAATGTTTGCTGTACTAGGTAGGATTCTAGCAAATATGTAGCTAGATTGCCAATCCAAAAGCTTGTTTACACTTTCTAGTGAACTATTGAACAGGGTCACTTTCTAAACTCTCCCCCCAGTGCTTCGAAAGATGAACTTAACTATAGCAGACTACTTGTAATTCCACACCAGACTTTCCTCCACCCTAAACTACTGGATTAATAAGGTCAGATGTGTCAGCTGACAGTTCGTTGGTGAGTACAAAGCCACCAGCACCATTTTTAGAATTTATCTTAAACCTCTGGCAATTGCTCTGGGCAATCCTAGGCCCATCAGGCATGGGACCAACCTCTGGACATACCTGTCCCACTCAGGGTGTCAAAGCATAAACAGAGAGGTGATAACAGAGAGGTGATGACTGGAAGCTTTAGAATGAATCTTAAACCTCTGGCAATTGCTCTGGGTAAACCTCCAGACCATCGTTCTTTACCTGCCAAGCTATTACAGAAAAGAAAAAGACATATGCAAATCAGGCATGGACCCAACCCCAAAGTGGCAGTCCAGCGCAAACTGCTAAATCATATCCCTTCTACACAAGACCATAAGCATTCCCAGGCATGTTCCGGCATCATCAGTGAGGAGTAGCTTGGGTCTCTAGGCTCAGCATGCTCAGGGCCCACATCTGGGCATCCCCGCCCCACACAGGGTGACAAAGTAAAAAGAAAGAGGTGACGGCTGGAGGGTTTAGAATTAATCTTAAATCTCTGGCAATTGCCGGGACAACCCTTGAGAGCATCATTCTTCGCTTGCCAAGCCATTACAGAATGGGGAAAGACCATATGCAAATCAGGAATGGGTCTGGGTCCCCTTGCCTTCCCCAGCCCCTCACCCTCCTCCTCCCTCCTTCTCCTCCTTTTCCTCTGTCACACCTGAAGAAGTTACCAGAGTTGTCCACTCCAAGAATCCAAGAAGTTCTCTTCTAAATAGGTTTCCCCTTGCTCATCCAGAACCATCAAGGATAACATTGGCTCCCTTGCTCCCTCACTCGCTGATTTCTGCAATCACTCTTTTGACACTGGATATTTCCCTTCATCCCTCAAGCACTCCCTCATGTGCCTACTCCTGAAAAAACCTTCAGCAGACCCTAGCTGACTTGCCAACTACTGCCATTTTTCTGTCACCCCCTTCCTGGGGAAGCTGTTGGAGAAGTTGGCATTGCCCCGCTCAACTCACACACCGAACTTGGTGGTCTCCACGACCATCAGTGTGGTTTCTGAGCTCCAGAGACAAGGAAACTGCTCTCTGAACACCTGTGAAGAACTGCTCACATCTCTGCACTCCAGCTCCCCTGCTGTCCTCATCCTTCTCAATCTCTCCTCTGCCTTTGATGCAGTCAACCATTCCATCCTCATACAAAGGCTCCATAATGCCCTTGGTATCTCGGAATGGGCACTGGACTGGATCACATCCTTCCTTACTGACTGCTCTTCCGAAGTCAGCTTGGGCACTTTCTCCTCTAAGCCCGGCTCCAGCAGTGAGGCAAGGGGGGGCAGGGCCCCCAGAGACAGCCTCTGGCCCCCCCTAGAAAGAAGGCCATGTCAGGGTTTGTTATACACCATTGGTAACCGAGGGAGTGGGGGGCGGATGTCACACTAAACATTCAGCAGTAACCTCAGAGACATCTTTCTGAGAGGCTGAATTTCAGGAGGCCCAGCCAGGATTTGTTTTCTTGCCTTAGATAAAGATTTATGACCCACAGCCATGCAAGTACAACTGACCAGGGAGATGGAGGGCCAGTCAAACCTCTAAGTGAGGTAGCACACTTATTCAAGCAGACTGCCTACAACTATTTTCTCAAACCTAAAATCACAATGTTGGTTTCTGTAATTTAAAGTATGTTTATTCTTTGTGGGAATATAGTGGTTTTTCACATCACGCTTAATAAAATGGATAACTATATCAAACAATAAATGACAGGTAAAGTTGCTTGAACACAGATTTCTGCAGAAGGTGCGTCAGCTGACTGGGGACCCTTACAAATTCCATTCAAAATATAAACTACTTGAGTATACGTGAAAAGATAAGGTTGTTAGTAACAACAATGTAATTCTGTGGGGGAGAGTGTAGTAAAATCAAAAAGTGATAGATGCAAGGCTTTGGATGAAACATTTCCACTACCGTTGCTCTTCGCAACATTCCATGCCATAATTCTGTAGTATGTCTGTGTGATTAGAGAAGGGGACAAGCCATTAGCAAATGACTTTGGTGCTGCTACCAAAAGGTGCAGTTCAATCTGAATTGCCAGGCCATGTTCCCTCTCCACTGAAACACAAGAAACTAGACGCATTTTTAGGTCCTGTGGTCTAGCAGTTTGGGAATGGCTTCTGACATTAGTGACAGGGCTAAGGCTGATATGAAAACAACGGTATGGAAGGCTGGCCAGAGCAATGATGGGGGTTCTAATTGATTCAGAGACTTTTTACCTATTAGATACAACCGGAACGCATGCTGTGGAACACAGATAGGATGGCAATAAAATGTGAGGAGAATCACACATCCTATGGGTGTGTCTGGTCATTTACCTACCTAACGACTAGCCATGGCTATTTCAATGCCTCACCACCAAAACCTAACCTTTCTAGAACTCTTTGAGCAAGCTCTATCACAAAGTAGCACCAAACGTGTTGTTGTATAGGGCCTGCCAGTGTTATATCTAAGCATTCTTTGGAGTGTTTAATTACTTAATGCCTCTGTAAATGAGCTACTGGTGTAGTACAATTCTCTTTATGTTTTCAGCCAGTTGATTTTATAAGCAATATATTTGTCAATGCCTCTGTGACTTGCACTGAAGTTCTGTCTTAAACAAGCAATCACAAACCCAGCAGTTTTGGCTTGCGTATAGGTATTAGCAGTCATTTGCCAGGCAATACAATCATATACCCAGTTACTGGCACCATTTTCCAGCTGTTCCCAATTTATGGTCAGGTGGTACCCTTATAGCAGAGCTTGACAAATGCCTATCCATGCCTAATCAAAAGCCAAAGCGGTGGGCTTTGCCAATGCATGTTGGCTTTTGTTTGACTCCCTAAGTGAATGTGTATATGCCAAGATGTGGGTGTCTTGCTTGCTACGCCTATGGAATCAAGCTGCACCTCACTGAGCTGGTGCAACAAGGTCCTACCTGAAAATAAGGATAGGTTGGCAAGTATTGACCAGTTTCAGATCATCTCATGCATACTTACCAGTGGGGCTCTGACCTAAATAGAATGTACCTTTGTTTGGAAGCCTAGTCTACTCTAATTGAACATTTAATGATTCAAACTGATAAGTAATGACAGAATGTGTGTTGTGGGGTTTGTTGGGAAAGTATGATGCTAATCCTGGGTGCCGGGTGTTTAGGCAGTGCCGGAAATGAAACATGAACACCTGTAAAATAACAAAAAGAAGAGCGTTTTCTATAATGTTGCGGGCAAAGTATAAAAGGTGTACATCATTTATAAATAAAAGCAGTATTTAACTATTTTCTAAAGAGTGCAATAAGAGGTGGATTTAACTATTTGGACAACTGACAAATGCCAATGCCCCCGCCCCCTGCTCTACTCTCTCCCCTCAAATACAAACAGCCAGGGCTGATCAGGCCCACCCAGTGAGATCTTATCTTTTTAACCTGTCTCAGAGACAGTTTATTTACAACAGGAAGTGATTAGAGATGGGAAAAGGTAAAAAAGGCAGTGACCATTTCTGTGGCACATTAAAAAAAATATATAGGTTTTTAAGAAGCTATTTAAGTGTGATTGTTGGGTGATTAGTAAGTAAGGGGCTACAGAACAAGCTATGTGAAACAATAACCTTGTCATGCATTTCATTTCACTTTGTGTCTGTATAAGATATTTTGTAAGTTCTCATTAATTGCTATGCTGCAGCTTGTAGGCTTCCATTCAGGATGGGTAAAATAAAGTTACAGTCATAGGGGATCTTTTTCCAGGTCAAGCGGAGCAGAAGCAGTGGTGATAAATGCATGTAGCTCCACTTTTTATGAGCTGCAGTATTTTGAAGGATTTGACAGGTGAAGTTGGAGAGCAGATCAGACTTAACAAGGTTCCCCTGCCAAATCAGACTAGTATTCCACCAGCATGTATTTATACGTTGGCAGAAAACCAATAGATTTCTACAGGACCTGCGTGACTTATACACCTTGAATAAAAGCAAGCAGAGTCCAAAGGAATCCATTGTGGATGGCTCCCACAATCGTTAATTGTGGAAGTGATTTATACTTTTCTAGACACGTAGTGGTAAAGTAAAGAGCAAAAGGTTTATTTTCGCCCGTGTTTTACTCTTTACTCATCCAGCAATTGGTGGAAACAATTACAATTAATGAATGGCCCCTTTTGCAAAAAAGTGCAAACATGAGAATTTCTGATTTGTGCAATTAAGGATTGAAAACAAAATGCCCCCCACCCCCTAATCTTTTCATCAACATGTTTCTACAAATATGAACACATTGTCAGGTTGGTGTATCATGTGACTTGTGCATTTAAAGTAATCTGTGTAAAATGTAGTATTATTTAGATATTCAAAGCCAAACTTCAACAACTATTTGTACCAATTTGAGTTCAGAAGATGTGTGGTCAAGTAGCTACATTTCCAGATAGGCTCAAATTATGGCTTTAACACTTGACCAAAGTGTGTGATCCTGTGCATATATTTTAATTTCACTATGCCTTATCTGTTAAAATGAGGTGCCCCTATAAGTGATTCAGTTTGCATTATAAGCTATTCCAAAAAGCCTCACTCATGGTTAAATTGTGTCATTCAATAGGAAATCAAAGTAAACACATCAAACAAAGAGTCATCATGGACAATTGCATATTATATAACCAGTATGTAAACAGTATGTACCAAACTATGATGTACAGGGGCACTCCCCACCAGGAGCGATACCAGGCGTCCACAAACCCCTCAACCAGCACTGTCTGCCTCCTGATGAAGCCCTTACAGACTTAGCACTCCCTTGCAATCTGAACTCAATTAAGATGTGCTGCAAAAATGTAACATAAAATAACATTTTGTGTTTAAAATTTAATTTTGGACATGAACCATTAATGGGAGACATTCAGAGTGGGTCTACTCTAGGGGTTCAGCTGAGAAGGAGGGGGGGTTGTGGAATGTGTGGGTGAAGGGAGGATTGTATACATGTGTATGTTATTGGAGGATATGGTGTTGTGCTTGAAATATTGTTAAGATCAACAAGACTACCTGTATTGATTGGACATGGTATGTTCTGTTCTTGAAATTTAAAGAAGTTTGAAAAATGTAATTTTGTAGGAAACAAAATCTCCTATTGCTTGCTTCAGTATTATGTGTGGGCGGGTCTATCTTTCACCACAAGATGGAGGGACCACAAACATCTCTTCTGGGGCCTGCTGGGAGTAGCCACAGTGCTCAGGGAGATATTGTTGGGCGGACACCATCTGAGATGGTACATCGACTGGGGACCTCACTGCTCAACCCTCTCAGAGGAGGAGGAGGAGGAGGCAGCATGGCATGCTGGGTGCTGGTGTGAATGGGTGGGAGGGGAGGTAAATGGGAACGTGGTTTTGGCAGCTGAGGGAAGGTGACTGGATGGTGAAAGGTGAAGGAGGATCAGATATAACAGAAAGGGGAGAGCGGATGGGAAGGGAACATAGGTAGATTGATGTTGCAACACTATTTTCTTATCTTTTGCTATGTACAGTTTATCTGGGAAGGCATTTTTTGCTGGATCATGGATCTGGGAAATTTGGATCAATGGCAGCACTTTGTTGAGGGTACTCGTAGACCCACACCCAATGGAATGTCGGCCCCCCTGATCACAACCCTGGCCCACCCAGTTGAAAATTCCTAGAGCTGGGAATCACGTCTCCTACTTACTTCTCCACCTGTGGTGTCCTCCAGGGTTCTATTCTCTCCCCTTGGCTCTTCAACATCTACCTTGCTCTGCCTGCATGCCTCATCTCCTTCTTCTCCTCCAACTTCCAGTGTTACGCAGATGACGCACAGCTCTTTTTCAAACATCCTGCTGACCCTCTTGCACCCTCCATCATCCCTGACTGCCTATCTGCAATCCGGTCCTTGTGCACCTCCAACAATCTCTGCCTCAATGCCTGTAAAATGTAGATCCTTCCCATTAGGACCCCTGCTCCCTCCTTTTTCACTTCACCCTGGTCTTCCTCCTTGGGCTCTCCCCATACTCCTTCTTCTAAAGCCAGAAACCTTGGAGTCATCTTGGACTCCTCTCACTCATTCACCCCTCATACTCAGGACATTGCAAAGAAGTCCCGCTTTCAGCTCTTCCTTCTCAAAGGAACTCTCCCTTTTCTCTCTTTCCCCCAGAACTCAATGTCACCCAAGCCCTGGTTCTCTCTAGGCTTGACTGTTGCAATAGCCTCCTCCTGAATCTACCTTCCTCCACTCTGCGATAGCTCCAGCTAATCCAGAATAGGGCTGCAAGACTTATCCTTGGCCTTAAGCCCAGGGACTGCATCTCTCCTGCCTTAAAAAGTCTTCATTGGCTCCCAATTGTTGCACAGATTCAATTAATATCCCTCTGCATCATCCACAAGGCTGTGAGGGCCCAGGGACTGTGTGAAAAGCACTCCCACAGTTGCTGTGATTGGTGTCCGGGACTCTTATGCATCTTTGGGGTCCCTGACCTCCCAAACCCAATCTGCCCAGCTCCTGTCTACCCTCAACACCTGCCTTGGCACACCATCTGCCTTGGAGGTACGCACTTAATCCTAATGTGTCCCCTGGACATGTAGCACTCAGAAACCCAAGCACTTCACCTCTGCTCACCCATGAGCCCAGTCTCCCTAGCACGTATGCCTTCTGCCCTTTTCCTTGCTGCACTTGCACATTCTGAATACTCACAAGCCATAGTAGGTTCATTGCGTTCTCCTTTTTCCTTCCACGGCTCTTATTAATTGTTGTGTTTTGTAATGTATTTCACTCCCTCATTCCCTCCCCTCGCCCTGCTGTCGATTTGAAACAGTATTGCACTTGCTGTATACGCGCCTAGTAATCAAACAATAAATAAATAAATAAAGATGCAGTCCAGCCCAAAATAGTAGGTTATATCCCTTCTGCACGAGACTGCAAGCATCCCCAGATATGATTCAGTCTCATTACCTGCCAAGCCATTAAAGAAGGGGACAGACCATATGCAAATCAGGCTTGGTCCTACCCCAAAAGGGGCACACCAGCCCAAACTGCTACGTCATATCCCTTCTGCACAAGACCACAAGCATCCCCAGCCTTCTTGGGCCTCATCAGTGAGGAGTATCTTGAGTCGCTAGGACCATTAAGCATGGGAGCCATGTCTGGGCATACCTGCCCCACAGTGGTGACTATAGCAAAAATAAGAGGCAAAGGCTGGAAGGTTTAGAATTAATCATAACCTCTGTCATTGCTCTGGCCACCCTCCAGAGGAGTGTGTATCACCTACAAAGCAATTACAGTAGGGGAAAGAGCAAATGCAAATCAGAGTTGGTCCCAAGCCAAAAGGGGCTGTTCAACCAAACTGCTAGGTCAAATCACTTTTACCACAAACATCCAAGACATGTTTCCACCGTGTTGGGTTTCAGCATTGAAGATTAATTCCGGTCTCTATGCTTAGCAGGCACGTGACCCACGTCTTTGCATACCTGTTCCATCCGGAAGGTTTCAAATCAATCTTAACCTCTGGCATTGCTCTGGGCAATCGTTCTTCACCTGCCAAGCCATTACAGAAGCGGAAAGAACATATGCAAATAAGGTTTTTCCCCTTTCTTCTACCATCCTATCTTTTTATCTTAACTATCACTTCTACAATGATGATTCCCAAATCTGTCTCTTATTTCTGCCTTCCAAAGGTCAACTTCACGCTAATATCTCTGAACGTGTCTCCACTGTCCAACACTGGGTGCTAGTCAATATCCTACATCTCAACTCCTTAAAAAACAGAAATCATTGTTTTTTTTCTACACCCTCCAATAACAACTTTCCGCAACTGCTTAGCATTGCATTTGCTCCCAATTCTTTTCCCCTCTCTTCTTTTGCCTATAACCTTGGTGCCATTTTTGACCATTCACTTTCATTCGCTAACCACATTTTCTCTTTACCTTGCACCTATGGCTTTCACCTTTTCAGCATTCATAAAATGTGCCCTTTCCACCAATGTTCTGCCAGTAGGATTCTCATTCTAGCAAGTATTGTTTCCCTCCTTCACTACTGCTGCTTTCTTCTTTTTGGTCCCCCTTTGCACACTCGCTCTGCGCCACTCTATTTTCATATCTGCTATTCATGTGTTTTTCCTGCTCTCTCCCGTTTTCATATCTCTCCTCCTATTATTGTTCTGTACTGGCCTTCTTCCTCTCCCTCAATTTAGTATCAATGGCTTTGCACATGTTTAAATGTCCCCACTGTCTTGCACTGTCACATCTATATTCTTGTGTCTCGGTCCAAGTACTTCACTTGCAAATGTTTGTCAACTTTTCTCTTTCAATAAACTGTTCACAGACTAATTATTCCTAGTCCCCGTCATGTTCTTTATCATTTTAAGCCCCTAAACTCTATGTAATGTTCTTCACGACTCGTTATGCTCGTTATGCTCTAACCCCATCTAGCTAGCCTATGCATGCTTTGTGAACAAACTCCTCTTTTGCCATCCCTAATATTGGGTCTCACTTAGAAGGTCAGACCTTTTCCTTCTATGAACAGTTTTGAACAGAAAGAGAGGGGGCTGAAGTGTTTATCCTTCTGTCATGTTCTGTCTAATAATGTGGCTCACTGTCATGCATGGATATCCGTCCGTTTCTGACAGACAAGTCAGCGCTGTACTCCATGTGTGACAGAAGGGGAGGGAGTGTATTTGACAGAAGGAGTGGGTAGGATTGGGACACTGCTCCCCCCACTCTTGACACTCCCCGCTACCCTAATTCTGCATATTTAATATCATATATGAAACATGGGCAAGAGACTGTGATTGGGTGACAGCTAATTTTAAGGTGTGCACAAAATGCACTCTATGCCCACCCACCCCACCTGGCACATGCTTTCTCAGAGGGCCCTTTGTTTGTGTGTCATAACCTCAAACTAAGGTGTGCTGCCTTGCTCCTAGTGTATAGCTTCAGAGGGGGACATCACAGTATGAGGCCAGTCTGTCTGTGACAAATTTGATTCTGCTTTGCAGGAGTACAAGAATGAGTAGAGGGATAATGGCCCACTCAACCCTCACATTTCCACATACCAACACACAATGCAACCATAAAGGTAAAACAGGGACAGTTAAGAGATATACCTCCTTTGCCTTTTGTGCTAACACAGGCCGAGGGAAGACTATAGTCCTAAGAGGGGTCTAAAGGTTAACCAGTAGTGACCCAAACAACACAGTATCACAGTGCAAAATAAGAGAAATGCCCAATCAAGGTTCTGTAAAAATGCAAACACTTTAATTAAACACACCATCTGCTTGTAGAACAAAAAGATATTACTATGCAACAACCCACCCCAAAGGAAAGAACAGAGAAGGTGTAGCAGACTGGAAAAAGTAGCACTCTGAGTGTAGTTCAGGGGTGGTAGGTAAGGTACAACAACAAAAGGATATTGGGTTGAAACCATGAGTGATCATGACCTAACCACTCTATGGGGTCCAAGAGAACTGTGGGGGCAGTTCACTGTCAACCATACCTGGATTCATTTATTAGGGTGCTGCTGCATCGCATCAGACCCTGTGTTGAATGATGATGCTATCTGATCAGGCTTAGCTTGGGCATGTAGGATCATGTAGGCCCTTTCATCAAGTGGGCATCGAGTAGGTGTAAATGCGGATGCACTGTGTGGTTGAACAACAGCGGTTCTAGTAATGCAGGTTGCACAGTCCAAAGAACACTTTGCAGTTGCCAAGCCAAGATGGGCTTTAGCCGCTGGTAGAGTTCGGCAAGTGACGCTCCAGCAGTTCAAGGGAGATGGGCAATGGTTACCAATTTAAGATTAATGGGCAGCGGTTATTGGGCTAGCTGGGAAGGCCTGCGGTTGTAACCTCTTGTTAGAGTTGGCGAGTGACCCATCAATGATTAATTTTGTGTACTGGCATTGAGCAGTCACTTTGGGCCTACCCTGGGCAGTGCTTCGCTAGGGCATGATGCAGTGTTGAGCTGGTTTAGATGCAGTCCAAGAGTTTGGCTGGGTGGAGGAATGCAGACTCCAGCACCTTCCCTATGGTTCAATATGCAGAGAACACAGAGTGACCGGTTTGGTGTGGTAGGACAGGGAGCTTCACCTGGTCTGGCCCACTGTTTGCTGTGAAGCCTTCGCAAAGGACTCAAAGACAGAATGCTCAATTTCAGGGTCTGCTTTTCTGATACAGAAGATCTGTTGCAGAGTAATTGGTCCTGGTCCACAGCACAGTTCACTCCTGTTGTTCCATGTGAGTGGTTAGGGGACAGATATTCCTTCTGTCGTGGACGTCTCCTTCTTCAACTCAGGCTGAGGGCTTTGGACTGTGCTACTGTCCCAAAGGAAGTCCAGGTGACAATGTTCAGAACTTATCTTTGTTCTTAAAGATACTTGAGGATCTGGGTGAATTCTGCTGATGGTGTGTGAGACCCCTTCTTTTACAGGCACAAGTCTCCAGGTGATTGGTGTAAAGCTAGCCTTCTTTAGCAGACCAATCCCTGCTCCTGGTCAGAGTAAACTTTGCCCTGTTAATGTCACACCCAAAGTGCTATGCTCCAGAGGAAATGGATGGGACAGGAAAGGGAAAGAAACACAGAGCAACAAGATGGTGTAATGCTTCTTCCAGTGACTCAAGCCCTCCTGCCTCCCTTCTATCCTTACTGACATCAAAGGCCTGTAGACATGCAGGACCCTGGTGTGAAGTTTCTCCTTCTGAATAGGTGTGCTCCCTTGATACCTGGGCATCTGCTTGCTGTGTGGCTGTCTCGATGGGAGAATGTTACCATCCCTCACAAGGGTGATCAAAAGAGAAGGCTGAGTCCTCTGTGTTTCTCTCCTGCTGTGCGGCAGGATTGACCCCTCTGACACGAATGCACATTTCCGTCCACAGCAGAGCTGGCTCACAGGAGCTGAGACATATGCAATGTCAATTGGGGTGTGACACCCATAATCATAAGTATTCCCATGCACTATGCCTACATTTAGGCAAAGCTTATTTTTAGAAGTTACCCTGCCACCCGCATGGTGTACTCAAGCTCATCGTAGTTTTGGTACAGGGTGCATATCTTAAATGCCACCTTAGCGCGGCAGAGACTTTTCTTCACTTTCTCTGTGCATGGGTATCTGTGACCTGTGGACATGCTCGGTGCCATGGGTAGAGCATGGTAGAGCTAGAGCGCAGATACATACTATGCTTTTAGGCACAAAGCTTATAAAAGGGAGATTTGATCATCCGATTACCCTTTGAGAGATGGAATTACTGGCATAATTGTACTTTTCAATAAAAATCAAAAAAGCAAGGGCTTTCACACCCTTTGACAAATGGAAATCCCTCACACCGTCCCATTCTAAAGGGATGAGGTACAGGATCGGACACAAAAAGGCACTACTGTGAAAAATGATGTTTATGCAATCTGACTAAACTTGGCCCTGCCCTGTTACCTGGATATTTTGGAATATGGCACAGCTGTATTAGCTGGGCCTAATTAGGAGTTCTTTCTGGGATATCCCAACTTAGTGAGATTTGGTTCTGATTTGTAAAATGCGGAACGTGGTGAATGTGGTCTGGTTCTGATTTGTAAAGCACGGAACAGGGTGAATGTGGTCATGATGTGCTAAATATGCCCATTTGAATCTAGCCTTGCCGTACCAATTTGACAGAATGGAATACAATGCTGCTGTGCTGATTGGACCTACTGTTAGAATGTCATGGTGTAATAACTCTGCATAGTTACATCTGTCCTCAGTATAATAATCAAATCTGACTGACAACAAATGTAGCATTACAAGCGGAGCTAATGGGCATAGTGGAATCCAGCACTACTGTGCTAATAAGCCATAATGGAATTTGGCACTGCTGTTTTAATTGGGCATAAGGGAATACGGAGCTGATGTGTTAATTGGACCTAAGTATAACAAGACACACTGTGTTAATTACACTGTGTTAATTGACTTAATGTAATCTAGGTCTGCTGTGCTAACTGCATGTAATGCAATTCCACCTTAATTTGCAACATGGGCCTATTAGAATTAGGCCAGGTTAGTCCAACTATGTGTGATGAAAAACAATGAATCTGTGACAAATGGAGCTACTACACATCAAGCACAGCAGGCACAAAGTGAAGTGGTCATGCAGGGTCCACTCGACCTTGTGTAGTTAGACCATACTGTGCTAAAAGGGTTAGACCATGCTGTGCTAAATGGGCAAACGGAAAATGACCATGAGGCGCACATTGGACATAATGGACTCTGGCCATGAAGAGTTCACTGGATATTGAAAGAACATGCAATTATGTGTAATTGGGTGTCATTGAAAACAGCATCGTACAAAATGGCTTCAATCGATCAGGCGTTAGTGTGATAAACAGGCCTAGTAAAAAAAAGACCAGTCTGTCTTAATTGGACATAAGGGAATCTTGATATTTAGCTTTAACTGGGCCTGATAAAATCATGACGTACTGTGATGACTGCTCCTAATGCAAATGAGCCATTCAATGCTATTCTGTACTTTTTTTCATACCAGAAATATGGCATGCTGTGCCAAGTGTGCAGAGTAAATTCGGGCCACAAAGCACCACAGTAGGCATACTGCTGTCCAGGATTGGGTTATGGCAATGAGTTATTTGAGCTTAAACTAATAAGGCCATGACCTGCTTATTAAAATAGTCTTAACTCACATCAAGGCACTATGTCTGCCTTATGGAAACAGTAATGGTTGTGGCTAATTATTCATAACAAAACATGGACAATTATATGGTAACATGAAGAAAACTGGCAGTCAGGACCTTCCAATTCTTTTTTCTTTGTTTTAAAAGATTTCTATTATGAGAGATCAACATACAAGATATTCAATAACTATTAGTAATATGCAAGAAATAAGTGCCAGTACATAAATATGAGATATTAACAGAATTATTTAAAGAAGTGCAGATGATTAACCACAATGTCCAGTATGTGTAAATAGAAGGGTTTAGTTAGTATTAACAAAGCCATATTTTTTATATAAAAGAAGAGGGGGGTAACAAAACAATAATATAGTATCATACCCTACATATAACAAACATGACAGACAGGACCGAACACATAAAAAGGGAAAAAAGGTGAGGGAATAAAGATAAATGTAATGATATAATGATAGAATTAGTGGTATTCTGTATTACACAAAAAATCAAGAAATTAATAGTGATAGTTTGCAGTGCAACTATGAGGCATGGATCAAAAAGTTGTCTGTATGTTTGTTGGCTATTATAGTTTGTAGGAGGGAGCTTCCAAAGAAAAGAAAGTCAAAACAAAAGTTTTGCTGTGTTTTGAAAATCAGTTTGATCGTTTTCCATTCAGAAATCCAAAAGGGTTTAACATGTTGACATTCAACAAACATATGTTTGAATGAGCCTGAATGTATAGAGCAACTCCAACAGAGGTCATTTGGTATCGGCCACATTTGAAAAGGGAAGCAGGGATAGCAAAGGCCCTATGAAGGAAGGAAAATGGGGTTTGGGTTAGACTGGCTGACAAAGTCATTTTTTAGATGCATTCCCACCGTGGAGGCCAGTCATGTTGAAGGTCATGCAGTGTGCAGTTGTCTCTTCAATCATTATGTAGTGGACCAGCCACTGGAGTTGCCATAAGAGATTTATAGAAGAAAGATGCAATACAATTGCATTTTAGTATGTAAAACAATCTTAGTACAGCGGGTGTGTTGGAGTTATGAATAAGTTGATCATCATTTTCAAAAATAGCAGCAATACTAATCAGGTATTGTTTCATGGCAGATGCAGGCAGATGATATTTGATAGCAAAGTCTTCATAAATAATAGGAACATTATGTGAAAATAATTGATGACAGTATTTAATGTTTCTAGATAGCCCTGGCTGCCACAATATCGATCTACCTTTCACCTTAATTAGGCGATTGAGCCAAACAAGGGGAGAGGTGAAGGTAGACATTTTGGATGGAGAGGGGAACAAATATAGTTTAAGATATAGTGCAGATTGTCGAATACAGGAACATTTCATAAGTTTATTCTTATTTTTCATAAGGTAAATATAATAGGGGAATTGGGGAAGCCACAGCCTTTTCTAGCAGCACCCAGTTTGGAGCGTTTTCCAATTCTTCTTGAACAAACCACGTTTGAACCTGCTTAATAACAGAGGCTATGTGGTATTTTCTAAAGTCTGGAAAATTAACACCATCCATAGAGTGAGGTTTTTTTAATTTACTGAGTGATAGTCAACATCTTCCCTCGCTCCATAAAAATGTAAGTAGGCAAGAGTCTAAAGAAAAAGGAAAGGGGAAAGGGAATAGACAGCATATATAGAAGGTGAAGGATTACGGGAGAGCTCATCATCTTTATGGTCTCTAACTGTACCCACCAGGATAGATATAGAGGAGACCATGATGTTATAAGTTCATTGACTCTGGCTAGTATGATTTCTATATTTCTTTCTCTCATATCAAAGATAGAATTGGTCATATAGACTCCGAGATATTTGATACCTTGGGGACACCATTTAATTCCTAAGGATAGTGTATGGTGTGGCATATATGCAGTATTTGTTTAGGGGAAGGATTTCCGATTTATCAATGTTAAGCTTATATCCAGATACTTTAGAGAAGTTAGAGATAGTCTTTAAAAGGTGTGGTCCCATTTGTTCTGAATTTTTCAGGAATATAAGAAAACAATCCGCATATGCTGCTGTTTTAATATGAAGGTTTTGAAGTTGGATTCCTGATATCTTGTCATTTTGTCTGATAGTTTCTAAAAAAGTTTTGAGAGCTAAAATGAAAAGGATTGGAGAAAGGGGGCAGCCTTGACGCGTTCCTCTGGACAGAGGGAAAAACGGAGAGAGTTGGCCATTCACAAAAATTGTAGATATGGGCATTGATGAAAGTACGTTAATCAGGGATAAAAAGGGAGGGCCAAAACAAAGACATTTGAGGGTTTTAAGTAAAAAGTCCCATTCAACTTTATCAAAAGTCTTTTCAACATCTAAGGCTACTGCAGCATGAGGATCCTTGGATTGATTTATTTAGTCAATAATATTCAAGAAAAATCTAATTTTAGAGGAAGTTATTCTACCTTTAACATATCCAGCTTGATCTTGTTTAAGAAGTTTGGGAAGATAGGGGAGGAGTCTATTGCCTAAAATGTTTGTAGACATCTTACAGTCGGTATTGATGATGGAAATTGGGTGATAACTTTGACGCAGTTCCGGGTTTTTATTGGGTTTAGGGAAAACAATAATCACGGCTTCAATGAAAGGCCCATGGACCTCCCCATCTGAAATAAAATGAGAGTAAAGATTACTAAGTTTAGGAACTAATAGGTTAGAAAAAAATGAATAGAAATCTATAGGAAAGCCATCAGGACCAGGGGCTTTGCCTTTTTAAGATTGTTAATGGCTTAGTAAATTTCAGCAGGGTTAATAGGAGCATTAAGGGAGGGGGTAAGTGTTCCTAGGTATGTTAAGTAGAAAATCGTCAATAGAGGTATTATTGGAAGAAGCGTCTGAGGCGTACAATTTAGAGTAGAATTTTGTGGTTTTGCAGGGTGACAATTCTAGACCTTTATTTTTTGAATTTAAGATAGGAGGCTAAAGATTTGCTAGCCTTATTGGAAAGTTGGTAGATTTTTGATTTGTATTTAAGCATGTTTGCACAAGAATATTGCAGAATTATTTTATTATATTGAAGTCTCAACTTTAATGCTTCTCTAAGAACCATGGGTGAGCTAGTACTAGCGAATTTAATTTCTAATTGTTTTAGTAGTTTAAGATTAGATTACGACTCTTGCTTTAGTTTTTTTCTTTTTATTGGTTGCAAATGAGATAATATTACCTCTGAGAATGGCCTTGTAACAATCCCAGTTGTTAGTAATCGATGTATCTTGATCTTTGTTTTTAATTAAATAATTCTTATGTTGTTGGGTGATAAAGGGTGTGAGTAAGACATTGTTGACTAGGCTAGTATTAAATCTCGATCTATTTGAGGGTTTATAATTACTAGGGGATTGTAGTTGGATGTGAACGGGAGCATGATTCGAGAACGTAATGGATTCTATTTGGGCTTTTAGAAGGTTTGCCATGGAGTTGGGTATGAAGATGTAATCCAGTCTTGAAAAGGATTTATGGGATGTGGAATAAAAGTTAAAGTTATAATCAGTAGGATGAAGTAGGCGCCATGTATCATTAAGGCCTAAATCCAATGCAAAATTATTGAATTGTTTATGAGAGGTAGAATTGCTCAAACGGATGCTAGATTTCCTATTAAAAAAGGGGTCTATAATCTGATTGCAATCACCACAAACAATTACATTTTGAGGGTAAACTTGTATCATGTGATCTCTAAGCTGCCTCCAGAAATTAGGATCAGGGGATGTTGGACCATAGTTATTAAGTACGGAATATTCCTTAGATATTCCTCCGATAGTTTGAGTAAAATCCATATACCCATATCATCATAGACAGTATGGTGCATTTAAGAGATTTACTAACTAAAGTGATGACTCCATTTCTTTTTCCATTAGCAGCATTAGAAAACACCTGACCAACCCATTGTTTCTTAGGTTTGGCCACTTCTTCATTGGAGAAATGAGATTCTTGAATGCAGGCAATTGAGGGTTTCAATCTGTTTAGATGAGATAATACATTTTGTCTTTTGATTGGATTATGTAATCCTTTAATGTTCCAAGAGACTATGTTGCCAGACATGAAAATGCGATATTGAATCTATAAACCACATGATGTAGAAAAACAAAAGTGATACAAGAAAAGTTGCAAACATTTCGGTACCAATAGATTGGAATGATATGGCATTTTAATACGTGTAATAGTAATGTATCTAGTGAAACATATGAGAATATAAAAAGCGAGAGACACAAGGAGGGGAACACAACAAAAAGGTACAACATGGACATAAGTAACAGTAAGTCCTCATAAAAGATTATGGATGGAAAGGAGGCTAAAGAAAAAAAAACACAACATTCCATGTTAATGTAAAAGAAAAATATGATGGGGGGGCAGAAAAGAACTAGGCCCGCCAAAACACTGCTCCATTGGAAAGAACAGAAAGGTGGGTATTAACGTCTTCAGGTGGTAGAGGGTGACATATCCATATCATTCCTTTTCTGAGATTGGATATATCTACGTAGATCCGCTGAATTTTGAAAAGTTGAGTTCTGTCCGTTTAACTTTAAAGGTTGCAGGATGAACAATGCCATATCTTGCATTTATTTGCCTAAGTACTGGCCTAAAGGTGAAGAGCTTTTTTCTTCTTGCTGCCATTACTTTGGCTACATCTTGTGTTATAAAAAATGTTTTGCCTTCCCATGTAAAATTTTTGATTTGCCTAACTTTTTCCATAATAAGAGTGACATGTGTAAAATCAGGACGAACAGCTAGTATCATTGTCCTGGGTAGGTTCTTGGAATTCTGTGAGGATCTAAGAGGGCCAATTCGGTGTGCTCTTTGAATTTTAAGTTGTACTGAGGCCGAGAGGTTCAGAACTCGAAGTAAGAACATATATAGAGAGGCTGCGGGATTGTCTTTTTCAATTCCTTCAGGAAGACCGATAACGGAAAGATTATTTCTTTTTGCGATTTTCAAGATTTTTGGTCTGTTGTTGTAGAGTTAATACTGTGGCTTCCAGTGAGGTGACTTTGTTGGAGATATCCTCTGTATTCGCGACCCGCCTCTCAACCTCATTTATCCTGGCCTCAAAAACAGACCATTTACTATCAAGTTGCTGTAACCTAGCATTGGTGTCCTCCATAAATGGTTTGAGAGCTTTGATTTCTAGCAATATCATGTGCATAACCAGGTCAGTTGAGTTCTCCATAGGTGGAGGAAATTCATTTTTTTTGCCTTTTGAGCGTGGCAGAGTTTGAATGTGGCCTGTCTTTAGATTGCCCTTTCTTTGTTGTCATAGTGTAGTTTAATAGAGTATTCTTCTCCTCCCTTCCTCTCTTCCTCACTTCTCTCCTCAACATCTTATCTGTTAATTCTTTATGCAGGTTTCCTTTTTCTCCTACTTGGTTTTTATTATTTTAACCTTTTAATTTGCTGTTTGATTAGATAAGTTTGTTTCTCCCTTCTTTTCCTTCCTTTGTCCTTCCTCTCATCTCTTCCCTTATATGTTCCTTCTCTTCTCTGTTGCTTTCTCTTCTTGCCCCTCTCTCTTCCTCCTTTTCTCTTTATTCCTTCCTCTTTCTCTATTTCCTCCTCTCTTTTCCTCTTCCTCCTCTTCCCTTTTCTCCTCCCTCCTCGTTTTCCTCCTTCTCCTCTTCTTTCCTTCTTTCTCTTGTCCCCTTGTTTCCTTGTTCCTCTTTTTTTCTTTTTCTTTTATTTTCCTATCTTTTTCCTTTTCAAATTATTAAATTAAATGTCAGCAGGAAATGAGTGCAAATTTCAGAGTGGTAAGCAAAGTTAGTTGTTAGGGTAAAGTATGAGATTAAAAAAACAAAAGAAAAGAAAAAAACGTTCTCTTTTTCTCCTTCTCTCCCCTCACTGTGTTGTGTGAGCCGAAGGACTTTGCAGCAAGAAGCAAGCCGCGTCTCTCAACGCTGCCGCACAGTTGACAGGAAGAATCAGCTACGCAGCACATGGGACGACACAGCTCAAAAAAGGCCCAGCCTCCCGGAAGAATACTCCAACAGAAAACGGCCGCCAGGACTCCTGGAAGCTCCTTTGACGTCTGGAATCAAAGCGGAGGGCATGCGGGATCCAGGAGTATTGAAGACAGGTTGGTTAATAATTAATTGTCCACCGGAGTGGAGCCTGAAAGCTAGGCTGCCATCCTCTATGGCACCAAGCCACGCCCCCCCATGTCCTACCAGTTCTAACCAATGCACATAGCAAACTGTGTTTACAGATGAAAACATGTTGCAGTTGTGAGAGGATGTACTATGAGGACATTGCGCATTTCACTATGTTTCACAAACGTTTTTGGCCAGAGAAACCATACTCTCTCAATTAAGTGGGTTTCAAATCCTGACCAATGTTCCTTACCCAATGTGCTTTAAAGGTACCAGCATTGTCTTGTTATAAAATGTTACTCAAGTAGTTGTACTCTGCTACTGCTTGAGCAAATTCGACCTCAAATCTGGTGGAGAAACACTTAACCACTGTAAATGTGACTTAAAATGTTGTATGATTCTAACCTATATCAAAGCACTATACATCTTCAAAGCAAGGCAGATGCACAGCCTATATATGTCTGCCCGAGAATGAGGAAACCAGCAAGATTCAGGTTTTGTGGGATGGCATTTGTGGGATAATGGATTTGAGTTTAGGGGAATGAGGCAACAACACTATACAGTGCTGCATGAGGAACAAGCAAGGAACATGATGGGTGGACTATCGGACTATGATGGGGAAGACAGCCAATTAATTTAGTGAGGATGAGAACCATAGGCAAGGAAACACGAATGTGTAGTAAGCTCTGATTGATTAGATTAGGACTTGTTTGCTCTGGAAGATGAACTGTTTATCCTTGCCTTTAAGCCTTACAGTCTATGTGAACAAGCAGTAGTTTAATTACTGATGTCAAGTGGAGACTTGGGTTGGTAACATAAGGAAGGGGGGATGTCTCCCCTCTCCCTGGAAGCCATACCAAATGACCTTTTAGTCCAACTGACCTTGCCAGCCTCAAACACTATTATGTCAGCTGGCTGTCAAATACACAGACACACCACCATAACCCACCTCTCTGGTGCAGCAATTCATTTAAGCATAAATGCTGGTTTGTATGCCTTTGTGCCCTACAATTCCAACATGTATGTGGACATGTAAAGCCTTTTTCCGGTGGTCATGGGAGACACTTGGCCTGGGTTCATCTTGATCTGACTTCTTTATAGACATTTAACCATGACTCCTAAAAAGTGTTGATTGTAATTAGTGTTGTTTTCCTTACTTATACTGGGACAGGAAGGTTGCTTTCAGAGCTTTATGACACCATTTACTCTGGGAACCATAGTACTTGACAATCGTTCCAAGACCTTGGCTGCGAAGCCAGCGGTGTGGGCTGCACTCCCGTAACCACTACTATGTGGTATCCCTTCACTTATACTAAGTATATGTCCGGAATTCAGAAAATGAGTATGACCAGTCTGTTTTATGCAATTTTTCTGAATTTTTAATCATAGAATTCTGAGATTATTATTCTCTATTAGTGCATGTGCCATTAAATGGGCCAATGCATTTCGGAAAAAACTTCCTTCATCACGGCCTTATTTATCTGGTCTTCATAATCATAACACAAATCAGTAGTCACCAAAGTAAAACCAATCATTTCAGCAACCATTTTGATCTTAGCCCATAGATTAAGATTGCACAAGTCAAATATTAACCATGTTAATTCAATGTCATCATTCTGTTACGTAAATATAACATTTGTGACAACCATTGGAGTCACATACCATAAATCGATATTTTTTAAGCCAGATTGTCCCCATTAATTCAATGTTGTCATCCCATATCATCAGGTAATCCGCCATAAATTGTATCAACAACATACATCACAGTTATTTATATAAAGTATTTTAAATGTACATACAGGTTGTGGTGGTCAATTGAATAGTTGTTATCATTGTAGCAGAAAAATAAAAAAGAAAGAAGAATAATACATCTCGGTTAGCACTTGGATCCGTAGCGGGTCAGGTAAAGTATATGTCAGATAAAGCTGAAACCAACCTTTACTGTTACAATCGAGTAACTTCTGTGCGTATAACACATAGAAATGTAAGCATCAGGGGCTGCTGTGTGTGGTCCGTAGGTGTTTAAACGATCACTCGGACCGAATCTAAAAAGTGTTTTAAGTGAATAAATAGTCACTATTCGCGATCAATATGAAGAGTCTGCAGAATTCTGTAATCTTGCAGTCTTGATCTTACCTCGTATCTTAGTAAAAACACCGGGAAGCAGCGTTAACGCGTGCTTCACTTGCAGTGGCAATGTTGTTATAAAGTTGCTATGGTAATGCCATGGAGACGTAAAAGCAGTAGGTGACCGTGGTGGCCATATAACTTATCACTACGAGATGCCGTGCTGAGTGTGATTCGTGTATAACTGTAATGAGTACAACTTCAGGTGAGTTTATATCCCAAACGGTGAAGCGCCAATTGGAAAAAATAGTAACAAAAAAGCACAAAGCAAGGTCTCTACAAAGTAAGCCCGTAACTGTGAGTAAAGTATAATTTACTATTACGATTCAATTAACATGTAGTCAACATAACATGTATGAGGTACCATGTTGTATGGGGCACTAAATAGCAAGAACAGAGTGTAATGCTATTACGATTCGATTGGCGTATAATCATCTCTAATGAGCATGTTCGTGACCTCCAACTTCATGAATCTTTGTTGAGAAGGAGTTAACAAGTCCTATTTGTCAATAATTATAGATTCAAATAATTGACAGACTAATTAGCACCACATTCTGAACCAATTTCAATTGCAATTATGGGATTAGCAGTTATGCCTCTTGTTCATGACTTATATATGTTAATATAAAGCACATGTAAGATGGAATATGTGTGGACATTATTCACATCACTTAGGTTAATAGTTACTTGGCTGGGTGTCAGATATTCAATTACAGAAAACAACTTAAATCAAACTCCTCGTTAATTCCTTCAGGGGATAATCAGTCCATTTTGTCAATCCAGAAAGATTCTTGCTGCGCCCTCCATTTTTTCATGTCTTTGTTTGATCCTTTAGTCGATTGTTCTTCCAGTACTGCAAACCTCAGTTGAGTAATGGAGTGTCCATTAGCCTTAAAATGTCTTGCTACTGCTGAGGCAGGATTGACATTGCGAATGCATGATTTATGTTCATTGATCCTCACTGGTACTTTACGTGCCATTTCTCCTACGTAATAGATACCACAAGGACACTTGGTGGCATAAATCACGTTTTCAGACATGCATGTGGCATGGTACCTGATCTTGATTTTAGCTCCTGTTTTTGGGTGAGTTATAGTGTTGCCCTTCATAACGTTATTACAATTGCTGCAGCTCATGCAGGGGTAAGTGCCTGGCTGTTTGTCTGGTTCTCTGGTGATACTTTTGCCTCTTGTGTTGACTAGCATGTTGCACAGGTTATTGCTTCTTTTATAAGTGAAGACCGGAGGTTGTGGAAAGAGATCTTTTATTCGTGCATCGCTTGTCAGTATGCTCCACCTGTCTTTTTTGATTTTTTTGATTTTCCTGCTTTGTATAGCATATGGTGTTATGAATACTAATTCTGGGTTTTGACGATCTGTTCTTTTAGTAAGAAGCTGGTCACGTGTCCGTGCTTCTGTTTTGTCACATGCTGCTTGTAGATCAGTTTGTGGGTAACCCCTCTCTTTCAATCGCTCTTGAAGTAATTGTAGTTGTCTTTCACAATCTTCTGGGTCTCTAACAATTCGTTTGATCCCCAACATTTGTCCAAATGGTAGATTATGCAGAATATTTGGTGGATGAAAGCTCATGCGATGCAGGAGATTGTTCCGATATGTTTGCTTTGTGTAGAGTGTTGAGTTTATTCTGTTTCCATTGATTACTGTCTGTAAATCGAGATAGTGTATATTGGGATTTCCAATTTCTAGGGTGAATTGCAGCCGCGTATCTATGCTGTTCAAATAAACAAAAAGTCTTTCTTATCTCCTGACCATACTCCAAAAATGTTGTCAATATAACGAACCCAAGTTTTCAAATATTGCTTCCATCTTGTGATTCCCAATATCTTTTTGCTTTCGAACTGATACATATAGCAGTTGGCATAGGCCGGCGCCATGGTTGCCCGTATGGTTGATGACATGCCATGGTTGATGACATGCCTACTGGTTCCCTTATCGATCTGATCGATGTAAGGGACTCTCTTTTAGCCATGGTATGCGGAGCCACCTTACTGGCCTGAAATGTTTGCAAGCCACCATTGCACTAATATTTATAAAAGAGGGTCACCAGGACCCTGGTGCTTACAATGCAATTTCCCTAACTGAAAAAATCAAAGGCACATGTCATTAGTTCAGATACAAAAGTTACTCAGCAGGGAAAAATTATGTCTATGATACAATATGGGGTCGGACAACAATAGTGTCTCAGTGTATAGCTTGCTATACAGACATGGTTCCTGGGGGAAAGGACATAAAGACAGCATGGGAAGATGTATGATGTGTTCTAACAAATAATTGGAAATGGTCTTTTTCTCCAATTTATTGATTGTACTATGTATTTTTTATTTTTTCTCTTCCTTCTATCTTTTTAGTGTTGACCCATGATCATTTCGCAAAAATCTTAAATGTTTATACGTGTGTTCACTGTTTTATGAATTTGAAGGTTGTTGTTGCATGTATAAAACCATTTCAATAAAAAATAAAATAATAACAAAGACAGCATGCAACAAGCTTCATTACCCAATCGTATGGCACATACCGTATTGGAGAGCTTGTTGTATACTGTAGTTATTTCGATGTATTAACTCAGTTACATTCTAATCTAATAATTGTTGTCAGCTATGGCCTAGAGGAAGTAACATTGGATTCCATAGATATCTGAGTCGAGTTTCCCAACGGAGCCCTATTGCTCTATTAACCGATTGCCCATACATCCAGATGGGGAAATGCTCTAATTGAAGCATTACAGACATTCAAGAGTTGTATCTAGACCCATCCATGACATAACGTATGCAGACAATCCACTTCTTATTGCTCACTATCCATTTGCTCATAGGTTTAACAATTAATGTTATCATAACTAAATTCATGTGTATAGGTGGAGTAAAAGGGCCAAACTCATCTGCTCCTACATTTCACAGTAATAGGATGGGATTTAAAAGGGCACCCCACTCTGATTTCTAAGAGCTTTTCAACTAGACATCACAAGTAGAGTACGCCTGCACCAAACTAGCAGTTTAAATGGTGGCATTAGACACTCTTTTAACAGATATAGCAGCTCATTAGTACACCGCAGTTTGTCGCGTATCGGATGAAAGTAAGTACCACACCAATATATGGTAGTGGGCTGTGTGGACACGTGCCGAACGAAAACATCACAGTCGAGGAAAACATGTCCATGCAAGTAGTTGTAGGGTTGTCAAAGGCTGTGTCAAAACACCACCCTTATATGGAAGTCATCTTGATTGTTATATCTCTCTGCATCAGGGCGGATTCTTTATCATTGTGGCTATCAATAGAGGTCACATAAAATCTTATCGAAATAGGTACATGTTATGTGACACGTCAAAACATGCAAGCAAGCCCACCATGACTCAAATATTTGAATCAAAATGTCACTGAACTAGTTTTGAAAATATGTTTTGACAATCGATCCCACATTCCTACCACCGTATCAGCTCTACAGGACCACATGAGATACATTACCAAAGAGGATAAACACATTTTGAAAGAGTACATGTATTATACATCCTTTCAAGATCTGGCTCTCTGTTTATAGGTTATGAAAGATATCAATGCCCATAACCAGTTCATTAGGTGTAGCTTCCAATATCTTTCTTCTACAAGGAATATAGTTAAGTTCTAAGGTGGGGACACGGCCACAGTATTATGCCCATGTGACCGTCATGACATAGAATTCCATAGTCACGTCCGTCTTTTCTCCTTTTTATCACAAACTCAGGAAACACTTCATGCGCCCACTGTAACCTTCCCTGGGTTCAAGAAGTGTAAGTGAGGCCTATTCGTATGCAATGATGGAAAATTATGTGGGAGCAGTTTGAGTCCTTGGGAAGTACATCCCCCAAAATGGGAAAATTAGGCTTATAAAAGGGGAAGAGGAAAACGCTGACAAGTAACTGTTCTTAACTTAATCACAGGTATGCTATAATTCTCTGGCTTCTTAGCTGTACACAAAAGGCGGATACATGAATATGTTTACCGAAATGTATTGTTAGGACTCCTTGCATTTGGAAGATATTACTCTGTTTTTAAGGATGTAAGTAAGTACCTGAGAGAAAGGCTGCAATTGTAAGATGGATTTAATTTATGTTTGATTGTATATGTGTATTGTGTGATTTCATGGAATCCCGAAATAACTAATGCAATTACAATGAATACAAAACAACGAATACCAAAATAATGAATTCCTTTTTGGTTGTTTTTGGGGGTTCCCCTCTTCCCCCCTCCCTTTTTTTGTTCCTAATACTTTTCACACACACCCAAAAGCACTACTCCGACTCCCAACCCCATTTTAAGTTTTATTCCGAAATTCATTATTTTCGTTGTTATGTATTCGTTATAATTGCTTATATTTTTTGGGGGATTCCCCATATAGTCACTGCATCACGATTGACATTTATTTGTAGTGGGTAAGGCCTTGATGCACATTCCTAAAATAAGGCGAGTTGACTGACTAATCTCGCAGCAAATGCTAGTGCTCTGGGTCAAATATATTTAGGACTTTTTGTAAATGGGATAGGCAGCACTAAAGACCCAACTGTCCTTGTTACATTTGTTAACACCACTAAACGTACATTTTCTTTATTTTAAGTGACAGACAAAAACATGTCCTTGAAGTGAGAATCATGGTGTTCAATGAGGGCATGAAGACCAAAATGAAAGTAAAAATAGATCAGCTAAATTCCATATTACATTCAATGTGAGCATCACCCCAAGTAACATTACACACACGGCCAATGTTTTTTTTTTTTAATTATTAATGTTTTATTTAAGTTTACAGAAAACATACAAACATCAAACTTATCAGCATTGTAATTGTAGAATTCATCACAGAGATTCCACACCACCCTAACCATCCCCCACCTTCACAGAATTAAAAATGCAAAACAGTCCTACTTCTTATCAAATGCCTTCCAAAAACCCACCCCACATTTCATCAAACAATTTCATTTTTTTGTTTCTGCGAAGGATAACCTTCTCAATCCTGGCAACCTGCCTCAAGTCCTCCACACGGCCAATGTTGAATGTTGTCATAGAAGTGTGAGTCCCAAGGTAATGATATAACAAGGGGATTCGGTCAAATGAAATATCTGGGACATGTCTGTGACGGATTGCCATCTGACAAGGATGTGAAAGCACTGGTGTAAAAAAAAGTATGGGTTAATGAATGATGCATATAATTCCATCTCTGAAAGGTCACCTGATCAGATTCCCCTTTCATAAGCACCATGACAAAAGCATAGCGTGTATCTGTGCCTTGCTGCATCAATGTCCTGATCTGCAGCACCCGCGCTATTAGTGTCACAGAGCAGGTTTAGAGGTCACAGATGCGGAAAGCTGCAGTGACAGCCGCCTCTCTGCAGTGCAGGTTCTGCGTTTAAGAAATGCACCCTTGTACCAAAACTCTGATGATCTCAAGTAGCCCATGCTGGTGGCAGGGTAAACAGTAAAGATAGCTATGCCTAGGTTAAGACATCATGCATGGCACTATGCATTATCATTACAGCCACATTTAATCTGATATCACATATGTGGCAACTCCCATGGGCCAGTTTTGCTGCAGAAACTGATGTGTATTCTGGCCAGACAGGCTGAGTGTGCCAAATGACTGTACAGGAACATGAACGGCCTGCCTTTTCTTTTACCTCTTTGTGAGGGTAAGTAACAACTTGCTCCAGAGAAATCCGCACAAAAGGCAGCTGTTCTGGGCCCAGACATCAACGGAGAACACCCATTCAAAGGGAGTAGCCTCACACCAGGGTACTGCATTTCTAAAGGGCTTTGTTCCTAGTCAGAATGGAAGTGACAGGGTTAGTGTAGACAGAAGATCTTTGTACAGTGAAAGAAGACATCCACTATCTTGTTTCTCTCTACCTCTATCTCTCTTTCCGGTCCGCTCAAATTCCTTCAAAGCAAAGCACTCTGGGTGTGATGTCACAAGGGAAAAGTTCACTTCTTTCCAGAATAGGGATTGGACTGCTAAAGCAGGCTTCTTTTAGTCCAATCACCTATGGACTCTACCACCACTTATTTTGAATCATCTTTTGTAGTTGAACCTTTCAAGAAGATTCATTGGACCGCTGTTGGAGGAGTTGACCCCTCCCACGTCCAAGGCAGAGGTGAGCTCTGAACCCTAACCATCCCCAGGGACCATTGGCGATGACCTGCTACTGAGACAAGACCTGCCTTTCTGCCAGTCACAATAATACCCAGGACCTCATTATATTGTAGGACACCTGCCATTGCGGACCAGCCTCCCTGGTACTTGGAACAATGAGAACAATGACCAAAATGTATGCCTGAGCCCCTGAAATGGGTCTCACAGCATCTGGAGGACCAGATCTGCTAAGACTCCTTGTTCCACCACCTCAAAACCAGTAGACTGCTGTTGAAGCCGATTTCAACACCATAGAAGCCGAGCTCGACAGCATCCACACCAAGGGATCCCACCAGTGACACTTCCTGGCACTCTGCTGAACCTTAGACTAAGTGCTTGGATTTTGAGCCCACTTGATGCTGCATTGTACCCTTGCTGAACCCGTCATATGTTTGACTCAAAACAACTACTCGACGTCGGGACACGACTTGAACCCCTGAAGAGTCACTTGCCAACTCTAGCCAGGGATTACACCATGACGCAAACCGATTCCCCCTCAAACTGCTGTTTCTATGAACTGCGTATCAGAGCAGCAGGATCACTATTTCAACAACCGCATGCAGCATTCTTCTACCTGTTGCATCTTCTCTGTTCTGTTTTACGGGAGGGGTCGGGGGATTGTACGGAGTTTTCTGTATAGCTCTATTACAGATTGTGTGATAAAGTATACATATTTGTATAGAACCTTCATTTGACATTTATTTTATTTTGCACTTTATTATTGTGTTGCATAGCCTTTCCTATGCACATATTACCGCAAAAGACAAAGGAGGTATAGCGCTTAACTGTGCCTGATTTACCTTCATGATTGTGTTGAGTAGGATCCTATTTGTCAAATGTCTTCAAGATATCTTACTTCTTAGCTGATGCTAAAGAGAGGACTTTTCTACTTAACCCCTTTATTAATAATAAAACCACACGCATGAAAAGACTCATCATGAGGTATGAGGAACTGAGCAAGTATACTTGTCAAATTATTAAACAAGCTTTGGCATGCTCTGAGAAAACAGCTTATCTTTCATAATAAATACACATAAAGACCAGACCAGGACCTGGTACAAGTGAGAAGCACATTTAAGAGATTAACTGACCTGCAATTTCTGCAAAAAAACAAAAGCAGACTCTACACATGTGTGGTTGAGACTTGGACAGCAAATATGAAGTTGTTTTCTGGGATGAAGAGATTCATTTTCTGTAGGATAGAAAGTTGACTCCAAGTTATTCCTTTCTATGTGCGAGTTGAAGTGGAGGTGTCTGTCGATGTCGATGTGGAACCCAAGAGGCTTGGTGCGGGTGGACAGATGGAGTGTAAAGCCCAAACTGTTCCTAGCTGAGATGTCAGGGTATTCATTGTTTTTTGTCTGGTGTACGAAGCACTCACCATCCATGACTGGATAAATGTGATGCAGGCCTTGAGTCTGTGTATGTCTTCCATTGGGGATATCTTGAGGTAGAGCTGCATGTCATCTTCATATTGTTGGATGTGAATAATGTGTGGAAACAAGAAGGTTTCAAACATTTTTTAAAATTTTATTATGGTATCTATTGACCGCGGACCTAACTTTGAGAAGCAACTGAGCACTTTACAGAGGTATACAACAATACAGATACACAACAGAACGCTTTACAGAAGCAACAGTACAGATGCTTAACTGTGAGATTACAGAGGTAACAACATAACAGATATACAGCGGGGGTAAGATACAGAGGGCTACAGCTGTACAGGGTGGTGTAGAGAAGGGTGGCAGAGGGCGTTTAGCGAGTCAGATTTTTTGGGTAGTGTCACAATGGCATATATGTTGGGGACGAGAGACTCCTTGAAGAGGTGAGCTGTGAGTTCTTTTCTGATTTGTATGAGCATAAGGGCGAGTCTGATGCTAATGGGTAGGAGATTGCATAGTCTTGCTGCCTACGCAGAGAAGGCTTGTTTTCTTGTCTTTGTCTTTTTGCAGTGGTGGATTTCAAGTCTGCAATTGTCCCGCTTTCTGGTGGTGCGCTGTCTGCAGTTGCATGTAAAGGTTAACAATGGTGGGGGAGAAGATGGATTGTTGGGAGACTCCACATCTGATGGAAAGAGTTGGTGAACTGAAGAAATCCATTTGGACAAATTGGTGTCAGGTATTAAGGTAGGATTTGAACCAGCTGAGAATTATCTTGCTGTTCTCTATGCAGTGATGTAGAATGTCAGTGAGTGTCTGGTGGTCTACTTGGTGAATGTTGCTGAGAGGTCAAGGAGAACCAGGAAGCAAGAAAGGCCATCATTGAGGATGCTAAGGCCACAGTTGATTACCTTAATGGTAGTCGTTTCAATGCTGCATCCGGGTATGAAACCAGGGACTTAGAACTTATGGAAGTTGTTAGCTTCAATGTGATGGAAGAGTAGCATGGCTGCTACTTCCTAAATGACCTTACCTAAGAAGAGAAGATGGCGATGGTGAGGTCATTGATGAGGGTTTGGGATTCCGTAGTTGGTTTCTTGGAAACTAAGAGGATTTGTCCAGTCTTGAGAGTCGAGGAGAAAGTGCCTTGAGTGTTGGAGCTGATGATGATTTTCTGGAAAGGGAAGAGAGCTTCAGTCATAAGGATGTTGAGTAGAGAGTCATACAGGATGTCACCTATATACAATGTGGACTCGATGAATGTTCGGGTTGTAGCATTCCATACTTTTTGTCTTGAAAGTTGTGTAGTGGTGGTTTTGCGAGATGGGATGTGTAGTGTGATGTCAATTGTGGCGTTGGTGTCTATGTGCTGGTTGATCATGTTGATCTTGATGATGAAGAAAGAATTGGTTGTGCTGGATTATTTGATAGAGTGAGGTAGGGGTGGGAGTGGCAGAGGGTTGATATAGGCCTCATTACGAGGTGGGCGGTAAGGGATAACGGCCACCTTTAAGGAGACCGCTCCTGGTAATCCCTTACCATCCAATTCCGAGGTCCCTTAGCGGGAACCGTAATGGACGTGTGGTCTGACAACACGTTCTTTACGGGACCCGTTAAGGGACCTTGGAGCTAATAATGGGCCCGCAGTTAGCAGGCCCGTTATTAGCGCCTTCCCATTGAGCCCTATGGGGGCTCAAATGGGAATGGGGAATGGCATTTGGAATGGGGGCTTACAAGGTCTGCCCAGGGCGGAATGTCCCAGTAAGTCCCCTCTCCACCAGACCGGACCTGGGCACGATTTTGGAGGCAGCCATGGCGCTAATAGCGCCATGGCTGCCTCCAAAGTTGAAATGAGGCCCATAGGGCCTCATCACACGGAAGGCGGTAATGGTTAACGGCCACCGTTAATGGTAACGGTGACCGTTAACCATTACCGCCTTACTACGAGGTCCCTTAGCGGGTTGGTGCTTTAACGCCTGCTTTTTGCAGGCGTTAAAAACCAACCCGCTAAGGGACCTCGGAGCTAATTACGGCACCGCAAAATTGCGGTGCCGTAATTAGCGCCTTCCCCATTCCCATAGAGCCCTATGGGGCAGAAATGGGAATGGGGAAGGGCAATGGCGGAAGGGGGATTTACCGCCCCACCAACCTTGGAATGGGGCGGTAAATCCCCTTTCCGCCAAGGCGGTGCCGGTATTTTACCGGCATGAGCCATGGCGCTAATAGCGCCATGGCTCACCGCCTTCCGTGTAATGAGGCCCATAATGTTTATGGATTTGAAGAGCTCTCTGCCTTCATTGTTGGCCTTTGCTATTGTGTTTTGATAGGAGTTGGCAGTGAGGATGAGTCACCTGCGTGTAGCACAAAGTTCTTTCAGTAGGGCAACATTAGATGCACTGCATGATTTTTGCCAAGTCTTTTCTTGTTGTCTTCTGGTTCTTTCATTACAGTTGAGTTCTTGAATTTAGTAGTGTTCTGGAGTTTTAGGCTTGAGGGTATGTTGTTTCACTGGGGCATGGTAGTTGATGTTGATTGTGAGGGTCGTTTTGAATTATTTTAAAAGCAAGTCATGGGGGTCATTACGAGTATGGCGGTAAGGAGTTAACGGCATCGGTAAAGATGCCGGTGCCGTTAACCCCTTACTGCCAAATTCCGAGGTCCCTTAGCGGGTCCCACTAAGGCCGGCTGGTAAAACCAGCCATCCTTAGTGGGAGCGCCAAGGGACCAGGGAGCTAATAACAGGCCCGCTATTTGCAGGCCTGTTAATAGCTCGCTCCCCATTCCCATTGAGCCCTATGGGGGCTCGAATGGGAATGGGGAAGGGTTTTGTGAATGGGGATTTACCGGGTCCTCCAAGGTTGGAATGACCCAGTAAGTCCCCATTCAGAGAACCCGGACACGACTTTGGAGGCAGACATGGTGCTAATAGCTCCATGGCTACCTCCAAACTCGTAATGACCCCATGGTCTTGAATCAGCTGATGTAAACTTGCCCATGTTAATTGGAGGTTGGCGAGGTCTTCCATGAGAGACTCCACTGTGAGGTTCTCTACTCTGAAGGTTTGTTTGCTATTTTTCAAATGGGTGTGATGGAAGGGCAGTTGCGACAAATGTCAAAGTAGATTGCCAGATGGTACAACTGGTTGAGAAGGATTGGTGAGCTGTTATCAAGGGTGGCAGAGAAATTATTCTGAAGCTGGGAATATTATCTTTTCTATGAGTAGGGTTTTTCCTGTGCTTTGTGAGATTTGGTGTTGAGAATACAGTGGAGATTCCTTCCTTCACTAACTTTGTTTGCTGTGTTGCCTGGGATGCTGTATCTGCAGATCAAGATCTTCGAGTGTGTGAGAGATATGGTGTTTACGAATTCCCTGAAATCTCTGATGAAGCAAGAGTTGAGCTTGGCTGGTCTGTAGATGAGGTGCAAAGTGACTGTGCCCATTTAGGAGAGGAGGAAAGTCGTTGATATTTCCAATGGTGCTGAGGTCCAATCGGATACATGGCCATGATGAATTGTGAATGACTGCAAGGCCTCCACCCATCTTGTTTGGACGGTCTTGTTGTAGAATTTTGTAGCTAATGGGGATGAGGATGTCTAGTATGTGGGTGGAGTTAGATGTCATGAAGATGGCATCCAAGTCACGTGTGGTGACGAGTTTAGTGATCTGTACTTCATGGATGATGATGGAGTTTCTGGTGACACATGTGAGATTGCTGCAATGCAGTGTCCATAATGCTGCTGATGATCAGTGTGGTTGATGATCAGTGGTGATGGTGCAGGTGGACTGTTGGGAGGGAGGGAGCTTACCTGATGTTAGAGGAGCAGGGGTTCTTGTCCTGGGTAGTTCTAGTCTGAACAGGTAAAACATAAATTGCCCTTTTCTTCATCTCATCTGCCCTTCATTGCAGACCCCCATGTGAGGTATGTGACAGTTAAGAAAGTAAAAGAACATGCAGAGGTAAGCAGGTGGGTGGGGTGTATTTCATGTGACCTAAATATACTTGCATCAGCTCATGAAGTGCAAAAGAAAATAGGCTGAGTGCTGCTTAAGTAGGGAAGAAAGATGGCAAAACAAGGCACCACAAGATTAGCAGTGATATGATATGATATGATATGGCATTTGTAACACGCCTATGCACAAGTGTTTCGAGGCGCATGAATGACAGGTGTGTGGTGCTTATCCCATGTGTCCCAGATCCACTTCCACCAGATGACCAACTGCAAAAGAAAAGAGACTGTACGTGCTTGAGCTGTGGTGGTGCTTGGTGCATGCTGACTGTTTGCATGGGAAGGTGAGGGTTGGGCATAGGTGTACGAGAAGTGAAATGCATGGTGATATGGTTATCTGGAGTATGTTGTAGAGTGGTTCTAGGCCTTGGCCCTAAGGCAGGGTTCTGTAACCAGATGTTTTGGACTACGACTCCCATGATCCCTCACCATTAACCATTGTGGTTATGGTTGATGGGAGCTGTAGTCCAAAACATATGGAGAAACAAAGGTTGCAGGCCCCTGCCCCCCTAAATAGTGAGTTTTAAGAGCAGGGAGTAAGTGGGGAGGAACAGCAGAAAAGGCAAGCTGTTGGTGGAGGTTGGTGGGGAAAAGCGATACAAATACTCTTTGATTTTATGGAAAGTATTGTGGAAGCCACATTGTTGCTATTTGTCTCTTTCCCTTTTCTCAAGGACTTATTTCCAATGTATACTAGAAGTGTTCCACACTATCCTTCTCACTATGAAATCCTGTTGTCAGAAATAAGTTTGTACACTTATTCTAGGTCTTGATAATGTGTTTTGCTAAGTAAGATGCTTGTCACGCTCTTATAGCAATGCACACTGGAAGTGATTAATATAAATGAAATTTGCCACATTTTAATAAGCAACAGTTGTCAATGTTAGTACCATTAAATAATATCCTTTTCTCTTAGGTTGGTTTGATGCTGATTCACACCATTTTGTCTCATAAGATATTTTTCCTTCTTTCAGCGATGGCTGGTGATTTGTGTTTTTTATTGAAGGGGCATAAACATATTCCATGAATATGAAGGAGCAACCGAGAGTAGCTCCTCCATAATGGGTGGTCGGTGTTGGGGGCCTGCCCTTGGACCACCGGGCAGGCCCCTACACATGTCGGGAGCACCCGACACTGTCCATCTGTGTGGTGATCACGCCGCGGCCAAAAGATTTGGGGGTCACCCCACCCGCTTCAGATCACTGGAGCGAACCACGTGGCTGGGGGCACCCAGCACATGGCGGCCCCGGCTCTGGGGGCACCCAGGCCGGGATCGCCCCAACAGCCATGATCACATGGCGGCAGTATCCTTCAGGGACGGCGTTGCCCAGCAGGGGCACCATCCTCATGCTGGGCCCGTCCTTGGGCCAACAGCATGCAGTGTCGCACCAGCATGGTGCTGGACAATAACCACACCAGAGCCTTTGTTGGTCTGACGGACGAGCCGGAAACGGCTCGTCTCTTTTATTGAGTTGGTCACGTGACCCATTACAACATCCTGGGAGCTACCATGCTCCCAGGAGGGGTGCCATGCAACACTTCTCCTTTTTTCAAAACAAAAACCCCAACACCCCAGCACAACCACACACTAATACTACTGTCACCACTCTACTAGTTTTTCACACCATTTATTAACCTGGGTGAGTGGTTCTACTGTCACGACACACTGATGAGAGCCACTGCCACCACATGAAGCCTTTTGCATGTACGGATATGCACGACATCACACTTCCCACCGACCGGGCCATTTTAAGCAAGTCCGTGTCTGCCGGCTCCGAGTCTTCATGGGTATGTTGGTGACAATGTTCATCTTCTGCCATTGTGGAGTTGCAGAAAGCCAGCTTATGTCCTCACCATTGTTCATTTTGGACAGCCAGATCACAGTCCAAAAGGCCCGGCAAAGCCGCACCTGGGGGGGGGCCAGGGGCCACATCGGCCTAGTCCGTAGTCTAGTGCAGGCTCACCGCAACAGGCTCCTGGTGGTGGGCTGACAACCACTCCTTCCACTCAGGGGCAGCTGACAGGGAGATACCGATGATAGGGTAGAGTGTGCACGAGCACTCACCAGAGCCGCAGCCGTCATGTTAGTCGCCCCTGGTGACATCAAGGGACTCCATGAGGAGTGGGCTGATGGGCGGCGCCAGTCACCTGGCCCCCTCCCCTCTTCGTCTCCGGACTTGCCCGCTCTTCTGAGCGCCCACCGCCCTGCTCCGTGTCCAGCCTGATCGGGGCTATCCTTCTTGCGCCCCCTCTTGATGATGGCAGCTCCCCCCAATGGTGGCAGGCGAGGACATGCTTGGGGGTCAGTGTTCTTGTAGGCCCTCTTGTCTGGAGGGGAAGGGGTGGGCGCCTGCAGCTCCGCTGAGTGGCCCAAGGCCATTGCCTCCCTCCATTCAGTTTCTTTGTTGACCCACCGCAGCCTTGCCTTTCACCTGCTGCGGGTGAACTGCTCTACTTTCTCACCGCTGCGGGCCTCCGTTACTTTCTGCTTTTTTTTTTATAATTAATTTCATTTTTTTTGGTCGCCGCGGGCCCAGGCGGTGATGGGCCCGCCTCATTGCCCCTTTTTTAGGGCTGCTGCAGGCCACGTTTCCACCGATTTTGTCATTTTTTTTTTAATGCTCTGAACTGTAGCGATTATCCTCAGGGGAAAAGTGGGGGGTAGCTCACTACCCCGCACAGATGCCGCGTGCATGGCTGCTCCTGTGGGGGAGGGACTGCTCCACTTTGTTGCGGCCGGGGGCCGCCGGGTATCTTATTGCGGCTCCCGCCACCAGCATTTCTTCCTGGGGGCTCTTTCCCATCGCGGGGACGACCCGCCCCCCGCCTGTGTCGTCGGAAGCCGCATCCTCCTTGCCTCTCTCTCATCCACGGCCAACGCCGCCTTTGTTAGTTCTCCTCCCCACGGGGGGGGGGGCAGCATCTACCGCCGCAGGCGCTGCTCCTTTTTCATGCGGCCGATGCCGCAGGGCCAGCTCACTCCCCAGAGGGGAGGGTAGCCGCTCCTCCTCCCACAGCTGCAGCCACGGCATCTCATCCTCCCCACGGGCAGGTGCAGCGCCTCTTCATTGTGGCACAGTGGCTCCATATTTTCTTGGGGGCCTGCAGGCCATGCGGCCAGCACTGATCCGATGCCTCATCTGATGCTGAAGCCGCGCGGGCCCAGCCGCTTCATGTTACGTGGCCCACGGGCAGGGGTTAGGGGGCAGCTCACCCTCCTCCCATTCTTCTTGCGGCCACCGCTGCCTCCTCTTGCGGCCACCGCCGCATGGTATCCTGCAGGCACCAGGCGGACCGTGCCACGAGAGGACACAGGGCCCTCGGACACCTGCAGAGTGGCCGACACCTCACCCAACAACCAGAAGATGGGCCTCCAGCAGCCCGCATCCCCTCGCGGTCCGGATGCCTTTGTTGCCATTGTTGGGGGCCTGTCCTTGGACCACCGGCCAGGCCCCTACACGTGTCGGGAGCACCCGACACAGTCCATCTGTGTGGTGATCACGCCGCGGCCAAAAGTATGGGAATCACCCCACCCACTCCAGATCACTGGAGCGATCCACATGGCTGGGGCACCCAGCACACGGCGGCACGGGCTGTGGGGGCACCCAGGCCGGGGTCGCCCCAACAGCCATGATCACATGGCAGCATATCCTTCAGGGACGGCGTTGCCCAGCAGGGGTACCGTCCTCGTGTTGGGCCCTGTCCTTCGGCCCACATCACGCGGTGTCGCACCAGCATGGTGCCGGACAATAACCACACCAGAGCCTTTGTTGGTCTGACTGACGAGCCGGAAACAGCTCGTCTCTTTTATTAAGTTGGTCACCTGGCTACTGCCACGTGACCCATTGCAACATCCTGGGAGCTACCATGCTCCCAGGAGGGGTGCCATGCAACAGTCGGTCGGCGGCCCATAGTCCGCTATGGATGAGCGGCCACTGTCTTCTTGGGAAGCGTAGCACTCAAATAAAAATTAATTATCTGTTTCGTCTGTGAGATTAAAGATAAAGGGCATCATCACGAGTTGGGCGGTAACGCCGGCGCTAATAGCGCAGGTGTTATTAGTCCTACCACCAAACCCACCGGCTCTATTAGCGCCGGATCACAGGTTTGGAGGGAATGGAAATCCCCATTCCCCATTGAGCCCATTCGGGAATGTCCCATTCCCCATTGGGCTCAATGGGGAAATGTTGCGCTTTTACCACCGGCGGATTTCCCACCGGAGGTTAACGCGTCTGAAATCGGCAAAATCTCAGCAGATTTCCCTCCAATTTAGAGCTGGGCAGAAATCAGCCGAAGCCGTAATTTGGTGGACCCTTAAATCTTTAAGGGCTATCGCCAAACTCGTGATGAGGCCTGAAATAACATTTTACATGCTGGCTACAGATTGATCCGAAGTGCTTTGGTATCCGAACCTTTCTTTCAGTACGAGTAAAGACTCATAATTTACAAATAATAGAAAATAACAAACAATAAGAAACATTCATTTATATGTGGTGGTATGGTTCATTACAATATCTGTCAGCACTCTAACACCCCTTCAGAGCCTACCCACATCAAAGTACCTCCCCCCAAACGGTTAACATTCCCTCAGTGTGATGTTGACATTACCGAAGGACACATGGAATGTCAACGTATGCCTCAAAATACTGCATTTAGCCCGACATTAGGGGATGCCTCTATCAAGGCTGCTATCATTCTACCTTTAATGAAAACAAACACAGCACCTGTGCATTCCTCAAGTTTTGCTGCTGTCAGAAACGGCTGAGTTGACTCTGGCAAACTTGCACTTGACAGCAACACTCTTAGAGACAGACTCTTGCACTTCCGTCTTTATATTGTCCCGTCTTCATGTTAGTCTACTTGTTGTCTGATGTGTCTTCATGTGGTGCCCTGATGGCTGCGGGCGACCGGCGCGATACAATTAAATAAATAAACAGATAGCTAGACGGCCAAATAGAGTGAGAAAGAGACACACTGCTGGATCAGTTTATGAGGGGCTTGGTAGAACTATTATGCATACATCTTTGCATCCCTATTCTGATTATGTCACAGTTGATTCATGATTTCACAATACCTGTCAGCATGATGTGTGAAAATCATCTCTCTCAGCAAGTTTCATCTGCCACTAAAACACTTAGCAAACAATGGGCCTCATTACGGGTCCAGCAGTAACCGTGCCGGTGCTACTGGCGGGTTGCCGCCGGACCCGTAAATATTTACCAGCGCCTGACTTCCCGGTGCCAACAGGAGATAACAACCCTTGCAGACGGGAAAGTCAGGCGCTGGCAAATTGTAAGTCCCCGTTCCGATATGGAGCGGGACCATGGAAGCACTGGCACCATTGCTAACAGTGAATGTGCTTCTGTGACCAGTCTGCCTACTGTGGCCGCTGTGCCCGGCAGGGTCAGACCTGTCGGGTACGGCGGCTCCGGCAGGCAGACCTGTAATATGCCAGTCGGGAAACAACAGTGCCGGTAAGCGTATCGGCACCCTTGTTTGCAGACCGGCAGGGCCAGAATGAAACCCAATATGTCTAGTTTTTCAGATTATTATTTTCTGAAGTCATTTTCTTGGTCCAATGGCAGTTATTATTTGATTAATTGGGAGCCATGTATTGTAAAAAGTGTATTTAGTGTACCAGAGAGCAGGGCTATAGCTGCATGTTACCCTTTATTATAATTGAAGTAATTTTGGAGATCATTTTGCTGCCTGACGTAAATTGCCTGGTGGGAACGGCTTACATTCGTATTTATGTGCAAACGGCCGCTTCCAAGCAATTTTTGTCATTTGCAGGGCAGAGAGCAAACGAGAAGAGTAAAGAGATGTGGAAGCTTCCTCACACCTCTCTTTTGCACTCAGTAGTACAGAGTAAATGCCGCCTGCCATGTACACATGGCATGCAGCGTTTACCATGCTAATCCGCTTGCTTTTTGGTGGGGCAAAGAGCAGGTGTACACCATAGAAAATGATTGGTTTTATACTAGCATAAAAATACCATGCTGGCGTGAAAACAAGTCGCCTTTCAAGGAAGAGAGTAAAAGGGAGGCGGAAACGGAACTCCAATTCCGTTCCCCCTTTCCGCCTCCACAAACAATGTAAATTCCCTGGAGCGTGAATGGAGGCGTTGAGACAAGTTTACCGTACCATTGTAACACTTGTCTTTAATGTCTTAATTTCTGCTCCTGGGGACTCGATAATTAGCTCCTTTAAATGAAATGTACATTGCATGTATGAGACCATCGATGTTGCCTTTAATTGCTGTTGGGTCCCCAGCATGCAATTAACCTAGCTCAAAAGTAAAGCATGTTAATGGTATGTCTAATAATTGGGGGTTTTCAAGTTGATTTTCATTAATTTTTTTTTATTTTTTATGGAAAGTGGGGAGACACCCTGCACCCTCTCCACTGCACTACATGCCTCCTAACTACACCCCCACCAATATTGTCTAACCCCAGCTTACCATTTACATTTTTGGGGTGGAATTCCAGTGCAAAAATGTGAGAAAAATAGATTCCATCAAAGAAATGATGAATAATACTACTTGTGTATTGACATGGCAAAATCGTCTCTGCTCTTAAATTTTGCTCCTGATTTCTCAATACAAAATCTGCCTTGACATTTACAGCTTTAAATGTGAGTCAGATTGCATTGAAATCTATTTATTTTATGCCTGCATGGAAATCTCATGCAGACATAACATTCTGTTGCCTTCGAAGACCAAGGAGACTAGCAAGCAAACCCCGCCTTTTGCACCTTCTCCACCTTGTAAGAGGATGAAAATGGGTTGGAGCAGTAAAGCAAGGCATACACATTTGCCCTGTGCCACTGCTCTGCCCACTTTAAAATGCCCCCCAATGTTGGTTATCAAATGCATTTTTATTAAACGGCTTAAAATGTTTCTTTGCTACAATGTATAAATTGGATATATGTGTGCTTTTTCCAAACATATTGTACACAATTAACACACAACTTCAAGAATCTATGTGAATGCAAACAATCCTTTTTAATCTATTGCCTAATATGACTTCAAATATATTTTGTTTCATCCAAGAAGATACGCTATTGATTAAATGCAACAACAGCTGAACGATCTCTTTCTTTAAAGTAATCAAGAGGGCAAGGGGATGGTGGTGAGGCCATATATCATAGGGAATAAAATACCTACCAATACCCATCAGTACTACTGTCCGCAAAAGGGAAAGTGCATGTAAAGTGCATGGAAAGAAACTTGGTCATGTTTCTCACTTTGGTCATGCAACTCCTTGTTGACTTGCAATATCTTCACAGCCTCTTGTAGCGGGTACTTTAATATCTTCACATCCTATAGTAGCGGGCACTTTAATATCTTTACAACCTATAGTAGCGGGTACTTGATCCCATGCATCACTCTTTCCCAAACTGATGCCATATTTCACACAGTGCCAGATGTCTGCACTGGCCCAGCAGCACCATTCTCCTTCCTGCCCTTTTTTGATTCAGGGAACTCACATTGACCCACCGTGGGGCGTCCACAAAATATTTTCCCATACTAATTGCCAGCGTCGTGATGCCCCTGCCAACCAGGAGAGATGCGAGCAAGGTCATCCATCGTTAGTGAACGAGGCCAGCACATCGGGTCAGGCTAATTTGGTGCTATTAAAGTAAACAATGCTGCCCCCTGGAGTGTGAACTCTTTTCCAGTGATTTGACTAGTCTCCTCAAATAAGGGTTCACTAAAGTTATTTTGTGCGCTGACTGACACTGTTTCTGCTGCTGCCCCTCATTAATTTGATTTTCTCAAAGGTCTCAACTTTGTTTAAAACACTGCCATTCACTGCGCCTGTCAGACAGAAGACCGGTTGATGTCTCCATAGGCGCCGTAGAAGAATGCTGTTGTGTGGCTTCAGTCAGCCTGTCTCCTCCAGCAGGGCCCATTTAAAGTGTGTTGATTGACAGAGAGTGGAATAATACCTTTCTAAACCCCATGTCCCTAATGGTGCATGGTTTCATTGGCCAAAGCGTAACAACTGGCAAATGATCATGCATTTTTATTATTCATAGAATTCCTGGAAATACACATGTGGAATAAGATTTGCAAACAACAGGCAAGTAACGCATACGTTTCAGAATGTATTCAATGTTCTCAAAAGGGCATCGCATCAGGCAATGCGATATATGTCGATGACACTAGCCGAAAGTTGTTTTTTGTGTGGACTAAAAATGGACACACTTTTCACATATAAAAAATCTTAACTAGGTGTAGGCTGTATTACATTAGTTAGTTGTTCAAGATGACACGGCAGTAAAGCAACTATATAAGCTACTTCCTGGAACTGTCAGTGGACTGTAAATAGAAGAGGTACATCTTAGTCTAAGCCTTTAAGTAGGTGCAAGTGAAATTATGAGCTTATATGTGGAAATGCAGAGCTATCAGTGTGATAAGAAAAAATCATCATTGGGGGGAAGTTGTTCCCCACAAACGTCTTTCGCTATCTTGCGCCCTTGAAAGGAACAACATGCACTGGAAAAAGCGGATATTGTTGGCTTTCGAACATGCATTGGCCATACGTTTACATAATATGCTGTTAGGAGGAGTCACAGAGTGCTATGTTTAGGGTGGGGCATTAAGATCCTTACCCTAGGTAAACAGGCTATAGTTAAGTTGTTCTTGTCTATTCTAGTGGTTGCTGTTCCTGAGCAATCAAGGCTACCTGTTAGTGGATGAGTGTGGTAGACAAATATACAGAGTAGCGCAGTACTAGTTTGAATCACAGCAAAATGAATAAAACAGGTCGTTCAGCGCGAGCTTCGAAAATCATTCTGGATCACCTCCAGGCGATGTCAATGAAATGGTGGTGCGGGGTGCCCCAAATGGCACTAGACTGGAATTACACAAAAGAAGAATGTCTGTCCTGATTCTATCATCAGTGTTTTACACTGTGGGGCATGCATGCCATTCTATAAAAGGCAAAAGGGTGGAAATGGGTACAACATCTTGACCTAGTATCATTCCCTTCTGTCACATAGATCCATATCAGTTTTAGATCCTCCTTTTCCTCATTATCACACCCACTCCACTCTGGTGACCTGCATGGGTCTGCCTTATCACCATTGCACATTCACATGTATATGGTACATTAGATTAATAGTATTGATTCATTTAGCCTAGTCTCTTATAACTATTCAGAAGATGCACAGAACATTTGGAGTACAAGATCTTAGCAAAACACCACCACCAGAATTACAAGTCCACCTGTGACACATTGACCAATAGATGGCATGAAACTTCTTATAGCTTAATGATAATAATAATCATCATCATAATAATAATACAACTGATGTATATTGTTGATTCATATGGAAAAGTCTCTAATAACTATGCAGAAGGAATACCACCATAAATATTACAAATCTCCGTGTGAAACATTGAGCAATGGATGTCATGAAACGTGTTACATGGGGACTGCTTGGTCATTAAAAGTGCAGGAGTGGGTGGAGCCTGCAATGATTCCTTCTGGGAATTCAGGACAAACTTAGATTCACTTAGAACTTATAGAGTTAATTAAGGAATAGAGTGCTAAAAAACGGCATCATTTCTGCATCTTATGTGTCCTGCATCATATGCGTTTTTTATATGTTTAATGTTTTTAGGATGTCTTTAATTGTGCTTCTGTCTTAATTGCCACCTTGCTAATAGATGGGATTTCTTCTACGAGCCAAGTGTATGGGCCTCATTATAACCCTGGCGGGAGCAGTGCCTGTGCTACAGGCATGGCTGCCGCTGGAGTTGCATTTTTTCCGGCACCCATCAATGAGGAATTACTGGGTAATTCCGACATTGCCGGACCCGGTAATTCCTGCATTGCCGGGTGCCGGTTCCTGTCAGTCCCGATTCCCATTTGAGCCCCATAGGTCACAATGGGAATGGGGAAGCCACATGCACCGGCACCAGAAACAAATACGTCCAGGAACAACAGACTAGGTATAAAACCACGCAGAATCAGGTATGAGTATCACCTTCCTGCCCCCTCCACAATGAGGGACCACCACCACCATCTCGGGGCCAGGACCCATACCAGCTAACTGCAAACTCCTGTCGCCGAAGCTCACATCCTCCCCCACTGACTCCATCACTGTATATATTATCTACAGGCAGCCAGACCCACCTACGACCTTTGTGGAAGAGATCACTCACTTGATCACTGACAATATCAAACCTCCTCCAGAGTCATACTACTAGAAGATCTCAATCTAGGCCTCCATGACCCGCTGGACACAACAGTAACGGCAGCAGCAAATACCCTTACAGACCTAGGCTTCATACACCGTGTCACAGATCCCACCCACCTCAACGGAAGATCCTTGGACTGGGTAGCAGACCTGAACAGTCAGATAACCATCAAGTCCAATGACCCCTGCCCTTGGTCGGCCCACTACATCCTATGCTTCAATTTCCCCCTCAAGAAGCAACTACCATCGGCCACCCCAAGCCTACCTCCCACACTTGTCCTCAGCTCCAGGAACATTTCTAAAGAATCCATCTCCCCTCTACTCTTACCGCTGGCAGAGAGCACCTTGGTTCATCCGACACAAAGATTCTAGCAGACCTCTACTCAAGTATGCTCACCAATGCAGTAAACCTGGTAGCACGCCTCCTCGCTAGAAAGACCATACCTATGAGTCATATCATCTCATGGTTTACCCCAGACCGCTCAACCCTGCAATCCAAAAAAAAGGCAGACTGAAACCATATGGAAGTAAGACCTCACACGCCTCACCAAATCTACCTTCACCATCATAGCTAAAAAATACAAACAGTCCATCATTGATGCTAAAGCAGTTGTCTACAACTCAAGGATAGCCAAGACCAAATCCAACTTGCAAGAGTTATTCAAAATTCTCAGAGAACTAGAGACCCCATCCCCGACACTGAGCACCTTCACTAAGGACGAGTCTTTGTGTATTAGCATTCAGAATGCAATGAGAACAAAAATAATCTCCCTGCCGCAGAAAATTACTAAGAAACGTGCAGAAGTCAGCCCCTCCAATTTGCCTGACAACTAAATGATAACTCATTCCACTCCAGCCTTCAACTTCAGAGCAGTATCAGAAATTAGAAACAGCTAATATTCTCAAAAACCTAAAACCCTCCAGATGCAAAGGGGACATATGCCCATCTATGATAATCAAAGAATGCACTGAAACAGTAGTCCCTTTTATAACAAGTTACACCAACGCATCCTTTTCATCCAACCAGGTCCCAGCCAGTCTAAAAGAATCATGGGTTCTCCCACTGTTAAAAAAAACATTCTTTGGACATACTTGTGCCCAACAACTATAGGCCTATTACCATAGTACAGTTCCTCTTAAAGATTCTGGACAGAGCAGCATACATCCAAATACAGTCCTATCTAGAAACTAATCACATACTAGGGAAGCATCAATCTGGTTTTCTCCCTAGCGATGGGACAGAATCAGCATGTTTATATCTGAAAATCCAACTTGATGCATTTAAAGATGGGGGCGAACCAGCACTCATCCTCCTCTTGGACCTGTCTGCTGCATTTTACCTGCTAGACCACAATAAATTATGTCACCACCTCACAACCTCAACCAACTTCTCCCACAAAGCCACCTTGTAGATTGCTTCCTTCCTTCTTGGAAAACAGGTCCATGAGAGTGTTCTCAGACTCTCCCAGTGCCCCACCCATCCCCATACCCTGCTGTGTCCTCCAAGGTTCCTGTGTCTCTTCCTCACTCTACAATATCTTCACCAATACCTTATTCGACCACCTGGATACAATTGGCATCTCCTACACCAATTACGCTGACGACAACCAAATTCTCCTCCCACTAAACAGCTCCTTCCTGGAAGACTCCCTCACCATCACCAAAATATATTCCACCATCCAGACCTGTATGGCTTCTAACCACTTACGCCTGAACGATGATAAAACTGAGATTTTACTAGTGGGATCTACTGCTATGCTCTAGAAACTCAGTGCTGAAATCTTCCGTCGTTTACCATAGACGCAATCCAGATACCCGTCTCCTCTACAGTAAAAACACGTGTCCATCTGGATGCCACCCTTTCACTCACCAAAAAAATACATTCAATCACCTCCTCCTCGGCAACAAAACAAAACTTATCAATGCGGCAAGACATTTCCTCTCAATTACCAGATGCCTAAACATCGCAAAAGCAAATCATTGGAGCAAGACTGGACTACTGTAATGTTCTCTTTGCAGGAACGTCGAAACAGAACCTTGCTAATCTACAGGTAATTCAAAACAATGCCCTGCGAGCAGCTTTGAACATCTCTAAAAGAGACCACATTTCAGCCGGCAGAAAAAAAGTCCACTTGCTCCCCATTCAAGAAAGGATCATCTTCAAAACCTTATACATCATGCACAAGTGTCTCTCCAACTCAGCCCCCCAATACATAACCCAGAGAACTGAGAGATCCAAATCCACCAGACCAGTGAGATCTGCCCATGCACACTGCCTATCCTTACCAAAGGTGAAACAAATAAAAGGAGGAGGGACCAGCCTCCCCTCAGTTGCTGCAATCCATTGGAACGCCCTCCCTCCGAAGCTAAGAACTGAAACCTTTTACTGGCCTTTCTGGAAAACTCTAAAAACATGGCTTTTTGTCTAGGTGTTCCCATAGGCTGTGTTAGGCAGAATCATATGCAGTACCCTTTGGGAACACCACACACAATTAAGACTACAAGTGACAGTATAAATTCACCTTTGGTAAAAGCCTGTACTACACAGTAAAGTGGTAGCGATGGCTGAGCAGCCAGACTTATCCCAAGAGTAAATGAGCAGTATCAGAAGTTACACAAAGGACAGAAATTACTATGGTTCAAACAAACACTGACTAAAGGTTTTTGAGTAAAAGAATATACATTTATTTACACAATAATTTGTAAAACAGTTCACTAAAGAAAAGAAGCAGACAATCACAATCTTAATATAATACACACCACCCAATGAGTTCTGGACAAGTTAAGCTTAAAATGAAGTGTAAGCAAAATGGCACTCCAGCAATTTAAAAAGGGAGGGAGGAAAAGAGAAGGTTATTTAAAATCAAGCAGCACCAACAAGTAAGTAGGCAGGGCAATCTAGAAAAAGCTTACTACAACTAGGATTCAAATCAATAGACCTGGGCCAATGTTAATGGTTCAGAGTCTTTGCGGAGGATCACACAGTTCAGGGAAGTTCATGGTTAAGTCTTTGCCAAGAGTTCAAAACAAAGTTGGTCGGAAGAAAAGTTATTCAAAAGAGTACAGAAGGACAAGCCCTCGGATTAGCTAAAGATTTCAAACACTTTCACCGCGGTTGGACTGAACGAATGACCGGATTTGAACAGTACCTTAGTAGAAGAAGAATGCTGTAGCTGAGGCAGATGTTCCTGGCAGATCCTGCAGGCTCAAAATTCCTGAAGCGACTGTCGGACTGACACAAAGGAGGAAGACTGGAGGGTCCTGCACTGCCCAGGGAAGAAACCAGCAGCAGAGCAAAGCAACAAATTAAAGGTGCGCTTCTTAAAACCCAAACAGGGTCCGGTCCTCCTGGCTATCCGGTTCACTGAAGCGATGCGCAGAAAATTCAACCAGGCGAGGGAAGCCTTGCTTGGTGTTTGACAAACTGGTTGGTCCCACCAGTTCAAGGGAAGAAGATTCCTTGCAGATCTTCTATGTCGTTGAAGTTTAGGATATTCGGACCCGCAGCAGACCTTTACCGGGAGGTTCAGTAGTTGCAGTCGTCCTCTTCCTTCAGCTTCTCTTCGGTTCTCTCGATCCAGTGGCGACTCTGCCTTCCAAGTCTCAGGGACCTGCTTTTTATGCAGGTTTCCCCCATTCACACAGCCTGGCTGTCAATCACACAGCAGGGTGGCTGTCCTGGTGGGACAGCCACCTGGTCAATCAAACAAGAGTGCGATTTGGGTCTCCAAGGAGACCCTGTGCAGGGGGCCTAAAACCCGTCCATCACATCTTGTCTACGTAGAGTCTCAGGTGCCTAAGGAGGGCTTCTGTGCAAAAGCCCGCCAAAGGACGGTGAACAAAGGAACCAAACCTGGTTTGGCGCGCAGAGTAAAACCTGAGAAAGACCTTTACAAAAAAAATGGCGAATAAATCCAGCTGGAACCAAATAAAATTAAAAGGGTTCCAGTGGATTAAAGTTTGAGGCTACTAACTAAGCCTAAAACAATACCAAGGCTATTTTCATAGTCCGCGGTTTGGAAAAAAAGGTAGATACCACTGCCACCAGCCAAATCTTTAAGAAAGGGGAACGAAATATTGTTCCATGAGGAACGGAAAAAACGGGATAACTATTAACCCGTTCCAGTACCCTATTAAAGATAGTTTGTACTAGGTCTGTGGATTTAAAAAGACTAATAAAGTCAATGGCAACTTTACATGTTCAGGGAGACAGTAGTCAGTCCCAGAAAATGGAGTTTAAAGTGGGAAGTCTGAAAAAGACAACCCTGTGTCACTGCACTAAAGGTGCTTTGTGACACACAGTAAAAAGATGATGCCTGTGGAGTAGGTGAGGCTCCACAGTCTATGAACACAAAAATGTAAAACACACAGCAAAACACATGTAAGAGTGGTGAAAAAAATAAATCCTAGAAATCCAGCAAAGCCCCTCAACTCAGTAGGTAAGGAAAATGAGCCATTCTGGAGAATTCGCCCTAACAGGCTGCTTCACTGATTCAGAGCAATAAGGTGCCTACAGCTCTACAGTTCTCACTGAGACTATGAACTTTAATATGACTGCAGGCTTCTTAGCCTCCTGCTGTCTGTGTGTGACACCCCTGCCTATGTATGTGAATTGTTTCAGTGTAACTGGTTTTGCAACAGCGCCCTGATGCCTTTGGGCCTTTCGGCTTGGGTGCTTTACAAATGTAAATAAATAAATAAATAAATAAATAAATAAATAAAATAAATACAAATAAAATGTCTCCTCTCTCTCAAAGGTATCGGCACACACACACTCATGTTTATGTCTTTCCTATCTCACATTATTGTGGGCACACAATATTCCTGTCTCGCATGGAGGGGATGGGGCGCACACTTTTGCATCTCTCCTGTGTTGCAAGGCAAGTGGCACACATTTCATGTATACATCTCTCCTGTCTCAAAGGATGGGGGCACACACTGAATTTGTATATCTCTCCTGTCATACAGTTGAGGAACACACTGAATTTTACATCTACTCTTGCAGGCATGGGTGCATACACAAAATTGTGACATCTTTACTCTCTCGCAGGAAAGTGTGCACACGTTACATTCTCCTGTCTCCCATAGAAAACCTTTACATCTTTTCTCTCTCAGAGGAAGGGGGCCACACAATGCATTGTTTTTCTCTCTCCTCTCTAGCATGGGTGGGATCACACAATTCATTGTTCTGTCTCTTTTGTCTCGCAGCAATGGGTTCACACATTAAATGTGTACATCACTCCTTTCTCACAGGGGTAGCGACACAAACTAAATGTGTATGTCTTTACTCTCACACTAGGATTTGGGCACACACTTAATTTGTACACATCTCTGTTTTTCATGGATGGGGACATGCACTCAATTTTGACATATCTGGCCGCTTGCAGGGCAGGGGCACACAGTGGCCCTCATTACAACACTGGCGCTAAACCATGGCGCTATTAGCACCATGGTTGGTGCTGGTGTTGTAACGTGTCCGCCATGGTGAAATGGGGAAATACCGCCACATTCCAAGGTTGGCGGGCGGTATTTCCCCATATACACAGGGCCCTTCCCCATTCCCATTTTTTCCCCATAGGGCTCAATGGGAATGGGGAAGGCGGCAATTACGGTACCGCAAATTGCGGTACCGTAATTGCCTGTGAGGTCCCTTTGCGGGTCCCTACTTTAACAGCTGGTCCACACCAGCCGTTCAGGTCGGGTCCCGCAAAGGGACCTCGTAGTAAGGCGCTAAGTGGTAACGGCGTCGCAGCCTTTTTCGGCGCCGTTAACCACTTAGCGCCTAGGTCGTAAGGAGGCCCAGTGACTTTGTATATCTCTAGTGTCTCACAGAAGTGGGGGCACACAGATTTTTACAGCTCTCCTGTTTCTAGCGGCGGGGACACACACTGAATATTTACATCCCACCTACCCTAGAGTGGTGGTGGCACACACTGAATTTGTATGTCTCTCTTTCACAGGCGTGGTTGTAAATACTAAATGTTTATTTATCTCTGCTCTCGCAGGGGCAGGGCACACACTGAATGTGTATGTCTCTTCTCTCTTGCAGGTGTGGGGCACACAATTAATTTGCACTTGTACATTTCTCCTGTCTCATAGGTGTGGGGACACATACTTAATCATATGGCTGTGAGTGCAGGATTAGTTACCCCTGAGAGTGTGTGTTGTAATGTTATCTTCCAGCTATCTCTGTGCTGTTCCACGTTTCCAGTCAAGCTGCCTTTGACAGCAAGTTCAGAGATGAAGGTTTGGGAAGGGGAGCACAGAACGTTCTGTGGTACAGGCAGGAAGGAATGCAAGACATTCTGTACTCTCCCACTGCTTTCAAAGTGTGGGCGCATGGTTTCTCACTCTGTGTTTCTCATCCTGATGTCATACAAATGGATATATACACAGCTTGCTATGCTTTTGAATGATTGTTATGCTGTACTTAGTGCATCTGATCTCCCCAGTCTATCTATCTATCTATCTATCTATCTATCTATCTATCTATCTATCTATCTATCTATCTATCTATCTATCTATCTATCTATCTATCTATCTGTCTGTCTGTCTGTCTGTCTGTCTGTCTATCTATCTATCTATCTATCTATCTATGTATCTATAAAATGGAACATTTGTGGATGTGTGGGTTTGTGGCTATGCATATGTTGCCTATTCCACACTGTTTAACCAATATGCACCGCATTTTGCACAGTCACTTGTTAGGACCCTCTGGACATTACTGGCTACATGACATCTGGAAACCCCACCCCTCTCCCCGGATTTCAGCAAAAGTGCATATATGGGTGTGGGTTTGGGGTTTCACGTATGTTCCCTATACAATTCCACACTGTGTAACCAATATGCACCAAATTTTGCACAGTCATCTGTTAGAAGCCTCCAGACTTTACTGGCTACATGACATTTGGACACCTCACCTCTTTCTCCAGATTTCAGCAAATGTCAAAATCTGTGTGTGTGTTTGTGGCTTGGCAAAGCAATGTTCATTATACAATTCCACACCGTTTCACTAATTTTCACCAAATGCTGCACAGTCACCTGTACCTATGAGGGAATGAAAGTCCGGGCAATGCCAGGTATATCAGCTAGTGTTCTAATAAAAAAGGTTGGTCAATGGTGTTCTGCACTATAAACTAGCTTGAGCCTTTATGCTCAAAAGTTAAAAAGCGATGAATGTCTAAGTGTACTACAGTATTGCTTACATGATATTGAACGCCTGTTGATAGCACACAAAATTTCAATCATAGACCTAATCCCTGATCATCAAAATTTAAATGTGCTCCTTCCTCAATTAAAAAAAATTACAAGTCAGGCACCTCCATGTCCTCATGCTGGCAACTTCATGATGAAATGGAGGTTCCTAGCTGGTAAATTCTGTCACTGGGAATGATGTTAACAACAACCCATTACCTTTTGATGGAAGATGAAGAGTTTCTCTTGAAGGTGGTAACCCACCACTTTTTCTTTCCTTTTGTTATTTCTTTATTTCAAAGTGAGAAAACATCCCATAAAAGTTAATCCATTAGATACATCTCATTTGGATTGTTACAGATCATTAAAAAGGATCCTTGAGGTTTGAGCAAAAGAGCATTACATGTTCACCATCTTCAGCTACCCTTCGATCACACTTGCACCGGGACTGCTCTTAACCCCACTGCATGTACTGGTTACGCGCTTCAATGTTAAATATTTAATGTGAGTTTAACTATGACAGAACGAGCGTGCCTGAAGATAGATAAGGCTCACAGAACCCAGTCTACTTAAGAGCTGAGATGCATGGATTCTCATCCTTACCTTCGCAAACTCAAAGGGCCTCATTCCGGGTTTGGAGCTAACCATGGAGTAATTAGCTCCATGGTTGCCTCCAAAACCGTCCCAAATCCGGCATGGTGAATGGAGTAATTATCGGTCCATTCCAGGGTTGGAGGGACCGGTAATTCCCCATTCACCTTTTGCCCTTCCCCATTCCCATTTCTGCCCCATAGTGCTCAATGGGAATGGGTAAGGAGGTAATTACGGCACCTTAAATTACGGTACCGTAATTACCTCCGAGGTACCTTTGCGGGTCCCGTACTTAACTCCTGCTAAAAGCAGGAGGTAAGGAAGGACCCTCAAAGGGAACTTGGAATACAGAGGTAAGGGATTACCGGCATCGGCACCCTTACCGGTGCCGGTAATACCTTACCTCCAACCTTGTAATGACCCCCAAAACCTTCCATCTGGCTGTTACAGTTTAGATAGAAGAGTCAATTGAGTGTATTTTTTGAGATAGTAGTCAAATTACTTGGGTTCCAGTACCAGTCGACTGATAACAAACCATAGCTTTTTACTGGAAAATGAAGAGTTTCTCACGTGATAAGCAAGCACCCTGGCATGTTTTGTCCAAATGACTAGGCATTTTTCATATCAAATCTGGCTTGTCTGACTGCACTCGTCCAAACGTATATAATGTCAGAGCTTGCAGGCTCTGTCTGTCCTAATTACTGATATTACTGTCAACTCACCGCTAATTGCACAACAGTCACCCCACCTTTCACAACGCCTTGTAGATGTACTGTTGCACCATCCTGCCCTTGACACATCGCTACTTTCCTCTGTGGAAAGTGTAAGGCAGGCCCAAAAACCGATCGATAAAAATAATCCAAGATCCAAGGGGTCAATAAGGAGTGCACGTTTTGCAAGAAAAACATGTTTTACTACATGCAAAGAGGCCAGGAGAGTCAGCCAGCTCTGTAGAAATGGAGAACTGAAACACTTGACATGCCCATTTCAGTTACAAATTCTATAGCTGAAAACCGCAAAATCTACATATGCCACATTGATCAAATACGGGTGAAACCCGCATTTCCTATTGGCTAGCCTCTATACAGAAATCTAAACATCACCTATATGTTACTATCCCATTGGTTAATAAACTATCCGTGATGCCATGAATGCAACCCCCTGAAAATGATCTAATTATGCAGTCAGTGGAATATTCTTTGTTCTTATTGGCCAATTGTATTCTGATAACTTGCGATGTGCATATCCCCCGAAATGGACCAATCAAGGAACTGATGTGAACAGTGCAGTCAATACCCTGTGATAACAAAAATGGACACAGTACTACTTTCTCAAGAGACCAGAAAACTTGGCAATCCCAAACAGCTCCTAAACCTTATCACTGTATTCTTTGGCAACGCTTCTTCTGAATCCCATCTTGAAATATATTGCGTTCCTAGTGCAAAATCCTTCTCTATCTCTCCTGGGAAACAGCGAGCTTTATAAAAAACACAGTTGAAACACTGCTCTTGGGGCATAATTTCTCGGATTGAATTGCTCTGTTTAGCTTGACACATGTAGTTCTAATGAACTTACCTTTTCTCAATGGGAATGGTGTAAGCACAGTAGATCAATATTCTGGCAATATCTCAACACCATGGGCCTCATTATTAGTTGGCCAGACCTGAAATAAAGTAATATGATTTGATATGGCATTTATAACATGCCTATACACAGGTGTTTCAAGGCACGATGAGGCAAAAGGGGGGGGAACAGAGGGAAGCCAAAGGGCCTCATTACGAGGCAGGCGGTAAGGGGTTAACGTCACAGGTATGGATGCCGGTGCCGTTAACCCCTTAGCGCCGCATTCTGAGGTCCCTTAGCAGGTCCCACTAAGGTCAGCTGGTTTTACCAGCCGCCCTTAGCGGGAGCCGCTAATGGACCAGGGAGCTAATAACGGGCCCGCTGTTTGCAGGCCCGTTATAAGCTCCTTCCCCATTCCCATTGAGGCCTATGGGGGCTCAAATGGGAATGGGAATGGAGAATGGTTTTCACAATGGGGATTTACCGGGTCCTCCCAGGTTGGAATGACCCGGTAAATCCCCATTCTGAGAACCCGGACCCGGACACGACTTTGGAGGTAGCCATTGTGCTAATAGCACCATGGCTACCTCCAAAGTCGTAATGACCCCCAAAGACAACAATCTTACTAGGCCAGGTGACATTGAGATCACGCAAGGGGTGTGGAGGGGGGAAAGGGAAAAGTGTGGGGCAAAGGGGCAAAGGGGCAGTGCAATACATAGGATCAACAGTAAAATAAATAAAATAAAATTAAAATAAATAAAATAAATAAGAACAATTGACCAAAAGTTCAGCCAGCAAGTGGTAAGTGCAGGGGGAAGTGCAAACATCACGAGTTAAGAGCTGCTAGGGGACTGTAGGGATACAGAGACAACCCCCAATTGCAGGTGTTGCCCGGGATGCAGTGCAGGTGTGCACCTTGTGGGGGAGGGGACATGGGCCTGAGATCAGAGGGTAACCAGATGACCAGTGCAGGAGTTCATCGAGGGAGAGGAGATAAAGCAGAAGCAAAGAGTAAGGTCTTGAGGTGATTCTGGAACTGTGGTTGATGGTGATGGTTCTCCTCAAGTTCAAGGGAGGGTGGGAAGCTGTTCCAGAGGGAGGCCCCGGCCACAGAAAGAGATCTACCACCAACTTGTTGCTTGGAGAAGTGACTGACTCCGAGGGAGTTGGAGGCAGATGAGCGAAGGGCTCGAGAAGGAAGTGCTGGTAATCTCAGAGCTTGAGGTATATCCGTCACACCACGGCAAAAACTCTGGTAGACGAAGTGGCAGAAAAGGTACTACAGTTTACTGGTATCCCGCTGGTCTTACCGGCGGGATACCAGCAAACTTGTAATGAGCCTGCATGTCTTGTTCTCACTAGATCTTCATTACGCATCTGCACTAATCTAATCATCAGGAACAAAACGATTATACTGCATTCTGTTCATAGCTCCTTCGGACTACTTAGCCTTGCACCATTAACTACTATCTACTATCTGCATGGCGCTTCCCCCTTCCTCCACAGACCTTGGCTGTCTGAACACTAGTGGTGGGGAAGCAAGAACAAATTCTAATTAAATGAAAAAAAAAAGCTCAAAGATGTGTCCTAATGTTCTAAGTCGCAAAAAGGCATATCCTCTAATGGGCCCTAATTCAAAATTGAAGGACTCTGTCTTCCGTGGTGGACAGCCCTTATGTTACTAAACATAAAAATGTACCCTACTAAATGTTAGCACTACGAGGCATTTCAGCCACACCTTCACCAACTAACAAAGCAACATATACTGAGTCCTCCTAAATACAAACAAAGCACAATATATATTGTGGCATAACTCTAAACAGAATGAGCAATATTGTTGCTACTCCTCCCTTCACAGTGTAGTGCTATCTAAAGTGTGCTAAAGTTAACTACAAAATAGCATGTACACAGAAATGCTAAACCAGATGACAAAAATGCTGACAATAAATGCCCAGCTCTCTATGCTAATAGAATTTCCTCAATCTATACTTCCTTTCATATATAAGATGGGCCTCATTACGAATGTGGCAGAAAGGAAACAACGATGCCAGTAGTGACCAGGTCTGCAGACCGGCACCCACGAGTAGAACTCGTGATTGCACCGGCACGGTTAGTCATCTCATAATGGGCCAGTAATGGCCCATTCATGGGTGCCCGGGCCGGTAGCGAGTTTGGCGGTAGTCATGCCCCTAATAAGGGCATGGCTACCGCCAAACTTATAATGAGGCCCATTGTACTTGCATCCCAACTTTCCCCCTTTAGTTCAACCATTAACTAATCTCCTTTTTTCCCTTTCCCTGTCAAATAGTTTGGGCACCCATACTTTACAAGCATAGTGCAGACTGTGGGAGATTTTGTCTTATTGGGGTAAATTCAGGATTTGGCGGTATTTTCTTTACTGTACTATTTTGGTGGTAAATTGGCAGTAAACTGGCCTTACATTTAGAGTGGGTTTGGTATTACTCCATATTGGTGATTATATATTGTTAGCTTGTGTTGGTGGTCATTTTAGTGGTATCTTACTTTGCAGTATTTTCAGAATTACCTTATTTCTGTGGTATAGTGGTGAGCGTGTTTTTTATACTGCAACTCCATCATAAAACAAACCTTTCCTTTCTATTAGAATGTATTTTACTCACCTGTAGAGAGCCCCCAGACTTGTGACACTTCAGAGAACCCAATGAGTTTATTCAGAACGCCACCTATGGTTTGTGGCTGGTATTACTGGCTTATGTACATTTGGTAATCTATGGGCCTCATTACACGGTAGGCGGTGAGCCGGGCGCTATTAGCGCCATGGCTCATGCCGGTAAAATACCGGCACCGCCTTGGCGGAAAGGGGATTTACCGCCCCATCCCAAGGTTGGAGGGGCGGTAAATCCCCCTTCCGCCATTGCCCTTCCCCATTCCCATTTCTGCCCCATAGGGCTCAATGGGAATGGGGAAGGCGCTAATTACGGCACCGCAATTTAGCGGTGCCGTAATTAGCTCCGAGGTCCCTTAGCGGGTTGGTATTTAACGCCTGCAAAAAGCAGGCGTTAAAACTCCAACCCGCTAAGGGACCTCGTAGTAAGGCGGCAGGGATTTACCGGTACCGGTATTTTACCGGTACCGGTAAATCCCTACCGCCTACCGTGTAATGAGGCCCTATGTGTCTAATCCGACACTCCTTCTTTTCAGCATGCAAAGAAGGAATCACTCACAACACTTACACACCTTCCTACCTTGCAGATATGTATTCACTTTCCCTTACTTGCTATTTTACATACAGTGGTAAATTGGGAAATGCGCTACCACTCTGGTATAAACATCACCTATATGATTCCCATATAAGAAATGATTCACAGATGCATGAATGACACCAAAGTCTCAGTCTATGTTTTTGGTACACTCTGTATTAAATGACCATTATAATTAGCAATACATTTTACCACATGATTATTACAGCATCACCTGCAAAATATAAAAGAGAACAGAAACAAACAGGCAAAAACTAATTTAGTTTTAAGCACTTTGAACATAGAGAGAAATAAACATACATTATTTTTCTTTTTCCTAAACTCCCTGCGCTACCAATAAATTGTATCAACTCACATTCGTTCCTCTTTTCTCACTTGACACTAACTCACCAAGGTCAGTGAAATCTGAAGTCCCAGTATGACCTCGCTGTTTTTGCAGACCCAGTGCCAAACTCCTTCGCATGTGTGGGGAGCTGCCAGCTGTCTAGATTTGTAGCTAGCGCTCGCACCCACCGAGATGGTTCATCAGATGTAGCACTATCTGTCTCTCTGCCCATCACAAACTGAATCCTCCCTCCTGTTCATTCATTAGGAAAACTTTAAGTCAGCCCTCTGTTGATGTGGCTTATCCACCTACAACCCCTACCAATCAGAACACCAAGAATGTGCCCTGTACCAGCCTTCGTTTTTCAAGACAATGAAGAATTCATTTGCAAAGCAACTGTTTCTGTTTTCCTTTTCCTGCTGGTGCATATTTCTGCTCTCCACAAGACAAAAAAAAATGTTCACATAAACTGAGTATGCATCTCTTTAAATTAATTTCAAACTGTGCACGTAAAACATAGAGTGCATTTAATTGTGCCAAAAACTGCATTATAATGTTATGGGTTGAAATTAGTATATTAGTTAATGGAGTTCATACAAGGTTAATCATTTATGTATTTGTAATGCAGTTTGCACACATGAAAACATCCAATTTATAAAAACGTGCACCTCTTTATTTTGAAATGGCAGTACACTGTGCTAAAACGTTTTTTGTTTTTGTTTTATGTGTTCTGACAACTTTGCCTGCTGGCTGTTACTGAAAGAATGTCTGCAATTTGAAAAACTGGGCCTGGCTGCATTTCCATGCTGCATGTTGCATGCTTGCAATAAAACCCCATATATATATCCTTACAAGGCTCTCTGCTCTATGAGCATATTCCTAGCTTGTGCACGTTAAAAAGCAACAACCCCCATCTCCAGCACAATCAACCCAATGTTCATTGTAATTTTCGATATCAGGTGAGGGATATGAAAGTGTACCTGGGTGACTAATTGAATTTCCTACTCTTACCATACGATGCTCTATTTCACCATTCCATTTGTCTGTCTGTGTATGCGCATGTTTCAAGAGGGGCGTGTCCACACCTGTTATAATGGTTAGGACTATCCTAGTTGTTCCTTTAGAAAGCAACTTCATGCAGCGCCTTATAAACAGCTGACAGGAGCAAACAACAAAATGGAACAGGGCAAAGATGGGAACTAGCACTTTTACGGCAATGCTCATCCAGGAAGGAAGCCATGAAAACAGTGTGTCCAACCCGTGTTGCTCCACCATCCACCTTCATTCTCCATCGCAACACATACATTGTTTAGGGCCCCAATGGTGTGCGTCTGTGGACCATTATCAGAATCATGGGGCGGGAATAGGTACAACATGAACTCCCTATCTGGTGCAAAAATAAGCCTCCCATGGTGGTGAGGAGATTGAGTATTTAGTGGTTCTGCAATGTCATTAAATGAATGGCCCACAACTCCTCTCTGATTGCGCTGAGGCAATGTTCTCTGTCATTGAGGATCTGCAATAGCTCTTAGCATGTAACCTGTAGCCATTTCGAATTGACAGCTGTGTGTATTCCTGGAATGAGCAGCAATGTAAAAAAGGTCTCCATCTTGCTAAACAGATGCTATTGCTTGGGTATGGCATTAAGCTTTTCGGTCAAGTCCTGTGAAAAAAAGTTTCAGCATTTATTGTGATGAGGCCCATTGATCATCAAGTAATTAGTCCCGGTGTGTTGCAATTCTTCTAAATTATAAAATACAATTAACTCATGGTGATTGCATGTGTCATCAAGGATATCACGCTGGGTAATACGAAAAACAGGAAAGTCTAATGCTTTGGGTTGTTTCAAGTTGAGCCAATAGTGTTGTAAAGATGCTGACAAACAAGTGTTCAAAAGAAAAAGGGGTCGGGGGATGGAAAAAACCTTTACCTGTTAAAATCTGTTGTTAGGTAGTTTATTCATTCACTAATGAAAAGTTAGAACACAAACCAGTGTTGTGACATAAAATTAATGTAATTCAACCTCAAAAGTGACAGGAGGAAATATAACTTATAATAAGACATTCATATCAGCATAGATGAACATACACATATTATAGATGGGTACTGAGAAAAACAGTATTTACTTTTCATAGATGGGTAATAGGAAAAATGTATTTACAATTAATTAGGTCATTATCGCAGACACCAATTACAGAGCTAAGTCTCAATAATTCATTGGTTGCCCGATTCATAGTCTATTTGGTTGATTGATTGATCGATTGATATTTTATTTGTATAGCACCTATACACAATGTGTTTCAAAGTTCTTAATGAATGGCCTAACATGATTGGAGCCTATGACTATTCGGTTCATTTTCATCAAGTCTGAATGTCCATTTAAAAGTCTGCCTGTGTGGATGTGCTTATCGTAGCTAAGTTTATTGAACCGCAGTAATAGTACTGGGGTCCAACCTCACGTTTCGGCAGGTGAAAGCCAGTTGGCAGTCAGCAAAGCCTTTCCTCAGGGCAGAACGGAACACCCTTGGGGGAAGCAGACAGCAGAGGGGAGTGTGTTAGTGTAGCTAGAACCTGTCTGGTGTTCCCTATTTGGTTACATCTGCCTATTCTTTAATAGATTCCCAGGAGCAAACTTACCCTGTGGTGTGTTTGTGGGGGAGATCCAAATTTCACACCTCCAATTTGTGGCGGCATCACAGTGCGAGGCTCAGCTTCTTGATAGATTAGATTTGGATCCTGTAAAATAGGGACATGAAGTATAAGTATGGGTCCATTAGTGCTTGATTACAAAGGACTCAAGTGAAATGTAACACAAGTAGTGGGTAGACCTGTCTTTGCTCACAGGGCTCCCAGTTAAAGTTGTGTGTGTGTGTGTGTGTGTGTGCGCACGTAAATTACTAAATCTTTAAAAAACGGAGGTAGTGGGAATACTTCAGTTGTTGTGCTTTCGTTAATAAGTTGTGCAGTCTATGGGAGTGTCCTGGTTGGATAACGCGCAGCCTCAGCTATGCAGGTGGGTATGCATCCTGAAAGCAGAATTACTTTTTGTAATAGCGTGTAGGGTGAAGGACTGACTAGGGCGTAGAGTGAAACAAGGCCTAGAAGTGTACCTTAGTTCTAACGTCAGAGCTTCATCTAATTTCTACTGTCTCTCAGTAATTTCTTTCTAGAAGGAACGTGGTTGGAGTCTAAACTGTCTTTATGGCATCCTCAATAAATGCAGGGATAAGTCACATTGAGGCTGCTGACGGGATGACGCATGATCACGTCTGTTGTTTAGTACGTTGTCAAGGTAACTGCCGTTTGCTTGCCGATAGAATTATGTCATATCTATGTTCACAGTTTGAGCAGGAGGCCAGGATGTTGTACTGGTGACTGGACATTTTGACACAAATTGTTGCGTGATAGCAGTTGCCATCCACAAATGATCCGGAATGTTGGTGCTCATGACTGCGTGATAGTGGGTGCCATCCGTAACTGCTCCATACAACCATAATGCAGGCTCTCTACTCTCTGAGCATATTCCATGGGGTGCACGTTAAAAAGCAACAACCCCCATCTCCAGCGCAAGCAACCCAATGTTCAGTGTAATTTTCGTGATCAGGCGAGGGATATGAAAGTGTACCTGGGCGACCAATTGGATTCCCTATCCTTACCATACAATGCTGTTTTTCACCATTCCATTTGCCTGTCTGTGTGTGTGCATGTTTCAAGAGGGGCGTGTCCACACATACTTAAAGGGTTAGGGCCATCCTAGTTGTTCCCTTAGACAGTGACTTTGCGCAGCACCATACAACCAGCTGACAGCAGCAAAAGACAAAATGCAACAGGGCAAAGTTGGGAACTAGCACTTTCACGGCAATGCTCATCCCGGAAGGAAACCATGAAAACAATGCGTCCAACCAGTCTTGCTCCACCACTCCACCATCCACCTTCATTCTCCATCACAACACATACATTGTTTATGGCCCCAATGGTGAGCCTCAGTGGACCATTATCGAAATCATGGGGCGGAATATATGAACAACATGAACTCCCTATCTTGGAGCAAAAATACACCTTCCATGGCGGTGAGGAGATCGAGTATGTAGTGGTTCTGCAGTGTAATTCAATGAATGGCCCACTATTCCTCTTGGATCGTGTTGAAGCCATGTTCTGTGTCATTTGTTATCTGCATTAGCTCCCCGCATGTAACCTGTAGCCATTTCAAATTGACAGCTGTCTGTATTCCTGGAATGAGCAGGGATGTATAAACGGTCTTCATATTGCTAAACAGATGGTATTGCTTGGGTACGGCCTCAAGCTTTTCAGTTGAATCCTGTGAAAAATAGTTTTGCGCGCTTATAGTGACAGAGGCCCATTGATCGGCAGGCTTGCTGGTGGGTAGGAGGCACAGGCGCAACTGGAGGGCACATTTATAACAGTGATATGGGCATCTGGCACAAAGAAGACAGGGGAATGTAAAGTTGTTAGGGAGCAGATGTATGCAGAGCTCCCACAAGTCCAGAGAATGTCCATAAGTGCAGCAGTTCCTCCATTGAGGTCTTCAATTTCAAGTGTTCTGCTACATCGTCCATTCATGCCAACAGGCACACTGCCATTGCCCCTCAAACACAAGGAGAATTATGTAAGTACTGTTACTTTATTGGGTCACCCCATTGCTTTATCCAGGTCAGTTCTTCCACATATCATAACCCACACATCATAACATGTCTCATTGATATGTGGCCCTACTTCCTCCAAAAACCCCACTAGTCCTCCTGCTCTGCACCCCAATATTCCTTGACCCACTAATTGTTGTGAAGAGTGGTGCCTTCCAGCTGTAATTGAGGTCTTATTCTGCACCGTAACCACTCCAACTCGTTATTATCTGAACAATCACTGTTGCCTTTTTATACTGTGGTTTCTTGAACTTTGTGCCCCTGAAACAAATCAGGCCCCCTACATAGGGCCAAGTTCACCAACCATTGTTCTATCAGAGGTGACATTTCTTGGGTAAAGAACAGTCTGGGTGTGCCAGTTGAATGGGGAATTAGGGAGCATATATAAGAGGAATCATTTGACTTCCCTCTTCGCACCTCCCTCATATGGTCATACCATACATTTTCTGTTTCAGGGTGATGGACATCTATAAACTTTCCTAAAAGAACCTCCTGATCCACAGTGTCCTTTCTGCTTCAAGGCACTGATACACCACCACTTGCTAATACAGATGATATTTCAGTAACATTATATCCCCCCTTTCCAGTCCCCCAAGCCTATGATCCTTGTCATAAAAAAGGAAAGAAAAAGAGAGAGAAACAGAAAACCGATAGACAATATATTTCTTCTAATCCTATTTGTTCCTCCCAGAGTCTGGTAGGAAGAGAAAGTGTTTGCTCATCCAAAAGGATGCACTGAATTCAGAAATGTCAATAACATATTAAGGAAAAGCTTGAGAGGACTGCACTCCTTCCCTCCAATTTCCAGAGTCTTTTTTCCACTGCGGTACTGGTGGGAGGACCCACAGTACATAACCTGCCTTGAACCGCAGAGCGGCCTCAGAGTGATGGGGAGATACAGTCCTGCAGTCCTGGCCGGCCGAGCAGCCAGGGCCGCCATGAGCTCTCCTCTCTCCGATGAGGATGAAGGCCGGTGTTTCCGTAGCTCGCGACTCAGAGCCCCTACATCAGTCTCCACACCAACAAAGAAAATAACAAGTCTGAAAGACTTAACCAACCCCAAGGAGGATCAGATTGGACTTATCATTGTGCCCAAAATCAAAAGGAAAATTGAAGAACACTAAATCAGTCCACACACCCCTGATAAACATCAATCACATCAATCACGCCGATGCAACTAACCTGGAGGCATCGAGTAGCGTGACGGGGAGATCCAGCGTCGGGCTCGAGGCTGCAGCAGTAACAGCGGAGACCGTGCCTGAAACACGGGTGTCAACAGAGGGCGCGGATGCACCCACCCTTGGTCTGCCACCTCCTCGTCCTCCAGCACCGGCCCCCGGAGGGGTGTTGTCGCGGAACATGGCAGGAGGGGCCGGACCGGGGAGGAAGACATCCCTGGACAAGCACGGCGAGGAAGAAATGCGAGAGGCGTGCACCGATGGAGGTACCCCGGACAGCCTTGGCGCCCCTGGTCCCGGCCCGCCACCTTCCAAATCACTCAAATTGGCCCCTTCGGGGATACCGTCGAGGGTCACAGAGGTGGGGGCCGAGCAGGTAGTCGGGGGCCTGGCTCCAGAGCAGTGGGAGAGTGAGGGCCTCGACGAACAGTACCGCGTGGGCCAGGGGGGGAGTAGAATCTTCCCCGTGGTCAGTTCCCATGTTGGATGAAGTCCAGAGTCCGGACTCAACTCGGAAGGTGGTCTCAGCTCCTCCCCCAGGAAGCAGCAGGGACGTTCAGGCACAGATCCACGTGGAGCCGATAGATTCAACTCTACCGCCCCCGGTGATGGTCGGAACAGAAGCAAGCGAGGACCAGCACTGGAATGGCAGAAAACGTTCAAGATCCACTATGTTTGCCTATGTTTGCCACGAACAATGTTAGAAGGGGCGAACTGTCAGACCTTGAAATCTTAGCCCTAAATGACTGTATGCCAGCATCTAAGCAGAGGCGGATTGATCATACCTCACTGCAGGGCTTACTCCATGCACCTAAGGAGGACGGGGTCAAGTAGGGGGCAGTATCAAGCAACCGTCCCCTAATGTCGGTGGCCCCAGCCCCGAGAAACAGTTGGTACACCAAACACCGCCTCCTGCGGGCCTACTTCTGGATTCAGAGCCTGTTAAGTCCACTGGGAGTCTTAACACAACTCAAGCGACTCCAATCCTAACTCCACCCTCAGAAGAAAACACCTTGCTTCCTTCTCTCGTACCTGAGATCAGTGACTCCAATCTGGCAGAAAATATGGCTGCTTTGAACACCACTACAACGCATTTGGAACTTAAATCCCAGACGCCGGAGGTGAGCCCAGACTCAACTACAAAGGCTGGTGCAGATGGAGGTGTAAATTTAGCTCTAGCGTTTACATCCTCGAAGTCTACGGAAAATCAGCATCCATATAGGAAAAGCTGTTGGCACCAGTGGCCGGGCAGGAGCCGGTGCTCTCTCAAAGCGATGAAAAGGAAAACCAAACCCAAAATATTGGTAAAGAACCTCTCGAATCATCTCAAAGCGACCTGGCTCAAAAAAACAAACAACAGAAAACCAGCACACCACCACGCATCAAAATTAACCTACAAAAACCAAATAGCAACCAAGATCTATGGGACCCACTAAACATGGCAAATGCACGTAGAAACTCACTAGATTTTGGCAAATCACACCCCTCGTCTGGCGCGAGTTCTACACTTCACTGGCTCGAATCTTCAGCGAAAGGAAGAACATCGTTACCTATAGAGCATAACTCAGGAACCTCGACACCAACAAAACCCGACATGCTCTCAATCATGTCGAAAGTGACGATCGCACTTTCACCCTTCATGAAGCTGTATGAAGGGGTAAGCGATACGCTGAAGGACTACACATCAGTACAAGGGTCACTATTGACAAAATTGACTTTCCTGGAAGCTTACATCATGTCACAGGAAAGCAGCAAAACAAACCAAGCCAAAGAGAGAGACTCTAGTGCCTTGATGAACAGCTACGACCTGCAGCTAAAAAGACCACCTAATAAAGAAGCAGGCACACAACCAACCCCTATCATCGATTTAACTAGGAGTTCAAAAGAGTCGCTGCTAGTAGTAAAGGACAAAGAAAACGACGCACCAAAGTCCGAAAGGAGTAAAATTACAAAAACACTAGAGCCAGTGTTTGTGTTAAACAAGTTTACCAAGGCGACACCTAAAGAAAAAGTTAAACTGACAAAGCAGTCGGGAAGAAAAGTACCCTTGGTAACACCAGTGGAAATCACAAGGACAACGGAAGCTTCGGACACAAATGATTCACCAAAGACCATAGAAGAATTTTTATAGTGGGATGACTTGGTGAACCTGAGCACCTACTCTAGTGAAGAAGCCCTCCCAGAACTAAGGTTGGAGAAACCAAGGAAGGAGCCTAGAACCGTGACTCTGCAACAATCAGAAAACCTAGACCATTGCTCCAAAGAAGAAAGAAAACCTTATAGAGGGGAGAGTGGCAACACTAACAGCAGGCATGAATATTCAAAATACCCTACCAACATCATGAAATCCGGAAACTGCGACGGCCCTCGTCGGAAACATCACAAGACAAAACGAAAGATCACCCTCTCCCCAACGAGCTAATAAAAGATTTAGAAACTCGGATAAAACATCATCAGTGTCTCGTAAAACCTCGACTGATCATTCTAAACTCCATTACATCTCGAGAACAGAAAAGTACAACAAAGTGCACACAAAAAAAGCAGCCACAAGATAGATTTTGAAACTAAAACACATCTTGGGAAACGACGACGAGATCACGTTAAATCATGGCTCAGTCCTCGCCCTGTTCAGTTGTATTCCGTCATTACATTGCATCAGATCCGAGGACTTACTAATTGTTGATCCGAGTCATAAACGAGGAAAGGCCTTGGCTCATCTATACATCGCGTCCTCGAACGTCAAAAGCCAACTGAGAAAAGACTCCAAAAAATTGCTAAAAATGGGTTATGACCTAACAGAGTCATCGAGAGAAATCACTGCAGGACCGGTTACAGACTTTTCGCACAAACTTGTCCAGCATCAAGAGTGTGACATGGAGGCCATAAACCACCCTCAAGACAAAAGGGGAAAATCTAAGGACCATTCCAGGGAAACAAGGGACAATAGTCGACTTTATAATCACAGAATGGAGAAGTCTTCAAAGCAAGGATCGAGCGAGCGTGACTTGAGGAAAATACAGGGGGTTTACAAAAACAGAGGTCCGGAGACTTCATCCTTAAAGAGATCGTCCACCCAGTCACACCAGGAAACACCCAGGCCAAATTCCAGCGGACAAGATGAAAAATCAGCAAAGACAGGAGTCCCTTCGGAGAACCCGTCTGTAAAAAACTTGTGGGCTTGTCTGCCAAAAGCACTACAAAAACAACATAAAAGCTAGCAACCCTCGATTCCGGAGTACGACGACCAACTGCAACTAGATCTAAAGCCACCCACAGGAGAAATAAAGCTTTGCTCCTGGAACACAAGAGGCCACAGTCACCTTACGGCACCTAGTGATATAAAATTGACAGAATTCGACGTCCTCTGTTTCCAGGAGACATGGCTAACAGAATTGCCCTCTCTGGATGGCTATGAAGTCTTTTTAGCCCCTGCAAAAAAGGGCCCACTGGGACGCCCCTCGTCGGAAATCCTGACAGCTATTCGGCACAACTGTGGCTTGACACATGCAAAAGTACTGAGAAGAAACCAAGCCCTACTTATGATTAGCGCAGAGTTGACTGAGATAAACACCTACAAAACTAAGAACGTAAAGTCGGTAATAGTAATTCTGAACATTTACTGGAACTCATCCTCTGCAGACGCCAGAAACTTTCTAAATCTGATCAAGCAAGCGATCGACAAAGCCTCCGCTCTTCACGGAGCTTCACACTTATTGCTGTGTGGAGACATCAACGCTTCTTGTCACCAGGAAAACCAAAAAGCACACTTAGGCTGTAACACCTCAGCCGGCGTCTCAAGAGGGAAAGCTTGGGCAAGCTTGATGTCATCGCGCGAGCTACACAACACGAGTGAGGTTTTGCCTAAAGAAACTTTCCTGCCCGCATGGGAAAAGGGCCTAGCCAGCGCAACGATTGATTACATATTTGTCTCTGGCAGTTTGGCACGTTTAATCACCACTATGAGGTGGTGCGGACCATCAGGAGTGACCATAACCTGTCGTACATTACCCGGCCAGCAAAACAGTGCGCAGCTTTAAAGTCAACCGCGTCGCTGGAAACAAACACTAGAGGATCAAAAATAAAACTGTCAGCGAAAGCAATCAATGACCTCAAACTCAAGTGTCATGCCCAAAAACCTAGCCCAACGGTGAATCAGATTGATTACCTACCTCTTCTAGAGGCCTACAAAAAGAAGAGAGGGCCGAAAAAACAACATAGTATTAAGGAAACACGTGTTTGACAAACTCTTGGTTAAAAAAAGAAAAGCGTTAAGGAAAGTGAAGAGGTCAGCACAGGTCCTTGGCCCCACAAAAGGCCACCAGGCTATACAAAACATGGCTCAAACATCACCGGTTGACTTTATACCAGCAGGATGCTGAAGAAATTCAATCAGCCATACAAGGAAACAAAAGCCGGGAGTTCTGGTCGCTCCTAAACTCAACCACACCACAAGAAAAATCAGCTATAACCAACAACGTAGGGGAATCCACATGGGTAAACTTTTTCAGAACTCTTTTTGCCCCGCCTGAGAAAACTGGGACCACAAAGAAGAACCCAGAAACAGCAAAATGGATCACCTTGGACAACCGCAAAGACATAATCCGGCAGATTAAGTGCCTCAAAAATTCTAGAGCACCGGGCCCTCATGGGATTACGAATGTGGAGCTCAAAGCACACCCTGAAGTGTGGGCAGCGCTCTTGCGTGACATCTTCCGCAGATGTGCCACTTTGAAATCAATCCCGCCATCCTGGAAGTCAGCAACTGTGGGGCCTACTTTTTAAAAAAGGAAACAAGAGTGACCCGGCGAATTATCGTCCAATCGCCCTGTTAGACTGCATAGGCAAAGTGTTCAGGTCCCTCCTTCTAAACAAATTCAAAACATGGGCAAAATCGGCACCTTGTGAGGACTATCTACAAACAGGGTTTAAGAAGAACTCGGTAACAAGTGCAAACATCTTGATAATGAACACTCTGAAACATAAAGTCCTAGAAGGGGGCCCGAGAATATTCATCGTCTTTGTGGACCTTACCCAAGCATTTGACCATGTAGATAGGTCGTTGCTTTGGGACAAACTAGTGGCATGGGACTGCCCGTCTTCCCTCCTTGAACCCATCAAAGCCATGTACTCGCAAACCAACATGAGGGTGCGGCTAGACCAACAAGGACTCCTCTCCGCCCCAATTTCAACACAAAGGGGCATCAAACAGGGATGTCCTTTGGCTCCGGCCCTGTTTCTAGCATTCCTGGGCGACATTAAAAACAGCAAAATGAGTGTTCGTAGTTTCCCACCAAAAATAGGGAAAACAAAAGTAGGAAGACTCTTGAACGCAGACGATGTAGTACTCCTTGATTACACGCCCATAGGACTGCAAAGGCAGATGAGTAACCTGCAGTCATACATGGAAAGAAACAACTTGGAGATTAACGAAAAGAAAACTAAACTTATGTCCCTGTCTAAAAATACAAGAAACAACGCAAAAACGTTACTAGTGCTGAATAAAAACCCGATCGAAAACGTAGAAGAATTCAGATACCTGGGCGTCATTCTGGACAACTCAAAGAACGAGACAGGCTTGCAAAACATCCTAAAAGAAAAAAGTAGAAAACTTACAGCACAAGGCAAAGCTATCAACAGGAAATTCGGTCGATTTCCTTTGACGCCTGTGATCAACTTTTATAAAATGAAGGTGGTACCAACCCTAGTCTACGGTGCAGACGCCATGCCCAATATCCCAGCATCTCTCTGGCCAACCTTGAGGGAATTTTCTGGCGAGAAATCCTAGGACTCCCGAAGTGTGTCCCAATAGCCTGCATAAGGAAAAAACTTAGCTTGCTTTCCCTTGACGGAACAGTAAGATGCAACTCTATGATGCTTCATCGCAAATGCCAGCTTGCAGAAAAACCGTCAGTATACGCCTTGATTCTACAAGAAATAAATGACTCAAGTTGTAAAATGCTAAACAGTTGGTCAACCCAGATCAAGGAAACCTTACAAGAGGTCTCATCCGATATGGAAACCCTCAACAACAATCCAGTGAAAGCACTGAACAGAGTGAAGGAGCTCGACTGGATCAAAACTGGGGAGAAGGCCGCCTCTAGCAAACTAATGAGACACTTACCTGTGTGCCAGTGAAAACTGAACGAGCTTCAGCCATACATAAAACAATTTCCATCCAAGCAAGCAAGGTCCCTGTTACTGAGAGCAAGACTGAATTTGTTACACACTAATGAAATCTTGTCAATACAGGGGCTGGCGACAACAAAGGGCTGCAGATTCCATGGGCAACTGGAAGTGGTGGAATCAATTCGCCATTTGTTAAGATCACTGTACTTGAAGCACATCTTTTCGGACTACGTGCAGCAGGACGAAGTCCTTTGCTGTAATGGCAGGTGACAAGACCTTGTGGCTGTTAGCAACTTACAACATCTTACGCCGTATACAAGAGGCCTTTCCAACTCCATCAGAGTCGGCGTCCTGCGTCTCGTCAACACCCGCCATTTAATATCTCGCATTGCCAGCTTTAGATCAAGATCTACAAGAATTTTTTTCTTCAGATTTTATTTCTTATAAATCCTAAGGATTAATATACAAATTAAAAAAATAAAAAAAAAATAAGGAAAATCATATTTAGGGCACCCCTCTTCCTGTGTCTTACTCCTGAGAAGGGGGATTTTGCTGGTGTCCTTTCAAACATCTGTGAGGTGGATTCAAGCCTTATGGCATTCAACTTTTACAGTAGATGGTGTGGCTGTCCTTATAAGGCCATTGTAATCTTCTTTCATTCCACTTTCGGACAAACATTTGAACAAAAATGTGTTCACCTTGGAAGAGCTGTTGTTGCTGTAGAGATGCTGGATCATTGATGTGCAATGCAGCTGGCTGTCGTGGGTGTTATCCAAGCTGTTGAGATTTAACTTTAACACATTTTAGTTACGTCTCTAAGATATCCCTGAAACTCATCCCCTAATACTTCAGCTGTTTTGTGGGCGTTGAAGACTGTGCATGCAGATGTGAGTGGTGTGTGCAGCCTCCTGCCCATCACTTTTTCATATGGGGTCAAGTGGTGGATGATTCATGACGCTAAACAAAGCTATGGAGAGACAGTATAACCAATTTTTCTGCAACGAGTTGCACATTTCAGCTAAAAGTTGCTTCAACAGTCTGTTCAGGCACTCTACAATCCTGTTGGCTTGTATCTACTAAACTGAGCACAGCTTGTGCTTTATGCCTTATAGGGAGGTAATTATTTTGAACAGTTCATTAAAAAAGTGTGTCCCATTGTCAGATTTCAGGATATCACATATTCCCCAACGAGGAAATGCCTTGCACACCAAAAATGTAGCTGATGATTTGGTGTCAGGGTGGGCACCGGGTTCTACTTCAAGCCAATGAGAGAATGGTCACACTACAACAATTAAATAGCAAATATTACTGCAACTGTCGACAAAATAGATATGGAGCTCATGAAAGAGCCCAGAGGGGTGGGGCAATGTTTATATATTTTAGTTATTTATAGGATATTAATAATGTGCCTCTACAGCAAATTGGCTTTGAAGGCAGTGTTCTTTTTAATGTCTTCAGGGTGTGGCCTGTACTATACAAGTAATACGTGGTACTATTAGCCACAAAATGATCTATGTGTAATTGGAAATTCAGAACAAACCAGTCTTCTTGTATGTCCGCTGCAATGTATGGCTTAAATGCATGTATATGGTAGTGCAATTGGACGAGGGCAACTGTAACCAATTGCTGGGTCATTACTGCTGTCCATGTAATATATTGGTTCAAAATTAAATTGGTGGGGGATAGAGAGCATCCTCTTTTGATTCATCAATAATTCTCTTGTTGTGGTGCTCGTCCCTGCCATTCAATAATCTGTGTCAGGGGTACTGTATTGTATGGGGCTGCCAACTACGCCCGCTGCAGTGCTATGTCAGGGGCCCTTGTGGCCTCTGGTACTTCCAGATATGCTGCTTCTTTGACTGCTCTGTCTGCTGCATCATTGCCATAAGCAATTGTCTATGTATTGTTCATATGAGCTTCACACTTGGCTATTGATCAACCTGGAGAGCAGTGCTGCATGTTGAACTAGTGTACCATCTGATTTTGTTTCAAACCCTCTCCTATGCCAACTCAACAAAACTGAATGCACTGTGGATGTGACATGTGCTGAATTTGAGTAAATGGCAACTAGACTTCTTTAGACTTTTCCAATGCCTCTATGCGGGCTATGCGTTCTGCTGTTTGTGCAGAATAATGTAGAGGCAATCTCTTACTACCATAACCTTGTAATAACCATCTACAAAACTCACTATGCTGAGCCAGTGTGCCTAGGTCCCGTGTTCTGATCAATTATTGATGAACCATTAATAAAAAGCACGTCCCCATCCTTAAGGGCAACCTCCCTAACATTTGAACCCTCATCTGTGGTGCCTTTGTATGTTGCACAGTTGTGTACTGAATCATCTGGCTGTATTTGTTCCGCAATGAATGTTGCTGGATTGACTGTGTGACATCTAAGTGTGTCAATGAAGGAGTTAGACAGTAGGACCTCATAGCCTGATGCTCTCTATGTAGTGAGGGTGGATTTGGATTTCTCTGGAATGGCAACAACTCTGTGTCCCACTGTTATTGTGGAGGACTTCTGTAGAGGGAAAGCTGCTGCTGCTGCTAGAGCTTGATTGCAGGGAAATTGACCCATCATGACTGGATCTATAAGTCCACCGTAGTTAGCCTGGGGTTTGTGTCCCATAGATGTCTGCTGCTGAGGACAGCCATTTCCACTTGTCCATTAGAGTGTGAGAACATAAAAAGTTGTTTTTGTAATCTGATGTTGCTACCAGGAGGATATTTGAGGGGCAAGACAACGCAGAGCAACACAGGTTCGATCCCCAGGTCCACGCTTAGAAACCTCTGGGTATTAAGAATGTTATTAATGAACAATTATATAATTATATAACACTGGTGCTTTACTGATTGCATTCTTGAGTTCCTGAAATCATGCGGTCCTCTCATCTGTCCAGTCAATGGGTCCCTTTACTATCTGTGCTTCCTTTAGCCGCTGCAACTGGGGTTTGGCGTGGATCGAATAGTCAAATATCCAAGACCTACAGTAGTTACCTAGACCTAAAAACAGTTGCATTTGCTTTACTGTGGTTGGCTGTGATGTGCATTGCACTGCTGCTGCTCTGTTTGGCACTACTCTCCTTCCTGCTGAAGATATTATTTGCCCAAGGTATACTATGTCTTTCAGGCAATAATGCAGTTTGTCTTTGTCTACCTTGTAACCCTTCTCTGTGAATAATGTTAAAAGTGTTACTGAGTCTTTCCAACATTGGTCTTCTGTTGGGCTCCAAACCAAAATGTTGTCTACATATTGAATGACTGTGCTCTGTACTTGTATGTTTCCTAAATCCATTTGTAGTACTCTGTTAAAAACACTGAGGGTCTCACAGTAACCCTGAGGTAATCTTGTGTGTTGAAATCTCTGGCCACAGTATGTAGACGCTGTGAGATATTGGCAGTCAAGATGCAATGGAATGTAGAAAGATGCATTCTTAAGGTCAATCAGCATAAAGTGTGGTGCTTCTGTGGGAACATTTCACAGGATGGTGGCAGAATTGGGCACTAATGGTAACTCTGCTTCTACAACATTGTTTAATATGCGTAAACCCTGCACCATCCTCCAACTTGACCCTTTGCTTTTTTCAAAGGTTATACAGCCATGTAACATGGGGATTGTGATGGCTGTATTATGCCTTGTTGCCATAATGCTACAATGGTAGGATATATCCCTTCATCTGCGTCCATTGACATGGGGTACTGTCTCACTCAGGGTAACACTGCTCCTTGTTTCAGCTTGATGCAAACTGCACTTATGCTCTTCATATGCACCTATGATTGCTAGTCCGTAGGTGATTGGGTACTTTCATTATATCTTCCTGCACATGTGATGGTAATGCCTTAGAAATGAGAATAATGTGAGGTACTTCTCTGTGTTGTATCATTGTCTGACATAGTATGTACATTTCAAACACAATTGGCCTCATTACAAGTATGGCGGTAAGGCAACAACTGCAACGGTATTGCTACTGGCACCGTTGCTACCGTACCGCCATACTAGGAGTTCTGCTTGCGTGTGCCCTTGCAGCCGCCAGGTCTGACCTGGCAGCCATACCGTCACCCGCGAGCAGAACAGGATGGTAGCACCGGTACTGGTGCTACCACCCTCCCCATTCCCATTCAGCCCTATGCGGCAGAATGGGGATTGGGAGTCCCTTATTACCGTCACCAGCAAATGGGCAATTACCAGGTCCGCCAAACTCGCCGGTAATTGCCCATTCGTGGGTGCTGGAAAAAAATGGATACCAGCGGCAGCCTCGTAATGAGGCCCAATGTCTCTTGTGTCTTCTGTGTCTTTGAACAGCTGTTTATCAGACAGCCCTCTCAGTGTCTGTGTTGGGTCTCTGCACACATTTGTGTGCCATTCCTGCCCTTCCTTGTCTGTAGCAGACAAACGTGTCCCTTTTAGTTATCACTGTTTCCAAATCTAATGTAATGATAGTTCCTGGTGCCTTTGCCTGGGCAACACGTGCTCTTAACAGAAACTCAACACAGATCTTATCCTTTACCCACGGTACCCATTTTAGCAAAACTGTTAACCCATAAGAATCAAATCTGGATGTAGGGGCACTCCTTGTGCAGTACTGTTGCTGCAAAGTGCCTGTGTTATTGCTGCAACCCTAGCATGGTATATGCCTGGTGTTGGACACACTACACCTTCCTCAGTTTACGTAATGGTCATATTCAGTTTGCTCAGGAGATCCCTGCCCAGAAGGTTAACCTGGGTGTCTTTTGAATACAATAAGGGTGCTGACAACTCCTGTGCACCTACAGTGATGAGTACGTCTTCAGTGAATGGAACCGATACAATTACCCCAAAGAATCCCTGTATGTCCATTATTTTGTCTGACAAGTGAAACCTTCCTTCCCTAATACCGGACTTTGCAGCTCATATGTCCACCATAAAAATGAATGTTCGATCACCTATCTTCACTCCTACCTTGTGTTCCTCTTCCGGATCAGAAGTAACTGACAGGACTGGGCACATCAGAGCTCCCTGTGGGCTGTTTTATTGGGGATAAGCATGTGTACCTGGAAGTGGGAAGTGATTGCTCCAGTGTAATGTGTCACTGTGACTCCTTGAGGCAGGGGATTTTTATCCCATGGCTGTGTAGGTGTCTGGGTGTGTGGGGGCTATGCACAAATATGTGTGACATTTGGTGCTATTTGCTCTGTTTATGTTAGGCTTTGGGCGTGCATGGGACCTGGGGCATATGGGATAACTGGGGGTTGCATTTTGAGACGGTGGATGGTAGGTGAGCACAAACGCTGGACCGCTAGGGTTGTTATGTGAAAAGGTGGCCTTCTTCTGTATTCTCTGCCAAAATGTCCTATCTTGCCACAGACCAACACTGCCCTACAAGCCTAAGACTCACCCGCCAAATCCACCTCCTCTTCCCTTCTGGATACTTCCCATCTCCCTCCTGCCATATCCTTGCTCCTCTGACCATCTTTGTGGGATGGTCTTTGCAAGTTGACCTTCTGTAGTGCTTGTAATTACTCCTCCTTCTATGCTCAATTTTACTAAAATGTTCTGTACCAGCTTTGCGTTGGCCTTTTGCGTTTGATCCGCTATCTCATTCTCCTTCTCTTGCCTCATTCTACAATGATGCACTATGTGTGCCAGTATTTCGGCCCATCCCTTTGCCTCAATACTAACCTTTTTTGTCCAAATCATTGTGTATTTCCTTGGAGAGATCCTTGCGTAACATGTGATTAAATCTAGCTATGTTCTTGTCCCACATTTCCCCTGTCTCTGCTCGCCACATCTCCTGAATCTGATGAAGGTACAATGCAGGGTTTTCATCCGCCTTCATTGTGCAGGCCATAATTGAATTCATATCAGGTGTGTCTAGGTATGGGTTCCTAAAAGCTTTCCATGTGTGTGCTCGACAGTTGTTAAATGGCAATCCATTATGATCATCACTGTTCAGCTGTACCCCTGGATACTCTTGCTTTTTCCATATTTCATCTGCCTGCTCCCCCAGCAGTGCAGTGAACAAACTCTTCATATCCCCTACAGCTAACATGATTCCTGTTGTCTGTTTTTCTATGGCATAGATCCATGTGTCTGCTTCTGCTGTAAGTGAGGGTAGTGCCATCATTAAGTTGTCCTTATCCGTATGGGTTCAGGGCAGATAGTGTGTTCTCTCTTGTTCCTTTTGCAACAATGGGAAATGCATTCCTCTCTTCTTACTCTTGTACATCCTCCCTCCCTCCCTTCTTGCCTTTGGCTGGGGCCATTTGGCTGGGGAGCACTCTAAGGCTCAGGCCCCATGGTGACATTTTCCTTTGTTCCTAATCCATCTCCCACTCTTCTTATGCACCCTCTGCTTCCCTTTTGGTGCCTACCGAGTCATAATCTATGTGATTGTGACATTGGACCCAATGCAGCACAACCTCTGGGGCTCCCCCTGAATTGGGTTATTCCTCGCTTTATTTATTTTTTTTCATTTTATTTATGGCACGTTTGTATGTCTCCCATACAGCAGGAAGTGTTTCCAGGTGCCACGAGACAAAAAAGGGGGGATGGCCAGTAGAGAAAACAATAACGGTCCTTCTTTGCCTTTTGACATTCGGATCATGCAAGCTTGAGTCTACTTGGATGTCCCTGATATTCCTACTATCAATTGTAAAAATAATCTTTCCTGCCTTTTCGTGATTGGTGCCTATTGCCACATTCTTCCCCTCCCCTTGTCCCTGCATCCCTTGTGCTAGCTCCTTCTCAACTCTCTTTAACACTACTTCTAGCTCTCTATGTGCTCTATTCTCTTTTTCCATAACCAATGGGTCTTGTGTTGTAGTGTTAGGTTCCACTGCATCACCCTGCTTGGGCTTGGTGGGGCCAAATATTGGCGATTGGTGTATCCTGCGGCAGGATGTAAAGGAAAGCACCCATCAGGAAACAGGGTGGTGGGGGTGGCAGTGTGTGTGTATGTCTGATTGGTTCCCTCTGTGCTGTCATCAGGGGCATTCTCTTCATCCTCAAAGATGTTCCACAATTCAAGTACACTCGTCCTTGTCTTTCATTTTTTCACTTTATAAGTGGATGACAAATAGGTATACATATGTTCCCATACAGCCTTATCATGTGTGCCTTCCACGGGCCAAGATTGAAACATTCTGCCTTCAGTCCCCTGAACCCACTCATGGTGGCAATTCAGGTTTTTCTCTCTATACTGCGGAGCGCCTCACACATATGTTCCAAAAAAGTATACAAACTCCTCAAATCCAACCTTATCTAAAACAAAAAATGTGCCGATCCAGCAGCGCCTCACCTCCACACCCGCAACACCCCTGCAAAACCAGTATACCACCCACTCCAAAAACCCTCACCCCCACTTAACCCACTACTAATACAACAACCACACAATATCCCTATGCACACAATGGGCTACTAATGTCCCACACCAATCACTTCTATATCGACAGCTATTAAAAACAAGGCCAATAATAAAAACACATCTATTTAAACAATTGTGTAGACCCTTCTTCTATCTCCTGCACCCAAGATGAGCGAATTCAACCCTCCTCACATCCTTTTCACTTAATGACAAAGGGATACTGGGTCCTTTTAGTACAGGACCGTCACTTTTACTTCAGCGCTGTCTTTCCTCTTCTACCACTCTCTCTACTTGTGGTGTCCCCAGGGATCCAACCTATCCCCCTAGTTCTTCAATGTCTACATGGCACCTCTGGCCTGCAGGATCTCTGCCTTCACCTCCATTTTTCAGTGTTATGCAGATGACACACAGCTCTCTTTCAGTCATCTTTGACTCCACTCTCTCCTTCACCTCTCACATCTCGGACATCTCTAAAAAGTCCCACTACCAGATGCACCTTCCCAGATGTATACTACCTTTTCTCACCTTCTCCATGAGGCTTACCGTCTCCAGAGCCCTGGTCCTCTCTAGACTGGATTACTACAACAGTTTCTTTCTCAAGCTGTCTACTTCTACTCTTTGACCTCTACAACTCATTCAGAACAGAACCGCAAGAATTGTCCTTAGCCTCAATCCCAGGGACCATATCACTGTGGTGCTGAAATCCCTCCACTGGCTCCCCGTGGCTGCAAGGATCAAAGTCAAGACCCTCTGCATAGTCCACAAGGCTTTGTGGGGTTGGTCAAGAACGACAACATGCCCATTTATCTTCTTTTATAAATATTGACAAATGATTCAATACGTTAAGTTCAAAAATGTTTAATATTTTTTATAAAGTATCACCATCACGGTGCAACATTATTTGAAAAATAAAACACAATTTGTGCTTATTTAAGATCCACAAAACCATTCATCCCTACATTCCATTCATTTCACATTATCATAGCATCAGTCACACAAATATTCTACAACCTAAACTTTTAGGTCACACTCTAACAATTTTATACATCAATACATAATTTAGATCCTCTTAATACAGTCTTAAGTCTGATTGACTGCCTATCCCTAATCAAGCAGTAGGTCGACACGTGTTTCAGGTTGTAGACTTTAATCAGTCCACTATGTACGCCAACCATCTTTAGGACATAAACGGGAACAACAATAACATCCCTTTAGATCTAGTAGGGTGGATCAGATTGCCTAATTCAGGCCGCACTCCTGTTCACCTGAAATAGTAACTTTCGAAAACAGGGTAACACAAGAAGTCTTGAAAGTGATTGACAAGAAAAACTTTGCCCATGATAATTTCACTAGAGCAGAAAGAGAAAATCTCAAAAAATTGTGCGATATGGAAGGCATTATCATTAAGCCGGCAGACAAGGGAGGGGGTATCATTATCTGGCAAACAACAGATTATGACAAGGAATGCCTTTGTCTTCTTGGTGACGAAAAATCATATATCAAATTAGATATTGACCCCACAAAGAGGCTAGAAGAGGAGATCCAAAGCCTCACAGCACATGCTGAAGATCAAGGGCCTCATTACGACCCAGGCGGAGGACCATGGTGCTATCAGCCTCATGGTCCATGCCGGTGTCCGCCATGGCGGAATGGGGAATTACCACCCCATTCCGAGGTTGGCGGGGCGGTAATTCCCCATGCCGCCATGGCCCTTCCCCATTCCCATTTTTGCCCCATAGGGCTCAATGGGAATGGGGAAGGCGCTAATTACGGCACGGTAAATTACGGTGACATAATTAGCTCCTAGGTCCCTTTGCTGGTTGGTTTTTTAACGCCTGCTAAAAGCAGACATTAAAGTGCAACCCGCAAAGGGACCTCGTAATCAGGCGTTAAGGGTTTAACGGCGCCGACACCTTTTACGGTACCGTTAACCCCTTAACGTCTGGGTCGTAATGAGGCCCCAAGAATGGATTAGTGAAGAAGAAGGCTTTTTCCTCAGAAAGATGAAATCCAAGAGGCCAGTGTTCTATATCTTACCAAAGATCCATAAAAGTAAAGAACACCCGCTGGGGGTGCCCAATTGTGGCGGCTATTGATTCTTTGCTAGAACCCCTTTCTGTCTACGTTAAATTTTTCTTAAAACCATATGTAGAACAAATGCCATCATATGTGAAAGACTCGGATGATATGATACGGATTATTGAACAGATAGACATCAGACCCGTGACATTTTGACAACCATGGATGTTGAATCCCTATGTACCTCAATCCCACAAATGCAAAGTCTGGCGGCTGTCTTGGCGAAATTCTTAGATAGGCAGGCTGAACCTCATTCTCCACCTACAGGGTTCATTCTGGAGTGCGCACGGCTCGCCATGACCAAAAATGTCTTTCTATATAAACAAAATCTATACGAACAAAAATGTGAGGTGAGCATGGGGGCGACTTTTGCCCCAGATGTCGCCAATCTGTCTATGGCTGACTATGAAGAAAACTTTGTAACGGGATCCAATAGCCTCTTGAAACAACAAGGAGACCTGTGCCACAGCCTGGTTGCATGGTAAAGGTACATTGATGATATTTTATTCATATGGAGAGGAACTAGTGATTCTCAGTTAGTATTTAAAGATTGGTTAAATGCTTTTAATCAAGAGATCAACTTTACATCGGAATGGAATAATACCGAAGTCAGTTTTTTGGACTTAATGATCACCATGGTCACCACTCTCTACCGGAAGCCCACCAATAGAAATACTTTACTCCATTATTCAAGTTATCACACAGCGGTGCTCCGGCAGAATCTCCCATATGATCAGTTTTTGCGGGTTCGCCGCAATTGTTCAGAGAAGTGAGAGTTTGACAAACATGCAGTATTATTTAACCATGAGGGGATATCCCAGAAAACTTGTAAGAGACAATCTAAAGAGGGCATCCAATACCGATCGATAAATTTGTCTGATCCCTCGGAACAAGCAAAAACTAGATAGGTTAGTGTGTGTTATCGGTCAGCAATGATATACAAAGAATTATTAACCTTAATTGGGATTGAGTAAAAGGACCAGGTGTTTTGAGTAAAAAACCTATGTTTGCTTTTAAGAAAAGCAAAAACCTAAACCAACAATTGGTACATAATTATCAGGAAAAGAAGAAAGATCCAACAGTGTTGAATCAGTGGGGGCTACACCCATTGTAGGCCATCACAAATGTGGTAGCTGCGTGTCCTGTCCTTTGACGGAGACCACAACAGAATTCAATCACGGAAAAATTAAATGGCAACTAAAATATCATACAAATTGTTGAACAAAAAAATGCCATTTATATTATCATCTGTCCGTGTAATCTCCTTTATGCAGGGAAAACGACACAAGAAGTAAGGAAGCACATTGGGGAACACAGGAGTTGTATCGACAACAAAGTAGTGGATAAACCATTAGTGGAACATTTCACACGCCTTAAACACTGATCTACAGTGGTTTGTTCTCCAAACCATAAATCCATCAAGGAGGGGAGGAGACATGGCCAGCATAGTGCATTACCCACTATGTCTTCGACATGGGCCAATATGGCCTAACACCGATTAAGATGTGCTTTCAGCCGTGACTAGGTATTTTATTGGAACACTAGAGGTCTAATACAAACGTATTCCCTCCTGTGCTGTATGCTGTTGCAACTGGCAGGAACACCCGAACATCTCCACACTTGATAACATCTCTGGCCCAGGTAGGGCCGAACAGGATAAGTATGTAACCTGTGGAATATGTAAACATCTTTGTTTTTTAGCACCTCTTGAGCCCACATGGGAATGAATAGGGCTAATAAGGTGTTTCCGGAGTGACAGATGACGTCAGTGTAAAATCAAATAAGCATGCATTTTGCAAAACTTATTAAAAAGAATTTCTCTGGAGTCAAGAGACTCGAGTGAATTTTGACTGTTTATGTGTCATTTATTAATGGTCTTTGATCCAACTGCTGGCCAAGACTCAAACAATGAATAGCAAGAAATACAATAGGCATGTATGCACACAAATTTGCTTGTTGAAGAAGTACGGATTTCCGTGCAGTAATACACCGAGGCATTCCTGTTTCTATGTCGCCCATTAAGGCGAGTAGGTCATGTGCTAAATAGGCGTGGTTCCGCCATTGTTCGATGTACCGGTTGCGAAATGATGGGGTGAATAGCATTCACGGCGAGCAGTTAAGAAGGATCTCTCCAATCGTGCAGTGGCGTCATTACACTGATATGTAGGGCTGAATACAAAAGAAAAAAAAGATGAAAGGTGTGCTAAGACCGTTACATCATCCAATGCGGGCTGCACTTGTGAATAAAGATTACTGGGAAGCCGCTTGCGTGTATAGTAATGTCACTGAGCCAATGTAGAGGGCGGTAACGAATATGATATAAGTTTGTTAAAATCGCCATAGCATCTAATGCAGATGGGACCACTTAAAAGGATTGTTGAGAAGCCATTTATAAGTAGGAATGGGATTCAGAGCATTAGGATAATAGGCCCTGGGTTGAGAGCGGCGAGTTGAGGTAAATGTGAAAAACTGAGTCGACAACATTTTGGGGGTGATTCATAGATTTCAGCACAGATGCAGCGCACGCGAGCAGCGCAGAGAGGGAGCATGCACCAGCGTGCGCCAGCCGTGTGCGCTAAACAGCATTCTGGCGCACCGCATATTAATGGAATTTCCAAGCCATTTTAAGCGCTGGCGCAGAGAACATCCCGTAGTGCCAGTTACGCCCCCCAAGAACGCCCCTTGTGCAAGGAAAAGGCATTGAAATCCCCAATGCATTGCAAAGGGCCGCGCCAACCCTGCACCAGTTTACAGGGCCGGTACACTGTAATCGCGTGAAAATAATAGACGTACCCCACTCACGGCAGCCAAAAGTGTGAAAATGTACTGATGCACCCCTTGGAATACACGTACCCCGCTCGCGCCAGGTAAATAGCATAGAAAAAGCATCCCCCTGTGGCGTGGGCTGCCTGTGGGGCATGCCCAGGGTGGATGGGGTGCCTGCGTGTATTTTCGGGGTGTGCGGGAAGTGTCACACGCGATAGGCCTTGGGCCAGCAGTATACATGTATTTCGGGGGTGCGCTGGAAGTTTCACACCCAATACTCTAGGCGAGAGCGGGGTACGTGTATTTCAGGGGTACGCAGGGAGTTTCTCACGCGATAGGCCTTGGGTGAGCGGGGTACGTGTATTACGGGGGTGCGTGGGAAGTTTCACATGCGATACTCCAGGCGAGAGCGGGGTATGTGTATTTCGGTGTACGCATGGATTTTCTCACGTGATAGACCTTGGGCGAGCGGGGTACATGTATTACGGAGGTGCACGGGAAGTTTCACACATGATACTCCAGGCGAGAGCGGGGTACGTGTATTTCGGGGTTATGCAGGGAGTTTCACACACGATAGGCATAGGGCGAGTGGGGTACGTGTATTTTGGGGGTGCGCAGAGAGTTTCACACGCGACAGGACTTGGGCGAGCGGGGTACGTGTATTTACGGGGGTGTGCAGGAAGTTTCCCACACGATACTCCAGGCAAGAGCGGGGTACGTGTATTACGGGGGTGCACAGGAAGTTTCACACGTGACAGGCCTTGGGCGAGCGGGGTACATGTATTTTGGGGGTGTGCGGGAAGTTTCACACGCGATAGGCCTTGGGCGAGCGGGGTACATGTATTACGGGGGTGTGTGGGAAGTTTCACACGCGATACTCCAGGCGAGAGCGGGGTACGTGTATTATGGGGCTGTGCGGGAAGTTTCCCACGTGATACTCCAGGCGAGAGCGGGGTACGTGTATTACGGCAGTGCGTGGGAAGTTTCACATGCGATACTCCAGGCGAGAGCGGAGTACGTGTATTTCGGGGGTACGCGGGGAGTTTCACATGCGATAGGTCTTGGGCGAGTGGGTTACGTGTATTTCGGGGGTGCGCAGGGAGTTTCACACGCGACAGGCCATCGGCGTGCGAGGTACATGTATTTCGGGGGTGCACAGGAAGTTATGCACGCGATACTCCAGGTGAGAGTGGGGTACGTGTATTTGGGGGGTGCGCGGGGAGTTACACATGCGATTTGGCATCTTGGTCCCTCCCGGGTATGTGGTTTCCCCCTCTCCATGCCCTGCAGGCAGCCCACACCACAGGGGACTACCCTACAACCCTCACTATGCCCTGCAGGCAGCCCACATGGCACCTTGCACTTGTGAGCACACTTGTGAGCCCTGACTCATGACCCCATCTAAGACGGGCACCTGCCAGCAGGCCCTGACTCATGTCCCTCACACACCCACCCACCATTGAGGGGCACCTCCCAGTAGGCCCCGACTCATGTCCCCCACCCACCCACCCACCATTGACAGGCATCTGCCAGCAGGCCCCGACTCAGGTCTCCCCACCTCCCACCCACCATTGAGGGGCACCTGCCAGCAGGCTCTGACTCATGTCCCCCCACCGCACCCCCCACCCACCATTGAGGGGCACCTGCAAGCAGGCCCCGATTCATGTCCCCCTGCACCCCCACCCACCCAGCAGTGATGGGCACCTGCCAGCAGGCCCCGACTCATGTCCCCCTGCACCTGCACCCACCCAGCAGTGACGGGCACCTGCCAGCAGGCCCCGAATCATGTACCCCCAACCGACACGTCATCAAACTCCAGACCCATGGGTCTTATGGCCACCCAAATCCCACCCAGGCCACCCAGTCCAAACACCCCACATTGAATTCTCAAAGTCATGATAGAAAATACATAACCAGCATGCCCATGAATACATGTCCCTCAGACCCACACAATGGTGACACATGACTGTGAAAAACAACATTGTGACATGCACAAAACAAATGATAGAAGACCACACAAGTAAAGTATAGAAAAAAAGTGTATTGAAGAATCAACAAAATGAATAAAACAAAATCACACAATAATCAAAAGAAAGAATCCAAGTCCGGAACTCCAAAACTGATTTTAAAAAAATGCTGCAACCAATAAAATCCAAAGTAAAATGGCTCCTATGGGTCTGTCCATTAAAAAAAAATAAGAGTTAAAAAAAGCAAAATATTCCACCATGGGTCCAAGAAAATGAAATCCACATCAAAAACTATTTACAAAAGAACATGCAAGGGTCCATGAGCCCAACAATCCAAAGGAAACCTACAAAAAACCCTAGCTAATAAATAACTATATACAAAAAAGCATAGTCCATGTGCCCCAAATGAAAAAAAATAGAAAGGAAACTTACACTAATGAAATATATACAATGGCGGCAGGCAAGTCCAACAGTTCACATGTTGATGTCCTGGGCAAGGGCATCATCGAACTCCTCTTCAACGTTCTGGAGGCGGACCTCTTCCCTGGCCCCGAGGTCTTGCAGGGATAAAGCCATGTCCAACTCCAACTCCCTGCGAATTTCCTTGAGGCACTCAGCCCGCCTCAACGCCCTGCGCATGGATTTCTCCGCCCTGACCATAGTGAGCCGTGCCTCTTCTGCCCGCCGCTGCTCCGTATCTATTTGCCGGCCCAACCATTGCCACACGGAAGACACTCCCAATCCAGGTTCCTCCTGCCCTCTGGCCGATGCCTGCCCCTGTGATGTTGATGGCCCGAGCCATCATCACTCCCACCTGCTGCTGCTGTGCACGTGCCCTGCCTGTCAATGCCTGCACACCCTCCTCCTGCTGGGGTCCAGTTGTTGTGGTGGCCACCCCTGCTGGATCTCCAACTCCCGACGGTGGCAGGGATGTGTCCTCCACCAGCCTGGCCGCTGGATCAGGGGCAGCTCCACAGGGTGCCCAGGTGATACGTGGGCAGGAAGATGGCACGGAGGATGACTTGCGCATAGGGGGTTCAGTTGAGGAGGGGGTCAGTAGAAGGTCCAGCACACGGAGGAACCCAGCACCGGTGATCCCTCCTATCCAGTCGACGTGGTCAACGAGGCATCTGAAATAACGTGCTGCGTTCTCACGAGAACCCTGCACGATATCCCGGATGCCAAGTTGACGCAACGCCACCCCAGCCAGGACAGGCTCAACACGGTCCCGGATTGCCACATCCGCAGGGAGAGTAAGGCCTGTTGTTGTTAGTGGATCCCCTCGCTGAAAATGGGTCTGGACGAAGTCATACCTGCTGGTGCGGGATGATGCAGTCACAGGATCGGGGACAGGATTACACACAGGCACTTCCGTGGCCGCCTGTGCTGCCTCCTGTCCCTGTCCCTAGACTGCACCACTAGTGGAACCCCCCCCTCCAGAGCACGTGTGTGGCCCTTCCACGGCCTCCTCCTCAACCTAACCCTCCACCAATCTGGATGACTCGGCGGCATCTTCCTCCATAGGCCCCTGTGGGGTTTCAGCTGCCCCTTCTGCTGCCGTGGAGTCCACCTCCGACCTCTGCCTCCTGGACCTACCCTGGGCAGCTGCGGCCGCGGACACGGCACCAGACCCCTCACTCCCCGACGAGATGACAACATGGGAGGGGAGCTGGGCCTTGTGTCTCCGGCTGGCGGTGGGATCCCTGCCGCTGTGCTCCACAGAACTGTCTCAGCCCTCATCATCAGTTGACGCTGCAGACAGGGATAGACAGAACACAGGCATCAGGGCACTGTACAATGGACTGATACAAACATTACAGTTGCACATGAGTGGCAGTGTCAAACTTCACACATGGCATCACAATCCCCAACACACCTATCATTTGAACCCACACACATGTGCAAATTAACAGGAATGTTGCAGCAGGCAGCACCATCCATACACATACAACAGCATGAGCATCCGAAGGTTAGACTGACGTCACATTTAACACGGGGAGTGCCAAACACATACACACACACCACCAGACATACATGCATCTGTACATCTCCACCACCTGTCACAGTTAAATCATTGGCATCCATGTCACATCTGCCAATCAGCCTCCTACATGTTGGTGTCACATGCATCCATGGTGTATCACAGTGGCACACATGTCAAATACACACACACACACACACACACGTACATTGTGCACATACATGAAGGTGGAACAAGCATCCATGTGTCACACCACAACCATGCCACAGTACATACACATCATTTCAAACATGAGTGTACCAACACATGCATTTGGGCACCATGCATTCGAACACATACAACATTAATGTGCCTCACACTTGACTGGACTCACATGCAGCAGGCTCATGTCCCTGTACATACACATCCATACATGGGCCTTTCATGACATATGTTCAACCTGCACACTCCTGGCACACCTCAACATGCACTGCGTCCAATCAGCACGCATGGACACTTACCGCTCGACGGACGGTCTGCCTCTGAAGGACCTGGAGGTGGAGTGCTGGGTGTATGCGTTCCAGGACCCTCATCTGGATGTTGGTAAGGCGGACCCAGCACCCCTCTGCATGCTTTGCCTTCAAGAGGCGCCGGGCCTTGCTGAGGGTTTTGGACCTGAAGTCCTCCCAGCGCTTCAGGACGTGATGCATGTCGCGGGCTGCCACCCCCTCCACGTTGATGGCAGCCACGATGTCCTTCCAGATCCTCTTCCATCCTTCATTGTAGGTGCTTGAACTTCCAAAGAGGGCATCATAATTCACCAGGACTTTCTCCACCAGGATACCAACTTCTGCGGCACTGAAGCTGGTAGCCCTCTGCCTCTCTGGCTGGGGGTTGCCAGTGGTCTCTGATGGTGTTTCCCCCGACATGGTAACCCCCGAGGCAGGTGTGGGTGGGCAACTGGGTCCTGGTGCTTGGCTGTGGAGCGATGGAACTTCAGTTGGGAGTCTTCTGTTCCAGCAGGGGTGGTCACAGCAACTGGACCCCTCCAGATGGCTGACATGCAGGAACCAAACAGCAGGGCACGTGGCCAGCAAGCAGGCAGCAGCAGATGGCAAGTGGGAGTGGGCTCTGGGCTCTGGGGGGCAGGAAAATGGCCTTCCGGGCAGGAGCGTGGTCTTCCGTGTGTTGTCGCGTGGCCAGCTTGATACGGAGTGATTTGGCACGTGAAAAAACTGCACGGCAGTGTATAATTTGAGGAAAGGCCCTTAAGTACGTAAGCATGTCTGTGACGTGATACGCGCAGGCGTTCCCCTGGCACGGGTTGAAGGTCCCACGTGGGTTTCCATCGCTCTGTATGTGCTTTTCGTGGACAGCGGTGCGTGTGTTTTCCAGGCATTGGGGTTCACACGCGATTATTTCACAGCGGGTGGGTGTTGGCTACGCGTTCTTCTACTAGACGCAAGGCAGGCGGTGAGTCGCACACACTATTTTTCCCACTGTGGGTGTCCCTGTTTGTCGCATACCCCTTTTTTTCCTGCCATACTAGCCTGCATGTTGATCACGTACGTATTTTATGTGTTCCTGGCTGCCACAACGTACTGCATGTGTTTTTTTACACGCACGTGGGCTACAGGGGTCGCTTATCTCATTTTCTTGCTTGTATGGGATGCCTGTGCATTGAGTGACATGTCATTTCTCCTAGCAGGACACAGAATGGGACATTCATCTTAGCTGTATATACATGTTTGTTGTTTGCGCACACTTTTGTAATGCGCAGGGACGCTACTGCCTGCCTTCGTGTGGCGGATGTGTTTAGGCCTGTGCGCGCAATTTTTACTCTTACGCCCCCCTTTTCGGCGCACATTTATTCCATGAATTACCCTGTTTGTGTTGTAAACATAGACGAGATACGATGTAAACAGAGAGGTGGTACTCATGGGAGATATAGAACTGTCCCACATTACAAATAGCACTCTTACACTTATGACACGTTTCTCCTGTCTCTTCTATTAGTGAAATTTCGAAACACCTCCAGGATTGGTTCCTAGCTTCATGAGACCTGTGTGAACAAAAATAGAAAGAGGTATAAGAGTGACATCTTATAAATACACAAAGATGATCATAGCAGTAAGGAGAGAGCAATAAAAAGGTAAAAAGAGAGGCACCTGATGTGGCCCACTTTTTTCAAAATGTTAAATAAGTGATACTGGTGTTTCCACAGGCACGGTCCATAAGCCGGAGAGGATAGACACACATGGTTCTTTCAAAGGAGATCGCGTACAAAGGGAGAAGGCTCTGCTGAGGATCTGATGTGAGAGACTCAGAGAGAGGCCCCACCTGTGGCTTCCGAAGTAAGTGCATCTACTGGTCAACTAAAATAGATCTAAAAATAAGAGTGTTAAAAAATGTTAAGGTTAAAACTGTGCAAAAATGCACCATGTACGGCATCCTTGGAGGTTTGTCTGCAGTGACTGGGGATTCTCACATGGGTACGGACAGGATTAATCCATTTTTGTCGTTTTCCACACCACTATTGTAAGATGGAGGTGGATACGATGTTGTGTTTAATATATAGACATTGCTTCACAATAAGAGTGCTTGTATAAATTAGGAGGAGGACATTTAGGGGATATATAATGAAGGCCTTTTATTCTTGTTTTTTTAGGCAATCTGATCCACCCTACTAGATCTAAAGGGACGTTATTTTTGTTCCTGTTTATGTCCTGAAGATGGTTGGCGTAGGATACAACATGAAACACGTGTCGACCTACTGCTTGATTAGGGACAGGCAGTCAATCAAACTTAAGACTGTACTAAGAGAATCTAAATTATGTATTGATGTATACAATTGTTAGAGTGTGACCTAAAAGTTTAGGTTGTACAATAATTGTGTGAATGATGGTATGATAAAGTGAAATGAATGGAATGTAGGGATGAATGGTTTTGTGGATCTTAAATAAGCGTAAATTGTGTTTTAGGTTTCAAATATATTTACACCGTGATGGTGATACTTTATAAAAAATATTAACATTTTTTTAACTTAACGTATTGAATAATTTGTCAATATTTATAAAAAAAGATAAATGAACATGTTGTCATCCTCCATCTAAGGGTGCCATTTCGTTTTTTGTTAGATATTTAGCCCATCAGATCTTGGGCAATCCCCTCTATTATTGAAAAATGTGTGGGGTTGGAGAATGTGCTATCTACAACTCTCTCTCCCTAAAAACTCTCTCTGCGGATGAGACGTTTGTCCAAACAGAGATTTGGGTGTAGATCTTTATCCACTGCAGGTGCTTCCCTCTGGAAAAACCTCCCTGCCCCTCTCCGTCTTGAGCCTGATCTCCTTAAGTTCTGGAAACTCTTTAAGACCTCCCTTTTCTCTTCCTCTTTCTCTCTCCCTTTCCCTTGATAATCTGTGCTGTATTCTCTCCTCCTTCTCTTCGCTAACTCTGCTCCGTTTTGCTGACTGGTCGCCTGGTATACCTGCAGAGCATCACAGGTCCCAGGCTCCCCCGCCAGTCTTTGCACTTGCCCCAGGGCCCTTGCACTCTGCTCACCACTACTGCACTTCTGGAATTTGTTTAATGAGAAGGGTAACCACTTTGCACTTAACCCAGGGCACTGCCTGACTTTGCACACTTGTCCCCTTCCCCCTCCCTTTCAGATCCTGTCTGTACACTTACATTACCTAGAATGCTCTAGGCTTAGTTCTCCTGGCCTAGTTTGGTAGTTTTTGTCTCTGTATTTTCCTCTCTGTCACCTAGTATTGTAGTCTATGAATTGTTTGTCTTCTTCCTTTCCTCCCCTGTTCGCCTTACTTCCTGTCATGAACTTCATTAGTAATATTGCTGTCAGGCCTCGTATGCTAGTCATTTTCTTTTAGATCATTTGGAAACTTGAAGGGCTAAGAATGACTCTGTATTCCCCTGTTCCCTTCCCACCTTGAAGCACTTTGAAGCATTTAACTTGTCTATAAGCTCTTTAAAAATAAACAATTATTGGAGGAGATAGCCTACATTAATTCTTCCCTTTTGCAGCTACTTATGACATCATCTTTCCCCACAGCGGGGAGCTTCGCCTCACTACTTAATGAAAAACTCAGGCAATACTCAGGCTGGCCAAACTAGACCGGGCCTACAAAACCTTCACCATTGTCACCATTGACACCATCACAGTCTCCTCCTAAGTCAAACCTTTGGGGGTTTACTTGGATTCCAACTTCAGCATGACCTGGCATGTCAACGCTATTTTTTCATCAGCGGCCCATACTATCAAGCTTCTCAATGCAGCCAAACCTTTCCTCACCACACAAAGCGATTAACCATAGCCAGAGCAGTAATTGGCTCCCATCTAGACTACTGAAACTCCCTCCTTGCAGGCACCTCTAAGCACAACTTCAATAATATCCAGTCTATCCAGAATAATGCAATCCAAAGAGCTATGAACTTGACCAAACGGGACCATGCAACAGACCACAGAAAAGCCGTCCATTGACTACCAATAAGGGAGAGAATCAACTTCATTACCCACCACTGCCCCTCAAACTCAGCACCACCCTACCTTTCATGGAGAATCACCAAACTTTCCTCTTCAAGACCAATCAGAGCTGCCGACAATGACCATTTGATCCTTTCACGTTTCACGTATTCGAAAGCCAGAGGCACTAGCTTCCCAACCACTGCTGCATGACTCTGGAACGCCCTACGACCCCATTGAAGGGGTGAAACCGCATATTGGACATTCAGAAAAAAACTTAAAACTAGACTGTTCAACTTACTTGGTACTGTGTGGTCGTCAGAGGGGCGGCAACCCTCTGTAGCCGTGCGGCTTGACATCGTGTTTAGGTCCTATCCTCTAACTCCCTGGTGCTGTGCGCGCATGCCGGCTGCAACTACCAGCAGCTCCAGCTCCAACGGCTCTAGCGGGGCCTGGCGCGGCTTACCGCAGCATTCCGTGCTGGTTCCACCTGCTTATCGGGGGTTACCAACTGCACCACAGCCTTCAGGCGGTGCATTTACGCAATGCAGAGGCACCCCGGCTTGAAGTTTGGGAACCAGGTAACAGAGGGAATGCAGCCCGGTAAGCTTTTTTGCCTAATCAGCGTTGGTCTACAGTAAGCCCACTTGAAAGACTTGAAAGACCCTGCATGGCGAATGCAACAAACTACCCAGTGATCTTATCATCCTTACTAAATGTACAGTGTCCATTGTTAGTTCCTCACATGAGTCACTGTCTGTTGCCATGACATCATACAAAAAGCATGGAGGGAGTGGGGCGGCAGACCCACTGCTTAGGTACCTGGGTGATACAGGTCTGGAAGATGGCTTGGGGGAACCGGTGCAGTGGACTCTGGGGATTTATTCTCACTCCCGGTTGCGTCTACCCATCTTGAACAATGGCCCTTTCTCATGGCTAGTATCGCAAAAGAGCTAATTTTATACCCTAGTCCTTTTGATCTGGGTATTCTGATGGATGCTCTGAAAGACTGACTAATCGATTTATGGCAATCTAAAGTAATCTCGGTTTCTCAGATAGAAGTGCCTTCTAGACTGGCTGCATCGTCATTGCCTTCCAAATCAGACAACGCTTGCCAAGTCATTTTGCAAAGGGCCACAATAGATCAGGATACGCAAACTGTTCTTACCCGCAAGTATTCCTTAGGGGCTAAGGGGCCAATATTACCCACTGAAGAGAGAGTCAAGTGCCCCAAGGCCGTCCTCACAGACCCATTAAAGGAATTATGTCCATTGGCACCTAGACCTAGTCTACATGCAGTTGAACAACTAGCAATGGTTACTGTTAAACCCAAGAAGGTATCCCGACGGAGTCTTCAGGAAATAAATTCACAGATGCCTAATTTAAATGACCCGAGAGCTTTTGATTTCATCATGGACCAAAGGAACATTGTTATTACTAACATCCCGAAGACTGAAGGAAAAGAATCCAAACAAGCCTTTCGTAATAAAGTCCTTGCCTGGCTAAGATAGAGAACCGGCCCGGGGGTAGTCAGAATGGCTGATCTGATGATTCTGCGCAGATTGGAATTGAGTGACTGGTGTAGGCAATCTTATTGTGACTGTGTCATCGTTGGCTGTGGGGGTAGCACTCTTTCGGCTTTTCTAAGATGTTGTAAACACATCCCTAGAGGAGCCTCGTATTGCAATTTAATATTGGAAGGTGTTTTTATTACGTGCTGCTCCTTCCTACTGCTCACTGGCCGTCCCTTTTGCATCCTTCTTACCTCAAAGCTATTTTGATCATTGTTATCTTCGTTGACTGGACTACATGTACCCATGTTATCCCCATTTTAGCTAATGTTATAATTGTATGTTTTATGTTGCTGATGTTGTACCTATTTTGTCTTTGTCTGTGCCCACACTCCTCAGGGTTCATGGCAGTGCGATACAAATTGATTAAAGTAAAGTAAAGTACTCTTTCCTTTGTCCCCTGATATCCATCCCCCGCCTGTAACTAGCGCTTGGATGCCTGCAAAAATAAATAAATACCAAAACAAAAACTGTCAACGCCCCTTGTTTTTCTCTCCAGAGTGCACTCACGTGCCATGTGTTCCTCTGAGTTCCTCTGATGCTGTGTCCCCCTTCAATTACCTGAACAGCTGGGTGCAGTGCCCCTCCCCCCGCCAAGGATCAGGCATGCCTCCTGTAAACACTATGCCTGCAGACATCCTAATGGTGTGAACACGGACTGTTCACTGCAGATGGGTGTCACAACCCAGGATGCATGGTGGAGAACCCCTAGCCTCTCAGGGGTCCTGGAATCATGTTAGGGTCATGAAATGTGTAAGGCAGGCCCAAAAACGATCTATAAATAATTATCCAAGGGGTCAATAAGGAGTGCACGTTTTGCAAGAAAAACATGTTTTATTACATCCAATAAGGGCGGGAGAGTAGGCCAGCTCCGTGGAACTGGAAACTGAAAGCTCACTCGACACCCCCATTTCAGTTACAAGCTTTATAGCTGAAAACTGCAAAGTCTACATATGCAATATTTACCAAAACTACATTTCCTATTGGCGATCCCCTGTACAGAAATCTAAACTTCACCTATAATTTACTATCCAATTGGTCAATAATCTATCTGTGATGACATGAATACAACGACCTGTGAATTACCTAATAGTGCAGTGAGCAGAAAAAGTTTTGTTCTGATTGGCCAATTGCCATTTGCATGCCTCCCGAAACAGACAAATCTCAGAACTGATGTGAACTGTGAATTCAATGCCCTGTGATAACAAAAGTTGACATAGTACTATTTTCTCATGAGACCAGACAACTTGGCAATCCCAAACTGCTCCTTGACCTAGTAGTTGCAATCTTTGGCAACACCTCTTGCGACTCCCATCTTGAAACATGTTGAGTTCTTAGTACATATCCTCCCTATCTCTCCAGTAAAACAGGTGGCTTTATAAAAAAAACACAGCCGAAACACTGCTCATGTGGCCTAATTTCTCAGATTGAATTGCTCTATTTAGCTTGGCACCTATAGTTCCAATGCTGTTTCTCAATGGAGGCAGTATAACCACAACCTAGTTCAATATTCTGGCAGTATCTCAAAACAATGTTTTGTTCTCACCAGATCTGCCCTTCACACCTGCTACACTAATCTTATTGTCAGGAACAAAACTATTATACTGGATTCCATTCACAGCTCCTGTTGACTGCTCAGCCTTGCAGCATTAACAACTATCTGCATGGCGCCTTCCCCCTTCCTGCCGGGACCTTGGCTGCCTGAACACTCACTAGAGGGAAGCAAGAATAAGATCTAATTAAATGAACAAAACAAAAACTCCAAGAGGCGGCCTAATGTTCTAACCTGCAAACAGCTATAACCTCTAATGGGACCTAATTCAAAATGGCAAGACTCTGGCTACCGTGGCTGACAGCCCTTATGTTACTAAACATCAACATCTATCCTACTAAATGTTTGCACTACGTGGCACCTCAGCCACCCCTTCACCAACTACTAAAGTAACATCTTCTGAGTTCTCCTAAATACAAATAAAGCACAACAAATATTGTTGTCCCAATTCTAAACATATTGTGCAATACTGTTGCTGCTCCTCCTTTCACTGTGTAGTGCTCTCTAACGTGTGTTAATGCTAAATCAGATGACAAAATTGCTGACACTTAATCACCAGCTCTCTATCTTATAGAATGCCCTCAATCTATACTTCCTTTCACGTTTAAGACGTTGTACCTGCATCCCAACAAAAGCAATATATTGTGCATGACTATGATACTTATATCTTTGTGAAATCAGTTTTTTTGATCAAGTGTAGTTTTTTGGGCAGCAAGTGGACCTCTGGCTTCCAACCCTTGTTAGTTGTCTAGTTCACGGGTCTGGAATGGTATAAAGTGCTTCAGTGGACAGGGGAATTAACAATACTACATTAGTGGGGGATATGCACACCAACAGGTTCCTATACCTATATGCACAATGACAATTTAAGCAACACAGATGTCACCTAAAGAAAGATCACACTTTAATGTGTATACTTTATGTAAATTACATGAGAAGAATCATTCCAGGGGGAAGGTAAATCCTGCCTTTGTAGATAAACGCCTTTTATCTAGAGGAAAACCCAGGAGTATTGCTTTACCAATATGGGAGGTGTCTCAGACTGTTAATATTTAAAACAGGCTGAGTTGCATGCTTTCCCATTCAGGGTGTAGAGGAGGCCTCAAATATGGCCTGTCCTCCAACCTACTGTTATACACAGTAGGAAATAAGAAAAATTTAGTTAACTACTGTGGAGTGTTTTCAAGTATTTGTATAACTTGAGTGTGTGTGGTGAAATCACCACTTTTAAAACATTGTATAATTTTGTATGTGGTGTAAATGCATTTTTTAGAAAAATGTTTTTTGATACTTGTGCTGTTTAGCAAATGAATTAAAATATGATATTCTAAATGTTGGATACATGTCATTTATTAGACTCGACATAGCCTATATTTGTTTGAATAAGCTGTGTGACCAGGTTCCAGTGTGCTGAGGGCAACATGTTGTATTAAAGAAATATGTATATGTCCCTTCTTTTGATTAAACAGATAGTATATCCCCACTTGGTAGGAGGGATTATCACTGCAGTGTGGGGCAACCCGCAAATGAATTAATGCTGTCCTCCAACCAACCATTTTGAAGTTCCAGGAACGGTCACGCCGAGATATGCGACGTATGATGAGCAAAGAAACCAGCAGAGAGCTGCAGTGGGACTCTGCCGCGTACCTATCAGACGGACAGTACCTATTGAAGTACCTACACTTAAGAAACCTTGGACAGTAAGGAACCCATTGAGAAAACCATATCGACAAGTGAGACAGAATGACGATTGTCAAAACGTGATGCCTGAAGAAGCCAAGAAAAGCCTCAAAGAGGACAAATGGTGACATACAAGAACTCGGACTGACTCGCAGATAAAGAAAACAACGACCTGTGAATGATGAAAAGAGACGAAACATCATGGATAAGCGACATCCTGAATTGAAGTAAAAGGACAATGTCAAGTATATGAAGCTTATGCCATAAGAGCGATGAAGATATGCAACCAGTTTACAAGTGTACATATGCTTGGAAACGCAAGAAAGCTGAGGAAATCGTGCGTCTTGCTATGCTTAGTAGGAAATTGGATGCGGCAAGCGGCACATATACATATCTACCTCAAAAGGAACACTTTATATGACGTATATGTCAACTTTGCAAAAGGGCAGAAGAAACTGCAAGTTACCAGAGGCCCTAGGAGAGAAAGCCCTCAAACATGAGAATCGAAAGCCAAAGACAGAAACGAAACTCATATGCATGAGACCCATTCAAAGAAACCAAGGTCAACTTAGCTGACCAGACTAATACAATTTATGATGCCAAGGGCAGAGTATCCTGTTCAAAGGAGTCGAGATAAGCAGCAGAAGGCATTTGGTGGGCAGAAAGCTAAAATCAATTACATTAATTACATGGAGACGGAGACGATTTCACGGTGCCTAAAACACGTGACCTGCCAAACAAGAAGAGCTGGGGCCATCACACCTACACGCAGCCTTGAGCCATGCATAGATATCAGAGTTCTCCCGGGCAAAGAGGCAGCACTGATGCCTACAAATTAGAAATGAATTGACACATGGCCAGTGGGTCAGTGATGGATGGTGGTACTGGTTGGTGGGAGGCTAGGGGAGCTGACGGGCACCCTGCACCTGGCCGACCGAACTGCATGCTACTAAGCAAAGTGGAAAAGTACAAGGTTACGTGTATCAACCCAATCACAATGTACCAAGAAATCTATGATCCTATAGTCCGTAGAACCAATGAGATGTTGTACTTTTAGTGACGTCCACTGTAGTCATTCTGAAGGAAGGGCTTAAATGCCCCACCTGACATTAGTTATCCAATCCTTTTACTCCACTATCACATACAGATATAGTACCTATAGTAAAGTTACCTTCCTATAACCAATAGAATTGCATGCAACATTTTTAGCATTTTACGTCAGCGATGACAAGTTTTTAGAATAAAGGATGTGATTCTTGTGAAGTTCATCGGAGTTGAAGAGAGAAGGAAGATCGAGCAACTGCTGATATTCATAACCCCATTTTTTGTACTTGTCATTAAACGGACTCCCTTTGTCAAACCATTGTCATTATTGATTTGATGCTTAAGTACTAATCTGCATCCCCATCCATCTCACGGGTGCTGCTATTCCATCTTAAAGTGTCGTTTGGGAAAACCCCAGTCCTATTGGCCGGCAGGGGTCCCTCCTGCACAAGGGTGTAGACGGATTGGCCTTAGGAAGTGTGATGTCAGGCCCTGCATTAGATTGTACTTGCCTTTAAGACAGGTGGTTAGGCTTAGTCATCCTCGGTCATGTCATACCCAGTACTTTACGTGTATGTATCTCAGATCATCAGTCCACTCTTCATTCTCTTAGCAAGTCTAGATGTGGGGGACCACCCAGACGCTCAGGGAGGAAGAATCCCTCTATGCCTCTCTACTAGTTGACTGGGAGCAGTAACCAATTTGGAATATGTTTAACCCTTTCATTCCCAGGAACCCTGAGCCCTGCATGTTGCTAGAACTGTTTACAGTCACATGTTTGACAGATTCATGTAGGAACTCCCAAAGCAATGGCTGCATCGTCCAATCATCGTTTTGCTATCTTGAGTCAATTTAGAGTGAACTATTGGAATCCTATACAGCACCACCCACACCTACAGATGGCCAATTGTGGGGTATAATAGTCCAGTCAACACAATATCCCACTACCGTCATAAAGAAATTAAGCACATACACTTACACGGTAATACCATCACCATCCCACACACATGAGTTTTATCATATACATACATGAACTCAATCTTCTTAGCTAATGTTGGGCCTCTTTCCTCAAGGAGCCTCCTGTATTTGTAAGTGATTTTATCCTTCAAAATATTATGTACTTCTTTTTCTATTCCACTATAATTGAGCTCTTTCATATCATAGTTGTCTTTCTTATAACTTAAGAACTCATATTGCCTTGTACTATACAAAACATGTTATCACTACTCATGTACTCAAAATAACGTAGGTTCCACCAAAAACATGCTAGAAAACCTACCACCATACCATGATGGTGTATGAACCCAAAAATGTCCATGGCAACCCGTTTATACTGGACAATTATTAACAGACTCACTAAAAATTATTACAATCACATAAAGAAAAACTCAGGTGATGATGGGTCCCCTCCACTCTCACCGCCTGAAATCAGCTCAGGTGCCATTAGTCCATCTCTGGTAAATAGCTGGGCGAGTAATAGAAAGGGTGTGGTTTCAGGGACCATTGGTAGCAGTACTGATTTCCTGCAAACTTGCAGAATAATATCTTCATTTAAACAATGTACGTCATGTTTGTGAACGCTTCTCCCAAGGGCCTGAATAGAGTGTCGACCAAAAGCAGAGGCTGACAATGATTAAAGTGTTGACCAAGCGTAGAGTCTGACAATGGTTCCTCCCTTTGATCTTTCATTTGGTTGGTGTGGTCCTTGTCTCGCATCCAAAGATTTGGTCCTGTCTCAACAGTGTACATACTCCATTCTAGTACCCATCGATATTGAAAACCCCTGACTCTTGTGCTCTCTGGAACTCACTCTTCTACCCATCCTATTCAGTGTGCCGACTCTCATCGGTTCAGTGATGCCAGATGGTCAGCTATTCTGCGATTAGGAAGCACCCAGCAGCATTGCTGTTCAATTTCTGTAGGATGTTCTCAACTGCATCTTTTCTACCTTCTGGGGAGGGCAACCCACTCAGCTGCCAGGGTACAGGCTGACCCAGTTCACTTGTCTGTGTCTTGAGCACATACTGTATTTGAGAGCACCAGTTTTGAGTATTACTTTTGCAGCTGAAACAGCCATCTCCCAACACACTCCCACAGTATTTGGCACAGTGTATCTCCAAGAAATGTCAGACACAGCCGGGCACAGCTTGACACAGCCTTCTGAAACACTATCTGACATTTCACCACAAGATGAGTTCTTGTCATGCAGTAGGGGTCCAAGGGCCTCATAGAGTGTGAATGTTAATGTCCACTTGGGCATACAGCTAAACAGGTAGCCATTGTTTGCTGTATTGTTGTTGGACCATATGGTGACCACTCACCTGGTTTACCAGCAATTGTCTGAGAACCAGGGCTCGATCATTGTAAACCTCTCAATCAACATGATACACTCCTCAATCAATTGGAAACAAGGTATTGATCTGCTCCATCAATGATATGCTGCAATTGTTCACAGTAGTCACTGTATTTAAAAACAAATAATTTGTTTATGTATAGATTTAATTAATATGCATATGTTCTATTGTGGCCAAATTCAAAGTGCTGGTAACCAAGTTTGGACAATACTAGTGTGCTTTGGTTAATAACAGAGGATGTCAAATTAGTACAGTTTTAGTTTGGCTACATTCAAAAGCAGAGCTAGCTAACTCAGTACAATTCTAGTGTGCTTACATTAGAAGCAGTGGGTTACAATTCTAGTGTGGCTATATTCAAAAGTAGTATTAACGATATAAGTACAGTTCTAGTGTGACTAAATTCAAAAGCAGCGTTAACTAACTCAGTACGATTCTAGTGTGGTTACATTCAAAGCAGTGGGTTGCAATTCTACTGTGGCTAAAATCAAAAGGAGCACTAACTAAATAAGTACAGTTCTAGTGTGGTTAAATTCAAAAACAGCATTAACTAACTCAGTATAATTCTAGTGTGGTTAAATTCAAAGCAGAGGGTTACAATTCAAGTGTGGCTAAAATAAAAAGTAGGCCTAACTAAATAAGTACAGTTCTAGTGTGTTTAATTCAAAAACAGCGCTAACTAACTCAGTACAACTCTAGCATGCTTAAATTCAAAGCCACAGGTTTCAATTTTAGTGTGGTTAAAATCAAAATTAGAGTAACTAAATAAGTACAGTTATATTGTGGTTAAATACAAAGCGCCCGTAACCAAGTTAGTAAAATACTAGTGTGGCTAGCTTCAAAAACAGCCATGGCAAGGGGGACGTAAAGAAACATATTGATGCAACATATAAGTGGTCATGGCTGAAGGACATGGCTAGTGAACCCCAAATAAGCATATTGTTGGAACATGTACATTGGCCAAGGCCGAGGTCCATGGGCACAGGTCATGGCCAAAGGGCATGGCTAGTGGGCCACAATCAAAACTATTGCTGCAATATGCACAGTGGCCAAGGCCCAAAGGCCAAAAGCCATGCACACTGGCTATGACCAATGGCCATGGCTAATGGGCCCCAGAAAAAAACAACTGGTGCACATGTACAATGGCCAAGGCCGAAGACCGTGGCCAATAGCCAAAGCCATGGCAAGTGGGTCCCAAAGAAACCATAGATGCAATATGTATAATGGCCAGGGATGAACACCATAGCTAGTAGTCCCCAAAGAAACCTATTGGTGCATCATGTACAGTGTGCACGGCCGAACCTGATATCATCAGTGCTGTCATATAACATGTAATTAGTAATGCAACCAGTGATGTCACCTGTGATGTCATCTGCAATTTCATCAGTGTGGTCATGCTGCACAGCAGGGAGTGGATAGTTAAGGTGGACTTGATTAAAATGTGAGTGCTTACTATCAGGGGTTTTATTGCATTCAAAGTGATCACGTGTGTGCGTGCGTGTGTGTGTGCGTGTGTGTGTGTGTGGTGGGATACCTACGGGCGTTGGCGCGGTATAAGCTCAATAACATAACCTAACATAGTATGAGGAGGGAGTGGAGGCGAGGCAGGTGTGGGAGACTGTGGGACACCTCCCATTTAAAGTAAACGACTTACAAGAGTCGGACTAGAAGACCACAAAATAACTGTGGTCGATGTAATCACATAGACCCAATGGACTGTAACTAACCAAGTCATAGTCATCTTTATTTATTCAGCACAATGGCTATTACAGCTGTAGTCATACAAAAATACAAGTGTAATAGAATACAATAGATTCAAACTATTTCCAACCTAACTATCACTAAAGATTTAAATAACCAAAATAGTTTGTCTGCAATTAGGAATCTTAATATTATGCAAAGAGAATCCCACAAAAGAAGAGAGGGAAGAGGACCAAAAAAACGTGAATTCAGTCCTCGCTGTCCCACATTCAGTTTAACACTGGTGAGCAATCCGAAAAACTTTACGCTGCACCCCTGCCTTCCATATGAAAGTTCTGAAAGCGAAATACCACATTCTCGCTTGCAGTGGAGAATGTTTGCACGAAAGCTTCATGTAAATGAGCTATGTTGCCCTCCCTCAAAAGAGGCTTAAGCATAGTTTGGGCCTCATTACGACCCAGGCGGAAAACCATGGTGCTAATAGCACCATGGTCCATGCCGGTAACTTACCGACTCCGCCATGGAGAAAGGGGGAATTACCACCCCATCACAAGGTTGGCGGGGCGGCAATTCCCCCTTCCTCCATGGCCCTTCCCCATTCCCATTTTTGCCCCATAGGGCTCAACGGGAATGGGGAAGGCGCTAAGTACGGTGCCGCAAATTGCGGCACCGTAATTAGCACCAAGGTCCCTTTGCGGATCCCTACTTTAACGGCTGGTGTAGACCGCCCGTTAAGGTCGGGTCCCGCAAAGGGACCTCGTAATCAGGCCCTAATGGGTTAACGGCGCTGCAGCCTTTTACGGCGCCGTTAACCCATTAGCGCCAGGGTCGTAATGAGGCCCTTTGTCTAAAATGGGAATAGAGGGTCAGCACCTCAAGTGCAAAGACATAAATGTATATCAAGGTTAGACTTTCTGCCCCTTATCTATTTTAAAGGCAAGATGCCTAGATGTTATTTTAGATAGTGTGCAGCATCTTCAGGGAACACATGTAATCTTAATAGGAATCCAACACAACATTTCATATTGAGATGTTGCTTGAATCTAGGATATTCCAGCTAAATGTATGGTTGATCAGATTGCCATCTCTCAAACCTAGTTTTGATCTTCTGCACATCTGATTTAATAATCAACTTTGGAAAGTCCCATAGATGGATAAGGTGATGGACATCTAATAACCTCTCTATATTTATGAAGCAAGGTAGAGATAATGAACCTCCAGAGTCACTACATACCTGCAACTGGTACTCATATATAGTGTCCCCATCAGAAGCCTATAGTTAAGCGCACAATAAGAATGGTCTTAAAAATGCCTCCTAAATCATTTCTTTCAGACCCGACTCTTCATGTCCCATGATAATAGAGGATGACACAGGAGGCCCGACAAGACCTTTAAGATAGAGTTCTCACCTAATTGTAACCTATCCATCTTGGCGTGGGTACATAATTCACTAGCACATAGGGCTCCTGTGGCTGCTGTAGGCTTGTAATCCTGAATCAGGGAAGACACAGGGTGACCTTCACATTTCTGGCTGAAACTCAGAATACCTACTCCAGACCCTTTCAAGGTAAGCTCAGTCTTCTTAAACTGGAGCTTCCAGTAAAACGAGGAAGAGAGCCTAATTCTTAGATTGTATGGTTTCCAAAGCCCCCCGCCCACCCACCCCTACGATAGGCTTCCATCTAAAACCAGGCAATGAGCCCTTCACTAAACCTTGGTTTGAATACCATTAAATTCAAGTCTCTTTACAATGCAAAAATTGCTCATGTAATGAATGAAGTCCTACATGGAATGGCTGGCAGAATGGCTGAGTCAGCTTGGCTATGGCTATCTAAGCACCCCCATCTTGCTATTGATATTTACAGAAAGACTGCTTAATAAACACAGAATCCATCAAAATAAATATCATAAGTTATTCTCTTGATTTCACATGAAGTCACCTGTTGTTACGTCCACTATGTGCATCTTAGACATTGGATCTTGGGGAAAGATCTGTTTTGTTGGATGGATTTTGCAGGGTAATTGCACTTCCAAACTCAGGAGGCGATATGGCTTCCCTCTGGAGAATAAACAGAAGCAAAGCCAGTTGTAATATCACATAGACTGGTTGTACGTGGGGCAGGCTCAGCCCCATACATCTCATTTGAGGGTTAGGATGACTAGAATTAAAAAACATGATGTCCGATCTTGCTAATTTCATTTGGTTCCTTGTGGAAGAACAAGCGCTTAACTGCCTCCTGAGGAACACAGGCATCTTCATTTTTCTGGGGGAGAGCTGGAGTGATCTGACCTACCAAATAATCATGGGAATTTCATTTTATGCAACAGACCATTATCCTCCAATGTTCAGTCCCTGGAACATCATGTGTGTTAAAGTCCCTCCAGTGGTTCAGGCAGGACTAACCCCTTTCCATCTCTCAGGAGGCTCACCAGTATTCCCAGAACATTCCAAAAGTAGTCGATAGCATGACATTGGGAGCCCTACCAGCACAAGAATACAGGGGGCCTGGGTAATCCACAAAAAGGAGTCCCACAGCAACGAGCTTTGCATGGGATCATATATGTGATTCCTGGAGCCTTCAAGGAAGGCTTTGTTCTTCCATCCTCTTTGTATCTGTCTCTCCCTCTGACCATATATCCTTCTCTGTCTGTCTCTCTCTCCCCCCGGACCCCCTCTCTCTCTCTCTGTGCTTTTGAACTCCTCCACCAACCAGGGCACACACAGAGGCTGAGTCATTCCACTGCCTTCTCAAACAAAGCAGGCCTGCTGCTGGCGAAAATTAACTTCTGCCTAAGTTAGGAATGGAATTCCATTTGGCACAAAATTATTCCTTTCATTAGTAGAACGTCCTGGGCCTTGCATGCAGCTACCATAGCTTACATTAATACTCATCTTGTAACTCTCAAAGGGGAACGGTGAATGTAATTAGACTCCTCATATTTCAAATGTTCTTCCTATAAATACAGAAATTGACAATAAATGAAGAAAAAAACCAATTCAAAGGGCATGTACACAGATTTCACGCCATTCTAGGTGAATGCTTTTTTAAAGGAAAGAACAGCCATTTGTCTATGCATTTATGAGTGCCAGGATTTTGCAATGAATACATTTACCCAGTTGGAGGATCGAGTATGCACAAACCTTTCTGTGTTTATAGAATGTTCAGAATAAATAGTGTCCCAAACAATCAACTGTATAATCATCATCCCAGAACTCAAAATAGCCATCAAATGTAAATTATTTCAGCCATTTCCTGTGCTTTACATTGGGATCCCTGCCACTGAGGACAATCAGTACCCCTCTTGTCTCCCAGAAGGACAGAGAATCACCGCAATTCTGCACCATTGCCATGCAGAATCAGGAACAAGTATGCTCCATGCCAGAAATTCTAGCCCACCACTAAGTCTACTTTTGTAGTGGAACTTCATTGTTGAAGTAGCTGGCTGGATCAGTCAGTGTGCTTCTAACAATTTCAACAGTGGTCATTATGGAGCTTCTTTGTTTAAGGTATCCACTGTCAACTTTGATCATACTGCTTTGAGCCGCCATTTCAATTACATACAGTGTCTCATTAATGCAAATAATATTGGTCTGTCTAACACTTTGCAAGCTATTAGTACATACCAGTCTACTTTAAAATATAGGCAATTGCTTTTGTCATCCAAATATGTTTCCATGTATTACTTATTTGCATCTTGTCAACTAGAACGAGTACTTCTGTAGCCCACACAGAGACAGCAAGAACATGTATGCCTCATTTTGACCTGGCAACAAGACGTGTTTGTTACTTGTTATACATGACAGGCAATTATCTCGGCATGGGAACATGCATTATTCAATGGATAATTACGCGCATGAGAAGTAAACATATTGCCTAATGATGTACTATAAACCATGTGTCAGAAGTATTGTTTGCTAAGCTTATCCTGTCTCCACGTGAAATATCAGCAGTAAAATGGAATCACTGTATTTTCTGTATTTTTGTTATATAATGCGGTTTAGTTCCTGATGAAATGTTTCACATATACATTTATTTAATTACAAATACAAACATCCATAACAGTAATAACATAACATCTCAATTAACTATCACATAAAATAATTATAAAAAACACTCTCAACAAAGATCCTAAAATGCTCAATAAAGCTATCATGACATCATTTACAACCAAATTCATTAGACTTTAAAATAATGTATTAAAATCTACAAACAGAATAAATCATTCCACATGAATGCTGCTCTTTCTAATTACAACTTTCCAGCAGTATTTTATCATCCTGGTATCCAGATCATGTATCATGGTAATGGGTTTATTTGCATTAACAGAATGAACCACCCGAAAAGGACATATTACCAAATATCTTTGTGGTCCCAAAAAGTTATAATGAATTGTTCCAAAACCTTCTCCCAATCCCAGAGATCAATATTTTGCGCAAAATCGGCCTTAAGCCAATGGAAGCGCCAGTTCCAATCAGGGTCCCACTCAATTGATTTAAACAACTTGACAATAATGTTATAGTGAACAGCCATTGTGTTATCAAATTCGCTACCCATCACCCTCCCCAACAAATTCAGAAGGGAGCATCTAGGGTCCTTGATAGCTTTAATGCACAAAACCCACCACTTTCTTTTTGCGAGGCCTACAAGTGATTTCACACCCAATTCTAATCTGAGAATTTCTATAGGCACGGCTTCCGAAAGGCTAAAAACACCCCACCAGAATTTGCCGTCCAGCACGTCCAACCATTGATAATCCTCTAAGGGCAGTGTATCCGAGCCATAGAGTATAGCTGGACAAAAACTCTGTTTGTACGATAGAATGGCCCCTTAAACGCTGTACCCGGCTGTTTCATTTGCAAATCTATTTATCATGGCTGTAAACAAGGTAGATTTACGAAATGTCTCTGCAATTAATTCGGCATACTTTTTGCTTTGGCCAAACATAACCCCAAGATATTAATATTCATAAACCAGAACGATTTTCCCCTCTGGGATATTTACAGCGTTGTATTACATTGCTTGCCCACATTAAACATATATTTGGTCTTCTCAGCATTCAAGACCAAATAGTTATCAGTTGCATATTTATATATTTCATTGGCTGTTCTCCACAGACCAACACAGGTGTGATCCAGAATCACCATGTCATATTCATAAGGCAACCATTCCACATACATATCCCCAATCTTGGGCAGGCAGTTTCATACTTTTTGCAATCTGCGGGGCAGTTCAGCTATATAAACTTTGAACAGGAGAAGGCCTAGCACACACCCTTGTTATACCTCTATTTGTCAAAATGCGCTGCCTGCCACCCCCTCCACTGTCCAACCTAACCTGCACCAGTGTGTTAACATGCAACTACATCGGTACCCACAAAAGCCAACCAGGCAGTCAATGCCCTATTCATTTCTACCACAAATGATCATGGTCCACGATGTCAAAAGTGGACTTAATATCGACATACAGAACATACAAAACACACTGGGCCCGATCATGGGTTTGGCGGAAGGGTTATTGCCCATTCCCCATTGGGCCCATTCAGGAATTCCTCGTTCCCCATTGGGCCCAATGGGGAAAATTTGCGCTATTACCAGTGGCGGATTTCCCCCCGGCGGTAATAGCGCCAAAAATCGGTAATTTTGACGTGGATTTCCAAGGCCATGATCTGGTGGACCCTTAAATGCGGCGGTAATAGTGCTACCGTCGCATTTAAGGGTAACCTCCAGACTCGTGATGAGGCCCACAGTGTCAAGATATCATTTCTCTTGCCCTTCTAATAGGTGTGTCAAGCAACATGATATTATGAATAGTGGAGGAGTCCTTCTTCAACTTTGTCTGAATAATGCAGAGCAATGCAGCCGAATTAGCCCATTTCTGTAAATCGGGAAGCACCAACGTCACAAATACCTTGCTCGTCACGTTCAGCAAGATAGTTATTAGGTAATAACCTAATCCCTTCTTTTTGGAAAGGGATTAATATCGAACTCCTCCATGAGTCAGGTACAAATCCCTCGGCACAAAAAGGATTTCCAGAATATAGGTTCTTGTTTTAATAAAAAAATTGTTAAACCATTAGGGCCAGGAGCTCTAGACATTTAAATCTCTAGACCTTTAACGTTTCCCAATGGTAATATCAATATCATCTCCATCAAATACCATTTTGAAAACATCACTTGGTGCATCAACTGGGCATCTGAGCACTACTGGATTAATACATTTCAGTTACAGGTATCCTCCAGATACTTTCTCCAATTGGATTAATAATCCACTTGACCTGCTTTAATGTATAGGTACCCAATGTCTCCCAAATGTGTTTAATATCTCCTCTCCCTATGACTTTCAGCATATGTTGCCATTGATCATTTTGTATTGCATATGTCTGCTATTTAACCCAATTGGTATGCAGATTTTGTATTATTCTATTGGCCCGGGCAATCTCATTGCCTTCCCTATACAGACTCCTTGTCATTCTAATCTCCTTTTTGACCTACCATTTAGCTTTTAATACTGCTCCAACAATTGTTTTTTGTTTTTTTTTATTCGTATTTATATAGCGCACATCAGTCCGAGGACATCGTGGCACTTGTTACAGTGTGCAATTTAGTTACATAGCATGAGCAACAATATATATACAGGTTACAATATAGCTATATTACATTTCTGATTAAGTTACAATGTACAGGTTGGAATAAAGGGGGGAAATAGCAGTGCTAGTTGAGGAGGGTGGTCTTGAGGTTATTGCGGAAAACAGTGATGGAAGTTTCACCTCTGAGGGTGACACGGAAGGAGTTCCAGAGTTTAAGTGCAATGTAGGGAAAGCCTAGACCTCTTGCTGTGGCCCTTTTGATGCGTGGAATGTGAAGTTGGTTTGCGTACTGTGTTCTGGTGGGGCGTGAGGAGGTGGATCTCGATAGTGATTCATATAGGTAGGTGGGAGCAGTGTTATTGATGCATTTGTGTGTGATGGTGAGGATTTTTAGGGTGATACGGTCTTTGACCTGGAGCCATTGCACAGAGCGTCTGGCTTGGGATATGTGGTCTCTTCTAGGGATGCTCATGGTGGCTCTGATGGCGTTGTTTTGTGTAGTTTGAAGTTTGTTAATGTTCTTAGCAGAGGTGTCGGCTAGAAGAACATTGCAGTAATCGAGTTTGGCTCCTATAGTGGCTCTAGCTATGGCTAGGCGGTTTGGGGCGGATAGGTAGGGTTTAATGGAATTGATGAGCTTAGTGCTGAAAGCTGATGCCTAGGCTATGGCGCTGACTTGTTCGTTCTTGGATAAGTTGGCATCAATGTGAACACCTAGTATCTTGACGGATGATGATACAGGGATGGTTGAATTGTCTATGTTGAAGTTAGCGTATTGGGGACTGAGCTTCTTTAAAGTACTGTTCTGCCCAAGGATGAGTATTTCAGTCTTCTCCCCGTTCAGACAGAGGCCATTGATTGCCATCCAGGCTTGGATGGTAGCATAGATGTTGTGAAGGGTAGTGGCGTCTTGGAGATAGAGTCCAGTAAGAGGTATGAGAACTTGAGTGTCGTCAGCATAGTTGGTATATGCAACACCTAAGGAATCGAGTAGGTCAAAGAGGGGTTTAGTAAAGAGGTTGTAGAGTGTGAGGGCTGTGCAAGAACCTTGAGGGACCCTGCAGTGTATAGTAGTGGGGTCTGCGTTAGCTGTGTCGGAATAGTCCTTAATGGCTCTGCCTTCGAGAAAGGAGGTGATCCATGTTGCTGCATGTTTAGAAAAGTGGGCCGCGTGGGTGAGGTGGGTGGTAAGTGTATGGTGATCTACTAGGTCAAATGCTGCAGATGTATCGAGAAGGAGGAGTAGGGCAGGTTTGCCTTTGTCCATGATCTCTGAGATTTGGTTCTTTAAGTCTAGTAGGGCAGATTCTGTTCCATGCCCTACACGGAAACCAGATTGCCTTTTGCCTAGAATGGTGTTCGCTTCAATGTATGATTGGATCTGGTTGTGAGCTGCTTTGTCCAGGATTTTCAAGAGGAAAGGGACTGTCGTTATTGGTCTATAGTTGTGTTGGGTCTAGAGTGGCCTTTTTCAGAAGAGGCCGAACCCACGCTTCTTTGAGATTACTAGGGACAATTCCTGTTTAGAATGATGCATTAATGAATGCAGTGATCACAGGAGCTAGGAGGTTGGCACACTCCTTTATGATCTTGGGAGGGCAGATGTCTGCTTTGCAGAGCGATGGTTTGAGGTTTTTTATGAGTCTAAGGACCTCAGATTCAGTGACGTCTCTGAAGGAGAATTGAGCGTGATTGAAGTCTGTAGACTTTTCTTCTGTGGGTCGGTTAGCTTTTTGGTTGGGGAGGGCTTTGCAGTGGTTTTGGATTTTAGTCTGGATGAGTTTTATTTTGCTGAGCATGGCGGACTGAATGCTATCACACCATGGTTTTTCTTTAACAATCCCGTCTGCGGTACCCAGAGGTGTGACTAATTCACTATAGATAGTGAATAATTCTTTAGCTTGGGAATTGGCCTTTGCGATCCTGTAATTGAAGGAGTTGGATTTAGCTTCTAAGATGTCTTTTTTGTATTGGAGTGCTATTTGCTTAAGGAGGCTCTTGTTTAGGTCACTGGGATCCTTTTGCCAGTTTTTTTGTGCCTGACATTTTTGTGCTTGGAGGGTTTGGTGTTCTTCTGAGAACCAGCAGTCACATTGAAATGATTTTTTATTTCTTGTTTTTGAGTGGGGCTATAGAGTTTATGGCGTTGGTGAGTGTTTCATTGAAGATAGCTGATAGGGTATTCGGGTCCTGGGAGAAAGGTGGTGCTAGGCAAGGGTGAGTGAGGAGGGGTCGCAAATTGTCTGCATTGAGTTTTTTTGAACTTCTTGTTGTGGCGGGTGGTGCGTGTATTAGAGTCTTAGGGGATTTGGAATATAATGCATGTGTGGTGTGTCCATGGAAGGGCAGTGTTTGAGATAATAGTGGACGCACAGTTGTGATCCATAACCCAGTCAAGGGTGCAGCCTTTGGCGTGGGTAGGGGTGTGGATTCCTTGGGCGAAACCTAGGTCTGCAAGTTCTTTTGCTAAGGTGGTTGCGGATTTGTCTTTGGGAGCATTGAAACCTAGATTTAGGTCTCCTAGTAGCAGGATTTTTGAGGATTTTTTGATGTTTTTACTGAGTCCGTGGGCGAGGTGCTCTTGGAAGTCTGCCTGCTGGGAGTCCGGGCGGTCTGTACACGGTGTGGATATTGATTAAATTATTGGGTGAAACTGTGAGCTTGGCTGATAGGATATCAGCATTCCAATGCCATTTACTATGGTCCGCTAGTCTGATGGACAGTGAGTCTTTGAAGATGATGGCGACTCCCTCACCAGTCTTGTCAAGTCTATCTTGCCTGAGGATGGTGTAGCCTGGCGGTAGGGCCAATGCGATGGCTGGGCAAGAGACATCTTTGAGCCAGGTTTCAGTAATGCAAAGTAGATCTAAGTTCTGCGTGGATAGTAGGTCATTTATCTCTAGTGCATGTGCAGGTATGGAGCGTACATTCAGTAGTGTAAATTTGAGAGGCGGGTATTGAATGCCTTTAGTGTTTTTGTTTGTCATGGTTTGGGGTGAGGTGTGGTGTGGTTGTTGTGGTATGCGGGGGTGAGGGTCTTTGGGCGAGGCAGTGTGGAGGCATGTTGTGGTGGGGGTAGGAGGGGAAGTGCTTAAGCTAGTGTGGGGTAGTGGTGTGGTGTGGGTGGTAGAGACTGACTGATGTTATGCATTGTTGCTATGGTGTGTGAGTCTGGTGCTGTGCAATGAGTCTGGTTGGCTGAGAGTAGGTGGGGAGGCAAGGTCGCCAATATGGTAATGGGAAGGAGGAGAGCTGATAGGCTGGCTGTGCTGAAGGTGGTAGTGGAGGTACGGGCGTGTGGATCTGTGTTGTGAATAGATGGTGAGCTGTTGTGCATAATGATGAGGGAGAGTGAGTGTGTGTGGTAGGTCACAGGTGAAGCGGGTCACAGTTAAGCAATATACTCTACCTAAAATTAGACTGTAAGTAACTAGATTTGAGTATCAGCGCATTCAGTAAAATGCAGTACCTAGATTTGAATATCAGCACATTCAGTAAAAATGCAGTACCTAGATTTGAATATCAGCACATTCAGTATAAAGCAATACCTAGATTTGAATATCAGCGCATTCAGTATAATGCAACACCTAGATTTGAATATCAGCATATTCAGTATAATGCAACACCTAGATTTGAATATCAGCGCATTCAGTATAATTCAGTACCTAGATTTGAATATCAGCGCATTCAGTAAAATGCAGTACCTAGCACATTCATTATAATGCAGTACCTAGATTTGAATATCAGCACATTCAGTATAAAGCAATACCTAGATTTGAATATCAGCGCATTCAGTATAATGCAACACCTAGATTTGAATGTCAGCGCATTCAATAAAATGCAGTACCTAGCACATTCAGTATAATGCAACACCTAGATTTGAATATCAGTTGGGGTGGCAAGGGCTAGTGGTGTAGGCATAGTGAGAAGCACAATCTGCAAGCCTTTATCTAGGGGTGGCAGGGCTGAAGTAGATCTAGCACAGGTGAACAGCAGTTGAATCAAGTACAGTGCCTATGACCGACGTCAACAGATGGCAGTAAGTTGTCAGTTAGGGTAGATGATGTGCAGGCAATATCCCCAGGTGCGGTATACACGGTGTATATGGAGGTATACAGTAGATGTGAACTCAGGCAGGAAGACAGATGGCGCCTTAGGATCTGCTCTCTGAGTGTGGGGTCTTGGAGATTAGATCGGTGTGCATGGCAGAGCTTACAAAGTACCTTAGAGTTTTCATGCAGGGGCAGGGTGGTTCTTGTGCAGCGATTCCGGCCACGGCGTGGAAGACGTGGACAGGCTGGGACAGGTACAAGCCTTTGTACGACGGCCTTCGTGGAGGCGGCTAGGTACGCCGGCCCGGCAGCTAATTGGCTGCTTTCAAGCCACAGGCAGCCAATGGTGAGGCTGCAGGAGGCAGGGATGCAGCAGGGTGAGGGGCGAAATGCCTATGAGGCAGGCGCAGCCATCTTAGAATGGCAGCCTTAATGAACGCGGCCTGGAAAAAAGTGCTGTTTTTATGAAATTACACGCATAACGTGCATCTGCATGAAGCGGTGGGCATCATTGGATCAGGGGAATGTAGGCTGATGTGTCTGCGATTTTTCAGTGTCAGGGACTCAGGATCATAGCGAGCAGAGGAAAGGTGCCCAGTTGCCTACCTTGACGTGGGGGGAAGCTCCTGCTTCACTTCCCTGAAGAGACACTGCTCCTGCAGTGCTGCGGCGGGCTTCAGCTCGGCTGCAGGCATGTAGATGAATGGGGCCACAGGCTGGGACAGGTACAAGCCTTTGTATGACGGCCTTCGTGGAGGCGGCCGGCTACGCCTGCCGGCGGCTGATTGGCTGCTTTCAAGCCACAGGCAGCCAATGGCGAGGCTCCAGGAGGCCGGGATGCAGCAGGGCGAGGGACGAAATGCCTATGAGGCGGGCACGGCCATCTAAGAATGGCAGCCTTTATGAAGTTGGCCTGGAAAAAGGTGCTGTTTTTATTAAATTACACGCGTAGCGTGCATCTGCAACAAGCAGTGGACATCATTGGATCATGTGTCCGCGCTTTTTCGGTGTCGGGGACTCAGGATCATAGCGAGCGGATGAAAGGTGCCCAGTGGCCTATGTCGACGTGGGGGGAAGCTCCTGCTTCACTTCCCTGAAGAGACACTGCTCCTGCAGTGCTGCGACGGGCTTCAGCTCGGCTGCAGGCATGTTGGTAATAGTGTCATGGCTACCTCCAACCTCGTAATGACCCCCATAGACGTGAATCTTTCAAAAGTTAGACATAGTCAAAATCTTTAGAGTCCAAAACCCTCAGTGCCAGAATTGACTGCTATAAGTTCAAAAATACGGATCTGTTAATCATTTCTTCTAGCCTATCAGGAAATAGACTTATCACAGTCAGGGTTTTAGATTCATTTTGAGGAGTTAATCTCATTGATTTAAGGTCTACTTTTAAGTCCACCAATTGTTACTTTCTTATCAATTCTAGATTGTGAGCTGGGTTGTTCATGGGTAGTGCATCTTTCCAGAATGGCCCCACAAATGGAGTTTAGCTCTGATCCCATTGCTTCAATTTCAGAGTCTTCTACTACTGTCCCTTGCTTCCCTCCAATTTCTCTTTCAGAACCCAGCTAGTTAAAGTGCCCTCACTTTTGTCTGCTATCTTTTTCCTTCTATTGGATTTCTTCCTTGATTTTTTAGAGCAGGCGGTACCAGAAGTGCCACTGCCATAATTCACATCGGCCGTTTCAAGACCCACTCCAAGTTGGCCTTATTTAGATTTTGCTATATTTTGCAGTTTTATCTTCTGCCTTTGTTTCCTGGATAGATGCATCTCTGGTGAATCTGCCACCATACCCTGAGTGTCCAGATTAATAATAACTTCTTCATTCTCCCCAATATAGGCAGTTGTATCACCCTGGGTTCAGTGACAAGATTGTTTACAAATGGAGGTAACCTGAACATTGGCAGAAGATGAACCCGATGCAGCCTAAGAGTAGATACACTGCAGCATATCCCTGTGGTGGCGTATCTCCTCATACTTCCTACCTCATAATTTTGAAAGAATTTGTGGGATATTCACAAGATCATGATGGACCCATTTGCTGCTAGCCTGAACCCACTGGATGCTGATAAGAGGCGCTCCCGCAGTAAAGTTGGATATCCAATTTGCTGTTTGTCCCTTGTCTTGGGCACCTGTCCCTTTAATTGTTCACCTTTTCCTTTCCACTGTATTTCTCTGTGTTTCTTCCCTCCTCACCACAATGCAATTGAAGCTCCTCTCCTCCAACTCTTTTGTATGTTCTCTCTTCTACCTCCTCTGAGAACTCATGCGCTTGTTCACTCACATCGTGAAACACAACGGTGCGCATGCACTACCTATGCCTATGCTCACTAGAAATTATCGACTAGGCTCCCGGCTTGCCGCTGGGTATTCAAAGTCTTCCAGCCTCTCCCGTCCATCACCATTGACCTTATTTTATGCTCCTGAGCTGGAAAGTAATACCGTCTAGCATGTCAACTTTGCTGACGCCTCAGGGCCTATCTGGCCTCAGGCAAGCCTGATTAGAGTTCATGCCCCTCATGCCGGGGTACGGCCTCCTTCGGTTACCATTGACCTAGGAGCCACCTTGCCCATTGGCAAAGCGGTCAAAGCTGTCAATGTATTGCCCCATACCAATGTTTTACTCACCAGTTCAAGCAATGTTTTTGGAGCCAATGTATTACTTCCTGATACCACTAATGTATTAGGGTCTGCCCCTCCCTCTGCTATTCTTGTCAAAGTTGCCAATGTATTTCCCCGTACCAATGTATTACTCACCGCTTTAAGCAATAATTTAGGAGCCACTGTATTCCATCCTGCTATCAACAATGTACTAGGCGACACCCATGATACTGCAAAACTGGGCAAAACTGTGCACGTACTACCTATACTGCATCATGCCTCTGTTTTACCTTCTGCTGCTACCAACATTCAAGGGGGCCCCCTACCATGTGCTAGCACAAACAAAACATCCCTAACTAGTGCACCGCTGTCGGACTATGACTCAACCAACCTAGGGGCATCCCTGAGCCTCAAAACCCCATTATCGACGCCAACTAAGCTTGAAAACACTAGCCAGCACTCCCTCACAATGATAGTCATCAAGGGCTCTTCCCCCCTGTAGCGCTTAAAGGAGCATTAATTAATGCCAGATCATTACCTGCACACACGCTCAATATCCATGACCTCATCATAACCATCTGGATATCTTGGCCATCACAGAAACATGGCTACACCCGGCATCTGGGCCTGCACTATGACTGGCAATCCAGGAAAACTATACTATCGACAGGATAGACAGACTTACTTCTAATGGGGGCGGATTAGCATTCATTGCGAAGGAAACACTAGCCATTGATGAAACAAACAACCTAGTCATCAAATCATGCAAAATACTATCCATCAAATTAACCCTGTCCCACACAGCCAAACTGAATCTATACCTTATAAACAGGCTGCCAGGACCTGCTCTCTCTTTTGAGGATGACATAGTTTTGCTACTGTCTGCAGAAACCAAACCTATATCTATAACCGCTAACATGGGTGACTTAAACCTCGACCTCAACGAACCAGCAAACTCTTATGCTCTGTCTCCTGCAAAGTCCCTAAGCACCTTGGGCTTCAATCATTGCATTTGTGATCTACACACATTAAAGGTTGGACACTTGACTGGCTGGCAGAATGTAACAGCAATATCAAGATACTAACCAATCTGCTGTTCCCTTGGTCAGATCATAATGTTATCTCTTATGCCATCCCTCTGCTATAATCCCGTGACACATTTTCAACCAATCCACCCAGCCGCTGTAACTAGGAGAACTCGCAACATTAACTATGCCACCATCCTCCCCCTACTGGAGCCTCTTACCACTCCCAAACTACTTATCCATGACCCTACCGGCCTGGTCAACCTCTACAATAACATCGTCCTTCAAGCCATCGACAATCTTGCTCCATTATGTGAGCGTAAGCCTAAACCCTTAGCTCACCTAAATACATGGTTTACGGCTAACCTGAAAACTCTGCGTGCCATGAAGCGTGCAGCAGAAACGTCTTGGAGAATGGATCCATCAGACTCTAACAAACTCTTATTCACTTCCTTACCCAAATCATATAAACTGGCCATTTGTGAAGCAAAAAAAGCATGCTAAAATAACAAAATTAATCATGCCAAAGCAAGATCTAGAGAGCTGTTTGCCATGCTGCACGAACTGGAGACCCCAACTGCCCCACCAACCATCTGTCATAAAGATCATACTTGGTGCACCAGCATCCGAAATGCACACTTGGACAAATTAGCAGCACTCCAAGTGAAAATCCAATCCAAAAGAGATAAACTTATGTTTTTGGATATGCCAGCTACATTCACACAAGAACCTCAAAAATGCACAGCCCAACCGTTTGACTTTGCTCTGGTCTCTGATCTGGAAGTGATGAAAATCATCAGTTGTCTCAAACCATCCAGATGCCAAAGCGACATATGCCTGGCCTCGGTCATTAAAGACAGTGGCACCAAACTAGCCCTGTATATCACGGCCATTGTTAATTCCTCCTTCGCCACTAGCACACTTCCCACTAATCTCAAAGAGGCCTATATCCTCCTGCTTCTAAAAAAAACAACTCTTGTCCCTAGCATCCCAACAAACTATCGTCCCATCACAACTGTCCCCCTCATATTGAAAATGTTGGATTGCACAGCCTATGTGCAGATTCAAAAAGGCTTCGAATCTGGTTTCTGTCCAGGCCATGAAACTGAATCAGCTCTCCTTGATTTAACCATTCAAATGGATAAATGCATCAACAAGGGCAAACTTGCCATCCTCCTCCTTCTTGATCTCTTGGCCGCCTTTGACCTGGTTGACAACAAATCATTATGCCTTCACCTGGCATCAGTAGCTCACTTCTCACCCACGGTGATAACCTGGATCAAATCATTTTTGTCCAACAGAAAAATTAGAGTTTTCTCACTCTCAGCATCAGCAGACCCTGCTCCAGTCACCTGCGGTGTTGCCCAAGATCCTGCATCTCACCCATACTTTACAATATTGTTACCAAGCCCCTTTTCAACAGCCTTAACTCCACAGGTATCGTCTACACTTACATACGGTTGATACCCACATCATCATTCCCATCACTGGCAACTATGATACCGACTCTATTGCTCTTAACACTCTCTACCAAAGCATCCAGGACTGGATGGCTACACACGTCCTCTGCCTTAATGACGACAAAACAGAGCTCCTACTCGTTGGTTCTCACGACCAACTAAACAAATTGAACAAATCCTACGCTTCCTTCCCGATAGATGGAAACTCCATTGCAATCGCCAAAGCAGTGAATACCCTGGGAGTAGACATATATGCTTCCCTGACACTAACTAAACAGATCAATGAAATAGCCTCCTCCTCAGCCTATCCCACTAAATTAATCAATGCTAGCAGATGTTTCCTGTCCACTGACAGCTGCCTCACCCTAGCCAGAGCCCTTATCCTATCAAGACTGGAATATTCCAATGCCCTCTTTGCCAGAACCTTCACTAGGAATTTAAAGTAACTTCACGTTATCCACAATAAGGCTCTTAGAGCAGCACTGAATATCCAGAAAAAAGACCACATCTCTATCTTCAGAAGGAATGCCCATTGGCTCCTCATCAGAGAGAGAATCCAATTGAAAAATCGCAGCAGCACACAGAAATGCTTAACCAATATTGCCCCTAAATACCTCACCAATGAATTCAAGAAAACGCAAGCTAATAAACCAACTAGAACATTCCAGGCGAACATGCTTCTAACACCCAAATTTAAACTTCAAAAATCGGGAGGACGCAGCTTTCCTCTAGTAGCAGCCAAACACTGAAATTACCTTCCTGTCCAACAGAGGCTGATGCCTCCTACTGGTCCTTTTGAAAAAACGTAAAACCTTAAAACCTTGTTTTTCTCACTAGGCAATTAAACATTAGCATATCTCCTCCTGTGTATGGCACCAGGTTACAGCAGCCTATCTGATTTCTTCCACTGTAACATAACTCTGTACATCGCCTTGACCCTGTATTGTAATGCTCCTATTGTAACCTATGTCTGTCTGCAACAGCGCCTTGATGCCTACGTGTTTGGTGCTCTATACAAATACACAAATAATAATAAAAACAAAAAAATTAAATAGGTACTCCAGGTTGTTCTCCTCTTTTGAAGCTTTTAGGTTTTTTCATTATCACTAGCTCTTTCTTTGCTTGTTAATTTCTCCTTCTCCTGGTACACACTCTCTCGCCCCCTTACTCACCTCTCCTTACCTTCTCTTCAGTTGTTCACCACTCCTCCTCTTGACAGTCTCATACTCTCCCTTCACTCCTCCTCTTCTTTTATGTTCTTTGCCACCTCCTTCCCTTAAGAGTACATCTTGGCCACCTACTGATACTCTCACCCTTTCTCTCCTTTACCTCTCTCCACACCCTGTCTCTCCATCACCCCATTCTCCTTCTGCTTTCTGCCGCTTCTCTTTTATTCTCTGCCACCAGCTCCTTATTCGTGTCTGCCACCAGCTGTGTGCCTCTATCCTTCATGGCACATTCAAGCACTCAATGTAGTTCCAACTCCTGATTTCCAGAACTATCTCAAAAGTCTCCATTTTTTATTTCACTCCTTGATTAGTACAGTTGATCTGCCCACTGTCAGCATCATTGCAATAGTACGTAAGCTGAGGCTGCAGGTCCAGTGCATTTGGTGATTGGGCTACAGCTCAAAAGCACACAGAACAACAACGTAAACAAGGTGGAACAGGTAACGCATATCAACAGTCTAGTCTTTCCCCAAATTCTATTGTCCAGAGCCAATATGAAAGCAAGTAAAGACTCAGGACGTGTGAGGGAAGCCCTCCCTGGGCAAACCATGTGGAAGGAGTGAAGCCAGTCCAGAGAAGCCAGAAGAAGACTGGGACGCTTCCTCTGAGGCAGACAAGAGGCAAAAAAGAGAGACTGGCCCGGCAGGAGGAGAAAGAGCTGCCCAGCGGACCAGGTGAACTGGGGCTCACAGTCTGCTGAACCTGCACAGACCCCAGGAGAGACTGATTCTTATTAGAATCTACAGAGAGAAGGAACGGGAGAAGCAGCAGGAACAGAGATATATGCAGATGGGGGTCTGCCTGCGAGTCGGTAACACAACAGAACACTACTCAGGGGGGAGATGCACTGCTGCAGACAGCAGAGAGACTGAGCCAACCTCACCAAGGTGAGCAGGAGGTGCCAGCAGTTTACTGCAAGCAAGTGAAATTCTGCAGGAACCACCATTAAGGAGGGAGGCAGAGTGACAAGAATGAGCCAAGCCAATTCTACGTGGCAGACAGAGAAGAGGCGTAACCAGAGGCAACTGTTAAGCCCCAGGGAAATTAACGTGTTAGCGGTTGGCGGCCGCAACGATGCTGTTACTTAAAAATACAATGAAATGAAAGAAATGTACATTAGAGAAGCTCATAAGTAGTGAAAAACTGCAAAATACATGAAGGGGAAGACAAGTCCTGTGAGTGGATAAGGCAAGAAAATATCCTGTTTGGCTGTGTGAACGTTTTTCAAGACAAGTGACGTTGTTGGGCAGGTTAGTGAACCAAGCCTGTCAAACATCAGGGGAAGGGAATAATTTCCCCTGATACTACAAAATGTTCATCCATCTCCCCACTCCCATGGAGTCATATGGGGGTCCATGGGAATGGGGACTTGCATTTGCCGGCTCCTGACCTCCCGATTCACCAATACTTGTAATGTACAGGTTGCACCAGGAAGTCATGTGACGGTAAAGTGTTGTGAGTCCGGCAGCAACCCGCCGGAAGCACCAGCAGGGTTACCGGCTTACTCATAATGAGGCCCACTGTGCTGCAAACTAATGGATAGCTGGGTTTAAGGAACTTCGGCAACAGTGGAAAAGCCATAGCGTTTTTGATTCATACCAAATAATACAATGTTGTGGGTAATTTCATCTCAAACTGCGAATCTGCCCCCCCCCTTTCCAGAAACACAATGCCAAAAGCATAGCAATAACTGTTCTCTGCTGCATCAGTCTCCAGATCTGAAGTTCATGCTCTGCAGTAGCAGAGAACAGGTTCAGAGGACAAATGTGCACTGTTTGGCAGCTGATGTGACAGAAAAGTCACAGCAGTGCATAGGTTGTATTTAAAACCTGCTCCTCTGTTCTAAAACCATAGAAATCATGATACACTACCATCAGGTGCCTGGGTAATCTTGACATTTGTTTCATACCTAGGTTTTGGCATTGGTGGGTGGTTTTCCACGTCATTTTTTAAAGGCCTCACCTGATTTGTAGCAAGCACATGCCAACATTTGATCACAAACCAGCCATGGAAGACTTGTGTGTTTTATATTCAGACTGCCTAGCTCTATTCACCAACAGAATCTGGCTGCCTCCACTCTTTGCCCTTTACAATTTATCCAGAACAGGACTGCAAAAATTGACCTTGACCTCAAGCCCAGGTATCATATCCCTCCAGCTCTGAAATCTCTCCACTGGCTCCCAGTGGCTGCAAGGATCAAGTTCAAGACCCTTTGCATCGTCCATAAGATTTCGTGGGGCTGCGGACCGTACTACCTCCAACTTTCTCTCCCAAAGCATATTCCTTCTTGAGCCCTCCTCTCATCCACGTCCAACTCTCTGAGGGTCAGACGCTTATCCAGGCAGATAGTGGGGGGTAGATCGCTTTCATCTGTTGGGGCCTCCCTCTGAAACAGCCTCCCTTCCTCTCTGAAACTTGAGCAGGACCATCTCCGGTTCCGAAAGCAACTCAAGACCTTTCTTTTTGCTTCCACTTTCTCTCTCCCTCTTCCATGCTGATGTCCCTGACTGCTTCGCACCCTGGTCATCTGGCCACCCACTGAACTTCGGGTCCAGGCTCTTGCATGTCCACTTTCCCTTGCACTGCCTCCGGTCCTCCCAAGCACTTAAGGGCCTGCATCTGCAACCCTACAGGAGCCTGAGTGTGCACTTATGATCCACTTACCGGAAGCACTATTGAGCATACTGCTCTTTCCCTTCCTCCTACCCTCCCTGGCACTTCTCCCCCCCCTCCCTCCTGCTCTTGTGCGATCTGATTGACACAAGGCCTAGTAAGATTGTTGTTTTCTCCTCCCACTGTCCTCCCTCCTGTGTCTTGTCGCGCAGAGAAACACTTGTTTACAGGTGCGTATAAATGACTTATCATATCATATCATATCATATCAGAGCAATGGGCAGGAAGATTGTGCCTCCTGTTGATCCTTTTTAAAGTCAGATAACACATCTCTCCAGCATGGCAGCTCCTAGCAGGAGCTTCCCTAGGAAACACGCTTTAAAGGGCACACCCTAAACAAAATGGTCAGCCTCACACCAGTGACAAAGGAAGGACCTTGGAAGAACAGATTTAGAGAAGGGGGCAGGTTTACACAGTCAGACAGAGCAGGAAAGAATGGAGGAAGGATTCTTCTATCTTCATTTCCTGTGGTCTTCTCTTTTATTCCTGTTTCCTTCACATCCTGCACAGAAAAGTACTTAGGTTATGTAGCCAGAAGGCAAAATCACTTGTTACCTTAACATGGATTGGAGCCCATAAAGTAGACTTGTTTTTCCCCAACCCAGGGAGACCTTTTGCCTTTACAAGGAAGGAGTCACCCACTCCTTCCTTGATTCATTTTGGATGGGCTTCAAGAACAATTGTGAAGTGAAGATGAATGCTCCAATAAGATGCAATATCTGTTCCTTAAGCACATTTGTAGTGAATTGCTTTTGTGGATGTGATCTGCCTCTCTATGACAGCTGTACTGGTAACCAGACTACTCAACGAAGGTGAAGGACTCCTGCAGGGGTTTGCTAGCTTCCCCCGGTTTGGAAGTGAAGAGAACAAGAGTCAATCTTATCCCTGAGCACTTGAGTGGATGACTTCAAACTGCCACCTTTTCCAACCTTGCATTGGGTCATCAGGATCACAGCTTGAAACCGCTCATAGCACAACTTGAACTGCCTCACTCGTCGACACAACCCAGCGGTTATCAAGTCTTGAATTGGCTCACACTGTTAAGTGACCCTTGCTAACCCTCCGAAATGCATTGTTGAATGCCGGCTTTAAAGCACTCATATATTCACTTTAATCTGACCTGATGCCCATCTCACAACGATAGGAAAAACAGAACACAATCATCAAGTGTCACATAACCCGTATTTGCTGTGCATCCTTCCAAATTGAGAAATCATCAAGAAATGCATGCCAAACATTGTGCTAAAAGGTATTTTACAAAATAGGCTCAGGTGTTTCATGACAACATTGATGGGTTCCTAAGACTGATGCCCTTTGCTGTGAAAAGCCAAAAGTAGAAAACAATGATCAAATAAAGAGTACGCATATCAGCTTAGTTGCCATAGATCAGGAAATCAATAAGTCAATTGAATTTATAAAAATATATATGCCACTCACCCGATGTGCAACCCAATTGAATATATACAACTTTTTTTAAATGGAGTTGTGCTTCCTAAACTAAGTCATATTGACATTAATATTCTGAACATACCATTCCCTCCAGAAGAGATTATGGAGGGTATATGGGAAATGGCCAAAGGCAAAGTAGCTGGCCCTTACGGATAGTTGATTGATCTGTCTGATACATTATTGTGCTCTGAGTGTGTTGCTGTGAGCTGTGTGGCAATCTTTTGCCCACACCTATTGCTGCAGTGTTGGACTGGAAGCCTCGCTCCATTCAATGGCACACTCCTCACAGAGCAAGTGAGAACTGTGCTTTGAATGTGTTGCAGTGAGCTGTGTGGGCGTCTTTTGCCCACCTCTATTGCTGCAGTTGTGGACTGGAAGCCTCGCTCCAATTAACTGCACACTTATTGCAGAGCGTGCCTGGAGTGTACTCTCAGTGTGTTGCTGTGAGCTGTGTGGGAGTCTTTTGCCCATTCTATTGCTGCATTTTTGTACCAGAAGCCTTGCTCCATTTAACGTCACACTGTTTGAAGAGTGAACACAGTGTGCTCTGAATGTGTTGCTATGAGCTGTTCGGGTGTCTTTTGCCGACTTCTATTGCTGCAGTTTCGGAACGAAGCCTCGATCCATTTAATGGCACAATCCTCGCGGAGTGAGCGCAGTGTGTGCTCTGAGTGTGCTGCTGTGTACCAGTGCGCCGTGGGCAGGAGGCTTTGAATGGAAGCAAACAAACCGGGAGAGATCTACACAAGCGAGGATTTACACTTTTTCTGCAATGTGACTTCTAACGACATTGGGGAATCACCAAGAGGGGTGTTTGTATATGGGAAGACCGGCCCACCCTGGTAACTCTTTGCTTCAATAGGAGCATATAAACCTCTTTGTATCTAATTGTTTGTGGATCGCAGATGGCAGGACTGGGCGTACATGGACTAGAGGATTCAAGAAGGGGTTCCCCTTACAACTAACAACTCGTAACTTAGGCAAATAAACAAAAAATGAAGATAGTTCTAGAATGTTTAGTCTTCACCTCACATATCCTCCTTGCCTTGAACTATCTATGGGTGCTGAATTGGCCTCTCTTGACAACGACCTAACAATGCCGACAACCTGGGTCTCCTGCTGATAACTTGAGAGAGCTTGAGTGGGAAGGACCTACGATGGAGTCTCATAGTGAAAATCGGCTCAACGCCACCATCCATAAAGTTCCAACTTGATGCCCATGGACCAGGAAGTCACGGTAAAAGCTCAATGTCTTGCTCACGACTGCAGCTTAGTGGACCAAGCTGAGGGATAAACCCTTAGGGGAGATTTGAACCTTGTCCAGTTATTACCATCGGAATTGAAATGCACATTAACTAGGACCAACATTAAAAAAGATGCCTTCCTAAAGAGGAGATCTCGAAGTGTGGAAGACCCAGAGAGCTCTATCTCATTTCATCACAAGTCATTGTTACGACTGGTATTTTTACGCATACATTTTTCTGAAAAAAGTAATCAAAATTGTATTTCTTTATTTTTGGGGGTTCCCCCACCTATTTTTTACTAATCCTGACTCCCCCAACCCCTTATCTGCCCTTTCCCTCACCCAACAATTGAAATATTTCAGCAAAGTTTTGTTAAAAAAACGGTCATAAAAACGACTGTCGTTGAAACAACGGTATACCACCTGCAGCCCTCCCTCTTCTTTGGACATGATACTCCTCTGCCCGCAATTGAGGCAGACATGGAAGGTGTATCGCATCCAGAGATGCTGAAGCCACTGGATAGAAATTTGAACATGGTGCAGTCCTCCTTATTTACACCTAATCTTAAACAGAATGTTCAAAAAGTAGCAGGCCGCATGGGTCGGTTACCTCCCGAAATGTTCGGAACCTGAATGACTACCATATCGGCCCTGTCTTTCGTTCTGAACTCCCCTACTGAATGCGTTTGACTTGCTGAAGGGAGAAGTGCAAACTCACCCAGGGATCCTGAGGGAATTACCAAGGGAAACTGGGCTGTGTGAATCCTTAATGGTGGGCCGGGGGAATATTCTAAATTCCTCAGTCTTACCAGCATTAAAGGATTTAAGGGAGGAGACAAAAAAAAAGTCTGAAAATGGTCCTGATGCAGGAAACACATTGCACAGTAAAAACCGGTGGTGAAAGTCTATTGGGAGGATTTGATAAATTGGGAACACACTTTGAGGAAACCAGCAGCCGAACGGAAAAGGCAAAAATTGCATTTTTGAATAGTAGGCTGGGCCAGGCCTTTGATGATACCCCTCTCTCTGGATCTGTTTTGGAGGAATTTATGAGGATGGCACAGGTGGCAGAGGATATTGTCAGTGATTCAGAGACTCGACAACCGCAATCTGAAATAGCTCCCAAATAGAAGACACATTTAACAGTCACTCGAGACATCGATGTAAACAACCAAGGAGAGAAGCCAAAAACAAAAAAAAAACACATAGGTCAAAGTATGGGCGGAAATGAGAAAAGCAAAACAAAGAATCAAAAAGGTTGTGTAACTTCTGACAGTCATGTAATGCTAACTTTATTAACGCCCTCTCTGAGCCTCGACCACCTTAGTCACATTTCCCACACGACTCCCAGCCTATAGTAGTTACCTTGGTGACACAAGTATGTGACAAAGATTTTATGATGGGCGGAAAACAGTTTTCGACTCCTCAAAGTAACCGTCAGATAAAAAGATTACAAAAACAACAGGGATTGGAAGTGCAGACCATCAGGGCGTGTATCAGTGCCCAGAGGGAATTCAAGGATTAGTTGGTGCCTACTGATCAACAACCACAGGACGTACAAAAAGTCAGCCTGAGCAGCAAAGAGCCAAAATCTATAAAATGAGCACAAATGTTAATGCTGGGGGTAAAGGGGATAACAATGCCAAAAGAACCTGTATCCTTGATTACCAATTCACTAACATCAACCCCTAATCCAGTAAAAGTGGCACCAATTTTCCTTCAAAGGAAAAAAGAACTACAGCAAGTACCTCAGGGCAATACACAAGCGTGCCTGATGGATGACCTCCTTTAGGAAACCACGGAGAGGGGAATATTCTAATGACTCAAAGGAAAATGCCCAACTTATTCATCAGCAAAAGAACAAACATAATGGATCCTGGCATGTCAAAGATCGAAACTAATAAGAAAATGGATGCAACAAATAATCTGTCTTCCACCAGGTCGAGCGAAGAAAGAGCATCCTTTTCTATTCCAAAATTATGTCTGAAAAGTACTACAAGGCCTAAGGGCCATACATCTCTGAATCGAGGTGCTATCCTCTCTACCCTCAAGAAAATTCCAGATTTGATTTGTATCTGTTCTCTTCAGAACACATTGAATTTATCCACTTCACAATTGAAGATACTTTTTGGTTGGCAGAGGTGGGACTAAAATCCAGAGTTGGGTTTAAGGCTATTCTATCAGCCACTAAAGCCCTCAAGAAGCAGGGTCTGGATGTTCAGAAGTCGCTTCTAGCCAGGGAAAGGAGGACAAATCCCAAGAGGTTGAAAGCCGAGATGGCCCAAACAGAATGGACCTTGGGTGTTGCACATTAAATCAGCCCGGTAATGACAAGCGAGAGACTGGGCGGTCAGAACAATGCCCTTATGAAGACCTGGGGCCTCATTACAGGTTTGGCGGAAGCCTTGCCGGTAAAACCAGCAGATTGCCAACAAACTTCTGAAAAATTCTGGTGCCTGCAAATGGGCAATTACTGGGTCATTACAGCCCTGCTGGACCCGGCAATTGCCCATTTGCGGGCGCCGGAATGAAATGCTCCCCATTCCCATTGAGCCACATAGGGCGGAATGGAATGGGGAGGTCGGAGGCACCGGCACTATAGAGTATGGTGCTGGTGCATCTGACATGCTGTAAGTGATTTCAATCCAGCACTCCAACTAAGTCAATGCCTCGTATGGGATGCCCAATGGAAACCCTTATTTATATATTTTTATGTCAAAGTTCTTTTAATCCTGGATGATGTACCCTTATATAACACCCCTCTCTTTGAATTCCCCCGGTCTCACTGAACCAAGAAATAGGTTTGTTTTGCAAATTAAAAGGTTTATTTGAAGAATTGCACAATATATAGATTACACTTTTATGAATATGAATAATATCTGAATATCACACTTAAGAATATGAACACTGATCAGCAATGGATAATATTACAATATCAACAACCTCTTTAATCAATTAGGAGTAGGAATATGAGGATTAATGTAGCAGAGAATACTTTGTATGGTTCAAGAAAATGCAATGATATGAAAGAATGCAACACAGAAATAAACTTGATATGAATTCAACCAAAGACAATATAATCACTCTTTCCCCCTGTTACTACTCACTCTCCCCAACATGCAATATGAAGATATGGAATGAGGGCACACAAGTATCAGGAATAAAAATTAACAATGCAGTTTCAATCCCACTTCCCCCCAACAAGCTTATAGAGAACAGGAATGCTTTAAAAACAGGTCAATTGCTTTTAAATGTGGTTTGAATTGAATAGTAAAAATGCTAAAAAAGATTTTAATTGGCTAAATGAGATTCGGAACTAGTGAGAGTGGCTTGGGATAGGTTCAGGTCAACTCTAGCAATGCTTGTAGAATGATTAGCAGATGGAAAACGAAATTCAGAAATTGAAAACAAGAAACAGCTATTTTACATGAAGTGAAATTGAGTCAAATTGCAAATTCGCGGCAACTTTTCCTCGTGCGGAAAACACGATTACGAAAAAACTGGAATGGAATGTCACAGAGGTTTTTGTGAAGGTCGATTTTTCAGAAACAGAGTCAAGATTTCAAAATTAAAGGTTGCGGTTTAAGGATTCGGAACCAATATGGATTTATACTAAGGGGCTATGAAAGTACAAGATATCCAAAGGGACAACCACCAGACCAGGCCACCTTCCACTCTGGTTGTTGTGCGCCAAGACACTTGACTTTCTTCAAAATATCAGCACATAGATGATTATCGCTATGATTATCACAGACAATATAATGAGAAGAATTCAGGATGGACACAAGATTCTATAATGCAGTTCTGGATAGGTTGAAATGGATTGAATAGGATTACTTTAAACTAAGAGATGACTATAGACAGTTCTATACCAAATACTCACTCCTATGGCTTTGGAATGGAATGGGCCCATCAAAGACCTGCTCAAGGGTTTGGCTGGGATTCTCTCGCCACCGGACAGGTCTCAGGCACTGGGTTCTGCTCTCAGCAAGGCCCTCTGGTCTGCGCAGCCTCTTGGACTGGATCTTACAGTTTCTGGGTTACAGTTCTTCGGGTCTGGATCTTGGTTCTAGCACAGGGTTCTTAGCTAGAATAGCAACACAGCTCAGCCAGGCTGTTGGATTTTATGGGGTGCCCCTTGGAAGTTTAGGGGTTAGAATCATGTTGCAAAAGATTCTGAAGGCCAGCTGAGAAGAGTTCAGCTTTTTGATTTGGGCCCTTCTGCTTCAAAGTTCTAGAGTTTGGTTATAGAGTCTGGTCTCTGGATCTATGTCTGGAGCCTGGATCTTCCTGCAGGGTGCTTCGCCAAGAAATCAGTTGAGGAGTGGAAAGTGTGTGTCTTTTCTGTCCTCAGCAGTCCCTATTTATGTATTTCCAAAGTGGGTGGCGAGGCTGATTCTACTATGCCCAACCCTCTAAGGATCTGATAGGTCAGAGAATTTCCCCTCTCCTGATTTGAGACAGGAGCAGTGTGTCATGAGGTGTCAGAGTGATGCTGTGTTTATGGCCCAAAGGAAATCCCTCCCCTTTGCTTTTTATTAGGAAATCTATTTCCCCCCAAAACATATTTCCAAGATACACAAGTTGTTCATAATACATAATTACATGACAAATTCCCTAAGATACATTTCTGTTCAACTCCCATCTTCCTGTGAGCTATGGTTCATAAATGACAACTTTTTCACGCTTTTGGTGGGTTTCTCAATGTTAGTTCTGCACCAATTTCTATACATGCATGTACGTCCCATCTGGGCACATTCCTCTAATTTTTCATATTCCTAACATAAACACAATGGATACAATATGAATAATATCCAGGGTTCAGTCTCAGAACATCGCACAGATTCCAACTTAGTCTTAAACTGTGAGTGAGTTTTTCATTTTAACAATCTCTAAGTTTCATATTTTTGTCAGTTCAATACACTTTGCTATAAGCATTTTTCCAAAACATGTATTTAATCCAATGTCAAATCATCAATTTCAGTCTGGCCAGCCTCCAGAGCTGGGCTGAGTCAGAGGGTCACATGGCTTGCCTTCCTGCCAGAGCAGTTTGTTGTCAGTCACACACAAATTAGCATTCCTATTCAGCCCAAGGGAGCTATTGTTTCTTTCTCCTGGCAGCAGAGGAAATCTCTTCCCCTCCTGATTAACATGCCAATGCGATATCCTCCTTTTGGTGGGAATGAACAAGCTGTGAGTTTCCCAGGGTAAAAAGGCCTCTTGGAAGTTTTAACTGAATCAGGTTACCTTCTGGTCAATTGAAACATAGTTCCTTGTGAAAAAAATGCATTTATAAATTTAAAATAAGCAAACCCATCTTTACTTCCAGTCCTTTTTCAACATGAAAATCAATGGGCGGCACTCTTACATGCCATTTTGATGGACATCTCTTCTTTGGCATAGTTTGAGCTCAATGTCCAACTTTACACATGATAGTTTTTAAATCGCCGGCTTCTGACAAAGGTGAGTAACGGTACTGCACCCATTTTTGACAGCTTTCTTTCCATCAAGTATCTTTAAAAGAGGATTTTGCTCTGATAACATATGATTTTTGCTCACATTGTATTCATGTGGATTCTTGCAGTAGAATAATGTGGAACACCCAACAAGGAGGTTGGATCTTTTAGGTGGTTTGTGAGCCATGATTTTTGCACATTTTTGACAATGAAGAAAACGGATTTCCAAACAGCTCTGTGTTTCATTTTGGCAATCAGAATGGCTTTTTCAAGTGATTTCAGGCTACTTAGTGGGTAGCCCAATGGTGGGTTTTGGCAGTGGTCTCACTAAGATAGGCAAAAGTGGATGGCGGCTTATTTTTCAGATTTTTACTGCGCACCTTCTGGTGATTTTTAGCGAACAGCATGCTTTCCAGTGGCCATTTCTGAGGTTTCCGCTGCCAGCAATGCACAGTAATGTTGCAGGGCCTGGACCAGTGGGTTGAGACATCCCACAATGCTCTGCTTGCGGGTGCCGGTATGGCCGCCAAGACAGACCTGGCGGCCGTAATGGCAACCACTACTAGGCAAATGTTTGCATGCAGTACCCTCTGGGAACACTACAAACAACTCTGACTACAGGTATAGGAAACCCAACCTTTGGTATAAGCTTGTACTAGACAGATTTGGTAGCATGTTGAGCAGCCAGGCTTTTCTCAAGAGGGGTCAATGTGAGCTGTAGGGGAGATTCACATTGACAAGTATTCAAATAAACACTCAAGGTTTCCTGAATAAACAATTATTAATTTATTTATCAGTCAGTTAGATTAAACCTTCTTCAGAAGGGAGCAATATAATAGTTACACACAAGTACACTTCAATACTGTACACTCTTAGTTTCCAAATCAGTAAAGACCCTTTTGGGATGGCCCACAGACACAACCTACACCCTCAGGTAACTTCAATAGTTAGGGTGCTGGGGGCATTAATATCTTACTGTTTTCATTTAGAATACTGTCAAAAGTTGGCAAAAGGAAAAGGTTATTAGAACAACAAGAGACAACAAATATTCTTAAGCAGGCAAATACTTTTGGATTCTACAGCAGAATCATTCAGTATAACAGGCTAGGTCAAAGTCAATGGGCAAAAGTCTTATATAGGATGAAGCACTCTTGGTAGGTAAGTAGAAAAGTCTTTGCCCAATGTTTTAGAAGTATTTGAAGAAAAGAAGAATCAAATGTAGGGCCACAAGATGATTAGACTTATGAGAAGTAGAAGATGCAAGCAGCTCTACAGTGAGAGGTAAATTCTTTCAGACTTTACAGTACCTTTGAATCAGTGCCTTAAGTGGCACTACAAAATAAGCCGGGGCTCATCAAGGGGGCGTTGCCTAACGGCTGGGGTCCTGTTGGCCCATCAGGCCATGCCCCCGTGATGAGCCCCAGCTCAATGGGCTTCTGGCACCCCTGCCAGGCAGACTTTTGTAGAGATCAGCACCCTCTCCCCATAGCGGTGAGGGTGCTGATGTCTGCATTTATATTCTAAAGGATTGCCTGGCAGGGGGCAGCCCTCGCCTATTCAGCCTTAATGGTGGCACCGGCCCTCGCCAGCTGGGGAGGGGCAGTGTCACCATTAAGGCTGAAAGGGTGAGGCCCCTGGAAGCTGAGGCCGTTTTCCTGAAGACTGAAACTCCTGCGCATTCGCGGGAGTTTCAGAATTAGGAAAACAAGACCTCTGCTTCCAGCAGCCTCACATTTTCTCCATAATGGTGGTGTCGGCCCTAGCATCTCTTGCTTAAAGAGATGCCTTGCAGGTGTGGGACCATCATTATAGGCATTTTTTCTGAAGCCTGAAGCTCTTGCGCCTTTTCGTGTATTGTCTGGGGCTGCCAGGGGAGATTAGTGGGCCCGGCAGGGCCCCACCTCAAAACGAAATTTCTGAGCCTGTCGGCAGGCCACGGCCTGATTAAAGCCCTGCTTTGAATTGTAGAAAAGATGCAGCATATTGTAGAGGCAAAGAACCAAGCAACATGAGTTGGACAAATGCTTTATTGCTTATAAGGAATACTGGGTAGTAGAGACCCCCAACCATCTCCACAGTGTAACATCAACTGACTGGTTAGTTAAGCAATGCTCCAGAACTTACATGTCATAGCATCATGTCATAGCATCACTCACCAGAGTTCCACTCTGCACAATAATAGAAGACTATGCTAAGACATCACCATAACACCCCCCTCCCGTATCGAAATAAAGAAAACTATTTACAGATATATTTTAAATTATACACAAAAAAAATATTAAAAACTAGAAAGATAATATATATGCATTTCATCTCCTCACCTTGGCTACTCTTGATAAATTCCACACCTGTCCACTTTCCATTTTAACAGCACCCTCAAAAACTTGAGCGACCCTAACTGTATCCGAATACAGAGAATCACCTTTCTTTGCAATAACAGCTTTTCTGATTCTGACCAGATCACCAACTTCAACAACCGTCCCCCTTCTTGGAAACTTCTCGTTAATTTTCTTGACCCATTTTCTCTTTCGCTCATCCATCCTTCTTTTTACTTCATCTACCACCTTATCAGTTTCTCTCACCCGACCTAACCAAGCTGGAGACAATAAAGTGTTGCCCCTCCGGCATCTCATTAACTCAAATGGGCTAACCCCTGTTTCAGTATTGGGAGCCATCCTCAAAGCATACACTCGGTCCTTGACCGCAACCTTCCTATCCAAATCACATGCAATTGCCCCCCTAATACCCTACACTATACAGCGGTTAACCCTCTCAATCATACCATTGGCTTGAGGGTAATATAGTGCCGTATTTTTATGTTTAATACCACACTTGTACATGTACTCCTGAAAGATTCCCCCAGTGAACTGTGGACCATTATCTGTCAACATGCTCCTAGGTAACCCTTCCCTCTCAAATATTTCTTCCAAGAATGCCACTATTGTCTTTCCTGTGACATCCCTCATTATTTTGAACTCCGTCCATCGTGAGAACATATCCACCAAAGCTAGCACAAATCTACCACAACCACTACCCATATCCACCGGGCCTAAGACATCCATGGCCAGATCCTGCCAAACACCCTTTGGACTCTTGACTCCTCTCAACGGCTGCACTACCGCAGATATATTCTTCCCAGACTATGCACAATCTACACATCCACCAACTGTCTTCTCAACCTCACGGTCTAAACCCGCCCGCCAATAATCAGCCTTAATTACTTCTTTGGTTTTATATGTCCCAATATGACCCTGATGCGCAATGGCAATAAGACTTCTCCTTAGACAAGCAGGGACCACAAGCCTGTCCCACCGATATATCAAACCATCCTTCACCGACAGTTCGAATCTCACCTCCCACAATGCCCTTTCTTCACCGGATAATAACCTCTTCTTGGGCCACCCCTCTCTAATGAAATTTATTATGCGCCTCCACATTTCATCTGATGTCAATTCTCTAACCCACTCTTCTTTGTGAATTACACCTTCCACGGTGGCAAACACCATATTCTCGAATTCTGCATATGGCCTTCCATCATCCTCATCTTCAACTCTTATTCTCGATGCATGGTCAGCCTGCACATTGTTTTTACCCGCCACAACCTCAATACTGAACTTGTGGCATTGTAATCTGGTGACCCAACAAGCAACTCTTCTAGAAACTTTGTCCAGACCTTTACTTTCAAAAATGGCTTTCAATGGCTTATGATCTGTTCTCAATACAAAGTCCTGACCCCACACAAAGTTTTTTAGTTTTTCTATCCCCCAATGACATGCCAATGTCTCTTTTTCCAAAACAGAGTAATTCAGTTCGGGACCCCTCAACATTCGGGAAGCATGCAACACCACTGATTCTGCTCCATCAATTCCTACTTGCGACATCACCACTCCAATGCCGGTGTCGTACATAGCTAGGGGTTTGGCCATGTCGATTTTGGACTTAATCTCATTAAATTCTCTTTCGCACTCTCTGTCCCAAACAAATTCCAGCCCTTTCGTCAATAATGCCCTCAGTGCGGTAACACTGTCAGCATAATTTTCTATGAAACGGTGGTAGAATTCTATTGTCCCCAAAAATGATCGAAGGACAGCCTTATTCTTTGGAGACCTCATTCTCTTTATTCCATCTACTAGCTCTCTCTTCGGCTTCAGCCCTTCCTCAGATATTTCATGCCCTAAATACTCCACCACCTGAGTGGAAAAGACACATTTCTCACTTCGCAAAGTTATACCGCGTACTCTGAAAATTTCTAAAACCATCTCCACTTTCCTTCTTAAGTCCTCTTCAGTTCTTCCACAAATTAACACATCATCTTGGAAACACCAGACATTTGTGACACCCCTGAATAATCCGTCCATGACTTTTTGGAAAACAGAGGAAGCCGATATTAATCTGAATGGCATGCGCCTAAACTGATAGATACCTTCATATGTAATAAAGGCCGTCAGCTTTCGTGACTCAGCATCTAAGTTAATTTGATGATAGGCACTGGCCATATCTAATTTGGCAAAGTATTTGGCATTCCCGATTCTGCTTAAAAGTTCTCCCATGTTGGGGAGTGGATGACGTTCGGCTACTACACAACGGTTCCATTCTCTCAAGTCAATACATACTCTCAAATCCCCACAAGGCTTTTTAACCACAATGACAGGAGAAATCCATTCAACAGCCTTGGCTGGTTCAATAATACCAGCTTTCTCCAATTTCTCCAACTCCATTCTCACAGCATTACGCATTGACACTGGCAACGGTCTGAGTTTTGCCGCCACGGGGGTGCAACCATCCTTCAAGACAATTTTATGGAGCATCCCTTTGAGGCAACCGACACCCTTGTTGAAAACATCAGGATATTTGGCAATTAAACCCATGTAATTGTCATCTAAACCTCTACTCACCGACAATCTCTCCACATTTAACACCTGTTCCTTGCTATTTGGATCTAGCTTAATACATAATCCCCTTTGCTCCTTCCATCCTAATAATGTCTCACCCTTCTTGGTGATATACAATTTTCCATATGTAACTCTATCCTTAAATTTGAAAGTTGCCAAACAACATCCTAATACATCGATTTTCCCACCATTATAGCCCCCAGGCGTCTTGTCCGACGGGCTTAAATCATCCATCCTACCACCCAGAACATTCTCAAAAACAGCCTTAGACATCAAAGTGATTTTGGAGCAAGAGTCTGCAAGCATTTTGACCTGACATCCATTCACTTCAATCCAGGCAGATGGGTGATCACACTCATCAACTTCAGAACATTTAACCATGTTCACAGTAACGATTTTGTTTTCTGAACCTTCACAATCCTCTGACGATGGATCATCAGCCTCCTCAACAAACATAATACTCCTACCAGTGCCAATATTGTAATTTGTACAGCAATTCTCAAAATGCCCCCATCTTTACAATGTTGCAGTTTGCCCTTCTCACGGGACACATCGGAGAGGTAGATAGGTGACGGGCACTCCGAAAACGAAAACACAGTCGTTCCTCTCTCCTGTTTCCCCCTGGAATATTTTCTCTTTGGGTACATTTATTTGCTGTCTGGGCTACGTTTCCACCCTTCCCTTGGTACGTGTCACCACGTTTGGACGTTTTGCGTTTCTGTTTTCTTTGGTCTTTGACAGCATCCCTCTTTTTGTCACCCACTTTTAGAACTTCAACCTGTTGAACAACTTTGGGTTCTTTTGTGGCTAACTTCGCCACACATTGCAAAGTATGTTCAATTCTTTTTGCAATAGCGACAACTTCATCGAGGCAAGGGCCATCTTTTAGCCACACTTCTTCCCGAATCTTGTCATTAGAACAGTGCAGCATGAACTGATCTCTAATATGTTCATCTAAGCTTTCACCAAATTTTCAGTTCAATTATAAATGTCTCAGGGCAGTAATGTATTCTTCCACCGTCTCACCTTCATGCTGCGTTCTCATGCCGAAATGATAGCGTTCTAACACAGTACTTATTTTTGCCTCGGAATATTTGTCTAGTTTTGCCAATGCTGCATCAAACTCATTCATACATTTTTCAACATCAAATTCACTCAAATTAGGCAATGTTTCAAAAATTCGCTGCCCCTCATAACCCAGACGATACATGAGCATAGATACCTTCCTTTCTACTGACATACCATTGCCACAGGTGGTCTTCACATAATGTAAGAAACCTCTCTTCCAGGGCCCCCATTTGATTCTTAGAGGGCCAGGAGTTGGTAGGAACATTTGGGGTCCCGGAATCCCAGACAAAGCCATCCTCTCTGCAAGACTTCCGAATAACACCCACAAATCCACAGAGCAATGAAGACTCCTTACTTGACGCTCACCTCAGTTATAACTCCATAGGCAAGTCCAGAATTCGTTTGGATTGCAATAATTTGATGCACGACGGCTATCCCACGTTGCCACCTTCCACAAGTGGCCCTGGGCGGATACAAGCAATGTAATTTAACTTCACGACCTTCCTTCCACACGTGACGTGTCACGTGACTACTCACGGGCTCAAAAGCAGAGTCCTTCCTTCGTGCTCGCCGCACACCTTCTTCCCGAAAATGACTCAATGAAGCAGAAGAACTGCCACTTACTCCTCTCACACGCGGATTGCGTGTGGAGACGCTGCAACGAAAGCGATTCGGGGCGATCTGTGAATCTTGCCAAACCACCGCATTTACACTCCAAATACCACCAGGTAGACTCAGATGAGTGCAGGAGCGACTCTCCTCATACGGGTGGTGCGAGTAGCGGGGCAGCTTCTCCTCGGCAGGCGTCGGGTTGGGGGTCTCAAATCCTCAAATTAAAAAAAAATCTGCTGCGGTCGTCACTCCATTGATAGACAGTACCACAGCAATCCCATCCTCGTCGCCAAATGTAGAAGCCAAGAACCAAGCAACATGAGTTAGACAAATGGTTTATTGCTTATAAGGAAGACTGGGTAGTAGAGACCCCCAACCATCTCCACAGTGTAACATCAGCTGACTGGTTAGTCAAGCATTAACATTCTATAAGCAATGCTCCAGAACTTACATGTCATAGCATCATGTCATAGCATCACTCACCAGAGTTCCACTCTGCACAATAATAGAAGACTATGCTAAGACATCACCATAACACATATGACTTCTGTTCCTGTGCAGCTCTGCAGATCTCACTGTTCCTGGGCCTCAGTCGTGGGGACAAGAGGGAGGACTTATGGGGACTCCTGCCCTGCAATGGGACAGTAACCGCTCACAGCCGACAATCATCAAATCAGTGGCTGTTCAGTGTTTCATCTCCTCGTGTCTCCCGCAAATAGCAACACCGTGGTTCCAGGCTGTCGAGATTGACTTTCCCTGCTTTGGGGGTCCTGCACTCTGTTGAGGGGGCTCAGACTCGGTCGGTCCTGCTTGCTGGGAGTCTGCAGGATCTTCCTGAAGCTCTAGGCCAGTTTAAAAGCAACGCACAAAATCTGGTGTTCCTCTCCCTGGCTATACGTTTTCCAGCAGCAACTCTGTGGAAATTCAACAGGCTCCGAGATGGATGTCCAGGTGGCTTACTTTGGAGTTGATTGGTCCCACAAACTCCAAGGGAAAAGTCGTCCTTGCAGGGGCTTCTCGGTCAATACAAATTTTGAGTTTCAGCACAGCAGCAGGGCTTCAACGGGTAAACCAACGGTCCAGGAATTGCAGCAGGCGTCCTCTTCAAGTTCTTCTTCGATTTCTTCGTCCAGTGGTCGACTCTGCTTCCAAGCCAAAAGTCTCGCCTTTTATCCAGTTCTCTCCCGTTAATTCCAGCCTAGATGTCAATCACCCAGCAGGGTGGCTGTCCTTGTCGTACAGTCAGTCGGTCAATCACTACAGCGTACATTTGGGTCTCCTAGGAGGCTAAGCACAGGGCGTTTCGGGCACCTCTCTCACTTCCTGTCTACCCCAGACACCCTGAATGCTGCCAAAGGCAAAGTGAACAATGAAACCAAACCTAGCTTGGCATGCAGAATAAATCTCAAGTAGGACCTTTCCACCAAGAAATGGCATAAAAAGAAGACTGGGGCCATTTTGATGAAAATGACACCCTTGGGTGCTTTACTGCAGCTGCGAACGCAGCCCGCGGTAAAGGCACATCATGGTAGTTAAAACGAAACCACTGCCACCAGCCATTCAGTGAAGAAAGGGTAACATAAAATCATTACATGAGAAGCGAAACAAAGGGAATACTAGGTAACCCCTCCAGCACCCTATGGTAAGAAAGTGTGTGCTGGGTCTAGAAAGTTACACATTTAAGTAAAGTCAATTTCACTTTACTGCCCTGGGAAATAGTAGTTTATACCAGAGAAGGCATTCAAATATTGGTGAAATCTGAAAGACTTCCCTGTGCCACTGCACTGAAGGTGCTGTGTGACACAATGTAAAAGATGATGCTTATCGAGTTTGTAAGGCTCCATAACCAAAAGAAACACAAAGCTCAGAAATCACATTAAAATACATGATTGAGTGGGAGAAAGGGTCTCACTCTCTCGAGGTAAAAAAAAATCAAGTCCTCAAAATCCAGCAAAGTTGCTCGGGGTCTCCAAGGTGGAGGGAATTAGAACATTTCTGAGAATTCTCCCTAACACTTGCGAGCAGAAATCGTAGTTTGCCTGTCCGGGAACTACGTACCAACAAGCTTACCGGTACCGTAGTTCCCGGACTGGCAAACTTGTAATGACCACTCTGGTCTCAGTTGGCAGAAATTCTGACCCAAGTATTTCAGAGATTAGGTGTAGGGTGGGCCCCTATTTAGTTGCAATGTATGGTGCCTTTGAGTTGTAACACACGGGGCTCGAGTTCATTTAAAGTCTGTGCCATGAAGGAGGCTACCATTGGTAACAACGATATCATACTGTTCCAAGAGACGTGGTTGTTGAATTCCTTTTAGATAGAGGGATTTACTACATTGCACCAGCTGGCATTACACCAGGGGTGAGGGAGGCCATCGGGGAGCCTTTTGATTGCTGCCCATAGTTCCCAGGTAATGTGGATAGAGGAAGTACCATCCAAGTCCAAGGGAATACTGGCAGCCAAATTAGCCTTAGGAGCATTTGAAACCGTACAACATTTGGTGGTTATTAATTGATACTGGAACCCTATCTGGTCTGACCTCACAAACATCTTGGAATCCTTATCCGATCTTTTGACCAGGGTAAAATTGGAGCATCCCGATAAAGACATTATTGGCATGTGATTTGAACACACAATTCATTGCTACCACTACCAATCAGGATGTACTGCAAACAAAAAGAGTGACATCCCAAGGCAGGAGATGGATATTGTAAGAGGATTCAATTCAACACTACAGCTAAGTCAACGCCTAGTCTATAATACTGAATGAAAACCCTTATTGATATATCTTTAGGTCCAGTTCATGCGTTCTGGATGACTACCCCTATATAACACCCCTCTCTTGGAATCCCCCTGACCCCACTGAGCCAAGAAGTAGTTCTGTTTTGCAAGTTTAAAAGGTTTATTTGATAAATTAAAATATATATATATATCACTCTTTATAATAAATTAATAATTGACTAGCACACTTAATCTGATATGATAAAGATTAACAACGGAGAATCTGGCACTAACACGCTTCTCTATAATCAATAAGGAGTTGACATGAAATGGATAAGGTAGCACACTGGTAAATAGGTACAGAAGTATAATGTGGTAGAGAATGCTTTATAGGGTTCAAGGAAATGCAGGGTTGAATGAATGAAATGCAGTATAGAAAATACTCAATATGATTTCAACAAAACAATGTAATCACTTTTCTCTGGCAATCCCCTCCCCCCCTTGATGCAAGGCAAGGAAATGGAAGGAAAACACACAGTTCTCAGAAATGCAATCAAATGTGATTCAGTTCACCCCAGCAAGCTTAGACTACAGAAGTTTGAAAACACAGGCAAAATTGCTTTGATATGTGCTGGCAATGAATTAAAAAAATATGCTAAAATGCTTTTAATTCCCTTTCAGAGGTTCAGGGTGAATGGTATCTAGTTAATATTAGCTCAGGCTCACTCTTGCAATGATTCAGGAATGATTAGCAGGTTAAACGAATTCCTGGCAAATGGAAGGCAAGCAGCAGCTGTTTTTACACGAGGAGAAATTTGCAAATCGCGGTAAAATTTGCGATTGCGTGTTCCGCGATTGCGGTAAAACTATAGGGGGTAGGTTCGTAGGAAAGCCACGATTCTAAGCTTTCTAAGGAAAGTTACTGCAAGTCTCTAGCCCAAACGGTTACAGAGTTATGAGCGATTTTGTGAAGGTCGTTTTACAGATTTGAAATTTTAAACGCACACTTTTTCAGCTTTAAAAATGATGGCAGGATAACACAATTGCTAAGCTGCAGTTCTACCTAGGTTAAAAATGGATTGAATTATATTATTTTAACTAAGAGATGGGTTCTATACAGTTTTGCTATGTACTCACACTATGTTCTTGAGTGAAATGGGCCTCATCACGGATCTGGTCAGGGTTTTAGACTCGCCTCTGGTCTCTGCACTTCACAGTGATCTGGGTCAGCTCTCTCTGGTTCTGCTAACAGGTCAGCTCTACTCTGCTTCTGGTCTGGCCTGATGGATTTTATGTTGCTCTCTGTAGGTTTGATGGAGGTAAAGTATGGATTTTTCCGGCAGAGCTTCCAGCGGCAGATGGATTTGACAGTCCCTATCTGTCCTGTCTGTCTGCTTTTATGTGTTTAGAATGTGGGTGTGTTCTAGCATCACTGACCCTACCTCTCTCTCAGCTTCTAATTGGTCAAACTTCCATTTATCATTTGATTGGGGGAGCTAGGTTGTGTCAGAGTGATGTCATTTTACAGCCTGCAGAAAGTCCACTCCTCCTGTCAACTTACACACAAATCTAGATTTGAAACAAATACATATTTGCAAAGGTACATATTGTTTTAAAATCATATGCACCCATCATGCATTACAGGAGGTATACCCTGTTCAAACTCTGCTCTTCCTGGGAGCTTGCATTCAGAAATGGCACATATTTCACTTTTTAATTGATTTTTCAATTTCTGACATTGACCCAACTTTACATACATGTGCGCAGGGAGTATGGACATTAACTGATGAAGTTTCAGATTTTTAACATGCATACATTTAGAGTTATATCCACTTTTCCGCTGACACCCCCCTGAACATACCACCGGTTCTAAAAACCTTTTAAACTGTGGGCAGAAAAATCACAAGAATTATGGTATCATTTATAACATTTTCACATGTCCGCTCTATGAGTTATTCATCTTTTTAAAGTTATGTTCTGGCTCCAAAGGGGTGTGGTTTACCCTCAGCACAAGGTTGAATTTCTGGTTTTTCCAGTTCTGCCAAGCCAGCTTGCTCTCACAGGCAGTGCTCCTCCCCTTTCCTCAGGAGGAAGCCACTTTTTACGACCATTTACAACTCCTGCCAATAAAACCTTTGCCTGAGCCAGGACAGGGCTTTGTTCACTTTCCTGCAGAGCACAGGTAATTCAATTATCAGATAGATGGCATATCCTTAGTGTGGCCAGCAAAAAGGCAGATGGGCCTGGGAACACAGTTGTGACTCAAGTTTCACTCCTGATGGGGGTAGTTGCCAGGCAGAATTCAGTTCCTTAAGCCAGACTTTCAGCTAACTGTCATGTTTTTTTGTTGCTTTTTAAATTAACTTGCAATTTTACACATGCAGCTAGAATGCTGATTCTAAGTTTAAACTATGACATTTCAACAGTTACAAAGGCATGTGACACCAAACATAGGTCACTCATTTAATCTAAACATTTTCGATTTTAGTGTCTTTAAATCCAGTGCAACTTAAACTGCTGACTCCATAGCAGTTTTGTTATAAGCATTGTTTTGGGCTCTTCATTTCCCAGATTTTGTAAGCACACAAAACCTCATTCTGCCAAATGTCTGCTGGTGTTCAGTGAATATTTTGCACATGTTGCAATGTTTAAAATAGACACTTTGGCTTGCCTTCAGAGAAACACAGGGTGGTTTTAAAACGCCGGCTTTTGGATAGTGGTGAGTACTGGTACTGCACCCATTTTGGGATTGAACAAATGAATTCCCCACAATTCTAAGTTGCATTTGGCAATCAGCATTGCCATTCCCAATGGTTTCAGACTACTGTGCGGGTAGTCCAATGGTGGTTTTAAAGCGCTTTGAAGCTAACCGGCGCTACGGTTTTTCCTTTGGCAACCCATTTCCCTCATGGCAACCCAGCCTTTCATTCTCGCACTGGTGGGTGGCAAGTGAGGCAACCATTTCGGTGTGCGCACAAACTGCGCAGCTTTCCTGGATTTCGGCGCACATGTGGGTTTTCCGCCATCTTGAATTTTCTAAGCCCACAGCACCAAATGTGGTGGCATGATAGCTTAAACGTGGGTCAGGACACCCAACAAGCCCCCCCACGCGACTGCACTTTGAATTTGAGTCGATGGGGAGTCGCGTGCCCAAGGGTTTTGACCCACGCACCGGTCTGTCCGCATAATCTTCTTCCTACTCTGTAGATGGCACAGTTCAGCATCTTCTTCTCCATCCAGTACTGATCGATCAGTTCTCCTCGCCGGTCCTGATGGGAATATTGGGCGGTACACTGGGCCCATTGGATCTTCGTTCCCGGTCTCCGGATCGTCCTCCTTGGCCAGTCTCAAGGTCTTCTTTCTCCTAGGACGACAAAGGAAGAGCGGCAATACCTACTCATAGACGTTTTTCCACCACTGTTGAGATGGTGGGACAGCATATGCATTTCATCATGACGAAACATTACATTCTTATTTTGAAAAAATAAAAACAGTATAACTAAGAGACAGTTTCATGCAAATCACAATATTTTAGAGACTAGATGTGGTATGTTTTATGGTTGGAACTGAATTAGTCTGAGACAGTACCCGCTAGGATTCCAGAGGATTCCTCCAGTTGTTGCAGAGTGTGCCTGGGATGGCAACATTTCAACTGGTTTATGTGGACCCACTTGTCTTCCCCCTCTGCCGAACCGCCTTTGGGGATGTGGATTTTGTAGGCCACAGATGAGATCTTGTCGATGATCTCAAAGGGTCCTTTCCATGTAGGCAAAAATTTGCGCTGCTTGGCCTGGTTCCTTTGGAAGTTGTATAGATAGACCCGGTCCCCCACCTGATATTCCTTCCTGGAAGTTTTCAGGTCATAGTGGGTCTTCATGCTATCAGCTGATCTTTCTAGATTCCGCTGAGCATAAGCAAAAGCATGTTGGAGGTGTTTCCTTAAATTCTCTACATACTCATGAGTAGTGGAGGCATTTATCAGTGTCTGCTCTTGGGTCCTATAGAGCAAATGCTGAGGAAGCACCATCTTGCGCCCAGTCATCAACTCAAATGGTGACATTTTGGTTGCAGATGAAGGGGTAGATCTGATAGCCATTAGGACCAGAGGTAATCGGATATCCCAACTTGGCCCAGAATCTGCCACAAACTTCTTTAATATGCTCACAATGGTTCGGTTATATCTCTCTACTGCCCCAGAAGAAGCTGGTCTATAAGCAATATGCAGCTTTGTCTTGACCCCCAGTATCTCCCACATCTTTGTCATTACTTCACTGGTGAAGTGGCTACCTCTGTCTGACTCAATCCTTTGAGGTAGACCAAAACGGGAAAAGATGTGGTTAATCATCAAGGCAGCTGCAGTTTCTGCCTTGCAATTTGGGGCTGGGAGACATTCCACCCACTTGGTAAACAAGCATGTCACAGTCAACATGTACTTATTCCCCCTAGCCGAGCGAATCACAGGGCCTACAAAGTCGATTTGTAAATCTGACCATGGCAGTGTCATCCCCCGCTTTTGTAAAGGTGCCCGGTGTGTGAGGGATGTCGGCTGAAATTGTGCACACACAAGACAACCCTTCAAATATTGGTTGAGGTCCTGGCCCATGTGTGGCCAGTATGCAATCTCTCTTAAGATTTCCAGTGTTGTGTGAAACCCCCTATGACCGGCGGTGGCCGCATCATGGCCGTGACTTAACATCAGGCTTCGGAATGAGGTAGGAACCACCCACTGATCGTGGCCAGCTTTGGATTTCCTTACCAGCAAACCGTCTTGGATCCGGAACATTTTTGGACATTTCATCAACACTCTTAGGTCCTCTTTCCCAATGTAATCGGTATCCGTCAGGGGAAAGTTCTCAGGGTCCTCAAGGTGCTGGTAAAATTTACCAATAATTGGATCCCCTTTCTGAGCTGTAATTAAATCAGCATCAGGGGTCTCCTTACTCCATTGTGCAATTGAAAGGTCGTTGTGAGCATTTGTCTGGGACCTAGTGATAGCAGTGACCTGGATTTCCCCCAACAGGGACTCAATCTCAATTAGATCCCCTTGGATGGCCCCAGTTTTGGCCAGCTGATCAGCTAAGTCATTTCCAGTTTTGTCTGGTCCCTCTACTTTGGAATGACCCTTAATCTTCTTCCAATAGATGGTCATCCCATTCGAGGTGACCAGATCATCAATGTTTTGGATCAACTTCCCATGTTTCAAGGGTTTGTTGTTAGCACATAACATGCCTCTGGTTTTCCAATTAACCAGGTGCTCCACGAACCTGTTCCGTACATAATCCGAATCTGTGATTATGACCAGTTCGTGGAGTTGATGCTGGACAGCAGTGAGGATGGCCTGATGCACAGCCATCAATTCTGCCACCTGACTACTTCGGGGACCAATTTTGTATCCAGCGGAGGGTTCTGGGGACTCATTCACCCATGCATTCCCTACGCCAGCCACCAGTTCTTTCTCCCCGTCGTTGTCAACATGGTAAGAGCATCCATCCACATAGACAGTGGGCATTGTCTTCTTCAAAGACTTTGTGTGGGGAATTAAGGTATGCCTCCATGTTGTCCTTGATTTTTAGACTTTCGTCCTCGAGACAGTTTTCTCTGGCACAATCATGCAAGTCAGCCAGACCTTGCGCGAGTGGACTCTTCTTGTTTTGGCCATATCTGACCTCCACAGGAAAGCCTTGCATTGACAGAATCCAGGAAGTAATTCGGGAATTACTCACATTTCCGGCCCGGATTCTGTCACTTTGGAGATATTGCAGAGGCTGGTGTGGAGTCTCCACTATAATGTGTTCCCCCTGGATAAACGGGCGGTAATTCTTCAATGCCCACACCGTTGCCAGGAGTGCCTTCTCACAATCGTTGAATTTTTCCTCCACAGAGGATAAAGTTTTGCTCGCATAGGAGATTACTTTATTGACCTTGTCATGCTTTTGGTATAATACGGCCGTCAAGCACGTATTAGAGAACCCTGTCTCCAGGAAGAACTCCTTGTTTCTGACAGGGTAAGCTAGGCAAGGCGCTTGTGAGAGGCTTCTCTTGAGTTGTCTTACTGCCTCGGATTGTTCTGGACCCCATTCCCACTTGACCCCCCCCTTTAGGAGATGAATCAGGGGTCTGGTGATCTCTGCGTAGCCCTCAATGAACTTTCTGCAGTAATTAGTCAGTCCAAGGAGGCTCCTTAGTTCCCGCAGAGTTGTGGGGTCTTTCAGTTTCTGAAGTGCTTCCACTTTCTTTTCCTGGGGACAGAGGCCCTGAGGAGTAATCTCATGCCCCAAGAAATTAACACGGGTTCTACACCACTGTGCTTTCTGAAAGGAAAGTTTTGCTCCGGCGGCCCTCAACTGTGTCAGAACATAACGGATCTCCGCTATGTGTTCCTCCACAGATGAACTTTTGATGAGGACATCATCTACATAAGCCAGGTTACCCCTCGCACCCAGGTTGGGCATGGCCTTATGTAGGAAAATGTTGAATTCATTGCCGGAGTTGAGGTATCCGAAGGGAGTCCGGGTCCATGTGTACTGCTGGCCCCCAAAGGTAAAAGCCAGTTTGTATTGGTCCTCCCTACTGACAGGCACGGTCCAGTATCCATTGGTCAGGTCTATTGCAGTGAATACCTGTGACCCCTGAATCTGGGCCAGCCCTTGGTCAATGTAGGGCAGAGGCCATCGGGAAGTATGGACCCGTTTGTTGAGCTCCCTAAGGTCGGCGCAGAGTCTCCACTGGCCGTTTGGCTTTAATATTCCCAGCACCGGATTATTGAAGGTGCTGTGGATGGGGCGGATCATTCCCCGGGACTCAAGGTTCTTAATTATTTCGGTAAGGGACTCCATTGATGCGAGAGGCAAGCGATATTGCTTCACAAACACAGGAGTCATGCCAGGGTCCGTGGGGATTGTTGTTGTGTGGATGTCAGTGCGACCACAGTCATATGAGTCTACCGCAAAGAGATCTTGGAAATCCAAGAAAACTTGTTTCAACTTTTGCTTTTGTTCCAGAGTCACACAGGCATCAGCTAGGTTGACTCTCTCTTCCACCATCTGCCTGAAGCCTGGAAAGACTTCTGGTTTGGCTATCTCCGCGGCCTCCTCCAGCTGGGTGGAGAAGTCCCTGGTCAGAGTGCTGATTTGGGCCGGAGGCTTCAGGTGGGCAAGGCAGCCTTCATGAACCTGGAAAATCACCTCATCCCTCCTGAATTCACAAGTCACATCTTCCTTACCATAAGGGCAGGAAGTGTACACCAGGAAGTTCCCCCCATGCCGGGTAAAAATCCTGTCTGGTGTTGTATTGTCCTCACTGTCACTGTCAAAACAGTCCTTGGGGATTGGTCCTAACAGTTCATTTCTAAGATCAATGGAGAAATGTCGGTCATCAACCGCCATTCCAATAATGGTGCCTGCGGCTAGAGTAATACTCTTTAAGTCGCTGTTATCCACCTCTATTGGAATGGTGTCATGTTCTATGTTGACTAATGGTGTTGGGTTTACCCCTAACCCTTGCAGTTGGAGAGAAGCATTTAGATGTATGTAAGCATCAGGGTTTTGCAAATATTGTCCTCTTTTAACTTTCACTTCCAGGGAGAATTGTCGGGTCCTTTCTGGGATGGTGACTTCCTCTTTGATCTGAATTTCAACTGCATAAGGTAGCAATTGAGCTGACCTAAATGCTTTTTCTGGATCATCAAAGCCCATGGGATTATCCGCTAATCGGGACCAAGCTTTGAAGTTTATTAGGTCCAAACTAATGGCAAAGCGATTGAGAATGTCACTGCCTAAGTAAAAGGCGGCAGGGACGTCTCGCACGACCCAACAATTGTGGACTATGCTCTTGTTGCCAATGGAGATTTTGAGCATACACCTGCTTGGCAGGAGATGTTTGGAATTAGGTGCTTCCAGGTCCATTTCCCATTTGTCTATCAGTTTGAAGGGGGGAATGGCTGGATCTTTTGGGAGTTGGCGAAACATGGCTTCGCTGATGAAGCTCTTACCGTTGTTCACACCCACTCGAGCGAGAACAGAGTCCTTCCCATCATTTAACTGAACAGGGATGAACAACTGCTCTCCAATTTGCTGAATATCAGCCAGGCTCTGAGCTGATTTCACATCTTTCTGGACTATAGGAGTGGGAGTTTCTGATTGTGGATTAGTATAGAATTTCAGAGTGTTTCCTTCCAGCGTGGAATACCACTTTAGACTGGAAGGAAGGTTGATTTTCAGAAATAGAGAGGACCCCCCATCACCAGTCTGTTGTCCTACTGCTATTACTGTCACGTCTGGAATTTGGTTATTCTGGAAGTGAAATTCTACTTGGTCAGATTTTTGTTCAACCATGTGGCAGGTGCCGTTTAAACTAACATGGTTGACACTCTGTTTTAATTTTATTGGTCGGCTAGTCTGGGTCCAGAGGACCTTGTTTACACAATCTATTAGGGGTGACAACCTTCTCAGGAGGTCATTCCCTAGTAAACAAGGGGTGCCCTCCAGGGTCACAACTATGACCGGGTGTTTCAGCTTGTGTCGCCCAATTTTAATGTCCAAGTCTGCAGTCCCCTCAACGGGAATTTCCTTCCCGTCAAAGTTCTGTAGTTGTCCCGGAAGAGAGGTGAGAGGAATTTGGTAATTCTCTCCCCTTCCTGCATTCAGTTCGTCAAAGGCCCTTCTGGACAGAAGGGTAGCTTGAGATCCAGTGTCCACCAGTGCCGAGATTGTACCCTGCCCCTGTACTTGTACCGGGGCATAATATCTTCCCTCCTTCTCCTCAAGGGGGCACAGGTAATGTACATTTTTGGACAACTGGTGGGCTAGCTTTCTGGTTTTGGACATTGCAAGAGAAGAAATTTGGGCAGACTTCTGTGGAGAGTCTTGGGAATCTGAAAGAAAAATTTGGCAACTGGAGATCAGAGCCATTGTGGGTTCCCCTGGTTCCAGTTCTGGGCCGCCCCCCCCTTTTTGGAGGCAGTCCCCAGTATGGGTTTGAACCCGGGGATTTTCTTGCTGTTGGTTCTGGGATGAGATGGTGGGCGGCGGTAGCTCAGTCTCCACATCTCCCCAGTCTGGATTTGCATTCCTAGGGACCCATTTTTCTTTGGGAGGAGTTCCCCCCTCTCTGAAGGAGAAGATCCTTTTCTCAGGATCCTCTGAGGATCCCTCTCCCTCAAATTGGAAGATCTGTACCTCCTCCTCAAACTGAGTCTGTTTGAGTCTTTTGTTTCTCCCACCCCCCCTCTGCTCCTTAGGGGGCAGACTTTCAGGGGCAAGAGATTTTGTTTCCGGTTCCTGGGTTTCATGGGGCTGTTTACAAGTGAGGAAGGAAGCTTCCTCCAAGGCTTTACACCCCCCTTCCCTTTGTGCCTCCTCCCTGGGAACCGGTGTGTTATCGGGGTGCTGCCCCCGTCATTGTTCTGGAGCACCAGGTCCAGAGTTGGGTACGTTCTGCGCCGGCATGCCGATCTGAGGGTTCTGCTGAGCCCTCAGTATGTGACCCATATCCCGCGCCATGTTTTGAACCTGGCGCTCTAACTGGGAAACCCGCTCAGGCTGATACGGGGCCCTGTTTTCTCCCCTGGGCTGATCCCGGGAAGGGTAGCTGTCCCTCCTCTGGTAGTACCCCTGGTTGGGAAGATTTGGGTACCCCTCCACCCTTGGCCTCCCCTCTCCCGGATTCAGTGGTCTGGGCTCAGGGAATTGGGGAAAGAAGGATGGATGGTTTTGGGGCTGAAAGTCGGGTGGATATCTGGGGAAAAAGTTCTGCCCAGGGTTTGGTAAATTTCTGCCCTCCTGTGGGACGTTTGGAGGGAAGTTCCCTGGGTTAGGTGCTTGGCTGGATCCCCCCCCTTGGGCTGGAGGAGTCCACACATAACCCAGGATGGGTCGATTTCCCTTGTAACGGGGACTTACATAATCAGGAGAGCGAGGGACCCCATTTGTGGGGCTGCCTCCTTGGCTCCCTGTCTGTGACTGACCCGAGGACCTCCTGGGCCTAGCATTATTAGGTGCAGGTAGGTTTTTAGGCCCCCCCATCTCCAAATCCAAAACGGGGGTGACCTTTACCTCTGCCACCTTGGCAGCAGCAGGGGTGCTGTTGGCTTTGGGGTTTTTCTGGGCATTACTTTTGCTATCTATCGGTTTCTGCACCTCATAGATCCGGGTAGCCTGTTCAATGACCCAGTCTAAAGATCTTTTCTCGTGAAAATCCCTCACGAGCTGGGTCATGATATATTTGGGAAAGGCATGGAAAAACGTATTAATAAATTCCCTGCTATCCGTGCGCACCCTTCTTGTGGTCTGTGCAAAAGCCCGCTTTAACTCCTGCACAAATTCTTGTGGGGCCTGATCCTCCCCACATTGCAAATTGTAGGCTGCCTTGCGAGCCTCTTGAGGATTTCTGTGAACAGAAAAATGTTTCAAGATGGCCGCCTTATAGGTGGACCATCTTAAATGATTTTGGTCCTCCAGCCCCGCAAAGAAACTGGAGTATTCCGGGGAGAAGGTCCACTTTACATATTGAATACAGCTTTGGCTGTCCTTCAAATGGAAAGTCTCCATCATTTGTTCAAACAACTCTAAGTGCTCCCAAACAGAATACTTAGCGTTCTTATGGTAAGGCGTGATGACGCTCCTGATCGCCTTAATCTGCTTTAAGGGGTCCTTAAGCAAGGCCCTTTTTGCCTTATTGGCCTTTTTGGTTCGGGTAACCCTTGTCCATTCGTCCTCGGACTCAGAGGCACTGCTCCCAGAGGTTCCCGTCTGTTCTTCCAGGTTTTCCCGGATTCTGCGAGCCTGGGAATGGCTGGCAGAATGTGGGGACCTGGTCTCCTGTGTCCTGCGCAGTTCAGAGGAGTCTTCAGATTCCTCCTTGCTGCCAGGATTTGATGGGTACCCCCTCCACTGACCTAACTGGGCAGAGGTTTTCAGGATGCCCTTAATGGGCCTACTCTCCTGGGGTTCCCCATTGAACTGTACTGTACTTGGGTGCCCATACCCGGATGCCCACCCCTCCATTCCTGAGTGGTACTGTCCTATGAGCCCCATACTCTTAGCTGGATAGTAATCTGCCATCCCTGCAGCCCTGTGCTCATGTGCGCCAGGGGACATGGGGGTGGCAGAGTCCAGGGACTGGGGGAGATGAAGGCCCCTGGTGTTAGGGCTCCTGCGGTTATGGTCAGGAGTCTCTCTTTCCCAGCGGACCTCATCTCTATCCGCCCCTGCTCCCTGTTGCAATGCAAGAGCCTGCATTTGTGCTTTCAGTTCCTCTGTTAAGGCCTTACTCGACTCTATCAGTCTCTCCTGCATCGCTACCTGTTGTTGGAGCCTATCATTGTGTTGACAGAGGGCCTCATTTTCCCTCTGTGCTTCCTGGTTGGTCCTGGAGAACTGGGCCAGTCTTTGCTGCAGGAGGGTTACCTCCTGAGCTGTGTCCCTATTGGCCTGCTCCTTTCTTGCTAGAGCATCCTCCACCCTCCTGGTGTGCTCTAGCAAGTTCTGGTGTTCTTTTTGGAGGTCACCCAGTCCCTGGTGGGTCAGGTGATTTTCTTCCATTTTTCTTTTTAAATGGCAGACTTCCTGGCCTAAGGTATCCCTTTCCTGACTGAGAGCCTGCATCTGTGCTGCCAGGTCGTCCCTTTGCCTTTGGAAGGCACCAGCATTCTGGCGCTCCTGATCAAACTCTGCCTGGGTATCCAGGTCTTTCAGAATTAGTTTGTTGCTCTCCGCCTTCACTCTATCCAGGTGGCCTTGCAGGGTGACTACCTGCTCAGCACATACCCTGTTGAAGTCCAGTTGTTGCTCCAGCTTTTTCTGGTTTTGCAGTAGGGAGTCCAAACCTTCTTGGTATTCCTTCTGCAAGGCCAGAAATCTGGTATTCTGTTCTACCTTTTCCTGTTGCAGCACATCCATATCCTTCTTTATTTTAATGATGTGCTGCCTACTATCATCTTCTGACTCCTGGCTCCTCTGCAGCCTCTGCTCAGAAGAGTCCAGATCAGATTGGGCCTTCTGTAATGCCATCTGTTGCCTATTTGCCAGATTTTGGCTTTCAGCACATCTATCCTGCATGTCTCCCATATATAGGTACAGGTATGCTGCTATCCTGGCAATCTTATTGTGTTCCTCTTTGGCTTTAGGAGCCATATATAGTTCACTCAGGGCCACATGTAAGGGACCCTGATCTCTATATATATCTGACCCTGTTTCAGTGACCTGTTGTGTGATGGCCTGCAACCACACATCCTGGCCCTGTTCGGTCCATTCACCTCTCACAAATAGCTTATGCAAGAGGTGCTCTCTGGCTATTTTCATGTCTACTAAGGTCGTCATTCTAGAGATTGGTCTCTGTCCTGACTTACAGAAGTTTGTATTTTATTTTTGCAGAACAGAACTTTTCTTGGAGTGTCCCTTTTGAGGAATGCTTCACAGCGTAATGCAGCGTGGTGATCCGACCGGATGTATGTATCCCGTCAGTTAGCACACTGTATTAAGCTGCACAAGTGGTAAATCTAACCCAACGTCTCGGCTCGAGCCCCCAATTTGTAAGAGGATTCAATTCAACACTACAGCTAAGTCAACGCCTAGTCTATAATACTGAATGAAAACCCTTATTGATATATCTTTAGGTCCAGTTCATGCGTTCAGGATGACTACCCCTATATAACACCCCTCTCTTGGAATCCCCCTGACCCCACTGAGCCAAGAAGTAGTTCTGTTTTGCAAGTTTAAAAGGTTTATTTGATAAATTAAAATATATATATATATCACACTTTATAATAAATTAATAATTGACTAGCACACTTAATCTGATATGATAAAGATTAACAACGGAGAATCTGGCACTAACACGCTTCTCTATAATCAATAAGGAGTTGACATGAAATGGATAAGGTAGCACACTGGTAAATAGGTACAGAAGTATAATGTGGTAGAGAATGCTTTATAGGGTTCAAGGAAATGCAGGGTTGAATGAATGAAATGCAGTATAGAAAATACTCAATATGATTTCAACAAAACAATGTAATCACTTTTCTCTGGCAATCCCCTCCCCCCCTTGATGCAAGGCAAGGAAATGGAAGGAAAACACACAGTTCTCAGAAATGCAATCAAATGTGATTCAGTTCACCCCAGCAAGCTTAGACTACAGAAGTTTGAAAACACAGGCAAAATTGCTTTGATATGTGCTGGCAATGAATTAAAAAAATATGCTAAAATGCTTTTAATTCCCTTTCAGAGGTTCAGGGTGAATGGTATCTAGTTAATATTAGCTCAGGCTCACTCTTGCAATGATTCAGGAATGATTAGCAGGTTAAACGAATTCCTGGCAAATGGAAGGCAAGCAGCAGCTGTTTTTACACGAGGAGAAATTTGCAAATCGCGGTAAAATTTGCGATTGCGTGTTCCGCGATTGCGGTAAAACTATAGGGGGTAGGTTCGTAGGAAAGCCACGATTCTAAGCTTTCTAAGAAAAGTTACTGCAAGTCTCTAGCCCAAACGGTTACAGAGTTATGAGCGATTTTGTGAAGGTCGTTTTACAGATTTGAAATTTTAAACGCACACTTTTTCAGCTTTAAAAATGATGGCAGGATAACACAATTGCTAAGCTGCGGTTCTACTTAGGTTAAAAATGGATTGAATTATATTATTTTAACTAAGAGATGGGTTCTACACAGTTTTGCTATGTACTCACACTATGTTCTTGAGTGAAATGGCCTCATCACGGATCTGGTCAGGGTTTTAGACTCGCCTCTGGTCTCTGCACTTCACAGTGATCTGGGTCAGCTCTCTCTGGTTCTGCTAACAGGTCAGCTCTACTCTGCTTCTGGTCTGGCCTGATGGATTTGAAGTCTCTATGTTGCTCTCTGAAGGTTTGATGGAGGTAAAGTATGGATTTTTCCGGCAGAGCTTCCAGCGGCAGATGGATTTGACAGTCCCTATCTGTCCTGTCTGTCTGCTTTTATGTGTTTAGAATGTGGGTGTGTTCTAGCATCACTGACCCTACCTCTCTCTCAGCTTCTAATTGGTCAAACTTCCATTTATCATTTGATTGGGGGAGCTAGGTTGTGTCAGAGTGATGTCATTTTACAGCCTGCAGAAAGTCCACTCCTCCTGTCAACTTACACACAAATCTAGATTTGAAACAAATACATATTTGCAAAGGTACATATTGTTTTAAAATCATATGCACCCATCATGCATTACAGGAGGTATACCCTGTTCAAACTCTGCTCTTCCTGGGAGCTTGCATTCAGAAATGGCACATATTTCACTTTTTAATTGATTTTTCAATTTCTGACATTGACCCAACTTTACATACATGTGCGCAGGGAGTATGGACATTAACTGATGAAGTTTCAGATTTTTAACATGCATACATTTAGAGTTATATCCACTTTTCCGCTGACACCCCCCTGAACATACCACCGGTTCTAAAAACCTTTTAAACTGTGGGCAGAAAAATCACAAGAATTATGGTATCATTTATAACATTTTCACATGTCCGCTCTATGAGTTATTCTTCTTTTTAAAGTTATGTTCTGGCTCCAAAGGGGTGTGGTTTACCCTCAGCACAAGGTTGAATTTCTGGTTTTTCCAGTTCTGCCAAGCCAGCTTGCTCTCACAGGCAGTGCTCCTCCCCTTTGCTCAGGAGGAAGCCACTTTTTACGACCATTTACGACTCCTGCCAATAAAACCTTTGCCTGAGCCAGGACAGGGCTTTGTTCACTTTCCTGCAGAGCACAGGTAATTCAATTATCAGATAGATGGCATATCCTTAGTGTGGCCAGCAAAAAGGCAGATGGGCCTGGGAACACAGTTGTGACTCAAGTTTCACTCCTGATGGGGGTAGTTGCCAGGCAGAATTCAGTTCCTTAAGCCAGACTTTCAGCTAACTGTCATGTTTTTTTGTTGCTTTTTAAATTAACTTGCAATTTTACACATGCAGCTAGAATGCTGATTCTAAGTTTAAACTATGACATTTCAACAGTTACAAAGGCATGTGACACCAAACATAGGTCACTCATTTAATCTAAACATTTTCGATTTTAGTGTCTTTAAATCCAGTGCAACTTAAACTGCTGACTCCATAGCAGTTTTGTTATAAGCATTGTTTTGGGCTCTTCATTTCCCAGATTTTGTAAGCACACAAAACCTCATTCTGCCAAATGTCTGCTGGTGTTCAGTGAATATTTTGCACATGTTGCAATGTTTAAAATAGACACTTTGGCTTGCCTTCAGAGAAACACAGGGTGGTTTTAAAACGCCGGCTTTTGGATAGTGGTGAGTACTGGTACTGCACCCATTTTTGGGATTGAACAAATGAATTCCCCACAATTCTAAGTTGCATTTGGCAATCAGCATTGCCATTCCCAATGGTTTCAGACTACTGTGCGGGTAGTCCAATGGTGGTTTTAAAGCGCTTTGAAGCTAACCGGCGCTACGGTTTTTCCTTTGGCAACCCATTTCCCTCATGGCAACCCAGCCTTTCATTCTCGCACTGGTGGGTGGCAAGTGAGGCAACCATTTCGGTGTGCGCACAAACTGCGCAGCTTTCCTGGATTTCGGCGCACATGTGGGTTTTCCGCCATCTTGAATTTTCTAAGCCCACAGCACCAAATGTTGTGGCATGATAGCTTAAACGTGGGTCAGGACACCCAACAATATAATTTCTGCAGGAATGGAACTTGCTGATAGCGAATGGAGCGATAGAGGGAGATGTACAACCATATGGAACTTGGGCATGGGGGAAGTCTTCCTCGACTATTGATTCGGTGTTGCTTCGTGTTCGGTGTTTCCCCGAATATTTGAGGCCTGAACTAGGTTCCGGGCCAATGATGAGGGATTTAGTGATCATGCCTGACTGGAGGTTACAATAACCCCGGGCCATCCAGGAAACAGGCAAGACCACTGCCAGCCTGACTGGATAAATGCAGAGGCTCGGGAGCATTCTTAAACAAAGAACTCCAGATAGCATGTATGGGGATGCAAGAGCAGGCACCGAAAAACAAAGGCAGTCCACTAGCCTTTCAATATTTTGTATGGGACACAGTTAAGCCACTGGGGATTAAGCAAAAAAGACACACCTCTGTGAAGCCATAAGAGGTTTAGAGACCAGAAGCTGGGTGCCAAAAGACCTCAAAATAAGAGTATAATGCCTTATATATTGCCTTAAAAAAAGATTTTAGGAACTGGTCTCGAAAGCGACATGCCCTTCTCTATTAAAAAGACAGTGAATCAATGTATGAGTCGTAACAAGCCCCCCTGATTGGCCTCCAGAGCAATGTCATCTCAGAGGCTAGATGGTGTAATCCCCCGTTGAGATCCCATGGGGTGATTGGGCACTAGACCATTTGGAATGTCTTATCGCTGTCCGATTAGTAAATCTTCCTCTTCAAGGACGGCTGGGCCAAATGGGTTGACTTATCAGGCAATGTAGGATTATGGTCAAGGTTACTGTCCTTGCTCTTAAGAGAAATACTGGAAAAGAGAATGTTCCCTCCATCTTGAAAAACCTCAGTAGTTGTCCCCATTTTTAAGGGGGGCGATCGGACTGAACCGGGAAACTATCATCTGATAGCCCTCCTCGATGTGGACAGCAAAATCTTTGTGGGTCTAGTGCGGAGAGAAGTGGAACTGAGGACAAGAGATAGTAACATTTTATCAAGGTAAAAGATAGGCTTTTGAAGGGGATATCCAGCACAGTGAAAGGGATAGCATTAGAGCTCCTACGTGAACAATCACAGAGAAGGGGAAGTCCAGTGCTCTATGGAGCCCAGATAAACCTCTCAAGAGCATTTGATATGATTAACAGAGACCAGCTATGGGTGAAGTTAGAATCTTGGGGGGAGCCAAAACGATTAGTGGCCATATTAGCCAGTCACCAGAAAAAACTGTGATAAGTGTTAGTCTAGATGCTATTGGCCGGCTCTCATACCCTGTGGCTGATGAAAGAGGAGTCTGGTGGCACCCCTTGTGTTTAATTTATATCTGGCGGATTTAGGGAAGGCCTTGCCATTGGCGTTGTCCATCCCTAGGATCAGCACTCGACCAGTCAGGTGGCTGGCCTGTGCCGATGATATTGTCCTTCTGGATAATACAGCAATGAGTTTGCAGCAACTCCTGAATGCATTGGGAGAGTATGCATGGATGAATGAGCTTATGATAAACTCTGAGAAATCAAAGATTCTGGTATTTAAAAGACCCAGTCAGTGACTGGTAAACTACAAATGGACTCAGATCATTCCAGTGGTAAAAAAGGTGGTCTATCTGGGATTCTCAGTAAACGTCTATTCAAGGTGGGGGCAAACTAAACTCGACTTTAATGCAAAGGCCTCTCAATTGATTCCTCAGATGAAAAAGTTTTCAAAGAAATGTTGCTAATTCTCCTTGTCACTACTGATTACATTTTACATCGCCAAGGTAATTCTGGTCATATTATATGAACTGGAAGCGAAACCACAGGCTTGAGAAATGCACTCACCAAGGTTAGAGGGACGAATATGGAAGCAGGTTCTGGGATTTCCGAAGAGCTTGCCCATGGCAAGCCTAAGATATGAGCTTGGCCTAAGATCTCTCAGTTCCTTTGTGGAGTGGAAGCTGGTCTCCTTGCTTAGATTGATAGTCACCCTGCACTCTGTGAGGATATTAAGGTGTATCTCGGCCAGAATATGTCAATGTTTCTATCCAGATTAGAGCAGTTGGCCATGGATATCTTAGAAAGTGCGATAGTGATCTAGACACCTTTACCTCTAACCCAATGAAGGTAAAGGAAGCTGTGATCTGTTATGATTGGATTAGAACAATAGTGGCAATGCAGAAAATATCCTTAGCAAAATCAATTTCCCCTTTTGACAATAAGAGAGGTTTTCAACTTACGTACTTACGGTACTCACCCATTCAGAGAATGACGCAGTCTTTTCTGAGGATTCGAATGAATCTAATTCATACAGGTGAAACTCTATCCAGTTGGGGTCTTTGCAGTGGATGCTAGGTCGGTGCTCCACACTGAGGTACCTGTACTGTTGATGTGACTGATTGTAAGGTTGAACTCCCACTACCATTTATTGTTTATACCTTTTAGAAAAGACTGTGCACTAGTGTATGAAGAGTGCCTGAAGCTTAGTTGCTGTGTGAATTGCGGGCTCTTGCTAATCGCATCAGTTTACCAGTACCTGAACACACTATTAACATCTCTTGACCTCACTACCTTTGGTATCATCAAATTAGAGGTACCTGAGTATCGCTCTTGAATCAAGGAACAGAGCATAATCTGTTTCATGGTCTTTATTGTCATCTGTTTCCAAGGAAATCATAGAAGAGGAATTTCAGTGGTAACACTTAATCTTCCTCATCGCTGGATTGCTCCCATCTTTGATAAGCCAATATCATAGTTTCTCCCTCTTTCTCCTCAGTTGGTTACAGCTGCCCCTTTTCCTACTCCCCCTCCTGTACTCAGTCCTCTGACACCATATGCATGTGTAAAGATGCTGCATGCACAATCTTTCCCCGTGATGGACTACATTCTTTAGAGACTAATGCCCCTGTTCTTTGCAGAGGAAGATCTCTGTGACAATTGACTGATTGGTGAGGACAGTCCAATGACTTAAAGTATGCCTGGGCTTCTCCAACACAAACAGCTGGTGCTGTAGCAAGTGAAAACACCAAACAGATGCATTAATCACATTCTTACATTATCCCTTACCCCAGCTGGGTGCTGCAGTGGATTTAAACACTGTATTAAGTTGCATGTCCTTTTATTAAATTATTTCATCATCTCTTATGCCTACATAAAGCATGTGGGGTTCTCAGAGTGTTGGCTTTCTCCTACTCCTATAATATGCAGATATGGTTCTCAGTGCTTTGGCATTCCAAACCTAATAAATGCATGACAGTTTCTTAGTGCTTTAGCCGTTACCTATTCCTAGTAAATGCTGGTAGGATACTCAGTGATTTGACTTTATCATATGCCATGACAATATCTCTAGCTCTCAGTGCTTGTACCTTGTCTTATGCCTAGTAAATTCAAATGGAGTTCTCAGTGATTTACCTTCCCTGGCATGTGATAAATACATATGAGTTTACCAGTGCTGTGACCTGCTCCTCCACCTACAGGATGCATGGCTATCTCTCAGTGTTTTGACCTTTCCCCTATGCCTAGATTGTGCATGTAGGGATCTGAGTTGATAGTCATGTTCCATCACTAATATATGCCTAGGGGTTCATATGGATTTGGCATTCTCCTATGTCTAATAAATGTGTATGTTTTTTTGAGTGCTTTGTTCTCCTTGGCGTAAGAAATGCATGTGTTATTCTCAATGCTTTGAGCTCCTGATTTGCCTCGGAAAATGCAAAAGTGTTTTGTTCAGTCCTGTGGCCTTTTCCTATGCTGACCTTCTCGAATGTCTAGTGAAATAACAAGAGTTTATGATTACTTTCTCCTTATGTGCCTAGCAAATGCATGGCCTTTGTCAGTGCTTTGGTCTTCATCAATGCTTAGAAATACCCTGGCCATCTCGTATGCCTTCAAAATGCATATGGGGGTTTGAGTGTTTCAGTCTCCTCTTATGCCCAGTCAATTCATGTTGGGTTCTCTGTGATTTGACCTTCTCCTGTACCTAGTACATGCATGTTGGGTTTTCAGTGCTTTGGCCTTTTTCTGTACCTTGTAAATACATAGGGATTTCCAGTGCGTTCACAGACCTCTGTGCCTTCTAAATGCAGTTAAGGTTCTTAGAGCTTTGTCATTTTCAAATGCCTCATAAATTCACGGGTCAGTGCTTTGGTTTGTCAGTTCTTCTCCTAATTCTGGCAACTGTTTGTGAGTCTGTTCCTTATTTGGCCTTTGCCTGTGCTTACTAATTGCACATAGGTTTATATGTTCTTTTACATTCTCCTTCATCTTCAAAATGCATTTCGGTTCTCAGTGCTTTAGACTTCTTCTGTGCCTAGTACACACACACATGTGGTTTTCAGAGGATTGACATTCTCCTTTGCCTCGCAAACAAACGTGGAGTTCTGAGTGTTTTGTTGCCTCATGCACCTTCTAAATTGACATGATGTTCTCAGTGCTTTGAACTTCTCCACCTACAGCAATGCAGGTGTGGTTCTCAGTGGTTTGGCTTACTCCTACAGCTAGGAAATTTACGGTGGGTTCTAAGTGCTTTGGTTTCGATCTATATCTAGAAAATGCAGTTGTTTGGCCTTCCCATACGCCTAGAAAATGCAACTGGGTTTTCAGTGGTTTTGCCGTCTCCTGTGTCTTGTAAATGCACATAGGGGTCTCAGGTTTTGGCCTTCCCGATGCCTACAAAATGTCCATTGACTTATCACTGCTTTGGCCTTCTTATTTGCCTAGTAAATGCATAGGGGGTTCTCAGTATTGTACCATTCCACGATTCCTTTAACATACATGCAGGGTTTTCATTGTGTTTGTCTTCGCTTATACCTTGTAAATGCATTTGAGGTTTGCCCATTGTCTTCACCTGGTAAATGACTATGGGGTTTACAGTGGTGTGTCTTTCTCCTTGTGAGGGAGGCATTATATCACAAGGTAGACACTGACAAAAGTGCTGCAAGTTTAAAAACCTTTATTGATGGTTTAAAAGGTGTTGGAAAACTCCTGTCTTGCCCTATAACTGAGATGGGAGTATTCTCGACCATCAACCAAAATAGTCCTAGTCAGTCCTTAGTCAGTCCTTAGTCAAAATAAAATGACCTATTCTAATAAACCTAATTCCTGCCTAATTTCTAATACAATACATGTGTAAAGGGAATGTTATTATTTATTAATATACATTCAGCCAAGTGGCTTTGCATACAGAACATTAACATGACATAGCTAGGTTCAGCATGGTAAAATCACATTATAAACAAGATAAAGCAAGACATATTTAAAAAACCTTATGTTACAAAAAAATGCATCAAGTCGTTCACTAATTCATGCTGAGGGTTATAAAATTACTTTACAACGTCCAGTAAAATTTACCAGATAAAAGATCAAATTAATCATCTCTGCCCACGTCCAGTAAAATGTACCAGATAAAAGATCAAAAGATCAAATTATGATCACAACCATCTATAAAAGCAGACCATATTCAAAGGCTGTCTTCACAATTAAATCCACTGTGGGAAGATTGTGAGTAACTGCATTGTAGTAAATGAAGAGTCTCACAAGTTGTTAGTATGTGTTCAATAGTTTCTATGGCGTCTGTACCACATAAACGACATTTCTCACCCCTTTAGTGATCAGGGCATCATTGATATTACATTGTAATCTCATATATTGCCTCGCAACAGCACTGTTTGCATGTGCAGTTTAGCACATTGGCTGAGATAATCGATCTGCAATGTATTCACAAAATGATGTGACATTGCTCCCAGAGTATAAATTTACCAAATGATGTTATTTGCGCTGTTCCTGGAGTTTGGATTTTAAACAAGACTTTATCATGTACACAGCTACATCCCACTTGCCATGTTGAGCCCATGGAGAGCAACAATCCAAGAGTTCCCATTGACATACAGTTATCAATTTTACAAAAAGCTTCAAGGAAGGTCGCCATCATGGTATTATTCACCAATGTAAATAGATTGTCACAGACCATCACCCGCCTTCACAGTAAAATCTGCTATTATACCAGTAATATCAAATTCTAGGTACAGATATCCGATTGGGAGAGACTGTGGCAGAAAAAACTATTTGTGCAATATTAATGCTTCATACCATTTCATAACTGCACCATATTTGTGTACCCAGATCTTGCAACCATAAAAGAGAATAGAGCGAATTTAAGTTTGGTAGAGTAGTAAAATTGTCACAATGCAGATCCCACATTATTGGCCAATGAATTGACGAATGATACTGACCGCTCTATTACCTTTAACCTTAGTTAATTGCCAGTGTGTCTCCCATCGCAGGTTGCTTTGAACATGAATACCTAGATATTTATATGTGGTAACATTATCCAGGCTTTGCCCACTCAATGCGCACCTAACAGTATGATTGTTGGGATTTGATGTAGAAAATGTCATGATATTGCTTTTTTTCGATGTTAATCGATAGACCATTCATTTTTGTGTATGCTTCTGTCATGTTGACACTTGTTCCGGGATTAGGGAAGCGGGAGGCTGGGAGGGGAATTGAAGTGGGAGGGCAGGGTTTAGGAAGGATAACGTTTGGTAAAGTGAAGACGTGTGTATGCAACGCTTCGTGTCCCGCGTGTTCTTTACTACGCAGCGCAGTGCTGGCCAGGCATTAGCCCCGACCATCACAGCTTCCAAAGCTGAAAGTAGATTTTGCAAGCCTTTGGGGGTATGATTGACCAGGATCAAATCATCCTCATAGGCTAACCAACTGCTGAGGTGGCGGCCCATTTTAAGGGGACACAAATACAGATTTTTCAGTGCTGGGCCAAGATCAGCATGATACAGGTTGAAAGCTAACCAACTGCTGAGGTGGCGACCCATTTTAAGGGTACACAAATACAGATTTTTCAGTGCTGGGTCAAGATCAGCAAGATACAGGTTGAAAAAGGTAGTGGCTACTATGCATCCTTGTTTGAAGACGCAATGAAAGGGTATCACATTAGATATTTTACCTTCCGCATCCAATCTGATCTTAACTGATGTGTTGAAATATAATAGCATTAACATTTTAAGTAGTCCAGCTTGTATATTCCATTGAGACAATTTCTTCAACAGTCTATTGCGTAACACAGAATCGAATACCGCAGAGAAATCAATAAAAGCGGCATAAACAGGTGTTCCTCTATGCTTCCAAGCATATTCAATGGAAGTTACAATAATTAGTAGATTTTGAGTAGTGCAAGATTATTTTATGAAACCCAGCTGATTCGGAGCTAGCGTATTATTCTCTGTGATCCACTCATTCAATTCAATTAGTAATACCTTAGCAAAGATCTTGGATGGAACATCCAACATGGCAAGCATTTGATAATTGGTTGTATTGTTTCATGGACCTTTTTGAACTGGCAAAATATGACTTTCTGGCCATGTTTTAGGGATGCATCCTGAATTGCCTATGTTTGTTTGTTTCTTTGTTTGGTTGTTTGTTTTATTATTTATAATGCGCGAGCTTACCCGAGGGTATCAGGGCGCAGCCTTTACAAGAATTTGCCAAGCTTGGTTACAGTAGTCATAAAATATACATAGAGACCCATAGAGGTACACCGATATTAATACATATCAACAGTAAGGTACATAGATATTATATACATATGAACAATTGGGCACACGTGGTTACAGTGTGTGCAGGTAGCACGAAAAGGGACAGTCTGGCACTTGAGTATCTCTGACGGCCTACGTTTTCATGAGTATGAAATAAGTGTAGGCTGTGGGGCCACAATCCTGGGGCAGTTTTAACAAGGGCATTGTAGACGCCATCGGGTCCGGCAGAGGGAATACAGTAGTATCATTCTCGCTACTACCTAGGTTATTAGCAATGTGGCTCATCCATTCGGGTTTGGTGACCCCATTGATGAGCAGTCCCCAGGGCTCATTTCCTCTTAAAGTGGCCCAGATATTTGAGTCCCCCTTTCTTGATGGCCATATGTGCGATTTATTTCCAGGTGCTGAGATTACATTTCGATCGATAATCCTTTAACCATTTCTGGTCCAAGCTCTTGGCAGCTCTAATGTATTGAGGGCCTTCTGTTGAGGTGAAGGGGCACATTTCAGCATAAATGGCCGCACTAATTGTCATGCCTCTGCTTGACAATTAGAGCGGCTCCCTTTCCTCCCTCTGCTTTCTCCGGACCTGCCCCAAGCTCCCGCAGGCACTGGGCCTGTTTGGGTGCTGTGAGGAAGCAGCACCCCGGGGGTCGTCTGCCGGATGGACATGGCCGGCGACCCCCAACAGGCACCCGACTTCCATCATGAGACTGCGCTCGACACTGGGGACTACTGCTGTTTTGTGGAACCTGACATGCTCCATTTGGAGTATAATGCCTGCACGACTTTGAAACTATGCGATTTGCAGTGCGCTCACTCCTCGTTCTAACCCGCTTTTTCCATCCTGCCTGGTGAGTGTGCGCCATGGATGTCCATGACTCTGTTTGTGTTCTATGCACGGCCAAACCAGCGCCATGTGCTATCTACCACCTTCCAAGATGACTGCATGCTTCATCTTCCCCTTTGTCCCTACCTGCCACAGCTCCTGCTGTAGATTGATTGGCCTTTGGGATGCTGTGAAGGGCCAATCCTGATGCCGGCACCCTCCCCAAAGCCCACCTTCTAAGGCCCCTGTTTGTTCCCTGTACGTTACCGGATCATATGGTGAGCCCCCCCACCACTCCTGTTGCCTCATGGTGTTTGTTAGCCCCCCACCAACCATGTTGCCCTGTGATATTTGTTAGCCCCCACCACTCCCTTTGCCTCATGAAGTTTGTTAGCCCCCCACCTCCCTCTTTGCCCCGTGATGGTTGCTAGCCCCCACCACCACCCCTGTTGCCTCTGATGTTTGTTAACCCCCCACCACCCTGTTGCCCCGTGATGTTTGTTAGCCCCCCACATCCCTGTTGCCCCTTGATGTTTGTTAGATCCCCCACCAGCCCGTTGTTGCCCTGTGATGTTTGTTAGCCCCCCCACATCCCCATTGCCCCATGATGTTTGTTAGCCCCCCACCTCCCCCGTTGCCCCGTGATGGTTGTTAGCCCTCCCATCTCCCTGTTGCACCATGATGTTTGTTAGCCCCCCCCCCACCACCCCTGTTGCCCTGTGATGTTTGTTAGCCCCCCCACCACCCCATTGCCCCGTGATGTTTGTTAGCCCCCACATCCCCATTCCCTGTGATGTTTGTTAGATTCCCCACCACCCCCATTGCCTCATGATGTTTGTTACCCCCGCCACACCCCTGTTGCCCTGAGATATTTGTAAGCCCCCCCACCAACCCTGTTGCCCTGTGATGTTTGTTAGCCCGCACCACCCCGTTGCCTTATGATGTTTGTTGCCCCCCACCTCCCCCGTTGCCTCGTGATGTTTGTTAGCCCCCACCACCCCTGTTCCCTCATGATGTTTGTTAGCCCCCTATCATCCCTGTTGCCCCATGATGTTTGTTAGCCCCCCAACCACCCTTGTTGCCCTGTGAAGTTTGTTAGCTTCTCCACCACCCCGTTGCTTTGTGATGTTTGTTAGCCCCTGCCACCACTCCCATTGCCCTGTGATGTTTGTTAGACCCCCACCTCCCCATTGCCCCGTGATGTTTGTTAGCCCCCCGCCACCTCCCCGTTGCCCAGTGATCTTTGGAAGCCCCCCCACGATCCCCTTTGCCTCGTGATGTTTGTTAGCCCCCCACCACAACCATCGCCCTGTGATGTTTGTTACCCCCACCACCCTTGTTTCCCCATGATGTTTGTTCCCTCCACCACCCTGTTGCCCCATCATGTTGTTTAGCCCCCCACCTCCCCTGTTGTCCCGTGATGTTTGTTATCCCCATCTCCCTGTTGCACCATGATGTTTGTTAGCCCCCCACCACCTCTTTTGCCTTGCAATGTTTGTTAGCCCCCACCTCCCCATTGACCCGTGATGTTTGTTAGCCCCCATCTCCCTGTTGCACCATGATGTTTGTTAGCTCCCCCATTACCCCTTTTGCCTTGTGATGTTTGTTAGCCCCCCCACCACCCCTTTTGTCGTGTGATGTGTGTTATCCCCCCACCTCCCCTGTAGCCCTGTGATGTTTGTTAGCCCCCCATCTCCCTGCTGCACCATGATGTTTGTTAGCTTCCCCCACCACCCCGTTGCCTTGTGATGTTTGTAGGCCCCCTACCCCCCCATTCCCCTGGGATGTTTGTCATACCCCCACCTCCCCCGTTGCCCCATGATGTTTGTTAGCCCCCCACCACCCCTTTTGCCTTGTGATGTTTGTTACCCCCCCACCACCCCGTTGCCTTGTGATGTTTGTTAGCCCCCCACCTCCCCCATTGCCCTGTGATGTTTGTCATACCCCCACCTCCCCCGTTGCCCCATGATGTTTGTTAGCCCCCCCACCACCCCTTTTGCCTTGTGATGTTTGTTACCCCCCCACCTTCCCCGTAGCCCTGTGATGTTTGTTAGCCTCCCATCTCCCTGTTGCACCATGATGTTTGTTAGCTTCCCCCACCACCCCGTTGCCTTGTGATGTTTGTTAGCCCTCCACCTCCCCCATTGCCCTGTGATGTCTGTCATACCCCCACCTCCCCCGTTGCCCCGTGATGTTTGTTATCCCCACCATCACCTTTGGGCCATTGTGATGTTTGTTAGCCCCACACCACCCCCTTGCCCCGTGTTGTTTGTTAGCCCCACACCACCCCGTTGTCCTGTGATTTCTGTTAGCCCCCCCATCACTCTTGGTCCTCTGTGTTGTTTGTATCTCCCCTGACCACCCCCCCCACACACTTTGTTACTCCACATCACCGTTGTAGATGTTGCCATGTTACCCTCGGTTCACTGTCACCAAACTTGTTGCAATGCTTGGATTGATCTCTGACACTTGCCCTGATGCCTCAAATTCCGACTTGTACATTTGGTGACCTGTCTTTATTGACTTCTGGACACTTGACTTTTGCGCTTCACCTTCTCAATTAGTACGCTTGGTCGGAACAGGTTCATGCTTGTGTTGCTTCTGGGTCATCCTGCTTCCTTGCTTCCATTCGGCTCTCTGTAAAATTGTGATCTCTGTCCTCTGCAACTTACTCTCTCTCCCTCTGCTCTCCCCCTCTTGCCTACTCTCTGCTCCGCCTACTCCCTTCCCCTCTTCTCTCTATGCACTTATGCTATCGGTATTGTCCCATGCACATGTTGTGATAGCAACAGCCGTCTGTCTCCTCTCCTTTTCCTTACTAGTGTCCATTCCCGGCCCAGTATGATAGTTGCTTGTTTTGTTCTTCTCTGCCTTCTCTCCCCCTTTCCCTCCCTTGTGTAATATATTCTCTGACTGTACCAGAAATGTCATCAGGCCTAGTATGGTAGCTGCCTGTCTGTTTCCTCTCCCTCTCTCTCCCCCTTCCTTCCTTATCTGTGTTTAGCAATTGCACTGACAAACCTAATACTATAGTTATTTCTCATTCTTATTGTTCATGGCCATTCAAGAATGTCTTGTATTTTCGCTTGTTCCCTCCCTTTCTGTGAACCGCATTGAAACACATTGTGTATAGGCGCTATATAAATAAACTATAATTTCATATCATATCATGCAAAGTTGTTGTTTAGTTAGTGCTATGACTGGTTCATAGTTAATTTGTCTTGAAGTTGTTTTGTTAGTTCGCTCAGGGGCACTCATATTTCCAATGAGATACTGTGGTGTCTTTAATTTGGCCTATCAGGTTGGCGAACCCAGTCACAATCTCATTCTCAGGATCGGAGGTCGTGACAATAAAACAAACTATGAAGGGGGCAACAGCTTGTGTGTGACCGAGGTGGTGCTAGCCAGTGAGGTGGAATTCCATCGAATGTGACCTTAGTGTCATATGCATGGGCAATAATACTGCTATCTGTTTGGGTGAATAGCAGACATAGGGGAAGGAGGTCACTTTCAGAGCGTGGTATGATGGCCATATCTTTAATAAAGTGCATATCAATAGTATTAACAAAGAAATAATCTAGGATGGAAGTGGATTGCCAACTGACCCGAGTGTAGGCCATGGGAGTATCTCCTGAGGAGAGACCATTCAAGTGCGTCATATCACACTCTTCAAGTGGCAGCACCCATTGTTGTGTGGCTCGCCTAACAATTCTATATAGCTGGCAGGGACCTGAGACATGGACGTTGCTTCCATTAAAGCTAGAGAGTTCAATATAGGCATTAGAGTTGCGTACTAAAAATATCGGACATTTAGAGAGAAATTTGTGCATGATTGATTGTACCACAGCAATATTCACACTAGTCGCTGAGTTGTTCGGGTGGGGGGCTCATAACCATTAATTAGAAAATAATGCTGTCAACCTAAGGGACGTTTTGATGATAAAACCATGACCGTGGATCCTTCTATTTCTTCTTGAACCCATGGAGAGGCTACAGAAATTAGTAAACCACCTTTAGGTCGACCCTTTGGTCCTTTAACAGCTACTTTTTATATCGTGGACTGGCCATCAAAGTCTACTATATCTGTTAACCATGTTTCTTGTAATGCCACAATGGTAAAATTTGATAGGTATGTGGTCAGCCCATCATAGTTGAACAGGTGCGTTAACCCACAGGTAGTCCATGATAGCATAATCTGAGTGTCATCGATGCAGTTCCGAGAAGTGCTCTTTGAAATCAGAGGGGAGCCACTGCCAGTAACCATAATCGGTTACATTATCGGCATTGGAAAACTGTTGAGGTTGGGATGCTGCTGGCTTTGTGATTTGTTTCATAAAACTACTGGATGGCGTTGGAATTTGGTTTGGTGGGCACTTTCAATTGTGTCGGTGACTGACGACTATGCAGGCACGCAAGCCTACAACAAGGATGGCTGGTGGAACCTCCCTTCTAATTTAATGGGGTGGCTGCTAATTTAGCCTGAGTTAAGGGTCTAGATAGATTCCGTATAGGGCTCTTCGATCTCAACGGACTCTGTTTCTTAATGTAGGGAATTTGAGAGAGAGAGCTCTGATATCCGATTATGAATAATGCCTTGGTACGTTAAAACATAGTGCAACCAGGAATCAGATTGAAATTGAACGTTCAAGATATTAATGACACTATGGTCTACTTGATCGACTGAGATTATATCACTAGACTCAATCACCCGTAGTGGAGCTATGGCGTGTAGCAGTCTTAGTACTGCAGCACGATTCAATGGGGCAGAAAATCCATCAGTGTTGATAAACTCCAATTGCAGTGCTATATTGCCTCTCAACTCAATGTTGGGGAGATTCGGGGGAAGAGAATCAACTGAAGGTGATGCTAGATGACAGGTCGATGAAGGCCACATATCGGTCATTCATGGTTGAATGACCACGACTCACAGTGACTCTTGATAACCCTTGATAACCCGTGAGAGTCGAGACAAGGGGAATTGAGGGGTGTAGATTTGGGGCTCCTGTGGGTACTGAGGAGGAGATGCAGGCTCTAATGACAGGTGCTGGGAGGTCATTAGTCAAGGGTGGAGCAGTTGCTGGGGGCAGGACTTCAATATTAGTTATCACTGCATTTACATGAGTACTTGGGTCAATAATTATACATGGGTTAGTACTGGGTCGAGGAAATTTGGCATACATTATCGCCTGAGAAATCACTTTCTTTTTGCATTTTGCAGTTACTACTTGATCAGTCGCGCGTTTATTTCCCCAGGAGCAGCCTGAGGTAATTAGTGATGTCGGATCTGAACTAGCTAAGAATATTAGCAGTTTGGACAATACTGGGACAGGAACACTACTAACACTTTCATCAGTATTGGTGCTTTGGTCCTGGACTGTTTTCCAGACTCTATTAATACTCTTATGAAGTAAAAGTGATTGAAGGTCTAATTTGTATTCAATTTGTTCACATTTGTCAATTAGTTTGCAGAGGAGGCGTTCAAATGCCTGGAACATTTCATCAGGGTCCATGCTGCTTGTAATGGCAGGGCTCTGCTGTGGAGGGACAGCGGGAGCGGAGTGGGGTAAGGACTCGGGGAGAGGGGGAAGGGGAGTCGGGGAGTCGGGTTACTGGAATAGGAGCAACAGTGGGCGGAGCGGAATAAACATCATGGATAACTGGTACATGAATATCATCATGGGTAAATTGGTCGCATTTAAGGACAGCGGGGGTGGACTGCGCTGACACAAGTTTTGGAAATGACCCGTCAAAGTTGGGCCCTAAACATTCCACATCACCTATGCTGTCAGAAAGATCTAATGGGTTAATTGGAGCATGCAAAAAACTACCCTTTGACATCGGGCGATGGAATGAGGCGTTGGTGATCACATCTGAGGTTGAGTAAGTACTGATAATCATGGATGTGGCTTCGCTCCCGAGAGCTGGACGATAACTGCTAGTGAAGATATGACCTTAGCAGAGGAACTTTGTATACTAACGGGACACTTAATCCCTCGATCTTGCTGGGCTCGACTCATTTGAGAACAGCAAGTGTCTGTATTGACTACAGGATGGGGCGATATCAGCTCTGTAACTAGTTTAGAGCCTAAACAACTAAGAGATGCTCCAAACTCAGCAGTTACAGTTTTAATGGCAGATTTAAATTCTTCAGAATTTGGTGGTGGAATCTTGGCAAAAAAGGTTGTGAGCTTGCTAGTGCTTATTTGACGCACCAGTTTTGAGATACTTTTAGAAGGGCAAACACAGCGGCCACGCTGCACAGGATTTCCGGTTTCTACAGATACAACAGCAACATCGCTTGCAGGAATAGCATTATCAGCATTATCAACACTAACAGCGGAAGTCAGTACCTTAGACATAATGCCAACCGTGCAAGCTTGGATCACAGGTCAGTCAGCCTTATTTTATAGACTGTGCTATGGTGAGATCCAACAGTGGCTGCTCGATGGCCACTGGTTAGTGGTCAGGCACTAAGGATTCGAATGCAGTCTATCTGTGCACGCTCGTCAAATCGCTAAACTAGATCACAGGAAGGCGAATGTGTACACACATACATGGAGGGGTTTAATGCAGGAACTTTCAGTCAGGCGTTAGCTCTATACCTGAACAACCGAGGTAGAAAGTGGACTACTAAGTAAAAACAGATTTGCAGCAGTCGATACAAAACTTGTATTTTCGGGCACAACCACGAATGAGCTTAGGGGAGACGCTAAGGAAAGGGATACTATGGAGTGTAGCTAATAAGTGTAGCTAGTGCTGATGCTCGCACGAGCCAGCGAACAGCACACTTCCTAGTGCACTTCTGTTGCACGTGCACCATTGCGCGCAGGCTCCAGATTTTATGGCTCTTCCCCGAAGGAGGGAAGGGCTTCAAATTAAGGCACTAAAATTAAAGGAAAACAATACAATTAGCCTCCAGTTATGTATAGATTGTCAAGTTTAAGCCTATCTGAAAGTTTAACTAATGGGTCTTACAATACTCCAACAGTTAAATATCCAGGAGCATGGTGGAAGGGTGACTGCTCTCAAGATGCACAGAGTTTCTCAACAAACAGCACACTTCCAAGCGCACTTCTGTTGCATGCGCGCCATTGCGTGCAGGATCCAGATTTGATGGCTCTTACCCCAAGGAGGGCGGGGCTTCAAATTAAGACAAGTACTCCAACAGGTAATATCCAGGAGAGTGGTGGAAGGGTGACTGCTCTCAAGATGAATAGAGTTTCCCAGCAAACTGCACACTCCCTAGCGCACTTCCGTTGTGCGCGTGCTGTTGTGCGCAGGCTTCAGATTTTATGGCTCTTCACCCATGGAGGGCGGGGCTTCAAATTAAGAAAAGCTCTTTCTGTAGTTTCTCATTACTTGAACGACATCACCTCTCCCACCCGGATTCGAACACAGGACCTGTTGAAATCAACTGCTGGATGTTAGCTTCCGGCTACCGGAGACCCGTGGACTGCAGATTGCACACTTGTCTGCACACTTTGCCATGTGAAATCCAAAAAAGGAAAGTCATTGTTCAAAAGAAATGGTAATATGGCTAAGAAAAGTCCCTTCCCATGTTTTTTACCACGGGGTAAGGTGGCACAATTAGAACTTGCGACACAATCTTGCTTCAGACACAAGGATGCAGTTTGTTTCGTGAACCTAGTCCCACTTTGCCTTCCACTAAAAGTCACTAGTTTATGCACTGGACCTCTCGGCTTTCACTCACTCCAGCGCAGGTCACCTTTTAGCGGATCATACACTTCAACAAAGTTTGTTTCCTTCTGGTTACAACAATTCAGTGCAGGTTTCTCTGCACAGGGCTCAAAACTTTCAATCACAATTTGTGGGGGTTCCCTTCCCCAAGTTTCAATCACACCTTCAAAGGCTTCCCTCTAGCAGGCTTGAGCCTCCTTTCACTTTTCTTCCGGTGTCAAAGTCTTTAGAAACTGTGAGTCTTTTGGTCTTACCTCGGAATTACCACTTCGACCCTCTTCCTCAAACATTACTTTTTCTCTCCTACACCAAGGCTTCTTGGCAAGTGTAGTATCGAGCACAGTACTTATTTCAAAGTTCAAAGAAATCTCATCCAGGTTTCCCTATGCCAGGCTCAAACCTAACAGCTCCAAGACAGTTGTCAGATATAGGTTTCCCTCTGCCAGGAGCAAACCTAACAACAGTTTAAATCTTGCATCTCAATTTCTCTTCCCACTGCTTCTATGGCATTAGACATGTCAAAGAGGCTTTTGATTGGGTAATCTTCTTTCGTCAGACCACTCTGTTACTTTGTATCTTTCATTTACAATTCTTTACAAAACTTTTAATTCTCTCAAGCATTATCAGCCACACGCAACGCTAATTTGTCGGATACTATTGCCATCAAGTCTCATTTAACACAGACCAGACTTTCATTGCTTTCATCAACTCACCGATTGTGTTAATTAATTTTCGTCCTTTGCGGCTTTGATCCTGAAGTCAAGGCTGATAAAACTGCTGCTGCACCTCCCCAACTCTGTTGTTCACCCGGGATGGTGGCTGCTATCCTTGAAACACAAAAGAGGTTTGTCTCTTCTCTCCAGCTGGGCTTCCTTGTGCAACCTCCAAGGCCCTTTGGATGTAACAATCTCTCGCTGGGGTGTCCAAGGTTTCTCTATATCTCAGTTTCATCCCTCGCCCTGTGGCTCTGCTCTGCCTGGTTTGCCACCACCCTGGAAGAACTGCTCCTTTTTGTGCATTGCCTTGCTCAGAGTGTGTCTCGTGTTCCACCTTTTAACCATGTGGGTAGAGCTAATAGGTACCAGGTGTTTGTAATTAAGATCAAGTGCCTTACCCTGACTGATCTTAATAGTTTGACATGTCCAATGTATTCCATGGGTGGTATGCCTTTCAGCCTCAGCTCACCTCTTCCTCGGCTCAGTGTTTGTGTAGAAAAGGGGGGATCTGGGAAGTTGGAATGTCCTATAAAATAGGATGGGACAAGGGTATTTGGAAAGGGGATACCATGGCTTGCCATCGGGCATTCTACCAACACGCTCCGGGTATCCCTCACCCAGCCCAGATGATCCTCCTGCACTTGTGCACCCCCAGGCTCTGGATCCAAAGGTGATGGCCATGCTCTGGCCACCTAAGGGATCCACAATGTCTAGGCAGTGAAACACCCTCAGATTTCTCACATCCTGCACCTAGTAAATGCAAGTGGGATCTCAGTGTTTTGCCCTTCTCCTATACCTAGAAAATGCAGGTTGGGTTCTTGCTGTGCTGGCCTTCTCCTACGGCAAAATAATGGATGCATATTTTTTTGTGCTTAGGCCTTGACCTATGCCTTGTACACAAAAGTGTGGTTCTCACTGCTTTGCCCTATTCCAACGGCTCATAAATACATTTGGGAATCTCAGTGCTTTGGCCTTCTCATATACCTAGAAAATGCATGTGGCATTCTCAGTCCTTCCCCTACACTCTGGGAATGCAGGCAGGGTTTTCAGTGCATTGGCCTTCACCTATATCTAATCAATGCACATGGGCAACGCAGTCATTTGGCCTTCTCCTTCGACTATAAAATGCATGTGGCGTTCTCAGAGCTTCAGTCTTCGCCTATTCCTAAATATGTATTGGGTTCTCATTGTTTTGGGCTTCTCCTAGGCCTAGTAAATGCATATGTATTGTTAAGTGTTTTTTTTGCCTTGGCCTACAAGTTGCTCAGGGGGTTCTCAGTGTTTCAGCCTTCCCCCATTACTAAATATACATGGGGTTCTCAGTGCATTCACTTTCTCCTATGCCTGCAAAATGCACATGGACTTCTCAGTGCTTTGTGTTCTTCTCTGCCTACAACAAGCTTGTGGTGCACTCAGGGCTTTGACTTTTTCTGCCCTGTACAAAATGCACACATTATTATCAGTGAATTGGCCTTCTTATATTCATCGAAAATGTGCAATGGTTTCCCAGTGCTTTGGCCTAAACCTACACCTAAAGAAATGCATGCAGCATTCTCAGTACTTTGGCCATTTCCTACGCCTTGTAAATGCCATGGAATGTTTGTATTTGTATTTGCTTATTATTTTTATCGCGCACCAAACCCTGAGGTAACTGGGCGCTTGAGAAACTTGTAGGTAACATACAGAAAGTGCAGGCATTTTACAAAACAATATAATGATAACAATGAAGGACCCTGGTTACAGGTGGGTCAGCAAAGGGGAAGATGCATAGAGACAGGAATCACAAACACAAAATGAGCCAAAGCTTAAATAGACAGTGGAAAGTATGCATGGTATAGGCCTATTAATGGGGTGACTTACTGCACAGCCAATTTATGTTGGCTTTGAAGGTGAGGAAGGAAGGTTCCTGTCTGAAGGGGATGGGAATGGAGTTCCAAGGTTTGGCAGCTTGTACTGGGAAGCTGGCTCCTCCAGTTGTTTTTAGATTGAATCTTGGTACTATCAAGTTGTGGGAGTGAGCTGATCTAGTAGTGGGAATAGGTTGGTGTTTGCAGATTTTGTCTGTCAAATATTTTGGGGCAGAATTTGTTAGACATTTGTGCGTAATGGCCAGGGTGCGTAGTGTGATTCTTTCATGATGGGTAACCAGTTGGCATTCTGTCTATGAGAGGAAATGTGACAGGATCTGGGAAGGCTGAGGGCTGCTCTCAGAGAGTTATTCTGAAGTTGGCCTGCTCCTACTCCTAGTAAATGCACATTCAGTTCTCAGTGCTTGGGCCTTCTCCAGCATTACATGGGAGTTGCACAATTTGATCAGTATCCCCCAAAAAAACATCCTTAGTACAGGCAAGCTGCGCATTTTACTTTTGTGACGCAAGACTCACATTATTACTTTGGGATTATTACATTTTCCAAGCCTCACTAGCCTCTCAAGATGCATTTAGATTCTTCCTATGTCAACTGCCAAAGAATGAGAAGGAAAAACGTGGTTCCTCTGTGCTCACTATTTCTTGCCTGAACTAATGACAAATACTTTGGTAGAGGAGACAAATGGGCATGTAGGTCCTGTTCCCTTGTAAGGGCCTGATGCAACTGAAATACTTCAAATCCTGCATTTAAGCCACAGCTCACATGGAAAGGGAAGAGTATGCTGTGAATGATAACTCGAAGATGGGCAGGATGTGGGTTAAGGTCTCAAGAGACCTTCCCTAACCTACTGCATCCACAAACAGGCCAACATCCTAAACATAAAAATGATGATGTGGTATGACCACAATGCACACACTATATTCCAATACTTCATCTCACTTGGACATAACACTGCATAAGATGTGTGACATCTGTCAGAAAAAAAGAAAACATACTTTCAATGTAAGTTGCAGGGACAGACATCTAAACAAGGTGTCTATGCAAATGAGCCTAGCATTGGAGTTATATGGGTATTTGTTGTACCTACATTTTTCAGCGAATGTTGGCAAAGGCAACTGCACATTTGTTTTTTGTGTAGTGTGGATTTTCGAATTCACATAAGGATCCAGCATTGGCTTGGTTTACTACGTCTTTACCATAGAGCATTCATCCTATCTGGCTTTTGCCTGAACCTTGCATTACAGCATTAGGCACACCTTGATTAGAGGTTGTTTTGAACATTATCTGGATGCTCCTCTAAGCCCATAATTGAAACAAGGTGCATAATTATAAAAAATAATTGCTCAGTATAGTTAATTAGACAATGCCAGAAAAAAGATAATGTGAAGATCTGTGTATGTTGTATTTGCCACCAATAAATACACAGACATGGAATAGCAACACTGCCCTTTAGTTTATTCTTTGCAAAATCTACTGTGCCTTCTGGCCTGAACATCAGTACCTATTTTCCAATGTCCTCTTCCCTAACTCTAGTTTTGGCACCCTAAAGATGTGGATATTGTGGCAGAACCAGGGGTGGAACTCCCATGTTGCAATGAAATACATTTACTTTTTTAATTGATGCCATGATAACAGAGAAATAGACTGAATCATTTATCCCCCACCACAATAATCCTACCCCACAATTCTAGGACAAGAAGTTTGCTGTTTTAATCATCATATTTTCTTTATTTGAAATTATAAATCAAAGAAATGTAACTGCCCCCTAACTTCCAATGACTGAGAAATCACAGTTAACACACTGAAACAAGTGTAGGCTGCAATGAAATTGAATACACTACAGTTTGCTCATTTGAAACCCCTGTAGCATTTTCATCTGCCATAAAATATTACTTATTTCTTGTATCTTCATACAGTCACCCATAAGTAGAAAAATAAATATGCCTACTTTTTGATCTCTTTGTGATGGCAGGTAGCACCCTACACATGAGACAGCTGCACAGCAGGCAGCTGTCCTGGGCCCAGACATCAAAAGAGCACATCCATTCAAAAGAACTAGCCTCACACAAGGGTGCTGCATTTCTAAATGTCTTTGTTCTTAGTAAGGAGGAATGGTGGCAGAATTATGATAGGCAGGAGTGCTCTGGTCAATGGAAGGAGGATTTTGCCATTGTGTTTCTCTTTGCCTCGCTCCCTTTCCGGTCACCTCCACTTCCTCTGGAGCAAAACACTTTGGGTGTGACATTAAAAGGGCAAAATCCACTTAGTTCTGGAGCAGGGATTGGACCATTAAGCAAGGCTACCTTTAGACCAATTTCCCGATTAATGGTTCCCTTAAAAGACAGAGGGCCTCATTACACGGTATGCGGTAACCATGGCGATATTAGCGCCATGGTTGCCGCCAGTATTTTACCGTGTCCGCCTTGGTGGATGGCGGAATTACCGCCCTACTCCAAGGTGAGCGGGGCGGTAATTCCCCATTCACCAAGGCACTTCCCCATTCACATTTTTGTGCCCATAGGGCTCAATGGGAATGGGGAAGGAGCTAATTACGGTCCCACAAATTGCAGTACCGTAATTAGCACCAAGGTCCCTTTGCGGGCCCAGTCCTTAACGGCTGCTTAAACCAGCCGTTGAGGTAGGGTCGGGCAAAGGGACCTCATAGTAAGGCGGTAAGGGTTTACCGGTACTGGTGCCCTTACCGGTACTGGTAAACCCTTACCGCATTCCGTGTAATGAGGCCTAGAGTCTTGCGCCCCTTCTTCGGATTCTCTCAGATCCTTCCAGGTCCATTAATGCTGCAAATTCGATCTGAAGAACTCACTGCACCTACTTTGGGAAAGTTGAACTTTCCAAAGCCCTTCAGCCGGAGGTGAAGAAGGAATCTCTGTCCCCTACCCACTCCCAGGGCACATAAGGATTGGCCTCTGCTGTAGACCAGGTTCTGCCACTCTGCACCAGAATCTGCTAGAGCTGGGAAAGCAGACACTGAATGGAACCATCCTGTCCTCAAGTCCCCCTGAGTGGCAATGCTGCCATACTTTGACATCATAAATGTTTTACAGTGGGGATGATGAACTATATTGTGAGCACACATTTTTAAGGCTTTATATTGGAAATGCTGGTATATATTTTGCGATGACCTAATGAACACTGTTGTACAGAGTGAATAATTGCATGTATTCTGGACGTCTTACTAGAGATACTGTACATTGTAAATTGCATGTGTTTTTACCCCATTTTTCTCAAACAACTGTGGCAGAATATGCACTATTTCAACCTATCATTTTAAAAGATTCTTTGGCGGAAACCCTCCAACAAGGATCTACGATGATTCCCCAAAGACCAATTTCTTTGTAACCTGGTTGCCCGATTTCTTTTCATTTCCACTTCCCCTTCTCTCTACAATCAAAATGCAGGGGACTTCCCGCAACCCCCATTCTCTTCCCCAGCACCTCTCCCTGCAGGCCCGCACCAATGTTCTTCTCAAATCCCCCTCTTTACCTCACAGTCCACCATCCTGCACCTCTTCTTGTAGTATTCAGCAAACGCTGGGTTTACTTTGGTCGCCCATCTATATAAAGGATGGTTACTTCCTCTGTTTTACATGTACATCTCAAGTACATCTGAAGCCTTGGGTCTACTTTAATCATCCTGTTACCTTCTTTTACAGAGAATCAGCGATGTGAACAAAACGCGTTGGCTGAGCAGATCGTACACCCTCAACCACACAGTAATTGTAGACGTGGTGAGATCACATTGAGCAATTGGGGCAGATCGGTCCACCAAACCTTTGCACAATATTTAAGGCTCCCACAATATGCTCGGTCACTCACACTACTGAAATATGAATCCCTCCACTGAGCATATTCATCAACTGCCTCTGCCTTCATCATTTAGAATGCAGGTGGTGCCTTAGAAGCCCACATCACCAAAAGCTGCTTCTTCCACCATATGAGTAGGATGCATTAGTGTCAGTTATGTACAGAATAGGGCAAGATGGAAGTGAATAAGAAACTGGAGTCCCCCATCACTCTCCCACAAATTCAAATTATCGAACAGCAAGTAAAGGTCCAGATGTTCATTAGAGTAGTGCATTTGTGGCATCACTAACTTCTGGTGCAGAGTGGCAGAACCTGGTCTACAGCATGATCTAACCTCCTGATCACTGTATGGTACAGTGTGGTCACATCATACAGAGTTGCAGTTTGCACTGCTTTCAACGCACTCACTCGCGAACCCATCCTCCCATTCTCATTAATTCTCCCATCCTCACTCATGCATACATCCGATGGAGTGTGGTATGACAGAGGCGGTTAGCGGGTTGATGCTGTGCTTAACCGCTTTGAAGAGGGCTCTGCTTTTGCTGTTGACTTCTGCTATTGCGTTCCGATAGTAGGAGGCCTTAGCTCTAATGATGAGTTGTCGTCGTGTTGCTCAAAGTTCCTTGAGGAGCACCAGGTCAGATGCCGTCCTGGAGCGGTGCCAGTTTTTCTCTTGTTTCCTGATGTCTCTTTTGCTGAGGTTGAGGTCTTCTGTGTACCAGGGTGCTGATTGTTTCTTTTGCAGGTGCGCTGTTTCAGAGGCGGATGTCTGTCAATAGAGGCAGAAGGGTGTTGTTGAATGCTGCCAGTAGAGATTTGCAGTTCGGTTGGGGGTGCTCGGTCCATGTAAGGTGGAGGGTGGTGAGGTGTTGTTGGGTTTGGATGGTCAGTAGATCAGATGGAAGGTGACAGGGTCCATCAGGGAGAGTGGGAAGTGGCAGGAAAGGACTTCAAAAGAGCCAATTTTGTCAACGTCAACTCTGGTGCAGGGCCACAAGGTCTTGTGGACAACTGCAAGAACTTTGCCTGTCTTCTTTGGTCGGTCTCTGTGTTGGATGCTGTAGCCATTGGGGACAAGGACATCTAGGATGTGGGTGGAGGTGGGTGTCAGCCAGTTCTTAGTGATGAAGATTGAGTCAAGGTCATGTGTGGTGATGAGGTTGGTGATGTCTATTGCATGGGTGATAGCTGCGCAGATATTGGTGAGCATAAACCTGTGTGTTTTGGATGGGGAGGGAGTGCTGATGGACTTGAGGTTGATGTGGGTGAGGTTGCTGCATTGTGGAGTCCACGCTTTAGAGGAGGGGCAATGTCTTTGATGCTGACTTTGCCGGATGATGGTGGATATGGCATGTGCGGATGGAAGGGGACAACACATGTCAGCGTGTGCTTACCTGTTGTATGAGCAGGGGTTCAGCCCCTTGTTCCTCCTCGTCCAAACAGGTCCAAACAGGAATTGCCCTTTTATTTGTCTGCCCTTTATTTCAGACACCCGGGCGAGAGAGGCCCTTGATATAAGAGTTAAGGACATTAAGGAAGAGGTGGGCAGGACTTTGGCCAGGCGACCTAGATCCACTTGCATATGCTCGCCAACTGCAAAGGAAAAGAGGCTGGAGGGCTGCTTAAGTAGGGAAAAAGAGCTGCAACTTATACCCCGCCTGCCGAAGTGTGTCTATGTTCATGAACTCAGAATACGTTTCAATCATACGCCAGCCACAACTATTGCCTTTGCCAGTGGATGTTTTTAGATGTCTGATTTGCAAATTGCATAGAAGCACAAACCATTAGCTCCCAAAGACTGCAAAAGCAACAGTTTACTGCTTGTCTACTAGGCACTGCACCCCACAGCACCCCACCCTCTAGAGACACATAGCTATGTAACCACACATGTACACATGAGTTCACACATTCACGCACACATGAGCAGCACTATAATTGATATACTGGATCACAATGTCTAAAATAAACTACAGCTTAACAGTTCAGGTTCATTTAGAACACAGGTTCGATTGCAACTTTATTAGCTACATATATTGAATCGAATAGCAGAATGGACAGCTTCTGGGCACCCTCAGCTGTGCAGATGACCTGTTTTTAAAATCCAATTATTCTGTATCGTCTTAATATAACTTGCCTTCTTTGTCCCTTCGTAATTGGTCTAACTGTAATTGGAAGACGTCCTGTATAATGTAGAAGGTCTTAACTTATAAATGATGTACGTTTTGCTCTTAATGAGTTCTTTCTTCACCGGTACAGCCTACGTGAATCAGCATAAATATGGACAATTAAAAAGGGAACAGTCTATATTGTATCAACCTCTTGTCTGAAGAAGTATGGCAGTCACTTCTTACTTCTTGGCAGCTTAAGAGCATATTGTAAGGCCCCTGGACCATTTGGATTCTCACATTGCAAAATATATTTTGGAGTTGTCAGTGTGTGGCTGTTAAAATGAGAATACATCATTTTACAGGGTAACGCCGGATAGTGAGATGCTCACTCTCATCTACAAGGAATGTTCCCGCAAAATGAACTGGCGGGTGCCGGTTGGGCTATTGCTAGGAAGAGTGCATATCTGGGGGGCAGATTGTTCTATGGACTATGCAAATTTTTTATGAGCACAGACTTTCAAGTTTCTTCAAAGATTTTTTTTAATCAACTCCTGACTTTGAAATATTTGGACTGTACCCGCAGGTTTCTCCCCCTGTAACTATGGAATTACCGACTCTATATCTGAAGATTTTTGCGGTTTCCTTTAGTTTTGGACTGAATCTATTACCATGGTATTCAAAACTGTACGTGCAGTCTGTGGACACAACAAGAGGAGGAGCTTGGTATGGCCAAGCAACCAAACAGATACAGTTACTCCTCACTCATCTTCACTGCATGCAATGCCATGAGCATGCACATTTGTGGAAATGTATTATTGTGGCTTCTCTTGTATCACTTCCCCTCCCCAATTCAATTCATCGTCCGTATTATTATGGGGCTCATTACAAGTATGTCGGTCGGGGAAAAATGCAGGTAAAACAACCGTTACTACCGACTGTGGCATTTTAGCCTGACCGGCATTCCCCAGTCTGCCGATAGGGGCGGTGTACTACTGTCAGGCTCGACCTGCAGGGAATTCAGGCCCCTGCCAGCAGAGTTATCACTGAAGCTCCGGCACTGTTAGCAGTGGTGCTGGTGCTTCAGTGGTTCCCATTCCATGAATTCCTTTAGGACTCCATGGAATGGGAACTTACCACAGTTGCCAGCACTTGTAATATCCCGGTAACACTGGGATATCAGGCGCCGGTAAAGGTAAGGCGAGCCTGCTGGTAATAGCACCGGCAGACTTGCTGGTGCAAGAAAACCAATAACAAGTCCACGAAGTGCATGGGTTCTGAGAGCATGCATATCAGCACACATTACTCAATTCAATGCAGCCACACGTGCATAGTGCATATTAATGCTTGAAGTTGCTTTCCATGCCTCAATGCACAAAGTGTCAAGAAGGAAAACCTTACCTGGCAAAGCCATTTTGCCTGTGATTGTTACCTTTCCTTTAGCCTCAGAGTGAGACTGTTAGTGCTGCCAAGGAACAGCGAATATAATGAAGCCGAGGGAGTAAACATTTTATATCGCAAATTCTACCCCAGTGGGAGAATCAGGATTTTAATACATCACCATAGATCTTCTCGGCTTTTGATGTACGCACAAGCTAACAAGGATATAACTCGTTAGTGATTCGAAAAGCCATGCATTATTGTTTCTAGCATTGTAATGCCTTTGTAAAACACGGTGCTGTATTGGTATACATTTAAGAGTACCCTGTGCCTAGAGATTTCCACAATTCCAGCCAATCGTTGTTACTGCAATACCACAAATTGACGCAACTGTTTCATGACTGACCATACTCGAAACAAGTGGACGGTGTGTTTCAGTTTCCTGAAATAACCATGTGAGTAAAACATGCAACAACAGGTTAGATTTAGAAATAGCTCAACCCCCAGACTTCTGCGTGCCTACTTTAGCTACTGTCAGGTGTAGGATGAAAACATATTTTTGGAAGTCCCCGTGATGGGACCTGAATTCCACATACATTAGTTACGGTGACATCACAATGCTGTGAGCTATTGGCCTCTTGATCAAATAATCTGCAATAGTATGCTGATCTATGCAACTTGTATTTACAGCCACTCTGCGCGCTACTCCTTCCTCTTATATTTATCGCTCTAGGTTGATAGTTGTGTTCTTACTACAGCAAATTTATTGCAAAGTGGATATGGTGCTATACTCTGTAAGATCTAAAAATATGGCTCACAGCTTGCGCTACCCCCGGGGATCGTCTTTAATTCATACTATGTTTCCACCATTACTGTGATTCAAGGAACTTTCATCCTCTGAAACAATTTTTCTGAAGACAATATTTTCAATAATTAAATTTCCCCCTCAAGGAATGTTATAGACATCCACTTCATGCAGCTACTGCATTAAACAAGCAAAGTTAGCTAGCTGCTGACAGCTGGCAAGTTCTTCTGCAAGGCAGCCAAATGTTTCCCCGCACAGCATTGACACAGACCGCGAAAGTTACAAGTTCAAGAATAGACTTTCCGTTCAACCATATTGAAGGAATAGCCTATGACTGAGACATAATAATGCAGAGTCAAAAACACTGAGAGGGATCAATCAAAAATACACTTAGCACAAGATGACACAACATAACGTCAACGTTTGTATCTGTCGGATGATGAACTAACCGCGTCATCTGTTAAAGCTCCTTCCACCATGGTTCTCGAAAATGGTGAAAAGACAACAGAAGTGGCTATCCCAAAAATTGGAACCATCATTGGTTGCCAACACTCCAAGAATACTGAGCAATTGTTTCCCCTTGGTAAGGGCATAGCCAACATTACACAACTGCAGTCTCATCCTCATCCGTATTGTGAGAAATCACATTTAGCGGGTCGGATACCGGTGCGCTATTCACCATGCTGTGTTTGAAATGATCAAATACCAGCTGCGAAAATCTCAAAACCTAAGAACCACCAATTGGGGTTCGTAATGGATAATAGTATGAATATAGGAGTTCTGAGACAATATTTGCGCTCGATGCAGATGCAATTGAACAAATTATCAAAAAAATGTAAGTTCAATAATGAACTCCATTTGCAATTTGAAAGTTTGAATACATCTTGCAATATTCAAATTCTTTGAGGTTGAGCGAATTATATTTATTTCTAGGTCTCTGGAAAAACACTACTTACATTTTTTTGATAATTTGTTCAATTACATCTGCATCGAGCGCAAATATTCTCTCGGAACACCTATATTCATTCTATCATCGTATGGTGGTCTACCCTATCACCTATTGTAGCATGACTTTGTGTCTTGATGCTCCAAGTGCCACTTCTGGTTCTCTTGGTCCCCTTCATAATTTACCATGTTTCTTTGTAAAGCCACATATTGGTATGTTTACTTTCCAAATGTCACATGCTTCCCCAAACCTAAAGAGGCCATTCCCAGTTCTACAGAATGGAGAAGCACATGTTTTTGTTAGGTATTTGATGCTGTGTAGCCATATCTATGAGAAGTGGAGTACATTTCTGTAAACCTTTAATTTAATAGGAGACTCTCAAACATAATACAGTGTGCAGAAAGCCTTATAGTGCATATGGCCCGATTAGAGAAACCATAATGTAATGTGTGGGTGGCAGGTATCACTTTTGGGACAGGTCGCAGTGGATTTGTTTTTTACATATATTTTTGCCATTTTAAGTTACATTCCCACATGCACTTTTCCACGATCGAATCTTGGCTCTTTTACTTTTGATTGTTGGTTTGTAACCCCAGTTTATTGCCCTGAGAATTAACATGGGATGCACACAAATGTTAGCAGACAATCAAGCATTCATGCTTCAAAGGTGCCCTTGAGGGCACATTTTGAATCTATCACACAATGCTCTAAATTGAGTGCAAACGTCCTGAGTTTAAGTGGTGAAATGAGAGGCCAAGGCTGTGCAGAGGACCTTGGAGGGAAAAGAAGAGGTAGAGACTGCAGCAGGATTGGCCAGATCCTTGCAGATTTTGAAAAGTTTGCCCAAGTTGTTAGTTGCTGGTTTGGATGTTGGATCTCTACTTAGAGAGGAAAGAGAGTCTGTTCTGCCATTGGAGCAGGTGGCAGGCCAGTTTGTCAGTAGGTGCCCCAATGCCCTCCACTTCCTCTACGCTGGCCTACACTTGCATGCAAGGTCAGCAAGGTCAGAATCATACCAAGAGTTGCACTTGGATTTGGGCTTCAAGGGGATCCTCATGACAGGGGCAAGGACATCCACAGTGTTAGAGATAGAGATGAAGGTTAGAGAGGGCTGTGTCAGGGTGTGAGTCAGCCAAAGGTGAAGGAGTAGGAGAGAAAGCAGCGGTGAAAAGCTCAACTGACACACACTTCATGGGTCGGATGACAGAGAAGGTAGGTGGCAATGCTGGAGTTGGTTTGAAGAGAGAGAAAGGTGGGAAGAAAGGAGAAAGTTATCCTTGCAAGAGAGAAGAGTGGTGAGAGGGTTAGAGAAGGGGAGGTCTGAGGAGATAAGAACATCCAGGGTGTGCTTTCAAAGGAGGGATAGGGCTGGGTGGGTATGAGAGAGGTAGGGACCCACTCAGAGAAGACCAGGGCTACTCCACTACCAGGTCGCTTGGGTTTAGGCTTGGAGAGGATTTTGTAGCTGTCAAGGAAAAGGGAGTCAAAAGCAGTGACTTAGCTGGCATTGAACACATCTCAGTGAGAGCGAGGACTTCAAGATCAAAATCTTCAAGAAGGAGGCAGATGTCAGAGGAATGTTTGATTGCAGAACAAGCATTTAGGCTGTCAAAGTGTAAGCGGTCACCACTGTTGAAGGTTTTCCAAGGACGGGTACAGGGTGGTGGTACATCCGTCAGAGATTGTGAAGGAAGTGCAGAGAGAGAGGAAGGAGGAGTAGCAGGAGAAGGTAGGAAGTTGATGAGGGCCGGCAGGCACCTCTCAAAGAGAAAAAGATTGGGTTGAGGATCCTGAGCCATGACAGTGCCATTGTGATTGACATTAATAATACACCTAGAGAATGGAAAGTGTGCCAAGAGTACTTCCCATCTAGTGCCACAATTAATGGGTGAAGAGGAAAAAGGAGAGAGGGCAGATATCATATGGGAGGTCCGTCGATCTCAAGAGGGAACAGAGAAGAGGATATCAGTGATAGTCTGTCTGAATTAGCACTGACATAGCTGTCAGCAATAGGTTGGCTAGGATTAGAGGCTAAGAGATATTTTTTAAACTTTTTTCTTCCAGACTTCGTGAGAGAGTGTTAGGGAGAAATCTCAAGAATGTGCTAATTTCCCTTACCTTTTGAGACCCCCAGCATTTTTGCTGGATTTCTAGGATTTTATTTTTTACCTGGAAAGTGTGTGAGCCTTATTTCCCACTCTTTCATGTATTTTGATTTGTGTTTTACTTTTGTGTTCTTTGGATATGGGGTTTTAAATAACTCCATAGGCATCATCTTTTTCTTGTATGTCACACAGCACCTTCAGTGAAGTGGTACAGGGTTGTCTTTCAGACTCCCCAAGGTTTCAATATCTTCTCTGGGACTGACTATCGTCTCCCAGAGCATGTAAATTTAAATTGAGTTTGCTAGTCTTTTTAAATTCGTAGACCCAGCACACACTATCTTCCTATAGAGTGCTGGAGGGGTTGCATATCATCCCCTGTATTTAAACACTCATGTAACAGTCATATGTTACCCATTCCTCTTGAAATGGCTGGTGGCAGTGGTTTTAGATGAACCAACATGATTTTCCCCGACCGGGAACACCGGTAGCTAAAAATCAGTTCAGCCATGTTTTTCAATATGGCGCCCATGACCCCTCTGTAAAAACAGACTCTGGTCATCTTTTTTCATTGTTTCTTTTAGGAAAGGTCCTTCTTGTGTTAAACTCTGCACGCCAAAACAGGTTTGGTCCCTTTGTTCGATGCCCTTTGGCGGGCTTCAGTGCTGAAGCCCTCCTCTGGCACCTGAGTGTCTGGGGTGGACAGGATGTGAGGGAGGTGCCTGAAACTCCCTGTGCTTAGTCTCCTAGGAGACCTGAATGCACTCTGGCATGATTGGCTGGCTGACTGTCCGGCAAGGACAGCCACCCTGCTGGGTGAGTGGCAGCTAGGCTGGGATGAATGGGAGAAAACTTTTTAAAAGTCGAGTCTCCAGGACTGGAAGGCTGAGTTGACCACTGGAACGAAAGAACTGAAGAAGAGCTGAAGGAAGACCACTGCTGCAACTCCTGGACTTTTGGTTTGGCCAGTGAAGCCCTGCTGCAGGTCCGAATTGCCTGAAACTCCAATGACAGAGAAGTTCCTTCAAGAGTGCTGTTGAAAACCGGATAGCCAGTGAGAAGGATACCAGTTTGAGGCACTCACACCTTAAACTGACACTTAGCCAAACTTGTGGCCTCTTCCCTGGGCAGTGCAGGAACCTCCTGACATCCTCCTTCTTGTGCCCACGACTGAAGTTCAGGAACAGTGAGATCTGCAGGAACTGCCAGGAACAACTGCCTCAGCTACAGCTTTTCTTCATACCCAAAGTACTGTGCAAACACGGAGTGGAAATCTTTTCTGCTGCAGTGGAAGTTTGTGAAACTTTCCCAACTTTGGAGTCTTGTTCGCTCCTAATCTGACATATAACTCTTTTCCTGGCAACCTACTTCCTCGAACATTGGCAAAGACGTTTACTACCAGAACTGTGCTATCCTATCCAAGACTCTGAACCATTGACTTTGCCCAGGCCTATTGAATTTCATTGACAGTTGTAGTGAACTGAAACTATTTGCCCTGCCATGAAAGTAATTGTGCTTTAATTCTTTTAACCTTTGTCATTCTACCCCTTTTGAAAGTTACTGAAGTGCCATTTTGCTCCCACTCCAGGGGAGCCTAACTTGTTTAGAAACCTATTGGTTGTGTACTGTAGTGTATTAAACTTGTGATATTAAGCTGCTTCTTACTAGTGGAAGATTTTCCAGCTGACTGTGTAAATAGATGTATATTCTTTTACCAAGAAACCTTGAATAGTGTTTGTTTGAACTACTGTGATTGCAAGACCTTTGTGTAAAATCTGGTACTGCTCACATCCCTCTTGAGATAAGTCTGGCTGCTCAGCCACTGCTACCACATAACTGTGTAGTACAGGCTTGTACCAAGGGTGAGAGTGGGCTTACACCTGTAGTCTTAATTGTATGTAGTGTTCCCAAAGGGTCCTGCATGTAATTCTGCCTAACATACCCCCACCCAAAGCTCCTCCCCCCTTGTTGCCTATATGTTGCGAGCCAGAGTGTGAGACACGTGCAATGCCAGTGAGAGTACCAATACTGAAGAAAATCCTGGAAGTAAGATTCCCATTGAGAAAGCCATACATGCATACACAACAGTATGATGACCATTTGAATGAATTCCCAGAAAAAGCGTGAAAACTGAGCAAAAGAGAAGATTGGCGACATCATGAAGAGCAGAGCTGGCGCACCCAGAATAGATGCAGTGACGAGAGAACATAAACATTCTATAGGCACTCTAAAGAAGAGATCCCTAAGATGAGCCACGTTTTGGGTTTGAGATGAAGATGCTGATGCTAACAGAAATAATGAAGAAGATATCAAGTCATTTTACAATTGTACAGAAGCAGCAACGCAAGTAGACAAAGTATTCATAAAGGCTAGATATGTAGTGAATATATTGTGGCGATGCACCAACGTATATGCATAGGAAACTTATGAACTATGGAGGATTCCGCAACACACTTTAGCAGAGCTAGATCCAGTAAAAAGAAAACTTTTCAGTGTGTCGCAGTCAGAAATCAGAAAACGTAACCATGGAGGTGAAGCAAGGAAGGGCTTGGCTGGCTCAACACCAAGAAGTTAAGGCCACCTTGGGCCTGAACGTTCGAAGCTGCAGTTACAGAACGTGTGAAAGAACAGAACTCCTGTTTTAGACGAGGAGCGAGAATATTGAAGACATCAGGGGTTCATCATTTAAAAGTGGTTGGATGAAAATAGACTCTGGGATGAGCTTTATCGAAATAGAGAAGGCAGAGTATGCCTATACTCCATCAAATTCTTGTGCTCAGAGAACATTTTCAAGGCTAAGTTCAAAGCTTAATTGACTGGCAGACTGCAACAGTGATGATGGATGAGCAGGCGAATTGGAGGTAAGCTATGGTTATGAGCAGCTCACCAGCACCTGGATGTTAGCCTGTGTGCTGCTTGCGTAGGTGAAATATTACAGAGGGGTACAAGGATGCCAACTAATTGTAGAGGGCCACGTAACAGAGAGCCCTTAAGTTTGTGTAACCAATAGGACGTTGTGTATTTGATGACGTTTGTAGTGGCCTGCACTAAAGGAGGGCTTAGTTGCCCTATCTGATGTTAGAGACCCAATCACCTTACCTAACAAGTATGGAACGTATATCTAGATGTTCCCTGTAAGCCTATCACATTCCTAAGTAGGTTTTTGTAGTTTACCACGTAGATTTACATCAATGATGATGTGTTTTAATTATAATTTTTTTTTATGACATGCATTACATTGATTGTGAAGATTGAGCAAATTCATTGATGTTCGTTGTAACTCCCTGTTTTAGATTATTGATATTAAAACAGTTACACTTTGCCATCGTCCTGAGTTAGTTTGATTATTGATGTTTGAGTATTTTCTGCATCTCCATCCATCTCAAAGTATTGCTACCTCGTTTTAAAGGGCTGGGTCGGACATCCCAGTTCACATGGTAGCAGAGAGTTGATGGTTAAATCCATCTACCTAGTAAGCTTTGGGGTCCTGGAAATATCAGATGTCCTCCGCCATTTAGCTGGAGGAAGGTGAAGCTCCTTGTAGATAGCTGCCATTAGTTTAAAATAAAATGTGCAAGTACAGGTGGGACGGATCCCACTACATGCAGGCCACGTGGAAGAACTGTGGAGTTCTCAACTGCCTACCATCCACGGACACATGAATTGGTAGAGAGGTTTAGCAGGACAATGAAGAGCATGATAGGTGCTTTAGAGGAACCCCTCAGAAGAAAGTGGGACCTTCTACTGCCGTGCCTTCTATTCGCTTATAGAGAGTCCCTCAGGAGGGAGTTGCATTTAGTCCCTTTTTGCTTCTCTATGGCCATCCAGTTAGAGGTCCCTTGGCCCTAATTAAGGAAGGGTTGGAGAGTGCTCCTTCCCCCAAGCTAGTGAGAGTCACTGACTATGTGATAGGTCTCCGGAGGAGAATGTCACACATGACGGCAGAAGCATCAGATAACTTAAAAGCAGGTCAGGTTCTGGTGAAGCATTGGCAGGACCAGAAGGACAACATGGTTGAGTTTACTTAAGACCAGCACTTTTTAGTTATGGTACCTACAAGGCAGAGGGCCTTACAGGACAAATGGATAGGACCATTCCAGGTTGTGGGAAAACTTGGAGAGGTCAACTATCTTGTGGACTTAGGCAATCCTGAGGAGGCTCCCAGAGTCTTTCACACCAACCGTCTAAAAGCTTATGTCTCAAGACCAGAAGTAGGAGCTTTGCTTCTAGCTTTAGCTCAAGAGGAGGAGGAGAGTGATGAGAAGATAGACGGAGTCAATCACTCTTCTAATCTGACACTAGAACAACAGGAGGAGTGCAAGTTTCTGTTAAATCAGTGTGCCTCCCTGTTTTCACTATCACCTGGCTTGACCCCTTTGGGCCAGCATGATATTCTCACTGGTGACTGTTTACCTGTTAAAGGCAGAGGTTACAGGATGTCAGGTCATGTAAGAACCCACATAAACGAGGAGGTCAACAAGATGCTTGATCTTGGGTAATAGAGCCATCTACCAGTCCATGGTCTAGTCTAGTTGTACTAGTGCCAAAGGCAGGATCCAAAGAGTTGAGATTATGTTTGGACTATCGAGCTCTTAAAACAGTCACAAAGACTGATGCCCATCCTTTACCAAGGACAGATGAACTGGCAGACAAACTCGGTTCAGCCAAGTACCTCAGTACATTTGATCTCACTTCAGGCTATTGGCAGATAGCACTGACAAGCCGTGTCAAGGAGAAAACTGCATTCTCCACCCCAGCAGGCCTCTACCAGTTTAAGGTAATGCCTTGTGGACTAAAGAATGCACCTGTAACATTCCAAAGGATGGTTAATCAAGATCTGAATGGGATGGAGGACTTCTGCATGGCATACTTGGATGACATTGCAGTGTTCAGCCCTACTTGGAAAGAACATGTTCATGTTGACCACTTAGGATATGTGTTGCAGGCTCTTGAGCAGGCCCGTCTGACCATGAAGGCAAGTAAATGTCAAATTGGTCAGAGTAAAGTGGTCTACATTGGACATGAGGTAGGAGGAGGCTAAATCAGGCCATTGCCTAGCAAGATGCAAGCTGTACAAAACGGGGCCACCCCTACTACTGAAACCCAAGTGAGAGCCTTCCTAGGCCTCACTGGTTACTATAGGAACTTCATAGAGAACTATGAGACCACAGCTTCTCCCTTGAATGTGATCTCCCCACCCAAATTGACCAAAAAGGTTGGGTGGAATGTGGAGTGCACTCAAACATTTGAAAGACTTAAGAAGGCCCATTGTCAAGCTCCAGTCTTAAGAGCTCCTGACTACAACCAAACCTTCATTGTGCAAACAGATGCTTCCACTACAGGTATAGGTGCAGTTCTGAGTCAGCTGGATGAGAAAAGTAGGGAGAACCCCATTTGCTTCATCAGCAGGAACCTGAACAAACCAGAAACAAGGTGGGCAACCATTGAAAGATAATGTTTTGCTACTGTGTGGTCACTGAAGAAGCTTATACCATACGTATATGGATCTACTTTTGTGGATTTTTAGGACTTTAATTTTTACCTGGAAAGAGTGTGAGCATTTTTTCCCACTCTTGTATGTATCTTGATGTGTGTTTTACTTTTGTGTTCTTTGAATATGGAGTTTTAGACAACTCCATGGCATCATCTTTTCTGGTGTGTCACACAACACCCTCAGTGTAGTGGCACAGGGAAGTCTTTCAGACTTCCCAAGGTTTAAATACCTTCCCTGGGTACTGACTTCTGTCTCCCAGTGAATGTAAAGCTAAATTGACTTTGCTAGTCTCTTTAAATTACTAGACCCAGCACACACTGCCTTACAGCAGAGTGCTGGAGGGAATACCTAGTATTCCTTATGCCTAGAAAACTCATGTAGCACTCAAATGCTACCCTTTCCTCCCAGAATGGTTAGTGGCAGTGGTATTACTATGAATTTCCCGAACGCGACCCGTTTAAACGCTCCGGTAGCTAAAATCCACAAGAGCCATATTTTTCAAGATGGTATCTGAGCCCCCTATGTAAAAACAGGTTCCGATCATCTTTTTTTGCTATTTCTTTTTGGAAAGGTCCTTCTAGTGTTTGTCTCTGCGCGCCAAACCAGGTTTGGTCCCTTTGTTCGTGAGCCTTTGGTGGGCTTCAGGATTGAAGTCCGCCCTTGGCATCTGAGTGTCTGGGGTGGACAGGATGTGAGGGAGGTGCCCGAAACTCCCTGTGCTTAGTCTCTTAGGAGACCCAAATGCACTCTAGCGTGATTGGCTGGCTGATTGTCCGACAATGACAGCCACCCTGCTGGGTGAGTGACAGGTAGGCTGAAATGAATGGCTGCAAACTGTTTAAAAGCAGGTCTCTGGGACTTGGAAGGCAGAGTCGACCACTGGAATGAAAGAACCCAAGACGAGCTGAAGGAAGACGACTGCTACAACTCCTGGACCATTGGTTTGCCTGGTGAAGCCCTGCTGCAGGTCCAAATTGCCTGAAACTCGCTCAACAGAGAAGCCCCTTCAAGGACGGCTTCTTCCCTTGAGCTGGTGGGAAAAACCAACTCGCAAGCCACCTGGGAACCATCTCCATACTGGTCGAATTTTCTTCAGAGTGCTGTTGAAAACTGGATAGCCAGTTAGAAGGATTCCAGCGTGTGGACTTTAAGGCACTCACACCTTAAACCGATGTTTTGCCAAGCTTGTGGATCTGTCCCCGTGCAGTGCAGGAACCTCCCGACGTCCTCCCTCTTGCCCCCACAACTGAGGCCCAGGAACAGCGAGATCTGCAGGAACTGCCAAGAACAACTGCCTCAGCTACAGCTTTTCTTCATTACCAAGGTACTGTGCAAACGCGGTGGAGAAATCCTCTCTTCTGCTGTGAAAGTTCGTGAAACTTTCCCTACTTTGGAGTCTTGTTCGCTCCTAATCTGACCTCTAACTCTTTATTGTGCAAACTACTTCTTAGAACATTGGCAAAAACTTAACTATCTGCTATCCAAGACACTGATCCTTTGACTTTGGCCCAGGCCTATGGAATTGAACTGCCTCTTGTAGTGAACTGAAACTGTTTGTCCTGCCTAAGAAAGTAATTGTGTTTAATTCTTATAATCTTTGTCTTTTTACTCCCTTCTCAAAGTTACTGAATTGCCATTTTGCACCCACTTCTGGGGAGCCTAACTTGTTCAGAAACGTATTGGTTTAGAACTGTAGTGTATCATAGTGTGATATTGAGCTGCGTATTACTAGTGGAATGTTTTCTAACTAACTGTGTAAATAAATTAATATTGTTTTACCAAGAAACCTTGAGTAAGTGTTTGTTTTAACCGCTGTGATTGCAAGTCCTTTGTGTAACACCTTGTACTGCTCACATCTCTCTTGAGATAAGCCTGGCTGCTCAGCCCTGCTACCACAAAACTGTGTAAAACCAGTAAAAAGAAAGGTTTTCACTGTGTCGCAGTCATAAATCAGAAAACGTAACCATGGAAGTGAACCAAGGAAGGGCTTTGCTGGCTCAACACCAAGAAGTCAAGGCCACCTTGAGCCTGAATGCTCAAAGCAGTGGTTACAGAGCATGCGAAAGAACATAACTCCTGTCTTAGGTGAGGAGTGAGAACATTGAAGACGTCAGATGATTATCATTTAATAGTATTTTAAATGCATAAAGATTCAAAAACATGGTCTGCAGTCATGTGGTTGAATGAAAATAGACATTGGGACGAACTGTATTGAAACCGAGAAGACAGAGTATGTGTATACTCCCTCATACTCTCAAGCTCAAAAAACATTTTCAAACATAAGTTCAAAGCTTAATTGACTGACAGACAGCAAGGGTAATGATAGATGAACAGGTTAATTGGTGGGAAGCTATGGTTATGACCAGCCCACCAGCACCTGCATGTTAGCCTGCATGCTGCTTGCGTAGGTGGAATATTACAGAGGGGTACAAGGGTGCCAACCAATTGTAGAGGGTCTCCTAATAGAGAGCCGTATAGTTTGTCTAACCAATAGGACGGTGTGTATTTGATGACGTACGTAGTGACCTGCACTAGAGGAGGGCTTAGTTGCCCCATCTGATGTTAGAGACCCAATCACCTTCCCTAACAAGTATGGAACATATACCTAGATGTTCCCTGTAAGCCTATCTCCTTCCCAAGTAGGTTTTTGTAGTTTGCCACATAGATTGACGTCAATGATGATGAGTTTTAATTATACAAGTTGTTTTTTTTTTATGACACGCATTGAGTGTGAAGATCGAGCAAATTGGTTGATGTTTGTTGTACAGTTAGACTTTGCCAACTTCCTGAGTTAGTTTGATTATTGATGTTTAAGTATATTCTGCATCTCCATCAATCTCAAAGTATTGGTACCTTGTCTTAAAGGGCTGGGTTGGACACCCCAGTTCAATGTAGTTCAGCATTTTACATTATGAGCCTTCATTCAGAGGCATGGCGAGAGGCTGAGGCTGACCTTAATTAATGGGGTCAGTTTGCCGCTATGTGTACTGGCCGTACCGGACTGTGCATTTCAGGGAGCACTTGCTCCACTTACAAGGTGCTTTATTCTTTTCATGCTGTGCAGCTTCAATATAAATCAACTCCCTGTGGATTGGGCCAACATTGATTTTCTCTATTGGGCGATTTTCTGGTCTGGGAACTACGGTACCTGCAAGCTTGCAGGTACCATGGTTTCCGGACCGACAAACTACGAGTTCTGGTAGCGGGTGCCATTGCGGCTGCCAGGACTTGCTTGGCGGTCGTAATGGCACTCACAAGCAGAGCATGTCGGATGCACCGGCACCGTTCATAACAGTGCCGGTGCATCTGACCTCCCCATTTACATCGAGCCGTATGGGGCTCAAATGGGAATGGGGAGCATTCCGTTCCCGCGCCCACCAAAGGGCAATTACCGGGTCTGGCAGGGCCGTAATGACAGGGCCGTAATGACCCGGTAATTGCCCATTCGTGAGCATAGGAAATTTTCAGGGGTTTGGCGGCAGCGTGCTGGTATTACCGGCAAGGCTACCGCCAAACTTCTATTGAGACTGTGTTGGTGGATGTGCGACCCTGCAGTGGTGGATCCATGCCATACGCATGTTATACTGCGAAATCAAATCCATTACTTAGAACTTTATGTTGTTAATGAATCCAATCAAGCATTCCCACTAAGTCAGTGTCTTGTCTGGGATTGCTCAAGGGAAGCCCTTATTTATATATTTTTATGGCAAGTTATAATCTGGATGATGAACCCTTGTATAACGCCCCTCTCTTAGAATCTCCCTGATCCCACTGAGCCAAGAAGTAGGTTTGTTTTACAAATTAAAAAGGTTTATTTGAAAAATTAAACAATAGATATATATCACACTTTTATAAATAAATTGATAATTGATAGCGCACTTGTGAATATGAGCAGTAATAAGCAATAGGTAATCCTACAGTAGCACAGTTCTTGGTTACTTATGAATAAGAACAGAGGACTAAGGTAGCAGGGAATGCTTTATATGGTTCAAGGAAATGCAAGGTGGGACAGAATGCAACACAGAAATAATTTGATATGATTTCAACAAGAGATAATGTGATCACTTTTCCTTTTGACAATTCCCTTTATGCAATATAAGGAAATGGAAGGAGAGCACACAGTCTTCAAGAATACAAACAAAAACGCAATACAAAGTTCCAATTCCCCTCCAGCAAGCTTAGAGAAACAGGGATGATTTTAAACGCAGGCAAAGTACTTTAAATGTGGTATGCAAAGAAGGGAAAAATATGCTAAAAGTAATTTTAATTCCCTATAAGAGATTCAGGGTGGGTGATAGCTACTTTAAATTAGTTCAGGATTACTTTAGCAATGCTCTATGAATGATTGTCAGGTTGCAAACGAATTTCAGCAAATGAAAGCAAGAAGCTGCTATTTCGACAAGTGAAGAATTTTGACCAAATCGCAAATCGCTGCACTTTTTCCGAGTGCGTCGATCGCAATTACGGAGGAATCTCAGCTTTAGAATGAAAGTTAGAACTCGCTCCTAGCACAAACAGTTCAAGAGATACGGACGATTTCATGAAGGTAGTTTTTCAGAAATGAAACAATGATTCAAAACGGCAAAATGACACTTTTACAGCTTTAAAATCGGAGAAGGGACACACGATTCTATGATGCAGTTCTGGACAGGTTCAACTGTTATGAATCAAATTAATTTAAGATAAGAGATTGGTTTTGCACAGTTCTAGCTGGGTACTCACTCCTAATTTTGGAAGGAATGGGCCTCGTCACGGATCTGGTCAACAGGTTGGACTGGACTTCTGGGCGGTTTCTGGTACTGGTTCTCTGGTTCTGGATCTCTGGTTCTGGTCTGGTCTGGATCTCTGGTTCTGCTCACAGCGATCTGGTCTGGGTCCGGTCTGCGGTTCTGGATACAGCTCATCTTTTTGGCTGTTTCTTGGACAGGGTTCTAGGCCAGAATCCGACAGCTCAGCCCGGCTGTTTGAATAATTTGCAATTGATTTTGAGGCCTGCTGAAAAAGGATTCAGCTTGTGGATTCAGGCCTCTCTGCTCCAAGTTCTGGAGTCTGGATTCAAAGTTCTGGTCTCTGGAGATTGATGGATTTGAAGTCTGCAGTCTCCCGGCAAAGCGTCCCGCAAGAAAGTGGAAAGTGAATGTCTCTGTCTGGCTTCTAGTGGCTCTTTTTATGTCTTTTGAAAATGGGTGTGGATGCTAACTTTCTGTGCCCAACCCACTCACGATTTGATAGGTCAAGGATTTCTCTTTGACCTGATTTGAGAAGGGAGCAGTGAGTCAGAGTGAGTAATCTTTGTGGCATACAGAAAGAACACTCCCCTTTGCTTTTACCTTAGAAAATCATTTTCATGACTAAACACATTTCCCAGATACACAAGTGGTTGACATTACATATACACATCATATATCACATAAGGTAGTCTCTGTTCCAACTCTGATGTTTCTAAGAGCTTGGATTAAGAAATGACAACATTTTGTGCTTTTTGTTTGGTTTTCCAATATTAGACTTTTACCCAAATTCACACAGAGGTACCCTGACTCTCTACACATATTCCAGTAAATGTCCATGTCTCTAGCTTAAACCCAGTGTCTGCAACATGAATAAATTGGGGGGTTCGGTCCCAGAACATCGTACGGAATTGAGTTTAGACTCAAATTGTAGGTACATTTTCCATTTTAAGGATCTCCAAATTGTACATTCCTGTCATCTGATTACAATTAGTTATCAGTGTTTTTATAAAACATATATTTGCCTTCAATTCAATTCACAAAAAGTGTCTGGCCCGCCCCTAGGAACTGGGTGAGTCAGGGATCACATGTCTCTTCTTCCAGGCAGAGCTCTGTTTACAGTCCACAGCCAAATCAGCATATCCCATTCAATTGAAAGAGACTATTGTGTTGGGTCCTTCAGGCTGGAGGAGAAACCCCTCCCTCTCAATTAACAGGGCCATGTGATATCCTGCCTCCTGGTGTGGGTCTCTGGGGTGTTTAGAGTTCTCAGGAAAAGCATGTCTTTTGACATTTTAATTACATAAGACCCCCTTCTGTTCACTGCACAGTTCTGCAAGATAGCTCTCCTGTCAGGATTTATAGAGCGCCAGCGCCGGTCAGTGTCCAATGCCGGTACTGCACCTATTTTTGACAGCTGTCTTGAATTAATACATTTCAAAAGGAAAGGATTTTACTTGATAGTATATGATCCTTGCTTGACATGGCATTGATGTCGATCTGTAGTAGAGTTAAGTAAAACACTCAACCATAGTTGGATTTTTGTTTGGTGGTTCCGGGCCCATGATCTTAGCATTGAACAGAACCATCTTTCTTTGCACTGGTGGGTGGCAGGTCAGGGGACCATTTTGCTGTGCGCAAAACTGCACGGTTCTCCAGCATTCTGGCGCAAATGTGGGCTTTTCCGCCCTCTTGGATTTCCTAAACCCACAGCACCAAATGTTGCAACATAAAAGTCCAAACGTGGGTCAGGACACCCAACAATGTTGACTACTGGGCAATTGATGGATATATTGTCTGTGGTTTGGAGAACCTGTGGAAATACCCTACCACCTGCGGTACCAAGAGAGTGACCCCTGGGGGCAAGCACATATGCGGTCAGGCATGTGGAGTTTCACCAGTCCACCATTGCCTGTTGAGGTGAAGTCAGGTGCATGCCAGAAACCCACTGAAAGGCTGAGAGGGCTGGGGAAGAGAAGGTCCCAAGTGAAGTGCACAACCTCTGGTCTGTCAGTCCTCTATCATATACGTGCTTGCGAAAAAAAACTTAATATCTGTTAAAGAAACTCCAACAGCATACAATCCTCTATGACAAGGACTGTATTCACAACTTCTAAAACATGTTTTCAAATACTTAGAAGACAAAGAGAGATCGGACCTTCATTGTAACCATTACTTTTTTAAGTGATGGAAATGATGTCAGCAAATTCATGAGCTATTACAAGAAATTAGTTTGCAGGTGTTACTTTGTTGTCAGCTGGACCGTGCCTTGCACAAAGGTGGGAGGTTGCCCCCTCTGCCTCGGTATACTCAGTGCCTATGTGTACATATTTTATAGTATTCTGATCTCCAAGGGAGTCTATATTATGCAAGGGAGGCAGCCCTTCAGGGCACCACACCCTTCAGAGGCTCTCAATGCTGGAAATGGGAGGCCGCCCCTTGACCCTCAGTATCCCACTCCATTCTAGGGCACTCCATACTGGCTCAGAGGGGAGCCCCGTTATCCACTCCCTTCAGAGTTTATCTATGCTGTGCATGGAAGGCAGCCCCGCAATGCTCCACTCCCTTCTAAAGAACAATGTATTGTGCATGTAGGCCTCCCCTCAGATCCTTGCTCCCTTGTAAGTCTCCCAATACTGGACATGTGAGTCAGCCCCCCCCCCCCAGTCTTCCACCCCATCCTAGGGCACTCTTTACTGTCTACGGGAGGTAGTCCCTCAGGATGCCATTCGCTGCAGAAGGCACTTCATACTGTATATAGGAGGAAGACCCTCACTGCCCCGTTCCCCTCAGAGGTGTTCATTATTGTGCATAGGAGGCAGACCCTTAGTCTCCCATTGCCTTCAGAGATGCTCTATGTTGTACATATGAGGCAGCCCATCAGTATCCCGCTCCATTCAAAAGCCCTCCATACTGTGCATAGGTGGCAGCCCAGTATCCCGCCCCCTTCAGAGAGCCTCTATTCTGTCCATGGAAAACATCCCCTCAGTGCTTGTCTGCCTTCAAAGGCACTTTACAGTGTGAATGGAGGGATCAACTTGGGGCTCTTCCCCCTTCAGAAGTGCTCCATGCTGTGCATAGGAGGAAGATACTGAGAGTTCACCCTCTCTTCAGTAGAACCTTCTATTGTTCATATAAGGCAGCACTTTGGTGCTTCTTTCCCTTCTGAGGCATTCCATACTCTGTATTGATGCATCTGCGGTGCTGTATGTTGTGCAGAGGAGGCAGAACCTCTGTCCTGCTGTCTTCCCTTTCATGGAACAGCCACATGTATGTTCTTTTTATTGCATGGCATCATTTGGCCTTGGACATCTGCTTACATTCACAGTAATTTGGTAATATGGGCCTATACATACTGATGTTAACACATCGTATGGTGGTCCATAATTGTATAAAATGTATATCATATTACAGTTATGTCGTAACCATATTTGTCTAAGTGTACTGAGAAACAATGCTATGTGATGCCACTTCCTGTTTGGTCAAGGTGCGAAAGGTTGTGTGCCATCACTTTCCTGATGTGACTTGGGGATGGGGTCAAATGAAATCCCTTACAGCGATGTCATCGGAGGTCAAGGTTCATATGACATTACTTCAACTACGCCTGGCACTTTGGTGAAATGACATCCCTGTCCTTGTGCTGAGATTTAGCCCCGAGATGGAACCGCATATATCATGGAGCTCATTTTAAATGCCATGGAAGAACACATGCAAGGCCCATATAAGGTATTCCTATAGCTTTGTGTAAGGTACAGGCAGCTAAAGGGGAAGGGGCCAGAGGGCAGATGAGAGAGGAGCGGGTATGATTATTCTGTTCACATATCCCACATTTCATCCTAGGGTAATGACAATTGGGGTGAGAGGCTCATACCCACAAAAACCCATTCCCGCTGTGGCCAAATACATGGATTTATGAAGGCTGGGTAAGGTTTTCTGTCTGCTGAGTTCCTTTAGCTCCTGGAATGCAACAAGTGGCCTCCCTAGACACGCATAATCACCCCCGTGTAATTGGCAAACGTCTGTAATGCCTGTGTATCAAGTCAAGTTATATAACAAGAAGTTAGCATGAGTAAGCCAAGCGACAAATGAGTTTTCACTCTTATAATTTTTTACATGAAGCAATACATAAAAATAACTTTTTTGAGTAGCAGTCTGTATAAATTAATGTCATAATTTTGACTGATAATTTCGAGTGAGACTAAATGATTTGGCCAAGATCACAATTGTAGTTTATTTGTGAATATGGTATTTGAGACCAGCCTACAACTTAGGCACTTTTGACCACATCACTTTGCAAATGCAGTTGGTAGAAATATGTGTTAGGCGTTTAACAAAATCATACGCTTGGCCTGTTTTTGTTGTCAAGGCTTGATTATTGACACGCAGTTTCAGACTTCAGGCTAGAGCACATTTTGAACCGCCCTGCAATTCTGCAAAAAAGTGTAAAACAGACAAGTTGTATAAAATCGATTTAGCAAAAGCCTCAAGAACCGAGCAGCAATCATCAACACAAATTAAAAACAAGAATGCAATACATGTTGCTAACTGTTGATAGAGATTTTACCTTTTGGATGAACGATTTTGTAGGAGTAGTAATTAGAAGATTTGTTTTCATGTTTTCATCTAATGAGTAGATGAGATACAGTATAGCCTTATAGACAAATGGAGGTGAATCAGAGGGTCATACCTTGGGTAATGTTCATTATCCCAAGCACTAATCACCCCTTCTGAGCGCCATAAGGGAATTAGGACATACTGGTTTTTATTTTTATTTATTGGGTTTTTATAATGTGCCTTTACAGCAAAAGGTGTTTCAAAGCGCAACAAGACAAAAGAGGGGGGCAGGCACAGGAAAGAAAAAAGAAAAGATGGTCCTACTAGGCCTTGTGCCCTTCCATACGTGTAAGTGCAGTAACAAGAAGTGTGGGGGAGAGGGGAAGGTGGAAGTGCTGGTTATGGCGGAGAAGGGCTCAGGGTTAGGCAAGTGCTAAGGGCGGGCCGAGAGTGCAGTGAAAGAAGGTCCATATGATAAGTGCGAAGGTTGGGTCTGGTAGGGCTCAGTGGGGTGCAGGCCCAGACAGGCTAGTGCACCGGGAGTGTACCCAGAAGGGTGTAGGCAATGCATGTTTTGGCGATGTGTTGATACACAAAGTGCATTTTAAAGGTGAGTAAAGTAACTAGAAACTCTGAGGTAGTAAATTAAATATGGTTTCATTTTGTAATATTTAAATTACAAGGCTGTCTAAATAAGTTAAGCATTTTAATTGCAAGCTTGGTTTTGTAGAACTAGGTTTAACGTGTGTATGCAGTAGCGGTCATGTAAAAGTAAACAATTTGTTTCCCCAAGTTTTTGCTGTCTCTTTTACAGGGACATTTATTTAGGGGTCGCCAGGTGTCGCACTTGTGACCGCCAAGGTCTCCCTTGATACCCTTGTGGTCTTTTCTTTTTTACGAATTGAAGCTCCTGGGCTGTGGCCCTAGAGTGGCTGGCTTTCTTATTCAGTCTTCCTAAAAAAAACTGGGAGTTTCACAAGTGTAACACTTTGAGCAGGGACCCTAACTAAGAAAGAATAGGAATAACAAATAATGTGTCTTTCTGGAATGCTATACAATAATTGCTAGACTCATTAAAGTTTTATTTCAGGTACACTTCAGGGGGTGAGTCACTGATGTATTCTGTTCTTAAACACCTCAAATTCAAAATACAGACAAAATACTCCAAAAAGCATTTAGAGTAGACTAAGCATCCATTTTGGACTATATATTTAGCTTTTCGCAAGTTGCAGTTATAGCATGTTTTTTTCTGCTGATACATATGATGATCCATTCTTGTATGAAATGTTTATAACGTTACAGTGAAATAGTAACCATATTTTTCATAGTGTACTTAGGAACAATGCTATGTGATGCCACCTCATGTTTTTTTAAAGGGGTAAAAGGTTGTTTTCCATCGATTCCTGGGATGTCACTTTTAGGTGGGATCAAATGACATCACTTTCTGTGATTTCATCAGAGGTTAAAGGCCATGTGATTTCACTTCTGTGACCCCTGGGATTTTGGTGAAATGACATCCCTGCTCTTGTATGTGTTGACTAGCATGTTGAGTTAAAGAAAGAAATCTTGCCTCGATATTGTATTTTTGTTTCCTTGTCTGCTTTTGAAGACAGAATGTTCAGATTGAAGTCAATAGCGGTAGTTATTGACCCGTCTAAATATTGTGATTAGCTGAGACGAGTTCACTAGTTATCGAGTTATCGGCCATGTGCTAATATAATCTATTGGTCATTCTCCAGGTGTGAGTTTAACATGATTAATATCTTTTTGTTTGAGGGATGGGGGATGTGCAGAGTGCATGCTGCTTTGTTCAGATGCAATCATAGAAAACATTACTCAGAACAAGAATTGTAATCAATAAAATGTGTAACGTGAACCAGTGAGCCTCTCTCCTTCAGAACAGTCTTCATCGTGGGTGACATAGTTTCGATGCTCACTGTCTGAGTGGTTAATTGGCTGAGATTGGAGCTCTCCGTTTAGCACACTCCCTGGAGTATTGTAGACTGTAATATCTGCAGTCCCTTTATCCCCTTCAAAGTTCCCATTTCACTTTAGCTAGCTTGTTATTGTTCCCATGAATCCTTCTTGCAGAGTGGGTCTTCCTCTTTGTGTGAACCCTGGAATCTTCAGAAGCAAGTTCTAGGCATCAAGTTACAAGGCCCATGAAATTATCATGGATTGCATGGGCAGCATGGTGCAACCAAGTGAATAGAGTCAGTTTCCAAAAAGGGCAGGCGTTTAGTAAAAGTCATTACAAATAAATACTTGTATTCCGAAATCGAACACAATGCATTGTGTCCTTTCATTTGTAAGTGAGACCCATTAGAGCAAGCACACAGGTGCATTTTGATTTTGATAGAATGAACTAAAATGAAATTCCACAGATTTGTATTGAATGAAAGAGGCTCAACACTGAAAGAAAATGAAAACAATCAGTACAGAACATCACAACTGATGCATGGTCTAATTTAAGGGTGACGAAGCTTACGTCCTTCCTTTTAAAACGTGAATAATGTGCACACTGGACAGTTAGATTATTGCTCTTAGAAAGCCAGGACAGCCTCAGTGCAGCGCAAGCAATGTATACGTGGTTACATATCCGCAATCTGAAGACTGTATGGTCACATATTTAGAAGTATTTATTATTGTAAGCTATGCTACACTAAAACAGTATTGCAAATCCCATCTATATGACATTATGTTCTCTCTACCGCACTGAAGCTAGACATGACAAAACATGCTGTGTCCTCAAGGGAATTGTGTCAAGGTAAGACATTAAAGCACATGTCACCGTTCCGCAGTATATAATGAAATGTGGACTTGCTCTGTGATTTGATATCAAAGTACCCAAATACAGAGAATGTTCATATGTCTTGTTTTTTTAAAATTGTATTTATTTAATTGTTTTTTTTTATAGTGCGCCTAATACCATACCTGAGTTCAGTATGCGGTTTCTAAGCGTGGATCCGGGATTCAAACCCCGCTGTTGCTCTGCCTGTGCTATCCTCAGCTCACGCCGTTTGATCAAACATGTATTTTAGGAACATGTTTTCTGTTCCGTCTAAAATCTATGTGCCACTATTACCAAATAGCAACCTGTTGTACGCGGTACAGTTGTGTTTCAACGACTGGCCTGTAAAGCATGGTCTGGTATTTGTCAAAACAAAGGCATTACGAAGCTCTTTGGAAAAACAAGCAACAGGTACTTTGCTATATGCAAATGGTACTGTTGGTGCTATATTTCTCAGGTACAAACATCGCAATGCTCACTGCATTGGCTACAATGTCATAAGAAGCTCACATTTTATTTTACCCAAGGGCAGGTGCAGAATTTGACAGCCAGCCAGAGTGAGGGGTGGGAGGGAAAGTGGGGTAGAGAGATAGAGAGAGAGACAGAGAGAGAAAAGGGAAGGGGGAGAGGGAGCGTGAGAGGGGAAAGAGAGAGAGAGAGAGAGAGAGAGAGAGAGAGAGAGAGAGAGAGAGAGAGAGGGGGAGAGAGAGAGAGAGACAGAGAGAGAAAAGGGAAGGGGGAGAGGGAGCGTGAGAGGGGAAAGAGAGAGAGAGAGAGAGAGAGAGAGAGAGACAGAGAGAGACAGAGAGAGACAGAGAGAGAAAAGGGAAGGGGGAGAGGGAGCGTGAGAGGGGAAAGAGAGAGAGAGAGAGAGAGAGAGAGAGAGAGAGAGAAAAAAAAAAAAAAAAAAACAGGGACCAGCTATGTGGTAACATTTTCACAATTGGGGCAGGCTTGAATGGGGGAAAAAAAAATCTGCTTGCGGCTACAGCCCGAAGTGCTCGACAGGTGTACCTCAAACTTGCGGGAAGAGCGTCAGCAAGGACCTGAACGGATACTCTTGCAAATCTCAACTGTGTTTTATTTTTTCCAAAGAGTCAAAATGTAGGCACAAAAAAAAGTGATATTAATTTGGTACCTGGGCAGTGGTCATAGCCCCCGGCAAAGACAAATGTTAATCGATCTTATAAAGTGCAACATACACCCAAAGGCATGATGGCAATATAGAGACCCAGTGAGACAAAGTTAAGAGTGGAACATTCACAATTACTTGAATAAAGTAGTTAGACATAATCTAAACCGAACAAAAGAAATGCTGTGCCTGAGACAAACAAAAACACTATTGACCATTGTCGTCGGTTCTGCCATAATCAAGTCTAGTCACTACAACATTTGGTTGCTGTATGCCCAGTGCTAACTTTAGAAAGGACAACCGCCTTGGGGAGTTTTGCCCCATTCAATGATGATATGGCTGTGTGGTGGTCCATATTATTAGCAAGACGCAACTATAGGTTGATCTGTAAAACCATTGACTATCTGGGCAGACTATTCGTCTAAGATGGTGGAAGTAAAGTTTAATCAGCATTGATTGGGACAGCAAATCTGTTGAGTCATGCTGTAGAGTTACAGCCAGCGATGCATCAATCACATTTCTAATATGCTGTAGAAAAATATCTCTTTTTTCTAATATGCATTGAATGTGAATGAAATGGTCAAATGTAAAGTTTTGTAAAAAAGTTTCACAAGAAACTATGACAATAAAAAATAAAAAAGTAGTTTTTAGGTGACGACGAAAGGTCAGATGGTATGACGTACTTTGAAGTTTCGGTCTAGGTCAATTTTACCAAAAATAAATGTTCGCATTGACCAAAAGTTCTAATAATGCTACCACCAAATAATCAAAAACCAAAAGATCGAACCTTTGGTGGTAGCATTGTAAAAAAAAAAAAAAGGGGGCTTGCGGGGTTGTCCCCTGCATTACCCCGCCCACTCCACAGCCTTCCATTAAAAAAAAAAACAGGGGCTGCTGTGGTGTCCCCCGCATGCAGCCTTCCGTTTAAAAAAAAAAAAAGAAAATGACCCTGCAGTGCCGGTTCCCGATCACGGAAGTGAAAGGGAACTGGTGCTGCAGGAACCCAGCGTGAAGATGAAGGTAAGTGGGGTTTGTTTATGTTGGGGGTGTGGGTGGGGGTGTGCTGAGAGTGTGGGTGGGGGGGTATGTTTGTGTGTTGTGTGTGTGGATGTGAGTTTGTATATGTGTTCGCATGAGAAAGGTGCAAACTTTTGGTAGTTCGCACCTTTCTCATGCAAACTTTTCGCACGCAGTACTTTCAGATGCAGGCAAATCACTGCAAATCGAAGTTTCAGAGGAACCCTATTCCATGAAGAAGCAGCTGTGACAGAAAACGCTCTGCCCCCTAAACTGGCTTGGCGAATCCTAGGCACTGATACACGGAAGTCTAAATAGGGATGGAGTGGACATGCCGGGACATTGTGGCAATGTTGTTTCTGCAGGTAATCAGGCCCTTGGCCATTAAAAGCACGATGGACTAAGCACAACACCTTAAACTTAACTCACTGACCCACCGGGAGCCAGTGGGGCTATGCATTCCTGATGAGACATGGTCATTGGAAGAGGGGCCAAAAACTGCACATGCTGCAGTGTTTTGCACTACCTGCAGTCGATACAAAAGGTAAGCAGGTTGAGACAAATAGAGGGCATTGCAGTAGTCCAAAGCACTCAGAATCAAGGAAGCCACCACAGGGACCTCTAACAAAGCAGTCAGGAAATGAAGTATTTTGAGCATGCCTCGAAGTTTAAAATGGCCAAGCTGGCAAACTGCAATAACCTGAGCATTCATAGAGAGGGAAGCCAGTATCTTATTACTTACATTCTTTAACATTGGAAAATGTTGTGGAAAAGGACCTAGGGACGGGGGCCAGCAGTCAGGCATCCAGAGGGAGACAGCCAATAACAGTCCTAAAATGAACACCTCTTTTTTCTTGCTGTTCAATTTAAGCCAATTATGTACCATCCAGTCTCCAACCGCTTTTAAACAGGCGCTAAAATGTGCAGACCCGGAGGGTGGGGGGGGTTATCCAAGTTAAGCAGGACTATAATCTGAGTGTCATCAGCATACACATGGCAAGGTAGACAATAAGGCTGGGTAAGATGAGGAAGGGGCTTAGCTTACCATAACTGGCGAATTTCAGGGGGTTTTCGATTTTACTTGTAACCATAACGTCCTTTTAACAATGTTTTTTTTACTGAATTTCATAGGTTTTTAGTAGCGCAACTTAACCATAACGTCCCTTTAACAAAGTTTTTTCATTGGAAAAAAAAAAAAAAATAAAAAAAAAAAAATAAATATATATATATATATATATATATGTCAGAAAAGACTGTTTTCTCTGCAGTCCATGGAAAGCACTCCCCCATTCGCAAAATGTTACTCCAGGAAGCCAGTGTTCTGTGTCCAAACAAATGTTCTTTATTGATTAAAATTGCGCAGCATATGGCTCATAAAAATCCACTAACATTGTGGTCCTCCCAAAACATATGGCCCTTGCATAGCAGAAATGACGCGTTTCGCGGTTTCCTCACCGCTTGTTCACAACAAGTGATCCATGTTGCCAGTACTCTAAAATAGTTCATGTGGCATGGTTTTAGGCAAAGAAAGAGGACTCATTTTGGCGTGTAGTTGTAAATTTTCGGCTATCTTTACATAGTCAAGTCCCAAACATAGACATCAAAGAGGGACTAATTGGCCGTAATTGCAACTCTTTAAACAGTCAACCCCTATCTGTTTTGATGGAACCTTTGAAACGATTATAATTAGCATTGGTTTCCCCCAACATACATAGTAATAGCTCAGTGCCTATACAGTTGTTACTTTGGGGAATGCACTATGCAGAAATACATAAAGACAATATATTGTCGTTCACATTGCTACATGCTTTTTGTTTTTTTCTCAATCGTATCATCTATGGCCTTTATGTGTTTTTGCAATTAGTATGCTTTTAACTTCATTTATGAAGTAAGGTGCATAGTGCAATTCCATTAAAGTGCATAGTGCCTTCAAAGTGCCACATTATGATCTGATGTTAGACATTCCTATGTATACAAATTAAAGTGCATAGTGCTTTAAATATTCCTATGTCCATGAATTACAGTGCCTCGTGCTGGTAGCCATAGGCCACAATTGTACTTAGACATATCATTTACATAAGACATTAGTTGTTTCTTTGATTTGGATACTAGTAAAAGGCCTGCAATGAAGCTTTTTATATATACAAAACAATTTTACAACCCAATTTTTAAAACAGAGGTTTCATAGTTTAGGGACCTGGCAATTCCAGTGAGAAGAATTAGGAGAATTTGCTGAAAATATATATCCACGCTTCTCCTCATCCTAGCCTATCTTCACCATGCACATGTATAAATTCACCAAAATTTATTGAAAGAAAAATCACCAAAGTGTACTGCTCTAAAATTTAAAACCCCAACTGGGCTACTAAAAACACCAAAATACCAAAATTAGCACCATGTTTCGTTACCCTAACTAAGACCAGAGAAGTTCTGACCAGGTCACACCCTTAGAAAAAATAACCAATAGAAATTTGGATGTTTAAGAGAAGAGGGAAACAGATCATTTTCTCATTAGAGTAAATCCTTATGCAAAAAATGAAATAAAAATTTAATTTGTTTATGATCATGACACTCTCGTCATTTCATTTTCAATAGGTATGTCAGCCTAAAAAAGTATGCATCTCTTCATCTATATTATGTCCTTTAGGATACTTGGTCTCAAAGTCTATAATGCAACATGTCTCTTTCTGACGGAGTGTTTTTTCTCTATCTCCGCCTCTCACATTTTGCTCAATTTTGTGAATGCCAAAGAAATTGAAATCCTCAAGATTGCAGTGATGATAATCATAAAAATGTTTGGCCATTGGATAATTCGGATCTTGGTGTAAAATGGCCCTCACATGTTGCTGGATTCTTATTTTAAGTTTACATTTGGTGCTGCCTATGTACCATTTTTGACAGGTACATGAGAGTATATACACCACATATTCAGTCTCACATGTGATTCTATCTGCAATCTTGATTGAGTCACCTAAAATCGGGTGTATGTACTTCGAACAACTCTTGGCATATTTGCAAATGTTGCATTTAGTGCATTTATAGAAACCTTGCTTCTGTTTGGTCAACCAGGTCTCTTTTGTGAATTTTGTTTCTTGTGCTAGGAAACTCTGGACCAGAGAGTCTTTAAGCGAGCAATTGCGTCTGAGACTAATTTCTGGATAGGTTTTCAAAATAGGTGCAAGGTCTTTGTCCGCTCGTAAAATCTTCCAATGTCTTTGTAATATGCGTTTGATTTCAGAAGTTTCATTATTATACGTAAGAATTAATCTTGTGGCATCGTTGTCTTTATTGGACTCATTTGTTAAGCGAGTTCCTGTCAACAGGTCAGATCTTACTTTCTTCCTCGCTTTTATGTATGCTTTAGCAATGACCTTCTTTGGGTAACATTGACTCAGGAAACCCTTCGCTGCCATTTTACTTTCATTGTCGTAGGCCTTCAAAGTTGAGCAATTCCTCCGAATCCTTATAAACTCACCATATGGAATGCTCCATATTAGATTTTTAGAGTGGCCACTGGTTGCATGCAAGGGTGTATTTGTACCAGTTGGTTTCCTGTGCAGTTCCGTGGTCAAGGTTTCATCCACAATTCGGAGATTCACATCCAAGAAAGTTAGAAAAGTTTTACTATGTGTTTCTGTGAACCTCAGGTTGTGGTCATTGTTGTTTAAAAACTTTACAAATGTTACCCATGCTTTCTCCGATCCTTTCCATATTATGAAAAGGTCGTTAATGTACCTGAGCCACAAAACAATGTTATCAGTAAATGTATAATTTTCTTCTGTCCATATATCTGAAGCCTCCCATGCTCCCATGGTCAGATTCGCATAAGGGGGGGCAAACGTTGTGCCCATTGCTGTGCCTTGCACTTGTCTATAGTACTCGTTGTTAAATATGAAAACATTATTTGTCAGACACAAATAGATCATCTGAAGAATCATTTTAGTGTGTTCCAAGAAATTTAAAGATCTAGTGTTCAGAAAACTTTCGCAGGCCTTTTTCCCATACTCATGCCCTATGGATGTATATAAGGAAACAACATCCATAGTGGCCATGATGTAGTTAGTCTGCCAGGGTATGTGTTCAATATGTGTCAGGAAATCTGTTGTGTCCTTGATATATGATGGAAGAGAGGACACAAAAGGAAAAAGTGTTTCATCTATGAATTTTGACATATTTTCGAGGGCGGAGCCCATTGAGGAAACTATCGGTCTGCCTGGAGGTTTCTCAATGTCCTTATGAATTTTCGGAAGAAAGTATATTGTCGGAATCACTGAGTTTGTTGTTCTGAGGAACTTACAGTTATCCTCAGTGAGGATCCCTCTTTCTTCCCATATTTCGAGGAAGTCTCTTAATTTGTTTTCTAGGGTTTTGGTTGGATTACCCTCAATTTTTTCATAACATTTTTTATCATGTAATTGTTTATAGGCACTCTTAATATAGTGTTCTCTGTTCATCAGGACGATGTTCCGACCTTTATCCGAGGGCTTTATTATGCAGTCACTGAGAGTCTGTAGTTCTTTTTATTGCCGTTCTTTCACACATTGTTAGATTATCTTTGTATCTAGCTTTCTTTTTCTTGCGATACTGCTTGAGATCTTCGATGACCAATGTCTGGAAGGCTTCGATGTTATTACCTAGGTTGTTAAAAGGGTTGAATTTGGACTTAGATTTGAGTTTGCTTTTCGCTGTCCAATCAGTTCTAATGTCATAGTCTCCAAGGTCCACTACATTGGTCACCTCTGTGGCATCTGAGTGAGCCTCTTGCTCTAGTTCTGCTAAATCTGTTAGAGCTTCTAGATTCCTGATGGTTATTGCTGTTTTTCCGCTTTCTTTGGGTGTGCGCCTATTGGCACGTTCGGTGGTGGCAAAAAACTTTTTTAGGCGTAACTTACGCACAAAGTGGTCAAAGTCAATGCGGGTTTCTACATAGTTAAAGTGGGCGGCCGGGCAGAAGTTCAACCCAAGGCTCAAAACCTTCTCTTGATGTTCAGTAAGGATATGGGTGGATAAATTGATGATTCTCAGACCTTCATCTTTGGGCATATCATCTATTTCCCAGAGCGCAGCAATCTGTCCGGGATATTGCTGGCCATATTGGTTGCCCCTCTGCCCCCTCCTCGTTTTGCCCGGCCGCCTCTGCTTTGTCCCCGACCTTGTTTTCCTCCTCTTGGTTGTTTTTGTTTGCCATCTTGGCGTAACAGTCTCATCTCGTCTAAAAAATTAAGGCGTATAGTTGGTTCATCGCTCTCACTTATTGTAACATCTGACTCTGATTCAGACGACTCCAAGTTGTCTCCTTTCCCACTAGCTTCCTCAGATATTAATGTTTTCTTCATAGAATTCTGTCTTAGTTGATCGAACCTTCGGGCAAACGTATACACACTTCCCCTTTCATAATCTTCCTTGCCTCGTAGGAATTTGCGCTGTTTGCGTTGTTTGATTTCTTCCTCATATGCCAACAAATTTTTTTCGATGTTTTTCTTCAATTTCTTTCCCTCTTCACTTTCGGGTAGCTCAGTCAAGTTCTTCTCTATATATATATATTTTACATGGACGCGGTGGCGTCCAAGTAGTTATGGTTAAGTTGGTGTTTCCATAGGAAGAGCATTCATTTTTTGGGTGGCTTATAACTTCGCTCCCTATGGAGAACCCTCACCAAACTTAGCAAAAAAGTTTATGGCCCACTCTGAATTTTTTTGCAAAGTTTGGAGAGGTTTGATCCAGGGGGGGCAAAGTTATAGGGGGGTCCCAAACCTTTTGTTTTTTCCCATAGACATAATGGGAAAAAAAACTTTGCGCACGCCTACAGCCCAAACCGCTGGATGGATGTACACCAAATTTGCTTGGTCCCCAAAGCGTGCTTTTGCAAATTTGGTGTAAATCCGTCCAGTAGTTTTTTTTAAAATGACCAAAATGTAAGGAAAAAAATTAGCGATATCTCCGTTCGCTACGCGGACAGTGCCCTGATTGGCCGAGCGGCTTGCGTGATGTCCGCGGACATGCGGCGTGTTCATGTGATGTGATCTTTGATGTCCTGGGTGTTAGTGTTAGCAGTGCACGGTGGCACGAGTTATGGTTGCTTATCTTACCATAACTGCTGAATTTCAGGGGTTTTTCGGTTTTACTTTGAACCATAACGTCCCTTTAACAAAGTTTTATTATAGAATTTGATAGGTTTTTAGTAGCGCAACTTAACCATAACATCCCTTTTAACAAAGTTTTTTCACTGATATATATATATATATCAGTAAAAAAACTTTGTTAACGGGATGTTATGGTTAAGTTGCGCTACTCAAAACCTATGAAATTCAGTAATAAAACTTTGTTAACGGGACGTTATGGTTAAATTGCGCAACTAAAAACCTATGAAATTCAGTGAAAAAACACGCCCAAGCACCCCTATAAAAGACCACACCCTAGAGCTCATTCTCATTGTGTTACTGGCTATCCTACAGAACACAGCTGATTTTGCTGCCAACTTTGCAGATTTTCATCTCGAACATGATGGCTTCCATGGCTCCACTCATGGCACCTGGTGCTGCATCTGCCTCACCACCACCCCTAACCCCTCCACCACCACCTCCCCAAGGGCCTGAAGAGGGGAACAGGAGTGAGGATGCACAGGAGGATGAACAGGATGACGAGAATGAGGTAGTGGAAGTCCCTACTACCAGCACTCGGCGTGAGTCTTGGGTGTGGCGGTTATTTACCATTCGTGGTAATGGTCCTAAGGTGCGTGCGAACCAAGTCACCGCAATGAGTGTAAAAAGGTACTCAGTCGTGGGAGGCCTGCTTCATACAGCTTTGGGACAACTACCATGAAGTGACACCTAAGGTCATTCCACACTGGGGCCATTCGCAAGGTTGTACCTTGCGAGGAGCGTAGCAGGTTGACTTCCTCTACTTCATCCTCCGTTTCCGATCCTGTCACCACAAGGTACACTCCTCTGGGACAGCGTATTCCTCAAGCTGCCTCACAGGCCATACGCAATACTGATGACCCTTACCTTTCGAGGGTCACAGTTGTGTGTATGTACTGCGACGCAGTACTGTGCAGGGGAGAGAGCCTTCATAGTGCTTTTGAGGCTATCGTCTCAGACCATGAGAAGCTCTGCTCAATACCCAAGTAAAACCCACTCTACATCTTCCTCTCTCCACTCTCCCTTCTTATCCCCGTGGTTGGTGTCCCCCCCTTACCGTCCTTTCCCCTCCTCTCCTAGTGTGTCATGTATAAAAAACCAAAACAAATATAAAACAACAAAAATAAAAAAAGGCTCTTTCCAGAGCCGCTTTTCACAGTTAAAAAATAGAAGTCAAAACAAATGAAGCAGGACCCTGTGTATTTTTTAGAAGTCCGCGGACAGTCCGCGAACATCTAAAATTTTGGAGTGGTGCCCTATCATAACCATTGCAGTTTTATCTGGGTGGAAGTGGTGGATCTGAAAAGAGCCTTTTGGTGGTGTTTGTTTGTGTTTGAAAAATTTGAAATGCTCAACACCTACTACAAAATTGATGCTGTAATTCCAATAAAGGTTGTAATGCATTTTGTACATTTCTCAGAAAAATCTGATTGCCAGCATAAGAAAGATGGACTCCATCTCTGCGAAAAATGTATGTACTACGAAACATAATATTTTCATTGTGAAAAGAGGACATGCCAAAATCTCTTAGAAAGGCACAAACAGCCTTATTGACATTGCGCCTTGCTTTCTCCATTTGTGGACCAAATGAAAAAGAATGAAGCCACATTTGTCTCTGCGCAATCCGTGAAAAAATTACTTGAGAATTTGGAAACATGTGCATGACCTTCCCAAGTCTTTCTTTCATTGCAAATTGCAAAGAAATTCCAGACACATGTCCTAAACTGTTCCCTCCACAATGAATTACAATTATGTCTGGATGTTGCTTTGTCTCCAAAGTAGCACAGAGAGGTAGCAAGTCCAACCACTTCATTCCACAAACTCCATGCCAGTGCTCTTCCACATGTGGGAATCCAAGATCTACAGCTACTCCACAACGTTCTGCACGCACCTCCAACCAATGTATCCACGAGTCTCCCAAAATCCAAACAATCTGTTTTCTGAAACACACAGCCATAGCTATCTGTTCTTCTCTCAGCAAAAAGAGTATCTGAGAAACTCTCTCCTGGCACAACACACCCACTAAACTTTCCTGACCAATCCCTTTCTCTGCTCATTCTCGTTTGCATTGCTCCCAACCCAAAATCCCTGGATGTAAACGCAGACTACTGCCATGTCTGCGGACATATCGTAACATGGACAGTCCTTCTACCATTTCCATTTCACTTTCTGTGCCATTCCCTCATTGGATATAGGTAAGATGTCACATGACCATCCACCAATCACATCCAAGACCTCTACATCGAACTGCATCATTATAGATCAGCACTTCAAATGTACTGTTAACCTCTCTGAGTACAAGTGTCATATCATTGGAAAGCACCTTCTACAAGAAATACTGTACAAGTCTCCAAGATTTCTACTTGCAGCTGCATGCATATCCATATGCATGAACACAAACTACAGGTATGCATATTTTCTGTATAGTACATGTACAATTCTTATAGATTCATATAAACAGATTAACTGACTTTCAGCTTGTATAATCTATAAAATGAATTCAGTCATTTTTTCCATCTCATAAAATCAACTGTCACTTCCAAACCTATCTGCTATTTAATTTCTTTTTACATACACTTTTTCAAAGCATGTTGAACTAACATATTTAAAGTACAATATGAAGAGTTAACATACTCAAACAAAATTGCATGTACACAGTAGGTTCAAATATCAAACAACAATACTTGTACAAAAACATAAAAATGTATTAATTTATTGATTTATTTACCTATATTTATTAGTGCGCAAACAGCCCATGGCATTTTTTGCTCATTTTATAAAAAAATACTGGATGGATTTTCACCAAATTTGCAAAACCACGCTTTCTGGACCAAGCCGCTGCTCCTGGTCCAAATTTGGTGAAAATCTGTCCTGCGGTTTGGGCTGTAGGTGTCAGCAATGTTTTTTCCCCATTCAGTCTATGGGAAAAAAAGAAGTTTTGGGACCCCCCCCTCCCTGGACCAAACCTCACCAAACTTTGCAAAAAAATTCAGAGTAACCCATATACTTTTTTTATGAGGATTCGTCCAGGGAGAGCGAGGTTATAAGCCACTCAAAAAGGGCTCTTCCTATGGAAACAGCAACTTAACCATAACTACACAGCCACTATAGTGGCTTTGTAATATATATATATATATAAATATATAAATATATAAATATATATATATTAAATAGAATGGGAGAGAGCGCAGACCCCTGAGGGACGCCACACATGAGAGTGCACAGGGAGATGACATTAAGGGCCGCAGTGAAAGAGTTTGTGAATGGTCAGCCAAAAAAGACCCAAACCAATCTAGCACCACTCGGGAGATGCTGGCCAACAACAAGGATGGTAAGCCCTTGCAGGACAAGGCTGTGGTGTTTAGCGATGCAGGTGCACACGAGATGCTGCCTGTATGGACCCTCTGTGGAAAAGCCCTTGCAGGACAAGGCCGCAGTGTTGAGCGATGCAGGTGTTTGTCAGCGATGGGGTAGTGACGTAGACAGGGAGTGCAAACAATCTCACCCTCCTGTCTGCAGCCTCAAGGTAAGAAGGTGCGGGGAGAGTTAGCTTGCTATACTCCACACAACCCCCCTGACTGTGTGCCCCTTCTCACTCTTGCACATGCGTTGTCCCCCCCGACTGGCTCTCGCACCCCCCTGCTTATTTGCGCCCCCTCGTGCGTGCGCTCCCTTGCATCTTAGGCCATGTGTGCTCCCTGGCAACTTAGGCTGCGTGCCGCCCCTCACAACTCTAGGCCACATGTGACCCCTCGCAACCTATGCCATGTGTGCTCTCTCGCAGTTTAGGCCGCATACACTCCCTCACAACTTAGGCCGTGGGTGCCCCCTCACAACTTAGGCCACATGCGTTCCCTCTGTACTTGGCCACGTACACCCCTCCTCCTCTAAATTGCTGTGTTCCCTTGCATCTTAGGTCCCTGGATTCCCAGCGGTCCATTCCCTGCCCTCTCATCTTAGCTCCCTCCCTCCCTTGATCTATTTTGTACTGTTCTTGATGTTTTTGTTGCTCCACAGTTGTTGGATTACATTGTCTTTGCCTGCGTTCATTTTGCTCCTTTTGTGATTGACCTTGTGCGTCATCCTTGCTCCGTTTTTTGTGCTGTTCTCCTTTGCTCTGATATTGTGCTGTTCCACACAGTTCTTGGCATCAGACCACACTCCCTGCTTCCTCCAGTTTAGGTCCCCTGCTCTTCTCTGTGCTTTGTTGTTTGCTCTGTCCTTCTTCCCTTCTAACTTCCCTGCTGTAGTCTGTGCTTTGTTGTTGGTTCTTTGCATCTGCATCTTTTTTCTTCTAGATTCCCTATTGTGCGCTGTACTAGCCGTGAACGAGAGGATTCCCCTGCTCATTGAGACCCATCAAGGACCACATTGACACCCTTGCATCAGCCTTGGCCGATTTCTGCAATCACTCCTTTGCCACTGGAACCTTTCCCTCCCCCTTAAGCAGTCTCTTGTGCACCCCTTCTAAAGAAGCCCTCTGCTGAACCTTCCTCTCAGGCTAACTATCGGCCGCGCTCCATCACTCCTTTCCTGGGCAAACTCTTGGAAAATCTGGCCATCTCCCAGCTTAATCTGCACACTGAATATGTTGGTTGTCTCCATGACCACAAGTCTGGCTTCATAGCTGCCAGAAGCACAGAAACTGCTCTCCTGAACACCAGTGAATACCTGCATGCTAATCTTGACTCTAACCTTCCTTCTGTTCTCATTCTCCTCGATCTTTCTTTGCTTTTGATACGGACAAATATGCCATCCTGCTCAATCACCTCTGTAATAACGTGGGTATCACTGATCAGCCCCCGGCCTGGCTGACCTCTTCTCTTCTATCTCTCTCTCTACTTGTGGTGTTCCTCAGGGGTCTAACCTTTCTCCCTGGCTGTTCAACCACTACCTGGTACCTCTTGCCCACTACATCGCTACTTTCTGCTCAAACATTCAGTGTTATGCAGATGACACCCAGCTCTCATTCAGGCTCACCTCAGCTGACTCTCCCCCTTCTCTCATACCAGACTGTCTTGCCGCAATTCAGGAAGGATGTACAGCTAATGATTGCTGCCTTAGTGCCAGTAAGAAGGAGATCCTCCTCATCGGAACACCAGCTCCCTCATCTACTCTCTCTCTATGGCCGCCAACTCTGCACCCTCTTCCTGCTCTTACCTGTGAGGCTAAGAACCTTAGTGTCATCTTCAACTCCACCCTCTCCTTCTCTCCTCACATCTCTGATGTCTCTAAGAAGTCAAACTACCAGCTTCACCTCCTCAGAGATATTCTTCCTTTCCTCACTTTCCCCCAGAAGCTCAAATTTGCCAAAGCCCTGGTCCTCTCTAGGCTGGACTACTGCAACAGCCTATTTCTAAATCTGCCTGCCTCTACTCTCTGACCTCAACAACTTATCATGAACAGGACTGCAAGACTTGTCCTTGGCTTCAAGCCCAGGGATCATACCTCCCCAGCTCTGAAATCTCTTCACTGGCTCCCTGTGGCAGCAAGGATCCGTTGCTAGACCCTTTGCATCGTCCACAAGGCTTTCTGGGGCTTAGGACCGCCCAACTCCAATGCTCTCTTCCTAAACATCTCCCTTGTCCGCTCTTCACTCATCCACATCCAACTCTCTGAGTATCAGGGGCTTTAAGAAGCAGAGAGTTTGGGGCTGATCTCTCTCTTTGGCTGGGGCCTCCATCTGGAATAGCGTTCCAGCCTCTTTCAAACTTCTGCAGAACCACCTCTGGAACCGGAAACAACTCAAGATCTTCCTTTTCGCTTCCGCTTTCTCGCTTCCTCTACCCTGCTGATGTCCCGATTGCTCCACATACCGGTCACCTGGCTACCCCCTGAACTCGGGCCCAGGCTCCTGCATGTCCAGTTGCCCTTGCACTGCTACCGGGCTCTCCCAGCATTTATGGTCTGGATCTGCAACCCTACAGTCTCTTCTCTCTGCACTTATGAGCCATTCGCATGCTGCACTTATTGAGTTACCTGCACTTCTCCCCTTCCACTTCCCTGCACTTGCGCAATCTGAATGACACAAGGCCTTGTAAGATCATTGTTGTGTCCTCCCTCTGTTTCCCGCTGTTTGTGGTGTCATGCCTAGAAGCACTTGTTTACAGGCGCATTAGAAATGCCATATAATATCATATGATCTACGTTGTCGAAGTCGGCCGACCAATCCAGTAATATCAGGAAGCCCCCCGATCAGCTAGCCTAGCTAGATCATCCATGACTGATACCTCGGCCTGGCACAAAAGCCTGACTGGAATGGACTGAAAAAGGTGGAGCTTTTCAAAAAAGAGCAAAGCATAAGTGTAACTAAGGACTCCAATAACTTCTTCAGATAAGAGATCAGAGAAAAAGGGCAATAATTAGATAGAAGCAAGGCAAAAGGTGGAGCTTTTCAAAAAAGAGCAAAGCATAAGTGTAACTAAGGACTCCAATAACTTCTTCAGATAAGAGATCAGAGAAAAAGGGCAATAATTAGATAGAAGCAAGACATTTTTTAGAAGTGGGATCACCATGGCATGCTTAAGTGAGGCCTGAATAAAGCCTGAAGAAAGGGAGTAGTTAACAGCCCTAGCAACTAGTGACGCAATGTACGGTATTATTTGCTTTAAGACACTAAGAGCAATAGGATCCAAAGGAGAAGCGGACTTGAGCTTCCAAGTAGCTAGGTTTATGAAGTCAGAGTCTACCACCGAAAAAGTAACCAGGATAAAGAGTAAGTAGATGCTGCTATTAAAGCAGGACTGTCCGCATGCAGATTAGGCGCCGATGTTGATATAGTCTGATGAATACGGTTGATTTGATCAAAAATAAAGTCAAGTAGTACGTCACACAAAGACTGAGTGAGAGAGATTGTTGCTGCTAGGTGAAGAAGGTGCAACTGATAGAGAGCTGATCATTCTGAAAAGTTCTTTGGGTTGATTAAGGGCATTTGTATTGTTGTCAGAGAAATAGGATTGTTTAGCTTCTGCAATGGCCTGCTGGTAACAACGTGTCCCCCTTTTGAAGATTATGTCTGGCGAGGGGGGGATAATCACACTTTTTCTTACCTTGCCTGCAAAGGAGGCAAAGCTCTGCCAAATGAGGGGAAACCATGGCACGGAGGGTCGTGGCCGAGTTTTGAGAGGCGTTAGAAGCACTAGAAGATCAGTTGTGGTATTTAGATCTGATAACCAACTGTGTATTCTCCTTATCACAACGTTAAATCACTTTGGCTGAAATAGCAGATGGACAGACAGCCATCCATCTGTGCCTCAATGATAAGGGTTAATATTATTGATACATATTGATACTGAGGGGGCCTGATCAGTCCACAGAACCTTATATGGTAAGAAAGGAGTGATCAAATTAGGGGCGGTTGCCCTGTATATGGGTGAGGTCCAAAATGTGTTGCAGAAGATCTACATCATTCAGAGACTGTGGTTTGTAGAGATGGCAGATTAAAATCCTCTAGGATGACCAAATCTGAATGAAGCTGTTTAAGGTCAGAGCCAAGATATAGAAATAAGAAAGAAAAAGTTCCATCCTGAGTAGGTGGATGGTAAACCAGAGGCACATATGCTGTTTGGCTGTCTACTCTGATTTGCTTATTGGGGTATGCATATTGGCCAAAGACCATGCCCCACGGATTGGGTACACTGGCCATGGCTGCAACCCATGAACACTGACCATCACATTATGGGGGTATAGTGGACACTGGACCAGTATGCAGGGTAAATGAAGTGGATAAGGAAGGTGGTTTGGTGGGGCTGGGATCGTGGTCAAGCCTCATGCCCTTGTCAATTCATGACTTGCAGCTCCAGCTTACGCTGCTGGAAATTTCGCACATCATAATGCGATGCAAAATATATGCTTGATAAAGGAGGTTTATAGTCCTTTCATATATGGTAAAAGAGGAATTGTTATTAATTTATATGGTATGTGGGAAAAAAGTCATCTGTACAGAAATTTGTGGAAAAAATGCAGTGGTTTGCCCCGGTAAAGGTGTACTCCAGTATACCATTTAAGGGAAGCGGGGGATGCGGGGGTGTCCCCCACTCGCCTTAAATAGTATAATGGGTTTGAAAGTTGCGGGGTTTCCCCTGCATCCATTACATGGATTGCAGTGGCAAAACCACAGCCTTTTTGCCGCAATATTTTGTATAAACAGCAATGTTTTCCCCATTTTTAACACATGAAACATTTTCACTTATAAAAACCATTAAAATGTATTGAAAACACTTTGTTAATGGAACATTATGGTTACGTTGCACTAATGTAAACCTATGACATTCACTGAAAAACATTGGGCCTCATTATAAGCCTGGCATTCCGGAATTAAGGGTGCGGTATCAGTGTACAGGCACCTTCTCTGGACCAGATTACAAGTATGCCTGCAGAGACCTTTGCTCCCGGCACACTGGCCCCTGCAGGCATGGTTTCCATAGAAGCAACAGCACTGTTAGCAATGGTGTTGGTGCTTCCGTGTCTCCATTCCCGTGGAGTCCTATAGAACTCCACGGGAATGGGGACTTACACTTTTTGCCACCTGACATCTCGGGCCACCGGGACTTGTGTCCCGATGGCACCGGGATATCAGGTGTCAGAATGGCATGGGATTTTGGCAACCATCCGCCGATAGCACTGGTGGGTTACCGTTGAACTCGTAATGAAACCCATTGTTAAAGGGCTGGTATGGTTAAGTTGCACTAATAAAAACGTTCACTGAAAAAATATTGTTAAAGGGATGTTATGGTTGCAAGTAAAATGAAAAAATCTAAGAGGTTTGGCAGTTATGGTAAGCTATTCAACCATAACTGGGACCACTGCCATGCAATGATAAGACAAACAGGCAGGATAGCAAAGATGACATCACAAATGGCATCATCGATGGCATCCCTAATAACATCACATATACTGTAAAGTTGTTTTTGTTTAGTGACAGTAGGAATTTTAAGCAGAGGACTTGACCTGGTCATTCTGCATCGAAAACATGATACACATATTTTAATGGTGCTGCATATGTACACCTTTACCTTGCACTATATTCTTTTCTTAGTTTCCCTAGGGTTTGGCCTGAGCTCATGGTGCACATACATGGAACAACATTACAGCAATAGTGCCCCTCCAGTTATGGTTACGTTCTCTTTCTCATAGGAAGAACAGTTTTTTGATGGCTTATACCTTTGGTTTCGTTCGGCGAATCTGCACGAAAAGTTTGCAAAACAATGTATAAACTTGAGAAGTGAATGAATATGCAAAGTATCATGTGAAGTCGGCAAAAGTTGTAGGGTGGTCCCAAAGTTTTTGAAATCCTGATAGACTTGAATGGGAAAAGTGTTTGCTTGCAGCTACAGCCCGAACCACTGGACCAATTTGCACAAAACGTGTGCAAGGATAGAGAACCTGGTCCCAAAAGCATACTTTCGCATATTTGGTGTAAATCCGTACAGTCGATTTTTTAAAAATGGCCAAATTGTCAGTAAAAAGACAATAATTATATTTCCTTTCTGATTTCAGTGTCTACAGACACCTTTGGACCAATCAGGGGTGTGTGTAGCATTAGGGGACGTTGTAGGCGGGTGTTAATTGGTCAATTGAGAAAACAAAGTGAAGTGCGTCAAACATTTTGGAACGGTTGCCATTTTGGATCTGCAAACTTTGTACTTTGTTAGCAGGCACTGCAGTGTAACACAGCTTCTGAAAATACCTTTCTGATTATGTTGAGGATAAAAGAGTGCATGGGGAGGGTCGGGGAGGAAAAAAAGAGGTCAATATGTGTTTTATTGAGTGTTGCAAAACAAAAGGTGTGATGGCTGGAAGGTTTACAATGAATCTTAACCTCTGGCATTGCTCTGGGCACCCCTCCAGACCATTGTTCTTCACCTGCCAAGTCATTACAAAAGGGAAAAGACCATATGTAAATCAGGCTTGGCCCTATATTAAGTGTAAATATTTTTGCAGGGTTGTCACCATTGTGGCAAAAATAAAAGCTGCGGGAGTAGCACTTTGAATGGAGAGAGGGTTTTCTTGATAGCCACACAGTAACTTGCACTAGGCTGGAGAATGCCCTAAATTAGAGTGTTTCAAGTTAATTAAACATAGATAATAAAGATGGGTCACTGGTAAGTATATAATGTTTAACATTATGCTGAGGCACTGCAAATAGGCCTCAGAGTATGTTCTTTAGAAACAAGTGCTCATTTCTTTAATTTGCTTAGTGGCCGCAGCAGCTGGTAGCACATCGCAAATCTCATGATCCAAGGATCACACAGTAGGAAGCAAACAATCTTTGTTACTGTCAAGGCCATAAAACAGAGTGCATGGGTGCCGCAGAAAGGCAATGAATGCACTATCATTGTATCATTCGGCATATTAATTTACGAAGCCTTGTCTTCTGACGGTTTCTAAAATCCCATGGCGGCTCCAAATTGCCCTTGAGTAAACCTCTGCCTGGGAAGAATGTTGAAGAGTTCCTAATGTGCAACATTAACACACTAACTTGTTCTTTATTAAAGGCTCTGGCATTGTCGTGGTGGAAGATGTTCTCATGAGAACGTAGATGAGATGGCTGGGGCAGTTGAAAAAAGATCTGCTGGTCATCTCAAATGTTTCAATGAATTGGCACTATGATGTGGGAATCGGGCTTGATAGCGACGTCACAATGGGAAACTATGGTGGTGTGGTAAGGTTTGCGGGACCCAATCAAAGAAGATAATGTATGCTCTTCTATATGTGCTTCATATGATCACACCAATCAGCTCCTTGTGGAGAGACATTTTAATGTTGCAAAACGATTGATGCTAATTAGATATTAATGTTATAAAAGCTTTTGTTTTTAGGGGTGTATTTCTGACAGTGCATATCATGCAGTTCTGTTCCACATTCTGTTTTTATTTCGCTTTCCCAGCTGCGACTGGGCCCAGATTAAAGTTGTGTTACTTCCTGCCTGGTGTACACACCTTTTGATGACTTTTGTCATTTTTACTGGCGAGTTCCGAGGCAACCCCCTGAGCACTGTGTTGGCGGCCATTCTTACTGTCTGTGGCTAATATGAGCAGCACTCGGTGTCCAAGTACATCTATTGAGAACAGTGGTGTTATGTCAGTTGCTAAAACAATGATTCATTTAGGTATTATACCTATGTAGGGGGACTATTAAGTGTGACTGTGGATATAGCAAGGTTCCTTGGGGAATGGCCAAAGGTCATGTCACCAATATTCTGGTCACTGGGTATGGTCAAAGGATGCTTATTTTGGTTTTATTATTTATGTAGTCCAAACAATGTGAACTTTGGCATTGGGTACTGCCACAATGGGAGCTTTGGAGTGTCGTTATAGTAGTAGTAGAAGTCACTTGTTTTGCCTTTGGCCATGGCCGCAACAGTATGCTTACTGCCACAGACAATGGCCACAACAGTATGTTTACTTTGGGATTAATGCCCCTAACAATCTAGCCACTGGCCATGGTCAGAAAAGGGTGTTTACTTTAGGATTAATAGTTATGTACTTTGAAATTTGTGACCTCTGTTTAGAGGCAAAAATAGGCATTTTTGAGTGTGGGCATAGATATAGTAGTGGACCATGACCCAAACAATATGACCTCTGGTGATGCCCACAACAGTACAGTTTTTTGGGTTTATTGCACCAAACAATCTGGTAACTGTCAATGGCCACACTGATTAATGTGTGTCCAATAATTATGTTATGGGAATAGTACGTCTAACTGTGGCTATAGCCAAATTGCTTGGGCATGACCTTTGTACACACCCTGATTAATCCAGTCACTGGGTATTGTGAGGAAGGCGTGGTATCACAAGTAGACACTGACACAAGAGCTGCACATTTCAAAACCTTCATTGATGGTTTAAAAGGTGTTGCAAAACTGATATCTTGCTCTATAACTAAGATAGAGTATTCTCGTCCATCACACAAAAGGAAAATACAGTCCTGGTCAGTCCTTACTTTAAATAAAATGGCCTATACTAATACACCTAATGCCTGCCCTCTTTCTAATACAATAAATGGGTAAAGGGAATGTGTAATGCAAAAAGGAAAATCAGTGTTAAAAAGAAATGTCAGTATGGCTGAGTAAACTCCCTTTGCCACATTTTGTAGCACAGGGTAAAGTGGCACACTTGGACCTTGTGGCACACTCTGGCTTCGGGCACAAGGATGTAGTTTGTTTCATGGACCAGGGCCCACTTGGCCTTCCACGAAAAGTCACTAGTTTATCCACTGTACCTCTCTGCTTTCTCTCATTCCAGCCCAGATCACCTTTCAGCTTGTAACAATTCAACAAATGTTTCCTTCCTTCTGGTTACCACAATTCAGTACAGGTTTCTCTCCACCAGGCTCAAACCTTCCAATCACAATTTGTGGGTGTTCTCTTCCCCAAGCTTCTTTCACACCTTCATAGGCTTCCCTCTGTAGGCCTCAATCCTCCTTTCACTTTCCTTCTGCTGTCAAAAACTTTCTAAAACTGTGAGGCTTTTGTTCTTACCTCGGCATGACCACTTCAACCTTCTTTCCTCAAATGTCACTTTTCCTCTCCTACACAGAGGCCTCTTGCTAAATGTAGTGTTGAGCACAGTACTTATTTCAAAATGTGAAGATATCACTCACATCCACATAGTTCAAAGACATCACTCACATCCAGGTTTCCATCTGCAAGGATCAAACCTAACAGTTCAAAGACATCTTTCACATCCAGGTTTTTCTCTACCGGAATCAAATCGAACAACAGTTAAAATCTTGCATCTCAGTTTCTTTGTCTTCCCGCCGCTTCTAGAGCATCAGGCATTTCACAGAGACTTTCGATTCCGCATTCTTCTTTCGCTGGACCACTCTGTTACTTTGCATCTTTAATTTAAAGTTCTTTACAATGCTTTGCTTTCTCTCACGTATTATCGGCAAACACGCAACATTAATTTATCGGATACTGTTTCCATTAAGTTTCATTTAGTATAGACCTGACTTTCATTGCTTCATCAACTCACTGGCTGTGTTAATACATTTTCATCATGTGCGGCTTTGATCCTGAAGTCAAGGCTGATACCACAGCTGCCGCTGCACCGCCCCAACTCTGCTGTTCCCCCGGGTAGGTGGCTGGTCTCCTTGAAACACAAAAGAGGGTTGTCTCTCCTCTCTGGCTGGGCTTCCTTGCACAACCTTCAAGGCCCTTCAGAGGTAATGATCTCTCGCTGGAGTGTCCAAGGTGTCTCTCTACCTCTGTTCCATCCCCCGGCCTGATGCTCTGCTCCACCTGGTTCACTGTTGCGTTAGAAGAAGTGTCACTGGGCATGGCCGCCACAACAATATGTTTACTTTGGGTGTAATGCCCCCAACAATCTGGACACTGACCATGGCCAGAACAGTGTGCTTACTTTGTGTTTGTCCATGGCCACAACAGTATGTTTACTTTGGGTTTAACTGCATAAATGCCTGTTAAGGCTAGTATGCAAGTCTATGCATAAAGGATGAGCATACTTGTCCCTGGCACTGCCTCCAACAATTTGGCTACCGGCCATGGTGAGAAAAGTGTGCTTACTGTGGGTTTAATAATTATGCATTCTGAACTATGTGAATCCATGTCTAGAAGCTGAATATGACTTTTTGAGTATGGGTACAGTAGTAGTAGTAGTAGTAGTAGTAGTAGTAGTAGTAGTAGTAATAATAGTAGTAGTAGTCACAATACATACCCCCAACAATCTGTCCACTGCCATTAAATAGTTATGTACTTTGGAGAATGTGATCTCTGTCCATGGCCATATCCACAATGGGAGTTTTGGAGTGTGGGTATAGTAGTAGTAGTTGTTATAGAAGATGTAGGAAATAGTGGATTCTTGGATGTTGGGAAGTAGGTGAGATGGTAACAAGGGAACAGCTGTGTTTTTTGTCTGAAAATGATATAGTTAGTTGCAGAATATGGTATAAAACATATACATAGTTTAGGTGTTATACATATATTCACTTTATTGACCCTCATAAGTAGTACATTGTATATATCATGTTTTTTTCTAGATAATTTGTCTGCGATACACTGTTGTATTAACATAATGAAATCATTTGGTCATGGGAATAACATCCAAGGTGGGTAGAAAAAAGTTTGTTTGTACATGTACTGTTAATAAAATGTACATATTTTTTCAACTTGTTCTCCCTTTTGTTCAGACTGTGATGCTAATGAAAAGTGATATGTTTTGTATTTGAAGAAGTTGTACAGCGGAAGTATGGATATATTAAGTAATTATACAGGTGATAGCATATTTTAAGTGTAATGTGTGTTTGTTTATGTTTTTATCAGTTACATACCCATTGGTGTATTCTAACTGTATATTGTTGTAAATATGAAGTTAAAGTATAATATAATTACTACATTTGGTTTGAATGAATATTAACTATGCATTTGCTAGCTTTGCTGGCAATCTTTGTTTTTGAGGAACGTAAGTGTCTTTACATTCAAACCAACCACTTATTTTGTCCACATACACAATACGGTGGCCAAAAGTGGCTGTGGCACCAGTGTGGTATATTATGCCTATGGTTGTGAATTTTTTTTTTGCCAAGAAAAACTTAGGAGTGTGTGAAGTTAGTAAGTTTAGAGTTGCTTCAGTGCCATCTGCATTGCATCTTAAAAGCATTAACATTGCATATTGGGCATGTGAATATATTTGTATGTTTGAAAGATTGGGACAAAGACCGATATGCAAAAGGATATTTCCCATCTGTGAAAGGTACAGTGAGCAAACAGCGTGTGCTGCAGTCTCTCATCTTAGAACAGGTTATCATGCCATGTTCTCTCTGGAGAGGAGCGCCTGCTACCTTTTGTGAAATATTTGTAAGGAACTTAGGGTTGGTCACCCTAAGTTACCTGGGGGCAACCAGACGTGGTCTCCCTGCTCACTGTACTCAGAGAGGCACAGCTTCACCTCACTGATGAGGCCCAACAAGGCTGAAACACATATGTGGGGTTGCTGTCGGTACTCTTGTTCAGAGAGGAATTGCCATAGCATTTCGGTGCTGGACTGACCGTGTGGGTGGGACAAAGACTGATATGCAAATGGATATTTCCCATATGTGAAAGGTACAGTGAGCAAAAGTGTGTGCTGCAGTCTCTCATCTTAGAACAGGTTATCCTGCCATGTTCTCTCTGGGGAGGAGCGCCTGCTACCTTTTGTGAAATGTTTGAAAGATTGTCTGAATTGCAAAAAGCATAATATGCCATGCTTTGCATTTTGGAGAAAATATTGAAATGGAATTATTTTTCAATTTGATATAGATTCATAAACAAATCATTTATCAGGGACATGCTTTCGAGAAATATAGGTGCAGAGACGGCATGTATGTTTCCAAGTGTATACAATGTGTAGGATGTCATTCATAGGGATGTATTCTCTCTCTAGTATTTGTAATAATTCTAGTATGTACATTAGGAATTATTGTGGCTCTTTCTGTGTGTTTATGGTGAAATTAACAATTCTTGCTAAGTGGTCAAAGTCCTGTAGTATCCTTGAGACACTGTATATAGTGTAAAGGTCGTTAGTGGCATTTCAGTGCAGGATGAGGAGTTGTAAACATAGCTGTTCACAATCAGTGGCAAATGGAAAAGATTGATTGCTACACTTGAATAACATTTTACTCCAGTTTTGTTTTTGTATTTGAAAGGACCAGAGAAGTTAGTCTCTGTTTGGTTTGAAGGACCTGCATGTTCTTTTCTTTTTAAAAGGGATTATAGTGAGATCTGCTATAGTTTCTGTTTGTACTACCTCTTTTTCTTCATTTTTGGGGTACAGGGTACACATCCAAATGTGAAGTGTACAGCACACACACGCTAGTGTATTCTAGGATGCAAGGAATGTCAGTGTTGAATTTGTTTGCATCAAAGTTTACTAAGAATAGACAAGTTAGTGTACAAAGATGTAAAAGTGCTGTGTAACTCGTACATTCTTTGAAGATTATACTGCCAATGTCTACAAGTGTCTGTTAGAGGGTTAGACCTTGTGTCTTCTGAATGGTAACAGCATATGCGAGAGAGAGAATTGTTCTCTGCCTACATACATATCTTTAAAAGAAGGAAATATGCTGTGGTTCAGGGATTATTTCAATGTGTTCAAGTTTGTCAAAATTGATGATGATAAACTGGATATTGTTTTTGTTTGGATATGTTTGAAAGCCAACAACTGTTCTAATTTCTCAATTGACTACACCTTGTACTCCGTCAAGTTTGCGTTTTACTATCACTCTGTGATTTAGGCAGAGAGTTAATACTTTTTCCAGTGCAGGTGCATTTTAAATATATTTGTGCAGGTTATTTAGAACTGCTGTTGTTTGGGGCCACATAGGGAGTGTCATGACATACTGTTATATTTTGTCGATGCAACGGATTATGGTTTGTATCTCTTTCTTGAGCATTGGTTCATTAAATCAGTCACAGTTTTTCAAGGGTTGGCATTAAATAGATGCATTGTGGATTTTGTTGTGTTAATTGTTCCATAACATCTGGGACAGATGTGCTTTGTCCATGCAGCCAATTTATTAATCTACTTTTCAAGGAACAGGTTGCATGTTCACTATGGACAGCATTTCTAATGCTTTTTAAAAATGTGAGCCTATGTTGGATCTGTAGACTGAGACATGTTTTGAGCAAGTTGTATGTAGTGAGAAATTATGCCAGAGATCACATTGCCCGTGCCACTGAGTATAATGCAGCATTCTTTATAATCTAATGTTTTGAATATGGGTTGCCTTTTCACTGGAACTAATTGTAGGAGATCTCCAAAGACAATGCCATATTTTCTGCCAAACAGTTCTTCATATCCAGTTCGTATGACTTCTTGCATTCTTAGATGAATTAAAGCAAGCATTAGGTTGGAATCCATGGTTAATTCATCTACTAGGATGACTTTAATTTGCTATAGATTTCTGTGTATTTCAGTTACAGCTGCTGCTCACAATTGTTAATATTCTAATTTGTTTTGGTGTTCCACTGGGAGGAGGAGCAGTTGGTGTAAAGTTATACCTCCTATTCTGTAAGCAGCTAGACCCTTGGGAGCTGTTAAAGAGCTGAAAGGTTATTTATTTTGTCTCTTAAATATTTCCAGATTGTTTTAACTAATAAGGTTTTGTCAGAAAAAACTCCACGACTTACATACAAGAGCAGATGTTTAGCATCTTTGCGAATGCTAGTATTATTGTCATGTTTTAATCCAATTTCTCAATTCCTCAATTTCTTTGGGGACTTTTAGGTAGACAGTGAGTTGTTTATTTATCTGTGATTTGAGCACTGGCAAACCTTCTTTAGATAGGTTGGATTGATACATGGTGTATTCCACTTCATTCATTGCTATGTTAACATCATTAGGATAGTTGGTTGTCTTCATGGTTCTTGACTTCCTGTAAGAGATGGTTGACTCCCTTCAGAATATTTGTTGAGATGTCTTGGCTGTTCAGATTTTCTGTAGCTATAGATTTGATTTCTTAGTAGTATTTCAGTATTCATTTTCACAATGAAGCTGGATCAAGGTTGAGCCAGAGAATCTTTTCAGATTTCCCATGCCAGGTTGCACCTGTTAAACGATCTGCAGCTTGGCAGGACCCACACTCTCCATGTGACAGTATTTCAATAATAAAACTGTACCATTTTTGTAAACTAGATTTGCCAGATGATATGTCATAAAAGAGGCGATTTAGCTCAGTTTTCTCATCTTTGGTGAGATAGGCTGTGACATATCTCGCAACTGCAGTTGAATCATCTGCAATGTATTTAAATGTCTATTTTAGCATTCGACAAGAGTGCAATGATATATTTCAGTGCTTTATGTCATTTAATGCTGCATGTGTTTTGGTGTCATTGGCTTTTTCCACTGTGCCTAACCGAAGACATGATACTATTTACTTGACCTTTGGTGCAAACTGATCTAGGTTTTCCAAAAAGACATTTGAAGAAAGTATTTCCCTTTGTTTCTGTATCGATGTCAGCAGTATTTGCCATGCTTACATTGCTGCAAACATACAATTTCTGTCCGTAGGTCATTATGCATGGATGTCACATGTAAAATATTTTTCAATACATTTTCAAACAGTGTCATCGCTGTCCTAGCCAAATCTGGTAGCATTTTTAATCCACAAAAGCATGTTGATGTGTGGTGCTCCGCTGTACTGATATTCTTTCCTCCTGAAGAAGTCATCTACTTCTTCAAGTGCAGGACACTTTTTTTATTAAAGTTGAAGCATAATATGGCAATAAAATGATTAAAGGATCTTGAGACATTTACAGGATCGAGAGAACAGAGTTTGCCTGCACTTTTTATGTATATTTCTAGTTTATTTTGTTTTGCAGTGTGTAGGAAGTTATATAAGTCAATCCCATGCATATTTTGAACGGCTGAGAATAACACATCATGTGGGGGCCTAGGTTCCTTAACATGCATCAGACATCAGCATGATGTTGGAACCAGTATTCTTTTGTATCATGCATTTGCCAGAAGATTCGTAATACTTGACTTCAACACATCGGCCCTCATTACGACCCAGCTGTTGGACCATGGTGCTAATAGCACCATGGTCCATGCCGGTAACTTACCGACTCGGCCATGGCGGAATTGGGAATTACCGCCCCATTCCGAGGTTGGCGGGGCGGTAATTCCCCATGACATCATGGCCCTTCCCCATTCCCATTTTTGCCCCATAGGGCTCAATGGGAATGGGGAAGGCGCTAAGTACGGTGCCGCAAATTGTGGCACCGTACTTAGCACCAAGGTCCCTTTGCGGGTTGGTTTTTTAACGCCTGCTAAAAGCAGGCGTTAAAGTGCCACCCGCAAAGGGACCTCGTACTCAGGCGTTAAGGGTTTAACGGCACCGCCACCTTTTACGGCGCCATTAACCCCTTAACGCCTGGGTTGTAATGAGGGCCATCATCTTTGTATTTTGGCTTTTGCCTTTTTAAGGAGTTCCCTTGCTGACATATTTAGAAAGTGGGCTCCTGTTTTTAGTGTGTTTGTGTAACTCCATAACTTAGAGTTACTAATTTGCTTACAAACAAGAGATGGAAAATGTATTCAACATTTTGATAGAATCTTGGATCTTCGGAATACATTCATAGAGAATGATATTCTGATGCACTTATTTGTATGGGTCTTTAATTGTTTCTTCAACCTTTTCCTGTAGCAGAGAGTAGTGGAAAACAACATGCTTCTAAAAACTTTTTCCATATGCTAATTGGAGACCCAATGGCTTGAAACATTTGAAATGTTTCTAATGCATCTTCTGTGCAGTCTCTGGATTGTAGTGACTGAACTTTAAACTGGTCAAGAATGTTGTCCATAGTGACAGGATCAACACATTAAAATTGACCAGTTTTTGTGTATCTCCATATATTTGTGTTGTTTCTTTAAAATGTTCTTCTATGATGATATTTTTGTAGTATTAATTGTTCTGTTTAAGATACTCTAGGGTTTCTTTAATTTTGTTCAAGTCAACTAGTTGCTGCAATGTGCTTCTTTTGATGGAACACTATTAACTAGTACAATCAAAGATGGATGTATTGGTTGCCCTAACCCAGTGTTTCTACTGTTCATTAGGGTATAACGCTAAATATACCACCTTTGCCACAAATGGCATTGAGCAATTCTGATGGAAACTTGGCTGCAGACGTATTATTGCTTGGGATGGTTGTACTTTTTGAATTTTGATGCTCTCATATAGATTAAGTTGTTGGAGAGCATTTGGAAATGAACATATTTATAAGCTATTATTGATACCTCGAGAAGTCATTTGTTTATCATCAAGCTTTTTATTGAGGTATGTGCTAACTATAAAGGGATTGGTTGTGTTGTATTTATTTTCTGCTGTTAGATATAAGGCCAACTGGAGCCATTTTGATTCCTCATTATCTTCCATTGTGTAGGACATAACTACCATTTGCATACGTTTTAAAAGAAAGTTCTGTGAAAACAGACACCTACTTTGTCTGGAATTTCAGCAGACGTGTTTTCAAACTTTACTATGGCCCTCATTACAACACCAGCGCTAAACCATGGCGCTATTAGCACCATGGTTGGTGCCGGTGTTGTAACGGGTCCGCCATGGTTCAATGGGGAGTTACCACCCCATTCCAAGGTTGACGGGACGGTAATTCCCCATTGAACTATGGCCCTTCCCCATTCCCATTTTCGCCCCATAGGGCTCTATGGGAATGAGGAAGGCGCTAAGTACGTTACCGCAAATTCCGGTACCGTACTTAGCACCAAGGTCGTTTTGCGGGTCCCTACTTTCACGGCTGGTGTAGACCAGCCATTAAGGTCGGGTCCCGCAAAGGGACCTCGTAGTAAGGCGCTAAGTGTTTAACGGCGCTGCAGCCTTTTACGGCGCCTTTAACCCATTAGCGCCAGGGTCGTAATGAGGCCCTATGTCTTTTTGTATGTGTTTGTAAGAAGGTTATTAATTGAAAGTTATTATTAGTTAATATGTTCTTAGTTAATTTTGTTTTCCAATACCTCTTCAGTAACAACACGTTTACTTTGTATGTTTTACATTTGTTTCAGCAGTTTATAGGCGGTTCCATTTAGGAGACAGTTATTGAGTTGTTGTAGCTCTAGGCCGGGACGTTTAGCACTGTATAATTTATGGGCAAGATTGCACATTTTGGAATGGTTACTGCTGTGAGGTCCTGACTGTCTTGATCCGCAGGGAGCATCTGACACCTACAGACCCACAAAAACATCTCATTAACAGTTGAAACTCAAAACACCCGGGGGAAAGGGAAGGTAGATAAAATAGCAAAAATCTGATTATGGATTTCTAATATCATGGAGATCTGGGAATGCACAAAGAACTATAATTGTTTCAGCTCTCAATCCTTTTCCCAATACTCCCTTCCCAATCAAACTGAAAGCACTTGTGCTCCTCATCCAATAGTTTAGTGGACTAACTGAATTAAGAATGGCAGAAAATTCCAACGCACCTCTATTTTCTTATTTCTAGCACCTGTAGAATTTCCTTGTTAAATGAACCTAAAATAACCTCTACTTTGCTCCTCATTATTTCCTGCATTATGTATTTTGGCTTTTCCATTATGAAAGTATTTTTTTAGGATCCAGACCCAGCTCCTACTTTGAGCCCTAACTGACTAAGTTCAATGAGTAAAGAAAACTCTATTTTACATGTGAATTGCTTTGCTAATTCAAAAAACTGTACGAGACTCTGCTTTCCTTCTGAATTACTTCGCTATTGTGTTTAAACTGTGATCTACTCTTTACTCAGGTGTGTACATGTGCCAATCACTGCTGTGTAAAAAGGAGATGCTGCTCACCAGTCCAACACTTGCACATGCTGATCACAGCTGCATAGAAAAGAGATGGTGCTCACCACTCTGGTCCATGCACATGCCAATCATAGCTGCGTAGAAAGGAGAAATTACTCTCCACTCATATCGCGCATGCGAAAACAGTCAGAAAATTACTTTCCTCAGAAAATAATTGAGGCCAAGCGAGCAGGCAAGCGTGTCTAACAAACCTTAATTGTCCACTGTGAAATTACATTTATATGCAGTGCACATATAAACACAGGTTCAAAAGAAGAGGGGTGAGTCCTGATGATTGATCCAAGCTGGTTATATCACAGTTCTCTAGCGCAAAATAAATTGATGAAGAAAAATGTTTCATTATAACTTGTTTTCATGGAAAGCTCAACAGAGCAACAGTTGCATGTTTACAAATTACTGGGATTAATCTTGACTATAATCCATATTGTTCATGAAGCTCTGCACCCCACTGTGATACACCAATGTCCCTCGTAGTCTCCTCCAAGATGGACACACCTCTTCCTGTAACTCCTATCATACATCAGCCTTGATTTAGGCCCATAACTAAGAGTTTCAACAAAACAGGACGTTCCTGCTATACATCTAAAATGAAAAGCAGTTTACAATGTAGGACTACATTCCAAATTTAGAGGAAATAACCAATCGCCTCTCTATTGCACCGCCACCATGTTGGCCTGGGACATTTTCAGAACTCTGAAATAACCTGGTTAAGGCCTATTCCAACAAGATCATGATTTCTACAATTATTCCCAGGGAATTACAGTAATTGCCCATACCATGTAGTGTGGCTACCAACCCTTTGCCTGTGCACTTACCTTGCATACTTGACAATTGCTAACATTTATATGTGATGGAAGGACATTTAACAAGCTGTTCCTGAAATGCAGGCTAACAAATGTCCTCATAGTCCTGTGTGGATGTCCACTGAACATATTCCATGTTTTGTAAAATTTGTATTCTGTTTTTGTCTTTTGTATTTATAAGAAATTGTCGTAAACATTTGAACGGCTGTTGGCATACATTGTATATTGAGATGCTCATCCATTTGTACAATGGAGGACCGATGTGGACATACAGAAAATTTGTTGGGGAATATTTTTCAATTGAGTTGTCTTTTGCACTAATCTGTTTTTATTGTAATGTGTTTAGTCTATATCAGTAAGCTTTTAACATTTACAGTACAAACAAAGTCAAATAAAAGAATAAAATCGTGATAATTGTATGACATTTTATCATGGAATCATGCAGCAAGAACCATGTAAAGAAAAAAGAAAACTAAAATGGAATTAAAAGAAAACATAACTCCATCCCACTGTGTAATAATGTCTGAATTTCTCCCCCCCCCAGTAACCAGAAAACGTATTCTATTGATTTCAAGAACACAGTTAAAAAAAAGCATACAGTGCCAGAATCAGTTTTGTCAAGTTACCCCATATTAGCCTGATCCAGTACATGTCCGTCAACACCTCCTCACCAATGCCTCGGGCAGCAAAACCAGGACAATCCAAGGTGATGTGTTTCAAGGTTTCCACCATGAAAGATGCACAAAACCTACAGGCGTTAGTAGTTAATATTTTGTCCCACTTGATTCTCCTCTCAAGGGTAGCAAATTGGTTCAGGCGAAATTGAAGATATACAGCCCACATTCTTGGGCAGGGCAACAATGATAAGTACATCAGATTAATCCCTTGCCTCCTCCTGAACCCAGCATACTCCCTGTATAGTGAGAGGTTGCCCAGTAAGTCAGACGTTTTTGCCAAATCGGCAGTATATAGCTTGCGTTTTACCACCCCCGGAAATGACTTCAGCTCATCCTGGGATGAGCAAATATGGTGAAGAATGGCACACATAGCAGGCTTAAATTTGTTAACAGTGGAGGCAGTGTTAGATTTAGATGGTTTGCCCAAGTCTTGATAATTGCTTATTCCAAAGAGCTCTGCCTGACAGAGACACTATACCCAGCTCATGTCTGATTACAGCGTTTGGTACAGATTGATTCAAACCCATGGTTCATTTCCAGAGGAGCCTCTGTACAGTGTTTAATGGGCACCCACAGGTCAAATGAAACTATGCATAAACCATAACGAATAATTGGTTCAATAGTCTGCAGATAAAACCTAAGCAAAGGAATCAAAGAATAGCGACAAAGCTGGGAATAGATCCTCTTAATTTTTGCCAGCATGGGCGGAAACCCTTACCTAAATAGAGTGATCCATTCCCCCGGAATAACTGGTTACAAGGTTGAAGCCCAGATACTGCGTGGGGTCCACACTTTCCAAAAGCTGTTCATCTACCCTCCAGATACAAGTCTTAGGGCGCTTCTTGGTTGTATAAATAACAACCTTGGATTTTTCCCCATTCATCTGCAAGTTGTTTTGGACCACATAGTGAAAAAAGAGGGTCCATTTTTTCGGAGAAGGCCAATTGGGGTTTTATCAAACAAGATGATATCATCGGTGAAAGCGAGCCAGTCCAATACTAGGCTGCCTAGCTTCACAGAGTTGGTAATAACCGCCTTCCATAAGGCTGCAATATCCAAAACATACAGGTTGAAGAGGGTCAGGGTCACCACACAGCCCTGTCTAATACCCACATAAGTAGAAACAGGGGAGAAGAGGGCCCCTTCTGCCGTCAACCTGACCCTCAATAAAGAGTCCCTGTGCAGAAATGCCAAGGTCTGTACAATTGTTAACGGGATCTTCCATTTAATAAGCTTACTCCAAAGAGTTTCTATGCTGACTGTATCAAAGGCGCAGGACATGTTGACAGACGCCATGTATACAGTACCTATCACCCTCGGCTGCAGCAAGGTGAGAGATAATTGAAGTGTTAAGGGTGGTCCCAAATCCCTTATGAAAGCCCACCTGGTGCTAGGACAGTAGATTTAATTTCTCAACCTGCTGGGAGAGGTCTCTCAAAAGGAGTGAAGCAAAGATTTTGCTAGAGCCATCAAGCAGGGCGATAGGCCATTAGTACTTAGGATCAGACACATCACCCTGCTTGAATAGTGGGATGATAATGGACTGTTTCCAGGTGGAGGGAATATTGTCCTCCCTATGGATGGCCCTAAACAATTTTAATAGGGGCCCAACCCACGATTCCGGGTCCTGCTTAAAAAGTAATGATGGGATGCCATCAGGGCCCAAGGCCACTGATGATCTTGCCCTTCAAAGCGCCCAGCTAACATCATCCTCATCCCAGGAACAAACCCCCAAATCCCTAGTAGACTGTTTGAGAACAGGGCAAGCCGATTCACCAATATGTGTATCAAATTTAGATTGTAAATAACTCGGCCAAACATGCTCTGCTATGTCAGAACCCCTACCAGCCTCTGGGCCCTAAGTAAGTTCCCTAATTTTGGCCCAGAAGTCTGCGTGATTATTTTCTGGATACAGATTTAATTACAGCCTGATTTGCTGCAAGGTGAGCCTGCTTTTTACCACGTAATAACACAGAGTTATAACTTGTCACGCTTTGCTTCTTCGCAGCCTGATATTTTATAGGCGACCTCTGAGTTATAGTAAGGGCATTCAAGGCTTTCCTTTTACCTTTTTTTGCTAGGGCAATGGCATTATCATAATTATGTAGGTGACTTTTCCCAAAAGTGGGCTTGCCCCTTTGTGCCATATGACCCAGGCAGGATTGTACTGTCATATTCTATCCCTTCTGGGCCTGTTGTGCGGGCATCAGAATCCTTTGCCTGTGCATAAAGCTTAAGAAATGTCTTGCACGTGGCAACGTTCCACTTAACTGTAAGGCCTCCTCTAGTTGGAAGAATGAGGGCAGTAAAAATCTCAGTTGGCAGATATGCCAACCTTAGGTGAACGACTAAATCTATGGGACGATGGTCACTGCACACAAGTAGTCCCCCTGTATGCGGTTCACAAGAGATTAGCAGGGGGGAAGACATGAAAAAATGATCAATCCAAGATTTGGATTTACCCCAAGACCAGGTGCAGAAGGGATCGACTTAGCCCAGGGAGGAGAGGCATAAGGCCATGTCCCAATTTTGAAGATGGCTTGACCAAGTCAGGGCAGGAACTGCAGGGTCTAATGAAAGATTAAAAGACCCTCTTACCTTGTCCACACCCTGTACGGCCACCTCACCACAACGGGGTCATTAAGATCACCTCACAAAATTATGGTCGAACCTTTGTGAACCACTTCACAAAAAGATTATTGAGCCCCTCAAAAACTGCCCAAGGATGTATTTAGGGTGTCCCTTAAGTCCCCGAGAAGGGTAAAAGGACCAGTAGGCATTGTTTCCTGCAAGAAAAGTATGTTAGACTCTGCAACCCAAGCGTGAGTCCCTCTAGACAGATTGTGAAACCATAGATGTTCCAAGATAGAAATTGGCAGTCCCCATTCTACAGCAGATTTTTAGCTTGTTATATCTTTGAAAACATCTGAACTGCTGCCTCCAACCAAGACCAATCATCCAGGGTTGTCATTTGTACAGACAGGATCCGTGTGAGACTGGATGTATAGGCATAGTGGGAGATCTTGGAGCCAGATGATCGAACAGAACAGTTCAATCATGAAGGTAAAAAATGTCATAGTCCACCATCTTCCTCCGTTCACTCTCATCCCAGAAAATGTGCTCGATTAGATTGGATTTGCAGTGGCAAATCGATCTGTTGGCGCCCGTTTTTCATTTGCGTTCTGTTCATGGGGTGGTTCTCATTTGGGTGTAAGATGAAGTCCCACCCCATGATAACCCCTTCAAAAGCATGGATGTTATGACAGTCAATTTGGCTGATGGAATCAATGACAACTTGTTTGGAGTTTATCTCTTGGATTGCTAAGATAATGGGCTCTGTGCCAATATGCTGGTTAGGCAAAATGCTTCAAACCAGATCTATAGTGTTAGTTGGTTGGGGTGGAATAGGATGTATTGGATTTCCCAACAAAGCAGTCATCTTAGTTTGTTTGGTGTTTTTTCTCCTTTTTCGGGCTCTGTTGTACTCCAGTATCCCCTTCCAACAGATTGCGGTCCGTAACTAGCCATATTACTTTTTCCACGGCCAAATCCTTAACTGCGTCTTCGCCCGTGAGGGTATTCAAGTGTCTTTTTTTTTCTTCAGATTTGCAGCTGGAAGTTTGTTTGTTTTATTTTTCTGCTGTTCCGTCTTCTTTTTAGATTTTTTGGTGCGTTTTTTCTGAGCCGTAGTTGTTGAGGGCTCTTGTTGATGTTGGAGGATTCTTCCATGTTCTGTTGCTCTGACTCGATGGATGGCCCCTGTTGTTTACAATGGATGGCCCCTGTTGGCTACAATCACATTGAGTCATGGCAGCATCCTTCAGATTGATGTCGACCAACACTGATGGAGTATCCAGAGTGGGTCTGCATTCTGCATTAGGGTTTGTTTGCAGAGACAGTGGCATTGTTAGTGGAACTTCACATACATAGTAATCCCCAAAACTACTTTTGAGAGCAGTTGAAACTGGCATTTGGAGGTGCTGGTTTTTCAGCAATTTGGACAACTTAGAGTCCAATAAGCCCAGCGTGCTTGAGTTAGCATGCATTATATCTTTGATATTGTTACATAACCTGAGCATGCATGAAGTGCCGAGATTGATGCAGGCCCCAATGTTTCAGTCTGCAGGAACATCATAGAGTCACTCCTCATGTCGATGTTTGCAGGCGTAAAAAAGTCAGCCACAAGGGGCTGTTTTAGTATAGATTTTGGATTGTTTTTTTCTGTTGGTGGTGAAGTAGACAAACTGTTTGGGATGAAAATCATTGAACTGAGCCAGGTGAAGAGCCCCCAGAGAATGTGATCTGTATGTTCTGTTTGCAATACCCTCCAGGTTGGCACATATGATTCATCCAGTGTCATTGAATGATTTAACATCGTCGTTTGAAGGGGGTCCAAGTCCAATTGTGGGGTGGAAACCTGTGTCTACCACCCATCCTTTACAACGTTATTAAAAGCAGAAGTATGAAGATCCACCTCCGGCATGCTACAATGATTTGAACCTGAGGACGGATCCTCATATATTGGAGAAATTATTGAACCCTCTGTTGCCTGCATGTGGGGTAACCCAAAGTGCCCATTACGGCGTGCTACATCAGTTAGCACTTGCAAGAGGCGGGTGAGAGAGAATGTATTCTGCACAGGGTGCGACACCTGTGAGGGGAAGTTGGTTAATAACCCAATTACCGATGAAGAACCCTCATGGTCACGAAAAACTCCCCTCCCCTCTTTCTGTTTAAGGGCAGCTAGACCATTCTAAGTGATTAGGAGCCTCCTGCCCCTCAATTTAGGTGCCGGCATGGTGCTTAATCACAGTTACAAAGGCAATGGTGCACACAGTTGGGTGCTTACTGTGTCAAGTTTGCAGTACTGGAGTCTGCACTATACGCCATACTAGCCCACAAGAACAAAAGACCACTTACTACCACTTGGTCTCCACCCACGCACTGCGCAGAAAAGGAGCTTTTGTATGTTCAGCCAGGTGCGGAGTTAATGAGGCTCCTCCCACTGTGACAAAGCTGGTAGAAAGACTCCCCATGAAGGAAATCAGAAGCAATCAGCGGTACAATGTTATACCGCTGTTGGCTATCACAGGCTTGCAGAAGTAGAAAATGCTCCATGGAAATAAATGTGTCTGAATTTTGCAAGGCTTGATGCACACAGTAAAAAACACAGGACCAAAAGACAACTTACTACCACTTAGTCTCCGCCACTTGGTCTCTGCACTAATGCTGTTTCCTACTATTTCATAGCCTCTTCTATAAGTAACTATGCCTATGACAATTGGGTTTCTGTTATTTCTGTTTTTGGTTGTATGCTTCTTTATTGAAGTATTGTTCTGTGCTATTGGTGTGCACCTTCACAGAAGGTACACAAATTATCTATATTGACATTGCTCATGTTTAGACGTTTTTTTTTAAATTAATTTAGCTAGTAGTTTCATTCTGTTTAAAACTGTTTAAAACTAATATAAATAGTTTTATTTTTAGTTTGAAGGTGCTTTCATCAAGTATCAGTTTTCTTTGGTAATTATCAATTGTGGAGCATGGCTTCTTAGATAATTTTAGAAGATTGCTAAGAAATCTGTGTGGAATTATGTTTGTAAAATTTATTTTTTGAAATGTGTTATTGTGACTATATTACTAAATATAGTTTGAGGTTCATTTTCGTTTGTAATTATGTTTGTGTACTCTGCAAGTGCAGAATTAGTTCTCTTGTTTGTTTGCTTTCTATACATTGCTTTAGTGGAAAGTGAGTATATGACTTTCCCTTCTTTTTATCCAATCGATCTTTTTCTTTGTTTTCTACGGAGATGAGGTTTAGTAGACATTACTTTACATCTGTTGGTAAAAAAGAAGTGTGTACTTTAATGTTGTATAATGGTTGGGTGGGTAAGGAATGTATTAATAGTAAATAGTGGAATAAGGAATATGGATGTTGAGATAGTGATATGGATTACGGTTGAGTAATAGGATGATGAAGATGAATGTGCAGGTAATAACCTGGATTGGTGTTATTGTACTGGGATGAGGAAGAGTGGTGTATGTATAATGATGTTGATTAATATTGGATACTGGGACGAGTAAGAGAGGTTTTGGGGAGACAATATGGGTTATGATTAGGAAGTACCACGAGGAAGAGGGATGCATAGGTAATGGGAGCTATAGATCAAAACATGTTTACAGTGACAAGTTGTAGACTGCTGATGTACTAAGACCAGAAAGAGCGGTATGTGTACATTGAAATAGATGATAATTGTGATGTAGGATTTTCAATAGGAATGTGTAAATAATGGGAGCAGTGGGATAACATATTTGGAGAGTAATAGGTTGTAGACCTCTAGTATAGCTGTACGAGGAAGAGGGATATGGGTATAATGCAAGCTAGTGTGATTACAGTAATGGTATGAGAAAGGGGTAAACACAGTAATGAATGGATTGTTGTTAGTATAGTGACATGAGGGAGAGAGGTGTAAGCATAATGATATGGATTAATGATGGTTACTAGGATGAGGAACAATGTTGTTGAGGAAATGATATACATTTAATTTAGGAAGTAACAAGAGGCAAAGAGATGTATAGGTGATAGAAGGTGTGCACTAAAGACTTTTAGAGTGAGAGATTGTAGAATAGAGGGGTATTGGGTAAATGATACGAATTGTAATTGGAAATTGGTTTGTAAAAGAAGGATGTATAGGGGATGGGAGCTTTCTGATTAAATGTGTGTAGTGTGCCACCATGGTTTGCAGATGTGTGGTGTTATTGCATGAGAACGAGTGTTGTGGCTGCAATAGAAAAGACTGTGATTGCAGCAGATGAATGAGAAGTGGGATATATTATAGAGTATAGTATGAATGGATAGTTTCATACGATGAAAATAGATTAGGATAATACTCAGTATAGTTTTGTTATTAGAATTGTAATGACATACATGGCAAATAAATATGCATACTTTTTATAAATGGAAGATTTTGCTTTCTTGAGTAGGTTTCTCTGGTAATCTTCGTTTTCCTGCAAATGTAAAACAAAGAGTGTTGACTGTGAAAACTGTGCACTGCTACATGCAGTAGGATATGGCAATCACAATGCAAGCATAATCTCTTTTAAACACACTAATGAACTATTGGGATGGCTGCTGCATTAAAGCATGTTTTTCAGCACAGACAACCAGTTACAGTTGAAGTGAAGTAAAAGGCAAGGTTGTACAGTACATTGTAATATGCAGTTATGTTATAGTTTTGACAGAAGGCAGGCCATCTATCAAAAATATGTCATTATTTTGTACACTAGTTTGGTAATTGAGGTATTTTTAATTATGGAAGTCCATAAATAGTAGCACATGTAATCACTTTGCAAGCATAAGTACTTTTTAAAATCTCATGAACTATTGGTATAATTACTGCAGTGAAGCATGCTTTGCAGCACAAAAAAACAAGGAGGTATAGAATATTAGTTTTGAAAATAGTTCCCCCTCCCTTGCCACATCGCGCCTTGAAACACTTGTGTATAGGCGTGTTATAAATGCCATACCATATCATATTAAAATGAAAAACATGCCTGCAGTATGTATTCTTAGATGTAAATCTTGGACTGTAGATCCTATAGATTGTGGAAAAAGAAATCTGGACTGCACATGCCATCCGGACACTCTTACCATGCCTTGCAGGGAAAGAGGACTGGGGAGACGGCAGACGTCATGGATGTCTGCAAACATTAGGAGCCTCAAACAATCAGGTCTTCTCTTTGTGGAGGAGGAGTTGAACTGCAGAGGAGGACAGGGCAGAACATTTTGTTTTTCTTGTTTGAATTGCTGAAAGCATGGAGCTCAACAAGACTCCACTTTGGATTATAGGAGATTCATGGGTTCATTGGATGCAGATATATACAGATCAGCTTGGTATCTCGCATTATATTGGCTTTGAAGAATTACAGGTTGTATGGTGTGGAATTTGTGATATGAAATGGAATCAACTTTTACTCATGTATGAAGATATGGGGCATTCGAAACATTCAGAAATGATTACAGTACATTGTTGTGTAATAGTTTAGGTGTTCAACTGGTGTATCTTTGCAGTTTGCCATGAAAGATATTTTTACAAGTCTGATAAACCTTTATCCAGAAACTGTGTTTATGTGTTCATGAATTACACAGAGACAAGTGTGGAAAAGATCCAAGCCATTTTGTCGAAAAATAGAAAAAAGAATGAAGAGGTATGGGGAAGCCTGCACCCTCCTCCCCCTCCTATGAAATACATGACATGGACAAGACATGGAAGAAGACCAGGAAACATGGCAACCACCCATTCTATTTCGGACAAATCCCCAATGTACCTATGGTTGACAAATATGTTGAGAGGTACCCCCTCAGCCAGCTCTACAGGCTAGGCATGGTACACTCCTACCCCAGAGTGGATGAGGAGCGCCAGGCTGCAACCAAAGACACCTCAATCAACAGTATTGATTAAAGTGCCAAGAAGCCATGTTGCTGACGTCATTAGAGACACCACGACTTAGCAACGGTACACATGAAGCACTTCTTTTTTTTATTTTTGCCATCTGCCTGTAGGGACACAAACACGCTTTTGAATACACGAAGAACACAAGTGTACAGTTACATAGATAGATACATATACATACTGTCATTGCTAATATTATTTTGCCATTAGCTAAATGCTGCAACACAGCAACTGCAAGAAGCAAGAGATCCTGAGCAAAGCTTGCAGATGCTTACATGCAAATAACCTCATGGAACTGCCAGGACACCTATGGGACCTAACAGAACCAAGTGTGACTAATTTATGGAGAATATAGTATAGCACGAACACTGTAGAAACCCCAATATAATGGTTTAGGAAAACTACAGCAGGCCACAGGCCTCTCAGCAAGAACTGAGCTGAGCTGAATTCAGGCTGATCCGAGAGCAAAATATGTGGGATAGGGCCCACTGCCAAGGCCACAAAATACGGATGACATTTCATTCCCTGAATGACAGTAGCACCAGCTGCAATAAATACGAATAATTCCTCATAATTCTGAGCTGCACAGCTCCAAATCATGGTCTCCGAACACGTGACCCGGCCGACATAGACAATGGTCAGCGACCGGCGCTGGGAAAGAGAGTCGATCTCACACTACCAGACAGGGGACCACAACAAAGATGTCACAATGTGAGACAAGTGTTTCATGGAACAAACAAGCACTCTCATTGCCTAAGGTGGTACACACAAGTTACAATGCAGACACATAGTCATTAATATTACCTTGAAATGGTATACCAAGAGCTGAGAATCTATTGCAAACCCCCATCCTGGGGACGTCAGCTCTAGCCAATCACATTTTAGCATCCTTTGGGTGGGTAGCAACAGGCAGGAACCAATGGCAAGATCCTCATGCTACAACATTGTTATACATAGTGACATGGGGATGGACCAGGCCCACCACCTAACATGGGAAAGCCAATAGAATAACACATATAGGTAATTATATAGGTGTGTAGGCTACTGATGGCCAATCCAGAGGTCTGATAGGTTTTCTGGAGAAGGGCCAAGGTTGTTACATCACTCTGACATCATTAGGGTATGAAACTGGCTTGCGAGCCAGGAGAAGTTGAGATGTCACTGGTTTTCTTCTGCCCCAGGGCTGATCCTTGTTGGTTTTGTCTGTAATAAACAACAGTTTGAACTTGCCATTGACTGAGTCCTCCGTTTATCCTGAGGAAGGTGTTGGGCCTTTTGAAAGTCCGCAAACTCCTAGTGGCCCTCTGGCATACCTGGGAGTTTGTCCCAACGGGAGATGGAATATGAAAAAAGCTGTATGTGCATTTTAACAAGATTACGGAATGTACATCTTACAAATCTTTAAATGAGCAATTTCTCTCTAATATTCAGAATGCAGTGAACATTATTTTACAAAACAAACTTACATTGAAATAACAGTACCATGTAATGAAAAAGTGCAAAACTGCACATTGCATGTGTACATGTTAAGGTCACTTACAAGAACAAACACGCTCTTTTAAGAGCCAATATAAAAGATTTGCAGAACGGAGTTGAGTTTTTTAACATAAAGTCAGCAGAGATAGTACGAAATGTGTGAAAGTCTTCAGCAAGGATTTAACACCTTCCATTCATGGCAGACTACATTTTCAATTCTTTGTATGGAAGTGGATGGGGTGGAAAACAACACGATTTATGTGACCTTTTTTCCTCTGTGACATACAAATGCTCCATTATTTATGCCAGCATGGATTTTCATACCAGCGGAAATATTGGACATTCTTATGGAGTCCATCCTGCATAAAGCCATTGGACTTCCTATGTATCTACAGTACACGTTTGTATTGTTTGAAACAGAGGAGAACCAACCGACCACTATAAAGGAGGGACAAGTGGATAAGGGAACATGTTGGGTACTCATGATGTAACTAGGGGATGGGGCAATTCTTTTAATGTGTCTTCATTACGGCCTCAAAGGTTCTTCGATACTGTGCCCCTCCTGGCAGAAGAGTGCATCAAAGTATATACAGAGGACAGTTGTCCTCTGAAGGAAGGGGCAACTGCCTCTTGTATAAACTGTGATGCAGCAGGAGGAATCCTCTGCTCAAGTGAGGTGGACCTAGTGTGAACATGAGTGGACAAGGATGGTGCACTGGAGGAAGCAATCTATATCCTGAGAAATGCATTGCCGTTCTTAGGATAGACAGTGGAAAGTCCAGGTGTGGTGATGAATGGAAGTAGTCCCAAAGGAATACTGCCACTTCTGGTCATGACTGGGTGGAACACCACAATCACTGCAGTGTACAAAAGCACCCTAAGCCTTTGACACTCCCCCAATGGTGATAAAAAAACTGCCAAACCCAGGATTCTCTGTGACCACTGGACGTAGATGGTACTTATCCACTGCATCATCCTTCTCCTCTTCCTCCTGCAGCTCATCTGCTGCATTTTCCCTGTTCCCATCTCAAGGTCCTCCAAGTGGTGATGGGGTTGGCCCCAGAGGGGTAGGGATGGCCACGACTGATGCTATTGAAGAATATTCTCCAAGTCTCAAAAGTTGTTCTACTGTTCTTCTCTGCCAGATTGAGAAAGACTATAAGAAATGAGGGGGTCCCTTTGGAGGAACTGTCCGGGCTCTTCAATCCTATCCATGTACTTTGGATGCCAAAAAAGTGTGTTAAAAGTTGTACAAAGTTCACAGAAGAACAAAGAATGATAGTAGCAGTTGTGGAAGGGTAATATTTCAACTTGATAGCTGGTAGGGTGGTCACAAAATGGATTTTAAAAAGTCTACAAAGCATGGACATCGATCACAGACACGGGCACAATCACATCTTGACGTCACTCCAGTGCACTGGAATGACAGCAGCCACCCCTGCACGTTCCTGAACTCATTAAAAGTATGTCATGGCACCGCAGACATGGTGGTCTGTTTTCGAATGCCATCACACCCATGTGATGCCACTCCGGTACGATATTGTAGACATTGACATGCATATAGTCCACGGACATCAAATTGTGGTTTAAAAAAAGAATGACACATATTTACATTACTATACATTATGATAAGAATGGAAAATAAATGTGGAAAATAAAAAAAGGGGAATTGGCAGGTAGTATATGTACTTGATTAGAAGGAGCAATAGAAATCTCAAACAACAGTTGATCTTTAAAGTCTTCTTTGAATGATTAGGATGATTGATTGGGGAAGGGTCACAGGTACAGGCAGGGCAATGCAAATCAATATTTCTTAAGACATGATTTTTACATATATACCGAGTTTTGAAATGTGTTATTATAATTTTTATTTTGAATCTAAACATAATTGGCTCATTTAATTTTCTATACTCTGCAATCTGGCTTCAAAGTTTTGCTCATTTGTGTCTCCATGCTTTTTATTGGCTTAATCTTCTTGTTGCTGTTCCAGATTTTAAAGTATAAAAGATATCTAATACATTGCGTGTAATAGTTTATAAATAAAAACCAGAGCTGTATTATTTTGTATAAAATATCAAATAATATGCAATTAGTAGGATCTTCTTCAGTTATATCTTCTTTGGGGAAGTATAATTCAAACCATTCCAGAGTGCTTGTCATTTATATTACAATATACTGGTAAATTAGGTTGCACTGGTAAAACCTATGAAATGCAGTGAAAAAACATTATGGTTAAGTTGCACTAATAAAAACCTTGGAAATTCAGTGAAGAAACATTGTTAAAGGAATGTTATGGTTGCAAGGCAAAATCGAAAACCAAAGAAATTTACAAGTTATGATAACTTGTGCAACTATAACTCACACCACTGCCATCAATGCTCACACTAACACACAGGACATCAAATATGACATCACACATGACATCATCCGTGACATCACTGATGACATCACATATCCTGAAAAGTTGTATTTGTGCAGTAACAGTAAGAAATTGAAGCAGAGGACTTGATCGGGTCATACAGTATTGAAAACATGATATACATACTCCAAAGGTGCTGCATGTGTAGTTTAGGTGGACCTTACCATAACTGGCACATTTCTTTGGTTTTCCAATTTTGCCTTGCAACCATAATGTCTATTTAAACACGTGTTTTCAATGTGTTTCATAGATTTTCAGTATTTGCTTTAACAAAGTCTTTTCACTGATGCATATATACATTCTAATAACATGGGCTTATTTTGCTAAAATGTAAACATTTTTGGAAGCCTTGGCACAGGATGCACCTGGAGTTTGGCACTCCAAAGCATGAACCTGTCTGGCAGCAATACGTGTGTAAGTTATTCTCCAGAATGTGTGCAGGCTAATTATACACATTTGAAGATCTGGTTCATATTATTTAAATATGGATGTATCCAATTCTGATGAACTATGTTTTGTAAGACACTGTGTTATGCAGCAACATCGCGTGCATTGATATCCATTATTGATACTGGGCAAACAACACAAAAAAGTGACCTGAAAAATCTGAACGGTCAACTATTCAACAAATATGTGACTTACAAATATATTCATATTCGTCTGTCACTTTTTGGTGTGTAAAAAAGACTTTGTGCAGCCTTCAAAAATCATCCTTGAGCCCTTTGTTGGACTTCGACCATCAAAACTTGTTCTGGCAGTCTTAAAAATTAAGTATTTCTAATGTTTGTAATAGCAATGTTTGTTTGTTTGTTTGTTTGTTTATTACATTTATAAAGCGCACCAGACCCGAAAGTAGCAGGGCGCCGAAGGATATGCACAGCTTACAAGTGTTGCATATTGTACAGGCAGTAAATGACACATCGAATTATGCAGGTATGCAAACAATGTGTCAAAAATGGTGATATCATTTTTGGTAATACCGATGTTACTGAAAAACGGAACATGGGTAAACCACTTCCTCATCCAAAGAAAGAGCTGCCTACGGCCCAGATTACATGCACCGCTCTTTCGCTGGTAAATGTGGCAGCAGAATAGGCACTAGCATGTGCCCAATTTTGACTGGTTCAACATGTCTTCATTACACTAGTCCTTGCAAAACCTTCATGTAGTGGTGTGAAATTGTCCAGCACTGATGATGCTTTGTCATATGCAACATGTTCTCATGAAAGATGATGCAGGATTCGTGATTGAACATGGGGTGATACTAACAGAAGCCATGCAGTAGAATGCTAGCAAGAAAGCTGAAATTAAAGCATCAAATCAACAGAAGCCAAAAATTGGTAAATACAAATATGATTGGTGATCTCCAGCACACCGCAGCAGACACAAAGGTACAGGTACCCAAGTGGTACCTGGAGAGGGGGCACAGAAAGGGGAGGATCATTCTAGATAAAATGAGTTCTAAGAAGAATGTAGCACTTTTTCAGAAATGTTTTGCTCAGGAAAGGAGTCATAAGATACAAATCTGAAATGCTAAAGGTAATAAAAAATTGTTTTGCAATTCTTTTTGACAGATGAGTAATACAATCAACCATGTAAGGCCCAGTCCAGAATGCATTTTCAAGAAGTAACTTAAGATCTGATTGTGAAAGTTATGTTTTATTGGTTGTATACTAATTGACCTTTTCACAATTGACCTCAGGAGAATTGACCTCGGGAGAATTTACCTAATTTAGAAGGTCAATTAGGACACATATGCGGGGGAAACCCCCGCAATCCCCCACCCAATCCAAAAAACCCTGCAACTCCCTGTCCAATCCCCTTATATTACTTATAATCCAAAACCAACCCAATACATATATAAAATAACAAAATCATATAAAGGTCAATTGTGCAGAAGGTAAATTAGGACCACTTTAATTAGGTCAATTGTGCAAAAGGTCAATTGTAAAAGGTCAATTTGGGTAATGCCCTTTAATTCACAAGAGGACCAAGACAGATTAAAAAAAGAATGAATGTGCTACTGGGGATTTGCAGATGATTTGTTGTAAATCATGACCTAACCTACACATGTGTAACTTCCTTCCAGACCTACAGTGCCAAGGCGAGTGTATGTGAAGGGCAAAAGAACGGCAAAGAACATGTTGATAACTCACAATCAGACAGTAAATGGGTCTTCACAAAATCTTGGAATGCATTTTCCCCACTTTTCTGGACATCTAACCTACATCTGAGAGATCTCGGCATAAGTAACTATGGAGAAGTGCCCCAATTAGTATCAAATTAACAGAACACTTATAGTGTAAGGAAGTGGTGCCCGTTACTGTGAACTATCCATGGTAAGGAGGGTCTTTTTCTATTGCAGTCATCATGCGACTCCACCTGCACCACTTCAGGAGACTCAAAGAGGAGGAAGGGCTAGTATGAGGTTGTTAGCTGGAGAAGATGTTGTGCTGGATATGCCAAAAACCTGTGAGTAGCAGAAGAGAGGAGGATAGGAACTGAATTCCTCAGATTCCAGCCTTGGTAAAACTCTCAGAATGTGCCTCTCCACTCATCTTTGCTTATTACCATCTGATGCAGAAGGTCTCTGATACTTTGAAATGTATTTTACATCACAAAAAAATATTCAGAGTCATTCCAAGGAAAGGTATCAAAACTCGAAATATGTGATTTGTTTCATTTGGATTAACATGGTGAGATATTAATGGAATATTTAGATGGTCTGTTTTATTAATAATGTTTTACTTACACAAAGGTATACAAAAGTACAGATTGTGCACTCTGCCCACTCATTAGACCACATTGTCAAGCATGAGAATTATTTTCTGGCATCGTTGAGCAATGCAGTTCAATGCATCACCATTAGTGTTGCGACGATCAAGCATGGTTCCAAATAATGAGTACTGGCGAACAAGCGTCCCTTTCTAGGATGGATTGCCGACTTAATTTTATTAGGCACACAAATCAAGCTAAGACTTTTACACCGCCAGATTGCAACACTTCACCACTGGCACAACATGATAGATGAAGACATGGTAACTGTGACAAATCAATTGCCGAAGGTATTGCTACGTTCTAGGATGTTGTTACTGTGGCTATTCTGAAAGTGCTGACACACTCCAAAATATCAAAGAGGCCTAACATGGGTCTAGAAATAGTGTTAACACATAATACAAGCAGATTAAACACTCATTCTCTAACACAATGGGGATAAGGGAACAAGGATAGGTACTACCCCAAGACTTTTCCTGGTACTGGGTCATTTTACGATGGACCAGAGGTCGCCAAATCCTACCTTGTGAGCCAGCCAACAGGTTTTCAGGAAAATCACTTACTATTTATATTCAATATATTCAAATGTATTTTGTGTGGATATCCTCATTCCACAGAATATATTTGGAAGTTGAGAACTGTACTTTAACATTTATTCTTTAGGCTATTTTATAGCATCACAGCTAGTTGTTCAGATAGTATTTGATATGATTTTCAGGCTGTTAGGGAGGGACCATCACAAAGGGGATCATTATGAGTTGGGCAGTAATACAGCAGTGATTGTGCTGTATTACTTTTACTGCATGGTGTCTGGCAGAATTACCACCATTTTACAACCTGTTGGAGCAGGCACATACCATTAATGTACACAATAACTGGCCTCACTGATGGTAAATCCGCTCCCATTCCCTCGGAATTACTGTTACTTCCGTGCAATCAGCACTAATTCTACTGGTGGAATTACTGCTAGCGGAATCAGCATCATCTCCAGAAGGAAAGCATGATGGCGGGCAGTTTATAAACTCAATCCAATCTCAATCCACCACTTCCTGTAGCCATCCACAGCAACAGGATACAGGACAGAACCAAAGACAAGGTGCCAGAACACAGGCTCTGAAAGTCAAAGTTCAGTGAGCAGGAGCTGGGCTGGAGGTCCTCAATGAAGAAGTGGCGGCACACACCCATGAATTTTATGATGCCACAGGAAAACCTCAGGCCAGTGCAGCTCAGCCATCTTGGTGTCCACCTCCCAGGCTGTCAGGGCCAAAGCCAAGACCAAACCAAGACAAAGGGTGCAGAGGGGCATGGTGGGGGCTGTGGTGCACGTACAAGTTGGATCCAGAAAGCTGTACCCATTTAAAAGGCTGCTGTGCCCCTTTTGCAGAAAAGCAGCCTTCAAAAACTACAGCTCCCAGCAGAAGCAGTCTCCTGCCTACAACTCCCAACATGCTCGGGGGCGCCACGAGCCAATCAGGAGTCCAGCAGGGTGTGGCACATCAACGCGCATGCGCAAGCCCCGAGGCACGGGGCTTGCGCTTGAGACTTCGGAAGGAGAGGACGTGCAAAGCCCAGCTCCTCCAGAATCAGTCGCGAGGGGCCCCGCCCCGCCGGAAAAGCAGTTCGGCCCCTCGCTCCTGCAAGATAAGTCTTTAACCCATCTTGGGGAATCAGAGGGATCGGGGGAGAAGCGCAGGGGGCTTTAGCCCGCAAAACTCCTAGCCCCTGCGCCTACAGCAAAGATAAGTGGGCGTGTCCTAGGCGCGTCTCTACCCGCGCTAGCATTCGTAGTGGGGAATCGAACCGCACCGTGTGTTCCCGCCTCCTGGAACCAGGGAAAACTCGGCACACGGGAGGCGAAAACACATGGGCAAAAGTTACTGCGGCGGTCTGAAGGAAGACCCCTGTGGGAAGTAACATTGGCATTCTTTCCACATCTGGAACAAGTGGAAAAGCCCCAAAGAGTGGCAAACTTTGGCACACTCTAAAGCCCGCGATTTGAGCCCGGGTGGCAATTAGAATGTTGTGTGTTTGTGCGTGTGAGGAATGAATGAGAAGGTTATGGGAATGCAGAGGCAACACCCTAACTTGTGTTATTTCTTTTAGCTTCTTGGACCAGCACTGAACGCTACGGACCTGCCACAAGACTTGACGGCTTCATCACGGACAGGACACTGAAACCCAGAGCTAAGTTTGCATGCCAAGAAATGCTAATTAGTTGTGGACAGAGTTAGGTGCATGGTTTAGACTTGTACGTTATTGAGCTGTGAGGGGGCCTAAGTCTGACTATGTGGAGGTGGTGTGCAAATACTACTTGGTACCAAGTATAATCCAAAGTGTGCAACAATCAACCCTTCCATTCCCCGTCCTATCCACAACCTCTACCCAAACCTCAATCCGGTTTCCCTAAAATCCCCCAACCTATCCAATCAACGAGACCCTAACCCTCCTTCCCTGCTCTGGTCCGGGTAGCCTGCGTAAGCTTCGACTTGCAGGCTCCACGACCATAGTGGGGGTGGTTGGTACTGCGTCGCTCCTGCGCCTAGGACCAGAGTGCCTTGACAGAAGCGCAAGCCCACGTATTTTCCAGGCGCCTGAGCGACACAGCCAACCCTCACAACAAGTCATGGAAGAGATTGCTAAAGCCTTGCAGGATTTGCAAGGGGAGTTAGCCGCATCCAGGCAAGAATATGCAACTTTGTCCGCGCAGGTGCGGAATCTAGCTGCCCAAGCATCGCCCTTACCTGGTCAACCATCTACCCCGGTACAGGTACATGTAACCCCGGAAGCCATAGTTCCCCTTGCACCTCCAGAGAGATATGCAGGGGACCCGCAAAGATTCTCTACGTTTTTGACCCAATGTCGTCTCCACTTTCTCACCAAGGCATCAGCCTTTCGGTCTGCTCAAGCACGTACAGCCTTCGTGATATCGTACCTTACAGGGGACGCCGCCTCTTGGGCGAATCCTTTGGTTCAAAAGGACGATGCTGTCCTGTATGACTGGGATGAGTTTCTAGGGGAATTTGAGAAGATCTTTAACCGACAGGCAGCCACCCTCTGCAAGGATCGGGAACTGCTGAGTTTAAGGCAAGGAAATAGGGAACTGGTGACTTATGTCACGCAGTTCAACCGGCTAGTAGCAGAAGCCGAATGGCCCAGAGAAAAGAGGATGTCCCTATTTTATCAGGGGTTAAAAGACGAGTTAAAAGATCTTATAGCTCAGGTTGATCCACAGCCAAGAGAGTGTTCGGATATGATCAACTTAGCCTTGCGTCTTGACCACCGCTTGGCGGAAAGGCGAGGCGACAAGAGAAGAGGAGAATCTCGTCCTGTACCACGGTTAGACCAGTTTAAAGGATCTCGTGGGACGGTGGACAAATCTGAGGGGGATGAGCCGATGCAAATCGGCTCTATCCGGGGCCCCCTAACAAAAGAAGAGAAAGAGCAGAGAAGAAAAGACGGGGTCTGTATGTATTGCGGTAAGGCTGGGCATTTCGTTCGCGAATGCCCCGCCAAACCAAAAACCCAGGGAAACGCCTTGGCTCGTCGGTAGTGGGGGTCACCTGGCCGAGCCTAGTCAGCAGGGCCCCAGTTGCAGGCTATTCGAATCATGGCCCCTATATCACTCAGAAGGGTTGCTTAGAGTTCTTGACTAAGAGGAAACAGGTTACACTACTAATCGACTCGGGTGCAACTGGTAATTTCATCGATGCCCAGTTTGTGGGTACTTTAGGAATTCCGTTGCAATGTAAACCTGCTTCAGAACTGGTACATGCAGTTGACGGTACCCCCCTTAGTTCAGGTCCTGTTACCCATAGTACCTGTGTTATAATCCTTCGGTGTGGAGATGGGCATACAGAAAAGATTGCCTTTGACATTATTGCCGCCCCGCAATTTGGGCTTATCCTAGGTTTGCCATGGTTAAAGAAGCATGACCCTCACATTCAATGGACCTCAGGATCGATAGACCTGAATTCTCCATATTGCAAAGAACATTGCTTTAAAAAGGCTTTGCCGGACATACGCTCCGTCTGCATTGCTAACAGTCAACCAGAGGTACGTCCTGAAGATCTGCCCCAAGAGTATGCCGACTTTGCGGATGTGTTTAATAAACAGGCCGCTGAGTCTTTACCTCCACACCGGCCCTTCGATTGCCGGATAGACCTGGAGCCAGGAGCGGTATTGCCATGCAGCCGCATCTACGCTTTGACCGAGGCTGAGAATGACCACCTCCGGGAATACATAGCATCAAACCTCAAGAGTGGTTTTATTCGGCACTCTAATTCTCCGGTTTCGTCACCTCTGTTCTTCGCACCGAAGAAGTCTGGGGAGCTCCGGACTTGTATTGATTACCGCGGAGTGAACCGGATAACCATTAAAAACCGTTATCCGCTCCCTCTAATCCCAGTACTTCTAGACCAAGTCAGAGATGCGGTCATCTATACCAAGTTGGACCTTCGAGGCGCATACCACTTGGTACGGGTACGTGAAGGAGACGAGTGGAAGACCGCCTTCCGAACCAAGTTCGGATTGTATGAATATCAGGTCATGCCATTCGGCCTCTGTAACGCCCCCGCCGCCTTTCAACATTTCCTGGATGAGGTACTTCGGGAATACTTAGATGTATATGCTGTTGTGTACATTGACGACATCCTCATCTATTCCAGTAGTCTCCAGGAACATGTCCGACATGTACGTGCGGTGTTGCAAAGATTGCGAGAACATCATCTTTACGCAAAGCTAGAAAAGTGCGAGTTTCACTGTACCACTGTGGAGTTCTTAGGTTATTTCCTAACTCCAACCGGCGTTCAAATGGATACCAAAAAGGTGCAGGCAATTTTAGATTGGGCATCCCCTGCTAATGTGAAGGATATACAATCCTTTCTAGGATTTGCGAATTTTTACAGACGCTTTGTTAAGAACTTTTCAGCATTGGTTACTCCAATCACGAAGCTTCTTCGTAAGGGTTGCCCGTTTGTTTGGGATGCCTCAGCCGAACAGAGTTTTAATCGGCTCAAAAAGGCCACTGACGCTCCGGTACTAAAACACCCAGACTTGTCCAGACCATTTGTGGTTGAATACGGACGCCTCCAGTTATGCTTTGGGGGCCGTTCTTTCCCAAAGGGATCCAATGACGGGTTTGTTACATCCGGTGGCCTATTATTCTAGAAAGCTGCTGCCAGCTGAGGTGAATTATATCATCGCAGATCGAGAACTGCTGGCAATAAAAGCAGCATTTAGCGAATGGCGGCATTATCTGATGGGTGCACGTCATACGATAACAGTAATCACGGACCATCGAAACCTACAATTTATCAAAACCGCCAAGACCCTGAGTCCACGTCAGCTGCGTTGGGCCATGTATTTCGCGGAGTTCGACTTCATCATCACATATAGGCCCGGAAACAGCAACCAGAAAGCAGACATCTTGTCACGCTATCCCGAGCCGACAATTCGAGAGGCGAACCCCACGCCCCAATCAATAATTCCTCCCGCTCATATTATTGGGGCGACCTCTGATTTCTTTGAAGGAATTCAGAAAGAATTCTCTATGCAAGAACTACACCATTGGTGCAAACAGGACCCTCGGAATGTAGTTCTTGCAGGGCTTCCCTACCACGCTCATGCTCTGTATTTGCCTACTGCGGCACTCCGGGAAAAGGCCATGTCTTGGTGTCATGATTCATCCCTTGTAGGTCATCCGGGAAGGTCAAAAACACAAGAGCTGGTGGCTAGATACTTCTGGTGGCCGAAGTGGCGACAAGATGTTCAGCAACACATATTGAAGTGTGACACCTGTGCCCGCAATAAGGCCAGTCACCAAAGACCTGCAGGCCTTCTGCGTCCTTTACCAACTCCAGACGTACCATGGCATACTGTAACCATGGACCTCATTGTGGATCTCCCGCCGATACAGGGTTACACGTCAATATTGGTTGTAGTAGATACCTTTTCAAAAATGGCCCATTTTGTTCCTTGCAAGGGAGTCCCAACCGCTAGTGCAATTGCAGAACTCTTCCTGCAAAACGTCATTCGCCTACACGGGCTTCCACACCATGTTATCACCGACAGAGGCCCACAATTCATTTCACGATTTTGGCGTGAGTTTTGTAGGATCGTTGGGATGGAAGTCCATTTGTCATCCGGGTATCATCCCGAGACTGACGGCCAAACCGAGCGTGTAAATCAAGGGCTCGAGCAATACTTGCGTTGCTTTGCTACAAGCAGGGAAAACACTTGGGTCCAGCATACTTGGTTAGCTGAACTAGCCTACAATAATGCCTTACACACGTCCACCAAAAAGACTCCCTTTTACTGTCTTTATGGACGACATCCACGTATTCTTCCCGTAGCTGTCCCATCCTTGGAAGTGGAATTGCCCACACTAACGGGACAACGGATAGAAATTGAGCAAGTTTGGAAGGAGGTACAAGGTAATCTCGTTAGAGCAAAAAACTCTTATAAGTATTATGCAGACAAAAACCGCCGTGCCAGTCCTCCCTATCGTGTGGGTGACAAGGTGTGGCTTTCCACCCGCAATATTCGATTGGATGGTCCCCGGAAATTACAGCCCCGCTACTTAGGCCCATTCCCGATTGTACAGATCGTGAATCCAGTTGCAATTCGATTGGAATTACCCTCCCAAATGAAAATTCATCCCACATTCCACACGTCCCTACTAAAACCTGCCCCGCATGGAACTCCCGTTAAAAAAAACCCCCCGATAATTGTTCACGGGGAACCTGAATATGAGGTACGTGCAATTTTGAACTCCAAAAAGAGCACGAACGGCCAATTGTATTATTTAGTGGACTGGGTGGGGTATGGACCTGAAGAGCGCTCGTGGGAGCCCTCACATCACGTTCATGCTCCAAGATTGTTGCGCACTTTCCACAAGAATTATCCAGATAAACCCGGAGGGCCTACCTTCCGTGGGAGGGGGAGTGCTGTCAGGGCCAAAGCCAAGACCAAACCAAGACAAAGGGTGCAGAGGGGCATGGTGGGGGCTGTGGTGCACGTACAAGTTGGATCCAGAAAGCTGTACCCATTTAAAAGGCTGCTGTGCCCCTTTTGCAGAAAAGCAGCCTTCAAAAACTACAGCTCCCAGCAGAAGCAGTCTCCTGCCTACAACTCCCAACATGCTCGGGGGCGCCACGAGCCAATCAGGAGTCCAGCAGGGTGTGGCACATCAACGCGCATGCGCAAGCCCCGAGGCACGGGGCTTGCGCTTGAGACTTCGGAAGGAGAGGACGTGCAAAGCCCAGCTCCTCCAGAATCAGTCGCGAGGGGCCCCGCCCCGCCGGAAAAGCAGTTCGGCCCCTCGCTCCTGCAAGATAAGTCTTTAACCCATCTTGGGGAATCAGAGGGATCGGGGGAGAAGCGCAGGGGGCTTTAGCCCGCAAAACTCCTAGCCCCTGCGCCTACAGCAAAGATAAGTGGGCGTGTCCTAGGCGCGTCTCTACCCGCGCTAGCATTCGTAGTGGGGAATCGAACCGCACCGTGTGTTCCCGCCTCCTGGAACCAGGGAAAACTCGGCACACGGGAGGCGAAAACACATGGGCAAAAGTTACCGCGGCGGTCTGAAGGAAGACCCCTGTGGGAAGTAACATTGGCATTCTTTCCACATCTGGAACAAGTGGAAAAGCCCCAAAGAGTGGCAAACTTTGGCACACTCTAAAGCCCGCGATTTGAGCCCGGGTGGCAATTAGAATGTTGTGTGTTTGTGCGTGTGAGGAATGAATGAGAAGGTTATGGGAATGCAGAGGCAACACCCTAACTTGTGTTATTTCTTTTAGCTTCTTGGACCAGCACTGAACGCTACGGACCTGCCACAAGACTTGACGGCTTCATCACGGACAGGACACTGAAACCCAGAGCTAAGTTTGCATGCCAAGAAATGCTAATTAGTTGTGGACAGAGTTAGGTGCATGGTTTAGACTTGTACGTTATTGAGCTGTGAGGGGGCCTAAGTCTGACTATGTGGAGGTGGTGTGCAAATACTACTTGGTACCAAGTATAATCCAAAGTGTGCAACAATCAACCCTTCCATTCCCCGTCCTATCCACAACCTCTACCCAAACCTCAATCCGGTTTCCCTAAAATCCCCCAACCTATCCAATCAACGAGACCCTAACCCTCCTTCCCTGCTCTGGTCCGGGTAGCCTGCGTAAGCTTCGACTTGCAGGCTCCACGACCATAGTGGGGGTGGTTGGTACTGCGTCGCTCCTGCGCCTAGGACCAGAGTGCCTTGACACAGAAAGTCACGGCTGTGGGCACAGTCCCCCGGGATGGAAATGACTGTATGAAGAGGTGGAATTACCTCAAGGTGAGGGTGCGCAGCCCCCTGTCACAACATTGGCAGGAGTCACTGGCCACTGGAGGCGGCACCATGGAGCGCCTCGTCCTGACCCCATCGGAGGAGAAGGCCAGCTCCATCCTGGACATGGACGGAATAGAGGGAGTCAGTGGAGCTGAGGCAGGAGCCAGCAGCCATGACCAATCTGGTGAGTCTGAAGGCCCCTCCCCCACTCCCTGACAATGCACTGGGGGGGTGCAGTTCATCAATATGCCATGTGCGATGCCAGGGTCAATGCTGTCACTGCATACAGGGGTAGGTGGGCAACTGTGCACGTGAACATGCACAGTAGCAAGAATTTGCATGGGTGCACATGCAACCATGTTCAGCACCAGGACTGGCATCAATGCTAGGGCATGACATAAGCCATACATAGGCTGCCCTGCCATGGCAGGGTGATTCATTCTAGGGCTCCTCTGAGCTGGCATGGTAGGTGAAGGCCCCCAGTTGAAAGAAAATGTGCCCCGCTCCCATCAGCTGCTGGGTGTTCCAGCATGGGAGCAGGGCACATGGCATTACAATCGGGTGTTGATGCCAGACCAGCATGGGGCAGTTGCCCCATGCTGATGTAGCAACAACATCCTATAAAGTATTGAACTTGCCACCCCAGCATGGGAACAGGGAGTGAAATACTGAAATGGATCACTGATGCCAGGTACAAAGTCAACCCCTCTCCACCCGACACCGGGGGTTGGGGGGCAATTCACTGTTATGCCACCCTGGCTGGCATCACAGCCATGGATGACCCTGTGCAGCACCCATGTGTGCTGAGTAAGACCAGGTGCTATGGGGGACTACCCCATGCCACTGCATGGAAAGTCGACTTTGGCAGCAAGAGGGGCAAAGAACACCTATCAATGAGGAGTATGCCCTTAGCAGCCCCTACACACACCTCACTGGGGTCATAGGCAATGGCCTGTAAATGACCATGCATTATAATCCACCTGTGTGGGATGTCCCTCCAACATTTAGCATGTTTGACTAGCAAGCCAATGAGCTTATGGCCCTTGGAAAGTGTATATGGTAATTGATGGGATTCTGAGTCCAAATAACCAGACAAACTCAAGAGGATAGCAAGTCACTGTTTTATTAACATCATCTCAAACAGGGGGGTTACAACGAACATCAATGGATGTACGCTCAGTCTCTCAATGATTTCGACGAAAAATACACTTCATATACTTTATTATGCGTCAGAGTGACGTCATACTACATGGCAACAGTGAAAAACCGATCAATGGTTGGGATTGGTTAACGGAAACATCTAGATATACAATCATATAGGAGCTAGGGTTGTTATTGGCTGTCCTTTACCAGGTGGACAATGTATGCCTATCTCTTCAAACATGTAATTTAAGAAAATATTGTTACACTGTGTGTCATTGGTCTTCTAAGATATACGGTCCTTTGTTATATGGACTAATACAATTGGTTGGCCTGCTTGTGCCATGTCTGAACATTCGGTTCTTTTACTAGCATGAAAGCCAAAACCCAGCTGCAGGGAGAGAGGACATGACGCTACCGCACCACCTAATTAGCCCAACATCTCTTATCACCCATGCCTTCTGCCATGAAATTGTCTTTGTACTTGGACTTTCAGAGTATTTTCGTCCTGGGAATGCACAGGAGTGAGGGCACTCGCTATCGTGTCTGGAACTCCAAGTTCAAACTCCATTACCATCCTTGGCTCCCGGACAAGAGACCACGATTTGGTCCATTCTGCAGCTTTTAAGTGCATTAAACTTGGCATCCTTTGTGTTCTTTCTTGTACCTTAACGTGAGAGGATTCATCCTCTGCACACTCGTTCTCTTCAGAGTAGATTGCTGAACTCGATTTCTAGGATCTTGACTTCAAGCAAGACAGCCTCACCACGCCTCAGCAGCCTGTTGTTCCACTGTGACACAGATTTTCATTGCCCTTTCATGGTTTTTGGCTTGCTATTTCATGATACCAATGTCAAGTTTCTACACATTGGCGTCTTTGACTGCATTCTATTCACTACTTATAGCTAACCTATGTGATGACTTGATCTACCTTGCGTTTCAGCGTATGTGCATTCATTAAATTTCTGTTTCCTGCAGCACTTTGTTAACATGTAATCTTCTTTTACACTTTAAGGTTCATGTGATTCATTTACTTTGTCTTTTCACCTCTAGAATCCATACATCATCTTAATTTAGTATCTTGGGACGTTGTGCACACTTTTCTTATGATGTCATCAGTTCATCTTTTTAGCTCTTTCTCATATTCCTTAAGGGAGTTACTCATGTAGGTTGTTGTCAATTTGAGGATACATTCAACAGGGTTGTCTCAATGGATATCTCCTACCAAATACTCGCTGCGGTATTGGTATGATAGCTTGTGTCAGGTAAGCTACGGCCTCATGCCTCCAATCTTATGGATGCAGGGGGGCGGGATCTCCTTCAGAGGCATACAGCTGCTCCTGTACAACAATATACCAGTAGGCATGTTAAGTGACCGCATGTCATTGTTCACCCAACAGGGTCGCAACCAACTCAGGAGGAAAAGGGTCAAAGGCCATCAACCTCACATGGCCAGACCTCCAAGTCCACACCATTCGCCACCACCCCAGCACCAGACAGACGGCGACAGGGAGGGCAGGCAAAAGATCCATCTATACCACACTTTCCAGTGTCAGCACACGTACTTCACCAATTGCCTGGGATGGGGACATGGCCACTGGGACTGCACCCCTGGAACCTCTGTGACTGCCCCCAACAGCCAGGAAATGAGAGCTGGTAACTGTGGAAGCATTTGCACAGGGCCTCCAGCCAACTTGGTTAGGTGTGTGGGTGCCTGAGTAACATCTTCTACCTTGAAAAATGATTCAACAACCACAGTTATGCTGGCTCCAGTGTCTCTGATGGCAGGGGTTTCCTGGCCATTCACAAGAACACTATCTTTATAATACTCTTTAGTATTATCTGGGATGGAATTATAGACATCTAAATTATGTTGTTCCCACAAACCCAGGGACACTAAAGAAACACTAGCTGTGACTCTCATGGGTTCATCAGCCAGTAGGTGAAAGTTTCGACTTGCCATAGGTACTTCTTCCTCTGGGGAGAAGGCTAAGGAGACAGTGTGGACCCCTGAAGGTTTACCCTGACATCTGAGATCCCCTTTTCACATGGTCCCACAAACATAACATTTCCCAAATGTTTGATGAATGAGGGCTTGTTCTGACCTGCCTCTGGTTTGGGTCCAGATGGTACACTAGCCTGATTCGGTTTCCCTTGTGGCTTATTCTTATTTTGTTGTTTGGGGCCCTCTTTTGGATTGGTGGTGTTAGAATTCTACTTGTTACCTTTCTTTGGCTGCTTTCCCTCATCCTTCTTCTGAGTTGCCCCAGAATCCTTGTGAGTAGCCCTGTTGGCAACCCACAAGTCAGCATCCTTAGCTAACTTCTTAGGATATATCTCCTTAGAATCAGCCAAGTGCTGTCTGAGCTCAGGAGAGCAGGCATCATACATTGACTCCAACATAACAGGATTTCTCAGACCTTCATAAGTGTTAACTCTGTAACCCTTAACTCAACCATCTACGTTTTTCAAACATTCACATACCCAGGTAGCTCAACGTGTACCATCATGCTTTTTGAGGGTCCTAAACCTCTAAAGGTACTGCAAAGGGGTCTTCCCAAATCTAGCAATTAAAGCTAGCTTCACACACTCATAATCCATCCTATCCACCTCCCCCAACCCCATCACAACATCAGATGCAACAGTGGGTAGCCTAGAAAAGAGTAAAGGAAGCAACTGATTCTGTGTAATGTCTGGAATCCCATGGTTATACTCAAACATTGCCAACCAGTCCAAAATATCAAGCTTAGCCTCATACTTACCCATCATTTCTTTAGGCATATGTGGTCTCTTAGGACTGGAAGACCTAGAAGACTCTGGGAGAGAAGCATACTCAATAGACAACTTTTTCATTTCTAAGGCATGGTTCATCTGATTTCTCTGAGCTTAAATTCTTGATGCTTTTGTTCAGTTTCAGCATTAATACGTTTGAATTCCAATCCAAGCCTCATATTTTCTAGAGCAATGAATTCAGGACTGAGTGTAGGACCTGTAGGGGTCCCAGTGGACAAAGGTTGAGGTTGCTGAGCAAGCAGAGGAGCAATAGGGCCTACATTGTGAGACACATCTACCTCATCTAACTCATCCATAATAATTGACACATTATCATCCTCATTATTTTCCACATTTGCTGAGGGGTGAGGTATTTCAGACCCACTCTCCAGACTTTGTTTCTCTAACAACCTTTCAATGAATTCTGAGGAGGGTCTCCTGACTGTAGCTTTACATATCAGGCATGAATAAAATGTGTTTTAGTAGTTTTTAGCCTTGTGGTTAGTTCATCCAAGGTAAGCTGCACTCTAAGTGTAATCACTATACTTTATCCTCACCACTGTACACAAGTGTTAGCCAGAATCATATGCAGTACCCTTTGGGAACACGACACACAATTAAGAGTGCAAGTACAAATTCACCTTTGGTACAAGCCTGTACTACACAGTAAAGTGGTAGCGATGGCTGAGCAGCCAGACTTATCTCAAGAGTAAAGTGAGCAGTATCAGAAGTTACACAAAGGACAGCAATGACTATGGTTCAAGCAAACACTGATTCAAGGTTTCTGAGTAAAAGAATATACATTTATTTACACCATCAGTTATAAAACAGTTCAGTAATATAAAGCAGCAGAAAATCACAATCTCAATACACTTCACACCACCCAATCAATTCTGGACAAGTTAAGCTCAAAATGAAGTGTGAGCAAAATGCCACTCCAGCAATTTAAAAAGGGAGGGAAAGACAAGGTTATTCAAAATCAAGCAGCACCAACAAGTAATAGGCAGGGAAATCTAGGAAAGGCTTACTACAACTAGGATTCAAATCAATAGGCCGCAGGGGCCAATGTTAATAGTTTAGAGTCTTTGCAGAAGATGACACAGTTCAGAGTAGTTTGCAGTTAAGTCTTTGCAAAGAGTTTGAGACGAAGTTAGTCGGAAAAAAAGTTATTTGAAAGAGTAGAGAAGGACAAGCCATCGGATTAGCGAAAGATTTAAAACACTTTCACCGCGGTCGGACAGAAAGAACGATCGGATTTGAATGGTACCTTAGTAGAAGAAGAATGCTGTAGCTGAGGCAAAAAAGTTCCTGGCAGGTCCTGCAGGCTCATGGTTCCTGAAGCAACCGTCGGACTGACAAGAAGGCGGAAGACGGAGGTTCCTGCACTGCCCAGGGAAGAAACCAGCAGCATAGCAAAGTGATGAATAAAAGGTGCGCTCCTTAAAACCCAAACTTGGTCCGGTCTCCTGGCTATCCGGTTTACTGCAGCAATGCACAGCAAATTCGACCAGGAGAGGGAGGCCTTGCTTGGTGTTTGGCGAACTGGTTGGTCCCACCAGCTCAAGGGGAGAAGATTCCTTGCAGATCTTCCCTGTTGTTGAAGTTTCAGGCAATTCGAACCCGCAGCAGGGCTTCACCAGGAGGTTCAGTAGTTGCAGTAGTCCTCTGCCTTCAGCTTCTCTTTAGTTCTCTCGATCCAGTGGTGACTCTGCCTTCCAAGTCCCAGAGACCTGCTTTTAAATAGCTTTCCCCCATTCACACAGCCTGGCTGTCAATCACACAGCAGGGAGGCTGTCCTGTGTAGGTCAGTGCACAGTGGAGTAGCCGCATGTCCTAGATCACAATGGTTAGTGCCACCATGGAGTTTGAAAGTGTGTTTGGGGAAGGCGTGTGCCTTCTGTAGCCATCTTGAGTGGAGTGGGTGCACCTGCGGCTTCATTTGTGGCACCTGATTGCATTCACCTCCACCTAAAAGATGGAGGTAACTGTGCTGTGGGTTTGTTGGTATTAGAGCCCAATACAAACAGTATTACAGCCATATCCCAACCTGTGATATGACCATAATACAACTTTTGTGCTATTGGCGGTTATTCCGTCAGCAGTAGTTCCGCTGACTATGGTACAGTCAGCAGAATTACCATCAACGGTATTACCACTGACTCATAATTTGGCAGAGTGAAACATCTGAAAGGTCCCCCTTAAAGATCAGTTTATCCTGTTTATCCAGTTTATCCTGTGAAGCCAATGCACTGCACTCTGTATATAATATCATTGGGAACAAAGGTGACCACGTAAAAGTGAAGAGTGTGGATTGGTCCACCATAGCGAATTCCTTGCATCATGTGAAAGGTTTTGATAAAAGTTAAACCGGCTGCTTAAACTGGCTTTTTGGAATACTGGGGCCATTCAAGGGTGGGTCAGTGGTATCGCATGAAGACTAGGCCAAGAATTTCAATAGTTATCATAATGTAACGTTGCCATGGGTTGATACACATAGCAACAGGAGATCGGCCATCTTCTCTAGGCATTGCCCAGTCGTGCATGTAATGAAAAGGTTTGGTGAAAGAATAAGCGCCTGAAGCCAGGACTTTGTACAATACTAAGAGCTATCTCCTAGACATCTTAAAACACACCTTTTAGTGAGCCTCTAACAACGCTACCCATGATGTGATGCTTGCTTGGAGGATGGAGATATGTTCACAGAAGGGTTGCTCTCTGGGGCATATTCCACTCCCATTTCCAGACTGTCTCTACATTTTAGAGTAGGGAAAAATAACAGAAATATTTGTGAGGTAAATCTGGAGTGGGAAGTCCACTGAAGAGCTGTCATAAACACTCACAACCACTGTGCTCCAGTGGGCATGGGCACACTCGAGGGATGGGTCTCTTCACTCTAAATTCCAGGGCAGCCCAGTTTCGGTTTGAGGCCTTTTGAGCAACACACAAACAACGTTTTCATGTTCTGCACTGGGTTAAAATACATGCGCAGTTTGCTTTTACTTTCGGCACATATATGCAAGGAGAGACAGCCCCTATCAGAAGCCTGCTCGCATTTGGACTTCGGGAAAGGAAAACATGGCATAATAACTGAACGCGAAATCGATTTCAAGCCGACACATCGTCAGTTTAAGTTCTCTGTATAGCAAATCCATGGAACTGCGGCAGCTATTTTTTTCCTCTCTTGTGTCAGAAAAATCACAAATCACACTGGCGTATTCACTGCTGGTGTACCTTATTACAGCAGAGTGACTCCCAGGGTGTGAATGTAAAACAGCACTGCCAAGTAAGTCATTTGTTGTGGGACTTAGTAAATTTGAACCGCATCCTATTTTCTTTACTGGACTCACCTTACTCAGACTGCTCCCGCGAACCCCGGGTGATACACGCACCCCTCATTCAGGCGCACAACACGGTCTGCCACCTCAGGCTAATTCCATTTGCGGAGATTTAAGGGAGTGGGATTCATTAAAACATTTTGAGTACAGAGCAAATGTTTGCGCGAATGCAAATGATTTGTGTTTGGAGAGTAGGGTTTATTCTGAACACTGGCGGGATGGTGGCAGGATCAGGGATGTAAATAGAGTGATTGGCACAGGGGGGAGCTCTGCAGCAAAGTAAACACTGCAAAGAAAACACTAAGCAAACAGCAGTGCTGAACACTACACATATTGTTATCACTGCCCCACGGGCCGTCATTACCCGCACTCTAAAACCCATCAGCTTCCAAGAAAACACGTTCAACATTTGCCGTTAACTCGGGAGAGCGCCGGTTCAGGCAACCTTTACCCATTCACATGAGATGGGGGAACGGTTCTGTGTTGTCCCAGGCCCACTAGTACTTCATCATGATAAATATACAAATAGAAATGCGGCAACACGTGATACGCATACACAAAACACCCCCACACACATACACTTCAAAGAAGAAAGGCTCTGTCATACCCACACGGCTGCACGTTCACATGTGCTGGCTTCGCAAAACAGTTATATTAAATCACTTTCCACGGCTCACCAAAAGGACATGCTCACTTTGCTGTAAACTTACTTTCTTGTTCAGTAGGCAGTTGGCAGGGTCCCGGATTTTGCTCCGGTCAGCATTATCAGACATCTTTGCAGTAAACAATTCCAACTGATGGCCCTCATCGCTCACACGGACAGAGCAGAAAATGGTAAGTATTGGTAAAACAGGTACAGTTTTCTTATTGGCTGTTTGCCAGCCATTGGCAAACAGCCAATGAGATTACTGTATCTATGCAGGGAGGGAAGGAGACTCCCTCCCTCCCGGCAGATTACAGATCTTCGCTGCGCTGTACAGATCTTCGCTGCGCTGTTTGCGCACATAGTGATACTGGCGGGGCCACCCCTCAAGCGCCCCGCCAGCATCCTACTTAAAATACGTAAAGTTTACTACTATAACCAAAATCAATGTAAAACGGAACGCGCCCCGCTGTTGTAGCCGGCCCATGAAAAGGAATCCTATACATAGGCCGGCTGCAACAACGCCCCCACGAGGTGGAAAATGAAAACAGATTCAGAAGAAGAACTTCTGAACTTCTGAATTTGTTACAGTACTCACACCTGGTGGGGGGCCTAAGTGGGGGAGGGGGCGGCGCCCTGATGCCCTATAATAGTGGCCGCCACTGGTAGATACCAGTGCCACCAGCAAAGTCTTAATGAAAAGGGAATGAAACAATGTTCCATGTGAGACAGACAAAAAGGGATAACTATTACCCCTTTCCAGTACTCTATGTAAGATAGTTTGTACTGGGTGTGTGGTTTTAAAAAGACTAATAACGTCAATGGCAACTTTACATGTTCTGGTAGACAGTAGTCAGTCCCAGAAAATGGAGTCTGAGATGGGAAGTCTTAAAAGACAACCCTGTGTCACTGCACTGAAGGTGCTGTGTGGCACACAGTAAACAGATGGTGCCTATGGAGCAGGTGATGCTCCACAGTTTATGAACACAAAAATGTTAAACACACACAGCAAAACACATGTAAAAGTGGGAAAAAGGATCACACTCTTACCAGGTGAAAAGAATAAATCCTATGAATCCAGCAAAGCTGCTGAGGGGCTCAGTAGGTAAGGGCAATTAGCCATTTTGGAGAATTCTCCCCAACACTCATGTGGGCTAACCATCGATGTTTAATGAGTGTGGGAGTACAGCGCCAGTCTCTCAGTGATTTCTATGAAAAACCTTTCATTGATTTTTGTGAAAGACTTCATCATTCGCCCTTCAAGTTATTCCAGATCTACATATGATTCATACGTTCTGTGTTTTAAATGCAACCAACAATTAACAATTCATTCATGCCCTCTGCTATTACAGTAGACAGTTTGTATATCCAGGAAATTTGACTTTGGGAAGGTTTCTAGATATTGTTGCTACCGCGGCACTTTCATTTACTCATTTGCATTACTTTCAATGTACGTATGGAGCTACACAAATAAGTTTAACGCTGAATAAGAAATACTGTGATCAGGTATAGAAACTTGTGTATCAATTTGTAGATTTCCTTAAAAATTACTGAGTAGTTGAAGTCGACGGTGCAATCAGGCAGGGGTGTCCAACTCCATGCCCGAGGGATGGAAACATGTCAGATGTTCAGGATATCCCACAGGAGAGGAGTCTGCATACACGCGCGCACACACGCACATATGCATTAGATGGAAACTGTGCATAGCAACCCACTTAAAACTGAATAGGCATTTTTCACTTCTCTGTGGGTTCTTGAGTGTTGCAAATGAAAACCTTTGTTATCCAAAGCCATGCCTATTGTTTCCCCAGGACAAACCATGTATTGATCAGTTTCATGGTTTCTACGTATTCTTAGCCTAACCACAAAAATGATCTTACATTTTGCATGGTATCCTCAGGGATATAGTCATATTTTCTGAATGTATGGACACATGACTAACACGGACCTCCTCGAAATTGGAAATAAATTTGAAACTCGGAATCTATTTTATATCTTTCTTTTTTAAAGATACATTTCACAATGTTTATAACCCTAATTTACGAGACAGTTATAGATGGCCACCCTTTTGAAGCAAGTAGTTGTGCAACTACCATGGATTTCATGTATGAATTAAATGCACATTTTTTACGTATTATTTCTATTTCTTAACACGATTACCTTTCATTGACATTTGTAATATCGGCCAACATGAAAGGTTCTCTTTGCCACGTTACGAAATCCTGGTGAGCCATTCCTACACATTTACTTCTTTTCCTTCATCATTGATATTCCTTCAACAAATCTAACTGCAACTCTCCAGCCTCCCCACGTTGCAGCACAAACTACACTGCAATTGCAATGTTAAACCGCCAACGTGTCCCATTATCTATTGTTTTGCTATGTGATTTTGCCCTGAAAGCCATACACATGATCAGGGGCGTAGGAGACCCATACAATCTGGGGGTTGGGACGGGGGACAACTTGGGGACTTTGCTCTTTTTATTTATTGTGTTTTAGTCAAAGAACTCAACTTTTCACAACATTAAAATAGCAGCACGTATTAAATTACATATATCATCACTGTATAAAACAAGAGAAAATAAGAAAAGAAAACAGAAGAAAATTAAGGAAAAGAAAAGCAGTACAGAGTATAAAATCCTCCCAGTGATGGGCATTTAGAGAGATCTTTTATAATACTCTCACCTGCGCTTTAAGTGCAGATGCTTTATGGAGTTTCGCCAACCCAACCTATCCTCTTCCACTTGAACCCTCAATGATGGAACATGAGTGTGCCCCTTTACAGCAGTGTATGGGCTGCAATCATACCTTGGCACTAGAGTATTCACTGGATTTACATGGATAGCGGAACAAGTGCTGTTTTGAATCTCGAGGCTCTGTTTTATTTTTTTCTGAGACACCCAGATGGCTTATGGTGTCTTCTATTAAAACTTGTCTACAACTCATTATTCAGCTGGTGGTGGGTACCAAAAATGCAGTTACATCCCAATTTTAAATCAAGTGTTGGCAACGCCGACCGTTTGGGCTTTAATGTAGGCATGGAAAAGGCACTTGCCAAGCACCACCATAGTGGTATTAGGTACCCACTGATGGTGGCAGCTGCAAAATGGTCCAAGTACCTGGACATTTAATAGCAGTGCCTGGCAAATGCCCAATACGTATACACAAGCAAACACTTGCCATTGCTGGTTTTTAGCAGGACTTCAGTGAAGGAAATGCATAGTGCCAATAGAGTGGCTGAAGGCATCCCTGGATAAGACATTTGTATTACACCAGTAGTATGTTCCCAGCTCCAATTAAGTTATTAGCTACATAGGGCTTTGTAGTAAACATCCCTAAGTCAGTGGCTGTATCTAAACCAGAACTGAAACTTTACGTGCCCTTTATAGATCATTCTAGTGTTTTTTAAAAGGAATACGTTATGGCGTAAAATGAGTCTGCGGCCTGCATAGCATCAATCCACCAAAAACCCATGAAAGTTGCTAAGATAGCCCAAACAACACAATGCTGTGTCACAATGCAAGATGCCACACACCCTGGCACCAGTTCCCACTATAGGACAGGTTAGAGGTGAATATATACCTCATTTAAGGTTAGTCATGACTTCAGACCTAGGCTGCAGGTAGGATTGAGTGAAAAGGGAGTTCATGCAGGAACAGCCTGCTGTGACTGTCTCTTCATGGAGAGGAGTGCAGATGACACTGGGGCAGTGGGAGCGCGCTGAGCCAGAGCTCCCACATTCCCTCTAATAAATCCTCCCCATGCTGGGCTGCACCTGCGAGAGGAGGGCCACCGTGTGCATTATCAGGCCCAATTAATGCACAGACAGATATGGTGTAGTGTATTATATCTCTGCAATTATTTCAACAAACAACTTCTAATCGTCCTCGTGCAGGCCTTGTGAGCATGGATCAAACGTCAGAAGAAGACACATTCGTGACTGCACCCTTTATCTGGGAACATGAGGCGAGCCAACATTCTTACTTGTAAACATTTCCCCTCTGTACCATTCTCTACTCCACATTCTTGTCTGCTGTACACCCTTTTCTCCCAAATCACTTCCCTGCACCCCACACCAAGTCACTCCTCTGACAACTGCCCTCTAAACTTTCTCACTTGTCTGTACTTCTCTCTCATTTGCAAAACCCGAACACCTCCTACGCCATTTCTGCCCTAAACCACTCTACCTGTGTTCTAGTCTTTCCTGGATCCCTCTCACCCCAGCACAGACTGGTCACCCCGTGCTGCAAACAATCCCTATCTTTCATCTGCACTCTATTCTTGTTCCCATCTCACCCATCCCTTGCTCCTCTATTTTTCTGTCCTCAGCACCCTTTCTACCCTTTTTCACTTTGCAGTCCCATACTCTACTGCACCCCAGTCCCTCACTTCCCATTCCCCCATGGCCAGCACCCCACACAACTCTCATCTGTATACTTACTGAGCAGTTCAGAGCACTCTTGATAACCTAGCTTACATTTCACAGGATTTCTCTTGCACGCCTTGCATGACCATCCACTCCATATAGCTTCTCAGAATAAGCTGGAACAGGCATGCCAGATCCATGAGCCTAAAAGGGCCCATTGATACATGCAAGCATTAACTCTTAAGAAATAGTCAGGAGCATGGATATTTGGAAGGGGGACAAACACAGAAGTCACTAAATCCACAGACTGCCGAGGCTCTACCCCCAAAATCTGATCGCACTATGACCACTCAAGTACGCTGACAGAAACAGCCAGGCTGAATAAAACAGGGTGAAACTTAGCCAAGACCTACAGAAGATTAGTGTTTGATTGCTTTTGAGAGATGCGCAGGATGGGTACCAACAAATGGTTTATTTTGGGCAGAGACAGAGTTCCGGTCTGGGCAGGTAATAGTTTGTTTTATGGAAAATAATAACACTTTGGTCATAGCGCTTCATGCTAGATTCTTTAAGCTTCTAGGCAATGTAATAGCAGCTATTATTACCCTCATTTGAATGTTACTGAATTTATTAAAGGTTAAGTGGACCCGCCTGTTGCTGAGTCGAACTAGCGAAATGCAGGTAGCCCTCATGTTAGAGACCAAGATTTAGGTGTGGTACCATCCAAACCTCAAGCAGGTGTGAGTTGGTGGGAAGAGGTGGAGGGGTGTGCCTTAAGACCTACTGATATTAGAGTATACATCAAGTGTTTTCCCTTGCCTACCTCAGACATTACTATGGAAAACAGCACACATCCCATGTAGCGGCCCTTCTTGAGATTGGCTCATCCTCATTTAACTTTATATGGTTTCATGAAGATTTCGTAAACAATGTCAGGCTGATATCTCAGGCAGTGTCTGCACTTTGCAAGCCAGGCCTAGGGTACAGGGACATCTTGGAGAAAATCCAGTCTTTGCCAGATTGTGTGATCCTGGGCGAATCGTGTGACCCCTCCACTGTGCATTATTTTCTCTATAGGTTTACTTGGGATCACCTAGAAGTGACTCAGTTGGCAGTGTACACTATAACGAAATGCCTCAATCGTAAATGTTCTAACAGAGTTTCTTGTTGCTCCATGTATGCTAAGCATGTTGAGTGAGTGCGAAGAGAGACAAAGTGTCACAGCAATAGATGTCACCTCCAGCTGGGGGACCGGGTCTCCTTTTGGGAAGAAGTTATATATACCTTCATAGAATGTGTAATGTTTTTTTGCAGAGAAACATGTCAGGTGCAGTCAGCGTGATCCAACTCTAAGGAAATAAACTAGAAACAATCTCAAAGTAACCTAAACGTTTGGGGCACTAGTGTAAGCAGCAAAAATAATCGTCACGCCCTTCTACTTAAAAAAGCCAATACATAATATATTAAACAATGTTGTGCCTGGCATTTGTATAGAAACTGCATGTACATGTCAATACCAGCTCCTATTGTGCACCCTTGATCCTCCGCTGTATCGGTGAATGGCCTCCATATTTTGTTTGTGCAGCCTTGCAAGCCTGTGTTGGAGCTTAAATGTGAACCCTGGCTGCCCAACAGCAAGGAACAAACAATGAGCTGTTCCAATGTGATGTTCCTCTTTGGCAGGGACACCGTTTCATGGATTGGAAAACTCGAGGGCGGCAGGGCCTCCGGTTTTTTAATTCATGAAAGTGTGCCAATGTCAGATATACAGTTTCTAGAGACGCGTGGTGCATTGCAAATTTATCAGGGAATCCTGGCCTCTTAAAGTTTCATCATGAAACATTAAGAGGCCAGGAGTCCCATTAGTTTTGCAACGTGCTGTACGTGTTTAGCAACTGTATATCTGAAGTTGGCAGTGGCACATTCCCTCTAATAAATCTCCCCATGCCATCATGCACCTGGGATGGGGGGGCACGCCACTTGACTTACCTTACGGTAGCTGAGGTCTCAGGTGGAGGTTGAGTCGCAGTCGGATTCAGTCTGTCTCACTCTGTCTCCCTTGATAAGACACGCTGTCCCAGAGTCACTGGCAGGGCACGTGCAATTTGTTCCTCGGCCTGGGCACGTTGATTATGCGCAGGTGCAGGGAACCTCAGCAGGAGTTGCAGACAGTCTACTTTTAACTTTTCCAAGCTGACATCATATTTTACACACTGCAGATACTTGCCTGGTGTTCCAGGGCCAGCTAATCCATCTGTCCTGTCAAGATGGCCGAATTTAAATGTTGGTAGTGGTGATCCCATTAAAAGCAAATGAGATCACTTATATTCTGGTGGTAATGAGGGATTACTAGTCCGCCCACCCCATTCTAGATTATGAAAAACCTTTGGCTTTTCCTGATGGTGAAGCTGATGCCAAGATGGGTGCCGGTGGCATATGTGACATGTGATTGACTCCTCCTCTTCTCTACTGGTCTTTAAGAGCGACATGTGTTTAATAATAGTCACCTGGGTGCATCGCCTATGTACATGGGCTGCTTTCCACATAGGTTTATGCTTTATAAAACCCATGCATTCATACATTACACAATTCCATGGCAGACATTTGATGGCAGTCAGAAGAACAGAAGGTTATGTAGGCACACCCAACATGTAACTGCCCCAGCCCTAGCACAGTCTTGGAAGTACCAGCATCTATAATACTTCTGGAATATTATAAATCAGTTTTTCTTTTACTGCCCGCAGAAGGATACATGGATGCACCCGACCCCGCTGACATGCGACTGCCTCTACTCCCCCAGCTATGCCTTTCAACGACAGCATAAGAAATGCACACATTTCAATATTATGCGACCCCCTCCACCTACCAGTGCTGCGCTGCAGTTCCATTATCCCCTCCCGCATTCTCTCTCCTGGACGTCTATCGCCCCCTGTTTGTACAAGGCAACGTATGCGGGTTCTCCAAATATTGGACTATCTGAGAATTGTATAGTGCCAGGAATATACAAAAGCGCTACAGTATCGCCACAAGGGGAACATTTCTTCTTTTGGGACTAAGCTCGTCTTTCAAGGTGAATAATATCTTATCAAAATGCTTCCAAAAATATCTCACAGGAGGCGACATAGAGTGTCGGCATGGCGACTGATGTGGCCAAGAAGGAACAGCAACGCTGACACAGCGCCCTGCCAACAAAAGTGCACCCTGGCATTGACTGGCCGAGGGAGTGGGGGCATCCGTGGCAGTGGCACACGCAGCTCTTCATGCAGAAGTGATGGAGCACCTGAGGAAGGCCAAGGGTGGCACCACTGCAGTGGAAGGGGGTGGAGGGTGCACAGGTGCCACTGTGGCACTGCATACAGCAGGGAGCGGTGAGTGAGGTACCTTGTGTGGCAGTGCATGCATTGTGGCAAAGGGGTGAAGGGAGGAGGCAGGGCCAGCAATGGGGCATTGCCGCATTAGGATGAAAGGAGTCGGAGGGGTCTGTGTTCTGGCATTACATGCGTTTGATGGGGGAGAGAAAGGGTGTGTTTTGAGACAGCGCATGTAGTGGGGGGTGTAGTGAAATAGATGGGCTGTGTTTTGTCACCGCATTCAAGTGTTAAAGGGAGCTAGGGTGTGTTTGTTCTGGGGTGCTTTCTTTAGGCGTTGCATGCATTATGTTGGGGAGTGTGGGTTATCTAACAATGCATGCATTGGGGGGAAGAACATTATATGGTGTGTGTGTGCTGGCACTGCATGCATTGTGAGCTGATCAGCTGCACCTCCTGACTGTGGATGCTCCAAGCAGCAGCCTTTGCCAAATGGTAGGTGCATTGTCAATATCCACTGCACCTGTAGGAGGCTAAATTTCTTTATTTTTTCCTCGAGCATAATTACAACCAAATTACAGCACTTTTCCAATGTGCTTGCTTGCAGCCGCCCTGAATGATCTTTCTGCTGCCTACTGGGCTTATGGATTTTGTTTGTTTTGTTGCCACCAAAGTTCTTCACCATGTGTTCCCTCCAAGATGGCCGCGCTGGTGCTTGCATTGCATGAGGCAGCTGGAATGAGCTGCATCCCTTTGTCCTGAATTGCCATTGGCTGGCCACTGACTCTTCCTGGCCAACTGGGCACTGGCAGGCTTTGGCCGGCACACCTCACCAAGGGCCCAATTCTAAGGCCACTGTCAGTTCCCTGTCTGCTTTACAGGCTGCAACATGAGATTTCTGAAACAGCCAAACCCTCACTGAAGCTGCTACCCCTGGACTATTGGACTGCCATGACTCTCTTACCACATTCTGTTTAGGTTAGTTCCCTCCTTCTTGATTTACCTGTACTTCCTTCTCAGAGGGTACTCTCAACTCTCCCTGTTATGTACTCATTTTAAGCTTTATCTATACTCACCTCTACCATTTAACTACCATTCTAAATTCCTTAACTACTGGTCTCCCATTTAACTTTAAAGTCAAACCTGAGTGTATTTTTGCATTTAGTTGAAAGTCAAACTTGGGTGTATTTTTTTATTTAGTTGAAAGTTAAACTTGGGTGTATTTTTGCATTTAGTTGGAAGTCAAAGTTGGGTGTATGTTTGCATCTAAATTTGGCCATTGATTGTAACCTGCTAGCCCAGTGACTGTTCACTACTGCTTTACTTGCTTACTCCTCCCTCTGCCTCCTCTCTTTTCTACTCATGGTGCTTTCTGTTTCTCCCATCTATTCCAACTGTTTCTCTATCAACTATCCTTCCCTTCTCACTAAGTCTGGAAAAAAGAAATTTAAAAAGGATATCTTGGCCTCCAACCCGGGTCTCCCTATCGCTGATACCTATACCAGCGCCTCTTCCAGACAGACCCTCACTGACATCCTCTTTGTTGTTCCTTCACCGGATCTATGGACCCCCCATTTTATCTCTGTGCTTTGTCCTGTCTCCTCCTCTCCTATAAATGGTGGCGCTCGCTGGGATGTCCTTAAGGTTTCTTTCGACTCCTCCAGAGTCATCCTTAATGTCTACCTAAATGGCACTGTCATGGTCCAAGGTCCTCAGGCCAATCTCCTCCTCTTTGATAGGTGTTTCCCTCACCTCATCAACTTCCTCTCATCTCCAGCTGTCTCATCTCCAGCTGTCCCCTCTTCACACTCATTGGCTACCTTGCCCACTTTTTCCTCATCATCTGCCACTCTTTAGGCTACCCCCACAACTCTGCAGGGCATAGCTCTGATTTTTACCCCTTCCCAGAAGGTCTTTAAAACCCGGCCAACTTCTTCATCTTGCCACTCTCAACTCTCGCTCTGCTGCCAAACACTCTTCTGACATCTGCCATCTCCTTGAAGAACTGGATCTTCATGTCCTCACTCTGTGATTGCAGACACCCCTTTAATAATGAACGGATGGGTGACCCTTCATCGCTGACAGAGGGGAAGCTATAGATAATATTCAAACAGTGAGGTCATGTCAATGGGAACAATTCAAATAAATGCATGAGGGAAAAAAACAGACTGCAATGGAAAAGGACCGTGAAAGGACACAACAGATCTCAAACAGTGAGGCCATGTCAAGGGGAACAATTCAAATAAATGCATGAGGGAAAAAACAGACTGCAATGGAAAAGGACCCAGAAAGGACACAACAGATCAAACCGAGAACAATACAAAATATATATATTGTCATTTTATTATTATTTCACAAATAGATAAAAATGCATATTAAATCTGCATAGGCTCATACTAAATATTAGCTCATTGTAATAAGAGTAAAGTGCATCACAAAAAAAGGGCTCATCACACCCTTCAAAGAAACCACCTAAGCAGTCCACGCCGCATGCGCACGACTGAAACAGCTGAAACCCCAAGTGAGTGAAGGGGATCACTCAGAGAGAGGCCGGTGCTCACAAGTGTGTCTGCGGATACTAACACAGATCTTACTTACATACGTTCGAACACAAATGATGGCAGTGGGGTGCCGCTCGTCGACTAAACTAACGTTGGGACTACAGATTGGACTGGAGTCAACCTGACAGTGATTTTTAATGGTAGTTTCGACGGAGTGGAGCATCTAACTGTTGATGTCTGTCTTCTTCAGGGCGGCACACTCCCTTGATGTTGAGCGCCACTTGATGTTGGTAAATTCAATAATGCAGAATTCTAAAACCAACGGTGAGCAAGTAAGCCCAAATCAGAAGGTCAATCCTAAGAAAAAAATATAAAAAAAGGGAAGGGAGAGGCCAAAAACAACAGGTTAATGAGAGATCCGAGGGGAACTATAATGGGAATATAATCCATAACCACAGTTCAGAAAAACCCCAAAGCAAAGCCGGGAGAACTGATAAATACCATTTTCTCGACCAGGCATACTGGTCCCAATATCCTGTAGATTAATTCATAGGTGTTTTAACCATACAATGTGCAGATCACAGTAGATGAGTCTGTAAAGGCAAGGAACAAGAACATCTAATGAAAATGGGAAAAACCAATCCCGAAATTCCAATTGTGAAGCAAACAGGCTGTCGGTTCTCAGAGGTGCAGTTCCAGTGAATCCCAGAGAAGCAAAGGCATACATTCCAACTCACCTGATTAGGATGGCTGGAGAAGAAAAAGGGAACCTTGAATGGATAAAGGCAAGAACAAACCCAATATATGGGTCGTCAAGGCAAAGCAAATTATAAATTGTAAATTATGCTGTTAGCCAAATGTTATCGCCATTGCTCTAATTTATGCAAAATGATGTGAAACCATTAACGGAAAGAACCGCCTCATTTATGTCACATGTTAAACAATAAGCCCACAGATTGTCAAATTTGGGCTTATTGGAAAGTGTTTCAGCTCTGTCTGATATATAATGTTTTGGTCTAAGAGTGGCTGGGTGATATATTTGAGCAAAAGAGCCAGATTGGCGCCTGCACAACAACTGGCCACCACACCAAAGAATGGCATGTCGCTGTACTTCGCACTGTAATCCCTCAGCATCAGGGGCCGCCTTAAGGCCAGCAGCGCCCTGGGCGAACTGGCGCCCCGCCTCGCCCACCACGCCCCCCCCTTCGCCCACCGCGCCCCCTTGTTAACAGGGGGCGGGGCCAGGGGGCCATTATGGGCAACTTTTTTTTTCTTTTTTAACCTCCTCGCTCCGGCGAGGAGGTTAAATAGGTGCCGTTAGCACCCCACTGTCATTGAATGAGCCCGCCATTGCGGGTTCATTCAATGAAAATGTGGCGCCTGCCACACCTTCTGCCACCACGCCAGCTCGGGGGAGCCCTTGAAAGACTCCCCGGAGCTGGCGTGGTGGGGGGCTAATGGCGCCTTTTCTTGTGAAAAGTGTCCACGGCAGAGGGGCGCATTTAAATGCACCCACCGCCGCGGGCACCTTTTACAGTAAAGGGCCGCCTGCTGCGCCTTCTCCCACAACGCCAGCTCGGGGGAGCCCTTGAAAGACTCCCCCGAGCTGGCGTGGTGGCAGAAGGTAAAAGGCAGAGGCAAAAGGCGCCCTGGGGGCATGGCAACCCGGGCGGTGGCCCCAGGCTGGCCCCCCCTAAGGCCGGCTCTGCTCAGCATAAAGTACAATTAGCTACAGGCAACAGTGCCTAAAGTTCGAACAGAGTCACGGCGAAGCCACGTCGCAAATCTGCTTTGCCCAATATGTATGGCGTTTATTACAATGCTATACTAGTTGAAAGTGCAAAGGTTTTCTGTGTGAGCATAACGGCCGCTAAACTTGCAAAATGAAAGAATACCCAGCCGGTGCCTCAACTACCTTGCGTCTTGGGATCCTCTGCTTAGAATCGCATCAGGATACATGGAATCTGAACATACGCCTACGTATAGTTCATTTGCATAATAGGTGACGTCAGACGCGTTGCGTAGACCGCCCGCCATCAAGACTAGGGCGTTAAGCTGGATGCTGAGAATGCGGGATCTGCGCATGCGCCTGCGTATGGTCCATTTCTGTAATGGGAAATGACAGATGCATTGCGCAGACTGCCCACCGGCAAGGCTGAAGCGTTGACTCTGAATACTGCAACTACTGATATATGGAGCCGGGCCCAATAAATGCAAGGTGGCTGACATATGCGAAAAGCCAGCACATAACCAATAGCATTGTCTCTCATTTCTAAAATTAGAAATGAGTTCCGCAGTTTAATAGGAGCCGCATAAACTGCCGCCATTAATAGTATCAACATAGACGTGTAACAGAGTGCCGGCAAAGCGAAACAAAATGCAATAACGAACAATACTCTGGTCAGTGAATGAGCAAGTAGTAATAAAATCGAACCAGACTCTCCCCGTCCCGATCCGATGAAGTGGAAAAAAGGGGCCCTCAGAGAGAGAAAAAAGGAAGAAGGCAAAAAAGAAGGCAAAAGAGAGAGGCAAAAAGGATCCATGACCCAACGTAATGTAAAGCCATTGTATCAAGTGTCAGACATGCAATGATGCAGAATGTAGCATACTGGTGCTCAAAAATTCAAAGACCGACCAAGTGACTTTGTGTGTTGTATATCCACCAATGTTCTCGGGTAGAGAGTCTATTGGCAGTAGAATACATGTGTGTCTCGACCCTGGGTTGCAGACACGATGTAACAGGGCCTGGTGAGGTGATCCCAAGCGCACAATGGGATGCACTAGCAGCAGCAAGTGCAGAGTCACAAGGCAGACACATCACTCACAAAAATGGTGTTGCAGGAGGAAGCACACAGGTGAAAAGAGTGTGGAACCCAGGCACGAATCACCAAGGAGCAGGCAGGGGATGCACAGATGACACAAGGCCTGGTTACTGCAGGCCACAACAAGCTGAACTACATTAATTATAAACTCATGCAACCACAGAGTACACACAATTCATGATGACACCACAACACTGTACTAAAGGGCACTGAGAGTGAGTGCTGGCATAGAACTGCAAATGCATATGCAAGCTGCACACATTTACTGCCTGGTATGAGAGACCATGGGGAGAGGGCACCACCTGGAAACACATTGATACAAATGTAAGGTCCTGCCACCACATGGCAATGACTCCACCTCACCCACATGAGATTGTATCATACATCATCCACCCCCAGCCGCTGACACCTCTCTGTAAGTGAGAGCTGCCTAGGTATTTTAGTCTCTATTCATTCTTACACCCCTGCAAGGATGAAGTCAATTTGTCACATCCTGTATGTGGAGGAAAGCAGTGCATTCCTCTGGGTATGGCTATATTCAACAGTTTAATGTTTGACTTTCTGTGTACCAGAAAGAGTTGTGTATTTTCATTTTGCACGAGTACAGAAATGTTGTGTTTTTTTTAGGTGACAGCATCCCATACCATTCACTGTCTTTTTTGTAAAATTAGAGTACTAAAGTTTTCTTCATATTCTGTGGGGGTGGATTTTGGAGCAATAGTTTTCTGACTGTTTTTTTCTTAATTTCATGAGGCAGTATTTGTTGTATCACTCTTTGTAGAGAGATCTGAATTAACTCCATTTGAAATGTAAACAATCATATTCCTTCTGCCCCTTGATTATTTGATTGTAGCCCCATGAGTGTACTAAAGTAGGAGTGATGTTTGAGGTTGCAGCATTTGTTACTGAACCTTTGCATTGTATTGCCATCAGTCTGATGGTATCAACATTAAATCTTAAAAGCTCATAATGTGACTTTTGATACGGGTCAGATAACGCTCTACTTGTGTTAAATTTCATCAGCTCCCCAAGGGTAAAAGCATGGTTTGGATATGGCCATGACAAAGGTGTTCGGGCACTTGAGATTTTTGGAGAACCAGTAAAGTGCATCTGAATTACAAAAATTCTTCTATATTCAATATCATTTTGTTTAAATCTCCCCTGAGGAGTATTTTGTCAAATGTGTTATTGCATTTCATGTTAGGTGTCTTTAAATAGGTGATCTGTTACTGGATAACAAATGTGCATTGTAATTAATCCCAGATCCTGACAATCTAGTATTTGGCTGAACAGCCCCTTGTGAAAGGAGCCATTTGTTGACTCTCAAAATGTACTGTACAAGTATAGAGATTAAATAATGTTGAAAAGCCATTGTATCTAGTGATTTTATTTTAGATTTTGTAGACATGAAACATTTCATAAAAGTGTAGTCTCTCAGGAATTAAAGGTGTGGTATTTTAATAGAGAGAGTGTCTTATCTTTTAGGTCTAATACCTCTTAATAACTCAACCCTTTAGTTGCTGATAAAGGAAGATATATTATTTCTTTTAAGTAAGTAGACTCCGTATGTGTCTATAGGGTAACAATCAAACACAGGGGGCGTAATTTGATTCAAACCAATAGACCCCTATGTATCAACTCCAGAAGGTCCTGTTTGGCATGAAACACGTGACACCCTATAGGGGGTAGATTACACAGCCAGCACCATAACATGTTTTTTAGGTCTGGTGACCTTCTGATCTCTTGCCCTGAAGAGAAGGACTCACTTCAAATTGAAGATTCCAAAAAGAGAATTATTTACATAGGGCTTCTCATTTTGACCTATCATAATATATGACCCATGAGAATGTTTCACTTATGAGAAAAGTCTTCTCAGTGTTTGAACACAACATTCTGCTAATCCAGTTGTCAAATAATAGGCAAATTAATTCAGTGAAAATTGTTCTATCTACTTCTTCCCAAAACATGCATCTGATTTACCCTTCATTTGCCCCACAACAACCCCTTTTCAATACCTGTAGCAGTGGGGTTCTTAATATGTCTTATGTTATGAACATATTTTTATGTGTATGTTATACAAATAAAATGTTCATCCAACTCGTTTGTTCAGTCCCTACACCATGAAAATTCAATAATCACAAATTGACAATTGTTAAATTATTTCTTTTAAACAGTTCAGTACAATTTAGCAGTCCTAAACATAACCATTCATGAAATATGAAAAGCATTGTCCAATGCTTTGTTGCTCTTCGCAATAATGTGATAATCATCCCTGCACAGCAAATCCCACTGAATATCACCATTAATTATAAAACAATGATTTTGCAATTCTTTCTTTATGTTCAATTATTATTATAAATAGTTTAATGAACAGATCAATACATTGATAAACATATGTATTTATTGTAAACAGTACATAACATTTTTCAATTCTAATCATCTTAGAAAACGTTTTGCTAACTGCTTCTAGAAACAAAACACAACATTAACTGTTTAATCTAAAACCAAAGTTTTCAGCGACAGAGTATTCTGCTCAAAAACGGTTTCTAACATATCACAGAGTGTTTTCCTATGGGATTGTGCCATTATAAAACACTTCAGTGAATCAGGTCCATTGTCTTCTGAATGAAAACATTTCTCTAAAACTATTTCATCAACAATTGCAGGCTATGCTTAATTCAGGTTATCACTTCCTGGTCATCTCATTAAAATGACCATGCTTTCCCTCAAACCTTGTACATTTGTGAAAATTGTACTTTCAACGCGTCTATCAATTACAATGGGCTGTCTGACTGAGATATATGAATCTCATTAAAATAAGATTGATAAAAGTGCACTGCTTAGCAGAGCTCACCTTCTCTGAAAGCCTGCTCTACTTGTAAATCTTCTGTCAGGTAAAATGGGCTCCCTGATTCAGAATTAGGAAAAAACAGAATCTTTATGTTTTGCCTTTCAAGTTATTGTAATAAAAAAAAGAAATTAAAAATGCTTCTAATTTAGCTTAACATGACATATAGAAAAGTAGATGAACCTGAAATGTACATCTGGCCCATTTGCTGTTTTAATTTGCCATTGGGAATCCCACATCCTTAAACTGAGCTTTAATTTGCTGGCCAAGTGTCTTCCTTTCTATCTCAGCATCTCCCTTGTGCCATATACAGGTCTAATGTATTATCTTAATTAATCATTGTATACAGTTCGTACTGACACTATTTTCTTTTTCTTTAAACAAGACAAGTTTGATGCTAGGTTTAAAACTGAACTTATTTTGTTTTGCAATATCTTTTCTCTGCAGGTTAAGTGCTTAGTTCAAAACAAACATTATCTCATTACTTGTGTGTAAAATGGACTGAACGATGTTTTGAACCAAGAGGTAACTCAGTTTAAAAAAAAAGACCTTTTTAATGTGGCTATTCAATTTGTCCATTATGCTGTTTTTTTTGCTAAAGTGCACATTGGAATCAACATGCTTCTTACACACATGCAAGGGTGCTGATATCACTCTGAGATGTTTTTGGTTTTGCTGCAACCTTGGACATCTCTGAGATGAGAGAAGAAAGTCAAATGAGCAATGCAACCCAGGAGGATAGCTCAGGGGAAACACGTTTGTCTTGGAAGCAATACAACGCATACCAACACAGGTTTGAATCCCAGTCGCGCACTTAGAAAGAGGTATCAGCTATTAAGCATATTATAAAAGAAATGGGGTAGAGAGTGGGTTCTAGAAATTGAACACTCCAGTGCTGGGCTCTGTATTTATCTGTTGCAAAGGGTAGTATCTCTGCAGGGTCACATACCTCTTGTAGCCAAATTGCAGAAAAAGTCTTGGTTACCTTGCAATGAGAAAATGATTGAACGACCCTTTGATAAAGGGTCTGGCGCTTGTTGCTGTATTTTCAAAGTGTATGTTTATTGTTATAGTGTAGACGTTTTGTCTAGAGAGAGTGGTCCGCCTACGCGTGTTTCAACGCCTAAGGGTCTTTCTCAAGGCGGGTGGGGTATTAGAGGAAGGATAATATCCTGTTAAGGTAAGTTTCCACCGGATGGCACAGAGGTCTGCATAGTTCAGCAATTGTTCATGAGGCTGCTGCCTGGTGCTCCGGAGTGCTGCAGTGACTGTGCTGGTTTCCCAACAGTTCTGGTTGCAAAACTATAACAATAAAAATACACTTTGAAAATACAGCAACAAGCGTCGGATCCTTTGTCAAAGGGTTGTTCAATCCTTTTCTCATTGCAAGGTAACCAGGACTTTTTCTACATTATAAAAGAACAATTATAATTAAAAAGTGTCAGTTGTATTTTTGCATGCAGTGAACGAATGATATTGTTATGGCTGTGATACTTGTAGGTGCTATGAATGTGCTAATTAAATTAGCTGTTTAAATGGGTCTTCCTGAACAATTCATGTGAATTGCTTACAAGATAACAAATGTTTGCTTTACTTAGTCCTTACCCCATCCAGGTACAATTTATATCTCTTGCTATTCAAATGATGTACACAGTGGTGTCTTTGGCTTGTTCGGACCACAAAATCGGCAGATTTATGACATAACAATGATGTTGTGTACTTACTGATCTGTGATGGGAAGGCTGTTTATTGTAGACACACTACACAGGTAAGTGTAAACGTCCATCACTAGCACTTTACCTGTATTTGTGGTGACATCCTACTCCCCCACCTCCTCAGTTTGACTGCTTTCCAGCAGAAACACGCATACCTGCCTATACTCAGAAGGATCATAATTAAGCATTTTAGATTTTGGCAAAATCTGATTTAATCTGAGTAAACACCCCCTAACACTCCCTGGAAATAATGTGTCGTTTTAGGAATTTATCCAGAAGATGTCCACTAGATGGTAGGGCTGACTTTGCTAAACATGAATTCCTGTATTACGTTTTAAAAACAAGATCACTAATGCCATCTAATCGAAATGCTGAGGTATTTCCGTACCTCAAAATAGCCCAACCTGAAATATGCCATATGATATGTTCATCTTAATAATTAGTTATTGTATAGACCATGTTTTTTTTTTTTTAAAGTAGCTTAGAGTTCATTATTGGATTCTCAAAGAGGGCTGAAAAAACCTGTGTTAGCCACTTGTCAGAAAAAAATCCAAATGGACTCTTGATCAAATGTGTTCTTTTATCCCAATGATTCTAAATCAAATACTAGTCAATTGAATTTCTATTTGGGAAATGTTAGAAACAAAGAAAGGCTTTCAGCTAAAATTGATTTTAAAGTTCAGTTATGTAGAATCTCCAAATAATATCCGGCTCTTTTTTTGGTTCCAGACCTGATCGAAACCATCCCATTAATAAATAAATACGCAAACGTTCGGTTTTACCAAGAGCTTCATTGTAATCTGTTTGTTAAGAAGATTATGTCCATACAAGTATTTTAAAAAAAAAAAGTTTCACAGTTCTTTGTCCTGCCTACAGAATCAAAAATGAACATAGACACAACCTACCTCTGCCCCCATGTGCCTTCCCCTTCAGCTCCTGTTCACCATCATTTGTTTTAACTTTGGGTAGAGCATGTGTTAGTGTTCGCTGCAAAATTAATTTGAGCTCTTATTTTGCCCATATCAGGCAACTGGACCCCAACAAGTCTTTATTTGATTCTTTGCATTTTTGTAAGTGTACATTTCTGTCTCCATTATAAATTCCGGACTACAGGTCCAAGAACACAAAGATGTAACAAGGGCTGAATCAGCACTATCTGTTATTTTGTTTTCAAAAGATGTATACACAGAACGTACATGCAACAATAAAATATACATGTTTGTTTACTCTGGACAAACAATGTTGTCTGCATTTTTTAGGTACTCAACGGGTAAGCACTGATAAACACAGAGTTTGAACAAAAAATGAAAACACTGGAAGAAAAACAAAGACTGGAATTGAAAAATAATACAACACTGAATACAGGAAACCCTAATCATAATATATGTGTTAATCATCACTTATTTCAACATTATCATCATTATTGTGTGCTTACAAGTGGATGTGCGTGGAGGAGGTTTAGGGCAGAAATGTTCAATCTCCTTCTGTGTGTTTCTGCCCTCATCTTCACTCAAAAGTATCTGGCCCTCTACCACTTATGACTGTGGGATAGTGGACAGAATTGAAATTGTAACCTCCTATGCCAGCCTTGGTGGATGTTACCTGTACCTGCACTTGTACTGATGCCTGTTCTCCAGAGCGACTTCTGACAGGGGTTATGGAACATGAGATTAATGATAGCATCAATTCTGTAGTCCACACAGAGAATGAAGTGTCTAAGAAAAGACCACAAGCAGAATGTGTCCCCTTGTCTTGCCTGCCAAAATCTCCAAAACATTCTCTCTCAGATATCATGTGACTGTTTTTCTCACGCAAGCTGTCGTGGATTATCTGTGCCTCCTCCACTTCTTTCTACTCCCAAGTGTCACCTGATAGCATGTGTGTCATTTAATCACTTCAAAAGACAGACACTTGACGGTATCTCCCACTTCCCAGAATCTCGGCACATCTTTCCCACAAATATTGTGAAATCATGTATCATACATACGAGTTGCCATCAGGTAATCTCTCATCCTCCTCTTTCTTAGTGTGAAGCACAAACTGGACACAGTTGTTTTTTTCTCATGTCACCTCATTCATAGTCACCAGTATCTCCTGCAACTCACAATCACTAGTATTTTCTCCGGACTCCTATATATTTCCATAAAATCAATGATCGGGCCCCTTTGTCTATCTGGCCCACTCAAACTGCTCTCACTACAATGGATTCTGTATCCACCTACTCACGGGATATAGAAAACAATATATCATAACCTATATAAACAAAATCAAATCTACCCTCAATTGAACCCTGCAAGACCTACAAACCTATCCCGAAACTCCTCTGTACTCTAACTGAAGTTCAAACCCATTCCCTGGATTCCCTTTGCCTGCCTGCAACAACAAAACTCTGCCTCTGTGGAAGCTGTCTAAAATGGAAAACAACCTACAACAACATGTGGCCTCTTACAGTCCACAAGTTCAAACTTGGATGGACCTCTTAACATGTACTTCTGAAATTCGACCTGAACACACCCCCTGCAATGTAGGTGATTCAGGGTTCTTCATAAAAACTTTGTCCAGTACTAATCTGGATGACCACAACTAGAACTCCCAGACTTCCTATAAGATAAGGTTTAATTACCATTCATTATTTCCATGCAATGCCATGTATTCTTAAGTTCACCCAGATTCAGGAAGAGATAGTGAAAGTCCTGACACCTACCTCTGCCACAGCCTCACTGCAGTCCTACGTGTGTTGCTATGGGAATGATGTTATTGGCATGTAATGTGTGCATGATCACTGAAGAATCCCTTGTTTGCCTTGAGACAACAATCATTTCCAGTCCTCATTCCCAGGATCTGACCGCCTGTTGAGGGACACACTTACGGGAACAAGATAATATAACTCTCGCAATATAGAAGTTTTGATAGACTAGAGAAATACTGATTGAATAGAGAAGGGCCTATTGGGGCACTCTTGGATGGATCTGTTGATTCGCATGTCCTTTTCACAGATTTCAGTTTGTTTTGGAGCTTTTGAGCATAAAAAGTGTCCATAAACACATATATCTTTTAGGGATGCACATGGGCACAGTTAAAATCCCTTTTCATTTCAGGAACTCTCCATAATACTGCAACACTTAGGGCCTCATTACACGGTAGGCGTTAAAAAACGGGATTCACCGGCATGGCGCTATTAGCGTGTCGCCCTCACAGGAGACCGCCAAAAGCGTTCCATTACGAGTAAGCGGACACGCGCATAGGGCCATGCCGGTAAATGACCCTACCGCCATGCCACAAAAGCACCTTACCGGGGCCGACCAAAGTGCTGATAGCACCTCCGCCCTCACTCTACATGCTAATAGCGGTCACCGCTATTAGCATCGACCGTTAAATTGCGGAACCGGAAATAGCGTCATCGCACCGGAACGGGAAAGAGCATGGCGGCCATCTTTAAAAACACAATCCATTGCCATCCTCTGCCCCCTGGACCATTTTGGAGTTGGGAGCTGTGTTAAATCATCCGTGACACCTGCATCATGCCCAAGGCCTTGAAGAAAACCTGTGACAGGCAGCGGAAGGAAAAATATACTAATGAGGAACTGGTCATGTTGACACAGACCCTTGCAGAGCATGCAGAGGTAGTCTTTGCCAATGACATGCGCCGCGCTACCTTGCTGAAGAAGAAAGCCATCTGGGAGGAGGTGGCTGTCAAAGTCAGCGCATTGGGCAGCAGCACGCGCACTGTGCGCGAATGCAGGAAGAGGTGGGACGACCTCAGGCTGCGGGTGAGGGGCATCCTGGCGGAGAACCACCGCATTGCCAGTGCCGGTGGAGATGGCTCCTCAATACGCCTGAAGGAATGGGAGGAGACATGCGCCAACATGATTGCCACCGAAAGCATCGAGGGAGTGGGCAGCATGGAGGTCGACGTGGCTACCACTTCCGATGGAGGTGAGTGTACACATGACAGGATGCGGTGTGAATGTACAGTCACCCCCATGTGTGAGCACAGACCCCACTCATGCATGGACACACATCCACACATGCATCCATCCATCACCATGTTAGTGTCAGACCCAAACACACACACATGCACACATCACCAGAGACAAGTCCCAAACTCAACCATGCATGGATGAGGCACTGAACTGGCACATCACCTGCATCCATAACTGCTAAGTCCCAATGTCCACAACTGCATGAACCCTGTGATTTACATTGAGTATATTGAAACGCAACCAATGCCATCTCCCTTCTCGTCCCTGACAGGCTCACATACAGATGGGGAGGATGCCACTGATGCATCAAAGGCACCACCTACATCCAAGAGGCCAAGGGCACAGGAGCCGGAGGATACCCCTGCAACATCCAGGGGCAAGGGGGGGGCACACCTGAAGAGTGGTAGCCTACGTCATAGTGCCACTGCCAGGGCAGCAGTAGCTGCACCACCAACTGTGGCCCCACCACCGGAGGCAAACCCACTGGCAACAATGCCAGACACCCAGGGCCCACCATTAGCTGCGGCAAGCTCCGCTGGTGAGGCAGCCGCCACTGGCCCCCTATCCGATCCAGAGGACACCCTAGTCCAGCACATGGAGATGCACACCCCAAACCCCCCAGGAGGCCCAGAGGCAGTGGCATCCCAGACCCCTGGTTCTGATGGGACTTTCGAGGACACCAACCCTGCAATCATGTCACCCATGCTAACATCACCTGTTGCATTGGAACCATCTGAGGGCACGGCATCCAGTGCACGGTCACCCGGCACTGACCTCCAAACAGGAGCTGACCGTGCTGGTTGGCCAGCATGTCGCTGAGGCTGCCAATCTCAGTGAGAACATTGTCCAGACGGTGAGGCACTCCACTGAGCGCATGGACGCCAACACGGACAGGATATGCAATGAAATTGCAAGGCTTAGGGAGGTGCTTGTCCGCATGGCAGACACAATGGACCGCCACTTTCACCAACAAGGCCAGTCTGCCCCATCCTCGTCTTCCGGGTCAACACAAACAAGCCTCCTCAGGCGCTCGATGCGAACCACCAGGCGCACGTCTGGCAACCCTCAAGATCCTTCCAAGGGCAATGGAAATTAGGGGGTTGATGGGGATACCTCGGTGTGCATTGGCCATGGCAAAAATGGCAGAAACATGAGGGACTGTTGTGGGTGGTGGTGGGAAGGGTGTTATGGGCCTGTTGTGGGGGGTGGTGGGAAGGGTGTTATGGGACTGTTGTGGGGGGTGGTGGCAAGGGTGTTATGGGTCTTTTGTGGGGGATGGTGGGAAGGGTGTTATGGGTCTGTTGTGGGGGGTGGTGGGAAGGGTGTTATGGGTCGGTTGGGGGGGTGGGAAGGGTGGTGGGATGTTGTGGGGCTTGCACTTCTTCACCTTTATGTTAGTCAATACACTGGTTTCTGATGAAAACACAGCCTTAGACATCATCATTGTGTGTGTGTGAACTTCATTGGCGACAGGGTCCATTGCGTGCTCTAAGACATACACCAGTGCATTCCTCCCCATATCCATGTGACAGTACGAAAACATGTTCCGCAGATTGATTGGCTGATCAGATGCTGTCTCACAGCACGTGCCTTCTGGCCATCGCCTCTTGCAACACCTGCATCCCCTTCACCTCCGTCCTCATCAACATCAGCATCCTCATCAGGTGCTTCTATTCCAACGTCAGGGGGCAGTGGGCCATTCCGTCTGTCACACATATTGTGCAGCATGACACATGTCATGGTGATCTTGGCCACCTTCTCATGTCCATACAGGAGAGCAGCACCAGACCTGGTAATGCACATTCAACGTGACTTCAAAAGTCCAAAGGCCTGCTCGGTCACAATGCGGGTACGGGTATGTGCACGATTGATTACCTCCTCGTGCCTGTTCTGTGGTCTCCGTACAGGTGTGAGGAGCCAGGTTTTCAGGGGATAGGCCGCATCACCTGTATGGGGGGACGAATGGGGTCCTGTTACTGTTCACCTCAAGGGCGGCCTGTTCACATCACACAAATTGACATAGCATTGTGATGCAAGTGCTAAAATGAGAGCATACATGCAGATGGTCTGTGTGACAGCAACGTGCAAGTGTGTGGCCGACTCTGCAAGTAGAAATGCCACAATAATGCCTACAACAGTAATTTTGACATGTCCTGGGTGTGGCCAGGTCTTAGGTGTCCCTGGCCCAGGCAAACTTTGTAGCACACTGCTTGTGTACTGACATTCTGACACCAATGTTGCCATGCTGTGAAGCATCACTTCAGTGGTGCGATAGGTGTGTGGTTCAGCGCTATGTCTAGGGGTGTTCCCTTTGCATGCATTCAAGGGTACATTGCTGGATTGATGCTGTGATGCGCTGATTCTGTATTACCATCTTGACGCCATGTTGCTGATTTGTGTAATATGTGGCGTGGCATGATGTGCAATGGGGATGGGTGTGTAATATTTTGCAGCCTGCATTGTTCTCATAGTCGTGCACCTTCAAATTGCATGTGGGTTCTTCTCAGGTACATTGTGGCCTTCCCTGAAGGACATTGGCGTACATCTGTATGTCCATTTTCCCTACGGACGCCAGTCAACACCCAGTTGGAGTATGTATCTCTCCCCCCCCATTCACACCCAGTTGGAGTATGTGTCTCCCCCCCATTCACACCCATTTGGAGTATGTATCCCCCCCATTCACACCCAGTTGGAGTATGTACCCCCCCATTCACACCCAGTTGGAGTATGCATCTCTCCCCCTCCATTCACACCCAGTTGGAGTATGTATCTCTCCCCCCCCATTCACACCCAGTTGGGGTATGTATCTCTCCCCCCCCAAATCACGCTGCCATGTGCTTGCCCTGCTACTCACCAAGTAGCCGCGAACGTTGTCCGGTGTATCGCTACATGTAGCGTGGGATAGTTGAGTTCCACAGAACCATGGAATCATGTGTTGATCCTGGGAATCTGACACAGCAATGTGTGATTATCTTGTTGGCGTCACATACCATTTGGACATTGATAGAGTGGAATTGCTTCCTGTTTCGGTACACTACTTCATTGTGATGTGGGACCACCAATTCCGCATGGGTACAGTCGATGGCCCCAATGCAACTTGGAATGCCTGCCAGTGAATAGAAGCCAACTTTTGTGTTTGCAATCTCCTGGGCAGTCTGTGGCATGGATATGTGTTCAGATGCATGCTTCAGGAGTGCATCGAGTACCTGGTTCAGCGTGCGTGAGAATACTGGTTGTGAGATGCCATGCATCTGTCCCACTGTATGCTGATAGGTGCCTGTGGCCAGGAAGTGGAGCACACTCACCACCTTCAGTAGCGGGGGGATGGCAGTTCTGATGTCTATGAGGCTCACAATGTCGTTGTGGATAATGTCCACGATGCTGGTGATGGTAGCCCTGTCCAGACGGTACAGGGTGTGTATCTGCTCAGGGGTCAGGTTGAATGGACTGGCTCTGATCCTGGGTATTGGTGGGTGCCTCTGTGGTATGATTAGGTTCCGTTGTGGTGCCTGCTGTGCCTGTCTTGCCCTCCTCCTCCTCCTCCTCCTCCTCCTGCGTCTCCTTTGTGCTGCCTGTTGTTGTAGCAGCTGCGCTGCAATGAGGTCCTCCAGGCCATATAATGCTGCCAGTATTGGAACCATCTTGGTGTGGGGAGGGGTGTGGGAAGGGATGTGGTGTGCTCCTTTTGAGCTGCCACAGTCTCCATTGCCTTTACCTGTGCTGATTTGATCCACCTGTGGCAGGTGGGAACACTGCTCATTTCCCTTAACGGGTGGTCCGCGATGCCGGTATTTGCACCATGGCGGTAAGAGGTTTGGGGGGATTTACCATGCCGCTATTAGCATGTGCACTGGCCTTGTGATGCTGTGCTAATAGCGGCATGGCGTAATTAACGGGATGGAGGGTCGCGCGCATGCGGCCTGCCCGCTATTAGTGGCACCGTAATTAGCGGTGCTGCTAATAGCGGTGTGCCGGGTCGTGATCCACATGGGGATTTAACGTTACCGGTAATACATTACCGGTAACGTTAAATCCCTACCGCCATCCGTGTAATGAGGCTTCTGATGAGGGATCTCTGTAATGTCTAGGACCAATTGGAAGCTGTTATTTAATCCCTGTGTTATGTACCACCTCCCATTGTTATAACACGGAAGCAACTGATAGCTTGGCACATCATGTTCTGTTTATGGCATAATTTAGTGGGATCTAGGACATTTCTGTCATCTGTAAACTTGCAATTATGAGTTTCTCAAGCAGCCTTTGTCTCATGTGCACTATATGTGATTATTTCATCATTATCATGGTATTGTTTAATCAACTTCCTGTGATTTTATTGTGTGCAAAAGTCTGTTTGATGTATGAGGAATTTATCACAATCACATAACTTCACTTTCTGTAATGGATCTAGGGTAAGAAAGCATGCAATGTCACTTGTGCCTACCCTATGAGTATGGTAAATTGACACTACAAACAGAGGGTCATAGCATAATCTCTCTTTCACCCTGCAAGGTATAGTGAGTAGCTTTACCTAGTGTGTTTTCAAGTTGTTTTTCTTTTGTTCCCTTTAATGTATTACTTCATTTTGCCACTTGAGACCCATGGACGTCAATTTACCAAAATGCCAGGGGTTGCGGAAGTCACACCATCTACCCGATATCACAGGCAACACATCACATGACCTTTTCCCCTGATAAAATTATAGGAAGTGATGTTATGTGACCTTTGGCACCCTGTTGTTTTAGGAGGTGACATTGTAAATGTTGTTTAAAAACATGGGCTAACCACAGATGCCGCGGCCGACATGCAGAACAAACAGTGACCAAATAAGACTGGCAGTGCATTTGCAAAGATATATAGAATAAGCTATTGGGTAATTACCCACACTCCGTTTACAACAGTTCTAGGGTGGAATTTTTTGCCAATGAGAACACAATCCTTGAGAAAGAGCGGTGCTCGAAACACGTGTCGGCTGGTTCAGAAGTCGCTTCACCTTGTTTAATGTTAATTAAAACACTATTTGGGGCAATTTGGCACAGTGTGGATGTATCTCTGTAATTCATATGTTTTGTGTGGAACTTTAATCAGAGGCTCCACAACCTAACACATCCACCCGCAGCCAGTGGCTGACAATTTATGTGCACCAAATTATAGTTTACAAGCGGTGGGCTTCCAGTTCTTCTCTGCTTATATATCTTTATAAACATAATATGAACACAGCACGGTTTGAGTTTTCTGTCATACAATAAATGCAAAACTATATTGATATGTAATTCTTGCAATCATGACCTGCTGGGTATACACCTATTATAACCATTATTGACCAGGAGCATTGCTTTTTGATGCCTGTAATGCCTCATTAAGTCAGTTACTGCTATATTATAGCTTATACAGCCTCACAAGCCAGGTACAGGCATAATATGCAAAATGCTGCCTCACATGTTAGGCACTGCCACAGCATGCACAGCACAGCCTCAAATACAGAAATAGTGCTGTATTATGTGAGGTTAAGACTTATGTGCTTGGTGCAGTCATCATATGCAGGCCAAAGTCTCACATGCCCCAGTGCAGTGAACCCATTCCAAGTGCATCCTGATTAGTTCAAACGCTATTATCCTATATCAGATTCATGTTGCATGAATCACTGCCACCCACCTTTGCGGTCATCCGACCCATGAAGCGCGTGTCAGTTGAGGCTTTAGCCGCCACCTTCTCACCACCTCCTCCCCCTTTGGCTGACTCCCACCCTGACACAGCCCTCTCCATGCTCCACTCTGCTATATCTGATACTCTTGATATCCTTGCCCCTGTCATGAGAATCCGCCTGATGCCCAAAGCCCAAAACCAAGTGTAACTCCTGGTATGATTCCGATCTTGTCACCATAAAACGTAAGTGCTGGTGGCTGAGAGGAAATGGCATGCTTCATGTTCATCCTCTGACAAACTGGCCTGCCGCCTGCTGCAACAGCAATATCAGGTCTCCGTTCTCACCAAGAAGAGAGCCCATATCCAATCCCAGATCTCTACGGCATCTAACAACTCAGCTGAACTCTTTAAAATATGCAAGGAACTGGCCAACCCTGCTGCTGTCTCTACATCTCCTGTCCCCTGCCAGCCCCTCTGCACGGCACTGGCTTCTCACTTCATTTCTAAGACTCAGGACATCCTGTCCTCACTCTCCTCTTCTCGCCTCCCTCCCTCTATCTCCTGCTCTTCCTCTGACCCTTCTGCTGGCACCCACCCTCCCTCCCTCTCTGCCGTTCCCCTTTTCTCTGCAGACAAGGTTTCTAGACCAGTCTGATCTATGAAAGTCTTGTCAAAACAGGTCCACCCCTGTTCCTCCAAAACCATCAAGGACCACATCGGCTCCCTGGCTCCTGCCCTGGCTGATTTCTGCAATCACTCCTTCACCACTGGAGTCTTCCCATCCCCCCTGAAACACTCCCTTGTGCACCCTCTTCTTAAGAAACCTTCTACCGACCCCTCCTGCCCGGCTAACTACCACCCAATCTCCACCACTCCCCTCCTGGGCAAACTCCTGGAGAAACTGGCCATCTCCCATCTTAATCTCCACACCGAATCTGTTGGCTGTCTTCATGACCATCAGTCAGGCTTCAGGGCTGCTAGAAGCATGGAAACTGCTCTCCTGAACATCCATGAAGACCTGCTCTCCAACCTTGATTCCAACACCCCGTGTGTCCTCATCTTGCTTGATCTCTCTTCCGCCTTTGACACTGTCAACCACACCATCCTGCTCAACCGTCTCCATGATAACCTGGGTATCACAGGACAGGCTCTGGCGGGCTGACTTTTTTCCTCTCTGACCGACCCTCCCAGGTCCAACTTGGGTCCTTCCTCTCCGAAATCTTTCTCTCTACCTGTGGTGTCCCCCAGGGATCTAACCTCTCTCCCTGGATGTTCAACCAATACCTGGTACTCTTTGCCCACTGCATCGCTGCTCTCTGCCCCAATTACTCAGTGCTATGCGGATGATACCCAGCTCATATTAAAGCTACCCCCGGCCTCCTCCTCTCCCTCCCTCATCTCTGACTGACTGTCTGTCTGCTATCCAGGAGTGGTGTGCTGCCAATGACCTCTGCCTTAATGCCAGTAAGACCGAGATTCTACTCATGGGCACACCCTCTCCCTCCTTCCCTGCAGCTCTCTGGCCGGCCTCTCTTGGCCCTCTTCCTGTTCCCACCTGCAATGATAAAAACCTTGGGGTAATCTTCAACTCCACACTCTCCTTCTCTCCTCACATCTCTGACGTTTCTAAGAAGTCACACTACCAGCTGCACCTTCTCAGAGGTATTCTTCCTCTCCTTTCCTTCCCCCAGAAGCTCACTGTCTCCAGAGCCCTGGTTCGCTCTAAGCTGGACTATTGCAACAGCCTCTATCTAAACCTGCCTGCCTCTACTCTCCACCCTCTGCAACTTATCCAAAACAGGACTGCAAGACTTGTCCTTGGCCTCAAGCCCAGGGATCGTATCTCTCCAGGACTGAAATCTCTGCACTGGCTCCCAGTGGCTGCAAGGATTAAGTTCAAAACCCTCTGCATTATCCACAAGGCCTTCTGGGGCCTTGGGCCGCATTACCTTCAACGAGTTGGTGGTTGATCTCTCTCTTCAGCAGGATCCTCCCTCTTGAACAGTCTTCCTGCCTCCCTGAAACTTGAGGAGAATCATCTCTGGTTCCGGAAACACCTCAAAACCTTCCTCTTTGCTTCTGCTTTATCTGGGTCTCTCCCCTGCTGAAACCCCTGGCCTAACCTGCTCTGGTTACCTGGCCACCCCTCTGACCCTGGGGCCAGGTCCCACCCCTTGCACTCCTGCCCTGCCTCCCTGAAAACCCCCTGCACTTAGGGACTGTTTTCTGTATCCCTTCAGTCCCCCCCACCAGCACTTCTGCTCTACCTTGCACTTGCCACCATCAGGCCGTTTACCTATCGTATTTATTCCTCCATCCCATGTAATGCACTTCCCCTCTCCCTTCCCCCAGGCACTTTTCCCTTCTCCCTACCCTTGCACTTATGCGATCCGAATGACACTTGGCCTAGTAGGATCGTTTGTCTGTCTTTCCACTGTTTTTTCCCTTCCCTGCCTCGTTGCGCCTTGAAACACTTGTGTATAGGCGCGTTATAAATACCATATCATATCATATCATGTTATTGTATAAGGCAAACTGCACTGAATCACTTTTAGGTGATTTCAGTAAGAGATGTTAAAGAAAACTAAGAGGGTAAGTTATATTTAGCGCGTTCATACAACATATTGGTCACGTTGAGAAACCAGGATTTGTTTCTATGCAACCTGTGCCACTCTCCCCAATTACACTCAGCAGACCACATCTCCTACCATCCCATCTTCAGTTCTACACCAACATACTAAGATTTCTGCATTATGTTTCTTCCTGAGAAGAACTGGTTGTTTGTGTTCAATTAAGCATATATGTGAAGGACAGAATCCAGTGTTTTATCGGGCATGTTTTCTACATGATTTAGTTCACCATGACACTGTGGTAGGTTCAAAGGATTGGCAATAGACTGGCTTTGTTTCCTTTAGCACTTTACACACAAGCCTGGAGTTTTGGAAAACATGACATAAATGAAGAAAGAAAAAAGGTGAGTTATTTGCTTGCTGTTCAGGGAACTTTTGCAGATTCGGATTTCTGACATACAACACCTCCCAAATGTTGTTGGCGGCCTGGGGAAGAGGAAGGACTGTGCCATCTGTTTTCTTATGCATGTCTTCAACATGCCCAGGCTCCCCATGCAGTGTGAAATTAAGGGCAAACCCCCTGGTGAAGTGAACACCTCGTTTCCAGCTATCTCTCCTCTTGGTGCTGTGACCCATAAAATAAAGTTGAGTACCACAATAGATTTGGCCCAATGGCACACATAGCTCCACCTTGTCCTTCTAATTCCTTCCTGTGCATCATATCTACACCTTGCCCTCATCCCAACTATCTACATGGCCCTGCTTCTCATTGCCACTGCTGCATGTTCTATCAAACTCCTCCTTTGCCTTCCTGACAGGCAAAGCACCTTGGTACCATAAACCTTGGCAGGAGTCACTATACAACTGCAAGATAACATAACATTTACAATCAAGGTGTATACATGAGACAGCAAAGGTCACAAACACAGAGATATTGCAGACAGATTCGCACAGTAAATAATTAGAGGTCTACAGCTCCATACACAATAATAATTAGGCAATGCCATTGAAAGTGTCAATGTGCAGAGTGTTCAACTTCACCTTTTTCCAATGTGCAGAGTATGCGTGTGCACTGCTTTGGTAATTTCTTTTGGTTGTACCTCCCACTAGACAAGCAGTCTCGAGAGGATAGCTCAGGGGCAACGTGTTCATGCTCACCTTGGAAGCAACACGACACAGAGCACCACGGCTCGATCCCCGGGTCCACGCTTAGAAACCTCTGTGGGGTGGACTGGACTGATATGCATATGTGTATTTCTCCTCTTTGAAAATTACAGCGAACTAAAATGTGGTTGCTGACCATCCTTACAGGGAAACATCCAATGCAGCAGGTTATTTGAGTCATGTTCGTGCTCAGCAAAGGGGCTCGCACATACCTGTTTCAAACAATACATGACTACGTAGATGGGCCAGTGGGCCAGGGGTCTCACAGGCAATGCAGGGGTAGTCAGGAGATTTCCATGGGTAGCAGTCGTACCCCCAGATGCTGCTAAATCACTGGGGAACTAAGGCCAACACCTGATCCTGGGCAACTTCTTATCCATCCATTTCTAAACTATCCTTGGAAGTCTTAGAACACATATCTAAGCAGAAAACAAAGTGTATTTTCTCAATTAGCTCATGAGGTAAAGTCGTGTTGCTGTTTGGCAAATGGTTGATTATTTATTCCCTAAAAGGTCTCGGCACAAAGCAAATGCTGCAGAAATAAGGTGTTTTTCTTCTCTACACAAGTCATTAATTGTTGTTTTGTTTTAGATTTTCGAAAAATGAAAAAGAAATGCTGTTCATAAATATATTTACTAATGAGTCTGCGTTTATAGTAATTCTACAGAGATTATAATGAAGTAATTGCCATGGTCTGTGTTAAGAAAGTTTTGCGAGGTCGTTCAGCCTTTTCATCATTTTTACAAGAGAACAAAACCTGCTTTCACTTGGATCTCTGCCCTCTGAGAACAGAATGCTTTGTTTTATCAAAATGATGAATTCTCATTTTATGCTTTTTTGTAGCCTTAATCATTAATGTGTACACCTTTTTTTAAGATTGCTGGATAATGTGGACCTGTATGCGCACTGATCCCAGGTGTCGCTGACAAAGCTGATGGTACAAGTTATTGGAGATGTAGCCTGATTTCAGCACACATTAACAAAAGCAAATTGGCTGTTTTATGTGATGTGCAATTAATCACCCAATAAGGAAATCATCCAATCATGTATGTATCTATGTATGGGATCTATAAAGCACAAACGCAGCTCGGAAGCAATCGAGTCCTGTACATAGAGCAAACACCCAGGGGGTTCAAACTAGAAACTGGGGTAGCAGAGGAGATGGGGTGGGTAGGAGGAGCAGTGAAGGGGGTAACTCCAGTGAGGAAGAAATATGGTTGAGTGGAGTGAAGAGACAAGTCATCAGTTATTTCCTGAACTGTAGAAGGGAAGATAATATTTTCTGTGTTGGTAACTTGCTCCAGAGAAGGGACCGAGGTTTTCCTCTTGCAGTTCATCTTTTCCAGTTGGGCAAAGTTGTGGCTTTTGATGGTCCACTAGCCCCTAGAGATGCACTAGCCCTGCAGCCAAGACGAGTGATGTTTCATTTGCCAGTGCTTTCTAGTTCATGCAGGCAGTCTTGAGCATGACACAGGATTGACGGGCTAGACACCGCAGCTCATTGACGAATGGAGCAATGTGGTAAAATTGTCTTAGTCTGTGATGAGGCATTCTGTATCATGCTGGACTGCTTTCAAATAGGCCAAGTTAGCATTTGGGTCTCCTGACAGGAGGGCATTCTTTTGGGAGATGGTCACGGCTTGGACTGCAGCTTGCTACTTGGATGAAAGGCTTGCCTTTACAGAGAAGTACAAGCTGGTACAGGCCTGCATGGGTCTTCTTGGCTTTTTGTATATGATATGAACAATCACGATGCATAATAAAGATGTGCGATTTAGAAGTGCTTCAAAGTTGAGGTGTGAATCCATGATCAAGTCAGTCATCTAATTCTGGACTTGGACATGCTTGGTGAGTTTTCTAAGATCGTTAATTCAGTCTTTATAGGGTTGAGCTTCAAATATGTGCTTGACATCCATGACCGGATGAGGGGCAGAACATGCTTGAGTCAATATTGGAGTACCTTGATATCAGCATTGGTGAGGAGTTCCCCCAGACGTGAAATGTAGAGTTTGAAGATGGCATGGGACAGAATGGAGCCTTGTGAAACTCTGCAGCTGACTGGGTGGCACTGAGATCTGTTGGCTCCCATCTGGATGATTTGCTCTCTTATGGGGAGGTTTGAGGAGACCACTGCAGGACTCTTCCATCAGAGCCAATGAGCATTTGAGGAAATTGAGAAGGGCTTCATGGTCAGTGGTGTTGAAGGCAGCAGAGTGGTCAAGGACGGCAAGTAAGCAGCGGTCATCTTTATTCAGGATTTGTAGCATGTCATGGATACATTTACACGTTTGGGAGTACTGTGTCAAATTGTGCAGAGCGATCCTTGTGCACCTGGATGACATTGGTGTTCTCAATCCCTTTGCTGAGTAAGGGTAGAAGTGTAATTGGGTCATAGTTAGCCAGGTCATCTTGGAGAGGGTAGATTTCTTCAACAAGGGGTGGACTAGTCCCATTATCCGTGCATCTGGAAACCCGCCTTGTGTTAAGGATGCATTCATGGTGTGTAAAAGTCTTCACAATGGCACACAGGAGTATGTCGACTTTGCAGCTGGTTTGATTGATAGCAGTGAGAGTGGTGGTCAGGTATTGTGGAGTTATTGCCCTTAATTCAGTCCATGTTTATAAGTTATGGGGTGCTATGTGTGGAATGCATGTGATGTGTTTGGAGTTTTCAATGTGTTGGCTTATTCATATATATCATCTGCAAAGAAGCTGCTCATGGTATCTCATTTATCAGTGAATTGTGGTATTGCAGGGTCTAGCAGTGGATTAATGCAGTGCTTTGCAGCTTGGAAGACCGCTGGGCTCTTGGTGGATGCATCCTGGATGGTTCTAGGTTAGTCGTTTGCATTGGCTGTGGTGGTGTGTGTCCTGCATTCTGTTCGGATAGTTCTTAGGTTGATAAGTTCTTCTAGTTGGTGGGATTTTTCTCCAGGCCTTTTCTTCTCTGTGGATGGCTTGCTTGCTGTCTATGAGCTTTTGTGTGTACCGTATGTGCACAATCCTATGCCTGGTATAGTAACCACCTTCCAAGGTGTAACCCCAGAAGGGCAAGAGCTACCACCAGCTGTTAAATGCACCCTCACATACCCTAATAATACCTACATGTGCTTTGTTTAGTCATCACAGGTTCAGGGTTAGTACCAGTTTGGCAGATGCAGCCAGCAGCCAGAAATCCCACAATAATTCAATCATATGTCGAGAAAATCATAATTTGTAAGAAATAATCTTGCAGGTGCTACCGTCATATGCCAAATGCAGTCTCACATCTCCAGCTCCTGTAAGGGGAAGAAGGCCCAAAGAAATATAGAATTGACTTGTGGGGTACTTCTCTCCTATACAGAAGCATCAACATTTGATTAACCATAATCTTCAATTGTACACATTCAGGAACAGACACTAGACACAAAGTTAAAACAAACACATGCATGCCTAACCCAACTCTTATGTTCACTAAAGTAGCAGTAAGCCAAATGTTTATGCAATTAATAACTATGTTTTATTTCAAAATATGGGTCGCTTATGTTGCATATTTGTTTTGCATCAGGTTAATCAAGACATACATTATGCAGTATTACCACACAGTGTATAAAGCAAAACAACAGAGCTGCTACTTACACTTAATTTCTTTAGCATTTGCAGTGATGAGAGTCCAATCTACAAAGAAAATACAGCTACCACTCTGGCTTCCTCTTCCTGCTCTCAGGTATCTCCCCAAACGTTGCTTTTTGTCACAGCAAGTTCAGCCAGGGATGGAGAATATGGGCTGGCGAAGTGTGGAGCAGTACTCATACCCCCTTCAGTTGTACTGTCAAAGACCAAGCATTTAATAAAATGATTTAAAGTGGTACTCATTTAATACAATTCATGCAAAAGTGTGGATATTCTGCATAATGTCCATGTTATCTGTACAATTATAAATTGATTGGTTTCATGTATTGTTTATGTTAAGGGAAATGAATTTGGGTGATTTGGTCGTATCCGGAAATTACTGAGGAAGAAATGTCCAAATGTTATTTGTACGAAAATAACATTCAGTATTTCTTCCTGCAGCAATTTTGGTTACCCCGATCCCATCTACCCCCTTGCGTACCCATCGGTGGCACACTCTGCTGTGTGCTGCAGACTTACCAAGCCCCTGCGATGCCTGTTCCCATTCACTTCTCTGATTGGAAACTGGCAACTGGCGACACAGGGTCCTTTTCTTTTTTTTCTTTTTTTTTAACTTTATGCAAACAGGTGCGGGGGACACCACCACAACTCCCGCTTACATTATAGTGAACAAAGGTGTGGGGTACACCCCCGCAGACCCCGCTCCCCTTGTTCACTATAATGAAACGAAACGGGGCATTTGGTCAAATTTTCCAGCCGTTCACACTTTTCGTTTAGTCGAAATTCAACCAAATGTCCCATTCATTCTTTTAAATTCGGTCATTTTGGGTCTTTCCAAGGGAATTTATATTGGAAAGCAGTGGAGGAAACAATGGAGAGGGGCAATAGAATTCCACATTCTAATCACCTTAAGGGGTAGCAATATAATACACCTATTATTTCCCTGCAGCACCACCAGTCAATTAAAGAACATATTTACTTTAAACTGTGTATTCGTGTCTAACTGTATTTTCTGAATGCAAGGCTAAACAGATCCTACATAGTCTCCAGATCACATTTCAGTGTTGGTCCCCAAATGTATGAATGGGCCACATTTGTGAGCCTATAGTTCCATTCACATTCATAAATTAGTATGCTGACTTGACTTGCAGTGCAATGCTTTTGTTCACCTTTTGGTTAACATCTAGTCTTATTTTGGTACCGAAAACAAAACAGTTAAAAGTAAAATATCCAGTCACTGATAGCTGTTTTCAAACCCCCAGTACTGCAGGCAGCATGCGAGAGGTTAATGTGCATATTAAAATCAGAGAGAAGTTTAATGGCAGAGAAAAGGATCATACATCTCACCTAACAAAGCAGGACATTCCCAATGAAAACACGATAATTGAAAACAAGCAGGTGACACTTTTATTGAAATCATGACCGGCCACTAACAAAAAAACACAAAATGGGTCAGGAATTGATGTGCAATGCTATGTTATATATCAGAAGCCCAGGAGTGGCTAAACGGGGAGCCTGCAGGCCAATTAATGTATTTATCTGCAAATGCCCTTCTCAACTCTACACACTCCACATCCTTGGTTTTGGTTCTGTCCAACACTAGCTATGAGAGAAAACCTAAAGAGTGTATGCAAGTGACTGAATCTAGGAAATGTGCTGAAAGTCAGAGACATTTTGCTCTTGGTGTAGATTTGAATAAGCCATGGGCAAATGGTCTGGCAAGATGGCTATGGCAGTCAACAACTGTTGTGTAATATATTTCAATATATCATAGAATATAGGTTATAATATGCTAAAAGAGAAAAACTTTGCCTTTCTGAACTTTCTTTGGGCTGGTGAGTGTCCTTAGCTACTACTGTAAGGACACTGCAATTACCAGGAACGCCATTGGTGGCTGTGGGGCAGAGCCTTTTGAGCCGCCGACTCCTTTGTGATTTAAACTGCGGGCAGTGCTGAGGTGGTCTTTGCATCTCTGAACTGTCTTTGGGCTGGTGAGCATCCTTACCTGCTACTGCGATGAAACTTCACCTACCACAAACACCGGTGGCGGCTCCGGGAAGAAGCCCTTTCAGCCACAGACTCCTTTGTTATTTCAACTGCAGGCAGTGCTGAAGCGGCGCAAAGCGGCACAACAGCAACGCTTGTAACAAGCGCGAAGAGCGCAAAGAGCGTGATTGTGGGATTAGTCATGAACCAGTGAAAACGTTGAATTCTGAGACTCAGAGCGAATTATTGGAGAGTTCTCACGATAGCATCAGTAATGCTTTAATATCTGTTAGTATGGAGTTGTCCAATTTGCAAGTGATAGTGACTGATCTACATAGCCAAAATGATCCGGAACCTGCAAGTCAGACACTGGTTGTTCTTAGTCAAGATTTGATAGGCATGAATATTGTGTAAGAAACTGAGAACCAAAATGTATCCTACTCCCTGCCGAAAACTGAGGATGACTGCGATGGTAAAAGCTCAATGACACAATTTACTATATTAGAACAGATGCTTACATTAGTAATTAATAAGTGTGAGATAATAGAATCGAAGTTGAATTAACAGACTAACTTTTAAACAAATATGTGACAGTAATTGATAAAAAGCCTATGACTTACAATGTAGCGTGTGACATAATGGATATTAGCACAGATGAAAGTGGTAATGAAGAGGTTCAAGTGGTTTTAAATGAGGAGAATAGATTAACATCTAAATTTGTTGAAATTCCTGAAGATCCACTGTTTGTTCAAACTGTCATTTTTGATGAAGAGTCTGTTTGTGCGGTAGATCTAACTTGTGAAAAGGCTGGCAGTCCTTGCACAACCCTGAAACATAATGGTGATATAAGTCAGAATCAGAAGCATAAGAAACGTAAAAACGATATTGAACATCAAGCGGGTAATCTATATAAAAAAATATTCCAAAACGTGAAAAAAATAATATGCTGACTGTGAAATTCTGTGAGGGTAGAATTAGTAGTGACAGATATTGGCACATTTGATTTAACAAGTCCTCAAGCTAAATCTGAGAAAGCTAAGATACATGCAGGATGAGAAATTAACACTAAGCTTATTCCAGGATGTGATAAGTATGGGAATACTAAAGAGAATAAGGCAGTCAATGATGGCTGTTCATTAACTGGTGACTCTAGGAACATGCCTAGTAAAAGTGGTGACATAAGATCTTTCATGATTGCACGGCTCGAGGATCCGAGGAATCGTGGGGTTAATCAAACAGCTAGTAAAAAGCTTGGACGTGAAAGGCTAAGAAGGAAAATGAGGAGAGACAAAGATGATTCAGACCTTCTCATTGGAATCGCAACACTTTTTCCTTAAGAGGGGGTCGTTCAATTACGCACTGGACATACAAGTGGGACTGATGGAGATCAGGAGCAAATATTAAGTCCATATCGGTTGGTACCATGACCCATACAGAGATTGAGAACAAAAACCTTGCCTGAGCGGCATTACAAATAGCTTGTTGAATACACATGACTTGCATTCTGGCATTAATAGGGCTATGTTGCTCCAGATCTTGTGTAGTATTATCCCATTGAGGTTAGTCAAGAGTGAGGATTAGACTCGTAGACCACGTGGAGGGTTTGCCAAGGCCTACTGTCAATGTGGTATTCCAATCAATTGATATATTGGAGTATGCAGTGTCATTTGCACATAATTTATTTAAAAGAGGCTGTGAATGATATGATATTTACAATGCGCTTAATACACAGAGGTTTCTAAGCGCGGACCGTGTCGTCTATGCTTCCAAGACAAGTAAGTTGCCGCTGAGCCATCCTCCAGGAACAATGCAAGAGGATTATGAATTCCAACATGTACATTTGAAGGGAAAGAGATTGGTATTAAGAAAAGCTATAAGTCTAACAATTCCTGTTACGTGAATAAAAGCGCTCATGAGGGGAGACAAGTGAATAAAGGTGAAACAGTGACAAATTTGCCATTGGGGGTGCAAGCCTTTGTGTGCGTCCCCGGAAGGATACTGGCAGTGACTACCTAAAGCATTTCAAACACATTGGGCCTCATCACAAGTTTGCCGGTCCGGGAACTACGGTACCGGTAAGCTTGCCGGTACCGTAGGTCCCGGACCGACAAACTACGAGTTCTGCTCCCGGCACCCACGAGCAGAGCATGTCGGATGCACCGGTACCATTCTGAATGTATCCAACCTCCCATTCCCATTGAGCCCCATGGTTGTAATGGCCCTGTATTTCCCCCAAAAATGTTTTTGCCGGGGCTGGAAAAACTCGCAAGTTTGGCGGCAGCCTGCCAGCTTTACCGGTAAGGCTACCGCCAAACTTGTAATGAGGACCATTGCCAAATAATTCTCTAACCACTGCTTTCCTCCATCTTTTTGCTGAGGATGGCCTTTCGGATAATGTTCATCTGCTCCCTTTGCTTATGCTTTGAGGAATTTGGTGTGTTGATCCTTTTGAAATAGATGGTAGGCTCACAATCCATGCCAATGCAGTCAAAGGCGATAAAGGGAGGCAAAGGGGTGGGCTACTAATTTCGGTTGAGAATACCTGGAATTTTCTAAAATGGAAAATAGTACACCAGTGGTCTTGGTGGGGAAAATTAGTAAAAAGGCATGGTCTAGGAATGGAATATTAATTGTCAACATCTATAGCCCTATGGTCTACTGTTGCATTGCAATAATTTGAAATATTTTGAACAACTATTACATTATTGAATGAAAATAGTAATGATATCCCTATTATTCTTGGGGGGTTAACTCTAATTTCCTGACAGATACAGAGGTTCATGATATGGAAGTAGGCTCTTCCTCAGTGTGGAATAGTAAACTTAAGGATAAAGGGACTGTGTGGGGCAATCTATTAAGTAAGTTGGGATTTGTTACGCTCAACAGGTAATGTGTGGGTGACAGCTATTGGGTATATACGGGGACGGGTGTTTGGTCTGCTTTGGTTATAGACTATATATGTGTTAACCAAAAGGCTTATTCTTTGTGATAGTTAAGGCTATAGTCATAAGGAAGGAGAGTGATCATTTCCCACTCTGTATACTGTTCGATCTACACGATCGATTAGAGGCGATTGATTGTTGTGGTCCTGTATCGAACAATAGTGGTTATAATAGAATTAAGTGGCATTCTCTGAGGCTACAAAGGGCCAATTAATGTGCTGTTGTGTTGCGGGAGGAATATGTAATGCATTCCAATAATATACACATTTTATGTGTGAGTAGATATAGGATAAATACGTTTGAGAAGATATTGCGAGCGATACAAGAGAAGGTACTTATAAATAGGTCGAAAAATAGAATGAAAGTGTCTTGTAATTTAAAATAGGCACCTTGTGCTTGACCTGAAAAAGACAGCTAGAGAAGCGTAAACTAAGAAATTATTTAAAGAATCTAGTGACAGAATGTCATAATGTTATACTGAGTGGAGAAGGTGTATGCTTGGCTATAGCTCTTAAACAGCGGAAGTATGTCTAGTTGAGAGCCTATCACAGACAAATCGATAAAGAAAAATGTCAATCAATATCTGATTTTGCTGCTAAAAAAGGTAGTACATTATTTTGCAATAATATTAGTGGTAGAAATCCTGGTGTGGTAATCTGTTGAGGTGTATCTGAAGAAGAATGGGTATCATTATATTGCTAAAACCCTTGGTAAATGTTCGCCTGAGGCAATCGGTGTGCCATCAGCTGGAGCAAAATGGAAATTTGACCTCAATTGTGGAGATATTGGGCCAATAATACAGCATTTAAATAGCTTTCGGGCTGCTGGGCAGGATGGTACATGCAATGCCTTCCTGAAATTGAATACTGAGGCTTGGGTGGCTGCACTGCAGTGATTATACCCGAACATTAGCCAGACAAATGCAATTCCTAAATCATTGAGAGACAGTAATATTATCCTGGTCTATAAACAAGGAAAACGTAGCAAGCCAGTGAACTATTGGTTATTGGCAATGCTAAGATCTTTGCTAGAATTTTGTTGAACAAACTCACCAGTTGGAGTCAGGTGAATGATATCCTACCGAAACACCAGATTGCCTTTATGAAGGGAGCATCTACTATCCACAATTTCTTAAGTTCGGGCTCTCTTGTGGAGTTTTCATGGACAGCTTCCCATTTATTTGGCACATATAGACTAGATTGCAGACTTTTACACTGTCCTAAAATGGGGGTTGTGGAAAAAGCTGGCTGCACTTAAGATTCTGGAAGGATTTCTATGCATGACATTGAGAAACAAGTTTGTGTGAGACTGGTTACCATTGGCAAAGCAGCCAACTGGATACCTGCTCTCCATGGCGTAAAAAATATGGGTGCATACTTGCCCCATCTCTATTTAATGTATACACTCTGACCTAAATTCTGCCTTGGATGTATCAGCAGGGATTGTGGTTAAGTTTGGCAATCTATCCGTAGCTTGGCTTGGCTACGCTGACGACCTGGCTATATTAGATTACACCCCAAGAGGATTACAGGCTAAATTGGATTCATTGGGACCATACACTACTTTGAATGGTCTTAAAATAAATAGTGAAGAAAGTAAAATTATTATATTCAGGCCCAATAAATTGAGAGCAAAACATCCTTGACAGAAGTCTAAGGATATGTGTGCTGAGAAGGGAACCAGATACAAAATAAAGTTTCACAACAACTGGCAACATTTTAAAGAATTTGCTAAGAATGCCTACTTCACTACTAACAGGTTGTGTACGTTTAGAATGTAATGTCTTGTGTTGCGATCATTGCAACTCAACAATGCCTCATTACTAGTTTGGTGGTATCCTGCTGGTAATTGCAGCAGAATACCACCATATGGTATTACGGTTACCGGCACTTGATCTGCCAGAATAACAGGCCAGTAAATGTATGTAATTCCCCATTCCATGACTCCATGAGGGGAATTGCCGGTTTTAGCAGCACTTGTAATACAAGCATGTTTTGTTGGTGGGTTGTCGGAATTGCCAGCAGCTCTGAGCAGCAGGTAAATCCTGCCACGGCACCACCAAACCTGCACTTTGGTATTTCCATAAAAGTGGTGGTAACGGAATTACTGCAATTTGTCTCCCACACCGCCAACCTTGCAATGAGGCCCAAAATCTCTATGTAAAGCAAATGTATCAAATCTACTATTGTGTAAGAAAGTTTGGAGTAAGGAGCATGAGACAATAATCCATAAGATATTCAAACTCTGTCCTAAAGAGAGTACTTTTTTTGGAACCAGTAGTATTGGATGGTTGACTCGGAAGAGCAATTATTGGGACCCACTACAGTTAATGTTATACACATGCATAACGGTACCTGTGCATAAATGTCTGATAAAGAACATTTTTTAGATGATGATAAGGCGGACTTGATGTTGGAAATATTAACTAAAATGAATAGTGGCCTTTTTCTGGATGTCAAGAAAAAATATCCCAAGATACTTGATGGCCTTTCCAGAGAGCAAAAACGCTAGCAATATCGGCTGCTTAAATTTAATATGGCAACATCTTTGTAGATTAGTAGTGCATGAAGATGTATCCCACGTAGTTAAAGGATCTGAAGACTTTGTGGTGAAACAATTTCTGAGATAATTTGGCACCTGTTGATTGAATTTGCCAGTCTGGAATACTTGTGATTTCATTTGCCTGGGAAATACATGAATGAAATTAGCATTGTAGCTGTGTCCTAATTGTGGGAGATATTTATGAAAGGTAACAATTGCAATCTTATATTTTATATGATGAAATTTCGCGATTTTGTTTTTTGTATTTTAGATGATTCGTAATATGCTGTAGTTTTAAACGGTTGTGTTTTGTATGTGTATACATGTTGGTTTTATGGCTTTTAGCTTCATATGCTATATGATGTTTGTGGATATGTGTTGGTGTATATAAAGTCTAATTTTTGACAATATGTATATGTAATAAAAAAATAAGAGAAACACTATACAGATATATGTTGGTTTCCTAAAAATGAGTGAGGCACTTTGCAGACATTTACCGGATCCCAGTTACTCTGGATGCAAGAACATTTACCCTGACCTCTCATCTTAATTTCTTGCATAAGGGAGATGATGGATATGTTACTTATACTATTTACAGAAAATGCACATGTATTAAAATCAAAGGCTTCTGTGCCTATTGTATGCAAAAAAATGCACATGTTTTAAAACTATGTGTAGTGCTCCAGGCAGAGAGGGACATCACATCCTCCTTTCAGAGCATTGTGCTGTCAGTTTGAGAACACCAAGTGATATCATATGGGGTCAGGGGTGCTACCCTATCCTGCTTGATCACAGGTGGATCCAACGTGAAGTGCCCTGTCTGTGCCCAATGAGTAGGCAAATATGCAGTGACAAATACTCAGTTCATCTAGTAAAGGTAAGCAGACCACCAAGCCATTGTAATGCAACTGTAAGTGGCATTAATGTTGTGATTGGTATCTGTGAGCTTAGTGTGTAAGAGAGTGATCTACTATAGTTAGCATGTTAGGGGGCCAATTATTAAAGATGCACTCATAAGAAGGACACAAGTAGTCATGGGCAAGGCATAGTCAAAGGGCAAAACTAGTATGAGACTATGAGCATTATTGAGATATCTCTGTAGAAGATGAAATGCCTCTAGTAAGACTTGCACCACTGAGTCTATACTAACTTCCTTGAATTACCAAGAAGGACAACTATCATTAACAATGCAATCTGATCTTATAGGACATAGCTAATGTCATTGCAAATAAAGACCCTCATTGATATCTGTAAGGCCTGCTTGTGGGATTACTTTTGAAATGACAAAAGACAAGTTCTTAGGAGATTGGGAGTACAAATGGTGAAAATTCCTCCAAGTAGAATCACCATTACTGTTCTTAGCTCTGCCATCTGCTGCCCCTGGTGATTCTCTCTCAGCTCGTCTCTGATTCAAATTGTCTCCTTCCCTTGCAAATGATCTGAATTCTCTCTTCATTCTCTCACTTTCCTTATCCACTTTTCTGTCATCATTCAAGCATGCATCTATTCTCCCAATTATTAAAACACCCTCACTTGACCCCCCCTTTGCTCGAAATTCTGGGCTATTTCTCTCCTTCTTTTCCTTCCTAAACTATTGTTTACAATCAAGTCTCTGCCTTTGTTAACCTTCATTCGCTCCTCCCTTCACTTCAATGTGGGTTTAGGCCCTCTCTGTTAGGGATAATTTCCCTTACCTACTGAGTCCCTCAGCAGCTTTGCTGGATTTGTAGGATATTTTTTTTGTTCACCTGGTAAGAGTGTGAGCCTTTTTTCCCCACTCTTGCATGTGTTTTGCTGGGTGTGTTTAAAATGTCCTGTGTTTATAGACTATAGAGCCTCACCTACTCCATAGGCACCATCTTTTTACTGTGTGCTACACAGCACCTTCAGTGCAGTGACACTGGGTTGTCTTTTAGACATCCCAATTTAGACTCCATTTTCTGGGACTGACTGGGTCTCCCAGAACATGTAAAGTTGCATTAACTTTATTAGTCTTTTAAATCCACAGACCCAGTACAAACTATCTTATATTGAGTACTTAAAAGGGTTAATACTTATCGCTTTTTGTCTGTTTCTCTTGGAGCATTGTTTCGCTCCCTTTTCATCAAAACTTGGCTGGTGGCAGTGGTAACCACCCTATTTTTCCTACCGCAGTTATCTTAAATAACCCTGGTATTGTTTTAGGCTATCTTGGTAGCCTCAAACTTAAACCCGCTAGACCATATATGTTTTTATACAGTTCCGGCTGGGTTTATTCGCCATTACTTTTTGAAAATGTCTTTCTCATGTTTTACTCCGCATGCCAAACAAGATTTGGTTCCTTTGTTCACCGTCTTTTTTTCTTGGGCTTCTGCACAGAAGCCCTCCTTAGGCACCTGAAAATCTGGGTAGGCAGGATGTGAGGGAGGGGTTTTAGGACCCCTGCCATGGGTTCCCTTGGTAACCCAAGTCACACTTCTGTTTGATTGGCTAGGTGACTGTCCTGCCAGGACAGCCACCCTGCTGTGTGATTGACAGCCAGGCTGTGTGAATGGGGGAACACTGCATAAAAAGCAGGTGTCTTGGATTGGAAAGGCAGAGTCGCCACTGGAACGAAAGAACTGATGAGGAGCTGATGGAAGAGGACCCCTACAATGACTGAACCACCCGGTGAAGCCCTACTGCAGGTCCACATCTTCAGACTCCAACAACAGAGGAGATCTACCAGGAATCTTCTTCCCCTGAGCTGGTGGGACCAACCATTTCACCCAAACTGCAAGCCAGGACTCCCGCCTCTGGTCGAATTTGCTGTACAGAGCTTCAGTGAACCGGATAGCCAGGAAGGTCGGACCCTGCTTGGGTTTTAAGGATTTAAGGAGCGCACCTTTTATTTAATTGTTTTGCTCTGCTGCTGGTTTCTTCCCTAAGCAGTGCAGGACCCTCCACTCTTCCCACGTCATGTCATTCTGACAGTCGCTTCAGGAACCGTGAGCCTGCAGGAACTGCCAGGAACGACCGCCTCAGCTACAGCTTCTTCTTCATTTAAAGGTACTGTGCAAATCTGGTTGTTCGTTTCGCCCAGCCACGATGAAAGTGTGTGAAACCTTTCGCCAATCCGAGGGCTTGTCCTTCTCTACTCTTTAAACTAACTTTTCTGCTGACCAACTTCATCCGGAAATCTTGGCAAAGACTTAACCGCAAACTACCCTGAACTGTGTGATCTTGAGCAAAAGACTTTTGTCCTATTGACTTTGGCCCTAAGCCTTTCTGATTTGATTCCATCACTGTAGTTCCTCTTTCTGGATTGCCCTGATTACTTACCTGTTGGTGCTGCTCAATTTTAGTCTAACTTTGTTTTTCCCTCCCTTTTTAAATTGCTGGAGTGCCACTTTGCTCACACTTCGTTTTGAGTTTAATTTATCCAGAATCTATTGGGACTGATGTGGTGTATTAAGAGTGTGATTTTTCAACTGCTTTACTTTAGTGAAATGTTTTACAACTGATGTGTAAATAAATGTATATTCTTTTACTCAGAAACCTTGAGTCAGTGTTTGTTTGAATCATAGTAATTGCTGTCCTTTGTGTAACTATTGATACTGCTCACTTGCTCTTGAGATAAGTCTGGTTGCTCAGCCATCGCTACCACGTTACTGTGTAGTACAGGCTTGTACCAAAGATGAATTTGTACTCTCACCTATAGTCTTAATTGTGTGTGGTGTTCCCAAAGGGTACTTAATATAATTCTGCCTTACACTCTCACTCCACTGATACCTCACTTCTAACAGTAACTGAATCTCTTCTTTCCATCTGTTACCAGAGGCTATCCTCTCATCTTGTGCTCAGTGATCTGTCAGCTGCTTTTGATACGGTTGACCACTCTATCCTTCTTTCCTCCCTTTTGTGTTTTTGTTTTTTTGACTCTGTCTTGGACTGGCTTTGGTCTTATCTCACCTAGCGTACTTTCAGAATGTGTGGGTCTGGTCTGTCCTCCCCTGTCTTCTCTCTTCTACATGGTGTGCCCCAGGGTTCCTTGGTCGTCTTCTCTTCTGTCTTTATACCACTCCATGTGGGGCTGTCATATTAACACACTGTTTCTCATACCGTCTGTATGCTGATAAATCCCAAATGTTCCTTTCTTTCTCCTACTTCTCAGATTCCATCCACTCGTCTCTTTTGGCCTGTCTTCTCTCCATCCAATCTTGCATATCTTCTCACTTTTTATATCTGAATCCTTCTAAAACTGAGGTCCGTTTATTACTTGTGTCTCCTGTTCCTCTCCCCTTACCCCACCATCCATTTCCTTTCCTACTGCCTCCCTCTCTCTTGTCACCTCTGCTCAACATTTAGGTGCTCATTTCTATCCCTCAGTGTCTTTTAGCTCTCACAAATCCTCTGTTTCTTGCTCCTGTATTTCCAGCTTTAGGACATGCGTAAGTGCTCACCAGTTTTTCACTGTTCATGCCTCTATTATCCTGATCCTCCTCATCAGCACACCTGCACCTTCCTTTCCTGTCGGTCTCTGGCCAGCCTCCCTTGGCCCTCTCCTTGCTCCCACTTGTGAGGCTAAGAACCTGGGTCATCTTCAACTCCATACTTTCCTTTTCTCCACCCATCTCTGAGGTTTCAAAAAAGTCTAACTACCAACTCCACCTCCTCATAGGTATTCTTCCTTTCCTGTCCTTCCCCAGAAGATCACTGACTCCAGAGCTCTGGTTCTCTGTAGCCTGGACTACTGCACCAGCCTCTTTCTACTGTCCGACCTCTGCAGCTCATCCAGAACAGGACTGCAAGCCCTGGGATCGTATCTCTCCAGATCTGAAATCTCTTCATTGGCTCCCAGCGGCTGCAAGGATTAAATGAAAGACCCTTTGCATTGTCCACAAGGCTTTCTGGGGCCTAGGTCCACAATACCTTCAAATCTCCCTTCGTAGCTACCTTCCTACTCGAGCTCTTCACTCCTTCACTTCCAACTCCCTCAGTGTCAGTCGCTTCTCCAAGCAATGAGTTGGGGGCAGATCACTTTCCTCGGCTAAGGCCTCCCTCTGGAACAGCTCCTGCCTCTCTGAAACTTGAGGAGAACCATCTTCAGTTCCGGAAGCATCGCAAAACCTTCCTCTTTGCATCTGCTTTTGCTATTCCTCTCCCCTGCTAATCAGTCTGCTTTGGCATGGGGCAGCTGATTACCCCCTGATTTCGGGCTCCGATCCCTCCCCTCCCTGCCACATCTTCTACCCCAAATTCCCCTTCCAGCACTTATCAGACACCCTTTGTCTACACCTTATTCACAAATTTACCACCTGCTGGCCGCACTACCTGTTGTATTATCATGTGTTCAGCACTTTCCACTCCTCCCCTCCCCTCCCCCTTGCACTTTCTCCCTTCCCTTTCCCCCGCACTTGCACATTCTCAATGTCACTGGGCCGAGTAAGATTGTTGTTTTGCCCTCCCTTGTTCCCCCCCTCTTGCTGCGTCATGCTCTGAAACACTTGTGTTATGGCATGATACAAATAAAAAATCATGTCATATCATATTACTTCTTTAGTCTTCTCTCGTCTTTTCTATTGTTCTCGTCATCACTTAGGCGTCCCAGGATATCATCTTTACCTTTTTCATTCCATGTATTCCTTCTTCATGTGTACCCTTTGTTCTCTCTCTCAGGGATTCAATCTCCACTGCCCTGCACCACCTTCAGTGGTTGCTTTTTGATGCTCATCTTCTGTTTAATATCCTATTCCTTGCCTTCTTGGACTAGCTCCTACCTATCTCTCCTCACTTGTTTCTTTCTATTCTCCTCTGCAGGCTCTTTGCTCACAATCCCTCTTTCTCCTAACTGTTCCTCACCCACTCTGTGCCACCCCTTCTTTCCGGTCTTCCCCCTTCCTGGCCCCAAAGCACCGGAACTCTCTCCCTCTGTCTCTATGGTCTTTACCCAGTCTCTATCTTTCTAAATCCATGCTCAAAGATCACCTTCTTTCTCTCTAATCTTCTGTCATCATTTTTTCCAGACTTTGATTTTGACTGATTTTCACTTTTGTGTACCGTTTGATCCCATGTAAAGCACTTAGGCGTTAGGCGCTATATAAATAAAAGGAATTTCCACCATATCATAGGACCATGCCGTGCACCAATCGTCCGGGTGGTAACAGAAATTGCTTCTGGGGGAATTACAGCTAAAACACAGTAAGGCTCCATACATTCACAAACATTCTGTATAACACTATGTGGAAAAAATGCCATGCCAAAAATGGGAGCTGAGTAGCAGACAACTTTACAGAATCGAATCTATAGAAAATCACCTATGTTCTTATGCCATCCAGGAGAGAATGAAGTAGTAAATATGTTAGGGGAGAAGGCAAAGTGCCAGAAATTAGGCTATGGAAGCTCAAATTTACTGTGGCAGAGATGACCGCCATTGTAGAGGAAGTCATGGGCCAAAAGAAAGACAACACACCAGAGGAAGATCTTCATCTAAGATATGGTTGAGGCAGATGGTGAGCTCTCTGTGACATCAATGATATACAAATCTGGTCGAATTATCTCAGGGTCAGGGTCCACACTCTCCTTTTGCACCACAGCAAGAAGAATGCAGGGATATGAGGGGCATAGTTGAAACTCACAAGCTGACCCAATGGGAGGAGACTTTTAGCATCATCCTATACATGGCTGGAAGAGAGTGCATCAGATCAGTTGATGTTGGAGCAGCCAGCCAAGCAGATCCCGGTGGGTAGATGATTCTTTTTTGCCAAACATGTTATCCTTTTACAATGGAAAGCCATACACTGCCTGTCATCCTGCAACCTCTGTTGCAGTCAATGCACATGCACAATGGCCATGACCAATGCAAGGAGCTCAGCAATTAAGGCCCAAGGAAGGCCACACCTTAAGAAGTTCCACGAGTTCCGTAAAACACAAAAAATATGGTTCTTTCAGCAATACCTACCAGACAAATAAAAATACCTCTCTTCCTCCACCAACAGTACTGCATTACTGTCTAACATGCCAAGACCAATTCCAGTGTAATCCTATTGTAAAGCATTCCACTGCTCTTGAGCTAGGTTCCCGCTGTAAGCAATAAAATAAAATAAATAAATAACAAATGCTGAAAATTAAGAAAACCGGTGAATGTCATAGTGCGACAAACATTCTGCAGTGTTCTCAAGGTCCTTAGTCCCTCACCAACTATAATAGCTTGTTACATTTACACACACGATAGCCCAAAACATAATCAACTTTAACGGCCATATTCGAAATTGTTGTGGTTGTGGTTAGCCACATACAGTATCCGTGTACCAACAAACAGTGACAACAAGGCTGTCAATCACGAGCCACAGCATGATGAGTACCATCACGCTACACAGGTCAGAACATCATGCACCCCCACTTATGTCATGCAGGTTGACCAAATGCACTGGAGACAACATGACAGAGTAAAGCTATCCCCATGTCCACCAGCCTGTAAACCCAAGGCATGATAAGTCAGTAGCAAACACATCATCGGAATAGGGTGACCAGATGTCCTGGTTTTTCCGGGACTATTTGGGTTTTTGTGTCTGCGTCCTGGGATCCTGAGACTTTTTTAAGTTTAAAGACCACATCCTGGGATTTGGGGATGTTGTGGATACCATCCCGGTTTTGGCCCGATGTCATGGTTTTTCCATCTGTTTGTACCAAAAACGGGATGGTATCCACCCGATCCAAAAATCCCAGACAGGTTTCAAAACGTAAAAAATAGTCTTGGGAACCCAGGCGCTCTCTTCACTTAATCAACATGACACGGGATTGGCCACCCACATAGAAGTAGGAGTAGTTTCACAGCTGAAGCTGTAGTACTATTTCTATGTCAGTGGCCTGTCCTGGTTTTTTTATTTTCAAAATCTGGTCACCATACATTGGAACAATGCAGTCCAGAATGCAAATCACAAACACCCCATGCGTAATGTGCTGCATTGAGGTGCACAAGGAGCATGAATGTTTTGCACAAGTATGCCCTTATGCCCATTTTAAGTGACAGCATGACACATCTCTGCCAATTAGCATCTAAAGCACCTAAGACCTCCATGGAGGGGAAGAAGGGGCCAGCACATCCTTCACATGTACCGCTACCTCCACCACAGCTACATCCCCCGGCCAAAGTTCAAAGGATGAAGGTCATAGTTCAGGCAGTAATGGAAAGTAACAGACAGACTAACATCTGTCACCTCCTTTCGTGTGGCCTACACACCTCTCTCCACAGTGTCTCCACAGAGACAGTGGCCACACTGACCACCAGCACCATCCAACCCTCATGCATCTGTAAAACTCCACCACAGCTGACACAGAGGTCACAGCCATCTCCGCCCTATATCTTCCTGCACCTGTCACCATCTCCATTCAACTCACTCTGGTTAAGTTGGCGTTAGACATACTATAGCTAGAATCCTCACCTCTACTGCAACATTTACCCTTTCCTCACAATTCTCTAATCCTTAACCACCAGCCATGCACTGCAGTGACACCATTGGCAGGGTTCTGAGTCCACTTCTGATGATGGTTACACTGCACAGGGTTGCACAGGTTTATCGGGGAGGGGGAGAGGGGGTATGCCCATTACCATCCATCCCAATCACCACAATATACACTATAGGCTATTATTGATAGGCTAATTAAACCAGGATATCACATCAAGAATTGCCCAGGAACAACTGTGATGCGCCATGAAGGCAGCATCAAAGCAGTTAACTAATGCCATGGAGAATAAGAACAGTAATATTATAGAATCTAGTTAGGCTAAAGGTGTGTGACTAAAGAAACTGTGATGTGGACCATAACACCAACCATCCAGTTCATCTGGAGTGGACACACATTTCAGTAACTCCTAAGGAGGGAGTCCTTCCTAGCATTCTAGCCTGATACTGTCTTGCTAACATCCAGCTACACCAGGATGTAGCAAGTGCACCCACAAATATTGACTACTATGCAATAGGTATCGGTTTTGGGGTCAATGGTGGTGGAAGGGCATGGGTTTTCGGGAATAGGGTGTTGGCAGTGCATGAGAGTGTAGGGTGTGCACCTTTTGTATAAATATGTTAGCCTTCATGCAAATGAATCCAGTGGCCAGTTGTTACTACCATACAATTGATATTGGTTCCGGGGGCAGGGGTGGTGGAAGGGCATGGGTGTTGGGAATTAGGGGGGGGGCAGCGCATGAGAGTGTACAGTGTGCCCCTTTGGTATAAATATGTTAGCCTTCTTGCAATTGAATCCAGTGGCCAGTTGTGTTGTTTCTCATTCATTTTCTTCCAGTTCTGAGTTGAAGAGACAGGTTTTTAGGAGTTTTCTGAATTTTAGATGGTCCTTCAGGTTTTGAATTTATCTCAGGAGGGAGATCCAAGTTTGTGCGGCTAGGCAGGAGAATGCTGACCCACCTAGTTTTTTCTTTGTGTACATTTTTGGTTCCAGGAGGATGTCGTTACTGGATCTGAGTGTTCTAGCCAGCTGGTAAATGGTGATTTTCTTTTATAGGAATTCTGCTTCTTGGCCGTGGATTGCTTTGTGGTGTCCGGTCAAATGTTCGAATGCATTTGATCGAATGACAAAATGCTCGAGTCAATTTGACCGAAAACAAAAATGTAGATTTTTTTTTTTAAAAGTATATATTTATTTTTGCTCTAGTATAGGGAAAAACAGGTGTTTTAACACCAAAAACGGGGGTTTGGGAGGTGGACCCCCCCAAAAATAATAAAAAATAAAAAAATAAAAATTCGACCCTTTTTTTCAGTCAAATTAACTCAAGCATATTGTCATTCGATCAAATGCATTTGAGCATTTGACCTATAACCTTGCTTTGTTTGTTATGCACATTGTTTTGATTGTGACACCTTTTTTCACTGGCAGCCAGTGTAGCATCTTTAGTGCAGGAGTGATGTGGTCTCTTCGTGATAGTTTAAGGAGGAGTCTGGCTGCTGCATTCTGTACATGTTGGAGTTTCTCCAGTAGATAATATGGAATTTTGAGGTATAAATTGGTGAAGTTGTCTATCATGGACATAATGAAAAAATAATGGCTATTGTTTTGTGCATATAGGAAAGGAATGGTAGTATCTTATTGATTGTGTGTAGATGGAAAAAGCATGTTTTGATTATTGTGTTTACTTGCGGTTCTAGTGTTAGCCCGTTGTCCATTAGGATTCCAAGGTGTTTTACTATTTTTAATTCTGTGGGCACTCTTCCTAGTTCTGATGTCCATGCAATGTATTGGTTGCATTCCTGGTATTGGATATGATTTCTGTCTTGCCTGGGTTGAGTCTGAGGCTATTTGTATTCATCCAATTGTAGAGTTCTTTTAGACAGTATACTAGTGTTGTGTTCTCCTCTTGTACATCTTTGATTTTTTAGATGACTTAGGTGTCATTCATGTAGTTGTAGCAGGTGAGGCTATGCCTTTTGATGAGGTTGATTAGTCGGGTCAAGTAACTGTTGAAGAGTAGTGGGGATAGGGAGGATATTTGCGGTGCTCCACAGGTGGAGGTCTTGTGATGCTGATTTTAATGCTTTTATCCATGCTGTTTCTGTTATTTCAGATGGGAGTGATTTGATCCAGGTCAGTGCTGCGTCAGTGATCCCTGTTTCTGCCAGTCTTCTGATTAGAATGTTGTAGTTGACTGTGTTGAACGCTGCAGAGGCGTCAAGTAGTATCAATGCAGGCTTTGTGTTGGACTCTGCGTTGGTCTTTAGGTCATCCCAGATAGAGAGTAGTACCATCTCTGTCCCTCTCATGGTCCTGAAGCCGACTTGTGCCTGGACCTACAGTTGGAGTGTTTGTACATGTTCCAATGTTTGTTCATAGACATAGGTTTATAGCAGTTTGCCAGATAGGGAATGTTGGATATCAGTCTGTAGTTAATGAGGTTTCCAGATCGCCTCTAGTATCCTTGAGGAGTGGTTTGACATAAGCAGTTTTTTAGGCCTGTGATACTCTCCCCATTGAGAGCGATTGTTTGAAGAGGTTTCTGTGTCATTCCAGTGGTGTGCTTTGTGTGAGAATTGATTTACTGATGTTAGGTGGGCAGATGTCCATCCATTGGTGATCCTGCTTTTTTGCTGAGTTTCACCAGCTTGATGAATCTCTCTACTGATATTTGTTTGAAGCTTTGCATCTTATTCAGTCATTTCAGAGTCACTGGGGCATGGTGCACTGTCTGGTCAATTGGTCTGCATTGTATGATCCAATGTATGTCATTGATTTTATTTTTGGAGTGGTCTGCCAGGCTGTTGCATAGTTGTTGTGAAGGTACTAGTGTGTTGTTGCATCCAGATGGGTGTCTCATCTCATTTATGAGGTTGAATAGTTATTTTTGGAATTGGTCGCTATAGTGATTCGCTTGTCGTAGTATTTCTTTTTGGCTTTGAGTATTTCCTTTTTGTATGCTCTGAATTGTTTTGGTAGATTATTCTTGTTGTCTCGTCATTGTTTTTCCTCCATTCTAGTTAAAGTTTCTGATTAGTTTTTTTCATTGTACTGAGGTGGGGTGTGAACCATCTTGCCACTGCTTTCTTTTGTGAAGCTGTGAAGGGTGTTTCCGGGGAGATGCTGTCTATTGTGTCAGTGATCCATTTCTGGATTAGGTCTGCTCTTTAGTTTAAGTCTGTTCTATCCAGGCTTGCAGTTGATGGTTTCAAGGATTCCAGTTGTTCTTTTAAGTTACTACTTTTGATGGTATTCTGTTTCCTTTTCCAGATTGTGGGGAGCTTTTGGGGCAGTTTGGATGCTTATGCTGGTAGCTGGATCACGAATGGTATGATGAGGTGATTGCTCAGTAGTATTTGTATTGGTGGCGCAGTAGAGATCAGGTTTTTGTTGGCGATGATTGCATCACAATTGTGTCCTGCTGAGTGTGTCACTCCTTTTACCATCTGGCATAGTTTCATAGTCTCCAATTGCTTGATTAGTGATTTTTGATATTTCACATTCTCTTCTTCAACCCATATTTGGAAGTCCCTGAGGATGATCAGGTGGTCGTGTTTGATGACTATGTTCGTGATGTCTATGAAGGTGTCTACGAAGGTTGTGACATAGGTCGGCGATCGATAGATGAGTAAGAATGTGAGGTTTGTTTTTGAGTTAGCAGTCACGTGAAGAACCAGGGATTCATAGTTTCTGATGTTTAGCGCAGCGTCAGTATTTATTTTCAAGTGTTCTTTCTAGGCTATTGCAAGCCCTCCTCCTCTTTTCCTATTCTGTTTACCTCTGTGCATTTTAAGTTTTCTGGTAGGCAGCTGTGTAGTGTGACTTTGTAGTTGTCATCTAGCCAGGGTTCTCTGATGAATAGGATGTCTATTCCACTGTCGTAGACTAGATTGTAGATCTTTGTAGCATGTTTGGGCATTGATCTAGCGTTGATCACATTTCAGTGTATTTTTATAGCATTGTTATGTTTTGTTCCGGGTGTCTTCATATGGTGGTCTTGTTGGTGGTTTTCATTGTTGCTCTCAGGATGTGCGGTGTGCTCAGTGGGGTCATTGAGTGTATCTGCTAGGCTTTGTATTGGGTTGTTCCTGACTTCTTCCATATCTTCTTCTGTATCTTGTTGCAGTTGCTGTAGGTGACCTAGTGTTTTGGTGATATATGGAATGAGGGTGTTGTTTTCGCTTTTGTTCCTTCAGTTTGTTGTTTCTGGTCTTTTTCAGTGCGGTCCACTTATCTTGCCGGAGTGTCTAGCAGGGACGTCATTTGGGGGTCGTCAGAGGTCGCAAGAGCGACCGCTGGCGATTGGCCAGCGACCCCTGTCAATCTCTTGCGACCTCTGGCCGTTGACCAATCAGAGGAGGAGGGGGCAACAGCGTGCTGCAACGCTTGTGTTGGCCTCCATTTTGATTATTGCACGTGCGAAACGTGTGCGTGTGGTGCTTCTCGTCTCGCTGCTGAGGCTAAGTTTGTTGTGTCCAGGCAGGCTGCATCCACGTCGATCCACCCCCACTGAAGGAGGTCAGACCAGTGACTTTGAGGTGAGTCAATGAGTCGAACGGTGGTCGCCGCTGACGGCAGGCAGCACCAAATTCATTTTACTGACGTGCAAATATGTGCCGGTGGCGGCTTGCAAGCTGCCGCCGACACATATTTGCAGTGTAGTAAAATGAATTTGGTGCCAACGGCAGGCAGCACCAAATTCATTTTACTAACGTGCAAATATGTGCCGGCGGCGGCTTGCAAGCTGCCGCCGGCACATATTTGCACGTTAGTAAAATGAATTTGGCGCCAATGGCAGCCGCAGCACCAAAGCGGTCCGTGCTTCGCCGTCCTCCCCAGTGCCTGAATCCACTGGCATCGCTGTGGTGCCTTGCCGTACCTCTCTCCCCCAAGCAGGAGCAGGAGGGCACTGTGATGTGGCAGGGCCAGGGCGTCTCTGTTTTCTCTCCCCCGCCGGCCAGGAACAGCCTTTCGTGCTCCAAACAAAAAAAGAAGAAACAAAGAAATCGGGAGTCCTGATTTCTTTGTTTCTTCTTTTTTTGTTTTGCATGTGCGCTGGGGCCTCCGTCAATCTGAGGTTAGCTGACACTGGGTGATCAATCCGAACCCTATGAGCCCATCCAGAAATCAGAGGCTGACTCTGCCAAAAAAAAAGTTGCCTTTACCTACTCCTTTAGAAATATGGACCTGTAAGAACCACCGAGATTAACCCTTTCTGGTCTCCCCATCAAAGTGTGTCATGTATCCACTCTGCTGAGCTCCGATGACCATCCGCAGAGAAGCCTGGTCATGCCTTCCCTGCCAGCTAGAGCCCCTAGGACCAGACGCGTGATTAGGCATGCCCTGCATTCACACTTAAAATGTATATGTAAGGAGGAACATTTTAGTGTGCAATTCGTGCCTAGAAGGACGTTCAAGTATGCCACTGAAATAAAAGTTGAGAACATTCTTAATCGAAAAAAAAGTTGAAGTAAAATTCTGCGATGCGTATTGGACCAGTCATGATAAATAGCAACAACAACGATAAAGATAGTTAAAAGGACATATGAGATCAGAGAATTATCTAACGTCTAATTTTAAAAAAATGAAGGCCCGATTATTATTCGTAAAGAGTGGGAGGAAAAAAGCCATCCACGTAAAAAGTGAAGACTTCTTTGTACCTAAAAAGAGTGGGGTGCCTGCAGAGCCTCAGAATTGACACCAGGGTGTCCCCTACCCACCACTCTACCTATGGCCGTAGCAAACAAACACCGCCAGGCAGTGGGCTGGGCTAGGGACCAGTGCACCTGCACAGAGAGACCAGCTTCAGGCGCAACAGCGGGGCAGTCTCTTTGGATAACAAGATAGGGATGGGAGGGAGGGATCCTCTTGGCGTACCTTTGCCACAGCAGTGCCCTGGTCAGGGAGCTCAGCCTACGGGTTCTGCATCTAGCGTGCCTGGCACCCCTGCACAGCATCTGGATGAATGCCCATACGGCAAGGTCACTGCACCTTGACCTTGCTGCTGGAACCCTGAGTCTTAAGCACTCAGCAGCTCTCAGTGTAAATATATATCGTTTTTTTACACAGTTAAAAAAAAATCAAAGCATGTGTATACCTAATGTTTTTTTCAATATTTGTGTACTTTCATTTAGAGCCCCATAGGCCTCCACATCCTCCCCAAATGGAAACAGATGGCCTGGAGGGGGTTAGCCTACCATTACAGTTAGAAATGAAACTGTTGCACAAACAAAATAGCTTCCAGTTCCAGCAGCTAGAGTCCATGTACCCGGTTCCCCTGCGCTTGCTGGCCCGAGGTCAGCCTGCTACTGCCCTTCGCTCTCTGGATCCTCAGTTCTGCTGTGTTAGTACACTGTGCACCCACAAATAAGTCATTTATTGCAAAGACATGATAACATTCAAACAACATTGTTGTTGTATTCGCCTCCTCCGACCACACTATCCATCCTTTTCAAGATAAAAAGTTAAAAGAAAGTTTTCACAAAGGTCCACAAAAGTTAACTAATTCATTCTGATGAACATAATTATTAATAACTGAGTTTTAGTGCGAAAAAATATAAGGTTCCCAGAGCAGACCAAAGACTGCCTTTATATTCTTCCAGCCATGAGGAAGTAGTTGGAGAAAAACAGGAAGTGGGATATTGTCTAGCCGGCTTGTTGCCTGCAGTGTATAGTATGCTCCTCTCTATCGTCCTTTTAATGTGGAATGAATTGCTTGGTGTGAAATAATTTCAGCAAACAAGGTTTTGTTGCAGTATTTCTCCATATTTCACTAGGTATATATGTCAGTGGGGTTTGTTCTTTGGTTACATATGTTTGTGGTGGTGAAAATAGAAACATGTTCACAAATTCACTTCAGAAAAGCCAACATGTTTGACATTGCCAATGCTTGTTTTTCTTGCCTGAAGGCTTCAGCTCTCAGTCAGTGTAATTTAGATCCTCCATAGCTGGTATTATCCCTGACTGAGCTGGGATATCCCGTGCTGCTGGAATGAGAAACCTAAATACATTTCCCCCTTCCCTACCACCTCCTCTGAATAAAAAAGAAAGAAATCATACTGTGCACATGTCCAGAGCTTAATTTATCTTCTTAACATTTGAACATGAGAACTTAAATACCCACAAAATCCAACTCGTAGGCATTCAGTCATAACTTGGTGAAGGTTGCAAAGATTTGTCGTAAACTTCACAGAGTGTGTGAAGGCAATGTTCTGAAACTTCACACAGCCCTAAACCACAGAGTCACCTTCAAGGCCCTTTGCATTACCCACCACATGATTCACAGGTATGGTCATAGGATGAGACCGGTGTGTGAATATCTTTCTCTGTATAACAGAAGATTATGTAAAGGATGCAGATTGCTCAAAGGCTAAGCAGGGTTCTTACAAGCGAGTGTCTCCATGAAAATAGACTTGAATTAAAAAGGGGTAAGCCAATAAATGTTCCTGAGTTTGAATCAACAGTGCAGATGTGGGATAGGTCCTGCACAAGCCTAGACAATGGGGATGCCTGGAAGGGAGGGGGGGAGAACTGGGGAATTGGGCACCTCAGTGCACAACCAGTAATACCATGGGCAATAAAGAACCAATGTGAAATAACTATAGAAGAAAAAAGCACATTCACAGAGAAATTAGGTAGCAGGAGGCTTAATGTGCACACAGTAATGACAGCAGACACAAGGCGATGATTACTGACACTGCATACCAGTGTTTCTCGCTGATTTATTTAAAGGCCTGTTTTGCTTTCACTGAAGCACTGGCAGGCAGTATGTGCAAAAAATTAGGACACAGCGCTGCTTTTAAAGATGACATAATTGTGTAAAAACATATATTGTAGGTGTAATAGAAACCATCACAGCCCCTGCATGGCAAGGGGCATTCAAATGTAATCCTGTAACAGGCTAGAGGACTTGGGACTCCGGAGCATGTGCCCGCCCGAACCATGGGGGACCAGGGACCTCGCCGGTAATGCCGACGGTCGTCGGGCATGACCCAACCAGCAATGCACACCACCAGGCGGGTGCATGCGGGGGGGGCAGTTCCTAAGGGGCCCAGAGGTGCTGGGACCTGCTTCGGAAAAGCTCTGCATGGCAGGCCCTCTGACCATGGTGTAGTGCTGGCATAGCGCAGTAAACAGGACACAGAAGCAGGAGTCTGTGGTATTTTTGGCTGTTGCACGGGCGGATGAGCGCACCTCCTCTTATTGACTTGATGACACCAATTCATTTTTACCAACTCGCAAATATGTGCCGGCGGCGGCTTGCAATGTTGTTAAGCTGCCGCCGGCACATACATTCTTAACCAGCGCCTCTAGGACTCATACTAGTGACTGATAGTCTCCCTCTTTCAGCCTGTAGTTCCCCCGCCTGTGTTGTGATATTCAGGCACTCCTATTTCACATTCAGAAGATGCAGGAGTGCAGGGATCCACTGCACAGCACACCGGATCACCACCTTCCACACCGGCCAGTGGTCACAAAGGTCATTCGTTGCCTGGTTCCCCTAATCCCAGCTTCCCAGTAGTCTAGTCAGCTGGCTGGGCTCTCTTTCTCCATCATTAGTGAATTCAGGTTTGTGTGCAGAATATCCACACTGCTCAATGTTTGTCCCTACCCCATTTCCTTCACTGGAGCATATGTCTCTTCCAGGGCGGCTCCACCACCCCCTAAATATTTTCCAGCATGGAGTGATGGACACTGAGAACTGTATACTGTATACTGTATATTGTATACTCTCCAAGGCCACACATTGCTCACAGTTGGCAATTCTCTCACGGTCCTGCAATATACATGGGCGTCCCTCACTATGTACCCCATTCATTCAATCCTTTGTCTGGGGGACTTGCACTGTAGAGGTTGGTTGCTCTACAATACGGCAACCTGTGGTGAGCAGAGGGGCAATGCCATGGTGTGCAAAATGAGCAGATGAGTGGTGCCAAACTAGGCGGAAAGGTCAGGAGAAGGAAACTGAAGTACAGAATGAGTGACTATGTGACAGGCAGATGCGGTGTGATTGTGTTACGCTCTGCCACTTGCCTTTGTTAGTGGTTCACCTAAGGACTGTCCCGGCCAGAGTGCAGGGCACAGTCACATAGCTGTCAGATCACTGGATTGGTCTGAGTCCAATCAAAGTAATCACCTACCAGCCCACTGTACAGACAGACTAATGTGTTGCATGCTATGTTCTGCAGCCTGCCTTAGAGTCACATAAATGACCTGCCACTGTAAAAAGCAGTAGGATCTGTCACTGAAATTTGCAGGTGGTAGGACTGCTTAAAAAGCAGTAGCCTACTGCCTAAATCTGTAGGGTTGGCAAGTATGTTAGTATAATGAATTCAGTGCTGGCACGGCAGCGGCTTTACATTAGGGAAAGTAAGCAAGCCGCTGATGCCGGCAGCACCAAATTCGTTTTTACTAACATTACATTTTGTCTTCTATAGATCATGTTGGGGAGGGATTGAAGGCATTTTTACTTCCTGCTGTAAGATAAGTCATCGCCGGTTCCATGTGCCCCCGACCCCAGCCAGTGTGTCCATGTGCCCCTCATCGCTGTGTCCGTGTGCCCCTTCCCCTTCGCCACTGTGTTCATGTGCCCTCCTGAGCCCAGTTTACAGCAACAGCTTATGCAAATTAAACTGCTTAAATTAACCACAGGCATATGAAATCCAAGTCATTTGTGCCCTGCAGCCTATACATTTTACAATGCATTTAACTAGGATTTTACATTGTGACACAACATTATGTAAACTGCTCCTTGCCCGAGCCACACACTCAGCCTGGGCCTGCTGTGGCCTACAGAGCTAGTTCCTAGAGATCCTAGGGCAATGGTGCATAACATGCCTCCCTCTGAGTCAAAGAAGGTTAATGATGAATCGTTGCCGGGCCTGAAGTCAGTCTCTAGGTCTGTCATGTGCAAAGCCTCTGTGGTCCAGTTTGCCTTTGCATGATGCGTGCACCCCAGAACTCTAAAACTCTATTAAAAATTAATATGGTCTGGTGTTGCACAAATTAATCTTTCTGATATTTTGTTATTATTTTCAGACCTGCATCTTCGTGTGGGAGTTCCTTCCTTTCTGTGTTCTCTACACCAGCAAACAGTACCACCATTGAGCAGCTGACATCCAGCCTTATCTGTGACCGCTGTGAGAGGTAAATGAACGTGAAGCAACATATTGAAAATGTACAGCATATGTTAATGATCTGATCTGTTAGTCCATATCTATTTATGCATTGCAGCCTTGACCTAGTTGTTCCAACATTAAAGATGGCTGTCTCTCTTCCATTTAATCAGAGAATACCATTAACTTCAAACTGTATGACACTGAACGCATGTTTCACTTCAGTTTTTTGGGACCCAGGGGTTTCCTTTTATTTAGGGGCAGAGTTTGAACAGGTTGCAACTGTTAATCTCTCAAATGTAAAGTATAACCTTGACAGATAGGACTGACCTAAAAGTAAGCTACAAAAATAAATACTTGAGATGACTGCTTAGGTATGTACTCAGTGCTCCAGATAAGATTTTGAAGTGGGACTATTGTATTCCCTATTTTGTAAACTTGGAAGTAAAATGATTTTTAGGGAGTAAAAATGTAAATCTAGTTCCCCGCGGCAGTCTTTTGTAAGCAGGTAAAAATGCTTTAACTGAAAAACAGAAAGGTTTTTCTAATAATTATGTTGCACCTAGTTACTCATACACATTAAAAGATCATGTGCATGTCTACCGATCAAGCATTAATAATAGTACTTTCTTCCTTTGGAACTACGTGCGCTACCTCTCCAAACATCCATGGAGCTGTGTGCGTGAAAGCAGGGGCTCAGGGTCCACAGTGTTTGTTTCCTATTTTTTGTTGGGAGTATTTGTAATCTGTTTTTGTTTTTGGGGAGTACTCGCTTATTTTCAGGGAGTACAGTGATAAACTTGTAAGCCAAAGCAATACATATCAGATTTGTCTCCTCTTTGGTTTTCAGCGGAAGTGGTGCTCCAAAGAAGAGTGAAGCACAAAAGAAGTCGGGAGGACACTGAGGAATCCATCATTTGCTTGAATAATAGCTTCTGATTTGGCAGTACTAAAAGAACGAACATGTCTACACCTACAGGAAAACCCAAGGATCCAAAACAGAGGTAAATCATTGATATGTTTTCTCCAAAAGCAAGAGGAGCTGGTCCTACTCCAGGCTCTGATTCAAGCAAGCGCAAGAGGTCTGATGATACCTCAAGTGGCAGTTCAAACACAGCTGCACATGTTGTCCAACCATCGGCCAGCACATCAACTCTTGCTGGCAGCGAAGCTGCTTCTTCAGGTGCAGACAGTGCATATACATGTGCTGACATTTGTTCACTATCTTCACATGCTGACTCTTTGTCTACAGCTCCACCTTCCTTGGCTGACATAGCATCTCCTTCATTTGTGGTGGCCACTGAAGGCTCTTGTTCACGTGCAGACATTGCTGTGATGGTTTCACGTGATGCTGATGACTTAAGCAACACTTCAACTTTCCTGGATAGCGCTGAGTGCTCTTTCAACCCTGATGTTGAGGATAGTTCTTCCCATATTGGCATTTTTGATGATCCCCCCACTGTTGCTTGCTCTCCCGACATTTCACTCCTCGGGGAGAGCACAGGCAGCTCTTGGTTGCAGAGCAATAACAGTAAGCAGATGTGTCTAGCTGAGCAGGGCATTCCAAGAAGATCTCCAGCTCTCAATTTAGATGACAGTGTGGTGACTGATGTCACCAAATCCATGCAGTGACCCGGTACAGCCTAAACGTCCTACATACCCTGTAACTGGTTCCCGTAAGTTTAACGGAGACTACCAAACATATCCTTGGTTGGAGTATTCCATTCTGAAAGATAAAGTATACTGCTTTGCATGCAGACATTTTAGTTCTAATTCTGGAGGAGGGGGGCGTGCATGTGGCAATGTTGCATTTGTTGACATTGGCTTCGCTAAATGGGAAAAGATACGTCGTTCTTTAAAGTTGCACTCAGAGTCTGATAAGCATAAGTCTTCGGTTGTAGCTTGGGCAGACTTTAAGCGTGTACAACAGACTACAGGCCCTCAACATTCAATTGTTCAATGCTAGAAAAGGTTGGGGACCAAGAGATTGAAGAGAATCGTCAACATATGCTGCAGTTACTAAAGGTTGTATGTCTTTTGGGTCGTCAAGGACTTGCTTTCCGAGCCACAGACGAATCGCAAGACTCCCAAAATAAGGGAAACTTCATAGCAATATTGCGTTTGCTGTCTGATAATAATGAACTTCTTAAAGTAAAAATGGCTAGAAGATATGGGCACTACACATCTCCTGAGTATCAAAATGACATGATCTCAGTTGTGGCAAATCTTATACGTCAGAATATCGTTAGGAAAGTGACAAAGCACTTTGCAGTGTTGGTTGATGAAACCAAAGACATTTCACATAAAGAACAGATGAGCTTTGTGATCCGGTTTGTAGATGAAGATGGGAACATTGAGGAAAAAGCCATGGGATGTCACCACATGGAGAAGTTGGATGCCTCCAGTTTAGCCGCAGCCATTGACAAATCTGTACGCAATGCTGGCCTTGACTGGAAGAACTGTGTGGCACAATGCTATGATGGGGCATCAGTTATGAGTGGCTGTTTCAACGGAGTGCAAGCGAAAATAAAAGAAATTGCACCACAGGCAGTTTACATTCACTGTCATGCACATCGTCTAAACCTTGCGTTAGTGCAAACTATAACTAACATACAAACAGTGAAAGATTTTTTTCTCAACTTTGCAGGCTGTGTATGTGTTCCTTTCACAAAGTTCTCCTCGACACAAACTCTTTGTAAAAGCTCAAACAGAAAGCGGTCTGGCATTACAAGAATTAGAAAGATTTTGTGGCACTAGATGGTTTTATTGGTACGCTTGTCTTAAAAAAATACAGGCTCGATTTGAAACCATTATAGTTGTTCTCAGTGTAATAGAATCATCGCAACAACGTGACAAGCAGGCTTGTTCAGAAGCCAGAGGACTTCTCCGAAATATGCAATGCTTTGAGTTTTTGCTAACTTTGTTAAGTATGGAATCAATTCTGAAAAAGATTAGTGTGTTATCTGATGAACTTCAGAGAAAAAATCTTGATTTGCCAGATGCGAGTAACCTAATTCAAGTGACAAGAACTGCCCTTGTCAACCTTCGACAAGAATGCCATTGGGTGAAAATCGTCAATGACGCAATGGAATTGGCAGAAAAATGTGGTATTGAAACAGTTGAAGACCACGACCGCAGAGCTTTACCACTAAGGCAGCACCAACTGAGCAGCAAACTAAAAGAATACCTTGTTGGTACTACTGTAGGGAAGAGGCATGGACATTATGAGCACTCTGAGGATCGAATGCCACAGACTGAACGGATAAAGCAAGAGGTGTTTTTCTCCAACTAGGATTGGTTTGTAAGAGAGTTGGAAATTCGTTTTATAGATAACATGGGGCTTATCAAGGCTGCCGGCATGTTCAATCCAAAATTTCTTGAAGGAGTCATCTGCAGATGTTCTTGCTTGGAACTACCTAGGGCCCCAAGCAAATTATGCTGGATTGCATTCAGGCCTTGACATTGCAAGGAGCTATTTATCTGACAAGACTTTAGCAGGTATTCACTCTGGCAGGTACTATCTCAATGAATATTCAACAGGCTTTTCTGAGGTCCTAAACCTGTTGGATCTGGTTCTTGCATTGCCGATCACAACTGCAACAAACGAGAGCTTCTTTTCCTGTTTGAAAAGAATTAAAAACTATTTGCGAAATAGATGTGGAGACAACAGACTTAGTGATTTGTTGGTAATGGCATGTGAACCTATGGAGGTTGATGAGGTCAATTTAAGTAATGCTATTGACCGATTTGCTGACATGCGACACAGGAGGTATCCTCTGATAAGATTAACCATTATATCCTTTGATACTGTTAGGTTATAGCTCAATTTTCCAGTTAGGTCTTTCTTTTCAAGTCACGCGGACCTAATCAGTACCACACAGTCTTCAAAACCATCTGCTACTCTCCTACACTACCAGCCTCTTCTCCTCATGAAGTCAGCCATGATACATCGCTCATGCACTACAACCAGTTTGTCTTATCTTCAAAACACTGCATGGTATGCTGTTGAATTTTGTCAACATCCTAATATTTACCAGTGAGCTAAGCAACAATGGACCATTACCTCAGAAACATCATGTGTGTCTTTAAAATGGCAGCATCTGCCACACTGCCAGCATCCTCCAGATTTTCAGTCTAAGCAACAGCAAGACATTCAATTAGCATTTTCCTGTGAAGCCAGACAGGCACTACTAGTAGCACAGCCACAAGCATCTGTCAACCGCCAGTCTCTTAGAATTTGAGTAGCCTCCATCAGCATCTTCTTGACAAGTCAGCCAAAAGCTGCAGCACAGCTGGAGTTTTGTGTCATGAAAACATTTGCTATCCGATTCCCGCCTGGCTCTTCTTCATTTCCAGTCAATGAAGCAATGAAGAGCCATCTAAGCAGCAACTTCCTTTAAGCCAGTCACCAGCTGCCCCACAGCTACAGTTCTGTCTTCACAATGCCAGCACTGTATCCTTGATTTGTAGTCAACCAAGCAATGATGAGACACACCCAGTCAGTGTCCTCTGTTAAAACCAGCCCAGCACCATCGGCATCACAGCCAGTATTCTGTGACCTCAAAACAGCACATGCCATACTTCCAGCCTCTTTTCTGCCAAACACCTGCAGCTCCACTACCAGAGTTCTGTCTTCTTGATCTGTTGCCATTGAACACTTAAAGACCTCTCCTCTGTTTTCCGGTCACCTAAGCAACAACCTGCCTTCGAGTCAGAATCTTCACCTCACATGCCATTGAAACAGCAGCAATGGCACGTCTGTCAAGCCACTGTTCTGCTCAATCTGGTAAGAAACTACATTTTAAGTCTTATGATCAGATTGAAGGAAGAGCAACTGTTGGGCATTATCCCAAAATCTATATAATAGTAATCATTGTTGGAATGTGTACCATTGTGGAGAGGATGCGGGGTGTGGAGGACAATGAGAATGTAGGAACAGAAACCTAGGCATATAAAGATTGTTGGTGAGTGTGGGAGTAATGAAAAATGCAGCCAGGATGTTTTTCCCCTTAAAATATGGGGACAGGACTGATGAGGCTTTTGGCACTGAAGTTTGTATCACTCAGTAATGCCTTGAACACATTTTGAACTAATCTTTTGGCAGCCAAAATAACACAAGAAGAAGAATCATTAAAAACTGAGGATGCCATTCATGTTTTCTGGTGAAATATTCTCCCTCTCCCCTTTTTATCCTGGCTTTCCCCAACCTCATGCCCGCCTATCCGCCCCTGTCCCCCCAGAATGTGATTTTGCTCTGTAGTCCTGTTGGAATAACAGGGCAGATCCACATAAAGAGGGGATTGGGGTTCATACACTTCACGTGGCAACATGGACCTTGACACTGCTACATATGATGATCCATTCTTGTATGAAATGTCACAATACACTGATATCGTAACAATTTTTTCTTAGTGCACTGAGGGATAATGCTTTATGAGGCCACTTCTGTGATGTCATGGTGGGGGCGTGGTCAAATGACATCACTTCATGTGGGGTGTGGTCTAATGACATCACTTCCTGTGGGGGTGTGGTCAAATGGCATCACTTCCTGTGAGGTCACTCTTGGGGCGTGGCGCTGTGATGTCACTTCCGCTACCCCAGGCATTTTAGTGAAATAACGTCCCTGGCGTCAAGCGTTGTTGGCTGTTGTGACTTGTTCTGTTTGGAGGTCCATCGTGAAGTACGGTGTTAGGTACAAAGATTTTTCTCTTCTCTTGAAGTTTGTTCTGTTTTCTGTCATGCTTGTGTGTGTGTGTTCCCTTGTTGTGTCTGTGTTTATTGTTGGGGTGTCATGTTGTAGTTCCATTTAGTTTATTTTTTCTTTGAGTTGTCTCTTCCATCGTCTCGTTCTATGTCGTGGTGTATTGTGGTTCTTTGGAATCTATTGGTTTAGTGATTTGCGTTATTGTGGTTGTTGTACCCCAGGTTGTAGCTCCTCGCAATTTGGTTGCTTACTGATATTTGCTTTGTGTATCTGGTTTGGATTTTGGTGTTCATCTTGTGGTCTTTTTGGTTGTGGTTGTTGGACGAGGGCTAGTATGGGTAGAATACCCTTGTGGTTCAGTCATTTGCCAGTATTTACTTTCTGTCTCAGATGTGTTTTTTGTCCCTTTTTGTTTATATTTGTGGTCCTTTCATTGATGTTATAGGAGGTGGGTTGTGCGGCTAACTAGCTGTTCAATTCGTAGAGACCTGGAGGTTCACGTGCAGTGGGGGAGGGTGTTTGGGGTGGGGTCTCTACCGACTGCGCAGTGACAACCTAGGTTATGGGGTGGGAGAACTGGGTTGTCCCAACCGTCAGTTGGTGAAGGTGTCTGGTGAAGGTTTCTGGGTTGGTGATTAGTTTATGAGGTGACTGTAGCTTTGCTAATGAGGCACATCAGTAGTACTTAGCTTGGGGGTCCCTGGAGGGGTCCCTGGTGAGTGGGAGGGGCCTAGGATGGTGTTACAAAAATAATAAATGCATTGATACCTACCTATGGGAAACTTACCAGGTGGGAGAGAGTGCCTGATTTAGTGCAGAGTAGAGGAAGTCATAGCACCTAGATTGTAGGTGCCTGGCAAGGGAAGAGAAGCTAACATTGAGGGCACATCAGCAATACCAGGTATAGCTCACGAGTACAATTGACCTAGATGCCAAGGATGGTGTTCAATAAAAACATAATTGAGTTGATATCTAGCTATTGGAAACTTACCAGGTGGGAGAGAGTCCCCAATTTAGGGTGGAGTAGAGAACCTGGTAGCACCTATAATTTGGGTGTCTGGCAAGGGGAGAGAATCTCACATTCAATGCTAGGTATAGCTGCAAGTACAATTGTCCTTGTTGATGGATATGGCTGATTGCAGTGTGGTTATCTTGGATTTAGTCTAACCAGTTTTGGGACACCTGGATAGAAAAGGGAAAAATCTAGGATGGATGTGCACCAGTAAAGCAGTAACCCTCTGATATGGGGTATCTGGACTTAAAATTGGGCATAGCAGCAGAAGTAGTGATACCTATTGGATATCTGTACAGAGGTACAAAGGCCTAAAGTGAGGTGCAGCAGGAATGCAGTAACACAAAGGATTGGAACACTTGGATAGAAGGAGGAAGGCCCAAAAAGGTGCCACATTGGGGGTACAACAGTAAGTGTACAGCAGTAGATGTAGTAACACCTATATTTGGGACACCTAGATAGAGGGAGACATTGCCGTATACGGGGTTACAACAGTAATTATACAACAGTAAATGCAGTAACACCTAGATTTGGGACACCTAGATGGAGGTAGAAATGGCCTAGTATAGGGGCACAACTGTAAATGCAGTAATCGCCCAGATTTGGGACATCTGGAAAGAGCGAGAAAGTCCTAATATTGGGGCACAAGAGTTAATGTACAACAGTAAATGCAGTAATCACCTAGATTTGGCCCACATGGATAGAGGGAGAAATGGCCTAGTATGGGGGTAAAATGGTAAACACAGTAATCAACTAGATTTGGGACCCGTGGATAGGGGGAGAAAGGCTTAATAAGGGAGTACAAGGGTAACTGCATTAACACCTAGATTTGGGACACCTGGAAAGAGGTAGAAGTTTCTAATGTAGGGGTACAACAGTAAATAAAGTAACACCTATATTTGGGACACTTGGATAGTGGAGAATGGTCTAATATGGGGCAAAATAATTAATGTACAACAGTAAATGCAGTAACACCTAGATTTGTGACACTTGGATAGAGGGAAAATGGCATAGTATGGGGGTACAATGGTAAATGCAGTAATCACCTAGATTTGGGACATCTGAATAGAGGGAGAAATGCCTAATATAGGGGGGGTACAACGGTAATTGCAGTAATACCTAGATTTTGGACACCCAAATACATTGGAGAGTGGCCTAATATTGGGTCAGAAGAGTTAATGTACAACAGTGAATACAGTAATCACCTAGATTTGGCCCACGTGGATAGAGGGAGAAATCGCCTTGTATGGGGGCAAAATGGTAAACACAGTAATCAACTAGATTTGGGACCCGTGGATAGGGGGAGAAAGGCTTAATAAGGGAGTACAAGGGTAACTGCATTAACACCTAGATTTGGGACACCTGGAAAGAGGGAGAAGTTTCTAATGTAGGGGTACAACAGTAAATAAAGTAACACCTATATTTGGGACACTTGGATAGTGGAGAATGGTCTAATATGGGGCAAAATAATTAATGTACAACAGTAAATGCAGTAACACCTAGATTTGTGACACTTGGATAGAGGGAAAATGGCATAGTATGGGGGTACAATGGTAAATGCAGTAATCACCTAGATTTGGGACATCTGAATAGAGGGAGAAATGCCTAATATAGGGGGGGGGTACAACGGTAATTGCAGTAATACCTAGATTTTGGACACCCAAATACATTGGAGAGTGGCCTAATATTGGGTCAGAAGAGTTAATGTACAACAGTAAATACAGTAATCACCTAGATTTGGCCCACGTGGATAGAGGGAGAAATCGCCTTGTATGGGGGCAAAATGGTAAACACAGTAATCAACTAGATTTGGTACACATGGATAGGGGGAGAAAGGGCTAGTATGGGGTTACAATGGTAAATGCAGTAATGACCTAGACTTGAGACATCTGAAAAGAGGGAGAAAGGCTTAATAAAAGGGTACAACGGTAAATGCATTAACACCTAGATTTGGACACCTGAAAAGAGAGAGAATGGCCTAATATGGAAGCACAGGAGTTAATTTAAAACGGTAAATGCATTAACACCTAGATTTGAGACACCTGGATAAAGAGAGAGAGGCCTAATATGTGGGCAGAAGACTAAATGCAGTGACACTTAAAATCATATGGTTTAGCAAGGCAGTCAGGCTAGGTGCGAGATATGGATAACTAACACAGTCAGACTAGATGCAAGATATGGCACACTATTAAAATCAGGCTAAATGTGAGATATGGCTAACTAACACAACCAGGCTAGATGCGAGTTAGGATTATTATACTAACTTTGGGACCAACCCCTCAGACTGTATGCAAATAGAGAGAAAGAGAAGATGGGTTTGGGTTGGTCATTTTAGTGGGGTGCAGTAATGGCTGTAGCCCCTGCACAAACCGCACTTACCTTGTCTACAGCTGCTGGTTGACGGCTCCAGGCCCACACAGGCTAACTCGGGCCAACACAATCTAGAGCTGTCCTTTGCCTCAGGGTCCTTTGCCACAGGGGGCTGTGATGGGCAGTGGGGCTACCCTACCGTGCTCAGATAAGTGGAGAAGAGCCGCCAATGAAGGGTCGGGCTGGGAGGGGGACAGAAACAAGGAAGAAGGGAAAGGAATAGTCCATGAGCTGCAATATTACAATTTTAAAGCTGGGAGTATTAGAGAACATTAGAAAACACTCACCCAAGATGAAATAAACCGGCAAATGCAGTGTTGATCGCGGCAGCAGCCCTAGTCAGGGACCAAAGCTTGGAGGAAGGAGCAGCAATCATGGGGTCGGGCGCAGGCTGGGAGGCGGGCGGGAACAAGTAAGAATGGAAAAGAAATGGCTGTGACCGGTGATGTGGCAAGGGCCCACTCTATGGATATGTATGTTTTAAATTCACACTGGGAATGCAAGAGACTATTAGACAACACTCACCGAAGATGGATTGAGCCGGCAAATGCTGCATGGAGCACCAGCAGCAGGTCTAGACAGGGACCAAGGCTTGGAGGAAGGAGCGCCAATCAGGGGTCGGCGCAGGCTCAGAGGCGGGCGGGAACGAGGAAGAAGGGAAAGGAAAGGTCCATGAGCCGCAATGAAGCGGGGGCCCACTTTATGGATATTTAAGTTTTAAATTCACGCTGGGAGTGCCAGGGACTATTAAAAAAATCTCACCCAAGATATATTGAGCAGGCAAATGCTGTGCCGAGCGCCATCAGCGGTCCTAGTCAGGCACCAAGGCTTGAAAGAAGGAGCACCATCCAGGGGTCGAGGGCTGGGATCTTTCTTATTTCTCTCTAACCTTTTCAGTGTTCATCATGCCAGTTGTTCCTTCACTTAGATTCTCCTCCTATACATCCTTTATGTCTCCTCTCTCTGCTCCTCTCTCTCTCTCTCTCTCTCTCTCTCTTGATCTTTTACGCTGTGCAATGCTTTTCTTTCTCCTCCACCTTGTTTCTCTCCCTTTTCATCTTGCATTTTTTGTCTCTTTTCACCACTTCTTTCCAGCTTCTCACTCAATCCACCTCATGATTTACCACTGAATTTCTCACCTTCATCTGCTCTTAACCTTTACAATTCTGTGCTACTTGATCCCACCCCTGGACATTCCTCCCCCAACACTGATTTGTTTTCTCCTTCTTGCACTGTGTTAATTTCTCCCCTTTTCTTCTCCTCTTCCTACCACTTCAGCCCCTTTCCCTCTCACCCCCACTCTTCTCTCCAACTTCGCTCCACTTTCTCCCACCTCCACATGTTCTCTCTCTCTCTGCTCTCCAATTTTGCTCGATTTCATTTGCCTTGCTCTCTCTCTGTTGTTCCTTATCACCTTATTACCACACTCTGAACAGCCCCTTGCTCTGCATAGCCCTGACTTCCTTGGTATCTGTCAGCACTTGCCAATTTTCTTCCATGAAGGGGCTTGGTGCTGGCTTCTGCAATTGTATGTTCAGCCATGATAATGGTTTGGTCATGTCTTTGTACTACAGAATCGACCAGTTAGAATGTTGGGTTAGCTGCTTGCCCAGCGGCTTTACTAGCTTTATAGTCAAATATTTAGTTTTTATGGCCACTGCAGTGTCTAGGAATCAGAGCACCTTGGTCTCCAGCACAATGACTTTGAGTGCTCCAGGTGACTGCAAGAAAGTGATCACATAGTCTCCGGACTATTAGGTGAGCCACATTTGCAAGCTGTTGCCAACCAGACCTCCATCTTAGAAAAACCCTGTGTGCATGTTATGTCTGCTCTACAAACTGCATCATCTTTGACTTTCTTCATGTTATGATGTTTTTATACTGCACCAAATCACTACTATAGTAGTCTAAAAGAAAACAGGTTTGTGCCCCTGCCCGGGATTTCCAGCAGATACTCTGTGAATAAGGAGTAAAGAGAAACTAGTGGAGGGAACAAGAAAGAGAGTAGCAAAGAAAACAGATGAGTAGAGTAAGACAAACTAATAAGGTAAAAAGGAGAGGGGTTGTGACTGCCTAAACTTAGAGACTTGACATTCTGAAATGCATTGCAATATGTACGAATAATGTGAAAAGTGAAAAGTAAGCCCCAAGGCATCTGTAGATAAAGCAGATAGAGGAATGTTTATGTAAGAACAGTTTAACATAAGCTATTATAATATGTGTTGGGTACAGTCAGGTGTGTGATGGATTTGAGAACTGTTGATGTATGGATGCTAATGCTGTCTGTCTGAGAAGGCATGTAATGTCTCTGACAAAAAACAGCATAAAACTACAGGGGTGCCATGCAACAGCGTCAAGAATGGTCTGCCCCGGGTTATAATGATTAATAGGTGAATGTGAACAGAAACATGGGGGAAAGGCATGTGAAAGGAGTTCTACCTTAGGCAAGTAGTAAGCTTAGTAGTAAGAAATGTAGTATGCTATCAAATTGTGTGGCTCTTGTGGTGGGTGCCCAAGCTACATATAATTTTTAATTTAGAATCACTAAAATATGTATATGGTGGTATCGTCGAGTCTAACACCATTGATACATTTCCAGAGAGCAGTGTGATGTGCCCTCGCCAGGGCAGCAGAGGAGCAGAAAACTGGGGATCAGGTTACAAAAGTACAATTCAAAGGTGGACAGGCAAGGAGGGAAATCAGGAGTGGGGATGGAGTTTGCAGGATGGTAGAGTCAGTGTAGAATGATCAAGGCATAGCACTCACCAGACAAAAAGTATATGATGCAGGCTCCTGCAAATAGGCATGTACCTTTCTGGGCAGCTTCTACTACTTAAAGGGAAGAAATTAAATTATTGAGGAAAGGGTTGTGTGATTGGCATGAGATAAGCCAGCCTACCCTTGATGTAGGGTATCTTCATTGTCCTTTAGTTGTTACTATAACCTGTCAGGCCCCAGAGACATCAATCTGGATTGCACAGGAGTGACAGAGCCCTGAGTGGACTGTGTACAAGGTTATTGAGGTGGGGTGGGAGAAAAATCACGGATGTACAGGATGCCATACATACCACACCACATACTTAGTGAAGGGTCAGTGAAAGAGAATAGTGCAGTATTCTGATTATATACCATGCGGCCCATATTGGAGAATATGTATGTTGTTAAAGGTGACTGGGAACCTCATGGTAGGGAATGCATATGTGGCTGCAAATGGACTGGAATGCCTGGGGGATCCCCTGTCTACCTGCTCCAGAGCTCACATTACAGAGTGAGCTGGTGGTCCTATGCTCCCAGGGTCAACTAGGTGATAATCAACATATTCAAACATGGCACTTTGGCATGATACCTAGAACCTTTGCAAACAGTGGACCCACAAACAATCTGTCTCTTATCATGCAAACACCCTCTAGATCTCGATACTGGTGCTGTCGCGGAATGTCCCCACTGTTCTCCAATTTTGCAAATCTCTCAAAACATATTTTTTTCAACAACACCTGGCCAAGAACTAATTCCAATGGGTGCACATCCCGATGTAAAGACCTCAACTCACAATACTCAGCTGCTGTTAAAAGATGCCAACCCACTCTGTACAGTGCTCCACAGCTCTTGAGCAAGGTCGTTGCTTTAAACAATCAAATAAATAAAAATAAAATAGAACCAAGACTGGACAAACTTCCTAGAATGTGACTCATAGGGTCCTGGAATCCTTTAAGTGTGATTTACTATATCCTGATGGAATGTTGACAGTGTCAAATCCCATGACAAGATCGCAGTGGATTTGCTGGTCTCTTTTTGTGCAACAATCAGGTTTCTTGGTTCTCAGTTTGAATCTTGTGCTGTTTTGTTGAGTTTGTTCAGCCAATAAGAGGCTTCAAATATCATAAAAGAAGTTCAAGACCAGATAAAAGGTCAAGCTTACTAAATACTCCTTTGTGGGGATTGCCTTGCTGCAGTGGAACATGGGATACAGGGTGGGCTCCAACATGTAGGTTGCAGGAGCATTATGACCAATTTTAGGACCAGTTTTAGGACTTTGGTGTTTATGTGCAGTTGGGTGCTTTTTGCACATGTTCTATTGTCTATTGTTGTGCCCCTTGGTCTTCTTATTGTTCAATCAGTGTTTTATTAGTCTCCTAAAAACCCCTTTAAAATTGTCTAACCTTTCTTCTTGTCCCTTTTATGTTTCCCTGATAACACTGTAAAAGCCAAAACATTTTCCTGTCCCAGTTCCAGCCCCATTTCAGCCAGAAGATAGGGAGGAGCCGAGCCATTGGCAGAAGCCAGTGGTGAATTAGAAGGTATGAAAAGATGTGGGATGTATTGACCCACTTTGGCTCTGCTATGCTGCATCATTGTGTTATGATGGTGCCAGAAAACAGCAAAATGGCAGCAAAACCCTTGTGCGTACCAAAACCTCTGAAAACCGTGCATTGCACCGCACAAAAAGATGTCTGCCCAATCTGCCGCTCATGTTGTCAGTGGTGGAACATAGCTCTCACTCCTGAAACATGTCACTGGGCTCCACAACAAGTGAACATGGAGTTCAGAAGGAAAATGCAGTGCTTTGCTAAAGAAAACCCCAAAATCTTGCTTTAAATCCCTTTTTCTGTGTTGCTGAAACTAAAGAATGCCGGTGGAAAACACCCTCAAACATCCAAAATTCTTGCTGGGTGCTACAATTCACTTAGTTAAGAAATTATTGTGAACTTACAAGGTTCTGAAAAGCTGAAAGCATAAAGGGATTTCCACAGAAAAAGTGGTCTGTCTGTGGATCTGTCAAAAATCACGGCGCACCGTGGGAAGTACGAGGAAGTACTGTTTACTGGCGTGCCGTGCTGACTGGAATTGCTTGGAAGTGTTATTGAGCATTCCTTGCTCATACGAAGCTACGTGATCTAAACTGACATTTCGGCCGGAGGAAGTCTTTTTAGTGAACACCGTGGATTGCCTGATCTTGTGGCATTGAAAAAGGACTGTTTGGTTGGGCTGCGCCCTTGCGAATTGAGATGCCCATTCTTTCTGGCTACCTCCTACTTATTCCCAGCAGCCAGCGCACTCGCGCGCGCACCGTGGGAAGTACGAGGAAGTACTGTTTACTGGCGTGCCGTGCTGACTGGAATTGCTTGGAAGTGTTATTGAGCATTCCTTGCTCATACGAAGCTACGTGATCTAAACTGACATTTCGGCCGGAGGAAGTCTTTTTAGTGAACACCGTGGATTGCCTGATCTAGTGGCATTGAAAAAGGTGACTTTCAATTATCTGTGTGCGCATAGCGTGTACGCTTGGTGTCGCCATCGTGCCCGCGGGAAGCACTTGTATATTGTGTACACTGTGTTCACAGCATAGCGTATATGCTTAGTGCCTCCATCGTGCACGTGGGAAGCGCGTGTACGCTGTGCACACTGTGTTCACAACATTAAGTCAGCGTGTATGCCGACGGAAACTCCAGCATATTGAATGGTTGTTTTCTTTCTTTTGTCTCCTTTTACTTAAGCACTGTTTGGTTGGGCTCCGCCCTTGCGAATTGACACGCCCATTCTTTCTGGCTACCTCCTACTTATTCCCAGCAGCCAGCGCACTTGCGGGCGCACTTGCGCGCGCACCGTGGGAAGTACGAGGAAGTACTGTTTACTGTTCACTGTGCGGTGTTGCTGATTTATCATGGTGAATGGTCTCCGTAGCGGGCGAAAAATCCACGTTATAATGAGCAAGGGTGTAAATGGTCCCAGGGGAACACAGGCAGGTAATGAGGAAATGGTGGAGTCTGAGAGCGAGGAGAATAACTTATCTAATAAGGTGGGAACATCTGTGTGTGTAGAAACCCAGGGGGATATGATCTGCCAAATAACACCACCCGAGATGGCTGAACAAGAGCTAAGAAATGAGATATCAGTGGAAAGCATTCCCAAGAGTCGACATTAGAGACCTTTAAGCTCGAAGCAATGAATCATGATTGTGAAAATGGGGTCATGGATGCGGGTCTAGGAGAATACCGGAATGGAGACCTATTAATGAAAATGGGTGTCACTAGCACGAAACCCAGATTCTCTGATGTCTCTATTATTGCTCCAGCAATTGAGGCACTGCTGGATAGGAGGATACGTTTTTCTAGAGGGCCCTCCACCCCAATTAAAGCTAATAAGTACTGCATGGAGGATGTACATGTGCCTATTGATCCTGACGAAGTACTCAGTACGAAGGCCCAGGTGCACACTTTTTTCGATGATCTAATTAATAACAAGGTGAATAAGGAATTCAAAAGCTCAGAGACCAGTTCACCTTCAGAAGTAGAAATTCCGCCTGGAGTGATTCCTATGGAGTCTGGATTTATTCCGGTGATGGTACCTTCCCCTGTTGAACCACAATTAACCTTGTCTGATCTAGAAGGTGAAGTAAAACGTAACCTAATTGAGTCCTCTGATATTGGAGCTGAGTTTCCGGTATTGTCCAGGATCCTTAATCTACATCGATAAAGGACATGACCATACCCACGTCCAACTCGGATACTCACACAGTATGTTAACAGAGCTTCTTACAAAGGTCAACAGAATAGAGGGGTTATTGTTTACTTGTGAGGCCGTTGCGGTCCTCTCTAGTGGTAAACAAAGGGAGAGCCCCCCATTGAGCAATAAAGCTTCCCAAACTCCAGCTGACCCACGATTGGGACCCAATGCGGTTACTACCTTTGCAGCAGTCGCTGCTTGTGATCCTAACAAAAATGATACGTCAGCTGCAGCAGAAATCAAACAGCTAACTGAGTTGGTATCGGCTAATGCAGCGACCATACAACAGATACTAGTCAGTATAACAAAGGTTAATCCGAGTGAAGAACCGTTGGGTGCTCAGATGACTAGTGCTGAGGTGATGGCCGCACCGGGGCCATCGACACCTAATGTTAAAAAAGTAGAACCTTTAGATAGCCCTTCAGCACTAACTAATTTAATTGACTTGGAAGATGAGGCACAGTTATGCCAGCAGGACTTGAGAACTTTGAAAGTGAAAATGGTTGAGGAACAGGTTTATGAACCTGTCTTGTCAAGGAAACAGAAGAAAATGTTGCTGAGAGCCACTAAACGTAAGATCAATCAAGCAAAAAACTTAAAATCAAGGAATAGTCAAATTTCACCCAAAGACACTTTTGACTCACTAAAAGTTGACTCGAAGAACTCGTCCCATGAAGAGGAGAGGATTGATCTATTGCAACTTAATAAAGGGTCAAGGGCCTTATTGAATATTGATGTAACACAGAGTCCTTCGGATGTAGGGAAGTCGCAGTATAACAATCACACAGGAAGAGATCTTGGGGGTAGTGCTCAGTGAGAGCACGATTGTTCTCCCAAACAAAAGCAAACAGATTTGACAAAGTTCTTTCCTGCTTTATATATGAAGAAGGCCTCTAATAAAATCAAGGTTGCAGGGACTAATAAAACCATGAAAAAAACAGTTGCAAATAAACCTACTTTAAGCAAATCTAAGATGTCACTTACAAATGGACAGGCAGACCAAGATCGGTCATTGATTAATCACTCGCCCCCCCAGGTGAGACCTTCTAATAGTGGCATCAAAGAATTTGTATCTAAATTAGTCACTGATGATGGGGATATAGCTGAAGATCTGGGTTTGTCGCATGGCAAGAATAATGTGAATACGGGCCTGGATAGGCCTGAATCAGAAGCCCAAAGCCGAACTGATGAGGTATACTCTGCATTTTATTCTCATGACCATATGGCAAAAAAAGAGGTAATGTCCCTAACCCCCGAGATGCCATCTATTATGGGATGGGAAAGCAAAAACGAGCCTAAATCGTTTTGCAATGCTGAAGGTTTTCCAAGAAATCCCAGCGTCAGAAGCAACGATATTGACTGGGTTTGTTTGGCACACAATAATCCCACGCGGATGATATGCGGCTATCAGTCACATATCATCACAAGATTGATTTGGGCACAACGAGAAGATCTGGAATTATTGGGACTACATCCCTGTCTCTTTAATACTGGCGAACTCACAGAAGTTTTCATTGCGACTGTTCCGGAACCCCCGCAGATCTCTAACTTAGCAGGTACTCAACCTCTAATTAATGAGGAGGATTTGAAGCAATTTATGAACTTGGCAGCCTCCCTAACAGGTATGATGAGTATGGGGGCATTGACTCCATCTTCCCCGCATACAAAAATGGGAGTGAAATAGGATGAAAATCCGGGGATTAATGTATTTTCTTGGAACTCATGTGGAAGCTTTAATTTGAGGTTATGGAATGCGTCATTAGTTAGCGACAGCCGCCCAGGGATCTATTTGATACAGGAAACTATGATCATGGGCGATGTAGTCTTAGAAGGGTTTGATTCATATCACCAGCCTGCGGTAAGAGGAGATCGCAGCCACCCTGCTGGTGGCCTTGCTATTTTGATTGATAAGCAGTTAAGATTAGAATCCTCTATTGTGTGGGCTGATGATGCTTTATTGGTGGTGGAAATTGTATGCAAAGATCCAGTGTGTCGAAATGTTTTGATTGTTAATCTATACTGGAAAGAGGTCACAGTGTCTTTTGAAACAATTACCAATAGATTGAACCTTATCTTTGAACAGGTACTGATGCATAAATTAACTTTTAATGTAATAATTGGTGGTGATTTTAATTCCACATGTGTGGTGATAGATACAAATGGGAAATATTCCACGCATGATCTGAAAAGAAAATCTCATGTAAATGGTGTAAAGTGGTTGGAATTCCTTATCTCATGGGACATACAAAGTGTCCCTTTTGAAATGGGAACCTACCAGTATACTTGGGCAAGAGGGAACGTTCGTCACTCATTGACTACATTTTTGTATCAACAGGGCTGTTACAACTAATTGATCCAATAGTAATTCACAATCTATGGAGGGGGGATCATTTAGCTTTGAATGCTAAGCTTAGATTGAATACCACGATTTTTGGTAGTATTGCTATGCTAACTGCTATTGAATTTGATCGCGTAGGAGCATCGATTAAGTGGACCTCTAGTAGGTGTAATGAAGTCACCATGAAAATTCAAAATGATATCTTGATTATTACGAGTTATGTGTCTAGTGGAATCTCGTGTGTTATCGCTGAAATTCAGAACTCCATAAGAGTTGCACTCCATATGGAACTTTTGATCAAATCACAGGCCGCTAAGCTTACGATCTCGCATCGCCATCAGTTTAATTCAAAAGTAGTAGCACTAAGGAAAGAGAAACGCCAATTGCTCAGACAACTTAGCAAGGGTAATCCTACTACCATTGAATTTTATGAGAGCAAAGCTCATATCATCACGACCTATAAAAGACAACTACAATTGATGAGGCATGAACTGATTAATATGGATAATCAGAATTGAATCACTCTTTTATTATTGAATAATACCAGACTGGTGTGGGCTACTATGCGTACCCTGTTTGATAAGGCTGAGTCGATTGGAGAATCGGCAATATCTGCAGTAGTCTGGACGGGGTACATCAGAGCTAAATTTACCATGCCAATTGCTTTTGGTATCTATGGGGATAGTTTAATATTTAGGCCTACTGTTTGTGGCTGTCCATGGATGATGGAAGATATAACTACGATCATTAGGAAATCCAAAGGGTTTCGAGCACCAGGTCCTGATGGTATTCCTCCTTGCCTGATTAAACTTAACCCGGATTTGTGGACAAGAATCTTCAAAATAAAATGTGATGCTATTTATCCCTTGGGCTATATTCCAAATTCTTGGTGTACGGCCAATATCATCCCAATCTATAAAAAGGGTCCTATGAATGAACCGGCAAACTATAGGCCGATAGCGTTGATGGATGCTTCAGCTAAGATCTTTACTAGTCTACTACTCCAACATATCAATCAGCATATCATAAAGTTTAACCTTTTATCGAAATATCAGACTGGTTTTCGTCGTCATATGGGCTGTCAACTCATTGCTCATGTATACCAGCAGACTAGATCTTATAAGGCAGGGCCGGTATATATGGCGACCCTGGATCTTACTGCTGCATTCAATTCTGTAATTAGACAATTACTATGGACAAAATTGATTAAATATGGTTTTCCAGTTCAGCTCGTTTCAATTATTGCTGCTCTCCATAAACAAACCACCTATCGAATTCGTTTGACAAAAAAGGGGGCATCTACCGATATTATTCCCACCGAAATTGGCCTCAAACAGGGATGTAATCTTGCTGCGGTCCTATTTAATTTATACTTATTAGATTTGGACGAGCAATGGAAGGATGCCACTATTTTTCCTGTCAAACTGGGGGCAATTGTGATTAATTAGCTGAGTTTTGCAGATGATTTGTTATTTTTTGATAGGACCCCTTTTGGGTTACAGACTAAACTGGCATTGTTTCATTCTTTTGCCAGTAACTACAATCTAGAGATTAATCTAAAAAAATCCTTCATCGTCACGTTCATTAAAGGTCGAGAAAAAGCTATTAAATTCTCATGGGGTCTGAATGGTATTGCTATTCCTAGGTCCACTGCCATCCGCTATTTAGGCTATCATCTAGCAAGCTCATACTCCAGTGACGGGTGGAAGACAATTTTGTCTAATAAAGCAATAATGCTGACAATGCAGATGAAAATGATTTACCATCGATTGGGGAACTACTCAATGATTCCTACTATGAAATTTTACGCACAAAAGATCAAACCAATTTTATTGTACTCCCTAGATATATGCTTGTATGATGTGGAACAAACTCTTGGCGTGATCCAAGGTAAAATGTTGAAAACTGTATTGGGCTTGGCTTATTCCACCCTGAATGCTATTGTGTGTCATGAAGTGGGCTTATTACCATTATCGGTGAAGTGGCATTGGCGACTACTTATGCACTATGGAAAAATGCTAGCTCCCCCTAACGATTCCCTTTATGAAGATCTTGCAAATATGATTAAGAAAGGAGACCCTCCCTCCTTTCTAAAATTTAGGGACAAGATGGAGGAGTTGTTATCTAGCGCCATGATCACTCAGGATGATCTGGTACTGGGTTTGCCTTCATGCAAACTTAAATATTGTAGATACCATTGGTGCCTGTTGATTGAGAAAATTAATGAATACCAATCCTTTCGTGAATTTGCGAAATTTACGAGGCAGTGGGGCTATCAACCTAAGTACCAGGTCATCTTTCCTTGTGATCAAGCGAGGAAGAAGTATTTGAGATTTCGCTTGAATCAGTTACTTACTAACGAGAAACTGATGTCGTGGAAACGGTACAATAATAAACCAAATAATGGTCAATGCAGATTCTGTAATAGGAATAGCACCATTGAAACACTGAAACATCTCACAGTCTACTGTTCTTATTTTGAATCCACCAGAACTCATATATTTGGTAAACAGCTCTACACAGTATCTAGCTTAAGCAGAGAGTCTCTTTGGCAAACATGTATGGCAGGTACAAATCAAAGCCTCATCATTTGTCTAACACATTTTTTACTAATTTTTGAAAGAGAATTGTCTGAAAAGCTACTAATTCTATCCGATGAATAATCTAGATGTTCAGAGTAAGATCGCTTCATATGAGAGTGTTGTGACCCATAGCGTCTCTCAAGGTTAGAATTCTTATATGATTTTTGCGCTTATGTTATTGGTTTTAGTAAAGGTGATTAGACTAAAGGAAATAGGAAATGAAATGTTGATTTTAAATGACTACCAAGTTGCACAGATGGAATTTTAAGTTTTTTTTAATTTATTTATGATATAGTGATTTGTAAGTAACGATTAAGATATGTTTCTTGTTATCTGTGATGTTGATGTTTTATATATAGTTCTGTATTTTGAAAAACTATATTATGTTGAGATGTTATTTTGTCTTTATTATGTGCTTATTGTTTTTGTTTATGATTTAAGTGTATTATGTGAGATATTGTTTTTGTTCTGTATGATTTGAAAGAATAATTGTAAAGGTTGTAAACCATAAACAATAAAATAAATAAAAAATCTGTCAAAAATCTCTGGATGCAGTACCCTGGGCTGCCTATATGTCAGCTGGCAGGAGCCTACCTGATTAAACTTTAAATATGTATAAACTGAAATCAAATGTTTGCAATCTAAGAGGCCTGTTACAGATAGTAACCCATCTTGCAATTGTTTTGATCCCATGGTTTAAAATCTTGAATAAGTATTCTAGCTGTGATTTCATACAACAAGTTTGTTTTAAGCAAAGGAAAAATTCAACAGAGTTAACAATTAAAATAAACCTGGCTGAAGCTACCAAACTGGAATAACAGGTTTTCGCAGAGAAGGAAGGTCTTTCCCCCCAGCAAGAAATCACACAAAAGCTCTAAGTATGGGGTAGGAAAGAATCTGGTCTACAGAGGCATGAGGAACAATGACCAGCTGCAACTAAGGAAATGTGAGGTGTGAAGACAGTCGTAAATGGACTCTGCCAAGAGCAACCAGGGAGGAGACTGCTCCTGGACTGCAGGGAGACAAAAAGAGGCGGACCCAAACAACCATCTGTGGCTTAACATTAACAAAGAACACATTTCTTAAAGACTTATAACTTGCCTGTTAAAATTGTGAAAAATATAAAAGTAACAGATTTGTGAATCTAAATTGTGGCTGCACGTTTCAAGAGGTGGCAAAATCGTGTGACATGTTCTGGAAAGAAATGGCAAGAAATGTGATTTTACGCAAAATGTATTTCTGCTAGAAGTAGGAAACTTTATACACTTATGCCCATGTTGAATGCGCTCACTTGTAGACATTTTCTTAAAAATCGGACTTGTGTTCCTGATGAAAAGGGCAACATTCTGTGAAAAGTGGAGACAAAATCCCACAGCTACAGGGTTTTGAGGAGTAGCTGCAATGTAAAATATGTTATCTGTATATATGATTGTTATAGAGGTTGCACATGTGTAAATATGGATTGTGCCAAAAGTAGATTTTGTGTTCCAAGGGCTAGGGGTGGATTCTCAGCCTCATAAAATCACACCATAAAGGTGACACACAGTTTCTCTCCTCTATCGAGAGTAGACTCTGACCCAATCACCTGTCAAAAGGGGCAAGCTTAGGCTAAACCAGCCCACACCCCCCCTTTATCATAGCATAAATAGAGACAGCTCACCACTCAGAAGGACAGACAGATTCACTCACTATCCTGATCCTGGTGGAGCATCCTGCGGCTGAACTCTACATCTTCCTTGCTCCAGACTCCAGAAACTTGACAAAGCAGGAATCCATTGCATAGATTAACCGTTTTCAGTTAGGCCTCAAATTCCAGAACCAGAACCCCACAAACCTAAGGGGAAGCATCAAAAGACAGCCGGGCTGCACCGTACTGCTTGCCTGCTGAAAATAAATATCATCATAAACAAGAAGGGAAGATCTAATCTAGTCCTGTGCTGTGCTGTGACCAGAGCACCTTGCCGATCCGATCCAGTCTGATGTGCCCAGCTGTCTGTCTTAAAACAGATCCAATCCCCTGACCAGAATCCTGACGGTTCCATTTGAAAACATATCCAGTGAGTATTTATAGAACAAATTGTGTCACTGGCATTTGTACTTTGCATAGTCTATCCCTATCTTAAACCCATCCCAGTTTATATTCAGAACCTGTGTTGTTAGGAGTATTTTTGAATTGTCTGAACTCTCCATCCAAACCATCCTATCTTCCTCCACAACTAGTACTGTTAAAACTATCTCTGTGCTGATCTTTTCTCATCTGAACAAGGTGAGTTTCCTCCACAGGCAGTCATTCTGATCAAGTGGCTGTGTTCATGTGTGGTAATCGTTTTGTTCATAGTCATCCTCTAGTGTAGGAAATCCTTTTTGTCATTTTAAAAGTGCATTCCGTTTTCTATTCTTGCACCTATCTCAAAAAAATGACCTCTACTAAAATGTCCAATAACTCACTCAGTTTGTGTGCTAGAAACACAATTTTAACTTCTGCTTGTAGCTAACATCCACAGCATTAAAGCATCTAAAGCCGCATTTCAATTCCAAACGGTTCTCCCGTTATTGCAAATATTGCGCAGTGAAAAGTTTGCAAATTCTTACATGTGTAAAACAGCTTTTAATTGCCTCTGACATGAATTTTAAAATTTCAAATTGTTTCTTGGTATTAAATCATTGCTTGTGTTTGTGTGCAACTATCCAAAGCGGCTCCCATAATACATTATAACAGTTTCAGCAATTTAAAGCACGTTTGGTGTTTTTGCCCAGTCCATTTTAAGATAACTTTAAAAGCCATTCTGACAGCTTGACAGTCAATTCCGTTTTTCTATTGTGTTTGCTGGGGGAAAGTGGGATTGATATTTTGTTGAATTCTGCCATTCCTGAATACCTGCTCTCCCCTCCTATCTCTTTGCATTGCCTATTGGGGGGTTGAGGGGTGTGCAGGGGGAACCTTTAACCACAGTGATATCCTATCTGAAACCACACACATGTATTATTTTCTGTGCTGAATTGTTTGCTCACTGTTACTACTTGTGTATTAAAGACATTATTCCATGTTACCTCACCCCATTGGTGAGTGTGGTGTATCTATTAAACCTATTGTGATAAAAATACATAAATAAATCTTACCTTTGCAAACCAGCCTGACTCCTGGTTCAGTGTGACCGGGGGGGGGGGTTCCCGGAGAAGGGCGTGATATGAGTGGTATTTCGTTCAGAATAAAGAACTTTTAGACAAAATAAATAAGGATTTCAGTTGTGCACTACATGCTATGTGTTGAAATCACTTACAAAGAAGGCAGGGGCTCTGAAGCAATGCCCCACAAGCACAGTGGTAGGGGAGGCCCCAAAGTAGTAGGAGCCAGAAGGCATGCAGATGTTGCAGGAAGAGGAATACGACATGTTCCTAATGTTGCAGGAAGAGGTAATTGTTTTAGACACCAAGAAAGGAGTAGAGTGAGAGAATTCCCTTCGGAGTGAGGGCGATGGCAGAAGAGAAAGATATCTTTCCCAGTAGGGTGAGGATGCAAATGAGGGAGATGTCCTTGAGGAGGTGCATTCTGCTGATCTGGGGCCTCAGTGGTGGGTGGGAGGTAGAGGAGGTAGAGTTGGAAGACAAGCAAGTGGTGAAGGAGGGGTCTCACGCTGCACCTTATATTGCAAGCACAGGAATCACAGGAATCAAAGACCACTCCTCAATTCACAGAGCCCTCATGGTCCAAGGTGCAGCAGTACTTTAACCTGTCACTGGGTAAGACTGTCAAGGGTGATACATGTGCAGTCTTCTGCATTGTAGAGAGCTGGGTCAATCTATAGGTGAAACAATTATTCAAGGCAACCAACCAATATTCAAAAGGTGAAACAGTGCATCTGGATGACCAACAATGAATTCCAAGGTGAACTAATTAGTCTAAGCAGGCAGCAGCAAGGTAACAGTTGGTCAATACTTATTTTAACTAAGCAGCACACTAGATCCAGGTATGTAGGATTTACTCTAGGTGTTAAATAAATAGTTCCAGGAAATGGAGAAATGTTGAATCATAATTAAATTAGCAATACAGCAAAATATCTGGTTATTCAACAAATTAATCTACATGTATGATAATGAATCTAGCTATGTGACAAATTAAAATAGCTATGCGTTAATTAGTCTAGCTGTACAACCTGGTTAGGCAAAAAGTAATCTAAATATGCAATAATAAATTGATCTAGGCAAACAAAGTGTGAAGTAGAGTTAGGCAGACATTAATCTGGCAATGCAACAATAGATCAAAGTATGCAAGGAATGCATCTGTTTATACACTATGTAGTCTAGGTATTTATACAATAAATTCACTAGGTGGATACAATAGTGTAGAGGTGAAACCATTCATCTAGTCAATCATAGGGCAAAGTAATGCTTGAGAACATTTAGTTATGCCAAGCGTCAATAAGTCTATGTATGCAAAATATGATTGTACCTTTGGGATAATTACTCCATGTGTGCAGCAAAGTAATACAGCTATGCAACATGCTCCAGCTGTGAAGCAATCTAGGCAACCAGAGAACAAAGTACAGTGGACAGCAGTTAATCTAACAATGCATACATTGATCCAACTTTGAAACACAACAATCTAGAGGTATAGAGCTAATCTAGACAAACACCACATAATCTAGAGGTGAAACTTTTAATCTAGGAAACCCAAGAGTGAATTAAAGAAGGACAACAATTATTTACCTTTGGCATTAGGCAAACATCCTCAGGCAACCAGAAAATGAAATACAGCTGGATCATAATTGAATTAGTAATGGGGCAAAAGGTCTAGCTATACTACCATGTAATGTGCATGTGAGATAGATAACATAGATATGCTACAAATAATTAAAATAGCTATGTACCAATGTTTCTACCTGTGTAATAGAACAATGTAGTTCTTGAACGATTAGTCTACTTAGCAATAATTGGTCTAGCTATGCAGCAAGTCAATATAGCTATGCAAAATAATCTAGAGGAGAAACAATGTAGATATATAAGGAGCAAAGTACAGTTGGACAGCAATTAATCGAGCACTAGAGCAAACAGTTCTAGATTTGCAAGAAGTATTTCTGTACAATGACTAGTGTGGCTATATAATAATGTTGCATAGCTGTGCAATAATTGATCTCGCTATGCAAAGATGTAATTTACCTAAACAGTTATTTGTCTCTCTGTTTGAAAATAAATCTAACTTTGAATAAATAATGTAGAGATGAAATTGATCTAAGCGCAAAGCAGATGGGGAGTACACTACGGTTTGGTAACTGATTTAGTCATGTAAGGATGCGTCTGGATATGCAGCAATTACTCTATAGATTGAAGCAATTAGTCTTCGATGATTAAGTGTGACATGCAGAAGGACAGAAGTTAATCCAGCTGTTGAGAAATTGATAAAGCGATGCAGTCAAAGATGTGAAGTAATTTCTCATCTGCGACCGAAAGGCTGTTTCTCAATAAGACAGCACACATGTGAGGGTGAGCTTGCATTCGTAATAAATCATCTGCTTCTATGGTGCCATCTCATCCTCCTCAGTATCACTGCTTTAAATCAGCAGCAGATATTCCTGCTTGGAATCTGATGGATGTTCATCTTTATCTTGCATGTTGTCATCATTGCCATCTGCCTTATCAGTTGATGGAGACAGCTGGGATAGGGACATGAAATTGACAAACTCTGCCCATTGTGCAAGGACACCATGTATTTTTCATCCCAGGTCTTCAGTAGCTAGGATGGCCACCACTCTCCATTCTGTGCTTGAGGTGGTGGATGGAACAGAAAGTGCAACTACCTCTGCCAATCCTGGTGGATGTACATCTTTGTTCGTAGTTGTCTTGCAAGTACCAAGCATGTCCTGGTATTAGTGCATGTACTCCAGAGACACTTAGGGAGTGTGAAAAGTGAGCTGGATGATACCTGCAGATGCTTAGGTGCAGTTGTAGCATTGCCTGTGAAAACAACAATTGCTTCAGCACATTTGAAACCACAAGTTACAATTTGCAACGCAAGTACAATGTCCTGCACTTCACAGTAACTGATGTTGATCTCCATTTTATATTCGCCTTCAATCGTGTAATGTGTACCTTCCTGCAACTGTAACTAGCGCCTATATGTCTCAGGGCATTATGCACTGCTATAAATGTAAATATAAATACATAAATAAATACATCTCCTCTTGCCACTGGTTCATTTGGATGCTCCACCCATGTTGTCCAAATGTGTCACATACTCATTGAATGGCATATCCCCTCCCTAAACCTCTTCAACTTCTTCCCACAATAATCACACGAGAGTGACTCTTGCAGAAGATGTCCTCAATGAGTATTGGCTCTGCTTCCAGCTCCTCCTCCCAAGTGTGACCCAGAGCCATGTGTTACATTCAATAAATTGAAGCGATGGACACTGAATGGCACCCACCACACCCTGTGAACCTCTGCTAATTCCTCCCATAGAAATCATGCAAACTTGAGTCTCACACATGCTTCCTTTAGTGGTTCTCCCTTCTCATCATGGTCCTCCTCCAAAGTGTCGCCAATTGCAAGTGTCTAGTTCACTGGATAGTATCTACTGCCTCACTGAATCTATTCTACTTTCAAACACAACTATTACACAAGCATGTGACTCACACACACTGCTCTCAGGGATTCTCTGCACCTCCCAACAAGTGCCTCCTTTTGGCATTTATTTAATTCACTCCGTTCAAGAGGCAGACACGCCGCTCACAAATTGCATTCAGTGATTCATCTTACTTCTCCTCCAAAGTGCCCCCTGATTGCACTTGTCTCATTCATTCAATTCAATAGACAGACACTAAATGGCATCCCTTGCCTCGCAACATTTCTGGTACGTTCTTCCACACAAATGATTCAAGTGAAAATCTCACACAAGTTGCCCACAGGGATTCTCTGTTCCTCCTAGCTCTCCCAAGTGTGAATCACAAGCTGGAAACTGTGTTTACCCATGGCACATGTGTTGCTTACAATTTCTTAAAGCCACATAACGTCTAGGATCTCCTTTAGCTTCCCGCAGTCACTGATATGTTCTCCAGGCTCCAATAGGTGTCACTCAATATCAAAGATCACATGCATGCATCTTTAACCCAAGCTTCTGTCACTCTGGGACATTTACTCTTCTTAAACTCATCATATGGAACCTACATTGTTCACTCAATTTAAATCATTGAATGCCTGACATAGTTTAAACAAAACACGCCCTATATCTCACTCTTTGAGGGTCTAGTCACTCACTATCTCTCCCCAACCATAATCCTACACACCTACTCTATTTGCAATCCAGTTTATTAACCCTTCTCTCAATGTCCTAATCGTGTCTCCAGCAACATCCTCCAGCCACCCATAAAGCTGCCTAAGATTAAAAAAGAACTCTGACCCTATTATTATTATTATTATTATTATTATTATTATTATTATTATTATTATGCAGACTTAGCTACGAGAAGCAACAAAGCGCTTTACAGAGGTATACAACAATACAGATACACAACAGAGCCCTTAACAGAGGTATACAACAGTAAAGATGTATAACAAACACTTTTCAGAGTTAAGAACAGATCAGATATAAAGCGGGAGGTAGGATACATAAGGGCACAGAGGAGGGGTACAGCTGCACAGGGTGGTAGGGCAAAGAGGGGCGGATGTCGTCTAGTGAGTCAGGTGGAGCGGGGACGATGTGATGGCCTGGATGTTGAGGAGGAGACACTCGTTGATGAGATAGGTCTTCAGTTCTTTTCTGAATTTTAGAAGCATGGGGACGCGACTGATACTGATGGGGAGGAGGTTCCATGGTCATGGGGCATAGATACAGAAGGCTTGTTTTCTGGTCCTTTCCTTTCTGCATTGGCGGATTTCATGTCTACACATGTCCTGGCTTCTGGTGGTGCACTGTCTGCCAGAGATGCTGAGTTTCTCCCCTAGGTAGGAGGGAGACTTGAGGGTGATTGCCTTATAGATGAAGTAGCAAGACTTGAACGTGATTTGTGTGTGCACTGGGAGCCAGTGAAGGCTGATGAGGGGCCGGGGTGATGTGGTCATAACTGTGCAGACCCTTGATGAGGCATGCAGCCACATTTTGGACACTTCTCAGGCACAAAAGGGAGGACGATGGGATTCCTTAAAGAATGGCATTGTCCCAATCCAGGTGGGATAGGGCCAGTACTTGAACAGTGGATCTAAAGATGTCCAGAGGGAGGAAGGGTTTGGCATTCCGCAGGAGGGAGAGCTGATACAAGCTGTCTCAGGTTCCGTAGCTGTGTTTGTCTTGGAGGAGAGGTGTTTGTCGATGTGAAACCTGAGCGACGTGGCGCAAGAGGTGAGCTTGGATGTGAAGCCCTCAGGGTTCATGGTTGATAGTCAGGTCTGTATGTCTGGGTGTTTGTGTGTTGTTGGTCAGGAGTAGGAATTTGGTCTTGGAGAGGTTGAGCTTCAAGTATGCACTTGCCATCCAAGACTGCATCAGCAAGAGGCAGGTTTTGGGCCTGTTGATGTCCTTAATGGAGTCACTATTGGTGCATAACTATGAGTAATCAGCGTATTGGTAGATGTGGATATTGTGTGTGGCTAGGAAGGCTACCAGAGGCTACATCTATAGATTAAAGAGCACTGGGGAGAGGATGGAAGCCTGCAGGACTCCACAGGTGACAGGTAGCATTGGCAAGGGGAGTCAATCTGAAAAAACTGCTGGCGGTTGGTGAGGTAGGACTTGAACCACCATAGCACAAGGTTGCTGACCCCCAAGAACTGATGCAGGATGTCTGTGAGCGTCTGGTGGTCTACTGTGTTAAAATCAGCTGAGAGGTCGATAAGAACCAGGAGGCAGGATTGGCCTTCGTCAAGGATGTTGAGGGCATCGTCGACCACCGGTATGGTTGCCCTCTCGATGCTACATCTGGGTCTGAACCCAGATTGATAGGTTTGGATGAGATTGCTGCTGTCGATGCGTTACTGCAGTTGCATGGCTACCGCTTTCTCGATAATCTTAGGGAATATGAGTGATGGGGTAATAGTTTCCTAGGTTGTCAGGATCTAGAGTGGGTTTCTTTAGTAGATGGAGGATGTGTCCTGTGTTTTGGGTGTAGGGGAAGGTACCTTGAGTTAGGGAGCTGTTGATCATCTGCAAGTAGGAAAGGAGACAGTATGTAGGGAGGGTCTTGAGTATGGATGCTGGGAGGATTCTGTCTGTGTAGGATGTGGGCGACCGGCGTTTCTACCAGTTCCTCTGTAAAGAGTGTCTTGAATGTTGGCCAGGGTGTGGAGATTTCACAAGGAGGGACGTGAGGTGGGTCTGTGGATGCAGAGCTGTTGTCCATGTGCTGGCGAATCTTGCTGATTTTGTCAATGAAGAAGATATTGATGGTGGTGGATTTTTTGATGGGGTGTGGTATGGCAGGGTCAGGTTGCGGGTTGATGCAGTGCTGGACGACTTTGAATAGGGCTCTGATTTTGTTGTCAGCTTCTGCTATGGTGTTCTGATAGTAGGAGGACTTGGCTGTGATAATTAGTTGTCGGAGGTTGCTAAGAGTTCCTTGAGGAGAGCAAATTCTTATGCAGTCGTGGAGCAGCAACAGGACCCTACGTTTCGCTTTATAGCCTAAGATGTTGAACTTGGCCAAACTTCAAAAAAAGGTTTGACTGAAGTTCGCCTTGGCCACAACACCCAAAGTGTGGGTGATTTGAGGCTCTTACAAATATGGTTGTCACTTTCTGCCGAGAAGAAAATATATCTTCATTGATTGAGAAGCATTCCAAGTCAGTGGTACACTTAAAGGAATGTTTGTTTGTTTGTTTGTTTGTTTATTTATTTGGTAATGCGCTCCGAGCCCGTGGGCATCTGGGCGCAACAGTACAAGAGGACTCGAAACTTAGTTACAAAGCCTGACACAGGCTATTACAGAAAAACAGTGGTTGGTTACAGTAGGTGATACAATGCATATAAAATATCAAGTTTAAACGCAAAAAGAGCAGCATTATAACAGGTTGTGCCGTTTCCACTATGGTGAGGGACGTTGTATGTCGTTGTTGTGCAGCCATTTGAGAGCGTAGGATCTGAATCTTGTGTAGGGTAAGGGGCATCTAAGGTCGGGTGGGAGTGTGTTCCATGATTGTGCAGCTCTAACTGGGAAACTTGCACCGCCCGCTGTGGTAAGTTTGAATCTGGGGACTTCCAGTAGGAAGGTATTGGCAGATCTCGTCAGTCGGTTAGAGGGTCTCCAGTTGATTCTTTCCGCTAGGTAGGGGGGTGCTTGATTGTTGAGGCATTTAGAAGTGAGGGAAATAGTTTTAAGAAGGATTCTGTCCTTTATCTTTAGCCAGTGGGCTTCAATCCGGTGTTTGGAGATATGTTCTCTGCGTGGGATGTTCAGAGCTGCTCTAAGAGCGTTATTTTGCAATCTCTGGAGTTTGTCAGTGACCGACTTGTTGGCACCTGAGTATAAGGCGTTGCAATAGTCGAGTCTGGACATGACAAGGGCATTGGCCAAGGTGAGGCAGCTGGCACTGGACAGGAAGGGTCTGGCGGCACGGATGAGTTTACATGTGTAGGTGGTTGAGGAGGCGAGGGAATTCACTTGCTTTTTGAGGGTGAGAGCTGAATCAAGGTAAAAACCCAGTGTTTTGACCTCACGCATAACCTTAATAGTATTGTTATCAATGTTAAATGAGGTGTAGTCCGGGGTGAGTTTGGATAGTTTGTGGTCTGAACCGAGGAGCAGGATTTCAGTTTTATCGTCGTTCAGGCAGAGGCCATGTGTGGCCATCCATGCTTGAATGAGGATGTAAATTTTATTCACCAGAGCCAGGTCCACTTCGTAGTTGCCCGACAGGGGTATGAGGATCTGGGTGTCATCTGCGTAATTAGTGTAGGTGACGCCCAGACTGTCCAACTTGTCGAACAATGGCTTGGTGAAGATATTGTACATGGTGGGTGAGACACAGGAACCCTGTGGGACTCCACATGTGATTTGGATGGGGTCAGCACAGGTGGTGGAGGAGAACACTCTCATAGTCCGGTTGGCTAGAAAGGATTGGACCCAAGCTATAGCATCTCCTGTGAAGTTGGCAGCCAGCTTGAGGTGGTTGCATAAGACTGCATGGTCCACCAGATCAAAAGCTGCTGACAAGTCCAGTAAGAGTAGCAGCGCTGTTTTCCCATTATCCTTAAATTCCTCAATTTTGGTTTTGAGATCTATCAGGGCAGTTTCCGTGCCATGGAGAGGGCGGAAGCCCGATTGGCGCGAGCCTAGTAGATGATTGGCTTCTAGGTACTCTTGAATTTGGAGATAGGCTACTCTGTCGATAATTTTTAGTAGGAAGGGTACCGTGGTGATGGGCCTATAGTTGGTCGGGATAGATGGATCGAGGGTTTGTTTTTTGAGAAGGGGGAGGACCCAGGATTCTTTTAAATTGGCAGGCACTGTGTTGGATTTGAAGGATGAGTTGATAAGCTTCGAAATGAAAGGGGCTAAGTCTCTGGCAGCGTCCTTTATTATTTGAGCTGGACAGCTGTCGCCCTTACAGTTAGAGGGCTTCAGTGAGAGGATGACCTTTTCAGTGTCAATGATGGAGATGGGTTTAAAGCTGAAAGGGGGGATAGTGATAGGTTCAGTTACTGGAGGCACTTGTTGATCAGTAGGAGAGAGGGTGTCTTTTTTATTCATTATTTTAAGTTGGAGGGTGGAGATTTTGTTAGATAGGGCGTTCTGTATATTAGTGCACCATATCTTGTCCTTTGGGACAGTGTCAGGTGGTTGGATAGGGGATTCCATTTCCCGGAGGATGGCAAATAGTTCTTTGGTTTTCGATTTGGCATTGGTAATTCTGTCATTGAATACGTTTTTTTTAGTATTGATAATTTCAGACTTGTAATGTTTAGTAGCTTGGGTTAGCTTGGCTTTGTTGTCGTTGGTGGGCGAATTACGCCAGATAGTTTGAAGTTTTCGTTTCTGTTTTCTAAGGTCCTTAAGCTGGGGGGTGAACCAGGCATTAAGGTGGGCTTCTTGCTTAGCTTTGCGTAGTTTTGCGGGTGCAATGGTGTCTAGTGCGTGAGACATAGCTTTGTTAAAGGTGTCTACTAGTGTGTCTGGGTCGGTGTTGTCCTTCAGGCCGTTAATAGTGGGCAGGAGGAGGGGGATAAGTTTTTCTGTAGTAATATCTTTTTTACTTCTGGTAGGGAGTGGTGGTATCATTTTGATAGTTTTGGGGCTAGGGAGGTCAAGTGTGGCAGTGAAATTTATTAGAAAGTGGTCAGTCCATATTTGAGGGGTGATGGCAGTGATAACTAAGTTACAGTTGAGTTCTGAGACCCAATCAAGGGTTCTGTCTTTGGCATGTGTAGGGGAGAGAACTTTTTGGGTAAGGCCTTGGTCATTTAGGATAGATGTTATAGAGAGGGCATTTTTATTGCCTGGCTCGTTGAAACCGATATTGAAGTCGCCCATCAGCAGCGTTTGCGAGTGTTTTTGGGTATTGTTCGCTATGAGGGTAGTAAGGTCATCTTCAAAGGTTCCCAGGGGACCTGGAGGCCTGTAGATCAGGAGAATGGCTAGCGTGCGGTTGTTGGAGAGTTGTATTTTTGCTGAAAGTACTTCGCAGGAAGCACAGGGGTGTGAGGTGGTGAGTCGTATCGGCAAGGTGGTTTTCGCGATGATTGCTAAGCCACCGCCTTTGGCATTGGGTCTGTCTACTCTGTGGATCTGGTAGTTGTCAGGTATGGCTAGCATCAGTGAGGGTCCTGCTGCCTCATGGAGCCAGGTTTCAGTTACGGCAAGGAAGTCAATGCTACTGTTGTTTAGTATGTCAGCAATTTCAATTGCATGAGCTACCATGGATCAGGCATTGATAAGGGATCCAGTAAGAGTTAGGGTGTTGTTGGGAGATGGATGACTTGCAAGTGTATCTGTGTGCTTATTTTGACTCCGGCGTTTCTTTTGGGGGTGGTGAATAGGAGTAGGGGTTGGAGTTATAGGTGTCATAGCTAGGGTTTGCTTATCCATGTGTGTCTGTATGGTTGGGAATCTAGCAGTATTGTTTGTACTGTTTCTTTTAGGTTCGTATATGCAGGGTAGCCTAGCCCTGAGTCGCAGGTTTCTATCTGTGGGGGGGCGAGAGCTGAGGGAAGCAAAGGTCATGATTGTAGCTAAGAGGGTCAGGGAGGTCAGGTTTCTGCACATGGTAGTTGGTGTGGTCCGCTGGTGCAATTTACTTCCCTTGTTTCGCTAAGATGTCTGGTTAGGTGACGCAAAGTGTAGTGCAGGTGGCTAGTTGAAGCTGGGGCTACGCCTAGCGATAAAGGGCATGATATTCACGAACACAGTATGGGCTAGAGTGCATGGTCTGTTAATGAGGATAGGGCACTACAAATCAAGGTGGACCGTTAGCGACCATAAGGCACAACACAGTTAAAGTAGTCCGTTAGCGACCATAAGGCACAACACAGTTAAAGTAGTCCGTTAGCGACCGTAGGGCACAACACAGTTAAAGTGGTCTGTTAGTGACCGTAGGGCGCAACACAGTTAAAGTGGTCCGTTAGCGACCGTAGGGCGCAACACAGTTAAAGTGGTCCGTTAGCGACCATAAGGCACAGCACAGTTAAAGTGGTCCGTTAGCGACCGTAGGGCGCAGCACAGTTAAAGTGGTCCGTTAGCGACCGTAGGGCGCAACACAGTTAAAGTGGTCCGTTAGCGACCATAAGGCACAGCGCAGTTAAAGTGGTCCGTTAGCGACCGTAGGGCACAACACAGTTAAAGTGGTCCGTTAGCGACCATAAGGCACAGCACAGTTGAAGTGGTCCGTTAGCGACCGTAGGGCGCAACACAGTTAAAGTGGTCCGTTAGCGACCATAAGGCACAGCGCAGTTAAAGTGGTCCGTTAGCGACCGTAGGGCACAACACAGTTAAAGTGGTACATTAACGACCGTAGGGCACGACACTCTGAGGTGAGCCATGAACACCTGGGTATAAGTAGCACCCAGAAAACTAGGGCCTGAGTAAGTGGACGCAGCTATGGAAGTTATCATGGGTGTAGATCAGGCAAGCATGAATCGATACATTAACAATGCAATGGGACGCAAATTAAATGCATAGGTTCAGGGGTACCTAGATTCAAATTTAGCAAGAGGAAGGGCGTAGTACAAGGACATCTAGATGCGAAATGGCACAATTAGGCAGCCAACAGTAGTGCAACACAATTTACTAGGCACAGTATAAGGTCATCTAGATACAAGATGGCATTAGGTAGACATTCCAGTCTGGGTCAGGAGATGAGATGCGAGGTATCCGAGTAGCACGTTATAGGCAGGGACAGCATAGGCATGTGCAGCCGTGTGGGGTGGCAGCGTTAATTAGACAGGAGCGTAGGTAATGCACTGTGGATTAGATGCTGATGGTGTTATGCATGTGGCAGCACTAGCTTACCTGGAGCAGAACGGGCAGAGTTCCTGGCCCCTGGCTCCTAACAGGCACACAACAGGCCTTAGTATGCGCTTCGACTGGCCGGCGATCCGCCTGCCGGCGGTTCTTCCTGGTTAAATCGAGGATTAGCCTCGATTTCGTGCCGCGATGCGCCCGGCATGGGCAAGTCAGGCACTTTGCGTGGACAGGGTCAGGCAGGCCCTGATCCGATGCACGCTTGGGTCCTCGGTTCGATCCTCTGCTGGGCTGGGGGGTTGGGGGGGCTCCTGCCCTCACCCCTCGAGGTGGATGTCGGAAGTGGGGGACCTGGGACACACAACAGGCCTTAGTATGGCCTTCGACTGGCCGCCGACGTATGCATTTACTTTATTTACACTCATAAATAGTACATTGAATGCACTATGTTTGGTACAACATGTGTGCGTGGTGCACTTTTGTTGTATTGACATGACGTAATCATTGGGTCATTGGGAAAAAAACAATGGTCATTAAGAAAAAACTACTGTATTTACATACAGTTTCTGGCATTTACATGGATTTAAAGTATTTGCATGTTACAGAATACGTATGTGTGGTAGCATGGATATATTATGTAATTATAAGTGTGATAGCATGCTTAAGGTATATTGTAATGAAGTGTATTGTTAAAGTACTTTAGATACCTGTTGGTGTATTCTAACACTATTAGAGTACTATAGTTGTACTATGGAGGCATTTTGTAAGTATACGTGTAATGGCATGTTTGAAGTGTATTGTAATGAAGGGTATGTTTAAAGTAGTTAGATACCTGGTGGCATTTTCCAACTGTGTATTGTGCTATACTTTAGTGGGTTGCAAGAATATTAGGTAGGCATGTGTTAGATTTGCTGGTAACCAATGCTTTGAAGTAATGGAAGTGCCGTTACATTCAAACCATCCACTTCTCTTTGTGACCTATGCAGTATAGTGGCCTGAAGTAGTTGTGGCACCAGTGTGGTAGATTATGCCTACTGTTGTGATGGTTTCATTGCCAAGAGATACTTGTGATATGTTACTACAATGCTTACTTTGGATTTTATAGTTATGTAATAAAAATAGTGAGTGTGACTAATATGTATGTCTAGCTGTAATAACAATACATATTTTTGTGGCTCTACAAGTGGCTAGATTGGTTGTAACTTGGTCGAACCATATGTTTGTGGCCATGGTCAGTGTCCAGATTGTTGGAAGAACCATGGCCACAGTAATAATGTAATGTATGTGAACATTCTGAAACCAATAATCTGGACATTGGTCTTGGATATAGCAATATGCTTATTTTGTCTTAAATGGCAGCAACAATGTGGCTGTTGGCCATAATGGATGTGAACATTGTGAAACCAATAATCTGGACATTGGGCATGGCTATAGCAATATATTTAATTTGAGTTAATTGGGAGCAACAATGTGGCTGCTGGACATGGCTAACATAGTGTGGTTAGTTGGACATGATAAGAAGGGTTTAATCTTTGTTTCCTTGTAAAGAAAATAAAACATAGTTGTAGAACATGGTATGCAATATATACATATGTAAGTCTTTACACATACATTAACATGTTTCCCCTCATAAGTAGTACATTGTATGTACTATGTGTTATACAACATCTGTGTGTGATACACTGTTGTTGTATTAACGTGTTGTAATCATTGGGTAACTGGGGAAAAGTCCAAGGTGGATTGAAAAATGTCATATTCTACATGTACAAGTGTACATTGCATTCAATATTTTCTTCATTTATTTTCAGACTGTTACATTTATGAAAAGGAGACACATTTTGTATGTGTAGAAAGTAGTATAGCGGTAGTATGGGTGTATTAAGTAATGACATAGGTGATAGTGTATTGTAAGGGTAATGCAATTAAGGAATAGACAATAGAAATCGAGATGTAGAAATAGAAATAGAAATAGAAAATCGAGAGACCTAAGACTTCCAGACTGGTAAGGTCTATCCATGCTCATCACCTGTCCCAGCCAAAAGTGAAAAGAGCCAGATGAGGTGGGGTAAGCTTCCCCACAGTGGCCGTGAACCACTGGAATGCCCTCCCCCCAGAACTAAGAGCAGAAGACTCTTACTGATCCTTCTGCAAGGCTTTGAAAACATAGCTATTTGCCTAATGGACCCCTGGTATCACTCCCTATACCCTGGACCGAATTAAAAGTGTTATGTTTTTGCAAATAACCTGCATTGAAATTCGCTATGTCAGGTTGTTTGTGGCAGGCTAAAGTACTGCCTAAGGAAATTGATTGTATGATGTAATTGGTTTGTAACAGTGCCCTAATGCCTTTGGGTTTAGGCGGTTTACAAATTAAAAATAAAAGTTTTTTTTTTTTTCTTATGTTAGAAGTAGTTAGATTTCCATTGGCATATTATGACTGTATAGTATTCGGAAAGTAGTATAGTGATTGTATGGATGTATTAAGTAATTATAAAGGTGATGGCATGTTTTAATTGTATTGTAATTAAGGAGTATTAGTTTAGTGTGTATGTTTATTTTTAAAGTAGTAACAGAAGTGTTGTTACATTCAAATCAACCAATTCTTTCTTTTTTCACAAAGAGAATATAGTAGCCTGAAGTGGTTTTAGCACCAATGTGGTATAGTATGCCTATGGTTGTGAAAGTTTTTTTTTTAAGAGATTCCTGGGCATGTGTAAAGGTAGCGAGTTTACAATATGTTTAATGCCATCTGCATTTAATCTTAAAACCATTAATATTGCATATAGGCCATTTGAATGTATTTCTATGTTGAATACATTGTCTGAATTGTAAAATGAATATACTGCCACAACTGTGCCAGTGGAGCACCAATTGGCACCCAATGTGGAGTATGTGGGACACATTCATCGCCATAATCCTCTCCAGACAATACTATTCATATTCTTTGTCTTTATTTATTTATTCATTTATTGCTTTTGCGCAGCGCCCAGATCAAAAGGTATCAAAGCGCTTGTACATGGTAGGTAGAGAATGTACATAGTCTTCTGTCTCCTGCAATTCTTCTGTCTCCTGCAACTAAGTAAGCCTTGCTTGTAACAGCGCCATGATGCCCTAGGGCTGCCTTGTGCGCTTTATAAATGTAAAAAATAAATAAATAGTATAACGGGCAGAGAATAAAAGACACATATACTTAATATATTAGTCCACAAAAGAAGGCACAAAGGTTGATAGCAGCATAGTCTTATTTGTTGAACAGCCATGTTATCAACAGTTTTCTGACGGTGTTATAGGGTTTGTTACTGATGGAGCTGGGGAGAGAGTTCCAAAGTACTGGTGCTGTGTAGCCGAAGCCGAAGCCTCCCGCTCATTTGCAAATATACCTGATTGTGAGCAGAGTGATGCTGGCTGAAAAGCAAAGAGAGCACCCTGGAATTTTGGAGGCAATGTGGTGAGTTAGATAGGCTGGTGCGTCGTTATGGAGGCAGCATTGAGCGATGTATTGCATTTTGAACTCAATCTGGGCTTTGAACGGGAGCTAGTGTGTCTAGCTCCCGGTGATGGCGATGTGTTCCTATGGTTTCAGACCTGTGGTGGCTCTTACAGCCTTGTTTTGAGGCAATTGTAGTTTGGAAAATGCTTTTACTGTGGTTCCTGTGAATAGCACATTGCAATAATCAATTTTGCTCACTATGAGTGCACAGGTTAGTGTGAGGCAGTTTGGTGGGGAAAGGAATTTGCATCTAAGTGAGAATGGTTTCGATGTGTAGGCAGTGGATGAGGAGAGGCCGTTCAGATGTTTGGACATAGAGAGGTCTGCATCCAAGTAGGCACGTAGTGTTTTAACGTGTTGGGACACTTGTATTGCGGAGCCATCAATGGGGATTGTCAAGTACAATGGAGCTTGTTTTTCTATATGGTGCAGTGATCCTTTTTTGTGAGTAGGTATGTTACTGCCAACATGTACTTATTTCCACAGATAGAAGAAATTGCTAGACCAATGAAATCAATCAGTAAATTGGACTAAGGCAATCTTGTTTCTCTTTTCTGAAGGGGAGTCTGGTGTGTGTGTGTGTGTGTGTATGCACAGGGGTGGGGGGACTTGGCTTAAACCGTGCACACTCGAGACAGCCCTCAAAGTAGATATTAAAATCTTTATACCAGTGAGACTAATACGCATCTTTGGGTAGCATTTTCTAAAGTCTTTCAATTTCCCCTAAGACAAGTTATTGCTGCAATCATGGGCATGCATTGTGCTTCTGAAGGAAGTAGGTGTCACTCACTGATCATAACCAGAGAATTTGGGATGCGCAAAAATGCTCTCTTCTCTGTGGTCATTCAGATACCCATTGTGAATTAACACAGCTACTATACCGTGGTCTTGCTCAGTGGTCTAATGCATCCACTACAGGGGCCTGTGTTTGACCTTGTGGTCGCAGGTTTGAATCCTGGCAGATCCACTCAGTCTTTCATCCTTCTCAGGTAGATAAAATGAGTACCAAAAGTGCCAAAATACCCCTCTGGGGGTGAACGTGTGCTCTACAACTACACCTTTTACGATATAAATTGGGCAGCACATTTTTTGGAGCCAATTGAGGAGATGCACTAGCTGAAAACATTCAGTACCTTTCATTGTGTTTCTGAAAAAAGTGAATGGCAAGAACATTGTATTTATTTGTGAAATGGAACCATTTACAAAACCAGGGGAGTTCACGTGCAATGATTTGAAATTGACATAAAAAACAGTCTGTGTGTTACATCAACTACAGAAATAAGGTTTTCAAGCTACTTTCACATTTTGACAAAAAAGACAATCATCATACTACTGAAGTGATGGCACAAATTAACGGGCCATTAGTTCATACAGTGAACCTTTTACAAGACTTCTTCACTACCAGCTGCACCTCCTTACAGGTAATCCACCTTTTCTACTTTTCCCCAGATGCTCACTGTCTCTAGAGCCCTCTCTAGGCTGGACTATTGCAACAGCCTCTTTCTCAATCTGCCTTCCTGTACTCTCAGCCCTCTGCAACTAATCCAGAACAGGACTGCGAGACTTGTCCTTGGCCTCAAACCCAGATGCCACATCTCTCCAGCCCTGAAATCTCCAAACTGGCTCCCTCGGCTGCAATGATGAAGTTCAAGGTCCTCTGCATCATCCACAAGGCTTTCTGGGGCTGGTGCCCTCACTACATCCAACTCTCTCTTCCAAAACTCCTTCCTTCTCGAGCCCTTCGCTCAGCCACCTCTAACTCTCTGGCGTCATACGCTTCTTCAGGCAGACATTGGGGGTATGTCTCCTCTGCAGGTGCCTCCCTCAGGAACGGCCTCCATGCCACTCTCAACCGTGAGCCGGATCACCGGAAGTTCCAGAAGCAGCTCAAGACCATCATTTGTGCCTCTGCTATCTCCTGGTATATACTGCTATGACGGTACTTGTGAAGGCACTGTTTTGCTTTCAATAATATTTGTTGGGAAGGGAGCGAAACCCATTCAGCCCCACTAGGTGCTTGAGGGTGAGTCAAGTGCCATTGGAAGAACTTTAATAGACCAGAGGAGAGGGCGGTGTCCTAAAGGTCCCCACAAAATCATGATATTGTCATAGTATTGTAAGCAATTTAGACGTTTAAACATAGTGTGCGCATATAAGCAGATGGCATTTTGCAGTATTGATGCCAGTGCAAACAGGTGGCAGGAAACACCCAAAAGTAGTAGAATAGCTGCAGTTTGGTCCGAAAGAGGGCAGGGATGGTGGGGAGAAGGTCCACAGTACCCTGGCCCACAGTGGCTGCGAGGAGGACAGCAGCGAGGAAGAGGTGGGTTTTGAGGAGGGAGGGGAGGGATTTGGGGGGAATGGGGCCCAGAGGGGGGGGGTGCTTCACAATGTTGGAACTGTGGGATATGGGGGCATTTTTCAAGAGAATGTAGGAGCAGACCAGGGATGGGGTATAACTACGGCACACCGCCCCAGGGGCCCCCATAAGGGCCGATGCCTAGAATGACTTCTATACCCTATGAAATACACCAAGCCTATACACAGTTACCCCTGCAGATACCTGGCCCACCTGCGCAGCAGTGGGTTGCAGTGCAAGAGTACACCAGACAGAGCGACGTCTGTGTGCGCCACCCCCACCCCATAACAGTGAAAGACGTGCAAAAATTCTTAGGGCTATGTAACTACTGTAGAGAATGGATTTTAGACTGTTCAGCATATACCAGGCCTCTCCTGCGGGCCCTCAAGGAAGCACAACAAGGCAATCACAAAGCCAAATGGATCACAGACATGATAAAGAATTTCAATGATTTAAAAGAATTGACATCTACAGCCCCAGTGCTTGCCACCCCAGACTATACACAGGAAATCTACATATTCTCACATTCGAACAGCCAACTCATGACTACAGTGTTGGCTCAGAAGAGTACAATGGGCCACAAGTCATTGGCCAACTACAGTGTCACACTTGACTCAGAGACAGTTCACCTGCGAACAAGTACTTGCTGCAGCTACATTCGCAATTGAGAAAAGTTCCACAATCGTAATGGGATGTGCCATCACTTTGTATGTGGAACATTCAGTTTTTGCCATTTTAGAGACCTCAAACTCTACCCTGACCACACAGAGAGCCTCAGCATATGAAATAATCCTCTCGAGCCCAAACATCTATATTGTAAAGTGCAAAACAGTGAACCCTGTCAACTTTTTAACAGAAATGTGTACTGAGGAAGATTTAAAAGTGCATGACTGAGTAACGCATGAAGGGGATGAAGATGGCATTCCCAAGGCAAGAGATAGCCCATTGGTAGGAGGGGAGGTTCTTTTCATTGGCAGGTCAGCAACAATGGACCAGGAAACGGGCCAGAGACATACGGCGCCACAGTGGTGCACCTTGTGGCAGGTGAATATGAGACACTGATTATAAAAAGAATCCCAATGCATTACTCAGCCAAAGCAGCGGAGCTCATAGCACTCATTGAAGTGCTGCGGGCATCGCGGGATGCCACATGACCATCTATTCTGACTGAGCATACATTACTACAACAGTGCGTGCCGGTCTGTCATGGTGGAAAAGGATAGGTTTCCAAAGAGCGGGCGGTTGCCCAGTTTATCCTGCTGAACTGCTGGACATATTAATATCCGTGTTGTCCCAAACTTCTATAGTGGCGGTCGTTAAGTGCGCTGCCCATACCAATACAACAGATGAAATTTCACTGGGAAGCAACAGTCAAAATGCCGGCTTATCTTCTAGTAGCCACACCGGCCAAGTACGTTATGACCACGTCTTCAAATGATCAACAAAGCACCCCAAATACATCCATGCCTATTGCACAGCTTATTGATTTTACAAGGCAGGGCACCAAATAAAGAGAAATAACTATGGGCAAGGAGAGGTTGCAAACAATCCCTGACTGATAAGTTGCTGTGGCAGTACTGCAATGGCAAGGTAGTAATGATGTACGAACTGTTGGCAATAGCTTTTGACCAACTTTACAACCCTTCCCATAGCTCAAAGCAACACAGTACAGCTGACATACAAGAAGATCGGTCCGTGTCCATACACTGCACCACTTGTCAAAGATTCAGTACAGGCATGACTCTCTGAACTGTATGGGGTCTCTGCCCCGCCCTATTGGGCTATTCTGCTAGACATAGATTACACAGACATGGGTGAGAGATGCAAAGGGTCCCAGTATTTGATTGTTATGGTCTGCCTTTTTTCACGGTGGGTTGAGGCTGCACCTTGTGCCCACCCAGATGCCAAAAGTGCAGCCAAGTTTCTAGTTTGTGAATTTTTCCCCCGATGGGTTGTGTAACATTTTTAATGTCCAACAATGGCACACATCTTTTCAATGAGCTCTTCACAACACTACTTGGCAGTAAACACTGGATGTGTTCAATTTACCAGGCCAGGCCAACAGCGCTGTGGGGTGGATCAACAGCCTCCTCAAGAGCAAACTGTCTAAGCTTTGCACTGTGTTGGGAAATAACTGGGTGCATTGCTTACCTTTGGCCTTCTTCAGTCTATGCACACAGCCCAGCAAGGACCACCATTTTTCCCCCCATGAGGTGGTTACTGATCAGCACATGAATACATGAATACAACCATATACCCTGTCAGGTGGGCATCAGATGCTAATAGGGCAGCAGCGATCTTATGTGAAGAATTAAAATAGTACCTGACAACCCTAACATATGCAATCAAAGGTATCTTCCGATAGATTGCACCACCAGAGAACACACCGGACACTGCAAACATAACTGCTATAGGCTCCCCACCCACTCAACTAATGCTGCCTGGATAATTCATTTACGTTAGGAGTTTTGTTAGGAAATAGAATAACCACAGATGTCATGGCCCCTACAAAGTTGTGTTTTCCACTCCCCTCGTTGTAAATGTGAAGGGGCTTTATTATTGGATACACCTTTCGGACATCCACAAAGCACCCTCCAAACATTACACAATCATTACACAATCACCTTAAAATCACTTGATATTGTTCATACACCTCAGCATTAATTATCAATTAATACCAGCCGTCCCACGTTTGCATACATATTTTATAAATGTCTCTCTTTTTTTTCTCTCTCTCTCTTCTCCCTTTCTCTCTCATGCCGCTCTCTCTCTCTCTGCCTCTCTCTCCTTCTGTCGATCTCTCTCTTTGTCTTTCTCTCTCTTTCTCTCTCGCTCTCTCTCTCCATCTCCTCCTGTTTCCTACCTTTTGTCTGCATTCTTCAAATACTTCAGTTAGAAAACGTATTAGCTATGAGATGGTTTCTAGATGTTCATATTCATATATTTGTGACATTCATTTTAGCACACTATTATTTACCATTTGAATATTTATTTTAGGGATTTATTGTGGAGCTTCTTATATATGGAGAGCTCATATAAAAGAGGGTGGTTGAGGGGGTACAGTAACAAACATAACCAGCATTACTGTAAATATGTATAACAATAGTGAGGAGTGTAATAACAGCCATAACAGTCTGACAAGTACACCTGCACATATAAGTGTGATCATGATATTACAGCACTTATTCCCATTTGTTTTTAAAAATATCTGTCATAACTTAAGCACTTATGATCACATTAGCAGTGCAACTTTTGTGAGCAAACCCATTGCACCACTAACAGATCTAAACGGTAAGCACGAATGGCGAAGAACGATGACTACCATCGGCTTGGCCTTGATGCTATTGAAGATGTGCAGAACCCTGAGATGACCAACAGTTGGTTATGGATATGAGTGTGGTAGGGAGACAAACAGCAAATGGCAGCTGTTATGTATGTTCACTAATCCTGCACCTGTCGAGCGTACCCAAGATATTAGTACCACATGAAGTATCAATCATAATGCCTGGTGCATCTTGCCTATTTAGGGTTAAAGGCACCTTGAAGGCAAACAGAGTACGACTAGAGCTCATCAATCCAGATCCCCTGCAATGTAACGATAATCTGAGAGATATTAAATGCTTGCAACAACCATATTTTGTGATCCAAGGACTTGCATATGTATGGGTATAAACAATAGATGCAAGAGACCACACTCAGCTGCTTGGCAGAGGGCCTCGAGTGGAAGCAACCTGGGCACAAATCTGGACAGAGCACATTAAAAAGTTAACATGGATTGCAGCAATGGAAAAACCAGTGAAAGCGCACTGAGGAGAAACATATGAACTTTGCTTACACAGCGAAGGAACTATTTATATCGGCTCTAATGAACGATGCAACAAGACCCTCCTGATTCCAGACCTGAAGCGAGGTACGGCGGCAGGGATGGATTACTATTGGGTCTGCGGCCAACAAGCCTACTTGCACCTCCTGCCTTCATGGAGGGGCTACTGTTCACCAGCAACGCTGTACTCAGCCCTATTAGTACTCCCAGAAGAATACTTGCAAAGGGGGCCAATGCCCAATGCAGCCCCACCCATTTCTCCCGCATTTGAAGACCAAAATCCATTACCTACGCCAGAGTTTTATATCCTACCCAGAAGAGGACAATATGAAAAGTTGCTGAGGAAGAGAAGATCAAACAATATAACTAGAGATTTGGGTGTTGCCAAGTTTAGATGCGCCCAGTTTTTGGTTGAAAGAGCAGCCTAAATTTGGCTCAATTAGTATAATTCTTGTATTTGTTTTTGTAAGAAATGTATTAGCTTTCTAAACAGATTTTTTGTACAATTGTGCCAACATTAGTCCTTCTTGGAGGCAGGTGCAACTGTTTTGCCCCTTCTTGGGCTTTTTCAAGGCACATAAACATTCATACAGTTGGAAATTTACATTTGTAAGTTAGTCCATAGTCAGATACAGAGCACAATAGTTACTGACAGTGCATTACAATTGTATCCATTCAAAAGTAATTTGTTAGTCCATTCACAATCTGTTGGGTTTATAATGTCATTAAACGGTAGAGCCAAATATAAAGAGTTATCAGTCAATATCACACAGTTACATTTTGTGTTGAGTTATCAGGTTGAGAATGAAAGGAGAAAAAGGGGGGAGATTGTATAGAGGTTAATACCTACGTGATTCTCCTAATGCAAGTCTTGCCCTGTGTCATTGGTGAGGTATTAGGATAAGGTTTTACCCAGTCATTAACTGGGTTTCTCTAAATCGCTTATTCATGATCAGTCATTCAATGTTTCAGTTCAGGTTTCCAATCTGAGTGTAACCTGTAGTAGAAATGGTGGGACATCTAATGCATAAGTCCCTATTTGTTCATCCATTCTAATAGTTTTAGAACATGTCTGTAGAGCCTTTATTCATTAAAGGTGAACCGTCTGTGGTCAGAGTGGCTTACCATTCTGTATAGAAATTTAACCGATCCTGTCCTAAAGCATTTCTCAACATAACCCTGGTTAGTTGGTTTCAATGTTTGAAATGTGTTAGCGGTGTGTAAATCTATTTGTGTATGCCATATACATGGCCTGAGCATAGTCCATTCCAAGGTATAGATACCCACATTTTTTTCATATCAATAGTAGATCATTATTAACTTTAAATTATTTTTGGGATTCACTTCAAGTAGCATAAGGGTGCTTCCTTATATTCGCCTGGGCTGTCTGGTACAGCTTTTAAAAAATCCTCATTAAAGTCTATTTAATGTTTACTGTGACATTTAATGTCTAAAGTGGCGGTATGGTGTCCAACCTATCAATCCGCATTTCACATGTGATGTAGCCATGCTGCAAATAGCCCAAAAATGTAAAGAGCTTGTCAAAAAGGTTCTGTCTCATGTAACGTGGATGAATCTGCCCAGATTGTTTGAGTTTAAAGTTTTTAGATTATGGCTGATGTGTGATTCAGCTGGAAAACTTACAGATGCTCTAAGTGTCAGAATCACTAGTTACTCAAAGGTTTGTTGTGCATCATCACTTAGATATTAGGTTTTTACGCAGTTCTTTCACTGGGTTTCTTCCTAGTCAATTGTGGTGCTCCGCGTGTTCTCCTGTGCACCATCATTCCATGAACTAATGTTAAGTACTGCCATGGCCGCACCACGTTGGGAACGGGGGCTGATGTCATCACGTTAATAGATGTGCACTCTGAGATTTCACGTTAATAAATGTGTACAGTGAGTTGTCATCTGCATGTTACTTTCTAGTGCTATTATAAAGAAGCTTGACCCGTAAATGCGGGTAGGGTTCCTGCCCACTGGATTACCCTAAATCCATCAATGAATATGCACATTAAAAATGTTTGGAAAAGTGGACATAATGAAGTCCATTGTATGAGCCTAGGTTCGCTTATAACCTTGCATGGAAATGATGCAGCTGGGCACCTAATTGGTTATCTTGTGCTCCTAATTGATGGAAATAATTTCAAATGTTTCTCAGTCCAATGTTGTTTGTCCGAATCAATTCCAGCCTTATGTGCTAAGGTGTTGACCTTAAGAAACCCTGCGTGCCATAAACGAGGTCCATAAAGTTGTGTTAAGCAAGGGTCTGTGTGAATGATTGCTTGTCATTATTGGTGGTTACATAACATGTTGTCATCGTGGATAATTGACGTCCTTATTTGTGTACGAAAATATAGGATTGGATAACATATCATAACGATCTTAAGCAGTTTTTGTCTACACATTAATGAATTGCTTATCATTAGTGGTTGTTACATCATTTGTTTACATAATGGATACTCGTCCTTATTTGTGTACAAAAACAACCATTATGCGACATAGCAATACATCTTTAAGCAATTTGTATCTTCATAACCACTCATTGTGTAGCTATCTTTGTGAAGGTGACCAAGATTGTCAGTGACTTTTGCTGTTAGTCATGGTACATGTTCATAGGAAGTAGTGCATTTCATTATCTGTGTTTAATCATCCATAGATTGTTCTAAGGACACATATTATTCTAGCTTCCTGTTGGCATAGTGTCTTTTCCTAGTCTCCCAATTTTGGGTCTGGTCCGATATGCTGCATTGTTTAGAATGTAATGTCTTTTTTGTTGTTTCTCGCTCCACTGTGTTCTTTCTGCCAGTGTTCTGCCATGGCTCGTGTGCATTCTGGCGATGTAAGGTTTCCCATATGATCTCTGATTCTGCTTCTTAATTCTTGAATCGTACTTCCTACATTCATTTTATTACATTCATATACTATTACATAAACCACAGGCGTTGTTCTGCACTTGATGAATTCTTGAATCGTTATTGATTGTCCATTGGTTGTGGTATAATTATGAATTGTATTTATTTATTTATTAAACATTCTTATTACATTGCGCCACATGCCCGTGGGCCTCAGGGTGCACACAAGACCACATTGCGGTACCGTTATTAGCTCTGAAGTCCCTTAACGGGCCCCGTCCATAACGCCTGGTAAAACCAGGAGTTAAAGTAGGGACCCGCTAAGGGACTTTGGAATAGGGCGCAAAGGGATTACCGGCACTGATGTCCTTAATGGTGTCCGGTATCCCTTTGCACCCACCTCGTAATTTCAGCTGAGGGTCCTGTTGGAGTATGTGCCAATTCTTTTGGTAAATCTTGCATACTATACTGTTGTTTTCCGAGCATTGAGTTATAAGTCTTATTTTGTCATCATGTAGTTGTACTTGTTTTATTCTTAGTTTTAGGAATGCTTTACAATCCTTGCAGTTAATCTTGTTTTTGGCTTTGTATAATCGGTTTTCAATAAGATTGCATTCTGTATTGTAGGTCTGATTCTCAATAGTGCTCTTGAGGTAGCAGCTTTTAGCGTGAAGAGAAGCGTTGACCTCTGTTTTCCTGAGGGACATCCTCGTTTGTAGGAGCCCATTTTCCATGTATATGTAGAAATCTAAGAAAGTGACCTCTATGTTATTCATTTCCACTGTGAATTGTAGTCCAAATGGGATTTGGTTGAGGTAATTGCAGAATTGGTCTAACTCTGCTTCTTCTCCATTACATATGATGAAAATATCATCAATGTGCCTCATCCGTTTGATGATTTTCTCCAAAAAGTTTGGGTGATCATGGACATGCTTCAATTCAAACTCCATGGTTTGCCATAGAGGGCACAAAACAAGTTCCATAGCAATTCCCTTTGTTTGTTTGTAAATAATTTAGTTGAACAGAAATATGTTATTATTCAGTACGAATCCTACCATCTCTTTCATAATTGCCACAAACTTGTGGTATGATGCTGATATGTTCCTAAATGTGTAAGAAATTGTTTGTAGTGCTAATCCATGGTCAATACATGTGTACAAATCCTTCACATCCATCGTTGCCATTAAATATAGTTCATTACATTGCATTTGGTTGATGTTCTCCAGCACATGCATTGTGTCCTGTGTATAAGAGTTCAGTTTGTAGACCACTGGTCGTAGAATGTTGTCAATGTATCTTGATATGTTCTCAGTTGCCCATCCTATGCAGCTGACAATTGGTCTCATATCCAGTAAATGTGCATGTTCTTTATGAATCTTTGGCAGAAAGTAAATTGTTGGTATTTTTGATTTACTGTTAATCAAAAATGAACTTTCATCGTCATTGATCATGAGTTTCCTGTGCCATTTATGTACCAAGGTTTTGAGGTTCAATGTTGTTTCGTTATAAATGCCATATTATATCATATCATATCATCATATCATATCATTCACATTGCTTCTGTGGATTATCCTGTGGCAGCCTGGGGTGCTGAGATGCAGGTTTGCCATTTCAATACAGTCTTTTTTGTTAAGGACCACAGTGTGTCCTCCTTTGTCAGACTCCTTGATGATGTTGTCCTTGTCAGAAGTTAAGTTTTTCATTTACATACGTTCCATTGGGCTTAGATTACCATTGATTTTCTTATTGGAATTGCTCTCATCCTTATCCATTCTTGTTTCAATGTCCTTGATTACTGCCTTCTATGCAATTGCCTTGTTGTATGATTGGGATACATTTTGATTTCAGTTTCAGTCCACTCTCCTTGCAGTGTATTCCCAGATGATCAATTATTTCTTTTGATTAGAAAACCTTGCCAGGCAGTGATGCATCAATACGCCTGCCAACACTTGCTGGTGGTAATTATAATAATTCAAAAGGCAGAGGCAAGCCCAGAGGGCACTATTCTACTTTCAGTTTTATGTGTGGTTTTGGGTTATCCCAGAACATGTAAAATTTTAAAGCATCCCTCCACAAACAGAGACTTTCAGAAATGTGTAAATTGAAGGAATTAAAGTTTAGGAAAGTAACAATCACCTGTTGATGTATTGAAAACAATCCAGCTTAATGTTTTTTAGCAAAATTGTCTGACCAATGCTGGCTTACTTTGGAAACCTGGTGATGTATGGTGTTTTTAAGAGCTTCACATACTTCCTCGGACAACTCAGAGGACTTTTGCTACTCTTGCAGGTAAGTCGCTAAAGGAGTGGTCTGAAGCAGTGCTTGAATTTGAGATGCAAACAAAAGAGCACTTGGGTGGGAAATCAATCAGTGATTTCTTGAGTTCAAGTGGCAATAATTTAATAAAATGTCAAAAACTTGAACGGTTTTCTTTTTATATGTTGTGATCAGGATACAGCTTGACTCAAGTTTGCCGTGGAAAATAGTAGAGGCTAAGTAAATGTTGGAATGCTGTCTGGTCTACTCAACCCTGCACTAATGAAACCTGGAAAGATATAAATGATCAATGGCTGCAGTGTTGGGACTATGCAGCAGTATGATACCCATCAGACCTCAACCTTTTTTGTATAACAAACATTTTGACAAAAGCGGGTCATTTGTTCAAGAAATGTGGACGTGCCAGAATGCATGTGTTGCTTAGTTCTTCTGATCCCGTGTGGATATGCCATTCTTGTTCTGCATCACCTTTAGTATGTTTATCAAAGCGGTCAGAGCAAAGAGTGAGGAGACTTCATCCTTTTCTGGATGCTGACGCTGAGCGGGGAATAACTTATTCCCCACCCCCTTTGCTGGGTTAGTCCTATCTCGTGTGCAACCAGACAGTTTTCTAGCTAGTTTTCTAGCTATATAGTGTTGTTCCGGGTGTTGAAACTCCCTAAAATCACAAAGTGCAGCAGGTCCGGAACTTGGAGCCAGGTGATTGAGACACTCCTCAAAAGTGAGGAGCCCTTTGATTTTGACATTCGGCTTTACCTCACTGTTTATCCACACTCACTACCTGTGAGCTGCGCATCTGCCTTGACCCCTTTTCAAATTTGAATATTTTAGTATATTGTTTCTATTTTCCTTTTATTGGAAAATATCCACTACTTAAGCAACATATGCACTACTTAAGCAACATTTATAAATATATGCAGTATTTCTGAGCTTTACTTAGTCAACTGGAATTAGTAATAACTCGAATAGCTTGACTTTTGTTTTTTTCTGCAGCTTATCTGTTCTCATTAATGGAAATGTTCACTGTTCCTGAAGGAGCTGCTTTGGACCTTAAAGTAGGGGTCCCATTTTTTCTTGTTAATCTATCATGCATTCTCATTACTCTGAACTTTCGGAGTAAGAGAGGCAACTCTGGGGTGCTTGTGCATCTTGGAACACTGCACCAGTTGGGTAATTCCAGCATGACCCTGCTGACACAACTACTGGCACTCCTTTCTTCTTCAGCAGTTTGGAATTGCTGTGTTCTCTTACCTAACCACATAGGGAGAGGTTACCTGACCTAGCACTCTGCGTTTGCCACCTTTTGCACTTTTTAAGTGTTAGAGGAGCTAAGGTCTGCCTGCCGGTTGCGTACGGATGGAGTAAACAGTATCTTTTTATTTGTAACTAGAGGGAGGTGCCCTTGGAGTGGCAGAGCAGAGGGCTGTAGAGAACAAGATACACAAGTGGGTTCGCTCTGACAACTAGATTTAAGGGGGGGTACTCTTTTTTTAAAAATGTTTTTTTATAATAGTACACATTAAGTTATTTAGTCATGTCACACTTATTCATTCATGTATAGTAGAAGTGAAACCTAAACACAAATAGACTTAAAGATTCACATCTTCACATAGAATAGAGTTGCATTTATTAATTATGCATTTCAACATTAAGGGATTAGTATACAAAAATATTTAGTTTTTTATCTTTTCATTTAAATTCAAAGACATTTTTTACAAATATAATTCCTTTTTGGTGCTTTGGAATTAAATAGTGACCACCACCTATTAGTGACAAGTGATAGTAAAGTTTAACTTATATAAACATATTACAACCAATATTCAAAACAGTACAAAAACCTATTGGTTTTCTGTAGCCAGGCTTTGGGTGACCTAACACGTGGTCGACGTCCTGAGTTGAATCGTGAGTTGTTTGAAGACAGTTAATAAGGATTTAGCAAGAGATGGACGGGAGGCTGGTCCTTGGACGTTTCGGCAAAAAGCCTTCTTCTTGGGCCTGATATAGGTCTCCCTGGAAAGAAATCCAGGGGACTCTATTAGTGCTTAGAATTAAAATTAATATTAATAAGAAGTTTACATAACATGACATTTAAAACAACCTTGGTTGTGGGGCATCATGGGCTAAATTAGCCAAAACACACACGTGGGCAAAGCATAATATTGACCTTAGGGGTCTGGGTCTTGGATAGGGCCTGGACGTATAAATGCGCAAATGGTGTTGAGTCCAGGGCACAGGGGAGCTTTGGTATAGCTCGTGGCTGTCAGGAGTTAAAAACAGTGGAAGAAAAGGAAGTGGAAAACTGGTTGCTGGATGCTCTTAAGTCTTAAGGAAAGACATGGTTATGTGTGAAGCAGACCAGTAGACATCTAATGTGGAGGATTACAAAGGCTCACCTAAACTTTATAGGATCTTGGTACGTTCCCCTGGAAAGGTATGGAGGGGGCAGAACTGCAGGTGCAGTATCCGAATCTTGCGGGCTGTCTGCGGATGGTAGTTCTGCAGAGGCATAAAAAAGAAGAAGGCGAGGGTGCCTGGTCAGTAATGTAAAAATCGCGGGCTGCCGCACTATGTATGGGGAAGGGGGGGGGAGGGGGACGGGGAGGGGGAGCGGAGGAAGCTGCTTTACCTGAATTGGGTTCAGCGTTGCAGCGCAAAGGCTGTCGTGCGCTGGGCTCCTCACGTCTAGTCAAGGAGTAGACTGTAGTACTTGCAGAGTTGCCGGCGTGTGCATTATAGGCTGTATCCACCGGAGCTGCTCGCAAACGCCAGAGGCGGCAGCGCTGCCGAGTGTAATGAACAAAGCTCTCTCGATCGTGTGACAGAGCGCATGCGCGCAGTGTATAGTGTTGCACTAGAGGCGCATCTGCGCAACTGCTAGATTTCGTTTTGTAACGAAATGACGATGTTAACTAAAGCAGTATAATAAACTGCCGGACCCTTGCAGATATGTACTGTAGGGTATGTCCGAGACAATTGGTGCACAGAAACAATGTAGGGGACCTAAAAAGGATAGGTGGAATCCGACTGGAAAAATAGAGGCATACCATCAAATGGATGTGCTAGAAGGGTAATACTGCGGGGGGTACGAGGAGTCAAAGAACCTCATGGTTGTAACCTGTATACAGCAGAGGAATGGGAAGTAGTTGTGTGGAATAGCATCCTGTGTGGATTCTAGCGTATACCTGGTAGGTATATTAATTAGTGGAAAACATGGTAATTATAGGCCCAACTGGGACAGGAGCTTATTAGTAGCGGTATCTGGTTGGTTCCGCCTCGTTGAGTCCTGAGGAGATACTTTTAAGCTTGAAAATCCACCAAGCTTCTTTATGGTTCAGGGAGTTGGTAACATTACTCGTGTTGGGTACTAGATCAATTACCCACCAAAGAATGTCATCTGGTCCATGGTGATTTTCAATATAGTGTTGGACCAAGGGGGATGTTATGGATTTACATCTGATACGTGAGCGGTGTTCACCAATTCTTTTGTGGACCTGCCGGGTGGCGAGAAGCAGTGAGAATTGGGTGAAATCTGCAGGATTTTTTGCTAACCTGATGAACGTGAATTAAACAGGAAGAGGTTCGAGTGTCACATCACTAAATGATATGAAATGGTTCATATTAGCATGGTCCATAAGCTGGAAAGGATAGATATGTTCTGTTCAAAAGGAGGTCGCGTAAAAAGAAAAAGCGTTCCCCAGAGGACTTGAATTAAAAAACTTGGAGTGGGGCTCTACCTGCAGCTTCTAAAACATTCTGATCCACCTTACTAGATCTAAAGGGGCTCTATTGTTGTTCCTGTTTATGTCCTGAAGATGATTGGTGTAAATAGTGGACTGATTCGAGTCTATAAGATACAACCTGAAACACGTGTCGACCTACTGCTTGAGTGAAGACAGGCAGTTAAATTTAAGACTTTATTGAGAGGATCTACATTTTGTATTGATGTATAAAATTGTTAGAGTGTGACCTAAAAGATTAGGTTGTTTTGTATTTGTGTGATTGATGGTATGATAAAGTGAAGTGAATGGAATGTAGGGATGAATGGTTTTGTGGATCTTAAATAAGCGCACATTGTTTTTTATGTTCAAAATCATTTGACACCATAATGGTGATACTTTATAAAAACTATTAAAAAACTTTTTTTTCGATAAGAACGTATTGAATCATTTGTCAATATTTATAAAAAAAAGATAAATGAATGCAATGTCATCCTCCACCTAAGGGTCCAATCCTGTTGTTTTGTGTGACTTTAAGTCAGAGGTCTGATACCTTTGTGTCTCCAAATGTATTAGACTACAACTCCCACCACCCCTAGACATCATAGTCAATGGTGAGGGAGCATGTGAGTAGCAGTGCAAAGAATCTTGTGAGCCAAAGTTTGCTGAACTCTGCTTTATGTCTTTCCCTCATTCATGAACTGTGCACTAATTATTGTGTGACCTCGATGACACACCTACCTACACATTTCTCTTGTGTCAGGAGATCTAGTCAAGTGTTTTAGTGTACCTTTCCAATATGGTTTTGGAGCTCTTTGGGTATTTGGCTGAGCCAGGAAATGACCGGCTCCTGATCCACTTTGTAGATGTTTGAACTCCTCAAGTGGTTTGTAGATGGCAGGAATAAGAAAGGTACACTGAGCTTCTGTTGGGGTTAGACAAACAAGATAGAGAGAGAAGGGAGTTCCTCCAAAGTCTCAGTTAGTTGAAAGAGTTAGGGGCCCCTTTTAAATGTGTATTCACTAAAACTATTAAACAACTCAAGCTGGAGATGTGAAGAATATGAACCAGTTCCCTAATGTTTAACTTTCTGCTCTACTTTAAATCACTCTAAATGTTTGAACCACGAGTAGAAGATATGTATTGGGCTGCAACTTCTATCCCCCAAGAGGTTATGATTGGTTTTGAAAGTTTGGGATGGATTAGAATAAAGGGAGAAAAGGATGGTTGCCAAGGAGAGGAGCACCCAGTTGTTTTGAAGGATGGCAACTTTGTGCTCAGATGCTGAAAATATAGTGGACTATCATTGACTACCTAAAAAGGTGCTTGACATGGCAAACAGCTCCTATCCACTCCTGCTCAAGCCGCAGACTATCTATATATCATGCATAGTTAAGCAGAGGGGTAAAGCTGGACACCTATAGGGGCATCTTTGCTCTTGGTGAAGGAGAAGCATTCCAGGTTTGCAGGAAGAAGGTGAGTCCACGCAGACCTTGATAAATGAAGAAGCACATTGGATTAACACAAAATGATTGAAAACATCATGGGACAGAAGCACAATCCACACCTTGCATTAAGCACTTGGCTGGCCAGGTGAACAGCAGCATAGTGGGATTGTGTGTTGTTGATCTTTCAGGATTTACCAGTGGCAAAACATCTGGAGAAGGTGGAATATGAATGGATCTGAAATTGCATTTATGCCTTTAAAATATTTTTACAACCAATGCAATTGTGGAAGAGCCCTCATATAAAAATGCTTGTTAAATTGACTAAATCAAGACATTACAGATCTGTGAGGAGACCCCAAACCCACCATCTTTTGCCTTGATCCATCCCTGAAATCCCATAACAAATGTTTGGCACAGCACCAAGGAATAGGTATATGGGTGAGATTGATTGATGCTTGATTTTATAAGAGAAGGAAGGCCCATACATCACTGCTTCCTCCAAGCATGAAATCGTTATCAGCACTTCATAGATAGGCATCACTTCGAGGTGGATGTCAATGTGGAAAACCCTGTTCTGCCCTGCATACACCAGAGGGTTTGTTTGGTGTTTTGATTGTGAGGCAGTACGCTGGGGTGATATGTTGATAAGTGGGTCCAGCAATTAGATATTTGTCCCTATGAAGGGCAATTTATACAGAATGGATGTATGCCAACAATGCACAGGACATTACCCTGGAACATTGTGGGCTTAGGATTCAGTGGCTAGTGGGAGATTGTTGGTCAGCATCACATTTGCTGATTCAAGAATAATTGGTCCCTGGGAAAGTTATGCAAAAAGGGAAATGTATCACATGTATTGAAAGCTGTCAAGTGTTAGAATTGTCTTTCTAGTTGGAGATTATCTATATGGGTCCCAATTCAATTGAACCTTTGCATTAAGGTCATCCTGAACACACTCAATGGAATTCTGTGCCTCAACCTCACAGGTAAAAACATTCAGCCCTTTGATTTGGTTCACTTCTATAACAGTGCTACTGACTCCCATTTAGATGTCAATTTATGGTATAGCTGTGGTGGAAAGATCAGCCCTGAAGAGAGATGATAAGAAAGTGGTTATGATGAAAGGGCACTGCAGTGAGGGTCTCTTGGAAAGGGTTCTAGAGTGAAAGGCAACTGGAAGATGTGCACTAGCCTCTCCTTTATCCGCTTAAATTAACCATGATGGAGTTGACTTTATGCTCTTCTTACTACTCTGAAATAATCGACTACATGGTTGATCTGTCACTCTGGACCATTGTGGTCAATATTTTAGATGGAAAAGATATTTGAGCATATTCATTATCTCCTTATTGCTATTTTCTCTATGAAGATTATTTTGATGGCTGGGTCCGCCATTTTGGAGATTAATGAAGTGTATGAGAACCCTATACTTGCTCTCCACCATCCTCTGCAAGCACAAAGAGGACACAACAAAGATCCCATCAGCTAGGATATAGCTCCTGTAGTTTGTTAGGGATTTCCAGACAGCACAGAACAACATTCATGGGAACGTAAGAGATTACAGTCATCCTGCTGTGTGGGCTATTTAGGTGAGTCAGGCTGCCTTGGGTCAAGCTAATAACAGTGCTACAGTCAGTTCAGCTTGGTTGAAAAAAAGTATTCAAGGGCTTTTGCGGAACTAGTGTCCTGCAGAATGGTGGCTGATTGCCCCAGTAGTGATTTGGTGATCCATTTACAACTTGAGAAGGTCAATTTACAGGTCTGTATTCTGCACACCAGAGGGGGAGGTGTTCTAGACTATATTAGAAGGGGCAGTCCCCCTTTCCTCTTGTGGAGAAGTGAGGCTAACAAAACTACCAAATGAAATGGTCCAATGCTATCTCATTGGATGTGTTTACATCAGTTCAACACTGTTGAGAGGTATTCATTGCCAACATATTGGAGACATTTTGGAATAGTGCTAATATTCAAAAAAGAGGATGCCGGATCCTATCTACCTCAGCAGCACTGCTGTCAAGATTCATGACAAAGTGGACTTGAACAGCAGCAGCATGGTTTCATATTCATGGCATCATGTCCCACATTCAGCAGCAAAGTACAGTAATATTGAATGTCACTTTAAAAAGTGTTTCGGAGATGTTTAAAATGTGCAAAAAAGCATAAAAGCAAAGTAACATAACATAATAATGTCATGTTATGTTATGTTAATCGATATTCACACTGCACGCATCGCCACTATAGTGGCCTATGGCGCCTACTCTTGTCAGAAAGGTTGACATATTGTGACCCTGCCAGGGGGTCACCAGAGCTTAGTCTGTGGAAAGGAAGAATGGGAATGAGCAAGGGTTGACATGAGAGGGGTGATGGGATTTGATTGTGGTAGTATGGATGAATATTTCTTAACTGTGTGGAGTTATTGGTATGTATGAGAGAATTTCGAAGGAATGCGCAGCTCGTTTAGAGCAACACCTTCTGTGATGGCAATATCTAGACCCGACAAAGCATGGTACTAGATGTAGTTGGTGAGTGGTTGCATGATGGACTTGAGAGGTGCTCAAGCAGGTGCCAGTAGTGTGGAGGATTTCACCAGATTAGTTTGTAAGAAACAGTCCCTGTATCAGGGAGAAGCACTGAGTTTGCCAAATTAGCTAAAAGATGTGCCGGCATCAAGAGTTGGATGTGCATAAGGAAATGTATTGGGAAGACATTGGTTAAGTGGTAGGAGAGGAGACATAATCCACTTGCATCCAATGATATTAGGTTCTATAGACTATGAATTAAGTATAATTCCCTGTCACCTTTAAGGTAGATAAACTAAAATAGAAGGATTGTAATGTCCTAATAGGGTGCAGATGAGATAAAGAGTAAAGCACTGTATAGCTCAAAAGTGAAAGGAAATTGTCCTTGAAACTAGAAACTGAACCAGTGGAGACAGACACTTTCCCTTTGGATCTCCATCTTGGCAATTACAACAGTGTTGGGTCCTGTGACAAGAGCAAGTAGAGCCAAAATGGATTCTCTCCTTAACGCCTTGATTATAGAGGGCTGCTAAATCCAGCAAGTGTGGGGAATAAATAATCTCTATGGAAAGAACCATGAATTTGTGGGAGTTTGTCCAACAGAAGATACCATTTGTCTCTCATGTTGTGACTAACTTGAGGCATTTAAAACATGCATATGAAATCAGCTTGGGTCACCCTACTCAATAAACTGTCACATGATCCGACGATCCCCACCAACTATCGCCACATCACAACAGTCCCCTTCCTACTCATAATCCTAGACTGGCTAGCCTACTCCCAAGTACAAACATACCTAGAACAGCACCACTTGCTAGGAGCCAAACAATCTGGCTTCCACCCGAAACATAGCACTGAAACAGCATTGATTGATCCAAATGTACTACATCCGCGACTCAGGAAACCTAGCCATACTCCTCCTTTTGGATCTCTCTGCAGCGTTTGACCTCGTGGACCACTTACACTCTGCCAGCACCTGCGCTCCCACTTACACTTCTTGTTTGAGGCCCAATTTGGATTAAACGCTTCCTCAGTGACCGCACATCAAGGGTATTCATTGGTGAGGCAGCCGCTGATCCCATCCTTGTTCCCTTTGGTGTCCCCCAAAGATCATGTCTCTCCCCCACCCTCAACAAGACATACAATAAGCCACTCTTTGTTCTATTGCACTCCCTTGGAATCATCTACTCAAACTTCACAGACGATACACAAATCTTCATCCCAATCTCAGGCAATCACACATGTGACTCTGTTGCCATAAAAATAACATGCAGTATCATACAAAATTGGATGACCTCCCACAACCTTTGTCTCAACGATGACAAAACAGAGCTGCTCCACCTTCTGCATTGATGGCTCTGACATAATGGTCCATAAACATGCTAAAACATTGGGTGTACACCTTGATGCAGAGCTGTCCATGACTAAACATATTGGTGCACTAGCGTCAGCCACAGGCCACACCTCCAAACTCATCTCCCTGTGCAGACAAGTTCTTTCCCCCAGCAATTTCCTTACACTTGCAAGAGCGCTCGTCATCCATAAATGTGACTATTGCAATGTACTCCTTATGGGTACTACTTCACCTAATTTGGCTGAACTCCAACTGACACAGAACAAAGCTCTGCACGCTTTACTGGGCTTACGCAGATCAGATCACATCACTGCAACCAGACGAGAAGTCCACTGGCTACCCATTAAAGCCTGTATCGATTTCAAAACACTGATGATTGCACACTGCTGCATCCACAAAGAAGCCCCGAAATACTGCAACCACACTATTAACACTAAACAATATTTGTGCTCTCTAAGAATGGCATCCAGTACTGCACTATACATTCCTCCCTTCAGAAAGAAGAGAGCAGGTGGCGCCAGCTTTTGTGCCACTGTTCCCACCCACTGGAACACTCTGCCTCTGCTCATCAGAAATGAACAATCCTACACAACCCTAAAATAACGGATACAAACCTGGCTGTTTAACAGATATGACTAGAACTTTGTGACTCTTCTCCCTGGCAACCTTCGGTACCAACGCCCTGATACCCCTGGGCATTACAAAAATGGTATAAATATTAAAAAATATTATAATAAACGTCTGCCATAAGGGGCAAGTACGTGAACAGTCTAACTTGGATCAATCAATTTAAATCTCCTACCAAAGTTATGAAACTCACATGTTTCTCCTTGTGTTGCTGAAGCAACAGCAGCGAGGTTGTGGGGGCGAATAAGAACTGTAATGAGACTGTTGACCTCTCTGACGTGTGAAGGGGTACTGCCACCCTCATTGACCTATACTGGGTGTGTGGTGGACTGGCCAATACGCAACAGCATTGCAAGCTCCCGTGCTGGGGGTACCTGATGTTAACATTACTGCCATTCGCAAGTATCCCATGTCCAACCCAAAGCACCTACTGCATTAGCGGGTCCGCTGATCTCTGGGCCTGCGTCATCAATGCAGCAGTAACTATTTGTCTGAAGAATCAATTGACAAGCTAAATACGAAACTGCAAGAGTACAGGCTGTTTAACCAGGCTGAAATGTTTTTTGCTTCAAATCTCACTCCCGGGGTGCAAGCAGCAGCAAACACCAAGTGGCTACAAATTACAAGGAGGGAGCACATTCATTTTGCCAATCACTCAGAAAATGGGTCGAATGCAATTAAGGAAGAATATGCAAAATATGTATGTCCTCGATCTAATAACTGCCATGAAGAGCAGAGCAAAACTAGGCACTTCTTGCTACAGGTATATAACTTCCAATGATGCGGATAAGGAACACTCGCACAAGAAATACATGCACTGCACACTCTCTGAACGGTGTCCAGTCATTTGGTCGACTGAAAACTGGTCGAATGACATTTGGTCGACGCAATTTGGTTGAAAACCAAATGGTCGAATTTTTTTTTATTTATATATTTATTTTTCGGGTTTTCGTTTTGTAAAAAAAGGGGTTTTTAGAGAAAAAAGGGGGTTGGGGGGACCCCCCAAAAAAATAAAAAAAAGGGTTAAAATAAAAAAAATAAAAAATTCGACCATTTGGTTTTCGACCAAATTGGTTCGACCATTTGTCTGGTCGACCAATTTTTTTCGACCAAATGTCTGGTAACCTCTCTGAACCACCATGGAAAAAGAGGTGGGATGCAGAATGATGACTGGTTCACTTCAATCTTTTCATGAGTGCCTTCATGGATGAGATCATTCTCAAAGTATTACTTGCTTTTATTACCCTGCTGCTGAGTCTTTTTTACACTTGTTAATTAGTTCTAGGAAGCTGCAAGAAAATTATGGTTAAGGCAATGCCCATGATGTCTCTCTACAATAAAACCTACTGATGACACTTGTCTTCTGAAAGATGCCCACACAATTAATAAGCAATGGACTCACGAGGACAAGCCTCGTATTGTTGAAATATGTCACACAATTGGTCCACCGGGAAGATTGCTTTACTGCCCTGATGACACTGAAAAATATTTTGAAACCTATGTCGATACTACTGGAGATGGGTGTTGTTGTTTTTTTCCCCACAGCCTGGAACAATACAAAGGGGACTGAGAAATGTAATGAAGTGTGGGTACTGAAGACTCATTTTGGAAATATGAAAGAACAAGATAGTGTAGTTGATAAATCAACTACAGGGGATGTTAATATGGGGGTGCAACATCTTAGACGTAAAATAAGATAAAAGCTTGGGGACTGCTATTAACATGAGTGCTTTTGACAGTTTATTAAAATGGGTTGAGTTTCTTCCTCACTGCAGAGAGTCCATGGACTGCCAAGCGTGTGGCACAGTGAGCTAGCAGAGCAAATATTAACCATTGTATCAAGATGTAAGCCTTTGAGTGTTCTGCCATTTTATTTGAGTGTCTCTACCATTTTGAATGAGTATTTGTTTCTGCTGCATCCTAGAGATCCTTCGGGCTGCCGAGTATTTGGCTGGATGGCCTGACAGCACAGATATTAGCTATTATTCTATGAGTTAGGCTTCTGTTACACTTTCTCAGGAAATCCTTCCCAAGGGAGTCGAGCACACTATGAAATCATGGTTTTGCCGTTGGCCTATGCAGACAAATATGCAATAGCAAGAAGGGTATGCCAAGATATCTGGTTGCATGGGAGAGAATGGCCTTGTATCTAGTTTGTTAATGAGAAGGGCAGCTTTCGCTCTTCGCATTGACTGTGCATGCTTAGGTCGTCTGTGGGGGATGCACATCTAAATGTAGCCTATTATTGTACTAACCAATCAGAACAGGGCAATGTTCTAACCTATTACGATAGGGCAACTTATGCTGTCTTAGTTTTTAAATAGGGAGAAGTCAATAGGATTGTTAGAATGTTATTGTATCTAGTATTTAGATTGTACACAAATGTATTTTGTGTTTTTTGTCTTTAAATAATACTGTTCAATGTGGGTCATGTTGAGAGCTTTCAGTCTTGCGGTCTCAAAAGACTCGCTCACATTCCGGCTGTCATTGCATTTGCATTAAAGTTTTGTTTTCTACAATTAGGGCCCAGTCATTATTGTTTGGATTGTCTTGAAGGTCTCCATTCTGCATTCATTTCCTCTCACTTCTTCTACTGCTCCTCTCTTCTGTTTGGTCTCCCCGCCTATCAGCGTGCCCCACTTCGTTCTGTCTACAATGCCTCAATATGGACTTTTCTTTCGCTTTCTCCATGGTCTTCCATTTACACGGCTCTTCTTTCACTGTCATTGTTGTCTTTTGAATCACGTCTCACCTTTCATTTTGTATTTATTGTATTATAATCTCTCTATGGGCTTGCTCCACCTTATCCGTCTTCTCGTTATTCTGTCTATTCACCTTCCGCCCTTTCCGTTCACAGTCTTTATTTCTTCTTAGCATACCAAGCCTCCTTTTGCCTCTTCCTGGTTCTGATCCTCTGCTATTCCTGGCCCAAAGTACTGGAACTCCCTTCCTCTATTAATTTGTCCTTCTTCCTCTTTACCTGTCTTCCGCTCTCGCCTTAAATCCTTGCTCTTGTCGTCTTCTTCATAATCCCATTTGAATATTTGCTTGATCTGCATTTCCAACTATAATTGTACTATTTTTTTTCCTTTTGTTCAGCGCTTTGCGATACGCACTCTATAAATAAATCAAAGTTCAAATGCAATTGAATTGTTTGTACTGAACCATATTTTCCAAAAAAAGTAAATATTCATGACAGTTTTTATTTAAAATATTGCATTTTTTCATCAGGGTCAACCTTGCTCTAGTTTCTACAGTTACGATAGAGGGAACTTTGCGATTGAACAAACACGCATTGTCAGACTTTGTTTTTTGAACTAGTGCAATGTTTATCTGCGTTCTAATAGCATTCCAAATTGCACTTCCACTGGTGGAAGGTTTCTTGCTAATTTTCAGAGCATGCATTATAGGTGCTGGGGTGATCATTTAAATATCAAATAATGCAGCAGTGTTAACAGTGCATTTTCTATCTGTGAGACTTTAAGAGTTGGTAGAGTAGGGAATTATCTTAATTGATAAACCTACAATAACAAGTCCTGTAAATGGAGAGAATGCATATTTTGCTGTCCTTTCTAAAGCCAGACCTATTGGTTTTGCCTGTGCTTGGTGATATGAGAAATCGGAGTAGCATGGCTACAATACAGTTTGAATTGAGGAATGGAAATGAACGTACTACTGTGGTTTCCTAACTACCATCTGCCTCCAGTAGCTGAATACATTATTTTCATGTTTTATTGACATTTTAAAAAAAAAGGTATAACAACTTGGATTTGGTTGATTTTAAAAATGGACTAGCACTGCATCAAACTCTTCCTCTGCATATTTTTTACATACACATTTTTATTATTAATAAAGCATGCTCAGACCATACATTACTGCTCTCTAGCAAAGCTAGTATATAATAAATTCATCAAAGGCAAGTACCTTTAGATGAAAACTATGTATCTATAATTTAGCAACCTAGCTGGAAAAAATATAATGAAGTTTAACAGTCAAAGAAATGATGCGAGAAATATGCAGGAAGAGTTTGCACTGAAGGTGGAAGAATGATAAGTGCCCATAATACTCAAACTATACTATTTGTGACAAAATATGATCTTTATTATTTTATATTTAACTATAGTGGTCGGTACGACACTCTCATGTGACAGAACAGGGAGCCCTGGTCTAGTGATTAAATGGCACTTCTATGAATTGAGAGGTCCATTGTTAGGGTGACAGCCAATACGCGTCCTGGAATGACCTACTAAATCCATTAGTATTTTAGTTATTACATTTGCGTTACGCCCACACTCAAGAGTATCACGGCGTTTGTACAGGTAGATCATAAGGGTAGGGGCAAGGAAGAGGGGAGAGGGAAGGTTGCAGAAGAAGGAAGGCATTGAATCCGTATGTGATGTAGGTTCAGGCAAGGCAGGTGAGGGCCAACATGGACCCAGTGTGTAAGTCAGTGATGGCCGTAGATGGCCAATTTTTCATATTTGTTAAAGAGCCAGGCCTTAAAAAGTTTTCTGAAGATCAAGAAGGTGCTTTTGTTTCTGATGTTGGGTGGTAGGGTGTTCCAGAGAAAGGGAGCAGTGTCTCGGAATGAAGCGGCCACCACATTTTAGCTGCTGATTCTGGCGGTGAAAGTGAAATGCTGGTAGATGAGTGCAGCTTGTGGATGTGTTGTTTTGGTAAAGGAGGGCCTCTTTGTAGATGCATCTATGTGCGAGGGTCAGAATTTGAAATTCAATGCAGGAATAAGCATGCATTCCAAGACAGCTGAATGCTGCTCCCTCTGTAAGCAGGGTTTACTGCACCCATCTCAGTGCTCTTCCCCTGAACGTCCTCAAATCACTCCAACTTTCTTCACCACCTACCTCTCTGCCAAACTCTCACTGCTGCTTCCCCTAACCCACCCTTCAAGATGCTGCCACTATGGTAAGTAGGAAGAGCTTGTTGCGGAGCCCCTCTTATGTCACCATTTTGGACATATTGGGCCTCATTACGACCCCAGCAGTAGCGGTGCTGGTAAAAATGGCACGGCTGCCGCCAGAGTTGTGTTTTTTCCATATGACTCAGTGGGAATGGGGAGGATGGAAGCAATGGCACCGTGTGCAACAGTGCCGGTGCTTCCGTCAAAGTCTGCGAGCAGGTGCCATTCTGCCCGGCAGGTCAGACCTGGCGGGTGGAAAGGCATCCAGCTTGCAGACCTGCTGCTCCAGTAACAACGGTTCCGGTGAGCCAACCGGCACGGTTGTTACCGGACCGGCAGGGTCGTAATGAGGCCCATTGACTTAGGCAGATTTTCACTTTGCTGAATGATGCACTAACACAAATATACAGCTAAAAAAGGCAGCATCATCTTTCATGATAAAAACACAGGGGAGGTTTCAGGAGTAAGGACCCTAAGTCCTAATTTTGGGCTTACGGCTACCTTAGCACCAAGGGGGGGGACAACCAATCAAGTTGCTCATACCGTGGGCTGAATCCCAAGACCTCAGCCCGCGTTCCGAGTAGCCTGATGGCTGATTCTCTGCTCTGCCAACATCCAACCTACCCTCCAGTCACTGGGCCTTCCCCTTCCCACCCACTTAGCCCACTCAGCATATTGTTTTGGTGGGACCACAATCGCTGCCGCCACTCCACACTCCATCCTGGGCCGTCATGGAAATGGAAATGGAAAGCAAGTCTTTGCATGGAGACTCACCTTCTTAAATCAGTATTTTCTTTGAAGGAATTGGATGCCACGGGCACCCTGGGTTTCCGCGTTGAAAACCCAGTGTGCTAATGGCAGCAACACCCGATTCGGCGGCCTGGATCCAGTAGTAACAGCGTTGGGGGCCATCATTAACTAACCTGGGCCCCGGGCCATTGCCACCCGATCTGGCCTGCCGGATTGCCTGTTAATGCCATATAATAGCATCGGAATATTGATGTAAATAATCGCTGTCCAGCTTTAATTATCTGGGTTACCCTGTTCATGTGAAGTAAAACACACACAATGGCTGATGGGAAAAAATGTCAGCATCAATGTCAGTATCCTAATATGATGGCTGAAGCCAGGTGAAGAATTCCCCTTCCAATCAAACATGAAAAGAGCAAGTATGAACAGGGTAAGGTGAATCGGTCCAGAGACTCACGCAATCACCTTAAATCTATGAACAACTTAAACCCTGAATATTGTTTCTGGCCTTGCTGTTTTGTAATCTCGGAAGAGCTCCAACATGTAAGAGCTGTGTTTTTGAACTTGTTGAGAACTAGAAGAGCTCTCAGTCAGTGAAACACTCTGGAACTGGAAAGCTCTCTGAAACTGTACAGTGCTTGAATCCATGAAAAAAACGCTTTCAAGGCCGATTCTGTTAACCCTTGATCTTGAAGCACTGAGTCACTAGAACTGGTGTGTTGTAGAGGTTCTGTATCCCTACATACTGTACTTACTGTACTGTACTGTACATGCTATGACCCTGTTAGTGCGTAGTCCCTGAATCATGTCAGTTGTGGAGGGACTGTGCCCTTTTGTGCTGTAATCTAGTGAGTGGGAAGCACTGGATTTGTGATGATGGTGTTCCATGTAGGTGCTGTATCTCTGCACACTGTTACCATGCATTCTGTGACCCTTGTGATTAATCTGGCAATTCACCCTTTCTTCCCAGGGGCATAGCCACCCTCTTTGAGAATAGGGAGGAGGGCCCACTAAGCAAGACCCTCACTATGGGTCTGGAAAAGTGGGAGTGAATCCCATTCCTACCAGGAACTCCCTACAAAGAGCACTGTGGGCCTCATTACAACTTTGGCGGCAGCTGTGCCTGTAAAACTGGCACAGCTGCCGCCGGAGTAGTTTTTTTAGCGGCGCCCGGGAATGGGTCATTACAGTCCTGCCAGACCCAGTAATTGCTGATTCCCGGGCGCTGGAAAAAATGCTACCCATTCCTATAGGGCTCAATGGGAATGGGGAGGCCGGATGCACCAGCACCATTCTGCCAGTGCATCCGACATGGTCTGCTCGCGGGTGCCGATCCGCCCGGCAGGTCTGTCCTGGCGAGCGGGAAGGCACCCCCGAGCAGAACTCATAGTTTGCTGGTCTGGTAACAACGGTACCAGCAAGCTTGCCGGTACTGTTCTTACCGGACCGGCCAACTTGTAATGAGGCCCTGTGTATGGCTTTATGGGAATCAAAAGTACTGATATTATTGCTTTAAATTGGAAAACCCAACATACTATCATTAATCCCAGATATCTGGCTGAAGGCAATGGACCCTTGTCAAGTCAACAGCTGATGCAGATTAACATACCCTGTGGAAATACGGAGGCAAGAATAAAGAGACGAGGGAGCTGGAATGGAGGAAGTAGAATCCTTTGCAGCAGCGAGCTTCTTATGTCATAACGTCCTGGAGGGGCAGAGCTGCATGACACTGTAGAGCCAGCGGTAGCATGGAGAGAGATCAGACCAAGAGAAAGACACCTGAAGGCTGGTGGTGAAAAGGAGACAGCGATGGGGGATGGTAGAGACACCATCTCAGCTGGTGGTCGTGTTCACATAGCAGCCGTGATGGATCTGGGGTTTATTAACCGACGCCAAGACCAGACCCCAATGGAGAAACCAAATCCCTGATCATCATGGGAGAAGTGTAAGAACGGCTGAGGTGGGCAGGAAAAGGGAAGTGAGTGCTCCCGAGAAGGCAAAGCCGGGAAGAGGAACAGATGGTTACATCCCAGAGTTAAATAAATCCAAAAGCCAAAGGGGCTTAACTGAAGAGAGTGAGACAAGAAGCTGGAGAAGCAAACAAGGTTTCGGGAGCAGAGAGCTCTTATTGCTGGACACTGGCAGATGCCCAAGAGAGACCCTGCTGAATTGAGAAAATCAGAGGGCTAGAAGGTTTTGAGGAGCCCTAGAATAATAAGTAATATGTTTTCAACACTTCGAAAACAGGGAACCTGGGGGTTCCTAAATTGATCTGGAGAAGCAAGAAGGGTTACGAAAGGCAGAAAAACCTGATTGCTGGACATGGGCAAATGCCCAAGAAAGACCCTGCTGAGTTGAGCAAATCAGATGGCCAGAAGGCTTTTGGGTAGCCTAAAAAATAAGTAACATTTTTCAATACTTGGAAAACAGGGAACCTCGAGGGTTCAATTGCTCAATCCTAAATGAAGAACAATAGGAAAGGCAATATCCAAGTTGGTGGAATGGCACTAAGAGAATAATTTCTCCCGTTAAAGAACTGGATCAATTGGATGGTTGTTAACTTGTTATAAGGAACCTGAAGAGAGAACCGAAAATCTTAATGTGATCAACTATTGAAAAACCACATTAGATTGCTTAACAGTACTTGGGAGCAACCCAGGTAGCTTTAGCCAGAAGGTGTCCAAGTGGAAAGGCTACTGCTGTGGTTAATTTTTATGTTACATTCTTTCTAAACGTTGTTGGGATGCAAGTACAGTGTCCCAGCAAGGCAAAAGGTTTCAGGTGGAGGACAAACCTATTAGCACATACCATTGTGGGAAAAGGCAGGGGTTAGCACAGCAGAAGGTGAATCTATTGTTTTAGTTAGGCTTGATACATATTAGATATTCATATAGAGCAACACAGAAAGAGCAACAAATATATTAATGTTGTGGTTGCAGAGGTTATAGATACGGCAGTGTTATAGGCCCTTTGTGTAGTTGTCATGCTTGTAGTTATGGTCTGTAGTAAGGTGTCCAGAAAGAGCTGAAACCGCTGGAAGATGTAGTCAGACAGGTGCTGGGGCTGAAGAGAAGTCAGCATGTTAGCAGGGCAGAAGCGTTGCATATTGGATGTTAAGGCCTGCTATATCAGGAACAGAAGAAAACGCAGGCCCCTGTGTGGTTTTCCGCTATATAACCTGTAACTTCTTGGGGCTTGATGAGCTCTGTGTCAGTTCGGTTCTACAGGACCATCTGATACCTTTTTGCATGTAATAAACCAAAGAGGTGCAGTGCTTATTTGGCCTTTTGGATTATTTTTGCAGTTCGGGTTTTGGGTTGCTATTCTCTTTACACAGTGGTAGGACCAGATAGGAGTTAGCTTTTGGGCTGAGGACTATTTTGCTTTGGACAACTGAAGAGCACCCTGAGACTCATTCTTTTAGGGCAAGGCAATAGGAACAGGCAGGCATTTTCTATTCATTTCAAATAACACCTTTGAAATGTTAAGCTCTAGTCTGACTCCTTCTTCTGGTTCACCATATACGGTGTCAGCAGTGGGATCATAGTGATTCGATAAGGAGTCAGACCCTTGCCCAGATAGTAAGGCCTATCCCATCAACCAGCTTCTACCAATAGGACATTTGAAAATAAAACTGTCTTTGGGGGAAACTCCCAAACAGCTCACATTAGAATGACAGGGCCTACACCCCTCTCCTCCGGACTCACCATCAATTTAGAGTAAGAAGAGGTATTCAAATTACCTTCTAAAAAGAAAAGGCCAGACATGTTGGAACCCTGAGGTCAAATGACGTCCCTCAAGATGCTCCTGTAGATAATTATTGACAATCAAGCGTGGTCCGAACAGCATCATGAAGAGAGCCTCGACCTAATAGGGCTAGGTCAAAATCATTGGGTCCTCCCTGTTGGGTCTTACAACACTATTAAGACTTAGCTGTCTTCTTTACCAACATTGAAGGTCAAGCTGCCCCGTTCCAGTGGGACGAGGACCCAACAGTCTGTTATCTGGGACCACTATTGAAGGTTGAACTGCAATTATGATGTGATGATATGATATGGCCTTCGTAAGGCACCTACACACGTGTTTCAAGGAGCGACGAGGCAAGGAAGGGGAAACAGAGGGAGGACAGAGACAACGATCTTACTAGGCCAAGTGACATTGAGATTGCGCAGGGGATGGGGAAGGGAAAAGTGACTTGAGAAAGGGGTGGGGTCAGTGCTGTACATGGGATCAAAACAGTAATAAGAAGTGTGGCCAATAGGTGGTAGGTGCAAGGGTAAGTGCAGACAGCAGGTGTCCAAAAGTGCAGGTAGGGGGACTGTAGGGTTACAGATACATACCCAAGTGCAAGGGTTGCCAAGAGGTAGTGCGGGTGTGCAACTGGGCGGGCAGGAACCTGGGCCCGAAATCAGAGGGTAGCCAGGTGACCAGTGCAATTACCCTTCCAACATATAAATAATAATAATAATAATAATAATTTGGCATTTATATAGCACTACGACCCCTCAGGTATTTGAGCGCTGCTTATTATTCCCCACGGTGTGTGGTGCTCATTTAACAACCTCGGAAGGATGAAAGACTGAGTTTGGCCCTTCCGGATTTCGAACCTACGTTAGCAAGCTCTGCACGGATGTCAAAGCGAGCGCTCGACTCGCTGTGCAACTTGACCGGCTAATTACCCAGGGAACCTCCCCATTCACAAGATAAAAACTGCCCTCCTAGAACGGGTTGGACAAACCAAAAGCTTTATTATGTTAAAGTTCTGAAACCTGCAATTGCTTCCCAATGAAGGCTCGATGGAGTTGACTGGCCAAGTACAGAATATTCTTAGCCAGTGGTTAGGAGGGAACACCAGGCCAGAGATATTAGAAGCTCTGTCACTGGAGCAGTCTATTAATGTGCTCACTCCACCTCTGCAGAGAGCTGGGCTCCAACAACCCCATCCTTTCCTAGATATGGCTATTCAGATAGCCTAAGCCCACTCCGTGGCCTTTAAATATTTTAAAAACTCAGACTCTTATTTTAGATTTTTTAGGTGGGGAAAGTCCCTTATAGCAACAGGAACAGGTAGGCATGTTCTGTTTATTTCAAGTAAACTCCTTTGAAATGTTAAGCTCTAGTTCAACTCTTTCTTGTGGTTCAGCACACCCTGCATGTTGTGAACTTGAGCAAATGAGCGGCTGGGACCGCAAAGGCATATTGCCCAGAACTAGAGAGTCCTGTGCTGAAGACCTGGAAGAATCGTGGTGAGGGGTATAAATCATGAAACCTCACACATTCCTGCCAAACGCAAAGTATCCTGTGACGTGTATTGACGTTTTTTTTTTTAATCAACTGTGACAAGTATTGTGGGACTTCTGAGGACTCATATGAAATTCACCATGCAATGCATCTTGGGATTTGTGGTGAATGTTATAAGCATGCAAAAGGAAGGTATCCCAATATTGGTTTTGCATCTTATGCAGTATGTTCCAAAGTAAATTGCCATCCAATTTTTGGTGAAGCCACCTCAAATCATTCTGTAAAATGTACTGACTCTTATAAGCAGAAAACTAAAGCAAGCTGTCCTATGCTTTGTAATTAATCTTACCATATACGAATTATCTAAAAGTTAAGTGTCCTTCTGCTTGTACCGATCTCTTGAAATAACTGTGGCAAAGTATTCTCGAAAAGTTTGTGAAAGAAGTAACCCTATTCACATGAGATGCAGAAGGACACAAAGCAAATCAATAAAATGTATTTTAACACATACACCGGTGAATAACAGTATGGCGAATTTGTGAATTATGTGAGTAAAGTAAAATGTAGGAACACTGTTGGCTGTGTGAGGTCCTGGAACCTTAGAGAAACGTTTCAACATGTAAGGTAACAGAACATATCTACCAGGTCTTTATGAGCAGCCATGTAGAATAGGGGTGTGCCAAAATATTTTTTTTTTCTGCCAGTGTAATTGTGCGAAGTTGCTAACTTGACAAGTATTCGCAACTGCCAATGTACATGTTTTCTTTCCCAGTGGTCCAAATGAAATGTTTTTTTTTTTTACTTTTACTTGTAACATTCATTTATCGCATTAATGTCCCCGACAATTGTTGGTCAGGCTATGAATCATCGCACAAACAAAAATTGGTGAGGTTAATGTATATGATGATCACAAAGGTTTTCCGTGAAGCTTAGCCCATTTTCAGAGTGTCTTAGTGTAATGTACATGTAGCAGAAAAAAAGCACAAATAACCACAAAACATATTTGCATATCATTTGCACATTTCCATCCCCCTCAAAATAAAATGTAAAACAAAAATACCAAAAAAACGGATTCATTAGTTCTGATAAATGTAATTAGTAATGACCATTGTTTTAGTATGAAAAACATCTGATTATCACTCAGCGGATCAAAGGATGCATTCAAAATCTTTCAGTTGCTAGGATGCAGTCAAACATCATTCCCGGGGAAGGCATAAGAGAAAAGCAGGAAAAGGAAGTGGTGTACAGTGTAACCTGCAGTGCATGACCTGGAAATCATTGGTTTTCAAAAAATAATCTAATCAAATAGAGTTTTGCCGGAATCTTTCTCTGCGCCCAATTCTTTGGTTCTGCAAGTGTGAAGTTAGCCGAACTTGATTTCCGTGTACAGCTGTTTGCAAAGGTAAACTAAAGCAACATTTAGCATGATCATAATCAGCCATGGATTCGTAAGTGCCTGATGTGGGGGCCTTTAATGGAACCTTCGGAACACTTTGCAACTTTTTGATATTTGCGACGTTTTGTATTAACGTTCCTGAAGTGTGCTAAGGCAACGTCCTGCAACTTAACAGAGCCCAAGTACACAAGAGACGAAGGATAAAGCATGTGCTTGAATCAGTGTGGGCTTGTACTTTTGCTAAGAGTTGTAATGAATAGATAATTAGCAAATCTCCACGGTCTTGGGAGAGAAAGAGTGCATGTGCTGCATTCTGGGTAAATAGTACAAGTACAAGAGAGCTGCTAAAACATTGTCCAAGAAAGAAAGGGCTACATCTGCATTCTGGCAAACATCACGTGTCCCACAGTATCCAAAATGCATTGCGAAAGAGGATGTTCAAAGTTACCAGCATGCTATGGGGTAAGGGTATGAAGGACAACTTACATTATATTCACAAACAGAATGAGAGTATAAGAAAGAAGGGGCATACTGCATCCTGGGTCCTGGACTAGAAACTCACTGGGCTCCATTATAACCTTTGCGGAATGGGTTAACGGGTGCCGCTAATGGTGGCGGACCCGTTCAACCCATTCTGCAATATTATGAGGTTCCCTCGCGAGACCCGTTGTGGACGTCTTGGTTTACCAGACGTCCTTGCCGGGTCCTGCGAGGGGACCAGGGAGCTAACAACGGGCCGGTCGTAATCGGCCCATTGTTAGCTCCCGTGGCCATTCCCATTGACCCCTATGGGGGCTCAAATGGGAATGGGGAAGGTCCGGGCCCGGGTTCCCTGAGGGAGGAATTACTGGGCTCTCCAAACTCGGAATGGCCCGGTAATTCCCCATTCAGGGAACCCGGAAACGGTTTTGGAGGCAGCCATGCCCTTATTTAGGGCATGGCTGCCTCCAAAGTCGTAATGAGGCCCATAGTGTATGATAACCATGAGAATGAAAATTGATTCATATAGAGGTTTTTGAAATGTATGTTGGTGTTTGCTTGTTGTTTGGCATAATTTGCCACATCGCACTCGACTGCCACCCTCTGGCCCTCATCCTGCATAAAGGCAAGTTCCTTGTCTTCGTCCACAACTCGATAGCCCTCAGAAACACCTACCTTCCACTAAAAATGAAGCACCAAATTTAAAACAGGGTCATCATACTGTCACGTTGACGTCTCCGTGACGATGGGGGCGGGCGGAGGGAAGGCAAGGGAAGTGACGCATGGGGGGCGGGATCCGGGAGTTCTGTAGGAAGAGGAAAATAAAGCGGACGTTTGTTGAGAGCTCCGTGTCTGCCTTTTCATTCCTGCGACACCGCAGGCCTGCTGCGCGCCAGGGTCACTACACTGGCGACGAGGATGGGATCGGTGGCACGGCAGCACACAACGAAGCTGCTGTAGCCCGCCCACGGACCCCCACGAGCGAGCGCGCGTGCAGCGCGAAGAGGCCCAAAGAACGCTGGACTACTACGCGGCTCGGGCCGCGGCAGTGAAAACACGTGGGGAGCGAGAAGACCTCGCGGAACAACCGACGGGTAAGCCCACTGGACACGTGCTTTCCCGACTACAGCTACGGGTGCCGGCAGCACGAGCGCACGTGCGCTGAGCACACAGCTGTGGCCTACATCGCCTGTGTGCCTCGGAAGCCTTCACATCCCACGGCAAGGGACACGGCAAGGGAGGCACTCATTGCACGTGCCCTGCAGGGCCAGGGAACATTACAGTCCAGCAGCCCAGACCAAAGGGCCCACCAAGACCCCAAGAGCAGAGGGCACTAGAACCCCGGGGAGGGGTAGGACCAACGGATGGTGCTCGTACCAAATTGGTGGCCATCCCTCACGGACCTGTGAGAGACTAATCCTAGGAGGAGGCGGGTAACTGCCACCAGAGACCCGTAAGGGAATATCATCAGCACCCAATACCCGCAGCGCCATGTCAGGCCAAGATGGTGGGCAAGGAGGACAACCGCAGGCAAATGCACAGCCGGTTCCAGGCGTGCCAGCGACGGACCACATACCCTACCAGCTGCCGGACACACTGGCCGCCCAGATGCCGGGGGCATTTGACGTGACGGACACCAGCAAAATGGGTCCGAGATGGACCAAATGGATCAGAGACTTTGACCTATACATGGGAGCCACAGGACCTATTGCCGATGCAAGACAGGTATGCCTACTCAAACTAGCTGTAGGATCTGCCACCCGAGACATAATTGATGAAATGTCCCAAGACTCGATTGACTCAATCCAAGACCTTAAAGATGCGCTTGCTGCGTACTTCGCACCACATACCAATGTGGACTACGAGAGGCATCTATTCCATAGTAGCAAGCAGGCCAAAGGGAAAACCATGGACGCATATGTCATGCGCTTGCGCACCAAATTGAAACATTGTGATTTTGCGAACTATTCGAACACGGAGGCATTAAGATCACAAATTATCTCCGGATGCGAATCCCAGGCCTTCCGCCGGAAGCTGCTACAAAAATAACGCACGCTGGAGGAAATCCTAGCGCTGGCCAGAGTCGAGAGAGCCATAGACTCCCAAGTAGAGAGCTTTGGAAGCACAAATGCAGGGGAAAGCGTGAACAAACTACAGCTAGAGAAAAGGTCAGAGGAACTCTTCTGCTATAAATGTGGATTTGAATACCCACATGAAGGAACCTGCCCTGCGATAGGACAACGATGCACATCCTGCGGTGAAGAGGGACACTTCAAAGCAGTATGCAGGCTGTCCGTGACAGGGGGAGAGACCGACCCAGGGACAGCACGGCTCGCCCGAGAAGCCGATACGGGGGAACATCCAGCAACAACCCAACCCCCACCACGTCAGTCACCCCGAACCAGCCCATAGGTGATCAGCGAGAGCGCGACTCGGGAGAAGATCGGCAGAGGAGAAAGGACAGAAGGAGGCTCGTAATGCGTGCAAAACCAGAGCGCAGGTCCCGACGCCATGTACGATACCTGGTGGAACAATCCCCCACGGACTCCGATCCTAGCTCACCCGGAAGCGACCAAAAGAAGAAGGCCTACGTGTATGCTCTGTGCAACCCCACAGCGACAGCACACCGCCCAACATTAATAATCAAGCTGCAAGAAAGGCCGACAGAGTTTCTTATTGACACAGGAGCCACGGTCAACGTGGTGAGTGAAAAAGTCTACACTGACCTACTACAAAAACCGAAGCTGATCCCAGCGACGGTGGACATATATGCATATGGAGCTAAAACACCGCTCAAGTGTCTGGGACAATTCAGTGGTTTGTGCCGCTACAAAGGGCATGAAATGAGGATACCCATTCATGTTCTGGCAACGGAAACGGACAGTGGTTGTGTCCTCAGCTTCAAAGCGGCTGCTGACATGGGACTGATACACATCTTATACAAAATAATGGTCCACAAATACATAGATCCAGTGGAAATGATAAACAATCTGTATCCCAAGATCTTCAGAGGCATTGGAAAACTTCGGAACAGACAAATAAAACTCCACGTGGACAACTCAATCCGGTCATTAGCCCAACCATACCGCGGGATCCCGGTAAACATCCAAAAGAAGGTTGAAGATGAGCTTCAAAAACTGTTAGAACAAGACATCATCGAGAAGGCCACCGGCCCCACCACGTGGGTGTCCCCGATTGTCCTGGTCCCCAACAAGGGCTCTGAGGCAATTAGACTTTGTGTTGACATGCGACGCCCGAATCAGGCCATCAGAAGAGAGAGGCACCCTGCACCACGCATAGCCGACATGATACATCTATTAAACGGAGCCAAAGTTTTCTCAAAGCTTGACTTGCAAAAAGGCTACCACCAGCTAGTTCTACATCCTGAAAGCAGAAACATTACGACCTTCGTTACACACGTTGGTCTTTTTCGGTACAAAAGGTTAAGCTTTGGGGTATCCTCGGCAGCGGAGACATTCCAGGCTGAAGTGCATAACATCATAAAGCACATTCCAAATTGCCTCAACAACTCGGACGACATACTAATGTTCGGGACTGATGTCAACAAGCACGATGAAACCCTAATGAAAGTATGTAAGGCCCTTCATGATGCCAACCTTACCCTGAACAGAGACAAGTGCGAATTTCAAAAATCGACACTGAAGTTCTTCGGCCATGTCTTCTCTGAATCTGGCATGACACCGGACCCGGATAAAGTGGCTGCGCTTAATGACACTGCTGCCCCATCCAATGTGTCGGAACTCCGGTCTTTTCTAGGCCTGGACAGCAACTGTAACCGATACATACAGGACTTCGCGTCAGTCAGCGAACCGTTACGGCAATTGACCCATCAAGATGCAAAATTTGAATGGACCAGTGACTGCCAGAGATCGTTCGTAGTGATCAGAGAGCGAGTTGCGAAGGCGGAGAACATGTCGTATTATGACCCCAACAGGAAGACTGAGCTTACTGTGGGCGCCAGTCCGGTTGGCCTCGGAGCTATCCTGGCGCAACTCGATCCGAAAGATCCATCACAGAAACACATTGTGGCGTACGCCAGTCGCAGTCTATCCACCACGGAACAAGCATACTCGCAAGCAGAAAAGGAAGGGCTTGCGGTGGTATGGGCGTGCAAGCACTTCCACCTGTTTCTGTATGTCAAACCATTCCAGATCGTTACGGACCATCAGGCCCTCTTATTTCTGTACGGCAACCCTCAGGCCAAAATGCCCCCGCGCATTGCAAGATGGGGCCTGAGACTGCAAGACTACGCGTTTGAGATCATTCACAGGCCAGGAAAGGGCGAAAATCCGGCTGATTTCCTGTCCAGGAGGCCTCGCGAGCAGAGCGCTCCGGAACCATCCGTAGCCGACAGATACTTAAGGTACCTGATCCATCAGTCCACGCCAGAAGGAATAAACATGGATGCGCTCGCCACAGAAACAGAGAAAGATGCAGCATGCAGCATCATTCGTGAGGGACTGGAGTCGGGGCTGTGGCGAAGGGCAAAGGAGATGGGGAGGGCTGCAGGGGGCACGGTGCGAGAGGAAGTGGAGAGACTACTGCTGGTAAAGGAGGAACTCGCAATGTCGGATGATCACCTGCTCGTCAAGGACTGCAAGCTCGTCATTCCCCAATCCATGAGAGCCAAAATCATAGAACTAGCCCACGAGACGCACCGAGCGATGGTATCAACAAAATGCATGCTGCGCCAAAAGGTGTGGTTCCCTCACATGGACAACATGGTTGAAGCCGCACTGAAGTCGTGCCCCACGTGCTGTGTGATCACACCAAACCGCCATCCTGAGCCACTACTCATGTCGGAACTCCCACAGAGGATATGGGAAGCAGAGGCGGCCGATTTCTTCGGGCCCATCGATTGGGGAAATATGTCCTGGCTGTCATGGACGAGTACTCACGATACCCCGATGTGAGGCTAGTATCATCAACGGCTGCTCACCATGTCATCCCCGCATTAGATCAGATGTTCTCAGCCTATGGAATGCCGAAGGTGTTGAAGACAGATAATGGGGCTCTGTTCTGCGGACATCAATTCGCACAATTTGCTGACTATCTGGGATTCCATCACAGGAAGGTCACCCCTTTGTGGCCTCAGGCCAATGGAATGATCGAACGATTTATGGCCAACCTAAAGTGAGCCCTACAGATAGGGAGGCTAACTGGCCAGCCTTATGAACAAGTCCTGAACCAACTAATGAGAGATTATAGAGGGACTCCTCATAGCACCACAGGGAAGACCCCAGCAGAACTGATGTTCGGTCAGAATACACAAACACGCATCCCCCAGACCAATGACATCTCTCCGCCACCGATGCTGGATCAAGCGGTACGAGAACAAGATGGAGCAGCAAAAGCTCGCATGAAAGAATATGCCGACACCCGCCGGAAGGCGCAGCCCTCACACCTCGAGGTAGGTGACGTCGTGGCAGTATGCCGACCTTCAACACACAAGTATACCTCGGCATTTCGTGATGAACCGTTATTAGTCACTCAGAAGAAGGGCTCTATGGTGACGGCTCAAGGGGTCGAGGGATCAATCACAAGGAACTCCTCCCATTTTAAAGAGCTTCCACCGACTGGAGCTCGGCGCCTGAGTGGCAGAGTTCAAGCCCCCCTCATGTATGAATCGGATGATCCGTATCAGGCTGACCAGTGGGACTCGACTGAGTCGGAACATGAAGAAGGGGATGCAGTGGAAGAGAGTGGGCCGTCACCAGGGCGAAAGCAAGCACAACCACAAAGGGCTCGGAACAGACCTTGGAGATGGATAGAGGAAATGGTGACTGTTTAAAAAGGGGGGAGATGTCACGTTGACGTCTCCGTGACGATGGGGGCGGGCGGAGGGAAGGCAAAGGAAGTGACGCATGGGGGGCGGGATCTGGGAGTTCTGTAGGAAGAGGAAAATAAAGCGGACGTTTGTTGAGAGCTCCGTGTCTGCCTTTTCATTCCTGCGACACCGCAGGCCTGCTGCGCGCCAGGGTCACTACACATACTACAATGCACATGGCTGCATCATGTCTACGTGCATGTGAATGATCATACATACGATCCATGCAATATCCACACATACTGCTTGAATCCGTAAGCTATGGCCAAGTCGACTGCACTCAGAGGCGTGAGTACAAAGATGCTGCAGCATTTGCACCTCTTCGGCATTTACAGATACCACTGCACAGCGGTGGGAGTATGGAAGAAATAAGTGCTTCGAGAAAACAAGTCGTGATGACATGTTGTAGGGCATCTGTCACATTGGTAAAACAATATATGTCCAATACAGGGATAGGATGAGGGCAGGGGCCTGACGTTGGGCATGCTCTGCTGCTATATCTATGGTACTGAGGCTGGGGGCATTCCTGTGGAGTAGATGGAATCCCTTCTCATATTTTTATGGGCACATGGTCCTTGTGCATGAACAGAAATAGCACCCTTTCTGTTGTGTCATCTATACCTGTGAAACCCCAACAAGAGCATCTCGAGGCGGTAACCCTGCCCATAAAGTACTTCTCCTTGTTGTCTACCTGCCCAATCTACAGACCATTAACATTCGTGGCCTGTTCCTTTGCTAGGAGGACAGGAATTCCTTCGTCCAAAGCTTTCTTATGAGAGGTGGAGTGGGCGGTGCCCAGATTCTGAAATGCTTTGATGCAATGAAGGTGAATGCTGTCCAGGGTAAGGAAATCCAGGGCCATATATCACTTTGTTAGCCAAGTCTAGATTATCCCCTGATGTGTTCTCTGTGTCACTTTTAAGAGGTACCAGAGAGGCAGTAGGTCTCAGACAGTGTGTGTGTGTCTGTGTGTGTACATTTGCATATTTTCAAAGACAAGCATGTGATGGGCCACATCCATTGACAAGTGACTTCATGCAATGCTGAAACCCTTGGCTGGATATGGCATTCTGGGTCATTTCACTGCCCAGATTCATCAAGTTCTGGTCATGAAAAGCCTGAACAGGTGTGCTGCCTGCCATAGTGTGCTATCCACCTAGACTGAGAGCATTTGGGGGGGGGGGTTCAAGCCAAGAAAGAGCAGAATTCTAGTCCATAGTCTCAAGCAGCAGAGTGAGCACCAGACAGGAGAAGATATTTCCCAAGAACATGTGCAATGGCAGGGGTGCTGGCAATGGCATACTATAGTACTTTTTCACCAGTGAAAGTTTGGATCCCAATTCAGGAACTGGCAGGAATTGCTGGGCAGTGTTCTTAAATAGGTTGAATGTCTAGGCATGTGGATAGATAGGTGTATGTGCTGACTGTTCCTAGATGATTCCATGTGTCCACTAACCTTTCTCCCTGATACCCTACAGGTCTGCAAATATTCCATAGACTAGCCCATATGTGTGTTTTTCATTAGATTATTTACTGATTGGCTTCTTTGGTGAGGGCATTCCTCTTAAGAAAGAATGAGACTGTAGGAAGGCATTCATCGCATCACCAAATTGTTAAGGCTGCTCCATTAGCAAAAGGCGAGATCAATTTAACTAAACAAGTTCAAATCATGTCGGGGCAAAGGTCTGGCAAACTGACCACGACAGTGCAATCTTCAGAAAACATCACCTGGACAAACGAATCACAGAGGCACATAAGTGCGGAGTAATAAACAGAACTGGAACCGTACGCATTGGATTTTGTAGGTTTTGTTGTAAATATTTAGGATTGAGGAGTTAATCCCCACTAGAAATCACATAAGTGGTTACAGTGGTTACATAGCACATATTGGGGAAAGTGGCAAGGCAAGATGCCTTCACAAGTATAATCATTGTATGCATCAGAACACACTAACTTTTTTTGGCAATAATAGTTTTACTGCATGGCCAAATTCTGATGTTGGTGATGAAGTGTAGAGATGATCACCAGCAGTGAAAACTCATCCACCTTGCCTCTAAAAAAAGGAGGATTTACCAAGGCCGAATTCCCGCTTCTGATACATTCTCCAAAATCTTCAGTAGCACTATGGACTACAACAATGGGGGCTAACTATGCCATTGCTCCACTCGTAATAAGGTGGTAATGCGGCCAAACTAAGTGGTGGTAATGGTAAACGAGTTTGGTGATCATTCTGCTGAAATTACTGGTAAAATTACAGAGACGCCCATAACATTTTGGGCATTTGCCCAGCATTTACATAATTTAAATATATTAGCTGTACCTGGCATAGCCGTCTCTCGTTCTCTCTCTCGCTCTCTCTGTCTCCCTCGCTATTTATCCTCCTATACATCTCGCTCTATCTGCACTTTCTGTTTTTCTGACTCTACCTGTCTTTCTCTCACTTTAAGTCTATGCCTCTCTATCTGAGGGTGAGAATTCAGTGTTTTTGAGCCACCGTAGCTGTCCCTGAGAGCAGCACAAGCACATAAAAACTATGTATGTATTGAAGGGGTTACTATTTCTTTGGTCAAATGTAGAATGAGCACAACAGATAAACACAAAATGGACCTTAAGTGTGAGGTTGGCAAGTCACTTCTTACACCATTTCTTTACACAAAAATCAATTTTATTACAAAACTAACATAATCAAATTCATCGAATTTATTTACTCATAAAAAAACCCATGTACATTCCAAATTTCAACATGACATGATTCATTCCACCATACATACACATTCTCTCAGTATCATATCACAATAACTTAAACAAATTAATGGGTTATCATTGTCATAAAACCCTTTTGAAAAAACAACTAAATCAGTTAATCCTTCACACCCTTTTCAAAATACAAGTATGTCGATCGGTACACGTGTTTCGGTCGGTAGTGGGCTTCTGGTGTTGCCCTGCGTTCACCCAACCTTCCTCAGGACAAAAGGTGGGGCATCAATATCACCTCACTCATACACAAAATCCAGTGAAAGATGTCTTCAACAACACTATACAACAAATAATAGAACCTGATTACCAAAAACCTAAAAGCCAACCCCCTCAATTAAAAAACTATGGCACATGTTAGTTATGTGTATAATCCTTCCGTTAATATACAGATTTGCACTCACCTGCGAGGTGAAATCGTGGAGGTTGTGTAAATCGTAGAGCCAATCTCAAGTGCTGCAATGAATAGATAAAATCTCAGCAGAGCTTATTGCCGGCAAGAGCACAGAGTGAATAAAGCACTGCCCCTCCTGCATGATATATCAGCTAATTAATATTATTGCATGGTATCCTCATAGTTTCTAAGAGCTGTCGACACTCACTTGAAGTATCCGGACACAGATGTGTCGGTGCCGGTGTTGCCTCACGTCTACTCACTGTGGCAACACTGTTCGTAATGCATTAACTTCACAAATATTTTAAATTTATCAATGCGGTGTCCCCTTCGGTGTAGTTCACATGTGCTCCACTGCACGCTGATGTAAAAAAATACAAACAGGGAAGCGTTCACCCTTGGTGTATCGCTACTGCTTTTATAATTGCGATCAGATAAAATGGCCAATCATTTAAAGAGTTTGTCCCATAATAGAAGGTGGCTAACACTATTGAATGCCATAGAAAATCAATAAAACAAATGTGCAAACTGGCTTCCTTTCTAAACCTTTCAGCTTTATGGAGATTAATAATGAAACCGTTCACAGAAGTTCCCGTCCCTTTTACAAATCCAGATTGGAAGGGGTCTAAAACACAGGAAGGCAATCAGTCTATAATTAGCCCGATTTGTTTTTGACCTCTTCTCATGAATCAGCACTATTATAGAGGATTTACAGGAATGTGGGATTCATTTATAAACTAAAATGTGTTTATAACTAGCTGCTAAAAGATATGTCCACATGACCAGATTTCCTTTCAGACTAACATTAGGAAGCCCATCAGGCCGGGGACCCTTGAATTTGCATTCTTATTTATTATCACAAGAATTTCTTCTTCTGAGAATACTAGGTTCTAATCAGCCTCTGCCAGAGCACTTTCCTCAAAAATAAATCTCTCATGGTTAGGATATAACTATGTAGCTTAACCGGGGGATTTAGGATTTTATTAATAATTGACCGAAAATTCCCCACATTCCGATCTTTCACAGTGTCAATCATTACTTCAGTATGGCATTGTGTCAAGTAATTTCTCTGCTGGATGGACTTTATTTTGCATTTCCCAGAAGATCTAAGATCCCTAAGAAGTTGATCTAGCTTCCTTAACTCCCTTCTCATTAGTCTTTTCTAGACAACTACGTCTCGGTCAAACAAATGTGGAGGCCCTGTTTTTGAAACTTGGTGCTGGTACAAAATATTATACATATTTCCTACCATTTCATCATATCACGGAATTCATTTATATTCATGTTTTGCAAGGTAATAGCCAAAAGAGTATTACATTTATCCACACAATTACTATTCCAAGAGAGACGATGTTTGGCAGAATTACTATTAACAGGCACCTGATAATACTCATTACACCTATTAACCAAGTCAATTGTACAGGTTAACCACAAACAAGAGTAATCACTCAGGGAGGAACTTTATATCAAGTGGGAATCAAAGTAGTCAGAAACAGTATCTCAGATGTAGCTGTAGGGCCCTATTCATTGAAATGTGTGCATTTCTCCCGCAATTGCCGCGCTCCGAAAACAACACTGTGCGCAGAATAAAAAATGGCCACCCTCCTTATTCATGGAATTTACTTCACAAAATAACTGTATTCGCAGGTCATGTCCGGAATGTCCCCGACATGCCCCCTCACATGTTCTTCCCCGTTTTCTGTGTTCGCCCCCTGCCCAGCCCTCTGCACATGCCACGGCCATGCTTTGCATAGTGTCTCGCGAAGATGCTCGACGACTCGCAGAGACGTGCTAAGCCTGCACAACCTACACGCAAGTCCAGGAAAAGTCCAGCACATTTGATTCCATGAAAAGACAAACAGGATTTTGCACGCAGTTTGGCAAGCATGTTCCATTAATCAGTCCCATAATTTATAATTGCGGATCTGAAACCATTAGTCCATGTGTAGTTAGGTGGCACATCCCTCTGCAAATTCTCATTTACCATTAAGAGGCCCCAGTCATTGAAAATAGCATTCCAGAGTGTACCCTGAGCAATTGCTCAATGCATATAAGTGGTAGACGTATGAGAAAGCTTCTTACTCTCCAAGCACCAGCTATTAAAATCACCACCCACCATTATTTCTAGAGAACCATCCCAGTGTTTATTTTCCCCAATGACTGTTTCAACCAATGATGTCATTAATAGAAGTAGTGTTCCAATAGACATTGATGATTAGCATTGATGCTTTCTCTGGGCAAGGGTTTTTCTCCCAAGTTAGTCTGATAAGTTGAATGTAGGCATTGGGAGTTACTAACTCAGTTACTTTAATGCCTAACCCATTTCGTATTCCCACCAGCAAAGCTGACGATGATTGTCCAATTCTATTCTAAGTCACCTTATTTAAAAATCGAGAAAACCCGACCAATACAGGCTTCTGGACAAACCAGGTTTCCTGGAGAAGGAAAAGATCTGCTACTGTTAAATCAATCCCACCCGGTTTGAATAGGTGGGCATGTCCTCTTGTGTTCCAGACCAGAATACAAAGGTTCCCTTACAAATGGGGAGAGATTACCACTGTGTTTGTTTGAATTTAAAGCTTGAGCGAGCCACTGGCAATTTTCCTCTTGACAGCGTTTGGGCAGACAACTGTTATCATAGGTTATGGCTCTGGCTTGATGGGTGCCCACTGTACACATAATTCTTAAGGTCTCATCCCAAGCAGGTTTACCTGAGTGCTCCTTCACCCCTTTCACATTAACTGCAGAAAAGCCATTTGACTGCTTTTCTTGAATTCAAACAGGTCATAGCCTTGACATAAAGTCTGTTCCTCTGCAGCTAAATGCATATTATACACCACTTTTGATTTTATTTGCAAAATAAACCTAGACAACACCACCTCATCCCAAAATTCTACCCAATCTATGTCCGCCGATACAATGTCCCTCAAACTGGACACTGAGCGAAAAAGAGACAAAACGTTTGCTCTATTTAGGATGATTTGGTTCGTAAAATTGGAAGTTTTTCTAAGATTAAACATGTCTTATCTGAAAATAGTCCATACTGCTCAATTTCCAATTCAGGTAATTTGATAGGGACCTTCTCTCCAGAGCAAGCAGTTTCTGTTCTAGGGTCATACACTAAGCAGAGCTCTCATTTGAGTATAAAAGTTCTGGGACCATCAAGTTAATCACCTCTTTTATCGATTAAGTGATTAACGATTTAGATAAGCTGGTCATGACTTACCACAACCACTGAATTTCAAGGGATGTGTTGTGTTAAATCAGCTCAAATTAACAGCATCTTTACTAAGGTTTTTTCAGTGAATTTCATGCATGTTCCCCTAGTATGTTTCTTTTGGATCCACTACGTGGCCAAAGTCTTTGGCCATGACTGCTATACAAATGTTCTGGGCCCACTATGCAGGGCTTTCAGCCGTGCCCATTCTATCTTTTAAAACACTAATTTTCTTTTCTGTTCACTAGCCATGGTCTTTGTCCATGACCGTTGGCCCCAGACTTCTGCTGTGGCCCCTTTACTTGTTGTCCCAATAGCTTTCTTCTGGGCCCACTAGCCATGTCCTTCGGCTTTGATCACTCTACATATTGTTCCAATAGGAATCCGAAAAGGGCTCACTAGCCATGCTCCTTGTCTATGGACAGTGGCCACAATCATTCACCGTGGCCCCTCAACATTTTGCCCCAATAGGTTTCATTGAGGCAAACTAGCCATGGCATTTGGCCATGTCCACTTTCCATAATGGACCATTTCGTTCCTTGAAGTAACCTACTATCCATAGCCTTCGGCCATACCCATTACACCCGCACCTGAACGTTGCTTTTGTCTTAATCTCTTTTTTAAACTAACCAGTGTTTTCAATGTACTACAGTTAACTGCGGTTATCCGTTAATGCACTCAAATAATTGCAGTCATCAGAAAGAGCACATGCAAGCTCCAAAATTCTCCTCTGCCATCCCAGACACTCACCAAGTGCCCCACCAGTCTTGCCATGCTCCCCCACGCTCCTCAGGTCCTTTTCCCTCCCTAGCTTTCTCCCATTCCCTCCAAACACTCGTCATGTTGTGTGACACACTTTCATTCCCGATCGCTTCATTTATAACCCTCCTTATCCCACCCAAGAACCCCAGTAATGCAAAAACATTCAAGCTCTGTACTTGGTCCCCAGCTGCCTCCAACTCCCCAATTTCACATAGTGTTCTCTATCTCCCTCACCAACTCTAGCCTCATGCCATTGCATCCTGTCTCCTCCTCCAAATGGCATTTTTTCCACTTTTCCTTTTTGGCTAACCCTGGTTATAGAGTTTATAAATGTGGCTGTCTCTCGTATCGGGCAAAAAACAATGCAGCTTTTCCATATCTAAAAAAGTGTTGCTGATGCAATATGGGACAAATCGCTATAATTTTGGGTGAAGGGGGCACCCCCTTCTCCATCAAATATTTTAACAACAATTGGACATAATAATCCCAGACCCCTCCTGGAAATTGAGTCAATGCTTTGTGCCCAAGTTGTTTTGTGCCTGGTCCACTTCCATCCAGTGTTTTTTGCTGTTCACTCAGCAAAAATATATTGATATCTCCCATGTTGCTTTGCAGCAGAGGGCCTGACAGGATATTCAGATATGAAAAAGCAGTAATTTTCCCCCCAAATTCTATTGATAATAACTTTTGTCTTGCTAACTGGACTTGGATATAATTTGCAAAACAAAATGTATATCAAATCCCCCCCCAAACTGCAGATTATAAAATGAAAAGGTTATTACGAAATAAAACACCACAATTTCACAGTTTTCAGCCCACTCATTTTCCGATAGAATATATATTGTTTATTAAATCTTTTGGACCAAATAAGAAACAACTTGCACATATAGATTTGACTTACTTTTCTTGACTGGTTTGGGGCAAAACCATCCAGTAGTTTATAAAATATATGCAGAGAAGGGGCACCCCATGCTCCTTAAAACCTTTATATTTATGGCCTGGTCCCGGCTTAAAAATTGTAACTCACTGCCCTAACCGATCCCTTCGATCTATGGGACAAGGTCTTCTGGTGTTTCCTTTCTCTAGGACCTCAATTTGGGGGAACAGGCGCTTTTCCTTCCTGGGCCCTCGGTCTTGGAACTCTCTTCCATAGGATCTATGACGAATTGAAAACATACCTTTTCCTGAAATTCCCTCTGCTTAATGTATAGGTATTAAGGCTATAATCAGAGTGCCCTAAAACCTATGATTTGTGTTGACTTTTTCACCTGCACCCAGATGCAGATTCTGCCTATGGGGTGACTTCCCACATCTGCTGAATTTCAAGGGTTTTGTTGCGTTAAATATGGTCAACGTAACTGCCCTTTAACTAACATGTTTACAGATAAGACAAGTAATCCAAAAGCAACCCCTATACTGAGGGCAACTGCGTAGTTTCAAATCGTGTACAGCAATCACATAGGTTCCTTCTTAGCAGTTAACAATTACACACAGCTAGTATTAGACTCTTATGCTAGATTCATCAAGACCATTTCCTACAGGAAAGCCAATAGTAAAGAAGTTGTTAGGGAGATGTTTGCAAAATCCTATGGTGAAGGCTGTGCAGTCGTCTAAATTCATGTTAGAACAGCTTATCACCCAAAACCAAATATCAGACTCTCCAATGCTAGACATATTTGTGCAGTCAGCCTTATCTTAAGGGACCAAGACCCCAAACACAACTTAGTCACAGGAGTCCTACTACACTTTAGGTAAACATCTTATACTTATCGCAGACGAATACAGCACAGTGGTAACATTTTAATGGGTAGAGAACAGAGGTACATCATGTCCTTCTCAGCTCAGAGGGCTACCAATCTACAGGACATATTTTTGGTTACAAATATGAAATGAAATGAAATGAAATGAAATGATATTTTATTTATATCGTGCTCGTACACAAGTGTTTCAGAGCGCGACCAGGCAAAAAGAAAGGGGAACAAGGGAGAGAAAAAACAGAAAAAACAGCGATCTTACTAGGCCCAGTGACATTTAAGAAAGCGCAAGTGCATGGGAAAGGAAAATGGGGGAAAAGCGCGAAGCAGAGGAGAGAAAAACAAATAAATATTAAATAGAATAAATAATAAAAAAGGGCTTTACACCATTGTAGTGCAGCCAGCAAGTGGCAGGTGAAAGTTAGTCAGAAAGGTATATCTGACAAGTGCAGATGAAACGTGGGAGGGGGACTGTATGGGTACAGATGCAGATCCCTAGTGCAGATGGTGGCCTGGAGGCAGTGCAGGAGGGTGGCAGGGTGAGCAGATACCTGGGCCCGAAAGAACAGAGGGTGGCAAGGTGCACAATGCCATGAGAAGAAACAGATCAACATTGGGGGAAGGGGGGCAAAGGCAGAGGCAAAGAGGAAGGTCTTGAGAAGTTTCCGGAACCGAAGATGTTTTTCCTCAAGTTTCAAGGTGGCCGGGAGGCCGTTCCAAAGGGAGGCACCAGCCGAAGACAGGGATCTACCCCCAGCTCGTTTTTTTGCAAAACAACTAAACCTGAGGGAGTTAGAAGTAGAGGAGCGAAGGGCTCGAGAGGGAGGTATTTACGGAGGGATAGTTGAAGGTATATTGGACCCAGGCCCCAGAGCCAGGCTTATGAGTACAGCTGGTCTGGTCGGCGACTCGTAATTCAACACTATGGGCCTCATCACGACTTGGGCGGTAACGGTAATGCTATTAGCAGGGGCGGTATTAGCCCTACCGCCGAACTCCCCGGCGCTAATAGCGCCGGATCACGAGTTCGGCGGTAATGTAAGTCCCCATTCCCCACTGAGCCCATTCGGGAATGCCCCATTCCCCATTGGGTTCAATGGGGAATCTTCGCGCTAATACCGCCGGCGGATTTCCCGCTGGCGGTAATAGCGTGAATTTTTGGCGGATTTCCCCCCAGCTCAGAGCTGGGGTGAAATCCGCCGAAGCCCTGATTCGGCTGACCCTTAAATCCGGCGGTAATAGCGCTACCGCTGGATTTAAGGGTTACCGCCAAAGTCGTGATGAGGCCCTCTAACTGAGGAAAATGTAGATTACTTATAGTATATCAGTCTACTGTGGAATGGGGATAGGAGACCCCTGATTCCACATGTTCAAATTCCAGTCTAGTCGCAGGCCACTGGATTGATGGTAAGCCGGGAAAGAACCCGTCATAAACAGTAGTACAAAAATGGAGAAAAAATCCAGGACATTGCGCCCAAAAGAATGAAAAACGTGTTTATTATTAGGTTGGCCCTTTGGTGATAACACGTGTTTCGGCCCCTCCTGGCCTTTCTCAAATCAGGGCTAATACATTCCTTGTACATCCATACAATTCTGGTGTAAGGTATTTGAACAACATAGTTCGTAGAAAGCCACAGGTTCATAGTGTAATAATTCACAAACACATCATATCCAATGCCAGACATACATAAATAACAATCAGCAAATAATATGTATATTAGATTGCACAAATGCACATAATATTAATCCATATTCACACGCAAACCCATGAGCAATTGTGCGCAAAGGATAGAGAAATAAGGGTTGGCATTGGGAAGGATAGTACGGGGTAAGTGAAAAGCGCATCAATGTAATCAGTAAAACAAAAAACAAATTGTAAAATGCAGGGCAGGGGGAAGAGGGGACAGACAAACAAACAAATAGAACACAACAGAAGGATTGTTTCATTAGTCACAGTTATTTAAATCTTATGTTACTGGTTGTAACTATGTCGCCATAGTTTATTGACTTACCCTCACCGGGAGTCATTAACTCGTCTTAATCAAGTTGGACTTGTATTGGGTCTAATCCCATCTACGTAAAATCTGGTGCCATGATGATTAGGAAAAAGTCCCATTAGTCCAATATTACAGTCATCGCGATGTGTCATGTCAGAGCAATTCGTACGCAAAAATCAGACTGTACCAATTTAGTGATACATTTCAAATGAATCATCCCATCTTATATATTGTTGCCCATTTAAGCAAGGAAACTTATAAATACTCAAAACGAATAAGCCGTACTTGTAACTTACGTTGCAGTGCACCAGTCATAAGTGTTGGCTTGTTCCAATTATGAGAGTGGCGGGCGCCATCTTGGGACTATTTGTTAAGCCGTTCCCAGGGTGACGCGTGGCCACATCCGCCGCTGCATGTTGTTCCTAAGCAACGAGCATGCAGATTTCTAAGCTTAACAATTAACTAGGATAAATTTAATAGATATGTTCCTGCATGAGCATGCATCCATGTGTGCACCATCCAGAAGAAATATATAATGTAGGGAAAACAAAGTTAATATTACGGGCTGCGTTATTTACTCTCGTGCTGGTTGTCATGGTAACCTAAATAAATGCAAGATTTTTAAAGATGTACTTACTCTAATTGCACTTGGAAATCTGCATAATTGACTATATATACTCGAACCTGCTAAAATGTAATGTTGCATCATTAGTTCCAAATAGTCAATAAAGAAACCTTAGAAAGTGGAATGGCGACGATCGATAAGCCCCCTTGTATTAAGATCTCTGATCGAAGATGAGAATTTTGACATGCATAACTGAATTACGGATTAAACCAGATCTTTTGACCACTAAAGAGTTGAAATCCAAGTTCAATCCCCAATTATCATCTGACAATATCAATGACACCTTCTACAAAGTGGTTACACAAGATTTATACAATCTACCTCAATGCATGAACCGTGACCAAGCCAGCTCTCACATGAGCAAGACAATCTGACAAAGGGGGAAAGAAAAGCTCTAAAGATCTTATCCGAGGATACTTCAATAGTTATAAAGGAGGCCGATAAAGGAGGTAATATCGTAATAATGGACAGAGAAGACTACTTACTTATGGCCTCCAATCATCTACTAACACCTGGATGCTATAGATAGCTTAATTTGTCAGAATGTCAAATAATTCCCCCTATCTCTCCTGAGCCTTTGGATATCCCACCAAAAGGGAACACAATGATAATAGAGCATTTAGACAAATGTTCAAAATTACTTTTATCTCAGATAGTAATTCAACACATTTAAGCTATGTCATTGAAAGTGGTAATAATAAAGTGCAAGGTGTATGTGCTTTGTGATTGATACATACCAATGATGATTCAACATATAGGTTGGAGAGGGGTGGAAACAGGTAGGCACTTTGCATGACCTTGTACTTGACCGGGGTAGAGTTGGATCAAAATGGGGGCATGGAGACAAAGTGTGTCCTGTCAGTAAGGAAGGAGATGAGCGAGTCGAGGATGTTACCTGAGAGTTTCATCCTCTGGGATAGAATGTTGAGTAGAATGGTGTGGGCGATGGTGGTGAATGCTGCAGAGAAGTGAGGAAGTATGAGTAGTGATGTGTGTCCTTTGTCAGTGATGTTGTCGAGGTCATCAAGGATGTGAAGTGTAGCAGTCTCAGTTCTGTGTCTGGGTCGAAAGCCAGATTGAAAGGGGTTGAAAAGCATTCCATGATACAGGCAAGATATGACGGGATAGTGATTGGGTGTTCATTTTCAATGAGTGTTTGGTCGAGAGATGTTGCCAGTTGCTTTGGGTGGACATGGCACGCTGGCAATGTTTTGTGGCAATGTCTGTGTGCTCTGAACAGATTTGTGCGCAATTCCATGAGTATGCATTTTGACGACATTAACCATAAGATCTTTCACAAAATCAAATTCCATTTTCTCATATACTGGTTTGACAACCAATTTTTCGCCTCTTTTCGTAAAGGCCCTGGTGTAACAAAGCATCCCTAAGTTTCCTGCAGTCCTAGATTGTTCCCGGCCCGCATTCTCATTATGCGCTAATACCGCAAGTAAAGTCTGACATTTCATCCCATGGATGCCAAAATGCAATCTCTTTGGCCTGTACTTTAGGCACATATTGTGGAACACCTCAAATCTCCTGTGTGACAGAATTCTGTGAGTCCCTTAAGATCTCTTGATAGAGTTTTATCAAACACAATCTTCTCAAGGGCTTTGTGTGGAGGGGAAGATGGTATCAACCACTTCTTCTTCCGTGCCTGCTCTGGGGACAAAGGGCCATGTTCACATTGGTGGAAATGTTTTTTTGTCCAGTGGTGAACGTCAGAACAGTGGTTCATTAGTGACCGCCATTTTTCCAGTAGAATTTCCACAGACCCATCACATGTTTTTGAGCTCCACCAAAGATGGTTGCTGAAATACTGAGACTATTGCGAAATACCTTCCAAACCTTTTTTTCCCTGCAGCCGAGATTTATTTATTGATTGATTTGGCAACATGCCATACATCAAATTGATGTTTAATATTTGGATACTGCTCTCTCATTATCTTGGCTATTGAAACGTGTCTGTCAGTGGCTATGAGGTCGATTTGCATTCCCCTCGATTGTAGATCTTCCAGTGATTTTATACAAGTTTCTCTATGGCCACCAAGGATTTACATTGGGACACCTGCATGACCACCGAACTCACAATGTTCTTACTTTCCATGTCCTGAAGATGGTAGGTGCAGTACTTAGCAGAAAATCTGGGGCTGTCACACTGTCCATTGCCAGCTAGCCTGAACCGTTTGTCGGGGAATGTACTTTAAATAGCCAATGGTTCAATTCTCCAAGCATCACTAATGGCAGGGAATAGATAATCACGTTGGTATTTGTAGTATTGCATTTTAGAAATTAAATGGAGTCCCACAAACTGAAAGAAACTGGATAACTTCATGAAACTGGAGCCACTGAAAAGTAAAGCTGCTGCACACAGTAGATTTTCAGCTGGCAGTTTCCCCAGCATCGGTTGAGCGGACCATGAAAATGCTTTATGTGACTTTTCACAAGTGGCATGTATTTTGAGGTTACTGCCTGTTAGACGAGTCACGCTCACCAATGGCTTTCCACATACTTCCCCTCCCACTGAATGCACACATTTCAGCATCTGTATAATCTCCATCAAGCTGCTGTCGAATTCTATGTATTTGGCCTCTTTTATTATACTATCAGCTAGCAACACTGTGGTTTCGGAGTGAACCGTTGTGGACATATCAGCCAAACTGGACATACTATAGTCGATATCTTTGTCTGTTTCATCGGTCAATAGTGTTGATGCTTCAGTTTCTGTCATTTCAACATCTGTTACTTGACGATGGATAGGAGAAAAGATCAATGTGGACTGTTTTTTGGGGGGCAATCTTTTGGCAGGTGTAGATTGTGTCAAGTGCTCATCTAATAATGTTAAACTATCATCTATTAATTCAATTTCACCTTCCTCTGGCGGAGCGGGCGCATTGTAGCAATGGTCCAAGAACACTTTGCTGGAATCGCCAGTCTTATTAAATTCATTTTCTGGCCATTGGACATAGGCTTGTCGAGTGTGAACACGACGCGCCTCAATGAATAGTTCCTTCATGGTGAAACAGTTTTGGCAAGCAGCTTCTGTCATTTGTATCGCTTTTTGTGTCTGCATAGTCCGTACTCCATCGCGCAACTACAGGACAGATAGGAAAAGGGATGTTCAGTGTAAATCCAACATACAGTGTTGTAAAATTGACATTAAAAAAAGCATATAACGAAGGCCTTAGCACAAAACTATTTCCAACAATAGAAAGTGTTTATAACTAACCTTATTTTTATTTCTTTTCTTTGAAACCTTCTTTACTCTAACATCAGCAAACTGGCGCACCGACTACACGTTCCTCCGATTCAATATACGGATCTTGTATACATCCCTACAAAAAATAGTATCCATTCAAAATAAGTCATTGGCATTACACATCTAATTAGACCGACTTTCTTCGATTCGATGGTACTGTCAGTGTGCATACCTCTGGGTCCAGATCAACTGTAAGGTCTGGTTCCGAAACAACCACAATGGATAATGTAATTGTAGAGGATGCTGCAGTATTTCCTTGAAACACAGTACTTGCATTAGTAAGGACGAAAAGATTGGAAACGGGACACACAATTTGAAAAGACGACAAAGTTACATATCAATAGTAAAGTAGGAATGAAACATTGTGTAAAACAATTACACAATATGAAAATATGATCTGATTATCTTGTCCTATTGAGCTATGAAGACCCATACCTCTGACACCGGATCTAATACGAGGGGTGTTCGGATTGTAGTGGACGCTTCAGCATCTCCCTGAAACACAGTACTTGTATTAGTAAGGTCGAAAAGATTGGAAACGGGACACACAATTTGGAAAGACGACAAAGGTACATATCAACACTAAAGTAGTAAAGAAACATTGTGTATTGCAATGATACGTTGCGAAAATGTGATCATATTATCTAGAATTCCATGCATAAAACCAGTCTGGAACAGAATAGCTAGGTAACATTACCTGATATGCGCTCGAAGTGGTTGATGACTCCAGGCAAGACATGGATGTTGAATCTTGTTCCTTCATATTCGGTGGATAGTCATGGAGTGGTAAAGGGTAAAGTATTATTCGATTTAGAAATTCCAACATTACAAAATGGCATGTAAGGAGACTGAATACGAGAACATTACACTTATTGAATTGCATAATATAGCATAGTTATCCGTCCCCATAAATCATTTTTCTATGTGGGTTCTACAAAACAAGGACTGATGTTTAGCAAAAATGTCATTATTTCAACAGCTATTCAATCACATAAATATGGAAAGTACTATAAGTGGCATTTACACCAAAAATACAGGTGTAAAGCTAAATCTGGAAGAGTGACTCACCTGTGGTGGCATTTTCACGAGTAAAGTTGGAATAGCATTTGGGAGCAATTTCCGAGTTGTTCTCAGTTGATTCCTCTTTGTGTTCAAGGATGTGTCGTACATATCCGGAGAGAAGTGCAGGCTGCAGATGCGGTATCGATGACCCCTCTTGTCCTCCAAAACTTGTTTGACTCTACTTTCAAAGTCTTCCAGTGGCTATCCGCAACGTCTGACCCATTCTCTTATTCGATCAACAGTCTTAGGGAATACATGCATTGTAATGCCTTCGGATTTGTCATGGGTCTTCGAAGGGCAACCGAAAATAGAACATTCAGGCATTGTTGTAAATTCTGCAAAATAAAGGTCAACATTATAAAAAAATATTTTGCATTAGCATGTGAGAAAGAATTAATTGGACCATACATTGTTCATTGCACGCTATCTTTTGGGCACCACAGCAAAACCAGTGCCGCGTGTGCGGCTGTATTATAGGATAAACTTTGCAAACGATTCATTGATGTGTTGAAAATCAGATCATGTTACTCGTCCCTTGAATGTTCTATCATGCACAAAAAGGAAACATGCTTATACTATAGACACGGTCCGCGAAGGATGCAATACGATGCCAATTGACACTGATAAAAATTGATATATCGATAACATAACAAAAGAAACTCAAGTCAATAGCAATGATACAAATTAACATAGCAGTACGGAGTTAGATACTTCAGAATAGATATAAATTTACAAATGAAGGAGATATGATTAGGATACATGCCCTTACCGTGACCAACAAACAGTTGGATTCTGCAAGCGGAGTAATTAGTGGCAGGAGAACAGGGAGATGCTCACAAGTAGCACACTGACGAGTTCACACGAAGCGGTCACATAGTAGCATGTTCACGAGTTGAGTTGCTGTGCTCAAAGATGTTCTCATGGTAAATATCCAGTGGTCTATAAATAATAACAAAAAGGGGTGTGTTTGTGAATGAATGACATGTACATGTCGTGGTATTTGTGGATTGCAGGGGCACGGTCTGCTTCAGGGGAGGCCTGCCTGGAGACACAGGGTCTGGGGAGGCCATGTGAACAATGGCACCTGGGCGTAGGATATCTTTTTAAGTGTACATGTTTTTTGGCACCTTGGCCGTTCGTGCCCCTGACAGCACCCCATGGCAGCGCACATCCACTGGTGCGAACTGCCTTTGATAGTGAGGGGTGGGATGGATGGGCCGGAAGGCGTGCAGACAAGGCACCGGAACACTGCTGAATGGAGACACACTTATGTGGATTGCAGGGGCACGGTCTGCTTCAGGGGAGGCCTGCCTTCGGACACGGGGTCTGTGGAGGCCATGTGAACAATGGCCCCTGCGCGTAGGATACCTTTTGAAGTGTACATGTTGTTTGGCACCTTGGCCGTTCACGCACCTGACAGCACCCCATGGCAGCGCACATACACTGGTGCGAACTGCCTTTTATAGTGGGGGGTGGGATGGATGGGCCGGGAGGCATGCAGACAAGGCACCGGAACACTGCTGAATGGAGACCGACTTATGTGAATTGCAGGGGCACGGTCTGCTTCAGGAGAGGCCTGCCTGGAGACACAGGGTCTGGGGAGGCCATGTGAACAATGGCCCTGGGTGTAGGATACCTTTTGAAGTGTACATGTTGTTTGGCACCTTGGCCGTTCGCGCCCCTGACAGCACCCCATGGCATCGCACATCCACTGTTGCAAACTGCCTTTGATAGAGGGGGGTGGGATGGATGGGCTGGGAGGCGTGCAGAAAAGGCACCAGAACACTGCTGAATGGAGACACACTTATGTGGATTGCAGGGGCCCAGTCTGCTTCAGGGGAGGCCTGCCTGGAGACACGGGTCTGATGAGGCCATGTGAGCAATGGCCCCTGGACGTAGGATACCTTTTGAAGTGTACATGTTGTTTGGCACCTTGGCCGTTCGCGCCCCTGACAGCACCCCATGGCAGCGCACATCTACTGGTGCGAACTGCTTTTGATAGTGGGGGTGGGATGGATGGGCCGGGAGGCGTGCAGAAAAGGCACCAGAACACTGCTGAATGGAGACACACTTATGTAGATTGCAGGGGCACGGTCTGCTTCAGGGGAGGCCGGCCTGGAGACACGGGGTCTGAGGAGGCCATGTGAGCAATGGCCCCTGGGCGTAGGATACCTTATGAAGTGTACATGTTGTTTGGCACCTTGGCTGTTTGCGCCCCTGACAGCACCCCATTGCAGCGCACATCCACTGGTGCGAACTGCCTTTGATAGTGGGGGGTGGGATGGATGGGCCGGGAGGCATGCAGACAAGGCACTGGAACCCTGCTGAATGGAGACACACTTGATTCACTTAAAAACTGAAACAACCATTCATAAAAAATATGTTGCATTTTATTTGGTTTCTTATTTTGATGGCACAATAATACTAGACATCGTAAAGGTCTAGTTGCAGCTCAGCGAGGGAAAATCCCCTTTACTGACCACTGTCGCTGGGGAAAGTTTGTCTAATGGCGCCAATGACACAGGTGGGTATTACTCGTCGAACGCGGTGTCCAAGCCCCCCATGAAGCCACCATTCGTACGAACGATAGGCCACCAGCCTGTACCACCTATGAAAGAGAAAGATACAATCAGTTTTTAAATGACCAAGATAAGTGTATTAAACCTTAGTTGTCAAAGACAATTCTTGTATGCAATGGCATTTTTGCCATGAAAAATGCTAACTAGACACTGCACAATATTGAACAACTTTTATGCGACTATTACTAGAGAATTGCAAGACTAAACGGATATGACAATGATATCTTGAAGTTACGAGAATATAGGGTACAACCAAGAAATAGTAGTGGCCTAACTGACATCACAACCAGACTACACTTACTCGTTACTTGGATTACGAGGGCGAACTGTTCATGCATGAGCAACATCAAAATCCTCAACACGGACCGTGTGAGACAGACTGCCGTGAAGTCTGGCAGCGCGGTAACGCATTGCGGCTGTGGATCGCCCTGCGATATGTAGGACAAGCATCCAGAGTTTTCTCGGCAGCAGCAGTTCTCCACCTCGGTTGGCATTAGCTCGCACCGATTGCAGGTACACCAGGTGGAAACACTATCCATGCGACTAGGCCCAGGCTCTTCATCTGTTGAAACGTCCGCCCAACTGTTGTTCAAATCCCCATCGTCTACAGAGCTTGCTCTTTCCAGTAATTCCTCCTCGGAATACTCGGGCTCGTACAGGTAGGGCATTATTGTTGCCATTGTGTGGTAAAGAAACGAAAATAATTTATTGCGGTCGTACTGGTATCTGTTCACACGAGCTACAAGCAACAAAGGTAGCTGACCAGAGCACAGAAACGAGTCACAGAATACTCAAAGAAATACAGCGAGAGGAATGGAAAAGAAAATCTGCTGTTGTGTGTTGTGAAACGCTCTGTTTATACTTGTTGAGGAAAGAGGCTTCCTGCCGTTTCCATGGCGACATGTCATTAGCTGAGGCACAGAGAATGTTGACACGAGACGTGCTTTGGCGTTGTGAAATGGGCGGTACGCGTCTAGGGATGTCAGGCTCAGGGGCGGGGGATATGATTTAGTGCTGCAAACGCAGGTCACCCAGGGCGAAGCGGCAAGTGATAGGATTATCACAAAATGGCCGCGCCCTGCTGCCTGATTTTTCTTTTCAAGAGACAAAAACTCGGCTAAGGTGTATAGGAAATGTTTGTGCGATCGATCGAATTATGATTAAAAGCACATGGCCGACCCATAGGGACAATAATATTTTTTGACCGAACCATTCCTTTAAACGTCAGATCAGGTCAAGGTTATTTGCCAAAGAAATACATATTTCGCAATCAGGACAGAGAATCTGCATGTCAAAAAGATCTTATTTGGGTTCAAATGCTATGAATGCTTGATTTTCATGAGGAAAAATCATTTTAGCTACTTCTGAAAATGCACACATTAGAAGAACATTGTTATGCTCCCTGCAGCAGAAAAAAAGACGTGTCAAACAACATGCATAATGCAACAGGCGATCCAAAACTTTAGCACAAGAAATGTTAATCAGCATAAGTGAATGCCATAACTAGGCTCGTGCCATCGGCATGACCTGTAATAGCTTGTTAGTCCAAGGGAACAGGTTGCAATACGTCTGCCTATTTTCAGAATTTGCATCGATTAAGCAGATGGGCAAAGGGTAAATACAAATACAAAAAAGTCAGAACTGAAGAAATAAGGATAACCATGCGTTAAATGTGTGTAATTGTTCCAATGCTTCAGTTAGAAAGTGAGCACTTATCATGCTTGTTTTCTATGGAAAAAAAGATGTTGAAGAATTTGAAGCTGGTAAAAAAAGTCTGCAGATCATATGTTGCATAAATCCATGCATTACATCTAAACTGCGTTTGAGGCTGTATAGCTGCAGCAAGGGTCCCGCTCCATTATGTTCCTTTAATAGTCCAACATGCTCCAATACTCCCCTGGCCGTTACACCGTGAGGATTGGTTGATTCACTGGGTCATATGACCCAAATGTAGCACAAACAATCGAAAATATCCAGGTCAGTCTTGCCCTGACAGCTGTCAAAGTCCAATGGTTAACCATTTTTTGCTTCTTCAATGTGTACCCAGGCCTTCTTCCACCCTCTTGGCCTGATGGAAGTCCGCTAAGCCTTCAGGTAACGGAGTTCTATTAAATGCATATCTGTTCACCCTTTTCTCCTGGTGTGTGCCCCAATATCATTTTGCTCCTAGGTTGTGACACACTCTGATCTTTTCCTAGGTTGCACTCCGCTGTGATTTTCTCCTAGGTTATACTACATGGCATGTATGTGTAGAGGAGGAGCCGAAAACCTCTACCGGAAGTCCCGCCCCTAACTTGCCTATATGTTGGGGACCGGAAATAACTACAAATTGACACCTGTAATGAAGCCTATAACACGAGCAGCCTTTGAAGCAAAGTATCCATTAAGAATACCATTCTTTATGTATCCACAAAAGCTGATAATCTCTTGGGAAAGCTCCCCGAAGAGCATGAGAAGAAGAATGAAAGAAGAGACTGGTGACGTCATATGAAGCAAAGTGACACGCCTCAGAAGAGATGACAAAAGAGAAGGTGAATATACCATGCAGAATCTGATGACGAAGTTAAGAATCGAGTAAACCTTCATATGCAAAATGAAGATTGCATGTGTGACAAGCACAGAGCACGGAAGAAAATGACAACCATTTTATAATTGTACAGTAACACAAGTATTCGTGAAGGCTGGCTATATATAGTATATATTCTGCAGGCGGTGCCGCCGAGGTATTTATGTGCATAGGAATCTGGAAGTTCCACATTATATTTTAGCAAACTGGATATCCTGTGAAAGGAAGAACTGACAGTGTGGCGCAGTAGAATAAGCTCGGCTGGAGATGGAAGGGGAATCAACAAGGTCTGCCTGGCCTAGTATCAAGGATTGGGGCAGCCAAGAAACTGGTTATCTATCATGGAAAGGTACAATGAACAGGAGACAAGAGCTGAGCTCATGTTAAGGTGTGGCGGAAGGACAATGAGTGCCACGTTTTATTCATTTAATACCATTAAATACAAGCAAGGAGCTCAAAATGTGGTCTCCAGTCACATGGTCAGATGAAAATAGACTAGGGGCAAGCTACGCTGAGACCAGAAGATAATGCCATGCCCACACTCCCTTGTATTCCCAGGAGCATTGATACTTGCAAGGCCAAGTTCGAAAGACTGTTCTCATGGCAGACAGCTTGAGTGATGATGGATGATGAGCTAATTATGTGGGTAGGCTTGGACAATTCCGACCCACCAGCATCATGGGTACCAGCTTGCATGCTGCAAATGAGTGGAATATTCCAGAAGGGTACAAGTGTACCAACCAATTATTAAGGGTCCTGTATCAAAGATCCCTGTAGTTTAGAGACCCAATAAGACGTTGTGCATTTGATAATGCTCACAATGACTTGCAGTAGGGGTGGGCAGAGTTGTCTGCCTGACAGTAGAGACCCGATCACAACCCCAAACCCCACAGAAAGTATACCTAGATGTTTCCCGTTACCCAATCTAAGTCCCACATACGTTTACATAGTTTGCCATGATGTATGACGTCAATGACGACAAGTCTTTAGAATATAAGTGTGTTTTTTATGAAATGCAGTGAGCTCTACTGCTAGACATCCGTTGATGTCCGTTGTACTCCCTGTTTTAGATAATTGTTATTAAAGCAGCCACAATCTTTGCCAACTTCCTGAGTCGGTTTTATTATTGATGTTTGAGTAATTTCTGCATCCCCATCCACTCTGTACAGTGTTACCTCATCTTAAAGGACCTGCAAGTTTAAATGTTACACACTATGATGGTGCTTCTAGGATGTGTCCCACTGTGGTTTTACTCCTAGGTTTCTACTTCATATCTGCACCCCACAGTGATTTAGTTCCTATCTGTTAAGATTACTCTGAGGTTGCACCTCATTACATATCCTCTTCTCACTATGGCTGTACCAAACTACATATCTGAACCCAAATGAGATTTTGCTCCTATTTGATTCAGACTAAATATCTGACTTTATTTCCTGCTAAGAAGTTTGGGCCCCACAGCTTATCTGCTCCTCACTGTGAATTTGCATCTAGTATGTCCCTCATTTATTATCTTGATTTTTGTGTTTTTAATTCCTGTATTCTGATGAACAAAGGCAATTTGTTCAATGCTCGCTGATTGGATCGATAGTCGGCTCTGATGTTTACAAGTTCCATGTCATATTGTGAAGGTGCCCTGTTCGAACGTTGAGCCGAGTGCTCTTGGACACTTTAAATGGTAGTAGTGCTGAAACATACTTGCCCTCTGCGCTACCTATCTCTGGATACAATGCATTAGAAGGGTAGTTCAAGGCCATATTTAATTTGTGCAATAAATAAGGGAGCCAGCTAAATCGATTTTTCCCATTAGAAATAGTTAGATCGTGGACATCTGAGGTTCGATTTTCTACAATCGTAGTTGTCCAATGCCATGATAGCATCAGCAATTTATGGTCACTGGCCACATGAGGTAGTACTTCAAGTCTTTCACCAAATGCACAGAGGCCTCTATCTACATAGATGTTATCAATCAGGGCTGCTTGGGAACCTCTGTGCCAGGTATTAGACGGCTGTATGTCTCCCAAAACAGCCCTGTTGAGCATTACTAATCGTCTGTCTTCCATCAAGCTTTCCCATCATCTTATGGTTTTGCATTGTTGTCTCGCAACAGTTTTTATGGAATTTATATTTAGATCCCCAGCTAATATCGTATGATGGATTGAAGTATCATTAGCTATAAAAAAAAGAGGGGTGAGGTGCGCACTCCAATTCCTGGCCAATATACTACCTGAAAAAAGAAAAGGAATAAATGGGTTAAATCCCAAAGTGTCCAATTCACTGGGTTGGATCCCAATTGTTGCAAAAATATTCACAGGGTTAGATCCCAATTGTTGCAAAAATATCACAGGGTTAGATCCCTTCTGCTGCATTGGTATTGCTGTTCTCCTCCTTCAAATATTCACAGGGCTGGATCCCTTATGCTGCATTTGGGCTGCTGTTCTCCTCCTCCTAGCGCTTTCGTGTCCCAACACTCTTCAGGGAGGCTGTGTTGCCTTTCACTTCAGGTGAACCCAATTAAATTGCTAATGCAGTCTCTAAGAATTATGGGAGCTGTAGTGAAATCATTAGTTCATTTCAGGTGACCAAGGAAAGACTCCCCTCCAGGAGCACACATCTTACCCTTAGCAGGGGGAAGGGGGAAAACCATAACTATGATTCTCCACTGTAGGGAAAAATGTCCCTGGTGCTGCAGCCTCTGGAATCCGGATCTCCACAGATTACATGTAAAAAAAGAGGGGTGAGGTGCGCACTCCAATTCCGGACCAATATACTAAAAAAGAAAAAAAAGAAAAAGAAAAAGAATAAATGGGTTAAATCATTGGCTATCAGATCCAGGAGACTTTCCAAATCTTGCAAAAACGGTTTCTCCCCTATTCCTCTGTGATTCCCCTATGCATTCAGCAGTGCAACTTTATGTAAACTTGTTCTGATTTCTACTAACTGTAAGTACATGTTAGGGGACGCCCATGGGAAAATGCATAACCTAGCTGCGGTTCTCACAGCCACTAGTAATCACGCGATAGGTCTTCTTTTTGGAGGTATCTTTGCTGGTACTAATGCAAGTTCATGGGTATCCCATACTGGAGGCACAGTAAGCCAGACCTCCTGCAAGGCTAGAATATCATAAGTCAAGTATGGGTTTAGATCACTTTGCGTTAAATGTTTGTGGCCTCTTGTATTCCAAGATGCCAACTTGCATTTAGTATTGTTAGCTTTTGTAGATTGTTAATACGAATTACAATTGACTGCCTTCAAGGGCACCATTTCTATCCTCCGGATTGATTTAAATGCTCCTTGTGACCATGTCATTCTCAGGTCTGAGTTGTTATCTTGCTGGTGAAGCATGCTTTCATTATTCCCTAAATGCGATTCTGACACGTGGTGTTAAGTTGTGTGTTGATGGGACAGTAGAAAGCCTAATTCATGCAGTGCATCACGTGCTGGCCATATTGAGTTCATCACTACAACTGACTGCATCCATAGCTTAACTAGGGTAGAGTCCTGGTCATTTCAAAATTCGACTTGCTCAAAATTTGTTGTTGTTAGATCTTCCTCCAAAGGAATGTCCCCGAATATATTTAAGATGCTCGTCCTGTTATCATAATTCGGGGATGATCCTCCCCTGCACTGTAATATCCGGATGATGTGTTCAACTTAAACAACGTATATTTTTTCAATTTGCTAGCATTATTTATTTCAGGTTGCTTAGATCTTTTAAGGCATCATGCATAAGGCGATCATCATTTTTCAGATGCGTTGTAGTCTCATTATTCCACTTTCCTCTAGAATCCCTGTATTGATCTCGTTCTTTCTGAGTTTTGCTTCTTTCTACATCTTGACGAGACATAAATTGTGTCACGAACTTCGCAATTTGTTTGCGTCTCTCCTCAAGAGTAGTCATCTCGTTTATGCGAGTACCTGTCACTTATGGAACTCCCTGAGGAACATTCTGAGTTGTTGCTGTTAGTTTTGATGTTTCAGGCTGCTTACATCTTGATAAAGCATCAAACGCAGGGCGATCATCATTTTTCAGATGAGTAATAGTCTGTCTGTCTGCTTTACTCTAGAGTCACTGTACTGATCTCGTTCACTCTGGATGTTACTTCTTTCTGCATCTTGACGAAGCAGAAATTGTGTCACAGACTTTGCAATCTGCTTGCATCTTTCCTCGAGAGTTGTCATCCCATTTAAGGGAATGTCTATCTTTTGTGGAGTTCCTTGGAGAGCTTTCAGTAGTTTTGATATTATTTTTGATGGTTGCTGAACAATTTTGGCATTTTGATCTCCTTCGATTGTAGCTAATATTGTATCTAGTGGTTCCTGTTCCAGATTCATTTCAGTATTAGACACCAGGTCAGCAGTTGTATTAAGTCTGATTTTTGCAATCCTAATGCGTGCACGGGTAACATATATCTTAGTTGCCACAGCACTTGCAAGTTATGCGTTATTTTTCTTCAGAGTTGTTAAAGAATGAATGAAATGCAGAGAATCCAATCACTTACCCGTTATCTTCTGTTTAATATTTTGGTTTTCACCTGAGATTGAGCTAGGCGTATAGATTTCCCTTGCTTGGAGAATATCGGCTAACTCAGAGGACTAGAAGCAGGTGCAGTCATTGAACGATTTTGGGGGTGCGTGCTATCAGTATCTGCCTGTATTTGAACCAGCGTGCTGCTTTTGTTCGTTTTTCATTTATTATTCTTTTTTTGCTTTTCTTCACTCTAGTGCCTATTTTCTCCACGTTTTGTTCCTCTACAATTACTATATCCAAAAGTGATGCCTGTCTATTAACAACCTGCACTTCATTGTTATTGATGGTATCTTTCCTGGCAAACATTGATAACATCTAACTTAGCTTTGGCATCTCCCCCTCCTACACATTTGACTTTCACGCCTGCCTGATCTTGAGAATATAGTGGATGCTCTCTTGGTGGACGTGGCAGATTGGAGACTTTTTATCTCTGAAAACACGACTCATGATGAAGCTAATTTTAATGATTCCAATTGTAAGCCAGGTTTGAATATTATTGTTGTTGCGATGGATGTGATTTCTGGCTTATGTTACACGCTGGCCAATGAGCAGAGAGCAATAAAGAGGATTCTGGTCAGGGTAGTGTTTCTGCCCTCCCCGACTCTACGTGAAAAAATGAATAATACAGACACTCCCTGGACAGGGAATAAGGCACAAAAGAGCAGGCTGCGAGAGTTCAAGGAAATGTTTATCTAGATCTCTGAGAGCGCTCTGACCACATCAAGGTTACAACACATTTATATAGTACATTGACATCTTTAACATATGATGCTACGTTGGACACGGATTGGTCAGCCGGGTTAGTGTCTTAGATGTGGACATCATCTCTTCCTCCGGGTTGGTTTCTTGGTTGGTGGGAGGATTGACGTCAGACATCTGTGCCCCGGATGGGTGAAGGTCAGGTCGCTGTGAAACACGGTGGTCACTATCTAAGCTAAGCTAAGAAAATACATTCTGAGTAATGCATGCACTAAATAATAGTTGATCAAAAGACCCTCAGTAGTGTATCATGTCATTGTACAAATCACTCAAGAGTTTATATCATCTACAATATTTGAGTTATACAGGTCACAGGTTTATGGGCCTTGACCACTATAATACTGTCATTGAACTATAGGGTTAGTCCCACAAGAATCTCAGGTATGTGGCACTTGTTAGTATTGGGCACGATATACTGCAGCAGGGGTCTATGTTAGTTGGGGGTCTGTTGGGTGGGCTGCATAGCATGGTTGGCAGTCTGGCACATGAAAGGAATGCCTTGTAAGGACACAGGGTTAGAATGGCAATACGTTTCAACTGGCGAGGGTAAGAGGGCAAGGACACTTTTGTGGAGATGGACGAGCTATGTGCTTGACTCATGTTGGTTCACATGCAGGACAGTGATCTCAGAGGAAAAGGGATGTGTTACATTTATTATTTGTTGCAAGCAGCTCTGGCTTCAGCATGAGAATGAGGCTGCAGAGTTTTCCAGCTGGAGTGGGGACGAGGGTGGGGGCCATGTGCTCCGAGCTACTGCGGCGGGCAAAAGGGAGAGATGCATTTTGTACTATCGCAGTGAGGCCTGGTTACCAAGATGGAGTCGAAAAGGGGGTACAAAAAATGGATGCCCTGTTTCCTGCTTGGTGGTCCCATCTATGCGAATGTAACCCAAAGTTAACATCGCATAAGGGTGAGGGACGTACCCACCACTAGAGGCACTTGGTCCGAGTTTTGTACTGAGAAGTGATGGTAGAGAGAGGGGCCCACTGGCCCCTCGCTCCCACACAGTAGTGGATGTGATATTGAAGAATAGTGTTATTGAAAGGGGCCCGATAGAGACTGATTTTAAAGAAGGTCTAGGCGATGAGACATTCATTGATCCAAGCATGTTAAATACAATGCTTTCAATTTTTGATCATTCGATGTCATCTTCGGTTAGGTACCAAGGGATGGGTGGACAAGTACAGCCTGGTCCTCTGCCCCCCACAGTTATTGCTTTATCATCGAACAGTCAGCCGAAAGTGACACGGAAATGCAGAAAGTGGAAGAAAAAGAAGGTCAAATCTCAGCCGTCCAACCAAAAACAAGCCCCTGCAAGACAACCCAATAACGCATCTGCATTGGGAATTATCACAAATCTAAGCAAGGCTGTTACCTCTATGAATTGCATGAGAGACAACCTTTGGAACACTGAAAAGATGACTACATAGTTTGGGTGCCAATGTGGCACCTTAGATAAATGATTGCAATTTCCAGAGCATGCGCTCCCACCTTTGTTAGAAACAAATGACATTAATGCAATTAGACAAAGAGCCACAGGTCAGGCTAATAAGGTGCAGCAGACAAAAAGTGATATGGGCACACAATGTGTGCCAAATACTGACCTGGAACCTCCTCGGAATATGGCAGAGAAAGTATACTGTATGGTAGAGCCTAAAATTTTGTCTGGAAAGGAGATGGCCCTTGTTTACACACAGATACTGCTGATAGTTGATGTACAACCTGGCTTTTGACAATCATTGTGTGATAACCAACATTATACGCAGACCAATTTATACAATCTACAGCTTGGCAAACTACATAACCCTACATTGCATTATTTGCAATGTATATGCATTGAGGAAATTGAGCCCACCAGCTTTAGCACATTCCTAAACAAAGGAAATGTGATGTTACTGTTCCATCAAATCGCCAAACTGTCCATTATGACTTCACATGATATCGAAAGGGTTGAATTACCCATATTTCACAGACAATCCAATAGGGGGTGGTTAAGTTTGTTAGCAGCATGATTGCAGAAAGGCTCATGTTATTTGTTGATGAACTTTATACCATGGGTTATTGTATACAACTTCATCATGGACTTTTTAATGAAGAGCGATTAGGGCCCTCTGTGTACACCCTGGGGGCACAGTAACCACTAAATCGTCTTGTAAAAAACAGAGGAGGGACAATCAAGGCCAACAATTTAAATTATCTCAGCAATCTCAATTTAACGAGCCCTGGGCTTCACGGCCAGAAAAGCCATTGTGTTGACCTCCTGCCCACATTATTGTGGGCCCCATTCTGTCATGGAATATGATGGGATACAGCTAGTTTACTCATCATCCAGCTGGCTTCGCTACTTTGACATTGACAGAAATCTTTTTGCACCAGGAGACGTGGTTAACCAAGTCCTTTTCGTTGGACGGATACCAAATATATTTTCAACCATCTACCAGGCCACGGGCTGGGAGGCCCAAGGGTGGCCTATGCATAGGCCTCCAACTAGGTTATGAGGCTACTGGTTATAATACTGGTGATGTCTGTGATAATAGTTTAGCAGTGGAAAATAACAATATTCTTGATAGCACTTTAATACTGAATGGTCCACCTGACATAATGTATACAGACTCACTGTTGAAATGGGTAATAAAGCAATTGTTTACTTGTAAATCAACAAATTCGAAAGGATACATAATGATAGCCAGGAACTTTAACCCCCAATCTATTAATCTTGAAAGAGACGATATATTTGAAGAACAATGGAGGCAGCTCTCTGAACACTCTCATGAATTTATTCAGAAGGGTTGGAGGTGGTCGGAAGCATTATTAGAATTTAATCTGGTTCCAGTGCTACCTAGTAAGAGTGAAACATTGCTGGAGGTTGTTAGCTGGTCTATTGGGTGTAGCACTTCTTGTCTGGGCTGTATATTTATCACTGACAATTTAAACTGTAAAAAATTGAAGTATGACATCATATTTACACCACTTAGTGAGCATGCAATGCTGAAGTTTACGTTTCAGGTATACCGTCAAAAGAATAGGTAGGTGGAATTGGGTAAAGTGTAAGTAGTTGGCCAGGGTAATAGAATTGTGTGGTCAGAGGCCAATTGAAAGAGGGCTAATGACTATATAGCACTGATAGCTTGCTCTCCGTAAGAAGTAATAATACATTATAATGACAATTTGGGCAAGCTATTTGCACTAATTAAGCCCCGACTTCATATGGCAGGTAAGATGGTTCACGGGCCAAGTCCCAAAAAAAGTGAGGGTATTCATTAACATACCAATTGAAGGTGGCATCACCAGAAATTAGCATATCATGGTGCCCTCTGAAAAAATGGGGCACTCCGTCCACCCGCTTGTATCCTCGACTTGAGTCCTGATGGTTGTACAAGACAAGGATAATCTTCCAATTTTTTAATTTCAAGACTCATATTGAAAAGTGACAATTAAGTAAGGAAGTGACAGCCATTAAGAGAAGTAAGAATCTGGATTATTTAGAACAAAAAATTAAGTTTGCCAGCATGTAATCTAAATACAAGAACTGGCTATGCAGCCACAATATCAATCCTGAATCAGTTAATTGGAAGATGGTTTATGGCCTGATACAAACACATGATTTGCGGAAATTCTGGTACCTTTATAGAACTTATTTGGCTGCTACGGTTCCGAAGGAAATCTGTGTCATAACAAAAGACCAATGGAAGAGACATGTAAGTGGGCTTTATTGGGATCAATGTAACATGAAATGTAAATTTCCCTTTGATTATCAGGGTGGTCCTTTATTGAATTTTTATACTAAAGACATCTTAAATTTTCGGGCAAGACTAAAACCATATAGGGCCCCTGGCGCAGACGGTTTAGCCATTGTGGTATTGAAGTCTAACCCTCAATTCTGGGCCAGAGTTTTGAACGCATTGTATACAAAAATATGTGTGATCATAGTAATCAGGCACAAAATAACATAGTTACAATTAGATGCAAAATGCACTGCCCATGCTTTCTGTTTAGGCATTAACAGGATATTACATTTACTATTATCCTGCAGGGTAGGCAATAATTGCCATCCCGATAAAACTCAGGGACTGATTATGAATTTGGCGGTATAACCTGTAGTAATACAGCCACACCAATTTACTGATTTGACATGCCGTGATTACTGGGAGACTGCAAGGGTGCCCTTGATTCCATGCCAATGCGAACCATTCTATAATTCCTCATTTTGATGTCCCATTGAACTATATTGGTTCCTGTAGATACTGCATACAGTAATTACCACATTTAGTAATTACTGCATGCAGCACTGCTTTTGTGTGGTGGTAATTATTGCCGACACTAACACAGGCCAAGTAAGTGTTTCAGCAGAGTCAAAGAACAACCAGCAATGTGTGTATATATATACACACACACACACAACACAGGGCCAAACTTAGCCTTTCATCCTTCCGAGGTTGACAAATGAGCACCACACACCGTGGGTAATAATAAGCAGCACCCAGATGCATGAGGGTTTGTAACGCTATATCAATGCACATTATTATTATTTAATGACATCCTATAATTAAAGTGAAACCAGTTTACATAGACTTATTCAACAATTAGAATGCTAATAACTTTTGACTCGCTGGATTAATTTGGATGCAATTTTCCAAAACAAACGTTTGCCCTAAGCCTCTCTGAACTAGAAATGCTGTGGAAAATATAGTTTTAAAAATCACAATTTACGTCCTAATCCCAATCATTTTCCCATTAAAAAAAAGTTGTACACTTGAATACCAATAGCACAACAACTGCTGGACGGATTTGAAACAAATATGAAGCAACTTGTGCACAAAGCGTTGCATTACAGATGTAGCGTTTAGTAATTTGGGGCAAAAACATCCCAGAGTTTTTATAATATTCAATAGAAAAGGGAGTGGCCCCTGCTCGCAAAACATGTTTATATATCTCCAATGGTCTTCGAGGTTGAGATGGTTTTCAAAAATAAGGTTACCATTTTGTTTTTTTTCTCAATGCATGTGATTTCTGCAGTAATCCCGAGGGTTGCTGAAAATGAAAAGTGCCCAAAATGATATTTGGAAGAGAAAAAGGATGCGTTCATAGGTCGGTAGTGGGAAAGAGGACCACACATGTGGAGGGAGAGTTTGGGATGGGCTGGGGAGATGATTGGGGAACACCTTTTTCAGCTTTTTAGTGGAGTCCTCCTGGAATCTCACGAGATTGCTGCAGTAACGCTGCAAGATATGCTAGGAAAAGAAAATGCATCACAAAAACGAAAGAATTGAATGGGGGAATGGGGAGAGTGTGGCATTTAAAAGACAAGTCAGTGGAGTCGGGGACCACGAAAAGAGAAGAGGGACATATGGTTAGTGCCAGAGACGAAAGAGAAGTTGTATTGTTTTTTCACCTTTTTCCTGTTACTGCCGGAATTGGCACATGTTATTTTATAGTAAGAACCCCTATACTCTGTGTTACTGTGAGAATGACATCCACAGGACAAGAGAAATTATCATTGGAATAAAAAGAGGGGGAAAAGAGCGTATAATCAATAGCCCACAGAAAACTGGGACTTGGCAATAGTGTTTTAAACTTGCAGAGAGGTGGGATCCAGGAGAAACAATTAGTCAGAGGAAATGGGTATTTTTTACTAATTGGTGGAAAATGTACAGAGGTCTCAGCCGAAGGCCATGGCCAATGTACCCTGAGTCCAGTGTCTAAACCTATCTATGTTTACTTTTTGGAGCAACATGGACAGTAGGTACAGCAAAAGGCTGTGCCAAGTGGACTCTAAAGACACCGTTTAAGTACCTCTGTGTTTTTTTAAATATTTGGGTCACCATGGGCAATGGACACAGCTGAAGGCTAGTGGGCTGCTGGCAACAGTCGAAGGACAGTGGACCCTGATGCTGCTGGTCATGGAATTAGTCTATGGTTAGGGGGATCTAGTTAGATTATAAGGAGGGGGATATGGGCCTCAATGGTAGGCTGGAGTAACTTGCCATGGACAATGGTCATGGCCATTTACCTTCTCTCTCTTAAAGTCACTGGTACAACCTGTACAGGCCCCAATGGCTGAAGGCCACGGCTAGTGGGTCCCGAAGAAACTATGTAAACAAGAAACATGAAATTCAGTGAAAAAATTTCTTTAGTTAAGTGAGAGTTCAGGTGATCTGATTCATCAAAGCAAAACTCTTGAAATTCAGCGGTTGTGGTTATTGATGAGCATCTTAATTTGTCGCCCTATAACAATACCTAGGATCAAATACATCATATCACAGAAGGGATGCATCATGGGGACATTAACCTAAGCCACCGTCTGTAAACTTTTCAGAATTCTGCAGCTCGATTGGCCACCTCCACCCCTACTGTGCTCAAATTTATCCTATTATGCGCAGCCTACACTGACTTCCTGCTGCAAGGCTTGTACAATTGAAGGCAATTTGTCTGGTGCATCTGGCTTTGGATGGCTCAGGAGCTACCTACCTGCAGGCAAAGTTCTGTTTAAGGTTCCCCGTCATGCCCTACGGTTGGCTTGGTTTAAGTGTCTCAGTTTAAACTGACACGTGATGGTCATTTTCTGTAGCCATTGCCTCTTTGTGGAATTCTCTTCTTCGGGCTCTCCGGGCAGTGGAGGACTATCTGTCTTTCAGGCGTTCTTTAAAAACATATTTGTTTTAGCTTCTTGCTTGGTTAACGTCCTGTCTAAGTTAGCACCAAGATGCCTTTGGGCGTACGTTGTGCTCTATAAATGCAGCTAAGACAAGATCAGATAAGAACAGAGGGAAGCTGAGTTAAGCTGCTCATCACTTCTCACATCTGCTAAATTTCAAGGGTTTTGTTGTGATAATCAACAAATAATTATATAAACACACATATTATAGGGCAGCGGTAGGTTAAGTTAAAGTGAAGCCTGAGTGCATAGACTCTTCCCAATATGGATTTGGGTGACATTTTCCAAAACCTTTTAACCACAGGCCCACTGAAACTGGAAATTTTGGGGACAAAATGAAAACGTTATTAAACAAAAAAACACTGTGGACCTCATCACGAGTCTGGCGGTAACCCTTAAATGAGGTGGTAGTGCTATTACCGCTGTATTTAAGGGTCCGCCAGATCATGGCCTTGGCAGATTTCCCCCCAGCTCTGAGAGGGAAATACTCTGCAAATTTGCTGATTTTCGGCGCTATTACCGCCGGCGGAAAATCCACCGGCGGTAATAGCGTGAATTTTCTCCATTGGGCCCAATGGGGAATGAGGAATCCCTGAACGGGCCCAATGGGGAATGGGCACTAACCGTTCTGCCAAACCTGTGATCCAGCGCTAATAGCACCAGGGGGGTTGGAGTTAGGGCTAATAGCGCCACTCGTGATGAGGCCCTGTGTACAGTCTAGTCCCATTGATTTTCCGATAGAGAAAATGTGCATTTATTGAACACCTGTAGCACAAAAACTACTGGACGGCAGTTGGACCAAAAAAGAAAGGCATTGCAGGTAATTATTTTGCTGGTTTGGAGTAAATCCATCCAGTAGTTTTTAAAATATTCAATAGAGAATGGTGTGCACTCTCCTTCCAACAAATATGTCCCCCATGGTGTTTTGCAGCAGAGAGCATTTCAGAAATGAAGGCTGCCATGTTTGTTTCTCTATGCAAGAGATTATACCGCAATAAAACATTAGGAAGACGAAAATGAAAAGTACTTAAAATGCTATTTGGAGGAGGAAAAGGGATGTATTGACATCACAGAGGAGGGGACACATGGTGAGTGTCTGCGAGGATGGGGAAAATGTATTCATTTCTTAGCACTTTCCAGTTGTCATGGGAATTGGCACACCAATATGCTACCACATGAATCAGCATGATCGGCATTGAGTCCAAGGAAATTATTTTAGGAATAGGAAGTGGAAAACAATTATTTTACACCTGCAGATATTACATCTACTAGGAAGGGGGCAATGGGCATTTGGGAAAAATGTGCAACATGTAAAGTGGACGCAGCCATAGACATTGGATACTGAGCTTTTGATTTTTGGGGCAACATGGCTAGTGGGCATGTCGTGGCCAGTAGACCCTGAGACGACCAGCTAAGTCCCTCTGTGTTTTTACAAACATTTGGGTAAAATGGACACAGTGGGGATGGCTGAATGTGGTTATGGGTCTCGGTCAGTAAGAAAGGGCCACCTACTATGGTCAAAGTTCATCCCTATTTTAAAATTGTTAGTGTACAGTGCCCACGGCTAAAGGATGTGGACACTTGCCTTGGCTAGTAGACCCCAAAAGAAACCTATTGGTGCAACATGTGCAGTGGCCACGTGATGCAGTTGAAATTCAGTGAAAGCACTTTAGTGAAATTCAGCAGATGTGGGAAGTGATGACCATCATAACTCATCGTCCCCCCGTTGCAAACCCAATGAGCACATACATGATATCACATAAGGGATTCCCTATGAGACACACATTTGCATCATGGGGGGGTGTTAGGGAGAATTCTCATTCTATGGCTAATTTCCCTCACCTAGTGAGTCCCCCAGCAGCTTTGCTGGATTTCTGGAGTTTACTTTTTCCACTTGGTAAGAGTGTGAGCCTTTTTCCCATTCTTACAAGTGTTTTGCCATGTGTATTTCTACTGTTTGTATGATCGTGGGCTCTGGAGTACACCACTCCATGAACCCCACTTTTATGTGTGTTACACAGCACCTTCAGTGCAGTAACACAGGGTTGTCTTTGAGACTTCCCACTGACTCCATTTTTCTGGGGCTGACTACTTTCCCCCAGAAAACAGGTAAAGTTGCCATCTACTTTACATAGTCATTTAAAACTACACACCCAGTACACCCCATCTTACATGGAGTACTCAAAAGTGTTAACTCCTATCCCTTTTTGTCTGTGCCTCTCTGGGCTTTGTTTTGCTCTTTTAACATTTAGACTTGGCTGGTGGCAGTGTTATCTACCCTAACTTTTCTACCGTGATTATACTATATAAACGTGGTACTGTTCCAGGCTATTATATTAGCCTCGAACATCAACCCACTTGACCAAATACTCTTTCTTTTGGCACCGGTCGGGTTTATTCTCCATTTCCTTTTGTTAAAGTCCTTCTTGTGTTTTACTTTGAATGGCAAACCAGGTTTGCCTTCTTTGTTCACCGGCTTTTGGTGGGTTTCTCTCGAGAAGCCCTCCTTTTGGCGCCTGGGTGTCTAGGTGGACTGAATGTGAGGGAGGGGTGTAGTCACCCCCTGCACAGGGTATCCTTGGAAACCCAAGTCACACTTTGCCTTGATTGGCTGAGGTGGTTGTCCAGGCTGGACAACCTACCTGCTGTGTGATTGAAAGCCAGGATGTGTGAATGGGGGATTTTTGCATAAAAGGCAGGACTCTTGGGCTGGAAGTCAGAGTCTCCACTGGAACTGCAAGGAACCGAAGAGAAGCAGAGAAGAAGACGGCTGCTGCAACTACCGAGTCCCGGTGAAGCCCTGCTGCAGTCTTGCGCTATCTACCCTTCAAAGGCAAGAGAAGATCCAGTCCGGAGTCTTCTTCCCTTGAGCCTGGTAGGATCAACCAGCTCATCTTCCACAGGCAGAGGATCCTATTCTTGGTCGAAATCGCTGAACACAGCTGTAGTGGTCCGGATAGCCATCTGAATAGCCTCTCCTGTTTTAAAGGAGCGCACCTTTTATTCACCATTGCTTTTGCTGCTGCTGGCTTCATCCCTGGGCAGTGCAGATTGCTCCAGACGTCCTCCTTCTTGTCTCCAAACTGAAGCCACAGGAACCGTGAGTCTGCAGGAACTACCAGGAACAACTGCCGTAGCACCTGCTCTTCTTCACTTTGAATAAGGTACTGTGTCCGACCTCGAGGAACTGGGGTGAACCACATTCTCCTCACTAAACGCGTGTCCTTATCTTCCTTCCCTCTTATAACTTGTGCTTCCTCTTTTGACAATATTCAAGTACTCCTGGCAATCTCAAATCGTGAACTATACTAACTGTGTGAACCTCGACAACAGGAACCCTGTTCCACTTGACACTGGCGCAGGCCTATTGACTTTTATTCACTTTATTCAAGTGTCCTCTGATTCTATCTGCCTTGACGAAAGTATTGCCTATGATTTTTTTCCCCAACTCTCTTGTGTTGATTCATGTGCTAAGTGTGGTTTAACTCCGGTAACATTTATTCTTGCGGGTACGCGTATTTTTAGTAAGACCGAACTGTCATTACTGTCAAAAAGTGTTTGCATCTGTACCCCCGGTAATGTCTCTGTTTCACAACACCGGTCTGTCAAATCTAAAGGTACTTACCTTGAATTGTGCTGCACAAAGTGAATTGGTTGTGTGTATAGTATTTTACGTGTGGTTTTAAATTAATAGAAGTGAAGTGTTTTATGAACAGATGGTTTAGAAATAAATGTACTTTTACTTTTTAAACCAAAAACCTTGAGTCAGTGTTTGCTTGAGTCACTGTAATTGTAGTCGTTTGTGTAATCTCTACTACTGCTCATTTGCTCTTGAGATAAGTCTGGCTGCTCCGCTACTGTTACCCCTTTAACAGTGTAGTACAGGCTTGTACCAAAGGTGAACTTGTATTGCCTCTTGTAGTCTTAATTGTGTGTAGTGGTCCCTAAGGGCACTGCACAGGATTGTGCCTAACAGGGGCCATCAAAGGGGGAAGCCGTGCTAAGATGGTCATCACTTCCCTCATCTGTTTCAAGGTTTTTTGTGGGTTAAATCACATCACCTTAACTCACTTTTAACAAACGTTTTTATTTTTTTGACTGAACATATTTATATATAGTGAGCACAGAGAACCTTAAGCATGATGAGTTTGGATGCACTTAGTGATCTAGGCTTGTTTTCTGATAGTTCTTTTGTTGCGGTTGAGTTTTTGTGTGTACTATGGTGTGAAGGTTTAGGCTTGAGGTTGTGTTGTTTCCCTGGGGGCATAGTGGTTGATGTTTGTGAGTGTGGTGTTGAGATGTAGGAGAATCAACTGTAGTCCTGGTCCACCTGATGTAGATCTGCTCATGTGGGGGTTGGAATGGTCTTCCATGAGACAAACAGTGGGAAACTCCCACACTACTGGTTGCACCCTTGTAGTCCTAATGTTGCCCCTGGTTTTATGGATTGTCCCGCGAGTGTTAATACTAAAATTACCCTGCGTCACTAATGGCCTGGTGCCCTGCAGCTTTTTGTTGGGGCGTCTATACCCTGGGGCCTCTTTGGGTCTTGGCCCATGGCAGCAGTGCCTCCAGTGGAGCCCATGGTTTTAGGGACGTGACCCAAGGGCACGTAATATTAAAATGATCATGGGCCAGTAACGGGCCACACTGGAACACCTCACCATCCAAGACCAGCTGTTCCGGTGAGGCACGGAGCAACCTGCAATTAATAGGTGTTAGTACAGGAGTTTGGCCACAACCCTGCTATTACTTAAGGCACAATACACAGGAGGGGGAGGTTTACTCTCACAGGCTTTTACCTCAAACATGCCAAATAACAACCTTTTTCCATTCTAGTATGCCCCCTTTCATTGTCGCCATCAAACAAGCCCCACACCATATGACCTTTGGGCAGGTTCCTTTACACATTTCCCCTGGCCACCATATCTTCATTCAACCCTTGCATTTCTCCCCATCCCCTTTTTTTTGCATTTCTTTCTTTTACACATTAGTAGCTGCAGACTGCCAAACCCTTTTTTCAAACCCAGCCCCCACTTGTCTGTCCTGTTTAAAGTTAATAAAGTATAGTACTGTCAGGTTGCTCCCTCACTGCTTGTGGTGGAGCAACAGGTCGCAACTCCTGCTCTGCCGTGGGTGGCTGCCACGGGTATGAGTACAGGGGGGAGTAGTCATTTGAGACCTGCTGCCTGCTGTGACCGATTGGGTTAGGGAAACCCACTTTTCCCAGTTGCTGCTGAATGTATGGTTGCTGGGCTCTCCCAGCCCTCATTTCCTTCATGGCAGTGCTATTCTCACAATGGCTTTGGAAGCCGGTACTTTTCCTCTGTGTCAGTGTATTTGTCAATAGGGATTTGGAAGCCCATCACCTTTCATCCGTGGCACTGTGCTTACTGTTTTAAATATGCCTCAAGAAAGCCCCTCATCTCTTTCCTCCAGGGCAGTGAATTAATCATTTTCCTCCATGGTGGTGTCTGCATGGGAAAAGTCCTCATTGGAATCAGCCCAGGTCCCACCCCAGGTCAGCTGCTGCACTTCATGTTGAGCCCTGGCCGCATCGGATGGCATGGTCGGGGCTAGAGCTAGGTCCCTCAAGTTCCATGCACACCATCCTTCCTGTCTGTCCCTGGGGACGCTTGAGTGGACCATGCCTGCCCTGCAGCCATCGAGGTAATCGATTTTCACCGCCCACCCGATCTGTCCCTGGGGCAAATGTGATTATCCCTCATGGCTCTCTACACCCAGGCTGCCACGCACCACGAGTCCCAAGACTTCCTATCCCTCCAGTCCACCTGGACTGTTGACATGGCAGGCTGTTGCCACTCAGGCCACACCACTGGTCGCTGGGTGACCCACACACGCAGCCACATGCTGGGGCATTATTTCACCAAGACTGCACCCAACGTGCAGCCTGGGGCTTCAGGCTGCACTGGGCAGTAGCTTGCGTACACAGCCCAGCCAGCCTCCTCCTTGATGCACTGGGGGGACGCTCAAGGCCGCAACCCCCAAGGGATCACGTATCTCCTTTCTTCATTTCTCTCTTCTTCTTAGATATTTCGTTCTTTATTTGTCTGTCTCCATCAGAGGTTTCCCTCTTCCAAATGTCACTTTCCAACTGTCCTTTTTTTCTTTTTTTTCCATTGTAGAAAGTTTCCAGGTAAGTCATTTTCAGTGAGCAGACAAGACCTGCCCATTGTCCACAGTCCCAGAGTTCTATACATCCACCATGGTGGAGACAGTCAGGTAAGTCCAGTTAAGCACAAAAGCACATTAGATAAAATACTTTGTTAAACTCCTGTGTCCTTTGTTTATTTCTCTTATTTTGTTTTCGCTACCTACCCTGATATAGAACCAACCGAGCTGCAAGGGTCCATATGGGACAGGGGTTACACAAAATATACTGCGACTTTTCATATACTATACATTGACATTTCACTCTTATGATGAATACTCTTTATTGTAAGTCCGTTTTATTCAAAATCGTTTGAGGCATAAGTTAGCCAATGCTTTTCAGACTAGAAAGTCCATCATCAGGGTGCACATCTGAAAATAACATAAAAACAAATAAGTGTCTAATATAATACATTGCAACTCTGTTTGTACAATCACTAACCTTAAATCCTAGTAACTAATTTAAAAATATACCTGTCATGAAATAAAATATACAGATGGCACAGCTGAAATGTTACTGCTGTGAAGAAACAACTCATTGTGACTAGCTATAGAATTCCAAAAGAAACAAGTTGCAACCAATACAACATTTCTCAAGTATGTCCAATTTCTATGTCAACACTAAAACAATGAAATATTCTATTGTGATCAATAATACTGCAGTATTAAAAGAAAAAAAAGAAAAAAACATATTGTAAAGAACCTACCTAAGCATCTGAGAGTAAGCCACATTAGATATAGGGAAGTATATGTATACATATATTGCAAGGTAACTCACCAGAAGGCCGAACAATACGTTCTCAAGCAAGCATTATCTAGCTGTACCTGCCTAAACAGTAGACCATTCATATCTAAGTGAATGCTGTGTATAGTGTGCATGCTATTGTGTGGTGAGTCGTCCATTCATATCTAATTGAATGCTGTGTATAGTGTGCATGCTATTGTGTGGTGAGTCGCCCATTCATATCTAAGTGAATGCTGTGTATAGTGGGCATGCTATTGTATGGTGAGTCGTTGCATGAGGGACACAGTGACATTATGTAAAATTACATCATCGTGATGTGGTGTAAGACAAATAACAAAATGTTGTCATAACTACAAATTCAGAAAAATGACATTTACACACTATGTAACATACATTTACAAACACATTACTGTTCATGAATTCAAATGAAGAATACGTGAAAATATGTTAAATATATAATGTTATATCAAAACCTATCAACTGATCTGAATAATGCAGCAACATAAAAAAAACATAGACATTGGCCTAAAACACATTAGATTCAGTTATTTTGGTATACTGCCTAGTGCCTACTGTGTAAACTAAACGGTGTATGAAATGTGTGCAAACATTCTCAGGTATGTTGCATGTTCAATCATTATGCCATAGTGTTACATATGATGTCTCAAAACAGACATTTTATAATCATCTTATATAATAAGTCAAATTGTGGAAAAACATGTCAATTACAACACATGTTTTTCATAACGAATAATATAGCATGATTTGCCACCATGCATGTGTATATAGATGCAAAGGCTATTGAACATGTATAGCCTACATAATAGTATGGACTTGCAACATCACTCTTAGAAGGTTAACCAATATGGTTACATGTCTTATTAACAAATTAATGAATAACGAATGAAAATATAACAAAAGAAAAATAACAACAAAAATAAAAACATTTTGGAGTGTTCCTCTCACCCCCGTCACCCCCATCTAAAAACCCACCCGAAATGCTTCCTCACAAGATTTAACCTTTTACCCCACCCCCACATATTTTATTTCTTTTAATATTTTTTTTTTATAAATTCCATCTGCTATTTTTTTCGTTATAAAGGCTGTATACCACAATACATTCAGATCTATGTGTCCTCCATGAACATTTCAGTAAACACCATGCATAAGAGTTCAGACCACTCAGTTTGCATGTGCGTGTTTTACCATCTGTGTATGTATACATAGCACATGTCTGACATCCAGTTTAACAGTTAAGAGAAACATTTTTGTAGAGAGCTATGCCTTCATAGTTGGCCTTGCCAACAGTGTTTTGGTTGTAGTTGGTCTCGGCAGTGGAGATCGGTCATCTGCATGTAGCACAGACTACCTTCAAAAGGGTGAGATTGGATGCACTTCGGTATTGCGAATAAACCTTTTCTTTTTTCTGATGGTTCTTTTGTTGAGGTTAATTTCCTGTGTGTATGATGGTGTGAAGGTAAAAACGTGAGGTTGTATTGTTTCAGTGGAGCATATGGTTGATGTAGTTTGTGAGTGTGGTGTTCAGCTTTAGGAGAAGCAAATGACAGTCCTGGCTCATTTGAGTTAGATCTGCCCATGTCAGTTGGAAGTTGGTGAGGTTTTCCATGAGACCTTCCACTGGGAAGTTCTTGAATGATCTGAAGTCATGTTTGCTAGGTTTACGATGGGTGTGCATGTTTGGGGTTGTAAATAATACCAACGGGAGTTCTCTAGTAGAATTATTTGGCCTTCAGTATCTTTGTCTTTGAGTATCACTTTCTGTGCCAACTTCTCTTGCTATAACTCAGCTTCAGTCTCAGGTTTCTTGTATTGGAAGGCTAACTGCTCTCTCTGTAGCTCCAATTTCAAAGTTCAACGCTCAGGGCATTGCCCTGAGGAGCAATGCTGTTTTTTGGAATAAAAATGGCTGGAGAGGTGATAATCCCATTGGTAACAACTATGACTTCCCCAGGGGCAAGGACCTCATCAGAGCCACTCCCATTTTCATCATGAGTATCCCAATCTGCCTGGCAATCCACAAGTGCAGCTATAGGCTCTGTCCTACACTTTTCTTCAAAATCTATTCCTCTATCTTCGCAATAACTCTGGAGAGCCTCTAAGCTCATCCTAGTCAATTTACCATTTGCAGTAGTTTCCATTGTTTGTAGTGTAGTTATCAGTATACACCACTAAACCCCAAAATAGTAAAGAAGTGTGGATATTTTGGAGTAGCTAGCTTAAACACTGTGGGCCCGGTTCATAGAAAAGTGCGCATAGCTCCTGCAAAGTCAGCACACCAAGAACGACTCTGCGCAAGCCTGCAAGCATAGGTTTTTCTACATAATCCATGTATTCATGGAATTGTTCCTGCAAAGTAACCCTACATGCAAGTCGATGCCGTAACACCCCTGACATGCCTCTGCACAAAGCAAATTCAGCCACATCCGCCTACCTTTGCTGGCTCCCGGATGAAAATTCATGCACCCTGCTAACTCAGCCTGGGGTCCCCCGCAACCAAACCAGCACCTTAGTGACAATGCGCATGGTCCCCCGTAACTGTTACAGGCAACCCAACAACATATTTTTTTTAATTGTTTTATTGGTTAAATCAATTGTCAACCTTTAACAAACAGATAAGTATTGTTCCTTTCCACATCAAAAGGAAAAAACACAAAAAAAGAAAAGAATACGTTTTTCAAAAGTTCCTTCAGTTTCCTAATTCTTCTTCCATTTCAGCGACCAAGTTAAACTCTATATCTCCTCCCCTTATTTCTGTGTATATCTGTTCCACTAGCCTCAGTACGTCCAATGTCTGACCAATTTTATCAACCATCATTAAGCTTTCCCACCACTCCTCCTCTATGCTATAATCCATTCTTGCGGGTGCATTTTTCAAATATTTACTAGTTTTGGACAGGACAACGCCAGATGTCTTGTTGATTCCATTCTTTCCGAATTTTTACAAAAGCGGCAAGTCGCCTCTTGTTCGCTAATCTGTTTGCACTTCTTTTTATGGTAATAAGTTTAGTCGACATCGCATCAGCAGGTCACGGTAGTGTGAAGATGAAAATGTTTTAATGTACGGAGGTAAATGATTCAGGGATTTTTTTTCCTTTATAAGGTTCAGACAGTACCTATTTTCTTCCTTTAGTGTATCAGTTTATAACAAGTCTCTTCTCTGAGACGTCTCTTAGCCTTTTCAGGATTTGTTTCGAGCGTTTCAAATTTTATATTATTGTGCCGCAGTTGGTCAAGACATTTCTGCTTCCATGCTTCAAAAAATATATCACGCTTAATATTTGGGAGAGTTACCAAAATCCCAAAGGCATTGGCGGATTGTCCAAAAGGCATTTTCGAAAAAGAAAGATCGTTTTCCAGAGGACTATCGATGCCATAGACTGTAACCTCAATTCATGTCTAATTGTTGACATTTTCAGACAATTCGGTAGTCTTAGAATTTTCCGCCAGAAGAAGCCCTCTAACTTTCCCCAAGTTTCCCATGGTAGAGTTAAAAATGTCTTGGAACCATTTGTTGGAATAGGTGTTACCTTCTGTTTCCAAAAAGTTATAAATGGAATCATGGAATAGGTTCTGTGTCTCCAATTCAAGGCTCTCCCCTGATTTGTTAATTTGAATAGTCTCTCCTTGATGAAGTTCAGCTGTGCTAGTTCATTGCTGTTTTTATTTATCTTGACCCCCAGATAGATTGTACTGTCCACTACGTTTAATGCCTGATTTTCAATTGACCAGGTGAAAGGGATCTTCTTTGTTATGCCTGTAGCTGGTTGCATTATAAGAATCATGGATTTATCTACATTAATTTTCATTTTGTTATCATCAAGGTATTTTTTAAATTCCAAAATTCTTCTCTGGAGCCTATTGCTGTCTGATCAATAAAAACAAAATCATCCGCATATAGGACCCAGGATAGCTCTGCTCCTTCCAGTTTCGGTGGCAATGCTCTTATATGTTCTTGTGATATGTGCATGTCCGCCATGTACAGAACAAATAAGAAGGGGCTAGAGCAAAGCCCTGTTTGATGCCCTTGGTCATCAAGATCTTTTCCGTTGTATCACCCCCCCTTCGATACAATTATTTTAATTGCTGTATTAGAGTACAACTCTCGGATTGCTGCCAACAGATCTTCCGGGCAATGCCAATTCTTCAATTTTGACCACAGACGCTCTCTATTAACTGTGTCAAAAGCTTGCTCGAGGTCTATAAAGCCTAGATATATATTCCCTTTTGACTCAAGGACCCGTGATTTTAATAGGTTCATTGGGAACACATCCAGAGAAGTGCCCACCCCATCATAAAGGCAGTTTGGCATTTGTCCAGTATCCCAGTTTTCAGCGCACAATTTCTTTAGGTCTCTTAGCAAGATTGATGAAAATACCTTGCCAATAGAGTCCAAAAGAGATATTGGCCTGTAGTTCCTGGGGTTGGTGCGATCCCCCTTTTTGAAAATTGGAACTATCAGTGCTTCTTTCCAAGATGAAGGTATTGCTCTTTCTCGTAAAATCTGTTGAAACAGGAATAGGATGAATTCTGCCCACTCTTCCCGATTGTCTTTTAGCATTTTGTTTGATATCCCGTCCGGGCCGGCAGCTCTGGAGGAGCTTAGTTGCATTAGCCTTAATGATGTATCTTCCCTATCTATATCAATGGCCCAGGACTTTGCTTTGGGCTTCTTTTTGGACGGTGCTAACGTCATCTCATCTTTGAAGAGTGTTTCATAATGATTCACCCATTCTTCCTTCGATACTAGGTTAGTGGTTAGGGCCAGTTGCATAACATCTCCTTTGTTTATTATTTCCCACAGGGATCACGCATTGGCAGTTGTAACAGTGCTAACATCTGTTCCGCATCACTCTGTGCTCTCCAGATTTTAGACAATTTTAGCCAGTTCTTATAGCTTTGTTTTCTTAGCCTCAACAATTCGATTTTGTCTGTCAAATTACTTTGATGGATTCTTCGTAATTCAGCTCGATGTTCTCTTTTCTTCTTAACTACATGACTGTTAAATGCATGTTTCCTTGTAATTGTGGTAGATTTATTGATATCTCTCCTCACCTCGAATTTTTTCAACAGCCATCTATACTCTACCACATTACCATTATTATTTTTTTAATGTTGTTATCCAAATTGGCCACCAACTGAGGAATGTTGGAGGATTTCAGTCGTAACCGATTCGTGCCCCATGTAAATTCGGTTTGTTGCTTCATGGCGTTGGTCTGCTCCTTTGTATACCAAAGCAATTAGACTTCGAACGGTGCGTGGTCACTCGTGGTTTGTTTATTTACAGAGAGTGATTTTATCCAGTTGTATTACCAGCCACAAACAATAATCGAGGCATGCACTCTTGTTGTTACCAAACCAAGTGTTTGCACCTGGAATGTCACCTGGTGTCTGCCCATTTAACATCATCATATCCCGTATATTCATTTCCATAATCCATCTCTTTTCCGATGTTCCTAGATGTATTTTTTGTTTCAACCTTCCCTGAGAGTCCAAAAGCTTTAAATTCAGGTCTCCACATACTATGATCAGTTGACTTGGATCTTCATACATTGATCTGTCGATCAGGCCCATAATCACTGTTACATACTGCTCTATTTCACAGTCATGGGAACTCCAATATGTGTTTATTAAGAGCATTCTTTTTTCCTTTTTTCCTCTATTTTTGACTAGTTTGACCATTTGAACATAAGGGTTCAGGTTTTGATGTTCTAGGATTTGTAAATCCGAGACCTCTTTAACTAATGTCAAGAGGCCAGCTCGCGGTCTTCCCAGTGGGCCTTTTAAAGCTGGGTTCATGCATATTTGGTAGCCTTCACATATGGGACTAGATCATACCGAGGATTCCTGTAAGCATATGATTTCATATTCTTGCACTTGTAGTCTAAATTGTGTGTGATGTTCCCAAAGAGTACTGCATGTGATTCTGCCTAACATTCACCAACCATGTTTCCTGCAGTAAAATTATGTCTCCTAGGTCAAATAGATAGTCCTGCATGCCTCTTACCTTGATTGTACTGGAGACCCACATGTTCCAACTGACAATATTTAAGCCCTCCCTTCTAAAGCTGCCTACACCCAGTTTCTGCAGGACCTGGGAAAGGATCTGTGGCAGAAGGGACAGTGTATTTCCCTGTGAATTCTGCTCAGCTTTTGATTTGTTATGCTCTTCTTTTCCAAGGTCCTGGACCACTCTTTCCTTTGTTGGACTTTTTATGCTAGATTCTACAATCCCACCACAATCTTCTGGATCACGTTTGGACTCACTAATCGAGATTTCCAAGCCATATGTCTCCAATTCTCCTGCTTCATTCAGGATAGCATTTCTTGCACTAGATGACGTAAATACCACTTCCACTAAATAGGGATCTTGTACCAAAGGGAATGTTACACTTTTGATATCCTCTGACGAAAACAGATACACATTTTTGACTTTCTTAATTATTCCCAGGATCACAGGTTAAGAGGCTTAAGGACTTAAGTTGCTTCACTTTTTTGCAAAGTCTAAGCCAATGCTCTTGGGATAGTAAAGTCCTTAGAGTTTTTTGGTGATTGTATCTTGCTTACTTGAGCTGCTACCTGAAGCGCAGACCCGTGTTTTCATTGGCTATGTGGAGTAATAAGTGCGCAGACTTCCCGTTGCCATTGTACATGCAGTCCGTTTTTAAAGATTTTGCCTGGGGTGGTCCCTGAGCTACGGCAGATGCTAAAGATATTTGTGTTGCCGAGCATTCCACTGCATTATTTCTTTTAGCTGGTAAAAAAATTGGGGCCAGTTTTAGATTGTTTTGAGTTTGGGCAGATGATAGCTCACTTGAGGGTGCAGTCTCCTGCATCAGAAGGGAGTTTTTCTGAAAAAAGATAGGTGTCCATTTGACCTTTTTCGCTAGGTTGTCTTTTTGGCGAGTTACAGGTGAAAGTTTGGCGTCTTATGTCTTTTGTCAGGTCTTCGTCCTCTTATATTATTCTCGCCCAGATCATCCTTTGTAATACTGCATTGTTTTTGACTCAGATCTGTTTGAGAGCCGATGCTTATATTCCTTATTTTGATAATCTCGTGCATAGTGGATTGAACAGTATTTTTGGGCTCTTTTCTACTATTTTTCATTGTTCCCTTAGTTCTTGTTTTTTCTTGGTCTTCATTTTTTCCTGGATAAACAGACTCGTCTCCAAATCCGTCTGCCCTCTGTTGTACATCATCTACATGCTTGGGGGTTATTATTTTTTGTTGGTGAGCCATTTTGCCTGATATAAAGGCAATTAATGCATGTTTACTTTTCACTTTTTTCTTATTCTTCTTAGGGATTGATTGTGCCATTTTTGATTGTTTCCTTCCTGCTTGGTGCTTTTTCATATTCCTTCTACTTCTTGATCTTTGGCCGTAGGCCAGTTGCCAAACAGGCTCTGCCTCAGCCTGCTTTTCTTTTCCGCTGCAGGTTTTGTTTGCATTATTGCCACAGAATTTTCCAACCCCCCATCTGCTACATTTGCCACGCACTGAAAATCCTCCAGCACTGATTCTGAAAGAGGTGTATCATCAAGGAGTTGAACTTGTGTGGCATTCTCTTTTCCATCTGGAGCTTGCCCTGGAGTATTTTTTTCACAAATTGTGCCATTTCACCCAGGAGTTTGTTATTTCCCTGTCTATTTTCTTCTGATTGCTTAGCATAGACTGTATTGAGGAAATGTCAAGACCCTGCATGACTACTTCTAGATCTCTTGGAGGTAGGGTCATGTTGGTGTTAATAGTTGAGACCAACCCCACCAAGGTTGATTCACAGGATGCTACTTCATTTGCCATTTCCAGGATAGTGCCCGCTTGTGATTGAACTTCTGTTTTCAGTAGTTCAAAAACCGAGGCTAAAGAGTTCAGGATGACATTTAAAGCCATCAGTGTATCTGTACTTGGGTCGAGTTTTTCTATAGAGAGGTCTAGCTGAGTTGCATCCTCTTGCGCTTCTGGATTATGCAGTGAGTTTTTTGAGGAGCTTCTAATTAAGGGAGATGGAGAATCTCTACCTCTTTCCAAGCGTGCTGTATCCACGTCAATGTCCAAGTTAGCAGTGGAAGAATGTATTTCAGAGCTGGGGATGGGGTTTTCAGGGTGTATGGCACAGGCCAAAGGATAGCAGAATTTCCCTCCGCCTCATTGTGACTTGTGTGCCTTTTCCTCCCGAAATGAGTTTGGATCTTTTGATGGATCTTTTTAGTTGTTAATGTATACTCGGAACCTCGTTGCCATTGTTGCAGGAGCGTAGTTTGATGATTTCTCGTATCTTCTCTGCCCTTCGGTGTGGTAATTTTTGCCTGAGCGTGGATTTGGACATGAGTTATTACCTGGGCGTTAAGACGCGTGTTCTGAGCAACCACTTGGATGGAGGTGGGTTCTCTCTGCTCTAATTCTAGCTGGTAGGAACCGTCTCCCTCCACCTCCCTCTCCTTGTCTGTAAACAGACTTCTGTGCAGCTTCATGTCAGATACTAGAATGCAGTCACTAATGGTACTGCTGTGAGGGCTATCCACGCAACTGTTGCAGTGCTGCGCACAAAGCATGGTTGATGTCACCGGGTTTCTTGTATATTTTTAAATTGGCTGCAGCGGCTCAATGGTAGCTAGGTAGCATTGCAACAGAATGCGGCAACAACGTGATTAAAAGAGGTACATTTTCCAACAGTCTCCCGATTTTTCACTGTGACCTCTTTAAAGCTCTTAGCTGCACATGGTTTCTGGCGCTTATATTTCAAAACCGTCCTCTTGCTTCACGCCCCCTAACGCACCTCCAATACAACAACAAACATTACGATGCACTATGTCTGCTCTGTTCTCCTTTCAGAGCCTTAATTACACTGTTCCATTCTGGTGTGTTTACCGTGGATGGTACGAATCTGCTCCCATTTGATGAAGTGTCTGGAAAAAGAGACTGGGTACTCCTATACACTTTTACCTCCAAAGCCTCCAGAGCCAAACAGCAGCAAAACAGCACAGGAGAGCAAAAGTGCCCCACCCTTTACTCTGTGGCCGGGCTTCACGCCGCAAGGGCTCGGTGCACTGCTTTTCACTTCCTGTTTTTGGGGGGCGTGGCTTGCACCTCCGGTGGCCTTAAAGGTGAAGGTACCTGATCCAAATTGCAAAGAAAGTGCGCTCGGACGCGCGGTGCGGTTTATAATACTAACACGTGTTAGAAAACAGTAAATCAGGCTCCAACGGTCTCCACACCAGAGCCACAGCAGCAAAACCGCACAGGAGACCAAAAGTGCACCGCCCTTTACTCCGCGGCCGGGCTTCACCACATTCTTATTGTTCATCATCATTATCATTCTACTCAGATTCAGCATCAGTAGATGCGGGTGTTAGTGGAGACAAGGAAAATGCTGGAACCTTCAGCTCAGCACTTGGTACTCCCAGCTCGTCAGTGGATACAACCTATAACTCAAATTGGTATTCCTCCCCAGAAACAGTGGTTTCATCCACATGCCTCTCTCTTATCTGGCACTTTTCGGTATTGGAACTCAAATAAGTGACTTCTCTGTAGCCACACGAAATGGCACATTGCAGTCTCAATTACAGCGACAGAATATAATCGTATCCTGCCTGCCAAGGCATTTGGTCAACTTACTCAGTTACAGCCACTAAATATAATTATCTCCTGCATACAAATACATGTCAGACTATTCTTTACAACGAATATTTGGTATGACAACTAAACGAAAAAGCACAGAGTTACAGAAAATGAATATGATCTCTTTTTGCCTACCCAGAAATATAAGAATTGTTCACGTCAAGTAGTATTTCATATGGCAACACACTTATTGATAGCCACTGAGTATAATCTCCTCACTGAAACTGGTGCAGTAAAAGTCGCTGAATAAAATCTCCTCTTGGCTAACAAAAAATGTGAAACATTTTTCTCTTATATTTGCTATGGCCACTAAAAGAGAAAGACTTCAGCCTACCAAGAAATATAAGATTTTATTTTACAAGGCAATGTAAAGACAACACACTGAATACAGTCTCTTCTGGCTTTCCAAGAATGTAGGACTCTTGCTCTGTGACTATCAATAAGTAGTGTCACAGGTAATGGACACTGTAGTGTTTCGGCCGCAAAGGCTTGGTAGGAGCTTGTAGTTAAAAGAGGATACCCTAAGAAGTCCATAAAAACCGCCAAGAAAAGGTCTGCTAACACAGACTGCACCATCTGCCTAACCACCAAAATCAAAGACCCCATAGACAGGACTGTCTGTGTGACCACATTTAACCCCGTGAGCAACTTAATCAAGAGCGCCATTAACAAACCCTGACATCTCATCAAGAACGAAGGGAGCCTCTCGAAGAAACCACTTTTCGGTTTCAGAAAAAACAAAAACCTCAGGGATACCTTGGTGCACACCTTCCTTGAACCAGTAAGAACACAGCCAACTCTGTGGAACCTACTACCGGTCTTGGGACATTACAGCTGCGGTCACTGCATAGCCTGTAGATACACCAAAACCTTCAGCCACAAGAATTTCAAATGGACAATGAGGAATTACACGAACTGTGAGAGCAAGTACGTCATATATGTCATCAGATGCCCGTGCGATCTCATATATATTGGAAAAACGATCAGGCCCATTAAGCAGAGGATAAATGAGCACAGGTCTTGCCTTAAAAACGCCATTCAAGACAAACCCCTGGTGGAACACTTTGTCAAAAAGGGACACACACACAAACAGTTCACATGGACCATCCTCCAGCAACTGGGGGGGGGGGGGCGGAGACATGAATCTCACTCTTACCAGACTGGAACAAAAATGGGTCCACAGACTGGATACTGTAAACAATGGACTTAACATTACAGTAGAGTGGAAACACTTCTGGGACTAACTCCTACAAATGTATTCTGAGACAAAAGTGGTCTCTTGCACACCTGCCTAGACAAATTACATTCACCTAGCTCAGACCCATGTTAGCCACATGCCTACTCAGACATGTTTCCCAACAGAGGCATGGAGATTTTTGTAGCGCCAACACAAATTTAGTGGAAATCTTGAATTATCCTTCTAGCGACAGCCACCTATTTTGCCACTCAGAAAATACCTCATAAGGAGCAGCATGACGTCTACCCTTTTGTTGCCTCGGTATGTGTTGCACTCTCTGCATCAACTCAACATCAGACCATGGGCTATTGCATGTATAGTGACTGTTTTGTAATTTTAACATTTGGCCTCATCATGAGTTGGGTGGTAACACCAGCGCTATTAGCCGACCGCCAAACCCCCCGGTGCTAAAAGCGCCGGATCATGGGTTTGGCGGAACGGGTATTGCCCATTCCCTACTGAGCCCATTCGGGAATTCCCCATTGGGCTCAATGGGGAATTTTCGCACTCTTACCGCTGGCGGATTTCCCGCCGGCGGTAAGAGCGCAAAATTTTGTCGGATTTCCCCCCAGCTCAGAGCTGGAGGGAAATCTGCCAAATCCGTGATTTGGCAGACCCTTAAATGCGGCGGTATAAGAACTACCGCCGCATTTAAGGGTTACCGCCAAACTCGTGATGAGGCCCATTGCCTTGGATTGACATGTGTGGATATCTGTGTCATCATATCTGTCAATAACTCCAAATAATCATGTTTGAATGAAAAACCCTAATGTCACTGGAGTTTTGTGTCATGTCCGCTACCCGCCTCGCGGGACAACACATATGTGTTCACTGATATGAGCCCCTCCATATAGGTTGGCCCGGTTCCAACTACTGTTGTATTCAGTACCATTACGCACATCATAGGGACTTCTATTCCCAACATGCACCACTTTGGGGCTCCCCTGCACCGCCCACTCAGGGACACACACACCCGTAGCACGGGATGGCCCCATTCTGAGTGACAGTACTTACTAGACTACCACAGCCCTTCTGGAGAAAACACTTGTGTGACACCACCACGTGTCACTCACACACCCCCACTGGGATTGGCGTAGAATCCAGGGGGCATGTCCGCCATTCCAGTCATTTTTGCTGATTCACCGCAGGCACCCATTTCAAGCGCTGCAGTGAACACAGCAAGGACTCCAGGAATTCCAAGCCGGTAAGCTTCGTCCACACCCACCCCAGAGCCTGTTTGTCTCTCATTTTCGTGGCAGGACCTCTGTACTCTGACACGGCCTGCCCTTTCTGTGGACGCACCTACGATTCACTGCAACACTACCGATCACCTCCCCTGGGCCACGATCCAGACACCTCCAATCTCTGCTACCTGGACACATGCCCAGAAGTCACCATCACACAGCATTACGACGCTGCCCTTCCACACAGCACTTTCCAATAGCTTGAATTTTATGTTTTTCTCATCATGCACTACTGGCACTTCAAATGCATTATGCATTACTGGCATTAAGACTGCCGCACGCACTCACCTCTTCACGAGGTCCACCTAGTGGATACCTCGCCTTTTTGGCACAAAGCAGGCTCCTTCACCCTGGCTTTACCACCAGGTCCATTTTTATAATTGAAAAACACCTGGATTCATGCAGCCAGGCATATGCCAACTATCTTCCGGCACTAGCTATGTAGCACTGTAGCACCTTGTAGCCACATAGCTCCACTGCCGTGTTCAGAGGCACCTCCACCTTGCCATGCTTTCTCACACCATAGCAAAATTTTGATGTAACAGTAGACACGCCACCACACATGATGTGTCTCCCCTTACCACAATGCCTTGACAGGGATACCTTCTTCCCTCCTGTAGATAGATGGCTAAACACAAGCCCAGTGCCTTCTGAGACGGTTGACCCCGCCACGGCAGATCTACACTCTTTGGTGTATCTATCACACCACCAGCCCTAGGACTGCGCCTAGGATTGTTGACAGCACAGCAACACCGCCTCACTCCCGCTGGATGGTAAGTTGCGCTCTTCCTTACACCAATGCTGTATGTTTCTGGCACCAATCAGCCGTTATTTGATAACCTCTAAGTCAATACCCACTTATTGAGATCCTCACAGCTCTCCTCCTCCCCACAGATTACACCCACGGACAGACTCATCTAACAAGTCTCTCCTGATGAAGACCACCACAACTACAAGCTCCTACCAAGCCTTTGTGGCCAAAACACTAGAGTGTCAATTACTTGTGACACAACTGTGAAAATACCCTTTGTTGTATGTTTCTATTAGTGTTGTGTACACCGTTTTTGTTTAAAACACACCGGACTGAATAGCAGCCTCCGGCAGCACTCACTTGAGTTATCTGTTTCACCAATCTCCTATACTCATATGTGCTTGTCATTAGGGAACTCGTCTTCTACATCCTTGACGAGAGTGCACAGTTGCACTTTCCTATGTTTTGTTTTGAAATCTGTCCGCTGTCGCTTTCGTGCTTAGCGAAAGCAGTGTAATAATTAAAGATACTGGTGTTTGAGATTGAAATAAATATGTCCAAAAACTGAGGAATTTTGTGAGGATCTCGCATCCTGATTACCTTTGTTATTAATATCAATATCCAGGCCTTCTGTATCCAAGTCTCTTCTCATGCAAAGTCTCTTGCTTCAGAGGAACTGATATATCAAAACAAACAAACAAAGGTTCCTTCTGGTAATCTTCTTACGTCGGGTGATTACTCTTCAACCTGGGGTCCCCCTCAGCCAGGCTCTGATCCTTCTCTCAGTCGTCGGCCTCCCTCATTCGGGCTCAGACCAACCACTCACTGTGGACATCCCTCAGTCAGGTTCATGCTTGTCATCACAATTTTATTCAGTTAGGCTCCTCACAATATGGGATTCACTTTCTTTCAAACTCAATCATATTCACAAGTATTTGTGTCTTTTTTAGAAAACCCCTTAGTTCTAGTGAGGTCCCCCACATCCGGGCGCAGACATTCCAAAGGACTTGCCGCTCTTAAACAGAGTCTTTCGAAGGACAATCTCGTCTTGCTGGGTCACGCTGTTAGGCTATAGCACAGCATTTCCCTCAGCCGGGCACAAAACCTCGATTCTACAAGGGATTTGACTTGACCCTTGTTTGACCAGGTTAACACTTTATGTCGGCCTTCCATATGACCTCTTGGTATTTTTAGTTTCTTTCTTCACAATTTTCAATACAGTTTCTTTGTTCATGAGAGGGGTACCCACTAGAGACCTTCGAATGGGTGCCCACGTGGCGCTGGACCACTCTATTTCTGGTGCCTGATTTGCTCACAAAAGACCTTGTGTCTCATTATCTTCTTAATGTTACCACTACAACCTTCAGGTTCACATAGCCCGGTTGCCTATCAGGTTCTTCCAACTCTGTGCTGAACTTGTCGGCGTTTCCTTTGCTGCTGGAGTCCTAATGGCAACCATGTCTGCCCGCCCGGGCTATCAGTGCGGGAGGGTTCCATATACCGCTGACATCCATCACACTATTTGCCAGCTGCAATTCCTGGTTTTACGTTTCTTTTATCTGAGGCTTCATGGGTCTGGCTTGAAAAGGGCAAGGGCAACTCCCTCCTTGATGACCTCTCAGGTCTTGCCGCCTTTCTCCTGCATTTCAACTGCCGTCCTTGAACAGCTGCTTCCTCATGCGTTCAGCCTTGCCTGAAGTGTGCTCTTGTGCTCCACCTTTTATCCCAACAGGTAAGGGAAAGGGTAGTCAGGTGTGTGTAGTTGTTGGCAATTGCCTGATTGACCCTTGTGTTACCCTCCGGTATTAGTCCATTGTCGTTCACGCTGTGAGAAAGTATTCATGTTGCAAAATCGGGGTAGTGTTTCTAAGTATCCTACTAGGCAGGATCGGGAAAAGGTGTCACAAGGAAGGGGATACCGTGCCTCAACCTTCGGTCTCGCACTTACACACCCAGATGACCCCTCATCTAGATGATCCTCCCACACTAGTGCACCCCCAGGAACTGGATCCAATAGCGATCGTTGTGTCCTGGACACCTGGATGACAGATCCCCAGAGACTAATAAGTGAGACACTTTCAGGTTTCTCACAGGTACCAGCGGCACAACAACTTAAAGCAATTATCCTTGAGCTGCACTGCTTGGGACGATTTACCCGCTCTTGTCCAATTGTTGTACAAGGCCAAGTCTTATATCGGTCTCCCTATGTCTTCTTCCCATTTAGTCATGTATCCTTGGGGGGCTTTGAACCTGGTAAAATTCAGCACCTTGTATAGAGATACAAGCCTTGCTACTGGGGGATTGCCTATTAATAACTCCTCGAAGCCTAACCTGAGCAGTTACATTTGCACAGGCCACCCAATGTCATAGCTGGTTATATCCATATTTGTCTGTGCCATTAACCATAAAGGCTTGCTTGCATTGTTCAAATGTGAGAGGGTGATTGTCTCTAAACTTCTGCCCCGGCCTATGAAACCCATACTCGGACCACCAAAGGAGAATCAACCAATGCTCAACCTCGGGGGAATTCACTATTTCCCTATACACCCATCATAGGAGGAGGGAAGATAGTTTTGGCGTATCATCATGCAGCTTTGTCCCAATACTCCATTGTGGTGCTAGATGTTGGCAGTCCCTGCCTTCCCTACCTCCGCGCCTTCAGAGAGAACCAGCACCAGCGATGTAGGGGGCCCAATGCGATCTGCTCTATAGCTACCCAATGCTTTGGGATGCGTGTGGCTGCGTGACTTTCTGTAATGGTCGCTCTTTGGGAAGCATAGAGATAACGCTTGATGTTCTGCCCTGCTAACCCTCCCACCCCTGCACCCTATGCTGCCATTAGCATGTACCTAGCAAGTCTTGGAAACCTCCTAGACCAAATCAAACAAAAATATGTGAGTGCAACACTTTTAATGCCACCCTAGGGATCCAAATCAGTAAAGCTTTGAATCTATACAGTAGCCACAGCAGTAGGGTAATCCTGAGCACTGTTATTCTCCCCAGCCAGGAGATCTCGTAGGCCCCCCACCGCATCAGGTCTTGTTTGGCCAGAGCAAAGAGTGGCGATATATTGGCTGTGACAAGTTAGAGTAACGCACTGTTAAATGGACACCCAAATATTTCAAGGAGTGAGAGGACCATGTGAATGGAACATTTGACTTCCATCACTGAACCATTTCTGGTGATTCCGATTTATTAAATATCATTGATTTCATGGCATTAATCTTGAAGCCAGAGACCCATTAGCATTTTTCTAGCATTGAGACGAAATGGGTCAAGGAGAGCTGGGAATCCTGCATGTAAAAGAGAAGGACATCAGTGTAAAGTGCTATTTTATGCTGATAGCCCACTATATCTACCTCAGGGATATCCCTAGAAGAACGCAGCAGACAGACCACAAAAGTGATGGGTGGAAGGTTTCGATTTAATCTAAACCACTGGCAATTGCTCTGGGCCAACCTTCCACACCACCGTTTTTTAGCCCGTCTGTGCCATTGCAAAAGGGGACCAGCCATGTGCAAATCAGTCAGCAGCTGCCGCCACCAAAGGTAGCAGCCCAGCCCGAACTGCTAGGCCAGGTCCCCTCTGCACAGAAAACCAAGCAACCCCAGACATGTTTCGGCCTTGTTGGACCTCCTCAGTGAGGTGCATCCTGGTTCCCTGTGGCGCAGCGAGCAAGGGACCCACGTCTGGGCATACCCTCTCTCACAAGGAGAAACAAACTGACCACAAAAGTGATGGGTGGAAGGTTTCGAATGAATCTAAACCACTGGCAATTGCTCTGGGCCAACCTTCCACACCACCATTTTTTAGCCCGTCTGCGCCATTGCAAAAGGGGACCAGCCATGTGCAAATCAGTCAGCAGCTGCCGCCACCGAAGGTAGCAGCCCAGCCCGAACTGCTAGGCCAGGTCCCCTCTGCACAGAAAACCAAGCAACCCCAGACATGTTTCGGCCTTGTTGGACCTCCTCAGTGAGGTGCAGCCTGGTTCCCTGTGGCGCAGCGAGCAAGGGACCCACGTCTGGGCATACCCTCTCTCACAAGGAGAAACAAACTGACCACAAAAGTGATGGGTGGAAGGTTTCGAATGAATCTAAACCACTGGCAATTGCTCTGGGCCAACCTTCCACACCACCGTTTTTTAGCCCGTCTGCGCCATTGCAAAAGGGGACCAGCCATGTGCAAATCAGTCAGCAGCTGCCCCCACCGAAGGTAGCAGCCCAGCCCGAACTGCTAGGCCAGGTCCCCTCTGCACAGAAAACCAAGCAACCCCAGACATGTTTCGGCCTTGTTGGACCTCCTCAGTGAGGTGCAGCCTGGTTCCCTGTGGCGCAGCGAGCAGGGGACCCACGTCTGGGCATACCCTCTCTCACAAGGAGAAACAAACTGACCACAAAAGTGAAGGGTGGAAGGTTTCGAATGAATCTAAACCACTGGCAATTGCTCTGGGCCAGCCTTCCACACCACCGTTTTTTAGCCCGTCTGCGCCATTGCAACCTTCCAGCCATCACCTTTCTGTTTTGCCAAAGTCACCCCGAGTGGGACGGGTATGCCCAGACGTGGGTCCCGAGTCTGCCAGGCCTAGAGACCCAAGCTACTCCTCACTGATGACGCCCAACAAGGCCGAAACATGTCTGGGGATGCTTGTGGTCTCATGCAGATGGGATGTGACCTAGCAGTTCGGGCTGGACTGCCCCTTTTGGGGTGGGACCAAGCCTGATTTGCATATGGTTTTTCCCCTTCTGTAATGGCTTGGCAGGCTGAAAAACGATGGTCTGGAGGGTTGCCCAGAGCTTTGCCTGTGGTTATGATTAATTCAAAACCTTCCAGCCATCACCTTTCTGTTTTGCCGAACGCAGCAGACAGGCCAAAGGTTTCATAGCTAAGGCGAATAGGAGTGCAGACATTGGGCACCCCTGCCGGGTATCCCTCCACAAGTTCACGGGGCTCGAAAGGACCTCATTCACTTTGATCCGGTTAAAGAGCACAAAGTTAGTGAGTACTAACTTGAAGACTCGTGGACCGCAACCCAACCAAGCCAATACCTTAGATAAATATGCCAAATCTATGCGATTGAAGGCTTTCTTTGTGTCGATTGAAATTAGAGCCATTACCAGTTTATGTTTCCACGCACAGGCCAAGTTGTCCACTGTGCGTCGAATATTATCGAATGGCTGGCATCTTAGAACAAACCCTGTTTGATCCGCCACTACCACACCAGGCACCACTGCAGATAGTTGCATGGCCAAAATATTTGGCCGTCATAATTTAGGACGGCTATGCGTCGAAAAGATGAGCATAGCTTGGGGTGCTTGCCTGGTTTATTAATCAGCTCAAGTGTCGATTCCCACATAGACGGTGTAATGGACCCGTCCAAACCTGAGCCTTTATTAATGGAGAGAGAGCGAATAGCTTAAGCTACCTCCTCTGCTGTTATGGGCATTTTGAGCAGTTGTTTGTGGTCCTCTGGTATGCGAGGGAGGTGGGCCTCTAGAATGAATGTGTCCTGTTGCGGGCCATTAAGTGGGTGCACTGCAAACAATTGCATACAATATTTTGACAGTATTTCCATTTTAGCAGGCTCATCTTCATGCAACAGGCCTCGCACATCCCTCAACCCCCCAATTGGTACTGTTACTCTGGGCATGGAGTTTGTAGGCCAGGATATGGTACACCTTATTTGATGTACTATAGTAAAAGTGTTTTGTTCTAAGCAATTTATGGGAAGTATCGTCTGTCCACAGTGCTTTAGTTCTATCCTTGCTACCTGCAGCTGCCTGTAGGTCTTCCTAGGACCATCCCTTGTATTGAGTCTCCCACTCCTGAACCCTCTTGTCAGCACACGCTCATTGGGCTGTAAGAATCTTTCACTGTGCTGAGACCTGGCTGATTAGCTCCCCTCTCAAAGTATGTTTAAGAGCCTCTCACACTCCTGCCTCTGAGATCTTCCCCGTAAGATTTCCCTGGAAGTACTGGGTGATTCTTTCAGTAATGGTGGCGCATATGACATGTTCAGCCAAAAGAGAATAGTTCAGCTTCCACCCCATGCAATCTTTGTGATAGCTGAGGATTTCACCGATAGCAGGGGCCGAGATATCGAGAAGAAATCGATCCTGGAGTAGCTGTGGTTGACATATGAGAAATGTGTCTAGTCCCGATGTTGGGGTGAAGATGTCTCTGTATGTCTACCAAATGCATATCCCTCATAGTCTTCTTGAGAGAGACGTTCTGGCCTCTTCGGCTGAAGCTAATGGGCCCATCCCATCTCCCACCCTCTAGTACTGTATTAAAATCCCCCCTTACCACAAGATCCCCCCTCTGGAACTGTGTTATATGCAGGAATAGCTGAGCCCAGAACTGGGCTGGTGCTGATTAGGGCCATACATGGACACTAAGGTGAGATCTCTACTCGCTAACCATATATTCAGCCCAATATACCTACCTTGGACATCCTTCAAGACCTTGCCCTGCTCAGAATGCAGGTAGCTGGCTATTAAAATTACCCCCCCCTTTTTCTGAGAAGAAGGAGCAAAATAGTCAGTGCCCAGATGCCTCCGGGTTAGCTGGGCTTAAAAACATTTCAAAATAAAGAAATACATAAATACATTGTTGGGGAAACCAGTGGGATCGTAGCCAAGGCCAGTCCCACTGCAAGAGTTGTGTCTCCTGGAGCAGGGCTATGTCAGCCTTAAGGTCCACAAGCTTAGATAACACACCTTTCCTCTTCCGTAGTGAGTTCAAGCCCTGAACATTCAAGGATATAACTTTCACATAAGCCATTCCCACTGTTAGGACAGTTTTCCTGAAGTCCAGTTAAGGGCCTAGTAAAACCATTCAACTGAGGCAGTACAAGACTCCACTCTTAGTATAAGACTGTACCACCTGAGTACATGGTAGCATAGGCAGAGCAGCCAGGCTTATCTTAGGAGGGAGAGAGGGCAGTAGATACAGTACAAGTGAAGATTGTAATACGAAATGATCCAAAGAAACACTGAAACACTATGTATTATAAAAATAAAGGATTTATTTAAATACAAGTAGTCCCAGATAAATCTAGGGGTTAAGTAAATACTGAAACATTATATGAAATCACAATATAAAACACAACACTATACTTGAAAGTACACAGACCCAAGTATAGACCTTATTTGGAACACCTAACAGTAGTTCTAGGGAAGTCAAAACCTTGTTATACACATCTAGTATAGGCCAAGCCTATCCTTTGGGATTACAAGACCAATGGTTACTTTTTAGATTACTTTTGGTAATACAAGGACAGTAGGCCCTTCCAGTTGTACAGTGACTCTTGGAACAAATCACATAAACAGTCAACTGGACAATATACTTTTGGTGAATAGTGAAACACTTATTCTAGGTGCAGTAAAAACCTATAACTACTTTGGTCATAACACACAGTTATACCAGGTGAGTAATACCTATGGATGTAATGTACATTGCTTATAGTCGCAAACCAAACTGCTTAAATCAGCCTTAACAACATCTGCAACTGTCAAGCAAGGGTGCACATCTTGCGGGAGCCTCTGAATCCCTGCTCCTCTTGCTTCTGTCCACTGAGGACCTCTGTTGATCCCTTCTCCTGCTTTTCCTTGAACGCGCTTGGGATCAAGTGGCAGGTGGGGGCTCCTGAGATCTCCGTTCTGGCAATTGCATGTCCACCTCCGTAATCTTAAAGGTTTCCACAGCTACCCGGAGGGATGTACATTTAGGATGGACCCCATCCAGTTGGAACATAATACAAAACGGATATCCCCACCTTTAGTGAACTCCCTTCTCTCATAACCAGTTGATCAATGGCCTCATGAGCCTTCACCTTTGGATCGTCCATTAAGAGAGGTCCTGGAACAATTGGAAGGAGGATCCTCTAAACTCCAGACTGCGTAACTCCCTGGACTTCTGGAAGATAAGGTATTTGGTTTTAAAGAAGTGGACCCTTATCAAGACATCCGTGAAGAGATTCCACCTCGTTTGAAAGTTGGAGTATACCCTGTGCATTCGGTCAAGCGTTTTTCCTGAAACAGTCCCTATACATATCCCCTCCAGGTGTAGGTCCTTCATTTCCTTTGGTATCTCTCTGATATGGACATTATTTCTGCAGGACCGGTTTTCGGCATCCTCTTGTCTCTCTTCTGCAGAATGCCTGTAGGCCTCGAGCGACACCACCCTCTGCTCCAGCTGGTCCAACAAATCAAGATGAAAAGAATTCAAGACCAGAAATAATAACTCTTAAAATGAAAAAAGAAGATCACTGGTTAGGGTATTAACATGATTTTTTTGGACGTGATATGTTAAGTTAAGTTTATTTTTAGAGCACCAAAGCCCGATGGCATCAGGACTCTTAGACAAACACAAAGATGCAGGAGAGCTAACAGGGCAAGGTACAAAGACTATCTAGCCAAAATTACTCAAAAAGGAGGGTTTTCAAGCATTAGCTGAAAGTGAGAGGGCAGTTTTCCCTTCCATAATTTGATGGGGAGTTCATTCCATGCAAGTGCAAGCAATACTGGGAATGATCTTCCGTTCCCTCTGGCTCTTTTAAATCGTGGAATTGTGAGCTGTTGCACATCACAAGACCGCAAGTCTTGTCAATTTCCAACTTATCTTTTAGTAGGCATGGGCATCCCCAAACAAACATGTATGTGCCTGAGTAAAAATGTCAAATCAAACTCTTGCCGCCAAATGGTGCCAGTGGAGCTCTTTCCAGGCCCCATATACTTTCTCTCTCTTGGAGATATTGCAGTCAATGCAAACATCATTGTCCTGGATCTTCTACAATCTTCCCAAGCATTCTTGACTCGCCCACTCCTAAAAGGGCGTTACAATAATCAAGCTATTCACAGGTTTTTTTTGTGACTAATGGGCAAATCAGGTGCAGGACCTTCAAGTAGTAAACAGAATTTGTTATCACGTAATTCACATGGACATCTATATTCAAGGATGCTTTCATATAGATACCGAGCATGTTTTACCTTGTCTACGTCTGGAATTTTTGCGTCCTTCAATTTCAAGTTTGCCCTAACTTGCTTGGACCCGTAAATCATCAACATTCAATTGTTCCTGGTCTAGGACATGATCTCCACTAAGATCCATAGTCAGCTGTATGCCATCAGCATAATTAGTAAATTGTAGGGCAAGTTTTTCCATTTTAACACACAGACGTTTATTATAAATATTAAACCGCGGCGGGGGCAGGCAAGCGCCTTGTAGCACCGCATGGAAGATCTGATATGGTTCTGATAAAGCATCCCCCAATAAATCCTGGATTTCTTACCACTAAAGAGTCCATCCACTTGATCACATTCTGTGAGCAGTTGCCGGTATCTGCCAATGTATCAAGTAGGCATTTGTGATCAAGCAGATCAAAGGCTGCTGATAGATCAAGACGAACCTCTGCTACTCTTTTCCAAAACAGTCAACCTCTGGGTAGGTAGGTCTAGAAATGCACTCTCAGTTCCATTGTTACTGCGGAACCCACAATATTTCATGTGCAAAAGTTCAGAAGCTTCCATATATTGTTGTAGTTGGGTTGTGGCCGTTTTATCCATTACTTAAAGCAGAAAGGGGGTATTTGTAATTAGCCTAAGATTGGATGCTTCCTTAGCAACCAATCCTGTTTTTTTTCAGAAGGGGGATATCACAACTTCCTTGATCATGGATAGACACGTTAACGATTCTCCTAAAAAATGTTGCAAACATTTTCTAATTTTCCCAAAAATGTTTGAGGGTAGGATGTCTCTAGGGCACTTTCTAGGGTGCATGTCCTTCAGAAACTTTTCCATTTCAGTAACTGAGATGGGACAGAAATCAAACAGCACTTGGGAGTCATGATGACCTTTCAGTATCTGTCTGTACTAAGGGATTATTTCAGTTAAGTCCTGACTGATTTTATTACGTGCCAAAATGATTTATCAGTGACGGTCTTCAGTATTTTAGAACAATTGTCTTTATCTGGCACAAATCACCTTTTCAGGTCACTAGGTGTCTCCCATTTGTTAACAATGTCAAAGAGTTTCCTTGTTTCATTATCTGCCCTACTTATTTGATCATTATAACAAGGTTTCTTTGTCTCTCTGATTCTCAGTTTGCATTCTTTCTCAATCAATTTCCAGGCCTCTTTATTTTCCTCTGTATTATTATGAGACAAAGTGTGTTTTGCCTGCCTGCCGATTAGCTTGTTTCAGCACCAACAATTTTGGAGTGAACCAAATCTGATGATAAGGACAGTCTCTTATATTCTTAAATTTTAAAGGAGCAGTTCTGTCCAAGAAGGCTTCCACGTGAACTCTATATTTTTCAACCAAATAGTCAGAAGAATCCTAATCCATTGTCAGATTCATGAGTTCTTCTAAACAAGTAGGCAGGTCTGGGGTTTTTAATTTCTGAAGGTTCCTACTACAAACTTGTTTTGAAATCTTATGACTTTGCTGCTGAGGTACTGGCAACTGTACATGCAAAAAAAAATGATCTGACCAGATACACAGTACCACATTTACAGTTACCACGTTCATATTCCTAACAGCAACCCAGTCAAGGGTATCTCCTTTTATATGTGAAGGCAACGAATTGTGGACATGTATGTCCATATTATTTAATATACACTCTAAATCCATGGCTTGCTTGTCCTTAGGATCTCCTTTCCATCGATTAAAACATCCCAAAGCGATAGTACTACAGTTAGATTTATGTAAAGCTAGTGGGTCTGTAGATTAATATGAAATTCACACTATTGTTATTATTAGGTGTGATTTATGTGTGGATAATTTCGCAGCCCTCACACTCTTAATTTCATACATCTACAGCTCCTTCTGACAGATTGTGGGCTTCCGACCCCCTTAGCCTTCTGCCCATTTCTTTTCAAAGAATTCATAAACTGTGGAGGGGGGGGGCTGTTCAATTTTTGGCCCATTTGATGTCTGTAGCCATGTCTCAGTTAGACACATAATATCAATCTTAGTATCTACAATATAATAACGTATTTCAACAGAGTATTTTTGAAGCGACCTGGTATTTAGTAGTGTTATTTTCACCAACCCAGTGTCTGTGATATTAGCGTCAATGGCCCTGTGGTTGCCTCATCCATCGTGGCCATGCTACTGGGGCTATCCAGTTCCCCATCATGCTGACCACTAACATCCTGACCGGGAGACATACATTCTTCCTCATCACAACCAAGAACAACTTGAGCTAATGTATTGTCTGTCAATAGGGAGACCAGCAAGTTAAAGCTTTTCCGTACTTGCTAGTTCCTGACACGCCGGCGCTGATGCGCTTGAAGAATGCTTAGGTATGCGCACAAACTACAATTCAGATGGGAATAACAGCATAATTCAAGGTACGGTCATTTTTTTAAAAAAATTTTAAGTGGGCAATGTTGAAACATAGGACAATATAACAAATGTTAAAATCAAAGCGATTAAATCACAAAATGAGTATAAACAACAATGATTAGTAAAAGTGATTGAAACACAGTAGTGCTGAAATTCGAATCTGAAAGGCAGAATATTCACAAATTAGCATACAATGGCTGGTGTAACAAAATAAAACACCTACATGCACAATAAGAATACAACAGACATCAAGGGAAACAGGTGTGTGTGAGGACAGACTCACTCACACATTTCTTTGCTAGATTCCATGTTTGGTGCCTCGGAGATCTGCCCTTACACGTGGCGCTTATCCGTTGATAATGTATCCTCATTTACATTCCTGGGAACCAGCAGAGGCTCTACCAATGAACGCCACGTCTCCATAAAAGCACCAATTCTGCCACCTTTCTAAAGTAAAATTCTACACTGCGGGAGCATTATATAGCCATGCACAGGTACTGTACGAATTTGGGAATCGCAAAACAGAAAGCTTAGCATGCTTATTAACTTTTCCCTGTGTGAAATGAAAGAAATCAATTTTGTCCGTGCGGGAGAGACGTTGAAACTTTGAAATATAAAGCCATGTTTCAAAGTTATTGCCAGTAATAAAATTCAAAGTGTATGTCACAGAAACATTTTCATCTAATCCACTTTCTCTTCCAAAGAGATTATTAGGCTTTTTTGCAAATGTGATTTTAACGGCACAGCCTGTGCATGTACTAAACCAAGCTGCCATGAATACAAAATGCAAGGGTTCGCATCAGATTTAACTGTACCCACAGGTTTGTTACCCGCCCCTACCTTTTGCACTTGGCATGTTATGTTATGTTATGTGTGCTTGTATCGCGCCTGCAGCCCGCAGGCATTAGGGCGCTGGTAACATACAACATTACTGGACATACATGGGACACGCCACATGTGTAACGTTGTGTATGCCTACCGACCATTATCCTTTAAGAAAAGGAAAAGTAAGCTGAGCAGCATATCTTGGTAGCATTGGTAGCATTGAAGCTGAACCTATGGGTCTTTTCATCATACTTGCAGTTCCCACATAAAGCCATGGCAGTGATACCAATACCTTAACCTTGCATCCCTAAAATACCTGTAAAACTCACTAAAATAGTGCAACGATCTGCAACAGGTCTACACCAAAGGCGGGAAAGATGAACACACATCACCCCAGTGCTCTAGCCAGTCCTGTGACTCTCAAGCACGTGCGGCGTCCAGTTCCTAACTCTGTGTAGCGTCCTCTGTTCATTCCAGGGTTGCAGCCCAGACTCGCCACAGTGAAGTGCATTGGAGAAGTGTCTGTCCGAAAGCTCATATCCAGCAATTTGGCTCTAGTACCTGTTGCACGCTTCAAACGGAAATTCCAGTCCCCTTTCCCATTCCTTGCAAGCATGTAACCTGGTCTCGGAAGGATAGCTCAGGGACAAGGCGCTTGCCTTGGAATCAAAACGACCCAGAGCAACACAGATCCCCGGAGCCGTGCTTAGAAACCTCTGGATGTTAAGTGCGTTATAAATAACCAATTACACTTGGATCTTCAGAAAATCACCTGAAGATAGCCGTACACTGGATGACAACAAAACACATTAGGACAGATATGCACATTCCAAAGACCAAGACCAAACCAAAGTGGGTCGGTACAATTCAGAGGAACCCTTATGAACTTGGGAGTCAAAAGCCAAAACATACCACAATGTCAGATAATTAAGAGCTTCTGAAGCTGGACTAATTTGGGTCAATCTCACCCGTGACTCCTCCACAACAGACAGGAGAGAGTAGCACCGTCCTGGGAGCACAAACCCGGCCCATTCCTATCAATCTATCCCCCAACTCCTCAATATTTTTGATCACAGAGCAAATGTCGCCTTTGCCAGGTCTCCTTGCTGATGGGATAATTACTAAAACACCAAACGTATTTACAAACACACAAGGTTGTTGTTATGCTGTGTTTTTAATCTCTCTTATCTCCCGTGTGTCTTGTACTGAGAGCGTGCATGGATGTATGATGAAATGAGTCCTCTGCATGTGCAATTCTGAGTGTATGAGCATTCGAGGCTCCCAGATTCACAGTTGATGAGAGGCTGGCTGTGGTAGAGGTAGTCCCTTTACTACTGCTTGGATATTAAATCTTGTTCCATTTATAGATGAGGCTCCTGAATTCCTTGGCCATTAATGACTTTCACTGGAAACCTTCTAAGACTATGTTCAACTGCCTGCCACCAGGCTGCCTATCTCTCTAGATGCGGACACCAGCAGTGCTGCCCTTCCTTTTTTCTCAGTAACTGTCATAGGTACTGTTGTTGCCGATCTGCAGCTGCCACCTGGGCTGCCCATGCTGTATTGCAGTCGTTGTCGCTTCTGGCCTTTGTTCTTTGCATGGGTGCTTTCTGCTGAGCCTGTGCCCTCTGCACTGTTTGCATAGTCTGTGTATGCACAGTACCCAAGGTTCCGCAGATGATCAGCTCTGCATTTGTAATTGCTGCCTTTGAACTTCTCTCTGGATCTCTCCCCTGGCAACCACTGGTCTCCTCTGCAGTGGGCCTAACATCTGTTTGGCCCGTGCCAGCTAGAGTGTTGGCCAGAGATCGACTTGGGTACATGGTGGGCAGATAGGAGCCTTGGAGGCAGGGTGAATCTTGGGGCACTAGGCACCAATTAGTTGGCTGGGTATGCCCTCGAAACTGTAGCTTCTTATCTGTAGAAGTTATGGCATCCTTGGTTCTGGGAGACATCAGACGTTGGTGACTCTTCGCGACTGGCTGTTCACATGTCTGTTCGCCGTGAATCTGCTTCAGTTTCCAGCTTTTCATATATTTGATTCTTCCTTAGCCTCGCCACCTGCCTGGGCCCCCCTTATCTTGACTTTCACAGGGCAGGCTGGTATGCTCTGAAGTTTCGATTCTCCAGCATTGCCACTCTCCTCCCTTCCGTGGGTTGACCTCGAATTCCCAGGCGTGAGCAGCTTCTATGCTGAGTTTCGATTCCGCTCTTCCTTCTGGCTGTAGATGGAATATGAAACCTGGCCTGGTAGGCCTCTGGCCGTCTGGGCATATTTCTGCTTAGAAAATGGAGTCGCACTTGTATAATGTGCCTTATTGAGGTAGATATATGGTTGGCGCTTGCCGCTCTATCCTTCTACTAAGCATTGCAAGCAGTACTGTTTTCTTAGCTTCTTGCGTTCCAAGCCTATTTACACGGGTTAGCTGGTTGACTACTTCCATCTTGTTTCACAGCAACGTTTCCTTAAGTTTCAACATCGTCTCTTCTCCTGCATCCATTACATCTATTTTCACAGCTGCTCGCACTGGTGTGTTATCTTTGATAGCCATTTTTGTTCATCCAAGAGTCTGTCCAGGCCCTTGTGTCATTTCCACTGGCCATCCATTAATGCTCTTTGGGTCTCTTCGTGGACCGTCTGTAGGTACTCTTCATTTCATGTCAGTTGCTGGTATGGTTGTCTAAGAGGGTATTGTGCAGCCCATGGTTGTCTAGTTACGGGTGCTTCAACAGGTATTGCTCTTCTGATGTACACTGGGCAGAGTCCGAGTGCTGCTCTCTGTTTGTTCATTTGCTTCTCATACGTCACATACCTTGGAGAGTAAGTTCCTGGTACCTTGAAATGGGGGGCAGGGGTGCAGGCCATGTCTGGGACCTCCTCTACACTCCCCCCTCTGGTTGGTTCATCCTCCTTTGTATTCATCTTTTTTGGCTCATCTGTGTCTTGTTCGTCATCTTCAGGGTTTGTACGAGATGGTGTGAATGTTTGTAGATTTGGAGTCCATATTTTTATCACACCTTTCAAACTTCCCGCTGTTTTTACATGTTCGTCTTTGTTCCAGGTCATTAGCTGGCATTGTCCATTTGGGCTGCAATAGAACCATTTTCCTTCATACTTTCTTCGTTTCCTGGGGTATGTAAACTTTGTTCCTTCTGGTGCAAATTCGCTGGCTTTCACAAAGTCTCTTATTTCTTCATCAGTCAGGTCTCTGGGCTTCCACGCTGTTTCGACATCGCCCATGATTTTCATCCCAATGGCTTTCGTCGCAGTTTTCTGGCACTGTGTGATAATTATCTTGATAACACAGAATCCTAGCAGTACCATTGCTAGTAAGGCTCCCAGAAACTTGAATATATCTGCCATCCATTGTGGGACCCATGAGAACAGGGCTCCAAACCAGCTGTCATTGTCCACTTCATCACTTTCGTTGATCATCTGGTTCTTTAGGTTTGTCAACATACTTATGGCCTCTGTTAAGGTTCCATTTTCTTCATCATGCAAAGCTATAATGTGCAACCTGATTCTCCGATTATTTGCACAAACACCTCCATCCATCGCTGTGATCATATCTGTTCTGGGAGGTCATTAATCGAATTGCTCTCAGCTCTTCTTTGATCGCGTTGAATCCTTTTATGGTGGTGTTGATGGTTTGCAATAATTCCCATCTGGTTATCTGCATCCATTTAGCATTCACTCCTATTTGGATGTGCAGCAAGAGCATTGTTGTGAATACTGTTGAGGTGAGGCTAAACATCCTGTGCTCGTATGGAATTGCATGGAATGCTTCTTCTGATTTGGCAGAAAAATAATTTTCTCTCTTCATCCGGGATAACAATTCCACAGATCTCCTCTTTCTTAGATGAGCATCTGCTTTCGGGAAACGGTCATGACTCAAATCACTTTTTGGGATCACTAGTGCGGGAACGTGGATGTTCACTAGTGTGCATATCCCTCCACAGTTTTTCGGTAGTCTTATATATGCCTTGGATCCACACGCCCAGTAATGGTCCATTATAATTGTGGTCCCTTGCCTCATTCGTGGGGCTTCAACGATGTGTCCGCAGTTTTGATTCTCTCCCATTTTCCTTGTGCCATTGCTTCGGAAGCACAGTTTCAGGTTTTCCAGTGGCACTATTTGCAAAGGTCCCCCTCTGTCTTCGACCCATGTCAGCAGTTTTACCAACCTTGGCCGTAGAGGTTTGCATAACCTCTGTGAGTTCTCTATCGCTTCTTGGCAGGCTCCAAGGACCATCTGCATTTGGCCCCTGTTCTTCCAAATTTGAGCCTCTTCTGCAGTTTTTCCTTGGACGTTCAGTCTTAGGTTTATTTCCCATCTTGTTCCTGATCCTTTAACTTCAGGGTTCTCATATCTGATCAAGTGATTCCTAGTATGTGCTCTGTTTCTTGTTTTAATGTCCTGGATGTAGCCATCCTCATCAGGGTAATCCTTTTTATTGGCCCATATCAACGAGGCATCTCTTCCCATAAATTGCCCTCCGGTGTTGCACATTGCTACGTGTGACATACAGTGTGCTGTAGGAACATCAATTTCTACGGCCACAAAGATCTTGGATTTTCCCATGCTGTACGGTAGAAGTGCACAGACGAAGCATTCTCCTTCTGATTGTCTTCTTCCTACTTCCTTCATGTGCTGGTACCAAATGTTGTTTCCTAGATGTGCTGTTCTGTCCAGGTAATCGTTCAGTTCATTGTCGTCTTCATGTGGACTTCACTTGATTCTCAGTGTCCTTCTGTAGTTTGCTATAACTATATCTTTAAATGCATCTGTGCTGCTTTTCCACTCTGGGGGTTTTTCTGGCATGCGTTTCAGTGGAGCAGGTTTCATTATCTGTATTGCTGTGGTAGGAGAATGTTTTGCGTTTCTTTTCCTCTCCTTTTGTAATCTTTCATAGATCTCCTTTAACCACCATTGGCTCATCCCCTGCCCAACGCGTGGCTGCGTCGTGGGCCTGGTGCTTGTTCCTTGCGTTGGAACCGGTGTGCTTGTTATTACAGCTTTTGCGGGTTTGTCTTTCAGTTCCTCATGTAGTTTCTTTGCTCTAACTATAAATGGGAATAAATGATCTATCAACATTTGTGTTTTTCCTGTGAATTCTCTTGTGGCTGCTTCAGTCCTTTTGTGTGCCTTTGACATCTTTTCTTTAACTGGCCTTTCACTTGCTTCTTCTGGGTCACATCCACTGTTTTCTGGGACTGGTTGTTTGGTAGGCAGTATTGCACCCCCTGTTGATTTTGGTAGAGATTCTATAGCCATTGTCACTTGCCCTAGTTTGTATTTCTCCTGTGTGTGGGTGCGTGCCGTGGTCAGTGCTACGTTTTCATTAATTCCGTGCTGACCCTGTCTACCGCTTTTCTCTTCATTCGTTACCTCAAATGTGTATGAATCACTGTTAATTACATTCAATTTTAGTTTGTTAACTCTACCATCAGGTTTTCTTGGAACTGGAATAACTATGTAGGGTCTGGGTGCTTTCGTGAGGCTTATGCCTGCTTTATCCGGTGGGTGCACTGAAATTGGAACGCTTCGTGCACCAATAAAGAATGCAGTTCTGATGGTCAATGACAGGAAAACAACAATAATCACTATATATATGCACATTATCGTTCGATAGGACAACTCGCAGCATTTTCTTCCAGGGAAGTGGGGGCGCCCCTCTGCCTGTGGGAGGACTAGGTTACTGTTCTGGGCCCCCATTTCGAACATAAGTCTGTCATCAGTGTTTATTTCTTTTCACTTACTCTGATCTCGTTTCTCAAAAGTTCGTAACAATAACATGTCGAGTGCTTCTCAAGTGTCACCCCCCTTGCGGGTGATGACGGTAGTCTCTGGTTATGGGATACAGTTCCCTTGCTAGACTATGGAAAAAGGTTAGGCTAACATCTTTGCTGAGTCACATTCATTATGAATATCAAAAATAGGTAAGATCCCAGTGCACTTCTTGAATTTGCTTTGGTCCTGAGGACATGCTGGAACATGTTCAATGTGAAGGAATGGAAAGATGGTACTACTAAAAATCACACAAAAATAAAATGTCATAAAAATAAAAATAAACATGAAAAATAAGGAATAAAAATAGAAAAAACAAGACAGTGAAGTTCTCGTCTCTGCTCTCCTCGATCTGTCCCTCTGCGGAAAGATGAAGAACTGTGTCTCTGGGTCCTGGATCTGTCCCTCGGCAGAAAGTCTCACTGGAATCTCCTTAGGTACCCTCTCTGGAAGTTGGATAGCTCCACCTGGAGCATGATGCCGTGGAGAAGTGTGCCCATATGTGCGACATTGGCTGGATCTCTGATAAAGGTGATGACGTCAACATTGGCAGGTCTCCCCACCAAGTCAGTGACTAAACGAAATAGCACGTTATGTGCCAGTCGGATGTCCTCGAGGGATAGGGACATTTGTCCTGCTTTGCTGGGTTCTGGATCACAGGTCTTTCTTTCGCGTGAACAGTCTCTGCACTTTCCTGCTGCGTGGATTGCAACCATGTAGTTTAGCTTGATCCACAGTTGGTTAAGATATTCATTGTTTCTTGGATCTCTCATATACGTTAGGGTATCCGTGGTTCTCCCGATGAGTCCTGGGCACTCCTCTATGATGCGAAAGAAGAGCGTGTATGTCAGTTCATCGCTGACCACTTGTGGAGGAAGCATCTGTGTCCTTATTCACCGTACTCAGGCAACTCGGTGAAGGCCTCCGCGAGGACAGTCAGTAGTTGCTGTATTACCTTCCTGTTAGCAGGATCTTGAATGAAGTCTGCGATACTGTTGTTTCTCCCTACAAGTGATGGATATGTTTCTAATACTAATCGAAAGCAGGACATTACATCCCTTGTGATATTTCTGCTGGGGGATACCATAAGTTTGAAACCCAAAGTTTTGGTGTGGGCTTCTTCAGGATACTGTTGTTACACTTTCAGAGAAAAGTCTTGTTTGCAGCCTATCAGGGTCTTGATTCTTTATAATGCTTGCGTGTTACTTGATTCAAAAGTTGGTGATATCAACGTTGTTTTGGTTTTGTATGAGCAGTTTTCTTCTTTACCCTGCAACATAGTGTCTGTATTATTGTCCTTTATCGCCTTTCTCTTTTTTTTTCCGAGGAAATGTCCAGTTTTGAAAGCCCCAATTTTGAAACAGAGTTCCTTTGCTTTGATTTTGCTGCTCATGCGTCCTTCTTCCTCGTCATGTATCGTGTCTGCACGTGCTGAGGTTCTTCCCCGTTGTCTGTGGTTTCCTTGCGGTGAGGAGCAGCTGCAGGGCTCTCTCTGATATATGGTTTAATGTCATTCAGGAAGAGCCATGCCCTCCTGCCCTGTAGCTTGACAGCTGAAGGAGTGCAGTCCTCCACGATGAAAGGGCCATTAAATCTTGGCTCGTCCCACCTTTTCCTTGTGTGATTTGTGATCAGCACTGCATCACCAGGGAAGATGAGGGGCGCACATAGACCTGGAACTTTGTCTGTTTCAGCACATCCTGTTGTGTTTTGTGCTGTGCTGCACCCTTTTCGCTGTCGCTGCAGTTGGTCTGAAATGACAGAAAGGCTAGGAGGGACCTCCCTAGTTGGCTGGGCATCACATCTAGCTCTATCTCAGGGGGTAAGGGGGGTCCTCATTCTTCTGCCCGTGAGTATCTTGTGCGGTGTGAGATGATGGTCGGAGCCTGGCTGGTTCCGAAGTGCATACAGTGCCAGTGGTAGACAGTGCAGCCATCCCTGTTTTAAAGTGAGTTTCAACTTGGTTATCCTTTCTTTTAACAAGCCGTTGAGCCTCTCACACATGCCAGTTCCCTCAGGATGATACGCCGTCGAGAACTTGTGCTTTATACCAAGAAACAAGCTGATCTGCTAAAAAATTGCATTGACAAAGTGAGCCCCGTTATCTGACCTCACTACCTCACATATCCCCCACCTAGGGAACACTTTCCTCACCAGGAATTTAGCAGCACAGGTTGAGTCTGGGTGTGTACAGAGACCTGCTTCTATCCATCTAGAGAATGGATACACCACTACAATTAAGTACCTGTACCTGTTGCACACTTGAATCATGTCGACATAATCGATATGCAAGTGCTGAAAAGGCCCATTGGGCCGGGGGATGACACCTTTTACTACTTTTAATGTGTGCCCAGCAGTGAATTGCTGGCAGATTATGCAGTTCACTATAAAGAATGCAAAATGCTCCGCTAAATTTGGTGTAAACCAGTCTTCTGCGAGCGTTGCAGCGAGATTTTCTTTTGACATATGAATAGGGTAATGTAATTGCTCCAATGCTATCTTTAGTAGGACGACAGGCATTACTGGTTTACCAGTGCTGTCTTGCCTCCACAACCTGTCAGAGGGGTTTAAAGAACACCCTCAATGCTTCCATAGATTCTTTTCTTCCTGGGGTGCCTCCCCTTGGAGCTCCATCAGTTGAGTCTGTCCCATATTGCTTTAGGCTTCTGGTGTGGCTCGTGCTACCATCATACGCTCATGGGTACGTGCCACCTCCACGTCCATGATTGTTTCATTCTTGGATGCCATACGCTTGGCTTCCGTGTCCGCTTCATGGTTTCCACGTGACACAAAATTTGTCCCTTTGGTGTGGGCGGAGCATTTCATGACCGCTATGCCCACTGGGAGCTGCAGTGCCTTTATGAACCTGTCCAATAAGGCTGCATGTTGCACTGGCTTGCTGGCCGGTCGGAGGTAGCCCCTCCTTTTCCAACGTGCTAGTCCTGCGTGCACAGTCACATAGGCGGAGTCACTGTACACTGTTACTTCCTGAACTGCATGATTCTCAATGGCGAATATCAACGCCAATAGTTCTGCAGCTTGTGCTGAATAGTGAGATGGTATTTGTGCACTGACGAGTACTTGAAACTCTCCATTTGCTATGTGTTTTACCACGGCCATGCCTGTGTATCTTTGTCCATCCTCTTGGCCGATTCTTGATGAACCGTCAGTGAATGCGATCTAACGGCCTGCCAGGGCATTTTCCTTTACCCTGGGGATTTCATCATAGAATTCCTCATAGTTTGCACAGTCGTGTAGAGGTTCTCCCTCAGTGACTGGCTCAGCTAGGAACGTAGCTGGGTTCCACTTTTACATTGAACTATTTTGATCAATGGGTTCGAGATAATCACCTCATAGGCAGACGCACTATGCAATGTCAGTGTGCCCTTTGGTTTCTCTAAGATGGCGAGTAATGAGTGCTCGACGTATAATGTCATGGAGAATCCCATTACAATGGTTGACGCCTTCTCTATGGTGAACGCGGCGGCAGCTAGATTTTGTTCGTATGGGAAGTGACCTCTCATAACCAAGTCCAGACTCCCACTGTAGTACGCCAAGGGTTTATACCCAAGCGAGGTTCGCTGCGCGAGTACTGCCATTATAACATTGCCATCAGTGTGTGAGAACAGGTAGAATTCCTCTGCATAATTAGGAATCCCTAGAACTGGGGCCTTACAAATCGCCCCCTTGCGTTCTCCAAACCCCTTCTCCATTGCCTCAGTCCATTCAATATTTTCCTTTGTTGCCTGTGCCTTCCTTAGGGCATGAAGCAAGGGCTTGGTATAGGAGCTGTAATCGAAGACCCATGCTCTGACATAATTGCACAGGCCTAGGAAGCTCTGGATTTGCTTTACCGTGAGCGGCTGAGCCTTGTTCATGATAGCTTCAGCCCTTTCTGGGGTTACCTTTTTTCCCTCGTGTGAGATTAGCTGGCCTATGTACAGCACCTCTTGCTGAAAGTTTTGTAACTTTTCCTTGTCAAACTTATATCCCTTCTCAGCCAGTAGAGTCAGTAGCTTGATAGAGGTGGCCTGCATTGCTCTTCAGTGGTGCTGCAGATCAGAATGTCATCTACATACTGCAAAACAACACTGTCTACAGCAATATTGCTTAGGTCCATTTGCAGGACTCTATAGAAAATGGACGGAGACTCACAATACACCTGTGGCAATCTCGTGTTCTTCAGACGCATTTGTCTGAAAGTGAACAACGTTAGATCTTGCGAGTCATGGTGCAACAGGATTGAGAAAAAGGCATTTTTTAAATCAATCACCGTGAAATATTTTGCCTCAGTGGGTATGTTGCATAGAATTGTAGATGGATTAGGAACTAGAGGGAACTCAGCTTCAACAATCACTCGGCTGCTCCATCATGGCGGAAATTGTCTTCGCGATCCCTTCATCTGCTTCTCTGGACATGGGATATTGTTGTGCTCTAGGTAAAATTGCTCCTGGTTTCAGTTTAATTTTCAATTTTCCTGCCCATTACAGGAGGCCTACGTCATAGGGCCCTGTAGTCCATACTGTGACAGGTACTTGGGCCAAGTCATCATCAAAGTATTCTGGACGTATCAGTGCCAACATTATTCTCTGTGGCACCTCTCGTCTGATCATTTTGACCCAAAATATGAGACTCACTTCCACACTCGTCTCTTTTAGGTCAGGGTGTTCCTCAAACAGATCATCATCAGTGACGTCAGTCACTCGATACCCTTTTTCAATGGAGATAATCGCGCACCATTGTCTGCCTTTGTCATCATACCCTTCGACCAGTGCCACTTTCCCTCGCACTGCGGCAGTGTGTATCATTAAGGGAAATACTTGTCCCTCTTCTTCATGCATGTGTATTCTTTGTCCGAATAAGAATTCATCAGGGGTTCTCATAATTCTATCTGCGAGGCCTGGCAATCCCGCCATAAGCACACGCACGCCATATGCAAAAACTTCTGGCTCTAACGGCATAGCTCTCGTGACTATGCGCCCGGAGTATGCTCTGATTACTTCACAGATGTTTTAATAATGCATTCCTGGAGTGGAGCATACTATGCCATCCTCCATAAATCAAATAGTCATATTCAACTTTGTCATTAAGTCCCGACCCAAAATATTTACTGGGGTCTCACGTGAATACAATAAAGGCACGTTCATCTCACACTCAACTACAGAGACTGGGAGATTGTCCGTAAAGGGAACTCTACTGTGGGCTCCTGTGAATCTCTGAGTATCTATGGCCTGACCGGACAAGGAAAACTTGCCTTCTTGTATGCACAAGCGCGTTGCACCCAAGTTAACTAAGAAGGAATATTCTTTCCCCCTATGACAACATTTACCCTTGGTTCCCTGTTAGGGTCCGGTGTCACTGATAGGATAGAGCACATCAGAGTTTCCCATGAGCTGTCCTATTGTATACATAGGTTCGGTCCACTGTATACTTTTGAATTTCCCCCATTTCCACGGTTGACTCCCCCTTCGGAGTTAGTGCCCTGAGACATTTGCGGCGGTGCCTGATGGGATTGCCCCTGTGGCATGTTCCCCATGTTTGAGGGTTGAAACCCTTGCTGCATACCTTGCTGCAAGCTTGGGGGATGCTGCTGCACTGTGTGATTCTCTGCACCGCCTTGTTGTTGAACGTCAGGCTGATTCACCATGCCTGTTCCCATTCCTTGACCATTTTGCCACATGCCTTGGCTTCTGCACACGTGTGCCATATGTCCTGTCATTCCACACAGCCAACACACTGGTGGCGGTCGGGCCATCTGTCCATTTGGCGTATCTGGACTGCCCATCTGCGCATTTTGAAAGCCACCTTGATTACTTTTAAACCCTCCCTGATTACTCTGCTATCCTCTTCCTCTAAATCCCCTACCGCTCAGGTAAAAACCTGCGCAACCCTGGTTATTCTGCAATGGGTTAGTCGCTTGTTGTGCGTTTGGTTCAGCTGGGTTAGTTAGCATGGCTCCCTCGAGAGCATACTTTGAGAGTTTCTTTTGCACCAGCTTCGCTTCCTCACCCTTATGAGTTGCCTCTTTTTTTCAGTTCTCTTCTTACAACAATTTGCAGTAGTGTGCAATTGTCAATTGTATTTTGGCCCATGGTTTGGCTTCAATTCCTACCAATTTCTTGAGCTGTTTTTGCACCGCTTCAGGCAACCCTTGACACAATATATGGTAGAATACAGGGATAGATTTCGTCCAAGACTCATGCGTTTCGAGCACCCACGCATCTTGAAAATTCTGGATATGAATCAACGGATCTTCTGACTCCTTCATTTTTCGAGTCATTATGGCTCCCATATCGGAAGTGTCTGGGTACAGCATTTGCAGCGCTTTCCACATTGCTGCTCTACAATTATTAAATTGTGCTCCATCATGGGAAGTGTTAATTATGGTTACCCTAGGGTACCCAGCTCGTTTCCATACATCGTCTGCCCTTTCACCAAGTATGGCGATCAGGAGGCCCTTAATGTCCCGTATTGATAAGGTGACTCCCCCCGTCATTTTCTCTAACTCATGTATCCACTTCCTGGCTCCCGAAGTCAGCACTGGAAGCTTATTTTTCAGGTTCTCTCCATCAAGGTGTGGCCATGGAATATATTGTGTTCTTGATCCCGCCTTTTCTAGCAGCGGGAACTGGAATGCGCAGTCTTCCTTCTCTTTCCCCATAGCTCTCCTATCAATTGCCTGGGTAACATTCCTGCATCGCTGTCTACCTGGCAGTGTCCTCAGTCGGCCTGCATAGGAAGGTGCTGACACCCCCCTCTGTCTCTGGGGAGTTCCCTAATGTCAGCCCGACTGCGCGGCAGACCTCGGTGCCCTAGTTGCGGATTCACTAGCATCTGACCATCGTACCCCTTGGTCCCTTTGGAGCCGCTATTCGCGCTGTCTCCCTTCTTCGAGTGCCTGGTCCTCCATCTGCCCACCGAAGTCAGACTCTGATTGTGCCCAGTTTACGCAACTCCTTGCATCTTCTTCGTTCTGACCAATCTCCAGCCTGTCTAGGCACAGTCCCCTGCTCCCACTACTTCGGGTGACATCCTCAGTGTCATATAGCTGAGTGCTCTCCAAGCGCTCGTCTTCCTTCCCCCTTGGGAAATTTGCTCCAGCCCCTTTTCATTGTATATTTTATCAATCGTTTCCCCACTGCTTCTGGTGTCAAAGTCATCTTCCATATTTGTCCCACTTGTACCTGATACTGAGTAGTTTTCAAGAAATAATTCTTCTATGTCTTCCCATTGTACAACAGGATTTGGTTTTTTAACTTCCCGCTCCAAATATTCAAGATCCTGTGCCCTCTGTCTGTGCTTGCGTTCTATATCATCATCGACTTCCTTGCGCTTCCTCGCTTCTTCTCTAGTCTTATCTTCTTCCCTTCTCCTTTCAATCCTTCATTCCTTTGCCCTTCTAACTTCCTCATCTTCCCGTCTCTTTATTTTCTTTTCACATACTCTTTGCTCTTCTTCCAACCTTTGCTGATTCTGTCTGTACTGGTCGTAGGCTTCCTTCTTTTTGCAAGCGAGCTGTTTCTCTTGCTCTTCGCGATATAGTTGTTCTTGCAAGCCTATCCTTCCTTTTTATCTTTTCATCCTTCATTTCCTTCCCTTTTCTCTCTCCCTTCTTTGCATCTCATCAGACCTCTCTCTCAGTCTCACATCATCACTTCCTTTCCCATCAAGTTTCAACAATATCTGTCCTCCCATCCATTTGTCTTTTGCGCATGCTATCTCATCTGTTCTGTCTTCACTTACTTTCCATTTCTTTCCCTCTCTCTCCTTAACGAGAGGTGCACAGCTCTGTGCCTGGTCCTTCCTTTCATCATTGCGTAAGATTAATCTCCTGATCCTTCCCTTTATTGTCATCACTAATGTACGTAGGTGACTCATATGCAGTGTTGCTTTACCCCGTGGCTGCCTTAAGTTCTCTTAGTGGGTAGAGTCCCTCTTACTTCCCTCAATGACTGGTTCAGGCAGGGCTGGTGGCGCAGTAGGCATCTCACCCCCCTCTGTGCATACGTTTAATCTCCAGTCTGTAGGAGGTTCTTCCTCCTTTGTCTGTTTGAACATTTTCCAAATTTCCAGAACAGTGAGGCGTTTCTCTAACTTTTTGCCTGTGTATGTGGCATGTCGGTAAGTCGACATGTGCTGTAAGACGGCTTTGGATAGGGACCCATTCTGTGGCCATGGCATAAACATCTTGTGGGCGGTAACCTTAACCCACTAAGTGCTGTACTTTTTAAGCTTGGGTGCATGTTTGGGTAACTGCTTACATAAATGTGCGAGGGGAGGTAACCTCCTCCATGTTAAAATGTTGTTACCAACAATATTCTATGCAGTCTCAATACGTTCACCCATATGAGTGAGCACCAAGTATGCAAGCTCCATTCCAATCCTTTCTGCCAAAATTCTATATCGTCAATTTACTTAAAACCAACAAACCACTGGCGATTCCCTCTTAGTTACGGAATCACGTAAAGCCCAAACTTCATTTCAAACAATCAAAAGATACAGTTCTTTGCATTTGACATATAACAGGACTGGTAAAACAGACATTCGACAGACTAGACGCACACCAGCTGGACATACATATACCTGCCTTCTAATAAATACCCCAACATGGAGTTTAAACGAACTCCCTTAGTGCCGTCTTTAATCGTCACCATAGTCTAATTCTCCCACATTATGTGGGCACTGAGTTTACGTTTATTCTGACTGCTGTATTAAAGCGCAGGAACAAGGCGAATCCTTACTTTTTTATCTCAGGTGTCCTTCCTAGTATCCTTCGTTTTCTCTCTGGTGCCCTCCCAGTATTCACGTTTCTCTTGGGTGCTATCCCGGTAACCACCTTTCTCTCTTATACTCGAGTCATTAACCCCTTATATATATACAGTCTTCTCTACTTCGGACTATTTTTGTCTTTTCTCTGCCACCCTCCGGTACCTTTCCCTTACTTGTTCTAATGCCTACAAGACATTTGCCAAAGTAATGAGTTTATTGTTTCACTCAGCGCTCGCATCTTTTCCTCTCTGGAACCTCGGGATCACCGCCCCTCCTTCCAGCCTCTTGCGGTCTTTTCGTCCGATCAGCCGCCTGTGAGAATGAGATGGGTTATGCTTTCAAAGGCAGGTTCCTTCAGACCCACTGCAGATTTTATGGACTTACACTATCATTGTCCACGGGAAGCTTCTCAGTCTACTCAGCCGAATGGCGGAAGGACTCGTGATATTGCCGAAGGCCTAGAGTTACTTCATGCTTTCAGTCAATGGGTGTCTTAGTATTAGTTCATCAATAGTAGATAGTCATGGAACCATCCTCACGCTACCAAGTGTACAAGAAAGATGGGACGTCCTCTCACGGGCCCATAGGTCAGAGCTCACCCTCAAGTACTTGTAAAACAAGATAGCTGCACCATGTGAGAAATGGGGGTGCAGGATTCACTTACTCCAACACGATTCAATAAGGACAACTCAAATAGTTTGGCAAAGGGAGGTCCGTTTAATGACATGTACAGAAAACGGGGAAAAAAATGGGAATCATCAGTAATGCAATCACCTGTCTTGCTTCAACTTCCTCGAACTTCATACAAACACTAACTTTTATGCTTAAAACTCGTCGTCATTGACGTCTAACTCTACAATTTTGTCATGCAATATAATTGGTTGGAAAAGGTGACTTAAGTATAGGTGCTATATCTGTATATGGTAACAGAGCATGCGGATTGGATAACTCTTATCGGGTGGGCATCTACACCCATCCCTCTACATCACACGTGATAGACGTCACTACAAGTACGACGTCCTATTGGTTCAACTATCTATAGGACCCTAGATAACTTGGTCCATTGTGATTGGGTAGGTTACACCCCTAGTCATAAATCTCCATTTTAATTAGCAGCATGCTGAATGGACACCCAGGTGCCCAGTGCCCCAAGATTCACCCTGCCTCCCTTCCATCAATCAGTGTTTTTAGGCTATGTGTCGATTAGTTCTCTGGTTATGTCCTTGAAACTGTAGCTTCTTATCTGTAGAAGTTATGGCATCCTTGGTTCTGGGTGACATCATACGTTGGTAACTCTTCACGCCTGGCTGGTCACATGTCTGTTCGCTGTGAATCTGCTTCAGTTTCCAGCTTTTCGCATATTTGATTCTTCCTTAGCCTCGCCACTTGCCTGGGCCCCCCTTATCTTGACCTTCACAGGGCAGGCTGGTATGCTCTGAAGTTTCAATTCTCCAGCGTTGCCGCTCTCCTCCCTTCCTTAGGTTGACCTCGAATTCCCAGGCGTGAGCAGCCTCTATGCTGAGTTTTGATTCCGCTTTTCCTTCTGGCTTTAGCTGGAATATGAAACCTGGCCTGGTAGGCCTCTGGCCGCCTGAGCATATTTCTGCTTACAAAATGGAGTCGCACTTGTACAATGTGCCTTATTGAGGTAGATATATGGCTGGCGCTTGCCGCTCTAGCCTTCTTCTAAGCATTGCAAGCAGTAGTGTTTTCTTAGCTTCTTGCGTTCCAAGCCTATTTACATGCGTTAGCTGGTTGGATACTTACATCTTGTTTCACAGCAACGTTTCCTTACGTTTCAACATCGTCTCATCTCCTGCTTCCATTACATCTATTTTCACAGCTGCTTGCACTGGCGTGTTATCTTCGATTGCCGTTTTCGTTCAGCCGCGAGTCTGTCCAGGGCCTTGTGTCATTTCCACTGGCCATCCATTAATGCTCTTTGGGTCTCTTCGTGGACCGTCTGTAGGTACTCTTCATTTTGTGTCAGTTGCTGGTTTGGTTGTCTAAGAGGGTATTGTGCAGCCCATGGTTGTCTAGTTACGGGTGCTTCAACAGGTATTGCTCTTCTGATGTACACTGGGCAGTGCCCGAGTGCTGCTCTCTGTTTGTTCATTTGCTCCTCATAAGTCACATACCTTGGCGAGTACGTTCCTGGTACCTCGAAATGGAGGGCAGGGGTGCAGGCAATGCCTGGGACCTCCTCTACACGGCCATACGTAAGGCATAAACATTTGTGATATCTATGTCCGCTCCGCGGACACATTTCCCTGTTCGCTCCATGGACAGGTCACTGATTGGCTAATCGGCTTGCATCATGTCTGCAGACACGCAATGTGTTCTCTGATTGGCTGGAGTGAGGTGTGAGGTGCGTCACATTGTTCCGATGCACTCGCCAACTTGGATCCGCCGACAGCATGGCGGCGAACAGAGGCAAAATGCAATTTTGGGGAGTGTGTTGGTGTGCAGAAGTGCTTGGGGAGGGTTGTGGAGTAAGAGATGGGTGAAATACTGTATTTGTTTAGGTGGCAGGTGCCCTTGATGTGTTTGCCATGTTCGCGGATAATATGCCCTTTAAGCAGCCCACATACCACAGTCAAAATGTTTGGTATTATAGGTGTGTTATGCTGCGATGGTTGTGGCCAGGGCATAGAGTCTTGGGTGCATGGCCTACGGCCTTTGGCCATGCACCCAAGACTCTACGCCCTGGCCACAACCATCGACATGACCATATGTTGGCGCGCACCATGATGACGTGTCCGAGAACCCGTACGCACTTCACAATATGATCTGTGCTTCGCAGACAGTTTGGAACTGCATTTTCTACTGATCTATTACTACTCATCCATTAACAATCTAGTACACAGTACATACTTTTAGCAAAACTGCTATTTATCTTAAAAAGGCATCAGCTAAGGCCATCCCTCCTCCCCAAGAGACACCACCACTGCTGTAATCAAGGAGCATGAGAAACACTGCCCCCTACTTTAGAAATTATACACGTGCAACATTTTCCCCTGTCCACCTGCCCTCTATATTAGTGTTTGGTGCCTCTTCCCTCCTTTCCCTCCCCACTTTTCGTTCTAAGCTCTCCTGCCCAAAAAAATCCATCCAAAAACAAAATAAATGTTCCTTTACGAACCACCTTTCACAGTTAAAAAATAGAACTAAAAAGAAACCGCATAGACTCCATCTACTTTATATTTCTCAGTAAAGTACATACAACATCATTAGGACCCCAGCGTTAACCAATGGCGCTATTAGCGCCATGGTTAACGCCGGTAACTTACCGACTCTGCCATGGTGAAATGGGGAGTTACCACCCCATTCCAAGGTCGGCGGGGCGGTAATTCCCCATTCACCATTGCCCCTTCCCCATTCCCATGTTTACCCCATAGGGCTCAATGGGAATGGGGAAGGCGGTAAGTACGGTACCGCAAATTGCAGTACCGTAATTACCTTCAAGGTCCCTTTGCGGGTCCCTACTTTAACGGCTGGTCCAGACTAGCCGTTAAGGTCGGGAGCTGCAAAGGGACCTCGTAGTAAGGCGTTAAGGGGTTAACGGTGCTGCAACCTTTCACGCCGCTGTTAACCCCTTAATGCCAGGGTCCTAATGAGGGCCATAGACTCAATAAGATTTTCCAACATTTCCATTTGTATTTTGTGTTATACTAATGGGAATATTGGGGCTTTCATCCTCCGTTCCAGGTCCAGTAGCCCAAGTTATCAGCCCAAGCGAAGCAAGGGTGGATAACAAGGTATCTGGACCATTATCCCCCCATTTCCAGCCCCTGAAATGGCTGAGGAAGGCCATTAGCAGCCTACATTCCCAAAGCGGGAACCTGTGGCGTCCCGGTTTAGGAAGGAAAGTCCTTTTCCAAGATGGCCACCATGGAAAGGGAAGGCAGGGGTTCCATACAGAGCCCCTCTTCGCTTTTCATGGCAGCCTGCAGAAAGCAAAAAGAGAACCCTATGACCATATTACCACGAGCACATTTTTCTTCCCTTTCAAATCTATCCTAATTTCAAATAACGTTACCACAAAGCAGTCCCAGGTGGACATCGCCACTTTAATCCTATGTTTTGTCCCTTCTGGTCATAGCCAGTAGCCAGATTGTCTGGATCATGACCTTATTCCATGAACAAGACATTCTGGCCACTGCCCATGGCCACAGGCTACCCCTCAGTCACTAAAGCTACACCGCTATTTTTTTTAACTACATTATGCCACTTGTCAAATAAGAAAACACTGCCACATTTCCAAACCATGCCTGTAGAACCTTGCCAATGTGCCTTATGCAGGTTTGCTGGAAATCCACCCACGTTTTTTTCAAAACTGTCAAATGAATGCACATACAATCGTCATATAAGCTCTGCACAAAATCCCACCAACCTTTCTAAACTAATTCGAAATCAGGTCAGAAATATCCCACCCATCGTCATCACCCCTCACCTCCCCAGAAATTATTTCATAAGTTTCACAAGTGCAATGCTCAAAAAATATTATTGTCCTGAGGGTTCAGCCATGTATTTTTATACATACGTTGATCTATCGCAAACATTTCCAATTCACCGTACCTCACTTTTCCTCTTTCATAAACATGTGAAATCTGGCAGCAGGGCGTGTCCATCTTGTGCTATTCTTGTCGATTGCTGCATCTGCCTAAAGTAAACTGCCCTGACATCACTAAATCATATGCCCCGCCCCTGAGCCTCACATCACCAAACATAGTGATATTCTACAACTTTCTCAGTGATGTTCCTTGTCAGTGTAGCCAAACGCGCCCATAATCACCTACGTGATGTGACGCAGAACCCGAAAATCAACACACATCGACTAACAACACAGCACGTCACAATTTGGTATATGAAACCGTACTTTAAAAGACAACAACAACACTGTACAATTTGTAAAGTACTTTATTTCAAAATAAATGCTCCAAGAACATCCGAATATTGCCATATTCAATCAAATTGCAAATTTGTTTCTTCGCTCGCGATCCAAAATGTTTATCGTGAGGAACGCGTTGTTCTTTTTGCGTACAACAGGTGTTTGTGATCGGTAAAAGAAGCGCTTGGCTTGCACAGTGAATTCCAGGGTTTCTGCATCAACTTGGGGCTAGACCAATGTAAAGGAGGTTATGTTACTCCTAATCGCTAGTACAGCATAAGGGCATATGGGCCCTGGGTGATCGTCCCAAAAAAGAGTCACTGTGATCCAGGCGTTGACAACTAAGTTCAGCTGCCGATTGAAGAAGCCGTCAGTTGGCATCTGGAATCTATGACAATCACAGAAAGGCAGAATGTATCTGTTTTGAAAACGTAACAGAAAATGTGTCTCAATACCCAAACTTTATTACAATTTATCTATTGACTTAATAATTTGGCATATAGTTTAAACTAACGATTAGCACAGACATCAAACAATCTCAACAAACAGAAAACAATGTGGAAACTGATACACAATTCGATATGGTCATACATGACATTTCAATGAAATATTAGCATTGAACCTGGGTGAACTGAGTGGTGGTCTACATGGACCTCGATGCTGCACTGCCCATAACCACGTAAAAAAGACAACTACACACAAATATTGTACTTGCGTTTCATTGCAATAAGCCACACAGAACAGACAAATAGAATGTAACCCAAACATAATCTTCAGATAATAATAAGTTATTGCTCGTTCCGGTATACAATTGTCGAAAATCAAACTTACATTATATTCAACATTTCCATTCTCTTGGCGTAACTCAGATTGTAACGCTCACTGCGTTCGCACCAAAGATTCTTCATAAACTGAATTTACATGTTCCTTACACACTTTTGGAATGCATACCCTTATCATATCTTCATTATTACAAACCTCCTCTCATTGCATTTCTTACGGAATGGTCCCTTTCTCTCAAGGTCAAAAAACAATGGAACCTTGTACTGTGTGTCCGATGCGTAGGCTTCCTTAGCTCGCAACCAAAAATTCAAAGCTGGTGACCTTCACTCAGAATCAAAATACATTCTCACTTTGCAACAACTTGCCTCACCGCATCCATGACAACTCTGTTTCTCATCCACGTCCATCAGGCACTGCAGGTGGCTGCCTGAGATGCCAGACTCTAGGGGGCGCCAGTCTGACTCCATTATTATTTTAATTACATTTTAACACAGACAAATTAGTCCTTTATTTGCCGCTCTCTGGGTGTACCACCAGCACATCAATTTATAAACATCAAGCATTTTAATTAAGAGTGTAAAATAACCGAAATTGCTACTATATAATATTAATAAATATTGGGCAATCAATATAAACAATATAGAGTAACGGGCATTCCGAATGTAGTATTACTCTGTAATACCACAAGATAAACTTGTGGTTGCAGACTACAGAAGCAACAATCTATATTTACAAGTCCACAATTCCATGATTATACATCTCCATCCCTTGAATGCCAAAATGCAATCTCTTTCGCCTGTAATTTAGGCACATTATATTGTGGAACACCTCCAAATGTACCCTGTGACTTTTGCGAAAAAAAACACCAGTTTTTTGCTTCTTACAGCCATATCCCATCCTCATCAACCCTTACCTCCCCAGAGATTATTTGATAAGTTTAACAAGTGCAATATTGTGTTTTTTAATTTGTTTTTACTGTGATGTCCACGGACACCAAAACACGGATCCAAGATGGCGGGCGCATCGGAACAATCTGACACACTTCACGCTCTTCACCATCAAATGGGCGAACGCGTCACATGTCCGCAGACATGACGTGAGTCGATTAGCAAATCGGCGTCCTGTCCGCGGAGCGAACAGGGAAGTGTGTCCGCGGAGCGGACATAGATATCACACATTGTTTTAGACCTACTTTTTGATCGTTTTAAAAAAACTACTCGATGGATTTTCACCAAATTTACAAAAGCACGCTTTTGGAACCAAGCCGCTGCTCCTGCTGCAATTTGGTGAAAATCCATCCAGCGGTTTGAGCTGTAGGCATGCACAAATTTTTTTCCCCATTCACTCTATGGGAAAAAAATTACTTTTGGGATCCCCCCTATAACTTTGCCCCCCCTAGACCAAACCTCACCAAACTTTGTCAGAGTGGGCCATATACTTATAAGCCGCCCAAAAAGTGCTGTTCCTATGGGATTAGCAACTTAACCATAACTGCACAGCCACTACCGTGGCTGTTTAATATATGTGTATATGTATATAGTTGTAATACGATATGCAGTGACAGTTGATGATGACTTGTCCCTTTGATACTGCTTACCTACTGACGCAATCCTGTTCCTACTACTGCTGCAAGTACAAGAAAAAAGCTGTAACTGTTTCAGGTTCTGCCCCCTAGCTCCTCAGTCACCATTTTATTTCATAAGTCTTTCATGAATTTTCCAAACGCATGAATTCAACAGCCCCACCTCAGTTTCGTCTGTACCACTGGATGTATATACAGTGATTCCAAGTTAGCCATTAAGGCAAAGAGGCTAGGAGAAGTTTTGAATAGATATGGTGTACCCCGGTAAGATTATCACACAAGCCGGTTTCGTGGTATGAGGAATTCACTTCGGGCTTAGCCAGTAAGTAGATATTAAGTAACTCGGGTGGGCAGGTGGAGCTAGCCCCTCTGTGATGCACCGTATGGATCCAGACAATGGAGGTTCATCCAGAGCCCCTCCACTCCCACCTTAGCTGACAGAAGGGTGTACAAAATCATCCACTTTACAAAGAGACCATCAGCAACCCCAAATAAAAGGTTGCCTCCCAGATACAGGTAGAGAGGACCTAGAAATTATTGAAGGGTAACTTATGCTGACACAGAGGGAGAAACCCCAGGGCCCAGAGAAGATTGCAGGTGCATAACAAGTAAATATGTAACTCCCGGAACACTTCAGGCAACATTCACTGAGCAAGATGCCACACTCAACATTTAACTGCAAGGCCCACTGCTTCATGCGCTGGGCACAGAAGCCAAAATCAAACCCATTGAAAATTGAAGGAGGCAGGCATTCATGCTGATCACGTGAACACTGGCTGCTAACATTTACCTATACAAGAAAACATGGACAGAAAGGCGAGTGATTTCCCTGCAAACTTGCTAGCTGGAATTCTGGCTCTGTAAAGTCGGTTCGACATCAGCTGGGTTTGAACTGTGCTGCGGTGCAAGATTAACCAAGTTCAGGTGCAGCGAGTCGTGCTTGGTCCTGCGGCAAGCCAATATCTAGTCTGCTAGAAACAGGAGCTCAATGCTGTTCAAATGCGCTATTCTGGTCGTGCAGTGCTGATGGGTCGGCTGGGGAGTCAAGGCGGTTCGAGACTTTGGTAACCACTGCTTCAGATGCAGAGATATTGATTCTCCACCTCAAAGAGGTGGTGGTTCACATTTGGACTGCAGCAACACGCATATTGTTTGAGATGAATAGGTTAAATGCTCCACTTGGCACAATGTGGCAGTGAGTCAGTTGGACAGGTGTGATGCAGCAGTGATTTGAGTTCAATGGAGGGCCAAAAGCAACCCTGGTGCATCAATCTTGTGCATCTGTGGTGAGCATGACTCAAATTAGGTTTGATTGATTTGATGCGGCAGATTATGGAGCTTTAGCTAATCAGGCCACTAATTATTGTGACCCCACACTTCAGGGGCTCTAGTGCAGGATGATTTCAATCAGGGTCTACTCTCCCAGCCGTGGGAGGGTTGGTGCAGAGTGACAGGTCCTAGTGCTCAGAAGGAATCACCCCCAATGTTCCTTGGGGATGGGTAGGTAGCTGAGCTTGTCTTTACCTTGGACTGCACCTTCTTCACTCAGTGGTTGAGTGCTTTGGAAAGATCAACTCTCCCAAAAGAAGTTCAAAAGAATTCTTCATCAGGTGTTTGTTCAAAAATGAATCCAAGATGGACTGGATGGCCCCTTACTTTAAAGGCAAAATTCCACAGGTAATTTGACTAGAACAAGCCTGATTTTAGGAGCCTAACACCAGTTCCTGTTGCATGTGGTATTTGCCTTCTGACATCATACACAAAATGCTTTGTGTCAAAGGAAGTGGAGGGCACGGGAAGGAAGAGAATATAGAGATTAAACTTGATTGTTGAAACTTTTCCAGCTTGTTTGAGTTCCCCCTGTCTACACTTGCCCCACATCCTTCCCTTATAAATTGTACCAATAGCCCTTTTTGGCATGCAGAACAGTAGGGTGAAGCAATCCCTTTTGGGGTGTGTGGGCCCTTTGATGCTTGTTGCTCAGGGCAGCTCCTACTGGAAGCCTGTCCTGCTAGAAAGAGTTGTTGCCAGAATTTTCAAAGGATCAAAGGAGAATCCCAGCCATTCAGTCTCTCACCCTGCAAGCTGGCAGGGCCATGATGTATGGCCAGAATACACATAACCGTTCCACAGCTGAGTCGAGTTCACAGTGCTGACACACATACAATATAAAGGTGTTAAAGAGGGCTGCATGATGGCTCCCTTGCTGTTTAACATACACCTGCCTGCAACTCTAAGAAGGGTTGACAACTGCTCCCCTATAATTAAGTGTAAAAATCAGCTGTCTGTCATACACAGATGATCTTGTGATCCTTGATCACACATTTTCAGGTGTTAAAAGACTGGTGGTTGAGCTATATAAGTATGCAGTCGAGAAAGGGCTGACCATTAATTTTGGGGAAACAAAGATGATGCATTTTACCAATAGGAAAAACGGAAAGCCCAAACTCGTTGTCAGTGGGAACTGCATTAATTAAGTCACCAGATATAAATACCTGGGGATTGTCGACCAGTGGTAATTATGCAGAGATCTGCTCAGTTAAGCATATGAAGGCGGATCTGTTGACATCTCTCAAATTTGTTGCTGAGACATCGGGATGCAGCCTTGTGGGGATCTTGATACTGTGCAAACAGTGTTTCTGTGCTATCATACTTTATGGCATCGAGGCATTGGCTACAAGAAAATTAACTTAGCTGAAGGTGATCGAGGGCAAATTCTGGAGCAAGAACCTCAAAATGGCCCTGTGTTTTCGAATGTTTTAATTACTGTGAATGGAATTGAGACCTACACCTCTTCCGGCTATGCCACTGAAGCAGCAAGGCCTCTTATTTAAAAAATCTAGAAGAAAGCCCAAATGCCCATTATAAGAACTTTTGGAGAAGGCCACTCATGTGGGGCACGCTAATGAGTATACCTCACTGGTGTAATCCACATTTTCAGCAGATTGATTGGTATTCAAATTGGTAGAGTGAATATCATGAGCTGAAGAAAGCATTCACCAACAAACTCGGAATATGGGACTGGGTGGCAAATTACGATCATATGGCTATTCTTAACTCTTAAAATGTCATAGCAGGGGTAAGCCATAAATTCAAGTCGCCACAGAGGTACCTAATGTTGTGTCCTGCACTCGCTGTACGCAGATTCCTACTGCTCCTATGGACAAATAGGCTACCATTGCTGACTGTAGTAGGACCTGAACAAGGTACCCCAATATCAGAAAGAATCTGATGATTTTGTAAACTACCGACAATGAAGGAAACAGACACGTATTGACAGAATGTAGGGAAAAGGGATCATTATATATGTCCACTGAAAATAATTGTTCATGATGTTAGATGGTTGGACACAGAGGAATGTGGGCTTAGACTATCATCTGGTAATGAAATAGTTCTGACCTCAGAAGTGGTCAGAGTTTTAAGAGATCAAAATTTGGACGGTTATTAAAAATTGAAATTTGATGATAGCTGCAATTGATCTTTTCTTTTTTCTTTTACCGTTTTTTTATGTGCTTAATTTCTATTCTGTAAATTGTTTAAAATCATTTGTATTTGTCTCAAAATGTGTAAAAAGTAAAAAGAAATATTGTCTAAAGCACAATAAATAAACACAAATATATATATGTCCACCATGGGAGGTTTTTAAACAGTTTTGCTAATTGTATAAGCGTCTAATAATTGACCAATAAATAAATAAGATAAAATAAATGTTGTCAATTTGTTATGAGAGTATTAGAAATGATAGTGTGTGGCAGTATTGCTTGAATACTGAGAATAAGGCACTGCGTATTGTCTTACAGCGAATATGGAAACAGTGATGCTAACTCTAAGGGCCAGGTTAATGTGATGCCGGCCTTTGAGCATGGACAAATATCACAGGTTGCATGCCAGAGGCTTACTGCCCTATAACATGGTGGTAATGTTTCTCATGGATATTTTGCTGGATTCTTTTGTTGAGAAACTGTGTCTCGTATAAAGTTGATCACAAATGGCGAATTCCCAGTCAGTGTTACTTTTCACACCAAGCTTTACTGTAGTTGTATGATGAGATACTTTGTGGGGCATGCCTTAGGCATGTACAAGAGTCAGAGGTCTACTTCACCATAGACATGTGGACCAGTGGGCAGACCAAAGACTGCATGGCTGTGACTGCACACTGATTGAGCACTTCCCATGCTAGAAAAGGGGTCATAATTCCAAAGTAATCCCAGGGAGCAGCTAATGCTAGAGGTTTGGCACTAGGCCACTTTGTTTGTTAAAGGATTTGATGGTAAAGGCCACAGAGAAGTTCAAATCGGGGAAAGGGTGAAGGTTGGGTCATTAAGCCGGCACCATCTACAGCTGGGCTGTGTTGCTGTTGAAAATCAGTCTAATGACGTGTATCCTTTATTCAATATGATGTATTGGTAATACTATGCATGTTCCTTGCTTTGCAAATGTAATTTACCTTGTTGTGGCAAGTTTCATCAGCAATTGCTGGCTTGTGAAGGAAATGATTGCCATAGAATAGAAGATCAGCTCAGACATGAACTTGGCCTAAAGTGCAAGAAATGTGCTGCACCAATTGCTGGTGCGACACAAGGTTACAAGGCGAAAACGTGGAATGAGAGCTTGCCATCCACTGGCATTTCATGTGGCATATATCTGATTGTTAAGGGAACTGTGCAATGTCATAGCTGATTATTGGAACAGTCACAACTGAGCATTAGATGCTGCTGTCAGATGCCTGCTGGTTGCTATCACTTTTTGAGGAGGAGGTCAACAATCCTGTTAGATAGAATGCTACATTACTCAGTGGGGTACTGCCACAGGTGCACCTGCTATAAATCAATTGGGCCATTATGTTAATGACCGAGGATTTTGCTGTTGACGTGGATATATCATGACCCTGTGGGGACCATGACTATCCTTAATGAAAGTTACCATGGAATATTCCTGATGTAATACTGTACCAACATTTCACGATCAGTCGGTCTGCATTTCAGCTGCATGACAACGCTGAGAACTCAGGAGATCGAAACCAGTTCAAAAAAGAAAAGATGCACGAATGCAGCGGGTGAATTGCAATTGTTCGAGAAAATGGAGAATGTACTTTTATTTAACTTTTTCTATATTATGCAGCTAATATTATACAGCTTTTTTATGTATGCATAATGCATTATGATAAAGGAGAGTTATAACAATAATAGAATGAAATATAAAATACAATATTAAGTATGTCTGTAATTCATGTTTCCAAATTCAGAAATCTTCATATAATGAAAAAATGTGCATCTATCAACTCATATGTAGCTTGTATTCCAATTTCGTAACAAAACCGTGTTAAGTGCTAGATCAAATTACAATCATTACCTATCATAAAACATTGCCACAATTCCTCATCTATACCTGTTATCAAGTCGTAATTGTCGTAAGGGCACAAGTACTGCTTTCTCATTGTGCTTAACTTATTACATTCAATCAACAGATGCCTAACAGTCTCTACCATATCACCTAAGCACAGTTGGCACCACCTCATACTTCTCAGTCTTTGCTCCAATGTTTTCCATAGTACCAATTTCAGTCTCATGTAGTCACATCTCATGTATGGGTTATGGCAGGGGTCTACAGCCTGTGGCTCGCTAGATGATTTGGACTATGACTCCCATGATCCCTCACCATTGACTCTGCTAATTAGGGCTGATGGATGGTGTGGTCTAAAACATCTGGTGTCCCAAAGGTCGCAGCCCCCAGGGCTAGGGAAATTTACTGCATAGCCAGACATTTTCGATGTGTAAGGCATATGAATGAGGTAATACTCATTAGGGCGTTTAATGACAAAGTCTACCAGATTCTGTTTGTAGGCTAATAAACCTAGGTTTATTTTTAGGTGTAACTTTGTTGAGTTTGTTCCCTCATGTGTAAAGTCGATATTTAGACACTCACACCAATGCTGTGCTACCTCTGTAATACAGTAGTAGGAGATGTTTTTGCCAAGTTGGTGTAGAAGTTGTATAACTAATAAGCGAACTCCTGCATATCCGAGTTCCCCCCTTAGATATGCTGCCTCTAGGCTACCAGATAATTGATGGAGCAGTTGACCAAACCTTCAAGTTCAGACTTTTTTTGGAGCACCATATTTCAGCACCAAACAACAGACTTGCGGAAATGTTCATTTTGTAGAGCTTATTTAATGAGCTTATTTCATGAGCTTAACGCAAATTCACAATTTTGTGCAGCAAGAATTCTGACCACAAACAGAGGCAGCATGGTCCTATGCTTGGCATTATTCGTTTGCTCTTGCAGCTCAGATCCTGGTCAATAGTACCTCCCAGATATTTATATTGGGTAACTTTGTGGATGTCTTTTCCATTCAGCATCCACTTAAAGTGCATTTGTCCTATTTGTTATATGTCTAGTATTTAACCTTCCAAACTTGGCCTTATTGCTGTTCATAATCAGAGCATGCTCATCGGCAAAAGACAATAGTTGACCTAATTGCACTTATAGCCCCTTTTGAACAACATCCAATTCGACCAGGTTGTCTGCATATGCTACCCATTGGACCATAGGTACTACCCAAATGCGGTGGATATGCTTCCCTAGACTCTAACTTAGTTGTCAGTTCTTCCAAATATAAGTTGAATAGTATCGGGGCCAGCGCACATCCCTGGTTAAGTCCAATATAAGTTTTACAAGAATCAGTAAGTTTGAAATTAAGTCCCAAACTAATTGGTATACAATGCCCGGATAATCATTAGCAAACCAATGGGGTCACACCCATTTCAGCAGCTTAGCCCTTAAAGAAACCTAGTTGGACAGTGTTGAACCCCCCCCCCAAAATAAACAAAAGCTGCATACTAAGGTTGCTAATAGGTATATTTTTCCCGCTCTCTGATGGTTACTAGTGCCATGATGTTTATCACCATAGAAGGCCCTTTCCTAAAACCTGTTTGATAATATGGAAGTATGTTGGTGCCATTTATCGATTTCATGAGTTCTTTTAGTAATAAAAGTTCAGAAAATCCTGGTTACAGAATCATTTATGGACATGATCTGTTAACTTCTGGGGTCACATCCGGGACCAGGTTTATATACCAGACTATAATACTGTGGGCTCAACTGTCCATCAGTGTGTTGGTAATACTAATGCCTTAAACAATTCCCACAGCATGATAGCCAATAACGAGTGTTTACAGTTCAACATGTGATTACAAATTATGTCCAGCCATGGAGCTGCAGGTGGCTTTAGATATTGAATGAGTACGCTGATCACTTCTAATGCAACTGAAAAGCTCCATCGGTCTTTGTGCTAAAGAAACTGTAGTATATCTTGTGCTGCTTGCCCCTATGTTGGCAGAAATATAATTCACCCAGTTGTCATTAGAAGCCCCCACAAAAAAGATGCAAACCCTTATTACAGTTAACCATTTCCCAATGTGTCTGCATTGTTTCTTTTCACTGTTTCAATAAAATGTTGCCAGCATTGGAGAGTTCTCATCCTCCTATGGGCTTTGAGTCAACTACAATATTTGGCTTTCCTCCTCGAAAAAGTATTTATTTGCTGCTGCAAAGGTAAATTACTTCGGATAGTTAATCACAGTTCACGTCTAAGTGAAGTATTGGTTTTAGCCAGAGACGGATCATAAGTGTGTCTGTATTGTACTCCGTCCTTGTGGCAATTGCATCTTCTCAATTTATACACATCATAATCTCATAAAGGTTTCAAGGAACTCAACAAATACTGACAGGAATATCTTAGGGTTGAATGAGGGCCTGTTCCCAATTAATTTTCTGCTACGTTCATATGCCAACAAATTGGTGTTCTCAATGTTATTGGTATTCCATTTCATAGGGTTAGCCCCTTGATTACTTTCATGCAACCCAGTCCTGTCCTTGATTGTTGGTTTATGCTCATGAGAGATCCAACTAATACTAACTGGGTAATGGCCACTATCTTCTTTCAGGATAATATTACATTTCTGCATATTCTGGACAAAATGTCATCTCAAAAACATATAGTCCAATAGGTAGGTTTTGTGTTGTTCTTCGGTTTCTGTATGGGTAAGAAAATGTCTCTGTTAGTTCAGCTTACTAAATTGGTATCAACTGCGTTTCACAGATCTAAAAGATCATCTTTATCTCTGCAGCTTTCACTGCTCTCTAAGGGCTTGTCAGTTCAACAGTCTCCTCATCTTTAGGGACCTGTGTGATCTGTGTTGGTTCAGGTAGCAGGGCATAAGGAAACTAGTATTGATTGAAATGCAATGAATATCAATGTGTCTATTTCCTTCAAGTTGATATTGTATGTAATTACCCATTTGTGAATTTGATCACATAACTTAACCAATGATGAAAGTAAATAGTTAAGAGCTTTCATTTGTGCATTAGTGTTATTTTTGACCTCCAGTTGGCCTATCACACAGTAGTATTGTCCGTGGGCAAATGTATGTTATCATATTTCCATGTTACTGCCAAGAGGGATTTTCCATCACCCTGACTTTGTGGATGAAGGGCCAACTAATTTACAGCCATCTCTACACTCAGGATAGTGGAGTTCAACAATGAAAAGTTGGGTGTCCATAATAAACATTTATCTAACAGCAAATTGCTATAACTATGTGTATCTATTTTGCTTACTACCACAAGCTGTTTGGGACTTATTCCTCAGACATCATCTTGGTTTCGAAGTCAACAATAACATAAACAGTACTATTCCTCAGATTGTCTGTACATGTGCCAGCTAAGTTTGCATCACGCAAAGACCCCAGGGAATCAGCAGTGAACAATGGATCTGCTGTCTTAGTAGGAGTTAGGATCTGTGGTTAAAGTGTCTTCTACAGAGTTTCAAACAAATAAAGTGGGAGCCGAATCCACAGGTACTCATTATTTTCTGATTGGAAAGAATGTGGCAACCACTGTGCTCAAAATACCATCAGTGATTTCACAAATGTTGACTTCTTCATCAGCCGTAAGAACATTGCTCTTGTTACCTACACAACCTGACTCTATGTCTACAAATGCTACTGATAGGCTGGAGGCCCTATTAATTCAATCAGGAAATTTTAATACAGCTAGGTCTGATAAACAAACAACATACTTTCAATGGTTAAGATAAGATAGTTGATGTATCTCTACTTCGCACAGCTCTAAAGGTTAGGAAAGATGATGCCCTACAGTACTGGTTCAGTAGGTGGTATGTCTGGCTGGCACCACTAGTGAGAGTTGCCATAGAATCCCTAAAGCTGCTTCATGCCAGTTTGTCATTCTGTGGAAATCATTAGTGTTATCTGGCCTATAGTATCTGACATCAGTAGAAGGATTGCAGTGCCCCATGTTCATCAATTGGCAGTACACACAATGAACACCAACACAACAGATCCAATGGGTAAGACGTGCCGGCTTCAAACCACAAACAGAATTTGGAGCCAGCTTTTTAAAGAGTCTTGAACTTGTGGTGAAGATAGCTCTAGCAACTGACTGCTTTTGGGTATGTGTGACTGTTGACTGTCATAGCATGACGAGATGGCTTTAGTGTTTCTGCATGTAGTGTTCCCAGATTAAGTCCTGCTCATAGGCCCTGCTCCTGCTATTTGAAAACCACAGAAGTAGAAGGGAGAATTTCCTTTCAACGCCCTGACAGCCACCATCAGGTGTTTTCTTTTCAGGTTCTGCATGCTACTGTGAACAGCCAACACAAGAGTTGTTCTGGTACTTATCACTACCCAAGTCTCTCCAACATGAATATTATGGGGGTTTGCCATGCTCCCTGTGAGCCATCATCCACCAACGTGATTATTTGTGTGATTCTTGCCCCTTCCTGACACATACCAGTAATAGAATTGTTGGGTTCTCTTGCTACCTGCGAACCACCAACACAGGAATCTATTGGACTCTCCACACTACATAGGAAAGGCAGAGACATCACATTTACTCTAAGGGAATTCCATTTGGGATACAGAATGTATATGGAATTGGAGAGAGAGAGCAGACAAACAACCGAAGAAAGAGGAGTATTTATAGGGTGATGTCGGCAAGCATATGTGTGTATGTTTGTGTGTCTATATGTATTTATAGCACAGGACGTATCAACAAAAAGTAAGGTCTGTAATTGACAAAACTTCTGTCACCATTATTCCCCTCTTTTCAATTTGTATTAATTTCCTACTTGTGAAGGTGAATCTAATATGTTGATGGTGTTGTGTATGTCAAAGAATAGATAGGGATTTTCTGTGGTAGGCATCATGATGGGAGAAGGAATAGCGGTGAGTAGATGCATTGGGAAGGCAAAAGATGGGGTTGATTCAGGAGGGTGCTAGATAATAGGATGGAAGTTGGAAGGCAGCAAGAGATAGAAGCAGCGAGTTGGGGGTACTATTCCATGTGCAATTATGGAACTCTTCACTGATGTGTGTCTATATGACACCTGCTTGCTGGCAATTTAAAATAAAATTGTAGACAGTCTCCCGCTGTTACTCATTTCTAGTGAAGGTTGCTTGCATGATAGGCATATAAGTGAGCCTCTAACACACCTCAAATTGCACTCTCCTCCAACGTACCCAGGCTGGCCATCACTCCACAATTAAGAGAATGTGTGCCTGCATTCCAGAACAGGCACTCACATCAGCTACTCATGTATATAGGTGGAACTATATGTCTATTTCATTGGGGGCAGGGAGCCAAGATGGACCTGTGAGTTGTGTCTGGTTCAACTGGATGTGATTGGGCCTCTTTCTCCTGCCACCATACTATGTCTTGTGGTTGAGAATGACCTGCCAGATAGTTTCCTACACAACACTGGAGTAGTGTATCATGGCATTGGGGGTGGCAGATTGCACCTGGATATAAAATCTGGGTTATGCCACCACATCATGTGTTTACACATTGCAATTGTACCAAATACATAATGCTCAATCTTATTGACGCACTGTATTTTTGTATTGCAGAGTTTGCATAACAAGACATGTTTCTACTAGTTCCTTCACCTCAGGAGTATTGCCACATCCAGGGGCAGCATGTTACAGATGTTTTCAGGAAATACCCTTTATTTTGCATCATCTTCTGACCTACATTTTACCTTCCACATGATGGAATCTACTATCATCAGCTCTTTCCGATGTGCCCCCCCCATTCTCCCTGCCACTCCTATGCCTCCTCCTACTCATTTCCCTCCTGCTCCATTTTGGCATGCTGCTCCAGCTCCTGCTTCATGTTCACCTCCAGAGACCCTTGTAATCTCATCCTCGCCTTCCCCATGTCCCTTCTTTTGTCCTGTGTCTACCTCTGCGTGTTTTACCTCCTCCACATCTACAATTTGCAGCCCTTGATCCACTTTCACTTGTTACTCATTCTGTCTCCATCAGTCACTACCGCCATTGTCCTCATCTGCTGACCCTTCATACCTGCTTTACTGTGTACCAAATCATGTTGATCCTCCATCTGTGCCTCATTGTGTTATACCTTCTTCTCACCCTCATTTCTGTCAATTGTGTTTTAGCCCCTGCCCCTGCATTGCCTCCTTTTCATGCATAGAATGTCTTGCCACCACCTCCCACACCGCTGGAGGGACCCCCTGATAATAGTATGCTGCATCTCCTGGCATCTCACACTAGGGAAGAGGAATTTTGGTGGAGTCGTTTAATGAGTGGAGAAAGAGACACCTGGACAATTGCTACAACTCAAACTCTTAAGTCTATTCTGTCTTTATGAATTTATGAATTGTCTTCTTCTTTCTTTTTCTTTCAACTTTATGTTTCTTCGATAAGTTTTTCTTCATTCTCATCGTTCTTCTTCTACTATGTTTTGTAAAAATCATTAATTTGATTAAATCAACTAAATAAATAAAATAGTATGCTGCTTTTCTGTTAATCCACCCTTTCCAGCTCCCCCCCCTAACTATGCCTTTCACTCCTTTGGAACATCTCCACCTTAATCATTCTCCATTTTTACCACATATGTGTCCATGAAGGAGGTGTCAGCCTAATTTCCAAACGGCTCTACTTCTACAACCAAATGCACCCCGACATCAGCCAACTCCTACACATCCAGGGATAACAAAACATGATTCGAAATATTGTATTCCATGGTAACTGTTGTTGGGCACTAAGCAGTGGTCTTCAAAATGAGTTTGTCTTGGTCATATAAGGAAAGGTAAGGGCATTGGAATATAAAAGCAACAATAAGGTGTTTCACTGTGCATTGAAAACTGCAGTTGAATGAAATGAGAAGTTAAGAAAATGTTAGGTTGAAAGGTATATGCAAGTGAGTTTGGATGAAAAGGAGGCTTATAATCCTTGATCTGGCATGGTATAGTTACAGTATTTCATTTTGAAATAAATATACTCGTGCTGACAAGTTCTGCTTTTTCACAGAAAAGTGAGAATTATATCATACAGGATGCATAGGGAGTTTTCCAAGAGAGTACTAAGTTTGGCTGTTTCATATAAGAGTGCTATTGTATTTGTTGGAAGTAGTGAAAAACTTCCTTGGTGAAGTCATATATTCTTTTACCATGCATATTTCTAATCATGTGTTGAAAATACCATACAAGATGATGTACTGGGGGTGGGGAAAAAACAGGATCAGGATTGTTTGAATTGACTTGTTTGTATACATTTCCCACATCCACCTCGCATACACTCCTCTCAAATATCTCAACAGTTCTCAGTCTGATCCTTTGTCATCATCACAAGGCCACAGGACTTTCACCCCCCCACCCCCCACTGCAGCCGGCATACTAGTCAATCTGGTGGTGGAGCTTGGAGAAGGAAGGATCTGTAGTGGCTCTTTAGTGGCTCTCTGCACCCTTACGTCCAAGCTGTTAATGATTAATCTCCTGTCATCCTGATTTTAGCAACCTCATTTATTGTTCCCCAGGATCGCAGACCATAGGAAAGACCACAAACTGCCCCACTGTTTCTGGACTCCTAATCATTCATCAAGATACACCTGGGAGACTACATCTCCTATAAGGCCATGGGACTTTCACCCTCCCCTAAACCAGCATTTCAGTCCATCAGGCAACAAGTTCAGAGATCGCAGTTTCTTTAACGTATCTCTGCAGAGGTCACAATTGGAAAGGCCAAGAAAATGAAAGTGAGACAAGGAAATTGTGGCATCTGTACGTATCTTTTGAAAATATGTAGGAGGTTTTAGTACCATACCTCCTGCAACATGGTTCCCTACACTCATGATCCTCTGTGGGCTCGGAAACACTGGAGTAGATATCCAAACCCTGAAACTCTCATTCTCATCAAACATTTGGGAATTAGTATTCTGTATCCAAGTATTCTCAATGCTCAATTTCCACTATTAATCTGTAGATATGCAGTACAAACAACCATCTTAAATTATCAAAGAATATAACCTATACAGTTTGTTGGTCTCTGAAATTTAGTTCACAGTTTTCTCAGACCCAACCATTGACTCCTTAATTCCTGACGACTGTTCCCTTAGCAATCACAAGCAACATAATGCCAGAGATCGGGGATTGGCACTTATTCCACATACATAATTGTCAACTTCAGAGACAAGGTTGCAGGCAATGAACAATGAACATATCTCTCCACCTGAAAATGTACAATAATGTAGTGTGTGCTGACTTAATTGAATTACAGACAACCTCATTTGGAAAATAATAAATCTTCATTTCTTTTGAAGATGCAACCTGAAGAACGGTGCCATTTGGACTTCAGTGACTTGTAAGGAAATGTTATGCTAATAACTCATTTTAAATCATAGCTTAATCATAATTATGTGCTTCTGTGCCAACATGTAGTTTGATCATTATTACAATTAAGAGAGGTTGTGATAGAACATTGTTTAAATGTAAAAGAATGCAACTTCTGCACAATTGAAATCCTGTGAATTTATAAATTGTGAACTTCAGCAAAAAATATGTGGTACACAGAATCTATTAATCATCTCTTCTTAATGCAAGAATGTCCAGACCTCATTTACTGTCCTACTTAGATCACTGCATGCATGTGTGTTCAATTTACTATGTCGGTTGTCCCAAGAAAAAGAAGAGATACAATAAAATGTAGCTGTAACAGGTACATTTATCACAGAATGGTTTTGTACATCTATGTCAAACTCCACTTCACAACTATTTTGACAAATGGAAATTTCCCTGACCAGTAATCTGCTTTTTCAGAAACACATGCCTTGATATGTCTATTACCCTTGAAACTGGAAAGCATTAGGTACCGTGAAAGAAAGTGCACTTGTTCCATTAGGCCTCTGCACATAGAGATGTTAGATGGTTAAATCATTCTTTTTTCAAAGTAAATAAACATCAGATGATCAGACCTTGAATATGCAACTTACATTCACATGTCCAAACAGTACTGGATGTGCCGATGAATAATGCACATTTTGAATCACCCATTCAAAATTAAATGTTGGCTGAAACATTTGCTTTTTAACTCTATTGAAAAACTGAATACAGATCTGAATTCAGCGTATGCATGATTAAAACAATGAATGCCAAGAAATACTAACATTTATATTTAGTACATAATATGCATCTATCGATAACCTTTTTATGCACAGAAACTCGTAATATCTTTGAATTTAGAATATTCCCATGATTCTCAATATGCAATTTTCCCATTATCAAATATTGCCTTGAATAGTTATATAAAAAAAATTAATATAAAAGCTCAGTGCATGTCTTCACTCATAAGGGAGGTTGTTGGTTTGTAGCTGACACATCCCTCTTATGATGCACAAGGTTCTTTGGCTTAATGGAAGCAACTGGGATTTTCTGTGTGGTTGTGAGTAAGTGAAGTAAACCAATCACAGGACCCGTCCAGACCAAATTGCAGTATCAACTAATACATGAGTGAGATTTACCTTAACATAAAAACAGATGTTTCTATGCCAAAAAGGAAAAAAGACACTCGCTTGTCTTCTCAATGAATTTCTGATCTGCATACAATTTGAATGAAGAATCGTATACTAACATGGGCAGAATGGAAGGTGGACTGAGGCCAAAAAGGATTTCAAATTAAACCAAAAAAGAACCAGAGCTGTGACATACCGTTTTGCATGTTTACTAATGTGCTAAAGAAAACAAAATGGCCTGAAAGGCCATGGCTTCCCAATTTCAATCAGAGGACAGTGCCAAGAAAAGGTGGGGCCAGGGGGATTTAAGAGGATCTTCCCTGTCCGTGTGATTTAGTTTCACAAACTAGAAATGTGAGTGAATTTCACCCCAATGTAGTCAATATAAATTCTCATACACATAGTACTCCAAAAGAGACCAGTGATGGCCATCTGATTTACAGAGCAATGCACCTGACAACCAGAAAGACACATAATGGCACTGATTCAACATTCACAATTCTAACAAAACTAGTAGATACATTTTAGGAAGGAAAATGTAACTCAAGGAAAAGTGTTTTGCATGCAATATCTTCACAAAATTAAGCAAAAGGAATATTGTAGTTGTGCCCGGTATATTAAAAAAAATACTCATGATGCATTAGAATCATATTGAAATCAAACATTTAAGAAATCCTTGCAGTGGCCAACCTTCAGTTTATGTTAACACAATGTGTGTCTGGCATCTCTGTGGTAACCGCATCCATATACTGCAGTGATATCAATGTCCAAATTAAACATAACAATGACACTTTTCACCACAGTGTATGATAAAGCATTATGTAAGATGCAAGTGTGTTTTGCAACCTTATGTCCTATTAGGGCTATCTGTTGGAAATTAATGCTGTATGTCCCTTTTCATATTGGATGTTTTGTAAAAGGATCTCGAGATGCTACTCATGTTGCATGTGTCAAGCATGTGACAAACATCTTTACTGACATCAGCCCATCTAATTATTGGTCTAACCCTAGCAGTATTTCAAGGATAGATTTTGCATGACCAAAATAACAAATAGATGTTGGTAGCATCAATATGGCTATGGATTATTTCAAATACAAAAATCTGACTTTGTCAAACCTAAACAATTGTGTTGGCTTTACCTTAAGTTTCAGATGAAGTTTCTTCTGCTTTCAAACATAGCTGCTAAATTGAATCTAATGTCATATGTCACTGTGGTGAACTGCAGTCAAATATAAATTGTGTAACTTCCCGCAATACTTTACATTAATTCATATAGTTATTTATATTCATGGCTGTGAATAGTAGCCCACTTATTAACATGCGTCCACTTTGTGAAATTAATTGTTAGAGTAGACTGTTCTTGTCAAATGTATATTGTTTTACTTGCCATATTCATATTCATTAATTATTTTTGATGCTTCTGTAAGATGCAGAGAATATTAATTCACATAGTATTTTTTGGGTAAAATGCCTTAGTATGAATTATAAATGTCCTTTTACTTTAATTGTATTCATTGTGTAAGATGCAGTTTTATGGAATATGCTTTTAGACTGAACCTGTGATGATGTTGATAAACTATTGTTCTCATTTTGTGTGATGATATGTTTTCATGATTTAACTTATACGAACTAACGGTGTCTAGTCAAATGGTCGATACAATTTGGTCGACAGGACAAATGATCAAATTTTTTTTTTTAGTTATATATATTTTTTTAGGTTTTCGCTTAGGGAAAAAAGGGGTTTTTAGCAAAAAAAAAGGGACCCCCCCCCCAAAAAAAATGTGAAAAAAGAAAAAAGAAAATTCGATCATTTGACCTGTTCACCTTTTGGTGTCGACCATTTGTCCTGTCGACCATTTAGATTCGACCAGTTGACCTACAACCCGAACTAACTATGTACGATATCTCTATTCCAGCATGTGATATTAGAGTAAATTTAGTTCTATAATATATCTAATTTACCATATGATATGTATAATGTGTCATGTGGTACATACTAACAGTGGCGTAAAACCAAATGTGGGGTCGCCATGCAATCCATGCTAAAGACCCCAATCTCTGCAACACATTCCAGGCCATCTTTGGCAACCATGCATGGACAATACAAATGATGATCATGCTACTGCACGAGCATGCCTCCCACTGCACTAGGTGAAATATAAAAATATGTGTTTTAATCAAACCTTAAATCTTTCACATAGCATAGAAACAATGGGCAACTCCAGGCACGGACATGTACCAGTCAACTCTGTGCATAACCAGTGATATTAGGTACAGTAAGGATGCCATAAGAAAATATATTCATGCTGGCTCTGCCAGTATACACCAGTATCCCCATTTACAAACATGCTCTTGTTGTCCTTGCCCTTAAAACTGGGAAAAAATACCCTGTCACAGGAAGAAAGTAAGTTATTCCTTGCTACACAAATGCTTGCCTAACTCATGCACCACCATGTACGGATACTTGTCATGTGACTTTGGCCTCAACGCCAGTAAAACATGCAAAGTAAGGAAACATGCCCTTGTTTAGCTGCACACATGCCTCCACCCTCCATGTAAGAACACACCTCGTAGTGGCATTGCTCCAGGCAAGATAATATGCCCAGTCTGATTGCCACACTGTCCTATAATCCCACACCCAAAACCCTCCCCCATGTAATAACATTGATCAAGTTGGCTTTTTTGCCAAAAATTCCAGTAATACGTGTAAAAAAGTGTCCTTGTTTCAGTGCTCCTTGTCCAAGCCCCAACCTTACAAACGTTTCCCACAAATATGCCAGAGTGACTGAGTGTAACTAGGGAGCCCGGACCAAGCAAAGGGGATTTGGGAAATCACTTATCATTACGTTATCATAGAGGCCCTAAAAAAAATATACAATGGCACAATAAGAAAAGGCTACACTGCCTGTACCTAAAGGTCAGTCTAGCCAGGTAATAACACTTATCAAGCTTACTTTATGTGAGATTCCCAGCAGAAAATGTCAAGCCAAGTAAAAAATGGCTAGACTGGCTGTCCCAAAGTGTCAGCCTAGCCACGTAATAACACTAAGAATGCTTACTTTTTTTATATTGTTTACTCTTAGGATTCTTACCTGAAGTTCAACCCCTCTTAGACTGAATTCCTATTGCTAACTAACAAGACTTAACACTCTTACTTCCAGACCTGGTTTTGAGCTGTGAACCTCGAGAGCTTTACACTGCAGTTTGGCAACTACACCAAGTCCCTTGGGCTCGACATTGACAGTGTAAAGGCTCACTCCCCGTAGTACCAAAAAACATAATAATAACTGACACATCCCAGTAGGGAATGAGACTAAGAGAACAGGTTGCAAGGTTAGCAAGTTTATATAGAATTGACATCCAGGGAAAACTGCTGCCTCAATAGCACTCTGGCAAACAATACACATACATTATAAAGTAAAAAAGCGTCATCAATGAGGTCATTTACATAGGGTATAACATTAGTACATGATTGGCTGGGGAGCGATGTTGCATGCTGTCCTGTAGGAGCTGCTTCTTCCTGGTTGGCTGCCCAGTTGGCGGGAGGGTGAGCGTCACGAGGTCCAGCTTTCTTTGTCTGGGTGGGGTGAGGGTTAGGTCGTGGCGAGATAGAGTTGACACTAACTAAGCTGGCATGAGAAACTACCACTAGACATATGATAAAAAACAATCATTATTATACCTTTGACTAAATCTTGTAAACCTATAAATTGCATACACGTGATTAGATCATCTTCCATTGGGACTTTTCTGAGGTACATGGCTTAGGGGGTTTGACCTTCGTGCTAACCTGGGTGACTGAGTGGCTCTCAGCACATCAAGGCAAGTGGGGAGTATAATGACATATGTTAGTTTTAGGAAACAATATACTGCAACAGAGGTCTGGATTTAGTGGGGGCACTTTGGGGTGGGCTGCACAGCAGGGTCACACTTCTCGTACATCAAGAGAATACCTTAAGAGGGCACATGCTTTAGTTTGGCAGTAATTTTCCAACAGCAGGGGTGAGAGGGCAGGAGCAGGTTTGTGGAGATGGATGAGCTACAAGTCATGGCTCAGGCCTGTTCACACACAGGACAGTGATCTCAGAGGAAGAGTGAGAAGATAAATTAAGTTGTTTGTTTCAAATTACCCCGGCGCATTCATGAGAAAGGGTTTTGGGAAGCTTCAGACAATGGAATTAAAGGTGGGGGTAATGAGCGTGCTGTGTGCCGTGCTGCAGAGAGGAGAGAATCTTTTTGAAGTATGGGAGTGCGGCCTACTCCAAATATGGAGTCGAGGGCAAACAAAATAGAATCCAGGTGTATCCCCCAATAGTCCCACCTATGCTAATATTAGTAAAAGGCCAATGGAGGCGTCCCACGTTAGTGCGTGAGAAAGTGGTCCATTTTGTATAGAATGTACAGGGGGGGGAAAGCGGCCATTTACTCCCTCGCAACAGGCCCCCCACCTTTAAACAGCACATAACAGGGAAGACACAAACGGCTTTGTACCAACTTTGACTCCTGCGGAAAATGTAGCCCTTCATTCAGAAAACTTCAAATCTGCTGTCCCATGCCTTGGTTCTCTCCCATCTGGATGGTGGCAATGCCCTTTTGGAAGGCCTTCCGGCGACTACCCTGGCACCGCCGAGATGTGTCCTGCATGCAGTAGCATGACTCATCAAAGGACTCCACCAATTTGACCACATCATCCCGACCCTCATCGAACTGCCTTGGCTCCCACTGCAAACCTGTATTATCTTTAAATAATTTTGTATAATATATAAGGCAGTCACCCTGAAATCCCCAAGCTAGCTCAATAAGGAACACTGGAGGCCTGCGATCCACTAGAAGCAAGGGCATGTGCAGATCTGAACTCCACTGGTGCAGGATGGAAGGAACCAGCAGACAGGCCTTCTCTGTCTATGTCCCAAGGTCTACATCCTCCTCCACATCAACATCAGAATCTCCCCATCACTTCTGCAGTACAGGAAATAGCTTAAGACATTCCTCGTCATAGAATGGCTCCTCCCTGCTGGTCGATCAGGCCCCTACCGGCAAAGAATTGCCAGAATCACTGGTACGGGTACTACCGGTGCCGGTAATTCCAGGAATCCCATGCCATGGAGTCCAATCAGACTCCATGGAATGGGAACTTACTGGCATCTCCACCACCTGTAATATACCGGTAAAACCGGGCTATTGGGTGGCGGAAACAGTAAGGCAGTTTTACCGGTATTCCATCAGTAATTCCGGGAGGATACCTTGCGAAACTGTAATCAGGGCATTTATCTCGTCGCACAGCAAGTGATTTGCTGTCTTTTGATGGATTCACCCTGAATACAAGTGAGACATCTAGAAGTGGTTTGGAATCTGGAGTGCTTGTGCAGTATTCTTGCCAGTGTTGGTGGTTTTGAGAGGGAGAGATGGAGAGAGGGAGAATGAGAGAGAGAGAGGAAGGGACAGAGAGGGAGCGAGAGAGAGAGAAAGAGAGAGAGAGAGAGGGAGGGAAGGAGAGAGAGAGAGATGGAGCGGGAGAGACAGTGAGAGAGAGAATAGCAGTGAGTCAGGCCAGAGGGTGGAGAAGAATCGTAGAGGGAGCAGCATCAGAGGGATAGAGGAGGAAGTGTCAGGGAGAGTGAGAAGAGGCAGTGGGTGGAATAGGAGGCAGGAAAGTAGGAGAGGATAAGGGAGAGCAATAAAGATACATTGGGAGAGGAACATTAGGGTGTGGAAGGAACAGTGAGGGTGAATACCTGAGTGTGTGGAAAACCATTGGCTAGGAACTCACAGATTGTTCCCTAAGGAAGTGTAGGTAGGTAGAAAAGGCCTTAGCTTTTAGGCCAACCCCCAAAGAAATATTTTTTTTTTTAAAGTAAAGGACCAGTCTCTGGCTCCATTCTGGGATCAAGAGACACCTGTGTTAGGGTGGGACTTCCCATTCCAAGGTGAGAGAGTGAGGGACGGCTATTAGGCCCACTGCTGAAATAAAATGTGACAATTTAGAGGGCACGTTTTTCTATCAACCAGCACACAACAAAGCAAAGCGTACCATCTACATTGGCAAAGCCCAGCTGCCCTTCAGGCATATTCTCATTGCTTCCAATGTATTCCTGTCTGCTCAGTCCCATTAATTTGTGTTTTCATTTCTCTGATCATCATCTATCAAATATGATTTAAAAATCAGCCAGGTCTCAATTTCATGAATCACTGTTTGGATTGGACACATCTGCTTTGTTCCTTTAAGTCATGTTATATTTTCAAAAAGGATTGACTGAAGTCACCGGAGTGGATAAACAGTGCAGTGAGAATAGATATGGCCACCCTAAGTTTAACTTATTCAGAAACAGTGCTATATATTAAAATATGTGCTCTACTTTAGGTAAGCCATCTTATTACAATGCACATATGAGAGGAATTACAATCACAAAAAGAAAAGTAAGGAGGGGAAGAGCAGCGTAGTGGAGTGATTAAATCTGTGATTTGTAATTAGGTAAGAGAGATGAAGTTAATGGATTAAGAATAATAGATTGTAATTTCAGGTGCAATTGAGAAAAGTCTCAAGGCCACCCGAGACTTGGAGAAAAACACACAAAACAAAACCAGTTGTTGCCAGCCGGTATCCCAATGATGCACTCCTGGGAGGATATTCCCATTCATAAAATCCCTGGTATGTTACCAGGTCTGCAGTAGTGATCCCCTCCAGCTGGGAGTCACTTCGTAGGCCTTTGAGGTTTCTAATATTCAATCAACAAAATTAAATCAAAACAATCATGCCAATTACAGCTAGTCATTCTGACACTATTCAATAACGACTTTTCAATAGCAACATTCAAGAAAAAACTCTTGTAAGGAAAAACTCAAGATCATGTTTGTTATTAACGACAGGAAACTACTGTCATCATTATATTACAGCAATGTCCATCAATTGGAGTCAACATAAATACATATGCGTCCTCCTGCAGAGAAACAGGGTTAACGAAATTAACAAATACAATGTATACTTCACACGCATTACAGTCTCGGGAAGATAGCTCAGCGGCAACGTGCTCGACCTTGGAAGCAAGACGACACAGATCCACATAGGTTCGATCCCCGGGTCCGTGCATAGACACCTCTGTGTATTATGCACGTTATAAATAACCTATCATATCATGTACATTGGTGGTTTGGTACATGTTGTTACATTCCTCACACAATACTAATGAACCTATAACATCTCAATAATTGAAATAATCCAATAAGCTACTTTTAAGAGTATAAATGCTGGGCGTTTCTGACTAAAGGTAGTCCATCTTCAGGGCTTGGGAGCTCCTAGTTCCTTAAGATTCCAAATGTAGTGTCTTGCTATGGTTGAAAATACCTAAAGGACAATAAGTAGATACACTCAATTACTCCATCGTGGAATGAAGCATATAAGGTAGTGATAGCCCCATAAAGTCCAGGTACTGACCTTATATGGGCAAGACAAAGGTACTTGTAGAACCCTGTAAGTAAAAGACATATAGAGGAGGTGTATGTCAGAAATCATCCCAGTACTATAGAGGTAATCTGCAGATTTCTATGAGAATAGAATGCTACTCACTCGGCGTGTCTGAAGGTTGCACTTGCCGGGGTCGGTGTACACAGCTGGTCGTTTGTAGGGGACTGAAATCACTACCGTAAAAAAAGAGGAAGGTCAGGGTACATTCATCTGTAACTGTATGCTGGGGCACTGGCAGCAGCTCAGTCTCAAGTGCTGATACATCTCTGCACTGTTAACAAACCTCAGTGAAACATGTAATGAAATGTACACCGAGCTGCACATAATGGGGCTCAAGGCATATGGATGCAATGCCACTGCGTGTATCAGCAGGGGCAACACGTGTAAAGGTAGGAATGGTAAATATCAATAGAGCAGTGGGATATCAGTAAAATGGGTGCAGTGGTGCCGGGCTCAGAAGCCGTGATGACAGCGTGCATCGTGATGCTGAACAGGCACTCTGTCAATTATTCATGATAAATACAATGGCTCCTGTCAATAATCTATACTCAAGGGTCGCTACAGCGTTGTGCCGCAATCCTTCTAGGTTGCAGTACATCAAGTGATACATACTTCCTAGAGGGATCGGATCCGACCATCTGTACCACACACGGCCTGATCACTCTGTGTATTGATGGTAATCATGGCACCGGTATGCGTGCAGGCCGGTGCCACGTTGGAAGAGTCTCCATCTTGGTGTGGGACAGGAGTTGTTGTTGCTAAGGGAAAATAATGTGGTATTTAGAAAAAGGTAGAACATACGCAGCTTGGACAAGCTGGCACCCAAAGTGGGCACAGCAAACTAAAGCCACAATACTGGCGGGATAGTCCGATAGATAAATCGGAAATCGGACCGTATGCATCATTGAATGCATGTGTTTCAACAATGCGTAACGATAGGGTAAAATGGGAGCTTAAAGTAACTGCCGAGATACATAGGGAAGGATAAGTGCAAGCAGGGCATAGGGCAATAGAGCAGAAGGAAAAATCTGCCTAGTGCCCTAGCCCTGCTTCACTATGGGTAAATGTAATCTATGAAGTGCATGATCACAGGAGTAAAATCGTCGTAGATTTCAACCAATGTTAAATAAATGCAAACAATCAAGTGTTGTGCTTATCCACTCTACCACCAAAAACTGCATTTAACACATTGTGGTAATACCATGGTAGCTCCGAAAACATGGACTCAGTTTCAGTCAGAGATATAAAGATCTCTTGGATTAGAACTGCTCACACTCTGGTAAGTATACTCTAGTGAGTACACATTAATGCTCAAATCCATAGACTCAATTGAGGCAAAGTTGAATAAAGAGCAGAAGTCACAAGAGCAATCGTGTAACCAAACATAACCCAGAGCCCGGGACTACCCATCAGTAAATGCAATTGTCCTTCCAACAAAAGCCAGATCATGTCAAGTTTACACAAAACACATTAGATCAAAATCACAATTCATTCCTCGCAGATGTAGTGAATCAAGCAGGTCCATCCACAAGATGACCCTCTGTAATGTTCTCTTGTGCAGGTCTCCCCCCCTGGAGCCCAGTTTGATCTGTTCAAGAATCACACATTTCAGCTGTGCAACTGAATGCCTCGCCTTAACGAAATGCATGGCCACAGGTGATTTCAAGTTCTTGGTATGAATGTTCAATTTATGCTCTGTCCATCTTATCTTGGCTTTTCTCATGGTCATTCCTACATAGTACAAACCACACAGGCAATTAAGAGCATAGACTACGTTGGTTGCATCGCATGTGCATGAGTGTTTGAGCCAAATGGCCTTCCCTGAGTGTGGGTGTGTAATGATGTTGCCCAGTATTAAGTTGCTACAATGCTGACCGTTGTGGCATGGCTGTGTTCCCTTGAATTTGGAGATTATCTGTTCAGATCTTAGGTATCTCTGCTTGCACTAGGCTGTTGCGTAGGGCTTTACTATTCCTAACAACAGGCTGTTCCTGTCAGTGGGGTTCGTAAATATTCTAGTCACCAAACTATATCCCTCACTGTAGACCTCTACATCCAGGAAGTTAATTTTCAACTTGCTTGTCTGGGTCATGAATTTTATTCTGGGATGCATCTCATTCATCATCAAAAAGAAATCTTGTAGCTCCTCAGGTGGTCCTGTCCAAATGCCGAACATGTTGTCTATGTAGCGTACAAAGAGCATCCATCCCAGTGAGGTAAGTACCTGCTCTGTCTCAAAGTACAGCATATATGTATTGGCATATGTAGGTGCCATGGCTGCCCCATACTGGTGCCAGAGAGTTGAAGGAAGTATCTATCTTGAAATTCGAAAGAATTGTTCATCAGAACAAGCTTGAGTAGTGTCAACATAAAGAGTCTGTCCTCTTGGCAAGTCTCAGATCTTAATAATATCCATTCCACTGCCTCCAAACCTGCTTCATGCACTATATTGGTGTAGACTGCAGAGGGAGGTCACATCCATGGTGAACAAGATGTCTCTATCATTCACAAATTACATCTCTTTCAACCTTCGTTGGAAATGCATGGTGTCCTTTATGTAGGTAGCAGGGTCCTGGATCAGTGGTTGCAATCACCACAGACCTCATTCCCCTAGCAACTTTGCAAAACATGATATAAACCATTATATAAGGTTGTTTTTTTTTTAACATGGGCTGGGATATCCAGTAGGCCATTTGCCATGGCAACATGTTTTTAAAAAAATCACCCTTTTGTGGTGTACTTACTACATTTATTCTGATATTTTAATTTAAAACATTTTCATTATAGTTTAATTCAAATCATGTTCTGACAAAAATGTGTATGGTTTCATAGTACCATAATGAAAACTGTATCATATACAGGTTAGGGAGTCATACTGGAGGACTATGTTTCACAGAAATACATGGTATGTCCTGGATCGCGTGCCTAGTATTTAATATTGGCAAATAGTTCTCTCTAAATGCAAAATCTGCTGTTATCCATTTCAGAAAGGAACATATTGCATGGTTTGTCTAAGCACACCCCAAGGAATAATGATCTTAAAACCCTGGGTATTGAAGTAGAAGGTGAGCCCCATTTGCAGGGTTGTTTATTGGGAATGGTGGGAGAGGTTGAAATGGAAGCCCCATACATGAATAAAGGCTCTGGCAGCTTTGAGTGTCCTAATTCATAATTGAGTGTAGGATCTCAGCATATTCTGTTTTTGCCCACGGTCACAATGCTGTGCTGAATGAATAAATTCACTTAGCAGTGACAGTTGCTTCTGTCACTTCCCTTGATTGCAACACACGATCTCTCAATGTACAGTTTGCCTAAGATTACAACGTTGTTGAGACATCCCAGGACCAACTGCTGTTCTGAATGCGTTCTTTCCCATGGCTGGAACCCAAGAGCCCAGAATATACTGCTCATCAAAGATCACAAGGTTAGCCTGCATTGAATCCATTCACGTCCATGTGATTGCTTTTCTTTCACCAATGAGAGAATTCCAGAGCTTAAAATATACTGCTTAAACATGATCACACAATCTCGTAGGTTATTCGTTGAGCACTTCTGTTTAACTCTCCTTCTCATGGAAAGCAAGCACTGAGAATGCTGCTTGCCGAGGTTCACCAGGTCACAATGCAGTGAATCCTTCCTTTTGTAAATGTAGATTGCTTCCATTTCCCCCCAATGAAAAGAAGAGCAATGGATATATATAATTTGCCTAAGTTCACATTAGTATTGTTCTCCAGTCTAATTCCACTCTTACTATATGTGCTTGCTCCTATTTCTTTGGATGTTTTATGTATCAAGATTGATTTACAGTGCACTTTATTTTAATCAGTACCATGTCAACCCTGCAGAATGATTTCTTTGTGTCGGGAGGTGAGGGCACTGTTATTGCTCATTGCATGGTAGAAATGCAGTACAGAATACTTTGAAGAGCATTTTGGGCATGTTTTGGAGATCAAGTTAAGAGCTCCTATAACCAGGACCAGGTTGCACTCCATACATTATGCCTTGGAGTGCTGCATCTGTCCCATTAACCATATTCTGTGTGGTTTCAAATCACAATATTTTGAAAAAACAATCTTTAAGGGAAAATGTTCTTCTATAATTTAAAACAGAGCTTCCTTCAATGTCCTTCAATGTCCTTCAATGTAATGTATTGGTACCTGGCATGTCACGCAGCTCAAAGTTAAAATGAACACAGAGATAATGTTCACCCATAATAAAATGCTTTGATTCCTTTACGAGAATGTATTATTATATGCTGATGCAGAAAGTTTTGACATACTGCTTAAATACATTAACACCGGTGACATACACATAGAAGATTGACAGGCATGTCATACCATTCCAAAATGGCACTTGGGAAAATGTTGCTTTGGAGACAATGTAATGGCCCAAATGAGAGACACTCACTGCATCACTGAGAAGTTGACTGTGTTGATTGCGTGCCTCATTGCTCTATTAATTCTCAAAACTGTAATGCAATATAAAAGTTGTTAAAATAATTATCCTGGCATCAAAAAGAATAGAAAAATAAGGAGCACATGAATGTAAGAACTGAGAACTGGCCCCCAACATACACAATTGCACCAGGTTCTAAAAAATTGCTAACACTAAGCTAGAAGTATTCACTGTGATGTACTCGTTCTGTATCACAGCACAGCTTTTTATCACCTTGTGCCAGCAGCTCTCGCAGAGAGACAATTCCCTCTCTGGCCAGACCTAAGAAGGACCAATCACGTAAATGAAACTATGGAACACCATAGTTGGTGCTGGTGTAGTCTTGTCAGGTAATGTATGTGTTAGTGCTGTTTGCCTAATTGTGTCAATGTGACCTGTAATATTCTCTTTATCAACAGCACACACCTCATCCTTATTGACCTCAAACTTTGACACGTCCTCATCAGAATCTTCATCCACTTCTATAATTTGTAATTTATTTTATTTGTAAAGCGCACCAGGCCCTCAGGCAACCGGGTGCATCATCTTGAGGGCAGTTACATACATAGGATACAATGAAGAAAGTATGTACAATAAGTACATGAGATATATACAGAGTTACAGTATGTTACAAGACAGGGCCATATCTAAGGTATATAGTTCATACATTCTGCAGGAACAGCCAGGATTTAGTTTTGTTCTTGAAAGTTTGGAAAGAAGGCTCTTTACTGATAGGAGTGGGCAAGGAGTTCCAGAGCTTAGTGGCTAAGACAGGGAAACTCACCCCAACAGCCTGGCTGTTTGAATCTGGGCATGGTGAGACTGTGAATATGAGGAGTTCTGGTGTGTCTCAAGGAAGTGTGGAGTGTGAATCGGGCGGCTATGTAAGGAGGTGCTTTGTTGTCCAGGCATTTGTGGGTAAGGGCTAGAGTTTTCAGAGCAATTCTGTGTTTTACTGGGAGCCAACGTAAGTCGGATCGGGTGTTAGAGATGTGTGATCGCCTAGGGATGTTGAGGGCGGCCCTCATGGCATTATTCTGGACTGTTTGCAGTTTGTTGATATTAGACGGATTGGTCCCTAGGCAGAGGGCACTGCAGTAGTCTATTTTTGACATGATGAGTGTTCTTGCCAGTGTGATACAATTGTGAGGATTGAGAAAGGGTCTGCAGGCGGTGATAAGTTTGCAGGTGTATGCTGAAGCTGACCTAACTGCGTTTGTTTGCCTGTTCAGCGACAGGGTCAAGTCCAAGTAGACACCCAGGGGTTTAGTATCTCTCGATACCTTGATGTTATTACCATCAATGTTGAACGACTTGAAGGCTTGGTCTAATTTGCTAAGACATTGGGATGAGCCTAATAGTAGTAGCTCCGTCTTTTCGTCGTTAAGGCATAGTTGATGTTGTGCCATCCAAGCCTGGATGACCAGATAGACATTGTTCAAAGATTTAGAGTCGGTTGTGTGGTCAACAGTGATGGGAATGAGTATCTGGGTGTCGTCCGCGTAGTTGGTGTAGGTGACACCCAGATAGTCAAGCACATCGAAGAGGGGTTTGGTGAACACATTGTAGAGGGTGGGTGATCCTTGGGGGACACCACCATGAATTGGAGAGGGGTCAGCCGATGCTAGCGGCGTGACGACCCGCATGGATCTATTGCTTAAGAAGGAATGGATCCACGCATTGGCAGAGTTCGAGAAGTGAGCTGCTGATTTGAAATGCTGGCAAAGTATTTGGTGATTGACCAGATCAAATGCCAGAGATAGGTCTAGGAGAAGGAGTAACACTAACTTTCCATTGTCTTTTAGTATCTCCATTTGGGTTTTCAAATCGATTAGGGCTGTTTCCGTCCCATGTTTGGGGCGGAAGCCGGATTGTCTTAATCCAAGAAGGTTATTTGATTCAAGGTAGTCCTGGATCTGTAGGTATGCTACACGATCAAGGATCTTGAGGAGGAAGGGGACTGTGGTGATGGGTCTGAAATTGGTAGTTATATTGGGGTCGAGTGATGGCTTTTTGAGTAGAGGGATTACCCAGGCATCCTTAAGGTTGTCAGGGACAATGCCCGTTTTGAAGGAGGCATTTATGAAGGCTGTGATGAAAGGGGCTAATTCATGTGCGGCTTCCTTGATTGTTTGAGAATTCGTTTTAGCTTTGTCAAGTACTAGGGACGTGATGTCGTCCACAAATGTGGAAGGAGGACCAGGTGGTATGTATATAAGATTTAGTGTGGCTGTTTGGTTGGAAGATATGGGGAGTTTGACAGAGAGTAGCTCAGCCGATTCCAAGTTTGTGCTTTGGAGGGTTCTGAGACCCAGAGAGTTTTTGTAGATGAATGCAATCCTGCCACCTCTGGAGGTGCGGACGCATCTCGAGATGGTATAATTAGGGGGGATAGCCAAGCATAGTGCCGGACCAGGAGCAGGGTGCAGCCATGTTTCTGAGATAGCAAGGAGATCAAGCTCCTGAGTTTTGATAAGATCCGCTATTTCCAATGCGTGTGCTGCAATGGATCTTGCGTTGACCAGTGCAGCCTTGATTTGTGTGGCATTTCTTAGAGGGGCAGAGGTTGTCTGGGAGTGAGCAGGAGTACAAGAAGTAGGGAGTTGGCGGGACAGATTGGTTGAAAGATGGTTGGACAGGATGCTGGCGTGTGAAGGAAGGCCTATCCTGCCCAAGAATCTAGTTCCTAGTCTTTTATTTCTTAAATGAGTAGAGCAAGGTTGGTTAGGTGTGGGTTTTTTGGTGAAGTGATCTAACCATAGAGCAGGGTCATTTAAGTAGATGTTAGGCAACTCGACGCTTAGGAGGGCAGCTGTAGGTCTGCAAGTTGGGGCCATAATTTCAAGTTGCGCAATACAGGGTGCAGCTAGGCTAACTAGTGCTAGGAGTAGTATGATGGTGGTAACCACCAGCGTGCAATGCGTTGTTCTCGGTGAGGAGAGCAGTTGCCTTATGGGAGGGTGAAATAGCATGGTCAATTATCAAATGTGAGTGATTTTTGGCTAGAGTAACATATAGTCCATGATTCTAGGTGGTAGAGGTGAGGCAATAGGGTTTGTCTATCTAGGTGAGTCAAGGCATCAAAATGGGTAGCAATCGGAGCAGGCGGGTCGTGAGCTTGCGCGTAGTAGGGCTATTGCTGCGCAGAGCAATGAGAGGCTAGGTCACATAGATGCAATACTGAGAGTACATGGACATAGTGGCTATAGGGCTTCATAAGTGCTGGATAGTCGATACAGTGATAGCGTGGCAAAGTAGAGACATACAGTACAGCCTAAATAAGATTCTTGCTACAGTGCACACATAGGCTGGAGATTGCGTTTACTATGGCACAGAGGCAAAATGAAGACAGGCGGTCTAGGCTGAGTAGAGATCAGGATACAATGCACATTCAGAGTTTGTTGGTGCATATGCAGTGGAACATTAGTACAAAGATAAGGGCATGCAATCCAAACTACGTGAAGTTCTTGCAGCAGTGTACACATAATTTGCATAGTACATTACAGTCAAGCATTACAGTCAAGCACACTGGCAGATAGATGACCTACGGAACAGGCTGAATAGGGTTTAATAAGAGTGTACCCGTGGGATAAGAGTGATCTGGTACCCACAAAATATGTACAGGCTAGGTAGTGGTAATGCAAATGGGCGAGCAGGTCAAGATAAGGTCTCTAAATCGTCAATATCACTGGTCTTACCACGGAAACGAGTTCAGATGGTTGTCGGCAGGTTAGCCAAGGCAGCTGTGCTGGTGGAGTTGGCTGTCCATGAGGCAATGTGAACACAGCAGAATAATTTGTAGGTGTTGGAGAGTCATAGGCGCCAGATGATGTGGATAGGGGTGGTGCATCAGCCACTGGTAGCAACAGGCAACGGTTATGAACAGTGCGGAATAAGTGGCCCACAAGTCATGCATACATGTGTCACACAACTACAACAGCAAAAACTTGGTATGTGGGCATGAGTAGTAACCTTCAACGATGAGGTTGCCTTCAGCATGATAAACACTAGTACTGACTGGATCTACGTGATTACTCTGTAGCATGAAATTGTGGGTCCGAAAATCTCGAATTCGAAAATCGGGCTGCGCCATGATCACATAGATCACTTTCCCCAGCATCCCGCTTCCCTTTCTTCCCCACTTACCTTCTCGGGGGCACACACAGAACTGCGCCACCAAGTCTCCTGTACCCCTGCGGCGCTAGTTCCCTCACACCAATGTAGGACGGAGCTGGTGTTGCAGGGTACTTTCTTCCATTTGTTTTTGTGTTGTTGTTTTTCTTTACTGTCCCCTCCTTCCAATTTCATGGAAATGCCCGCTTCCCCATAGCCCCTGAAGCACATAATGCCAAACTAGGGGATTGGGGGTCACCCCCGCAGCCCCTGCTCGCCATGTTCGTCATTATGGACTTCGAAATTTTTTGTCCAAGCCAGCTTTTCTTCGGCATTTTCTGGTAATACCGTATTGACTGCCTCCCTAACACCTTACATGGCTGGACTCAGCGCATTTGAATCCACACCTGGCTAAGCACCAGCATTTAGCACAGCAGCTTTCTGACTACACTGTGCCTCGTCAAAAACGTCTATTTGGTTTGCGTGTAGCAGGTACCCTTTTGCCTTCTGTAGTTATTTCCTCATTAGACTTTGACCTGGATACCACAGGCGGGGACAGAGATCCGCCAACAGTCAACAAGGCTGTGAGTGATCACATGGGTGTTGATTGGCAAAGTCCAAATGGCTATTGACTTATGCATGCACAAAGTTGTGCCTGTCAATGTGCTAGAACTGTGGCCGGCTGGGCATAGGTAACTCGCCACTTACACTCCACTAACAAGGATCTAATGACCCTGATGATAGATTATCATTCTTTTGTGTGTGCTAATGTGTCTGGCCCTCCGCCTCCACCTTGCAATTTACCTTGACGTGATTGCTGTGACGCGTATGTTAAGGCCACTACTGCAGTGTGTGGACATGTGTGCGCTTACCAGGATACGCCTCAGCTGTGTCCTCACCTTTGCTTCAGAAGATGGCAGCCTCACGCATTTGCACAGCGACATCGTTTTCTTAAGCCATCACTTCTTGTGCCTTTACCACTGCCTCAAACATTAGATCTGACAGCAGCCTTGGGACGACATTTGCATTCTGCCCACCCCTTCCTCAGCTCATTGGGTGTGCACTTAAAGACACCCAGGGCATTGACCGTTCATGTTGCTTCCATTAGAGCGCACTAACGGCAGCAATATATTTCTTGTCCTCCAGGTTTTACAGGGCTGGCCTTATGTTCCACTCTTGGGGACAGCGAGAGTTCTACTTCCGGATCAGTAAAGTTGTTTTGCTTTTTTTCTTTACTGTGGCATTCGGTGCCTCGTTTTGCATGGAGTTTTCTATCTGAGTCCAGAACGTTTGCTCAAGAGTAAGGCTGGACGAAATGTCCCAAACATCATAGCACTAAAATAATGTTGGGGCACCAAGCCAAACGTCTGACGATCTGTGAATATTTGCAGGTCACTTTGGTGCTGGGAGTAGGTCCTTCCGAATTCCCATTCTCAGGTGAGGGTGTTTGCCAGGGCTGAGCCCTAGCACTCATGAGCCCCAGCACTAATTGTTTCTGACTCACTTTAATTATGAAGTGTTGATAGTTAGTGGCGCATCCATCAACCACAATCAACAGGTGAGAGCTGTAGTTTAAGCCCAAATATGTCGACACTGTTGGGAGCAGCTATGGGTGAAGGCAGCAATGGTAGGGAACTGCCCACCCGCTGTGTCACACGAGTGCAAGAAAATATTTGGGCCCTGGCACTTATTTTTTTAACAAATTAAGCACTGCCATTCTCCTTTAGTATAGAATCTGCAATACCACCCTCTGTCTACTCTATTATCCCCCAAGAATATTTAAAACGTGTTTCTATTTTTAGTGCAAAAGCGCTAAAAAAGGAAGAGGTTAAGCCTGCTCCATTGCCCTGCATAGACCTCCCATGGCACAGTAGGACTGTGTGGCTTCTTATATGGCCCTGTTGGGGCGTCAGCAGCCCATGCATTGCAGTTCCCTACCATTTAACTCTGGAGGACCTCAGCTTTTCTAGACAACCATGCACACATGTTTAAGAGGTTTGCAGGATCAAAACAAAACCAAACTTCTGGCGAATCAACAAACATATTCAACCAGTGCTATTCCGCAGGGCATTTCCTGTAAAGATGCATGTGTCGTGGCCAAATGGATTCTATTTACTTACCTAGCAGATAGGCCATTCTCTTGCACACATTTGGAGTTTGGAGGAATGCTTGGAAGACTACCTGGTTTGCCTGGAAGATTATTACAGAAGGCTTATAATCCATCAGCTCAGGCCGGGAAGAAGCACGCATTCTAGGCAGTATTGTGAGCCTCGCAGTGTATAACACGTGGAGATCCGCATTTAGAAATCAGTGTTGGACGCAATCACTGGATCTATGGATGTATTGATCCCTTGGAAACGGGCAGGAGGGAATCTATTACATATGATCTGCGAATTCAGTTTTTTGACACAACACCAAAAAAGGTATGGGGTGTTGCAGTAAAAATGAGCTGGATAAACACTTTTATTTGGCGGTAACAGAATTACCACCATTTTTACTGCATCGCTGAATGCCAAGTTGGGAAGAAATGTGGCAGTTTCACCTCCTGCAAAAATCTTTCAAAGGCAGATTTACTGCAGCGGAATTACAGCTTGTGTAAAATCCGCCAAAATCCCCAAGGAATCTTCGGTACTCCGGGAATGGGGAATTACACCACCCTACCACCACTCGTAATCCCGTGGTAAACCCAAGGACCCAAGTGGATGTAAGGATGAAAGATTGTCAGGGTAATTCATAGAATTTCGCTGAAAAGTGTCGCAAGCGGCTGGCGCAGAGTGTCCGCGTGCGATTGTCTGCGCCAGGCACGTGCGCTAAAACCGATTTCCGCGCACAGCGTATTCATGGATTTCAGGCTCCCAAACCAGCCGTGGCGCAGAGTATCGCAGCGACCCTGCAGCAGCGCCAGTAACGCCCCCAAGAACGCCCTCGCGCAAGGAAAAGCCATCAAAATCGCTAAATCATCGCAAAGGGCTGCGCTAACCCTGGACCAGTCTACAGGGCTGCCAAACAAGGAACGCAAAGCGGGTAACGTGCATATCAGGGGTACGCGTGAAGTCATACACGCGATTAGCCAGGGTACGTGTATTACAGGGGTACGCGGGAAGTTCTACACGCGGTTGGCCAGGGTACGTGTATTACAGGGGTGTGCGGGAAGTTCTACACGCGATTCGGCTGGGTACGTGTATTACAGGGGTGCGCGGGAATTATCACACGCGATTTGACCTGGTATGTGTATTACAGGGGTGCGTGGGAAGTTCTACACGCGATTGGCCAGGGTACGTGAATTACAGGGGTGCGCGGGAATTATCACACGCGATTTGGCTTGGTACGTGTATTACAGGGGTGCGTGGGAAGTTCTACACGCGATTGGCCAGGGTACGTGTATTACAGGGGTGTGCGGGAAGTTCTACACGCGATTCGGCTGGGTACGTGTATTACAGGGGTGCGCAGGAATTCTCACATGCGATTTGGCCTGGTACGTGTATTACAGGGGTGCGTGGGAAGTTCTACACGCGATTGGCCAGGGTACGTGAATTACAGGGGTGCACGGGAATTATCACACGCGATTTGGCTTGGTACGTGTATTACAGGGGTGCGTGGGAAGTTCTACACGCGATTCGGCTGGGTACGTGTATTACAGGGGTGCGCGGGAATTCTCACATGCGATTTGGCCAGGTACGTGTATTACAGGGGTGCGCGGGAATTATCACACGCGATTTGGCCTGGTACGTGTATTACAGGGGTGCGTGGGAAGTTCTACACGCGATTGGGCAGGGTACGTGTATTACAGGGGTGTGCGGGAAGTTCTACACGCGATTCGGCTGGGTACGTGTATTACAGGGGTGCGCGGGAATTCTCACATGCGATTTGGCCAGGTACGTGCATTACAGGGGTGCGCGGGAATTATCACACGCGATTTGGCCTGGTACGTGTATTACAGGGGTGCGTGGGAAGTTCTACACGCGATTGGCCAGGGTACGTGTATTACAGGGGTGCGTGGGAATTCTCACATGCGATTTGGCCAGGTACGTGTATTACAGGGGTGTGCGGGAATCATCACACGCAATTAGGCTGGGTGGGTCCTCACAGGTGTTCCCTGTACACCCTCCATGGCCCCTGCAGGCAGCCCACAAAACAGGGGACTACCCTGCACACCTGCTCATGTCCCCCTGCACCCCCACCCCCCAGCAGTGCAGGGGCAGCCTCCACCAGGCCCCCACCCATGTCTCCCAACACCCCCACCCCCCAGCATCCAGGGGCACCCTCCACCAGGCCCCCACCCATGTCCCCTATCACCCCCACCCCCCAGCAGTGCAGGTGCACCCTCCACCAGGCCCCCACCCATGTCCCCTATCACCCCCACCCCCCAGCCACCAGGGGCACCCTCCACCAGGCCCCCACTCATGTCCCCTATCACCCCCACCCCCCCGCCACCAGGGGCACCCTCCACCAGGCCCCCACTCATGTCCCCTATCACCCCCACCCCCCAGCCACCAGGGGCACCCTCCACCAGGCCCCCACCCATGTCTCCCACCACCCCCACCCCCCAGCCACCAGGGGCACCCTCCACCAGGCCCCCACTCATGTCTCCCACCACCCCCACCCCCCAGCCACCAGGGGCACCCTCCACCAGGCCCCCACCCATGTCTCCCACCACCCCCACCCCCCAGCCACCAGGGGCACCCTCCACCAGGCCCCCACCCATGTCTCCCACCACCCCCACCCCCCAGCCACCAGGGGCACCCTCCACCAGGCCCCCACCCATGTCTCCCACCACCACCACCCCCCAGCCACCAGGGGCACCCTCCACCAGACCCCCACCCATGTCCCCTATCACCCCCACCCCCCAGCAGTGCAGGGGCAGCCTCCACCAGGCCCCCACCCATGTCTCCCACCACCCCCACCCCCCAGCCACCAGGGGCACCCTCCACCAGGCCCCCACTCATGTCTCCCACCACCCCCACCCCCCAGCCACCAGGGGCACCCTCCACCAGGCCCCCACCCATGTCTCCCACCACCCCCACCCCCCAGCCACCAGGGGCACCCTCCACCAGGCCCCCACCCATGTCTCCCACCACCCCCACCCCCCAGCCACCAGGGGCACCCTCCACCAGGCCCCCACCCATGTCTCCCACCACCCCCACCCCCCAGCCACCAGGGGCACCCTCCACCAGGCCCCCACCCATGTCTCCCACCACCACCACCCCCCAGCCACCAGGGGCACCCTCCACCAGGCCCCCACTCATGTCCCCTATCACCCCCACCCCCCAGCCACCAGGGGCACCCTCCACCAGGCCCCCACTCATGTCCCCTATCACCCCCACCCCCCCGCCACCAGGGGCACCCTCCACCAGGCCCCCACCCATGTCCCCTATCACCCCCACCCCCCAGCCACCAGGGGCACCCTCCACCAGGCCCCCACCCATGTCTCCCACCACCCCCACCCCCTGCCAGCAGGGGCACCCTCCACCAGGCCCCCACCCATGTCCCCTATCACCCCCACACCCCCGCCACCAGGGGCACCCTCAACCAGGCCCCCACCCATGTCCCCTATCACCCCCACCCCCCAGCAGTGCAGGGGCACCCTCCACCAGGCCCCCACCCATGTCCCCTATCACCCCCACCCCCCAGCCACCAGGGGCACCCTCCACCAGGCCCCCACCCATGTCTCCCACCACCCCCACCCCCACGCCACCAGGGGCACCCTCCACCAGGCCCCCACCCATGTCCCCTATCACCCCCACCCCCCCGCCACCAGGGGCACCCTCCACCAGGCCCCCACCCATGTCCCCTATCACCCCCACCCCCCAGCAGTGCAGGGGCACCCTCCACCAGGCCCCCACTCAGGTCCCCTATCACCCCCACCCCCCCCAGCCACCAGGGGCAGCCTCAGCCAGGCCCCCACCCATGTCTCCCACCACCAGGGGCACCCTCCACCAGGCACCCACCCATGTCTCCCACCACCCCCACCCCCCAGCCACCAGGGGCACCCTCCACCAGGCCCCCACCCATGTCCCCTATCACCCCCACCCCCCCGCCACCAGGGGCACCCTCCACCAGGCCCCCACTCATGTCCCCTATCACCCCACCCCCCCGCCACCAGGGGCACCCTCCACCAGGCCCCCACCCATGTCTCCCACCACCCCCACCCCCCAGCCACCAGGGGCACCCTCCACCAGGCCCCCACTCATGTCTCCCACCACCCCCACCCCCCAGCCACCAGGGGCACCCTCCACCAGGCCCCCACCCATGTCTCCCACCACCCCCACCCCCCAGCCACCAGGGGCACCCTCCACCAGGCCCCCACCCATGTCTCCCACCACCCCCACCCCCCAGCCACCAGGGGCACCCTCCACCAGGCCCCCACCCATGTCTCCCACCACCACCACCCCCCAGCCACCGGGGCACCCTCCACCAGGCCCCCACCCATGTCTCCCAACACCCCCACCCCCCAGCAGTGCAGCGGCAGCCTCCACCAGGCCCCCACCCATGTCCCCTATCACCCCCACCCCCCAGCAGTGCAGGGGCACCCTCCACCAGGCCCCCACTCATGTCCCCTATCACCCCCACCCCCCCGCCACCAGGGGCACCCTCCACCAGGCCCCCACCCATGTCCCCTATCACCCCCACCCCCCAGCCACCAGGGGCACCCTCCACCAGGCCCCCACTCATGTCCCCTATCACCCCCATCCCCCCACCACCAGGGGCACCCTCCACCAGGCCCCCACTCATGTCCCCTATCACCCCCACCCCCCCGCCACCAGGGGCACCCTCCACCAGGCCCCCACCCATGTCTACCACCACCCCCACCCCCCAGCCACCAGGGGCACCCTCCACCAGGCCCCCACTCATGTCTCCCACCACCCCCACCCCCCAGCCACCAGGGGCACCCTCCACCAGGCCCCCATCCATGTCTCCCACCACCCCCACCCCCCCGCCACCAGGGGCACCCTCCACCAGGCCCCCACTCATGTCTCCCACCACTCCCACCCCCCAGCCACCAGGGTCACCCTCCACCAGGCCCCCACTCATGTCCCCTATCACCCCCACCCCCCCGCCACCAGGGGCACCCTCCACCAGGCCCCCACCCATGTCTCCCACCACCACCACCCCCCAGCCACCAGGGGCACCCTCCACCAGGCCCCCACTCATGTCTCCCACCACCCCCACCCCCCAGCAGTGCAGGGGCAGCAGGCAGTCAGGCAGCAGCAGGTGGGAGCATGCTCGGGGCTCTGGGGGGCAGTAGTTCGGCCTTCCGGGCAGGAGCGTGGTATTCCGTTTGCGTAGGCGTGTCCAGCTTGGTACGGAGTGATTTGGCACGTGAAGGTCCTGCACGTCAGTGTGAAAACCGAGGAAAGGCCCTCAGCGCGTAAGCGCGTCTGTGACGTGACCCGCACGGGTGTTTCCCACACAGCACGTGATGACAGAGCACACGTGGAAAGACTGCACGTCAGAGTGTAATCGCGTGTGATTGATGGAAATGGCCCTACACGCAGAAGTGACAAAGCGTGTGATTGGTGGAAATGGCCCTACACGCAGAAGTGACAAAGCGTGTAATTGGTGGAAATGTCCATACACGCAGAAGTGACAAAGCGTGTAATTGGTGGAAATGTCCCTACACGCAGAAGTGACAAAGCGTGTAATTGGTGGAAATGGCCCTAGCGCGTACACGCCGCGTAAGTGACGCTGGACGTGTGGCCCTGTATAAAAGGTATGTGTAGAACACGTTTTCCTTGTACGTGCTTTTCGTGGAGAGCGAGTGGGTGAATTCTGTACTTCTTGTCGTTTCACACGCGATTTACTTCACAGTGTTTCAAGTTCGTATTCCCTGTTACCTCTGAAAGCTTTTTCTCTTTTTTCGCTTTTACTGGTTTACCTGGGCCTGTTCCCTCAAACAGTGTTCCCTTCTACTGTTGTCCTGTCTCCTCAGACAGCGTACAAATCTTCTTTTGGCGGGGGTGTTGCCAACCAAACATGCTCCTTTTACACGCTCGTTTACCAGGCAGACGGTGAGTCACGCACGTATCTAACATCTGTGCTTGCCCCGTGTGTAGCCTACCCCTTCAGAGGTCATTCTAGGCTGCGTGTGACACGCATACGTTCATTCTTGTGTTACTGGGTGCCACAGCGTAGTGCAGGTTTTCCTTTCTGCACACGTGGTCTAGGAGGGGTTGCGTGCACGTCATCTCCCTTTTTTGGGGCTCCTGTGCGTAGCGTGACCCGTCATCTTTCCACAGGGGTTACAATCAGCCTTGCAAGAGCACTAGGGTACAATTACCATCTGGTACCCAACCCCTTTGACCCCCAATTGCCCAGGACAATAGTTTCCAGCCACTCCCATACGCACATTTACATCAGTGCCATGGCTGGGAGGCGAGGATTCCGTAAGGGTGGCAAAGGTGGAAGAGCCACAAGTGGTGGCCGTGGTGGATCCGGTAGGGGACGTGGTCGTTACTAGCAGGGTGAGCCTGTCCCCCCATGTGTGGAGGACCAGTCAAGGGCACCCATAATCCCCCCCCCTCCCGTTGAGGCTGATGTGGCTGACACCATCCATGCTCAGCCCTTGTTGGACCAGCCCATTGTGGCACCAGATCTGGCTGACTCCATGGCTGACTGCCAGGTCAGCAGGCCTATGACACGTGCGCTGGTGCACGTTGATGTCACCATTCCACGTGCATCTGGGCCAGCAAGGTCATCTGCTGCACCAAGGAGGCAGGGCGGAGAGGCTGCAGGGGCAGCTGCGGCTCCATCCACCCCGGCCCTCACACACCCAGCCAGGACAGTGTCGGTCCTAGTCCATGCTGCTGACATTCCCCCTGACACCATCACACTAGAGCCAATGCCTGCACCAACTCCCATGCTGAGTGTGCAATCCCACACTCCTGATACAGAGTCCACCAGGGCTCCTGCCCCTAGTGTCCAGAGCGGCGTAGGACACTCAGGATCACCACCACCTTCCAAGCGGAAGAGGAAGAGTGCTCGTCCGGCACAGGCTGATGCCCCAGACACGGCTACACAGTCCGGCCCATCCAGGAAGCCCAGCTTCACGGATGACGAACTGAATGCACTTGTCGAGTATGTGTCCGGACATGACAACGAGATGGTCATTGTTGCAGGATCCAAGACCACACCTGCACAACGCCAGGCACATTGGCAGACCGTTGCGGACATCGTAAGTGCCCTTGGAATCGTGAGGCGCACAGCCAATGATTGCTATAAGCGCTGGAATGACCTAAAGCGCAGGGCAAAGAGTAAGCTGGCCTCAAGTCATGCCGCAACTCTAGTGACTGGAGGTGGGTCTCCAGTAGTAGACATGGAACTCACTCCACATGAGTCAGTCGCTGGGACCTACGTCACGGAGGAACAGATCCAAGGCGTGGGAGATCTGGCTGATTACGAGGCATTGTCCGGTGAGTGCACATGCATGTGTGTGTCATCCATGTGCATGGTGTGTGTGTGAGGGCTTCTGTTTGTGTGCCAGGTGAGAGTGTGTGCGCCTGAGTCGTATGGGTCAGCCATGTGCTTCATGCAATACTTCCTGCGCAGCTGCATTTGGCCATAGCAGTATCCCTTCTGCCAACAGTAGACATCGAGCCCAACTGCACGCCAGTTGCCCTTGAAGTGTCACCTTGCCACAACATAGTTGCTTATTTTTCACTGTTCATTCAGTCAGTTTGTTTGCATTCCACCACTTTTACTAGGCATGTCGCTGTCCACTAGTCACATGTCTGACATGGCTATGGTAAAGTGGAGTGACTTTGTTACCTGGATATCATTTGTACACACATGTCCCTGTGCAATTGGACCATTTCAGACTGGCAGCTCCAGGTGAAAAATCTGACCTGTTAGAATTAGAAAAGCGATTACATGCGGGACTGAATGAATGAATGAATAGGTGCTGCCCTCCTCTCAATCTTCACTCAATAGCAATGGTACATGCCATCTGTGTGATGGCATGTGTGTTTCACCTGGCAATCACAGGCCAATGTGTGATGCCACTGCCAGGCAGCATGCAGAAAATGTGTTCATCTTCCATCTTGGTGTCATCAGTGTGTGCCATTTGCCTGCACTTCATACGCAGTGAGGGTGCATGCATGGGAGGGTTTTAGTCATGTGGGACATGTGTCAATCAAGTACTGGTTCTCTTGCTTCTCAGCCCTCATTGTGTGCCATAGTGCTAATGCCTGTTTCCATTTCTTTGTTTTCATGTCTTTGCAGGGGAAGACGCACCTGATACTGCTGGGGTTGTGGAGATGGTGCAGACCCAGGAGGGGTCCGAGGGCCGACCAACCACCAGTGAGGGACGTGGTGTGGTGGTGGGGGAGAACCCACAAGTGCTGCAGGTCGTGCTCTCAAGGGGTGTCTCTGGCTGCACCTCCCCCGAGCTGTACTCAGGTGTTGATTCGGATGAGACCTACGTGCCGTCGCAGGTGAGTGTTCCAGGGAGGGATTCTGTTCTGTCTCACCCACCTGCACCAGGGTCAGAACCCTCCATGGGGATGTCAGTGTTGGCAGCTACGCCTTCGGTGGTTACGGATGCAGGGTCACACTCCGCGACATCTGATCCTGTTCCCGGGCCAGCAGATCAGAGGGGGAATGCAGTCCTGCAGCCTCAGGCAGTGCCGGCACAGCAAGGTGCAGTTCGCCTTGCCCCAGACAGGTGTGGTGCCCGCCGACGTGGTGGCCGTACGCCACCCGGCAATACTGCATGGGAGCAATCCATTTACGGTATGGCAACCCAACAGGCTGCATCATCCGAGATGATGGCTCAGGCCATGGATAGGGTGGCCACTTCCATTGTCCCCCCAGAAAGGCTGATGGAGCGACTAGAGCAGGCAACCGACTCCATCTGCCAGTCACACAGGGAGGACATGTTGGGGTCCAACAGGGACAGGCGGGCGGCACTGGCGACTCTGCAGGAGGCCATCTCCATTGAGTCCCAGGGCCACAGGGAAGCTCTGAGGCAGGAGCTCCTTCACCTCAGGACGACTCTTGTTGAGCTTGAGGCTTCAACACACCAAAGGACAGAACAGCAGCTGGAGCGTCTCACCCGTACGCTCTCAGCTGAGATGCAGGCAACGAGGGCAGAGGTCCGGGCATCCCGTGAGTTGTTGCATGGGGACCTCCGCACACTCATCCTCCAGAACCAGACCTACCACACCCGCATGCTTGCAGCCATGGAGGAGCAGACTAGGGCCTTGCGTGGGCTGCCTCCCATAGTGCAACCACCTCCGGATGCAGCTGCACAGGGTGATAATAGCGACAGCAGTGATACTCCCACAATAGGGTAGCCGTGTGGGCCATGAGCCCATGGAGGTGTTTTATCTTCCCAGGATCCACGCAGGTGGGTTCTGGTGTGCATCCTATACTCGGACCTCCTGGGTGGCCTCCTCAACCCCCCCGGGCCCATCAATGGCCATTTTTGATTGTTTCTTATTTTTATTTTTATTTTGATTTCTTTTATTCCCAATTTTTTTGGGACGATTTGTTGGCTTCCGTGGTTCCTGTGGGCATACGCTGCATTGTGGCTGGGCACATGCAGGCTTGTAATGTATTTGGTTCAGATGCTTGGGTTTGAGTCACACACACCCCTCCTGCTTCCCGTTTCCATGGGCTTGCAAAGGGTGTGCCCAAGTGACAGTGAATTACACAGTGACGTTGGACTCCCATGAGCTGTGTGGGCAGTCTGTAGTCAATACTATGTATACATTCCTAGTGCATATTGCTGTTGTGTTGTACACTGCATGTTGCATTGATGTGTAACTCTTCTTCTGTGTCTACCTCCCAATTTGCAGGTCCCTTCCTCATGTCTACACAAGGACCTCTAGTCTGGAGATGGGGTCCATGTTGGCAGCAGTGCACCTACAACTCTACATGGCGCCAACACTGCACAGTTGGTAGTGGTGGGAGTGCAGGCATTTCCAGGTGGTGAGACTACTAATATGTAACATTTGTGATGTCATGTTAATGGTAGTACGTGCTCAAGTATGTTGTTGGTCCGGCATTGCTGTGAGCATTTCAGGTGTTCCAGGTTTCTAATAGGGACACTGTACATAGTGACACTAGTGTCATGTTGTGGGGATTACTTTGTTTACCTGCAATTAGCATGACATGGCACGGTGTGTCGTGTGGCGGTGCTGGGGTTGGGTTGGCTGACATGGCACTGTCCTCTTGTTGCATTTTGCAAGTGGGTATTCATTTTAGCTGCTTGAATGTGTAACTTCACAAAACTGCATTGGTGGTGTCTGTGTGGGTAGGGATGCACACATTGTGACACTTCCAGGTGAACAATCTCAGGCTGATATGGTATTCAAGGTTCATTCTCCAGACATTCAGGATCAGTGTCAGGTTGAGTCATCATTGATTGTCAGATGGAATGTGCCAGGGCAGTGTGCACTCCACAGGGGTGTGATTTCTATGTGAAGTAATTAGCCACTAGCTGTGTACGGGCTGCCTCCCCCCGTGCCCTTTCCCCTCCCATGCGCAGCGGCTGTGCATGTGGTTGGGGATGTGGGGCCACCACCATGTCCACGGCCAGGCCCCGGCGTGTTGCAACGTTGTGCAGGACACATGCTGCCACTATGATCCTGCACACTACTGGGGGAGCGTATAACAGCTGCCCGCCAGAACGTTCAAGGGAGCGAAAGCGTGACTTTAGCACTCCGAATGTGCGCTCCACTATGCCCCGGGTCGTAATGTGGGCTGTGTTATATCTTACCTCGGGTGGCGTGGTGGGGTTCCGAATTGGCGTCATCATGTGGGGGCTGAGAGGGTAGGCACTGTCCCCTGTGGAGGTGGTGATTGGTATCATTGGTGGGGTTGTGACCTTGCTCAGTATCCAACATGCATGCATGTGCAGTGGCATACATACTCACCAAGCAGCCATGTATCGCCATGCCGCCCAGCTTCTAGGTCCCGGCTTAGGGTGGACATTCGGTAAATGAAGCTGTCGTGGGTGGACCCGGGATAGTTGGCATATACTGAGGTGATGATTCCCTTGGCATTACATGCTACCTGCACGTTGATGGAATGCCAGTGCTTGCGGTTCCTATAGATGTGCTCAGATGCCCTGGGGGGACGTAGAGCCACATGGGTGCAGTCGATGGCACCTAGCACTTTGGGGAATCGTGCCACACAGTAAAAATCCAGGGCGGCAGCATGCCTTTCTGCAGGTGTTCTGGGCAGGTATATGTGCCTGCGGACTGATGGGCGTGCAGTGATGATGTTCAAGACCTGGTGTAGGCAGCGTGACTGGGTCGCCTGTGACACCCCACCCACTATGGCACTTGTCCGCTGAAATGATCCAGTGGCTAAGAAGTGCAGTACATTGAGGACCTTCTCCAGGGGGCTGAGTGCTTGGGAGCACAGGGTGGGTGATGTGAGGTCATCCTCCCACTCACTCACCAGGTCCAGTATAATGTGTGGTGGAAACCTGTACCTCCCATACACCTGGTCATCAGGCATCCCGAAAAGGCTGGTTCTGGGTGTGAATATTCTGGCCCTGACTATCCTCCTCCTCCTCCTTTGGTAGCCCACTGCCACTGCTGCTAGGAACGGTATGTTCATCCTGGCGTCTGAGCTTGTTATTGTTAAAGTGCGCAAATGTATGCTTTGCGCGTGTTCTAGGCGAGCGTGTGACCCGCGCACCCCTGGAATCCAGTTCCCAGTCCAATGGCGTGTGGAAATTCACACGCACCACGGGATACAGGTTCGCTGACGTACTTGCGTGTGTAAGTGCCCGCGCACCCATGAAATACACGTACATAGGCCAATCGCGTGTACGCGCACTTTTGTCCAATTACACGCGATGACACTCTGACGTGCAGTATTTCCACGTGTGCTCCGTCATCACGTGCTGAGTGGGGAACACCCGTGCGGGTCACGTCACAGACGCGCTTACGCGCTGAGGGACTCTGGTCCAATAGAATCGCGTATGCGTGCTGACGCGCTTACGCGCTAAGGGCCTTTCCTCGGATTTCACGCTGACGTGCATGATTTTCACGTGCCAAATCACTCCGTATCAAGCTGGCCACGCGAAAACACACAGAAGACCACGCTCCTGCCCAGAAGGCCGAGTTACTGCCCCCCAGTGCCCCGAGCAGCCTCCCACGTGCCATCTGCTGCTGCCTGCCTGCCTGCCTGCCTGCTGCCACCGTGCCCTGCCATTTGGTGCCTGCACATCAGCCATCTGCAGGGGTCCAGTTGCTGTGTCCACCCCTGCTGGAACTGAAGACTCCCGACTGGGATTACATCGCTCCACAGCCCAGCCCCAGGACCCAGTTGCCCACCCACACCTGCCTCTGGGGTTGCCATGTCGGGCACTTCCACATCTGGCACCAGTGGCAACCCCAGGCCAGAGGGGCAGAGGGGCACCAGCTTCACTGACACCGAAGTTGGTGTCCTGGTGGAGCATGTCCTGGGGCAGTATGATGCCCTCTTTGGATCGTACCGCGCCAGCAAGGAAGGACGGGAGAGGATCTGGGCCGACTGTGTGGTTGCCATCAACGCGGAGGGGGTGGCAACCCGCAACGTCCTGAAGATCAAGAAGCGCTGGGAGGACTTGAGGTCCAGGACCCTTGTGAAGGCCCGGCGCCTCGTGGAGGGGGGCCGGGGCCGCATGAGTTCCATCCAGATGAGGGTCCTGGAACGCGTACGCCCAGCGCTTCACGCCCAGTTCCTTGAGAGGGAGGCCCGTCTGGAGTTGAGCGGTAAGTGTACAAGCATTACTGTGTGAGACAGGGCATGTTGCGGTGTGCTGGTTCTATGATACTTGCCTGTATGTGTGCCATAGGCCATGTATGCATGTATGTGTGCAGGGACATCATGGTAATGCATGTGCGACCAGTGATGTGTGACCCACATGGTTGTTGCATGTGTTCAAATGCCGCATGGGGAGCCCTATGCAGATTTTGAACATGAGAGCATGCCAGTCTCTGTACCTGGACATGGGTGGGGGTGAGGGATGGGTGCTGATGCCAGGTACATATATGGTAGCCATGTCTGTGTGCCTGACCTGCGTGTCTGTGACTTGTGCATGCCATGGATGCATGACACATGTGTGTGACAATGCACAGATTCAGTGAAGCAGGCAAATTACCCTTGTATCCGCTGTGTTTGGTGTGTTTGGGCCCAGATGGATGTGACTGAGGTGAAGTGTGTGCATGTGATAAGCATGAGCCATGATGCATGTGAGTTACATATCATTGAATGTTTCAAGAGTCCATTGGACATGCATGGAAATGTCCATGGCATGCACCATGCCTGTTACTGTGTGTGTTTTGCCTGGACTGACCCATGTGTTGTGGAGGGACATGATGGAAGTGTACTTTGACAGTGGTGCTCATCTGCTATTGCTTCCTGTCTAGGGGACCATTGTACAGTGCCCTGATGCTTGTGTTCTTTGTCTCCCTCTACGCAGCGGCTAGTGAAGAAGAGGGCGGAGACGGCGCTGTGGAGCAAGGCGGCGGGGAAGCCCCCACGGCTGCAGCGGAAGGGGTGGGTGAGCCCCCACAGGGGCCTGCTACGGTGGGAGACGGTGAGGAGCCATCCAGGTTGGTGGTTTGCACAGAGGAGGAGGAGGCCGCCACTGGGGCATACATGGGGCCTGGTGGGGGCATCCCTGCTGGTGCAAATGGTGCAGTCCAGGGCCAGGGGCAGGAGGCAGCACAGGTCACCGTGGAGGGGCCTGTGCATGTCGCTGTCCCTGACCCTGTGAGTGCACCACCATGCACCAGCAGGGATGCCCCGTCCCAGGCCCGTCCGCAGGTAGAGGGGATGTCCATGTCACCTGACTCCCCTCCACCTGCGGACGTGGGAACCCCTGGCCGTGTGGAGAAGGTCCTGATTGGGGTCGCGATGCGCACGGCTGTGATTCGTGATGCCGTGCGTGCTTCCCGGGAGGAGGACGCACGTCATCACGAAGTGCACCGTGCCGACGTGGCCCAATTGGGATCGGCCATGTTCGGGGGTTTCCTGCATGTGTTGTCCAATCTGGCGGCCCTCTCCTCCTCTGTGCAGGCTATACACCAGTCATTCTCCTTGCCGTCTTCCGGCCCAGATGCCACCAGGGCCCCCTGTGGACCTGCCCCGACCAATGCAGCCAGCTCGGTGGGGATCCCATCCCTGCCACAGTTGGGAGTCGGAGGTCCAGCAGGGGTGGACAACACAGCAACTGGACCCCAGCAGATGGAAGATGTGACAGCATCATCAGGCAGGGCACATGCACGACGGCGTCGGTGGTTTCCATCAGCCTGGATGCCGTCGTGCTGGCAGAGGCAGTGGCGTCGGAGGCAGCAGCAGGCTCGACGTGGGAGGCATCATGGCTCGGGGCCTTCAAGATCAGAGGGGCAGGCATCGGCCGGAGGGCAGGGCAACCCTGGGATGGTGGTGTCTTCCGTGTGGGAGCAGTTGGTCCAGCGGATAGGTGCGGAGCGGCAGCGGGCGGAAGAGGAGCGGCTCACCATGGTCAGGGCGGAGTTCTCCATGCGTCGGGCGTTGAGGCGGGCTGAGTGCCTCGAGGAAGCTCGCAGGGAGTTTGAGCTGGACATGGGGTTATCCCTGCGAGACCTCGGGGCCAGGACAGAGTCCCGCCTCCAGGACATCGACATGGAGTTCGATGATGCCCTGGCCAGCAACATCACCGAGTGAGCCGCAGGACTTGCCCGCTGCCTTTGTATATAGTTATTTAGTTAGTTAGTGTTAGGTTTCCTTTATTAATTTTTGTATTTTTGGACCGCTCGGACAATGGCCACTTTTTTGTATATATTATTTTCATTAGGTAGTAGTAGGTTTCATTTATGGTGTTGGGCTCATGGACCCTGGAATTTTCGTGTATATAGTTTGCTTTTTGAAGAAACATTTTTTTTATTAATTATTGTGTTCACCATGAGGAAATGGTTTTTCATTATTTTACTTCCACATGATTTTGCTTTGGACAACATTTGTTTTTGGATTACTTTGTTTTTTTTATTTTTACATTTGTTCTCGGACATGGACCATTTATTTTGTTCTCCCCATTGTTGTATGTTTGATTTGTTTACTTATTTTTCATCTTTAATACATGTTTTTTTAACTTTCACTTGTGGTATTTTCTCATTGGTTTCATACATGTCATGATATGGGTTTTGACATTCACTTGCACCCATTGTGTATGTGTGTGTGACGGACATGTGTTCATTTACAGACTTGCCATTGGGGTTGTATCATGTAATTGCATTCACTATGTGGGTGGATGCAATCCTTGCCTGGGTGTTTGTGCTGGGTATGCTGCCCATTACTGCCATGAATGAGTATCGTCAGGACCTGGGGGCAGGGGGACATGTGTGGGTGCCTGGTGGAGGATGCCCCTGCACTGCTGGGGGGTGGGGGTGGTGGGAGACATGGGTGGGGGCCTGGTGGAGGGTGCCCCTGCACTGCTGGGGGGTGGGGGTGGTGGGAGACATGAGTTGGACATGGGTGGGGGCCTGCTGGCAGGTGCCCCACAGTGCTGGGGGGTGGGGGTGGTGGGGGACATGAGTGGGGGCCTGGTGGAGGGTGACCCTGGTGGCTGGGGGGTGGGGGTGGTGGGTGACATGGGTGGGGGCCTGGTGGAGGCTGCCCCTGCACTGCTGGGGTGTGGGGGTGGTGGGAGACATGAGTGGGGGCCTGGTGGAGGGTGCCCCTGCACTGCTGGGGTGTGGGGGTGGTGGGAGACATGAGTGGGGGCCTGGTGGAGGGTGCCCCTGCACTGCTGGGGTGTGGGGGTGGTGGGAGACATGAGTGGGGGCCTGGTGGAGGGTGCCCCTGCACTGCTGGGGGGTGGGGGTGGTGGGAGACATGGGTGGGGGCCTGGTGGAGGCTGCCCCTGGTGGCGGGGGGGTGGGGGTGGTGGGAGACATGGGTGGGGGCCTGGTGGAGGCTGCCCCTGCACTGCTGGGGGGTGGTGGGAGACATGAGTTGGACATGGGTGGGGGCCTGCTGGCAGGTGCCCCACAGTGCTGGGGGGTGGGGGTGGTGGGGGACATGAGTGGGGGCCTGGTGCAGGGTGACCCTGGTGGCTGGGGGGTGGGGGTGGTGGGTGACATGGGTGGGGGCCTGGTGGAGGCTGCCCCTGCACTGCTGGGGTGTGGGGGTGGTGGGAGACATGAGTGGGGGCCTGGTGGAGGGTGCCCCTGCACTGCTGGGGTGTGGGGGTGGTGGGAGACATGAGTGGGGGCCTGGTGGAGGGTGACCCTGGTGGCTGGGGGGTGGGGGTGGTGGGTGACATGAGTGGGGGCCTGCTGGAGGGTGACCCTGGTGGCCGGGGGGTGGGGGTGGTGGGAGACATGGGTGGGGGCCTGGTGGAGGGTGACCCTGGTGGCTGGGGGGGTGGGGGTGGTGGGTGACATGAGTGGGGGCCTGGTGGAGGGTTCCCCTGCACTACTGGGGGGTGGGGGTGGTGGGAGACATGGGTGGGGGCCTGGTGGAGGCTGCCCCTGGTGGCTGGGGGGTGGGGGTGGTGGGAGACATGGGTGGGGGCCTGGTGGAGGCTGCCCCTGCACTGCTGGGGTGTGGGGTGGTGGGAGACATGAGTGGGGGCCTGGTGGAGGGTGACCCTGGTGGCTGGGGGGTGGGGGTGGTGGGTGACATGAGTGGGGGCCTGCTGGAGGGTGACCCTGGTGGCCGGGGAGTGGGGGTGGTGGGAGACATGGGTGGGGGCCTGGTGGAGGGTGACCCCGGTGGCTGGGGGGTGGGGGTGGTGGGTGACATGAGTGGGGGCCTGGTGGAGGGTGCCCCTGCACTGCTGGGGGGTGGGGGTGGTGGGAGACATGGGTGGGGGCCTGGTGGAGGCTGCCCCTGGTGGCTGGGGGGTGGGGGTGGTGGGAGACATGGGTGGGGGCCTGGTGGAGGCTGCCCCTGCACTGCTGGGGTGTGGGGGTGGTGGGAGACATGAGTGGGGGCCTGGTGGAGGCTGCCCCTGCACTGCTGGGGTGTGGGGGTGGTGGGAGACATGAGTGGGGGCCTGGTGGAGGGTGACCCTGGTGGCTGTGGGGTGGGGGTGGTGGGTGACATGAGTGGGGGCCTGCTGGAGGGTGACCCTGGTGGCCGGGGGGTGGGGGTGGTGGGAGACATGGGTGGGGGCCTGGTGGAGGGTGACCCTGGTGGCTGGGGGGTGGGGGTGGTGGGTGACATGAGTGGGGGCCTGGTGGAGGGTGCCCCTGCACTGCTGGGGGGTGGGGGTGGTGGGAGACATGGGTGGGGGCCTGGTGGAGGCTGCCCCTGGTGGCTGGGGGGTGGGGGTGGTGGGAGACATGGGTGGGGGCCTGGTGGAGGCTGCCCCTGCACTGCTGGGGGGTGGGGGTGGTGGGTGACATGAGTGGGGGCCTGGTGGAGGGTGCCCCTGCACTGCTGGGGGGTGGGGGTGGTGGGAGACATGGGCGGGGGCCTGGTGGAGGCTGCCCCTGGTGGCTGGGGGGTGGGGGTGGTGGGAGACATGGGTGGGGGCCTGGTGGAGGCTGCCCCTGCACTGCTGGGGGGTGGGGGTGGTGGGGGACATGGGTGGGGGCCTGCTGGCAGGTGCCCCACAGTGCTGGGGGGTGGGGGTGGTGGGGGACATGAGTGGGGGCCTGGTGGAGGGTGACCCTGGTGGCTGGGGGGTGGGGGTGGTGGGTGACATGAGTGGGGGCCTGCTGGAGGGTGACCCTGGTGGCTGGGGGGGTGGGGGTGGTGGGAGACATGGGTGGGGGCCTGGTGGAGGCTGCCCCTGCACTGCTGGGGTGTGGGGGTGGTGGGAGACATGGGTGGGGGCCTGGTGGAGGGTGCCCCTGGTGGCTGGGGGGTGGGGATGGTGGTAGACATGGGTGGGGGCCTGGTGGAGGCTGCCCCTGCACTGCTGGGGTGTGGGGGTGGTGGGAGACATGAGTGGGGGCCTGGTGGAGGGTGCCCCTGCACTGCTGGGGTGTGGGGGTGGTGGGAGACATGAGTGGGGGCCTGGTGGAGGGTGACCCTGGTGGCTGGGGGGTGGGGGTGGTGGGTGACATGAGTGGGGGCCTGCTGGAGGGTGACCCTGGTGGCTGGGGGGTGGGGGTGGTGGGTGACATGAGTGGGGGCCTGGTGGAGGGTGACCCTGGTGGCTGGGGGGTGGGGGTGGTGGGTGACATGAGTGGGGGCCTGGTGGAGGCTGCCCCTGCACTGCTGGGGTGTGGGGGTGGTGGGAGACATGAGTGGGGGCATGGTGGAGGCTGCCCCTGCACTGCTGGGGTGTGGGGGTGGTGGGAGACATGAGTGGGGGCCTGGTGGAGGCTGCCCCTGGTGGCTGGGGGGTGGGGGTGGTGGGAGACATGAGTTGGACATGGGTGGGGGCCTGCTGGCAGGTGCCCCACAGTGCTGGGGGGTGGGGGTGGTGGGGGACATGAGTTGGACATGGGTGGGGGCCTGCTGACAGGTGCCCCACAGTGCTGGGGGGTGGGGGTGGTGGGGGACATGAGTTGGTGTTCATTAGTTCAAGGAGACATGTGCCTTTGCTGGGGGGCATGCCCATGTTGGGTGGGCTGCCTGCGGGACATGACCAGGGATGCAGGGTAGTCCCCTGTGGTGTGGGCTGCCTGCAGGGGCCGTGGAGGGTGTACAGGGTACACCTAGGAGGACCCACACTGTCAAATCACATGTGGGACTCCCCGGCACCCCTGAAATACACGTACCGTACAGAAATCGCGTGTAAAACTTCCCGCGCACCCCTGAAATACACGCGCCCAGGCTATTCGCGTGTAAAACTTCCCGCGCACCCCTGAAATACACGCGCCCAGGCTATTCGCGTGTGGAACTTCCCGCGCACCCCTGAAATACACGCGCCCAGGCTATTCGCGTGTGGAACTTCCCGCGCACCCCTGAAATACACGCGCCCAGGCTATTCGCGTGTGGAACTTCCCGCGCACCCCTGAAATACACGCGCCCAGGCTATTCGCGTGTGGAACTTCCCGCGCACCCCTGAAATACACGCGCCCAGGCTATTCGCGTGTGGAACTTACCGCGCACCCCTCAAATACACGCGCCCAGGCTATTCGCGTGTGGAACTTCCCGCGCACCCCTCAAATACACGCGCCCAGGCTATTCGCGTGTGGAACTTCCCGCGCACCCCTCAAATACAGGCGCCCAGGCTATTCGCGTGTGGAACTTCCCGCGCACCCCTGAAATACAGGCGCCCAGGCTATTCGCGTGTGGAACTTCTCACGCACCCCTGAAATACAGGCGCCCAGGCTATTCGCGTGTGGAACCTCCCGCGCACACCTGAAATACAGGCGCCCAGGCTATTCGCGTGTGGAACTTCCCTCTCACCCCTGATATACACGCGCCCAGGCTATTCGCGTGTGGAACTTCCCGCGCACCCCTGAAATACACGCGCCCAGGCTATTCGCGTGTGGAACTTCTCATGCACCCCTGTAATACACGTAGCCCGCTCCCCCAGGCCTGATCGCGTGTGAAACTTCACGCGAACCCCTGAAATACACGTAGCACGCTCCCCCAGGCCCGATCGCGTGAGGAACTTCACGCGAACCCCTGTAATACACGTAGCACGCTCCCCCAGGCCCGATCGCGTGTGAAACTTCACGCGAACCCCTGAATTACACGTAGCACGCTCCCCCAGGCCCGATCGTGTGAGAAACTTCACGCGAACCCCTGAAATACACGTAGCCCGCTCCCCCAGGCCCGATCGCGTGAATAACTTCACGCGAACCCCTGTGATGCACGTACCCTGCTGAAATCGCGTGTGAGACTTCCCGCGCACCCCGGTATACACGCACACGTATTTTTTGTCAGCGGGTGTCCGTGTTTGTGGGTACCCCTTTGCACGTCATATTTCCTGGAGGGCCACAGTATGGGACATTCATCATGGCAGTATATAGGTGCTATTTGTTGGCGCACCTTTTGGCGCACATTTCTTACAGCCGCAGAGACGCTACCGCCTGCTTTCTTGTGGCGGTCGTGTTTGTGCCTGTGCGCTGGTTTGAGCGTGCGCTTTTTTGCCCTATTCTATTCCATGAATACGTGTTGTAGGCGAGCGTGTGGGCGTTCCGCGCACTTGTGCCCTGTACTTCCCCCGTGACGCCCACGTTTTGGCAATTTGTTCCCCATTCCGAGTGTTACGCCCGTGTTCCGCCTACTTTTGTTGCGTGCGCCGCGCTATGTGCGAATTTCGCTGTGGCCTGTGCGATTTTCGCTGTGACCTGGCGCACGCTGTTAGATGGCCTGTGCGCCAACGTGCGCCGCGCACTTTTTTATCGCACATCCGCTGGTTTTCTCGCGCACGGCCTTCCATGAATCGACGTGCGCTGCTTTTCGTGCGATTTTCGCACTTGCACTGCGATTTTTGCTATTCCACTGCGATTCGCACGTTTTTGCCCACTTGCGCCGCGCTAATTATTCCATGAATCGGCCTATGTGGCAGTGGTTTTGTGGATGGATGTTGCAGATGGTATTTCCCCCCCATCCAGCGCTTGGAATGGGGAGGGCCAAGTGGATCCGTGGCTACAGCATTGATCACTGTCCTGATGAACTCCCAGAAATCCAGCATTCTGCATAAGGTGCTCATTATAAAGAAAGCATCTTCCAGTGTTAAAACGATAAAGTCAGTGCCAGATATCAACCTCAGAGATATATTCTGCATTGTACTTCTTGCAACATACAAGATTTTTCACAATGTAACGCTCCTCGCAAAGCAGTCCAAAAATGATTGAATCTTAAATTGCGCTGTTTTTATCCGTGTTAATAAAACCAGCATGCCTTCTAAAATCCAATTTACAGTTATTTTCCACCTCGCGAGTTTGGGAAATTCTCTTCGCCATTTTTACGATTTAATAACTATGTACATTCAAAACGGGATCCGTAATACAACTGTTACTCAAACGTATATATTTCAAAACTAACACGATGAAAGTTTCACGGAGGAATAGTCTTTGCATTAAACACTTAATTGTTGGGTATTTCTGGATATGTCTATTCATTGCAATAGCGTTCTATACCCTCATTTAATGTAACCAAGACGCCGCGTATCACATGTCCTCCGGAACACAGAGCAAGAGCAATTATTTGAACAGGTCTGCAATAAATGTGCGAGCAAATGCAATTTCCTGGCCATTTTCTGAAGCCGGGTAACTGGTGTTCGGTTCACTGCGGTGAAGCGAGCACCTCACCAATGCAGATACAAATTGAAAAATGCAATCTTTAGTCAAGAAATGGAGCAATTTAATGCACGCAACTGAGATTATACTGCATGTTATTAAATACTGAGGCAGATATTTCCCCATTCTAATACTTATATTATAAGTGTGAACATGGCAATGAATACACTTTCCCTCATTTGAAATTTAGCAATGGATTTAAAATAAACATCTATTTGGCAAAGCATTCCTATGGACATATGGGCCACCTGCATGCAACATACTTTAGAGCACTAGGATCCCCCTGGATGCTCGCAGGATGGCACGGGTGGCTCTTCTCACTTAATACACATAGCAGCAGACAGTTAAGTGGCGCGCCCTGTGAAGAGCATGGAAGCGCCTGTGAGGAAGCCTGGAGGAAGCCGTCTTTCTCCCTGGATCATCACAGCTGTTTGGTGCCGAGCTCGAACTTCAGTCTGTACGGTAATTTGGTAGCCCCGCCCCTTCCCCGTCTCAACTCCTACTTAAGGCACGGACACGCCCCCACATGCGCGCGCCCTGTGAAGTGCATGGAAGTGCCTGTGAGGAAGCCCTCTTTCTCCCTGGATCATCTCAGCTGTTTTCTGCCCAGCTCAAACTTCAGCCTCTACAGTGTGTGCACGTACTCTGACACTGCGTTCTCCCCTACCTGGACCTTATTTGTACTTTTGAACTAATTGTCCACTCTAAGCCCAAATTGTAGTTCTAATTTTTGATATTTCTAAATCTTGTTTTGGTAATTTGGCAGCCCTGCCCCGTTCGCCGGCCCAATTTAAGGCATGGGCACTCTCCCATGTCCACGCGCCCTGTCAAGTGCATGGAAGTGCCTGTTAGAGCTCTGGGTGGCTCGTGGCCTGTGACCTAGCCACAAATCTTTATTGATTGGCTCCCAACTAGGGTCATTCACCTAGGAAACATCACTGTGACATAGTACAGACACTGGTGACGTATTGCTTACTTTACTACATTTTGTCGGCTTCAATGTATTATGTGTATTCCACGTATCAAAATCACTTGCTCTTGAAAATAGTCTAGCCCACCAGCACTACAACGTGTCAGTGATTCCCGATTTGGTTCTGCACGTTTGGTTTTGGTGTGTGAGCCACAAGGGCTAACGAGCTGGACGAACTCGTCTCGCACTCACGCCATTAGCTGAACACCCGACTCTGTCTCTCCACAGTTAGGATGGACAGAAGCCTTAGGAGCGGTAAACACTCCAGGAACCCTCAACAAAAATATCAAATCATTCTCAACCCCCATTTCTATGCCAAAAATGTCGTCTTCAGGCGTGTGCACATCATACGAAGACGCACACGCTATTGGCAATGTCTCTATTGATGGGCTAGCGCAGGTGATCGACAATCATCCCGAACCCTCTTCCCCCTCATTTGTGTCAGTAAAACCACCCTTAGTGGAAAGGGAATACCTATTGTTGAGAGTAATATGTCTTCACCCGAAGATGCAATTGACATTACAGTGCCTGCTATCAAAAGTTTGTCAAATATACCAATCAATGAGAATTCCATCTTGGGGGCTTCTCATGAAGACTACCTCATGCCTATTTCTGACACTTCAATGTTTGCCCCAGCGATAATGGCTGAACTAAACAAGCATGTTCCCCTATCTCTCGGTCCATCGTCCCCTGCCACTAACTCGATTGCCTTTCGAGAACAAGTACACTTCTTTAAGTCACATACTCCTCAGCATGGACATCTCGCTCACACAAATAGCAACTTTCCTTCAAGTTGCCCAAACATCGCACTGTCGAAGGCCAGTTCTCCTACCATAAATAATTTGGCCCTTCATCAAAGCCCTGTCCATACACATTCTTCAGATCCATATTTCAGTGGCTGTCTCAAACCGCAGGCGCAAATGTTTGGTCTCCTCATTCAGCCATTCCCTTTTCACCACTTGAAGAATCCCTTATTGATCTAAATGAACACGAAGTACAAAACTTTCCGGTCTTAACTCGGATTCTAAATCTACTGGATAAGGGACATGAGCACACCCACTATGCAATTAGAGAACTTAAAATATCTACATCAGACATTCTTGCCAAATTGAACAAATTGGAAGGATTTATGCTGGCTCAAGAAAACTGCCATGCATTTTGGGCCACCGACTCAGAGAGAACTCCTTATCCTCGCAATGGAGTGTTCACTGCCATGAATGTCGGCAGCTCCACAATCTCACAGTACACTCAATGATCTCATAGACTTTTTCCCTGAACAAGCGAAAACCTATGCCCAGGTGGTACAGGGCCCTGTCAGATATAACTCAGTCTCTCAAGAAAACACTAAAATTAATCTTGTGGAATTTGCCAAACAGCAACATGACAGAATTCTGGCCATTGAAAACATCTTGCTTAAAGCAAACCTGGTATCACAGGACTCGGTATTGGATACGAACATATCAGAAGCTCAGAGTGCCCCATGCAGGAATCTCCTCACAGTCCATCTGCAATAACTGATATTTTAGACCAGCAGATGGACATGGCCGGTGAGACACCTCCGATCCCTCAGGCTGACTCTTTGCAAACCAAAGATTATCTATCCCCAAAGCCAGAAGACTTCACATAAGGGCTCAACAAAGAAGACACCATCCCAAAAATACCAATGTTATTAACAATATTTCTCCCAAACCTAATACCAAAAATATGCCTCTAAATAAAATCAAAGCGCATAATTCGAGCATCAAAGAACTATGTATCATCTTGCTCGATGAGGCAGGCTTAGATCTGAACCAGCTGAATGCTGAGAGTGAAGTTCTGCTTCAATTAAAGGAATCCGAACTATATGAACCGGTCACCTCAGCAACAGCAACATCCTTACAGTCCATGCACATACCAATATGTTCTCCTAAATTTGTTGTCTCAAAGCCTCCAAGCTCTGCTGTTACATCTCACAGAGGTCTCGAACAAAATACTCCATTTGTTCAAACCCAACTTTCCAATTTCTTTCAAATGACGCTCAACAAAAAGGCTATCACTGTAGCACAAATTAGCAATGCCGCCACCTCTCAGATTCCTCGTGTAACAAACCCTGAGCCGCTGGCTGTCGGTTTGGGCCACAAATCAGTGCTTAACACTGCACCACAAGTTTTAGATGTGTTGCCCCTTAATTCTTCCACGTCAGTCGTTGATGTAGATGGTCTTGGTCCACACCGCATACCTGCTTCTGACAGCCCTGCTATAAAGGATATAGCAAATACTATAAAGCATGTTGAAACCAATATGGAGCAACTAACAAAAAATTCCTGTAATTCATCGTCTTGCCCCAGTGACACAACACCCACATTTGCGGATGTTTCTCCGGACATGAAACTTATTTTAGATTGGGTCAGTGATGTTTCTCTAAATGTGCAAGTTAGTCTAAATCGCTCATTTCTTTTGAGACTCTTTTACAAAATTCCTGCACTCCGTAATCTAATCTCAGACGATGTGGAATGGATCAGATTACCAAATTGCAAAAACAATGGAATGCTATGTAAACTGCACTCACAAATAATTGCCAAGCTGTTATGGGACCATCAAACAGATCTGGCTTTACTTGGTTTTGAATTAAATGCTTTCTGGTCCATGGACGGGACTAGTATATTCATTGAATTCATGCCAACTCTCCAGCCATTACTGGCTCTGCAGGGCACAGCTGAACAACAATCTAATGCTCTGAGCAGTGTAATGTTGGGGCAACTTGAATCCTTCTCTAATGTTTTAAAGGGCTTAGCTTGGTTGGAACCTTTCATCAAATCAATATCTAACGACAACAAACCGGTAGCAAAGTCATAAACTTTTCTTTTTTTCTATATTATCCTGGAATTGTTGTGGCTTCAAAAATCTGTTCTCTTGGCATGATTGCTTGTCTTCATTGGAGCCACCCTCTCTTATTCTGTTACAGGAGACTATGGGCCTCACTACGAGGCTGGCGGTAGTCGGGCCTGTAACACAGGCACGGCTGCCACCGGACCCGTGAATTTACCGGCACCCGCGAATGGGCAATTACCGGGTCAGGCCGAGTTTGGCAGACCCGGTAATTGCCCATTTGTGGGTGCTGGTAATAAGGGACTCCCCATCCGCACTAGGTCCCATTGGGCTGAATGGGAATGGGGAAGGTGGTAGCACTGGTACTGTTAAATACGGTACCGATACTATAGTCCTCTTCTGCTCGCGGGTGCCGGTATGACCACCAGGTTAGACCTGGTGGTGCTAAGACACCCACAAGCAGAACTTGTAGTATGGTGGTACGGTATCAACGGTGCCGGTAGCGATACCAGCGACCTTGTTGCCTTACCGCCATACTTGTAATGAGGCCCTATGTGTATGTCGGATATCCAATTAGATGGCTTTACCTCCTTTACGCATCCGGCCAAACGTGGCATAATGGCACGCCCTTTTGGAGTACTGGCCCTATTGATTCACAATAGTCTCAAATTCGTTTCAAAGTACATCTATTCTTCCGATGACCTACTTATTATTGAAGGGATCCTTGAAGCTCCTTCACTGTTTAGTCTTTTATAATTGACTCCATATATTGGAATCCAAATGACACACATCTTGTGATTTTAACTCCACACTGATTCCTTATAGACATCTAAAATCTGGGGCACCTAAGGGTTCCTATAGAGCAATATCACACTACACAGAGGGCTTCGATGGGCCAGTTTTTTGATGATTGGGACATTCACATTATTTTACCAGACGCACAGCAATCATATGCCACTTGGCAGCGAGGTAGCAGAAGCTCCTGCATAGATTACATTGGAATATCTCGATTGCTGTCAGGCAACTGCAGTCCTCTATTCGTATCTAACCCTCATCTGGGTGATCATTTGACTTTGAAATGTAACATCTCTTTTTCACCCAAATGTTATAATACAATTCCTAATCTAGCATTGGTCCAAACTGACAGATATGCGCGTTCCATCCATTGTAACCCTGGTTTGTGCAGGCTTCTCGCATCTCGGGTCAGTCGTGACCTATGGATTGTTAAGGATGCACATCCACTGGGATCCTCGCAAAATGACGCAGACGAATGGAACACGCAAATAATACATAAGCATTTACAAATATTAGCAGCGCAAGAGCAAACTAACAGGGCAACTTCACATCCCAAAAGATTTAACCAAGCAATTAAGTTGCTGAAACGCCAAATAAATCACGACATTAGATGGCTGGCTACAACACTCATTTGTAGCCTCTCTGGCTTACATCTCTCTTAGAAAAAAAAAATTGTTCCTCATATACAATCGAGTTGAAAAAGATACAATTTGATCGCCACTTGAAGGATAATCAAGCAATGATTACCCATCTATGCAATTACAACATTAGAGATGTTTGGAATATTTTGAGGAATCCACTTGGGCATCGAGCATCCTCCTTTAAATCAGCAATTTCAGGTGACACCTGGACACAATTCTATAAGGACAAATACCTATTACCACAGGGATTTATCCCATATTGATGTCAATACTTTAGTCAGAGCAATGCCTTGTAAATGCCTACGGGAAGTTGAAGATGTCCAATGTGCAATTAATAAACTCAAGTTCTCTAAAGCAGCTGGCCCTGATGGGTTTCCACCTTGTGTTTTGAAAGAAGATCCTCACTTCTGGGCCGCAATTCTGAAGCACCGTTTTGATATTATCTTTCAAACCAAGGTTATCTCACAGTCATGGTTGACATCGATCACTATCCCCCTGCATAAAAAAGGTTCAATCGATGTCCATGCCAACTTTCCTCCCATCGCTCTGATTGACGGCCCATCCAAGGTTTTGGCCATATTAATTCGTAACAATCTGGACCACTTCATCTCAACTCATCATACACTGTCATGATTTCAGGTTGGCTTTAGAAAATCAATGGGCACATCACTTAATGCAACCGCCCTCGCCCATCGATTAGCCTCCTCTCAGCAGTCTACAAATGGCGCTATCTATATGGCATCACGTGACCTTTCATCTGCTTTTGACAGTGTCATTAGAGGTATTTATTGGCAAGAAAATGCAGATATTCATCATTCCAACACACATCATGGACACCATTTCTCTTTTACACGACCAAACTAATTACAGAATACGTATCAACCAAAACAGTCTTCTCACTGACAGAATTCCTACAGAAATCGGAGTCAAGCAAGGATGCAATCTTGCATCAGTACTTTTCAATTTGTATCTTGTGGACATCAATTTATTGTGGAATACATACAACAGCTTTCCGGTAAGACTTGGAGAGTTGCGTCTCCACTGGCTCGCTTTTGCCGATGATGTTATACATTTTCACTGTACACCCTTTGGACTACAAAAGAAATTATAATGTTTCTCAAAATTCTGCAAACAACACAATTTGGTCACCAACTCAACTAAATCTAACATTCTCGTCTTTTCTAACAAGAAAAACTTACACAAATTTCAATGGGCCATTGAAAGCAATACAATCCAGCTCACCATGGGAATGACATACTTAGGCTACAACTTATCAAACACCAATTAGCTAAAGATGTGGCAGAGCTCCCCAATGACACTTATACATTGTAGGCATTGCAAATGTTCAATCTTGCCACTGATAGATTTCTATCTTTTGAAAGTTCAGGCAACCATTCTTTACAGTCTGGATATCTGCTTGGCAGATATGGACTGAATTCTAAATAAGATCCAAGGTACCATTTGGAAAACTGTTCTTGGGCTTCACAAAGGACTGCCAAATGTCATTCTCATGCATGAACTTGGTCTGTTTTTGTTGGCATTCAAGCTTCAGTGGAGAAGGCTGAACAACTATGGCAAAATGATATCTCCTCTGCCTAACTCTCTATATGAGGATTTTGTGGCATTGCTAGCTAAGTGTTCACCAGATTCAATAGCACATTTTGGCAAACAAATGAGTTTGTTGCTTATCACAACTGCCATGGAGCCTGAAGATCTCTTAGTACGCTCCATGCTTGCCAAGAAAACGTGACTGGTCTAATACTCTGGATTGTATTGGGACATATCACTCCTATGTTGAATATGCAAAGTTTGGGCACAAACAACAGTCTCGAATGCCATCTCTTAATTGCTTTCCATGCAATAAATCTAGAAATCTCTATATGAGATTTAGATTAAATCTATTTCACACCAATGTACATGTCAAACACTGGAAAGACCACAAGGGTATAACAGGCGACAGCCTTTGTTGTTTTTGTCAAAATAGTGCTGTGCTGGAAACACTGTAGCACTTGATTCTATTATGTAACTTCTTTAATAATCAGAGAATGCTAAAGTTAGGAAAATACTTGTCTTCTCATTCGATACTTTCCCACAAGCTATTGTGGGTGCGTTGTATGTGGGGTCACAGTAATACCTTAATTCTCGTCTCCTAAGTTTTGTTCAGGCAAAATGGAATGATTTTGAGGAATGAACTACAACAATTGTGTGGCATCATTTTGACAGGATTTATGGAATACACCAACACTCAGATCTAGTAGCTGCATTACTTTCTATACACACACAAGCTATGCTTTTGTGCGCATTTTTTCCTGTTATTGATTGATGACACTGGTCCATTTTCCGTTTCTTCACTTTTCCCTAATCTATTGTTCATTCATGTCATGAATTAATGTATCAAAATGTCTTCATAGCTGCAGTTTTAGAATTATGCCAATGCTAGCTTGCTATGTATGTGATGCTGAGGAATGTTGTCTTGATTGACACACTTCATCAGATTTTTCAGATATGTGTTGCTTCTAGTTTATAGGACCCATCAATCAATTCCTTTTGCTTTAAATTGCATGTCTTAATGTAGTTGTATCTTGTATGTTACCATGAATTTTGATTCCATGATAATTTATTGTCCTGGTCCAGAAATTATATATGTTTTATGTAAGTTTGTAAAGGTGCATGTGCATCAAATACAAATAATAAAATAAAAAATAGCATAGCATAGCATGCCATACTCTAACGAAGAAAAACATAGCAGAATATCATAACATAGCATGGACTTGCACATCATTGCATAACAGTACAGGATAACATAGCTTAGCATAACCTGGTGCAGCACATCATAGCTGAACATAGACATACATAATAAGGTATAATTACACACCACATGCCTGTGGTTGGTGTCTATAATCAAAGTTGGATTGGGGCACACAATTTGACTGACTACCAAAGACAAAGTGCCTGACATACACAAATCACAATTTGGGATCCACTGCAAAAGGAGTTTGAACATTTCTGGAGAAATGTAGGCCAAATGGTCCCATTCAGGGCACATTAGACCAATAACATTGATCCAAGCTTCGAGCTGTTCGGAGCAGTACCAGTGGTAAACAAAGTGGTGTTAGGGAGAATTCTGTAGTATAATTTAGAGTGTTTTGAGTACAGCGCCACTGCATGGGATCACATTTTTGCTATAATGTGGCACACATATAGCCAGCCATATGTCGCCAGTGTAACATATGGGTATGCAAATGGAGACAGGTTACAGATTTAAAAGCATAATAGAATGTTTTTTTCTCTTTCTTATTTGAAATGCCTCATTCACAGGAGACCACATTAGCTATCTAATTGACTAACTTGATTAACAAATACTAACACCAATGCTAACTAAATAACATTATAATGTGCTCTCCATGTAGAAAAAGGATGCAGGAAAGACATGTTCTGAGATTCAGTTTAAACGTGCATTTTCTCTGATTTTCTCTGGCTCCGCTGAAATGTGAAGGACGGAAAGACAACAGGAAATCAAACAGAAACAGTTATTACAGTGTGAAGATCCCATTGTTTGTGAAACAGGCGTGGCAACCTAATACACTTTCTGTTAATATGATTGGAGGGAAGTAAATCTGAAGACAGGCTACGTAAGCCTGGGGGATGTAACAGAGGTTTGCTGGACGAGCTCTGACAGAATTAAGTCAGATCACATTTGCTGAGCTGCAGGAAGGAGATCGCCTTTACAAATGCTGTGAGGAATCGGGCTGCTGACCTTCAGAGACTGGGTATTTCGGTCTCACTTGGCGCAGGCTTGAAAACTGTGTGTTTTCGCCGTGCCCTTCAAATTGCAAGCTTACGAGGGCAACCCTGGGTCATTCCTTGGAGGCAACCAGCCAAGGGAGTTTGCGTGTGGGAGAGCTACAAATAGATGGTAATTATCAAAAGTAAATTGAGGGTGTGCCGCGTGGATGAACTGTTACTCAGGCAGGAAAGATAGCAATAGGGAATTCCTGTGATTAACTGCCATGTTATAATGTTGCAATTCAAATGCTGTCCTATTGATGTAACTTTTCTTTTTCTTGTTGCAAATATAAAGTGAAATTCGTTGTATTATTGCATTTGTTTCTCTTCTGTTTATTTCAGAAAGGACTGTTTCACCAGAATGGTAATGTATTATTTTGAAATGAAATTGTTATAACACTCAGTCTGTGTAAGGGTGTTTTTGCTTCTGTTTTTCTTTGGTGCATCTAAGATAATATCCTGCAAGAAAGGGAAATATGTTCAAATAATACATGTGCCAAGTTTCCTATACAGATGAAGCAATGTCATTAGCAATTATAAATAGCTGTGTGCGTGATTCCACTCAGTGTATGTGTGTGTGTTTTCTGAGTGGAATATAATACAATAGTTCTTGCTGAGCGTACATGAATCAGCAAAAAGAGGCCTATGGAAACATAATCTCACTAATGTAAATAAATTAGTGATAATACCACAGGGGATTGAGAATGCTATATGTGAAAATTGTGGTATCTATGAATACAGGTCCGGGGCCTCTAGTGATCACACGAACAGTCTAAGGAAAAAGAAGGGGTTTTGTATATTGGGGCTACAAATAAAACAGAACATTATGCTCACCAAAATACCACCAACAAAGTGTATACCATCAATTCATTCTGTATGCTGAAATAAGGAATGCCCCCTGAAAGGAAATAAGGTCAAACCCAATCTAAATGCAAGGAGTAGTCATTGCCAAATTACCATTATTTCTGGCGGTAAGAAAATACTGCCAGGTCCCAAATCTACACAAAATACCCTACATATTTATGGTGCGTTACAGGCCAGGAAACTGATCATAGAGGACCTACTGGGCGTGGCAAGTGTGTCTCACACTGCCATCCGTACATTAAAGGGAACCCATTTCATAATAGCAGTGTGTCACTAAAAACGAATTTTCAGAATGTCTCAAATCGAAGCCACATTCTCAGAGCTAGTGCAATATTTAGAGGCAAAGTTATATGCACATGGAACGTGGTCATCGAACAGTGCCACAGAATGGCATGACCGCATTCATGGTGAATTGCAGAAAGAAAAACTAGACAATATTTTTGCAGAAGGCAGCATAATTCAGGTCTGCCTTCTAAGGTTGTTAAATGCAGCCGATAAACATGCAGAGAAAGATTGTTTGATACAGCTATGCGCCAAGATCTGGTTTATTTTGAATAGGTCCCTGCGAATGCAAGAAAATGATACCAAGCTGATTAACAGGTTAAAAGCCGACCTAGATGGGTCAAGTAAAAAGGAGGAAATGTTAAGAGCAGAATTAGAAGGATATCAAAAAGACATGCAGTTAAAATGCAGAGATTTTGATATTCAATTGTCCAAAAGCATGAAACAGTTTGAGGACAGTGAGCAAGAATTGGTACACTAAAAGCATTGGTGGGCCACATTAGACAAGATAAAAATGAGGTTGTTTCAGAAATGCAGGTCTTACAAAAAGAACATTTTGAAAAGGAAAGTGATCTCCAAAATGCAGAACAGGAAATTGTTAAAATGCTTCAAGAAAGAGACAAGAGAAACAAAGAATTCAATGAATGCCAAATGCAAATGTGCGACATGCAGGAGGTAAGTAATAAAATGAGTGATGTAAACAATTACTTGCAAAATGAGGCAGACAGGCTCCTTAAGAAGTGTAAGGATTTGGAACAACAAATGTGCATTCCCAGGTCCCAGGATAGACGTCAGGGAAACACATTCAATGGAGTTGAGGTGAATTCTATTTCTACCCAAAGTGCTAGTGCCCCGGTGACTGGGCCGGTGACTGAACTTGGTTGCAGCACCCTTGGGGGATTTGATACTCCCAGTGGGGGCCACCACCAATCCCATACACCTGGAACCAGGGTTGAATCACCAAGTAGTGCAATTCCATGCATTGCAACAAGTAGCCCCATAAAGATAATGAAATCCATCAAAGTCCTGATCAAACCATTTAAAAAAGGAGGGGAATGCTGCATATAGGATCACTTAGAAGCGGTTCATGACATTTTTAAAGCCCTCCAGATACCTACGGAACAATACAGGCAGTATTTTCATTTAACTTTAGATGCTCCCACGGCCAGTATCATAAGGGGATTTAATGAGCAGCAGTATATGACATGGGCAGAGTTTGAAAAAGAGATTAGGTGTCATTTTTCTCCTTTCCAGTCATTGCAGGAGGCAAAGAAAGTTGCTTACACAATCACTGCTGGGCCTAATACATCCCCTCGCCAGTTTTTACAAGACTTAAAAAGAGCATTTTCTCGATTTGATGTATCTTTTGACCCCAATTCTAATGAGTTTAAAACTGCCTACTTCTATGGGCTACAGAAAGACATCATATCACAATTGGTCAGTGAATTTGACCGTGACAAGTCCCTTGAGTGGATTGTACACCAAAGCACAAAACTATATGGAGTACTCTATTGTCAGGGTAGAGAGAGTGATAAAATGAAAGACAGTAGACCTAAATCTAAAGCATCCTCAGCAACAGAGATGGAAATCAGGTCAGCCAAAATGTCCCTTGAGTCTGCTCAAAGTCCAGGTAAAAATAACTTGACACCTGAACAAAGGGGTAATCAACAAAGATCATCACTTCCTGTACCAAGGTTTCAATCACATGATCCCAGTAATAGGGAAAGCTACATCAGCCCTATGCACTTCGGATATAGGCCCCGGGCAGGCTATCGGCCTGATATGTCAGGTATGAACAATAACCTGAGACAAAATCAGGATCAAAGAAATGATGGTCCCTACCAGACATTGGGGACACAGAGCAGATTTGATCCCAATACCATCATATATGGTAATCAGGACAGACCCCGATATGTGGATCGGTTTACTGATAATGGGAATCAGCATAGGGGACAGTACACGCAAAATCAGAGACAGGACATGAGGCAGAATATGAATTATGCTCCACGTCAGTACAATGATTCCCCACTAGGGGACTACAACCAAACGATGGGTGCACCCCGATCCCCTCCACATATGAATCAAGAGTTCAGGAACAACCCCAATAGAAATCATTCCCCTGACTGAGAGGTACCAGAATCGATCCAATCAGGGGGAAAACAACCAATATTGATCCAGGCCACAGAGAGAGGATTATAGAGAGATGGAAAGATTCCAGTGTCTCGAGGCCCAAGTGAAAATGTTAGCTGAGCAAATAGGAAAGTTCTGTACAGCACAAAAACAGTCATCAAAGGAGGGGGCAGGAAGCCATAGCAATGACCGGGTGGTTTCTGAAAAGTGACTAAGTACTTATAATACCTACAGTGCCAAAAAGACAGATTGTTCTGATGTAATTATGCATAATGACTCTGAGATGCTTAATGATTTAAAAGTGAAAGTACCAGTAAATGAACATGTGACAGAAATTGCAAATACATCTAAAATAAAGGTACGGTTTAACCTAGAGCTAAATCAAACATTGGAGATTTGTACAAATGAAAAAGGAAAACCTGAAATTCCAAAAGAACAAAGAGACAGATTTAAGAAAGATGACTCATGCATGGGGAATATCAATGAACAGGGAGTAAGTGGGGATGCTATAACTCTTTCCCTGGGCAATCAAAACAATGACCAAACACAGGCAGAAACAAGAAATACTCAAAAGGAGGGTACAGGTCAATCACCTGAAGAATTCTTTGAGCCACATATTTTTGAAGAAGTTAAAAGGACTGGTACCATATTACATAACCAAAAACGCACAGAGTTAGATAATGACAAATTGCCAAGTGATGTTGTTACACATGTTCAGTTGGAGGATTGTAATGTGACCTCTGATGATACCTGGATGGACGGGCGAACGGTGGCCACACTCCAAAAAACCTCTGAACATGGAGAAATGAATAAAGTCTCTCACACAGAAATGTGCAAAAAGGAGGGAAACATCTTTTTCCATTTACCAATATGTTTAGCCAAAAGTGAAAAAGGCCTGAGAAAGGTGAGCCCTGAAATCAGTAAGTATTTGCACTTCTTATGTGTGTTAGAGGAAGTTGAAGACAGGTATTATGCTCCCATCACTGTAGAAGAAAAATGCAATACATTTGCAATGATTGACACTGGCGCACATGCCACAATTATGTCTAAAGAATTGGTAAAGAGTATCAATGAAGGGAGATCCCCACAGAATCAGATCACAGTGAAGGAAAATCAAGGTCCAGTGCATAATTTTAATGGGGAGGAGGTGCCCATCATAGGTATCACCGAGGTTGACCTAAAGATGGGAAAACACAGAATGAAACAAGAGGTATTGATCACATCTATTTGTGAAATTCCATTTCTGATGGGAACAGATTGCCTGAAAAGATTGTCACCTCTCATAGATGGGGTGAATGGAGTACTGGTCCTTAACCAAAAAAACCATTAAGATCTAAGAAACTAAGATCACAAAACAGCAATATAACTGAATGCCACACCATTGCCAAAACAAATGATGCAGTGGAAGTATATCTCCAGAATAGCTGCATAACTAGCGTCCCTGTTATCTGAATGTGTCAAGACAAAATGCAGAGTGAAGATGAGAAACAGTCTGTACAAATATACTTGGACCCAAGGAGAAAATGGCACACTGCCATAGATGAGCACACATTACGTTTTTATTTAAAAGAGAAAGCATGCAAACAGAATATTGCTCCTAGAGCAGGTTCAGAAAAACACATCACCACTCTTGCTGAAATACACATGGAAGATGAGCAACCATGGGTTCACATTGGTATAAATGACTATTCTAAAACAACAAAAGCCATTTTAGCACTTGAACAAGAAAGGAGTTTCATTAATGAGAAATTGTTGCAAAAAATAATGGAGAGGTAGGAGATTCCGAAATTTAGAATTAAAAACTAATATGTCTCTGGTTTGGATAGTCCAGACTTTGAAAACCGAATTGTAGGCAGATGCATGCTGAAAATTAGTATTGGACAAAAAACAATTCACCATAATGTTTGGATAGTGAGTGGGACACAAAATGACTTTTACATGGGCAATGATATAATGCACATAATATGTATGGTGTTAGATTTCCTTAATCAAAAATTATCGTCACGCCTAGGTGGGCCGGCACCTGAATTTGAAGACAAAAGAAGGACTTATCATTGCGCACAATTGGTCCCATATGCAATTGAATTACAGCTGAGGAAGGATACTATTATCCCTGCATTCACCAAACAGGTTACAATAACACTGAAATGCAAAAATGTACAGCAGATGGAAGACTCTGATGCATGTGTGTGCTTGAATGAATCCATAAAACAGCAAGGCCTGGATTATGAATGCATTCCATTGATAGATATTGGTGAAGGGTCTGTAAAAATTATGGTGAATAATAAAGGTTGTCAAGATATTCATTAGAAGAAAACTCCTCATTAGGAATGGCTATACAAAAATCACATTATGCTGCAGATCTAAATAAAATGGTGATTGGAAATATACCTGAAAAGTATGTAGATGCCAAGGGTGAATTGCCAGAATACCTGGATTCTCAGCCCAAAGGAATATTTAAAATTAATTCTGTGTACCCTTATGATTCAAGTGAGACAGTGTGCTGCCATCAAGAGGATTGAATTACATTTAACTTAAATGAAAATGAAACAGAAAATCAGCCCATTGAAGTGGAAGCTGATATGCCAAAATATTTAAAAGTGGCAGCTTTACAGAGAGACACAGCCACACAGTTAGAGGAAAGAACAGAGATTCCTCTACTGGAAGATTTTCCAGAATTTTCAAAAATGGCGGAGGGCAGATTTTATCAGCGGATGCATGCGACAGCGATGAGGATAGAAATGAATTAAGGAAGATATTTATGGAGTTTAACGATATATTTGCAAAAGATGCTTATGATTGCGGTCTAACTAATTTGCATGTGGCCACACTACCGGAAGGTTGTAGTAGAAACCCAGTATTTGTGCGCCAGTATAGATTACCACTGGCATGTTTAGAGTCATTGGCAGAGATAATTAAAAATGTGGAGTCTCTGGGAATTATCAGGCCTATTCTCAGCACATCCGACATGCCTATTTTAGGTGTGTTAAAGTCAAATGGTCAATGGCGACTATGTGCAGATGTAAGAGAATTAAATAAAAGAGTGCCAGTATCCAGATGGCCACTGCCATTCATTGATCAAATCCTAGCCCAAGTGCACCTCTGGATATTGGTGCGTGCCATTGGCAGAGGAGATTCAGAATTTATTTTAATTTTCATTTGATAAGAGTCAATACGCATGGGTTAGAGTTCCATTTGGGTATGTCAATAGTGGGAGTGAATTTGGAATATTTTTGAGAAAGGCCATGTCTGATGCAGTGGAAAGAGGTAACATAGTTTATGTGGATGATGTACTGATAAAAAATGAGAGCTTGAAAAACCATTTTGATGAAATAAAACATGTTCAATTGCAGAAAGCAGGCGCCAAAGTATCTTTACAGAAAGCACAATGGTGCAAGAACAAAGTGAATTTTCTAGGCCATGAAGTGACTGAACATAGACTAAACCCACAAAAGATGAAAATAGAGGCCATACAAAAACTAAAAGACCCTAAAAATGTGAAAGGGGTAAAAAGTTTATTAGGAATTAGAGGCTATAACAGGGAATTCATTGAAAATGATGCCCAAATTACTCAACCATTGACTAAACTGCTAAAGCTGAATACACCCTGGAAATGGGAAAAAAGAGCAGTCTGAGGCAGTGGCTAAATTAAAGGAATGTCTTGCAAAGGCACCATGTTTAGCATACCCCATAAAGGATAGGGATTTCTTTATAGAAATAGGTTTCTCTGAACATTGTATGTCAGCAGTGTTATCACAAAAACATGATTTGAATCACAAAACCATTGCCTATCCAAGCAAGGCATTTTCCCAAGTAGAAATTAAATTCAGTGAATGTGAAAAGGCCCTTTTGACCACTGTGTGGGCGCAACAGCATTTCCGCCCCATTGTTCAGGGAGAAAAGGTGATTATTGAGACAAATCATCAACCCTTGCAGTTTTTAGAGAGTAAAAGAATTAGGTCAGGTAATCTAGCACAGTCCAGAATCACTTCATGGACGCTGGCATTGCAGGGTTTTCCTGTAGAAGTGAGATATGGCCAAAATAAAAAGAGCCCAGTTGCTCAAGGTTTAGCAGATCTAGATGACTGTGCAGCCAAACATGTATCAAACAAAGTAGAAGTGGAATCTAGTTTACAGGAAATTGGGCAATCACCACACAAAGCTTTTGATGAAAAGACATGCAAGGATTTACCAACTGTATATGTTGACGGTTGTGTTTTTCACATTGAAAATGACAGTGATAAACAATTAGTATCAGGGATAGGAAATGTCTGGTTGAAATGTGAAGGCATCCCCAGTATAGGGATGAGGATTGGAGCTAGGAGCAGTCAAGTAGCGGAATTGGCAGCCGTTTATAAAGCAATTGCTACTGCAGTTGATAATAAATTTAATGAGATTGTCCTGGTGACTGATTCTGACTATGCACGAAATAGCTTTGTGGAATATTTACCTGGGTGGAAAGCGAGAGGCATGATTACATACAACAAAAAGCCACTTAAACGTGGAAAAATGATACATGCCACAGACAAATTCGTGTCAGAGAATGATTTAACAATATACTGTAGAAAAATTTGTGGACATTTAAAGACTCCGGGAGAGGATAAGGAGGGGAATGATAAGCCAGATCACCTGGCTAAAATTGGGGTTGTGATGGGAGAATTGCTACCTATTGAACATTTACTTGGTGAAATACAAATTTATGCAGTAACACGCTCTAAAATGCCAAAGGAGGTAGAGCAACTAGTGGTACAGTGGAGTTATGATACACCAGATCAAGATCTGATTAAGGGACAAAAGGATGATCCAATTTTGGGAATATATTATAACCATTTGACAGACCCTGAACAAAACCCTTTAACAGAAAATGATTGTATGGGAAAAGAAGAGTTAAGAGTACTATTAAAGAATAAAAAACGAATTAGACTACAGGATGGACTCATGATTAGAGAGTCCATAACAGGACAAATACAGAGGGTGGTAACCCTTTCATTCAGAGGGCTAATGCTACACCATGCACATGATGCAATAACTGGAGGCACATTGGAGATACTGAAGTATTATGCTTACTGGCCACATATGTTTCAGGATGTGGAATTATACACTAGAGGATGTCTAGTATGTGCCCTATTTAAACCTGCTTCACCAATGCATAGAGCCCCGTTAATGAAAAGAGGCTTAACTCTTCCATGGTCAGATTTGCAAATAGATTATGTAGAGCCTGTAAAGAGGTCGAGCAGGGGGAACAAATATATTTTGAGTGTGGTCTGTTTGATGTCAAAATGGATAGAGTGTATTCCTGCACCAGATTGTAGTGCGCAAACATCAGCTACATTACTGGTGAATCATGTATTTTCAAGATTTGGATTACCACAAAGGATAGAATCAGACAGAGGAAGTCATTTCACGAGCGCTCTAATTAGTGAGTAAGGTATGGCAAATACTGGGAGTGAAAAGGAAATTACACATTGCATATAGAGCTGCTTCTTCTGGGGAAGTTGAACGCTGTAATAGGTCCGTTGTGGACATATTAAAGAAGTTTGTGGCAGAAGCAGGTTCCAGCTGGGATTTACGTTTACCTTTGGTTTGATGGCAATCAGATCGACTCCTGCCAAAGCAACAGGTATTAGCCCCCATGAGGTTTTGACAGGTAGGAAAATGGTGTTACCACAACACCTCTATACAGAACACATGAGCAGACACTTGTAAGTGCATCTACAGTTCATGAATACATGGATGAGCTGAGGAAGCATTTACAACATGCATTTGCTTTTGTGCAGTGAAATCTAGAAAGAGCTGCTGACAGTGCAAAGTCATATTATGATAAAAAGACATCAGTGAAAGAGTATTGTGTGGGGGATCAGGTGTTCAAATTTCATTTTGGAAAAAGTAAACAGAAAAATTCCAAATTTCTGGCAGCCTGGCAGGGGCCATTTCGAATTATAGATAAGATATCTCCCGTAGTGTACAACATTTTGAAAACTGAAGGTGAAACAGCAACAGAACAGTTTGTTCATGTAAATCAATTCAAGCCATGGCACCCCAAACATGAAGTAAGGAGACTTGAGCGTGTAGAAACAGATAGAGTCCCTTAAATACATAAAAATAAATAAATGAGGTTAGTCATAGGGCAATGACAGAGAAATAAAAATAGATGTGATTGATTATTGTGATGGAACACAAATACTGTGACATATGTATATTTATACATAAAAAAAAATGGGGGCTGAAACTAATGGAGTTATTTTACAAAATTAAAAGGTGTTAAATGTTGAATGCTGTTTTATATATGTTTGTTTTCTCTCTAACATTTTCAGAAGGCGAACGGAAAAAGGCGAATGTATATATTTTTATTTTTGGCAAAAGGGTGAAGTTAGTATTGTGCTATGTACTTAATCTGTTTCTTTTATATTTTGATTTAGAATACTAACATACATTTAACTGGAGGTCACGAGACCGGAGGACACGGGAGGATGGAGTCCTGGAGTCCCCTGGATGAAGATCAAGGGAGACCCCCTCCGGGTGGAGGTGAAGACAAAATAACCGGGATGCCAAAAGAGATGACCCCTATGGAAAAAGCATTCAAGAGAGCCAGGATGGAAGAGTGCCCCAAATGAAAAAAGGGATGTGACATTGCTGGTCTGGACATATCAGAGGCAGACAAGTATCCTGGAGTATGGTGTTCCACATATTTATTATTTTAATTAATTATTTTAATCTGTTATGTTAATTCTTTATTTTAATTATTTATTTTATTTTATTGTTTTATGGTTGATTTCAAGTATAAAAACAAGACACTGGACTATGGACATTTCCTTTGGGAAGAAATATGTAAAATATTTTATAAGAACTGATGAACTCAGAGATGAATGTTGATATTACGATGGTTGAACAGTGATTTTTCATTTTTTATTTTTTATATGTGAATATTCATTTTGTTGGATTGCTATGATTTAAAAGAAGAAAAGGAGCAAGTTGGGTTTCTTCCAATTGTGGCTTGGACGATGGCCAAATTCTCAGAAAAAGGAGGGTATGTAGTATAATTTAGTGTGTTTTGGACTACAGCGCCACAGCATGGGATGACATTTTTGCTATAATGTGGCACACATATAGCCAGCCATATGTCGCCAGTTTAACATATGGGTATGCAAATGGAGACAGGTTACAGATTTAAAAGCATAATAGAATTTTCGTTCTCTTTCTTATTTGAAATGCCTCATTCACAGGAGACCATATTAGCTATCTAATTGACTAACTTAATTAACAAATACTAACACCAATGCTAACTAAATTACATTATAATGTGCTCTCCATGTAGAAAAAGGAGGCAGGAAAGACATGTTCTGAGATTCAGTTTAAACATGCATTTTTCTCTGATTTTCTCTGGCTGTGCTGAAATTTGAAGGACGGAAAGGCAACAGGAAAACAAACAGAAACAGTTATTACAGTATGAAGATCCCATTGTTTGTGAAACAGGGGTGGCAACCTAATACACTTTCTATTAATATTATTGGAGGGAAGTATATCTGAAGACAGGCTACGTAAGCCTGGGGATGTAACAGAGGTTTGCTGGACGAGCTCTGACAGAATTAAGTCAGATCACATTGCTGAGCTGCAGTGAAGAGATCGCCTTTAGAAATGCTGTGAGGAATCGGGCTGCTGACCTTCAGAGACTGGGTATTTCTGTGTGTTTTCGCCGTGCCCTTCAAATTGCAAGCTTACGAGGGCAACCCTTGGTCATTCCTCGGAGGCAACCAGCCAAGGGAGTTCGCGTGTGGGAGAGCTACAAATAGCTGGTAATTATCAAAAGTAAATTGAGGGTGTGCCGCGTGGATGAAGTGTTTCTCCGGCAGGAAAGATAGCAATAGGGAATTCCTGTGTTTAACTGCCATGTTATAATGTTGAAATGCAAATGCTGTCCTATTGATGAAACTTTTCTTTTTCTTGTTGCATATGTAAAGTGAAATTCGTTGTATTATTGCATTTGTTTCTCTTCTTTTTATTTCTGAAAGGACTGTTTTACCAGAATGGTAATGTATTATTTTGAAATGAAATTGTTATAACACTCAGTCTGTGTAAGGGTGTTTTTGGTTCTGTGTTTCTTTGGTGCATCTAAAATAATATCCTGCAAGAAAGGGAAATATGTTCAAATAATACATGTGCCAAGTTTCCTATACAGATGAAGCAATGTCATTAGCAATTATAAATAGCTGTGTGCGTGATTCCACTCAGTGTATGTGTGTGTGTTTTCTGAGTGGAATATAATACAATAGTTCTTGCTGAGCGTACATGAATCAGCAAAAAGAGGCCTATGGAAACATAATCTCACTAATGTAAATAAATTAGTAATAATACCACAGGGGATTGAGAATGCTATATGTGAAAATTGTGGTATCTATGAATGCAGGTCCGAGGCCTCTAGTGATCACACGAACATTCTAAGCAAAAAGAAGGGGTTTTATATATTGGGGCTACAAATAAAACAGAAAATTATGCTCACCAAAATACCACCAACAAAGTGTATACCATCAATTCATTCTGTATGTTGAAATAAGGAATGGCCCCTGAAAGGAAATAAGGCCAAACCCAATCTAAATGCAAGGAGTAGTCATTGCCAAATTACCATTAATTTTGGCGGTAAGAAAATACCGCCAGGTCCCAAATCTACACAAAATACCCTACAATTCTGATTCAATGGCATTGTTTCGCTATTTTAACATTTAGACTTGGCTGGTGGCAGTGGTATCTACCCTAACCTTTCTACCGTGATTATACTATATAAGCGTGGTATTGTTTTAGGCTATTATATTAGCCTCGAACTTAAACCCGCTTGACCAAATACTTTTTCTTTGGCTCCGGTCGGGTTTATTTGCCATTTTTTTTTGTCAAAGTCCTTCTTGTGTTTTACTTTGCGCGGCAAACCAGGTTTGCCTTCTTTGTTCACTGTCTTTTGGCGGGCTTCTGCCAAGAAGCCCTCCTCTAGGCGCCTGGGTGTCTAGGTGGGCTGAATGTGAGGGAGGGGTGTACTCACCCCCTGCACAGGGTATCCTAGGAAACCCAAGTCGCACTTTGCCATGATTGGCTGAGGTGGTTGTCCGGGCTGGACAACCCCCCTCCTGCGTGATTGACAGCCAGGCTGTGTGAATGGGGGATTTTTGCATAAAAGGCAGGTCTCTTGAGCTAGAAGTCAGAGTCGCTACTGGAACTACAAGGAACCGAAGAGAAGCAGAGAAGAAGATGGCTGCTGCAACTACCCCGTCCCGGTGAAGCCCTGCTGCAGCACTGAGCTATCTACCCTTCGACGACCAGAGAAGATCCAGTCCGGAGTATTCTTCCCTTGAGCCTGGTGGGGATAACCAGCTCACCTTCTACAGCCAGAGGATCCTCTTCTTGGTTGAAATCACTGTACACGGCTGTAGTGTGTAGTGGTCCGGATAGCCATCTGACAAGCCTATCCTGTTTTTAAGGAGCGCACCTTTTATTCACCGACGCTGCGCCCGGCTTCATCCCTGTGTGGTGCAGACCCCTCAAGACGTCCTCCTTCGTTCCGAAGCTCCAGGAACCGTGGGTCTGCAGTAAACTACCAGGAACAACTGCCGTGGCACCAGCCTCTTCTTTGAATAAGGTACTTTGTTCTGCTTGAGGAATTAGGGTGAACCCCTTTTCTTCATCTCCAAGGCTTGCCCTTGTCTTCCATCCTTATTATAACTTTTGCTTCGTCTGTTGACAATATCTAAGTACTCCTGGCAATGTTGATTTTTGAACTGTCCGACTGTGTGATCCTCGACAACAGGAACCCGGTTCCACTTGACACTGGCTCCGGCCTATTGACTCTTGAATTCCGCCAAATAGTGTTCTCTGATTCTCTATGCCTTGACAAAAGTATTGCCTATGATTTTTGACCCCAACTGCCTCTGGTTAACTCAGGTGCTAAGTGTGTTTTTGCCCCGGTAACAGTTCTTGCCGTGGATACGCATTTCTCTAGTAAGACCGAGCTGTCATTACTGTAAAAAAGTGATTGCACGTGTATTCCCGGTAACGTCTTTTGTTTCATAACAACGGTTCGTTAAAACATAGGGTACTTACCTTGAGTTAGAGTGTACCAACGTGAATTGGTTGGTTGTAGTGTATTTTACGTGTGATTTTAAATTAATAAAAGTGTCGTGTTTATAACAAATGGTTTAAAAATAAATGTACTTATATTTATTACCTGAAACCTTGAGTCAGTGTTTGCTTCAGTCACAGTAATTGTGGTCCCTTTGTGTAATCTCTGCTACTGCTCATATACTCTTGAGATAAGCCTGGCTTCTCCGCTACTGCTACCACTTTAACATAGTAGTACAGGCTTGTACCAAAGGTAAAACTTGTATTGCCACCTGTAGTCTTAATTGTGTGTAGTGGTCCCTAAGGGCACTGCACAGGATTCTGCCTAACACTGGTGTTCAGCGGTGAAGATTTGGAAGTAGAGTGATGAGAACCATGTGTAGGGAGAGGAGTCTCTCTAGTAAAGGAAAGACATTTGAATTGATTGCAAAGTTAATGGGAAAACAAAGTCTGGGGAGTGGGTCAGAAGGGCCTACCCCTCCAGCAAATGTGGATACTGATGTTTCTGATTCTGAGAGTGTTACTTTAGAAGAAGTAGATGAGTCCTTGTTAGGAAACCCTACAACTCCTTTGCCTGATCAGAAAACACAACCTCTGTCCACAGGGACCCGCACAGGTCCTACACTTACTCCTGAGTTTATTGCACTTGGGAAAATGAGACTTGAATTGGAAGTGAAACGTATTGATGCACAAACTGTCATGAAACATCAAGAGTTAAGGCTCAGAGAAATGGAGCTGAATCATGAACTAGAAATGAAGAAATTGTAGAAGGTGCTTCTCTCCCAGAGTCTTCTAGGTCTTCCAGCCCTAAGAGACCCCGTATGCCAAAGGAAAACATTGGTATATATGAGACTAAACTTGATGTTTTGGATTGGTTAGCAATGTTTGAGTACAATCATGGGATTCAAGGTATCTGAGGGAATCAGCTGATTCCCTGGCTTTTCTCTGGGCTTCCCCCTGTTGCAAGTGATGCTGTAATGGAGTTGGGGGAGGAGGATAAACAGGATTATGAGTTTGTGAAGCTAGTATTAATAGCTAGATTTGGGAAGACCCCTTCCCGGTATCTTAAGAGGTTTAGAACCCTCAAAAAGCATGATTGTACCCGTTGGGCTACCTGGGTGTGTGAATGTTTGAAAAACTTAGATGGTTGGGTTAAGGGTTACAAAGTGAACAATTATGAAGGTTTGAGGAATCTTGTAATGTTGGATTCTATTTTTGATGTCTGCTCCCCTGAGCTTAGACAGCACTTGGCTGATTCAAAGGAGACAGATCCTAAGAAGCTGGCTAAGGCTGCTGACTTGTGGGTTGCCAACAGGGCTACTCACAAAGATTCTGGGGTAACTCAGAAAAAGGATGAGGGAAAGCAGCCAAAGAAAGACAACAAAAAGAATTCCAATAATTCCTATCCAATAGAGGGCCCCAAACATAACCAGGGTAAGCCACAAGGGAAACCGAATCAGGCTAGTGTACCATCTGGTCCCAAACCAGATGGAGATCAGAGCAAACCCCCATTCCAGAGGTCATTTGGAACATGCTTTGTTTGTGGGTTACCTGACCATGTGAAAGGAGATCCCAGATGTAAGGGTAACCCTTCAGGGGTCAACACTGTCTCCCTAGGCTTCTCCCAGGTGGATGAAGTACCTATGACCAGTGGAAACTTTCAGTTACTAGCTGATGAGCCCATAAGAGTCTCAGCTAGTGTTTATTTAGTGTCCTTGGGTCTTTGCGAACAACAGAACTTAGATGTCTATAACTCAAGCCCAGATAATACTAAACAGTATTACAAAGATAGTGTTCTTGTGAATGGTCAGGAAACCCCTGCCATCAGAGACACTGGAGCCAGCATAACTGTGGTTTATTAATGTATTTTCAAGGTGGAGGATGTTGCTAAGGCACCCAAACATCTAACCAAGTTAGCTAGAGGCCCTGTGCAAATGGTTCCCCAGTTACCAGCTCTCAACCAGTGTAATGACATGACTGTCAGAATACCTGTAAGTGTGCAGAATAATGTACCTGGGAGGGTCCTGCTGGGTAATGACCTTAAAACTCTTGGAGTTGTGTCCAGCACCCCCAGGTGCCCCAGCGGAAGGAAGTAGGAGCTCACAAGATCTGCAAGGGAGAGAACCTTGAGAGGCTCTCCAGGGGACATGATAGGGGAAACTATCACCCCATGTCCACAGGGCTTACTTACTGCTATTGCAGGATAGAAAGAGACAAAGGGGAAACCCAAGTCTGCCAGCAAGAAACCAGCAAGCACCCCTGTGCCTAGAAGGACATCTCCAAGACTGTCCAAAGTCACATCTGTGACTCCTCCAGCAGCTGAGGCTGAATGTGAGGTTCAACCCTGTATGGTTCAGCTAGATACTGAGGAAACAGATCTAGAAGAAGATCTTACTCTGGTAGGCGATCTTGACCCTGTTGACCATCCTGAGCTGCAGTCTTTACTGGCAGAAGGTGGACTCAACAGGGCAGATTCCAGCAAAGGACAAAGAAAGGGTTCTACCCTGGAAGGTCTTTGCCTAAGGCAGCTTCTCAGCTCAATGGGACTGAGCCTGGGAAGTATAGATTACACTGCGAAGATAGCCTCTTCTACTGTGAACCGACTGAGTCAACCCCTGGAGACTGCAAAAAACTTGTAGTACCTCTAGTGAACCGACTCCAGTTTCTGCAGTCAGCCCACGAGATACCTTTGGCTGGTCACTTAAGTTTTAAGAAGACCAAGGAAAGGTGCTCCCTTTACTTCTACTGGCCTAAGATGGGGTCAGAAGTAGAAAAATTCTGCAGAAGCTGCCACACTTGCCAAACCTCTGGCAAGAGTGGAGCCAATAATGTGGCACCCTTGGTGCCTCTCCCGGTGGTGGGAGTTCCTTCTGAGAGGGTTGGGATTGACATTGTTGGTCCTCTTGACCCTCCCACATCTTCAGGCAACAGGTTTATCCTGGTTGTAGTGGATCATGCCACTAGATTTCCCAAAGCCATACCTATGAGGACTGTTACGGCACCGGCTGTGGCTAAGGCCCTGCTTGGTATTTTTATCAGGGTAGGTTTTCCTAAGGAGGTGATATCTGACAGGGGATCAAATTGTATGTCCCACTACATGCAAGCCATGTGGAAAACCTGTGGAGTCACCTACAAGTTCTCAACTGCCTACCATTTCCAAACCAATGGGTTGGTGGAGAGGTTTGACAGAACTATGAAGAGCATGATAGGTGCTTTAGAAGAACCACTTAAGAGAAAGTCGGACCTTCTACTGCCATGCCTTCTCTTTGCATATAGAGAAGTTCCTCAGGAGGGAGTATGATTCAGTCCCTTCAAACTTCTCTATGGCCATCCAGTCAGAGGTCCATTGGCCCTGATTAAGGAGGGGTTGGAGAGTGCTCCTTCCCCCAAGCCAGTCAGGGTGACTGACTATGTGATAGGTCTCCAGAGGAGAATGTCACACATGATGCCAGAGGCAAGTGATAACTTGAAGTCTGGTCAAGCTCTGGCCAAACATTGGCATGACCAGAAGGCTAACATGGTTGAGTTCTCTCAAGACCAGCTTGTTCTTGTTATGGCCCCCACAAGGCAGAGGGCCTTGTAGGACAAATGGATAGGACCCTTCAAAGTTGTGGGTAAACCTGGAGAGGTGAACTATCTGGTGGATTTAGGCAATCCTAAGGAGGCTCCCAGAGTCTTTCACACCAACCGTTGAAAGGCTTATATCTCTAGACCTGACATAGGAGCTCTGCTTCTAGCTTCAGCTCAAGAGGAGGAGGAGAGTGAACCTCTACCTGACCTCCTCAGAGGCTTACTTTTAGATGAGCAAGTGGAAGGAGTTAATTTCTCTTCCAGTCTCACATCTGACCAGCAGGATGAGTGCAAGTTGCTGTTAAATCAGCTTGCCTCCCTGTTCTCACTTTCACCAGGCTTGACTCCTTGGGGCCAATATGATATACTCACTGTCGACTGTTTTCCTGTCAAAAGCAAGGGGGAACAGAATGTCAGACAATGTAAGAACCCATACAAGGAATGAGGTCAACAAGATGCTTGATCTCGGGGTTATAGAGCCCTCTACCAATTTAAGGTAATGCCTTTTGGACTAAAGAATGCACCTGCTACATTTCAGAGGATGGTCAATCAAGTTCTGAATGGGATGGAGGACCTCTGCATGGCATACTTGGATGACATTGCAGTGTTCAGCCCTACATGGAAAGAACATATTGAACACCTAGGCTATGTATTGCAGGCTCTGGAACAGGCCCACCTGACCATAAAGGCAAGCAAATGTCAAATTGGTCAGAGTACAGTGGTCTACCTTGGACATTAGGTAGGAGGAGGTGAAATAAGGCAATTGCCTAGCAAAGTACCAGCTGTACACAACTGGGCCACCCCTACTACTCAAACCCAAGTGAGAGCCTTCTTAGGTCTCACTGAGTATTACAGGAACTTCATAGAGAACTATGGCACCATAGCTTCTCCCTTGAATGTCATCTCCTCTCCCAAATTCCCCAAGAAGGTCAGATGGAATGAGGAGTGCAATCAAGCCTTTGAAGGTCTAAAGACAGCCCTTTGTCAAGCTCCAGTCCTAAGAGCTCCTGACCAACCCTTCATTGTACAAACTGATGCTTCTAATGTAGGTATAGGTGCAGTCCTTATTCAACTGGATGAGAAAGGTAGGGAACACCCCATTTCTTTCATCAACAGGAAGTTAAAGGATCCTGAGACAAGGTGGGCAACAATAGAACGTGAATGTTTTGCTATTGTGTGGTCACTGAAGAGGTTTAGACCATACTTGTATGGATCTACCTTCATCATTCAGACTGACCACCAACCCTTGAGATGGCTGATGCAAATGAAAGGGGAAAACCCAAAGTTAGTAAGATGGCAACTTTACCCTCTGGGGGACAGTAGTCAGCCTCAGAAATGGAATCGGTGGGAAGTCTAAAAGACAACCCTGTGCTACTGCACTGAGGGTGCTGTGTAACACACAAAAGAAGGGGGCTACTGTAGTGGTGTACTCCAGAGTCCACAATCACAAAAACAGATGAAATACACATGGCAAAACACAAGTAAGAGTGGAAGAAAAGGGTACACTTACCAAGTGGAAAAACATACTCCAGAAATCCAGAAAAGCTGCTGGGGGACTCACTAGGTAAGGGAATTTAGCCATTGAATGAGAATTCTCCCTAACACTCGCCCCCCTCAGACTAAGGGACAGGAGGATTTAATCCACTCCTAAATGGTTCTCATACATCTAATCGGTTACAAACATCCTAGAGAGACCATCAGCATGTTGGTGGTGACTTCCTGCTCTGTGCTCAATGGAAAAATAAAATCCTTCTGCCTGCAAGGATTTTATTTTTCCATTGAGCACAGAGCAGGAAGTCACCACCAACATGCTGATGGTCTCTCTAGGATGTTTGTAACCGATTAGATGTATGAGAACCATTTAGGAGTGGATTAAATCCTCCTGTCCCTTAGTCTGAGGGGGGCGAGTGTTAGGGAGAATTCTCATTCAATGGCTAAATTCCCTTACCTAGTGAGTCCCCCAGCAGCTTTTCTGGATTTCTGGAGTATGTTTTTCCACTTGGTAAGTGTACCCTTTTCTTCCACTCTTACTTGTGTTTTGCCATGTGTATTTCATCTGTTTTTGTGATTGTGGACTCTGGAGTACACCACTACAGTAGCCCCCTTCTTTTGTGTGTTACACAGCACCCTCAGTGCAGTAGCACAGGGTTGTCTTTTAGACTTCCCACCGATTCCATTTCTGAGGCTGACTACTGTCCCCCAGAGGGTAAAGTTGCCATTAACTTTACTTAGTCATTTAACCACAGATCCAGTACACCCCATCTTACATAGAGTACTGGAAAGTGTTAATCCTTAGCCCTTTTTATCTGTACCTCCTAGAGCATTGTTTCGCTCTTTTAACATTTACACCTGGCTGGTGGCATTGGTATCTACCCTAACTTTTCTACCGTGATTATACTATATAAACGTGGTACTGTTTTAGGCTATTATATTAGCCTCGAACTTAAACCCGCTTGACCAAATACTTTTTCTTTTGGCTCCGGTCGGGTTTATTTGCCATTTCTTTTTGTCAAAGTCCTTCTTGTGTTTTACTTTGTGCGGCAAACCAGGTTTGCCTTCTTTGTTCACTGTCTTTTGGTGGGCTTCTGCCAAGAAGCCCTCCTCTAGGCGCCTGGGTGTCTAGGTGGGCTGAATATGAGGGAGGGGTGTAGTCACCCCCTGCACAGGGTATCCTAGGAAACCCAAGTCGCACTTTTCCATGATTGGCTGAGGTGGTTGTCCGGGCTGGACAACCCCCCTGCTGCGTGATTGACAGCCAGGCTGTGTGAATGGGGGATTTTCGCATAAAAAGCAGGTCTCTTTGGCTAGAAGTCAGAGTCACCACTGGAACTACAAGGAACCGAAGAGAAGTGGAGAAGAAGATGGCTGCTGCAACTACCCCGTCCCGGTGAAGCCCTGCTGCAGTCCTGAGCTATCTACCCTTCGACACCCAGAGAAGATCCAGTCCGGAGTCTTCTTCCATTTAGCCTGGTGGGGATAACCAGCTCACCTTCTACAGCCAGAGGATCCTCTTCTTTGTCGAAATCGCTGCACACGGCTGTAGTGGTCCGGATAGCCATCTGAAGAGCCTCTCCTGTTTTTAAGGAGTGCACCTTTTATTCACCGTCGCTGCTGCCGGCTTCATCCCTTTGTGGTGCAGACCCCTCCAGACGTCCTCCTTTCGTCCCGAAGCTCCAGGAACCATGGGTCTGCAGGAAACTACAAAGAACAACTGCCATGGCCCCAGCCTCTTCTTTGAATAAGGTACTGTGTTCTGCTTGAGGAATTAGGGTGAACCCCTTTTCTTCATCTCCAAGGCTTGCCGTTGTCTTCCCTCCTTCTTATAACTTTTGCTTCCTCTGTTGACAATATCTAAGTACTCCTGGCAACGTTAAATCTTGAACTGTCCGACTGTGTGATCCTCGACAACAGGAACCCGGTTCCACTTGACACTGGCTCCGGCCTATTGACTCTTGAATTCCGTCAAATAGTGTTCTCTGATTCTCTATGCCTTGACAAAAGTATTGCCTATGATTTTTGACCCCAACTCTCTCTGGTTAACTCAGGTGCTAAGTGTGTTTTTGCCCCGGTAACAGTTCTTGCCTTGGATACACATTTCTTTAGTCAAAAAGTGATCGCAAGTGTATTCCCGGTAACATTTTTTGTTTCATAACACCGGTTCGTTAAAACATAGGGTACTTACCTTTTGTTAGAGTGTACCAAAGTTAATTGGTTGGTTGTAGTGTATTTTACGTGTGATTTTAAATTAATAGAAGTGTTGTGTTTATAACAAACGGTTTAAAAATAAATGTACTTATATTTTTTACCTGAAACCTTGAGTCAGTGTTTGCTTGAGTCACAGTAATTGTGGTCCCTTTGTGTAATCTCTGCTACTGCTCATATACTCTTGAGATAAGCCTGGCTGCTCCGCTACTGCTACCACTTTAACATAGTAGTACAGGCTTGTACCAAAGGTAAAACTTGTATTGCCACCTGTAGTCTTAATTGTGTGTAGTGGAACCTAAGGGCACTGCACAGGATTCTGCCTAACAAGTGGCTTTGATTCCTTTACTGCTGCTATTTTGGCAGTTTAACAGAATTACTGCCGTTTTTACCACACACTAGATTACGAGTTTGACGTTGATGGGGAGGATTTTCCTCCAGCCTCATATTGGAGGTAAATCCTCTGCTTTAAGGAAAAGAATCGAAGGAATTACCGCTTGTGGTAATTCCACCAAAGTACCATTGAATTCCTATAGACTCCAAAAATGGGGTTTTCCACAACCTATCCACCTCTCTTAATCCTGTGGTTAGCCCACTGGACTGAGCAGCAGTAAAGGTAAATGAACATGGCAGTATTTCCACGGATTTACTGCTGAATTACCCCCAAAGTCATAATGATATGATATGGCATTTGTAATGCGCCTGTACACAAGTGTTTCTAGGTGTGACAAGACCAGGAGGGAGAAACAGAGGGATGACAAAACATAATCTTACTAAGCCTTGTGTCATTCAGATTGTGCAAGTGAAGGGAAGTGGAAGGGGAGAAGTGCCGGGAGGGGGGGGTGCAGGTAGTCAAAACGTGCAGCCAGAGGGTGGCTCAGTGCAGGTTAATCAGAAGGTGCAGCCAAGGGGTGGCTCATAAGTGCAGAGAGAAGAAACTGTAGGGTTACAGATACAGACCACAAGTGCTGGAGGAGGCAAGAGGCAGTGTGAGGTGCAACTGGACATGCAGGGACCTGGGCCCAAGTTCAGAGGGTGGTTAGGTGACCAGTGCATTTCATCAGCATGGGAGAGGAAAAGAGAAAGCGGTAGCAAAAAGGAAGTTCTTGAGTAGCTTCCGGAACCGGAGGTGGCTCTGCTGAAGTTTGAGAGAGGCATGGAGGCTGTTCCAGAGGTAGGCCGCAGCCGAAGATAGAGATCTGCCCCAAGTCTCAGCTTGGAAAAGCGACTGACCCTCAGAGAGTTGGAGGTGGATGAGCGGAGAGCTCGAGCTGGGAGATGTTTATGAAGAGAGAGTTTGAGGTAGTGTGGACCCAGGCCCCAGAAAGCCATGTTGGCGATGCAGAGGGTCTTGAACTTGATCATTGCCACCACTGAGAGCCAATGAAGAGATTTCAGAGCTGAAGAGGTACGATCCCTGGTCTTGAGGCCAAGGATAAGTCTTGCAGTCCTGTTCTGGATAGGTTGTAGAGGACAGAGATTAGAGGCAGGGAGATTTATAAAGAAGCTGTTGCAATATTTCAGCCTAGAGAGAACTAGAGCTCTGGAGACAGTGAGCTTCTGGGGGAAGGAGAGGAAAGGAAGAATACCTCTGAGGAGGTGCAGCTGATAGTTTGACTTCTTCGAGACTTCAAAGATTTGAGGAGAAAAGGAGAGGGTGGAGTCGAAGATGCTTATTAGCCTCACAGGTAGGAGCAGGAAGAATGCCCAGAGTGGGCAGCCAGGGAGAGAGAGGAAAGGAGGGAGCTGGTGTTCCGAGGAGGAGGATCCCCTTCTTCCTGGCATTAAAGCAGAGATCATTGGCACACACCCCTCCTGAATTGCGCAACGACTGTCTGGAATGAGAAAAGGAGTAGAGGTGGCTGAGGGGAGTTTGAAAGAGAGCTGGGTATCACCATCATAACACTGAAAGTTGGAGCAGAGAGCAGTGATGCAGTGAGCAAGAGGTACCAGGTATTGGGTGAACAGCCAGGGAGAAAGGTTAGACCCCTCTGGAAGACCAAAGGTAGATAGAGAGATAGAAGAAAGGAAGGACCCAACCTGGAACTGAGATGGTCGATCAATGAGAAAGGAAGTCATCTAGTCCAGGGCCTCATCAGTAGGAGGAGGAGGAGGAAGAAAGGGTGGACAGGATGTCCTGAGTTTTAGTGATATAATGAGAAGCCAAGGCCGTACAGAGTGTCTGGGAGGGAATAGGAGATGTGGAGACTGCAGCAGGATTGGCCAGCTCCTTGCAGATTTTGAAGAGCTCCTCCAAGTTGTTAGATGCCGCAGAGACATGGGCTTGAATGTGTGCTCTCTTCTTGGTGAGGACAGAGTCTGTACTGCCTTTGGAGCAGGTGGCAGAGGGTGCTCCTGTTGCCGCGTTGCCCTCCACTTCTTCTCATCCACCTTGCACTTGCGTTTGAGGGTGACTTTGTCAGAGTTATAGAAAGAGTTGCACTTGGATTTGGGCTTCAAGGAGAACCGCATGACAAGGGCAAGTACATCAAGAGTGTCAGGGATAGAAAGATGAAGGTTAGCTAGGGATGTGTCAGGATGTGAGTCAGCCAAAGGTGCAGAAGGAAGAGAGAAAGTAGCAGTGAAAGCCTCAACTGACACATGCTTCATGGGTCGATGACTGAGAAGGTAGGTGGCAGTGCTGGAGTTGGCTTGGCGTGAGGGGTAGAGAGGGGGAGATGGGAAGAAAGGAGAAAGTAGTGGTAACAGGGTTGGAGAGAGTGGGAGGTCTGAGTAGATCAGAGCATTCAGGGAGTGTCCTGCAGAGTGAATCGGGCCAGAGGGGAGAAGAGAGAGAGAGTCGCAGGGGTCCCGGAAGTGTCCTGCAGAAAGACAGGAAGCATGCAAGTGGATGTTAAGGTCTCTGAGGAGGATAAATTGAGAGTTAGAGGTGAGGAAGGAGGAGGAGAGGTCCACCCATTCAGAGAGGAAGGGGGCTACCTGGATGAGTGGCCAGTAGATAGTGGCCACATTGAGAGGAAGGCCAGGAGAGATAGGGCGCCTTCAGACCAGGTATTCAAAGGAGGAGTAGTCTTGCATAGAAATCATAGATGTAGGGATACACTCTGGGAAGATTAAGGCTACACCCCCACCAGGATGGTTGGTTCTGGGCACAGAGAGGATCCTGTAGCCATAAGGAATTAGAGTGTCAAAGCCTGTGACAGAGCTAGCCGTAGACCACGTCTTGCTCAGACCTAGTACATCCAGACTGAGTTCTTCCAGGAGACAGCAGATGTCAGAGGAGTGTTTGACAGCTAAGCGAGAGTTGAGAGTAGCAATGTGGAGCAAGTTGCCCCCTTTGAAGGACTTCCATGGAGTGGTACAGGTCAGAGGTATGCCCTGTGTAAGAGTTGTAGGAGCTCAAGGATGGGCAGAGGAAGAAGGAGGAGAGGGCAAGGTAGCCAAGGAGGAGGAGGTGGGTGATGGCGGAAGGAGGCAACAGGGTGGCCGGAGAAGCATCAGAGGCAGCCATAGAGGTGGCAGAGGATGGAGGAGGCAGAAGAGCCAGAGAGGGGAAAGAAGGGACAGCAGGAGAAGAAAGGAAGTTTATAAAGCATGTGAAGCATCTATCAAAAAGCAGTAGGTTGGGCTGAGGGCCTTAGACCAAGATGGTGCCCTTTAGGTAAACATTAATGATGGTCTTGGAGTAGTGGAAGGTGGCTAGGAGGGCCTCCCATTGGGTGCCACCATCAATGGATGAAGAGGAAAAAGGAGAGGGAACAGAGACCATATGGGGGTTCATATGCCTGGAGAGGGAATGATTAAGGGGATGTTAGTAAGGGTCTGTCTGGAGAAAGAACTGGTGTAGGTATCAGCAATAGGGATGCCTGGGTTGGAGACCAGGATATCCCTTTTGGACTTATTCCTGCCAGATTTAGTGAAATGGATAGGATAGTCAATAGAAAAGCAGTTAGAGAAGATAGGTGAGACAGAGAGCACCATAGAGGGTGCAGAGGGAAGAGTAGGGACGAAGAGTGGAGAGGGGAGCTAGGGAGCAAGCATGCAGGTGAGAAGCACTTAGATGGGGAGACAGAAGGAGGATGGGCACACAGAGGACAAAAAAAATCAGTAGCAATACATAGACAAAGTCAATTGCCAATTGTACCTATAAGTAAAGAATGGACACATCAGGGATGCAGGAAGTACAAAGTAAGCAAGCAACCATGTAGAAACACAACAAAATAACCAAACAATCACTTAGGGAACCTAGAAGTAAGGAAGAGCACAGCAGGGATACAGGCAGTACAATGTTAGCAAACAGCAATATATAACAAAATTGCCAAAAGACAGAACAATCAACCAGGGAACATAGAAGAAAGGAATGAACAAAGGAGGGATGCAGTCAGTAAAAAGTAAGCATGCAACCATGGAGAACAAGAACATAAAAAAAAAACAGAACAATCCAACAGGGAACCTAGGAGAAAAAAATGAAAAAAGCAGGCTGCAGGCAATGCAATATAGTCAACAACCGTGGAGAGCAAAAACCTCGAGAACAGTACACAATAGATCAGGGGATGGGGCTAGGAAGAAGGAAGGGGGCCAGGAGAAGGGAAAGGGGCTAGGAAAGGGGGAATGAGAGGTCTTCCGGGGAATGCGGAGTGCGCGTGGGCCAGTGGGGATAGAAAGGCCCTAATGAGACCCTAAACCATGAAACTGGCACGTGTATCTGCCTAAAATCAGCCCACACTAGACAGTTCAGCTGAGCCTATATGCATTGCCCTACTGCCCTAGTCGGTCAGTCCGAGCTTGGCTATAATTAGGTCAAAAACTGAGAATCCATTGTCTTATGAACATTGGGGTTGCTGCATCCTAATCGAAGGAATCATTGAAAGCTTATTCCATATAGATGGCACAAGCTTTGACCACTTGCTCGTACATCAAAGACACTAAAGAACAATTCCTTCACTTAGTAAAATTCCGGAAGAATGCAGCCTTACTTATCCATGTTTGCCCACCAGCGATTTTTGGGCACTGATCGTCCTTTTCCAGGTTGCTAAACTATTAAAAACAAATAATTATTGTCATCTCTTTTTGGTGTGGAGAGGTTCCTCATGACCTAAAAAGGTGCAGAAAATAAGTACTGTACGAAAACAAAAGTAATTGTCAGCCATTTTATGCCTTCCTTGCCAAACTTTTGGACTATTTATAAACCGTTTTCAATAGCATTTTCCCATTGAAAAATGTTTTTGTGCATCATGCCCTACATGACTGTAAACAGCAGTGGAAACTGCTACAGGCCTAGCACCTTCCTAGACCAACTCCAAGAAGGCTTTTGTGAAGCATGGCTAGCATGAATAGCCCAACTGTCTAATAGTAACAACCTGAGGGGCAGGCAAGCTGGATCAATGCTCCCGGGGCCTTAATCGTCTGTGACCTCTCGGCTACCTCTGATATGCTACACAACTGGCTTCTGCTGCCACCAGTCTCCTCTTGCGCCGCAGCTGGTGGCTTACATTTTTAGATTTTAGATCAGCACCATATCCAAAATAAATTTTCAAATTTAAACTCACCTTCTCACTTCAGCTTATCTCATTCCTCTTTCAACCAATTTGCTCTGATTTTGAAACTTTCAGTGATACACAGCTAATAAAGATTACCCCTGCTAGCTGCACAGGGAGTATTAATTCTACTAAAGACTAGGAGGCGAGCATTATGCTTCAACTTCTTTAATTTACCACTCTTCAGCAGTTTCAACAAACTCAGAACCATCACCAACATTGAAAACAGTCTACACAGACTTTTCTCCTTTTGAACTACAACTCCCATAGTCTCTGTAGTCCATCTCAGTGCTTGCTCAGCTATGACCACATCCTGTCCCTGAGCTCCTCCTCTCTTTTACTCGCTCTGAAAGTCATAATAAGGACTCCACACTAAGTCCTGCAACTGGCAACGACTTTAACCATTCCAAACGAATGTCGAACTTCCTCGACCTTGGCTACTACCTCTGCTAGCCTCCTCCATCAATTATCCTTCTGCTCCTCACCTAGGAATAACAGAAAGTAGAAAAAATCAGGGTGGTGTCCATGTATTGACTCTATTAACATATTATAATGACATACGATCATTCAATGTAAAGCTCAATACATCTTTGGGTGGGAATTTAATGATCACCTCCTAGTCTTTAATAGAATTAATACTCCCTGCGCAGCTAGCAGGGGTAATCTTTATTCTATGACAAGATTGGAAGCAAGCATTATGCTTTTTCAAAGCTTCCCAACACCGTGACCGCTAAACTCTTGGTCGGCTTGAAATAGAATTCTTTAAAAGTTCGATCATTCGACCAATCTGCTGTCAACATAATATCTCTGAGGGATACCCCTGTCTTATAGGCTTTGGACGCCATCGCTCCTCTCACCGAATGCGCTCCATACTTCTCTACATCTATTCCTGCCGCCTGCATCACTTCCTTAACCCATCTGGCTATAGGAGCTGTGGACACCCCTTTGAATGGCTTCCTGCGCGCAATCAGCAATTGCTTCGTACTCGCTGCTCTGATCTCCTCAGTTCTGCTCTCGTACTCCTTTTCGCAGCTCACTACGCACCATTTAGGTCTAGCCAGGAAATATGGGTAGTGAACTGAAGATGTCCCCGTCTTGGTTCTTCCCACGATTGTAAAAGTCACGCCTTCCGGACCAAATGCCTTCCTATCTACCTCCAGGGTTCTTACGTCTGATACGCGTTTACAAGAAACTAGACATAAGAGCATCGCTAGCTTCCTGATAACTGCTTCATAGATAAATATCTGTTCCCGGGCCAACTCTCTACTAGTTTAAGAACTGATAGGACATCCCAGACTGTCTTGTATCGAGGCTCAGGAGGCACTTTAAATCTGGCTCCTCTAATCAGCCGTACTACCGCTGGATGTTCCCCTGCTGACACTCCCTCAATAGGGAGAAGCCCCGCGGATATGGCCGACCTGTACACTCCTATGGTACGAAACGCTTTACCACCTTGTAGTAGTTGAGCTAAGAAATTCAAAATCATCACTATAGGGGCCGAAATGGGATGAAGACCTCTCCCCTTGCACCAGCTAGTCCACTTGGCCCAAGCCGCGTCGTAGCTCCTTCTTGTGGACGGAGCCCAGGAATCTGCAATGAGCTGCGCAGCTTGCGCCGAAATGCCTGGCAGCACCCAGCGTCTCCTGATATTCTGCACGCGATGAGCGGGAGAGTCCCCCTCACTCTCAGAGGGTGATACGACCCAGCTGGGTCCGTGAGCAGTTGTTCTCCTTCTGGAAGAAGCCTCGGGTAATCTACCACCTGTTCCATGAGTGTCAGGAACCATACTTGTGACTTCCACATGGTGCTACCAATAGCAACTCCACTGTCTCCCTCCGACACTTCGCTAGAACTCTGCTCACCATCATGAATGGCGGGAACGCGTAATGTGACCTCCGTTCCAGTCTTGTAGGAACGCGTCTGTTCCTCAAGCTCCCGGATCCAGCCTCCAGCTGAAATACTCTGCTGTTTGGGCGTTCAACCGGGACGCGAAGAGGTCTATGTGCACTGAGCCCCATCTCTCTATCATCCTCTGAAAGACTGCTGGATCCAGCTTCCAATCGCTGGAATCCGTGAGGTACCGAGAGTTCTAGTCCGCTATGACGTTCAACGTTCTGGGCAGGTATTCCGCCGTGACGGACGTCTCTGACTGCAGGCAGAAGTGTCAAAAGTCCTTCGCTAGTTCGGCCAGCATCCTGGATTTGGTACCGCCCAGGTGATTTATGTAACGCACTGCCGATATGTTGTCCATCTTTAGAAGGACACAAGATATCATCTTCTCCTTCGTGAAGGCCCTGATCTCAAAGGACCCTGCAAGGAGTTCTAGACAATTTATGTCTAGGCGAAGTTCCTCCTCGCTCCATTTCCCTCCTGTCTGCAGGTTTCCGCACCTTGCGCCCCAGCCTAACCGGCTGGCATCGGATTCTATGACTAGATCCAGTCTGTCGCCGAAAATGGCACGCCCATTCCAGGCGTCCATATTCTGTAACCACCATTCCAGCTCTGTCTTGGATTCGTGATCCAACGGCACTGTCTGATGGTAGCGCAGGCCCTGCTGTAGATGCCGTATCTTTAATCTCTGCAGTGCTCGATAATGAAGTGGACCTGGAAATATGGCCTGAATAGAAGCTGCAAGCAGCCCTACTATTCTTGCTAAGGTTCGGAGAGATACAAACTGCTTCTGCAGACATCCTCTGAGTTCCCTCTTGATGTCGCGAATCTTCCGAGCTGGCAGCTCCAGAGTCGCTTTCCAGGTATCCAGAATGAACCCTAGAAAGTCTAACCTCTGTGCCGGTTCGGTATCTGATTTTTCCTTGTTCACTAGGAACCCTAGAGACGACAACAGGTCTATTACCCACTCTGTCTGGTACCTGAGGGTCTCTCGATCCTCGGCCAGGAGCAGTAGGTCGTCTAGATAAATGATCAATCTTATACCTTTCTCTCGTATGGCCGCCGCTACTGGCTTCATAACTTTGGTAAAGGCCCATGGAGCCGACGCAAGCCCGAAGGGCATAGTCTTGAACTGCCAGAGCTGTCCTTTCCAGCGAAAAGCTAGGAAAGTTCTGAACTCCTCCGCTATCGGGATTGTCAGGTATGCATTTTTCAGATCCAACCTGGTCAACCAATCACTCTCTCTGAGCGTGTCTCGGAGCTGATGGATGCCCTCCATCTTGAAGTGTCGGTACACAATCCACCCGTTCTAGGTTTATGACTGGACGTACTTTCTCCTTTCTGTGCACCAGGAACATGTTGCTTATGAAAGCGGGCTCCCTCGAACATTCCTCTATGGCGTCCTTCGTCACTAACTGGCGTAACTCCTGGTCTAGCAGGCTCTGCTCTGCACGCTCTAAACGCTGCTAGTGGGGCCTGCGCGCTTGCATTGGTGACTAAACAAACTCCAAGCGTAATCCCACTACTGCTTGCATCGCTGGAAAGCTCGCGCCAACTTTTCCAGAACATGCTTGTTCTCCCTCCTACAGGAGGGTAATATACAGCTCTCACCTTGAGTGAACCCTTGTCCACGACCGGAGCCTCTTCCTCTGCGACCCCTCGGGAAGCGTCCTCTGGAAGGGAAGAAGGAGTCCTGTTGTCTACTCTCCCAGTACTGGGCTCTGGGATTCTGGGGCCTTCTTACTCCTTGGTTACGACCAGTCGACCGACCTCTGTGGCGACTGGCCCCTCCAAAAACTCGACTGGGGAAAATCTTCCAAGGGAGGGGGGCTGCTAGTCGCGGTCGGATCTCCGCTGCTCTAATTCCCACGGGGAGGGACGCCAAACTATCATATCAGGACTTTGCCAGGCGCCCTCTATTTTCTTACCTATTCCTCACTGTATTCTTATTACAGCCTCAATCAGCATAGCTATTACAGCATTAATCTCATCTTACACTAATCAAAACCATAAACTTTTCTACCAAAATAGGGAGATAACCAAAATAGTACTTATCTGCTTAAAGAGCAGTAAAAGAAGAGGAGGAGCTCAGGGACAGGATGTGGTCATAGATGAGCAAGGACTGAGATGGACTACAGAGACTATGGGAGTTGTAGTTCAAAAGGAGAAAAGTCTGTGTAGGCTGTTTTCAATGTTGGTGATGGTTCTGAGTTTGTTGAAACTGCTGAAGAGTGGTAAATTAAAGAAGTTGAAGCATAATGCTCGCCTCCAGTCTTGTCATAGGATTGTAAAGCTACCTGCAGCAATGCAGACCTGCTGAAGTGTCATGGATAACTTGATGAACAATGTCAAACGGATGCTCAAGCCCTCCAGACAGAGATTCTACTAATGGGACTCCAGTAATATCTCACTCTGTCTTCTGGTCACTTGAACTCATGCTTCAAACCCTGCCAGGAATGCAGGAGTCCCAAGTTTGCAACATATTCTCAGTATCTCTACTGCTTATGCACAGCACCTGACGTATGACTGCCCGTGGGGAGTTATTTTATTTTGTATTTGTTTCTGGGTGAAACACCTTGTACCCTCAATAGCAAACACAATACTACTCCAAAACTTCAAATACTTAAAAGCCATTCCGGGAAATTAGCTTTCTCTGATCTCAAAGATTTTGTCAAAACTGTTTTTTATTTCTTCCAGAAACACAATCAGCTTTATTTAAAGATACAGAAACATTTTTTTTTTAAAAAGAACATTTCATAAAAGCTACCCTAAATAAAATCATAATGAACATGACAACAACCCATTATATTCAGATGCCCTCAGAGAGAGGAGGAAGACAACATTATGTTTGGCCCCCAATCCTAAAAGCATTTAGCGAGAAACATTCAAACATATAGCACAGAAAAGGTTCACTTAGGGGGGCTAAAAACATAATCGGAGGTCTACATTGAAAAATAAAATTCGCTTACAAGTGGAATAAGGGCTCTGCTCCTTAATTTACAGTATTGTGCGCAGAACAATATATAGTCCAGTAAAGTCTCAGGTGTGTCCGGATCTCATGCACAACTACAAACATCACCCGTACTCTTTCCAACCCATTCACACTTCAGAGAATTTAAAGGCACTAGAGTTAACAATAAACCCTGAGCCGCAAGGGCATTGCCACATAAGGTAAGGCCCGCGGAGCCCCTGGTAGTGAGGGCCTTAACGAAGGTCCTGGGGCCATTACCTGATGCAGTAATGCCCGTGCAGCGATGGGCTTATTGCCATTGGTATTCCACGGTTAAAAGCCATGGGAAACTAATGTCATTGCATTTGTGTTTGGCGTCTGCCTTTGTGGTTTTCACTGCGGCAGTTGCAGGACGCGCAGTCTAGTATTTTTGCCACCATGATATGGAGCAGCAGGGCGCCATTTTAGCTTCCTGTTGCTCCATATCAATGGATTGATAAATGGAAAGAAAAAATAGTCAGGAAGGAAGAACATGGCGTCAAATTCCCAAAATTCCCAAACTGGAATGTCGGGTCGGCTCCGGCGCGAGATGCACGCGTTGCATGAAATGGATTAAAGTGTGGTAAGGCTTGGAAATTGACCAATCGCTGTAAAGATCTTTTGATGTTTGTGACGCTCAGGGTACTAATTGGAAATATGTTGTTGTGCGGGATGCCAAGGTCACAATGAAGGGCGTATGTGTGTGAAAATATCCGGACCTGCAACAATCATCTCAAAATCGTTTTTTTCTGCTGTTGATAAACAGTTATCATTACCATCCGCTCATTCCCCTGGCGCAGCGGCTGCTGAATCTGCCGATTTTGCATGCTAGGTTGCTCTCCAAGGAGTGTTTGAAGCAGAATATGGCTGCATTTGTTTCTTTTGTCTGCAATACACGTTTCTCAACATGGCTCTGCCACTCCAAGGTCTTAACAAATGTAATTCCCAAATAATTATACACATTTTCCAAGTGAAGATGTGAGTGATTACAGTGCAACGTGAAGGACGAGATTTACTTGTTATGTACTTGAATAACCTCAGACCTGTCTGTGCATACTGACAGGCCTCCCTTGACCTTAAACTCAGTGGGCCTGATTCATGAAACTTTTAGCACGGTAAAAGTCAATTTGCACTGCCAACCGACACCCTGATTCACAGAGCGGTGCAAAGTGTGTTTTTATGGTGCAAAGTCACTTTGCACTGCAAAAATACACTTTGCACCACTCTGTGAATCAGGATGTTTGTTGGCAGTGCAAAGTCAGTTTGCACCAGTGCAATGTCACTTTGCACTGCGCTGAACATTCCATGAATCAGGCCTAGTGTGCGTGTGCATTAGGGCCTGTGGGCAACACGCACTGCATCATCTGTATAAAATAACACAGAAATGTATGCCCAGCAAGAACAGGAGCATCTCTGTTATCATTAAATATGTCTTTACCTCAATACGAGATTAAGGGCCTTATTCACAGAAGCTTTACAAATGGTGCAATCCCATTGGACAACGCTCTGTGAATCATTCCCTTAATAGCACAGGGGCACCACTTTCTGGTGTGAAGGGTCCTGATAAATCCTCTGACACTTAAAGTGCACAATGCTGTCCTCATACTATATTAAACAGAGACTGAAATAGTCGTCACGTGTTAATTGACCAGAACAGCTCTCGGTTGATGCAATCAGAAGCATTCGAACAGTCCATAAGTGCAAGAAATGTTGGTGCACCCAGAACCTACCTGTCAGCATTGAAGAATTAAGGTCCTGATCAATTTTACCAATACCTTTGCAAAACTGAAATTGGACAGGTGATCTAGGATAGCAAGACCATGATCAGTCCCACACGTGTGCATGCGATAGTCTACTCAACAGTTTCCAGGCTCCATCCAAGTGTGATATAGTCTGGTAAAAATGAATCTCTCCAGTCTCCTTTTTAAAAAGGTGATCTAAGGTAGATCATTCACAGCTCAAGGGAATGAATAAAGAGGCATAAACTGCAATGAAAGCACAGGCCAAAAATGGCTGCCCAAATAAGATATCCAATGTACACAAATCCGTTATGTAGAGGCCTGACCCAGAATGTTGTGATCTGCAGTCCTACTTAAAGAACACTAACCTCCTCACATCAAAAAAATTCAATGTGTCCAACTCATCGATCTGTTGGTCCTGCCGGCTTTCTGTTTGGACAGAATTCAATGGTGTGGTGTGCTGCGGACTCATTTTATGGGACCACATAGTGTGTTTGTAGTTTCTCCTTTAGTTCTGGTGTTTTCTAACTTATGGTGGTAGTCAGAGGGAATTCCGCTAAAGTCCCCATACCACTCCATCCCTTTATCAGAATGTACAAATACATGATCCTGCATCACCCAAAAAACTCCCAGGAGCAGGAACAGGTACAGCAGCAGGGGTGGTTCTTAAGCAGCCCCTTTGTGCCCTACGGTGATTATATTACCCTACATTGGTTTTAGGGGGTATGCTTGTGGCAGGTAATATTTAGTTGGGCCTCACCAGTGGTGCAAGCCTATTTGCCCCCTCAGTAGCCCAATGTACCTTTATCTTAGCCAGTGGGGTATACATGTTGTTTAGGTTCTACTCTTGGTCATTTGCTTTTAGATCCCTTGTTCAGAAAGAACATAAGCCAGGTTTAAAATGGTTGTTATGTACACATGGGCTCTTTGTGTCCCTGTGTCAAGATTGTTAACGGCTAGGTCTCTCTCCCGTGACCCCTCCTCACCTGAGGTTCCTGGAGCGGTGTTCAATGTTTGTGAGATCCCTCTACTTCCTCTAGTAGTAGCCGTCTGGGTCTTCTTTCCGTGGTCCTTTACCTTCTTATCGTGGAGGTAAGGACGGGCTCCACTGGAGGCCACCTTGGCAAGTGGGGAACTCCCCGCCAAGAGGGACCCCCAGTAAGCCCGTCCGAGTATCCAGGGAAAAAGCTTCTGCGGCACCAAAAAACCCTGAAGCACACAGGCAGAACGTGGAGCTTGATCGGACCGGCGGTTGAGATATTGTGTATCCAATATTCAGGGGGAAGCTCCGTGTAAGGTAATAGGGAAAGGCAGAAAGAAGAGGAAGGCAGAACAGAGCGAGATAAAGGATGAATGCCTAGAGAGGCTTTAGTGAGCGCAGAGGCACAGGAAAAGAAAGGAATCTACGGCCCGGACAGAGAAGAAACTGGGAGCCGGAGGCGAGCAGAAGGAGAGCACTCAACCGAAGCCGGATGAGAGAGAGTGGGAGCGAGGGAAGGAGGCAAAGAAAAATGCCGGGCGGAGCGAGGAGGGGCGGAAGCTGAAGAAAACTCCCGCAAGCAGGACCAGGACCAAGAGCGAACAGCTGGCAACTCGAACTAGAGTACCGAAGCCAAAACAGGAAGTGGAAGCGATACAACGCACTGGAGACGTAGGTTTCAGTGCGTTGTTATAGAAACGCTGCCTGGAGGCGGCCATCTTGGAAGAGGACTAGACCGTACGTAACGGTTCTAGTCATAGACTGATCACCTAAGTCGGGAAAGGGACCATCTATGCCAAACCTTCCATGGCCGGAACATAACAGTATGACCTCTTCTCCTCGGAGTCCCCCCCGGCTTGCCAGGATGTCTACTGTGGAACAATCGCAACAGACAAGGTGCATGGACATGATGACAAGGTTCCCAGGTACGTTCCGCCACTGAGTATCCCTTCCAATGAATCAGATATTGTAGGGACCCCCGGTAATATCTAGAGTCCACCACATGAGATACTTCATATTCCTCCGGCTCCGAGACAGGAGGTATCCTTGGTTGGATTCTGGGTCTTTGGTAGGGATCCGGTACATACGGCTTTAATAGAGAAGTATGAAACACAGGGTAAATTCTCTTCATCTTCTGGGGGAGTCGAAGACGGTATGCCACTGGGTTAACTCGTTTGATTATCGAGTAGGGACCCAGGTACTTGGGAGCGAATTTGCCAAGGTGTAACCATCGAGGTAGGTACTTGGTCGAAAGCCAAACCAAAGTGCCAGGTGTCCATTCCGGGTTGCTTCGTCTATTCCGATCTTCCCGCTCCTTGGTATTCTTGCGGCTGTCCTCCAATGCCTTCAGGGCCATCCTTTGGGTGGATCAAATTGCTTCTAATAAACTGTCCACCGTGGGAGAGTCTGAACAGTTCTTCCGAAGGCCTGGTACATGGGAAGGGTGGAATCCATAGGTGCACAAAAACGGACTCATCTTTATGGCAGAATGATATGTGTTATTATACGAAAATTCAGCCAAGGGTAACAAGGATGTCCAGTTGTCCTGCTCCCTGTTACAGAAACTTCGGAGGTATTGCTCGAGGGTGGCATTCAGCCTCTCAGTCTGGCCATTGCTTTGCGGATGGAATCCCGATGATAGTGCTCTCTGTATTCCTAATTGTTCACACAAGGAAGCCCAGAATCGTGATGTAAACCGCGACCCTCAGTCTGAAAGTACAGTCTTGGGTAACCCATGCAGTCGAACTATTTCACGAAGAAATACTGTTGCCATTTCTGGAGCTGTTGGGAGTCCCGCAAGTGCGATAAAGTGGGCCATCTTACTTAAGGAATCCACTGTGACCATAACGGTTCTATGACCTGCCGAGGGTGGCAAATCCACAATAAAGTCAGTAGACACGTGTTCCCAGGGCTGAGATGGTACCTCCGGTTGTTGCAACAGACCTAAAGGTCTACCAGTTTGGGGTTTGTTAACAGCACATACAGGACAAGAGAACACGTATTGTTTGACATCTTGAGACATGGTTGGCCACCAAAAAAGCCTCTTCACCAATTCCGTCGTATTCCTCAGGCCCTTATGTCCTGCCAAGGGAGACTCATGGCACCACCTCAGCACCTGCGTCCTCAGATTATGTGTTGGGATGAATAAAGCTGAGTCGTGATATAATAGTCCATCTTTGAGAAGGAGATTAGGGTCTATACGGTTGCTGCACTGAATTTCCTCTTGCACTGCTTGCAGAAAACTAGAAACCACTGAAATAAATTTCTTGTTGGCAAGTAGCAGCTCGTTTCTGGACTGTGTCTCAGGAGAAACTTTACAGCTTCTAGACAAGGCGTCTGCCAAGATGTTTTGAGAGCCTGGTAGATACGTAAGATGGAAGTCGAATTGAGAAAAATAATATGCCCACCTAGCATGTCTAGCATTGGTGCACTCCATCTGTTGCAGCACCCGTAAATTATGATGGTCAGTTCTTATGACAAAGGGCTCAAGGGATCCTTGTGAGAGGTGCCTCTATTCTTCACAGGCTTTCTTCATAGTCAGGAGTTCCTTCTCCAATACCGAATAATTTCTTTCACTAGGGCTCAAGGTTTTGGAAAAATAAGCTACCGAATGTTCCGCTCCGTCCTCAGAGTTCTGGAGCAGGGCCGCTCCAATAGCGTTCTCAGACGCATCGGTCTCCAAAACAAAGGGACGTGTCTGGTCAGGTTGGACCAAAATGGGAGCAGAAGTAAACAATCTCTTGAGATGCTGAAAAGATCGTATTGCGTCGGAGTCCATCTGAAACCTAACCCCTTGTTTCAATAGTGCTGTGAGTGGTAGAACAATCTTAGAGAAATGAGAGATGAATCGACGATAAAAATTCGCCAGCCCTAAAAACCTTTGAACCATCTTGATACACCTGGGTTCTGGCCATCGTAAAATGGCTTCAATCTTCCCTGGGTCCATCCTGACACCCCTATTGGATAGGATGAAACCTAAATAGGGGATAGAGTCAGCATGAAATTGACATTTTTCGAGCTTCACCAAAAGCTGATTCTCTTGGAGACGTCTCAGAACTTCCTTTACCACCTGGATATGTTCATTCAGATGTACAGAAAATATAAGGATGTCGTCAAGATATAGTAAACTACGGATTGATATAGTAAATCTGAGAATATACGATCCATAAATCTTTGAAATATTGCGGGGGCATTGACCAGACCAAAAGGCATCACCCTGTATTCAAAATGGCCTAGGGGAGTCCTAAAAGCAGTCTTCCATTTGTCTCCTTCCTTAATCCGAAGGAGATGATAGGCCCCCCTTAGGTCCAACTTGCTGAATAGACGTGACCCCTGCACCGCCTCCAGGATATCTCTTATCAGTGGCATTGGATATCTATCCCTACAAGTGATCCTATTGAGACCTCTATAGTCAATGCAGGGTCTAAGTTCTGTAGTTCCCCTCTTGGGTATAAAGAACAGGGAGGCCCCACCAGGAGATCGTGACTCCCGGATCAGTCCATTCTCCAGATTCTCCTCCAGATATTCTTTAAGGGCCTTCCTTTCTGGAAGAGATAAAGGGAACATTCTTCCGAAGGGCACCACTGCACCCTCCTGTAACGCGATGGAACAGTCTTCTGGTCTGTGGGGTGGCAGGAGGCGTGGAACCTTGTCTTCAAATACATCGGAATAGCATTGGTATATCAGCGGAATGCTCGAGACCACCTTAGTCTGTAGAGTGTTTCCCTGCCCCTCCTGTCTCTCTTGTACCGGCTTACTGAGGCAGTTATCATGACAAAACTCAGAGTCAAATCTTAGAGTGTTAAGGGACCAATCAATGCAGGGATTATGCTTCCTGAGCCAAGGGATCCCCAGTGTAATGGGGAAATGAGCCGCTCTTATCACGTCAAAACTGATCCTTTCTTGGTGATCTCCCATCTGTACCCATATAGGTTCGGTCTCTGAAACTATGGGTCCAGAAACGAGAGGCGTACCATCAACTCCTTCGACTGGAATGGCACGGTATTTAGTCTGACAGAGAACTCCTTGATCCGTAGCCCAGACTCTATCCACAAAGTTCCCTGCTGCGCCGCTATCCAACATAGCCAAAACCTCCACAGACTTCTCGGTAGACAACTGTAATCGGACCTGGAAAACCATCAAGCGAGAATCCTCGGCTACACCTGAGGCTTGGGTGTGATTACAGGGCTTTCGATGGTTTCCCCCGACGTCGCCCCTGCACAGACTCGGGGGGTAGCGTTTCCCTTCTTCCGGGGAGGCACATCGGGACAATTCCGGAGTAAATGCTTAGATGACCCACAGTACATACATAGACCCAATTCACGTCTTCTTCGCCTTTCTTCAGGTGTCACCGGGCCCCTGGCTGAACCAATCTGCATAGGTTCTTCAAATACAGACTCCGGCTTAGGTACTACCTTGGTTGCTGGAGGAGTGTCATTCAAGGGAGAGTAACCCCGTTGCCGTCTCTTCTCAATTTGTCTCTCATTCAGCCGATATTCGATCTGTAGGGTTAAGGTAACCAGTTCCTGGAACGAACCAGGTCGTGAAACTCGCGCTAGTTCATCTTTGAGTTCTTCGTGTAAACCCCTCCTAAAGATGGTTTGTTGTGCCGAATCAGGCCATCCAGACTCGGCAGCCAACTTCTGAAATCTGGAAACATAAGTTTGGACGTCAGCACCACCCTGCCTGACATCCAACATAGCCTCATATGAAGCAAAAACCACTTCAGGGAGACCGAATCGCGCTTGAAACTGTTGGGAAAACTGATCAAAATTCTGTAAGACCGGGTCATTATTAGTCACTAGTGGAGTGGCCCATGCCAACGCATTCCCCACCAAGCTTGAGATTAAGAAACCCACCTTTGCCTTATCTATCTCGAAGGCCTTTGGTCTAAACATGAAATACACCTTACAGGCATCCATAAATTCCTTCCATGACCTGGGATTTCCATCATACTTGCCAAATGACAGAGGCATCGGGGGGAGGTCACCTCTATCCTCATTGCGGGCGGCTACTTGAAGTCTCAAAGAGTTGTTCTCTGCCTGCATGTTTTGCATTTGCACTGTAAGTCCCTGGATGGCTGCCACCAACTCTTGATATTGTTCCAGGGTAGCCATAGATGTTTTCTGGCGTTGTATACTGTCAAGATTGTTAACGGCTAGGTCTCTCTCCCGTGACCCCTCCTCACCTGAGGTTCCTGAAGCGGTGTTCAATGTTCGTGAGATCCCTCTACTTCCTCTAGTAGTAGCCGTCTGGGTCTGGGTCTTCTTTCCGTGGCCCTTTACCTTCTTATCGTGGAGGTAAGGACGGGCTCCACTGGAGGCCACCTTGGCAAGTGGGGAACTCCCCGCCAAGAGGGACCCCCAGTAAGCCTGTCCGAGTATCCAGGGAAAAAGCTTCTGCGGCACCAAAAAACCCTGAAGCACACAGGCAGAACGTGGAGCTTGATCGGACCGGCGGTTGAGATATTGTGTATCCAATATTCAGGGGGAAGCTCCGTGTAAGGTAATAGGGAAAGGCAGAAAGAAGAGGAAGGCAGAACAGAGCGAGATAAATGATGAATGCCTAGAGAGGCTTTAGTGAGCGCAGAGGCACAGGAAAAGAAAGGAATCTACGGCCCGGACAGAGAAGAAACTGGGAGCCGGAGGTGAGCAGAAGGAGAGCACTCAACCGAAGCCGGATGAGAGAGAGTGGAAGCGAGGGAAGGAGGCAAAGAAAAATGCCGGGCGGAGCGAGGAGGGGCGGAAGCCGAAGAAAACTCCCGCAAGCAGGACCAGGACCAAGAGCGAACAGCTGGCAACTCGAACTAGAGTACCGAAGCCAAAACAGGAAGTGGAAGCGATACAACGCACTGGACGTAGGTTTCAGTGCGTTGTTATAGAAACGCTGCCTGGAGGCGGCCATCTTGGAAGAGGACTAGACCGTACGTAACGGTTCTAGTCATAGACTGATCACCTAAGTCGGGAAAGGGACCATCTATGCCAAACCTTCCATGGCCGGAACATAACACCCTGAGATGACACGTTTTATAGTGGTTTAATCTGGTATAGACCAGTACATGCCCCTGGTGCAGGTAGGTGCAATTACTATTGGGGTGAGCCTCGGTGTCTGGGAGTTTTTAGGGATACCCTTATTAGATGGCTGCCAAAGTCTCTGTTTTAAATTCCCCAAAGTTTGGCAGAAGTCAGCCAATGAGAGTGAAAATCTTATATGGGAATACTTGATCCTGCATTCATGTCTGCTGAAGTTTTGGAAGGTGAGCAGGTCTGCTTACCTGCTGGAGAATTTTGGGGCTGAAAAACATTGTAAAACTGATGTTAATCTTAATGTTGAAGGACATTTGTACCATGCACTATCACCACTGCAGTGGTCCCCTGGCACTCCGGCGGATCTGAAAAGGAAAGGGTGTGGGGTGAGTTAGTAGGATGTGCAGTTATGTGCTGTTGGCAGCTTTAGTTCAGTTAACACTGTGTGGTGTTCGATTGGTAGGCGTTGTGTTCTGTTGTGCGAGGCCTTGTGTGATTTGTTTTGTTGTTGTACTGTAGTGACTTTGGTGCAGTTTGGTGTGCTTTAGAGGTGTGTTGTGTTTGGTTACAGATTGAGCGGTGTATGCAGAAGGGTGAGATTGTTAGCGGGTGGTTAGTGGCATCGCTATCTGGATGTGATGCATGCTAATTTCCAAATTCATTCTAGATGTGGCACAGGAATATCTACACATTTCTATCAAAATGTGGCACCAGCAACTATTGACAATTCTAGCTAAATGTTGCACTGGCTAACATTCACAATCCTGTCTAGGATGTGTTTTGATACCCAATATGGACATGCTGGTGGAACTGTTGTATTTTGCCTATGCTCTGGTTTGCATTTTCAAGGTGCTGAAAGAGTTCTGGGACCTGAACATTCAACCAAATCTTCTTCTTCAGGCAGTCATAGTGCTCTACAACAATTTTCCTGATGCAAAGGAAAATTTTGCTGGTCTGGCATCCACGTTTGCCTGCTGAGCCACCAGGGTCTGCCTTTTGCTATGTCCGCTGTCCTCCTCGAGCCATCTCTGTTGCTGATTCCAATTCTGGATTGGGGGGGTTGATTCTGTGGCTAAAGCTGCTTACTACTCTGCCATTATCACACTTCTAACAGGAAAAATAACTCTTTGAAGTAGTAAAACAGTGTACCAAATCCTCACCGATCCAGAGGGGCCTGCAACTCTGGAAAAATGTGACAGAAGCAATAACTTGTTTATTGAAAAAGTAGACAAAATTCGACAGATCATTGACTCAACATCCCAGAGCATTTCCCCTACCAGCATCCTAGCACACACACTGCCCTTCTGGATTAAATGTATCCTGCCTTTCCCCAGACCTTCTAAAACACTTGCCTCCCTCAAACCTGTCTCCTATGCTGATATCATCCCAGCCTACAACATTAAACAATTGATGGGCCCAGCCCTCAACACGCCCACCAGCATCATTATTGCCTCACTCACCGACGTTTCATTCCTAGACTCCTTCATGACCTTTCTCGTATGACCTCTTTTGAAAGAAATGGCCCTGACCTCAGATTACCTATCAAACTACCAGCCCATTGCGAATGTCCTATTTACCTGTATTCTGGAAAATGTATGGCTGCACAACTGTTTGCCAGAATTAAACAACTGCACATCCTAAACGACTATCAGTTGGGGTCGATCCCAAGAGTAGCATCAAGAGAACTACCATCCAGGTGATGGGGGATACACCACAAGTCATGGATAAGGAACACTCATGCCTACTTGTCCTGCTTGAAATCTTAGCTGCTTTTCACACCGTCAACCACTGCATCTTCCTCTTCCTCCTTACCATCAGAATGGGATTCTCTGTTGCTGTCCTAAACTGGTTTACCTCTTACTTCTCAGTCAGGCACCAGGCCATCCAAATGAACATCAATCCCCTTCATCCCGCCGTAGGACTTCTAAACAGCATTCCAGGCACCTATGACTTTGCACATCGGTGGGGGAAATGCCCTCCTGACAAGAAACCCAGCCACCCACTTGGCTCCCTAAAAGTAGTACACCATGTTGGAGTATGTGTTATTATGGTGAACGGAAATTTGACCAAATAACCCCTTGTCTTACGTGAACTACATTAGTTTCCTCTCCAGGCAAGGATACTGTTCAAGACTGCATGTATCATCTACAAGGCAGTCACAAGTATTGCAGCAGCATGCCTGGCAGCTAAGCACCACATAGTTGGTGGCATATGTGCGTCATGCAGCAAATAAACCAACTGGCTTGAATGAATCACAACCCGTTCGAAAAAGAGGACCCACAAACAATCCTTCTATTGTCAGGCACCCACCCTGTGCAACTAAATCCCAGTATCACCTCGGACTGCACCCACAATTCTCAAATTTCAAAAATCTCTCAAACCATGGCTTTTTCAAAAACACCTGACCAATAACTAATCCCAATGGACGCATAGACCGATGCACAGATCACAACTCAAAGTTCTGCAATGTTGTTAAAAGATGCTAGCCAAAACGCTGGCTGCATACACCTTGTATAGTGTTCCACTGCTCTCGAGCTAGGTCCTCACTTTAAACAATAAAACATTTAAAAAATATGTTTCTTCTTTTGGCCCATCAAGGTCATAATTGTCTCAGGGTTCAGGTCATGTGTGACCAAAACTATACTTTACTCTGTTAAAAAGTATTTTCTTCGAAGGTCATTCTGCCTTCCTAGAACACTATTTTCAGGAACAAATGTTGTAAGTACATTTATATGTTTACTGGGTTGGTGAGTTATTTCTGATATCCACCCTTAGATGTCCCAGTGGCCTCTGGTAGAATATCCCTGCAGGTGGACATCAACCACATTTCCCATTGACGTGCATTGGGGATTGTGCCTGCTTGCCCGTTTGCCATTGTTTCCTAAGGGGACATTTTTTTACAACACTTAAACTCATACAGCTGAAACTGAGATGTACTTACCAAAATGGTACAGTATCAAGTAGTGAGGTAGATGGAAAACTGACAGTTCAATGATAATTACTTTGATTAGAAAAAATACATAAGAACTTTATCTTTTAAGACATAGTATAAAACACAGTATAAAACACATCAATTAATACATCCAATATGACATGATATATAAAAACAATTACAGAAATAGTAAGTGACCCTATAATCCTATATGATAATCTCTTGACAATAGAGTTAATTAGTTGAGGGGTTGGATATAGATCTCCACTTCCTTTCAAGGTTTTATAAATATACCTTCATCATCTAACACCTGTATTTAATTATGAAGGGTTATAGTCTCACCATGTTTCTGTTTGAATTCTATAAATAGTGAACATTCTTCAGGCGATATCGATCTGTTGTCACTGTTCTATTTAGGTGGTCTGTCTAGTCATCTCCTTTATTTTCTAGTAATACACTGGTAGTCCATGAGCTGTCAATAAAAACAAACAACAAACAGTATAAGCTTTGAATGCTTGTTTACTGCCTCGGTCATTCAAGACCTATGACCTAGGGACCAAGGATTAGTTACCTGAGTTGGTCTGTGGGAGCAATCTCTGTGTGTTGGGGAATACTCTTATATAGTCAAAATCTCCATGTGTATATGTATTAAAGCAGAATGAAAATGTTTTATTTACTGCTTGCAAACTAGTGCTTCTCTTTTCTCTCGAGTCCTGAAATGTATTGTTTCAGTAACTACATTTACAATCTGTTTTAACATTTGACCCCCCTGTTCATGCACATCTAATAGATCTTTCCGTTACTTACTTCTTGGCACAATCTGACAAGAAAATATACACAAGTTGGAGTAAGTATCTCCAGGTCATACTCTTTGTAGTATATAGGAGCTATATGGCCATCAGGTAATTTATATAATGTCTCAGTCTTGACCACTCACCGGCAGTTGGCTTTCTGCAAGCCTCTGGGCACTGTTAGGATATGACTTGCAACCGTTTATCTTTCATCGCCTATGATGAAAAATGAGTTCTATGTTGTTAATATATTCTCTCATTATTACCCAGATAAAAAATTGCTCTACGTGCTCCTTATATTCTCATTATAGATTGGCTTTAACTGTGGCGTAATGTTTAAATAGCCGCTGGTGCATAGTAAATGGGTTTAGCAGTGCATACACTAACCTCCGTTGGTGACCTCCCGCGATGTGGAGTTAATTTGTGGCTTATTCCATTTTGCTCAATACAAACATTAATTGTCGTTCGTATTTGTTTTTAGTTGCTGCCCCGAACGGTTTTGGGCACCATGTTGGTTAGGTCTTTTATCATGTGGTGCTCTGCCGTCCTTGTAGGTCTCTATGGTTTCCAATATATCTTTCAAGCTTCTCATCCTTTTTTTGTGTTGATTAGTGACTAGACCTGTGCAAATTCTGCACACCATCTTTGAATAGTCAGAGAATGTAATTTAGTTTGCGTCTCTTACTATAAATGATCTTCATGCTACTTAATTTTAACGGAAATTCGGAAAGCCGAAGCTCATATCTATGATTTTGATATGTATGTACCTTATTAGCTAGAATTGTGACATTTGTATAGTGCCCCTATAAGGTCCTTGGGGCTCTCCACTAAGGCCCAGGTTTTTTTTTTTTTTCAAATTATTTTTATTGACAATACTCAAATGAGGCTGAGCAAGAGTGCTGGCCCCACCGGCAATAACATCAAAGTGAAACAAGTTGTCAGTAACATTTTCTGCATTTCTTCTTTTTAACCTTAACTCCCATCCCCCTAACCCCCCCTCCCCCCCCTCCCCCCCCAAACATTTAACTTGCCAAGTCTTGGGGTATTGCAAAACTTTCCAAGCTTAGGAGTGAACACTCGCTTATCACATGCTTGTATTTAATACTCTTGAGACAGCGGGGCCCAACAAGAGGATCGTTAAACAGTAGGCATCTTGGGTTCGTGGAAGGTGTAAGAGGGTATGCCATTACTACCCAGCTCTGTATGCATATTACAGCCTCATGGTAACACAATCATCATGCAGGAGAACTGCGGTCCATTCTTGCACAAACTCAGACATGGTGTCCTTTGCTATAGCGGTAAGTTTTTCATATATGAAGATCATCCTGAGCTTACAGAGCCATTCCTCTTTAGAGGGGGCCAGGGCGCTCTTCCACTTTTGGGCAAGCGCCACTCTCCCTGCTCGCAGCATTGCACCGATGACCTTGGGATACACATTAGTTTCAGTCTCTGGCATGGGAACGCCCAGCAGAACCTCTAGCGGGTGGAGTGACGGGCTGAACCCCTCAATGTCTTTAATCCAGCTGAGCAATTCCGACCAATAGACCTGTATGGCCGGACAGCCCCACCACATGTGAAACCAGGTTCCCCGTTGGTGGCAGCCCCTTGGACAAAAGGGGGATACTTCCCGGAACATCTTGGATAATAAGGCCGGGGGGCGATGCCACGAGTGTAGGATCTTAAAGCTATGTTCCATGGCAGCGGTGTACAGGGAACCTGAGAAAATAGATTTGAATACATCCCTCCAAGTGTGGTCGTCTAGTGGCATGCCCAGCCTTTCTTCCCATATGTGTTTGAAGGGTTGTCTACCCTCTAGGTCAGCAGTTATCAGAGCTCCATAAAACTTGGATACCGAGCCCTTCCGAGTTGTGCTTTTAGCCAATATGGTTTCAAATGGAGTGAGGGAGCGTCTAAGCTGGTCAGCCCACCTAGGGTGTGTCAGAATTCCCTTCAGCCGCAGGTATTCAAAGACCGTGGGGGGTCTATCTGCTAAAGCCTCACTCAAGCTTTCATTCTCTATAAAGCCCTCTTCCCGCAGGAGTTGGGAGACCCTCTCCAACCCCATATCTGACCAGGCCTGAGTGTCTTGGAATCCCCTAGAGCCCAGATCTATGGGGGGGCCCCAGAGCGAGGACAGCGGGGAGGGCCACGTTGACACTAGTTTATTAGCCTTGTTGGGCTTCCATTGTGCCCACAGGGCTGCCAGGGTGGGGTGAGTTCTTATCTGGGATGGAAGACTCCTTGGAGGAGCCCATAAAAGGTCTCTAACTTTTTTCGGGTGGGTGTGCATGTCTTCGATATACGTCCAGTAAGTACCCATATCGTCCCGTATATGCTCCAACATTACCCGGAGCTGGGCTGCTTTGTAATAAAGCCGGAAGTCGGGGAGGCCGAAACCTCCATGGGTCTTCGGGAGGGTCAGGGTGGCGGTCCTGATCCTTGGCCTCTTACCGTTCCAGATGAACATAAGAACTCGAGACTGAAGCACCTCGAAAAAGGACTCGGGTACCACAGTGGGAAGCGCTGCGAATAGATAGAGGAGGCGGGGCAAGATATTCATCTTCACTGTGACCATGCGCCCGAGCCAGGAAAGCGTGAGGGGTGTCCAGCGCCTGAGGTCCCTACTGATTTGAGAGAGGATCTCCGGGAAATTGCTCTGGTATAGTTGGGATAAATCTCTGGGGATGGTGGTGCCGAGGTACCTGGTAGATATCCGTTCAATTCTGACCCCAAGCATGTCAGAGTTGTTTCCGATGTCTTGATCCCCCAAACCCATGGGCATGATACTTGATTTGGACGTATTAATCTTCAGTCCCGAGAAGGAGCCGAAGAGGTGTATAAGATCGAACAGCCGGGGTAGGGAATCTTGGATGTTGGTTAGGTAGCTCAAGATGTCGTCTGCGAAGAGGGAGAGCTTAAACTCGCAGACGCCGCAATGTATTCCCGTAATTCCCGGGTCATTCCTAACCGCTATGGCTAGAGGCTCCATTGCCAGGGCATACAGTAGGGGCGACAGGGGACATCCTTGCCGAGTGCCCCTAGAAAGGGAAAAGGGTTCTGAGGTGCCCCCATTGACCAGCACTCTCGGCACAGGGCCATTGTAGAGCGCTGCGATCCACCCACAGAATTTGTCACCTAGCCCCATCTTTCGGAGAACCCTACCCATGTAAGGCCATTCGACACGGTCGAAGGCCTTCTCTGAGTCTAGTGAGAGGAGGTACCCTTCCACTCCTTGTTGAGATGCCTCATGCATGAGGTTGAGGGTTTTTCTGATATTGTCCGACCCCTGGCGCCCCGGGATGAAGCCCACCTGATCTCCATGCACTAGGGTGGGGAGCAGTTTGGCCAGTCTATTCGCTAGGAGCTTGGCTAAAATTTTCACATCGGTGTTAAGGAGGGATATGGGGCGATATGATTGGCAATATGAGGGATCTTTGCCCTCTTTAGGCAGGACAACAATCAAGGCTGACATCATCGAGGGAGGTAGGGAACCTTGGTCAAGTGCCGCATTGAACATCTTAGCCATAAATGGGGCAAGCGTGGACCTATATGTCTTGTAGAATTTGACTGTGAACCCATCATCACCCGGGGCTGTGCCGCTCTTCAAGGAGGATATGGTATCTATTACTTCTTCCGGGGAGATGGGGCTCTCGAGTGAGTCCGCTTTGTCCGGGAGAAGGCCCGGTACAGGGAGGGAGTCCAGGAAGCTATTGACGTCGTTCCCATCCCCTGTGTATTCCGAGCGATACAGTTTTTTGTAGTATAGCCTGAATTGTTCCGCTATCTCGGTATCTCTCGCGGTCGAGTCCCCTTCCGGGGTGTGAATTGAGTTCACCCTCCTGCTATTTCTAAGGTCTCGAAGTCTCCAGGCCAAGATTTTATCTGCCTTTTCCCCCTTCTCCATATACCTCTGCTTCAAAAAGGAGAGCTTCTTCTCCGTTTGACCCACCTGGAGGTCTGCCAGCTTAGTTCGCAAGCCCTGTAGTTCCTCCCATTGCCCGGGGAACATCTGTGACCTTAACTTCCCCCCCGGTTGGATGGCCTCTATTTTGTCCTTTAACACTTTCTCCTCCCGTTCCCTCTCCTTCTTTCTCCCGGATCCAATACCTATGAGGGTGCCTCTAATAGTTGCCTTAAATGCCTCCCACACTCCCATGGTTCCAACCTCCCCGTTGTCGTTGAGAGTGAAATAGTCCTCAATGGCTATTAGGAGGGATTGACGGATCTCCCTGTCCTTCAAAAGCAGGTCATTACACCTCCACCGGGATCCGGTTGCCGGGACAGGGGGAAGGCCAATCTTAATCCTTACCATATCGTGGTCGGACCATGGGACAATCTCCACTCCAGAGCTCGTGACCTCTCCCTGCAACGAGGCATCGGCCAAGATATAATCTATGCGAGAAAAGGCCGCATGTGTTTTTGAATAATATGTGTAGTCCGGGTTCCGACCCATCTCAAGGATGCACGTGTCAGCCAAGCCCAGATCCCCATTAACTTCCTGGAAGGCCATCGCCAGCTTCTTGTGGTGACTGACATTGGGGCAGGGCTTATCAGATTTCCTATCCCTCTCAGGGCAAAGCACCATGTTGAAATCTCCCCCAACCAGCAGGGTACCCTCAGAGAATGACATTATTATCCCTCTCATCCCTTCCCAGAAGGTGTCCTGCGCTTCATTCGGAGCATATATGCAGACCAGAGTGAACAAGCGCCCCCTCACCTCCCCCTTTACCATGAGATAGCGGCCTTCCGGGTCTGCTTTTGAGGCTTTAAACACAAAGTGGGCCCCAGGGGAGATCAACAAGGCCACCCCCCGCTTCTTTGACTGAACGGAGGCCGAGTACATCTGAGCTATGGGTTTGGCCCTGAGCTTAGGCTCTTTTCCACGAACCCAGTGAGTCTCCTGCACAAAAAGAAAGTGAAGCCGCAGCCTCACAAATTCTCTCACAATTAGAGACCTCTTCGTGGGCGAGTTAAGTCCCCGAGCATTCAGTGACCCCACTGTCAGGAATTGGAGCGGGTCATCCATTAAAGCGCAGAGAAAAGCTCATAGCTCCAATTTTAGAATAGCAAGCGTTTTTACTCCCACAATACTTCCGCAGCCCTCTGTTGGCTCGAAGCGGCCCCAGGGGTGCGAGGACACCCGAAAGACTTGGCACACTGTAACCGTAACCCCAACAACATAACTCCCCCTTTTTCCCCCCTCCCCTCTCCCCCCTAATCGCCTGGTCGTTCCCTGGCTTCATCCGATTGCCAGACCAGGCCACCAGTGCCTCCCCTCCGCAGGCTCACTAACTCATCATAGCCAACTTTCTGAGCCCCCCCCCCCCCCGGTCCAGTATAAAGTACAAACAGCTACTACATCACCCTCCACTTGCATAGGCAGTTTTCGGTTTAGTCATCTGTCGCCAAATGTTCGCCTCAGCTATTTGGAGGGCTCGGCGAAGCAGGGGTCATTCTCCTAAATTTTCTCTGGCCTCGCACTCTGCGCCTCTCCTTGGGAGCTTTGTTCCCGCTAGGGCCTGTCGGTGCTCGCTCACGTTCCTGCTCTCCCGTTGCCGTGTTTACATTGTCCAAAAGTTCACCTGACACTCTTTGAATATCATCTTCTGTGATCAGGACGTATTTGTAGCCCTCGAGTTCAAAGGAGAGGGAGAAAGGATATCCCCACCTGTAGCGGACCCCCTTGGTTTGAAGCATCTTTGTCAGAGGGGAGCATAGGCGCCGTCTTGCAAGGGTGAAGGCCGACAGGTCTTGATACACCGAAATCCGGGCCCCCTCCCACTCCACAGGGCCCTTCTTACGAGCCAGTTCCAAGATCCTGCTCTTTTCCGAGAAATAGTGAAAGCGAACTAGAACAGATCTGGGGCCTCTGGAGGGTGCACCTGCTCTATGGGCCCTGTCGATGGTTGGTTCGCTAGTATTCGCCCCTTCGAAAAGTGCCCCTATTACCGCATTGACGGCCTTGATGATGTCTGATTGAGTTTCCCCCTCATGCTCCGGGAGGCCCAGAAAACGTAGGTTGCAGCGGCGTTCCCTATTTTCCAAATCGTCCATTTTTAAAGAGCATCTTTCTTCTCTTCTCTCGAGCTCCGACAGGCGCATGTCGAATTGCGTCTCAAAGATGTCGCTTGAGGCCGTGGTGTTCTCTAGTGCCTGGACTCTGTCGTCAATATTGTCCACTTTTTTGTCTAAGGTGTCCAGTCTCAGAGCAATATCCGCCCTAAAGCCTCTAATTTCTTCCAGTAGGGCCGCCATGCCTCTGGTGACCGTGCTAGTATCCGCTGGCTCTTGCTGCGTTTGGGTCGCCATTCCGGGCGTCCTCGGGGGATCAGGGGTCGTGCGTCGAAACCTTTGTAGGGATTCTCTCCAGCTCATCAATTCCACTCAAGCATCTCTGCTCCGCGGCTGGTCCCTCTGGATATTCAGGGCCGGCGAGGCCCGCCTGTCCTCCCCGAGACCGTGTCGTCCGGGGCGGGGGCCTCCGACTGATGTGTAGCCGGGGGCGAAGACCCAGCCCCCGGGGCCCCCGGACTGGTTTCCCCCCGCAGGTATAGAAGTTTTCTCCAGAGGATTCTCTCCTCGACTCTCCCCTCTCCAAGTTACGCAGCTGTGTTTCCGTCGAGGTTGCAAGGGCCCTCTGCACGCCAGCGGGTGGGCGCGGGGTGTGGTCTGCCTGCCCGGCTGGTCAATCCGCCTCGGTAATGCGGTTTACAGGGGGCGCCCCGTCGCCAAAGGTCCCTGCGGGGTTTGCGTCTATGTCGCCGGCGCTCCCCAACCCTGCTCCCGGCTCTCCCTGCGGCGCCGTCGGCTCCCGGGGGGGTCCTCCGGATTGGGCCTGCACTGCCTCACCTCATGAGTGTAGGGTTTCCACTCATGGAAGGCCGTGGTTTGTCAATATGGGCCAGTGTGAGCCCTCACCAGATACTCCAATTCGCCCTGCGCGGGCTCCTACAGGTCCAATCCCCACTCTTGGGGGCCGCCGTGCTGCGCTCCTCACCTGGTCGCCTGGGCCTCGTCCGGGTCCTCAGCTCCGCCGTGCTCTCGGGGGGCCGCCCCTCGTCTCCGGATCCCCCACGGGAGCCTCCGGGGACACCCGACCTCCACGCGGCCGGGGGGGGGGGGCCGTCGGCCCGAGTTGTCCGCCCGCTCGGCAGGCCTTGCTCGAGCCCGGCGTTGGAGCAGATCTTCGCGGAGCCGCGGCGCCGCAGGGAGGAGGGGCCTTGGTCCCGCGAAACTCGGAGGCCCCGTTCTCCGTCGCGGCTCCACCTCGGGGTGCCAAATTTGGGCCAGGGATGCCCGGGGCACTCGTGTGGGTGGGGGTGATGTCGGTTCCTCCCTCCGGGGGTGTCTGGGGGGGCTCAGAACCCAAAAACCGCGCCTTGGAGGGGAGACGAGCCGAGATGCGTTAGATCATCTCTGCGCCCCCTGGTGGACCCCAGGCCCAGGTTTTTGGTGACTACCTCTGATTTATTATGGATTTTTTAAATCTATGCATTACACTTCTGCCTCAGGACATAACCTTTATACCTGGGTGTGGGACAGAATACCGTCAGGTGCAGGTGTGAAAGCATTAGCTTTTTAAACAATTTTATCAATATGAAATGATGCAGATAATCCTGTTTCTGAAAGGGAAGTCTGTTAGTCAGACCTCCTCTTGCAAAATGTTCCATGGCAAAATTGTAATGCACACAGGCCATACTGCAGCCAGTTTACTAATATAACTAATAATATGACAGCACCAGCTCCGCCGTGGCACAGAGCAGATTCAAAGGTCACCTGTGCATTCCTGACAGCTGCTGGGATACAAAGGCACTGCAGACACAGGTAGAAATTTAACCTCTGCACCCCTGCTCTAAATTATAATAATTGTCTTCTTTAATGGTGACAGGTAAACATCTAGATATAAGCCATACCTTGGTTGTGGCATTGTGACTGATAAAGATCACACAATTATGAAGGCATGTCCATTTGAAATCCCAACACTGTGAGCATGTCTCAACTGTGACAAGACTGATGTTTATTGGTGTCTACGCAGAATGTCTGCAAAGCTGCGTTGTAGAACAATAGCCAGGATGCGGCTTCCTTTATATCCCCAGAGCCTGAGAATGGGACACACCTTCCCCAGAGTATAGAAACATTCCCCATGCAGTATCCTAAGAAATGTATTTTAGAGGCAGCAGTGCCATAACAGAATCAGCCTCACATCAGGCTGCTGATTGCTGGAATGCATTTGAAGGCAGCAGGCACGGGGAAGGGATGATTTTAGAGAGCCAGAGAGGAAAGCTAAGCCTCGATAAGGGGTCCTCCATCTCGCTGTCTTTTAGGGGTCTCTTCCCTTTCCTGTCCCCTTCATTTCCTGTAAACAATGCAAGCGGGGTGAGATGTGATAAGCAAAGGGCACTTGTTACAACAACAGGGATAGAACCCTCTGGCAGCAGGTTTGCTTAGACCAATCCCCTGTGGCATTTTGCTTTTAAAATCATTGTGTGATTCAGTCACGGACTCTCAGAACAAGAGGAATACACCTTTGGATCTCTCTTGGCAGTGCAGTCCAATCCAAAGTCCTCTGACAGGAAGTGAATACAGAAGGGTTACCTATCACATGCCATAGCGCAGAACTGTGGATTCTCCCTGGGGTCCTCTCTTTCACAATCATTATTCAATCAATAACTGTGTCCTCTAATGGACAACCTCTATAGTCATAAGGTCTGCTTTCAGTCATACGCAGACAATACACAGGTGTGCATTATGTTGAATGACATAGAGGAGTCATTTTCATGTGTAAGTTGCTGCTTCGAGGAAGTTCGCATCTGGATGTCCATTTATCGGCTGCATAAGACACAAAATGTGGTGGTCAGATTGGTGTTTGGAGTGAAGATGCCCACCCCAATTTAAGGGCTTTGTCGATCCATCCATTGGCTAGCCAATGGATGGACAAGTTTATGATCGGGTGTATGATATTCAAATGTTTGAATAATCTAGCCCCCATGTATCTAGGAGACAAGCTACATTTATATCAACCAACACGTTCCTTCAGATTAAAGGATAATCTTTTTTTTACTATCCCCCAATCGCTTTGTGTGTCTAGAGGAGATGACAGATTCTCAGTTTTTGGGCCCAAACTTTGGAACAACCTCCCACTAGAGATTAGGAAAGCAGAATCCTTTTCCCTGTTTTGAAAAAAATTGAAAACGTATTTGTTTAAATAGGATAGGGAGTCTATTGTGCAGGCGCACATAGACATTTTCTGGACCTGGTAATTTGTTGTTGATTCAGTTTTTAACAGCTGTGCCTAGAAACGATTTGGTTTGTCTCAGATGCGCAAAATGAAAATATCAATCAATCAATTGAGGCAGAGGAAAGCTCTGCCCCCTAATCAACCACAGGGCATATTGGTGGTGAAATGCTGTTGGAACAAAGTCTCACTACTGCTGCAACAGAATGAGGAAAGTGTCACTGGAAGTGAAGGAATCATTGTAGGTCACAGTCAAGTTACATGGAGTGGAAAATTACTTGTCCTGGAAACCCCCAGGATTGGGATTCATTGCAACCCAGAAAACCAAGAGCAGCAAAATCCTGTTTCAAAGCTTCAAGCCAACTCTGAGCCGCTTTAAGAATGCATGATGGTCTTCGAGCCAACACAGGATCTGCAGAGCTGCTTTTGGCCCTGCACACACTTTAAAGTGCTCACATGTATCTTAGTGCTGTCTTGACATCGTCTCAAACCAATGAAGATCACAGCCATCTCTGTTCAAATGCTGGCTCAGCATTGCATTGTTGAGCTCCATATCAACCCAACAGAACCTTGTCTTCACCCGAGTTGATCGGCAACTCAACTTTTTGGATGCCATCATGTCATAAACCAGCTCAACCCATCAGAAGCAATGTTTTGACCAACTCGCCCACTTACTCTAACGTGTGGGTACCCATCGATTTTCACCACACATCTCATGTGCCAGCTCAATCCACTCAGAGCCCTTCTCAACACAGACTTGATACCGACTTGCCACTGAAATAAGGCAAATCTGCCCATCTTGACACCTGCCCAACAGCAGGAAAGCACACAGAAGTCTGTCTCGAAACTGGTGCAAAAGGCAGGCAGATTCCATTGGAAACCATTAGTTTTATGCAAGCATGAAAATCTTTTGTTGGTGTTAAACAAAGTTGTTTTTGAAGGAGGAAAACCAGCAGGCAGAAATGTGACTCCTGTTCCACCCATGCCCTCCTTCTTCAAAAACACTGAATAGGCCCCAGAACCTGAATGTAGTTGCTAAAGTCTTTAGCCCCGCTAATAACTCCCTAGGCGACTACAAATTGAGCCCATACATGTATTCGCATTGTTCTCTCTGCATGTTCATTATATGTAATACTTATAGTGTAGTAGAAATCTGAGAATTAATTCTGTGTGCCTTCTTGGATCATAAGGCCTTGGGCCTGCCGCCATTGCAGTGCCCTTTTCAATTGCCGCACAAGAGGGAACCAGACCCTCATGGTTGCCTTTGTCCTCCCCCAGCCTGGTGAGTGCCTGCACACACTGTGGTCCTCTGGGCCATCTTGCAGCCCAGCCCATTCAGCACCATCGGTGCTCCAGCCCTTCCCCTGCAGCACGCCGACACCCAGCCCCTGACCACCTCACATGAGCTCAGATAGCGTGCTTCAAAAGGCTCACAATGGCTACTTGGGCCTGCTGCCATTGCAGAGCTCTTTTTGATTGCCGAACAAGAGGGAACCAGACCCTTGTGGTCGCTCTCGCCATCCCCCACCAGGTGAGAGCCTGAACAAACCATGGTCCCCTGGGCCCTCTCAAAACCCCAGCCTATTGTAGGGCAGACCCAAAAACTGATTAATAAAAATTCATTACAGAAGGGGTCAATAATGAGCGCATGACTTGCAAGAAAAAACGAAGTTTTATTACATGCAAATACGTCAGGGAGTGTCAGTAAGTCCTGTAGAATTAAAAACTGAAACCACGCTCGGCATGCCTATTCTAAGTTACATCTTTTATAGTAGAAAACCACACATTAACATAAGCAAAATATATAAGATACAACATAAACCCACTTTCCCCATTGGCTAACTAATATACAGAAATGGAAACATCCCCTATGGTTCATTTCCCCATTGGTCGTTCATTTCTAAATACAACACCTTACAAGATAACCTAATTGTGCCATCAGCAGAAATCACTGTGTCGTGATTTGGTTTATTATACTCAGGTACATTGTTATAATTATGTACTCTTCTTATTGGTCAACTTTGGACAACTCGTGATTTGCATATCCCACCCGAGAGCACCCAATCAAGGAGCTAGAGTGAATAATGAGGTCAACCATGCCTGGCAATACAATGCCTTACTCATGAGGCCAGACAATTTGGCACTCCCAATGGTTTCTCTGACCCTGCAGCTGTATTCCTTTGGCAATACCACTTGGGACTCCCGTCTGAGAACATGCTGCACCCGTAACAAGGCCCCTACTCTATCTATCTTGGGAACCAGGTGTTTATAAAAAACACAGTGGAAGCACCGCTCTTGGGAATGAATTTCTCACTTTTGTTTGTTCTAGTTTAGTTAATAAAAAACACCTGCATTTCAAATGGTCCGGCTGCCTTTCACTGGGGGCACTATTGCTCCAAACCTAGCTCGAGTGCTTGGCAGTGCCCGATACTAGGCCATATTCTCCACAGCTGCAACAATAAACGAATCGTCTAAGAACAACATTCTGTTCCCAGCTCTCGTACACTGCCAAACCTGACACAATTACCTTGCTATCTGCGTGAATCGTCTCCCTTTTTTACTCTCAATCTTGACCATCTATTTGCTTGCTGGGCAAAGGATGCAAACATTCTAATGAAATGGGCAAAGCAAAAGCTCCAACGAACGGCCTCATTTTCTAGCTAGTGTTTCTAGGAGGTCCTAATCCAAAATGGCAGAATTCATGCTCACGCAGCACACAGCCCTCATGTTACTATACCTTTATCCTATATCATTGCTGAACACTACAGCTACCTTTTTACCTGCTACCAAAAGCTTTCCTGGATATAAAATAAAACAGCATATTCTATGATCTTCTTAATGCAACCAGATCACAACATCAATCACTACTGTTAGCTACAAATCCTACTGAGCACGTCTGGCCCTAACCTCTAATTATAATACGCAATATTATTACATTGTTCGTCCTTCTTTCATTGTGAAAGGCTCTGTGATGTTCTTTGAAGTGTGTCAATGCTAACTACAAATATCAAGTGTGCAATCCAAACAGCAAAATACTGACACTAAATGCCCAACTTTCTTTGCTAATACAATGTATGCATCCTAAACCTCTTTCCATGGTGGGGCATTACACCTGCATCCCAACACCATCCAGTGTCAATGGCTCTCCAGCCCTTCCCTGCAACATGCCCAACCCAATCGCTGCCCACCTCCCCTGAGCTCAGATAGGGTGCTCCCTGTTGTCAGCTGACCCAGAAAGCAGGAAACACAGCCCTCTTAAATCCACATCACAGAGCAGCCTTGCCCGGGCAGCCTGCTAAAGGCACCTTCCTTGGGGCACCTTCCCTACCTGTTTGCCTGTTTACCTATTTGCCCCGGTGCCCCAGCCCCACTGGATGCCACGCTCACCTTCTACAGCTACCTGCAGGTAAGAGACTTTGCCATTGAATACTACACTGCTGTAATTTATCACACTGGTACTGTGCTTCTTAGAGTGTTCCAAGCATCGGTTTGTTAGTGTATCTAGCCTATATTCAGTCACACATGCATTCACCCCACAACGCTCCAAATGTAGATCTGCTGTTTTGAATCACACCACTTTTGTGTTTTTGTCACACTCACATTTCTCTTCTCACAGTGTTTCAAGGGGTGGGCTTGGTGTTTTGAATCTTACCACTCTTGTTTCTTTTGCCACACTTATATTAATCTTCCCAGAGTGTTTCCAGGGATGGCTTCAGCTGTTTTGAATCTCACCACCTGTGTGTTTGCCACACTCGCATTTCTCTTTACACGTTGTTACCAGGGGTGGGCTTGCTATTTTGAAACTCCCCACTGTTGTGTTTTTGTCACACTCAAATTTCTCTAACCTCAGTGTTTCCAGGGGTGGGCTTGCTGTTTTGAATTTTGCCACTTTTGTGTTTTGCCACACTTATATTAATCTTCCCAGTGTGTTTCCAGGAATGAGTTTTGCTGTTTTGAATCTCGCACCCGGCGTGTTTGCCACACTCCCATTTCTCTTGACACGTTGTTACAAGGGGTGGATACTGCTGTTTTGAATCTTGCCGCTGTTGTGTTTTTGTCACACACACATTTCTCTTCCCACAGTGCTTACAGGGGTGGATTCTGCTGTTTTGAGTCTGGCCACTGTTGTGTTTTTGCCACACTCACATTTCTCTTCCCGCCGTATTTCCAGGGGTGAGTGCTGCTGTTTGAATCTGGCCACTGTTGTGTATTATCACATTTGTATGTTTCTTCCCACAGTGTTCCAGGTGTGGATTGTCCACTTTGAATTTTACCACTGCTATATTCCGCCCTCCCACCATGGCTAACAGCTCCAAAAATTAAAGGCACCAACTGGCGCTCCAGAAGGACCTCCACTGAACCGGTCAGAAGCCACCCTTAGCAGTGCATAGCATGGAGAATGTGCCTTGAGGGATATTTAGCATGTTGAGGAGAGACTTGACTGAGTTTGGGGTTGTGGGAGAGGAGGCGAGGGCATAGGTATGAGAGTTAATCTTGAGTCAGGACTATAGGTAGGGGAGTTATACTTAATATAAATAGTGTGGGAGGCACAGTGTCAGTTCTTTATGTAGTATGGGGGAGCTGGGTGCATGTGGGTAATGGCTGAAGGGATAGCTGGGCTGGGGGAGGAGGACAGGTTTACACATGAAGTGCTTAGAGAGGTAAAGCGTGGATCAGAAAGTGTGAGTGCAGTGTTTGTGGGTGAGTGGGGTTGGGAGTGGCATGGTCAAAAGCGGAGAAGCTGAGAGACTGGGAGCTGTCAGGAGAATTCAGATTAGAACGGCGTACAGCAAAGCTGGCTTGGTGAGAAGAAAGGGTTGTAGTGTGTCACTGGAACTGTGCCTCCTACGTGTTGGCATCAGACAGCCAGGACCCTGCTGGCGAGGTCTGGACAATTGCTCATTTCCTTGGGGCCAGTGCAGACCCCAGGATGTCTGAGGGGCAGGTGGTGAAACCCTGACCTTATCCCCAGGTCCAAGGGTGGAGCCGCTGACCCCCCAATGCTGCCAGGTGAGTCTGATGAAAGAGCAGGCGAGCAGGCGGAAAGCAGAGTGGTTTGGGAAGTAAGATGCAGGAGGGAGGCTTCAAGGCTGAGACCGGCAGAGGATCCTTCTTTAAATCCCAAACACCAGAAGCGAGCTGGGAAGGATTGCTTTGACAGACTCCACTAGGACTTGTTTGTTTATCGTTTGATGGTCGAGACTACTCTTATCTTAGTTATAGGGCAGAATAGGAGTTTCTCCAACCCCAACATTTTCAATAAAGCTTTTACGAATTGTATCCATTGTGTCAGAGTCAATACTTGTGCTACCATGTCTTCCCTATTGATGGAAGGGGAGGTTGGGTGGATAGCTTGTGGTGTGGAAGAGGGGGAAGGTGGGAGCCAGTGCTAGGTCTATGATGTAGGTGAGATGTCTCTTGGGGGACAGGGGGTCTGATGCCTTCCAGAGGAGGGTGAGAAGACTAAGGCCGTCTGTGTTGTTATTGGATACATGTTGAGGGCTTAGATTGTGTGAGAGGTCTGGCTATATATTGGTAATGCGGCTGCAAGGGGTGAGAGTGTATGCGGGGTGGGTTCAGGATTAGTGTCCCACTTCTGTTTCGTAAGGTGTTTCATACAGGTATTCTTTGCTACTCTCAGTTGTCTCCCCTTCATCCCAGTATTATGTGAAAATGAGGAGGGGGAGATGTTGTGTGTTTGAAAATACCCGAAGAAGGTAGAGGGTGGTTGTGATTGTGGGTAACTGGTAGAAGGGGGGATACCATTTCTCACCAGACTCCCCTACCCAGGTGATCCTCCCTCGTTCGTCCACCCCCTGGGTTGGGATCGGAAAGCGACGGCTCTCCCCTGGCCACCTGAATAGAGGATTCTCAGGGTCTAAAAGTGAGACTATCCCTAGGCTTCTCACAACAGACTCTCATCATTTACTTACGTATATGTGGCCAGAAGCTCCCACAGGAAGGTGATTTCCAAGCATAAACACATCAACATGAAGGCCTGGCTATTAATATTGAGTGGCTCACCTGGTGGTGCATTTATGGCACAGATTTGTGAAGATTCACCTATGGTGTGGTTAAAGATAGGCACAGATTTGAGGTTATAATGAATCACCCTGCACGTCCATACATAGACACACACAAACACACACACACTGCAAAGATGGATACAAATTATAGTTCATATGTAAAAACATAAAGAACCATTTTCAGCTCCAAAACTATATTTAAGGTTTTCGGCAATCAGGTTCAGATAGAAAACATTTTTGACAATAAATTAATTTGAAAAAAGTCTTGGTTCAAAATGTCATCACTAATTCATAAAGGTGACATGACATGAGGGTGCCCCAGCTTGCTCTCCGCTAGCTCTACCATCAGATTGCAAGTCCAATAATAAACGTAACCTGTTTTATGTAATATCATATGTGCTGGTATACAAATTATATCTCAAGTAATTTCTTGCTTCCATGAGGTGTGTATGAATTTTCTTTTTTACACTGGCATTTCTCAAGTTAAATTAGACCCTGTCATGAATGAACTGGCAAAATCCAGATTCACTTAGCTTGCTGGAAACAAAATCAGAATTTTACCAGCCTTGCACAGAAATCTATGAGGAACAAAATACAATAAAGAATATACCAGAAAATGAAAATATGCCACAAAATGAACAAGATGATCTGCTGCACGAAGCACACAGTGGAGGCACCACACATGGGCAGTAGCGGTGGATGGACCAAACTAAATGAAAAATATTCAGCAAGGTCAACATATATTCTGCAAAACAAGATGGCAATGGAAATACAGCCACAATACGCACAGACACGAACACAATCACATGCACTCCTATACAATCATGCGGACTACGGTTGGAGGGACAACACTAAAACATAAATACCATGAAATTACAAATATTCAGTGAAATGAACAGAAGGATCCACCACACCCAACATGCAATAGAGCCACCAGAAAGGTGCAGTAGGTTCTATTCAAAAAATGAAAAATATTCTGTGAAATGTGCAAAATAATGAACTGTCCAACATGCAATAGGGACGCTGTATACATGCACAGTGGAGTCAAATGGACAAAGAGAAATGAACACGTTGCGTTGCACACTTACAAATATTCAGTAACATGTGCAAAATGATCAGCCACACCCAACACACACTCAAGCCAACAGTCTTGCTCAGTAGGGTGAAAGGGACACATCACAATTACAAATATTAGTAAAAAGAAAATTGATCTGCAAAATACACAAATACATCTGCATCCCCCAATACACCCAGGCCCCCATTATGTCATGCACACCAGGTTCAGGACAAACCAAAAGGACAGTTATACGGCAAAATAAATAACAATCATAAAAATGAAAAACACACACAATCCTTAACTTTTGTCTGTTAGATACTGGCGTACCAGCAGGCTCACTGTTCTCACATCATGCGTCATTTCCTCAGGAAAGCCTCATCACTGTATGCTTTGATGCAAGGAATGCCAAAACTATTTTATGACCACAGTCAATCGGCTGCTTCTTGATATGAAAAACAGTTGTCCCCAAATATTTGATAAAGATTGTCATTGAGTTTACCAGGTCTCAGCAGACACTAACAATGGATATGAAGAAACTCGTCAATGGGCAACCATTCAGCATCTGCCTCTCAATTTCTTCCTCGCAAAAGTCCCTGAAGAAACCTTTTCTACAGAAACGGTTGTCTCTCTATTGTCAGAAACATTCACCACGCCTGATCTACGAGCCTCAAACAATGGTCACAGAAAATACCACCATTTGAACTGCTAGTCAACTAGTGATAGTAAAGGGAGGTCACTGCCAGTGGTCTATGTATCTGCATTAGATGTGTGCACTACAGCTGCAGACACTTCATGATAGCTCCACATACTAAAAAGTTGGTAGCTAGCTGTGTTGTGTTACCAAAATGCATGACAGGCACACACAGCACAAAGCCTTGCAAACAAACAAAGCACAATGTCTTCTCAATGTAACTTCCGAGCTTGGTAGTTTCCTTAGCACTCCATTACAACACTCTGGCACTTGTGAGCTTAGATCCGAATGGGACTCTAAGACTGACGGACAAGGGGCAGAACAACCAGGATGCACAGCCCCGCTTCATTCTTTCTTGTGAATGCTGCTGTGATGGACTCCAGTATTTCCGATCAGCTGTAGAGGGCAAGGACTGGCAACATTGAAAAGACTGCTGCTGGAACGAGCCTGGCCTTACCTTCAAGTCGTTGTAGATCACCGTGTCTTGTAGTGGATTCGTGTGTGCACTCACGGCTTGCTGTGCGGGGTGGCAACCTTTCTTTCTCCTGGACACATGCTTCAATACTATGCCTTCAACAGCTAAACTGTAGGCTCCAGGTGCCAGTAAGACTCAGCCAAGGTGTTTCTAAGCCTTGACTTGCATCCGACTTACCCTCACCCTCTTCAACCAAGACTGTCGCCCTTTCCAGTTGTCTGCCAACCTAGTTGCCCTCCAGTCGCTCATGTTCTCTTTTCAGGTCTCTGGTTATTTCCGTTTGGCATTCACTGATATCTGGTAGGCAACTGATATATCCCTGGAACGCGTCTTCTTCTACGGTACCTGTCTGCCAGTGTTCCCGTCGACATTGCTGGTGGACATGTTCCTACCGGTGCTGCCAGGTTTAAATGGGCTGTTGGTGGTGATTAATGTTGAAAAAGTGGCACAGCTTCAACTAAAACAATTGATTAATTATTAATTGATTAATTATTGAGCTTTTATACTGCACTGAATGACCGCCATGGTGATCTCAAAGCTGGTATCCTAACACCCCAGGAAATAATGAAAGCAGAAACATGACACCCATATCTAGTTTCCCACCTTCCTCAGTCAGTGCCAAATGTTTTCCAGCACTTGCATCCTTTATATACTTCAAAAAGCATCCCATGAATTAGCACCCACAGTTGAACTTTGGACTCCTGACAGCCAATCAGGATCCAGGGTTTCTGGAAAATATTCACCAGGGTAGCAACAGATACATTCCAACCTTTTACCTGGAACCCGGGACTCAGCACTCCCTACTCCCTTACCCCCAATCCTCCCCTCCTTCTCTCCTCCACTTGCCTTGTGGCCGTGTAGCCCATCCCTGCTGGCCACTCTTTTCTTACCAGGTGGCCTCACGACATCTGCTTTCATCCTTTCTCCCCAGTGGCTCTGCCTCCATGCTGTGGAAATGAACGAAGGAATTCACTTCCTAGCAGCCGAGGAAGAGAAGTCCTTTCTTCTTTTCCACAGCATGGAGGTAGAGCAGCTCCCTCACAACTGCCTCGCACCCAGGTGCTAATGGCTTTATTGCCCATTATTAGTCAGTCAATAACTTTATTTGGCCGTAGAGCTATAAAAGTACATGCTAGCACATACCGAAAACAATTAAAATTAGAGTTACAATGCATCCTTCAACAAGGCAATATAGCATTTTCTAGACCCCCAAGGTCCCACTTATGGCCTTCATGCCCATTTCCCAGTAACCTGTTTACTCAAATTGATCCTGGAACCATAGATCGCTATCCCATTGCAGTCACCCATGCCTTTTCCCCAGAGGTGTTCTGTTGGCAACAAATAGCACTAAATAGTGGAGCCAAGTAACAGGTGGAAAGTCAGCATTGTAGTGAGCACAGGGACTGATTTCAGCCGTGCTCTTTGGTATGGGACTGCATCTCACTTTGATACCCAGGATGCCTTTGGCCACTCTCTGCTCTCTGGATTCTATCTGAAGGAGGTTGCATGTGCTTTCACACTGGTAGTGCAATCAGGAACAGTTGTGAAGGGTCTCCCGGGCTATGAACAAACAGCTACATACTGTGTGGAACCAGTGCATACGTTTATTTATAAGGGCCTCTCAGGGTTCTGGTTGGTTAGGGGGGCAATTTGGGGACCTTATACAAGAATACTATGCCCCTCCTAGGTTCCCTATTCACCCTACTATTGGTCATGCTCTCCCTAAGCTGTGATCGACATTCCCTAAGACCACCATCCTTGGGAGCATGGTTGTAATTACCGTCCCTGCCATCTGATTGATTTATCATTCATTGCATTAATACTAACTGGATGATGGGATTGCATAGGTAAAGGTTGCTGGGACAATTGCACGTCTGGGCTGTTTGGTTTTGCAGGGGGATCCGAGTGAATTACAGCATGGGGCACCTTGTTAGCAAAGGTGTTATTTGGTCTTGTGTTTTCTCCTTTTTCACGAGTATGCCCCCACACCCTTCGGCTTGTGGTCATTACGTTTTTGGGGACATTGATGTTGTGGTGGGCTGACTCCTCAGGTGGTTGTTGCACCCCCATAGCATCCAGCAGGCTACAAGCTAGACCTCCTGATTCTTCCCATATCTTCTATAGAGGCCATAAGACACCTCTTCAAGGACTCTCAGACAGGACAATATAACATATAGTATATATTATTTTATACTTGATTTAATTGAAATACAATTTTTACAAGATAAAATAAGAAGACCGAAAGAGGCCAGTTACAAGGGTGCAAAATAAGAGGAAGGAGAGAATTGAAAAACGAAGTTTGTCCTTGAATATGATCACTGTTTCAGGTTTCAAGCTTTTTGTCATCAATACATGTGATCTAACATGTTTTCACATTCCGTTTGAGTCTTATTTTTGAAAGTTGATTTTTTGCAGAAACTGCGCCGCTGCTATCACATCACTGTTTTTTCTCCTTCTATCGATTGTTTCCACCAAGCTTCCTCTTCATGTATTAGCAGATCTTGAAACAAATGACCCATATGAACATTTCTTTCACACATTTACATCTGCAGTTCATGGGTGCCCCCTTGGTGGCTGGGTCAACAGTATGCATAGTGCATGGACCCGGTGAGATGGAGGTGCACAGGGAACCAAAATCCAACAAGGGGCTACCCCCCGGGTGCATGTTCAAGGCAGTGCCAGTGGAGGGAGGCCTAGTATCAAGGTGGGCAACACAGGCAGCGCACTTTTTGCCCTCCGCAACCGCAGATCTCTTTTAGTCCATAGGTGCTTGAAGGTAATTCGGCCGTGGGGTTGATGCCAGCATCTTGCCAACAGCAATGGAGCCACATGGGGTGAGGATCTCATTGTCCTTGTGGTTAGTCATTGGACTTTTCCTGCCCCCCTCCCAACATCCAGTTTGATAGTTAACTTGATTTTAGTCCGAGTCTGCCCGTGTCAAATCTGGATGAGGAAATATCAATAGCGGTGGTAGTAGTAGTGGTGGTGGTAATAGGAGAGATCATTGCTGGGGGCATGTTTAGAGGTCGGGGTCTCGGGAGGTAAGGTAGTTGGGAGGTCTCCATGGCCGCCCACTGTACCCCCTACACAGTTACTTCCACCTTAAGTGCTTTGGCTTCCCTTGTTAATTAGTGGATCAACTAGTCATGCTGGGATAACATTTTCTACTGGATAATCCCCAGCCATGTGATCAAGGGTACGAGTGACTGTTCCGTTGGCGCTGCAGGAATGTAGTTTGTCCTTTGGCCTATTGGCTGCACCCCCCCAAACTTTGTGATTGGTATTGAGGAATCGATGCTATTCCTAATTAGGAAATACACCTCTGCCGTGAACTTAGAGGGGCTAAGAATTCTTTTCTGACCAGCAACATCAACAGTGTCAGCGCCATGTGTGCCGTTGTGCATGGTGACAGGAAGGGTGATTATGCGCAATGCAGGGAATGGGTTAGCTTGAATTGGCGTGTTTTAGCATGGGAGGGGTGCAGTCAGCAGGAATACATTCACAGACTCCAAGGCCCCTGCCAGCCCCACTCAGTCTTTTAGCCTTGACCTCTCACCTTGTTGGGGCGCTTCCATATTTTAAAGCGCCCGGGTCTCCCCTGAATATCGTTTGGTGCCCCTAGGAGGAACCAACATCTAGGTAGGGGGCTTTTTTTTACTGTGGGGAGAGAAGGTTTGGTATGAACAAGTTTGAATATCACTGTGTTAAGGTGACAGCAGCCAGAAAAGGCCAGCTTGTAACATGCACGAAAGGCAACGTGCACATTTAATGCCATGAAAGAAATATGATGCTGTGCAATAAGAAAGCCACAACAGCGTGTGACTGTGTGAGCACACCTCCCTGAGGCTCTTGAGCACATACACAGTACAACAAATTCACAACAATCTGGGACTGTTAGCCAGTTAAGGCACTGATATATTCGAATGTAGCTTCTGGACCCGTCCAGCAAAAGATATGCAGAACCCTAATTTGCACATTATGAAATTGACATGGTCAACAGCGATATCTGTCAGAATCGGAAGCTACTAACCTCGAATGCTCCTCACCTGACTCCTTAGAGGAATCCTCCTGGGTTGATGTCTTTGGTCTTCTTCTCCCCTCCTTCTTGATCTCCTGCGGTTCTTCGTCCGCCTTAATGCTCTTCCTTTCCTTCTTCTCCTTCTTGCGCTCGTAGAGATAGGGACGAGCTCCGCTTGAGGCCACCCTGACAGTGGTAGGAACAAGCTGTCGGGTGGACCCAGGGGAGCCAGTCCCGTAACACCAGGGAAAAAGCCAGTTACGGCAGAAAAAACCCTGTAGATGGCGAGCCCTTGCTGGCAGGGAGTTTGTCAGAAGTGGAAGAGGCTGGTGACTTGTATACGGTAACCGTACTTGAATCCAAGTCTTTCAAGACGAGGTAGACTGGTGTCGAGAAGGATAGGGCGAGAATCCACTGCGATCCAAGGAGGGCAAGGCGGAGACTGCACAAGAGCTGTCAGCAAGGAAGGTAAGTCTATACTGTAGGTAAGAGTGAGAGAGTGGAGAAAGAGAGAGCGAACAGAAGCGGGATCGGGCAAGGAAGGGAGAGAGCGTGCGGGAGCAAAGGCGGGCGAGCAAGCGCCAGCGAGAGAGAGAGAGAGAGAGAGAGAGAGCCAACACCGGAGAGCGAGAGAGAGAGAGAGAAGAATGAGAGAGCGAACAGAAGCGGGATCGGGCAAGGAAGGGAGAGAGTGTGCAGGAGCAAAGGCGGGCGAGCAAGCGCCAGCGAGAGAGAGAGAGAGAGAGAGAGACAACACCGGAGAGCGAGAGAGAGAGCGAGAGAAGAACCAACACCGGAGAGCGAGAGAGAGAGAGAGAAGAATGAGAGAGCGAACAGAAGCGGGATCGGGCAAGGAAGGGAGAGAGCGAGCGGGAGCACAGGGCAGCCTTAAGTACGGAACCCGTACAGAAGGAAAGAGCCTAGAAAACAGGGAAAGCCTAAGCGGGCTGAGTACTAGAAAGGAAGTAACAGGGACCAAACTCAAGGAGCGGCACTGCAGGCGAAGTTAGCGAAAGGCTGACAATGCGAGTTGCAACGCACAGCGATGTGGGCGTGGCTGCCTTTTAAAGGAAAAGGACCAAAAAAGACTAGAACGGTAAGGGCCGCAAGGAGCCTAAACTAGCCTCCATCTTTTCCACAGTGTCCAGGGTCGCGTTGTGACAATATCACAGTAAATAACCTTACAAGCAGTGACATCAGTCTTTAATACTCTAGGATACCTTTGGTAAAGGCATTAAAAGAAGTGTTCACGTGTAAGCCAAGACAATATTATGTTGTGCAATATATAAATATTCTCTATTATAAATAAACAACAACTCAATCGTTTAGGAAACCATGAGGGTTTTTCTTCACAGCAAAAATTGCAAACTAAATAACTTCTAGTCGAGTGCAGTGTGAGTGTTGTTACGCTGAGGACACTTTGATCCCTGTCTTCATTTTCCAGATCATCATTTGAATTGGACCCAAACTGGACTTGGTATGCACCTACTCAACGAAGGATTCCTTCTGTAATACTATCGCCAAGAGGACATTGAATTTTAGAACGTACATGGATCATTAATAATTGTTTATTCTTTTCATTCATTGCAGCGTGATTAAGCCCCTCCCACACATAGATGCGTGCATAAAAGCAAGTTTGCGCACCCACCCGAGCATGCGCACCCGTCACGTACCCTGTGAGTGGTGTTACGCAGTACAGCGGTGTTGGGTGCCCTTGCTCTCTCCATTTTTGCTTAATTTCGCAGTCTTTTGTTAACTCTCCATAACTAAGGATATGGCTGCATATAATGTAAAAACAAAAATGCCTGCCAGATCACTTCCTGCGCACTTATGAGCGGATCTCTCAATGCTACCTGCCTTACCCAAGGGCAGGGGTGTTGCTAGGTCTGGAAAAGATCAGGGGCTAAGCTAATGTCGGGTCTGGCGGGACTCGGGGCTAGCTATGCCCTTTTGTTTGTAGCCCTTGAGCTTCTATCCGGGGCTACAACCAAAAGAGCTGGGGCTATGGCCCCCGCAGCCCCCCTAGCAACACCCTGTCCAAGGGCATTGTTTACCTGCTAAGGTGTCTTGCGCAATTCAATCGTGCTTTCCACCTAAATGCCCAAAGTCAGCAGGGCCTGACATCAGGTATTTTTGCCGCACAGGCAAGAGCGGACCACCTCCTCTTTCAAACAAGACCTTGCAGATTACGGCTCCTCTACTTCCATTGACTACGAGGGCTGCTGGCTCTCCAATCACGGTAAATGAGTCTGCAATTGTAAATTTGTCTATGCTACAACCTATATCTGATACTGCCATATTAGCTTGTGCTACACCCCCCATTGACAAGTAATGATTCAGAGTTGTTTGCCACTCCTGTAGCAATATTAAATGACAACCGGAATGCCTGTATAACAGTTATACACACTGTTGATGCCTCATCAATTCCTTTGCTTTACTCACAAGTTGCTGGAACAGCATTACTCATTCATATTTGGGCTGCTGTGTCCTCTATCCATTCATCTCTACCAGAGTCACCACGAACAAAAACACATGGTATTGACCTACTTCACTCTCCCTCTTCAGACACAAGGTGACACTGTTGCGAGAAATCCCCCCATGAATTTATCGGCTTCCCCAATATTATACCCAGAGACGGGGAATCCCAAGGTGGAAAACTCTTCTTTTTCATCTGTATCAGCAGCAGCTAGCTTTGCAAAACCGACTCCAAGGCCCTATTTCGGCTTTACTCATCCATCTCTCTTGCTGCATGATTCTATGCTATCTACTATTAACACAAGCATATACAGTCTTGTAAAATTGCATGAGAATATGGATAAGAAAGTCGAACAATATAACATGACATTTTCTTTATTAACTGCAAAAATTGATTGGGTGGCTGGAGAAATAATGGCACGTCCATGTCATTTTACACCTCACTCCCCTATAAATCCTTCTTGTTTAGTATCTCAAAATGGTAATGTCTTCACCTCAGGTGTTGAAGTCGAGAAAATCTCCTTGGAAATCGAACAGGTGAACATACAACTACCTCCTGATGCTCCTGAAGTAATTACCATTTCCACGAATGACTCACCCAATTACGTAGAACAGTCTCAAATGATTATTGAATCTCAGCCCATAGAAGAGGTAGCTCTTCCAAAAGTGTTTGACCTCTTTCATTCGATCCCACGGTAGAGAATATCTAAAAATTGTAACATCACCTCTCTAGTGAAAATCCCAAAGAAGCAACCCATTTTTAAAAAATCATCAATTCCGAGAACTAAATGTTTCATCAAAGGGTTGACAACTCCAGTGGGATCTCGTCTATCTCCTCTATCCCCCGTAAGGGAGACTAGACATGTAATACGGCAGCATTCTGTCCCATGTGAACTTGTTTGCAAGGTTCCATTTAGGTCAGAGATTGTGACCTCTTACTCCTCTCCAATATATCTGTGCTCAACTAACCCACAGAGTAACAAAAGACTGAGGGCAATGGATGACAATACTGAACAGTTGGAAGACGAAATCATGAACTTCTCTACGTATTCCATCACATCATAGCCTCAGCTCGACCCCATCCTTGAGAGTAAACATTAACCCTCAAAACTAAAGTCTTTTAATAGGCTAGTGACAACTAAAAAACTGGAGAAGAGTTTCCACATTTTTAACATTCAAGCAAAGGAGAGCTCTTGTACATCAACCATCTGTTTTACTCATAAATCTGTGCTGCATGAGATTGAACATGTGCCATTAGAACCTAGACATTCTGCACACCCCAACAAAAAGACCAAAGTATTTTCTTTCACTGATGCACAGCAGTTTACTCTGACCATGATGGATCGTCATAGGAGGGATCCTTACCCAAACTGTAGCACTGTACTGACGACCTCCCAAGCCATTGAAGACCTTCAATATATTTGCTCATGTGATATTGAGGCAATTAAGTACACAGATGCCCCGAATTATGATACAGTTAACCTAGTGATCCCCTCTCATATTGTGGCTAACTTGTGGCATTCTAGTGCCTGGGGACCAACTTCGCTGGTGACGGTGCGCGATATAAATAACATTTAACATTTAATGCAAACAGGATTTTTGCTAACTAAATATAATATAAATCCCACACCTAAAATCCAAACTGCTACATCCAAAAAGACACACCATAAAGCTCATGTGGTCTATAGTCGCAATTTGTCAATTCCAAATCAACACTCAAAAATCCCAGATCAACACCTGTCATTTCAGCCTCTTAAAATTCAATTTTATAATAATGTAGACTATTCCAGTCGCAAGGTATATTCAAAACCTATTCCTGCCTCATCACCCCAGTCCAAATGGTCTTGGCTTGCGAAAGCCATTGCTAAAAGGAACCCTAGTAATAACCGATAATGCCAAACATCCCAAAGCATCCTGTTAATGCCAATTTGCAATACAAGAGGTTTTTCTCACTTATTACATTCTAAACATAACAAACTAGCCTCTTACATATATTAGCTCTCCAAGAAACATGGATGATGAGTGAATCAGTTTGGCCTCATTATCAAGTAGCATGGGTGCTGGCAATTAAGCACAAGAAAGGTTGTCCTGCTGCTTGATTACATATAGACTCTGTTTTCTCTTGAATCCTGGGCTTCCTTCTATCCAGGCATTCAACTGTCCCCGCTAACCACCTCCCATCCCCTGTACCCTCAGGCAGCAATGATCAATATATATTGGGATCCAATATACATAGATGACCAAATATTCTTTAAACATATAAACCAGGTTCTAGATCAAATCATTCAGAAAACCCATGCAACCGTAACTCTGATGCATCTCCAATGAGACCAAGCCTTTATCTCAGCAGGCTGCAAGGCGGACTGCCCTTATGGAAACCTGTAATTTTACTATCTTAAATGGTACTGTCTCAGGCGATATTCCGCCGGAACTGACATGCTCCAGAGGGTCTTCTACGGCAATCTTGGATTATGTTTATATTTCTACAAATGCTGTGAATAGAATTCAGTCTTTCACAGTAGTCCCGGCAGATGCAAGTGATAATAACATTCTAGAGGTTAAATGGATGCTTCACTTTGATTAGAGGAGGGCCTATATTCAAGGGTATGCTAGAACTGACCACTGGTAGACATAGAGTTAAGAGGTCTATTCCTAAGATCCAAAGTTTAGAACACATTCTTGGTATTCGGGCACAAGAGTCTTCCTTCATAAAACGTGTTTGAATATGCCAATGCTTTGATGTTAATTAATGAGACCTCTTTCACTTGTAATCATCCCAAAATTAATCCTCGATATCCCCATAATCCAGCTATTCATGCCCTGAAAGTTGCATTTCCATACGAGCTAAGACAGTTCTCTATGATGAATGACTCCAATATTATTGCCAACCTACATTCGCGTTATAGGGGCGCTACTCACCATATTCAAAATAATTAGAAACAAGCAGATAATGAGAGCATGTTAAAGGCAATAATAACTAAATCTACTCGCCAGATATGCATCCTCCTAAAAGAGGATCCATCTTCAGCCACAGATTCCCTCCTACTGAATTCAGTGAGTGAGGATGCCTGTGTCATTCATTTTACTGCACTGTTTGCAATTCCTGCCTCACAGAGTGAACCTTTAGTAGTTCCGAAGCCAGATCTATCTTCTCTCAGATTTGACCACACAGACATTATGCTACTAATTAAGAACTTTAGCAGCTTGCAAGCTCCAGTCCCTGATGGTCTTTCTAATGCCATCCTAAAAAAAACACCCTCATGAATGGGCTCAGGTGCTAGAAATCATCTTTATGAATATATGTAATACTGGCCTCCTTCCGAAAACATGGATGGAATCAATGATCATCCCAATTTTTAAAAAGGGAAATTGGGCAGTACCAAGCTATTATCACCCTATAGTCCTCTTAGATATTCCTGGAAAAATCTTTGCAAGGCTAATTCTAAATGATCTAGTAAAATGGTTGCAACAAGCAGATTTATTTGCTTGTCATCAGTCAGGTTTCGTCAAGGGAATAGGGACACCCTTGAACCGAATTATTTTATCTACAATGAAAGAACAAGCTTTTACCTCAAATCAACTGATATATTTAGGCTTCATTGATTTTAAACAGGCCGATGATTCCGTTTCTCGTGAGCTGCTCTGGTCCAAATTGCAACAAGCAGTGTGCCCATCTTATATTTTATATCTATTTCATCAGTTTTACATGGACACCTCTATCAAGGTCAAATTAACAGCAAATGGTTTACTAAGATCTGCGATTCCGACTAGGTCTGGTCTTAAACAAGGTTGTATGTTCTATTCTTTTTAACTTTTATATTAATGACATTAACCTTGTTTTAAATAAGATTTGCTCTTTTCCACCTAAAATTGGCAATGCCCATGTGTTATGATTATTTTATGCGGACGATTTAGTTTTGTTGGATCAGACCCCAATCGGCCTCCAAAGACAATTATCAGCATTGGAATCTTATGCAATTAATAGCCAAAAATCCAATATATTGATACTCGAGCCTAGCAAAGAAAATTGAAAAATAAATTCTGATAGGTACTAGATAATACCCAGCTTACAAATGTGAATGAATATAAGTACCCGGGACAAAACATTAGAAATAGTGTTATGGATCCTTACCAAAGCGTACGCCAATAGTTATCTTACAGTATGAGCTGGGACTGGTGTCATTGGCCACGATGGTAGCATGGTAAGCACTTGTACTACATAGAAAATGTTTAATAGATCCGCACAAGTCTAATACCTTGCTGCCCTTGCTAGCTGTGTCTATCAATGGCTTACCATTCGGGCCACTGTATGATTGGTAACTCTATTGTGTTCAAATCTTGACAAAGACTGAGATTATAGTCCAGACTTTGATTGATAATCCAGATAAAGCACCATCAAAACTGTGGGTTTGGGATTGGATCATGACCTGGACCAAATGCGCTAAATACTCTACTTTCAATATTTACGATTTTGCATCAAAGCCTTGACATTCGATCCCACGATATCTATAAAAGTTTCCGGATATTAGGTATGCAACAATTATAATGAGACTCTGGCGAAATATATGACCGACCAAACTCCAGGTTGCGGTCCATTAAAAATTCGAAATATGGACACAACTTGTCACTTTTGTAAAAATAAGGCATATAGCGAATCTCTAAAGTACCTTATTGGCTCCTATTCAGCCTTAGCACATCAAAGGAAAGATCATATTTTTACATATTTCACTGAATACAGAATTTTAACTGAAGATATTTTATGGACAAACATTTTTAATGGAGACTCGTTCACTCTGAATATTGCAATAGTAAAGTTCATTCTCGCCTTAAAAATTCATGAAGACGCTGCCCTGCTTAGATGATCACAATAGTTCTTATCTCTTCTCTTTTTATCCAGCTATATTATTACTTGTGATGATTAATCTATGTTTTTATTAGGAATTGTATGTAATATTGTTGTGTTTCAAATTGTTGTTTATCTTCCTTTTGTCATCAAATTTGATGTCTCATTCTTTCCTATCTTATCGTAGTCCCTATTGCAATGGCAGTTTTGGAAATTGTGTAAAATCAATTCTCTGTTTTCCTTTTATAATGTGCAAATGTATAAATATTTGAAAATGTACAATTAAAATAAATAAAATAAAATAAAATAAAAAAATAACTTCCAACGACACCCAATGTTATCAGATCAACACAGGGAGATTGAATGATTTGCCCTGGATCACACATTTCGTTAAAGTGGTGAAATCAGAGTTTGGACACAGGCTGTGATTTAAGCATGTGACTACATATCTGCCCAGTGATAGGTCACATACATATTTTGTAAGGTTTGGATTTCGAAAAACAAAATAATTCGTTTTTCTATCAATGCCTTGAAAGGTACACAAATCACATAAGAATCCAACCTAACATTGCATGCATTGTTGTAGAAAAAGGTCAAGCAAAAGACATGTATAGCTATATTTTCACCATGTTGAATGCACAATTGCAGTAGCAGCCTGCAAAGGAATGTGAAACTAAAAACAATATCATTTGGTTTTAAAAAAGGTATACACAGTGAACGACAATTCAATATAAGGTAATCTGCTTGAGCCATTATTTTACACAGCATGCAGCATTATACTCCCCTCCCATTTATTATCACCCACCAATCACACCTTTTAAAGGACAACGGTCCTTACCCAGGTTCCCCTGTGTCTGGATCGTCAACCTCTAATCGGTTTATTGAAATGAGGTCAAAGCTGAAACTGGGGGTGCTGGTGGACCATACATTCTTATCTAAGTGGCTGCATTTTAAGTGAGTACCTATTAATGTTCCTATTGTGGCTGTGACTTCGTATAGGTGGGCAGCTAGGACAAGCACCTGCCCACCTCGCATTACAAATATGCTCCCCTTTTAGTCCTTAATCTCCTGCTTCCATTTTCTCCAATGCAGCAGTCTTTTTAATCTGCTTTTTTGCTCGCTATTATCCCACTCTTTCCTGATCTTTTAACACTATACCATCAATGTTCTTCCCTCATTCTCTTAATCCTCCTCTCGCATTTTCTTTCTCCATTTCTGCCAAAGGATTTTTGTTATAAAGATACCGCTCTCTTCCTCATTGTGCTGCTTTTCGCATACTCACCTGCCTTCTTTCACTCCATGTTTCTCTTCCTTTGTTTGCCCATGTCACACCAGTTGCCTTTACAGCGCTGCCCCTTCCTCACTCACTTGCCTCCCTTCTCTCCCTTTCTCCTGCCCTCCCACACTCTTAATTTCTCACTGACTCTTTAGACCTCCATCATTCTTGATTCTGCTTACACTCCCGAACCCCTGCTCTCTTTTCCCTGCCCTTTAATCCTTTTCGTCGTGCATTTCCCCTCACTCTTGTGCCTTATTGACTATTGCCCCATTCTCCTGCCCTCGTTCATTCCAAGTAAACATTCACCCTTTCACCCTCACCTGGCTCCATTCAATCATTTTAACTCCTATCTTCCCTCACTCTCAATCTCTCGCTCACACTTGTGCCCTCCTTCAGTCTCCACGCTCCTGTCCCATCAGTGTTCATGTTACCTGTCCCTTCTCTACTTTTCTCCCTCAGTATCCTGACCTTATTCCCTCTCCATTTACATTCACTGCACTGCAGCAGGGCCCTGCGGTTCTGGAAGAGATATGAAGTCGGTAGGTCGGAGTTAAGGGGTCTTTCAAGTGCCACAAGCAGCACCCACAAAAAAGTTAATCCCCAGTATGTTTTGAGATTAAAAGGTGAACTCCTTTAAGTTTGTGATGTTCAATGACATTTAAAGTGTGTGGGGTAAGAACACCGGGGACATACACAAAATTGTGCTTTCCCGAACTCTCCATTGCTTCAAATACCAAGACACTGTAGTTGCCTTCACCCCGCTATCACGGAATACCTCGAGCAGGAGCGAAACACCCACGCCCTTGTCCCCACAGGCTTCACTCTGGTGGGCCCAGTCCCGGGAAGAAAAACATGCATCAGTGTGGCCACCAACGTGAATAGCAGAAGCAGTCCTCCTACGGCAGCCCATGCAGGTCAAATTGCGGGTCAAATCAGGAGCGGGTCACCCATGCCCTTGTCCCTGCAGGAATCTCCCTGGTGGTCCCGGTCCCAGTTACAATAAGGTTGCAGGGGCATGGCCACCAAGGTGAGCATCAGCAGCAGTCCTCCTATAGCGTCTCTTGTGGGTCAAATCATGGGTGAACTCAGGAGCGGGACACCCCTACCCTTGTCCCGACCAGCTATTGCCTATTGTGTGATGCTCAGCCTTCCTTATTTCCCTTTATCCATTGGAACCATATGGAGAGGTGGACAGCACTCAGCTGACAGACTAAAGCTGACCGGCCACTGTCGTTTCCTAGTCCGACACCTTCCCATCTCATAACACCAGCCACAACACACACACCATCCTCCCTCCTTGCCGGCAGTCAGGCACATGGAATAATAAAGAGGAGCTTTAGTGCTCGCTCACAGGGCCCAGCTAAACATTTGTCAGGGCTCGTGGGGGCCCATTTCAATATGATTGGGCCCCCCATTGACTATAGTTAGGAGGGGTAGCCACAGTCTGTGGCACCCTTGAATTACTTAAATAAGAATGGATTCAAAGCAATGCCCTTTAATCTCACGGGGCATGCACCCAAAGGTGAGCTGAAATAACACACTGCCACTGAAAGGTTAGTAATTGCTCTGTCAGCAAGGTGCTAATGCCAATGAAACCAGAGTAAAAGGCAAAGAGATGTAAACACTGCTGGACGCTATCAAAGGCAAGCTGTAACCTGTTGTCAAGCACATATTTAAAGTCTTCCGTTAAGGCAGTGGTCTTCAAACTAGGGGGCACAAAGGATATCTGGGGGGGCAACACACTTTAAAATAAGATTAGGATTAATGGTTTAATATTGAAAAAGTATTAAGGTGACTGCTTTTCATAGAAAATATAGGCAGTAGAAAATCTGCTTATATTTTAAAGTACACGGGTCTCCCTGGACATTCTTTGGCCACCCTAAGGGGGACCAACATCTAGATAGGGGGGCTTTTTTCTACTGGGGGAGAGAAGGCTCGGTATGAACAAGTTTGTATACCATTGTGTAAGGGTGACAGCAGCTAGAACAGGCCAGCCTGTAACATGCACAGAAAGCAAAGTGCACGTTTAATGCCATGAAAGAAATATGATGTTGTGCAGTAAGACAGCCACAATAAGGCAGCTGTGTGGGCACACCTCCCTCAGGCTCTTGAACACATACACAGTACAACAAATTCACAACACTGTGGGACTGTTAGGCATTTATTTTATTTATTTATTTATTTATTGCATTTGTTGTATGCCCAAACCCTTGGGTGTCACCGCGTAGGTTACATATATCATTTTGAGCTTATACAGTTACAAAAGTGTTAACGCTAGCAACTGTTAGGGTGTCTGGTTGCTACTAGGGTATGTGCATAACAAAAGGGCACAAGATACATGAATCATTTACCTTACATTTACTTTACATACAGTTATATGAGTTACATGCGTGGAGGGGGCAAGAGGATAGGATGGGAAGGTTGTATTTGTTAAATAGCCAGGTTTTTAATAATTTCTTAAACTTCGGGGAGTGGGTTTCGTTGCTAAGGTGGGCAGGGAGAGAGTTTCAAATGTGGGGAGCTGCTATTGGGAAGCTGGTGTTACCTGCTCGGGAGGTTGTGAAGTGAGAGATGTGGAGATGTGTGTTGGCATTGGATCTAAGTGTTCTGCTGGAGGTTTTGCGGGAAATGCTGTGGCAGAGATAGGTAGGGGTGTTGTCTGTAATGCATGTGTGGGTAATGGTGAGTTTTGTAGAGAATTCTGGCTTGCACTGGAAGCCAGTGGGCATCCCTCTGTGCTGGGATATGTGTTTGCTTCTGTTTATACCTCAAGCTGTTCTAAGGGCTTTATTTTGGAGGAGTTGAAGTTTGTTAAGGTTCTTTTTTGAGGTGCCTAATAGTAGGACGTTACAGTAGTCTATTTTTGTCAGGATGTGGGCTCTGGTTAGTGTAAGGCAGTTATCGGTGGAGAGGAGGGGTCTGCTAAGCGTAATGAGTTTTGCAGTATATGCTGTGGAGGAGGCGAGTGTGCGGATGTGATTATTCATGGTGAGGCTGAAATCAATGTGAACTCCTAAGGTTTTGACTTTACGGGAGATGGAGTTGGGGGTGCCATCTATCATTATAGACGAGTAGTCAGGATGGAGTTTGCTGAGGTTGGCTGGGGAGCCAAATATGAGAATCTCTGTTTTTTCTCCATTGAGACAGAGACTATTTTTGGCCATCCAGTTTTGGATGAGAGAGTACATTTTGTGAATGGTAGCTGTGTCCTGATCAAGGTTGCCTGTGATTGGTATGAGTATTTGGGTTTCGTCAGCGAAGTTTGTGTAGATGACTCCCATGGCGTCAAGAGCCATGAAGAGTAGTTTTGTATAGGCGTTGTAAAGGGCGGGGGAAAGGCAGGATCCTTGCGGTACTCCTAACGGTACAGGGATGGGGTCAGCTGCTTCTTCTCCTATGAAGACTCTTGAAGTGTGGTCAGAAAGGAAGGATTTTATCCATGTGGTGGCTTTGGTGGAAAAGTGGAAATTGGTGGAGAGGGTTTGGCATAGTTTGTCGTGGTTGACCAAGTCGAAGGCCGCCGAAAGGTCTAGTAGCAGTAGTATGCACAGTTTACCCGAGTCTCTGATGGAGTCCATCTGGTTTTTGTAGTCTAGGAGGACAGTCTCAGTACTATGTCTAGGACAGAAGCCTGATTGTCTGTCTCCTAGCATGTGGTGTTGTTCAAGGTGGGTTTGTACTTGGGTGTATGCAATTTTGTCGATGATTTTAAGGAGAAAGGGCACTGTTGTAATGGGTCTGTAGTTCGTGGGGATTTCTGGGTCTAAAGTAGGTTTTTTGGGCAGTGGGGTGACCCATGCTGTTTTGATGGAGGCTGGTATTTCGCTGGTCTTGAAAGACATGTTCACAAATTCAGTAAGTATGGGTGATAGTGTGGCTGCGCAATCTTTGACAATTTTGGCTGGGAAGCCGTCGCCTTTGCAATTGGAGGGCTTGAGGGATGCTATAGTTTTAAAGACCTGGTCATTAGTAACTTGAGCAAAATGGAACTCGGATACATCCAGTCTAGTAGATGGGGCACCTATGGGGTGGGACGGGTTGGCTATGAGTTCTACGATTTTTTTTGCTAGGCAATTTTGCCTTGTAATGTATTTATTTTAGCAGAAAGTGCATCCTGAAGGGTGGTGCACCAGGCTTTGCTGATATTGATGGGGCCGGAGGGTAATATGGGGGATTTGAGTTCTCTGATAATCATGAATAGCTCTTTGGTGTTGGAGGCAGCGTTGGAGATGCGTTCGTTAAGCGAGTCAGCTTTGTGGGAGAGTACGCTATTTTTGTAATCTTTGGATATTTGATGGAGTTTGGATTGTAGTTCGGAAGAGGGTTTTTTCCTGTAGAGGTGTTCTATGGCTCTTTTTTTTCTTCTGAGTTCTATGAGTTCATCATTAAACCAGGGTGAGTTGCGTTTGGGTTTGGGTTTTTTAGTTTTAAGTGGGGCCACTTCATCTATAGCGGTTTTCAGACATTGATGGTGGTGGTCTGCCATACTTGCTGTGCTGATGCTTTGTAGTGGTGTGGTGTTTATTAGGTTGTTTATTAGGTTGTCTAGTAAGGGGTTGAGATTTTCAGGGGTGAGTTTGCGAGAGTTCTTTTTCTGTATGGGTGCTGTGTTTTGGCTATTGGATCTGTGTCCAAATTAATGTTAAATTTAATAAGGTAGTGGTCTGTCCATTTCATGTTGAGTATGTCAATTATGGTAACTGTGGTGTTAAGCGTTAGAATGCAGTCAAGGATTCTGCCTTTGGAGTGGATGGGGCCATTCACAATTTGAGAAAATTGCACCTCTTGGAAGGCATTGTGGCAAGCCGTTACTTTGCTGTCCGTGGGGTCATTATAGCCTAAATTGAGGTCTCCTAAGAGGAGGTATTTAGTTTTGGGTTTGAGTAGTGATGTAATTAGGAGAGGTTAGTCTATGTCTGGGCTGCTCAGGGCATTAGGTGCTCTGTAAGTAATAAGGAAATGTATGGTGGTTTTGGGATTGATGGCTAGCTTAAGTGTGAGGAGTTTGTAGCCTATGAGTTGTTAAATTTTGCATTCTCTGAAATGCAGAGTGGTTTTGTGGATGATTGCTACTCCGCCACCTATGCCTTCTAGGCGGTCTGCCCTAAGAAGGGTATAATCATTGGGGATTGCTAGGGTGATTTGGGGGCCTGAGGCTGAGTGTAGCCATGTTTCGGTGAGTACTAAGAAGTCAAGTTTGGATTCTAGTATGTTGTCGTGTATGTCAATGGCATGTGCTTCGAGGGATCTGACCTTGAGTAGGGCTCCCAGTAAGGGTTGCATGGTAGTGGGGGTGATCAGAACAGGGGTCAAGTTGGTTTTAGTGTGCACCGCTATGGAGTTGGGTGAGTTTTGAAGGGTTTCGTTAGTATCATTTGGTTTTTAAAAGGTATTCACAGTTTAGGAGGATTCAATATAAGGTAATCTGCTTGAGCCATTATTTTACACAGCATGGCACGTTATACTCCCCTCTCATTTATTATCATCCACCATTCACACCTTTTAAGGGACAAAAGTCCTTACCCAGGCGCCCCTGTGTCTGGATCATCAACCGCTAATCGGTTTATTGAAATGAGGTTGACACAATGCTGAGACTGGGGCTGCTGGTGGACCATACATTATTATCTAAGTGGCTGCATTTTTATTGTTTACCTGTTCATTTATCTATTGCAGCTGTGACTGTGTATAGGTGGGCAGCTTGGACAAGCATCTGCCCACCTTGCATCACAAATAAGAACACTGGGGACATGCACAAAATGGTTCTGTATGCTGTAGGAATTATATTGTGATATCACCACCTGTAATGTCCCTTCCCATTGCCCATTGTCTTGAACCCTATAATTTCCAACATTAGTTTCAGGCTTGATCTTTCAATATTACCACCATTGACAGCAAAACCTGACAGGGAGGACCTACTGGCTCTAGCTAGAGCGAGACCACACAACAAAGAAAACTAAAAAAAAAAAATAACTTCAAAAAAGCAGCAATTGGCCATACAGTTTATCTTTGTGCAACCCCGCCCACTCTAGGCTCCACCTCCATGACACGCCCACCCGGGGCCCTCTGTCATTTTTGTCCACAGGGCCGTTCGCCTTAGATCTGCCACTGCTCATAAATCAGGTTTGCAGGCATATAAGAGGCTGTAATTGCCCACTAATGCAGGCATTAACGCTGAACATATAATCTACGTATTGTGGCACCAGAAAGCAGCACTCTCTGCCAGAAACATATGTGTGCAAACCTTTGCTTCCCGTGTAAGCTTCTTGCACTGAATGAGCAGAGCAGGAAATGTCCATATGTTCAAAGACCCTGCCTGAAGGTCTGCAAGCTTCCATGAAAAGGCTAGCATTTTCCAATGGGCTGGAAACGGTCCAAATGTGCACTTTGTGCTTTTGCTGTGTGTTCCAAATCCTTAATTTCATTTTATTTTATAAATGAAGCAGTTCACCTTTAATGTAAGAAAAAATATATATTGTTTTTCAAAAAAATGACTAAATTGCTTCTTATTATGGAAATCCCTTGACCTAGAGAGATGGTTTCGCTTATTCTGCCAGAGGATTCTAATACAGCTGCTTTCTGTGCAAGACTCGCATTTCTCCATCAGGACCAGATGCTGGATTTAGTTGTGAAAGGGGAATATCCGCCTGTAATGCATTTTTTTTTTAATCAATTGCTGGATGTACCCTAATTTGCTTTCAGAATTGTAATGCATAATGCCGACAATTACGGGCAGACGGAGGGAGGACTTGTATTTGCCAACGTTTTTAAAGGCACTGATGTGCGTCCAAATCGCTACCAGTGTTTATTTCTGTATAATGTGCGATTAACGCGTGCGTGCGCGAGCGGGCGTGCGTGTTTGCGTGCCAATTAGCAAGCACGTTCCCGTTGGAACCTTCGGACAATCTGAGATGTACGTTGAAATGATGATAGATGTTTGTGACTAAACATTAGTATTGATACTTGTGTACAGGTTGAAGCACCCTACGAGTCGAATGAAAACCCTGCTCACACAAACCAGATGCAAGAATTGGGTACGGAATTTTAAACGTAGCAATGCATTGTATTTGTACTTGCTGATTCTAAGACTAGGGTGTGTTTCCCACATGGCATATAATGCAGAGAGAATCATAAGGGCATATTAGCTGCAACTGAATGCTCCTTCCACTTGTTTCCCAAAACGTCACTCCATGCATCATGACAATTGTGTCACCGGGTTTATAGTCATTCTATCGAAAGCCAAAGCAACTAATTCCATACCATCTAAAAAAAAGCATCTAAAAAAAAATCTAATGCATCCCTTTTTTAACCTTTAAAACCCATTTTTATTAAACTAAACCCTTTACCATCTAAAAAAATGCATTAGATGCTTTTTATTTTTAGAAGCTTTTTTTTTTTAGATGGTATGGCTGTCAATGCTTTGGTTGTCGATGCATGACCGGCTACCGTGTAACCGTAAATGAGTGCCCTGACTTGCTCTGACCATTTTTCGTGGGCCCGTCAGTGGGACCAGCCTCCCATGCTCGGCACACGTGTAATTCCTGAGAGAGATCAAAGAGGACCTTGGAACTCATGCTCTTAATCTTGGTCCAGAGGGCTTAGATTATATGGTAAAAGGACGCGCAGTGCCCTAGCTTGAAAGCTACATTGGGACATATTTGTAAAACTGAAATTGTTAATGCTCTGCAGAATTTCTAGTAATATAGTTCATGATTAACGTGGAGCCATTTCTATTAAAAATGATTATAGGCATGTCGGCTGTGTAAGCAAGATTTCGCGTATGGTTGTAGAACTAGCAAATTAATGACGAGTCCATCTTTATTTTTTTAGAAACATCTGAATAAAAGAATGATAATAACTGATCAAAAATGAAATTCTTCGAACGGCGAATCCCACGCCTTGCCAACAGACCCCTAGACAAAAGGGCAGCCAATTCAAGGACACTTCATCCTGGTGTTTCTGAAATTATGTGCCTTGATGAACACGTAGGATTGCAACGTGTGCCACAGATATGTTTGTGAGTAAACAGACCTACGGCCTTAGGCAACTTTTATGATGCTCTAACAAAAATCGGGATCTAAACGCACATGCAACCACCCTGCCGCTGTTGTTACCTTAATTTGGTGTGTGTAACTGTCCCCTCTGTTCTACAAGCCTATGCTCCCTCTAGCCTTCCACTCAAAGAAAATCCTAGTCCTTTTCCTTTTTAGCTCCTTGCACCTCATTGGTATGCTTAGGGCCTCATCAGGTGTTGTTCGGCTTCCCAGTGGCAAATCCACCGGAATACCTCTCAATGCAATTACCTTTACTGATACTTGGTCCGGATGTATTACCGGATCAAAAGTGGCGGTGGCAGTGTAAGTCCCCGTTGCGCAGCGGTAAATGCGCCGAAAATGGGTGAAAAGTCAATGCATTCACTGCCAGCCCAAACCTATGATTGGGCGGTGCGGTAATGTGCCGGTAATGGTACTAAGGCCACCATGCTGCCCAATTTCTGATGAGGCACTTAGGACTTAGTGTCAACAGGAGACAGAAGGTAGTTGCCAGCATATACTTTATCTTGAGATCTTGGGAGAAGTGGCACCCCGTTCCAATCCACTAATACTTACCTGTCTTAATATGACAATCCCCCTTCTCAAGCGTCCATTCAGCATTTCATCTGTCGTCTTTAAGTTGAGTTTGGTGTGTTCTTGGTGGTGTACATATGTATGTATAGTTTCTCCCAGGGGTGCACTGCATCTATATGTGTGGGAAGGTGTCCTTTGGATGAAGCATGGCTTGGGGGATATGCTCTGTGGATTTGGTGAGTGGTGGGGCCTTCTGTTTAAACTGCCTTTTGGGGTCTCCTGTTGGGGCTGTGGTTTTGTTGCCTGACTACTATGCGCAGAGTGATGATGCCTCTTTGGGGGTTTTGTGTACTGAGAATGCCCTGTGGGTGCACTCTGTATCTTTGGGGATTTTGTGTAGTTATAGAGTTTAGTTTAGATTCCTATCTGTGCGTCCTCATGCATATGCCACCATCCCTGCCCCTCCCCCGTTTTGACATTGACAGTGATGTTTGTCAATTTCTCAATGTTTGAGGTTACAAACATGCTCACCTTTCAAGATGAACATTGTTGGAGATCTGCTGCCTCCCGTGGGTGACTGATTAAAGGAAATCGCGAGGATGGATAGATCAGGGGTCACGTGTTTATCATGGAAACAAGACAACGCAGCGCAACACAGGTTCAAATCCCGATCCCTCACTCAGAAACATCTTGCTGGTATTAAGAGTGTTATAAAAGAACAATTCTAATTCTAAAGCTGAACGAATAGGTTCATGTTTTCTACCAACCCACACACAATGGCTGCTTTGCATTCGGGATGTTGTACCACTGTCAACCAAACCAGTCTGCCAGACAGAGATACAGCTACAATGAGCTGGCCACACACAGCCTCTGCCAACCAGAAGGAATCACATGCACCAACACAAATTGGCTGCCAGGACCGGACCTGCCAGCTAGACCGGCTGCTATGTCTGTGCACTTTAATCCACAAGCCATGTACTCTTGTTAGCGCAGGACGAATCCGGAAGCCCCAGTTCTCCTTTTTGACATCCCCAGCAATTGAGCTGTCTGCCTAGAAATGAATCACTAGTGATCCTGCTATCCCACTTCTCCTCAGTCGAGCTAACAAGGGAGCACCTTCACCCCCCCTATGGTTCACAGGTAACTCGAAGCCCTCTTACCACCCGATAGTGTGCAGTTGTTGGCAGGCATTCAGAAGTAGGTTTCCAGATCTGCCTGCAGTACCTGTTGTTTCCTGTTAATATGTGCCATATCATGACTTATTGTTTATGCTGGAGAATTTGTTTTCACTGCAGGGCTGCAAGGTGAGACTCCTCCTAGGTTGCCACTTCACCCCATCCCATTTCTGGTTGAACAGCTGCTTTGTTATGGATGGATTGGGAAAATCCTGAGGATGACTTGACAGAAGGACTGACTGTGGTGGGAATAAAGGTGGACAACTGTACAGAATCATCCTATGAGTTTTCCAAGGTGAAATACTAAAGGAAATTCTAATTGGAAACCATAGGATGTGTATGTGTTTTTTTGGCACAAGTCACTTAAAAACAATGTGTATTTCAACCTAGTACTCCCTACCAAGATGGTTGCTATGTCATAGTGCTGTGAAAAACAATTGATACCATCACCCAGTGTAATACATGTTGACAATGGAAGGCTGTGTCATCTCGAAACAAATGTGGACGTGCGACTTGCAGGCTAGGCACAGATGGCAGCAATGCAAGTGAACTATTCACTACTCTCTCTGGGGGCACTAATCCAGAGAGGCGTGTTGTTTTATTTTAGATAGACATGTCACCCCTACATGTTGAAACGATCCTTGCTGTGGATGTCTGCCATTAGTTTTCAAATGTACCCACGGTTTGGCACAGCGATACCTAAAGGACAAAATCCAAACATGTGAACCCCCACACCCTCTCTGGTCAACAGAGCTGCATCTCTTAATATTCCCTCCTTCCTGCTACACCCCTAGAGGAGATCTGTGTGGACCTTTCCTCTAGAAAAACCTTCCGACCCATTGCAACTTTTAGCAGAAACCTGAAAACCTTCCTCTTCTCCTAAACTTCACCTGTGTAATTTCATCCGCTAAATGTTATCCTCTGGAAATCCTTCAATTTCATTTGGTGTACCTGCGCCCAGATGCATTGAACTCTGTCCAGTTACCCAAATGGAGTGTTGCACCATACACATTAAATCAAACCAATCAAATTAATGGGCCTCATTACGAGGTGGGCGCAAAGGGATACCGGGCACCGGTAAGGACACCGGTGCCGGTAATCCCTTTGTGCCCTATTCAGAGTTCCCTTAGCAGGTCCCTTTCTTAACGCCTCGTTTTACCAGGCGTATGGACGGGACCCGTTAAGGGAAATCAGGGCAAATAACGGTACCGCAATTTGCAGTACCGTTATTGGCGCCTTCCCCCTTCCCTATCAGGGCTCAACTGGGAATGGGGAATGGCTTTTACAATGGGGACTTACCGGTCCCGCCAAGGTCGGACCGGACCGGGGTAGTCCCCATTGAACGGGACCAGACATGGTCCCGTTATTGGTGGTAGTCATGGCGCTAATAGCACCATGACTACCACCAACCTTGGAATGAGGGCCAATGAGTACATTTGGAAGATACTATGGGCCTCATCACGAGTTGGGCGGTATCCCTGTGGGATACCGCCCAACTGTATTTGCGTTACTACCCACCTGTCTGGCAGTATTACTGACAGATCACGGGTTGGGGCGGTAAACGTTATTCTTCATTCCCATTTGCCCCAATGGGGATGTTTTGGTGCAATTACCACCGGCGGTATTACTGTGCAGTAATTGCACTGAAAATCAGAATTTTCCAGCACATTTACCCCCAACTTAGAGCTGGGGGTAAATGCTGCCAACTCATGTTTGGTCAGACCCTTAAATGCGGTGGTAATAGCGTTACCGCCACATTTAAGGGCTACCATCCATCTCGTGATGAGGCCCTATGTATCCCATAAACCTTCTCAAACAATCACTATGAAAAAGAAATGTCTGGCTTCTGTATAAAACCTCTTAAAATCATCTCATAAGGCCATACTAGAGGAAACCCACTGTATACATTTCCTACTGCTAACCTAGGGACGTCCTAGTGTTCATGTAGGAAATCCCTAAGAATCCATTAGGACTCCTATAAGAATCTGTTGCAAAAAACATACAGGCAGATAAATGCTGTCAAAGAGAATCCCTAAGTTGCAATTTAATGAAGAGCGGAACATCGAGTCCAGGGGTACGGCGTTTGGGGTCAGGAGTATCTTTGTGGCAGAAGAGGAAAAAAAATGTATGTTTGAAGCTTTTGCTGGCATATTACATAGAACCTTAGGAACTAAGTTTGCCCTAACTAAACATCGCTCTGCTTTTGAATGCCACATGATCTACGGAGCGTGACGGTCATGGAGTATCAGCGATGCTGGGCGGTTCACATCTCAGGAGTTGAGAAGTTCATCCATAATGTGTGCCTGCTGACTCAATTCCTCTGGAAGCAGACAAGGCTCCATAATGCAGGTTGTCCTGTGGATCATAGCTCTGTTGTTATTATTCTGCTTTGTCCAGGGTTTTACTGAGTGATAGATTGTAATGTAGGGATTGGTCAGTAACTGGCAAGTTCCTCAGAGTCAGATTCCAAAAGTGGGACATGTGTCTGCTAGCAGGTATGGTCCTTTGATTTTGCTGAACCCCGGATAGGCTTTTATCTTAACATTCTGCAGAACCGTTCAGAGGTGCAGCATTCTGGAACTGCGTATTGCAAAAGAGGCAGGGGAGGTGCAGTAGGAGTGCTAAGGTCACCCGGGTGCCGGGTGGAAGATTTGATGCTGTTAACCCATCTTGCATTTCGTGTTAGAGTGCCAGCTGTGTTCTTGACAAGCAATGTGGAGATGAAAACAAGAGAGGTAACTACGGGTGACTGTACCTGTCATGCGCCAAAATGATAAGCCTTGAAAAAGGCCATACCTTATTATAAGGCAGAGCCTCTATTTACCTTTAGAGGTTTGCCTGAAAAGGCTTAAAGGTAGTAAAAGTATTTTTTAATAGTCATAGTCACTACGTAACATGGCATGTTTAAAGTTAGATCCAAGGTATTTCATAGATAAAAATGCTGAAACATCATAATTTAAACACTATTAGATCTTTGTAAAATGTCATATTTTCTTTTACCCGAACAAATACCATTAATAATTTTACATTTTATTTTATTTATTAAAGTTTACCTGGTTTCATGTAAATCTTTACACATTTGAAAGCATGTGTTTAAAGTTAATGTAACAAATAAAGAGCCTCATGACAAATCCGGCGGTAACCTTCAAATGTGACGGTAACAGAATTTGCACTGCCAATGCAGGCCTTCCGGATCATGAGCCAGCTTAAATACTGCCGACTGTAAAAGCAACCAGCGCTATTACAGCCAGTGCTATTACAGCCGGCCACTTGAGGCACAAGCACAGCTGCATCACAAGTCCATGTTCGGTGGTATTACGGCCAAATACCGCCGAAAACACAGCGCAGTTACCTCTTGGTGTCTGAAATGAAGCCACAGGTCAACCCAATCGACCCCAGAGGGCTACATAAGGCACACCCTTACCCCAAACACTGTCTCCAACACCATATTGTCACAAGCCACTGTGAGCTAGGACAGGCAGCTGCTCATTCTGTGCTTGGAAGAAGTAGAGAGGCAGCACAACCAGGCCAGGGCACAGATGAGTCCATCTTTATTTTTTTGAAACATCTATATAAAAGAGTGATAAAAACTTTAATTCTTTGAACAGGGAATCCCACGTCTTGCAGACAGACCCCTAGACAAAAGGAGTACAGGGTGGGATGGGGAGGAGGAGGAGAGCCCAAGGGTTACGCCGTCAGATTGGACCTTCACTGACAGCCAGTGGTCATCCTATATGCCTCAACAGGGAGACCATAACAGAGCTGCTCACCACAATACAGGATGACAAAGGGAGCAGGATCAACATACGGACAGCTGTGCCTCCACTGCTGAAGCTAGTGCCCGTCTGACAGTTCCTTGGAACTGGCACTTTCCAGCCCTCTGTGGCCATGATGCACAGCATGGCACAGCCCACATTCAGCCCAGTACTGGGCCAGGTGTTTGAAGCCCTTCAGCAGCAAGTGCAACACCACATCTCACTGCCAACCACCCCAGCCCAGCTCAATGCCATTGCCCAAATGCCAAATGTGATTGCTGCCCTGGACTGTACGCATGCTGTGCTGGTGGCCCCCCGGGCACACGAAGCAGTATACCGAAACCGCAAGCACTTCCACTCCCTGAATGTGCAGGTGGCCTTTGAGGCCAAACTGTACATCACCCACTGCTGTGCCATGGAACTCCCTGCCACATGCACTAAGAACGGAGGAATCCATTTGGTCCTTCTGCAGAACTCTTAAAACCAGGCTGTTTGACTAACGTGCTCAACATTGAACCTCTGATTGAATTATGTACCTGATGTGATGTGTTGTGTAGTACATGTGAAATGTATCTACTATGGGGGTCATTCCGAGGTTGGAGGTAAGAGAAAAACGATGCCGGTAAAGGATTACCAGCATCGCTTACCGCTACGGGCTATTGCGACCTGCCAACCCGCTATTGGCGGCACCGTAAATAACGGTGCCTCTAATAGCGGCAAGGGCGCGGGCGCACGGCCCACCATACCGGCAATACAGGCATGCCGCAATTGGGAGGAAATCACAAGTCAGGCAGACAAGCAAATACCGACATCATGAAGGCACAAGTAGAGCATACCGGCATTGTGGTAATACCGGCATCTTGAACCAACCGTAAAATGCTATGTGCAGTGTTCCCAACTGCCACAGATGCACACAAACAGCCCAGGTGGAGGCAATGGAGTCTGGTATAGTGGTGGAGTGAGTGCACACCCAAATAGAGGAGATGTTTGAAAATATTATTTTGAAAACCACAAGGAGTGGTGTCGATACTTTTATGAGGTGCAGAGGAGGAAAAGAGGGTTTTGGCACAAAAACCCTACAGCAAATAAGAGCAAGGGAAGAGGACCCAAGGTTGGAGTCCTCCCGTCCCCTGCACACTCTTGGACTACGCAACAAGGGCGTAGATTCTTAAGGATATAGTTAGCAATATTCGTTTTTAAGTACTCTTTAGAGAATTGATTCGACAAAATTTATAACATCAAACAGCGGAACAATGGTTTTTGTATTTTAGGTGTTCAGGGATGAAGTGAGCACCTATTTATTTATACATAAAAATGTAGTGAAGACAGGAGAAATTGCATAACAACATTATAATGTCAACATAATCAAAAGTTGATGGAAATTCCACTCTTAATGGCTTGACGCGTTTCGAGGTGATACCTCTTCTTCAGAAGCCTCTGTGGATCTACTGTCTAGTCAAAATGCATTTAGGGAAAAATCAACAGAAGGTATACTTGTAAGTTCATCAACCAAATAAACAACAAGCAGCATTACTTCATTCAAATTAAGTATCTACATGTAGTGTGTTAAACAGTGCAAACATTCAATTTAGTTTGACCAGAGTAACTATCTGGCCATGTTTTTAAAAAATTCAAAACACTGTCTAGTATAATCCCGTGCACCTCTAATGGGAATCAAACCAAATAAAATATCAATAGTAATCTAAAAATGGAAGCTATAATGAAAGCTTCTAAAATTCAATTCAACAAATGAAACATATTCAATTTTAAGGGCATATTCAACCAGTGTAGGTTTACTCTTAAGCATGGTAAATACAAACTACACACCAAAGAAGGTTTTTTTTCCACAAAGAGGATATTTTACATAAAAAAGTACTAACCTATTGAGGTTTAATGTTGTAGCAGAAAAGCCATCTATGGCGAAAAATAAGTCCAAGTGGACATGCTTGCAGTGCCAAGACCTCGATTTAGGTGTTTTCTTGGTACAGAAAGATACTTCAATACTTCCGGTAATCTCTGTGGATAGCAATGTTAATGTACGGGTCACTGTGTGTGACTAAATATCTATTCACAAGTACAATAATGCGTTCATTAGTGAGGAAATGACCATATACCTGCTATAATTCGTGCGGTAGAGCATGCGGGTGTGTTGCGGCAGGGTTCAATGTACGGCGGACATGCAGGATTCCTCTGTGTTGCATCTAACGTTGCAGGAAGAACGGGTGCAGATAGATCTGGGAGCTCGTAAGTACGAATGCTTTCTGTGGAGGACAGTTTGGTGCTAGTGAGTGTTCAAGATCATATGGATCATTGATCACACGGTCAAAAACGTGTACAGTATCCTATACATAGCGCATACCTGTTCAGCCTCTATGTACATCCAGTTGTGCTTCTCTCTGCTCGTTGTTTGCACGGTGCCCATGGAAAGGAGGGACCGTGTTCAAACAGCCTAGTATTTGGCGGGCTTGATTCTGGGTGTAGAAATCAACAACGGACTAACCCGATGTTCGAGAAATGTGGCGGCCATCTTTGGCTATGTAAAAGGACCCTGTTAGTAAAGGTGGTTACATGTGTAAAATTCTGCAAGTCATCTTCTGACAACATAATCAAAATTCTATTAAGAGTAGCATAAGTTTGAACAATATGATGATAACAGCAAAAACAAAGTTATTTTACCGAACATTTTCTAAACGTAGTGCTACATATGCGTATGACACTTCTGTATCGTTCGAGTGTATCCAAACATCACAATATGTCCATTTACATCCCTTTATCTAATTTGCTGGACAATCTGATACATGGTTCTTGGTTATGCACACTGTTTACTTGTTCAATATTACAAGTGGCAAATGTACATTGCTGTAAATTCCATCATATGAAACACTTGTGTATAGGCGCGTTACAAATGCCATATCATATCATATCATATCATATCATATCATATCATATCATATCATATACTAGGACTAACAATACTAAGTCCTAGCATGCAACAATGCATAAAAATATGCATAATATGTACCGTGGCGTGAAGACTGTTCTTCAATGGCTATGACCACTTGATTAGTGCTGCTGATCTATCACATGTCTAGTTATTTCAATAAGGTGCCCTGGCGATATTAATTATCCCATTCACTAGACAGTCAGTTGTGGGGACATTGCTGCCTTCCCATATCCAAAAGCATAGTGAATTATTGGTGCATGGTAGAGAGTGCAGGGTCTACAGGACAGAAATATCTAAAAAGTTAAAAGTATCTAAATGAAGCAGTTCAAGGATGTTTCCTCGTTGAGACCCCTTGGGTATTTGGTGTCTAAAAGGTATATCCAATATTTTTCTCTTTGTGCCAATAGTCTTATGTAGTTACCACCTCGCTGTGGTTTGCTTACAACTTCAACGACCTGGAATCTTAATTGACTGATGTTAGGTTTTGCTTCCATAAAATGTCTGGCTACTGGTGATTTCTGGTTTTGGCACCGGATGGTGGACTTGTGCTCTGGTATTCGTTCTTTCAAAGATCTCGTAGTCTGTCCAATGTATAATTTGCCACAAGGGCATTTCAGAGCGTATATGACGCCTGCTGTTATACAGGTGGCGAAGCTTCTGATCTTTATCTTTTTGCCTGTTGATGGGTGAGAGATGGTATTACCCTTATTTACATTGTTACAGTTGGTACAATTAAGGCATAGAAAAGTGCCCATTTTTTTATTCTGTAAAAGCATCTGTTTATCCTTATTTGGTCTTTCAGCTTTCACGAGTCTGTCCCTAAGGTTGCGGCCCCTTCTAAATGCCATCATTGGTACTCTTGGGAAGAGTTCTTTCAGGTGTTCATCACTTTGTAGTAAAGCCCAGTGCTTTCTTATAGATTTGCCAATCTGGAAACTTTGACGTGAATATTTGGAAATATACATCAATGGGGTAGAATTAGTTCTGGACTTAGGTGCTAACAGGTCTTTCTGTGTTAGATGGTTCGATCTATCGTTGGCCTCTTGTAGAATGTCCTGAGGATATCCTCGTTTCTCAAATCGCTCAATTAGTTGAGTGCATTGAATGTCAAGGCCAGCTGGGTCTAATATGATTCTTTTTAGTCTCAATATCTGGCTGTAAGGGAGACTTTTTAGCATGGGTTTCGGGTGAAAGCTGGTAAAGTGTAGGAGATTATTGGTATCTGTGGGTTTGTGATAAATGGTGGTCACTACCTTTCCTTCATAGATCTTCAAGCTGACATCTAAAAAGTGGAGGTCTGGTTCTCCAAAGTCCATCGTGAATTTGATTTTTGAGTGTACTGTGTTCATTCATGTAGAGTAAAAACTTGTCCAATTCAGTTCTTGTGCCGCACCAGATTCCAAATATATCGTTTATGAATCGTTTCCACAGTATGATCTTACATGACCATATTTGATTATCTAAGACGTGTTCTGTTTCAAATCTATACATAAAGGAGTTTGCATAGACAGGTGCCATAGCAGAGCCCATGGATGTGCCGGATATTTGATTGTAGAAGGTCTTTTGGAATCGAAAGTAGCTATTATGTAAGATGAGTTTAAGTAGTTCAATAATGAACTCTGGGTTACCTCGTATTTGTTCAGAGTTGGAGAGTAACCATTCCACTGCGTTAATGCCTTCATCGTGTGGTATAGAGGTATATAGACTGCATACATCCATACTGAATATGATGCAGTCGCTACTGATAGCCGAGATTTCTGCTAGACAGTTGAGGAAGTCTGTGGTGTCTTTGAGGTAGGTAGGAATTTCCTGGATTAAAGGCTGTAGAAGGCGGTCAACATAGATAGCTAGGGGATCGAAGATGCTCTCCGTTCCTGCAACTATGGGTCTTAATGGAGGTTTCTGATTGTCCTTATGGATTTTTGGAAGTCCATAGAATACTGGTGTTATCGGATGTTTATTAATGAGAAATTGACTGGTTTTAACACTTATCCAATCATTGTCGAGTGCATTGTCAATTAAGGTCTCGATAATAGTCTTTATACCCTGAAGGGGGTCGCCATTCAATCTACTGTAAGTTGTCTGGTCGTTGAGTTGTCTGGGTCAGTACAAAAAGAGCACACCCACACACCACACCCCTTCCCACACCAAGATGAATCCAATAGTACTAGCAATACTGGAGCTGGAGGACATGCTTGCATTGCAACACCAGCAACAACAACAACAACAGCAACAGCGGGCACCACAGAGGAGACGAAGGAGGAGAAGGAGGATGAGACAGGCCCAGCATGCCCCACCAGTGCAGCCAGTGGCACCACGCAGGCAGCCCCCAATCCCTCGCATCAGAGCCAGTCCTTTCAACCTAACCCAGGAGCAGATCCACACCCTGTACTGTCTGGACCGGGTCACCATCACAACCATCGTGGACATGATACATGACGAGGTTGTCAGCCTCATTTAAATACGCACCACCATCCCCCCTCTACTGAAGGTGGAGTTGGTGCTCCACTTCCCTGCCACAGACACCTAACAGCACACATGAATGGCATATCACAACCCTTATTGTCTTGCATTCTGAACCAAGTGCTGGATGCCCTCCTCAAGCAGACAAGGGACTACATATCCCTACCATGGACTCCCCAGGAGATTCTTGATACCAAAGTTGGCTTCCATGCACTGGCAGGCATGCCCAATAGTATAGGGGCCCTCGACTGCACCCACATGGAGTTGTTTGTCCTGCATGCCATGGAGGTGGTGTACTGCAACTGCAAGCAATACCACTCCATCAAAGTGCAGATGGTATGCGACGCCAGCAAGATCATTACACATTGTTGTGCCCAATATTACGGATGAACTCATGACTCAATGGTCCTGCGGAACTCCCCGCTACCACGCTTCTCGGAGTGACATGCTGTATGATGTGCCTGGGTGCTTGGTGTGTTGCATGATAGGCACATGGCAGTGAAATGGGGAGAGAGGTGCACACACCACCATGGTGTCAATGTTTATGTGACAGCACGATGAGCACATCCCTAAACACTGTGCCCCAAAGCATCCCAAACAGAACATGACACCCAAATCCCGTAGTAATGTAGTAAGGTCGACACCTATCACAACATGACTAACAGTAAACCAGCCCACATCCCACAACACGTGCACCACTCATCAGCGGACCTCAATCTCTGTAACACCATCCAGCAACATGCAGTGTATATGCACTATGTTGCTGTCTCCAGCGAATCACCACACAGGACAAGCATCCATGGGAGAGCATTGGACTGAACCACCAAGGGAATCCCCTGTCTGTCACAGGGCCGCCACAACCACAGGAATGTTGCATGTCACCATGGGAAAAATCAGCGCTGAATGCCTAATATTGCAGAGCCTACTGCCAATGCTCCCAATCAGAAAATCCTACAGAACACAACGCATCACTAAATTGTCACGGACACAGCTGTATGCGTACACAATGCATGAGCCACAAGATGGCAGAGCACACCGTGTATCATCTTGAAGATGCAACCCACACCATTATTCCATGGCACAGGACACATTGAGGGCCTAAAAATGGCATCCATACAACCAGGGACATGTGCATGTGACCAACGGCATGTGGCCGGCATGTGTGACTAGTACAGCTGTCCATCATCAATCGACTAACATATACCTGTTATTGCCTCCCATGCAGGTGACAGTGGCTATCCCTTGATGCCGTGGCTCCTCACCCCTGTCCGATAACCCACAGAACAGGCATGAGGAGGACTATTATCAATCCCACACCCATACCCGTGTAGTTATTGAGCAGACCTTTGGCCTGCTGAAGGCATGGTTTCACTGCCTTAGCCTGTCAGGTGGGGCACTCCTCTACAGGCATGAGAAGGTGGCCAAGATCACCATGGCATGTGTCATGCTGCACAACATGTGTATCCGACGCAACATGCCCCTGCCCCCTGACATTGAACTGCAACCACCTGGTGATGATGAAGGGGATGAAGAAGAAGTGGCTGCCTATCATCACAGTGCCGATACACAGGAGGGACGTGCTGTGCGTCAATCAGTGATTGCACAATATTTCTGACACACATGGCTGCAGACGGTGACGTAATAGTTGGACAGAGGGCACTGGGAGTGGGGGTACATTTACACTATGCACTGTATATGAATAAATGACACATTCGCAATGATGAATGTCCACTCAAGTTTTTCTTTTAACACAACGGGTGTATTGAAATATACAATGTAAACGAAAGTGCACTAACCCTCCACCACCCTCACCCTCTCTCTCTCTCCCCAAAACTCCCCCACACATGTCCCAACAAGTGTCTAATGCCTTCATCAGTCTGGCCAGTCTACTTTTTTACACTCCCTGGAGCAGGTGGCGGCATTTCCGGCCGGCACAGGGTGCGCAATGACCTGCGGAGTGGGCTGGTCTGGGTTGAGCTTGAGGACGATGGTGTGGCCACCTGCTCAATCTGGGGTGCTGGACGTTGTGCCTCCATAACATCGGCGATGCGGCTGAGGACCTGCCGCAGGGCGGATACCTCCTCACACAGTCAGCACATTGTCACATTGTCTGCAAAAATCTTGCCCAGGGAGGCGGTGTTATCAGTAATTGTCTTGTCCAGAGAGGCAATGTTTTCACGCCACTCCTGCCTTGCCTGGGCATTGTCATCCACAAACTGACGCGCAAGGGAAGTCAGCTCCTCATAACGCTGCGGCCCTGCCGGTACACCTGTGGAGGTGGAGGGTGCTGGGTGTCATGGTGGACTTGGATGGGCTCCACTATTGGGCTCATGTCCCCTTGGTAATACTCCCCCCAAACTGCTCCGAGGTGGTGGCGTGGTCTGACTCCAAAGATGTGATCTGGGGGGATGGTGCAGGACTTGGTGTGCAGGGCTGTTCTGAGGATTCGTCCTCCACAGGCACCCACACCTCTTCCTGCGCCTCCTCCTGAGCCAGGGTTGCTGTAGCTGCCACCTCCCCGACTGAGCTGGACTCAGCTGAGGGTGGAGCATCAGCTGTGTCCTGTGGCAGTGGGACAGGGGTTGCGGCTTCCATCTCGACTGCCCTTCGCGGCAGCAGTGTAGGTGCTTTCCGTGGTGGTGCATGGCGGGCCTTGGGTTGGGCCTTTGAGGTGGAAGGCCTGTTGGCCTCATCCCGGGCCCTCTCCCGCAGTGTGGTTGGCTGTGGGGGTGAGTCCTGCGCCTCACTGTCATGGTCGGAGCCTGTGGGGGTCGAAGAGAGGGACGGCATGAGTGATGGTTTGAGAAGCCTCATGCATACATTTGTATAATTGCTCATCTACACATTAGAGGGCAATAGGCAGTTGAGTTTGGACGATCACGTTGCTTGCTACATGGGTGGGTAATGCAGGCATCCGTCAATGGTCACTCATGTTGGGGCAGACATATGGTATGTGACATGCATAATTCTTGGGGCCTGCATACAGTGTGACTCATGCCATTGACATCTTAGTGTGGTTTGTGTACGATATGGCATTGCCTTGCTGCGGGCATATGCATGTGTCTGTGCTGCGTACCACAACTTTGCTGGGAATGTGTGTGTATTGGGCCATGGCTTGCCTCTTTAGACAGACATATTGGTGGACTATCATCAGACTCTGCATTACCGTGATTTCTTAGCACACTCACCTCCGTCCGCCGATGACGTGGCGCCACACTCCATGTCTCCAACACCTTCTATTGACTCCAGCCAATCAGGCTAGCACATATGTCCTCCCACCGGGACAGCTTTATGGGGGAGCTTGCTCCTCCTCCAGTTGACATTGCCTGGCTCATGTTGGCAGAGAGTATGTTACGGTATCGCAGCCGCAAGTCGTCGCGCCGCTTCCTGCAGTCCTTTATAGTGCTGGGGGTGTTACCGACCGTGCTTACTTTCTGCGCCACAAGTGCCTAGATCTCCTTCTTGCGTATTACAGCCTCCCTCTTCATGCTCTGGGCAAACAGGACATCAGCATGTTCTTGCAGGGTCTCAGCTAGCATGGCCAGCTCATCTTCATTAAAGCACTCCTTGCGCTGGCGGGAGGCGCCCTTCTTCACAGCCTTAAGCATTGTGGTGTGGTAGAGTATGATATTTCACCAACAGCAGTATCATACAGGTCCTGGCTGCTGAGGGTGGCAATGGATTGTGTTTTTAAAGATGGCCGCCGTGCTCCTTCCCGTTCCTGTGCGATGATGCTACTTCCGGTTCCGCTCATTTACGGTGACCGTTATTAGCGGTCACTGCTAATAGCAGTTACCACTAATGCCGCATTGGTTCATGCCGGTAGTGCAATCTGCGCTTTACATAATGCCGCTTAGGGCCTTTTTTGGGCTTTTACGGCATGGCGATGATGCCCTTACCGGCATGGCGCAAAGCTCATACCTGCAAAGTCGTAATAGCTCTCTATTAGCGAGCTTGTGACTACACGGAGACGGTATTTGCTCCATGCCGGTAAGGACAGTTACTTACCTCCAAACTCGGAATGACCCTCTATGTATTTTAGAATGCATGCTCCCCTGCCTGCGGGCTACATTTAACTGGTGCCTCCCCAGCGCCCTGATGCCCGAGGGTTTGTGTACGCTACACAAATAGAAAAGAATAAAATAAATGTTGGTTTGTCACTTTTTCTGCATTTGGCGTTGAGACCATGACTGCTTAGTTCCCTTTTTGGGGGGCTTTTTCATGTTCTTTTTATGCTTCTGCTTTTTGGCCGACTTTCCACTTTTCTCAGGTTTTTGAATATTTTTGTTTACCCCATCTACAGTGTTTTCCCTTTCCTGCTGAGCCTGTAAGCCTTCTCTGCTCAGAGGATCCTCTGTTACATTCTCTTCTAACACGGCAACCTGCTAAGGAGATAGGTTGGCTCCAGCTGTTCCAGGATCTCGTATTGTAGATTCCATGAGTGAAGAGAAGCAGGGGCTCGAGGCTGACGTGGCAATAGCAATTGCTGTCGGAACCTGATAACATGTCGTCTGCTCCTTATAGAAGTCTGTGCACAAAGCGAACAATGATTTTAATAATAAATGCACAGAAGTAAGAGTGTCGTTGTCCAATACGGTGCTGTCTGCAGCCATCTAACCAATTCTTTATTCTATGCACTGCAATCCCCCCTGCATGGCCATACTTTCACTGTTTTCAGTGTTAGAGGATTTGTTACTGAGATCCACAATACTTTGTAGATCAGGTGACTGCAATAACTTCCCCCCAATTACATGTTCATTAAAGCCCCATCATTTTCCCCGGTTTCTAGTCTCTACTGACTCCCTTTGTAAACTATTACATAAGTTGAGTAGAGAATTATTGTCAATGAGAGTGGAGGGTGGTTGGATCTTGTTGTTGCCCAGTTGCCTCTGTCTGGGAGGATATACTTCTGCTTAAAGGCTCTGAAGAGCACACCAATGTTTCAGTCACCAGGTCAGTGGAGGCTATAGCCGAAAAGAAAATGCAGTTATTTTCCCATTCGTTACTCCACCATTTTCCGGATCACCAGTGGTTTCGACTTTTTACATGGTGGCCAGTCCCCTTGGCTAAGGTCAGTGAGCATATCAGTGTCTGCTGTGGTGGCCTTATTTTTTACACCAGCTCTAGTGTGGCGCCTTGTTGGGTAATGACCTGCCCTTTTCGGCATGTGGAGAGAGATATTGTCTTCACACAGTGATCTTTAATATTTTGTGTTTATTTTTTTAATTAAAAGCAGATTGTATCAGTTTCACCTCCTGTTTAGGGGCTCCGGTAGCTCGGCTCTGCAATTTGCTGACTGCCGACTGCACTTGAAGTGCACTTGCCCGCGCGCGCACTGCGCAAAGCAAAGGTAATTGTAGGCTGGTGTGCAGGTCGCAGGAAACAAGGCAAGACAGGGACGTCAATCACCGAACGCCAGTAGGCAAAGCCGAATGTCCTCTGAATGAAAAGTGTAGAAGTCTTCATGTAAGCTTTGATACAAGCGTCCACAGGAGCCTATTCTTCAATTGGAAAAACTGAAATGTTCAATACGTGATTTACAGTAACATTTTTACCGAACACTCTTTTTGAACTTGGAAAGTGTTTTTCATCATACACAAAGGTTTGGGAAGACCATTCAGAAATAGCACATCCCTACCTGGGTGTAAAAGTCAGTCAGCATTTTATCTGTAGTGGTACGAGCTGGAGACTGTGAAATTATCCGAAGGATGGACTGATTTATGTGTGTCCTCATGGAAAATATAACATTATTTGGAAATGCCATAGCTGCCAAAAAGAAGTACTGGGGCCCTAAACGCAGCTGTATCCAGACAGCGAGAGCATTGGAGAAGATTGAAATGGCTCTCTGTAGGACGTATTAAACCCTCTATGATACAGGCAATCTCGTGCTAAGGGTTATGAGACGTTATCTTCTACGGCTATTCTGAATGTTATAGAGTTGACCGAAGAAATGCCAAAGCAGGGCAGCTACAGAACATATTGAAAGGTGAAGGTGGTTCGAGTCATGAGCTATGTTTACACCAGAACAGGGTCTGCAACCTGCAGCTCTCTAAATGCGTTGGACTACGACTCCCATGGTTCCTTACCATTGTCTGTGGTTGCTAGGGTTGATGGGAGAAAGACATTACAGGAAGGGATATCACATGATATTGGATGGCAGGACTTGGTTTAATCTACACTGATATCGTGAGCTGCAATAGGAAAAACACAGGAAATGATATGTTTCGCTAACACCCAGCCACTTTACTTTGGAAAACCTAAACATATGCTTACTTTTAATATAGTTTTATATTCAGATTGCTTGAAGCATAGGTGCTGCATGCAGTGTGCAGGGGTTGCGGCGAGAAGCAGCGAAATTTTAGAAACTACTAAAACCACTCTAAGTACAAATGATACTGATTCAGCTGGTGCTTCAGTCAAAATGTGTAATAAACATGTAGCTAGTGTGTGATTGCCCCAATCGACAATCCCATGAAAAAATGAATAAGATTAGAGAGGCACTAGAAGGACTTTTCTGCCTGGCCAGCCAGTGCATGATGGACTAAAGGCGGTATGTAAACTAAACAAAACGCAAACCACAAATTCGTGGGATCAGCATTCTCCTGCAGAGCGGTGAGACTTTGGAACTAACTCCTGAAGGAAATACGAATAACAGGCGATCACCTTAAATTCAGGAAACAGGTCAAAACATGGCTCTTAAACGCACCAAGCTAAAGAAAGAACATGGAGAGAGAAAAACCACCAACACAACACAATAAGAATCTGCAATAGCGGATCACCCAAAAGAAAACTCAGCCCCAAAATAAATAGAACAAGACTAGCCCAATGGATAAACCCAACTAACCCTACTAAAAACTCTCTAATACTTTACATACCCGCCACCCGAAACCAAAGAAACGAGACACATGCTTTTGCCACAAAAACACCCCAAACTACAAGCACACTACCAACTCTCCAGAACACCCAAGACACACATAAAACACCTACATACTACCACCCACCAAACACCACACAAACGTTGATCAACTAAAAAGATACCAGTACACAGTGACCATTTTTTTTACGAACTGAAGCTACCAACAGCACATCAAAGCTCTCTTGCACTTTTCCCTCTCAGTCCGACTAACTAACCCATCCCTTTTCAAATCCGCCTCGTGCCTGGAGATGATGAAAATAGCAGCGGTGCACGGCATACATCACAATATCGAGCAGCCATGCAACAGATCAGAAAGGTGAGGACTAGCCCAAAGTTAGAAATGAGGGTACACTTGTGGGCAGATTATCACATGTGACCCAGTGCAAAACATTCCGCAAATGCATATAACATCAGTTTTTCAGCTTTTCTAATGCGAAAAAAAGGAACAGCTTTTTGTGCCATTCCATATTGAATAAAGGCCTTTCAAAGGAGTGACACAGTTTGGCCATTTTTGTTTTACATGTGCCAAAGTAATAGGGAATAGAGAAAACAGGGCTCGCTCCAAATTTTCATAGTACCCACTTACATAACATTTTGAACCAAGACAAGACAACTGAGCTGCATGAAATAGGTCTTACAATTTGTACGTGTAGAAACCCGCCCTTAAAACGCTGGGAGGAAATGCATCCGCCACTATTGCCCCCGTAGTCAGAATGGTGGAATGGAGAAGCAACTTTCACGTGTAGGCATATGGAAGTTAGAGCTTTGACAAATGCAGATAAGAAAAGAGAGGGAAGAAGAATGAAGGGCAAGAGAAAACAAATGTACATGGAATCTGGAAGATGACAGCAAAGGCTCTATAACTACGCACCAATGCCTTGAGGATTCACAATACACCTGACCACCGGTTCAGCATACACTGCCGTGGTGGGGAGCTTACCCTCACACCATGGAGTAAAAGAGATGTATTCACCAGTGAGTTTTTAAGACAGGAATGCCAACTAACCAACCCACTAACAACTTCAACCTCTCCATACACCTCTCAAATTCTAACCAAACACAACCACAAACTTACAACACAGCAATCCGCACAAGCTTCACCACACTGCAGCACCAAACAAAGCACACATAGACCTGCACAACAGCACACAACGTCTTCCGACAGTATAACACCCCAAACCCAGCCGACGGAATTCCGGGCTGAGGCCGCCAACAGCACATCAATGCTCACTTGCACTTCTCCAGCTCATCTCCACTAACCCCCTCCCACACCCCCCTTTCTTTCAGAACCGCCAGAGCACCACTCCGGTGGTGATAGTGCATGGTACAAATATCCTTTAACATTAACATTTAACATTAACTGAGTGATTTCTGTTTCAAGAAAGCAGACATGAAAAGACTCCAAAACAAGGACACTTGGTGAAAGATGAGGAGCTGAATGTACCCTGGCTTGTTTCAACTTGGGCTCTTTGTGTTTGTAATGATCTACTTCCGTGTTTTTGATCACCCTATAAGTCTATTTGATATACGGATTTGCATGTCAAGCCCATTCCTGTGCTTGCACTACCATAACCAGAGAAGTCGGGTTACTAGGAGCAAGTAAGGCTTTCGTAGAGTGCAGAGAGCATCTACACGTGTTGCTACTGGCCCCATGCCTTTAGCTGTTTTGCTATGAATTGCACTCTGTGGCATATATAGTACCGAGAAAAGCACATGCTTCAATGTGGAGAATGCATGTATTCCAGCCAGAGAGGCGGATCCGAGCTTCACTGTCACAGCATCTCCAGAGGTGATCACTTGATAATTAGTGTATCTCATTAAGGGATGCGTTGCAGCAGTGACCTCCCATCTGTCCGTAATCTGACAGCGCGGAAAGTGTCTCATTACCAGAGTGCATTTCATGTTGGATTAATGCACCTGGGAACTGACTTGATCAAGGTTCCTGGATCATTCATCCAGGGCCTTCTATGAATCATCCGTCTGCAGACAGCGCATGCCTAACAAGCCTCAGCTGTTGCCGAGACGAGCACCTAACCATCTGCAACTCTCTTACCCATTTTGGGCGAGAGGAGAGGCACGATTCCAATAGGAGTTCGGAATCGTAGATTGTTGTCTAAATTGTGTTTATAGGGTTTATACGTTGTCAAGTACCAAAACTGTCAGCAGTCTGATGCATTTCGATGTAATTTTGGAAAGCAGAGCTATTCAACCACCTTGGAATGGATTAGATGATTTTTAATTTACAGCCACATGGATGATGTCTTTTTAATTATAAGGTTTCGAGAGGGTAGCTCAGGAGCAACGTGCTCCCCTTGGAAGTAAGACGACACAGAGCAGCACAGGTTCGATCCCCGGGTCCATGCTTAGAAACGTCTGGGTATTAAGACGTTATAAATAACCTATCATATCATATAATGTGTTATTCCTCCATGAACCAATATTAGGGATATGATATGATAGGTTATTTATAAAGCACTTAATACAAACCCTGGGATCGAACCTGTGCTGCTCCATGTCCTTTTGCTTTCAAGGCGAGCACGTTGCCGCTGAGCTATCCTCCCGCATTTAGGTCAAAAAGAAATCCTGTCCAATAGCAAAACCCGAGATTAAAGAAAGGTTGCAGATCTGTGTTCATCCCTAGCGAAATGTAATTTTGGGCTAAAATGATACTCATTGCTATGTTGCATAACTGCAGGAAGTCACCCGTGAAATGTGGCCGCTCTAGGGGTATAGCTACGCTTCCTTGATGGGATTTCATAGGTTTGGTGAGACGTATAGGGCTTGACTCGATTCCTGACTAGACTTGGTCAAGAAATGGCTTGAATCAGTTTAGAGGGTGTGGGCCTCTATATTGCTGACTTGTGAGCCCATAAGAGCGGAGACACGGCATGCCTGATTCAACTCCCACGCAATCGGTAATGGGAATTAAATACATATCCTTTCTAAAAATGTCATCAAGAATAGGTTAGAGAATCAAGTTGACTTCGTAAAAACATACAGTTATGTAGCTTTCCTAAAGGTAGAATATGGGATAGGGGAGATGACAATGCATTTTTTCCCATTTCAGCAGTCGCAAAAAATATATTTCTCTTGTTTTCAGTAGAAGCTCTCTAAAAAAATGGAATTGTAACTTGAAAATTAATAGAAGAAGAATGGTGGTATTAACATATTTTATCTCATAAATTATCACACATCACAAATGATGGCAGACAGGAATTACATGGTCTGTGCTTGACCCTTACTAGGATCAACTGGATGTACCTATAGATAATTGGCTGCTCCAGCAGACATACCAGTCACCCAGGGTACAGGCAGGGCATAGGTCGTTGCTGTTACAATACATGAGTTCAGATGGCTGATTCTCTTTTCTCCCACTCTGCTCTCACTGACCTTCCTCTTCCCACCGGACCACCTCCCTACTTATTTTATTTATTTATTTAAGTTTTGCAGTTATAGCAGCGCACCAAATACTCCAGCATCAGGGCGCTAATGACAGTAAGTGCAGATTTCTTAGGAGTGCAAAATCACAAATGCAGGTTCCAGCAAACGGTTCTTATTAGCAAGGCCTAACAGGGCCACGCCACAAAGTGTGGGGGCTACATCAGGTGTGCAGGTGCATGAATGAATAATAACAGCACAGGGCTGCAGGTAATATCCAGCATGTCACACACATGATATGTGGATTAAAACAGCACAGGGCTTCAAGCCACATTCAGCATGTTACAGACATAACAGGTTGATTAAAAGAGCACAAGGCTGCCGGTCAAGTTTGGCATGTTACAGACATAATAAGTTGATTAAGACAGCACAGTGCAGTACGTCAAGTTAGGCATGTTACAAACATAATTGGTGTATTAAAACAGACCAGGGCTGAAAGTCAAGTTCGGCATGTTACAGACATAATTGGTGAATTAAGAAAAATACATGATGTAGCTTACCTTTTATTGCATCGGGATACGGGATGGGCATTGCAAGGGTGCCAGACCATATCAGCTAGGAGCCATTGTATTAGGGTGTGAGCGAAGTAGCAGTGACATATCAGGTAGGGAGCAACACATAGCATGAGTTGGAGCACAGAGCTGCAAGTAGGAGGCAGGTGGGTGGAAGAAAAGAGAGGATAGATGATGAGCCGAACATGGGTCTGATACGACGCTTTGGTAATGATAAGGTACCAATGCTTAGGGGGTGGTGGGCTACCAAGGTGATGGATAGACAATCGCAGTGGATTACAGGGTATGGTGGGGAAATAGGAGAATAAGCATATTATGCATACAATGCATGGTGGGGGTCGACAAGGGGAGTGGTTTACCTTATGCTACAAGCTGGTCTAAGAGATGAAGGCTGTGGTGAAGGATCTTCAGGGAGTGTTTCTGAGTCAGTGTCAGGGGAAACAGCGACAAAGTCTGCACAGGGGAGAATTGAAGCCTGGAGAGCTGTTCGCACCCGAACAGGTCCTGGCAGGGAATGGGGCCTTTTAAGTAGGCCTTCAAAGTCAGGTTGCTCCGGCGTCACCAACCTACTCCTTTCCATGTGAATACATGAAGCGCTTCCCAGCCAATAGCAACGCTCGATGGGAGTAGGCTGGGGAAGTGAGTTTCCTGGCCAGGGAGGTGGAGATGAGGTGGCCATGATGGTGTGGAGCTCCAGCTCCCACACACCAGTGTAAGCACAAGCAGGCAGTACGGCAAAGGTGGAACAATCCTGCCTGCCCATGTCGTGCTGGCAATTGAATGAAAAGGAACATGCAATTGCCCTACACCTAGTTGCTCTTTCCACAATACTGACATTTACATCTCTCCTGATAGATCTGTATGGAAACAAAAAAGTTCAACCATGTTTGTTTGGTCACATTTTTCTTCCATGAATGTACGCTTGACTGCTAGCCTCTTTTCATGAAAGGGAATTATTTTTTAAAACATTAGCACCCTGCTAACTACAGTGTCTGGTGGAATAAGGACCCAGATCTTTAACATGTTTAAGCCTATTAAAAAGGAGTTCCTTTTGGTCTGGTGGAGTGTGGGTCACACAGAAATGGCCTATCAAATCATGTGCTGAATTGAAACTGGCCTATGGCAGAGAGCGGGATGTCATGAAGGAGTATCAGAGTCCTATAAAAGCTGAATGCTGAGCCAATGAGAAAAGAGGGAGAAGACTTCTGGGCACCAGAGGAGACAGGTCAAAATGATCTGGAACGTTGGAGTTTATTAAGTCTTTCACTATGGGGGAAGGTTAATGCTGGTTTCGACCCCCAGGATCAACTATATCTTGAGTATGATCCCACTGAATAGATACTCGGTACTGGAAGGAATTGGACAGTAATATTCAAGGTTTTCTGTGGGACAAGAAACCACCTAGATTGAGCTTATGGAAACTACAAGTACCAGTGGAGAAAGGTGGACTAGGAGTGCCGAACTTTAGAGCCTATCACCTTGCCTTTATTTGTGACATCATAATTGATTTCTTGGCACCGATACCTGATGAATGGGCTGTGGCGGAAGCAAGTTGTAATGGTCCTCTGTCACCCAGAGCCTTACTGACTACAGAATCAAGAGTGAGGAGTGTGAAGGACCCATTGACTGTCTGAGAAACTCCTGGAAGAAATTCAATGGTTTGCTGGGTGTGGATGCATGTAGAGATCCTGGTGCGTCATTATGGTTGAATCCCTCTATTAGATGGTAAAATAAGACGCTACTCTGGGCAGACTGGTTTTTGGGTGGTGTGAGTTGGATTGATGATTTATTTAAGGAGGGGAAATGGATGAGTGCTAGAGAGTTGCAACAACAATTTCATATTGAAAATTTCAGGTTTTAGGATTCCAGGAAATTGAAGATTGCAGTTGGTGAGATTGATTTCCAGGCGAGTTTGAATTTGGATTTTCTTACAAGAAAGTCATTGGTAGGTGAAGGTGGCTTAGCTAGCCGGGTGTACAAACAAATAGTGAGTGAATATAAAGACAATGTTCAGCTCAGAGACGAGTGGAGTTGAAGAATTGGCTCTGAAATTACAGTGGAGACATGGACAAGGATGTGTGCAAATGTCAAATTTTGTTCCCTGGGTTTAACTGAGAGAACGAGACAAATAAAGATATTAAACAGGGTTTATTGGACACCTGAAAGATTATGGAAGCAAGGTTTGAAAGATGACTGAGTGTTGGGCTTGTATTTGTGAGACTGATACACTGGAACATATGATGTGGGATTGTAGGAAGGTGCGTGAATTTTGGAATGAGATTGGTGAGGTGATGAAAAAGGTCTTGGATGAACCGATAGGTCTTGATTTTGAGACATTAATACTGGGAAATGATGCTACCTTAGATATACTCACTCAAAGCCAAAAGAAGTGGTTATTTAGGGGAGCCATGATGGGAAAAAAAATCATCCTTAGGAATTGGAAATCCGACATTTCTTTAAAAAAAGAGGACTGGTTGAAAGAAATGCTTGATCTGGCGGATGTGGAAAAATGTACATATAGGAAACAAAGCAAGAATGGGTTGTTTATGAAAATTTGGGGCAAGTTTCTGACATTGTATTGAATCTGACAATTTCATATTATATGATGTGTACCTGGCATCGGTAAGGGGGGAGGGGGTATTTATGTGTTTGTAATTATGTATATAGTTTTTGCTACGAATTTCTTTGTTATTTCATGTTTTGTTGTTATAAGTAAAATGAAAATAAAACGTGAAAAAAAGAGCATGAGCGAGGCTGTGCCTGGAGAGCTCATGAAAAGAAGGAGATTGGGAGACCCTGAGCTTGATGGAGGAAGTACCTGGGGAACACATGAAGCAAAGGGGTATTGAGGACCAGAATCAAAGGAATGAAGAAGCCAAAAGAACATATAGACACAGTGATGAAACCTAGAATCTGATGCCTTACAAGATCTGTAGAGCACTTAGGGTGTAAAGGTGTTGAAGCTAAGGTGTGATTAGGCCCTGAGCCAATGGTAATATAGCACTGAACCAGAGGGTTGAGTAAGCCCTGTGAATCTTAAGGGATGATGAGATAGTGGACTAGGGTGGTGAGGAAACCTAGAGACACACTAAAATAGGACAATACCCTGAGCCAAAGAGTGATGAGATGTTAAAAGAGAATGGTGAGAAAGCCATGTGAAAACCTAAGAGATGATTGAGACAAGTATGAAAGACTGAACCTTAGATGTGTTGGAATTTTGATGCAAAGACAATCAGAGAGCTTTTTAGACCTGCTGTTGAGAGGCTTTTTGAAGACGGTAAAACCACTTGAATATTGAATGGTGATTTGGAAGTAAATTAATATGGCAAAAGTCTGAAATGAACATGGGGATGAAGAGCCAGTTTTCAGGAAACAAATACATTTGAAATAATTGCTTTAAAAAGACCATTATCTTGATGAATATATTTGAAACCTTGAGGACTACCTTTGCAAGAAACGATCCCGACAATCACTGAAACCATAAATGTCACTAAAATAATCTTAATCTACATTTATTCAATTTACATGAGTTTGATCACTTACATGTGTTTAGATGCAGGAGACACTGGTTGTGGTATGTCTTCTTGGAAGTAGACAAAGAGCCTCAGGTGCAAAAGGGAGGATCTTAATCTTCTTAGTTATTATGAGACAATGCCATCTGGCAAAGTTGTACAAGCCATGGCTTTTATATTTGAATTCATTCATACATGATGTGGGTGACTCCTTCTCAGAATGTGTGGTCTGCTAACCAGCCCCCTTTCATTGAGATCCATGCCAAAAGCGCAGTGACTCATGTGCCCTGCTGCATCTGTCTCCTGATCTGTTACATAGAGCAGTGTCATAGGTCACAGGTGTCCTTGCAACAGCTGCCGTGGCAGCCAAGTCACTGTGGTGTATAGGCTGCATTTAATGTCTGCACCTCTATTCCAAGACCACATAATTATGAGTAATAACCATCATTGTGGCAGTTACATTTTTAAAAATAAACCATATCTGAGTTTGGGCTTTAGTGACTGGTAATTCACATTAGAAGCCACATCTGATTTCAATCACACACATGTTAACACTGTGAGCCCATGCCAACTGTGGGATGGTTCTCTCCATTCTAGATGGACAACCTGTATTTGCCAGTGAGCACATCAAGAGAATGAAAGACAGTCTTTCCTTTGATGCTTTGAAGACTGGGTAACACCTATCTCCATGAGGACAGCCCATCAACAGGAGCTATCATTGGAAACAGAAATCAAAAGGCACACCCTAAAAAAGGACTAGTCTCTCTGCAGGGTGTTGCATAGCAACGGGCATTTGGTCTGAGAAGGTGGCATGGTTAGTGTAGTCAGCTGGAGCATAGCATATTTGGAGAAGGATTTCACCATCTTGTTTCTCTCTGTACCTCTTCTTCCTTCCTGTCTGTCAGGCAAGATTGTATGCAGTACTCTTTGGGTGCACCACAACACCCCTGACCTCCTGGCAACAGGAACCCAACCTTTGGTTTAAGCCTGTATTACACAGGTTGGTAGTGTGTTGAGCAGCCAGGCTTATCTGAAGAAGAGTTAATGTGATCTGTAGGGGAGTTACACAGAGATTCACAGTAACATGTATTCAAATAAACACTTACACACAAGGTTTCTTGAATAAACAATTAATTATTGATGTATTTATCAGTCAGTTAGAATAAGCCTTCTTCAGAAGGGAGCAATATAAAAGCAACACACAAATACACTCCAAAACTATGCACTCTTTGTTTCTATATCAGTAAAGACCCCTTTGCGATGGCCCACAGTCAAAGCCTAAACCCTCAGGTGACTTCAATAATTAGGGTACTGGGGGCATTAATATCTTACTGTTGTATTTAGAATACTCTTAGATCTTGGTCAAAGGAAAAGGTTATTAGAACAAACAAGAGACCAAAATATTCTTAAGCAGGCAAATACTTTTGAATCTCCTAAGCAGAGTCATTCAGTATAACAGGTTAAGCCAAAGTCAATGGGCAAAAGTGTTATTTGAGCTGAAGCACTTCTGGTAGGTAAGTAAGAAAAGTCTTTGCACAATGTTTTAGAAGTCTTTGAAGAAAAGAACAATCAATGTAGGGCCACACGCTGTTTAGGCTTGTGAGTAGTAGAAGATGCAAGCAACTCTACAATAAGGGGTAAGTTCTCTCAGACTTTACATTGCCTTTGGATTGAAGAAAAAGTGCAGCAGATGACTTCTGTTACTGTGCAGCTCTGCATATCTCACTGTACTGGGCCTCAGGCGTGGGGACAAGAGGGAGGACTTCTGGGGACTCCTGCACTGCAATGGGACGGTCACCACTCACAACCGGCAATCTTTAAACAAGTGGCACTTTGGTGTTTCAGCTCCTAACGACTACGACAATTAGCAACACTGCAGTTTCTGGCTGTCGAGATGGACTTTCCTTGCTTCTGGAGTCCCGCATTCTGTTGAGGGGCTCAGGCTCGGTCAGTCCTGCTTCCTGGGAGTCTGGAGGATCTTCCTAAAGCTCTTGGCCAACTTAAAAGCAACGCACACAATCTGGTGTTCCTCTCCCTGGCGTTTCGGTTTCCAGCAGCAACTCTGTGGAAATGCAACCACCTCCGAGAGAATGTCCAGGTGGCTAACTTTGAAGTTGATTGGTCCCAGAAGCTCAAAGGGAGAAGTTGCCCTTGCAGGGTCTTCTCTGTCGATATGAATTTGGAGTTTCAGAACAGCAGCAGGGCTTAAGCGAGAAATCCAATGGTCCAGGAGTTGCAGCAGGCGTCCTCTTCAAGTTCTTCTTCGGTTCATTCGTCAAGTGGTTGACTCTGCCTTCCAAGCCAAAAGCCTTTGGCCTCCCATTCATTCGGGCCTAGCTGTCAGTCACCCAGCAAGGTGGCTGTCCTTGCCGGACAATCAGCCAGCCAATCACTGCAGAGTGCATTTGGGTCTCCTAGGAGACTAGGCACAAGGGAGTTCCGGGCACCTCCCTCATTTCCTTGCCCCTTCAGACAGCCTGGAGCCAGAAGAGTGTTTCACTTTTGAATCCCGCCAAAGGCAAAGTGGACAAAGCGACCAAACCTGGTTTGGCGCACAGAGTAAATCTCAAGAAGGACCTTTCCACCTAAAAATGGGGAAAAAAGAAGACCAGGGCCATTTTGACAAAAATGGCACCCTTTGGTGCTTTACTGCAGCTGCGAACACAGCCAGTGGTAAATGCACACAATGGTAGTTAAAAGAAAACCCCTGCCACAAACACCCTAGTCATTCATCGAGGAAAGGGTAACATAAAAAATGGTACATGAGAAGCCAGACAAAGGGGACACTAAGTAACCCCTCCAGCACCCTATTGAAAGATAGTGTGTGCTGGGTCTAGAACAGTTACAAATATAAGTAAAGACAATTTCACTTTACTGCTCTTGGAAACAGTAGTTTATCCAAGTGAAGGTATTTAATCCTTTGGGAAATCTGGAAAACATCCCTGGGCCACTGCACTGAAGTTGCTTTGTGACATAATGTAAAAGATGATGCCTATGGAGTTTGTTACACTCCATAACCAAAAGAAACCGAGTTAAAAAATCACAGCAAAATACACGAGAGAGTGGGGAAAAGGGTCTCTAAGGTGGAGGGGATTAGCACATTTCTGAGAATTCTCACTAACACTCGTCCCCCCCAGACTAAGGGACAGGAGGATTTAATTTACCTCGGATGCATCTCCTTACTCCAGTCAGTCATACTTTCTGCAGAGACCATCAGCATTTTGGTAATTACATCCTGACCCGTGTTCAATAGTAAAATGGTAGGCTGATTGACCATCTTAACAATTTAGGATTTCCCCCCTTCATCTACATTAACCATCTCAAGGGCTGGTGGCCTGTTTGAATCACAAAAGTAGATCCATACAAGTATGGTCTAAACATCTTCAAAGACCACACAATGGGAAAACATTCACATTCTATGGTTACCCACCCTGGTTCAGATTCCTTCGGTTTTCTACTGATGAAGCAGATTGGGTGTTCCCTGCCTTTCTCATCCAGCTGACTCAGAACTGCACCTATACCTGTATTGGAAGCATCTGTCTGGACAATAAAGGATTGGTTGTAGTCAGGAGCTCTTAAGACTGGAGCTTGACAAAGGGCTGTCTTAAGTGCTTCAAATGCCTTAGTGTACTTCTCCTTCCACCGGACCTTCTTGGGGAATATGGGTGAGGAGATCACATTCAAGGGAGAAGCTATGGTCTCATAGTTGTCAATGAAGTTCCTATAGTAACCCGTGAGACCTAGAAAGGCTCTCACTTGTGTTTGTAGCTTGTACTTTGCTGTGCAATGACCTTATTTCACCTCCTCCTACCTCACGTCCAAGGTGGACCACTTTACTCTGACCAATTTGACATTTACCTGCCTTTATGGTCAGATTGGCCTGCTCAAGAGCCTGCAATACATATTCTAAATGGTAAAAATCTTCCTTCCAAGTAGGGCTGAACACTGCAATGTCACCCAAGTGTGCCATGCAGAAGTACTTCATTCCAATCAGAACATGATTCACCATCCTTTGAAATGTAGAAGGTACGTTCATTATTACAAAAGACATAAGCTTAAACTGGTAGAGGCCTCCTGGGGTGGAAAATGCAATTTTCTCCTTGGCAAGGTCTGTCAGAGCTATTTGCCAATAGCCGAAGGTTACGTCAAATATACTGGAGTTCTTGGCTGAACCAAGTTTGTCCACCAGCACATCTGTCCTAGGTAAAGGATGGGCATCAGTCGTGGTGACTGCATTAAGAGCTCTATAGTCCACACAGAATTTCAATTCCTTGGATCCTGCCTTTCGTACTAGTACAACTGGACTGGACCATGAACTGGTAGAGAGCTTTATTACCCCGAGATCAAGCATCTTGTTGACCATTTCTTTATGTGAGTTCTAACATGGTCTGACATTCTGTAACCTCTTCATTTAACAGGTAAACAGTCACCAGTGAGAATCTCATGTTGGCTCCAAGGGGTCAAGCCTGGTGATATTGAAAACAGAGGGGCAAACTGATTTAACATAATGTCGCACTCCTCCTGTTGTTCCAGTGTCTCATTAGAAGAGAGATTAACTCCTTCTATCTTTCCATCTAAAGGTTGTCCCCTGAGGAGGTCTAGTAGAGGTTCACTCTCCTACTCCTCCTGAGCAGAGGCTAGAAGCAAAGCTCCCAGTTCAGGTCTAGAGACATAGACCTTTAAGAAGTTGGTGTGAATGATCCTGGGGGGCTCCTTAGGATTGCCTAAGTCCACCAAAAAATTGACCTCACCAAGTTTTCCCACAACCTTGAAGGTTCCAAATCATTTGGCCTGTAAGGCCATCTGCCTTGTAGGTACCATAACTAGAACTAGCTGGTCTTGCGTAAACTCAACCATGTTGGCCTTCTGGTCATGCCAATGCTTCACCAGAGCCTGACCTGCTGTCAAGTTATCTGAAGCTTCTGTCATCATGTGTGTCATTCTCCTTCAGAGACCTAACACATAGTCAGTACCTTTCACTGGCTTGTGGGAAGGAGCACTCGCCAACCCCTCCATGATTAGCTTAAATGGACCTCTAACCGGATGACCATAGAGAAGTTCAAAGGGGCTGACGCCAACCCCTGCTTGAGGGACTTCTCTATAAGCAAAGAGAAGGGATGGCAGTAGAAGGTCCCACTTTCTTATAAGGGTTTCTTCTAAAGCACCTGTCATGCTTTTCATAGTTCTGGTAACCTTTCCACCAACCCATTGGTTTGGGGATGGCAGGCAGTTGAGGACTTGTAGGACACTCCACAGTTTTTCCATATGGCTTGCATGTAGTGGGACATAAAGTTGGATCCCCTGTCAAAGATAACCTCCTTAGGAAAACCTACTCTAGTAAACATACCAAGTAGGGCCTTAGCCACTGCATGAGCAGTAACAGTCCTCATAGATATGGCTTCAGAATACCTGGTAGCATGGTCTACCACAACCAATATAAATTGGTTGCATGGAGATAATGGATGGTCTAAGAGACCAACAATGTTGATTCCTACTCTTTCAACAGGGACACCCACCACTTGGTGAGGGACCAAAGGTGCCACATTCTTGGCTCCACTCTTGCCAGGAGCCTGACAAGTGTGACAGCTTTTACAGAATCAGACACCATCTTAGGCCAGTATAAATAAAGAGAAATCCGTTCCTTGGTCTTCTTAAAGCTTAAGTGACCAGCCAAAGGAATCACATGGGCTAACTGTAGAAACTGAGGTCTCACCTCCTGGGGCACTACAAGTCTTCTTTAATCTCCTGTGGTAGACTCAATAGGTTCACTGTAGAGGAGGCCATCCTCCCAGTACAAGCTGTGCGTCCCTGGCTCTTGCCCTTCCAGTTGCAATGCTGCCTGTTGGTGAAGTCCTTCAAGAGTAGGACAATCTCGTTGACCTCTGCTGAAGTCTGCCCTACAGGGGCCACCTTCTGCAAGCAAAGTCTGCAGCTCAGGATGGTCTTTAGGATCCAGATCTCCAACAGGTATTCTTCAAGCTCTGTGTCAACAGTAGCTGATTCACCATCTTCTGGTTCAACCTCACACTCAGCCTCAGCTGGTGGAGGAGTCACAGGTGTGACTTTGGACTGTGCCTTCGGGGATTTTTCCTGGTTTGATGCACAGGAGTGCTATATTTCTTGTTTCCTGGGACCTTGGGTTTCCCCTGTGTCTCTTACTTCCCGGAAATAGAAGGTTTTTCTTCCTGTGGACTGGGTTTTATAGGTTCTTCTGTAACAACCCATTGAGAGTCATTTAAAGTGAGCTCTATGGCCTTCCTAGTCTGCTCCTGCTTCCTTTTACTGGGAGGCCTGAGAGTGCTTGATACAACTCCAAGAGTTCTTAAATCAGTCCCCAGCAGGACTCTACTACGCACCGCACTTTGTACACTGACAGATATTCTTACAGTCATTTAGTTGCACTGGATGAGAGCTGGTCGTATTGGAACCATCTGGATAGGGCCTCCAGGAGGCTTAGTGGAGCCTATGGGTGCCTTAGCAACATCCTCAGGTTTGAAAAAGGTTTCTTCCACCACTGTAATGCTGGCCCCAGTGTCTCCAATGGCAGGGGTCTCCTGACCATTCACAAGTACTACTGTCCTTGTAGTATTTCTTTGTGTTATCTGGTATAAAGTTCTACTCATCTACATTCTGCTGTTCCCACAGACCCAGGGACACTAAAGTAACACTGGCAGAGACTCCAATGCGGTCTTCAGCCAATAGTTGAACATTTCCACTTGCAATATGTATATCTCCCTCAGGGATGAAGGCTAAGGAGGCAGTGTGGAACCCTGAAGGTTTACCTTTTCATCTGGTATCCCCTTTCACATGGTCAGTTGACCTTGTAGGATATTTTGTGTAAATTTGGGGTCTGGCGGTATTTTCTTACAGCCAAAAGAAGAGTGGTAGTTTAGAAATACGTATCCTCACGTTTAGATTGGGTTTGGCCTCACATCATCCTAGAGACCTTAACTTGTTATATTATATTGGTGAATCCAGTAATATGTATTGTTTGCCGTATTTGGTGGTAGTAAATTACTTGGTGGTGAGCATAATTTTCCTTCCCTACATTATAGCCACGTCATACACAAAACCTTCCTTATGCACATAATACTCTTAGTGATCTATAGAGAGCCTTGGACCTATATTCAGGGACACCAAACACTTTTACATAGAGTGCCACCTACAACCTGTGGCCGGTATCACTGATTTATTTACACCAGTGAACTATGTGCCCGTAGGCATCATTACTGGTTCATAGACCCCCAGCATCTATATGTTATGTTAGAATTCCCCAAACACCATGCAAGGGGACACACATGCATACACCTATTTATCACTGCTTAGTCTGTCTGTTATTCTATCTGCATGAGCAAATTGGAAAATGTATTACCAAAGAACACAAATCTTCCCCAACTGCTCATATGCAATTCCCACAACAATAAAACTCTGAACCATCTGTTTTTTTTAAATAAATTAGTTATATTGCAGACAATTACAATTCATGATACAACTCTTACCATGTACATTTCAGCATTACCTGTAATATAATAAGAAGAGAGAAAGAAAAAAAATACAGTGCAAATAAACTTCTTTTTTTTTAAATAGGCAACAAGACGAATGAAAATGCAGGAGATTTTCTTTTTCCTTGCTACTCTGACTGCCTGGTATTTTTAGAACAGACTCTCATCAAACCACAGGACACGATAACCTCACTTCAACTTTGGATGCTTACCAAAGATTTGTAGTTCTCTCTCCCAGATAACCTTCTTTCACTCACCTCAGAAAAGCAGGCCCAGTCAGCATGGATTGCCTCTGTAATCTTGGATGTTTGAAGTGTGCAGCGAGAACAGAAGGTTCTCTTAGTCAGCGCTGAGTGAGACCATGCACGTCTGTCTCAGAGCTCAGTCCACCCAAACTAACTCTCCCTCTGCCAGTTTTCCCCCAGCAGAGCTCGGCACCTTCCCATTTTGCCTACGTAGTATAACTGCAGATACTTTGCACCAATCAAGTTGAAATGCAGCATCACCATTCCTTCAGTACAATAGACCAGTTACACAGTGAACAACCGTATCTAATCTCATTCCCTGGTATGCAGGCGCTCTGCTTGCTGCAAACATAGGAATAGAATGAAGAAAAAAAAACTCCAGTGCACGTTTGAAAAACAAATCATTTTCACCTCATTTTTTACACAGAGATTACATTATAATGTTAAAGAGTTAGCTTTAGTAATTAGTAATTGATAATTAAGTCAGTTAGTTATATGAATAATGTAGTCTCCTATACATGAGGTATTCCAAAGAAGAGAAAATAAAAATCTGGTGCACTTTTAAACTTGCAGCTTCACATTGCTTTTTGCTGTATTATAAATCCTGTACCTTGCATGTCTCCAGCCACATACTCACATGTTATGCTGGCAACACAGACTGGCTATGTGTATGCCACATTATTGCTGGCAACAAAATGCCATCACATTCAGTGAGGTGATACACACTCCAAGGGGCTATATATTACTACAACCCACAAGCATAACATTTTCTGCTGACCTCCATCTGGTTTGGCACCAGAGATTTCACTAGATTGACCTGGTTCCCCATGGTATTTACCCCTCTTATGTTTGTGGCCCTCTTTTGGATGTGAGGTTTTCGAATTATCTTTGTCATCTTTCTTGTGCTGTTTCCCCTCATCCTTTTTGTGAGTGGCCCCAGAATCCTTGTGAGTATCCCTGTTGGCAACCCATAAGTCAGCAGCTTTTGCTATCTTATTGGGATCAATCTCCTTTGAGTCAGACAAGTGCTGTCTCAGCTCAGGGGAGCAGGCATCAAAAATTGATTCCAACAAAAATAGATGTCTCATTCCTTCAAAGGAGTTCACTCTGTACCCTTAACCCAACCATCTAAGTTTTTCAAACATTCACACCCCCAGGTAGCCCAAGGGGTACCAGCAGTCTTTTTGAGGGTCCTAAACCTCTTAAAGTACTGGGAAGGATTTTTCCCAAATCTAGCTATCAAAGCTATCATACTCCAATCTTTCAAGTTCCCCCACTTCCATTACAGCATCAGTTGCAACCCAGGGGAGCATAGACAAAAGCCAATGAATCATCTGATTTCCTGTGAAACCATCAATCCCATAGTTATTTTCAGAATCACCCAACCAATCCAAAATATCAAGTTTCATACATACTCAATGCTTCTTTAGGCATGCAACGTCTCTTTGGACTGGAAGTCCTAGAAGACTGCGATAGGAACATTTTCAAGAGACAATTTCTTCATTTCAAGAGCATGTTGCATTTCCATTTCCCTTAGTTTGATGTCCTGATGTTTGGTTTCAGCTTGGATTTGTAAACTTTTGAACTCTAACTCAAGTCTCATTTTCTCAAGTGACACAATTTCTGGACTCAGTGATGGACCTTGTGGATAGAGGTTGAGGCATAAGGGCCTGTTGAGGTAAAGAGGGACTCTCTTCCTAAAACTCATCTGACCCTTCTGACTATTGAACAATATTAGAATTAGACTCTGGATTATCATCCTAATGATCATTTTCCACATTTCCCGGGTTAGTAGGTGTGACAGGCCTACTACCCAGACTTTGATTATTCAACAATCTTGCAATTAGTACATTTGTCTTTCCTTTAGCAGGGAGATTCCTGATTTTACACATTTCTTTCAATTGCTCTATTGTAAAAAATGATCAGGGCTTCCTGCCTGAAGTTATCTATATATAGCATGTTACAATTGATTTTCTAGTGGAGCTCAGCCTTGTGAACGTTTTTAGTTGAATAAAATCAAAGTAAATTCCTAGTGTAACAATTCTACAATATATCCTCACCGCCTGCCACCAGTATTAGGCAAGATTGTATGCAGTACCCTTTGGGTGCACTCCATCAACCCTGACCTCCTGGCAATAGGAACCCAACCTTTTGTATAAGTCTGTACTACACAGGTTGGTATGTGTTGAGCAGCCAGGCCTATCTCAAGAGGGATCAATGTGAGCTGTAGGGGAGTTACAAAGAGATTCACAGTGACAAGTATTCAAAAACACTTACACACAAGCAGGCCGATTCATGGAATAATTAGCGCGGCGCAAGTGGCCAAAAACGTGCGATTCGCAGTGGAATAGCGAAAATCGCAGTGGAATAGCGAAAATCGCACGAAAAGCAGCGCACATCGATTCATGGAAGGCCGTGCGCGAGAAAACCATCGGACGTGCGATAAGAAAGTGCGCGGCGCACGTTGGCGCACAGGCCATCTAACGGCATGCGCCAGGTCACAGCGAAAATCGCACAGTCCACAGCGAAAATCGCACATAGCGCGGCGCACGCAACAAAAGTAGGCGGAACACGGGGCGTAACACTCGGAATGGGGAACAACTTGCCAAAATGTGGGCGTCACGGGGGAAGCACAGGGTAAAAGTGCGCAGAACGCCCACACGCTCGCCTACAACACGTATTCATGGAATAGAATAGGTCAAAAAAAGCGCACGCTCAAACCAGCGCACAGGCACAAACACGACCGCCACAAGAAAGCAGGCGGTAGCGTCTCAGCGGCTGTAAGAAATGTGCGCCAAAAGGTGCGCCAACAAATAGCACCCATATACTGCCTTTATGAATGTCCTATACTGTGGCCCTCCAGGACAAATGACGTGCAAAGGGGTACCCACAAACACGGACACGCTGACAAAAAATACGTGTGCGCGGGAAGTCTCACACGCGATTTGGCCGGGTACGTGGGTTTCAGGGGTGCGCGGGAAGGTCCACACGCGAATAGGCTGGGCGCGTGTATTTCAGGGGTGCGCGGGAAGTTCCACACGCGAATAGCCTGGGCGCGTGTATTTCAGGGGTGCGCGGGAATTTCCACACGCGAATAGGCTGGGCGCGTGTATTACAGGGGTGCGCGGGAAGTCCCACACGCGATTACAGCAGGGTACGTGTATTTCAGGGGTGCGCGGGAATTTCCACACGCGAATAGCCTGGGCGCGTGTATTTCAGGGGTGCGCGGGAAGTCCCACACGCGATTACAGCAGGGTACGTGTATTTCAGGGGTGCGCGGGAAGTTCCACACGCGAATAGCCTGGGCGCGTGAATTTCAGGGGTGCGCGGGAAGTTCCACACGCGAATAGGCTGGGCGCGTGTATTTCAGGGGTGCGCGGGAAGTTCCACACGCGAATAGCCTGGGCGCGTGTATTTCAGGGGTGCGCGGGAATTTCCACACGCGAATAGGCTGGGCGCGTGTATTACAGGGGTGCGCGGGAAGTCCCACACGCGATTACAGCAGGGTACGTGTATTTCAGGGGTGCGCGGGAATTTCAATACGTGAATAGCCTGGGCGCGTGTATTTCAGGGGTGCGCGGGAATTATCACACGCGATTTGGCTTGGTACGTGTATTACAGGGGTGCGTGCGAAGTTACACACGCGATTAGGCTGGGTGGGTCCTGTCACCCTCGACGGCCCCTGCAGGCAGCCCACAAAACAGGGGACTACCCTGCACACCTGCTCATGTCTCCCACCACCCCCACCCCCCCAGTCACCAGGGGCACCCTCCACCAGGCCCCCACTCATGTCTCCCACCACCCCCACCCCCCAGCAGTGCAGGGGCAGGCTCCACCAGGCCCCCACCCATGCCTCCCACCACCCCCACCCCCCTGCCACCAGGGGCACCCTCCACCAGGCCCCCACTCATGTCTCCCACCACCCCCACCCCCCAGCAGTGCAGGGCCAGCCTCCACCAGGCCCACACTCATGTCTCCCACCACCCCCACCCCCCCGCCACCAGGGGCACCCTCCACCAGGCCCCCACTCATGTCACCCACCACCCCCACCCCCCCAGTCACCAGGGGCACCCTCCACCAGGCCCCCACTCATGTCACCCACCACCCCCACCCCCCAGCAGTGCAGGGGCAGCCTCCACCAGGCCCACACTCATGTCTCCCACCACCCCCACCCCCCCCGCCACCAGGGGCACCCTCCACCAGGCCCCCACTCATGTCACCCACCACCCCCACCCCCCCAGTCACCAGGGGCACCCTCCACCAGGCCCCCAACCATGTCTCCCACCACCCCCACCCCCCAGCAGTGCAGGGGCAGCCTCCACCAGGCCCACACTCATGTCTCCCACCACCCCCACCCCCCCAGTCACCAGGGGCACCCTCCAGCAGGCCCCCAACCATGTCTCCCACCACCCCCACCCCCCACCATCCAGGGGCACCCTCCACCAGGCCCCCACTCATGTCACCCACCACCCCCACCCCCCCAGTCACCAGGGGCACCCTCCACCAGGCCCCCACTCATGTCACCCACTACCCCCACCCCCCCAGTCACCAGGGGCACCCTCCACCAGGCCCCCAACCATGTCTCCCACCACCCCCACCCCCCCAGTCACCAGGGGCACCCTCCACCAGGCCCCCAACCATGTCTCCCACCACCCCCACCCCCCACAATCCAGGGGCACCCTCCACCAGGCCCCCACTCATGTCTCCCACCACCCCCACCCCCCAGCAGTGCAGGGGCAGGCTCCACCAGGCCCCCACCCATGCCTCCCACCACCCCCACCCCCCCGCCACCAGGGGCACCCTCCACCAGGCCCCCACTCATGTCTTCCACCACCCCCACCCCCCAGCAGTGCAGGGCCAGCCTCCACCAGGCCCACACTCATGTCTCCCACCACCCCCACCCCCCCGCCACCAGGGGCACCCTCCACCAGGCCCCCACTCATGTCACCCACCACCCCCACCCCCCCAGTCACCAGGGGCACCCTCCACCAGGCCCCCACTCATGTCACCCACCACCCCCACCCCCCAGCAGTGCAGGGGCAGCCTCCACCAGGCCCACACTCATGTCTCCCACCACCCCCACCCCCCCGCCACCAGGGGCACCCTCCACCAGGCCCCCACTCATGTCACCCACCACCCCCACCCCCCCGCCACCAGGGGCACCCTCCACCAGGCCCCCACTCATGTCACCCACCACCCCCACCCCCCCAGTCACCAGGGGCACCCTCCACCAGGCCCCCAACCATGTCTCCCACCACCCCCACCCCCCAGCAGTGCAGGGGCAGCCTCCACCAGGCCCACACTCATGTCTCCCACCACCCCCACCACCCCAGTCACCAGGGGCACCCTCCACCAGGCCCCCAACCATGTCTCCCACCACCCCCACCCCCCACCATCCAGGGGCACCCTCCACCAGGCCCCCACTCATGTCTCCCACCACCCCCACCCCCCAGCAGTGCAGGGGCAGGCTCCACCAGGCCCCCACCCATGCCTCCCACCACCCCCACCCCCCCCCACCAGGGGCACCCTCCACCAGGCCCCCACTCATGTCTCCCACCACCCCCACCCCCCAGTAGTGCAGGGCCAGCCTCCACCAGGCCCACACTCATGTCTCCCACCACCCCCACCCCCCCGCAACCAGGGGCACCCTCCACCAGGCCCCCACTCATGTCACCCACCACCCCCACCCCCCCAGTCACCAGGGGCACCCTCCACCAGGCCCCCACTCATGTCACCCACCACCCCCACCCCCCAGCAGTGCAGGGGCAGCCTCCACCAGGCCCACACTCATGTCTCCCACCACCCCCACCCCCCCGCCACCAGGGGCAGCCTCCACCAGGCCCACACTCATGTCTCCCACCACCCCCACCCCCCAGCACTGTGGGGAACCTGCCAGCAGGCCCCCACACATGTCCCCCTGGCCCCAGGTCCTGACGATACACAATCATGGCAGTAATGGCCAGTATACCCAGCACAAACACCCAGGCAAGGATTGCATCCACCCACATAGTGAATGCAATCACATGACACAACCCCAATGCCAAGTATGCAAAAGAACACATGTCCGTCACACACACATACACAATGGGTGCAAGTGAATGTCAAAACCCATATCATGACATGTAACAAACCAATGAGAAAATAACACAAGTGTAAGAAAATATAAAAAATGTATTAAATACCAAAAATAAGTGAAATTTTCAAACATACAACGATGTGGCTAAGTAAATAAATGGTCCATGTCCGAGAACAAAAGTGATAAACAAAAAAACAAAGGAAAAAAAAATTAAAATGAATTTGTCCAAAGCAATATCATGTAATAGGAAATTAATGAAAAACCATTACGTCATGGTGAAAACAATAAGAAATTAAAAAAATGTATCTCCCAAAAAAACAAACTATATACAGGAATGTTCCAGGGTCCATGAGCCCAACACCAAAAATGAAACCTACCACTAACTAATGAAAAATATATGTACAAAAAAGTGGCCATTGTCCGAGCGGTCCAAAATAATAAAAATAAATAAAGGAAACCTAGCACTAACTAACTAAATAACTATATACAAAGGCAGCGGGCAAGTCCTGCGGCTCACTTGGTGATGTTGCTGGCCAGGGCATCATCGAACTCCATGTCGATGTCCTGGAGGCGGGACTCTGTCCTGGCCCTGAGGTCTCGCAGGGACAACCCCATGTCCACCTCAAACTCCCTGCGAGCTTCCTCGAGGCACTCAGCCCGCCTCAATGCCCGACGCATGGAGAACTCCGCCCTGACCATGGCGAGCCGCTCCTCTTCCGCCCGCTGCCGCTCCGCACCTATCCGCTGGCCAAACTCCTCCCACACGGAACACACCACCATCCCAGGGTTGCCCTGCCCTCCGGCCGATGCCTGCCCCTCTGATCTTGATGGCCCCGAGCCATGATGCCTCCCACGTCGAGCCCGCTGCTGCCTCCGACGCCACTGCCTCTGCCAGCACGACGGCATCCAGGCTGATGGAAACCACCAACGCCGTCGTGCACGTGCCCTGCCCGATGATGCCGTCACATCTTCCATCTGCTGGGGTCCACTTGCTGTGTTGTCCACCCCTGCTGGACCTCCGACTCCCAACTGTGGCAGGGATGGGATCCCCACCGAGCTGGCTGCATTGGTCGGGGCAGGTCCACAGGGGGCCCTGGTGGCATCTGGGCCGGAAGACGGCAAGGAGAACGACCGGTGGATAGCCTGCACAGAGGAGGAGAGGGCCGTCAGATTGGCCAACACATGCAGGAAACCCCCGGACATGGCCGATCCCATTTGGGCCACGTCGGCACGGTGCACTTCGTGATGACGTGCGTGCTCCTCCCGGGAAGCACGCACGTCATCACGAATCACAGCCGTGCGCATCGCGACCCCAATCAGGACCTTCTCCACGCGGCCAGGGGTTACCACGTCCGCAGGTGGAGGGGAGTCAGGTGACATGGACATCCCCTCTACCTGCGGACGGGCCTGGGACGGGGCATCCCTGCTGGTGCATGGTGGTGCACTCACAGGGTCAGGGACAGTGACCCTGGACTGCACCACTTGCACCAGCAGGGATGCTCCCACCAGGCCCCATGTGTGCACCAGTGTCGGCCTCCTCCTCCTCTGTGCAAACCACCAACCTGGATGGCTCCTCACCGTCTCCCGCCGTAGCAGGCCCCTGTGGGGGCTCACCCACCCCTTCCGCTGCAGCCGTGGGGGCATCCCCGCCGCCTTGCTCCACAGCGCCGTCTCCGCCCTCTTCTTCACTAGCCGCTGCGTAGAGGGAGACAAAGGACACAAGCATCAGGCTACTGTACAATGGTCCCCTAGACAGGAAGCAATAGCAGATGAGCACCACTGTCAAAGTACACTTCCATCATGTCCCTCCACAACACATGGGTCAGTCCAGGCAAAACACACACAGTAACAGGCATGGTGCATGCCATGGACATTTCCATGCATGTCCAATGGACTCTAGAAACATTCAATGATATGTAACTCACATGCATCATGGCTCATGCATATCACATGCACACACTTCACCTCAGTCACATCCATCTGGCCCCAAACACACCGAACACAGGCGAAACAAGGGTAAGTTGGGTGCGTCACTGAATCTGTGCATTGTCACACACATGTGTCATGCATCCATGGCATGCACAAGTCACAGACACGCAGGTCAGGCACACAGACATGGCTACCATATATGTACCTGGCATCAGCACCCATCCTTCACCCCCATCCATGTCCAGGTACAGAGACTGGCATGCTCTCATGTCCAAAATCGGCATAGGGCTCCCCATGCCGCATTTCAACACATGCAACAACCATGTGGGTCACACATCACTGGTCGCACATGCATTACCATGATGTCCCTGCACACATACATGCATACATGGCCCATGGCACACATACAGGCAAGTATCATAGAACCAGCACACCGCAACATGCCCTGTCTCACACAGTAATGCTTGGACACATACCGCTCAACTCCAGACGGGCCTCCCTCTCAAGGACCTGGGCGTGGAGCGCTGGGCGTACGCGTTCCAGGACCCTCTTCTGGATGGAACTCATGCGGCCCCGGCCCCCCTCCACGAGGCGCCGGGCCTTCACAAGGGTCCTGGACCTCAAGTCCTCCCAGCGCTTCTTGATCTTCTGGACGTTGCGGGTTGCCACCCCCTCCGCGTTGATGGCAACCACACAGTCGGCCCAGATCCTCTCCCGTCCTTCCTTGCTGGCGCGGGACGATCCAAAGAGGGCATCATACTGCCCCAGGACATGCTCCACCAGGACACCAACTTCGGTGGCAGTGAAGCTGGTGCCCCTCTGCCCCTCTGGCCTGGGGTTGCCACTGGTGCCAGATGTGGAAGTGCCCGACATGGTAACCCCAGAGGCAGGTGTGGGTGGGCAACTGGGTCCTGGGGCTGGGCTGTGGAGCGATGTAATCCCAGTTGGGAGTCTTCAGTTCCAGCAGGGGGGGACACAGCAACTGGACCCCTGCAGATGGCTGATGTGCAGGCACCAAATGGCAGGGCACGGTGGCAGCAGGCAGGCAGGCAGGCAGGCAGCAGCAGATAGCACGTGGGAGGCTGCTCGGGGCACTGGGGGGCAGTAACTCGGCCTTCTGGGCAGGAGCGTGGTGTTCCGTGTGTTTTCGGGTGGCCAGCTTGATACGGAGTGATTTGGCACGTGAAAATCCTGCACGTCAGCGTGAAATCCGAGGAAAGGCCCTTAGCGCGTAAGCGCGTCAGCACGCATACGCGATTCTATTGGACCAGAGTCCCTCAGCGCGTAAGCGCGTCTGACGTGACCCGCACGGGCGTTCCCCACTCAGCACGTGATGACGGAACACACGTGGAAATACTGCACGTCAGAGTGTCATCGCGTGATTGGCCTATGTACGTGTATTTCATTGCGTGTAATTGGACAAAAGTGCGCGTACACGCGATTGGCCTATGTACGTGTATTCAATGGGTGCGCGGCCACTTACACACGCAAGTACGTCAGCGAACCTGTATCCCGTGGTGCGTGTGAATTTCCACACGCTATTGGACTGGGAACTGGATTCCAGGGGTGCGCGGGTCACACGCTGTATCCCGTGGTGCGTGTGAATTTCCACACGCTATTGGACTGGGAACTGGATTCCAGGGGTGCGCGGGTCACACGCTGTATCCCGTGGTGCGTGTGAATTTCCACACGCTATTGGACTGGGAACTGGATTCCAGGGGTGCGCGGGTCACACGCTCGCCTAGAACACGCGCAAAGCATAAAATTGCGGACTTTAACAATAACAAGCTCAGACGCCAGGATGAACATACCGTTCCTAGCAGCAGTGGCAGTGGGCTACCAAAGGAGGAGGAGGAGGATAGTCAGGGCCAGAATATTCACACCCAGAACCAGCCTTTTCGGGATGCCTGATGACCAGGTGTATGGGAGGTACAGGTTTCCACCACACATCATACTGGACCTGGTGACTGAGTGGGAGGATGACCTCACATCACCCACCCTGTGCTCCCAAGCACTCAGCCCCCTGGAAAAGGTCCTCAATGTACTGCACTTCTTAGCCACTGGATCATTTCAGCGGACAAGTGCCATAGTGGGTGGGGTGTCACAGGCCACCCAGTCACGCTGCCTACACCAGGTCTTGAACATCATGACTGCACGCCCATCAGTCCGCAGGCACATATACCTGCCCAGAACACCTGCAGAAAGGCATGCTGCCGCCCTGGATTTTTACGGAGTGGCATGATTCCCCAAAGTGCTAGGTGCCATCGACTGCACCCATGTGGCTCTACGTCCCCCCAGGGCATCAGAGCACATCTATAGGAACCGCAAGCACTGGCATTCCATCAACGTGCAGGTAGTATGTAATGCCAAGGGAATCATCACCTCAGTATATGCCAACTATCCCGGGTCCACCCACGACAGCTTCATTTACCGAATGTCCACCCTATGCCGGGACATAGATACTGGGCGGCATGGCGATACATGGCTGCTTGGTGAGCATGTATGCCACTGCACATGCATGCATGTTGGATACTGAGCAAGGTCACAACCCCACCAATGATACCAATCACCACCTCCACAGGGGACAGTGCCTACCCTCTCAGCCCCCACATGATGACGCCAATTCGGAACCCCACCACGCCACCCCAGGTAAGATATAACACAGCCCACATTACAACCAGGGGCATAGTGGAGCGCACATTCGGAGTGCTAAAGTCACGCTTTCGCTCCCTTGACCGTTCTGGCGGGCAGCTGTTATACGCTCCCCCAGTAGTGTGCAGGATCATAGTGGCAGCATGTGTCCTGCACAACGTTGCAACACGCCGGGGCCTGGCCATGGACATGGTGGTGGCCCCACATCCCCAACCACATGCACAGCCGCTGCGCATGGGAGGGGAAAGGGCACGGGGGAGGCAGCCCGTACACAGCTAGTGGCTAATTACTTCACATAGAAATCACACCCCTGTGGAGTGCACACTGCCCTGGCACATTCCATCTGACAATCAATGATGACTCAACCTGACACTGATCCTGAATGTCTGGAGAATGAACCGGGAATACCATGTCAGCCTGAGATTGTTCACCTGGAAGTGTCACAATGTGTGCATCCCTACCCACACAGACACCACCAATGCAGTTTTGTGAAGTTACACATTGAAGCAGCTAAAATGAATACCCACTTGCAAAATGCAACAAGAGGACAGTGGCATGTCAGCCAACCCAACCCCAGCACCGCCACACGACACACCGTGCCATGTCATGCTAATTGCAGGTAAACAAAGTAATCCCCACAACATGACATCAGTCTCACTATGTACAGTGGCACTATTAGAAACCTGCAACACCTGAAATGCTCACAGCAATGCCGGACCAACAACATACTTGAGCACGTAGTACCATTAGCATGACATCACAAATGTTACATATTGGTAGTCTCACCACCTGGAAATGCCTGCACTCCCACCACTACCAACTGTGCAGTGTTGTCGCCATGTAGAGTTGTAGGTGCACTGCTGGCAACATGGTCCCCATCTCCAGACTAGAGGTCCTTGTGTGGACATGAGGAAGGGACCTGCAAATTGGGAGGTAGACACAGAAGAAGAGTTACACATCAATGCAACATGCAGTGTACAACACAACAGCAATATGCACTATGAATGTATACACAGTATTGACTACAGACTGGCCACACAGCTCATGGGAGTCCAACGTCACTGTGTAATTCACTGTCACTTGGGCACACCCTTTGCAAGCCCATGGAAACGGGAAGCAGGAGGGGTGTGTGTGACTCAAACCCAAGCATCTGAACCAAATACATTACAAGCCTGCATGTGCCCAGCCACAATGCAGCGTATGCCCACAGGAACCACGGAAGCCAACAGATCGAAGCCAACAGATCGAAGCCAACACATCGAAGCCAACAGATCGAAGCCAACAGATCGAAGCCAACAGATCGTCCCAAAAAAAATGGGAATAAAAGAAATCAAAATAAAAATAAAAATAAGAAACAATCAAAAATGGCCATTGATGGGCCCGGGGGGGTTGGGGAGGCCACCCAGGAGGTCCGAGGACAGGATGCACACCAGAACCCACCTGCGTGGATCCTGGGAAGATAAAACACCTCCATGGGCTCATGGCCCACACGGCTACCCTATTGTGGGAGTATCACTGCTGTCGCTATTATCACCCTGTGCAGCTGCATCCGGAGGTGGTTGCACTATGGGAGGCAGCCCACGCAAGGCCCTAGTCTGCTCCTCCATGGCTGCAAGCATGCGGGTGTGGTAGGTCTGGTTCTGGAGGATGAGTGTGCGGAGGTCCCCATGCAACAACTCACGGGATGCCCGGACCTCCGCCCTCGTTGCCTGCATCTCAGCTGAGAGCGTACGGGTGAGACGCTCCAGCTGCTGTTCTGTCCTTTGGTGTGTTGAAGCCTCAAGCTCAACAAGAGTCGTCCTGAGGTGAAGGAGCTCCTGCCTCAGGGCTTCCCTGTGGCCCTGGGACTCAATGGAGATGGCCTCCTGCAGAGTCGCCAGTGCCGCCCGCCTGTCCCTGTTGGACCCCAACATGTCCTCCCTGTGTGACTGGCAGATAGAGTCGGTTGCCTGCTCTAGTCGCTCCATCAGCCTTTCTGGGGGGACAATGGAAGTGGCCACCCTATCAATGGCCTGAGCCATCATCTCGGATGATGCAGCCTGTTGGGTAGCCATACCGTAAATGGATTGCTCCCATGCGGTATTGCCGGGTGGCGTACGGCCACCACGTCGGCGGGCACCACACCTGTCTGGGGCAAGGCGAACTGCGCCTTGCTGTGCCGGCACTGCCTGAGGCTGCAGGACTGCATTCCCCCTCTGATCTGCTGGCCCAGGAACAGGATCAGATGTCGCGGAGTGTGACCCTGCATCCGTAACCACCGAAGGCGTAGCTGCCAACACTGACATCCCCATGGAGGGTACTGACCCTGGTGCAGGTGGGTGAGACAGAACAGAATCCCTCCCTGGAACACTCACCTGCGACGGCACGTAGGTCTCATCCGAATCAACACCTGAGTACAGCTCGGGGGAGGTGCAGCCAGAGACACCCCTTGAGAGCACGACCTGCAGCACTTGTGGGTTCTCCCCCACCACCACACCACGTCCCTCACTGGTGGTTGGTCGGCCCTGGGACACCTCCTGGGTCTGCACCATCTCCACAACCCCAGCAGTATCAGGTGCGTCTTCCCCTGCAAAGACATGAAAACAAAGAAATGGAAACAGGCATTAGCACCATGGCACACATTGAGGGCTGAGAAGCAAGAGAACCAGTACTTGATTGACACATGTCCCACATGACTAAAACCCTCCCATGCATGCACCCTCACTGCGTATGAAGTGCAGGCAAATGGCACACACTGATGACACCAAGATGGAAGATGAACAAATTTTCTGCATGCTGCCTGGCAGTGGCATCACACATTGGCCTGTGATTGGCAGGTGAAACACACATGCCATCACACAGATGGCATGTACCATTGCTATTGAGTGAAGATGGAGAGGAGGGCAGCACCTATTCATTCAGTCCAGTTCCCGCATGTAATAGCTTTTCTAATTCTAACAGGTCAGATTTTTCACCTGGAGCTGCCAGTCTGAAATGGTCAAATTGCACAAGGACATGTGTGTACAAATGATATCCAGGTAACAAAGTCACTCCACTTTACCATACCCATGTCAGACATGTGACTAGTGGACAGCGACATGCCTAGTGAAAGTGGTGGAATGCAAACAAACTGACTGAATGAACTGTGAAAAAGAAGCAAATATGTTGTGTCAAGGTGACACTTCAAGGGCAACTGGCGTGCAGTTGTGCTAGATGTCTACTGTTGGCAGAAGGGATACTGCTATGGCCAAATGCAGCTGCGCAGGAAGGATTGCATGAAGCACATGGCTGACCCATACGACTCAGGCGCACACACTCTCACCTGGCACCCGAACAGAAGCCCTCACACACACACCATGCACATGGATGACACACACATGCATGTGCACTCACCGGACAATGCCTCGTAATCAGCCAGATCTCCCACGCCTTGGATCTGTTCCTCCGTGACGTAGGTCCCAGCGACTGACTCATGTGGAGTGAGTTCCATGTCTACTACTGGAGACCCACCTCCAGTCACTAGAGTTGCGGCATGACTTGAGGCCAGCTTACTCTTTGCCCTGCGCTTTAGGTCATTCCAGCGCTTATAGCAATCATTGGCTGTGCGCCTCACGATTCCAAGGGCACTTACGATGTCCGCAACGGTCTGCCAGTGTGCCTGGCGTTGTGCAGGTGTGGTCTTGGATCCTGCAACAATGACCATCTCGTTGTCATGTCCGGACACATACTCGACAAGTGCATTCAGTTCGTCATCCGTGAAGCTGGGCTTCCTGGACGGGCCGGACTGTGTAGCCGTGTCTGGGGCATCAGCCTGTGCCGGACGAGCACTCTTCCTCTTCCGCTTGGAAGGTGGTGGTGATCCTGAGTGTCCTGTGCCGCTCTGGACACTAGGGGCAGGAGCCCTGGTGGACTCTGTATCAGGAGTGTGGGATTGCACACTCAGCATGGGAGTTGGTGCAGGCATTGGCTCTAGTGTGATGGTGTCAGGGGGAATGTCAGCAGCATGGACTAGGACCGACACTGTCCTGGCTGGGTGTGTGAGGGCTGGGGTGGATGGAGCCGCAGCTGCCCATGCAGCCTCTCCGCCCTGCCTCCTTGGTGCAGCAGATGACCTTGCTGCCCCAGATCCACGTGGCATGATGGCATCAACGTGCACCAGCGCACGTGTCGTAGCCCTGCTGACCTGGAAGTCAGCCATGGAGTCAGCCAGGTCTGGTGCCACAATGGGCTGGTCCAACAAGGGCTGAGCATGGATGGTGTCAGCCACTTCAGCCTCAACGGGAGGGGGGAGGGGGGGAGGGGGGATGATGGGTGCCCTTGACTGGTCCTCCACACATGGGGGGACAGGCTCACCCTGCAAGTTACGACCACGTCCCCTACCGGATCCACCACGGCCACCACTTGTGGCTCTTCCACCTTTGCCACCCTTACGGAATCCTCGCCTCCCAGCCATGGCACTGATATTAATGTGCGTATGGGAGTGGCTGTAGACAATTGTCCTGGGCAATTGGGGGTCAAAGGGGTTGGGTACCAGATGGTAATTGTACCCTAGTGCTCTAGCACGGCTGATTGTAACCCCTGGGAAAAGATGACGGGTCACGCAACGCACAGGAGGCCCAAAAAAGGGAGATGACGTGCACGCAACCCCTCCTAGACCACGTGTGCAGAAAGAAAAACCTGCACTACGCTGTGGCACCCAGTAACACAAGAATGAACGTATGCGTGTCACATGCAGCCTAGAATGACCTCTGAAGGGGTAGGCTACACACGGGGCAAGCACAGAAGTTGGATACGTGCGTGACTCACCGTCTGCCAGGTAAAAGAGCGTGAAAAATGAGCGCGTTTGGCTGGCTAAACCCCCGCCAAAAGAAGATGTGTACGCTGTCTGAGAAGACAGGACAACAGTAGAAGGGGACACTGTTTGAGGGAACAGGCCCAGGTAAACCAGTAAAAGAGAAAAAAGAGAAAAAGCTGTCAGAGGTAACAGGGAATACGAACTGGAAACGCTGTGAAGTAAATCGCGTGTGAAACGACAAGAAGTACAGAATTCACCCACTCGCTCTCCACGAAAAGCACGTACAAGGAAATGGTGTTCTACATGTACCTTATATACAGGCCCACACGTACAGCGTCACTTACGCGGCGTGTACGTTCACCAATCACACGCTTTGTCACTCCTGCGTGTAGATCCATTTTCACCAATCACACGCTTTGTCACTTCTGCGTGTAGATCCATTTTCACCAATCACACGCTTTGTCACTTCTGCGTGTAGATCCATTTTCACCAATCACACGCTTTGTCACTTCTACGTGTAGATCCATTTTCGCCAATCACACGCTTTGACACTGGGACGTGTCACGCAACAATTTCCTGCACGTGCAGGTGACTATAGGCGCGCATATGCTGTTGACGGGTTTACGCGCTAAGGGCCTTTGCTGACGTGTGGGATTTCACTCCCTATCAGGCTGTCCACGCGTTCACACACGAGAGACCACGCTCCTGGCCAGGAGGCCAAATTACTGCCCCCCAGAGCCCTGAGCACGCTCCCACCTGCCATCTGCTGCTGCCTGACTGCCTGCTGGCCACGTGCCCCACAGTGCTGGTGGGTGGGGGTGTTGGGAGACATGGGTGGGGGCCTGGTGGAGGGTGCCCCTGCACTGGTGGGGGTGGTGGGAGACATGGGTGGGGGCCTGGTGGAGAGTGCCCCTGGTGGCGGGGGGTGGGGGTGGTGGGAGACATGGGTGGGGGCCTGGTGGAGGCTGCCCCTGCACTGCTGGGGGTTGGGGGTAGTGGGAGGCATGGGTGGGGGCCTGGTGGAGGCTGCCCCTGCACTGCTGGGGGTTGGGGGTGGTGGGAGGCATGGGTGGGGGCCTGGTGGAGGCTGCCCCTGGTGGCGGGGGGGTGGGGGTGGTGGGAGACATGGGTGGGGGCCTGGTGGAGGCTGCCCCTGCACTGCTGGGGGTTGGGGGTGGTGGGAGGCATGGGTGGGGGCCTGGTGGAGGCTGCCCCTGCACTGCTGGGGGTTGGGGGTGGTGGGAGGCATGGGTGGGGGCCTGGTGGAGGCTGCCCCTGGTGGCGGGAGGGTGGGAGTGGTGGGAGACATGGGTGGGGGCCTGGTGGAGGCTGCCCCTGGTGGCGGGGGGTGGGGGTGGTGGGAGACATGGGTGGGGGCCTGGTGGAGGCTGCCCGTGCACTGCTGGGGGTTGGGGGTGGTGGGAGACATGGGTGGGGGCCTGGTGGAGGGTGCCCCTGGTGGCGGGGGGGTGGGGGTGGTGGGAGACATGGGTGGGGGCCTGGTGGAGGCTGCCCCTGCACTGCTGGGGGTTGGGGGTGGTGGGAGGCATGGGTGGGGGCCTGGTGGAGGCTGCCCCTGCACTGCTGGGGGTTGGGGGTGGTGGGAGGCATGGGTGGGGGCCTGGTGGAGGCTGCCCCTGGTGGCGGGGGGGTGGGGGTGGTGGGAGACATGGGTGGGGGCCTGGTGGAGGCTGCCCCTGCACTGCTGGGGGTTGGGGGTGGTGGGAGGCATGGGTGGGGGCCTGGTGGAGGCTGCCCCTGCACTGCTGGGGGTTGGGGGTGGTGGGAGGCATGGGTGGGGGCCTGGTGGAGGCTGCCCCTGGTGGCGGGAGGGTGGGGGTGGTGGGAGACATGGGTGGGGGCCTGGTGGAGGCTGCCCCTGGTGGCGGGAGGGTGGGGGTGGTGGGAGACATGAGTGGGGGCCTGGTGGAGGCTGCCCCTGCACTGCTGGGGGGTGGGGGTGCAGGGGGACATGAGCAGGTGTGCAGGGTAGTCCCCTGTTTTGTAGGCTGCCTGCAGGGGCCGTGGAGGGTGTACAGGGAACACCTGTGAGGACCCACCCAGCCTAATCGCGTGTGACTTCCCACGCACCCCTGTAATACACGTACCCAGCCAAATCGCGTGTGATGATTCCCACGCACCCCTGTAATACACGTACCCAGCCAAATCGCGTGTGATAATTCCTGCGCACCCCTGTAATACACGTACCTGGCCAAATCGCATCCCTGTAATACACGTACCCAGCCGAATCGCGTGTAAAACTTCCCGTGTACCCCTGTAATACACGTACCCTGGCCAATCGCGTGTTAAACTTCCCGCGTACCCCTGTAATACACGTACCCTGGCCAATCGCGTGTTAAACTTCCCGCGTACCCCTGTAATACACGTACCCTGGCTAATCGCGTGTTAAACTTCCCGCGTACCCCTGTAATACACCTACCCTGGCTAATCGCGTGTTAAACTTCCCGCGTACCCCTGTAATACACGTACCCTGGCCAATCGCGTGTTAAACTTCCCGCGTACCCCTGTAATACACGTACCCTGGCTAATCGCGTGTTAAACTTCCCGCGTACCCCTGTAATACACGTACCCTGGCCAATCGCGTGTTAAACTTCCCGCGTACCCCTGTAATACACGTACCCTGGCTAATCGCGTGTTAAACTTCCCGCGTACCCCTGTAATACACGTACCCTGGCCAATCGCGTGTTAAACTTCCCGCGTACCCCTGTAATACACGTACCCTGGCTAATCGCGTGTATAACTTCACGCGTACCCCTGATATGCACGTTACCCGCTTTGCGTTCCTTGTTTGGCAGCCCTGTAAACTGGTCCAGGGTTAGCGCAGCCCTTTGCGATGATTTAGCGATTTTGATGGCTTTTCCTTGCGCGAGGGCGTTCTTGGGGGCGTTACTGGCGCTGCTGCAGGGTCGCTGCGATACTCTGCGCCACGGCTGGTTTGGGAGCCTAAAATCCATGAATACGCTGTGCGCGGAAATCGGTTTTAGCGCACGTGCCTGGCGCAGTCAATCGCACGCGGACACTCTGCGCCAGCCGCTTGCGACACTTTTCTGCGAAATTCTATGAATTACCCTGAAGGTTTCTTGAAAAAGCAATTATTAATTTATGTATCAGTCAGTTAGAATAAGCCTTCTTCAGAAGGGAGCAATCTAAAAGCAACACACAAATACACTTCAAAACTACACACTCTTAGTTTCTAAATCAGTAAAGACCCTTTTGGGATTGTCCACAGTCACAACCTACACCCTCATGTGACTTCAATAATTAGGGTGCTGGGGGCATTAATATCTTACTGTTGTATTTAGAATACTCTTAGATCTTGGTCAAAGGAAAAGGTTATTAGAACAAACAAGAGACCAAAAATGTTCTTAAGCAGGCAAATACTTTTGGATCCCCTAAGCAGAGTCATTCGGTATAACAGGTTAAGCCAAAGTCAATTGGCAAAAGTCTTATATGAACTGAAGCACATCTGGTAGGTAAGTAAGACAAGTCTTTGCACAATGTTTTCGAAGTCTTTGAAAAAAAGAAGAATCAATGTAGGGCCAGAAGCTGTTTAGGCTTGTGAATAGTAGAAGATTCAAGCAACTTTACAATAAGAGGTACGTTCTCTCAGACTTTATAGTACATTTGGATTGACGATAAAGTGCAGCAGATGACTTCTGTTCCTGTGCAGCTCTGCAGATCTCACTGTTCCTGGGCCTCAGTCATGGGGACAAAAGGGAGGACTTCTGGGGACTCCTGCACTGCAATGGAACTGTCACCTCTCACAACCGGCAATCTTTAAACAAGTGGCACTTCAGTGTTTCAGCTCCTCGCAACGACCGCAAGTAGCAACACTGTGGTTTCTGGCTGCTTCTGGGGTCCTGCACTCTGTTGAGGTGGCTCAGGCTCGGTCAGTACTGCTTCCTGGGAGTCCGGAGGACATTCCTGGAGCTCTTGGCCAACTTAAAAGCAATGCGCACAATCTGGTGTTCTTCTCCCTGGTGTTTCGGTTTCCAGCAGTAACTCTGTGGAAATGCAACCATCTCTGAGAGAATGTCCAGGTGGCTTACTTTGGAGTTGATTGGTCCCACCGACTCAAAGGGAGAAGTCACAATAGCACAATAGCAGGGCTGCATCATGCAAACCAACGGCCCAGGAGTTGCAGCAGTCGTCCTCTTCAAGCTCTTATTCAGTTCCTTCATCCAGTGGTCAACTATGCCTTCCGAGCCAAAAGCCCAGCCTTTTATTCAGTTTTCTCCCATTCATTCCAGTCCAGCTGTCAGTCACCCAGCAGGGTAGCTGTCCTTGCCGGATAGTCATCCAGCCAATCACTACAGAATGCATTTGGGTCTCCTAGGAGACTAAGCACAGGGAGTTTCGGGCACCTCCCTCACTTCCTGCCCCCATCAGACACCCTAGAGCCGGAGGTGGGGTTTACTCATGAATCCTGCCAAAGGCAAAGTGAACAAAGGGACCAAACCTGGTTTAGCATGCAGAGTAAAGCTCAAGAAGGACCTTTCCATAAAGAAATGGCAAAAAAGAAGACTGGGGCCATTTTGATAATAATGGCACTCTTGAGTGCTTTACTGCAGCTGCAAACTCAGCCTGCGGTAAATGCACACCACGGTATTTCAAAGTAAACCACTGCCACCAGCCAGTCATCGAGGAAAGGGTAACTTAAAATGTTTTACATGAGAAGCTAGATAAAGGCGATACTGAGTAACCCCTCCAGCACCCTATTGTAAGATATGACATGATATATGATATGATAGGTTATTTATAATGTGATTAATACCCAGAGGTTTCAAAGCACGAACCCAGGGTTCGAACCTGTGTTGCTCTGTGTCGTCTTGCTTCCAAGGCAAGTACGTTGCCGCTGAGCTATCCTCCCGAGTCAAAAAGATAGTGTGTGCTGGGTCTAGAATAGTTATAAATGTAAGTAAAGCCAATTTCACTTTACTGCTCTTGGAAACAGTAATATATCCAAGAGAAGGTATTTAAAACTTTGAGAAATCTGGAAGACTTCCCTGGGCCAATGCACTGAAGGTGCTGTGTTACACAATGTAAGAGATGATGCCTATGGAGTTTGTCAGACTCCATAACCAAAATAAAGTCCTCAAAATCCAGCAGCAAAGTATCTAGGAGTCTCTAAGGTGGAGGGAATTAGCACATTTCTGAGAATTCTCCCGAACACTGTCCCCTACACTTCCTTTAGCACAAAACACATTGGTTATGATGTAAGAAAACAAGGAGCACTTGGTGGTCACAAGGACATGGATTGGACCCCTTAAAGCAGGATTTAATTTGTCCAAACTCCCGTGGTCACTTCTACCCCTTCTCTGATTCACTTTTAGGCCATCCAGAACAAAAGAAAGCTTTAATTTGGACCTCGTTTGGGACATTTGATCTTTTCAAAGCCCTCAGACATTGAGGTGAAGAAGGAATGTTCCAAGGAAGAGGCAATCTCTGCTCTTGACCCGCTCCCAGGGCAAATTGGAGGTGTCTTGCTGAGGATCAGGATCTTCTGTGTGCCAAATCTCTAAAGGCTATGAGAGCAGAACCTGAAAGGACACACCCTGTGCCAGAGTCGGTGAAATGGGTCTCACAGGATCTGGTGAGCCATAACAGCGAGGAACACTGTTCTACCACATCAAATGGATTAAGCTGCATTCAAACCATGTTAATCACACACAAACTAGAGGGAACCATCAATGCTGCTTTCAGAAATCTACCTAACTTTGTCCCACTGCTGTTTTGCATCCATCAAACCAGCTTGCAGCCACATCATACCAAGCTGAACACATAACCTGTTTGGCTGGAACAATGAGCTCACCCCTACAGACAAAACTAAACCACTGCATCTTCAAACCCTGCATAAGATCACCAAGACAGCTGCATCGAATCCACATACCTCAATTTGAACTCTGGTAGCCTTGTGAGTCATTTGAACTGCACAACCCTTATTGCAAACTTGAACCACACCAAGCTCCTGCTTCGAACCAAGAAGACTCCAGATCGCTGAGTGAAGCAGCAGAACTCGCTGCACCTGGTTTGACCTGCACAAAAGTACTGATCAAAGCCTAGTTTGACACTGGTTTCAAACTGCTGAACATTGCAATAAGGTATTTTAACCAAACCCTGTCTCCTGGTCCACTTTCTGGAGGCCCTATAGACGGGTTAATTCCCTTGTGCACCTTCTTTCAACTCAGAATATATCCTTTTTGAATTCCTTGTTGCATTTCTTGCCTGGCTTTCCTCCCTGCGAAATAGCCAGAGTAATATATCATTACATTCTTTATTTCACTGTTTTTCATTCACAGGAATGGGTTTTGTATAGTGCTGAGAGCAGCCAGCGAGTGGTATGGCTTGACAATCAAATTGTGCAAACTGTGCATGTGAGGTCAAGTCCTCTAGCTTTTTTGTTGCTGCCCTGATTCAACCATGCATGTTTTTTTTTTATGAGCAAGCAACGACAAGCACTTAATATTTTGATTGAGTGGTTTTTGAAACCTGAACCACCTCCCACTCCCCCAGCCCCGGTAAGTTCTGCAGTCTTTAAGTCTCCGATTCTCGTTCTACAGACCTCCTTGTGGTTCTCCTTGTGGGTGTAGTCAGCGAGAGGCTAGAGACCAGTGGGGTATACAGGCCGAGGAGGGCTTGTGTTTACTTTCTTATGGGCTGGGTTTGAAGCTTGTAGGTGAACAGAGGCTGAGTAGCAGGAATATGAGCCACGAATGAAGTAAAATGGAGTGGGCGAGTAGAGGCAGTTAGGTGACTGTCCGTGCACCCCTGCTACACCCCCGAGAGCAACCCTGGAGGCACAGTGGGAGGTCCACAGACTACAGTACAGTAGTGTTCTGAAGTGGGTGCTTATGCCTGGGCTTGTTTTGCTGTGGGTGATTGAATGAAGCTCACTAAAGAGCAAGTACAGAGGAAAAGCTGCAACATGAATCACAGTTTAGAGCAGCTCCTGGTCCCTTCACGTTATTTTCAACACATACTGTTGCTGTTTGTGCTGGGCGTGAGATTTTATTCAGCTGTTAGCCATAAAAGAAGCTAGAAAAGAAGCCATAAATGAAGCGAAGAGCAAGTCGTGATACAAGTTGCAGTTTGGCAGTTTGACTGCAGTGACTACTGTGACTGTATGCCCCTGGCCAGGGCCTGGTAATAAGATATAACTAACATCTTACATTGACTTTCATTGTGCTGAAGCCACTAAGTTGCTCCCTCCTTAATCAAGCATTATGTTATTTTGCTGCTGCAAAGCTCTGTCTATTTGCTGGGCTTTAAAGTGTTGATGAGTTAATTCAATCACGTTAACTATGCTGGGCAAAGCGGTAGCGAAGAATAAATATAACTGACACAAAATAAAACTTGTGTAAACACTGCTAAAACTTCAAAAGCATCTACGACTTCCCGAACCGTATTAAATATTTCACACATAATGCTCAATGAAAGACAGCTGTGGTAGCAAGCCTAAAGATATTGAGCGAGGGAAAATCACATCTTTCTTTACCATAGACCAAACAGTTGAAGAATTTCACCCATCCCCATTAGTACAAACTGATGTGATGCACTTGGTGGGGGAAGTGGGGGCAACGGTGAGCAAAAATCAATCATTGCCTATTGATAATAACTCTTTATTAGAGCTCTGCTACTCATTACAGTGCTTGCTGGCAAATAGAGAAGCTGTTCAAATCATAATCAGTGAGCCTCTTGTTGCTAAAAGGGGGAGCAACGTGGTTATATCTGGGGAGGATTCCAAAGAGCGTCTATCAACAACACTGACTTTATTCCCAGCTTCTCCCTCCACAGAGAGTGCACAGTCTATGGATGTGGACTCACCAGCTAGCGTTGTTAGTTTGCAATTTGCAGTTAAAATACAGCTGAAACTCTGTGGCCAGATACAAGAAGCACAGGAGGGACAAGAGGATATTTTCCTACATTTTGAGAAAACAATGGAAGAGCATATTCATTTGGCAATATGTCAAATGCCGCCATCTTTGCAGCCAACCTTAACAGGGTCTCCACAAGAGATCCATTTTATTGAGGTTGATTCTGAAATCTCAGGTCAGAGTGTGGATGTTAACAATTCAGTGAATAGTTATACAATGTATTTCACTTGCAAGCAGCGTAGATTGGCAAAACGGAAACGAGATTGGGAGGCCAAGCATAAGAAAGTTATGGTTTTGCCACCTGGGGACCCTCTAAATTCTACAGTGATTACCAAGCCCATTAACCTTTTGAAGAAGAGAAGACAACGTGATACACGACACAAGCTTTTGGCCCAGGAGATAAAAGGAATATTGGCCAGTTTGCTTGTAAAGGATAGTAAAATGTCTGGACAGCCTCCTTCTGAATTTAGGAAAAATGTGGAAAATAAAAACAAAATAAATTCTAGAGTTCACTTCAATCATTGAAATTGAACATGATTTATCCTTTTCTTCTGATGTGTCAAAGAGTATGTCTTCCAGTTGTTCTGGGCCACCGAAACAATCACTGTTGAAGGCAGACAATATACAAGAGAGCGTGACCCCATTGGCAAGCAACATTTTTACAATTGCATGCAAAACCTCTAAAAAATCAAAGTGGTTCAATTGTTCTGGTCTGCAGCTTAACCACTGGATATTACAAATAAGGATTCTTATTTCCGAAGATTTCGATTTCGTATCGCCTCCTTCAACAAGTGATTAACTCTCCTATCTCCACATTCATTACGCTATGTATGAAGCTTGTTCATTGATCCATTCGAAATCAGCTATTGATCACCTGCACTTTGTTTTGGATGAATGGCCATTACAAATCAGTAAACAAGCCTTGCTGTACTTGTGCTAAAGGCTCTAAGGAAAGACCTATTGCTAAAGGCATGAGGGCTGTTGGAGACATTGCTACTTTGCAGGGCTGGGTATGGCTCTTGAGATATCTCTGGTCAGACCACTCAACAAGGCCTGATCTCTTAGACTTATGACATAGAACACGCATGGCCATCAATACTTCTTGGGAAAATTGGGTTCTATTGGTGAACTGTAAGTTAATGATCTGTTTCTGCTTTAAGAGACATGGTTGGTTGCCCCTTTTCAAATTAACGTTTATTTAATATACCAAATGTTGGCAAAAAAAAGGCTTAATTGGGAGACCCTATGGCAGTGTAATCATGGGAATAAAAACACATGGTTGGGCAGACAAGTGGAAACCAAAAGTGACTTCATCTTGGCTATTGATGTGGTCTTCCCTTCTACTCCCATTATGCATGTACTTATCCTCATTATTTATGACCCTATGTGTTCTCAGCATACAGAGAACATTTTTAGAAGAATTAACCAACCTATTACTTAAATGGTTGGATGTTAACAAAAGTGAATGTATACTGATAGGTGGGGATTTCAATGCCAGATGTGTTGACAGAAGGACTGTTGTTAATCACCCTCATCTTTCTGATACATGTATAATGCCTCATTTGGTTTCTAATACTCGGGGAGACCATTGGTTAGAATTTCAACAGGTTTGGGAACTTTGCATCTTGAATGGGAAACTGTGGGAGATTCCCTTGGGGTAATCTCATGGTCCAATGGTAAAGCCCAGGCTACACTGGACTATTGGTTTGCCTCAGAAGACATGTTGTGTCAAATTGAGTCCCTGAAAGTGAGTACCATTAATTGGAGTGATCACGCTGGGGTTTCCCTTACTTTATTACAAGGTACTGACGGCCAGACTTTGCCAAAAATTGGTGACCTTCAAATTGATGATTCGGGAAAACTAATTTCGTGGACTACAGCAAATTTGGTTACAATGACCAACTATTGGTGCAATGTCCAGATGGTTCCTCTTTCTGAGCTACTTCCTCTCTCCCCCGATGAAATAGAGAAATGGCTTTCCTCTCTGTCCACCAAGTTTGGTCCAGGTCCTGGTGTTTATGCAATCCCTCCTTGAAGCAAGAAGGGTAAAGTGTTTGATGAAGATAAACGGGACACCAAGAGGCAGAAACGCAGTGAACTTCAAAAGGTTCTCAGTGGAAATTTAACTAAGCTTCAAGTGGCATTCCTTATAAAAAAAGATCAAACTACAGTATAGGAATTGGGTGAGATGATGGTGTTGCTTCAAAAGAAATAGGCAATGGCAAAATATGTATAGGTTACTGAAGACTGGTTCTTTGATGTCCATTTGGCAGATTCCTAGGGTGGGAAAGGGCAGACAGACCTGCAAATGCTTATTATCATTATTATTATCATGGTATTTATTGAGCACAGACCTAGCTTTGAGAAGCAATGGAGCGCTTCTTACCCTATCAGCTCAGCCTGGTGCTAAATCATATTCGCTCTACTTACAGGGGTATGAGTGACCTGGTTAAAAACCCAGTCATGCCCAGTGTAGCATGGGAGTTGGTGTGGGATCGTGATGACATCATGGTTGCTATTGGCAGGATATAAGGTTCCAATGCTCTGGGACCAAATGGCCTGGCCAATAATGGCCTTTCAAAGAAGGATCCCAAAATGTGGACCTCAGTTTTGGGGATACTTTTTAGTAAGGCCTGTAACTTTTGTACCATCCCGGGGTCTTGGTATAAGGCAATTATGATTCCCCGTATATAAGAAAGACTTACGGTCTATTGCATCTAATTACCCTCTTCTATCCATGCTGGGTGTGACCGGGAAGAATTTTGCTTCTCTTGTTGTCTGTGCTCTCCAGCAGTGGGTGGATTTGTCTCATATATTGAATGATGCCCAAATGGGGTTTCATCCTGGCAGTTCCTCCTCTTACAATCTGAGGTTAGTCGATCGCCTGATTAGTAGAGCCAATAGTAGTGGTGGTGCAGGTTTATATGTTAGCTATATAGACTTTTGCACAGCTTTTGACAGGGTCCATCGTCCTACACTATGGCATAAGCTGGAGCTGTTGGGCTTCCCTCCATATCTTCTCCAGATTATTAGATTGTTCCATGCCGCCACCAAGGTACAGGTCAGACTTGATGGTGTGGGTCAATTTACTGATTAGGTCGCCACCATGCAGGGGGTTAAGCAGGGTTGTTTATTAGCCCCTCCTTTGTGCAACCTATACATTTTTTATCTCCCTCAAAAGTTGAGGGCAGTTGCCCCTGCAACCGCCAGAGTGGGAAAGAACTTGATCTCCTCCATTATTTATGCAGATGATGTGGTCATATTTGACCATACCTATATGGGCATGCTCAGTGCTCTCAATGCTCTCCACAAACATGCTAGTGAGAACTATCTCGAGATCAATTATTCTTTTTTTTTAAACTTCTCTTTATTGGCAAGGAGCAGTAGCAGGCACATTCACAAAAACAGTTCAAGCCCAGTGCGGCGAGTCACAGTTCAGCCTACACCCCTGTCTGATCTGGCGATGGGGGCGAGGATAAGAGCTCCAAATCAGCTTTGCTGTTCAAATAGGTACAGAACTCTGTCCACACATTTTTGGGGCAAGCATTCACAGGTAATGTATTGATATAGTCCTCCTCACACACCTGTGTCCAAGTGAGAGCCTTAAGCCACATTTCTAGCGTGGGGGGGGATCGCCGCTTCCAACACTGCAGAATACATCTCTTGGGCAAAATGGCTCCCACGTTCAAAAATTTAGCAACCCGTCTAGCCCCCTCTCCCTCCCACCGCCCGAACAACACAGCCAGGGGGTCAGGATCAATCCGGCACCCCACCATCTCCGAGAGGGCCTCGAGTACAGCTTGCCAGAATGGGGCCAGCGCCCCACAGGACCAGAACATGTGTGCGTGATCCGCCTCGTTGGATTTCGTTGGATTTGTGCGAACTTCCCAACCACATGAGGAGTGTAATACAGGCGATTAAGGAGTTTGAATTGCACACATCTAAATCTGGAGTTGAGGAATCCTTACGTGTGTGTGTACACATTTTCACCCACATCTCATCAGTGATTGTCAACCCCAGTTCCTGGCTCCATGCATCACAAATCTTATAGGATGGTTCTGCAGTACGTTCTATCAACATTTTGTAAAGGACGGATATCATGCCCCTGCCCCTTGCAGAGTTAGCAATGTAGCAGATTTCGGTGGACTCTGGGGGTTCGTCCGGGTATGAGGGTCACATGTCCTGCACTGCCGCTCTGAGTCTAAAGTATTGCAGTGTATTAAACTCCTCATGTGGTTGGGAAGTGGTGAGCCAGAGTGCCCTGGCCTCCATGTCTGCGGGGTGATGAATTTCCCTTCGGGGAATAGATCGGAAAGCGCCCGATACCCCAGGTCGAGCCAGTGTCGCATGAGGAGTTTATCCTGCGTGGGGGCGAGGCCTGGGAATGACCATATGGGCAGCCATTTATAGTACGGACGTAGGTTAGAGTGGGGTTGCAGCATCTGTTTCCATGCCCTGATTGTGGTGGACACTGGGTCAGCCGGGGTGTCGGAATGATACCAGTGGAAGAGGATCAGGGACATAACATTTATCTCCTCGGTTGCCAGGATCTCGAGTTTGACATGAGGAGGTGGGTCTTGGTGTTTATACCAGTGAGTTGCGTGTTGGGCTTGTGCGGCAATCCAGTATGGAGCTATATCCGGCACGTTGAGACCCCCCTTCTCGTATGGTAAAGTCATATGCTGCCATTTACTGCAGACGGCCCCAGCGTGCCACAGGAACCTGGCAAGCCCAGCGTGTAAGTCTGTGAAATAGTGTTTCCCGGGCCAGAGTGGGACGTTGGCGAATATGTATAAGAGCTTTGGAACTATAATCATTTTAATTAGCAACAGTCTTCCCGCTAGGGACAGGGGGAGACTACTCCACCTCTTCATTCTAGCTTCCGCGTACTGCGCAGCAGCACCATAGTTGTCAGCCAATAGACAGAGAGACAGCGAGACCTGGACCCCAAGATATTTAATGCCTTCTGGGGCCCACCTGAGTGGGAATTCGCATGATGGTTGAGGGGTTGCAGGTGTGAGAGGGAAGATATCTGATTTGGTGTAATTTATAATGAAGCCCGAAAATGTACCTATTTTGATTATCTCACGGATGATTGGGTCTAAGTGGACCGAGGGGTCCCTGATATACAGAAGCACATCATCCACGTACAATGATATAATTTCGGGTGTGTCGCGCAGGCGTATCCCCTTATGAGTATGTTTGTCTCTTACACTGTCCACAATTGGCTCGATAGCCATCGCAAATAGGAGGGGGAGAATGGGCACCCCTGGTGCGTCCCTCTGTGGAGAGTGAAGGGAGCTGAAAGATGAGAATTAACCAGGACTCTGGCCACTGGGTTTGTGTAAAGCAGTTTGATATAGGAGAGCATGCGTGGGCCGATTCCCATCTTTTCCAGCACCGCCCACAAGTACTGCCATGAAACCATATTGAACGCCTTTTGGGCGTCTAGTGTCACAGCAACCGCGTTAGCTTTAGGATCAATTCTAGAGATGACATTGAATAGGCACCGAATATTTAAAGCAGTGGAGCGGGCAGGGACAAAGCCGCTTTGATCTGGGTGGATTAGGTACATAATGATGGGGAGGAACTTGTTCGCAATGATCTTGGCGAAAATGTTGGTGTCTGTATTCATAAGAGAAAGAGGTCTGTAGGAGCCACACTCCTCTGGGGGTTTGCCTGGCTTCGGGAGTACATTGATAATCGCCTCATGCAGGGACTGGGGGAGAGTGGCGAGGCGGAGGGACTCGTCCCACACTTCATGCAAGCGCGGGGCCAGTAGAGCAACATGCTCTTGATAAAATTCAGCGGTCAGGCCATCCGGGCCGGGGGCCTTGCCTTTGCGGAGGGCAGAAATAGCCTCAGTGATCTCGTCAAGAGAGATGGGAGCGTCCAGCTGCTCTTTAGTGGCGTGGGATATGTAGGACATGGGGATACTGTCAAGGAGATGATCCAGGTCCTGAGGGCTATGCTCACTCTGCGGGGCATAGAGGGCAGCATAGAATTCCGAAAAGGTCTCAAGAATGGGTTGGTCAGCCCAGTGTCGGACACGTCCTTGCTCCTAATACTGTCAATACGGGTTCTGCCCCCCTCGATCCGGGCCAGCCTGGCCAGGGTTCGACCGGGTCTTTCCTCCTCGCCATACTTACGAGCCGCAATGGGTCATGCATAATATCATATCTCCCTGAGGGCATGCGCCTCAAAGGTCTCCAATTCGCACGTATCTGTGCCAGCTTGGGCGGGGAGGGAGCAGAGGCGTATTCACGCTGTAGTTCCTTGAGCTTTGACTCGGAGCATTGTAAAGAGTTCCTAATGTCTTTCAGGACCCCTGCTTCCCTAGAGATACACATCCCTCTGATGAACACCTTGAAAGCCTCCCACCGGACCCCATCAGTTGTGTCATGATGTTTATTGTTGTCAAAGAACGAATTGATATCCGCAAGGATGTCGGCCTTAAAAACTATGTCATGTAGTGCCTCAGATTTAAAGCGCCAGTTGGAGTGACGAGGTAGTACAGGCTGCAGGGTAATGTCGAGTGTCACTGGGGAGTGGTCTGAGAGTGTGCGCGGTAATATCTGCATGCTGAGGTTCTTCCCCATCAGCCCGGCCGACAGGAGGAAGAGATCGATTCTGGAATGACTGTCGTGTGCAGACAAGTAAAACGTGTACTCCCTAGCCAGTGACTTGAGAGCTCTCCAGGCGTCAATTAGGCCAGCTACCCATGTGTGCCTGGAGCCAACGAGCGGCTCTGGACATCGTCCTGTGTGCAGTGCCCGATCTGTCAAGCTCAGTGTTTAATATGAGATTCATGCCCCCCCCCCCAAATAACCGGGATCCCAATGTATCTCAGAAGTAGGATATTGATATCATCGAAGAAGTCAGGGGTGTCTGTGATCGGGGCATATGTGTTGACCAGCAGGCACTCAGTGTTAGTTAATAGACAATGGAGGATCACGTATCTACCCTCTCTATCTATCTGGCTAGTGCGTAACGAAAAATCCACTGATTTGTGAATCAAGGTTAGAACTCCCCTTGACTGAGAGGAATATGTGGTGTAGAATGTATTGGCGCCCCATGCCGGCGCCAGAGAGGAGGAGAGATCCGCAAGTGCGTGAGCCCCCGAACATTCCATGACATTAGCCTAATAGCCATGTTACGTCTTTATGGGACATCCCAGCATCGCGTGGCTTTGATTGTTGACCATGTGGTGATTATCAATGCAGTGATACACCCTTCCACCCTCCAAGCCACACTCTCCTTGCCATTTTTAAGATAACATCCCTCAACCTTGCCACCCCCCACCCTTACTGCCCTCCCCAACCAAGCAGTGCACAAGAACCCGCCCCAAGACCCAACAAAGGCGCGCCCAGCAGAACAGGGGCACACCTGCTTGCACCCCCAACTGAGGTGCAAACAACGGTCATAACATGCCAAACTCAGCATTGCAGCTGCAGCGGGGGTCGCTGTTGCCGTTAACCCAACTTGAGGGTGAGATTGGTGCAACTCACCGTGTATCATGCAGCGGTATCAATTAGTACAATACAGGGAGCCTTAACAACAGGTTACAGTTAGCAGAGGATATAGAGGATGCAAGGTTCATGAGTACAACAAGGGAATTATGATGACGCATGTGTTAACAGAGCCCAAGGCGGACTGCCTGTGCGGGTCAGCGTTCGCCTCCTAAGCCATCAGCTATTGGCTCCACGACCAAGTTGGGAAGCGGGATGTGGGCCTCGATGAATTTCACTGCCTCCTCCGGCACCGTGAAAAAGTATAACTTATTGCGATGAGTAAGCTTCAGGCATGCCGGGAACAGCATGGCATACTCAATTTTCCTCTCCCTGAGCAACTTCTTCATGCCATTGAACGGCCTGAGCTCCATTTGCACACTGGTGGAAAAGTCTGGAAAAACTCTAACAGTCTGAGATTCAAATTTCAGTTCCCCCTTCTCCCGGGCCAAGCGTAGTATATGGTCTCTGTCCCGAAAACTCAAAACCTTGGCAATGATCGGCCTGGGGAAGTCCCCCGGCTTGGGACAGGGCGTCAGTGCCCGATGAGCGCGCTCAATCATGAAGAACGGGGAGAGTTGGGGATTACCCAGGAGGTCTCTCAGTAAGTTTTCAACAGCCTGCTCCATCTTGCCCTTGAGGGCGGATTCCGGGACCCCCACGATGTAGAGATTATTCCGACAGGACCTGGACTCCAAATCATCGCATTTTGCCTTGATTTGCTTCAAATAACGCACCAGTTCAGAAATAGTATTTTGGAGAGTGTGCACTTCATCCTCATTGGCCCCGATTCATGTCTCGGCCTCCGCCAGCCTGGTACTATGTTGATCCAGTTTGGCCCGCATAGAGGCAACACTTGCATTAATGTCATCCAGCTTCTCGTGGAATGATGCAAAGTTTTTTGCCATGGTTTCCATCAAGGTGGTGAGGTCAGGCTGAGGGGGGCACGAGGGTGCCTCAGAATCGTCCTAGTTCAGTGGTGACCCTCCCCGCTCCTGTCTGGCACGCGATTTAGCGTATTTGTCCATTGCTCCCGCCTTATTGGTCCCGCATGATTTACTTGGCATGCTACGGGAGAGCACAGGAGCACCACAGGGCAGCCCTTGCAGGGTGTTAGGTCCGAGGTCCTTGGGCCCCTTGGGTACAGTAGTATCGTGACAAGAAGGGGTCCTCAATCTCCCGTTACCAGGAATACAAATTCGGGGTAGTGGTAGGGCTGAGCTGCTCACTGGGCAACAACGTTCCAGAGCGGGGCCACAGGCCTCGTTAGTAGTAGCAGCGGCGGGAAGAGGGCGTAGACAGAGGCCGCAGGGTAAGCACAGCGTGTGGGTGGCCAGATGCGGCCAGGGAGGCCGTTGGGTCCATAGGAGGTGGGCTCGATCCGCAGCGGTGTCGAAGGTTATGGTTATGCAGGGGGGGGCGGCGTCGTGCCAAGTCGCTGGCCAGAAGGGCTCCACAGTCCAGTTTATCACCCCGGGCCTTCAGTTCCACAGCAGTTTGATTAGTATAGGGACCCCAGATCTAGTGGGACTCACGTTGCAGGCCAGCCCAGCGCAGGTTAAACACACCAACCGCAGCCCCCCACTTCCTCACCTGCTGGCACGCAGTTCAAGTCTTTCAGCCGCAGCCGAGGCCTCGGCCGCCTGGGACCGCTCTCAGGGGATTGAGAAGAAGATATGCGGATGGGCCCAGTGCCCAATTTCATGGTGGGTGGCAGCAGTCAGCATCGCACCATAGGCGCCTCGTGGGGGGGCGGACGGCGGGCTGGGCACAGACGGGGAGGCTGTCTTATCTCCGGGGGAGTGGTATCGCCTCGGCAGCCCCAGAGGGGCTGGATGGATGGATGAGTCAATGGGGCGGCCACCAGCTGGAGTCACCACCACGTCACCGGTCGCATCCACTGCGCCAGTCTGTCCTCTGGGCCAGCCAGCAACAAGGAGCAGCCCAGGACAGCAGCAACTTTAGGCGCTCCCAGGCCCAGGGGGGACAGGACCGAGAGGGAAGTGCCATCCAAGCGACGCGCAGAGGGTCAGGTGCGCAGGCGGCCAGGCAATGAGGAAATATAGTCCACCGCTCCAGCGGCCTCAAGCGGGCCGACCCCGCGGCGATAGTGTGTGGCTCTTCAGGGCACCAAAGGCAGACAAGCGCTCCGCTAGGTCCAGGAAGTCAAAATCGCAGTAGGATACAGGGACCGGGCCCGCAGCAACAACACGCGGCCCGGTAGGCCTCAATGAAGGGGGGGCAAGGTCCGGAGAAAAAAGAGGTCCTGCTCGGTGATAAAGTTACATTTTCCAACCCGACATGGGTCAATATGTCGCTCCGAGGACGGCAACCACGATGCACTCACTCCCAGCGTCGGATGTTGCAGGGAACCGCTGATGCGGGCGGATATGCAGCAGTCTGGCACAGAGCTTGAAAGCTAGGCAGCCATCTTGCAGGCTGCTCAACAGCCCCCCCACGAGATCAATTATTCTAAATCCAAAGCAATGCTTCATAATGCCCGGAAGATTTAGAAAGTTACTGTTGGTTTTAGACTCACAAGTCATTGAGTATGTGCCTAGTTATAGCCACTTGGGAATGGAACTGGGTTTCACAATTTGTTATATTGAATTGTTCTCTATAAAATCTAGTAAAGCGGAACAGTTGACTACTCTGTTCTACAACTTTGCTGGGCGGATGGCTTGATACACCTTGGTCAGCATCAGAAAGCTGTATATACAATGCTTCTGTCCGGCCATACTTTATGGCTAGAAGCAATAGTACTCCTTGATTATGACTGGCTAAATGTGCTTGAGGGTCGCTTTTGAAAGCGATTACTCAAGCTCTGCCAGTTGTTGACTATGAAGGCATGAAGATTGGAGATATGTTTGACCTCGCTCAAGACCATGGCCTTAGAATGTAGGGGTGATCTTTATTTCTTTTTTATTTTATATAATTATAAAGTGCTGCAGCCCACAGGCATCAGAGTGCTACAACAGGATATTTAAAACCACAATTCTTCCCATCTTGTCCTGGCCTGAATACCTTAGCAAGGAAATGATATAAAAATAAAGGGGGCAAACCTTGTAACACTGAATGAAACATTATTTTGAGTTATGAATTGGTCTCCTGAGGCTTGCTCCAGTGAAGAAAAGTAGGATTATCATTTGCTTAAAAAATCATCTTATTTTGGGATTAGAATCTCAACTTTTTCCATCTTGAAAATGTAAAATACTACTCTATGGTTGGGCGAATCTCCTACTTATTTTGGTCACCTCAAAAATATTTAATGGAATGACCAGATATAAAAGTTAGACAATTGATTTTAAAATTATGCAGAAACCAGCTTCGGGTGTTATCTATCAGAGGCCCTCGATTGGGCCTGGATTATAGCCAGAGATTGTGGTGAATGTGTACATTCTCACATATTCCTGGGACCCCTAGACATGTGATGACTAGGTGTCTGTTATTAGGAAATGTGTATATGTCCAACTTCGGGAAAAGTGTAATTAACTATACTAAATTAAGAGCAAACATTTGTGGTTCTACTGCTTGAACTCTGGCTAATTACAATTACAGATTGCTTTATACCAAATCCATCCGGGTAAAAGTTGAAAAATCTCTGAATTTAGGATCTGCTTGAGTTTATTTGGTGTATTTGTTGTATATTTTTGAAGGAAATGCATTATTAATACTATTCTATTTGTATATGTTCACTTGTATATGTTTTAATGTGGGGGATATGTGAAAAGTTTGATATGAGCTAAATACATTAAAATTAAATTAAAATAGTGCTTTTGATAGTTGAGTGTATAAGTGATTTATGTAATTAAAGTATACAAGTTTATAGAACCTTAATTGGACATTTTATTATTTTTATTTTGGAACTCACCTTTCTGCTTGGGTTGCAGCGGGCTCACATTCAGACCACTTCTGAGAGTATAGACTACCCTTAATGCCGTAGGAGGTATAACTCTTAGCTGTTCCTGTTTTACCTTTATGATTGGGATCACGTTTGGTTTGTAGAAGTGTGTGGGTTGAGTGGGAGGTTTAGCCACTACTCATCATTATAGTCCTAGAGAGCAGTAGTAATATTGTCACAGTTACAGATGCAGGATAGTACAGGCCTCAGCATTCACAGAAGACATGCACTAGGAAGGGAGAATTTATCTGCACACCCTCTCCATCCATCAGGCTCTTTTCAACTCTCATTTCAGATACACTTTGCAGGTCACACACACACACACACATGCACACTGTTAGGGAGAATTCTCAGAAATGTGCTAATTCCTCTCTGCATTAGAGACCCCCAGCTCTTTTGCTGGACTCTAGGACTTAACATTTTTTCTGGGAGACAGTGAGACCCTTTTTTTTCCCACTCTCTCGTGTATTTTAATGTGATTTTGAACACTGTGTTTCTTTTGGTTGTGTAGTCTGACAAACTCCATCGGCATCCTCCTTTACATTGTCTGACACACTACCTTCAGTGCAGTGGCAAGGGAAGTATTTCAGATTTCCCAAAGGTTTAAATATATTCTCTTGGATAAACTACTGTTTCCAAGAGCAATGAAGTGAAATTGACTTTACTTACCTTTGTAACTTTCTAGACGCTGCACACACTATCTTACAATAGGGTGCAGGAGGGGCTACTTAGTATCCCCTTTGTCTAGCTTCTCATGTAACAGTTTTATGTTACCCTTTCCTCGATGAATGGCTGGTGGCAGTGGTTTACTTTTAACTACTGTGGAGTGCATTTACCGTGGACTGCGTTCACAGCGACAGTAAAGCCCCCAAGGGTGCCATGTTTGCAAAAAATGGCTCTGGTTTTCTTTTTTTGCCATGTCTTTGTGGAAAGGTCCTTCTTGAGATTTACTCTGGGCGACAAACCAGGTTTGGTACGTTTGTTCATTTTGTCTTTGGCTCCAGGGTGTCTGGCAGGGGCAGGAAGCAAGGGAGGTGCTGAAACCCCCTGTGCTTAGTCTCCTAGGAGACAGGAATGCACTCTTAGGTGATTGGCTGGCTGGATGTCGGGCAAGGACAGCCACTCTGCTGGGTGACTGACAGCTAGGCTGCAATGAATGGGAGAAGCCTGCATCAAAGGCGAGGCTTTTTGGCTTGGAAGGAAGAGTTGACCACTTGACGAAGGAATCCGAAGAAGAACTTGAAGAGGACACCTGCTGCAACTCCTGGACCATAGGTTTGCCCGTTGAAGCCCTGCTGCTGTGCTGAAACTCCAAATTCGTATCGACAGAGAAGACCCTGCAAGGATGACTTCTCACTTTGAGTTGGTGGGACCAATCAACTCCAAAGTAAGCCACCTGGACATCCTCTTGGAGCTGGTTGAAATTCCATTGCAGTTGCTGCTGGAACTGAATAGCCAGGGAGAGGAACTCCGGATTGTGTGCATTGCTTTTAAGTTGGCCAAGAGCTGCAGGAAGATCCTTGGGACTCCCTGGAAGCAGGACTGACCAAGCCTGAGCCACCTCAACAGAGTGCTGGACATGAGATGCACGGAAAGTCCATCTAAACAGCCAGGAACTGCAGTGTTGCTATTTGTGTTGGACGCGAGGAGCTGAAACACGAAAGTGCCACCTGTTTGAAGATTGCCGGTTGCGGTCGGTGACCATCCCATTGCAGTGCATGAGTCCCGAGACGTCCTCCCTTTTGTCCCCATGACTGAGGCCCAGGAACAACAGGATCTGCAGAGCTGCAGAGGAACTGAAGTCATCTGTTGCACTCTTTTTCAACCTAAACGTACTATGCAGTCTAAGAGAACTTACCTATTGTTCTGTAACTGCACTTTTTCTCTGTTGGTTAGACTTGTTGTGGTTGCTCTTCAGAGTTGCTTATAGCTTCTTTACTTCACAAGTCTAAACAGATTGTGGCCCTACTTTGAATTCTTCTTTTCTACAAAGACTTCTAAAACATTGTGCAAGAAATTTACTTACCTGCAAGAAGTGCTTCAGCTGACCTAGACTTTTGCCCAATTGACTTTGCCTGGCCTGGCTCCCTGAATAACTCTTCTGCCCTCTGACATTGTGTTTTGTCCTCCTTCCTGGAAGGGATTAACTATCTTTGCATTAGCGGTTACCAAAGGTACTTACCTGCATCAGAATATTTGTGTGATCTCTTGTTCGGTTCTAATAACCTTTTTCTTTGCCAAACTCTTGAATGTGATTCTAAATGCAAACAGTAGCACATTAATGTCCACAGTGTCCTAGTTAGTGAAGTCACCTGACGGTGTAGGAAGTGTCTGTGTGCCATCCCAAAAGGGTACTTACTGATTTAGAAAAATTAAGAGTGTGGATTTTAGAGTGTATTTGTGTGTTACTATCATATTGCCCCCTTCTGAAGAAGGCTTGCTCTAACTAACTGTTAAGTGAATTAATATTTTTTTTTGTATTGAGTCAGCTGAAATCAATCAACTTTTCAATATATAATCATTTACAAAATGTTTTTATCTTGAAGATATGTGATGTAGAACATATGTTAACGTAGTGTGGGTTTCTCTCTATTTATTGTAAATATTGTGTTTTCTATGTATTCTGCAAACTGTTTTGAAATTGCTTTATACTGTAAATTTATTGTCATGTGTAAAGTCTATTTATAGACTATGGGCCTCATTACACGGTAGGCGCTAAAAAACGGGATTTACCGGCATGGCGCTATTAGCGTGTCCGCCCTCACAGGAGACCGCCAATAGCGCACCATTACGAGTAAGCGGACACGCGCATAGCGCCATGCCGGAAAATGACCCTACCGCCATGGCGCAAAAGCACCTTACCGTGCCCGCCCAAAGTGCTGATAGCACCTCCGCCCTCACTGTACATGCTATTTGCGGTCACCGCTATTAGCGATGACCGCTATTAGCGGTGACCGCTATTAGCATCGACCGTTAAATAGCGGAAGCGGAAATAGCGTCATCGCACCGGAACGGGAAAGAGCACGGCGGCCATCTTTAAAAACACAATCCATTGCCATCCTCTGCCCCCTGGACCATATTGGAGTAGTGAGCTGTGTGAAATCGACCGTGACACCTGCATCATGCCCAAGGCTCTGAAGAAAACATGTGACAGGCAGCGGAAGGAAAAGTACACCAACGAGGAACTGGTCATGTTGACGCAGACCCTTGCAGAGCATGCAGAGGTCGTCTTTGCAAATGATATGCGCCGTGCCACCTTGCTCAAGAAGAAAGCCATCTGGGAGGAGGTGGCGGTCAAAGTCAGTGCCGTGGGCACCAGCACGCGCACTGTGCGTGAATGCAGGAAGAGGTGGGACGACCTCAGGCTGCGGGTGAGGGGCATCCTGGCGGAGAACCAACGCATTGCCACTGCTGGCGGAGATGGCTCCCCAATACACCTGAAGGAATGGGAGGAGACATGCGCCAACATGATAGCCACCGAGAGCATTGAGGGAGTGGGCAGCATGGAGGTCGGCGTGGCTACCACTTCTGATGCAGGTGAGTGTACACATGACAGGATGTGGTGTGAATGCACAGTCACCCCCATATGTGAGCCCAGACCCCACTCATGCATGGACACACATCCACACATGCACCCATCCATCACCATGTCAGTGTCAGACCCAAACACACACACATGCACACATCACCAGAGACAAGTCCCAAACTCAAACATGCATGGATGAGGCACTGAACTGGCACATCACCTGCATCCATAACTGCTAAGTCCCAATGTCCACAACTGCATGAACCCTGTGATTTACATTGAGTATATTGAAACGCAACCAATGCCATCCCCCTTCTCGTCCCTGACAGGCTCACATACAGATGGGGAGGATGCTGCTGATGCATCAAAGGCACCACCTACATCAAAGAGGCCAAGGGCACAGGAGCCAGAGGAAACCCCTGCAACATCCAGGGGCAAGGGTGGAAGGCCACACCTGAAGAGTGGCAGCCTACGTCACAGTGCCACTGCCAGGGCAGCAGTAGCTGCACCACCAACTGTGGGCCCACCACCGGAGGCAAACACACTGGCAACAATGCCAGACACCCAGGGCCCACCATCAGCTGCGGTAAGCTCTGCTGGTGAGGCAGCCACCACTGGCCCCCAGTCCGATCCAGAGGACACCCTACTCCAGCAAATGGAGATGCACACCCGAAGCCCCCCAGGAAGCCCAGAGCCCATGGCATCCCAGACCCCTGGTTCTGATGGGACTTACGAGGACACCAACCCTGCAATAATGTCACCCATGCTACCATCACCAGTTGCATTGGAGCCATCTGTGGGCACGGCATCCAATGCACGGTCACCCGGCACTGATCAGCAATTCACCGCCATCCTGCAGCGCCAACAGGAGCTGACCGTGCTGGTTGGGCAGCATGTCGCTGAGGCAGCAAATCTCACCGAGAAGATAGTCCAGACGGCGAGGCACTCCACTGAGCGCATGGACGCCAACACGGACAGGATCTGCAATGAAATTGCAAGTCTTAGGGAGGTGCTTGTCCGCATGGCAGACACAATGGACCGCCACTTTCACCCACAAGGCCAGTCTGCCCTATCCTCGACTTCCGGGTCGACTCAAACAAGCCCCCTCAGGCGCTCGAGGAGAACCACCAGGCGCACGTCTGGCAACCCTCAAGACCCTTCCAAGGACAATTGCAATTAGGGGGCTAATGGGGATACCCCGGTGTGCATTGGCCATGGCAGAAATGGCAGAGACATGAGGGACTGTTGTGGGGGGTGGTGGGAAGGGTGTTATGGGTCTGTTGGGGGGGAGGGTGTTATGGGTCTGTTTGGGGGGAAGGGTGTTGGGATGTTGTGGGGGGGTGGGAAGGGTGTTATGGGTCTGTTGGGGGGGAAGGGTGGTGGGATGTGTTTGGGCTTGCACTACTACACCTTCATGTCACTCAATACACTGGTTTCTGAACAAAACATAGGCTTGGACATCTTCATTGTGTGTGTGTACTTTATTGGCAACAGGGTCCATTGCGTGCTTCAAAACATACACCAGTGCATTACCCCCCATATCCATGTGACAGTACGGAAACATGTTTCTCAGAATATTTGGTGGATCAGATGCCGTCTCACAGCACATCCATCCTGGCCAGGGGCGTTGCTAGGGGGGGCTAAGGGGGCTATAGCCCCTGATCTTTTGGTTGTAGCCCCGGATACAATCTCAGGAGCTACAGCCAAAAGACTAGCTAGCCCCCAGTCCCAACAGTTCCAACATCAACTTAGCCCCGGGTCTTTTCCAGACCTAGCAACTCCCCTGCTCCTGGGCATCCCCTCTTGCAACACCTGCATCCCCTTCACCTCCGTCCTCATCACCATCATCATCCTCATCAGGTACTTCTATTTCTACGTCAGGGGGCAGTGGCACATTCCGTCTGATACACATATTGTGCAGCATGACACATGCCATGGTGATCTTGGACACCTTCTCATGTCCATACAGGAGAGCACCACCAGACCTGCTAATGCACCTGAAACGTGACTTCAATAGTCCAAAAGTCTGCTCGATCACGATGCGGGTACGGGTATGTGCACGATTGTATTCCTCCTCGTGCCTGTTCTGTGGGTTCCGTACAGGTGTGAGGAGCCAGGGCTTCAGGGGATAGCCCTCATCACCTGTATGGGGGAATGAACGGGGTCCTGTTACTGTTCACCTCAAAATCGGCCTGTTCACATCACACAAATTGACATTGCATTGTGATTCAGGTACTAAATTGACAGCATTCATGCAGATGGTCTGTGTGACAGCAACGTGCAAGGGGGAGGTCGACCCTGCAAGTAGAAATGCCACATTCATGCCTCCAACAGTAATTGACATGTCATGGGTGAGGCCAGGTCTTAGGTGTCCCTGGCCCATACAAATTAGGTAACAAACTGCTAGTGTACTGACATCCTGACACCGATGTTGCCATGCTGTGAAGCATCACTTCAGTGGTGCCATAGGTGTGTGGTTCAGTGCTATGTCTAGGGGTGATCCCTTTGCATGCATTCAAGGGCGCGCTGCTGGATTGATGTTGTGCTGCACTGATTCTGTATTACGGTCTTGACACCATGTTGCAGGTTTGTGTAATATGTGGCGTGGCATGATGTGCAATGTGGATGGATGTGTGATATTTTGCAACCTGCATTGTTCTCAATGTTCTGCACCTTCGAATTGCATGTGGGTTCCTCTCAAGTACATCGTGGCCTTCCCTGAAGGACATTGGCGTACATCTGTATGTCCATTTCCCCTACGGACGCCAGTCAACACCCAGTTGGAGTATGTATCTCCCCCCCCCCATTCCCCCCATTCACACCCAGTTGGAGTATGTATCCCCCCCCCAAATCACGCAGCCATGTGCTTGCCCTGCTACTCACCAAGTAGCCACGAACGTTGTCCGGTGTGTCGCTCCATGTAGCGTGGGATAGTTGAGTTCCGCAGAACCATGGAATCATGTGTTGATCCTGGGAATCTGGCACAGCAATGTGTGATTATCTTGTTGGCGTCACATACCATTTGGACATTGATAGAGTGGAATTGCTTCCTGTTTCGGTACACTACTTCATTGTGATGTGGGACCACCAATTCCACATGGGTACAGTCGATGGCCCCGATGCAACTTGGAATGCCTGCCAGTGAATAGAAGCCAACTTTTGTGTTTGCAATCTCCTGGGCAGTCTGTGGCATGGATATGTGTTCAGGTGCATGCTTCAGGAGTGCATCGAGTACCTGGTTCAGCGTGCGTGAGAATACTGGTTGTGAGATGCCATGCATCTGTCCCACTGTATGCTGATAGGTCCCTGTGGCCAGGAAGTGGAGCACACTCACCACCTTCAGTAGCGGGGGGATGGCAGTTCTGATGTCTATGAGGCTCACAATGTCGTCGTGGATCATGTCCACGATGCTGGTGATGGTAGCCCTGTCCAGACGGTACAGGGTGTGTATCTGCTCAGGGGTCAGGTTGAATGGACTGGCTCTGATCCTGGGTATTGGTGGGTGCCTCTGTGGTATGATTAGGTGGCGTTGTGGTGCCTGCTGTGCCTGTCTTGCCCTCCTCCTCCTCCTCCTGCGTCTCCTTTGTGCTGCCTGTTGTTGTAGCAGCTGCGCTGCAATGAGGTCCTCCAGGCCATGTAATGCTGCCAGTATTGGAACCATCTTGGTGTGGGGAGGGGTGTGGGAAGGGGTGTGGTGTGCTCCTTTTGAGCTGCCACAGTCTCCATTGCCTTCACCTGTGCTGATTTGGTGCACCTGTGGCAGGTGGGAACACTGCTCATTTCCCTTAACGGGTGGTCCGCGATGCCGGTATTTGCACCATGGCGGTAAGGGGTTTGGGGGGATTTACCATGCCGCTATTAGCATGTGCACTGGCCTTGTGATGCTGTGCTAATAGCGGCATGGCGTAATTAACGGGATGGAGGGTCGCGCGCACGCGGACTGCCCGCTATTAGTGGCACCGTAATTAGCGGTGCCGCTAATAGCGGTGTGCCGGGTCGTGATCCACATGGGGATTTAACGTTACCGGTAATACATTACCGGTAACGTTAAATCCCTACCGCCATCCGTGTAATGAGGCCCTATATCACATTAATAATAAACAAAAATGTTTTTCTTTTTTTTGTTTCTATCTCTGACATCTTAATATATCTTTCTATATACAATAACAATTAAACATTCAAATGTGTAAAAACAAAAGAAAAACATCTTCAAACTTTATAACATATTTAACAGAAAATATAACTTCGTAAACAAAACAAATCTATTACACTATGTGATTCAAGACATTCAAGAAATTCACAGTAACAATTTGAAGAGGAATATAAGAAGTACTAAAAATAAGAGACCAACATTCCAACATTGATGTTCATCCATTGCTCCCCAATAGCGACAGTGTTTCATACAATAGCGTTGTCTTATATCAGTCAGAGCTGGACATTGTACAATTAGATGTTCAACAGTTTCAGTGGTGGCTGGGTTGTTACAAATCCGACAGATATTCTGGGTTTCTGATATGATTTTATGAGAACATAATAAATCTCTAGTTGGCCACAGCTGAAAGCAGAAACGCAAAATGGAATGTCTCTAGGTTACAGAAGGACTTTTATACAGGTACTTCTCCATAGTGCCCATTGTTTTGGGTAAAAAGCGATGAGTGGAGGAACACTTTTTAGACAAAGAGCACAGTTATCAATCCAGTCCATGCGATAAATCTTAAGCCTTGCCTTCATGGATTGGTTACCAATAATTCAATATTCACATCAGCATGAGTCAGAATTCGATAAGTTGCATTGAGCCATGTTTGCAAAAAAGAGTGTTGAGTAACAAATAGATATTCCGATAAGGTTTTAAGACTGACATCCATTTCAGTAGAAATCAATTGTTTTTTTCGCAGTAGAGCACATAATCTCCAATGATAAATAGAAGTGAGGGAAGTTAGGTGAAGCTCATATCGAAGCCATGCAACAGGAATAAATTGCGGGAGTTGCAACATTCACCTCCAAAATGTTGTTTCCCATTTATCTAGTATATGGGTTGCAGGAGGAGGTCCAGTTGCGAGCCCGTACAAAATTGATGGTATGACTTTCATTTTCCAGAAAATTTGAGCTGGAGCAAGAGAGAATTTCCCATAGCGATATAATATAATTCTTGCTTGCGACATGGCTGAGTTCAGCTTAAGCTCAATGCTAGATAAATGCTTTGTTGAATTAGGTGTTCCTTCAAAAATAATTCCTAAGTAGCTCTAACTTGGAACAACTGACAGACTAACATGGTTAATGGACCAATTCCTCAAGGTACGGCCTTGTTTTTAGGTGTATATAATACTATTTGTGTTTTAGATGTATTTACTTTAAGTTTATTTGTTAAAATATAGGCTTCAAATGCTTCCAAAGTCTCTGAAGACCAATTGGAGTCTTTGATATTAAAACTAAATTGTCAGCATACATAAGTGCCTTAAATGCATTACCATTGATTCGGGGAGAGTCAGACTGCACTAGGTCAAAAGCATTCTTGACATCCTGAATGTAATAATTGAATATAACAGAGGCCAGCAAACAGCCCTGCTTGAGTCCATGAGAAGTAGGAACGGAGGCAGATAGAAGACCTTCAAGATTGAGGGCCTCATCACGAGTTGGGCGGTAACGCCGGCGGATTTCCCGCCAGCAGTAATAGCACGAATTTTCAGAGGATTTCCCCCCAGCTCAGAACTGGGGAGAAATCCGCCGAAGCCCTGATTTGGCAGACCCTTAAATCCGGCGGTAATAGCGCAACCGCCGGATTTAAGGGTTACCGCCAAACGCGTGATGAGGACCTGAGTCAGACAGAATGGACGTGTTTGACTGAAAACTGTAAATGATATCGCATAATGATGACGGGAAATGATCTCTAGATAGCTTTGGCATAAGAACTATTCTTGATATTGAGTCAAAAGCAGAGTGTAAATCCACAAATGCAAAGAATACCTGTTGTTTCATAATTTGGCATTGATATTTCAGTACATTTAAAGAGAACAAATTTACACTAGTGCCCATTCCTGCTACGGAGCCAGATTGTTGAAGATCGCAATGTTTTTTGAGACATTGTCCAACTATTAAATTCTCTCAGAACAAACTTTGCAAAGATTTTTCCTGCTTTGTCCAGCAAAGCTATCGGTCTATAGTTGGTAGGCAGTAGCCAGTCACCCTTTTTAAAGATGAGGACCATTAACAAGGTTTGCCATGACATTGGTAAGGCCTTAGAGCATAGAATTTGTTGAAAAAGATTAAATAAGATGATAGACCATAGCTCTGAGTTTACCTTTAGCATATTATTATTTAAACCGTTAGGATCAGCAGCCCTGGAGCTATTTGCTTTTTTAATATAATGTTCAATGGTTTCTAATGAGCAATCAAGTGTCCATCTACACTCTGTTTTCATAGTGTATATGAAGTTATCAAACTGTTTATCCATATACAATTCCGTAAAATCGTCTGACCACTGTTGTTCCTGCACACCATTTGCTTGGGCTTCAATTTGGTGCATAGAGTTTTGAGTATTAAATAACCTCCATATATATGCAGAGTTTTTTGACGCTAAAGTCCCAAGCATTTGTTCCCCATCATGTTCGAATATAAGTGATCACCAAGCTCGTGTCCAATTTCTATATTTACATTTTGCAGAGCGGAGTGCTGACTGAGGGTGATGGGAGGAGAGAATAGGAAACTTTGACTCTTTTCGGTACTCTGCCCTTCTTTTTCTCAACTCTGAATCAAGTACATGTCTATGAGTAATTGACTGCCATCTTATGATTAGAATGTTATCTTTAAATTGATTCAAAACATTAGTATATTGAAATGTTGGATTATAAAGTGAGTGCCATGTCATGACCTTATCAAGATCATTAATCTTGTAAGGAGACCAAGAAAAGCATGTTTTAGCACCATCTACTGCTAACAGTTGTGTGGACCATTGTCTAGGTGAACATTTCTGAACGCTCATGTACTGCACTTTCAGATTAAGCAAATTGTGATCACTTGATTGCTTGTTTATAATCACAAAAGATTGAAATTCACATAAACAGATTTAAATCCACACAGATATAATCTATAGTGCTAGTAAGGGTCTCCCTATGCCATGTTGTTCGTGCCGGAATATCGCCAAAAACAGCTACGTTGACTATCCTAAAACCTCTTTCTGTCATGAATTCAGACCACCTGCGGGCCTCTTGGTAGCCATGTCCTTTTCTCACAACCAAACAATCAATATTAATATCACCTGCCGATATGGTCGCTGTGATGTCCGGGGATATCGCTATGATGTCTACTATATTTTTTAATTTGTGATAGAAAGTGGATTCAGAAATCCCAATAGAATTACGATATATATTCAATAAAGCTATATTACCATGAGGACACACCATTCTTACCAATTGTAAGAAAATACTGTATGTTACCCAGGGTTCTAATTTAAAGCCACATGTCAGTTTAACCACTACCAATAGACCTGAAAATGGTTGTCCCTTAAGGCCTGTAAGTGCCGGAACCAAGGAGATCTCATAATTGTCCCAAACAAAAGGTGATAATAACCATATCTCCTGAAAAACCAGGAGGTCAAAAGATTCTGATAAAACATGAATCGAGGATTGGAGGTGGGCATGGTCTCTAGTATTACAGCAACATAAAGAAAAGGTATAACACATTTGTAAATTTGTCAATTATGCTTTAGAAGGGACAATGCTAGTGGGCTGATAATTTTGTACTTGAACAGAGGCTGTAGAAGATAGAGCAACAGGGCCCAATGATTTATCTGAGTATTTTTGGAAACGTTCAGGAACTTGTGCGACCAACATCCCATTCTAAGTAGGTACATCTTCACCTTCCATATAGATTTTAAAACAACTCCAGAGGGAATCCAGAAACTGACTATTGTCAAATCTCTCCCTGCTATAAATTCGACTAGTTCAATGTTGCAGAAGTGACATCCTCTAGATCCACAATATCATTGAAGATATCGAGGCGGCTACTTCTATTAAGATCGTACGTGTTGGACTGGCCACCTCTACATTTCTTTATTAGAGAGTGGCACTTGGGAGTAGCCTTGACAGATAGGATGTTTTTTTCTCATTATTAATGTTCCCAGTCGTAGTAGTGAAACAAAACCTAGATGAAGCTAGATTCATATATCGCAGCAAGTGTAAGGATACCTTTGAGGATTGTATTGATGGTATGCAGTATGCAATATCTAAATGCAGCCATTTCAAAATAGGTGCAAAATAGTTGCAAAGCAGTTTTCAGTATCAGCCAGCAGGCAATTTTTCAGAGCATTTAGTAAAATGTGTTAGCACAGTGTGCTGTCATTTTAAGATGAAGAGGTGCATATTTTTACAAATTGTGTGTTTTCATGTGTGCGAACTGCATTACAAATACATAATTAATTAAACATTATACTAACTGTCTTACTAATATATTAACCTTGACCTCAACCCCTCCAAAATTATTATGCAGATGTTATACACAATGAAATGCATTCTATGTTTTTACATGCATGGTTTAAAATCCACTCTATTTTCCATGAAGAGATGGACACTCTGAAATTCAGTCCATGTGAGTGTTTTTCCGTGGAGAGCAGAACTATGCCACTGGCAGGAAGGCAAAACAGAAACAGTAGCTTTGCAGAGCTAAAATCGTCATTGTCTTGAATAACAAGGGCTGGTACAGGACACATTATTTTATTCCGATTGGTAGAGATTGGAGGTGGATGGGCCATCTCAATAGAGGATTGACCTATGGGTGATAGGCAGGAGGAGTTTTCTTAAGGAATAACCAGGGGGAAGAGTTATGTTTGAGCCGGGACAGAGGTACAGACGGTGCTTCAAAAGAAATGCTACCGCACTCCATGTGGGTGTGAGCACTGGCTACAAACCTAAACAGCCGGGAGCTCCCCACACATGCAAAGGAGTTCTTAGCACTGGGTCTGCAAAGCAGCGAGGTCGTACAGATAAGATCCTGACAACGAGAGTTTCAGACTTCACTGGCCTGGGTGAGTTAGTGCCAAGTGAGGAAAAAGAATGAATGGAAGATGACAGGGAATTAGAAAAAATAAATAATACATGTTCATGTCACTCTCTCCATGTTTAAAAGTGCTGAACATCAAATTATTTTTTTTGCAATGTGCCTGTTGTTTTCTGTTCTCTCTTATATATTGTAGGTCTGATGCTGTGATATCATGTGGTAAAATGGAACTATGTTAATAATGATTGTATAATACATAGTTTACAAAAAAACAAAGGCTGTGATTTTGGTGTCATTCCATTTCTGTGAATCATTTCTGTACAAGGGAATCATAAAGGTTGTTGTTCATGCTGAGGCGATAAAACATTTACAATTTTATCACCAGTGCTTAAAGTAGTAAAAAAAACTATCTGCCAGACAGAAGATTGTGTGGGTGTGAATGAGTCCTTCTTTGCAGGTGGAAAAGAAAGCACTGTCAGATAAGACACATAGATTAATGGATGTAAATAAGCCAGTAATACCAGCCACATACAATAGGTGGCATTCTGAATTAACTCACTGGGTTCTCTAAGGATGTGATAGGTATGGGGGGTTCTCTATAGGTGACCAAGAGATATTCTAATAGAGAGGAAACATTTGTTTTATGATGGGGCTGTAGTACAAAAAGCCATGCTCACCACTATACCACAAAAATAAGGTCATTCTGAAAAGTAAGATACCACTAAACATTACCACCAACATGAGCTAACACTATATTATCACCAACATAGGGTAACACTAAACTATCTCTAAATGAAAGGCCAGTTTACTGCCAGTGTACCACCAAAATATCACGGTAAGAAAATACCGCCAAATCCCGAATTTGCCCCAATAAGACAAAATCTCCTACATAATAAATGGAGCGTTGGCCAGGAACAGACTGTAGAGCAACTACTGGGTATGGCAAGTGTGTTCCACACCGCTATTTGTGCATTAAAGTGAACTCATTTTGTGAGAGCAGTGTGACACTGAAAGTGAATCTCAGAATGTCTCAAATTGATGCCACATTCCCAGAATTGGTGAAATATTTAGAGACAAAATGATATGCACATGGAACATGGTCATCAAATATTGCCACAGAATGGCATGACCATATCGATGGGGAAGTTCAGAAAGAACCACTGGACAACATTTTTGAAGAGGGTAGCATAATTCAGGTCTGTCTTCTGAGATTATTAAATGCTTCTGACAAACCTGCAGAGAAAGACGTTTTGATACAGCTATGTGCCAAAACATGGTTCATTTTAAATAGGTCTCTGCGAATGTAAGAAAATGATACCAAGCAAATTAGCAGACTAAAAGTGGAATTAGATGGAGCTAGTGAACAAGAGAAAAAGTTAAGAGCAGAACTGGAGGTATGTCAAAAGGACATGCAATCAAAGTGTAAAGAATTCAACACTCAATTGTCACAAAGGAGAAAACAGTTGGAGGACAGTGAGCAAGAATTGAAACACTTGAAATAATTGGTAGGTCACATTAGACAAGATAAAGAGGAGGCTATTTTAGAGATGCAAGTTTTACAAAGAGAGAATCTAGAAAAAGAAGGTGAGCTCCAGACTGTTGAACAAGAGATAGCTAAAATGTTTCAAGAAACGGACAAGCGGGAACAAAATGTTTAATGAATGTCAAATGCAGATGAGTGATATGCAAAATGTGGTAAATAATATGGGTGATGAAAACACATACTTGCATAAGGAGGCAAACCGACTCCTTAAAAAGTGCAGGGATTTGGAAAAGCAGATATACAATTTCAGGTCCCAGGAAAAGCAACAGGGCAACATATTCAATGAGATTGAGGTGAATCCCTTTTCTACATGGGGGGATAGCGCACCAGTGGCTGTGCCATTGTCTGGGCTTGGTTGCAGTGCCTTTGGGGGGATTGACACACCCATTGGGGGTTGCCACCGATCACACACACCTGAAACAAGGGTTGAACCACAAAGTAATGCAATTCCAAATATAGCGCCAAGTAGCCCTATCAAGATAATGAAGTCAACCAGACCCTGATCAAACCTTTCAAAAAAGGAGGGGAGTGCTGTATAGAGGACCACTTAGAAGCGGTGCACAATATATTTAAAGCCCTACACATACCCAAGGAACAATACAGACAATACTTTCACTTAACTCTGGATGCTCCCACAGCGAGCATCATCAGGGGATTGAATGAACAGGAGAACATGTCATGGGCAGAATTTGAAAAAGAGGTTAGGCGTCATTTTTCTCCATTCCAGTCAGTACAGGAGGCGAAGAAAGTTGCATACACGATCACAGCTGGGTGAAATACATCACCTCGTCAATTTCTTAAAGACTTAAAAAGAGCTTTTTTCTCGTTTTGATGTATCTTTTAATCCCAATTCCAATGAGTTTTAAACTGCATATTTTTATGGTTTGCAGAAAGACATTATATCACAATTAGTCGGCGAGTTTGATCGTGAGAAATCCTTTGAATGGATTTTGCACCAAAGTACAAAACTGTATGAAGTGCTATACTGTCAGGGTAGAGAGGGCGATAATATGAAAGAAATAAGATAAAAATCCAAAAAACCTCGGCAACAGTAATGGAGATCAGGTCGGCTAAAATGTCACTTGAGTCCGCTCAAAGTCCAGGCACAAATAATATGACACCCGAACAGAGGGGTACTCCACAGAGGTTACCGTCCTCTGCATCAATGTTTCAGTCACATGATCCTAGTAATAGGGAGAGTTACATTAACCCTAGGTACTTAGGAGACAGACCCTGGGCAGAATGTCAGCCCGATATGTCAGGCATGAACAACAATCAGAGACAAAATCAAGATCAAAGAAGTAATAGTCCCTGCCAGACATTGGGGACACAGAGCAAATTTGACCCCAACACCATGATATATGGTAACCAGGACAGACCACGGTACGTGGATCGGTTTACTGAAAATGGGAATCAGCATAGGGGACAGTACTCACAAAACGAGAGACAGGACACGAGGCAGAATATGAACTATGCTCCACGTCAATACAATCAATCACTGCCACCAGGGGATTACAACCAAAGAATAGGTACACCCCACTCGAATCAAGAGTTCAGAAACAATTCAAATAGGAATCACTCTCCTGAGAGATACCAGAATAGATTTAACTAGGGGGAGAACAACCAATCTCGGCATAGGCCACAAACAGAAGATTCTAGAGAAATGGAAAGATTCCAGTGTCTCAAGGCCCAACTAAAAATGTTGGCTGAACAAATAGGAAAACTCTGTAGAGCTCAAAAACAGTAATCAAATGAAGGGGCAGAAGGTCATAGAAGTAACCTGGAGGCTTCTGAGAATAAGTGACTAAATATTCATGACACCTGCAAGGATAAAAAGACAGAATCCCCTTAGCCGGTTTTGCATAATGACCCTGAGCTGTTTAATGATTTCAAAACAAAAATACCTGCAAATGAACAAGAGGCAGAAAATTGCAAACACATCTAAAAAAGAGGTTTGGTTTAACCTAGCGTTGAATCAAACGTTGGAAATTTGTACAAAAGGAAAAGGAGAAGAACATGAAATTCCAAAGGAACAACGAGACAGATTTAAGAAAGACAACTCATGCACTGATAAAATAATTGATGAGGGAGTAGATGTGAATGTTAGAACACCACCCTCCCTGGACAATCAAGATGCTAATAAAATACAGGCAGGAAGAATAACTTCTAAAAAGGAGGGTACAGATCCGTCACCTGAAGAGTTCTTTGAGCCACAGATTTCTGAAGAAATTAAAAAGACTGGTATCATGCCAATACCCACAAATGCCCAGAATTTGAAAATGACAACTTATCAGGTGATGTTTATACGCATATTCAGTTGGAGAATTGCAGTGTGAACTCTGATGACCCCAGGATGGAAGGGCGAACAGTGGCCACTCCCCAAATGACCTCTGAACATGGGGAAATGGGTAAGGTTTCTGAAATGGAAATGGACAGAAAGGAGGGAAAAATGTCCTTTCATTTACCAATGTGCTTAGCCAAGAGTGAGAAGGGTCTGAGAAAAGTAAATCCTGAAATCAGTATAAATTTGCCCTTTTTTGTGTATTAGAGGAAGTTGAAGACAGATATTATGCTCCCATTACTGTGGAAGAGAAGTGCTATACATTTGCAATGATTGACACAGGTGCACATGCCACAATTATGTCCAATGAATTGGTAAAAAGTATCAATGAAGGGAGATCTCCACAAAATCAGATCAAAGTGAGACAGAGTGAAGGCCCAATACATAACTTTAACGGTGAGGTAGTGCCTATTGAAGGTGTCACTGAAGTTGACATAAAGACAGGAAAACACAGAATGAAACAGGAAGTTGTGGGATGTATTTACCCATGCATCCGAGCCGTACCTCAAAACTGTGCAGTACTGACATGGAAAACATCATGATGGCCAGAGCTTCCCAGAAAATGCACAGGGAAATGCATGAAGAATAGGCTGCCACCCATTTTTGCCGATGTTATGGGCACAGAAGGACACTGCCTAAAACCACCATTGGACTACCCGCACAGTAGTCTGAAACCATTGGGAATGGCAATGCTGATTGCCAAATGCAACCTAGAATTGTGGGGAATTCATTTTCTTAAATCCCAAAAATGGGTGCAGTACCAGTACTCACCACTATCCAAAAGCCGGCAGTTTAAAACCACCCTGTGTTTCTCTGAAGGCAAGCCAAAGTGCCTATTTCAAACATTGCAATATGTGCAAAATATTCACTGAACACCAGCAGACATTTGGTAGAATGGAGTTTTGTGTGCCTACAAAATCTGGGAAATGAAGAGCCCAGAACAATGCTTATAACAAAACTGGCTGAGCTATGGAGTCAGCAGTTTAAGTTGCACTGGATTTAAAGACACTAAAATCGAAAATGTTTAGATTAAATGAGTGACCTATGTTTGGTGTCACATGCCTTTGTAACTGTTGAAATGTCATAGTTTTGCACTTAGAATCAGCATTCTAGCTGCATATGTACAAATGTTTAGTTTTATTTGAATGCAGAAACTGGGGAACAGAAATGACAGCTTAAAGAGATTCCAATTTGCCTGGCAACTACCCCCATCAGGAGTGAAACTTGAGTCACAGCTGTGTTCCCAGGCCTAGCTGCCCTTTTGCTGCTCACACTAAGGATATGCCATCTATCTGATAATTGAATTACCTGTGCTCTGCAGGAAAGTGAACAAAGCCCTGTCCTGGCTCAGGCAAAGGTTTTATTGGCAGGAGTCGTAAATGGTCGTAAAAAGTGGCTTCCTCCTGAGGAAAGGGGAGGGGCACTGCCTGTGAGAGCAAGCTGGCTTGGCAGAACTGGAAAAACCAGAAATGCAACCTTGTGCTGAGGGTAAACCACACCCCTTTGGAGCCAGAACATAACTTTAAAAAGATGAATAACTCATAGAGCGGACATGTGAAAATGTTATAAATGATACCATAATTCTTGTGATTTTTCTGCCCACATTTTAAGAGGTTTTTCGACCCGGTGGCGTGTTCAGGGGGGTTTTAGCGGAAAAGTGGGGATAACTCTAAATGTATGCATGTCAAAAATCTGAAACTTCATCAGTGAATGTCCGTACTCCCTGCGCACATGTATGTAAAGTTGGGTCAATGTCAGAAATTGCAAAATCAGTTAAAAAGTGAAATATGTGCCATTTCTGAATGCAAGCTCCCAGGAAGAGCAGAGTTTGAACAGGGGATACCTCCTGTAATGCATGATGGGTGCATATGATTTTAAAACAATATGTACCTCTGCAAATATGTATTTGTTTCAAATCTAGATTTGTGTGTAAGTTGACAGGAGGAGTGGACTTTCTGCAGGCTGTAAAATGACATCACTCTGACTCACAGTTCATTCCCCAATCAAATGATAAATGGAAGTTTGACCAATTAGAAGCTGAGAGAGAGGTAGGGTCAGTGATGCTAGAACACACCCACATTCTAAACACATAAAAGCAGACAGACAGGACAGATAGGGACCTTCAAATTCCATCTGCAGCGGGACGCTCTGCCGGAAAAATCCATACTTTACCTCCATCAAACCTCCAGAGAGCCAAACTAGAGACTTCAATCTATCCAGAACTAAGAGACCAGACCAGAGAGAAAGCAGTGCTGTACCCAGAGAGACCCAGACCAGCAGAGAGAGCTGACCCAGATCACTGTGAAGTGCAGAGGCCAGACCAGACCAGACCGGAGTCCAGTTTAAAACCCTGACCAGATCCGTGACGAGGCCCATTTAATTCAAGAATATAGTGTGAGTACATAGTAAAACTGTGTAGAACCCATCTCTTAGTTAAAATAATATAATTCAATCCATTTTAACCTAAGTAGAACTGCAGCTTAGCAATTGTGTTATCCTGCCATCATTTTTAAAGCTGAAAAAGTGTGCGTTTAAAATTTCAAATCTGAAAAACGACCTTTATTAAATCGTTCATATCTCCGCAACCGTTTGTGCTAGAGACTTGCAGTAACTTTCATTTTGAAGCTGAGATCCTAGGCTTCCCTAGGACCCCAAAACGATAGAGATAGTCCTTGTGGTTCCTCTGTAATAGCGCTCGGCGCATCCGCGAATTTTACCGCGATTTTCAATTTCTTCACGTGTAAAAAGACAGCAGTTTTGCTTTTCCATTTGCCAGAAATTCGTTTAACCTGTTAACTATCCCTGCATCATTGCTAGTGTGAGCCTGGACTAATATTAACTAGATACCACTCACCCTGAACCTCTGAAAGGGAATTAAAAGCAATTTAGCATATTTTTTAATTCATTGCCAGCACATATCAAAGCAATTTGGGCCTGTGTTTTTAAACTTCTGTTGTCTAAGCTTGCCGGGGTGAACTGAATCACATTTGAGTGCATTTCTGAGAACTGTGTGTTTTCCTTCCATTTCCTTGCCTTGCACCAAGGGGGGGAGGGGATTGCCAGAGAAAAGTGATTACATTGTTTTGTTGAAATCATATTGAGTATTTCTATACTGCATTTCATTCATTCAACCTTGCATCCATTTGAACTCTATAAGCATTTTGTACCACCTTCTTCTTTTGTTCCTATTCACCTGTGTGCTACCTTATCCATTTCATGTCAACTCATTAGTGATTATAAGAAGTGTGCTACTGCCAGATTCTCCGTTGTTGATCTTTATCATATCAGATTAAGTGTGCTATTCAATTATTAATTTATTATAAAGTGTGATATATATATATTTTAAATTATCAAATAAACCTTTTAAACTTGCAAAACAGAACTACTTCTTGGCTCAGTGGGGTCAGGGGGATTCCAAGAGAGGGGTGTTATATAGGGGTAGTCATCCAGAACGCATGAACTGGACCTAAAGATATATCAATAAGGGTTTTCATTCAGTATTCTAGACTAGGCGTTGACTTAGCTGTAGTGCTGAATTGAATCCTCTTACAAATTGGGGGCTCGAGCCGGACGTTTGGGTTAGAATACCACTTGTGCAGCTTAATACAGTGTGCTAACTGACGGGATACATACATCCGGTCGGATCACCACGCTGCATTACGCTGTGAAGCATTCCTCAAAAGGGACACTCCAAGAAAAGTTCTGTTCTGCAAAAATAAAATACTAACTTCTGTAAGTCAGGACAGAGACCAATCTCTAGAATGACGACCTTAGTAGACATGAAAATAGCCAGAGAGCACCTCTTACATAAACTATTTGTGAGAGGTGAATGGACTGAACAGGGCCAGGATGCCTGGTTGCAGGCCATCACGCGACAGGTCACTGAAACAGGGTCAGACTAATGGAGAGATCAGGGTCCATTACATGTGGCCCTGAGTGAACTATATATGGCTCCTAAAGCCAAAGAGGAACACAATAAGATTGCCAGGATAGCAGCATACCTGTACCTATATATGGGAGACATGCAGGATAGATGTGCTGAAAGCCAAAATCTGGCAAATAGGCAACAGATGGTGTTAGAGAAGGTCCAATCTGACCTGGTCTCTTCTGAGCAGAGGCTGCAGAGGAGCCAGGAGTCAGAAAATGACAGCAGACTGTGCATCACTAAAATGAAGGAGGATATGGATGTGCTGCAAAAGGAAAAGTCAGAACAGGATACCAGATTTCTTGTCTTGCAGAAGGAACACCAAGAAGGTTTGGACTCCCTACTGCAAAGCCAGAAAAAGCTGGAGCAACAACTGGACTTCAACAGGGTATGTGCTGAGCAGGTAGTCACCCTGCAAGGCCACCTAGATAGAGTGAAGGCAGAGAGCAACAAACTAATTCTGAAAGACCTGGATACCCAGGCAGAGTTTGATCAGGAGCGCCAGAATGCTGGTGCCTTCCAAAGGCAAAGGGACGACCTGGCGGCACAAATGCAGGCTCTTAGTCAGGAAAGAGACGCCTTAGGCCAGGAAGTCTGCCATTTAAAAAGAAAAATGGAAGAAAATCACCTGGCCCACCAGGGACTGGGTGATCTCCAAAAAGAACACCAGAACTTGTTAGAGCACACCAGGAGGGTGGAGGATGCTCTAGCAAGAAAGGAGCAGGCCAATAGGGACACAGCTCAGGAGGTAACCCTCCTGCAGCAAAGACTGGCCCAGTTCTCCAGGACCAACCAGGAAGCACAGAGGGAAAATGAGGCTCTCTGCCAGCACAATGAGAGGCTCCAGCAACAGGTAGCGATGCAGGAGAGACTGATAGAGTCGAGTAAGGCCGTAACAGAGGAACTGAAAGCACAAATGCAGGCTCTTGCATTGCAACAGGGAGCAGGGGCGGATAGAGATGAGGTCCGCTGGGAAAGAGAGACTCCTGACCATAACCGCAGGAGCCCTAACACCAGGGGCCTTCATCTCCCCCAGTCCCTGGACTCTACCACCCCCATGTCCCCTGGCGCACATGAGCACAGGGCCGCAGGGATGGCAGATTACTATCCAGCTAAGAGTATGGGGCTCATAGGCCAGTACCACTCAGGAATGGAGGGGTGGGCATCCGGGTATGGGCACCCAAGTACAGTACAGTTCAATGGGGAACCCCAGGAGAGTAGGCCCATTAAGGGCATCCTGAAAACCTCTGCCCAGTTAGGTCAGTGGAGGGGGTACCCATCAAATCCTGGCAGCAAGGAGGAATCGGAAGACTCCTCTGAACTGCGCAGGACACAGGAGACCAGGTCCCCACATTCTGCCAGCCATTCCCATGCTCGCAGAATCCGGGAAAACCTGTAAGAACAGACGGGAACCTCTGGGAGCAGTGCCTCTGAGTCCGAGGATGAATGGACAAGGGTTACTCGAACCAAAAAGGCCAACAAGGCAAAAAGGGCCTTGCTTAAGGACCCCTTAAAGCAGATTAAGGCGATCAGGAGCGTCATCACGCCTTACCATAAGAACGCTAAGTATTCTGTTTGGGAGCACTTAGAGTTGTTTGAACAAATGATGGAGACTTTCCATTTGAAGGACAGCCAAAGCTGTATTCAATATGTAAAGTGGACCTTCTCCCCGGAATACTCCATTTTCTTTGCGGGGCTGGAGGACCAAAATCATTCAAGATGGTCCACCTATAAGGCGGCCATCTTGAAACATTTTTCTGTTCACAGAAATCCTCAAGAGGCTCGCAAGGCAGCCTACAATTTGCAATGTGGGGAGGATCAGGCCCCACAAGAATTTGTGCAAGAACTGAAACGTGCTTTTGCGCAAACCACCAGAAGGGTGCGCACAGATAGTAGAGAGTTTATTAATACGTTTTTCCATGCCTTGCCCAAATATATCATGACCCAGCTCGTGAGGGATTTTCACGAGAAAAGATCTTTAGACTGGGTCATTGAACAGGCTACCCGGATCTATGAGGTGCAGAAACCGGTAGATAGCAAAAGTAATGCCCAGAAAAACCCCAAAGCCAACAGCACCCCTGCTGCTGCCAAGGTGGCAGAGGTAAAGGTCACCCCCGTTTTGGATTTGGAGATGGGGGGGCCTAAAAACCTGCCTGCACCTAATAATGCTAAGCCCAGGAGGTCCTCGGGTCAGTCACAGACAGGGAGCCAAGGAGGCAGCCCCACAAATGGGGTCCCTCGCTCTCCTGATTATGTAAGTCCCCGTTACAAGGGAAATCGACCCATCCTGGGTTATGTGTGGACTCCTCCAGCCCAAGGGGGGGGATCCAGACAAGCACCTAACCCAGGGAACTTCCCTCCAAACTTCCCACAGGAGGGCAGAAATTTACCAAACCCTGGGCAGAACTTTTTCCCCAGATATCCACCCGACTTCCAGCCCCAAAACCATCCATCCTTCTTTCCCCAATTCCCTGAGCCCAGACCACTGAATCTGGGAGAGGGGAGGCCAATGGTGGAGGGGTACCCAAATCTTCCCAACCCGGGGTATTACCAGAGGAGGGACAGCTACCCTTCCCGGGATCAGCCCAGGGGAGAAAACAGGGCCCCGTATCAGCCTGAGCGGGTTTCCCAGTTAGAGCGCCAGGTTCAAAACATGGCGCGGGACCTGGGTCACATACTGAGGGCTCAGCAGAACCCTCAGATGGGCGTGCCGGCGCAGAACGCACCCAACTCTGGACCTGGTGCTCCAGAACAATGACGGGGGCAGCACCCCGATAACACACCGGTTCCCAGGGAGGAGGCACAAAGGGAAGGGGGGTGTAAAGCCTTGGAGGAAGCTTCCTTCCTCACTTGTAAACAGCCCCTGGAAACCCAGGAACCGGAAACAAAATCTCTTGCCCCTGAAAGTCTGCCTCCTAAGGAGCAGAGGGGGGGTAGGAGAAACAAAAGACCCAAACAGACTCAGTTTGAGGAGGAGGTACAGATCTTCCAATTTGAGGGAGAGGGATCCTCAGAGGATCCTCGGAAAAGGATCTTCTCCTTCAGAGAGGGGGGAACTCCTCCCAAAGAAAAATGGGTCCCTAGGGATGCAAATCCAGACTGGGGAGATGTGGAGACTGAGCTACCGCCGCCCACTATCTCATCCCAGAACCAACAGCAAGAAAATCCCCTGGTTCAAACCCATCCTGGTGACTGCCTCCAAAAAGGGGGGGGCGGCCCAGAACCAGAACCAGGGGAACCCACAATGGCTCTGATCTCCAGTTGCCAATTTTTTCTCTCAGATTCCCAAGACTCTCCACAGAATTCTGCCCAAAATTCTTCTCTCGCGATGTCCAAAACCAGAAAATTAGCCCACCAGTTGTCCAAAAATGTACATTACCTGTGCCCCCTTGAGGAGAAGGAGGGAAGATATTATGCCCCGGTACAAGTACAGGGGCAGGGTACAATTTGGGCACTGGTGGACACTGGATCTCAAGCTACCCTTCTGTCTAGAAGGGCCTTTGATGAACTGAATGCAGGAAGGGGAGAGAAGTACCAAATTCCTCTCACCTCTCTTCCGGGACAACTACAGAACTTTGACGGGAAGGAAATTCCCGTTGAGGGGACTGCAGACTTGGACATTAAAATTGGGCGACATAAGTTGAAACACCCGGTCATAGTTGTGACCCCAGAGGGCACCCCTTGTTTACTAGGGAATGACCTCCTGAGAAGGTTGTCACCCCTAATAGATTGCGTAAACAAGGTCCTCTGGACCCAGACTAGCCGACCGATAAAATTAAAACAGAGTGTCAACCATGTTAGTTTAAACGGCACATGCCACATGGTTGAACAAAAATCTGACCAAGTAGAATTTCACTTCCAGAATAGCCAAATTCCAGACGTGACAGTAATAGCAGTAGGACAACAGACTGGTGATGGGGGGTCCTCTCTGTTTCTGAAAATCAACCTTCCTTCCAGTTTAAGGTGGTATTCCACGCTGGAAGGAAACACTCTGAAATTCTTTACCAATCCACAATCTGAAACTCCCACTCCTATAGTCCAGAAAGATGTGAAATCAGCTCAGAGCCTGGCTGATATTCAGCAAATTGGAGAGCAGTTGTTCATCCCTGTTCAGTTAAATGATGGGAAGGACTCTGTTCTCGCTCGAGTGTGTGTGAACAACGGTAAGAGCTTCATCAGCGAAGCCATGTTTCGCCAACTTCCAAAAGATCCAGCCATTCCCACCTTCAAACTGATAGACAAATGGGAGATGGACCTGGAAGCACCCAATTCAAAACATCTCCTGCCAAGCAGGTGTATGCTCAAAATCTCCATTGGCAACAAGAGCATAGTCCACAATTGTTGGGTCGTGCGAGACGTCCCTGCCGCCTTTTACTTAGGCAGTGACATTCTCAATCGCTTTGCCATTAGTTTGGACCTAATAAACTTCAAAGCTTGGTCCCGATTAGCGGATAATCCCATGGGCTTTGATGATCCAGAAAAAGCATTTAGGTCAGCTCAATTGCTACCTTATGCAGTTGAAATTCAGGTTAAAGGAGAAGTCACCATCCCAGAAAGGACCCGACAATTCTCCCTGGAAGTGAAAGTTAAAAGGGGACAAGAGTTGAAAAACCCTGATGCTTACATACATCTAAATGCTTCTCTCCAACAGCAAGGGTTGGGGGTAAACCCAACACCATTAGTCAACATAGAACATGACACCATTCCAATAGAGGTGGATAACAGCGACTTAAAGAGTATTACTCTAGCCGCAGGCACCATTATTGGAATGGCGGTTGATGACCGACATTTCTCCATTGATCTTAGAAATGAACTGTTAGGACCAATCCCCAAGGACTGTTTTGACAGTGACAGTGAGGACAATACAACACCAGACAGGATTTTTACCCGGCATGGGGGGAACTTCCTGGTGTACACTTCCTGCCCTTATGGTAAGGAAGATGTGACTTGTGAATTCAGGAGGGATGAGGTGATTTTCCAGGTTCATGAAGGCTGCCTTGCCCACCTGAAGCCTCCGGTCCAAATCAGCACTCTGACCAGGGACTTCTCCAGCCAGCTGGAGGAGGCCGCGGAGATAGCCAAACCAGAAGTCTTTCCAGGCTTCAGGCAGATGGTGGAAGAGAGAGTCAACCTAGCTGATGCCTGTGTGACTCTGGAACAAAAGCAAAAGTTGAAACAAGTTTTCTTGGATTTCCAAGATCTCTTTGCGGTAGACTCATATGATTGTGGTCGCACTGACATCCACACAACCACAATCCCCACAGACCCTGGCATGACTCCTGTGTTTGTGAAGCAATATCGCTTGCCTCTCGCATCAATGGAGTCCCTTACTGAAATAATTAAGAACCTTGAGTCCCGGGGAATAATCCGTCCAGTCCACAGCACCTTCAATAATCCGGTGCTGGGAATATTGAAGCCAAACGGCCAGTGGAGACTCTGCGCCGACCTTAGGGAGCTCAACAAACGGGTCCATACTTCCCGATGGCCTCTGCCCTACATTGACCAAGGTCTGGCCCAGATTCAGGGGTCACAGGTATTCACTGCAATAGACCTGACCAATGGATACTGGACCGTGCCTGTCAGTAGGGAGGACCAATACAAGCTGGCTTTTACCTTTGGGGGCCAGCAGTACACATGGACCCGGACTCCCTTCGGATACCTCAACTCCGGCAATGAATTCAACATTTTTCTACACAAGGCCATGCCCGACTTGGGTGCAAGGGGTAACCTGGCTTATGTAGATGATGTCCTCATCAAAAGCTCAACTGTTGAGGAACACATAGCGGAGATCCGTTATGTTCTGACACAGTTGAGGGCCGCCGGAGCAAAACTTTCCTTTCAGAAAGCACAGTGGTGTAAAACCCGTGTTAACTTCTTGGGGCATGAGATTACTCCTCAGGGTCTTTGTCCCCAGGAAAAGAAAGTGGAAGCCCTCCAAAAATTGAAAGACCCCACAACTCTGCGGGAACTAAGGAGCCTCCTTGGACTGACTAATTACAGCAGAAAGTTCATTGAGGGCTACGCAGAGATCACCAGACCCCTGATTCATCTCCTAAAGGGGGGGGTCAAGTGGGAATGGGGTCCAGAACAAGCCGAGGCAGTAAAACAACTCAAAAGAAGCCTCTCACAAGCGCCTTGCCTAGCTTACCCGGTCAGAAACAAGGAGTTCTTCCTGGAGACCGGGTTCTCTAGTACGTGCTTGACGGCAGTATTATATCAAAAGCATGACAAGGTCAATAAAGTAATCTCCTATGCGAGCAAAACTTTATCCTCTGTGGAGGAAAAATTCAACGATTGTGAGAAGGCACTCCTGGCAACGGTGTGGGCATTGAAGAATTACCGCCCGTTTATCCAGGGGGAACACATTATAGTGGAGACTCCACACCAGCCTCTTCAATATCTCCAAAGTGACAGAATCCGGGCTGGAAATGTGAGTAATTCCCGAATTACTTCCTGGATTCTGTCAATGCAAGGCTTTCCTGTGGAGGTCAGATATGGCCAAAACAAGAAGAGTCCCCTCGCGCAAGGTCTGGCTGACTTGCATGATTGTGCCAGAGAAAACTGTCTCGAGGACGAAAGTCTAAAAATAAAGGACAACATGGAGGCATACCTTAATTCCCCCCACAAAGTCTTTGAAGAAGACAAGTGTGAGGGAATGCCCACTGTCTATGTGGATGGATGCTCTTACCATGTTGACAACAACGGGGAGAAAGAACTGGTGGCCGGCGTAGGGAATGCATGGGTGAATGAGTCCCCAGAACCCTCCGCTGGATACAAAATTGGTCCCCGAAGTAGTCAGGTGGCAGAATTGATGGCTGTGCATCAGGCCATCCTCACTGCTGTCCAGCATCAACTCCACGAACTGGTCATAATCACAGATTCGGATTATGTACGGAACGGGTTCGTGGAGCACCTGGTTAATTGGAAAACCAGAGGCATGTTATGTGCTAACAACAAACCCTTGAAACATGGGAAGTTGATCCAAAACATTGATGATCTGGTCACATCGAATGGGATGACCATCTATTGGAAAAAGATCAAGGGTCATTCCAAAGTAGAGGGACCAGACAAAACTGGAAATGACTTAGCTGATCAGTTGGCCAAAACCGGGGCCATCCAAGGGGATCTAATTGAGATTGAGTCCCTGTTGGGGGAAATCCAGGTCACTGCTATCACTAGGTCCCAGACAAATGCTCACAACGACCTTTCAATTGCACAATGGAGTAAGGAGACCCCTGATGCTGATTTGATTACAGCTCAGAAGGGGGATCCAATTATTGGTAAATTTTACCAGCACCTTGAGGACCCTGAGAACTTTCCCCTGACGGATACCGATTACAATGGGAAAGAGGACCTAAGAGTGTTGATGAAATGTCCAAAAATGTTCCGAATCCAAGACGGTTTGTTGGTAAGGAAATCCAAAGCTGGCCACGATCAGTGGGTGGTTCCTACCTCATTCCGAAGCCTGATGTTAAGTCACGCCCATGATGCGGCCACCGCCGGTCATAGGGGGTTTCACACAACATTGGAAATCTTAAGAGAGGTTGCATACTGGCCACACATGGGGCAGGACCTCGACCAATACTTGAAGGGGTGTCTTGTGTGTGCACAGTTTCAGCCATCATCCCTCACACACCGTGCGCCTCTCCAAAAGAGGGGGATGACACTGCCATGGTCAGATTTACAAATCGACTTTGTAGGCCCTGTGATTCGCTCGGCTAGGGGGAATAAGTACATGTTGACTGTGACATGCTTGTTTACCAAGTGGGTGGAATGTCTCCCAGCCCCAAACTGCAAGGCAGAAACTGCAGCTGCCTTGATGATTAACCACATCTTTTCCCGTTTTGGTCTACCTCAAAGGATTGAGTCAGACAGAGGTAGCCACTTCACTAGTGAAGTAATGACAAAGATGTGGGAGATACTGGGGGTCAAAAGGAAGTTGCATCTTGCTTATCGGACAGCTTCTTCTGGGGCAGTAGAGAGATATAACCGAACCATTGTGAGCATATTAAAGAAGTTTGTGGCAGATTCTGGGCCAAGTTGGGATATCCGATTACCTCTGGTCCTAATGGCTATCAGATCTACCCCTTCATCTGCAACCAAAATGTCACCATTTGAGTTGATGACTGGGCGCAAGATGGTGCTTCCTCAGCATTTGCTCTATAGGACCCAAGAGCAGACACTGATAAATGCCTCCACTACTCATGAGTATGTAGAGAATTTAAGGAAACACCTCCAACATGCTTTTGCTTATGCGCAGCGGAATCTAGAAAGATCAGCTGATAGCATGAAGACCCACTATGACCTGAAAACTTCCAGGAAGGAATATCAGGTGGGGGACCGGGTCTATCTATACAACTTCCAAAGGAACCAGGCCAAGCAGCGCAAATTTTTGCCTACATGGAAAGGACCCTTTGAGATCATCGACAAGATCTCACCTGTGGCCTACAAAATCCACATCCCCAAAGGTCCTTTGGCAGCGGGGGAAGACAAGTGGGTTCACATAAACCAGTTGAAGTGTTGCCATCCCAGGCACGCTCTGCAACAACTGGAGGAATCCTCTGGAATCCTAGCGGGTACTGTCTCAGACTAATTCTGTTCCAACCATAAAACATACCACATCTAGTCTCTAAAATATTGTGATTTGCATGAAACTGTCTCTTAGTTATACTGTTCTTTTTTCAAAATAAGAATGTAATGTTTCATTATGATGAAATGCATATGCTGCCCCACTATCTCAACAGTGGTGGAAAAACGTCTATGAGTAGGTACTGCCGCTCTTCCTTTGTCGTCCTAGGAGAAAGAAAACCTGAAGACGGGCCAAGGAGGGCGATCCGGAGACCAGGAACGAAGATCCAATGGGCCCGGGGTACCGCCCAATCTTCCCATCAGGACCGGCGAGGAGAACCGATCGATCAGTACCTGATGGAGGAAAAGATGCTGAACTGTGCCATCTATTGGAAGAAGATGAGGAAACATCCCAGGTCTTGCGAGTCCCATTCGTGAAATAGAATGGCCATCGCAAGAGGGGGGCTTGTGGGATATATTTACCCATGCATCCGAGCCGTACCTCAAAACTGTGCAGTACTGACATGGAAAACATCATGATGGCCAGAGCTTCCCAGAAAATGCACAGGGAAATGCATGAAGAATAGGCTGCCACCCATTTTTGCCGATGTTATGGGCACAGAAGGACACTGCCTAAAACCACCATTGGACTACCCGCACAGTAGTCTGAAACCATTGGGAATGGCAATGCTGATTGCCAAATGCAACCTAGAATTGTGGGGAATTCATTTTCTTAAATCCCAAAAATGGGTGCAGTACCAGTACTCACCACTATCCAAAAGCCGGCAGTTTAAAACCACCCTGTGTTTCTCTGAAGGCAAGCCAAAGTGCCTATTTCAAACATTGCAATATGTGCAAAATATTCACTGAACACCAGCAGACATTTGGTAGAATGGAGTTTTGTGTGCCTACAAAATCTGGGAAATGAAGAGCCCAGAACAATGCTTATAACAAAACTGGCTGAGCTATGGAGTCAGCAGGTTAAGTTGCACTGGATTTAAAGACACTAAAATCGAAAATGTTTAGATTAAATGAGTGACCTATGTTTGGTGTCACATGCCTTTGTAACTGTTGAAATGTCATAGTTTTGCACTTAGAATCAGCATTCTAGCTGCATATGTAAAACTGTTTAGTTTTATTTGAATGCAGAAACTGGGGAACAGAAATGACAGCTTAAAGAGATTCCAATTTGCCTGGCAACTACCCCCATCAGGAGTGAAACTTGAGTCACAGCTGTGTTCCCAGGCCTAGCTGCCCTTTTGCTGCTCACACTAAGGATATGCCATCTATCTGATAATTGAATTACCTGTGCTCTGCAGGAAAGTGAACAAAGCCCTGTCCTGGCTCAGGCAAAGGTTTTATTGGCAGGAGTCGTAAATGGTCGTAAAAAGTGGCTTCCTCCTGAGGAAAGGGGAGGGGCACTGCCTGTGAGAGCAAGCTGGCTTGGCAGAACTGGAAAAACCAGAAATGCAACCTTGTGCTGAGGGTAAACCACACCCCTTTGGAGCCAGAACATAACTTTAAAAAGATGAATAACTCATAGAGCGGACATGTGAAAATGTTATAAATGATACCATAATTCTTGTGATTTTTCTGCCCACATTTTAAGAGGTTTTTCGACCCGGTGGCGTGTTCAGGGGGGTTTTAGCGGAAAAGTGGGGATAACTCTAAATGTATGCATGTTAAAAATCTGAAACTTCATCAGTGAATGTCCGTACTCCCTGCGCACATGTATGTAAAGTTGGGTCAATGTCAGAAATTGCAAAATCAGTTAAAAAGTGAAATATGTGCCATTTCTGAATGCAAGCTCCCAGGAAGAGCAGAGTTTGAACAGGGGATACCTCCTGTAATGCATGATGGGTGCATATGATTTTAAAACAATATGTACCTCTGCAAATATGTATTTGTTTCAAATCTAGATTTGTGTGTAAGTTGACAGGAGGAGTGGACTTTCTGCAGGCTGTAAAATGACATCACTCTGACTCACAGTTCATTCCCCAATCAAATGATAAATGGAAGTTTGACCAATTAGAAGCTGAGAGAGAGGTAGGGTCAGTGATGCTAGAACACACCCACATTCTAAACACATAAAAGCAGACAGACAGGACAGATAGGGACCTTCAAATTCCATCTGCAGCGGGACGCTCTGCCGGAAAAATCCATACTTTACCTCCATCAAACCTCCAGAGAGCCAAACTAGAGACTTCAATCTATCCAGAACTAAGAGACCAGACCAGAGAGAAAGCAGTGCTGTACCCAGAGAGACCCAGACCAGCAGAGAGAGCTGACCCAGATCACTGTGAAGTGCAGAGGCCAGACCAGACCAGACCGGAGTCCAGTTTAAAACCCTGACCAGATCCGTGACGAGGCCCATTTAATTCAAGAATATAGTGTGAGTACATAGTAAAACTGTGTAGAACCCATCTCTTAGTTAAAATAATATAATTCAATCCATTTTAACCTAAGTAGAACTGCAGCTTAGCAATTGTGTTATCCTGCCATCATTTTTAAAGCTGAAAAAGTGTGCGTTTAAAATTTCAAATCTGAAAAACGACCTTTATTCAATCGTTCATATCTCCGCAACCGTTTGTGCTAGAGACTTGCAGTAACTTTCATTTTGAAGCTGAGATCCTAGGCTTTCCTAGGACCCCAAAACGATAGAGATAATCCTTGTGGTTCCTCTGTAATAGCGCTCGGCGCATCCGCGAATTTTACCGCGATTTTCAATTTCTTCACGTGTAAAAAGACAGCAGTTTTGCTTTTCCATTTGCCAGAAATTCGTTTAACCTGTTAACTATCCCTGCATCATTGCTAGTGTGAGCCTGGACTAATATTAACTAGATACCACTCACCCTGAACCTCTGAAAGGGAATTAAAAGCAATTTAGCATATTTTTTAATTCATTGCCAGCACATATCAAAGCAATTTGGGCCTGTGTTTTTAAACTTCTGTTGTCTAAGCTTGCCGGGGTGAACTGAATCACATTTGAGTGCATTTCTGAGAACTGTGTGTTTTCCTTCCATTTCCTTGCCTTGCACCAAGGGGGGGAGGGGATTGCCAGAGAAAAGTGATTACATTGTTTTGTTGAAATCATATTGAGTATTTCTATACTGCATTTCATTCATTCAACCTTGCATCCATTTGAACTCTATAAGCATTTTGTACCACCTTCTTCTTTTGTTCCTATTCACCTGTGTGCTACCTTATCCATTTCATGTCAACTCATTAGTGATTATAAGAAGTGTGCTAGTGCCAGATTCTCCGTTGTTGATCTTTATCATATCAGATTAAGTGTGCTATTCAATTATTAATTTATTATAAAGTGTGATATATATATATTTTAAATTATCAAATAAACCTTTTAAACTTGCAAAACAGAACTACTTCTTGGCTCAGTGGGGTCAGGGGGATTCCAAGAGAGGGGTGTTATATAGGGGTAGTCATCCAGAACGCATGAACTGGACCTAAAGATATATCAATAAGGGTTTTCATTCAGTATTCTAGACTAGGCGTTGACTTAGCTGTAGTGCTGAATTGAATCCTCTTACAAAGTATTGATCACATCTATTTGTGAAATTCCATTCTTGAGGCGAACAGATTGTCTGAAAAGAGTGTCTCCTCTCATTGATGGGGTAAATGGAGTTCTGTAGTCTTTAACCAAAAACCATTAAGGTCTAAGAAAATAAAGTCACAAAACAGCAGCGTAAATGAATGCCATACTGTTGCCAAATAGAACGATGGAGTGGAGGTGTACCTCCAGAATAGCTGTGTGCCTAGTGTCACCGTTATTTTGATGTGTCAGGACAAAATGCAAAATGAAAAAGAAAAACAATCTGTGCAGATTTAAATGGATCCTAGGAAGAAATGGCAAACTGAAATATATGAACACACATCATGCTTCTATTTAAAAGAGAAGAAGTGCAAACAGAGCACCATCCCAAAAGCAGACACAGAAAAACACATCACCACTCTTGCTGAAATACATATGGAAGATGAGCATCCATGGATTCATGTTGGTATAAATGGCCATTCTAAAATGATAAAAGCCACTTTGGCACTTGAACGGGAAAGGAGTTTTGTTAACGAGACACTACTGCAGAGAATAATGGAAAGGGAGGAGATCCCGAAGTTTAGAATTAAAAACCAATACATCTCTGGATTGGACAATCCAGATTTTGAAAATCGAATTGCAGGACGATGCATGCTAAAGATTAATGTTGGACAAAAAACCATCTACCATAATGTGTAGAAAGTGAGTGGAACACAAAATGATTTTTTATCTGGGCAATTATATCATGCGCAGGATGTGCATGGTGTTAGTTTTCCATAACCAAAAAGTATGGTCCCGGCTAGGTAGACCTGTGCCCGAATTTGAAGACAAAAGAAAGTCTTATCATTGTGCACAATTGGTGCCATATGTAATTGAACTCCAGGTGAAGAAGGATATTACTATTCCTGCATTCACCAAGCAGGTTGCTATATCACTAAAGTGCAAGAATGGACAGCAAATTAAGGTTTCTGATACATTTGTGTGCTTGAATGAATCCATGAATCAGCAAGGGCTGAATTATGAATATACCCCATTGGTAGATATTGGGGAGGGGTCCTTCAAAATTATGGTGGATAATAAAGGATGTCAAGATGTTCATTTAGAAGAGATTTGCCTGCTAGGAATGGCAATACAAAAATCACATTATACTGCAGATTTCAACTATATGGTGATTGGAAATATCACCGAGAGATCTGCAGATGCACAGGGTGTATTGCCATAGTCCCTGGATTTTCAACCCAAAGGGATGTTCAAAATTCAATTTGTGTACCCTTGTAATTCCAAAGAGACAGTGTGCTGTCATTAAGAGAATTGTATATTATTTGATTTAAATGAAAATGAAACAGGAAACCAGCACATTGAAATGGAGGCTGATATGCCAAAATATTTAAAACTGGCAACTCTGAAGAGAGATACAGCCACACAGTTTGAAGGAAGCACAGAGGTTCCTCCATTGGAGGATTTCCCAGAATTTTCAAAAATGGCAAAGGAGCAGATTCTATTAGCAGATGCCTGTGGTAGTGAAAAGGATAAGAATTAATTGAGAAAAATATTTATGGAATTTAAGGAAGTTTTTGCCAAGGACGCATATGATTGCCGCCTAACTGATTTGCATGTTTCCACATTACCAGAGGGGTGTGGTAGAAATCCAGTATTTGTGCGAAATATCGATTACCACTGGCATGCTTAGAGCCATTGGCAGAGATAATTAAAAACTTGTAGTCTAGGGGAATTATCAGAACCATTCATAGTACCTCCAACACTCCCATGTTGGGTGTATTAAAGCCATATGTTCAATGGAGTCTGTGTGCAGACTTGAGGGGATTAAATAAAAGAGTGCCAGTGTCTAGATGGCCGCTGCCATTTATTGATCAAGGCCTTGCTCAGGTGCATGGGTCAAAGATATTTACCACATTAGATCTTACATCTTGGTACTGTTGTGTGCCATTGGCAGAAGACATTCAGAATTTATTTGCATTTTCATTTGACAAAACGCAACATGCTTGGTCAAGAACACCATTTGGGTATGTCAATAGTGGGAGCGAATTTGGCATATTTTTGAGAAAAGCTATGCCAGATGCAGCGGAAAGAGGGACCATAGTTTATGTAGATGATGTCCTGATAAAAAATTTAAAAAGTCATTTTGATGAAATTTGACATGTACTGGACCAATTGCAAAAGGCGGGTGCCAAAGTATCTTTGCAGAAAGTCCAATGGTGCATAATAAATCCACAAAAGAAATGGGTGGAGGCCATACAGAAGTTAAAAGATCCTAGAAATATGAAAGGTTAAAAAATTATATTAAAAATGACAGGATATAACAGGAAATGTATTGAAAATGATGCTGAAATCCCTCAAACATTGACTAAACTATTGAAGTTAAATACACCCTGGAAATGGGAAAAGGAACAATCTGGGGCAGTTGCTAAATTGAAGGAATGTCTCATAAAGGCACCATGCTTGGCCTTTCCCATAAAGAATAAATATTTCTTTATAGAAATAGGATTCACTGAGCAGTGCATGTCAGCAGTGTTATCTCAAAAACATGATTTGAACCATAAAACTATTGCTTATGCAAGTAAGGCATTTTTTCAGGTTGAGACTAAATTCAGTGAATGTGAAAAGGCTCTTTTGACCACTGTATGGGCATTGCAACATTTTCGTCCCATTGTTCAAGGGAAAAGGTGATCATTGAGACAATTCATCAACCATTGCAGTTTTTACAGAGTAAATGATTAGATCAGGCAATCTAGCACAGTCCAGAATTACTTAATGGACATTGGCATTATAGTTCTTTCCTGTAGAAGTGAGATATGGCCAGAATAAAAAGAGCCCAATTGTTCAAGGGTTGGCAGATCTACATGACTGTGCAGCTGGATGTGTATCAGATGAGGTAGAGGTGGAGTCCGGTTTGCAGGAGTTTGAACAATCAACACACAAAGCTTTTGATGAAAATACATGCAAGGAATTGCCAATTGTGTATGTTGATGGATGTGTTTTTCACAATGAAAATGACAGCAATAAACAGTTGGTGTCAGGGATAGAAAATGTCTCGTTGAGATGTGAGGACATTCATAGTATAGGAATGAGTATTGGGGTTAGGAGTAGCCAGGTATCAGAGTTAGTAGCGATTTATAAAGAAATTACTACTGTAGTTGATAAAAAATTCAGTGAAATTGTCCTGGTGACTGTTTCTGATTATTCAGAAAATAGCTTTGTAGAATACTTGCCTGGCTGGAAAGCAAGAGGCATGCTCACATATAACAAAAAGCCCCTTAAACATGGGAACATGATTCAAGCTATAGACAAATTAGTGTCAGAGAATGATTTAACAGTATACTGGAGGAAAATTCGTGGACATTTGAAAACACCAGGAGAGGGTAAGGAGGGAAATGATAGAGCAGATCAATTGGCCAAAATTGAGGCTGTTATGGGAGAATAGTTACCCATTGAACACTTAATTGGTGAAATACAAATAGATGCAGTTACATGCTCTAAAGCTCCAAAAGAAGTTGAACAGCCCGTAGTGCAATGGAGTTATGATACACCAGATCAGGATCTGATTAAGGCACAAAAAGATTACCCTGTATTGGGGTCTATTATAATCATTTGATGGACCCCGAACAAAATCCTTTAACTGAAAATGATTGTACAGGAAAAGAAGAGTTGACAGTGTTATTAAAGAACAGAAAACAAATTAAAGTACAGGATGGTCTGATGATCAGGGAATCCATAACAGGGCAGATACAGTTTGTGGTACCTCTTTCATTCAGAGGGCTAATGTTACACCATGCACATGATGCGATAACGGCAGGACACAGAGGTTCACAAAAAACTATAGAGATACAGAAAGATTATGCTTACTGGCCACACATGTCCCAAGATGTGGAATTATATACCAGGAGGTGTCTGGTAGGTACACAATTTAAACCTGCTACACCAATGCATAGAGCTCCATTAATGAAAAGAGGTTTAACTTTTCCATGGTCAGATTTACAAATCGACTATGTAGGGCCTGTAATGAGATCGAGTAGGGCAAACCGTTATCTTTTGACGGTGGTATGTTTAATGTTGAAGTGGGTAGAATGTATTCCTGCAACAGATTGTAGTGCGCAAACAGCAGCTACATTGCTGGTAAATGACATATTTTCAAGATTTGGGTTACCACAAAGAATAGAGTCAGACAGAGGAACTCATTTCACGAGCGCCTCAGTGAGCAAGGTGTGGCAAATATTGGAGTTGAAAAGGAAATTGCACATCGCATATCAGCCCACCTCTTCTGAGAATGTTGAATGTTGCAATAGATCTGTAGTAGAAATACTAAAGAAGTTTGTAGCGGAGGCAGGTTCTAGTTGGGATTTGCGATTACCTTTAGTATTGATGGCCATTAGGTTGACTCCTGCTAAAGCGACAGGTATCAGTCCTCATGAGGTGTTGACAGGAAGGAAAATGGCACTGCCACAACATTTATTATACAGGAGTTATGAGTAAACACTTGTGAGTGCATCTACAGTTCACGAGTATATGGAAGAACTGAGAAAGCATTTACAACATGCATTTGCATTTGTGGAGCGAAATTTGGAAAGAGCTGCTGATAGTGCAAAGCCTTACTATGATAAAAAGACATCTGTGAAAGAGTATAAAATAGGTGATCGAGTATATAGGTTTAATTTTGGAAAAGGTAAACATAAAAACTCAAAATATCTTGCATTATGGCAAGGACCATTTGAAATAATAGATCCATGGGGCTGATTCATGGAATTTGTGCACTGAAAAACAGGGACTTGTGTGCCATTCGACCCACAAATCCCTGTTTAACAAATGGAGATTCACATGCAGAATGGCGCACAAATCCCAATTATTCGGCACACGAATTCCATGAATCAGCCCCAAAGTGTCCCCGGTAGTGTATAAAATCTTGAAGACATAGGGTGAAATAGCAACAGAGATATTTGTCCACGTTAATCAAATTAAGCCCTGTCATCCAAAGCATGAAATAAAGAGACTTGAGCAGGTGGAGATGAGTTAGGTGTACTAACTGTATGGGAAAGAAAGCGAGCAGTGAGATAACTGATAAAAACACAGTAAGTTTGTATGTTAATGAATGAGTGGAGAACTGTTGACCATATAATGTATGCATAATGAAAATAACGAGGTGGTGTTTTATTTCATGAGAAACGTAAAAAATAGTAGTATAGCAATAAAGTTAAAAAAAGTAAAAACATCATGGATTATTTGCACCGAAAAAAACAGCATTTGTGTGCCATTCTGGCCGCAAATCCCCATTTGTTAAACAGGGATTTGCGGGCAGAATGGCGCACAAATCCCATTTTTTTCAGTGCAAATAACCCATGAATCAAGCCCTATGTGTTTATGAAAAATGCTGAGTCAAATTAATCTATTCTAGCACAATGTAAAAAAAGTTATTATACATGCAGGTCTTTGGAAATTTGTAATAAGGTGGAATATTTATGTTGCTTGTTTCTCTATAACATGAGTTTAATTGCAGGTATTCGAAAGTAAAGGATCATATTTTTTGGGCCACATTTTTGTTTTTGGCCAAGTAGTACAAAGGGTAAAATTGGTATTGTGCTATGTACTTAATCTGTTCCTTTTCTATTTGATTTAGATACGATTGACTATCATTTTGGCAGGGGTTGGAGGACGCAGGACCGGCAGACGCGAGAGATGATGAATTCTTAGTGTCCACCCGATGAAGCCCCAGGAAAGCGTCCGGACCGAAATGTGGAGGTGAATACAAATAATCTGGCATGCTAATAGAGATGATTTCTGTGGAGAGACGTCCAAGAGTGCCAAACTGGGAGAATTCCACTGAAGAGATGATGTAATGGAAGTTCGGTGATCAGGACATCTCAGAGGTGCGGTCATGAAGATGGTGAACGCCACCAATGAAGCAGTAGTCAGTTGAATTTAATTTTGCAGCGTTGCTGATAGAGCATAGTATTGTCCTATGCTTTACCAATAGTGGCTGAAGATGGGAATAATGGAGATCCACAAGTTTGTTATTTTATTTAATTGTTTTAGTTAGTTATGTTAGTTATTTGTTTTTTATTTATTTTATGTTATTGTTTTGTTATCATACATATAAACTAATGAGAAATATTTATTTCACACATATTTAAAAGCCTATGGGCCTCATTATGACGCAGGCGCTAAGTGGTTAACGGTGCCGAAAAGGCTGCAGCGCCATTAACCACTTAGCGCCTTACTACGAGGTCCTTTTGCGGGACCCGACCTGAACGGCTGGTCTGGACCAGCCGTTAAAGTAGGGACCCGCAAAGGGACCTCGCCATCAATTACGGTACCGCAATTTGTGGTACCGTAATTGCCACCTTCCCCATTCCCATTGAGCCCTATGGGGCAAAAATGGGAACAGGGAAGGGTCATGGTGAAATGGGGAAATACCGCCCCGCCAACCTTGGAATGGGGCGGTATTCCCCCATTTCACCATGGCAGACTCATTACAACACCGGCACCAACCATGGTGCTAATAGTGCCATGGTTTAGCGCCGGTGTTGTAATGAGGGCCTATGATTGAAAAAGACATTCAAACATATGTGAACACTTCTGTTGGAAATATATGTGTACAATGTTTCATTATACATGCACATGTGTGTGAGGACTGATGGGCCCCTTTGGCATCTGCTTCACTTTTGTTATGATTGAGCAATGGTTTGTTATGAAATATTTAAATATTCATTTTATTAAGATGCTATTATTTCAACCGTGATTCATCTAACAACAATGGAAAAAGAGAGGTTCCTCCAATTATCGGTTTATTATCCAGAGTTGTCGGAAAAAGGAGGGTATGTAGGGATGTATTTGGGGATCTTATTGATAGTATGCAGTATGCAATATCTAAAATCAGCCATTTCAAAATAGGTGCACAATAAGTGCACAATAGGTGAAAAGCAGTTTTCAGTAACAGCCAGCAGGCAATTTTTCAGAGCATTTAGTAAAATGTTTTAGCACAGTGTGCTGTCATTTTAAAATGAGGAGGTGCACATTTTTACAAATTGGATGTTTTCATGTGTGCAAACTGCATTACAAATACATAATTAATTAACCATTATACCAATTGTATTACTAATATATTAACCTTAACCTCAACCCCTCCAACATTATTATGCAGTTTTTGTGCACAATGAAATGCATTCTATGTTTTTACATGCACGGTTTAAAATTCACTTTATTTTCCATGAAGAGATGCACACTCTGAAATTCATTCCATGTGAGTGTTTTCCGTGGAGAGCAGAAATACGCCACTGGCAGGAAAGCAAAACAGAAACAGTTGCTTTGCAGAGCTGAAATCTTCATTGTCTTGAAAAATGAGGGCTGGTACAGGACACATTCTTTTATTCTGATTGGTAGTAATTGGAGGTGGATGGGCCAGGTCAATAGAGGGCTGACCTAGGGGTGATATGCAGGAGGAGGTTTTTTAAGAAATAACCAAGGGGAACAGTTCATTTCGAGCTGGGACAGAGGTACAGACGGTGCTGGCTACAAACTTAAACAGCCGGGAGCTTCCCACACATGCGAAGGAGTTCTTAGCACTGGGTTTGCAAAGTGGCGAGGTCATACAGATAAGATCCTGACAACAAGAGTTTCAGACTTCACTGGCCTGGGTGAGTGAGTGCCAAGTGAGGAAAACAAATGAATGGGAGATGACATAATTTGTTGGCAGTGCAGGGAATTAGAAAAAAAAAAATGCATGTTCATGTCTCTCTCTCCACGTCTAAAAGTGCTGAACACCAAATTCATTTTTTTGCAATGTGCCTGTTATTTTCTGTTCTCTCTTATATATTGTAGGTCTGATGCTGTGATATCATGTGGTAAGATTTAACTATTTTTATAATGGTTGTATAATACATAGTTTACAAAAAACAAAGGCTGGGATTTTGGTGTCACTTCATTTCTGTGAATCATTTCTGTACAAGGGAATCATAAAGGTTGTTGTTCATGCTGAGACGATAAAACATTTACCATTTTATCACCAGTGCTTAAAGTAGTAAACAAAACAATCTGCCAGACAGAAGATTGTGTGGGTGTGAATGAGTCCTCCTTTGTATGCGGAAAAGATGGCAGTGTCCGATAAGACGCATAGATTACTGGATGTAAATAAGCCTGTAATGCCAGCCACATAGAATAGATGGTGTTCTGAATAAGCTCACTGGGTTCTCTAAGGGTGTGATAGGTCTGGGGGGGTTCTCTACAGGTGACAAAGAGATATTCTAATAGAGAGGAAAGATTTGTTTTATGATGGGGCTATAATACAAAAAGCCATGCTCACCACTATACCACAAAAATAAGATAATTCTGAATATACCACAAAGTAAGATACCACTAAAATTTACCACCAACATGAGCTAACACTATATTATCACCAAAATAGGGTAATACTAAACTATCTCTAAATGTAAGGCCAGTTTACTGCCAGTGTACCACCAAAATAACAAAATAAGAAAATACCGAATTTGCCCCAAAAAGACAAAACCTGTTACAGGAGTACATGAGGCGTACGCACGCCGGCCTTTTTTCGCTGGAACACAACGCCTCGCCCCGTCGACATGGTGAACTTAAATAGAGAATGAGACCGTGCACACCCGCGACAATGCGGCTTTGCTCGCCTTCACTCTCTGTAAGAGAGATCGATGAGAGGTGAGTGCCTCCTAATCTTTTGCTTATGCCAGATACACATAGAGCATTCAGGAACTAAATAGATTGTGTATTTTCAAATAGATGCTGCTCCACTCTCAGTGTTTACACTGATCACGCAAGAGGAAACCATTAACAGGGTAGATGAAGGTACGATTTACTTCTACTATTGACAGCATCATGAGGCTAATATAGAAATTGCATTTAGTTGACACAAACTTTCTCTTGTTTTCTCTATCTTGTGATTTTTGATCACATCAATCAACTATACAATTGGCACACATTGGTATGTCTTTTTGAATTTTATACTTTACAATACATAATGTTTTGGTTACTATATATTTAATTTGAAATTATTGAGAATGTGGTTTGTTGAATTTAAAAGGTTCAAAATTATAGTTTGATAAATAATACGAATGTGTACAGCCCTGAAGATGGTTTTTATCGAAATGCATTGGCATATGTACATATAATGGCTCTTTGTCAAAATCATTTTTTTGCCTCACTACTCGTCATCAGTTAAAAGGCGCACACATGAATATGCATTAAACCGTTCCTGATTTAAAAACAAGAGTTTTGGCATTTTTGTTCACAAAACTGTTTACTAATTAAAGAACCAAGAACCACCAGAGGAATTTTGAAACAACGTATGTTTGAATTTCTTTTAGCTCCTGATAGGGCGTTCTTCCCACAATAGTCAGGTCACAATCAGACTGCACAATTCTGCCAATTTCCACCTGGAATGGGATGTCCACAGCACCAAAGCACAAAAGAAAGCGTCCCAGTGGGTCAAGCAGTACTTTGGCGAGGTACTTTGCTTGCAGGGTGCGTACGCACAGGTGCACGGGCGAGCAAGTATTATAGGAAAGCAAAAGTTCCAGCCTCTCTGTGGGCGTGTCACAAGATGTAGGAAACGTTACTTTCTGGAAAGGGAAGTCCACAAAACCAAAGCACGAAAGAAAGCGTCCCAGCGGGTCATGCAGTACTTTAGCAAAGTACTTTGCTTGCAGGGTGTGCATAATTGTTTAATCAAGAAAACTTGTGTGTAAGAGTTTATTTGAATACTTGTCACTGTGAACCTCTGTGTAACTCCCCTACAGCTCACATTGAATGCTCTTGAGATAAGCCTGTCTGCTCAACACGCTACCTACGTGTGAAGTACAGACTTATACCAAAGGTTGGGTTCCTATTGCTACGAGGTCAGGGTTGTTGTAGTGCACCCAAAGGGTACTGCATACAATCTTGCCTAAAACACACAAACACTCATGCCATTTCCCACATTAATGTCATCACAGCATGTGAGCAGGGAAGACAGAGTATAAAGAAAGCACATCACAACACCAACCTTCTTTGATTTTTAAAACTTAAATGATGCAGGTAATTTTGTTTTGGAAAGGGAGGTCTGCTAATCGGTCCCCTCTTTCATAAGTGTCCCATGCCAAAATTATAGTGTGCACATGTGCTGTACAATTTAGTCAATCTGTTGGGATGTAAACCTGTAAATATAAGCAGTGCCTGTTTGTGGCATGGTGACTGCTAAGAGTACACAATTTTGCAACCACTGCACTTTGTTATCACATTAGTGTCAGCTGTGTATACAGGGCTCATCTATGACTGGACTGATTTATATTGCTGTCTGGATTGACTACCCACCCCCAAATGCCATGTGAAACATTGGCCAGGGTGCTGTCTATGTGATCCATGTGCGGGCAGAGCCGCACTTTCCCTCAGGACACAGTAACCTTCCCCAGGAGGGCTCCTGGGAACCAGTGCTTCAAAAGTAGCACCACGTATATATAAAGAAAATAAATTAAATATATGTCTACAAAGCCATGCTGGGTGAAACTATAGTAAGAAAAAGAATTTTGCTAGAGTATGGTCATAGAAACGGTGAACTTCACTCAAGCATTAGCTGCCTAACTGGAATCCAACCTTACTTGCTTTGGAGTACGTTAAAAAAGGACAGGTGGTTGATTACGAGGGCACGGTTTGATTGCCTTTGGCTGCAAGGCAACACTCATAAGTGGAAGGGTTTTCCCGACTCAGCGGGCTGCCCGGTTTGTGGACACAGTAGAGAGGATCTCTCTCATTTGCTATTCTTCTGTACAGGGTATGCAGGTATACGTAAAGCGACCCTGATTCCTGCCCTTAAGAAGTCGATGATCCGCACACACAGGGCTGCTCTTGTGTTTCTTTTGAGTGCCGAAACAGTTTACACCACATGGGCTCTTTTGACGTTCTTCAAAAGAGCAATGTATTTCAGAAATCGCATTCTGAAACTGCAAGGTGGTGAAGGTCTGTAATAAAACATAATAGCACTCGTAATGGGTTAAAGTATTCTGCACTGCTTTTTGTATGACCCATCACTAAACTATCCTTTAATGTAGCCCATGATGAGGTAACCATTCGATTGTTAATTGTATTTGTATGCTGCCTTTGGAAATGTTTATCGATCCTATTTTTATGGAATTGCAATTTTAAGATTTTGTAATTTGGATCAGTGTAATAATTGTGTTTACTTGTCGTTTAATGGTTGTTTTTACACAACCGAATAAACTTGTTTGACTGACTGACTGAAATATATTGAACACCCACATGTCTATGTCTTTTTCCCCCTAGAGGTTGAAACACACTAGTCCTGAAAAAAATAGCAAAATAGCATGTGTCATACTCAATATACACACAATCTTGTATTTAAATTACTTGCTCATGGCAAGAAACATATTAAAAACCAAATGAATAGACATCAAAGTGAACAAGTCCCCAAAAGTCAAAAAATCACATAACAAACAATAAAAATAGCGCTCCTTCTCATTTATAAAACAACTAATGCAACAACACAATCGAGCATAAAGCAAATATACAGATTTATTTACTAGGACTCCAAATTTCTTAGCCTCAACTGTCCACACACTGCAATACAAAGAACCCTGTAGGGCAATGCTATAATGATCACGAACTGTGCTAGCACCACCATGCCTGGATATTACAACAGCCTTGTGGTCACTTATTCACTGTGGGAACCTCAACCACTCAAATCCACACAAAAATATCTGGCTGGCACTGCTTGTGATAGTGATAGTGTGTAGGGGACTCCAACTAAGTCTTTCCATAGCTGTCCCATCGTATTGTGATCCAGAGTTCATGAACCACAGGTAGTAACATATCTAAAAGTCAAATCCCAAAAACTAGGCTTGTGTAAAAAAACCTACTTGTTCTTCTCCCCTTAATTAAACAATGTGTTCACAAGTCAACAATGTGCTATCCCATAACATTCAGCTAATGCTCTGTCTGTACCATATTCAGTGGGCAAAGGCACATTGGCAGCACTGACATAACAAAGATACTGGGCTTCATTCCAATTTCGGAGGTAACCACGGCGCTATTTGCGGCATGGCTGCCTCCGAACTCGTCCAAACTCCGGCCTGGTGAATGGACCATTCCCCATACCCGTTTGAGCCCCCATAGGGCTCAATGGGAAGGGGGAAGGCGGCAATAACGGTACCGTAAATTACGGTACCGTTATTGACCCCGGAGTCCCTTTGCGGGTCCCGTGCTAAAAGCAGGCATTAAGGAAGGACCCGCAAAGGGAACTCGTAGTAGGGCAGTAAAGGTTTAACGGCACCAGTCTCGTTACCGATGACCGTTAACCCTTACCGCCCTACTCGGAATGAGGCCCACTCTCACACCAGAGTGCTTACCATTGCAATCCCACTGAAGTCAGCAGGCAGTCCAAGGGGCTGGAGTTACAGTAGCCAGAAAGGTGAAGTGTGCTGAGAGTCGTGTCCACCATATTGGTATTTGTTAGGGTTCTCTTCCATTTCCTGTCACCTCCATTTTCAGCAGGCAATATTCACTGAGTGTGATGTAATTAGGTAAAGGGCACTTGTTACAACAACCTGGATGGGACACGTTAATGCAGGATTGCATTGGAGCAATTCATTGTGCCATTTTCCCTTTTTAACGGGAGGGGCAACCCCTCATTCTTTGATTTATCTGTTGACCTGTACAAGGACAAGAAGGATTCATCACTGGACCTGCATTGGAAGTACTGGCAACTTCAAAGACCTATTCCATAGAGGTAAAGAAAGAAGGCAACCAAGGTAGAGACAAGCTCTGTACACTAGCCATCCCCAGGGAATAGTGAGGGTGATTGCTTTTGCACCAAAGCCTCAATGTTGGCTGTATTCGACCCAGGACCGAGTAAACATGAGTTGAGGATCCACTGTAGGTGCCAACCAAGCTCCCTGGAGTTAAAGTAAAGGACAGTAGGACTCACCTTATGCTGGAGTACCCTGGATTGAAGCTTTCAGCAAATCAGAGGTGTAGAGTAGCTGGACTTCTGTTTTGCTGCTTTGAGACACCGTTTAGCTGGATTGAAAATGCTCAACACAGTTCAGAAATCACAGGACCTGTGGTGCTGCTTTTGGTACCTTTGAGCCATTCAGACACTGGCCCGACCCATTGAAGTGGGCAGACTCCTTTCAACCTGATTGCAGGCTCAACATTGTGGAAGTAAGTGACTCTGCTGCCTATTTATTTGCTGGAAAGCACAAAACTCACCATCTCAGACACCGACTAGACCCACAAAATCAATGCAGAGTGGCGGAGAGTGACAGTCCTGCAGTCTACTTTCTGTTGGTCTGTTTTCCCTGGCCACCCTTACCTGAAGGAGGAGTCAAACCTACCCTGCTCACCATAAAGACTCAGACCTACCGCGGAGTGGCGGAGAGTGGCAGTCCTGCAGTCTACTTTCTGTTGGTCTGTTTTCCCTGGCCACCCTTACCTGAAGGAGGAGTCACACCTACCCTGCTCACCATAAAGACTCAGACCTACCGCGGAGCGGACGTGGAGTGGCGGAGAGAGGCAGTCCTGCAGTCATGGCTGGCATGACTGGTCTGACTGCCCCCCCAAACACTCCTCTAGAAGAAGAAAACGGGCACTTAAAAACTCTGTGACCCCGTCCACCCTTCGGAAAACTGCCTCTAGAAGACCTGCAAAACTCACCAAATACTTCAGCACCAACCACCAAACTTTCCAAAATTGCAGGAAACAAAGTGGGAAAAAAAGTATTCAAATTACCCACAAGGACTCTAACCAAAAGCCTGTGGCCGACGCCGAATGATCCCCAACTTTCAACTGAGCCTCTCTTGAAACCACCAGAGGAGCTCGAGGAGCGTGAGACATATTGTCCAATGTCAACATTCAAATTCTGACATCGCTTCAAGTTCACCAAACACGATCCCTCCCACCATGCCTCCCCTCGCTCGCTTACCGGCTTGCCCCGGAGGGGGTGCTGTGTCTGCAGTTGAGAGGAGGACCTCTGGTGAGTCCGGATTCATGTGCTGGTCCATGCGGGCGGTGGTGGAGAGTCTGGAGACCCACCCAACCTCGTGGGTCCCCCCCGCCTTCCAGGACGTGGAGGCGCCGTTGGATCCAGCAAGGAAGCGATTGGGAGCTCTGATGTTTCCCTGGCCGCCGCTGACTCTGCGGCCGACGATGCTCCCGCAGCCCCGCATTCGATTCTTGCACTCGTCCATGCTGAAGGTGGGAGCCGGGAGCTGCGAGAACGCTGTGATGAAGACGCGGAGGCAGCTGGACCTGGCCCTGCTATGGCTGCAAGCCGCCGACTGCATGCCCTGACAGCCACGTCATCAGAGCAGGAGCTCTGTGAGACCTATGACGATCTTGAGCCACACCCCCAGCGACTCAGCCTACTGAGAAAAACAGAACAAGCCCAACCAACCCAAAAAAACATCCGCGCCAAGCGCGAACGATGACAAAAAGAAAAGGAAACCGGCAATACAAAGCCATATCTACTCGTGAAAACAATACAACAACACAAAAAAACATCATCAAAACGAAAGCGGAGAAAGTAAAAACTAAAATCCTAAACACAAGATCAAAACTTTCGCCATTGTCAACATTGACAAAGTTCTTTAAAAAAAAAAACAAAATGGGAGAAAGCACACAGACACGCGTTATGAGCTCACAGATGCTGAATTACTGGATGCAGTGCACGACCTACAACCTCTCAGCAAGCATAGAAAAATTGAAGGAAGCGAAAAGGATACACCAATTCCTCCAAAAGCAAAGTCACTCCACACAGGACAAAAAGATATTCAACCTGTCAATCCAGAAGGCGATTCTACGCCAGACAAAACAATCACCATAGTGATTCCTGACAATTTCACCTTTGCTCAAACCCCGCTCATACTACAAACTTCAGCCTCTTCATCTTCTCCAGTGATCATTCCTTCAAGCCCAATACCAAATGAACTTCAAGCGGATACAGACTCTGAGATCATCCCAGCTGCTGCCGTAAACAAGAAGCAAACAACTATCCCTCCATCTCCTCCAATGTCAACACTACTCTTCCCAGTCTTACAGGATATAACTACCCCCCTATCCTCGCTACCAATTGAACAAAAAGACTCAAGTCATCAAGAACCAGAAGACCAAAACAAACTCAAAAAAATCGACCACACAAACCGACCACCTCAGGAACCCAGAGACAAAAGGAAATCACATCCACTCCCACACATGGACGAGGTAGAAAATCGTGTGCTTTGACAAATGAAACACCCTCAAAGAAACCGGACCTACTATCATATATGTCGGCATTATCAATTGCCCTTATTCCCTTCACCAAACTCTATGAATCGCTAAATGAAACACTAAAAGATCATGCAGTACTTCAAGCCATGATCCACACGAAACTCACCTTCCTCGAAGGTCACTTCACAGCTCAAAAAGACATAAAGAATACTCCCTGGACAAACCTGGCAGAAATCAACGCATGCCTACAGACAATAGTATCAACTCTGAATCTCCTAGAAAAACGATCAACACCAGATACGACAGCAATTCAACTTAAAACACCTGCCTTACCTATTGATCTCACAGCTGAAAACTTACACAAAAATATTGCAGCTAAACAAACAAATCCGATCTCCAAAAAAACGCTACAACATCCCCCCACTTCCACAAACGGATCTATCACCAACATCGTCCTAGTAATCGACGACAAAGAAAACAGAAGCAAAGCGGCCAAAGACCAAATGGAGCAACCCTATTCAATCTTTCACGCAACCAGATCCAAAAACTCAAATAACCCTACAGCCTCAGACGCTACTAACAAAACGCCTCTTCCAACAAAAAAAATCACAAATTAAAGATCCAACCCCGATACACCACCCAGGAGGCAGCATTCTTCCCAAAAAAAACGCATCCCAACAATCGAACAACTCACTGTGCTCTCAACCTTCTCTTACTACTCAACTTACTAGGGGCTCACGACAACAACGGACGACTTCCTACAAAACTCAGACCTAATGAATCTTTCAGAACACCTAGATCCAACACACGATACGAGCAATACACCTCACCAACAAGAAGAAAATATCAACCCTTCCAAACCGAACAAGGAAAATAATACTCCCAGGATCAGCAACAATCATGAAGAACAAGAAAGCCTGCTGACCTTCCTAACCCTAGAAGAACGTCGACAAAAGATAGAACGGTCTGCAGAAATCAAACAAAGAACAGATTCAAACAAAACGAATACGCATCTAAGATTCGTCAGCACGAAGGTTGATAAAAAAAAGAAAAAACACCTGCTGAAAAAGATAACAACACTCAGCCAAAAAATCTAAACGAACCCGACCGATCGTCTGCTCCAAAATATTCGCCCAAATCATCGTGAAGAAATCGAGAACGAAGCAATAGTCAAAAACAAAATACTGTCTATTCGACTCAACAACAAAACTCCAAAACAAACACACAATATAATTCCAACCACTCCGAACGTCAGACGGAGAAGTGGATTCTGAAAGTTGAACAAACGAAAGACAACAGAGACGAAGTCACACTAAACAGAAGAGGAGTCCTGACGCTGATACATCTTGTTCCAAAATTGTCCCAAATAACGTCAGACGATCTAAGAATTGTTGAACCAAGTCACTATCACGGAAGAGCTACATGCTACCTTCACATCATCTCGAGAAGAATCAAAAACAAACTGCTAGACCGAGAAAGGGACTTCCGCAGTTTGGGATATCATCTCTCTCAACAACAAAGCAACTACGAGAACCCAAACTCCAAACACACAATACCCTCAGCAAAGAAATCACATAACAGCGAAAACACCTGTGATCCAAGACCCAAACATAACATAAATGGTAGCGCACATGAACGGAGACCTTCAAACCGAAACACCACTACGACCGCTCAACAAAACTCAGATAAGATACCATCAACTCAGTCTCAACCTCCACCTCAAATTGCCCGAACTCCATCCATATCAGACTCTGCTGCTAAAGACAACCAAAAAGCGAAAATAGCCTTCCGAAAAGGAACGACACGACCAACACAAGAATCTTACCAAAACCGTCCACTTACCACAAAACTTGCCCTCTACACCAAAAACCAAAAATTCGACCTCATCGAGCTTCTGGGCTTGGCTCCCAAAAGCACTGGCAACGCATCGTTCGAAATAGCAACTCATGGACAGAACCAGCCTACAAGAATCAACAACTACTCAAGAAAGACTCCCCCGTGACTTGAAACAACAATCATGGAACACCAGAGGATTCAAACACCTCACCTCACCTAGTGACGTCAACCTAGGATCAGCAGATCTGTGGTGCCTCCAGGAAACCTGGTTGACCAAAACTCCATCACTCGACGACTTTGACGTTCGTTTGGCACCAGCGTCAAAACGATCACTTGGCCGATCATCCTCAGGCCTCATAACTGCATGCCGAATCAACAGTGGCCTGGCAGTAACAGACATTATCATCTCAAACTTTTCACTGCAGGCATTACTGCTAACATGGGAACTCCCTCTTAACGCGGAAGCACTCCACCAGACGATCCCGGTGGCAATACTAAACGTCTACTGGAATCCCGCGGCAATTGATGAAAAAAACTTTTTGGCCTTCATTGAATCCACTGTGGACGAGGTACACACCACCTACAACACATACCACATTATAATATGTGGCGACCTAAACGCCCAATGCAAACAAACTTCCACTAAAGCCAACACACAGAGTGAACGACGAGGCGAAGCTTGGACCAAACTGATGAACTCTAGACACATTCACAATTTGGATACAGTGTATAAAAGCAACACCCGTCATCCAATATGGACAAACAACAACTCGGCATCCACCATTGACTATACTTTTGTATCTGAACCCATGATATCCTTAGCAACTTCTTTCGATGTCCAGCTAACGTCATCCAGTGACCACAGCATCCTGGTAACCACCACTCATCACCCGAGATAAAATGGAGAATGGACTTGAACAAAACAATCAAAAAAATAGACTGCGTCTCACAGCTCAAAGCATAAGAGACTTGACAAATCGTTACACAAAAACTAACCTGAACACGAAACCATGGCTTATGCTCCCCTGCTTATCTCATACATGACAAAGCGAACCAACCCAAGCAAAACCACTCAAACACCCATCCATACATACGACAAACTCTTGGTTCTCAGACGCCGTGCCTACAGGAAAGCAAAAAAATCAGCAGCAACACTTCCCCCGTCCAAAAGAGAACTAACCATCAAAGAACTAACGAGAGAATATAAATCTTGGGTGAGAAGACACAGATGGACATTACATCAACAAGATGCCGAAACCATGCTAAAAGCCATATGCACCAATAACGCGAAAGAATTCTGGTCTCTACTCAATAAAACATCTTTGTTTACCGGACCAGAAATTACCAATTCAATCGATGAAGCAACTTGGGCCACTCACTCTGGATCACTCTTCGAGCTGCCAAAGACTCTATCCAAATACGAGCGTCTGAAACCATTGTCGACTGACCTGAATCGCCTAAACCAAACTAACACCTGGACAAAGCTGGACGATTTAGATGACATTTGTAACATCATTAAAAAATTGAATAAATCCAGAGCTCCGGGACCTGACAGTATCACCAACTTTGACCTGAAATGACATCCAATCGAATGGGCCAAATTCATAAGATCCGTGTTCACACTATGCGTGGCTGCACAATCGATACCTCCAACATGGCTGTCCGCAATAGTGGTCCCGATTTATAAGAAAGGGGACAAGCAAGACCCTACAAACTACCGCCCTATCGCGCTACTAGACCCTATAGGGAAAGTTTTCGGGTCCCTTCTCCTAAAAAAATTCCAATCTTGGGCCACAGAAGCTCCGTGCAATGACAACTTCCAAGCCGGATTCAAAAAAACACTGGGAACCACGATCAACATCTTCCTCCTAACCATCTTGAAAAGCAAAATAAAAGAGGGCCACCCAAAAGTGTACTCAGCCTTCATAGACTTCTCCAAAGCCTTTGATAGGGTCGATCACAACAGACTCTGGCAGAAACTATCTTTCTGGGGCTGCCCAAGCGACATTCTAAATCTGATTAAGGCACTACACACGGATACCAACATTAAAGTACGACTAAATCAGCAAGGCAACTTATCCACTCAGATCAACACGCATAGGGGAGTCAAACAGGGCTGCCCTTTGGCCCTGTCCCTCTTTATCGCTTACATGGGAAATTAGCAACATTCCGAAACCTCAATCAGATCCTTCCCACCAAAAATAGCACAAACACCCATCAGTAGACTGCTCTACGCGAATTACCTTATTTTGCTGGATTTAACGCCCATAGGCCTCCAGCGCCAACTCACCAATCTACAACTATTTTGTAATGAGAACAATTTGGAAATCAACACCGACAAAATCAAAATCATGGTGATGGAGCGCAAAACCAGAGCGCGGGACAAATACAACTGGTTCCTGGAAAAAACGAAAATTGAAAGAGTAAACAGCTTCAAATATCTTGGCGTAACTCTGGACAATTCAGCAAAAGAAACGTCTATGCAAGAATCCCTGTTCGATAAGATCCGAAACCTGGCAACAAAAGGCAAGGCAATGGACAGAAAATTTGGTAAATTCACCACCATCCCGCTACTGAACTTCTACAAGCAAAAAGTGGTCCCCATGGTTACATATGGATCAGAAGCGTTGCCGTGCTTACCCAAGACTCTTTGGCCCAAATTGGAAGCCTATTTTTGGAGGACGACCCTTGCCCTTCCGGACTCAACGCCAATCACACTGATCCAGCGAGAACTCAGTCTGCTTTCTCTTCAAGGCACTGTAGACTGCAACACTCTGATGCTATATAGGAAATGCATTCTACCAAACGGTTCCTTTCTCCACAGCCTGGTGTCCAAAGAAATTCTAGAGGGAAGCTGCATCATGCTAAGTCAATGGAAAAACGAAAACCAAGCTCTACTGAAAATCATCGAATGTACAGAAGAAGATCTGATTAACAATATTACAAGAATAATAAAAAAAACTAAAGACATGGACTGGATTCGCACTTTAGATGCAGCCTCAGAATACAAGCTTGTCTCTCACTTACCACCGCTATGGAAAAAACGTGACGATCTACAGAACTACATCAAAAGATTCCCTAGCCGAGTGGCACGCAATCTTATAATCAGAGCAAGACTGAATCTTGTGGACACCAACAAAATCCGCCACATAAGGAAGCAATCGCTGACTAGCACCTGCAGATTCTGTGGCAACGAGAAAGAGACCATTCGCCACCTTATACCGTCCTGCCCAAGCTTGACAAATATCTGCCGCCCCTATATGAAATATATCTGCCAACACTCCACAGTAACTGATGAAGATACATGGTGGAAAAGGATGATAAGTGGTGACCGCACATCGTGGCAACTAGCGACATACAAAATCCTTGACGCTTTAACAGAAAAACTCACTGCGAAACGAAATGAAAACTAAGACTCTCCTTGTAAAGCGACCAGAAATTTTAACCTACAGAATCAAATGATTAAGATGTCCAAATTCGGACAAAAGAAAGAGAAAAGAAACGATGTTGTAAAAATCAAACTTTTGATTAAATACTCAAAAAAACAAAAAAGAATCATTGTCTCGCCACTGCCCCAACCCCTACCCAGAACCCCTGGAAGCCATCAATTCACCATTTCAAATACTGAGTTGACCCAATGGGAGGCTGTAGCTTTAAACTGATTTGATGCTGACCACCAGTGGGATCTCATTGACTTGAACATCATAACGCCTGCTTAACTGTAAACAACACCTAGAAGTCCAGCTTTATGGTGTTATGTGCCTTAGACAAAAATAAAAGTACTGTAAAGAGGCCCTGTAAAATTGTGCTACCTTTTGAGACTGTGGTGACTTTGAAGCCCCTCTTCTCTACCTTTTTCTTCCAAGACATAGGGCCTCATTAGGACCCTGGTGGCCACGGAATGAACGCTGTCGGTAAGGGACCGGCACTATTCATTCCGGGCAGCCGCATTACGAGGTCTGCTGCGGGTCCCGCTCAGGACTCCTAGCGGGACCTGCTAGATGACCACGATGCTAACAACGGGCCCGTCATTAACAGGCCCATTGTTAGCATCCTCCCATTCCCATTTGAGCTCTATGGGGCTCAAATGGGAATGGGGATACATTTTACTGGAGCTCAGAAAAGGGCAGTTACTGGGTCTGCCAAGGTCGGCATGACCCGGTTATTGCCCTTTTCTGGGCTCCGGTAAAAAATCATTGCCGCGGCAGCTGTGCCCTTAATAAGGGCACAGCTACCGCCAGGATCGTAATGAGGCCCATAATCTTGAACAGTGGCATTGTTGTAAATTCATTGTGTGAAAACCGCTGGCTATCTACCCAGAGTGCCATTAACAAAAGTATGCATTCTTTCTGTGTTCTCTTATGTGGGTGGGGTTTTCCAGTATTTTCAGTTTAGTTGGTTTCATTTTTATTGTTAAACTAACTGGGGTGTCCATTGTTGCCCATGTCCTGATCGAATGGTGTCTCGTGTGCCCTGGAGGATGTTGCTCTTGTCCTCATGTCAGCAAGTCTTGCTTCAGTTTGATCTGGCATCTCATTTTTTTTTTGCCCTGGACAAAGTAGCTCTTGTCCTCAGGTCGGCAAGTCGTGCTGCTGTTTGTTGTTCTGTTTCAGAAGCTCTCGATATTGATTTTCACTTTGTGTCAGATGGAGCTTTTCCAAGTGATGTTCGTTTTTTGTGTGGCATGTTTCAGTCACTCAGTGGCTTCTGCACACTTGAGAAAACGTCCAAGAAAGATTGATTGATTGTGCTCTATTCTTGTGAATGAACTTAACTTTCCCATATTTGCAGTGGCGTAATAAAAGAAAATATATATTATTTTTGAATTCCCTTTAAAAACGTCTATGGAGTGAATTATTTGCATCCAAACATAGACTTCAATCTTGCCCCAGATAAATGAGGAATCCATGCAACAGTTGTTAGACGTGCGGTCAACAGTGTGGATTTGTATAGCTTGACAAACATACACACACACACACACACACACACACACATACATTCAGCTTTATATGTAAATATTAAAAGTCTCTAATTGAATAGACCCTTGATTGTACATTCTTGTATTGTGCAACAATGGTAATTAAGTTGTTTGAGTTGCCCTGTTATCAGCTCAGACCCCCTGCTGAAATGTATAGCCTGCCCTTGACCCCAATTATCAAAACAGGCAAAGGAGATATCCAACTGGACCGGGCCTGTTTCACCTGGGATCATTGCTGTTTAGTAATAGTGTGGATCCGAGTAGGCAGTTTAGCTACTATTCATTCCTGTTCTCGTACAGAGCATTAATCAATGTCTCAAATTTATCTGCTCCCAGGACAACAGGAACATCCCACAGGGGAGCCATGGAGAGGTCTGTTGCTACTATGAGCAGACTCTGCCAAGCCAACTGAAATCATCACAAGATGTTAAAAAACAGAGACTCTTTGATGTAGGCAGACAGAAGAAGGGTCACAGTAGGGTAACCCAGGAGTTGACTTTCGAGTTGGTAAAGGTTCCACCATTTTGCATTTTCTAAGGGTTACCGATCTTTCCAGTCCCTACCCCTAATGACTGCAATCAATGCATTCTGGGCATTACATAATTATGCAAGTAGGCTTTGAGACAGCAGTGAGGAATGGGCCTCTTACAGAAGGGAAGAAATCTGTTATGGCCTTTTTTCACATATATAAGGAGGTATGACCCTCCCCCTAAGGAATTCATTTTCAGACACATGAAGAACAAGGATTCATCTGGAACTTGGTTGTGAGTGCAATCTGCTCCAAGGTTCACTGGCATAGAGATGATAACCAAGATTTTGAAGCATAAGGCAAGCTCATCTTCCCATTTTAAGGGAATATTTGGATTCACCTGTTGGCTAGACAAGGACCACTGAAGCTGAGATCAGAGGTACCCAGGAACTTGCTTTCTGGAGGTGATAGAACTCTGCAAGTACTCTCTAAAACATTCCTATCTAGGAAGTGCAGGGGAAAGGACTTATCTCAACCCTAGAGACCCTGGAGAGGGTTTCCCAGCAAACAAAGATCAAAGGAAGCGACCCCTGCACTGCTTCCATCTATCTTCAAACTGCTTCAATGCCAGTTTGGGCACCTTCAAAGCCATCCAAGGTGATGCCATGAAATCACAGGAGTCATTTTAAACCTCCACACTGAACCACCTCACACATCTTTGAGTTCAGCTCGATGCCAATGGCAAAGCTCTGCTGTCTCCAAATCCGGGACCTGCCATGTCTTCTAGCATCCCTATCTAGACTGTGCCTGCCTGGTTACCAGATTCTTCTAACGCCAAGCTGTTGATGCTGCCATGCTATGATCCCGTGTTGAGCCAGTTGAACCTGCTTGCCGCTGAAGGCAAGTCTTTGCTGCCCTACATTAGAGGCCCAACAAGTCTTCATGAGTCACCAAACCAAGATTGCCTGCAGTATAATAATAATAATAATAATAATAATAATAATAATAATAATAATAATAATAATAATAATAATAATTAGGCATTTATATAGCGCTACGAACCCTCAGGTATCTGAGCGCTGCTTATTATTACCCACGGTGTGTGGTGCTCATTTATCGACCTCGGAAAGATGAAAGGCTGAGTTTGGCCCCGCCGGGATTCAAACCTGCGTTAACAGGCTCTGCACGGATGTCAAAGCGAGCGCTCTACTCGTATCACAGCGATTTTGACCCACAAGCAATCGCCACTGCCGAACTGCATTGCATTTTTGGATCCTGGTGACGCCACCCTCGACTTGACCCTGACTCAGTGCTGAAAGCACCCAGATTAATGGATCCATGACAGCAAGCCTGCAAAGCATGAATAAAGGAGCTGATAGTGCTTTTGTCCGTCTGGCCTACTGAAAAGGACCATAGTGAGTTGTAAAACCCCACACTCTATCATTTTTAAGTCTTTTCAGTAACGTTGACAATGACTACCGAAATCACTGCTTCTGCACCCCATTTTCAAACTCAGCGTTCCCTTTTATCTGAATTCTATGTGTTTTCTCATAGATGGGTGGGTCATTGGTGATTGTATTCATTTTTTGTATTTTCTAGTTGAAGTTTGTTTGTTTGTTTGTTTGTTTATTTATATAGCGTTATAAACCCGGAGGTATCTAGGCACATTGCAGGTTACTTATGATTACATGTTGCAAGTCATTTATAATCAGATACATGAAGAAGAAGTTACAAGACATTACTTACATACTGTTTTTAACATTATTTTAAACCAAAATGTACAAACAAATGAAAGATGTATGCAAACCACGTATTGATCTGGACAAAAAAGCGAGTGACCGACTTATGCTGGTTATGAATCGTGATCCAAGAGCCAGCTTTTATTTTTTCTGATACTGAAGAAGGAAGGATTTGATCTTAAGGCTGTGGTAGGGAGTACCACAACTGAGCTGCCATGACAGGAAAACTACTTCCCCCGCTACTTTCTTAAGCTTGTATCTGGGGAGCTTGAGGCAATACGAATGCAAAGTCCTGGAGGGACGTGCAGAAGTGTTTAAGCAAATTTATCCACTAGGTATTTGGGGGCCTTATTCGATAGACATTTGCGGGTAAGGGTTAAAGATTTGAACGGTATTCTATCCTTAACTGAGAGCCAATTAATGTTACGTCTAGCCTCAGAGATTTGTTGGATTCACGGAATACTTAGCACAGTTCCTAACGCATAATTTTGTAATATTTGAAGATTGTTGACATTTTGTTTTCTAGATCCATGATAGAGTGCTTTACAATAGTCTAATTCTGACAGAATTAGTGCTCTGGCTAGGGTAATGCAACTCGATGTAGAGAGGAATGGTTTGCAGGTGCGGATTAACTCACATGTACATGCTGTTGCCGACGATGTAGCCTTGACTTGCTTGTGTAAATTCAGAGCTGAGTCTAGGTAGAAACCCAGCGTTTTTAACTCCTTGCAACTTTAATATCTATACAGTCAATATTAAATGATCGCAACAGGTTGCTTAGTTTGTTAAGTCTAACTGGTGCTCCAATGAGCAGGAGTTCTGTCTTTTTCATCATCTAGACAGTGGCCTTGAGAGGCCATCCAAGTTTGAATGATAAGGTAAATGTTGTTCACCAGTGCAGAATCAGTGTCATAATCGCCACACATAGGTATGCAAATCTGGGTGTCATCTGCATAGTTAGTGTAGGTGACCCCCAGATTGTCTAGGTCATCAAAAAGAGGCTTTGTGAAAATATTATACATTGTGGTCGAAACGCATGAACCTTGTGGTACTCCACAAGTTAATTGGACTGGCTCAACAGATGCAGTGGCTGAGAAGACTCTCATGGACCAATTATCCAGAAAGGATTGAATTCAGGCCGTCGCTTCCAGGGAGAAGTGGGCGGCTGTAGACAAGTGCTTGCAAAGCACTTTATGGACCACTAAATCAAAAGCAGCTGAGAGGTCGAGTAGAAGGAGGAGAGCCAATTTCCCCGTGTCCTTTAGCTCATCTATTTGGTTTTTCAGATCGATCAAGGCTGTTTCCGTGCCATGTTTGGGTCTAAAGCCCGACTGGTGGAGCTCCAAAAGATTGTTGGTCTCTAGGTGAGTCTGAATCAGAAGGCAGGCCACCTTGTCAATGATTTTTAACAGAAATGGGACAGTTGTTATAGGTCTGTAATTGGTCGGGATGTTAGGTTCAACAGTGGGTTTCTTTAAAATCAGGAGGACCCAAGCGTGCGTGAGGTTGGTAGGGACAGTACACGAGTCAAATGACGAGTTGATTAGAGCAGTGATGAACGGGGCTAAGCCCCTTGCTACTTCCTTGATTATTGTTGCCAGGCAGATGTTTTCCTGGCATTTGGAAGGTTTGAGGGAAGCTATTATATCTTCCACTTCCTGGATGGAAACCGGTGGAAATTTGAATCGTTTGGGTACAGTAGTAGGGTCTGACTGAGAGCCCTGTGGTGGAAGGGAGTTAGGAAGGTTTAGTTTTTTGCTTCAATCTTTTCTTGTAAAAGAGATATTTTGTTAGACAATTCAATTTGGATATTGGTAAAGCAAGTCTTGTCCTCATTGCACGTGCCAGTTGTAGGAGTAGAGGATTCAAGTTCTCTTAAGATGACAAAGAGTTCTCTAGTACTAGAGCTAGCTTTTTTAATCCTGTCATTGTATGTGTCACATTTGGTTTGGAGAATCTCAGATTTATATTTTGCTGCCATTTTCAAGAGATTATCCTTGTTTAATACTGTTGGGTTATTCTTCCAAAGGAAATCAGCTTTCCTTTTTTCTGCCCGTATGGCTTTGAGATTTGGTATGAACCACGAGTTGATGTGAGCTCTAGGTTTGCCTTTGCACATTTTTAAAGGTGCAATATTTTCTATAGCTTGATTAATGGTGGAGTTGTATAGATCAGCTAGTGTTGGCGGGTCTGAGTTGGTAGGCAGATGACTATTGATGGAATAGAGAAACGGAAGTAGGTTCTCCACAGTTATGTTCCATTTATTTCTAGTGAGTAGAGGAGGTGCCAAGAGGTTTGTCCGCGTAGGTAGTGGGCTATCTTGGATAATGAATGATAGTAGGTGGTAATCAGTCCAGGTGCAGGGTTTGTTGGACATTATCGTGGTCTCACAGTTGAGGTCAGCCACTCACTGTAATGTTCTGCCTTTAGAGTGTGTTGGCATGTTGACCCTTTGAGTAAAGCCTATTTCCGCAATAGTGTTGGCCAGTGCCGAGGCATTCAAATCATTCAGGTCATTCAGACCCAGATTGAAATCTCCAAGTAGTATGATTTGAGAATTAGGTTTAGTGTTGGTGGAGAGAAGTGTTGTGATGTCTTCCTCCAATGATGCAATGGGGCCAGGTGGTCTGTATAAAAGGTGCATAGTTATAGTGCGCGTGGCTGAGAGTGGCAATTTTTCATAGAACTTGGGGTATTCTTTTATTTTGGTAATTTCTATTTAATGTATTGGACATTTGTTTGGCACCGGTAAACAGCTGTTTTCAGGCATCACAAGACACGATTGAGGTTAGGGGGATCACATGGGAATCAAAAAAGTATAACAATAAAAATTGTTATATTGGCCTTGTGGCAATCCTATAGTGCAGGTGCATAACAAGGTGGTAGGTGCAAGGGGGATGGGGTAGAGGGAGAAGTGCAGGAGTGGGGTACCCAGAAATGTGGGGCGGGCAAGTGCTGGGCAGGCCACAGTGGCAAATGCCAGGGGAAGGTGGACAAGGAAGGACGTGTTGGGTGGGTTAGGGGGACCAAGTTGGGCTAGTGCTGGAAAGGGATGCTGGAGAGACTGATAGGGGGTGGTCTGGCCCCTGTATGACTCTGAAGGAACCAGGCCCCAGTCGCAGCACCAGATGGAGAATTAGCAAGGGAGTGGGAGGGCGGAGGAAGAGGAGAAAGGGTAAATCTTCAGAAGTTTCTGGAACTTAAGAAGATCCAGCTCAAGTCTGGGGGCGGGGGGCATTCCAGAGCGAGGAGCAAGCCGAGGAAAGGGATCTACCTCCCACTCTCTGCTTAGAGAAGCGTTTGACCTGCAGAGAGCTGGAGCCAGAAAACCAAAGGACTCTGACCGGTAGGTATTTAGGGAGGAAAAGCTGGATGTAAAGTACTATTGCAGTACTATTTTTGTTTGCTTTGATTCTGTGCCAGCTCACACCCCTCCTGAAATGTATAGGCGGCCCTTTGCCCACTGCTACCCTAAAAGGTAAAGGTAAGTAAACTTGCATTGCTGTGTCTGTTTCTCCTTTATGATTGGGATACTTGTTGGTTTAGTAGTAGTTTGGGCCTGAGTATCAGTTTTACTCAAAACACATAACTGCATCCTTGCAGAGCAAAAGCAATTTGGTCACATCCGCAACACCACAGTATATTAAGCAGACACTAAAGTCAGTTTGCAAGAAACCGCTACATAACTGAGAGAAGAGGGTCCAACAAGGGCAGGTTTTGGTTGTTCAGCTATATGCTACTGCAATATGGCAAGGATATGACATGGTTATCATTAGTATATTTTTTTATGAGTTTTTCGTCAAAACGTTTTCAATGAAAACACTTATTGAAATATATATTGAGGTGGGTAAGGAGAGATATAAGGGGAATAGGGAGTAAATAATAGGAACAGGGACTAGGGAGAACGACCCCAAATATAAAAATAAATGTTTGATGAGTTTTTTCACCCAAAAAAAAATGTTGGCAAAAAGAATAACTGGCGATGTAACAGCACAGAATCAATGCAGGATGCACACATGTATATGGTGAAGTTCCCTGAGGTCTAAAACTGCACAGATGTGAGAGGATCACAGCGACTACACTTAACAAAGTACAGTAGTTCACCTTGGCACATGTGCCTCCAGCAATTTCCAAAACCCACCAGATAGCCCTGAGCCTTACAGAGCTACTGGCATCGCAATGCAATCCTCACCCTTCTGGTCAACAGCTGGCCAAGGACCCCAACCATGCATGTTCAGCACTTCACCCATTCCTTCACCAATTTATACTTTCTGCTTCAAACTTTCTGTTGTAGCCATACGTTTGTAAATCCCAGAGCACGAGTAGGATAGAGTGGAACACTGTGCATTACACTATAGTTTCGCTCAAGGGCTATAGCATGCAGCATGCATCACATTGTAATCAAGGTCTGGCACCAGAAGTGCCCACAGGAGCCCATACTCACAGAGGCTTCCACATGCGTCTGCGCGTCTTTGCTCACAGCACCTGCCCCTATGTACTGAATACCGCCAGGTCAGCAACACAATCCTGAAATGAAGAGCAGCAAGATGTGGAGGCGCCAATGCTGCAAAAAAGTCCTCAATCCAAGGTCTACAGCGCCCCTGGAATTGTACCTGTTCCGTTAATGTTCGCTAACGCCTGAGGCAAGCTATACACAGGAGAACAATAGTAGTTTGTAACTCAGGGAGGGCATTCCATTTCCAGAATCAGGAGCAGGTGCATCCCCTCAGAAGACTGTGTCAAATACATGTATCTATTTTGTAGGAATAGAAACACATTCTTCAAAATGTGTCATTACATTGGTGCTTTAAGACGCCACCTTTGGAATCTTATTTTAGCATGAGGGAAACAAGGGTACTTGCAGAGTCCCTAACGCAGTCTCTCCAGGCCATCCTGGAGCGCACGGAGGCCCAGGGATATGACCTCCCGTCCAGTGTGAACACCCCAGCAAGCTCACTCCAGAGCAGTCCAAGGTTCCACTCCCAGAGGCTTACGGGCATACTCGCCCATTGCAAGGTCTGTGCCATCAAGAAGCACAGCCAGTGACAATGTTGAAGTGCACATGATACACTTTGGTTTTGGGGTTGTGTGGGGACAGTGTGTGTGGAGAGGGAGAGGTGGTTGTGTGGGGAGGGGGAGGTGACTGTGTGTGGCGGGGGAGGTGGCTGTATGGTGAGGGGGTGGAGGGCATGGGTGTTCTCTATAGATTGTAGATTTGAATCAATACATTTCATTCAACATTTGCAGCATTGAGTGAACAGTCCTTAGTAATGTGTCAGAATTTATTTAGGGAGTGCATCAGATGCAGTAATGGGGCATGTGTAGTGCACAGTGTAGGGAGCATCAGAAGCAGTTGTCAATTAGTTATATTCGGACAATACAACCATCGCTGGCATCCATGTGCACGTGCCTGTGCCTGGCTGGTGCTGCCTCACTATCATCATCATCATCTCCACCCTCTGGTGGTGAGATGTCCAGGTCTGGGGCAGGGGTATGTTGCGTCTGATGCAGATGTAATACAGCATTGCACAGGCCAGGACTATCTGCCCCACCTTCTCTGGCCTTTACATAAGTATACCCCTGACCGGTATAGGCATCTGAAACATGCCTTCAATAGTCCAAATATCTACTATATGGTTGCCTTGGTTTGCACAAGTGCACAATTGTATGCCATCCCGTCCTGCTTCTGAGGATCTCTCAGAGGGGTCATCTGACAAAGCAGCAGCGTATATTCAGAATCACCTGCAAGGGGCTAGAACACAAGGTGAGCCATGTCATGCATGTTGCAGGATTGTCTTACTATTAGCCCATCTATCTCTGTTTACTACATCATGCATCTTGGACTGTGGTATGTACGTGTGTCATGCACCCTGCTGCGCCCTGTGATGTCCGAGGTGTATCATTCATACTGTGCTGTGTCCTAATCCCTGGGATGGATTGCCAGGGGTGGGACATGACTTGCCACTGACTGGCCCTGCATGTGTATCCCGGTGGTCTGGTGTGGACATCGTTATGCCTCTGCCACAACAGTGTCTGCACACATTACATGACACCTGCACGGCGGTCTGGACATTCACTGACATGCATTGATGCTGCATGATGCCTTACATACACAGGAGGCCCGGACAGCCAATGACAAGTTTGGCATCACTGAAGCGGGCAACGCAGTACATCAAAGTCTTGGACACCTCCCTTTCAATCCCACCGATTTACAACCCCTACGCTAATCACATTGCAGTCCCGCTTGAGCCTCGAGCGTCTATGCAAGTTGAAATAGTGCGCTACTTGAGACCCTTTGACCTTCACATTAACATTGATATGCATGGAAGAAGGCGCACAGCAGTTATGTTGCCTGTGACAACGGGTTCTACACAGTCAGCGTATGCATGCATGCACTAGGTCTCGCAAGGACAACGCTCTCATGGCCCTGGGTGGAACAGTCTACTGGTCCACTTGATTTGGTAGATGGCGGTGTTGCATTTTGGTACCTTGAGTGTGTTGTCTGTTTTTGTCCTCATGGGTTGGGTATGGATTGTTCATTGTCATTCTCGTGATACTCACCCAACATCCATGTCCTTTGTCCTCTGTGATGCGCCATGTATGTCGGCAGGCTGCTGTTTCCGCAGGACCATGGGGTCATGGGTAGATCCTGGGAAGCGTGCACAGCAGTGCGTGTTGGTCAGGTCAGCGTTGCAGGTCACCTGGACAGTATTTGATTTTTTGCATTTATAGCAGAACACAAAGCTCTCAGGCATCTAGGTGCTAGTAACAGTCAGTGTGAAATACATTCTACAGGGTGTGAGACCCCACCTAGGGTTACAGCATACCAATGGTTCTTGAAAGCATAATCTGGAAAAGCTGTGCCTCATGTTACGGGTGCTACATTAGAAATTCAAATACGTAACGGGCAAAATGGAGGTAGGTGCATAGTTTAGGAATGCCATGCCTCCAGTTACAGGGTGCTGCATCGGTATGGTATGATCTGATATAATATGGCATTTATAACACGCCTATACACAAGTGTTTCAAGGCGGGAAATACAAAAACGAGTAGGACAGGCCCAGCCTACATGTCTAGGTCAAGGTACAGTGGTTTTGTAATGTGTCCAGCCGGCATGAGGAACAGTAATATCATTACAGGTTACAACACGATGCAGACAAATACAGCATAGGCTTAGTAAGTTAAGTCAGGTAGTTGCTGAGAGAGTGGCATACCCTGAGTATTGGGTCCAGCCCGGTGGCACGGCAGGGACATAGCAAGTAAATGAATGGCACAGAGGTAGGGGTGCATGCTGGGAGGGATTCACCTGGTGACCTGGTGGGCGAAGGTTGCAGCGGTGCTGCAGACTGAGGTATCAAGTATCAAGGCATAGCAGCATGCTGGAGGTATCGGGGCAAGTGTTGAGGAGTAGATCTGGGTCCGGGCCTGGTGAGGATAAGAAAAAGCAGTGTTGCTTCCAGTAGTGTGGCAGCAGATCGAGGAAAGTTATCACCCCATTTTAGGAGCGTAGGTCTTGCGGTAGAGACCAGGCACAGGCGGCATGTTTGCTGCAGATAGGCTTGTGTAGGAGGTAACGTGTTCTGTGAGTGGAATCTTCAATGTAATAAACATCAGAAGGCACTGAAAAGGTGAGAAGGGAGAGTGGAGTGGGGTGAGGCAGTGTAGGAACTGTAGACAATGAATGGGGGGTCCGAAGAGGTGAGTTGTGGGTGTATGACAGGCCAATGTGGGCACTAGATGTGCAGACAGGCATTCCTTTCTGTGGTTTCACGAGATACAGCTGTAACTGGGGAACACACAGGACAGCAAGGTCTCTGGCAGAGACTGGCATAGACCCAATGTGGCGCTGGCCTTAACATCAGCCCTTAATCAAGGGCCAGCTGCTCCACCGGCTGAAATGGACTGGTATACATGTGCCCAGTCTCATCCAATCGAATTCCTGCACGCTTGTAGTGATGTCCTATGCACAGCAGCGTGGTGGCCATGTTGGAGAGGCCTTGATTGTCAATTTTTGTAAAGCAAATGTAATGGAGGTCGAGTAGAGTTGCATTACACAGGCGGCTTCACAATGCTCATCCCTGCAAGTAGAGACCCAATATGGGACATCGAGGGAATGGAACTGCTTCCGGTTCCTGTACACCTCCTCTAAGGCATGGGGGTCACCAGATCTATATGTTTGCAGTCCAATGCTAACAACACATTTGGCATACATGCAAGCATGTGGAAATGATTGTATGTGATTTTACCGAAAATTCAGAGTGGTACATTTCATTGTGACCAAAATACAGAAAACACTGAATATTGTTTTTTTATTTTTATTTGGGGGGTTCCCCCTCCAAGGCCCCTGATTATTTATCCCTATAACACCACCCCAGCCCCACCCCAAGCCATTTTAACCCCTTGCCCCACTACCCTATATATATATTTATTTCATACTTTTGGTGTTTTTCAGTATTATTGTTCCCAATGAAATGTACCAGTCTGAAATGTTTTCGGTAAATTGACTGGGTACCCGTGGAAATGGTTCTTGGTGACATTTACCTTTACCAGGGTGATTCATGGGGCTATGTGCTGGCACAGATGGCGCAGGAGGGCCTCCAGTACCTGCAACAGCACTCTGGAGAAGGCAGGCTGTGATATGTCATGCAGTTGGCTAACAGAGTGCTGGAATGTGCCTGTGGTGAGGAAGTGCAGGGCTGACACCAGCTTCAACAGCGGTGATATGGCTGTCCTGAAGCTGATCCTGCTCCCAATGTCACTCTGTTAGGGAGAAGTCTCCAGAATGGCTAATTTCCCTTACCTTTTGAGTCCCTCAGCAGCTTTGCTGGATTTCTAGGGTTTCATTGTTTTACCTGGTAAGAGTGTGAGCCTTGTTTTCCCACTCTTACATGTGTTTTGCTGTGTGTTGTACATTTTTGTGTTCATGGATATGGGGTCTCACCAACTCCATAGGCATCATCTTTTTACTGTGTGTCACACAGCACCTTTAGTGCAGTGACACAGGGTTGTCTTTTTCAGACTTCCCACTTTAAACTCAATTTTCTGGGACTGACTACTGTCTCCCAGAACATGTAAAGTTGCCATTGACTTTACTAGCCTTTTTAAATGTACAGACCCAGTGCAACCTATCTTCCCATAGAGTACTGGAGGGGTTAATAGTTATCCCCTTTTGTCTGATTCTCATTGGACATTATTTTGTTCCCCTTTCTCTAAGATTTGGTTGGTGGCAGTGGTATCTACCCTTTTCGTTCTATCACGGGCTATGAAAATAGCCTCGGTACCGTTAGAGGCTGTGGTGGTAGCCTCAAACTCAAACCTGCTGGACCCCTTTTATTGTTATTTGGTTTCGGTTGTGGCCCTTGTGCAGGGAATCACAGCACACCCATACCTCGCCACTTGAATCCCGGCCATCATCCTCCTCCTCCTCCTCCTCCTACTCTCCCTGGCCTTCTGCACCTCAATGTCTATTGTAACTACTATATGTGGCAGCATGGTGGTGTTGGGAGAGTGTTCTGGGTGTGGGTGTGGGGCTTTTGTTCTGGATGTATTGGGTGCATCTGGGAGGATTTGGTGCACCTGTGGCCTCATTTACCCCACCGGGGCACATTTACCGGCTCATCCACGGTGCCAGTGTTGCTGGCATGAATTTTCCGGTACCACTGGCATTTTTTTGCCAGTAGTACCAGAAGATCCATGCTCGTAATGTGCCTGTGTTTCCTTGATGCTGGTGTTGCCGGCAGGTGCCAGGGGTTTTGCCGCTGCCTATCTTACTTGTGTTAGCAGTGCCGGTTGCACAGGGTGTGGTGTTACTGGTGCCAGTGTTTACTGCAGAGATGCTTGGAATGTGGCGGTCCAGTAATAGTGCCTGTATGCAGTGTTACAGGCACTTTATTATCAGACCGCAGCACTCGTAATGAGGGCAAAAATCTGTAAAGGAACATACTAAGGAAGGTAAAAATGGATCCCTGCGGTCGTCGTATTTCAAGCAGCCCTTTCTCTGAACTAAATGTGTTTGCACCCCATACCCTTAGCATGTAGCTTTCTGTAATGGGTGGAGGGTCCAGACTGTGACTAAGGTGATCTGTGGATTGCCCAATTTCACAACAAAACAAACAAATCATACATGGTGTGTGCTCCACGTGGTATCCCGTAGTTACAACACCGGTAATTACTTCCGAAATACTTCGAAAATACATAGCGGCTTATGCATAAAGTGGCAAAAAGGGATTGGGGACTGGGGCTAGGGGTAGTAGTGTAGGGGAATTGAAGTTGGTGGGACCCAATTAAAACAAATCAGAGTAAAATGTTGAAGTAATTACTTCGTAGTCAATTACTTCAAATTAATGACTGGCGTTGAAATGACATGGAACCTTCAACATAGCTGGGCAATGCTTTGTGAATTGGGTCCATTGTGTGAACCTTGGGAAATCGATGTATCAACAAGTGCCTGAGCTTTCTTAGATGCCCAAAACATGGCAGCGCATAAAGATCATCCAAATGCAGAAATCAAGCAATTTAAGTATATGTTTTTTAAAAGAACTGACCCATGAGATGTTGCTGAGTGCATTGCATACAAACACGTTCTGAGATCGGGAGTCTTGAAACGAAGAATACATGAAATTAAAAGCATATTGTAATTGTGCAAAAATAACTAGTTAACAAGCAATTAAGAAAGTGCACTTTTTAATGACTGACAGTGTAATATGTAATATTACACTGACATACCCACAGCTTTCAACCTTTAATTTATAATCCCCAATAATATGCTAAATATCATCGCTCGGAATCACAAAAGGTATTCCATTTAAATTAAAAATAAAGCATGTGCTTTGCATTTTATTTTCTTGGGAGGTTCCATTGTCTTGTGAGCTTTTAGGTTCACTTTGGTTTTCAGGCTTCTGCCAGTTTACGCAGAGCTTTTAAAGTGATATGATACATGACAGATTACCTGGAAAGCAATACAAGAGTAGAAAAAGCATGGAAAAGGCAAAAGACAAACAGGCTTTGGATTTGTTTTTAACCAACAAAGCATGGCTACCCTGGCTGTCAGTCAACTTGGAAAAACTGTAGGCTAAGCTGGGGCAAGCCTGTATTTAGAGTGTTCAACCTGCAATTGTTGAAAAGCATGGGAAAGTATATAAGCACAGTGATTCAGCCTGGGATTACATTTTATCCACCCACTTCACCAGAGATGGGCTCATAGAGGTAAAATCGGCCATTTTGTTTTCACAGCTCTTCTTTAGAATACAAAGGGAATAAGGGAGGTGCGTAGGGGTCATTGTAGAACTGCATTACCATAAACGCCACTACTCATTACAACAAAAAAACACTATGATATCTAGTTTCATGAGCAACAAGCATCAGAGCAGCACAAATACTACAAAAAATTCTCGTTGTCACATGCTAACACTGCACCATCTAAACTAACATAAGGCTGTTTTTATTTTTTATTTTTTAAAGGTTTTTGTATTATTAAGGACAATTCATGTTCCTGTTTAGTGCTTTAAAAATGGCGGGTGTAATGGTTTGCTTGCCTGAGGTTTTGACATCTGTACAGTCAAATGTGAGTCCTTGACATTCAGTCCTGCAATTTAGTGGCCTTCAAGCATCCAGCAGAATGTTGGCTACATTTCTAGCTATTGAATACACTCCAAACTTTCAAGAATCAATCAGAAATGCGCAGGACAGGGTTCACCATCGTGAAGCTGGAATTATAGATCATCTTAAACTCAGATCAAGACAAGGGGCCTCCTTACGAGTTTGGCGGTGTAGTGAAAAACTGTGGTAATGCAGTGGTAACTGAGCTACCACTGCATTACCGCACCGACGAACTACAGGTTTGGAGGTAAGGCCAGGGAAACATGAAATTGGTGATATTACTGCCAGAGGTAATACCACAGATGGTAATAAAACCCGACCAAGTGGTGGTAACTGTAAAACCATTTGTTGGTATCTTGGTGGTATTACTGTTGAAATACCACAACACTCGTAATGAGGCTGAACTAGCCCTATTTCTTTTAAAAACGCACAAAGGAAGCAAAATGGAACCCCTTCCTTTTACAGGCAGTGTATTTTAACGCAGCCCGGCCGTTTGACTGGGTGCCTGATTTCATTTTCTGTTGCAATTAGCTTAAGTTTTGGTTGCTTTCTTGTTAATATTTAAATTTATTTCCATGAACTTACTTTGTCTCCTTGTATGACATGTTACTGCGGCAGAGGTTGCCTGGCCTCATTCGGCTATCAAGTATCCCTCATCCGGCTTGCCTGCCCTCGTGTTCTTTTCTTTAGAACCCACCTGCACAGTGAGTCCTTCATCACGAACTATCAGGAGATCAGAGCCGATTGGCTGCTGCCCATATCATGTGCCATTTTAAAGATGTCCTTTCTTGGCAGCGCAGAGAACGAGTACACTGGAAGCGCCTCCTCTGTGCCGAAGTCTCGCCAAAGTCTGGCCCGTCTGTGTTCAGCAGTGCTCCAGATGGCCTCTGGACAGATCACTCTATGGGTAAACGTGTGAACTTTCATGTGAATCCATTATATAGCTTGTGCCTATTGCTTCTTCCTGGCTCCCTGGTTGGCCCACCATGTTGTCTCCATCTAGAACGGCCCCTATGGAATCGATCGCTTATGTGAAATGTCTCCTGCTTAATGCCTGTTCACTAATGGCACATGTGGTACCATTTGTTAAGGATTTCAATCAGGCACAAACCCAGGTCTCGCCTAGCATGTAGAGCGCAATTAAATACTTATTTTATTTATGTCTATAAGTTCAATATTCTAAATGATATGCCACTCAGATCACACCCATCTCAAAATACACCCTAGGTCACACTGGAGCAGGAATCAGGCTAGTTTGTAAAGGTAAATATGTATTTATTTAATATTCAAATCACACATAAATGTTAATAAATGTTAATGCATCTATATATATATATGCATTAACATTTATGTGTGATTTGAATATTAAATAAATAAATACATATTTAGCCTGATTCCTGCTCCAGTGTGACCTAGGGGGGTATTTTGAGATGGGTGTGATATTTATTTATTTAATATTCAAATCACACATAAATGTTAATGCATACATATATATACATTAACATTTATGTGTGACTTGAATATTAAATAAATAAATACATATTTACCTTTACAAACTAGGCTGATTGCTATGGATTTGTGAAATAATGCAAAAGTGTGCAAAAATGCTTAAATGGAGAACAATTCTTAGGAAAGCAACTCTTAACAAGTCCTATCACACATACGCTACAATATAAACAAAAGTACACACTTTAGACCAGTCTGGGATTTGTAGAACACTTTGGATGGAACAAGACAGGTGTAACCTTTGGAAAACTGCAAATTTGCGGCACCATTTCACTATGCGATATTTGCGAAAAATGGGTCAAATACACTGTTCCACGATTTGTTTGTGGATGTAGCTAAGGGTCTTAGGTATCAAAAAATGAAAACAGCAATTTGGTTTTAAAAATGATAGATTGGGTTCATTACACTATATTAATGACTATGGAAAAGAGGATGTCACCCCAGAATCTTCACAGTTACGTGCCCAGCTTAACCCTTCATGTGGTGCATACTCGATTCCTTTCTGGGATCTACTTTAGTTACTCAAAATCACTAGTGACTTATGGTTTTGTAAAAAATAATGAGAGAAAAATCAGCGCAAGAATGATTCTGACAATACTAGGGTTCTGAAATTAAAGATGGGATGGGTTGAGATTGGAATAAGACAATGCAAATTTACTATGGGTCACTGTTCTTCCTATTAATACTTACAGTCCCTTGTGCTTAAAATTGTACCATCAAGATTCTGGTCATGGGATCGGGTAAGGTCTAACAGCAGCACAGCACTTCTGGTGGGATTGGTTCAGCAAGGCGGTTCTGGTCAATTGTGGACTGCACCTCAGACTGGATTTGGATGGGCCCTTCTGGTCACTGGACAAGGTAGATAGCAGGATGCGAGTTTCAGCAAGCAAGCCTTTGTGGTAGCAAGCCAAACTGGATCAATATTAAATCTATTCAAGTTTCTGAAAGAGTTCCGCAATGCTAAAGTCTGGAATCTGCAAGGAAATCTGGAGTCAGCTGAAAGGTGAAGAGTTCTGGATAAAATCAAGAAGTTAGGAACAAGACGCTGCGCGGGAATCTGGATGTGTTCTGGAAGCAGTGTGTCCTATGTGTTGTGTAGTTGCTATATTTATACTACCAAATTACATCACCAAGTTTATGCTGTGGGCCGAATTTCTAAAACACACCCCCACGGCTGTGAGTGTCCACAGGCACTTTCTTTGTTTTGGTTGGAAGTCAGAACAGAGCTGTCATCTTTACGATGGCATTTAGGAACTCCCACATTGATTTTGACCACAATTTAGCTTTCTCATAAATACACATTTTTACAATTATGCCCTCTACTAAAATCAGACACATGCATTACATTTTTATGGTTTATCCTGGTGTCCAATTCCCATCTGTCTGAGAGCAGTCTTTCTCATTCTATGGGATTTCATCAATTTTAATCATAACAGTTTGGATTAATAATTTCTAATTCGGTACTTCTCTGGGCGCTTATCAGTGAATCATGTATATGCAATCCTAAGCTTGCAACATTAATAGTTCTGCTACAATTAGAGGTTTTTTTGTAACTTTGGTTCCTTAAGTGATACAGATTTCATCAATGTCTTCAATGCAAAAGCCTAAAATTAGGTTAACATCTACCAATTTTTAGACTTATCCTTCTTTAGGTTACACAGTTAAAGAGGTCCAAACTTGAGAAATCCGGGGGTGAGCCACTTCACACAGTACTCTGCACCGCATGGCTCGGCCGCTAGGTTAGATTATTTCCTGGTGTCTCATGAGATTATGGGCCGGTCTGCGGGGGTGGATATTCTGGCCCGGACTCTTTTGGATCATGCACCCGTTCTTTTGTCTATCCCGTTGGGGGGTCAGTGGAGGGCAAGACCCCCGTGGCAATTTAAGAGTGATGAGCTCATGGATGTGGTCTTCAGGGAGGAATTGGCAAAGGCCATAGATGGATATTTCGAGGTGAATGATGGGTCAGTGGCATCAGCAGGCATTTTATAGGAAGGATTTAAATGCGTGATAAGGGGGGAATGTATAGCTAAGGAGCTGGGGATCTTGAAGAAGATACAAAGGGACCTGGCGGCTGTAGAAGAGGAGTTACGTGTCTTGCAGGGGGAGGGCCTTGCCCTGACGAAAACCCAGCAAGGGAACATCATACGGAAATTACAGGAATTTCATGCTTTGGCCCAGTGGGAGGTGAAGTATATGTGGGATAGGGCAGCCCCTCGCAAGTATGGAGAAGGTCAAGCCCCGGGGAGGTCGCTTGCTAAAGCCACCCAGATACGTGGCCAAGAGAACAGGGTAGCAGTGATCACAGATGAGTGAGGGGTAGATCACTTTGAAGATGAGGGGATACTTCATGAGTTCCAGGAATTCTCTAGTCACCTGTATGCGTACCAGCTGCAGACCGCACAGGCCGATATTGAGGCGTATCTGGACCAGGTGGGCCTGTATTGGTGTTCAGAGGAGCAAAGAGAGTGGTTGAACAGGCCAGTGATACTAGAGGAGGTGGAGGGGGCCATTAAATCGTTACCGGGTGGGAAGTCCCCATGCCCAGACAGCTTTATTGCTGAATTTTATAAATGCTTTGCCGACAAATTATTACCATATCTTCTGCGAGTGTATCAGGAGTCAGAGTCTGTGGGCCGGCTGCTGGACTCTCTTAAAGAGGCGGTAGTGGTGACCATGTTTCTTGCCCCCAGAAGATAATGTCTCCATGTTTTGAAGGCGCCCTTTATCACTAACAATTCCTTGTCAGTGATTGCATAGTTTAATTCTAGTGCTGAAAACTTACGGGACCAAAATGCTATGGGATGTAATTGTCCTGTGTCAGGGTCCTTTTGCGATATTACCGCTCTCATGGCTACGTTGGAGGCATCTGTTTCGGCCACGTATGGCAGGTCTGGTTGAGGGTGTCGAAGAACTGGTGCCATAGTGAAAACAAGTTTCAGCTCCTGGAAGGCGTTATCTGCTTCGGGAGACCAGAAGAATGTCTTATTTTCCTCAGTAGTGAGGTAATTGGATGAACTACCTGCAAAAACCTTGGAATAAACCGAAGATAAAAATTGGCGAATCCGAGCACACTCTCCACTCCTTTTGTGGATGTTGGTGATGGCCATTGAAGGATAGCCTCCATCTTGCGTGTGTCCATTTGTACCCCTCATGGTGTGAGCATGAACCCCAAGAATTCAACTTCTGTAACATGGAAGAAACCCTTTTCTAATTTGACAAACAGCCAATGCTGTTGAAGTTTTTCCAAAACTGCTCTTACATGGCTGACGTGGTCCTCCTTGGAAGCCGAGTAAATAAGAATGTCATCTATGTAGACAAGTGCGCAAACGTCCAATAATTCATGTAGCACATCGTTCATAAAGAATTGAAACACCACCGGGGCATTACATAACCCAAAAGGCATACCTGGTACTCGAAAAGCCCATATTTCGTTCGGAATGCCGTCTTCCACTTGTCTCCCTTTTTAACTCTCACAAGGGGATAGAATCCTTATAGGTCCAGTTTTGTGTACATTTGAGCATTCTTCCCCTGATCTAGAAGCTCTGGGATAAGTGGCAGGGGGTATCTGTTTTTTACCGTGATTTGGTTAAGCACTCTATAATCTATACAAGTTCTTAAATCGCCCTCTTTCTTTGGTACAAAAAAGAGAGCCGTGGAGGCAGGGGACCTAGATGGGTGGATGAAGCTGTTAGCTAGGTACTGATCCAGGTAAGATTTTAGATGCTGGTTTTCTTGCTCCGTAGAACGTAAATTCGACTGCAGGGAATTTGGGCTCCGGACACAAGATCAATTTGGCAGTCGTAAGGCCTATGTGGAGGCAGAGTGTTTGCTTGCTCCATCTGGAAGACATCCTGGTAATCCAAATATTCAGGGGATAGAGAACCAGAGATCCCTAGAATAGGTTTCGCCTTGAGTTCCCAGCACTTCACATTTTTGTTGTAGCAGATGTTAACACATTCTTGAGGGAAGGTCAGCTCTCGTTTTTGCCTGTCGATCCCAGGGTTGTGGTTTTCGAGCCAAGGCATTCCTATATCATCTGGAACTGGGGAGCTCCAATGAGATCAAAGAAGATGTCTTCTTGATGACCATCCTGACACATAAGCATGACTTTTTCGGTATGTTGTGTCACTGGGCTCAATGACAATTGAGAATCATCCACTGCTGTGACGTTTTCCGATTTTAGCTTTTGCCGGAGAGGAAGGCCCATTCGTGCAGCCAGTTCTTGATCAATATAATTTTCCACCGCTCGGCTATCAATATATGCCTCCAAGGCCTGCACCTTTGACGGTTGTTGATGGTTGACCAAAAGTACCCGGATAACCAGATGTGAGGTATGTGCAGATTCCTTCTTTTCGCTCGACAAGTGGACCCCTACACTTGTCGGGCTTTGGAGTAATCCAGATTTTGTTCCTTTTCATCATTGCCATTGTCCGTTGCACCAACTATCTTCTTGGGGGGTTTTACCGGGCATTCCCAGAGGAAATGTCCTGCTCTCCTGCAGTATAAACAGAGCTGTTGTTGACTTCTTTTCTCTCTCTCTGCATTGTAGATACGGCTCTGTAACCCCCCAATCTGCACTGGTTCAGTTTGTTCGTGGGTTTTGGTTTGGTTGTCCCGGGGTCGCATACAGAACGACCTCCCTTCAGTTCTTGTGCGATCCATTTTTTGATTCTGCAACCTATAGTCAAGCTGCACAGTCAGGTTGATGAATTCCGCACAATCCTCAGGGGGATTGACCACTTGGCTAAAACATCCTTAAGTTCCCCATGCAACCCCTGATAAAAGAGTGTGGTCCTCTTTTCTTCTGGCCTGTTTGTCTGTGCTCTGAGACAATTAAAGATAGTGATGTAGGTCAGCAGGTCTTGATTAACCTGCCTGAGTGACAATAGTTCATTGTCCAGAGCTTGTCCTTGAGTATGCCTAGCAAATATTTTTCCATCTCCCGCTGAAATTCCCCAAAGTCTCGGAGTAGAGGGTCATCCTGGTTTACTAATGGTACTGACCAGTCTGCTGCACTGCCTCCTAAATATGAGAGAACAAAGACAACCCTTCCGCCATCGATAGGAAAACCCCCAGGCCGGCACAAAAAATGGAGGCGACATTGGTTCATGAATATAGCGTACTTACAGGGGTCGCTGGTAAAGCGTTCGGGTGGGGCCAGTGGCACTGCACCTGGAAGAACCACTTGAACTGGTGATGATGGCTGTGGCATGGGAGGATGGGCAAGCCCAGGTAATGGAACCTGACCTGCGTGAGTCTGAAGCATTTGTCTTGCAAAGTCGTCTGTTTGTTCTCAAGCTATGATAAGGTCCCTTCTTAAGACATTGGTTTCTTGTCTGGAGGCATGGACTTCTGCCCGTAATTCGCCCAGTAGCCGGGCCAACTAGTCTGTTTCTGAGGTTTCCATAACGCCCAGGCAGAGATTCATAGAGGCTTTGCGTTCTGTTATGCTCACTGCGTCTCTGCGGGGACTTTGGGGCACGGTTGCAGCCCTCCCTGGAAATGGCTTACCTTTGTCAGGCTTCTTCCCCTGCCCATGTGTTTTGGACTGCGCTGGTTGTTGGCACTGCCACTGCGAGGATATGAGAGGTTGTGAGAATGCTGTGATACGATTGCTGTGTCACTCAAACCCTTCTTCCTAGAATGTGGTGAGCATGAGCCGTCCCATATAGTCTCACCTGTTTAATGATGATGGCGAGCTCTTTGACCTGCTTCTCACTGCAGGGGCGCTTTAAATGGACTGAGTTTCTTCGCTGGTTCATGTGCATGGCAGCCCAGACCAGCTGTGGCTGAACCACTCAGAAGGTAGGTGTCTTTTCAATAGTGTCTTTCCTTGATTATTGTCCATATCCTTTTATAATGTCTTTCCTTTGCTTTCTCCCAATATGTGATATGCGGCCCAGCCGTAGTTGCGAGAAGTGAGCCCCAATGGAAGAGAAGAGAGTTCACGATGTTCCAATAGATGGTAAGGTTGGTTTTAATGTCAAGCACAAGGATTTGTCTGAGCACGACCTTAGCGTAATGTCTTTAGTATTTTAATAACCTTGTTTGTCTTTTTCTCTTGCAGGAATTGTTTGCTGATGTCAGTTCTGCAGTGCTGCTAGCTGGAGATCTGTGGTGAATGATGCATGCCTGGATCCGCGGTGATGCTGATTAAAAGTGGACTCCCGGGTAAGTGTTGTGGCTGGTAGCTGGAATCAGGTAAGGATGCACTCCGACTGCAGTTGCTGCTGGAATCAGGTAAGGATGGCTCCGGCTGTGGTTGCTGCTGGAATCAGGTAAGGATGTGCTCTGACTGCAGTTGCTGCGGGAATCAGGTAAGGATGCGCTCCGACTGCAGATGCTGCTGGAATCAGGTAAGGATGCGCTCTGACTGCAGTTGCTGCTGGAATCAGATAAGGATTCGCTGCAGGCGGCTGTGAGTGTTACGCTGCCATAAGCAGATTAACGCAAAGCGTTTACATGCAGGTGGGGCAGGCTTAAATAGCCTGGCTCCAGCCACACCCATTAGTTCTGACTCATGGCCCCACCCTGCCACTCCTTGAGAATGCTGCACATGCAGCCCAACTCACTCCTATGGCCACCCCCGACTTGGAGGCACGTGGAGGCCCTGCAGGGGAAAACCAGCACTTGCACCAGAATAAAAGTGTGCAGGGCACACTTACTCATGAGCTTGGTGCCAAAGGCGACAGGACTGGGTCCAACTGGACCCTTTAAGTTGTGGAGTCAGTGGTTCTTGCCCAGTGGCCATGACAGTCATGCTCCTAAGTGACTTGGCCATGTTGTGTCCATAAAATATTTTCAACCTCAGAGGCTTCCCAAAGTTTAGATTATGATGCTACACCAGTCTATGAATCAATGTAGCAGAGTAACCCAGGAATCCACTGTGAACCCCCAACAACAACCCCCACATTAGCCCACTTTCGCTCCCACCTGTAACCCCAACCTGCCAGTTATCCTCCACCCTTGTAACCATAGCAACCACCATATGCTCATGCTTGGGTGCTCGCCAGGGCCCATTCATCCAAGAAAGCCTTGTCTGTAGCTGACGCCCTATCTGCCAATTAAATTGCATACCTATACTGCTGCGTCATTCATGATACATGATGCACTTTTTATGGGGCATTCCCCATGGGTTTGTTATTCCCTCAACGACGTGGTGCTCTAGGTAAGGTTTCAAGAAATGTGTTTGCCTCTTCCGGAGTATAAAAAAAAAGAGCACCAGTTTATCATGTTCCACTCTAAGTATGGCTGGGAAGAGCATGGCGTATTTCAGTTTCCTCTCTCTGAGCATCTACTTGAAGTCGATGAATGGTTTCCGGGATGTCTGTACTTTATCCGAGAAGTCCAGAAACAAGCAGACCAGTGCATCTTGATACGTCAGGAGTCTCTTTTCTCTGGCCCTACGCAGCACCAAGTCTCTGTCTTGATAACTGAACAATCGGGTAATTAGTGGCTGAGCTGGAGTGCCAAGCACCGGTTTACTGCCACTAGGTATACCATGGGCTCTCTCCACAATGAACACCGCTGAGAACTCCCTCTTTCAGCAGATTCTCCACCATCCCTTCCATGTTGCGCTGGTCCACCGCCTCACTCCTACAATTCAGAGATTATTCAGCCAAGATCTAGATTCAAGGTCATCTTGCTTACCTGACAGTTCCATAATTGCCTTCTTAATTGTAGCCAGTTCTCTCACAGCTGTGATGGTTTCATCCTTAACTGTGAACACTCAGCCCTCCACCTTGTTCAGGAGATCTCTATGCTTATCCAGGCAGACTTGCACGTGATCCACTTCACAAGCCAGGGTGTCCATTTTGCCATCTAGTGATTGAATGCTTGCTTGTACTTGTACAAAAATCTTTTTAATATCAACGTGTGCACTGCCTGGGTCCACCATCAAGGTTTGTGAGGCCTTGCCTGGGGAGCACTCCCCCATTGCCATTGATTTGGCCGGGGTTGGGGCTTCAAAGTGCAGATTTGGCTGCTGCTTGCCCAATTACTGAGACATTGACATGATGCAATCCCACGGTCCTGACCAGCTCCGAGGCTGTAACTGATCAGCTGTCCACACCTAGAGACGTTCCTCAATGCTCACCCCTGAAGCGTTGTCAGTTATTGTTCCCTTTTGTGGCGTGACAAGGTATCTTTGGCAGCTACGTTCCACTTTACACTGTACGTGGGTTTTAGTAGACTGGGGTTGAATTTACTCACAGAGCCCAATGTGTGACGCACCGGGAAGGTCGGGGACGGTGCTGCCAGGCGTATAGGTGCCAACTGTTGTATACATCTCCAGGTTTTCATTCACCCTCTGCAGATGGCTCTTTCCATTAGAAGTCTGCTTAGGCAGCAACCCTGTCACAAATCCACCAGGCAGGCTGGCAGCGCTCTGCCAGATGTCTCCCCCTCCTCTCCTCTGCACTCCAGGCTCCTGCAGGGCTGCCCCGTTAGTTGGGGCAAAGCTTCCTCTCGGGTGCGCCACCCACAATGCAGTTGAATTGCTGGGGGTTGCCGGTGCAGCTTGCCAGGACTGTGGTCCCTCACCCGGTGCTGACACACTGTGCTTAACACCCCTTGGCCGCAGGGCACTGGGGCCCCCTTCTGTGTGTCTGGCGATGAGTGGGAATCCAGTCAAAGTAGGAGCTTCCCAACCGCTTCACTGTGTAGCAGCATAGGAGAGCCGCCACAGGGGGAGGCACAGCCCCCGCCACTCGCTACCCTCCCAGGGATGGCTGAAGTCAGCAGTGCGATTCACTAGTGTCCATGCCTGTTTGTTGGCGGAGAGGGGATGCACAGTCGCTGCACCTTCACCGCCTTCAGCTGACCATGGAGATCTGGCCCGCCTCATGTAGCAGGCAGCTGTTCTCATAAATTACAGTGACCAACAACCCCACCTCTGTATTAGGCTCCAATTGTAGTCCCACGCAAGGCCACAGCAGTGGATTTTTGTTGAATATGGGATGCAGGGCTCCCCACATGCCCAGGCCTTGTCTCAGTCACTTCCGGGCTAACCTCTGTGTTCTCTGCTATAGCCGCACCAGTGCCTCACACAGGCGCACCGTGTTGCTGCATTGCGAATGCCACAGGCGTGGATATCTTTGCAAGCAGAGCACGCCAGACTGTCAAAGTTTCCATAAACGTTTGCCAATATTATTTATACATATGAAAACCAAATGAGGGTCTCAGCAGTTCGAGTCGAGTAGGATGTAGACTGGATAGTTTACGTTGCCTTGGAGGTCACGGCCTGCAGCCATCTTGACAGGGCTCTCTAGCGCACCCTGTTTCTATTTTCTTGTTGAATTCAATTGCAAGGACATGGCATGTCTTCACATATGACAGTTTCTGTACTGCTTACATTTCTGCCCTTCCATCAAGTACAGCTGCTGAATATGTTTGCTCTGGTACAGATAAGGTATAGATAATCTGTCCTCAGTAACAAATGAAGAGACCTCTGTCATGTAGTTTCACTAACTTCATCAGCTTGCTTTGGTTTGCAGCTAAAATCATTGTACCATCTAATTGAACATTGAAAGAGGTACTGCAGAAAATGTGTAATTACTCAAGCATTCCTGTAGATCAATGTCAGTTCGACTTCATGAAGCAATCAGCAAACGTGTGAACGAAGGACGATCTGCCTTCAGCTGCACTATGGTGTCTGATACTTATGTCTTAACAAGTGTATGTGCACCTTTACACAACTGAAGGTTCTCTTTCTTCACTGGTGCCCACACGTCACAACTGTCTGATTCAATCTGGTCTTCTTTAAAGTTGTTGTACATTTGGCAACCTTTTACTGTCAGTCTTGATGTGTCTTTCTGAATTTTTTCATCCAGAAACACAATTTCCATGATTAGTCAATCTAATGATCGATCTGTAGATCTGTTGAACATCTACCTTTTGACATGTTGCTTTGGATTTCTGTTAGGTGGTTATGGTTTGACTGTTTGTAATCTGTGATTCCTACATTTCTTTTTTGCTTATGTAAACCGCCTTGACAGCTCAGGAGAGGCTAAAAAGAAATACGCTGGAGCCTGTTTATTTTGAGTAATGTTAACCACACCAACAATTACTTTCATTGCCCTGTTTTGATGTTCTAGAGCTTCATCCGAACCTAAAGCACAAAAGGGTACTACCCAATTGCCTTTCTGAAACTCATTCCACAAGTCCGGGTGATTGCTTTCAAGCTGTTTCATTTCTGCTAAATGCCATGCTATCATACTTGCATAGTTTATCAAATAAAGGGCACAACAGTAATTAACAAACTCTTTAAGTGATACAAGGTGTAAATCCTAATTTGCAGTTTTGACGGATCTCATAAATAAAAGCATTGTGTCCACCATAGGAATGTACTGAAGACATACTCTGAGCGTTGGTTTTTCTTGAGATTCTTTAGCCTCAAATGCTTCCATTTTGGCCACCACATTCAAATTTGTCAGAAATGTCATAATGTAATTATGGACTGATTTTCTTTCTTGGGAATTATGCACTTGCAATCTTTTAAGTAATTTCTTAAGCTCAGGTTCCATTCTTTCCATGATTTCAACATGTTCGTTGTAAAATTAATCGATGATGCATTTGAAAAGTGCAAGCCTTAGTGACATGTGTGGTTCAACTGCTCTCCTTACGCACTTCCCTGATAGAATCTTCGACACAACATTTGCACCATATAGTACAGTTAAGGTGGCCTCAGTGTGTGTACCATCCAAGAAAGATCCAATAGCTCGAAGCATCACCATTATTTTATGTAGCTCACCTGGCCTTAGGATCCAGTTCATTAACAAGTATTTTTTAACCATAGCTAATTTTAAAACAGGCTTGTAACAGACAATATCCAATGTTACAACTTTCTTTGATTTTAGGGTGACAATAGATGTTGTTTTCCCCAACTCCTTCATGAATGTGAGCTGTTTGCTTGTTGGGCTGTCTTATATGAGTGGCAGTACGCACACTCTAGTCTTTTCAGCTGGAGGCTCAAGATGATGGTACTGTAGTGAGTGGTTCTGACTCTGTCTCAGATTCATCAGTCTCGGTTTCTTAAGTGAGATTACAATGTGTATCAAGCAACTCATCATCGAAACATTCTTGAAAATCACTCAACGGCATTACTTACACCATCATCCAAAGTAGGTCCTAATGCATGCAGGAATCTAGAATACCCTTGTTCCTCTCTGCATAATCAGTGATTTGACTGCTTACAGGATTCTGTTGTCTACACCCTTTGGGAATGTTGCACGATATGACCTCAGACAGCGATTGAGGAATCTTCTGCAGTGATCGTAGTGATGATGGTCCTGGTTTTTCTTTTGGGCTAAGGACATCTGACTCCTCCTTTTCCTGATAGACAACCATAAGTGTACTGTGCAAAGTTCCTTTACCATACAGAGTATCCTCGAGGAAGAAAATGTTGTCAGAAGTACAATAGACAAATCTGCTTCTGACCAACTCTGAGGGAACGTAAGATCCTCCACATTCTTCCATGCATTTTATTACCTATGTGGCTATCAGTGTCTCAAACCAAAAGACTCTGTTGTAATCTATAGAAGCTCCTATGACATGCAGAAATTGAATGATGAATTTGCTGCCTGTAATTGTGTGCATTTTGAGCCCAACTGCCACTTGCAAGGGCGTTTTGCAGCTATGCTGTGTGGTAGAAGTGGTTGTCTAAGAGGCTTTTCATGGTGATAAAATTTCAGATATAAACACTAGCAGGTGTACCTGTGCTTTGCACTGTAATTCCTAAGGCTGCAGCGTGTAAGCTTGAAGTGCCATACCCGTACGTGTACGTCTAAAGCATTTAAGCTTTGTACTGTTGAGATGAAATACATTCATCAACTTCAGTGGCAAATGAAGTTTCTGTTAATATCATGAGAGATTTGCCATGATGTGATGGACAATGTCATTGCAGACACTACTGAAGAGACATGCACCATTTCCTGTCACCCACATTACTACAAAAGCACTGTTTTGTATCACCATCATGACTTCAAAAGTGACTGTCACTAATGTCAGCTATAATGCTGATAGTATGGAAAGTTTAGGAACAATGAATAATGAACTTTAGGAACAATGAATGAAGAACTACGTCAGAACTATGGTATGAAGAGCCATATGGCAGGGGTAAGCATTGCAGACCACGTACCAAAAAGAAATCTGCAAACGGTATATTGTTACTTTGTCTACACCATGAAAGCTACCCACATGCCAAATTTCAGGTGTGTAGCATGTTGGGAAGTATGCTGACCATTTTGCACAGACACACACACATATCCAAGCATTGCAGACTGCGTAAAGAAAAAAGGAAAACACGTATATTTTGTACTTTTTACATTGTCTAAACCATGGAACCTATCTATATGCCGAATTTCAGGTATGTAGCATGTTGGGAAGTATGCTGAACATTAAGAACAGACACACACACACATGTCCGATCATTGCAGACCACATAAATTAGAACATTTCATGTATATCATATGTTGGACATTTGTATGGCATCTATACACAAGTGTTTCTAGGCGCCACAAGACAAAAGAGTAGGGGGAGGGCATAGGAGAAAAAACAACAGTAACGGTCGTACTAGGTCTTGTGACATTCTTATTGTGCAAATGCAAAGCCAAAACAGTGCAGGGGAGGTATATAGGAGGGCACATAGGTGGAGGGGCAGGGAATGTAAGGGGGAAGGGAGGGAGAGGTCGAAGTGCAAGAGTGGGGGGTGCATGTGGGGGAAGAGCAAATGCTAAGGGGAACCACTAAGGGCAAAGTGCCTGGGGAAGGGGGGAAAAGGAAAACAAGTGCAGTGGACGGGGGAGACAAGATTCAGGCTAGTCCAGGAAGGGCAAATACTGAAGGGGTACTGGGGGTAACTGGTCAAGGGTGGGTCTGGCCCCAGTAAACTCAGAAGTGACAAGACACCAGTCACAGTGGCAGAGGGACATTAGCATGAGAGGGGGAGAGGGAAGGAGGAGGAGAAAAGGAAAGGCTTGAGGAGTTTACAGAATTTGAGAAGATCCAGCTCAAGTCTGAGGGGGGCAGAAAGTGGGAGGAACGCAGGGAGCAGGCATTCCAATGAGAAGGATCTCTGTTTTACTAGCATTAGTCAGAGATCATTAGCAGAGCACCATGCCTGGATAGCAGTCAGGCAATCAGGAATGAGGGGGAAAAGAGGAGGTAGAGGAGGGAAGCATAAAGGAAAGCTGTGTGTTGTCAGCAAAGCGCTGGAAGTGACGAGAGAAGGAGGCGATCAAGCAGGCGAGTGGACATGGTAGATGTTGAAGATCCATAGTGATTGGATAGAACCCTGGGGGATGCCACAAGTAGAGCGTGAGGTGGAGGAGAGAAAAGGGCCCAGCTGTACTTGGGGATGTCAATTTGAAAGAAAGGACGTCAGCCATGCCACTGCCCGGTCTGTGGTGCCTAGGGTATCATGGAGATGATTTATGAGGATGGCATGATTGAAAGTATCACAGGCAGAAGAAAGATAAAGGAAGATCAGAACTGAGGGGTTTGAGTCCAGGTTAGAGAGCAAGTCTTCAAGGGGGTTCAGCAGAGCAGTTTCCATTCCTCTGGATGCTCGGAAACAGACTGGTGTTTGTGGAGGAAGCCAGCTGATTCAGTGTGGCGGGTCAATTGAGGGATGGCCAGCTTCTCAATGAGTTTGCCCAATAAAGGGGTGATAGAGATAGGGTGATACTTAGCCGGGCCTGAAGGGTCTACAGATGGCTTTTTAGGAGAGGGTGCACCATATAATGCTTGAGTATTTGAGCGAAAGAGCCAGTTGTGAAGGAGCGGTTACCGAGGTCTGCCATGAAGGGGCAAGAGTGGAGATGTTGTCATTGATAGTTCTGGAAGAGCAGGCAGCACCTATTTGGAGGAGACTTGCATAGAGCGGACTACTCTAGAGAACACATCCAGTGCAATGGGAGAAAGGAGGACAGTAAAGGGAAGGGCAGAGGGGGACAATGGAGGCAAGAGAGGAGGGGGTGAAAAGAGGGGAGGTGATGACAATGAGGCCAAGTTTTTGTGGAGAAGTGGGTGGCCAGTGCAGTAGTGAGGCCTGGGAGGGTAGAGGAGAGGAGGAGACTGCAGTAGAATTGGGAAGTTCCTTGAAGATTTTTAAGAGTTTTGCTGTATTGTTGATGGCCCCAGTGAGGCGGGTTTGGACATAAACCCTCTTCTTGGAGCAGATGGTGAGACAATATTGCCTATGGAGCAGCCGGCATGCCAGTTTATTAGAGGTTTTACTTGATGCCGGACACTTGCATTTCAAAGCTGCCAAGTCAGAATCATATCAATAGTTGCATCTGGAGGCAGGCCTCATGCGGATACTCATGACAGGAGCAAGGATGTCCAGAGTGTTGGAGGTGGAGTGATGGAGGTTATCCAATGCAGAGTTAGTAGAAGTGTCAGCGGTAGGGCAGGAGGGAGGGTTGAAGGTGGCGGCAAATGCAGCAACTGATACACACTTCATCAGTCGAATGACAGAGACGGAGACTGGCAGTGTGGGCAGAGACATTTTCAGTGGGCCAGTGAGCTCAATGTGGGCAGAGAGGAGAAAGTGGTCAGACCATGAGAGAGGAGTAGTTAGAGGGTTGGAGAGAGGGATGTCTGATGAGATGAGGGCATCCAAGGTGGGTCAGCAGTGTGGGTTGGACCAGAAGGAAGAATTGTGAGGGAAAGAGTCGCAAAGGTCATGAAAGAGAACATTGGCCAAGTAAGGGGAGTCCAGATAGATGTTGCAGTCCCCAAGGAAGAGATGCTTGGGGAAGAGGCCAGGAGAGAGGAAGAGTGGTACACCCATTCCGAGAGGAGGAGCGGGTTAGGTCCAGGGTGCCTGTAGATAGCGGCGAGAGTGAGGGAGAGGGATGGAGAGACAGAGAGTCTACAGAGGAGGCATTCAAAGGAGGAGTAGGAATGAGTGGGAATGATGGTGACAGGAACCCACTTAGGGAACATTAGGGCTACTCCACCCCAAGTCTGGATGTCTCTGGGGTTGGACAGGATCTTGTAGCATTCAGGGAGAAGTGTGTTGAAATCAGTGACAGGGCTAGCCTTGAACAACGTCTCAATGAGAGCAAGGATGTCAAGGTCAAGGTCTTCAAGGAGGAGAGAGATGTCAGAGGAGTGACAGCGGGTGAGAAGTGAGGGTAGCTCAGTGTTACTTGTTGCCCCCTTTAAAAGTCTTCTGAGTGGGGTACAGGGGTGGGGTACCACCAACAAAGGGGGTGGGGATTGAAGGTGGATAGAAGAAGGTAGCATGGTAGGAGGGTTTGGGAAGTTGAAAAGATATGGTAGGTGCCTGTCAAGAAGGAGGAGGTTGGGTTGAGAAGCATGTGCCATGATAGTGCCATTTTGATAAACATGATGATGCACCTGGATGATGAGAAGTGTGCCAAGAGCACTTCCCATCTGGTACCACCATTAATGGATGAGGAGGAGAAAGGAGATAGGATGGAGACCATATGGGGAATCCATAGGTTAGGAGAAGGAACGGTAAAGAGAATGTCTGTGACAGTCTGTCTGGAGGTAGGTATTGGCAATGGGCAGACCAGGGTTGGAGACCAGCAGAGCCTTCTTAAGTTTTTTCCTTCCAGATTTCGTGAGAGAGGGAGGATATTTGATGGAGAAGTAGCAAGAATGGATAGGCGAGATGGAGAGTGCCATGGGTCAAAGAGGGGGATGGTGGAATAAGGAGATCTGTAGTGGAGGAAAAGGGAAAGAGGTTTTAAGAGCACGGCTGAACTCACCAGGCGGCATAGCAGCAAAAAGTAGCAGAGGAGACCAGCAATATAAACAGCAAGGGCCCAAAGAGGGAAGCTATTTCAGGTTGTAGGGGTTATTAAACAATTCAGAAAGCAGAGTCCTAAAATGCAGTACAAGCAAATACAGTGTAGGTTCCAAGGCACATCTATATTTGAATTTCAAAGCAGAGCCCTAAAATACAGTAAACACAAGTACAGTGCAGGTTCCAAGGCACACCTAGATTTGAATTTCTAAGCAGAGCCATAAAATGCAGTACAGGCAAATACAGTGTAGGTTCAATGGACATTTAGTAGCACAACTTAACCATAATATCCCTGACTTTAAATACATGGAAAATAGAACATACTGAACCCCTAGCTAGTGATTTCGATGTCTGCGAACTACTGCCATGTCCGCGGACATATCGAAAATCTGAGCGAAGTGAATGTAAATTTAAATAGTGTGCCCCATTTCCCCTTTGAGGTTGGATCTGAAAAGAGCCGTTTTTTTTGTTTTTTTTGCAGATGCATGACAGACACCTGTTATTTTGTATTTTTTCTTCTTTTTTTCTTACTTTACTCCTAAAATCTTCACATACCCTTCTCCAAAGCAACCCTTACATTCCAAAACAACATGGCATTTCCTATAAAAGATAAGGAAATGCCATCTTCTTTAAAATAAACAGCATTACTGGAATCAATATTATCATTATTACAGAAGAACATATCAGCTCTAAGCGTGAAGGCACACATGCCTCGGTTGATTACACACCTAGCATTGTTTTGCTGAGGACAAAAAACTGAACTATTGTCCCATATTGCCCTAGGTAGTAATCCAGAAAAAATTACTTTGGCATTTGGAAGGATGTTCATTACTGCTTGAACCAAGTGTTCCAAATCTGGCAACAAAGTAGGGGCACTCACATAGCCCAAACGGAAAGCACCATAGTGCAAAACTACCACATGGGGACTGTTGATCCTGCCCATATCTTCACAAACTTGTACAATTCCCTGTACATTGCAATCAGGCACAGTGCTCCACACGACCTCCACTCCTTTAACATCAACATTCTTTGCAACATGCCTGCATTGAGCATACTGTTGTAAACCATGCACAAACATATCTCCGAGCACCAACACCCTGACTTTCGAAACTTCTGCCATCTTCACTACACACAGACTCTTTCAACACAAATCCACAAAATCAACATCTGATTGGCTGATCCCTACAGTCTTCTTTCCATGCTGGATTTGCTGGAAAACCCCGGATGTAGCACGCCCTGTCCACGGACAGCCGTGGTGTCCGCGGACCGCATAACTCTTGGACAGCCTTTCTACCATTTCCACTTCACTCTCTGTGCTATTCCTTCATTGCATACAGCTAAGCAGTCACACAATACGGAGAACGTCCTCAGAACACCCCCATTTTGTTTATTTTCGAACATTTCAGGACATTGCGAGTGTTCTTATAACACATGCAACATGCCAGCGAACAATACAGACAACATCCTCAGAACACCCCCATTTTCTTTATGTACGAACATTTCAGGACACCGCAAGTGTTTTTCTGGCTCACTCTTTTTTCTTTTGCTGACATATCTAGGCCACATGGTTTTCTTCAGTAACAGTCAGAAACTAAAAATTGTATTTTATCTGTAGACGTATCCTACAAGTAGGTTCTTATAGTAAGTCCCTTAGAGTCCAGTCACATCATATGAAACATATACATAGGGGAAGGCACAAGCTTTAAAGACAGCATTATTTTCAAGCAAATAAATGATGATTTCTCTGTTTCAAAGCTGCTATTTACCCTATGTATATGTATATTGGTATGTGTTCTTGTCTCTTTCTGTTTTCTCTATAGTAATGCAATTATGTAATACATGGGTTTTATTAACTACTTATTACATATTTCACAGTACACAAAAATCTATTAAGAAAACAATTATCATTTCATTATTCAACATATTAACATTACGAATATTATACCTCCATCTTGTACGCTGCACACAATGCTATGTTTCTGCATTAGTAGCTTAGTATACTAGATAGAACCCCATAATAGAATGCTATTTATATCAATTCATCGTTCAAAGCACTAATTAGGGTATGATATTTATTGCAATGATCCTTGACACTTTTTTCACAACATTATAATAAGAATCCCTTGTACACATATTTCATGAAAAGTACATACACATGTGATGTCATCAGTGATGTCATCAATGGCATTTGTGATGTCATCTTTGATGTCCTGGGTGTTACTCTTAGCAGTGCACGGTGGTGCCGCAAGTTATGGTTGCTTAGCTTACTATAACTGGCAAATTTCAGGGGTTTTTTGGTTTTACTTGGAACCATAACGTCCCTTTAACAAAGTTTTTTTATTAGCACGCAAAAAATATACAAAGATGGAGTGTAAAAAGCAATTTCTCAGAGATGGATGTACACAGAATGTTACAAACTAAGATTTTATGGTCATTTACAGTGAAGGTCAGCTGCTTCCATCTTTTGCTCGCGTGCCGGAGAGGCCCACGACTCGCACTATAAGGTTCTATTGCTTTTTACCTTGACAGACAGGGATCGTGCTAAAAGACTTCTTTTGAAGGAGTGTTGCAAAAACGTAAGACACGATAAGGATGAAATTTCTGAAACGAAACCACTTTTATATATAATATCACTATGAGAAAGATGGTTGGCACAGACGGAGTCGTATTTTGGGACAGCACTACGCTTACACAATGGAAAATGCCAATATAATGTAAGTAACCCTTTAGATTATGTTATACCGGAATATAATAACAATAGCATGGCGTTAAAGCCCGGTTACGTTGTACTTGTTCGTTCAATGTGGCATAGTGTTTTCTACCGCGCACTATCACCGCCGAATTGGTCCCCTGTCGCTTAGAGGGCTCTGAAAAAGGCAGTGGACAGAGGGTGGGTTAATGGGAATAAGTTAGCATACTCCATTGCACTATCCTCGCTAGCAAATAGTTTCACGCCCTAATAAATAAAATGAATATTTTTAATGAAGATCGGCTGGTGAGACTAATTTATGTTTTTTAAAAAAGGTATGTCCTTCCGTACTGTCCATGCCACGATTTTCAGACCCCGGCCGACGGATTTTTTAACTGCCAGGTGCAGCTACTTTTAAACAACTTCATGACCCTTACCATTTTATGGGACAATAGCCAAGGACCAATATGCCCTTACGCGGTACTAGCGGCTGGAAGCAACATACCAACCATTATGGTGGTCTAATGCCTCGTTGTTGGAACAGCCTTCCAATTATCAGTGCGACCATTTGCTTCTTTTATCATAAACCAACACCCTGTGTACCGCAAAGGAATAGCGCGTGACTCAAGATGAACTTTTCCGGATCGACAGCAAAGACAAATGCAAATCGCTGAATATTCTCTAAACATTTGATGTCAAATAAAAGTACTTACGAAATGTACAATCTTGCTGTTTACTTTTAAATCACAGTTTCATATTCCGAATTGTGGCGCGCTGTGTTGTGAGATGATTTGTGTTGTTTTCCGGGTTCTGTGTAAAGTCACGTAGGACTGGAGAGGACTGGGCCTTACGCGGTACTAGCGGCTAGAAGCAACATACCAACCATTATGGTGGTCTAATGCCTCGTTGTTGGAACAGCCTTCCGATTATCAGTGCGACCATAGTGCTTCTTTTATCATAAACCAACACCCTGTGTACCGCAAAGGAACAGCGCGTGACTCAAGATGAACTTTTCCGGATCGACAGCAAAGACAAATGCAAATCGCTGAATATTCTCTAAACATTTGATGTCAAATAAAAGTACTTTACGAAATGTACAATCTTGCTGTTTGCTTTTAAATCACTGTTTCATATTCCGAATTGTTGCGCGATGTGTTGTGAGATGATCTGTGTTGTTTTCCAGGTTCTGTGTAAAGTCGCGTAGGACTGGAGATGACTGGGCGCGTTTGGCTACGCACCCTGTACCGTCACGGAGAGACACGGGGAATATGAATGCTTTGATAATGTCAGGCTTAGGGGCGGGAGATATGATTTAGTGTCGCAAAAGCAGGTCAGCCAGGTCGATGGGGCAAGTGATAGGATTATCACATAATGTCGACGCACAGCAGCCTGATTTATTGTTTGTTTAGTGGACAAAAAGTCGGGTAAGGGCTATAAGAAATTGTAATGTCAACAGACATGTGGAGGGTTCTTAGAACACTTTCAACCTGACAATGAACAATACGAATAGCGTTCTCAGGACACACCCATTTTGTTTAATTGCAAACATTACCTCCACGTCCACTCTTCCTCGTCCCAGTACTTACTTCATGATGCCCCTGCCTCTGACACATGACCTTCTTCTATTTCTTTAAATTCCTATAACTCCTCCCCCACATCCACATCACTCAGTTTCATATTACCAAGCCGGAGCATGGGACCTTCCCCGCAGGGAGGGTGAGGATGGTCGTCAGTACTGTGACGAGGAAGAGAACCGGTAAGTAATCAGAGCATTTCAGGACACTGCAAGTGTTCTTAGAACACATTCAACTTGCCAGAGTACAATACGACAGCGTCCTCAGGACACCCCATTTTGTTTATGTATGAACATTTAAGGACACCGCGAGTGTTCTTAGGTCAATTTTAGCTTGCTTGCGTACAAAACAGACACATACTCCGTCCTCAGAACACCCCACCATTTAGTTTATGTAGAACATTTCAGAACAGCAGTGTTGTCGGCAGACAAATCGAACACAACAAAAGCTTCTAGCATATAAAAAAAACAGAACATTGAACCTATCTCATACTGCCCCACCCTCCCCAAACACTCTTACACACCAACACACTCCACTAAATACAATTTTTAATCCAAGTTCCACCGCGTTGTCCGCGGTCGTCCGCGAATGCAAGATTGTGGGCGCCACAGAAAATCTGACACGCTCCACGCACCACGCAGTCCAATCAGCAAACACGTTGGATGTCCGCGGACATCGCGCAAGCCGCTCGGCCAATCAGGGCACTGTCCGCGGAGCGAACAGGGAAGTCCGTCCGCGAAGCAAACGGAGATATCACTAATTTTTTTGCCTTACATTTTGGTCATTTATAAAAAAAAACTACTGGACGGATTTACACCAAATTTGCAAAAGCACGCTTTCGGGACCAAGCCCCCGCTCCTGCCACAAATTTGGTGTAAATCCGTCCAGCTATCTATGGGAAAAAACAAAAGTTTTGGCACCCCCCTATAACTTTGCCCTCCCTGGAACAAACCTGGGCCATATACTTTTTTTGCAAAGTTTGGTGAGGATTCGTCCAGAGGGAGCGAAGTTATAAGCCACCCAAAAAATGCTCTTCCTATGGAAACACCAACTTAACCATAACTACATGGACGCTACCGCGTCCATGTAATATATATATATATATATATATATATATATATATATATATATATATATATATATATATATATATATTCAGTAAAAAAAACGTTGATAAAGGGACGTTATGGTTAAGTTGCACTACTAAAAATCTATGAAATTCAGTAAAAAACTTTGCTAAAGAAATTCCAAGTAAAACCGACATTTGTGATGTCATCTTTGATGTCCTGGGTGTTAGTCTTAGCAGTGCACTGTGGTGGCGCGAGTTATGGTTGTTTAACTTACCATAACTGGTGAATTTCAGGGGTTTTTCAGTTTTACTTGGAACCCTAACATCCCTTTAGCAAAGTTTTTTTTTACTGAATTTCATAGGTTTTTAGTAACACAACTTAACCATAACGTCACTTTAACAACATTTTTTTTACTGAATTTCATAGGTTTTTAGTAGCACAACTTAACCATAACGTCCCTTTAACAAAGTTTTTTTACTGAATTCCACAGGTTTTTAGTAGCACAGCTTAACAATATCCCTGACTTTATATACATGTAACATAGAGCATACTGAACCCCCGCTACTGAATTTGATGTATGCGGACTCTTCGTATGTTCGCAGACAGATGCGGACAGACGCGGATAACAGCAGCACTACTCAAAAAGTCAGGGGGTATCTTAAATTGTTATATCATAACTTATAAACACTGCACAAGTTCACAAACCAGCAAACATACACATTATATTTAGTAATAAATAAGAAGTGTAACCCATATATGTAACACATCAACCATTCATTTAAATACAATATGTTCTAAAATGGAATATACCAAAAGAAGAACGATAGGCTTCCAACATAATTACCTCACAGAAACTCCACAACTAGGAGCAACAGCAAGGCTACAAACCAGTAAGAACACAATTTACCAGAAGCTAGTAAGTGTACTTCATTTTACTCATATATTTCTAAAATTTCTGTATTAGATACAAAAAAAGTGATATAATTTTCTTTTCTCACAGAAATGTCCAGTACTTAGGAGTGGCTTGAGGAGAATTTCCCACATGAGGAAATGTCGGAAGATAGTGAACCTAATGGTAGACACTTTTCTATATAAACCAATTAATAAGTATTACTTTATATACACTTAACATATACATTTGGTTTTTGTACAGACCATACAAACATTGAAAATATTACACCAAAAGAAATATTAGATAAGACTCTCCAGCGCATGAAGAAAAAATGGACATGCTCATGGCAAATTTGAACAATTTGAAAAGCTTTATGGAGGATCCTTGAAAGAACTCGAAAGAAAATACTAGATACTATTGTCCCACATGTACCTGTCCCCCCTAACCATATCCCAGTCAATTATCCCCAAACCCTCTCCATGAACAAAAATGTTTTGATGATCCTTCTTCACCTCATATGAATCCTCTTGAAACCCTCAATTCTCCTGTGTTTTTCTCAGTTTCTGCTTCACCGTCTCTTTCATAAATTTTACACCCACATATAATAAAGTAAAATTATAATATGTGTCCTAATTCATTTCTTGCTTTTTTGTTTTTTTAAAAGCAGTTGAGGTGTCCGTGGACAGCGCGGGTGTCTGGAATGTCTGTAATGAAACGAAAATGGGGGCGTCCTATGGACACTATTCCTGTCCGTACTGTTCGCAGGCAAGTTGAAATTGTTATAAGAACAAACGAGAACCAACAAAGTGTCCGGGATGTCCGCAATTAACCAAAATGGAGATGTTCTAAGAACATTATGCCTGTCCGTAATGTTCACAAGCAAGTCCAAACTGTTCTAAGAACACATTCGGTGTCGGGGATGTCCGCAATCAAATGAAAATGGCGGTGTCCTGAGGACAATATACCTGTCCGTACTGTTCGCAGGCAAGTTGAAACTGTTCTTAGAACACACGAGATGTCTGCGATGTCCGTAATTAATCAAAATGGAGGTGTCCTAAGGACACTATACCTGTCCGTACTGTTCGCAAGCAAGTTGAAACTATTCTAAGAACACAAGAGGTGTCCGGGATGTCTGCAATTAACCAAAATGGAGGTGTCCTAAGGACACTATACCTGTCCGTAATGTTCGCAAGCAAGTCGAAACTGTTCTAAGAACACTCTCGATGTCCGCGATGTCCGTAATTAATCAAAATGGAGGTGTCCTAAGGACACTATACCTGTCCGTACTGTACGCTGGCAAATAATTGAAACTGTTCTAAGAACACACTCAGTGTCTGGGATGTCTGCAATTAATCAAAATGGAGGTGTCCTAGGGACACTACACCTGTCCGTACTGTTCGCAGGCAAGTTGAAACTGTTCTGAGAAAACACTCGGTGTCCGGGATGTCCAATTAACCAAATTGTAGGTGTTCGTACTGCCTAAAGAATATCTACGCACATGCGCACCACACCCGTAAGTTCTACGAACATTGCGCCTGTCCGTTAGTGTTCGCGTCGCTTGTGTCACATTTTAAATAATTTCAGGACCCGAACACTGTCCGGAGAACACCCGCGCGCATGCGCACAACCGTTCCCGTGCATCTGATGTCCTGCGAACACCTCTTCCTTTCGCGGACATGTTCGCGACACCATCATGTGACCGCACCCACGCTGAGCGTGTGTCCTGAATTGCGGACACTGTCCGGGTCCCCGAACATTTTAAAAGTACCTTTTCAGACAATCCACAGTATGTTATACTAAAAATGCACCATAGCACATGTCCCAGACAATAACCCTGACTTTCCACATATTTTTTAGAACTTTTTGAGCCCTTTTGGGGTGTTCGTTCAGTCTGCGGACAGCACGGCTGTCCGCGAACCGTGCACCAGCACCCCTATAAAAGGCCACACCCCAGAGCTCATCCTCATTGTATTTCTTGCTACCTTACAGAACACAGTGCATTTTGCTGCCAATTTGTGAAGATTTTGAAGATTTTCTTCTGAATCCTGATGGCATTCATGGCTCCTCTACTGCCACCTGGTGCTACATCTGCCTCAACACCACCCGCACCCCCTCCACCACCACCACCTCCCCATGGGCGTGAGGAGGGGAACAGGCGTGAGGATGCAGAGGATGATGACGAGGATGATGAGGATGAGGTGGTGGAAGTCCCTACTACCAGCACTTGCCGTGATTCTTGGGTGTGGCGGTTATTTACCATTCATGGTAACGTATCCAAGGCGCGTGCAAACAAAGTCACCTGCAACGAGTGCAAAATGGTACTGAGTCGCGGGAGGCCTGGTTCGTACAGCTTTTGGTACTATGAAGCGTCACCTAAAGTCATTCCACGGTAGAGCTGTTCGTAAGTTTGTACCTTGCAACGAGCATAGTAGGTTGAGTTCCTCTACTTCATTCTCTGTTTCTGCTGCTCTCACCACAAGAGACACTCCTGTGGGAGAGCGCTTCCCTCCAGGTGTCTCACAGGCCATTCACAATGCTGATGACCCTTACCTTTCGAGGGTCACAGTTTTGTGTATGTACTCCGATGAAGTACTCTGCAAGGGGGAGAGACTTCGTAGTGCTTTTGAGACTCTGGTCTCAGAGCACGAGAAGACCTGCTCACTACCTAAGTAAGGCCCACCCTACATCTTCCTCTCTCCACCCGCCCTTTCTTATCCCTCTGGTTGGTGTCCCCCCTTACCCTCCTTTCCCCTCCTCTCCTAGTGTGTCGTGTGTAAAAAAACAAAAAAAATACAAAACAACAAAAAATAAAAAAAGGCTCTTTTCAGAGCCGCCTTTTACAGTCAAAAATTAGAAGTGGGAAATAAATTTTGCAGGCTACTGATTTTTTTTCTAGAAGTCTGAGGACAGTTTGCGAACATCAAAAAAATGTGGAGTGTTGCCCTATCAAAATTATTGCACTTTTATCTGGGAGGAAGAGGTGGCTCTGAAAAGAGCCTTTTGTGGTATTTTTTTGTATTTAAAAAACTTTAAAAAATCAACACCTACTGCAAAAAAGCTGGCTGTAATTTCACAAAAGGACGCAATGCATCTTGTACATTTCTCAGAAAAATCTGATTACCAGCATAAGTAAGATGGACTCCATCTCTACCAAAAATGTTTGTGCTACAAAACATAATATTTTCATTGTGAAAAGAGGACATGCCAACATCTCTTAGAAAGGCACAAACAGCCTTATTGACATTACACCTTGCTTTCTCCTTTTGTGGACCAAATGAAGAAGAACGCAGCCACATTTGCCTTTGCGCAATACAAGAAAAAATTACTTGGGAATTTGGAAACATATCCATGACTTTCCCAAGTCCTTCTTTCATTGCAAATTGCAAAGAAATTCCTGAAACATGTCCCAACTTGTTCCCTCCACAATGAATTATAATTATGTCTGGATGATGCTCTGTCTGCAAGCTAGCACAGAGAGGGAGCAAGTCTAGCCACTTCATTCCACATACTCCATGCCAGTGCACTTCCACATGAGGGAATCCAAGATCTACAGTTACTCCACAGCGTTGTGCATGCACCTCCAACCAGTGTATCCATGACTCTCCCAAAATCCAGACAATCTGTTTTCTGAAACACACAGCCATAGCTAACTGTTCTTCTCTCAGGAAAAAGACCTTCTGAAAAACTGTCTTCTTACACAACACACCCACCAAACTTTACTGACCAATCAATTCCTCTGCTCATTCTCATTTGCAAGCCTCTCCACCCCAAAATCCCTGTATGTAATTCACGGTGTCCGCAGACTTCCGTTATGTCCGTGTAGACATATTGTAACCTAGACAGTCCTTCTACCATTTCCACTTCACTCTCTGTGCCATTCCCTCATTGGATACAGGTAAACAGTCACACAACCATTCACCAATCACATTCAAGACCTTGGTTGTAGATCATTTGGTCGAAAACCAAATGATCGAATGCCATTTGATCGAGAGTCAAATGGTCGAAAAAATTGTCCATTTTTTTTTTTTTATGGGGGGTTTCACCCCCCAACCCCCTTTTTCTATATACATTTTTTTACCAAACAAAACTAAAAAAATATATAAATAAATAAATAAAAAAATTCGACCATTTTTTTTCCGACCATTTGACTTTCGATCAAATGGTCATTCGATCTTTTATTTTCGACCATTTGACCGGACAGCAAGACCTCTACATCTAACTGCATCATCAGAGATCAGCACTTCAAATGTACTGTAGATTGCTCTGAGTACAAGTCTCATATCATTGGAAAGCACCTACTACAAAAACTACTGTACAAGTCTCCAAGATTTCTACTTGCAGCTGCATGCATATCCACATGCATGAATACAAACTACAGGTATGCATTTTTTCTGCACAGTACAAATACAAATCTTATGAATGCATATAAACAGAGTAACTGTCACTTAATCTGTATAACCTATAAAATAAACTTACTGTCATTTTCCCATCTACCATAATCAAATGTCACTTCCAAACCTGTCTGCTATCTAAACACATTTTTACACATACAGCTATCGAAAAACTACACACAGTCAGTATAAGGTCAAGCACCTTCAAACACTCACACAGATAAACACTAACATTGAAAAACTCCCAACTGAAATAACACCACTACCAGTACATCATATCCTTCTGATTTATTACCCACACATTCACAAATGCATACATTCTATGTTTTTCTATAAAGTATCTGCCATTTACCTTATAAAAATTGCAAAAGAAGTATATCATTATTTCTTCTGTCGCCTAACATCCAATAACAGAGCCTTAAGAAACCAAGCATGTTTCATACAATTTCTATTCTATTTGTTTGCATAGCATGTTGAACTAACATAATGTAAATAAAATATGAAGGCTGCACATAGTCAAAGGAAACTACATGCTAAATACACACAAAATTACTAACTTCTTTCCTTTACAATTACAGTGAAGAGCACTCTCCTGAAAAGCAGCAGAATCTGAAGTACAAACAACAACTCAGAAGAAACCTAATCTTTCCACACAAAAAAGTAAGTACAATATTACCATAATATTCTTACTGTTACTCAAACACACTGTGCGGTTGATTCATGGTATTTGTGCATCAAAAAAAAAAGATTAGTGCACCATTCTGCCCACAAATATCCATTTGTTAAACAGGAATTTGCAGGCAGAATGCTGCACAAATCCCTGTTTTTCGGCACACAAATGACATAACTCAGCCTCTAGAATGTTATTATTGCAGAACAAAGAACTGTTTTAATTCTGTACCATTAGATTTAGTATTTGTGTTTCTCCTCACCGCTAGCTTACTTTCTACTGTCATCTACCCCAGTATAGTAACACACAAATAGAAGAACAGCCTCCACACACCATCACATACATCTCTACCATCATAATCAGACACTCAGGCACACAGCACACAAGTATCGCAGAACAACCCAACCCATACATTCTTTCTTTTTTCAACAGACCCCAAAGAATGCCTACCAAAAAGCAAGTCCGTAGAAAACAACGTAGAAGTAGAGCAAATGAAAAAAGAAGTATCCAAAATAAGAATCCATCTCGAGCAGAATTTGTACAAAAAGTTCAAACAAAACAGCTAATACAGTCATTTAGCAAAACTAAACATTTTTCAAGTACAGAAACTTTGCCTCCTCTATCGAAATGTAAAACGAAACAGAAAACGATTATCAAGAATTCAGCTACCACTACTGCTAAAACTACTCCTATAAATCTTGATATGATGGCAAGTACAAATACCCCAAATAATATTCCGCCACAGAGTCCTTCAAAATCTTATAAAAACAGGAGAGAAATCATACACAACCCTTAAAACCTAGCATAGAAAATTAAAATTAGAAGCCTTGATAGACAGTGCAATCCTACTCAAAAGATTTATTTTAGTGTTAAAAAGAATGAAACCACTATCAAAACTAATTAATACATTTAATAAAATACTTCTCAATAAATGGAATGTCAACAAAAATAACTTCTTAAATATCTGTGGAGGTGAATGGAGCCAGACCACAAACACAGAACCATATTTTAATGAAGAAGCAAACAAACAAAAGCAAACAAATACGATTGCTATACATAGCAGTGGACGAGGTTATGAAAAAATTAATAATACCATTATGGAACTAGAAATACTGCTTACAAAAATATCTTCTGAAAACTCAGAATTACCTCTCCATTCGACTGGACGAAAACATCCAGTATACAAATGATCATGCACGTCAATGTGTAACATTCCCAAAAAATCTTACAAATCTTTACGCCAATTTCTCAATCAATATGTGAAAAGCAAAGACAAAGTCAAAATGAAACTGCTGCAAAATATGGATACCTGTCCAGTGCGTAAATACACAGGGCTACAAGGACATTCATTAGCCTGCATTTCAGGACCACTTTGCAAAAGCACCTTCCATCGTATCAAAATTATATCAATTCATCTTCCAACTATAAGAAATCTAGTCTATAAACTGTGCTATGCTAAAAGTCCAGCATTAGCACTAGCCAATGTAAATAACAATTTTCTACATGGTACAGCCAAAGAACTACTTGAAGAAATTGACTATATCCAGAAAAAAATATTTTGGAAGTGAAAGCCACTTACAAAACGCAATACCTTTACAACAAACTAGCAACAATTGTACACATGGCAACCTTCTACTACACACATACATAAAAGAAATACTAAAATTCAAAAGTACATCCGCTGAAATACCAAACCATGTGTGTGTGTGTTGCCGCAGAACCTTTTATAAAAACTATAAAACTAACACAAAAACTATAGACATGACATACAAAATAGACGACAATGAAGATGCTAAATGGTTTGAATTAGCTCTCTTATAGCAGAAAACAAATATGAAATAACTGACCCTTTAATACTTTGCAGTTACTGAACTACAAAACATGACAACAACCAAACTCCTTCACGTGCTATCCCAAATAATTTGGAATTATTGTCACTACCAAAACCCATGCAACAACTCAATTTATATGAGAGCATCATAATTCAAACAGTACACCCATTCAAGCAATAATACGTCTTCAACCAAAAACTGCAAAATTACCTCACTCTGAATTGGTGAAAGGTATTTGTGGCAAAGTAGTTTATTTACCATTAAATCTGACAGAAAATGTACACACTCTAGGAGTGCAAAGTCCAATAGAACAATCTTTAATTATATTAGTAAATGGTGTACCAACAAAAGACAAAAATATTTGGCAACAACTCGTCGATTTACATAAAGTTAGACAAACCTTCCAATATTTAAAAAACAATAATGAGTACTACAAAGAAATGTATATTGAAGAAAGATTAAGGGGAACAACTGAAATAATTCAAGAGTCATGAGAAACTGGTCAATATGAATTTCTGGATACAGATGCAGTATTCAATATTTTAGACCATTATACAATTCATCCATTGCACTCTAAAGACAGCATAGATGATGCACTAGAAACATACCAAATGCGACAAACCAAAGGATCACCAATGAGCATATTGAAAAAAGTATAGAAGCATGTGCATTTCCTCTACTATTTCCTACTGGCAAAGGAGGAAGATACGATGACAGACCCACTCAAATAACAGCATCAGAATACCGTTCATTACGAATGTATTCTGAAGATCCACATTTTGTCTAAATGTGGGAATACATATTCCACCTACTCTTTGAAAGTGAACTAGCAACTCTATGTTAAGGAGTTGCACACATATTGAAATCGGGAACACAGTTTCAAAATATGTCGGCTACACAATTAATACAAAAAGTGCAAGAAAAAGATGAGGTTTTACAATCAAGTATTTCAAATCTATTTGCATAAATGTGTGGTACATAAGAATACTGGTTTCGACATCACGGAGATGTACGTTATATGATCAGAAACCTTGGACCACCCACTTGGTTTGTTACATTAAGTTGTGCAGAATATGCATGGGTAGATTTACATGATTTCCTACACATATCAAACAAAAACAAAACAAACATAGATATACTAACACCTGGATAACTTTGCACTCTAGATCCTGTTAATGTTTCAAGATATTTCCATCATCGTTTCATTGCTATGCTACACTTTATTTGTAATATAACTGTTCCTCCACTCGGAGAAGTGGAACACTTCTTTCGGAGAATAGAATATCAAGCCAGAGGAGCACCACATATCTACATGCTTTTATGGATTAAAGATGCTCCTAAATTTGTTCAGGACAGTGATGCCACTGTTTGGCAGTTCATCCAAAAATATGTCACTTGTGGAATCCCTTCACAAACGACAAATAGTGACCTTCATGCACATATTGTACAATTTCAAAGACACAAATGTGGCCAATATTGTCATCGCAAATACAAAAAGAAAGGGAAATACTACACCAAATGCTGGTTTGGTTTCCCTAGACCAGTTACAGAAACAGGTGAAGTAAACAACTTCATGTCTTCAGTTAGACATAAAGTTAAAGGTAAATCACCTAAGAACACATAGTACATAATAAGAACACATGAATCACAATATATCAATGATTACAATGCAATCATTGCACACTTATGGAATGCAAACATAGATGTGCAGTACATTGCAGACAATTCCACTGCAGTTGCACGATATGTTACAGCATACTTAACAAAAGCAGAAAAAACAGGGCTTCAAGACCTCTGGAATGACCTATCATCACACAAAACACTATCTCAGAAATTGTACAGTTTAGGCATAAAAATGCTCTCACCTAGGGAATGTGGCGCCTACGAAGCTGCAGATCGTTTAACCGGTACTGCTTTGTATGGAAAATCTGAAAATATAGAATGGCTACGTCTTGGTCCTGCTAAATATAGAAAAAGAGTTCTCAAATCATATGACGACATAGAAACAATAGCCAAAAATAATTCAAACAACCAAGACATTTTGAAAAACTATTTACTAGACACATACTACCCGAACAGGAGTACCACTTTGGAAAACATGTGTCTATACCACATAGCCCAAAACTTTGCATACGAAAATAATATAAAACCTGATGAAAGCAAAGGTAGATACAGAGTGACAGATTGTGAAGGCTGCTTAGTAAAACTTACCAAACCAAGTTTAATTAATCATATCAAATTGTCAATAAAAACTCCTCAAAAGAAAGAACTATATTACATGTCCCTCCTACAACTTTTTAAACCATGGAGAAAGGAAGAAGAGTTACTAGATAACTATGACTGCTATGAAGATGCTTTCAAAGCAAATGAAAGCACTATCACCGATGTGAACTTTATGCAGTACAAAACAATGTTGCAAAATGAACAGCAACATGAAGAAGAACTCCAGGCCCAACTAGATAAGAACACTCCTGACAGTAGTCAACCTTCTATAACAGGAAGCCAAGAACCACCGGGACAGCCACTAATAGCAAATGAGGCAGAATTAGCTATGACAGAAGTAGAAAACACCATGTGTCACTTTGTAAAAGATACAGAAGACTTAACTGCACTACAATCAAAACTAAACAAAGAGCAGCGCACCATTTTTGAAGAAGTAACAAAACATGAAAATAAAGAATGTACCTGCCAAAATTACAAACCTATACTACTATACGTCAGTGGTGAAGCTGGTTCAGGTAAAACATTCTTAATCAAAACCATCAGCAAGTTCCTTCAACAATTGACAAACAACAAACTGTCAGCTGTTGTAACTGCCCCCACAGGTTTAGCTGCCTATAACATAGGTGGTGTCACTTTACACCGATTACTACTCCTTCCTGTAGAACACCAAAACAAATTAGATTATTACAAACTTTCTACAGAAACTGCAATGGAACTACGCAGAGTTTTGAAACAAATGAAAATGCTACTAATAGATGAAGTGTGCATGGTCTCCAACATAATGTTGGCTTTGATTCATCTCAGATTGCAAGAAGTACTTAAAGCAAACTACAAAGAACTCTTTGGAGGAAAACACATTATTGTTTTCGGAGATCTTCTTCAATTGACACCAGTGAAAGGTGAACCTATTTTTAAAACCTTAGGACACAAACTCTGCCGTAAAACTATTGGCAGCATAGGAAATGTCAACCTTTGGCAACATTTCCAATACACAGAATTAACAGAAAACACACGCCATTCTACAGACCTTACCTACGCCAACATTTTAAAAAGTATTAGAGTTGGTTTACTATCTCAAGAAGCACAAACAATATTAAAAACCCGGCACATCCATGCACTTTATGGTGAAAACCCATGTGCTACTGATGTTATGGAACAATTAGCACAAAAAATGTCGATTGTATGGCCTTAATGCCAACTCTTGCAAGCTGTTCCAAATACAATGAAACAATATTAAAAAAAGAAATGCAACCAATAGTTGAAATTTGCTCCACAGACAAACTGGACGTACATGCTATTACACTACCTATGTGTCAGCAAGCCACCACAAGACTAAATACCTTAGAAAATTCAATCTCCAACACAGCTGGCTTGGAAAAAATATTAAAATTATCCTTAAACTGTAGAGTAATGCTTAAACGTAACCTGGATGTGGAGTAAGGACTAGTTAATTGAGCACTGGGTACAGTTGTTGGCTTTCGAACAAACCCACGTGACAACATTCATTTTGTCAATATACTCTTTGACAAACTTTCAGAAGTAAAAAGGATAGGGTGCTCAACAGCTTGATTCCTTCTCTTCAAAGACATGTATGTACGTAGAGAACAATTTTCTCTAACTCTTGCATATGCAGTCACCATTCATAAATCCCAAGGTCTTACCCTAGACAAAGCATTGATAGATATTGGTAACACAGTCTTTAAAGAATGAATTAGCTACGTAGCACTATCACGCTTAAATACATTTGAAGGTCTATTTCTAATCAACTTTGATGCAAGAAAAGTCAATGCTGATATTCCTTGCATTCTAGAATACAATATACTACGTTCACTATACACCCCCAATCTAAAAGCATATCCTGTTCCACAAAAAATAAAATGTTGTAAAAGAAAACTAATTCAAACAGAAATGCAACAAAATCTGACTGCAAATCCTCCAAAGAGAGTAAAAGAAGCTAATACTTCATCATTCACAATAAGTAAAGAAGAACCTACTAGTCAAAGTAACTTAGGTACTTCTTCAGAGAGGCAACATACACTCCGAAAAAATGACTTCGACACAGAACTGCCTGGTCCAATAAAATGTTCAAATGTAACTGGTGTAAGTTGTTACGCAAATGTAGCAATTAATATTCTATTTCAATTGTCACCAATTGTTGACAACATTAACTTACACAGTACAGACCAATTGTGTTTGCAAATGTTAGTCCTTCATAGAAACGCAAAAAACAATCCTGACAGCACGTATAGTGTTCACGGAATAAGACAAAAATTGGACTACTGTGCTGGAATGGTAAAATTCACTATAAACTCACAAGAAGATCCACAAGAATGTCTAATGTACTTACTACAAGTACTGGAAAACAAAAACATACCTATAAATGAGATCTTCCAGATTTCATACATGTGGAAACATACCTGCACTCTCTGTAACAATGTGGCACAGGAACAAATCCCTAATGAGCGCTTCGTGTATGTATCCATACCTGATTGTGAATCCATTCTATTTCAGCAACTTGTACTACATACAAACCATGGCAGATTATGTACTACCTGCAATTCAGATAATCGCTCCACCTTACTAATACAAACACATAGTAAATACTTAATACTAATGCTTCTACTTTATAATGCAGATGGTACCAAAAACAACTGCAAGCTGACTTGATTCACACCTGGTCAAGTATCACTTGGTAGAAAAACCTTCACAACAATAGGTATAATCTACCACGCAGGAGCCACAACCAATGCAGGTCACTACAGTGCATATATAAAAAAGAAATGTGGATGGTTTGAATGTAATGATAGTACAATTACTCTAACGCAGAGATTACCAGCAAATCTTACAAATGCTTATTTAATATTTTTAAAGCCAAAATTTAATAACTCATCTGAACTTAAACATTAACAAACTGTTAGGATACACCAACAGGTATCCTAATATCCAAAGAGATAAATGAATACCACTAAATTATAACAAGAAACAAACAGTTAGAATGCGCCAACAGGTATCTAACTGCTTCAGAAATCTGCAACAAAAATATGGATGGTTACTCTAAAGCAGAGATTACCAGCAAATCTTACAAACGCTTTTTTAATCTTCTTAAAACCAAAATGTAATAACTAATCTGTACTTCAACATTAAAAAAAATTCAATGAAAAAACTATAAACTGTTAGAATACACCAATAGGTATCTAACTAGCCCAAGATTGTGTAACAACCAAAAAGATAAACAAATACCAATAAATTGTAACAAAAAATAGACAGTTACAATACGCCATCAGGTATGTAACTGCTTCAGAAATCTGCACCAATCCAACAGATAGAACATTAACCAAGAAGTAAACACTGAAAGGAAACAAATAGACTGTAGCAAAACAAAAAAGGGTTTTTTGAATCCGACAAGGATTTTTTTTTTCCACAGACCCAATGATTTCAAAAACAAACACAGAAACTGAGCAAAATGCACAGTACATTGGTTTTTAAACCAAATATGAGGGTACAAAAAGCCTTTATAAAATAGATACACTAACATGCTCTTTTCTTTTATCACAGAACTTGAAAAAGAATACTTCCTCAGCTACCAAACTCATGTAAAAAATGTATCGAATGTCAACAAATCATGCAGTAGGTATAATTGAAACCATTTGAAAGATAATCAAATCTATAGGTATGATCTATGGCTGTGATATGGTGCAGTGGTTGTGGTCAGGACCTATAGTATTGAGTATACAGCCTACAGCCTTCACCCAGGCACCCTGCCACAACCACCACAACATATCACACCCATAGCAGCTTATAACTTCAGTACTTATAACTTCGGTCTTCGGTACAGTCTGGCCACAACTCCAAAACATATCACACCCATACATCACACCCATGTTTGATTCTATGGGTGTGGTTGATAGGTGTGATATGCTGCGGTGGTTGCCGCCAGGGCCTAGAGTCTTGGGAGCTGCAGCATATCACACCCATAGATCACACCCATAGAATCAAACATTTTTAACTATGATCACACCCATAGAATCAAACATTTTTAACTAGGCCTCATGACATTTTTAATGTCCGCAGACACCTTGGATGTCCTTAGAACAGTTTCTACTTGCCTGCGAACAATACGGACAGGTATAGTGTCCTCAGGACACCTCCATTTACATTTATTTGCGGACATCCCGAACACTGCGTGTGTTCTTAGAACAATTTCAACTTGCCTGCGAACAGTACGGACATCCCGAACACCACGTGTGTTCTTAGAACAATTTCAACTTGCATGCGAACAGTATGGACAGGTATAGTGCCCATAGGACACCTCCATTTTGATTAATGGTGGACATCCCAAACACCAGGTGTGTTCTTAGAACAGTTTCAACTTGCCTGCGAACAGTACGGACAGGTATAGTGTCCTCAGGACACCTCCATTTTCATTTATTTGCGGACATCCCGGACACGGCGCGTGTTCTTAGAACAGTTTCGACTTGCCTGCGAACAGTACAGACAGGTATAGTGTCCTTAGGACATTCCCATATGGAACAATTACGGACATCAAGGACAGCGCTACTGTCCGCGGACACAACAAACACAACAGCAGTGCCTACCACCTAAATAGATACAATATTCGAACCATCTCTTACCCCCCACTATCCCTAAACAGTCTTGCAGACCAACACATTTGCCAAAATTGTATTTCCCCACCATTTGACACCGCGCTGTCCGCGGACGTCCGTGAATACAAGATGGCGGGCGTTTCCAAAAATCTAACGCACTTCACGCTCTTCACCATCCAATCACGGAACACGTCACATGTCCGCGGACATGACGCAAGCCGAATAGCCAATCAGGACACTGTCCACGGACTGAACAGGGAAGTGTGTCCGCGGACCAGACATAGATATCACTAATATTTTGTGACCTACTTTTTGGTCATTTAAAAAAAAAATACTGGACTGATTTTCACCAAATTTACAAAAGCACACTTTCGTGACCAAGCCGCTGCTCCTGGTCCAAATTTGGTGAAATTCCATCCAGCAGTTTGGGCTGTAGGCGTGAGCAAAGTTTTTTCCCCATTCAGTCTATGGGAAAAAAAGACATTTTGAGACCCCCCCTATAATTTTGCCCCCCCCTGCACCAAACCTCACAAAATATTGTAAACGCATATACATGTGGTGTCATTTGCCAAATCTGCACAACATTTGGTAAAACGATTTTGGATTTAGATATAAATGGTTTTCTAAAGTTTGGTGGGATTTTCTCAAGAGGGGCAAACTTAGAGGGGGGTCTCAACATTTTTTGATGGCTTATAACTTTGTTGCTATTTGACGAATGTGGACAAAAGTTCTGAGAAAGATCATAGACCAAACCTTCAATGTTTGTGTAAAGACTGAATGGATTTTGTCGAGTGGGGGCTAAGTTATATGACTATTGTATGTACTTACATTTTGGCACTTTAAAAAAAAAAACATGGGTGATTTCGAGCAAACTCATGAGGAGCATTGGCAAGGACATTAAAGCATGGTTTTGCAAATGTGCCCATGTTTTATTTTTTGACAAGTGTAATAATGTAGGTATAAAAAATAGTCATATACCTTTGGTGACTGAGGTATAGCCTGTGGCCGTGGGCAGTAGCCAGATTGTCTGGGTCATGGCATAATATAATGACACAGACAATCTGCCTACTGGCCATGACCGCTAGGGATGAAAAATGGTGTTAAAGTGGCTATGTCTTCCTGGGACCGGCTATGTGGTAAAGTTATTCGAAGGTAGGATAGGTTTGAAAGGGAAAAAAAGTGCTTGTGGTAATATGTTCATAGTGTTTTGCGGGTTGCCATGGCAAGGGAAGAGGGGCCGTGTATAGAGCCCCGCCTTCTCTTTCCATGTTGGCTATCTTGGAAAAGTATTTTCCTTCCTACAGCGGGACGCCGCAGGCGTCCTGCTATAGGAAGAAAAATCTATGTTTTAGCACCCTGGGTTCCCTCTTTGGGAACAAGGGCTGCTAATGGCCTTTATCCACCATTTCCCGGGCTGCAATGGACAATAATGGTCCGTAGCCCTCCTTATTTATTTATTTATTTATTTATAACGCACCAATGCCCATAGACATCAGGCTGTGTGGTTACAGTATTTGTTGAGGAAGATGAGGTGGAGGAAGACAACTTACTACTTGCTGAGAAAGGAATAACCTTTCTGAGAGCATTGCGGTCATTGGATTTGGTGTGGCGGCACATGGAGGTGGTTCCGTAGGAGTACTATCCAGGTAGTCTGCGACTGAGTAAAAAATTGCACTCAGTGCATTTCACTTTGTTAGCTTTAGCCTTCGGTACACTCCCGACAGTAGCAAAGAACTGGCACACCCATGATTCGATCTTGGTGCTATAAGTAGGCACTTCCTCTACCTCATCTTCTTGGTCCTCTTCATTGTCTTTGAATGTACTGCGCTATTTTTGCTGTGAAGGTCCTCCAGCTGGTGGAGGTGGTGGCTCTTGGGGAGGAGGGATGGCAATAACTGATGCCATTTTTAAGATAAATAGCAGTTTTGATGAATTTCTTCCAAGTACGTACTGTGTACTAGATTAGTAATGGATAATGAGTATGAAAACTAGTAGGGGTGTACTATGGAAATTTTGAAGTTTAAAGTTCCTAGATCAGTAGAAAATGCAGTTCCGAACTGTCCGCAAAAGACGGATCTTATCGTGCAGTATGGACAGGTTCTCGGACACGTCATCATGCCGCGCGCCAGCGTATGGTCATGTGGCACTGTCCGGAAGGTCCGCAATTTAGTCAGATGTTCGTAGATATCTACGATGCAAAACTAGTTGAAATAGTTGCAAAAAGTGTATAGAAGTGTTCAAAATGATTCTAGAAGGTGGGAAATGGCATGCAGAGTTTTAAGGTGACACTTTGTAAATTGGACACAAATATAGTTACATTTGGTAAGTATGATATTAGTAAGTTGCAGGAAAATAGCATGCACTGGTAAAAACCCATGAAATTCACTGAAAGTCCTTGGTTAAAGGGACGTTATGGTTAAGTTGCACTAATAAAAACCTATGAAATTCAATGAAAAAACGTTGTTAAGGGGACGTTATGGTTAAGTTGCACTAATAAAAACCTATGAAATTCAATGAAAAAACTTTGTTAACGGGACGTTATGGTTAAGTTGCACTAATAAAACCTATGAAATTCAATGAAAAAACTTTGTTAAAGGCACATTAGGGTTAAGTTGGACTAATAAAAACCTATGAAATTCAGTATAAAAACTTTGTTAAAGGGACGTTATGGTTCCAAGTAAAACCGAATAACCCCTGAAATTCACCAGTTATGGTAAGCTAAGCAACCATAACTCATGCCACCACCGTGCACTGCTAAGACTAACACCCAGGATATCAAAGATGACATCACAAATGTCATTGATGACATCACTGATAACATCACATATGCATTTACTTTTCATGAAAACTCTGTACAAGGGATTCTTATTATAATGTTGACAGAAAAAGTGTCAAGGATAATTGGAATAGATATCTTGAGCTATGTAGTGCATTAGGCAATGCATTGATATAAATAGCATTCTATTATGAAGTTCTTTACAGTATACTAAGCTACTCAAGTATAAATATAAGCATTGTGTGCATGTTGAATAGTAAAATGATAAATGCTTTTGATTAGAGTTTTGTGACTGTGACTGTGAAACATGTAATAAATAGCTAATAAAACCACTAATTACATAATTTCATTATTACATTCAAAACACAAAGACACAACAACACATATATAACTACTCTACAAGTCTCCAAGATTTCTACTTACAGCTGCATGCATATCCACATGCATGAATATAAACTACAGGTATGCATATTGTTTTTTGGAACACAAATAACATAACTCAACCCCTAGAGTTTTAGTAGAATGTTAGTATTACAAAACAAAGAACTGGTTTAATTTTATACCATTAGATTTACTATTAGTGCTTCTCTTCACAACTAGCTCAGTTTCTACTGTCATCTGAACCGCAGTATAGTAACACACAAATAGAAGAATAGCCTTCCCAACTAACTGTAGCTGCCCAATGCACAATCACACATCACCACATACATCTTTACCATCATAATCAGACACTCCTGCACACAGCACACATACATTGCAGAACGGCCCAACCCCTACCTTCTTTTTTTTTTCAACAGAGCCCAAAGAGTGCCTACCAAAAAGCAAGTCTGTAGAAAGCAACACAGAAATAGAGTGAAATAAGTGTCCAAAATAAGCATCCATCTTTAGCAGAGTTTGTACAAAAAGTTCAAACAAAACAGCTAATACAGTCATTTAGCGAAACAAAACAAGCTTCCAGTACAGAAACTTTGCCTCCTCTATCAAAATGTAAAACGAAACAGAAATTGATTAACAAGAATTCAGCTACCACTACTGCTAAAAATGCTCCTATAAATCTTGATATACTAGCAAGAAACCATACCAAAAAAAGTATTTTAGCAAAAATGTTCCGCCACAGAGTCCTTCATCTTTTAAAAACAGGAGACAAATCATGTACAACCCTTAAAACCTACCGTAGAAATCTTAGAAGCTTTGATAGACAGTGCAATCCTTCTCAAAAGAAAGTTATTTATTTTAGTGTTAAACAGAATGAAACCACTAACACAACTAACTACTAAATTACATAAAAGACTGCTCAATAAACGGAATGTCAACAAAAAAATCTTCTTAAATATCTGTGGATGTGAATGAGTCACACCATGAGCACAGAACCATATTTTAATGAAGAAGCATACAAAAAAAACCAAACAAACACAATTACCACAAAAATATCCCCAAAAACCTCAGAATTACCTCTCCATTCGACTGAACCAGAACGTCCAGTATACAAATGTCCATGCACGTCAATGTGTAACATTCCCAAAAAATCTTTCAAAGCTTTACGCCAGTTCCTCAATCAGTATGTGAAAGGCAAGACAAAATCAAAATGAAACTGCTCCAAAATATGGATACCCGTCCAGTGCACAAATACACAGGACTACAAGGACATTCATTAGCCTGCATTTCAGGACCTATTTGCAAAAGCACCTTCCATCATATCAAAATTATATCAACACATCATTCAACTATAAGAAATCTAGTCCATAAACTGCACTATGCTAAAAGTCCTGCATTAGCACTAGCCAATTTAAATAACAATCTTCTACATGGTGCAGCCAAAGACCTACTCGAAGAAATCAAGCATATCCAGAAAAATATTTTAGAAGTGAAAGCCACTTACAAAATGCAGTAACTTTACAACAGACTAGCAACAATTCTGCACATGGCAACCTTCTACTACACACATACAAAAAAGAAATACTAAAATGTAAACGTACATCTGCTGAAGTACCAAACCGTGTGTGTGTGTTGCCGCAGAACCTTTTATAAAAGTAACACAAAAACTATAGATGTAACATACAAAATAGAAGACAATGAAGATTCTAAATGGTTTGAATTAGCTCTCTACCTTAAAGTAGAAAATAAATACGAAATTACTGACCCCTTAATAATTTGCAATTACTGCACTACAAAACATGACATCAACCAAACTCCTTCACGTGCTACCACAAATAACTTGGAATTATTCCCACTACCAAAACCCCTCCAACAACTCAATGTATATAAGAGCATCATTATTCAAACAGTGGACCCATTTCAAGCAATAATACGCCTTCAACCAAAAACAACAAAATTACCTCCCTCTGAATTGTTGAAAGGCATTCATGGCAAAGTAGTTTATTTACCATTAGATCTCAAAGAAAATGTGCACACTCTGGGAGTGCAGCATCCAATAGAGCAATCTTTAATTGTCTTAGTAAATGGTGTACCTACAAAAGACAAAGAAATTTGGCAACAACTCGTAGACTTACATAAAGTTAGACAAGCCTTGCAATATCTAAAAGACAATAATGAATACTACAAAGAAATAAATATTGAAGAAAACTTAAGGGAAGCAACTGAAATAATTCAAGAGTCGCAAGAAACTGGTCCATTTGAACTTCTAGATCCTGCTACAGTTACCAATGTTTTAGACCATTATACAATTCATCCATTACACTCTAATGACACCATAGATGATGCACTAGAAATGTACCAAATGTGACAAACCAAAGGATCACCAATCAGCATATGGGAAAAAAAGTATAGAAGCACGTGCTATTCCTCTACTCTTTCCTACTGGCAAAGGAGGAAGGTACGATGATGGACCTATTCAGATAACAGCATCAGAATACCGCTCATTACGAATGTATTCTGAAGATCCCAGATTTAGACAAAATGTGGAATACATATTCCACCTACTCTTTTAAAGTCAACTAGCAACTCTATGTTACGGAGTTGCACAAATATTGAAATCAGGAACCCCCTTTCAAAATATGTCAGCTATGCAATTAATACAAAAAGTGCAAGAAAAAGATGAGGTTTTACAATCAAGCATTACAAATCTGTTAGCAAACATGCGTGGTACGAAAGAGTACTGGTTCCGACGTCACAGAGATGTACGTTGTATGATAAGAAACATTGGCCCACCCACTTGGTTTGTTATATTAAGTTGTGCAGAATATGCTTGGGAAGATTAACATGATTGCCTACGCATATCAAACGAAAACAAAACAAACATAGATATACTAACACCTGGAGAACTTTGCACTCTAGATCCTGTTAATGTTTCAAGATATTTCCATCATCGTTTCATTGCTATGCTACACTTTATTTGTAATAAAACTGTTCCTTCCCTCGGAGAAGTGCAACACTTCTTTTGGAGAAAAGAATACCAAGCCAGAGGAGCACCACATATCGACATGCTTTTATGGATTAAAGATGCTCCTAAATTTGGTCAAGACAGTGATGCCACTGTTTTACAGTTTATCGAAAAATATGTCACTTGTGAAATTCCATCAGAAGCAACAAATAGTGGCAAATATTGACGACGCAAATACAAAAACAAAGGGAAAAACTACTCCAAATGCCACTTTAGTTTCCCTAGACCAGTTACAGAAACAGGTGAAGTGAACAACTTAATGTATTAAGTTTATTTTCAAATTTGTTTATTGGCATTTATCATAAAATCAGTAGCACATAGCCGGTCAATCGTGCCAAATGAAGCTAACTCTTTGCAGTAATATCTTAGTGAACAAAGGTGAGGGGGGGATGGGAGGAGGGGGGGAAGGGCGAAAAGAAAAAAGGGGGGGGGGGGAAGTAGGGGGGGAGGATAGAGAGAGAGAGGGGAGAGGGAGGGCGCAGGGAAGAGGGGGGGTGTTCCAAACAATAAACAGTAAACCAATAACATTAACATAAACCGTCTCCGCATCTAGTCTTCTTCGTGCTTTTGCCAAGGCTTCTGTAGAGGGTGGTATGGGGGGGGGGGCTCTTGAGTGCAGCAGTTTCCATAGGTGTTTGGGGGCCTCCCACATGAGTTTCTAGGTTTTGCAGTTCAGCACAATCTAGCTAGTGCCTGTTCGGGTATGTGATAGTTCTAACTATCTCCCTCCATGCTTCTAGGGTGGAGCTGGAGTCATCGGTAGATTTGGAAACGCTGTCTTCCCAAGCCTTAGTTTCTGCATCGGCCCATCTGATAAGTTCGCTGTGCCAGGCGCCATGTCTGGGGCCTGTTGGTTTTTTCCAGGACATGGCGATATGTCTTTTGGCCAGAAGGCACGATAGGTCCATTAGTTTCACCATGTGCTTAAGTTTGGCCGGTCTAGAGTACGTTCCTAGGATGCATTCTTCAGGAGTCCATCTGTATTTGGAGGCTCCTGCCTTCTCAAGTGTTAGCTTGACTTTTGCCCAGAAGGATTGTACTTTGTTGCACTTCCAGAACATATGTGTGAGGTCAGCCCCTTCTGCCCTGCACCATGGACAGTCGGAGCTCGCATTCCTGTTGAATGTCGCCAGTCTGTGCGGGGTGAGATATGTCCGATGCAGGACATTTAGTTGTATAAAGCGGAATCTGTGGTTTCTCGACACAGCCTTAGGGAATATTAGCGCCCTGGACCATTCTGCCTCCGAGAGTTCTCGGCCAATGTCCGTTTCCCATTTGTTTTTCAGGGCCTCTCCCTTTGGGTTGGGATTATCGTTGAGGTGGCTGTATATTTGGGAGACCGGCCGTTGCCCCTCGCCTAGGTTATATAATAAAGTTGTGAGAGGATCAGACTCAGGTTCTTCTGGCCAGGTGTCCCATTTGTGTCTTGCTATTTCGCGTATCTTTCGGTACCACAAGTATTGACTGGTGGGTATTCCGTCTACATTGTGTAGTGTGTTGAACTCTTTAAAGGAGCCTTCTTCATAGAGATCTCCCCACGTGTAAACCCCCTTCTTCTCCCAGGTCCTGAGATGTAACAAGTCCAAGTCTGACCTACACAGGTCCCAGATCAGTGGTATCTCTGGGGAGTACAGGTGTGTTAGATTCCTTAGTGATTTCGTTCTATGCCAGATTTGTTTCCCCAGAGTGGCTATGAAGGGTGTGTCTTTCAGCAGGTGTTGTGGCGCCCAAATGAGTTCTTTAAGTTGCAGTGGAGGAATCAGGGACTGTAGCAGGGGAGTCTCGGATGTGATCTCGTCAGCTAGCCATTTGGACACAAAGCTAAGCTGGGCTGCTAAGTAATATTTTTCGAAGTGCGGGAGTTGGGTTCCACCTTGAGCGTGTTGCAGAACTAGTGTGGAGTGTGCTATTCTGTGCCTGCCCCGCCCCCAAATAAAATCTCGTGTTATGGACCCCAAGAGGCGGAAAAATGAGCTCTTGATGTAATATTGCACATTTTGGAACCTATACAAGAGCCTAGGGAGGACTATCATTTTGGTCACCGAAATTCTCCCCATTGCCGACAGTGGGAGCTTTGCCCAGAAGGACATTGATCTTCGCAGCGCGGGTATTGCTGCATTAGTGTTATTTTCGTGCATCAATTGGGGGGTGTGCATAATCTGGATGCCCAAGTAGCGGAACCTGGTGGTCTGCCACTGTATCCCTAGTGTTGGAAGCTCCTCCGAGCATCTGTCCCTAAGGCCAGCTAGTGGGAATAGGCAGGATTTTGCCCTGTTGAATTGTATGCCTGAGACTTTGGAAAAGTTATCAAGGACGTCCAGCATGGTTGGGACGTTGAGGTGGGGGTCCCTGACGTACAAAAGCACATCGTCCGCGTACAGTGAGATTATGTGATCTGTCGTCCCTAGCCTTATTCCAGCATCGAAAAATTGTTTCCGAAAATAGATAGCTATGGGTTCTAGTCCCAGTATGTAAAGCATGGGGGACAGCGGACAGCCCTGACGGGTACCTCTGCATATCTCCCAAACTTCTGACACATGTCTCCCAGTTTTTACCCGTGCTCTTGGTTCGGTGTATAGTATTCGGATCCACCTGATAAAGCGTGGGCCAAACCCGAATTCCTTCAGAACTGCTAATAACCACTCCCAGTATATGGAATCGAACGCCTTGATGGCGTCTAGTGACAGCAGGGCGTAGGGTTCAGTGATCGTATCAGTTTGTGCAATAACATGTTGAAGTCTGCGTAAATTCATGGTTGTATTTCGGCCTGGGACAAACCCACACTGATCTGAGTGTACGATGTCTCCTATCTGTCTGGACAGTCTCTGAGCCAGGATTGTGGTTAACAATTTAACATCGTGGTTGAGCATGGCCAGCGGGCGGTATGAATCGCAGTGCTCCGCTGGCTTGTTCGGCTTAAGAACTGGGACCACTAGGGTTTCCTTCATGCTGTCGGGTAAGATACCTCGCTCGTATATTTCCTGGAAGACCTCATGTAAGAGTGGTGTCAAAGAGGAGCTATAAGTTTTGTAGAATTCCGAGGGCAACCCATCGCTCCCCGGGGCTTTAGCCGCAGCTTGTGCCTTGATCGCTTCGGCAATGTCCTCTGTTGTAATATCTGCCTCTAGTTCCTCGGCCTGCTCAGGGGAGAGCCTAGGCAGCCCTATCTCGTCTAAGGTGTCCGCTATGTAGTCCCCAGATATTTCTGTTTCGTGGGAGTATAGGTGTTCGTAGTAATTCTTGAAGGTGTCATTTATTTCCTGTTGAGTCTGGTGTGTATTGCCCTGTTCATCTTGGATCAGGGTAATGGTGTGTCTGGGGTGCTCCTTCCTGCAGAGCCAGGCCAGGAGCCTACTAGGTCTATCTGCTTCCGTGTGCGTCCTGTTCGTTCTGGTGGCAAAGTCGAACTTAGCGAGCCTATTCCAAGCATTCGAGCATTCTCCGCGGAGTGTACGAAGTCTGCCTTCATGCTGTTGTTGGTCTATGGGGTCCGTGCTAAGCTTCTGAATCTCCGCCTCGCCCAGCTCTAATTCCTTGCGTAGCGATCTTCTGATGCCACCCGCTTTCGCCAGTATCTCTCCCCTGGTCACCACCTTTAGGGCCTCCCATGTCGTGCTTACATATTCTACGCTTCCCTTATTTAGCTCTATGTAGTCGTCTATCGTGTCCTGCAGTTCATCTCTGAATGCCTGGTCCTTCAGGGCCGTTATTGGCATGCGCCACATAGGGATGGGGGGCCTGGGGCCAGCACGATTCCAATTTACAATTAGGGGGGAGTGGTCTGAGATCGTTCTTCCTAAGTATTCTGCTTCTTCCATCTGGGATAGGTGTTCCCTGCCGACAAAAATGTAGTCTAGCCTTGTGTGGAGGCCATGTGGGGATGAGAAGTAGGAATAATTCCGTGTATGGGGGTGTAGTTCTCTCCATATATCAGCCAGTTCTAGTCTGTCTATCAGTGTGTTTAGTGCTGTCGAGGCTGCCATAGTGGTGGTGGGCGGTGGTAGCGACCTATCTAGCATGGGATCTCGTACACAGTTGAAGTCACCACCCCAAATAAAAAGGCAGTCTCTGTGTAGGGTGGTTATGTCGTACATCGAGGCCAGGTATGCCGGGATGCTAATGTTGGGTAAGTAAGAGTTCACTATGCATAGCTCTTGTTGTTCGATGTGTCCCCATACAATCACATACCTGCCCTCAGGATCGGTAATAAATTTGGATAGGCGGAAAGGGAGCTGGGGGTGGATCCATGTGTATACCCCTCTAGCATATTTCGAGTAGGCCGTACCAAATCCCTGTCCCCCCCAGTGCTCCTGGAGTTTGCCCATAGATGTCGTTGTGCAGTGCGTCTCCTGTAAGAGCGCTATCCCAACCTTCTTCCTCTGTATATATGACTTAATTCTATTCCTTCGGAGGTAAGTACCGAGGCCCCTCACGTTCCATGTCATTATTTTCGTGTTTCCCGCCATTCTGTTTTAGGTTGGAGGTTACTGATCTCAATGTTTCGCAGGGAGGCTACCCCCAGGGTGTTGCCCCCTCCAGCCCACTCCCCTTCATTCAGGTTGATACATTCTGGAGACTTACCAACGGTTGTAACTTTCATCTGAACGGATGAATAACCAAAAATGTCTAACTGCAAACTGCCCCCAGCAGTTGCTTCTAACTTGCAGCGCTCAGGGGCTCCCGGGCCTTCTGGGCCTCTCCAGGCCTTTCTGCGCGGGTGGTGTGTAGGCATTTGACCTGCACTTGCCGTGGAGGGGCGTGTCAGCGGTGTGTTTGCTCGTGGTTCTTCGTGGTCCTGCCCGACGTAGCTATAATCTCAGTGCGGTCCCTTGTAGTATCCGGTTGAGTGTCTCATCATCAATGTGGGACATTTCATGGGTGTACATTTTGTTGTCCATTTCGCTCCTATCTGTTTTCTTGAGGGTCCTCTCCATTCCCGGCCAAGTTGTTGTGCTCCATCCACATGGTTGCCGCCTCCGGGGTCTCCAAGAAGATTGCCTTCCCTTTGTATAAGACTTTAAGGCGAGATGGGTAGAGCAGCATGTATTTTATGTTAAGTGTTCGTAGCCTGGCTTTCACTGGTATAAAGGAATTCCTGGCTCGTTGTACCGTAGGGGTGTAATCAGGGTATACGACTATTCTGGAGTCCTGTCTTCTAATCGCTTCGCCTTCCCTGGAGTGGCGTAGTATTGTTTCCCTGTCGCGGAAGTTGAGGATTTTTGCTATTATCGGGCGCGGGTGCGACCCCGGGGGGGGACGCTTTTGGAGAGATCTGTGGGCACGCTCCACTGAGAACCCCTGGGAAAGTTTCCCAGCTCCGATTTCTTGTAGGAGCAATGTCTCTACAAAGTCTGTGGGGTCCGAGCCTTCCATGTCTTCCGGGACCCCCAGGATCCTGACATTATTGCGTCGTGCGCGGCCCTCCGCATCCTCAGATCTCGCCTCCAGCCTCGCTACTTTCAGCTCCAATTCCGTTACCTTTGCCTTTAGGTCTGAGGTGTTAGTGACGTTGTCTCGCAGGGTAGCTTCATTCGTGTTTACTCTCTCCGTTAGGTTGCGGGCATCTTGTCGCATGAGTTGCATGTCCGCCCTCATTTCCCCTATTTTGGTTTCGATAGAGGTGCGCAGTGCTGCAATTGCTTGAAGGACCACTGTGTCCTTGGGTTCCGCCTCCGGCTGCGACTGCGCTGCATTGGGGTCTGGGGCCTGTTGTAACGGCTGTTTGGGCCTGACCGTCGTGTAGGAGTCCATTGTCGTTGACAGTTTTGTCTTCGCTTTAGTTGGGGGCATCTCTGCCTGTAGATCCAGTGTTAAGTAGGGTACAAGCTTGCTTTGAGCCACGATTTAGTTCCTGTCGTGGGCTTATGCGTCGCCTCAGATTGCGACTGTGGGGTGCAATCTTCGTCTGCGTGTGCAGCCACCCAGTTGCAGTGGGGAGAAGTTGCTCCGTAGGTGTCGCGAGCCTTTTCCTGCTCGCGGCAGTCAAGGGATAAAGTGTGGCCTCACTGGGGGTGGGAGTGGCGGGGGCCGCAGCTTGACCTCCTCGGCGGCCGCACGGACCCTGGACTCACCTCCCTGCGCGGTAGGCCTCCGCGGACGCCACAGTCTGCGTTCCGTTCTCCAGCTCCAGGCGCCTCTCCTGCTCCTCCTCTGGCTCAGCACGACGGGGTCGCGTGGTGTGTCTCCCAGTCTTTCCAAGCGGTACCGTTGTTTCGCCGCCTTTCGCTCGTGGTAAGGCTTCCGAGGACGCCGGCCGAGGAGAGGGGCACCCGCTCGCCCAGGTGTCCGCCTCTCGCTCTCAATTCGCACCGCGGCCCAGCCACACACTCAGCCAAATCTCCAGCAGTTCGGGGGTGGGTCTTCACAGCGTTAGGATAGGGCAAGCGGGAGGTGGTCTCCGCTGGTCCGTCCGGGTCTCAGAGTCTCTTCGTCCGGGAGCTCCAGTCCCCCTCCCCCATCAGCGCCACGGGCGCCGCCATCTTGTGGGGCCGAGGGGCGCCTCTTCGCCGGTCCCGTTCTTAGGCTTGCCCGGCTCGGTTTTTCTTGGGAGCAGGTTCCGGGTAGGGGGGAGAGGCTCCCCTTTCCAGATATGTTGTTTTTGGGCGCTTATGGGGTAGTTAGATCGGCGCAATTTCACCCGTACCAGGATCGCGGGCAGGAGCTTCTCGAGCACACGTCTTCACGGCATGCTCGCTGGCCACGCCCCCTTAATGTATTAAGTTGAACATAGTGTTAAAGGTAAATCACCTAAGAACACATATTACATAAAAAGAACAGAAGAAGTAACATATATCAATGATTACAATGCAATCATTGCCCTCTTATAGAATGCAAACATAGATGCGCAGTACATTGCAGACAATTCCACTGCAGTTGCACGATATGTTACAGCCTACTTAACAAAAGCCAAAAAAACAGAGCTACAAGACCTCTGGAATGACCTATCATCGGACAAAACACTATCTCAGAAATTGTACAGCTTAGGCATAAAAATTTTCTCTCATAGAAAATGTGGCTCCTATGAAGCTGCAGATCGTTTAACCGGTACTGCTTTGTATGGAAAATCTGAAAATTTAGTATGGCTAAGTCTTGGTCCCGCTAAATCTAGAAAAAGAGTTCTCAAATCATATGATGACATAGAAACAATAGCCAAAAATGATCCCAACAGCCAAGACATTGTGAAAAACAATTTACTAGACACATGCTACCCAAACAGGAGTACCACTTTGGAAACCATGGGCCTCATTACGACCCTGGCAGAAGACCATGGTGCTATTAGCACCATGCCGGTAAGTTACCAACTCCGCCATGGAGAAAGGGGGAATTACCACCCCATTACAAGGTTGGCGGTGCGGTAATTCCCCCTTCCTCCATGGCCTTTCCCTATTCCCATTTTTGCCCCATAGGGCTGAATGGGAGTGGGGAAGGCGCTAAGTACGGTGCCGCAAATTGCGGCACCGTAATTAGCACCAAGGTCCCTTTGTGGGTCCCTACTTTAACGGCTGGTCTACACCAGCCGTTAAGGTCGGGTCCCGCAAAGGGACCTCATAATTAGGCGCTAATAGGTTAACGGCGCCGCAGCCTTTTACGGCGCCGTTAACCCATTAGCTCATAGGCCTGGGTCGTAATGAGGCCCCATGTATCTATACCACATAGCCCAAAACTTCATATAAAACCTGATGAAAAAAAGGTAGATATAGAGTGACAAATTATGAAGGCAGCTTAGTGAAACTTACCAAACCAAGCTTAATTAATCATATCAAATTGTCACTAAAATCTCCTCAACATAAAGAACTATATTATATGTCCCTGCTACAATTTTTTAAACCATGGCGAAAAGAAGAAGAGATACTAGAAAACTATGACTCCTATGAAGACGCTTTCAAAGCAAAGGAAAGCAATATAACCGAAGTAAACTTTACACAGTACAAAACAATGTTGCACAATGAACAACACGAAGAAGAACTCCAGGCCCAACTAGATAAGGACACTCCCGATAGTAGTCATACTTCTGTAACAGGAAGCCAAGAACCACTGGGATAGCCACTAATAGCAAATGAGGCAGAATTAGCTATGACAGAAGTAGAGAACACCATGTGTCACTATGAAGAAGATACAGAAGACTTAACTGTTCTAAAATCAAAATTGAATAAAGATCAGCGTACCATTTTTCAAGAAGTAACAAAACAAATTGCACATGGTGTCCAACATGTAAATAAAGAATGTACCTGCCAAAATTACAAACCTATACTACTATACGTCAGTGGTGAAGCTGGTTCAGACAAAACATTCTTAATCAAAATCATCAGCAAGTTCCTTCAACAATTGACAAACAACAAACTGTCAGCTTTTGTAACTGCCCCCACAGGTTTAGCTGCCTACAACATAGGCGGTGTCACTTTACAGTGATTACTCCTCCTTCCAGTAGAACACCAAAACAAATTAGAATATTACAAACTTTCTACAGAAGCTGCAATGGAACTATGCAGAGTGTTAAAACAAATGAAAATGCTACTAATAGATGAAGTGAGCATGGTCTCCAACCTAATGTTGGCTTTGATTCACCTCAGATTGCAAAAAGTACTTAAAACAAACTACGAAGAGCTCTTTGGAGGAAAACACATTATTGTTTTCGGAGATCTTCTTCAATTGACACCAGTGAAAGGTGAACCTATTTTTAAAACCGTAGGACACATACTCTGCTGTGAAACTGTTGGCAGTATAGGAAATGTCATCCTTTGGCAACATTTCCAATACAAAGAATTAACAGAAAACATTTGCAAATCTGCAGACCTCACTTAAGCCAACATTTTAAAAAGTATTAGAGTGTACTCAAGGAGCACAAGCAATATTAAAAACCCGGCACATCTTTGCAGTTTGTGGCCTTAAATCATGTGCTACTGATGTCATGGAACAATTATCACACAAACATGTCAATTGTATGTCCTTAATGCCAACTCTTGCAAGCTGTTGCAAATTCAATGAAACAATGTTGACAAACTCGACGTACATGGTATGACACTACCCATGTGTCAACAAGTCACAACAAGACTAAATACCTTAGAAAATTCTGTCTCCAACACAGCTGGTTTGGATAAAATATTAAAATTATCCATAAACTGTAGAGCAATGCATAAACGTAACCTTGATGTGGAGCAAGAACTAGTTAATGGAGCACTGGGTACAGTTGTTGGCTTTCCAACATACCCACGTGACAACAACATTCAGTTTGTCAATATTCTCTTTGACAAACTTTCAGAAGTAAAAAGGATAGGGCGCTCAACAGCTTGATTCCTTCTTTTCAAAGACATTTATGTATGGAGAGAACAATTTTCTCTAACTCTAGCATACGCCGTCAGCATTCACAAATCACAAGGTCTTACCCTAGATAAAGCATTGATAGATTTTGGGAACGCAGTCTTTAAAGAAGGCATGAGCTATGTAGCAGGATCACACTTATGTACACTTGACAGTCTATTTCTAATCAACTTTGATGCAAGTAAAGTAAACACTGATATTCCTTGCATTTTAGAACACAATAGACTATGTTCACTATACACCCCCATCTAAAAACATATCCTGTTCCACAAAAAAGAAAACGTTGTAAAAGAAAAATAATTCAAACAGAAATGCAACAGGATCTCACTGCAAATTCTCCAAAGAGACAAAAAGAAGCTAATACTTCATCATTTACCACAACCAAAGAAGAACCTATTACTCAAAGTAATTCAGGTACTTCTTCAAAGAAGCAACAAACACCATGAAAAAATGACTTGGACACAGAACTATCTGGTCCATTCAAATGTTCAAATATAACTGGTGTAAATTGCTATGCAAAAGTAGCAATCAATATTCTATTTCAATTGCCACTAATTGTTGACAACATTAACTTACACAGTACATACCAATTGCGTTTGCAAATGTTAGTGCTTCATAGAAACGCAACCAACAATCCTGATAACACATATAGTGTTCATGGACTAAGACAAGAATTGGACTACTGTGCTGGAATGGTGAAATTCACTATAAACTCAAAAGAAGATCCATTAGAATTTCTAATGTACTTACTACAAGTACTGGAAAACAAAAACATACCTGTAAATGAAATCTTCCAGATTTCATACATGTGGAAACAAAGATGCACTCTCTGCAACAATGTGGCACAGGAACAAATCCCTAATAAGCGCTTTGTGTAAGTATCCATACCTAATTGTGAATCCATTCCATTTCAGCAACTTGTACAAAATGCAAACTATGGTAGATTATGTACTACCTGCAATTCAGATAATCGCTCCACCATACTAATACAAACACATAGTAAATACATAATACCAATGCTTCTAAGTTACAATGCAGATGGTACCAAAAACAACTGCAAGCTGACTGGATTCACACATGGTCAAGTATCACTTGGTAAGAAAAACTTCACAACAATAGGTATAACCTACCATGCAGGAGCCACAACCAATGCAGGTCACTACACTGCATATATAAAAAAGAAATGTGGATGCTTCAAATGTAATGATAGTACCATTACTCTAAAGCAGAGATTACCAGCAAATCTTACAAACACTTATTTAATCTTCTTAAAACCAAAATCTAATAACTAATCTGTACTTAAACATTAACAAAACTTCAATTAGAAAAATATAAACAGTTAGAATACGCCAACAGGTATCTAACTGCTCCAAAATTTTTCAACAACCAAGCAAATAAATCAATACCACTAATAACTAATCTGTGCATATACATTAATAAAACTTCAATTAAAAAACTATACAGTTAGAATACACCAACATGTATCTAACTGCTCCAAAAATCTGTAACAACCTAACAGATAGATCAGGACCTTGAGAATATAAATAAAAAACTATAATCAGTTAAAATTCAACAACAAGTATGTAACAATCTGCAACAAGCCAACAAATAGAACATTAGCCAGAAAGAACAAGTGAACACTGAAAACAAACAAACAAATATACTGTGGCATAACAAAAAAGGGTTGTGTTAATTCAACTTGGATTGTTTTTTTTCCACAGACCCAATGATTTAAAAAACAAACACAGAAACTGAGCAAATTGCACAGTACACTGCTTTATAAACTACTAAATATGAGGGTTGAAAAAAGCTGAAATGTCTATTTTGCAATGTAGCAAGTCTTTATAAAATACCTACACTAACATGATCTTTTCTTTTATCACAGAAATTGAAAAAGAATATCTGATCCAGTTACCCAACTCATGAAAAAAAAATATCCAATCACAAAAAATCAAACAGTAAGTATATTCTAATAGAACACATAAATACTGCTGCATAACAGAACCATTGAAGCAAACATCTGACCATACACCACAATACAAAATGTTTACTTCCATGGATATGTTATACTGCACTGCTTGTTACCAAACTCTACAATCTTAATGACATGACTTAGCCAAAACTTCAAATGCAAACTATACAAATCAAACAGTACACAAACTGTAGATTTACAAATATTTGATAGATATTCGATTCTATGTGTGTGATCTATGGGTGTGATATGCTGCAGTGGTTGTGGCCAGGTCCTAGAGTCTTGGGTGCATGGCCTACGGCCTTCGGCCTACGGCCAACCACCGCAGCATATCACACCCATAGATCACACCCATAGAATCAAACATTTTAACTATGCCATATGGGCATTTTTTTATGTCCACTGACACCGCACGTGTCCTTAGAACAGTTTCAACTTGCCTGCGGACAGCACGGATGGGAATAGTGTCCTTAGGACACTCCTCATTTTGACTAATTACGGACATCCCGGACAGCGCCTCTGTCCTCGGGCATGGCAAACACATCAGGGGCACCTGCCACCTAAACAAATACAGTATTTGACCCATCTCTTACTGCCCAAACCTCCCCCCCTATAACTTTGCCCCCCCTGAACTAAACCTCACTAAACTTTGCAAAAAGATTCAGAGTGGGCCATATACTTCTTTTTGCAAAGTTTGGTGAGGATTCGTCCAGGGAGAGCAAATTTATAAGCCACCCAAAAAGTGCTCTTCCTATGGGATTAGCAACTTAACCATAACTACACAGCCATTATATTCAGTAAAAAAAACTTTGTTAAAGGGACGTTATGGTTAAGTTGCGCTACTAAAAACCTATGAAATTCAGTAAAAGAACTTTGTTAAAAGGACGTTATGGTTCAAAGTAAAATCGAAAAACCCCTGAAATTCGCTAGTTATGGTAAACTAAGCAACCATAACTCACGTTTTTACTGAATTTCATAGTTTTTTAGTAGCGCAACTAAACCATAATGTCTACGAACATCTGATTTAATTGCACACCTTACGGAGAATGCCACATGACCATATGCTGGGGCACAACATGATGACGTGTCCGAGAACCCATACTCACTTCACAATAACATCTGTGCTTCATGGACAGTTTGGAACTACATTTTCTACTGATGTAGGAACTTGCAACTTCAACATTTCCCTTGCACAGCTCCAACACCTATTCATACTCATCCATTAACAATCTAGTACACAGTACATACTTTTGGAAAAACGGCTATTTACGTTAAAATGACATCAGCTAACATCATCCCTCCTCCCCAAGAGACACCACCACTGCTGTAAACAAGCAGCATGAGAAACACTGCCCCTAGGGTGGCCAACTCTTTGATAGTCTGTCACGGGACACTTGGCCACAAGGCGGTGATGACGTCACTTCATTCACGTTTGGCCCGCCTCTTTTTGATTTTTTTGTTTTTTAATGGCTCTTAATTCTTGGCTTAATTTAAATACAAATGCTTTGTCCTGTCGAGGTGATGGTCACTTTTTTAACTGCAAACATGACCATCACGACCCCAGGAACAAAGCATTAGCATTTGAATTAAGGCAGGTGTCCGAGCGTTACAGCTCGACCTGTAGGCTCAAAAAGAGCCAGGGCTGCAGAGGTGCCCAGAGAAAGAAAGCAGCAGGCGGCAGCGCCATGCTGAGCAGATGGCCACTTCAGTTTGCAGAGTGGCTGTGCTGGAGGCAGGTTGTCCAACGCAGGTTGGGACAACCTACGTCCCGCACAGCCACTCTGCAAACCGTGGGATGGAGTCCCTAATTGCGGGACAATCCCGCGAAATCGGGACACTTGGCCACTCTACTATCCCCTACCTTAGAAATAACACACGCACAACATTTCACCCTTTTCCATCTGCCCCTCCATATTAGTGTTTGGCGCCTCTTCCCTCATTTCCTTCCCCACTTTCCGTTCTTAGCTCTCCTGCCAAAAAAAATCCACCCAAAAACAAAACAAATGTTCCTTTAGGAACCACCTTTCACAATTAAAAAATAGAAGTAAAAAAAAAACATACGCATAGATTCCATCTACTTTGTATTTCTCAGTAAAATACATAGACGCAATAAGATTTTCCAAGAGTTCCATTTGCATTTTGTGTTATAGTAATGTGAATATTGTAGCGTTCATGATCCGTTCCAGGGATAACGACCCAGTAGCCCTAGTTATCAACCCAAGCAAAGTGAGGGTGGATAACAAGGTCCCTGGACCATTACCCTTCATTTCAGCCCCTAAAATGGGGGATGAACGCCATTACCAGCCTAGGTTTCCAAAGTGGTAACCCGTGCTACTAAAAAATATGATTTCTTGTCCTATACCAGGACGCAGCATCCTGGTTTAGGAATAAAATCCTTTTCCAAGATGGCCAACATGGAAAGGGAAAGCGCCAGTTCCATACAGGGCCCATCATCTATTAACATAAGCACATTTTTCTTCCCTTTCAAATCTATTCTAATTGCAAATAACTTTACCACAAAGCCAGTCCCAGCTGGACATGGCCACTTTAATACTAATACTTTAATACACAAATCATCCGTCATATAAGATGTGTACAAAATTCCAACAAACTTTGTAAACTCATTCAAAATTACGTCTGAAATATTCCAACCATGATCATCACCCCTCACCTCCCCAAACATTATTGCAAAAGTTTCACGAATGCAATTCTCACAAAATATTATTGTCCCGAGGGTTTCACAAGTATTTTTGTACATACGTTGATTTATCGCAAACATTTCCACTTCAGCTTACCGCATTTCTCCTCTTTGAGAAACGTACAAAATCTGGCAACAGGGCATGTCCATCTTGTGCTATTGTTAACCATTGCTGCATCAGTCTAAGGTAAATTGGCCAGATGTCACTAAATCATATGCCCCACCCCTGACCCTCACATAACCAACCCTAGTGATGATTAACACCTTTCTTAGTGACGTTCCTCTTCAGCGTAGCCAAATCCGTCCATAACCACCTACGTGACATGACGCAGAACCCACAAATCAACACACATCAACTAACAACATACCACGTCACAATTCAAATTATTAAACCGCTCTTTAAAAGAAAACAATAACGATATACAATTTGTAAAGTACTTGTATTTCACAATAAACTCTCAGAGAACATCTGACTGTTCCCGTATTCAATCAAATTGCAAATTTGTTTCTTTGCTAGTGATCGAAAATGTTAATTGTGAGGCACACGTTCTTCTTTTTCCATACACAAAGTGTTTGTTTTTGACGAAAGAACCGCTTGGGTCCCACAGTGAATTCCAGGGTGTCTGCATCAACTTACGCCTAGACCACCATAAAAGATGTTATGTTACTCCTAATCGCTATTGCAGCGTATGAACACATGGGCCCTGGCAGATCGTCCCACAAAACAGTCACAGTAATCCAGCCGTTGACGACTACGTGCACCTGACAAATGAAGAGCCCATCAGTTGGCATCTGGAATCCATGGCAATCGCAGTAAGGCAGCATGTAGCTATTTGGAAAACATAACAGAAATATGTATCAATACCCGACCTTTATTACACTTTATTACAATATATGTATTATTTCCTTAATTCGGCATAGAGTTTAAACTAACAATTAGCACACACTTCAGACAATCTCAAAAAAGACAAAAAGAACCTAGAAACCGATACACAATTCCATATAGTCATACATGACATTTTAAAGAAATATTAACGTTGTACCTGGGTGAATCTAGTTATACTGGACATACACCTACATTCTGCACTCCCCATAACCACATAAAAAAGACAACCACACAGTAAAATAGTACTTGAGTTACTTTGCCAAAATTAATGTTCAGATAATAAAAAGGTTAAAGCTCGTTCCGGTATACAGTCGTCAAAAGCTAACTTACATAATATTCACTGTTTCCATTTTCTTTGCAAAAATTAGTCCATAATGCTCAATCTGCTTGCATCAAAGAATCTTCATGAACTGAATTCACATGTTCCGTACACACTTTTGGAATGCATAACCTTATCAAATGTTCATTATTGCAAACCTCCTCTCACTGACTCTTCACGAAAAAATCCCTTTCTCTCAAGGTCAAAAAACAATTGACCCTTCTACTTTCTGTCCCATGCGTGGGATGCCTTAGCTCTCAACCAAAAAATCAAAGCTGCTGACCTTCACTCAGAATCTAAATACATTCTCACTTTGCAACAACACGGCTCAACGCACACATTAGAACTTGTATTGTCATACACGTGCACGGCCGCTGTTTCCAATCAAACACTGCAGGTGGCTGCCTCAGATGCCAAATTCTAGGGGGCACCAATCTGACTCCAATATTATTTTAAATACATTGTAACACAGACACACTACTCCTTCACCGGTATTTTACGCACAATATATTGAGGAATACCTCCAAATAGGGTGGCCTACTTTGTCACATCCCTTTGCAGGACAAAAGGTGGTGATGACGTCACGCCATCATTCACCTTGCAGAATCAATGCATTGCACCCAAAGCTACTGACATGACCGGCCTGCAAGCCTGTCACGTCAGTAGCTGCGGTTGCAATGCAATACAATAGGACTCTTATTTGCAGATTAGCTGCCACTTGCCAGCCACTGTTATTACCATTTGCGGAAAATGTATGTATCTGACCCCCTCCCCGCTCGGCCCCAACCCCCAGCATGACTAATTGTGACTCCTAACTTACTCTGTTAGATCATAAATTGTACTCGAACAGAGCAAGTCCCGGACAACCCGTGTCCCGCAGAGCCACTCGGCAAACTGCGCAACACAGGTGCCAATTGCGGGACAATCCCGCAAATTACGGTACAGTTGCCCACCCTACCTCCAAATATACTGTATGACTTTCGTGACAGAAAAACAGCACTTTTTTGCTTCTTGCTGCCACATCCCGTCCCATCCTCCTCAACCCTCACCTCCCCAGACAGTATTTGATAAGTTTAACAAGTGCAATGTTGTGTTTTTTTATATATTTTTGCAGCGATGTCCGCGGACACCAAAACATGGATCAAAGGTGGCAGGCGCATCGGAACATCTGACCATCCAATGAGCAAATGCGTCACATGTCCGTGGACATGATGTGCCCGATACCCAATCGGTGTCCTGCCCACAGATCGAACAGAGAACTGTGTATACGGAGCGGACATAGATATCACTAATTTTTTGAGACCTACTTTTTGATCGTTTAAAAAAAAATACTGGATGGATTTTCACCAAATTTACAATAGCACGCTTTTGGGACCAAACCGCTGCCCCTGCCGAAAATTTGGTGAAAATCCATCCAGCGGTTTGATCTGTAGCCGTGCGCAAAGATTTTCCCCCATTCAGTCTATGGGAAAAAAATAAGTTTTAGGACCACCTGTATAACTTTGCCCCCCTGGACCAAACCTCACCAAACTTTACAGAAATATTCAGAGTGGGCCATATACTTTTTTTTGCAAAGTTTGGTGAGGATTCGTCCAGGGGAGCGGAGTTATAAGCCACCCAAAAAGTGTTCTTCCTATGGAAACAGCAACTTAACCATAACTACATGGCCACTACCGTCACTATATATATACTGTCACGGACACTACTGCCACTATATATATATATCTCGATCCACTGTTGCTGACTTTCTTGTGGTATACATACATATGCTTTTGTTCTAAGGTAAAGGCTACCACGCTTAGTATCATTGAAAACATGATCAAGAATAGCTTGAGAAGCAAAACAAAAATCACCAAACCACTCAATCCCACTACTTCAGTGCACATGGCTTTATTAAATTAACAACAAAGTCATCAACATATTAATCAGCATGGACTTAAAAGAATTAGGCATTTTTAAAGTCAAACACTCATCTGTCTGCACCATGCGTTCCATCCCTATACAGAGACTTCCTCAGGTGAAGTAAATCAATCTTATGAGCGTGATCCTTTTTTCTATTTATACTCTTGCTGGGAGCTCATTCTATTCAAGAGTCATGTGACTCAATTGTGAGGTTGTCATTCACCTTGCTGAATTTTAATGAACCAACCAACAATTCTTGGACAAGAGAGGCAAAGACCAAATATTTGTCAATTCTGTATCCAGTGCATTTCAGATGTTTACTCGTCCTTCACCAGGAACATTCACAGAATAAATGATTGATAAAACTCAGTCACAAGGTGACTCAATCACGGGGGTTGAATTGATAATAATGAGTCAACCAACTATTTTCTAAGCTTGGTGGAGAAAAACGTTGGTGAAAACCATTGTATTAGATATGTGGCAAGTACCACTAATATGTCAAAGAACCACTCGCTCTGCGTTCACTCAAAGTCTGCCTACTTATTTGAATTCCAGATTTCAGAGCAAGCTCATACATCATTACACTTCTGAAAAACAATACCAAGAATTTACATGGGAGTGCATTACAAAATTATAAACCATTGCATTCCACCTTAAACAATTCATATTTTCAGAGGCTCATTTCTAAGTTTCTGTAGTAGTGGTGTGAGGAATGTTCTTCTTGGAACATCAGCGTGGTCAGCAAGAATATCATAGGTGCTAATCTTGAGGAAGTCACCTGTGTGTGTCCACTGGTAAGTGATGAATTATGCAATTTTGAGAATATTCTGCACAGAGCTGTGGCATGGACCGTTACGTCTGCATCCTCCTGTGCCATGGGCTGTATGCAGAAACCCACACACATCTCTGCCTGCATGAGTTTGTAGGTGATCAGAGAGGGTGGAATCTGAATGACATTCTGCCTTTTTTCACCTACAAAAACTAGGAACTATCTACTGGGATTCATGCAAATATTGACAACAATGCACAGACAGTGTGGGAGACATTTGCAATTCTGTAGGGATAGGGTGGAGTTTGTGCACATGCATCCAGGAATTCCTGGATTTCCACACTCAACCTACACCCCACCTCCAAACAATTTAAATTGCAGGGAGAGGACTACATACATGTAAATGTATATGCAAGGGTTCCTTTCCATGCTGTCAGAAGGGCTTTTCCTCCCCATTTTAGGTTCAGTACTTGACCTGGGGACCAGACCTCAATGCTCACTCACTCACTCACTCACCCACACCAAGCACAATAGATTAACAGGACACCAAGGGCCTCATTACGAGGTGGGAGGTAAGGGATTACCAGAACCGGTAAGGGCACTGGTGCCAGTAATCCCTTACCTCCCCAGTACGAGTTCCCTTTGCGGGTCCTTTCTTAACACCTTCTTTTTGCAGGAGTTAAGGACGGGACCCGCAAAGGGACTCTAGAGCTAATAACGGTAATTTGCGGTACCGTTATTAGCGCCTTCCCATTCCCATTGAGCCCTATGGGGGCTCAATGGGAATGGGGAATGGCCCTGGTGAATGGGGAATTGCCGGTCCCTCCGACCTCGGAATGGACCGGTAATTGCTCCATTCACCAGGGCGGAGTCGGAAGGGTTTTGGAGGCAGCCATGGAGCTAGCAGCTCCATGGCTACCTCCAACCTCGTAATGAGGCCCCAAGAGTAGAGGAGGAGCTTTAGTGAAAGCATGTGCTGCAAGGCAGGCAGACAGGGATCCCCTTAGTTTCTCATGGCAATCCCTTGTATAGTGCCTGGATAGGCTACAACCAGTTCCGGGGTGTCACAACATGTGCAATGTTTCTGGGCGAAAGACAGCTGTGTGTTCACAATGTCCTGACAATCGCAAGGTTGCTTGTTTGTGATGCTGTGGATTGTGTCAGATCGTCATGCTTGTGCTTCATGCAGGTCCAGGTAGTGAGAGTTGTAAATGGAACAGTGTGTGCTGTGGATTTTATCACGTCATCACGTTCGGGTGGTCAGGGGTGGCTGTGCTTACAAGTGTCCTGAGAACAGTCTGCACCATGCTTCTGCTTCCATAGATGATCAGTGTGCGTGTACAGTATCTGTGGTCATGCCAAAGGGAGCATTCATGCCCATAACCATGCAAGGCTTCTATTGAGTGCCCTCTCCATGTGCCTCGAGCAGGTGGAAGCAAAGGGACTTCCCGAAACACCTTGATGGTATCAGTGTCAGAGGCGGGGTATCATTCCCTTGTTTTGGACCCATGATTTGTATATGAGGTCAGGACGAGTTTGACCACATTCCTTTGACTGGAGAGGTAAGCGAGACATCATTGACTTTCACATATTCTAACGAATGGCATTTATGTTTTTATTTGTATGCTCTTTGTATGAGCTCCACATTGATCCAAGCTCTGGAGCCCACCTACAAAGCAATCTTGACATTGTGTGAGTCTGATTTCACCTTCTCTTGCATTTCATTCAACTGCATGACATTTAATATTAATACTTCTCTTAAAAGCCAACTCCCAAAGACCTGTAATGTCATAGGAAAGTGTCTTGAATGTTTGAGGTATCACTGATGCACCCCCGGAAGTTGTTCCCAATTCCTGGATTCAGTCTCTGGCTGGACATCTCATCAATTACTGTGTGGTCGTTCCACGAAGATCCCTTTAAAATGGAACACGCGCTGCCTGACGTGCTGTAAATCATACATCTGAACTTTCCAGTCTCAGTTTATGGGTCACGCAATAGGCTCTTTATGGATCGCCGGAAACAATCTTTGGCGGCCTTTATGGCAGGCCTGTATCATTGTTGTTTATCGCCGCGGCGCATTTATAGCTCAAATGTTCACCTTTCCAAACAAACTGACCTGTGAATAATGAGAAAAAACACAACTTAAAGGCCCAGAGGGACCCGGATTCTCCAACAGCAGAAATGTATTCAGTGCCTTTAATCATCCGTCTCCGGGAATGCGCATGAAAAGGGAGATTTCAACAGCCATCAATGTTCTTGTTTCTTAGGAAACATGAAATGTGCGCATTACGAGGCCTTGCAGCGCCCGCCTAATGAGATAATGCATTTATTTACTATCACAATAAACACCGTTGTAAAATGGACCATTAAAACTTTAACAGACAACTTGCAGATTCGATCCGCTGAGTGTCAGCTGTAATTGGAGGATATATGAAAAGATCCATCTGTTTCCCGCGGCCTACGGTTTCCTCGATATCCGGCGCACTTAGGCTCACTAAGCGTTTTTTTGTGATAATTGCTCACATACAAAAATTCCACGTGGGCATTGATTGGGCAGGTGATATAATGTTGCCTGCCCTGTATATCCTCTTGTCACATTACGACTGAAGGGAGCTCCAGTGGAGCCGCCATCTTTGTTGAAGTATTCTCACTTCCCGGAGTCAATATTATTGACGTATATGTTTATTAGTGTCTTAGCGGCTGGACTGCGATGATGTATTAGGCGATTGTCCACAAGATGCTTCAATGTGCTGAGGAACTGATTGCAATAATGGCCACAAGGACCCTTGGTAGGTCTTTGTTAAAATATAGCAGTGGCATTAAGGAACACAGGACAGGACACGAATCAGAGGCAGGCACACACTATTAAACAAGGAAAGGCCTTTCATCTTTGCATCTGCTCATTAAAACTGTATTTTATAGTTACAAACCCATAAATAGGACCCGACCAGACAATACGATCAGCAGTGCTTTGTAAGCAAACTCCTTAATTAAGGGAAGCAGTGTCACAGGAATTGACAAATAGCAGCCTTTGTGACATATGAGAAACCACATTATTATGTTAGAGGCTGTGCCTTATTAATAAACAGTGATTGAAAGCAGACAAACCATCTCTGGAACCCGGCAAATGAAGATGGCATGGCATACCGGGCCGGGAGTATAGCTCAGGGGCAACACGGTTTCCTTGGAAGCAAGACAATGCAGACCAACACAGGTTTGCGCTTGTAGACTGATCTCTGGTATTAAGCACGTTATAAAAGATTCATTAATTAATATTTAATAGATCTGTACCAAAGATGATTAGATCGCAGAGTGGTTGAATGTATGTGAAAGGAAAGGGTTACTAATTCAGAGGTTTAACTGGAACCAGGACTCTTCTGATCTTCTCACTAAGAGAATATGGATTATGATCTCTGACTCGAGTGTCACTGTAAAATCCCTGTTGAATAAAGGAATAATCACTTCAGTGTTCCTTTTTAATTAGGGTGATTGTGAATCTGTGTGGATGTGCAGTGCGTCTGGTCTCTGCCATCAGGGGGCAGGAACGTGTATAGGAATTCAGAGAAGTGGAGAGGATGCAATGCTCAGGTGATTGACAGATTCCAACCCAAGGTCCTGGGGAAATGTGACATGGTCAGTCAGGGGCAGGGTTTTCTGGAGGCAGATTAGAATTAAAAGAGACCAGACCCTAAAGCTCTCTTTGAGGGTTCCTGTCAGGGACCATCTTTCTTGCGCCAGAGAGAAAGCCCCAAAGACGTCGCTCAGGCAAAACTACTGCTCTAACTTTCCATCGATCTGAACTCTGACCAAGAAGCCAAACCAGCAAGTCAGACATTATAGTAGCTCAGAGCTGATCCCTTGTTGGTCTAATTCTATTCCTTCTTGAATCGCAGAATAGCAGACAGACAAGAAGACATGATTGTCAAAAGACTTTTGAGTCATAAGGGTTTCAAGAGTGCTGTGTTCATTACCCACTGAGTGAAGGGAGTCGGACAAAAAGGGCAGATCAGCCTCTCAAACAAATTCTCACGAAGAGCTAGGAAAAGATCCCACCAGATTTACTGGGGTGAGTGACAATTAGTTTATAAAGGAAACTGGAGCCCCTGATCCATCAGAGTGAGCTCCATTTTAAATAGTACATCATTATTTAAGGGTGTGATGTTGATATCTTGAGTGAAGCTCTCTCAAAATGCGTAATGATGTCTACAGGGTTAATTACTATTGAAAGCAGATTCATATCCTGCAAGGAGGTCCGCCACTCTGGTGTGTGGGCACATAATGGACGATTGAAACACTAAATCCCATAAACATGAACACAAGGTAGTTATGGAGTCCTTACCTCTATGGAATGTCCTTGTAGGCTTGTTGTGAAATTCCTTCAGCGTCCTTGCCTGGGTACGCGTTGCTCCTGCATTGACTGCATTACCCTTAAGCGTTGTCCTTCAAACTAAGGTCCAGACCATTCTCTGAACGATGTGTCCTTCAGCCATTCTTGTCAAATGGACTAAGGTGCTCTACTGGACGGAACCTTAGGAAAATCGTAAGAGTGCAAGGTCGGGATTTTTTTTTGCATAGAACTACTTAAATGTTGTGGCTGTTTTCAACTTTACTCACGGAATTAAATACAAAAATTGACATTCTTTATCTGAGTCCTGGGAATGTTTCTATGGTCAAAAAAATTTTGATTATGATTGGTTTATTTTTTCCTGTGCGTGTTAACAGCTTAAAACTCCAATTGGAAGTGGGGACGTACCATAATTGATTGTTAGAGATAACTGCATAGTCACAGTTAAAGCTAAATCCCAGAGGAAATTTGGATCTGATGGTGATGAAAGAGCTGTCAAGTTGCTGCTGCAGGAGCCATGAGTCAGATGATGAGTAAGAGTTAATGTTGTGAAAATGCCCGTCTTGGCATTGAAAAATATAGCTGACACCACCAGATCCCATGTGCTCAGAGTGAGTAAGAGTAAAATACGGCAGTTGCAAAAAATCATAGGGGTTGCAAGAACCTACAAACGGGGAGAAATTGCGACCCCTTTATGATGGCCCTGAATACACTGTGGCCTTTGGTGGCACCCCTTATATTTGCAACCATATGGTTAATTTACCTGAATCAGAAATATATATATATATATATATATATATATATATATATATATATATATATATATATATATATATATATATATGCTTCTCCGGGTTCATTGTTACTGGATTTATTGCCTTGCCACCCTGTTTGGGTTTACAGTGGGCTCCTGTTTGTTCTCTGAATTATTTCCATTTTGCTGCACTTTATATTGATATAACCTGAATGTTACAAGACTGACAAAGTATTTGTTCGGTTCTGTTTTGTTTTATTTTCCCCTCCCTCCCACTCCTTTTACTTGTGGTTCCACAAACTGACCGTGTTCACTGCTGATGTCTTGCAAATCAACTTTTAATAATGAAGCAATCCAATAAGTAAATAACGAAATAGATAAATAAATACCTCTCGCTAAAGCCTCAGCATTGCGAGTGTGTAAAACAGGAACTGCAAGAACAAAACAAGAAAATAAGTTCTGTTTTGCTGTGCTCCCACAAGATGGAACAACAGGTAGGAAACCATTTCTTTATGGCTACTGGTAAAACTCGTCCTCCTGATGTAAGATACTCTTCCATGGTTCTTATATGGTAGTTTGTTTCCTATGCCCTTACATAGACAGAAATACATTACTTCATTTTGGCAGATATGCCTGACTCCCATAACTGGATTTCAAGTTTTACTTCTAACCAAATTTCACACAATTATATTCCATAGCATCAATCATGGTAATGCAGCATGGAGCCAGATTTAAGGGCCAGAGAGAACATCTGTGAAAGGAATATATGCAGCATAATGTTACTGTAAACCTATCATTATGATTGCCCAAGCTATTTTCAGGTGATTCACCTACAGATCCGCACCCAATAGAGCAGTGGTCTGCAATCTGTAGCTCTCCTTTTTGAACTACAACCCCTGTGATTTCACACTATGACTTTGCAGGTTAGGGCTGATGGGAGTTGTAGTCCAACACTTCTGGTGCGATGCAAGTTTGCAAAACCATGCCATAGAGGCAGATTAGAGAGTATCTTTATGCATAAGGCAAGGTTCATGAAGAAGCCTGGAAAGATGTCCTTCTCGAGAATCATGGCATACATGCAGAGAATGATCATATTATAATAAAAATTACCTCTGGCCCTCGCAATGCCTGCACCATACATTGGACGGGGACATACTAATGTAAAATGCCAATGCTTTGCCTGGTGGATCCTCTCACCACCATGTCTGATTTCGAATAGTCCCTTCTCCATTTCCTTGGTGGCCACTCTGATAAGGTAACCGTGGCTGCGGCGGAGAAGCAGAGGCTTCAGATCCTTCTCAGTAAAGTAAGGCCCGGTCGAGGGCCAATGAGTTTGCTTGTAACAAGGGTATTAATGCACATAATTCTAGGACAAACTCTGCATAAGTGACCATTCCACTCCCCACATACATCTGTGGTATGTGGATTCTCACGAGGTGGCCATGACGTAGACATGCTGGATCATTGCATGCATACACCAATTCACCATTGAGACTGAGTGACTGTTGAAACATTTGCAAAGCTTTTTTCAATGTGTTTTCTCCTTAAGCACTGACAGAGGTATTGGGCTATTTGTGGGAGAATTCTGCAGAACCCTCTTTCAGGAAAACATCTAATGGTGTCTGTGAATGTTGAGGCTTATGTATTTCTAATGTGCCTTAGGCCAATAGGCAAATGGGTGCGCAACGGTCTGTCACTGAAAAGCAGTACATGCTCTACGTTTCTTTGACATTCCAAACATACTGTGAGTTTAAATGCTGTATTTCTGTATTGGCTGAATCAAGAGTTTTTTGTAGAAGGCATACGGTTTTGGCTAGCTTTGACTTAAAGAAGAGTGCCCTTCCTATCCACCGGTGCAGAGTATTGACAACCCCTGTGAGGGTTAATTCCAGTGCGAGAATAGTGACTTGTGTAGAGCTGTTGGAGCGATTGTAATGTGGAAAGACTTGATTGCACCGAACGGTAGTCAATAGACCTCAAATGGGGTCATTTGAAATCAAATGTAAATTGCATGCACTTACATGCGGTACGGTCCCCTGCATGCAATTGTAAACATTTGCAAGGCAGAGAGAGGAAGGATAGAGCAAAAGAGAGGCAATTGCCTGGCCGGGAATGCTTACGTTTACACGTATGTGCAAACAGGTCCCTTCCGAGGAATGTTCGTCACTTGTTCTGCGCAGAGTGAGAGCTATACAATGGAGGTGGATTTAACAGTTCGGTTCACCAATATTGCTCAAAGATGGGAACCATTATACGGCTTTGCTGGGTATTTACACCCATGCATATCATTTAGTGGTAAGTAGGGGTACCAGCTCCTACCCCATGCAATCTCCCTGGTCCCTTTGGCACTACCTAAGTGACCCCTGGACTACTGGCCCTCGCACTTAGATGTCAAAGAGTCATTTATTACACAGCAAAAAGAAATGTTGCTCCCTGAAAATAATATGTTGGTTATAGCATTCTAAGCAGGTTATGTCCCATTCACCTTCACAAAATGATGATTGCTTGTACAGTTGGAGCCACCACCACAAGTGATTCCTAAAGATGTGTACACTTTGTCAGGTTGCATCAGGAAACTAACAATTGTCCACAATAGCTCTGGACATGGCATCGATGTATGTGCAGCTGTATTCCTATGTGTAGATTTTCTGTGCCTGTGTGTGCGTGTGCATGTGAGTGTGCCATCTCTGTGTTTGCAGTTTGCTTGAGCATGATGGTTTGTTTCATGGGTGACATGTTATTGTAAACCTTGCAAATAAGTTATTTCTATGTACTTCTGTACATTTGGAAAACTAACTTCTTTATGCAGCATAGATATATATGCACAATGAGAACAGTTCAGTGAATTCAGTGATTAGAGCTAGTTCTTGTGTTCCTCCTGCAACTCACCACAATACATTATATTCGTCTTACTCAACTGGTAACAGCTTTCAATAAGGATTTTCTATAATTTCAATTCATTTAGAATGTATAATAGCGTAATCCCATAGGAAAATGTCCTGTGAATCAGGCCCTTGGTATGTTTGTGCAGTACTGTGTATGGTGTCTGTGCAATACTGAAGCATTGTGTGTGTGAGTGTGTGCTAATGTGTCCCACCAACAGTTTTCACGTCTTCCAAGCCTCTACTTAAGGACTCTTGGCCAGCCCCAGGCAGTCAACCTTGAATAGGCTGCAATAGGCTGCTGGCCACGTGACCAAGCCCTGCCACTCAGTTCCTCCGCCCACTACCACTACCAGTTTTCGTGCCTTCCATGTCTCTACTTAAGGACTCTAGGCCAGCTCCAGACACACAGTGACAGCATTGAGTAGTCTGCCGGTCATGTGCCCAGGCCCTGCCACTCAGTTGTTCTGCCCACCACCAGTTTGTTCAACCTTCCATGCCTCTACTTAAGCACACTAGGCATCCTCATCACTGGCATCCTCAGCAATGAAGGACCAAGACAAGTACCTCCTTGTTTGTGCCTGTTCGGATCTGATAGGGCCAACGGCCAGACCCGCTCTCTGGCATTTAACCTAAAAAGCAGTTGATACTACTGCTACTCGCCAAACGTCATCACCATGTGTCTCCTGCCTCTACTGCCCCTCCCCACTCTATCACATCTCCAGCTTACTTTTCTCTGCCAAATTAACACAGTCTAATAATGCCAAATTAACACAGTCTAATAATGTCTTTCTCTGAGATTTTAACATCCCAGGGTCACAGGCTGACAACCACACTCAAAGCATGCTTTTCACACTGACTGGTTTCATAGACCTAAAGCAAATTGTGAAAACCCCCATGCACAACCACGCCAACACCCTAGACTTAGTCTTCATCTCCCTTAATTACCTGCGCAGACCCTATTCCACTTGACTGGTTTGACCACACAGCCATTCCACTATCAGTCAACCACTTGGCCAAGGCCCAGAAAGGTCAGGCTAAACGCCCCCTCACTGACTGCTGCTCATTCAAAACCTTCCCAGTCAATGAGTTAGAAGCAAACTTCGCAGACTTCCCTACCACAGGGAAAGCCTCAGGCCTCCTAGAATTATTCAGTAACTGTGCTATGAAACTGGTGGACACACATGTCCCCCTAAAAAAACGTTGCAAGTACAAAGATCACTTGCAAGAAGCTAAACCAGCAGTCTAGTTTGAAAAAGCTAGTGAATGGCCCTAAGTCGTGCATCAGTTCGACGCAGGAATTTGAAGGCAGTTCAAGCTCAAGCTCAAACCGAACTGCAGGAGAGGTGCGAGAGGAAGAGAGCCATCCCCCAAAGGGGAACAGCGGGAGCCATGAACCAAAGTAGCTGACGCAAGTCATAGGACCCGGTGAAGTGCAAAAGAGTCAGAATGTGCAGCTTGGGGAAAGCTTCAGCCCAAACACTACCAGAATAAATTGGCACAAGAACTGCCAGTACCACTGAGAAGGAAGCAAAAAGTGACGCGGGTTGCCTGGGAGCATTGAGAGGTCCGGGGAGCAACGGGGTGAGCTCAGGAACCAAAAATATAGGGTATGGGAATCTGAAGCTAATAAGAGACAATTGTATACTTGTCAAGAGAGTGATCCAAGCAGATACAATGCAACAGTGCAAGTCTGGGACCTGCACACAAAAGAGAGTGTAAGTGACCCTGAAGTGAATAAGAGACAGTTGTATACTTGGCAGGATAGTGACGCAAGCAGATACAACACAACAGTGAGAGTCTGGGAACGGCACCCATATGAAAAGCCAAAGTTTAAAGCAGAGTGTCTTGGATGCTGTAAGAGGGAAAGAGAGAGCCCAAGAAAGAACCCACGCTTGCGGGAGAATGAACCAAGCAATATAAAGCATTGCAAATCTGGGACCCGCATCCACATGAGAGATTGAGAATAAGAGGGTCAAGTGCCCTATGACTGATAAACGGAATCCTATGCTTGGTAGCAGAGGGTGCCAAGCTGATAGCAAGTACTGTGAAGCTAAAAAATAGTTCCTCGTGAGTTATCCAGCAACTTGGGATAAGAAGACATCTAGCGCAAAGGAGCACAACCCTAGCTTTGAAATCTTATATTTTGGAACATTATTTTGCATCATTGTTTACTACACCCGAAACTGGGAAATTTTCTGTTGCTTGAAAGAACACTTTTTACTTTAAGAAGCGATCATCCTTGCACAAGTTATCTTAGCTTATTAGTGTTAGGGACAGAAGTATGCTTTTGGACATGACAAAGACAGACTTTTTATTTTGAACTTCCTGGAAATGTCACTAGTTTCCTTTGAGTTGGGGAACCCCTCTTAGCTTTAGGGATAGAGGGGCATTTTTCCAACCCTCTTTTCATTAATAAAAGTCAGTATCCCAAAACATGCCACCATTGTGTCCGAGCCTTACTTCTTCACCCTTACAGTGCCCAAAGAAATATGGACCAGCGGCCCCCATGATGTCAGCCTACAGAAAGCGAAAGGGGCGATCCACATCAAGCTGAAACAAGGGGCAATTTTGTCTGATGTAAAACAGTACCCCTTGTCACGGGAAGCAGATGAAGAAATAGATGAACCAATTTAGCTGTGTCAACAAGGGATTATTAAGATCTCAGAATCCCCATTTGCCATGGCCCTATACCCTGTAAAGAAAGTGAAAGGAGGTTATTGGAGAATGATCCAGGACCTCTGCCCTTCAAATAACATGGTGGAGGCAGACTTTCCTGTGGCACCAAAACCAGCCACCATTTTATAACATCACCACAGAAGCAACGTACTTCCTAGTAATGGATCTGAAGAATTTGTTCTTCTCAAATCTATTCCACCCAGGCTCACAGTGTCTCACTGCATTGACCTACCACTGTACCAGGATACAACACACTTGGTTACCACAATTGTACTACAAATCCCAGAGTGTGTTTCAGAGAGCACTACAAATGGATTTGGGTAACTTGCAGATGCCCAGCACAGTGATTCAATGCGCTGGTGATCTTTTAGTGTGCAGCACCACTGAAGTGCAGTGTAGAGAGGATTAAGTAACACGTTTGACACTATTGCCTGACAAGGGACACAAGGGTGACACAGACAAACAGCAATACTTCCAAAAAAGAAGCTGTAGATCTAGGACAGCCTGCAGGGGTAAGGGCACGGGAGTTTGGCAACGTAATCTTCCCGCCAGCAGGAAGTTGACTGTGGCCACGCCTCCCTCTCTACAAGGATCCTGGCTTGCCACCGTAGACTGAAGCCTGCAGGGTTAGGGGTGCAGGAGTTTGGCAGCATAATCCTCCCGCCAGCAAGAAGCTGACCGTACCCATGCCCCCCTGTCTACAAGGATCCTGGCCTCCCCCAGTAGGGGTAAGGGCACTGGAGTTTGGTGGCATAATCTTCCTGCCAGCAGGAATCTGACTGTGGCTACACCCCCCTCTCTACAAGGATCCCGCCCCCCCCCTGCATGGTGAAGCTGGCAGGGTTAAGGGTACAGGAGTTTGGCTCCCAAAGGGAGTTAGTCGTACAGAGGGGAGGAGGACATTTTACTGTCATGTCTTCTTATCTAAAAAAGGAAAGTGAGGTGGAACGGGAAATATGGATTCACAGGTGAGGAGCCTTATTAACACTGGTATGGCTGATGATCCAAGTGCCCTTGACCCACCATGCAGCATCGTCACTGGGGGAGACCGAGCAGTGCATAAGCACAAGCTTTTGATGGTGAAATGCAAGCTGGTGCACAGGTGACCACACTGGAATGAACAATGGAACTCTCGAGGTCAAATTCATCATAGTTTCTACTAGCGCAGTGCCCAAGATCAAACGAGAATACATAATAGCGCCAAGACCCTCAGATTTTAACTGCACCACCCCCCGTAGTATTGCTCCAAATTAGAGCTCAGACCTGGGGGAGGGGTCGCCACAGAGGTACATCTTGCTGGTTGATTTGAATGACCAAATGATCCCAATGGCCAAAGTCAGTGGGATCCCATCTTCCAAGATCACCAGTTTTGATATGAACGTGTTGGATTTGTTGGGTGTGTCGGTCCCTTACCTGCAGTCTTTTCAACCACAATTGAATACACCCTTTGTTCATGACATTTTTGCAAGCACTGAGTGTTAGGCAGAATCATATGCAGTACCCTTTGGGAACACCACACACAATTAAGACTACAAGTGTAAGTACAAATTCACCTTTGGTACAAGCCCGTATTACACAGTAAAATGGTAGCGATGGCCGAGCAGCCAGACTCAACAGTAAAGTGAGCTTTATTAGAAGTTACACAAAGGACAGCAATTACTATGGTTCAAACAAACACCGACTCAAGGTTTCTGAGTAAATGAATACACATTAATTTGTAAAACAGTTCACCTAATAAAGCAGCAGAAAAATCACACTCTTAATATACTACACAACACCCAATCAATTCTGGACAAGTTAAGCTCAAAATGAAGTGTGAGCAAAATGGCACTCCAGCAATTAAAAAGGGAGGGAAAGACAAGGTTATACAAAATTAAACAGCACCTACAAGTAAGTAGGTAGGGCAATCTAGAAAAGGCCTGCTACAATGAGGATTCAAATCAATAGGCCTGGGCCAATGTTACTGGTTCAGAGTCTTTGCAGAGGATCACACATTTCAGAGTAGTTCGCGGTTAAGTCTTTGCCAAGAGTTCTAAACGAAGTTGGTCAAAGGAAAAGTTAGTTAAAAGAGTAGAGAAGGACAAGCCCTCAGATTGGTGAGAGATTTAAAACACTTTCACTACGGTCGGACGGAACGAACAACTCGGTTTGATCAGTACCTTAGAAGAAGAAGAATGCTGTAGCTGAGGGAGAAGTTCCTGGCAGATCCTGCAGGCTCACGGTTCCTGAAGCGACTGTCGGACTGACACAATGGAGGAAGACTGGAGGGTCCTGCACTGCCTAGGGAAGAAACCAGCAGCAGAACAAAGCAACAAATAAAAGGTGCGTTCCTTAAAACCCAAACAGGGTCCGGTCCTCCTGGATATCCGGTTCACTGCAGCTCTGCACAGCAGATTCGACCAGGGGAGGGAGGCCTTGCTTGGTGTTTGGCAAACTGGTTGGTCCCACCGGCTCAAGGGAAGAAGATTCCTTGCAGATCTTCTCTGTCATCAAGGTTTGGAGATTCTGACCCACAGCAGGGCTTCACAGGGAGGTTCAGTCATGGTACTGGTCCTCTTCTTTCAGCTTCTCTTTGGTTCTCTCGATCCAGTGGTTACTCAGCCTTCCAAGTCCCAGAGACCTGCTTTTTATGCAGTTATCCCCCATACACACAGCCTGGCTGTCAATCACACAGCAGGGTGGCTGTCCTGGCAGGACAGTCGCCTAGCCAATCAAAAAAGAGTGCGACTTGGGTTTCCAAGGGAACGCTGTGCAGGGGTCCTAAAACCCCTCCCTCACATCCTGTCTACCCAGACTCTCAGGCACCTAAGGACGGTGAACAAAGGAACCAAACCTGGTTTGGCTTGCAGAGTAAAACACGAGAAAGACCTTTACAAAAAGAAATGGCGAATAAACCCAGCCGGAACCAAAGAAAAGTAAATGGGGTCCAGCGGATTGAAGTTCGAGGCTACTAAGTTAGCCTAAAACAGTACCGCGGTAGGAAAAATATGGTAGATACCACTGCCACCAGCCAAATCTTAAGGAAAGGGGAACGAAAATAATGTTCCATGAGAAACAGACAGAAAGGGATAACTATTATCCCTTTCCAGTACTCTATGTAAGATAGTTTGTACGAGGTCTGTGCATTTAAAAAGACTAATAAAGTAAATGGCAACTTTACATGTTCTGGGAGACGGTAGTCAGTCCCAGAAATGGAGTTTAAAGTTGGAAGTCTGAAAAAGACAACCCTGTGTCACTGCACTAAGGTGCTGTGTGACACACAGTAAAAAGATGATGCCTATGGAGTAGGTGAATCGCCACAGTCTATGAACACAAACATGTTAAACACACAGCAAAACACTTGTAAGAGTGGGAAAAAAAGGCTCAGACTCTTACCAGGTAAAAAAAAATGTATCCTAGAAATCCAGAAAAGCTGCTGAGGGACTCAGTAGGTAAGGGAAATTAGCCATTCTGGAGAATTCTCCCTAACACTGTGGACAATCACTGTTGTGATAAAGACATAAAGTTCAAACCCCCACCTTCCGGCCAAAAAATGGACCCACTCGGGGCGTGGCCAACATTGGAGCGATGAGGACGTGAGCCCCTGGAGCTCCGGCGGCCGCTGCAAACATCCTGATTGAATAGCCTGCTACGAGAGGCTAATCGACCCAAAAAGCTCTCCTCCTGTGGGTAAGCGACTCGGGCACACACGGACAAAGTTGCAAGCCAAAACGCGACATTCTGAGCAGGTTCGGTGTGGTGGAGTAAAGACGACACGAGTGCGGCAATACGCGAACAAAATGGCCGCGCCCTTAGGAATGGAATCGGGAAGAAGAGAGCCGCGCTGAAAGAGACCCGCGACTGTGCCTACCCTGGACGGTGAGTAGATAGGCCGTCGACCGCATCCCACTACACCACCTGAACTGTTGCACGGGAGCCCCGACAGTCTCTGGCTGGAGAGACGAAGCAGGCAAGAGCCACGGCAGGCAATGCGACAAGCCGAGACGGCCTCAGCGCTGGGAGAGGACCGGGCTGTGTGCCGCATCGGAACAAACCTCATAGACTTCTGAGTCCCGGAACAGACGCCGCGGCCTTCGGGAGAGGGGGAGCTGTGTGCCCGATAAACAAGTATAACCCCAACGCCTGGTGTGGACGGCGCAGCGCAGGGGTGCAGCGGAGGTGTCAGCAGAGGTGAGGGCCCAGCGGACGCGCGACCTGAAACGCACCAGCCGGACTCGGCCACGATCTAGCCTGGGGAGGCTGCTGCAGCCCCCTGTCCACGGTCAACAGCTGACCGCGGCCGGGGGCCCTTCTCCATCTTCCCTCTCCCAAAAGAGGGGGGAAAACAGACGGTCCGGAGCACGGCACAGCACCACTGGCCCACACCCACGATACGGCCCAGAAGCGGAGAACAGATACGCGGAATCCACCGCATGCATACTTGAATGGTGGGCTGTAAACCGGGGTTGGCCTGCCAGTATTTGGAAGTTACCCGCGACCACAGGTGCAAGAAACAGGATTCCTTTATCTCCCCCCCACCCCCCGACACATTGGCGCAGCATCCGCGCTGCGCGGGTACGGTTCACAGAGCAGAATCGTCGACAGCTGCATCTGCAAACCTGCAACCCGGCCGCAGCGGAGCAAGAGAAGCAGGACGGGGAATCACTAAGGACAGCGGGTGCCCGCATCAATCAGACCACACGCCTGCCACCGACACATTGAGAGTCACCCTCCAAATAGCATCACAGGCAGATATCCAGCATGGGCAAGGACAAATCTAAAAGGCTGATCTCCCAGAGCAGGATAGACCAATTCACCACGCCATCAATGAACAGCCAGCCAGAGCAAGATCAACTAGACACCATGGCAGACATGGAGAGCACGATATCATTAAAGGACATCATGGCAGCCATAGCGGACTCGCGCGCCTCTGTGGAACAGAAAATGGACGGGATCAGCACAGACGTCTCCCTCCTGCACCACGATCTCCAGAAGTTGACATCACGCACCGGAGAGGCAGAACAACGCATATCTGGCACGGAGGATGGAATAAGAAACATAGAACAACAACTGGCTAGAGTCACAACGCGCCTGAAAACCATGGAGGAGCGAGTGGATGAGAGCGAGGGAAGATCTAGGCGCAACAACGTTCGGATACTGGGATTACCGGAGAAAGCAGAAGGCCCACAGATGGAGCTATTTCTGGAGCAGCTGCTCACAGATATGTTCGAAGCAAATACGTTCTCTAACTTTTTCTCCATTGAACGAGCCCATCGTGTACCAACGGGTCGTCCATTGCCAGGTGCCCCACCCCGAACAGTGATCGCCAAACTATTGAACTATCGTGATCGCGATGCACTGATTCAATCCGCAAGGGCGAAAGGCACTCTTACCTACAATGGATCCAAAATAGCATTTTTCCCGGACTACACCAGAGAAGTACAGAAGGCTAGACAATCGTTTGACCAACTGAAAAAACAGCTGCAGTCCCTCAAGGTGAAATATGGCCTAATGTTCCCTGCCCAACTCAAAATTTACCACGGAGGTACAACAGTCCACTTCACCGACCCCAAAGAAGCGTGGAAATGGGCGGAACAACATATCGAGGTAGATTGGACGGTGACAAGGGGCAACAGAAACAGAGGCAGACCATTCCGTGCTCGACCAGGTCCAGACCCGCCAGCACTACAGCCGCAGGAATGAGAGCATCGACTCCTGAAATGTATGAGAGAAGGAACACTTGTGAACCTACTATATGGGGTTTAAGGTACTGTATATTAACTCAATGCTGAATATGGGAACAGAACAGCCACGTAGAAACATACAGCTAAGCTGCCAGCCCAGACGGAAGCCCCCCCTTCCCCTGGGATGTCACTGTGCGACATCACACCGGGACATGTCTGGAACTTACGCACAGGGACACAGGTCCAAGCAGTTTATTTGTTAGCGGGCTCACTCAGCTACGGTTAGCTGAGGTTTAAAGTTGAATGTTCGGGCGACAGATGCTTCGAGTTGGAAGGAGTATAGGGTGGGGGATGGGTAGTTTGTTAAACGTTAGTACTGTTAAGAAAGGGATCCAGGGTCCACATCCAGAAGGCTTTGCCACAACACCACCAGCAAATGACACATGTACACGGTGCTATGAAACAGTGTCTAACCCTTACTCCTCGCTAAATGGCCGCCACTAACGTAGACGGCAGAGCCCTACGACTCCTAACCTGGAATGTCAAAGGGATGGGAGGTGGGATCAAAAGGCGACTCATCACACAGCTCCTAAATCGGCACACACCTGATGTAGCCTTCCTAACTGAGACCCACCTAGCAGGTACTACATGTAATTTGTTCAAACGCACGAACTACAGAGCTGCAATACACGCTGGGTTCACCACAGGCCCTCGTGGGGTACTTATACTAATTCACAAACGCCTTTCCCTGACCATGACACGGGTGATCCAAGACACTAGTGGCAGGTATACACTCATTTCGGGAACACTATGGAACCAGACGATAGCCCTGCTCGGGATCTACTCGCCACCAGCACTGATTACCACATTGCTACAGGATATTACACCTCTGATATTGGGAGATAACTCAGACCTAATGATAATTGGGGGCGACTTCAATGAAGTCATGGAGGTGGGGATGGACCGCTCACACTTAAGAGGTAGAAACCCCACTGCGCAAACCAAGTTAGCAGCGTTTACCGCGGTGATGGGGCTGCGAAACGTGTGGCGTGACCTGCATCCCGGGAAGAGAGAATACTCCTTCCATTCAGGGGTACACGCCTCCTTATCACGACTAGATTACTTCTTTCTGCCGGTGCCAGAGACCCACAGGGCCGCAATGGCAATTCTACTGCCGCGTGGCATATCAGATCACTGCCCCTTGCTAATCGAGCTTAACATGACTAGACCACGTCCGCCTCCCTCCTGGCGCTTAAATAACTACTACTTAGGCCTCCCAGACTTTCTGGAACAAATGCAAGAAGCGACTAAAACATACTTCGAGTTAAACACAGGATCGGTGGACGATCCCGAGGCCCTGTGGGAGGCGCTCAAACCGGTGCTGAGAGGCGAGATTCTGTCATGGTCTGCTGCACATAAAAAGAAACATCAACAGAAATTAACAGAAGCTGAAGACCAAGTGACACAAGCTGAGCTAAACCACTTGACGGCAGACCAACCTGCAACAAATCGAGCATTAATACTTGCCCAAAAACGTTTACAGAACGTGGCCCTAGATAATGCTAGACAAGCGCACAGTACTGGCAAAAATGTTGCGATGAACTCTCGCAGGTACTGGGGAGAACAATACACAGAGATCCGAAGCTATTCCTGCATGGGGTGGAGGAGGAGGGGGAAATGTCTAAATACGAGAGGTTGCTTCTATCGACGACATCAGCAATAATCAAAAAAGGAACATTGTACAATTGTGGGGATCGGAAATAACACCGCAGTATGAACAATGGGTGACGGACGTCAACATTTGCATTGCAATGGAACGAAGGGTATATACAACCAGGGGGTGCCCGAGGAAGGCGGACAAGATATGGAATAAATGGGAGGAGGCCCAGTGAACGACTGTACCAACATGAATAAAGGACGATAAGGCACAGTGTACAAAAGTAGTACAAAAGTAATCCACTTTGGCACATAGCGTGAGAAACAATGAACATTGCAAGACCCTTTTCTTCCCTTTCTTTTTCTTTTTTATTTTTCTCCTTTATTCTTCTATCACCTAACCAAGAATTGTTTTGATGGTTATATAGGTGGAATGTTCATATGAAGAATGTATGTTTAATGTTGTTAAGATGAAAAACAATAAAATGTGTTATCAAAAAAAAAAATGAACCCACCCAAAAATATCCTGGCCCAGCTATCCAGCTACTCAATGCACCCAAAATCCCAGAAATCCCACTAAACACCTGCCCATTATTGGTCTAGCTGGTGTGGTCCATCTCTACTTTGCGTTTGTGTTTCTCTAGAACCGTCCTGGCAAAACTTTATGAGGTAAAAAGGCTTTTATCAATCCTGATCAAGGCCAAGGAGCATGGGGGTCTTTTGGAAGGGTTTCCGAGGGGAAAAGTAGATGTGAGGGATGGTATGAGTACTAACTGTTTAAATAGATTGCTATCTCAGCCTAAGCTGGACAGTGCGACAAGTGCTAGGGGTGGGATGGAGAGAGGGCCAGCGTTTAGAAACAGCAAGCCTATTTGGAGAGGTTTTGCCACACCCATGCACAAGCAAGTAGCAGTCCCATGATATATGATATGGCATTTATAGCACGCCTATGCACAAGTGAGTCTGGGTGCTCTGAGTTGGTATCCCTTATACGAGTAAAAAATCACAAAGTTTTGAGGAATCGTCACATGGGGAAATAACTGAGGTTTCAAAAACCAAACTATTAACAACAAGCCCCTGGCTGGAGATGACCCTGTGGCATGAAATAACATCAACGCAGCACCACAGCCTAGGATAAGCAGAACCTGCCTGAGGCAGAGACTAAGGAGCAGCACACTATATTTGCTTTAGGTTCCCAACACCAAAAATAAACAATATGAATTGAGGGAGGGGTTGATAAATAAATGCCTACACTGGTTCTGTACTCTCCGGGGCTGTCTTTTTGTATCCCGGGTGAGCATTTCTAATTGCACCAGAATCTACTACCATGGGGAAGATAAAGGGGTGAATGACTGTGACTTTATCAAGCTGGAGTTTTGGGGCCATAGTATTGTGCGTGACTTTTTGGGCATTAACAAGAAAAGCCCTCCAACAACTAACAAACCCATCCGAATCAGCCCCTACTGTGACCCCATAGGGTGGCTGCCATACACAACATGACACAACCGTGCACAGTAAAATAGATGCAGCAATTTCTGTAGCTGTGCAATTAAAGCAGGATATTTGATTACTCCACCTTCACCAATCTCCTCCTCCCCCAAAAGGGGGCCATAAATTAGACAGAAGAAATTATTTAAAGAACTGTAAGATGCACTCCACAATGCACCTGTTTTAACTGCTCCAGAGTATATGGAAATGCTTTTTCTTTTCTCCCATTCAAATGGTCAGACAACGGCGACTGTTCTCACCCAGAAAGTACTGCAAGGACACAAGCCATTGGCTTATTATAGTGGCCATTTAGATCCATCAATGCAGGAATATTTTAAATGTGAACAGGCACTCATACCAGGATAGTTTGCAATCCAGAAATCATCCACAATCAACATGGGTTGTCCAGTGACACTCTCTGTAGAGCACACAGTATCTGCCATCTTGGACAAATCCAAATCTACCGTCACCACACAAGGAGAATCAGGGTATGAGGTAATATTGTCAAACCATTCAGTTAACCCAGCTATATTTCTCATAATGGTTGCATTACACATTTCACAATCTTACCACGGTTGAAGGAGAGACCTTAGAGGAAGGGGAGTTACCTTTTATTGATGGGTCATCAATAATTGATCAGAACTCTGGTTATCACCACACAGGGGCAGCCAGCAGTGATGCAGTACAGGGAGGGGGAATTTGAGATCATGTCAAAAATTAAGACTGTCCCATACTATTTTGCACAAGCAGAATAATTGGTGGCATTAATAACAGCAATAGAAATGTTCAGATGATGGTGTGTTATCATCTATCCAGATTCAGCATATGTCACATCCACAGTGCACAGGGTTTTCAAAATGGAACAGAGGGTTCAGGAAAGGTGATGGCCCCCAGTGCAACATGCAGATTTACTCTCCAGATTAATAGAGGTGTGTCCCTTCCCTCAGCATTAGCCATAGTAAAATGTGCAGTGCACACCAAGGGTACAGACTTAATTTCTCGGGATAATTAGGCCGCAGACACAACAGCAAAACATGCAGCATATTTACCACATCACAGAACAAGTTCCCATTTATTTTCACAAGCATTCCACAGCAACAGCTACCCTTCACAGACCTGTATAATTCTCGGCCCATCACTCAGATAAATGAGCTACAGGAATGTGCTCCTCAGGATGGGCAGGATCTATGAACCAAGAGAGTGTGCTCCCTATCACGCATGGATGGAATTTGGAGACAGAACAGTACAGGGAAGTGAGCAATGCCTCATGCTTGCCCTGGATCAACTGCATTACCCAGCGCATACATCCATTGTATCCAGTATATTGCGTTGGACCTCTGGGAACAATGGTTTGTTCCAAATGTACAGGAAAATGTGGCCGAATTCATTAACAACTGTGTGACATGCCAGCAGTCACCGCAGGACACACACTTAAAACAATCAAAGCAACCTTGCCAAACCACTCTGGTTCATTATGACATTTACATATCGACTTTGTTGATATGACTTCTAGATGTAACAGCTTCCACTATTTGATTGTTGTGATGTGCCCATTTTCCCATTGGCTTGAGGCAGGACCCTGTGCCCATGCTGATGCCAAATCAGCAGCTACATTTCTAGTGCATAAGATTTTCACTTGTTTCGGCTGTTTGTGAGGTATTGGGGTGTGAAAATGGGCCTCGTTTTATTCAACAACCTCATCAAAGAGATAACTTCCCTCTTGGGCATAAAACACAAATGATGTTCCGCATACCACCCTCAAGTCAACAGAATTGTGGAGCAGCTCAAAGGCTTGCTTAAAGAACGCTTTGCGAAGATGTGTGAAGCACTGCACAAGAGCTGACTGCACTGTTTCCGCTTGCTTTGTGTGCCCAGTGTAACCAGCCTTGCTCCAATCACCATGATACGCCCACAATTGTTACAGGTAGCGGTAGCAGTGATCCGTCATAAGAGGGAGGTCTTGGCATCCAAGCTTTTTGTAGGCAGCGGTAAGGGAGGGTGTCACACCGACACTGATAACGTGTGGTATAAAAACATGAGCATAGTGGAAAGAGAAAGGGCAAATGGTACATTCAATGACTGCTGCCTCATATCACATGTGAAAGGCACATCTAAGATATTTATCTCTCAGGTAGTACTGATACAAACAGCACACTGTTTAGTTCATCTGGGCATGTGAAAAGTGTGGGGCCTGTTCCAGGGACACAGGGACACAGGGTCCAAGTACAATGGGTAGAGGAGGGAAATGTAGGTCATGAGGCTAATTACATCAAGCTAAAAACGATGGCAGGAAAAGAGGGAAACAAAATGTGGTATTGCATTATGAGACAAAGGGGTCAGGAAAGGGGGGAGCTCTCATTCACCACACAGCACACAATGTCTTGTGTGACCGAAACAGGGCAGACACTGCCATGGTGCAGAACTAGGCCACATATGCATAGGGTTGGTAGGATGTAGGGCAGAAGGAATGGTGGTGAGGTTTTATGAAGAAGTATCAGTGTACATTGTGATAGAGTGTGTGACCAATATGCATTCTATTTTATGGGTGTCTGGTTTCTGTGTGTGTGACACAGTGAATGAGACAGCACCTCCTGAAACTGACATGAATGCAGTGTGGTGTGCTGAAAGGCTGCATGCTTGCCCCAATCCACATTCTGTGGTATGTGTGTCTGGGTGGATGTGAATGGCCTGAATGCCTGTGAGCTTGATTGGCTGCCTGCCTGCATGAATGCCCTTCTGTGTGATCGGCTGACTGTGCCTGGCTCAGCCAGAGTGAAGAGATGTGTATATCAGGGGGACCTCTCACTTACCAATGTGTTCAGAAGCTGAAGTCGATACTTGAAGCTCATCCTTGATGCCCAGCTGGAGGAGAAGATTGCTGCTGAATTTCCTTCGACATAATCAAAGAGCTGTCGAGTCTGTCAAGGACTGATCTGAGAGAGGACCTGGCTAGGACACATCTCCCCGAGCTACAAGCGACCAATGTGCAAAAACTGCTTTTCTTTATCTAGGCACCGTGGCAGCCAGCCCTGTGAGTCTGAAGTTCGGCAAAGGGGTCCGCCAAGAATCCTGAAGAGAGCGTCTGGACATCAAGAGTCATCGAAGTCCATTGGCGTTGACCGGGGTTGGAAGATTTCCGTGACCGCTGGAAGCAAGTCGAATCATGTCACAAGCGGGGACACCTTGATGCCATGCTGCTCAACACCCAGACCCAAAAAGTTCTGCATTGCCTAAGAACATTTGCACAAGGGATCCCTTTCCATCACCATCAACCACTTTGTCCCACCAGAGAAAGTCGAGGTCGCTGGCTACTGGGCAAAGTTTGCAGGTGGGTTTTGCGCCACTAGAACCCAACCAAGACATCTTGAGGACACTGACAGAGTGAAGATCCAAGGTCCAGCCCCATGGTCGAGTCCAGATCACTGAAGCTATCCCGAGGTACATGCTGCAGCTGCAGCACCGACAGGCAAGAGGACAGCTGAACACGGTTACGAACGCCCGACCCCTGCTGCCGGGCCTGCATCCATCACTGAGTCTTATTTGCAGCACAGAACACTTTGCATAAAGGTTTATTTCACACCTCATTTTCCCAGGACAACCACGATCGATGAAGAGCACTGCGAAAGATGAATCTGCTGTAATGATAGCAGTGTTCCACATTTCCTCGAGGTTCTTGATGCCCAGTGGCTCCTGCTTGAAAGGGAGTACACAGTTATAGAAACTCTTCCACTTCAGGCACATTGGGGTGATTGAACTTTTAACCAAGAAGCAAGGTTTATTAAGCATTTATGGACTGGGCTTGTTAATTATCTTATTACAGGCTGCCCAGGTGGGTGGATCCTCATTCAGAATTGTGCATCTATATCCAAAGATAGCATTCTGCCATTGTTTAACATTAGGCAGTAGGGAGTGGATTCTAGAATATGAACACTCATGTGCTGAGCTCTGTGTGTTTGTGGTTCTTTTCCCATTGATCTTTGCAAGGTCACAGGAAGGAAGGGGCAAACCCAATCCCCTTTATGGTAATTTTGTACAAAGTGGTCCTGGTTACCTTGCAGTTACATGTGATATATTAGACCCTTGTAAATAATGAGGTTCTCACGCTGGTTGCTGTGTCTTGGCATGTGATTTTAATTTTCCGTGAATGTACACGTAGTTAGAGAGAGGGTGGTCAGTCGACATGTGTTTCAACCCCGAAGGGTCTTTATCAAGGCAATAGTAGTATGTCTGGGGGATTTAATCCCATGTCGTTCCGGAGGCCGGTTGGCAATTTTCTATCAGTCTTCAATTTCCTACAGACAAGCTACCCCCACCAGAAGGCAACAGCCTTAGGAAATTGAAGATTGATGGAAACTTGCCAACTGGCCTCCAGAACGACATGGGATTGTTTAACAGTAACCTGCCTTTCTTCCTTATTGTCTCTGTTGATATACCTTACTGAAAGATTTGTATGCTCTGTTATAACTGCCATCAGTTAAGGCATTGAAAGTTTAAGTGTGGTACCACATAGAAGTGTATATATTTCCCATTATAGAATTACCAGAGTACAAAGTGTGATAGTAAATTATATATATATATATATATATATATATATATGTATATATATATATATATATATATATATATATATATATATATATATATATATATATATATATATATATATATATATGAACCTTAATTTTATATAAAGAACTGTGTTAGCACATAATATAGTCTGTGGACATTCCTTTGTGGGGACTTGGTGACTCACTGTCCTTAAGAACTAGCCTACATCACCTCCTGAGAGCTTAAGCCTTGGTTGCTCTTCCAAAGCTACCATGTAGAGAACCTTGGATGGGGTGATCTGTGCCTCTACTCTCCCATATTGTGGGCAGAAGTACAGATACCCCCTCCAGTCTTTACACACATGAACAACACTTGACATAGTATTTAGGACAGTAATGTTAAGGAATTGACCTGGATTGAGGAAAATATGCAACCAGTACAAATAAAGGAACTCACACACTCAGCTTTATGTTTTAGATCGAGAGGGACTAACATCGAAGGCAGTAATGAGGTATGCGAGAGAGTGATAGGCACCCACCCAGCTTCCACCACACTGGGACGGACTATGTTCATTGGTCACCCTGCATTCCCGCAAACTCATTATGTCCTATTTCAACCTTTACCAATTTCTAAGCATCCTGACTTTCGAGCAATGTCTCCAAAACACACCAGAAAGTTATTGACTTTGAACCTGAATGTGCAGCTGCATAGGTCAGGGATTATCCTGGATACCTCGCTGTTTGTTTACTTTTTCAGAAATAGATTTTCCTCATCGTTTTTCATTTGGTGATAAGTGCGATAAGTGCAAACAAAAAATATATTCATCAAATTGTTTGTTGTGTGGGCTAATGGTCCCAGTTACGGTCAGCCGACACGTGTTTCGACCCGTGGGTCTTTATCAAGGCTGATACATGTTTAAAATTAACACACATGCAACCACAGTTGGTTGTGGAGGTGACATTTGTGACATAGTGCATGTGTGCCTGTGCCAGGTGCGTGGTGTGGTGAAATAATATAGTTATTAGGTCCAGTGGAGATTTAGATAACAGTTTGCATAAAACATATTACACTTTAATACACATGGTTATGTACAGGCAAATCAATAGTTGAATATTGGGGGAGGAAGAGGGAGAGAACGGAAGAAGTGGCAAAACTAGGTTAGTTGGTTACAGTTGGAAAAATGTAAGTTTTGAGTGGTGAGGTGTCCTCTTACCTAGTGGTGATGGATAGTTGCCCTGTATGGAGTCCTGAGATAATGTGCATGCTCAGTCCTGTGATTGACAGCTGGGCTCCTCAATGGACCCCGTAATTAAATAGTACATGTGAGTCTATATAAAGGGAGTAGCCCTTGAGTTAAGTTATGGATGTGCTTGGTGGACCGGATGTAATCTGGGTTGGAAGTCCTACTTGCTGCAGTGTAAATTTTGAGTGACTCTAGGCCCATGGCTGGGATGCTACCCATTTTGGCAATTTGCTGTGGGCTGTGAGCACCATAGCTGTGAGGGGTACCTGCTGGAGAGAGAATGGGAGGTCCCTGTTGATTGGGGCTGGGCCAAGGTGGTCGGTTGCTGTGGCCCAGTGTCTAGCCGATCTTATGCGGGTAGCCATGGCCTAGGTTGTAGCTGAGCTTATACAGGGAGCCGTGATGTGACAAGTGTCCAAGCGCGTAGGCTGGTTTGCAGTGGCTAATCATGTGTGTTACGGCCCGTCTAGCCGTGGATGAATGGAACTACCATCTATGGAGAGCAGTGAAAACATAATTGTTGGCGTTCTTCTATGCTGGTGATTACCACTCCGTAGTTCGCTCGTAAATTTGTATACATTTGGCAGCATAGTGCCTCTGTGAGGTGGCTATAGCAGTAGTGGACCACCCAGAGGGGAACAGCTCCACTTCACAAGCACCATCCCTCTCACATATGAGGGACCACTAATCCCATCATGCCGCAGACCTTCCCGGACAGGTCAGACACTACCTTGTACTAATACCCATGCGCATAGTAGGAGTGTCTCCGACCTATGCACGTGCACTGCGCACCATGAGTCATTATTAGTACTGAATAGCAATCAGGCAGCCACAGATCACGAACCGTGGACGCATTGATGCCGCAAGACTTAGATTACAGGTTAGCCTTGCCACCCACAGGACTATGCAATTTCTCCCAGCTGCAGGATCCCCAGCCCAGGCACGCCCCACACAGCCTCTCAATTAGTGCCCACACTAAGAATGGGACTCCTCTGCACTTTAGCCCTTACCTTTACTTCCACGGGTCGGTTAAAACTACTGGAATAGCCACCTCATGGACGCACTATCCCGCCAAATGTATATGAATTTAACCACACTCATACTGTTCAAAACGGGTGTACTCCGAGCACACTACGGAATCGGTAATCACCAACATAGAAGAACACCAGTACTGTGTCTACCCTGCATTTGACATTGTGAGACATGGAACCTTCCTGTCCAGGCTGGATAAAAAAAGGGCTCTTTGGATCTACTACTTCTCTCTCCTAGATCTCTCAATAGATAGCCTTTTCCCCTTTCAAATCTAAACGTTAACCCATGACTATTGTGTTCCATCTGGGTATGCATTATCCCTAATCATCTTTAATATTTCAAATCTTGGCTCCGGTTCACATTATTGATCTTGTGGACAAAACATTTGCAAGGAGGACTATTAGATCCAAATCATGCCGATTGCTGGAAGGGATTACTGTACCGCAATGCTCATCTGCTACGAATCATCAGACAAGAAAATCAACAGTTGTCTGCAAGCAGGGGGCCAGACAACAGACCCGTGTGTCCTGCTGCCCAGAGTTCTAGTACTGTTTGTATTCCTGTATCCCATAGTCCCTTACTCATTCATCTGTGATTCATCAACTGGTCCTTTTGTCCCATTCCATCACGCGTGTCAATAACAAAAAATAATCTGGATGAGAGACCCTCAAACAGTTGGACAGTTTTTGGACATATTTATTTCAATCTCAAAAACAGTTTTTTTAAAGTTTACATTGCTTTCGCTAAGCACGAAAGTGACACAGACAAATTTCATACAACATAGGGAAGTACAGCTTTGCACCATCCTCAAAAGTGTGGAGGAAATGTTCCCTGAGAAATTGCACAAGTGAGTACAATGATTGGGTGAAAGGTAGCTCAAGTGAGTGCTGCCCGAGGCTGCTATTCAGTCTGGGTGTGTTTAACAAACGGTGTACACAACACTATATAGAAACATACAACAAGGAGTTTTTAGACAGTTGTGTCACAGGTCATCGACACTGTAGTGTTTCGGCCACAGGGGCTTGATTAAAGCTTGCAATTGTGGTGGCCTTCAACTGGAGAGACTTGTTGGGTGGGTCTGTCCGGGGGTGTTATCTGTGGGTAAAATGACAACTGTGAGGATCTCAGTAATTGGGTAATAAATTAGAAGTTACTAAATAACGGCTGATTGATGCCTAAAACGTTCGCCACATGGTGTATTTAGAGAGCACATCTTACTGTCCAAAAGGAGTAAGGTGGAGAAGCTGCACTGTTGGCAATCTTGGTATCAGTCCTAGGAGTGGTGGTGTGATTGACACACCGTGGAAGGTAGACCTGCAGTGCCGGGATCTAGAGATTCAGAGGGCACTGAGCTTATGGTTAGTCATTAGATCTATGAGAGGAAAAAAGGCATCTCTGTGTCAATACCCCTATGGCTGATGGAGGTGCGACTTCATCTGGTGAGCTGCGGTGGGGAAACAACGACCAGAGTGATGGAAGGTGGAGAGGTATGTATAACTTGGAAGGTGCTGATGCTAGAAGAGTGTAAGAGGTCGAGGGGCACGCATCACTAGAATAGTGCCCACGCTGAAAGGCAGTTAGATGGTGCTGCACAGCAAAATTGCGTGACCGTACTTAAAACGGAGAACTTCACAGGTGCCGAGTGAGTACTGGGTTGTGCCCAGACGGCACGTGTCCTGGGTGTCATAGCACGCTTCACTATGATAGTGCCCACGCTGCATGGCAGTTAGATGGTGCTGCGCGGCGAAATTGCGTGACCGTACTTAAAAACAGAAAACTTCACAGGTGCCGAGTGAGTACTGGGTTGTGCCCAGACGGCGCGTGTCCTGGGTGGCATAGCAGTATCATTGCAGTGGCCATGAGGTGATGGACTATTTTAAATGGCATCGTAGACAGTGAGGTGTGTCAGAGTCCACCTTAATGGTGGTAGGAGTTGCCGTGTATTCCAAAGGCAAAAATGCAACGTGAGTATAAGTGCAGCTATTAGGTGAGGCATGACTTACCAGCTATGGAATTCACAGGATCTTGCTGCGTGCGTGGCTATGCAGGATGTGACTAGCTGGAGTGACTTTTTAGACGAATCAGGGAGGGGGTTTGTGTGCCTCACAGTTGCATTTGTTGAGATTGAGGATCGCCAGCGATAGGCTGAGGCACCAGAACAGGGTGCAGGCAAGTCCCACCCCTTGCACACGTGGTCCAATCAGAGGGGTGCGCACGTCCTCGTTTCATAAGGGTGAAGGTGAAACCATGCATTAGAGCCGAGGGGACACTGTGTCATGGTGCAGGCTGGGAACAGTGGTCCTAGCAAGGGATCAGTGCCTCAGGATTGTGTAAAGGGTGCGCTGGTAAAAAATGATGAGCCGTGCATCTACGGGAGAAAGCCCCGGACTACACAATTCACTGGGTACACGGGCAGAAGTGTAAATGGTATGGTGTAAATACAATAAAACTTCCGGACACTGTGTGCTCATTATGGCAATAATTAGGCGTGTACTAAAGTCTGTACATTGCAGTGACATGAATTAGGTACACAAGTAAATGCTTATTCACTAGTACAAGGGGTCTCGCCCTGTATGGTAGATAAAAACAACACTAGACTGATGCTACATGCGTGCTGGAGTATGCGCAGTCCAGTGACATGAATCTGGTGCACAAGTCAATACTTTCATTCTAGTACAATGGGTCTAGCCCCGCATGCTGGTAAAAAGATTAACAACAACAACAGCCCAGTGTGTGTCTGCATATAGGAGCCTGATATGATCATGGGTGTGTATAGTGCAGTGACATGAATCAGGTACAATAGTCAATGCTTCTTTTTTTGTGCAAGGGGTCTTGCCCCGCATGGCAGGAGAAAACATCACCAGTGATTGGCGCGTGCAGGAATATGCACAGTACAGTGACATGAATTAGTTGCAAAAGTCAATGCTTATTTTCTAGTACAATGGGTCTGACCTGACATGTTAGGAAAGAATAAACAAAACAACAGCCCAGTGAGAGTCTGCATATATGTATATCAGAAACTGTATTTTTCAAGGTGCCTGTCCTGTTCATGGGAAAAGGATACCATATGAGCTAGAAACGACTCAGAATGTCATGGGCAAATGCCGCCTGGTGTGTACAGTTGGACATGAAATGAGGTGGGACCCAGGTGGGTACCAAATAATCATGGGGCCTCAATGATAAGGCATTCATTTGCTTGAATTAGTCCCAGAAGTGCTTCCACTCTACCGTAATGTTGAGTCCATTTTTTACCGTGTCCAGTTTATGAACCCATTTTTGTTCCAGTCTAGTGAGGGCTAGGTTAATATCTCCCCCTTGTTTTTGTGGTAGCAGTTGTTGAAGAATTGTCCATGAGAACTGTCCATTCATGTGTCCCTTCTTGACTAAATGTTCCACAGGGGGTTTGTCTTGTATGGCGTTTTTTATGAACAACCTATGTTCGTTTATCCTCTGTTTTATAGGCCTGATCGTTTTTCCAATGTACATGAGGTCACATGGGAATCTGTTGACATAGATGACATGTTTACTCTCACAGTTGGTGTGATTTTTCATTGTCCAATTGAAATTTTTGAAGCTGAAGGTGTTGCTGGTCTCCGTCTATTGGCAGGCTACACAATGGCTGCAACTGTAGTGTCCCATGACCGGTGGTAGATTCCACAGAGTTGGTTGTGTTTTGGTGGGTTCAAGGAAGGTGTGCATCAAAGTGTCTCTGAGATTTTTGTTTTTTTTAAGGCAAATAGAGGTTTCTTGGACAGGCTCCCTTTATTCTTGATGAGGTGCCAGTAATCAAACTTATTGATTGTAGTTTTGATCAAATTTCTCACTGGATTGAAAGTGGTGACCCAGACTGTCCTGTCTATGGGGTCTTTAGTTTTGGTCATTAGGCAAACGGTATGGTCAGTGTTGGCTGCCTTTTTCCTGGCTGTCTTAATGGACTTCTTCCGGTAGCCTCTTTCAGCGAGACGTATTTGCAGTTGTGTAGCGTGTTGCTCAAATTTGTCTTTCTCAGTGCAGTTCCTGCGTATCCGGAGAAATTGCCCATAGGGTAGGTTATACTTGAGACCTTGAGGGTGATAACTGGCAAAATGAAGTAGAATGTTCCTGTCCGTTGGTTTGCGGAAGAGTTCGGTTTTCAGCTGATTGCCAGAACGGTAAATGTGTAAGTCCAGAAAATTGATGGACTGGAAGTCCAATTTGATGGTGAATTTTATATGTGTATTTTGTAAATTGAGCCACAGATGGAATACTATCAGGAGTTCCTTGCTACCTTCCCAAATGAGGAGGACGTCGTCGATGTAGCACCGCCATATTTTGATATGATCTTTGTATGGGTTGCTGTCATGGTAAATGTGGTTGTCTTCATATTGAGCCATGTATAAATTAGCTACATCTGGTGCGAATGTGGCACCCATGCTCACACCTTTAACTTGTTGATAGATCTGGTGTTCAAAAAGGAAGATGTTTTCTGACATGGGCAGGCGGATACATTCAAGAATAAAGTTGGTGGGTGTGGAAGAAGTGACATCATTTCTCCTGTTGAGGCATCCTGCGAGTGCTTTTAGCCCTTTCAGTTGTGGAATCGAGGTGTGTAGTGCCTCTACATCCATGGTGACCAGGATAGAGGTTGATGTCAAATCCAAGGTTTGTAGAATTTTGATGGTCTCTGTGCTGTCCTTGATGTACGATTTCATTTGTCCCATGAAGGGTTTCATAAAGTGGTCACGCTCCTTACAGGTCTTGACTACCCTGTGCATTCACAGCTGCTGATTTGGCTTCTCTTAAAATTTGCTTTGGATTGTTATGTGTTTTGGATGGTGCTCTACATTCTGTGAACTGTAAACTGTGAAGGAAAATTCTTGTACCTTGATTTTTCTCGTTCCCCTGGAACTTTTTGGAGTGTGCTCTCTCCTTTTCATCCTAGCTGCACCCTCATTCTTCCCGGTTATAGTTGTGCGTTGTGCATGCTCTGTGTTTCCTTTTTTTGGCATCCTCGTTCCGTCTGGTGCCGGCCTGTTACATTTATTGGATCTGGTGGATTGCTGCCATGAACAACACCCATCTTACCTTCCTATGTACTGAGATCCCCACGGTAGATGTGTAGTCATATTATTGCACAGTATATCTGGTTGGGGTTAGAAGGAGGGGAGAGGGGTGGTAATAGGTTTTACCTACCACCAACTCAGAACAACATTATGGGAGGAGCTGTCATGATTCCTGCCCCTCATGTCCCCAGCCCTCCAAGATGTCAGGCTGGAGCCAGGCCACGATCACCTACATGACCCTCAAGGGCCTCTCCATCCCTCCAAAGACGCACTTGGAGTCAGACTTGGCGCTTGTGGCACCAGACTCACTCACTCCCATAGGATAACATTGGGGATTGGACTTGTAGTGCATTGATGGGGACAAGATGGATGCCCCCACATATTTCGGTTCCTAGAACTGACGTCTAGTCTTTTGGGTGTGGATCAGCCCAGAGACACCTGGGATACCCAGAGACTATTTAAGCCACACCCAGGCTGAGAAACATGCTTTGCGTTTTCTGCACCTGCAGCGTGACACTCACCGTGTTCGAATCGGTCTGCAGTAGGCCTGCATCTTTCTTCTGCGCTCAGCTCCTGCAAGAACAAGAACACCGTTAGGAACAGCCTTACCTTGTGGAGCTTCTGCCCATCATTCATCGCTGCTTCTGTTCTGTGGGCATCTTCGGCGGTGTCATTCCCATCCCGGCATGTCGCTTCCCAAGGAAAAGAGAAAGGAACAGAAAAAAGGCATTAGTAAGCATTCTGCAAATCTTCGCTTATTTTTAAATACTGTACAAGCTTCAAACTCTTACCTGAATCCCAGCCGCTCTGGGGGAACTCTGTCTCTAGAACTTCTCATCCATCTGCAAGAGGGAAAAGACACTCCAGGTTAGCGTGGAAACATCTAGAGGCGCCACATACCACGCTTACCCACCGCATTTGTTCTTCATAACCGGCATCCACGCTGAAAGCGTCGCGGCACCTAAAAGACACAGAAAAAGAACTCAGTTCAATGCAAATACGTAAGGGGTGCATTGTGCATCACGCTCTCACTCACCTTCAGCGCTACTCATCTCAGCAGCACACCGCCATCCCCGGACGCCATCCATCATCTAAGGAAGGAAAGGAACAAAGTTAGAGAACTGTTCTTCCCTACGCACCAGCACTGGGCAGACACCCTTTTATACCATGTATGGCAGGCACCCACGTACTTCTGAGTTGGATGTTCCTACAAACCTGGAAATGCCAGCAGTCAAAACCTTGCACACAACCATTTCTCAAACCTTTAAAAGGGCAGCTGAACACCTACTTCAAGCTAAGAATCGCCAAAAGAAGTTTGCTTATCAACACAGAGCAAAGGCCCCAAGTGGGAGACAAAGTCTGGCTGGCGTCTAAACACGTGTCCATTAAAGGAGCCCGAACTTTCCGTCCAAGATACCTGGGTCCATTCACCATCACCTCCGTGATAAATCCTGTGGCGGTCAGACTAGCTTTGCCGTCAAACATGCAGATTCATCCTGTGTTCCACGTGTCTCTCCTTAAACCTGTTCAACCTGGGACCCGGGTAGCAATGCCACCGCAGCCATTAGTAGTCGCCGGGGAGCCAGAATTCGAAGTCAAGGACATCCTAGATTCAAAGTATGTCAGATCCAAATTATACTACTTAGTAGACTGGAAGGGGTATGGTCCACAAGACAGGACATGGGAACCTTGTAAATACATCCATGCACCTCGCTTGCTTAGACGATTTCATCAAAACCATCCAACCAAACCAGAACCAGACAGAAGAGCCACCTTGAGAGGGGCCTTGGGGCAGAGTGCTGTCATGATTCCTGCCCCTCATGTCCCAAGCCCTCCAAGATGTCAGGCTGGAGCCAGGCCACAATCACCTACATGGCCCTCAAGGGCCTCTCCATCCCTTCCAAGACCCACTTGGAGTCAGACTTGGCGCTTGTGGCACCAGGCCCACTCACTCCCGTAGGATAACTTTGGGGATTGGACTTGTAGTGCATTGATGGGGACAAGATGGATGCCTCCACATATTTTGGTTCCCAGAACTGCATGTGCGGTCTAGTCATTTGGGTGTGGTTCAGCCCAGAGACACCTGAGATACCCAGAGAATATTTAAGCCACACCCAGGCTGAGAAACATGCTTTGCGTTTTCTGCACCTGCATCGTGACACTCACCATGTTCGGATCGGTCTCCAGTAGGCCCGCATCTTTCTTCTGCGCTCAGCTCCTGCAAGAACAAGAACACCGTTAGGAACAGCCTTACCTTGCGGTGCTTTTGCCCATCATTCATCGCTCCTTCTGTTCTGCGGGGATCTTCGGCAGTGTCATTCCCATCCCGGCACGCCGCTTCCTAAGGAAAAGGGAAAGAACAGAAAAAAGGCATTAGTAAGCATTCTGCAAATCTTCGCTTATTTTTAAATACTGTACGAGCTTCAAACGCTTACCTGAATCCCAGCCGCTCTGGGGGAACTTTGTCTCCGGAACTTCTCATCCATCTGCAAGAGGGAAAAGACATTCCAGGTTAGCGTGGAAACATCTAGAGGCGCTGCATACTGCGCTTACCCACCGCATTTGTTCTTCATAACCGGCATCCACGCTGAAAACGTTGCAGCACCTAAAAGACACAAAAAAAGAACTCAGTTCAATGCAAATACGAAAGGGGTGCATCGCGCATCGTGCTCTCACTCACCTTCAGCGCTACTCATCTCAGCAGCACGCCGCCATCCCCGGACGCCGGCCATCATCTAAGGAAGGAAAGGAACGAAGTTAGAGAACTGTTCAAAAGACTCATTATACTTACCCGTCGGACTCTTGCCAGTGAAGTAACTAGGCAGCAACGAGCCTGCATCAATCAACGCGCCTCTGCACTGAAAGCAGGACGGAGAGCACACTATCCAAGAAAACAAGGTGAGCTGTGGATCAAAACGAAGGGTTGGACCCCGTGGAAGAAGGGTTTCAAGCACACAGAGACAATAGGGATTTAAACTCTACCAATCCGGTGTTTCAGGCCCAGTCTCCAGTCGAATAGCCTCCAGGGAAGGGTTTGAGGTCGTAAGAGGTCAGAACAGGCTGAGTGACGTCCCCATGGATACCAGGTGAGCGTTACAGGAGCCTATTCAAGATCTACAGTTAGGGCCTTCACTTATGTGACAGGAGCCCAGATTTCCAGCCTTTTCGGCATTGTTGGAGAAAAAGGTGCATACATCCATTTGGAGTGATGGTAAACAGAGGTGATATTTTTAATTGGCTGGCCTGACTGGCCGTAAAGACCCCTTACCTTTATAGGTCAATGGGGAAAATCAAGAAAACTACAGCTAGACCTTCCAGCGATTACTTCCCACCTACTGCCAAAACACTGCCACCACTCAAAAACATGTTAGTCCGTCATCATTGTTCATTACCACATGAGGCATGTGGTGATGACTTCTGATCAAGTGGATACCAGATGAGGTGCATAACTCGCCAACCTCTATTATGGTTTCCAGTACATACTCCTCTGTCTAGGGGCATTGGATCTCCATCCATGTAATGATGTATGGTGTTAGAACAAGCATTGCCAGTGGCAAAAGTAGGAGGGGGGGTTACCTAATAAAATCATCTAAAAAGTAAAGAATACTAGGGACCATGGACAAATGACATCACTGGAAGTGGCAGGAAGACAGTTTAATTATATTCATTATCTATAAAGATCCACCTTAAAGGGTAATGCCTCCCATCACTTTCTGCTTAATTCAAACTTTATTCATGTATTCAAATTATCTGCTATTCCATCATCCTCCTTCTCTCAGTGGGGAAGTGTGGAATTTAGGTGCAATCAGCAGCAGTGCGTTCTCCTTTAGATTACAGAGTGGCCCAATCCTACTGGCTCTATACGAGGACAAAGGGGCACCTTTTTCATTCATGGATAATCCACAGTCTTTACAGCCACACTTTTGCTTCTCGACATCCAAAATTGATTACAGCATTGGAGCATACACATCACGCTTTCTGAGCACCTTAGGTACACATTAAAGTCCAATCTGCAGCTGCAAATATTTTACTTTATCGGCATCACTAACAGCAGACTCAGGAGCACTGGTCTGTCTACTTACTACCGGTGTATACTCTTTGGCCTCATTATAAGTTTGCCAGTATCCCGCTGTTAATTCCAGAGGGATACCCGCAAAGTAACCTACCGTTTCTGGCACCTGCTATCCCAGAATTTCTGGGATATTACAGGTGGCGAATAGGGCAGTAAATCCCCATTCTATAGAGTCCCATAGATTTCTGCAGGTGGGCGCCTGATTTGGTAAACACAGGTGATATTTTTCATTGGCTGACCTGACTGGGCCTCCTAACCCCTTACCTTTATAGGTCAATGGTCATCAAATTGGGAAAATTCTAGAAAACTACAGCTAGGTAGATACCTCCACTGGCAAACTTGTAGTTTTGGGTGCAGTGAAAGTGCCAATCACGGAATTACCGTCACTTTTCCCAGCACTTTTCCTGCACTGCAAAACATGTAATGAGGCCCTTTATCTTGTTTTTTTGCTCTGCCTCTTCTTTTATATTTGATAGATGACAGCTCTATCCCCCCAAGAACAATACTCGGTCAAACAGCACTTTCCAGTTTGTAGTTCTTCCAAACCAGTTTCTTTCACTGCCTTCACCCTGCAGGAAGGGTAGGTTCTGGAATTCTCTATCACTACTCTTGGTCTATTCTTCCACCAAATTTGTGACATCCATCTTTTCCTTCTTTTTAATTTCACTTTGCCTCCTTTTCTAAACTGTATCCCGGTGCATGTCTTGCTAGCTAACTATAGGCCTCGTGGCCCTTTTTTAATCTTTCGATAAAGATTTGGAATTCTACTTTCCAGCTTACTTCCAAATGACACCCCTTTTTTCTGCTCTATGGCTTCAATTTGCATCTCCAATTGAAACTCAGTTTTTTCATCTTTTCTTGACTCATATCTCCTTTTTAAAGCTTGCGATTCACCTTCTCCTAGCTCAGGTCCTTCAACCAATCTTATTTTTTCATCTCTAGACTCCTCATTTGAAATCATATCTCAAACTATTCTGTCTTCGGATCACTTTCTTCTACCTTTTATTTTGTTCTCTTCTTTGCAGAGCCCTCCTGTCCGTAATCAGTCTAAAATGACTTTCTTTTGTTGCAACTTCAGAAACGTTCATACCTCTTACTTTCAATGATCACTTTCTTCATTGCTCTCTTCTATTGCTCTTTTCAACCCCTGGAATATCGATGACACAACATCTGATCTGATTACGGCCAGCCAGGCCACTCTGGATTCTCTCTATCCCTCACAAGCAGTTGTTGCATCTAGAAATGAACCCTAGCCCTGGATTACCCCGACTTTCATTCTTTGCATTCTACTCCACTTTGCACTTAGTGCACTTGGAAAAATCTCATCTCCTAAGAGATCTTGGCACTCTTTTTCTGCTTTACACACATCCTACTACATGACATGACATGATAGTTTATTTATATAGCGCCTATACACAATGTGTTTCAAAGCGCTTCAAGGCAAGGGAGGGAACAAGGGAAAAAACAATGACATTCTTACAGGCCATGAACAGTAAGGATGTGAAATTAACTATCGTACTCGGCCTGACGACATTTCAGATAGTGCAAGAGCTAAAACATAGATAAGGAAGGGATGGGGAGAGTGGGAAGGAAATGGAAACAGACAGGCGACTACCGTACTAGGCCTGACAACATTTCTGGTAGAGCCGGAAAAAAAAAAAACAAGAGGTGAGGGAGAGGGGTGCAGAAAGGTAGGGGAGAAACAAAACAAGCGACTATCATATTAGGCCTGATGACCTTTCAGATAGTGCTGGATGGGGTGTGGGGAGGAAAAAACAGTAAGGGGAGGGAGGAGGAGACAGACGAGGTTGCTATCATGCTAGGTCCAGGGACAATTCTGATAGAGTAAGTGCATAGAAGAAAGTAAGGGGAGGAGATAGGAAAAGGGAGAAGGGAAAGGAGGAGAGAACAGAGAGTTAGCAGTCAAAAGAGTGGAGAAGCAAGAGGGGAGAGCGAATACAATTGCAGAAGTCAGTAGTAACACATAATGTTGCAAGCCAGGATACAAGATGAAGATGGGAACAGCATGATTCAGGGCCACCATGAGTACAAGATGCAAAAGAAGTTCAGCATGATAGTTGAGAAAGGGTGACGCACCATGAATGAATGAAGTACATAAAAGTCAAATCCAGCATTGTCCACAAGACGGTGATGGTGAAACCAGAATGTATCAGGACAGACTCCTGCATAAGTAGGCTTGAGTGGGGTGAGGGGGGAGCAGGGTAGAAGAATCAAGCAAAACAGGCAACACCTGTGTGCGAGAATGGGGGGGCACAAGGGAACATCACGGGGGGACCAGAGGGAGTGACACATGTTGGTGTATGCCTACCTGCTGTCTGAGCAGGGGGTTGGGCCCTGTGTCCTCCTGGTCCGAACAGGTCCGAACAGGAATTCCTCTTTTCTTCGTCTGCCCTTGGCTTAGGACGCCCGGGCGAGAGACGCCCTTGATCTAATAGTTAAGAGCAGGAAGGAAGAGGCATGGCTAAGAAGGTGGGTGGTGCTGGCTAAGTGGTGAAAAAGAGCAGCAGGCAGGAAGGCACCAGGTGGGCAGAGCTTAGACCAGGTGACCTAGATCCACTTGCACCTGCTCCCCATCTGCAAAGGAAAAGAGGCTGGAGGGCTCCTTAAGTAGGGAAAAGGAGTGGCAAACAGGAAGGCACCAGGTGGGCAGGGCTTGCTAAGTGGTGAAAAGGAGCAGCAAACAGGAAGGCACAAGGTGGGCGGGGCTTGCTAAGTGGTGAAAAAGAGCGGCAAACAGGAAGGCACCAGGTTGGCGGGGCTTGCTAAGTGGTGAAAAAGAGCGGCAGGCAGGAAGGCACCAGGTGGGCGGGGCTTAAGCTAGGTGACCTAGATCCACTTGCACCTGCTCCCCATCTGCAAAGGAAAAGAGGCTGGAGGGCTCCTTAAGTAGGGAAAAGGAGCGGCAAACAGGAAGGCACCAGGTGGGCGGGGCTTAGGCCAGGTGACCTAGATCCACTTGCACCTGCTCCCCATCTGCCTACAACACTCTTTTTTACTAAAAAACACCATTACACCTGATCATTACCTCTCTCCTCCAACAAAGTATTTTTCATACTCTTAATCAGATGCAATCTCCTTCTGCCCCCAATCATTTCACTTCTCCTGTGCAGACAGCTTCTGACTTTGTTTCAAACATTGACACATTATTTACTGTGTTGCTTTCTTCTTCACCCCTTCCTCCTCGGATGTCTCTACATCTACTTTTCCCACTCAAGTATTACACTAATTTTTCTCTATTTCTGATACAGAAATGTGTATTTTTCTGTCTAGCCATTGCTGATTCCTTACATTACAGTCATCTGTAAGCTCTCTTTATCATCTGGCATATTGAACATGTCATTGTTATTCCTTTACTGAAGAAACCCACCGTTGATTCCTCCATCCCTCCAAACTTTTACTCTGTCTCTTTTTTACTGTTTCTTTTGAAAATTCTGAAAAGGGCACCTTACTCTCAACTACGTTGCATATCAATTCACATGACCTTCTGCCCCTGCATCAGTAAGATTTTAGACGTCTTCATTCCACCAAAAGAACATATTCAGGTCACTTCTTCTCTTCTTCTAGCTTGTCATTCTAAGCTTTCTTAAGTGTTGGTTTTATTAGACCTCTCTGCGGCTTTTGACATGGTAGATCATCCGATCCTTCTTATTACTCTTTCTACTCTGAGGATAACAGGCTCTGTCCTTCTCTAGCTCTCTTCTTATCTTTCAAATCACACATAATCAGTATCCTAAGCAGGACAATCCTCAGCTGCTCTTCCATTATGTTTTGGAGCTCCCCCGGGCTCTGTATTGGGTCCCTTGTTCTTCTCCCTTTACAACTTCGTGTTATCCAAAATCATTTCTTCCTTTAGGTTATCATGTCATTTCTGCATAGGTGACACACACCTTCTGTTATTTCTCCTCCCGCTCCAGTCTTTTTACCTCCTTCTTAAGTTCTTTTTGCATCAAAAGAAATAAATCCTCTCTTTCTCAAACCATATTTCTAACTTGGCAAAATTCTCTAGAATTGCTTTTTATAACATCATTAAAATCTGCCCATTTTTGACATTCCATATAACCAAAATCTGTATTACCTCCCTTCCCTTTTCCAGACTAGACTATTGCTTGGTACTTCTGGTCAGTCACCCTTCTTCAGTCTATTTTTAATGCTTCCATTCACCTTCACTGTCGTCTTCCTCTTTGGTCATTTATAGCAGTTTACCCTGTTTCTCTTTGTTGGATCACCTTCCGCTATCATATTCTTTTCTATTTCGTATGTATTGTCTATAAATGTTTAAAGTGCCACTCTCTATTTGTCTTCTGTAGTACATTTGTACCCTCCCTCTCGTTCTCTTGACTCTGCCTCTTTATTCCTTTTGTCTGTACCTGGACCCCCTTTGATCAATCGTGTTTTTAAGCCTTTCCTTATTTGCCCTTAAGCATTGGAATGTACTTTCAATGCATATTCGTTCTGCCTCTGCTCTTGGCATCTTCTGCTCACTCCTGAATGGCCGTCATAAGGGCATCTCTTTGTCTGCTTCTTCCTGATTAACATTGTTCTATCTGATGGTTTATTTCTGATGCAATTCTAATCTTTTGCACCATTTTATGATTCATAATGTACTAGTGATTTGGCAAAAGTGCTTTATAAATGCAAAAGAAAAGACAGCTACAAAAATGGAAATTGAGGGCCAGCGTGTCAGTGGTTGCTCCTTCGCCTATCTGTGTGGTGAGAAATTACATGTTCTCCCTATTGATCTCCCAAATTGCTGCTTCAAGGAAAAACAACAAGAAATGCCTCTTCACTCACTTCACATAAAAACAGTCTTATGTTCTTTTCAGTTACACAGGGCCATGATGCCTGCATTAGTTAGTATTCCAATTGTGATATACAAATATAAACACAATGCAATAATTTATTTCAATTATTTAAAAATTTAGGTAAGTGGGCCTTATTAAGCTGCTTAACATGAACGCCTATTATATAAGCATATAAGCATACTATATACAAATCCATTGTCTGTGTTTAACTTCTTGCCACACTTAGGGAATTTCAAGCAGTGAGTTCTGCCATAAAAAACATGTTTCTATTAGGTAATGGGTTAATTGCAGCCATTCCGATGCTCCTTTTCTAAATTCAACTCACATGTAATTACCTTCAAAAACATCCCTCTGAAAAGCAACAGGTTCATTACAGCTATCAAGCGGCTTCTTCTGTAATAAAAGCATCTTAACCAAGTATGCCCTCAGCCACTTGATTTCTAAGCAGTATTGCATCTAAGCACAGGGTCCTCTTTATTTATATGTTCTATAGAAAATATAAAGATTAGCTGCTGCATGCTTTTATTGCTATGTTTTGTAAAGAAAAGGTTAAGACAGTAACAACACATTAAATGTACTGATGTAATTTGTCGAGACCTCCAATCTACGAGAATGCATGTCTCAATGGGGGAATATGCCTATCAAATGAAAATCTGAAACTGTTTGCTTTTCCTATCCCTCTCTGTCCTATGGCTGTCTCTTCAGAGCCAAGCGTATTTTATAATTGTGCTACGGTGTAGCCTTATACCCTATTTTCTGAAATGTGATGCTGCCTGCGTATGCTGACACAAAATCTATATAGACAAGCGTTTCCAATATTGATGTATGCCTTATCACTGAGTCATGAAATACGCCGGGAAGAGGAGCAATACCTTGTGTGCTTTTGGCACACAGTCACTGACCAATCTTCTTAGCATCATGATGCTGAAGTGTGTCTTGGTTATATTTCTCCAGAATGCCTTGACTTTTCTGAAAATGATGAGCATTTTGATGTGCTTCGGTGCTAGAATGTCACAGACTTCTCAAATTGCTAATAAACATTGGCAGGGATGTAACTGTTGAGTGTGTTACATTGGGACTCTTCAATTGCTAATATTTTCAATGTTAATAACACTGCCCTCCTCATTGTTTCAATGCTGGCCATGCTGACTGATGTGAAAGTAGATGGAGCTCTTATCACAGTGCTGGGATTGAAACAGAAATGACTGGAAAGCAGATGTCAAAAACACCCATGTTCAATTGGGAGTCCTGTAAGATATGTTTGTATTAATATGTTAATGTTGGGGTTAGTCATTAAGTGGTCACCCCAATCTCATGCTCTGAAATATGCTGTCCCAACCCACAATTCTGGGGAAGAAACATGTGGTTAGCTCAAAACTTGCATCTAGAGAAATTGAAGTTTGTCCCCAGAATTCATGCAGAGGAAGTCACCATGATTTTACACAATAACAGGCAGCTTGTCTACAGAAAGTGAAGTCAACCTGGCTGAATGAATCCCACTATTTCTCACACACATTTATTCATTCCATGATCATCAATCTCTCTATACATAAAAGGGACATTTGTGGATGTGTGTGTCGGTTTGAAATGTTCAGCATACCTCCCAAAATGCTACACACCTGAAATTTGGCTTGTGGCCAGGTTCCATGGTGTAGACAATGTAAAAACTATAAAATATGCATTGTTCTAATTTTTCTTTTAAACATTTTATTTTTTTAAATGGTCTGCAATGCTTGGATATGTTTGTGTGTCTTTTTGAAATGTTCAGCATACTTCCCAACATGCTACACATCTGAAGTTTGGCATGTGTGTAGGTACCATGGTGTAGACAATGCAGAAAGTACTAGCAGGTGTACCTGTGCTTTGCATAGAAATTCCTACTACAGTCCTAGTTTTAAGATTATGTAATGAACTAAGCCAGTGCTTCTTTGTGAACAATATTGCTAGTCTTTCCTGTAGATGCTAGTGTGAACAAATTGTCTGTGTTTCCAACTCAGGAGCAAGCCACATAAAACTGACTCCTGATCTACAGCCGAGGCAGCAGCGACCTCAACATAAGTGTTACATGTGTAGGGCTGAATACATTTTTCAAATGTTTGCGGTCTGCAATGCTTAGTTATGTGATTTTTAATGTGATACATGCGTACATATATATTACAGGGCCTGCGATAGCAGCCCTGTAGATAGGGCTAAGTTGCTCATATCATTATGATAACTATTTGGGTGGCTTATAACTCCAAATCCCCTTGACAAATTTGCCACCCCCACCCCAATCTCATGAAACTTTGCAAAAAAGTATATAGCCCCATCAGATTGCGAAGTTAGGTGAGGTTTCGTTAAGGGGGCAAAGTTATAAGGGGGGGTCCCAAAATGTGTTGTTTTTACCATTGACGCAATGGAAAATAAATTTTGCTCATCCCTACAGCCCAAACCGGTGGACAGACTTTCACCAAATCTGCAGCAGGAGCGGCAGCTTGACCCTGAAAGTGTCCTTTTGTAAATTTGGCGTAAATCCGTCCAGTGGTTCTTTTTTAAATGTCCAAAAAGTAAATACAACAAAATGTGTGATATCTGGGTTTGGTCCGCAGACTTACTTCCCTGTTCGGTCCACAGACACTGATTGGATGGTAAAAAGCATGAGGTATGTCATATTTTTGGAAACACCCTCAATGGTGGATCCACGGACAGTCGCCATTGTCTGCAGACAGCGTGTTGGCGAAAAGTCTGAAAAACACATTTTGGGTTATTTGGTGGTGGAAAGAGTGGCTGGGAAGGGTGGGGGAGTGGAAAAAAATAGGGGGCTATTTTTTAGGTTGTAAAGGTCAGACAGGTGTCGGTGCTGTCCGCGGACAGTACGGTAGTTTGCAGACAGAGCTGTGAACAGACAGCTTGGGAAAGACATTTGGGGTTATTTGATGTCTGAAAGTGGGCATAGCAATGGTAGGGAAGTGAAATTAAGGTAATGTGGAGCTGTTTTTATAGGTAAAACGGTTCGGTGTCTGCGGACATCATTTTGATTGCAGGGGCTGAGACTGAGTTGTATTAGTTGATGGTGCACGGTAGATACTTGTTATATAGTTAATTCTATTGTGGTGGTTGAGGCGAGTGGCCAGATTCTGCGGGCATGGCCAGAGGCATGGCCCCAAGAATTTGTCCCCTGGCCAGAACCACCACAGTAGTAATATGTGTATAGTAATTATGGGTTATGTAGTAGGAGTATGGCCAGAATCACCATGGTAGTAATATGTGTAAAGTAATTATAGGTAATGTAGTGGTAGTACAAAGTGTTTGTAATATGGAGGAATTATGTAATTGAACTGTATATGGTACTTATGTTTGTACTACAATTGAGGATAGTGATCATAGAATATGTATTTGATTATAATAACTATGGTTACTTAGTTTTATGGTGTTATTAAGTTGGAATCTCTGGTTTATTTTCTGTTGGGGAGAAAAAACAGTACAATTTGTTAAGCAGGATAGTTTAAAAGCTGTAGTTGTATGCAATTTTACATATACCTTTTTTTGTAGACACTCACAAACAGTACATTCTGTTTGGTACAACATTAGTGTATGATACACTGCTGTTGTCTTGACATTAAATAATCATTGGGGGAAAAAATCCATACTGGATAAAAAAAAACTATTACAGTTCTGTGTGTGTAAGGGTGATATTATGTTTGTTTGAAGTATGTTGTGATTAGGAAATGTTTGAAGTAGTTATATACCTCTTGGCGTATTCTAACTACATCAGAGGTTAAAAGATGCGTTGTCGTATAAGAATTGAGAATGCGTATTTGAAGTGTTTTGGAATGAAGGGTATTTTTCAAGTTGTTAGATACCTGTTGGCATATTCTAACTAGATTGACTTTGAAAGGTACTATTGTAGTATTATGGATTTAGTTGGGTATCTGTTGGTGTACTCAAACTGTTAATTGTACTATAGTTTAGTGACTAAATTTGGGTTGAAGGAATATTAAGTAGGTATTTGTTAAATTTTCTGGTAAACTATGTTTGGAATAACAGAGGTATTGTTACATTTAAACCAGTCACTTTTTTGACATATGCAGTGTAGTGCCCTGAATTGGTTGTGACACAAGAGTGGTATACTATAACTTGGCCGTGTGTGAAGCCTGTAAACTTACAGTTATTTTTGGTACCATCTGCATTGTACCTTAGAAACATTAGTATGGCATATTTGCTATGTGAGTTCATTTGTCCAAAATGCAAAAAGGCATCATATGCCATGATTTGCATTCTACAGAAGCTGTTGAAATGGATTCAGAATTTGGTATGGCTACATATACATATTGATCATTAGGGATGTGGTCTTGTGAAACATGGTTGCAGAGAGTGCATGTATGTTTCCACATGTATGAAATCTGGAAGATTTCAGTGATGGGGATGTTTTTGGTTTCCAGTACATTAGGAATTCTTGTGGATCTTCCTGTGTGTTTATGGTAAATGTTACCATTCCTGCACAGTAGTCCAATTCCAGCCTTATACCTGAAACATTGCAAGGGCCTCATTACGATCCTGGCGGCACAGGGCAAACGGCGTGCTTACTGGGTCCCGCGAGGGGAAGAGGGAGGAAAACAACGGGCCAACCCTATGGGGGCTGAAATGGGAATGGGGAAGGACTGGGTCCGGGTCCTTGGAGGGAGGAATTGCCAGGCCTTCCGAACTCAGAATGGCCCGGTTATTCCTCAATCTGAGTACCCGGACGCGATTTCGGCGGCATAATGATAATAGCGGCATGGCTACCGCCGAACTTGTAATGAGGGCCCAAGTGTTGTCAGGATTATTTGTGGCATTTCTATGAAGGGTGAGCATTTGCAAACACAACTGGTCCGAGCCGTGTTAGGCAGAATCATATGCAGTACCCTTTGGGAACACCACACACAATTAAGACTACAAGTGCAAGTTCAAATTCACCTTTGGTACTAGCCTGTACTACACAGTAAAGTGGTAGCGATAGGTGAGCAGCCAGACTTATCTCTAGTGTAAAGTGAGCAGTATCAGAAGTTACACAAAGGACAGCAATTGCTATGGTTCAAACAAACACTGACTCAAGGTTTCTGAGTAAAAGAATATACATTTATTTGCACCATCAGTTGTAAAACAGTTCACTAATATAAAGCAGCAGAAAATCACAATCTTAATACATTACACACCACCCAATGAATTCTGGACAAGTTAAGCTCAAAATGAAGTGTGAGCAAAATGGCAGTCCAGCAATTTAAAAAGGGAGGGAAAGACAAGATTATTCAAAATAAAGCAGCACCAACAAGTAAGTAGGCAGGGCAAGTGAGAAAAGGCTTACTACAACTAGGATTCAAATCAATAGGCCTGGGCCAATGTTAATGGTTCAGAGTCTTTGCAGAGGATCACACAGTTCAGAGTAGTTTGCGGTTAAGTCTTTGCCAAGAGTTTGAAACGGAGTTGGTCGGAAGAAAAGGTATTTAAAAGAGTAGAGAAGGACAAGCCCTCGGATTAGCGAAAGATTTCAAACACTTTCACCACGGTCGGACAGAACGAATGACCGGATTTTAACAATACCTTAGTATAAGAAGAATGCTGTAGCTGAGGCAGAAGTTCCTGGCAAGTCCTGAAGACTCACGGTTCCTGAAAACGACTGTCAGACTGAAAAGGAGGAGGAAGTCTGGAGGGTCCTGCACTGCCCAGGGAACAAACCAGCAGCATAGCAAAGCGATGAATAAAAGGTACTCGCTTTAAAACCCAAACAGGGTCCGGTCCCCCTGGCTATCCGGTTCACTGCAGCGATGCACAGCAAATTCGACCAGGGGATGGAGGCCTTGCTTGGTGTTTGGGGAACTGGTTGGTCCCACCAGCTCAAGGGAAGAAGATTCCTTGCAGATCTTCTCTGTCGTCGAAGTTTAGGAGATTCGGACCTGCAGCAGGGCTTCATCGGGAGGTTCAGTAGTTGCAGCAGTCCTCTTCCTTCAGCTTCTCTTCAGTCTCTCGATTCAGTGGTGACTCTGCCTTCCAAGTCCCAGAGACCTGCTTTTTATGCAGTTTTCCCCCATTCACACAGCCTGGCTGTAAATCACACAGCACGGTGGCTGTCCTGGCAGGACAGTCGCATCACATAGCCTGGCTGTAAATCACACAGCATGGTGGCTGTCCTGGCAGGACAGTCGCATAGCCAATCAAACAAGAGTGTAACTTGGGTCTCCAAGGAGAACCTGTTCAGGGGGCCTAAAACCCCTCCCTCACATCCTGTCCACCCAGCCACTCAGGCGCATAAGGAGGGCTTATGTGCAGAAGCCTGCCAAAGGACGGCGAACAAAGGAACCAAACCTGGTTTGGTGCACAGAGTAAAACACGAGAAAGACCTTTACAAAAAGAAATGGCGAATAAACCCAGCCTGAACCAAATAAAATGAAAAGGAGTCCAGCGGATTTAAGTTCGAGGCTACTAACATAGCCTAAAACAGTACCAAGGCTATGTAAATAAACAGCGTTAGGAAAAATATGGTAGATACCACAGCCACCAGCCAAATCTTAGAGAAACGGGAATGAAATAGTTTTCCATGAGAAACAGGCAAAAAGGGATAACAAGGAACTCTTTCCAGTACTATTTGGAAGATAGTTTGTACTGGGTCTGTGGATTTTAAAAGACTAATAAAGTCAATGGCAACTTTACATGTTCTGGGAGACAGTTGTCAGTCCCAGAAAATGGAGTTTAAAGTGGGACGTCTGAAAAAGACAACCGTGTATCACTGCACTAAAGGTGCTGTGTGACACAAAGTAAAAAGATGATGCCTATGGAGTAGGTGAGACTCCAAAGTCTATGAACAAACAAATTGAAAACACACATATAAGAGTGGGAAAAAAGGCTCAGGCTCTTGCCAGGTGTAAAAAATAAATGCTAGAAATCCAGCAAAGCTGCTGAGGGATTCAGTAGGTAAGGGAAATTAGGCATTCTGGAGAATTCTCCCTAACAAGCCATTTAAGTAAATGTTGTGAACAATTGGTGGCAATTGAAAGAGAAGATTCATTGTCACATTAGCATAACAATTTACTCCGGTTGTGTTGCTGAATTTAAATGGAGAGTTCTGTTTGTGAATCGCTTGATAGGCCTGCAGATTTTTCTGGAGAAGAGGCATGGTTGTCTTTCTTTTCTGATGGACATGTAGTTGACTTTGTACTAGACAGTTTTGTGGTTGTATTGGTTGATGCAGAAGGAGTTGGTCATTGTTTTTTAGCAGTATTGTTGGGAGATCTGCTATAGACTCTGTTTGTATTACTTGTCTTTTTAAAGGTTTCATTTTTTGAGGTACAGGGTACATATCGAGATGGGGTGTGTAGTGCCCATAGCCTGTTGTTTTCCAGGATGCAAAGAATGTCAGCGTTGACTTTGTTTGCATCAAAGTTAACTAGGAATAGACAATTGAATGTACACAGACATGAAAGTGCTACATAACTCATCCCTTCTTCAAAGACTGTGCTGCCAATGTCAATCAATGTTTGATCTAGGGTTAGACCATGTGCATTGTGAATAGTGACAGCATATGAAAGAGATGGAGAACATTGTTCTATGCGTATGTACCTGTGTTTGAAAAGAAGGAGATGTGTTGATGTCCGGCTAATTATCTTAACATCTGCAAGTTTGTCAAAGTTGATGATGACAAATTGAATGTTGTTGTCAGGTGGATATGTTTGGAAGCCAACAACTGGACCATTGATCCATTCACTAAACCGTGTTCTACATCAAAGTAACGTTTTAGAATTACACTGCAGTTTAGACACAAAGTCAATATTTTCTCCAATCCAGCTGTGTTTCTAAGATATTTAGTCATGCTGTTGCATGTTGACACATAGGCAGTGTCATGCCGTGCACTTCTAGTTTGTCTTTGGTGCTGATATAAAATATGGGTTGTATTCATTTTATTAACATTGTCTCATTGAATTGACTACCGCTTGCAAGGTTTGGCATTAAGGATGTGCATTTTAGATTTTGTTGAGTCAATTGTTCCATGAGCAGATGTGTTTCGTCCATATAGCTCATGGATTAGTATACGATTTGAGATAGATTTTGCATCTTTAGAAAGTAGACCGCAGAGGGACCTCGTAGTAAGGCGCTAATGGGTTAACGGCGCCGCAGCCTTTTACGGCGCTGTTAACCCATTAGCGCCAGGGTCGTAATGAGGCCCAATGTGAAGTATTCTATTTTTTTTTGTTGTTTTATGGGGAGGAGCAGTAGTCAATGTAATGTTACACCTCCTATGTTGTAGGCAGTTAAACGTATGGGGGCTGTTACTACAGCCAAAAGATTGTTGGTTAATTTCTGTTGAACTTTGCTGATTATTTGAATTAAGAATGTTTTACCAGAAACAGCTTCACCACTTACATACTGGAGCAGAGGTTTATAATTTTTACAGCTACAGGTTTTAGTTTCATGTTTAAAGCCATGTTCAATTTCTTGAGTGACCTCTAGATAAATGGTGAGTTGTTCATTATTTAGCTGTGATTCGAGCACTGACAAGTCTTCCTCAGATTGTTTATAGTGATACATGGTATTTTATACCTCAGCCATAGCTATTTCTGATTCATTTAGAATTAGTGTTTCTCCAAGTGGTTCTTGGCTTCCTGTAAGGGAAGGTTGACTGAGTGTGGTGTAGAGAAAGAGAGGGTAGCATCAGTTATGTTTGCAGGAGTTCTGAGAGCACTGAAAATGGCTATGGCTATGTGTTTGGGAAGGCAGACTATGTGGATTCTGGGGGACTCTTGAATTCAGTCATTGAAGTTGTATGCTGAAAACTATGGTATCCTTATAAATATTGGATTGGCAGAAGTGGAAGTTCTGTGGCATGCAGTTTGTAGTAAACTGGACAAGCTTGTTTTCATTCTGTGAGAGTAGGGCTTACTTTAAATGTCCAGACATTGTTATTGTGAATGGTGGAGGGGGCAGTTTGGGGTGTGTGACTCCAGTGTATTTGCAGGTTGCCCTGAAGGATTTCTTTAAAAGCCTTATGGAATAATTTCCTGCCACCAAGATTATTCTGTCTAAAATAAATGGGAAACATGGAGATATCCAACACATGTTTTCAGTACACAAATTGAAGAATCAAGGCAGTCTGTCAATAAAGCTGTATCGGCTTTTTTATATGCTGCAGGAATGTCATCTTTGAGATTGACATATATAGGTTCTAATGGTGTGATTTTTTTTTTATCAAGATGTAGTTAATTTAACAGATGTCAGAAATGCAATTTTCCTCTATGATCTTAGGAATGCATTGAAAAAGCTCCTGTAAGAAAATTGTAATGGACGATTTAGAGTCTACAGCAGTACTGTACATAAAAGCAAAAAAGGGTGGAAAAAGTGTTTGTTAACAAACCGCTCCCCAAATAAAAGTTTTTTTTCAGAGCCACTACTATAGATTAAAGGGCCGATTCATGGAACAAATATGCACCGAAAATCATGGCGCAAGTGTGAAAAAGCAAGTGCACGCGCATGTGTGCGATTCATGGAAGGGCCTTCGCGTGTTTACTCCGGGATGTGCGCCAAATAGTAGCGTGGCACGCACGGGCGCACACGTTGCAGCAACATCCCAAACGTCATGCGCAACGCTCACAGCAAAAGCGCACAACGTCGGCGTACACACCAAAAAGGGGGCAGAACATGGGGCGGAACACGCGGAATGGGGAACAATGTGTGAAAAAGAAGGCATAACTGGGGAAGTACTGCAGGGAAATACACGGAACGCCCACACGCACGCGAACAACACGTATTCATGGAATCGAATACTGGAAACCTGCACACGCCAAAAGACGTGCACATGCGTCAACACGTCGGCCACACGAAGGCGGGCAGAGGCATCCCCGCAACAAACACGTATATACAGCTACAGTGAATGCCCCATTTGTCGCAGCACTGATCGTGGGACACCGCAGGAGGAGGAGAATAGCCAGGCCATGCATTTTTTTGTCCTGGACCAGCCTTTTTGGGATGCCTAATGGCCGGGTCTATGGCAGGTATAGGTTTCCACATCGTATCATCCTAAACCTGGTCTGGGAGTGGGATGATGACCTTATATCACCCACCCTGTGCTCCCAAGCATTGAGCCCCTTGGAGAAGGTTCTCAATGTCCTGCATTTTTTGGCCACTGGGTCATTTCAGCGGACAACTGCCATAGTCGGGGGTGTCTCACAGGCCACGCAGTCACGCTGCCTACATCAGGTGTTGGCAATCCTGATTGCGTGCCACTCAGTCCGCAGGCACATATACATGCCCAGGACACCTGCAGAAAGGCAGGCCGAGGGTGGCACACTTCCCCAACGTGCTCAGTGCCATAGATTGCACCCATCTGGCCCTACGTCCACCTAGGGCCACTGAGCACATCTATCGAAACCGCAAGCACTGGCATTCCATCAGTGTGCAGGTTGTATGCAAGGCCAAGGGAATAATCACCTCTGTCTATGCAAACTACCCTGGGTCTACCCATGACAGTTTCATATACAGAATGTTTGCCCTGAGCCGGGCCCTGGAAGCTGGGAAGCATGGCGACACATGGCTCCTAGGTGAGTACAGATGCCTGTGCACATGCATTCATGTCACACACAGACAAATACACAAACCCAAATAATCACAACCATTATCACCTCCCCAGGGGACAGTGCCTACCCTCTGAGCAACCACATGATGACACCAATCCGGAACCCCACCACACCACCCCAGGTAAGATACAACGCTGCCCATATTGCAACCAGGGGCATAGTGGAGCGCAAATTCGTAGTGCTCAAGTCACGCTTCCGCTCCCTTGACCGCTCTGGCGGCCAGCTACGATATGCGCTCCCAGTAGTGTGCAGGATCATTGTGCCAGCATGTGTCCTGCACAATGTTGCAACACGGTATGACGTACCGGTGGTCATGATGGTGCCCCCACATCCCCAACCACATGCACAGGTGCTGCCAATGGGAGGGGAAAGGGTATGTGGTGAGGCAACCCGGACCAGCTTGTGGCCACATTTTTCACCTAAACTCCCACCCCTGCAAAGTGCACACAGGCCTGGCACATACCAGGTGACAATCGATGATGACAAAGAGACAGTCAACTGTCACTACCTTACAACCCTGAGAATGTTGCCACAAAAGTGCTACCTTGTGTGCATCCCTAGCTACTTAAACATAACCAATCCTGCGTGACCAAAAAGAACACATGCAAGGTGTGTATCACACCACCCCCTGCAAAACAGGCCATGACAATCACTGGTATGTCACCCAAACCCTCCCAACCCACATCACCCTTGTCTGCCACACCATGACATGGCGTGCAACAGCAAAAGCCCAACACATGACCTATTACATACGAAGTGACATGTGATGAATGGAAAGAGGCCCGAGGCAATCACGCCTGACATGGAATCAGATGAAATGACTGACCAACAAACTCCCACACATACAAAGTCATACACAAATGCTTGCCACCAGTGGTAGCATCAACAAAAGACTGAATGCCTGTTCTCATGCACATTGGCCAAGCCAAATCCTCTAATCCCTAACATGTGTGCTGTGTGTGTCTCCTGCAACACACTGCTCAGCACACAGCACAGTGAGCAGCCATTGTATTGGGGATACACTTTGAGCATCACATAAAAAGGACAAGCAACAAAAATAACCTATTGACGCATGTACACAATCCCCAAATGGTAATTGATCATGCGCTGCAGGGACACAGCATGCCAGAGGAGGCAATCTGTGTGCACCTATGGGCATAACAAAGAATGAGAAAAGCTTGGAGGCGACCCAACGGAACGGAGAGGATTAAGACACCTCACTCGAACCGATCGAAAGGGAAGCCAGGCAGACACGGTACCTTGTTGTGGAGGGCAGCTCCGGCGGGGGCAGTTGTTCCTGGTGGTGGATGCACGTCGGGTCTTTGCCAAGAGTAGAGATGATCTCGTCGTCAAAGAAAATGAAGTCCGGTGCACCACCAGGGAGACCAGCCGCGGAGTGCTCCGTCACAAGGCACCACCTTTTGGTCGCGATTCAGGGGTAGTGGCTATCCGGTTGCCGAGGTGCTCTGCACGGGCAATTCGACCACTGCGTCCTGAGGCGAATAAAAAGCAAAGGGGACTGGTTGTTCCCACCAGTCAGCGGAAGAGACTCTCCGGCAGGGAGATCTCCTCTGTCGTCGGGAAGTGGTGAGTCGGTTCCGCAGGGCTCCACCGGAGGTGTCGTTGTGCAGGTCAGCTCAGCGTTACCCTCGTCGGATTCTTAGGTCCTGTGGCGACTTCTGAAGATCCAGTCCCAAAAGCCCTGCTTTTATGCAGAAAACCCCCATTCATTCAGCCTAGCTATCAATCAACACATGCTAAGTGGTGAGCGGGAAGGCTCACCACCTGGGCCAATCACTCCAGAGTGCGACCGGAGTTGGCAAGGCAACTCGGTCCAGGGTGCCTAAACCCCCTCCCACACCCCTGTGGTAACCCAGACAGAATGGCACCACTTTGGAGGGTCTCTGTACAGAGCCCGCCAAAAGTGGAACAAAGGGCTCGACCTTTGGTTTAGGAGTCACAGAGACGAACACAGACGCCATTTTACAAACCGAGTTCTGGCAGAAAATACCACCCGATAAACCTATTTATCATCCAAAACCTGGTCTGGGAGTGGAATGATGACCTTACATCACCCACCCTGTGCTCCCAAACATTGAGCCCCTTGGAGAAGGTTCTCAATGTCCTGCATTTTTTGGCCACTGGGTCATTTCAGCGGACAACTGCCATAGTCGGGGGTGTCTCACAGGCCACGCAGTCACGCTGCCTACATCAGGTGTTGGCAATCATGACTGCGTGCCACTCAGTCCGCAGGCACATATACATGCCCAGTACACCTGCAGAAAGGCAGGCCGAGGGTGGCACACTTCCCCAACGTGCTCAGTGCCATAGATTGCACCCATCTGGCCCTACGTCCACCTAGGGCCACTGAGCACATCTATCAAAACCGCAAGCACTGGCATTCCATCAACGTGCAGGTTGTATGCAAGGCCAAGGGAATCATCACCTCTGTCTATGCAAACTACCCTGGGTCTACCCATGACAGTTTCAAATACAGAATGTCTGCCCTGAGCCGGGCTCTGGAAGCTGGGAAGCATGGCGACACATGGCTCCTAGGTGAGTACAGATGCCTGTGCACATGCATTCATGTCACACACAGACAAATACACAAACCCAAATAATCACAACCATTATCACCTCCCCAGGGGACAGTGCCTACCCTCTGAGCAACCACATGATGACACCAATCCGGAACCCCACCACGCCACCCCAGGTAAGATACAACGCTGCCCATATTGCAACCAGGGGCATAGTGGAGCGCACATTCGTAGTGCTCAAGTCACGCTTCCGCTCCCTTGACCGCTCTGGCGGCCAGCTACGATATGCGCTCCCAGTAGTGTGCAGGATCATTGTGCCAGCATGTGTCCTGCACAATGTTGCAACACGGTGTGACGTACCGGTGGTCATGGTGGTGCCCCCACATCCCCAACCACATGCACAGGTGCTGCCAATGGGAGGGGAAAGGGTACGTGGTGAGGCAACCCGGACCAGCTTGTGGCCACATTTTTCACCTAAACTCCCACCCCTGCAGAGTGCACACAGGCCTGGCACATACCAGGTGACAATCGATGATGACAAAGAGACAGTCAACTGTCACTACCTTACAACCCTGAGAATGTTGCCACAGAAGTGATACATTGTGTGCATCCCTAGCTACTTAAACATAACCAATCCTGCGTAACCAAAAAGAACATATGCAAGGTGTGTATCACACCACCCCCTGCAAAACAGGCCATGACAATCACTGGTATGTCACCCAAACCCTCCCAACCCACATCACCCTTGTCTGCCACAACATGACATGGCGTGCAACAGCAAAAGCCCAACACATGACCTATTACATACGAAGTGACATGTGATGAATGGAAAGAGGCCCGAGGCAATCACGCCTGACATGGAATCAGATGAAATGACTGACCAACAAACTCCCACACATACAAAGTCATACACAAATGCTTGCCACCAGTGGTAGCATCAACAAAAGACTGAATGCCTGTTCTCATGCACATTGGCCAAGCCAAATCCTCTAATCCCTAACATGTGTGCTGTGGGTGTCTCCTGCAACACACTGCTCAGCACACAGCACAGTGAGCAGCCATTGTATTGGGGATACACCTTGAGCATCACATAAAAAGGACAAGCAACAAAAATAACCTATTGACGCATGTACACAATCCCCAAATGGTAATTGATCATGCGCTGCAGGGACACAGCATGCCAGAGGAGGCAATCTGTGTGCACCTGTGGGCATAACAAAGAATGAGAAAAGCTTGGAGGCGTCCCAACGGAACGGAGAGGATTAAGACACCTCACTCGAACCGATCGAAAGGGAAGCCAGGTGGACACGGTAACTTTATTGTGGAGGGCAGCTCCGGCGGGGGCAGTTGTTCCTGGTGGTGGATGCACGTCGGGTCTTTGCCAAGAGTAGAGATGATCTCGTCCTCGAAGAAAATGAAGTCCAGTGCACCACTAGGGAAGAGACCAGCCGCGGAGTGCTCTGTCACAAGGCACCACCTTTTGGTCGCGATTCAGGGGTAGTGGCTATCCGGTTGCCGAGGTGCTCTGCACGGGCAATTCGACCACTGCGTCCTGAGGCGAATAAAAAGCAAAGGGCACTGGTTGTTCCCACCAGTCAGGGGAAGAGACTCTCCGGCAGGGAGATCTCCTCTGTCGTCGGGAAGTGGTGAGTCGGTTCCGCAGGGCTCCACCGGAGGTGTCGTCGTGCAGGTCGGCTCAGCGTTACCCTCATAGGATTCTTAGGTCCTGTGGCGACTTCTGAAGATCCAGTCCCAAAAGCCCTGCTTTTATGCAGAAAACCCCCATTCATTCAGCCTAGCTGTCAATCAACACATGCTAAGTGGTGAGTGGGAAGGCTCACCACCTGGGCCAATCACTCCAGAGTGCGACCGGAGTTGGCAAGGCAACTCGGTCCAGGGTGCCTAAACCCCCTCCCACACCCCTGTGGTAACCCAGACAGAATGGCACCACTTTGGAGGGTCTCTGTACAGAGCCTGCCAAAAGTGGAACAAAGGGCTCGACCTTTGGTTTAGGAGTCACGGAGACGAACACAGACGCCATTTTACAAACCGAGTTCTGGCAGAAAATACCACCCGATAAACCTATTTAAGATAAGTAGATCGGTGGTACGTTAGAGATTAACGAGAAAAAGTATCAATCTCCAACAATGGGACGAATCCCATAGGGTTACGTTCGGGGACGAACATAACAAGTAGTTTCCACTGCCACCAGCCAAAACTCGACGAGGGGGGGACGGGACAGTCCCCCCTCGAGAAACAGATCCAGGAGTAATCGAATTACCCCTACTAGTACGTCCACAATAAGATGGTTCGTACTAGTTTTGTTAGTAAATTTAGGTCTAGTAAAGCCAATGGTGACTTTACATGCCCGGGGAGACAGTAGTCAGTCCCCGTTATGGAGTCTATGGTGAGGGATCCGCTAGGACGCCCCCGTGTTACGGCACGTAGCGTGCGGTGTAACACACATAGAAAAACATATGAGACCCTATGGAGTAAAAGACCCCATAGCCCATAGAACACATTGACATTTGAAGGAATTACACACCTACATGTCCAAGAGTGGGAGAAAAGAGTCTCACTCTTGGCAGGATGGAAAAAACACAAACTCCCGAAATCCAGCAAAGCTGCTGGGGGACTCACTAGGTTAGGAAATTCAGCCTAAACAGAGAATTCTCCCTAACACTCGCCCCCCCCCCCAGACTAAGGGACAGGAGGATTTAATCCACTCCTGGATGAATCTCATACCTCTAGTCGATGACATACATCCTAGAGAGACCATCAGCATTTTGGTGGTGACATCCTGACCTGTGCTCAATGGTGAAATCAAACCCTTGCAGGCAGATCGACCATCTCAGTAGTTTTGGGTTTTCCCCTTTCATTTGCATTAACCATCTCAAGGGTTAGTGGTCAGTCTGAATGACAAAAGTAGAACCATACAAGTATGGCCTAAACTTCTTCAGCGCCCACACGGTAGCAAAGCACTCTCTTTCGATTGTTGCCCACCTTGTTTCAGGATCCTTCAGCTTGCGGCTGATGAAGCAAACGGGGTGCTCCCTACCCTTCCCATCCAGTTGACTGAGTACGGCACCTATTCCTACATTTGAAGCATCTGTCTGCACAATGAAGTGTTGGTGGTAATCAGGAGCTCTGAGTACTGGGGCTTGGCAAAGAGCCTTTTTCAGGTTTTCAAAAGCCTGATTGCACTCCTCGTTCCATTTAACCTTTTTCGGAAATTTGGGCGAGGAGATGACATTCAGTGGAGAAGCTATGGTCCCATAGTTCTCTATGAAATTCCTGTAATACACAGTGAGGCCTAGGAAGGCTCTCACCTGGGGTTGAGTAGTCGGTGTTGTCCAATTTTGCACAGCTTCAATTTTACTGTGCAAAGGCCTTATCTCTCCACCGCCTACCTCATGCCCAAGATAGACTACCTTACTCTGTCCAATTTGGCATTTGCTTGCCTTTATGGTCAGATTGGCTCGTCCAAGAGCCTGCAAAACATCTCTCAGGTGGGTTACATGTTCTTCCCAGGAATTGCTGAACACTGCGATGTCATCCAAGTATGCCATGCAGAAGTCCTCCATCCCATTTAGAACCTGGTTTACCATCCGTTGAAACGTAGCAGGTGCATTCTTCAGTCCGAAAGGCATTACCTTAAACTGGTATAAGCCAACGGGGGTAGAAAATGCAGTTTTCTCCTTGGCATGGTCTGTCAGGGCTATTTGCCAATAGCCTGACGTCAAGTCAAATGTGCTGTGGAACTTGGCGGCACCAAGTTTATCCACCAACTCATCTGTTCTTGGCAAAGGGTGGGCATCAGTCTTGGTGACTGCATTAAGAGCTCAATAATCCACGCAGAATCTAAGCTCTTTAGATCCGGCCTTTGGTACTAACACAACTGGGCTAGACCATGGACTAGTAGAGGGCTCTATTACCCCGAGATCGAGCATCTTGCTGACCTCACCTTTGATGTGGGTTCGTACGTTTTCTGACATGCGGTATCCTCTGCTTTATACTGGCAGACAGTCACCAGTGAGTATGTCGTGCTGGCCCCAAGGGGTCAAGCCTGGTGAAAGCGAGAACAGAGAGGCAAACTGATTCAACATAGATTTGCACTCTTCTTGTTGCTCGGGTGTCAGATTGGAGGAGAGATTCACTCCTTCAATTTTTTCATCTAGAGGTAAGCCTCTGAGGAGATCCAGAAGAGCTTCACTCTCTTCTTCTTCCTCGGATGACGCTAGAAGCAACGCTCCTACATCAGGTCGCGAGACATACGCTTTAAGTCGGTTGGTGTGAAAGACTGTCGGAGCCTCCTTGGGATTGCCCAAGTCCACCAGATAGTTAACCTCCCCGAGTTTACCCACTACTCGGAAGGGTCCCATCCACTTATCTTGCAAGGCCCTCTGCCTTGTTGGGATCATAATGAGAACGAGCTGGTCTTGAGCGAACTCAACCATGTTAGCCTTTTGATCGCGCCAGTGCTTGACCAATGCTTGTCCAGCTTTCAAGTTATCGCTTACTTCTGTCATCATGTGCGACATTCTCCTCCGGAGACCTATCACGTAGTCAGTCACTCTGACTGGCTTGGGGGAAAGAGCACTCTCCAACCCCTCCTTAATCAGGGCCAATGGACCTCTGATGGGATGACCATAGAGTAGTTCGAAGGGAGAGTAACCTACTCCCTCCTGAGGGACCTCTCTATAAGCAAAGAGAAGGCATGGCAGTAGAAGGTCCCACTTACGCTTAAGGGGTTCCTCTAAAGCACCTATCATGCTCTTCATGGTTCAGTTGAACCGTTCTACCAACCCATTGGTTTGTGGGTGGTAAGCTGTTGAGAACTTGTAAGTAACTCCACAGGTTTTCCACATGGCTTTCATGTAGTGGGACATAAAGTTTGATCCCCTGTCAGAGATTACTTCCTTAGGAAACCCGACCCTAGTAAAAATACCAAGGAGGGCCTTAGCCACAGCCGGAGCTGTAACAGTCCTCATAGGAATTGCCTCAGGATACCTAGTAGCATGGTCTACTACAACAAGTATAAACCTGTTGCCTGAGGAGGATGGAGGATCAAGGGGACCAACGATGTCAATCCCTACTCTCTCAAATGGGACTCCCACAACTGGGAGAGGCACTAATGGTGCCACATTCTTGGAGCCAACCTTACCAGAGATCTGGCAGGTGTGGCAGCTCCTGCAGTGTTTTTCTACTTCGGCCCCCATCTTTGGCCAATAGAAGTAGAGCGAGAGCCTTTCCTTAGTCTTCTTGAAACTCAAGTGACCAGCCAAAGGAATCTCGTGGGCTAACTGCAAGAACTGTGGTCTGTTCTCTTGGGGTACTACAAGTCGTTTGTAGTCTCCAGGTGCAGACTCGGTCGGTTCACTGTAGAAGAGGCCATCTTCCCAGTGCAACCTGTATTTCCCAGGCTCTTGCCCTTCAGCCTGAGCTTCTGCCTGGTGGCGAAGACCTTCCAGAGTTGGACATTCTCTCTGTCCCTTACTGAAGTCTGCCCTGCTGGGTCCACCTTCTGCCAGTAAAGACTGCAGCTCAGGATGGTCAACAGGATCCGGATCTCCAATGAGTTCCTGGCCTTCCATTAGCTCTTCCTCAGAGTCTAATTCTACCACACAGGGCTGTACCCCCCTCTCAGCCTCGGCTGGAGGTGGAGTTACGGGTGTAACTTTGGACAACCGCGGGGAAGTCCGTGTTGGCTGCACTGGAACGCGGGCTGCTGTTGTCGGGGTAGAAGCCTTAGGTTTCCCTTTTGCTTCTGATGTCTTGGAGACAGCGGCCGACAATTCCAGTGGAGCAGGAGTGATTTCTTTCTTCATCATCTCCCCGAGAGTACCGCGCATGGTCCTCTCTCTTGCAGGTCTGGTTAGCTCCTGTAACCGTTTACTAGGCGTCTGGGAGTATGCGATACAACTCCGAGAGTTTTCAAATCGTTACCCAACAGTACGCGTCCTGGTACCTCACTCTGTATGCTGACAGGTATCTTCACAGTCATGTCGTTACACTGGATGAGAACTGGTAATTGGGGAAGCATCTGCACAGGCCCTCCAGCTAACTTGGTGAGGCTTTTGGGTGCCTTAGCAACATCCTCGGCCTGAAAAAACGATTTATCCACCACAGTTATGCTGGCCCCAGTGTCCCTAATGGCAGGAGTCTCCTGACCATTCACCTGGACACTGTCCTTATAATACTCTTTAGTATTATCGGGGATAGAATTATAGACATCTAAATTCTGTTGTTCCCACAATCCCAGAGATACTAAAGAAACCCTGGCTGAGACTCCAATGGGTTCGTCAGCTAGCAGTAGAAAGTTTCCACTTGCCATTTGGACTTCCTCCTCTGGAGCGAAGGCTAAGGAGACAAGCTGGACCCCTGAAGGTTTACCCTTACATCTGGGATCTCCTTTCACGTGGTCAGTCGAGCCACAAACAAAGCATTTACCGAATGCTTTCTGGAATGGTGGCTTGTTCTGACCTCCTTCCGGTTTGGCAGCAGAAGACACACTATTCTGCTGTGGTTTTCCCGGTGGCTTACCCTTCTGGTTTTGTTTGGGGCCCTCTTTGGAATGGGAGTTATTAGAATTCTCTTTTGAGTCTTTTTTAAGCTGTTTTCCCTCATCCTTTTTCTGAGTTGTCCCAGAATCCTTATGAGTCGCCCTGTTGGCCACCCACAAGTCAGCAGCCTTAGCTAGCTCCCTGGAATCCAATTCCTTCGAATCAGCCAAGTGCTGTCTGAGCTCAGGAGAACAGGCATCATAAATAAACTCCAACATAAAAAGATTTCTCATACCCTCATAAGTGTTCACTTTGTAACCCTTAATCCATCCCTCTAAGTTTTTCAACCCTTCACTCACCCAGGTAGCCCAAGGGGTACCATCATGCTTTTTGAGGGTTCTAAACCTCTTAAAATACTGGGAAGGGGTCTTCCCGAATCTAGCTATTAAAGCTAGTTTCACACTTTCGTAATCCGTCTTATCCGCCTCCCCCAACTCCATTACCACATCAGTCGCAACAGGAGGGAGCCCAGAGAACAACCAGGGGAGCAAAGCATTCCCGGTGATGTCCTGGAGCCCATGATTGTATTCAAACAGTTTCAACCAATCCAACACATCCAATCTTGGTTCATACATACCCACTAATTCATTCGGCATCCCGGGTCTTTTGGGACTGGAGCTCCTAGAGGAACCAGAGGAGAGAGAAGCATTTTCCATAGACAACTTTTTCATCTCTAACTCGTGATTAAGTTCTATTTCTCGGAGTCTTAATTCAGCTTGCTTCTGTTCAGCCTGGGCATTCATCCGTCTGAACTCGAGCTCTTGGTTTCGTTCAGATTGAGCCAAGAACCGTTTATATTCTAGTTCGAGCTTCATTTTTTCAAGTTCAAAATAAGCAGGGTTACTTGTGGGACCTGGTATGGCCCCGTAGGCACAGCTGGTAAGGCAGGTAGAGGAGCAGGGGAGACAGTTTCGTTAGCCTCTCCGTCCTCGTCAGCCTCCTCATCGCTATCATCAGAATTACGATTCAGATCAACACCATCACTGTTATCTACAGTCGCTGGAGAGATTGGTTCCTCTGAACCAGTACCCAGACTTTGGTTCGCCAGCAATCTCTCGATTAGTTCTAACTTCTTGCCTCTTACAGGAAGATTCTCTTGCCTACAGAGAACTCGCAGACTCTCAGTATTTTCACTTGACAAAGACTCTTGACTGTAAGTTTCCATCGTAGACATGTTTTTTTTTAAAGTTGCTTTTTGTGCAAAGTTTTGTGGTTAGTTATCCTACAGTGTCGAAAAGCACTCTAAACTGTATACTCGATACAAATCCCACCGCTGTACACCAGTGTTAGGCGGAAACCTGTGCAGTTCCCTCGGGGACCACTGCAAAAGATTTAGGACTACAGGCGTTGGCGGTGAACCCACTTGGTAACAGTCTGCACCACACAGATTCACGTGGTAGCTGTGGCTGAGCAGTCAGACTTCTCTCGAGAAAAGTTGAGCAGTATGTGGAGTATACAAAATAGGGCAATTCTTCACAGCAAGACAAGCAAACACGCAACAAAGCTTAGTGGAAAGATATTACGGTATTTATTTATAATGAAACATCTATGAAAAACACTAAGGCAAATCACGGCAAACAAATCAAACACAATTACTCTACGAAGTAGACGATCAATCCCCCTAGCAATATCGACAACTCTAGGTTCTACCGGTACCACTTATTTTCAGACAGAGGTGTATACCTCAACCCAGATGACACTCGAATATTAGTTAGGACGGGAGAGAAAAAGATAGGCAGGTTATGAAATCAACACAGTTCAATCCTAGCGGATAAAATGCAAGGCAAGAAGGCAAGAATCACAATAGATCGTAAAGTTCAGAGGCCAGGCCCACTCGGAAAGAAGCAAGGCGCGATGTCCCAAAAAGTCTCTAGTTGAGATGCATTCAAGTCTGTATAGCAATTTGTTATCGGTAGATTGAACCAGTCCAGAACAAAGAATGAGAAAAGCTTGGAGGCGACCCAACGGAACGGAGAGGATTAAAACACCTCACTCGAACCGATCGAAAGGAAAGCCAGGTGGACACGGTACCTTGTTGTGGAGGGCAGCTCCGGCGGGGGCAGTTGTTCCTGGTGGTGGATGCATGTCGGGTCTTTGCCAAGAGTAGAGATGATCTCGTCGTCGAAGAAAATGAAGTCCGGTGCACCACCAGGGAAGAGACCAGCCGTGGAGTGCTCCGTCACAAGGCACCACCTTTTGGTCGCGATTCAGGGGTAGTGGCTATCCGGTTGCCGAGGTGCTCTGCACGGGCAATTCAACCACTGGGTCCTGAGGTGAATAAAAAGCAAAGGGGACTGGTTGTTCCCACCAGTCAGGGGAAGAGACTCTCCAGCAGGGAGATTTCCTCCGTCGTCAGGAAGTGGTGAGTCGGTTCCGCAGGACTCCACCGGATGTGTCGTCGTGCAGGTCGGCTCAGCGTTACCCTCGTCGGATTCTTAGGTCCTGTGGCGACTTCTGAAGATCCAGTCCCAAAAGCCCTGCTCTTATGCAGAAAACCCCCATTCATTCAGCCTAGCTGTCAATCAACACATGCTAAGTGGTGAGCGGGAAGGCTCACCACCTGGGCCAATCACTCCAGAGTGCGACCGGAGTTGGCAAGGCAACTCGGCCCAGGGTGCCTAAACCCCCTCCAACACCCCTGTGGTAACCCAGACAGAATGGCACCACTTTGGAGGGTCTCTGTACAGAGCCTGCCAAAAGTGGAACAAAGGGCTCGACCTTTGGTTTAGGAGTCACGGAGACGAACACAGACGCCATTTTACAAACCGAGTTCTGGCAGAAAATACCACCCCATAAACCTATTTAAGATAAGTAGATTGGTGGTACATTAGAGATTAACGAGAAAAAGTATCAATCTCCAACAATAGGACGAATCCCGATGAGGCGAACAAAAACATAGGGTCATGTTCGGGGACGAACATAACAAGTAGTTTCCACTGCCACCAGCCAAATCTCGACGAGGGGGGACGGGACACTGCCCCCTCGATTAACAGATCCAGGAGTAATCGAATTACCCCTACTAGTACGTCCACAATAAGATGGTTTGTACTAGTTCTGTTAGTAAATTTAGGTCTAGTAAAGCCAATGGTGACTTTACATGCCCGGGGAGACAGTAGTCAGTCCCCGGGTCTGGAGTCTATGGTGGGGGATCCGCTAGGACGCCCCCGTGTTACGGCACGTAGGGTGCGGTGTAACACACATAGAAAAACATATGAGACCCTATGGAGTAAAAGACCCCATAGCCCATAGAACACATTGACATTTGAAGGAATTACACACCTACATGTCCAAGAGTGGGAGAAAAGAGTCTCACTCTTGGCAGGATGGAAAAAACACAAACTCCCGAAATCCAGCAAAGCTGCTGGGGGACTCACTAGGTTAGGAAATTCAGCCTAAACAGAGAATTCTCCCTAACAGTGGAGCATTGTGTAAGTTTGTGTGTCAGTAGGGACATGCACTCAATATATGCATGTGAAATCAAGTGACCCTCAGTGTCCTGTACACATCACATGTGAACATTGCCCATGTGTACACCCCAGCATGTCAAACCACAACAATCCCCTGACACCTGAAAAGTAAACACAACACAGGAACAGCCATTGACCAGCAAAACACATCATGTACATATTACCCCGCAATTACAATGTCAGAGAGTGGCCAAACACTGTAGCCCAAGCTTACTGTCCAACAACAAAAGGCCCTCCGTCATTTACACATCACCATGACCTTCTGCACAACTGTGTCTGGGGTCTGTAGCTTACTTCCTTCTAGTCTACCTGGCTTCAGGTTCCCCCTACCCCCTGGTGTCCATGTTCCACCTTGCGTGTAAATAGGGTCCAGCCCCCTCAGGCCACCTTGACTGGTAAAAATACCAAATCGCAGAGAACTCCAAGGAGCCAAACCCCCAAACCAGGGAAAAGGCCTATAGCCACCAAAAAACCCTGGAAGAGTCTCCAGTAGATGACTTGAAGTCACAGAAAATGTCCAAGCACATGTCCAAGCAGAATGATTGAACAACCAAGGTAGCACAGTTCAACAATAGTCCAACAGGATGGGTAACATTTTCAGTACACAATATACAAAGAGGATGCAACAACTGATGGGTAGTGTCACCGCTCCGGTCTCAAGGCGCAGGAGTTTCACGAATCAACCACCCCCTCCGTGGTCAGGGCACCTGTAAGGTAAAACTTACACAGGCCTCCGAGACCCCGGTGGGGAAAGAGCGTCAGGGATCCGTTGTTTGAATAGGCATTGGTATTCAGGATAACCGGAAAGAGGGGTATGAGAGGGGAGTTGGATGGGCAACGGAAAGTAGGCAAAATACAAAATACAACTATTGACAATAACACATAGGCAATCAGTTCTTCATGCATATTGTACAAAATGGGTCAAATGCAAGCAAAAGAGAGACTTATCTCTGGGGTGAGTGCTGTCCTCTTGCCTGCGCACTCTCAGGTCCGATAACAGGAGCAGTTCAATGCTGCAAAGAGAGCGTGAGTTACTATTCTGTGTGTGTTTTCACCACAAACACAACACCATTCATGCCTCAAACTAAGTGACTTCTCCACTAACAAACACTCTTGTCTGCTGCTTTGTTCGTATACTTTAGCTTGCCCGTGACGGTTCATACACTGTCAATGCAGTAAGGCAGGCGCACGTGGCCTCGCAGTAAATAGAAGACCAATGTGTTAAGAATCACACATGATAGAATGGTCCTTGGGTGAGCTGCTAGACGCGTGTGGTGAGGTGCGACTTCAGTACAAGTCATATTATGCCAGCTGTGGATTTCTATAGGCAGTGCACGTGTCAATTTGCACATGCAAATGATATGCACTGCACTCAAGTCTGTGTGTCGTTGGGTGCCCCCGTACGCTGTATCAGTGACTGCCTAGGAACACTACTGCACTAATAACTTAGCTTTTATGGAGAAGGGGGGACTCAAGGATATGGGTGACGCCCCCTGTGTGTGCCCCTGACAACTTTGAAAGCTACTTGGCATTTGGTCATCAACGGGGCTTAGCTGTACTGTGCACATCTTCCCCAATGCCTGGCCAAGCTCCCCAGCACTGGCGCTCCTTAGCATGCATGTGAGAGGGGCTTGGAGGAAGGTTGGCTGGGGTGTGGCCCTTCGTGCTGCTCACCTTGCTTGGAGCTCCTGGAAACACGTCTGCTTCTGTCGGACGTCTGCACACAAGCACCATGCTTCTGCTTGTGCATGCATGTGTACGTGTGCACCACCCAACGTGGCCAGGTTTTTGTAGTTCTTGGCCCCATGTCTGCTGGGAAAGGTAGTCTGAAGACTCTTTTTCCTGCAAAAAGGGCATAAAAGCTATTAATAAGGCTGGAAAGTTTTCTGTGTGTGTCTGTCTTCATGCTTGTTGTCATTGGGCCATGTCTGAGACCTACATCCGACCTCCTCCCACCATCAGTGTGACTTTGACAGCCAAAGGGTCCAGGCTACTGTCTACAGCATGAAATGCATCAAGCACATGTACAGGCAAGAAAAGAACACACATCACAATCAACATCAATAAATGGACATTTCAATAATGTACTCACCAAAATTGATTGCAGACATGCCGTGGAGAAAAAAATAATAATCCCCACTAGGGATGTTAACACAGATATGACAAATGTCCAATGCCCTTGTGTAAATGGTTGTAACACCGAACCATCTTTGCGAGCCCATGGATAGGGGAAGCAGGAGTGGCATATGTGAGTCAGGACCCCAAGCTGCAAACACATACACGAGACAAGCTTGAAGGGCCCAGCTAGAACAGACAGTGGATGCTTTCAAAAGCCATAAAGCACCACATTGTCACATGAATGCACAATAGACAAGCAATTTTAAACTATATTAACTAATTAAACTAACTATAAAAATCAAAAATGTCCATATAGGACCCGGGGGTGCACCCGGGAGGGGGGAGGTACAGGGTGCACCTCAACACCCACATGGTGAGATAAAAAAAAACCTCCATGCGCTCAACGTTCTGCTCACCCTCTGACTCAAAAGGTGGACGTTGCACAGTACCCTGACCACGCCTATGCGCAGCTTCCCCCTCGTCGGCAGCAATTCTATGGGACCGGTGAGCCTGGTTCTGTGTGGCGATGACACGTATGTCATCATGCAGAACCTCACGTGATACGCGTGCTTCCTCTTGCAAGATAGCACGTGTAACACAGAGTTCTACCTGCATGGCCTGGCATGACATCTGGAGCACCTCCCGGCAAGCACGTAGCTCAGCCGAGATGGTATTCTCAAGCTGCTCCAACCTCTTCTCTGTCTGCTGCCTCTGTGTCATGTTGAGCAGACCCAGAGTGGCTCTGAGGGATTCATGGTCTTCCTGCAGGGCCTTCCTGTGTGCCTCTGCGTGAGCAGCAAGTGCTTGACACAGAGACACCATTTCAGCCCTGCGTGCCCTGTTTGAGGCCGCCATGCAGACTCAATGCCAGCCCTGAACACGATGGTCTGGAGCACAAGTGGGTTCTCGTGGCCTACCACCCCACGACCCTCACTTGTGCCGGGTTGCTGGTGTAATGGCAACCCTGTGTCTGGATTGAAATCACCATCCTCTGCCTCCATTGCATCATCATCTAAAAAGTAGAAAAAATAAACATGAGTACACATGTCAGAAGCACATAACCCACACACACATAGACATCACATCGACAGCCAACACATGAATCAGACATGTCACACACAAATGAGAATCTGGCATGCATCCAGTGGCATTGATATGCAAACACATCCCAAAAACAGTAATGGATGTGTTCAAACAGCGAAGCCTACACAAGTACAAAATGAAGTATATCACCTCCATCAGACACTACCTCGGTCAGGCACATGTCACAGACAGAAAAGACAAATGGCAACAAAGAGATGGCACATACCATAAGCATCTTAGAACTGCAAATTGACCACAGCTGCAAGTGGATCCAAACACACAATGACACACGTAATATGCATGTGCACATGTGCACATGCATCACTAAACCATCATCACCAAAATAGCTTCATCCATCTGCAGCTCGACCTGTACCGGGTGTCATGGGCCATGTAGATATAGTGAATGTCCCGATCAAAGCAAGAGCCTGCAACCAGACATGAGGGACCATAACGCCCAGTACGGTCCGAGCTGCAGGCCATGAAGCCTCCTGGACACCCCTCAGGGCCTGTTTGAGCATGTTGTGCTATGAATGTGTCCTATTCCATTATTCCTGTGTAAATACTGCACGGCCACGCCCCACCATATTAGCTAAGTAGGCCTGGGCGTACACATACTGCACTACAGTGCACCTTAAGGATTATGCCAGTTGAACATAACGTGTGCAATGCTGAAATCTCACCAGCATTAACGTCAATCAACTACATAATAGTCAGTCAACAAAAAAATGCGGAAGACACATGTGTAAATGAACACTTTCACACACACATAAGTGAGTAGCCACAATGTTGCACTACACAATGTTGAAGCTGCTTGCATATGTACATGTGAAAGTGTTCCTAAACAGCCCTTTCCGTATACACCTGTATTGGAAGCATCCAATACAGCAAAGCAAGCAGCTACGATGCTGCTTACTTTGATGTATGTGCAAGTGTACACATACACACGTGAAGGCAGCTCCACAGTCATTACAACCCGATTAGCAGGCTACATTCAATCTGCTCCCCATACCAGTTGGTCGAGGCCGCACATTGACCAATCAACTTTGCTAAACACCCACTAGGGTGTTCCAACACTGAGTACATGTGTCACAGGATGCACCTGTGCCTGTGGCATTCACGAGAGAGAAGGGATGAAAATCTGACCATACATGCCAGGTTACTTTGACATTGCAGCAGTGAGTAGGCATGTAGAACGGTGTAACACGGCTCAGAAGTGGGTTGATGCAGTGCAGAACAAGTGTACCTTATCCATTATCTACATCAACAAGTACATTATGATGTCAATCAATGAACATGAAGGCAGTGTAAGGGCAAGTCCAGGCATCACGTGCAATGTGCATGCAATGGGTTGCATGCCTACAGGCAAACCACCCCCCTAAGTGAAAATGCAGGGAGGCATTGCATGGCAGCGAAAGGGTGACCAGAGAACTGCGTATTGCCAGACAGTGTCGACTAGCGTCAATTGCATCATTCTAGTCAACTGACAACACATCAGATGAGAATGGGACAGTAAGCAGGACACATGATGAACCCTCAGTAGTAGACCCATGTGTTCAGAAGCCACCACACCAGTTTAACATAGTCGGGGGGCATGAAACAGGGGGAGGCCTGTGCCCCACACAGACTGTGACACCCTAACCATGTGCGTGATGCAGGACTGAGCCAGAGTGGGCATGGAATGGATGATCAAATGCCATTAAATGTATGTCATCATGGACACGTACTACAATGATCACCCGGGCAAGGACACATAGGGCCATGCATGGAATGCACATGGAGCATGAATGGGCACTCATGTCCCAGCGGAGAATCTTCATTGTGCACAGTCCGAGTGAGACACCCTGCATCAAGGACAAAGGATGTACCCCACTGTATGTGTCTGGCAGGTTGGCAGGGGGAAGTGTGCATGTACACAGGAGCGTTGAACAGGCCATTGCAGTACTCCAACATGACACCCGCCAGTGCCATGGTGAAATTGGGGTGCAGGGGGTTGGAGGGGCAAGGGAGCATGCCTACGTGGAGTACCCGCATGCAGGCAGAACACACATGCACATCAGTCATGCGATGACATAGTCCCAGTGCTGAGTGGAAAGACACCCCAGGATACATGCAGAGGGGCCAGTGAGCTGGAACATGGACCGGAGGGGCAGACGGGTGACTAGCATGTGAGCAGGTGTGGTGATGAGGACAGTCCCCATTTGCTCTCCATGTCCAGCATTCTGCACAGCAGGCACGCATCAGTGAAGCAATGCATGACTCGCACATGAGAACCATGTACACATAGCATGTAGTGGCAGTCAAGCACAACACATCACACAAGCAAACCACACATGGCCTGGACAAACACGCAACAACACTCACTGGACCAGGCATCAAAGTCCAGCATCTCTGCCACTCCTTCGTACAATTCTGCCGGTATGAACTCCGCAGCAACTTACTCGTGCGAAGTGAGGTCTTCCTCCTCTGGTAGTGGCCCCCTGCCAGTCACCAGAGTCATGTTATAATTAGAGGCACGCCTTAGCTTAGCAGAGCATCAGAGGTCATCCCAGCGCTTTTTGCACTCCTGGGCTACGCGCACCTCATGTCCGATTGCACTGACACCCTCTGCAACATGCTTCCAGTGGGTCAAACACTGGGCAACCATAGTGTGACAAATCGGGCCCACTAGCATATCACGGTCTTGTTCCGACATGTAGCCCACAAGGAAGTCCAGTTCCTGCTTGCAGAAAGACTTATTCCTCGACGTGCCTGAGGCCGGAGCCGTGTCTGGGGTCCCAGCCTCTGCTGCAGATGCAACCTTCCTCCTCTTGAGCAGTGGTCCGGACCCTGGCTGGCAAATGCTGCCTTGATCAATATGGGCAGTGGCGCTGGTGGATTGAACCAAGGGAGTGGCAGGTGGAACAAGGATGGAAGCCCTGACTTGCATCAGTGGCTGCTGGGTGCCCTGTAATGGACCCTGCGCAGCAACATCCGCTATGCCAGGGTCATTGACAGGGACTGTCCTGGATGGTAGACTCACAGCTGGGGTGATGTTGGCTGCATCTGCCCATGCACTTGCCAACACCCAGCCAATTCAGGGCAGCAGATGACAATACTGCCCCAGGGACACGTGCCTCGGTCAGGGCAGCCCTGCGTGCACTTACGATGTGCCTCCTGACCTCCTGGAAATCTTCCTGGGACACTTGAGGTGCCAACGCAGCATGCACTGGCAGACCCTGAGCCTGGGTGGTGGTGTCCACAGCTGCACCTGCAGCTACCATTACCCTTGGGCCCGTGGCAGTCGATGAAACGGACTGCCGGGTCACATGGGCGCCAGTGCCAGATGCAAGATCAGCATCTCCCACAGCCACAGGGGGTGGTGGCATGACTGCACCAACACGTGGCACAACATCGTGCCGAAGTGGCGCACCCCTGCCTCTTCCTCCTCTGCAGCCACCCTGGACACCCTGGAGTCCCCCTACTCCCTGGTCAACTCGGCCACATCCCTGACCACGCCCGTCATGTGGAGTACGCCCAGATGAGGCGCCCATCCCCATTCGTGACCTCCCAACCATGGCACAGATGGAGTAGTGCTGGCACAGATGCAGTAGTGCCAATGGGAGGTGCACACGACAATTTTCCTGGGCAATTGGGGAGAAGGGGGTGGGGTACTAGATGTTAACAGCACCCCTGCACCTGCAAGGCTGTATGTAACCCCGGTGATAAAGTGACGGGTCACGCAACGCTCAGGCACTCCAAAACTGCAGTAAATCCATGCACCCAAACCCCAGTACCCCACGTGTGTGGAATTAACCTCCCGCAGTACGCGGTGGCACTCAGGGACACAAAAAACACGTACACGTGGGACACGCAGGCTACTATGACCTCGAAAACGGGTATGCGATACACAGGGGCACCCATAGTGGGAAAAATAGTGTGCGCGACTCACCGTCTGACTAGCGTGATAATGAAAAAAAAACGCGTAGCCTATACCCCCGCCAAAAGAAGAGATACGTCCTTGATCTGCTGTGAAGTTGTGATGGCGCGTGAAACAACATGAAGTAGCAACACACACGTCGGTCTCCACGAAAGGCATGTAAAGCACGTACAGTAAACTGCTGGCCCCGCTCACCTTTAACCCGTGCTGAGGGAAACGCCTGTGTGCGTCCCGTCACATAGGCCCTTTGCTCGAATTACATGCATTAACATGCAGACGTGTTGTTTTTTCACGTGCCGAATCACTATGCACCTGTGCTGAGGGGAACACCCACATGTGTTACGTCACATACGCGCTTACGCTTCACATGCCAAATCAAGCTCGCCACACGACAACACACGGAAGACCACGCTCCTGCCCAGAAGGCCGAATTACTGCCCCCAGAGCCCCAAGATGACTCCCACCAGCCATCTGCTGCTGCCTGCCTGCCTGCTGGCCACGTGCCATGCTATTTGGTGCCTGCACATCAGCCATCTGCAGGGGTACAGTTGCTGTGACCACCCGTGCTGGAACAGAAAACTCCCGACTGAAGTTCCATCACTTCACAGCCCAGCACCAGGACCCATTTACCCACCCACACCTGTCTCGGGGGTTGCCATGTCGGGGGAAACACCATCGGAGACCACTGGCACCCCCCAGCCAGAGAGACAGAAGGCTACCAGCTTCAGTGCCGCAGAAGTTGGTATCCTGGTGGAGCAAGTCCTGGTGCATTATGATGCCCTCTTTTCGGAAGACCATGCGCCGACAATGAAGGACGGAAGAGGATCTGGAAGGACATCGTGGCTGCCATCAACGTGGAGGGGGTGACAGCCCACGACATGGCACTTGTCCGGAAGCGCTGGGAGGACTTCAGGTCCAGGACCCTCAGCAAGGTCCGGCGCCTCTTGAAGGCAGCGGATGCAGAGGGGGGCCGGGTCCACCTTACCAACAACCAGATGAGGATCCTGCAACGTATACGCCCAGTGATCCACCTCCAGGTCCTTTAGAGGCAGACCCGTCTGGAGTCGAGCGGTAAGGGTCCATGGGTACTGATTGGACGCAGTGCATGTTGAGGTTTGCCAGGCGTGTGCAGCTTCGGCATATATCTGGAAAGCCCCATGTATGGATGTGTATGTACTGTGGCATGGTTGTGGTGTGACACATGGATGCTGGTTCCACCTTCATGTATGTGCACACGGCATACATGTGCGTTTGTGTGTTTGATGTGTGTGCGAATGTGATACGCCATGGATGCATGTGACACAGACATGTAGGAGGCTGATTGGCAGATGTGACATAGTTGCCGATGATTTCACTGTGACAGGTGGTGGAGATGTACAGATGCATGTATGTCTGGTGGCGTGTGTGCATGTGTTCAACACTCCCTGTGTTGCATGTGACATCTGGCTAACCTTCGGATATTCATGTTGTTGTATGTGTATGGATCTTGCTGGCTGCTGCAACATTCCTGTTAATTTGCACATGTGTGTGGGTTCAAATGATATGGGTGTTGGGAGTGTGATGCCATCTGTGACGTTTGACACTGCCACTCATGTGTGTATCAGACCATTGTACAGTGCCCTGATGCCTGTGTTCTGTCTCTCCCTGTCTGCAGCATCAACTGATGAAGAGGAGGAGACGGTGCTGTGGAGCACAGCGGCAGGGATCCCACCACTAGCCGGAGATGCAAGGACCAGCTCCCCTCCCAGGTTGTCATCTCTTTGGGGCGTGAGGAGTCTGGTGCCGCGTCCGTGGCCGCAGCTGCCGAGGGTAGGTGCAAGAAGCAGAGGTCAGAGGTGGACTCCTCGGCAGCAGAAGGGGCAGCTGAGCCCCCACAGGGGCCTCTGGAGAAAGATGGCACGGAGTCATCCAGGTTGGTGGGGGGTTTGGTTGAGGAGGAGGCCGTGGAAGGCCCATGCATGGGGCCTGGAGGGGGGCATTCCACTGGCGCTAGTGGTGCAGTACAGGGGCAGTGACAGGAGGCAGCACAGGCTGCCGCAGAGGTGTGCCTGTGTGCAATCCTGTCCCCGATCCTGTGACTGCATCATCCCGCACCAGCAGGGATGCCTTCGTCCAGACCCGTTTTCAGGGAGGGGATGCGCGAACAACAACTGGCCTTCCTCTCCCTGCAGACGTGGCTATCAGGGACCGGGTTGAGCCTGTCCTGGCTGGGGTGGCATTGCATCAACGTGGCATTCAGGAAGATGTGCAGGGTTCTCGTGTGGACAATGCATGTCATTTTGAATGCCTCATTGACCGCGTCGACCTACTAGGATGGGTCAGCAGTGCTGGGTTCCTCTGTGTGCTGGACCTTCTCTCGACCCCCTCCTCAACTGAACCCCTTCTGCGCCAGTCGTCCTCCATGCCATTTTCCTGCCCACGTATCACCTGGGCACCCTGTGGAGCTGCCCCTGACCCAGCAGCCAGGCTGGTGGAGGACACATCCCTGCCACAGTCGGAAGTCGGAGGTCCAGCAGGGCTGGCCACTCCAACAACTGGACCCCAGCAGGAGGAGGATGTGCAGGCATCGACAGGCAGGACACATGCACGGCAGCAGCAGGCTCAAGGTGGGAGCGATGATGGCTCGGGGCCATCAACATCACAGGGACAGGGATCGGCCAGAGGGCAGGAGGAACCTGGATTGGGAGTGTCTTCCGTGTGGCAGCGGTTGGGCTGGCAAATAGATGCTGATCGGCGGCGGGCGGAAGAGGCACGGCTCACTATGGTCAGGGCGGTTACAGGTTAAAGTTTCGACTCAAAAGGGTCGAATGACAAAAGGGTCGAGTCAATTCAACCAAAAAAAAGGATCGATTTTTTTACCTATACTAAATCAAAAAAAAATATATACATTTAAAAAAATAAATTTGATCCTTTTGTTTTCAGAAGAATGCACTCTCACCTTTGGCATTCGATCCTTTTTATTTTGTAACTTTAACTGGACACCGGTCAGGGTGGAGAACTCTATGCTCAGTGCATTGAGGTGGGCTGAGTGCCTTGAGGCAACTCGCAGGGAGTTGGAGGAGGCCATGCCTGAATCCCTGCGAGACCTCGGGGCCAGGGAAGAGGCCCGCCTCCAAGACGTTGTGGAGGAGTTCGATGATGCCCTGGCCCGGGGCATCAACAAGTGAGCCGTTGGACTTGCCCGCCCCCTTTGTACATAGTTCTTTAGGGTTAGGTTTCCTTTGTTTTCCTTTATTATGGAGTTCATGGACTTTGCTCCACTTTATGTATGGTTATTTTTATAGGATTTTTGGTAGGTTTTCTTTTGTTTGGGCATCATGGACCCTTCAGACTTGCAGTCTATATAGTTCCAGACTTGTACATACTTTAGTTATTTTAACATCCCATGGATCAATGGTATTTTTTATTTTTTTCATGTACTTTATTTGGACATTGGAAATGGACACTTCCCTTTTTTCCTCTTGTGGATTTTTGTTTAATATTGGACTTTTATTTTTTTGTTTTCATTATCTCTTAATTTACAAGTTTGATTTTTCAATATGTTTTTTCATTACGTTATTTAATACATATCATATATCTTCATTATTGGTGTGGTCTACTCTCATTGGTTTTGTGCATGTCTCTATGAGCATTGCCTCAGTCATGTGTTGCCACTGTGTGGCTCTGTTGTACATTTATGCCTGGCCATGGTGGTTCTTTTGAGACTCTCATGGCATGGGTAATTTGGGAGTGGGTGCAGTGGATTGTTGTGTGCTTGTACTGGGGGGCAAGGGGGAATAGAGTTGGCATTAGGGACATGGGTCTCTTTTGTTAGGACATGTTGTTTGGTGGGACATGAGTCGGGGCCTTCTGGCAGGTGCCCGTCACTGCCACTGCTGTGTGGGTGGGTGGGGTGATGGCAGGTGCCCGTCACTGCTGGGTGGGTGGGGGTGCTGGCAGGTGCTTGTCACTGCTGGGTGGGTGTTTTTTTTTGGGTGGCTGGGGGACATGAGTCAGGGCCTGCTGGCAGGTGCCCAATACTGCTGGGTGGGTGGGTGGGGGTGTTGGCAGGTGCCCGTCACTGCTGGGTGGGTGGGTGGTTGGGTGGCTGGGGGACATGAGTTGGGGCCTGCTGGCAGGTGCCCGTTACTGCTGGGTGGGTGGGTGGGGGTGCTGGTAGGTGCCCGTCACTGCTTGTGTGGCTGGGGGACATGAGTCGGGGCCTGCTGGCAGGTGCCCGTCACTGCTGGGTGGGTAGGTGGTTAGGGGTGCTGGCAGGTGTCCGTCACTGCTGGGTGGGTGGGCTATTAGGTGGCTGGGGGACATGAGTCTGGGCATGCTGGCAGGTGCCCTTCACTGCTGGGTGAGTGGGGGACATGTGTTGGGGCTCACAAGTGCATGGTGCCATGTGGGCTGCCTGTGGGGCATGGTCAGGTGTGTAGGGTAGTCCCCTGTGGTGTGGGATGCCTGTAGGGCATGGTCAGGGGAGTAGGGTAGTCCCCTGTTGTGTGGGCTGCCTGCAGGGCATGGGGAGGGGGGAAGGGCACACCTGGGAGTGCCCACACCGCCAGATCAGGTGTAAAACTCTCCATGCACCCCTTGTAATACACGTACCCCTATAAAAACGCATGTAAAAGTCCACACGCAACCCTCGAAATGCACGTACCCAGCTTGTGCTATCGAAAACACGTGTAAAAGTCCATGCGCACCCCTCGGAATACACGTACCCCGCTCGCGCTATCGAAAACGTGTGTAAAACTCCCCGTGCTCCCCTCGGAATACGTGCAGGCAGCCATCGTCCCTCCCCATTCCCCACAGGCAGCCCATCCACCCTTCCCATGCCCCATAGGCAGCCCATACCACAGGGGGGACTTTTTCCACGCATTTTACCTAATTCGAGTGGGGTACGCATATTCAGAGGGGTGTACGTGGACTTTTACACACGTTTTCGATAGCGCGAGTGGCGTACGTGTATTCCAAGGGGTGCGTGGGGAGTTTTCCACGTGTTTTCGATAGCGCGAGAGGGGTACGTGTATTCCCAGGGCTGCAAGTGGACTTTTCCAAGCATTTTCATGCTTGGCGGGGGGGCTGTATGCTGGTCCCCTGGCCTTTGCGCCATGTAGGGGATTTGTGCAATGTTTTTGGCACACAGGGCGGGATTGGGGGTGTTACTGGCGCTGCTGCAGGGTCGCTGCGCCGCTCTATGCCACGGCTGGTCATGGATGTTGAAATCCACTAATACGCTGTGCGTTCAACGGGGTTTTGGCACACTCGGCTTGCACAGACTGCCGCACATGCACTCCGTGCGCCAGCCGCATGCGCTACTTGTGCACCGAATTCTATGAATTACCCAGTAAATGACTTAAATTGTGTTTAATTCCCCCCACCGTTTTAAGTGGCTTCGACGTCCACAGACACTGTGGTAGTCAGCGGACAGCAGGTGTCAAATGCGGGACTTTTTAGGTTACCTTGCATGGAAAGTGGACTGTGTAGACCGCAGACAGTCATTGTGCCCATGGACATCAGAGAATTAGCCATTCAGGTTTCCTGGGTGTGGTGTATAGGAAGAGGGTAGCCAGAGTTTTGCTAGCAGGAGCTGTGAGAGGATTGGAAAGGCACGGGCAGATTGTTTGGAACCATTGGTTGAAGGTATACGCTGAGCATTGTCAAATAGGCAAAAATCTTGGATTCCTTGAAGCGTTTTGGTGTGAAGCGGGAAGTATAAAGTGGGTGAACTTGCTCCCATTTTGTGCAAATATGGTTGAATTGAAACATCTGGACATTATTATTATTCATTGTTTATTGTTCATTGTAGAACAGTTTGGGAAATAGGACTGGAATTTATTGCAGTTTGCAATAAAGGAGACGTTGAGAAAGTTGAAGGAAATTCTCCCTAATTCCAAATGATGTATTCACGCATTGCCCAGAGACAGATGTGGATGTCATCAATGACATTTATGATGTCATCTTTGATGTCCTGGGTGTTAGTCTTAGCAGTGCACGCTGGTGGCGCGAGTTACGGTTTCTTAGCTTATCATAACTGGCGAATTTCAGGGGTTTTTCGGTTTTACTTGGAACAATAGCGTCCGTTTAACAAAGTGTTTTCTTTGAATTTCATAGGTTTTTATTAGTGCAACTTAACCATAACGTCCCTTTAACAAAGTTTTTTCAGTGAATTTGAAGGGTTTTTATTAGTGCAACTTAACCATAACGTCCCTTTAACAAAGTTTTTTCAGTGAATTTGAAGGGTTTTTATTAGTGAAACTTAACCATAACGTCCCTTTAACAACGTTTTTTCATTGAATTTCATAGGTTTTTACCAGTGCATGCTATTTTCCAACAACTTACTAATATCATACTTACCCAATATAACAATATGTGTGTCCGATTTCCAAAGTTTCACCTTAAAACTCTGCCATTTCACACGATCTGCGATAATTATTAACACTTCTATACACTTCTTGCAACTATTTCAACTAGTTTTGCATCCGCAGACGTCTACGAACATCTGACTTCATAGCGGACCTTCCGGACAGTGCCACATGACCATACACTGGCGTGCGGCATGATGATGAGCCTGAGAACCCGTCCGCACTTCACAATAAGATCTCTGCTTGGCGGATAGTTCGGAACTGCATTTTCTACTGATCTAGGAACTTCCAACTTCAAAATGTCCCTTGCACAGCTCCAACACCTATTCCTACTCATTATCCATTAACAAGCTGTACATACTTTTAGCAAAACTGCTATTTATCTTAAAATGGCATCAGCTAATGCCATCCCTCCTCCCCAAGAGCCACCACCACTGCTGTAATCAAGGAGCATGAGAAACAGTGCCCCCTAACTTAGAAATAACACACACGCAACATTTTCCCTTGTCCACCTACCCCTCCATATTAGTGTTTGGTTGCTCTTCCCTCATTTCCCTCCCCACCTTTCGTTCTCAGCTCTCCTGCCAAAAAAAATACATCCAAAAACAACAAACAACATATTCCTTTAGGGACCACCTTTTACAGTTAAAAAAAAGAACTAATATAAAATTATAGACTCCATCTACTTTATATTTCTCAGTAAAGTACATAGACTAAATAAGATTTTCCAACATTTCCATTTGCATTTTATGCAATGCTAATGGGAATATTGTGACGTTCATCCTCTGTCCCAGAGTATGCACATCTATGTTTGCATACCATAAGTGGGGAAAGATTGCATTGTAATCATTGATATATTTTTCTTCTTCTGTTCTTTTTATGTAATATGTATTTTTAGGTGATTTACCTTTAACACTATGTCTAACTGAAGACATGAAGTTGTTTACTTAACCTGTTTTTGTAACTGGTCTAGGGAAACCAAAGCAGCATTTGGTGTAGTATTTCCCTTTGTTTTTGTATTTGCGACGACACTATTTGCAACATTTGTGTCTTTGAAATTGTAAAATGTGTGCATGAAGATCACTATTTGTTGCTTCCGATGGAATTTCACAAGTGATATATTTTTCAATAAACTCTAACACAGTGGCATCATTGTCTTGACCAAATTTAGGAGCATCTTTAATCCCTAAAAGCATGTGGAGATGTGGTGCTCCTCTGGCTTGGTATTCTTTTCTCCAAAAGAAGTGTTGCACTTCTCCAAGGGGAGGAACAGTTTTATTACAAATAAAATGAAGCATAGCAATGAAGCAATGGTGAAAATATCTTGAAACATTAACAGGATCTAGAGAACAAAGTTCTCCAGGTGCTATTATATCTATGTTTGTTTTGTTTTTATTTGATATGCGTAGGAAATCATGTAGATCTTCCCATGCATATTCTGCACAATTTAATGTAACAAACCAAGTGGGTGGGCCAAGGTTTCTTAACATACAACGTACATCTCCATGACGTCGGAACCAGTACTTTTTAGTACCACGCATGTTTGCTAATAGATTTGTAATACTTGATTGTAAAACCTCATCTTTTTCTTTTTGTAATAATTGAAAGTGGTTTCCTGATTTTAATGAGTGTGCAATTCCGTAACATAGAGTTGATAGTTCACTTTCAAAGAGTAGGTGGAATAAGTATTCCACATTTTGTCTAAATCTGGGAACTTCAGAATACATCCTTAACGAGCGGTATTCTGATGCTGTTATTTAAATAGGTCTATCATCGTACCTTCCTCCTTTGCCAGTAGGAAAGAGTAGAGGAAAAGCACGAGCTTCTATACTTTTTTCCCATATGCTGATTGGTGATCCTTTGGTTTGTCCCATTTGGTACGTTTCTAGTGCATCTTCTACGGTGTCATTAGAGTGCAATGGGTGAATTGTATAATGGTATAAAGTATTGGATACTGTAGCAGGATCTAGAAGCTTAAATTGACCAGTTTCTGGTGACTCTTGAATTATTTCAGTGCTTTCCTTCAAGTTTCTTCAATATTAATTTCTTTGTAGTATTCATTATTGTCTTTTAGATATTGCAAGGCTTGTCTAACGTTTTGTAAGTCTACCAGTTGTTACCACATTCTTTTGTCTTTTGTAGGTACACCATTTACTAAGATAATTAAAGATTGCCCCATTGGACGTTGCACTCCCAGAGTGTGCACATTTTGTTTTAGATCTAATGGTAAATACACTACTTTGCCACAAATGCCTTTCACCAATTCAGAGGGAGGTAATTTTGCTGTTTTTGGTTGAAGGCATATTATTGCTTGAAAGGGGTGCACTGTTTGAATTATGATGCTCTTATATAAATTGAGTTGTTGTAGGGGTTTTGGTAGTGGGAATAATTCTAAATTATTTGTGATAGCATGTGAAGGAATTTGGTTATTGTCAAGTTTTGTTGTCCAGTAATTGCAAGGTATTAAGGGGTCAGTTATTTCGTATTTGTTTTCTGCTATAAGGTAGAGAGCTAATTCAAACAATTTAGAATCTTCATTGTCTTCTATTTTGTATGTTAGGTCTACAGTTTTTGTGTTACTTTTATAAAATGTTCTGCGGCAACATAGACACACATGGTTTGGTACTTCAGCAGATGTACTTTTAAATTTCAGTATTTCTTTTTTGTATGTGTGTAGTAGAAGGTTGCCATGCGTAGAATTGTTGCTAATTTGTTGTAAAGCTATTTCATTCTGTAAGTGGCTTTCACTTCCAAAATATTTTTTCTGGATATAGTCGATTTCTTCAAGTAGGTCTTTTGCTGTACCATTAGAAGAATGTTATTTAAATTGGCTAGTGCTAAAGCAGGGCTTTTAGCATAGTACAGTTTATAGACTAGATTTCTTATAGTTGAATGATGTGTTGATATCATTTTGATATGATGGAAGGGGGTTTTGCAAGTAGGTCCGAAATACAGGCCAATGAATGTCCTTGTAGACCTGTGTACTTGCGCACTGGACAGGTATCCATATTTTGCAGTAGTTTAATTTTGATTTTGTCTTTGCCTTTGACATACTTATTGAGGAATTGGCGTAAAGTCTTGAAAGATTTTTTGGGAATGTTACACATTGACGTGCATGGCCATTTGTATACTAGACGTTCTGGTTCAGTTGAATTGAGGGGTAATTCTAAGTTTTCTGGGGATATTTTTGTAAGCAGCATTTCTTGTTCCATTATGGTATTATTAACTTTTTCATAACCTCGTCCACTGCTATCTATGGCAATTGTATTTGTTTGCTTTTGTTTGTATGCTTCTTCATTAAAATATGGTTCTGTGCTTGTAGTTTGACTCCACTCACCTCCACAGATATTTAAGAAGTTATTTTTGTTGACATTTCATTTATTGAGACATCTTTTTTGTAATTTAGTCATTAGTTTTGTTAGTGGTTTCATTTTAACACTAAATAAATAACTTTCTTTTGAGAATGATTGCACTGTCTATCAAAGCTTCTAAGATTAATTTCCTACGGTATGTTTTAAGGGTTGTGCATGATTTCTCTCCTGTTTTTATAAGATTTTGAAGGACTCTGTGACGGCACATTTTTGCTAAAATACTTTTTTTGGTATGCTTACTTGGTACTATATCAAGATTTATAGGAACAGTTTTAAAAGTAGTGTTAGCTGAATTCTTGTTAATCGTTTTCTGTTTCGTTTTACATTTAGATAAAGTAGGCAAAGTTTCTTTACTTGAAGCTTGTTTTGTTTCGCTAATTGTCTGTATTACCTGTTTTGTTTGATTTTTTTTTACAAATTCTGCTAGAGATGGGTGCTTATTTTGGACACTTCTATTTTCATTTGCTCTACTTTCTTGTTGCTTTCTACGGACTTGATTTTTGGTAGGCATTCTTTAGGGTCTGTTGAAATAAAAATAAAGAAGGTATGGGTTGGGGTGTTCTGCAATGTATGTGTGCTGTGTGCATGAGTGTCTGAGTATGATGATAAAGATGTATGTGATGGTGTGTGAAAGTGCATTGGGAAACTACAACTAGTTGGAATGGGTATTCTTGAATTTATGTGCTACTAAACTGGGGTTCAGATGACAGTAGAAAGTAAGCTAGTGGTGAGGAGAAGCACAAATAGTAAATCTAATGGTATAGAATTAAAACAGTTGTTTGTTCTTGTGATGTTGTGGAAGTTGCCTGGCAGACTTATATTCATCATATTCTTTAGACAGGCATAATCCAGGAAGTCCTGCCTGTATGGACTTTCCTCTAATGCCTTTTTGCTATGCTGCTTGGTTGCCTAGGAGACGGAGGCTCGAGAGCAGGAGCGAGAGAGTGACAGTAACAGCTGGGCTTATTGAGGAGAGAAACAAGCAGAACGGCGGAGGAAAAAATGACAGTCCATCATATGCTGGTGTAATTGGGAAGAAGAAGTTTCACATGAGAATGCTAGCAGGCGGCTGCGAGGTCTGTGGTTGATTTCTATGAACGTTGATTTCCTGACAGCCAAAGCCCGAAAGGTAATGGGATGTATGAAAGTGTTGTGGCGAACAAATTCGCCGGAGCCCGATGGGGACGCCGCATCTGAAGACGGGTCTTCCAAGCGAAACGTGATGAACGTCCCGCGGCTGGGGAGAGTAGGAAAGAAAGGGAGTCCGCAGAGGCTCAGTTGAAAGTGGGACGTCTGAAGAGTCCAAGCGACCGTTGTCCCTGTAAAGACATTAACAATGTTGGCGCTGTTGTGCATTCAAAGACATTAACAAAGTTGGCGCCGTTGCGCTTTTGGTTAAAGTGTTTTGCGCTGCAAGGGCAAACGTTAAGCCACATATAAAGACAGGAGATAAGCACCGTTGCGCTTTCAGTTACACAAGGCTGTCTCTGGGAGAACGTTTATACAAGCGCCCAAGTTTAGAAGAAAAACGCTGTAGCGCCATAAAATACTGTAAGCAGCGTGACATTGACAAGTTGAAAGAGTAAAGATAGCACATATCGTGACAAAGTCCAGAGGGAGTTAAATACTGAAGAACAAGGGAAGAACAGGAAGAACATATGAAATAAAAGGGAACTCGATCCAGCAGTTCACGTTTACCATAGAGAAGAGGCATGGAACTGATATGGCAAAGAAATTAAAGAAGGCGAAAGCAGAGACAAAGAACAGAGAAAGACATTTTCAAAGACTCATTAAAAAAAAATAGAGACATAAAAGGAAGAAGCTTACAATAAGGAGGAGAAATTAAAGACACATATATGAACTCTTACCTGAACTTATCCTTGGCGGCATCCTAGTGTTGAAGCTGGAAACACCTCGAGAGAAGACGTATCCTTTGCCAAAATACCTAAAAGAAAAGAAACCAGTTAGTTTAATAAAAGAATTGGATTCTCGTTGTAATCCAAACAATCTACGTATTTGGCTCAGAGTTTCATTCATATGTTGTACAGTTCACGTGTGACAGTTCTATAATATTAAAATTCTAGGGACTGAGTTATGTCATTTGTGTGCTGAAAAATTGGGATTTGTGCGCCATTCTGCCTGTAAATCTCTGTTTAACAAATGGGGATTTGTGGACAGAATGGTGCATAATCTCTGTTTTTAGGTGCAGAAATATCATGAATTAACCCCACAGTGTGTTTGAGTAATAGTAAAAATATTATGGTGGTATTTAACTTACTTTTTTTGTTGAATGAGCAGGTTTCTTCTTAGTTGTTGTTTGTACTTCAAATTCTGGTGCTGCTTTCAGGAGAGTGGTCTTCACTGCAATTGTAAAGGAAACAAATTAGTAATTTTGTGTGTTTATAGCACTGATGTTAATTTAGACATTGATTTTTATGTTTTTGTTCAAGTATTGTTGTTTGATATTTGAACATAGTGTGCGCATGCAATTTTGTTTGAATATGTGCACTCTTTATATTTTACTTTAAATATGTTAGTTCAACATGCTTTGCAAATGGGTGTGTAAAAAGAAATTAAATAGCAGATAGGTTTGGAAGTGACAGTTGATTATACAAGTTAAAAGTCAGTTAATCTGTTTATATGAATTTATAAGAATTGAACATGTGCTATACAGAAAATATACATACCTGTAGTTTGTTTTCATGCATATGGATATGCATCCAGCTGCAAGTAGAAATCTTGGAGACTTGTACAGTGTTTCTTGTAGAAGGTGCTTTCCAATGATATGACACTTGTGCTCAGAGTGATTAACAGTACATTTGAAGTGCTGATCTATGATGATGGAGTTAGATGTAGAGGTCTTGGATGTGATTGGTGGATGGTCGTGTGACTGGTTAGCTAAATCCAATGAGGGAATGCCACAGAGAGTGAGTGGAAATAGTAGAAGGGCTGTCCATGTTACGATATGTCCGCGGACATGGCAGTAGTCCGTGGACACCGCGTGTTATATACAGGGATTTTGGGGTGGGGAAGCATGCAAATGAGAATGAGCAGAGCAAGGGATTGGTCACTAAAGCTAAGTGGGTGTGTTGTGCAAGGAGAGAGTTTGTCAGATACTCTTTTTCCTGAGAGAAGAACAGATAGCTATGGCTGTGTGTTTCAGAAAACAGATTGTTTGGATTTTGGGAGACTCGTGGATACATTCGTTGAAGGTGCATGCAGAAAGTTGTGGAGTAGCTGTAGATCTTGGATTCCCACATGTGGAAGTGCACTGGCATGGAGTACGTGGAATGAAGTGGTTGGACTTGCTACCTCTCTGTGCTACTTTCGAGACAGAGCATCATCCAGACATAATTTTAATTCATTGTGGAGGGAACAGTTTAGGACATGTGTCTGGAATTTCCTTGCAATTTGCAATGAAAGAAGGACTTGGGAAGGTCATGGACATGTTTCCAAATTCTCAAGTAATTTCTTCTCAGATTGTGCAGAGACAAATGTGGCTGCATTCTTCTTCATTTGGTCCACAAATGGAGAAAGCGAGGCACAATGTCAATAAGGCTGTTTGTGCCTTTCTAAGAGATGTTGGCATGTCCTCTTTTCACAATGAAAATATTATGTTTCGTAGCACATACATAATTCGCAGAGTTGGAGTCCATCTTACTTATGCTGGCAATCAGATTTTTCTGAGTAATGTTCAAAATGCATGGCAACCTTTTTTGGAATTACAGCATCCATTTTGTAGTAGGTGTTGACCATTCCAAGTTTTTCAAACACAAACAAACACCACCAAAAGGCTCTTTTCAGAGCCACCACTTCCTCCCAGACAAAAGTGAAATGGTTATGATAGGGCAGCACCCCAAAATTTTAGATGTTCGTGAACTGTCCGTGGACTTCTAAAAAATACACAAGGCCAGGCTCCATTTATTTTCCACTTCTATTTTTAAACTGTGAAAGGCAGTTCTGAAAAGAGCCTTTTTTGTCTTTTTCTTTTGCTGTTTTATATTCTTTTTTGCTTTTTTACACACGACACACCATAGGAGAGGAAGGAAAAGGAGGGTAAGGGGGAACACCAACCACGGGGATAAGAAAGGGCGGGTGGAGAGAGGAAGATGTAGGGTGGGCCTTACTTAAGTAGTGAGCAGGTTTTCTTGTGGTCTGAGACCAGAGTCTCAAAAGCACTTCAAAGTGTCTCCCCCCTGCAGAGTGCTGCATCACAGTACATAAACACAACTGTGACTCTCGAAAGGTAAGGGTCATCAGCATTGCGAATGGCCTATGAGGCAGCTGGAGGAATACGCTCTCCCACAGGAGTGTTCCTTGTGGTGACAGGATCGGAAATGGAGGATGTAGCAGAGGAAGTCAACCTACTATGCTCCTCGTAAGGTACAACCTTGCGAACGGCCCCAGCGTGGAATGACCTTAGGTGTCGCTTCATAGTAGTCGTACCAAAGCTGTATGAACCAGGCCTCCCGCGACTCAGTACCATTTTGCACTGGTTACAGGTGACTTGGTTCGTATGCACCTTATGTACGTTACCATGAATGGTAAATAACTGCCACACCCAAGACTCACGGTGAGTGCTGGTAGTAGAGACTTCCACTACCTCATTCTCGTCATCCTCTTCATCCTCCTCTGCATCCTCTGCATTCTCACTCCTGTTACCCTCTTCAGGACCTTGGGGAGGTGGTGGTGTTGAAGGGGGTGGGGGTGGTGCTGAGGCAGATGTAGCACCAGGTGGCAGTAGTGCAGCCATGGATGCCATCAGGTTTCAGAAATAAATCTGGAAAATTGGCAGCAAAAATGCACTGTGTTCTGTAAGATAGCCAGAAACACAATGAGGATGAGCTCTAGGGTGTGGCCTTTTATAGGGGTGCTTGTGCGCGGTTCGCGGACACCCACGCTGTCCGCAGACAGATCGAACACCAAAAAAGGATCAAAAAGTCCCAAAAAGTGTGTAGACAGTCAGGATTACTGTGTGGGACTTGTGCTATGGTGATTTAGTATTGAAACATATTGTGGATTGCCTGAAAAGGTAGTTTTAAATTGTTCGGGGACACGAACAGTGTCCACAGTTCCACAGTCGGAACACACGCTCAGCGTGGGCGCGGTCACATGATAGCTTTGCGAACATGTCCGCAAAGGGAATGGGTGTCCACAGGACACCAAATGCACTGAAACTGTTTTGCACACGCACTTTGTTGTTCTACGAACACTGTTCGGGTCCTGAAACTAATTAAAAGTGCCACACAACCGAAACGAACAGTTACGAACAGGCGTTTGTTCTTAGAACAGTTTCAATCCGCTTGCGAACAATACAGACAGGCATAGCATCCTCAGGACACCCCATTTCGTTTATTTACGAACATTTCAGGATGCTGCGTGTGTTCCTAGAACAATTTCAACTTGCCTACGAACAGTACGGACAGGTATAGCATACTCAGGACACCCCCATTTTGTTTATTTACGAACATCCCAGGACACATGATGTGTTCTTAGAACAATTTCAACTTGCCTACGAACAATACGGACAGCGTCCTCAGGACAACCCCATTTCGTTTATTTACGAACATTGCAGGACATCATCTGTATTCTTAGAACAGTTTCAACTTGCCTGCGAACAATACGGACAGTCATAGCATCCTTAGGACACACCTATTTTGTTTATTTATGAACATTTCAGGACACAGCATGTGTGCTTAGGACAGTTTCAGCTTGCTTGCCAACAATACGGACAGGTCTAGCGTCCTGAGAACACCCCCATTTTGTTTATTTACGAACATCCCAGGACACTTGATGTGTTCTTAGAACAATTTCAACTTGCCTACGAACAATACGGACAGGCATAGCGTCCTCAGGACACCCCCATTTTGTTTATTGACGAACATCCCAGGACACTTGATGTGTTCTTAGAACAGTTTCGACTTGCCTACGAACCATACGTACAGGCGTAGTGTCCTCAGGACACCCCCATTTCATTTATTTACGAACATTTCAGGACACCCGTGTTGTCCGCGGTCAGAACGAACACAACAGGGGTGCCTGCACATAATAAATACAACATTTAACCCATCTCTTACTCCCCCACCGTCCCCAAACAGTTTTCACCGCGCTGGCCGCGGACGTCTGCGAATCCAAAACTTCACGCTCTTCACCATCCAATCAGCGAACACGTTGCATGTCCGCTGACATGACGCAAGCCGATTAGCCAATCAAGACACTGTCCACGGAGCGAACAGGGAAGTGTGTCCGCGCACCGAACATAGATATCACTAATTTTTTGTGACCTACTTTTTGGTCATTTTAAAAAAAACTACTGGACTACTATGACCCATATACCTTTTTTGCAAAGTTTGGTAAGGATTTGTCCAGGGAGAAGGAAGTTATAAGCCACCCAAAAAGGGCTCTTCCAATGGAAACAGCAACTTAACCATAACTACACAGCCACTACCGTTGCGCATATATGTAACAATTGACCTTCACAATTCGGTCAATTGTGCAAAGGTCAATTGTGATTCAAACAATTGTAGTTCGAACAATTTGTATACAACCACTTTATCCTCTTCTTCCTTCTTCCTCTTCTTCCTCTTGATCCTCCTCTTCTGTATCACTGCACCTGTTCCCTTCTCCAGGCCCTCCAGATGATGATGATGATGGTGGTGTTGGTGATGGTGGTGGGGGTGGTGGCTGGGAAAGAGCAATGGCCAAAAGAGATGCCATGGTCTCCAACAATAATTTCTGCAAAATAAATCTGTGCAGCAGTGAAGCAGATGATCTCTCCTGGACAGCTAGATTGAGTATAAGGAAAAGTAATGGGTCAGTCCCTTCAGACTACCGCATCGAAAATAGGCCTTGAAAAGTTGTCAAATGTTGCCTGATCGACCAAGCATGGGTATGGGAGTTGTGGAAGGTTAAAAGCTCTGCTTGAAACACCCTATATTGCCTGAAAATGCACTTTTAAACTATCTGCTGTCACAAAAACTGTTTGCGAACACCACTGTCATGGCGCACCGGTGCAGTCACATCATGATGTCCGCGCCGATCTTTGGACCTGACGAATATCCTCAGACACCCATTAGACAGGAAAAACAAAGCGCATGCGCTGGATGTCCATAGAACAGCCGCTGTGTCAGCGGACTAATGAAAAGTGCATCATGCGGAACTGGACATGTCTAGACATGTCCAGACATCGCCCCTGTCCTAGGGCACCTCCATTTTGAGTGCAGACACCCCGGACAGTCGTAGTGTCCGTGGTTTCATAATGGGAATTTTTTAAAAATAGGAAATATTATATAACTACATACAAAACATTTATACTATAACATATATATTTCCTCAAGAAAGGGATGGGGCATCAGAATGGGAAACATAAGTGGGAAAATTAGGAATTTGTGTACAATAATTATGAGGGTAGGAAGGAAGTGAGGTTTCATATTTGATTAAAATGTTCAGAATTTGATTGCTGGGGACAAGAGGGACAGGTGCAAGAAGGACGGTGATAGGGAACACTTTAAATTACATGATTTTTCACATACTGTAAAAGTTCCTTAAAATCATTACTTAGTTCATCCAATTTTATGATTTGATTATTTACAATTTGGGATAGGATTTCTCTTTCGGATTCATGGGATTGTGTATCATTAAACTGTGGCGTGGGTTCTTCATGGACATTATGTACTGTAAGAAAAACAGAAATAATTATTTTAGTAAGATGTGCACAAAATACATTATTTGTTTACATTAAAATTTGTATTGTATACCATTGAGATGTCATTGTCACTAATTTCTTCTTTTGGGAATTTCTCCTCTAACCATTCAAGTGTGCTTGCCATTTCTTTGAGAAAAAAAGTGCTTCTGTTTTATAACACATGTTTATATAGTGACAGCTAATAATAGAGAAATAAATACAATTCACTTACTGTTTAGTGAGAATTTGTTGTTCAATAAGCACCTGGTGTTTCTCAAGCTGTATGCAGAATTGTAAGTGTTTGTACAAAAAGGTATATTTGCATGTTGTAAACATTAGTTGTGATTGTATGTACATCTGTTTGTTAGTTGATGGGTCTCCCCTATGATTCTCAGCTTTGTAAATGTCATCCGACATCCGCGGACCACCGCACTGTCCACGGACTCCATATCTGGCATATTGGGGGGGAGTCTAATATAAGGAACTTGTAGCAGATTAAAGTGACACTAGTAACAACCTATGAAATTCACTGAAAAACCTTTGTCAAAGGGACGTTAAGGTTAAATTGCACTAACAAAAACCTATGAAATTCAATTAAAAACGTTGTCAAATTGATGTTATTGTTAAATTGCACTTATAGAAACCTATGAAATTCAGTGAAAGAAATGTGTTAAAGGGACTTTATGGTTAAGTTGCACTAAGAAAAACCTCATGACATTCAGTGAAAACACTTTTTAAAGGGATGTTATGGTTACAAGTAAAGCAGAAAAAACCTTTGGACATGACCCAGAAAATCTTGCCACTGCCCATGCCCACTCTACAAAAGATGGAACAATACCCATCCCTACAAGAGAGGCAGATTAACAAGGTAACATTATCTGGTAGTACAATCCACCAGCCGCTTTGACAGCTGGGGCCTACACTTCTTGTTTACTCTCTGTCTGCAGCATGACACATACTGAGGGAAGTCCCCCCCACAGACTAAATGTTTCGTAATTTCATTCGACACATAGAATGCCTGAACATAGCTGAGGGTCGACCATTCATGAAGGAATAGTGGAAGATCTCCCAATTGAATCAGCACAACTACCAGCATTCAAAGGCGGAATGTACATAATTAGGTTCAAGCCACATCTGGAACCCCTACGTTTCCCAGCACACCCACCAGGTTAGTGCTACTATCTCATGAGGAAAAGGGATGCTTTTTAAAATTTCTTTTTAAGAATTGCACCAATTCCACTAGTGATGTCTTTGCCTAGGCTTCTGTTTTTAACCAGTTCTAAAACACTACATATTTATGTGTTCCTCCCTCAGAGACACAATCTGAGGCCTGGAAGAAGGCGCACTCAACAAGTGCTGAAACGCCATTGGATCATGCACCCATGATGCTGAAGAGTCCACAACACACCTAGGACACACCACCCTGGCGTAGACCTAAGGAGTGGTCACTTTTGATTGTTATTTAACCTATGTTAGGTTTTAAACAAGGAGACATGCACAGCCCTTGATTTATTGTGCCACAGAATCACGAATTAGAGAATGTTAATAGGCAGATACCTAACCATTCAGTCAATAAGTGTGTTGTATTATGTTTACAAATGTGAATAATGCACAATTTGACCAGCTTCAACTTGAATTGACGGTCCCCACATTCAATACGGTTTTGTCAGTTTTGCACTGATTATTTTCCGTTGACCTGTGTATGTATGCATTTTACGAACAAAAAACATTTTGTACATTTATCACACTGTTTATGTGAGAAACAAACAGAAATAGTAAAAAAGAGAAAAGCAAAATAACAACCAATTCAAGAAAGCTGTCTAAATTGAAACAAACTGTAGTTACATATGTTTGTAGACAAATGTTGCAAACTCAAAAACAGTCTTGAGACTGGGTGCCAAGAGCAGTATACTTCAGTTTACTTCAAGCTACTATATTCGTCAAATAACTTCCAGCATACATGAATGATGTGATGTTCTAAACGTTAAGTGGCGGGACGCCTTCTTGTTTTATATATTTAGAGCCCTTAGTCCTTCCACTAGCAGGGAAGTCCCTCCTGATACCCCACTATTTTTTGTACCATGTTATGACACTTTCCAAAAATTAAAACACAGACACATTTGAAAAGCCACGCTTTCAGGTCCTTGCCAATGCTCCTTGCATGAGTTTGCATGTTTTACTATTTGAAAAGTGTCCAAATGTATGTACATCCATGCATACGTACCCCCACTTATCGATCGAGTAGCAGTTGGTGATTACTTTAACCGCATAGCTCCCCTATCTAGTAGCGTTGTCTGCTCATGGATTGTTAATGCTGTATGATCAACATTGCAAGCAGTCTTCTGCCCTCCAGCACTCTCCATTTCAGTAACTCTAATTGTTCGAACACTTGTTACTGGCTCTATGCATTCCCGACCTTGAACTATGTCGGAGTCAATAGACAAACATTATATATATTTTTGTGCTCATCTCGCAGTAAGCATTTATATTATATTTCACCAGGACACGCATCCCCTTTGTCGGAAGACGGCTGACTGCCGATCACGCCAACAACCGAAATGTACACCTGGCCACTTACCATCGAGGTACAGTACTTCCGGTAAGCCTGTATTAATGAATCTCTAATTTTACAACAACTCTATGTCTCGCTCTGCCATTATAGTATCTACACTATATTCTTTCTAGTGTCTAACCCAATGCTGACTGGCATCGGACCCCTTGTGGAACGTTGCATGATTTAATTCCTGTTTCTACTCATGACCACTTTGACAGGTACTCAGACCTTTCAACATTATTCTTATTTAGTTTTTGTTTATCTATTAAACTACCAACTTATACCATTTATTATTACCTGACTTTGCAGGTTTGCAAATACATCTGATTGAATACATGACATCATCTCCTACATACTGTTGTGTTTAGCCCAAAGGCGCTCACCATTAATTAGTGGTACATTGACACCCTAAAATGGTGGTACAAACACTCACTTGTTGTTTTGTTTTACCTTGTTTTTAGATTACGGTTTGACTGGCGACTTACCCGCCTCCCTTACTAAACTCTTATGGCCACAAGCATTATGAGTCCTGATGAAAGTTCAGAATTCTTCTGTGAATTATGCTATCTGATGACTCCACTGTAGAACCAAAATACTTTCTGAACTGGAAACACCAAATACAGTGTCGACAATCTTTGATATGTGCTATGTATTGGTCTATAGCTCATCAAACCCTTATGCACTGAGCATTGCGATAGATTTTGAGTCTAATGTGGTCATTCACATGCAGATCATTTTGTTGTTCTGTTTTATGTCACAATTTAGTAAACTTTTTTAGAATACATTTTGTTTAAACTATATGTGTGCTTTACCAGTGTGATCTAATTATGTTACACTAGACCTAGGTTGTGTGTCAACCACCACCCAGCACCAAAGGGAGAGGTAGCCTTGACTCACTCTGCTTTACATAAATTCTGTTGTACCCTCATGAGTCAGGCCCCCCGTAACCCAAAAAGAGGGTCCCCTAGCCTATTGCTTTTATGACTGTACATAAAACAGTAATATTACTTAGCCCCCACTTGACAAAATCCATTCAGACTTTGCACATACATTCAAGATTTGGTCTATAATCTTTATGCAAACGTGTGTGCACATTCGTCAAATGGCAACAAAGTTATAAGCCATCTAAAAATGTTGAGACCCCCTCTTCTAATTTTGACTCCTCTTGACAAACTCCCACCAACATTTGCATATCCATTCAATTCTGGGTCTAAAATCCTGGTGCAAACTTCTGTGCAGATTCATCAAAAGGCACCAAATGTATAAGACCTTCAAATATTTTGGGCTCCCCACTCTCTACTTTTGATCCCTGTTTGTAAAAAAGCATCAAGCTTTGCAGAACTATTCAGGGTCAGGTCTAGAATGATATTGCAAAATGTCATGCAGTTTGATTGAGTGGCGCCAAAGTTATAAGCCATGCAAATACTGCTTTGCATCAACCCTGTAATTCAGAAATAGGCATGGATACCCCCAAACATCTTGAGGTTTGTGAGCATCAAAGGTCTGTGCACAAACATCCAGTCTGTTTGCAGTCTCCAGAGATGAAAAAACACTTTTTTTTGGCTTTTTATGGCCATATCCCATGACATCCTCATCACCCCTCACCTCCCCAGAGATTGTTTCATTAGTTTGACAAATGCAATGTTGTGTTTTTTAACATGGTTTTACTGTGATGTTTATGGACAACAGTACCGTACATGAATCGAACATGGCAGGTGTTTCCCAAAAATATGATGCACCTCATTTCACCATCCAATCAGCGGGTGAGTCCTATGTCCACGAACCTCACACCGCCATCAAGGCCAATCGGAGGCCTGTCCGCAGAGCGAACTGGGAAGTGATTCCGCGGACCCAATTCCAGATATCAATAATTGTTTTTGACCTACTTTTTGGGCGTTTTAAAAATAATGACTTGACGGATTTATAACAAATTTACAAAAGCACACTTTCGGAACCAAGCTGCTGTTCCTGCTGCAAATTTGGTGAAATTCCATCCAGCGGTTTAGGCTGTAGGAGTGAGCAAAACATTTTTCCACTGTTTCTATGGGAAAATAATACACATTTTAGGACCCCCCAAATTTTGCCCCTGCGGAAGGAGCATCACTAAACTTTGCAGAATTAATCTGACAAGGCCATATACTTTATTTGCAAAGTAATAAGCAGCCCAAAAGTGCTTTTCTTATGGATTGAGCAACTTAACCATAACTACACAGCCACTACTGCAGGCCGTGTTACATATAAATAGTCCTGAATAACACGAGGCATTCTAGTTGCACTTCTACACCTTGTGGGTCAGTATATCAAAATCCTTGACTCCACAAAAATGCCTCACAATTACACATTAAGTCACATATACAAATGAATCCACTACATTTGCTTTCCCCAATAATACCAGCAATTCACAGAAAGAGAGGACAGCTGCATGCTTTACCTTTCCCAAGTATTTCAAGTGCTGTGTGCTACTTTCATGTGTGTGTATTTTAAATAGTCTTACAATAACTTGCTTTAGAATTCTGCAGGTTTTTGTTTTATGGAAACGGTGCTATCAATTCAAAAAGAACAACATTTCAGTTCCCCCCACCCAAACTTGAATTATGGTTTTAGAACTGTATTACATAGGTATAGGTTTACCTTCCCTCACACTTCACTAGTAGAGTCCCACTGTGCATATCTAATAATGAGGAGTATATGGAATATGTATTTGAATAATTTTTATGGGAGCAGAAATGGGTCCTTTAAACTTGCTTTCATATCCTGTCCCTTAATAAATTTCTATGGCCATCCGAATACATATTATTAAACATATCGTCATTAGGCTCTGCTACGGACATCATCATATCACAGCACACTGGTAACTACTTCTGTGAAAACACTTTTGGTACAATTTAATGAGATTGTTATTTTTAAGGAGCATCACGCGGAATGCACATAAGTACTATCTATATCATAGCACACACAACTCAGAAAGGTATTTTAAGTTGGATTGCATTTATATCTAACTTAATTTTACATGCAGTGAGATTGCACTGTTTATTACTGATTGAAATCAACATATTGGTTGGCCCCTTCCAAAGCCACCATCTAGAACCCAATATCAGATATCATTGGCCCTCTCTTGGGACAATTCACTTTCCAAAGCCCTCTGCCAGAGGTGAAGACTGACAGGGTAATTCATAGAAATTCGCACAAAAGTGGCGCACGCGGCTGGCACACAGCGTGCCCGTGCGAATGTCTGCGCCAGCAGCGTGCGCTAAAATCGATTTCCGCGCACAGCGTATTCATGGATTTTCGCATCAAAAACCAGCCGTGGCGCAGCAACCCTGCAGCAGCGCCAGTTACGCCCCCAAGAACGCCCTCGCGCAAGGAAAAGCCTTCAAAATCCCCAAATAATCGCAAAGGGATGCGCTAACCCTGGACCAGTTCACAGGGCGGGCAAACAGCAAACGCCAAGCGGGGAACGTGTATTTCAGTGGTTCGCGGGAAGTTCCACACGCGATTGTCCTGTGTACGTGTGCATCAGCAGTACAGGGGCAGCCTCATGTCCCCTATCACCCCCACCCCCCAGCAATGCAGGGGCAGCCTCCACCAGGCCCCCACTCATGTCTCCCATCACCCCCGCCCCCAACCACCAGGGGCAGCCTCCACCAGGCCCCCACTCATGTCTCCCACCACCCCCACCCCCCAGCAGTGCAGGGGCAGCCTCCACCAGGCCCCCACTCGTGTCCCCTATCACCCCCACCCCCCAGCAGTGCAGGGGCAACCTCCACCAGGTCCCCATCCATGTCTACCACCACCCCCACCCCCCAGCAGTGCAGGGGCAGCCTCCACCAGGCCCCCACTCATGTCTCCCATCACCCCCACCCCCCAGCCACCAGGGGCAGCCTCCACCAGGCCCCCACTCATGTCCAACTCATGTCTCCCTGCACCCCCACCCCCCAGCCACCAGGGGCAGCCTCCACCAGGCCCCCACCCATGTCTACAATCACCCCCACCCCCCAGCAGTGCAGGGGCAGCCTCCACCAGGCCCCCACTCATGTCTACCACCACCCCCACCCCCCAGCAGTGCCGGGGCAGTCTCCACCAGGCCCCCACTCATGTCCCCTATCACCCCCACCCCCCAGCAGTGCAGGGGCAGCCTCCACCAGGCCCCCACTCATGTCTCCCATCACCCCCACCCCCCAGCCACCAGGGGCAGCCTCCACCAGGCCCCCACTCATGTCTCAAACCACCCTCACCCCCCAGCAGTGCAGGGGCAGCCTCCACCAGGCCCCCACCCATGCCTACCACCACCCCACCCCCCAGCAGTGCAGGGGCAGCCTCCACCAGGCCCCCACCCATGTCTACCACCACCCCCAACCCCCAGCAGTGCAGGGGCAGCCTCCACCAGGCCCCCACTCATGTCCACTATCACCCCCACCCCCAGCAGTGCAGGGGCAGACTCCACCAGGCCCCCACTCATGTCTCCCATCACCCCCACCCCCCAGCCACCAGGGACAGCCTCCACCAGGCCCCCACTCATGTCCAACTCATGTCTCCCTGCACCCCCACTCCCAGCCACCAGGGGCAGCCTCCACCAGGCCCCCACTCATGTCTACCACCACCCCCACCCCCCAGCAGTTCAGGGGCAGCCTCCACCAGGCCCCCACGCATGTCCCCTATCACCCCCACCCCCCAGCAGTGCAGGGGCAGCCTCCACCAGGCCCCCACTCATGTCTCCCATCACCCCACCCCCCAGCCACCAGGGGCAGCCTCCACCAGGCCCCCACTCATGTCTCCCACCACCCCAACCCCCCAGGAGTGCAGGGGCAGCCTCCACCAGGCCCCCTGCATGTCCCCTATCACCCCCACCCCCCAGCAGTGCAGGGGCAGCCTCCACCAGGCCCCCACTCATGTCTCCCATCACCCCCACCCCCCAGCCACCAGGGGCATCCTCCACCAGGCCCCCACTCATGTCTCCCACCACCCCAACCCCCCAGGAGTGCAGGGGCAGCCCCCACTCATGTCCAACCCATGTCTACCACCACCCCCACCCCCCAGCAGTGCAGGGGCAGCCTCCACCAGGCCCCCACTCATGTCTACCACCACCCCCAGCCCCCAGCAGTTCAGGGGCAGCCTCCACCAGGCCCCCACGCATGTCCCCTATCACCCCCACCCCCCAGCAGTGCAGGGGCAGCCTCCACCAGGCCCCCACTCATGTCTCCCATCACCCCCACCCCCCAGCCACCAGGGGCAGCCTCCACCAGGCCCCCACTCATGTCTCCCACCACCCCAACCCCCCAGGAGTGCAGGGGCAGCCTCCACCAGGCCCCCACCCATGTGTACCACCACCCCCACCCCCCAGCCACCAGGGGCAGCCTCCACCAAGCCCCCACCCATGTCTACCACCACCCCCACGCCCCAGCAGTGCAGGGGCAGCCTCCACCAGGCCCCCACTCATGTCTCCCACCACCCCCACCCCCCAGCAGTGCAGGGGCAGCCTCCACAAGGCCCCCACTCATGTCTCCCACCACCCCCACCCCCCAGCAGTGCAGGGGCAGCCTCCACCAGGACCCCACTCATGTCCCCTATCACCCCCACCCCCCCAGCAGTGCAGGGGCAGCCTCCACCAGGCCCCCACTCATGTCTCCCATCACCCCCACCCCCCAGCCACCAGGGGCAGCCTCCACCAGGCCCCCACTCATGTCTCCCACCACCCCCACCACCCAGCAGTGCAGGGGCAGCCTCCACCAGGCCCCCACCCATGTCTATCACCACCCCCACCCCCCAGCAGTGCAGGGGCAGCCTCCACCAGGCCCCCACTCACGTCTCCCTGCACCCCCATCCCCCAGCCACCAGGGGCAGCCTCCACCAGGCCCCCACCCATGTCTACCACCACCCCCACCTCCCAGCAGTGCAAGGGCAGCCTCCACCAGGCCCCCACTCATGTCTCCCACCACCCCCACCCCCCAGCAGTGCAGGGGCAGCCTCCACCAGGCCCCCACTCATGTCTCCCACCACCCCCACCCCCCAGCAGTGCAGGGGCAGCCTCCACCAGGCCCCCACTCATGTCTCCCAGCACCCCCACCCCCCAGCCACCAGGGGCAGCCTCCACCAGGACCCCACTCATGTCTCCCACCACCCTCACCCTCCAGCAGTGCAGGGGCAGCCTCCACCAGGCCCCCACTCATGTCTCCCATCACCCCCACCCCCCAGCCACCAGGGGCAGCCTCCACCAGGCCCCCACTCATGTCTCCCACCACCCCACCCCCCAGCAGTGCAGGGGCAGCCTCCACCAGGCCCCTACTCATGTCTCCCTGCACCCCCACCCCCCAGCAGTGCAGGGGCAGCCTCCACCAGGCCCCCACTCATGTCTCCCTGCACCCCCACCCCCCAGCCACCAGGGGCAGCCTCCACCAGGCCCCCACTCATGTCTCCCTGCATCCCCTCCCCCCAGCAGTGCAGGGGCAGCCTCCACCAGGCCCCCACTCATGTCTCCTTGCACCCCCACCCCCCAGCCACCAGGGGCAGCCTCCACCAGGCCCCCACTCATGTCTCCCTGCATCCCCACCCCCACCCCCCAGGGACAGCCTCCACCAGGCCCCCACCCATGTCTACCACCACCCCCACCCCCAGCAGTGCAGGGGCAGCCTCCACCAGGCCCCCACTCATGTCTACCACCACCCCCACCCCCCAGCAGTGCAGGGGCAGGCTCCACCAGGCCCCCACTCATGTCTCCCATCACCCCCACCCCGCAGGCACCAGGGGCAGCTTCCACCAGGTCCCCACTCATGTCCAACTCATGTCTCCCTGCACCCCCACACCCCAGCCACCAGGGGCTGACTCCACCAGGCCCCCACTCATGTCCAACTCATGTCTCCCTGCACCCCCACCCCCCAGCCACCAGGGACAGCCTCCACCAGGCCCCCACTCATGTCTACCACCACCCCCACCAGTGCAGGGGCAGCCTCCACCAGGCCCCCACTCATGTCCCCTAACATCCCCACCCCCCAGCAGTGGAGGGGCAGCCTCCACCAGGCCCCCACTCATGTCCCATCACCCCCACCCCCCAGCTACCAGGGGCAGCCTCCACCAGGCCCCCACTCATGTCTCCCACCACCCCCACCCCCCCAGCAGTGCAGGGGCAGCCTCCACCATGCCCCCACCCATGTCTACCACAACCCCCACCCCCCAGCAGTGCAGGGGCAGCCTCCACCAGGCCCCCACTCATGTCTCCCTGCACCCCCACCCTCTAGCCACCAGGGGCAGCCGCCACCAGGCCCCTACCCATGTCTACCACCACCCCCACCCCCCAGCAGTGCAGGGGCAGCCTCCACCAGGCCCCCACTCATGTCTCCCACCACCCCCACCCCCCGGCAGTGCAGAGGCAGCCTCCACCAGGCCCCCACTCATGTCTCCCACCACCCCCACCCCCCAGCAGTGCAGGGGCAGCCTCCACCAGGCCCCCACTCATGTCTCCCACCACCCCCACCCCCAGCCACCAGAGGTAGCCTCCACCAGGCCCCCACTCATGTCTCCCACCACCCCCACTCCCCAGCAGTGCAGGGGCAGCCTCCACCAGGCCCCCACTCATGTCTCCCTGCACCCCCACTCCCCAGCCACCAGGGGCAGCCTCCACCAGGCCCCCACTCATGTCTCCCTGCACCCCCACGCCCCAGCAGTGCAGGGCCAGCCTCCACCAAGCCCCCACTCATGTCTCCCTGCACCCCCACCCCCCAGCCACCAGGGGCAGCCTCCACCAGGCCCGCACTCATGTCTCCCTGCACCCCCACCCCCCAGCCACCAGGGGCAGCCTCCACCAGGCCCCCACTCATGTCTCCCTGCACCCCCACCCCCCAGCAGTGCAGGGCAGCCTCCACCAGGCCCCCACTCATGTCTTCCTGCACCCCCACCCCCCTGCCACCAGAGGCAGCCTCCACCAGGCCCCCACTCATGTCTCCCTGCACCCCCACCCCCCAGCCACCAGGGGCAGCCTCTACCAGGCCCCCACTCATGTCTCCCTGCATCCCCACCCCCACCCCCCAGGGACAGCCTCCACCAGGCCCCCACCCATGTCTACCACCACCCCCACCCCCAGCAGTGCAGGGGCAGCCTCCACCAGGCCCCCACTCATGTCTACCACCACCCCCACCCTCCAGCAGTGCAGGGGCAGGCTCCACCAGGCCCCCACTCATGTCTCCCATCACCCCCACCCCGCAGCCACCAGGGGCAGCCTCCACCAGGCCCCCACTCATGTCCAACTCATGTCTCCCTGCACCCCCACCCCCTAGGGGCAGCCTCCACCAGGCCCCCACCCATGTCTACCACCACCCCCACTCCCCAGCCACCAGGGGCAGCTTCCACCAGGTCCCCACTCATGTCCAACTCATGTCTCCCTGCACCCCCACACCCCAGCCACCAGGGGCTGACTCCACCAGGCCCCCACTCATGTCCAACTCTTGTCTCCCTGCACCCCCACCCCCCAGCCACCAGGGGCAGCCTCCACCAGGCCCCCACTCATGTCTACCACCACCCCCACCAGTGCAGGGGCAGCCTCCACCAGGCCCCCACTCATGTCCCCTAACATCCCCACCCCCCAGCAGTGGAGGGGCAGCCTCCACCAGGCCCCCACTCATGTCCCATCACCCCCACCCCCCAGCTACCAGGGGCAGCCTCCACCAGGCCCCCACTCATGTCTCCCACCACCCCCACCCCCCCAGCAGTGCAGGGGCAGCCTCCACCAGGCCCCCACCCATGTCTACCACGACCCTCACCCCCCAGCAGTGCAGGGGCAGCCTCCACCAGGCCCCCACTCATGTCTCCCTGCACCCCCACCCCCTAGCCACCAGGGGCAGCCGCCACCAGGCCCCCACCCATGTCTACCACCACCCCCACCCCCCAGCAGTGCAGGGGCAGCCTCCACCAGGCCCCCACTCATGTCTCCCACCACCCCCACCCCCCAGCAGTGCAGCGGCAGCCTCCACCAGGCCCCCACTCATGTCTCCCACCACCCCCACCCCCCAGCAGTGCAGGGGCAGCCTCCACCAGGCCCCCACTCATGTCTCCCACCACCCCCACCCCCAGCCACCAGAGGTAGCCTCCACCAGGCCCCCACTCATGTCTCCCACCACCCCCACTCCCCAGCAGTGCAGGGGCAGCCTCCACCAGGCCCCCACTCATGTCTCCCTGCACCCCCACTCCCCAGCCACCAGGGGCAGCCTCCACCAGGCCCCCACTCATGTCTCCCTGCACCCCCACCCCCCAGCAGTGCAGGGCCAGCCTCCACCAAGCCCCCACTCATGTCTCCCTGCACCCCCACCCCCCAGCCACCAGGGGCAACCTCCACCAGGCCCCCACTCATGTCTCCCTGCACCCCCACCCCCCAGCCATCAGGGGCAGCCTCCACCAGGCCCCCACTCATGTCTCCCTGCACCCCCACCCCCCAGCAGTGCAGGGCAGCCTCCACCAGGCCCCCACTCATGTCTTCCTGCACCCCCACCCCCCTGCCACCAGAGGCAGCCTCCACCAGGCCCCCACTCATGTCTCCCTGCACCCCCACCCCCCAGCCACCAGGGGCAGCCTCTACCAGGCCCCCACTCATGTCTCCCTGCACCCCCACCCCCCAGCCACCAGGGGCAGCCTCCACCAGGCCCCCACTCATGTCTAACTCATGTCTCCCTGCACCCCCACTCCCCAGGGGCAGCCTCCACCAGGCCCGACCCATGTCTACCACCACCCCCAGCCCCCAGCAGTGCAGGGGCAGCCTCCACCAGGCCCCCACTCATGTCTACCACCACCCCCACCCCCCAGCAGTGCAGGGGCAGCCTCCACCAGGCCCCCACTCATGTCTCCCATCACCCCCACCCCCCAGCCACCAGGGGCAGCCTGCACCAGGCCCCCACTCATGTCCAACCATGTCTCCCTGCACCCCCAGCCACCAGGGGCAGCCTCACCAGGCCCCCACCCATGTCTCCCACCACCCCCACCCCCCAGCAGTGCAGGGGCAGCCTCCACCAGGCCCCCACTCGTGTCTCCCAGCCAACATGTCACCACAATATAGATCCCTGGCCCTTATGGTCAGCCTCCAAATGGCAAACACCTACCCGAGTACTGCATCCACCCACTTAGAAATGGCAAAAACATGATAGAAGCCCAATTGCAAGTTTGGAAATGAACACATGTCCCTCACATACACCCAATGGGTGTCAGTGAATTTCAAAACCCATATCATGATATGCATGAAACCAATGAGATAATACTACACATTGAACTTTGAAGAAAAAATATGTATTAAAAGCAACATAAATTGAATCAAAAATAAACAAACAATAATAGAAATTAAAAAAAATAAAACAGCAGGTCCGTGAAATAATGCAAAACCACACATCATAATGCAAAGGAAAGGTGTCCAAAGTCACAGTCCACAAAAGTAAATCCAATGGAAAATTAAAATCGAAAACCATTGCTCCATGGCGAAATCATAATAAAAATTGAAAATCCAAAAGTCATCTATGTACATATAAACAATCCAGGGTCCATGATCCCAACCGAAGAAATGAAACCTATCTAATAACACTACCTAAAAAAAAATAACTTTTTTTTACAAGGGCAGCGGGCTAGTCCGACGGCTCACTTCGGGATGTTCCGGGCCAGGGCATCATCGAACTCCTGCTCAATGTCCCGGAGGCGCTCCTCCTCAATGGCCCCGAGGGTCCGCAGGGCCGTCCACATGTTCCCCCCAAACTCCCTGCGGATTGCCTCGAGGCACTCGGCACGCCTCAGGACCCTACGCATGGAGTTCTCTGCCCTGACCATCGTGAGCCGTGCCTCTTCCGCCCGCTGCCGCTCCGCATCTATGGCGTGGCCCAACCTCTGCCACACGGAAGACACTTCCCATCCCAGGTCCTCCTGCCCTCTGGCCGATGCCTGCCCCTCAGATGTGGAAGGCCCCGAGCCATCATGGCTCCCACCACGTTGCTGCTGCTGCTGCTGCGCCTCTGCCCGTGCACTGCCTCCTGCTGCCTGCACATCCTCCGCTGGCTGGGGTGCAGTCGTTGATGTGGCCACCCCTGCTGGACGTCCGACTCCCGACTGTGGCAGGGATGCCTCCTCCACCAGCCTGGCCGCACAGTCAGAGGCAGCTCCACAGGGCACCCAGGTGACTGATGGGTGGGAAGATGGCACGGAGGACGACTGGCGCATAGGGGGTTCAGTTGTGGAGGGGGTCGTAGCAAGCCCCATCAAACGGAGGAATCCAGCCTGGGTGACCTGTCCCAGTAGGCCAACGCGGTCAACGAGATGACGTGCAGTCTCCTCATGAAAAGACTGCAGGTCACTTCGCATGGCCTGTTGACGCAACGCCACACCAGTCAGGACAGGCTCAACCCGGACCCGGATAGCCATGTCTGCAGGCAGAGGAAGGCCAGTTGTCGTGAGCTCATCCCCTGCCTGAAAACGGGTCTGGACATAGGCATCCCTGCTGGTGCAAGATGATGCAGTGACAGGATCAGGGACAGCATTGCACACAGGCACCTCCGTGGCGACCTGTGCTGCCTCCTGTCCCTGGTCCTGCACTGCACCACTAGCACCAGTGGAATCCCCACCTCCAGACCCCGTCTCTGTTGCTTGCACGGCCTCCTCCTCCACCAAACCCCCCACCAACCTGGATGACTCCGTGCCATCTTCTCCCGTTGGGCCCTGTGGTGTCCCAACTGCCCCTTCTGCTGCCGAGGAGTCCAACTCCGACCTCCGCCTCTTGGACCTCCCCCGGCAGCTGCGGCCTGGGACGCAGCAACGGACTCCTCACTCCCCGATGAGATCACAACCTGGGAAGGGAGCCGGGCCTTGCGTCTCCGGCTGGCGGTGCAATCCCCGCCGCTGTGCTCCACAGCACCTTCTCCACCCTCTTCATCAGTTGACGCTGCAGACAGGGAGAAATAAAACACAGGAATCAGGGCACTGTACAATGGACACATACACACATGACAGTTGCACATGAGTGGCATTGGCAAACCTCAGACATGGCATCACAATCGGCAAAACACATGTCATTTCAACTTGCACACATGAGCCATACCACAGCCACATCGCAACTGCCAGCACCATCCATACACATACAACAGCATGAGCAGGCAAAGGTGAGCCAGACATCACATGCAACACAGGGAGTGCACTACACATGCACGCACACCACCACACTTGCATGCATGTGTACACCTCAGCCAACTGTCGCAGTGTTCCGATGGGCATCCATGTCACATCTGCCAATCAGGCTTCCACATCCCGCTGTCACATGCATCCATGTTGCCTCACTGTTGCACCCTTGTCAAATACACACACATGCACATGTACACATTGCTGATACATGCAGCTGAAAACAACATACATGCGTGACAGCACGAACGTGCCCACTTACATACACATTCATCCAAACATGTGTGCCCACACAACTGCATTTGGCATGCAAGCCTACACACACAAGCACCATCCATGTCTCACACATGACAGCCCTCGCATGTGTTAGCCTCACGGTCCTGTACACCCCCACCCATACTTGGCCCCATACAAACAGATGTGCAACCGGCACACTACTGGCACATCACCACACGCACAGCTTACAATCATGATGCATGTACACTTACCGCTCGACTCCAGACGGGTCTGCCTCTCAAGGACCTGGACGTGGAGCGCTGGGGATATGCGTTCCAGGACCCTCATCTGATCTTCCGACAAGTGGCCCCGGCGCCCCTTAGCATCCGCTGCCTTCAAGAGGCGCCGGGCCTTGTTCAGGGTCCTGGACCTGAAGTCCTCCCAGCGATTATTGACATGTTGGAAGTCTGCCACCCCCTCTGCGTTGATGGCAGTCACAATGTCCGTCCAGATCCGAGTCTGTCCTTCCTTGTCGGCGCGCACACTTCCGTAGAGGGCATCATACTGCCCCAGGACTTGCTCCACCAGGACACCAACTTCTCTGGCACTGAAGCTGGTGCCCCTCTGCCTCTCTGGCCGGGGGTTGTCAGTGGTGCCAGATGTTGCAGTGCCCGATATGACAACCCCAGAGGCAGGAGTGGGTGGGCAACTGGGTCCTGGGGCTGGGCTGTGGAGCGATGGAATCCCAGTCGGGAGTCTTCGGTTCCAGCAGGGGTGGTCACAGCAACAGCACCCCTGGCTGATGTGCAGGCAGCAAATGGCAGGGCACGTGGGCAGCAGGCAGTCAGGCAGCAGCAGATGGCACGTGGGAGCGTGGGAGTGTGCTCGGGGATCTGGGGGGCAGTAATTCGGCCTTGTGGGCAGGAGCGTGGTCTTCCGTGTGCTTACGCGTGGCCAGCTTGATACGGAGTGATTTGGCACGTGAAAATCCTGCACGTCTGCGTGTAAATCGAGGAAAGGCCCTTAGCGCATATGCACGTCAGCACGCATATGTGATTTCATTGGACCAAAGGCCACCATGCGCAGCTGTGACGTCACGCGCATCGCCTAAGAGAATGGCGCGTGCAAAAAAAAGAGATACACGTCCGAGTGTCAAAGCGCGTAATTGGGGGAAATGGCCTCATCGCGTATGCGCGTCTGTGACGTGTGTATAAAAGGTACGTGTAGAACGCCATTTCCTTGTACGTGCTTTTCGTGGAGAGCGAGTGGGTGAAATCTGTACTTCTTGTCGGTTCACACGCGATTTACTTCACAGCGTTTCAAGTTCGTACTCCCTGTTACCTCTGACAGCTTTTTCTCTTTTCTTCTTTTTCCTGGGCCTGTTTCCTCAAACAGCATTCCCTTCTACTGTTGTCCTGTCTCCTGAGACAGCGTACAATTCTTCTTTTGGCGGGGGTGTTGCCAACGCGCACACGCACATATTTTTCACGCTTTTGTTCCTGGTGAGTCGTGCACGTATTTAACATCTGTGCTTGCCCCATGTGTCGCATACCCCTTCAGAGGTCATTCTAGGCTTCGTGTGACACGCATACGTTCATTCTTGTGTTTCTGGGTGCCACAGCATAGTGCAGGTTTATTTTTCCACACACGTGGTCTAGGAGGGGTTGCGTGCACCTTACTTCCCTTTTTTGGGTTGCCTGTGCGTTGCGTGACCCGTCATCTTTCCCCAGGGGTGACATACAGCCTTGCTAGAGCACTAGGGTATGATTACCATCTGGTACCCAACCCCTTTGACCCCCAATTGTCCAGGACAATAGTTCACAGCAACTCCCATACGCACAATAACATCAGTGCCATGGCTGGGAGGCGAACAAGCCGTAAGGGTGGCAAAGGTGGCCGAGCCCCAAGTGGTGGCCGTGGTGGATCTGGTAGGGGATGTGGCCATGACTTGCAGGGTGCCCCTAGCCCCCCACGTGTGGAGGAGCAATCAGGGACACCCATGCCCACCCCCCTGGTTGAGGGTAACGCGGCTGACACCATCCATGCTCAGCCTTGTAGGACCAGCCCACTGTGGAACCAGACCATTGCACAGGGTGACTCCATGGCTGACTTTCAGGTCAGCAGGTCTAGGCCACGTGCGCCGGTGCATGTTGGTGTCATCAGGCCTCGTGGATCAGGGGCGTAGGCAGGCTCGGGAGGCTGCAGGGGCAGCTGCGGCTCCATCCACCCCCACTTCTCACACACCCAGCCAGTTCTGTGTCGGTCCAAGTCCATCCTGCTGACATTACCCCTGACACCATCACACTTGAGCTAATGCCTGCACCAACTCCCATGCTGAGTGTGCAATCCCACACTCCTAGTACAGAGTCCACCGGGGCCCCTGCCCCTAGTGTCCAGAGAGGCGTAGGACACTCAGGATCCCCACCACCTTCCAAGCGGAAGAGGAAGAGTGCTCGTCCAGTAGAGGCTGATGCCCCAGACACGGCTACACAGTCCAGCCCGTCAAGGAAGCCCAGCTTCAATGAGGCCAAACTGAATGCACTTGTAGAGTATGTGTCAGCACATGACCGCGAAATGGTGATTGTTGCAGGATCCAAGACCACACCTGCACAACGTCAGGCACACTGGCAGACCATTGCGGACATCATAAGTGCCCTTGGAATCGTGAGGCGCACAGCTAATGAATGCTACAAGCGCTGGAATGACCTGAAGCGCAGGGCAAAGAATAAGCTGGCCTCAAGTCATGCCGCAACTCTAGTGACTGGAGGTGGGTCTCCAGCAGACGACATATAACTCACTCCACATGAGCAGGTTGCTGGGACCTACGTCATGGAGGAACAGATCCAAGGGTGGGAGAACTGGCAGATTACGAGGCATTGTCCGGTGAGTGCACATGCATGTGTGTGTCATCCATGTGCATGGTGTGTGTGGGAGGCCTTCTGTTTGGGTGCCAGGTGAGGGTGTGTGTACCTGAGTGGTTCGGGTCACCCATGTGCCTCTTCCTATACATTCTTGGCACCAGCATTTGGGTATAGCAGCATCCCTTCTGCCAACATTAGACATCCAGCCCAACACCACGCCAGTTGCCCTTGGAGTGTCATCTTGCCACAACATTGTTGCTTATTTACCTCTGTTTATTCAGGCAGATTGTTTGCATACCACCACTTTTACTCGGGATTTCTCAGTCCTATTGTCACATGTCTGACATGGCTATGGTACAGTGGACTGGCTTAGTTTCCTGGACATGATTAGTTTAGACATGTCCCTGTGCTATAGGACCATTTTGGACTGGCAGCTGCAGGTTAAAAATTTGAACCATTTCAATGAAAAAATCAATTATATGAGCAAACTGGACTGAATGAACCATTGGTGACCTCCTCTCCCCCTTCACTTCATGGCTAGGGTACATGCCATCTGTGTGATGGCATGTGTATTTGACCTGCCAATCACTGGCCAATGTGTGATGCCACTGCTAGGCAGCATGCAGCAAATGTGTTCATCTTCCATCTTGGTGTCATCAATGTGTGCCATCTGCCTCCCCATCACAAGCAGTGACGGTGCATGCATGGGAGGGTTTTAGTCATGTGGGACATGTTTCAATCAAGTACTGTTTCTGTAGCCTCTCAGCCCTAATTGTGTGCCATGGTGCTAATGCCTGTTTCCATTTGTTTTCTTTTATGTCTTTGCAGGGGATGACGCACTTGATACTGCTGGGGGTGTGGAGATGGTGCACACCTAGGAGGGGTCTGAGGGCCGACCGACCACCAGTGAGGGACATGGTGTGGTGGTGGGTGAGAACCCAAAACTGCTGCAGGTCGTGCTCTCAAGGGGTGTCTCTGGCTGCACCTCCCCCGAGCTGTATTCAGGTGTCGATTCGGATGATGAGACCTCTGTGCCGTCGCAGGTGAGTGTTCCTGGGAGGGATTCTGTTCTGTCCGACCCACCTGCACCAGGGTTAGAACCCTCAATGGGGATGTCAGTGTTGGCAGGTACGCCTTTGGTGGTTACGGATGCAGGGTCACACTCCGCGACATCTGATCCTGTTCCTGGGCCAGCAGATCAGAGGGGGAATGCAGTCCTGCAGCCTCAGGCAGTGCCGGCACAGCAAGGCGCAGTTTGCCTTGCCGCAGACAGGTGTGGTGCCCGCCGACGTGGTGGCCGTCAGCCACCTGGCAATACCGCATGGGAGCAATCCATATACGGTATGGCAACCCAACAGGCAGCATCATCAGAGATGATGGCTCAGGCCATGGATAGGGTGGCCACTTCCATTGTCCCCCCCGAAAGGCTGATGGAGCGACTACAGCAGGCAACCGACTACATCTGCCAGTCACACAGGGAGGACATGTTGGCGTCCGACAGGGACAGGCGGGTGGCACTGGCGACTCTGCAGGAAGCCATTTCCATAGAGTCCCAGGGCCACAGGGAAGCCCTGAGGGTGGAACTCCTTCACCTCAGGACGACTCTTGTTGAGCTTGAGGCTTCAACAAACAGAAGGACAGAACAGCAGCTGGAGCGTCTCACACGTACGCTCTCAGCTGAGATGCAGGCAACTAGGGCGGAGGTCCGGGCATCCCATGAGTTGTTGCATGGGGACCTCTGCACACTTATCCTCCAGAACGAGACCTACCACACCCGCATGCTTGCAGCCATGGAGGAACAGACTAGGGCTTTGCGTGGGCTGCCTCCCATAGTGCCACCACCTCCTGATGCAGCTGCAGAGGGTGAGGAGAGCGACAGCAGTGATACTCCCACAATAGGGTAGCCGTGTAGGTCATGAGCCCATGGAGGTGTTTTATTTTCCGCAAGATCCACACAGGTGGGTTTTGGTGTGCACCCTGTCCTCGGACCTCCTGGGTGGCCTCCCCCAAACCCCCCGGGCCCATTAATGGCCATTTTATTTTTTTTATTTTTTTCATTTTTTTTTTTGGGGCAGTGTGTTGCCTTGTGTGGCTCCCGTGGGCATGCGCTGCATTGTGGCTGGGCACATGCAGGCTTGTCATGAATTTGGTTCAGATGCTTGGGTTTTTGTGACACACACCCCTCCTGCTTCCCGTTTCCATGGGCTTGCAAAGGGTGTGCCCAAGTGACATTGACGTACATGGTGACATTGGACTCCCATGAGCTGTGTGGGCAGTCTGTAGTCAATACTGTGTATACATTCATAGTGCATATTGTTGTTGTATTGTACACTGCATGGTGTATTGATATGTGCCTCTGCATCCATCTCATCCTTCTAATTTGTAGGTCCATTCCTCATGTCTTCACAATGCGGCCCACCTTGGAACTGGAGTCCATGTTGTAAGCAGTGCACCTACACTCTTGCGTGGCGCTAACACTGTATACTTGGAAGAGTTCGGAGGGCTGGCATCATCAGGTAGTGAGGCTAGCAAATTTTTAAGTCTGTAATGTCATGTTTAAGGTAGGTTGGAGGTTGTGTAGGTGATTGGTATTCTTGGTAAGTATTTGGTAATGTGTGTTGTAGGTCCTGCATTACTGTGAGCATTTCATGTGTGGACATGTTTCCATTAGGGACACTGTAGCTGGTGACACTTGGGGCATGTTGTGGGGATTAATTTCGTTCCTCTCACATTGCATGACATGCCATGGTGTGTTGTGTGGCCGTGCCGGGGAGGGGTTGGGTGACATGGCACTGTTTTCATGTAGTTTTTTGCGAGTGGGTATTCATTTCTGCAGCATGGAAGTGTCTTTTGATGACACTGCATTGGTGGTGTTTGTGTAGGTAGGGATGCACACATTGTGACACTTCCACATGAACAATCTCAGGCTGCTATGGTTCTGACAGTTGACTGTCCCTTTGTTCATCTTAATTGTCAGGTCGAGTCATCATTGCTTATCAGATGGTATGTGCCAGGCCTGTGTGCACTCCACTGGGGTGTGATTTCTATGTGAAGTAATTAGCCACCAGCTGCGTACGGGCTGCCTCACCCCGTGCCCTCTCCCCTCCCATGCGCAGCAGGCGTGCATGTGGTTGGGGATGTGGGGGTACCACCATGTCCACAGCCAGACCCCGGCGTGTTGCAACATTGTTCAGGACACATGCTGCCACTATGATCCTGCACACTACTGGGGGCGCATATAACAGCTGCCCGCCAGAACGGTCAAGGGAGAGAAAGCGTGACTTGAGCACTCCGAATGTGCGCTCCACTATGCCCCGGGTTGCAATATGGGCTGTGTTGTATCTTACCTCTGGATGCGTGATGGGGTTCCGAATTGGCGTCATCATGTGGGTGCTCAGAGGGTAGGCACTGTCCCCTGGTGAGGAGGTGATTGGTATCATTAGTGGGGTAGTGACATAACTCTGCATCTGACATGCATGCATGTGCAGTGGCATTCATACTCACCAAGCAGCCATGTATCGCCATGCCGCCCAGCTTCTAGGTCCCGGCTTAGGGTAGACATTTGGTAAATTAAGCTGTCGTGGGTGGACCCTGGATAGTTGGCATATACTGAGGTGATGATTCCCTTAGCATTACATACTACCTGCACGTTGATGGAATGCCAGTGCTTGCAGTTCCTATAGATGTGCTCAGATGCCCTGGGGGGACGTAGTGCCACATGGGTGCAGTCAATGGCACCTAGCACTTTTGGGAATTGTGCCACACCGTAGAAATCGAGGGTGGCAGCCTGCCTTTCTGCAGGTGTCCTGGGCAGGTATATGTGCCTACGGACTGATGGGCGTGCAGTGATGATGTTCAAGACCTGGTGTAGGCAGCGTGACTGCGTGGCCTGTGACACCCCACCCACTATGGCACTTGTCCGCTGAAATGATCCTGTGGCCAAGAAGTGCACTACATTGAGGACCTTCTCCAGGGGGCTGAGTGCTTGGGAGCACAGGGTGGGTGATGTGAGGTCATCCTCCCACTCACTGACCAGGTCCAGTATTATGTGTGGTGGAAACCTGTACCTCCCATACACCTGGTCATCAGGCATCCCAAAAAGGCTGGTTCTGGGAGTGAAAATTCTGGCCCTCACTATCCTCCTCCTCCTCCTTTGGCAACCCACGGCCACTGCTGCTAGGAACGGTATATTCATCCTGGCGTATGAGCTTGTTTGTTGTTTGCGCGCACTTTTATGCTGCGTGGGTCGACGTACGCCTGCTTCATGCTGGCGTACGTGTTTCAGGATTGGACCATTTATTTTTCGGCACGTCGTAGGCGAACGTGTGAATCTTCCCGCCCACCCCTGGAATACACGTACCCCACTCTCACAGGCCGAGTCCCGTGTGGAAGTTCACGCGCACCCCGAAGTACACGTACCCAGGCCAATCGCGTGTGGAACTTCCCGCGCACCCCGAAGTACACGTACCCAGGCCAATCGTGTGTGGAACTTCCCACACACCCCGTAGTACACGTACCCAGGCCAATCGCGTGTGGAACTTCCCGCGCACCCCGAAGTACACGTACCCAGGCCAATCGCGTGTGGAACTTCCCGCGCACCCCGAAGTACACATACCCAGGCAAATCGCACGGCTGGGGGGTGGGGATGATGGGAGACATGAGTGGGGGCCTGGTGGAGACTGCCCCTGCACTGCTGGGGGGTGGGGGTGGTGGGAGACATGAGTGGGGGCCTGGTGGAGGCTGCCCCTGGTGGCTGGGGGGTGGGGGTGCAGGGGGACATGTGTGGGAGGCTGGTGGAGGCTGCCCCTGGTGGCTGGGGGGTGGGGGTGGTGGTAGACATGGGTGGGGGCCTGGTGGAGGCTGCCCCTGTACTGCTGGGGGGTGGGGGTGCAGGGGGACATGTGTGGGAGCTTGGTGGAGGCTGCCCCTGGTGGCTGGGGGGTGGGGGTGATGAGAGACATGAGTGGGGGCCTGGTGGAGGCTGCCCCTGGTGGCTGGGGGGTGGGGGTGGTGGTAGACATGGGTGGGGGCGTGGTGGAGGCTGCCCCTGGTGGCTGGGGGGTGGGGGTGGTGGTAGACATGGGTGGGGGCCTGGTGGAGGCTGCCGCTGCACTGCTGGGGGGTGGGGGTGCAGGGGGACATGTGTGGGAGTCTGGTGGAGGCTGCCCCTGCACTGCTGGGGGGTGGGGGTGATGGGAGACATGAGTGGGGCCTGGTGGAGGCTGCCCCTGCACTGCTGGGGGGTGGGGGTGATGGTAGACATGAGTGGGGGCCTGGTGGAGGTTGCCCCTGGTGGCTGGGGGGTGGGGGTGCAGGGGGACATGTGTGGGAGCCTGGTGGAGGCTGCCCCTGGTGGCTGGGGGTGGGGGTGCAGGGAGACATGAGTTGGACATGAGTGGGGGCCTGGTGGAGGCTGTCCCTGGTGGCTGGGGTGTGGGGGTGGTGGGAGACATGAGTGGGGGCCTGGTGGAGGCTGCCCCTGCACTGCTGGGGGGTGGGGGTGGTGGTAGACATGGGTGGGGCTCTGGTGGAGGCTGCCCCTGGTTGCTGGGGGGTGGAGGTGCAGGGAGACATGAGTGGGGGCCTGGTGGAGGCTGCCCCTGCACTGCTGGGGGTGGTGGGAGACATGAGTGGGGGCCTGGTGGAGGCTGCCCCTGGTGGCTGGGGGGTGGGGGTGCAGGGAGACATGAGTTGGACATGAGTGGGGGCCTGGTGGAGGCTGCCCCTGGTGGCTGGGGGGTTGGGGTGGTGGTAGACATGGGTGGGGGCCTGATGGAGGCTGCCCCTGGTGGCCGGGTGTTGGGGATGGTGGTAGACATGGGTGGGGGCCTGGTGGAGGCTGCCCCTGCACTGCTGGGGGGTGGGGGTGATGGGAGACATGAGTGGGGGCCTGGTGGAGGCTGCCCCTGGTGGCTGGGGGGTGGGGGTGCAGGGGGACATGTGTGGGAGCCTGGTGGAGGCTGCCCCTGGTGGCTGTGGGGTGGGGGTGATGGGAGACATGAGTGGGGGCCTGGTGGAGGCTGCCCCTGCACTGCTGGAGGGTGGGGGTGGTGGTAGACATGGGTGGGGGCCTGGTGGAGGCTGCCCCTGGTGGCTGGGGGGTGGGGGTGCAGGGAGACCGGTGTGGGGGCCTGGTGGAGGCTGCCCCTGCACTGCTGGGGGGTGGGGGTGCAGGTGGACATGTGTGGGAGCCTGGTGGAGGCTGCCCCTGGTGGCTGGGGGGTGGGGGTGATGGGAGACATGAGTGGGGGGCTGGTGAAGGCTGCCCCTGCACTGCTGGGCGGTGGGGGTGGTGGTAGACATGAGTGGGGGCCTGGTGGAGGCTGCCCCTGGTGGCTGGGGGGTGGGGGTGGTGGTAGACATGGGTGGGGGCCTGGTGGAGGCTGCCCCTGGTGGCTGGGGGGTGGGGGTGGTGGTAGACATGGGTGGGGGCCTGGTGGAGGCTGCCCCTGCACTGCTGGGGGCTGGGGGTGATGGGAGACATGAGTGGGGCCTGGTGGAGGCTGCCCCTGCACTGCTGGGGGGTGGAGGTGATGGTAGACATGAGTGGGGGCCTGGTGGAGGTTGCCCCTGGTGGCTGGGGGGTGGGGGTGCAGGGGGACATGTGTGGGAGCCTGGTGGAGGCTGCCCCTGGTGGCTGGGGGTGGGGGTGCAGGGAGACATGAGTTGGACATGAGTGGGGGCCTGGTGGAGGCTGTCCCTGGTGGCTGGGGTGTGGGGGTGGTGGGAGACATGAGTGGGGGCCTGGTGGAGGCTGCCCCTGCACTGCTGGGGGGTGGGGGTGGTGGTAGACATGGGTGGGGCTCTGGTGGAGGCTGCCCCTGGTTGCTGGGGGGTGGAGGTGCAGGGAGACATGAGTGGAGGCTGCCCCTGCACTGCTGGGGGCTGGGGGTGGTGGGAGACATGAGTGGGGGCCTGGTGGAGGCTGCCCCTGGTGGCTGGGGGTGGGGGTGCAGGGAGACATGAGTTGGACATGGGTGGGGGCCTGGTGGAGGCTGCCCCTGGTGGCTGGGGGGTTGGGGTGGTGGTAGACATGGGTGGGGGCCTGGTGGAGGCTGCCCCTGGTGGCTGGGTGTTGGGGATGGTGGTAGACATGGGTGGGGGCCTGGTGGAGGCTGCCCCTGCACTGCTGGGGGGTGGGGGTGATGGGAGACATGAGTGGGGGCCTGGTGGAGGCTGCCCCTGGTGGCTAGGGGGTGGGGGTGCAGGGGGACATGTGTGGGAGCCTGGTGGAGGCTGCCCCTGGTGGCTGTGGGGTGGGGGTGATGGGAGACATGAGTGGGGGCCTGGTGAAGGCCACCCCTGCACTGCTGGGGTGGGGGTGGTGGTAGACATGGGTGGGGGCCTGGTGGAGGCTGCCCCTGGTGGCTAGGGGGTGGGGGTGCAGGGAGACATGTGTGGGGGCCTGGTGGAGGCTTCCCCTGGTGGCTGGGGGGTGGGGGTGCAGGGGGACATGTGTGGGAGCCTGATGGAGGCTGCCCCTGGTGGCTGTGGGGTGGGGGTGATGGGAGACATGAGTGGGGGCCTGGTGGAGGCTGCCCCTGCACTGCTGGGGGGTGGGGGTGGTGGTAGACATGGGTGGGGGCCTGGTGGAGGCTGCCCCTGGTGGCTGGGGGGTGGGGGTGCAGGGAGACCGGTGTGGGGGCCTGGTGGAGGCTGCCCCTGCACTGCTGGGGGGTGGGGGTGCAGGTGGACATGTGTGGGAGCCTGGTGGAGGCTGCACCTGGTGGCTGGGGGGTGGGGGTGATGGGAGACATGAGTGGGGGGCTGGTGAAGGCTGCCCCTGCACTGCTGGGCGGTGGGGGTGGTGGTAGACATAAGTGGGGGCCTGGTGGAGGCTGCCCCTGGTGGCTGGGGGTAGGGGTGGTGGTAGACATGGGTGGGGGCCTGGTGTAGGCTGCCCCTGGTGGCTGGGGGGTGGGGGTGGTGGTAGACATGGGTGGGGGCCTGGTGGAGGCTGCCCCTGCACTGCTGGGGGCTGGGGGTGATGGGAGACATGAGTGGGGCCTGGTGGAGGCTGCCCCTGCACTGCTGGGGGGTGGGGGTGATGGTAGACATGAGTGGGGGCCTGGTGGAGGTTGCCCCTGGTGGCTGGGGGGTGGGGGTGCAGGGGGACATGTGTGGGAGCCTGGTGGAGGCTGCCCCTGGTGGCTGGGGGGTGGGGGTGCAGGGAGACATGAGTTGGACATGAGTGGGGGCCTGGTGGAGGCTGTCCCTGGTGGCTGGGGTGTGGGGGTGGTGGGAGACATGAGTGGGGGCCTGGTGGAGGCTACCCCTGCACTGCTGGGGGGTGGGGGTGGTGGTAGACATGGGTGGGGCTCTGGTGGAGGCTGCCCCTGGTTGCTGGGGGGTGGAGGTGCAGGGAGACATGAGTGGGGGCCTGGTGGAGGCTGCCCCTGCACTGCTGGGGGTGGGGGTGGTGGTAGACATGGGTGGGGCTCTGGTGGAGGCTGCCCCTGGTTGCTGGGGGTGGAGGTGCAGGGAGACATGAGTGGGGGCCTGGTGGAGGCTGCCCCTGGTGGCTGGGGGGTGGGGGTGCACGGAGACATGAGTTGGACATGAGTGGGGGCCTGGTGGAGGCTGACCCTGGTGGCTGGGGGGTTGGGGTGGTGGTGGACATGGGTGGGGGCCTGGTGGAGGCTGCCCCTGGTGGCTGGGTGTTGGGGATGGTGGTAGACATGGGTGGGGGCCTGGTGGAGGCTGCCCCTGCACTGCTGGGGGGTGGGGGTGATGGGAGACATGAGTGGGGGCCTGGTGGAGGCTGCCCCTGGTGGCTGGGGGGTGGGGGTGCAGGGGGACATGTGTGGGAGCCTGGTGGAGGCTGCCCCTGGTGGCTGTGGGGTGGGGGTGATGGGAGACATGAGTGGGGGCCTGGTGAAGGCTGCCCCTGCACTGCTGGGGGTGGGGGTGGTGGTAGACATGGGTGGGGACCTGGTGGAGGCTGCCCCTGGTGGCTGGGGGGTGGGGGTGCAGGGAGACATGTGTGGGGGCCTGGTGGAGGCTGCCCCTGCACTGCTGGGGGGTGGGGGTGCAGGGGGACATGTGTGGGAGCCTGGTGGAGGCTGCCCCTGGTGGCTGGGGGGTGGGGGTGATGGGAGACATGAGTGGGGGGCTGGTGAAGGCTGCCCCTGCACTGCTGGGCGGTGGGGGTGGTGGTAGACATGAGTGGGGGCCTGGTGGAGGCTGCCCCTGGTGGCTGGGGGGTTGGGGTGGTGGTAGACATGGGTGGGGGCCTGGTGGAGGCTGCCCCTGGTGGCTGGGTGTTGGGGATGGTGGTAGACATGGGTGGGGGCCTGGTGGAGGCTGCCCCTGCACTGCTGGCGGGTGGGGGTGATGGGAGACATGAGTGGGGGCCTGGTGGAGGCTGCCCCTGGTGGCTGGGGGGTGGGGGTGCAGGGGGACATGTGTGGGAGCCTGGTGGAGGCTGCCCCTGGTGGCTGGGGGGTGGGGGTGCAGACCGGTGTGGGGGCCTGGTGGAGGCTGCCCCTGCACTGCTGGGGGGTGGGGGTGCAGGTGGAAATGTGTGGGAGTCTGGTGGAGGCTGCCCCTGGTGGCTGGGGGGTGGGGGTGATGGGAGACATGAGTGGGGGGCTGGTGAAGGCTGGCCCTGCACTGCTGGGCGGTGGGGGTGGTGGTAGACATGAGTGGGGGCCTGGTGGAGGCTGCCACTGGTGGCTGGGGGGTGGGGGTGGTGGTAGACATGGGTGGGGGCCTGGTGGAGGCTGCCCCTGGTGGCTGGGGGTGGGGTGGTGGTAGACATGGGTGGGGGCCTGGTGGAGGCTGCCCCTGCACTGCTGGGGGTGATGGGAGACATGAGTGGGGCCTGGTGGAGGCTGCCCCTGCACTGCTGGGGGGTGGGGGTGATGGTAGACATGAGTGGGGGCCTGGTGGAGGTTGCCCCTGGTGGCTGGGGGGTGGGGGTGCAGGGGGACATGTGTGGGAGCCTGGTGGAGGCTGCCCCTGGTGGCTGGGGGGTGGGGGTGCAGGGAGACATGAGTTGGACATGAGTGGGGGTCTGGTGGAGGCTGTCCCTGGTGGCTGGGGTGTGGGGGTGGTGGGAGACATGAGTGGGGGCCTGGTGGAGGCTGCCCCTGCACTGCTGGGGGGTGGGGGTGGTGGTAGGCATGGGTGGGGCTCTGGTGGAGGCTGCCCCTGGTTGCTGGGGGGTGGAGGTGCAGGGAGACATGAGTGGGGGCCTGGTGGAGGCTGCCCCTGCACTGCTGGGGGCTGGTGGTGGGAGACATGAGTGGGGGCCTGGTGGAGGCTGCCCCTGGTGGCTGGGGGGTGGGGGTGCAGGGGGACATGTGTGGGAGCCTGGTGGAGGCTGCCCCTGGTGGCTGGGTGTTGGGGGTGATGAGAGACATGGGTGGGGGCCTGGTGGAGGCTGCCCCTGGTGGCTGGGGGGTGGGGGTGCAGGGAGACATGTGTGGGGGCCTGGTGGAGGCTGCCCCTGCACTGCTGGGGGGTGGGGGTGCAGGGGGACATGTGTGGGAGCCTGGTGGAGGCTGCCCCTGGTGGCTGGGGGGTGGGGGTGATGGGAGACATGAGTGGGGGGCTGGTGAAGGCTGCCCCTGCACTGCTGGGCGGTGGGGGTGGTGGTAGACATGAGTGGGGGCCTGGTGGAGGCTGCCCCTGGTGGCTGGGGGGTGGGGGTGGTGGTCGACATGGGTGGGGGCCTGGTGGAGGCTGCACCTGGTGGCTGGGGGGTGGGGGTGGTGGTAGACATGGGTGGGGGCCTGGTGGAGCTGCCCCTGCACTGCTGGGGGCTGGGGGTGATGGGAGACATGTGTTGGTGATCAGTAGTGCAAGGTGACATGTGGGTTGGCTGGTGGGCATGGCCATGGTGGATGGGTAGCCTGTGGGACTGAGCAGGTGTGCACGGTAGTACCCTGTGGTGTGGGCTGCCTGCAGTGGCCGTGGAGGGTGTAGAGGGAACACCTGGGAGGACCCACATGGCCAAATCACGTGTAGCATTCCCCGGCACCACCGAAATACACGTACCCTGCTGAAATCTTGTGTGAATCTTCCCGCGCACCTCGGAATACACGTACCCAGGCCAATCGCGTGTGGAACTTCCCAGGCACCCCGAAGTACACCTACCCAGGCCAATCGCGTGTGGAACTTCCCGCGCACCCCGTAGTACACATACCCAGGCTAATCGCGTGTGGAACTTCCCGCGCACCCCGAAGTACACGTACCCAGGTAATCGCGTGTGGAACTTCCCGCGCACCCAGGAACACGTGCACATGCTATTTTTCACACAGCGGGTGTCCGTGTTTGTCGGTGCCCCTTTGCACCTCATTTGTCCTAGAGGGCCACCGTATGGCCATTCATCATGGCTGTATATGGGTGCTTTTTGTTAGCGCACATTTTGGCGCACATTTTTTTCAGTCGCAGGGGCGCTTCCGCCTGCTTTCTTGTGGCGTACTTGTTTGGCACTGTGCACGTCTTTGACCGTGTGCTGGTTTGCCCTATTCGATTCCATGAATACGGGTTGTAGGCGAGCGTGTGGGCGTTCTGCGCACTTGCCTCCTGTACTTCCCCCGTGACGCCCATATTGTCACGCGTTGTTCCCCATTCCGAATGTTACGCCCCGTGTTCCGCCTACTTTTGTGATGTGCGCCGCGCTATGTGCGATTTCGCAGTGGCCGTGCTGCACGCTGTTGGATGACCTGTGCGCCGGCGTGCGCGGCGCACATTTTTAGCGCACATCCAATGTTTTTCTCGCACACGGACTTCCATGAATCGATGTCCACTGGTTTCCCTGCGATTTTCGCACTTGCACTGCGATTTTCGCACTTTTCCTGCGATTCGCACGTTTTGGCACCTCTGCGCAGGAATTTTCGGCGCACATTATTTCCATGAATCGACCCCTGAGTGTGCAAGATAGCAGCAAGATCTGCTCCCTAACCTGACCCAGAACCTCACTGCACTGAAGGGCCCTGGCAGGTGTGTGCCAGCCTCCCTTGCGTTGGGACAGAGAGAACAAGGATTCTTATCCCTGAGTTCCTGGATTGGGGCACACAGAAACCTGAGAGTGAAGACAGCCAGGATCCCTGTGTTTTTGCTGTGAACTGCTACAAGCTAATCACGGGGTGCACTTCTTGGAACTCTAAGGAACTACATCTCAACCCAGCTCTACACCTGCTACCTGTTTGGTATAACCCAACCGATGCAATCGAGCCTGATGCGAACTGGACTAACAGTCCCGAAGAGTTTCGTCCAACATTGTTAAACAGCCAAGAACAACGAAAGGTACTATTGACTGGTAACTACCTCCTAGGTCTATTTTCTGGCGTGTACAGACTGGCTATGTCACCTTTAATCCTTTTTGTACCTGAACATATCTTTTTGTTAGCTCATTGTGGTTACTTACTGACTTTTCTCTCCTGCTACATTCCCCAGAAAGCTGCATCTTTCTATGTCTGCAAAGTCTCTGTTCATTCCACAATTGAACGTTTTGTACAGTGTTTTTCTATTTAGTTATTATTGCAGATAAGCAATTTGAATTTTAATTAATTATAGGATATATATTTTTTAGAGTCTTGATTGGACATTCCTTTTATTTTGGACCGTTACACATTTCAGTATTTCCAACATTCCATTACGATTCGATTGAAATTCATTGTCCATCTGTAATCGGAACAATACAGTGTACTATTAAACAAGCAATTCTACCTTAATATATTTCCAAAAGAGATTATTCTTGCAGTGCAGGCTATCTACCAGCATTCCCTCATCTGTCAACCTTCTAATTAGTTTGATGTCCCATGCAGTTTAACACAACTGTTCCCATTACATTACCCATCAACATGAGCTTAGTGTAGTCAGACATTATCCATCTCACATTCTCTGGTTGCCTTTTACATGTGGGCACATCCCATACCTCGTGCCAGATGTTGCAGTGCTCAGTTTTACTCTGAAGTGTCTGCATTGACATTAGCCTCTATCTCAACTTGAACCCATTTTAACAGAATAAAAACAAAATTACCATATGCTAGCACTCTTAACTTTGCTGTGTAAAACATCATATATTTGCAGTTTTGCTGCCATAATCTTCTTTTCACCGGCTCGAAAGACTTTTGTTCTGTCTTTGTACCTCATGGGCAAAATCTGGAACAATCAAAATCTTTGAATTCCTACCACATAATCTGAATGGTTGACTGCCATCTTGCAGAACTGCATCTCTGTCCTGAAAGTTCAGGAATTATGTGATTATGGCCTGAGGCTGGCCACCTGTTGGTGGACTCCTCCCTGGCACTCTTTGTGCTCTTTCAATTGAGAACCATTTCAGAAGGCCCTTGATATGTAATGTCTCCACCAGGAATGTTCCCAGAAATATCTCCATGCTCTATCCCTCTTCTCCCTCAGTTAACCCAAGAAACGTCACATTGCATCTTCTTTAGCAACCTTCCTCATCTTCCACTCTATCTTCAAGGATTCTACTGGCAGTGACAGGGATGCTGATCCTGGTTTAAAGCACAAACACAGAGTCCTCTCTATTGCTCATTCTCTGTTCGACCTCGGTCACCTTCTTGCTCACTCATTTCAAGTCTGCTCTCACTAGGGTTACATTCATGTGCACCGGTTGCACCTTACTTTGCAGTGACGATCTGGAGGCCTGCATGGCTTCCATTCACTTCTCCAGCATAATAGCTCCTACCAGAGATGTACTCCTCTCAGCATCCTCAACAGCATGCATTAGATGTTTAGTTAGCTTGCATTTGCTCCCAATCTTATGATCCATGTTTTGTTGTTGCCCCTCCATCAGTTTGCCAATTATTGCCTGCACACCCACCAGTACCATTACAATGTCCAGCACCACCAATGGACATGGACACACACTAAGCACCTCTATGCACCTCCTCTCATTCTCCTTGGTGCTTGCTGCCTACTGCACAGCTGCCTCAGTTATCAGACGCGGTGGCTGCCACTGACTTTTTGACTAGCACTGATGTGGGTCTCTTTGGGGTTGCACTGGTGCACAATAAGATCTCCCCATATGCTTCCACCACCACTCTCTAAGCACTTCTGGCATGGTGGATGTCTCCATTGCAGCCGCTTTATTCTCTTAGCCACACACGGAGAACAAGACTGGTGCCACCTTCGCTCCCCTATGTCATATTCGCCTCTCATCTTGGTCGCCTGTTCCCAGCTCTCCTCCATAGCCAGTATTCTGTCTTACCCTGCCGGGTCTGAGCAGCAGAAGAGGACATGCCCTTCACAGTAGGCCTCCACGTCACTAGTCCCAAAGCTTTCCTCTGTCCCAAGATAGTGGCCGCCCTCACTGATCCACTCCGTTCACAGTGATTTTAACCACCCATTGCAAAGGGAATGCATTCACCATCTCTGGGAGCCTTTTCCCCCTACAGAAACCTAGACAGATATTAACAGGATTTTAGAAGGTCTACAGACATATTTTTTCTTTTCTTTTATTTATTGTGCATTTGTTAGGAGATTATACAACAAGATTATACAACAAGTAAATTGTGTTTCAAATCGCCCACATGGCAACAGGGAGGAAACATGGTAATGAAATAATATATACACTGGCGGATAAAGACGGACCTACTAGTACATGCAAGTGTAGAGAGAGAAAAGGGAGTAGGGGAGAGTGCTCGACTGTCTGTACTCATGGGTGAGCAGCAGATGTAAGTGCCAATTATAGTAAGTGCTATAAGGGCAATAAGTGGGTAAGTGCACGTCTGCAGTGTTATGGGCCATTGGGTGCCAAAGCAAGTGCTGTGTGTAGGAAGAAGCTGAGGCAATTGGGTGTGGGAGGCCAGGACCCCAAGGACACATGAGGCCTCTGGTCACCAATTGTAGTAACTGTGAGGTTAGGAGTTGAACTTCTTGGCAATGTCCTGGATGTGAGGGAAGAAGGAGAGAGAGGAGTCGAAGATGACCACAAGGTATCTGGCTTCAGATCTAGGAGAAGGGGAAGAGCCCATAGAAGATGGCCAGAGTGAGGGGAAGAAAGAGAGAGCCGGGCTCCCAATGGGAAGGATCTCAGTCTTGCTGACATTGAGGCATAGATTGTTAAAAGTGCACCAGGACTGGATAGCAGATAGGCAGTCCGGAATGACGAAAGGAGCAAGATTGTGAGCAAGTTGTTTGAAGAAGAGTTGAGTGTCATCTGCCTAGCACTGGAAGTTGAAGGGAATGATGCGTGCCCTTAGATCCAGGTAATTGTTAAAGAGCCAGTGGGAGAGGCTGAAGCCCTGGGGCACACCAGAGATACAGAAGGAGGTAGGCGAAGAGAAGGTGCCAAGAATTATGGTCAGTTCGGAAGGATGTCAACCAGTCAAGTGCCCGCTCCGAGATACCCAGTGTATCATGGAGCTATTTTATGAGAATGGAATGGTTAAAGTCATGAAAGATCAAGTAGAATGAGGACAGCTGGAGGGTTAGAGTCCAGGAATGCGAGCAGTACTTTATGGGTGTTCAGGAGAACAGTTTCCATGCCTCTGGATGCTCGGGATGCAGATTGATGGCCGTGGAGACTGCCAACAACTTCTGTGTGTGTGTGGTAAGTTATGGGAAGGCCAACTTCTCCAGGAGTTTCCCAAGGAAGGAGGTGATACAAAATAGGGTGGTAATTAGCTGGACAAGTAGGGTCTGCTGAAGGTTTTGTCAGCAGGGGATGCACAGGGTAGTGCCTGAGGGAGAAGGGGAAAGAACCAGTAGCAAAAGAGTGGTTGCAAAAATCAGCAAGGGCGAGGGCAAGAGAGCCAATGTTGTCCTTGATGATTTTGGAGGAGCAGGGGGAAAGCAGTTTGGAGGAGACCTACATAGAGTGGACAACTCTGGTGACCTCATCAGGTGTGACAGGGGAGAAGGAGGTGAGAGAGGAAGAAGGAGGTTGGGATGCCATAGTAGGCAGGGGAGAGTGTGATGGGTTGGGGGAGAGCATATCATGGGTGTTCTGGATGTCCAGAGTTTTTATGGTGCAGTGTGTGACCAGTGCATTGCAGAGGGCCTGGGAAGGAAGAGGGGAGGAGGAGACTGCGGAAGGGTTGGCTAGATCCCTGCAGACTTTAAAGAGTTCAGCTGTGTTGCTGGATGCACCAGATACCTGTGCCTGGATGTGGGCCATTTTCTTGGTACAGATGGAGAGTCTGTATTGCCTTTGGAGCATGCAGTGGGCCAGCTTGTCAGAGGGTGAGCCTGAGATTTGCCACTTCGGTTCTGCAGCTCTGCACTTGTGTTTCAGGGCTGCTGGTTCGAGTCATACCAGGTATTATGCTTAGTGGCAGGTTTCAGGCAGATCTTCATGACTCAGGCAAGAATGCCAAGAGTGTTAGTAATGGCCAGATAAAGGTTGCTGAGAGCAGAGTCAGAGGTAGAGTCAGGGGTGGGGTGTGAGAGCGGGATGAAGGTGGATGAGAAGGCAGCAGCTGACACTCGTTTCATCGGACGGATGTTCGAGAATGAGGTTGGCAGGGCAGGAGGAGGTGCAGTCAGAGGGCCGAGGGGGCCCATGTAAGCAGAGATGAGAGAGTGGTCTGACTATGCGAGAGGGGAGATCAAAGTGAGGGACAGTGAAAAACCAGAGTACATGAGGGCATTAAGAGTGTGTTCTCCAAAGTGGGTGAGACCAGATGGGAGAATGGAGAGGGAGAGCGAGGTGCAAAGGTCCAGGAAGAGGGTGGATGCTGTGATAGAGGAGTCCAAATGGATGGTGAAATCACCCAGGAGAAGGAGTTTGGAGGTTGTAGTGAGGAGAGAGGAGCATAAGTCACCCATTCAGAGAGGAAGAGAGTGGTAGTGCCAGGGGGGCTGTAGATAGTGGCAATGGTAAGAGACGAGGGAAATATGACCAACTTGCAGACCAGGCTCTCGAAGGAAGAGTAAGGCTAAGTGTGTATGAGGGAGGCAGGAACCCACTCAGGGAATATTAAGGCAACTCCACCGCCAGCACGGTTAGGTCGTGGCTTGGAAAAGATCTTGTAGCCATCAGGGAGAAGGGAGTTAAAAGCAGTGACTGAGCTGGCACTAGACCATGCCTTTGTGAGAGCGAAAATGTTGATGTCCATGTCTTCAAGAAGGAGGCAGATTCTGGTGGAGTGTTTGTTGGCTGAACAAGCATTAAGTGTGGGCAGGTGAAGGAGGTGTCCACCTTTGAAGTTTTCTGAGGAGTACAGGGGAGGGACAAAGAGAGCAGATGGGCGAGAGACGGGTGAAGGAAGGAAGTTAATGAGGGATGGCATGCACCGGTAAAAGAGAAGGAGTTTGGGCCGAGGACCCTGAAACAGTGCAGGTGTGGTAGACATTAGTGATACACTGTGCTGATGAGAAGCCCGCCAAGAAGACTTCCCACGTGGTGCCATCATTAATGGGAGAGGATGTGAAAGGGGAGAGAGTAGAGACGAAATTAGGAGTCCATAGATCAGGGGAGGAGACAGAAAAGAGGATATCATTGAAGACCTGTCTGGAAGTTACACTGACATGGGTATCTGCGATAGGTAGGCCACGGTTGGCACTCAGGAAGTCTTTTTGTGCTTTTCACTTTCGAAAGAGAGGGAGGGTAGGTGATAGTGTAGCAGTTAGAGAAGATAGGAAAGATGGTGAGTGCTATCAGGGAGGCAGAGGATAGTTGAGGAAGAAGGGGTGGCTGCACTGCACAGTCCTGGCCCAAACTCACCAGGTGGCCTTTTAGTTACAGGAGGGGCACAAAAATGCAATGCAAAGTGTGGGCATTCACATTCACTCAGTGCGGATTTAGGCCATTCATCCTTGGACTGATATGCAAATGGATATTTCCCATCTGTGAAAGGTCCAGTGAGCAGAAGGTGTGTGCTGCAAACTCTCATCTCAGAACAGGTTATCATGCCATGTTCTTTCTGGAGAGGAACGCCTGCTACCTTTTTTAAAATATTTACAAGGAACTTGGGGTTGGTCACCCTGAGATACCTGGGGGCAACCAAACGTGGACTCTCTGCTCACTGTGATCAGAGAGGCACAGCTTCACCTCACTGATGAGGCCCAACAAGGCTGAAACACGTTTATGGGGTTGCTGTTGGTAATCTTGTTCAGAGAGGAATTGCCATCGCATTTCGGTGCTGGACTGCCCATGTGGGCGGGACAAAGACTGATATGCAAATGGATATTTCCCATCTGTGAAAGGTGCAGTGAGCAAAAATCGTGTGTTGCAAACTCTCATCTCAGAACAGGTTATCATGCCATGTCCTTTCTAGAGAGGACGCCTGCTACCTTTTTTAAAATATTTGCAAGGAACTTGGGGTTGGTCACCCTGAGTTACCTGGGGCAACCAGACATGGACTCTCTGCTCACTGTGCTCAGATAGGCACAGCTTCACCTCACTGATGAGGCCCAACAAGGCTGAAACACGTTTATGGGGTTGCTGTTGGTACTCTTGTTCAGAGAGGAATTGCCATAGCATTTCAGTGCTGGACTGCCCATGTGGCGGGACAAAGACTGATATGCAAATGGATATTTCCCATCTGTGAAAGGTACAGTGAGCAAAAAGCATGTGCTGCAAACTGTCATCTCAGAACAGGTTATCATGCCATGTTCTTTCTGGAGAGGAGCGCCCGCTACCTTTTTAAAAAAAAAACTTCTTGTACTATTATACTGTGTTGCTTGGGTAGTTACTGGATCACATTTGCACCACTCTTGAGAGTATAATCATTCCACATTACGGCAAACGTTGAATGAGGTATATCTCTTAACTATGCCTGTTTTACCTTTTTGATTGGATTTTCTGTTTTGTAGACGTGTGATGGCAGAGTAGGCGGTTTAACCTCTACCCATCCATGTACGCATGCAAGGCAGAAGTCTATTAGTAACAATTGGTCTTTGATTCTGCCTACACTGAGCCATCTGCCCCCAAGAGCAGTGCAGTTTGTAGTGCTTCGGCGTCAGATTATTCTAGGGAAATAGTCTTGGGTTCCCTTTAAGTTGGCAGACCAATACATTGTTTGTTTTCACTTGTCTTGAGGGGGATGGGAGGTGGTAACCTCTTCCATGTCAGTTGTGCATTTTCTCTTCTACTACATCGTCTACCATCCGCCTGATTTGAATTTACCACATTAAAAGTGTTTTGCAAAAAAACAGACATTCAGACTTAAAACCGGTTGACTGTGCAGGGGTATTTAGGGGTTTGGATGTGTAATGGAAGGGCAAACAAGGTAGGACACAGGATCCCACATTCAACAAAATCCCATGGGCTGCAATCCTGTGGGGCAGACCTATCAAATGCAGGTAAGGGAGAGATACTGGTGTCCTCAGGAATATTCGGTGAAGGGTTGGGTTATTTTGTTTCTTGTAGTGATATGGGGGAAGGGCACTGGGGAGTCTTCCCTCTGGATGAGTGTTAGGCGGAAACCTATGTAGTTCCCTCTGGTACCACTGCAAAAGATTTAGGACTACAGGTGTTTGGCAGTAAACCCACTTGGTAGCAGTCTGTACCACACAGATTCACTTGGTAGCTGTGGCTGAGCAGTCAGACTTCCCTCAAGAAGAGTTAAGCAGTATGTGGAGTATACAAGATAGGGCAATTGTTCACAGTAAGACAAGCAAACACGCAACGAGACTCAGTGTAAAGATATTAAGGTATTTATTTATAACGGAACATCTATGAAAAACACTATGGCACTATCACCGTAAACACTTCAATCACAATTACTCTACAAAGAAGAAACGATCAATCCCCCTAACAATATTTCGACAAGTCTAGGTTCTACCGGCATCACTTATTTGCAGACAGAGGTGTATGCCTCAACCTAGATGACACTCTAATATTAGGTTAGGACGGGAGAGAAAAATAGGCAGGTTACGAAATCAACACAGTTCAATACTTCACGGGTAAAATGCAAGGCAAGAAGGCAAGAACCACAATAGATCCTAAAGTTCAGAGGCCAGGCCCACTCGGAGAGAGGCAAGGCGATATGTCCCAAAAAGTCTCTAGTGGAAATGCGTTCGAGTCTTTGTAGCAAATTATTATTGGAAGGTTGGACTAGTTCAGAACAACGAGCTAGAGAAAGCTTGGAGGCGACCCTATGGAGAGGCGAGGATTAAGACACCTCACTCTATCCGGCAACAAGGGAAGCCAGGCGGACACTGTACCTTGATTGTGGAGAGACAGCTCGGGCGGGGGCATTTGTTCCTGGTGGTGGATGCACGTCGGGTCTTTGCCAAGAGTAGAGATGATATCGTTGTCGAAGAAAAGTGAAGTCCGGTGCACCACCAGGGAAGAGACCAGCCGCGGAGTGCTCCGTCACAAGGCACCACCTTTTGGTCGCGGTACAGGGGTAGTGGCTATCCGGTTGCCGAGGTGCTCTGCATGGGCAATTCGACCACTGCGTCCTGAGGCAAAGAAAAAGCAAAGGGGACTGGTTGTTCCCACCAGTCAGGGGAAGAGACTCTCCGGCAGGGAGATCTCCTCTGACGTCGGGAAGTGGTGAGTCGGTTCGGCAGGGCTCCACCGGAGGTGTCGTCGTTGCAGGTCGGCTCAGCTTTACCCTCGTCGGATTCTTAGGTCCTGTGGCAACTTCTGAAGATCCAGTCCCAAAAGCCCTGCTTTTATGCAGAAAACCCCCATTCATTCAGCCTAGCTGTCAATCAACACACGCTAAGTGGTGAGCGGGGAGGCTCACCACTTGGGCCAATCACAGCAGAGTGCGACCGGAGTTGGCAAGGCAACTCGGTCCAGGGTGCCTAAACCCCCTCCCACATCCCTGTGGTAACCCAGACAGAATGGCACCACTTTGGAGGGTCTCTGTACAGAGGCCCGCCAAAAGTGGAACAAAGGGCTCAACCTTTGGTTTAGGAGTCACAGAGACGAACACAGACGCCATTTTAAAAACCGAGTTCTGGCAGAAAATACCATCCGATAAACTTATTTAAGATAGGTAGACCGGTGGTACGTTAGAGATTAACGAGGAAAAGTATCAATCTCTAACAATGGGACGAATCCCATAGGGTTATGTCCGGGGTCGAACATAACAAGTAGTTACCACTGCCACCAGCCAAAACTCGACGAAGGGGGGACGGGACAGTGCCCCCTCGAGTAACAGACCTAGGAGTAATCGAATTACCCCTACTAGCACGTCCACAATAAGATGGTTTGTACTAGTTCTGTTAGTAAATTTAGGTCTAGTAAAGCCAATGGTTACTTTACATGCCCGGGGAGACAGTAGTCAGTCCCCGGGTATGGAGTCTATGGTGGAGGTCCGCTAGGATGCCCCAGTGTTACGGCACGTAGGGTGCGGTGCAACACACATAGAAAAACATATGAGACCCTATGGAGTAAAAGACCCCATAGCCCATAGAACACATTGGCCCTCATTACGACCCTGGCGGAGAACCATGGTGCAATTTGCACCATGGTCCATGGCGCTAAGCTGCCAACTCCGCCATGGTGGTTGGCGGACTTACCGCCCCATTCCGACCTTGGCGGGGCGGTAAGTCCCCAATCCCCATTTACCCTTCCCCATTCCCATTTTTGCCCCATAGGGTATAATGGGAGTGGGGAAGGCGTTAATTACGCCACCGTAAATTACGGTGGCGTAATTAACAACAAGTCCCGTAGCGCCATGGATTTTTCCTCCTGGAAAAAGCTGGCGAAAAAAGCACCATGGCGCTACGGGAACTCGTAGTCAGGCGGAAAGGTACGCCGGCGTAAACCCCTTTCCGCCAGGGTCGTAATGAGGGCCATTGACATTCAAAGGAATTACACACATTCACGTCCAAGAGTGGGAGGAAAAGAGTCTCACTCTTGGCAGGATGGAAACAAATAAACTCCAGAAATCCAGCAAAGCTGCTGGGGGACTCACTAGGTTAGGAAATTCAGCCTAAACAGAGAATTCTCCCTAACAATGAGGGGGCGTGCTGAGACTAGAAGCTGCATTAATTTGGAAGTGTTAAGTCTGAGGAAGAATGTGTGGAGAAACATGAGCAGTTGATCTCTGCCAAAAGCAAGTGGTACAATATAAGGTGCCCCATTGAGATCGGTGAGTACAGGGGAGGTAGTTACAGCTATATGCTGGTTGTATCATATACTGCATTTTGACATTCAAATATTATTTTTGGAGGAAAAGAGGTGTAGTTACCTCCAGATAGTTTCTGGAGGTAAATCTTCCAATGTACCTCCACAAATTGGCAGATTTACTGCACAGTAATTCTGCAGGCAATAAATCCATCAAAATTCCCCATGGAGTACTATGGACTCCAGAAATTGGGAATTACAACCAGCTGTAATCACATGGTAATTTCATGGGACCAAGTGGCGGCAATGGTAATTGAGTTTGGTGGCATTTTGGCAGATGTACCACCAGAATACTGCCATACTCATAATGAGGTCCATGGCTTGTAAAACGGGTACAGGATGAAGGAGGATAGAGGTATTTGTCAATCATTATCAAGGGTCAAACATATAGTCTGGATTTTTATTGTAGTGATGGAGAAGCTATTTTATGTGACATGGAAGTCCATTTTTTGGGGACTTCTTCAACAATACTGTCCTTCTGAAGGCTGCACTATACATAGGGAGCATGTTACAGTTTACTCCATGAGGCCAAAACACAATGGGACTCATTACAAGGCTGGTAGTATCTCAGCGTTAAATCCGCCGAGATACCACCGAATGGATTCACCATTACTGCCAGTTGGTCAAGATGAATTACCGCTGGATTGCAAGTGGCAGTAGGATGGTGTTAGTCCCTCTTTATGGAGTTCATACGGTTCCATGGGGATTTCGGCAGAATTACCACTGGTGGCAATTCTGCCAGCTGTAATTCTGTTGAAATTGCAATTTTTTGGAGGTAGTTTGAGTTTGAGTAATTTCTTGTACGCACCAGGCAGATAACTGCATTCGGGCGCAGATGCTAACTAAAGGGTTGAACATATCACTGTGAAAGCCTGAAGTAACCCTGAAGGAGTAGGTTCATTTAAATACGAAGGTTTTCAGTTCCTTTCTGAATCTTGCCAGAGTGGTACATGAGCGGATGCTGAAAGGCAGCTGGTTCCACAGTTTAGGCCCATACACAGAGAACCTTCTGTCACCTTTGGAAATGTGTTTTGTCCTCAGGACACATAAAAGAAGTTTAAATTCTGATCGGAGGTCTCTGGATTGGCAATAGTGGTGAATTCTGGTGTTCAAATATCAGGGTGCGAGTTTATGATAGCACTTATACACCAGGCATGCCACCTTGAATTTGATGCGATCTTCCACCATCAGCCAGTGTAATGCTTTCTTGGCTGTGGACACATGATCTCTTTTACCCAGATGTGCCGTTAACCTGACTGCCGCATTCTGGGCACTCTGTAATCTTAGCATTTGTTTCCTAGGGATCCCTGTCATAAGACTATTGCAGTAGTCAAGGTGGGAATTTACCAAAGCTCCCACCACTACCAGAAAGTATTGAGGTGTTAAGAAGGAGAGCACATTTCTAAGCAGCTGCAGGGAATAATATACTGCTTTTACTTTTGCCCCATACCTGGGCTTCACTGGCCAGATTTTCTTGCCAAATGCACCCAAGGTTTTTCACTTTCCTTGAGAATGGAGTACTCACTCCCAAGATCTGTGGAGTAAAATGTTTGTCTTCCTCTCTATTTTTCTTCTCTGATCTAAATAGAATTATTTCTGTTTTGCCTGAGTCAAGCTGTAATTGATTGCAGGCCATCTACTTTTGTATATCTTGCATACAGCGGTCTATCATCTCAAATGCCTCCGGCAGATTTTCTGTCTCCACGTAAATCTGTGTGTCGTCTGCACATGAGTGAAATCGTAGGCCGTGACTCCTCAAGATATCAAATAGTGGTCGAATATATAAATTAAAGATCAGAGGTGAGAGTGCTGATCCCTGTGAGGTAAGGTGGTGGAATTACCTCCAGCATTTTCCTGGAGGGTTTTCCTCCAGCTTACCTCCAAATACATAGTTTGGCGGTGCGGTTATGAGGAAGTAATGAAGTGGTTACAGGGTTACCACTGCCTTACCACCATTTTTGGCCACACATCCTAACACATAATGAGGCCCAATGTATCGACATCCCATAAAAACATTTTTTATAGACTTTCTTAAAAGGATCTTATTTGAATTGTATACAATCTTGCATACATCCTACTTCAAATGTATACCTTCATGTATACCTGATATCTTCAGTGCCACATTAAGGATAAAACTAACACTAGATCCTCGAGGTCTGGGTCACAAAATCTGCTGGAGCAACTTAGACCCAGGACTTCCAAAGCAGAGAAAGGTGCATTCGCTTTTAAAGCACCTAGTTTGACATAGTGACCATGTGGACAAGTATTGATGTGTATGTTTTATGATGATGTGATGATGACAGAAATGTTATATGTATTTTGTAACTGATTAGGAATTGTGAAACTTTTTTCTTTAATTGTCTTTTGTATTTACCTTTTTGTAAAGGTTTTTTTTAAACCATAAACAATAAAAAAAAAAAAAAGCACCTAGCTTGTGGAACCAATTGCCAGGTTATTTGCGCAACCACAAATTATTAGAAAATTTTAAGAAAGATTTGAAAACTTTACTTTTCACCAGATATAGCTATAGTCTGAAGTACCACAGAAGGCACACTCCATCTGCGGCCTATATCGCTTAGTTTTAACTTTTGTCCTCAGATGCTCCATGTTTTTTGGGAGTTTCTATTTGCCTGTTTTTTTCCTGTTGTCTGCGCCTTCATGCCTCCGGGTCTATAGCGCGTATTATAAATGCTATGTAATGTAATTTAATTCAATTCAGTTCAGTTTTATTGATATACATATAACAAAACAAATGTTTTATATATCATTTCATCCGATTCAAGTTACATGTTATTTCGAAAATCAAACATTTACAATTTTATTTTTAAAAACAAACAGTAATTGGCACTAATAATAATGGAACCAAATCATATCAGGTTATATAATTCGTTAGTTCATAGGTGATTCGTAACATATATTACAGTAATCCCACATTGTCACTCCAAACACTGTAAAATCTGTACAATTTTGGTATAAAATAATACCATAAAGTACATTAGGTTTAAATCATTACCACTCATAAACAATGACCAGAGACTTTCAATTTCATTAGGGGTAAGGTTATTATTGTATGATATCATATGTCTATGCTGAAGTGCATGTAGACTTTCACATACAATGAGAAGATGGTGTAACGTCTCAATTACATCTATCCCGCACAAACGACAGTAGCAACATTCTCGCGGGATACGTGTATGTGCGCCTTTAATTTCAAGTGCTTCAGATCTATTAAACTTCAATAGTAGATATTGCCTCTCTATACGTGGGCTCGGATAGGCATTAATGTATCTCGGTATATGGCTACGCAGTATACGTTCATTGCAATAGATCGCACTATTGGATTTAGTTGCAAGATCAATTATCTGTTGGTCGTAGCTAACTTCTTTTAGAGCATTTTTTAAAGTTACCCTCACAGAGTGTATACTCATTTGGACATCTATGGCCAGTTGACGGGCCCAATTATTGTGAAGTTTTTTTAACTCGCCCATTACTCCAAACATGGTACCATTGACTAGGTGTAAGTAAGCATGTACATAAGCACTAGTGATAGTTTTGGTCGTAAGGCGTAACAACTTCTCATAGTTTAGCACACAATGGTTGATGAAAACATGAGATATGCCTGTCAGATTAAATTCAAGATAGAGATATTCGACACTGACACATTGATGTAAACAAAATAATTTACGTAGTAAAAAAGCTTCAAGTTTCATAACCATTTTAACATATTTGTGCCCCCATATGATAATTGCATACAATATTATCGATCTTATTTTAGCAATGTAGATGCACAATACCGCTGAAATTGAGTAGCCATTATTCCTACCAATAAATATGCTGAGAGCATTAGTTGCGGTTTTGCATCGAGTTTGGAGAGCAGTCCAATGGGCATACCATGCCAGGTGGTTATCTATGATTATCCCCAAATATTTATAGGTTTTGACCTGTTCCAAGGCTTGACCATTCATGAGCCACATATATTTTTTTGGGCAGCGTTTTTTTGTGAAGACCATCACTTTGCTTTTCTCAATATTGATCACTAGACCGTTAAGAGTGCAATACCTACTCAGCGCATCCAGCATTAGCTGAAGTCCCGCTGGTGTGTAATCAAGCAAGATGAGGTCATTGGCATATGCCAATCACCCAAGGATCTCTCAGAGATTTTTACTGGATTAGCTGCAGGAATATTGAAAACTCCACCCATATCTGCCAAATACAGGTTGAATAGAATCACAGCAACCATCCACCCCTGTTTAACCCCACTAGTTGTCTTCATCGACGCTGACAATCTACGGGCAGCATTCAGACGGTTGCGTACTGTAGTGTCCGAGTGCAGCAGCATCAGCATCCTCAAGAGGCCGGGTGGAATACCCCAATCAGCTTTTGCCATAACCTATTTCTCTGCACAGTGTCAAACGCCGCGGAGAAATCGATATATGAGCAGTACACATCTAATTTGCGCCTAGTCCAAGAGTGCTCTATAGCTGTGGAGAGTAACAAAAGCCCAGGTGTCGTACCTGAATTGGTACGAAATCCAATTTGATTTGGAGGTAGAAATTGTTTCTCAGTAATCCACGCATTTAATTCTTGTAGTAGGATTTTAGCGAAAATTTTCGATGACGTATCAAGCATTGCAAGCATCCTGAAGTTACCTGGACAATCCCATGCTCCTTTTTTGTGGACAGTTAATATGTGGCTAGTTTGCCATGATGGTGGTATTACTCCCGTGATTCCTATATGGGTGAATAGTTTATGCAAGGCAGCAGCCCATAGCTCGGGGCATTGTTTGATTAATATATTACACACGCCATCTGGCCCTGCGGCTCTAGAGTTCTTCAAGTTGGAAATGATTTCCATGATGTCCAATGTCGTTGCCTTACAAACCCAGATGACAGTAGGAATAGATGCCATCGCAATTGGAAATACATCACAACCTAAAGTTAGTCCAATATGGGATTGCCATTATGGTTCAGAGATGCAGTTTATGGTTAATGGATGTGGTTTCGACTGACGGAGCAATTGCCATATGCCAACCGAATCGCTGGATGTGGTTTTTTCCGCGATCTGCTGCCATAAGTTAGCACTGCATAAGACCAGGGCCCTCATTACGACCCTGGCGGAAATCGAAAAACGATGGCGGAAATGTAATACCGCCATCGAATACCGCTCGGTGCGATTATGACCCGTCACCGTAAAGTACGATGCCATTAGCGACACCGTAGTGAACGCCAACGCTAACTGCACCAAGTACGCGCACGCGCGCCATGCAAAACCGTAATTACCACCATGGCGCAATGGTACGCGAATTCTGACCCTAGCGGACATTTACTTAACGCCATCAAGCATGGCGGAAAGTACCATTCCGCCATGGTGAGAATTACGGCATCGTGAACCAACCGTAAATGGCCCTACTGAGTGCCTGTACACCACTCCCTGCCCACATTGCACAACTCCTCGTAGGTGCAATGAAGTTACACAATGCAACCAGTGAAATGTACAAGTCACCCATGCATGCCAACGAACAAATGAATGTAGGGGCTCCAAGTGCCTTGTGAGTGGCCATCCATATTTGGCATGTCACCATTGCCGTACTGATGCAGCACAGGCATGTGAAGGTTCAAGTACAGCAATATGAACTGAAATATGAGACAAAACAACAACAGGCCCTCATCGCTTGACACCAGTGTAAGGCAACATTCAAAGCAGTATCCTGAGGGAGACTGCACCAGCCCTGTACTCTTGCCAGTAAACAAACCAACCATCAGCATAAGCATGTACCACACAAGTTGGCAGAGTGACTGAGCAGCCAGGCTCATCTCAAGAGGGGCCAATGTGAGCTGCAGGGCCCATATGGCCTTCTTGTTTGCAAGTGCCGTCCTGGTCATTTGCGTCGAGAAGACGACAGCAGCATTCTCCTGGAGGGTCTCTGTGAGCACGGTGAGTTCCTCATGGGAGAAGTGGACCTGCCGCTTGCGGTCGCACGCTTTTTTAGCAACTTTTCCCATTTTGATTGTTTTAACTAGGGTGGCTAACGGGTTGGGATGTGTCTCAGGCTCGGATTTTTAATGGTTGTGTTGGGATTCTGATTGTATAGGTGTACGGCGTGCTGTTTCCCGTTCCGGCCCCATGTTTTTACTTCCGTTTCCGTATATTTACGGTCACCGTATTTTGCGATTACCGCTCATTACGGTGACCGCTATGATGGGTGGCGGAATTGCACCTAGGGCGCCGTACGACGGCGGTGAGGGGCGTTTTGGGGACATTTCCGCCATCGCGGACTTTGCACTTCCGCCATGGCGTAATGCTCGTGCCCGATGGGTCAGAATTAGCCGCACTTTACTCCATCGTGCAATGGCGGAAACGCTATTTACGCTATGGCGGTCAGGTCAGTTACTTTCCGCCAGGGTCGTAATGAGGGCCCATGTGTGCAGATAGCCATTTTTTTATAATTCTTTTTTACTATTTTAATTTGAGAGGAAACTAAGAAATTAAGACTGGGTCTATTTGCAGACAGTATGAGTTGGGTCTCATTTCTCATTTTTGACTTTGCTGTGCTGATCGCAGCATCGTAATCAACACAACGCTTAAATGGCATGTTTGATGTCTCACACCTTCCAATAGGTCTACGCTTCTGAGTTACTTCCGAAGCAATTGTCACCATGATGTTAGAGAAGTCAGACAACAGGTTGGCATAGGTATTCACTCCATCATACAGGGTTTGTATAAAACCGGGTAACAAGTTCACTACAATTTTGTTGGCTTTGTCAATATTACGTGGGTGCCAGACAATACGATTTCCACCACCATTCAAAGATAGCTGGCCATTTCTGTCATGATCAATTGTGCAGTCCCCTAGAATAGGTAGCTTTAGGAGCCAACACATAGGGACATGGTCGCTTTCATGTCTGACGACTATGGCCATGTCTTTGATATATGCAAGGCCATAGTCGTTAGAGAGAGCCTAATCGATGGTAGATGCAGAGCGACCTTCCACTCTTGTGAATGCCATATGAATATCACCAGGAGTAATACCATTCAATTTGACAATTTCATGGACAGCTAACATAGTATGCCATTTAGATCCCTGACGATTTCCCTTCTGCGTGATTATAGCTGTAGAGGAAAAATTACAAATGGCTTCAGAGCTCATGGGAAGATGCCCAATGGCCCCATTAAAGTCACCAACAATCCATACTGGTAATGTATTATTATATTTTAGCAAAAGAGCGTTAACAATCTTTATATTCCCCACTGTCATTACCATGTTTGGGGGGTCATAAACATTTATTAATACAATTTCAAGTGTAGGTGTGAATATGTGTGTGGCCAGAATATACTCAGAAGAGTGATCGAGTTTTTCAACCTGCCAGGGGGGTAGGACAGAGACCAGGAGACCACCCTTCGGACGACCCAATGGACCTTTAGTGGCCTTCTGATGGACAGTGTTTCGGCCGTCAAGTTGCACTTCAGCCAATAGCCAGGTTTCTTGCAATGCTACCACACCAAATATGTCAATTACACTTACCAAACCATCATTCTCAAAGAGGTGGGTATGCCCTCTAGTGTTCCAGGAGTAGAGCATATCCACTTTTGTACATCACTGCCGATTGGCGTTGAAGTGAGACTTAAACGCCACTGGTAACCACTGCCAGTAGCCCTCTAGGGGTTGACTAGACAGTGGTTCTAAGGGCAGAGTGGTAGATTCAATTTGCCTATCTGCCAATTCCTCAGTTGTTTTATCGGGTGAATTGGAAGGATCGTGGACGGTAGATTCAATTTGCATATCTGCCAATTCTTCAGTTCTTTTGCTGGCAAATTGGAAGGATCGGGGACGGGTGCATTTGCTGCCATTGGGGTACGTTTTAGAACTTTATTTGTGAATTTTATAGGATTAGAAATAGCTGATTTAATTAGGGGAATTTCAACCCGATGGATGTTATAACCTAAGCGGAAAAACTCCTCTTCAAAACTTAAAACATAGTTTAAAGAGGTATCAGTTTCGAACCAGATGTTGGTTATGAACTGGTTCCTAACTTCGACCTGGTCGACAATGCGTATATCACTAGATGTGATTACTCTTAATGGAACTATAGATTTAAATATGCATAGTACTGCTGAACGATTTAGTGGAACTGGAATTAGATCTTGATGTAATTGCACCAATTGAAGAGCAGGTACCATGTTTAGTGAATCTACGGAGCAGTTACCGCTATTTAACTTATTTAGAACCTCTGGATTACTCATGAGCTGTGCCCAAACAGACGGAAGAGTAAGTTGATTATTAGTATCTTTGGGAATACAGATAACCTGTTTCACGGATTTGGGTATAGCTTTTTTCTTTTGTATTTTTTCCAATTTCTTTGCGATTTTAGGGGGGGTTGACATTTTAGAAGTGGGTGTTGCTGAAGTAATTATTGAATCTACTAGCACTAGTGACTCATCAGACGATGGGTTCACTGTTGCCACGTTCGCATGTGATGAATCATCAGCCGGGTTAGTAACTTTACTACTACTGAGGGAGCTTACCCCAATCATCTCTTTATTGGCAAGTATTCGATTATGTGACTTTTTAGTACGATACATGAACGCATGATGCACTACAGTAGGCAAGTAGTTCTTTACTTTTTTCTTGGGCTTTTTAGGTACATGATGGGGGGATATACAAACTCATTCTACTGGATTACTGAGAGGGGGATGCAACGAGGTATGACAGCATCCACGCATATTTTTGTGAATGATCAATGATTGGATATTAATTTTCCTTTCTAAGCTATCACATTTGGAAATCAGTAGGGTCAGTAGATTTTCAATAGCATTAAACATATCGTTGGAACTCATACTAATGTTATGTGGACTTTTCAACTGTGTGTGTTTATGCACATCAATTGGTGTCGTTATAGGGAAATGGAATGCCGATTTATCCTTGGTGTCGATTGGATAAATCGGAATAAATGGCACATGTTCTGGGCACTCCATCTTTACGGGGCTTAGGTTGGTTACAAGAGGAATACCGAGATTCGCATGGCCTCCTATGCTAACTGGTTTAGTTGGAGGTGTAAAGAACATAGGTGTAGATACAGCCTCCGTCAGGGATTGGTCAGGGTCAATCCCCAAATATTCTACCTCCAGATCATCAGTTGCGGAGACAGCTAAATCAATGTCATGATTTCCTCCAATTTCCAGTTCGATACTGTCGTGAATTTGCGCTATGATCGTGGGAGGTACAGTTGTGGAGGCACATTACCTTTTGGATAATTAGCTGGTAGGGGCTTATAAATGCTCATATCATTACGAGTGATTCCACTATTGGAAGGTGCTATATGAGCAACGGGATCACTGACAATGTCGGTTGAGACACAATAGGCGACATTATTCATGGTTGCGGATGGTGGGAGTGATAGGATTGGAAGTAGGAATAGGGACAGGGGAACTTAGCATATAACTTAACAGTTTTGTTCTCACACAACCCAAATCAGATGTCAGTTCCAAAATGAGAGTGTCTTTTGCAGATTTTATAGATGTTGTGTCCATTGATGGAACATTCTTTTTACAATAATATTCCGTTATTTGCTTAGACATGGATAACGTTTTCTTAGGGTTGGATATGATTTTTGGTATACAAATCCTTCGATTTCTAAGATTCTTATGAATTGCTAACTCCCGTTTGTAATCATCATCATCCATCACTATAACCCAAGCCCACAGCAGACAAAATGACCAGACAAGTTCGACGGGATGTCGATATGATTATCTGGAGTTAAGCATGGTGCGTGTAGGGGGAAATAGGGTGAGAAAATGGACAACTCCACACGCCACAACACAACACCAACACAAATAGATACTATGCAGATTGGGGTTAGTGGTGTAGCGAAAGGGTTAACGTGAAGAGTCAATAGCTACAACTGAGGGTCTTATAGCATAGATATCATAGATTTAAACCTGAAGACCTGAAGTACTATGATTTCTGACGTGGGAGAACCGTGCAGTGCGTGAGATAAAAATAACATATGACAACTAGTGTCTAAAAGCACCTCTAAAATATCGAATACGTATAAGAAGCACAACTAAAACATATCTGAAACCATTTAAAAACCAGTTAATACGGTGTATGAATAGGGTTATTAGACATTGGGCCTCATTACGAGTCTGGCGTTAACCGAGGCGGTAAAACCGGTTAACACCGGACTCGTATTACCATTCCGCCTCCGTGATTCCCGGAATTAACGGGGCATTGCAACCCCGGTTTTCCAGGAATCACGGAGGCGGAATGGTGTAAATCCTCATTCCCATTGAGTCCTATGGGACTCGATGGAAATGGGGATCGTGGAAACACCGGCAGCATCTCGTAATGCTGCCGGTGTTTCCTCGTCCGCCTGCAGGCGGGCGGTGTTAAACCCGCCAGGTCAGAACTGGCGGAAACATCACCTCCCGCCTGCAGGGGTCGGGATCAGGCGGTCCGGAAACAACAGTGGCGGCGGTTTTACCGCCACCTTTATTTCCGGACCGTCTGGGTCGTAATGAGGCCCATTGTCTTCATTTCATTTCCAATGAATGGTGCAATAACTGTTCAATAATAATAATCATAAAATAAATCGGGATATTTCCCCATAAAAATATATAGATAGCAAGTAAACCCCGCATATACTACCGGCTACTGGCTACTGGCTACGTCTACGGCTACGGCTACGGTGGGCTGGGGCCTGGCGCCGTAAGTGCGTAGGCATGTAGGCATGTAGGCACGGAGCACGGACACAGACACACTTCGTCAGGCACTTCTGCAGTGCGCGCGCGCACTTTATGGAAGTGGAAGCTCCAAGTGGGCGGGACCTGAAAGAACAAATAAAACGTAATCAGATACTAGTAATACTAGTATAAGGGTCCATGAGAGGGTCCATAAGAGTCCATGAGCGGGCAGCGACGGCTCCAATGTACCAAAAACGTCCTCCGTGTGGCTCCAAAGGATTCTGGGTCACGGATAGTCGCAGACACAGGCAACACAGACACACTTCGTCAGGCACATCCGCAGTGCGCGCGCGCTTGTGCGTGCGTGCGGCAACCTTTATGGAAGTGGAAGATCCAAGTGGGCAGGACCTGGAGAACAAATAAAACGTAATCAGATACTAGTAATTCTAGTATAAGGGTCCATGATGAGAGGGTCCATAAGAGTCCATGAGCTGGCAGCGACGGCTCCAACGTACCAAAAACGTCCTCCGTGTGGCTCCAAAGGATTCTGGGTCACGGATAGAAGCATTTTTCAATGGGATTATGCCATTGTAACACGGTATTAGCCATCCGGTAAAGCAAACCAGTCTATCCGGTTATCTCCTCAAGAGATGAGTGCAACGGGTGAATCCCTTAATTAACTCAAACTAAGATCTCCTATAATCACTTAGAAACTTAAAGATCAATAACAAGAAATTGCGTGTTGATATTTCAATGCTATACAAAGGGCATCAGTACAAGTTGGCCGTTGGTAAAAATCAGCAGTAATCCGCCCAACTACGAGTGTGGAGGTAAGGCAGAGGAAAAACCTCCAGCAAAAAGCTGGAGGTAGGTCATCCACCGTATAACCAAATCTGCGGAATAACTGCTGGTGTAAATTCCTCCAAAAATGCACATGGAGTCCTAGGGACTCCAATTAATGGGGAATAACACTGCCTACCACTGCTAAACTTGTAATGAGGCCCACAGTGCTATTGGAAGGTCAGAAGGAAGTTACAGCACTGGTAGATTTGGGAGATTGGACAAATTCTGCTCTTGAGTTCGGTCCATAATGTGGCAATAAGCCACGAGGTGGCGGGCCAATACCGCCCCAGGTAATGCCCCCGGGGCGGTATTGGCCCGCCACCGAGAGGCTTATTGCCATTAGTACCCTGTTCCGAAACGCGTTTCGGAACAGAAAAAAAAAAAATGCCCGCCGCCATGGAAAGGGAAAACGTAGTCCGTAGTCCATTGTCCCTTTCCATGGCGGCCATCGGGAGCGGACGCGCTGGAAACAGAAGTGTTCCCAGTGCGTTCGCTTCGAAGAGCAGAAGAAAGAAGAAGGTAAGTGCGGTCGGGAGGGCGGAAGGGAGGGGATGCGGAGGAAGAAAACAAAAACAAAAAACAAAAAAACGTCCCGCGGTCTCCGGCGGGGGACGATGGAAGCCTCCAGCCGTGTGGAGGCTTGGAGAGGGGATGGCCCCGCTCTGAGTCTCCACACGACTGGAGCCTTCCATCGTCCCCGCCGGAGATCGCAGGATAGAAGGTAAGTCAGGAGGGGTGGGAGGTGGAAGGTGGGAGGAGGGAGGGAAAAAAAATTCTTACCTGAGTCCCCGGCGGGGGACCAAGGAAGCCTCCAGCCATGGGGAGGCTCGGAGCAGGGATTGCCCCGTTTCCAGCCTCCTCATTGACTGAGGGGCTGCCACGCCCCCCACCGGGAACAGAGTAGCCGGCACGCACGGTGTGGACGGGAATACCGTGTGGTATGGCTCGCAAATGAGACAATCACCACACAGTATTCCTGTTCAGCCGCGCGTGGCGGGTACTAATGCTAGTTATTGACCTACACGGATTTATGGGTCCTCCTCTGAACCACTAACAATATATGCTCCAAACCCAGCTCCAGTCAGCAAGAGGTGCAGGGTGGAATGTGACCGGACTCACATGAAACCAAGCTGCCGTTCTCTGAAGGAGTCAGGAAATCCTCACTGGAGTTTCTGATTAATGTACTGTTCTCTCCTTAACACATGTTTATGATGCGACAAACTTGAATTGTGAGAACCTTTATTTTGTTTCTACAGCAACACGTCTGCTATATTGCTTAATTGCACTATCCATCAAATCCATCCGGCTGTAGACAGTAATGCATTTTGGTGTCACCCATTAGAGCAATAACAGCCCATTCGGGACAAACATAGCAATTTTTTTAACGTTTGGAGCGCCACTTTCTTATTGCACCATTTACAGGTGCCGCTTACTGAATGAAAAAGGCGATAATGTTCAGGGATAGCGCATTTTAATGCTTCTGTGATCTGATGCCTCCCACTACTAATGTGCAACTTAGCAATGCCTAGGTATGGTCCAAAACTTGCAGTCATGAAGCCACAGGGGAATGCTATGCGTGAACAGTACACGGCCCACAGGGCCACCACTTGGCGGGTCCCATGGACAGCCTTTTGCACTTGTGCGATCTCAATGTCACTAGGCCTAGTAAGATTGTTGTTTTTTGTCCTCCCTCTGTTTCCCCTCCCTCGCCTTGTCGCGGCTTGAAACACTTTTGTATAGGCGCTTTATAAATGCATATCATATTATATCATATCAAGGCTGCTGTAAATTCTCTTCTTAATTTCCTTTAGAAACACTTGAAACCTTTCTCTTTCAATGTTAGTGCTTCACATATCACCTTTGGGAGCCACAGTGGGGACCGGGAAAATAGGGCCACTTTAAAGAAATCTCTGCAAAACTATGGTGATTGTGGGGAACAGTGCTGGAAATGGAAAATATGTATTGGGGGAACCGTCACTTCTTAGTAGGGGCGGGGCTTTGGGAAGGAGGGGGCTGGGGTAAGGGGGCCAGCCACCAACTACATTGCACAACACTGTTTCTCTATATAGAACCCAATCCTGGTGATTTGCATAAAAGCAAAGAGCATTATGGGAACAACATAACGTCCACAATTTTAAATGTTAAACATGTCTTATAGTGATTCAGTAAGAAAACCTTTTAAGTGAATAATGGACTCTTCTGGTTCTCAATGGTCACAATATTCACTCAAATAAAGATATGTCTGTAAATTGCAGGACATATTTACCTGTTTGTACCACTGCTCTTGCTGAGTATTCTGAAAGTTGTCTGCTTGAGTCGTGTCTGGTGTACTCCAGCAATACATGTTGTGCCGGAGCACTGCTCTGTCTTGTTTTGGCCCATTCCCTGCCGGGTTTGGGAATTAATGTAGACGTATGTAGTCCGGTCATCGGCCATGAGGCTAGCTGAGGTGCACCGCATTTATATTGGAAGCAAATCAACACATATTCGAATACCTGGCGAGGTACTGCCCTTAGAGATTCGTCTCCGGTATTGAGCACGTTATAAAAGATCAATCAATTTAATGCAATGTATTGTAGCCTTAACGGTCAGGAACTCACATATCCATTTTCAAAGTGGTGATGTTAGCTGTGCCTTTTTCAATTAGCCTATGCATACCTGTGGCGGCCAAAGAGCCTCAGTGTCTATGCTTATGTATGCATTTATTTAGACATTTGTAAAACACAGGCCAGGTCATAACAGATGTCAGAGCACCATGTATCAATTGCCTTACAAATAAGCAGTGGCAAAGTCAATCATTTTGGCTTGTGTCTGTATTAGACATTTGCCAGGGACTGTTGTTAGATGCCCAGTGTACGGGAGACATGTTATCACAAGTGAAGAGAGACACAATAGATACAATGTTCAAGGATGTTTATTTAACACAAGGGTTGGATAAACTTGTATATGGCCCTAGGTCTAAGGATGGGAGCACGCTATACCATCAAATTATAAACAAACAGTCCTACTGGTGTCCGTCAGAACAAAATGGCCTTTACTAAATAAACCTATTGCCTGCCCTTATACTACTACAACAAATGAGTGCAGGCTAGAAAATATTTATGTAAAGGAAAACAGTGCTAAAAAATAATAAGTCCAAATGGTTGAGCTAACAAACTCCCAAACCCAGGTCTCTAGCACAGGACAAAGTGGCACACTCGAGCTTTAGAACACACTCTGGCTTCTTAGGCACTAGGATGCAGCTCGGGACATGGGCTAGGGCCTTCCACGAAAAGTCTCTTGTTCGTAGGATACCTTGGGCTGGTTAAAAAAAACAAAGTTCCTTTAAAAGTTTAACATAATTGCATTCCTTCAGGATTTCTCAGTTCATAACTTCTGTGCGTACACAAATCACTCTAGGTCTCCCTCAGTCGGTCTCAGACCTTCCTTTCACAGAGGTTTTTCCAACTGAAGATTTTCAAATGTGCGAGGGGTTTTACAAATATCTCAGCATTACCACTTTGATTGACATTTACTTTCTAGCTCATGCTTCGGGACTTTCAACATTCAATATTTGACAAGGTTGTTTCTTGCTTTCACTTTTTGCTTCACTCTGATATAAGTTAAACAGAGACCTTCGATTGGGCACTTTCGCTATGCCGGACTACTCTGTTAACTTGTTTCACTCTTAACTTCCTCTCTTTACAGTTCATAAATGCTTTCATGATACCCTGTTGCCGCTTTCAATCTCAACATCTCAACTTCAACACAGACCGGCCTTACATGGTTTTCTGTAACTCACAGGCTGTGTTGATTTCTGCGTTCACGTCTTTGATCTGGGAGCCAAGTTTGATACCACAGCGGCTGGTTCACCACCCCAACTCGGCTGTTCACCCGGGAGGGCGCTAGTATCTTTTGCCTTGCCTTTCTCCACCTCTCCGGGTCTCCCTCTGTTGAGCTCGGACCCCTCCATCATTTCACAAAACATTTGGACATCCAGTCCCAGAATGCACTTTCCTTTTTTCGCTCCCAATTCACTAGCTCCCCAAAAACGGCATCCTCACATTTGGGGAGCTGCAGAAGTTCAAGGGAGTAGTTTTTGATGTCAGGGTCTTACCACCTGCCCCTCAGTGCCTTGGGCTTCCCGGTTTTGGCCAGGGGAGGAGCTCTGGTATGGGCACTGCCAGGTAACCCCAGCTGACCCTTGTTTGGCTCCCTGGAGTTAGAACTCCCTCGTCACACAGCAGCCTCCCCTGTACTCACAGGGCCAGTTTTTAGGCAGTTCTTCTTCCTCAAGGCCTTCCCGGGTCTCTCCATCTCAAATTCCCTCCTCTTGGGATCTGTACAGCATCCCCAGCTCACTCAGAGTGTGCCTGTGTGCTCTGCTTTTTATACTGACTGGGAGGCTTAATAGATTTCAGATGGGAATGATTGTAGAGGGAGGTCTGACCTTGCCTGTCTTCATTAACAGGACAGTCTGTTGACAAAATGGAATAGTCTGTCTTCTGTGTCTGAGTGTGTGTTTTCTCAGTAATCTTAATCCTATCAGTCCATCTTTTCTTTGTCTCAGTGTTTGCATAGAAAGGGGATGGGGGGTTGGGAAGTCAGAGTATCCGAAAAATAGGATGGGATAGAGGTGTAGTAAAGGTGTTGAGTTCTTTCACCGCGGCTACACATGTTTGTGCCTGATGAACCGGCCAGTCATATCGCATGCTGGGGCTGTAAATGTACACATGATTCCTATCTGCATCAATTAACAGATCAATCACATGTTGCGCTCTATTAATTCAGAATGCTCATGCCTTGCAACAAAATATGCATGTGTGAAATCACCCAATAGGACCTCCAGCTCCTTCAATGTGGCCATGCCTCTTTGCACCTGATGTGCTAGCCAATCATATCACACAATGCGGCTGTGTATCTACACTTGATTCCTATCTGTGTCAAGGAATGGACCAATCACAAGTGACTGTATTGACACGGATACGCCTATGCCGTATGACATAATCCACATGTGCAAAATCACCCAAAATATGCATCTTCACGCCTTGTGCGCAAGCCAATCATTTCATGCGCTGTGGCTGTGCATCTACATCTGATTCCTCTCTGTGTAAACGAATGGACCAACACAGGTTGCAGTGCATTGATGCAGATACGCCCCGGGATGTGATAAAATCCATGTGTGTAAAATCACTCTATAGGACATCGAGCTCCTTCAGCACTGCTATGCATCTCCAGCCAATCATATTGCACGCTGCAGTTGCACATCTACATGTGATTCCTATCCATGTCAATGAATGGATCAGTCACGCATTGTGCTGTATTGATGCAGATACGTCCAGGCCGTGCAACAAAATGTGCATGTTTAAAATTACCCAATATGATGTCGAGCTCTTTCAATGTGATTATGCATCTTCACACCTGATGTGACACCCAATCACATCATGTGCTGCGGCTGTGTGTCTGCACGTGATTCCTACCTGCATCAACAAACAGACCAATCACACATTGCGGTGTAATGTAGCGGATACGCCCATGCCGTGTGACAAAATCCACATGTGCAAAATCACCCAATAGGACATCAAGCTCCTCCAACACGGCTATGCATCTTTGCGCCTGATGCAGCAGCCAATCATATCACATTCTGTGGCTGCCCATCTACACGTGATTTCTATCTGCATCAACAAACAGACCAATAACATATTGCAGTGTATTGACACGGATACACCCATGCCGTGTGATGAAATCTGCATGTGCAAAATCAGCCAATAGGACATTAAGCTCCTTCAATGCGGCTATGCCTCTTGGCGTCTGCTGTACCAGCCAATCATATAATGTGCTGCGGCTGCATGTCTACACGTTATTCCTATCCGCATCAATGAATGGACCAATAAAATGTTGCAGTGTATTCACACGAATACGCCCATGCCTTGTAATGAAATCCGTGCATGCACAATCACCTAATGGAACATTGAGCGGCTACATATCTTTGTGTCTGATGCGCCAGCCAATCATATCACGTGCTGCAGCTTTGCATTGTAAGGAAGGCATGGTATCAAAGTGAGACAGACACAAGTGACCATAGTAAAAGGGTGTTTATTGAACTTTATCAAGGGTGTGAAAAATGGCTATCTAAAGTAATATATACATAAACTTTACTAAATTACAAACCTAAACATACTTAATATATTTTATATAAACAACAATTCAAATTACACTTACAAACATAAAATACACAATCACTGTCCTTCAGCCACTCCAAAAAATGAATAGATCTTCCAATAGCCAAAAACAGAACAACTAAACAGTCTGAGTCCTGGAATCAGAATGCCAAAAGTTCACAAAAAAGGTCACTTTCAAAGCTTTCAGAAATCAATAGCACAAAAATAAGACTTTAAAAAGTAAACAAGTAAAATGACTAACACATTTATTCCAGTCCCTAAACCCTAAAACAATCCTTCTAAAGAAAACCTTGTAGAACATGCAGAAACAGAATTGAATAAAACCATTTTTTTTAAAACTAGACAAGTTGCATAACTGTGGTTATCACCCTGGTTACATTGGGAGACATCACATAACCGCAGCTACACATACATTTTTCAATTCGCTGAAAAACACATATTGGAAAGGTTTCAAATGTAAATCACACATGCCTTGAGGTGAGATCATCCAAACAGAAAGACATATAAAAATCTGTGCTAAAACATCCAGAAAATAACATGATCACTGCAACATAAAACGCTGTGTACCAAAGGCCACCATAAAATATGATGTCCAATTGGAGCATCAGCCATGGGTCTTGTCAACAGAGTGCCCCTTATAGACGCAAGTCTCAATGCTGCATATTGAGTGTGGGACAGCCACGGGTAAACAACCCCAGTTGTTGCAATTCCTAAGCACGATCCTCAATACACCAACGGCACCCCTTTTTATGTAGCCATGGCTACAAGATTGTTTTCTTTTTTATACTAAGTATGAAATATGAATGACAAAAGAGACAGTGGTAGTTAAAATAAATTCTATAAGGTATATGATGATAAAGAGAGCAGTCCACATGTGCTAAAATGCTCTATGTACCCCAAAACAGTCCTTTTAAGGACTACTTTTCACACATACAATAAAATAACATCCATCACATATAAATAGACAAATAGAATGAAGTATCATAGTAACATCCAAAGACTTTTCTAAAATAAATCATCACTCCTAGCCGCGGCTAGTATTCATTCACTTTCTCTTTAGCCACAGTTACTATAGTCGACTCATTACCGTAAAAACAGCAGACTTTTTTGCACATTGATATCTATTTAAAACCAATTTAGGTGTCCACGGACAGCGCGGTTGTTCGGAAATGTTTGTAAATAAATGAAAATGTAAGTGTCCTGAGGACACTATATCTGTCCGTAATGTTCTCATGCAAGTTGAAAATGTTCTAAGAACACTCGTAGTGTCCTGAAATGTTCGCAAATAAACGAAAATGGAGGTGTCCTTAAGAACAATATGCCTGTTCATAGTGTTCGCTAGCAAGTTGAAACTGTTCTAAGAACACTCGTGGTGTCCTGAATTGTTCGTAAATAAACAAAAATGGAGGTGTGCTTGAGACGCTATGTCTGTCCGTATTGTGCACAAGTAAATTAAACTGTGCTAGAACAAACGGCTGTTCGTTTTACGTGTGACGCACTTTTAATTAGTTCAGGACCCAAACACTGTCCGTAGAACATCAACACGCATGTGCAAAACAATGTCCGTACATTGGGTGTCCTGCGGACGGCTGTTACCTTAGCGAACATGCTCATGAAACAATCATGTGACCGCGCCCACGCTGATCGCGTGTTCTGAATGCGGACACTGTTCGTGTCCCCGAACACTTTAAAAGTACATTTCCAAGTAATCCACAATATTTCTCATTAAAAACTCAACATGCCACAAATCCCACATACTAATCCTAAGTTTCCACATAGTTTTTGTGACTTTTTGAACCTTTTTTGGTGTTCGATCTGTCTTGCGGACAGCGCGCATGTCTGTGAACCACGCACAAGCACCCCTATAAAAGACCACGCCCTAGAGCTCATTCTCATTGTGTTTCTGGCTATTCCACAGAGCACACTGCATTTTGCTGCATACTTTGCAGATTTTGAGATTTCCATCTCCAAGCCGATGACATCCATGGCTGCACTATTGCCACCTGGTGCTACATCTGCCTCAGCACCACCCCCACCCCCTCCACCACCACCATTTCCCCAAGGGCCTGAAGAGGGGAACAGGAGTGAGGATACAGAGGAGGAAGAAGAGGATGACGAGAATGAGGTAGAGGAAAACCCTACTACCCACCCTCGGCGTGATTCTTGGGTGTGGCGGTTGTTTACCGTTCATGGAAATGGTCCTAAGGCTCGTGCGAACCATGTCACCTGCAATGAGTGCAAAATGGTACTCAGTCATGGGAGGCATGGTTCGTATAGCTTTGGGACTACGACCATGAAGCGACACCTGAACTCATTCCACACTGGGGCCATTCGCAAGGTTGTACCTTGCGAAGAGCGTAGTAGGTTGATTGCCTCTACTTCATCCTCCGTTTTGGATCTTGTCACCACAAGGAACACCTCTGTGGGACAGCGTCTTCCTCAAGCTGCCTCACAGGCCATACAGAATTCTGATGACCCTTACCTTTCGAGGGTCACAGTTGTATGTATGTACTGTGACACAGTACTCTGCAGGGGGGAGCGACTTCGCAGTGCTTTTGAGACTATCGTCTCATGGCACAAGAAGACCTGCTCACTACCCAAATAAAACCCACTCTCCATCTTCCTCTCTCAGCTCGCGCTTTCTTATCCCTTTGGTTGGTGTCCCCCCTTTGCCCCCCTTTCTCCTCCTCTCCTAGTGTGTTGTGTGTAAAAAACCAAAAAAAATACAAAATAAAAGTAAAGATAAATAACGCAGGGCCCTTTGTATTTCTTGAAAGTCCGCGGACAGTTCGCGAACATAAAAAAATGGGGATGCTACCCTGTTGTAACCATTCCATTTTTCTCTGGGAGGAAGTGGTGGCTCTGAAAAGAGCCTTTGGGAGGTGTTTGTATGTCAAAAATTATAAATACTTAACACCTACTTCAAAATGGATGCTGCATTTCTAAAAAAGGTCGCAATAAATTTTGTACATTTCTCAGAAAAATCTGATTGCCAGCATAGGTAAAATGGACTCCATCCCTGCAAAAAATGTATGTACTACGATACATAATATTTTCATTGTGAAAAGAGGACATGCCAAAATCTCTTAGGAAGGCACAAACAGCCTTATTGACATTACGCCTTGCTTTCTCCATTTGTGGACCACAAGAGAAAGAACGAAGCCACATTTGTCTCTGCGCAATCCGTGAAAAAAATACTTTGGAGTTTGTAAACATGTCCATGATCTTCTGAAGTCCTTCTTTCATTGCAAATTGCAAAGAAATTCCAGACGCATGTCCTAAACTGTTCCCTCCACAATGAATTACGATTATGTCTGGATGTTCCTCTATCTTCAAAGTTGCACAGAGAGGTAGCAAGTCCAGCCACTTCATTCCACGGACTCCATGCCAGTGCACTTCCACATGTGGGAATCCAAGATCTATAGATACTCCACAGCTTTCTGCATGCACCTTCAACCAATGTATCCAGGAGTCTCCCAAAATCCACACAATCTGTTTTTTAAAACACTCAGCCATAGCTATCTGTTCCTCTCTCAGCAAAAAGAATATCTGAGAAAACCTCTCCTACCACAACACACTCACTAAACTTTACTGACCAATCCCTTGCTACATTCAATCTCATTTGCATGCCTCCCCACCCCAAATTCCCCGGATGTAATACTCGGTGTCCTAGAACTACCGCCATGTCCGCGAACATATCGTAACATGGACAGCCCTTCTACCATTTCCACTTCACTCTGTGTGCCATTCCCTCATTGGATGTAGCTAAGAAATCACATGACCATCCACCAATCAAATCCAAGACCTCTACATGTAACTGCATCATCATAGATCAGCACTGCAAATGTACAGTGAATCTCTCGGACTACAAGTCTCATACCATTGGCAAGCACGATCTACGAGAAATAGTAGACAAGTCTCCAAGATTTCTACTTGCAGCTTCGTCCATATCCATATGCATGAACACAAACTACAGGTATGCATATTTTCTATACAGTACATGAACACATTTTCTAACCGACTTTTACCTTGTATAATCTGTAAAATGAATCTATGATCATTTTTTCATTCTCCTAAAATGAACTGTGACTTACAAACCTGTATACCATTTAATTTCTTCGTACACACACACACGCAAATAATGTTAAACTAACATTTTTTAAATAAAATATATAGACTACATATGAGCAAACAAAATTATATGCACTCTCTATCATCAAATCTCAAAGAATAATATTTGTACAAACACATACTTGGTTTTAATTTTTTTAGTTTATATAATTACTTACATTTATATAGGACAAGCAGGCTATGACATTGACTCCCTCTTATGTGGAAAAGCAGGCTATCAAATGGACTCACTATTACGTGGAAAAGCTTAGTTACAGGAATAGTGGTATACAGTGGTACATTTTGACAAGCCATAGTAAAGATATTTTCTTTCCTACAGTTAGTCATAAGATAGTTTTAATGGTTTTGAGGAAGGCGCTGTGCATTTCAAGTTAAAAAATCTACGTCTAAATTAAAAACAGTGCAATATACAAACCGAATTACTAATTTCTTTCTTTTACAATTGCAGTGAAGACCATTCTCTTGAAAATAAGCAGCCGAATTTGAATTACAAAGAACAACTAAGAAGCAAACTGCTCATTTTAGAAAAAAAAGTAAGTAGATTGTTACCATAATATTTGAATTATTACTCAAACACACTCTAAGGTTAATTCATGCTACTTCTGTGCCTAAAAATTCTGCACCATTCTGGCCAAAAACCCTCCCGTCTTAAACAGTGATTTACTGGCAGAATGGCCCACAAATTCCTATTTTTCGCCACACAAATTACTCAACTCAGATTTTGTAGAAGAAACAACTGTTTTAATTGTATAGCTTTAGATACACTGTTTATACTTCTCCACACCACTGGCTTACTTTTTTCTGTCATCTGAACCCCAGTTTAGTAACACATTAATTCAAGAATACCCATCCCTAGTAGTTGTACTTCCCAATGCACAATCACACACCATTACATACATCTTTATCATCTCACTCAAACACTCATGCACACAACACACATGCATTGCAGAACACCCCAACCCATACCTTCTGTATTTTCCCAACAGACCATAAAGCATGCCTACCAAAAAGCAACTCCGTAGAAAGGAACGCAGAAGTAGAGCAAATGAAAAGAAAAGTCTCCAACATAAACATCCTTCTATAGCAGAATTTGTAAAAAAAAAGTTGAAACACAACAGCTAATACAGTCATGTAGTGAAACAGAAGAAGTTTCTAGTACAAAAACTTTGCCTCCTCTATCAAAAAGTAAAACAACCGAAAAAACAATTAACAGAAAATCAACTATCACTACAAATAAAACTTCTTCTATAAATCATGATATAGTACAAAGTAAGCATACCAAGAAAAGTATTTTAGCCAAAATGTTCCATCACAAAGTCCTTCAAACTCTTATAAAAACAGGAGAGAAACCAGGTTCAACACTTCAAAGTTATCGTAGGAAAGTAATCTTAGAAGTGTTGATAGACAGTGCACTTCTTCTCAAAAGAAAGTTATTTATATTACTGTTAAACAGAATGAAACCACTAACAAAACTAATAACTAAATTACAAAAAAGACTTCTCAATAAACGAAATGTCAACAGAAATAACTTCTTGAATATCTGTGGAGGTGAATGGAGTCACACTACAAACACAGAACCATACTTTAATGAAGAAGCCTACAAACAAAAGCAAACAAATACAATTGCCATTCATAGCAGTGGTCGAGGTTATGAAAGAGTTAATAATACCATGATGGAACAATAAGTACTCCTTACAAAAATATGCCCTGAAAACGTAGATTTACCCCTCCATTTAACTGAATCAGAACATCTAGTGTACAAATGGCCATGCACGTCAATGTGTAACATTCCCAAAAAAATGTTCAAGTCTTTACGCCAATTCCTCAATCAATATGTGAAAAGCAAAGACAAAATCAAAATTAAACTACTGCAAAATATGGATGCTTGTCCAGTACGCAAGTACACAGGACTACAAGGACATTCATTGGCCTGCATTGCAGGACCTACTTGCAAAACACCCTTCCATGATATCAAAAGGATATCAACACATCATGCAAGTATAAGAAATCTAGTTTATAAACTGTACTATGCTAAAAGTCCTGCTTTAGCACTAGCCAATTTAAATAACATTCTTCTACATGGTACAGCAAAAGACCTACTAGAAGAAATCGACTATATCCAGACAAAATATTTTGGAAGTGAAACCCACTTACAAGATGAATTAGCTGTAAACCAACTTCCAAACAAATCTGCACATGGCAACCTTTCACTACACACATACAAAATAGAAATACTAAAATTTGAAAGTACTTCAGCTGAAGTACCAAACCACGTGTGTGTATGTTGCCGCAGAACTTTTTATAAAAGTAACACAAAAACTGTAGACCTATCATACAAAATAGAAGACAATGAAGATTCTAAATGGTTTGAATTAGCTCTCTACCTTATAGCAGAAAACAAATACGTAATAACTGACCCCATAATACTTTGCAGTTACTGCACTACAAAACTTGATAACAACCAAACTCCTTCACGTGCTATCACAAATAACTTGGAATTATATCCACTACCAAAACCCCTTCAACAACTTAGGGGGTAATTCATAGAATTCAGCGCACAAGTGGCGCACGCGGCTGGCGCACAGTGTGCGCCTGCGAATCCCTGCGCCAGCCGCGTGCGCTAAAATCCATTTCCGCGCACAGCGTATTCATGGATTCCAGCCACCAAAACCAGCCGTGGCGCACATTGGCGCAGCGACCCTGCAGCAGCGCCAGTTACGCCCCCAAGAACGCCTCTCGCGCAGGGAAAAGCCATCAATATACCCAATCCAGCGCAAAGGGCTGCACTAACCCTGTACCAGCATGGCAAGCGGGCTACGTGTATCACTGGGGTGCGCGGGAAGTACTTCACGCGATTGGCCCCATGCGAGCAGGGTACGCGTATTTCAGGGGTGCGCGGGAAGTTCCACACGCGATTTCCGCAGGGTATGTGTATCTCAGGGGTGCGCGGGAAGTGCCACATGCGATTTCAGCAGGGTACGTGTATTTCAGGGGTGCGCAGGAATTTCCACACGCGATTGGGCCCGTGCGAGCAGGGTACGCGTATCTCAGGGGTGCGCGGGAAGTGCCACACGCGATTTCAGCAGGGTACGTATATTTCAGGGGTGCGCAGGAATTTCCACACGCGATTGGGGGTACGCGTATCTCAGGGGTGCGCGGGAAGTGCCACATGCGATTTCAGCAGGGTACGTGTATTTCAGGGGTGCGCGGGAAATTCCACACGCGATTTCATCATGGTACATGTATTTTAGGGTGCGGGGGAAGTTTCACACGCGACATCAGCAGGGCACGTGTATTTCAGGGGTGCGCGGGAAGTTCCACACGCGATCTCATCAGGGTACGTGTATTTCGTGGTGCAGGGGAAATTTCACACGCGACATCAGCAGGGTACGTGTATTCCAGGGGTGCGCGGGAAGTTCCACACGCGATTCCATCAGGGTACGTGTATTCCAGGGGTGCGCAGGAAGTTCCACACGCGATTCCATCAGGGTACGTGTATTCCAGAGGTGCGCAGGAAGTTCCACACGCGATTGGGCCTGTGCGAGCAGGTTATGCGCATTTCAGGGGTGCGCGGGAAGTTCCACACGCGATTCCATCAGGGTACGTGTATTACAGGGGTGCGTGGGGAGCACCACATGTGAATTGCATGTGTGGGTCCTCCCAGGTGTTACCTCTACACCCTCCACAGCCCCTGCAGGTGGCTCACACCCCAGGGGCCTACCCTGCACATGTACTGCAGGCACACCATCCACCATGGCCATGACCCCCACATGTCAACCCACATGTCAACTTGCACTACCGCCCACCAACGCATGTCCCCCTGCACCCCCAGCCACCAGGGGCACCCTCCACCAGGCCCCCACCCATGTCTCCCAGCACCCCCAGCCTCCAGGGGCAGCCTCCACCAGGCCCCCACCCATGTCTCCCACCACCCCCACCCCCACCCCCCCAGCACTGTGGGGCACCCACCACCAGGCCCCCACCCATGTCTCCCAGCACCCCCACCCCCCAGCAGTGCAGGGGCAGCCTCCACCAGGCCCCCACCCATGTCTCCCACCACCCCCACACCCCAGCCACCAGGGACAGCCTCCACCAGGCCCCCACCCATGTCTCCCACCACCCCCACCCCCCAGTCACCAGGGGCAGCCTCCACCAGGCCCCCACCCATGTCGCCCACCACCCCCACCCCCCAGCCACCAGGGGCAGCCTCCACCAGGCCCCCACCCATGTCTCCCACCACCCCCACCCCCCAGTCACCAGGGGCAGCCTCCACCAGGCCCCCACCCATGTCTCCCAGCACCCCCACCTCCCAGCCACCAGGGGCAGCCTCCACCAGCCCCCCACCCATGTCTCCCACCCCCCCACCCCCCCAGCACTGTGGGGCACCCACCACCAGGCCCCCACCCATGTCTCCCAGCACCCCCACCCCCCAGCAGTGCAGGGGCAGCCTCCACCGAGCCCCACCCGTTTCTCCCAGCACCCCAATCCCCCAGCCACCAGGGGCAGCCTCCAACAGGCCCCCAACCATGTCCTAGCACCCCCACCCCCCAGCCACCAGGGGCAGCCTCCACCAGGCACCCACCCATGTCTCCCACCACCCCCACCCCCCAGCCACCAGGGGCAGCCTCCACCAGGCCCCCACCCATGTCTCCCACCACCCCCACCCCCCCAGTCACCAGGGGCAGCCTCCACCAGGCCCCCCACCCATGTCTCCCAGCACCCCCACCCCCCAGCCACCAGGGGCAGCCTCCACCAGGCCCCCATCCATGTCTCCCACCACCCCCACCCCCCCAGTCACCAGGGGAAGCCTCCACCAGGCCCCCGCCCATGTCTCCCACCACCCCCACCCCCCAGCAGTGCAGGGACACCTGCCAGCAGGTCCCCACCCATGTCCAACTCATGTTCCCCACCACCCCCACCCCCCAGCACTGTGGGGCACCTGCCAGCAGGCCCCCACCCATGTCCAACTCATGTTCCCCACCACCCCCACCCCCCAGCACTCTGGGGCACCTGCCAGCAGGCCCCCACCCATGTCTCTCAGCACCCCCACCCCCCAGCACTGTGGGGCACCCTCCACCAGGCCCCCACCCATGTCTCCCACCACCCCCACCCCCCAGCAGTGCAGGGGCAGCCTCCACAAAGGCCCCCACCCATGTCTCCCAGCACCCCACCCCCCAGCCACCAGGGGCAGCCTCCACCAGGCCCCCACCCATGTCTCCGACCACCCCCACCCCCCAGCCACTAGGGGCAGCCTCCAACAGGCCCCCACCCATGTCTCCCACCACCCCCACCCCCAGCCACCAGGGGCAGCCTCCACCAGGCCCCCACCCATGTCTCCCACCACCCCCACCCCCCAGCACTGTGGGGCACCTGCCAGCAGGCCCCAACCCATGTCTCCCAGCACCCCCAGCCCCCAGCACTGTGGGGGACCCCTCTGCCAGGGCCCCCACCCATGTCTCCCACCACCCCCCACCCCCCCAGCAGTGCAGGGGCAGCCTCCACCAGGCCCCCACCCATGTCTCCCAGCACCCCCACCCCCCAGCCACCAGGGGCACCCTCCACCCAGGCCCCCACCCATGTCTCCCAGCACCCCCACCCCCCAGCCACCAGGGGCAGCCTCCACCAGGCCCCCACCCATGTCTCCCACCACCCCTACCCCCCCAGCAGTGCAGGGGCACCTGCCAGCAGGCCCCCACCCATGTCCAACTCATGTTCCCCACCACCCCCACCCCCCAGCACTGTGGGGCACCTGCCAGCAGGCCCCCACCCATGTCCAACTCATGTTCCCCACCACCCCCACCCCCCAGCACTGTGGGGCACCTGCCATCAGGCCCCCACCCATGTCCAACTCATGTTCCCCACCACCCCCACCCCCCAGCACTGTGGGGCACCTGCCAGCAGGCCCCCACCCATGTCCAACTCATGTTCCCCAGCACCCCCACCCCCCAGCACTGTGGGGCACCTGCCAGCAGGCCCCCACCCATGTCCAACTCATGTTCCCCACCACCCCCACCCCCCCAGCAGTGCAGGGGCACCCTTCACCAGGCCCCCACCCATGTCTCCCACCACCCCCACCCCCAGCCACCTGGGGCAGCCTCCACCAGGCCCCCACCCATGTCTGCCACCACCCCCACCCCCCAGCAGTGCAGGGGCAGCCTCCACCAGGCCCCCACCCATGTCTCCCAGCACCCCCACCCCCCAGCCACCAGGGGAAGCCTCCACCAGGCCCCCACCCATGTCTCCCAGCACCCCCACCCCCCCAGTCACCAGGGGCACCCACCACCAGGCCCCCACCCATGTCTCCCAGCACCCCCACCCCCCAGCAGTGCAGGGGCAGCCTCCACCAGGCCCCCACCCATGTCTCCCAGCACCCCCACCCCCCAGCCACCAGGGGCAGCCTCCACCAGGCCCCCACCCATGTCTCCCACCACCCCCACCCCCCAGCCACCAGGGGCAGCCTCCACCAGGCCCCCACCCATGTCTCCCACCACCCCCACCCCCCCAGTCACCAGGGGCAGCCTCCACCAGGCCCCCACCCATGTCTCCCACCACCCCTACCCCCCAGCCACCAGGGGCAGCCTCCACCAGGCCCCCACCCATTTCTCCGACCACCCCCAACCCCAGTCACCAGGGGCAGCCTCCACCAGGCCCCCACCCATGTCTCCCAGCACCCCCACCCCCCAGCCACCAGGGGCAGCCTCCACCAGGCCCCCACCCATGTCTCCCACCACCCCCACCCCCCAGTCACCAAGGGCAGCCTCCACCAGGCCCCCACCCATGTCTCCCACCACCCACACCCCCCCAGCAGTGCAGGGGCACCTGCCAGCAGGCCCTCACCCATGTCCAACTCATTTCCCCGACCACCCCCACCCCCCAGCACTGTGGGGCACCTGCCAGCAGGCCCCCACCCATGTCCAACTCATGTTCCCCACCACGCCCACCCCCCAGCACTGTGGGGCACCTGCCAGCAGGCCCCCACCCATGTCTCCCACCACCCCCTCCCCCCAGCACTGTGGGGCACCCTCCACCAGGCCCCCACCCATATCTCCCACCACCCCCACCCCCCAGCAGTGCAGGGGCAGCCTCCACCAGGCCCCCACCCATGTCTCTGAGCACCCCCACCTCCCAGCCACCAGGGGCAGCCTCCACCAGGCCCCCACCCATGTCTCCCACCACCCCCACCCCCCAGCCACCAGGGGCAGCCTCCACCAGGCCCCCACCCATGTCTCCCACCACCCCCACCCCCCAGCCACCAGGGGCAGCCTCCACCAGGCCCCCACCCATGTCTCCCACCACCCCCACCCCCCAGTCACCAGGGGCAGCCTCCACCAGGCCCCCACCCATGTCTCCCAGCACCCCACCCCCCAGCCACCAGGGGCAGCCTCCACCAGGCCCCCACCCATGTCTCCCACCACCCCCACCCCCCCAGTCACCAGGGGCAGCCTCCACCAGGCCCCCACCCATGTCTCCCACCACCCCCACCCCCCAGTAGTGCAGGGGCACCTGCCAGCAGGCCCCCACCCATGTCCAACTCATGTTCCCCACCACCCCCACCCCCCAGCACTGTGGGGCACCTGCCAGCAGGCCCCCACCCATGTCCAACTCATGTTCCCCACCACCCCCACCCCCCAGCACTGTGGGGCACCTGCCAGCAGGCCCCCACCCATGTCTCCCAGCACCCCCACCCCCCAGCACTGTGGGGCACCCTCCACGAGGCCCCCACCCATGTCTCCCACCACCCCCACCCCCAGCAGTGCAGGGGCAGCCTCCACAAGGCCCCCACCCATGTCTCCCAGCACCCCCACCTCCCAGCCACCAGGGGCAGCCTCCACCAGGCCCCCACCCATGTCTCCCACCACCCCCACCCCCCAGCCACCAGGGGCAGCCTCCACCAGGCCCCCACCCATGTCTCCCACCACCCCCACCCCCCAGCCACCAGGGGCAGCCTCCACCAGGCCCCCACCCATGTCTCCCACCACCCCCACCCCCCAGCACTGTGGGGCACCTGCCAGCAGGCCCCCACCCATGTCTCCCAGCACCCCCAGCCCCCAGTACTGTGGGGCACCCTCCGCCAGGCCCCCACCCATTTCTCCCACCACCCCCACACCCCAGCAGTGCAGGGGCAGCCTCCACCAGGACCCCACCCATGTCTCCCAGCACCCACACCCCCCAGCCACCAGGTGCACCCTCCACCAGGCCCCCACCCATGTCTCCCACCACCCCCACCCCCCAGCCGCCAGGGGCAGCCTCCACCAGGCCCCCACCCATGTCTCCCAGCATACCCCACCCCCCCAGTCACCAGGGGCAGCCTCCACCAGGCCCCCACCCATGTCTCCCACCACCCCCACCCCCCAACCACCAGGGGCAGCCTCCACCAGGCCCCCACCCATGTCTCCAACCACCCCCACCCCCCAGCACTGTGGGGCACCTGCCAGCAGGCCCCCACCCATGTCTCCCAGCACCACCAGCACTGTGGGGCACCCTCCACCAGGCCCCCACCCATGTCTCCCACCACCCCCACCCCCCAGCAGTGCAGGGGCAGCCTCCACCAGGCCCCCACCCATGTCTCCCAGCACCCCCACCCCCCAGCCACCAGAGGCAGCCTCCACCAGGCCCCCACCCATGTCACCCAGCACCCCCACCCCCCAGCCACCAGGGGCAGCCTCCACCAGGCCCCCAACCATGTCTCCCAGCACCCCCACCCCTCAGCCACCAGGGGCAGCCTCCACCAGGCCCCCACCCATGTCTCCCACCACCCCCACCCCCCAGCCACCAGGGGCAGCCTCCACCAGGCCCCCACCCATGTCTCCCACCACCCCCCCCAGTCACCAGGGGAAGCCTCCACCAGGCCCCCACCCATGTCTCCCACCACCCCCACCCCCCAGCAGTGCAGGGGCACCTGCCAGCAGGCCCCCACCCATGTCCAACTCATGTTCCACACCACCCCACCCCCCAGCACTGTGGGGCACCTGCCAGCAGGCCCCCACCCATGTCCAACTCATGTTCCCCACCACCCCCACCCCCCAGCACTCTGGGGCACCTGCCAGCAGGCCCCCACCCATGTCTCCCAGCACCCCCACCCCCCAGCACTGTGGGGCACCCTCCACCAGGCCCCCACCCATGTCTCCCACCACCCCCACCCCCCAGCAGTGCAGGGGCAGCCCCCACCAGGCCCCCACCCATGTCTCCCAGCACCCCCACCCCCCAGCCACCAGGGGCAGCCTCCACCAGGCCCCCACCCATGTCTCCCACCACCCCCACCCCCCAGCCACCAGGGGCAGCCTCCACCAGGCCCCCACCCATGTCTCCCACCACCCCCACCCCCCAGCCACCAGGGGCAGCCTCCACCAGGCCCCCACCCATGTCTCCCACCACCCCCACCCCCCAGCACTGTGGGGCACCTGCCAGCAGGCCCCCACCCATGTCTCCCAGCACCCCACCCCCCAGCACTGTGGGGCACCCTCCACCAGCTCCCACCCATGTCTCCCACCACCCCCACGCCGCAGCAGTGCAGGGGCAGCCTCCACCAGGCCCCCACCCATGTCTCCCACCACCCCCACCCCCAGCCAACAGGGGCAGCCTCCACCAGGCCCCCACCCATGTCTCCCAGCACCCCCACCCCCCCAGTCACCGGGGCAGCCTCCACCAGGCCCCCACCCATGTCTCCCACCACCCCCACCTCCCCAGCAGTGCAGGGGCACCTGCCAGCAGGCCCCCACCCATGTCCAACTCATGTTCCCCACCACCCCCACCCCCCAGCACTGCGGGGCACCTGCCAGCAGGCCCCCATCCATGCCCAACTCATGTTCCCCACCACCCCCACCCCCCAGCACTGTGGGGCACCTGCCAGCAGGCCCTCACCCATGTCCAACTCATGTTCCCCACCACCCCCACCCCCCAGCACTGTGGGGCACCTGCCAGCAGGCCCCCACCCATGTCCAACTCATGTTCCCCACCACCCCCACCCCCCAGCACTGTGGGGCACCTGCCAGCAGGCCCCCACCCATGTCCAACTCATGTTCCCCACCACCCCCACCCCCCAGCAGTGCAGGGGCACCCTCCACAAGGCCCCCACCCATGTCTCCCAGCACCCCCACCCCTCAGCCACCAGGGGCAGCCTCCACCAGGCCCCCACCCATGTCTCCCAGCACCCCCACCCCCCCAGTCACCAGGGGCAGCCTCCACCAGGCCCCCACCCATGTCTCCCACCACCCCCACCCCCCAGCAGTGCAGGGGCACCTTCCAGCAGGCCCCCACCCATGTCCAACTCATGTTCCCCACCACCCCCACCCCCCAGCACTGTGGGGCACCTGCCAGCAGGCCCCCACCCATGTCCAACTCATGTTCCCCACCACCCCCACCCCCCAGCAGTGCAGGGGCACCCTCCACCAGGCCCCCACCCATGTCTCCCACCACCCCCACCCCCCAGCCACCAGGGGCAGCCTCCACCAGGCCCCCACCCATGTCTCCCACCACCCCCACCCCCCAGCAGTGCAGGGGCAGCCTCCACCAGGCCCCCACCCATGTCTCCCAGCACCCCCACCCCCCAGCCACCAGGGGCAGCCTCCACCAGGCCCCCACCCATGTCTCCCAGCACCCCCACCCCCCAGCCACCAGGGGCAGCCTCCACCAGGCCCCCACCCATGTCTCCCAGCACCCCCACCCCCCAGCCACCAGGGGCAGCCTCCATCAGGCCCCCACCCATGTCTCCCAGCACCCCCACCCCCCAGCAGTGCAGGGGCAGCCTCCACCAGGCCCCCACCCATGTCTCCCAGCACCCCCACCCCCCAGCCACCAGGGGCAGCCTCCACCAGGCCCCCACCCATGTCTCCCACCACCCCCACCCCCCAGCCACCAGGGGCAGCCTCCACCAGGCCCCCACCCATGTCTCCCACCACCCCCACCCCCCCAGTCACCAGGGGCAGCCTCCACCAGGCCCCCACCCATGTCTCCCACCACCCCTACCCCCCAGCCACCAGGGGCAGCCTCCACCAGGCCCCCACCCATTTCTCCGACCACCCCCAACCCCAGTCACCAGGGGCAGCCTCCACCAGGCCCCCACCCATGTCTCCCAGCACCCCCACCCCCCAGCCACCAGGGGCAGCCTCCACCAGGCCCCCACCCATGTCTCCCACCACCCCCACCCCCCAGTCACCAAGGGCAGCCTCCACCAGGCCCCCACCCATGTCTCCCACCACCCACACCCCCCCAGCAGTGCAGGGGCACCTGCCAGCAGGCCCTCACCCATGTCCAACTCATTTCCCCGACCACCCCCACCCCCCAGCACTGTGGGGCACCTGCCAGCAGGCCCCCACCCATGTCCAACTCATGTTCCCCACCACGCCCACCCCCCAGCACTGTGGGGCACCTGCCAGCAGGCCCCCACCCATGTCTCCCACCACCCCCTCCCCCCAGCACTGTGGGGCACCCTCCACCAGGCCCCCACCCATATCTCCCACCACCCCCACCCCCCAGCAGTGCAGGGGCAGCCTCCACCAGGCCCCCACCCATGTCTCTGAGCACCCCCACCTCCCAGCCACCAGGGGCAGCCTCCACCAGGCCCCCACCCATGTCTCCCACCACCCCCACCCCCCAGCCACCAGGGGCAGCCTCCACCAGGCCCCCACCCATGTCTCCCACCACCCCCACCCCCCAGCCACCAGGGGCAGCCTCCACCAGGCCCCCACCCATGTCTCCCACCACCCCCACCCCCCAGTCACCAGGGGCAGCCTCCACCAGGCCCCCACCCATGTCTCCCAGCACCCCACCCCCCAGCCACCAGGGGCAGCCTCCACCAGGCCCCCACCCATGTCTCCCACCACCCCCACCCCCCAGTCACCAGGGGCAGCCTCCACCAGGCCCCCACCCATGTCTCCCACCACCCCCACCCCCCAGTAGTGCAGGGGCACCTGCCAGCAGGCCCCCACCCATGTCCAACTCATGTTCCCCACCACCCCCACCCCCCAGCACTGTGGGGCACCTGCCAGCAGGCCCCCACCCATGTCCAACTCATGTTCCCCACCACCCCCACCCCCCAGCACTGTGGGGCACCTGCCAGCAGGCCCCCACCCATGTCTCCCAGCACCCCCACCCCCCAGCACTGTGGGGCACCCTCCACGAGGCCCCCACCCATGTCTCCCACCACCCCCACCCCCCAGCAGTGCAGGGGCAGCCTCCACAAGGCCCCCACCCATGTCTCCCAGCACCCCCACCTCCCAGCCACCAGGGGCAGCCTCCACCAGGCCCCCACCCATGTCTCCCACCACCCCCACCCCCCAGCCACCAGGGGCAGCCTCCACCAGGCCCCCACCCATGTCTCCCACCACCCCCACCCCCCAGCCACCAGGGGCAGCCTCCACCAGGCCCCCACCCATGTCTCCCACCACCCCCACCCCCCAGCACTGTGGGGCACCTGCCAGCAGGCCCCCACCCATGTCTCCCAGCACCCCCAGCCCCCAGTACTGTGGGGCACCCTCCGCCAGGCCCCCACCCATGTCTCCCACCACCCCCACACCCCAGCAGTGCAGGGGCAGCCTCCACCAGGACCCCACCCATGTCTCCCAGCACCCACACCCCCCAGACACCAGGGGCACCCTCCACCAGGCCCCCACCCATGTCTCCCACCACCCCCACCCCCCAGCCGCCAGGGGCAGCCTCCACCAGGCCCCCACCCATGTCTCCCAGCATACCCCACCCCCCCAGTCACCAGGGGCAGCCTCCACCAGGCCCCCACCCATGTCTCCCACCACCCCCACCCCCCAACCACCAGGGGCAGCCTCCACCAGGCCCCCACCCATGTCTCCAACCACCCCCACCCCCCAGCACTGTGGGGCACCTGCCAGCAGGCCCCCACCCATGTCTCCCAGCACCACCAGCACTGTGGGGCACCCTCCACCAGGCCCCCACCCATGTCTCCCACCACCCCCACCCCCCAGCAGTGCAGGGGCAGCCTCCACCAGGCCCCCACCCATGTCTCCCAGCACCCCCACCCCCCAGCCACCAGAGGCAGCCTCCACCAGGCCCCCACCCATGTCACCCAGCACCCCCACCCCCCAGCCACCAGGGGCAGCCTCCACCAGGCCCCCAACCATGTCTCCCAGCACCCCCACCCCTCAGCCACCAGGGGCAGCCTCCACCAGGCCCCCACCCATGTCTCCCACCACCCCCACCCCCCAGCCACCAGGGGCAGCCTCCACCAGGCCCCCACCCATGTCTCCCACCACCCCCCCCAGTCACCAGGGGAAGCCTCCACCAGGCCCCCACCCATGTCTCCCACCACCCCCACCCCCCAGCAGTGCAGGGGCACCTGCCAGCAGGCCCCCACCCATGTCCAACTCATGTTCCACACCACCCCACCCCCCAGCACTGTGGGGCACCTGCCAGCAGGCCCCCACCCATGTCCAACTCATGTTCCCCACCACCCCCACCCCCCAGCACTCTGGGGCACCTGCCAGCAGGCCCCCACCCATGTCTCCCAGCACCCCCACCCCCCAGCACTGTGGGGCACCCTCCACCAGGCCCCCACCCATGTCTCCCACCACCCCCACCCCCCAGCAGTGCAGGGGCAGCCCCCACCAGGCCCCCACCCATGTCTCCCAGCACCCCCACCCCCCAGCCACCAGGGGCAGCCTCCACCAGGCCCCCACCCATGTCTCCCACCACCCCCACCCCCCAGCCACCAGGGGCAGCCTCCACCAGGCCCCCACCCATGTCTCCCACCACCCCCACCCCCCAGCCACCAGGGGCAGCCTCCACCAGGCCCCCACCCATGTCTCCCACCACCCCCACCCCCCAGCACTGTGGGGCACCTGCCAGCAGGCCCCCACCCATGTCTCCCAGCACCCCACCCCCCAGCACTGTGGGGCACCCTCCACCAGCTCCCACCCATGTCTCCCACCACCCCCACGCCGCAGCAGTGCAGGGGCAGCCTCCACCAGGCCCCCACCCATGTCTCCCACCACCCCCACCCCCAGCCAACAGGGGCAGCCTCCACCAGGCCCCCACCCATGTCTCCCAGCACCCCCACCCCCCCAGTCACCAGGGGCAGCCTCCACCAGGCCCCCACCCATGTCTCCTACCACCCCCACCTCCCCAGCAGTTCAGGGGCACCTGCCAGCAGGCCCCCACCCATGTCCAACTCATGTTCCCCACCACCCCCACCCCCCAGCACTGCGGGGCACCTGCCAGCAGGCCCCCATCCATGTCCAACTCATGTTCCCCACCACCCCCACCCCCCAGCACTGTGGGGCACCTGCCAGCAGGCCCTCACCCATGTCCAACTCATGTTCCCCACCACCCCCACCCCCCAGCACTGTGGGGCACCTGCCAGCAGGCCCCCACCCATGTCCAACTCATGTTCCCCACCACCCCCACCCCCCAGCACTGTGGGGCACCTGCCAGCAGGCCCCCACCCATGTCCAACTCATGTTCCCCACCACCCCCACCCCCCAGCAGTGCAGGGGCACCCTCCACAAGGCCCCCACCCATGTCTCCCAGCACCCCCACCCCCCAGCCACCAGGGGCAGCCTCCACCAGGCCCCCACCCATGTCTCCCAGCACCCCCACCCCCCCAGTCACCAGGGGCAGCCTCCACCAGGCCCCCACCCATGTCTCCCACCACCCCCACCCCCCAGCAGTGCAGGGGCACCTTCCAGCAGGCCCCCACCCATGTCCAACTCATGTTCCCCACCACCCCCACCCCCCAGCACTGTGGGGCACCTGCCAGCAGGCCCCCACCCATGTCCAACTCATGTTCCCCACCACCCCCACCCCCCAGCAGTGCAGGGGCACCCTCCACCAGGCCCCCACCCATGTCTCCCACCACCCCCACCCCCCAGCCACCAGGGGCAGCCTCCACCAGGCCCCCACCCATGTCTCCCACCACCCCACCCCCCAGCAGTGCAGGGGCAGCCTCCACCAGGCCCCCACCCATGTCTCCCAGCACCCCCACCCCCCAGCCACCAGGGGCAGCCTCCACCAGGCCCCCACCCATGTCTCCCAGCACCCCCACCCCCCAGCCACCAGGGGCAGCCTCCACCAGGCCCCCACCCATGTCTCCCAGCACCCCCACCCCCCAGCCACCAGGGGCAGCCTCCATCAGGCCCCCACCCATGTCTCCCAGCACCCCCACCCCCCAGCCACCAGGGGCAGCCTCCACCAGGCCCCCACCCATGTCTCCCAGCACCCCCACCCCCCCAGTCACCAGGGGCACCCACCACCAGGCCCCCACCCATGTCTCCCAGCACCCCCACCCCCCAGCAGTGCAGGAGCAGCCTCCACAAGGCCCCCACCCATGTCTCCCAGCACCCCCACCCCCCAGCCACCAGGGGCAGCCTCCACCAGGCCCCCACCCATGTCTCCCAGCATCCCCACCCCCCAGCCACCAGGGGCATCCTCCACCAAGCCCCCACCCATGTCTCCCACCACCTCCACCCCCCAGCCACCAGGGGCAGCCTCCACCAGGCCCCCACCCATGTCTCCCACCACCCCCACCCCTCCAGTCACCAGGGGCAGCCTCCACCAGGCCCCCACCCATGTCTCCCACCATCCCCACCCCCCAGCAGTGCAGGGGCAGCCTCCACCAGGCCCCCACCCATGTCTCCCAGCACCCCCACCCCCCAGCCACCAGGGGCAGCCTCCACCAGGCCCCCACCCATGTCTCCCAGCACAATGAACAGCAACACGAAGAAGAACTCCAGGCCCAACTAGATAAGGACACTCCTGACAGTAGTCAACCTTCTGTCACAGGAAGCCAAGAACCACTGGTAGACCCACTAATAAGAAATGAGGCAGAATTAGCTACGATAGAAGTAGAAAACACCATGTGTCAGTATGAAGAAAAAGAAGACTTAACTATACTACAATCAAAGCTTAACAATGAGCATCGTAGCATTTTTCAAGAAGTAACAAAAGAAATTACACATGGTGTGCAACATGAAAACAAACAATGCACCTGTCAAAATTACAAACCTGTACTATTGTATGTCAGTGGTGAAGCTGGTTCTGGCAAAACATTCCTAATCAAAATCATCAGTAAGTTCCTTCAACAATTGACAAACAACAAACTGTCAGCTGTTGTCACTGCCCCCACAGGTTTAGCTGCCTACAACATAGGTGGTGTCACTTTACACCGATTACTACTCCTGCCAGTAGAAAACCAAAACAAATTAGATTATTACAAGCTTTCTGCAGAAGCTGCAATGGAACTACGCAGAGTATTGAAACAAATGAAAATGCTACTAATAGATGAAGTGAGCATGGTGTCCAACCTAATGTTGGCTTTGATTCACCTCAGATTACAAGTAGTACTCAAAACAAACTGTGAAGCGCTCTTTGCAGGAAAACACATTATTGTTTTCGGAGATCTTCTTCAATTGACACCAGTAAAAGGTGAGCCTATTTTTAAAACATTAGGACACAAACTCTGCCATAAAACTGTTGGCAGCATTGGAAATGTCAACCTTTGGCAACATTTCCAATACAGAGAATTAACAGAAAACATGTGCCAATCTGCAGATCTCACTTATGCCAACATCTTAAAAAGTATCAGAGTTGGTATACTTTCTAAAGAAGCAGAAGCAATATTGAAAACCCGGCACATTCATGCACTTTATGGTGATAATGCATGTGCTACAGATGTTATGGAACAATTAGCCCACAAAAATGTCAATTGTATGGCCTTAATGCCAACTCTTGCAAGCGGTTTCAAATTCAATGAAATAATGTTAAATAAAGAAATGCAACCAATAATGGAAATTAGCGCCACAGACAAACTAGATGTACATGGAATGACACTACCCTTGTGTGACCAAGCCACAACAAGACTGAATAGTTTAGAAAAATCAATCTCAAACACAGCAGGCTTGGAAAAGATATTAAAATTATCCTTAAATTGCAGAGTAATGCTGAAATGTAACCTTGACGTGGACCAAGGACTAGTTAATGGAGCACTGGGTACAGTTGTTGGCTTTCAAACATACCCACGTGACAACAAAATTCAATTTGTCAATATTCTCTTTGACAAACTTTCAGAAGTAAAAAGAATAGGACGCTCAACAGCTCGATTCCTTCTCTTCAAAGACATGTATGTACGCAGAGAACAATTTTCTCTAACTCTTGCATACGCAGTCACCATTCATAAATCACAAGGTCTTACCCTAGACAAAGCAATGATAGACATTGGTAACACAGTCTTTAAAGAAGGCATGAGCTACGTAGCACTATCACCCTTACGTACACTTGACAGTCTATTTCTAATCAACTTTGATGCAGGTAAAATAAATGCTGATATTCCTTGCATTTTAGAATACAATAGACTTCGTTCACTATACACTCCGCATCTAAACACATATTCTGTTCCACAAAAAGTAAAACATTATAAAAGAAAAATAAATCAAACAGAAAAGCAACAGGATGTCACTGCAAATACTCCAAAGAGAGTAAAAGAAAGTAATACTTCATCAAGTGCCACAAGCAAAAAATAATCAATTAGGGAAAGTAAACCAGGTACTTCTTTAAAGAAGGTAGACAAACTCCAAAAAAATCAATCAGATACAGAACTACCTGGTCCATTTAAACTCTCAAATATAGTTGGTGTAAGTTGCTACACAAATGTAGCAATGAATATTCATTTTCAATTACCATCAATTGTTGAGAACATTTACTTACACAGTACAGACCCATTGTGTTTGCAAATGTTAGTACTTCACAGAAATGCAGCAAACAGTCCTGACAACACGTATAGTGTTTATGGAATAAGACAACAATTGGACTACTGTGCTGGAATGGTGAAATTCACTATAAACGCACAGAAAGATACACAAGAATTTCTAATGTACTTACTATTAGTACCGAAAAACAAAAACATACCAATAAATGAAATCTTCCAGATTTCATACATGTGGAAACATACATGCACTCTCTGCAACAATGTGACACAAGAACAAATCCCCAATGAGCGCTTTGTATATATATCAATACCTAATTGTGAATCTGTTCCATTTCAGCAACTTGTAAAAAATGCAAACCATGGTAGATTATGTTTGACCTGCAATTCAGATAATCGCTCCACTTTAGTAATACAAACACATAGTAAATACGTAATACTAATGCTTCTACGTTACAATGCAGATGGTACCAAAAAGAACTGCAAGCTGACTGGATTCACACATGGTCAAATATCACTTGGTAGGAAAACCTTCACAACAATAGGTATAATCTACCACGCAGGAGCCACAACCAACTCAGGGCACTACACTGCATATATAAAAAAGAAATGTGGATGTTTTGAATGTAATGATAGTACCGTTACTCTAAAGCAGAGATTACCAGCAAATCTTACAAACGCTTATTTAATGTTCTTAAAACCAAAATTTGATAATGAAAGTGTACTTAAACCTTAAGTACACTTGTAGTAAAAAAATATAAACTGTCACAATATTCCAAAAGCTATCTAACTGCCCAAAGATGCTACAACAACTAATCAGATAAATTAATACCACTCAAATAGAGCAAAAAATAGACAGTTAGAATACGCCAATTGGTATCTAACTGTCCCAAAATTTAGAAATATCCAAATAGATAAAGCAATACCACAGAATTATATTAAAAAAAACAGTTCGAATACGCCTAATGGTATCTAACTGCTCCAAAATTTTACAATATCCAAACAAATATCTAATATCTTACTGCTCCCAAAAACTGGAACAATCCAATGTATAAAGCATTAACCAGAAACAAGTAAACACTGAAAATAAACAGACAAATAAATTGTAGCATAACAGAAAAAGTTTTTTTTTAATACAACATGATTTTTTTTTCTCCCACAGACCCAATGATTTTAGCAACAAACACAGAAACTGAGCAAATTGCACAGTACTCTGGTTTGTCATCTACTAAATATGAGGCTAAAAAAAAAGAAAAAATTGTGATTGTACAATGTAATAAGTCTTTATAAAATACTAATACTAACATGCTATTTTCTTTTATCACAGAAATGAACAAGAAAAAACATGGACTCCCGTTACTAAACCAAATAGTAAGTATAACATGATAAATACAACTATTGCAGCATATCACACCCATACTGGCTTATAACATTGTTCCTTATAAATTTATTTTTGACCCAAAGTTATAAGCCACTATGAGTGTGATATGCTGCGGTGCTTGTGGCCAGGGCATAGACTCTTGGGTGCATGGCATATGAGTGTGATATGCTGCGGTGGTTGTGGCCAGGGCATAGAGTCTTGAGTGCATGGCCAAATGGCCATGCATCCAACATTCTATACCCTGGCCACAACCACCGCAGCATATCACACCCATAGATTCAAGCATTTCAACCATTTTAATGTCCGTGGACACAAGTAAGTCCCTAGAACACATTCAACTTGCCAGAGGTTGATACGGACAGCGTCATCAGTACACCCCCATTTTCTTTATGTACGAACATTTCAGGACACCGCGAGTGTTCTTAGAACACTTTCAGCTTGACAACGAACAATACAGACAAAGTCTTCAGGACACCCCCTGCGAACATTCCAGGACCCCACGGGTCTTCTTAGAACACTTTAAACTTGACACCGAATCCATTCTGTTTATTTACAAACATTTCAGAACAGCCATGTTGTCCGCAGACAAATCGAACACAACAAAAGCGTATAGCACATAAAAAAAATACAACATTGCACTTATCTCATACTCCCCCACCCTCCACAAACACTCTTACACACCAACACACTCCACTAAATACAATTTTTAAACCAAGTTTCACCTCACCGTCCGCGGTCGTCCGCGAATGCAAGATGTCGGGCGCCACCAAAAATCTGACGCGCTTCACGCCCCACGCTGTCCAATCAGTGAACACGTCGGATGTCCGCGGACATCGCGCAAGCCGCTCGGCCAATCAGGGCACTGTCCCTGGAGCGAACTGGGAAGTCTGTCCGCAAAGCGAACGGAGATATCACTAATTTTTTTGCCTTACATTTTGGTCATTTTAAAAAAAACTACTGGACGGATTTACACCAAATTTGCAAAAGCACGCTTTCGGGACCAAGCCCCCGCTCCTGCCGCAAATTTGGTGTAAATCTGTCCAGCGGTTTGGCCTGTGGCTGTGCGCAAAGTTTTTTCCCATTATGTCTATAGGAAAAAACACAAGTTTTGGGACCCCCCCTATAACTTTTCCCCCCCTGCACACAAATTCAGAGTGGGCCATATACTTTTTTTGCAAGTTTTGGTGAGGATTCGTCCAGAGGGAGCGAAGATATAAGCCACCCAAAAAATGCTCTTCCTATGGAAACACCAACTTAACCATAACTACATGGACGCGGGTAATATATATATATATATATATATATATATATATATATATATAAAGTCAATGATAATAAAGAGTATGGTTAATCTTTGAGGTACAGAAGCACTGAATAGATTCACTAGATATCGAAAAGACAAGATACAATATTATCCTTCTATCTGTAAAAAATAATTAGTTAAAGAACACACACTTTAAGAAACATAATTTTATGATCCTCATATCTAGTATGCAGCGCATCACTTGCACTATAAAAGATAAAACATGTGTGCGTACACCACTGTTGTTCTCTTCAAACATAGTGATTGTTGGGCAATTGGGAAAAAAATCTGAGGTGGATTTATACAAGTTGCAGTACACCTTTACATTCCACTTCTGACACCACTGTCACTTCCTCCCAACCTCATCCAATTTTTTCTACAGCTGAGCTACAAGACAGCCAAGAACATGAAAAAAATAATCATTCGGTTATGGGGGGAAAAAACATTGTGGACTGAAAAAAAACAACTACATGAAAAAAACGTGTGGGTGTCACCTGCTTTATCCCCACTCAAAAACAATCCAAATGCTCAAAGAACTGTTGCTCATAAATCACAGTATTTTCGGGTCAAGGAGAAACACTGTAAGAAGGACATTCAGGAAGTGCAGTGTCCTTTTTGTACAATGAACCATCTCAAATTTTGAGAAGCTCAACTTTCATCTACCACCTTTTTCACGTTCATACACATGATGCGGAGGAACCCTATAGGAAGGCTTTTGTTAAAAACCTTTTCAGCACATAGTCCATAATCAGCAGACCACTGTACAAGTGCAACAAAGTAAACCTTTACCCTCAAAAACCCGCATAAAAAAAGAAATAGCTACATGAAAATACTATTGAATTTAAACAGCATATTTCTAAAATGTAAATAAACATCAAAATGTACTGTAATTAGCAGGGTAATTCATAGAATTCAGCGCAAAGGTGGTGCACGCGGCTGGCGCACAGTGTTCGCATGCGACATTCTGTGCCAGCCACGTGGCCAAAATCCATTTCCGCGCACAGCGTATTCATGGATTTTAACATCCATTACCAGCCGTGGTGCAAAGTGGCGCAGCGACCCTGCAGCAGTGCTAGTTACGCCCCCAACCACTCCCCGTGCGCCATGTACAGCGCACAAATCCCGTACATGGCGCACAGGCCAGTGGACCAGCATACAGCCCCCCAACCACAAAAATGCCTGCAAAACTCCCCGCGCACCCCTCCGAATACATGTTCACCGCTGTGTGGGGAGAATCACACGCGATTGGCCCTGTGCGAGCGCGGTACGTGTATTTCGGGGGTTCGCGGGGAGTTTCACACGCGATTGGCCCTGTGCGAGCGGGGTACGTGTATTTCGGGGGTTCGCTGGGAGTTTCACACGCGATTGGCCCTGTGCGAGCGGGGTACGTGTATTACTGGGGTTCGTGGGGAGTTTCACACGCGATTGGCCCTGTGCGAGCAGGGTACGTGTATTACTGGGGTTCGCGGGGAGTTTCACACGCGATTGGCCCTGTGCGGGCAGGGTACGTGTAATACTGGGGTTTGCGGGGAGTTTCACACGTGATTGGCCCTGTGCGAGCGGAGCACGTGTATTTCGGGGGTGCGTGGGAAATTTCATATGCAATTGGCCCTTTGCGAGTGGGGTACGTGTATTACTGGGGTTCACAAGGAGTTTCACAAGTGATTGGCCCTGTGCGAAGGGGGTACGTGTATATCAGGGGTGCGCGGGAAGTTCCACACGAGATTGGCCCTTTGCGAGCGGGGTACGTGTATTACTGGGGTTCGCGGGCAGTTTCACACGCAATTTCGCTGTCAGACTGGGGTACATGTATCCAGTGGGCAGCGCGGGGAGTCCCACACATGAATTGGCAGTGTTGGTCCTCCCAGGTGTGCCCTCTACCCCCTTCCACGGCCCAGCAGGCAGCCCACACCACAGGGGACTACCCAGCACCCCTGGTCATGTCCCGCAGGCAGCCCATCCACCATGAGCATGCTCCCCAGCCAGCCCACATGTCACCTTGCACTAGTGATCACCAACTCATGTCCCCCTCCACCCCCACCCTCCAGCAGTGAGGGGCACCTGCCAGCAGGCCCCGACTCAGTTCCCCCAGCACCCCCACCCACCCAGCATTGACGGGCACCTGCCAGCAGGCCCCGGCTCATGTCCCCCAGCACCCCCATCCCCCAGCAGAGAGGGGCACCTGCCAGCAGGCCCCGACTCATGTCCCCCAGCACCCCCACCCTCCAGCATTGTCGGGCACCTGCCAGCAGGCCCCGACTCATGTCCCCCAGGACCCCCACCCACCCAGCATTGACAGGCACCTGACAGCAGACCCCGACTCAGGTCCCCCAGCACCCCCACCCACCCAGCATTGATGGGCACCTGCCAGCAGGCCCGGACTCATGTCCCCCAGCACTCCCACCCCCCAGCATTGACGGGCACCTGCCAGCAGGCCCCGACTCATGTCCCCCAGTAACCCCACCCCCCAGCAGTGAGGGGCACCTGCCAGCAGGCCCCGATTCATGTCTCCCAGCACCCCCACCCACCCGGTAGTGAGCCGCAGGCCCTGACTCATGTCTCCCAGCACCCCCACCCAGCCAGCATTGACGGGCACCTGCCAGCAGGCCCCGACTCATGTCCCCCAGCACCCCAACCACCCAGAATTGACGGGCACCTGCCAGCAGGCCCCGACTCATGTCCCCCGGCACCCCCACCCACCCAGCATTGATGGGCACCTGCCAGCAGGCCCAGACTCATGTCCCCCAGCACCCCCACCCACCCAGCATTGACGGGCACCTGCCAGCAGGCTCCGACTCATGTCCCCCAGCACCCCACCCCCCAGCATAGACGGGCACCTGCCAGCAGGCCCCGACGCATGTCCCCCCCTACATGACATAAAGATGCACAATCATGGCCCACATCTCCACCGAAATACCACAGCATGCCACCCCAGTCTTGAGACGCAATGATTTCCCAATCCACCCCACACTGACATGCCTATCTCAAGACACAAACCAAAAGTCAACTAAGTACATCAACACATGTCCGTCACACACACACACTGGTTGGCATTGATTGTGTAAACCCACATTTTCACATGCATGAACTCAATGAGTGAATCACACACATAGAAGTAAAATATCAAAATGTATTATGGAGAAAAATAAAGCAATGAAATGAAAGCATAAAAAAATTGCAAACATGAAATGAAAAGCATGTCCAAAAGATGAGTACATGAAAAGTATAACCAATCCAAAGAAATCCAAAAGAAAAATAGTCCAAACTCTCCCTCCACCAAAGCAAATCCAAAGGAAACGTAAAAAGTAAAATGCATTAATCCATGGTGAAATCCAAAGAAAAAGTTCCAATAAATCCATTGTCCAACTATGTGCAATCAATTGTCAAGGGTCCATGAGCCCAACGAAAGAACAGAAACCTATGAGAAAAACTACCTAATAAAAAACTATATACAAATGTGTGGGGCAAAGTCCAAACACCCCAAAATAAAGGAAAACGAAAATGAAACCTAACACTAAAAACTATATACAATGGCGGCAAGCTATTCCGACGGCTCACTTTCCGATTTCCCGGGCCAGGGCATCATCGAACTCCTGCTCAATGTCCTGGAGGCGGTCCTCCTCCATGACCCCGAGGGTTCATCAGGGACGATGCCATGTTGACCTCCAACTCCCTGTGAATTGCTTCGAGGCACTCGGCCCGCCTCAGTGCCCTCCGCATGGAGTTCTCTGACCTGACCATTGTGAGCCATGCCTCTTCAGCCCGCCGGCCCTCCGCATCTATGGCCTGGCCCAACCGCTGCCACACGGAAGACACTTCCAATCCCGAGTCCTCCTGCCCTCTGGCCGATGCCTGCCCCTCGGATGTTGAAGGCCCGAGCCATCATGGCTCCCACCTTGTTGCTGCTGCTGCTGTGCCTGTGCCTGTGCCCTGGCTCTTGCTGCCTGCACGTCCTCCTCCTGCTGGGGTGCAGTTGTTGAGGTGGCCCCCCCTGCTGGACGTCCGACTCCCGACTGTGGCAGGGATGTGGCTGTCATGATGCCTACCCCCGGAGTACCAGGCCAGGCCCAGCACCCCCGGGAGCAGGCATCATGCCCCTGGGTAAAAGCCCAGCGGCCCCTTATAGGCGCCAGGCTCATAAAGGAAAGTGTTTGGTGCACTTACCTGATGCAGACCATGCTGCATACTCACCTGATGCAGACCATGCTGCATGAAGACCCAAGCCAAATGAGGCTTAGGAGGGACTATTTTACTGAAGGGACTATTTTGTTACTTGGTGGGGCTGTGGAAGAATACTTACCTAGGACTTCTTCCAAGGCTATTAAAGCCACGCCCGGACAGCCACAGGTGCTTCCCGTTGTTCTGCATCCCAGCAGCTGAACGCTCACCGTGTCTGCTCCTGCACCTAGACTCCAGCCACGCCCGCCTCGAACCTGGAACACCTGTAAGGAAAGAAGAGAAGAGAAAGGTGAAAACCAAGAACTTGTTCAAACTTCTTACCTGCATCCGGAATCTTCACGCCAGCATTCTTGAAGAAAGACTTACATTTAAAAGCATTGCGTTGCTCGCTGCAGCGCCGCGCTTCACTCACCTGTCCTCGAGACATCTCCCGGCTCCATCGCGGCTGTCAGCACCGGTCGCTACATCTCTGCACCTAGGGGAGAGAAGAAGAGACAAAAGGTGAGCAGAGGGAACACAAGAGGAAAGCCGAATTTTCAGCCATAATACTTTCGGCTTTTCTTGGTGAACCATTCCACATTTCGGGTCGGCGCCGCTTCGTTGGCAGGTACCGCACCCCGGCCCCTATGGGGAAAGGACAAAAGACATTACTGGGGAATTATAAAGCTATTTAGAGGGGTCGCCCTCATCACTAACTCACCTGATTTTACCATCGGCAATTTAACCCCTCAATGCATCGCCTTCGTTCTGCACCTGAAATAAAGGACAGATCACAGGTTAGGAAGACAACATAAAAAGAGGCTCACACTTGAACTTTTGAATCTTCATACTTACGGCGTATCGCTCAGAAAAGTCAAGTGGATTTTGCTAGCGCCATTCTGAAAACCAGTGAAGTAACTGGACGAATGCGCGCCCCTGCACCAGAAGCAGGATGGAGAGTTCATCCTTCCAAACCTCTGCGTCCTAAAACCAGCAAAGATGTCATCACCACAGTTGATGGAACCGAAATTGCCTCTGGACCGGTAACACATTCCACAGCTGAGGTGACACTTGTAGGTCCGGACGGCCATCGGGAGGCAGTTGTGTTTGATGTAATCAAGGCTCCACAGTTTCAGGTTATTCTCGGAATCCCTTGGTTAGAGACACATAATCCTTGAATTGATTGGCGAGCGAAGAGAATAACCTTCCCGGATTGTACACAAACCTGCTACCCAGAAAATCTGAAGATCAGTCTAGCATCAGTAACCTCTGTCTCCATGCAACTACCTCCGGAATACCAAGACTTTCAGGACGTCTTCCAAAAGGAACAGGCCAACACGTTACCTCATCACAGATCGTACCATTGCCAAATCGATCTGGTGCCCGGTGCACAACCCCCTTGTAGCAGGATTTATGCCCTTACTGAACCGGAGAATCTGCATTTGAGACAATATTTAGATCAATACCTAGCCAATGGTTTCATTCGCCCGACAAAGTCTCCGGCATCCTCGGCTTTGTTCTTCGTGCCAAAAAAAGAAGGCGACCTTAGAACTTGTATCGATTACCGTGCATTGAACCAGATAACTGTTAAAATTCGTTACCCTCTGCCTTTGATCCCTGAACTCCTTGACCAGGTGAAGGACGCTTGCGTATACACCAAGTTAGATTTCCGGGGGGCTTATCATCTGGTACGAGTAAAAGAAGGCGACGAATGGAAAACGGCCTTCCGTACAAAAGATGGACTATTCGAATACCAGGGGATGCTTTCGGGTTGTGCAACGCGCCTGCTGCCTTCCAATTCTTCATGAAAGATGTCCTTCGGGAACTCATCAATGTCTGTGTTGTCGTGTATATCGATGACATTCTGGTGCACTCCTCTTCGCAATCAGATCACAGAAAACATGTCAGGGCCGTCCTAGAGAAATTGCGCCAGCACAAACTGTTTGCAAAGCTGGAAAAATGCGTTTTCCATACCACCGAGGTTGAGTTTCTTGGATTCATCCTGACACCTAAAGGGGTCCGAATGGACTCACGGAAAGTGGATGCCATCCTCAAATGGCCATCACCTAGTTCGGTGAAAGGTGTCCAAAGCATGCTTGGTTTTGCCAATTTTTATCGCAGGTTTATCCCGGAATTTTCACGTGTGGTGCAACCCATCACTGCACTCTTGTGGAAAAATAAACGTTTTGAATGGACCGAGGAAGCTGAACAGGCCTTTCAGGAATTGAAAGCTAAATTTACGTCCGCACCTATTTTGAAACACTGGCGTCCCGATCTCCCATATATAGCCGAAACCGACGCGTCCAGCTTAGCCATGGGAGCTGTCCTGTCTCAGAGAGAACCCGAAACCAACCAACTGCACCCCGTGGCATTTTGGTCCAGAAAGTTCTCGCCGCCGGAGATAAATTATGCAATCACTGATAAGGAATTATTAGTCCGCCTTTAAGGCTTGGCGGCATTATCTTCTTGGCGCCAGGCATACCATCACCGTCATCACTGATCACCGAAATTTACAATATTTAAAAACTGCCAAGGCTCAGCCTTCACGACAGCTCCGATGGGCTTTGTTCTTTGCTGGGTTTGATTTTGTAATCACTTACCGTCCCGGCTGTAAGAATGGCAAAGCGGACGCGCTATCTCGAATTGGAATGGGAGAAATGGACACAAACTCAGAACCTGTGCCGATAATTCCCGAACAAAGAATTTTGGGGATAACCACTTTACAAACCCTTGAAGACATTCAAGCACGGGTAAAACAATTCCTGGACTCTTCAGCCTTGCAGGATTGGATCAAAAGGGGGTCTTACTTTTCAGTCAACAATGGCTTACCTTACTTCCAAGGACGCTTATTTTTGCCAGAAAAGGAATTGCAAGAACTGGTTATTTCCCGTCATCATGATACTTTGATGGAAGGACATCCTGGCATTGCCAAAACAGAGGAAAAAATAAAACGACAATTCTGGTGGCCTTCCTGGCGAAAGGATATTAAATCTTTCGTGATGTCCTGTGGAGTTGCGCCCAAAACAAAGGTCAAAAAACAAAACCCGCCGGTCTTCTTCAACCCTTAGACATTCCACCATCACCTTGGCACACCTTGTCACTAGATTTTATCACGGACCTGCCCTCTTGTAATGGATACAATACTATTCTGGTTGTGGTGGATTTATTTTCCAAGATGGCCCATTTTATTCCGTTGAAAGGATTACCTTCAGCTTTTGTTCTTGCCAAGGAATTCCTCGAAAATATCATCTGTTTGCATGGATTCCCGTCCATACTAGTCTCCGATCGGGGAAGCCAGTTTATTTCTCATTTTTGGAAAAAGTGTTGTCAACTGGCACAAATTGACGTAAGACTCTCAACCAGCCACCACCCACAGACCGATGGTCAGACGGACAGAACGAACCAGACCCTTGAACAATATCTATGATGTATGTTGCACCAATCGGAGGGTAATTGGAAGGATATTTTATGGGTGGCTGAATATGCATACAATAACTCGATACACTCTGGAACTGGTCAGAGCCCCTTTTATACCCTATATGGACATCACCCTCGTACTTCAGACTTGGACTCACCTTTGAGCCTTGAAATGCCCGCAATGGACCATTTGCATTCTACGATTACTCAAGCCTTCAAGGATGCAACTGCACACTTACAACATGCGAAAGGGAAATACAAAAAGAATGCGTATCTGCATCGAAGAGAGGCGCCTCCATACCAAATAGGGAATCAAGTATGGTTGGCTACCAAACACTTATCGCTAAAGGGACCTCGGACTTTTAATCCAAGGTATTTAGGCCCTTACTCGATCAAAGCTATAATTAACCCAGTGGCAGTCAAGCTAGATCTACCAGCTAACATGCGGATTCACCCCGTTTTTCATGTGTACCTTTTGAAACCAGTGCAACCAGGAACCAGATTAATAAAGCCACCAGAACCATTCCAGGTAGATGGGGAGCCTGAATTCGAGGTGAAGAACATTTTGGATTCTAAGATCTCAAAATCAAAACTTTTCTATCTAATTGATTGGAAGGGGTACGGGCCTCAGGAAAGGTCTTGGAAACCCATCGACCACGTACATGCACCTCGGCTAGTAAAAAGGTTCCATCGGAATTTCCCAAACAAACCGAAACCTCCAGAGGTAACGACCTTGGGAGGGGCCTTGGGGGGGGAGTGCTGTCATGATGCCTACCCCCGGAGCACCAGGCCAGGCCCAGCACCCCCGGGAGCAGGCATCATGCCCCCAGGTAAAAGCCCAGCGGCCCCTTATAGGGGCTCTTTGGACTCTGTCCTGGCGCCTTTGGTGCCAGGCTCACGTTGGACATCAGTCCTGGCGCGCCATAGGCGCCAGGCTCATAAAGTAAAGTGTTTGGTGCACTTACCTGATGCAGACCATGCTGCATACTCACCTGATGCAGACCATGCTGCATGAAGACCCAAGCCAAATGAGGCTTAGGAGGGACTATTTTACTGAAGGGACTATTTTGTTACTTGGGTGGGGCTGTGGAAGAATACTTACCTAGGACTTCTTCCAAGGCTATTTAAGCCACGCCCGGACAGCCACACGTGCTTCGCGTTGTTCTGCATCCCAGCAGCTGAACGCTCACCGTGTCTGCTCCTGCACCTGGACTCCAGCCACGCCCGCCTCAAACCTGGAACACCTGTAAGGAAAGAAGAGAAGAGAAAGGTGAAAACCAAGAACTTATTCAAACTTCTTACCTGCATCCGGAATCTTCACGCCAGCATTCTTGAAGAAAGACTTCCATTTAAAAGCATTGCGTTGCTCGCTGCAGCGCCGCGCTTCACTCACCTGTCCTCGAGACATCTCCCGGCTCCATCGCGGCTGTCGGCACTGGTCGCCACATCTCTGCACCTAGGGGAGAGAAGAAGAGACAAAAGGTGAGCAGAGGGAACACAGGAGGAAAGCCGAATTTTCAGCCATAATACTTACTGGCTTTTCTTGGTGAACCATTCCACATTTCGGGTCGGCGCCGCTTCGTTGGCAGGTACCGCACCCCGGCCCCTATGGCGAAAGGACAAAAGACATTACTGGGGAATTATAAAGACATTTAGAGGAGTCGCCCTCATCACTAACTCACCTGATTTTACCATCGGCAAGTTAACCCCTCAACGCATCGCCTTCGTTCTGCACCTGAAATAAAGGACAGATCACAGGTTAGGAAGACAACATAAAAAGAGGCTCACACTTGAACTTTTGAATCTTCATACTTACGGCGTATCGCTCAGAAAAGTCAAGTGGATTTTGCTAGCGCCATTTTGAAAACCAGTGAAGTAACTGGACGAATGCGCGCCCCTGCACCAGAAGCAGGATGGAGAGTTCATCCTTCCAAACCATAAGGTGAGCTTAAACTGGGGGTTTTGGAGGAAGTCAGAGAAGAACGAAGGGGGGAAAGAGGGGAGCAAGCACACTATTCTGCAGACAGTTAATCCCCTTTCTCATCTGCAGAAGGATATTCCTACGGGCCAGACAAGCAAGATTTGGGGGTCCTGTTCAATCGGTGGTCCGAGTTCTGCGCATCACGCTTGAAGAGGCCACATCAACCCAGACTAGACCAGCGCCTCCGTGGGAGCCAGGTGAGCGTTACAGTGTCCTCCACCAGCCTGGCCGCAGGGTCAGAGGCAGCTCCACAGGGTACCCAGGTGATACATGGGTGGGAAGATGGCATGGAGGACGACTGGCGCATAGGGGGTTCAGTTGAGGAGGGGGTTAGAATAAGGTCCAGCATACGGAGGAATCCAGCCCTGGTGACCCGTCCCAGTAGGTCAACGCGGTCAATGAGGCATCCGAGATGACGTGCAGTGTCTTCACGAAAACACAGCAGGTCACCTCGCATGCCCCGTTGACGCAACGCCATCCCAGACAGGACAGGCTCAACCCAGTCCGGGATTGCCACATCCACAGGGAGAGGAAGGCCAGTTGTTGTGTGCTCATCCCCTCCCTGAAAATGGGTCTGGACGTAGGCATCCCTGCTGATGCAGGATGATGCAGTCACAGGATCAGGGACAGGATTACACACAAGCACCTCTGCGGCGGACTGTGCTGCCTCCTGTCCCTGCCCCTGCACTGCACCACTAGCACCAGTGGAATCCCAACCTCCAGACCCATGTGTGTCCCTTCCATGGCCTCCTCCTCCACCAAACCCCCCACCAACCTGGATGACTCCATGCCATCTTCCTCTGTCGGACCCTGTGGGGTCTCAGCTGCCCCTTCTGCTGCCGAGGAGTCCACCTCCGACCTCCGCCTCTTGGACATACCCTCGGCAGCTGCAGCCTGGGACTCCTCACTCCCCGACGAGATGACAACCTGGGAGGGGAGCCGGGCCTTGTGTCTCCGGCTGGTGGTGCGATCCCTGCCGCTTGCTCCACAGCACCCTCTCCGCCCTCTTCATCAGTTGACGCTGCAGACAGGGAGAGATAGAACACAGGCATCAGGGCACTGTACAATGGACTGATACACACATGACAGTTGCACATGAGTGGCAGTGTAAAACTACAGACATGGCATCACACTCCCCAACACACATGTCATTTCAACTCACACACATGAGCAAATCAACAGGAATATTGCACCAGGCAGCACCGTCCATACACAACTAACAGCACGAGCAGCCGAAGGTGAGCCTGACGTCACATGAAGCACAGGAAGTGCACAACTCATGCAGACACGCCACCAGACTGACATGCATCTGTACATCTCCACCACTGCAGTGATAATGTCACCATCCATGTCACATCTGGCAATCAGCCTCCTACATGTCAGTGTCACATGCATCCATGTTGCATCACAATTGCACACTTGTCACATACACACACATGCACATGTACACAGTGCAGACACATGCAGCAGGAACCCCCATCCATGTGTGACATCACAAACATGCCACAGTACATACACATAATTTTCACATGTGCGCACCCACACATGCATTTGGCCAGCATGCTTGCCAACACATACACCATCGATGTGTCTCACACATGAGAGGAATCACATGTGGCTGGTTCACATCCCTGTACATACACATCCATACATGGCCCTACAAAGACATATGTTGAACCTGCACACTCCTGGCACACCACAACATGCACAGCGTACAATCAGTAGGCATGTACACTTACCGCTCGACTCCAGGCGGGTCTGCCTCTCAAGGACCTGGACGTGGAGCGCTGGGCGTATGCGTTCCAGGACCCTCATTTGGTGGTCGGACAGGTGGCCCCGGCACCCCTTGGCATCCGCTCCCTTCAAGAGGTGCCGGGCCTTGTCGAGGGTCCTGGAACTGAAGTCCTCCCAGTGCTTCCGGACGTGTTGAATGTCACGGACTGCCACCAAATCCATGTTGATGGCAGTCACGATGTCCACCCAGATCCTCTTCCGTCCTTCATTGTCGGCGTGCAAACTTCCAAAGAGGGCATCATACTGCCCCAGGACATGCTCCACCAGGACACCAACTTCACTGGCACTGAAGCTGGTGGCCCTCTGCCTCTCTGGCTGGGGGTTGCCAGTGGTGCCAGATGGGGTAGACAAGGTAACCCCAGAGGTAGGTTTGGGTGGGCAACTGGGTCCTGGGGCTGGGCTGTGGAGCGATGGTATCCCAGTCGGGAGTGTTCAGTTCCAGCAGGGGTGGTCACAGCAACTGCACCCCTGGCTGGCGTGCAGGCACCAAATAGCAGGGCACGTGGGCAGCAGGCAGGCAGCAGCAGATGGCAGGTGGGAGCATGCTCGGGACGCTGGGGGGCAGGAATATGGCCTTCTGGGCAGGAGCGTGGTCTCCCGTGTGTTGTTGCATGGCCAGCTTGATATGGAGTGATTTGGCACATGAAAAAATTGCACGTCAGCGTGTAATTCGAGGAATGGCCCTTAGCGCGTAAGCGCGTCTGTGATGTTACGCGTGTGGGCGATTCCCTCATGACGTGGGAATAGTGGTTCAGCGCGCGAAAAAACTGCACGTGGTTCAGCGCATGTGAATGTGTGTAATCCAAGCAAAGGGCCTATGCGCGTAAGTGACGCAAAACGCGTGGGCGTTTCCCTCAGCACATGTTAAAGGTGAGCAGGGCCAGCAGTTCGCTGTATATGCCTTTCGTGGAGACTGACGTGTGTTGCTACTTCGTGTTGTTTCACGTGCCATCACAACTTCACAGCGGATCAAGGACGTATCTCTTCTTTTGGCGGGGGTATTGGCTACGCATGTTTTTCATCGTCATGCTAGTCTGACGGTGACTCGCACACGCTATTTTTCCTACTGTGGGTGCCCCTGTGTATCGTGCCCGTTTTCGAGGTCCTAGTAGCCTGCGTGTCCCACGCATACGTGTTTTTCGTGTTACTGGGTGCCACCGCGTACTGTGGGAGGTTCATTCCACCCACGTAGGCTGCAGGGTTGCGTGAACTGTTTTACTGCAGTTTTGGGGTGCCTGAGCATTGCATGACCCGTCACTACATCACCGGGGTCACGTACAGCCTTGCAGGTGCAGCGGGGCTGTTAACATCTTGCATCCCAACCCCTTTACCCCAATTGCCCAGGACAATTGTGGTGTACACCTCCCATTGGCACTCCTCCATCTGTGCCGGGACTACTCCATCTGTGCCATGGTTGGGAGGCCACCAAAGGTGAGGGGCGCCTCGGCTGGGCGTCTACCTCGTGGCGGGCGTGGTCTGGGACGTGGCCGGGGTGACCAGGGAGTAGGGGCACTCCAGGGTGTCCAGGGTGGCCGCAGAGGGGGAAGAGGCAGGGGTGCACCACTTGAGCACAATGTTGTGCCATGTGTCCGTGCAGTCATGCCACCACCCCCTGTGGTTCCGGGAGATGCAGCTTCTGCATCTGGCAGTGGCGCCAGTGTGACCCAGTAGTCCGTTTCATCGACTGCCACGGGCCCAAGGGTAGTGGTAGCTGCAGGTGCAGCTGTGGAAACCACCACCAAGGCTCAGGGTCTGCCAGCGCAGGCTGCGTTGGCACTTGAAGAATCATTGGGAGATTTCCAATAGGGCAGGAGGAAAACTGTAGGTGCACAAAGGGCTGCCCTGACCGAGACATGTGTCCCTGGGGCAGTAATGTCATCTGCTGCCCCGAACAGCCGGGTGTTGCCATGTGCAGGGGCAGATGCAGCCAACAACACCCCGGTTGTGAGTCTGCCAACCAGGACAGTCACGGTCAATGACCCTGCCACAGCGGATGTTGCTGCGCAGGGTCCATTAGAGGGCACTGACGCAAGTTAGGCCTTTGGTCGTCCCTCCACCTGCCACTCCCTTGGCTCAATCCACCGGTGCCACTGGCCATACTGATCAGGGCGGCATTTGCCAGCCAGGGTCTGCGCCACAATCCAAGAGGAGGAAGGGTGCACCTGCAGCACAGGCTGGGACCCCACTCACAGCCACGACCTCCTGCATGTCGAGGAAGAAGCCTTTCTGCAACCAGGAACTGGACTACCTCGTGGACTACGTGCAGGACCACAGCCGTGACATGCTAGTGGAGCCTAATTTTCAGACTACAGCTGCCCACCGTGATACCCACTGGAAGCAAGTTGCGGAACATGTGAGTGCATTCGGCCATGAGGTGCGCACGGCGCAAGAGTGCAAAAAGCATTGGAATGACCTCAAGCGCAGCACTAAGGCTAAGCGTGCCTCAAATTACAACTTGACTCTGGTGACTGGCAGTGGGCCTGCACCTGAGGAGGAAGACCTCACTCCGCATGAGTCACTCATTGCAGAGTTCATACCACCTGAATTGGTCGAAGGAGTGGGAGAGATGCCAGACTTTGATGCCCAGTCCAGTGAGTGTTGCTGCGTGTTTGTTGAGGACATGTGTGTTTTACTTGTGTGATGTGTTGTGCATGACTGCCACTACATGTCACGTGTACATGGTTCTGATGTGCAAGTAATGCAATGCATCACTGATGCATGGCTGCTCTGCTGGATGGTGGACATGTGGAGCGGACGGGGACTGTCCACATCACCACTATTGCACCCTACTCACATGCTGGTCAAAAGGATGCCCCTCCGGTCCATGTTCCAGCACACTGGCCCTTCTGCATGCAGCCTGGGGTGACCTTCCTCACATCCCAGGGACTATGTCATAGCAATAATGACGTGCATGTGTCCTCTGCATGCATGTGGGTACTCCATGTAGGCATGCTCCCTTTCCCCTCCACCCCCCCGCACCCCAATTCCACCTTTGCACTGGTCTGCTTCAATTTTGCCATTGAGTACTTGCCTGTTCATGCGTCCTGTGTACATGCTAACTTCCACCGGCCAATCTGCCAGACATATGCTGTGTGGTACATCCTTTGTACTTCATGCAGGGTGTCTCACTTGGACTGTGCAGAGGTCGGATGGCCCGCAGGGACATGAGTGCCCATTCATGCTCCATGTGTATTCCACGCATGCCCCTATGTGTCCTTGACTGGATGATCATTGTAGTACGAGTCCAGCGTGACCTACATTGCATGGCATTTCATTAGCCTTCCCATGGCCACTCTGGCTCAGTCCTGCGTTGCACACATGTTTAGGGTGTGACAGTCTGTGTGGGTCACAGGCCTCAGCCTGTTTAATGGCCAATGACTCTGTCCAACTGGTGTAGTGTCTTCTTCACACGTGGGTGTACTCCGGAGGTTGCATCATGTGTCCTGCTTACTGTCCCATCATCATTTGCTGTGTTGTCACTTGACTCACATGATGCAGTTGATGCTAGTCAACACTGTCTGTCAATACACAGGTCTATGGTCATCCTTTTGATACCATGCAAGGCATCCCTGCATTTGCACTTGGGGGGAGGGGTGGTTTGCTTGTAGCCATGCTACCCATTGAATGCACATTGCATGTGATGCCTCAAGTTGACCTTGCACTGCCTTCACATATTCAGATGCACATCATGAAGTACTTGTACATGTAGATAGTGAGTAACGTACAAATTTGCTGCACTGCATCGACCCACTTCTGAGCAATATGACACCATTCCACATGCCTAATCACAGAAGCAATGTCAAGTTGACCCAGCATGCATGGCAGGTTTTCTTTTGAGTGAGACATGTTTGCTTGATGTGTTCGGTGTCTGTGTGTGTTGTGTGTTTCCAACATGTGTAGTGACCTTTTTTCTCTCTACTTTTCAGATGATGATGCAATGGAGCCAGAGGATGGTGTTGTCATGCCAGGCACAGGATTGTTATCACTACAGCAACCCGGCACAAGTGGGGATCGTGGGGTCGTAGGCCACGAAAACCCACATGTGCCACAGTCCATCTTGTCTCTGGCTGGCAATGAGTGCAGCCGTGATGACCACTCTGACGTCCATATCGAGTTGGATGTGCATCAGGTCCATATGTCAGGGGTGAGTGATTCTGATGTGGGCACTCCTCTGTCCACGACACCTGCAGTGATTGGTCAGACAGTGTTGGAACCTCCGCCTGTGGTGGATCGGGACACAGGGTCACCCTCCACACCAGTCACTGATGTGCCTGGGACATCACGTCGACGGGGGCATGTAGTCGTGCAGCAGCGGGCGGTGCCAACACAACGAGGACACCCGGTCCTTGGGTCCCGCAGGAGTCAAGCCCAGCAATGCGGTCGCTGCGCACAACCGCAGTGTACTGAGTGGGAGCAAGACATGACTGCCAATTCTGAACGCCAAGGGGCAGCAATGGAGAACATCGCTGTGAGCATGGAGCGTGTGGCCCAATCCGTGCTCCCCCCTGCTAGGCAGGTGCTTCTCCAGCAGCAGGCGGCATGGTCCACGGCCCACCCGCTCAGGCTGGGCATGGCGGCCTCAGACAGGGCACGCCAGGTTGAAATGTTGTCTCTGCGTCAAGTAATTGCTGCTCACGGAGAGGCACACATGGAGGCCCTGAGGAAGGAGTATGCTTCCCTCAGATCCACTCTGGGTCTCCTTCTATTGTCCCAGAGGAAGCGGTCAGAGGAGAGGTTTGCACAGCTTGAGCGTACCATCTCGGCTGAGCTACATGCTTGCCGGGAGGTGCATCAGTTGTCCAGCCAGGTCTTGCAGGAGGAACTCTGTGTTACACGGGCTACCTTGCAAGAGGAAGCACTTGTATCATGGGAGGTTCTGCATGCAGACCTATGTGTCATCGCCACACAGAACCAGCTCACCCATCTGGCAGACTTGCTGCTGACGAGAAGCAAGCTGCGGCTAGGCGTGGTCAGGCTCCTGTGCCACGTCCTCCTTTCCAGGAAGAGCCAGACTCGGACGACAATGTATCTCCCACATAGGCCGGGCTGTGCAGGCGTTGAGCCCATGGAGGTTTTTCTTTTCCTCAACATCATCGCAGGTGGGTGTTGAGCAGCACCCTGTACCTCCCCCCTCCTGGGTGCCTCCCCCCCGGGTTTTATGTGGCCATTTTTGATTTTTCTTTCAGTTTAGTTAGTTAAGTTTCAATTTGATAGTTAGTTTAATTAGGTAATGTAGGTTTTTCATAGTTAGTGTAAGTAGTTAATATAGTTTAAAATTGCTTGTTTATTGTGCTTTCATGTGACGGTGTGGTGCTTCGTGGCTTTTGAAAGCATCCACTGTGTTCGAGCTGGGCCCTTCAAGCTTGTCTTGTGTATGTGTTTGCAGCTTGGGGTCCTGACTCACATATGCCACTCCTGCTTCCCTTATCCATGGGCTCGCAAGGATGGTTCGGTGTAACAGCCTATAACACAAGGGCTTTCGACTGTCATATCTGTGGCATGTCTGCTGCTGTCCTACTTGTGTTAACACCCCTAGTGGGGATAATAGGGGTATTATTGACCACTGTTCTTCTTTTGCTAGATGGCGGGTTTCATGATTCATGTGTACATTATTTGCGATACATTGTGTTGTATGTTTCTTATCTTTACTGTACATGTGCTTGTTGCAATTCATGCTGTAGATAGTGTGTACCACACTTTGCCTGTGAATGACGCACTGATGGTGTGATTTCTGATGTACGTCAATGACATTGTCCAGTCATGAAATGCCTGAAGAGACACAAACAGTGATTTTAAAGCATTAATCATGTGTTTTATGCCGTTTCTGCAGGGGGATGAGCCTCCAGACTACCTTTGCCAGCAGACATGGCCCATTGGATGTCTGGAAGCTGGAAACGTTTGGTGGTTCCGACATGCGCATGTGTGCGCAAGCAGAGGCACAGGGATTGCGCTCATACATCCAAAAAAAGCGGACGTGTTTCAAGGGACTCCAGGCAAGGTGAGCAGCAGAGGGGGGCCACACCGCAGCCAACCTTCCACCAGGCCAGTTGCACATGCATGCTTAGTAGCAGCACTGACGGTGAGCTTGGACAAATGTTGGTGTTGAAGCGCACAATACAGCTGAGATGCGTTGGTGGACTAATGGCTAGTTGATGGGAAAGTTGTCTGGGACACCTGCAGGGGCAGTGGCACATACCCTCCGGTCGACCATGGTCCATTGAGGCAGTTGTATTAGCCATGTAGCGTTCTAAGACATGGAATGAAGCAACTCACAGGGACAGACATCGAGGGACAGACTCGTATGCAGTGCATTTCATTTCCATGTAGAATTTGACACATGCACTACCTACTTTATTTCGGTTATGGTGGAACACGACTTGTTCTGAAGTCGTACCTTGCTATATGCGTCTGGCTGCTTACCCAGGGAACATTGCATGTTGTGAGAATCATAACACATTGGTCTTCTATTTGCCATGCACCCACCGGCGCCCGATTTACTGCATTGACTGTGTATGAATCATCACAGGGGGAATGTTACGTATGGGTACGAAGCACCACACCAGATTGTTTGTTTGTAGAATAGTTTGTTACTTTGGGGTATATATGGTGGTGTGTTTGTGTGTTATGGGCACGCACAGATTAGTAACTGTTGCTCTCTTTGCAGCATTGAACTGCTCCTGTTACCGGACCGGAGAGTGCGCAGGCAGGAGGCCAGCACTCACCCCAGAGATAAGATTCTCTTTGACTTCCATTTGAGTAATTTGGTTCTATGTGCATGATGAACAAGTTTGGTCTAATTATGTATGTGTTAATGTGAGTAGTACAGTTTTGTGCATTCCATACTTTCCCGTGTCAATCCTACTCCCCTCTCCTGCCCCTCATTCCGGTTATCCAGTATACCAATGCCTGTCCCGACTGCATATCCCTGACCCTCCTTCCCCACCAGGGTCTCAGAGGCCTGTGTGAGTTTGACCTTGCAGGGAACCAGACCACGGTGGGGGTGGTTGGTTCGTGCCACTCCTGCGCCTGTACACGTGAGCTGTGACAGTACACATCAGTTTGTGGTGCATCATTCTATGTTATGTACCACACATGATACACATCCTGTTGTGACATTGTTTTACTGTGCTACCTTGGTTGTTACATCATTGTGGTACTACTTGGGCTTTGTGACGTACTGCTACTTCAAGTCATCTACTGGAGGCTCTTCTGGTTTGTTTTGCTGCTTGCAGGCTTTTTGCTTGGCTTCTTTGTTGGCCTGCTTTGAGTTTTCTTTGATTTGGTGTTTTCACAAGTCAAGGTGGCTCTGAGGGTGCTGGACACTTTTTACACACTAGTGGAAATGGTGACAAAGGGGAAGGGTGATCCTGTGGCCAGGTGAACTTCAAGGATGAAGGCTACATAACTCAGGCGCAGTTGTTCAGTGGGTCATGGTGATTTGTGAGGGAGGGGGGGGTATTTTGTTGTTGACAGTTGCCTTGCCCTACAGTGTGATGGGCACCCTGACATTGTAATTGTGGTATCCTATGTGCATGATGTATTCTGCTGATCAATTCCTGTTCATGTGTTGTGTTTACCTTTCAGGTGTGAGGGGATAGTTGTGGTTTGACATGCTGGGGTGTACACATGGTCAATGTTCACATGTTATGTGTAGAGGACACTGATGGTCACTTGATTGCACATGCATGTATTGAGTGCATGGCCCTAGTGACACACACACTCGCACTATGATCCACAACATGTACAACCACCCTTCCATGTCCACATGTACACTCAGTTTGCCTTCCGGGGTCCACTGTGTCCCTGCAGCACATGATCTATGACCATTTGTGGATCCTGTACATGCGTAATTTGCTTTTTGATGTAGTTTGTCATTTTGATGTGATGCTCAGGGTGTGCGTCACACACAATGGCTGGTCACTATGCTGTGTGCTGAGCAGTGTGTTGCAGGAGATGGACACAACACACGGACTCTGCAGTGTTGATTTTGCAATGCACAATGTGCATGTAAACAGGCATTCATTGTTATGTTACAACTACAACTGTTGGAATGCATTTGGGTATGACTTATTTTGGGTGGGAGCTTGTTGGTCAGTCATTATATCTGATTCCATGTCAGGCATCATTGTCTGATTCCACTTTACATTTTTCACATGCCAATGTGTACCTTATTGGTACTGTGTTGGAGTTTTGCTATTGCTTGCCATGTCATGTTGTGGTTTGGGAGGGTTTGGCTGACATACCAGTGATAGTCATGGCCGGTTTTGCAGATCTGTGTGATTCACACCTTGCATGTGTGCCTTTTGGTCACACAGGATTGCTTATGTTTAAGTAGCTAGGGATGCACACAATGTGGCACTTCCATGGCAACATTGTCACGGTGGTAAGGTTGTGACAGTTGACTGTCTCTTTGTCATCATCGATTGTTACCTGGTATGTGCCAGGCCTGTGTACACTCCGCAGGGGTGGGAGTTTAGGTGAAAAATGTGGCCACAAGCTGGGTCCGGGCTGCCTCGCCACATGCCCTATCCCCACCCATGGGCATCGCCTGTGCCTGTGGTTGGGGATGTGGGGGCACCACCATGTCCACCGGTACGCCCTGCCGTGTTGCAACATTGTGCAGGACACATGCTGCCACAATGATCCTGCACGCTACTGGGGGTGCATAGAGTAGCTGCCCGTCAGAGCGGTCAAGGGAGCGGAAGCGTGACTTAAGCACTCCGAATGTGTGCTCCACTATGGCACTGGTTGTAATATGCGCCGTGTTGTATCTTACCTGGCGTGGTGTAGTGGGGTTCTGGATTGGCGTCATCATGTGGTTACTCAGAGGGTAGGCACTGTCCCCTGGAGAGGTGATAATGGTTGTGATTATTGGGGTTTGTGTATTTGTGTGTGTGTGACATGCATGCATGTGCACGGGCATTTGTACTCACCTTGGAGCCATGTGTCGCCATGCTGCCCAGCTTCCAGGACCCGGCTAAGGGGCGGACATTCTGTATATGAGACTGTCATGGGTGGAGCCAGGGTAGTTTGCATAGACAGAGGTGATGATTCCCTTTGCATCGCATACCACCTGTACGTTGATGGAATGCCAGTGCTTGCGGTTTTGGTAGATGTGCTCAGTGGCCCTAGGTGGACATAGGGCCACATGGGTGCAATCTATGGCACCGAGCACTTTGGGGAAGTGTGCCACCCTGTAAAAGTCCTGGAAAACGGCCTGCCTTTCTGCGGGTGTTCTGGGCATGTATATGTGCCTGTGGACTGAGGGGCGCGCTGTCATAATTGCCAAGACCTGGTGTAGGCAGCGTGACTGCGTGGCCTGTGAGACCCCCCACTATGGCAGTAGTCCGCTGAAATGACCCAGTGGCCAAAAAATGCAGGACATTGAGCACCTTCTCCAAGGGGCTCAATGCTTGGGAGCAGAGTGTAGGGGATGTAAGGTCATCTTACCACTCCCTGACCTGGTCTAGGATGATACGAGGTGGAAACCTATACCTGCCATAGACCTGGTCGTCAGGCATCCCAAAAAGGCTGTCCGGGGTGAAAAAATGCGGACCCTGGCTATTCTCCTCCTCCTGCGGTGTCCCACATCAGTGTGCGTGTGGTGGACGCGTTGACGCCTATGCACGTCTTTTGCCATGCCCATTTTTCCCATATTCAAATCCATGAATACGGGTTGTTTGCGTGCGTGTGGGCGTTCCGTGTAGTTCCCTGCAGTACTTCCCCAGTTACACCTTCTTTTTCACATGTTGTTCTCCATTCCGCGTTTTACGCCCCGTGTCCCGCCCCCCTTTTTGGTGTGTGCGCAGACGTTGTACGCTTTACCTGTGCGCATCGCGCACAGCGTTCGGGATGTTGAAATGACGTGTGCGCCCATGTGCGCTACACATGGGTTTGGCGCACATTTCAGGAAAAACACACGCAGGGACTTCCACGAATTGCTTCATTTTTCACGCTAGTGCCTGCTTGCGCCAGCTTGCGCCACTTTTTTCGGCGCACGTTTGTTCCATGAATCGGCCCCTTAATCTGAGAATATGAAAAAATAGTACCAAAGTATGCCATCTGACAAGAGTAATACGTATTACTGACACACATGTTATTAAGCAGCATTAAAGTAAAAGTAAAAAAAAAATACATGAAACATAAACTGCCACTAAATCGAACTAGGCCCAAAATAGTGCCAATATATACCAGCTGACAGTAGTTGTAATTTATGTGACACATAACACCCCGAACAAACTTTAAATATTTAATTCTATACTGGTACTTACTTCCACATCAGCCACATACTCGGCATACTGTATTGTGGGAGTTCTGCAATCAAAATGAGATTACAACACAAAATGATGGCTTTTATACTACCGAAAAGCAATAACACAAAAAGAAGAATATGGACCTCATTACGAGTATGGAGGCAGCCATGCCCTTAATAATGGCATGGCTGCCTCCATACCAGGTCCCATTAACGGGTTCCTTCAATGAGGAATAACCGGGTCATTCCGACTTTGGAGGACCCAGAAATTCCTTCTTGAAGGAACCCATCCCCATTCCCATTGAGCCCCCATCGGACTCAATGGGAATGGGGAGGGAGCTAATAACGGTGCTGTTAATAAACCCGGTAAGGACGCCTGGTTTTACCAGGCGTCCTTACCGGGTCCCGCAAAAGGAACCTCGTAATTGGGCGTCCCGTAATGAAGGGTGCCGATCTCGTACTGGCACCCTGCATTACGGGAGCACCTATGTTATAATGAGGCCCAATATATTAAACAAAATACTAAAAAGGCTGACACATATACACCAACAACTACACAAATAGAACAGTAACGGCAACCAATAACAAACAATCATAGGCACAGAAATCTTTTTTTACCCCTGCCCAGCAATCTCTCATAGCCACGGCTACAAATCTTGCCTTGTAGCTGAGGCAAATACATACATTTTCTGCAAACTCAAAATCAAACTAAGCCAACCTTCAAAACTTCAAATTAGAAGACCTACGCACACAAAATAAAAAATACAGATAAACCTCTGAGCTGCATCATCCACATTACAATATGATTATTACACACAAAATATATGCTCCAATAGCTGTCCCTACCTGAATAACCAATAAAATGGTGAAAAGCGTTGATGCACCCACACACATATTTGTAGCCGTGGTTATCGAGAACCTTCGCCGGTTCACCTGTTGATAGCCACGGCTACCACACGTCATCAAACATTCGACCTGCCATTTGCTAGTATGCAGCAGCGGCTGTACAGGGTGCCACCTTTACGCGCAGGTAGCAACGCTGCACACCAGGTGGGCACTGGGTAGCCATGGGTAAACACACCATCTGTTGCTGAGGTTAGGAGCGATCTTCAATACACCATTCACAACCTTTCTTTATAGCCGCGGACATAAGATTTAACAAAGCAATCAGAGTACGAAATAGGAATTAAGAGTCAATAGTGATACAATGCTAGTTAAAAGGTGTCACTACAGCATATGACTGTTCCTAGAGATATATAAAGTGGATGATAAGGAAAGCACAGTATACATAGTAGTTAGGATGCCGAAGATGGGAATAACTTGGCTGCATATACATTAGTATCCTTCAATCTGCAAACAAAGAAAACACAATTAGTTAGAGAAAATACTACATGAAAAACAATTAAATACATTTGTTACCCTCATATACAGTGCAATATATACACAATACAACATACAACTTTTGTGCACAGTACACTGCTGTTCTCTTTGTACATACTAATCATTGGGTCATTGGGAAAAAAGTCCAACTTGGATAAAAAAACTCATACAATAATAAGTATTACACCTGTCATTACAATAAGTGAACAATAAGTGAACACCAATATACAAACTGAGTAAGAATAAACAGGGGAGATTATACTAGGTAGTTGCAATAGAAATCGATGAGATACGTAAACTTGGAGAGCAAGATAATATAGTGTGGGATAAGTAAACTTGGAGAACATGAGATAGAAAACAAACACACAGGTAGAAACACTAGTACTTTTTAAACATTATTTAAATTTTTTTTGTAACATTGTCTTATCTCTGTGGTTTTATATTTTCCATCCTCTAGTAGACGTTTAATTTGTCTGACAATTATAGCAGAATGAAGACCACCACAGGCAATTGACAATACATCAAACTGAAATAAGACTGAGCTGCTGTGAGTGGCTTCAGATATACCTCCATAAAAAAACAATGTGCGTAAGAAAACAATTGCTGACAGTTGCCAATATTACCAGGTGATGTACCAACACAGCAAAAAGGAGATTGAGAAAGTGATGTGCACATTCTGTCAAAAGGTGTTACAGAGGGAGTCTTCAAACAAACAGTTGTCATTCATTGAACATCTTGTCTGTGTACATTGGAATGAGGTGAAATAATCCTATACGAAGGCTCATATGAAACATAAAGTCAAAGCGAATGGAACAAAATCAGCACCCAGTATTTTTCATCTGCACCAGTGTTCAAATACTATCACTACTTGCCTGCAAAGAATGCATGGGTGTTTCCACATGTTTCCACATGTATGAAATCTGGAAGATTTCATTTATAGGTATGTTTTTGTTTTCTAATTAGAAATTCTTGTGGATCTTCTTGTGAGTTTATATTGAATTTGACCATTCCAGCACAGTAGTCCAATTCCTGCCTTATTCCAGAAATACTGTAATTGTTGTCAGGAGTGTTGGTTGCATTTCTATGAAGGACTAACATTTGCAAACACAATTGGTCTGTACTGTGTAAGTAAATGTTGTCAATAATTGGTAGCAATTGGAATAGAATATTTATTGCTACATTTGCGTAGCAATTTACACCAGTTGTATTTGAAAATTTGAATGGACCTGACAGTTCTGTGTCCAAGTCATTTGTTCAGAGTGTGCGTTGCTTCATTGAAGAGGTAGTTGAGTTACTTTGAGCAGTAGAATCTTCTTTGGTTGTGGTCCTTGATGAAGTATTAGCTTCTTTTACTTTATTACCTTATTTGAAGGAATTGCTGTGAGATCTTGCATAGTTTGAATCTGAAGTAGTTTTCTTTTACAACATTTTGCGTTTTGCAGAACAGGATAGGTTTTTAGATGGGGTGTAGAGTGAACGCAGTCTATTGTATTGTAGAATGCAAGAAATATCAGCATTTACTTTGCGTGATAGTGCTACATAGTTCATGCCTTCTTTAAAGACTGTGCTTCCAATATCTATCAATATTTTATCTAGGGTAAGACCTTGTGATTTGTGAATGGTGACTGTGTATGCTAGAGTTAGAGAAACTTTTTCTCTGCATACATACATGTCTTTGAAAAGAAGGAAGCAGGCTGTTGAGCGCCCTAGCCTTTTAACTTTGGATAATTTGCCAAACAGAATATTGACAAATTGAATGTTGTTGTCACGTGGGTATGTTTGAAAGCCAACAACTGTAACAAGTGCTCCATTAACTAGTCCTTGGTCCACGTCAAGGTTACGTTTAAGCATTACAGTTTAAAGATAATTTTATTATTTTCTTCAAACCAGCTGTGTTAGAGATAGAGTTTTCCAAGGTGTTTATCCTTGTTGTGGCTTGTTGACACATGGGTAGTGTCATACCATGTACGTCCAATTTGTCTGTGGAGCCAATTTGAACTATTGGTTGAATTTCTTTTTTTTAAAAATGTTTTCATTCAATTTTGAACAGCTTGCAAGAGTTGGCATCAAGGACATACAATTGACATTTTTGTGTGCCAATTGTTCCTTGACATCAGTAGCACATGAGTTATGGCCATAGAGTGCAAGGATGTGCCTGGTTTTCAATACAGATTGTGCTTCTTGAGATAGTACACCAACTCTAATACTTTTTAAAATGTTGGCTTATTTGAAGACTGCAGACTGATGCATATTTTCTGTTAATTCTCTGTATTGGAAATGTTGTCAAAGGTTGACATTTCCTATGCTGCCAAGAGTTTTACGGCACAGTTTGTGCCCTAAGGTTTTAAAAATAGTTTCACCTTTCACTGGTGTTAGTTGAAGAAGATCTCTGAAAACAATCATGTGTTTTCCTCCAAAGAGCTCTTCCTAGTCTGTTTTGAGTACCTCTTGTAATCTGAGGTGAATCAAAGCCAACATTAGGTTGGAGACCATGCTCACCTCATCTATTAGCAGCATTTTCATTTGTTTGAAAACTCAGCGTAGTTCCATTGCAGCTTCTGTAGAAAGTTTGTAATAGTCTAATTTGTTTTGGTGTTCTACTGGAAGGAGTAGTAATCTGTGTAAAGTGACACTGCCTATGTTGTAGGCAGCTAAACCTGTGGGGGCAGTTACAACAGCTGATAGTTTGTTGTTTGTCACTTGTTGGAGGAACTTGCTGATGATTTTGATTAAAAATGTTTTGCCTGAACTAGCTTGACCACTCACGTATAGCAGTATAGGTTTGTAGTCTTGGAAGGCACAGTTTTTATTTTCATGTTGCACACCATGTTCAATTTGTTTTGTTATTTCTTGTAAAATGCTACACTGCTCATTGTTTAGTTGTGATTTCAGTACAGCAAAGTCTTCTGTAGATTGCTCACACTGATGCATGGTATTTTCTACTTCTGTCATGGCTAATCCTGCCTCATTTGGTATTAGTGGCAAGGGATTGGTCAATAGGGTTTACTGGGTGTGATGTGTGAGCAGACACTTTGTCAGAAAGTATTTTTCCTGAGAAGAAAGCAGATAGCTATGGCTGTGTGTTTGAGGAAGCAGATTGTCTGGATTTTGTGAGATTTGTGGATAAATTGCTTGGAGGTACATGCAGATCACTCTGGAGTGGCTGCACATCTTGGATTCCCTCATATGGAAGTGCTTATGATGGTGCTTATGCATGAACTTCGAGCAACAGTTCGCCCTTGCAATCCAAGTAACAAGTAAGTGCTGTGGTCTCTAGTTGTGATGTCATTTAGGCCACTACCATTTCATGGTTGACTCCTATATTGTCGTAACTTTGATCTATCAATGGCAAACGAATGTAGTCTTGCAATTCTATGCATCACTCACAATTTGGGGAAATCATAGTGGTCTCCTTATGTTTATTTAATGTACAGCCATGAAACAATAGTTCTTTGTGTCCCAAATGTAATGGAATGCATAGTTGTTCAATATTGTACAGTGCCTAAGTAACATGTGTACTGGCAACAATGTCATTGGATACTAGATTTGTAATTGTCAACTAAGGTTTAATACATTTATCTTGTTCATTTAAAAACAGTTTGTATCTTTCTCTTTCACAGGTGGTACAGGCTGGTGGCCTATCGCTCGTTTACATGGTGGCTTCATGGGAGGCTTGGACACTGCGTTTGACGAATAATACCTGCCCGTGTCATTGGTGCCATTAGAGAAACTTTCCCCAGTGAAAGCGGTGAGTACAGCGGATTTTCCCTCACTGTGCTGCAACCAAAACTTTATAATGTGTAGTAGATTTGTGCCATCAAAATCAGCAACAAAATAAAGCACAACAGAACTTTCATCAATGGTTGTTTCAATGTTTCAATAAATCAAGCTTGTCTCCATTCAGCAGTGTTCCGGCCTTGCCGCATTCTGTGATTATGTCTCTGACTCAGTAATTCTTGTAGTTGTTAATCCATCTCAACAAATGTTCCCTGCTGCTGGAAAATTACTGCTTGTTCAACCTTTCACCCCTCCAAAGCTATTCTTTTCATGTACCAGACGTGTGACCCTTCTTTGCTGACCACCCCAGAGTTCCTCCCAATAAAACAAGACCCCAGTCACAGTATATTCTGTCCTAAACTAACATGTGTTACTCTACTCCTTTCTAGCTCTGATGTGCCTGACCTGTCAGCTATCAATTCCGACCCCCACCGGTGGCCTCAGGAGCAAGACCCCCACACCTTTCACCTAGCTAGTGACCCAAAGTGGGAGAGCACAAAAACAGGTGTGCAACTTATAGGCCTCTAATGTATAACTGCGGTCATGGGTTCAGGGGACCGCGGCCTGACTGGAGGGTATTGCAGCAGTGCTTGCTCGGACATTCTCGTACAAGCACATTTTGTCAGGGCTCAAGACTTGCTTCTTGGGAAAAATGTTTATTTGATTTGCCGTGTGAACAGGAGATGGGGTGAGCTGACAGGTGGTGTGGGCTGGTTATGGAAATCGCTGGGAGAGTGCGAAGTTCTCCAGAGGAAGAAAGTAAATCACTAGAAATGTTGCCCGCAATTGGTGGATGGTAGCAAAAAATTCATATGTTTTTCAAAAATATTTCTAATGACACTATGGTCTGAAGGGCTATTGGCTCCCATTCTGAGTGAAGGTCAGCAGCTTTGAATTTTAGCTTGCGAGCTGAGCAAACCCATGCATCGTACACAGTATACGGTTCAATTGTTTTTCGACCTTCAAAGGAAGGAAGGATTCCGAAAGGAACGAATGAAGGGACGGGTGTAATACCGTCAAATATGTTAAGGTTCACCATTCCAAAACTGGACAAAGGAACATGTAATTTATTTTATGAAAATTTGTTGACCTGAACGGAGTCTCTGCGTTATGCCAAGAGAATGGAAATTGCAAATATTATGTAAATTTTACTTTCAACGATTTTATAGACCAACAAGTCAACTTATTATTCGCTGACTGTTTTTGCTGGCTTACATTGTAGTCGGTTGTTCTTTGTAGCATGTTGCAATGACACGCAAATACAACCTGTGGGTGTACTTGTCTTTGTCCCGGGCACATGGGCAGGCCAGCATCGAGATGCATGTAGTCTACCACTGGGTTGCCCCAGGTTCCACAAATGCCTAATTCAATGCTAATATTTTATTAAAATTCTGTCTATGTATTCTTCTTGCACTTACCTTGCTCCCTGATTGTAGCGTCAGCCTCCGCATCCCATTTCAAGCTGAACATACTCCATAGCACTAATCTCTGAAGCAAATTGTGGACTACTTTCCACGTTGTTTTTTCTGTGTTCCCATTGTTTCACGTCTGTGTTCATCATTAGTTTTAACACACGGCCGAATTAATGGGTAAAATGATAAATTGTAATAAAATTCGGGTAATGAGACACATTTCTGTTATGTTTTTGAAACAGCTACATCCTGCCTTTCTGCAATTGTCATCGATTCCAGCTACCAACGGACAGGTTTTTTAACCGGCAGCTGCAGGTACACTTGAATGACTGGACCACAATGACCTTTTTTTGGGATGATCGCCATGGGCTGATAAGCCCTTACGGTACCAGCGATAAGGCGCAACCTGACATCATTTATGGTGGTCTAGCGCCAAGCTGATACCAAAGCCTTGCGATTGAAGGTGTGTCCAATGCGCTGCTTATACCCTAAAAGGAACACCACGTGACTCACCATAAACATTTGTGGATTAAGAACAAAGACACAAATTACCCATTTGCTTGAATTTGGTGAACGCCGTATGTTCTTGGAGCGTTTATTGTGAAATAAAAGTACTTTACAAATTGTACAGTTTTGCTATTTCCTTTAAAAGTATAGTTTTATATTCAAAAGTGGGACGCACTGTGTTGTGAGATGATGTGTGTTGATATTCCAGGTTCTGCATCCACTAACGTTTACACGTAGGTGATGACTGGCGCATTTGGCTACGCTGCCCTGTAACATCCTGGAGATAGGCGGAGAATATCACTAGGTTTGGTGATGTCAGCCTCAGGGGTGGGGCATATGAATTAGTGCCGCCAGGGCAGTCCACCTTGGGCGATGCGGCAATGGATAAGATTATCACAAGATGGCCGCTCCCTGCTGCCTGATTTCGCATGTGTAAAAAAGAGGAAAACCACGGTAAGGTGCATAGGAAATGTTTGTACGATCGATCAACGTATGCTTAAAAACACATGCCCGAATCCTCGGGACTATAATATTTCTGAGCACACTATTCCTTTAATAGATCAATTTGTTGCTCCATTCGCTGCAGATGATTTTCTAAGGCCTCTGTTTCTGTATTATTTTTAATGTCTGTATGGTCTGTTAAAAAAAGAAAAAATGTGTTGAGTACACATAAAGTAATGGTTATTAATTGGTTTATATAGAGTAGTGTAGTGTCTATCATTATTAGCACTGTTTTCAGTCATTTTATCCCAAAGAAAATTTTCTTCCAGCCATTCCAAAGTACTAAACATTTCTGTGTAAAAAAGAAAAAATATTACTTTTAGTGTACCTAATGTTATTTCTGAGTAGGTGTGCTGTTGATTTTTGCTGTGCAGTTTCTGTGAGATAATTCTGTTGAAGGCATATTTATTTTGTTTTGGTATATTCCATTATGTTGCATATGCTATGTAATTGGACGGTTGGTGTATTACATATACAGTTTGCACTTCTTATTTATTATTCAATGTAATGTATTTATGTGCTGCTTTTTGAACATGTTCAGTGTTTTTATTGCATGATACAACATTGTAAGATACCCCCTGAGTTTTTGGATAGTACTGATGTTGACCGAGTCCGTCCACCACGAACATGCACATGGTCCACAGACATCAGAACCACTAGCGCAGGTATGTTATATGTATATAAACTAAGGGAATACTAGTAAACATTTATCCAATTTATATTATCTATATCTATATTCAGTAAAAAGGGACGTTATGGTGAAGTTGCACTAATAAAAACCTATAAAATTCAGTGAAAAACATTTTTAAAGGGACGTTATGGTTAAGTTGTGCTACAAAAAAAACGATGAAATTCAGTGAAAAAAACGTTATTAAAGGGACGTTATGGTTCCAAGCAAAACCGAAAAACCCATGAAATTTGCCAGTTATGGTAAGCTAAGCAACCATAACTCGCACCACCACCGTGCACTGCTAAGAATAACACCCAGAACATCATAGATGGGTCATTTTCTATGTTGTCTTGATAAAAGGAGATGTAAGAGTCAGTTTCCTCAGATACGGATGCTGGCTGCACGTGATAATACAATGAGATACCTTGTAGTTAACTGTATGAGTGCAAAACACCAAGTATGTCTCTTGCAGTTTTAATTCAAATACTTTTGACTGGAACTGTAGAATGCAAATGATAAATATGATGCATTTAAAAGAGTATGGGCCTCATTATAACTCGCCCAGTATGGAAACAATGGTGGCGGTAAACTCGCTGCCACTGTTGTTTCCATGCCGGGCGATCACAACTCCTGCCGGCAGAGGCATCTAACCCGCCAGGTCTGACCTGGAGGGTTTAACAACGCCCGCCTGCAGGCGGACGAGGAAACACCGGCACCATCATGAGATGGTGCCCTTGTTTCCATGATCTCCATCCCCATTGAGTCCTACTGGACTCAATGGGAATGGGGATTAACACCATTCCGCCTCCGGAATTCCCGGGACACCGGGGTTGTAATGCCCTGTTAATTCTGGGAGTCATGGAGGCGGAATGGTAATATTTGTCCGGCGGTAAGTAGGCGGTTTTACCGCCTCGGTTACCACCGGACTCGTAATGAGGCCCTATGTGTATGTGCATGGAACACTTACAGGAAGTGGAAATGATGATCCTTTGCTTTTAAATGATCAGATTTTTCAACAGTATAATAGAAGTATTGCAATGTTTCAGTTCTCTTCTACTGAAAGACCTGACATAGTTTGCGTATCTTGTTAACGCACTTTTTATAAGTCTAGTGCAACTAGTGTACATTGACTAGAACATTAAACACACTGTAGAAGATGTTTGGAAAGAATTTTATCTGTATTTGTTTGTAGAAGAAAGATTTGACACAAGAGAGGCACTTTATGTTTGTAGACTGTGTTGGGTTTTATAATCAAAGAGGTCATTCTCCAAGAAGTGTTTTGAATGACATGGTAGTGCCTGATATCCTTTCTGTGCTTCAAACATTTAACATGTTTGAAGTGATTGCATTGAAAACTGTTCATCCTTTGCAAGTTGTTGTTAGATTGCAAACAATGATGTCCAATCTGCCTAAGAAATCGTTAGTGCAAGATGTGAGAGGCAAAGGTGTGTATTTACCTCTCAATTTGGAAGGATGTGTGAACACTCTAGGAGTGAAGCATGACATTGCAGATTATTTGTTTGTTTTAGTAAATGGTTTTGCCACTAAGGATAAGAGCATTTGGCAACAGTGTACAGACATTGGAAAAGTGAAAAATGCATTGATGTTTCTATTGGAGCACAATTATTTATACAAAGGCAGTCTGACTGTACCAGACTTGTCATTGCTTGATGTTGAGTCAACAAACAAAAGCAGTGAAGTCCAGTTTCAGCGTCTATTTATTGCAGAAGAGAATAGTTTGTATGGGCATTACACTATTCATCCTCTACACTCATGTGAAGTCATGGGCGACAGTTTAGAATTGTATCAAATGAAAGCAATGAAAGGTGCACCAATCAATATCTGGGAAAAGACAATAGAAGCCTCTTGTTTCCTAATGCTTTTTCCAACTGTTACTGGAGGGAGATTGGATGATCAGATGGTGCTTATCTGTGCTTCAGAATATCATTGTACAAGAATGTATTGTAAAGATTCACGATTCTGCAACAATGTTGAATATATTTTTAACATATTGTATGAAAGTAAATTTTCAATGTTATGTTATGTTGTTGCTCATACACATCAGACTGGAACTAGATTTCAACATCTTTCTGCATGTGAGATGGAACAACAGGTGAAAGAAATTAATGTTTTAGATGTAAACACATGAATATTCTTGCTACAATGAGAGAAAGTAAAGAATATTGGTATAGGAGACACTCTGAGATTAGATGCATGATCAGAAACTTTGGTTCTCAAACTTGGGTTATGACTTTGAGTTGCGCTGAGTATGCTTGGGATGATCTTGCAATGTGGATTTGTGAAACTTATCCACAGAAAGAAAATATAGAACACATGACAGCAGGGGAATTGTGTTCTATGGATCCTGTAAGTGAATCACATTTTTTTCATCTCATCTTTTTAGCTATTGTAAACTTTATATGTAATAAAGAAAATGGTCCATTAGGTAGAGTGGATCATTTCTTTTGTAGGAAAGAGTACCAGGTACATGGAGCTCCACATATACATATGCTGTTGTGGATTAAAGATGCTCCTGAGTTTCGTAAGGAAAGTGATGGCTCTGTGATTGAGCACATTAAGAAATGTGCTATCTGTTCCATTCCAGCTCAGCACGTGAATGCTGATCTACGGATAAAGGTCGAAAGATTTCAAAAGCACTCATGTGGAAAGTACAGTAAGAGAAAATACAAAAGTGAAGACAAGTACTACACTCAGTGGAGATTTGGCTTTCGAAGGCCGGCGACACCAGTTGGTAGAGTGAATATTATAATGTAATCTGTTAGACACCATGTTACGGTAAGTCATTAAGAAATAGATCATCAAGATCTATTACGGTAAGATCTGTTATGGTAAGTCATCAAGAACAGGTACATCTTTTTTTAAAAAGAAGTAAGGAATGCCAATTAATTAATGATTAAAATCCTGTCATTTCTCAGCTATGGAATGCATGTACTGATGTACAGTTTATTGCTGATGATTCACAACTGTTGCTCATTATGTTGAATGACAAAAGCTGCAAAGAGCAATGCAGCTGAAGTATGGGCAGATTTATCAGCAGATAAAAGTCTTAGTCAGAAACTTATAAGCTCGGTTTGAAGATACTTTCAGATAGAGAGTGTGGTAGCTAAGAAGATTCTGATCGGCTCACTAGTTTGTCTCTGTATGGACACAGCATTAATGTAGTTTGGTTAAGTCTTGGACCAGCTAGTTCTAGAAATCGGGTATTGAAGCCTTTGAGTGAAATTCAACAGTTAGCTGAAGCAGTACCTCACAGTACAGAGATTTTAAAAAATGACTTAATTGATACATATTATCCCAATCGATCTGAAATGTTGGAGGATCTTCATTTATATGAAGTAGCACAACACGAAGCAAACAGTGACAGAGGACGGTTTAAGGCAATTCTCATTAACCGCATGAAACTGTCTTGCCAAACTGCAGAGAAAAAGGAATTATTTTATTTTTGTCTTTTGCAGTTGTTCTTTACATGATATGTAGAGAGTAACTTGCTTGGAAGATTTGCAACTTTTGAAAAATCTTTTTTTACAAAAAAAAAGCTCAATTAAATATCCAAAATGTGAGCATTACTTGGAGTTACTAGAGAAAGAACTATGTCAAGAAGAACTTTTGACAACTGAACTGGCAAAAGAGACTCCTGGGGAAAGTCATGATTCTCCAATAGGAAGGCAGAATTTGCATGGTGAGCCAATTATTCAAACTGATGTTGAGCTTGCCATGGATGAAGTAGAAAGTGCAATGCAACAAACTAAAGTTGCAGATGGGAATTGTGATGAAATTGTTAGTAAACCTAATGGAGCGCAAAAGGAAGTTTATTCTAAAATTATAGACAGGTTCTTACAATGTTTACAGCATTGCAAGTATGAATGTTCTTCTGTGCAATACAAACCTTTATTGTCTGTTAGTGGACAAGCAGGAACAGGTATATCTTTTTTGAATTCATGCAATAAGAGCTATGATCCAAAATGAAATGGATTCTTCTTTTTCATGTATTCTAACTGCTCTAACAGGCTTAGCAGCATTTATTGTATGAGGTGTTACTTTAAATCACCTGTTGAGGCTACCAGTGGAGCATGACAACAGACTAGAGTATCGAAAACCTGTATCAAGTGAAGAACACGAAGTAGGAAAAGTAATTAGAAAATTAAATACCTTGATTGTAGATCAAGTAAGTATGGTGTCTAACTTGATGCTAGCTTTCATTCACTTGCGAATGCAAGAGATTTTTAAGACTATCTACAATATTTTGTTTGGAGGTAAAAATGTACTTGTTTTTGGAGATGTGTTACAATTAAAGGTCAACCAGTTTTCAAAATGCTGCAATCTCGGGATAGTCAAAAATGTATAGGAAGTATTGGTCATTTTAACCTTTGGAATTGTTTTGAATGACAGGAACCTATGATTAATATGATGCAATCTGCAGACTTAGAGTATGCAGAAATGTTATTTAATAAGATTTGCATAGGTATTATTGAGGAAAATGTGAAAGCAAGCAGTCTTAAAGGTTGCAGTCCGTCTGATGTCATGTTGACTCTTAAGGAAAGAAATATTTCTTGTTTTACTTTAATATGCAGAGTGTAACACATTTAACTCTACAATGCTACTGTCAGAGAAGTAGAATATTGTGGAGAAAAAATTGTGTGATGTTTTAGATGGTTATTCCTTTGGAGTTGGATAAGAGAGCAAAACCTCGATTAGGTCAACTAGAGAATTACATTTTGAAGACAGTAGGTCTGGAAGGAGATTTAAAACTGTACATCAATGCGCAAGTAATATTGAAGAGGAACTTGAATGTAGGAATTGGTCTAGTCAATGGAGAGTGATTGCATTTAACACTTTTCCTCATAGTACAATTATTGAACATGTTGAAGTTAAATTTGATCATGTAGAAGGAACTCATTTAATTTACCTCTGCACATCTCATGCTTTTTAAGGATACCTTTGTGAAAAGAGCACAGTTTCCATTGTGCTCTGCTTATGCAATAGCTATTCATAAATCTCAAGGGTTGACTTTAGAAGCAGTACTCATTGACATTGGTCCTACAGTTTTTAAAGAAGGAATGTCATATGTAGCTTTGTCACGTGTGAACAATATTGAAGGTTTTTTAATAAACTTTGATGAAAGAAAAGTGACAGCTGATATTTCTTGTATTGAAGAATATAATAGGTTGCGTGTACTGTATGCTCCTCACCTGAACCTTATACATGTACCTGCAAAGCACTTATCCAGGAAACATAAGGAGTCAGTGAGAGCACATTCAAATGAAATCAGTCCTTGTAAGGCTAGAAAGCAACAGCATAACAAAGTTTGAGAGTTGTACAACTATAAGATACGCTCATTGCAGATTTAGTAATGAAACAAGAGTTGAATGCTATTGTAATGCAGCTTTGTGTATGTTGTTTCAAATTAATCCATTGATGCAAGAAATAGCTTCCACAGTAGAGAAACAGCTATGTGTGGAACTTTCATTTCTTAAAATATCTATAGATGAAAACCCACACAGTTTACATTCAGCAAAGTCAATGCGAAATATAGTAGCTGTTGTAAGTGGAAATCAACAATTTTCCAAAAATTCAAAGGAAGATAGTCAAGAATGTTTAATGACTGTCTTTGATTTATTAGTGAAGGAAACTGTTAGTGAATATAGGTATGTAGGAATTAGCTACACGTAGAATCTATATGTCCACAATGTAAGAAAGGTTATTCTACTCCAGATCTTTGAGAAAGATTTGTGTATGTGCCTATCCCTGATCAGAAAAGTGCACATCTTTTCTGATCTTGTAACTACAGCATTCCATGACATGCAATGAAATGACTAACCAACACTGCAAAATCTAGTTTTTAATAAGTATGTATTGATTATGTTTCAAAGATACATTGTAGATGGTAGAAAAATGAACACATCAATAATGAATTTTAAATGTGGTCAAGTTTCTGTTAGTAAGAAAACTTTTAAAATGTGTGCAGTTATTTTTCATAAAGGGGCATCCATTGAATGTGTACAATTCACGATATGGGTGCATACAGGAGTAGATTGGCTTGTTTGTAATGACTCTATAGTCACACATCAAGCTAGATTGCCAAACGGTTTAAAGAATGCTTACTTAATGTTGTTAGAACCAAAGTTTTGAAATATAGGTGTAATATGCTTTGTGAATATAAACATGCAAAACAAAAGTTTGAAATGGAAGGAGATGGATTTTTACTAGGATGTACTTTAGAAATAGTATGAAATAATTGTGAAGGTAATATTCTGAAGAGTCTAAAAACTAGGAGAGAAAAAAGCATTCTGCAATTTTCTATTTCTGTTTTATTGTGTAAAACAATGTATATTTGAATATGTACAAGCGTTCCCTATAAGTGCTAGGTTACATGAATGGTTCCATGTACATTATTTTGAGTGTGAGGGAGTGGAGAAAGGCATGACTGTTTACATATGAAACCAGTAAACAGTAGGTTGTAGATATAAACACCATTTAGTACAATGTTTGAAAAATAAATAAAATGTAACTACTGATAAGAGTTTTAGGGAAGAATGTAGGTATATTGTGTTTACTTATTATGTGTATGGGTGGTTAAAATAAGTATGCACACAATATTTTTTTTCTAAGCATTCTAAATGAAATAAAACATGAATATACCTTACTGAAAGGGTTCAATTGTTAAATGTATAAACAACTTCGGTATACAGTGTGAAGTTTTCTTTTTTTAATGTATTTGTGTCTATGGTTCATACAAACCTTTACACAATTTGGTAAGAAAACACACCATCATTATTAAATACAATCATGTTAAAATAAAAAAGATTTAGAAATACATTTGAAATATTAAAAGTACATTGAGCAATTCATTGAGATCAATTTTAAATCAATTTAAAATGTCAGTAAATTTGCAAATCTGTCACATTCCACCTATCCATGATCAATAAGACAATTTGGTGCCCCTGAAAGCACGAGGGAAAGGCAATTATCTGAAATCAAAACAACCCCCACATCTCTTCTTCTAAGAGGGAATGCAGGATTTGATCTTCTTCCACACATAATAAGCAACTCCTGAAATGACAATGGACTCAGCCGCAATAATGTTTGACCAAAATTGATTATCTTCAATGTGTGCAATGTTAGATATAAAATTACCATAGCTATTGGTATGTTCCTGCTCCAATTCAATATATTGCCGGGAGGGTTTGACTTCAGCCCCACAGACCCGACATAGCCTTTCTTCCCTGGGAGTCATTGCCCAGCGCCCTGTATGTTCATTAGTTGCCAATACATTATATCAAAGATAATTGATGAACCTTCTAATATTCTCAGAACATATTTTTGTAAGATATCAGCAGTGCACCAACTCCCTAAAGGTTTGGGTACTATATTCCACATACATTTTTAGGCTTGACAAGTAGTCAATATTGACACATTGATCATAATCTCTTGCTTTCTTTTTCAAGATCATCATTCTTTTAGGGTTAAGCAATATTTCATCCATGGTAACATTTAGTTGCTCAATATATCCAATAAAGGCTTCTTTCAAGGTTGTTAAGAAAGAGTTCTTACTATCTTCGCTGTATTGTCCCACCAAGAGTCTATATATTGAGTTGTCATTGAGCGGGGCCAGCATGATATTAAAGTATAATGTGCATTTTTGTATCATATGCTATGATATAATAGATGGAATACCTACCTCCATACATTGTCTGCCACTGTAAACTTTGTGGTACTCCAAGTATTGATTGCAACCTTTTTTTAAATTAATTAATTAATGATTAAAATCCTGTCATTTCTCAGCTATGGAATGCATGTACTGATGTACAGTTTATTGCTGATGATTCACAACTGTTGCTCATTATGTTGAATGACAAAAGCTGCAAAGAGCAATGCAGCTGAAGTATGGGCAGATTTATCAGCAGATAAAAGTCTTAGTCAGAAACTTATAAGCTCGGTTTGAAGATACTTTCAGATAGAGAGTGTGGTAGCTAAGAAGATTCCGATCGGCTCACTAGTTTGTCTCTGTGTGGACACAGCATTAATGTAGTTTGGTTAAGTCTTGGACCAGCTAGTTCTAGAAATCGGGTATTGAAGCCTTTGAGTGAAATTCAGCAGTTAGCTGAAGCAGTACCTCACAGTACAGAGATTTTAAAAAATGACTTAATTGATACATATTATCCCAATCGATCTGAAATGTTGGAGGATCTTCATTTATATGAAGTAGCACAACACGAAGCAAACAGTGACAGAGGACGGTTTAAGGCAATTCTCATTAACCGCATGAAACTGTCTTGCCAAACTGCAGAGAAAAAGGAATTATTTTATTTTTGTCTTTTGCAGTTGTTCTTTACATGATATGTAGAGAGTAACTTGCTTGGAAGATTTGCAACTTTTGAAAAATCTTTTTTTACAAAAAAAAGGCTCAATTATATATCCAAAATGTGAGCATTACTTGGAGTTACTAGAGAAAGAACTATGTCAAGAAGAACTTTTGACAGCTGAACTGGCAAAAGAGACTCCTGGGGGAAGTCAAGATTCTCCAATAGGAAGGCAGAATTTGCATGGTGAGCCAATTATTCAAACTGATGTTGAGCTTGCCATGGATGAAGTAGAAAGTGCAATGCAACAAACTAAAGTTGCAGATGTGAATTGTGATGAAATTGTTAGCAAACCTAATGGAGCGCAAAAGGAAGTTTATTCTAAATTTATAGACAGGTTCTTACAATGTTTACAGCATTGCAAGTATGAATGTTCTTCTGTGCAATACAAACCTTTATTGTCTGTTAGTGGACAAGCAGGAACAGGTATATCTTTTTTGAATTCATGCAATAAGAGCTATGATCCAAAATGAAATGGATTCTTCTTTTTCATGTATTCTAACTGCTCTAACAGGCTTAGCAGCATTTATTGTATGAGGGGTTACTTTAAATCACCTGTTGAGGCTACCAGTGGAGCATGACAACAGACTAGAGTATCGAAAACTTGTATCAAGTGAAGAACACGAAGTAGGAAAAGTAATTAGAAAATTAAATACCTTGATTGTAGATCAAGTAAGTATGGTGTCTAACTTGATGCTAGCTTTCATTCACTTGCGAATGCAAGAGATTTTGAAGACTATCTACAATATTTTGTTTGGAGGTAAAAATGTACTTGTTTTTGGAGATGTGTTACAATTAAAGGTCAACCAGTTTTCAAAATGCTGCAATCTCGGGATAGTCAAAAATGTATGGGAAGTATTGGTCATTTTAACCTTTGGAATTGTTTTGAATGACAGGAACCTATGATTAATATGATGCAATCTGCAGACTTAGAGTATGCAGAAATGTTATTTAATAAGATTTGTATAGGTATTATTGAGGAAAATGTGAAAGCAAGCAGTCTTAAAGGTTGCAGTCCGTCTGATGTCATGTTGACTCTTAAGGAAAGAAATATTTCTTGTTTTACTTTAATATGCAGAGTGTAACACATTTAACTCTACAATGCTACTGTCAGAGAAGTAGAATATTGTGGAGAAAAAATTGTGTGATGTTTTAGATGGTTATTCCTTTGGAGTTGGATAAGAGAGCAAAACCTCGATTAGGTCAACTAGAGAATTACATTTCGAAGACAGTAGGTCTGGAAGGAGATTTAAAACTGTACATCAATGCACAAATAATATTGAAGAGGAACTTGAATGTAGGAATTGGTCTAGTCAATGGAGAGTGATTGCATTTAACACTTTTCCTCATAGTACAATTATTGAACATGTTGAAGTTAAATTTGATCATGTAGAAGGAACTCATTTAATTTACCTCTGCACATTTCATGCTTTTTAAGGATACCTTTGTGAAAAGAGCACAGTTTCCATTGTGCTCTGCTTATGCAATAGCTATTCATAAATCTCAAGGGTTGACTTTAGAAGCAGTACTCATTGACATTGGTCCTACAGTTTTTAAAGAAGGAATGTCATATGTTGCTTTGTCACGTGTGAACAATGTTGAAGGTTTTTTAATAAACTTTGATGAAAGAAAAGTGACAGCTGATATTTCTTGTATTGAAGAATATAATAGGTTGCGTGTACTGTATGCTCCTCACCTGAACCTTATACATGTACCTGCAAAGCACTTATCCAGGAAACATAAGGAGTCAGTGAGAGCACATTCAAATGAAATCAGTCCTTGTAAGACTAGAAAGCAACAGCATTTAACAAAGTTTGAGAGTTGTACAACTATAAGATACGCTCATTGCAGATTTAGTAATGAAACAAGAGTTGAATGCTATTGTAATGCAGCTTTGTGTATGTTGTTTCAAATTAATCCATTGATGCAAGAAATAGCTTCCACAGTAGAGAAACAGCTATGTGTGGAACTTTCATTTCTTAAAATATCTATAGATGAAAAACCACACAGTTTACATTCAGCAAAGTCAATGCGAAATATAGTAGCTGTTGTAAGTGGAAATCAACAATTTTCCAAAAATTCAAAGGAAGATAGTCAAGAATGTTTTAATGACTGTCTTTGATTTATTAGTGAAGGAAACTGTTAGTGTATATAGGTATGTAGGAATTAGCTACACGTAGAATCTATATGTCCACAATGTAAGAAAGGTTATTCTACTCCAGATCTTTGAGAAAGATTTGTGTATGTGCCTATCCCTGATCAGAAAAGTGCACATCTTTTCTGATCTTGTAACTACAGCATTCCATGACATGCAATGAAATGACTAACCAACACTGCAAAATCTAGTTTTTAATAAGGTTGTATTGATTATGTTTCAAAGATACATTGTAGATGGTAGAAAAATGAACACATCAATAATGAATTTTAAATGTGGTCAAGTTTCTGTTAGTAAGAAAACTTTTAAAATGTGTGCAGTTATTTTTCATAAAGGGGCATCCATTGAATGTGTACAATTCACGATATGGGTGCATACAGGAGTAGATTGGCTTGTTTGTAATGACTCTATAGTCACACATCAAGCTAGATTGCCAAACGGTTTAAAGAATGCTTACTTAATGTTGTTAGAACCAAAGTTTTGAAATATAGGTGTAATATGCTTTGTGAATATAAACATGCAAAACAAAAGTTTGAAATGGAAGGAGATGGATTTTTACTAGGATGTACTTTAGAAATAGTATGAAATAATTGTGAAGGTAATATTCTGAAGAGTCTAAAAACTAGGAGAGAAAAAAGCACTCTGCAATTTTCTATTTCTCTTTTATTGTGTAAAACAATGTATATTTGAATATGTACAAGCGTTCCCTATAAGTGCTAGGTTACATGAATGGTTCCATGTACATTATTTTGAGTGTGAGGGAGTGGAGAAAGGCATGACTGTTTACATATGAAACCAGTAAACAGTAGGTTGTAGATATGAACACCATTTAGTACAATGTTTGAAAAATAAATAAAATGTAACTACTGATAAGAGTTTTAGGGAAGAATGTAGGTATATTGTGTTTACTTATTATGTGTATGGGTGGTTAAAATAAGTATGCACACAATATTTTTTTTCTAAGTATTCTAAATGAAATAAAACATGAAAATACCTTACTGAAAGGGTTCAATTGTTAAATGTATAAACAACTTCGGTATGCAGTGTGAAGTTTTCTTTTTTTAATGTATTTGTGTCTATGGTTCATACAAACCTTTACACAATTTGGTAAGAAAACATACCATCATTATTAAATACAATCATGTTAAAATAAAAAAGATTTAGAAATACATTTGAAATATTAAAAGTACATTGAGCAATTCATTGAGATCAATTTTAAATCAATTTAAAATGTCAGTAAATTTGCAAATCTGTCACATTCTACCTATCCATGATCAATAAGACAATTTGGTGCCCCTGAAAGCACGAGGGAAAGGCAATTATCTGAAATCAAAACAACCCCCACATCTCTTCTTCTAAGAGGGAATGCAGGATTTGATCTTCTTCCACACATAATAAGCAACTCCTGAAATGACAATGGACTCAGCCGCAATAATGTTTGACCAAAATTGATTATCTTCAATGTGTGCAATGTTAGATATAAAATTACCATAGCTATTGGTATGTTCCTGCTCCAATTCAATATATTGCCGGGAGGGTTTGACTTCAGCCCCACAGACCCGACATAGCCTTTCTTCCCTGGGAGTCATTGTCCAGCGCCCTGTATGTTCATTAGTTGCCAATACATTATATCAAAGATAATTGATGAACCTTCTAATATTCTCAGAACATATTTTTGTAAGATATCAGCATGGCACCAACTCCCTAAAGGTTTGGGTACTATATTCCACATACATTTTTAGGCTTGACAAGTAGTCAATATTGACACATTGATCATAATCTCTTGCTTTCTTTTTCAAGATCATCATTCTTTTAGGGTTAAGCAATATTTCATCCATGGTAACATTTAGCTGCTCAATATATCCAATAACAGCTTCTTTCAAGGTTGTTAAGAAAGAGTTCTTACTATCTTCGCTGTATTGTCCCACCAAGAGTCTATATATTGAGTTGTCATTGAGCGGGGCCAGCATGATATTAAAGTATAATGTGCATTTTTGTATCATATGCTATGATATAATAGATGGAATACCTACCTCCATACATTGTCTGCCACTGTAAACTTTGTGGTACTCCAAGTATTGATTGCAACCTTTTTTTTGCTTCAAGCTTTTCAATGCCCTCCAGCTTCCTTTCTGTAATGGCTGCCAAATCATATAAGATACTTTGTGTAAGATTTTTGGAGTAGATCATTATAAAATGCTTAATGTTATTGCCCCCTCTCTTGTGCATGATATTTCTAAGAAGTAGCCACATTTTCAAAATCTTTGATCGAAGATTGATACTATAAACATCTTTGCAAGGAGAGTTTTTGATCGGGATGCCCAAATAATTGTAGGTAATATTCACTTCCAAATTAAAGCCGTTAATGTAACAAAAGATAGGCAATGCATTACTTTTATGTCCAAATATTATAACCTTTTTTTCATACCATTTGTTTTTAAGTGTTTTTTTGGGCATACTCAGCAAGTGCATTCAAGGATGTTTGAAACTCTATTTGGGTTTGGTCCATAATGATAGTATCATCTGCATAACTAACCCTAGGAACCACAGTTGTCCGGATAACCAGGGGAAAGTTACGCACTGCTTTTAGGGTCTGGTGCATATCAGATATATACATATTGCATAGTGTGGGGGCCAGAATACATAATAATAATAATAATAATAATAATAATAATAATAATAATAATAATAATAATAATAATAATAATAATATCCCTGCTTTATACCCATTTTGATGTACGTATCTGGAGTAAGGGCACCTTCTGCATTAACTTTGACCCTAACTGTTGTATTGCTATATAATACAATAGTGAAATATAGCAAGCAAGGGCCAATACCCCAATTCCTGAGTTCATCCCATAGACATGACCTTAGTACCATGTCAAAAGCTTTACTAAAATCAATAAAACATACATACAAGCAATTTTGTTCTTTTTGCTTGCAAGCAACAATAACATAAATGAATAAGCTAATGTTGGTAAGGGCATCCATGCCTTTGCGGAAACCAGTTTGGAAAGGAGGCAATATTGTTTTTTAATTAATCCATTTATTACATTTTTTAAGGAGTATGTTAGCAAATACATTTTGGCTGGCATCAATCATTTCCAATAAACTGTAATTGGTGGTCTTATTTTGATCACCATCCATGATGGATTGCTGCCAACTGAGAGGAAAAGTGCCTTCTCTTAGTATTTTCACAAATAGTTCCAGAATTGAAGCCCAGAAGGGTGGGTTATCCTTAAATATGTTATTGGGTATCATGTCTGGGCCAGGAGCTCGGGTGTTATTAATACATCTAATCACCACCATAATGTCATCTGCATCAAATCTTTTTTGTTATTACTCAACACGAGTAACTATTTATTGTATTTGTAGTATAATCATGCATGTAGTACAGTTCACCCACTGCGTAAATCCAATCCTCCTCACTAATTGAACTGGTCTCAATTTTAGTCAGAGAATGACTATTTATTCTGATTATAGTCCAAAACCACCTTTCATCCCGCTTAGTAATCTGAATATATATGTCAGTCAGTCAAAAAAGTTTATTTCGGATTCAAAATCCAAAAAACACATAAAACCAACCAATACATTCAAATACTAAAATCCCTTCGCTTGAAAACCAACACAGAAACCCACAATATGCATCTCAAAAACAATACTAAAATGAAACATGATATAAAATATAGTATGGCAGTTAGAACAACAAAATTTAAAAAAGATCTAATATGATCTATATACCCTTACACATTACAACTCGACAGAAGCTTAACTGCATCCCTCGCCCTGTAACCTCATTAGCCCATTACTAAAATAAATTGCTCTTTTGTAACAGTTGTAACTCTGTTGAGGTTATCAATTCCCAAAAAGGATATTTAGAAAAAACACTAACCTGATTGGATGCCAATGTGTTCAGAGCAGCAACAGGAGAAGAGAAGAATCACCCCGGAATCCCTGTTCCCCCTAGTACCGAACATGAAAGAATCAGTGAGGGGAAACACGGACCCCAGGGAAACCCTCTGGGGAAGAAAACCCTGGAGATCTTGAATCAGCCTTCTTATAAGGACGTCCAGACTGGTTGTCTCTCAGGATGGCCCTTCTCTAAGTGGCGAGTGGAAAGAGACCTACAGGACGAGAATAACAGGTAAGTATACGGAAAGCAGAATGAAGGGTAAATTGATGAGGAAAGTACGGAACTAACTTTGGAGATGACTGGAGTTAGATCCTTCGAATGGGTATTCCCGGGCAGTCGAAAGGGTGGTATTCCAAAGAAGAGGGTAACAACTGAAAAAGGGAGAATGGTAAGTGTGGTTCTAAACAAAGAAAAGAAAGACCAAATGTAGGAATTGGACTTACTTCCGATAGGCGCAGCTTCTGACTAGAGCGGAATATCAAATGGAGAGCCCTGCTTGAAGAGAGGAGGGAATTCCCTGGACTGTACGAAGGAGAGGAAGTGAGCAGGTCAAGACGAGATACAATTCTATAACAAAAAGGAGTGTTAGTGAGAAAAAGATAGTTGACTAGCTGTCGAGAGAATAGAGTTTGAGGTTCTGAATCGTAGCGAACTTACGGAGCATCACATTCAGCAGAAACGACGCGTTGAAGCGGAGTTCCGGGTTCCTTAAGAGGGATCAGATGACTGATCACGTGTTCCTGACAGCAAGGTGAAACAACTAGACTGCTGGCATAGGATTCTCTTGCTATATCGGAGTTTCCTCGAATCATAGCTCCACAAAGGGGGCCAATGCCGCCTAAGCCGCCATCGGCGAAAAGGTGCAAGATCTTTTCAGAAAGGTGAGTAGTGCCCAAGCAGCTAAAACAGAATAGGTAGAAATAAAATAGACGCTCTATAGTGGTGAATTTTAGCCTTCCTGAGAACTGGGATTAGTGTTACTCTCCGAATCCCAATATACCCCGAACAGAACAATAACAAATGCTCCAGATCTTCGTTATTATGACCAAACACAGGGCATCCATCAGAATCTTGATAGCCTTTCCAGTTCACTGTGTTCCCTAACAGTAGAAGACAGTCAAACCTCGCCCTCGTGATTAGCCAGCAATCTTTTATGGGGGAGCCCCAAATTAGGCAGCGTTGAATCTCATTGGGCCGGGTGATCCTTGCATGCCCTTTAGCAGAATTATTTTCATACTCCTAGAGCATTCTCTTCCCAGCAAACACTTTGCCCAAGGCATATTTGCAACTGCTCATCTCTGTTTTTGTTTAAAGGGGAGCTGGAGGAGAAAGAATACTTAAATTAGCCTCTCCTAGGATTGTATCTATGTAATCAAGCCAAGGGATTATTTTCCACCCCACCCTACCCATTACAGAACTAATGATAAAATGGCAGAGGGAGGCATGTACATTCGCCCATCCCGAACCCAAAGAAGTATTGTGGCCAGCGCCCACTGATCCTCCCAAAATGCCAAACCCAATTCTCTGTGGACAGATATACATGCTAAGGAGCTACGGAGCCCCAGTAGTCTCCTGAAAAATGGATTCTCTTTTACTTTTAACTCATCGGCTTTCTTGAAACCCCATAAAGGGGCACCATATAAAGTAAGTTTAAGCTCTTGGCCTAAGTATGCAAATATTGATCAAAGGTGCCGCTTCTGCAATCTTGATATAGAATCTCTAAAGCACTTGATCATGTCATGCTCGAGTTTTGAGAAAGAAAGAGGACGGATTTTTTCGTCAATCATTCATAATATTAGCCCAAGGAGCTCGGAAAAATGGTGGGAAATGTTCTTCGAAGGCTCAAACCGAACTATATTGTTTAATCTGATAACGCTGCTACAGGTCTTAAAAACAAGATTAGACATGAAGGATCCAACTCAAGTGCCCAGAGTCGAATGAACCTCTGCAGTGAACACAGCTTGGACACCAAGATTCATATAACTTGTGAAATTGGGTGTAGAAGGGTGGCGAGGGCAATGGACTTTAAAAAAGGTCTAGGAGATACTGTTGATCGGGTGTGATTTTCCTGTCCTGTGTTTTTAAAGGTTGAACAAACCGTATAAAAAAAAAATAAAAAAAAAATAAAGTAACTGCCTTTGATTGAGCTACATAGATCTTAACTGCTACATCTAGCGGTTGGCCCTCACAACGGGACAAAAAATGAAAAATGCCCCCTATTTGCTGGCTCATTTTAACCGATTGTTTGATTATGTGCATCTTCCCAGTGAGAGCTTCCGAGAATCTAATCCCCAAATAATCGAAAGCCTTCACACTAGGGATGACTTCTCCGGCATAAAGCATAGGCCCATAGCAACTGGCCACTTTCTACCCACACAGGCCATTACTGCCAATTTTTTGGAATTGATTTTGAGCCCAAAGTTACTCATAAAAGCTACATATGCATTAATCAAAGTCTGTAGTGCTCTCAGGGTCCTGGCTAGCAGTACGGTATGGTCCGCATAAGCCAGGACACGAAAGGCCCGACCACCCAATACCAAAAAATCTGCCAGTATGTTGGTCAAATCCTTCGAGAGCCCATTAATATATAGGCAGAAACAGATTGGGCCAAGACAGAGCCCTGCCGCACCCCACACCCGACCGTAAAGCACGCTGTGCGCTGTCCCCATGGACCACTACAGACACATGCCTCGTTGTCGCTGTGGATATCCACCAAAACCCTCAATATGTCCCCCGGGCAGCCCATGGAGCCGAGCATGGCCCAAAGCTTCGACCTGTCCACCTTATCAAAGGCCATGCTCAGGTCCATAAACGCTAAGTAGACCACCTCTCCCCTGCAAAAAACAGAGTTGGCCGCAAGGAGATACAGATTGAGGCTCTACTCCATAGTTCCTAGTCCCGGTGAAAACCAAACTGAATATCGGATAAAACTGACTGTCCGAAAGCCAGGTTTCAATATGTCCAAGTAATACTCTCCCAAAGATCTTAAAGGAAGTATCCAGGAGCAAGATTGGCCTATAAGCGCTTGAGCTTGCATGATCCCCCTTCTTGAATATAGGAAATATAATAGCCTTTTTCCAAGACAAAGGATATCTACCTGATTCCATGCAAGCATTAAACACCACCGTCAAAAGAAGGGGCCCACAAATCGAGGGGGTCTTGAAACAGGTCTGAGGGTATCACATCCGGGCCCAGCGCACGTTTATGTCCATATATATGTCCATTGGCATTATTGGCTGATGATTTGTGCATTTTCAGCCAATTCTTATATTGCGTGGAAGCCAATGTTTTACGCTGTTTTTTTGTTTCTCTGGTAAGAGAGGGGTCTTTATTAATGAGTCTACATTTTAATTGGTAGCACTTCTTAGTCGCTTTAATATCTTTATCAAAGCACCCGACATGCATATTCTTTTCTTTTCCCTGCAGTGTATTCACCTTAAGATTAGTTTTCAATGTCATCATCATTTTACTTAGATTCCAATGATTCTCCTGCAGCCAAATATAGAGTCATGTACTGTTTTCATATATAAACAAGCTTAGTGTCTCCCGATTTTTATTACTCCATGTGATGGAATTCCCTGCCAAATTAACGGCTCATTGTAATAGGCTATCTCATAGGACTTCGATGTTACAAGTGACCACGTCAATACTGCATGGTACTGCATGGTCACTTAAACTATTAAATGATATCCTGATGGGCTCACATCTATGCCATAGATAGTAATCAGTATGTATGTAGTGCAAGGTGGATTTACTTGCGCCATTCGTCAATGTCTTGTTGGTTGGGTTGGTATTTATTCCCTTATTATTGAGGCATCGAAGATCCCATACTTTAAATAATTGCCATTTTGGCCCATGATTATTCGCCATTATTGCAGGGAGTACGGGTTCCACAAATTCCAAACATTCATCCTGCATAGTGTTCTCCTTCTCTAAATTGAGGGCATTCAAATCACCAGCAATTAGTATATTTCCCGCTGGGTGGTCATAAAGCCAAGCATTCATTATATTATTGATAGAGTGTCAAATTAAATTTACCTTCCCCCACCCAGGGCAGAATATACATTTATAACCAATATATCTTTTTGTAATGGAGAGGAATGTAAAAGTACTGATAGTACACAGGGCGAGTTTTCTTCAATGCAATATGAAGTAATAGACAAAAAAGGTTGGACTCCTATGGCCAATACCCCCGGTGTCTACCTCATGGGCCACTAATAGCATGGAGGCAGATAACACTGTAACCATCGATGATGAAGTAATTCACCACCCAAGTTTCCTGCAACAAAAAAGTGACTATATTCAATAAGGGTCTGTCCTTCCAAATGGGTAAGAAATTAATTGTATCCCCTTGTATTCCTCCACAACCACTTAATCTTGGTTATGTTGTTGCATGGTCAATTAGCAAAAAAGTGGGGATACTCCTATTACCACATCCTTTATAATAAGCCATTGGGTCATATTTGTGACTCATTTCGTTTGTTTTGCAATACTTGTGCAGGTATATTTTGCCTGGGGAATGGCACTTTGTATTTTGTTATAAGATCATAGCCATGGTTCAATAGTAAATCAGAGCAGGAGCATAGTAAAGAGGGTACTGCTGAAAAAGAGAATTCCAGCAGTACCCAATTGGAGGTGTTTCCCCATTTCGGTAATTCCAGTGTTCGAAGATCTTCATTCATGATTGTTGAGAGATGGGGAATGCGACTCCAAAGAGTTAACAATTGTGATCTATTCAAAAATTGGCTTTTGTTGGTAGAATTGAGTTCCTCGATTTTAACAAAAGGACTGAGCTTCTTCCACAGGATGTCATCCCTTACACTGTTAGCCGCATATATACCCACAGAGCCAGACCTAGTGCCACTCCTAATCATAGGCCTAGTAGTAGTAGTTTACATGAGACGGGCACTACAATTGGGTCATCATTTGGCTGAGATGGAGTAAAGTCAATATTGGCTGTCTCTTCCAAGGGCTGTGCAGTTCTTCCTGAGATAGTTTTATTTATTCTCCATCTGTCAATGGTGCCTCTAAGGGCAACCTGCCAGATTTTACCATTCCCCATATCCCGTGTGATTTTCCTATTAGATGTCACCAGGGGTGCAGATAATTCAGCTATGTCTTTACAGTCTACTGTGGCTATTTTCTTTTTGGTATAGTCCACTCTTTGTAAAGCAGGTGCTGGTGTTCACATCAAAGGCAACCTTTCCTTTTTCTGTGTATTGTTTGTGTGTGTTTGTGCTACATAACTTTGCATCATCGATATCTCCTGACAAAGAATGTCAATGGCGTCCAGTTCATTGGTAGCATAACTACCAACTGGTTATTAGTGACTCCTGGCTTTTAGATTGATGCTTCAATTGAGGGTAATCTACCACAGTATTTGATTTATAAATATGTGGGATGAAAATGTCTTCCGTTCTAGCTGAGACCTTGTTATGGGGATTAGTTGGACTACTGCAATTAGTGACTATGGGTGCTTATACACCAATAGGCTCAGTAGCATCAACCACTCCAATTAACAGAGATTTGATGTATTGTTGGTCCTCTGCCTGCCTTGTACAGAGTTGGAGTAAAGATTCAATTTGTGCAACGCAGTCATTATAATTGAGTGAAGACTGGCTATGTTATAATTATCCTTAGGGCCAGATTCTTTCAGAGTTAGACCATTTGACTCTTCATCAGTTTCGTAATCAGTCACCTCTGAGTCTGAAATCAAGCACATCAAATTGGGGTTTGGGGATAAGTTTATTTCCTTTATGTGGCCAGATTCGGAAAAGCTGAGACCCAATGATATGATATGTTATGATATGTTACTTATATCGCGCCCATATACAAGTGTTTCAGAACATGCCGAGGCAAGGGGGTGGGGGGGTTCAAGGGAGGACAAAAACAACAAACTTATTAGGCCCAGTGACATTGAGGATGTGCAAGTGCAGGGGAGAGGGAAGGGGGAAGAGAGGAGTGGAAAGTGCTGAACAAGTGAAAAAAAAACAACAACAGATAGTGTGACCATCAGGTGGCAAGTGCAAGAATTAAGCACAGACAAGGGGTGTCTGATAAGTGCAGTTAAGGGAACAGTAGGGTTGCAGATACAGACCCAAATGCAGAGGTTGCCAGGAGGCAGTGCTTGTATGCAGCCAGGTGGGCAGGGAACTGGGCCCATATTCAGAGGGAAGACAGGAGCCCAGTGCAAAACAGGCAGATCAGCAAGGTTGAGGAAGAGAGAAGGCAGAAGCAAAGAGGAAGGTCTTGAGGTGCTTCCGGAACGGAAGATGGTTCCCCTCAAGTTTCAAAGAGACAGGGAGGCTGTTCCAGAGGGAGAACCCAGCCGAAGAAAGAGATCTACCACCAACTCGTTGCTTGGAAAAGCGACTGACCTTGAGGGAGTTGGAGGTGGAGCAGCGAATAGCTCGAGTAGGAAGGTATTTCCAATGGGAGAGTTGAAGGTAATGCGGTCCCAGGAACCAGAAGACCTTGTGGACAATGCAGACAGTCTTGAACTTAATCCTTGCAGCCACTGGAAGCCAATGAAGAGACTTCAGGGCTGGAGAGATACAATCCCTGTGCTTGAGGCCAAGGACAAGTCTTGCAGTCCTGTACTGGATGAGTTGCAGTACTAGCAGGCAGATTAAGAAAGAGGCTGTTGCAGTAATCAAGCCTAGAGAGAGTGAGATTCGGGGGGAAGGAGAGGAAAGGAAGAATACACCTGAGGCGGTGCAGTTTGTAATTTGACTTTTTAGAGATGTCAGAGATGTGTATGAAAAAGGAAAGTGTGGAGTTGAAGATGACCCTGAGGTTCTTAGCCACACAGGTGGGAGTAGGACGAGGGCCAAGGGTGGCCGGCCAGAAAGTGAAAGGAAAGGAGTGTGTAGGAGTGCCGATGAGCAGGATCTCTGCCTTACTGGCATTGACGGTACACCACTCTGGATTGCAGACAGACAGTCAGAGATGTGAGAGGGAGAAGAGGTGGCAGTTGGGAGCCTGAAAACAAGCTGAGTGTCATCAGCATAGCACTGAAAGTTGGAGCAGAGAGCAGCAATGTGGTAGGCGAGGGGTGCCAGGTATTGGTTGAAAAACCAGGGAGAGAGGTTAGACCCCTGGGGAACACCACAAGTGGAGAGTAAGATAGTGGAGAGGAATGCCCCAAGTTGGACCTGGGAGGGTCGGTTGAACAATGACTTCCTCTTTAGATTATAGCATAGGTTAAGGAGTGATCCATCATTGTTTATGGTGAAAGAGTGTAAGGTATCATGCATAGTAACTTTACTGGGGCATACACCCTCTAGGTTGATTCTCACTCGGTCAGGTGCTGCCACTCCTGATGGAAACTTTGGGCTGAAAAAAACAGTGATGGGGCGTACGAAATTGTTGATATTTATTTCCGTCACCCGTCGCATTAAACTGTGTATGTTTTTCTATTTTGTATTGTAGGTTTAACCCTTTAACTGCCATGGGTTTTCCCCCTAATGCCAAGGCCTTTTTTGGTGATTTCGGTATGTGGCCATTCAATGCCTTGTAACTTTTTTGTTACATGAGATATTTTGGCCAAATTTGGCTCCTTTTTTTCCCACAAGTAGGAGGTCGTAATGCCACCCAGGAATCCTAGGTTGCTGTAGGGGGGTGTGAGAAAATAACCAAAAAGTGCAAAAATGTTGTGTTTTTTCAAAAAATGCGAATAAAATGATGTACAAAGAAGCCTGTGGTTTTTTTCCTTGTAAGAGCTAGGAACAAATGGTTTGCTGTGCTAAATTTCCCAATTACCTGGCTTTCAAGAGCAGGTTGAGTGGAAACGAAAAAACTTTATTTTGATGTGGTTATCAACCATTTTGTGAGAGGTAGGCGATTTTGGCAATTTTTGCCAATTGGACATGCATGGACGGAATGGAAGAAAAAGGTAGGAAAGCCAAATTGGAGGACAGAAAGGCATATATTTCAGAAAAGTAGACAAAATTCCAAGTTTAGGAAGGGGTGATTTGCGTAGGTCGGGCAACAACTAGGTAGAGGAAAATGCAATAGATTGGGGGAAAAGCAGGAAAATGACTGAACAAAAAGGTATGTGGTGGACATGGTTAGCTTGGTATGGCAATGGCTTCTCAAAGTCTAAAATTAGCTGGAAAAACACCAATTTTCCGCACATTTCACTCAGCTCACCCACTGAAACATACCGCCACCAATGCATGGCCTACCGTCCCACGTTCCCACAGGTGTCCCGATGAAAACGGTACCACACATGTGTGGGTGCACCTACCGGGGGCACAAAAGGAAAAGGGTAACCCACTGGTAACCCCACGCCTTTTGGCACAGCGCATTTTGTTCATGGGGGCAACCTACAGATTTGGGCCTAGGGTGTCGAAGCCAGCAAGGAAAACAGGGAACCCCATGCATTTCTGAAAAGAAGACACCCGTGGGAATCCACAGAGGTCTGACTTACGCAAATCGGAAAAATGATTTTTTACGCAGAACCCCCGGCAAAGACCCACATGGGAGAAGGGTGCCCAAGGCCAGGGATATTACTGCTGACTTTGCTGGAGCCCTGGCTGCCCTGTGTTACGGTTGGAGGTGATGTCCCTGGCCTTGGACATCCCTGTACCATGTGGGTGTACCGTCCCCTAAGCACAGCAGCAGCTCCAGGGAGCCCCGGCAGGATCCCCATTCCTTCCCGGAGGTGATATCTGTAACATAGCACAGCCAGAGGTGGAGCCGGGGCTTTCAGACGGATAACCCACATGGGAGGGATCCGCTCCCAGAGAAACACCAATTTTCTGCTGGCATGGGGGGCAATTTGTGTCCTGCCCCTGCAATTGTGTCCCAGCCCACCAACATATCTGCCCAGATGGCCCATTCCTACCCACATCACCAACAATCCAGCCCTAGTCTCACGCACCCCACTTACAGTGGGCCCTAACCATAGAATAATAAAAAACAGTACTCACATAACTTTGCAGCTGCTTGCGTAGAAAAAGCTGTAAACAAAACAAAAAACATGTGTTACCTACGGTCACACCAGCAATAACAAATAAATCATTTTCAAACATGCCCCCCTTGCAAGCCATCCCTGGGGGTTTACTGAACCTCACCCCCGCCCAGTGAAACCTCATTTGCCCCTTCCTAAAGGCAGATATCTGCCTCGAGGCAGGCCTGCATGAGGTACCCCTGCCACCTATTTTGGGTGAGGGCGGAGAGGGGCCCCAAAAATGGTGGGACAGGCCCCCCAGTAAACAAAGAAAATAATTCAAAATGGCAGACTGCCCTTTAGCGGGGGCCAAGGGGCCCCCTTCACCGCTGGGGAATTTTCTAATGTGAAGGGGTGCACCTCTCCACCCCACCCCCACCCCAATTGGAGGGGTGGCGCATCGCATGTAGCCCTCCCCGCGGGCAGATAAGGGGGGGTTGTCCTGCACTCCTCCCTGGGCTCAGGCGTCCCTTCCTAGGAGCAGATATCTGGTCCCAGGGAGGGCTGCATGACATGGCACCCACTCCATTGTGGGTGGGGGGTCAACGCCCCATCCCATTAAAAAATTCCCTGTCCCTTTGGGGTGCCCCACAGCCCCCCTAAAATGCATTCCACCATTTTCCCTTTTTTCCTTTGGTTACCCAACTCCCCTTGGTGCAGAGGGGGACATATGTGTGCCAATCTGGCCCGGGGTGCCCAAACCTTACGGCCCCACCCACTGGGGGGCCTGTCCCACAATTTTCAGGGACCCTCTCACCCCTTAACCTGAATGGGTGGCGGGGGAACCTCATGCAGGCCTCCCTGGGCCTCCTACAAACCGCTGCGTGAGGTGCATCCCCCTCCATTCGGGGTGGTCAGGGAGAGGGCCCCCAAAAATTGTGGGACAGGCTCCCCAGTGGGTGGGGCAGTAAGGTTTGGGAACCCCGGGGCCAGATTGGCACACCAATGTGCCCCTCTGCACCAAGGCAAGTTTCATAAACAAAGAAAAAAATGGAAAATGGTACACTACACTTCAGGGCGAACGAGTGTTGAAGGAACTTTTTGGTTAATATCACTTGGTGACCTCTGCGACAAAACATGGAAGGTTCAAGTCAAGGGTTTTGCATAGTCACCTGCTTGGACTATTCTCGAAAATTAGAAACAAGGTATAACTTGCCTTGGGTGCATAGTTAATAATTAAGTGGGCCGGGATGTTGGACCGCGGGTCTGGAAGACACTTTGTCAAATAAGGTATTACATGCAGGATCGTGCGTGCGCTGGCCGTTTTTGCCTTGTTTTGCATTTGTAATGAAAAACTCTACATAGTGCGCAACTAGTAAAGTAGCCTTGTATTGAAGAGTGCGCAGTGGCGTGCCTGTGCAAGGTTGCTCTTATTTCAAATAGTCAGGGTTTGGTGTGTTTAACTTGCATCATTTGCGTGGGATTACCATGCACTCGCGTAAAGATGATTCTTTAGTAAACTGGCTGATGCGTGCGTCCACAAAGTGAAGGCACGCATCAATGCATGATTGGTTCAGGGGGTGGGTAGGCTGTTGGCGTTCCCAGGGGCTTACCTGCATGTCTTGTTTATGCTCCAGCATCAGAATGGAATGAAACTGGAATCCGTGTTTGCTGCAATGTTAAAGCAGCTGTCTGGGAAGCTTAGTCCTATGTGAGTGTTACAGATGGCTAGCTACGTGTCGGCCATATTGAAGGATGCTAGGGTGTTTAAAGTAAAATAGCCAGAAACGGTGGTACATTCAGTAAAACAATCTGATCTGCAATGTTTCGTATTTGCAATTGTTGGAAAACGCCTCATCTAAATTATAAAGGGAAATGAAAGAAAACTGCCTGTACCAATACTGAACGCAGTTTAATAGGAAAATATAATAAAATTGGAAATGAAAGTAGGATGAGTCGTTCCATCCTGAGAAAAAGTTTGGTGCTGTGTGCAGATTGGGAGAAGGGTTGCAAGGGAGAACCTCACATTAGGAATCGTGCCGGTGGCTTGTGGGAACTGTAGTTTCCCAAAGTTAACTTGGAAGAAACCAAGGGAAAGGTCAGGCAGTAAACAGAATGAGATAAGCTGAATATTCGCATGATGATTTACTAAGGCTTGGTGTGACGGAAAAGTGGTCTAATTGCCTGAGGTAGCCTGCACATTAATGTCAGGTGATATTTGGAATTAGGAGACATGAAATCAAGAGTGGGGGATCTAATAGAATAGAGAAAATTGTGTGCTATGTGTTAGCATAATACCTGTCCATAACTTTGTGTAAAGGATACAAACTTGTTGGTATCTGCCCAAGGATATTTTCAAGTAGGGGATATGACAAATTTGGGAAAAATGTGGGAAGGTAGTTGCTTGGGGTCCGTAAATTGTTGTGGACATGTCCTTAAGATAAGACCTCAGTTACAGTAAAGTTCACAGAAAATATGCCATCTCATTGTCCGTATTTAAACCTGTATCTGTACTCCTGTAACGGCAGATGAATTTAGCTTCATTGTGGCGTAGGAGCAACTCTTGATTACCGCCCCTAGGTCCCAAAGACACCCTCTTAAGGCCAATGAATCTGATGTATTTTTTGTCATTCACTTGTTGTACTTTCTGCCAATGTTTCGATAGGGGTAGAATCTTATCTTGGCTGCCGATTGCTGAGAGATGTTCCCTGACCCTTGTCCGTAGCTCTCTGATTGTGCTGCCAATGTATATTTGTTTGCAAATGCATATAATCACATAGACCACTTATTTGGTCCGGCAATAGATTTGTTCCAGTATCTTAGTTTGAATGCTGTTTTGATCCTTAAAGTGTCTGTGCTTGTTATTGCATACCTGCACATAGTGCGCATACCACGTTTTCGAAAACCGGGCCTTGGATCAGCTAGCCAGGTCTGTGCTTTATCCTTAGTCCTTTCAGGTAGTAGTGAAGGGCTTAGACTAGTGCGGAGTGTTCTTCGCCCGCCTGTAAATTATTGAAGGATGTTCATGGATGAAATCTCCGATGTGGGGATCAAGCTTAACTAAGTACCAACTTTTCTTGAGAATTCTCCTGATTACACGATTGTTGGTGCATTATGTCGTGATAAATTGTACTTTGTTGACTTGTGTGGGTTTACCCTTGTGTGTCAAAGTTTGTTGTCTGGGTATTAGTTGTGCTTTGTTGTATGCTGCTTTGATGCATTTTGGTGGGTACCCTCTTGCTTTGAATCTGCTGGCTAGGAGGTTGCATTCTTCCTTGAAGTGTATTGGGTCTGCACAATTCCTTTTTGCTCTTATAAATTCACCTTTTGGAATGTTTCTGATCACCGGTACGAGGTAGCAACTAGTGGCAAACAAAGTCGAGTTCACTTCCGTCTCTTTCCGATATGTTGTTTCGAATTTTTGAGATTAGTCCAAGCCAGTGACTATGCAAAACCCTTGAATTGAACCTTCCATGTTTTGACTCCTTTTTTCTCTCCTTTTCTCTCCTTCCACCAATCCAGTTGGGATTTATCCCAGTTATTGTTCTAACCTATATTGTTCAAAATGATCTCAAAATACGACATTGGGTAAGAAACAACATCCCTTTTCCCTTACTGTACAACCAGTCTTATATAGATGTACATTATTATATACTTACTAACTCAATTATATGTGCAATGATATTTTCTGTACCTTATCATCCTTCCCTTTTCCCCACCCTTGTTTTTCTGTCTTTCATTATACTCAATTGGAAATCCTATTGTACACGGTCTATATTTTGGTTTTTATCTCATTATTTTGAATTGGCACAAATACAATGGGTTAATATATATATTTTTTGCAATGATGGAATATCATATTTGTTATAATTTTCAATATTTTTTTATTTTTTATTAATTTTTTAATTTTTTATTTTTGCACTTATGGTTTGTTACATTAAGATACACCCTGATTTGAGAAAGGCACCTTGCCGAAACACGTGTCATTTTAAAGGGCTACTTGAAATTAAAGTCTTTTCACCACCAACACGCTTTGGAGTCTTCTCCTATCATTTTGGCGCAGTAACAAGGTGTGCTCAAAGCACTTTTCTCTCCCACACTTTAGGGCGGGTGGAGGGGCACCCTAAACCGCCAGGTCATTTTCTAATGTAATGGGGGTGACCCTCTCCCCCCCACACCAAATACAGGGGGGCATCACACTCAGCCCTTCTTGGGGGCAGATAAGAAGGGGGCATCTATTGCAGCCCTCCCTGGGGTCAGATGCCCCTTCCTAGGAGCAGATATCTGCCCCAGAGAGGGCTACAAGGGGTGCCCCCATTTCCCATTGGGGTGAGGGGAAGAGGGCCACCCCCCTTTTCTGTAAAATAAATCCCTGGTGGCTAGTGCCCTCCCCAATCCCACCCAAAATTCCCTTTTTTTCATTTTGCCCCCTTCCCTGAGGGCAGATGATCAGCCATCTGCCCCCAGGGGGAGCCCTAACCTGCAGGCCCCATCCTTTGGGGGGCCTGCACACTTATTCCTGGTGGCCCTCCCCCCAATTGGATGTACTCCTTCCTGGGGGCATAAATCTGCCCCCAGGAAGGGCTACAAGGGGCGGCCCCCCCTTTCCACTTGGTGTGGGAGGGGGAGGGCCACCACCCTTTCAGGGGGGCAAAAATAAATCCCCACACCCCATCCCAGTTGTTTTTTATTTTTATTTTGCACCCTTCCCTGGGGTCAGATGATTAGCCATCTGCCCCCAGGGTTTATCAGATATGTGCCCCCATGCTTTGGGGGATGGGGGGAGAGGACTGCTTACTGTAAGCAGCTTCCCTACCCCCACATCACAAATGTATCCCTAGTGGTCCAGTGGGATTGCTGGTCACGGATCGAGCGCTCTGCGCCCGATCCGTGACCAGCAATGTCATCATAAATGGTGTCGTTGGAAAGGGGAGAATCTCCCCTTTCCAATGACACCACTTTTTCAAGAATCCCTGGTGGCTAGTGGGCCCCAGGGCCCCAAACCTCCTCCCACCACCCCCCTTCCATCGAACATTTTTTTTTTTCCTCCTCACCCCTGGGGGTACATGATTACTGCCCCCAGGGTTCTCCAGCTCTGTGGCGCCATGCTTTTGGGGCTTGGGGGGAGGGGGGCGCTTAACTAGTAAGTAGCCCCCTCCCCCTTCTCGCAAAACAGATCCCTAGTGGTCTAGTGGGCATTGCTGGCCATGGATCGAGCTCTGCGCCCGATCCGTGACCAGCAATGCTGTCACACAAGGTATCGTTGGAAAGGGGAGAATCTCCCCTTTCCCGCGATACCTGCCTCGATCTCCGGCTTGAAATACGCTGTGTCATGCACACCAACGTGAAATTGAAGGTAATCCAACCCCCAGGCAGTGAAGGGGGACCTCCCCCTCTCATAGCCCAGGGGTTGGATTACAGTTTGTGCGATCCCTGATGTGCAGGGATCGCACAAAAATTGAGTGTCAAAAAAATGAGGTATCTCGTCCTTGGAAACAGGGAGGGAATACTAAGGACGAGATACCTCGTCCTTGGCACTAATGAGGTTAAGAACATTGTCTTTAGCTTCCCAGGTGTGTAGGTGGCCAAAAAAGGATGCACACCAAATTATGAAAGGTGTTTTTAAATGGCAATGCAGATATAATTTTCATAATTTAGAATGCATATTTATATAGAAAAGAGGTATTGCACACTGCGCACAACTATCAGTGCCAATAGAAGTTTAAATAAGAACTCTTAGTTTTTAAGAAATTTAAATATGATGTGTGCATTATAAAATATCATTAACTACTTCTCATGTTTGTAGGTGGCCGAAAAAAGGATGCACACATATTTTATAAGAAGTATTGAAATTACATTTGTTAGGGTACTTGTGTAGAGTTTGCTAAGTGTTAATATGCTTACACACAAAAGTTTTTATTGTCTAGCTATTGTGTGAAATATAGATATGAATATACTTTAAAAAGATGAATGCTCAAAATAACGTTACACTGTTGGCATGTCTTCATTTATTTATTTGTAAAACTGAGGACATATTTAGGTTGCATGTCTTGGTTTCCTGGATAAGGTTGCATAAATTAATCTATCAATTTGTCATCATATAATATTAAATTATGTTTGTATAATATTTTAACAAATCTTCATTGTAGTGAAATGGCTTTATTCGTGTACGAACTGTTGATGTTGTGGGCAAACCTTTTTATGATTTTCTGATGCAAAATGCAGTACGTAGTTACCTAAATAGTTTGTATACTTGAAATGATAATAGTGTTATTCTCTGAAGGGTGTTTTTTGTTTCAATGTTTATCTTATCCAATTATTTACATTTTTATTTTACATTCTATTATAAAAATATACATGTAGAAAGTGACTTAGTGTACAATGTGTATATTTATATATAATTATTGGTAAATAGTTTAAATAACTAAAGAGAATTTTTTTTTTCTCCAACAAGAAGTTGTTTTTACTCCATAGTATGATTAATGATTACAACCTGGTAATGGTTGTGTACTGGGAATACAATCAGTATTCACTTGGTACTATTATGAAAACAAAACATAAATCATGTTCTTTTTATTTTGTTATAAACTACTCTTCATTTTGTTTCAGAATTACTAATATGGAAGAAACATGAATAAAGGTGGTTGGCAAGTAATTTCAGCAACTTCGTATATAAATCTATAATGCAGATAAGACACATAGTGGTATCTTTTTTTGTATATTTTTTTTTGTAGCCACGGCTACAGCATCAGCCAATAAATTGCAGGATTGCTCCACCTGTTAGCAGTATAACCACGGCTACAAACAAATTTGGGGATTTGGATTACTGCAACTGCATAAAAGAAATTACAATAGATATTGTAATATATTTATGCAGCTTGTGTACATTTTTATCTATATTTATAACTTAAAAGGTGGCCCTTAAAAGGGCCTTTTAGGGGGATCGAAAAAGTGGGGTGGAATAGGGGGTGAAACATATAACAAATGGAATTAAAATAAAAAGCAACTTTTTTTGTCTTAGAAAAAATTGCCACTTTAAAAAAAAACTAAGCATGACAGGTAATCTGATGCTTAGCGATTTTCTTCTGCCATTGCATAATTGTGGCATCTTCCTTGTCTACCCATTTAAGGCATTTTTTACACATGACGTGCATTATGGAAAGATCGGTAGTCGGTAAAACAAGAGACTGTGCAGTTGACACCACTGTTGAAGTTGAGGCTTAATTTCCAGTTGATGATGGTGTTGCACTGGTGGATGAAGGTGATGTCCGTCAATGCAAGGAATGGGACCCAGGCATTTTTCTTGTATGATGTTTGTGTGCTTTTCGATACTCATCATCGACATCATCCCAGTGGACTCGCACTAGATGATGTATCATATGAGATGTTCCCAGGCTTTGAGAAGGATCATTGGAAGGCCACCGGCGTAGAGATTTGTTGCAGATTGTGCAAAGTACCTCCACTGCCTCTTTTCGGGAACAGTGTTTTTTTACTTGAAAGAAGCGCCAACTGTCTGCAGTGGTTTTCATTCCATTTGCCTTCTTCCTCTATAGCAATGGATTCGGAACCCAAACGATAACGTCATCATTACTGCTGCTGCTCTGTTGGTTGGACATGTGGAATGTCCAACGAGGGAGAACAATTTAAAATAATAAAAATGACAACACAAAAAGGACAATGCTTCTAAAAATGAAAAAGTAAAAAAAAAAGTTAAACAAAAAATAGACAAACTGAGCAAATCACAAGACAATGGAAAATAGGATTAAGGGTAAACTGGGTAAAAAGGATGACTAATGTAAGGGATAATGTGGCAAAAGTGCTTGCAGTTACCCAGAAACCCTTTCACTTGCAAGTACAGAAAGCAATGATAAATGTAAACTTATTTTTTTGTGGATGTAGTGATTATTCGCGGCTACAGACTGCTGCGCCCTCTGATTGGATGGCATTTTACCCAATGATGTTGTGATTCGATGAATCCGGGCATGCGATTGGATGGTCTTTGCACGCATGAACATATGCATGTGGGCAGTTGCATTGTAAAAATGTGTTTTAAGATATATTGAGTGTACTCTTACTGTAACACTTTAATAAGTTTCTATTTGTAAACAATACATACAATTGCTAACACGTTTAAAAGTTGAATTACTATGGAAAGAACATTTTTTAAGAATAGTGTTATTTGAGGGAATATGGGTGCACAATTGTTTTTTATTTTACTTTGTACACACGATACATCTTTTTCATTAGCCCAATTGTCAGTATTATTAATGTCAATTATGTATGGAATAACAAACAGTTGAAATAAAAAAAAACTTCAGTTGCAGGGACGTTAAGGTGAGAACTTAACACAACAAAACCCCTGAAATTCAGCTAAAGCCACCTTAACTTTGCACCCCTGTTGCACAGCCTATGACCACAATGATGACATCACAGATCACATCTCTGATGACATCACTAATTACATTACAACAGTAATTGACATTAAGCATGACCTTCAGCTATGGTCAATGTGCATGGGTCAGTGTGCATGGCAAAATATATTTTAACTCATGAATGGGTACTAGTCATGGCAATCAGTTATGGACAGTGGTCACGCCCTTTACCTATGTGCGCTGACTATTTTAAAACAATAACAGGCTAACAACCATACATGTTGGCCTTTACCAGTGCATACAGCTCTCAACTGTGTCCACATTATATTATATACACTAGTCAGGCACTACCAATGGACTTTATCACAATACTGGTCAGTGGTCACAATCTTTGGCTGTGCCCACTATAAATTCTAACATATAAATGGGCCACTAGCCATAGTCTTTCACATTGAGCAGTTTGTACATGTTTTGGCCATGTCGACTGTATATTATAATATAATAAATTGCAATAAGTGTTGGCCTTTCGCTGTGCCCACTGTGTATTATGAAACACTAACCAGCCACTTGCTATGGCCTTCGGCCATGCCCACTGTATATTATATAGACTAACCAGCCACTAGCCATGGTTTTCAACACAATACTAGCCAATGACCACAGTTTTGAGCTATGCTGATGGTATATTCTAACATATTAATAGGCACTAGCTATGGCCTTTAGCCATGACCACTGACTACAGCTTTGAATATTGCCCACTGTATATTTGAAAACTGTGATGGGCTACCAGTCATGGCTTTTAACAAAGCACATTGGTATTTTTGAACAGTGACCAACAATTAGCTATGGTCTTTGGTACTGGCCAGTGACCCCAACCTTTGTGATGGCCAAGTCCACGGCCTAAACTATTATTAAGGTAATCAAACTTTTCATGAGTTAACTTATAAATGATGTCATGTCTAATTCCATTTTTGATGTAATCAGTTATATTCAATGTAATTAGTATTGTCACCAGTGATGGCATCAGTTATGTGATGTGTAATGTCATCAGTGTTCTCATACAACAAGTAATTATTGATGTCATCAGTGATGTGATCTGTGATGTCATCATTGTGGTCATAGGCTGCGTGCAACAGGGGACTCGAAGTTAAGATGGCTTTAGCTGAATTTCAGAGGTTTTATTGCATTAGGTTCTCACCTTAACATCCCTGCAACTAAAGTTTATCCTTGAAAATATATATATATATATATATATATATATATATATATATATATATATATATATATATATATATATATATATATATATATATAAATATATATATATATATATAGTACACGGCCACGGTAGTGGTCAGCACTTTTTGGGTGGCTTATAACTTCGCTCCCCCTGGACGAATCCACACCAAACTTCGAAAACAAGTATATGGCCGACTCTGAATTATTTTGCAAAGTTTGGTGAGGTCTAGTCCAGGAGGAGCAAAGTTATAGAGGGGTCCCAAAATTTATTTTTTTCCCATAGACTGAATGGGGAAAAAAACTTTGCGTACACCTACAGCCCAAACCGCTGGACGGATTTTCGCCAAATTTGCAGCAGGAGCAGCGGCTTGGTCCTGAAAGCGTGCTTTCGTAAACTTGGTGACAATCCATCCAGTAGTTTATTTTTAAATGACCAAAAAGTAGGTCACAAAAAATTAGTGATATCTATGTCCGCTCCGCGGACACACTGCCCTGTTCGCTCCGTGGACAGGACACCGATTGGCTAATCGGCTTGCGTCATGTCCGCGGACATGTGACGTGTCCAATGATTGGATGGTGAAGAGCGTGAAGTGCATCAGATTTTTTGAAAACGCCTGCCATCCTGGATTCGCGGAGAGCGGCCGGTGTCCGCGGACATCGCAGTAAAAACATATTAAAAAACATAACATTGCACTTGTCAAACTTATCAAATAATGTCTCAGGAGGTGAGGGGTGATGAGGATGGGATGGGATATGGCTGCAAGAAGCAAAAAACAGGTGTTTTTTTGCCACGGAAGTCCGAGAACATTTCAGATGTTTGTGAACAGTCCTGTGTAGGAACGGAAGAAGAAGTGGTTGATTCCATCTTCGCCTCCACACAAAGCACTTGAAAACTCTGTAAGAGATCTGACGGGACTCACAGCATTCTGTCACCCGGTAGATTTGGAGGTGTTCCACAATAAGTGCCTAAAGTACAGGCCAAAGAGATTGCATTTCGGCATTCAAGGGATGAAATATAGGACATTACTAGCGGTAGTAGCGCATAACGAGAATGTGGGCTGTGACCAATCAAGGACTGCAGGAAACCTTAGAATGCTTCGCTACAATATGTCCTTTACAAAAAGAAGCAAAAAATGGGTGGTCAAGCCAGTATATGATGAAATGGAATTTGATTATCTGAAAGATCTTATTATTAATGTTTTGGAGATGCATAATCATGGAATTGCGTGCGTATTTGTTCCGAGTACACATACATTGCCACACAACATTGCCAACGTGCCCTGTCCATCTTACACAGAGCTCGTGGAACAGTTCAAATCCAGGTACACATGATAGCCATCTATTTTTTTTGATCAACAATGTTTTTAAGAAGTGTCCAAATGAAGCATCCAATGTATCTGTTAAAATGTATCTTCTTTGTTGTTTTTTTTTTTCCAACTAGTGCAGTTTTTACAATTGCCTTACAATCCCACAAAAGGGATGAGACCTAGGGTACATATGTGAAGGAGTCTGTGACCTAAGCATAGGTGGGGCTATTGATAGACACACTTTGACTCCTTTTTGTGTACCCTCTACTCCAATTTTGGAGTAGGGCGCATTCTGCCATTGCAAAGTTTCCCTTACCCCTCAGCAGCGCCACGATCATTGAGCAAGGTCAGTCCCCACATGTTTCCTCCTGTGCCTGTGCATCACAATTACATTTCTCATGGATGCGGTGAGCCAAGATGTTGCAAACTAAGAATGTATCTTCATTCTGAGTGAAGGTCACCAGCTTTGAATTTTTGCTTGCGAGCTAAGGAAGCCCACGCATTGCACACACAGTATAAGGTTCAATTGTTTTTTGCCCTTGAGAGAAAGGGACCATTCCGAAAGGAAATTAATTAAAGCAGGGGTGTAATAATGTAAGATATGATAAGGTTATCCATTCCAAAACTGGATTAAGGAGCATGTAAATTCAGTTTATGAAAAATCATTGGTGTGAACGGAGACTGCGTTACAGTCTGAGTTACGCCAAGAGAATGGAAATGCCGAATATAATGTAAGTTTGACTTTCGACGATTTTATACCCGAACGAGCATCAACTTATCATTAGCTGACCATTATTGTTGGGTTACAGTCTACTCGTTTGTTCTGTGTGGCATATTGTAATGAAACGCAAGTACAACCTTTGATGTAGTGATCTTTCTAATGTGCACATGGGCAGTCCAGCATCGAGATGCATGTAGACCACCACTCGGTTCTCCCAGGTTCAAGCGTCAGCTTCCGTATCCCGTTTAGAGTTGAACATACTACATAGCACTATCCTCGGAAGCAAATTGTGTAGTACTTTCCACTTTGTTTTCTCTCTGTTAACATTGTTTCACGTCTGTGCTAATCGTTAGTTTAAAGTCTATGCCAAATTAATAAGTCAATAGATAAATTGTAATAAAGATCGGCTACTGAGACACATTTCTATTATGTTTTTGAAACAGGTACATTCTGCCATTCTTCGACTGTCATAGATTCCAGATGCCATCTGACGGGTTCTTAAACCGGCAGCTGCAGATACTTGTGAACAACTGGATATATTTGACTCTTTTTTGGGACGATCGCCAAGGGCCGAAATGCCCTTACGCTGTACCAGCGATTAGGAGCAACATAACATCCTTTACGGTGGTCTAGCCCCAAGTTGATGCACAAGCCGTACAATTCACTGTGCGACCCAAGCATTTCTTTTACCCAAACCGAACACCTTGTGTACCCAAAAGGAACAACGCATGACTCACGATAAAACTTTTCGGATCGCAAGCAAAGAAAAAAATGTCCAATTTGATTGAATATGGCAATAGCCGGATGTTCTCAGAGTGTTTATTGTGAAATAAAAGTACTTTACAAATTGTACAGTCTTGCTGTTTCCTTTTAAAGTACAGTTTCATATTCCGAATTGTGACGTGCTGTGTTGTGAGACGATGTGTGTTGATTTCCGGGTTCTGCGTCACGTCACGTAGGTGATGACTGGGCGCGTTGGCTACACTGCCTAGTAACGTCACTGAGAAAGGCAGAGAATACCACTAGTTTTGGTGATGTCAGGCTCAGGGGCGGGGTATATGATTTAGTGCAGCCAGGGCAGTTCACTTTAGGGCGATGCAGCAACAGATAAGATTAGCACAAGATGGCCACGCCTTGCTGCCAGATTCCGCATGTGTACAAAAGAGGAAAACTAAGGTAAGGTGCCTTGGAAATGTTTGTGCAATCGATCAACGTATGTTTAAATATACATGCCTTAACCCACGGGACAATAATATTTTCTGAGCATTGCACTTGTCAAACTTATCAAATAATCTCTGGGCAGGTGAGGGGTGATGAGGATGGGATGGGATATTTCTGACATGATTCTGAATGAGTTTACAAAGTTTGGTAGGATTCTGTCATGAGGGGGCAAAATTAGCGGGGGGTCCTAAAATAATGTAATGGCTTATAAATGAGGTGCCGTTTGACGAATCTACACTTAATCTGGGAAACTAATAATAGATCTAGATATAAATGTTTTTGCAAATTTTGGTGGGATTTTGTCAAGAGGGGCATAATTAGAGGGGGGTGCCAAAATATTGTAAAAGGCTTATAAATGTGGTGCCATTTGACAAATCTACACAAAGGTTTGCAAAAAGATTATAGATCTAGATATGAATGTTGTCCTAAAGTCTGAATGGATTTTGTCAAGTGGGGGCTAGGTTATATGACAATTGTATGTGCATACATTTGACACTTTTGAAAAGATAAAACATGGGTGGATTTCCAGAAAACTTGTGTACGGAACATTGGCAAGGAACTGAAAGCATGGTTTTGGAAAAGTTCCAGTGTTTTATTTTTTGACAAGTGTCATAATGTAGCTACAAAAAATAGCAGTATACCTTTAGTGACTGAGCGGTAGCCTGTGGCCATGGTCATGGCCACCGGCATCCCAGTGTAGGAAGAACAATTCTATTTTTTAGTACCACAGGTTCCCGCATTGGGAACCTAGACTGCTAATGGCCTTCATCCCCCATTTCAGTGGCTGGAATGGGGGGATAATGGTCCAGAGACCTTGTTATCCACCCTTGCTTCTCTTGGGCTGATACCTTGGGCTGCTTGGCCGGTATCCACCGTTCCAGGGCCTGGCTCCACGCTACATTCAACTCTCGCTACCTAAATACCCCCCTGCTAAAGCCCTTTGGTCTTCTAGCTCCAACTTTCTGCAAATCAGATGCTTCTCCAAGCAGAGAGTTTGGGGTAGATCTCGCTCCTCTAAAGGTGCGTCCCTCTGGAATTGCCTCTCTGCCCCTCTCAGACTTGAGTCGGATCTCCTTAAGTTCTGGATGCTCCTCAAGAACCTATTTTTCTCTTCCTCCTTCCCTCTCCCCCTCCCCTGCTAATGTTGCCCCTCTGCCTCTTGATTTGCTGCCTGGTTCCTTCTGTTTGTTACAGGGCACCAGTCTACCCCTGCATTTGGTTTCCTCTGAACCCCCCTGCACTTGCTCTTCTAGGCCCCCTCCCCCTGCACTAGCCTGGCTGGGCCTGTATCCCCAGGCCCTTCCAGCCACATTCCTCGCACTTAGCCCATGGACCTTCTGCCCCTGTTCTCTCTTCTCCTGGGCCTCTGTCCACCTCGTGGCACTCTCTAAACCCTTCGGCAACCCCAGCCCCCTCCCCTGCACTTCTGTTTAATGTACTTGCATGATCCGAATGTCAGAAGACCTAGTAGGACATTTTTGTTATTGAATCCCTGTTCCCACCTCTTGTCTTGTTGCGCCAAGAAACACTTGTGTATTGGCACATTATAATAACCCAATGAGTAATTAAATTAAATAAGAAAGAGCTTACCATTCACTCCTTTGTTATTTACTTATACATGTATTGGTATATATTAGTTAAATTGGTGCATTGATCTATCTATATTTATATAAGTTATGGTTAAGTTGCTGTTTCCATAGGAAGAGCACTTTTTGGGTGGCTTATAACTTTGCTCCCCCTGGACGAATCCTCACCAAACTGCAAAAAAAGTATATGGGCCACTATGAATTGTTTTGCAAAGTTTGGAGATGTTTGGTCCAGGGGGCAAAAGTTAAAGGGGGGGTCCCAAAACGTCTTTTGGGGGGAAAACGGCTACAGTTCAAACTGCTGGATGGATTTTCACGAAATCTGCGGCAGGTACAGGGGCTTGGTCTAGAAAGCGTGCTTTTGTAAATTTGGTGACCTTCCGTGCAGTACTTTTCTTTAAAATTATCAAAAAGTAGTTCTGAAAAAATTAGTGATATCTATGTCCGCTTCGCAGTCACACTTCCCTATTCGATCCACGGACAAGATACCGATTGGCTAAGGGGCTGGTGTCATGACCGCGTCATGACTGCGGACAAGCAACGTCTCTGCCCATTGGCTGCTGCAAGACGTGTCCTGCGTCAGATTGTTTGGATGCGCCCGACATCTTGGATCTGCCGAAAGCAGAGCAACAACCAGCATACTTATGTTCTATTTATAAAACTCATTTGCTGTGTTACAGACCGTTGGGAAAGGTTCAGACAGTAAGACATGGGTGAGCAGTACATTTGTTTTGGGGGTCGGTCTTCATGATGTACTTTCCATGGACAGCTTGTACGCACAGAAAATGAGGGGTGTAATAACGATAGCACTTCAGTCCATGCAGTGGACAGGAAACTTCTGACTGTTGAAAACACACGCGTAGTGGTAGCCAACAATGTAATTGACAACATGCCTTGATTGCATTACTTTTCCTGATGGCTATTATTATATTCAGGAGTATGCCACCATGGGTGTCACATGCTACACTGGTTGTGGCCAGGGCCTAGAGTCTTGGATGCATGGCCGTCGGCCGAAGGCCTTACTTCCACGACTGTAGGTCCTGGCCACAACCACCGCAGCATGTCACACACGTGGATACACCCGCAGTATTGCATTTCGATTGGCAAGTTGTGGGGAGTGCGTGCAGTCCATGCACCCAAGAACAAAGTTATGAGTACTAGACGTGGAAGCCACTGCACACCCATCCCATGTAAGATCTATGGACATACAGCTAGGAGTGAAGCCTCTGGCCAGAAGCACTGAAGGATACCACACCTATAGAAAAACCCCCACTACCACACATCACTGAGGTGGTTGTGGAGCGAATCTGCAGTCTTGGGTGCATTGCTAAAGGCCATGCACCCAATAACACACTTATACCTTCTTCATGATGTATTTTCTATGGCCTCCTTGTACGCACAGAAAATGAGGGGTCCAATAAGGGCAGTATTTCAGTCCGTGCAGTGCACAGGGAACTTGTAACAGTTGTAAGGACACGTGTGGTGTTAGGGAACATTGAAATTGACACCATGTCGTAATTTCAATACTTTTTCCTATGGTTATTGTATTCATCAGTACGCCGCCATGGGTGGCACATGCTACGGTAGTTGTGGCCACGGCCTAGAGTCTTGGAAGCATGGCCGTCGGCCGAAGGCTGAAGGCCTTACGTCCAAAACTCTAGGCCCTGGCCACCAACACTTCAGCATGTCACACCCATGGATACCCCCTTACTAATGCGTATCGATTGCCTGGTTGTGGCGAGTGTGTGTCCTCTTGGGTTCAAGGCTGAAGGCCATGCCCCCAACAACAAAGCTATAACCTCTTCACTTACAAGCCCATATGGGTTTCATGTAGAGCGGTGATTGTGGACAAGATGTGTACTTTTGGGTGCATGGTTGCACGCTATATGCCATACACCCAAGCATGCACCCAACAGGAAACGTGTAAGGACTGGAGTTATAAGAGACTTCACAACCATATATTGAAATGTATGGCCATACAACTAAAATTTTAGGCCCTACGCACGAACAGTGCAGCATTTCAGAGACACCCCTAGTATTGAACATCAGTCAGGTGGCTGTGGGGAGAGTCTGCAGTCATGAGTGCACAGCCGCAGGCCATGCACCCAACAGCACAGTTATATGTAGTGTACTTACAAGGCACAATAGGTACGATATGGTGTGGTAGTGCATCACTCTGGCAGCTGTGGGAAGGGGCTGCAATCATGGGTGCATGGCCGAGGGCCATGGCCCCAAAAGTACATTTGTTTGTAGTGTACTTATATGCCACAATGGATGTCATATGGTGTGATAGTAGTGGCCAGAATGCAGAGTATTTGCACAAAGTAATAAGCACTGTAGATGTAAGTCACTATGCATACTGTATGCCCATACATTCATAATGCTATGGCCTCAAACTCACCCCTTTAGCCTGTGGCTACAAACTACTGTACCATATCACAGCTATTGGTACACTTGTACTATGCAACATCATTAAGATGATTGTAGGGAGGGCATAGAATTTTGGGAGCATGACCATATTTAGTTTACAAACCAGTGTACTGTGCATTGCGCTCAGTTTCTGTGTTTGCTTTTCTAAACCTTGGGTCTGGGGAAAAAAAATCCTTGTCGGATTAAAAAAAACTTTAATTTACTATGGTACTACTACTTCCTTGTTTCCTATGAGTGTTTCCTTCATCTTTCTGATTAATGTTATGTTTGTTGCCTTCCTGCTGATTTTTACCAACAGTTAGATACCTGTAGGCGGAGCACGCGCGGAGTCGTGCGCAGAGTCAGTCTGCGTCAGTCCATTGTGATTTTGCCTCGAGACGAGCTGCAGAGACGTGTTTTTCCCTGAGAACTTTAACTGTGAACTGCTGCTTTAAGCCACCTAGCGGGCTGGGCCTATAAATCCTTGACTCACACGCGGAGCGCGTGCGGAGTCGTGCGCAGAGTCAGTCTGCGTCAGTCCATTGTGATTTTGCCTCGAGAGGAGCTGCATCGACGTATTTTCCCTTGAGAACTTTAACTGTGAACTGCTGCTTTAAGGCACCTAGTGGGCTGGGCCTATAAAACCTTGACTCACGTGCGGAGTGCGCGCAGAGTCGTGTGCAGAGTCAGTCTGCGTCAGTCCGCGACTGACAGCGTTCTGGCCACAATGACTGCCCAAACAGGAAAAGGCGGGCCTCACACACGAAGAAAAAACATCCAACAACGTTGGATGCAAAATCTGTGGACCGCTTTAAAGGCTGACTCAGTTTTAGAAGCCACCAAAGTAAGCGGTGCTAAACGTGCTCGCCAGCTAACTGAATCAATTATCTCTTCAGAACCCTTGCTTGACTTATCGTCTGTCTCATTGCCCATTCCACCATTGGAAATGAGGGTTGCCGACTCGCCCCCACTTACATCTGCATCCATATTATGCATGCCAGTAGATGACAGGGGAGAAAAAAAGGGGAGGAAATAACAAAGCTCCATCACCTGGCGGTGGCGACGTCTTGCTCGCTCAGGCACTAACGCTCCCGGAAGCTTACAGCCTTCAATTAGCGGGAAATGGAGATCCAAATCAACCCGCTCGCGCAGATGTTGACGTCATCTCAGAGGAGTTCACCGAGCTTGAAGTGCTTACCTTGCCTGAAGATGCCACCGCAAACTCTGAAATCCCGCATCTACGACGCTTACTAACGTTGACTGACTTACCTTGTGTAACCTTAAGTCCGTTAGGATCGCCTCTGCTAAGCAACCTTCAACAAACAGACCAAAAACTGATTAAGTCTGAAACGGCAGATGATTTTTTTTCTCCATTTGAATGTACGGACGCAGAGTTGATGGAAGCCTCTCAAGAAGACGACATCAACAAGAGCGTGAACATCTCAAGACAAAATACACTTGCTGTCAATTGCACAAAAAACATTATAGCTGGCTGTGCTTCAGTAATTGACTCAACGAATCACCACAAAGCCCAACCTCGTGACAATGAAACTAACAACCCTCGAAATCCAGAAGGCTGTGTACGTGAAAGGTCACTAAAGAAGCAGAGAAGCGCCATAATCCCAACACAGCCACTTTCCATAGAGGCTCACAACCTGTGATGCACGCCAAAACTTCTTCAGTTATGTACTCATTCTAACTTCTTAACAGATTTTGACCAGCGAAATAATCGCTTGCATGATGCTGGCTTGGAAAATGTGTCTCTTCGTGTAAGTGACAGTTCACATAATGCAAAAATGAACCGTTTTGGAACTGTTGCGACTTTAACTGATAGAGAAAAGTCCCGAGGCTCTGCTGCTCCCAGCATGAATGTAATTCACACAAATTTACGTGTGCAATTAAATCAAAAAGACATCTGCAGTACACCGAGGATTGCGAGCTCACGCACCAAAGTTGCTCAGCCATCGCGTGATATTCTTGCTCCGCCAGTTGTGAACACCTCGGGACTCAGTGACTTCCAGTCCGCAAACCACTCACAGACAAGCATGGCCGAAAAATATGGTTCTAACTCGAAACCCAGTCTTTGGTCCGCTGCAGCGATGCAAATCTACAATAGCGTTTTGGCGACTTCCTCAACTGCACTGCTACCGTTCATAAAGATGTACAAATCGCTGCACGAAGCCTTCAAAGATCAGACTTCTATAATAGTCTGCTTAAAAGAAGATGGACAAATTTGAATCCGTGACCAATTTCTTACAGACGCAGCTATCCCATGAGGCCGAACTGACAACGCGATGGCAAGAGCTGCTGAGTGATCTCGCCGCACGACATCATTGCCAAAATGACACTTTGTCAGACGGCCTGCTTGAAGCTGTTAAGTGGATGCGTCATTCAACCTCAATGATGGGCTCAAACTTGGAGCCAGTGAAGGATCTACCAATGCCGGCAGTCAACACCAACAAAATGCCCTTTGCCAAATTAATGGCCTCTGCGACAGATTCCACGATTCCACATGGCCGATCAAACATATTACAAGTAACCACTATTTCCCCTGTGATTGAGGTTCCTGATAAAGACACCTGTGGTTCAGTCGACCAAGCAGGAACAATTAACCTGGACGTGGATCTTCAGGACGCCATCCCAAATTCTACGTCAAAGCAACAAACAAAATGTAAAGTCCCACGCACCACTTCCTTGAAACCACCAGTTTCTTTTGGCATTTTTGATGTCCTGCAAAATCAATTGAGGTCGCCACTAAGCTGGTACAAAACACACCACCTAAAAAGGCATCCCACGATGAACCATCAGCACGAACGAAAGATCCTAAAAACCGTCAACAGAAAACAAAGCAAAGAAAATACATCAGAAACATCATGCCTTCGATTAAGCCAGGCCTAATCTCCCGGCCAGAGTTGCTAATTCCTCGCGACCACCCTTATTCTCCCTCTGATGAAAACTTGGTACCAAAACATCTAAATATAGTGGTTCCTGCAAAAAAAAGACAACGCCTTGAATCACATCAAGAAAGTTTTGTGAGCAAGTTATCGGGATCTGAGATCGATCTCTGTGACCTTTAAACATACTCAGACGCCTCTCCCAATGACAAACCAATTGGTCAATCGCATAGGTTTCCCAAAGCTTTTGGTGTTGAGTCTCTGTCAAATCCCAAACCAGAAGTACGGTGGGACAAAAATCTGGATCGCAGAACGAAGGAGCCTGTTCAAGGATATAGAATACCTGCATTATTGAATCCCAAGCATACGAGATTCCAGTCCCACACACAACCTCGTTTCATCTCACGAGCCCAATCTTCTTCAAATACTGGCTCAGGAAACCTGCACTGTAAATTGCGATTACAAAATATACATCACGAAGATTGCGATCTAAACTTGAATCGCTTTAAAGTGATGAAACTTTTTACTTGCATTCCTTCGCTCCGTACTATCAGGTCGGAAGATATTCGAATTGTGGAGTATGCCACGGAGAAATGCTGTGACCAAGTCTTATTACACATAACTTCAGCTTCAGTCAGGAACACCATCCTGAATGCCGCAGAAGACTTGCTTGTCTTTGGGTTCGACATATCTGTCGAACCATTGTGCGCCGGGTCTAACATGCCTTCATCAAGTCCAAAGAGTAGTTTCCAAGGAAGCCGTGAACAAAGATGTGCAGATCTACGTAAAGCAATGTCAATTCCAAATAACATAAGACAAAATTCCACTCAGGCGCCAAAAAGTGCTAATCGCCATGATGCAGCATCCCAGCGTTAGCCACCAGTCAGTGCATCTGAATGCAAACGGGAATTCATATCATGGAACACCAGGGGATTTACCCACTTATTTAACAACTGTGACCTCCAACTGGAAAAAGTATTCATCATCTGTCTCCAGGAGACATGGTTAAGCAACCCACCAATCAGAGATGGCTACGTATCCTTATTAAATCCAGCCATCAAAAGTGCCTTGGGGCGACCATCTTCTGGTTTACTGATGCTGATTAAAATAAATCTGTGGTGGAGCCTTGTGGATTCATTCAATCCGAATCCTTTTGTTCAAGGAGCCTTGCTACAAACTGCTGAGGAAAGTCGTTCTGAAAGAAAACACTTGCTTGTTTTAAATGGATACTGGAACTCAAACAAAATAAGTACAAGGACCTTCATAAACACGGTCACATCAATCATTGACAAGGCTCTCCTGAATTACAAGAACCTATGAATTATATGTGCCGGCGACCTAAATTGGACATGGTTCAACAATGATTCTCACTCTGGAAACTACAAATTGCTACCTGATGACGAGTTATCTACACGGAGCCATCAGTGGAGTCTCACTCTTGGAAATTGCAATTTCAAGATGGTAAACGGAAAAGTATTAGGAGATCAGCCACCTCACATAACTTGGTCAAACCATAAAGCACATTCAATAATTGATTACTTTTGGGTCTCGTGTAACTTATTTGAAGGAGAGACGAGCTTGGTAATAAGTTATATGTCTTCCAGTGATCATAATCTTCTTCGTCTAACTTGCACTGTGGAATGGCACACTGACTGTAAACAACATAAAACCTCAGTTTTTGTCAATGCAGGAGGGAATCGTCTCCGGACTGACAGACCCAAGATCGAGAAAATGGCTCAAAAATGTATTCATGACACAGCCTTGTCGGTGAACTATGCTCCTTTATTATATGACTTTGTCACAGTAAAAGCCTTGGACCGCAAATCGAGCACAAAGCATAAACATATATCGTCCATGACAGTGCTGCGAGCAAAAAAGGCCATGAGACATGACATTCGTGCCTTAAAAAAATCAAAACACGTGAACTGCAATAACTCGATTATCCAAAACAAAATTCGCCAGCGCCGTCAGGTATATTGCAACTGGCTAAAATCTCAAAGAATAATCGAGCAAGACCAAGCTGAGGTCTTAATGAAGGAGCTGATAACAAAGAACTCGTGTGAAATCTGGGTAATCCTGAATACAGGAAATGTCCGTCAATCTTCTATGATGTCAAATGTAATTGACGCCGGAAAATGGGAACAACATTTCTCAAACATCTTCAGTGATACAGCTTCAGACATACTGACAGTTCCGAAATTCGAGCTGACTTCATGGGAGCTATGCATTAATAAAGATGACATAAAGCCACAATCCGAGCCTTAAAAAGTTTGCACGCCACAGGCCCGGACCTAATAACAAACATGATGCTCAAGGAAAACGAGGCACAATGGGCAACCTTTATTGAATCGTTGTTTCGGCGACTGTCTGCATCGACGTCGATCCCAGATTCCTGGAGAGAAGCAATTATTGTGCCAATTTACAAAAAGGGCAATCAGGCTGATCCAACCAACTATCGGCCGATTGCCCGGTTGGACACCATAGGAACATTTTTTGCTTCTTTTCTGTGCCAAAAGTTAGCAGCATGGTCTGTGTCCAACCACATCTTTGATATCAGACAAACTGGATTTATCAGAGGTGTTGGCGTGGAAATCAACTTATTATTACTAAACATATTAAAATTGGAAACAATTAAAGCAAAGACACATCTTTATCTGGCTTTTATGGATTTGCAGGGTGACTTTGACAGCATCAATCGTGATAAATTGTGGCAAAAATTGAACAACTGTAATTGTCCCCGCAATTTAATCGAACCAATAATCGCTTTACATTCACAAACTGTTGTCCGCATTAGATTGAATAACCCAGGCGGTCTAACGAGGCAAATACCTACGAGCAAAGGAGTGAAACAAGGGTTTCCGTTGGCAGCTGAACTCTTCAAATTATTTATTTGTGATCTACCAGAGTTTCGAAGAAATGTACAATTTTTTCCACCAAAATTAAATCATAACGAAATCGGATGCATTATCTACGCCGATTACGTCGTTCTTCTGGATCGTACTCAAATAGGTCTCCAACGGCAGTTGGTGAACCTACAAGAGTATCTGAACATCAATGATTTGGCCTTGAATATTGAAAAGACAAAGATTGTCATAATTGGTCAACGAGAATCCAAAAAACGGAAAGACTTTACGTGGAAAGTTGAAGGGAAACATCTTGGGGTGGTCAATTCCATTAGATACCTGGGGATTACATTCAACATGTCCCTACATGAACATCACTGGAAACAAGAAGTAGAAAACCGAATGATACAATTCACCATTCAAGCTCAGCTGCTGAATAAAAACTACGTCAAATTCACCCTTGCTCCTGTTCTAACCTTCTACGCTGTAAAGGTCGTCCCAGCAATCACCTTTGGGTCAGAATCCAGGTGGAATATTGATTTCTCATTCTGGCAGAAGCTGGAAGGGATCTTTTGGCGGCGAGTCTTGAGGCTGGCTCCATACATTTCAATAATCCAGCTAAGATACGAACTGTCCCTAAATTCACTCTACACGTGTGTACTGTGGAAATCATTAATGGCACTGCGTAAGATGAGTCTGACCCCTGTGATTCCAGCATTTAAATTTTTTTGTCCAAGCCCGGGACTGGGAACATTGAAGCTCTTAGAAGAGTGGAAGCAGAGGATGATCTCAACTCTAGCTACTGCCGATCTAAACTTGAATGACGTAATTATGCGTCTACAAGTTACAAAAAAGAAGTTTGAACTTTGGTGCTGGACCCAGAACATTGACCGTCGTCTATGAATGTCGACCACTCTCGACTCAGGAATTGGAGCTCACAAGTTAAATGTGCCATGTTTGTACATAACAAACTGCCCTTCTCGTCATCACCAGGATCAATTTCTGAGATTTCGCCTAAACGCCTTAAAAACAAAAGAAATGTTGTGGCGTCGACATATAAGCGAAGGAAATGATAAAATGTGTCGCTTTTGTAACAGAAAAATAGAAACAAATGAACATCTTTTAACCAAGTGCAAGCGGATCGTACTAAAACGGATGCAGCACTTAGGTGAATTTATTCCTGCTGCAGCAAGCAATCGAGACTGGTGGTCCTATGCTAGCGCTGGTCATTGCATTAAATTGAGCTGCGCAGTAGTAGACTTCATGGACTCACTAAGACTTGATGAAAAAGTGTTGACTGTCTAAAGACATGTGTGTTCATGTGGGTATTAGACCCCTTTTATATGTACAAGGATCCTTGTGATTAATGAAATGATGAATCATAAGTTGTAACAAAAGCTTGAAGTCCCAGTGTTTACATTGGGCCTGATCAGGCTGAGGTTTCAAATAAAAAATGTTTTTTTTTTAAAATGACAGGTACACCGCGAGCTGGCAACGGTGATGGTCCCAGGCTTGGGGGCTCGCGGGAGAACCAATCAGAATACAGGGGGGCTTATTACTGACGCCATTACTCTTAGCCAATCACCAACGGTCCCTCTGTAACAATTCTAAAGTAACAACTGCAAGGGACAACCCAAGCATACCACCTGACCCATCCTCATCCACTAATATTTCTTTGCATATGTTACCTATATTTATTTATTTATTTATTTATTACATTTATATAGCACGCAGGCAGCCCAGGGGCATTGTGACGCTGTTACTTGTAAGGAGACTTAGTTACACTGGGTACAGGTTGTGCCTTGGGTTGCAGTAAGGCAGGGACCTTTGATCGGCTATAGGTGGTATCATACAACATAATACATCATACATGTCATTCATGAGAACTTGGACATATGGTGTTGGTTAGGTGAACAGGGTAGTTTTCATGGCTTTACGGAAAGCAGTCAGTGAAGGTTCAGATCACAGGGAGGTGGGAAGGGTGTTCCAGTGTAAGGCAGCAAGGTAAGGGAAGCTGGAGCCCCCTGCTCTGGCTCTTTTTACCCTAGGTACTGAAAGCATGTTTGCATAGGGTGACCTAGTGGGTCTTGTGGAGGAGACCGGGTGGATTCTCTGGGATAGGTACACTGGGACTGTGAGGTGGACGCATTTGTGGGTGATGCTTAGCGCTTTGAATATGATCCTTTCCTTTATGGGGAGCCAATTGGATGCTTTTCTGGCAGCGATGATGTGCTCTCTCTTGGCAATGCCTTGTCCAGCACGTAGGGCACTGTTCTGGATGACTTGCAGCTTCTCAAGGTTTTTGTTGGAGGTCCCAATTAAAAGAACATTACAGTAATCTAGCCGCGAACCAGTTATGGCTCTGGCTATGTTGGTGCATGTGTCTTTTGACAGAAAAGGCCTGATTGCGTTGAAGAGTTTTGCATGGTAAGCAGCAGAGGAGGCGATGGCGTTTACTTGTCTGGTCATGGATAAGTTGGAGTCTAAATAGACGCCTAGTGTTTTTACCGTGTCTAGCACTGGGATTATGATTGAGTCAATGGTAAAGTGACTAAACTGGGCGTTAAGTTTCTTGAGGGTGTCAGGGGAGCCTACGAGTAAGAGCTCAGTTTTGTCAGAGTTAAGGCAGAGGCCGTTGATGGCCATCCACATTTGGATTGTGTTATATATGTTGTTGAGAGTTGCGCAGTCAGTGTCATAGTCGCCTGTCAGTGTGAGAAGGATCTGAGTGTCGTCGGCGTAGTTGGTGTAAGAGATGCCCATGGCGTCAAGGAAGAGGGGGCGGGTGAAGATATTATAAAGGGTAGGGGAGAGGCTGGAGCCTTGGGACACCTTGGGGCACCCCACATAGCATGATGGTGGGTGACGCAGTGGCTATGTCAGGGAAGACCTGCATGGTCCTGCCTTGGAGGAAGGAGGTGATCCATGTGGTGGCTTCTTGGGAGAAGTTGGCTGTGGAGGTGAGGTGATGGCAGAGGATGTCGTGATCTACAAGATCAAAAGCTGCCGAGAGATCGAGGAGAAGGAGTAGGACAGGTTTGCCTTGGTCCCTTGCATCATCTATTTGGTTTTTGAGGTCGAGTAGGGTAGTCTCTGTCCCGTGCCTAGGGCGAAAGCCGGATTGTCTCAGTCCTAGGAGGTTGTGCTCTTCGAGGAAGTGCTGGACCTGCAGGTAGGCTGCTTTGTCTAGAATCTTGAGGAGGAATGGGACTGTGGTGATGGGGCGGTTGTTATTGGGGGAGGTGGGGTCAAGTGTAGGTTTTTTTATGAGAGGTCGGACCAATGCTTCCTTGAGGCATGAGGGGACTCTTCCTGTGGTGAAGGAGGCGTTGACGAAGGCTGTTAGGAAAGGAGCCAGGGTGTCTGCGCAGTCTTTGATGATGGAGGCAGGGCAAGGGTCACCTTTGCAATTGGAGGGTTTTATGTTTTTCATGATGTTGAACATGTCTTTCTCCTGGATGGGTTTGAATGAGAAGGTGGGTGGGGCCTCTGTGGGTGAGGGGAGGGGTGGGGTTGGGGAGGGGGTCGGGGTGTTTTAGAGCGCTAGTTTGGTGTTCAGAATTTTGTCTTGGAGAGAGCTAATCTTATTATGCATGGCTGTTTGGATGTCATCACACCATGCTTTATCCTTGGTGAAGTTTTGGGGGGTGGGTGTAGGGGTCTCAAGTTCCCTGAATATGGCGAACATTTCCTTGGTGTTCGATTTGGCCTCAGCGATTCTATCTTGAAATGATTTAGCTTTGGCTTTGATGATGGCTTTCTTATATTCATTTGCAAGGGATTTGAAGTTAAGTTTGTCTTTATCATCCTGAGATGTTTGCCATTGAGCTAGTGCTGCTCGTTTGTCTGTGCGTAGTTTTAGAAGGTCTTGGGTGAACCACGCGTTGGTGTGTCTAGTGGGTTTGGTTTTGCGCGGTTTAAGTGGGGCGATAGCATTGATTGCTGTCCTAATAGCAGTATCGTAGTTTTTGGCCAGGGTTTCTGGGTCTTTGGAGAAGGGGGTTCTGAAGGCAGGTCCCTGTAAGAAGGGTCTGAGTCTTTCTTTGGTCAGTTTATCGGGCACTTCTTGTGAGGGCTAGTGTTAAGGGTTGGGGGAGTGGGATGTGGTTGAGGTGGTGGGGATGTTGAAGGTGATGGTGTGGTAGTCGGACCACGGGGTGGGGGTATTGCCTGTGACTGTGAGGGGGCAATTGTGGTGGGCGATCCAGTCTAATGATCTGCCTAGGGTGAATTCTAGAGTGGCTAAGGATGTGTCAAGTGCTTTGGCAGCAGAGTCTTACTGCTATACTAACCCTACCAGTCAGGGAACCAATCCAGAGTGGCGATAGGTTTTGTGCTAACTTTCCCAGGTGACGCGAGTAGCGCGTCATACTGCCGTAAAAAGGGCCTGCGAGTCCCACTACAAGTGAGAGTCCCATTGGATGCATACAAACCAAGACTCATCCCTGCCGTTATTATAATAAACTGCAGTACCGCCTTGCTTCTTGTGTATGTCTCATACTCCTTTTGGGGACACAGGAGGAGTTGGGGCCTCCCCAGCCCGGAGGTCCACGGTTGGCGAGTGTCCAGACGTGGTCCAGACGAGGGTAGGTGGCAAGCCGATTGGAGGGGTGCACGCAGTCGAGCGGCCCCGCATCAAGGGAACTTGGTGAGTATGACACACCCAACAAGCAATGTGACATTGTGAGGGAGGTGGGAGGAGGTGTAATAAGGGCGGCGGGAGGTGTTTTTACGATGTGTTGCAAGGATTTGATTAATAAGTGTTAACAGACGAGTGAGCGGTAGCGGGACAGGCACGAAGGCCGTCTTCTATCGCGTCACAGAGCAGGGTGGGTGGAGCCAAACACCACTACGTGCAGTTGTTCGAAGGCACTGATTTGTCTAGATCGCGGGCACCTGTAAAAGGGGTGTGTGGCTTTCCTATGAATTGGCGTTTTTATCAATGAATAAACGAGGATCCCTACTGATTGAGTTTAAAACTCATTAGGTAGATGACGTTTTCCCGTAGGTGGTAGCTAGGTTGTTGCCAAGTGCGGAGGATAATTGGCTGGTTAAGCTCCCCTGGCGAGGGGCGTATCACATGCGAGGCGACGCAGCGTGTGCAGTCCGATTATAAGAGTTTTTGTTGAGTACCTTGCTCCGGGCGTAGCGAGAGGACAGCTGTGGGGTCGACGAGGGCAAAAGTATAAAACATGTTGCTTACTCCATTAATGTTATAAGAGGTTTTTACCAGTAATAGTTTGAAGAAGTTGGTGACATCACCCATAGGGCTTCCATAGGACACTGCGGCCACACCGTATTGACCAAGGGGTGGCCAGGGGATAAGTATCGGGATAAGGGCGGCATAGAAGAGGTGGGGAGGCCGCGCACGGAGAACGCCGGCAACCCTCGATAAGGGGAGGGCGAAAAGGGGAAAAGTGGCTGCGCACGGAGAACGCCGGTCACGTTGAGCAAGGTGATCGAAAAGAGGAGGGAGAAGTTTGAAAAAAAATGAGGTGGGGCGGCTGTATCAGCACGTCACACAGGGCACGCAGCCGCAGGGCGCTCCGTGCGCCGTGGCCGCAGGGGGCCATACGAGTGATATCGGAGGAGGAAAAACAATAAGAAAAGAACTGTATATCAGCAATTCTATTACCTTTCAGCGGACGGTCGGAAGTCCCCAATTTACGGGGCCAGGTAAAGACGGTGGTTGCTGAAAAAAGTTGAAGTATAACATAACAATGTCCCACGGGTCAGGGTCCGGAGGGTGAGGAAATACTCTAACTACCCCCCTCCAACATATTTGCAAGACACTATCACCTTACAAGGAGAAGCTTATCAAGTATAGTATAGACTGGACACAAGGAACAGACAACAAGATGACGACACCATGGCCGCCTAATGGCAGTTTTGGCCCATACATCCAACACTCACTATTGACTTACATACATAAAACGTACAAGAGGAAGAAATTAGCTCATCATGTAGAGATATTTAACTTGTGGAGGATGTTCCAGGGATCCAGGCCAGGAGCAACGGGGATGTTTACTATGGAAGGGGCAAGAGAGGAGAAGGGGAGCAAAGAAACAAAGGAAGGTAAAGAGGTGAAGGAAGAAGAAGGGGACATGGGCACGGCGAGCAGCAATGCACCAAGAGTGAAGGAAGGGCATGAAGGAGGAAGGAGGATCGGTTGCAGTATCAGAAGTAAAGATGGAGAAGGAAGGGACAGACGATACGCCTCTGGCGAAAGTAGTAAAGAAGGAGGAAGGAGGATGTACCCAGTGACGGAATTAAGAGAAGCCGCCAGGCCACAATTAACAGCTGCTGAGGGATATTCAAACTCTGCGTACAGCCCTCCACCTTACGCCCCTAATGATTGCTACCAGAGGGGGGCGGCGGCAGCGGCGGGCACGTTAGGATTAAACACAATACACGCCGTCACAGGGGGGGGGAGAAAAGTGGAGATCACATTGCAAGCATAGGACCAGTTGAGTGGATAGCAGCACAGGTACTCATAAAGCTCCGAGGGAAACTAACAAGGGAGGAAGAGGACACGGTGAGGAAAACGAAAGAGGAAGAAACAGACAAAACGCAGACAGGGACTGAGGTGAGTAACGCAGAGGAAGGGCGACTGTCACAAGCAGAGGAAGAGATGTTGGAGGAAAGGTTGGCTGAGCTGAAAGAAGTACGAAGTGACCTGATTAGACAGTATGAGCAAGAAATACGGGGAAGGAAGAAGGAAAGAAAAAAGAGTAGGGAGGAGCAGGAGAGGATGAGGGAGAGATTGTAGGAGAGAAAGAAGGAAGCGGAAAGGATGAAAGCGATAGCAGAGAGGGTGTCACGTATGAAGCAGAGGGAAATGAAAAGGAAGGAGGAGGAAAGGAAAAGGAAATGGAAATGTGGAAAAAGAAAATATTGTCTGAAAGCGCCTGGAAATATGAAGAAGGTAAAGCCATAGAGAGCATATTGAAAAGAGGAGGAGCAAACTGGGGAAGACGGTAAGAAGACGAAAAGATACTGGCGAAGGTAAATGATGAAGTAATGAAGGAATTAACACAAGAAGAGAGAGGAAATAGGGGGTGAAGTATTGGGAAACGAGGGAAGGGGGAGAGGAGATAGGAGAATGGAGCATGAAGTAAGAACTTACACTCGCCAGGACTCAGGGGCACCTACAACATCAACACAGGGAACTACTATTATAAGAGGAGAACATAATGAAGGGAACTTGATCGATTTAAAGACGGTTACAGCGGGGGGAAAACTGACAGACTGGAGATTGTCTTTCCTTGATGAGTTTTGCAGCGAGGAGGAAGGATGTTCGGGAAAGAATGGAGGAGATGACAATAGGGAAAGCTTAGATAAACTGTACATCACACAGGTAAATTGCGAGTCACCTTAGGCATGCGGGAGAAGGGAGGAGGAAAAGACGAGCGAAGAACAGGTAAGAGAATTAGCAGGGAGAATGCCACATTCAGTAACACCAACGCCGCGCCCACCTAACCCACCAACACCACCCACAGCACACTCCATATGTTGACAGACTCAGAGATCTCCCGGGACGTAGACTGGAAGAAAGGACGAGCACGCCCGCAGTGAAACACGAGGGTAACACAAGAGGAGGGGAGAATGAAGGGGATGACAGAACAGATAACTGTAATGATCTAATGATAGGATCACATGACACTGAGGAAGAGGATGAGTACACTGATATAGCCCCACGAGCATTAGGGGAAACGAAGGTGGGGAACTTAATGCCACTCCTAGAAAGGGGAGGGGCCAGACTACAATATGTCCCATGGAGGCATGCCGAAAAGGAAAACATAAAGTGCAGACTCCCCTCCCTAAGTGGGGGAGCTGGGAAATGGATATATGAACTGGAGAAACACACTGCAGGACAAAAACTAGCGGTGGGGATGTGAAAGGGCTCCTAATATCAATATTAGGGTATGCTGCAGATGACATCTGGAGAAGGGCAGGCTTCCTAGGGGTCACAGTAACAGATACGTTGCATGATTGGGCACCATTTGCCAACTGCAGGCACATGCTGTGGCAGGCATTAAGGGTTCAGTACCCAGACACATCAGACATAGGAGCAATTATGTCACGCAAAATACGTGAGAATGAAGATCCTGTTGATTACATCATGGAGATTTAGGAGACGTGGCGCTTGGAAACTCGGGAGCCGTGGGATAAAACATTAGTAATTTTCTACCACATACTAATACAAGGTCTCCCCGAACCATTTCACAAACAGCTGAAGAAAATTGTGGGGATGGAAGTTAACATTTGGCCAGAAATATAGCTAACTACAGTGCATCACTGTAGAATGTGGCAGTAAAAGATGAAACAAAAGGAGGAAGGTAGGAAGGCAGAGGAGGCAAAATTGGTACAGAAGAAGCTACCTAAATACGCCATGGTGGGAGCACTATTGACAACACCCGTGGTAGCCACACCAGCACCTACTCAGGCCATAGTTGCACAAGGCATAACACAACAACATGTGGCACAAATTCAGCAGCCAGCACAAATAATAACACAACAAATGCCCCCGCCCCCACCCTATACGGAAAACACAGCAGGGGGATACATGCGAATGGGAAATGGATACTATAACAACTACAAAGGGAGGGGCGGAATGATGAGAGGAAGGGGCAATGGCCAGCATGCACAGCAACAAGGGGGGACATTCTGGGGATACTACTCAAACGTGCAGCAAAGGTATCAGGATAACACTGGGAACTTTCCATGGCAGGCCAGGGAGCCACCAACATGTTGGGTTTGTGGAATAGTGGGACACATGTCGCGCACATCTAGAATGAGACCCACCCCACCAGTTTGGGGGGAGCCGGGGCAACAAGGGCATATGGGGGAGCAACTAGTTTACCAACAGCAGCAAGGAACACAACAGTGCACCCCACAACAACAAGTGTCCACGCAACAACCACAGCCACAGATACAACAGCATACTGCACCACAACCACAGGCACACCCCACGCTGCACCGCAACAGATACAGGCATACACACCGCCACAACAACATGTAGTAGTAACACAACAGCACCAGGTACAACCAACGCAGCAGCTTACCCAGATACAAGACAATCAGGTGTCGACAACTGGTATGCAACTACAACAAACACAGTTGGGGAAGGTGACCATATTGGGGCATAACCCTTAAACAGGTAGTGGTCAGTCACTATATCCACAATAGGACAACCCACAGATGTCTTTGATGTGTCCCATCCTATCGGTAACACCTAACACTGCGGAGGAACCACGCATACAGGTAGCGATAGGTGACAAGAAAATGTCTTTCCTTGTTGACACCGGGGCCACTAGGTCCTGCATAAGGGAGGGTAAATTTAAACAGTCAGGCGAGGCCATGCACACTCAAGGATTCTCTGGGGCTCGAGAGTTGGTTCCCTTCACTGATAACATCACCTTATCTGTAGGAGATCATGATATGTCTCTCCCACTCCTGTATTCGAAGCACTCACCAGTAAACATTCTTGGGAGGGACATAATGAGCAGATTGAATATGACAATTTCCAGCACGGAGAACGGCATAATCTGCTCCACGCCAGGAATAAACATGCTCACAGCCTGACAAATATTGCAAGCTTACTGTGGCCAAAAAGTGGCTGGGGCTGAACCTGTAGATGGAGAACTATTTCAATATGGGACAGACATGGCATTTGCATGGATGCCTGGGATTGAAGGCAAGATTTGGAGGAGGCCAGCAGTATACTTGTTCAGACCAGAGACCCCGGCAAGTGAACTGGAGGGGAAGATAATTTCAGTCAGCATCGAGAGCATCCTGGCAACTGCAGATTACATCACAGTACATGCCCAAGACAGAGAAGGGAGGATCTGGAGAGCAGTAATAGCACTGGCTGAGGGGTGCAGGCTCACACAGGTGTCTGATGAGGAGCTCTTCCCCGACAATAAAGAAGGAGAGATGGTGTTTATGATGAGTGTTGACATCTGGCTACGGGTGACATACAAGCAAGTGGGACTAAAAATGGCAATGGCACTAGAGGCTCCTGCATCCACACCAGTACAATTTTATGAGGAAGACATGGCAAAAGTACGAGCATCACTGTGGACCACCAGTCCATATGACATGGGCTGCATAAAGAGCATTGGAGGAGTAAAAATAAAATTGAAAAAGGGAGCAATATTACCTAGGGTAAAGCAGTATCCACTATCAAAAGAGGCAGACGAGGGCATATATGAAACAATAACAGCATTGATAAGCAACAGCATATTAGTACCATCAGAGTCACCATGTAACACAGCCGTGTACCCAGTGCGCAAAGCAAAAGGAGGGTCTTGGCGTTTCATCCAGGACCTTAGGCCCTTGAATTACATTGTAGAAGCAGAGTACCCCATAGCAGCAAACCAGCCACAATACTATGTGGAATACCAGCAGAGGCATCATGGTTTACTGTAATTGACCTCAAAAATGCCTTTTTTTCGATACCTCTACACCCAGATTCACAAGACCTCACAAGCTTCACATACAGGAACAAAAAATGGAAACATGCAAGGCTGCCTCAAGGGTACTGTGAGTCACCATCCATCTTCAATAGAATAATACAGACGGATGTAGGGAATATCGAAATGGAGAGCACAGTGCTGCAATACGTTGATGACATCATCATTTGCAGCACCACTGACGAAAGATGTAGGGAAGACTCAGTAAAGATGCTCACAGTGTTGGCTGAGAGGGTGTACAAGGTGGACAAAGAAAAGTTACAGTACTGTCAGGAACAGGTACTGTACATTGGCCAACTTATCTCTCAGCATGGAAGGAACATCGCACCACAAAGAGCACAAGCAATAACCAACACACCACAACCACAGACAGTGAAAGAACTACAGAAATTTCTGGGCCTATGCAACTATTGCAGGGCATGGGTTTTTGACTACAGTTCTTACATAGGATCCCTGCTAGAGGCCATCAGAGACGCACAAAAAGGCGCCAAAAAGTTGGGGTGGACAAGAGAAATGAAAGAGGCGTTTGATGAATTGAAACACGCTATATCTACAGCACATGTGCTAGCCACCCCGAACTATGAGCACCAATTTTTCATTTTTTCACATTGTGACTCAGCAGTAATACAGGCAGTACTGACACAGAAAACAAGCATGGGTCACAAGCCCGTAGCCTTCTACAGCGGACACTTGGACCCTGTAATGTTAGGCCACTTCCCTTGCGAACAAAGCCTGGCCGGCGCAGCTTTTGCGGTGGAGAAATCATCATCGATAACAATGGGATGCCCGACTACACTGTTTGTGGAACATGCCCTCTTTGCCATTTTGAACAAGCCTAAATCCACACTGACCACCCAGAGAGCTTCAGGGTATGAAATTATTCTTTCCAGGCCAGAATTGACAATTGTAAGGTGCAGCAATGTGAACCCGGCATGATTCATAACTGAGGTAGTTGAGGAGGGTGACTACGCTCATGACTGCACACAAGCCACTGAACTTTACTCCAGCACAAGAAGAGTTGAGGAAAATGCCCTAGCAGGGGGGGGAAATAATGTACATTGATGGGTCATCGAAGATAGATCAAAGCGATGGTATTAGAAGGACAGGAGCAGTGGTGGTTAGGTTGACGGAAGACTGGGTGTATGTGCCAGTAAAATGTGTCCAACTACCACAACATTATTCGGCACAAGCCGCAGAGCTAGTGGCCCTAATATTGGCATTAAGGGAGAGTTTTGATAAAAGAGTGACGATATACTCTGACAGTGCATACGTCACGTCAACAGTCCACTCAGGATTAATAAAATGGCAGAGGAGAGGATTCAGAAGAGCAGATGGTACGCCAGTACAACATGCTCTATTACTAGCAGAACTAATTGAAGTATTTAATGACCCGAAAGAGATAGCTCTGGTTAAGTGTCAGGCCCACACCAATGGGGATGACCCTATCTCAAAAGGTAATGAAACAGCAGACGCACATGCAAAGCATGCTGCGTATTTTGGAGAAATGTGGACACCCCCAGAAAAAGGAAAAGATAGGGGGAGGATGGGAGCGAGACAAATGTTGATGAAGGATGGGTATACACACATTCCTGAAACGCAGATACTAGAATTACAGGCAGCAGCACCTATGGCAGAAAAGGAACTATGGGTAAAAAGAGGATGCACAATGTCACCTACAGATGCATTGTGGCATCAGAGCAATACAGGAAAGGTAGTGATTCCCCTAGCATTACTAAAAACAGCCCTAGCTCAGCTACACCATCCAGCACACACAGGAAAGGAGGTGATTGCAGCACGGATAAAGGAAGCTTGGTTTTGTCCTGAGCTAAATTCACATGTTGCAGCATTTATCAGCAATTGATTAACGTGCCCACAGTTTACAGCCGGTCACACGCTGCAAGTGATAAAAGGTACTATACGCCGGCCTGAAGGACCCTTCCTGCACTTACATATTGACTATGTTGACATGATCAACGTATGTCAAGGACAAAGATACATGATTGTAGTGGTGTGCCCATTTTCAAGGTGGATTGAGGCTGGACCCTGCTCCCATGCGGACGCATTCAGAGCAGCCAATTTCTTGGTGAGGGAGGTATTCCCAAGATGGGGAGGGTGTGAAGTGCTGCGGTCAGACAATGGCCCACACTTTGCTAATGAGATGTTCAAGCACATAACTGCAATGCTCGGCATAAAACATAAGTTTGCATGCGCATACCACCCGCAGGCTAACGGTGTCTGTGAACGCCTAAACGGCCTGCTAAAAGAAGAAATAGCCAAGATGCAGCAGACAACTAAGAAAAGTGGTTGTACTGCCTTCCCCTGGCTCTGTTCGAGCTGAGGAATAGGCCAGGATCCGACCACCACCTCACTCCCCACGAGGTGGTGACTGGACCTCAGATGCGCCTTCCATTAACGCCAACATCAAGAGCCTTCACCAACCACAAAAGTTCTGCAAATGTATTTGGTGATGAAATGTATCAATACGTGTCTTCCTTGATTACTAGTGTTGCTTGTATCTCTCAATAGCTTGAGCGCACGCGAGGCGGTCGAAGATCACCCAACCAGAAGGAACAAACAAGGAACAAGAGCAGTAAAAACAGTGCAAACTGGTGGTAGGAGACTACGTTCTCCTCCGCAACTTCAACAGGAAGTGGAAGCAGTAGCTCCCAGAGAAATTAAAATAGTTGACAAGAAGGTCTGGAACTACCTTCACGACATCAAGCCCCACAAAGGTCGCGTTGACGACAGGGCCACCGAAAAAACAACAGCATCAGCAACATCAACAACAGACAAAGACACAGTAACCGCAGACAAGGACAATTGTGACACTGCCCCTGACCCCTCCCCAGCCAAAGACACAGCCATAGACTTTGAACAATTCACCCATAGCCCACTCCATGGTCACAAGATCTCAAAGCAAACAAACCTCCGCCCGCCCAGCCCCGTCCCTGCCATCACCGAATGAAGGAAATTGTATAACAAATTGGTATGTTGCACACACACAAATAAACATGTGTATGTCTGTCTCTCCTTTTTGTCTCACACATGCAGGCACCGCATATTACTGTATTGTTTAGAAAGTAAAGTAACTAACGTTGTGTTCTGCCCAGAAGTAAATGCTACCCACAGATGATAACACCCCTGAGGCCCTGTCACATCAATTTGTATACCATATAAAGAGGCCAAAGTATCTAAAAAAGAGAAGGGTACGCGTGTACTACAACACGTTCATTTTGGCCATAGAACAATTATTCCCACATCTCCACGAGCACATACCTGCTCTGAGAGGTAGGTCACTGAGACTAGCGTGGGAACAGCTTTTCGCCTGGCCACTAAATGACTACCTGGTAGGCAGAGCTTTATTAAAAACATTAACAAATAACGCACATTTTCAGAATTTTCAGGCCGCCATCTTTAACATCGCAAGAATAAGCTGCAGGACCGCAGCAAAGGTAAGAGCAAAAAATGCCAGTGAGATTAGCTATTGTAATAATGTTAATAGGAGTGTTGGTTGCCACTGGTCTATTGGCTGCCTCTGTCTGGCAGAAACACTACACTTATGATGTGATGGCTGTACCCCAAACTAACTCACCCTCTCCCACAGCCGCAACAGGTACGGTGTCAGGTGGTACAAGTAACACCAGTAGTAAGGAACACAGGGTTAAACGCAGCACATATGGAGATGATAAGGGAATTGACACATACCTCACAGACTCAGCACACGACTCGAAAACATGTGGTATCAGCACATGATCAAAATTGGTAAGCAGACAACTGAGGACAACTGCTATGTTTGCTTGTTGATCCCATGCGCTACATTTGTAGCCACTGAAATACCAGCAAAGACAGTGGAATGCCTGATATATTTGGCACTCTTCCAAACAAAAGGACGGTTTCAAGGGACAGTGGTGACACTTCAATGGAAAACAAGGGATACATATCCATACGAAAATAATTTCATCAAAACATATTTTATGTACCACAAAAGAAGCCTCCATACTGAAGCTTTCAGATACATGACAGATGGCCCCGAAAAAGGAGAAATGAAGAAAGTAACGTTACAATACCTGCCGTGCGATTGGTATGCAAATAAAGTTGCTGGTGAAAAAGGGTGTTGGGAAAGACCTCTAATAATTATAACTGGGAAAATATATACGAATGAAGGGTGGGAAATAGGAGTGGTTGGGAGCAACATGGTAACAAGAGAAAATATTACCTCCATAAAAGAGCCCAACAACAGGTGTTGGACGACGTGGGGAAAATATGTACCGATGTTAACATGGCTGGAGAAGAACGAAGATCCAATAACTATACTACCGCTCACAGCACCCGCACTGTACTATCAACACAACAGTGATGTGGATGTGAGATATAACACCAACTGTGAAAACACAATAGAGATACCAGAGGAGGGTGCTGGCACAGCAGTCATAATGGACCACTATTGGGCCTGCGGCGATAAGGCGTACCACAGCTTGCCTTCATCATGGAATGGAATATGCACTATGGTGCACATCAATGTGCCATCCCTGGTGGTGCCTCAGAAACACATCAACATGGCCAACTTTCCCCAGATGGACGAAGGAAACAAGAGGAGAAAAAGATAAGTAGAAGTAGAAGAAGGTGACGAGAACAACAACGTTTTGCCAAGAGTGAAAAGACAAGGACAATACCTGATGGGAAACTACCTGTGGCGAAGATCAGAAACAGCTCTCACCTCCTTCCCACCAGAACACAGGCTATTCAGCAGAGCAGCAATGTTCTTCTCATCCATAATACACCCAGGACTACAGGCATATGCAAATGCAAAATGTTTGCAGATCACCAGATGGGAGCTGATGATGACAATAAATTCGACAGTAAACGGATTCAACGCAATAAAAGAAGAACTGAGAGTGGTAAGAATGGTAGCACTGCAAAACAGGTATGTGCTAGACCTTCTCACGGCAATGGAAGGAGGAGTTTGTGCAAAAGTAGGGCAATCATGTTGCACAGTCAGCCCTGCTAATGACGTAGACAATGGAACACTTACTGAAGCAGTATCACAACTTGCCCTGATGCACTCCAAAATGGTGGAAGAAAGTAAAGGAGTAGAGAAAGACGGCAGCTGGTTTTCGTTCCTATGGTCATGGATGCCTTCATGGCTATCAGATGGGCTGAAGATAATAGTAGGATGCATAATATTGGCTACAGCTGTGTTGATTGTAATAAAGTTTTGGAAAGCTAGAAAAGCACGTACAACAGACAAAATAATGGAAATGGTAGCCATGCACGCCTTACTGCCAGCCGATGATGGAAAGCACACCGACATGATAATAAAGGACATGATAATAAAGGAAAGAGAGAGGCTGCGCAAACAGATCCTTGACAACCATATGGATCTGCCACCTGTGAAGGTGGACAACCCAAGAAACCCAAGGATCTATGTTGGAAGATGGGTGTACTGCAAACCTGGCGGCGGATGCGTTTACATGTACTGGTCATTTGAAAATCATGTCAACCACTATGGGCACTTGGTTGGAATAACTAAAGTATGGAGAGTGAAAGGAGATAAGGAAAAGGATGAGTTTGTGGTCGACAAGTCAACCAGAGGGGGGACTGAAGTGGGAGAATGGGACAAGACCATCCCCCCAATCTCCTCCAGACCATGGCCTAGAGGATCACGGCCCAGACACCCCTCACAAGACGAGTTTGTCTATTTACCAGATGATAAAATACCCTGGTTCAGAAACTTACACATAAGAGGAGCATGCCCACCAGCACGCCAAGCTCAAGCCGACGCCTGCGACATGGATGAGCTCGACTAAGAACAACAGCCACAAGTATCCACATTGTTAGAGATGCCATAGAGACATAGCCAACAGACGAGAACACACGTGCCACCATGCACACTGGTCACTCACACACCAACCTACACGAAGAACATACGCAGTGATATGACGTAGGTGACGGACACACCCACTGACGTGCATTGTTGTTATTTTTTTTACATAGGTTTTTTTTTTTACCACCGCAGAAACGCAAGACGCCGAAGAGCTTGTGTACATGCTTGCTGACGCTTCTTCCGCCACCCATCCCTATGACGACACCACCATGAATATCTAATGCTGCGTGTGACACTCTGTCGCCCCGCGATCTCCATGCTATGGATTATGTACCACCACCCATGAACTAGGCCCGAGTACAAGTGCTGACCATGCAGGACGAGCCACCAGCAAGAGCTCACAGCCAAGGCCACGATGTTGCAACTCGTATGCCACGAGCCCAGCGCCAAGGTTACACCTGTAAGTGCCAAGCCCTCAGAGACGAAATACAAATCTAATGCTCATAATTCTGCTCCAGCTATGGTCTCTCCACACGTCACCAAGCCGAACTGACAAGGTGCCAAGCTCACGAGACAAGAAGCCGCCAGGGTCCCACGTCTGGGACACAGGTTGCAACAATGAAGCAGCAAGATGGACACCTACAGCGATGGGAAAGACCTGTCCACAAGCCCATGAGCGGACCTGTCCATTGTCTGCACAAACACATAGTTGCAAAATGTTGCTAATGACAGGTACACCGCGAGTTGGGAACGGCGATGGTCGCAGACTTGGGGGCTTGTGGGAGAACCAATCAAAATACAGGGGGCTTATTACTGACGCCATTACTCTTAGCTATTATAATAAACTGCAGTACCACCTTGCTTCTTGTGTGTGTCTCATACACAGGAGGAGTTGGGGCCTCCCCAGCCCCGAGGTCCGCGGATGGCTCTGCCGGCCCCGGGAGAATCACCCTGACACGTCCAGTACTTTTTTTTTAAACGATGAAAAAGTAGGTCACAAAAATTAGTGATATCTATGTCCGCTCCGCGGATGCACTTCCCTGTTCGCTCTGCGGATGGGATACCGATTGGCTAATCAGCTCGCATCATGTGACATGTCTGCTGATTGGATGGTGAAGAACGTGAAGTGCGTCAGATTGTTGCGATGCCCCCACCATCTTGGATCCGTGTTTGGTGTCCGCGGACATCACAGTAAAAACATATTAAAAAACACAACATTGCATTTGTCAAACTTATCAAATAATCTCTGGGGAGGTGAGGGGTGATGAGAAAGGGATGGGATATGGCTGCAAGAAGCAAAAAATTGGTGTTTTCTTGTCGCAAAAGTTACACAGTACATTTGGAGGTGTTCCACAATATGTGCGTAAAATACAGGCAAAAGATATTGCATTTTGGCATTCAAGGGATGGAGATATATAATCATGGAATTGTGGACTTGTAAATGTAGATTGTTGCTTCTGCAGTCTGCAATCCCTACCTTACCTTGTGGTATTACAGAGTAATACTGCATTCCGAATGCTCGTTCCTCTATATTGTTTATATTGGTTGCCCAATATTTATTAATATTAAATAGAAGCAATTTTGGGTTATTTTACACTCTTAAGTAAAACGCTTGGAGGGTAATTCATGGAAATCAGCGCACAAGTGGCGCACGCGGCTGGCACACAGTGTGCACGTGCGGCAGCTGCGCCAGCCGCGTGCGCCAAAACCCATTTCAGCGCACAGCGTATTCATGGATTTTAACATCCATAACCAGCCGTGCCGCAGAGTGACGCAGTGACCCTGCAGCAGCGGCAGTTATGCCCCCAAACCCGTCCCGTGCGCCATGAACAGCGCACAAATCCAGAACATGGCGCAAAGGCCAGTGGACCAGCATACAGCCCCCAACCACGAAATAGCATGTAAAACTCCCTGCGCACCCCTCAGAATACACGTACCCCTCTCGCGCTAGCAAAATCGTGTGTAAAACTCCCGTGCACCCCTCAGAATACACGTACGCCTCTCGCGCTAGCGAATTCACGTGTAAAACTCCCTGTGCACCCCTCAGAATACCCACATGCAGCCCATCCACACTCCCCATTCCCCACAGGCAGCCCATCCCCCAAGTGCATGCCCCACAGGCAGCCCATCACCCCAGTGCATGCCTCACAGGCAGCCAACACCACAGGGGGGACTTTTCCCATGCGATTTTGGTAGCGCGAGAGGGGTACGTGTATTCTGAGGGGTGTGCGGGAGTTTTACACGCGATAGGCCCTGTGCAAACGGGGTACGTGTATTTGTGGGGTACACAGGGAGTTTCACATGCGATAGGCCCTGTGCGAGCGGGGTACGTGTATTTTTGGGGTACGCAGGGAGTTTCACATGCGATAGGCCCTGTGCGAGCGGGGTACGTGTATTTGTGGGGTACGTGGGGAGTTTCACATGCAATAGGTCCTGTGCGAGCGGAGTACGTGTATTTGTGGGGTACGTGGGGAGTTTCACACGCGATAGGACCTGTGCGAGTAGAGTACATGTATTTGTGAGGTACGCAGGGAGTTTCACACACGATAGGCCCTGTGTGAGCGGGGTACGTGTATTTTTGGGTTACGCGCGGAGTTTCACATGCGATAGGCTCTGTGCGAGCAGGGTACGTGTATTTGTGGGGTATGCATGGAGTTTCACATGCGATAGGTCCTGTGCGAACGGGGTACCTGTATTTGTGGGGTACGTAGGGAGTTTCACACGCGAAAGGCCCTTTGGGAGCGGGTTACATGTATTTCGCGGGTGCACAGGATTTTTTCACACACGATTTGGTATCGTGGGCCCTCGCGGGTGTGCGGTTTCCCCCCTCCTCATGCCCTGCAGGCAGCCCACACCACAGAGGACTCCCCTACAACCCTCACCATGCCCTGCCGTCAGCCCACATGGCACCATGCACTTGTGAGCACACTTGTGAGCCCTGACTCATGTCCCCCACCCATCCACCCACCCCCAGTGACGGGCACCTGCCAGCAGGCCCGACTCATGTCCCCCTGCACTCCCACCCACCCAGCAGTGACGGGCACCTGCCAGCAGGCCCCGACTCTTGTCCCCCTGCACCCCACCCACCCAGCATTGATGGGCACCTGCCAGCAGTCCCTGACTCATGTCCCCCTGCACCCCCACCCACACAGCATTGACGGGCACTTGCCAGCAGGCCCGACTCATTTTCCCCTGCGCCCCCACCCACCCAGCAGTGACGGGCACCTGCCAACAGGCCCCGACTCATGTCCCCCTGCACCCCCACCCACCCAGCAGTGACTGGCACCTGCCAGCAGGCCCCGACTCATGTACCCCTGCACCCCCACCCACCCAGCATTGACGGGCACCTGCCAACAAGCCCCGACTCATGTCCCCTTGAACCCCCAACCACCCAGCAGTGACGGGCACCTGCCAGCAGGCCCCGACTCATGTCCCCCAAACACGCCATCACGATCCACACTCATGGCCCTTATGGCCACCCAAATCCCACCCCATGCCACCCCAGTCCAAACACCCCACATTGAAATCCCCATGTCATGATAGATCCCAAATGGCAAGTATGCACATCAATACATGTCCGTCACACACACACAATGGGTGCAAGTGAATGAGAAAACCCACATCGTGACATGCATGAAACCAATGAGAGAATACCACACAAATGAAGCATGAAACCAAAATGAATTAAGTACAAAAGCAAGGGAATGAAAGAAAATCACACAATAATAGAAATAATAAACACAAGGCTGCATGTCCAAAATGACTGAAAAATATATGAATGCAGAATCCGAATAAATCCAAAAGAAAAAAGCTCGAAAGCGTTCGTCCATCAAACCAAATCCAAAGGTAAACAAAACCATTGCTCTATGGGTAAAAAAAAATCAATAAACTCAAATCCAGTTCAGAACTATGTATAATGTAAAAATCCAGGGTCCATGAGCCCAACAATCCAAAGGAAACCTACAAAATACCCTAACTAACTAATAACTATATACAAAAAGGTGGGCATAGTCCATGCGCCCCAAATGAAAGAAAAATAGAAAGGAAACCTAACACTAATTAACTATATACAACGGCAGCGGGCAAGTCCTACGGCTTACTTGTTGATTCCCGGGCTAGGGCATCATCGAACTCCTGTTCAACGCCCTGGACGCGGGCCTGTTCCCTGACCCCGAGGTCTCGCAGGGATAATGCCATGTCCAGCTCCAACTCACTGCAAATTTCCTCGAGGCACTCAGCCCGCCTCAGAGCCCTGCGCATGGAGTTCTCCGCCCTGACCATAGTGAGCCGTGCCTCTTCCGCCCGCTGCCGCTCCGCATCTATTTGCTACCCCCAACCGCTGCCACATGGAAGACACTCTCAATCCAGGGTCCTGCTGCCCTCCGGCCGATGCCTGCCCCTCTGATGTTGATGGCCCCAAGCCATCATCGCTCCCACCTTGAGCCTGCTGCTGCCATGCATGTGCCCTGCCTCTTGATGCCTGCACGTCCTCCTCCTGCTGGGGTCCCGTTGGGGTGGCCACCCCTGCTGGACCTCTGACTCCCAACTGTTGCAGGGATTTGTCCTCCACCAGCCTGGCCGCTGAGTCAGAGGCAGCTCCACAGGGTACCCAGGTGATACTTGGGCCGGAAGATGGCACAGAGGACGACTGGTGCATAGGGGTTTCAGTTGAGGAGGGGGTCGGTACAAGGTCCAGCAGACGGAGGAACCCAGCACTGGTGACCCATCCTAGTAAGTTGATGCGGTCAATGAGGCATCCCTAATAACACGCAGAGTCCTCACGAAAACTCTGCACGTCATCCCGAATACCCCATTGATGCAACTCCACCCCAGCCACGACAGGCTCAACACGGTCCCGGATTGGCACGTCCGCAGGGAGAGGAAGGCCAGTTGTTGTTCGTGCATCCCCTCCCTGAGAACGGGTCTGGACGAAGGCATTCCTGCTGGTGCGGGATGATGCAGTCACAGTATCCGGGACAGGATTACACACAGGCACCTCCGCGGCGGCCTGTGCTGCCACCTGTCCCTGCCCCTGGACTGCACCACTAGCACAAGTGGAATCCCCCCTCCAGACCCTGTATGTGGCCCTTCCACAGCCTCCTCCTCAACCAAATCCCCCACCAACCTGGATGACTCTGTGCCATCTTCCTCCATAGGTCCCTGTGGGGTCTCAGCTGCCCCTTCTGCTGCCGAGGAGTCCACCTCCAACCTCCGCCTCTTGGACCTACCCTTGGCAGCTGCGGCCACGGACGCGGCTCCAGAATCCTCACTCCCCGACGAGATGACAATCCGGGAGGGGAGCTGGGCCTTGCGTCTCTGGCTAGCGGTGCAATCCCTGCCACTGTGTTCCACAGCACTGTCTCTGCCCTCTTCATCAGTTGACGCTGCAGACAGGGAGAGACAGAACACAGGCATCAGGGCACTGTACAATGGTCTGATACACACATGACAGTTGCACATGAGTGGCAGTGTAAAACTCACACATGGCATCACACTCCCCAACACACATATCATTTGAACTCACACACATGCGCAAATCAACAGGAATGTTGCAGCAGGCAGCACCATCCATACACATACAACAGCATGAGCATCCGAAGGTTAGCCTGACGCCACAAGCAACACGGGGAATGCAGAACACATGCACACACGCCACCAGACATACATGCATATGTACATCTCCACCACCTGTCGCAGTGATATCATCACCATCCATGTCACATCTGCCAATCAGCCTCCTACATGTCAGTGTCACATGCATCCATGGTGTATCACAGTGGCACATTTGTCAAATACACACACATGCACATGTACATTGTGCAGATACATGAAGGTGGAACCAGCATCCATGTGTCACACCACAACCATGCCACAGTACATACACAGAAATTGAAACATGTGTGCACCCACACATGCATTTGGCCACCATGCATCTGAACACATACACCATTGATGTGCCTCACACATGACAGGACTCACACGCGGCAGGCTCATGTCCCTGTACATACACATCCATACATGGGCCTACCAAGACATATGTCCAACCTGCACAATCCTGGCACACTTCAACATGCACAGTGTCCAATCAGTACGCATGTACACTTACCGCTCAACTCCGGATGGGTCTGCCTCTCAAGGACCTGAAAGGTGGAGCGCTGGGCGTATACATTCCAGGACCATCATCTGGTTGTTGGTAAGGCGGACCCGGCACCCCTCAGCATCCGCTGCCTTCAAGAGGCATCAGGCCTTGCTGAGGGTCCTGTACCTGAAGTCCTCCCAGCGCTTCTGGACGTGTTGCATGTCGGGGGCTGCCACCACCTCCACATTGATGGCAGCCACAATGTCCTTCCAGATCCTCTTCCGTCCTTTATTGTCGGCGCGTGAACTTCCAAAGAGGGCATCATACTGCCCCAGGACTTGCTCCACCAGGATGCCAACTTCATTGGCACTGAAGCTGGCAGCCCTCTGCCTCTCTGCTGGGGGGTTGCCACTGGTGCCAGATAGTGTTGTGTCGGACATGGCAACCCCTGAGGCAGGTGTGGGTGGGCAACTGGGTCCTGGGGCTGGGCTGTGGAGCGATGGAATACCAGTTGGGAGTCTTCTGTTCCAGAAGGGGTGGTCTCAATAATTGGACCCCTGCAGATGGCTGACGTGCAGGCACCAAATAGCAGCCCACATGGCCAGCAGGCAGGCAGGCAGCAGCAGATGGCAGGTGGGAGCGTGCTCGGGGCTCTGGGGGGCAGGAAAATGGCCTTCTGGGCAGGAGTGTGGTCTTCCATGTGTTGTAGCGTGGCCAGCTTGATACGGAGTGATTTGGCACGTGAAAAAAATGCACGTCAGCGTGTAATTCGAGGAAAGGCCCTTAGCGTGTAAGAGAAGTGACGTGCACAGGCGTTTCCCTCAGCACGGGTTAAAGGTGAGCGGGGCCAGCAGTTTGCTGTACGTGCCTTTCGTGGAGACCAACGTGTGTGTTGCTACTTCATGTTGTTTCGCGCGCCATCACAACTTCACAGCGGATCAAGGACGTATCTCTTCTTTTGGCAGGGTATTGGCTACGCGTGTTTTTCATTATCACGCTAGTCTGACGGTGAGTCGCACACGCTATTTTTCCCACTGCGGGTGCCCCTGTATATCGCGTACCTGTGTTCGAGGTCATAGTAGCCTGCGTGTCCCACACGTACATGTTGTTCGTGTCCCTGGGTGCCAAAGTGTACTGCGGGACGTTAATTTCGTGGGCTACCAGGGGTTGCGTGCATGGTTTTACTGCAGTTTTGGCGTGCCTGAGCACTGCGTGACCCGTCACTTCATCACCGGGGTCACATACAGCCTTGCAGGTGTAGGGGTGCTGTTAACATCTTGTATCTCAATCCCTTCACCCCAATTGCCCAGGACAATTGTCATGTACACCTCCCATTGGCACTACTACGTCTGTGCCAACACTACTACATCTGTGCCATGGCTGGGAGGCCACGAAAGGTGAGGGACGCCTCAGCTGGGCGTACTCCACATGGCGGGCATGGTCAGGGACGTGGCTGGGATTACCAGGGAGTAGGGGGACTCCAGGGTGTCGAGGGTGGCTATACAGGGGGAAGAGGCAGGGGTGCACCACTTTGGCACGATGGAGTGCCGCGTGTTGGTGCAGTCATGCCACCACCCCCTGCAGCTCCGGGAGATGCAGTTCTTGCATCTGGCACTGACCCATGTGACCCGGCAGTCTGTTTGATCGACTGCCATGGGCCCAAGGGTAGTGGTAGCTGCAGATGCAGCTGTGGACACCACCACCACCCAGGCTCAGGGTCTGCCAGCGCAGGCTGCGTTGGCACCTGAAGAGTCCCAGGATGATTTCCAGGAGGTCAGGAGGCACACCGTAGCTGCACGCAGGGCTGCCCTGACCGAGGCACGTGTCCCTGGGGCTGTAATGTCATCTGCTGCCCCAGGGTGTTGGCAAGTGCATGGGAAGATGCAGCCGACACCACCTCAGTTGTGAGTCTACCATCCAGGACAGTCCCGATCAATGTCCCTGGCACAGCGGATGTTGCTGTGCAGGGTCCATTCCAGGGCACCCAGCAGCCACTGGTGCAAGTAGGGCTTCCGTCCTTGTTCCACCTGCCACTCCCTCGGTTCATTCCACCAGCGCCACAGCCCATTCTGATCAGGCGGCATTTGCCAGCCAGGGTCCGGACCAGTGTCCAAGAGGAGGAAGGTTGCACCTGCAGTAGAGGCTGTGTCCCCAGACACAGCTCCGGCCTCCGGCACGACGAGGAAGAAGCCTTTCTGTGTACAGGAACTGGACTTCCTTGTGGACTACGTACGGGACCACAACCGTGGAATGCTAGTGGGGCCGAATTGTCAAACTATGGCTGCCCATTGTATGTCCCACTGGAAGCAAGTTGCGGATCGTGTGAGTGCATTCGGCCATGAGGTGTGCACAGCCCAAGAGTGCAAAAAGCGTTGGGATGACCTCAAACGCAGTACTAAGGCGAAGCCTGCCTCTAATTACAACATGACTCTGGTGACTGGCAGTGGGTCACCACCTGAGGAGGAAGACCTCACTCCGCACGAGTCAGTCGTTGCGGGAATCATACCGACAGGATTGGTTGAAGGAGTGGGAGAGATGCTGGACTTTGATGCCACATCCAGTGAGTGTTGTTGCATGTTTGTCGAGTCCATGTGTGGTTTGCTTGTGTGATGTGTTGTGCGTGACTGGATGATCATCGTATTATGTGTCCAGGATGACCTGCATTTCATGCCATTTGACCATCCATTCCATGCCCACTCTGACTCAGTCCTGCATCACACACATGTTTACGGTGTCACATTCTGTGTGGGGCACAAGCCTCCCCCTGTTTCAGGCCCACTGACACTGTTCAACTGGTGTTGTGGCTTCTGCACACATGGGTGTACTACTGAGGGTTCATCATGTCTCCTGCTTACTGTCCCATTATCATCTGCTGTGTTGTCAGTTGACTCAGATGATGCAATTGACGCTAGTCAACACTGTCTGCCAATGCACAGGTCTCTGGTCACCCTTTTTCTGCCATGCAATGGCTCCCTACATTTTCACTAAGGGGGGATGGGGGTTTGCTTGTAGTCATGCAACCTATTGCATGCACATTGCATGTGATGTCAGAACTTGCCCTTGCACTGCCTTCACGTTTATTGATGGACATCATAATGTACTTGTTCATGTAGATAGTGGGTAACGTACACATGTTCTGCACTGCATCAACCCACTTCTGAGCCGTGTCACACCGTTCTACATGCCTACTCACTGATGCAATGTCAAAGTGACCTGGCATGTATGGTCAGTTTTTCATCCCTTCTCTGTCATGAATGTGACGGGCACAGGTGCATCCTGTGACATATGTACTCAGAATTGGAACTCCTTAGTGGTTGTTTCGATGAGTTGATTGGTCAATCTGCGGACTATACCAACTGGCATAGGGCGCTGATTGATTGTAGCCTGCCAATCGGGTTGTAATGACTGTGGAGCTTCCTTCACGTGTGCATGTGTGCACTTCCACATACATCAAAGCAAGCAGCGTTGTAGCTGCTTGCTTTGGTGTATTGGATGCTGGTCATGTTGACAATACAGGTGTATGGGAAAATGGGTGTTTTTGGACATTTTCACATGTTCATAAGCAAGCAGCTTAAACGTTGTGTAGTGCAACATTCCGAGGACTCACTTATGTGTCTGTGAAAGTGTTTATTTACATATGTCTCTTCCGCAGCTTTTTTGTTGACTGACTAATATGTAGTTGTTTGACGTTTATGCTGGTGGGATTTGTGCATTGCACATATCATGTGGAACTGGCATGATCCTGAAGTCACTGTTGTACTGTATGTGTATGCCCAGGCCCACTTAGCTAATATGGTGGGTCCTGGGCGTGGACATTTTACACAAGGAATGCTGGAATAGTGCACATTCATAGCCCAATGGGCTCAATCAGGCCCAGAGGGGTGTTGTGGAGGCCACATGTCCTGCAGCTCGGACGGTACTGGGCGTTATGGTCCCTCATGCCTGTTTGCAGGCCCTTGCTTTGCTTGGGACATTCACCATATCTACATGGCCCATGCCACCCCGTACAGGCCGAGCTGCAGATGGATGGAGCTATATTGCTGATGATGCATTAGTGATGCATGTCTACATGATTGTTAACTGTGTCATTGTGTGTTTCGAATCACTTGCAGCAGTGGTCAATTAGCAGTTCTGAAATGCTTATGGTGTGTAGCAACTCTTAGTTTCCATTTGTCTTGTATGCCTGTGACATGTGCCTGACAGAGGTGGTGTCTGATGGAGTTCATATACTACAATTTGTACTTTTGTAGTCTTGCCTATTTAGACACATCAATTAATGCTTCAGGGATGTGTTTGCATATTAAGGCCACTGGATGCATGGGAGGTTCTCATTTGTGTGTGACATGTCTGCTTCATGTGTTGGCTGTCTATGTGATGTCTATGTGTGGGTTATGTGCTTCTGACATGTGTTCTAATGTTTCTTTTTCTCCACTTTGCAGATGATGATGCAAAGGAGCCAGAGGATGGTGTTGTCATGCCAGACAAAGGGTTGCTATCACACGAGCAACCCAGCACAGTGGGGGTCATGGGGTGGTAGGCCACGAGAACCCACTTGTGTTACAGACCATCTTGTCTACGGCTGGCAATGAGTCTAGCCCAGATCACTCTGACGACAATGTCGAGTTGGATGTTCATCGGGTCCATTCGTCAGGAGTGAGTGATTCTGATGAGGACGCTCCTCTGTCGGCGACACCTGCACTGAGGGGCCAGACGGTGGTGGGACCTCTGCCTGTGGTGGATCGAGATGCAGGGTCACCCTCCACACCAGTTGCTGATGTGCCTGGGGCATCACATTGACGGGGGAATGTAGTCCTGCAGCCACGGGCGGTGCCAACCCAACAAGGACGTCGCCTCCTTGGGCCCCGCAGGTGTCAAGCCCAGCAACGCGGTGGCCGTGCGCCACTGGAGTATACTGAGTGGGAGCAAGCCATGGTTGCCAATTCAGAACACCAGGGGGCAGCAATTGATAACATTGCTGAGAGCATGGAACGTGTGGCCCAATCCGTGCTACCCCCTGCTAGGCAGGTGGAACTCCAGCAGCGGGCGGCACAGTCCACAGCCAGCTCGCTCAGGCTGGGAATGGCGGCCTCAGACAGAGCAACCCGGGCTGAAATGGTGTCTTTGCGTCAAGCAATTGCTGCTCATGCACAGGCACACATGGAGGCCATGAGAGTTGAGTATGATTCCCTCAGATCTACTCTGGGTGTGCTCTTGATGTCCCAGAGGAAGCAGTCAGAGGAGAGGTTGGAGCAGCTAGAGAGTACAATCTCGGCTGAGCTACGTGCTTGCCGGGAGGTATACCAGTTGTCCAGCCAGGCCATTCAGGAAGAACTCTGTGTTACATGTGTTACCTTGCAAGAGGAAGCACGCGTATCACGCAAGGTTCTACATGGTGACCTACGTGTCATCGCTGCACAGAACAAGGCTCACCCATCCGGTAGACTTGCTGCCGATGAGGGGCAAGCTGTGCCTAGGCATGGTCATGGTTCTGTGCCACGTCAACCTTTTCAGCTAGAGGGTGACTCGGGCGACGAGATATCTCCCACACAGGTCGGGCTGTGCAGGCGTTGAGCCCATGGAGGTTTTTTTTTGTCTCAACATCATTGCATGTGGGTGTGCATTCATGTGACAGTGTGGTGCTTTGTGGCTTTTGAAAGCATCCACTGTCTGTTCCAGCTGGGCCCTTCAAGCTTGTCTCGTGTATGTGTTTGCAGCTTGGGGTCCTGACTCACATAGGCCACTTCTGCTTCCCTTATCCATGGGCTTGCAAGGATGCTTCGGTGTAACAACCATTTACACAAGGTCTTTGGACTTTCGTCATATCTGTGGCCTGTCCGCTGCTGTACTACTTGTGTTAACACCCCTAGTGGGGATTGAGTGGGTTATATACACGGCATGGCTGTAATCTATTTGGGTGAGTACATGATTGATGTGTCCATTAATTGATGTGGATTGTGATGTATGTTATTTTCTTGCCTGTATATGTGCTTGATGCACTTCATGCTGTAGACAGTAGCCTGCACCCTTTGCCTGTCAAAGTCACACTGATGGTGGGAGGAGTTCTTATGTAGGTCTGTAACATGGCCCAGTGACAACCAGTATGAAGACACACACACAGGGAACTTTCCAGCTTTATTAATATGTGTTATGCCCTTTCTGTGGGAAAATGAGTCTCCAGACTTCCTTTGCCAGCAGACACAGGGCCAAGTACTACAGAAACCTGGCCATGTTCGGTGGTGCAGACGTGCGCATGTGTGCCCAAGCAGAAGCAAAGGGCTTGTGCTCAGACGTCCAACAGAAGCAGATGTGTTTCCAGGGGCTCCAAACAAGATGAGCTGCACAAGGGGCCACACCGCAGCCAACCTTCCACCAGGCCACTTGCACATGCATGCTAAGTAGTGCCAGTGCTGGGGAGCTTGGCCAGATATTGTTGTAGAAGTGCACAGTACAGCTAAGATGCGTTGAGGGACAAATGCCAAGTACCTTTACAAGTTGTCAGGAGCACACGCAGGGGCCGTCGCACATATCCTCCAGTCCCCCTGGTCCATATAAGCTGAGTTATTAGCGCAGTAGCGTTCCGACCCAGAAACGTATACAGCGCACAGGGACACCCAGCGAGGCACAGACTTGTGTGCATTGCATATCATTTGCATGTGCAAATTGCCACTTTCACTACCTATTGTAATCCACGACTGCCAGAACACGACTTGTACTGAAGTCGCACCTCGCTATACGCGTCTAGCAGGTCACCCAAGGAACATTCTATCAAGTGTGATTCTTGACGCATTGGTCTTCCATTTACCGCGCGCCCACGTGCGCCTGCCTTACTGCATTGACAGTGCATGAACAATCACAGGGGCAAGCTAACGTATACGTACATAGCAGCGGACAAGAGTGTTTGTGGAGAAGTCACTTACTTTGGGGCATAATGGTGATTGTTACTCATGCTCTCTTTGCAGCATTGAACTGATCCTGTTACCGGACCTGAGAGTGCGCAGGCAGGAGGCCAGCACTCACCCAGAGATAAGTCTCTCTTTGTCTTGCATTTGACTCATTTCGTACTATGTACATGTAGAGCATGGTTACTCTGATTGAGTGTTGTGTTATTGTCAATAGTTGTATTTTGTATTTTGACTACTTTCCCTTGCCAATCCAACTCCCCTCTCCAGCCCCTCTTTCCAGTTATCCTAAATACCAATGCCTGTCCAACCAACGTATCCCTGACCCTCTTTCCCCGCAGGGGTCTCGGAGGCCTGTGTGAGTTTTACCTTGCAGGCGCCCAGACCACGGAAAGGGTGGTTGGTTTGTGCCACTCCTGCGCCTGTAGACTGGAGCTGTGACACTACCCATCAGTTGTTGCATCCTCATTGTATGTTGTTTCTGGAACAAGGTACCCTTCCTGTTGAACCATTGTTGAACTGTGCTACCTTGCTAGTTCTATCATTCTGCTTGCACATGTGCCAGGACTTTTCTTTCCACTTCAAGTAATCTACTGGAGACTCTTCCAGGGTATTTTAGTGCCTAGAGGCTTTTTCCCTGGTTTGGGGGTTTGGCTCCTTGGAGTTCTCTGCGATTTTGTATTTTTACCAGTGAAGGAGGCCTCTGAGGGGCTGGACCCTATTTACACGCAAGGTGCAACATGAAGACCAAGGGGTAGGGGGATCCTGTAGCCAGGTAGACTAAAAGGGAGAAGGCTACATACCCCAGACACAGTTGTTCAGAAGGTCATGGTGATGTGTAAATGAGTGAGGGCCTTTTGTTGTTGGACAGTAAGCCTGGCATACAGTGTTTGGGCACTCTCTGACCATGTGATTGTGTGGTACTATGTACATGATGTGTTCTGCTGGTCAATGGCTGTTCCTGTGTTGTATTTACTTTAAAGGTGTTAGGGGATTTTTGTGGTTTGACATGCTGGGGTGTACACATGGGCAATGTTCACATGTGATGTGTATAGGACACTGAGGGTTACTCGATTACACATGCATATATTGAGTGCATTTCACTACTGACACACACAGTTGCACAATGCTCCACCACACGTACAACCACCCTTCCATGCCCACAGGTGCACACATATTGCCTTCTCGGGCACGCCTTGTCCCTGCAGCGCATGATCAATTACCATTTGGGGGTCCTGGAGATGCGCCAATGGGTACATTTTTTTATTTGTCCTTTTGATGTGATGCTCAAGGCGTATCCCCAACACAATGGCTGGTCACTGTGCTGTGTGCTCAGCAGTGTGTAGCAGGAGACAAACACACCACAGGGGTTTCGGAGTAGCGATTTTGCCTTGCTCAATGTGCATGTGAACCGGCATTCAGGTGTTCAAGCTACCACTGGTGGACGGCATTTGTGTATGACTTGGTATGTGTGGGAGGTTGTTGGTCAGTCATTTCATCTGATTCCATGTCAGGCATCATTGGCTCGGGCCACTTTCCATTTCTCACATGTCACTTCGTATATTATTGGTCATGTGTTGGACTTTTGCTGTTGCATGCCATGTCATGGTGTGGCAGACAAGGGTGATGTGGTTTGGGAGGGTTTGAGTGACATACCAGGGATTGTCATTGCCTGTTTTGTGGGGGGTGTGATACACACCTTGCATGTGTTCCTTTTTGTCACACGGGATTGGTTATGTTTAAGTGGCTAGGGATGCACACAATGTAACACTTCTGTGGCAACATCCTCAGGGTGGTAAGGTCGTGACAGTTGACTGTCTCTTTGTCATCATCGATTGTCACCTGGTATGTGCCAGGCCTGTGTGCATTCCGCAGGGGTGGGAGTTTAGGTTAAAAATGTGGCCACAAGCTGGGTCCGGCTGCCTCGCCACTTGCCCTTTGCCCTCCCATGGGTAGCGCCTGTGCCTGTTGTTGGGGATGTGGGGGCACCACCATGTCCACGGGTACGCCCTGCCGTGTTGCAACATTGTGCAGGACACATGCTGCCACAATGATTCTGCACACTACTGGGGGTGCATATAGTAGCTGGCTGCCAGAGCGGTCAAGGGTGATGAAGCGTGACTTGAGCACTCCGAATGTGCGCTCCACTATGGCCCTGGTTGCAATATGGGCAGCATTGTATCTTACCTGGGGTGGTGTGGTGGGGTTCCGGATTGGCGTCATCATGTGGTTGCTCAGACGGTAGGCACTGTCCCCTGGGGAGGTGATAATGGTTGTGATTAGTTGGGTTTGTGTATTTGTCTGTGTGTGACATGCATGCATGTGCACAGGCATTTGTACTCACCTAGGAGCCATGTGTCGCCATGCTTCCCAGCTTCCAGGCCCTGGCTCAGGGCGGACATTCTGTATATGAAACTGTCATGGATTGAACCAGGGTAATTTGCATAGACAGAGGTGATGATTCCCTTTGCATCGCATACAACCTGCACGTTGATGGAATGCCAGTGCTTACGGTTTCGATAGATGTGCTCAGTGGCCCTAGGTGGACATAGGGCCATATGGGTGCAATCTATGGCACCAAGCACTTTGGGGAAGTGTGCTACCCTGAAGAAGTCCTGGACCACGGCCTGCCTTTCTGAGGGTGTTCTGGGCATGTATATGTGCCTGCGGACTGAGGGGCACGCAGTCATGATTTCCAACACCTGGTGTAGGCAGTGTTTTTGCGTAGCCTGTGAGACCCCCCCACTATGGCAGTTGTCTGATGAAATGACCCAGTGGCCAAAAAATGCAGGACATTGAGCACCTTCTCCAAGGGGCTCAATGCTTGGGAGCACAGATTGGGGGATGTAAGGTCATCTTCCCACTCCCTGACCAGGTCTAGGATGATATGAGATGGAAACCTATACCTGCCATAGACCTGGTCGTCTGGCATCCCAAAAAGGCTGGTCTGGGGCAAAAAAATGCGCGCCTGGCTATTCTCCTCCTCCTGCGGTGTCCCATGATCAGTGCTGCGACAAATGGGGCATTCATCGTAGCTGTATATACGTGTTTGTTGTTGCGTGCACTTTTATACTGTGCGCAAGGACGCTTCCGCCTGCCTTCATGTGGCGGACGTGTTGATGCCTGTGCGCGTCTTTTAGCATGCGCAGGTTTCCCGTATTCGATTCCATGAATACGTGTTGTTTGTGTGCATGTGGGCGCTCTGTGTATTTACCTGCAGTACTTTCCCAGTTACGCCTTCTTTTTCACGCGTTGTTCCCATTCGCATGTTACACCCCGTGTCCCGCCCCCTTTTTGGTATCTGTGCCGATGTTGTGCGCTTTCGCTGTGCACGTCGCGCACGGCATTCAGGATGTTGCTGTGACATGTACGCCCGTGCATGCCACACTCGGATTTGGCGCACATGCAGGCCCTTCCATGAATCGCACACGTATGCGTGCGCTTGCTTTTTCACGCTTGCGCCGGCTTGCGCCAAGATTTTCGGCACACATTTGTTCCATGAATCGGCCTCTTGATGTTTATAAATTGATGTGATGGTGGTACTCCCAGAGCGCGTCAAATAAAGGGCTAATGTGTCTGTGTTAAAATGTAATTAAAATAATAATGGAGTCAGAGTGGCGCCCCCTAGAGCCTGGTACGTCAGGCAGCCACCTGCATTGCCTGATGGACGTGGATGAGAATAACACTTCCCATGGATACGGTGAGGCAGGTTGTTGCGAAGTAGGAATGTATTTTGATTCTGAGTGAAGGTCACCAGCTTTGAATTTTTGGTGCGAGCTATGGAAGCCCATGCATCGGACACACAGTATAAGGTTCAATTGTTTTTTGACCTTGAGAGAAAGGGACCATTCTCACAGCAATTCAATGAAAGGAGGTTTGTAATTATGAAGATATGAGAAGGTTATGCATTCTAAAAGTGTGTAAGGAACGTGTAAATTCAGTTTATGAAGAATCGTTGGTGCGCACGCAGTGAGCGTTATGGCCTGAGTTACGCCAAGAGAATGGAAACGGTGTATATAATGTAAGTTTGATTTTCGACGATTGTATACCGGAACGAGCATTAACTTATTATTATCTGAAGATTATTTTTGGGTTACATTCTATTGGTCTGATCTGTGTGGCTTATTGCAATGAAACGCAAGTACAATGTTTGTGTGCAGTTGTCTTTTTAACGTGGTTATGGGGAGTTTGCATCGAGGAGCATGTAGACCACCACTCGGTTCCCCTAGGCTCAACGCTAATATTTCATTAAAATGTCATGTATGACCATGTCGAATTGTGTATCACTTTCCACGTTGTTTTCATTTTGGTGAGATTGTTTGATGTCTGTGCTAATCGTTAGTTTAAACTCTATGCCGAATTAATAAGTCAATAGATAAATTGTAGTGAAGTTCGGGTAGTGAGACAAATTTTCTGTTATGTTTTCGAACACGTGCCTCGCGATAAACATTTTTGATCAAGAGCAAACAAACATATTTGCAATTTGATTGAATATGGCAATAGTCGATGTTCTTGGAGCGTTTATTTTGAAATAAAAGTACTTTACAAATTGTACAGTGTTGTTGTTTTCTTTTAAAGTACAGTTTAATATTCCGAATTGTGACGTGCTGTGTAGTGTGTCGATGTGTGTTGATTTTTCGGGTTCTGCGTCACGTAGGTGATTATGGGCGTGTTTGGCTACGCTGACGAGGAACGTCCCGAGAGGTGGAGAATATCACTAGGTTTGGTGATGTGAGGCTCAGGGGTGGGGCATATCATTTAGTGATGTCAGGGCAGTTTACCTTAGGCCGATGCAGCAATGGATAAGAATAGCACAAGATGGACGCGCCCTGCTGCCAGATTTCGCGTGTTTATAAAGGTGGAAAAGTCAGGTAAGGTGCACTGGAAATGTTGGCGATAGATCAACGTATGTATATAAATACATGGCCGAACCCTCGGGACAATAATATTTTCTGAGCATTGCACTGGTCAAACTTATGAAATAATCTCTGGGGATGTGAGGGATGATGAGGATGGGATATTTCTGACCTGTTTTCGAATGTGTTTACAAAGTTTGGTGGGATTTTGTGCAGAGCTTATATGACGATTGTATGTGCATTAATTTGACAGTTTTGAAAAAAATAAAACGTGGGTGGATTTTCAGCAAACGTGCGTAAGGTGCATTGGCAAGGATCTACAAGCATGGTTTTGCAAATGTGGCAGTGTTTTCTTATTTGACAATTGTCATAATGTAGTTAAAAGAAATAGCGGTATAGCTTTAGTGACTGAAGGGTAGCCTGTGGCCATGGGCAGTGACCAGAATGTCCAGGTCATGGAATAAGGTCATGATCCGGACAATCTGGCTACTGGCCATGACCAGAAGGGACAAAACATAGGATTAAAGTGGCCATGTCCATCTGGGACTGGCTTTGTGGTAAAGTTATTCAAAATTGGTAAATGTCATCAATGACATTTGTGATGTCATCTTTGATGTTCTGGATGTTAGTCTTAGCAGTGCACGGTGGTGGTGCGAGTTATGGTTGCTTAGTTTACCATAACTGGCGAATTTCAGGGATTTTCCGGTTTTACTTGGAACCATAACGTCCCTTTAAGAAAGTTTTTTAACTGAATTTCATAGGTTTTTAGTAGCGCAACTTAACCATGATGTCCCTTTAAGAAAGTTTTTTCACTGAATATATAGATATATATCATTGCACCAATAACTATTTAACTAATATATACCAGTACATGTATAAGTAAATTACAAGGGAGTGTATTGATTTCAACTCAGTCCACGGTCTCAGAGACAAGGTAAGCTCTTTCTTATTTTATTTAATTACTTATTGGGTTATTATAATGTGCCTATACACAAGTGTTTCTAGGCGCATCAAGACAACAGGGATACAATAACAAAAAAGTCCTACTAGGTCTTGTGACATTCGGATCATGCAAGTGCAGCAAACAGAAGTGCAGGGGAGGGGGTGAGGGTGCCAAAGGGTTTAGAGAGTGCCACAAGGTGGACAGAGCCCCAGGAGAAGAGAGAGCAGGGGCAGAACGTCCATGTGCTAAGTGCGAGGAATGGGGATGGAAGGGCCTGGGGGTACAGGCCCAACCAGGCTAGTGCAGGGGTAAGGGGCCCAGAAGAGCAAGTGCAGGGGGGTTCAGAGGAGACCAAATGCAGGGGTAGACTGGTGCCCTGTAACAATCAGAAGGAGCCAGGCAGCAAATCAAGAGGCAGAGGGGCAACATTACCACGGGAGGGGGAGTGGGAAGGAGGAAGAGAAAAATAGGGTCTTGAAGAGCATCCATAACTTAAGGAAATCCGACTCAAGTCTGAGAGGGGCAGGGAGGAAATTCCAGAGGGACGCACCTTTAGAGGAGCGAGATCTACCCCAAACTCTCTGCTTGGAGAAGCATCTGATTTACAGAAAGTTGGAGCTAGAAGACCAAAGGGAGCAGGGGGGTATTTAGGTAGAGAGAGTTGAATGAAGCGTGGAGCCAGGCCCGAGAAAGCCTTGTGGATGATGCAGGTTTTTTTTATCTTGATCCTCTCAGCAACCCGGGAGCCAGTGGAGGGATTTTAGGGCTGGAGAGATTTGGTACCTGGGATTGATGCCAATGATAAGTCTTGCAGTCCAATTCTGGATTATGTGAAGGTGGCGAAGGGAGGAGTTAGGCAAGTTGAGGAAGAGGCTGTTGCAGTAGTCTAGCCTGGAGAGGACCAGAGCTCTAGAGACATTGAGTTTCAGGGGGAAGATAAGGAAAGGGAGAATGCCTCTGAGGAGGTGAAGCTGTAGTTGGGCCTTTTGGCAAGGTCTATGATGTCAGGAGAGAAGCAGAGAGAGGAGTCAAAGATAAAACAAATGTTTTTTGCCTTACAAGAGGGTGAGGGGAGGGGGGCCATGGAGCATGGCCAAAATGTAGGAGAGCAGGAGGGAGCTGGGGTCCCAATGTGAAGTATCTCAGTCTTACTGGCATTAAGGCAGAGATCGTTACTAGCGCACCATGACTGAATAGCAGGCAGACGGTCAGGAATGAGAGAGGAAGAGGGGGAGGCAGAAAAAGGGAAGCTTGAAGGAAAGTTGCATGTCATCCACATAACACTGGACTTAAGGAGAGAAGGTAGAGATCAAATGATCTCTTCCCTTCACACTGTAAATGTTTATAGGGAGCATTACTGAGTTCTGCCATCCCCAGGGTGCTCAGTACCAGTGCCTCAGTTACAAAAGGCCTTGTCAGTCAGCTGGTCATCCCAAACTGGCCCTTATGGAAAACAGTATTTCTCTTCCTTAGAGCTCCTCGTCTTCACCTCTCTGGAATAGGTTGCACTTCCAATCTGGTTCCACTGAATCCTTCTTCAAGCAGTATACAAAGATGAAACAACTAAGGGGAAGGTTCTCCCCTTACATAAGCAGCATGTCATAGAGGATTGGGCCATAACATATCTATTGTTAGGGTCAAATGCAAGCTGCTGTAAAAGATGTCCTTTGCCTTTTGTTGTCATACCCAGAGTTCTTTGTCTACGGGAAGTTTGGGAGCGCTAGAAAAATCCAGGCTGGTGAGAACCATTTGTGGAGTAAAGCTCTCTCATGCGTTGATCTAAATCTACCCCTTCCTCTGTCTGCCTTCATCAAATGGACTCGAGTCATCAGCACCCTGGTGTGATGTGGCTATTGTTCTGAAAGGTCTGTCTTTGAAGCACCAGATCCCAGAGGTCCTCGCAGGGAGGCTGCCTGTTCCCTGAAGGAGATGACAACCATTGCCAGGGGAATACAAGTTTGGGCTTCCTGGGTGGGACCCATCATGGTTGTTGTAGGTGCATCTAACCCAGTCAGCTTAATACTGGCCAGGCTCCACAATGAATGTGTCCCTGGCCATGAAGCTGATGATAATGTGACATCAAAGCCATGTGGCTGTGTAATCTAAGTAACCACCATGTTAAAACCAGACCTGGATAAAGTGTAGTTTTTAACAACTGCCAACAGATTTCTGATGCATACATTCTACTTGAAAGACTTAGTCCCCGGTCATCACTCTCAGTGCAGTGCAGGAATCATGCTGCGGCATAAAGTGCTATGTAAGCAACAATTGTGCAATACCCTTCTAATGTGACAGTCATGTAACACAGATATGACCTCCATGCTTTGCAGTGATGGTACTCTTAGATATTATATTACAAAATATTACCAGAAAACTACATTATTCCCTCCCACAGCACCAGTACTTCAGTATGTGACCATTCAAGTAAGGCACAACACACCCCATCTCTCTTAAGTTCTATGTCCACCTCATTAATGTTGCACCCAGTCCCCTCTGGGCTCTGTCAGTTATCTGGTCAATCCCAGATTCCAGAAGTCTGTCATGTTTTGGTACCACCCAATATAAATGCTGAATTCATGCTTCAAGAGTACACCTGAGCACAACGCAAGCCCATCATGCAACAACTAACGTACTAATTCAGTACTTTACGATAAATACTAGAAACTGCCGACATCCCCCCCTGTGATTGGCTGTCTCCATAGTCCCTCCTGGACTATATGAACGGCTGCTCCCTCCGCTCGCTTCTTTGTCCAGCAGAGCGGGTGAGAGCAGCCGCCGCTGATTCAGGGCAGCCAAGCCCTTTCCAGGCCCTCCGGGCCTCATGTGAGTAATTTGTGGCTTTTAAAAAGTAAAGTTTGCCTCTGTGCTCGGCGCGTGTTGTGTGCCCGCTCCCCCCTCCCCCTCCAGCCACTTCCTGGTCCTCATCCCTCTGCCCGCCTCCCTGCCCGCCCACCCCCCCCTGTGATTGGCTGTCTCCATAGTCCCTCCTGTACTACATGAACGGCTGCTCCCCCGCTCGCTTCTTTGTCCAGCAGAGCGGGTGAGAGCAGCCGCCGCTGATTCAGGGCAACCAAGCCCTTTCCAGTCCCTCCGGGCCTCATGTGAGTAATTTGTGGCTTTTAAAAAGTAAAGTTTGCCTCCACGCTCGGCGCGCGTTGTGTGCCCGCTCCCCCCTCCAGCCACTTCCTGGTCCTCTTCCCTCTGCCCACCCCCCTGCCCGCCCACACCCCCCTCCCCTTTCCCTCCCTCTGCCATATAACTTTTCCTCCTCCCATTGTGTCTGCTGGTGTCCGCTGGGGACGCCAGGTGCCTTCCGCCAGACACTCCTCCTGCCCTCCCTACCCACCCCACCCCCCCACATCTGTTCACTTCTTCACTGGGTGCCTTCGCCTCTCTGTGTTACATAACCATTGTAAACTAGGGTTTTTTCTCCCCTCGCAGGTTTTTCAAATTTAGGTGGCCTCTCCACTGTCTGTGCTCACTGTGTTCTGAACTTATGGTAAACTAGGGCTTGCCGCCTTCTCCCTGTCCGCTTGCGCTTGTCCTGTCTTCCCCCCCTCTCCCTTCTATTCCATGGTGCTCTCTATCTCACCGATCTTTTCTAACTGCTTCTCCATTGACTATCCTGCTCTCCTCACCAAATCTGGTAGGAAAAAGTTTAAAAAGGACATCCTGGTCTCCAACCCTGGTCTCCCTATCGCTGACACCTACACCAGTGCCTCTAAGGAAACTCTCACTGACATCCTCTTTTTCATGCCTTCACCTGACCGATGGACCCTTCATATGGTCTCTGTGCTCTCTCCTCTCTCCTCTTCTCCCATTAATGGTGGCACCCGCTGGGATTTCCACCTGGCCTCCTTCAACTCCTCTAAGGCCATCATTAATGTCTACACTAATGGAACCGTCTTGGTCTAAGGTCCTCAGACCAACCTTCACCTCTTTGATAGACGCTTCCCGTGCCTCATCAACTTCCTTTCCTCTCCTGCTGTCCCCCCTCCTTTATCCTCGGCTACCTTGCCTCTACCCTCCCTCCCTGCCCCCTCGCTCTTTCCCTCTTCACCTCCGCAGGGCGTACCTCTGATCTGTACCCCTCCCCGGAAGTCCTTCAAAGATGGCAACCTTCTCCACATTGCCACTCTCAACTCTCGCTCGGCTGTCAAACATTCCTCTGATATCTGCCGTCTTCCAGAGGAACTGGACCTTGATGTGCTTGGTCTCACTGAGACATGGTTCACGGCCAGTTCTGTCACCAGCTTTGACACACTCTTACCAGACGGCTACAAGATCCTCTCCGTGGCCAGGCCTAACCGTGCTGGGGGTAGTGTGGCCCTCATCTTCCCTGAGTGGATTCCTGCCACTGTTACTCCCACGCAGATCTACTCCTCTTTTGAATGTGTTGTCTGCTGACTCTCTCTCTCTCCTAGCCATTCCCTTACCTTGGCTACTATCTATCGGCCACCTGGTCAAATCTCCTCCTTCCTCTCTGAGTGGACGGACCTCTCCTCCTCACTCCTATCCTCAACCACTCAACTCCTCCTTCTTGGAGACTTCAACATCCACCTGGATGCCTCCTGTCGCCCCTCTGGACTCTTCCGTGACCTCTGAAACTCTCTCTCCCTCTCTATCCTCCCCTCTGGGCCGACCCATTCTGCAGGGCACACTCTTGATGCTCTGATCTCCTCTGACCTTCCCCTCTCTGTCCCTCTCTCCAATCCTCTCTCCTGGAGTGACCACTTTCTCCTATCCTCCCACCTCACCCTCCCTACCCCACAGGCAAAGCCACCCTCATCACTGCCACCTTCCTTCTTGGTCATCCGACCCATGAAGCGCGTGTCAGTTGAGGCTTTTGCTGCCACCTTCTCACCCCCTCCTCTGCCTTCGGCTGACTCCCACCCTGACACAGCCCTCTCCACTCCCCACTCTGCTATATCTGACACTCTTGATATCCTTTCCCCTGTCATGAGAATCCGCCTGAAGCCCAAAGCCAAATGTAACTCCTGATATGACTCGGATCTCGTCACCCTTAAACGCAAGTGCAGGGTGGCAGAGAGGAAATGGCGTGCTTCATGTGCATCCTCTGACAAACTGGCCTGTCGCCTGCTCCAAAGGCAATACCGGCTCTCCGTTCTCTCCAAGAAGAGAGCCCTCATCCAAGCCCGCATCTCTACGGCATCTAACAATTTGGCCAAACTCTTTAAAATCTGCAAGGAACTGGCCAACCCTGCCGCAGTCTCTACCTCTCCTGTCCCCTCCCAGGCCCTCTGCACGGCCCTGGCCTCTCATTTCATCTCTAAAACTCAGGACATCCTGTCCTCACTCTCCTCCTATCACCTCCCCCCCTCTATTCCCTGCTCTCCCTCTGGCCCTTCTGAAGCCACCCCTCCTCTCCCCTCTCTGACTTTCCCCTTTTTTCTGCTGACGAGGTTTCGAGACAAGTCCGATCTATGAAAGTCTCGTCAAAACAGGTCCATCCCTGTTCCTCCAAAACCATCAAGGACCACATCGACTCCTTGGCCCTGCCCTGGCCGACTTCTGCAATCACTCTTTCGCCTCTGGAGTCTTCCCATCCCCTCTCAAGCACTCCCTTGTGCACCCCCTTCTTAAGAAACCAGCTTCTGACCCCTCCTGCCCAGCCAACTACCGCCCTATCTCTATTACTCCTTTCCTGGGGAAGCTCCCGGAGAAACTGGCCATCTCCCAGCTTAAACTCTATGCTGAATCTGTTGGCAGTCTTCATGACCATCAGTCTGGCTTCATAGCCGCCAGAAGCACGGAAACTGCTCTCCTGAACATCTGTGAGGACCTGCTCTCGAACCTTGATTCTAACATTCCTTGTGTTCTCATTTTGCTTGATCTCTCTTCTGCCTTTGATACTGTCAACCATACCATCCTGCTCAACCGTCTCCGTGATAACCTGGGATCACTGGTCAGGCTCTGGCGTGGCTGACCTCTTTCCTCTCTAATCGACCCTCCCAGGTCCAACTGGGTCTTTCCTTTCTGACATCTTTTTCTCTACCTGTGGTGTCCCCCAGGGTTCTAACCTCTCCCCCTGGCTTTTCAACCAGTATCTGGCACTTCTCGCCCACCGCATCGCTGCTCTCTGCCCCTACTTTCAGTGCTATGCGGATGATACCCAGCTCATTTTCAGGCTACCCTCGGCCTCCTCTTCTCCTTCCCTCATCTCTGACTGTCTTTCTGCTATCCAGGACTGGTGTGCCGCCAATTACCTCTACCTTCATGCCAGTAAGACTGAGATCCTACTCAACGGCACACCCACTCCCTCCTTCCCTGCAGCTCTCTGGCCGGCCTCTCTTGGCCCTCTTCCTGCTCCTACCTGCAAGGCAAAAAACCTTGGGGTCATCTTCGATTCCACACTCTGCTCCTCTCCTCACATATCTGACGTCTCTAAGAAGTAACACTACCAGCTACACCTCCTCAGAGGTATCCTTCCCTTCCTCTCCTTCCCCCAGAAGCTCACTGTCTCTAGAGCCCTGGTTCTCTCGAAGCTGGACTACTGTAACAGCTTCTATCTAAATCTTCCTGCCTCTACTCTCCGCCCTTTGCAACTCATCCAGAACAGAACTGCGAGACTTGTCCTTGGCCTCAAGCCCATGGACCGTATCTCTCCAGGACTGAAATCACTACACTGGCTCCCAGTGGTTGCGAGGATCAAGTTCAAAACCCTCTGCATTGTCCACAAGGCCTTCTGGGGCCTTGGGCCAAAATACCTTCAACTCCCTCTTCCTAAATATCTTCCTTCTCGAGCTCTTCGCTCATCTGCCTCCAACTCCCTCATGGTCAGCCGCATTTCCAAACAACGAGTTGGTGGCAGATCTCTCTCCGCTGCAGGGGCCTCCCTCTGGAACAGTCTTCCTGCCCCCCTGAAACTTGAGGAGAACCATCTCCGGTTCCGGAAGCACCTCAAAACGTTCCTCTTCGCCTCCGCTTTCTCTCCCCCTCTCCCCTGCTAAAGTTACTAAACTGCACCGAATCTGCAACTGGGCCACTCACCTTCTCGGTCTTTGGCCCAGCCACTCTCCCCTGCACTGCCTCCCTGGCAACCCCTGCACTACGGGACTGTGTCTGTATCCCTACAGCCCCTCCTTCCCAGCACTTATCTGCATTTACTCGCACTGCCACTAGCTGGCCCTTGTTACTTTCCTGTATGCTATTACCCTGTACTGCACTTTCCCATCTCCCTTTCCCCTTGCACTTCTCCCTTTCCCCTCCTCACTTGCACTTGCGCGATCTGAATGACACTTGGCCCAGTAGGATCGTTGTATGTCTCCCCTTGTTTTTTCCCCCCTGCCTCGTCGCGCCTTGAAACACTTGTGTATAGGTGCGTTATAAATACCATATCATATCATATCACTATTTTCTTTTTCATTTTGAGGAGCGTTAAATATTTGCCCTTTTCTAATCAGCCCTACACTATGATCCGGCCTCCAGATAAGTGTCATGCCTGGCCTTTTTATGCATTAAACTATTGTAAATACAACGTATTTTATCTTTCAATTGATATCATTTACAGATTTGTTAAGAGCAGAGGGCAGGTGATTTCACAGAAACCAGAACACACCTTTAGATTTTTTTTTGCATGGGTGAAATTGCAGGCCAATGGGGAGCCCAGAAATTTGCTCCATGGGCTATGTGCACTGAGCCTGTCAGAAAGAAATAGCACACATGAGATAATGAATGTATATTTTCTGTTTGACCTCATTTTACGGTCCTATCAATAATATGATGGAAAGCTTAGTTACAATTGGGAAGTATACTTTGTAACAAATGTATTGTGCTTTGTTCAGTGTATGCATGCTTGCATTGCACAAAAGTATTTTCAGAGATCCTGCTTTGTGTGCATTTATCATCAAGATGCGTCTATCTGGTGTTTTCATACACATTTGATGCCAAGATGAGGCGGGCATTCGGAGAGGGAAATCGTGTTAGAAATCTTGTCGGAAACTTGTTAAGATGGAATGCAACTTAAAAAACACAGTGAGCTTCAATGATAAGCGTGTGGAGTGTGATCAGTACTGGGGCAATGAGAGTCACTCAATGTGTGACAGAGATGAATGAGTCTTGCTGTGGTATGTTTGAACATTTTTTAAGTAGGCAAGCTTTGACGTTTGGAGGCCTATCAGAAATGCATAGCCATAATTAAAACTGGACAGAACAAGAGCTATTACAAGTCCATAGAACGGATTAGAGGTTGCTGTCCTCTGTGTTTTTTAGTATGCAAAGTTTATGCTCAACCCCTTGTAATGCAGTTTTGAGGTGAGATCAAGGTGAAGTTTGTTAACCAAAACAAGTCTTATTGGCTTTTTACTGGACGCTAGTTTCAAAGGCATTCCTAATATTGCAAAGGTTGTTAGCCAAGGCTGCACTGAAGGTGTGCATTGAAGGTACTCAGAAGAAAGTTTTCTGTTTTAAGGCCTACGTTGTAAGTGCTGGGTGTATTGCATGGTCGTCAATTATTCATCAAGGGAGTTGATGTTCTTCTTAGCCGAGCCTAAAATACACAGATGCATGTTGTACATATAACTGTCAATCAAGATGTCCTTGTTGCCGATCTGACTTCTTAAAGTTGTTATGGAATACTTAAAGAACAGTGAAGAGAAGATATAACCTTCCAGAACACCACAAGGTGGTGGCATAGGGAAGTATTGGGATCTTGCAATCCATTCAGAAGAAAGGAGGTGAGCCATTTCATCCCTTTGCTGCTGATGCCCAGACATGACTGGTGTACATTCAGAATTGTTAGGTGGCCCACTGTTTTGAAGGCTTTGGAGAGGTGATAAAGTATGAGGAGTGGTCGTAAATGGATGCTGAGTAACTCCTAAAAGGTGGCAGACCTTCCTCCCCAATCCATCACGCAATGAAAACCAAGCCTATGGGGAGGATGAGGTGGTAGGCCGGAAAGGTACCAGTGGACGCCACAGAATCTGGAAGGACAAAAGGAACAATCAGTTTAGATACACCAGGACGGACCTATTCCACCCCCCGACCTTAGTACCACTCATACCTGAATAAGTAGAAGAAAACAGGAAAGATGAAGGGCAGTGGTGTGTCCATAGATCAGGAAACCCATTGACCCATAGGGGAAAAGAAAAGAAAAGAAAAGAAAACACCATGAGGGACCTAACCCGAACAGAACAAGGGCAAGTACTAATGGAGAAATGTTCCAGGTACAGCTAGAGCAAGAGTCCAAAAATCCACCAAGCCACCACGGAGAAGACAGTGGGGCTAACTGCAACACAGCTATTCAGAACAAACGCTTTGAGCTTGAGCTTTTCAAGCCCAAGCTGAAAGATGTGGCCAGAGTATGCTAGCAATGTATTGGTGGGCTGTATAAACAGAGGCTGACAACAAATTAAGCTGAACTTTGAAAATTACCCTAAATTGAAGACATTTTGTGGAATAAAATCCTGACTTCACTAGGGGATAGCATGCCATAAAGAATTATATAATCTTTTCTGTCTCCCTTAGCACACTTTTTTGGCCCCACCAGTATGATTGATCATATTATTGTAGACTGTGTCAATATTGCAGTACAACAGACTCTAAACCACTTGGTTTCAAGGGTTTCAAGAGAAATGAAACCTAAATGGGAAATGGGAGTGAAGATGTGCATACATGTTGAATATTTCCCATTAGTTTAAATGGACTGTCATAACAGGTGATTTTCTCAGCAACAAAGAGTCCCACCAAGTTCATTCTGGTGTCTTTGTAAAGCTAATTTCAGGGAAGCAGCATTTATTTAATTGAATGTGCGATTTTTACCACCTAAAATGTGTTTTCAGTTTCCCCAAAAATGTCCTGAATTTAGAAATTGGTAAGATGAGGGCTTGTTAAATTATGTATATTGATATTAGATTTCATATTCATAACTATTATACTTTTGTGTGTGAAGGGTGAAAAATCTGTCAGTGCAATAAGGTGCTGGAAAAAAATAACCTCTACTGATCCGCCATGAGGAGGGGAATATTATGTATATATCATGGCATGTATTGGTAAATGACAACATTTTGCCATGTAAGGCCTTTTTGGGCAAAACTGGACATAGAAAAAAATAAATTTCAAAGGGGAGCTGCAATATTTCTGCTCTAGACTTATGAACCAATCCTTTGAGATGGACTGGACTTCAGGGGTGGAGAGAAATTTAAATGTCCAATCCCGGTTGCAAGATCATAAGGTAGCACCTCCTAATGTTCATTTTGCATGGGAGGGTGTTAGAGAGTAAAAAGGTCTTGCATTAGTGAAGAGGGGACAGCTACCTAAAAATCACCAAACGAGATCTGCTGAAATATCTTCTGTGTGGAAACATTGGAGGAAGGCTGGAAATTCCCATTGCTGGGTAGATCAGAAAACAGAGGCTGTGATACTTACCTGGATCCATAGAGGGATGATTTCTGTGGGAGAACGCCAGAATATTGTTTTTCCACAAAAGCAAAGCCCTTCTCAGTCTCTATGAGTGCCAAGCCCAGCGATTTCCAAAAGTACGTAGATTGTCCAACAAAATGTTAGCGTAAGGATCTATTTCATTAACCTATTCCCTTTCGTTACTGGGTTCCCTTCCATCAGCCCTTAGCATATTGGACTACATATTAATTTAATTAACTCCCAAATGGATTGACACAGGGGAGAGCTTGAAAGAATTTGAAATGTTCACCCTCTCTCTTAGCAGGAATAATATTATAGCCACATAACATTATTGGGGTGTCCTTGACACCAAAACGAAATTGATTTTTGTCACCATTCCCAAACGCTACCTTTAAAACCACAAGGTGTTTGTTCCATTTCCCAAACCTTGTACTTAAATAAAAACGTGTTTTGCCATAAAATAAACTTTCCAATTGTCATCACTCTTTAAATATTATATTTAAACAAAAGGGTGCCTGTGACCCCAAACAAAATCCCCAAACTGTCGCAATTCCCTAAACCTTTCCTTTAAACAGAGGGGTGCTGCATGTTACTGAGACTTGAGATTTTGGTGTTGGGTGTAGAAGTGCTATAAAAAGGGGAATATCATGTCTCCATCATGGCATTGTATAATATGTAATTTGTTTCAAAATCAAACCTGTGCTTGTTTGCAATCTATATCTTCTTAATGCATATTTGCCTGTTTGTTACGGAAAAGAACCTCATTGTGTATGAAGCTTTGTTTGGTGCCATAAAGAAGATGACATGGGTAACATGAACAGAACATCATTGTATCTATACTTTAAATAAATATACATTTGTTCTATACACTGACCTGATTTTTAGCTCATTGATGGCACAGGGGGAGAGATCCAACGGGCTCTATGAGTCATAAGTGGGGCATATTTTAATCCAAATTACAAGGTCCAGTGTGGAGAAGGAGCTAAGTACCCCCACCTCAACCACTTCACTCATATTGCCTATATGTTGGGAACCAGAGAATGAGACACGTGCGGTACCAGTGAAAATACTGATAACCAAAGAGAATCCTGGAAGCAAGGTTCCCATTGAGAAAACCATACCTGCATGCGAAACAGTACAATGGTCATTTGAATGAAATCCTGTAAGAAACTGGACAAATGAATGGCGAACACGAATGTTGACGTCACACAGAGTCGAACAGACATACATAGAAGAGATGCAGAGACTAGAGAATGCAGACATTCGATAAGACATCAAGAAAGTATCAAAGATAAGTGACATTTTGGGAACATGATGAACAAACTTATGCTACAGAAAAGATGAAGATATCAAGCTGTTTTACACGTGTACCTATGCAAAGAAACGCGAGCAGACGAAGTATGCTCGAGGCTAGCTTTTTATTGAATAGATTGTGGCATGCGCCAATATGTACATATATATATATTGGAGTCAGTAAAGAATGGATGCTTCCACTACGCACTATAGCAGAGCTGGGCTAAAGAAGCAAGGCCTCTTTTTGCAGTGTATTGCAGATAGAAAACAAGTGAATTACAAGCAAATCTGAAAAAGGCGAGGACGGATGAGCCAAGAAGCCTGAGGCCATATCAGGCTGGGGTGAGCAGACATCGGATACACATTGTGTGAAAGAATGAAGCTCCTGTTCAGGAGGCATGGACAAAAACGAGTAGACATCAGAGGTCTATTAGAAAACTAGTATTTTAATTATAATGCACTAGAAACTCGATTATGTGGTCTTCAGTCACGTGGAGGGATGAAGTTGGACGAGCATGATGGTCCCACCTACGCATGAGGGCAGAGCGTACCTTCACTCCCCTGAATTCTCCAGAGCAGTGGTCTTCAAACTTCTTTGGCCTGTGACCCCCTGTGCAAAATTTGGGAAGGCCGGGCCCCCCCCCCCAAAAATGCCAAATGGACAGTATGTACAAATGGCTATTAACTATTGCGTGCTGTCACTGCACCCTACTCCCAGTATAGTCCCTGTGCTCCACCACCTGCTCCCATCACAGTCGCTGGGCTCCCTCATCCCACTCCTACCCAGTCCCTGGAGACTCTCCCCACCCCATCACAGACCCTGGGCTCCCCCCACCCTGCTCCCACCACTATCCCATGACTCCTGCCCATCCTGCTCCCACCACAGTCCCTGGGCTCCCCCACCCCATTCCCAACACAGTCCGAAGGCCAGTGGCGCCTCAGAAGGAGAGATGATTTTGGCAGGTGGGTAGGGGGATTGTGCAACAAAGGCATTTAGGTATTTTCAAAATGCCTTAGTTGTACAACCTTCCTTCCCCCTCTATCCACCAGTTGCCAAAATCAGCTCAACGGACCAAAACAAACTAACGCACACACATTCATACAGCAATCGCTCTAGAATTGACACGAGCATTCATCACCATACACTCACTCATAACACAAGCATACATGCATCCATACACATGTTTAAATGAACATAAACATACCTTCTGCAGGGGGCTGCATGTGGGTGTTGAAACTCCCTGCTCCAGGCTGCTCAGCCTATATGTGCGAGGAGGCGCAGGAGCTCCCCCTCACACATACAGACATGCAGTGCCCAGCCGGAAATTCCATTGAGCTATGCAAGGCTGGCAAAGCAAAATGCCCCCAGCCTTCCATGGATTAGTGAGCATGTGTGGCTGGGGAACTGAACTGAACTGTCAAAGGAAACCATGTTTCACTTTGACAGTTCAGCCAGCCCAGGAGGACTCCCTCAGCTTGAAAAAGCAGCTGAGGGAGTGCTCATTGTTTCACTGGGCTGGCTCCTTAGCTCCTTCATAATGGGTGAGTGGGCCACTAGGTGGGCGCCCCCTCACCATTATGGATGAGCCACCAGGCTCTGACTGGTCTATAGGGTAATAGGGCAATGCCTGTAAAAAATAATGCAAAATGCTAGTGTGGGCCAGTCAATATGGGCCAACTTGTTGGCCAATGTGGGCCAGTTTGATGAGTCACTTCCATATGCAGTTATTAATTTTGACCATTGTTGCTGAATAAATATTCTTTAAATATCACAATTTGCTTACATTTTAGGACAAAGCACCCCCTTGGGTACTATTGAAACAGTCTGTGAATAAAAGAATGAAAATCCATTTACAACTGCAGGTCACTTGTTCATTGGTGCCTGAGACGGTTCCAAGCTTCAGCCCGACCATGTGAGCTACCCCTTCCCATTTCCTCCAATCAAAAAAAAGTTTATTTATTTATTTATTTTTTTATTTATTTTACATTTCATGCTGGGCTCTCACAGCCCCATAGGGATGCAGCTGCACTCACACTTTGAATACCTATGCTCCAGAGCAAGAGAACACACCCAAGGACAAGTCCAAAGCCCTAATTGACAGCAGACCACTGAGGTGATGATAAATGATTATGCTAATTGGTGGAAAGCTATGGTTAAGACCAGGTCACCAGCACCTGGAAGCTAAGCCTGCGTGCTGTTAGCATAGGTGGAAAAGTACTGACAGAGGTTAGAAACCAACCAATGGTAGTGGACCACATGATTAAGGGTCCCCTATATTTTGTGTAGCCAATGGGACGTTGTGTATTAAGTGACGTTCATAGTGACCTGTTTAAGGGGAGGGCTTAATTGCCCCACCTGATGTTAAGAAACTAATCACTTTCACCCATTTAAACGAGTATGGATCGTATACTTAGATGATCCCTTACACCCTATCACTCTCTTCAATAAGTTTTTATAGTTTGCCACATAGTATGACATTAGTAATACATAGGTTGACATCACCTATGACGATTTGTTGCTATAAAAGTACGCTTTTTAAAAAATGCATTAAGTGTCCTTACACTGAGACGTCCGTTGTACTCCCTGTTTTAGATAATTGATATTAAAACATTTATCCTTTTGCCTACTACCTGAGTTGTTTTGATTATTGATGTTTGAATAATTTCTCCATCCCCATCCATCGCAAGGCTATTGCTACCTCATCTTAAAGGGCTGTAAGCACCAGTTCACCAGTCCCGCTGGGTGCTGAGGAAAGAAAGCAGAATTAATGCAGGAGGAAGCTGAGGTCGGAATCAAAACAGAATGAAGGATCACAAAGAATCGTGACACTTCTCGAGGTAGGATAACCGTTGAGAAACAGCGCAGCACTGCCAACTGCAAATATTTACTTCTGCATTGGTCTGCTTTGGACGTTCTACGATGCGTGCCTGGTAACCCCACACACCACGTGGCATTGGAGACTGCGGGTAGTGTAGTCTGTGGGATGATGTTTCCAATGCAAGGGAAGTCTCCAGCCAGCTATGCAGGCCTGTAGCCATCAGCGAGTGACAGACGTTTCGACAGGAGGAAAGTCTTTGCATTGTTCTATATATGGAGGGCATCATCCAAAATGTGTAAGGGGGCTCTTTCCTTCCTACATCCTGGTGGAAAACCAGACGGGTAAATGCAGGGAGGTGTGTTGTTGTTTGGATAATAAAAGGTTACTTGAGGAGGAGGTAAAGGTTTTGCTCATCCTGACATAGAACGAAAGCAAGTGAAAAGGCAATCACTGTTCATTGCATTCTGCAAGTGCCTTTCCTATCTAACCAAGACGATTGAAAGCTCTTAGCAATGCAAAGTATTGAGGTCGTCTCTGTTAGAACGCATTGCAAGTTCATGCCTGAGTGTTGGAATGACTGGCATCCCAGCGGTCAAAGGTCCAGTGGGAATAGGATTATGCAGAATTGTGATATGACTGCCTAAAGTCCAACACTCGAACTTGGATGTATGTTCTACAGCAACAGTCAAAACATAAAGGAAGTGAGCCGGAGATACTAACAAGCTCAATTAATGAAACCTGCCCTTTCATTGATGTTCTAGTCAAATAGCCAAAAACACCTTTGGTATTTCATTAGGCTTGATTCCATTTCTGCAGTGTTGCCCTTTCCACTGAAGAAGACGTGTATGCCAGACTTCCCAGACACAGACTTTCATGTAACACATTCCATCCTAAACATTTCATCCCTTTAGCAATAGACCTTTAAAAAGTCTCAGCCTCCCAAAGAAATACCATAGCATTAATTGTGTGAGAATATCTGCCTCTTCTAATTTCACATTTCATTACTGTTTGCATTATCCGTATTATATATTTTCCCTAATTGCAGAAATGCAAACGCCATGCCTATTAATCGTTCGGGGTTTTCTATAGTAGTGATTTTGTGCTCGTTACTAAGATAATTGTATGCCCCTTGCGTTTGGGTACTATGTAGCAATTGCTAATGAGGTGGTTTCTGCTTTTTTGCTGACTTGTTTTGCTCTGCCATCATACACAAAATGCAGGCGCTGAACCTTCCCATAACAACGAATGCAGTTTTATAGCAATGCAGTTGTATTTATTTGAACAACGGGGATGTCAATTTCGATCTGAAATTACTTACAAAAACACATTTACAGATAACAGAGGCATTCCCGGGGAGGATGCCTGTGCAATGGCGCAAAATGTGCCAACTATATTAGAAAGTGATGAGTTTTTTTTTTTCTACGAAAAGCAGGTGGAAAACTCATGCCATCATCATGATGACTAAAACCAATAAATGCTTTGCATAAGTATACTCACACTGTATTGCAATCGATGGAACAATAAAAACGTCAAATTATATTACAATGTATGCCAACCCTACCTATTTCAATCCCAGTGCATATGGGAGTAAGTGACCCAGGATCATAATGTACAAAGTATTAAAGGAATTTCATAGCACACACTACAATTGAAACTGAGTTGCTCCCAGGTAATGACAACGGGTGTGAACATTATCCAGTCCATTGCTGCTGATTGGAGAAAAAGGAACTGCAGGGATTTGTACCTTTGACCTGGAGCTTCAACTCAGATCACTGCAGAAAGCACATCATGGACAGATTAACATTTGCACTGGTGCTACCAAGTGAGCAATTGCTTTGATAATATGGAATGGCGTTAACAGGTTTTGTCATAATCCTTATTATCTAAAACATATGCAGTGGGCAGTGGTAGCAGTGTACTGAAAAAAGTAGTGGAAATGTGGTTCGGCACGGGAGAGGGTAGTGCAACATGTGACAAGTGTTGCGGCCGGGGTATTGCAATAGTTTAGGTTTCTAATAACGTAGGCTCCTATTACAACTTTACACTTGGAGGGGACATGAATGGACATATCCTCTAGATAGAATGGTGAATATGGTGGTAAAAAGTAGAGGAATGGTAAACAGAAAAAATAAAAGTAGTGGAACACCGCTCCCGACCGTTCCCGTTCACTTCAATCACTGGCACTGGGGCAAAAATAAATCAGACTGTTTTTATACAAATATATTTGCATCATAATAAAAATAAAATCTGTTTACTGCATTTCTTTTCATGTTATGCAGCAAACAGCAAATTAAACAGCTTGTTTATTTTTTGCTCTAGTTATTTTTTTGGAGATAACACGGATTGGAGCTAACCCTGCTTGCTCTATTTTGCATTATTGAAGCAACAAAATTGGTGCTAAATGAATTTGCTACTTTTTTTGCACGCAGGCAAAGTTTTAATAATCTGGCCCATGACACTGCTTTTGAGTTCAGTCCATTCTGTAAAATGAAATACCATAACACAACGCAAAGAAAAACGCACTTGTGTGCTCCTCAAGTCAAGTACTGATTACATATGCACAGGCAATCCACTGGATGCAGGCACTGAACTTTCAAAAAATAGTGAGGACACTGCTGCACCACTTATTGCAGGTCTGTTAGGGCTTATAAATCCATAAACAATCTCAACAACACATTACAAAATACAAGGGTGCCACCCCCAGAGTGGAAAGGAAGGAATTTTACACAGGGAAGCAATTTTACCAAAATGCCAGGGTCAGCAGAAGTGACATCACATGACACTTGAACTCTGACGACATCACAGTAAGTGATGTCCTTTGACCCCACCCCGAAGTGACTTCAAGGGAAGCGATACAACATGACCTTTCACCCCTTTAATGAGTATCGCAATAATTGTATAGAATTCAAGAAAAACAGATAATTTGTTATTCCTATTCTTTCTTATTTAGGGTCTCTGCTCAAAGTGTAACACTTGTGGACCCCCTATTTTTTTAGGAGTTAGGAGGTCTCAACATACATTCCAGCCTCTCCAGAAACAAAGAGCCACATGGCACTGGCCACAGCCCAGGAGCTTCAATGTAAAAATAAAATAAAAATAAATAAATTACAGGCATCTGTTTTTTTAGAGGTTGCAAGGGAGGCCACAGGGGTAGCAAGAAAAGCCTCAGGGGTTGCAGTTGCAACCCCTTGGGACCCCCTTCAGTTTCTTAAAGAGAGCAGCGGATGTATCGGAAGTACCGCTTTGCTGCGTTGGAACTTTGCCTCCTGGACCTGCACTGTGATTTACTTTTTAGTGGTGGTACGCGTTCACCTTGAACTACTTTAAAATACTACAGAGGCCTCTTGAAGCTATTGGTATTTATTAGGATTGCATTGCTAATTTTTTTTTCAGTTAATTTGCCCTTTTTAGATCTATTTTGCTGCATTTATTGCTAAGCCCTGCCCCCATCTAACCGGAATCTACAATTGCCATCATTCATGTGCACCGGCGCACGCACACCAAGTGAAGCACCGGAAGTACCAATTTGCCGTATTGGAACTTTGCCTCCTGGACTTGCTCTATCATTTACTTTGTAGTGGCGGTGCACGTTCACCTTCAACTATTTTAAAATACTACAGAGGCCTCTTGAAGGTATTGGTATTTATTTGAATTGCATTGCAAAATTTTATTTAATTTCATTTGCCCTTTTTTGATCTATTTTGATGCATTTATTGCTAAACCCCGCCCCATCTAACCGGCATCTACAATTGCCATTGTTTGCGCGCACCGAGCGAAGTACCGGAAGTACCGCTTTGCTGCAGAGTCGCAGTCGTCGATTACTCCCGGTACTTCCTTGTAGGAATGGTCCTTCTGTTCTAAGTAACTTAGATATTTTATTTACACGGCCTCACCCTTTTTTACACCCCATATGTGGAGAAGCTTGTACACTTTGAAATCCATCATGCTGGCTCGCAACACATTTCCAGTGAGTAGCAATACTTGTAAACAACCTGACAGCACACTGTGCAAGTCAACCTTCAAGACTGTGAGTGCCTCTTCGTCACCCTCAGTCACTCAATCTCTGCTGGCCAATTGTTTCACAAAGACAAAAAGAAAAAGTTTGAATGCTGACATTAGACCCTTTTGTCAGGAAAAACCTGCTTTAACATCCATGTCAGCTCACAAATTGGGAAATGTGCGTTGTAACACTGTAGCCATTGCTTCTAACGTTATGCATGTTGATGCTCCAAAGTATTCTTTGATTTCTGCTGGGTACACTTGTACTCCAACCGATCATTTAATAAATAACACATCTGTCTGTGAAATTGTTGATTCGCAAGTAGTCACTGTGTGTAGTGCTCAGGTGCTTTTATCTGCCCCTAAGGTAGACATCAATGTTAAGCAATTAGCTTTGACTGCACCAATATTGCTTGAACAAGAAGATCATATCTCTTTGAATTCTGCAGATCCCCTTACTCCTACTTCTGCAAATTAAAATGTGCTGAACAATGACAGAGCTGTTGATCCTGATTCGATTTCTTTATGTCTATCTCATAGCAATAGTATGCATAATCTCTCACAATCCCCTTTTCTATTTAATAATGCACCTGAAGATGATTCTGCTCCTATGTTCTCCTTTGCCGACCCGACGCCTCACAAGCTTGTTGATCAGAAGACCTATGTCCCTTCCCCAGTAGTACTATCGGCCCCTACCTCACTAATTGAGATCACTCTTAACACCATGAACATGACTATTTTTTCGTTAGTGACATTTTTTTAAATGCTTACATCCAAATTGGATAATCAATCCATTCTAATGAACTAAGTACTTGCTTGGCAAGCTCATTATAAACATTCAAAAGCAGTCAACACAGCACCCAAACGCTCCAAACAAATGTAAAATCGTTGCAAAATGTGGAGACGGCGTGTATAGATATGAACAAACTGAATGAGAAAGCATAACTTGCCTCTACTACTGATTTTCAGCTATTGCTCTCCTGTTATTCCTTACCAGCGCTGGACAAAATTATCGGCATTGTTGAGGATGACAATCAAAAGCATAATTCTTCTGACCCAACCAATTTGCCAACTACTAACATGACTGACCTGTCCCCTAATTCTGGTACAAATTCAAATAAATAAACATATACCTTCTTTACAGGCACTAACAATAATAACAAAAAAAAACTATAAAAAAGTAATGGAAAAAACAAAAAACAAACAGATCAAGAGAAGAAAACTAAAAACTCCAAATTGCCCCAGAAAGTTGTAAATTCAGCAACTAAGCAATTCTTTAAGTCCATCACATTACAAAAATAAATTCTATTCTAGCCTCTCACGCAATTTCAAAAAAATATTCGCACATAACACAAGTGAAAAAAGCTTCTAAAGAACTGGAGAAAACTTCTCCTTTCGCCTATGCTCCGCTTGACAATTTAATACCAGCAGCTGTTGAACAGCATTGTGACGATATCACTGGAAATCCAGCCATAATTATGCAAGAATTATTATCTTATAATGTGGAAGTTAGACATGCTGATATTCGCAAGGTAGTAGATAAATACATGGCCTACCAAAGAAATCCACTACCTCCTATTTCCCCTGTGCCTAATGCAAGTGATTCAAAACATAGGTCTCCCACTTTTGACACATGTGACAGCATAGAATCACTTCAGAAGTGCCATTGGCGAGAATTCTACCGTTGATCCCATTATTACGACATCCGTAAATAGTCATAATAGACTTGAAGATAGTCAGTCGGAACTGAGAAAGGCTGTTGAGAGCTTCATGGCTTCCCAATCTATAATTTCCATTACTAAACCACAAAAATGTTCGACTGATCTAATAAAACACAGAGCTGATTGTAATCTAAAGCACCACTAAACTCTTGGGCTTGATTCTCGTGTAAACTCCCAGATCAGGCCAGCCCCTTCTTGTATAGATGCAGATTGTTGACTGACCCGAGGACTCACCCTCACGTGAATCAACCCACCCCACCCAGAAGTAAACATCAATATCATGTTATCATAAGATGTTGCGCTACGCCCTATCCTAGTTATAATGTAAATAGATCCAGCATCTTGGATATATTTGCCGAAATTCCAAATCTGGAAGACTTGAGCTCCATAGTTATTGATCAAATCGAGTTCTTAAATGATAGAAACCTCTCGGAATCAAGAATAGGGATCTCCTCAAGATTATTTCTAAACACAATATGCCTTGCAAAAGCAGAATTATTTGCATTAGGTTTTGAAATATTTGATGATGTTTCAGTACCATCTGTTACTAATAATGGTCTTCCAACCTCCAATATTAAGCAGTCTCATCCGTTCCAAATCTTAGCCTCATCCAAAACATTGGGGCTGATTCATGGAATTTTTTGCGCCAAAAAACAGGGATTTGTGCGCCATTCTGCCCGCAAATCCCCATTTGTTAAACAGGGATTTGCGGGCAGAATGGTGCCAAAATCTCTGTTTTTCGGCACAACGAATTCCATGAATCAGCCCCATTGTTTCATCAGTACCCGAATCAAGTCAAATTTAATCAAAATGGTCACCAGGAGCAACCAACGTGTACTTACTACCAAAATAAGACATAACTAAACACAAGTATAGTAATGCAGCAAATAACACTAGCTAGCTGGAACACCAGAGGATGTATGTACTTGCTGAATAACAAAAAAAATCAGTTAAACACATTCGATATAGTCACACTTCAGGAAACGTTGCTTCGAGCCCCATCTTGGGACAATCACCATATATTGTTTCACCCAGATATGCGTGCCACCAAAGGAAGACCCATGTCTAGTCTTATGATCTCTGCAAAAATTGACTCTGGCATTACAATTGAACCTTGGTCTAAAAATTCAGAACCTCGACATTGCCCTCATTAACATATATTGGAACCCTAGTGGCATATCCAATGATACATTTGTCAAGGATCTAAATATGTTGTTTGATCTCATCAATCTTGCACCTAAGATATCCCATACCATTTTGGTAGGCGGTCTGAATCTACATTGTTTAGATACTAAATCCAAATTGCATGACTTGCGGTTAACACTCTGGAACACTTTTATCTAGTCTAAAAACATGATCATGTCTAATGGTGCTTTGCCTGGAGACATTCCTCCCCAACCCACATGGAGAAGAGGTCTCTTTAAAGCAACTGTTGATTATATATTTCTCGACCCTACATTGTTTGCAATTGTTGAACAATTTCAAATAATTTCACAAAGTGAAACTGATCATAAGATACTTATGTAAAAATTGTCTCATCCTTGCTCAACAAATACACACTCAAGTAAACAACTTAAGGGGACTTTAAAAATCAACAATGGTAAAACTAGATTTCATTGGTATGAGTCAACATTGGGAAGCTTTAATAACTTGCTGATATCAGCAACTAATAACTCCCTAACTCAGCTATTGAAATAACCTTTTCAATATCGAGATTTATTACAACTCTCTAGGATCTATCCTAATGGAAAAAATAAAAGCATATTTAAAAACACTCATAATTACAATCCATTGATAAAAAGTACACAAAGCATTATATCATCAAGAAAAAAGAATGGTGATGCATCTCCCACTTAATCAAGGGATTCCAACCCTTAAATCGATTAAAACAAAATATAGAAGCTGGATATGGGCGCATAAAGCTAATACATATCAAAATGATGGTGAAGTCATGTTGCAAGCCATTACCAATAAGAATACTGCTCAAATTTGGACCCTATTAAATCAAGCTACTTCTGAGTCACAATTAGAGATCCAAATACATGGATTTTCGAACAACAGTCGATAACCCACTTTACTAATCTGTATACCCTACCTGTTGCTAATTTCAGAGATTTTACTACTATCACCAACAGTCACTTTCACTTGGAATTTGACAGAGATGACATCTTATATTTTATAAACAAAGTTAATGGATCTCGGGCCCCTGGCCATGATGGACTCACTAAATTGATGCTAAAAGAACACTCTGACATTTGGACGCAGATCTTGTACAATTTGTTCACTTATATAAATTCTTCAAATAAGATTCCAGAATCCTGGAGGCATTCCATAATTGTTCCGATATTCAAGAAGGGCGATCGTAAAATTCCATCGAACTATAGACATATCTAATTTTATGATGCGCCGGGCAAAATCTTTGCTTGTCTCTTTTTCTTCATGATCTAAATCTCTGGACTCCAAAATCAAACAACCATGATCCCCATCCAACTGGATTTGTGGTGAGGTTAGGTACCTGCATCAACACCATAACTTTAAATGCACTAAAGGCACATTGCATCAGTTTAAAACAACCTCTAATTTTTGCCTTTGTCGATTTTGGAACAGCGTTCGACTCCATTGACAGACAGTTATTGTTAGAAAAACTGAGAGACAGACATTGTCCAGGTTTGCTCCTGACTCTTGGTCAACTTTTACACTAATGTACCACTATGCAAGTTGCTACTAACCCTTGATGGTCTCCTCACTGCTTCATTTCCCAATTTTAGAGGACTCAAGCAGGGGTATATTTTGGCCTTCATCCTTTTTATTTTTTTGTTTATACTTGACATGAAGGATATCTTCCTTTCTATTGTGCCTGACGCCCATAAATTGGGAGCTTATCCAGTGCCATGGTTGTTATCCGCTGACGACTTTGTGTTGTTGTCGAAATCACATAGAGGTCTTCAAAGATTGCTAAATGAACTGGGCTGTTACACTATCAAAAGCCAATTGACGATCAACTTAGACAAGACTCAGCTAATGCAATGCATAAAGAGTGGTGCAGGCAAATCAAAATATTTCGTATGGACCATCCAAGGTATCAAGCTGATGGAAGTCAATCAATTCATATACCTAGGAATTAATATAAACAACCTAACTAATGATAACCAATATCACATTGATGCTGACTCCAAGCTCACTTCACTCTCCTCGCAGGCTCAAATCATAATGTATAAGTTTGGCAAATTCTCCTGTTGCCCTCTTTTGTCATACTATAATCAAAACGTTGTGCCCATATTAACGTATGGTGCTGAGACTAAACAACCTCAAGAACAGCCTTTTTGGGATAAAATAGAAGGCACATTTTAGAGACTGGTATTCGATCTTACAAATTGAGTTCCAATATCTATGATCCGTTTTGAATTGGGACTTCATCCTTAAATGCAATTTATTTGTGGAAGTTATGTTCCCTAAACATATTAGCCACTCACCTTCTAACCTCTGTAAATGACTTTGCCTCGAAATGGAGAATATATGTTTAACGTTCTGGCTGATTCAGACATTTTTATAGAACTTTTAATACAGAATCCTGATTGTGTCCAAATGAAATTATATCAAATGGATTGGATACCCACCCAGCAAAAATGTAGACCATTTGTAGTTCCAGCCCTTTTGGATGTAAAAAACGGAATCTTATAGAAGACTATTTAGTTAAATCTCCTTCTGCTCAATTTAGGAAATCAGACCTCAGATTCAGGTTGAATTTGCTATATACAAAATACATTTTGGCTTGCCGAGGCATAATAACTGCTCAGGAGAACATTTAGTGATTTTGTCAAAACAAGAAAGAGAAAGAAACCTTATAACATTTGATGGTCGAGTGTCCGATTCTAATGGATAAACATTGTTTTTTCTTCAAACGGCACTTCACTTGATTTAAGATTGTAGATGCAAATGATTTATGGAGACGCAATTTTTGCACAAAATGAATCTCAATTAGAATAGCCATCATTCAATTCCTTGAACTCCTTAGGCTCAATAACCATCATGCTCCAGGACCTAAATCGTGAGGGGTTTTAACATCTATACTGCCCCAAACTATATGAGACTTCCTATGTATGTAAAGTGATTCAGAGCCCTATACTGTAAACAAGTTGTCCAGACTTTTAACATCCACCCATATGAGATATCTCATTGATTTTATGCAATAATTTACTTTTATAACTGAGAAATCTGCTAAAAAAAAAGTTGTACTAATTGTTGTTCTTATAATTTTCATCTCTGAGTGTATTCTATCATGTATTGTAATGTATGCTTTCCAATTTTAATTGTTTCGGACATTGAAATGATTGTTAATCAAGAATACTGTAGTTATTTGAAAAATTACGAGAATCTTGTATAATCTGTATGGACATGTATGAAAGTTACTAGCACATTTTATCAAAATTTATTTGAATTGCACGGAACTTTCTGTAATGAAATCACTAACTGAAATTGAAACATTGTTTATACAGCCACCACAATAAAAACATTTTTTTTTTAAAGTTGATGATGAGCTTAGAGGCCGACCCAATTTGTAATCTTGCGAGAGGTCAGACTCCAGAATGATCTCTAGTTTCCTAACCTGCTTTGAAGAATATGGACAACTGCCTTCGAAGACTTGTGAAACTCCTGCAAGGCTCAGCATTTCAGTCGAGTAAACTCACTTTCCGTGCAAGTATCTTAGAGAAAACATGATTCCAACATGGGTGATTAAGTCAATGAATTCAATTGATGTTTTAGCCAATGGAGCACAACAAGGAGCTCTCACATTGGTACCATTTCTACAACCTCACCTAAGAACATGAAGACCTGCCAAGTGCATCCCTTATGCACTAATGGTCAAGCGTGCTGCTGGTCAGAGTTATCAAAGTTACAGATTGAGGCCAATTATCATTCTTTGAATGCATCACAGAACTGGTCAAATTTAAACGGTTTTAAACAGATTAAATAGTCAAACTTTGCTGAAGGTTGAATTTGGGGTTTGCTAATTGAATTTGAAGATAGATAAATCAAAATTCATAAGCTGACATTTGTTACATGCTTCAGGTAATTCTAGGCTTTACAACAAGTTAATTACATTTCTGATTTATTGATAAACTACTCAAATAAGTGGACACAAATACATTACGTTGTCACAGTTAGTAAAACAAGTTCCACGGCTCATTGAATAAAGAGGAAGAGAATTTGAATAAGAAGCAAGATGGTTAAAGAACAAATACATATAACAATCAGGCAGCAAATTGTATCTTATAGCAGTCTCAAGGCAGTACATGGTATTCTACTTCAAGACCAGAGGCTCGTATTATGCTTCTTTTACTTTAATGTCAGAACAGCATCTTCAAAGAAAAACCAACAAGACATAACAACAAAGCTCAACAAAATTGCATTTCCCCAAATTCTGGGAAAAAAGTGTAGTTCTATCCAAAAACCAGGTGACAGTCTTTAATCAAACAAATCACGATTTAACCATCCTATAAGTAACGGATCCCCTGCATCAACGTCCTCTTTCTTTGATTCTCAGGGGACAGTGGAGCACCTTGATGACACTACTTGATAGTAGTGTGAGCGTTTTGCAGAGCACTCTGTGTGTATATTATTAAGTGTTTCAATGGTGTTTGAAGTTACACTTTAATTGGCAGCAAACGCGAGTCATGAGCGTCCATGGCACAGCGCTGCTACCGCACCAGGAGTTTTTATCCCCTACACACACACCGTACTTCGGTGGGCAGCTGCGAAAGCACGTCAGGATCCCCTCCGTTTGGAGGATCGTTCTGACACTTGCAGACTGCCCACGACTCTGGAATTCATCAGATTAGTTCTTCATGTAGCAAATGACTTCGTAGTTCTGGTGTCCCGCCTCTTCCCCACATGCCGCACCTCACCCAGACATAGATGTGCACCATTAGCGTGGTGCCACTAAAGCCCACCAGGGTGCGCCAGATACCACATTTATTTACCAGTCCATAAAAAGAGAGAAAGGAATATAAATGAGGCCATAGCGCTTGTTTCTTAGCAAACAACCAAAAACAGTGAGCATAGCTCACGAAAAGACGGGTGCGTAGGCCCCAGGATAATACCTACTGCCCACTGCTGCCAGCTAAAACAGGTTAAGGGTCCCAAGAGCGATCCCTTCTTCACTACAAATAGTGTGAGCGATCATCATCATATCCTCAGACTCAGATTACTCGGACATGGTAGGTACTTCCAAACAGAGCCATATGGAGCTCACTGTCAGGAAAGCACTGGCAGTCAGTCTTAAGCCATTTCAAGATCACTTGGTGCAGGTGGAGGAGCTGCTGGTGAGTCCCAAGGAGGGCTCAGAATCAAAGAAGCAGGAAAGGGCATGCAAAAGTGGTTCCGGCAATGTCAACTCAGGAGGGTCTGAGATGGGCAAGGAGGACTTGTGGCAGGCCTTTAAACGAGAGCTATAATCCAAGAAACACCAAGGCGAGCATAGAAATGCCCATAGTCAAGACCAAGAGACATCAGACTCCTCACTATAGTCAGACTCCGACATTGGAGATTGGGACCCTGTCATCATTGAGGCAAAGGCTGAAAGAGACGAGGAGGAGGGAGACTTAATCCCAATGGACCTCATTAAACCCAGGTCTGCCAGTTGGGTGCCATCTCCGTAGGTGGCCAAATATGTTTGAAAGAAGATCTGAAGACCACTTGTTAAAGAGTCCAGACTGAAACTCAGGGCAGATTGCCCAAGGCCCTCTCTAGGGACAAAGTTGGCTGCGACACCATGCCTTGATGCGAAAATCATCACATTCATGTTCAAGTTTGGCAAAGACCCCAAAACAGGGGATAGCCAGATCATGGTGCATCTGTCAAGATAAGGTGCTAGATTTGGCAGGCCCATTGGCTAAGATTATGGAAATAGCCCACACAGCCAAAGACAAAGGGGATCCAGTGGACCTGGAGATTTTGTTAGGATGGGCTCAACGAGCAGTATGAATGCTCGGCAATGCTAATTTTGCCCTGTCCATAGAGAGGCGCAAGAACATCCTTATCATGATTTACCCCAGACTATCGGAGCTGGCCAACACAGAGACCAGCAAGAAGGCTGAGGGCCTCCTCTTCGGCAACTCTTTCCTGAAGGAGATGGACAGATTTGTGGGAACCTATACGGCCTTAGATAAGGTGCATGAATCCATGAAGCAAGTGTTCAGCCCAAGAACTTTTTGACAGGGCTGGGCGAGGCAGAGGCTGCTTGTCCAGCCAAGAATTCCAGCACTAGAGGACTCAGACGGGGCACAAATTATACTATCGCGCAGAAGACACATGAAGTAGGCGAGCCAGAGGCTGTGCTTGGCAAGGAGCACACATACAGCAGCCTGCCCATACAGGTGAGAGACATAGACGCTCAAGCTCATCTAGGAGGGTACATAGTGCAATGCATTCACAGCTGGCGAGAGATCACAACCAATGCGTGGATGTTGCAAACAGTGAAAGGGTTTCAGCTAGAATTCTTAACAGAACCCTTTCAAATGTGCCTGCCTCACAGCATTTTCACAAGAAGACACACAAGAACTGAAAAATTAGGTAAAGCTCTTAGCAGAGAAGAATGCAATAGCAAGAGTGGGAGCAGACGGCATAGATTTCTACAGCAACCTGTTCCGAGTGCATCAGGCCATCAGTGATAAACCTGTGATAAGTCAGGCCAGTGATAAACCTGCGCAACCTGAACGAGTTCCTGCTTTACAAGCATTTCAAAATGGAGGGCATACATCTCCCCAGAGACCTGCTACAACCCAAAGATTGTCTTGTCAGACTGGATTTGTATCTATCAGTTCCCGTTTGCCCTCAGCAAAAACAGTTCCTGCGATTCCTGTGGAAAGGACAAGCATGGGAATTTACAAGTCTGCTGTTTGGGCTATCATCAACGCCCTGGGCATTTACAAAGCTTCTTAGACCAGTGGTGGGATACCTCCAAGAACTAGGGACAACGTTAACCCTATACCTCGACGATATGATGATCAGGGTGCAGGGCGAGGTGGAGCTCATCGAACAGGCGAAGAGAGCAACATCGCTCCTGCGGGAGCTAGTGTTCCAGATAAAGTGGGAGAAATCAGAGATGCAACCGTTGCAACCGAAGCAACCACTAGAGTTCCTGGTGTTCACAGTAAACACGGTCAAGGTATCTGAGCTTGCCAGCACAGAAAATGTATGCAATCCGCAAAGAGATCACAACAACGTTAACAAAGAACATTACATATCTCGCGGCTCTGATAGTAGTCTTGTTAGCGTCCTCGATCCAAGCAATTTTCCAGGCCCTCTGCACTACCATTAACTACAGAGGATGAAGACACAACACCTATGCAGGGGCATGTTCTACGACCAATGGTCCTGATTTCCAGCGATGCGCAGACGGAGATGCAGTGGTGGCTGGAACATATGGCATCATGAAACGGAAGGGTGATCTTCATGAGCGCCCCGGATGTAATCATAGAATTGGATGCCGGCAGGCTAGGATGGGGAGCCTGTTACCGACCCTTGGCCACAGCGGGGAGGTGGTCACAGGAAGAGCTAAGGTACCACATAAACTGTCTGGAGTTGCTAGCGGGATTATTCACAATCAAGACACTGACCCCCCCACTCAGTGAAGTGTTGTGGCCTCCTTCAGGATGGACAACATATCGGTGGTGAGATAGATCAACCATCTGGGATGCATGCATTCCAGGCTTGTGGCGGAGTTAGCCAAGGATCTTTAGCACTACTGTCTGGAGTGCAACATCTCATATTGCAAGTGTCTTCCGGGGTCAGCAAATACTGGATTGGAATTCTTGATACCTGAAGGACACCATTGACTGGAAATTGGACAGTGCAGTGTTCTGGAGGCTGATGCAGATTGGGGGTCCGTTCAGGACAGACTTGTTCGCTTCCAGGCTCCATCATTAGGTTCTATAGCTGGTGACTGGACCTGACAGCGACAGACGCATTCCTCCAGCAATGGAGACTGGACACAGAGTATGCCTTCCCTCCATTCCTCATGATCACCTGTACGCTAGCAACAGCACAGAGGTAAAGTGGACCATGAATGAGACCGGAATAAATACGCAGGTATTCGGAGCCCACTCAGACATAGGGCCTATGGCTTCAAAAGCATTCAAGGTAGGTTCTAGAATAGAAGACCGAATGAAAGCCACAAACTGGTTGACAGAGTCGCTTTTCAAGGTGTTCTATTTTAAACTTTAAACTGATTGACCATGTGGCATCACTAGTAGCTTTAAACAAGCATATTATGATCCTCTGGTCTTGATATAGAATACAGACTTGCCATACTAATGTTCTGGAAAGTCATGATTCTACTAAAGACAAGGAGGAATGGAGAGTCAGCTAGCCATAGTGATCGGATAGAGCAGCATTATGACTGAGCGCTCCACCGATAGTGACATTCGATGCTTTTGGTGCAATGTTTTAAAAAATATCTATGTTGTTATTGATATGTAATGAAGAGCTGCACAGCCCGCCCATTACTGACAGGGTTCTTTGTGCTTCGTCTCAGGGACAGATTATAAAGCTTTCTGAAGGAAGCCTGAAGAGAGATACGTGCAGCTAATGGGGTTCCTTCCAGAGTTGGACTTTTCCAGGAAGGAGCTTTGCATCAAAGAAGAGGAAGTTGATGCAGGGCATCAGTTACTTATAGGACAGCCATACTTTGATTGGTTAAAGACTGTCACATGGTTTTTGGATGGAACTACACATTTTTCCCAGAATTTTGGGAAATGCAGTTTTTTCGAGCTATGTTGTTATGTCTTATTGTTTTTTCTTTGAAAATGCTGTTTCTCTGATATTAAAGTAAGAGAAGCATAATACTTCACCTGTTTGTGTTTAATAGATTCATAACTTTACAGAACATTAGTATGGACAATCTGTATTATGTGATGTATTAGATTTGAAACAATATAAGTACCATTCTTGGTGGGAGTGGCGAGCAAGATGATTCATGCAACAATTGATCAAGACAATATTTTGAGCATTTGAGTCGCACAATCTTCTAGACACAAGACATGTATAATTACAGCACTGGGGGTGCAGATCGAGGCCCGGAAGGCTCGTTTTCACCCCCCAAAAATAACCCACAGACTTTTTGTGGGTCTGTACACTTTTGGATCAGTGTTCAATGAAAATTGAAGGTCACTTTTGGGGGAGTTTGAGTAACCCCATTCGGAAAAAAAGCATATTTTTACGACAATACAAGTTGCATTATTTGACTGAGAATGCTATTTTGTATTCATCTGAATTCTAGTTTAACAGGCATTAATTGAGATATGTGTTGTTCTGCTACGTTAGAATATAAAAGGTGACATCCAAGGACATTTTATTTCCTATTAAAGACTGTACTCATCTAAACAAAACATAATATTAGAGTGTTACTGGTAATACATGAACCTATCAGACATACACATAGGCAATCAATGGCTGCAGCATGCACTATAGAAATACAATATTTTTAATTTGGTAATTTTGGATAGTAAAATATCAAATGGTACCTTATCAGAGTTTCAGTAATGATAAACATGGAATAAATAGATAATAGCTAATAATTGAAGAGTTACTACATACTTGTGTTCGTACAAACCATAAATATCAAGAACCTACAATGCATACAAATCTGAGGCACATACAGGGACACGTCCATAAGGAGGAAAGAAACATCACCACCAGAAAATATCATTAAGTAGACAAATTAATTGTGTGTTTGGGGCTTTCTTATTTCCCCATGTATGTGTACCATGAACTGGGGCCAACTCCTAAGGAAAGTGCCTTAACATACAAAAGGTTAATGTGTACTTATGTAAGACATTTTAATTTATAAAATTGCCTCCATCAGTGAACAAAATCACGTGGCCTAGATATGTCAGTGAACAAAAAGAAGTGGCCCACATATGTGATGTCATTGGTGATGTCATCAATTACATTTTTGATGTCATCATTGATGTCCTGGGTGTTAGTCTTAGCAGTGCACAAAGGTGTTGTGAGTTATGGTTGCTTAGCGTATTATAACTGGCGAATTTCATGGGTTATCCGTTTTACTTGTAACATAACGTCTGTTTAACAATGTTTTTTTCAGTGAATTTCATGGGTTTTTGTTAGTGCAATTTAACCATAATTTCCCTTTAACAAAGTTGTTTTAGTGAATTTCATGGTTTGTGTTAGTGCAACTTAACCCTAATGTCCCTTTAACAGAGTTTTTTCAGTAAATGTCAAGGGATTTTCTAGTGACCCTTTAATCTGCTACAAGTTCCAGAGTTGGAATCTGCAGACAGTGGGGTAGTCTGCGGACATCGGATAGCATTCACAAGGGTCAGAATCATAAGGGAGGCCAAAAAAAGTTGTACCTATCAACCAACAAAAATATGTACATAAATGATAACTAATGTTTACGACACGCAAATATTCCACATTGCACCCTTTGTCGGCTTCCTTGATTACGATTTGGTGATTGTCTTGCAATTGCTTGAGTGCCAGTCTCTCCTGATTAGTAATATTGTCTCTTCCTCTTAGGTGTTTGGTTCTCATATGGTCTTCTAATGTTTGAAGGTCTCTTGTGACCGCCTGGCTAAAGATTTCAATGGCATTGTCAACTTGTAGATTGGGAGTGAATTTAGATTTGAGCTTCATTTCTGGTATTTTCACATTTCTTTCCTCAATATCCAGTTCTTGCAAGGTCTGGTGCATGGTCTGTGTTTCCGTGTTGGGGAGATGTTCCAAAGTTGCTAAAAGGTGAGTACATTCCAGGTGTTCCATATCTATGGTACTCAGCGGTACTGGTGTAGTCCTGACCGGTTTCCATTTTATCTGTTTGGCAAAGAATTTCTTTAATTTCAGTTTTCTGGTATATTTGAACAAATCTATCTGAGCATTCACATAGTTGGTGTGATTGGCTGGAGTGAATGAGAGACCTTTGTTCAGGATTTCAGTGTCATGATCGGAAAGGATATGATTGGAAAATTGGTTACTAAGTGCGTGCCTTGGTGTTTTCTGTTGTGATTGTGTTTTGGATCTTGTCAGTCTGAAAGCACTTTCTTGTTCTTCTTGCCTGACAACCAAGCTTGGCCTTCACCTGTAACTAACTAACTGTTCTTATTTTCCTCTCTCTCCCTTGGTACTTTGCTCGTGCTCCATCTGAACTAATGGTACAATCTGTCATTAATGTTAATACGAATCAATTTGAACCTAAATGTCTTGCTAATTGTAAACACTACCACCACCACTCACTGTCGCCACTTACTAATTCAATCCACATGCTACCGTTCATTTATCATGACTGCAATTACATTTACCTCATGCAAAACCTGATAATAACATGTGATCATATTTGGAATACCTAATCCATGTTTGCCTGTGTACATCTACTTGCTGTCTCAATTAATGTCGCTGCGCCGTGTACTTCACTTATCCACCCAATCAATTCACCAATCACAGCCTTGAAAAAGACTTAGGTCGAAACGTGCATTGGCTGTTTGCGCTCACTAAGGTTGACCAACTGGCATTAATTGCCACTCTGATGATTTTTTTGTTCTGGTAAACCGACAAAAATAAAAAACCACATGCACCAACAACTCTTTTGACTTGACCATGACTTAAAACCAAAGTCAAAACTGCTATTTCTCAAACTATTGAATCCACCCAGCGCCCACAATCATCCAAAGGTTTGTCATCCCATCAAAACATTAAACCAATTGGGAACCCTGGAGCTAGTCCCCAGACAAACCATGATCTAGGCTGCAGGCTGAACTTGAAATCACCAATAGGAGGTGGTGGGAGTCACGACCCAGACAACTCCAACCAACTGAAACCATAACTGTACACCTCATATAATCTCCTCACTACAACTCTGCATACACATTGAGAAACACCAGGTGCTTATTGGACAACAAACTATCACTAAATAGTAAGTGATTTGCATTTATTTCTCTAATTTAAGCTTTAATCATATAAACATGTGACATAAAACAGAAGGATTTTTTTTCTCACAGAAATGGCAAGCACACTTGAGTGGTAAGTGGAGAACTTCACAAAAGAAGAAATGAGTGACGATAACATCTCCAATGGTATACAATACATATTTTAATGAAAACAATGTATTTTGTGCACACCTTACTAAAATAATATTTCAGTTATTCTAACAGTACATAGTATTCATGAAGAAACCACACCCAGATTAATTATCCACAATCCCCAGAATCACAAAGAGAAGCGAAATCCCCAACTGTAAACCATCAAATCATGAACTTGTCCAAAAAATGTGATTTACTCAGTAATGATGTTAAGGAACTTTTAGAGTACGTGAAAATTCATGTCACCAAAAATGTTCCCTATCACTGTCGTTCTTGCACCTGTCCCCCATCAGCATGGTTGTCCATGGACATGTAGAAATTCCAGGCGTGGGGTGGAGGAATCGAAATAATTTTAATTGTTTCACGTTTAAAAATAGTGGCTCTTAAAAGAAGCTTTTTTTTTTTTTTTGTTTTTTGCTTTTATTTTTGAAATGCAATGAAATGCAATAAGTGCAGTTGGAATGTCCACAGAAAACTAACAAAGCTAAAATGGCTCTTGTAAAAGAACACTCTTCATATAAGTGAGTAAGGAATCTAATTCCTTCAACCAGTATCTCTTAGATCTGCATTTCAGTAACTGAGACCCACGGGTACAATAAAAAGTTTGAACTGAGTCTGGAATTCAACTAGTGAACCCACCTCCAGGGAGCCCTTATTTAGAGCTGGCTGTGACAGAATCTAATACGCAGTTCTGTCCTTTGTTGCACCAGCCAGTTGGAAATGTTCCGAATGTGTGATACTGTTTGACAAAGTATACGACATTATTTTTATAAGGTTAGGGACAGCTCTCTCCTCTATCATTATTAGATAGGCATTGCACCACATGCCATCTAGAGTGAGGCATCCCGATAGGGTCAGGGTTTTCTTCCCCAGGGCTAGCTTGTAGCTAGGTTGACTTCCCTTCTTTTAGACTGTGTGTTTATGTAAGATTTTCCTACACACTGTAACTTTGAATAACTTTGCTCCTAGTGAACCGTTGTTTTTGTGCTAACATATTGAATCCAGTGAACAGTTTAGGGCGACTACGGCTTGCCCGTGTCCCCTTGCTTCCACATTTCTTTCCCTGTTTGTTTGAAACCTCTCATTGCCAAGAGGGACAGCGTCTGTATTCTGGGTGAGGGGGCGCATTTAATGACTGCTACTAATGGTGGGGCGGGATAGAGCATAAATCAATCTATCTAATAAGGGTGCTTGCTGTACAGATGAGCCATCATCTCTCTGAATTCCCCTCCTTTCCATTTGGACAACCCTGAATGTACAGCTGTGGTTATGTGCATGGAATCAGTGTAAGTAGTCATTAAGCATCCTCAGGATGCTTCTAATGCTCAATTAAAGCAATAATTTCCACTGCTTGAGCCGCATATTGTGTTGGCAAACCTCTCTGTACTATAACCTCATATTGCCCATTTACAAGGCACCTCATTGCTTCATATGTGTGTCTCTGCCCTGTCCCCTGATCAATCGTTGATGACCCATCAACGAAAAGGACATCCCCTTCCTCAAGAGCATCCTCTCTTGTTCTTATTAAACTATCTTCGGGGTCTTCATAAGTGACGCACTCAAGCACTTCCTCTCCTTCCTCAACTGGTATTGTTCACTGTACGGCTAGACAAAATCACTCCATATGGTGAGGCCCATTGTGTAATCAAAGTGGATTTAAATATTTTAAGAATTGCAAACACAGCATGATCTACATATAGCGTGACCGTAAACCCCATACTGAGCATTGCTGTTTTTTCTATGGCAAAGGTTGCAGCGGCCAGTGCCTGTTCACATGAGAATTAACCCTGCGTCACTGCATCTTATATGCCACTGAAATATGCTAGGGGGGTTTGTGTCCTAGAGATGTGTGCTGAGCCAATACAGCAGTCACTACTTGTCCATTGGAATGTGAGAACAAATAACACTATTTTGTGTAATCAGGGTCTGCCAATACTAGTGCATTGCTTATGGTATCTTTGAGCGCTTGAATACATACTATCATTTCTCCTGTTTTCTTTTTTGTGCCTCCTTAAGTCCCTGCAGTAGGGGTTTTGTGTAAGTGGAAGAGTCAACAAACCATGCTCTACAATAATTGCACAATCCCACAAACTGTTGCATTTATTTCACTGTAGTGGGGTGTGGTGTGTGTAGTGGGCTGTGATGTGTTCTGTACTGTGGATGCTCTTTCCTTTCCAGTTTTACTCTTTTCCCTTCAGATGGTATAATTTGTCCCAAATGCACTACCTCTTTCTGACAGTACTGCATTTTGTCCTTATCTACATTGTATCCTTTGTTTGCAAGCAATTGCAACAGTGGAATTGCATCTGCTCTATACAATTCTTCTGTTGGGCTGCACACTTAGAGGTCATATACCTACTAAATTACCATCCTCGGTACATGTTTATTTCCCAAGTCCATGTGTAATACTCTATTAAAAATAGTGGGGGACTCACAATTACCCTGAGGAAGTCTATCTAGTGTGTCGGATCATTTGCCTGCGATAGATAAATGCAGTGAGATATTAAGAACTGGGGTACAATGTAATGGAAAAGACAACATTTTTAAAATCAATGACATTAAAGTGTGTGGTCTCAGATGGAATATTACAGAGGATCATGGCAGGGTTTGGTACAACTAGGAAATCAGCATCAACAATGTGATGTCATCAATGACATTTGTGATGTCATCTTTGATGTTGTGGGTGTTAGTCTAAGCAGTGCACAGTGGTGGCGCGAGATATGGTTGCTTAGCTTACCATAACTGGCGAATTTCAGGGGTTTTTCGGTTTTACTTGGAACCATAACGTCCCTTTAACAAAGTTTTTTCACTGAATTTTATAGGTTTTTAGTAGCGCAACTTAACCATAACGTCCCTTTAACAACGTTTTTTCACTGAATTTCATAGGTTTTTAGTAGCGCAACTTAACCATAACATCCCATTAACAACGTTTTTTCACTGAATTTCATAGGTTTTTAGTAGCGCAACTTAACAATAATAACTCTGACTTTATGTACATGTAATATGGAACATACCGAACCCCCTCTACTCAATTTGATGTCCGCAAACTCTTTTAATGTCCGCAGACATGTTCGGACAACAGCACCACTACCCAAAAAGTCTGGGGGGGTATGTTTAATTTTTATGTCATAACATATGAACATTTTACATATTCACAAACCAGCACACATACACATTATATTTAGTAATACATAAGAAGTGTAACCCATATATATAACACACTAACCATTAATTTAAATACAATATTTTCTAAAATGGAATATACCAAAAGAAGAAAGATAGGCTTCCAACACGATTACCTCACAAAAACTACACAACTAAGAACAACACCAGATCTACAGACCACTCAGAACACACCTTACCTGAAATAGTAAGTGTACTGCATTTTATTCATATATTTATAAACTTTCTGTATTAGATACAAAAAAGAATGATATGTTTTTTTTCTCACAGAAATGTCTAGTACTCTGCAGTGGCTAGAGGAGCATTTCCCACGTGAGGAAATGTCAGAAGATAGTTAATCTAATGGTAGACACTTTACTATATAAACCAATTAATTAATATTATTTTATATACATTTAACATATATATATTTTTTTGTACAGACCATACAAAAATTGAAAATACTAATGAAAAAGCTGTATTGGCTAAGACTCTTCAGCACAATGAAGAAAAAATTGACCTACTCTTGGCAAATTTTAACAATTTGAAAATCTTTGTGGAGGATCACTTCAAACCAACAACTACATACTATTGTCCCACATGTACCTGTCCCCCTCACCATATCCCAGTCAATTATCCCCAAACCCTCTCCATGAACCAAAACGTTTTGATGAGACTTCCATACCTTCTTCACCTCATATAAATTATATTGAAACCCCTAATTCTCCTGTTTTTGTTTCAGTTTCTGTCTCACCTTCTCTGTCATAAATTTAACATATATGTAAAATAAAGTAAACTTATTATATTGTGTCCTAATTCATTTCTTGTTTTTTATTTTAAAAAAAAGCGATTCAGGTGTCCGCGGACAGCGCTGGTGTCCGGAATGTCAATGAAGAAACGAAAATGGAGGTGTCCTAAGAACACTATATCTGTCCGTACTGTTCGCTAGCAAGTTAAAACTGTTCTAAGAACACATGCGGTGTCCTGAAATGTTTGTCAATAGACAAAATGTGGGTGTCCTGACGACGCTGTCCGTATTGTTCGGTGGCAAGATGAAAGTGTTCTTAGAACATATTATGTGTCCTGGGATGTTCGTAAATAAACAAAATGGGTGTGTCCCGAGGACGCTATGCCTGTCCGTATTGGTCGCAGGCAAGTTGAAATTGTTTTAAGAACACAGGCTGTGTCCTAAAATGTTCGTAAAGAAACAAAATGGGAGTGCCCTTAGGACACTCTGCCGGTCCGTATTGTTCGCTGGCAGTTGAAACTGTTCTAAGAACACACTCGATGTCCTGAAATGTTCGTCAATGGACAAAATGTGGGTGTCCTGAGGATGCTGTCCGTATTGTTCGGTGGCAATATAAAAGTGTTATTAGAACATATTATGTGTTGTAGGATGTTCGTAAATAAACAAAATTGGTGTATTCTAAGAATGCTATGCCTGTCCGTATTGTTCGCAGGCAAGTTGAAACTGTTCTAAGAACACAGGCTGTGTCCTAAAATGTTCATAAAGAAACAAAATGGGAGTGTCCTGAGGACGCAATGCCTGTCCGTATTGTTCGAGACAAGTTGAAACTGTTCTAAGAACACAGGCTGTGTCCTATAATGTTCGTAAAGAAACAAAAATGGGAGTGTCCTGAGGACGCAATTCCTGTCCGTATTGTTCGCAGACAAGTTGAAACTGTTCTAAGAACACAGGCTGTGTCCTAAAATGTTCGTAAAGAAACAAAATGGAAGTCTCCTTAGGACGCTATGCCTGTCCATAATGTTTGCAGGCAAGTTGAAACTGTTCGTAGAACACACGCGGTGTCCTGAAAGGTTTGTCAACGGACGAAATGTGGGTGTCCTGACGATGCTGTCCGTATTGTTCGCTGGCAAGATGAAAGTGTTCTTAGAACATATTATGTGTCCTTGGATGTTCGTAAATAAACAAAATGGGGGTGTCCTGAGGACGCTATGCCTGTCCGTATTGTTCATAAGCAAGTTGAAATTGTTCTAAGAACACAGAATGTATCCTAAAATGTTCGTAAAGAAACAAAATGGGAGTGTCCTGAGGACGCTCTGCCTGTCCGTATTGTTGGCAGGCAAGTTGAGACTGTTCTAAGAACACAAGCAGTGTCCTGAAATGTTCATCAATGGATGAAATGTGGGTGTCCTGAGGACGCTGTCCGTATTGTTCGCTGGCAAGATGAAAGTGTTCTTAGAACATATTATGTGTCCTGGGGTGTTTGTAAATAAACAAAATGGGGGTGTCCTGAGGACGCTCTGCCTGTCCGTACTGTTCGTAGGCAGATTGAAACTGTTCTCAGAACATATCAAGTGTCTGGGAATGTTCATAAATAAACAAAATGGGGGTGTCCTAAGGACGCTATGCCTGTCTGTATTGTTTGCAGACAAGTTGAAACTGTTCTAAGAACAAACGCCTGTCCGTAACTGTTCGTTTCACTTGTGACACACTTTTAATCACTCCAGGACCCGAACAGTGTCCGTAGAACACCAACGCGCATGCGCAAAATAGTTTCAATGCATTTGGTGTCCTGCGGACACACGTTCCCTTCGCAGACATGTTCGCAAAGCTATCATGTGACTGCGACCACGATCAGCGTATGTTCTGATTGCGAACACTGTTCGTGTCCCCGAACAATTTAAAACTACTTTTTCAAGTAATCTATAATATTTTCCAACAAAAACTCACCGTAGAACAAGTCCCACATAGTAATCCTGAGTTTCTACATACTTTTTGTGACTTTTTGAAACCTTTTTTCTGTTCGATCTGTCCGCGGACAGCGCGCATGTCTGCGAACTGCGCTCAAGCACCCCTATAAAAGACCACGCCGTAGAGCTCATTCTCATTGTGTTTCTGGCTATCCTACAGAGCACAGCAAATTCTCCTGCCAATTTGCAGATTTTCAACGCCAAGCTGATGGCTTCCGTGGCTCCACTACTGCCACCTGGTGCTGCATCTGCCTCAGCACCGCCCCCACCCCCTCCACCAACATCACCTCACCAAAGGGCCTGAAGAGGGGAACAGAATGAGGATGCACAGGAGGATGAAGTGGATGATGAGAATGAGGTAGTGGAAGTCCCTACTACAATCACTCGGCGTGAGTCTTGGGTGTGGTGGTTATTTACCATTCGTGGTAATGGTCCTAAGGCGTGTGCGAACCAAGTCACCTGCAATGAGTGCAAAATGGTACTCAGTTGCGGGAGGCATGGTTTATACAGCTTTGGGACAACTACCATGAAGCGACACCTAAAGTCATTCCACTGGGGGGCCGTTCGTAAAGTTGTACCTTGCGAGGAGTGTAGCAGGTTGACTTCCTCTACTTCATCCTCTGTTTCCAATCCTGTCACCACAAGGAACACTCCTGTGGGACAGCGTATTCCTCAAGCTGCCTCACAGGCCATACGCAATGCTGATGACTCTTACTTTTCGAGGGTCACAGTTGTGTGTATGTACTGCGATGCAGTACTGTGCAGGGGGGGAGACTTTGTAGTGCCTTTGAGGCTATCGAAAAAGTCTGCTCACTACCTAAGTGAAACCCACTCTACATCTTCCTCTCTCAACTCGCCCTTTCCTATCCCTGTGGTTGGTGTCCCCCCTTACCCTCCTTTCCCCTCCTCTCCTAGTGTGTCTTGTATAAAAAACCCAAACAAATTTAAAACAACAACAAAACACATTCATCAATAGTTTGACATATAACTGTTCTAAATGGTAAAAAAAGACATAAACCATTGTCATATGCTCAACATGTTTCAGTCCTCTAAAGGGACCTTCGTCAGGAGTAGTGTCCACTAGACCCATAGAGGACTGTAACATGTTGAGCATATGACAATGGTTTATGGCTTTTTTACCGTTTAGAACAGTTATATGTCAAACTATTGATGAATGTGTTTAAGAGATGCTAATTTGAGCCTCTTTAGCCTTACCGATCTCCGATCAATTAGGATCGAAGCCTAGTCTAAAAGGCAGTGTTTGTCACTATTTAGGATTTGTATTTTTTATACAGTGTTTTATAATTGTCAACGTTTTTTATAACTTGTACTTTTATGATCTAATAAATTACACATTGATTATTTTCAGAACAGTTATGTGCTTAATGTTGATAACTGTTGACTAAGAGCTTTCTATCTCCTGTTTATATAAAGTTTTCACTACCCATCACAAGGTTGAGCACCCACCCAGGTGGTACTGATGGGACTCCCTCCTAAATTCAGTGTCAAGATATTTTCAAAATCGCTTCATTGCTATGCTACACTTTATTTGTAATAAAACTGCTCCTCCCCTTGGAGAAGTGCAACACTTCTTTTGGAGGAAAGAATACCAAGCCAGAGGAGTACCACATATCCACATGCTTTTATGGATTGAAGATGCTCCTAAATTTGGTCAAGACAGTAACGCCACTGTTTTACAGTTTATTGAAAAATATGTCACTTGTCAAATTACATCAGAAGCAACGAATAGTAATCTCCAAGCGCAAATTTTACAATTTCAAAGACACAAATGTGGCAAATATTGTTGTCGCAAATACAAAAACAAAGGGAAATACAAATGCCGCTTTGGTTTCCCTAGACCGGTTACAAAAACAGGTCAAGTGAACAGCTTCATGTCTTCAGTTAGGAATAGTGTTAAAGGTAAATCACCTAAAAATACATATTACATAAAAAGAACAGAAGAAGAAAAATATATCAATGATTACAATGCAATCATTGCCCACTTATGGAATGCAAACATAGATGTGCAGTACATTGCAGACAATTCCACTGCAGTTGCACGATATGTTACAGCATACTTAACCAAAGCAGAAAAAACAGAGCTACAAGACCTCTGGAATGACCTGTCATCAGACAAAACACTATCTCAAAAATTATACAACTTGGGCATACAAATGCTCTCCCATAGAGAATGTGGCTCCTATGAAGCAGCAGATCGTTTAACTGGTACTGCTTTGTATGGAAAATCTGAAAATATAGTATGGCTAAGTCTTGGTCCTGCTAAATCTAGAAAAATTGTTCTAAAATCATACAAAGATATAGAAACAATATCCAAACATGATCCCAACAGCCAAGACATTTTAAAAAACAGTTTGCTAGACACATACTACCCAAACAGAAGTACCACTTTGGAAACCATGTGTCTATACCACATAGCCCAAAACTTCACATACAAAAATAATATAAAACCCGATGAAAAAAAAGGTAAATACAGAGTGTCAAATTGTGAAGGCAGCTTAGTAAAACTCACCAAACCAAATGTAATTAATCATATCAAATTGTCATTAAAGACTCCTCAACATAAAGAAGTATATTACATGTCCCTGCTACAACTCTTTAAACCATGGAGAAAAGAAGAAGAAATACTAGATAACTATGACTCATATGGAGATGCTTTCAAAGCAAATGAAAGCACTATAACTGATGTAAACTTTACACAGTACAAAACAATGTTGCACAATGAACAGCAACACGAAGAAGAACTCCAGGCCCAACTAGATAAAGAAACTCCTGACAGTAGTCAACCTTCTGTAACAGGAAGCCAAGAACCACTGATAATAAATGAGGCAGAATTAGCTATGACAGAAGTAGAAAACACCATGTGTCAGTATGAACATAAAGAAGACTTAACTATACTACAATCAAAACTAAACAATGAACAACGTAGCAATTTTGAAGAAGTAACAAAAGAAATTGCACATGGTGTACAACATGAAAACAAAGAATGAACCTGCCAAAATTACAAACCTATACTACTGTACGTTAGTGGTGAAGCTGGTTCTGGCAAAACATTCTTAATCAAAATCATCAGTAAATTCCTTCAACAATTGACAAACAACAAACTGTCAGCTGTTGTCACTGCCCCCACAGGTTTAGCTGCCTACAACCTAGGCGGTGTCACTTTACAACGATTACTACTCCTGCCAGTAGAACACCAAAACAAATTAGACTATTACAAACTTTCTACAGAAGCTGCAATGGAACTACGGAGAGTATTAAAACAAATGAAAATGCTACTAATAGATGAAGTGAGCCTCGTCTCCAACCAAATGTTGGCCTTGATTCACCTCAGATTACAAGAAGTACTCAAAACAAACTACGAAGAGCTCTTTGGAGGAAAACACAATATTGTTTTCGGAGATCTTCTTCAATTAACACAAGTGAAAGGTGAGCCTATTTTTAAAACCTTAGGACACAAACTCTGCCATAAAACTGTTGGCAGCATTGGAAATGCCAACCTTTGGCAACATTTCCAATACAGAGAATTAACAGAAAATATGTGGCAATCTGCAGCTCTCCCTTATGCCAACATCTTAAAAAGTATTAGAGTTGGTATATTATCTCAAGAAGCACAAACAATATTGAAAACCCGGCACATTCATGCACTTTATGGCCATAATGTATGTGCTACGGATGTTATGGAACAGTTAGCCCACAAAAATGTAAATTGTATGGCCTTAATGCCAACTCTTGCAAGCTGTTTCAAATTCAATGAAACAATGTTAAAAAAAGAAATGCAACCAATAATTGAAATTAGCACCACAGACAAACTAGACATACATGGTATGACACTACCCATGTGTGAACAAGCCACAACAAGACTAAATATTTTAGAAAATTCAATCTCCAACACAGCTGGATTGGAAAAAATATTAAAATTATCCTTAAATTGAAGAGTAATGCTTAAACGTAACCTTGACATGGATCAAGGACTAGTTAATGGAGCACTGGGTACAGTTGTTGGTTTTCAAACATACCCATGTGACAACAACATTCAGTTTGTCAATATTCTCTTTGACAAACTTTCAGAAGTGAAAAGGATAGGACGCTCAACAGCTCAATCCCTTCTCTTCAAAGACATGTATGTACGAAGAGAACAATTTTCTCAAACTCTTGCATATGCAGTCACCATTCATAAATCACAAGGGGCCTCATTCCGAGTACGGCGCTAACCAATGGCGCTATTAACGCCTTGGTTGACGCCGTACCCGGACCGGCAGCGCCTTGGTGGATGGCGGAATTACCGCCCCATTCCAAGGTTGGCGGGGCGGTAATTCCCCAATCCCCATTTACCCTTCCCCATTCCCATTCTTGCCCCATAGGGCATAATGGGAGTGGGGAAGGCGTTAATTACGCCACCGTAAATTACGGTGGCGTAATTAACATCAAGGTCCCTTAGCGCCATGGATTTTAACACCTGCTAAAAGCAGGTGTTAAAACCTCCATGGCGCAAAGGGAACTCGGAGTATGGCGGTAAGGGATTACCGCCACCGCTCTCGTTAGCGGTGGCCGCTATCCCTTACCGCCATACTCGGAATGAGGCCCAAGGTCTTAACCTAGACAAAGCATTGATAGACATTGGTAACACAGTCTTTAAATAAGGCATGAGCTACGTAGCACTATCACACTTACGTACACTTGACGGTCTATTTCTAATCAACTTTGATGCAAGTAAAGTAAACGCTGATATTCCTTGCATTTCAGAATACAATAGACTTATCCTATTCCACAAAAAGAAAAATGTACTAAAAGAAAACTAAATCAAACAGAAATGCAACAGGATGTCACTGCAAATCCTCAAATCCTCAAATCCTCAAAAGAGATTAAAAGAAACTAATACTTCATCAAGTACCACGATCAAAAAAGAACCTATTAGGGAAAGTAAACCAGGTACTTCTTCAAAAAAGGAAGACAAACTCCAAAAAAAGCACTCAGATACAGAACTATAAGATAAACAGTTAGAATATGCCAACTGGTATCTAACTACCCCAAGATTTTCAATAACCAAACAGATAAATCAATACCACATTATAACAAAAAATAGACAGTTAGAAAATGCCAACTGGTATCTAACTACCCCAAAACTTTACAATATCCGAATAGATAAATCAATACCACTTCATTATAACAAAAAATATACTGTTTGAATAGGTCAACAGGTATCTAACTGCTCCAAAAATATGCAACAAGCCAATATATAGAGCATTAGACAGAAACAAGTGAACACTGAAAACAAAAAAACAAATAGAATGTAGCATAACAAAAAAAGTTTTTTTTTTAATCCAACATGGATTTTCTTTTCTCCCACAGACCCAATGATTTTAGCAACAAACACAGAAACTGAGCAAATTGCACAGTACACTGGTTTGTAATCTACTAAATATGAGGGTAAAAAAAAAATGTTGAATATTCAATGTTATAAGTTGTTACAAAATACCAATACTAGCATGATCTTTTCTTTTATCACAGAAATAAACAAGAAATACATGTACTACAGTTACTAAACCAAACAGTAAGTATATTATATTAAGTACAACCATCAGAGCAAATCACACCCATAGTGACTTATAACTGTGCTGCCTATATATGGACTTAATGTCCGCGGACATCATGAGTGTTCTTAGAACAGTTTCAACGTTGCTGCCTATACATTTGATCTTGTCCATGCACCCAAGACTACATGCCCTGCCCACAACCACCACAGCATATTACACCCATAGTGGCTTATAACTTCATTGCTTATAAATTTTTTCTTCGATCCCAAAGTTATAAACCACCATGGGTGTGATATGCTGCGGTAGTTGTGGCCAGGGCATAGAGTCTTGGGTGCATGGCCATGTGGCCATGCACCATCGCAGCATATCACACTCATAGAATCAAACATTTCAACTATACCATATGGACACTTTCAATGTCCGCGGACATCATGAGTGTCCTTAGAACAGTTTCAACTTGCCTACAAACAGTACGGACAGACATAGCGTCCTCAGGACACCCTCATTTAGTTTATTTACAAACATCCCAGGACACATAATGTGTTCTAAGAACACTTTGAACATGCTTGCAAACATGTGTTCTTAGAACAATTTGAAATTGCTTGCGAACAGAACAGACAGGCATACCATCCTCAGGACACCCCCATTTTATTTATTGACGAACATCCCAGGATACATAATGTGTTCTTAGAACACTTTCAGCTTGCTTGCGAACAATACGCAAAGGAGTAGTGTCCTCAGAACACCCCCATTTCGTTTATTTAGAACATTTTAGAACATCCGCGTTGTCCGCGGACAAAGCGAACAAAACAGGGGGGTCTACCACCTAAATAAATAAAACATTTAACCCATTTCTTACTCCGTCACCCTCCCCAAACACTTTCACACAACAACACACTGTATTAAATAGTATTTTTCAACAAAGTTTCACCGTGCTGTCCAAGATGACGGGCGTTCCTGAAAATCTGATGCCTTTCACGCTCTTCACCGTCCAATCACCGAACACGTTGCATGTCCGCGGAGCGAACAGGGAAGTGTGTCCGCGGACCGAACATAGATATCACTTTCTTTTGTGACCTACTTTTATCACCAAATTTGCAAGCCGATTGGCCAATCAGGACACCGTCCGCGGAGCGAACAGGGAAGTGTGTCCGCGGACCGAACATAGATATCACTTTCTTTTGTGACCTACTTTTATCACCAAATTTGCAAAAGAACGCTTTCGGGACCAGGCCGCTGCTCATGGTCTAACTTTGGCGAAAATCCATCCAGTGGTTTGGGCTATAGACGTGAGCAAAGTTTTTCCCCATTCAGTCTATGGGAAAAAAAGAAGTTTTGGGACCACCCTTATAACTTTGCCCCCCCTGAACCAAACCTCACCAAACTTTGACCCATATATTTTTTTTGCAAAGTTTGGTGAGGATTTGTCCAGGGAGAGCGAAGTTATAAACCGCCCAAAAAGGGCTCTTCCTACGGAAACAGCAACTTAACCATAACTACACAGCCACTATCATGGCTGTGTAATATATGACATGGCCACGGAAGTGCCCATGTAGTTATGGTTAAGTTGGTGTTTCCATAGGAAGAGCACGTTTTGGCTTATAACTTTGCTCCCCCTAAACGAATCCTCACCAGACTTTGCAAAAAAGGTATATGGCCCACTCTGAATTTGTTTGCAAAGTTTGGTGAGGATTCGTCCAGCGGGAAAAAGTTATAGGGTGGACCCAAAATGTCTTTTTTTCCCATAGACTGAATGGGAAAAAAAACTTTGCTCGTGCCTACACCCCAAACCGCTGGACAGATTTTCACCAAATTCGGACCAGGAGCAGCGGCTTGGTCCTGAAAGCGTGCTTTTGCAGATTTGGTGAAAATCCGTCCAGTAGTTTTTTTAAAAATGACCAAAACGTGGGCCATAAAAAATTAGTGATATCTGTGTTCGGTCCGCGCACACACTTCCCTGTTCGCTCCGCGGACAGTGTCCTGATTAGCCGATCAGCTTATGTCATGCGGACATGCGACATGCGACGTGTTCGCTGATTGGACGGTGTGGAGCGTGAAGCGCGTCAGATTTTCGGTGGCACCCGCCATCTTGGATTCGCGGACGTCCGCGGACAGCGTGGTGAAATTTGGTTCAAAATGTGTATTTAGTAGAGTGTGTTGGTGTGTAGGAGTGTTTGGGGAGGGTGGAAGAGTATGAGATAGGTTGAAAGTTGTGCTTTTTCATGTGGTAGAGGTTCTTGTTGTGTTCGATTTGTCTGCGGACATCATGGGTGTTCTGAAATGTTCTAAATAAACTGAATGGGGGGTGTTCTGAGGACTCAATATGTGTCCATTTTGTTCGGAAGCAAGCTGAAACTGTTCTAAGAACACTTGCGGTGTCCTGAAATGTTCGCAAATAAACAAAATGGGGGTGTTCTGAGGATGCTGTCCGTATTGTTCGTTGTCAAGTTGAAAATGTTCTAAGAACTCTCGCGTTGTCCTGAAATGTTCGTAGGAGGTGTCCTGAAGACGATGTCCGTATTGTTCCATCACAGCAAATCACACCCATAGTGACTTATAACTTTGCTGCCTATATAAGGACACTTTTAATGTCTGGGGACATCATGAGTGTTCTTAAAACAGTTTCAACTTTGCTGCCTATACATTTGATCTTGTCCATGCACCCATGACTATAGGCCCTGCCCACAACCACCACTGCATATCACACCCATAGTGGCTTATAACTTCATTGCTTATAAATTTGTTCTTCAATCCCAAAGTTATAAACCACCATGGGTTTGATATGCTGCGGTAGTTGTGGCCAGGGCATAGAGTCTTGGGTGCATGGCCATATAGCCATGCACCATCGCAGCATATCACACTCATAGAATCAAACATTTCAACTATGCCATATGGACACTTTTTGGGGCCGATTCATGGAACAAACGTGCGCCGAAAATCCATGCGCAAGCAGGCGCCAGGTAGCGCAAGCGCGAGAAACGCAGCACACGCGCACGTGAGCGATTCAAGGAAGACGCTGCGCGTGTTTCCCGCTGTGCGTGCGCCCAATCCAGCCATGGCGCACGCAGGCATACACGGCGTGCGCTACGCGCACAGCAAAAGCACACATAGCGCGGCGCACACAACGAACGTGGGCGGAACAGTGGGCGTAACACGCGGAATGGGGAATAATGCGTGAAAAAGAAGGCGTACTGCAGGGAACTACACGGAACGCCCACACGCACACGAACAACCCGTATTCATGGATCCGAATACGGAAACCCGCGCACGGCAAAAGACGCACACAGGCGTCAACGCGTCCGCCACACGAAGGCAGGCGGAAGCGTCCCCGCGCACAGTATAAAAGTGCACGCAAACAACAAACACGTATATACAGCTATGAGGAATGCCCCATTTGTCGCAGCACTGATCGTGGGACACCGCAGGAGGAGGAGAATAGCCAGGGCACGCATTTTCGCACCACGAACAAGCCTTTTTGGGATGCCTGACGACAAGGTCTATGGCAGGTATAGGTTTCCACTCCACATCATCCTAGACCTGGTCAGGGAGTGGGAAGATGACCTTACATCCCCCACCCTTTGCTCCCAAGCATTGAGCCCCTTGGAGAAGCTGCTCATGTCCTGCATTTTTTGGCCACTGGGTCATTTCAGCGGACTACTGCCATAGTGGGGGGTGTCTCACAGGCCACGCAGTCACGCTGCCTACACCAGGTACTGGCAATCATGACAGCGCGCCCCTCAGTCCGCAGGCACATATACATGCCCAGAACACCCGCAGAAAGGCAGGCCGTTGTCCTGGATTTTTTCAGGGTGGCACACTTCCCCAAAGTGCTCGGTGCCATAGATTGCACCCATGTGGCCCTACGTCCACCTAGGGCCACTGATCACATCTACCGAAACCACAAGCAAAGGGAATCATCACCTCTGTCTATGCAAACTACCCTGGCTCCACCCATGACAGTTTCATATACGGAATGTCCGCCCTGAGCCGGGCCCTGGAAGCTGGGCAGCATGGCGACACATGGCTCCTAGGTGAGTACAAATGCCCTTGCACATGCATGCATGTCACACATACACACACAAATAAACAAACCACAATAATCACAACCATTTACACCTCCCCAGGGGACAGTGCCTACCCTCTGAGCAACCACATGATGACGCCAATCCGGAACCCCACCACACCACCCCGGGTAAGATACAACGCCGCCCATATTGCAACCAGGGCCATAGTGGAGCGCACATTCGGAGTGCTCAAGTCACGTTTCCGCTACCTTGACCGCTCTGACGGGCAGCTACTCTATGCACCACCAGTAGTGTGCAGGATCATTGTGGCAGCATGTGTCCTGCACAATGTTGCAACACGGCAGGGCGTCCCGGTGGACATGGTGGTGCCCCCACATCCCAAACCACAGGCACAGACGCTGCCCATGGGAGGGGACAGGGCATGTGGCGAGGAAGCCCGGACCCAGCTTGTGGCCACATTTTTCACCTACACTCCCACCCCTGCGGAGTGCACACAGGCCTGGCATATACCAGGTGACAATCGATGATGACAAAGAGACAGTCAACTGTCACAACCCTACCACCCTGAGATAGTTGCCATGGAAGTGCCACATCGTCTGCATCCCTAGCTACTTAAACACCAAAAGGCACACATATGACATGACATGATATGGCCTATACACAAGTATTTCAAGGTGCGATGAGGCAGGGAGGGGGGAACAAGGGAAGACAGACAACGGTACTACTAGGCCAGGTGTCATTGAGATTGTGCAAGTGCAGGGGTAGGGGGAAGGGAAAAGTGCAAGGGGAAGGGGAGGGGGGTTGCAGTACAGGGGAAGTAGACCAAAAAACAAATACATAGGCCAGCTGGTGGCAACTGCAAAGGTAAGTGCAGACAAGTGCTGGGAAGTGGGGGCTGTAGGGATAGAGAGACAGTACCGCAGTGCAGGGGTTGCCAGGGAGGCCAGGGACCAAGGTCGGTGAGAGTGGCCTAGTTGCAGATCCAGTGCAGTTCCAGTAAAGAATTTTGCAAGGGAGAGGCAGAGAGAAAGCAGAAGCAAAGAGGAAGGTCTTGAGGTGCTTCCCGAACCGGAGATGGTTCCCCTCAAGTTCCAGTGAGGCAGGAAGGCTGTTCCAGAGGGAGGACCCTGCCGCGGAGAGAGATCTACCCCCAGCTAGTTGCTCTGAGAAGCGGATGACCCTGACATGCAAGGTGTGCATCACACACACCTGCAAAACAGGCCATGGCCATCACTGTTATGTCACTCAAACCCTCCCAAACCACAACATGACATGGCAAGCAATACCTATACACCAACACAGTAACAATAAGGTACACATTGCCATGTCCAAAATGTACAGTGGCATCAGACAATGATGCCTGACCTGGAATCAGATGAAATGACAGACAAACAACCTCCGACCCAAAATAAGTAATTTCCAAATGCATTACAAGAGTTGTAGACGTAACATAACAATGAATGCCTGTCTACATGCACATTGTGCATTGCAAAATCAACACTGCAGCTTCTGTGTGCTGTGTCCTACTCCTGCAACCCACTGCTCAGCGCACAGCACAGTGAACAGCCATTGTGTGTGATGCACACCCTGAGCATCACATCTAAGCGACAGACGACATCAAAAAGCAAATTAGGCATGTACAGGATCCATAATTGGTCACAGAACATGTGCTGCAGGGACACAGTGGGCACCAGAAGGCAAACAGTGTACACGTGGATATGCAAGGGTGGGAGTACATGTAGTGCATCAGAGTGCAAGTGTGTGGGTCAGCAAGGACATGCACTCAACATATGCATGTGCAATCAAGTGACCATCAGTGTTCTCTACACATCACATGTGAACATTCACCATGTGTACACCCCAGCATGTCAAACCATAACTATCTCCTCGCACCTGAAAGGTAAACACAACACATGAACAGGCATTGATCAGCAGAACACAACATGTACATAGGATACCACCATTACAATGTCAGGGTTCCCATCACACTGCAGGGCAAGGCAACTATCAACAACAACCCCCCCCCCCCCTCCCTCACAAATGACCATGACCCACTGAACAACTGCACCTGGGTCATGGAGCCTTCAACCTTCAATTCCACCTGGCCACAGGATCACCTTTACCCTTCGTCACCATCTCCCACCTTGTGTGTAAAAAGGTGCCTGCACCCTCAGAATCCACACTCATTTCCAAAATCACAAAATCCAAGCCATAAAAACAAAACAGAACACCCTCCAGTAGAAGACTTGACGTAGCAGTACCTCACAAAGGCCAAGTACTACCACAATGATGCAACAACCAAGGTGGCACAGTAAAACAATGTCACAACAGGATGTGAACCATGTGTGGTACATAACATAGGATGATGCACCATGAACAGATGTGTACTGTCACAGGTCCCATGTACAGGCGCAGGAGTGTCACGAAACAACCACCCCCACTGTGTCCCGGGTGCCTGCAAGGTCAAACTCACACAGGCCCCTGAGACCCTGGTGGGGAAGGAGGTTCAGGGATATGCAGTCGGGACAGGTGTTGGCACACTGGATAACTGGAATGAGTGGCAGGAGAGGGGAGGAGGAATGACACATGAAAGTAGGGAATGCACGAAAATGTACCACCTGCATGAACACATGCACAATCCAAACAAACTTGGACATCATTGTCATGGCCTTCTGCAGTCCAGGCTTAGGAGTGGTACGAACCAACCACCCCCTCTAGGGTTTTGGCGCCTGCAATTTCGGGGCTTACACAGGCATCCACAACCCCAGCAGGGAAAGAGGGTTAGGGAACGTTGCTTGGATAGGTACGGGAAGCAGGAACACCAGGTAGAGGGTACAGGGTTCAACATTGCATAGGATTCCGGGTGATTAGGGGGAAAAAAACATACCAAATTGAATCACACATACATCCATGCATTAGTGCACCCCCCAGCAAGCCTATGCAGAGCAGTTTGAAAGAAAAACAACAAGACACTTAGCTCTGGTTTTGAGTGCTGGCCTCCTGCCTGCGCACTCTCAGGTCCGGTTACAGGAGCACTGCAATGCTGCAAAGAGAGCCACAGTCAACAACCTGTACGTGCCAATTACACAAAAACACACCACCAAACATGCCCCATAGCAACAAACTACTCTACAAACAGACAATCTGGTGTAGATGCTCCGTACCCATATATAACATTACCCTTGTGACGGGTCATACACAGTCAATGCAGTAAGTCAGCCGCCGGTGGGTGCGTGGCAAATGTGATTCAAGTGACAATACTGCAAATGATGCTGGGACAGTAAGCAGGACACATGATGAAAACTCTGGATTCCGGCCATGTGTGAAGAAGACACAACAACAGTCGGACAGAGTCATTGGCCATTGAACAGGCTGAGGCCTGTGAGCCACACAGATTGTCAGACCCTAAACATGTGTGCAACGCAGGACTGAGCCACAGTTGACATGGGAAGGCTGATGATATGGCAGGCAATGTATGTAACCAAGGACTTATTACAGTGATCATCCAGTCAAGGACACATAGGAGCATGCGTGCAATGCACATTGAGCATGAATGGGCACTCATGTCCCTGCGGGACATCTGACCTATGCACAGTACAAGTGAGATACCCTGCATCAATTACTAAGGCTGTACCACACGGCATATGTTTTGCAGATTCTACGCTGGAAGTTAGCATCTACACAGGACGCATGAACAAGAAAGTACACATTGGCAAGATTGAAGAACACCAGTGCAAAGGTGGAACTGGGGTGCAGAGTGACGGAGGAGGGGCAAGGGAGCATGCCTACATGGAGTCCCCGCATGCAGGCAGAGGAGACATGCATGACGGAAGCATTGTATTACTTACACATCAGAACCATGTACACGTCACATGTAGCAGCAATCATGCACAACACATCCCACAAGTGAAACACGTCCTCAACAAACACGCATCAACACTCACTGGACTGGGCATCAAAGTCCAGCATCTCCCCCACTCATTCGACCAATTCAGGTGCTATGAACTCCGCATGCGGAGTGAGCTCTTCCTCCTCTGGTGCAGGCCAACCGCCAGTCACCAGAGTCAAGTTGTAATTAGAGGCACGCTTAGCCTTAGTGCTGCGTTTGATGTCATTCCAACGCTTTTTGCACTCTTGCGCCGTGCGCACCTCATGGCCGAATGAACTGCCATGTTCCGCAACATGCTTCCAGTGGGTGTCACGTTGGGCAGCCGTAGTCTGACTATTGGCACCCACTAGCATGTCACGGCTGTGGCCCCGCACGTAGTCCACGAGGAAGTCCAGTTCCTGCTTACAGAAAGGCTTCTTCCTCGACTTGCAGGAGGTCGTGGCTGTGTGTGGGGTCCCAGCCTGTGCTGCAGGTGCAACTTTCCTCCTCTTGGACTGTGGCGCAGACCCTGGCTGGCTAATGCCGCCCTGACCAGTATGGCCAGTGGGTTCGGTGGATTGAGCCAAGGGAGTGGCAGGAGGAGGGATGACCAAAGGCCTGACTTGTGTCAGTGGCAGCTGGGTGCCCACTAATAGACCCTGCGCAGCAACATCAGCTGTGGCAGGGTCATTGACCGCAACGGTCCTGGTTGGCAGACTCACAACCGGGGTGCTGTTGGGTGCATCTGCCCCTGCACTTGCCAACACCCGGCTGTTCGGGGCAGCAGATGACATGACTGCCCCAGGGACACGTGTCTTGGCCTGAGCAGCCCGGCCTGCCCCTATGGTTTCCCTCCTGGCCTGTTGGAGATCTACCAAGGGCTCCTCAAGTGCCAACGCAGCCTGTGCTGGCAGACCCCAAGCCTGGGTGGCGGTGTCCACAGCTGCACCTGCAGCTACCACTACCCTTGGGTCCGTGGCAGTCGATGAAATGGACTGCCGGGTCACATGGGCGCCAGTGCCAGATGCAGAAGCTGCATCCCCCGGAACCACAGGGGGTGGTGGCATGACTGCACCGACACATGGCACAACATTGTGCTCAAGTGGCGCACCCCTGCCTCTTCCCCCTCTGTGGCCACCCTGGACACCCTGGAGTCCCCCTACTCCCTGGTCACCACGGCCATGTCCCCGACCACGCCCGCCACGAGGAGGACGCCCAGCTGAGGCGCTCCTCACCTTTGGTGGCCTCCCAACCATGGCACAGATGTAGTAGTGCCGGCACAGATGGAGTGGTGCCAATGGGAGGTGTACACCACAATTGACCTGGGCAATTGGGGTGAAGTGGGTGGGCAGCAAGATGTTAACAGCCCCCCTGCACCTGCAAGGCTCTATGTGACCCCAGTGATGTAGTGACGGGTCACGCAACGCTCAGGCACCCCAAAACTGCAGTAAAACCGTGCACGCAACCCTGCAGCCTACGTGTGTGGATTCAACCTCCCGCAGTACGCGGTGGCACCCAGTAACACGAATAACGCGTACGCGTGGGACACGCAGGCTACTATGACATCGAAAATGGGTGCGATACACAGGGGCACCCGCAGTGGGAAGAAGAGCGTGTGGGACTCACCGTCTGACTAGCACGATGCAGAAAAACACGCATAGCCAATACCCCCGCCAAAAGAAGAGATACGTCCTTGATAGCTGTGAAGTTGTGATGGCGCGCGAAACAACAGGAAGCAGCAACACACGTCGGTCTCCACGAAAGGCACGTACAGCGAACTGCTGGGCCCGCTCACCTTTAACCCGTGCTGAGGGAAACGCATGCGCGCGTCACGTCACTTACGCGCATGGGCCCTTTCCTCGTATTACACGCGGACGTACAGTTTTTCACGCGCGCTGAAATGCCCATGCACGCCTGTGCGCGTCACGTCACAGGGGCGCTTGCGCTTGAGGGGCCTTCTGTCCAGTGAAATTGCGTATGCATGCAGACACGCTTACGCACTAAGGGCCTTTCCTCGAATTACACGCTGACGTGCAGAATTTTCACGTGCCAAATCACTCCGTATCAAGCTGGCCACGCGTAAGCACACGGAAGTCCACGCTCCTACCCAGAAGGCCGAATTACTGCCCCCCAGAGCCCCGAGCACGCTCCCACCTGCCATTTGCTGCTGCCTGACTGCCTGCTGCCCACGTGCCCTGCCATTTGCTGCCTGCACATCAGCCAGGGGTGCTGTTGCTGTGACCACCCCTGCTGGAACCGAAGACTCCCGACTGGGATTCCATCGCTCAACAGCCCAGCCCCAGGACCCAGTTGCCCACCCACTCCTGCCTCTGGGGTTGTCATGTCGGGCACTGCAACATCTGGCACCACTGACAACCCCCGGCCAGAGGGGCACCAGCTTCAGTGCCAGGGAAGTTGGTGTCCTGGTGGAGCAAGTCCTGGGGCAGTATGATGCCCTCTTTGGAAGTTCCCGCACTGACTAGGAAGGACGGACTCGGATCTGGACTGACATCGTGACTGCCATCAACGCGGTGGGGGTGGCAGTCCGCGACTGTCAACATGTCAAGAAGCGCTGGGAGGACTTCATGTCCAGGACCCTGAACAAGACCCGGCGCCTCTTGAAGGCAGCGGATGCTAAGGGGCGCCGGGGCCACTTGTCGGAAGATCAGATGAGGGTCCTGGAACGCATATTCCCAGCGCTCCACGTCCAGGTCCTTGAGAGGCAGACCCGTCTGGAGTCGAGCGGTAAGTGTACATGCATCATGATTGTGAGCTGTGCGTGTGGTGATGTTTCAGTAGTGTGCAGGTTGCACATCTGTTTGTATGGGGTCGAGTATGGGTGGGGGTGTACAGGGCCGTGAGGCTAACACATGCAAGGGCTGTAATGTGTGAGACATGGATGGTGCTTGTGTGTGTAGGCTTGCATGCCAAATGCAGTTGTGTGGGCACACATGTTTGGATGAATGTGTATGTAAGTAGACATGTTCGTGATGTCACGCATGTATGTTGTTTTCGGCTGCATGTATCAGCACTGTGTACATGTGCATTTGTGTGTATTTGACAAGGGTGCAACAGTGATGCAACATGGATGCATGTGACAGCGGGATGTGGAAGCCTGATTGGCAGATGTGGCATAGATGCCCATCTCAACACTGCGACACTTGGCAGGGGTGTACACATGCATGCAAGTGTGGTGGTGTGTGTACATGTGTAGTGCACTTCCTGTGTTGCATGTGATGTCTGGCTCAGCTTTGCCTGCTCATGCTGTTGTATGTGTATGGATGGTGCTGGCAGTTGCGATATGGCTGTGGTATGGCTCATGTGTGCGAGTTGAAATGACATGTGTGTTAGGGATTGTGATGGCATGTCTGAGGTTTGCCAATGCCACTCATGTACAACTGTCATGTGTGTATGTGTCCATTGTACAGTGCCCTGATGCCTGTGTTTTATTTCTCCCTGTCTGCAGCGTCAACTGATGAAGAGGGCGGAGAAGGTGCTGTGGAGCACAGCGGCGGGGATCCCACCGCCAGCCGGAGACGCAAGGCCCGTCTCCCCTCCCATGTTGTCATCTCGTCGGGGAGTGAGGAGTCCGGTGCTGCGTCCCAGGCCACCGCTGTCGGGGGGAGGTCCAAGAGGCGGAGTTTGGAGTTGGACTCCTCAGCAGCAGAAGGGGCAGCTGGGACCCCACAGGGCCCAACGGGGGAAGATGGCACGGAGTCATCCAGGTTGGTGGGGGGTTTGGTGGAGGAGGAGGTCGTGCAAGCAACAGAGACGGGGTCTGGAGGTGGGGATCCCACTGGTGCTAGTGGTGCAGTGCAGGACCAGGGACAGGAGGCAGCACAGGCCGCCGCGGAGGTGCCTGTGTGCAATCCTGTCCCTGATCCTGTCCCTGCATCATCTTGCACCAGCAGGGATGCCTACGTCCAGATCCGTTTTCAGGCAGGGGATGAGCTAACGACAACTGGCCTTCCTCTGCCAGCGGACGTGGCTATCCGGGTCCGGGTTGAGCCTGTCCTGACTGGTGTGGCGTTGCGTCAACGGGCCATGCGAGGTGACCTGCAGTCTTTTCATGAGGAGACTGCACGTCATCTTGAATGGCTCGTTGACCGCGTCGGCCTACTGGGACAGGTCACCCAGGCCGGATTCCTCCGTTTGATGGGGCTTGCTACGACCCCCTACTCAACTGAACCCCCTATGCACCAGTCGTCCTCCGTGCCATCTTCCCACCCATCAGTCACCTGGGTGCCCTGTGGAGCTGCCTCTGACGGTGCGGCCAGGCTGGTGGAGGAGGCATCCCTGCCACAGTCGGGAGTCGGACGTCCAGCAGGGGTGGACACATCAACGACTGCACCCCAGCCGGCGGAGGACGTGCAGGCAGCAGGAGGCAGTGCACGGGCAGAGGCACAGCAGCAGCAGCAACGTGGTGGGACCCATGAAGGCTCGGGGCCTTCAACATCGGAGGGGCAGGCATCGGCCGGAGGGCAGGAGGACCCAGGACAGAGAGTGTCTTCCGTGTGGCAGCGGTTGGGCCACGCCATAGATGCGGAGCGGCAGCGGGCGGAAGAGGCACAGCTCACAATGGTCAGGGCCGAGAACTCCATGCGGAGGGCCCTGAGGGGGGCCGAGTGCCTCGAGGCAATCCGCAGGGGGTTGGAGGTGGACACGTCGATGGCCCTGCGGACTCTCGGGGCCATGGAGGAGGACCGCCTCCGGGTCATTGAGCAGGAGTTTGATGATGCCCTGGCCCGGGACATCCAAAAGTGAGCCGTCAGACTAGCCCGCTGCCCTTGTACATAGTTATGTAGTTAGTGTTAGGTTTCCTTTGTTTTTGAATTTATTTTGGACCTTTTGGACAATGGGCCACATTTTTGTATATCGTTTTTTTTATTAGTTAGTGTTGTTAGATAGGTTTCATTTCTTTTGTTGGGATAATGGACCCTGGCTTGTTCGTCTGTACATAGTTCACTGTTGGATTTTCTTTTTCTTTCTCAATTTACCCATGGAGCAATGGCTTTCAATTATAATTTTCCATTGGATTTTGTTTTGTGGACTTTGACTTTGGACACCATTCCTTTGGATTATGATTTTTGGTTTTGCTTTTTTTCACGGACATGCTTCTTTTCATTTTTGTACATTCCCATTTCTGTTTCTTTATTTTTGATTCAATTTATGTTTCCTTTAATACATATTTTTTGATCGAACTTCACTGTGTAGTATCATCTCATTGGTTTAATGCATATCATGATATGGGTTTTGAGATTCACTGACAACCATTGGGTGTATGTGAGGGACATGTGTTTGTTTCCAAACTTGCAATTGGTGTTCTGTCATGTTATTGCCATTTCTGAGTGGGTGGATGCAATACTCGGGTGGGTGTTTTGCATTTGGAGGCTGACCACAGGGACCAGGGATCTAGATTGTGATGACATGTTGGCTGGGGAACATGAGTTGGACATGGGTGGAGGCCTGCTGGCAGGTGCCCCACAGTGCTGGGGGGTGGGGGTGATAGGGGACAGGAGTGGGGGCCTGCTGGCAGGTGCCACACAGTGCTGGGGGGTGGGGGTGATAGGGGAACATGAGTTGGACATGGGTGGGGGCCTGCTGGCAGGTGCCCCACAGTGCTGGGGGGTGGGGGTGATAGGGGACAGGAAAGGGGGCCTAGTGGAGGCTGCCCTTGCACTGCTGGGGGGTGGGGGTGCAGGGAACATGAGTTGGACATGGGTGGGGGCCTGGTGGAGGCTGCCCCTGGTGGCTGGGGGTGCAGGGGGACATGTGGTGGTGGGCAGTAGTGCAAGTTGACATGTGGGTTGGCTGGGGGGCATGGCCATGGTGGATGGGGTGCCTGCAGGACATGTGCAGGGTCGGCCCCTGTGGTGTGGGCCACCTGCAGGGGGCATGGAGGGTGTAGAGGGAACACATGGGAGGACCCACATGTGCAATTCACGTGTGGTGCTCCCCGCGCACCCCTGTAATACACGTACCCTGCTGATTTTGCGTGTGAAACTTCCCGCGCACCCCAAGATACACGTACCCAGGACATTCGCGTGTGAAACTTCCCACGCACCCCGAAATACACGTAGCCAGGACATTCGCGTGTGGAACTTCCCGCGCACCCCTGATATACATGTACCCTGCTGATATCGTGTGTGGAACTTCCCGCGCACCCCGAAATACACTTAGCCAGGACATTCGCGTGTGGAACTTCAAGCGCACCCCTGAAATACACGTACCCAGCTGAAATGACGTGAGGTACTTCCCGCGCACCCCAGTGATACATGTAGCCCGCTTGCCATGCTGGTACAGGGTTAGCGCAGCCCTTTACGCTGGATTGGGGATTTTGATGGCTTTTCCCTGCATGAGAGGCGTTCTTGGGGGCGTAACTGGCGCTGCTGCAGGGTTGCTGCGCCACTGTGCGCCGCAGCTGGTTTTGGTAGCTGGAATCCATGAATACGCTGTGCGCGGAAATGGGTTTTGGCGCACGCGGCTGGCGCAGGGATTCGCACGCACACACTGTGCGCCAGCCGCGTGCGCCACTTGTGCGATAAATTCTATGAATTACCCCCTTAGTGTCCGCGGACATCATGAGTGTCCTTAGAACAGTTTCAACTTGCCTACAAACAGTATGGACAGACATAGTGTCCTCAGGACACCCTCATTTAGTTTATTTACGAACATCCCAGGACACATAATGTGTTCTAAGAACACTTTGAACATGTTTGCGAACATGTGTTCTTAGAACAATTTGAAATTGCTTGCGAACAGAACAGACAGGCATACCGTACTCAGGACACCCCCATTTCATTTATTGATGAACATCCCAGGACACATGATGTGTTCTTAGAACACTTTCAGCTTGCTTGCGAACAATACGGACAGGAGTAGTGTCCTCAGAACACCCCCATTTCGTTTATTTAGAACATTTTAGAACATCCGCGTTGTCCGCAGACAAAGCGAACACAACAGGGGGGTCTACCACCTAAATAAATAAAACATTTAACCCATTTCTTACTCCCTCACCCTCCCCAAACACTTTCACACAACAACACACTGTACTAAATAGTATTTTTCAACAAAGTTTCACTGCGCTGTCCGCGGACGTCCGCGAATCCAAGATGGCGGGCGTTCTCAAAAATCTGACGCGTTTCACGCTCTTCACCGTCCAATCAACGAACACGTTGCATGTCCGCGGACAGGACGCAAGCCGATTGGCCAATCAGGACACCGTCTGCGACCGAACATAGATATAACTATTTTTTTGTGACCTACTTTTTTCACCAAATTTGCAAAAGCACGCTTTTGGGACCAGCCAGCTGCTCATGGTCCTAATTTGGTGAAAATCCGTCCAGCGGTTTGGGCTATAGACGTGAGCAAAAAAAATGTTTTTTTCCCCCAATCAGTCTATGGGAATAAAATAAGTTTTGGGACCACCCTTATAACTTTGCTCCCCATGAACCTCCTATAAATCTTGATATAGTGCAAACTAAGCATACCAAAAAAGTATTTTAGCAAAAATGTTCCATTACAGAGTCCTGCAAAATCTTATTGAAACAAGAGAAAATCAAACTCAACCCTTAAAACCTATCATAGGAAATTAATCTTAGAAGTGTTGAAAGACAGTGCAATCCTTCTCAAAAGAAACTTATTTATTTTAGTGTTAAACAAAATGAAACCACTAACAAAACTAATGACTAAATTACAAAAAAGACTTCTCAATAAATGAAATGTCAACAGAAATAACTTCTTAAATATCTGTGGAGGTGAATGGAGTCACACTACGAGCACAAAACCATACTTTAATGAAGAAGCATACAAACAAAAGCAAACAAATACAATTGCCATACATAGCAGTGGACGAGGTTATGAAAAGGTTAATAATACCATAATGGAACAAGAAATACTACTTACAAAAATATCCCCAGAAAACTTAGAATTACCTCTCCATTCAACTGAATCAGAACGTCTAGTGCAAATGGCCATGCACGTCAATGTGTAACATTCCCAAAGAATCGTTCAAGTCTTTACGCCAATTCCTCAATTAATATGTGAAAGGCAAAGACAAAATGAAAATTAAACTACTGCAAAATCTGGATACCTGTCCAGTGCGCAAGTACACAGGACTACAAGGACATTCATTGGCCTGCATTTCAGGACCTAATTGCAAAACCACCTTCCATTATATCAAAATGATATGAATACATCATTCAACTATAGGAAATCTAGTGTATAAACTGTACTATGCTAAAAGTCCTGCTTTAGCACTACCCAATTTAAATAACATTCTTCTACATGGTACAGCAAAAGACCTACTTGAAGAAATCGACTATATCCAGAAAAAATATTTTGCACATGAAATCCACTTACAGAATGAAATAGCTTTAAAGCAAATTAGCAACAATTCTATGCATGGAAACCTTCTACTACACACATACAAAAAAGAAATACTGAAATTTAAAAGTACATCTGCTGAAATACCAAACCATGTGTGTGTATGTTGCCATAGAACTTTTTATAAAAGTAACACAAAAACTATAGACCTAACATATAAAATAGAAAACAAAGAAGATTCTAAAAGGTTTGAATTAGCTCTCTACCTTATAGCAGAAAACAAATACGAAAAAACTGACCCCTTAATACTTTGCAGTTACTGCACTACAAAACTTGACAACAACCAAACTCCTTCACGTGCTATCACAAATAATTTGGAATTATATCCACTACCAAAACCCCTACAACAACTCAATTTATATGAGAGCATCATAATTCAAACAGTGCACCCCTTTCAAGCAATAATACGCCTTCAACCAAAAACAGCAAAATCACCTCCCTCTGAATTAGTGGAAGGTATTCATGGAAAAGTAGTGTATTTACCATTAGATCTAAAAGAAAATGGGCACTCTCTAGGAGTGCAACGTCCAAAGGAGCAATCTTTAATTATCTTAGTAAATGGTGTACCTACAAAAGACAAAAAAAATTGGCAACAACTGGTAGATTTACATAAAGTTGGACAAGCTTTGCAATATCTAAAAGACAATAATGATTACTACAAAGAAATTAATATTGAAGAAAACTTGAAGGATACCACTGAAATAATTCAAGAGACACAAGAAGCTGGTCAATTTAAGCTCCTAGATCCTGCTACAATATCCAATACTTTAGACCATTATACAATTCACCCATTGCATACTAATGACACCGTAGAAGATGCACTAGAAACGTACCAAATGCGTCAAACAAAAGGATCACCAATCAGCATATGGGAAAAAAGTATAGAAGCACATGCTTTTCCTCTACTTTTTCCTACTGGCAAAGGAGGAAGGTACGATGATAGACCTATTCAAATAACAGCATCAGAATATCGGTCATTACGGATGTATTCTGAAGATCCCAGATTTAGACAAAATGTGGAATATATATTCCACCTACTCTTTGAAAGTGAACTAGCAACTTTATGTTACGGAGTTGCACACACATTAAAATCAGGATCCCACTTTCAAAATATGTCAGCTACACAATTATTACAAAAAAGGCAACAAAAAGATGAGGTTTTACAATCAAATATTACAAATCTATTAGCAAATATGCATGGTACTAAAGAATACTGGTTTCGACGTCACTGAGATGTACGTTGTATGATAAGAAACCTTGGCCCACCCACTTGGTTTGTTATATTAAGTTGTGCAGAATATGTGCATGGGAAGAGTTACATGATTTCCTACGCATATCATACAAACACAAAACAAACATAGATACACTAACACCTGGAGAACTTTGTTCTCTAGATCCTGTTAATGTTTCATGATATTTTCAGCTCTTAGTCAACAGTTATCAACATTAAACAAATAACTGTTCTGAAAATAATCAATTCGTAATTTATTAGATCATAAAAGCACAAGTTATAAAAAACTTCGACAATTATAAAACACTGTATAAAAAAAAAAAATCCTAAATAGTGACAAACACTGCCTTTTAGACTAGGCTTCGATCCTAATTGATCGGAGATCGGTAAGGCTAAAGAGGCACAAATGAGCATCTCTCAAACACATTCATCAATAGTTTGACATATAACTGTTCTAAATGGTAAAAAAGACATAAACCATTGTCATATGCTCAACATGTTTCAGTCCTCTATGGGTTGTTAAAGGGACCTTCGTCAGGAGTAGTGTCACTGATAAATCTATATTTAATGACACTACCCATGTTTGAACAAGCCACGAGAGTAAATAGTTTAGAAAATTCAATCTCCAACACAGCTGGATTGGAAAAAATATTAATATTATCCTTAAATTGCAGATTAATGCTTAAACATAACCTTGACGCAGATCAAGGACTAGTTAATGGAGCAGTGGGTACAGTTGTTGGCTTTCAAACATACCCACGTGACAACAACATTCAGTTTGTCAATATTCTCTTTGACAAACTTTCAGAAGTGAAAAGGATAGGACGCTCAACAGCTCGATCCCTTCTCTTCAAAGACATGTATGTACGAAGAGAACAATTTTCTCTAACTCTTGCATACGCAGTCACCATTCATAAATCACAAGGTCTTGCCCTAGACAAAGCATTGATAGACATTGGTAACAGAGACTTTGAAGAAGGCATGAGCTACGTAGCACTATCACGCTTACGTACACTTGACGGTCTATTTCTAATCAACTTTGATGCAAGTAAAGTAAACGCTGATATTCCTTGCATTTCAGAATACAATAGACTTTGTTCACTATACACCCCCATCTAAAAACATATCCTATTCCACAAAAAATAAAATGTACTAAAAGAAAACTAAATCAAACAGAACTGCAACAGGATGTCACTGCAAATCCTCAAAAGAGATTAAAAGAAACTAATACTTCATCAAGTACCACAATCAAAAAAGAACCTATTCAGGAAAGTAAACCAGGTACTTCTTCAAAAAAGGAAGACAAACTCCAAAAAAAGCACTCAGATACAGAACTACCTGATCCATTTAAACTACTTCAAATGTAAATGGTGTAAATTGCTGCGCAAATGTAGCAATGAACATTCTATTTCAATTACCACCAATAGTTGACAACATTTACTTACACAGTACAGACCAATTGTGTTTGCAAATGTTAGTACTTCACAGAAATGCAACAAACAATCCTGACAACACGTATAGTGTTTATGGATTAATACAACAATTGGACTACTGTGCTGGAATGGTGAAATTCACTATAAACTCACAGGAAGATCCACAAGAATTTATAATGTACTTACTACAAGTCTTGGAAAACAAAATCATACCTATAAATGAAATCTTCCAGATTTCCTACATGTGGAAACATACATGCACTCTGTGCAACTATGTGACACAAGAACAAATCCCCAATGAGCGCTTTGTGTTTGTATCAATACCTAATTGTGAATCCGTTCCATTTCAGCAACTTGTACAAAATGCAAACCATGGTAGATTATGTACTACCTGCAATTCAGATAATCGCTCCACCTTACTAATACAAATACATAGTAAATACGTAATACTAATGCTTCTACGTTACAATGCAAATGGTACCAAAAACAACTGCAAGCTGACTGGATTCACACATGGTCAAGTATCACTTGGTAAAAAAAACCTTCACAACAATAGGTATAATCTACCACGCAGGAGCCACAACCAATGCAGGTCACTATACTGCATATATAAAAAAGAATTGTGGATGGTTTGAATGTGATGATAGTACCATTGCTCTAAAGCAGAGATTACCTGCAAATCTTACAAACGCTTTTTTAATCTTCTTAAAACCAAAATGTATTAACTAAACGGTACTTAAACATTAACTAAACTTTTATTAGAAAACTATAAACTGTTAAAATATGCCAACAGCTATATAACTGCCCCAAGATTCTACAACTAAACAGATAAATGAATGCCACTAAATTATATAAAAAAATAAACAGTTAGAATATGCCAACTGGTATCTAACTACCCCAAGATTTTCAATATCCAAACAGATAAATCAATACCACTTCATTATAATTTCTTAAAACCAAAATGTATTAACTAAACTGTACTTAAACATTAACTAAACTTTTATTAGAAAATTATAAACTGTTACAATATGCCAACAGCTATATAACTGCCCCAAGATTCTACAACAACTAAACAGATAAATGAATACCACTAAATTATATAAAACAATAAACAGAATACGCCAACTGGTATCTAACTACCCCAAGATTTTCAATAACCAAACAGATAAATCAATACCACTACATTATAACAAAAAATAGAAAGTTAGAATACGCCAAATGGTATCTAACTAACCCAACATTTTACAATATCCAAATAGATAAATCAATACCACTTCATTATAACAAAAAATAGACTGTTAGAATATGTCAACAAGTATCTAACTGTTCAAATATCCGCAACAAGCCAATATATAAAGCATTAGACAGAAACAACAAGTGAACACACTGAAAACAAACAAACACATTTTTATTTTATTTTACTTTATTTTTAATGAGATATAGTTTTATAAACAAAAACTTTACACATAATTCAACATAATAAACCATTAACACAATTTAAATAAATAACACAATTTAAATAAATAACATTTTTCAGAATCAGAATCGTCATATTTAATTTCAATATTTCAAATTTCATCAACATCAACATCATCTGTACCTCCAAATAATTTCATCTAATAACTCATTTTCTTACTATAGCTGGGGGGTTAACTATTCTTCGAGTTTTTCCTTGACCATATGCCAGATGTAAACTTGCATTCAAGGTATTAATACACATATACCAAAAATCTTTTGACTTAATGTGGTCTAGATTATGAACGTACCTACTATAGTGCTTCATATAAATTAGGCTCAATCTAGGGCATAACATGAGGACATGTCTCACTGTTTCAGGTGAGGCTTTATTCTTACATATCCTACAGAAGCGCTCTAATTTGGGAATGGCCCGTTCAGGACCTAACACAGTTAGGACTGGAATATGATTGATACGTAAAAGTAGTATAAAACATCTTAAGTTGTCTGAGGGGCATAGGTTGAAATATCCTTGTGCCCTTCTATAGGTGTAAAGTACATGGGATATAAACCCATAACTGTGTAGGCTTTCAAAATGTTTAAAGTTATTTTGCCAATCCCAAATTTTTAGTCGCTCCCCCATTTGAAATTTCAAGTGTTCAAAATTGTCACCCCAATTAGGGGTCCACTCGATCATCTCAAATAGAGTGGTCATTTCTCTCACAAACGTAATCTGCTTGTTCTCAATTATATCTTCGTTCACCGTCATCAAGAGTGGATTGATAGGATTCATATGCATCTGAATGTAGAGTTCAGCTCTTTTCTTTAGGACTAGAGATTTTAGGGAGAGTAGGCCCAGTTCTAATCTCAATATCGCCATCGGTATTCCCTGTAGCAGGCCCAAAAGCTTACGCCAATACCTACCCTCCAATACCTGGAGCCAATCAAAGCTAAAATGGACCAAAGCTTCCAGTCCATAAATTACCATTGGCACCAAGCATTGGATGTAAAGTTGGCGGGCCGCCCAAATGGAATATCCACTCTGGTTGCGAGAGAACTGACATACCATCACGGTTAATTGAGCCGCTTTTATTTTACGGGTTTGCACACATGATTGAAAATTTCCACTAGAGTCGAATTCCACTCCTAAGTATTTATAGCAGTGTGTATATTGAATTTCCCGACCTCTAAGCATCATTCTCGGGCGGCTCACCTTACCATGACTATACAGCATCAGTTCTGTTTTAGTGTGATTAATTGTGAGTTCATTCTCTTCCGCATATTCCCAAAGGCGCTCAGCCGAGCGTAGGATACCGCTAAACGTGTGGTCAAAAATAACCACATCATCCGCATATGCCATAACTAAGCAATTCTGGGTACCTACCTTGGGGGGGCAATTACGCACCTCTGGTATGTATTCAGGAATGTCGAAGATGAACAAATTATACAATATGGGTGCAGTTACGCATCCCTGTTTCACCCCTCTGATTTGTTTTATCACCCTGGTAGTGGCTCCACTTCCATCTAGCCTTAGCTGAACTGAGGTACTATGGTGAAGGATCTGTAGGTAATAAAGCAATCCTTCAGGGCATGCCATACCCCTCAACTTCCTCCATAATTTCTCTCTGTTAACTGTGTCAAACGCCGCCTTAAAATCAATACATAAGGCGTACAAAGGGGGATTATTAGATGATAGGGCTTTTTCTCTGAGACTGTTCATGAGCAATAAGCTGTGAGTAGTTGAGTATCTCGTTCTGAATCCGCTTTGAAATTCCTGTCTTTTCTGCCCAGGTCTGAAGTCTTTGCAGAAGTAAAGAAGCAAATAGTTTACCCGAGCAGTCTAACATAGAGAGCAAACGATAGTTACCCGGATCAGATCTATTACCTTTTTTAAATACCGGCACTAAGATTGCTTTTTGCCAGGTCTCCGGTATTCTCCCCTCTTTTAATACCTTTTTGAAAAGGATTTTTAGAAGGTTAGCCCAGAAGACTGGGTTGTTCTTCATGAGTAAATTAGAGAGACCATTTGGCCCAGGTGCCCGAGAGGCTTTGAGTTTGGAGGTCTTATCTATAAGCTCTTCAAGGTGCACCGGGAACAGCACAGGGACTTGTATAGAAGTACCAGATGTTTCGAGGTTATCAGCTAATGTCCCATTACGTTTCTCATGAAAATGTACCCATTCCTCGGCATCAATCGGATTTATTTGTGGGGTTGCCCTGCTCCCCCTTGCTTCCCCTAGAAGTGTCCAAATATTACGGGAATTTCTCAAACAGATAGTCCTCACAGTCTTTTGCCAGCATGCCAGTTTTTTATCTCTTCCAATGTTTTAACCATGACCTATACCAATTTTTTATCTCTCTGGTCTTGGTATGTACGGCAATAAGGGATTTTGTGTTGGCTCTAATTTTACGTATCTCCCCTCTAAGCATGTGTTTGGCATCTCTTATTGTCTTATCGTAGGTCTCAGTCGAACCCTGTTCTTTAATAACAAGTAATGATTTTTTTGTTGCATATTTACCGGTGAAGTTGTAGATCCACCCTTCAAGATCCTCCATTGTAAGATTAACAAACATGGTATAATAATCATTATCCCAATCACCACAATCCCGACCCGCTCTGGATATGTTTTTCTCAGACCATATTAATCGCGAGCAAGTATGATTAACAAGCAAACTTCCCGTCGCTATTATTGGGGGAGATTCAATACCACTATTCAGGTTTAGACTAAGACCATTATGATCACTCCAATCATTATCTATGGTTCTCATGTCATTGACCAGGGATGCCACCTCGGCACTAGTAAAGCAGTAATCTAGGGTACGACACGCAGCGCCCGCTCTCCATGTAAAATGCCCCGGGCGATCACTCATAGTTCGTCCGTTTAGACATTCCAAGTCCCAACTCTTCATAAAACATAACCACTTCTCCCCTTCCTCATCACTGCAATTATGATGCATAAGAGGATACGGATATAAGAGCTTATTATTAGTCGTGCCTCCATCCCCTTTGATAAGACAATTAAAATCACCTGCAATGATAATGAGATTACTTTTACATTCATTCTTCCAATCACTCAACAAATCATGCAGCCTATCTTGGATTTGATCGCTGACAGATGCGTCATGAGGATTGTAGAGATTGACCAGCAGTAATTTAGCCCAATTGTCCTTAATTGATATAACCACCTCCACCGCATTAATGTTGTCCTCCAATTCGGTGGGTATTTCTCTAGATGTTATTGATTTCCCTACCCCAATCATCAATCCTCCGTATGGTCTTCCCATTCGACCTTTTTTGGCGAGAGTATGGTATAATTTATAGCCATCCATTACAATCGGTAGAGTCAGCCAGGTTTCTTGTAACATAAAAAAAGAATAATTCATAATAAATGGTAGTGACCCATTGATTGCAGTAAAATGTTTAAAACCCCTGGTATTCCAAGACAGCAATGAGCAGATTCAGGGTTTATTTATAGCCAGGGGTAGAGCCTCGGCTAGCCACTTAAGAGTATTCTGAATATCACTCATTTGTACTTGGTTCCCGACAATAGAAGGGGGCTTGGTTTTACCATTAATTTTAGTGAATTATCTTTGATCAACAGATCTTCATCGTGAGGATTAACGTCCACACCCAACCCCACATGCGCCAGATTGACTCTGTGTCTTCGAATCAACTGTGCGGAAGCCAGAACCGTACAACGCAGCGCCGTCACATTCGGGTTAGTGGTACGCAAAGGCTCCACAAATGAGAAATCCTCCGATCTAATAACTCTTAATTGAGGTATTAAGTGGAGTTTCTCGAGCACAGCCGCTCGTGGTAGCCACCTCCGCAGGGACATTTCTTAAGGCTGCTCTCTTCGCCATTCTGCGCTGTTTTTTAGTCAGAAGGATATTTCCTTCTTTTATCGGGGCTCAACCACCTCAATACTCGTTGGGCTTGCGGATATTTCCGGCTCCTTAATTTCTTCAGGCTCCTCTTCATAAACTGAACCAGGACCCGGTCGGTTCAGCTGCAGGACTGTGTTTACATGTATTCTCCCACATAATTTTAAGAGAATATTTAGCGCAAATTGCAGCGAAGATAGCGACGCCTGCATCTCTGCAATAGCATCAGAGTTCAGCTGTGATAATTCATTACATCGATCTGCATTATGCTTCCCCGGCTCCTCAAGATCAATCAGTAGATTGGGTGATTCAGACAGTCGGCCAGAGCAGGGAGTCCTCAAGGAGGTATTTGCTGGATGTAATACCTGCGCCTCAACTGTAATGCTAGCAGCTTTCTGAATGGTCCCCGTCTTAATACTCCCCGACACATCAGTATTTGGGGGGGGGGCGTTGATTTCTGTATGGACAGACACAAATCAAGTAATGAGTTATTGTCTATGTCATCATAGTTCGTCAAATCCAATGGCCGGCTTCCATTGTGCGCTGTCGGGTGTGTCTCCTCAGTATGTTCGGTAATACGCACTGATGGGATTTTTTCAAATAGTTCCGGTATAGTGCCTCTAACATTGGCTGGGGGATTCAAACTGTCCTCCCCAGTCGGGTTGTTGGCAGGCATATTGGGATATAAGACATTTTTGCCCCCCACGCTTTAGGCGGCATATTGACTCAGATGGAGTCGATACGGAAGTTCTTAGAGTCAGGGTAGCCGATAAGTAATTCACTCAGACCTATTCACTCAACAACCAAATACGGGGTGGTGAAGTCCAAAAGAACACCTGTGCAAAAAGTAATCAGTTGCACTTGTGGGATCAAAGGAGATTTTACTCCCCCGCAGTCTCCCACAGGCTTGTATGTGTGTTAATACGTAATTACTATACGGGCAGGCTTACCCCCTTCACCACCACTTCCAAACCGCCAATGATTTAGACCAACGGTTTGCCGCTCCCCAGCTCCTCCGTGGGCTTTCCAGGAGGATAACAGGCACGGCACAGGCTCTGCAGGCTCAGCCAAGGATCTACCTGGACTCTACCAGGACTGCCAAGACTGCAATTCACTCAGGTCTCACTCCGCGTCCCGCTTCGCGTTGTGCCTGAGGTTTTGGATTCTCTCACTGCAAGGCTCCACATCCAAAAAAACGAAATGGCAAACAGACTGCCAAGACTGCAATTCACTCAGGTCTCACTCCGCGTCCCGCTTCGCGTTGTGCCTGAGGTTTTGGATTCTCTCACTGCAAGGCTCCACCTCCAAAAAAACGAAATGGCAAACAGACTGCCAAGACTGCAATTCACTCAGGTCTCACTCCGCCAAACAAATAGACTGTAGCATAACAAAAAAAGGTTTTTTTTTAATCCAACATGGATTTTTTTTTCTCCCACAGACCCAATGATTTTAGTAACAAACACAGAAACCTAGCGAATTGCACAGTACACTGGTTTGTAATCTTCTAAATATGAGGGTAAAAAAAAAATGTTGATTATTCAATGTTATAAGTTGTTACAAAATACCAATACTAACATGATCCTTTCTTTTATCACAGAAATAAACAAGAAATACATGTACTACAGTTACTAAACCAAACAGTAAGTATATTATATTAAGTACAACCATCACAGCAAATCACACCCATAGTGACTTATAACTTTGCTGCCTATATATGGACACTTTTAATGTCCGCGGACATCATGAGTGTTCTTAGAACAGTTTCAACGTTGCTGCCTATACATTTGATCTTGTCCATGCACCCAAGACTACATGCCCTTCCCACAACCACCACAGCATATTACACCCATAGTGGCTTATAACTTCATTGCTTATAAATTTGTTCTTCGATCCCAAAGTTATAAACCACCATGGGTGTGATATGCTGCGGTAGTTGTGGCCAGGGCATACATAGAGTCTTGGGTGCATGGCCATATGGCCATGCACCATCGCAGCATATCACACTCATAGAATCAAACATTTCAACTATGCCATATGGACACTTTTAATGTCCGCGGACATCATGAGTGTCCTTAGAACAGTTTCAACTTGCCTACAAAGAGTACGGACAGACATAGCGTCCTCAGGACACCCTCATTTAGTTTATTTACGAACATCCCAGGACACATAATGTGTTCTAAGAACACTTTGAACATGCTTGCAAACATGTGTTCTTAGAACAATTTGAAATTGCTTGCGAACAGAACAGACAGGCATACCATCCTCAGGACACCCCCATTTTGTTTATTGACGAACATCCCAGGACACATAATGTGTTCTTAGAACACTTTCAGCTTGCTTGCGAACAATACGCAAAGGAGTAGTGTCCTCAGAACACCCCCATTTCGTTTATTTAGAACATCCGCGTTGTCCGCGGACAAAGCGAACAAAACAGGGGGGTCTACCACCTAAATAAATAAAACATTTAACCCATTTCTTACTCCGTCACCCTCCCCAAACACTTTCACACAACAACACACTGTATTAAATAGTATTTTTCAACAAAGTTTCACCGTGCGGTCCGCGGACGTCCGCGAATCCAAGATGGCGGGCGTTCCTGAAAATCTGATGCCTTTCACGCTCTTCACCGTCCAATCAACGAACACGTTGCATGTCCGCGGACAGGTCCCAAGCCGATTGGCCAATCAGGACACCGTCCGCGGAGCGAACAGGGAAGTATGTCCGCGGACCGAACATAGATATCACTTTCTTTTGTGACCTACTTTTTTCACCAAATTTGCAAAAGCACGCTTTCGGGACCAGGCCGCTGCTCATGGTCTAACATTGGTGAAAATCCATCCAGCAGTTTGGGCTATAGACGTGAGCAAAGTTTTTTCCCCATTCAGTCTATGGGAAAAAAATAAGTTTTGGGACCACCCTTATAACTTTGCCCCCCCTAAACCAAACCTCACCAAACTTTGACCCATATATTTTTTTTGCAAAGTTTGGTGAGGATTTGTCGAGGGAGAGCGAAGTTATAAGCCGCCCAAAAAGGGCTCTTCCTATGGAAACAGCAACTTAACCATAACTACACAGCCACTATCATGGCTGTGTAATATATTACATGGCCACGGTAGTGGCCATGTAGTTATGGTTAAGTTGGTGTTTCCATAGGAAGAGCACGTTTTGGCTTATAACTTTGCTCCCCCTGGACGAATCCTCACCAGACTTTGCAAAAAAGGTATATGGCCCACTCTGAATTTGTTTGCAAAGTTTGGTGAGGATTCGTCTAGGGGGGAAAAAGTTATAGGGTGGACCCAAAATTTCTTTTTTCCCATAGACTGAATGGGAAAAAAAACTTTGCTCGTGCCTACAGCCCAAACCGCTGGACGGATTTTCACCAAATTCGGACCAGGAGCAGAGGCTTGGTCCTGAAAGCGTGCTTTTGCAGATTTGGTGAAAATCTGTCCAGTAGTTTTTTTAAAAATGACCAAAAAGTGGGCCATAAAAAATTAGTGATATCTGTGTTCGGTCCGCGCACACACTTCCCTGTTCGCTCCGCGGACAGTGTCCTGATTGACCGATCGGCTTATGTCATGTGGACATGCGACATGCAACGTGTTCGCTGATTGGACCGTGTGGAGCGTGAAGCACGTCAGATTTTCGGTGGCAACCGCCATCTTGGATTCGCGGACAGCGCAGTGAAACTTGGTTCAAAATGTGTATTTAGTAGAGTGTGTTGGTGTGTAGGAGTGTTTGGGGAGCGTGGAAGAGTATGAGATAGGTTGAAAGTTGTGTTTTGTCATGTGGTAGAGGTTCTTGCTGTGTTCGATTTGTCTGCGGACATCATGGGTGTTCTGAAATGTTCTAAATAAAATGAATGGGGGGTGTTCTGAGGACTCAATATGTGTCCATTTTGTTCAGAAGCAAGCTGAAACTGTTCTAAGAACTCTCGCGTTGTCCTGAAATGTTCGTAGGGGGTGTCCTGAAGATGATGTCCGTATTGTTTGATGGCAAGTTGAATGTGTTCTAAGAACACTTGCGGTGTCCTGAAATGTTCACAAATAAACAAAATGGGGGTGTCCTGAGGACGCTGTCCGTATTGTTCGTTGTGAAGTTGAAAGTGTTCTAAAAACTTTCGCGTTGTCCTGAAATGTTTGTAGGGGGTGTCCTGAAGATGCTGTTCGTATTGTTCGATGGCAAGTTGAATGTGTTCTAAGAACACTCGCGATGACCTGAAATGTTCGTAGGGGGGTGTTCTGAAGACGCTGTCCGTATTGTTCGATAGCAAGTTGAATGTGTTCTAAGAACACTCGTGGTGTCCTGAAATGTTCGTAGGGGGTGTTCTGATGCCGCTGTCCGCCCTGAGGATGCTGTCCGTATTGTTCTCTGGCAAGTTGAATGTGTTCTAAGAACACTCGCGGTGTCCTGAAATGTTCGCAAATAAACAAAATGGGGGTGTCCTGAGGACGCTGTCCGTATTGTTCGTTGTGAAGTTGAAAGTGTTCTAAGAACTCTCGCATTGTCCTGAAATGTTCGTAGGGGGTGTCCTGAAGATGCTGTCCGTATTGTTCGATGGCAAGTTGAATGTGTTCTAAGAACACTCGCAGTGTCCTGAAATGTTCGTAGGGGGTGTTCTGAAGACGCTGTCCATATTGTTCGATAGCAAGTTGAATGTGTTCTAAGAACACTCATGGTGTCCTCATATGTTCGTAAGGGGTGTTCTGAAGACGGTGCCCGTATTGTTCGTTGTCAAGTTGAAAATGTTGTAAGAACTCTCGCGGTTTCCTGAAATGTACGTGAACAAACAAAATGGGGGTGTTCTGAGGACACTGTCCATATTGTTCGTTGTCAAGTTGAAAGTGTTCTAAGAACTCTCGCGGTGTCCTGAATTTGTTGTCAAGTTGAAAGTGTTCTAAGAACTCTCGCGGTTTCCTGAAATGTACGTGAACAAACAAAATGGAGGTGTTCTGAGGACGCTGTCCGTATTGTTCGTTGTCAAGTTGGAAGTGTTTTAAGAACTCTCGCGTTGTCCTGAAATGTTCGTAGGGGGTGTCCTGAAGACGTTGTCCGTATTGTTCGATAGCAAGTTGAATGTGTTCTAAGAACACTCGTGGTGTCCTGAAATGTTCATAGGGGGTGTTCTGATAACGCTGTCCGTCCTGAGGACGCTGTCCGTATTGTTCTCTGGCCAGTTGAATGTGTTCTAAGAATTCTCGCGGTGTCCTGAAATGTTCGTAAATAAACGAAATGGGGGTGTTCTGAGGACGCTGTCCGTATTGTTCTCTGGCAAGTTGAATGTGTTCTAAGAACACTCACGGTGTCCTGAAATGTTCGCAAATAAACAAAATGGGAGTGTTCTGAGGACGCTGTCCATAGTGTTCTTTGTCATGTTGATTGTGTTCTAAGAACACTCGTGGTGTCCTGAAATGTTCGCAAATAAACAAAATGGGGGTGTTCTGGTGACGCTGTCCGTATTGTTCGATGGTAAGTTGAATGTGTTCTAAGAACACTCATAGTGTCCTGAGATGTTCGTAGGGGGTGTCCTGAAGACGCTGTCCGTATTCTTCTTTCTCAAGTTGAAAATGTTCTAAGAACTCTCGTGGTGTCCTGAAATGTTTGTAAATAAACAAAATGGGGGTGTTCTGAGGACGCTATCCGTATTGTTTGTTTTCAAGTTGAAAGTGTTCTAAGAACTCTCGCGGTGTCCTGAATTTGTTGTCAAGTTGAAAGTGTTCTAAGAACTCTCGGGTGTCCTGAAATGTTTGTAAATAAACAAAATGGAGGTGTTCTGAGGACGCTGTCCGTATTGTTCGTTGTCAAGTTGGAAGTGTTCTAAGAACTCTCGCATTGTCCTGAAATGTTCGTAGGGGGTGTCCTGAAGATGCTGTCCGTATTGTTCGCTGGCAAGTTGAAAGTGTTCTAAGAACACTCATAATGTCCGTGGACATTAAAAGTTTCCATAGGCCATAGTTGAAATGTTTGACTCTATGGGTGTGATATGCTGTGGTGGTTGTGGCCAGGACATAGAGTGTTGGGTGCATGGCCATTTGGCCTTGCACCCAACAATCTATGCCCTGGCCACAACCACCGCAGCATATCACACTTATAGTTGCTTATAACTTTGGGTCAAAAACAAATTTATAAGGAACAAAGTTATAAGATACTATGGGTCTGATATGCTGCGATGGTTGTGGCCAGGGCATAGAGTGTATAATATACTTACTGTTTGGTTTAGTAACTGGAGTACATGTATTTCTTGTTAATTTTAGTGATAAAAGAAAATAGCATGTTAGTATTAGTATTTTGTAATGACTTATTACATTGTATAATCAACATTTTTTTATTTTTTTGGGCCCTCATATTTAGTAGATTACAAACCAGAGTACTGTGCAATTTGCTCAGTTTCTGTGTTCGTTGCTAAAATCATTGGGTCTGTTGGATTAAAAAAAAAAACTTTTTCTGTTATGCTACAGTTTATTTGTTTGTTTGTTTTCAGTGTTCACTTGTTTCTGGCTAATGTTATTCATTTGTTTGTATATTATAAAATTTGGAGCAGTTAGATACCAGTAGGCGTATTCTAACTGTCTATTTTTTTTATATATTTTAGTGCTATTGATTTATCTGTTTGGATATTGTTACATTTTAGGACAGTTAGATACCAATTGCCATATTCTAACTGTCTATTTTTTTATATATTTTAGTGGTATTGATTTATCTGTTTGGATATTGTTAAATTTTGGGACAGTTAGATACCAATTGGCGTATTCTAATTGTCTATTTTTTGCTCTAATTTAGTGGTATTCATTTATCTGATTAGTTGTTGTAGAATCTTTGGACAGTTAGATAGCTTTTGGAATATTCTAACAGTTTACATTTTTTTACTACAAGTTTAATTAGGGTTTAAGTACAATTTAGTTATCAAATTTTGTTTTTAAGAACATTAAATAAGCGTTTGTAAGATTTGCTGGTAATCTCTGCTTTAGAGTAATGGTACTATCATTACAATGAAATCATCCACATTTCTTTTTTATATATGCAGTGTAGTGCCCTGAATTGGTTGTGGCTCCTGCGTGGTAGATTATACCTATTGTTGTGAAGATTTTCTTACCATGTGATATTTGACCATGTGTGAATGCAGTCAGCTTGCAGTTGTTTTTGGTACCATCTGCATTGTAACGTAGAAGCATTAGTATTACGTATTTACTATGTGTTTGTATTAGTAACGTGGAGCGATTATCCGAATTGCAGGTAGAACATAATCTACCATGGTTTGCATTTTGTACAAATTGCTGAAATTGAATGGATTCACAATTAGGTATTGATATATATACAAAGCGTTCATTGGGGATTTGTTCTTGTGTCACATTGTTGCAGAGAGTGCATGTATATTTCCACATGTATGAAATCTAGAAGATTTCATTTATGGGTATGTTTTTGTTTTCCAGTACTTGTAGTAAGTACATTAGAAATTCTTGTGGATCTTCCTGTGAGTTTATAGTGAATTTCACCATTCCAGCACAGTAGTCCAATTGTTGTCTTATTCCATAAACACTATGGGGCCGATTCATGAGACAAACGTGCGCCGAAAATCTTGGCGCAAGCAGGCGCAAGCATGAAAAAACAGGCGCACACGCACATGTGCGATTCATGGAAGTCCCTGCGTGTGTTTTCCTTGGGATGTGTGCCAAACCCGAGCGTGGCGCACACGGGCGCACACATCATTGCACCAGATCAAACGCCATGTGCGACGCGCACAGGGAAGCGCACAATGTCCGCGCACACACCAAAAAGGGGGCGGGACACAGGGTGTAACACGCGGAATGGGGAACAATGCGTGAAAAAGAAGGCGTAACTGGGGAAGTACTGCTGGGAAGTACACGGAACGCCCACACGCACGCGAACCACACGTATTCATGGAATCGAATAGGGCAGACACGCACAGGCCTAAACACGTCCGCCACACAAAGGCAGGCAGTAGCGTCCCTGCGCATTACAAAAAGGGGGCGGGAGACGGGGTGTAACACGCGGAATGGGGAACAACGCGTGAAAAAGAAGGCGTAACTGGGGAAGTACTGCTGGGAAGTACACGGAACGCCCACACGCACGCAAACCACAAGTATTCATGGAATCGAATAGGGCAAACCCGCGCACAGGCAAAGACATGCACAGGCCTAAACACGTCCGCCACACAAAGGCAGGCGGTAGCGTCCCTGCGTATTACAAAAATGTGCGCAAATAAAAATCACGTATATACTGAGTGGGGTACGTTTATTACTGGGGTTCCCGGGTGGTTTCACACGCGATTGGCTCTGTGAGAGTGGGGTACGTGTATTACTGGGGTTTGCGGGAAGTTTTACACGCGAAAGGGCCCTGTGCGAGTGGGGTATGTGTATTACTGGGTTTGCGGGAAGTTTTACACACGAAAGGGCCCTGTGCGAGTGGGGTACGTGTATTACTGGGGTTCCCAGGTAGTTTCACACGCGTTTGGCCCTGTGCGAGTGGGGTACGTGTATTACTGGGGTTCCCAGGTAGTTTCACACGCGATTGGCCCTGTGCGAGTGGGGTATGTGTATTACTGGCGTTCGTGGGAAGTTTTACACGCGAAAGGGCCCTGTGCGAGTGAGGTACGTGTATTCCTGGGGTTCATGGGAATTTTCACACGCAAAAGGGCCCTGTGCGAGTGGGGTACGTGTATTACTGGGGTTCCCGGTAGTTTCACACGCGATTGGCCCTGTGCGAGTGGGGTAGGTGTATTACTGGTTTCGCAGGAAGTTTTACACAAGAAAGGGCCCTGTGCGAGTGGGGTACGTGTATTACTGGGGTTCCCGGGTAGTTTCACACGCGAAAGGGCCCTGTGCGAGTGGGGTATGTGTATTACTGGGGTTCGCAGGAAGTTTCACACGCGATTGGCCCTGTGTGAGTGGGGTACGTGTATTACAGGGGTTCCTGGGTAGTATCAAACGCGATTGGCCCTGTGCGAGTGGGGTACGTGTATTACTGGGGTTCATGGGAAGTTTTACACGCGAAAGGGCCCTGTGCGAGTGGGTTACGTGTATAACTGGGGTTCCCGGGTAGTTTCACAAGCGATTGTCCCTGTGCGAGTGGGGTACGTGTATTACTGGGGTTCATGGGAAGTTTTACACGCGAAAGGGCCCTGTGTGAGTGGGTACGTGTATTACGGGGGTTCCCGGGTTGATTCACACGCGATTGGCCCTGTGCGAGTGGGGTACGTGTATTACTGGGTTTGCGGGAAGTTTTACACGCAAAAGGGCCCTGTGCGAGTGGGGTACGTGTATTACTGGGGTTCCCGGGTAGTTTCACACGCGATTGGCCCTGTGCGAGTGGGGTAGGTGTATTACTGGTTTCGCAGGAAGTTTTACACAAGAAAGGGCCCTGTGCGAGTGGGGAACGTGTATTACTGGGGTTCCTGGGTAGTTTCACACGCGAAAGGGCCCTGTGCGAGTGGGGTATGTGTATTACTGGGGTTCGCAGGAAGTTTCACACGCGATTGGCCCTGTGTGAGTGGGGTACGTGTATTACAGGGGTTCCTGGGTAGTATCAAACGCGATTGGCCCTGTGCGAGTGGGGTACGTGTATTACTGGGGTTCATGGGAAGTTTTACACGCGAAAGGGCCCTGTGCGAGTGGGGTACGTGTATAACTGGGGTTCCCGGGTAGTTTCACAAGCGATTGTCCCTGTGCGAGTGGGGTACGTGTATTACTGGGGTTCGTGGGAAGTTTTACACACGAAAGGGCCCTGTGCGAGTGGGTACGTGTATTACTGGGGTTCCCGGGTTGATTCACACGCGATTGGCCCTGTGCGAGTGGGGTACGTGTATTACTGGGTTTGCGGGAAGTTTTACACGCGAAAGGGCCCTGTGCGAGTGGGGTACGTGTATTACTGGGGTTCCCAGGTAATTTCACACGCGATTGGCCCTGTGCGAGTGGGTACGTGTATTACTGGGGTTCCTGGGTAGTTTCACACGCGAAAGGGCCCTGTGCGAGTGGGGTACGTGTATTACTGGGGTTCACAGGAAGTTTCACACGCGATTGGCCCTGTGCGAGTGGGGTACGTGTATTACTGGGGTTCGCGGGAAGTTTTACATGCGAAAGGGCCCTGTGCGAGTGGGGTACGTGTATTACTGGGGTTCCCGGGTAGTTTCACACGCGATTGGCCCTGTGCGAGTGGGGTACGTGTATTACTGGGGTTCGCGGGAAGTTTTTCACGCGAAAGGGCCCTGTACGAGTGGGGTACGTGTATTACTGGGGTTCCCGGGTAGTTTCACACGCGATTGGCACTGTGCGAGTGGGGTACGTGTATTACTGGGGTTCCTGGGTAGTTTCACACGTGAAAGGGCCCTGTGCGAGTGGGATACGTGTATTCCTGGGGTTCGCGGGAAGTTTTACACGCGAAAGGGCCCTGTGCGAGTGGGGTACGTGTATTACTGGGGTTCCTGGGTAGTTTCACACGCGATTGGCCCTGTGCGAGTGGGGTACGTGTATTACTGGGGTTCGTGGGAAGTTTTACACGTGAAAGGGCCCTGTGCGAGGGGGGTACGTGTATTACTGGGGTTCGCGGGTTGGTGGGTTCCTACATGTGACGCACACTCTGGCGGACCTCTCATCCTCTGTGGAGACTATGCGCCAGTCGTTCTCCCTGCAGTCTTCCGGCCCAGATTCCACCAGGGCCCCCTGTGGACCTGGCCTGACCAACACAGCCAGCTTGGTGGAGATCCCATCCCTGCCACAATCGGGAGTCGGCGGTCCAGCAGGGGTGGACACCACAAATGGAGACCAGCTGATGGAGGATGTGCAGGCATCATCGGACAGGGCACATGGACAGCAGCAGCAGCAGCAGAAGCAGGCTCTAGGTGGGAGCAATGATAGCTCAGGGCCATCGACATCAGGGGGGCAGGCATCAGCCAGAGGTCAGGAGGACCCTGGAATGGATGTGTCTTCCGTTTGGCTACGGTTGGGCCAGGGCATAGATGCGGAGCGGTGGCGGGCGGAAGAGGCGCGGCTCACCATGGTCAGGACGGAGTTCTCCATGTGTCGGGCGTTGATGCGGCCAGAGTGCCTCGAGGCGACTCGCAGGGAGTTGGAACAGGCCATGAGTGCCTCCCTGCGAGACCTCGGGCCAGGGCAGAGGCCCACCTCCGGGACATCGACATGGAGTTCGATGATGTCCTGGCCCGGGACACCACAGAGTGAGCCGCAGGACTTGCCTGCCGCCATTGCATATAGTTAGATACTGTTAGGTTTCCTTTGCTTTTCTTTTTTATTTTGGTTGCGCTTGGACAATGCACCACGTTTTTGTATATAGTTTTTTATTAGGTAGTATTTTTGGTAGGTTTCATTTCATCAGTTGGGCTCATGGACCCTGGATTGTTCATTTGTACATAGTTCACCATTGGAGTATTCTCATTTTTTTTTATTTTCACCACGGAGCAATGGATTTCACATTCTTTTTTCCCTTGGATTTCCTTTGTTGGACTGTGACTTTGGACACCATTTCTTTTGGATTTCTTTTGATTATGATTTCTTGTTTTTTATTCTTTTACGGACATGCAGAATTTCTTTAATTATTCCCATTGTTCTGTGTTTTCTTTTAATTACATTCATGTTGTGTTTAATAAATTTTTTTCTTCATACTTCGATGTGTGGTATTATCTCATTGGTTTCATGCATGTCATGATATGGGTTTTCACATTCACGTGTGTGATGGACATGTGTTCATTTACATACTTGCCTTTGGGGTTGTATCATGTAATTGCCTTTTCTATGTGGGTGGATGCAATACTTGGTTGGGTCTTTGGGCTGGGGATGCTGGCCATAAGGGCCATGATTGAGGATCGTCATGACGTGGGGGCAGGGGGACATGAGTGGGACATGAGTGGGGGCCTGCTGGCAGGTGCCCTGCACTGCTGGGGGGTGGGGAGACAGGGGGACATGAGTGGGACATGAGTGGGGGCCTGCTGGTAGGTGCCCCACACTGCTGGGGGGTGGGGGTGCAGGGGGACATGAGTGGGACATGAGTGGGGGCCTGCTGGCAGGTGCACCGCACTGCTGGGGGGTGGGGGTGCAGGGGGACATGAGTGGGACATAAGTGGGGGCCTGCTGGCAGGTGCCCTGCACTTCTGGGGGGTGCGGGTGCAGGGGAACATGAGTGGAACATGAGTGGGGGCAGTCTGGCAGGTGCCGGGCACTGCTGGGGGGGTGCTGGGGAACATGAGTTGGTGATCAGTAGTGCAAACTGACATGTGGCTTGGCTGGGGGGCATGCCCATGGTGGATGGGCTGCCTGCGGGACATGACTAGGGGTGCAGGGTAGTCCCCTGTGGTGTGGGCTGCCTGCAGGGGTCGTGGAGGGTGTAGAGGGAACACCTGGGAGGACCCACACTGACAATTCACGTGTAGGAATCCCCGCGCACCCCCGAAATACACGTACCCGGATCCAATCGCGTGTGTGAGACTTCATGCGAACCCCAGTTATACACGTATCCCGCTCGCACCGGGCCAATCGCGTGTGAAACTTCCCGCGCACCCCCGAAATACACATACCCTGCTCAAATCACGTGTGAGACTTCACGCAAACCCCAGTTATACACATACCCCGCTCGCACAGGGCCAATCGCGTGTGAAACTTCCTGCGCACCCCCGAAATACACGTACCCTGCTCAAATCGCGTGTGAGACTTCACACGAACCCCAGTAATACACGTACCCCACTCGTACAGGCCCTTTTGCGTGTGAAACTTCCCGCAAACCCCAGTAATACAGGTACCCCGCTCGCACAGGCCCTTTCGGGTGTGAAACTTCCCGCGAACCCCAGTTATACACGTACCCCACTCGCACAGGCCCTTTCGCGTGTGAAACTTCCCATGAACCCCAGTAATACACGTGCCCCTCTCGCACAGGCCCTTTCGTGTTTGAAACTTCCCGCGAACCCCAGTAATACACGTACCCCACTCGCACAGGCCCTTTCGCGTGTGAAACTTCCCGCGAACCCCAGTAATACACATACCCCACTCGCACAGGCCCTTTCGCGTGTGAAACTTCCCGCAAACCCCATTAATACACGTACCCCACTCGCACAAGGCCAATCGCGTGTGAAACTTCCCGCGACCCCCAATAATTCCATTACCCCACTCGCACAGGGCCAATCTCGTGTGAAACTTCCAGCGATCTCCAGTAATACACGTACCCCACTCGCACTGGCACTTTCGTGTGTGAAACTTCCCGCGAACCCCAGTAATACACGTACCCCACTCGCACAGGGCCAATCGCGTGGGAAACTTCCCACGAACCCCAGTAATACACATACCCCACTCGCACAGGGCCAATCGCATGTGAAACTTCCCGGGAACCCCAGTAATGCACGTACCCCACTCGCAAAGGGCCAATCGCATGTGAAACTACCCGGGAACCCCAGTAATACACGTACCCCACTCACACAGGGCCAATCACGTGTGAAAATTCCCGCGAACCCCAGTAATACACATAACCCACTCGCACAGGCCCTTTTACGTGTGAAACTTCCCGCGAACCCCAGTAATACACGTACCCCACTCGCACAGGGCCAATCGCGTGTGAAACTTCCCGCGAACCCCAGGAATACACGTACCCCACTCGCACAGGGCCAATCCCGTGTGAAAATTCCCGCGAACCCCAGTAATACACATACCCCACTCGCACAGGGCCAATCGCATGTGAAACTTCCCACGAACCCCAGTAATACACGTACCCCACTTGCACAGGTCCTATCGCGTGTGAAATTTCCCGCAAACCCCAGTAATACACGTTCCCCGCTTGCCGTGCTGGTACAGGGTTAGCGCAGCCCTTTGCGCTGGATTGGGGATTTCGATGGCTTTTCCCTGCGCGAGGGGCGTTCTTGGGGGCCTAACTGCCGCTGCTGCAGGGTCGCTGCGCCACTGTGTGCCACGGCTCGTTTTGGTAGCTAAAATCCATGAATACGCTGTGCACGGAAATGGATTTTATCGCACACGGCTGGCGAAGAGATTAACACGCGCACACTGTGCGTCAGCCACGTGCACCACTTGTGCGCTAAATTCTATGAATTACCCCCTATATGTGTTATCAGGATTGTTTGCTGCATTTCTGTGAAGTACTAACATTTGCAAAAACAATGGGTCTGTACTGTGTAAGTAAATGTTGTCAACAATTGGTGGTAATTGAAATAGAATATTAATTGCTACATTTGCGTAGAACCTTACACCAACCATATTTGAGAGTTTAAATGGACCAGGTAGTTATGTATATGACTGCTTTTTTTGGAGTTTCTCTTCCTTCTTTGAAGAAGTACCTGGTTTACTTTCCCTAATTGATTCTTTTTTGCTTGTGGTACTTGATGAAGTATTAGTTTCTTTTACTCTCTTTGGAGGATTTGCAGTGTCATCCTGTTGCATTTCTGTTTGATTTATTTTTCTTTTATAACGTTTTACTTTTTGTGGAACAGAATATGTGTTTAGATGGGGGGTGTATAGTGAGCGAAGTCTATTGTATTCTAAAATGCAAAGAATATCAGCGTTTACTTTACTTGCATCAAAGTTGATTAGAAATAGACCATCAAGTGTACGTAAGCGTGATAGTGCCACGTAGCTCATGCCTTCTTTAAAGATTGTGTTACCAATATCTATAATTGCTTTGTCTAGTGTAAGACCTTGTGATTAATGAATTGTGACTGCATATGCAAGAGTTAGAGAAAATTTTTCTCTGCGTACATACATGTCTTTGAAGAGAAGGAATCGAGCTGTTGAGCGTCCTATCCTTTTTACTTCTGAAAGTTTGTCAAAGAGAATATTGACAAACTGAATTTTGTTGTCACGTGGGTATGTTTGAAAGCCAACAACTGTACCCAGTGCTGCATTAACTAGTCCTTGGTCCACGTCAAGGTTACGTTTAAGCATTACTCTGCAATTTAAGGATACTTTTAATATCTTTTCTAAGCCTGCTGTATTTGAGATTGATTTTTCTAAACTATTTAGTCTTGTTATGGCTTGGTCACACATAGGTAGTGTCATACATGTACATCTAGTTTGTCTGTGGCGCTAATTTCCATTATTGGTTGCATTTCTTTACTTAACATTATTTAATTGAATTTGAAACAACTTGCAAGAGTTGGCATTAAGGCCATACAATTGACATTTTTGTGGGCCTATTGCTCCATAACATCTGTAGCACATGCATTATCGCCATAAAGTGCATTAATGTGCCGGGTTTGCAATATTGCTTCTGCTTCTTTAGAAAGTATACCAACTCTGATACTTTTTAAGATGTTGGCATAAGTGAAATCTGCAGATTGCCGCATGTTTTCTGTTAATTCTCTTTATTGGAAATGTTGCCAAAGGTTGACATTTCCAATGCTGCCAACAGTTTTACGGCAGAGTTTGTGTCCTAATGTTTTAAAAATAGGCTCACCTTTTACTGGTGTCAATTGAAGAAGATCTCCGAAAACAATAATGTGTTTTCCTGCACAGAGCTCTTCATAGTTTGTCTTGAGTACTTCTTGTAATCTGAGGTGAATCAAAGCCAACATTAGGTTGGAGACCATGCTCACTTCATCTATTAGTAGCATTTTCATTTGTTTCAATACTCTGCCCAGTTCCATTGCAGCTTCTGCAGAAAGTTTCTAATAGTCTCATTTGTTCTGGTGTTCTACTGGCAATAGTAGTAATCGGTGTAACGTGACACCACCTATGTTGTAGGCAGCTAAACCTGTGGGGGCAGTGAAAACAGCTGACAGTTTGTTGTTTGTCAATTGTTGAAGGAACTTACTGATGATTTTGATAAGGAATGTTTTGCCAGAACCAGCTTCACCACTAAAGTACAGTAGTATAGGTTTATAATTATGGCAGGAACATTCTTTATTTTCATACCATGTGCAATTTGTTTTGTTACTTCTTGAAAAATGCTACATTGCTCATTGTTTAGTTTTGATTGTAGTATAGTTAAGTCTTCTTTATCTTCATTCTGACAAATGGTGTTTTCTACTTCTGTCATAGCTAATTCTGCCTCATTTATTATCAGTGGTTCTCCTAGTGGTTCTTGGCTTCCTGTTACAGAAGGTTGACTACTGTCAGGAGTTTCTTTATCTAGTTGGGCCTGGAGTTCTTCTTCGTGTTGCTGTTCATTGTGCAACATTGTTTTTTACTGTGTAAAGTTTACATCAGTTATAGTGCTTTCATTTGCTTTGAAAGCATCTCCATATGAGTCATAGTTATCTAGTATTTCTTCTTCTTTTCTACATGGTTTAAAGAGTTGTAGCGGGGACATGTAATATACTTCTTTATGTTGAGGAGACTTTAATGACAATTTGATATGATTAATTAAATTTGGTTTAGTGAGTTTAACTAAGCTGCCTTCACAGTTTGTCACTCTGTATTTACCTTTTTTTTCATCAGTTTTTATATTATTTTTGTATGTGTAGTTTTGGGCTATGTGGTATAGACACATGGTTTCCAAAGTATTACTTCTGTTTGGGTAGTATGTGTCCAATAAATTGTTTTTTAAAATGGCTTGGCTTTTGGGATCATGTTTGGCTATTGTTTCTATATCTTCGTATGATTTTAGAACTCTTTTTCTAGATTTAGCCGGACCAAGACTTAGCCACACTATATTTTCAGATTTACCATACAATGCAGTACCAGTTAAACGATCAGCTGCTTCATATGATCCACATTCTCTATGGGAGAGCATTTTTATGCCCAAGCTGTATAATGTCTGAGACACTGTTTTATCTGATGACAGGTCATTCCAGAGGTCTTAGAGTTCTGTCCTTTCTGCTTTGGTTAAGTATGCTGTGACATATTGTGCATCTGCAGTAGAATTGTCTGCAATGTACTGCACATCTATGTTTACATTCCATAAGTGGGCAATGATTGCATTATAATCATTGATATATTTTTCTTCTTCTTTTCTTTTTATGTAATATGTATTTTTAGGTGATTTACATTTAACACTATGTCTAACTGAAGACATGAGGTTGTTCACTTGACCTGTATTTGTAACTGGTCTAGGAAAACCAAATTGGCATTTGGTGTAGTATTTCCCTTTGTTTTTGTATTTGCGACGACAATATTTTCCACATTTGTGTCTTTGAAATTGTAAAATTTGTGCGTGAAGATCACTATTTGTTGCTTCTAATGGAATTTCACAAGTGACATATTTTTCAATAAACTGTAAAACAGTGGCATCACTGTCTTGACCAAATTTAGGAGCATCTTTAATCCATAAAAGCATGTGGATATGTGGTGCTCCTCTGGCCTGGTATTCTTTTCTCCAAAAGAAGTGTTGCACTTCTCCAAGGGGAGGAACTGTTTTATTACAAATAAAATGTAGCATAGCAATGAAGTGATGGTGAAAATATCTTGAAACATTAACAGGATCCAAAGAACACAGTTCTCCAGGTGTTAGTATATCTATGTTTGTTTTGTTTTTGTTTGATATGCATAGGATATCATGTAAATCTTCCCATGCATATTCTTCACAACTTAATGTAACAAACCAAGTGGGTTCCATGATATTGAAACCAGTACTCTTTAGTACCACGCATATTTGCTAATAGATTTGTAATATTTTATTGTGAAACCTCATTCTTTTGTTGCACTTTTTGTAATAACTGTGTAGCTGTCATATTTTGAAAGTGTGATCCTGATTTTAAAATGTGTGCAACTCGTAACATAAAGTTGTTAGTTCACTTTCAAAGAGTAGGTGGAATATGTATTAAACATTTTGTCTAAATCTGGGATCTTTAGAATACATCCGTAATGAGCGGTATTCTGAAGCTGATATTTGAATAGGTCTATCATAGTACCTTCCTCCTTTGCCAGTAGGAAAGAGTAGAGGAAAAGCACGTGCTTCTATAATTTTTTCCCATATGCTGATTGGTGATCCTTTTGTTTGACGCATTTAGTACGTTTCCAGTGCATCTTCTATGGTGACATTAGAGTGCAAAGGATGAATTGTATAATGGTCTAAAGTATTTGATATTGTAGCAGGATCTAGGAGCTCAAATTGACCAGCTTCTTGTGTTTCTTGAATTATTTCAGTTGTATCCTTCAAGTTTTCTTCAATATTCATTTCTTTGTAATATTCATTATTCTCTTTAAGATATTGCAAGGCATGTCTAACTTTATGTAAATCTACCAGCTGTTGCCATATTTTTTTGTCTTTTGTAGGTACTCCATTTACTAAGAAAATTAAAGATTGCTGCATTGGACGTTGCACTCCTAGAGTATGCACATTTTCTTTTAAAATCTAATGGTAAATAAACTACTTTTCCACGAATGCCTTTTACCAATTCAGAGGGAGGTAATTTTGCTGTTTTTGGTTGAAGGCGTATTATTGCTTGAAATGGGTGCACTGTTTGAATTATGATGCTCTCATATAAATTAAGTTGTTGTAGGGGTTTTGGTAGTGGGTATAATTCCAAATTATTTGTGATAGCACGTGAAGGAGTTTAGTTGTTGTCAAGTTTTGTAGTGCAGTAACTGCAAAGTATTAAGGGGTCAGTTATTTCGTATTTGTTTTCTGCTACAAGGTAGAGACCTAATTCAAACCATTTAGAATCTTCATTGTCTTCTATTTTGTATGATAGGTCTACAGTTTTTGTATTACTTTTATAAAAAGTTCTGCGGCAACATACACACACATGGTTTGGTACTTCAGCTGATGTACTTTTAAATGTTAGTATTTCTTTTTGGTATGTGTTTAGTAAAAGGTTGCCATGTGTAGAATTGTTGCTAATTTGGTTTAAAGCTATTTCATTCTGTAAGTGGCTTTCACTTCCAAAATATTTTTTCTGGATATAGTTAATTTCTTCAAGTAGATCTTTTGCTGTACCATGTAGAAGAATGTTATTTAAATGTGCTAGTGCTAAATCAGGACTTTTAGCATAGTACAGTTTATAGACTAGATTTCTTATAGTTGAATGATGTGTTGATATCCTTTTGATATCATGGAAGGTGGTTTTACAAGTAGGTCCTGTAATGCAGGCCAATGAATGTCCTTGTAGTCCTGTGTACTTGCGCACTGGACAGGTATCCATATTTTGCAGTAGTTTAATTTTGATTTTGTCTTTGCTTTTTACATATTGATTGAGGAATTGGCGTAAAGACTTGAAAAATTGTTTGGGAATGTTACATATTGACGTGCATGGCCATTTGTACACTAGATGTTCCGATTCAGTTGAATAAGGGGTAATTCTAAGTTTTCAGGGCATATTTTTGTAAGGAGTACTTCTTGTTCCATTATGGTATTATTCACTTTTTCATAACCTCAACCACTGCTATGTATGGCAATTGTATTTGTTTGCTTTTGTTTGTACGCTTCTTCATTAAAGTATGGTTCTGTGTTCATAGTGTGATTCCATTCACCTCCGCAGATACTTAAGAAGTTCTTTCTGTTGACATTTTGTTTATTGAGAAGTCTTTTTTGTAATTTAGTTATTAGTTTGTTAGTGGTTTCATTTTGTTTAACACTAAAATAAATAACTTTCTTTTGAGAAGAAATGCACTGTCTATCAAAGCTTCTAAGATTAATTTCCTACAATAGGTTTTAAGCATTGAACCTGATTTCTCTCCTGTTTTTATAAGATTTGGAAGGACTTTGTGATGGTACATTTTGGCTAAAATACTTCTCTTGGTATGCTTACTTTGCACTATATCAAAATTTAAAGAAGCAGTTTTATCTGTAGTGATAGCTGATTTTCTGTTAATTGTCTTTTGGTTTTTTTACATTTTGATAGAGGAGGCAACGTTTTTGTACTTGAAACTTCTTCTTGTGTTTGACTAAAGGACTGTATTAGCTGTTTTGTTTCAACTTTTTTTTACAAATTCTGCTAGAGATGGATGCTTATGTTGGACACTTTTATTTTCATTTGCTCTACGTTTGCGTTGCTTTCTACGGACTTGACTTTTGGTAGGCATTCTTTAGGGTATGTTGAAAAAAATAAAGAAGGTATAGGTTGGGATGTTCTGTAATGTATGTGTGCTGTGTGCATGAGTGTTTGAGTAAGATGATAAAGATGTATGTAATGGTGTGTGATTGTGCATTGGGAACTACAACTAGTAGGGATGGGTATTCTTGAATTTATGTGCTACTAAACAGAAAAAAGTAAGTTAGTGGTGTGGAGAAGTACAAATAGTAAATCTAATGTATACAATTAAAACAGTTGTTTGTTCTATAATATCACAATTCTAGCGGTTGGGTTGGGTAATTTGTGTGTCCAAAAATAGGAATTTGTGGGCCATTCTGGCTGTAAATTGCTGTTTAAGACATGGGTATTTTTTAACAGAATGGTGCACAATCTCTATTTTTAGGCACAGAAATAGTATGAATTAACTTTACAGTGTGTTTCAGTAATAATACAAATATTATGGTGATATTCTACTTACTTTTTTTCTAAAATGAACAGGTTACTTCTTAGTTCTTCTTTGTTCTTCAAATTCGGCTGCTTCTTTTCAGGAGAATGGTCTTCACTGCAATTGTAAAAGAAACAAATTAGTAATTGTGTTTGTATATAGCACTGTTTTTAATTTAGACATTGATTTTTTTAGTTGAAATCCTCAGCGCCTTCCTCAAAACCATTAAAACTATCTTATTTACATAAGATACGTTGCACCAGTTCAATACATATGATATGTTCTTAATGAACAAATTGTATTGCAATGACTAACTGTAGCAAACAAAATATCTTTACTATGTCTTGTGAAATTCATAATGTAACACTGAATACCACTATTTCTATAACTAAGCTCTTCCAGGTAATAGTGCCTCAATGTCATGCTTAAATTAAAGTAATTAAGTAAATAAAGAAATAAAAAATATATTAAGTCAGTTTGAAAATGTGTTCGCGCCTTGAAACACTTGTGTATAGGCGCGTTACAAATGCCATATCATATCATATCATATCATACTGTACAGAAAATATGCATACCTGTAGTTTGTGTTCATGCATATGGATATGCATGGAGCTGCAAGTAGAAATCTTGGAGACTTGTACAGTATTTCTTGTAGATGGTGCTTGCCAATGATGTGACACTTGTACTCAGAGAGATTCACAATACATTTGCAGTGCTGATCTATGATGATGCAGTTAGATGTAGAGGTCTTGAATGTGATTGGTGGGTGGTCATGTGACTTCTTAGCTACATCCAATGAGGGAATGGCACAGAGAGTGAACTGGAAATGATAGAAGGGCTGTTCATGTTACGATATGTCCGTGGACATGGCGGTAGTTCGCGGACATCGGGTGTCACATCCGGGGATTTTTGGGTTCAGAAGTCATGCAAATGAGAATGAGCATGGAAAGGGATTGGTCAGGAAAGTTTAGTGGGTGTGTTGTGCCAGGAGAGAGTTTCTCAGATACTCTTTCTGCTGAGAGAACAACAGATAGCTATGGCTGTGTGTTTCAGAAAACAGATTGTTTGTAGTTGGGAGATTCATGGATACATTGTTTGAAGGTGAATGCAGAAAGCTGTGGAGTAGCTGTAGATCTTGGATTTCCACATGTGGAAGTACATTGGCATGGAGTACGTGGAATGAAGTGGTTGGACTTGCTACCTCTCTGTGCTACTTTGGAGACAGAGCAACATCCAAACATAATTGTTATTCATTGTGGAGGGAACAGTTTAGGACATGTGTCTGGAATTTCTTTGCAATTTGCAATGAAGGAAGGACTTGGGAAGGTTATGGACATGTTTCCTAATTCTCAAGTAATATTTTCACGGATTGCGCAGAGACAAATGTGGCTTTGCTCTTCTTCATTTGGTCCAAAAATGGAAAAAGCAAGGCGCAATGTCAATAAGGCTGTTTGTGCCTTTCTAAGAGATTTTGGCATGTCCTCTTTTCACAATGAAAATATTATGTTTCGTAGTACATACATTTTTCACAGAGATGGAGTACTAACTTATGCTGGCAATCAGATTTTTCTAAGAAACCTACAAAATGCATTGCAACCTTTTTTAGAATTACAGCATCCATTTTGAAGTGGGTGTTGAGTATTTATAATTTTTCAAACACAAACACCACTTAAAGGTTCTTTTCAGAGCCACCACTTCCTCCCAGAGGAAATTGCTTCTAAAAAATAGAACGAGTCTTGTTTCATTTATTTTCACTTCTATTTTTTAACTGTGAAAGGCGGCTCTGAAAAGAGCCTTATTTTTTTTTATTTTTGTTGTTTTATATTTTTTTTGTTTTTTTATACACGACACACTAGGAGAGGAGGGGAAAGGAGGGTAAAGGGGGGACACCAACCACAGGGATAAGAAAGGGCGAGCTGAGAGAGGAAGATTTAGAGTGGGTTTTATTTGGGTAGTGAGCAGGTCTTCTCGTGCTCTGAGACGATAGTCTCAAAAGCACTGCGAAGTCGCTCCCCCCTGCAGAGTACTGCATCGCAGTACATACACACAACTGTAACCCTCGAAAGGTAAGGGTCATGAGCATTGTGTATGGCCTGTGAGGCAGCTTGAGGAAGACGCTGTCCCACAGCAGTGTTCCTTGTGGTGACAGGATCAGAAACGGAGGATGAAGTAGAGGAAATCAACCTACTACGCTCCTCGCAATGTACAACCTTGCGAACGGCCCCAGTGTGGAATGACTTGAGGTGTCACTTCATGGTAGTGGTCCCAAAGCGATACAAACCATGCCTTCCGTGACTGAGTACCATTTTGCACTCATTGCAGGTGACTCGGTTCGCACGAGCCTTAGGACCATTCCCATGAATGGTAAATAACCGCCACACCCAAGACTCACGCCGAGTGCGGGTAGTAGGGATTTCCACTACCTCATTCTCGTCATCCTCTTCTTCCTCCTCTGCATCCTCACTCCTGAACATTTCATACCACCGCGTGTGTTCTTAGAACAGTTTCAACTTGCTAGCAAACAGTACGGACAGGTATACTGTTCTTCAGGACACGTCCATTTTCGTTTACTTACGAACATTTCAGGACATTGTGTTTGTTCTTAGAACAGTTTCAACTTGGTAGCGAACATTATGGACAGGTATAGTGTTCTTCAGAACACCTCCATTTTCGTTTACTTACGAACATTTCAGGACATTGTGTTTGTTCTTAGAACAGTTTCAACTTGGTAGCGAACAGTACGGACAGGTATAGTGTTCTTCAGGACACCTCCATTTTTGTTTATTTATGCACATTTCAGGACACTGCGTGTGTTCTTAGAACAGTTTCAACTTGGTAGCGAACATTATGGACAGGTGTAGTTTTCTTCAGGACACCTACATTTTCGTTTATTTACTGGCAATCAGATTTTTCTGAGAAATGTACAAAATGCATTGCAACCTTTTTTAGAATTACAGCATCCATTTTGAATTAGGTGTTAAGTGTTTATAATTTTTGACATGCAAACACCTCCCAAAGACTCTTTTCAGAGCCATCACTTCCTCCCAGAGAAAATTGCAATGGTTATGATAGGGTAGCAACCCAATTTTTTAGATGTTCGCGGACTGTCCGCAGACCTCTAAAAATACAAAGGGCCTTGCTTCATTTATTTTCACTTCTATTTTTTAACTGTGAAAGGCGGCTCTGAAAAGAGCCTTATTTTTTTTTGATTTTTGTTATTTTGTTTTTTTTTTGTTTTTTTATACACGACACACTAGGAGAGGAGGGGAAAGGAGTGTAAAGGGGGGACACCAACCACAGGGATAAGAAAGGGCGAGCTGAGAGAGGAAGATGTAGAGTGGATTTTATTTGGGTAGTGAGCAGGTCTTCTCGTGCTCTGAGACGATAGTCTCAAAAGCACTGCAAAGTTGCTCCCCCCTGCAGAGTACTGTGTCACAGTACATACATACAACTGTGACCCTCGATAGGTAAGGGTCATCAGAATTTTGTGTGGCCTGTGAGGCAGCTTGAGGAAGACGCTGTCCCACAGAGGTGGTCCTTGTGGTGCCAGGATCAGAAACGGAGGATGAAGTAGAGGAAATAAACCTACTACGTTCTTCGCAAGATACAACCTTGCAAATAGCCCCAGAGTGAAATGACCTCAGGTGTCGCTTCATGGTAGTGGTCCCAAAGCTGTACGAACCGTGCCTCCCGCGACTGAGTATCATTTTGCACTCATTGCAGGTGACACGGTTCGCACAAGCCTTAGGACCATTCCCATGAATGGTAAACAACCGCCACACCCAAGACTCACGCCTAATGTGGGTAGTAGGGATTTCCTCTACCTCATTCTCATCATCCTCTTCTTCCTCTTCTGCATCCTCACTCCTGTTCTCCTCTTCAGGCCCTTGGGAAGGTGGTGGTGGTGGAGGGGGTGGGGTTGGTGCTGAAGCAGGTGCAGCACAAGGTGGCAGTAGTGCAGCCAGGGATGCCATCTCGATGGTGTAATCTACAAGTTGCAGGAAAAATATCTGTGCTTTGAAGAATAGCCAGAAACACAATGAGAATAAGCTCTAGGGCGTGGTCTTTTATAGGGGTGCTTGTACACAGTTCGCGGACATGCGCGCTGTCCGCGGACAGATCGAACACAAAAAAAGGTTCAAAAAGTTTCAAAAAGTATGTAGAAACTCATGATTAGTATGTGCTATGGTGAGTTTTTATTGAAAAATATTGTGGATTACTTGAAAATGTACTTTTAAATTGTTCGGGGACACGAACAGAGTCCGCATTCAGAACACGCGATTAATGTGGGTGCGCGGTCACATGATCCCTTCGCGAACATGTCCGCGAAGGAACCGCCTGTCCGCAGGACACCAAATGCATGGATATTGGTTTGCGCATGCACGTTGATGTTCTACGGACACTGTTTGGGTCCTGAAGTAATTAAAAGTGCGTCACACGTCAAACGAACATTTGTGGACACTGCGTGTGTTCTAGAACAGTTTCAACTTGCTAGCGAACACTACGGACAGGTATAGTGTTCTTTAGGACACTTTATTTTTCGTTTCTTTACGAACATTTCAGGACATCGCGTGTGTTCCTAGAACAGTTTCAACTTGCTAGCGAACAGTACGGACAGGTATAGTGTTCTTCAGGACACCTCCATTTTTGTTTATTTACGAACATTTCAGGACACCAATTTTCTTCTTAGAACAGTTTAAACTTGCTAGCGAACACTACGGACAGGTATAGAGTTCTTCAGACCACTTTAATTTTCGTTTCTTTCCGAACATTTCAGGACACCGCGTGTGTTCTTAGAACAGTTTCAACTTGCTAGCGAACAGTACGGACAGGTATAGTGTTCTTCAGGACACCTCCATTTTTGTTTATTTACGAACATTTCAGAACACCCGCGCAGTCCCCGGACACCTACATTGTTTTTTTGTTTAAACGGAAACTAATTACAACACAATATACAAATGTTACTTTATTTAACATATATTAATAATTTATGACAGAGAAGGTGAGGCAGAAACGGAAACAAAAACAGGAGAATTAGGGGTTTCAACATGATTGGTATCAGGTGAAGAAGGGATGGAAGTCTCATCAAAACGTTTTGGGTTATGGAGAGGGTTTGGGGATAATTGACTGGGATATGGTGAGGGGGGACAAGTACATGTGGGGCAATGGTATGAGGCTTTTGTTTTAAAATGATCTTCAACAAAAGTTTTTAAATTATTAAAATTGGTCAAAAATACATCAATTTTTTCTTTTATGCTGTCAAGCGTGTTGTCCATAACAGTTTCTTCAGAGGTATTTCCTATTTTGGTATGCGCTGTACACAAATATATATATATATATATGTTAAATGTATATAAAATAATAATAATTAAATGGTTTATATTGTGTTTACCATTAGTTTCACTATCTTGTGCCATTTCCTCATGTGGGAAATGCTCTTCTAGCCATTCCAGAGTACTAGACATTTCTGTGAGAAAAACAAAAGATAATACATTTTTTTTATCTAATATAGAAAGTTTATAAATATATGAGTAAAATGAAGTACACTTACTATTTCAGGTAAGATATGTTCAAAGTACTTTGTAGGTCTGGTCTTGTTCTTAGTTGTGGAGTGTCTGTGAGGTAATTATGTTGGAAGCCAATTTATCTTCTTCTGGTATATTCCATTTTAGAACATATTGGGCCTCATTACGACCCAGGTGTTAAGGGTTAACACCGTCGTTAAACCCTTAACGCCTATTCTGATTTTAACGGCTGCTCTTAGCCGTTAAAATCCATGGCGCTAACCTGCCATGATGCTAATTACGCCACCGTAATTTACGGTGGCGTAATTAGCGCCTTCACCACTCCCATTATGCCCTATGGGGCAAAAATGGGAATGGGGAAGGGAAAATGGGAAATGGGGATTTACCGCCCCACTCACCTTGGAATGGGGCGGTAAATCCGCCATCCACCATGGTGTAAACGTAGTTTACACCATGGTGGTAAAGTTGGCGCAATTAGCGCCTGGGTCGTAATGACCCCCATTGTATTTAAATGAATGGTTAGTGTGTTACATATATGGCTTACATTTCTTATGTATTACTACATATAATGTGTATGCGTACTGCTTTTTGAATTTGTTAAATGTTCCTATGTTATGATATAACAATCAAACATACCCTCCCAGAGTTTTTAGGTAGTGGTACTATTCTCCGAACATGTCCGCGGACATTAAAAGAGTTCGCAGACATCAAGTTCAGTAGAAGAGGTTCAGTATGTTCCATAGTACATGTACATAAAGTCAAAGTTATTATTGTTAAGTTGTGCTACTAAAAACATATGAAATTCAGTGAAAAAACGTTGTTAAAGGGACGTTATGGTTAAGTTGCGCTACTAAAAACCTATGAAATTCAGTGAAAAAAACTTTGTTAAAGGGACGTTATGGTTCCAAGTAAAACCGAAAAACCCTTGAAATTCACCAGTTATGGTAAGCTAAGCAACCATAACTCGCGCCACCACTGTGCACTGCTAAGACTAACACCCAGGACATCAAAGATGACATCACAAATGGCATTGATGACATCACTGATGACATCACATGTCTGTCTCCCTCTTTTTTCCTTTACTGACATATCTAGGCCACATGGTTTTCTTCAGCAACAGTCATGAACTAAAAATTGTAAGCGTACTATATTTGTAGACTTATCCTTCAAGTATGTTCTTACAGTAATTCCCTTAGGGTCCAGTCATATCATATGAAACATATACATAGGGGAAGACACAAGCTTGAAAGACAGCAATCCTTTCTGTGCATTAAAATAATCACTAGAGTTATCAGCACTTTCTGATAGTTCTGTTGTTTTTTTTATTACTGTACCTTCCCTGTATATGCTCATATTTGTATACATTGTACTGACACTACTTTCCTTAGGGTCCAGTCACATCATGTGATACATATACATAGGGTAAATAGCAGATTTGAAACAGAGCAATCATTTATTAGCATAAAAATAATCAGTTATAGTAATGAATTGTTTCTGCTACTACTTCTGCTTTTTTGCTTACTTCACTTTCCCTGTATATACCCATATTTGTATGTGTTATTGTGTCTTTATGTTTTGTCTGTAATAATGCAATTATATAATGCATGGGTTTTATTAGCTACTTATTACATTTTTCACAGTACACAAAACTCTAATAAGAAAACAGTTATCATTTCATTATTCAACATATCAACATTATGAATATTATACCTTCATCATGTATGCTACACATAATGCCTATGTTCTGCATGAGTAGCTTACTATACTGTAAAGAACTTCATAATAGAATGCCATGTATATCAATGCATTGTTTAATGCACTACGTAGCTCATGATATTTATTCCAATGATCGATGTCACTTTTTTCTCAACATTATAATAAGAATCCCTTGTACAGACATTTCATGAAAAGTAAATGCAAATGTGATGTCATCAGTGATGTCATCAATGCCATTTGTGATGTCATCTTTCATGTCCTGGGTGTTAGTCTTAGCAGTGCACGGTGGTGGTGCGAGTTATGGTTGCTTAGCTTACCATAACTGGCGAATTTCAAGGGTTTTTCGGTTTTACTTGGAACCATAACGTCCCTTTAACAAAGTTTTTTTCACTGAATTTCATAGGTTTTTAGTAGCGCAACTTAACCATAACATCCCTTTAACAAAGTTTCCCTTTTCTCCCTTTTTTTCTGGCAAACTGTTAGAATTTTGCCAATTTACCTTCCAATCTGAAATTGATGATTGACCATGGATAATCTCTTTTCTGGTTAATTTTTCTCCTTCTGTTTTTATTATGTTTGATTAGGATTATGTTTGTTTGCTTGTGTGTTTTGTTTGTGCGAAATGAGGCCCATGGGCATGTTGCACAATATAAGAATCAAAATAAATGAATAAATACATAAAACAAGGTTTATTGCATGTGAAAAAGTCTCAGGTGGTTCCGTAGAATCCAACTGACACAGAGCGCTCAGATTATTTCAGAGGGTTACATCTTTTATAGGCTGATAAGCCATAATTAACAATCCTAACATAATAATAGGATACAAAGTAATCCCTTCCCCCTCATTGGCTGCTACCTATATAACATGCTAAGCTCCCTCTAAACTCCCTGGACTGATTGACCACATCTAATCTAAGCCCATTCCCCTATAGCTGTGGTCCCCTACATCGTCACATGCAAATCCAGTTACAGGATTGGGGCTTGTCCTCACTGATATATTTATAAATAAGACCCTCGCATGATGTGCAACCCTCCATTCCAGACATTATCAAAGGAAACTGGCATGGCCAACTCTGCTTTGAAAAGACAATAGGCCTTCTCATCATACCAGACATGATGGCACACACATGTTGCCTTTCCAACCTGGTACCTAATTTATTGGCCGGACAGAAAAAAAAGAAAGTGCAAAGCAAAAAGACAAGAACGTAAGTGCAAGGGTACCGGAAACTGGAAATGGAGACTGGGAACTAACAACTGGAATCAGGGAACAGCGGACTGAACTCTAGATCAGAAAGAAGAAAAGGACTGAAACTATGGACTAGGATAACAAGGACTGAACTGCAGACTGGTAATAAGAAATACAAGTAACTGTAACTCTGGACTGAAATAACAAGGCCTTACTGCAGACAAGGGAATTCAGGACTGGAATCTATGATGCTAAATCCATGTAACACGGACTGTGGGAACAGAACAAGGACCTGCATGCAGAGAACAAGAGAAATGTGATAGAGAGCAAGGGGCTGCAGACAGGGAACAAAGGACACAAACAGATGAGCAGGACTGCAGGGCAAGAAGCACAGAGGTGTAGGGCAGAAGGCATGGGAGTGCAGGCAGACTAGCAAGGATGCATCATAGGGAGCACAAAGCACTGGAAAAGGAGCAGGTTCTGGAAGCAATAGGACACAGCAGAAATCCAAGGATAAAGGCACTGGGAGAAAACTCAATGCAAGATCCCTGTGCTCCTGCAGGCAGCTGCTTAAATACTTACCTGGCCAGTGCTGATGTAGGATCATTAGAAGTGCCTGGAGCACCACATCTGAATGTAATCAGCCCCCTTCCTCTATGGTCCTTGGGAAGTGAGAGCAGCACCAATCTCTAAGGCTTCTGGGGATTGTAGATCTAAGAATGCTGCATAGCCAGGGAATAACAACTGCCACTGCAGATTTCATAGTCACAGAAAACCTCGACTTCTCGCAATCACGGAAATTTGGCTGCATGCAGCATCCGGCCCTTCTCTGACCCTGGCCATCCCAGACAACTATTCCATTATCAAGTGTGACAGGGACACCAATCAAACTAAGGGGGGTGGACTAGCCTTCATATTTAAGAGTTCGCTTAACCTCAGAGCTGCCAACAGCCTGCAGCTACCATCAGCAGAACTACTGTCTATTAAACTGCCGATCTCTCCTAATCACACGGCCACTATACATCTCATTTACAGGCCCCCTGGCCCGACCTCTTCATTCGCAGAGGACATTTAATCTATCCTAGCTACCAGTACTAAGCCCAACTCGCAAATCATTATATTGGGAGACTTCAATCTAGGCTACCAAGATACGAATGACACCAAAGCCTTTGACCTAGAAAGAGTCCTGGCCGACTTCGGTCTAACCCAACATGTCAATGAGCCCACCCACATCAAGGGTCGCACTCTTGACTGGGTCTCTGACTTGAACTGTGCGCTTAACGTCACCTCTGTGTCGCCATGTGCATCGTCTGATCACCACAAAATATCATTCTCCATTAATTCCACTCCACCCACAGATAAACCCAACCTTGCCCCTCCCACTTCCACAAGCAACAAAAAGGATATTACGGTTGAGAAATTACTCCCACTTATCCTTCCTCTTTTGAACTCGGCGTCCACCACATGCTCGGACCCCACAGTGCTAGTAGACACCTACAACCGCGTCATGCTAAAAGCCCTCAATATCAATACCTCAAACTGCACAAACAAAAAACGCGGCTCCACCTAAATTCCTGGTTTACCCCGCACTTACGCGACCTGCGCAAAGAAAAAAGAAAAGCTGAGGCCCATTGGAAAAGCTCACCTTCTCTAGTCAACAAAAACAACCTCGCCACAGCCTCCCTTAACTACAAAGAAGCCATCCTAGCTGCTAAAAAGGAAGTATATAACAAAAGGATCACTCAAGCCCAATCAAATACCAAGGAACTATTCAAGATCCTTAAGTAATTGGAGTCCCCTCTTGCCCTGCTTGATACATGCACCCCGGACACTGAATGGTGCTCCAATATTCAAAAGGCATGCTTGATAAAATTGCCTTGCTCCAAGACAAGATTAACACTAAAAAAAGCTACCTCGCCGACTCAACGGGTAACCCCCATCATACAAAACCCTTTCTCCTAAACACTCCGTCAAACCTTTCAGCTTCTCACCCCTCACCATTAAGGAAGTCGAAAATATCATAACAAAGCTTAAGCCGTCCAATTGCCAAGGTGACGCCTGCCCTGCACCGGTCATAAAGGAAGCTGCACATGATCTTGCCCCTTTCATTACCTCTTTCATTAATGCCTCTTTCAAATCGGGCATTGTACCTGACAACCTTAAGGATGCTTGGGTCATCCCATTAATCAAAACACCTAATCTTGATCCCAGTAATCCCTCTAACTACAGGCCCATCACCACGGTGCCTTACCTTCTCAAAATTCTGGACCGCGCAGCCTATCTCCAAATCCAGGACTATCTTGAAACCAACAATCTTCTAGGGCTTAGACAATCTGGCTTCCGTCCCAGACACGGTACTGAGACAGCCTTAATCGACCTGAAAACCCAAATTGAGGAGCTGAAAGACAAGGGCAAACTGGCACTCCTGCTCCTCCTTGATCGTTCAGCTGCCCTTGATTTGGTCGATCACCAAATCCTCTGCCACCACTTCAAAATTGCGGCCCACTTCTCCGACGCAGCCACATCTTGGATTAGCTCTTTTCTGGCAAACAGAACCATGAGGGTCTTCTCTCCCATAGCCGCAGCTGATCCAGCCCACGTCCCGTGCAGAGTTCCACAAGGATCTTGTGTATCTCCCACACTTTACAACGTGTTTACTAAACCGCTCTTTGATTTACTTGACTATCTGGGTGTCTTCTACACTAATTATGCGGATGACACCCAGATACTCATCCCTATCACTGGCGATTATGTAACAGATGCCAAAGCTCTCAATACAGTCTACACTGTCATTCAAGCCTGGATGGCTCATCATGGGCTTTGCCTTAATGATGGAAAGACGGAATTAATCATTCTTGGATCTCAATACAAACTCACTAAACTTGACCCCAAGTTCAATTCCTTCATTATTGACGGGAACGATATTAAAGTCTCCAACGTCACTAAAACACTTGGAATATATCTCGACTCGACTCTATCCCTCAATCGACAAACCAACGCAGTTGTCTCAGCATCATCCTATACTTGCAAATTGATTACAGCATGTCGCCCCTTCTTGACTACGGAGAACTGTCTGATTCTTGCCAGAACCCTCAACATGTCCAAAATCGATTACTGCAACGCCCTCTACCTAGGGACTAGTCAAAGAAACATTGATAAACTCCAGGTCATGCAGAACAACGCCATTAGGGCAGCTCTCAACGTTCCTAGGCGTTCCCACATATCTAACACGAGACGCAATTTGCACTGGCTACCCATCACTCACCGCATATCCCTCAAAGCACTGTTCTAACACACAAGGCCCAGAACAGCGCAGCCCCGGCTTACCTTTCCACGCGCTTCATACAACACACAGCAACTAGACCACTAAGAACTTCTCAGGCTCATACGCTGACTATTCCCAGTTTCAAGCTACAGACAGCCGGAGGCTCGAGCTTCCCTGTCCTTGCGGCTAAGCTCTGGAACACTCTTCCCAATGCTCTCAGAAACGTTCCTCACATCTTTGCCTTCAAAGCTAAAACTAAACTGTGGTTACATGAACGAGATGCCCTAGCCTCCTCTTTATAAGCCTTACATCTGTCAATTTCATTACTGACTGCTCATTGTACATAGACTGTTTTATACTGCATTCTTAGATTCGCTCCACTCCTCTCTGTTGATGCTCTGAACTCTATGTAAATATGTGTAAAAATGTATAGTGTATCTATTTGCTGTAACTTGTAACCGCCTCCTTAAACATGCGCCCAGATGCCCCGGGGCAAGGTGCGCACTATAAATAAACAAAATACAAAATACAAATACAAATACAAGGTGCATTATGGGACATGTAATCTGTGAATTTAAATACAGAAGTACCAAAGTCTTGCAAACTGTAAGTAAAGAAAAAAACTATGACTAGGTTCTGTATGGGGAGAATTATGGTGATGAATGAGTTCCAAATATTCCACTATGGGTGCAAATTGCTGCTCCTGTGGCACAGTCGTGACACAAACATGTGTTCTATGCATGTCCTAGTGCTTATCTGTGCCTCACTGTAGGTTGACCCCTGTGGTGTTCCAGGGTTCCTCACTGGTGTCAACAATCACATTAGCAGCAGATAGCCTGAGTCTCGTACAGTAGGTAGGGAGACAACTGTTTAGCATTGCAATTTTGATACTGCATGCTAATTTCATTCAATATTGTCCTGGTGGCTTTGTGTGCTGAATTGAGTGTAGGGCTGACTCCCTGTACTGCAGGGGAGGGGGTTGTAGTGGCTGTGTGTGGGCACATGCAGGAGTATGTAGTATGTTCTCAGGTATCTCTGTGCCCAGCATTAGCTGGATTTAGGGTCATGTGCTTCTGCATGTCACACCGGATATGCTTCATGGTACATATAGTTGTCTCACATGTGATCTCATGCTTGTCTCCATGTGTGCCTCTGTTCTGCATCACCATCAAATGTCACACTTACCCAAGAGCCAGGTTTACTGTTCTCAGTGTGTGTCCATATATTCAGGGAGGGTGCTGTTCCTTAGGACCATGGAATCATGTGTGGAACCTGGGAATCCTGCCCAGCAGTGACTGATGGTCAGAACAGCACCACAGATCATTTGAATGCTTATGGAATGGTACTGTTTAAGATTCCTGCATGCAGGCTTCACTCCCTGGGGGCACCAATGCCACATGTGTACAGTCAAGTGCTGCTATGACATTAGGGAAATAGAATAACCATGACCAGATGGGACTAGAAGTATATTTACTGTGCGTCGGGCCAGTGCTAAAAAAGAATTCCAAATATTTAAAGATAAAATAAGGGTGACTAGTGGCTAAATCACATACACAGCCCTTACCCTTCTCTGGACTAACAGTGATCCCAATCATTAAGGTTAATCTGGCACAGCAAAAAGATATTCTTGCTTTGTCTTTTGTGGTAACGTGGGCAGTGGGAAGGCTATATTCTAAGAAGGTGTGTGGATGTGAGACAGTAGCAACCCAAACAGCAATAGTACTGTACCGAGGGTCGCTTAAGAACTCGCCAGTGAAAATTAAAAAAGTAATCTAAAAAAGTAGTGTGCGCTAGACAAGAAGTAACAACATTTATTCTGGGCTCAGTTACAGCTGGGAAAGCAAAATTCAAACAGAATGCAGAGCAGAACTGCATGAAAAGCGCGATCCTTGATACACCCCAAAAAAATAAAGCAGTGGTATTTGTCGCACATGTAGGCCTCATTACAAGTTTGGTGGTGTGGTAGAAAAGTGGGGGTAATTCATTTATCAGCACTTTTTGGCAGTAACAAATTACGAGGTTGGCATTGAAGTGGAGAATTTATCTACAACATGATGCTGGATATAAATCCTCCACTTTAGCATACAAAATCGGCAGGTTCAGCACAGTGAATTACTGCTTGCAGTATATATGCTAAAATCCTTACAGAGTCTTATGGACTACAAACTCTGCTATTAGCAAGTCACATGCCATCTATCCTGCCCAATGAATCAAACAATTCACCTCCAAACCCACTCCTAATCAGCATTGCTCACTAATAAACTGAAACCAAAGATTAGGTTCCAGACTTACGACAATTCACACCTCACCCAACTCTAAATGTACCACTAGAATATCATATTCCACCAAGTATACGTCTAACAATACTGTTACACCCTCAAATACTACTGCACATCAGAAGAGCAAGCAAAGGAATGCCTCCACGCAGCTAAAGGGCGCCCTTATTAATGCTAGGTCCTTACCCGCACTCGCATTGGATATTGTGGATCTCATCACTTCCCAGGACCTGGATTTCTTAGCAATTTCAGAGACCTGGCTCCAAGCGACTGTGGGTCCGTCACTGTCCCTGTCCATCCCTGACACATACTCCATCATCCACCTCGATAGAGACTCTAACCTTGATAAAGGTGAAGGTGTTGCTTTTATTGCAAAAACCTCCTTAGGCCTCAGACCCCTTAGCAATCAATCATTTCCATCAGCCAAATTACTGTCCATTAAACTACCCATCTCAGCATCCACCTCCTCTACAGACCCCCTGGGCCACCAAATACCTTTGTAGAAGACATCAGGCTCCTTCTCGCCTACAATACCAAGCCAGGCTCTCAAATAATCCTTCTAGGCAACCCCAACTTAGGTTTTCAAGACCTAAAGATGTAAATGCTCTATCACTGGCCAATACTATCTCAGACTAGGCTTTCAACACCGGATCAATGAACCCACACACTACAAAGACAACATAACCATCCTAGAGAACAAACTTTGTCTCTGGTCAGACCACCACTTCATTTCTTTCTCCATAAAGGAAAGTATTCAGACGAACCTCAAAAAATCTCTCACCCCCTTCATACACAAGGAATAATCGCAACATCACTATTGAGAAAATGCTACCCTTATTAGAGCCAATTATCAACTTCCCAACCAGACACATGGACCCGACGGCCCTATTTGACCTCTACAACCACACTTTACCTATCTCGCATCTCAACTCATGGTTCACCCCACATCTTAGGTCGTTACACAAAATCAAAAGGAACGCAGAAGCTCTTTGGAAGAATCTGCCCACACCCCCCAACAAAGAATAATACCTAATAACTGCCCTTAATTACAAAGAGGCCATATTCCAGGCTAAGAAAAACAACTATAACAACTGAATCAGTCAAGCTAACTCAAGTACGAAATAACTTTTCAATATTCTAAAAGAGATGGAAACCCCAGTGGCTTCTCCGGACACCTGTACCAAAGACACCATTTGGTGCACCAACATTCAAAAAGCATTACTAGGTAAAATAGTTATGCTACAAGATAAAATAGAAACAAAAAAACATAGTCCCCCACCCAGCACTATGCAACCCACCCACTCAGCCTTGACCACAAATACTATCAAACCATTTACAGGCCGATTCATGGAATCAACGTGCGCCGAAAAAACGGCGCACGCGTGCGAAAACGTGCGATTCGCAGTGAAATAGCGAAAATCGCAGTGCAAGTGCGATTATCGCAGTGCAAGTGGGATTATCGCACAGAAAACATCGCACATCTATTCATGGAAGTCCGTGCACGCGCAAAATGTGGGATGTGCGCTGAAAAAGGGCGCGGCGCACGCTGGCGCACGCTGGCGTACGCTGGCGCACAGGTCATCGAACCCTGTGCGATAAGGCCACAGCGAATTCGCACATAGCGCGGCGCACATAACAAAAGTAGGCGTAACACGGGGCGTTACACGCAGAATGGGGAACAACTCGTGAAAATGTGGGCATCACGGGGGAAGTACAGGAGGCAAGTGCGCAGAACGCCCACACGCTCGCCTACAACACGTATTCATGGAATCGAATAGGGAAAAACAGCGCACGGCCAAAGACGCGCACAGGCCCATACATGTCTGCCACACGAAAGCAGGCGGTAGCGTCGCTGCGCAGGAAAAAAATGTGCGCCAAAGTTCTACACGCGCGAGAAGTACCACACGCGATCGGGCCTGGGGGAGCGTGTGCGTGTATTACAGGGGTGCGCGTGAAGTTCCACACGCGATTGGCCTGGGCTCGTGTATTTCAGGGGTGCGCGAGAAGTTTCTCAAACGCAATTGGCCTGGGCGCGTGTATTTCAGGGGTTCGCGTGAAGTTTAACACGCGATCGGGCCTGGGGGGAGCTGGGTACCACTCACCATCTGCCTTGCATGTAGAAGAACGCGTAGCCAACACCTGCTGTGAAGTAATAGCGTGTGAACCCCAACGGATGGAAAACACACGCACCGCACGAAAAGCACGTACAGAGCAGTGTAAAGGCACGCGGGATCTCCAAGCCCTGCCAGGGCAACGCCCGTGCGCGAAACGCCACAGACACGCTTACGCTGTAAGGGCCTTTGGTTCAATGAAATCGCGTACGCGTGCTGACGCGCTTACGCGCTAAGGCCCTTTCCTCGAATTTCACGCTGACGTGCAGTATTTTCACGTGCCAAATCACTCCGTATCAAGCTGGCCACGCGAAAACACACGGAAGACCACGCTCCTGCCCAGAAGGCCGAATTACTGCCCCCCAGTGCCCCGAGCAGCCTCACACGTGCCATCTGCTGCTGCCTGCCTGCCTGCCTGCCTACTGCCACCGTGCCCTGCCATTTGGTGCCTGCACATCAGCCATCTGCAGGGGTCTAGTTGCTGTGTCCACCCCTGCTGGACAGAAGACTCCCGACTCGGATAACATCGCTCCACAGCCCAGCCCCAGACCCAGTTGCCCACCCACTCCTGCCCCTGGGGTTGCCATGTCGGGCACATCAACATCTGGCACCAGTGGCAACCCCCGGCCAGAGGGGCAGAGGGGCACCAGCTTCACTGCCACCGAAGTTGGTGTCCTGGTGGAGCAAGTCCTGGGGCAGTATGATGCCCTCTTTGGATCGTCCCGCGCCAACAAGGAAGTACGGGAGAGGATCTGGGCCGACTGTGTGGTTGCCATCAACGCGGAGGGGGTGGCAACCCGCACCATCCAGAAGGTCAAGAAGCGCTGGGAGGACTTGAGGTCCAGGACCCTCATAAAGGCCCGGCGCCTCATGGAGGGGGGCCGGGGCCACATGAGTTCCATCCAGATGAGGGTCCTGGAACGCGTACACCCAGCGCTCCACGCCCAGGTCCTTGAGAGGGAGACCCGTCTGGAGTTGAGCGGTAAGTGGCCAAGCATTGCTGTGTGAGACAGGGCATGTTGCAGTGTGCTGGTTGTCTGATACTTGCCTGTATGTGTGACATAGGCCATGTACGCATGTATGTGTGCAGGGACATCATGGTAATGCATGTGCGACCAGTAATGTGTGAACCGCACGGTTGTTGCATGTGTTTAAATGCGACATGGGGAGCCCTATGCAGATTGCACACATGAGAGCATGGCAGTCTCTGTTCCTGGAAATGGGTGGAGGTGAGGGATGGGTGCTGACACCAGGTACATATATGGTATCCATGTCTGTGTGCCTGACCTGCGTGTCTGTGACTTGTGAATGCCATGGATGCATGACATATGTCTGTGACAATTTAAAGATTCACTGATGCAGCCTAGTCATCCTTGTATCCACTGTGATTGGGGTGTACGGGGCCAGATGGATGTGACGGAGGTGAAGTGTGTGCATGTGATAGGCATGACCCATGATGCATGTGAGTACCATTACATTGTATGTTTCGAGAGTCCATTGGACATGTATGGAAATGTCCATGGCATGCACCATGACTGTCACTGTGTGTGTATTGCCTGGACTGACACATGTGTTGTGGAGGGACATGATGGAAGTGTACTTTGACAGTGGCACTCATCTGCTATTGCTTCCTGTCTAGGGGACCATTGTACAGTACCCTGATGCTTGTGTTCTATGTCTCCCTCTACGCAGCGGCTAGTGAAGAAGAGGGCGGAGACGGCGCTGTGGAGCAAGGTGGCGGGGATGCCCCCACGGCTGCAGCGGAAGGGGTGGGTGAGCCCCCACAGGGGCCTGCTACGGCGGAAGACGGTGAGGAGCCATCCAGGTTGGTGGTTTCCACAGAGGAGGAGGAGGCCGCCACTGAGGCGCACATGGGGCCTGGTGGGGGCATCCCTGCTGGTGCAAGTGGTGCAGTCCAGGGGCAGGGGCAGGAGGCAGCACTGGTCACTGTGGAGGGGCCTGTGCATGTCGCTGTCCCTGACCCTGTGGGTGCACCACCATGCACCAGCAGGGATGCCCCGTCCCAGGCCCGTTCCCAGGTAGAGGGGATGTCCATGTCATCTGACTCCCCTCCACCTGCGGACGAGGGGACCCCTGGCCGTATGGAGAAGGTCCTGATTGGGGTCGTGATGCGCACGGCTGTGATTCATGATGCCGTGCGTGCTTGCCAGGAGGAGCACGCACGTCATCACGAAGAGCACCGTGCCGACGTGGCTCAATTGGGATCGTCCATGTTCGGGGGTTTCCTGTATGTGTCGGCCAATCTGGCGGCCCTCTCCTCCTCTGTGGAGACTATACGCCAGTCGTTCTCCTTGCCGTCTTCCGGCCCAGATGCCACCAGGGCCCCCTGTGGACCTGCCCTGACCAATGCAGCCAGCTCGGTGGGGATCCCATCCCTGCCACAGTCGGGAGTCAGAGGTCCAGCAGGGGTGGACACCACAGCAACTGTACCCCAGCAGATGGAGGATGTGCCGGCATCATCAGGCAGGGCACGTGCACGAAGGCGTCGGTGGATTCCATCAGCCTGGATGCCGTCGTGCTGGCAGAGGCAGTGGCGTCGGAGGCAGCAGCGGAGTCAACGTGGGAGGCATCATGGCTCGGGGCCATCAACATCAGAGGGGCAGGCATCGGCCGGAGGGCAGGAGGACCCAGGACGGGAAGTGTCTTCCGTGTGGCAGCGGTTGGGCCAGCATATAGGTGCGGAGCGGTGGCGGGCGGAAGAGGCGCGGCTCACAATGGTCAGGGCGGAGAACTCCATGCGGAGGGCCCTGAGGCGGGCCGAGTGCCTCGAGGCAATCCGCAGGGGGTTGGAGGAGGAGACAGCGTCGTCCCTGCGGACCCTCAGGGCCATGGAACAGGACCGCCTCCGGGACATCGAACAGGAGTTCGATGATGCCCTGGCCCGGAACACCATGGAGTGAGCCGCTGGACTTGCCCGCCGCCTTTGTATATAGTTATATAGTTAGTGTTAGGTTTCTTTTAATTTTATTTTTATTTAGTTGCGATTGGACAATGCGCCACATTTTTGTATATAGTTCAGTTTTTAGTTAGTTGTCATAGTTAGGTTTCATTTTGTTGGGCTCATGGACCCCGGATTATCTTGTAAATAGTTCTTCAATGGATTCTTTTATTTTTTGGTTTTTCTTCATCGCCATGGAGCAATGGTTTTTGTTTATCATTTACACTTGGATTACTTTTCTGACTGTGACTTTGGACACCATTCATTTTGATTGTGCTGTGTGTTTTTGATTTTTTTGATGGACATTCATCTTCTTTTGGTTGTTTTGCTTTGTGTTTTTTCTCATTTCATTTCAATTCAAGTTGATTTTCAATACATTTTTATTTTCATCCTTCAATGTGTCGTATCATCTCATTGCTTTCATGCATGTCATGTTGGGTGTTTTAACATTCACTTGCAGCCATTGTGTGTGACAGACATGTGTTCATTTGCATTATTTACATTGGGTGTGTAACATGTAATTGCCTTTGATATGTGGGTGGATGTGATGGTTGGTTGGGCCTTTTGGCAGGGAGGATGGCCATTACGGACATGATTGGGGATTGTTGGGACCCAGGTGCAGGGGGGCATGGATGGGACATGGGCGAGGGCCTGGTGGAAGGTGCCCCTGCACTGCTGGGGGGTGGGGGGGTGGGAGACATGGGTGGGGGCCTGCTGGCAGGTGCCCCACAGTGCTGGGGGGTGGGGGTGGTGGGGAACATGAGTTGGACATGGGTGGGGGCCTGCTGGCAGGTGCCCCACAGTGCTGGGGGGTGGGGGGGTGGGGAACATGAGTTGGACATGGGTGGGGGCCTGCTGGCAGGTGCCCCACAGTGCTGGGGGGTGGGGGGGTGGGAGACATGGGTGGGGGCCTGGTGGAGGGTGCCCCTGGTGGCTGGGGGTGCAGGGGGACATGCGTTGGTGGGCAGTAGTGCAAGTTGACATGTGGGTTGGCTGGGGGGCATGGCCATGGTGGATGGGCTGCCTGCAGGACATGTGCAGGGTAGGCCCCTGTGGTGTGAGCTACCTGAAGGGGCCGTGGAGGGTGTAAAGGGAACACCTGGGAGGACCCACACGTGCAATTCACGTGTGGTGCTCCCCGCGCACCCCTGTAATACACGTTCCCTGATGAAATTGCGTGTGAAACTTCCCGCGCACCCCTGTAATACACGTGCCCAGGGCAATCGCGTGTGAAACTTCCCGCGCACCCCTGAAATACACGCACGCAGCCCAATCGCGTGTGAAACTTCCCGCGCACCCCTGTAATACACGCGCCCAGGCCAATCACGTGTGGAACTTCTCGCGCACCCCTGAATTACACGCACACGCTCCCCCAGGCCCGATCGCGTGTGAAACCACCCGCGAGCCCCTGAAATACATGCGCCCAGGCCAATCGCGTGTGGAACTTCTTATGCACCCCTGAAATACACGCACACGCTCCCCCAGGCCCGATCGCGTGTGAAACCACCCGCGCACCCCTGAAATACACGCGCCCAGGCCAATCGCGTGTGGAACTTCTTGCGCACCCCTGAAATACACGCACACGCTCCCCCAGGCCCGATCGCGTGTGAAACCACCCGCGAGCCCCTGAAATACACGCGCCCAGGCCAATCGCGTGTGGAACTTCTCGCGCACCCCTGAATTACACACACACGCTCCCCCAGGCCCGATCGCGTGTGAAACCACCCGCGAGCCCCTGAAATACACGCGCCCAGGCCAATCGCGTGTGGAACTTCTCGCGCACCCCTGAAATACACGCACACGCTCCCCCAGGCCCGATCACGTGTGTAACCACCTGCGAGCCCCTGAAATACACGCGCCCAGGCCAATCGCGTGTGGAACTTCTCGCGCACCCCTGAATTACACGCACACGCTCCCCCAGGCCCAATCGTGTGTGAAACCACCCGCGAGCCCGTGAAATACATGCGCCCAGGCCAATCGCGTGTGGAACTTCTCGCGCACCCCTGAAATACACGCACACGCTCCCGTAGGCCCGATCGCGTGTGAAACCACCCGCGAGCCCCTGAAATACACGCGCCCATGCCAATTGCGTGTGGAACTTCTCGCGCACCCCTGAAATACACGCACCCAGGCCATTCGCGTGTAATACTTCTCGCGCACCCCTGTAATACACGCACACGCTCCCCCAGGCCAGGTCGCGTGTGAAACTTCTCGCGCACGCGTGTTCCCGACACCCGTAATACGCGTTCCCCGCTTTGCGTTTGCTGTTTGCCAGTCCGGTAAACTGGTACAGGGTTGGCGCAGCCCTTTGTGATGGTTTTGCGATCTTGATGGCTTTTCCTTGCGCGAGGGCGTTCTTGGGGGCGTAACTGGCGCTGCTGCAGGGTCGCTGCGCCACTCTGCGCCACGTCTGCTTTTGGAGGTGGGAATCCATGAATACGCTGTGCGCGGAAATTGATTTTATCGCACACGGCTGGCGCAGACATTCGCACGGGCACACTGTGCGCCAGCCGCGTGCGACACTTTTGAGAGGAATTACATGAATCGGCCTGATAATTTCTCACCTCTCTAGGTAGGAAGTTGAGGACGTAATTACAAACTCAAACCCTCAAAATGCTAGGGGGACATCTGTCAACGCTTCCTTCAATACCAGTACCGTCCATAACAACCTAAAAGATGCGTGGGTCCTCCCCCTACTAAAAAAAAACAACGTTCGATCCAAGAATCCCAACCAATTATAGATCCATCACGATTGTTCCATTTTTACGAAAAATCTTAGACAGAGCACCTTACCTTCAAATTCAAGCACACCTCAAAGAAAAAAACCTACTTGGTCTCAGGCAATTTGGTTTCAGACTCAGACACAGTACAGAAACAGCCTTGATTGACCTCAAGACTCAAATTGAAGACCTTAAAAACAAAGGTAAACTTGCCATTCTCCTACTATTAGACCTATCCGCTGCCTTTGACTTGGTAGACCATAAAGTCCTCTGCAACAACCTAACCTCAGCTGCTCACTTCTCGGTTAAAGCTAACAAATGGACCTTATCTTTCTTAGACAACTGATCTATGAGAGTCTTTGCACCTGCAATCTCGGCAAACCCATCTCCAGTCACTTGCAGAGTCCCCCAGGTTTCCTGCGTGTCGCCAACTCTCTACAACATGTTTACCAAACCCCTATTCGATGGCCTCGACTATTTGAGTGTCACCTCCACTAATTATGCAGATGACACCCAAATGCTCATCCCCATCACAGGGGATTACGATACCAACACTAAAGCTATAAATGACATCTACCTTGTCATACAAGCTTGGATGGCCAAACATGGACTCTGTCTTAATGACGATAAGACAGAGTTACTCCTCCTAGGGTCAAAACTAAAATTCAACAAACTAGATAACAAATTCAACACCTTTAACATTGGCTGCAACATCATCCAGGTATCTAAAGTTGTGAAAACTCTGGGTGTCTATCTAGACTTGTCATTAACTCTCACCAAACAAATCAATGGAACAGCATCCTCTACGGCCTCCACCTGCAAATTAATCACGGTCTGCAGACCTTTCTTAACTCAGTCAAATTGCATATCAGTAGCCAGAGCTATAATCCCATCTAAACTGGACTACTGCAATGCTCTTTACCTGGGAACCAACCAAAGAAATATGACAAAGATGCAAATAATAGAAAAGAAAGCCATCGGATCTGCACTAAATATCCCGAGACCCCACCACTTTTCCTCCTTCAGATGCAACCAGCACTGACTATCTGTCCACCAAAGGATTGCATTTAAACAATGTCACTCACCCACAAGTGCCTTGCTAACAAAGCACCTAGATACCTCTCTGACAATTTCACACATCACACTTCCAATCGCCCCATCAGATTGGCACAAACTCACTGGCCCTCATTACAACCCAGACATTAAGGGGTTAACGGCGCCGTAAAAGGTGGCGGCGCCGTTAAACCCTTAACGCCTGATTACGAGGTCCCTTTGCGGGTTGGAGACTTTAACGCCTGCTTTTTGCAGGCGTTAAAAACCAACCCGCGAAGGGATCTTGGTGCTAAGTACGGTGCCGCAATTTGCGGCACCGTACTTAGCGCCGTCCCCATTCCCATTGAGCCCTATGGGGCAAAAATGGGAATGGGGAAGGGCCATGGCGGCATGGGGAATTACCGCCCCGCCAACCTCGGAATGGGGCGGTAATTCCCCATTCCGCCAAGGCGGAGTCGGTAAGTTACCGGCATGGACCATGGTGCTATTAGCACCATGGTCCAACGCCAGGGTCGTAATGAGGGCCACTGTCTCATACAAAGATTCAAACTACAGAAGGCAGGAGGGAGCAGCTTTCTGTCCTAGCAGCCAAATTGTGGAACACCCTACCTTTAACTCTGAGAGCTGTACCATCCTACTCACTATTCAGAAAAAGACATGGCTAATCGAGCAGGAGTCCTAATTCTCTCCCACTATCTATGCTCACGCGGCAACTAACTGCAGCAATTTCACTGTACTTAACTACTGTATTTAACTCTGTCTTATGTATATTATTACTATGTATAATTGGTGTATATTCCATCTCTGTATTTCCTGCATTGTTGCAACTGATGTATATTTAAGTTATGTGCCCAGATGCCCCAGGGCTTGGCTGCGCTTTATAAATAAATAAAATACAAATACAAAAATGGAGACTTATACTGCCATACAACGGTAAGTCCACAGGACCAAGTGGCAACATCTACAACCAATTTTGACAGTAATTAAGTCGATTTACCACCAAATTGCCACCAAACTCAGAATGAGGCAGTCTTTAAGTTTGACTGATCAAAAAAGTGGCAGAGCCAGGTTTTGGTGCCGGGGGGGGCAAAGTGGCACTCAGCTGGGTGCTGCTGCCCCCATTCCCTGCACGGTGCACCGGTCGGGTCAGAGAGGGTCAGGGTCGAGCCGGGGGACACAACCATTTACTTAATTTTGCAGGTATAACTAGGAACTGTTGACGCTTAATATTCAATCGAACACTAGCAGGGTTTTTTACCCTATATATATTTCATTTACAAAACCTTATAATACAAGACACATCTATTAACAGTTACACACCACACATTTGTTATTGAGGGAACATTCAATTAAAATTTTAATGTAATGTGACAATGAAATATCCAGATCTGAATCGTATCCATCCATCAGCAAGGCAACAAAAACAATTCAATAAACATTTTCAAGCAAGCAATATACCATACGGTGCTGGTGGTAACCAGGCAAAACAATACAAAAACAGAGACTGCAATGGACATTTTTAAAATAATTTTCCTATGTTCTCTGACATATTACACACAAGGTTGTCTGTCTGACTGGCACAAAGAAGCCATTTGCCCAGACATTTTAGTTAAAATAAAATACCATGATGATATAAATACCAATATAATACCAGATTGGGAGGGACCAAAAATAACCTTTTGTTCCAGTAAAAGAAATATGGATCCTCTTGAAACAAAGCTACACATTAGCAAAGAACTTAAGTACAATTGTATACATATTCCAATGTAATTGTCATTATTCCCTGAGTGCATCAGTGCAATATCTTTTGTACACATGTCTTAGTACCAGAAAGCCCATGTGCCAAACCTTTGAGCTGAAAATAAGTATCAATATGCTTGTTGCATAACAATGACTCAATAAATACACACAAACATATTAAATACATGTAATGAGGATGCAACTCTTCCTTCAAATGCAAAGTGAGGTGAGACTGAAAATGCGTCCCATGTGGCAGTAGGCTACGGAAGACTAATGTGCTTGAAAATGTTTTGCAGTGATTAGGAGTCGGACCAAGAAGCCCTCTGCTTGGTTTCATTGAAGTAAATGTCTGAATTACTTTATCAAAGTCCACAGAGTAAGTCAGGTCTCTTTCAATACTTAAGAAGGCTAAATTTGCAAGTCTTTCTTCACCAATTGTTGACCGTAAGTAACTTTTGATCAACTTCAGCCTGCTAAAACTCTGTTCTGCGGTGGCACTACTTACAGGCAAAGTGAGAAACATTCTGTACAAATTAGAAAGGTTTGGGTAAACACCCTGTATATTATTGGCAGCACATCATGTATTACTAATTGCTTGTTGTCAGAGAATATTTCGCCATACAGTGCATAAAAAGAATACTCTTCCACAGCATTTGGCACAGAAACATCACCTTCATAAAATGTAGCTAATTCTTTTAATGCATCAGAATTATCCTACCTAGTCAAATGTTTTGGATCCAGTGCTGAGAACATATGCACAGTATTTCTAAAATCTTGAAACCTCACTGTCATCCTGGCAACAAAGGTATCAACAAGAACATAGAAGGTTTCTACTTTGAATGCCTGCCTCCCACTCTCTAGAGTATTATCATCAACTGCTTCATCATGAAAGCTTATTTTAGCCGTTTTCCTTTTTTCTTGAAAGTGTGGTGATGTCTGACACTCTTCAGCCATGTTTCTAGCACCTGTTTCAAACCAATCAAATATATCATCCAACCGAAGCTTCTATAGTTCCTTACAGCAGTCAATAAGGCACACTTTGCAAATATGCTGACAGTGTGTGCACAGTTTGAAGTACTCAGTGCCAAAAACATACTAAGAATTTAAACTCTAAGGTTGCAATTGTGTTCCAGAACCCCTGTGCATACCAAAGTGCTTTTCCATGTGCATTAGGGATGCACCGAGTGGGTATTTGGTGAAATGCTGTGCTAATTGGAACGGATTCAGCCAAAATGACCGAATCCAATTTACCTCCCTCACCAAAAGACCTAATATACATATCACAAAAAGTTAGAACTATCAAAAGTTCGACTGTGGAATGTATATTAGGTCTTTTGGTGGGGTAGCTAAAAAAACAAACAAAGGTGCAGGTGTGCAGGGGTGTCCACCGCTACACCCTGCTCACTATACTACACAGTATAGTGGGCCGGGGTTGTGGGGACACCCCTGAAGCTGACCTGATCAAAAGAAGAAAACAAATTAAGAAATAAAAGGACCCTGCGGTTCCGGTTCCCGAACACGGATGTGAAAGGGAACTAGTGTTGCAGGGACAAAGCGTGTCACGTTGAAAGGAAAGTAGAGGAGTGGGGGTATATTTTTTTTTTGATAACACATTTTATTGGTTTTCAAAACACATAAACAAAACAAAACAATACAGGCACACTGCCGATAAAGGTCTCGGAATGTCTCCCCCCAATTGTACACAGAAGTTTGAAGCTGAGTTCACTTGCCCCAACACAGGGGTCACCTCTCTCTTCCCTGTCCAGAGAGCACCATGGGGATCCCGGTTTACCTCAACTTGTCTTGATGTCCATTTGTCCAATGTCAGCTTTCAGTGGGCGTCTTCCCATTTTTGCCATACTTTCTGTGCCTTGGCCGGGCATCCTCTGGCCGAGGATACCCTGCGCTCCATTGCAACACAAATATCCACGCTTGTCACCCATTGTTCATAGCTCGGTGTCAAGTCCGACCCCCATTATTGAGCAATATTTCGTTTAATCAGGGCGGTAGTGGTGGACAAAAACAGTTTTTCATACCTTGACAATTCGATTTCGTCATCCATTCCCAGTAGTAGTAGCTTAGGATCCCTAGGAATCGTCTTGCCCATGACTCTGGATAATTCGTTACAACATGCCCCCCAAAATTGTTGAATGCATGCACATTCCCACAGGATATGGAAAAAGGTACCCTCTTCTGTTTTGCATCGCAAACAAGGTGGATCATTTATCTTTCCCCATTTGTAGAGGGCTACCCTAGGATAATATACTCTGTGTAATACCTTTAACTGGAACAGTCTGAGTCTTGATGATATGGCTACCTCCCTTGGGAACATCAGTGCCATGACCCATTCCTCAGGTAATATTGCACCAACGTCGGCCTCCCATTTGGTTTGTAGCGCCAGGAGTTCTGTGGTGCCAAAGGAAGTTATGGCACTGTACAGGATCAATGTCACTTTATGAGTGATTTGTTCAGGGAATAGGTTCCTTTCTATCGGGGTGTATTCCGGCAGGGAGGTCACATTGGGGAGGCTGCCCTGTAGTGCATGCTATAGTTGGGTGTAATTATATTGTTCGGTTTGGGGGAGTGCAAGGCGGGGTGCTAGCTCCATGAATGGGATTATGCTACCTTCTTTCACAACGTCACCCAATGTGAATGTTCCATGTTGACCCCAGTTTGGCCATTTAGGGAGCGTGTATACACCTGGGAGGTTTCTGTTATTCCACACTGGTTGAGCCTGCGATAGCTTATCTCCTCACCCCACAAACCTATGTGCCTCTGCCCAGATTTGCGTTGTATGTGCTTGCATATTGGAGGTAATTGTTCGAGCTCTTTTCCTATAGAGGTATTGCATAACCGACCTCTCAGGAGTGCCAGCTTCTAATGATCTGTTGTGCGGAGCAGCTGTGTCCCCGTGCAGTTGGTCATTCACTATTGTCAATTGGCTGGCCCAGTAGTAAGTCTGCATTCGGGGGAGCCCTATTCCGCCCTCCCAAACGGATCTTTGGAGCGTGGCCAGTGCTATGCGTGGATGGCCGTTGTTCCATAGCAACTTCCGGATTGATCTATCTTCCTAAATGTGTTTGGAGGGATATATAGTGGGGCATTCTGCAATTCATATAAGAGTCGGGGCAGGGACATCATTTTAAAAAGCGCTGCTCTACCTAGTAGTGTCAAAGGAAGGGATGACCAGTGTCGGGTGTCCTCTGCAAGCTTGGTCATCACCGGTTGCAAGTTTCTGGGGGTATAATCATTCAGGTTATTCGTTATTAGTATACCTAGGTATTTAAAATATTCCCTCCCCACGTAGTAGGGGCAGAGGGGTGCTATTGATTCATCTTCCTGCCTTAGTGGGAACAGAGTGGATTTTGCCCAGTTAACCCGCAGTCCGCTGAAAGCACCGTATTTCTGCAATAAGGTAGTCACTATGGGGCAGGATTTTACCGTGTCATACAGGTATACCAGCAAATCATCCGCGTACAGGGACACTTTGTCTTCCCAGGTTTCTGACCAACGGAAGCCCTTCCATGTTTCATTATTTCTTAGTATTATTGCGAGCAGTTCGATTGCTATCGCAAATATCATAGCCGACAATGGGCACCCTTGTCTGGTCCCTTTTCCTATATCAAAGGGGTTTGATACATGACCGTTTACTTTTGTAACTGCCAATGGTGATTTATAGAGTAGTTTGACCCTGTTTATGAATTGGGGCCCAAATCCCATTCCTTGCATTATTTCCCAGATCGCTTCCCACTTAACCGAATCGAACGCTTTTTCAAAGTCCACTGCCAGTAGGGCTAGTGGGCCCTGAATGGTGGTCGCGTTTTCTATTGCTGTGTGCAGCCGATGTATGTTCATACGCGTGGATATTTGCGGCATAAATCCACACTGATTCGGATGGATTAGGGAGGGTATAATTTGCTGAAGCCGGTTGGCTAGTGTTTTTGCTAGGATTTTGGTTTCGGTGTTGATGAGGGAGATAGGTCTATATGAGCTGCATCTGTCTGGGGGTTTATCCGCTTTTGGGCAGCACCACTATAGTGGCTAGTCTCAGGTCCTGTGAAAGGGACCCCCAATGTCAGTCTGTATCAGGACTCTTTGGTCGGGTGTTAGCGCAGGGAGGGTGATTCCCGATAGAACTGTGACATCAATGGGGGTGGTTGGTGCTTTATAGAGCTCCCTATAGTAGGATGCGAACCCTTCCGCTTTGTCTCTATCCACCGTTATCTGTGTGTCCTCTTGTGTCTTAATCGCTCTGACGTGTCTGAGCCCCTCATCTCGCTTCTCCAGCCATGCCAGCAATTTCCCCGCTTTGTCCCCAGTTTCATACACTCTGGCACGCGTCGCTGCGTGCGCCTGTTTGGCGTTATCCAGGGCAACATTATGTAGCTGTTTCTGTGCTAGTTGTAATGCATGGTGTGTTTCTGGTTGACCTAGGCATAGATGAGCTGCCTCTGCCCTTTGCACTCGCTTTTCAGCTTCCCGGAGTGATTCAGTCTGTTTTTTCTTATGGGCGGTTGTCCAGGAGATGAGTTCCCCTCTTAGGACTGGTTTATATGCCTCCCATACAGTTGTTGGGCTTCCCACAGACGTTGCATTCAACTCAAAGGACGATTCTGTAGCTTTCTGAGCATATTCTATTAGCTCGGGGAAGCCCAGATAGTAACTATTTAGTCTCCAAGTGGGCGGGGGGACCGGTCTACGAGTGCTAAGTTCTATTATAAGCAGAGAGTGGTCTGATACGCCTCTGGGTAGGAGTTGTGCATCGTTAGCTAGGTGTAGTTCGGATGCTGGGAGAAAAAAATAGTCCAGCCGTGACATTGAGGCGTGTGCCCAGAGAGAAACGAGTATTCTCTTGTACTGGGGTGTAAGTGTCTCCACACATCTTTTAGCCCCATTGCGTCAGCGAATGTGGCGAGTTTGGTCCGAGTGGAGGGGTTTGTTGCACGGATGTGCGTGCGATCAAGTTCGAGGTTCATGACCTTGTTAAAGTCTCCCCCCACTATCACTAAGTTCGAGGGATCTGCAGCGATTATAGGTGTTATGTCATCAATTAGGGAGGTAAATAAGGTTGGTGGTGCGTAGATGGCCAGCATGGATACGGTGCGTTCCCAGAGAGTCACGGTTATGTGCACAAATCTGCCCCCCGTGTCCTGTGCGATGGTTAGTAGATTAAGTGGTAGACGCTTGTGTATTAGGATCAGTACACCCCAGGCCCCTATGGAGAAGCCTGAATGTAGTGCTGTTCGGTAATTGGGTCGCTTAAAGAGGTTGCAGTTTATTCCTGCTAAATGTGTTTCGGTTAAGAATGCTACATCTGGTGCGTGTCGATTCACTTGCTGTAGTACAAGGCGCCTCTTGATGCTACTACCCAGCCCATTCACATTCCATGTCATCAGCTTAATGGATTTGGTGTTATTTTTGTTAGTGGACTCCATTATACCGGTTGGGGATTGGCTGTGTCAGATTATGTTGTGTGTGTCCTGCAACAGTGAACTTTGTCCCCCTGGTGGGAGCAAGACCCTGACCCACAGTGTGCATTAACATTTGAACCCGAGTAACAGCACAGGTCATCCTAAAACATTGAGCTAAGTAAACAGTTTCTAATACAAATTCAAACTCCCTTGTTCCCTCCCCATACTCCGCCCCAACATGAAGTACCTGTCGCCCGAACTTCAACCCGAGCTCGACTAGGGTCTGCTCAGGTTGCACTTAGCAACCCTTACTATTCCTACAACTTCTACAACTGTTTCCACGGAACTGGGGGGCGTGTGTTCGTCTTAAACAGCCGCTATATGTCTTTTCAACCATATCAAATACCTTGCTGCGTTGCTTACATCTGTAGCCAGTCCCATATCAGGTCGGTGCCGCTGTCTAGATGGCTGCTGCTGTGTTGTTTCTTATCTTAGCCCTCCCCCTCTGCTAGCGGCAGGTTGTGATCCCGGTCCGATGGTTGGTCTGGGGGGGTTCTCTGGCCGGTGGATTGCCGAGATGCACGTTTCTGTTCCTCCGATTCAGTCTCCAATCGCCCTCTATGTGTGATTCCGCCCATCTCCATGCCTCTTTAGGGTCGGTGAAGTGGACGGTTGTTCCTTTATGGAAGATTTTCAGTTGGGCTGGGAAGATTAGACCGTATTTAATGTTCAGAGAGCGCAGCTGTTTCTTGATTTGCTCAAAAGATTGTCTTGCCCTTTGAACTTCTCTTGTATAGTCTGGAAAGAAGGCAATCCTGGAGCTATTATGTGTTATAGTGCCTTTGGTACGTGCCATATGCAGCAATGCGTCCCGGTCTCTGTAATTTAGAAACTTTGCCACCACTGTGCGTGGCGGGGACCCAGGCGGTGGGCGCCCAGTGGGCACTTGGTGAGCCCTTTCTATCAAAAAAAATTTGGAGAAACTCTTCTGGTCGAACAAGTCGGTGAGCCACTGTTCCATGCAGTCACCTTCGGCCTTTTCGGGCAAGCCCAGGATTCGCACGTTATTCCGCCGTGATCTGCCTTCTCCTTCGTCCACCCTCGCTTCTAGGACCTTTAGGCAGGATGTGGTTCTACTCAGCTGCAGCTCCAGGTTCCTCAGCCCATCCTCTGTCCCGGATATGCGCTGCTCGGCTTCCCCGGTGCGGGAAGTTAGCTTTTGGAGGTTGTTGCGTAGTAATGAAACATCCACACTTATTCCATCTATTTTTTGTTCCATGGAAGCACGTGAGTAAGTGATTGCCGCCATAATGTCCTTCAGAGATATTGCTTCTCTTTCCTCTTCCATTGTCTCCCTATGGTCGTGCTCCACTGGTGCATTTGTCGCGGTTGTTGTGAATTGATCGATTTTGCTCTGCATTCCCGTTTTTTTGGATTTATCCTTTCCCATGGCAGAGACCTGTGAGTGCGATCAGTAAGTCTACTTCCACTCGTGCCCGGACAGATATCCTGTGCTTTGTTGTCGCCTGTGTCCGGTAAATAGTAATATCTTGCAGGCTTACATGGGAGTTCTCTGCGTATCATGCACTGCAGGTACTTGCGGTCCTTCCCAGCACTTCCGCTGAGACCTAAGGGCTATGATCGCTGTCTCCTTTGCCGCGGTGTGGTATATTGGCAATGGCCCTCAATGTTAAGAGAAGTTGTGGACCGCCGGTGCTTACGCTATCGTTGTTGTGGGTTAATCGAGTTTGCTTTGGATTGCCATTTTTTGGGATTTTCCTCTACCCGTATTCAGAGGCCTGTAAATGCGATCAATGTCTTTCCATTGGTGCCCGAACAGGGGTCCCGTGCTGTGTCGTCGCCTGTCCCCGGCAGATAGTAATATTATGCAGCCATTCTTGGGAGTTCACTGCGTACCATGTGTTGACGATACTCACAGTGTTTCCCAGTTCTTCCACAGAGTCCTACTGGCCGTGATCGCTGTCTCCTTTGCAGCAGTGTCTTGGCTTTCAGTTTGGTGTGCTGGCGGCGGCCCTCGGTGTTAGGAGGTGTCGTCGTTGTGCAGGTGGGTCTTTCCTCCTGAGTCTGGGCTGGTTGGGACCGCAGCTCGGCGCGACCGCAGACGCCGGTCTCAGGCACTCTCCAGTCTCCTCCCAACCCACCGCTGGTGGCGGTGCAGCCATGCAGCCCGCAGCGGGTGCCCGCGCTGTCCAACCAGGTCTCCGTGCAGATCAGGAAGGCCCCACCGCAGTGCGACGCCAGCACGGATGAGGTGCGGGGGGGTTTCCCACTGTGCTCGCAGCTCCCTCCACTGGACATGTCCTCATGTGCGCCCACTTCAGGTGCACCGCCTCCTTCCACCAATTAGCACTTGTTGGGCAAGGGGGAGAACGCCAGTCCGCCCAGCAAGGTGGCGTGAGGGTCGGAGGCAAAGCGGTCCGCCTTTCCTCGCTGTCCTTCACGCAGATCCGCCCTGCGCTTCTCCGCCCACCATGGACCGCCTGCAGCTACTTCTCGCCTGGAGTCGCCTTGGGTCCTCTCTCCCCAGCTCTCGCCCACAGTAACCTCCTCTAGGCTCGATGTTTCAGCTGCGTTGGTGGGCTCACATCCGCGTCGCGTAGTACGATGCCATCTTGGGAGCACGTCCCCGGGTCGCCTCGGCGAGTTCGTCGGTCTCCCACCCCCTCAATGTTTTATCATTTGCTGCGATTTCCACCTATAGTCGGTGGCGGCGTTTCCCCTTTCCGTGGATCTGTTTATTTTCCAGATTGACACGGTTGACAGGCTTTTTAAAACAGGATATCTGCAGCGGGCTCGGGAGCTCGAGGGCTCACGTCCGCATCGGTCTGTTGCTGGCCACGCCCCCGAGTGGGGGTATATTGAAGGTGTGGGCGGACGGGGGTGTGGGCAGGGGTTAGTGATGGTATGGATTTGGGGTTGTTTTACTACGGATGTCCGCATGAGAAATGTACGAACATTTATGTATAACGTACATTTCTCATGCAGTCATTTGAGTCGTGGACATATCTGCCGCGGTAAAAGAACCCCAATTAATTGGAACAATGTTTTGTTTCACAGAATCTACAGCGCTTTTACGACTATCCGATCTAGTGTCAGATAGCTTTTTTAATGTCAGGGCTGTTTCCTGTAGGTCATGATCCTCTCCTGTTACTCTTCCTGCAGAACTTTCAAGCGAGGCAGACTGCCAGTAAGGAAAGTGTACAGTGCCTCAAGTGTATCAAAAAATTACTTTTCTTTTATACATGACTGTGGAGCATCAATCAGCAAAAGGTTAAAATTGTGTGCACAACAGTGAACATATGGAGCTCCGGGCGAGGCTTCTTTTACAAGTGCTTGCAGTCCAGCAAAACATCCGGACATAGCTCTTGCATCATCATACCCCTGCCCACGGATTAAGGAAGCACCAAGTTTCTAGGGACTCTAAAGTCAATGCCAATAGTTGATAAAAGTCTGCCCATCCTGCTGCAGGGAGTTCAGCAAATGGTACACAATGTTCAGCTGCATGACCAGATGATGGAACATATATAATAAAGAACATGTATCAACTATGCTGACATCTATTGTAGAGTCAACAATGACAATATAGAATTTGGCCTTTTTAACTTCTTCAAGGATAGTGTGCTTGGCCTCTTTCACTATTGCATTAATGAAATCCTTCTGGAAGTCATGGCTCAAGTAGGTTTCAGTCCACTTACCATGAGCAATATGATGTGCTAAAACATTGTCATACTTGGATATTCTCTTGAGTAACTCCCAAAACTTTCCTTCATTGGACATACTTCCCAATCCTGCATGTTCTCTGTGTCCACGGAGAGGCATCCGTTGCTTGGCCAGATACAATATAGCATCAAGCAGTCGCCCTATAATGCCACAGTTTTTCTCTATCCATCCCTTTCAGCTTGTATTAGCTTAGAAACAATAGTTCTATCTTGGCTAGTTCTAAATTTAGTGAGTTGTAGCTGTTTCTCAGCTTCACAATGTATCTTGGAATGTGCATGCATTACAATTGTTTCTGTTAATTTTTTTACATTTGGAAAAACCACAGCTAAGATTAAACCAAATCTTTGAAATGTGCTCATTTATTTATAAGCAAATAGCCAACTTGCAAAACAAAAAAGGCAGTTCTTCTAGGAGAATACACTAACCACTGCCTTACTACAGAGAATCCACCGGCAACCTTTTTTGTATACCATTCTGGGCTAAATCTTCGAAGATTGGGGGCATATGGAAATTTTGTATACCCACTTTTTAATCCAGGCTGACATTGAACAGCTGCAAGAAGTGCTTGATCTAAAGTTGTAGACATTGCCCTGATCTAAAAGAGGTATGAATATGTAGGGTAATCTTGCTGCATGTCAAGTGTGACAAGTGTGACCTGCATTTTTATATTCTCACTGCATTCCCAATGTCCTCAGTATCCATGTCTTCTTGTACTACTTGTGTGCCAATATTGACATCTTCAACAGTTTCAGTTCAATCAGTTCAATCAGCAGTTGTGCGGCCAAGCTAAACTTCCGGCTGGGCAACAGTGTCTGTTGAGTGATCAGGCTGTGGCTGTGCAACAGTGTCTGTTGAGTGATCAGGCTGTGCAACATTGTCTGTTGAGTGATCAGGCTGGGTAAAAGTGTCTGTTGAGTGATCAGTAGTCAGACCCTCTAGATTCAGTAGATCCTTGTGGACGCTCACGAATGTCAGTGCATGATGGGTGATCCATGGAATGTATTGTTGTGATAGGAGGAGATGCAGTCGACAGATGTTCATCACCAGAAGCATTAGGGACAGAATCAAGGATTGAAAGTATCTTGTAACTACAATAACATCATTCAGTGGTTAAAACCGTAGACATTATTTAAATAGGGGGATATAACATACATTTGCTCCTACTTGTCAGTGGGATTTGTGGAACTGTTGGGCTTGTTCTTGAAAGCTGACAAAATATCTTGAGAGGATTTTGCTGCTACTTTGGCAAGTTTCACTTTGCTGACCTGTTTTCGTCTTGTCGCACCAGAGATTCTTGGTTTAGCTGATGACTCTGGATTCATGTTGCTCTATTCCCTACTCCTGCAGAAAGAGAAGGAAAGTAACAGGATTAAGTGCATGTTCTTATTAAGTTTGCACAGAGAAATTACCAATGATTCAAGTTGAACTACAACAAGATTGTCTACTCTCTCTCTAATAAAGTGATGAGCTAAACAGAATGCTAACTTCATAACTGAGCCATTCATTGCCCATGGGGAAATGGAACATCTGTCACAGACAACGTGTTCATGTTTCATGGTAATGCATTTAACAGAGTTCAATTCAATGTACGTGGTAAATGGTAAATAAGGAAAACAAAAGACTCCAGGCAAAGTTGCGTTGGCGTGTGGGGCTCACACACTGTGGGCCCGATTCATAACTTGGCGCAGTGAACGTGCTAAAAAGCATGATTCACTGCGCCAAATGAGGACGCCCAGGCTCCACCAGTGTTCTCAAGTGGGTCTAGGCGTCCTCGTAGTGCACGACAGTTTGTCATAATGGGCACAATCCTGAAATCTCTGCAGCATTTTTGTAAAATAACGGCATATTCGTTATTTTACAAAAATGCTGCCAAGAGCACAAGTGTATATGAACACTTTCCTATACACCAAAGTAAGCAGCTTCAACGATGAAGCTGATTATTTGGGTGTATAGGAAAGTGTTCATATACACCCGTGTAAATGAAAGTGTTCATTCGTTTACACCAAAGTAAGCAGCTTCAACGTTGCAGACTACAACGTTGAAGCTGCTTGTTTTGGTGTAAATTAAAGTGTTCATATACTGATGTGCAGTGAATATGATCACTTTGGTGTAAACAAAAGTGTTCATTCATTTACAACAAAGTAAGCAGCTTCAACGTTGCAGAATGCAACGTTGAAGCTGCATGCTTTGGTGTATATGAAAGTGTTCATATACACCAGACTGGTGTATATGAATAGTTCCATATACACCAAACAAGGCTTCGTGTGGTACTCCTCCTATATAACGGCACCAAAATGGTACTGTATATGTGCAAGATTTAGTGCACATATAAAACTGGAGGAGTGCCACAAGAATACCCTTCGAAAAAAAAAGGTAACGAATGTGGCGGATGCTAGGTTGGTTTCCAACCAATCCATGCAACTGCCACATGTATTCTGAAAGTGGTGCATTCCTAGCAACTTCAGAAGAATGGGCCACCTTCAGAATGGGTCTTAAGTACCGAAAAGGTTGTTAACCCGAGAATCGGGCCGTAACTGCCTTCCTAAACCTTGCTATGCTGTGCCTAACGCAGGGCACTTAGGCTGATTCAGGACACTTTAAACAGACTCCAGTCACTTCATTTTTCAAAGCAAATCACTTGCTGCTGCTAGAAAACCAGCACATGTGGTTGGCGCTGATGCCTGCCTCATGCTGGATTTTAAGGTTTACATTAGCCCCAGCCCTATTACGTGAAAAGTTCATCCTCACCTGTTACTCATGCACCTGCAAAGCAGATTTGACCTTCCCACCCCCTCCAAACAAAGGTTGGTGGTCCATTAATGAAGCTCCTTTCCAATTTTGAAATGAGCAGCAGTTGCTAATTATGCTAGCAGTTGCATTACTAACACATCTGGATGTCTCTGGTAAACTGTATTGTCGGCTAATCTTAGAGAAGCTACAGTTATGGGTGAAGACCAAAAACTACTTGATCCGTTACAATCAAGATTTGTAAAGGGTCTTGAAACTATTCCAAACATAATGGCTTTGACTATGATACAGGCCCAGCAGGCTGAGCGAAGGCAGCCTCTATATATGGCATTCATAGACTTTAGAGCTGCCTTTGACTCAGTTGATAGATCATTGTTGTATCAAAAATTAGAAGCATATGAGTGACAGGCTATGAGTGATGTTGAGGCAATAGCAGGGATCAAACTCCAGCAACTGATTTCCCAGTCCCGTATTTTGATTTATAAATTCAGGAAATTCTCCCTGAAACATATTTTATTATTTTATAAGATGAAGGTGATACCAATGATCCTATATGGCTATGAGGGAAGATACCTGGGGAATCAGTATTACTGGGATGCCTTAGAAGCGACATATTGGAAGCAGACCCTTGTCCTCCCAAATAGTATTCCGATAGCTATTTTACGTTATGAACTTGGCTTGGTTTCCCTTTATGCTCAGGCACTGTGGAGACAGTGAGCTTTTTTCCGTAAATGTATGGTGGGGCTAAAGAGTGGAAACATCCTAGAAATAATAGGCTACAATCTGCTTAAAGTAAGTAATGGCTTCCCAAAAACATGAAGAAACGAAGTCGTGAATAACCTGGCTGAAGCAGATATCTCCTTAGACGTTTTAGCTCGGAACCCTACCCGAGCAAAGGTGAAAATTTATTAAGCTGACTGGGCCAGGAACTTGTCAATGTGTACCCAATATAAAGATTTCAGCATCTGGCTGTTTGGAATGAAGCGCTATAGTATGACATCGCCATATTTATTGAAATACCCATCACCGAAGGTCCGCTCTGATTACTTACGATTTAGACTTAATTTATGGAGCATGCGTGAAGTCCTCTGTAAATGGAAACTGCTGACAAGTGATCAAAACTATTGTGGATATTGTTTATCCCTACAACAAAGGGAAACACTACAACATCTGGTGGTTGAATGTAGAGCCTTAAATGGAGTGCGAGCGAGATGTTTTAATAATGTGTTCTCAATCCACACAGATCTGGAGAGTGATCAAATATGGCAAATGTTGTTTGCAAATATGCGTGTGAGGGTTCATATTGCTTTAGTTCAATTTTTATGAATAATATTACCAAGTGTAAAGGAAATGTAAATAAGAACATGTGTTATGAAAAATGGTAGAGAACAGACTAGCACAGATGATATATGTGTTGTATTTAATACGCCACTGCTGTAGCCTGCCTGGTCTGGTCTCCTGTTGGGTGGATATGACTTAGGGTCACCAAGATAAGTATCTAATTACTGAGTGGTCCTAACAAACATTTTAAAAAAACAGGGTGTTAAAGAATCTGTACCCTAACTAAGAACGTTTATTTTTGTGTTCTATTTTCACTTTTATCTATCCTGTTATGTAATATATGAATTGTATTTACATATATTTTTGTATACTAACTTGAAAAGTTTTGTGCAACTAAATAAAAATAAATATATATATTACTAACGCATCACAAGTCAAGCCTCCTGAACCCAGCAGGAGAGGAGAAAGAAACCCTGCCACAACCAGTGATTTAGCTGAGCATGCATGGCAAGGATAAGGGGTGCTGCACCTACTCCCTCTGCCCCATGCACTCTGCGCCTATGCAATATGCATATACTAATGAGTCGCCCCATGCCACTTTTTTTTTTTAGGACTAGAGCGGGGAACCTGTTAATTTAGTTAACCTTTGAAGACCTGAACAATGCTTAATAGGGTGGGTCACACTACAAGGCTGAAAGAGGCACTGGCATTCTTAGTCTGTTATAGGAAAAAAATCTTGCTTCCCTTCCTCAAGACCTCCGATGTAAATAGGGTGAGTCGCAGTACAAGGCTGGAAGAGGCACTGGCAGTTTTAGTCTGGGGCATTAGGGCAATTGGGCAAATGCCCGAATCACAAACCCAAAATGCCAGTTTGAGCCCATTTTTGGGCTCAAAGAAAGTGGGGCACTTATTTGGGCCAGTTTGATAAGTTACTTCACCATGCGATGCGGCTAGGATTTTTGACCAGCATTACTGAATAAATATTCTATAAAATGCACAATTTGCATCACATTTTTTCAAGAAACCTTGCCCTTGGGTACTAATCAAACAGTCTTTCACAAAAGGAATCAATTGACATTTGCATTTAGTAAAGGAAGTTTGGCTGTCGCTGCATCATGCAATTGAGCGATTAACATCATCAGGATGGACAGAGTCCCTGGCCGAAGGCAGGAGAAAAGTGCATGTGCGAGGGTCGCACACAGGGATCTGTGCTGGGAATGAAGGAGAGGGCAGTCTGCTGCCCATCGAGACTCAAGTTGCTAGCTACACGCAACAAGTAGGTCTGGGCCGCCTGGCATGCTTCGTTCATACTACTGCTGGTGTGCCTGGTAGGACTCAAACTACTCAACTGCATTGCACCCCTCAGAAAATGGGGGCGAAACAAGTCTCATACGGTCTTGAAAAATACAGCTAACAACACGCTGCCACAAGAAGGAAATGGGCGGGCTGCCACAAGTTCACTCTCAGTCGACTCACAGTCCACTACTGGGTTTCTGTCCATCAAGTTTCTTTCATGCAACAATTGCAGGCCTGGGCCCAGTCTGCCTATGGCAGCATGTTTTTTTGATACTGCCTGTCTGGGTAGTACCGTACAACTCACTCACACAACTCAACCGCTACCGCACCACACGGTGTGCACCCCTCAGAAAATAGGGCAAATCGGGTCTCAGGCCATAGAGTCATACTACTGCTGAGCTGTGTCTGGTAGAACTCTCACTACTCAACCGCGCCACTGAACCCCTCAGAAAATGGGGCCGAATCAGGTCTCATATATCATACATTCGGTCTTGAAAAATAGAGCTAACAACAGCAACGCCGCCGCGAGAATGAAATGGGCGGTTCACTAACTTTATAATTGTGAGGCTACCAAAAGTTCACTCTCACTCACAGTTCACTATTGGGTATCTGCCCATCGAGTTTCTTTCTCGCAACAAGTGTAAGCTTGAACCCAGGCGGCAAGTATAGCAGCATGCTTCATTCATGCTGCCTGCCTGCCTGGTAGTAAGTACCGTAGAGCTCACTCACACAACTCAACTGCACTGCATGGTGTGCACCCCGCAGAAAATGGGGCAAATCAGGTCTCAGTCAGAGTCGTCCATCACCGAGATCAAGAAAGACAGCAGCACCCCAGACCCCAGGGTCAGGACTGGGACTAGGGAGTCGGGACTCGAGTGGGGTCCATGATGGGGTTTGGGGCCCGGCTAGCCGCCCCAGACCTGTGGTAAAGCATAAGATAGCTGAGGTGAGGTGAATGAAGACAAAAAGGCAGCAGTGGCACAGCACAGCAGCCACAGCACACACCCTACAAACACACTACTTACTTTCTAAGTTGACACTCCAGACAGTCACTCTGGTTCTGATTCCGATGTTGAGCTGGTTGAGGAGGCAGCAGGGGCAGCGCAACAGGCCAGCCAGCAGACACGAGACGAGCCACACAGTGGTATGGAGGGCAGAGCAGGGCAGCAGCTGCAGAAGTGGCACTGCAGGCCCAGCAGCAATCGGAAAGTCACTGTGTGTGAACAATGCACATGGGCCATGGCCAGGAGCAAACTAGGTGGCAGGCTGGCTGACTGAACTGCGAACAGTCTGTAGTGGACGTGGACCAAAGGAAGTAAGGTAAAGGCACGCCACTTGTTTCTGGGCTGGGCACACAGATTTGCTACATTTATAGAAAATGTGCCATGGCTGCGTTGTCCAGATAGTCTGGCCTGGGTCAGGGCTTCCCAGCGATGGGGGAAATCGAAACTAGTGCGTGGCTGTGTGGGTAATCACCACATCGATTTTCATTGCATTAGGCCGGCATCAAGCTGGCTTGGTGCAGCCCGTCAGCCTGCCTGCAGGCAATGCAGCAATGCTGTGGTAATGTGTCACATAAAATTGATTGCACCATAGTGTGATTTTCATTGTATAAGCAATGAGGCTGGGCATCGGGCAGGCTGCACTGGGGGCAATGCATCACCAGCCTTCAGGAGGCACAGAGCCATGATGTTAAAAAGTTTCAATTTTTGGTCCTGAATTTTTAGCTAACAATGGACTTGTTTTTGTTGTTGATCTAGCAGCACATGTCCCAGCAGGTAAATTGTTGATTAAAGAAATAAGCAACAGCAACCTGGGCAATATTGCAAAGAAAACCAAATTCTGCAGGTATATTCGTTTTCCAAATAAAGTAGTCTCCTGAGTATTGTAGTCACAAAAGAGTAATTGCTGCAGCTGCTGTCTGTGATATACATGTTTTCTGTTTTCCTTTTTGAAAGCATAACAAAAGCCATTAAAGATCGTAAATCTGTTTGGATCAGTCTTAACTTACTACGCTCAGTTAGCAAGAGGAAATTAAAACGGATCATCATGATGACACACCTGCGAATGCGAAATGACACAAGTACATGTCAATTTGAATGAATGATTTGGTGGTGTATTGTAATGGAGAAAACACTTGCTTTTCACTCTTTACAAGCCATAATTGTTGCTGACGCCTACCCAGGTCTGGTGGTCAACTATAAGTGAGGCTTTTGTATTTTGTGCAAGCAAAGTAATATATGTCCTAATTTTTCAGTTACAGTTGTTGCATGCCTCTGCGTGCAGGAATCTTCTCTGGAGTATGGTAATGGCATGGAAATTCAGGCAGCTTGGTTTCCATTCCATTCTGTGTTACTGTTCATTGTTTTGAAATCATGGCACCATTGTGCACCATATAAATTGGCAGGACCCCAGCGGAGGCAATTATGGCACCTTCACCTGAGTGCCACCTCACCGCAGGTGACACGCCCGGGCGGCCAGTGACATCAACTGTGCGTCTGCCCTGCTGCCGCAGGCTGCTTGCATGCACGACAATGAACCCATCCGCCCAAACGGACGGGACTAATCATCATTGCCAGGTGTTGTGGCTCACAGTTGTGTCTTGGCTGGCAAGCTGAGGCAAAGCAGTGGTGCAGCATGGTGTTGGCCTAAATGTACAATTGGTTACAACAAACAGTCAGGGGGAAGGCCAGTTGGCGGATGAGAGGTTGACCGGAACCCGCAGGGGGCGCTAGATGGACAGCCTACATAGCGGGCTGTGCCCTCTGGCCACCCCCTTCCGGGGGTTGGCCAAGCCTCTACTCTTCCTCCTCTGTCTAGGCGGAAGAGGCATCCCTCTGGACCTGGCTTCCGGTCGGGTTCCCGGGACACGCTTATAAGGCAGGAGCTGCAGGCAATCAGTCTCTTTGCCCAGCAGCTCCCGCCGTGTTTGTTGATCCCGCATCCGGTCGTCGCGTTCGTCAGTCGCACTGCAAGGAGTTTGGTAAGTATTAGGGGCGCTTCGGCGCCCGGAGGGCGGCGGGATATGGGGGGGTCTGCTCGATGGCCGCCGTGCCTGTTCGAGCGGACCCATTCTATGGTCCACTGGAAGGGTTGCCATCAACATGAGGGTATTTGTGGAATGGGGGACATATCTGTATATACGATTTTGCTTGCGTTGCCCGCAACTACGTTTGTTTACTGATTTTTGGTGGCCGCTGTGACACGCGTAATCGAACCCCGCGCAAGGGGTTTTTCCGACTATTTGCCTTATTAAATGTTTGTGTGGCCGCCGCGCCACATGGTGTATCTTTACGTTATGTTTTCAATGTGTATGGTGGCCACCGCACCACGTGTAATTGCAGCATGTTTTTCACTGTTTCGGTTGGCCGCCGTGCCTCGTTTGGTTTTATCCGCGCAACATGTCTTGAGACGTAGCCGTGTAGTGGTAAATGGAGCAAGGCTCGAACATACGAGGTCTGCAGTTTGGTTTCTCCGTGAGCCTTTCAGTTTTACTGTGTTGCTTGTGTGGTGGGCTGCCGGGCTGCGGATGAATGAATGCTCGGCATTGTGCGGATGCGTTTTTCATAGCATAACCATGTCGGAGCATGCGATGCAACATTTACAGTGTTTGTATATTAGTGATTTAGCGTATCTAGGCGGTGTGGAGGGTTTTGACCCATGTGGAATCATTAGACGGGGTAAAGATGGGGATTAAGCTGTCGCTGCCCATCATTTTGCCCCAGAACAAAAATAAATAATTGGAGTGGGTAAAGATGGGGATGCGCTGTCGCCGCCCATCATTTCATCCCAGAATCCAGGAGAGCTGCGCAGTTGTGCGCACACCAAAATGGTTACCTAACTTGCCACCCACCAGTGTAAAGAAAGGTCTTTGTTAACAAAATCCACTGTTACTGATGTCAAAAAGTTGCTGAAATCGTGACTCATTGGACCACTTTAAAGATTCAACCCTTTTTGTGGGGTTCCACATAACCATCTTACTGTAAGGAGCCCCATCAAAACAATGTTAAGCAAGGATTTACTACCATGTAAGAACCATTCCTGTTTAGAATGCATTAATCCAAGAAAATCCCAAAATTGCATGCAGTACCAACAAAATCCTCAAGGGGGCGCTGGCGGTCTAAACTCTGACAGGAGAATTGAGTGCAGTTGCTGACAAAGGGATTTGACTCAGCTGACTTCAAAGGCTGCATTTTAATTAAAAATTAGCCACATGCTGTTCCCAGAGGCCTGAAGCCTGGGAAACCCTATCACCTCAAGAGCTTCACACCAGGAGTTAGAATCTCACATGACCTCTTGATTGATAGAAGGCAGACTGGCTGGGAGCTTCCCAGAGACCACACAAAGGACCCTTTCCTCTGAAAGGAATATGTTAATTTTGTCTGTTTAATGTCAACAAAGCCCTGCCTGCCCAGAGGACTGACCCACCCAAGTCTTGGAGGCGGACCTCAACACTCTGAGGACTGAATTGGAAGTAAAATATAGATTTTACAAAAACACTGATAACTCTTTGTAATCAAATGACAGAAATGTATAACCTTGAGAGCTTTAATTTAAAAAATGTACCTTTAATTCAAGACTAAACTCGAATTTGTGTGATGTTCTGGGGCAAAACCCCATTGTTTATTAATATTACAGACTCCCTGTTTCAGCTAGACAAACGAAAATGCATTGGTATGTGGGTAGATATGTGAGGAACAGTTGTATAAAATTTAATGAAGATCCAATGTTGTTTAGCACATTAAAAAGTGCTAGAAGTTGCCATTTGTGAATGCGAGCTCCCAGGAAGAGCAGAGTTTGAACAGGGGATACCTCCTGTAATGCATGATGGGTGCATATGATTTTAAAACAATATGTACCTCTGCAAATATGTATTTGTTTCAAATCTAGATTTGTGTGTAAGTTGACAGGAGGAGTGGACTTTCTGCAGGCTGTAAAATGACATCCCTCTGACTCACAGTTCATTCTCCAATCAAATGAGAAATGGAAGTTTGACCAATTAGAAGCTGAGAGAGAGGTAGGGTCAGTGATGCTAGAACACACCCCCATTCTAAACACATAAAAGCAGACAGACAGGACAGATAGAGACCTTCAAATTCCATCTGCAGCGGGACGCTCTGCCGGAAAAATCCATACTTACCTCCATCAACCTCCAGAAAGCCAAACTAGAGACTTCAATCTATCCAGAACTAAGAGACCAGACCAGAGAGAAAGCAGTGCTGTACCCAGAGAGACCCAGACCAGCAGAGAGAGCTGACCCAGATCACTGTGAAGTGCAGAGGCCAGACCAGACCAGACCAGAGTCCAGTCTAAAACCCTGACCAGATCCGTGATGAGGCCCATTTAATCCAAGAATATAGTGTGAGTACCTAGAAAACTGTGCAGAACCAATCTCCTAGTTAAAATAATATAATTCAATCTATTTAACCTAAGTAGAACTGCCTCCTAGCTGTCACCTGTCATTTGCAAAGCTGTCACCTGTCATTTCTAGTTGCAAGCTGCACTTGTCATTTTGAGCTTTTGAAATTTGCAAACCCAAAAACGACCTTTATTAAATCGCTCATATCTCCGCGACCGTTTGGGCTAGAGACTTGCAGTAACTTTCCTCTGATAGCTTAGAATCGTAGCTTTGAATCGCACCAGGAACCGCATTCCTACCCCTTATAGTTTTACCGCAATCGCGGAACACGCATCCGCGAATTTTACCGCGATTTGCAATTTCTTCACATGTAAAAACTGCTGCTGTTTGCTTTCCATTTGCCAGAAATTCGTTTAACCTGCTAACTATCCCTGCATCATTGCTAGTGTGAGCCTGGACTAATATTAACTAGATACCACTCACCCTGAACCTCTGTAAGGGAATTAAAAGCGTTTAGCATATTTTTTTTTTAATTCATTGCCAGCACATATCAAAGCAATTTGGGCCTGTGATTTCAAAACTCCTACCTGTTTTCTGTTGTCTAATCTTGCTGGGGTGAACTTAATCACGTTTGATTGCATTTCTGAGAACTGTGTGTTTTCCTTCCATTTCCTTGCCTTGCATCAAGGGGGGGAGGGGATTGCCAGAGAAAAGTGATTACATTGTTTGGTTGAAATCATATTAAGTATTTTCTGTACTGCATTCATTGAATATTGCATCCATTTGAACTCTATAAAGCATTTTGTACCACCTTCTTCTTTTGTTCCTATTTACCAGTGTGCTACCTTATCCATTTCATGTCAACTCATTAGTGATTATAAGAAGTGTGCTAGTGCCAGATTCTCCATTGTTAATCTTTATCATATCAGATTAAGTGTGATATTCAATTATTAATTTACTATAAAGGGTGATATATATCTATTGTTTAAATTATCAAATAAACCTTTTAAACTTGCAAAACAGAACTACTTCTTGGCTCAGTGGGGTCAGGGGGATTCCAAGAGAGGGGTGTTATATAGGGGTAGTCATCCAGAACGCATGAACTGGACCTAAAGATATATCAATAAGGGTTTTCATTCAGTATTCTAGACTAGGCGTTAACTTAGCTGTAGTGCTGAATTGAATCCTCTTACAAAGTGGGGGCTCGAGCCGAGACGTTGGGTTAGATTTACCACTTGTGCAGCTTAATACAGTGTGCTAACTGACGGGATACATACATCCAGTCGGATCACCACGCTGCATTACGCTGTGAAGCATTCCTCAAAAGGGACACTCCAAAAAAAGTTCTGTTCCGCAAAACTAAAATACTAACTTCTGTAAGTCAGGACAGAGACCAATCTCTAGAATGACGACCTTAGTAGACATGAAAATGGCCAGAGAGCACCTCTTGCATAAGCTATTTGTGAGAGGTGAATGGACCGAACAGGGCCAGGATGTGTGGTTGCAGGCCATCACACAACAGGTCACTGAAACAGGGTCATATATATATAGAGATCAGGGTCCCTTACATGTGGCCCTGAGTGAACTATATATGGCTCCTAAAGCCAAAGAGGAACACAATAAGATTGCCAGGATAGCAGCATACCTGTACCTATATATGGGAGACATGCAGGATAGATGTGCTGAAAGCCAAAATCTGGCAAATAGGCAACAGATGGTGTTAGAGAAGGTCCAATCTGACCTGGTCTCTTCTGAGCAGAGGCTGCAGAGGAGCCAGGAGTCAGAAAATGACAGCAGACGGTACATCACTAAAATAAAGGAGGATATGGATGTGCTGCAAAAGGAAAAGTCAGAACAGGATACCAGATTTCTGGCCTTGCAGAAGGAACACCAAGAAGGTTTGGACTCCCTACTGCAAAGCCAGAAAAAGCTGGAGCAACAGCTAGACTTCAATAGGGCATGTGCTGAGCAGGTAGTCACCCTGCAAGGCCACCTAGATAGAGTGAAGGAGGAGAGCAATAAACTGATTCTGAAAGACCTGGATACCCAGGCAGAGTTTGATCAGGAGCGCCAGAAAGCTGGTGCCTTCCAAAGGCAAAGGGACGACCTGGCGGCACAAATGCAGGCTCTTAGTCAGGAAAGAGACGCCTTAGGCCAGGAAGTCTGCCATTTAAAAAGAAAAATGGAAGAAAATCACCTGGCCCACCAGGGGCTGGGTGATCTCCAAAAAGAAAACCAGAACTGGGTAGAGCACACCAGAAGGGTGGAAGATGCTCTAGCAAGAAAGGAGCAGGCCAATAGGGACATTGCCCAGGAGGTAAACCTCCTGCAGCAAAGACTGGCCCAGTTCTCCAGGACCAACCAGGAAGCACAGAGGGAGAATGAGGCCCTCTGTCAACACAATGATAGGCTCCAGCAACAGGTAGCGATGCAGGAGAAACTGATAGAGTCGAGTAAGGCCTTAACAGAGGAACTGAAAGCACAAATGCAGGCTCTTGCATTGCAACAGGGAGCAGGGGCGGATAGAGATGAGGTCCGCTGGGAAAGAGAGACTCCTGACCATAACCGCAGGAGCCCTAACACCAGGGGCCTTCATCTTCCCCAGTCCCTGGACTCTACCACCCCCATGTCCCCTGGCGCACATGAGCACAGGGCCGCAGGGATGGCAGATTACTATCCAGCTAAGAGTATGGGGCTCATAGGCCAGTATCACTCAGGAATGGAGGGGTGGGCATCCGGGTATGGGCACCCAAGTACAGTACAGTTCAATGGGGAACCCCAGGAGAGTAGGCCCATTAAGGGCATCCTGAAAACCTCTGCCCAGTTAGGTCAGTGGAGGGGGTACCCATCAAATCCTGGCAGCAAGGAGGAATCTGAAGACTCCTCTGAACTGCGCAGGGCACAGGAGACCAGGTCCCCACATTCTGCCAGCCATTCCCAGGCTCGCAGAATCCGGGAAAACCTGGAAGAACAGACGGGAACCTCTGGGAGCAGTGCCTCTGAGTCCGAGGAAGAATGGACAAGGGTTACCCGAACCAAAAAGGCCAATAAGGCAAAAAGGGCCTTGCTTAAGGACCCCTTAAAGCAGATTAAGGCGATCAGGAGCGTCATCACGCCTTACCATAAGAACGCTAAGTATTCTGTTTGGGAGCACTTAGAGTTGTTTGAACAAATGATGGAGACTTTCCATTTGAAGGACAGCCAAAGCTGTATTCAATATGTAAAGTGGACATTCTCCCCGGAATACTCCAGTTTCTTTGCGGGGCTGGAGGACCAAAATCATTTAAGATGGTCCACATATAAGGCGGCCATCCTGAAACATTTTTCTGTTCACAGAAATCCTCAAGAGGCTCGCAAGGCGGCCTACAATTTGCAATGTGGGGAGGATCAGGCCCCACGAGAATTTGTGCAGGAGTTAAAGCGTGCTTTTGCGCAAACCACCAGAAGGGTGCGCACAGATAGTAGAGAGTTTGTCAATACATTTTTCCATGCCTTGCCCAAATATATAATGACCCAGCTCGTGTGAGATTTTCATGAGAAAAGATCTTTAGACTGGGTCATTGAACAGGCTACCCGGATCTATGAGGTGCAGAAGCCCATAGAAAATAAAAGCAATGCCCAGAAAAACCCCAAAGCCAACAGCACCCCTGCTGCTGTCAAGGTGGCAGAGGTAAAGGTCACCCCCGTTTTGGATCTGGAGATGGGGGGGCCTAAAAACCTACCTGCACCTAATAATGCTAGGCCCAGAAGGTCCTCGGGCCAGTCACAGACAGGGAGCCAAGGAGGCAGCCCCACAAATGGGGTCCCTCGCTCTCCTGATTATGTAAGTCCCCGTTACAAGGGAAATCGACCCATCCTGGGTTATGTGTGGACTCCTCCAGCCCAAGGGGGGGGATCCAGACAAGCACCTAACCCAGGGAACTTCCCTCCAAACTTCCCACAGGAGGGCAGAAATTCACCAAACCCTGGGCAGAACTTTTTCCCCAGATATCCACCCGACTTTCAGCCCCAAAACCATCCATCCTTCTTTCCCCAATTCCCTGAGCCCAGACCACTGAATCCGGGAGAGGGGAGGCCAAGGGTGGAGGGGTACCCAAATCTTCCCAACCCGGGGTATTACCAGAGGAGGGACAGCTACCCTTCCCGGGATCAGCCCAGGGGAGAAAACAGGGCCCCGTATCAGCCTGAGCGGGTTTCCCAGTTAGAGGTCCAGGTTCAAAACATGGCGCGGGACCTGGGTCACATACTGAGGGCTCAGCAGAACCCTCAGATGGGCGTGCCGGCGCAGAACGCACCCAACTCTGGACCGGGTGCTCCAGAACAATGACGGGGGCAGCACCCCGATAACTCACCGGTTCCCAGGGAGGAGGCACAAAGGGAAGGGGGGTGTAAAGCCTTGGAGGAAGCTTCCTTCCTCACTTGTAAACAGCCCCTGGAAACCCAGGAACCGGAAACGAAATCTCTTGCCCCTGAAAGTCTGCCTCCTAAGGAGCAGAGGGGGGGTAGGAGAAACAAAAGACCCAAACAGACTCAGTTTGAGGAGGAGGTACAGATCTTCCAATTTGAGGGAGAGGGATCCTCAGAGGATCCTGGGAAAAGGATCTTCTCCTTCAGAGAGGGGGGAACTCCTCCCAAAGAAAAATGGGTCCCTAGGGATGCAAATCCAGACTGGGGAGATGTGGAGACTGAGCTACCGCCGCCCACCATCTCATCCCAGAACCAACAGCAAGAAAATCCCCTGGTTCAAACCCATCCTGGGGACTGCCTCCAAAAAGGGGGGGGCAGCCCAGAACCGGAACCAGGGGAACCCACAATGGCTCTGATCTCCAGTTGCCAACTTTTTCTTTCAGATTCCCAAGACTCTCCACAGAATTCTGCCCAAATCTCTTCGCTATCGATGTCCAAAACCAGAAAGTTAGCCCACCAGTTGTCCAAAAATGTACATTATCTGTGCCCCCTTGAGGAGAAGGAGGGAAGATATTATGCCCCGGTACAAGTACAGGGGCAGGGTACAATCTCGGCACTGGTGGACACTGGATCTCAAGCTACCCTTCTGTCCAGAAGGGCCTTTGACGAACTGAATGCAGGAAGGGGAGAGAATTACCAAATTCCTCTCACCTCTCTTCCTGGACAACTGCAGAACTTTGACGGGAAGGAAATTCCCGTTGAGGGGACTGCAGACTTGGACATTAAGATTGGGCGACATAAGTTGAAACACCCGGTCATAGTAGTGGCCCCAGAGGGCACCCCTTGTTTACTAGGGAATGACCTCCTGAGAAGGTTGTCACCCCTAATAGATTGCGTAAACAAGGTCCTCTGGACCCAGACTAGCCGACCAATAAAATTAAAACAGAGTGTCAACCATGTTAGTTTAAACGGCACATGCCACATGGTTGAACAAAAATCTGACCAAGTAGAATTTCACTTCCAGAACAACCAGATTCCAGACGTGACAGTAATAGCAGTAGGACAACAGACTGGTGATGGGGGGTCCTCTCTATTTCTGAAATTCAACCTTCCTTCCAGTCTAAAGTGGTATTCCACGCTGGAAGGAAACACTTTGAAATTCTATACCAATCCACAATCTGAAACTCCCACTCCTATAGTCCAGAAAGATGTGAAATCAGCTCAAAGCCTGGCTGATATTCAGCAAATTGGAGAGCAGTTGTTCATCCCTGTTCAGTTAAATGATGGGAAGGACTCTGTTCTCGCTCGAGTGTGTGTGAACAACGGTAAGAGCTTCATCAGCGAAGCCATGTTTCGCCAACTCCCAAAAGATCCAGCCATTCCCACCTTCAAACTGATAGACAAATGGGAAATGGACCTGGAAGCACCTAATTCCAAACATCTCCTGCCAAGCAGGTGTATGCTCAAAATCTCCATTGGCAACAAGAGCATAGTCCACAATTGTTGGGTCGTGCGAGACGTCCCTGCCGCCTTTTACTTAGGCAGTGACATTCTCAATCGCTTTGCCATTAGTTTGGACCTAATAAACTTCAAAGCTTGGTCCCGATTAGCGGATAATCCCATGGGCTTTGATGATCCAGAAAAAGCATTTAGGTCAGCTCAATTGCTACCTTATGCAGTTGAAATTCAGGTTAAAGAGGAAGTCACCATCCCAGAAAGGACCCGACAATTCTCCCTGGAAGTGAAAGTTAAAAGGGGACAAGAGTTGAAAAACCCTGATGCTTACATACATCTAAATGCTTCTCTCCAACAGCAAGGGTTGGGGGTAAACCCAACTCCATTAGTCAACATAGAACATGACACCATTCCAATAGAGGTGGATAACAGCGACTTAAAGAGTATTACTCTAGCCGCAGGCACCATTATTGGAATGGCGGTTGATGACCGACATTTTTCCATCGACTTAGTAAATGAACTGTTAGGACCAATCCCCAAGGACTGTTTTGACAGTGACAGTGAGGACAATACAACACCAGACAGGATTTTCACCCGGCATGGGGGGAACTTCCTGGTGTACACTTCCTGCCCCTATGGTAAGGAAGATGTGACTTGTGATTTCAGGAGGGAGGAGGTGATTTTCCAGGTCCATGAGGGCTGCCTTTCCCACCTGAAGCCTCCGGTCCAAATCAGCACTCTGACCAGGGACTTCTCCACCCAGCTGGAGGAGGCCGCGGAGATAGCCAAACCAGAAGTCTTTCCAGGCTTCAGGCAGATGGTGGAAGAGAGAGTCAACCTAGCTGATGCCTGTGTGACTCTGGAACAAAAGCAAAAGTTGAAACAAGTTTTCTTGGATTTCCAAGATCTCTTTGCGGTAGACTCATATGACTGTGGTCGCACTGACATCCACACAACAACAATCCTCACGGACCCTGGCATGATTTCTGTGTTTGTGAAGCAATATCGCTTGCCTCTCGCATCAATGGAGTCCCTTACTGAAATAATTAAGAACCTTGAGTCCCGGGGAATAATCCGTCCAGTCCACAGCACCTTCAATAATCCGGTGCTGGGAATATTGAAGCCAAACGGCCAGTGGAGACTCTGCGCTGACCTCAGGGAGCTCAACAAACGGGTCCACACTTCCCGATGGCCTCTTCCCTACATTGACCAAGGGCTGGCCCAGATTCAGGGGTCACAGGTATTCACTGCAATAGACCTGACCAATGGATACTGGACCGTGCCTGTCAGTAGGGAGGACCAATAAAAGCTGGCTTTTACCTTTGGGGGCCAGCAGTACACATGGACCCGGACTCCCTTCGGATACCTTAACTCCGGTAATGAGTTCAATATTTTCCTACATAAGGCCATGCCCGACCTGGGTACGAGGGGTAACCTGGCTTATGTAGATGATGTCCTCATCAAAAGTTCATCTGTGGAGGAACACATAGCAGAGATCCGTTATGTTCTGACACAGTTGAGGGCCGCCGGAGCAAAACTTTCCTTTCAGAAAGCACAGTGGTGTAGAACCCGTGTTAATTTCTTGGGGCATGAGATTACTCCTCAGGGTCTCTGTCCCCAGGAAAAGAAAGTGGAAGCACTTCAGAAACTGAAAGACCCCACAACTCTGCGGGAACTAAGGAGCCTCCTTGGACTGACTAATTACAGCAGAAAGTTCATTGAGGGCTACGCAGAGATCACCAGACCCCTGATTCATCTCCTGAAGGGGGGGGTCAAGTGGGAATGGGGTCCAGAACAAGCCGAGGCAGTAAAACAACTCAAAAGAAGCCTCTCACAAGCGCCTTGCCTAGCTTACCCTGTCAGAAACAAGGAGTTCTTCCTGGAGACGGGGTTCTCTAATACGTGCTTGACGGCAGTATTATATCAAAAGCATGACAAGGTCAATAAAGTAATCTCCTATGCGAGCAAAACTTTATCCTCTGTGGAGGAAAAATTCAACGATTGTGAGAAGGCACTCCTGGCAACGGTGTGGGCATTGAAGAATTACCGCCCGTTTATCCAGGGGGAACACATCATAGTGGAGACTCCACACCAGCCTCTGCAATATCTCCAAAGTGACAGAATCCGGGCCGGAAATGTGAGTAATTCCCGAATTACTTCCTGGATTCTGTCAATGCAAGGCTTTCCTGTGGAGGTCAGATATGGCCAAAACAAGAAGAGTCCCCTCGCGCAAGGTCTGGCTGACTTGCATGATTGTGCCAGAGAAAACTGTCTCGAGGACGAAAGTCTAAAAATAAAGGACAACATGGAGGCATACCTTAATTCCCCCCACAAAGTCTTTGAAGAGGACAAGTGTGAGGGAATGCCCACTGTCTATGTGGATGGATGCTCTTACCATGTTGACAACGACGGGGAGAAAGAACTGGTGGCTGGCGTAGGGAATGCATGGGTGAATGAGTCCCCAGAACCCTCCGCTGGATACAAAATTGGTCCCCGAAGTAGTCAGGTGGCAGAATTGATGGCTGTGCATCAGGCCATCCTCACTGCTGTCCAGCATCAACTCCACGAACTGGTCATAATCACAGATTCGGATTATGTACGGAACGGGTTCGTGGAGCACCTGGTTAATTGGAAAACCAGAGGCATGTTATGTGCTAACAACAAACCCTTGAAACATGGGAAGTTGATCCAAAACATTGATGATCTGGTCACATCGAATGGGATGACCATCTACTGGAAAAAGATCAAGGGTCATTCCAAAGTAGAGGGACCAGACAAAAATGGAAACGACTTAGCTGATCAGCTGGCCAAAACCGGAGCCATCCAAGGGGATCTAATTGAGATTGAGTCCCTGTTGGGGGAAATCCAGGTCACTGCCATCACTAGGTCCCAGACAAATGCTCACAACGACCTTTCAATTGCACAATGGAGTAAGGAGACCCCTGATGCTGATTTGATTACCGCTCAGAAGGGGGATCCAATTATTGGTAAATTTTACCAGCACCTTGAGGACCCTGAGAACTTTCCCCTGACGGATACCGATTACATTGGGAAAGAGGACCTAAGAGTGTTGATGAAATGTCCAAAAATGTTCCGGATCCAAGACGGTTTGCTGGTAAGGAAATCCAAAGCTGGCCACGATCAGTGGGTGGTTCCTACCTCATTCCGAAGCCTGATGTTAAGTCACGCCCATGATGCGGCCACCGCCGGTCATAGGGGGTTTCACACAACACTGGAAATCTTAAGAGAGGTTGCATACTGGCCACACATGGGCCAGGACCTCAACCAATATTTGAAGGGTTGTCTTGTGTGTGCACAATTTCAGCCGACATCCCTCACACACCGGGCACCTTTACAAAAGCGGGGAATGACACTGCCATGGTCAGATTTACAAATCGACTTTGTAGGCCCTGTGATTCGCTCGGCTAGGGGGAATAAGTACATGTTGACCGTCACATGCTTGTTTACCAAGTGGGTGGAATGTCTCCCAGCCCCAAATTGCAAGGCAGAAACTGCAGCTGCCTTGATGATTAACCACATCTTTTCCCGTTTTGGTCTACCTCAAAGGATTGAGTCAGACAGAGGTAGCCACTTCACCAGTGAAGTAATGACAAAGATGTGGGAGATACTGGGGGTCAAGAGAAAGCTACATATTGCTTATAGACCAGCTTCTTCTGGGGCAGTAGAGAGATATAACCGGACAATTGTGAGCATCTTAAAAAAGTTTGTGGCAGATTCTGGGCCAAGTTGGGATATCCGATTACCTCTGGTCCTAATGGCCATCAGATCTACCCCTTCATCTGCAACCAAAATGTCACCATTTGAGTTGATGACTGGGCGCAAGATGGTGCTTCCTCAGCATTTGCTCTATAGGACCCAAGAGCAGACACTGATAAATGCCTCCACTACTCATGAGTATGTAGAGAATTTAAGGAAACACCTCCAACATGCTTTTGCTTATGCTCAGCGGAATCTAGAAAGATCGGCTGATAGCATGAAGACCCACTATGACCTGAAAACTTCCAGGAAGGAATATCAGGTGGGGGACCGGGTCTATCTATACAACTTCCAAAGAAACCAGGCCAAGCAGCGCAAATTTTTGCCTACATGGAAGGGACCCTTTGAGATCATCGACAAGATCTCCCCTGTGGCCTACAAAATCCACATCCCCAAAGGCGGTTCGGCAGAGGGGGAAGACAAGTGGGTCCACATAAACCAGTTGAAATGTTGCCATCCCAGGCACACTCTGCAACAACTGGAGGAATCCTCTGGAATCCTAGCGGGTACTGTATCAGACTAATTCAGTTCCAACCATAAAACATACCACATCTAGTCTCTAAAATATTGTGATTTGCATGAAACTGTCTCTTAGTTATACTGTTTTCTTTATCAAAATAAGAATGTAATGTTTCGTCATGATGAAATGCATATGCTGTCCCACCATCTCAACAGTGGTGGAAAAACGTCTATGAGTAGGTATTGCCGCTCTTCCTTTGTCGTCCTAGGAGAAAGAAGACCTTGAGACTGGCCAAGGAGGACGATCCGGAGACCGGGAGCAGAGACGCAATGGGCTCGGGGTACCGCCCAATCTTCCCATCAGGACCGGCGAGGAGAACTGATCGATCTGACCGGATGGAGAGGAAGATGCTGAACTGTGCCGTCTACAGAATTGGAAGAAGATAATGTGGACATACCAGCGCCAGGGTTCAAAACCTCCCTTGCAACCGACTCCCCCTCGACTCAAGTCAAAGCGCAGTCGGGCGGGGGGGTTTGTGGAGGGTTTTGACCCATGTGGAATCATTAGACGGGGTAAAGATGGGGATTAAGCTGTCGCTGCCCATCATTTTGCCCCAGAACAAAAATAAATAATTGGAGTGGGTAAAGATGGGGATGCGCTGTCGCCGCCCATCATTTCATCCCAGAATCCAGGAGAGCTGCGCAGTTGTGCGCACACCAAAATGGTTACCTAACTTGCCACCCACCAGTGTAAAGAAAGGTCTTTGTTAACAAAATCCACTGTTACTGATGTCAAAAAGTTGCTGAAATCGTGACTCATTGGACCACTTTAAAGATTCAACCCTTTTTGTGGGGTTCCACATAACCATCTTACTGTAAGGAGCCCCATCAAAACAATGTTAAGCAAGGATTTACTACCATGTAAGAACCATTCCTGTTTAGAATGCATTAATCCAAGAAAATCCCAAAATTGCATGCAGTACCAACAAAATCCTCAAGGGGGCGCTGGCGGTCTAAACTCTGACAGGAGAATTGAGTGCAGTTGCTGACAAAGGGATTTGACTCAGCTGACTTCAAAGGCTGCATTTTAATTAAAAATTAGCCACATGCTGTTCCCAGAGGCCTGAAGCCTGGGAAACCCTATCACCTCAAGAGCTTCACACCAGGAGTTAGAATCTCACATGACCTCTTGATTGATAGAAGGCAGACTGGCTGGGAGCTTCCCAGAGACCACACAAAGGACCCTTTCCTCTGAAAGGAATATGTTAATTTTGTCTGTTTAATGTCAACAAAGCCCTGCCTGCCCAGAGGACTGACCCACCCAAGTCTTGGAGGCGGACCTCAACACTCTGAGGACTGAATTGGAAGTAAAATATAGATTTTACAAAAACACTGATAACTCTTTGTAATCAAATGACAGAAATGTATAACTTTGAGAGCTTTAATTTAAAAAATGTACCTTTAATTCAAGACTAAACTCGAATTTGTGTGATGTTCTGGGGCAAAACCCCATTGTTTATTAATATTACAGACTCCCTGTTTCAGCTAGACAAACGAAAATGCATTGGTATGTGGGTAGATATGTGAGGAACAGTTGTATAAAATTTAATGAAGATCCAATGTTGTTTAGCACATTAAAAAGTGCTAGAAGTTGCCATTTGTGAATGCGAGCTCCCAGGAAGAGCAGAGTTTGAACAGGGGATACCTCCTGTAATGCATGATGGGTGCATATGATTTTAAAACAATATGTACCTCTGCAAATATGTATTTGTTTCAAATCTAGATTTGTGTGTAAGTTGACAGGAGGAGTGGACTTTCTGCAGGCTGTAAAATGACATCCCTCTGACTCACAGTTCATTCTCCAATCAAATGAGAAATGGAAGTTTGACCAATTAGAAGCTGAGAGAGAGGTAGGGTCAGTGATGCTAGAACACACCCCCATTCTAAACACATAAAAGCAGACAGACAGGACAGATAGAGACCTTCAAATTCCATCTGCAGCGGGACGCTCTGCCGGAAAAATCCATACTTACCTCCATCAACCTCCAGAAAGCCAAACTAGAGACTTCAATCTATCCAGAACTAAGAGACCAGACCAGAGAGAAAGCAGTGCTGTACCCAGAGAGACCCAGACCAGCAGAGAGAGCTGACCCAGATCACTGTGAAGTGCAGAGGCCAGACCAGACCAGACCAGAGTCCAGTCTAAAACCCTGACCAGATCCGTGATGAGGCCCATTTAATCCAAGAATATAGTGTGAGTACCTAGAAAACTGTGCAGAACCAATCTCCTAGTTAAAATAATATAATTCAATCTATTTAACCTAAGTAGAACTGCCTCCTAGCTGTCACCTGTCATTTGCAAAGCTGTCACCTGTCATTTCTAGTTGCAAGCTGCACTTGTCATTTTGAGCTTTTGAAATTTGCAAACCCAAAAACGACCTTTATTAAATCGCTCATATCTCCGCGACCGTTTGGGCTAGAGACTTGCAGTAACTTTCCTCTGATAGCTTAGAATCGTAGCTTTGAATCGCACCAAGAACCGCATTCCTACCCCTTATAGTTTTACCGCAATCGCGGAACACGCATCCGCGAATTTTACCGCGATTTGCAATTTCTTCACATGTAAAAACTGCTGCTGTTTGCTTTCCATTTGCCAGAAATTCGTTTAACCTGCTAACTATCCCTGCATCATTGCTAGTGTGAGCCTGGACTAATATTAACTAGATACCACTCACCCTGAACCTCTGTAAGGGAATTAAAAGCGTTTAGCATATTTTTTTTTTAATTCATTGCCAGCACATATCAAAGCAATTTGGGCCTGTGATTTCAAAACTCCTACCTGTTTTCTGTTGTCTAATCTTGCTGGGGTGAACTTAATCACGTTTGATTGCATTTCTGAGAACTGTGTGTTTTCCTTCCATTTCCTTGCCTTGCATCAAGGGGGGGAGGGGATTGCCAGAGAAAAGTGATTACATTGTTTGGTTGAAATCATATTAAGTATTTTCTGTACTGCATTCATTGAATATTGCATCCATTTGAACTCTATAAAGCATTTTGTACCACCTTCTTCTTTTGTTCCTATTTACCAGTGTGCTACCTTATCCATTTCATGTCAACTCATTAGTGATTATAAGAAGTGTGCTAGTGCCAGATTCTCCATTGTTAATCTTTATCATATCAGATTAAGTGTGATATTCAATTATTAATTTACTATAAAGGGTGATATATATCTATTGTTTAAATTATCAAATAAACCTTTTAAACTTGCAAAACAGAACTACTTCTTGGCTCAGTGGGGTCAGGGGGATTCCAAGAGAGGGGTGTTATATAGGGGTAGTCATCCAGAACGCATGAACTGGACCTAAAGATATATCAATAAGGGTTTTCATTCAGTATTCTAGACTAGGCGTTAACTTAGCTGTAGTGCTGAATTGAATCCTCTTACAGCGGTTGTGTACAAGGCCGCGACAATTTGTTCAAAAGTCTGTTTTGTTGCCCGCAACACGTGCAATAGGATGCAACATCTACAGTGTTTGTAGATTGGTCATTTAGCCTATGGAGGCGGTTTTTTACAAGGATGCGACATTTTGTTAAAAATGCTGTTTTGTTGCCCGCACCACGGGGAATTGAATGCTCAGCGTTGTGCGGCCGCTCGATCGGAGGATCAGGTATAGCGTTGGTTTATAAGATTGGTTTTATATATATATATATATATATATACAAATATATATATATATATATATATGTGTTTTGGTAGGTTTCTGCGCTTATTTGCAACACGTTTTTCACTGCTTGCCGCGTGTAATTATATGTTCTCCCGCTTTAAGGACACATGGTTTTGCGCAGTTTAACATTGGCAGCCGCCTTTCATGACTACATGTGTTTCACGGCTTAAGTAGGTTGCCGCGCCACGTTTCATTGCCATTTGTTTTTACTGTTATGCATGAATACCATGGGGGTATGATATGGTGTATATATTTATGTGTTTTGGTATGTTTCCACGCTTTTTTGCAACATGCTTTTTCAATGCTTGCCGCGTGTAAGTACATGCCCTCCCGCTTTAAGGACAACAAGGTTTTGCACAGGTTACCATTGACAGCCGCCTTTCATGTACATGTGTTTCACGGCTTAAGTGAGCCGCCGCGCCACGTTTAATTGGGATTTGTTTTTTACTGTTAGGGTGGCCGCCGCGCCACGTGTAATTAAATTTGCAGCGTTGTGCGGCCGCCGCATAGTACACAAGTTGAATTTAGCTGGTAGTCTCGCCATTAGGGAAGAAATGCTGTCTTTGTCGCATCGGCGCCACGTGTAATTTCGACTTGCGTTTGGCTGTGGGGAGGGTTTTTCAGCCGGTATAGTATCCTATGTCATGAAGATACTTGACTGTGGGGTTACAGAGTAGACAGGCGGGGGATGCCTAGTATAGGGGAATTGAGCACACTGATGGTTGCACCAACTACAGAGTATTTAAGCAAGAGTGATGCGGCACTGCAAGGAAATACTGCTGTTAAAGTGGATTCATTTGAAGCACTGATTCATGGGCAGACAAACGCATGGCTAAAAAATCAATTTGTTAATGACATTACTTTTGTCTGAATGCAGGTCTGACAAAGAACCAAGCGATTAGCGAAGGATTTAAGCTTTTCAGCGCAGAAAAGAAGAGAGCGGTAAGGTACAGGCTAAGGTGTTCCCGTTATGTTTAGGTTTTCAGTAAACGGGCGTTAAGCAGATGTATTCCCAGCCCAACACTGCACAGTCAAACATTAATGATATTAATTTTAAACCTTTCCCATCTTTTGTTTAGGATGTCTGTGGAAGACTCACAGGACCTGTTTCACACCACTGAGGAAGTGCCCAACACCCCAGGGTCAAGCGAGGAGGAGGACGAGGGGGCAATCTGGGCCTTATTCCAGGAAAGGATGCACAGTGAGGGAAGGCCTGGGCTAAGAAAGTTCTGAAAGGCAACCAGCCACCGCCCCCCCAGCCCTCGGTGGTAGATGTCTAGATCTGCCCACCCCGTATGGTAGACGCCCCTCCCCCGAGTGCGATTACCCTGAAGCTCTTACCCGCTAAGAGGAAGCGTCAGCAAAAGGGTAAGAGAACGACAGAGGTGTTGCAGGTGGTGCCACCACCACAAGTTCCCAACGAGCTGGATCAAATGGGGCCTGGGGCTACAGCCCTTTAGTCCATTACAATGCCGGGTGCAACAGGAGTTAACTACATGCAAACGGTGCCCATAGCACCAGCCCTGTTACAAGTGCCATTTGCTAATCCAGCTGTCGTGTCCCCAGGAGGGGGCATAATGGGTAATGAAAGGTTTGGTATGATTCTAGAGGAAATGTTGTTGATGGTCAGGAGAGGTGGGGCTCTATCCTCGGGGGCGGTCATCCAGCCGGTGGCAAGGAGTGGTTGGGAGGGTCCCAGTTTAAACACTCTTAGCAATAATCTACCCTCTACGCCCACTCCCACCCCCCCTGCCCCACCAGTGGTGCCAAGCAGCAGCATCTCAGAAGCTGCCCTTGCCTTGCCTTCATCGGCTTCAGGAACAGATCAGCTGGTGACGGTTGCCCCCTTGTTATCGGGCAGGTCATCTTTGGCCTGGCACATCCCCCGGGATATGAAAGAGCAGGTATGGGCCAGAACATATTTTGACATATTTAGCCTGTTGGCGATAGAGGATGCTGGCCCCAACTTAACTTTAAGTGCTGAGGAAAACAAAAAGAGGCACCGGAAGTATCATCCAGAGGAGAACATCGCTAACTGGGAAAAAGCATTCGCTATAATGTCAGTGATAGTGATGGAAAATAATCCGGAGCACGGCCCGGGTTTGGTAACATACAGGGAAACAATTGTGGGGAGGCAAAGCAGTATGGTTCTACAGGGTGGCTCGATTATGACAGGAAGTTTAGGCATATGGTGGAAGATTCCCCCACTATGACATGGGACCAAAAAGAGATGGACGGTTGGGTCACTTACATGGGAGGTAAGCAAAGGACCAGTATTGTCTGGGCTGATTTGTACAAGGGTGGTAAGAAGAACTGGTATGGTGAGAAAAATCAAGGGGTAAGGGGTCGCCCCTTTCACAATGCCCCTCAGGGACGGGGGGGCCATGATTCAGGAGCAGCAAGCTCTAATGCAAAAGGAACGCAAGAAGACAGAAAGACAGGCAACAATGCATGCCGGTTCTTCAACAAAGGCAATTGCACCTGGGGACCCAAGTGTAGGTACAACCACAAGTGTGAGAAGTGTGGGGGGAGCCAACCGCTGGTCAAGTGCATCAAGCGGGAAGGTGCCTCTGGGGGCAGGGGACAGCGCAAAGGACAGTAAGAGCCCTGGCACCATTTTGCGCCCCCCCCCAGTAACCTTGGCAGCAAAACAGAGCATGGATTTAAAGGAGAAAGGTCCCTCCCCAGTCAATTTGCACATTTTAGTGGAGCACCTGAATCATTATCCCAAAAGGCGGGAGAGGGAGTTGCTGTTTCAAGGTTTCGCGGAAGGATTTGTTATTCCTTACGAGGGACCTCTGACCTGCCGCTTAGCAAGGAACTTAACTTCGGCGATGGATCTGCCTGGGGAGGTTGATAAAAAGATTAGCAAGGAATTAGAATTGGGCAGAATTTCTGGACCTTTTGAGGTCCCCCCGTCCCCAACTTCATCGTGTCACCCCTAGGCATAGTTCCCAAAAAAGAACCGGTAAGTTCAGTCTCATCTACCACCTTTCCTATCCAAAAGGGGAGATGATGAATGACTGGTTGAGCCCGGAACAATGCTCTGTGCATTATGCCTCCTTTGATCAGGCTATGGTAGTGGTGGCTAACATGGGCAAGGTTGACATAGAGTCTGCATTCCGCTTACTACCGGTGAACCCGGCCAGCTTTCACTTGCTGGGTTTTCAGTGGAAAGGTGGTTTTTATGTTGACAAATGTATGTGGTCTCTGTGTCTTGTTCGTTTTTTGAAGCATTCAGCACGTTTCTGGAATGGGCTGCCTGCAGATTGGAGCAACGAGGGGCAATGGTGCATTATCTGGATGACTTTCTATTCTCAGGCAGGGATGGGTCCGGTGACTGTGCACTTGCAATGTCTGCTTTCCAGCGTTTGATAAAGGAGATGGGGGTTCCTCTAGCTCCAGGGAAGACAGGGGGACCGGGTAGGGTCCTAATTTTCCTTGGCATTGAAATAGATACTGTTGAGGGGACGTGTTGTTTACCTGATGAGAAAGTCAAAGGATTGAAGGCAGAGATTGCGAATAATCTGGTAAAAAAAAGGACTAGCCTGGAAAAAATGCAGCAACTCCTGGGGAAGCTTAATTTCGCTGCCAAAGTTATCCCGGCTGGCAGGGTCTTTGTGCGCAGGCTGGCTAGGGCAAATACAATAGTTGGAAGGATCATAGTGAGGCGTTCGTATCACCGACCAAAAATTCATGTAGAAATTGTAGTAATGACTGAATGTAGAAAGTTGTCTGTGTTATTTCTTCTTATGTCTATTACACTGGCCAAAGGAAGTGGGGGTGTCCAATGGGGATCTCCCAGCTATGTGAATTGTGCGACTTTTGGCAACTTCGTAGCGGTACTCCAGAGCCTTTGATGTGCAGCCGGCTCCATGCTAGACATACAGCGCTGTAGCAGGGGAGGCTGAGTCTGCCATTCTTCCAGACGTGCATGTGATGCTTCATTTCATCTTTGGCAATACGTTTGGATCCACTCTCGGCGTACAGGACATTTAATGCCTTTATATGCAAGATGTAGACTGATTAGTCTATAAACCTTCCTCCACAATGTTGGGGCATATCCATAAAGACATCCGTGATAGTCCGTCATTCACGTACTGCCATCAGCTGTTTTCTTCAGCTATATCCTATCCTCTGAGCTCAATATATCTCTATTTCACAAGCTTCAACTTCCCTTGGGGTGCTGTAGAAGGTGGCTATTTCCATTCTCTGCTGAAACGTGCCATCTGCACAACCCCAACACCACTTAGGGGTTGTCGACTCATCTGGGACATAGACCTGGGATGTGGTTCTAGATCTAACGATATTTCATATTTGCAGTTTATGAAGTATTGGTGTTTAATGGACCCTGTTCAATTTAGCTAAACAGGTCTAGGATTGAGTTTTTATACTTGTCAAAATTAGATTCACTTTTAATTAAAACCAAGTACTTGTTGCTATGCTCACCCTTTGACCTATGGGTTCTTCCATTTTTTGTTGAAAACCTTATCAATTATATATAAGTTTCATTAGTTGGACAAAAGACCGTACAGTATGCATTATTTGTTTGGACAAACTGTTATATACCATAGGTCCTCTGTGTGGTTTTATTGTCTGTTGTTGGTATATTGTGTAGTTTACTGCTTTTTAGTGTGTTTTGAAGGCAATAGTGGTGCTCCTTATTGTTTGTTCAGTGTGCTATTGATAGTGTGTTGTGTTATATTCCTCATTTAAAATATATGTGAAACATTGCCTTTTCCACTTAAGTGGTTCCCCTTTTTTCATCCCCTTATACAATTTAAAAAAGGCCCACATATTTTCCTACACCTATTTCTCTCAACAAAATCACACATAAAACAAAACAAATTGTTTAAACGACTCCCACTGTGTGTTTCTTGTGGAATCATTTTATAGAATTAGACCAGCAGTAGTACTGAATTAGCATAGCATTGTAGTAGAGTAGCACTTTAGTTTTAGGTATAGCTTGAGAAGTATGAGTGTTTGTTCGATTGTTGGTTAATGTGGGGTTCTGGTTCTCTTCGGGCTACACACTTTCCATTATGTGTCTTAAGTAAGGATTGTGGTGTACTGGGAGAAAGACCATCCATCTTGATCATCAAAGTTTTAGCATTAGGGTTTACGTTTCCAAATCTTCAAAAATCTGTCTAAGACATAGGCTGCTTAAACAATTACACTTGCAGGACTGACCCTGTAGTGTATTGTTCATGGTTTCGGTCTAGCTTCATCCTGATTAATGTCAGCCAATGGTGCATATCTGTTAGAAAGTTCGATATCAGGTGTGATCACCCTTTGCGATTCAGTGGGATCTTCGACCAGATTTGCCAGTTCTGTTTGACCCAGTTTTAACCCCTCTGGTTGCTCTGGGTGATTGCCCTCCAGCGAGTCGGAGTCCGGCTGAATCATCGGCTTGCGCATCCTGGCCAGATCTGGGGTTATTGAAGTTGCTGGGACTTCCACATTGTGGACAGCAATTGTGCTGTCCTTTTCTCTTACTGATGTGCCCAACCCTCCTGCAGGGCTGGCATAGTTTGTCCCCTTTGTTTGCTCCATCCTTTTGCCCAGTTCCTATTGAGCCAGAGGCTCGAGGATGCGTTTAACAATTGATCTGTGATTAGTGGCAGGTTTACTTGTTTTCGCTTTAATGCCTTCTGCACAGCCCAGGTCAGATTCTATGACATCCAGGGCGGGCAAAGTTGCAACACAGTTGGACAATATGCCAGACCTCTGCTTATCCGACACATGGGAAAAATCAACATCGGATAAAAGATCTTTTATCTCGGTAATTAGGTGTTTACATCAGAGAAAGACTTGAAAAGTTTATATGGTTTCTTTGAACCCTCCATGGGAGACATAAAGCTGATCACCTTCCTTTTAGAATGTAACAGTCAAACACTAACAGCCACAGCAGCAGCAACACAGGACACGCCACTCTTCCAAATTCAATTGTTACGGTATAAAAGCCAGTATGAGTAAAAAGCCCCTTGGTGCTCAACAGGGAAAGCACACAGGGATCACTCGTAATGTTCTGCTTAGGGCGCAACTGTCAGTACCTCTGTCTTTTCCACAGGGCACCCAGGGGTATTTTGCTTTGCGGCCGACCCACATTTGAGGTGCTACAGCAAAACAAGGTAAGAAATGAGCGGCGCAGCACCTCCTCCTCCCTGTACACCGACGGTGCCAACACCGCGCTTAGCCACACTGGGCTTTGCCAGTCCAGGGTCTGCGGAACAAGTTTAAAGCCCAGTGGAGCATGTCCTTAACTTCTCACACAGGCAGCAGAATGAAGGGAGAAGAAACACTGGCGGTGCCAACACCACCCTTAGCCACACTGGGCTTCAACCCGCTAGGGATAGCAGAACAGGTTTAAAGATTGGGGGGGATTGTGTCCTTAACTCCTCATACCAGCAGCAGAATGAAGGGAGAAGAAACACTGGCCGCGCAAGCACCACCCTTAGCCACTCTGGGCTGCACCACTACGTGGACTGCAGAACAAGTTTAAAGGCAGGGGGGGCACCTGTCCTTAACTCTCCACACCAACAACATTATGAAGGGTGAAGAAACACTGGCAGCGCCGACACCACACTTAGCCACTCTGGGCTGCGCCGCTACGGGGACTGCAGAACAAGTTTAAAGGGAGGGGGGGCACCTGTCCTTAACTCTCGACACCATCAACAGAATGAAGGGTGAAGAAACACTGGCGGCGCCAACACCACCCTTAGCCACTCTGGGCTGCACCGCTACGGGGACTGCAGAACAAGTTTAAAGCCCAGGGGGACTGTGTCCTTAACTCCTCACACCAGCAGCAGAATGAAGCGAGACGAAACACTGGCACCTTTACCACCCTTAGACACATCAACAAACTGTTGTTGCCAGTGCACCAGGGGTGGCACGCGGCTTTGAGCAGGGTCCCTGAGAAAATGTCCTGAGGCAAAGAGGGGCATGCTGCATGTATTGTGGTGATGCCATTAGCTGGGTGAAACTGGATGGTGTAGTAGGGACAGGAATCCAGGGAAAGCACACGAAGCTCCCACCTCCGACCCCCTGTAGCACATTGTGTTGGATTAAGGAATGAGGCAGAACAAGGGGAAGGACTGGACAAACAGGAAGACTCCCCCACCTGCAGAAATGGCAGTAGGATGTGGAAGAGGTGGAGAACTTTGTGGGAGTGTTTATGAACTACACTGGGTGACAGAACCCTGAAATTGAGCCTAAAATCCTTAGTGGCAGGCTGCACCCTGTGAAAGATCCTGACAACCTTAGTGGGTCGTTAAGCCTTGTGAAAGTGCTCGAGAACCTTTGTGGTTGGATGTGCTCTGAAGGAAAACATTAGATATTTTCAGAAGTGGGCGAACAAGATAGTAACATATTACTTGAACTATAGACAATGCAACAGCATATGGAAGACAAGGGGCTTCATTACAAATCATTTGGTCCGGAAATAACGGTGGCAGTAAACCCGCCGCCACCGTTGTTTCCGGACTGCCTGTCCCGACTCCTGCAGGCGGGAGGTGATGTTCCCACCAGGTCTGACCTGGCGGGTTTAACACCGCCCGCCTGCAAGCAGACGAGGAAACACCGGCAGCATTACGAGATGCTGCCGGTGTTTCCATGATCCCCATTCCCATTGAGTCCCATAGGCATTAACACCATTCCGCCTCTGTGATTCCCGAAAAACCGGGATTGTAATGCCCCGGTAGTTCCGGGAATCATGGAGGCGGAATGGTAATACGAGTCCGGCGGTAACCAGGTGGTTTTACCGCCTCGGTTACCGCGGGACTCGTAATGAGGCCCAATGTTAGAGCCCCACAGTCACTAGTACTACAGGTATCTATTTTCCAAACACACACACTATGAAACAACTGTGCACCACTCTTCAGTGTCTCATATGTCCTGGGTAACAAATCATCAACATCGGGCAGGAGTGTTGGCTTTGTTTAGAGATTGTTCTATAGTCTCCTCAATGCAGTGCTCACTCATTTTGATAAAAGTCCCATTTTCAATGTAGGGCACCTGCAATTAGAGACAATACTCCCTGATGCATGAAAGAAAACTCTCTAGGAATGCACACTGGTGGGGGAAGTTTAGGGAAACTACAATTGCTGCTGCCCAGACTGATCAGTACTTTAATTGGTCAACATCCTTTCCCATGGGTAAAGTGTCAAGTAGATAGGCATCAAGCATCCCTGTGGCTGAATGTCAGCTGTCTGTCCATTTTGAGGACTATACTCTACTCAAGATGCACGAGCCACTGAGAAGGGTGTCCCACAGATTTGCCTCAACATAGACTATGCCTGCACATGTTGAAAAGCATTTAACAGGTGTCTGTGTATCCCTCCTATTGATACCTTCATTTGTGAGCTTGACGTACCTGGCGTAGTTAGCACATTTTGGGCTGGTTGGTGTACTTCTTGCTGCCTCTGTTCTTTCTCCAATTGAATGTGTAAGCACTGCAACAAAGCATCTTTGCACTTTTTCAGAATGTCTCTTCCTTTTGATGCTTTTGATGCTTGCTGCTGGGCCTTCTTCGCTATGACATGTGGATGAAAAGCAGCTACTTTTACTTTGAAACATGCTTCCACAAAGAAGGTCAGTAGGTACTCAGTGTTACCTGGAAATACAACTACCTGTGGATCACTGTGCCACTTTTCAAGCCGGTCTCTCAAGGATGTGCCACATCCTCATTACCTTCCGCGGTAGTGTCCCTCACCATGTTGGTCAGTTTGAGCTCAGGCAGGCACACCAGAGGGTGAACATCACCCAAGGGTGCATTGTGATATCTACCCTACTTGGAGCCCTTCTCAAAAGGTTGTAGCTCAGAACGGAAAATTACTGATCACGTAGCTTGTCCAACATATACAAAATAGAGGTCCACTGGGTGGCCACTGAGTTCTTCAGATTGTGCAATAGCAACGTTTGCCTCAAATGCAAATTGCACAGTGCATTTTTGACATGGTCACCCGGATCGGAATGGGAGCTGATCTTCTGGGTCACAGCAACAATTTCATTCACAGGGTCAATATTGCTTCATGAAATTCCACAGTTGTGATTGATTAACTCAAGAGTCATTGAGAGAATTTATTTCCCGGACTTTAGGCGGACCAGTAAGGAAATTGTTTATACATTTCAACTGGTGGTAAATTTAGTAATGGCTGAAGTAGACTTTGTTTGTCGCCTCCGGTATGATTTGTATCCCCTGGAAGACTATAAGAGTCTGAGGGAGGAAGAGGATCCCTCTCGCTATGGGAGGGAGTACAAACAAGGGATGGTGCGACCTTTGAAACTCACCTGTGATTTGACAGGAGTGACTCAGTCTGCCTGTGAACAAAAGGGTAAAACAATAATGGAAACCAGGGTGGAAAGCAATGAGTTAAAGAGGGACAGGCTCTAGCAAGAGAGGCTGAAGATCAGTTGCTTTCAGTTATTAGTTGGAGTTCCAGTGGATTCAGTAGATAAAAAAAAAACAATCTTTGCCGACCATTGATGTGTTATTATGGCAATAAAGAATACACTGCTCATTGAATCAAAGGTGTTTTCAGATGAGACATATGGTATTTTATCCAGTATAGTAAAAGTGAAAGATATTTTAGGTGAGGCTCCGTTGTTGCTGGTTAACATTTACAGAAATCCAAAATGTGTCAAATTACCTTGCCTCTGGCATAAACTGGCCAACCTTTGAGACTATTTCTTCTGTGACCATGGTGGAGTACATGTCCTGAGGGGTGGAGATCAGAATGCAGTGTGTTGTGAGCTCAAAGGAAATAGGTATTCAAACAAGTGGGGGTGCGAGGATGGAAGAGAGTGGATGGCTTTCTTTGACAAGTGGGGCCTATCGATGATTAATGGTAACGCTAAAGGAGATATTCCACTCAAAGCCACTTGGAAGAATGGCTCTAGCTCGTCCTGTATTGATTACAGGCTAGTGTGAGCGGAGTGTAAGCAGAGTGTGTTTGGCGATGTTGGCAACATCATCTTTCTGTGCTCTTTGTGAATCTGCAAGTTTGCAAGTCTTTTCACCGTGTCTACTGCCTGGCCACTCTAGCAAGGACTTGCCCACTCTATATACTCATAGCCGCTCATGCGAAGCGTGAAGACGAGTGTGAGCAGAGTGTGTTTGGTGGTGTTGGCGAACTCATCTTTCTGTGCTCTTTGTGAATCTGCAAGTCTTTTCACTGTGTCTATTGCCTGGCCGCTCTAGCAAGTACTCGCCCACTCTATATACTCATAGCCGCTCACGCAGAGTGTGAGCAGAGTGTGTTTGGCAGTGTTTGGCAGGTGGCCGGGGTCCTCTGACATCTTCGTTTTGTAAAGTGTACGTTGCATTAAGGATTGCTCTCACGCTATGCCACATCAGTTCTATAAATCAGTATCGAAGATGATATACATGAGCTTAGTCAATCCTTCTTTTTCTACGGCAGCTTCGACTGGGGTCATAAAAGTTAGAGCAAAGCGCTTACGTAAGCGTGAAAATAGGGGGAAAAAAAGGCAATCTGTGAAACGGGGCACCTTAACCACCTTGCTTACATTGGACAGTAAGACACATGAGAAAAAATCTATAGTGCTGAAGGCCTCGTTAGCGACTGATACACCCCCGCCTTTGATCCTGGCAAAGCAAGCAGGAGAGAGAAGACCCTGTAAAAATAAAGGATGATCTGTGTCTGAAGGGGAAAGTAGCTAAAAATTGTAAATCTCCCCTAAATAATAGAGTGGTAACCATTAATGCAAAAATGGACAAGCGTACCAAGAAATTGTATAATAGATCTGTATTAATTGATCTTTTCACCAAGTTACCTGCATTACTTATTTTAAAGTCCTATGATTTTGACTTCATTCAACTTTTAAAACACGAATTTGGAGCTATAACATTCATACATTGCATTCTTCCTGCTACAGCTATGCTTATCCGCACCCAGGAAGAGTCCTTAGATTTCCTGGGATATGAACTAGACATTGTTCTGCCTGAGTCTACTGCCTCTCACCCTTGTGAACACTGTTGTACTTCTAAGCCTAAAGTATCTATCTTTCCCTCCGTGCAAAATGAAAGTATGACCGAAAATCAAGCTGGATGGAAATGGCTTAAGAAATTGTTGGGGCAGATGAGATTGGCTCAGCCATGAGAGAATAAGATAACATCTTGGAACACGAGAGGTCACTCTCATTTCTTAGGATTGGGTGGTTCCCTCGATTGCTTTACTAAATTCCCCATATTTCTATTGCAGGAAACATGGTTGCTTAAGAACTATCACGTTGATACCCACTGCATTTACCAACGCCATGCGAAGAAAGCAGAGAAAGGCAGACCCTATGTCTATTAATAGGCATTAGTCATGATTTTAATGCAGGTGAAATTCTGTCCACTTATGATAATGATCATGTTCTAGCTGTCCAAATTAAAGCTAAAAAAGGAATTTCAGCTCCTAATATATTAATTATTAATATCTATGATTCACCCACTAAGGAGTGCCCGACAGATATACATGAGACTATAGATATAGTTATGACTAAATGGCTTATGCAAGAGGATAATGACGGGATTGTCCTTGGTGGTGATCTTAATGCCCAATGTGGGGTATTGACTATGAAAGATGCATTTGACAACATATTGCCTACCAATGTAATGATTAAGTCCAAGAGTAATGTTAGAGGGAGAGTATGGTCACATTTTTGAAGGATTGGGAGATTGGCCTCTCAATGGACGAACTACCAGTGATAACCCTGGGAAATGCACTTCGAATAGTGGTGGAAAATCAGCCAACTTCAATTATATATGTGGGAATATGCCAGCACTGAAATTAATACGTGATTTGGAAGTAATTCCAATGTCATATAGTGATCACTCACTTGTTTTGGTTAAATAGAATATGTTTATAACCAGTCCTAATTTGTGTGGTCCAACAAACCTTGGAGTTACTAATAGTGGGCCAATATGAAATGAAATGCAATGAAAATTGGAAAGATGACAAAAAGAATTAACCATCTTATTGAAAATTACAAATCTGAAATTAGTTGCATGAATAGCGATGATATTGAGGCTATAATTAGACAATTGACTGTTGAAGTGGCCTCAGTTTGTGGTACCCCGATCATTGCAACTGGTAAATCTTGTAACACCTCTTATGATAGAGAGATGGTGGTGGAAAGGCGTACCCATCGCCGTGAACTTCGGAAGTTAAAAAAGCTCTCTTTTACATGGAATGACTACACTATACAAAGAAAACAAATGAATAATATATTTAGGGGATGGTGTAAACGTCATAGACAAGAAAAAATTAACACCAAATGGCAAAAATTGATATGTACCTTACAAAAAGGAGATAGTAGATCTGTGTGGAAAATGTTAAATAAAGCTAGAGGCAACTCCTTACCCCATCCCTTAAATGCGATTGGGGAACAGATATGGGTGGAACATCTCACCAAAAATATGTTCAATGAACATATTGAAGACAAATCTGTAGATACGTTAGGGGATTGGCCTTTGAAGTTTTCTAGAAGTGACATAACTAGAATTATTAGTAAGCTTAATAACTCGAGAGCCCAGGCCCTAAAGGGTTAGCATAAGTTGGTCTGTAATGTTGATGACACTATGTAAGAAAGTGTGCCAAGAAAAAAGAAAACCCATTTCTTGTACTACTTCTATATTGATACCCGTGTATAAAGCAGGCTCAAGAACTATGCCTGGAAATTACCAGACTCTGCTGCTTGATACAATAAAATACTTCTAACATTGTTTTGGACCGCCTGCAATGCTGGGTTGATGACAATCAGATACTCCATTCCTTCCAGTCAGACTTTCGTACTGGCTCCAGTAGCATGTACAATGTTAGAACCCTCAATGCTATAACTACTAGAGCCAAACAGCGGCCTAATCCAACTGTGCATGTTACATTTGTAGATTTCAGTTTAGCTTTTGGCAGGGTCAATCGAAATAAGTTATGGGAGTTCCTGTCTACACTAAATTGTCCTACATGGTTACTGGAAATATTATAAAAGTTACATCATAATAATACTGCTCGAATACAGCTTGATAATGAAAGTCGATTATCTACCCCGATAAACATTAAGAAGGGTGTCAAAAAGGGCTGTTTACTGCCAGCCCTACTTTTTAATTTGTATATAGCCCAATTTATTGGACGTCTAGAAAAACATGCTCATTTTCCACCTAAATTTAAAACTACCAAGGTCACTGCATTATTGTATGCACATAATCTTGTGATTGTTGATCACACCATAAAGAGCATGAAAGCAATATTGGAAGAATCGGACCTATTTTCCACTGAAAATGGTATGATCATCAACCTACAAAAGACTAAGACCATGTTATTCACCACAAGGAAAGTCAATAGGCCCCTAATGGAAACAAGCTGGGGAACGATTGAATAAATATCTTGGAGCTGATATGGATAGCAAAACTGGATACTTACCTTTAATTGCTAGAAAGACTCAACGTGCTAGGCAAATTGTAATGCTTGTATGGAATTATGTTTCCCATTATGCAGGATACCCTTTGAAGGGCATTATGCTGTTGTATTCTCAGTGGTTCATACCAGTGCTGGCCTATGGGCTTGAGGCTCTTAAACCTGAAAATCTGTTATGGCTGGATAAAATAGAAGGCTACTTTTGGCGTACCACATTGAGCCTTCCTCCTACGCGCCCTATACAATACATTAGAGTGGAATTTGGTTTTACATCACTAAAAGCAATACTTCAGTATCAAAGAGATCTGCTTCCCCTGAGAGCTGCGTGCCATCCAGTCAGCCAGATGCTTAATATCATGCTGAAAAATGTTATTGAATTACAGAAAAGTAACAAAAATATGATGCATTGTGCATGGACTCTTATGCTGTATTAAATTGGTCAGTTGAGCACTCCATTTGTGGTAGATATAAGGGCATTAAAAAGAAATCCCTGAAAAAAGTCTGGGAAGATAACTTCAGCCACATGAGTAGCTTACATAATTATTCCTATTTAGAGGGTATTATTGTACATACGTATGGTTGTCCTCAAAAATATCTAGTACGATGTCCTAGCCCTGCTGTATGCAGATTTCGACTACTTATGAGGCTGAACCAACTGCCTGTTAGAGCAACGTATGGAACCCAATGGAAATTGGCCCCAATCAACGGTATTGTTGTATCTGCAACATTGAGGCTAACCTTGAGACTGTTAGACATATTCTAACCGAGTGTCCTAAACTTGTATATTTATATAGGAAAATGTATGAACGATATGTCCATCACTACACTACTATCTCCACTTGCCCTGTAAATGCCCATATAGATTCACCCACATTCATGTAATGTATCCCAGGAGTGGAACACACTATCCCTTTGTATGTAAAGGAAATCGTCATGTTGAGTTTTGTCATCAAATCTCTTACCAAAATATTAACTGTTGTCTGTCAAGAATACAACAATGGAACAGACATGTCACACTCTCCTATAGAGACTGATGTGATGATTGCTACCTCTCAATCCTCACTCTCTGAATTCTATCCTATGGTTCACAAAACCACATCCATGAATAAACAAAAAAAGACTCCTAATGAGCATTTGCCAAATAAGCAGGCACCAAACTTGCAGATGGAGCTGGGTGAACCATGGATGATGGGGTTTTTGTGCAAAGATGATCAACCCGTTGTATCTAGTATTCATATAAATGTACCCAGTCTTACTAACAATGTGGCCTCAAACATTGAAGTGTCTAAAAAGAATGTAACTCCACCGCTGGCTGCTGGGGAAATATTGTCTAGAACATCTCCTGACCTAGCGCCTAACGAAGTGGTAGTAGATGATACTTAGAATACCGAGGTGAAACAATTGGAAAATGGCGAAATTTTATTTACACCTGGGATGCCACTCATCCTGGGATGGGAAAGTGACCCGAAAGTTAATGGTAAACTCAATCTAAACCGATACTTCTTGCTAAAAGCATTTCAGTCTATTCCAGCGTTAAGAACGCTTTGTTCTGATGATATCGACTGGGTGAAATTAACCAAAATAACAGAATGATTTGTGGATTACATTCATTGCTGATTATGGAACTAGTCTCGGAGCAGAGGGAAAACTTTGTGTATGTTGGTTTATCACCTTACTTGTTTCAATCGGACACGGAAGCAAAAACATTTCTTGAAATGCCAGTCATGAAAATTAGTAACGATCAATCAAATGCAGCAGTGGGTGCATCAGTACTTACTAATGATGACATGATTAAACAATTAATGGCATTGACAGCTGCTCTGAATGGCTTGAATGGTTTGAATAGTACTTTAGCTAATGCTGTTACCAAAATAACTATGTTAACCCCCTAACCAACTCAGTAATGAGTCTAATATTCTGTGCCGCTCATGGAACAGCTGTGGTCTGGCTAATTTTTTTAGATGGTGGGACACAGCTAAGGATATATGTCATCTGGATGTTATTCTATTACAGGAGACAATGCACATGTCGCACTTTAATGTTGAAGGTTTTGTATGTTATTCTCAATCTGCTAAAAGGGGGGAATTTGGGAGGCCATCAGGTGGTCTAGATATCCTCATTAATAATTCTTGTAAGCTATCTTCAAAGTTGGTCGTCAATGACGACGCTGTAATTGCTGTCGAGATATCATGTTGCCTAACCCATGTTAGCCCGATTCTTATTTTATGTGTATATTAGAATAGGGTTTCAATTACTTATAACGAATTGGAAGGCACAATTGATTCAATTTTGGAGGATGCTCTTGGCCGACATGCGAATATTGGTATCTTGGTTGGAGGAGATTTCAACTCAGTCTGTTTATATAAAGGACCAAAAGCTGGACAAAAAAAATTGTCACCATCGGCATTAACTGTTAGAAATGGTAAAAAATGGGTAAATTTGTTTTTAAATTGGGACATTCAGGTGATTGAAGCTGATGATCAAACACTCCAGTATACATGGTCAAGAGGGGGGTCTTACTCTCATATCGATCATTTTTTTCTGTCAACCTCTCTATATAAATCATGTGCTCCTGTTACAATTGAAGATTTGGGTTATGGGGATCATTGTGCTATTTCCCTTAAACTTGATATTGGAGAATGGGGTTATATCCCTTGTCCAGTCCTTAAACATGTGGATACGGATAGACCTGGACTGTCAGTTGGATGGTCTACATCCCTTTGTCATCAGCTTATTAGGCGGATGAAAAACGACTTCATAATGATGGATAAACTGTACATGGAAAATATGGACCAAGTCTATGTGGATGTACTTTTAACAAAGCGAACCAATTTCCATTTAATGGATTTGGCCAGGAAAAAGGTTCCTGCCACTACTGATAAAACACATAAGCATAGCTTTAACCTTGAGATATTCAATCTAAAGAAAGTAAAAAATGCAACCCTTAGACTTCTTGCAAGAAAGGTTACTGATAGGGACGCTTATTGGGTTTTAAAATCTAGAATTTTGCAGATGTACAAAAACTCATTGAAGAGCCTCAAGGAATATCTAAAAGACAACCAAAACATGATGTACCACCTGTTGAAAAGTGACACACGTAATATCTGGGCTATATTAAGATCCATAAACCATGAAAATACAGGCGTTAAGGAAAATGCACTTGCAGGTTTTGAATGGGTGGATCATTTTAAGTCAATATTTACCTTGCCTATTGACTTTGTCAAAAGAAAAATACTTCCACCCACACATGTTTGGTTGGCCTGCACTCTGTGGTCTCTTAATGATGTTGAAAGAGCAATTATAAAATTAAATGCATCTAGAGCTGTTGGCCCGGATGGAATTCCAGCATGCCTCTTAAAATCAGATATACAGTTTTGGGCAAAAATAATAAAATATAAAATCGATACGGTATTTGCCACACAAACATTACCTTGATCATGGTGTGCCACTACCATCATTCCAATCGATAAACAGGGTCCTATAAATGACCCCAACAACTTTAGACCGATAGCTCTTACTGACGCCTCCTCGAAAGTATTTTGTCATCTTATCTTGGAGGTGCTCTTGGAACACATGAATGTTAATGCTACCCTATCAAAATATCAAACATGTTTTCGCCGTTCAATGGGGTGCTCACTAAATGCTACAATAATATCTCACATTCAATGGAACACAAAACACAATCATACGGGTGCAGTATGTATGGCTTCTCTCGATTTGAGTGCAGCCTTTGATTCAGTGGTTAGAGAAATATTGTGGAAAGAAATGTTGTATATGGGTTTCTCCCCATATCTTGTGTCGCTTATTGCCCTTTTGCATACCTCGACTTTTTACAAGTTCAGATTAAATCGAGCAGGTGTGACTACTGATGCTATACCAACTAATATCGGACTTAAACAAGGCTGCACTCTTGCAGCGGTACTGTTCAATTTATATATCTGCGATATTGAGGATAGCTGGGTAGATGACATCACTTTCCCGGTGAAACTGGGGGTGCATAAGCTCAATTATTTGAACTTTGCTGATGATTTATTATTATTTGACAAACACTTTATGGTCTGCAAAATAAGTTGAATTCCTTTTCTTTATATGCAGCAGAGCATAACTTAAAAGTGAACCAGTCTAAATCCAATATACTTGTCTTTACAGATGGGAAAAAAGGCATATCGATTCAACTGGTCTATTGATGGTATTTCTATTGAGTCAGCAAAATCAGTCAAATACCTTGGTTATATTTTATCCGATGTGTACTCATTGCAATGGTGGAAAAACAAACTGTATGAAAAAGCCAGGCCCTTAATTTCTCAGATGAAAATTATTATAAGGAAATACTATTGCTTTTCTATATTACCAGTTCTACAATTCTATTTACTAAAAGTGGAACCGTGTATACTATATTTTCTTGATATATGTCTCTATGAAATTGAAGATGTCCTTGATTCTCTACAAGGAGGTATATGGAAACAAGTATTGGGTTTGGCTTCCTCAATTCCAAATGACATCATACGACATGAAATAGGACTCCTTAATTTATCCAAAAAATGGCATTGGCGGATGCTTAACAATTATGTTACGTTTCTAAAACCACCAGCTAATAGTCTCTATGAAGATGTAAGCAATCAGGTGTTGATTAGGTACCCACCTTCCATATTAGCATATGTTGAAAAAATAAAGGACATTATGGCATCTACGCTTATGTTAGAAGAACATCTAATTTTGGTCTTACCTAGCTGTAAAAGGAAAATGCAGCTATACTATTGGTGTTGCCAATCTGATAGAATAGGTTTGTATAATTCATATCAATAATATGCTCAGATCCAAAGGAAATGGGGAACTTGTCCAAGATACCTTATACAGTTTCCATCTGTTTCTGGACAAATGTATACCTCCGTTTCAGACTGAATCAATTTCATACGAACGAAAGGCTAGCCCAATGGGGAAGATACCATGATCTACTAAATCCAGGTGCTTGTAGATTCTGTCAGAAGAATACTACGGTTGAATCTTTACAGCATCTGGTTGTCTTTTGTGATTATTTTGAGATTTTGAGACTTAGCATTCTTGGAGCCTATTTCGATGCTTCCTCTCTGTTGGTGAGAATGACACTTTGGTCTAGGTGCATGGTAGGCAATAATATCAAAATGATTATCAAATTCACTATGTTACTGTGTGAAATTGACAAGAAACTGAAAGAGTTTAATTTTGTAGGTACATAGTTTAAAAACATCTATAATTAAGGTTTAAAAGTATGTTATGATTTGACTAAGTGCAATTTATTTTGCTTTGCTAGCATGTATTTGACTATTATACGATACGAAGGAAATTTGTCCTATTGAAGGAAATATGTCTTATTACACATGCATTGTTGCAAAATAATCGTGCTTATTCGCAATGAAAAGAAAAGAAAAAAATGATGAATACGATTTTAAAAATAATGTGTAATTATATTTATATTTTATTGATTCTTTTGTAAATTGTAAAGGTTTGTAAATTTACCAAATACAATATTAAAAAAAAAAAAAATAGAGACTGGTAATTCATCTGTGAAAGGAACTCAACTCGTAGCTCCCAAGAACCCTTCAGCATTCATGGCAATTCCCGACACTGAATATTTTCCCTCTCGTATACATAAACGAGTAACCCAGTGTCTACTAGAAAATAAAAAGATTTGCCTCTTATTGTCACATCAACCCTTGGTTCCTCTTGGGTGTCTGGCGTCACAGATAGTTCTGTACACATCAAGTCGCCCTGTGAGCTGTCCTTATTGTGGGTCCATGCATATCCCTGTACCTGTAAAAGGATTCCCTCCCACTACAGTCACACCTTCTATTCTAGGTGTCAATAATTGTCCCGTGTTTGCATACTGCTGTGTCTGCATGGGGGAATGTTGCGACTGCCCTTGCAGTGGATTCATTTATGCTTTCTGTGGTTGGAGTGCCTGTTGTATTTGAAGTGTCTCTGTTTGATACACTGTCTGATCTTGGTCAAACCCTTCCCTTGCTTGTGAGCTATATGCTGGAGTAAAAGCTGTCCCCCCTCTTGAGAATTGACCATTCTGTACATTCCTTTAGCTCCCATGTCTCTACCTCGTGGCATGAACCCATTCCCTTCTTGGTCCATCGGACATTTATTATTTCCCTGCGATCTACCTGCTGCTTACTGTACTCCCAGCCTTTCTCCACTTGTCAATAACACCCCTTCTATGGCATACTTTGCCATTTCTTTCAGAACAAATTTAGCTTCCTCAAGTTTCCTAGCCTCATCTCTCTTCTTATTTTTCTCCTACAACAGCCGACAGTGGTGCACTATCGTCAACTGTATTTCAGCCCATGGCTTTGCTTCCATTCCCACTTGTTTTTTCATCTGCCTCTGTACTTGCTCAGGCTATCCATGACATCAAATGTGGTAAAATAATGCCACTGTTTTTCCCATGGTTGCCTCATTTCAAGAGTCCAACACTCTTGCACATCCTGAATATAAGCAAGAGGGTCTTCATCTTCTTTCATCTTACATGTCATGATTGCACCAATGTCTGGTGTGTCGGAATACTATACCCTGAGATCCCTCAAGACATCTGCTCTGCAATAATTAAATCATGCTTCATAGTGCACTGCATTCATTGCTGTCATACTTGAATGGCCTGCTCTCTTTGATATGTCATCAGCTCTTTCCACAAGAATGGCTGCTAAGAGCCCCTTAATGGCCCCTATGGCTAGAGTATTTCCTCATGTCATTTTGTCCTATTTAGCTAAATCCATTTTCCTGCATCCAATGTCAAACTCAGGAGTTTGCATCTTAAATGATCCTTGTCCATCTGCTGCCATGGTATATACTGTGTTCTTGCTCCCCCTTTTTCCATTAAGGTACACTGCGTAAACCCTAACCCACAATCGGCTCCCATTGTCTGCCTATCCATGGTGGCGACAATGGTTCCTGACCGCCTCCTCCCTGGCAATGATCTTAACCTGCTCACATATGGCGGTGATTCTCCCTTCTCACTATATGATCGTCCTCTGGGATGCACTGGATATGCTATGGGATCTGGAATCATATCCTTAGGTTGCTCTAGATCAGACCATTTTACTTCCTTGTCCACCTGCAGTCTTCTCTCGGGGGCACATGCATCTCCTCCCTCTTCCCCACAGAAGGATTCTCTATCCTCGTCTGACATATCTAGTCCCCAACTATTGTGACTCTTGTCCCCTTCGCCCCCATCTAAAGTCAGTCTGCTTAATGCTATGCTTGAGACTAAATGGATTTTCCTCTTCGCTCCATGCTTGGAAGACTAGGGTTTAATCTTCCTTCCCTCGGCTTCCCGATTTGCTACCTTCCCTTAACTCTTGATAGGCTTTATCAATCCTGTCTCTGATACTTCTTATATCAAAGTTCTCTTCTAAGGCCATGCTAGCTGGCCTTGGCGTCGCTCCATTTACCGGGAGGAACTCTTCCACTCTCTCCCATCGTATTGTAGGACTTGGGTCCATTAGCTCCTTTTGAATGCAGTTAATATCAAGCTCCCATTGTTTTCTTTTTCGTTCTAATTCTTCATCAAATTCCCTTTGCTTTTTTGCCTCCCATCTAACTCTCTCCTCCTATTGTCTCATCTCCTCTCCTCTCGCATTACTCCTTCTCTCCTTTCCTCCTCGTCTCTTCTTCTCTGTATTATTTGTCCCTTGATTTCTGTGCTTCCTTCTCTTCTCTCTTCCCTTCTTGCCTGTCGCGTTCTTCCATTGCTCTCTGCCTGTTGGCATACTTCCTTTGCCCCTCTGCCCTTTCTTCTTTCTTTTGTTGTTCTTCCTGATACATCTGTTCTCGCCTCTGCCTGTTCTTTCTTTTATGCTCATCTTTTTTTAATCTTTTTTCTCATTCCCTGTTTTTCCTATCCTGTTCATTTTGATCTTCTCTTTGCCCTACTCCCTCAATGCTTTTCCCATCTAGCTTGAGTAATATCTGTCCTCTCATCCATTCATTCTGTACAAGCGTTACCTCATCAGCTTTATCCTTTTCTCCTTTCCATCTCTTAATTTCTCGTTCTATCTCTGTGAATATATTCATCTGTCACTTTTCTCCTCCTTGTCCTGCAAGATCTTAAAGAGCTCCTCTTTTCTCTTACTCTCCTCTGGACTATTGTCACTACTATAAGCAGGAGGTTCATATATCGGATTACTATACCCTGTTGCTTCTTTCAGTTCTTTTAAAGGATACAATCCTATCTCTTCTGTACTTTCGTTTTTTACTTCCAGTGAGGTATGGCAAGCAGAGGGCTCAACACCTTCTTCCTTACACTGATTAAGCATCCACTCTTCGGATGGTGGATCTTCCCTCTCATCCTGGTACATTTACCAGAGCTCTAAAATAGCTAACCTTTTCTTTAACTTCTTTCCAGTGTATGCAGCGGGCAAGCATGTGGTAATGTGTTGCAATACAGTTTATGACAACAATCCCCCCATGTGGCCATGGCATAAACACCTTATCTGCTGTGGCTTTCATCCATTCCGCACTATACTGTTTGAGCTTGTGCATGGGTTTTGGCAATGAAGGTATTCTCTAACATAGCTAATGCTGACCTTACTACCATAAACTGTGGAGTCCCTCAGGGCTCGTGTACAGCCCCTACACTTTACAAGCTATTCACCAAGCCTCTCTTCGACTTACTTGACTCTCTGAGTATAGCATACAATAATTATGCTGATGATACCCAAGTACTCCTACCACTATCTGGTTCTTATGACCAAGACGCCACGCTGTTACACAAAATCTACACTACATTCCAAGCCTGGTTGGCGGCTAACGGCCTATGCCTTAACGGGGATAAGACAGAAATCCTTTTCCTCGGACAAAAAGCCACCCTAGCTAAACTAGACTGCCACTATTCCAACTTCAACATCGACAGCTCTATCATCCCAGTCTCTTCTTCTGTAAAGACATTCAGCGTCTACATTGATGCTACATTATCAATGATTAGACAAGTTAGTGGTATCGCTTTGGCATCTGCATACAGCACTAAACTCATAAATGCCATAAAACCCTACCTCACCGATCCTAATTGCCTCGCAATAGCTAGAGCAACCATAGGTGCCAAGCTAGGCTATTGTAATGCTCTCCTAGCTGGCACCTCCACAAAAAACATAAACAGACTTTATACAACTCAAAACAATGCCCTTAGAGCAGCACTGAGCAGCCCAAGAAGGGACCATATCTCCCAAGCCAAACATGCAGCGCACTGGCTCCCGGTCAAAGACTGCATTACCTTTAAAATCCTTACCATCACGTACAAATGCCTCAACCTTACGGTACCCACATCCCTATCAGAAACCATATCCAGATCCACCTCCTCGCGTCCTACAAGAACTCAATACTCCAATCAACTCCACAACCCCCACATCCACAGGACTAAAGCAGGTGGGATTGGTTTCCCATACATAGCCCCTAAACTTTAGAACTCGTCAACTAACACTCACCAACAACACTTACTCACCACTCTTACCCCATCCACTCTTTCTCTTACTGCCTCTCATTATGAAAATTGTACTCTGTAATGTAAAAATGTAATGTAAAAATGTAAAAACTGTAAATGTAAAAAGTTTATCTCCATGTAACTAAGTCTGCTCACTCTCTGTAACAAGTGCCAGGATGCCTACGGGCTGATGTGCGCTATACAAACACCAATAAATAAATAAATAAATAATGTCTTACATAAATGCATCAGAGGAGTAATATCTCCCATTGTGACAAGTCTCAATTGACTGTCAATACGTACCATAGTTTATAAAATACCTTTGGCAATTTTCAATTCTAAAAATAATAAATATCAGCGCGCTCCAACAATCGCCACCCAAAACTTGTATTTCTCCAATATTCTCTGTCTACCTCTGAATTGGTACCAACCACTTTGCTGGATAGATAGTATAACTTCTTAACTTCTCAATTCTCACACAACTGTTTGTGTCACTCCTCAACACCTTAATTCAACACAAATACCTTAACAGACAGACTAGACAACTCTTTACATAAACTCTTTGGTGATCACCCTCATCATCTTGCCCCTAATTAATACTCTGATCACAGAGTTCAGATTATCACCTTATGCGGACCTGTCCTGCACATAGCCTAGTTTACTCCGATTGGAGTGTGAGACAACCTCTTCTAAAACCCCCTTTGGTTAGGACTCTTGGGCATTATATCTCTCTTTACACAATATTTACCGTTACTCCCATCACTTTTGTTACTTTCGTAAATTTTTAAATTATCACAACCCTGGCCCCTTAGTTTGCCATTCCCCTCAGTCTACTCACCATTTGCTTGTTTGGCTCAAAGCCCTCAGTATTGTATCCTCCTCCAATCAACCACTTTCACCTTCCGTCCGCAAAGCGCCTGTGGAAACCATGTAGGGATTTCGTCAAAGAGGGACCCTGCCCACTGTCTCGATTTTCTTGCAAGAATTCTATTAGGCTGCTCTCCACAGGTAACCCCACAATCTACCGGCTAGATGGTGGAGGATATCCGATCGTCCTAAGCTCTGGAGTCAACAGGTTGATGGGTCTTTCATTGAACCATCCGGCATTGCTACCACGTGAACACCGGGGTTCTTAAATTAGTAACAGTCATGGATGGGATGCAGAATAACTCTTACACCAAATAACAAGACAGACACAAGAAGTTTGAAAAAGGTCTTGTCCGACTGTTTTGTTATCAATTATCTAAAACAGGGAGGTACAACGGACATCAACAGACGTTCACTCGAACTCTCAATCATTTTGCATAAAAAACACATTTATATAATATAAATTCATCATACATGATGTCATACTATGTGGCAAACAAGAAAAACCTACAGGGGATGTGTTACGTTCAAAGGGAACATCTAAGTATACTTTCTTTATAAGGACGAGTTGTGATTGGGTCTCTACAGTCAAGTGGACAACTTATGCCCACACCTAGTGCAAGTCATCTTCAACAGTTATTAAGTACACAGTATATCATTGGCTCCCAAACTATAAAACCTTCGTTATATGGCTCTCTACAATTGGTTGGCATGTTCGTGCCCTTCTGGAACCTTCGGCTCACTAGCAGCAAGTAAGCTGCTACCCCAGGTGTAAGTGGATTGTCTTGACCATGTCTCCCCACCCAATTAGCCGAACATCTCTGATCGCTCATGCCTTCTGCCATTCAGATTGTCTTTGAACTTGGCCTTGCAAAGTACCCTTGCTCCTGGGAATAAAAGGGAGAATAGGGACACTGTTATCACAGTTCTGGTCTGCAAGCCCAACTCCTATTTCCATCCTTGGCTCATGTGACAGGAGACCATATTTTGGCCTGTTTTGCAGCATTTAATTGTTTTGGATTAATAAACTTGGCACTTGTGTTGTCCTTTCTTAGCACCGTAACACAAGACGATTCAGCGTCTCACGGTCACTGTTCATTATAGGTAGATAACCAGTTCTTGGCTACTTCATCCTTTGACATCAGGCCAGACAGCTCTTCCAGGCCTTTCCATGCTCCTAGCTTCATGTTGCTGCGACACAGGTTTCCGATCCTTCTTTCTCAGTGGGTCTGAGCTTACTAAATGTGTGATATTGATATTCAGAATTCTATATAATGGCCGCACTTCCTGCAATGTATTCACTACGTATAGCTAGCCTTTAAGATCACTTAGTCTACTTGTGTTGCTGTATCTGTACAGTTATAAAACATCTTGCATTTTCTGCAGTGCTCTTCACATGTGCAATCTTCATTACGCATATGAAAGTTTACTCAATTCTTTATTTCATCATCAGATTCCATTAAGTATATACATCCTCTTCTTTAGCCACTCTTCTCATTGCATCATGCTCGCTTCTTGTGATGTCACCACTTCTCTTTCTGTCATCTTCATATTCCTTCAGGGAACTCCTCCAAGAGATTGTCATCTCTACGGGGATGCATCAGATAGGGTTTTCTCAAAGGATACCTTTTCTGGAAGGCTCTCCGTGGAATAGGCACCATCACTGGTGTCGTGCATGTCGCGATTTCTGTCTTCCAGCAGATAGGAAGGATGGGGGCGGGACTCTACACAACGCTTGCCATTTAGATCGAGTGTTTCCTCCACTGAGGACTCTGATCATGCGATGCCATCACGTATTTAGCACAGAGGTCTTCTAGACCCACAGCCACCGTCAATATCATTTTTTAATTTTATTTACCTTGCTGTGTGCTGGGGGCCAGAGGATCTTCTCAAGTCTCTAACCTCTCTTGGCATATTGCGTTTAGAGTTACAAATTGCAATGCCGAACAGTTTTCCTGTGCCCTTACTTACCACCAAGGTCTGTCTCGGGCCAGTAGTAGCCATGTCCGCGTTAAAAGCACTAAACGAGTTCTCCATCTCATCTGGGCTAGAGGCTAGATATATTTGCCAACCAGCCCTCCCAAAGTTGTTTACGCCGGTCAAGACTCTGTCATTGCTAGCCTCAGAACACTGTATTTTGTTACCTGAATGACTTACAACTCGGCCAGTGAGGTGAGACTTACAGAATTACTTCATAGGGAGCTGTAACGTTAAACTTAATGCGGTGTGGTCACTGTGGGCATTTGACTCCAGGGCCAGTGCACACTCCAAGTCAGCATTACTGCCAAAGAAGTAGTCTAATATTGCCTGTTTCTGGCCACTCCTCCATGTGCACGCACCAGACGTATCCAGTTCCCATTCTTTGAGCAAGTCGACCCATAAGTGCCCTTGAGCATTGCTATCCTGCTGTATCAGCTTTGACTCAGGGTTAATATTCCCAAAAGGGGAGCAGAGATTACCATAAAAAAATGCACATTTAGGTCGCCTCCTAAAAGTATCAATTCATGTTCTGCACCCCCCCCCCCCCAAATATTGAGATTATCAGTTGCAGGGCATCTTCCTCATTAAGCGGGTACAGGGAATCATGCCAATGAAGAGATGTAGACGCGAAACCTTCTGATCTAAGTGCGAAACATGTACCTTTTTTATCGCTATATTTCCAAGTCGATACAATTGCATGAGGAATGTTTGCTGTCCGTATTTGTACAGTCATCATTATCACTGGACAGAGCTTAGTGGAGATTGTATATGTTTACAAGGCTGTTTAGCCCCTGAAGGTATTTTGCAAAACGGGAATTCTGCAGGTAGTTTTCCCTGCGCTGCCTTGCTCTCTCTGCAGTACCTTGCTCTCTCTGTGCTCCCTCTATCTCTCTGCACTGCCTTGCTCTCTCTGCGCTAGCTACCTTGCTCTCCCCGTACTACCTCTCTCTCTGCTCTGCCTTGCTCTCTTTGCGCTGCCTTGCTCTCTCTGCGCTGCCTAGCTCTCTCTGCGCTGCCTTGCACGCTCTCCTTTGCTCTCTCTTTTTGCTGCCTTTCTCTCTCTCTCTCTGCTCTCCCTTGCTCTCTTTGCACTGCCTTGCTCTCTCTGCGCTGCCTAGCTCTCTCTGCACTGCCACTGCCTCTCTCTGTGTGATCTCTCTCTGTGCTGTCTCTCTGTGCTGGTTTCTTATACGCTCACCCTTTCTTTCTCATATTTCCTCTTGCTCATCACCAATGCACCCTCTATCAATGACTTCCTCCCGTTCTCTATTCCCCATCTCATTCCATTGCACACCTTCACCCCCTATCATATCCTCCTTTGAAACTTTGAACTTTCCTCCTTGCACCATGGTAACTATAAATACAAAATGCAAAGAACAATGGTAAACATCAAAACTATTGGCATTGCCAATACTTGTTAGGTTTGGCAGCTGCAGCTGACTGCCCATGTAGAAACCTGAGGTCCACAAATTCTCATCTCGTGGCACTAGCCACATTTATGGGCCTGATTCATGGAAGTGTTTTATAGTGGCGCAATCCCATAGGGAAACATTCCATGAAGCATGCCCTAAATCTTATGTCTTTTCGTCCAGAACATTGTGGCCCCGAGTGTTTTCGCTGGAATAACCTTCCTCCTGCCTTAAGATCACCACCAAATCTACCGGAGTTGACGAAGCAGCTAAAATTCGTACTTCTTACATTTCTTAATGATCATTTGTGGTTTAAATCACAGAGTGTCTTTATTGCTTTGTTTTTCTCCTATGATGCTTTATTCACCAATGTATAAATGACTTTATAAATAACATAACATAACCTATGCTCTTGGACTTTAGGCCCCGCCTATGTGCCATCATTCAACAGTTGGTTAGGGCCACAGTGTTGAGAGGGGTCTCAAACCTCTTGTTAAAGGGACAGCACTGGGGAGAGGACGCACGTTGAACACATCTGTTCTACAGCAAGCAAGAAGGATCTGTATTGGGCAGGTGCGAGATCACATGACTTTTGCGCACAGGCGCTCTGCCATTCTAATTCTGCATTCGCAACCCAGAGTGCATGCGCGCACAACTGAGCATTGGTGTGAGGGCTAGCACAAGGACCCCTTGCAAAGACGCATGGGTTCGTGCGTGCAGATTCGCATGCACTTGGCACGTGGTCATCTCAGGCACTACGCCCTCGTGAAAGGGCAGTTAGGCCAGGAACCTGGCACATTGTTCTTTGTTGCTTACAGTGACTCAGCCCTAGCTGGCTTTTTCTTTCTCCAAGTTGCCTTTTTATTGAAATCTCGATGGACAGCTTACTTTGGATCACCTATGATTGAGCAAATATACATAGTGCTACATCGAAATTCCATGTTCTCAATGCATCAAGCAGAAGAGCCACACGCATCAATGCATCAAGCAGAAGAGCCACACGCACCCGAAAAGAAGAAAGAAAAACAAAAAGAGGGATCATGTTGTTGTTATCATTACACGAGTGAGAATAGTGTTGCTGGCTTTTTAACTGACACAGGTGCAGTTGTTGTAATGCGCAAGGCAATTGGTTCACACACCGAAGTACAGTAAGATGAAGCCGCGGACTTTTTACACAAATGGAGTTAGCATTTTACCATGTGAACAGGAACAAGTGGTTGTGTGTGTTCATAGTCCGTGTGTGCACGGTGACAATAGGGACATCTCTTAGGGGTGTATTGAGTGGGTATGTTACATATCCAGCGGTTTGGCAGATGTGTGGGTGGCTGTTGATTTCAGCCCTTGTACAAATGTGTGCCCCAGCAAAAGGTCTTACACACTCACACACAGAGCAAATGACTAAATGTCTTCATGCCTTGCAGGCCTTCAAATTCAAGTGCAGCCATGACCTCTCCTAACCCCTTAAGGTAGCATCCACCCTCCTCCTATGGTTGTAGCTATGGGGGTGGTTGTGATGAGCCTCCACCTGTGCCCAGTTAATCCTTGAAGGGTGCATAGGTGCATGAAGACCATCTTCCCGAAATGCTTCTTTAGTTCCTGCCAATGCTGATAGGTCTAGTCGACCTTGCATGGGCTGCTTGTCACTGCGTGTGCTTTCAGCAGGATGCTCATGCTCTAATTGTACATTGCCTGCTTCAATAGGACCAGGCGTGTGTTAGGAGAACAGTCAGGGGGGGTTTCAACGGTTAAAGATAAGCGGGCACAGGGGCAGGTAGTGGGGAATCAAACCTCAAGAGGGATGTAGGTGCAGGGAGTAGGCAGCAGTGGTGAAAGCACTGGCACAGGGGCAGACTTGGCTCTAAAAGGGAAAAAGAATGGAAATACTTGAAACATTAACAGAAGGGTTGATAGTGTATTAGGTGCTGGGGATCTGGGGTCACTGGGGTGTTTTGAAGGGACGCTGTGGGCGAAAATGCACTTTCCCTTTACTACGAAGCAAGGACAGGATGCCGGGTTTGCTATGGATGTGATTGAATTTAATGTAGCCCCAGAAGCATATATTATGCTATGGGTCCTTCTATACGATCTTTATACATGCAAAGAAACTATAGACTTTATTTATGATGCCATTTTCCAATGCACACCTAGCATTCAGCATTGGGATACCACATCAGGCGTTTATGCATGAACATTTCGTGTTAGCGCCCTGTGCGGGACAAGGTAAATGCAGTGGCTGTGGCAGTGTGCATAGCACTTTTCATGCACCCTGAAAAATGAGTGCCCAGGCACATTAAAATCTCTGAAAAGAAGTACAGCACTTTTGGTTGTAAACTTATGTTTGGATTCTTTTATTTATGTATTTATTGCACATTTGTATGGTGCCTATACAGCAACAAGTGTGTACAGGCGCCACAAGACAATGGAGGGAGATTAAGGGGGTAGAGGACAGAGGAGAAAAACAACAATAAAGGTCCTACTAGGCCTTGTGACATACGGATAGTGCAAGTGCAGTGACAAGAAGTGCAGGGGGAGGGGGCATGTCAGGGCAAAAGATAATGGGATAAGGGAAGGATTAAAAGGGGGAAGTGCAGTGGGAAGGGGGCCCCACGGGCTGGGCAAGTGTATAGGGGAGCCCAGGAAGGGCAAGTGCCAGGGGAACCATGGGTAAGGGTCAAACTAGTGTGAGGATGGGGGTGGACCAGACTCAGTGGCTAGTCAGGGAAGGGTGCCTGAGGGCAAGTGCTGGTTATAGCCTTATAGGGGTGATTGTGCAGACTGATCGAGGAGTGCCTGGCTCTTATATTACACATAAGAGACCAGGCAACCAGTTCAATGGCAATGGGACATTAGCAATGGAGGGTGAGAGGGATGAGAAAAGGAAAGTCTTGAGAAGCTTACATAATTTAAGGAGATCCAGCTCAAGCGTGAGAGGGGTAGGGAAGTCATTCCAGAGGTAGGATCCTGCCAAAGAAAGAGATCTACCCCCCACTCTCTGCTTGGAGAAATGTCTGATCTGCAGAGAGTTGGAGCTATAGGACAGAAGGACTCTAGGAGGGAGGTATTTAGGGAGAGAAAGTTGGATGCTGTGAGGTCCCAGGACACAGAAAGTCTTGTGTATGATGCAGAGGGTCTTGAATTTGCTCTTTGCATCCGCCGGGAGCCAGTGGAGAGATTTTAGCACTGGAGAGATGTGGTCCCTGGGCTTAAGGCCAAGGATTAGTCTTGCAACCCTATTCTGGATTAGTTGAAGAGGGCAGAGGGAGGAAAGAAGCAAATTGAGGAATAGGCTATTGCAGTAGTCCATCCTGGAGAGGACCATAGCTCTTGAGACATTAAGTTTCTGGAAGAAGATGTGGAAATGGAGAATGCCTCTGAGGAGGTGAAGCTGAAAGTGGGCCTTCTTGGCAAGGTCAGTGATATGAGGTGAAAAGTAGCAAGAGGAGCCGAAGATGGCACACAGGTTTTTTGCCTCACAAGAGGGTGAGGGGAGGGGGCCCAAGGTGTGTGCCAGAGATTAGGAGGGAAGCAGGGGGCAGCAGTCCCAATAAGGAGGATCTCAGTCTTACTGGCAATAAGGCAGAGATTATTAGCAGCACACCATACCTGAATAGCAGTCAGACAATCGGGAATGAGAGAGGAAAGAGAGGAAGTAGAGGAGGGAAGCTTAAAGGAGAGCTGTGTGTCATCAGCATAACACTAGACATGAGGAGAGAAGGTGGAGATCAAGTGGGCAAGAGGGGCAAGGTCAATGTTAAAAAGCCACAGCGAGAGGATAGGGCCCTGAGGGATGCTGCAAGTAGATGGTGAGGAGGATGAGAGAAAAGTGCCCAGTTGAACGTGGGAGGGTTGATCAGAAAGGAAAGAGGTCAACCAATACAGTGCCTTGTCCATGGTGCCCACTGTATCATGGAGCCAATTTATAATGGTGGCACGATTGACTGTGTCGAAGGCAGAGGAAAGATGGAGGAGGATAAGAACAGAGGGAGGGTTGACATCAAGGTTTGAGAGCAAGTCTTCACAGGTGTTCAGGAGAGCAGTTTCCGTGCCTCTGGCTGCTTTGAAGCCAGACTGGTGATCGTGGAGACAGCCAACAGATTTAGTATGATGGATTATTTGGTAGATGGGTTATGGAGTTAAAACAGTATCCTGCACTTACCAAAAAGTTTGTAAGTATAGAACAAACCCCCTATTACGGTTCATACTTTTGCACTCAAGAGTGAGTATGTCATTACAGTTAGCAAATGAAATCCGTACAACTGATGCAATGTAGTTAGTAAGTCTTCAAAACGTAGGATTTAATTGTCATTACCACAATCCAGCTACCACATTTTTCGACCACTGGTCTTTCTCAAGGCAATGATTATTCATAAAGATACTCCAATGTTTGTGCGGCCACCATATCTGGTAAGTAGCATAAATGTTCATTCTAGTTCTCATTAGTCTTTATCTATAAGCCCTGTGATATTCTGGTAATATGCTATTAGTTCTGAATATCTGGTGGGTCATTTCTCTCTCCAGTTGGGTGTGTCACTGATTAGTGATTTGTTGTCCCTCTTAAGTCTTTTGCATGGCATGAAAACCGGCGCTAATACCACCGAAAACACGTGCAGTTTCCTGAAATGAAGCCTAAGTGATTCCAATCCACCCCCAGAGGGCTACATAAGACATAAGGCATAAGGCACACTCCTACCCAAACCACTGTTTCCAACACCATGCTGCCACTAGCCACTGTGAGTTGGGAGAGGCAGCTGCCCATGCTGGGCTTGGAAGTAGAGAGGCAGGAGAACCAGGCAAGGGCACAGGCAGTACAAAGGGGGTGGGCAGGAGGAGGAGAGCCCAAGAAAGGCATTCCATAATCCCCAAAGTCAGGCCCTCACCTTGGACCCTCACTGACAGCCAGTTGGTCACCCTGTACCACTGCAACAGGGAGATCATAACAGAGCTGGTCACCACAATACAGGAAGACATAGGGAGCAGAATCAACATCTGGACAGCTGTGCCCTCAATGCTAAAAATAGTGTCCATTCTACAATTCCTTGGAACTGGCACCTTCCAGCACTCTGTGGACATGATGCACAGCATGGCACAGCCCACATTCTGTGCATTGCTAGCCCAGGTGATTGAAGCTCTCCTGCGGCAAGTGCAATGCCACATATCACTGCCTACCAACCCAGCCCAGGACAATGCCATGAAGGCACAGTTCTATGCCACTGCCCAAATGCCAAATGTGATTGCTGCCCTAGACTCTACCCATGTTGTGCTGGTGGCCCCACAGGCCCATGAAGCAGTGCACCATAACCGCAAGTACTACCACTACCTGAATGTGCAGGTGACCTGCCACCACAACCTCATCATCACCCACTGCTGTGCCCGCTACCCTGGTTCCACCCATGATGCCAGGGTTCTGCAGAACAGCACACTGCCAGGATACATGGAGAGGCACAGAGGACAACAAACCTGGATAGTGGGTGAGTAGAAAAGCTAGCCCACATGCACTGCGGGGCACATTACCAATGGGTGGGGGATGTGAATGACCACACAAAGGATGGCATAACAAGCAAATGTGAAATCTGCACTTAACCACCTCCCGCACCGTTGTCACACTACAGAACAGGGAGCATGCCCAAGTCAGACTTACCTGCATGGAGAAGCAGTAGTACAGATACAATATCAACCAAATACACCAACATGACTTCAGGTACCATAGTGCAACATGCACCTACCAAGGCAATGCTGACAAATGGCCAAATTGCCTCACGGAACAACATCCCTGCCAGTACCATGGCCATGAACCCAGGTGCGACACCCCACAATGCCCACCCTTTGCCTCCAGACACCCAGAGATGGTCCCTGGGGAGCCCAGTATGCCACATGCACGATGTAAATAAACAGCCACATGATATGATATGATGTGGCATTTATAATGCGTCTGTACGCAAGTGGTTCTAGACGAGACTACATGACAGCCACCATGTCCACTGCCCATGTCACAGACAGACTCCTTATGTAACATATTCGGCAAGAGAAACAGGGTGCATGCTAAGCACAAACAATGCATGGCAAAAGTGACACTGCATGCACAGACATAGTATAGAAACATACAATGAAATGAAGGTCCATCTGCATGCACAAGTAGTCCATTGACCCGATATTGCATAAGTCCACCCCCACACCTTACACAATGACTAATGCATGTGCCTCCCCCATACAGGTGACTCTGCATACCCACAGCTGCCCTGGATAATGACCCCTGTGTGTGACCCACATACACTGCAAGAGAAGGCCTACAACCATGCTTACAACAGGACCCATGTGTGCATTGAGCGTACCTTCAGCCTTCTGAAGGCACGTTTCCTCCGCCTCAACCGTACCAATGAAGCCCTGATGTAGGCTCCAGAGAAAGTTGGAAAATTGTGCTTGTTTGTGCAATGTTGCACAATATCTGCCTGAAGAGAAATGTTTTGCTACTCCAGGACTTGGACATGCCACCCACACAGGATGAGGATGCAGTGCCTTTGGCAGAGACAAATGCATACATTGCCAGAGATGACATGACAGATGGGGGAATGGCATGCCAGGGACTGATAGACAATTTATTTTGACAAGTACACATGGCACAAGCCATGCACCACTGTTTGACACCAGCCCAAACAATAAACACAACAATGATACATTCAGGAATGTCCTCGCTTTGTTGAATTGTAATGGTTTTTTATGGAATGAAGTGCCCAAACTATCTATCACCCCTGCCCCCACCAACACCCCATCACACTATCCCATCTCCCTCTCAGCCCACTAATACCCAATCACACTATGCCCCCTCCCACCTCCTCCTGCCTTCCCCCACCAACACCCCATCACACTATCCGCCCTCCCCATCAACACCCCATCACACTTTCCCCCTTTACTCTCCCCCCACCAACACCCCATCACACTCTCCCCCTTCATCCTCCCCCCACAACCCCCCCCACCCACAGCATGGTTGCTCATGGAAATTGTGTCCCAGAGTCTTTCACAACCATGGCCTCTTCCTCCCTGACGGCCCCTGGTGATCATGGGCGCAGAAGGCGCTATGACTGTCGCAGTGGCATGCCCTGCTGTGAAAACTCTGTGGGTGTGGATGATGTGGATGGGATGGAGCCTGTCCCCAGGTTTTGCTGCCTTTGCACCTCTGTGCTCTGCCAGATGTCTTCTACTAGTGCAGAGACGCCTTCAGTCATTTCCCTGATCTGTTGTGCATACAGTGTCAGGGCAGACGTTTTGGCAGTCGTCTTGGCCCTGTTCCATGCCGTGACATGCATAACCCTGTGGGTAGCTCGATGTTTACTGTCCTGTATGGCCTGCAGGTGTGTAGAGTGAGTGCGGCCAATCTTCTCCACCTCATGTTGTCTGCACTCCATGTCCTCGAGCTTCCTCATCAGCATGCTGCATGTTGGACTGCGCTGTGTGGGTGAGAGGCACAGCTCTGGCCCAGGGCTGTGTGCAGGGGAGCCATAAGACAGAGTGTCGACATCCGGTGCTGATGTCTGTGTGCGTTGGCGGTGTGGAGGGCTTTCTGGGGAGCATTGGCACTGGCACATGGAGGGCTCTCTGGGAGCTTTGTTGCTGGCGGTGTGGAGGTATTTATGGGGGGTCTGGCACTTTGGCAGTCTCCCTGCCAGCAGGTGTGGCCTCAGAGTCTGTGCGTGCGGTTGTGGGTGTGGCTGCAGTGTGCCCAGCACTGCTCCTGGTGGCCTGTGGCATGGGTGTTGCTCTGCTGCAGCGTTACACACCAGGACATCCACCTTGGTGTGGCCTGTGTCATCCTTTGAGGAGTGGTGGTGGCAGACCTTGAGTGCCTGGATGCACTGCTCCCCGATGGGCCTGCATCCTCCTACTCCTCCTCCTCTGATGCCTCTGGCGATGCGTGAGTGCCTTAGGGGACAATTAGAAATGTTATCAGGTATGGTCCCCCCATGTGTATTGGCATGCAAGGCATATTTGCTGGGGTACAGAGTGTGACCCCACACATATGGTCAAATAGGCATGGTTGGTCATGGGAGGATGCTTGTAGGCCCAGTGTCATGGGGTGCTTGTAACAATGGGTGTGTGATGCATGGCCTGTTGGTTTTTGGCCTGTGTGGGGGTGTACGAGGATTCAATTCAACACTACAGCTAAGTCAATGCCTAGTCTGGGATACTGAATGGAAACCCTTATTGATATATCTTTATGTCCAGTTCATGCGTTCTGGATGACTACCCCTATATAACACCCCTCTCTTGGAATCCCCCTGACCCCACTGAGCCAAGAAGTAGTTCTGTTTTGCAAGTTAAAAGGGTTTATTTGATAATTTAAACAATAGATATATATATGACACTTTATAATAAATTAATAATTGAATATCACACTTAATCTGATATGATACAGATTAACAACAGAGAATCTGGCACTAGCACACTTCTTTATAATTACTAAGGAGTTGAGATGAAATGGATAAGGTAGCACACTGGTAAATAGGTACAGAAGTATAATGTGGTAGAGAATGCTTTATGTAAGCTCAGGTGGATGCAATATTCAATGAATGCAGTACAGAAAATACTCAATATGATTTCAACAAAACAATGTAATCACTTTTCTCTGGCAATCCCCTCCCCCCCTTGATGCAAGGCAAGGAAATGGAAGGAAAACACACAGTTCTCAGAAATGCAATCAATGTAATTCAGTTCAATCCCCATCAAGCTTAAAGAAAACAGATAGGAGTTTTGAAAACACAGGCCCAAATGCTTTTATATGTGCTAGCAATGGATGAGAAATATGCTGGAAATGCTTTTAATTCCCTTTCAGAGGTTCAGGGTGAGTGGTATCTAGTTAATATTAGTCCAGACTCACACTAGCAATGATGCAGGGATAGTTAGCAGGTTAAACGAATTTCTGGCAAATGGAAGGCAAGCAGCAGCAGTTTTTACATGTGAAGAAATGTGCAAATCGCGGTAAAATTCGCGGATGCGCCGAGCGCTATTACAGAGGAACCACAAGGACTATCTCTATCGTTTTGGGGTCCTAGGAAAGCCTAGGATCTCAGCTTCAAAATGAAAGTTACTGCAAGTCTCTAGCACAAATGGTTGCGGAGATATGAACGATTGAATAAAGGTCGTTTTTCAGATTTGAAATTTTAAACGCACACTTTTTCAGCTTTAAAAATGATGGCAGGATAACACAATTGCTAAGCTGCAGTTCTACTTAGGTTAAAATGGATTGAATTATATTATTTTAACTAAGAGATGGGTTCTACACAGTTTTACTATGTACTCACACTATATTCTTGAGTGAAATGGGCCTCGCCATGGATCTGGTCAGGTTTTAAACTCGCCTCTGGTCTCTGCACTTCACAGTGATCTGGGTCAGCTCTCTCTGGTTCTCTGGTCTGGGTCTCTAGTTCTGGATAGATTGAAGTCTCTAGTTTGGCTCTCTGTTGGTTTGATGAATTTGAAGTCTGGATCTCTGGATGTTGTATGGTCCGGCAGAGTGCGTTGCAGCAAATGGAATTGAAGGTCCCTATCTGTCCTGTCTGTCTGCTTTTATGTGTTTAGAATGTGGGTGTGTTCTAGCATCACTGACCCTACCTCTCTCTCAGCTTCTAATTGGTCAAACTTCCATTTATCATTTGATTGGGGAATGAACTGTGAGTCAGAGGGATGTCATTTTATGGCTTGCAGATAGGACTCTCCTCTGTCAGATTGCACACATTCTATATTTGATAATAAAAGACATATTTCACAGTTACACAGTTGCTTGAAATTACATATACATGGTGTGGCTGAATTTAGCCATGTCTCTGTCCAAATCTGCTGTTTCTAAGAGCTTGCATTCAGAAATGGCACATAATTGACTTTTTAACTGATTTTTCACTTTCTGACATTGACCCAACTTTACATACATGTGTGCAGGGAGTAGGGACATTAACTGATGAAGTTTCAGATTTTTAACATGCATACATTTAGAGTAATATCCACTTTTCCGCTAAAACCCCCCTGAACATGCCACCGGGTCGAAAAACCTCTTAAAATGTGGGCAGAAAAATCACAAGAATTATGGTGTCATTTATAAAATTTTCACATGTCCGTACTATGAGTTATTCATCTTTTTCTAAACAATATTCTGGCTACAAAGGGGTGTGGTTTACCCTCAGCACAAGGTTGAATTTCTGGTTTTTCCAGTTCTGCCAAGCCAGCTTGCTCTCACAGGCAGTGCCCCTCCCCTTTCCTCAGGAGGAAGCCACTTTTTACGACCATTTACGACTCCTGCCAATAAAACCTTTGCCTGAGCAAGGACAGGGCTTTGTTCACTTTCCTGCAGAGCACAGGTAATTCAATTATCAGATAGATGGCATATCCTTAGTGTGAGCAGCAAAAGGGCAGCTAGGCCTGGGAACACAGCTGTGACTCAAATTTCACTACTGATGGGGGTAGTTGCCAGGCAGAATTCAGTTCCTTCAGCCATTTTTTTAGCTACATGTCATTTCTGTTCCCCAGTTTCTGCATTCAAATAAAACTAAACATTTTTACATATGCAGCTAGAATGCTGATTCTAAGTGCAAAACTATGACATTTCAACAGTTACAAAGGCATGTGACACCAAACATAGGTCACTCATTTCATCTAAACATTTTCGATTTTAGTGTCTTTAAATCCAGTGCAACTTAAACTGCTGACTCCATAGCTCAGCCAGTCTTGTTACAAACCTTGTCTTATGATCTTCATTTCCCAGATTTTGTAGGCACACAAAACTCCATTCTACCAATGTCTGCTGGTGTTCAGTGAATATTTTGCACCTATTGCAATGTTTGAAATAGGCACTTTGGCTTGCCTTCAGAGAAACACAGGGTGGTTTTAAACTGCCGGCTTTTGGATAGTGGTGAGTACTGGTACTGCACCCATTTTTGGGATTGAAGAATGAATTCCCCACAATTCTAGGTTGCATTTGGCAATCAGCATTGCCATTCCCAATGGTTTCAGACTACTGTGCGGGTAGTCCAATGGTGGTTTTAGGCAGTGTCCTTCTGTGCCCATAACATCGGCAAAAATGGGTGGCAGCCTATTCTTCCTGCATTTCCCTGTGCATTTTCTGGGAAGCTCTGGCCATCATGAGGTTTTCCATGTCAGTACTGCACAGTTTTGAGGTAGGGCTCGGATGCATGGGTAAATACATCCCACAGGGGTAGGCCAGTGTGTCCATGCTGGGGTAGCTTACATCTGGCATGCATGCTTGTGTTCCTTCATGGCCCCACATCTCCTCTCCGAGTGGCACTCACATGGTGGGTGGGTGGCTTAGTCCATGGCACTATCGTGGCTGTATGGGGCACTGTTGTGCAGCCTGCAGGACTGACCTGTGGTGCATAGTGATTGCCAGGCTGTGCCCATATCGTTGTGTGGGACGTTTACTTCCCTCTGTCTTGTCTGCCATTCTGACATGGAGCAAGAATACTGGGGCTGCAACATGGTGGTGTGGCTGCTGCACGGTGCTGTGGTCGCACACACACCTCAATCCCACTGGCAAAGGGTGCACCAGTAGGGGTGTAGTGCCCATGCATTAGTTTGGTTCAGTTGCCTGACCTACCCGCTGCTTTGACGCTCAGGGGTGACCTTGGTGACCTGCCCCATGGCTGCTGTTGAGGGTGGCTCATGTGCCACCCTGTCACTCTTCCCTGTTTGCAGGCCCAACTTCTCGGTCTGCTGTCCACCGGGGCATCTTGTGCTGGGCTATGATTTGTACATGCATTTGTTTGAGGGGTTCACTCACGTCCTTCTTCCCGGCTGCTGCCCCCTTCCCTCTGCACTGCCTACTCCCTCTATCCCCTCATGGTCCAGCACTGTGCTACATTTCTCCTCCCAGGCATTGAGAACGAGTGGCTTAACAGTGCCCTCTCCTGTCACCATGGACTCCCAGCAGTTTTGGGACAACAGTACCCACACAATGACCCTCAGGTCATTCCACCGCTTTCAGCAGTCCTCTCCATCACGGGGTACACTTGTGAATGCTGACACCACCTTCTGGGAGATGGTGTTCCAGATGACAGTTCAGTGCTGCCCGCTGGTCTTGCATTGCGACTGCCATTGAGTTCCTCACAGTGGAAAGTTACATCATCTGCAAGGACCACCAACTCCCCCTCGCTGAATTGGGTGCCTGCAGGCGATATTATACCACCTTGCCTCTTATCCTCTCCTGAGACATTTATGCTGCTTACCAGGACCGAGAGCTGCAAGAAGTGGAGATATTTAATGGATTGGGTTTTTCAAAACGGCTGATGTAATGCTTCCCGTTACGGCGGTGACACAATTTCCGCTGGCGCGATTACTGCCGGCCCTAATAACGCCAGGATCGCCTGTGGTAGCGCTACTAGCACCGCTTTCTCGGCAGTAGCCATTGTTTTGGTGCAGTTACCGCTGGGCGCTAATAGCATTACCGCCGGAATCGGGGGGGTGTTCACACAAGGTTGTGATGCGGCGGTAATTGTGCCGCACGACCCAGTGGTAACACTATTAGCGGTAGTAATTGCAATGGATTAAAACCAGGCTTGTGATGAGGCCCTATATCTCTTCTCAGAATCCAGCCAGATCCTCAACTCTGCACAATCTGGCTTCAGACCCTTACGAGGAATTGAATCCTGCCTTGTCTGCATCTGGGATGATCTTAAAAGACACACAGACTCGGAAGGCTGCAGCATCCTAATCCTGCTCAACCTCTAGACAGCATTCACACTCTTGGCATCAGGGACTCAGTCCTGAAATTGATGTCCTCCTTCCTCTCCAACAGATCCCAAATAGTACACATGCCCCCATTCTACTTGGCTCCCCACCCAGTTGCCCATGGTGTAACGCAGGGTGCCTCACTCTCCTCATCAACCTCTACCTGAGCCCCCTTCCTGCACTCATTCAATTCCATGACCTATTGTGCTATAATTACGCAGATGAAAATCATCTTAAAAATCCCAAAGAGTTCCACTTCTACCTCCCCCAATCTCGCTACGTCTTTCAGAAATGGAACACTGGATGATGGGCAAACCACCACATACTCAGACCAGGTAAAACGAGATCATCCTCTTCCCTCAACCCATCCCATGGCCTCTTTCCCTAGGCCCACCTCCCACCACCTCCAACACAGTAAAAAAACACAGATGCATTATGGATGGAGACCTGACCCTATCACATCACATCAACTCTGTGATAAAATGTTGTTACCCACACGTTTGCACCTGCCGCCACCTTTTTCCTTACCTGACCTTCCCACACAAAGTCTCTGTGAATGTTGCTTTTATCCTTTCATGGCCCTATACCGAGGGGTCCTCGCATCACAGATAAGATTACTCCAACAAGGACAAAACACAGCCGCAAGGCTCCTCCTATCCTTACTCCCCAGAGAACACATCACCCCTGCCCTATGTGTCCTTCACTAGGATCTGGTCGGGTGTTGATCCACATTCAAGGCAATGTGCATCACCCATCGAGCTGTTCACAACAAAGGACTGGCATACATGCAGCATGAATGCACACGGTACAGGCCTAACAGAAACCTCAGATCAGGCACAGAAACCTCCGATCAGGCACAGCACTTCTTGGCATCATTCCAGTGACTAATTTGACCTGAAGGAGGGGGTTCCTCATTCTCAGTCCTTTCAATCACCATCTGGAACTCCCTCCAATAAACCATCAACCGCATAGAAGATCTCCTTGACTTCAGAAAGGCTCTCAATACCTGGCTCTCCCCAGCAGCACCCTCACAGACTTAGCCTGGACTGAACTTGTGCACTAAATCCCACCCCCTGCTGGGGAAATCGGGCACACAAGAGTAGCCTATTTAGATTTGACATGACACCTCTTAACCAAGCCTGTACGATAAGCTGTGCATGACTACATTTAACTATGCTTCACTGTTCGTCACCAGACCCACATGCACTGCACACCAGGGAATACAGCTGTGTCCCACCGGGGGCTCATCCTGCACAACCACTAACACCTGCCATGCACACTATTTGACTACACCCACCTTAAACATACATCACACTCGGCCCATGTGGCTCCTCCAATAGAATACAGCTGACTCCCATACAAAATGTGGTCCAGCCGTTCACATAGCTTGACCCGTATGACTCTTCTGACTCTTTCTACAATCTGTCACAGCACCCGTCTCCTCGTCTGATCATTTTGGGCTGCTGTTAGGGACCTAGCCACTCCCTATCTACCTTTGTTATGACTATAAATGCACACAGGCCTTTTACAACTCCTTTCATCACTTCTCAATCCTCTAACTTAGGTCTTCCAAAGGGCATTCATCCTCACAGCGCTTCAAGTCCATACCAATGGTGGTAGGTGCTATACAAATACCATATAATATAACATAAATGAGATTTTAAGGATATGCTCTCTCAGCATTATACTGCGTTGACAGTGGCAGGCTAGTTCACCCTCCAAAAGTCAACTAATATAGAATAATGTGCTATCTAGGTTATGATATGTTATTTTATGGTATTATATGTTATGTTGTTTTGTTATGTTACTTTGCATTACAAGCTTTTACCAAATCACACCTTTAAGGTTTTATTCTTCATCGGTATAGTACATTGATAGTAAAGGACTTAATTTGGACCTCTTAAATGTATGCACTATTTTTGCCATGTTATGTAATGTCAATCAGCTTTTATATGCATACCAACTTACCTGATTCAAACTTTTAAGGTGTCATTCCTCATTGGCAGTCTTCTCAGATAGTAATCGACTTATGTATTGACCTGTCAAATGTCATATTATACAGTTGGATGCTCTAGTCATACTCTTATGTTATGTTACTCAGCTTTATGTGACCTTCAATCTTCCCTGAATCCAACTGTAAAGGTGTAATTCCTCATCAGTACACTTTGCTGATAGTGAGGTACTACTTTATGGACCTGTCAAATGTCATCTTATGGAGTTGTATGCTCTGGGTACATTTTAATGTTACCAAGATTGCATGCAACTTTCAAACGTGTAAAATATACTTTGCTGGTAGTGTGCAGCTACAGCTGGACCACTAAAATGTTATCTCACCTAGATGTTTGCACGCTTTATGTAATTGCATGCAACGTTATCTTACTCAAAACAAGAAAGGGGTGCAAGCAAAAGCTTAACAAGGGCTACGGCTAGATAACTTAAGCAAGGTCAATAATACACAAAAAGAAGTACAATGCCCTCTGGCCATGTCTAAAAAGGTTTTCAAACAAAAGCATTCTTTCAATGGGTATAAAACAGAAAATACGTTATTGTTTTTGATCAAAAAACAACAAAGAATTCAAAATAACATAAGTAAATCACCTAACACAAAAATGTTTACAATACTGATTGCAATGCAAATTTGACACTGCTAACCTACCATTTATCAAAGCACGCCTATTACTTTCACACCACTCTTACATACCACACGCAGACATAACATAACCTATCATAAACAAAAAATACACATTAAAATCATATACAGTTTTACATTGCTAAACAAACTGGATAAATTAAAGCATTACGTTTTTCATACAGATATCTAAGATTCTTCAATATTTTGATGTTATTGTATGTGAGTTGTATATTATTTACAAACTCTCTACTTCTTAGAAATTGATATAAATCCAGGGTCTTCGTCGACTCCAGTTTCGGCTTTACCAAGGGTCCTCAAGATGCTTAACGGACCCGCCTCCTCAGGACGAAGTGGATGGAAGGTGGTGAGAATGGCTAATTTGTACTGGAAACAGATGTTGTCAGTACAAAGTAGCTGTTGGCAGTTCTTGATAGGTGCTACTGTGGCAAAATGTTTGCGCTATTGTCTTTATCGCCAATTTTGGATGCATCCCGTTGGGCTGCGTATGATGAATCACATCAGCGCCTACTGGGTTAAAGGGGGCCGCGTTACTTGAGTATTTTCCACAGCGCAAGTGTATGTGTCCTCAATTTGTGTTCATGAATGCTCCCGAGGAGAGTTCAAACAATCCCATACGGCTGTGTGCAATGTCTCATGACAGATGAGACAGATTCAGAGTTTACCACGTTGCTCATTGCATTACTGTCGCGCGTGTCACTAAAATGACACTGTGTTTCTCCCAGGCTCCAGTTGGAGAGTGTGAACGTACTTTCAGCTACCTCGTACTCAGCTTTTATAAAAATGTCAAACTTCCCAGAATCACAATTTTATGGTGGAATTCCTTTTCGGGATACTTTGCTGATAGTGGGAGACTACAAATGTCATCTTTTAGAGTCGTATGCACTGTTTATGGCATGTTGCTTTTCATTAATGAGAATTTCAAACTTCCCTGAATCAAACTTTCAAGGGGTTGTTCGAAATCAGTACACCTTGCTGAGAAAGAGAGAGGTTTTTTGCACTATTTATGTTATGCTGCATCGAATGATCCTTGGCGATGAGATTGATAATATTTGTATTCCTATACCTTGCATATTATGGTAGCTATATTAAGCATATCAGGCGCTCCTACCACTGGCCTCTGCTGACAGCTCCCATGTCACTTGATCATTCTGCCACTGTCACACCTGTGTATCTCTCTGTTTATCTGTGTCTGTCCCTTTCTCTGTCTCTCTCGCTCTCTCTCTCTCTCTCTCTTTCTCCCCCTCCCTCCATCACCCTCCCTCCCTCCCTCATTCTCTCTCTCTCTCTCTCTCTCTCTCCCCCCCTTCTCTATCTCTCTCTGCAACAAGGACCTGGGATTTGACAGATGGCAGATGAGTGGGGGGGTAGTGGGGTTGTGGGGAGTCTCCTATCATTATCATAAGCGAAGTGCTAATGGGTATGGGGTTGCATGAACTTCCAGTTCAGAGACAGGGCTGCCTGCAGGGGCGTTGCTAGGGGTGGGCTAAGGGGGCTATAGCCCCTGATCTTTTGGTTGTAGCCCCGGATAGAATCTCAGGAGCTACAGCCAAAAGACTAGCTAGCCCCAAGTCCCAACAGTTCTGACATCAGCTTAGCCCCGGGTCTTTTCCAGACCTAGCAACTCCCCTGGCTGCCTGAGATATGAAAATCCCAAGTGCTAATTTCACCTTTGCTTCGAAGGCTCAGAACCGTCTTAACACTTATATTAACTGCTCTGGTGCTGTGCTCAATGGCCCTGCTGAGACATTTACGAGTCACGGCAAAATCCATTAGAGAAACAAACAGTGTTTTTCGGTGTTTGACAGGTGGATCAGGGCTGAGGCCAGTAACGGTACATACCCCACTGTCTCCACTAAGCCTTACAGCATCCTGAAGTGGTGTTGCACGCAGCACGATATAAAGGCCCGTTAAATGGGTTTATGCATTAAAACAATCTGATTAATATTTATATGTTTATTCTTTAATGTGTTCCAGTCCACATGGGTAGTTGATCAGTCAGAGGAACTCTGGAAGACTTGAGTAAACAGCAGATTTTTGCAAGACAGTAAGTTACGGTCTGTCAGCCATCAGGTTCTAGGTTATGGAAGCAGGATGGGGGGAGGTTTTGACAAGCCAGTGCACAGAAGAAGGTTACTCCCTTGCCCAATATTCATTTCTCAGTAGTACTACTAAAAGGTCATCTAGGGAGTGCTTTTGACACTTCCCAACTGCACGGTGTCAAAGGTATTATGGCATCTAATGATTATTAATTAAACAAGAGTGTGGGAACCCCTCTCTACGGAGAATGAACATGGGTCAAATGCCCTGTTTCTTGGAATTTCTCCCACTCAGGAGGGTCTACAACCACGTTTTAGCTCAGTGCACTCGTCACAGAGGAGAAATACCATTTGCATATCAGTCTGGTACCACCGGCATGGGCATCCCAGCCCCGAAATGCTAAGCAAGTCTCATCTGGACCAATAGCAACCCCAGATATGTTTTTCAGCCTTTTTGGGCCTCCATAGTGAGGTGAAGCTGAGCCTCTCTAAGACACTACGAGCAAAGGGTCCATGTCTGGATTACCTTGGGTTGCGTAGGGTGAAACCTCAATTTTTATAAAATAAACAAGACTGTGGGAGCCCCTCTACTGAGAATGAACATAACATAACAGGTGTATTTGTAGAGCGCACATTCTCCCCCAGAGGGGCATCTTGGCGCTATTGACAGATAACAGATGTTTATTGTTACCAAACTTAATGGTACTCATTTTTTCGACCGTCGGAGGATGAAGGGCTGAGGGGACCTGCTGGGATTCTAACCTGTGACCATGAGGTCAAGCAGAGTCCCCTGTAGTGGATGAAAGAGTCCACTGTGCCCCAGACCCCTGGCATAGGTCAAATACCCTGTTTTATGGAACCTCTATCACTCAGGCAGGTCTACAACCATGCTTTAGCTCATGGCCCCCTTCAGAGAGGAAAAATGTACATGTGCACATCAGTCTCGTCCCATCCACAAGGGCAGTCCACACTGAAACACTAAGCAATTCTCCTTTGACTAAAAGTATCAACAGCAATCCCAGACATGTGTTTCTGCCTTGTTGGGCCTAATCGGTGAGGTAAAGCTGAGCCGCTCTACAGCACTGTGAGCAAGGGGTTCACATCTGGATTACCCCGAGTTACTTAGGGTGATACCCCACGTTTTTCAAATTAAACAAGAGTATGGTAGCCCCTCCACTGAGAGATTTACAAACTAAAACAAGAGTGTAGGAGCCCCTCTACTAAGAACTGTGCCTTAGAGAGGCTCAGCTTCATCTCACTGAGGAGGCCCAACACGGCCAAAACATGTGGCTGGGGTTGCTGGTGGTACTCTTATTCATAGGAGAATTGCTGAACATTTCGGTGCTGGACTGCCCTTGTGGGTGGGACCAGACTGATATGGAAATTGATATTTCTTGTCTGTGAATGGTGCAGCGAGCTAAAGCGTTGTTCGAGATCCCATGGGTGGAATAATACATATGTGGTGCCCTTGCTCACTATGCCTTAGAGAGGGTGAGCTGCTACTCACTGATGAGGCCCGACAAGGCCGAAAGATGTGTTTGGAGTTGCTGATGGTACGCTTGGTCGGAGGAGAATTGCCTAGCATTTCAGTGTTGGACTGACCTTGTGGGTGGGACCAGACTGATATTCAAATGGTTACTCCTCTTCTGTGAAGGGTCAGTGAGCTAAAAGGTGGTTGTAGACATTTGAGTGGAAGAAATTCCATTGAACATGCTAGTTGAATCATGTTCGTTCCCAGTAGCCAGCGGGGCTCCCACACTCTTGTTACATCTAATAATTATTAATTTGCTATTTTAGGTACATCTATAAAGATAGCCTCTTTGTTATTCTTCTCTAAGTGGGGCCTCCTAGTTGGCAACAGGTACGATGGGGAACCTGTGGAAAGAAAAGTTGGCTATACAGCTGTAAAAATGTATAAAAGCAACCTCTGCCAACAAAGGAGCAGCTAGAAGAGCAACCTGAGTTCGTGGGGATATTTAGAGGTGCCCTACGGGTCCTGCAACATGATGGGTAAAATGACCTGCAGGTAAAATAAATGTACAAGTGATGTCACATCCACATGGGGTGGAAGATGGAGAACACTTCAGGACCCTACAGGGCACATAAACTCAATTGAGCAGTTACATAAATATAACATTTTCAGTATATTAAAAAAAAACATTTCAATATGGTGATATGTCTATGGGGATATTAATGAAACCTTTCTCAATAAAAATGGAGAATAAATAACCATAACCGTGGTGATCGGTACCAATAATGTGCCTTTAGTCCTTTTACATTTAGTTGCTAATAAAGTGCCCCACTTTGTAAAGTCCTGAGCAGCCTCCACTTTCTCTGAGGGCTGTTGGACATTATGTAAATTTAACAAAGCAATGCACATCACTAGCCCTGCATGTCCTAAACTAAATCCCTGGTAGCTGCGGACTACCAAAAAAAGACAAATGATATCGAACCCCAACATAAAATAAATAATGGCTTATGTGGCACCTGGAAGGTTTGCCAGGTCTGTGACATGTCTCGAGAAGCAGCACGTGGCCGGGGCAATGTTCTCAAGTGTGGACAGAATCTCACCTGGGCACCGGATGGAGCGAGTCTCTGCTGCTGGAAATGGCACACTAAGCAAAGATCAAGGGTTCCCCCCGAACTCATGTGCACGTTGCTTTCTTTGTTTTATTTTCAAGGCCTACAAGTCGCGTTGTATGGAGGTGGGGCTCCAGACACAGCAGGGCCCTGTCGGTGATGGAGTGCTTGTGAGCACTGACCCAAGACAGGAAGGGGCTCCTTTTTTTGTTTTAGCCATAAGGTATCAGCTGAAACTATTGCATTGGAGTACAGCTAGGTAGGAATTGACAAATGAGGAGGGGTGCGCAGCTTGTAGGTGTTTTTTGGTTATTTACCCACCCATTGCCTGCCCATGGCCATGTTAATTCCTATGGTCATTCCCTCCCAGTATCTCCCCACTCCCTTCCCAAAGCACACCTCTCTGGTATCTTTTTGAGCTATCTTTCTCAGTCAAGAAAATCAAACTTTGGCCTGCCAGTATTGTTTTTAAACTGCCTGCTTAAGGTTAATGACTTTATTGTAGATGTAAAATGTGCAACTGGTGCAATAAAAATGTCTTAACCAAGTGGGGCTCCTGCCCCTTGATTTATATCCATTCCTTGCAGTGGGGTCCTGTTAAAAACCAGCACTGGTAAAGCCAACAGTGTTATCTGACTTTCTCATGCTACTCACCCCTGGCATGGAGCAGAATGAGAGCTGTACAGTAATGTGATTTTCTGTTATTAGTATGTAAGGTTGATTCCCCCCACCCCCTTAAACGTGATGATCCAGACATGTTTACTGGGTACAAGAGCATGTATTGATGTGTGAATTCCCATGACTAGCTTCTGCACACCATCATTACATTGGGCCTCATTACGACCCTGGCGGTAAGGGGTTTACGCCAGCGTTAGCTGCGCCGACCCCTTTCCGCCAATTACGAGTTCCCTTTCCGCCATGGCGGTTTTTACACCTGCTTTTAGCGGGTGTAAAAAACCATGGCGGTAAGGGAACTTGGTGTTAATTACGCCACCGTAATTTACGGTGGCGTAATTAACGCCTTCCCCACTCCCATTATGCCCTATGGGGCAAAAATGGGAATGGGGAAGGGTAAATGGGGATTGGGGATTTACCGCCCCGCCAAGGTCGGAATGGGGCGGTAAATCCCCTTACCGCCATGGCGTAAACGTAGTTAGCGCCATGGCGGTAAAGTCACGGCCCTGGCGGTAACTTACCGCCAGGGTCGTAATGAGGCCCATTGTATTGAATGGATGTATTCTGTACATCTAATGATTCATTAAGTTTCCATCACTTTGTGTCTCAATAATTACGCTGTGTTCAATGTGATATCAAAATGTATCATTCCCTCCCGACCTCCCTTATCTGAATATCTTTGGTAATTATAAAAATAAATATTGTGGCTTTTCTTACCCATCATCCACAAAAGGTTTGGACAAGTCGATGGGTACGAAAAGTCGATGGGTAAGAAAAGCCATGATGTTGATTTTTTAAAGAGAATTATTCATTAGTAACCAGTGTTGTTACTGTGCTGACTGGGGCATTTGTACAGTGACATCTTTCAAAAGGTACATACTTCCATGCCCTTGATTATTTCATAGTTTAAAGCAAATGTGTGATCTGCATGTTGTGCACTCCATTCCTACTTTGTCTAAGCCTATACACACTTGTCCCTGTGACTGCGCTGTGTGTGGCCCTTGCATTTACCATAACCGTTCTTGAAACATTTACACTAACTCTTTTTATTTTCAGTTTGCCCTGTTTGGAGACTGGAGTAGGGGTAGGGTGGAGGAGGCAATGTCTAGGGGCAAGTCACAATATACCACCGTAACCTTTGGTTGGCAGACATAGGCAAATCAAAGTGCTTTCTTGAAGTGTGATTGAGCTCACTCATATTGCAATCCTAACACAAATGTTTAACTCTCTCAAAGTGACTAAGAGGCAGGAATCATAGAGGATTGGCATGTGTGAGTTGTGATGTACAAGAAGGATCCCCCAGTCCTGTTTTGCCCCGAATTCTGGCACTTGCAATTTGCCTAAATTTGAAATGGGAAATCAAAAATTACAAGTCCCAGGATCAAAGAAAAAAAAAAACAGGACTGGGTGGATTTCTCACATATGGCCACTTGAAACCTGAGAGCTCTGGAACCAGAAGTTGGCAATTAAGTGGTGCTTAAAGCCCTGCCTAAATATGCTGTGTCTATTGGCATGGGAAATGACGCTATGAGAGAGAAAGAATGTGAGGCGGGGTGTGATGAATCTGATAGAGTCATCACTGATTTCCCGGCAAATATCTCCTCCAATGTGACCAGGGGATGGCAGCCACTACCTAATCCTGACCCTGGGGGCGGCTATGTGAGGGAGGATCACATGGGGGGAGACCACCACCGGGGAGATGTCATGGAATCATCAGGTGATACATGGTATGCCCTTTTTCCCTTGGAAATGCCCCCCCAAACCTAATACCTGCATTGCCTATTATCATACAGCCATTCATTCTCCTCTAAAGACTAAAACAACCTTTTGCCAAAGTTGTCCTATTATCACACATCTACTCATTCTCCTCTAGAGAATAGGGGAAACCCTTTGTCCAAACCTATAGATCAGTTCTCCACCTTTGGTCTACTTTATGAAAGTTTTCCAAATACTTATTCAAGTTGTCAGAATCAATTTGCAACAATGGACTGCATGGGCAAGAATTCTGAAAATACTGGGACGAAGAAGATCTATCGAAGATTGCAGATTGAAGGAGGCCGTAAGTCAAGCGAGTGCTCTAGTGTTCACTCGTGTGCATCTGAAACTGGGAAATTCAGAAGGCAGAGGCAGAGAATCTGCTATGTCTGCTGCTGGCGGGAGAGAGCTGAACCTCTCTGCTAAAACCGAGAAGGAGAAAGGCTGGAGCCGGCGTGGTGGAGCCAGGAGTCTTGCCAATGAAATAAGAGGAAGCTGTTGCACCGGGACTGCGGGAAAGCCAAGAGCCAGCGAGGGACTCCTGGGCAGGCGACCAATGACAGCGCTTCACTTACCGTAGCCGAGAAGGAAGCAGACCAGACTTGTGGAAGCCACGAGAGATGGAAGAAAGAAGCAGAAGCTGTTGCAACTAAGAAAGAAGCAGAAATTCTTTCCTGGCTGACCATGGGAGAATTCCAGAATGCCATTCAGAGCAGGTGAGTCCACGCAAAGACAGTTGGGACCCCGGGGCATATCAGTGACCACATCAAATGCAGATAATTGAACACATTATATCTGAGAGAGACAGAGAGGGGGAGAGCGAAAGGACATTTTTTTCAAGGGGAAAGGAACCACAAGCAAAACCCTTATGAATATATGAATGGGTGCAAAGCAAGCAAATAGAAAACCTGAGTAAGATACTATATCAAGAAGATACATTATCCAACGCAATTGATACACAACTCTGGAAAAGCGCAAAGGTCCATGATTACAAATGTGTGAGAACAGAAGCCCTGTAAGGAAATTATACCAGGCCATTACAAGTGTGTGAGAACAGAAGCCCTGGCAGGAGAGTATACGAGGCGATTACAAGGGTGTGAGAACAGAAAGCTCTGGCAGGAGTGAATACCAGACAATTACAAGTGTGTGAAAGCAGGAGACCCTGACATGAGAGTGTACCAGGCTATAATAAGAGGTGTACAAGGACCAAAGAAGTCTTGAGTGGTAATATCAGGACTAGACAAGGGATTGGGATAACTAGAAGATGAGAAACCAACCTGTGAGAAATTATACCAGGAATCTTAAAAGAGACAAAGGTACAAAGTCAGCCATGTTCTTTTGAAAAGGTGAATGTTGGCCAGGAAACACAGAGAGAATTGTGATTGTTGTTCTTGAAGAATGTTTGTGGTGGAGCCATTTATTCTTTCTTTATGAATCCTTTTTACCAACAATCGATGGTAAAAGACATGTCCCCTTCACCTTAGTGTTAAGTTTATAGTGTGACGTTGAGAACAGAACTTTGGACGCAGGACAATTTGATTTGGACATTCTGACGCAGACCTACCCTTAGTTTTGGTTTAGATAGGGAAATTCCTCTTAGAACAGGGTCAGAGAGGCATTTTCCCAACCCCTTTTATTTTCAATAAAAGTCTTTGACATAAAGATTCCACTAACATGGTGCTTATAGTCATTGTTACTTGTAATTTGTAATTTGTCTAATGTGGAAAAATGTGTGTTAATTAATATATATAACCCACCTGGTGGGAAAAATAATAAAGAGAACATATCTACAACTGCAAACATTTTAGAAGAATTTAACGACAAGATCCCACTGATAATAGTGGGTGATTTAAATACTAAATTTAATAGTGAGTCTGAAGTGACATTAGAACAACGTAACTCTGAACCCTTTGCTCCGTTAAATAACTCTAGAGAAAGTAAGGTGTGGTTATCATTATTTAATAAATACAATCTGAATGTCTTGAATGGTAATACTCCTGGAGATCACATGAAAAATGTGACTTGGATTGGTGGTAAGAGTATGAGCACTCTTGACTACATGGTGCTCCAATGGTCGCTGTTGAGCGAGTTGATCAATTATATGGTCCAGTCAGGTCATAGTCATTAATTTGTTTATTTTTTGTTAGTTAGCACCAAAGAAAACATCATTGTAGAAATGAATGACAAGTTTTTTGACATGGTAACTTGCTACACAGCCGACGCGTGTTTCAACCTAAGTCTTTTTCAAGGCCAATTGAATTAAGGGGTGGACTTCAAAGTGCTGTAAGCTGTTCCTCCCCGATAAGGGCGCCAGGGGGGCTGGATAGCCGATCGTTGGCCGGGTCTGGCGAGGTTGTTGTGTGCGAGTGTTCTCGGAAATTCAGAACACGGATTTCCGAGAACGCTCGCAAATAAAAATAAATAAATAAAATAAATAAAAGTCTTTAACCAAACTCATGGCAAAAGTATGTCTGACTTTCATTCCTGACTCCTCACAGGGGAATAGTTGTGTCTCTTGTATCGGGTTTTGCCGGGCAACGCCATAATATACCCAGATATTCAAACCATTTTCAATCTTATGGACAGATATTACCACAATGGCAGTGCCTAGAAAATGTCTCTCCAATGCCTAATAACAGCCACAAATGTTAGCATTGACAGTGCTTTTTGTCTAAGTGTTACTGGACCACAAGATGTGCAGAGGGGTTCTGGTTGCAGTGCATCTTTTGAGTATGCAGACATGCCAGATATGATGCTGGAAATGCGCTGAAGGAACTAGGCCTCCTTGCCCTTGTCCCACTACTTCCCTGTATGTGTTTTCTGCCACAGGAGTCCATTCTGGCCCTTTGGAAGTGTAGCTCTTCATTTTTATTATTGGTGAGTATGGCCCATGGGATACCACTATGGCACCCATGGGTAGGGGTACACCTTGGTACCCCTAGTATGTGTTTTTAGACACGTGTAAGCTGCCCACAGATCAGGGTATGGGCTTGTGGCAGCAGCATGCTGATTTATGCAGTGGCTTTGGGTTCCCCCTATTTTGGGACACCCAGGCCCTGCCATCTGAATCAATGGATTCTTGAACAAAGACAAGATGGCCACTGAAACCTTCATTGATTCCTGCCTTTACCTTCCTGTTTCTCAAGGTCTTGAGAAAACCTGGCTATGTCACCCTTCCCCTGATTGGATGCTGGGTGGAAGGACCATATATGCGGCTACCCCTGCTAGACTGGTAGGAGCATTTCCAGGGACTGCTTGTTTTGGATACACACTAGGGGCAGGACCTGAATGAATGGAAAGGGGAGTCAATTCACATTCTGTGTTGTGGGTGTCTGGTTTTGGTTGTGTGTCACAATGCTTGTTGTCTGCCAGAGCCGGCCTTGTCTGAAGATGGAGTGAATGCATTGTGTTCTCTGAAAGTCTGGGAGTTGCCACCAAACAACATCCACTGTTTTGAGAGTCTGGTTTTGGGTGAACAACCTAAATGCCTGTGGGCCTGATTGGGTGCTGCATGATGAATGCCCTAGTGTGTGATTAGCATACAGAGCCCAGTTCAGCCTAGTAAATGTTTTTTTGTGTATATCAGAAGACCCCTCACTTACTACTGTGTCAGAAGCTGCAAGTCGAAAGCTTGCATCCTGAATCCAGCTGGAGGACGAAGTCTGCAGCTGTAACTCTTCAAAAATGCAAAGGCTGCTGTGCTGATTCAAGGACTGATCAAGAGAGGACCTGGACACGAAACTTCTTCCATTTTCCATGATGGGACATTGCGCAACTGTTGTTCACCCAAAGTGTCCTGCAAGCCAGTCCTGAGTGCCTGCCATCCCACAGAGGTATGTTTGTGGGTCCAGAAGACAAGTGATCAGACTTCCTGGGGCCAAGATGTCCACCAAAATTGTCCTGGTTCCAGAGGCTGTCCATGTCAAGAAGAAAGCAAGATTGCTGTGTATCACCCAGAAGAGGGCTGAAAAAGTCCAGTGTCACCACTTGCAGAGAAGTGCCTGCTAGTGGGCCTCCCACCATTCCAAACCGAAGAATGAGTCCTGAGGGTTTAAATTAGGTGGTGGCCCGAAGTGAAGTCCAGTGCTCTAGTCCAAGTTGTAAAAAGCCATTCTGTGTTCTGTGCTGAGGCTGCAGCACCGAAGAACCAAATGGCAGCCATTCGTGAAAAACTGAAACCAGACACCTACTTTTGTCACTGCACCATTGCCAACGAAGATCATTGATGAAAACCAAAGGACTCATCCCAGCTCCCAAGCCGTGTCTAGGTCCAAAGTGAGTTTCAGCTTCGTGGAACATCCACAGCCGGCATAGCAACCCGACCAGGGAGACCACCATGCCAGACCTTCACTGCGGCCTTTCTGACACTGCTTGATTGGTTTCTCCTGCTTGACAGCAATGATCCTGTGGCTTCTTCTTCCAGAGGGGGACCATCCTCTTGGGGCATCATTGAGTAAATCTGAGAGACTCCACCATTTCTCCTTCGAAGGCACCCAAGGTGCTGTGATAAGGAAGAGGGGCTTCCTCCATCAGGGTCCATCCAAGGATCCCAGATTCGTCTTGGGTCTGGCTCTCCAGATGCTTCCCAGGCACTTTGGCGTGGTAAGGATTGGACATTGACATAAAAGCAAGGTATACCTTACCTTCTCTTACAGGTTTCCCAGGTGGGGGAATCTCCACACAGAATTGCATTCTTACTCTGAAACGTGTTCTGCCACTGTGCTAGGATAATTTCCCTATGTTTCTACACTTGTGATTTAAAGTTAAAACAGTGTTTAGTAATTGTAATGCTATTTAATAACTGTTACCAGTTGGTGAATTATTGCTGAACTAAACATAACTTTGGTACCACATAGAACTATATATATGTTGTGAACTATTTGAGTAGAATGTCATAGTACAAAGTGATTATTATTTATTTGTATATATCTACATAACTTTTATGTTAGTAAATAAAAGAACTTGGGTAGCACCTAGCATAGTGTGTGTACATTCCTTTGTGGTGGCTTGGAGATTCACTGTAGCTAAGAACCTGCCAGCATCCTCTCCCTTGAGTCTAAGCCTTGGTTGCTCACCCACGTTTACCAAATCAGAGACTAAGCTTGGGTGCCACTGCGTCTCTAACCCAACCATATAAGGGGTCGTATTACAGATAGCCACCTCCTGTCTTTACACTGGTGGCAGAGCAGTGGGATCACTGGTTTTAGTACTCAGCGTTTAACCTTGCTACATACAAAATATCTACACTAGAAATGTTTAGTAGTAAATGCTAAAATATATCACTTGAAACAGTGGAACCTATTGCTAATGGTAAACTAATGAGACTGAGCTTCGAAGCTTTACAGATTGCTTGTGAAGAGAGGTATTTAGATTTTGAGGATACGTCTATGGATGATCCCTTGAGAGAGGACAAATAATTAACGAATGTTTGCTTGACTTAATACTCTTAACGATAGAGGAATTAGCACATTATATTAATACTATTACTGAAGATATTCATCGGACATCTTTAAAAATGAGCTGTCTGTCTTACATGGCGCGTTCAAGAGCTGGAAAGAGGGAGGCTTAATCTTGTTAGGGCAACTCTATGCCGAGGGCCAACCACGCTCCTTCGAAGACTGCAAAAAATAATTTAAACTCACTGAAAGGGATAGATTTGCATACATCCAGCTTTCCCACTGGATTACTCACCCCAAAATAAGGGAGAAAGCCACACGGTCCCTAAGCCCACTTAAACTTACTATTGGGGAACCCATCCACAAGGGAGGGATTTCAAAATTGTACAGACTTTTGCGGGAAGATCTCCTATACCCGCACCGCCCGGACTACATGTCCCGCTGGGAGACTGACCTAGGTCTCCAGCTGGATGACGTGGCCTGGATGGAGATTTGGACAAGAAGCCGTGCCTTTTCCAAATGCGTGACAAACAATGAATGCTCACTGAAACTGTTGTTTTGGTGGTACTCAGATTTACCACTTCCAGGCCGCAATCTCCCCCACCTGTTGGCGAAGGTGTGGGGCGCAAGGCTAGTATTTCCATATGTGGTGGCACTGGCCCCTAATAAGGACCTTCTGGGTGAACATTATAGAGGTGATCCAGGAGGTTACAGGGAGTCGCCTTCTGCTATGTCCAAAGTCCCTGCTGCTTGGGGCGCCATGTGGAGGGGTATACCCAAAATCGGGGAAACAGGGAAAATGAATGACCCATTTGTTGCTGGCAGCGAACATTACTATCGCCCGTTGCTGGAAATCGACAGAAGGCGCGGACCAGGGGAAATGGTGGATGAAAGTCTAGGAAGTCTTGGTAGCAGAGAGAGTTTCGGCTGCAAAGGAAGGGAAGCTCCACCAATTCCAGGCAGTCAGGGCACCGCTTCTGGATTATGACCAAATGTTCCCAGCCCTGACCTTCAAACCATGGCTGATACAGACATACCTCGACCCGGAGGGAGATAGGCGAGAAAAATGGACCGAGAGATGGAGGGACAGGAGGCGGGGGGATGGAGAGGAAGAAAATGAATTATTGCAGTCAGTTTTACATCCCTGCAGAGGTTGCTATATGCTGTTATGTAATGTTGTTGCTCCAGCTTTGAAACTAATAAAAATATGTTAAATTAAAAAAAAAAAATAAGCTGTCCAGACTTCTTAGTAATGAACACCTGACAAAATGTTTAGAAGACACTAATCAGAAACTTGAAAACTATAAGACAGAGTTAGAAACAAAAAAAGTCTGAAAATAACGACAGGAATTGTCCTGGAAGTTCAAACAAATTTGTAAAGAATGTTTTGGAATTATGCAATTGTGCCCATCTAGGCTATCGAAATATATGGCAGGAGCGACCTTGAGTAAGGACAAATGAATATCCCAAACATGTTGGGTTGTTTAAAAGCCATACATAGTTAAAAAGAAGTGTAGTCTGGAAGTGAAGGAAACTGTCTGGAACACATTTTGTATATGCATATATGTGTGCTTTATATGCATATATGTATGCTTTATTTTGAAAAGAACAACAACAAATGTATGTATGTATGGTATACATAAATGTTAAATTGAAGATCACAAATATTGTCTGATAGAATATGATTTGTTTTAAAGTCAAACATATATTTTTACAGAAAACATTCTCGAATCATTGATTGTGAAGGGTATTAATTTATTGAACGGTTTATCCCTAAAGGAGTGCAATTGGGTGACTCGTGTTCTTCAACAAGTCCTTGTTTTAGTGATATTGTAATTTGTTCTCCCATTGAGCCATGGGAGACACCCAATTGCACCTGAAGACATTCAGAATAAACATAACACTTTGAATGTAAAGTACTACTAGCTCTGCACTCCCACATGGTATTTTTTGATACTACAGATTGTATCAGTGGGATTACCACCTTTCCTGCCATTTCTATTGCAAAATCCAGCACTGCTCTTCAGGGGGATGCCCTGAGTCTTGAACTACTGAAGTTGGAACTGCAAAGAGAAATGTTAGCCTTTGTGAAGGCATTGTGAGCCAGACACAGACAAGAAGTTCAACTTTATCCCAACAAAGTTTTATTTAACTTAAAAAGGCACAGTGGAGTAATGCCTAACTTCCCCTATGCTAAGTTGGGATTTCCCTACCTAAAGAAAACTAAGGATAGTCTGTGACTAGAAATCCCAAGTAAAACTTCTGTCTGTGTACAAAACATATGCTTGCTCTCACAACTAACTCCATACAATGTGTATGGATGTCAGCATCAAAAAATGAATAGTGTTCAAAGTAAAGTTCAGAACTTCCTCTAGCTCTTTGGCTCGTGACCAGCTCCCCTTCCTCAAGTTCAAAGTAGTTCATCAAGTACAGGGGTTCCATTCCCCAAGAGTTCAGATCTGCCAGCTTTCAAAACAACACTTGACTTCAATATCACAAGAAGGTCTTTGCACAACCCAAGCTTCTTTACAGGTGTTTTCAATGATGTTTCCATTGAGGGCCACACGGTCTAGGCGCAGTTGTCGGACCACATGGTGCACCCATTCTTCTATTTTTTATTTTATTTTTATAGTTTATAACAAACCTTTAAAATATGAAGTCATCAAAAGCAAAAAATCAGATTGATTCAAAAGATGCAATGAGAATAGATACTCAAGTATTCAACACAAATGAACACAGAGGAGCTTGATAAAAAATGAATAAAAGAATGACATAATTCAAATAAATGAAAGCTTCATGATTCCTCAGTTAGCCGTTTGTTCAAAGCTTCCAAGAAGAATGTTAGAGCCAATGTTAATTTTCTGTCAGTTTCATCAAATAAAATATCAAATAAAACTTGCCACCAATCCTCAGTGGTTAAACTTGGTCTTCTCAGAATGATGTTCCCCAAATATCTAGTTCTCTCCATACGCAAAGCTGTGCAGAATATGGTAAGATCTTTTAGTGTTTCATCATGTAAACCGCGCGGTCTACAGGTTTTAGGGATTACATCATTTTTAATCCACAGACATTCATGCTCTTTTGTTTGAAACAGGTTCAAGCGGAATTTCATGTCGAGATTTCTGCGGCTAGAATCCGGAAATTGTTTCAAATAATTTTGAGTTTCATTGACTGCTCCTTTCACACTGGGAATGTCTTTCATGATGGTATGATGTTGGCATTGATCTTCTGTTGTGATCCAATCTCTTTTCCACAGGAGTTTTTTTACATGATTCGGGTTAGTATGTAGGGTATCAATGCAAGTATCCAGTTCGTTTAGGATCATCTTGCATTGATTAGCCCATAGTGCTAGAACCCGCTTTACATTGCCATTTTCTGCATTTTGCAGGATTTTAAACTGAGGAAGAATATTCTTGATTGTGATTTTCCGGTACAGCGTTAACATGTTCCAGCATATTCTGGCATGTATTGAGGTTAGACTAAATTCATACCAAATACATGCTCTAGGTGTCCCTCTAGGCAAACGTAGAACCTTTGTCCAGAAAATACTTTCAAGGGTATTCCAAAGTTGATATGAGCAGCCAAAGGCACTTTCTGCTCCATGTATTAGCGCGGGAACGGCCTTTTGCTTATAAAATGCAAGAACTGGTAGCAATGAGAACCGACCATTTTTTTTGTTTAAAATTGCAGCTTTATTTATTTATTTCCATTTATAAAGCGCGCAGCTGCCCTAGGGCATCGTGGCGCTGTTACATTATATTCACTTGGGTGCAGGCAAAAACAGTGTATAGTTCTCCATTCAGGGTCATACATATTAGGCGATAAATAGTTCCTTGGTTACAGTGGAACAAACAGTTATTTGAATAATATGGTTTTCAGTGCCTTTCTAAAGGCTAGGAGTGATATTTCCTTCCTGAGTTTGGTGGGTAGTAAGTTCTAAGGTTTTGGTGCCAATACTTCAAAGCTAGTACCGCCGGCTTTGGCTCTGTCAAAGACATGGACCGCGAGTTGGTCAGAGTAGAGTTCTCACTTGGGTCTGAGTGATTGTGCAGGCTGTATCCGATCAGATAGGTATCGGGGCGCTGATTGGGAAAGACAAAGACATCTGTGTGTGATTATGAGCGCCTTGAACAATATGCGTTCTTTGATATGGAGCCAGTGGGCATCTTGTCTGGCCTGGGAGATATGCTCTCTCCTGGGGATACTGAGAGTAGCTCGGAGAGAATTATTTTGCGCAATTTGTAGCCTGTTAATGTTCTTGGCAGATGTACCTAGCAGAAGGACATTGCAATATTCCAATTTGGCTCCTATGGTGGCTCTGGCAATGTTGAGACAGTTCTTGGCGGAGAGGTAGGGTTTTACCGCGTTGATGATTTTAGTAGTGTGAGCTGCTGATGAGGAGATGTAGCTAACTTCTCTATTCATGGAGAGGGTGGAGTCAAGAAAGACTCCAAATGTTTTTACTGCAGCTGAGACTGGGATGACAGTGTTTTCAATGCTGAAATTGCTGTATTTGGTGTCCAGTTTTTTAAGGTTTCCTTGGGGCATACAATTTGGAGTTCCATTTTGTCCCCGTTAAGGCATAGGCCGTTTGCCGCCATCCAGGCCTGGATGATTGCATATGTCTGCTGTAGTGTTCTGAGGTCTTTCTCTTAGTCACCAGATAGAGGGAGAAGTATTTGTGTGTCGTCGGCATAATTGGTGAACGTTATGCCGAGACATTCAAAGTCATTAAATAATAGTAGGGTGAAGAGGTTATAGAGGGTTGACGAGGTGCATGAGGCACTCCACATCTGATGGGAGAGGGAGTGGGTGATGCCTGGTCTGAGAAGACCCTCATGGCACGGCCCTCTAAGAAGGAAATTATCCATGTCGAACGCTGCTGATAGGTCAAGGAGCAGGAGAAGCGCAGCTTTGCCTTTGTCCATGTTTTCTAGGAGCTGATTTTTTAAATCTAGCAAGGCTGATTCTGTGCCATGCCCTGGGTGAAACCCAGATTGTTTCTTGCCCAGGATGTTGTGGAATTCCAAGTAGGCTTGTATCTGTAGGTAGGCGGCTTTATCAAGAATTTTCAGAAGGAATGGCACAGTGGTGATCGGTCTGTAATTGTTGGGGGAGTCTGGATCAAATGTGGGCTTTTTTAGCAGTGGACAAACCCACGCTTCCTTAAGGGAAGAGGGTACTGCTTGATTTGCTAGTTGGTGGCATTTTGTTTGTATGCTCCCAACCCAAAGGGCATCATTCAGATTTGAATTGATCAACATGCCCAAGTATCTGGTGCTAGTTGTAGTGATGCCATTTTCATGATGCCATCGGAATCGACTTATCCGCCTTTTGGTGTTACCTCTTAAATTTTCTAAGATTAGAATTTCCGATTTCGAGGGATTAATAGTTAGTCCGTTGGTCTGGACGAACTCTTCTAGCACATTTAATTTTCTTTGCAGGCCTATATGGGTCACATCCAACAAAATTAGTTGATCTGCATAAAGTAAACAGCTTATATGAGATCCCTTAATTTTAGGTGGAAATGCAGCTGAGCTATCAAGGTTCTGAATAATGTCGGACAAAAAGAGGGTTAAAATGATGGCGGCCAAGGGGCATCCTTGTTTAACCCCACAATAGGTGGATATAGGGGAGAATAATTTGCCTGATCGGTCAAACCCAATTTGGATCTTTGTGTGCATGTGAAGTTCTCTGATGGCCATAAGTAAGCTAGATGGACACTTCCAGCTGAATAATTTAGACCATAAAATTTCACGGTCGATACTATTTAACGTGTGTGCGAAATCAATGACTGCAAGATAGATTCTTCACTCTGTTCTTAGTGTTTCCATTTTCATAATATTCACCATAAGGAGATTTAAGCCACATCCAACCCCTTTTACAAATCCAGTTTGTCTTGGGTCTATGTGATTGGTTGTGAGACTCCATTCCAATAGTTGGTGCTGAAGGATGGTCGCATACATTTTCCCCAGCACATCAAGAAGTGCAGTTGGTTGGTAGTCCTTGGGATTTGCTCTGTTTCCTGTTTTTGAATACTGGAACAATGGCCCTCATTACAAGTCAGGCGTTAAGGGGTTAACGGCGCCGTGAAGAGCGTTGGCGCCGTTAAACCCTTAACGCCTGATTCACACTTTAACGCCTGCTTTTTGCAGGCGTTAAAGTCCAAGGCGCTAAGCGACCTTGGTACTAATTACAGCACCGTAATTTACGGTGCCGTAATTAGCGCCTTCCCCATCCCCATTATGCCCTATGGGGCAAAAATGGGAATGGGGAAGGGCAAATGGTGAATGGGGAATTACTGCCTACTCACCTTGGAATGGGGCGGTAATTCCGCCATCCACCATGGCGGAATCCGGCATGGACCATGGTGCTAATAGCACCATGGTCCACCGCCTGCCTTGTAATGAGGGCCAATGAGTGTGCTTTTCCATGATCTCGGGGTGGCACAAGTAGCAGCGATCTTGGTAAAAAGCATATAGCAAAAATCAGCCCACTGTTCGGCATTACCTTTTAGGGTAAGGTTTGTCAGTCAGCCCATCAGGCCCAGGAGCTCGCGATGAGCTTAGATTTCTGATGATGTTCAGAATGTCGCTCTTCTCAAATCTGAGATCACACTGGTTCAATTTGGGGAGTATTGGCTCCTTTGTATTACCCTTTTTGCAATATAGTTCATTATAATGAGTAATCCATTCATGTTCCAAGACCATATTCGACTGAATAGCATGCTGGGAGCCCTCAAGTTGGTTAATAATGCTTCAGAAGTTCCTGCTGATTTTATTTGTCTTTTTGTCTCTTTTATTTTCAGGATTATTTTGTTTCAGGTATGATCGAATTTGCATTCTCATTTTGCGCTTCTGTTTCAGTACTTCCAAGTCAAATGTGTGTTTAAATTTAAAACCAGGCTTTCGTAGGCCTTGTTTTCTTTCCTGAAACTGAGCCAACAGATGACGATATTACAGTTCATCAGCTTCTCTTTGGTAAGCGAGTTTAAATGACTTAACTTCTGTGTCATAGAGTATCAGTCCAGTTCTACAGGAGTCGGTAGTTACATTGAATTCCCAAAGGTCATATGGCTTGATGACGAGCCCAGTGATACATAATTTCATCAAATTATGATCGCTTTCATTTTTTACATGACTTGTAAAGATGATACTCAACAATGTAGACTCTCAGAAACAAAGTAATAGTCTAGAATCGACTCCTGATTAATTTGCTTCCAAGTAGCTTTTGCTGGTACATCTCTTGGCATGTTATCGTTCAACATATGCAAGTTTCTCAATTCCATTTTGACACACCATTGTGCCGGCTCCTTAAGGTAGTTTATGGTGCCATTTAGTTGAGTTTGTTTGGCTTCTATGCAGTTGATGTTGATGCAGTTGATGTTTAAGTCTCCACACAACAAGATTTTTGCTAAATGTGTTTGTTCATTTATATCACCAATTAGGTGAGTGACTAGGTCAATGAATCTTGCTGATTCTGTCGCTTTATGCTGCCAATATACATTGATGACATTAAAAAGATCATTTTTATCCTTTGTTTTGCACTCCAGCGGTACAAGCGTCATCTGGATATATGGGGAGATGTTTCTAGTTTCCATGATTTTAAGGCCAGCTCTTTTTTTTACATGTGTTAAAACCCCAGCCATTGGTCTCCCCTTATCCTTTTTAATAGCTGGATTAATGGCTATTTCAAAAGCGTCTGAGGTTGGAAGTTCTGTTAACCAGGTTTCCTGTACACAGGCTATATCCAACCCTTCCAACCAATTATATTGCAGCAAATGTTTGAATCCTCGGCAGTTCCAGGATCCAGGATCCAAAGTTAATTGTGGATATGAAGGATGGATCCTGGCATTAATTCAGATCTTGTCCCAATAAAGCTTTAGAGATCCAATTCCACTTGTTTGTTTCTTCATCAGTTTGACACTTCGCGTCAATAATTTTGGTTTCTGGGATGGATCCTGTTGTATTACAAGCAAACGTAATTTGAATCTGTTCACCTGATTCCATGATTTGTGGAGTTTTAATATGCGACATCTGAGTAGTTTTTTTTGTCGTAGTCGTTTTGATGCACCCAGTACAGGTCCCGCAACCGGTACACTTCCTTGACTGCTTTTCCTTTGACACCAGTCCACTGCTTCTCCTCAACAGTGAGGTTTGCCTCAATCACATGTGTCACACTTTCCTGACACTGTATTGTGGCTTGTTTAAGCACCTTGTGCTTGTTATACCTGCTTATGTTTCCTTGACTTTTGCCAATGCTTGTTTCCTTATAATATACAGTTATTTGCACTTTCTTGGCTGTGGCCAATGTTGGATTTCGCATATCCCGCATACAGCTTGTTGTGCTCTCTTGGCTTTGCTAGCACTTGTTTCAGTTAATGTAGTTCATTATTTCAATGCAGTTCAAAACTTTCCTTTCAGTAAGATTCAGAATCTTTCTTTCACTCCTCTCAAGGCGCCAGAGTGTTCCCAACTTGCTTTCATTTCGTTTGGTATTCAAAATGCTTTGTTTTCATTGCGTTCGGTATTCAAAATGCCTTTCAGCTGCTTTAACTTGTATTGGGAAGCGGATGAACCTGTCCCACCCCCCTAGGTGCTTTAGAGTAAGGCGAATCCCACAGATACACTTGTGATGTACCAAAGGGGAAGGGGTCATGCTAAGGGACCTTGCACAGAAACAATATTATGCAAAATATAATTACGTAGACTTAGTGCACACATATAAATAGGCACCATATTCAAGTTATGACAAAAGCATTCGGTGCTGCATGGCTGCATGGTAGACACATGCCACAACCCTGGTGAAGAAACCTGAATAGGTCCAAGTGCTGATGAGAGACCTGCGCTGCTAATTTACACAGAGACCCTCCATTGTTCCTCAACTATTGCCAATACATGTTATCCTGAGAAGGAATGTGCCCTGCAAGGCTCTGAGACAGTACCAGGTGCCTCGCAGTAAACATTCATCACTGACAGGCCAAAGTAGGCCTCCAAACCCCACCTAGCCAACAGGAGTTACAGCCCCACAACTGTCCCAGTTTCGAGACCCCCTGACTTCCACAATAGTAAATTACCCCAGACCACCAACCTTAAACCAACTGGCCATAAAAGATCCAAGAGCATGGCTGTGTCATTTTAAGTCCACAATGATAAGATTTGTAATGCAAGGTACAGTGAGGGATAAATTATAGTCCAAAACGAGGGTGGAAGCCTTGGGTGTGGACGATGCAATAAGGAGTGAATGAAGGATGTGCAGGCTAGTATGACCTAAGACTCCACCTGTGCCAATCCCTGAGCCTCCCAGGTGCACAGTGTAATGCTAAAGTAACATTGTTTCATAGTCCATAATTAATTGCTATCTCGACCTTGGTTTCCTGCAGATGATGAGCCCAGGAGATTCCACGTGATGGAAGACGGACGGATGGGGCTGGATCCAATGTCCTGACACTGTCAGTTCTCCAAATCTACCTGGGGGATGGTGGATCACTATGCACCCCTGCTCTTGTAACTACTAAGTTACTATGCTATGGACACATAAACATAAGCTATTACCATAACCATAAGAATAGACACAAAACAAAATAAAATGCACAATGAACACAAAATGAAAACACACAAGTCAGTTTAAATTATAACAATAGAATACATTTATTCATGCACAGAAAGGCATGCTGCAAACACTACTATAATGCAAATCTCGAATTTTCACCTTTTATGCTTTGGTGCAAATCTACAATGCAATGCAATAATTGCAAGCCTTACAGGCTTCTAATGCCAGCAATCCAATAGCCACTTACCCAGTGTATTCATACATATGGCAAGTGTCAGCATTCACCATTCCTCTCCAATCCACACCATTCCTCGCAAATCCACACCACACTTCACACTCTCTCTCTAAGACAATCCCTGTCTGATTTCCCCATATACCAAACCCCAACCTCTGTGTGAGTGTCTGTCCTAATTCCCCATGTACGTGTCTTATTCAGATCGATACTCCCCTCTTGCCATGTCTCTCCTCTCCAGCTAACTCTGCAACCAGCCAGTCAGTCAGGGACAGGCCTCTCAGTGGTCTGGTCTTCCTGCCAACTCTCTCTGCCAGTCTCTCTGCCAGATCGATCTACATCAACTCTCATCAGAATGCTTCCCCTCTCAGAGTCATCTCCATCTAAAACGCCTCTCCTATGCCACCGCCAAACATCTCTCTTCAATCTCAGAGAGCAGCTCCCTCGATCTCTCAATCTCTCAGTCTCTCAGTGTCAGCATACACCTACCTCTCAGTTATAGTGTCAAATGATGTACATGCATTCTATAATTACATTAAGCATTCACTCATACCTCTGTCAGCATTTCTAAATCCGAGCAGTTCCTAAAAGTCTCTGATGCACTGCATGTTCTGTCCAATTACTGCGTGTTATTGTCATCGTGACATTTGTACATCATTTCTATATCATGGCCTTCTCCTGTCTGCATTACAAATCACCAATCTACCATCTCCCCATAGTTCTCTATTCACTCCACTGGAATCCCTCTCTTCTGTCTATCTCTGTGTGCAAAGCAAGCACTCCCTGCATGGCCCAAACCATCTTTGTCTGCGCAGCACAACCCTGGGCTGATAAAGCCTCCTTCTCCGTGTCTCTACTAAGGCAAGAGCCACGTCTAATCTCTGTCTTCTAACGCATTCCAATCTTTCACAGTGTACCATAACAACTGTGCAGTGCTGCGGCACTTCTCTGTGTCTCATTCAGGATGGCTTCAAAATGCCATATGCCTCATGCTTTCTATTCTGAATGTAGTGCCTAACGCATTCACTCGTTCCAAACACTATCTATAATGCAGACTCAATGCATACTCTAAGTGCACACTCATGCGTGTCTCTCTACAATGCATACATAATACATAAAAACATATCTCTACAAGTCTCTACATGTATCTAGCAAGGCACTTCAAATGTAACAGGCCTCATTATATAGCAAATACAAATGCATACAAAGTGGCAGAATAATGTGGATAGTCTAATATCTCTACTAATCAGAATGATGGTGTCACACAAACCTGTGTCTCTGCAGGAGCGATGGACGAGACTCTCTTGGCCCCGAGTCTTCACTTCCCCTGTTTCACCCAGAGGAATACCTGTCAAATACAAGATGTACACTCAGACCTGAATTCACCCGATTCCCCTGGGCCCTTCCCTTCTCTTTACTGTGTGCTGTGATGTCCCCCAATGGGTTTACCTTGATCTTTAGTAGGGTGTGCACTCCATCCTGCATTTGCAGAGGTGCGAGTCACTCATGTGATTGGTGCCAATGTCTGTAGGCTGAGTTCAGATGCCAAACGCTGTTTTATGCCTTCACAGCGAAGCTGAGAGTTCAAGGCACCAGTTTCTTCACTGGCTAGAAAGTCTTTCCCACAAGTGAACGTTGCACGGAGAATGTTGAGTGTCCAAAATTTTCTGTATTGTCTTTATTTGCCGGTATTTTTGTGGGTGAGTAGTGCTGCATGTAGAAGCTAGCTGCTGGTAGGTTTGCGCAGCGCCTTCAATTCGAGCGCGCCTGGTAATGTCTCTCCCTTTCCCTTGCAGGAGAAATTTTGTGGTATTAGCGCCTCGAGTCTGGGTTCAGCGCTACTGGAGACTTGGTAGTTAGGAAGTTTTCACGGAGGCTTTTGGTAAGTATGCACCGCGTAGAGAAAGAGAGCGCAGTGAAATAAGTGTCCACGTTATTGGAGCAAGCGCAATGAATAATGGCTCTTCTTTCTTACAGGGGTTTGTGCGCTCGTGCAACTAACCTGGATACCAGTGTCACAGGAAGATTCGGTGAGTATGCGCAGCGTTACTGATGTGCGTGTGTTAACGCTGTTCTTCTTTGTTCTTACAGGTGCCGGTGTAGAAGTCCCCACTTGACTGGAGATAACTGCGGCATGGAGTAAGAACCAGGTAAGCTGAAGCTGAATGATCCGGAGCGGGTAAGCAGAAGTAGGATGATCCAGAGCAGGTAAACAGAAGCAGGATGATCCGGAGCAGGTAAGCAGAAGCAGGATGATCTGGAGCAGGTAAGCAGAAACAGGATGATCCGGAGTAGGTAAGCAGAAGCAGGATGATCCGGAGCAGGTAAGCAGAAACAGGATGATCCAGAGCAGGTAAGCAGAAGCAAGATGATCCGGAGCAGGTAAGCAGAAGCAGGATGATCCGGAGCAGGTAAGCAGATGCTGGCTGATCCAGAGCACGGTAAGTGTGTTGCTGATACAGCTCACAGTAAGAAACATGAAGCACAGGAAGAATCTTGGGTGTGGCTTATATAGCCAGCCACACCCAAACAGTAGAGAGCTCATGAGTTATCATGCACTTCCTGTTTGGTAACAGGAAGTGGTAACCAGGAAGTTACTGCAAACACTAGGAAGGAATGAAAAGAGGGATTTGTTATGGGTTCTTTGTGTGCCTATGCCAGGCTTATCAAGCCTCCACCCAGCTTGCCCCAACTACTTGCCTGATACCCATGACAGATGGATAACTAATCCCTAAATGGGTAATGATTCTGTAACAATGGGTAATGATTCTCTAATGATAACAAACCAGGCTTCTCCATACAACCTGGTTTCACAAATCTCTCCTCTTATCATTATATAATCATTACTAACAATTTTTCAAAACATGTCTCAATGTGGCATGCTAAATCAAGAAAAATTGCAAAGGGAAAAAACATTCTATCTCAATAATGCAAAAAAACCCAAACAAGCATTTCACTCTATCAGTGTCAAGCAAAAAATTCAAATGCATAGCTGCAAGCATGTCAGAATTCAGAATGGCATTTTCAAGTTTCTAATGCAATCTCTAGTGTCAAATCCTAGCAAAAAGTCAAGTCGAAAATGTCTGCAAGCAGATTATTCATAACGAAAATGCAATGTGTTCTGTGGACATCAGGATGTATTCAATTTCAGTGTGTCAAGCACAAAATGACAATATCACTTGCACATGTGTCAAGGGTTCAAAGCATTCAATGTATACATTTCAGTGCATTGGTCATGCAGGCCAATTCAGTTACATTTCCAGTCTAAGTCATTTCCAGTCTCTCACTGCATGTCAGTCTGTGATCACTTCATGTTGTAGCCAAACAGAACAGTATGTGTGTCCTCACATCTGTGAAAAATTCCAAGTCAGTACAGATCCAGTTTTAATGCAAACGTCTCAGCCAAGGAATGTCAACAAAGCATGTCAACAAAGCGACGTATCAACAAATGGTTCACAAATGCCAACAACGAGCGTGTGTGTTCAGCAAACAGACAATTTCAGAGACAGATTTCAGAGCCTCACTGTTGCAAGCTCTTCTCACAATAGGTGACAGATCTTTTCTTCAGAGCAATCCATGCTCACTGCTGCAAGTTTCCTTTGTTGATGCCAATCAAAACAGATTCTCAAGCATTTTCCTCTCTTTCCCTACCTCCAAAGCTCTCTCTAGTCTATCCTCTTGATACCGATGTATCATTCAGATGGCACTCATTCCGAGTGTAACAATGCAAAAAATTCAGATGGCAACTCTCCAGTGGCAATTCAATGCAATTTCAGTGAGCCTTCACATAGGCCAAAACTCCAGATTCAAATTCTCTCTTCCCTTGCCAGAGCATGCTGTTGCCAGTATGCAAGTTTACGCCATGCCAGTCCCTGCTCTTCTCATGAGGGACCAGCCAACGTTGGATGCAAGTGCAGATTTTGAAGCACAATAGTGTCAGATCAACGCTCTCTCTCTTCCACAAGAGACAAAGCTTCACTGCTTTTCAAATGCAGTTAGCACTGGTAATTCAAATGCCTTCCACAGAGCGCGTCTTCATGCTCATTCGCATTTCTCTCCTCTCCCCTAGCCCCAAACTTGTGTCTGGTTCTGGTTCACAAAGTAAGGCCTTCCAATTGGATTCTCTTCTTGCTGCAGATTACAAAACAGCCCACAAACAATTTGCCTCCTTTGATGAACATCTTTCACTCTTGTTCTGCACAGAATGCAGCAAGATGTCGATTTTCAAGTCAGTCACTCACGATCTTCACTTCCCATGGCTTCAGTTGTCATGCCAGGAAATCAGGTAGTAATCAGGTCTTCTGAGTACCTTCTCAGAGCACAGCCATTGATAAAGCTACACCCTAAGGCCTCAAACCAGTCGGTCGCCATTCCCCAGAAGTCCTGCTGCAAAGCGTAGGTGTCAAATACCAATGTCTTTTCATTGCTGCTTCAAACAGCCATGATGCAAATGGTGTCATCAAGGTCTGGTCAATCTTTCCGTCTTCATGTTGCTGCCAATCATTCATGGTGTGGTCAATTCATGCAAAGAAATCTGGTCAGTCATCAAAGCGATCTGATCTCCAAATCTCGGTTTGGTCAAGGTGGCTCACCAGATGTCATGCAAGGAAAACAGAAGTGCAAGTATCAGTTTAATCAGTTTCAGATGTATTCAAAGCCAAAAAACAAAACAGCATTTCTCAATTGTGCTTCAGTGCACATAGCTAGTTCTAAACTCCCCATGTCTCTCAAAAGACATCAATGCTAGTTCTCTCAGTGTCTACCCAATGTCAGTCAGTGTCTAATTCAGTGTCAGTGCATCTGTCTAACCATGCCTGTCTCTCCAAACTGCATAATGAATTACTCCCTTCATTTCTGTCCTTCTCAAAACAAAACAGGACAGCCCCCTTCACATAGTTCAGAAATGCAAATTCAAATTCAAGATTGCATTCCTCTCAATCAATTGCACTCCATGTCCTGAAAAAGCATTTCTCTCTGTGTCATTTTCATGTGTTCTAGCCACAGACTCCCCTTTCAACATGGCGTATTCACAACACTGAATAACTAAATGTTGACAAAACAAATCGATGTCACTCAAATGGACACTTCTTCCTGCATGTGCAATGCAATTCAGGTTCAATAAACATTCCTTCCCTTCTCTACCTACTCCTTCACAACAAAAGTCTGCTAATCCCACGCAATGTTTCTGCATAACGTAAACAACCCTTCTCTCCATGCAGTCAGTCCGAAAACTCAAAAAATTCCAAAAATTCAATATCTCAGAACATCCAAATTAAGCACGATTCACGCGATTAACTATCTCCTTCATTGCTATCCAAGTTTCTATGTCGATAGTCAAATCAAGATTTTCACTCCCTAACGTAGGCAAAGGCTGCTCTTACCAATTCTGCAAAAAATGCCATTACAAATGTCATTACTATTCAAATCAAAGATGTTCACCATCTCATCTCTTCTCACAAACCCAGTTTGCAAATGCTTCACATAAATGCCTTCATTCAAATATCTGCTTCCATGCAAAGATGTCTCCAATGATACAGTTTCATAATGCAAATCTTCATAGAAAAACCCTCTATGCATTCCCTTCATTTCTCTAGTCAAACTGCACATGTCTGTCAAAAATGCACTCTCCATTTCCTCTTCATAGCAAACATCTTGTTCAATGTGTTGCTCTGCTGTTGCTGCAATCTCTGCCGCACTATCAGTGGAACAAACTGTCTGGGTCACACTATTTCTGTCATTATTCTGAGGTAATTCTCCCCACGAACAATATTAAAATGTTCTCCATGCACAACTTTGTGCTTCACCTCTACCAGGTTTTCTCTAGGAACTCTGTTCCCACCCATCACTGCTGTTGTCAAAGGTTTCAATGGGTAATTCAATGTTGCTGAGACATCTTCCCAGTTATCAATTACATGTCTGAGATGATATATTATTGCTCGCAAGTCACCAATATATGGGGCCTCGTTACGAGGTGGGCGCAAAGGGATACCGGGCACCGTTAAGGACATGGGTGCCAGTAATCCCTTTGCGCCCTATTACGAGGTCCCTTAGCGGGTCCCTTCCTTAATGCCTGGTTTCACCAGGCGTTATTGGAGGGTACCGGTAAGGGACTTCAGAGCTAATAACGGTACCGCAATTTGCGGTACCGTTATTAGCGCCTTCCCATTGAGCCCTATGGGGGCTGAAATGGGAATGGCGAATGGCTTTTTCAATGGGGACATACCAGTCCCGCAAAGGTCGGAATAGACCGGTAAGTCCCCATTGAACGAGGGCGGACATGGTACCGGTATTGGAGGTAGTCCTGGTGCTAATAGCGCCAGAACTACCTCCAACCTCGTAATGAGGCCCATGGTGTCATTTCTGTTCCTGCTTCTTCACTATTCTCTCTCAACCCTTCCATCATTATGGTTGGTGCCGGCAAAACTTCCCAGGCATCAAGCATATGTCTAAGCTGATTTCTTATTGCTTTCAAGTCACTAAAAAATAAGCTCATTCTGCAGTTCTATTCACCCTCAGGATTTTCTTCAACCAAACCTCACAGCTTATGTGAGTTTCAAAAAACAAGCTTCAAGACTTCTCTAAACATGCAGATACAGTCGTCGACTTGCCAAAAATGTGCACAAATTCCAACCAACAGAAATCCAAAACAAAGGTCAGATTCCAATTAAAATGTCCACGGTTGACTTCAACAAAGGTCATCAAGCATCTACAAGAATAACACGATTCTCTAGCTTGACAAATGATTGTGCAATTATTTTCAAAACTGCCAATCAAAACAATTGCTCTGGGCAATTCAATACAAAAACAATCTGGATTTCCCAAAACAAAGGAGTCAGACAACCACGTCGTTCAGACGGACAAAGCTGTGGACTCAGAACATGCTCGCTTTAATACAAAAGGATCCCCAAGACAAAAACATCAAATATAAACATAAACACACTCCCACAAACTCAATAACCGTGGACAAAAAAAACAGCTACAATAAAACAGATAACACAGCTGCACACGCAAACATCATTTTCGAACCTTGCCTTCAGCCAAGTCGATTAGCGGATCAGAAGTCAGCTGCCAAAAATCTGCAGACTACACATCTGTTCCAGCCCTCATCGATATCAGCTTTGGAAGGAAGGGCCACAGAGCCGGGCGCCATTTGTCAGTTCTCCAAATCCAAATCCTCGGGGGTGTGGATCACTATGACCCCCCCGCTCTTGTATCTCAGGGCAATTGTGCACTGTGTTACTGCTAAGTTACTATGCTATGGACACACAAACATAAGTTATTACCATAACCATAAGAATAGACACAAAACAAAATAAAATGCACAATGGACACAAAATGAAAACACACAAGTCAGTTTCAATTCTAACAATATAATACAGTTATTCATGGACAGCAAGGCATGCTGCAAACACTACTATAATGCAAATTTCGAATTTGCACCTTTTATGCTTTGGTGCAAATCTACAATGCAATGCAATAAGTGTAAGCCTTACAGGCTTCTAATGCAAGCAATCTAATAGCAATTTATCCATTGTATTCATACATGTGGCAAGTGTCAGCATTCACCATTCCTCTCCAATCCACACCATTCCTCTCCAATCCGTACCACTCTTCACACTCTCTCTCTAAGACAATCCCTGTCTAATTTCCCTATTTATCAAACCCTAAACTCTGTGAGAATGTCTGTTCTAATTGCCCATGCATGTGTCTTATTCAGATCGATACTCTCCTCTTGCCATGTCTCTCCTCTCCAGCTAACTCTGTAACCAGCCAGTCAGTCAGGGACAGGCCTCTCAGTGGTCTGGTCTTCCTGCCAACTCTCACTGCCAGTCTCCCTGCCAGATCGATCCGCATCAGCTCTCATCAGAATGCTTCCTCTCTCAGAGTCATCTGCATCTGTCACGACCTTATCCCCACCAAGGGCTCACGGGGCCCTAAGGACCTTATTCGGATCCCCTCGGGTGCCTTGGAGCCAGTCCTGTCGCTGTTGGCATAGAAGACGCTTGCTGGGACAGAGTTTCTATGAACAGAGGACAAGCATGGCCGCCCCCATGCGGAATACTGGAGAACTGCATTCTGCGGTCTAGCCTTCAGGGTGGGGCCCGCCCCAAAGACACCTGGGATACTGCCTTGCTATTTAAACCACGCCCGATCAAGGGCACACGCTTCGTGTTATTCTGCATAGCAGCGTGACGCTCATCTGATCCTGCCCTTACCTGCTCTGCAGCATCCATCGGTGTCGAACTCTTCCAAGGCAAGAACCATCGCCATCCTTACCTGCTCTGCAGCTTCCATCGGCTCAGAACTCTTCCAAGGCAAGAACCATCGTCATCCTTACCTGCTCTGCAGCTTCCATCGGCTCAGAACTTATCCAAGGCAAGAACCATCACCATCCTTACCTGCTCTGCAGCATCCATCAGTTTCGAACTCTTCCAAGGTTGAACCATCTCCATCCTTACCTGCTTAGCAGCACTCATTGGGTTCAATATCATCCGAGGCAAGATTCATCGCCATCCTTACCAGCTCCACTGGTAGCCCGGAAGGCCAACATCTTCAAGACATCTTCATCTCATTGGACTTTTGGGAAACATCCTCCTCCAGGTCCTCGCGACCTACAGAACAAAACCAAAATCACAGCTTAGCCACTTGCTAGGACGCTCCCAGCGCCGGTTGGCGTTCTTCTTACCTGTCCTAACCGGACTTCGACTTCCACCGCAGCGCTTGTAACCTGCAACAAGAAGCGAGAAAGACAATTGTGCAAATTCAACTAAGGACTTGCTTGCATCTAAAAGTCATTGCTTTTGCCAGAAGGACTTACCTGAAAGAAGGAGTTGCAGCCGGTCTGAACTCCGGCCCTCGCCAGTGAAGAAACTCGGCGGCAACGGTGCCACCTTTCGACGCGCCCCTGCCCAGCGCGACAGGATGGAGAGCGCACCTTTATAGAGAACCAGAGTCGTCCCTTGATTATCCAGGTCCCAGGACAGGCGAAAGGTTCCCAAGAGCATTCCAGCTATTCGAGAGGCACCCCCGAGGACCAAAAAGGTGAGCGTTACACCATCTAAAATGCCTCTCCTAGGCCACCGCCAAACATCTCTCTTCAATCTCAGAGAGCAGCTCCCTCTATCTCTAAATCTCTCAGTCTCTCAGTGTCAGCATACACCTACATCTCAGTTATAGTGTCCAATGATGTACATACATTCTATAATTACATTAAGCATTCACTCATCCCTCTGTCAGCATTTCTAAATCCGAGCAGTGCCTAAAAGTCTGTGATGCATGGCGTGTTCTGTCCAATTACTGCATGTTCTTGTCATCATGACATTCGTACATCATATGTATACAATGGCCTTCTCTTGTCTGCGTTACAAAACACCATCCTACCATCTGACCATATTTCTCTATTCGCTCCACTGAAATCCCTCTCTTCTGTCTGTCTCTGTGTGCAAAGCAAAGCACTCCCTTCATGGCACCCACCATCTCTGTCTGTGCAGCACAACCCTGGGCTGATAAAGACTCCTTCTCTGTGTCTCTACTAAGGAAAGAGTCATGTCTAATCTCTGTCTGCTTAGAAACTGTTTACGCATTCCAATTTTTCACAGGGTACCATAATAACTTTGCAGTGCCGTGGAGCTTCCCTGTGTCTCATTCAGGATGGCTTCAAAATGCCATAGGCCTCATGCTTTCTATTCTCGAATGTAGTGCCTAACGCATTCACTTGTTCCAAGCACTATCTATAATGCAGACCCAATGCATACTCTAAGTGCACACTCATGCGTGTCTTTCTACACTGCATATATAATACATAACAACATATCTCTACAAGTCTCTACATGTCTCTAGCAAGGCACTTCAAATATAATAGGCCTCATTTTGTAGCAAATACAAATGCGTACAATATGGCACAGTAATGTGGATAGTCTAATATCTCTACTAATCAGAATGATGGATAACTAATACCTAAATGGGTAATGATTCTCTAACGATAACAAACCAGGCTTCTCCATACAATTTTGATTCACAACACCTCCTATAGGGAAGGCTGACCATGTGTAAAGTCTCCCCAACCAGCCATGCAGGTTTTTAATGTACATGTTTGCGTCACTGATGATGATTTGTTCTCTTATAACATTCTGCTTGTACCATTTTTCTGCAGAACGTTCTTGGGCAGCAAAGTTCTTTGCTGGGGTACCTATTTTTTGTGCAATTAAAATAGTTATCCTTGCAGGAATCTCTTGGCCTTTTTTACGTAGCGGCTTGTATTTTTTCTGGTGTGAACGATTGTGAGCGTGCCTTCACTTGGTTTCATTTCATTCGATATTTGAAATGCCTTGCTTTCATATATTTTTATGACTGCCTGCCAGCCTACTCCTCCTCCTTTCTGGTTGCACTCACCAGTGGATTTGATGGCCCCTTGCAAGGTCTTCGGTCGCTAAGGGTGCCTGTCACTCTGTGTGGTTGCTCGTATCATCCCCAGGCAGTCTTCTTGTGGCTCTTGCATAACCAGCAGTGCTTTCTCTGTGAAGCAGGATTCACAAAACCATTTCCCTCAGTCCCGCAGGCCTCCTTCTCACAGCTTGCCATCGGACTCCAGCTTCTTGTGCATTTGTTTTCTGCTACATATGCTCTGCATGTTCCCACAGGTCTCGAGCGCTTCTCCTGCCACGTCACCACACCAGAGAGGTCTGCCTGCACACAGCAGTTTGTGGGCATTCTTCCACAGCTGACTCCATTTGTTTCAGGCTTCCAGCTTTTAAAGCTCCCGCCTTCATTCTCATTACAAAAGGACTACACTGCTCACCAGCAAAGATGTAGCCCTGCTTTGGTCTTGTTGTCCTCTTCTTCGTACAAGTACCATACGGATGCAATTTGGGGAATACGTAAAGGGAATTAGAAGGAAAGGGCTGACAAAAGCCTATGAAAGCTTGAGGGGTGGAGGGTTCATGGTGAAAGGGAAATTGTTGATACCATGTCTCACCCAAGGACGTCCTCTCCCAACTCCACAAGTCTCCTCCACCCAGGTGATCCTCCCTCGCATATCCACCTCAGGGTCAGGATCAAAAGTGATGGCCTTTCCCTGGCCACCTGACACCTCACACTTTTCAGTATAAAAAGTTAGAAACAGAATCTCAGTTAAAGAAAGAGGAAGTGCCAAAGCAAGTGATGTTTAAAGAGAATGTGGGATGTTTTACCCATGCATCCAAGCCCTACCATAAAACTGTGCAGTACTGGCATGGAAAACATCATGATGGCCAGAACTCCCCAGAGAGTGCACAGGGAAACATGAAGAATAGGCTGCCACCCATTTTTGCCTATGTTGTGAGCACAGGAGGGCACTGCCTAAAACCACCATTGGGCTACACACACAGTAGCCTGAAACCATTGGGAATGGCAATGCTGATTGCCAAAAAGCAACTCAGAACTGTGGGGAATTCATTTTCTTAATCCCAAAAATGGTTGCAATACCGGTACTCACCCCTATCAGAAAGCCGGCGTTTTAAAACCACCAGACTTTTGTGTAAAACTGAACAAATGAACCGAAACCAGGCCAAGGAAAGACTTGCTAAGAGGTGGATACAATATAAAACTATATTTTGAAATGACTTGAAGGAAGTAATTATTTAATGTATATGGAAAAAGTGTAAGTTTGATTTAAACTGGGAACTAAAGTGACATTTAGCTGAATTCTGCCTGACAACTACCCCCGACAGGAGAAACCTGCTCAGCCACTTTTCCCAGGCCTGGCTGCATCCTGCTGCCCCTGCCAAAAGGAGCTCACACCTCCCTGATTGAATTAAGGGAGGGGACCTGCAGACTGCAGGAGGTTGAACAAAGCCTTGTCCTGGACTCAGGCAAATGTTATATTAAGGGGGCTGTAAAGTGGCTTCCTCTTGGGAAAACTGGGAGGGACAGTGCCTCTGCTAGCAGCTGAGCTTGGGGTAAGTGGATAAACCAGTTATTCCACCCTGTGATGTGGGAAGCCACACCCCTTTTTGACCAGGGCATAATTTTAAAAAGATAGATAATTCATAGTACGGACCTGTCAAAATTATATAAATAATATCATTATTCTTGTGATTTTTCTGTGCACATTTTAAGAGGTGTTAGGACCCTGTGGTATGTTCCTGGGGATAGTAGTGGAAAAAAAGTTGTTACTCCAAAAGTATGCATGTTAAAAATCTGACACTTTATCATCTGTAACCCATATCCCTGGTGCACATTTGTGTAAAATCTGGAAAGGTTTAGATGTCGTTATCTGGATGAAAAGGGGATAATTCTGTCATCAGTGGACACGACATCGTACAAAGACAGGGATCGGATGGTTTGGTGCTACAGAAAATATGTTAACTGGACCTATAATATTAGAAAGATGGTCATAGATAAATATGTATTTGGGTCAGAAATAGATTTGTGTGCAAATTGACCAGAGGAGGATCCTCTGACCCATAAACAGACCTCATCATGATGACAATCCATTTCCTTCCCCAATCATGGGAGAGGGGAGAATTGGGCCAATGACAAGTAGAGAGGGGCAGGCTTAGCTAGGCCCAGGCACACACCCATTTTCAAAACACATAAACAGGGCCACTGAAACCCAGGTAGGACATTCAATTCCATTTGCTGCGGAGCATGCTGACCAACAACTTCACATCCAGAGATCCAGACTTCTAATCCATCAATCTCCAGAACCTGTAGCAGAAATTAACTCCAGAATTTGTAGCAGAGAGGCCTGAATCCACCAGCTGAATCCTCTTCAGCAGGCCTCAAAACCAGCCAAACTATTCAACAGCCAGGCGAGCTGTTTGAATTTTTGCCAAGAATTTTTGCAAGAACCTGTAGCAGTATCCAGAAATCAGTGCTGTATCCGGAACCCGAGAGAACCACAAACCAGACCGTTGTGAGCAGATCCGGTGCTTGACAGACCCAGAGAGCAGAGCTGACCCAGATAGCCGGGACTTCAGAACCACCCGCCGGAAGTCCCGTCCAACCTGACCAGACCGTGACGAGGCCTATTTCAAATTGATATTGTGAGTGCCTAGCAGAACTGTGCAGAACCAAAATAATCTAATCCAAACTATTTTAACCTAAGTAGAACAGCCTCCTAGAAATCGTGTCATCTGTCATTTTTAAAGCTGCACAACTGTCACCTGTCAATTCTGCAGCTGCCAACTGTCACTTGTCATTTTGAGTTTTACTTTAAATCCAAAAATCTACCTTTATTAAATCGTCCGTATCTCTTGAACCGTTTGGGCTAGGAATGTGGTTTAACTTTCATCTGAAAGCTTAGAATCTAGGCTTTCCAACTAGAACAGACTTCCTACTCTGTATACTTTTCCGGTAATCGCGAGACACGCACTCGCGAAATTTACCGCGATTTGCGATTTGGCCCGATTTCTTCATCTGTAGAAATCAGCAGCTTTTTGCTTCTCTTTGCTAAAATTCGTTTGCAATCTGCTGATCATTCATAGAGTATTGCTAAAGTGAGCCTGAACTAATACCAACACGCATCTCCCACTCACCCTGAATCTCTAGAGGGAATTAAAATCAGTTAGCACATTTTCCCGGCCATTGCCATCACATTTAAAAAGCATTTTGGGCCTGTGTTTCAAACTCCTACCTGTTTCCTCTAAGCTTGCTGGGGGGGAACTGAATTTCGTATTGTATTTGATTGCATTCCTGAGAACTGTGTGCTCCTCTTTCCATCTCCTTCCATTTCTTACATTGCATAGGGCAGGGGGGTGAATTGCCAGAGAAAAAGTGATTATCTTATCTTTTGCTAAAATCATATCAAGTGTTTCTGTACTGCATTTTATTCCTAATTGCTTTTCCCTTGAAACCATAAAAGTATTTTTGCTACTTTATCCATCCTATACTAACTCCTCATTGATTGTAAAGAAGTGTGCTAGTGCCAGATTACCCATTGTTGATCAATATCATATGTCCAAGTGTACTATCAGATATCAATTTATTTATAGAAGTGTGATATATATATATATATATATATATATATATATATATATATATATATATATATTTATATATATATATATATTGTTTACATTTTCAAATAAACCTTTTAATTTGCAAAACAAACGTACTTCTTGGCTCAGTGGGGTCAGGGGGATTCTAAGAGGGGGTGTTATACAAGGGTTGTCATCCAGAGTACTGAACTGGATATAAAAATACATCAATAAGGGTTTTCCTCAGCATCCCAGACTAGGCATTGACTTAGCTGTAGTGTTGATTGAATATCGCTTACAAAAGTGGGGGCTCGGAGCCGGGATATTCTGGGTTAGATTTACCACTTGTGCAGATTAATACAGTGTGCCAACTGACCAGATACACATATCCGGTTAGATCACCACGCTGTTTTACACTGTGAAAGCATCCCTCAAAGGAACGCTCCAAGGAAACGGACTGTTTTGCAAGATAAAATACAAACTTCTGTAAGTCAGGATGGAACTCAAATTCCAGAATGACGACCTTGGTAGATATGAAAATAGCCAGAGAGCACTTCTTACATAAGCTATTTGTGAGAGGTGAGTGGACTCATCAGGACCAAACGGTCTGGTTGCAGGCAATCGCGCAACAGGTCACTGAAACAGGGTCAGATAAATGGGGAGATCAGGGTCCCCTACGTGTGGCCCTGAGTGAACTATATATGGCCCCTAAAGCCAAAGATGAGCATATTAAGATTGCCAGGATAGCGGCATATTTGTATCTATATATGGGAGCCATGCAGGACAAATGTGCTGAAGGCCAAGATCTGGCAAATAGGCAACAGATGGCGTTAGAAAAGGCCCAATCTGACCTGGTCTCTTCTGAGCAGAGGCTGCAGAGGAGCCAGGAGTCAGAAAATGATAGTAGGCAGTATATCATTAAAATAAAAGAGGACATGGATATACTGCAACAGGAAAAGACAGACCAGGATACCAGAATGCTGGCTTTGCAGAAGGAGCACCAAGACAGTTTGGACTCCTTACTGCAGAGCCAGAAAAAGCTGGAGCAACAGATAAATTTCAACAGGGTATGCACAGAGCAGGTAGCCACCCTGCAAATCCAACTAGACAGAGAGAAAGAGGAAAGCAATAAATTGATTTTGAAAGACCTGGATACCCAGGCAGAGTTTGATGAAGAACGCCAGAAAGCTTGTGCCTTTCAAAGGCAGAGGGACGACCTGGTGTCACAAATGCAGGCTCTTGGTCAGGAAAGGGATACCTTAGGCCAGGAAGTCTGCCATTTAAAAAGAAAAATTGAAGAAAATCACTTGGCCCTCCAGGGGCTGGGTGACCTCCAAAAAGAGCATCAGGGCTTGCTAGATCACACCAGGAGGGTGGAGGAGGCTCTGGCAAGAAAGGAGCAGGCCAGTAGGGATGGGACTGAGGAGGTAACCCTCCTGCAGCAGAGACTGGCCCAGTACTCTAGGACTAATCAGGAGGCACAGAGAGAAAATGAGGCTCTCTGTCAGCACAATGGTAGCCATGCAGGAGAGACTGATAGAGTCTAGTAAGGCCTTAACTGAGGAACTGAAAGCGCAGGCTCTTGCATTGCAACAGGAAGCAGGGGCGGATAGAGATGAGGTTCGCTGGGAAAGAGAAACTCCTGAGCATAACCTCAGGAGCCCTAGTACCAGAGGCCTTCATCTCTCCCAGTCCCTGGACTCTGCCACCCCCATGTCCCCTCGCGCACATGAGCCCAGGGCCACGGGGATGGAAGATTACTATCCAGCTAGAAGTATGGGGCTCATAGGCCAGTACCTCCCAGGAATGGATGGGCGGGCATCCGGGTATGGGCACCCAAGCACAGTGCAATTTAGTGGGGAACCCCAGGAGAGTAGGCCCACTAAGGGCATCCTGAAAACCTCTGCCCAGTTAGGTCAGTGGGGGGGATACCCAGCAAATCCTGATAGCAAGGAGGGATATAAAGACTCCTCTGAGCGTCACAGGACACAGGAGACCAGGTCCCCACATTCTGCCAGCCATTCCCAGGCTTGCAGAATCCGGGAAAACCTGGAAGATCAGACGGGCACCTCTGGGAGCAGCGCTTCTGAGTCAGAGGATGAATGGACCAGGGTTACCCGAACCAAAAAGGCCAATAAGGCAAAAAGGGCCTTGCTTAAGGACCCATTGAAACAAATAAAGGCAATAAGGAGTGTCATCACGCCTTATCATAAGAACGCCAAGTATTCTGTGGGAACACTTGGAGCTCTATGAGCAAATGATGGAGACTTTCCATTTGAAGGACAGCCAAAGCTATATTCAATATGTAAAGTGGACCTTCTCACCAGAATACTCCAGTTTCTTTGCGGGGCTGGAGGATCAAAACCATTCAAGGTGGTCCACATACAGGGTGGCCATCTTGAAACATTTTTCTGTGCACAGAAATCCTCAAGAGGCTCGCAAGGCAGCCTACAATTTGCAATGTGGGGAGGATCAGGCCCCACAAGAGTTTGTGCAAGAATTAAAGCATGCTTTTGCGCAGACCACCAGAAGGGTGCGCACGGATAGCAGAGAATGTATCAATACGTTTTTCCTTGCCTTACCCAAATACATAATGACCCAGCTTGTGAGAGATTTTCATGAGAAAAGATCTTTAGACTGGGTCATTGAACAGGCTACCCGAATCTATGAGGTGCAGAAGCCCATCGAAAATAAAAATAATGTGCCGAAAACCCCCAAAACCAACAGCACCCCTGCTGCTGCCAAGGTGGCAGAGGTAAAGGTTGCCCCCGTTTTAGATTTAGAGATGGGGGGGCCTAAAAACCTGCCTGCACCAAATAATTCACAGCCCAGAAGGCCCTCGGGCCAGTCACAGACAGTGAGTCGAGGAGGTAGTGCCACAAATGGGGTCCCCCGCTCCTCTGACTATGGAAGTCCCCGCTACAAGGGAAACCGACCAATCCTGGGTTATGTGTGGACTCCTCCAGCCCAAGAGGGGGGATCCAGCCAAGCACCTGACCCAGGGAACTTCCCTCCTAACTTCCCCCAGGAGGGCAGAAATTCACCAAATCCTGGGCAGAACTTTTTCCCCAGGTATCCACCCAATTTCCAGCCCCAAAATCATCCATCCTTCTTTCCCCAATTCCCTGAGCCCAGACACCCTAATCCGGGAGAGGGGAGGCCAAGGGTGGAGGGGTACCCAAATCTTCCCAATCCGGGGTATTACCAGAGAAGGGATAGCTACCCTTCCCGGGATCAGCACAGGGGAGAAAATAGAGCCCCGTATCAGCCTGAGCGGGTTTCACAACTTGAGCGCCAGGTCCAAAATATGGCACGGGATCTGGGTCACATACTGAGGGCTCAACAGAACCCTCAGATGAGCATGCCACCGCAGAATGACCTAAACTCTGGGCCTGGTGCTCCAGAACAATGACGGGGGCAGCACCCCGATAACCCACCGGTTCCCAGGGAGGAGGCACATGGGGAAGGGGGGTGTAAAGCCTTGGAGGAAGCTTCCTTCCCAACTTGTAAACAGCCCCTGGAAAACCAGGAACCGGAAACAAAATCTCCTGCCCCTGAAAGCCTGCCTCCCAAGGAGCAGAGGGGGGGGGGGTAGGAGAAACAAAGGACCCAAAACGGCCCACTTTGTGGAGGAGGTACAGGTCTTCCAATTTGAGGGAGAGGGATCCTCAGAAGATCCTGGGAAAATGATCTTCTCCTTCAGAGATGGAGGAACTCCTCCCAAGGAAAAATCGGTCCCAAGGGATGCCAATTCAGACTGGGGAGATGTGGAGACTCAGCTACCGCCGCCCATCATCTCATCCCAGAACCAACAATACCAAAATCCCCTGGTTCAAACCCATCCTGGTGACTGCCTCCAAAAAGGGGGGGGTGGCCCTGAACCGGAACCAGGGGAACCCACAATGGCTCTGATCTCCAGTTGCCAACTTTTTCTTTCAGATTCCAAAGGCTCACCACAGAATTCTGCCCAAATCTCTTTGCTAGCAATGTCCAAAACCAGAAAGTTAGCCCACCAGTTGTCCAAAAAATGTGCATTATCTGTGCCCCCTTGAGGAGAAGGAGGGAAGATATTATGCCCCGGTACAAGTACAGGGGCAGGCTACAATTTCGGCACTGGTGGACACTGGATCCCAAGCTACCCTTCTGTCCAAAAGGGCCTTTGATGAACTAAATGCAGGAAGGGGGGAGAATTACCGTATTCCTCTCACCTCTCTTCCTGGACAACTGCAGAACTTTGACGCGAAGGAAATTCCTGTCGAGGGGACTGCAGATTTGGACATCAAAATTCGGCGACACAAGGTGAAACACCCGGTCATAGTAGTGACTCCAGAAGGCACCCCTTGTTTACTAGGGAACGACCTCCTGAGAAGGTTGTCACCCCTAATAGATTGTGTAAACAAGGTCCTCTGGACCCAGACTAGCCGACTAATAAAATTAAAACAGAGTGTCAACCATGTTAGTTTAAACGGCACCTGCCACATGGTTGAACAAAAATCTGACCAAGTAGAATTTCACTACCAGAACAACCAAATTCCAGACCTGACAGTAATAGCAGTAGGACAACCGACTGGTGATGGGGAGTCCTCTCTATTTCTCAAAATCAACCTTCCTTCCAGTTTAAGGTGGTATTCCACACTGGAAGGAAACACCCTGAAATTCTTTACTAATCCACAATCAGAAACTCCCACTCCTATAGTCCAGAAAGATTTGAAATCAGCTCAGAGCCTGGCTGATATTCAGCAAATTGGAGAGCAGTTGGTCATCCCTGTTCAGTTAAATGATGGGAAGGACTCTGTTCTCGCTCGAGTGTGTGTGAACAACGGTAAGAGCTTCATCAGCGAAGCCATGTTCCGCCAACTCCCAAAAGATCCAGCCATTCCCACATTTAAACTGATAGACAAATGGGAAATGGACCTGGAAGCACCTAATTCCAAACATCTCCTGCCAAGCAGGTGTATGCTCAAAATCTCCATTGGCAACAAGAGCATAGTCCATAATTTTTGGGTCGTGCGAGACGTCACTGCCGCCTTTTACTTAGGCAGTGACATTCTCAATCGCTTTGCCATTAGTTTGGACCTAATAAACTTCAAAGCTTGGTCCTGATTAGCGGATAATCCCATGGGCTTTGATGATTCAGAAAACGCATTTAGGTCAGCTCAATTGCTACCTTATGCAGTTGAAATTCAGCTCAAAGAGGAAGTCACCATCCCAGAAAGGACCCGACAATTCTCCCTGGAAGTGAAAGTTAAAAGAGGACAAAAATTGAAAAACCCTGATGCTTATATACATCTAAATGCTTCTCTCCAACAGCAAGGGTTAGGGGTAAACCCAACACCATTAGTCAACATAGAAAATGACACCATTCCAATAGAGGTGGATAACAGCAACTTAAAGAGTATTACTCTAGCCGCAGGCACCATTATTGGAATGGCGGTTAATGACCGACATTTCTCCATTGATTTAGGAAATGAACTGTTAGGACCGATCCGCAAGGACTGTTTTGACAGTGACAGTGAGGACAATACAACACCAGACAGGATTTTCACCCGGCATGGGGGGAACTTCCTGGTGTACACTTCTTGCCCTTATGGTAAGGAAGATGTGACTTGTGACTTCAGGAGGGATGAGGTGATTTTCCAGGTCCACGAGGGCTGCCTTTCCCACCTGAAGCCTCCAGTCCAAATCAGCACTCTGACCAGGGACTTCTCCACCCAGCTGGAGGAGGCCGCTGAGATAGCCAAACCAGAAGTCTTTCCAGGCTTCAGGCAGATGGTGGAAGAGAGAGTCAACCTAGCTGATGCCTGTGTGACTCTGGAACAGAAGCAAAAGTTGAAACAAGTTTTCTTGGATTTCCAAGATCTCTTTGCGGTAGACTCATATGACTGTGGTCGCACCGACATCCACACAACAACAATTCCCACGGACCCTGGAATGACTCCAGTGTTTGTGAAGCAATATCGTTTGCCTCTCGCATCCATGGAGTCCCTTACTGAAATAAAATAAGAACCTTGAGTCCCGGGGAATAATCCGTCCAGTACACAGCACCTTCAATAATCCGATGCTGGGAATATTGAAGCCAAACGGCCAGTGGAGACTCTGCGCCGACCTTAGGGAGCTCAACAAACGGGTCCATACTTCCCGATGGCCTCTGCCCTACATTGACCAAGGGCTGGCCCAGATTCAAGGGTCACAAGTATTCACTGCAATAGACCTGACCAATGGATACTGGACCGTGCCTGTCAGTAGGGAGGACCAATACAAACTGGCTTTTACCTTTGGGGGCCAGCAGTACACCTGGACCCGTACTCCCTTCATATACCTCAACTCCGGCAATGAATTCAACATTTTCTTACATAAGGCCATGCCCGACCTGGGTGCGAGGGGTAACCTGGCTTATGTAGATGATGTCCTCATCAAAAGTTCATCTGTGGAGGAACACATAGCGGAGATCCGTTATGTTCTGACACAGTTGAGGGCCGCCGGAGCAAAACTTTCCTTTCAGAAAGCACAGTGGTGTAGAACCCGTGTTAATTTCTTAGGGCATGTGATTACTCCTCAGGGTCTCTGAAGGATCAGGGAAACTGAAGGATCCCACAACTCTGCGGGAACTAAGGAGCCTCCTTGGACTAACTAATTACAGCAGAAAGTTCATTGAGGGCTACGCAAAGATCACTAGACCCCTGATTCATCTCCTGAAGGGGGGGTCAAGTGGAAATGGGGTCCAGAACAATCCGAGGCAGTAAGACAACTCAAAAGAAGCCTCTCACAATCGCCTTGCCTAGCTTACCCTGTCAGAAACAAGGAGTTCTTCCTGGAGACAGGGTTCTCTAATACGTGCTTGACGGCAGTATTATACCAAAAGCATGACAAGGTCAATAAAGTAATCTCCTATGCGAGCAAAACTTTATCCTCTGTGGAGGAAAAATTCAACGATTGTGAGAAGGCACTCCTGGCAACGGTGTGGGCATTGAAGAATTACCGCCCGTTCATCCAGGGGGAACACATAATATTGGAGACTCCACACCAGCCTCTGCAATATCTCCAAAGTGACAGGATCCGGGCCGGAAATTTGAGTAATTCCCGAATTACTTCCTGGATTCTGTCAATGCAAGGCTTTCCTGTAGAAGCCAGATATGGCCAAAACAAGAAGAGTCCCATCGCGCAAGGTCTGGCTGACTTGCATGATTGTTCCAGAGAAAACTGTCTCGAGGACAAAAGTCTAAAAATCAAGGACAACATGGAGGCATACCTTAATTCCCCACACAAAGTCTTTGAAGAAGACAAGTGTGAGGGAATGCCCACTGTCTATGTGGATGGATGCTTGTACCATGTTGACGACAACGGGGAGAAAGAACTGGTGGCCGGCGTAGGGAATGTATGGGTGAATGAGTCACCAGAACCCTCCGCTGGATACAAAATTGGTCCCCGAAGTAGTCAGGTGGCAGAATTTATGGCTGTGCATCAGGCCATCCTCACTGCCGTCCAACATCAACTCCACGAACTAGTCATAATCACAGACTCGGATTATGTACGGAACGGGTTCGTGGAGCACCTGGTTAATTGGAAAACCAGAGGCATGTTATGTGCTAATAACAAACCCCTGAAACTTGGGAAGTTAATCCAAAATATTGATGATCTAGTCACATCGAATGGGATGACCATCTACTGGAAAAATATCAAGGGTCATTCCAAAGTAGAGGGACCAGACAAAACTGGAAATGATTTAGCTGATCAGCTGGCCAAAACCGGGGCCATCCAAGGGGATCTAATAGAAATAGAGTACCTATTGGGGGAAATCCAGGTCACTGCTATCACAGACAAATGCTCAAAATGATCGTTCAACTGCACAATGGAGTAAGGAGACCCCTGATGCTGATTTAATTACAGCTCAGAAGGGGGATCCAATCATTGGTAAGTTTTACCAACACCTTGAGGACCCTGAGAACTTTCCCCTGACGGATACCGATTACATTGGGAAAGAGGACCTAAGAGTGCTGGTGAAATGTCCAAAAATGTTCCGAATCCAAGACGGTTTGCTGGTAAGGAAATCCAAAGCTGGCCACGATCAGTGGGTAGTTCCTACCTCATTCCGAAGCCTGATGTTAAGTCACACCCATGATGCGGCCACCGCCGGTCATAGGGGGTTTCACACAACACTGGAAATCTTAAGAGAGGTTGCATACTGGCCACACATGGGGCAGGACCTCGACCAATACTTGAAGGGGTGTCTTGTGTGTGCACAATTTCAGCCATCATCCCTCACACACCGTGCGCCTCTCCCAAAGAGGGGGATGCACTGCCATGGTCAGATTTGCAAATCGACTTTATAGGCCCTGTAATCCGCTCGTCTAGAGGAAACAAGTACATGTTGACCGTTACATGCTTGTTTACCAAGTGGGTGGAATGTCTCCCAGCCCCAAACTGCAAGGCAGAAACAGCAGCTGCCCTGATGACTAACCACATCTTTTCCCGTTTTGGTCTACCTCAAAGGATTGAGTCAGACAGAGGTAGCCACTTCACCAGTGAAGTAATGACAAAGATGTGGGAGATACTGGGGGTTAAAAGGAAGCTACACATTGCTTACAGGCCAGCTTCTTCTGGAGCATTGGAGAGATATAACCAAACCATTGTGAGCATCTTAAAAAAGTTTGTGGCAGATTCTGGGCCAAGTTGGGATATCCGATTACCTCTGGTCCTAATGGCCATCAGATCTACCCCTTCATCTGCAACCAAAATGTCACCATTTGAGTTGATGACTGGACGCAAGATGGTGCTTCCCCAGCATTTGCTCTACAGGACCCAAGAGCAGACACTGATAAATGCCTCCACAACTCATGAGTATGTGGAGAATTTAAGGAAACACCTGCAACATGCTTTTGCCTATGCTCAGCGGAATCTAGAAAGATCAGCCGAGAGCATGAAGACCCACTATGATTTAAAAACTACCCGAAAGGAATATAAGGTGGGTGATCGGGTCTATCTATACAATTTCCAAAGGAACCAGGCCAAACAGCGACAATTCTTGCCTACATGGAAGGGACCGTTTGAAATTATAGACAAGATCTCCCCTGTTGCCTATAAGATCTGCATCCCCAAAGGCAGTTTGGCAAGGGGGAAGATAAGTGGGTCCATATAAATCAGCTAAAGTGTTGCCATCCCAGGCACACTCTGCAACAACTGGAGGAGTCCTCTGCAATACCAGAGGGGACTGCTCCAGAGTAATTCAATTCCAACCCTAAAATATCCCACATACAGTCTCTAGAATATTATGATTTGGAAAAAAAATGTCTTATAATTGTATCTTGTTTTTTGTTAAAATAAGAATGCAAATGTTTTGACTATAAAATGTATATGGCACCCCACTATATCAATGGTGGGGAAGAACTGTCTACGAATAGGTATTGCCGCTTTCCTTTGTCGTCCTAGGAGAAAGAAAACCTGGAGACTGGCCATGGAGGACGATCCGGGGACCGGGAGCAGAGACCCGAGCGGCCCCGGGTACCGCCCAATCCTCCCATCAGGACCAGCAAGAAGAACTGATTAATCGACTGGAGGGAGGAAAAGATGCTGAACTGTGCCATCTATGGAATTGGAAGAAGAGGAGGCGAACATCCCAGATCTTGCGAGTTCCATCAGTGAAAGGACAGAATGGCCATCGCAAGAGGGGGGGCTTGTGGGATGTTTTACCCATGCATCCAAGCCCTACCATAAAACTGTGCAGTACTGGCATGGAAAACATCATGATGGCCAGAACTCCCCAGAGAGTGCACAGGGAAAACATGAAGAATAGGCTGCCACCCATTTTTGCCTATGTTGTGAGCACAGGAGGGCACTGGCTAAAACCACCATTGGGCTACACACACAGTAGCCTGAAACCATTGGGAATGGCAATGCTGATGGCCAAAAAGCAACTCAGAACTGTGGGGAATTCATTTTCTTAATCCCAAAAATGGTTGCAATACCGGTACTCACCACTATCAGAAAGCCAGCGTTTTAAAACCACCAGACTTTTGTGTAAAACTGAACAAATGAACCGAAACCAGGCCAAGGAAAGACTTGCTAAGAGGTGGATACAATATAAAACTATATTCTGAAATGACTTAAAGGAAGTAATTATTTAATGTATATGTAAAAGTGTAAGTTTGATTTAAACTGGGAACTAAAGTGACATTTAGCTGAATTCTGCCTGACAACTACCCCCGACAGGAGAAACCTGCTCAGCCACTCTTTCCAGGCCTGGCTGCATCCTGCTGCCCCTGCCAAAAGGAGCTCACACCTCCCCGATTGAATTAAGGGAGGGGACCTGCAGACTGCAGGAGGTTGAGCAAAGCCTTGTCCTGGACTCAGGCAAATGTTATTTTGGGGGGGCAGTAAAGTGGCTTCCTCTTGGGAAAACTGGGAGGGGCAGTGCCTCTGCTAGCAGCTGAGTTGGGGGAAGTGGATAAACCAGTTATTCCACCCTGTGATGTGGGAAGCCACACCCCTTTTTGACCAGGGCATAATTTTAAAAAGATAGATAATTCATAGTACGGACCTGTCAAAATTATATAAATAATATCATTATTCTTGTGATTTTTCTGTGCACATTTTAAGAGATGTTAGGACCCTGTGGTATGTTCCTGGGGATAGTAGCGGAAAAAAGGTTGTTACTCCAAATGTATGCATGTTAAAAATCTGACACTTTATCATCTGTAACCCATATCCCTGGTGCACATTTGTGTAAAATCTGGAAAGGTTTAGAGGTCGTTATCTGGATGAAAAGGGGAGAATTCTGTCATCAGTGGACAAAACATCGTACAAAGACAGGGATCGGATGGTTTGGTGCTACAGAAAATATGTTAACTGGACCTATAATATTAGAAAAAGGTACATAGATAAATATGTATTTGGGTCAGAAATAGATTTGTGTGCAAATTGACCAGGGGAGGATGCTCTGACCCATAAACAGACCTCATCATGATGACAATCCATTTCCTTCCCCAATCATGGGAGAGGGGAGAATTGGGCCAATGACAAGTAGAGAGGGGCAGGCTTAGCTAGGCCCAGGCACACACCCATTTTCAAAACACATAAAAAGGGCCACTGAAACCCAGGTAGGACATTCAATTCCATTTGCTGCGGAGCATGCTGACCGACGACTTCACATCCAGAGATCCAGACTTCTAATCCATCAAACTCCAGAACCTGTAGCAGAAATTAACTCCAGAATTTGTAGCAGAGAGGCCTGAATCCACCAGATGAATACTCTTCAGCAGGCCTCAAAACCAACCAAACTATTCAACAGCCGGGCGAGCTGTTTGAATTTTTGCCAAGAATTTTTGCAAGAACCTGTAGCAGTATCCAGAAAGCAGTGCTGTATCCGGAACCCGAGAGAATCCACAAACCAGACCGTTGTGAGCAGATCCAGTGCTTGACAGACCCAGAGAGCAGAGCTGACCCAGATAGCCGGGACTTCAGAACCACCCGCCGGAAGTCCCGTCCAACCTGACCAGACCGTGACGAGGTCTATTTCAAATTGATATTGTGAGTACCTAGCAGAACTGTGCAGAACCAATCTCTTAATTAAAATAATCTAATCCAAACTATTTTAACCTAAGTAGAACAGCCTCCTAGAAATCGTGTCATCTGCCATTTTTAAAGCTGCACAACTGTCACCTGTCAATTCTGCAGCTGCCAACTGTCACCTGTCATTTGAGTTTTACTTTAAATCCGAAAATCTACCTTTATTAAATCGTCCGTATCTCTTGAACCGTTTGGGCTAGGAACGTGGTTAAACTTTCATCTGAAAGCTTAGAATCTAGGCTTTCCTACTCCCTATACTTTTTCCCTAATCGCAAGACACACACTCGCGAAATATACCGCGATTTGGCCCTATTTCTTCATCTGTAGAAATCAGCAGCTTTTTGCTTCTCTTTGCTAAAATTTGTTTGCAATCTGCTGATCATTCATAGAGTATTGCTAAAGTGAGCCTGAACTAATACCAACACGCATCTCCCACTCACCCTGAATCTCTAGAGGGAATTAAAATCAGTTGGCACATTTCCCCTCCATTGCCATCACATTTAAAAAGCATTTTGGGCCTGTGTTTCAAACTCCTACCTGTTTCCTCTAAGCTTGCTGGGGGGGAACTGAAATTCGTATTGTATTTGATTGCATTCCTGAGAACTGTGTGGTCCTCTTTCCATCTCCTTCCATTTCTTACATTGCATAGGGCAGGGGGGTGAATTGCCAGAGAAAAAGTGATTATCTTATCTTTTGCTAAAATCATATCAAGTATTTCTGTACTGCATTTTATTCCTCATTGCTTTTCCCTTGAAACCATACAAGTATTTTTGCTACTTTATCCATCCTATGCTAACTCCTCATTGATTGTAAAGAAGTGTGCTAGTGCCAGATTACCCATTGTTGATCAACATCATATGTCTAAGTGTACTATCAGATATCAATTTATTTATAGAAGTGTGATATATATATATTGTTTACATTTTCAAATAAACCTTTTCATTTGCAAAACAAACCTACTTCTTGGCTCAGTGGGGTCAGGGGGATTCTAAGAGGGGGGTGTTATACAAGGGTTGTCATCCAGAGTACTGAACTGGATATAAAAATACATCAATAAGGGTTTTCCTCAGCATCCCAGACTAGGCATTGACTTAGCTGTAGTGTTGATTGAATATCGCTTACAAGGAAAAGACTGAGAAAACATTGAGAGTCAACGTCTCCAGCTGGAGAAAGCTAATGTAGAAACTACAGATAGACCAGTTGAAAGAGTCAGGTCTTCTGCCACCAGGTTCATGAAAGATTTAGTGGCTGTGTATGTGGAGGGTTCAGATATTCTCCAATTGATTGATGCATTTGGGATGGTTTGTGAGATCCATGATGTTGACCAAAAGGAATGGGCTGTTTGCTGAGTAGAGTAGCTCATGCTGGGTATGACTGTATTCTGAAACTAAGTGTGGAGGAAAGAGTCCATCATGAGTGTATGAAAGCTGCTTTCATTGGCAAGTTTGGCAAGCCACCTAACCAGTACCTTAAGATGTTTAGGGAACTTAAGAAAAGAGAGAGTATATCTTGGGGTGACTTAGTGAGTGCTGAACATATGAACATGATCGGGTGCATTGATGGGTACAACGTGAAAACCTATGTTGATTTGTCTCACCTCCTGTTTTTTGATCATTTCTTTGAAGCTTGTTCACCAGAGCTGCATCAGTATATTGCTGAGCAGAATATTTTAGAACCCTTTAAACTAGCCAAACTGACACTGGCAGCTGCTGCTTGGTGCATCCTGGGACACAATTGTGTGCGTCCCACACTGGGAGCATGGGTGAAATGGGTGAAGGCAGGTCTGACAGATTTCTGGGAACTTCTTGCTTTTTATGTAGGGAGCTGCCAGGGTGGGGGCAGGACACAGCTCCTTCATAAGCACGGCATAAGAGAATGATCATAACACTCTCTCATTCACTTTTTATTCATTTTTTCTTTTGGTCATATAAGTCAGCACTGAGGGACAGGGGTGAAACATTTATGGAGCAAGACTCAGGCACCTACCAAGACAGCCCTGGGACAGCAGTCTACCTCACATGAAATCCCCCTAAGGCTCCTTTGTGAATTTGGTAGGCATTGCTTTATAAAGGTAACTCCATCACTGCGCAATGTTCTGTATCATATGTGGGGATCACAAGTCATTTAGAAGAATCTCTCAGGGAATCCCTGAAACCCCCCCTGCTAGCACAAGTCCAAAAGCAACCATGTCATTCCATATGGAGTCCAAGCAAGGGTTTTTAAGTTTTTAAAATAGCTGCATAGGTGTTTTCCTCACTTGCTTTGTTGTGGGGATTAATAAGATAAAACTGAGTCTGTGCATGCTATGCAAGTAGGATTTCATTTTTTTATTTTATTTATTTTATTCTTTGCTTGTTAGGGGCTTATACAATAACAAATAGTGTTTCAAAGCACCCACTGGGCAGGGATCAAGCAGGAGTGGGAAATATAAGAGCAATTGGAGAAGAGATAAACAGGACGAACCTTCTATAGCTTGTTAGTATTCAGAACGTGCAAGTGCAGCAAGGAAGAAGACAGGTGTCAGTGCTGTGGAGTCTGAGTTCACAGGTGAGCCACAGATTAAGTGCTAGGAATGTTGAGTGCTACACGGCCAGCAGCTACGAGGGGGTAAGTGCAAGCCATCAGGGTGGAGGGTGTAAGTGCAATTGCAAATAGACAGAAGCTGGGCCGATTGGGTGTGGGAGGGCAGGGCACTGAGGATGCATAAGGGTCCAGGAACCAATTGCAGCAACTGTGGGATTAGAAGGGGAGAGAAGGGAAGGAGGAGGCAAACAGAAGAGTTTGTAGGAGCTTCTGGAATTTAAGAAGATCCTGCTCAAGGCACAGGGGGAGGGAGAGGCTGTTGCATAGGAGGGAGCCAGATGAGGAAAGCTAACAACTACCTGCCCTCTGTTTAGCAAAACGCTTTATACACAGAGAGTTATGGCCAGAGGAGCGTAGTGGTCTAGAGGGGGAGTATTTAGTAAGGTAAAGTTGAAGATAGTGTGGTCCCCGGGCCCAGACAGCCTTCTGTTTGATGCAGAGGGATTTGAACTTAATCTGTGCAGCAACTGGGAGCCAGAGAAGACTTTTTAGTGCAGGAGAGATGTGGTCCCTGGGCTTAAGGCCAAGTATAAGTCTTACTGCCCTATTCTGGATTAGCTCGAGGGGTCGCAGAGTGGAAGATGTTAGAATCAGAAGGAGGCTATTGCAGCAGGCAAGCCTAGGGAGAACCGGGGCTTGGGTGACATTGAGCCTCTGGGGGAAAGTGAGAAAAGGGAGAATTCCTTTGAGAAGGAAGAGCTGAAAGTGGGACTTCTTGGCAATTTACTGAGTGTGAGGGACGAAGGACGAAGGATAGAGATGAGTCGAAGTTGACACTAAGATTTCTGTCTTCAGAAGAGGGCGCAGGGGGAGAGCCCGAAGAGGAAGGTAAGAGTGAAGGGAAGAAGGAGGGAGCAGGGATCCGAGGTGCTGCACAGATTGAGTTCAAATCCCTCTGCATCAAACAGAAGGCTGTCTGGGCCCGGGGACCACACTATCTTCAACTTTACCCTGGGGGACACCATAGGTGGAGAGGGAAGTAGGAGAGGAGAAAGGGCTGAGGATGACTTGGGAAGAACAGTTAGTAAGGAAAGATGTCAACCAGTCCAGTGACCATTAAGATATATCAAGGGTATCGTGGAGCCTTTGTATGAGGATGCAATGGTTGACTGTGTCAAAGGCAGAGAAGAGATCGGGAAGGATAAGGAGAGCTGGGGAGTTGGAGTCCACAGATGCGAGCAGTTCTTCACGGGTGAACAGAAGAGCAGTTTCTATGCGTCCGTATGTTGGGGCAAAACCAACTTCTCTGGCAGTTTCCCAGGAAGGGGGTGATGGAAATAGGTAGTTGGCAGGGCATGTGGGATCCGATGAAGTTTCTATCAGGAGTGGGCACAGAAGGAAGTGCTTAAGGGAGGAGGGGAAAGATCCTGTGATGAAAGTGATTGCAGAAATCAGCAAGAGCAGGGGCAAGAGAGCCAATGTTATCCTTGATGGTCCTGGATGAGCAGGAGGAGACCTGCTTAGAAGAGGCCTTCATGGAGTGGACAACTCTGCTAACTTCTTCAGGTGTGACAGGAGTGAAAGAGGAGAAGGAGAAGGGGAGCGGGGCTAGAGGTGAGGCAGTGTAGGACGGGAAGTGAGGGAGAGTAGCAAGGGATTAAGGATGACCTTGATTTTGGAAGCAAAGTTTGAGTCCAGTGCATTGCAGAGGGCCTGAGAGGGAACAGAGGAGGAGGAAACCGAGGAGGGGTTGGCTAGTTCCCTGCAGATCTTGAAAAGTTCAGCCGTGTTATTGGATGCAACGGAAACCCATGCCTGAATGCGGGCTTGTTTTTTGGCATGGATACAGTGTCTGTATTGCCTTTGGATCCGGCAGCAGGCCACTTTCTCAGAGGATGAGCCAGAGGTTTGCCACTTCCGTTCTGCTGCCCTGCACTTACGTTTCAGGGCTGCCAGTTCAGTGTCATACCAGGTGTGATGCTTAGAGGCAGGTTTCAGGAGGACCCTCATGACTGGGGCAACAATGTCAAGATTACTGGTGATGGACAGGTGGAGGTTGCTGAGGGCAGAGTCAGCGGTAGATTCAAGGTGGGGGATAGAGGAGGATGAAGGTGGAAGTGAAGGCAGCCACAGACACTCGTTTCATCGGGTGGATGTTGGCAAATAAGGTTGGTGGGTCTTTTGGGGGGGTGTCAGGGGGCCAAGGGGACTCAAGTGTGAGGAGAGGAGAGATTGGTCAGACCAGGAGAGAGGGGTGACTTGTCGGGGGGAGAGAGAGAGAGGTCAGAGTGTATAAGGGCATCCAAAGTGTGTCCAGCTGAGTCGGTTGGCCCAGAGAGGAGAATGGAGAGGGAAAGTGAGGTCAGTGAAGAGCATAGATGCAGAGCCTGGGGAGTCCATTTGGATGTTAAAGTCATCCAGTAGGAGGAGTCCGGATGTGGATGAAAGTAAGAAAGAGCAGAAATCAGCCCATTCAGAGAGGAACAGGGTGGTAGCGCCTGGAGGCTGGTAAATGGAGGCAATGCTGAGGGTGGAGATGGGAGAGATGACCAACCTGCAAACCTGGCTTTCAAAGGAAGAATAGAGCTGGGTAGGTAGAATGGAAGCAGGAACCCACTCAGGGAAGATTAAGGCAACCCCCCCGCCAGTGCAGTGAGGTCGAGGCTTGGAGATGATCTTGAAGCCATCAAGGAGGAGGGAGTCAAAATCAGTGCCTGAGCTGGCATTGAACCATGCCTCGGTAAAAGAGAGAACATTGAGGGAAATGTCTTCAAGAAGGAGACATATGTCAGAAGAGTGTTTGTTGGCTGAGCGGGTGTTAAGAGTTTCCAGGTGGAGGAGGTCTGTGCCTTTGAAGGTTTTCTAAGGTAGTATACAGGGGTGTGGAACATCAGTCAGAGGAGGGGGAGAGAGAATACAAGGTGGAGATGCAGGAGAAGGAATAGAACATTAAGCTCTGCACTCAAATATCTCAATAGCTTAATATACCTACTACGGAGATCTATTTGTAACTTGAAAAGTCCTAGATTTGAATGTGGGTAACAAGAACTCAGCCTTTCATCCTTCTGAAGTTGTTCAAATTAGACAAGATAAAGTGGGGAAGTGTGAAATTGCAGGTCAGTCCGGTGGAGTCCGGCACATTCCAGGCATGTCTGGGTCTGCTTTTCATCATTCAGAGGCTGACATACTGGGTTTTATTTAGGTTTATATTACAATATAGGGAATTCATAAAAGACATGGACATCTAAAAAAGCAATAGGACAGGGAAAGAGTGAGTCATCCATTAGGGTGCAAGAACTTTCATCCTGTTAAGTTTGCTTCCCCTAGAAATATTGGGTTATTTATTTATTTATTATTAAGAAGAGTCAATAGCTTCATGAAAGATGAAGTCAAAAAGGTCAATAGGACTGAAGCAGAGTCATTCACATGTGGAGGATTCATGATGTACACATTGACATTGTTTAAAGGAAAACGATCAAGTCAGGTAGGATTGCAATGTTATGATCTATGTACCTTGGGAATAAATACATAATATATATCTGCAGCAAAAGGCGTATTGTCAAAGGGTGTTTTGGAGCAAGTGATGAAATGCGCTAGTGTGATGAGAAGGTGTCATTCCTTATAAGTGTACTTTTCTGTTAAAATGCCATTTCATCATGATGTATACATTATTAATGTCATTTCACGTTGTTATGACACTCAGCTCTTATGAAAACATTTAGAAATGTGATCTTTCAGTTTTATGAACTGTTTTAAATTATGTTCTTCGATTTCAATATGAATTTCAAACTTCCCTGAAACAATGTTTTAAGGTGGTGTTACTGATAATGAGGAATTTACATGTCGACCTCTCAAATGCCATCACATTGAGTTGTGTGCACTATGTATCTTGTTCTTAAGTTATGTCAGCTTATATACCACGCAAATCAATTTCTGCACCTTATAACCTATGGTTGTTGTACCGAGCAGAAGAGGCCCTAAAATAGACTGCTACAGGCAGCCCCCACTTCACTTTTTCACTTTGCCACTGTCACAACCTGCCCCCTTTTCTCTCCAACTGGTGGATTTTACATCAGATGCAACAAAGACGTGAACATTAGCCGAAGAATGAGGGGCATCCTGGGGACTCAGGTCATTACCATTGGGAACGTGTAGACTGTTATCAGAGGCATGAATGTCTGTTTCAGAGAAAGGATTGGCTGAGATATGAACATACCATGTGCACATTTCACCTTCCTTAGTATGCTAGATGATGGTAGGCTGAGAGCCATCTCAACCCTTACTCTAACTACTCAGGTGTTGCGGTCAGGGGCCCTTCTCAGACTTTTGCACATCAAGGCAACACCCATCAGAGCAATGAACAGTGTTTGTCAGATATGTGTCAGGTCAACTAGGGCTGGGGCTAGTATCCCTGATCACTTCTCTCTGAAACATATATACCGCACGGTGTCCAAAAGTGGCTTCGCATGTAGCAATATAAAACGACCCATCAAATATGTAAATAAATGAAATGCTTTTTTATTTTACTAGCTGTTTATTCTTTGATGAATTTCAGCCCAGCGGGGTGGTTGTTGAGCTAGAAGACCCATGGACGACTGGTGTAAACCGCACATTTTTGGTACAGCAATGTAGGATTCACCAGCATTGGGTGTCATTAATACTGCAGGCTAGGCTATGGAATCATGATACAATTAGCCTGATTCATGGAATTATTTGCGTGAAAAACGCAGATTTGCGCTCCTTGCTGCCCTAAAATCCCCATACTTCACACAGGGATTTTCAGGCAGAAAGGCGCGCAAACCTGCGTTTTTCACGCAAATAATTCCATGAATCAGTCTATAGAAAGTTTGCGCACAGAAGATGACGCACTTTCACTCCATTGATTGATCAATCCTAATAGTGATGCTGGAGGACTAACGAAAGGGTGCTTTTTAAAATTCAGACAGCGAGTAATATATGTGAAACTGAAAGTTCAATGAAGAGCCTCTTTTTGCAAATCACTTCAGGGGGTCCCGCAGTTGGGCTTACAAGGCCCGCTCAAGCCACAAGTGGATATCATGCTGTTTTATTGACGCTGGCCTCAAGAAGCAGAACGGCTGTTAGGGGCTCCCCCATTGTTATGGATTTGCGACACAGGAAGCGGACGGAGTTCTTTCCACTGAAGTATGCAGTGTTCCTTTGATGGGGGTCTATTGGAAAGGTCCACAGGGTGAGTTTAGTGAAAGGAAAAGTCCCAAGCATTACAAAATCCCGTATGGTGCTCTTTACAGCTCTCATTACTATGGTGTTTAATGTGGCCTAGTGACATTGTAAAAACAGATGCATAACCGTAGTGTATGACCTGAGGACTGTGTTAGAAGAGGTATAATACCCCTATGGTCAGTGGAGATCTCTTGAACCTCGGCAGGAGGGCACTGTGAATGAGGGTGCATCAAACGTTAGTGAAACAAGATAAATTACCACAGTGACGCTGGCGCAACGCAAATTACACCCAGAGACGCAAGCATCTTTTCACAATTTCTATTATATTCAGACGGTTTTAGGAATGAGTCAAAAGGAGAATCCCCGAGGATGCATAAGGGCCCAGGAAGGACACCAATCACAGCAAATGTGGGATTAGAAGGGGAGAGAAGAAGGGAAGGAGGAGGTAAACAGGAAAGTTTGGAGGAGCTTCCATAATTTGGATTGGGTGAAGTTTGGAGACTGGTTTGATGTAGGAAACTGCCAGCAAGGCAGACATACACCTGCTTTTGGAGGAAATCAAATCGATGAGGAGTGATGTCCAATCATCCATGACAGATCTGAAGGGGAGAATGGATACGTTTGAGGACAAAATGGAGGCATTTGAAAACAACCATCTGTGGATTTAATTGAGATGAAACTGGATGTGCGACTACATGACCTGGAAGCGAGAGAAGTGGATCAAACAATGAAAGTCAACGATTTAGAAAAAAGGGAAAGGAGATGCAACATTAGAATTATGGAGCTACAAGAAAAACAAAGTGAGTCGGCGGCTTAACTGGAACGGTCAGTGAAAAGTCTAAGGACAGGCCTACTCGACAGCGCTGAAGGAGTCGGGATAACATTCGACAGGATCAATAGTGTGGGGTAAAAAAACAGCCCCAGAATGACAGAGATGTATAGGTGTTACGCTCACCTGGCTCCCACAGGGGCGTCGAACTGGACAGCTGCGGTTTCCACCCACATGGCGCGTAGTGCAGAGATGACAGACTGGACTGGCCCACCTAATCTCGTCTGCTTGACCCGAGGAAGCATTGTCCTAAAAGTGGAGAAAGGGAATTAGCCACCCGTGGATTTGAGTGATAACCCCCCGCCCCCACTGTTCTCCCCTCTAATCACCTCCAATGTCTCTTTTTATATTCTCACCTTAGGTTTTTAAAGGATGAGCTCTCCATCCTGCGTAGAATGCAGGGGCGCGTGGATAACCAGTTACTTCACTGGTCCGAAGGAATTGGAGAGTTCCAGAACAATATTGACTCTGAGGTTCTTGGCGAAGAGCCGTAAGTATATAGTTCGTAAGAGTTCAAAATGTCTGACTTCCACTCTTGTCCAATTCCTTGCAGCTTGCAGCTTGACCCTAGAGAAGATTGCCTCGTGCGGCTGGTAAAGTTCAGGTAGGAGTCTGTAGTATCCAACACTGTCCGGTAAATGACACCTGTATGTAAACTGTTGCTTTCTCCCTTATTACAGGTGCTGAGTGAGAATTATGGTGTTTTGAGGAATAATACCTCCGGCGGTAAAATCAGGTAAGTCTATTATGGTGAAGGAGATGCCCTTGGTTTGTTCTTTCGGCTCACCTGGCTGTCCTTTTGTTCCCCTTAGATGCCGGAGTTCGGTGAAGGTGAAAGGAGACTGCGCCGGCCCGTGGAGATGAAGAATGCCTCCGGCGGTAAAATCAGGTAAGTCTATTGTGGTGACTAATATTGCCTTATTATTCTCTCGGCTCACCTTGCTGTTTTTTATTCCTCTTAGGTGCCAGAGTTTGGCGAAGAAATGAAGAAGACAGAGGTGGATTGTGGAGGTGCTGCGAAGGCTGGTGAGTATAGCGTGGCGCTGCAGCAGGCGTTGCAACGCACATCAAATAATGTCTTTCTTTCTATTCAAAGGCGCAATGGATCCAGAACCAGGTGAGGAAAAAGTATTGTTCTTGTTCTAACCTTTTTCCTTCTTTTTCCCTTTTCTCTAGAAGCTCCAGACTCGAGGCGGGCGTGGCAGAAGACTGGATGCTGGCTTGCAGGCACGGTGAGCGTTACGCTGCAGGATGCAGAATAACGCGAAGCGTGAGCTGCTCTTCCGGCGTGGTTTAAATAGCCTTCAAAGTAGTCCCAGGTAAGAAGTTCCCAAGACCACACCCGAGTAAGAAAATAGCCCCTGACATAAAGTAGTCCCCCTGCAGAATTCACATTGGCTTGAATGCTGAGCAGCCTGGTCTGCATGAGGTAAGTGAAAGTAAATGAGCCTGGCGCCTATGGCGCCAGGACTGACCCCTTCTATGAGCTTGGCGCCTACCGCGCCAAGACTGTACCCAGATAGCCCCTAGCTGGGGCTGCTGGGTTTTTCCCAAGTATCTGGATGCCTGCTTCCGTGACAGATGGACCTGGTCCGGATGCCAGGGGGTAGGAATCATGACAATAGGCCATACTAGCTAGTGTGAGAGTGAAGCTGGCTACTGTGGAGTTCCATTGAAATATAAAAGCCAGTGCAATACAGTGATTTTGACACAAGGCCTAGTGAATTGGAAAGTAATGATGTGAAACTGCAGCAGTGCCCATGGAATGAAAAGACACCTTTGAAATGCTGTGCATTTGGAAGATAAAAAGGAGGAATGATGCCTGACATTTAGGAAATGAAGTCAAGTGACAGATATTGCATTCATCAGGAATAAAGAGACTTAATTTCCACATATAAAATGACAGCCTGTAAAGAGAAAGGGCAATTTTTAAAAAATGTTTTATTGAACACTGGTTTCCTATGTTAACTGTGGCCTATCTGTGTGCATCATTAATAATCTTCTTCTTCTTCTTAGGGTAACTCCAGAAACCCGAAGCCGGCGATTTCCATCTATTGAGATGATGTTTGCCAAAATAAGCACCAATCAGCCATCCACCTCCACTAGATCTCGTCCCACTTCCCCGTCTCCCCACAAACTGAAGCAGGGACCTACACTAATCATTCACCACCCCTCTATTCCAACTGAACAGATCAGATAACCCCTGTACAACCACCCCAATGCCACTCATCCTGACTGGAGCAATTCCCGCTACACATCAAACCTCACACAGTCCAACATATAATGAGACACTGTCTCCGGGCACCCGCAAGCCACACACGTCGCCGATGCAACTCTACCCATCAAACACTTCCATTCCGCCAACCCCGCATGACCCACCCTAAGGCGATTCAAAATAGTTTCCACCCTTCGTGTGAACTCTACCCCCCAAATGCCCGAAACCGCACATCCCTACACACTGCATACAACTGCCGCCCCTTTGAACTCATATCGCACTGATTCTGCCACATAGCCTTAATTTTGCCACGCACATCACCTGTACCTCAGCCACATTCAATGGGACTTTCACATCCACCTCCCTCCGCAACGTGGCCCCATACGCAGCCCGATCCACCAACTCATTACCCAAGACCCCACAATGACTGGGAACCCAAGCCAACTCCACCACAGTACCCCTTGCAACACACTCCTCTAATTGACGTCTAATGAGCACAACTATATCCCTCATATCGCAATTCCCCTCCTTGATGGCCAACAATGCACTCATCAAATCCACAAACACCACTACCCTAGTCAACTGTTTCCCCATAATTCCGAAGCACTGCCATATTAACAGCCATCAACTCGGCCGTGCAGACGGATACATCATCCGACAACCTAGCCACCCAAAACTCCTCATCCGCCCGGAAATATCAGGTCATACCAACACTGTTCCTCTCCGGATCCCTGGAACCATCCGTATATACCTGAGCGCCAACTTTCCCTTCCACATACTGCACTGCCAATCTCTTAATCACCCCGCGATCACCACCCTTCTTGATCACCCTCATGGCCAAATCCAAACAGACAATTGGATACTGCTGCATCCAAATAGGCCCTACAACCCCATCCACATCTTCCACCATACACAACCCCTCCACCCCCAATCGTTTCACCAGCATGTCCGCATGGAATCCAAAAGTCCCCCATTTCCTCTCCCAACTCCCACTCTTATAAGCATGCATCCAATTAACCTCCAGACACTTCTTCACAGGATGCCACACACTGAGGGACTTACAACACAACCAATACCTAGCACACAGTTCCTCCCTTCTCAATCCAATGGCAACATCCCTGCCAACACTTGCACAGCCTCTATGGGGGATGACTGAACAGTCCCAGTCACAATTCTCATTGCCCTTGCCTGGACACCATCCACACATTAAGCTGAGTGCTACTATAACTGGACTGCAGCTGAACTCCGAACTCCAGGACACTCCTGATCAACCCCACATACAGCATCCTCATACTCCTCTGCCCTCCACCGCACTCCTGACCCGACACCGCCTTCAACAAATTAAGATGCCATTTACACTTTGCCACCGTCTTCTCCACCTGCAACTTCCATGACAGGTGCTCATCCAAGAGAACACCAAGATACTGGAATTCCGACACCCACACCAGCAAATCCCTGCTGTATTTGAGATCCAAACTGACACCACTACGTTGCCTGTTAAACAACATTCACACCATTTTAGAGGACACCTTAAAACCCCAAACTTGACACGGCCTTCCCATTACCTTCAAAGCCTCCTGCAACCTTTCTTGAATCACTCCACCCACCTTACCCCTAACCCAAATCACTCCATCATCTGCATAGAATGCCACCTGACAACCACACTCCCAAACTCTCTCTATAAGGCTATCCACTGCTACAAGAAAGAAAATAGACCTGATAAAACTAACCTTGGGCGTCCCATTTTCCATCAAAAACTCTCGGGACAACATATCCCCAACATGCACTCGAAACACCCTATACATCAGAAAATCCTTAATCCAGGAAAACATCATCCCCTCAACACCTTTCTCTCGCAACACAAATAGCAACCCATCCCTGCACACCATATCATATATCTTCTCCATATCAACAAAGATCGCCCCCACCATTTATTGACAGGTCAATGCCTCCTCCACATCTCTTGCCAACGCCACAACTGCATCCATCATGGATTTAGATTTACGAAACCCATGCTGAAACATACTCAGCCACTGCTCCGACTCCAGAAAGTGCACCGGACGGCCACTCACCATTTTTTCCATCACCACGCACAAAAAAGATATCAAAGCAATGGGCCAATAGGACCCACACAAGCCAGTAGGCTTCCCCAATTTCAGAATCGGCAGGATGACAGCTCTCTTCCACCCACTAGGCAGTGTACCCTGACCCCACACAACATTAAACAGCCACAACACCTCCAGCAAGCAAACATCTGGTAAATTCTGCAAATAAATATAACGTAACCCATCCTCACCCGAACTTGAATCACTCAAAGTGAAGGACATATACATACTGGATGCCCACTCGTCCACAACATTCAGCACACCCTGATTAACAGCAATGAACTCTGCCATTTTCAGCCTGGACACCAGAGAATAATTTTCCGTACTGTGTACACCCGCAAAATACTTTCCAAGTGCCTCCGCTTTACCACCATCTTTCACCATATCACACCCTTCATCTGTAACCACCTCTCGCCTGCCCGGACATACGCCGAAACCTAGGCCACACCTTTGAAAAACGTGTATCACTAGAGAGAGTACTACAAAAATTCCTCCAATATACCCGCTTATGACATCGAAACACTCTCTGCACCAGAGCCCTAGCTTTTTTATATGCGACAATGTCCGCCACTGCTTTAGTACGCATAGCCTTCCACCACTTTCTTTTTCTATCCTGAACAGCCACTGTACATTCTGACGACCACCACAGGACCTCAGGTTTCCAGAAGATTTTACCTTGGGCCGGGGCCAGTTCCTCCACTCTGAAAGATATCTTGCAGAGCCAAATCCATCACATCCACAGAGGGTGGCACCTCCATCCCCTGAGCATCACCCAGCCCCATCACAACCATCAACCTGCTACACCCCTCTCCAAACTTCACCCAATCCAAATTACGGAAGTTACACCCCAGGGGGCAGGACTTGCCGACTTCACCGCCCTGACATCAACCTCTATGGACATAGACCCATGATCACTCCTCGTCTCCCCATCCGCCCTTATTTTCAAAACACACTTTGAACCCAGAGATGCTGAGACCCAAGTCAAATCCTAACAAGACCCCATACCGGTATGAACATCAGTCCTAGTATGCCCCAGCAAGTTCAATAAAACAAGCCCACACTCATTAGCCAGCACCTCCAGACTAGCTCCATTGACATCTGTCAAAGAACTATTCCACAAATTATTGTGACAATTAAAATCCCCACAAACAGTATATCTGTCATGCTGCCCCAAGGCCTGCTGCAAAGACCCCACATCAAGAGGTCTACACTGATTGTAGAAATTCAAAACCACCAGCACATCAGAACCAGTAAACAACCTCACACCAATCAACTCCAACTCCCCTCCAAACTCAAGGACAGAACGTTTAATACCAATCTTCACCAGAATGCAAACCCCTCCCCCACGACCCACCACTCTAACTTTCCTAAACAACACATACCCCGGAAATCGAAAATTATTACACTCTCTCAACCACGTCTCCTGAGCACACACAATGTCAACATCACCCACCCTCACCAACTCTTTCTTCAACTCCTGCCCATTTGCCAAAAAACTCCTTGCATTCCATTGCCACAACCTCAGACCCCTGAACCCTCACGGGGGACATCATCACCACTCATCATATTATGTATAACCTTATCTGTGAGACTTCCAATCCTTAAATACATCTTTGCTGCCTTCACCACCACCTGCAACCTGTCCGATTTCGACTGACAACCAGCCGTCATATTAATAGTTGCGATAATAAAACACAACAAATCCACCATTCTGATAGTAATACCCCCTCCAATCACCCCCTACACCCCCAAAGACTGAACCTCCGCCATCTCCACCTGCTTCACCACTGCAGCAGGACTACCTACCACAACCACCTGCTCCTCTCGCACCTTCTGAACTGCTGCTGCATAACTAATGGTATGACTCATGTTAGTGATCACAACCTTACAGGCCTCCACCTGTGCAACGCACCCCCTAAAAGAAGCAACATGATCCCCACCACAACTGCAGCACTTCGGTGAGCAAACCGAAACACATTCCTTAATATCATGAGGACCACCACACTTACCACACCTCCTCTCCCTCCTACAAGACTCTGCCACGTGACGATACTCCTGACACTTATAGCACCTAAGGGGTGCTGGGACATAAGACTTCACCCGAAACCGCTGAAACACCAAAAATATGTGCTCCAGCACTTCACTCCCCCTAAACCGAATAGCCACAGTCATAGAAATTACACCGCCATCAGGATCTTTCCTTCCCAACCTCCACACCTCCAAATCCCCCACCTCCTGCAAGGAACTCACAATATCCCTGTCATGCACACAAAGAGGTACCCCATAAATCACTCCCTTACACACTGCACCACCCTGTTCTGACACGGAAACAGGAAATCTCCCAAGACATCCCAAATCCAGCCCCTTGTTCCAGGTCACCTCACCCACACCCTAAACAAACAAGCGCCCCGACTAATTACCTGGACAGACTGCACAGCACCAATCCCTTTCCGACCCACTCAGATACCACAAATGTGATAACACCACTAAGATCTTGATCGGGCCTCGCTGACTTCATGACCACCTGCTAACCTGACTCTTCCTCAATGGATTCAATCGCAGCATCACACCCACCCACATACTGCTGTCCACCACCAGAACCCCCACTGCCCTCCACCCTCCGATCCACAGGGGATCTACTACGAAGCAGTGCCTCACTGTCATCCCCGAGAGACCCCTCCTTGCTCCTCTCAACATCAACACTCCTCCCAGCATCAACACCAGCACCCGTCAAACCCTCCCCCAAAGACTGGTGACTACCACCTGTACCCAGTTTCCCTTTCCCACCATCACTCTTGCCATTCTTCTTCCCACCATTCCCTCTGCAGTCCTAAGGGACCCCTTGTCAGATGCTCCACCACCAACCCCTGCAGACCCATGGGTCCCCTTACCACCCAATGCATCAGCCCTCCCAGGCACAGGCCGTATGCCATCTTGCACCCCCACACTACCGCCCACAGCCGCTGTCTCCAGATTATTCCCCTGCCAACTCATAACGGCGGGCAGGGACACCCACCAAACCCCTACCAACCACCAACTAGCATGTCACTTTCGACCTCCCCAACACCGACCAGACACAGCCCCCTTCAGCAACAAAGCACGTCCCACATGCACCTCACCCTTCTTCCTCAAAGTGCTCACTCCTCCTTCCGTGCCCACGTGTCCTCCCTCTTTTGCAAAAACAGGCCTTCTCACATTCCGCTCACACCAGCAGCAACCCGGAAGTCCCTCGCAAATGTGACTGAAGATGGCTCAGATTAATAATTAATCTACCTCTGTTCTAATATAGCAGAAAAGAAAGATTGTATTTAAGAACATCAGGCCTAGAAGTAATGCTAAAATGTTACATGTAAACAGATCTTGTTGATTTAAAGCTGTATTTTCTGAAGTATGTATGCAGCTGATGTTTTCCCCACTGAACTGAAAGGTCTGTGCCTTTGAAAATTTGACCTCAAGACCTTTGGCTGAGGACCTCTAGGAGAAGAAGGTCTGGTTTTCAGTTTAAATGCTAAGATATACAGAGAAGTAGATCAACATTATGGGATCTGCAGATAACACAGCCAGCAGAATTGACCATTAAGGTCAGGTCTCCCAATTAACTGTGCATTAGCTTTCAACAAAAAACTTTGAAGCCCAGGAGGGGAGGGCATGATCAGATGGGCCAGCCAGATGTCCTGATCAGGTGATAGAAGAGAAATGCAACCTAGGAATTGGAGGAATTGGTGGGAGCCATGTCAAACTGAGGAACGTGTGGTGCACTTCCATTGACTAACATTGAATACATTATTTTGAATAAAAAGTGCATCGTATGCCCCAGTGAGCTCATCCTGGACTCATATTGAAGGGGATAAGAGGCCCATCGGGACCATGCAAAAACCAAATGTGTGTGATGGATACTACTTGAGTTATGAAAACAATGATGATTCTGGACTTCTCGTAATTCCGAGGCAATAGAAAGTTGTTGTGATGATAGGTCATGGAAGTAAGGTTTGAATCAGACTTGTAACTATTTTGGCTCATGAGCAAATTATAAAAAATTGTAGCTCTGCCCAGGAAGAGTGTGTCAAAATAAAATTAGTATTTTCTGACCTGCCAGAAAATATAGATAAAAATATATGTGCCAGCAATTATCTGAAAAATTGGGGTACCTGTCATGTTGTTAGATTTTAAGGACACTGGAGAAGTTAAACCCACTTGTCATTTTGGGATGATAAATCTTTCTCCTCCCTCAGCCTCCATCCTTCACATCCCCTAACTCCTTGTCCTATTAGTAGGAAGTGGGCGTATTGGGGGGAGGGAGAGGGAGTGAGCTGGCTAATCCATATTGTGGGAAATATGATAATAATGGAGTGTCACCAGCACTATAAGAGATGTGTTTTCTATCTGAAACTAACTTGCTGAACTTTCTTTAATTTTTTTTATTCTTGGGACTTTTTTTTGGACTTTTGATTTTTCCCTTGACTTTCCCACTCTATTGCTGGGCCTTAAACATTTCATGGGCGACAGAGACTGGGAAATCTAGAAGCTAGCTGAGCCTGCCATTTGAGGAGCGAGAGGATGTCTGGGTGCTGAGGACTACCCTTGAACTAAACCTTTGACCAGATCTGTGCTGTCCTCAGAGGAGCCCTGCTTTTTCCCTGGATGCCCCATCACTAAGGCCTCCCATGTAAGTAGATATATCCCAATGCCATCAAAGGTGTGGGGGGAATCTGCCAGCGTTACTCTACATCTCACGTAGCAGGTAAGGGGTGGTACTGGGGAGACCCTTGGAACATTTTATTAAATCCAATTCAAATTAATTCCACTATAGAAAATCACCCTATACATTTACATTGAATTGTGTTGGGAACTGCCTGCCTTAATCCTTTCCATGAAATTGTGGGGAAGGGGAAAGCTGTGTAGATCCTTAGCCCATTGAATTGAAGTTAAATCAATTAATGCCCATATACAAAATCAGGGGATGAGTGTTTTTAGAGTTTGAAACTAACAAAGTTCATGCCCAGTGTGTTAGAGACGATAAAGTACTTGGGTGACCCTACCTTTCTGAAACTCCTGTCTTCTGTACCGAAGGGGGGTGTCCATAATCCCCAAATAAGTAGCCCTAAAATGATGTTATTCAAGTGAATGTAGAGGGTGCAAAACAAAATTATTTTTTTTTTACTTGCATCGCAAAATGATTTTCCTAAAGCCCTGCTGTTCATGCAAATAACAAGGCTGAAACGATTTTCCAATTGAGTTCCTTTCCTGACTTTGCCTTTCAAATAAAAAGCTCAAAATGATTTTGCTACTGCATTCCAACTCCCTTTACCTTGCCTTCAGATCAGAGGGGTCATATCTAATTGATGCCTGGGGGTGGGTTACTGGGAGAAAAGAGTATTGTGCCAAATTAAGCAACCATTGTGTGTTTTGTATGTTTCCTATTGGCTAATTTGCAAGAAATCTAAATTAAAGTGATAACCGTCCATCTCTAAATTGTACCTGTGTGTTGTATTATCTGTAAATTCATTAGAAATATAAGTTAGTCAACTGGTGCAAGAAATTTTAATTTGTGATATTGTGTAGTGCCACAGCATTTATTGGTGGTTGATGTTTTGGTTGCTAGTCTTCTTTGTCAAACCTTAAGTAAATATATATTCGTACTATACACCGGCCCGGTTCCTAGCTCATTGGTGGTACAGAAGGTATTTGTTGGGGTAGTGCAAGATGAGCCGAAGCCTTCACTAAAGTTGAATCTGTATAGGCACTTTGGGTGCGCGCCACCTTCCTGGGTGGGTGGGGTGGAAGGAACTCCCTGAGTTGAGAGTGACCGCCTAATATAGTGTGACAATAGGGGTAGTTCCCCCCTCCACGCTTGGTGAACCTGAGTCAATTGCAGCCAAAGGTCATTAGCTCAAGCACAAGATTGCCATACTGGCACAATCGAGGGAAAAGGGTACGATTAAATTTGAGGGATCACAGATTCACATGTATCAAGATTTATCAGCTTTAACACCGTCTAAACATAAAGAATGCCGGGCATTGACACAGTGGCTTTGTGAACATGACATAAGATCTGGATGGGGTTATCTGTTTTCGCTATGCTTTGAACATCAACGTGAGGATTACAGAGTAACCTCAGCAGAAGAGGTGGAGGGTGTCTTGAAGTGCATAATAGAGGGCAACTGGGAAGCAGGTTCTGTGGATCCAAACAGAAGGATACAGTCGAGTGTCACTTTTTTTCGTTTTGTATGCCCATGATGTATGTGTTTTTTCTTGAAGGTTTTGTATATCTTTGTATCTTGTGAATATATTTGAAATATATGGCTTGGACTCGTGTAATTGTTTTCTTTTGCTCTTGAATTTCAAGCATAACGGTTCTAACTGCAGTAGAAAAGCAAAATTAAATAACTATTTATTTTATTCCACACTAAATATAATACAACAACAAACAGACATAATGCACAGATATCGTACTGAGTGTGCACGGTTCCGAGTACAGTCCCCACTTTTCACAAAAGCAGTAAAATGGCAGCAACTGGTGTCCACTAAGGGATCTGCTGCCTCCTCTGGCACTAACACCTGCCTCCACCACTGATGCAGTTCCAGGGCTGAACCTTTCTCTGTGTCATGCTTAGGAATAATAGGTCATTTTGAAGAACCTCCTCAGGGAATCCCAGTGTCCCCCGGCTAGACCAAGTCCAAAAGTAGCAATTTCATCCCAAAAGGACATCGGGTAAATATGTTCATGTTTTTAGACTGGTGCGATATGCGTCTTCAAAGGCTTTGTTTAGATTAACATACAGGTAAGTATCACAGTGAAGCACATTCAGTTACATTTTTAAATAGTAGAATTGCCATAGTACATTTTACATACCTGCATTTCATTTCACATGTATAATTTTTAAAAGTGCATGCTTTCACTTTACTGGAGTATGTGTTTTTTTGGTTCTATGTACTGTATCCCAGGATTTACGATTCAGAACTACCAGGTAGCAAACCTATTGTGGACACAGGGGAGTTGCTAGGTCTGGAAAAGACCCGGGGCTAAGCTGATGTCAGAACTGTTGGGACTGGGGGCTAGCTAGTCTTTTGGCTGTAGCTCCTGAGATTCTATCCGGGGCTACAACCAAAAGATCAGGGGCTATAGCCCCCTTAGCCCCCCCTAGCAACGCCCCTGTACATAATGCCTATTAGTTTGTTATTTTGGAGGCATTTGTAATTTTAATTGCCACTTCCAACATAGCAAGGGACATATGTGATTTCAAAACGCATTAGAACTCTGGAAAGTTTTTATCAGTTCCATATTCTTATTTAGCATATATATAAAAAAAAATGTGGCACCTGATTTGCTGTCTATGATGTTCCGTCTGTCGTGGTAAACCCACTATCGGTATCACAAGCTGCCAACACTGTTACTGGGCTACACGTGTGGTGCTAAATATTCAGATGATCAGGGATGAGTGTTGATGTCACTGCTTACCAAGGGCCTCATTTAGAGTTTGGTGTTATTTTATTTGGAACACTGACAAACTCAAATAGCATTACTGCATACAATAAGCATGTTATAACAGGAGGGGCCAACGTGACAGAGTCATGCATTCAGTTATTCCCGTGTTGGAGTCCCTTGGACTCTGTGAGAGCTGCACATTAATGCATTAATGGAAGTGGTGAATACCACATGTGGTAATATGTTTGCGGACATCTCCACACAAAACAATGGCTTTTTTTTTTTAATGATCTTGATTTTGAAACTCAGAATTTGGCAGAGCTCGGATCTCGTCACCACATGTGGGGTGTGTTTGCGCAGGCCTACAGGACGAGAGTGGACTTATTTCAGAGCAGTATACGTGGGTGCAAATTGTGATAGCACTCAAAGTACAAGGACAAATCACAGTAATGAATTAGCACAGGTTGTATGTGAATGTCACACGCCCGCTAAACAGAGCACACCATTAGAAACCGACAATTACAATGTGCATGTGACAAATGAAAAGCATGAACAATCCTACTGAGAGAGTGCATGAAAACAATGGTGGCTCCCACATTTATAAATAAGGCTTTGCAGTTGAAATTAAACAAAAGCACAGCCCCAACAAGAAGGACGTATAAACATCTCTAAATTATTTTGGCAAATAATATCCATCTACGACGTGGTACGTTTTTCACAATGTGGGAATCAGATGCCGTACAACGTTTTATGTTAATTTCAAGTGCAGAAAATACACGCAACAAACCATTATGCAGAGTCTCCATGTGATTGTTATGTTCTTTTCTATCTATTAAGTACACACTGAATGGCCACCACGGGTCATCATGGGGATGAAATATTTAGAGACACAGCCATATGATAAAAGGTAAGCACAGTAACAAGGAACACATCAAGAGAAACTAAGATTATTTCAGAAAAACTGTCTCCTTTGACAAAGATGGTTATCTATGTTGTAAATATTAAAAGGGACAACATCATTTGGCACTGAGATGATCTATCCACTCATATACTTAAGCAGAAATGTTCAGCAGCCCTTTCCTCCCAGAGTGCAAAATGCTTTGTGTCATTTATCTGACACATTTTCTACAGATTAATTTTCGGTCTCTCTCAAAGAAGGCTTTACAGTTGAGACATATTGCTTTGAAATGAATACTTTCTGCCAGCAGCATTCAATGAAGCTGAAGAAAAGCACGAGATATAGGCCCCATCCTTTGCCATTTTAGGAGCCATCTTACTCCTGCATTTTCCACTCTGCACACTGGGCCTCATTACAAGTTTGGAGGTAGCAGTGCCGTCATTAACGGCATGGTTACCTCCAAACTTGTGTGTCCCGAAAAAAGGGAATTACCGGGCCATTACGACTTTTGCAGGCCAAGTAATTCCCATTTTCGGGACCCGGACCCGGTACGTTACCATTCCCATTTGAGCTTCCATGGGGCTTCCATAGGGCTCAATGGGAATGGGGAGGATGCTAACAATGGACCCGTTAATGACGGGTCCATTGTTAGTATCCTGGTCTGCTCGCGGGTACCAGTATGCATGCCTGGCCAGACCAGACGTGCATACCGCCATCCGCGAGCAAACACATAATATCGTGGCCCAGTATGAACAGTGCCGGTACCTTACCGGCACCGTTCATACCGCGGCCACCAGGGTCGTAATGAGGCCACTGTATATAGTCTGTAGAGGTAGTCCTGGATTGACAAAATTACAGTCATGTAATCATGCTGTGATACAGGGGTTACTATGGTCACATATGAAAGAGAAAAGTAGAAGATCCTCTTCAACAATTGAGTGACTTCATCACTTGGATTCCTAGACCCCTGCCCATCTGTATAGGGTCTGGGAAACACCAGATCTTCAGACCATATATCTGACTTCCCTCATATGGCCTGGGCACTACATGGGATGGTTGAATTGAACTTAGACTAATTTTAATTCATCCAATTTTGGACCACTTTCATGCAGGTGGTACATTTTGCAGTTTAAATGCCTCTGTCACTGTATAGATTAATCCAAATATGCACAGTGTCTACATATAATAATACAATAATTTAGCCAGTATTTGGATGTACAGATTGAAGAGTGATAGGGATAATGCTGAGCCCTGGAGTACACGGCACACGCTATTTATTTATAGTGACGCACAGCCCTGAAGCTCCACAGACTTGGAGCGACCATTCAGATAGCAGCAGATCCATCTCAAAGTGAGCTTTTTGATCCGGAATCGCACTAGACAATCAAGTGAAATGCTAAAGTAAACAGTGTCATGTGTTGCTAAGAAGATCAAGCAGAACCATACAACTTGCCTTACCTCTGACTGAAAGCCATCTCCTATGTGGTAACCACATTCACTGTTCCCATTTGCAATTGGTCCAGAATGTGGAGGTGTTCCACATGATTTTGTAATTGATGGGTAACTACCACTTACAGGAATTCACCAAAATATGGCAGTCATGTGATCAGTGTAAATCAAAGGGCTCCTGGCAATTCCCTGATCTGTCCAGGTGGAAGGATTAATAGAAAAAAAACAAATGATCAGGGCGAGCCCAAATGTATTATGACCCCAACAAAGGATTTTAATGAGTTTACCTAATTAAAACGTACACATCACAGTTTCATTTGTCAAATTAGTGCAAGACATTTACATATACTTGTTTAACTAAGTTTGTCACAGGAAAAGACAAAATAAAGCAACAATACAGTGTAAGCATAGAAAAATTAAACCCATAGAAAAATGAAAACATTTGTTTTCACAAATGTATGAGGGTGACTTTACATTTGTTAGGTACCACAAATCATTTTAGCTACAGACAAAATCAGCTTAATGGACAGTATGAACAATTAATACTGTATAAGGATGTCAACATCACTGTGTTTCGTCCACAAGGAACAATTGGAAAGTGCTGTCGGTAGGGCAGCCTTCATCAGGACGTGTAACATTGATCAGTGTTCAGTTAATGGGTATTCCTGTGTGTATCGTGCATGTGTGTCTAAGCACAATTGTCGTTAGTCCGCTAGTACTTGTTTGTAGGCGACCTGGATGCGTGAGTGGCAGGGCGCATCATGGTGTTCAAGCAGCACGTTACTGAGCTGCCCACTGTTAGAAAGTGTGTACGCCTAGGCAGTATCTCGTCCGGTGAGCACTCGAACTCTGCGTGCGTACCCGTGCTTGTCTGGTGATCAGACAGATCTCGCTGGGTGTGAGGGGCAGACTAGGCTTTGTTAATAGTGGAAACATAATGGTGCACTTGAATCCCCCAGTTATTGCCCAGGTCTGGAAAAAGCAACTGATTAAATCATTAAGGGTACAGTGACCAGATTAAGAAGACTTTAAGCATTCTTGCCTGTATAGTCTCTAGGAGATCCCGATGCTTCTGATTTTCAAATAATGTTCTCAGAGCCAGTCAGAAAATTTGGCACAAAGATGACTAATTTACTGAGATAGGCATACTGATGCAAACACAAGTTGCCGGCATCTACATCAGGCGACAAGACCACATAAGTTTAACTTGAATATTGTCCAACTAAATTGAAAACTTGGTGCCAACTCAAATGGACAAAGCATCTTGTTGGGGGGAGTACCATAGGGGTACTAAAGGAGTTGAGAACATTAAGGCATAAATGGGCCTATGTAGCGCCAAAACATTCTATCGATTAATGATGATATGTTTTGCTTTCTCTACCTTTACTTTATAGAACCAAGCTACCATTTGTAAGTTTGATCATGTTGACATATTTTGAGTAATTTTCCTCTTCCTTTCAAGTCTTCTCAAAGAAAGCTTGCCATCACATAATTCATTTGGGCTTTAGCTGTTTTAAGTGGTGACAATGTCTTCAAATGCGTTGCTCAAGATACTGTTCATATCACTTTGAGAACTTGCGGATGCAGTGATGGTATGTTTAGATCTATATGTGTGTGGGTATAGGTTTGTATGTGTGCCAGTACAAAGGAGTCCATCAAAGGTGCCTTGCAATACTTACATAAGCAGAAAGGGTTTTGAGATAGCCAGGCAGGGTGGAAAAACAAAGATTACCAAGACTAAGGCCCTCATTACAACTCTAGTGGTAGCCGTGCTGTTGGAAACGGCACGGCTTCCGCCGGAGTTGCATTTTTTCTGGCACCCGTGAATGGGCAAGAACCGGGTCATGCAGAGTTAGGTGGACCCGGTAATTGCCCATTTTCGGGTGCCGGAATCAAGGGCCTCCCGTCCCCCTTCTGCCCCATAGGGCTGAATGGGGATGGGGACGTCGGATGCACCGGCACATTCAGAGTTGTGCCAGTGCATCCGACGTGCTCTGCTTGTGGGTGCCGTTACACCCACCAGGAAAAACCTGGCGGGTGAAACGGTTCCCGAGTATGGCGGTCCGGGAAGTACGGTACCGGCATGCTTACCGATACCGTACTTCCCAGACCACCATGCTCTTAATGAAGGCCTTTGAGTGGCTATGCTATGGAAGCATGTAACCATAAGTGCCTGTAGGAAACCAGTGCCCGGAAAGAGCTGCCTCGTAATATGTTACCTATTTCCCTCCATTCAAAGAGCTCCAAACTACAGAGCTACATGGTCTTCTAAGACGGTCTTGTTACAATTCATAATGGTCAGATGGCAAATGATTGTTCAATCTAATGTTTATTAATTTGCGATAGTAGATATATCTCTAAATGTTATTGCCACTCCCACCATAGTGATGGGCATAGACAATTTAAATGTTGCTTTAGAAATGTGTAAAGTTTGTATTTGTATGCTTCTCATCATTAGCCTACATAAAAAATGTTGATAATTGATTTGATTTCCATACTTGTATGTGTATGCTGGTACACCCACTGTCAGGAACACAATCTTTCATCACTGTAACTAAACTTCACTAATCTGGGATTCGCATTACTGCAGCACTGCCCATTACTTACATGTTACCCTCTTCCTCCTTCCAGTTGCTTGTTCTGGGTTACAAAAAAAAACTTGCCCCACTGGGCTTTTTCTAGGACCCCTTTTCCTTTGACCCTTTTCTTCACAACACTGAAAGGGCTTTAGATTCCCAGTCCCTCTGCTCCCTGTTCTCCCCTTGGCTCGTTCTGCGACGCCCACTTCCCTTACCTTCCACGTGCTGGCTCTATGTCCACCCACCCTTAGACTGATTCTGGGCTCCTGTTAAGTCCTTGTTCTCCCACTTCCATCTGTTTCGTCATGTACTGTTTATATTCATCATGAAGTTGTTACCCTTCTTTCTTCTTCAAATTGTAAAAAATATGTAGTGTTTTTGCTGCTGTCATTCTTAGTCCTATTTAAAGGGTTTTTATTTAAAAGGCTGCATTTTCCGGTACGTCCAATACCAATGAAATATTAACAGACAGCTACTTAACTGAAAATTGTGATACCACTCTTTCAAAAGGCAGTCACACATTACCCTAATAAATTATCAGAGATAATATGTGCATCGCACATGCTTAATATATGCAGCGAAAGTAATCACTTTGGTACATTAATCTCGAACTGTGTCCCAAAACATTAGCTATTATTAAGTAAAATGTGCCATGTCACAAATTAAAGGCATGAATAAACACGTTCAGCAGAGAGTGAATAAAAGCAGTGGTGGCCTCGGAATTGCTAAATAAAGTTATGCAAATGATCAATGAAACAGCACCATGCAGTAAAGAAGGATGGTAGCACAAATGGGAAATATATTTTGTGGCTATTGGTGGGAAGCTGTTCCTTTGCCAAAGGGGTAATCTACGAACCAGATCCCCCTTTGTCGCAACTCCATGCCAAAAGCATAGTATGCTTGTGCTCTGCTGCATCAGTAGCCTGCTCCGCCGCACCGGCTCTGCTCGTGGCGTAGAGCTGGTTTCAAAGGTTCGAAAGGTACAAGATGCCCACTCGATCACTGCAGCGAAAGCAAAGTCACTGCAGCGCAGCGGCGACATTTAAGATATGTCCTCTGTACCAAAACTATATTGATCATGAGTACTCTGTGCTGGTGGCAGGTTAATTTCTAAGAGAAAGCTATGCCTGAGTATGGGCACAGTGCATGGCAATACTTATGATCATGGTTGCCACATCTCAATTGCCCATGTCAGCTCCTGTGAGTCAGGTCTGCTGTGGAAGGGACTGTGTACAGGGTCGAACTGGGGCATAACATTTTCTTGGGCACCAATGAAAAGGTGTCCCACAATTGCAAAAGGCAATTAAGTCCTTTTCTGACAGACTGTTTGAGTAGTACCCAAGGGGAAGGTTTTTGGTAAAATGTGATGCAAATTGTGCATTTTAAAGAATATTTATTCAGTAACACTGATCAAACCTACTAGCCGCATGGTGAAGTAACTTATGAAACTGGCCAACATGGTCCAACAAACTGGCCCACACTAACATTTTGTGTTTTTGGTTCGGGCATTGCCCTATTGCCCTACAGGCCAGTCTGAGCCTGACTTTGTATTCTGGTCAGATGGGCTGATACTGCCACATGGCAGGACAGAAACCCAGAGGATCCAACCTCTCTTTGATTCTCTTTGCAAGGGCCGGTAGTGCCCTCCCCTAGGGACAGCTGTCATGGGCCCAGGTATCAAAGGATCACACCCATTCAGGAGGAGTAGTGTCACACCAGGGTGCTGCATATCCAAAGGCCATTGTTGCCAGTTTGAGGGATGCTGCATATCCAAAGGCCATTGTTGCCAGTTTGAGGGAAGGGGGTGGGAGTAGGATAGGCAGGAGTGCTCTGGACACTGGAAGAAGCCTTCCACCACCTTGTTTCTCACTGTCTGTATTTTCCTTTCCTGTCTCCTCCCCTTCCTCTGGAGCAAATCATTTTGGGTGTAAGATCAACAGGGCAAAGTCTACTCCAGCCAGAAGCAGGCATTGGTCCCCTAAAGCAGGCAAGCTTTAGACCAATCACCTGAGGATGTGTGCCTTTAAAAGAAAGAGTCTCACACCCCTTCAACAGAATTCCCTCAGTTCCTCAAGGATCCTTTAAGGCTGAAGAAACCTTCTGAAGATTCTCACCTAGACTTTCTTTGAGACTGTTGCACTGCCAAAAATCCCCCATAGAAGGTGAAGAAGGAAATGTCCAAGACAGAAGGAAGATCTGTTCCCTAACCACTCCCAAGAAACAATGGGATTGCCCAGTGCTGTAGACCCGGATCGAACATTCTGCAACAGATCTTCTCTGCCAGAAGAACAGACCCTCAGGTGGAGTATCCTGTCCAAGAATCCTTTGCAAAGGCCTCACAGCAATCAGAGGACCAGACCAGCCGAAGCTCCCTATTCTATCTCACTGAATTGGTCACTCTGTGTTCCCCACATCCTGAACAATAGGGAAGGTGCTGGTGTCTGCATTCCTCCAACCAGCCAAACTATTGCACTGCATCTAAACCAGCTCGACACTGCATTGTGTCCTAGTGAAGCAAGTCGACCCGCTAGGCCCAAAGTGTCTACTGAATGCCAGAACCCAAACCAAAGCTCTGGAGGGTCACTCACCAACTCTAACCAGGGGTTACAACCATGGCTCGTCCCAGCTATCCAGAGAACCGCCTCCTCATTTACTGCACATCGATGCACCCTCGATTGTCACTTTACGACCATAGCCCACCGACTTGAACTGCTGGAGAGTCACTCACTGACTTTTCCCAGTGGCCAAAGCCCAACTCAGCCTGACCAACTGTGACAGGTTATTGGGATCATCCAACCTGCCTCATTGAACCACCACCATTCGACTGCACAGAGCACATGCATTCGCCCCTGCTCGATGCCTGCTTCGTGCCCGGGCCTCCAAGATCCTACCTGCCTGACTGAACCTGATCAGCTTGCATCAACATTCAAACCTGGGACTGATGCGTCAGCCCATCAAGAACTGAATCCCGGTACTGTGACACTGAACAGCCCCCATGGTCCACTGGGACCCTAGAGACTGGTTAGGTAATGATCGATCCTGTTTTCAACCCAACATACTTTTTATGTTAGTGCCTTACCTACCACCCAAGGAACTACGCTTAGAGTGCTACTTTCTCCAGTCAATTGCATCTTCTCTGTTCTTCCCTTTGGGGTGGGCTTTTGTACACTCATCTCTTCTCTTTCTATTTGCAGATGGTGTGTTTTATTAAAGTGTTTATGTTTTTATAGAACCTTGATTGGCCATTTGCTTTATTTTGGACTGTGATACTGTGTTGTTTGAGTCACTACTGATTCACCTTCACACCCCTCTTAAGAGGATAGCCTTCCCTCGTCCCGCATTAACACAAAAGGCAAAGGAGGTATATCTCTTGATTGTCCCTATTTTACCTTTATGATTGTATTGTATTTTGGTTGTAGATGTGTGAGGGCTGAGTGGGCCATTTTACCCCTACTCATCCTTGTACAGCTGCAAGGCAGAATCCAATTCATCACACCGGTGGCAGCCGTGGGACTTGAAACAGATTGTGCCCACAGCTCAGCCAGCCAAAATAAGTGTGTGCCGTTAACGTTCGTTGTTACTGGCAAGATATTTTTACAACCATGGAACTCGACAAGAGCACAGTGCAGACCTTGACAGCAAGTGTCTTGCGCATTCTATGTTGGGAGAGGGGTTTCCCTCATGGCAGTATGGCAGTAGGATTAAGAAAGCCAGACTGCTGAAAATCCTCCAAGCATTTGAGGTAGCTAGAGGGGTGAAGGGCTACACTGGGATCAGCAGCGCACTGGATCTCCTGGCCCTTTTCCCCACAGACTCAGGGTTGGAGAGGTGCAGAAAACACTGAGCAGAGTGACAGTGATAGCTCCTCTCAGCATTCCTCTTACCGGGCAGGCACTGTTGTATCCCATGCATGGTGGGACTACCGCAGGTTGCACTGATTGGGTAGATTCCACGCTTCAGCCAGGCCATGAGAGGCTGTCGCAAGCATTCAATGCTGACAGGATCTACCACCGAGAGGAGAGCAGAATGGCCCCGAGGAACAGAGTCAATAGGACTATGTCATGTTGACAAGCGAACTGAGAAACATAAACAGAAAGCGGGTAAGGACAAAGGTTTTCACCTTCCAGCCAAGAAAAGGCCCCAAAAGTCAGAGGGCAGACCCCTGTCACCGTCATCGTCCACTCCGGCAGAAAGGAGAAGTGAGGGCGCCCCTAGCAGTGGGGCACCCACACTCACAGGCCTTCAAGGCTGGCTTACTTATTGAGACCAGAAACATAGGAAGGGAGATCCTGCCTGCAAGGATAGACCGAAGTCGACGGTAATTAGAGCTATGCTCATAGAGGAAAAAGAAGAGGAAGAAATAGTCAATGTGGGCATCTCAGATGATGAATTGCTACTCGACATGGGGTTGGCAGAATGCACCCTGGTGTCCCTGAATGGGGAACGTACTGGGTCTCTCACCGAGACCCCAGTTCCCGCTAATACAGAGAACATTTTGGACCACGAGTTCATTAACAGGAGCAGAGCCCCAGCATGTCGTGATACTACTGCGAGTATCACTGCTGTCCGATGACAGTGGGTGCAAGAGGATCAGATCATCCCTGGCCCTCGCAGACTAGTCAGGGGATTTAATGGTCTCAACCGGTACCCACTGGTTATTTTGGAGTTCAGTTGGAGGGTGGAAACCTCGAAACTCTGTGTTGCTGTCTAAGATGTCATTCTGGCAGACTGTCGGTTAGGAAACGATAGACCTTGGGCAGTTATTATCACAGTCACATGATTGCGAGCAAAGGTAGCAGCTTGGGTAGTAGCCCTGGAGGCTATGGGTCCAGGGGGACTTCCGGCTGGCGATAGCATAAGACCGGCTCCACCTGCACTACCCAGCCCAGATCCAGAGACCACAGAGACACCCGCTCCTGCCATAGAGGGCCTAGTGGCCACTGAAGTGCCTGCTACAGCAGCACCCACCTCAGTGACCTCAGGGTTCCGTACAGGCGTAGAACCCAAACCTGGGTTGGAGGACATGGTAGCTTCCAACCTCAAGGGTCTGCCCATACTAAGCGACTTGTCCTTAGCTGGGGGGCCGAGCCAGGCTGACTTTTGCAAGCCACAGCGGAGTGTCCAACTTTGGCAGATCTGCGTGAGCAGGCAGAGAAGCAAGACCAGGGGGAACCCCATGGGATGCTCAATATGTAATGGGAGAATAGTCTACTAAACAGTGAGCCCAAACTTCTGAGGTGGGGACCAGCTGGCATTTTTTTGGTGGTTTCCCAGTGACACAGAAGATTTCTGCTGGACTTGGCTCACGATACTCCATTGTCAGGCTACCTCCGGATGACTAATACAGCCGACTGGCTTTGGGCCTATTCCTACTGGCCCCAGATTGGGTCAAAGATAAAAGCATTTGTCTGGTCCTGCCACACCCGGAAAGGCAGACAGAGCCACCAAGGCCCCTTTAATTCCAATATCCATGGTCGGCAGCGTTTCGACAGAATGGGCATGGACATTATGAGTCCTTTGGAACCTCAATCCTCCTCTGGAAACCAGTATATCTTTGTTGTGGTTGATCATGCCACCCAGTACCCTGAGGCGGCCCCCTGAGGAGCATCAAAAACCCAGTGGTCGCAAAGGCTCTCATCAGGAAACTCTCTAATGTGGGATTCCCTAAGGGAGTTATTTCTAACAGGGGATCCAACTTCATATCTGTGTATATGAAGGCAATGTGGGATGAGTGTGGAGTTAGCTACAGGTTCGCCACAGCCTTTCACCCACAAACCAGCAGGCTTGTTGAGCAGTACAAAAATACCCTGAAGGGCAAGATAGGTGGTTTGGGAGAGCCACTCGAAAGAAAATTCTCTTGACATGCCTCATGTTCTCCTACCAGGAGGTGCCACAGAGTGGAGTCGGGTTCAGTCCCTTCGAGCTTCTGTTTGGGCATCTCGTTAGGGGTCCACTAAATCTGGTGTGGGAAGGATGGGAGGGTAATCCCCAAGCCCCTTCCCACGACATAGTGCACTATGTGCTCAGCCTTCAATCCCAGATGGCCAAGTACAAGGAACATCGCACCAAAACCTGAAGGCCAGCCAGGAGCTCATGAAGCACTGACAGGACCAGAGGGCAATTTGTGTTCTTGTCTTGCTTGTGTTTAATGCTGTGTTTATTGCTGTGCCAAGGAGCTGATTTGGGGGTTTGAGAGAGGAGGTAGGAGTCAGAGGGGACATGTGGGAAGTCACGAGGGTGTCTGCTAAAATGTAATTTTAATGGTCATCGATGATAAACCAAGCATGATATGTGTTATTCAGGGCAGAGTCTGGGTTTTTCAATCTTTTCAGTTGAAATGGGTCACAAGTCTCAGAGGGACCCCTGAGCAGCAGCCTTGGTTGGGCGCTCTTACATCAACATATTACTTATTTTTTTTTATTTAAAAAAATGTTTTATTGTGCATTTTAGTTAAAGAAAATAACCTCAACAGAAGATTAAAAAAGAACATTTACATTATCACATGATAACATAACAAGGTCACAGATCCATTATACATATTACATCATAAGAATATCACATTTAAATTTAAAATGTAGACACATACAATACAATATACCTCAACACATTAACTATGGCATATTAGGGGGGGGCCAAGATAAAGAGCAGATGCCTTACAACCTCTTTCCAGACATAATAGGCTGCCCCTGAAATCACCAGGGAATTTGCCCCATGTAGCGCAGACCAAAATTGGTCACCTTGGATGTTGTCACAGTTGGAGACCAAACTATATGCCCTGCGATATATATGGAAGTGAGTGGTACATTGAGTCAGCATGTGACGGCTAGATTCAATATGCTTATCACAGAGCCGACACAGCCCCTTCTCGAGAACCAAACCAGACCCGCTCCCAATATATTCGTAAGTTGGTAGGATGTTTAAATGTAAGTATATAATGAAGTCTCTCATTTTTTGGGAGCAAGGTCTGGTCAGGTAGGTGCATGGGCCATCAATTTTGTATATCCCCTCTTCACACCGAGTTTGTTGAAAGAATTTGTCCGGTCCCAGTCCCAGGTTTTCCTCTTCCATAGGGTGAAATACTCTGGAAAATCGACTTAATTAGAGAGCTGGAAACCTATCTCTTCGCAATGTAGCTCAGTGGTTTTAGTCAATGCTAGCAGAAAGCGGTTTTTACAGGTCTCACCACGGCAGCGAGCGACCAGACTCAAAAGCTTATGGTCATTCAAAGGACATAAACACAGGGTACAGTATAGCTAACACTGTTTGAGGAGCCAATGGGCCTGAAGCGACCAAACCCCCAGTTCTATTTCTATATGCCGTTTTGTGTAAACCCCTTTCCCGTGTTTGTATTATGTATAGTGAATGTATCACATTTTAAAGTCATGGTAACCATGACATTTGTGTTATGGCATACCTCCTTTTACTTAATTTTGACATGCAATAAATTAATTTTTCTTATGATTGAGATGTGTTGGGTTCTATGATGTATTTGATATGTAGAATCAAACTTTATTTGTTTAGTTTGTAAGCATCATCACTCGAGCTGCTGGGTGACGGAAAGAGGGGTAATAAGTCTCACACTATATATATATATATATAGGAATGATCGGATACATTGCATAGCAAGGTCAAAAATTGACATGTACAGGTTATATAATGTTGGTGCTAAAGCACATCCCCGTTTTTAGCTGATGTTAGTACCCCCTCCTGTGATAGACGAATAGAAACCTGGGTGTCGGTATATAGTTCCTTAATAAAATGCAAGAGGACGGGATCTAGGCCCCACTGTGAGAGTTTATGCCAGAGCCTATCACGACACACTGTATCGAAAGCCCTCGAGTAATCGACAAAACACATAAAGATCTCTTGCTTACTGACAATCATGTCAGCCAAGTGAGACTAAACGGCATAGTTGTTGTAAATAGTGCTGTGGCCCTTATGAAAGCCTGTTTGGCAATGGTGCATGAAACCAGAGGTTTCGGCCCAAATGTTAGATTTTTTTTAAATAATAGAGTGGAGAAGATTTTAGCACAGTAGTCCAGCATGGCTATCAGTCTGTAATTAGAGGTGGCCCCTGGATCACCCCTCTTGAAGACCGCTATCAAGATGGACTCTTTCCAACAGCTTGGAATAATGCCTGAAGACAGACTACTGTGAAACCAGGGGGCCAGAATAGTTCTCCATGCGAGTGGATTGGCCTTAAATACAATGTTGGCAGGTCGACTTAGTCCTCCTCCTGCCCCCTCCTCTTGCCCACAACCATGCCAGCACCAGATGATCACTCAAAATAGTTTAGACCAAGGTAATTGGGTTAAATAGTCCCGTAGTTCTTGACATACAAAGACATAGTCTATGCAAGAATAATGTTTACCATCCGACCAAGTATACCTGACATAATTTTCCCCGTCAACTTTGTGTTCAGGCATATCATATTCCAAAGATCTAATTGGGCAAGCCAACCCTTAGGTGTAGAATATGTTGACCGTCCAGGCTGTATTACTGGTCTCTTGGCATATGGACCGGACTCACACCCCGCCCAGGTGGAATGAGCATATGTTCATTGAAATCCCCCTCAATGAGCGACCCCCGAAGCTGCATTTGCCCCCCCGCCCCCCTCGGGATGGGGATTCGTACAGGTTTATGATCAGGATAGGTTGAGGGAAAAGGTCTGTATCCTTGAGGACAACTGCCAAAATGTCTCTGTTGTCAGTGCCTGTATAAAAATGGGATAACTTCACATTAGATTTCGCCCCTATGGCGAGCCCACCCTTCCCCTCGGCCGCCCTCTGAGGCTCTTGCTAGCAGATAAGCAAATCACATTGTGCCCATCAATGTCAATTTTGTCTAGACACCATGTTTCCTGTAGGAGAAATTTGTCAAAAGAGGTCAATAGTTTTAGGCTGATTGGATTGACCAAAAAAGAATTGAAACCCCTTGAATTCCAGGAGGCGAGCTTCAATGGTACGTTTCCCTCAGATACTCATGAGTCATCTGCATAATGGTCTTCAGAGTTACTCAAGCACCACGTGACCCTTGGGCCCCTCTCTCCAGTATGGTTCATCCCTAGAGCCATTTTATCCAAGTGACCAGATCTGCTGAGCCCGAAAGGTTGAGAAGGGATTCAGATTGTGTGTGTCACGCAGTTGCCTGCAGACCGTCGGGTGAAATCCTAGACAACATATATCCAAATAGTAAATACTCATCAGGACTGAGATCGCAGATATGGTAAATTCCATCACTGCACAGTTGGTGCTACTACTCACTTTTGGCAAAACGATCTGTGTAATGTCTCTACTGCTAATATTAGTAAGTGACGGGACACTGCAAAAGAGATTCAGCAGAAAACTCCTGTTCATAAAAGGGCTGTTGTGTCTAGGAGACAGTTCTTCCAGCTTGATTCCTTTACTATAGAGTGGAGTTTGTGTGTGGCTCGCGTCCCACTGATGGTCAGTACACCTATATGCCAGTGATTTGCTTGCTAACTGGCACCCCAAGACTGGCTCTTGAGGCCTGTGATCATCTTGGGTGGATGCCATCACCCCAGTTCGAGTCTGTGCACTGGTCAAAAGGGTCTGCGTGCTGACCTCATGTTGTGTGGTTGAAGGTATGACAGGCACAGCAGGGTTCTCATTCGGAACTAGCCGTCTTTGTAGGAGTCCTAGCAGGTCCACTTGCCTTTTGGAGCCGTCTGCCAGAGTCAGTGATCCTTGTTCGCTGTCGAGCATGCGGGTCCGCTGGGCTCCTTGTTGTTTACTGTTTGTATTTTTTCCCACTCGTGGGGTGAATTGGACACCAGAAGGTCCCTCACCTTGCCTACCTCACCAACTGGCCCCCAAAGAGGGGGGACAGACTGCCCCTCTCCATAGTAGCTGCACCCCCATGTCCGGCACCTGCCCCTTGATCCAGGGGCCCATAGTCCTCAGTGTCACTGGAATACAAAGCAGAGTGATCCTCATTAATATTATCCAGCTAGCCTGTTCTTTGAGACTGGCTTGTGAGATCAATTGTCAGCCCAGAGGGACCAGGCTCGATTATAGCCCTCTCACTATTTATTAGCAGGGTTTGTCTATAACTCCTGGGCTTGATTAACATTCCCTCGGCATTCCTTTGTATCCTTCATTATTATGTAAGCCCCCTGCGGGTGTCTCAGGCCATTTTTCAAAGGGGTGCTGAAACATCATATTGAAATGAGCCTCACAAGCCTTGACAAATCTTCAGCTGGCCCTGGTTTTATTAGTGGCTAGAATGGCATTTTGGTGCAGCAAGTCTAGCCACTTCCTACTGTGGCTTGACATTTTTTGACTGAACATCTCTGATAAGGCAAGCATGATAGGTGTAATTACCTGGCTACACTGCCATTTGGGTGCATCCAGTCTAACAATGTCTTATGTAACATGGCTATTTTTCTGGGCATCTACAATAACGGAAGCATCATACATGTTATTACGTGGCTAGATTGGCATTTTGGTGCAGCCTGTCTAGCCATTTCCTACTGTGGATTGACATTTCTTTACTAGGCATCTCTGATAAGGCAAGCATGATAAGTGTTTTTACCTGGCTACACTGGCATTTGGGTGCATCCACTCTAGCCTTTTCTTACGGTGGCATTGCATATGTCCATCTATGACAAACTATGCATAATATGCATAATACGTGTTATTATGTGGTTAGACTGCAATTTTGGTGCAGCCAACTTAGGGATGTCTTACTGTGGCATGGCACTTTTTACTGGGCATCATCAAAGCTAAAGCAAACATGGTAAGTGTTATTAGATGTCTATACTGTCCTACATTGTACCGCCAGTTTGAACATGTTTTCTTATTGTGGCATTGCATTTTTAATGGCAAAGCATTCAATGAATTAAAACATGAATGCTCCTGTGCATTGTTGATGACTTGCATCAGTTGGATTTTAGGAATGGAGTTACCCTACAAAACCAATTTCAAATTTTCTGCCTTTTGACCCAATTTTTTGAAGAAAGTGTGCTGTATAAAGTCCCATTTTAACCCATTATTCAAACATGTATCTTGGGAGGAGAAACACACACCCAAATCCCCTTTGTATGGATGGGCTCCTGTAAAAACTGGAGGGGGAGTTATCTGTACTCCTGCCCTCCATATGGCAAAGTAGAAGCACATAGCACCACAACCAAGATTCTCTAAGTGGTAGCAATGGATGAGCAATCAAGGCTTAAGCTCTCAGGAGGTGATGAAGGCTGGTTCTTAAGTACAGTGTAGTCCCCAAGCCCCCACAAAGAAATGTCCACACACTATATAAATAAGGTTCAGAATATATACCTACACAATAACACACTTTGTGCTCAGGCAATTCTATAATGATAGGTATGTACAATATCTATGTGGTACCACAAATTCACTCTTAACTCCTTTAAAATTCACCAACTGCAGGCAGTTGCAAATGACATACAAGTATAATAGCAATGTGAACCAACACTAGACATAGGGGGAAAACAAGTTGGGTTAGACAATTGGCAGAATACGGGGTCCCTACCAAAGACACAGTTCTGTGTGAGAATCTCCCCACCTGGGCAACCTGTAAATATCAACAAGCACAGTCAATACATTGTCTGATATAGTCTTGGTTCCTTCTAAAAAGCTCTGCTACCCCAATGTACCTGGTTTAGGAGAGTTCGAAGTTGGGTCGTTGAAGGATCCTTCTTAAGTGAACTCCCTTTAAGTCAGGAGCCAGGGATTGTCGAGATTCTTCGAAGAAAAGGGTGAACGATGTGATTGAGGTGGCAACTTCGGTCCTTGCGGTGCTTGTCGACGATCTGTCGTGGACGTCCTGTGAAGATGAGGCATGCGGTGCACCTCAACGACTATAGTTTGTTTCCACAAAGAGTAAATGAAGAACGTAGGCCCAGCAAGGGCATCAGGTCGTCTGCGTTTGGCGTCTGCAATCAGGACTCGACCACGGCTGGCTTTCAGTTCTTCATTGGTGTCTTTGTGGACCCACCGGCGGATTCTCCTCAATTCGTCAGCGACCTTGACTTTCTATGGTGGAACAAAGCGGTTGACGGTGATGAGCAAGGGAGTCCTTGATTTCAAAGTGCCTTAGGCAATGGAGCATTGCGGCTCTGGCTGTGGTCAACAAGGTTACAGCAGTCCTCCGAACCTCAGTCAACGGTGGCAGTTGTCAATGGCCTCAACGTGCTGGTGCTTCACTTCCAATTCCTCGGTGGTCCCGGTCTGCAGTCTCAGCCTTTCGATGACTGACTTCCGGGGAGCCTTGGCGAAGGTTAGCTGGTGCACAATGTTCCCTCTTAGCTCGGGAAGAGGACTCCTAGCCATGTCCTCTCTTGGATCAGTCCTCGAAGGCACGACAGCTTTCAGATTGCATTGAAGGAAAGCAGCAGCAATTCTTCTTCTTCCGGCTCGGCATCGAGAGTAAGCATCAAGTTTCCACTTCAGCTTCGGAACAATTCCAATAAGTGAGAGGTCCCCAGATATACTGTTCTGTCTCTCATTCACACTGCTGGGCCAAGCTCAGCGGCCAATCATTCAGAAGGGAATTCATGCAGGTAGGCAGCCAATCAGGCTCACAGTGCATTCAGGCCATTCTTCTCCATTCAGACACTCACAACAAGGAATGCAGATTGGGACAAGCACCCAGCCATTCACTACTCCACATTGCATTCATACCAGTTTCTGGCAGGGCTGTCTCAGTCATTGTGCCACACACCAGAAACCAGACACCCATAACCTTAAATGTATATTGGTCACCCACTCCATTGACCCAGGTCCCACCCCAAGGGTGTATCCACAACATACAGTCACTGGGAAGGCTCCAGCCAGTCTGGCCTTCACTTCCCCACAATACCATATATGGAACTTCCACCCAACAGCCAGTCAGGGGAAGGGACAGAGTCAGGGTTCCCAGGACTTTGGCAAAACAAGGTAACAGGCAATAGAAAGCAAGAGGCCACAGGGCCATCTTGTCCCCTATCAAGAATCAACTGATTCCAATGGAAGGGCCTGGGTATCCCAAAATGGAGGACACTCAGAGCACCTGTCAAATTCAGCATGCAGCTGCCACCAGCCCATGCCCTGCTCTGTGGGCCACACACAGGTGACCAAAAACATACACTAGTGGTACAGGGTGCTACCCCACCTATCGGTGCCATAAGGGTAGCCCAAGGGTCTGTTCACCATGACCAAAAAGAGGAAGAGATGCACTTCCAGGAGTCCCACATGGACTCTTGTGCAGAAAATAACACAGAACACACATGATAAAAGGAGTGCAGTACAAGGACATGGAGGCCCTGTCCCTTCAATGTATTTCCAGCATCACAGCTCCCTCGCTATGCTTGGTCACGCTGGCATATTTTTGGGAAATGTTTATGCCCTTCAATTAAAAGATTCACCAGGTGCCACTGGGTGAGTGACTGGTGGGTGAATGGGTATGAATGTGTGCATGCAAGGGTGGGGCCCTGGCAAGGGTCATGGGAACATGGATGCTCTCTTAAATGTTTTACTGATGTTTTTAGGTAAGGTCAACTTGATGAATGTTAACACGTGGAGGGAGTTTAGGGCAGGGGTTTATATTGGCAGACTGGACATTTGCTGTGTGTGGCATTTTTTACTCACATAAGGGGCAAGACCACTATGATATGTGTTCTTACATGGTGGAGGCAATTGTGCAGTCAAACAAGGACATGTTCCTTAGTGTAGCTTTTTAAGTTTTACTAGTGCTGAGGACAAAGTCGACATGAAGAGTATTCGTACATGGTGGTGAGGCATTGGGCAAGCATTTGTGCAGCAAGCAATAACCTGTCTTCCTGTGGCATACTGGTATTAACGGAAAAGCCAACAAGAGAATGTTTTCTTGTGGTATCATTAATGTGCGTAATATTATTAGCCATGCACAGAGTTGGCCAGTACATTCGGGTGCCTAGACCAGGTACAGCCCCCTTGTTTCTATGCTTGGTGAAAGATTAAAGGTTTGATTAAAAAACTTATGTATATCTTTTACGTAGGGCAGTGCTCAGAGTGTCCCTGCAGCAGCATGATCAGGATGTGTATTGCGCATGCGCGGTCGTCTTGGCCATCCCAGATTGTAGTGCGGCCGGTGCTTTGATGCTAAGGTTGGGGGGCTCTCAGCTTTTTGTGCTCTTCCACTGGTAGGGGACGGAACTGCACCTGCACTCTTTGGAATTAATAACGGCAGATTTGAATGCTGTCGTTTCAGACCCTGGAGCACAGAGGAGATGAGAGGAGAGCATGTTCTTAGTTTGCTAGACAGCCTGCTCTGCCTCTAGAACAGCCATCAGGAGTTTGGCGTTTGCAAGGGTGCACCAGAGAAGTGGCCTCTCTCCCAAGCTTGATTAAAAAAATAACAAACGTGTTGTAGGCTCAGCTGGGTTTCAAGCCACCCTGACAAGTTGAAAACAGATAGAGATCTTAGCTCATTGAGCTAACTTGTGTAAGTTACAAATAGGAATTTGATTACAAGACCGTCCAAACCATTAGTGAAAATGGCTTGTGATTAATTGATATAGATGTGTTCCCCCCATTTCTAACATCTGTGAAGTATCTCAATGAAGAAAGATCCTAACCCAATATTTGTATTCAAGCTGCAGAGGAGGTGTGAATTGTCAGGTTGACTCAAGTATGGGACCTCCTTAGTCTAGTGAAAGAGTGCCATGGCTGTCATTCCAACGTATTCAGAAGAGATGGAGGCTAGTTTTCTTTTGTTTGACTGAACATGCATGAGCCTCTGCATTGCACGTGGTGGTAGTTAAGCATTTCATATACAATGTTATCATTTTACGCTGCTTTATTTTGTGATTGAATAATAATTGGTTGGGAATGATGTTCAGCACATTCAGCAATTCTATTAACTTAACTCAGGGGTCTGCAACCTGATGTTTGGATTGTGACTCCCCATGAGCGCTCACCATTGAGTATGCCAACAAGGGCTGATGTAGTTGTAGTCCAAAACATCTGGAGAGACAAATGTTACCGACCACTGACTGAACTGTTAGGAATTTTAAAGGTATTGGCTCTGGGAGTTTTTCAGTACTACGCCAGCAGGATGGGACAAATACGGCTGTGGTTTGCTGCTAAGGTTGTCTACTTTATACAGTGGGTAGAACACCAAGGACCTTCCAATCACTAATACGTGTTGCTATTATCAGTCGTGCTAGTCTTATTTACTTTAAATACCATATTTTTCTTTTTTCAAACCTCTCTTTTCCATAATATCCTAATTGAAGTGCTCTTGTACTTCAATGCAGCCTATAAAACAAATGATTTCATCTTGATAGGCAACTAACATTCTTAGTGCCTAGCCTTAGACTATAAAATATACATTCAAATAACATTAACCTCTGTAACCTTTACACTAGTGTTGGAATGCATGTGTAATGCCCCAACCATGGAAAGAGGTTTATTCTGCGTAAATTGGGTTAGCAAGAAGGGCTGGTTATTTAGTGTCAGTATTTTGCTGTTTGGTTTGGCAGTCTTGCACACGTTATTTGTAGTTAGCAGTGACACATTTTAGAGAACATCACAGAGCCTTACATGATGAAAGAAGGAGCAACAATGTATGATAACGTTGCTTATTAATTAGAAGTTAGCACCAGGGCATGTTTAATAGTTTTGCAGCTAGTAGTAGTGATGGATGGTGGGCCTTGGTTGCATTAAGAAGATCTTAGAAAATGCAGTTTAATTTTATAGTCAGGAAAGCTTTTGGTAGCAGGTGAAAAGGTGGCTAAAGTTTCCAGCAGTAAGATAGGGTAAGGGTTGTGCTGTAGGAACACGAGGGATGTGTGCTGTGTGAGCAAGAGTTTCACCATTTTGGATTAGGCCTCGTTAGAAGTGCAGCTCTCGGTAGTTAGAGAATTAGGGTGCCTTTTGCTCTGTCCACTTAATTAGAGTTTATGCATCTTTCCCTCCAGCAAGTGTGCAGACAGCCAAGGTTATGGAGGAAGGGAGACATACAACACAGATAGCAGTTAATTGTGCCAGGCCGAGTTGAGAACGGAATGTTAATTTTGGACGATTAGATTAATGCTGCCACTCTGAAAGACGAATCAAATTAGATCAGAGCCTGGGGTCTTGCATGGCCAAGGTGTTGAGTTAGAATTTGAGTAATACTGCCCCTATTGAGAAGTGGCCGGTCCATTTGAACTACAGGTGTCTGAGCAAATTGAGCAAATAAGTATGAGTAATTCATCCCCAAGAGCGGTGCATTGACTGTATTTTTTATAAAACACCTGGATATCAAGAGGGATAAGGTAGGAGGTGCTGGAGAAGTAACGTGTATCAAGATGGGAGTAGCAAAAGGTGATGCCAAAGAGTACAGCTGCAAGGTCTAAGGAGCTATCCAGGAGTGCCAAATTGTCTGGTCTCATGAGGAAGCCATTGTCTTCCCAGGTGGGGATGACATTGGTGTTTGCATTCCCTCCCTGATTGGGTCTTTTGGTCGTATGCACATCACAAGTTTTCCAAAGTTAACTTGACCAATAAGGAGAGTACATAGTTCCAACAAAGTACATAAATATAGTGGACAAATCCAATCACAGTGTTTTCCTCTCACTGTACAATTAGGTCATATTGTAAGAGGTTGTATTTAGATATGCACGACAATTGGGGTAATGAACTACAGGGATGTTTAGATTTCTGTATAGGTGTTAGCCAATGGGGAACGTGGGATTATATTGTATCTGATATGTTTTGCTTATGGTAATTTGTGGTTTTCCACTGTAAAAGATGTAACCCGAAATGGACGTGTTGAGTGTGGTTTTAGTTCTCAGTCTAAGTTCTCTGGGGCTGCCTCCTGTCAGACTGACTGGAGCCTTCCCAGGTGTTTTGTGCTGTGTGTACACCGTATGGGTGGGTCCTGTCTGAATGGAGTTGGGAGTCAACTCACATTCTCTGTTGTGGGTGTCTGGTGTCCGTGTGTGAGACACAATGAATGAGACAGCCCTGACTGAAACATACATGAATGCAGTGTAGTGTGCTGAAAGGCTGGGTACTTGCCCCAATCCACATTCTTTGTTAAGGTTGTCTGGGTGGAGTGATTGGCCTGATTGCCTGTGAACCTGATTGGCTGCCTGCCTGCATGAATGCACTTCTGTGTGATTGGCTGACTGAGCATGCTCAGCCAGTGTGAATGAGGGACAGAAGTATATATCTGGGGACCTCTCACTGACCAATTGGTTCAGAAGCTGAAGTCAAAGCTGAAGCAAGAAGAAGCTGTTCCTTGAAGCCCAGCTGGAAGAGAAGTCTGCTGCTGAATTTCTTCACTATAATCCGAAAACTGTAATGTCTCCTAAAGGACTGATTCAGAGAGGATCTGCACAGGAGCCCTATTCTCGAGCTACGAGGGACCATCTTGCAAATCTGCTGCTCTTCATCGAAGTATCCTGGAAGCCAGTCCTGTGTGCCTGCTGTCCAGAAAAGGGGTCTTTGAAGTCTAGAAGTGGGGTGCCAGACATCTTAAGCCAGAGAAGTACATTGGTCTCACTGATGGTCCGGAGGATCATTTTGTGACTGCTGGAAGCTGTTGCAATCTACTGTTACCCTTGCATGGTGCAGCTGGACACTCGGAGCTACAAAAGTTGCAAACTGCCTAAGAACATTTGAAAGGACATCCTTGCCATCACCACTGACCACCTTTTCCCACCAGAGAGAGTCCAGAGTTGCTGGAAGAAGGGGAAATCCTGCCTCTGGGTTTCCAACCACAAGAAGCTCACAAAGATGTATCAAGGGTCCATGCTTGCTCAGGGTTCCGAGGTACACTCTAGTGGACGAGTCCAGGTCACCAGAAGCTGTCCAGATGGCTGTGCTTCGGCTGCAGTACCGAAGAACCAAAAGTTGGAGAACCGCGTAATTCCAAAACCAACACCAAAAGTGACCTATGTACCCTTTTCTGCCCAGAGTCATCGAAGGGTTGCAGGGGTTTTACTTTCATCTGCCAAGCCTTTGGGGAGCCCACGGCAAGTTTCATCTTCACAGGACCTTTACAGTCAGAGAAATCATCGACCAAAGGAGAGCACTGCGAAGAGCCAAACTGCTGCACCTCAGAAAGACTTTGGTTCCTTCTTATTCTTGAACTCAGCATCCCAGTGGCTCCTTCTTCCAAAGGGTGTCCATCCTCGGAGAGAACCATCGAGTAAAGCTGAGAAACTCTGCCACTTTGCCTGCCAAGGCACCAAAGGTACTGTGACAAGGAAGAGCATATTCTAGACATAGGAGTCGTCAAAAGTTCCCAGATTCGTCTTGGATCCTGTTCTCCTGTGGCCTCTCAGGTACTTTGGGTTGGTAGAACCTTTTCAAAAGAAAGCACAATGTTATTGAATGTTATTGGACTGGGCTGTAAAAGAAAACATACATTTCTCCCTAACTTTTCCCTTATAGGTTGCTCAGGTGGGGGGATCATCACTCACAATTACTTGTCTAGTCTAAAGAAAGCATTCTGCTTTCATACCTAACCTGCCTTTCTTTCCTATTCTATGCTGTTACACCCAACTTAAGAATTCACCTGCCTATTTAAAACTGTCTGCAGTTAGTGCATCTATTACTGGATTTAAAGGAATGGTTCGGTCAAAAATATTATTGTCCCTATGGTTCGGCCATGTGCTATTAACCATAATTCGATCGATCGTACAAACATTTCATATGCACCTTACCCAAGTTTTCGTCTCAAGAACACAAGCAAAATCAGGCGGCAGGGCGCGGCCATCTTGTGATAATCTTATCACTTGCCGCATCGCCATGGGTGACCATGTATTCTTCTTGGTAAATGATATCCCATACCCATCAAGGTGGTTGCTGCAAATGGGGCTGTACCTACCCATTAGAATTGTTCTTGTTTTCTCTACATCGCGCTTCATGCCAGACTCCAACCTCTAAGCGCAGGACCAGATATCGAACTTGTGCTGCGTGTCATTGTCTTGTTTCCAAGACAAGCGAGCGGGCCCTGGGCTATGCCCAGAACAATCAATTGGTTCACTCCTTATCCCATTCTGTGACCAAATGTACATTTGGATTCAAGGGGCTCTCCTCCTTATCGTCATCTATGGCATCCCCAAAATTAGAGAACCGGTTGAAATTGCCCATCCAGAGTATACTGACAACCTGTAAGAAGTAAGTCTCCTGGCTACTCATGTTGCACTACATGAGATTATCTGGTTCATGGGCAGCTGGTTCATGGGCAACTGTATGAACCACCACACCAGGGCCATCTCCCACATCCCCAGCCTCTTCTTGCCCATCGAGCCTATGGATGTTTCTTGCATTATTGTCATTATTATTATTAGTATTATTATTATTATTATTATTATTATTAATATTAGGGTATTTATTGAGTGTGGAACTAGCTTTGGGAAGCGATGGAGCACTTTACAATCATAGGTGCAAGGACACGGTGATGGAAGCAGAGAAACAAGGGAACGGGTAGCTTAGAAGGGATGGGAAGGGCGAGCATTATTAATTGAGATGGTTACACGTTCTGATTTTAGGCAGAGATATTAGGCATAGATCTTGTCTAGGCTGGGATCTTGTCTATGCACCTCCAATCTAGCTCAGAGCAGCCCTAGGCACCCTCTGTACATATTTCGCAGGTGCTGGCCAGTTGGTAGTGTCCAGGATTGGGGAGTTCAAGGAGGGCACTCCATCAGAGATGATCACCATCACAGAAGCACCCAGAGCCTTTTCAGGAAAGTCCTCACATTGCTTCACGAGACCCGCTTCCCTTTCAAGCCTATTGAGCCAGCTCCTCTTGGGCAACTAGTTTCAGTAATTTGCTGTCACCTTTAAAAGCACGTAATCCTTTGGGCAGTTGACTTCTGAGGCATCTTCCAGTATGGGGGGTAACCTGGATGCGTGTGGGGCTCGGGCCCTCAAACAGTCAATCTTTTCCTGTGCCAACGAGGCATGCATTGGATGATGATGGCACTAAAATACATGGTGATGTCCTCACATCTGGGACAATGTGGACGCAGTGGCACAAAGTTGTTTTGCTGTAACTGAGTTATGAACCCAGCCTGACTTCAGATCTGCAAAGACCCCATTGCTTAGCCTGGTCAGTCAGCATCATTAGAATGTTGCAGTATCTCTCCGGGGGGGGGTCTGGGACAGGCGAAAAGGAAAAACTCATAACTAGAGAAACCTATCGCAATGTACTTACAGTTTAACCAATCACTGGATCTCAGTTTACACAAGCAGCCCAGTTGTATCTGTGAGGAACAACTAACAGCGAAGAGTTATATTATCACAAAGGTCTCTTTGGCATGTCAAGCCATACACCTGCTGGGCCTAGAGACCCAAGCTACTCCTCACTGATGAGCTCCAACAAGGGCGAAACATGTTTGGGGATGCTTGTGGTCTCGTGCAGAAGGGATGTGACCTAGCAGTTCAGGCTGGAATTCCCCTGTTGGGGTGGGACCAAGCATGATTTGCATATGGTCTTTCCCCTTCTGTAATGGCTTGGCAGGTGAAGAACGGTGGTCTGGAGGGTTGCCCCAGAGCAATGCCAGTGGTTAAGATTCATTCTAAACCTTCCAGCCATCACCTCTTTGTTTTTGCTAAGCCATACACCTGCACCAGGTATATCAGGCATAAGTGCATCCCAGCAGTGCCTCTAGCTGTAACACTGAGTTATCCTGTAACGTATTTAGAAAGTAGAGCTACTTGACACAGGGAGTAATCTACCGGATCCAATGTACTTGCCTGCCCTTCGCTGACCACTAAACACCTTCTACAGAGTGCTGGCATTATGGCTGCTAGGAGGTTATGCCACCTCAATGCATGCTCCTGTTCCATAGGGGCAAAAGGACATCTTAACCAAGGAGCATCATTGTGGTAAACTACTCACTTCACTATAAATATGTGCACACCAACATGAACATGTATAAAAGAAATAATAAGCAATTACTTAGCCATAGGTAGTTTACTTTGCAGCAGTGGTCTCTAATCAAATTAATTAAAATACATTGGGCCTCATTCCGAGTACGGCGCTAACCAATGGCGCTATTAACGCCTTGGTTGATGCCGTACCCGGACCGGCAGCGCCTTGGTGGTTGGCGGAATTACCGCCCCATTCCAAGGTTGGCGGGGCGGTAATTCCCCAATCCCCATTTACCCTTCCCCATTCCCATTCTTGCCCCATAGGGCATAATGGGAGTGGGGAAGGCGTCAATTACGCCACCGTAAATTACGGTGGCGTAATTAACATCAAGGTCCCTTAGCGCCATGGTATTTAACGCCTGCTAAAAGCAGGTGTTAAAAGCACCATGGCGCTAAGGGAACTCGGAGTATGGCGGTAAGGGATTACCGCCACCGCTCTCGTTAGCGGTGGCCGCTATCCCTTACCGCCATACTCGGAATGAGGCCCATTGTGCGGTAGACTAAGAAATTCGGGGAAGATCTATTTAAAACCATGCTAGTTGTAAGGACTAGCAGGGTAACTTAGATGTTTAGGAAATATCTAGTTAATAACAAATTACGTTACAAACAAAACCCGAGGACATGATTCCAGGCCGTAGGTATTACAGGTCTCAGGATCCTTGTGGAAAAAACTCATCCCTGTGCCGACACCTCAGGTGGATCTCGCACTAAATGATTATACATGGGGCACACACATCGACATGCAGATAGACCCATGTTAAACCTAAATGGACAGGCCTTAACAACATTAGTCAGGAGACAACAACGAAAGGTTATCTCGTGGGAGAGCTAGAGTGAATAGGCATTCAAGGAAAGCCACGTAGAAACATCTTCAGATCAGACTGGCACAGCAAGGTACACATAAGCAGGTTTTCATTTTGGTTTAACACTGTCATCCATCCAGTCTTTAGTCACTTGGCAAGTACCGAGGGCCTACGAAACCTCTAGAGCCTCAGGCAGGAGTAACCACAGTGTCTGTCTGTCTCTCTCTCTCTCTCTCTTTCTCTCTCCGTCTGTCTCTCTTTCTCTCTCGCTCTCTATATCACTCTCACTCGGGTGGCTCTACTATGTGGTTGGGTGTCTTCCATGCGGGTTGGGTCTACTTGGTCGAAAATATTTGACCTTTTCCAATTTGACCTATTTTATTTTGGTCGTTTTTTTTGGTCAAAAATATCGGGGGAGACCCCAGGCACCCCCCGCCCCACTTCACCCACCTTAACCTAGTCCCTTATCCCTCCCCATATTTTTTTTAAATTTAATTTGACCGTTAAAACAATCTAAAAAAGTCGGTCAAATCGAAAAGGTGAAATGTTTATTGATCAAGTATGCCAATACCTTGCATGCTAGTGGCAATGTCACCAATTCTCACAGTGTGTACAATGCAAGTACCCCAAAAAGCAGACTTGTCCAAATTATTTCACACATACAGACATATAAAAATCAAGGGTGCCTTGGAATTAGATAAAAACGTGTTTATCAAATGTAACAATTCATGGAATAATTGAACACACCGGGAACAGTCCCTGTTTCAGGTTTTATCATGTTAAGTACCATAGTATGGGGTGGATAAAGAAGGACAGCTGTGCGGTGGATAAATAAACAAATCCACTTTGTGTCTGAACAGCCTGTCTCCAAATCTCTTTGATAATGTCTCTTTACTTTCTTCTACATCACTCTTCTGACACACTGGTCATCTCAAGCAGGGGACAGGTGCATTGGTGGAGCTGCTAGAGCACCTATATGCCACGTTTAAAGTGAGAGCTTTAGCATAGGAGTTCAAAACACATCCGCAGCCTTCTCAAGGATAACATAACTTGCGTGATTGTATCTGCAAACCTGACGACCCTGCATTATGTGTGTAGTGAAAGACACAAACAAACGTATAAATATCATGCATCAACCCATGTCAGTGGTGCCACAGGGGAGCATGATTGAAGAGGCATTTGAACACGCCCCTTCTTTGGAACTAGATTTGCTTAGTACTTCAGAAAATGGAGAATGGGTGCAATGGCTAGACTGGTCTGCATGTTGGTGGGAGGAGCATAAGCAATGAAGGTTGCAGTGTCCATCCAGTGAGTGTGCGAGCAAGGGAGTGACCAGAAAGCAAAGACAAAATACCAAGCCACTCAAGGAAGTGGTGTTATTGGAATAGACAGAGCATTGTTTCCTTCCATTACCTGTATGAAATGCTACTGTATGAGGCCATATAATATATGTGAGCAAAGGGGATTGAGTATTCCCAATGAGCAGGATGAGTAATCTATGAATTGAAAGCTATAGATATAAATATTGAAAGAAGAGTTTCTATCTCAACCTTCAGGTATTCCCTTTCGAGAGTAGACCACAAACAGCAACATTCTTCCAAAGGTGTTATTGTCTTTCAACTGCAGTCGTTTCTTGAACGCCCCATTGGGGTAGTGAAGCAAACCACTTAGCATGTCCTCACCCAGGAGAGCATGATTTAGAATTCTCCTATTATTATTTAATCTTAAGTGACCAAAGATGTTACTCCCAGGCATTGAGTGCCTTGAAAGATTGACTTTATGGCCCAAGCAAAGTGAAGACCAACCATGAGGAGGGCTTTGATGCAACTAATGGCTGAGTATGGAGTCCCTGTGTTTCCTAAGGCTTTAAGCACTCATGATTTGAGCAGAGGACCGGGGTGAAAAAGGAGAAACTAAATAATTCTTATTCGAAATAAACACTCTAGAGCCTCAGGGGGCTTGATGTTCCTCATGTAATGTTGCAGACACCAAACAGAGAAAGGAGGACAGAGGCAAATGTGTCAAGGGAGTACCCATGAGACACAACTGCAAGGAAGAGGGCGAGCCAAATGAGGCCAGAAGGGGTTGATTCAACCTGCATTATGTGCTGGATGGGAAGGCACTAAGACAAGGTGGCAAAAGAGAGGGTGAACGACCACAATGTTGGAAGGAATAAAAGGAAGGGGCTGGTGGTGAAAGCTATAGGTAAAGGAGAAGGCACAGCAGAGGTAGCATTGAAGGCAGGAGGGTGCATGTTTAGCACTGAGGTAATAGGAGTGGGGAAAGATGCAGGCACAGAGCACAGGACCTTGGATTGGCTCAGCCAGGCAGGTGCAAGAAGTTGTAAGCAACAACCTGGAACTAGTGCCTGGACTTTTTTGAAAATCCTTGATTATGATTGATTAAGCCAAGAGGAACATTCTTTGAAGGTTGATAGAGAAGGGTGAAAAATGTGGATCAGTAATGAGGTGAACACCTATGTGTGGATCTGTCACTGCGGTCAGCAGACCATATTTCCCTTTTTGAAAAGGAAATTTGGCGGAAATTTAGCAGAAACAGCATTCTCACTTCTAATTGCTAACATCTGTAACACCATACCCAAAGAAATTAGAACCACAAAAGACCACATCAGCTTCAAGAAATTGCTGAAAACCTGGCCATTCTGCGACAATGACAACCTCAAATGGACACTGGCATCAACAACACCACAGACAGACAACTAGGGAGGAGACAAGATGGGACAACAAACTATAAGCAAGAACCTGGCTAAATACCATCAAGCGGGCAACCAAAGAGCTGTGCCAGAAGCTCCAACAAACTGACTGACTTACTGACCCATTTTCCATTTCCTGTTCCTCCAACATAATTTACACCACTACAACAGACATTGGACTAGCCACACTGCACATAAACAAACCACCCACATAGTCCATAAAATCATCAACAATAATACCGGATTATCTTACAGTTGCAGCCACCCATGACTCTGGATCCCTTATGGATACTATCTAGCAAGTGCACACTACCAAGCCCACCACAACCACACACAACACACTAACACCAACACAAAACACTATGACACACGTGAGGCACTGAATCCTACCCATACGGTTACAATGCACAAGGACTCCCGCACAAACCCACACAGGCAAAACAACACTGACAAATGCCAGTTCCTCCTGGATCTGAACCTATCCTCTCACCCTATCCCCACTAACCTTCCCAGCCCCCGCTCTTGCAGAGACATGCATGTGCCTGGAGACTGCCCCTGGGTGGTAACGGTGTGGGGTAAAAGTCAACAATATGCTTGTGTAACAGTCTTCATCATCAACTAGCTTTATTATGGCTGGTAGCCATAAAAGCAAATACAAACATCATAAAAAAATCAGCACTCAAGATTCCAGCATTTCATACAAAATACATCCAAAAATCATATTAATAAAAAAACATTAAAATCATCAGTTAAGATTTCATCAGTGCAGAACATAATAGAAATAAATGTCCTCACTGTATAAAAGACAATTAATTAAACTGATTGCAACTGATTTCTCCTTCTCCAGGCTTTAATTAAATTATTTGAAATAGCGTACACTATATCAGGGAGAGAGGAATCCCTGCACACAGATTCTGCATCACACAAAGTGTGATCACCATAATTTTTGAAACACACTTTGAACACCCCCGCTGCTCTGATCGCCTTATTAAAGAGTAGCCTGGATAAGTGCATAATAAATGGACAGTTTCAGTTATGTGATGGAAAATCGGGCACCAAACATTTCCGATTATGTACCAAACATCTTCTAACGGGTCTAAAAGCAGCATTTTAAATCTCACCTTCATATACAGGGAACGTGCTACCGGTTGTCCTATGTCGACAAATAATTTTCACGATGCCATACAGTTTTGTGCACCAAAAAGCTCCAGCCTGACGCCAACTTTAGGGAATCAGGCAATCGTGAAGAAGATACTTGGTCCCAGTTCTTAAGTAGTCCCGTGCACATTACATGGCTCAGATCATATGTTACCCAAATTCAAAGAAAATAGATCTAACATAGGCGATCCTGGGCAATGAAAAACATCACAGGTCATGAAATCTTTAAGGACCACATGATAGCAAACTAGCTTGTCATTCTGATTTTTGATTTTTGATTTTGATTTTTTGTATTTGTAACGCACCCACAACAGACTTAACCATAAAGGGGCACAGTTGGAATTGTCAATATTGAAGTAAAGATGGAGAAAATCACTTGATAGTTATTTTGTTACTGTGTCCCTTTGAGTTGTCAAACAGTTAGATGATAACCGGAACAAAAAAGTTTTCAAATCTTTCCTAAACAAGTGCTGGCATTCCCTGATCTTTTGCGGTATACTTTCCCATAGTTTAGGTCCAAAATCTGCAAATCTCCTATCCCCTCTGGTAACACATGTTGACCGGGGGTTACTTAGCCATAGTAGATTGCTTGATCTGAGAGTTCTCACTGGGTTATAGGGTAACATTTTGTTGCCTAGGTAATCCGGGGCCAGTCCTTTTAAGCATTTAAAAATCGAACAAGCAACCTTAAATTTAATAAGGTCCTCGACCATTACCCAGTGGAGTGACCTTTGTGAAGGGAGAAAGACGATCCGTTTTCCTCAGACAGCCAATCAATCTAACTACTAAATTGTGGGCCTTCTGGAGCCTATGCCGTTGCTTGGCTGGAACACACATCCAAAGCCTATTACAATATTCTAGATGGGTATTTGTCATAGCTCCAAACACTACTGCATGGTCTTCTTTCGGAGTGGATGGAATAGCTGGTTGTAGCATCGGTAGCGAGTAGTAAAAAAATTTAACCTTTTCCCCTACCTGTGCCTCACTACCCAGATTCTCCTGCCACATGCATCCTAAATTCTTAATCTTGGTAGATAATTGCAGTTTCTCCCCAAGAATGCATGAGGCAAAAGATTCTCTTGCAGCTACTACCTGCTTCTCTGATCCAAACAAAATCAACTCTGTTTTTGCTGCATTCATCTGGAGTTGTTTTCTCGCCATCCATCCATTTATATCTTCCAGACATTGATTAATTTTAACAAAAGCCTCCTCGATATTGTAAATCTTAATGTGTGAGTATCATCAGCGTAAGAATGGTAACTTATGCCATGACTTTTCAAGATATTCCACACAGGCTGCATATATAGATTGAATAACAAGGGGGAAGTGAAGACCCCTGTAGCACCCTGAGCTCGGGCAATAGGGTCTGACATATAACTCCCAAATGTCACCTGTTGGTATCTGTCATCAAGAAAAAATGCAAACCATTTCAAAGCCTGGTAGGAAACATTCTGAGGCATTGATAGGTGCTCTAATATAATAGGTTTAACAAAATTGCACTTACCTATCACCTTTTTTCTGCACTTAACCCTTGCACTGCCACCTGCTGGCCGCACTTCTTGTTTTCATTGTCTAAACCTATGTCCTGCACTTGCTCCTCCTCCCCTTCCCCTGGCACTTCTTCCCTTTCCTCTCTCATGCACTTTCAATGTCACTAGGCCTAGTAAGAATGTTGTCTTGTTCCCTCTGTTCCCCTCCCTCGCCTTGTCGCGCCTTGAAACACTTGTGTACAGATATAAATAAAATATCATATCATATCAATTCTATGCTTGACTGTGTCAAAGGCTGCGGACAGGTCTAGCATTACAAGAGAGTAAGTCCGCCCTTGCCGCAAACTCTAATAACTCATCATACACTGTCAGCAGGGCCGTTTCTGTACCATGCTTGGCCCGAAAACCCAATTGCAACTCATCAAGTAGTGCCTCATTCTCAACAAATGTTTGCAGTTGAAAAGTCACCACTTTCTCTAAAATGGTTCCTGGCCATGATAGGCCTGCAGCTGAGTGGTCATTGTTTAGCTGAGCTAGGTCTAGATTTGGTTTTTCCAACAAGGGGGTAATAATAGACTTTTTTAGTTACCTGGGTACCATAGCCTCACCCAGTGATTTGTTGACAAACGTAGTAACAAACAGAGCAATATCTTTCCCCATATTTCTGGCCAAGCATGCAGGCAGCGTAAACAGAGAGTCGTTAGTAGGTTTAAGCTTTAATATCAGAGATTAAACATACTCCTCTCTCACTGGCTGAAAGTCAAACTTCACAAATTCTGTATTTCTTCCAACCACAGCTGCATCTACTTGAGTATTCAGACTTAACTTAATTGTCTGACTATGGAATGTCTGAATCTCCTCAATCTTTTCCCTAATACTTTTGTGTATGATTTCATTTTTTTCTTTGAAAAATACATTGAACCTATTTGCCTGTTCTAGCGAAGGCTCAACTGATATGATATGATATTATATGGCATTTGTAACGTGCCTATACACAAGTGTTTCGAGGCGCGACAAGGCAAGGGAGGGAGAAACAGAGGGAAAACAGACAACGATCTTACTAGGCCAGGTGTCATTCGAGATCGCGCAAGTGCATGGGAAGGGGGAAAGGGATAAGTGCATGGGGGATGTGAGAGGGGAAAGAGCTTGAGTAGGAAGATATTTGGGAAGAGAAAGTTGAAGGCCTTGTGGACAATGCAGAGGGTTTTGAACTTAATCCTCTCAACCCCTCGGAGCTAGGGCAGAGATTTCAGTCCTGGAGAGATATGATCCTGGGGCTTGAGGCCAAGGACAAGTCTCGCAGTCCTGTTCTGGATACGTTGCAGAAGGCGGAGAGTAGAGGCAGGCAGATTTAGATAAAGGCTGTTATAATAGTCCAGTCTAGAGAGAACCAGGGCTCTGGAGACAGTGAGCTTCTGGGGGAAGGAGAGGAAGGGAAGAATACCTCTGAGGAGGTGTAGCTGGTAGTGTGACTTCTTAGAGACGTCGGAGATGTGAGGAGAGAAGGAGAGTGTGGAGTCGAAGGTGACCCCAAGGTTTTTAGCCTTGCAGGTGGGAGCAGGAAGAGGGTCAAGGGAGGCCAGCCAGAGAGCTGCAAGGAAGTTTAGTTTAGTTTAGTTTAGTTTAGTTTAGTTTAGTTTAGTTTATTTAAGGAGGGAGTGGGTGTGCCAATGAGTAAAATCTCAGTCTTACTGGCATTAAGGCAGAGGTCATTGGCAGCACACCACTCCTGGATAGCAGACAGACAGTCAGAGATGAGGGAAGGAAAGGAGGAGGCCGAGGGTAGCCTGAAAATGAGCTGGGTATCATCCGCATAGCACTGAAAATTGGGGCTGAGAGCAGCAATGCGGTGGGCTAGGAGTGCCAGGTATTGGTTGAACAGCCAGGGAGAGAGGTTAGATCCCTGGGGGACACTACAGGTAGAGAAAAAGATATCGAAAGAAGTTTTGAATGGCAAAAGTTCTGACACAAATGTTTTTTTTGGGGGGGGGGTTCTTTTTTAAACACTTACTTAACTATACTAAATCAAAAGAAACCTTTTAATATTAAATAAAGAAATTCTAAACTTTTTTTTTCGACACTTTGACTGGACACCATTGGAGTCAAGGTTGGAGAGCAGGTCTACACGGATGTTCAGGAGAGCAGTTTCCGTGCTTCTGGCAGCTCTGAAGCCAGACTGATGGTGATGAAGACAACCAACAGATTCAGTGTGGAGATTAAGCTGGGAGATGGCCAGTTTCTCGAGGAGCTTGCCCAGGAAGGGAGTGATGGAGAATGGGCCATAGTTAGCCGGGCAGGAGTGGTTGGCAGAGGGTTTCTTAAGGAGGGGATGCACAAGGGAGTGCTTCAAGGGGGATGGGAAGACTCCAGTGGCGAAGGAGTGATTGCAGAAATCAGACAGGGCAGGAGCCAGAGAGTCAATATGGTCCTTGACAGTTTTGGAGGAACAGGGGTGAACCTGTTTCGACAAGACTTTAATAGATCGGACTTGTATAGAAACCTTGTCAGCAAAGAAAAGGGGAATGGCAGAGAAGGAGGGAGTGGGGGTGCAGAAGGGCCAGAGGAAGAGCAAGGGATAGAGGGAGGCGATAGGAGGAGAGTGAAGACAGGATGTCCTGAGGTTTTGAAATGAAGTGAGAAGCCAGTGCCGTGCAGAGGGCTTGGTAAGGTACAGGAGAGGTAGAGACTGCAGCAGGATTGGCTAGTTCCTTGCAGATTTTAAAGAGTTAAGCCGAGTTGTTAGATGCTGCAGAGATGCGGGCTTGGATATGAGCTCTCTTCTTGGTGAGGACAGAGAGCCGGTATTGCCTTTGCAGCAGGCGACAGGCCAGTTTGTCAGAGGATGAACATGAAGCATGCCATTTCCTCTCGGCCACCCTGCACTTGCGTTTTAGGGTGAAGAGATCTGAGTCATACCAGGAGTTACACTTGGCTTTGAGCTTCAGGCGGATTCTCATGACAGTGGCAAGGATATCAAGAGTAACAGATATAGAAGAGTGGAGCATGGAGAGGGCTGTGTCAGGGTGAGAGTCAGCCAAAGGGGGATGAGGGGGTGAGAAGGTGGTGGCGAAAGCCTCAACTGACACACGCTTCATTGGTCGAATGACCGAGAAGGTGGGTGGCAGTGGTGGAGGTGGCTTGGCCTGGGGGGTAGGGAGGGTGAGGTGGGAGGCTAGGAAAAAGTGATCACTCCAGGAGAGAGGAGTGGAGAGAGGTAGGTCAGAGGAGATCAGAACATCGAGAGTGTGCCTTGAAGAATGAGTCGGGCCAGAGGGGAGAATGGTGAGTGAGAAAGAGTCAAAGATGTCACGAAAGAGTCCAGAGGGTGGACAGGAGGCATCCAGATGGACGTTGAAGTCTCCAAGAAGGAGGAGTTGAGTGGTTGAGGCCAGGAGTGAGGAGGAGAGGTCAGCCCACTCAGAGAGGAAGGACGAAATCTGACCAGGTGGCTGTTAAATAGTAGCCACAATAAGGGAATAGCTTGGGGAGAGAGAGAGCCGGCAGACGAGGCATTCAAAAGAGGAGTAGGTCTGCGTAGGGGTGACAGAGGCAGGAATTCACTCAGGGAAGATAAGGGCAACACCCCCACCAGATCTGTTGGGCATGGGCACAGAGAGGATCTTATAGCCGTCAGGTAGGAGTGTGTCAAAGCTGATGATGCAACACAACCTGGTTTGCAAAATCGAGTGACCACTGCAAACAATTCTCTTGATTGGTTACCAGCACTAATAAATTTAGTGTGGAAAAAATACCTTTTAGCCCTCAAAAAGAGCTTGTTTATAGTTTTTCAGTGCAGATTTTGCATTCTCAGTATTTTCCACTGATTTGGATTTTCTACACTTTTTTTCTGTTTGGCGGGCCTTCTTCCTAAGAGGGATAAGGTCAGGCTTGAACCAGGATTTAGAAGATCTATTACTTTTGTGTTTTGGCAGAGCATATTTGGAGCAAATAGTATCCAAAATTACAACACCCTGAGTTAAAAATTCATCACTCGATAGGGAACAGTCAATTTTAGCTAATTTCTAGCGTACCTCATCCCCTGGGATATTGGCTAGGTCCTTCATTTTATGACTAAGCACCAATGGTCCTCCCTTCCCCTTCTCTTTTCCTGTTGAAGGATGTGAGCTTGAAGAAGTCAAGCCTGATTTTGCATTGCTAATTTTCTCATTGTAAGTATCACTTTTTGTTTGGTGGATAGCATTTTTGTAGTTGTTAGATGCTATGGTGAATTTCTCTTTGTTGATGGAAGAAGATTTTTTTTTCCATGTGCCTTCTGCTGCTCTCTTCGTACTCTGTAAACTTTTTAGATAGATTTATGGCGTAGCAGGTGTTAAGATGAGCAGATTGTTTAGTTCTATGCATTTTTAGTGGGGCCACTTTTTCTATAGCCAGAGAGAGAGTTTTGTTGTACAAATCGAACATCTATTCAGGGTTTAACTTGATGAAGTTTAGTGGGCTAGTGATAGGTTTAAATAAAGGAAACATCTTGTCTGCTGTAATGTTCTTTTTATTTCTGTGAGGGCTGGTGGGGCCATAATGAGTCTATTTGACTATCTAAACAGGCCACTGTTGTAATTGACCACTGCTCAATTTCTCAACTCAGGATTTCACTATGGTATTGGTGTTTATAGGGCTTGGCAAAATAATCGTACTTGATCACTCCTCTACAAAGAGTCTGATCCTCAGTGGCACAAACTGTGCTGCATCAATCATGCTTCTCATCCTCTTCAAAGGCCTTCTGTACACTCCGCTGGCACTTGTTTCTGAGAGGATCTTTATGAAAACTATGTGTGTGATGAATAAATCATAGTGGCCCTCACTGCGAATTTGATGGTAACTATGTGGTAATTCTGCTGAAGTGCCACCAAATTGAATTACTGTTACAGCCACTTGGTCCCACGGATTTACAGCAGGATTAAAAGTGGCGGTAGGCAGTGTAAATCCCCAGTTTATGGAGTCCATAGGAATCCATGGGGATTTCGCCAGATACTCCACCAGTGATAATTCTACAGGCAGCATTTCCACCAATTTTTCAGCGGTAAGGTGTAGGATTTACCTCCATCATGATGCTGGAGGTAAATCCTCCACATCCAGGCCAAACTCGGGATTTGGCAGAATGGTAAAAGTGATGATAGTTCCGTTACCACCACTTTTTTTGCCACTCCACCAAACTCAGAATGAGGACCTATATGTATAAACATCACTATCCACTGAAAAAAGATTACAAATCTACGCTGATGCTATAGCTACTTTGACCTGACCTGTGGCCTATGCCAGTGGCAACTTTGCAATAATTATGGACTGAGTAAAAAATGTGTGTGTTATTACCTTTGTTTTAGGAGACATTTTAAAACGTGTTTTTATCCAGCAGGATTTTCTCCCAAGAATTTTCTGGGTGAAACACTCACAAGAACATATTACTTTCCGCGTGCACCTGAGCGGAGTACCGAGAAGTACCACTTCACCGCGGCGACGCGAGCGGAGCGGGCTCCCTTGTATACGGTACTTTCGCTCTGACGATTGCACAGTGTTTTGGGTTTGGAATTTGTTGTATTTGTTGCTTTGAATTGTTTTGTTTGCTGTGTTTATTGAGTACACTCTGTTGTGCCCCATTTGTTATTAACGAAGCGTTCGAAGCTACAAAATGAAACAGAGCCACTATACGCTCCGTCCAGGCATGCCTCCTCTCCAGTGTGAATGTGGGGGGACAATTGCAAACAGCCCAAAGTAGCTGCTCCTATTGTTTCTATACAACGACATGTGTGTTCCACCCCTAATGCTTGCTTCAAAACTAAGAAGCGGGTGACACAACTCACCATTAACACAAAAGAAACGTCTGCACGTGATATACTTTTTTTTATCCTGACCATGCAGTGAAATTGCAGGCTTCTAAAAGTGATAGTCACTTGCCTCCAGCAAAGAGTGACTCGGCTTCCTGTCATTTCCATACTAACATGGATACACAAAGTAAGTCTGCTCAGTTCACTGCTATTAAAATCTCCCTTTCTGGCTCCTATAGCCATAGCTTGTCAGGATAAAAATTCTGTAGCTTCTGATGATGTTGCCGTCATCAATTTTGAGTCTCCAGGGTCTAATTTCACTTTTCAGGAGACTATTGAGAACTTGTCTTTTTCGCCTAAGATGTTTTCCAATGCTGATTTTACGAAATCAAATGTAAACTCTTCCTTTCTTGCTCCCACCCCACAAAAATGCAATGTTACAGAAAGTCGACCAAATATTCAAGGCATCCCAAAAGTGGTCGAACTTACATTGGAAGCAATGAATCTCACAATGAAGACCATCACTTAACTTTTCAATACGTTGAATGTGAAACTAGATGTTCAAAGCTCCCAATTAACTTCTGTTATTGCATGGCAAACGAAACAGGACAAATGCATGGAACAAAAGGGTACCCATTTAGTTGAACAAACTTTGCGTAACAATGTGCCTACTACATTAAAAGCTCATCGCCCATAAAATCTTTAACATCTGGCATTTCAGCAAACATTCCTTTCACATTGTTGGAAAAAGACTCCTCCTCTATGAACCTTTTGGTCCCTTGTCCGCTGTTGAAAACGAATATAGCAATTGCTGATAATACTGCATTAACACCTTCATTACCTTATATTGGTAAAATTATTACTGAACAATTACCTTTCAAAGATAACCTTGATGAAGTATCTCATATTACGAATATTAAATTATCAGAACAAGAACCATATACCATTTCTTGTAAAAAGAATACCACTAAGCAAGAAAATTATTGCTCCTACGGGGAAAAAAACAAAAAATATAAAAATGAGTAAAGTTACCACAACAGCTGGGTCGAAACTATTTATTAAAATATTGACTGTTCCCCCAAAGAACAATCATCTAGCCTCTATGGCTGTAATCAAGAAGTATCTCCAACTGAACCAAGTTTGTAAATTGAAACTTGCTACTGAAAACATTACTACTCCGTCTATAATGCCCTATGCACCGCTGGATAATTTAGTTAATGCTGTCCAAGGTCATGAAAACTTGCGGTCAACTTTAGAAGCCAAGTATGTAAAAGCTACTTTATCTGTTGACACTGATCATGTTTTGTTGAAAAACTTAATTGATACAGCTCAGAGTCATAACAATCTACGACCAGCTTTAGAACTTCAGACCACCAAAACACCTATATCTGCTGACAATGATCAAGCAGCGCAAGATATAAGGCGACAGGAAATAAGGAAGGAAGTTGATGCGTATATGAGTAGATTCCCAACTGCCCCATTATTACAGGCCCCAGTTCTAATCTCTAATGTATATCCATCTGCGATAGACCTTGAGCCTTTAAATCAACTATCCTTGCCTGATGGGCGACTAGATCCATCTAACAAACCATCTTTAAAGGTACAGTAATAGTGGTTCGTAATCAGTATCTCAACTTCCTCAATCTACACATAACGCTGAGATAGCCATATTGTTAAAATCTATTTTACCTTCAACTCAGAATAAGGCCTTAGCCCCCATAGCTTCCAACACCCAGAAAATGAATCAAAACCTAAAACAAACTCCAAATTTGAAAGATCGTAACACGAACTCTTCTGCGTTAATCCTTGGCTGTTGACCTTTGCCCTATCCGCAGTATGTCCTCAACAGACGTAATGTTTTACAATTGTTCTCTGACATTTCACTGTTAGAGGACATTAGTACTGCGGACATTGAACAAGTTGAATTCTTTAATGACTCTACATTGAGCACGGCTTGTCTGTGGCTGAGCTCTCGAGTCGTTCGGAATCTTATTTGGGAAGCCAAAGATCAGCTTCTTGCACTGGGTTTTTTGGTTCTGTTGGGACCTCTCAATACTAGCAATGAAAACCAAAAGAAAGTCTGTGGATAGATGCAACCTCAAAGGAACTTGCCAAACTCCCCACAGTTAGAAATTCAGAACAATCTAGTTCGAAATGCATTTGTAATTGTGATTCCAGAAGTTAACTAGAGCATACTGGTGGAAAAGATTGCTTTATAACTCTAGCATCTTGGAATACACGTGGTCACCATCATCTGATCAATAATGAAAATAAATTGTAAATTGGACAGTTATGATTTGATCCTATTACAGGAGACTTGGCTTACAGCAGCCCCCATTTGGAACTATCACGCGCTTCACTTTACCCCTGCTCTTAAGGGAGATAAGGGTCGTCCCATGTCTGGCCTTTTAACTGGTCCCAAATTGAGTTCTAAAATTAGTATAATTTTTACACATGCTCCGAATCCATATTCACAACTTACTATTGTTTCGATTGATACTGTTTTGTACGCACTAGTTAACTTATACTGGAACCCCAAGAGCATTGACGAACAGAGGTTCTTGCTGGATGTTTCCATCCTGTCGGACTACATTGTATTGGTGCCTGAAATTGGTCAAACTATTGTGGCTGGAGATCTTAATTAGCACTACTTTCTACAAAAGAACAGTCACAAACTCTCAAGACGTATACAATGGGACTAGCTGATGGCTTCTAGAGGATTTTGCATGCTAAATGGAAGTAGTTTCGGTAATAGCGATTTAAAACACACATGGGCCCTCATTACGACCCTGGCGGAGATCCATGGTGCAATTTGCACCATGGACCATGGCGCAAAGCTGCCAACACCGCCATGGGGGTTGGCGGATTTACCGCCCCATTCCGACCTTGGCGGGGCGGTAAATCCCCAATCCCCATTTTGCCCTTCCCCATTCCCATTTTTGCCCCATAGGGTATAATGGGAGTGGGGAAGGCGTTAATTACGCCACCGTAAATTACGGTGGCGTAATTAACACCAAGGTCCCGTAGCGCCATGGATTTCTCCGCCCGGAAAAAGCAGGCGGAAAAAGGCTCCATGGCGCTACGGGAACTCGTAGTAAGGCGGAAGGGTCCGCCATGATTTCCGCTGGCGTAAACCCTCTCCGCCAGGGTCGTAATGAGGGCCATGGTCTCAAGGCTGTAACAAAGCTACCATTGATTATGTCTATGTAGATGAAAAACTATTCTCATAAACGAAATCCTTTCAAATCAAATCCATGGTGGGCAGTGACCATTGAATGCTTACCCTTAAGTGGATTGCTGCTTTGTCTTAACCAGAACAAGCAACTTTGCTCACAAAAGGAACAATGTTTGTCAATGGGCGCTTGAATTGAATAAAATAGACTGAAAAAATGTTAACCCATTTTGAGCAATCTTTACACTCTGCTTTTGTCCATTCGCAAGCAATTCAACTATCTAGCGACATTCCATATTATGACCTTATGCAACGATTTGTTGTGAGAAGTAACAATCATTCATCTCACGCAGGCAGAAACCATACTTTTGACGTCGAGGCTAAAAATATGAAAACTGCATTTCGTTTACAAAAGCGAGAAGCCATGAATTTGTCAATAACCACTAGATCTAAAGCCTTAACTAAGGCTAAGACAACCTACAGAAATTGGTGCCGTTGGCATCGAATTAAATTACTGCAACAAGATGGTGAGACCATGTTAATAGCCACTCGCGATAAAAACACTGCCCATACGTGGAAAGCGTTGAATAATGCTCTAGCTACTCCTCAGACAATGTCTCAAGTGTTCCTGAGTCTGTGTGGATAAGGCATTTTACAAAAATCTATGCTAATCCAACTTTCACAGACAAAGCACATGAGACCCATTCTGATAGCCCTTTCTTTGTTAATATAATAAAGTCTGATATTCATCAACACAATAAGTCAATCAAGAGCACCCGGCCCTGATGGCCTTTCTAATAAAACGTTTAAACAGCATCCTGAAATTTGGTCTTCAATCTTACAACAAATATTTGAACAAATCAACATAACACAAAATATACCGTCTTCATGGAAACATTCCATAATTGTCCCTATCCATAAGAAAGGTGATCGCTGCTTGCCTGAGAGTTACAAACCCATTGCCTTACTGGATGCCTCCATAAAAATGTATAGTCGTATCTTATTACAAGAATTAAACTCCTGGACCTTGAGAGAGTGTAAAAGAGACCCATTTCAATCCGGTTTTGTCTCTGGGCAAGGCACCTCACTTAACATGATCACTCTAAATATGCTAAAATCCAAATATTTTGAGCGAAATCAATCCACCTGTATGGCTTTTGCGGGTTTTCGTATAGCCTTTGACTCGGTTGACCGAGAACTTCTATTTGGTAAACTTAAACGATACGGTTGCCCTTCTTGACTTCTATCTTTTATAAAGAAGTTGCATACAAACACAACAGTACAAGTTAGACTTTCGTTAGATGGCATTCTATCAGCTAAATTCAAGACTCAGAGGGGACTAAAGCAAGGGTGCACACTTGCATCAACGTTATTCAACCTTTTTCTGTTGGACATAGGAATGTCCTTTGAAGATGTCATTACTGATTCTCCCAAACTAGGCTCTCACAAGATTATCTGGCTTTTATATGCTGATGATCTCGCCCTACTTTCCCAAACTCCAAAGGCACTTCAAGAGCTATTGAATAAACTTGACGAATATGTCGGTAATAATAATCTGACCATTAATATGGATAAAACTCAAATACTGGTTTGTGGAAAAAAAAATAACTCTCGAATGTTAAACTATCAATGGTCCCTCCAGAAAATAAAACATTCATGGTAGTGCCCCATTACAAATATTTGGGATTTCCCTTTTCAGGGGCCATGATTGATCTGACCTATGAAGCCTCTCTTGATGCTAAAATAAGATCATTGACTTTGCAAGCAAAAATCATATTGCATAAATATGGAAAATTTACCATGGTTCATATATTAACCTTTTTCCTTCAAAAAGTGGTCCCTATTCTATCATATGGAGCTGATACCGTATTACCTAGACCAAGACAATTTTGGGACTGCTATGAGGGAACATTTTGGAAGTCAGTTTTGTGTTTACCTACCTCTACTCCGATAAGTCTTCTGCGTTATGAACTGGGTTTTATCTCCGTGTCAGGCCAAGTGGTTTGGAAGATGTGTTACCATTATAGAAAATGCTTATTGGGAATTAATGCAGCAAACATCTTAGGCTCAGTCGCAGCTTACATTCAGACATCGGAAGCTGAATTTCCTAGAAAATGTGTTAAATGTGTTCTGAAAACCCTTATTGATGCAGGCATAACAATTGACTTATTGTTAACCAACACCGTGAAGGCGAAACTCCAACTCTATCGTTATGATTGGATCATCACACAAAAGTTTTGTGCATGATATGTAGACTTTAACCTGCAATTGTTTCCACATAAGAACATCAGAACTATGGAAAGTTATCTTATCAAATGTCCTTCAGCTTCCTTTAGATCTGAAATGTTAAGACTCTGACTAAATGTATGCCCAACTAACCAAATTTTGGCAAGAAGAGGTTTCATACACAAAAGTCAAAATTTCTGTCAATTCTGTAAAGATTTAAACCAGTTGGAGACCTTATCACATTTGATAGTAGAATGTCCAGCACTTCCCCAACTAGGAGCACAGTACTTTCGCAATTTAATGCAATTTACGTGCGGTCGCACCACAGATGAAATATGAAATGCTTTCATTACTAGCACTAGAACAGTGATACACATTGCTTTAACTCAATTCATAAAAACTATTATACCAAGAGAATTATATCTGAATGCAAACTGAGTAACAGTAATCACTTATCTATCCTGAAATGTGCATTCTTGCTAACATATTAAGAACAAAATTGTCCTTTTTATAATTTGTGATTTATTCTTTCTGTCTCAAATCCATATTATTTTATTATCTTTGAATTATGAACTGTCTCAAATAGTGAACTATCTATGTAGACTTATGTTTTAATATTGGATCTGTGAAGATTGAATGTTTATTACTGTTTATGAACATTTGTATATTGCTAATTGTGAATATTATTTGATGTAAATAATGAATTTAAGTATGTTTGAAAGTACAAACTTTGAAAGGTTGAATTTTTCAGCCAAACAAAATGAAAACAATACAAATATTACTTTCCCTCTAACATCGAGAATCTCTCTTGTGAGTTGATGTGTTCATGTTTTCAAAAGGTGTGCATGTGAATAGATTATTGATTGAATTGTTCCAAAAGTTTGTGAAAGAGAAATGAAAATGTGGTGCAATGCTCTCTTGCGTGTCTGCTGAATTCATGTTTTTAATAGTTCTATGTCATTTATGTTTCTGAGACGGTAGGGGTGTGCTAACACTATGGTGTGGCACATGCGTTGTAACATAATATGTGGTGTGTGTGTGTTTGGTTGCGTGGGATGATAATAGTTGCGTTTGTTGATAGTGTGTGAGTTTTCAATTTTATGTTGAAATATTTGGTTAGGATTCATTTTGATTCCAAGTTTAGTTTCCGATATATTGTTGCAGTTGTTTTTTGTTTTTTTTTGTTTTGTATGATATATTCCTGTTTTCATTGTGTTCCTTTGACTGGATTTTGCGTGGCATTTATTTTCTTTATTTTGTCCGTACCATGCTCTGTCATACTGTACATTACTGAATGGTGTGTGTGTGTGTGTGTGTGTGTGTAGTTTCCATTTCATTTTTTCCTGCGAAACACAAGTACATGTGTTTAGATAGTAGTGTTTTTGTATTGGGAATTTCTTGGGAGTTTTGGGGACTATTTTTCATTTTCTATATAGTTGTCATTTAATGTCGTCCCTCTGACTCTACTGCACATGTACATTAGCCTAATTCCGTGTTTTGTGTGCCTGCTTATCCTGTGCGTTTTGCTGAATATTTTTGTTTGAGTGATATAGTTTCCATTTTATTTTGTCCTTAGAATCCCACTGTGCTAGTCTTAACAGTGTATGTGTTTGGGGCATGCAGATGCTTTTGTGCAGCATGGTGTACACATTGACACCATTTTGTCCATCTGGCCCTGCTGCCTGTTTGGTGTGGAAGATGAATAATTTGGGAAAAAGCATTTAACAATGCCGAGAACACCCCCAAGTCAATCGATGCGCCGACTGGGAATGGTCTGTGGCCATTACCATTTGCTAACTTGCACAGAGCAGGGCCACAAGCCATTTGATGTTCACAGCAATCCACCAGATGGATCACTGGCCCTGACCTGCATGAAGGCCCAGTGGCCACTTTGACTGAGGAAGGGCCTTCAGCCCTTTCTCATGAACTCCCAATCCACTCGCTGTGCAAATGCGTATAACCAGCAGCCATGCCAAGTGGCGCCTTGAAACTCTTGTGTATAGGCGCATAATACATAACAAATCAATCAATGTCAATGTATATTATCCCCTGCAAATGTGCACAGGTTTTGAGCTTTGATTGAAGCCACTGATACTACCAAGCCCTAGAAAATGGCCAATGGGCCTCGCCTTTGGAACTTCTATGTCAATCCCTGAACCACCTTGGTACTATTTTGAACAGAACAGGACTGATCACCTGACAGACTCATAAGGCAGAGACCAGAGACTTTGTCCACTTGATAATGTGGCCAGGTTGGGACGTTGGCCATGCCCCAGGAATCCCTATGCAATGGCAGCTGAACCGCATGCCCACAAGGTTGCCACTGATTATGGCCAGTGACCCTGTGTGCAGGGCATGACCTTTGGACCTATCCCGGAACCTTCCCATCCGTAGAAAGTGGCCTCTACTTCCATAATGTGCACAACTCTGTTACAGCAGGCAGTTCATTGCCATGCACACCTGGCTCTGCAACTCAAAGACACCGACCACAATAAAGTCAATTGAAAGAAAAGGAGCTTAGTTTAGTTTAGTTTATTTATTTATAAAGCGCGGCCGAACCCTCGGGTAGCTGGGCGCATTAACTTGAGCAGGACATAGGAGAGTGCATTCGCACAAAAGGTTTTCCTTCTTTTGCACACAGCTATCCACTGCCTGAACAAAACCAGGCCCCTACAAGCACAAGAAAATCACAGGTACTTAAATTCATCCTTCATCTGTTTAAAAGTGTATATACATAACCTGTCAACCAGCCTGTCTCTGGCGAAGAGGTGAATCGACAGGGAGGACGATGCGGAGAGATGTATTTTGGAACAAAGCTAAGACAGGTCACCAACTGAAATTAGTTTCCCTTTATTGGCCTAAAGACCATCACTGAATTTCAAAGGATTTGAAATGAAAATAACAATTGCTATCTTAGAGAGCAGTTCTACCACCTTTGGGCTACGATCGGGGAGAGAGAAAAACTTCTAGGTCCCACATTACATTAAGTGTTTTGTTTAGAATGCATGCGATGTTGTGCATGTACAGGAACATTTTGCACCAATGTAAATAAGTTTTAAATTGGCATTTGCCATATGGTATCTCAAAAAATGACAGTTTCACTGACTAGTGCAAAAATTGCACTTTGCACCAGTCAGACCATGCAAATGTCATTGCATAATTTTATAGTACTAGCGCAAAATTTGCCCGGATTGGAGCAATTTATTTTATTGGCAGCAGGCGTGGACCTCATTTATTTCATCAATCACAAAAACATGATTAATGGCATTTCAACATTTCGTCAAAAGACAGGACATTGGGGTAAACTCTGATAGCACGCCAAATATGGTGATGAACCTATACGTTTCTTTTAGCTACGAAGGAGATACCCATGGGAGAAACCCAAAACCCAACATGCATCTGCTCATATATAGCTTCGCCGTTAGTTAACGGAGCTCCACTCTGCACTGGTGCCAGCGCGTGGAGACTTGGCATATGGATTTAGTTTCACTCTCCGTGAAGGCGGGTGGCCATGGAGTTTTAGGTATAAAATGATGGCGGATGTAATAAGTGATTAAAAAAAAGGCAAAGTCAGATGCAGTGAATTCTTCAGGCTGTCATAAGAACTGCTGAGAATCCGTTGCTGGGACTCAAGGCTGAATTCCTTTCACTAGATTTTACTACTAACCACTGTCCGGGATCAAAGGTGGCCCATTTCTTGCTGAATGAGGTTTAGAGAGCACGTATATTTTTAGAACCAAGTAAGATCGGGCAAAATGATACGGATAAACACGTTGCCATGCCAACGGGATGAAAGTGTATGTCTACTGTTTGACAGTTTCCACAGGGCTGGCTTGACTAGATGGATCTGATGCATATTGCGCGGGAGTGAGGAGAGGTAGGAATCTATCTTAGAAATCTATCTCTGAAGAGGCCACTAAAGCATGGGAAATCAACCTTTGCTCGCATATGTAATTATGCGATGCTTGAGAGGACTTAAGAGGCTCTGATAATCGTGCATAGCTCAGCCTTGCAACGTTCCGAGGGGGTTCGTAGGTCTATATAAATTATTGTTATTATTTTTCTTACTACATGAGCAATGGAGAACATGCGGCAAGTGGGCCTTTGATGACCTGTAGCCAATTCAGCCTGTAAAGAGTTCAGAGGGGAAACAACACTGGGAGGGCTATCACTCATATCTAAACAACACCACTGAGAAGCCCCAGGGGCAAAACATTCTCAAAGATGGCATTAGTCCACATTCAAATTATATAATCTGTACCACAACAAGTGAACAAAAAGTGAAAAGAGAAGTTGTTAGGGAGAATTCCAAGAATGTGCTAATGTACCTTACCTTTTGAGACCCCCAGCAACTTTGCTGGATTTCTAGGTTTTTCTGTTTTACCTGGGAACAGTGTGAGCCTTTTTTCCCACTCTTCCATGTATTTTGATGTGTGTTTTACTTTTGTGTTCTATGGATGTGGAGTTTTAAAACAACTCCATAGGAATCATCTTTTTCTATGTGTCACACAGCACCCTCAGTGCAGTGGGACAGGGGTGTCTTTGAGACTCCCCAAGGTTTAAATACCTTCTCTGGGACTGACTTTTGTCTCCCAGAGCATGTAAAGTTAAATTGACTTTATTAGCCTCTTTAAATGTACAGACCCAGCACACAATATCTTCCTATAGAGTACTGTAGGGGTTGCCTAGCATCCCCTGAGTCTAAACACTCATGTAACAGTCAAAGGTTACCCTTTCCCACTTGAAATGGCTGGTGGCAGTGGTTTTAAACAAACTACCATGATTTTTCCCGACCGCAAACACCGGTGGCAAAAAATCAGTCAGCCATGTTTTCCAATATGGCGCCCAAGACCTATCTGTAAAAACAGACTCCGGTGAACTTTTTTTGCCATTTCTTTTTGGAAAGGTCCTTCTTGTGTTTGGTCTCTTTGTTCGTTGGCCTTTGGTGGGCTTCAGTGCTGAAGCCCTCCTCTCTGGCGCCTGAGTGTCTAGGGTGGACAGGATGTGAGGGAGGTGCCCGAAACTCCCTGTGCTTAGTCTCGTAGGAGACTTGAATGCACTCTGATGTGATTGTCCGGCAAGGACAGCCACCCTGCTGTGTGAGTGACAGCCAGACTGGAATGAATGGGGGAAAACTGTTTAAAAGCAGGTCTCTGGGACTTGGAAAGCAGAGTCGACCACTGGAACGAAAGAACCAAAGACGAGATGAAGGAAGACGACTGCTGCAACTCCTGGTCCACCGGTGAAGCTCTGCTGCAGGTCTGGATTGCCTGAAACTCCATCGACAGAGAAGCCCTTCAAGTTGAACTTCTTCCCTTGAATTTTGGTGGGAACAACCAACTCGTAAGCCACCTGGACCCCATCCCCAAGCTGGTCGAATTTTCTTCAGAGTGCTGTTGAAAACCGGATAGCCAGGGGGAAGGAAACCAGCCTGTGGACTTTAAGGCACTCACACCTTAAACCGACGTTTTGCCAAGCTTGTGGCCTCTTCCCTGGGCAGTACAGGAACCTCCCAACATCCTCCTTCTTGTCCCCATGACGGAAGCTCAGGAACAGCGAGATCTGCAGGAACTGCCAGGAACAACTGCCTCAGCTACAGCTTTTCTTCATTACAAGGTACTGTGCAAGTGCGGTGCAGAACGCTGTTCGGCCGCAGTGACAGTTTGTGAAACTTTCCTGACTTTGAAGGCTTGTCCTTCCCTAAACCAACATCTAGCTTTACATGTGACCAAATTCTTCTAGGATCTGTGGCAAAGATTTAAACGTTTACTACCAGAACTGTGCTATCCTATACAAGACTCTGAACCATTGACTTTGGCCCAGGCCTATTGAATTGCGGGTTGTAGTGAACTGAACCCCTTTGCCCTGCCTATGAAAGTATTTGTGCTGTTGATTCTTATAACCTTGTCTTTTTACCCCTTTTTAAAGTAGCTGAAGTGCCATTTTGCTCCGACTTCAGGGGAGCTGAACTTGTTCAGAAACCGATTTGTTGTGTATTGTAGTATATTAGATTGTGATGTTGAAGGTTGAGGTTGCAATGTTGCTCTTGCTAGTAGAATGTTTTCCAAATGACTGTGTAAATAAATGTATATTGTTTTACCAAGAAACCTTGAGTAAGTGTTTGTTTGAATCACTGTATTTGTTGGTCCTTTGTGTAACTTGCTCTACTGCTCACTTTACTCTTGAGATAAGTCTGGCTGCTCAGCGACTGCTACCACATTACTGTGTAGTACAGGCTTGTACAAAGGTGAAATTGTACTGACACTTTTAGTCTTAATTGTGTGTAGTGTTCCCAAAGGGTGCTGCATATGATTCTGCCTAACAGAAGTGAACATTTTTTATTTTGTTTAACACCCTGTAAGGTAAACCTACAGACAACCATGTCAAGAAAAAAACAGTCCCCTAAGGAAAAAAGGTTTGTGCACCTCTTTGAAAGGGAAACAAGATTTATTCCATATACAGAAAGGAAAAAGGTAACAGGGGGTGCAGTAGAATCCATCTGCCGCAGAGCTTACTGGGTTAGTTCAATTAACACAGACAGTTAAATATCAAATAATTGTCACTGGTGATGTAAACAGAATACAGTGTAATCCCCAAAACACAAGAGTAACAGGGGATACCAGGAATATCTGAGTACTGTGACCTGGCCTGGATAGAACAAGGAGAGATTAACATGGCAGGTCAGAGTACTGTTGTATTTATGTGGTGAGTCTCAGTGCAAAACACCTGTCTGTCTACATAATCATAATAACTTCACAATGCAAAAAACATGTATGGAGGAACGCGTCTTTCAAAAAACCAAATCCTTTGATGAAACAAATTGAATTCAACCCAGTAGACGCTCCAACACAATTCAATATTTTTTATTAACATATATGAACACATCATTATAAAAAACTGATCTCATAATTATAAAAACATACATCAATTGTGAGTATCAATAAATTCGTTAATCAATCCATCAAATTCATAATTGGACTGACAAGATACATCATTCCCATCTAAAACCACAACAAACCACACTTCAACCATACTACATTCATAGCCAAACAGTTCATCAAATCACTCAATTATAACAAATATTTCATCAATAAAAGCAAACATACTAAAACACAATTATACAATTTCTGATCCATTATAAATATGAACCGTGAATTTGACACAGCTGAGTCAGTCTCTTGTTTGTATGGTCTAATCTGGCTCAAGCTGATATCAATTAAAACTGTTTAAAAATAACAGTACATTCCCCGACCCGACATGTTTCTTTCTGTATAATTCTCGGTAAACAGAAATTCTTCAGGGGCACTATGGTCCAGCGAGAACGCGTGGAATGTGGATGGAAAAAAGAGAACGTGTAAACTACACCAGCGAGGCTCACCTAAATATAAACATAAAAACACAACATCAATTAGGCTGAATGCTTAATTTTCTAAATTAATCATTACTACCACCGTGCCGTGAATGAACAGGGCGTAGAAAAAAGGTTATCAATACCCTCCATCTGCCTCTATCACTAGGGGAAACATATGGACCGTGATCCAGAACCATGAATGAAACACCATATTAGTTGGTATGTCCAAAGTATTACCACCATCACCAACACCTCGTGACAACTTGAGACCTCCAGAACCACTAAGGTCATACCTCACAATGAAGTAGAACCTACCATGACCCAACTGTGTACCATGCATAAAAGAAGAAAAAAGAAGAAGTGCTAAAAATGAGGTCATTTCAGACCGAACACTCACAATCGATCTTCTATAACTTTATCGAATAATACCAATCACTGGAGAACAAAACGGCTCTTGGCACCTAATTGAGTAGAGGAGCCCAATCTGGTAGATTCTGTATATATGTAACAGCAACTTCTCGCCCACCTGTAAATACAGAGGCGGAACATAACCAGTTATCAACCAATACGAAACGTTGAGGAAAAAAGTCTCTATTATTCCGCACAGGTACATAATGTCTTAGAGATAAGCCTGTATAGGAATTCTCCATTCATGGTGACAACACATGGCATAGAACAATTTTTCACAAGAACATGCTTAAGTCCCCCAGGCTTACCTTTATCACAAGGGTCTGTCACTATCCAACATGTGCACCTACAGTCACTGCATCCTAGCAGCAATCTTCCCATAGGGCAGTAACAGAAACAACATCTGTATTGGTCATGACCGTAAGGTTTAACATTACTGTAGTAAAGAAAGAGAAATAAAACGAGGACAGATCAAATAAACCGAATCATCACTATAAAGTGATCAGTTCGTTTACACGAGGTATCCATACATATAAAGGGTACACCATGTGTCTTCATAATAATGCAACTTGCGGAATTGGAAACAGCTAACCCGTCCCCTCCCTTGCGCGAAAAAGACAGTGCCAATTAGCAAACCCGTATCCAACGCGGGAGATCGAGAAGCAAGTACCCCCTCCTGCCGATAACACATTGTAATCCCACCACCCTCATTGGCTACCATCCATATACATACTAACAGTCTCTGATAGTCCCTTAACCAATTGGCTACATCTAAAACTACCCCGGCCCTCCAACACGTGGTCTTGTACTCCATCACCTTAGTTCCCCGCAACTTGATTGGAGGAATATGTGATATGGTAGCCTCCCTGTCGACATAGTCACATGGCATGCACCTGGTCGTTAACATGAGCTCAGCGGATACTCTCAAGGTCAAATTGGCCCTTCATAATAAATAAGAGCTTTTCTTGATCTCAGGTACATGGGTGCCCACATCATGCCTCCCTGTCGCAGAACTGCATTTGTTGACATCACCTCGCGCTCCTCATAGTAAAAGTCACAGGATGATTCACTTCTGGCTCCCCCTTGTCGGATACCTCTGCTGGGAGTTCCTCCTGGGCCTCTTGGAGACCCCACTAATCAGCCACATTATAAAGGATTTGAGATCTTATTTGTGGGCACCTGGGCTTCCGAGGTGGCATCTCCTGGGGTATTAACATTTTGGGTGCTCATGACACATGTGGGATGAGAGAGCAGACATAGAAGCTCCCATTCGACCTCTGCTGGAGAATATACCATAGATTAGTAAATTGTGGGTGGCGCACACCAGTCATTGTATTAAGCACAACCCCTTTATGCTGGTTGTACTCTGCTGCTTTCTCGACCCCTTGTATCACTCGAGACCTCCAGTGCCATGTGGCTGTATCCACTACCTGCGTTTGGTGTGTATCTAATACATTTATTGGAACAACCCCATTATAACCAGTACCATGCGTAGAAAAAAATGAAACCACATTTATTTACACTACACCCCCTTTATATGACCTAGCCTGTTCTAGTAAACATCCACACAGACCTGCAAGAAAAGCAACAAGGACACAAAACAGGACACAACATTTGTGTTGACACTTGTGAGGAGACCTCTGCAGGGGGCGAGGAGAACGGGTTAAACATACAGTATTCATATAATTATGCCTATAATACATCATATAATTTGTTGTACAATCCATCATATTACACAAGACAGGAAAAATAGCTTGATACCAATAGGTAAACATACCAATAAAAGGCATACACATTCTTAAATAAATGAAAAATCACTCCGACTGAGTTGAGATAGAAGAGAGATAGAAAGGATCTATATGAAAAGCGTAAACTTAGTAATAAAACAGGCATGTATGAAAATAGTAGAATCAGTGTGAGCAGAAAAAGACAATGACTTCTGAAGAGGGATGGGGAAGTTTGCTCCCTCCTCCCACACCTATAAGATATATAACACAGAAGAAGGCCAGGAGATATTGTGAACGCCCATACTGTTTCATACCAGTTCCCAGTGCTCCAATGATAGCCAAGTATGCTGAAAGGTACCCCTTCGGCCAACCCTACAGGCCAGGTGTGGTACAAGTCTACCCCACAGTGGAAGAGGATCCCCAGGCTGAAACTAAAGACACCTCAATTGACAGTATTGACTAAAGTGCCAAGAAGCCAAGTCACTGACGTCGTTAGAGACACCACAACTTAGTAGCATTAGACATGAAGCACACATGCCATACGCACAGCCGGACACAAACACAAAACCGAATATACAAATAACATGAGCGTACAGTTCTATAGATAGAGGGGACAGATACATATACATACTGTCACTGTTTGATTATGTTGTCAACCGCTAAACGCAGCAACGCAGAAACTGCAAGAAGCAAGAGATCCTGAGTAAAGCTTGCAGATGCTTATTTGCAAATAACCTTATGAAACTGCAGGAGCACCTTTGGCATCTGACAGAGCCAGGTGTGACTAACCTATGGAGAATATAGAATATCTTGAACACTGTAGGAACCGCGTAATGGTTTAGAACAATTACAGCAGGCCACAAGCCTCTCTGTAAGAGCTGAGCTGAGCTGAATTCAGGCTGGACCAGTGTAAATGCGTCAGACTGGACCTGCTGCTAAGGCCACCAGATACAGATGACATTCCATAACCTGAGCAACAGTAGAACCAGCTGCAATAAATGCAAATAATTCTTCATAATTTAGAGCTGCTGAGCTCCGCATCTTGGTCTCTGAACACGTGACACGGTCTACTCAGACAATGGACAGAAACCGGCGCTGGGAAAGGGAGCCGATCTCACGCCACCAGACTGAAGCTTGCAAGAAAGATGTTACAATGTGAGACAAGTGTTGCACTAGGTGAATGGGCACTCTCATAGACTAAGGTGATACACACAAGTTACAATGCAGACACATAGTCATTTGTATTACCTTGAGAAAGTACACCAATGTTTTAGGACCTTGCACACTCTCCAGTGGGAAAACAATTCTCAGATTAAAAATGTCGGTCTGGATGGGCACAAGTTTCAGCCTCAACCCAATGGGAGAAGGGGCACATAACATCAACCAAATAGCGGTACATATTGCACCATTCTCCCATGTCGTCGTAGTCTAAATGTAATTCATGGAATGGTCCACTGCAACATGGTAGTGGGCCTCGTAGTGTCCGTAATGTTTGGCCAGTATTGTTTGTTTGACAAACGGTACACTTAGAAATAAAGACATTTGCTATTTCCTGGAGGTTCGGCATGCACTCATCCTCCTGTATGTCCACAGCGATATGCTGCTTCAACACATGCAAGGAGTAGTGCAACTGCTCAAAGGCAACCATCACCAACTCTTGTGATAACCTGCCTCCACAGTAGATGAGTGGGAGATTGTTCACACACCCTTTTCTGCCATAACAACTTTTCATCCTTGTATCTCTATCATTTGGGTGACTGTTACTGCAGTATAGGGAACTTTCAATTGTAGCTGCATGCTCACTATTAGTGGGTACTCTGCAATATCTGCGATATCCAATACTGAGAGATAGGCAGCTAACTTGGTTGCCTGGTCTGCTGCTTCATTACCAAAAGAAATTGGGTCTGTGTTGCTAGTATGGCCGACCGACTTGATGACCACAACAAATGTAGGCAATGAAAGAGCATACATTAGTCTCTCTAACAGTGCAGCGTGTTGTATTAGTGCCCCATCTGCTCTCCGGAACTACCCCTTCTGCCATCATGACAACCCTGAGTGAATTGTAGTGCTAGCATATGTGAAATCAGGCACCTTTGGGATGCTTCTAACACTTCAATCAGACCCATAAGCTCTGCAGCCTGGGCTGAATTGTGCATGGGTAACCTTTTCTCACTAGCACTTCATATTCTCTGTCCACTAGACATACTACTACAGCACCTCTGTGTCTCTTAGCTGTCTCCTGTACAATGGTTGCTAAACCATCAACAAAGATTACTTTGTCATCCTCAAGAGCAGAGAGCCTAGCTTTTGGTATGTCCTCGTCAGGGCCCTCATATGTGACGCAGTCATGCACATCATCAGTGTCAGTGATCAGTTCAGTTATGAATGTGACTGGGTTCACTGTCTTATACTGTACAATATGAATGGATGGACCGAATGGTATTACTTGGTATGCAGACACCCTCTGTGTCCTCAGTATGGATTTGGACCTTTCTAGAATAGAACATTCTGAGTGCTCTACATGCATTGCCACTGAGCATCCCACCGTAATAGAGGCAGACTTCTCAATGGCAATGGCTGCTGCAGCCAGAGCCTGTCCTTGCATCACTGAGTCTGACATGCCACTGTAATACGCTAAGGGTTTGTGGCCCATAGTACTCTTCGGTGTCAGGACAGCTGTCATCATTTGCCCGATGGAGTGTGAAAAGAGATGAAACACTCATGTATAGCAGGGTGTTGCTAAAACTGGGGCAGTAGCATTCACATCCTTCAGTTCTTGGAAACTAATAATCATCTCTTCCGGCCATGTAAAGAAACTCTTAGTCTTTTGGGCCTCCTTAAAGGCTTGCAATAATGGCTGTGTGTATGCCGGGTAGTCAAATATCCGGGCCCTTCCATAATTACATAAACACAGAAACGTGTGCATGCTTTTAACGGGCACTGGTCGTGGGGGGGGAGTGCTGTTCATTGCTGTGGCACACTCTGGGATTCTGGGATTACCTTTCTGCCATTAACAGAAATGAGCTGCCCTAAATACAGTACTTCTTGCTGGTAATATTGCAACTTGTCTCCGTCCAATTTGTAGCCTTTGTCGGCCAGTAATCTCAACAAAGTAATGGAGTCCTCCCTGCACTGCTGCACATTGGCGCTACATACTAGCAAATCATCAACGTGCTGAATGATGGTTCTCAGCACATATATGTTACCCATATTTTCAATCAAAACACTGTTAAACACACCAGGAGACACACCGTACCCTCCCACCATAGGTAAACACAGTGAGATATTGAGAATCAGATTGCAATGGGACAGAGAAGAAAGCATTCTTCAAATCAATAATCATGAAATGGGTTGCTGTAGGGGGTATGTTGCACAACACTGTCAAGGGGTTGGGCACAACGGAAAACTCATTCTGTACTATATTGTTTGGGGTATATAGCTGTATAATTGGATGCCATGATAATGCCTTTGTGTATGAAGGCTGTGATTTTTGTCGTATATCCCTTCCTCAGCTTCCGTGGACAATGGCTATTGTTTATCACTGTGCCAAGCAACAACAGGCTTGAGGGTGATGTGAATCAGAGCAAAACTACATAAGATACCCACATGGTGGGGATTACTGGTCCACAAATTATCAGGTACTTGTGCTAGATCAATTTGGACAAAGGATGGGACACTACATTTTGACAGCATGAGGCATGTGATGCGTCGGTAATGTACCTTATCACAAAGTGGACACACATTTCCAGTATTATCCCCCCATTATTGTCCATATCCTCGAACAAATCTTTGTCTGTAACTCCTCTTAAAGGCTAAATTGGGTGAGTGCACAGGACTGTGTGCCATTCCATCAGTATCGATCCCTATCAGGACAATCTTCTCTTTTGACAATACCACCCCTTCTAGATCAAGCACAAGGATGGTTCCTGCAACATGTTCCTGGTGCTGGTCTGCACAAGAACTCAGATGGCACTCTCCAAGACCAGTTGGCTACATTCGGTACTGCATTCAGCAATATTGTAGCCCCGTACATTAACTGGTCTGGGTGCACTGATTTCCCCCTATCTGCTGATTCACTCACCAGTGCATGTATGATCATCATTGCCCTTACATAACATATACCTGGGATGGAGCACACCATCCCCCTCTCAGTGAACAAGATGGTTATATTCAGTTTACTGATTACGTCCCCCCAACAAATTGATCAGAGATGCCATCGAAAACATCAATAGTGCTTCTACCACCCTGTCACCTGCTTTAATAGGCAGTCCTCTGTGAACAGAACCAATGTATTGTTCCCAAAGAACCCCTGTGTGCCCATTACCTCACGTGACAAAGGGAAATGCCTCTCCCTGATACATGATTTTGTGGCACCTGTGTCTACCATAAAGATGAATGGTTTGTTATCTATCTCCATGCCCACCAATGCTTCTGGGCTGGCAGTGACTGAAAGAACTGGGCATGCAAACGTTCTATGTGGGCTGTCCTAATCTGGGTACATTTTTATTCCTGGAAAGACAAAAGGATTTTCACTGACCACACAGCCCCCCTGGTTGTGTATCACTGTTCCATGAGGTACTGCATTACTGTTGGGTCCTTGTACAGGATGTGCCGCATAGGCTGGTGTGCCACTAGGCGCCAGGGCTTGCAGCTGCAGAAACTGGTGGGTGCGCAGGCGGGGCCATGGTCGGTGGTGCACCATACAGACTGCTTGGTGGTGAATGGGCACAGGGCTGGGGGTACAGGGTGGGAGACCCTCACTTGTTCGGATTGTATGCCGTCATTTGTCTATTCCTACATTCCCATGAGAAATTAACCATTGCCCCACAGGTCAAACACAGCACCATTCATCCCCTCTTGGGCCCATTCCTCCAATACCTCCTCTTCCTTCCCAGGGACCTGCATACCCATTTTATTGGTTTATATAAACCTTTAAAAAGAAGACAAGACAAAACAACATATACATATTTTCCACAATTCCATTTCTTCATCATCTGATCAGTTTGTTCTCAGTTTAGTACACAGATTTCAGGTCTGACGTGCATGGATTAGTCCACGTTGAACTTTAACTATGGCTAGGCTTCGGATTTATGGGGACAGCATCTAACCCGTCCTTTAGCACATGAATAAACGCCACTAAAGTGTATAGGGCAGGCCGTTTAGAGCCGTCAAATAGTACTCTCCACCAGCCGTCCGCCGTCAGGGTTTGATATTTGCAGATTATTGGACCAAAAATGTTTGTTCTTTGGTGAACAAACCCAGAGCACGACATCGTCAAATGTTTTAGAGTCTCCATTTCAGTGTGACAAAAGCGGCACTTTAAGTCCAGGTCGGCATGTTGTGACCACAAACTTAGACGTTCCTTAGTTGCCAGTATGTTGAGCCTAAAGTGCATATATAAGGCTCTGGTATGTTGGTCTGGGAAGCAGTTTAGATAATTTTGCATCTGCCCATGTGCTCTGTTTTCTACAGGGACATCCTTCATTGTTTTCGATTTGAATCTTGCAGTGCATGTGTTGATCCAGTCCAGTCTCCACCTCTTCTTTTTAGCCTGGTCTGGGTTGTCCATCAGGATCTGTATCGCAATGTCGTACATTTCTAACACCTCAAGACATAGTTTGTTCCATTGGAATAAAATTGTTTCAGAATTTTCTTTTCCCCAATGGCTGTAATATGCGAACTTGAGGAAGAGGAACGTTTTCCCTTGTTTTCCTGAACAAACTTACTAAATTCCAGGCAACGCGTGCTTGGATCGCGATGTAGCCAAGTTCGAATCTTATACAGGCCGTGGAAGTCCCCTTTGGTAGGCGTAACACTTTGGACCAGAAAATATTTTCCAATGAGTTCCACAACTCGTGTCCACATCCAATACCCATAATTCCACCTGTTTCCACCTCCTGATGCCGGGGCTGTCCACACCTCACCTGTGATTACCCTCTGTTCTGCCTGTCCTTTCTGGTGAACAGCTACTATCACCGCTTCTACTGATAACGTTGCTAATTTATTTTGTACGAGCCTTGCTTCTTCTGTCTGTACCCTCTGTGCTGTTTCCTTTTCTTTCTCATTCAAACACTTGCAATGGTACAAAATTATAGAATATATTTCCACCCAACTCAGCACTTCAATCACCACTCCATTCTGCACCTCCTTGGGGAGGACTTGCTTGACCATGAAATAGAAAAATACAATTGACCAATCCCAGAGTTCACTCATTTCTGCTTTCCGCATCTCTTGTATTTGTAAAATATACTGAGTTAGGTCCTCATCATCCCACATTGTATGTTGCATTATTGATTGGAGATCTAGTGTATCAGGATATACACACTGCAGCGCGGCCCACACCTGGGCCCTGATATCCTTGAAATTGGCACCGTCATGAAGGTCATTCCCTAATCTCACCCCAGGATACCCTGGTTTAGCCCAAATGCGTCCTCCTGATCACCAAAGATCACGATAAACACATATTTCACATCGCCCACAGCAAGGGTAACACCTGCTGTCTGCTTCTCAAATGAATAGATCCACATACCCTCAGGTGTGAGGGACGCTAGCATTTTAATTAAATGATTCCTATCCATGTGTGGCCATGGTACATCCTGTGCTCTCACTGGTCCTTTGTACAACAGTGGAAACTGTGCCCCTACCTTCTTCACCAAATTCTTTTTTGCCACCTGCTTTCTCTTTACAACTGCTACATGCCCAAAGAGATTCCTCAACCTAGGTGCCCATAAACTCTCCAACTGTTGTGATGTCGCAAGCAGGGCCTCTTGTTCTCCCCACTCCTCCACCATATCCCACTCCTCCTCCTCTGCTCCTACTCCAGCCTCGTTGGCTGACCTCACAGACTCGTCCTCACCTTCCTTAGCAGTATACACATCCGTAATTGCTGTACTGTTAATCCTGAACAAAATGTCTCCAACTCTCCACTCATATATTCCTGTAATTGCTCACTGCTCATCCTCCTGTACTGCTCTCAATATCACAAACTCTTCCTCTGCAATGCTTAACACTTTTTCTATGTCTTCCTGTTCTTTCCACTCTGTATTCTTCTGTTCTTGACCTCGAGCAGCTGCAGGCGCTATAGAGTTTGGGAGATTGGGGTATAGCGGTGGCAGGGAGCGGTGGTCGGTAGTGGGATACAAATGGGATTCATGCACCCTAATGCTGAACAAGTGGCACACTGAAACAATTGTGTATGGGTGTGATATAAATAAACTATCAGATCATATCACATCATCCTAATGGGGGAGCTTGTGTTGCTTATGTTTTAACTGATGGGGTGAGAGATTCGGGAACTGTCAGAGCAGTAGGCATAATAGGGGTCAGAGCACACCACAAAGGCGGTCCACCCTCGGCCTTCTTGGGGTCGAGGGGGGGCATCGTGAGAATCCTCTACCATTCTCCATAACTCCAATACTTTCATTCTGTTCATTAATTTATTTCCTTTATATTTTACTGCCAGGAATGAATACATCGTTCTATGTTCCGGCCATGGCTTAAAAATTCCTTCTTTCATCTTGGCCAGCCATTCCCTATGATTCTTTCTAATCTTGCCCCCATTTAACAGGAGAGCGGTACACATGTATTCCATGGGGTCGCCAACTCCATTTTAGCTGCCCCTATTCAAACTGTACGCAATACCTTACTTTACTTCAGGCTCCGATCCAGCGGTGCCTTATTGTCTCATTACGCCACCTTTTTCATGTTACCAATACCCCGCTGTTTACCTTCATCAAACTCCCCACACACACCAACACATCTCACTCTAATCTCATACCACTACTTCCAATACTCTCTCACACACACCAACACCTTCACTTCAAATGTGCACACAACAAAACCAGACCCCTCCTTGGTCCATGCCACAACAATAAAAACAACAATAAAAACACACAAATATTATTTTCCTTCCCACGCTTCCTTTATACCAGGCGGGGAGATCCCAAGCCCACAAGGAGCCTCTAACCAGACTGCCATTTCCTTCTCATGCCCCCCTTACATTGGGCAGAGAGATCCTAGGCCCACTCAATACACTGAGCTTCTACCTTTATTCCTCTTAAATAACATGTCTCTGTCTTCTTCCCTCATTCAGGAAGGATCCAGTTCCTCTTTACTCCATAAAATAAAAAAAGAAAAGTAAAAGAATGCACAATGCACCACTGTCACCACGACAACATCTTGACTCCACATTTCTCCGACACACACTCCTCCCCACCGGTGTTGTTTTCTGCCACAAAGGTGCATTTACATCTACGTGTTCTCCTGAGTTCCTCCGTCATGGTGTCCCATCAATGGCCTGCACAATCCAGGAGCATCGCCCTGTTGCAAAGAGCAAACAGGATTTCAGGCAACATGGCTCCTATAAACCTCTCCGATTTGTGCAGAAGGGACTGGTCACTGCAGGTGGGCGTCGCCCCACCACATATGTGGCCAGGAATCCTCTGTTTCTGCGGAGAGGCTGAGATCATGTTGTGTCACCAATTGTGTAAGGTAAACCTCCAGACAACAATGTCAAGAAAAAACAATCCTCTAAGGAAAAAGTGTGGTGCGCCTCTTTGCAAGGAAAACAAGAGTTTTTCTGTATACAGAAAGGAAAAAGTTGATAGAGGGTGCTGTAGAACCCGACTTCCACAGAGATCACTGGGATAGTTTAATGAATGCAAACAGTTAAATATCAAATAATCATCACTCGTGATGCAAACAGTATAAAGGGTTTTCCACCAGCCTTATCGCCTACCACCTATATACATACTGTCAGTCTCATATAGTCCCTTGACGGATTGCCCACATCTAGAACTACCCCGGCACACTAATACACGGTCTTCTATTGCATCACCATAGTTCCTTGCTACTTGCTTGGATGGTTAAGTGAGATGGTACCCTCCTCGCGGACATAGTCACACGGCGTGCACCTGGTCATTAAAATGAGCTCAGCTGATACTCTTGACGTCACATTGGCCCTTTAGAAGAAATAAGAGCTTTTCTTGATCGGACACACAGGTGCCCTCATCATGCCTCCATGTTGCAGGATATTTGTGACATTTTAAACATATATTTACGTGACAGCCTCCACATCCCCCTTTAAAGCCATCCCTTACCTTCAATGTTATTAAGAATCATTTAAAAAGAGTCCAATTGAAAAAACAAATATTACAATTTTTAAATTCTATTTTCACTTCATTTATGGATAATAGCTTTTAGAAAAAATACTAATTAAATGTTTTTAAGTTATAATTTGAATACATTTATGAACTTACCCAATTTTCTCTGGATGTTATGAAAATCACCTGAAATCGAGGATGTAGGCTTACATATTATTAATATTAAAATAACATATGTTGCAAGCTTGTATATACAATGTTTTAAAGTAATACTTTATTTTTAAAATATGTGTCACAATGTATTTAATTGAAATAATGATTTTTGTTGTAATATGTATTTTAATGCAGGCGTGTAAAATTGAAAATATTTATATTTTTTAAGAATGAAAATCTATTTTTTGGGATGGCCATCATATCACTCCTTAAAGTCGTCATGTGCCTCCAATGTTAATGATAACTTTTGAAAAAGAGTCCAACTGAAAATTATTTATGGATAATTGCTTTTTGTAAAATACCATTCAAAGCTTGCTCATGTTATAACAGAATAATTGTAAGTACTTGTTCAATTTGTTGTGGGTATCATTCCAGAAATTGAGGCAGTAAGTAGAAATAGACCTACATGTTATGAACATTGAAAAAATATAATTTCTGGACTTCTCTTTTGTTTTATTTTTGATGGTACTTTTACATGTTTTAATTAGTAAAATCTTGTTGTAGTGTTAGTAGAGTTTGTACTGGAAAAGTACAATTAAACATTTTATTATGTGTTGTGTGCATTCTTAATATTAATGGATTGATTATTTTAAATTGCTATACAATGTATTTGTATATGTTGTGTAGTTTTGTAACATGATTTAGAATGATTTTTTTAAACAATTTTATTTTAGTTTTAACATTTTCAATTATTTTATTAAACTGCCTATATTATCATTGATATACTCATATTATTGTGTAATATATTCATTATTATTAAATAACAAGGGCCCATATTTATACACACTAAAATACAATTGAAAATGTAAAATTGTTTAATATGTATACTATTTTGTAAAGGATATTTGTTTTAGAATATTTTTTTAAACCATGTCTAAATATATGCAATTCAAATGTTTGCAGATGTGTAGCTGCTTTTGTTTCTCCTACTGCAATTAGTGTTACACATGTTAAGCTGGTTAAGAAAGAACCAACATACTCTGGGTCGATAGTTGGTACATTTGGAAAGGACAGTCACCAACTTGATATGTTTTAAGAACTTTAGATGGTAAAGGTTCATTTTCTTTTTCTACAGTTACAGTTTCTAAGGGCCTCATTACGACTTTGGAGGTAGCCATGTCCTCAATAAGGGCATGGCTGCCTCCAAAATCGTGTCCGGGTCCAGGTTCCCTGAATGGGGAATTACCGGGCTATTCCGAGTTTGGAGGGCCCAGTAATTCCTCCTTCAGGGAACCCGGGCCCAGACCTTCCCCATTCCCATTTGAGCCCCCATTGGGCTCAATGGGAATGGGTGCGGGAGCTAACAATGGGCCGATTATGACCAGCCTGTTGTTAGCTCCCTGGTCCCCTTGCGGGACCGGCTCTGGACGTCTGGTAAAACCAGACGTCCACATCGGGTCCCAGGAGGGAACCTCGTAATTGTGCGGAATGCGTTTAACTGTGCCAGCACCATTACCGGCGCCGTTAAACACAGTCCGCACAGGTCGTAATGAGGCCCTATATGTTTTCTTTTACCATTGTGTTTTTTAGTTGAAATAACCTCAGTGGACCTGTTTTTTAATTGAACTTTGTTCAGTAGTTAGGTTTTTGTAAACATTTCTAAAACATATTTGCTCATGTTTATGTAGGGTATGTGCTGACATTGGTGAATTTCCTAAATGATAATTTTGAGGGTTATCGCTTTTTAATTTTGTTTGCAGATGGTACAAATAACTTCAGTTACATTCCGCACATGATCTGGGGCAGGAGTTTTAAAGTTGTCCTAAATCCAAGATCTTAATTTGTCAAATTGAATTGTGCTAGAAGTACTATATTTTTGGGATGTTCCTTTTTGTTTCTGCTAGTAATATTGCTTTAAATCCTTTGAGTACTGTCAGTAATATCAACATTTCATTTTGATATGTGTTCAGTTGTTGAACTTTGTGATGTAGAAGTTAAAGGAGTAGTAGTAATAGGTAAAAGATCTTCATGTTTAGTGGGACACAATAGTTTTACTTTTTAAAATACTACTACTTAAAAGTGAGCATTTCAAGTTGTTTTTGCTAATGTTATAGGATTTGCTATTAGGACATTTGTTGTTTTACTTTTGGTTATATCAGAAGGTGTATTTTTATAAATAGAAGTAGTAGAAGTGCTAAGATTCATTTTATTGGTTCAATACAAGTAGTTTGCACCGTTGAAATAGTCATAGTAGTAGCAATAGGGAGTGTATTTGTAATATTCTTTGGAATTTGTGGACTTTCAACTGTTGGAACTGTACTATGTTCATTAGTAGGTGAGGTATGCTTTGTTTTTGTGGTGTAACAGCACTTTCAATAATTAAAACAGTGCTAGAACAAGTAGGCACTGAAGGTTGCATTTGTATTTCTACATTGAATTTCTTTTGTAGAAATACTTTTTAGATTATTTTGAGTAGTTTTTTTAGTAATTTTAATTTGTTAACATTAGGTGTGTTGTATTGTGAATTTAATTCATGAGATGTGGTACAGGTAGCCTCAGTGGTAAAGATGGGAATATTTAAAAGTGTATTCATTATTTCTGTGGTTTCTTTTACATTCTTTAAATGACTTGTGGAAACATATGGTGAGAATTCAACTGGTGCCATAAATGATGTTTTGGTGTTGTAAGTTATTCTTTTGCAAATTCATTCTCAACTACTTTTCATGTGATATTATCCAAGAGTTGGTATAGTTGTAATGTTATCAGCATGAATGGTTATTTGAACATCCTGTTGGCTAGTTACATGTATATCCTGGGAGGATAGCTCAAGGGCAACATGCTCGGCTTGAACACAAGACAACACGGAACAACACAGGTTCGATCCCTGGATCCGCGCTTAGAAACCTCTGGGTATTTAGCGTGTGACAAATAACCTACAATATAATATCATGTTTTTATATTCTTTTTTGTGTTCTGTTTTGAGGAATGCTTGCTGTGTTTTTCTTTGTGTTTCTATTTTCTATCATGGCTTTGTTTTCATGCTTGGGTTTTGTAACTTGCATTAATATAAGAAAGTATAAATAGATAATTACAAGAGTATATTTCACAATGTGTTTTTACAATTTTAAGTTTAATATACAATTGTATTAGTGTTGTTTGTGAAAAACATACTTTGGGTGAATTTCTGTATATGTTTTTATAATAAATTATACTTACAAAATATATGATCTTTCTGTTTTTTCTTATCTTCTTTTGACATTGATGCTTCACGTATGAAAAAGAAGACATGTTGTTAAAATATAAAATGCTGTGCTTGTGGTATGTTTAGTACGCTAGTGCCGATAGTCATATTGACAATGTTTATGTTGTGCTTTTAATGGTACACTACTGGCTTATTGCGTATTCATATTTATTTAGCATTAGAAACATGTGAATGTTGTGTACATTTTTATTGAAGCTATGTAGCATACAAAGTGTATTAACTCGTCCAACTGTTTACTGTGCACACCTGTACATCATAATTGTAAGGACATCTGAGACTATACTTACATTCATATAAACATTTTGTATCTATTGGAATGTATAGCAGACAAGTCTATAAAGTGATGTTTACATATTCGGTATAGGGTGATTAATGAGACACTAATATTTACATGCTTATTATTGTATTTAGCAGATGAAAGATAACAGGTGTGTTGGAGCTATGCAGCATATGAAGCATATTGACTTGTCTCACTGTTTACTGTACACACCTTTAGGTTATAATTGTAAAGACATTACATGCAACTTTTTAGATTTGTATTAATATTTTCTATCTAGTCATATTTATAGTATGCTAATGCATACATTTGTATTGACATTTTGTATATAGAGGTATTAATATTTCTCCAGTGCCTAAATTTGCATTGACATTTTGCATATAGTGATATGAACAGTACATATGTGGCTACAATCATATTGAGGACATTAAATGCTACTGCTTATATTTTATTGACATTTTTGATCTAGTATTATTTAAGGTATGGTAGTCCCTATATTCATATTGGATTTTTGTATATGGTTATATTAATTATATCCTAGTGCCTTATTGCTATATTGCATTATGAAATGAGTAACTAAAAATGTAGGTTTTATTTTTTTCAATGTTCACATTTAAACAATAGTTGCATTCCGTAGAAAAAGCTGATTTTATAAAACATGTTTTACTAACCTGATTCCGTAGAAAGCACGGAAAGAGTGGCTGTTGAAATTTTCCAATTTGCTGCATTGAAATTGTTATACAATATTTCTTTTAAAGTAAAAACTTGGAAGTATTTATAAAGGCTATTTACTTTGCATCCACACTGGTCGCTGTCTTCAACTGAAATGATTAATTTTATTAATAGGCATATTTAAATAAGTTGCACAAATATGCATGGCCTAAAGCATAAACGGAATGTGTGTTTGTTGTAAAATAAGTACTGCTGAGTGTTTTTGTATGTTTATTGGTTGATGTACATTGCCCATATGCAGTTGCTAATTATTGGCATATGCTGTTTGTGTTGAAAAAATGAATGTTGCATTTTACTGAAAATGGCACACCAGGCAAGTGTGTAAACAAAAGTGTTGTGTATGTATTATGTATATTTGTCAATTCTGAGTTGTGTTAGTTTGGTATATAAACATTTGTCTACTAAACGTAAGCATATTTAGCATTATGCATTGTGCATGCGTGCATGTTGCTGTGTTATTCAAGTCACATGATTGTAAGTATAGGTGCAGCATTTGTACAGTAAAGATGTGCACAATCTTTGTAGCTGAGAATATGTGTATTCTATTTTAGGAATGGGTGCACATATATTGTTTTGTATGTGAGGCAATTTATTGTAGTTTACATTTAGCATGCTCGTTAGGAAAATAATTAATTTTGGCAAAACAGTGTAATTGTTGGAGATTTGTAGGTCCATTGGCTGGGGCGTTACATGCGGAGAGTGCTGACATTTTATTTTTAATAAGAACATTACAAGTCAAATTGACAGTATTTGTTGCATGGATGGAGTACATTTGTCAAATGAGGTGAATAGGTTTTTTAGCCAATACTTTTGACACATACTATGTTATGTGTCACAGTAATATGCTACTTTACTTTTGGTTGTTTTTTATAGCATATACTTGTTAATCAAGTGTAATGTGTTTCTTTGGACAAATTAAGTATTTCCTTGGGTACGTTGTGTGTGGCTATGCTAATGTTGGCTGAATTTTGTTCTTGGAATAATGTTTTTTCTTGCTTGAATGTATGTTGGAATGTGTATGCTGTGTCGGTTAAGAGTATGTTTGGAATGTGTATGCACTGGTGTATAGTGCATATGCTGTGTTTGGTCATGGTAATGTTGGCAGAATATTGTTCTTGTAATTATGTGTTTTGTTGGCTAAATTCTGTGTTCCCTTGGTTATCCCAATCTTGGCTTTATATTGTCCCTGGAATTATGTGTTTAGTTGTTTGAGTGTATGGTGGAAATGTCTATGCTGTGGGGGTTGAGTATATGTTGTAATGCATACACATTGGGGATAAGTGTGTATGCTGGTGTCATTATGGCTGCTGTGCATACTGGTGGCAAGGTTGCTGAGCATGTGGTTGGTGTGTATTTTTCACTTTTTTCATAATTTTTGTTAGTGCGCGTGCCTCATATATAGATGCATTTTCAATCCTTAACAGCTCAAAATGGGGCAAGTCGATTTTCAAAATTTGTTTTCAGTACACCAATTCAACTTAAAATCTAGGCACACGGAAATAAATTAGTAACATGTAAGCACACAATTTCAGATATTTTGACCGAAAACCTATTTTGCTTTTCCTAACGAAAACTCCATATTTAAAGCTGTTCAAAACACAATGAAAGTAAACCGTTTTTAAACTATGAAGGCTTTAATGTAGAAATCTGATATTTTGAAGGCACAGGTGGCTGCTTCAAAACCTTACACTGGAATATTTTCGGATTGTTTCATGCAAGCGTTCAAAGGTTTGTAAGAAAAGTAATTTTCTGAAATGCCTTAGAGACTTCATATTAACCTTAACTAATCCTTGCGCTAGCACAAAGGCATAATATATATACATCAGGCTGATTTACTAAACTAAAAGAATAGTGTAAGCTACACTTGCACCCCAAAACGGCTTAAGTTATACTTACACTATTTTGTTTGAGCATAGTAAATTTGGTCTTACTTAACTTAGTACATCAGCCATATATATATATATATTACAGGGCCTGCGATTGCGGCCCTGTAGTTATGGGTAAGTTGCTCAAACCATAAGAAAAGCACATTTTGGGCGGCTTATAACTTTGCCCCTCCTGGATGAATCCTTACCAAACTTTGGAAAAAATGTATATGGGCCAGTCAGATTGATTCTGTGAAGTTTAGTGAGGTTTCGTCAAGGGGGAGCAAAGTTATAGGGGGTCCCAAAATGTCTGTTTTTTCCATAGACGCAATGTAAATAACATTTTGCTCATGTCTACAACCCAAACCGCTGGATGCATTTTCACCACATTTTCATCAGGAGCGGCAGCTTAGTCCCGAAAGCGTGCTTTTATAAATTTGGTGTAACTCAGCCAAGTAGGTTTTTTAAAACCGGCCCAAAAGTAGGTAAAAAAACATTAGTGATATCTGGGTTCGGTCCACGGACTCACTTTCCTGTTCAGTCCGTGGACAGGAATCCGATTGGCCTAGAGGGCAACGTGATTCTGCGGACATCGGAAATGCCCACTGATTGGATGGTGAAAAAACAGATTTTTGGGAACGTCCACCATGTTGGATTTGCAGACATCCGCTGTTGTCTGTGAACATCGCAGAAAAAGACATGAAGAAACACAACATTGCACTTGTCAAACTTATCAAACAATCTCTGGGGAGCTGAGGGGTGATGAGGATGGGATGGGATATGACCATAAGAAGCCACAAAATGAGTGGTTTTCATCCCCGAAGTCCGCGAACAGTCCGGAGGTTCGGGTACAGTCCTGTGATGTCCATGTACACTTAAGATGCCTATTTTTGCATTACAGGGTTGGTGCAAAGCAGTTTTTAGATGGCTTATAACTTTAGCGCAACTCAATGAAACTGCATGAAATCTCAGAATTTTATTCTAGACCTGATTCTGAATGGTTTTGAAAAGTGTGGAGCAGTTTTGTCAAGAGGGAACAAAATCAGAGGTGGGGTCCCAAAATATTGTAAAGGCTTATAAATGTGGTGCCATTTGACGAATCTCCACAACAGTTTGCAAAACGATTTTAAATCTAAATATAAATGGTTTTGTAAAGTTTGGTGGGGTTCTGTCAAGAAGGGGCAAAATTAGAGGGGCATCCCAAAATATTGTAAAGGCTTAGAAATCTGGTGCAATTTGATGAATCTACACAAAAGTTTGCAAAACGATTTTAAATCTAAATATACATGGTTTTGCAGTTTGGTGGGGTTCTGTCAAGAAGGGGCAAAATTAGAGGAGGGTCCCAAAATATTGTAAAGGCTTAGAAATGTGGTGCCATTTGATGAATCTACACAAACGTTTTCAAAAAGATTTCAGATCTAGGTATACATGTTTTTGTAAAGTTTGGTGAGATTTTGTGAATAGGGGGCTAAATTAGAGGGGGTCTCAACATTTTTAGATGGCTTATAACTTTGTTGCCGTTTGAAGAATGTGGACAAAGGTTTTCAGAAAGATTATGGACCCAACCTTGAATGTTTGTGTGAAGTCTGAATGGATTTTGTCAAGTAGGGCCATACTATTTTATGTAGATACATTTTGACACTTTTGAAAAAATAAAACATGGGCAGATTTCCAGCAAATTTGTGTAAGGGGCATTGGCAAGAACCTTAAAGTAGAGTTCTGCAAATGTGCCTGTGTTTTATTTTTTGAAAAGTGTCATAATGTAGGTACAAAAAATAGTGATATACCTCTGGTGACTGAGGCAAAGCCTATGGCCATGGGCAGTGGCCAGATTTTCCAGGTCATGGCATACGGTCATGACCCAGACAATATGGCTAGTGGCCATGACCATGAGGGACGACAAATGGGGTTAAAGTGGCCATGTCCACCTGGGACCGGCTATGCTGTACATTTATTTGAACATGGTATATGTTTGAAAGGGGAAATAACTGTGCTCGTGGTAATATGGTCATAGGGTTCTCTCTTCACATTCTGCAGGCTGCCAGGGAAAGGGAAGAGGGGCTCTGTACGGAGTCCCGCCTTCCCTTTACATGGTGGCCATCTTGGAAAAGGATTTTCATTCCTACAGCAGGCCATACACAGCATCACACACCTCACTAGGAGGAGTGAGCAGTCCTGGCATGTGCACAGGTCAGCCAGGTCATGGCACTGCCCTGCCTACCCAATATGTAAAAGACCAACCACCGTTGCCCAGTGGAGGCATGAGCTACATCTGGCAGACAGACATTTCAATGCGTGGTCATGTGCCCTTGTGCGTGTGTCCGCACGACCGTTCTTGCTCAGTGAGTCAAGGCTCCTTGCATGTGCCACTCCCGGTACACCAGTGAAGAATACCAATGCACACAGTCATACATAGAATGCCTATCAACACATGTTGCAACATCTGGCTCAGCTTGGCAGATGGCAGCAGTGAGTGTGCCCAGCAACCATGACTCTAGTACGTCACATACAGGTTGGCTGGGCCAGTACATGTTGGTGACACCTGACATGGAGGGGAGCAGGAAATGCCATGGAGGCAGGGATGCAACAGATCCACTGGATGACCTTCTGGTCTGTGCAGGAGGGTCACAAGGAGAAGGGGCCAGCAGCACACCATGGTGGATGCAGGCTCCTCAACCACCAGAGGTGCCCAGAATATGGGGGCATCATGGGCCAGCAGCACACTGTAAGGCCTACTGGCACCAGTGTGCCCTGCCGAGCACAGCATCCATACTGCCCCTGTTGGGGACATCTTGGCCACTCAATCACATGACCACCCCCAAGTCCTGAGGAGGAGGAGGCAGTGGTGGTAGTCATGGGGGATAGTGGTCCAGAGGGGTCATGGGTGAACTGTGATTGGCTTTGTGTTTTACCTATTGTGTCGATCCCGTTTCACTCTCCCTGCATAAGGTGCTTTGAAGGTTGTTTACTTTACTTCATGTTTCTGTCACCCACTTGTTCCACTTACTCCGCCTGTACACCACATTTTCACTGTATATGTTGCAATCGCCTGCACCCAACCTTACATGCATATATACACCCAGGACATGTTTGTGTGTACCCTTTTCATCATTGTATTCAACACTGTGATGTGCCATTCAATACACTTCATCTTGTGCCATCCATGACTCATGTCCATTTCGTCATGTGTTTGTCTTTTATGACTATATAGGTTGTGGTGAGGTGGACAATGTTGGGCCTGACCCTGCACATGGGCATGGCATTTGTTTTCTTTGCCATAGCATTGGAAGGAATTCACATGAGTAAAATGCATGCTCATGTCCCAACATGTGCACATTTGCATGGCTCGTATTTGCGTCTGTGCCATGATGCATATGGGAATCAATGTGTATCAGCTGTGTAGTCCTGGGTAGAATGTGTGGTGGTCATGAGTCTTTCACCCGATGTCTATGAAAATGGGCAAACAGTCCTGTACGGCAAGTTTCTTGCCCAGAGGGGGTCTAGAAGGTATGTACTGTGGACATCAAGCTGTTCCACAACAGGATGCATTCAGAGTACAAGTGGATACGTTGTGAGTATGTGTTGCCCTGTATGTCCCATGATGATAAAATGTGAGTATCGTGAGCCCTTGCATAAACATATGCCGGTATGCATTGCAGGGCCAGTGGCAGACACGTGCAGAGGGCAGGGATGTTGTCTAACCATCGGTACATCTGATGTAAGCATACTTCTTTACTGGCATTGCTCCATGCATGTGTGTTGCTTCTGGCTGTGTGTGGGGAAGGGGTCTGACATCACATGTAGGGTTCTGACTGTGTCTTCTCTCTCCTTGTCCCCAGATACATTCTTGCAGCTTATCGTCGTTGCATAATATTTGTCCACAAAGATGTATTTTTCACATGAGTGGCAGCCATTCAACTGCCATTTGGTGGCTCCTTGTTCATCATGTACAGTGAAATCAATGGGCTAATTTGGCCAGACGATGTGCTATGTATTGTGACGGACACACTCATGCTACCTCTGTGATGCAATGTGTGAGATTTTCAGTAAGCTAAATGGTGGCTCCTGGCGCAATGGAGTTGTCTGTGTATGGTACATGGTGTTTGTTGCTCATGCTGTTGCTCTTGCGCACACATGGCTATTTGCTGTTTCACTCATGTGCATGATGGGTGGCAATGCAGGGATGGTGGTGCATGCAGGTGAGAGGGGTGAAGTGTCATTCCATGGGGTCTATTCAGGACTCCTGGAGCAATACATGGGGTGATGGGTCATGGAGCTTTATGACAGGTTGTCTGAGCCGGTGTCCCATGACTGTTCAGGTGGGTGCACTGATGCTCACACTTCTCATGTCTTGGTCATGGGCTGCCATGTTGGATGGAGGGATGTGGGAGGTGCACTATTAAGGAGAGGTGTCAGCCGCTGTGTTGATGTGCAGAACAATCTTATGTGTGTGATGTGGAGTCACTGCCATGGGGTGGCTTAACCTTTCTGCTGTGTCAAGGTTGTTACAGGTGGGCCCTCTCCTCATGGTTTCTCATGCCAGGCAGTACAGGTATGTGATGTACATCACCATTTGCAATTCTCTGACAACCCTCACTATCAGTGCACTCGAGGGCAGTGTTGTGTTGTCAACATGAGTTGTGTGTACTCGGTGGTTGTATGAGTTGATAATCACTGTTATTCAGCCTGTTGTGGCCTGCAGTAACCAGGCATCATGTCATCTGAGCATTCCCTGAATGCTCCTTGGAGATGTGCTTCTGGTTTCTACACTCATTTCACCCGTGTGCCCCCTCCCCAACATCCTTTCAGGGACGATAACTGCCTTCTGACTCTGTACTTACTGGGGCAAATGCATCTCATTGTGTGCTCACCAGGCTGTGTTCTGTTGAGCCTGCATCCTGTAAGAGAAATCCTGATGCTTCCCTTTCTGCCACAATTTATATATCACAGGATATTAGCTAGACATATGCAGACCTTGCTCTGTGCATTTCATTCTAGGTATATGTTCACCTCTAGGTATAAATCAAAAACAAACTAGACACAATAAATAACCACTGCACGAATTCACAGTTATGCACTTTTATATTCACTCATCAGAAATAACAGATAGACAATCAAACATGTTCATTTTTGGTAAACATGGAAACATGTGCAGTAAGTGTTTACATTGGATGCATATGAGAATAAAGGAAAACACACTCTATAACAACAAGCACTTTGCATTGCATCGGCATAGCAATTCAAATATAAGTGATTTCCCTCTAACTTGAGACATCCTAACCTGTACTCTTTGGCTATGAAAACTATGCACTATGAATACAGTTTCAGATCTCAGTTATTCCCTACCCTACTTAACATTGGACAAGTAGCCAGATTTTGAGACTGGTGATTAAGAGATACTGACCCTCTGTGCGTGAATGAAGAAACTCAAAATTGATACTTTGGATTCTGGCTATTTTATTAATTCTGTGGTACCAGAAGGAGTAAAAAGGTTCTTCTTTCCGTGTCCAGTCTGACAACTTGACAATTAAAAGAACCTGCAGAAGGAGTCCTAATTGATTGTTGACCTATTTATATTCATATTGGGCTCTCTGCCTTTTTAGGAGTGATCATCTCGCTCTTGACACGTCCAGCCCTTCTTGCAGCCAAGCACGATTCGGTCCTTTTCTATCAGAACACTGCCATCAATTCGAGATATGGTTTTTAAGGCACACTCTCTGCAGCTACACCATTCTCCAGGCCAGGCGAGAAACCTCCAAGCACCTATGCAGGACAGCCCCTCCTTTTACCCATCCAGCAGCCTCTCTGTCTCACCAGGACAAAGAACCTCTCTCTCTCACCAGAAAGCTCATAGACCCCTGCTTTCTCCCTCTTTTGAACCTTTCAGTGAAAATCACCTCCTAACCAAGATCTCCATAAACGTTTTTTTACCATTGTCCAGCCTCTTCCGTGGTGTCATCTGTCACCTGCCACACCACATGCCAGAACCTTCCAGCACCCAATCCTGGCCCCCTGATTCTGCTCATGTAGTTTTTCACCCCGTGGCTTGAATGGCCATTGGACATTATTTGGCATCCCAATAATGTTGCATCTTCTGTCCTCTTCCTGCTCCACACAATGCACTTTCGTTCTCAAGGCCCATCACTCTGTTACACTGCACACTCATCCTTGCGAAGCACTGCTGTTCTTGTTTCAATTTTGCATTATTTTCTGAAACTGGCAAAGATCATTGAAAGTGTTTGTGTGCCTACTACAATATTAGTACACTCATAGCCTGTGGTCTAACAAATCTAGCCCACTCAAATCACCCCTACACTAAGTGTTAGTAACTCATGCCACCGTCCCTTGTTGTCCCAAATATTAAATGTTAGTAACCCATGTCCTATACTACACACAGACCATGCTGCACAACTTCTTTAGCTCATAACCTCCCCCCTTTTCTTCAGAGAACACTGATCATACATGGAATCTCTGCAGAACAACTAACCTCCAAGGATAGAAATCATGTACCCCATTCAAACAAATTTTTTTCTTTTTCATAGCTGTCAACTGTAAGGAACTCATGGTGTCAACAGTAAGACAGACGCAAGTGATCACAGTTCAAGGATGTTTATTGAACAATGAATGTTGTATGCAGATTGAAAAAATGCCTAATTGAAACTAAATCTAAGATTGGAGCAAGCGTCGACCATCAAAATCAAAATAAGGCAGCCCTAGTGGTGGTGTGTCAAAAAATAAGGGCCTATAATAAGAAGCCTATTGCCAAAATGTACACAAATAAAAAAAGGGTGTGGGACAGTTTCAAAAAAAGAAAGAATTGTTTTCAAATAATATGTCAGGATGCGGTAGCTTGTGTCTCCCTCCCCACGTTTTGAGCATGGGGTAAGGTGGGATCTTGGAACACAATACACTCTCTGGCTTCTCCAGCACGAAACATCAGTTCCAATGGCAGTTCTCAGGACTGTCGATGGCGAAGTCTTGTTTGCTTTGAAAGTCTCTTGCCTTCGAGAGCGTGGAGTGTTCAATATAAATAAAACAAAAGTTCCTTCAACCAAGTGAAAGTTTGTTAGGGTGAAAATCATTCAACACTCGGTACCCCTCTTTTGGGCGCTGACCCTTCTTAATTCTTAGCCACAGTTCACGTAGGGTGATGGTTTCGCCCCTGGGTCCCCCTCTTCTAGGCACTGACCCTTCACGTATCACATTCCACAAATATATCAGTTCTTTTCTCTATAAACTTTGGACTGTCAATGTATGAACTTTGGATGATTCACCCCTGGATCTCCCATCGGTCTGGTTCGGACCCCTCTTGACTGTCAATATTTGGATGATGGGTTCACCTCTGGATCTCCCTCGGTCGGGTTCAGACCCTTCTCTTCTCTTCTCTTTAGCGGGATTTCTCTTCCCTTAGTTTTTCAATGGGCCTCATTACGAGGCTGGTGGAATGGGTATAACGGCACCAGTAATGGTGCTGGTGCCGTTAAACACACTCCGCCCTATTACAAGGTTCCCTCGCGGGACCCGGAAAGAACATCTGGTAAAACCAGACATCCTTTCCGGGTCCCGCGAGGGGACCAAGGAGCTAACAACGGGCCCGTTATTAACTGGCCCATTGTTAGATCCCTCCCCATTCCCATTGAGCCCAATGGGGCTCAAATCGGAATGGGGTTCAATTTTTACCAGGCCCATGGAATGGGCAATTACCGGGTCCGCCAAGGTCGGCATGACCCGGTAATTGCCCATTCCAAGGGCCCGGTAAAAAATCATTACTGGCGGCAGCCGTGCCTTTACAAAGGGCACAACTACCTGCAGCCTTGTAATGAGGCCCAATGTCTTTTCAAACAATTCATAGTGGACATCCCTCGACCGGGTTAATGTCTGCCAACATGCTGTTTCCCAGGACTTTAGACTTTGCCCTCTCATCAGGATACATTGGTCGGGTTCATTCTTGCTAACTTCACATTCACAATAGCTTGCAGGATTCACCTCCATTTCTTTCACACAGTTTGTAGATCAAAGTCTTTCGATTTTATTGACCCTCAGTATGACCACTTTTGACCTATTTCGCTTGCCCTCCTATGGTCTTCTGGTATCTGTAGTTTTGCTCAGATGGGGATCGACCAGAGTCTTTGGAGTTAGCACCCACATGGTGCCTGTTTCCCTCTGCAGCTGGTCTCCCCTTTAACCCTTTTCACAGTTCTTTCACAGTTTATTAAACTTGGTTCAAACTTGCAACCTTGAGATTCTCACTCAACACAGCATGGTTCTTATTGTTTCCCCTTCAACTCACTGGCTGTGAAGGATTGCTTTACTATTCTTCTTCATTGGAGTCAAGGCCAGTACCATGGTCACGGGAGCTTCCCTCACTCCTGCTTATCAGCGTAAGCATGCCCTGTGTACCGTGGACATCTGCTGCATGACACGTGAGCTGTTGTTTGCGGTCTTATGCTCTCTTCCACAAAGGGTCAACAGGCCTGGGATGAAAAGGGCAAGGTTGATTCTCTCTTCGCCACCCTCTCGATATCTGCCACCTTTCTCCTTCTCTTGAAAATCTCATTGTGCTGTCTGTCGTGCTCGTACTGTGCTCGTACTGTGCTCTCTTGCTCCACCTTTTAACCCTGTGGGGAAAGGGAAGAGCTGTCCGGTGTGTGTGATTCAGGTTAATTGCTTGACTTGCCGGACTCTTGGGTTGGGAAATGTCAGGTAAACAGGTTTAACATTAGCTGGTTTTGATCATAGTTCACAAAAGTGTTAGTCCGCTGTCTTCTATATCGGGACAGAGTGTTGTATCGGAAAGGGGCGGGGGTAGAGTTTCCAAGTGTTCTAGGTGGTAGGTTGGGAAAAAGGTGTTAGATGTAATGATAGCTTTTGTAGCAGAGGGTCTCTCAAACTTAGGATGAGACAAACAGGAATGACCGGGATTTCTATCTTGAAATAAACAAGGGGTATTTTGCGAACAGTAGTATTTCATCTGAGAAGGTTGCGAGTACTGGAAATAATGATCAGAGGGACGGGGAAGCGAATGACTATGGAACAGGAAAACAAACATACTGAGAGTGATGGTTTCTGAGTTTACCGGGGTTTGGGGCCTTAGAGGATTGGTTTTGTACAGAGGGTTATTGGTTCTGACTAAGGCAGATCTTTTAGGTGAAAGGGGGGTTGAGTTGGTGCAATCTATAAAAGCTTTAGGAAGCTTGTCTTCCTCGTCCGTTTTTTGTGCATAAAACGGCATCTCACCTTGGATATTCACCCAGGCATAACCCTGGGTTCCCCTACACAGGTGATCCTCCCCCACTGGTCCACCCCAGGAACTGGATCTAACAGTGATGGCCATATCCTGGACACCTGAATAAGGAATTCCTTATCTGGGAGAATACTCTCAGGTTTCTCCCACAATCCAGATGAATTAATATGTAACCATGTGAATAGGTGCTTTGTTTAAATATTGAAGTGTAAACAATTGCAATATGTGGCTTTTGTCACTGGTAACAAAGTTGACTTTGATACATAGATTGAGAAGAAAAACCACCATGAGAATAAAGGTAAAGTACAGAACAAGATGGGAAGTGACAAATTACCCAGAAATGGTTGTCAAACCGTGTGGCTGCGCCAGTTTAAATAATTCAAGATTGTGATGGAGCAGCAGCTGTGAGGTGAGTTGTGCACAACCAAAGGCTATGTATCTCTAAAGTAAATAAAAAAAGGATTCACCTCAGTCATGCGCTCCAACATTCAAAGATTTTCAATTCAGTTTTTACAAATGTATTATCATTGTAAACTGATCAAAAGTGTACCAGTTAATATCGGTACAGAATGCTTTTTGAGTATGGGTGTTAGTAAGTGACTTGAAATAAATTCCTAAACTGTTCAAATAAATGGAAAGAATTCCAACTGTATGGCCATCAGTTTTGCCGATCTTTGCTTTATAAAGGCAGTGCATCAAATCATAAATGCTGTTGTCCTTTCGAGAGGAAAAACAATGGATTGAGAAGAGGTAGCAATCCGGTGAGGAAGAGGGGGAAAGATAAAGGCAATAAAACCATAATTAGGATCTAATCATTGGTCAATCTTTGAGTCGACATATGAGAGTGCTGAACCTGTGTACCCAACAATAGGCTCTTTAAGACAAGGTAACTAGAGATGGATGGAGATGCAGAATATACTCAAACATCAATTAACAGACTGACTCAGGAAGTTGGCAAAGTACGTCTGTTTTAATATCAATTATCTAAAACAGGGAGTTACAATGAACATCAACAAACATCCGCTCGATCTTATCACTCAACGAAATATCATAAAAAACACAACATTTATAGTTAAAACGCATAATCCTTGACATCAATCTATGTTACAAACTATAAAAACCTACTTCAGAAAGTAATTGGCTTGAGGGGAACATCTAGGTATATGTTCCGTACTTGTTGGGAAGGTGATTGGGTCTCTAACATCAGGTGGCAAACTAAGTCTTCTTCTAGTACAAGTCACTATGAACATCATCAAATACACAATGTCCCATTAGTTATACAAACTAAAGGGCTCTCTATTACGTGTCCCTCTACAATTGGTTGGCACCCTTGCACACCTCTGCACTATTCCACACATGCTAGAAGCACGCAGGCTGGCACCCGGGTGCTGGTGGGATGGTAATAACCACAGCTTCCCACCTCATTATCCTTTCATCTATCATCACTCTTGCGGTCTGGCATTCAATTAGCCCTTTGAACATTGACCTTCGAAATTTTCTCTGTGCCTGAGAATAAAAGGGAAAAGAGGCATACTTTGCCTCTTAATTTCGATACAGCTCAATTCAGAATCTGTTTTCATTCATCCATGTGACTAGAGACCATGTTTCAAAGCTTTTTGGTATTTGAAATACTATTAAATGATGAACCTCTGAATTCTTCAATGTTCTTGCTCCTCACTTCAAACAGGGGTTTGTTCTTTTCACTCGTTCTGTAGCTACTGAACGAACATTCAAGCTCAGAGTGGCCTTGACTTGCTGGTGCTGGGCCAGCCATGCCATTCTTGAATCTACCTTCGTCATTAAGTTGTTTTCCAACTGTGCCATACTGAAAAAGCATGTCTACTTACTGGGGCCAAATTCTGCTAATCGTGCGCTGTGGAACATCCATAGTCTATCCATTCCCATGTAGATACGTTGGTGCATTGCCGCAATCTATTCACTATGTAACCAGCCTTTACAAATACTTTGTCTACTTGCGATACTGCGTCTGTGCAATTGTAAAATGACTTGACATTTGCTTCATTGTTTCTGTAGCATGATCATCTTCATTCCGAGCTCGAAATGTTGCTCAGCTTTAACACCTCCTCCTTGGATCTTCATAGAATGCTTACATTCTTCAGCCTCTTATCTCTTCTTTGGGCACGTCAGCTCTGCTTCGCATGACATCATCAATCTTCTCTTTTGCTTGTTTTCCTCACTTCTCCCTGGATTTCATTGAAATGGCCATCATATTGTCGGGATTGCATATATGGCTTTCTCAATGGGTATCTTACTTCCAGGAATCTTTTCGGTACAGGTACTCTCACTGGCACTGCACTTGTGTCACATATAGGCATCATGGGGGCAGAGCTTTGAGTGGTGGTATTTGGCTCCACCTCTACACTCCTCCCACTGGGTGATTCATTGACCACTCTCCCATCATCCTTCACGTCTAGACATCCTTGTCTGAAGAAATGCTTCTTTGGAACACATATCTTTATGACTCCTTTCAGGCATCCGGCAGATTGCACATGCTCATCTTTATTCCAGGACATAAGCATGAATTGTCCATTTGAACTGTAGTAGATCCATCTCCCCACATATTCCTTGTGGTTCTTCGGGTATAAGAACTTCTTTCAGGTGCATGAATGCTGGCCTTCACATAGTCTCTAATTTCTTCATCTGTCAGTTCCTTAGTCTTCCATCCTGATTGGACATAAATCATGATCTTCATTCCTTCTGCCTTCTTTGCAGTCTTCTTACATTGTGAGATTATTATCCTTATCACGCACAATCCAAGCAAAACCATCACTATCAGAGCTCCAAGGAACTTGAACAGGTCCACCATCCATTGTGGAACCCATGAGAAAATTGATCCAAACCAACTGTCATCAGCAATGTCTTCCACTTCGTGTGGACGTGTAACTTTGTCAGCAATGTTATGTCCTCTGTCAAGGTAACATTCTCGTCATCATGAGAAGGTATGAATGGACAACATGATTCTCCAATTTTGGCATAAACAACTCCATCCATAGCTGTAATCATATCCAAGACATATCTATTCTGAGGTGTCATCAGTTGTATGGCTCTCGGCTCTTCCTTGATAGCATTAAAACCCTGTATGGTAGTGTTAATCATTTATAACAATTCCCATCTGGTTATCTGCAACCACTTGGTATTTGCTGCTGTCTGGATCCTTGGCATGAAGTTTATAGTGAATATCGATGAGTTCTGACTGAATAATCTATGCTCATATGGAATAGAATCAAAAGCTTCTATTGACTTGCCTGACAAATAGTTCTCTCTCTTCCTTTGATTTACCAGTTCAACAGATCTCTTTTTCCTCAGTTGAGCATCTGCCCTAGGAAATTCACCAATGTTCAAGACACTTTTAGGAATTACCAATGATGGAACATGGATGTTTACTATAGAATATCGTCCTCCCCAATCTCTGGGCAGCTTCATATAAGCTCTGGATCCAGAGGCCCAGTAGTGAGACATTATTCCTTCCTGGTACATCAAAGACTCAACCACAATTTTGATTTTCTCTGACTGTTCTTGTGCCAGTGGCACTATCTGTAAGGGCCCTCCTTTGTCTTTGACCCATGTCAGTTGTTTAGCAAGTCTTGGCCACAATGTAAATGGTTGGTTTGTATCAACCAATTACTACCCACGCTCTGCAAATAGCCACTCCTTCCTCCCATCCGTCTGGGGAAAGTACTGATCCCCAAATCTGCATTGGCCTCTGTTCTTCCATCTTGGAATTTCTTCTGCAGATTTTCCTGAACTCTCAAGTCGTCTGTTTACTTCCCATCTAATTCCAGCTCCTCTCACTCCAGGCTGTTCATATCTTATCACATGATTTCTGCTGTGTGCTCTTGCTCTTGTCTTTGTGTCTTGAACATAATCATCTACGTTTTGAGCTGTCCATTCTGTTGCCCATACCAAAGACACTGTTCGGCCCATGAACTGACCTCTTGCTCGGCAGAGTGCAATGTGAGATAAACAATGTACTGTCTGGACATCTATTTCAATGGCTATGAATATCTTAGACTTTACCATATTATAAGGCTGAAGTGCACATACATAGCATTCCTCCTCTGAGGTCTTCTTCCTACCTCATTCATGTGCTGATACAACATGTTATTCCCCAAATGTGCTGTACTGTCTAGATAATCATTCAAGTCGTGATCATCCTACCTTGCATTTCTCTTAGGTCTTTTTCTTGCCTCATGAGCTTTTATAATCATCTCATGAAGTATGTCTGCATAGTTCCTTCTTACTGGAGGAATCACAGGAACACTTGTCAGTGAAATCGGTGTCTCCTCATGTGCCACTAGTGCAGGAACAATCAAAAAGGGTCTTGTCTTTCGCGAAATTGCTGGATCTGTACTTCACTTCTGCATAAGGAAGATACACATGAACCAATGCTCTCTTTGGGCCTAAATAATAAGCAGTGTCTATCGTGAGAACCAAAAGAATGACGATAAATATAATGCATGTATACATTATGTACCAATACATCCATCCCCTGCAACAATGGCTTCTTGCACATCGGTGTGTTCTCTCGTTGTTTGCCACATTATTATTATTACTATCAATGTTCTCCATTTTACCTGTAATTACTTTAGAGGAAGGAAAAAACTATTTTAATCAGGCAATCTCATGAAATATTCTGGAAACTGTTGAATCCGTTCCACAGGTTCCTCAAGCAGCTGGCTGATTGCAGGACGATTAATAGCATTCCGAATTAACACAAAGGAATTGGCTTTTCGCCAAACCAAATAAGGATGAGCTTCAAGCAAATAGTAAAAGATCAAGGCCAATAAATTGTGAATGTCATCACTCGATAGACCCATCCGTACATTCACAAAGATGTGTCAGACAGTAAACTAATCTTCTTGCAAAGCTCATGTATCAGCCAATTTATTGTAGGTCAATTGCTGGGATGCCTCAGAAATACAAGAGTGTTAGTACGTCGTCCAACAAGATAAGGATATTTGCAGATCTGAAAATAAAGGGTCAGTCCAAGTAGTTTATGTGTGTCTTTGTCAGAAAAGACCATTTGTACTTTCTGTCGAGAACTCAGGTAGATGGGGGATCTGCTTTATGATAGCTGTAAGCAGTGTCCTCACAATAGGACCATTTTAGGATCTTGCAAAAACACGTGTATGTCACTAGTTCTCCCAACCAGTGCAGATATGCACGAAGATTGAAGAGGAAAACAGCAAAAATGGTCCGATGAATGTTGCCATTAAACACCACCTTAGGTGCCTCCAAAGAGAAACTCAGTAAGAAGGTAATCAGGGAACTGCTCCCTCTTCCAGCTGTCAAAAAGGAATTCGAGGTTTGGCATTTTTCTTCTGTTGGATCTTAATGCCTCACAGTCCAGGTTCAGCAAACTCCTGTGGCTCAAGAACAATAGCTTTTTCACTCCTTGCTTATTAGCTACACAGAGTGTTTTGGAAAACCACAGTCCAATGTGCACACTTTCCCTCTGTCTACTTGACAGTCTCTGTGTCCTTCTTCCTCGTCATCGATCTAGTCTGCATGTGCTGAACTTCTTCTCCATGGCTTGCTTCCGATTGGGGTGGGTGTATGGTGCTCTCTCCAGCGTACACTTTAACGTCTCCCAGGTGTAGCCATGCACGTCTCCCTAGTACTGTTACTGCTGATGGGGTAATGTCCTCCACTATGAAAGGGCCGTTAAATCTGGGTTTGTGTCAATTTTGCCTGAAATTCCTAATTTGAACTGTGTCACCTGGGAATAGTCTGGGTACAGGTAATTTTTCAAGTTCGGTTGCTGTATGGTCATCATCTGTGTTCTTAGACCGACATCCCGTTCGCTTGACTTTTTCTGAAATGACAGAGATACTTATGATCATGCATGTTATACAGGCACATAACTCATCTCCTAAGAATTCTGCTATTCTAGTCTTCGATGGAGGAGTGAGAGGTGTTCTCATTCTTCTCCCTGGTATTAGTCCATGTGGTGTGAGATGTTGCTCAGAGCCTGGTTGATTCCTCAACGCATATAATGCAAGAGGCAGGCAATGCAGCCATCCTTTTTTCAATGTCAACTTTAATTTGGCTATCCTTTCTTTGAGCAGACCATTGAGTCTCACACATATCCCATTTGCTTGCAGATGATAAGCAGAGGAAAATGTGTGTTTTATGCTGAGCAATAAGCTAATTTGCTCAAACACTAAATTGACAAAATGTGGGTCATTGTCTGATCTCAATACCTCACATATTCATCATCTAGGAAATACTTCTCGGACTAAAAACTTTTCTGCGCAAGTGGCGTCTGGGTGTATGCATGGACCGGCCTCGATCCACCTATGAAAGGGGAACACCACTTCCATCATATACCTATATCAATTACATACTTGCAGCATATCAACATAACCAATATGAAAATGCTGAAAAGGACCATTCAGTCGAGTGATAACTCCTCCAACTGTTTGCAATGTGTGCCCAGCAGTAAACCTGTAACGCTCACCTGGCTCCCACGGAGGCGCTGGTCTGGTCTGGGTTGCTGTGGCCTCTTCAAGCGTGATGCGCAGAATTCGGACCACCGATTGAACAGGACCCCCAAATCTTGCTTGTCGGGCCCGTAGGAATATCCTTCTGCAGATGAGAAAGGGGATTAACTGTCTGCTGAATAGTGTGCTTGCTGCCCCCTTCCCCCTTCGTTCTTCTCTGATTCCTCAGAAACCCCCGGTTTAAGCTCACCTTATGGTTTGGAAGGATGAACTCTCCATCCTGCTTCTCGTGCAGGGGCGCGGCCCGACTTTTCTGAGCGATACGCCATAAGTATGAAGATGCAAAAGTTCAAGTGTGAGCCTCCTTTTATGTTGTCTTTTCTGTCCTTTATTTCAGGTGCAGAACAAAGGCGATGCGTTGAGGGGTTAAATTGCCGGTGGTAAAATCAGGTGAGTTAGTGATGAGGGCGACCCCTCTAAATGTCTTTATAATTCCCCAGTAATGTCTTTTGTCCTTTCCCCATAGGGGCCGGGGTGCGGTACCTGCCAAAGATGCGGCGCCGACCCGAGATGTGGAATGGTTCACCAAGAAAAGCCGTTAAGTAATATGGCTGAAAATGTCCTTTCCCCATAGGGGCTGGGGTGCGGTACCTTCCAAAGATGCGGCGCCGACCCGAGATGTGGAATGGTTCACCAAGAAAAGCCGGTAAGTAATATGGCTGAAAATTCGGCTTTCCTCTTGTGTTCCCTTGCTCACCTTTTGTCTCTTCTTCTCTCCCCTAGGTGCAGAGATGTGGCGACCAGTGCTGAGAGCCGCGATGGAGCCGGGCGGCGTCTCGGGAACAGGTGAGTGAAGCGCGGCGCTGCAGCGAGCAATGCGGTGCTTTTAAATGGAAGTCTTCCTTCAGGAATGCTGGCGTGAAGATTCCGGATGCAGGTAAGAAGGTTGAATAAGTTCTTGGTTTTCACCTTTCTCTTCTCTTATTCCCTTACAGGTGTTCCAGGTTCGAGGCGGGCGTGGCTGGAGTCCAGGTTCAGGAGCAGACACGGTGAGCGTTCAGCTGCTGGGATGCAGAACAACGCGAAGCACGTGTGGCTGTCCGGGCGTGGCTTAAATAGCTTTGGAAGAAGTTCCAGGTGAGTATTCTTCCACAGCCCCACCCAAGTAACAAAGTAGTTCCTTCAGAAAAATAGTCCCTCCTAAGCCTCATTTGGCTTGGTTCTTCATGCAGCATGGTCTGCATCATGTGAGTGTGCAGCATGGTCAGCTTTAGGTAAGTGCACCAAACACTTCCCCTTATGAGCCTTGCGCCTTTGGCGCCAGGACTGATGCCCAACATGAGCCTGGCGCCAACGGCGCCATGACAGAGTTCAAAGAGCCCCTATAAAGGGCCGCTGGGCTTTTACCCGGGGGCGTGATGCCTGCTCCCGGGGGTGCTGGGCCTGGCCTGGTGCTCCGGGGTAGGCATCATGACAGCACTCCCCCCCCAAGGCCCCTCCCAAGGTCGTTTCCCCAGGAGGCTTCGGTTTGTTTGGGAAATTCCGATGGAACCTTTTTACTAGCCGAGGTGCATGTATGTGGTCGCTGGGTTCCCAAGATCTTTCCTGAGGCCCGTACCCCTTCCAATCAATTAGATAGAAAAGTTTTGATTTTGAGATCTTAGAGTCCAAAATGTTCTTCACCTCGAATTCAGGCTCCCCATCTATCTGGATTAGTTCTGGTGGCTTTATTAATCTGGTTCCTGGTTGCACTGGTTTCAAAAGTGACACATGAAAAACGGGGTGAACCCGCATGTTAGCTGGTAGATCTAGCTTGACTGCCACTGGGTTAATTATAGCTTTGATCGAGTAAGGGCCTAAATACCTTGGAATAAAAGTCTGAGGTCCCTTGAGCGATAAGTGTTTGGTAGCCAACCATACTTGATCCCCTATTTGGTATGGAGGCGCCTCCTTTCGATGCAGATCCGCATTCTTTTTGTATTTCCCTTTCGCATGTTGTAAGTGTGCAGTAACATCCTTGAAGGCTTGAGTAATCGTAGAATGCAAATGGTCCACTGCGGGCATTTCGAGACTCAAAGGTGAGTCCAAGTCTGAAGTACGAGGGTGATGTCCATATAGGGTATAAAAGGGGCTCTGACCAGTTCCAGAGTGTATCGAGTTATTGTATGCATATTCAGCCACCCATAAAATATCCTTCCAATTACCCTCCGATTGGTGCAACATACATCGTAGATATTGTTCAAGGGTCTGGTTCATTCTCTCCGTCTGACCATCGGTCTGTGGGTGGTGGCTGGTTGAGAGTCTTACGTCGATTTGTGCCAGTTGACAATACTTTTTCCAAGAATGAGAAATAAACTGGCTTCCCCGATCGGAGATTAGTATGGACGGGAATCCATGCAGACGGATGATATTTTCGAGGAATTCCTTGGCAAGAACAAAAGCTGAAGGTAATCCTTTCAACGGAATAAAATGGACCATCTTGGAAAATAAATCCACCACAACCAGAATAGTATTGTATCCATTACAAGAGGGCAGGTCTGTGATAAAATCTAGTGACAAGGTGTGCCAAGGTGCTGGTGGAATGTCTAAGGGTTGAAGAAGACCGGCTGGTTTTGTTTTTTGACCTTTGTTTTGGGCGCAAACTCCACAGGACATCACAAAAGATTTTATATCCTTTCGCCAGGACGGCCACCAGAATTGTCGTTTAATTTTTTCCTCTGTTTTGGCAATGCCAGGATGTCCTTCCATCAGAGTATCGTGATGACGGGAAATAACCAGTTCTTGCAATTCCTTTTCTGGCAAAAATAAACGTCCTTGGAAGTAAGGTAAGCCATCGTTGATTGAAAAGGCAGACCCCCTTTTCATCCAATCCTGCAAGGCTGAAGAGTCCAGGAACAGTTTTACCCGTGCCTGAATGTCTTCAAGGGTTTGTAAAGTGGTTATCCCCAAGATTCTTTGTTCGGGAATTATCGGCACAGGTTCTGAGTTTGTGTCCATTTCTCCCATTCCAATTCGAGATAGCGCGTCCACTTTGCCATTCTTACAGCCGGGACGGTAGGTGATTACAAAATCGAACTCAGCAAAGAATAAAGCCCATCGGAGCTGTCGTGAAGACTGAGCTTTGGCAGTTTTTAAATATTGTAAATTTCGGTGATCAGTGATCACGGTGATGGTATGCCTGGCGCCAAGAAGATAATGCCGCCAAGCCTTAAAGGCGGAACTAATGGCTAATAATTCCTTATCGGTGATTGCACAATTTATCTCCGGCGGCGAGAACTTTCTGGACCAAAATGCTACGGGGTGCAGTTGGTTGGTTTCGGGGTCTCTCTGAGACAGGACAGCTCCCGTGGCTAAGCTGGTTGCGTCGGTTTTGACTATATATGGGAGATCAGGACGCGGGTGTTTCAAAATAGTGCGGACGTAAATTTAGCTTTTAATTCCTGAAAGTCTTGTTCAGCTTCCTCGGTCCATTCAAAACGTTTATTCTTCCGCAAGAGTGCAGTGATGGGTTGCACCACCCGTGAAAATTCCGGGATAAACCTGCGATAAAAATTGGCAAAACCAAGCATGCTTTGGACACCTTTCACCGAACTAGGTGATGGCCATTTGAGGATGGCATCCACTTTCCGTGAGTCCATTCGGACCCCTTTAGGTGTCAGGATGAATCCAAGAAACTCAACCTCAGTAGTATGGAAAACGCATTTTTCCAGCTTTGCAAACAGTTTGTGCTGGCGCAATTTCTCAAGGATGGCCCTGACATGTTTTCTGTGATCAGATTCGGAAGAGAAGTACACCAGAATGTCATTGATATACACAACAACACAGACATTGATGAGTTCCCGAAGGACATCGTTCATGAAGAATTGGAATGCAGCAGGCGCGTTGCACAACCCGAAAGGCATCACCTGGTATTTGAATAGTCCATATTTTGTACGGAAGGCCGTTTTCCATTTGTCGCCTTCTTTTACTCGTACCAGATGATAAGCCCCCCGGAGATCTAACTTGGTGTATATGCAAGCGTCCTTCACCTGGTCAAGGAGTTCAGGGATCAAAGGCAGAGGGTAACGATTTTTAACAGTTATCTGGTTCAATGCGCGGTAATCGATACAAGTTCTAAGGTCGCCTTCTTTTTTTGGCATGAAGAACAAAGCCGAGGATGCCGGAGACTTTGACGGGTGAATGAAACCATTGGCTAGGTATTGATCTAAATATTGTCTCAAATGCAGATTCTCCGGCTCAGTAAGGGCATAAATCCTGCTACAAGGGGGTTGTGCACCGGGCACCAGATCGATTTGGCAATCGTACGATCTGTGAGGAGGTAACGTGTTTGCCTGTTCCTTTTGGAAGACGTCCTGAAAGTCTTGGTATTCCGGAGGTAGTTGCATGGAGACAGAGGTTACAGATGCTAGACTGATCTTCAGATTTTCTGGGTAGCAGGTTGGTGCACACTCCGGAAAGGTTATTCTCTTCGCTCGCCAATAAATTCGAGGATTATGTGTCTCTAACCAAGGGATTCCGAGAATAACCTGAAACTGTGGAGCCTTGATTACATCAAACACAACTGCCTCCCGATGGCCGTCCGGACCTACAAGTGTCACCTCAGCTGTGGAATGTGTTACCGGTCCCGAGGCAATTTCGGTTCCATCAACTGTGGTGATGACATCTTTGCTGGTTTTAGGACGCAGGGGAAGGTTAATCCTGGAGACCAATTCACGATCCACGTAGTTTCCTATATCCCCACTATTGATGTATGCCTTTATTGCATGCAACCGCTTAGGCTGTTCCGGATCTACGAGGACCGTTGGCACAGTGAAATGCGAGGTCTGAGAGTTTGTTTTCAAGCACGGCAAGCGGACCCCTACGCTTTTCGGGCGGGGTCGTTTCCCGTTACAGAGGTTTCATGGATTTTATCAGCGGCTCCTACCACCTTCCTGGGCGGCCTTGCCGGGCAATCTCGTAGAAAGTGTCCAGAGGATCTACAATAAAGACATAAGTGCATCTGCCGTCTTCTTTCACGTTCCTTTTGCGTTAAAGGTCCTTTAACTCCTCCGATTTGCATTGGCTCAGAGGCTTCAGCCCCCTTGAGGTTAGCGTGGGTCTTGACTAACACCCGGGTCTCAAACTTGGACGAATCAGCTTTTCTGTTTTGCAGTCTGTGATCCAATTGAACCAGTAAGTCTATATATTCTGAGCATTCTTGGGGCGGATTTACAACTTGGGCCAGGACATCTTTAAGTTCTCTGCGTAGACCTGGATAAAATAACGTGATTCTTTTATCCTCTGGCCACCCAGTTTCCACAATTAGTCTATTAAAGGTTGCAATGTAGGGAAGGAGGTCTTGATTGCCCTGTCGCAGAGATAAACGTTTGTCATCTAGAGCCTGCCCCTGGGAGTGACGAGCAAATAACCTTTCCATGCTTGCTTGAAATCCTTGAAAATCATGAAGAATCGGGTCATCTTGAGTTACCAGTGGAACTGACCAATCGGCAGCACTGCCGCTGAGATATGACAATATAAAGGCTACCTTGGTCTGGTCATTAGGGAAGGCCCCAGGTCTGCACAAGAAATGCAAACGACACTGATTCATGAATACGGCGAATCGTTTGGGGTCCCCAGCAAAGCGTTCGGGTGGGGCCAGCGGCATGTTTCCAGGTAGATTAATCTGCACCGGGTTACAGGAAAGCACAGGAGCGGGGTTCCCTCCGGAACCGGGTAAAGGAGTTTGTCCAGCTTGACCTTGCAAAAGCTGTCTAGCCAGGTCATCAGCTCTTTCCTTTGTTACAATCACTTCCCTCCTGAGAGCATTAGTCTCTTGACGAGCGGCGTGTACTTCGGCCCGTAAATCCCCCAGTAGTTGGGCCAACTGGTCATTCTCGGAAATTTCCATAGCGCCTGGGTGGGAATTTGTAGGAAGGCTTTGCGTTCTGTAACGCTCACCTGGCTCCCACGGAGGCGCTGGTCTGGTCTAGGTTGCTGTGGCCTCTTCAAGCGTGATGCGCAGAATTCGGACCACTGATTGAACAGGACCCACAAATCTTGCTTGTCGGGCCCGTAGGAATATCCTTCTGCAGATGAGAAAGGGGATTAACTGTCTGCTGAATAGTGTGCTTGCTCCCCCCTTCCCCTTCTTCGTTCTTCTCTGATTCCTGCAAAACCCCTGGTTTAAGCTCACCTTATGGTTTGGAAGGATGAACTCTCATCCTGCTTCTGGTGCAGGGGCGCGCGTTCGTCCAGTTACTTCACTGGTTTTCAGAATGGCGCTGGCACATCCACTTGACTTTTCTGAGCGATACGCTGTGAGTATGAAGATGCAAAAGTTCAAGTGTGAGCCTCCTTTTATGTTGTCTTTTCTGTCCTTTATTTCAGGTGCAGAACAAAGGCGATGCTTTGAGGGGTTAAATTGCTGGTGGTCAAATCAGGTGAGTTAGTGATGAGGGCGACCCCTCTAAATGTCTTTATAATTCCCCAGTAATGTCTTTTGTCCTTTCCCCATAGGGGCCGGGGTGCGGTACCTGCCAAAGATGCGGCGCCGACCCAAGATGTGGAATGGTTCACCAAGAAAAGCAGGTAAGTAATATGGCTGAAAATGTCCTTTCCCCATAGGGGCCGGGGTGCGGTACCTACCAAAGATGCGGCGCCGACCCGAGATGTGGAATGGTTCACCAAGAAAAGCCGGTAAGTAATATGGCTGAAAATTCGGCTTTCCTCTTGTGTTCCCTTGCTCACCTTTTGTCTCTTCTTCTCTCCCCTAGGTGCAGAGATGTGGTGACCGGTGCTGAGAGCCGCGATGGAGCCGGGCGGCGTCTCGGGAACAGGTGAGTGAAGCGTGGCGCTGCAGCGAGCAACACAGTGCTTTTAAATGGAAGTCTTCCTTCAGGAATGCTGGCGTGAAGATTCCGGATGCAGGTAAGAAGGTTGAATAATTTCTTGGTTTTCACTTTTCTCTTCTCTTATTCCCTTACAGGTGTTCCAGGTTCGAGGTGGGCGTGGCTGGAGTCCAGGTGCAGGAGCAGACACGGTGAGCGTTCAGCTGCTGGGATGCAGAACAACGCGAAGCACGTGTGGCTGTCCGGGCGTGGCTTAAATAGCTTTGGAAGAAGTTCCAGGTGAGTATTCTTCCATGGCCCCACCCAAGTAACAAAGTAGTTCCTTCAGAAAAATAGTCCCTCCTAAGCCTCATTTGGCTTGGTTCTTCATGCAGCATGGTCTGCATCAGGTGAGTGTGCAGCATGGTCTGCTTCAGGTAAGTGCACCAAACACTTCCCCTTATGAGCCTGGTGCCTATGGCGCCAGGACTGATGCCCAACATGAGCCTGGCGCCAACGGCGCCAGGACAGAGTCCAAAGAGCCCCTATAAAGGGCCGCTGGGCTTTTACCCGGGGGCGTGATGCCTGCTCCCGGGGGTGCTGGGCCTGGCCTGGTGCTCCGGGGGTAGGCATCATGACAAAACCTTTGACATACAATGCAATTTACTACATAAAAAGCAACGTGTTCTAACAAATTCGGTACAAACCAGTCCTATAGTTGCTGTGAGGCTATCCCTAGTGACATGTGCAGGGTAGTGTAGCTGTTCCAACACTACCCTTAACAACGCTATAGGCATCACTGGTTAACAGTGCTTTCCTGTCGCCACAGTGCCTCAGTGGGGGATAAAGGACACCCCCTCCATGTCAACAGGTCTTTCTCATCCCGTGGGGCTCCACCTTGAACTTCCATCAACTGGATTTTCAAAAAATTATTAAAGCTTTCATTCACAATCATCATCACCACCATTCTCTCTTTCACATTAGGTGTTTCAAAGTTCATAATATCAGGTGAATATGTCAATCTTTTTTGATTCTTCGTCTGCAGCATTGTTTCCGCATGATATGAAGTCTGCTCTCTTAATGTCTGCTGCACACTTAACAACTGCGATGACTCCTGGCAGTTGTAGTGCTTTAATAAGTCTGTCCAATAAAGTGGCGTGCTGCACAGGAGTACTGTCTGCTCGGAGGTAGCCCCTCCTTTTCCAACGTGTTAGCGCTACATCTACTGTTGACGTCACAGAGGCAGAGTCACTGTACACCATTACTTCCGGGTCTGCATGTTTCTCCAGCACGACAATCAGCACCACCAATTCTTCAGCCTATGCTGAGAAGTGGGACGGTAGTCATACACTTGCCATTACTTAGAATTTTCTTTTAGCCCTGTGTTTTACCACAGCAGCACCTGAGTATCTCTGCACATCAGTTTGATCAATCCTTGAAGAACCATCAATAAAGAGAATGTCCCCCACTGCTAGAGCGTTTTCCTTCACCCTTGGGATTTCGTCATAAAATTCTTCATAATTCGAGCAATCATGTGCCTGTTTTGTCATGAATACCGGGTATGTAGTCGGGGCAAGGAGGGTAAGAGCTTGGCAGGCCTGGCATACACACACAAACACCCCTAGTTGGTATGCTTCCTCTTGATAGCTTTGCATGGTGGTTTCGCGCAATAGTGAGAAGTGCAATGAAGATCTGCAACAATGGAAGCAAAAGAAATGACAACTTTCATAACAACTCTAAGGAGTCTCAATCGAGGAAACATGATGCTGGCTATTAGCAACAACTGGAACTGAGCGTCACGCAGTGCATCTTTCTATCCTGGAACACCAGAGGTTTTGCTCACTTGTTCGAGGTTCCCTAGAGAAGGAATGAGTCTCCTTTTGTAATTTGTCTCCAGGAAACATGGCTAAGTGAGCCTCCATCACGAGACGGGTATGTCACTTTACTGAATCTCGCAATAAAAAATCCTATAGGTAGACCTTCATCAGGCCTCCTAATGCTAATAAAAATAACTCCATGGTGGTCAATTACAGACTCATTTTGTCCAAATCCATTTCTGCAAGGTGCTGTACTCTGAACCGATAACCCAGAGGTTGAGCAAAGGAAACATCTGTTAGTATTAAATGGTTACTGGAACCCGAAACAAATCAGCTGCAAAAATTTTGTAAATGCTATTATTCGACAGATCGATGAGGTCTTGACACAATTTAAGAACCTTTCCGTCATAATTTGTGGGGATTTAAACTGTAGTTGGTTTAAGTTAAACCAGTCAACCCAGTCGTTTCGACCAATAGTCGAAGATGAGGAAACAGTGAAAAATCACATATGGAGAAATGCACTAAAAATGCGTAACTGTTCAATGGTAAATGGACAAGTGAAAGGTGACCAACCTCCACATGCAACTTGGTCCAACTGTCCATAATAGACTACTTTTGGGTTTCTCAAAACCTTTTTGAACAGGATATTTCGCTTGAAATTTGTGAAATGCAGATCAGTGATCACAAGCTCCTACGATTTTCCTGTGCGATTGAATGGCTTGAAAAAACTAAGAATTACAGTATTCCAGTGACGGTTAATGCTAGTGGTAATCGACTACGGATAAATGCTTCACAAATCCGGAACATAAATCAACAGTTATTAAACCAACCAAATGAGTTATTAGTCGATTATGTGCCGTTACTTTCAAACTACAGTTCTAAGAAACCAACCAACACAATATTTGGAATCCATCACAAACATTGTTACACTATGCAAATAGCAAATGCCAAGAAAAGGATGCGACGAGACATTAGATTGATAAAAATGGCAAGAGCCCCGAAATTGAGTGCCAAAGAAATAAAAGCTGCCATTGGTGAGAGAAGATCAAAATATAGAAAATGGCTGAGATCGCAGAGAATGATTATTGAGCAGGATCGGGCTGAAACCTTCCTAAAACACCTGATTACTTTGAACTCATATGAAATCTGGAAAATACTAAATTCAAGTGAAATGCAACATCGATCTGCGACAGTGCACGAAATTGATGCTTCAAGATGGGAAGCACACTTTGCAAAAACGTTTTTTAAACCAAGAAATGACTCAACTGTAGAAATACAGATCATCACGACGACCTGGGGTATGCAAACTTCGTTGTCTGACATAGAGATGGCCATAAGAAACCTAAAAAGTTCACGTGCAGCGGGTCCTGACATGATCTCAAATGTCCTGCTAAAAAAGAACGCTGCCAAATGGGCTATCCTAATAGAGACACTTTTTCAACGACTATCTGTCCTAATGAAAATACCAGATTCGTGGCGACAAGCCATAGTTGTGCCAATCTATAAAAAGGGCAATCGGGCGGAACCAAACAACTACCGCCCAATTGCCCTGTTGGATACCATTGGAAAGATTTTTGCATCTTTCTTGAGACAAAGATTGGTCTCTTGGACATTGAGTGAAAAGATCTGCGACATTAGACAAACCGGCTTCACCAAGGGCGTTGGTGTAGATGCAAATCTGATGATACTAAATGTTCTAAAGCTTGAGACCTTGAAAGCCAAGAAGAAAATATATCTGGCTTTTATTGATTTGCGTGGTGCATTTGATAGTGTCAACCGAGAATTATTATGGAAGAAAATGGTTGCCTGGAAATGTCCATCAGACTTGATTGCCCCAATAAAAGCATTGCATACTGATACCTCGATTAGAATTCGTCTGAACCAACAGGGCGAGCTATCAAAGAGTGTATTTACCAACAAAGGCGTAAAACAAGGATGCCCACTGGCGGCTGAGCTATTTAAATTGTTTATTTCTGATCTGCCTAATCATCTAGAGTCTGCACGTTGTTTCGCACCAAAAATAAACAACACAGAAATTCAATGCATCATTTATGCAGATGATGTAGTCCTAATAGATTCAACGGAGATCGGCCTCCAACGGCTACTAAACAAATTACAAGAATACCTGGTAATAAATGAACTAGATTTGAATTCAGATAAAACTAAAATTATGTCAATTGGTGACCGAACATCAAAAATGCGGAAACAATATAAATGGTACTTTAATGGAACCCAACTAAGTTCAACAAATTCCATTAAATATTTAGGTATAATGTTTAATAACTCGATAAATGAAAAGTACTGGAAGGAAGAACTGGTGAACAAAATGACTCGATTCAGTATTCAGGGCCTTAAACTATACAAACTGTACGGCAAATTCAGTCTAAAACCAATAATTACCTTCTACTGTCAAAAAGTTACACCGGCAATCACATTTGGAGCTGAATCTGGATGGAATATTGAACCATTGTTTTGGCAAAAGTTGGAAGGCATTTTTTGGCGAAAAGTCCTGAAATTGCAGTGTCGATATTTAATTAATTGTCCATCTCGACACCACCGCAACCAGTTTTTGCGACTACGACTGAATGTACTGCAAACCAAAGAGATGTTAACCCGTCGTCATATTAATGAGGTGGGGGGAAATCTTTGTCGGTTCTGCAACCATCAGATCGAGTCAATCGAGCATCTTATGACCGACTGCACTTTTCTAGCAGCCCGGCGGACGCAACATTTGGGAACATTTGCTCCAGCTACCCTGAACAATCAAGAGTGGTGGCAATATGCAATCGCAGGCCATAACATCAAACTAACGTATGCCGTCGTAAACTTTATGGATTCATTGAAACTAGATGAGAAATGACTAATAAGAAAGACAATATGATGCAAACAAGGAGCAAATTTTAAACTCTAAACTCTGAAAAAAGCAATGCGCCTGCGTCACGAGTAACAAACGTATGACCTGTGAATTTGATGTCTGTGTTTAAGTCCTGAGTAGAAATGTGTAATAAAAGCACGACGGCCAGTATGATATCATGCAGGCCTGTCGAGCTGAAACTTTCACAAAAAAAAAAAAAAAAAAAAAAAATTGTTCCATCAAGGGCTTCGAGGAGAACTCAAAGATGTCTTGGTCCAAATTGTGAACCCGCCTCAAGATTGTGCGGAATACATCAACCTAGTGGTCCAACTAGATCACAGACTTCAAAATAGGAAGGCCGATCGAGCCAAGTTTGAGAACCGAGTGTTGGTCAAGACCCACGTCAGTTCCAAGGGAGCAGAAGCCTCAGAACCTATGCAAATCAGTGGGGTGAGAGGACCCTTGACTCAAAAAGAGAAAGAAAGGAGACAGCAATTGCAGCTATGCTTATATTGCGGGAATACTGGTCATTTTCTGCAGAACTGTCCTATAAAACCGCCTAAGAAGGTCGTGGGGGCAGCAGATAAAAACTCTGACTCGGGAAACAATCTCGCCCGGCAAGCATAGAGGTCCGCTTGCCGAGCTTAAAGAAGGACACTCAGACCTCGCATTCCATCATTCCAATGGTCCTCGTAGATCCAGAACAGCCATCTTGGATGCATGCGGTAAAAGCATACATTGATAGCGGAGCCATAGGAAACTACGTGGACCGTGAATTGGCTTCCAGGATAAACCTATCTCTCACCCAAAAAACCACCTTAGATGTCATCACCACAGTTGATGGAACGGAAATTGCCTCTGGTCCCGTAACCCACTCCAACACAGGGATGACATTGCTGGAGCAGGATGGGCACCGAGAGGCTTTGGTGTTTGATTTAATCAAGGCCCCGCAGTTCCAAGTAATACTGGGGATACCTTGGTTGGAAAAACATAATCCCTGCATTGATTGGCGAGAGAAGAGAATCACCTTCCCAGAATGAGCGCACACCTGTTACCCCAGGAAATCTCAGAACACAGCCCTGGCTTCTGTAACCCCAGCTGCCATGCAATTACCTGCGGAATATCAAGAGTTTCAAGATGTCTTCCAAAAAGAACAGGCAAACACCTCCGCACAGATCGTATGATTGCCAAATAGATCTCATCCCAGGCGCACAATCCCCTTGCAGCAGAATCTATGCCCTTACGGAGCCCGAAAACCTTCACCTACACCAATACCTGGACCAGTACCTTGCTAATGGTTTTATTTGCCCGTCTAAGTCCCCTGCATCATCCACTTTGTTCTTCGTGCCCAAAAAAGAAGGTGACCTCAGAACATGCATAGACTATCGCGCACTGAACCAGATAACCATTAAAAATCAGTACCCGTTGCCTTTGATCCCAGAATTACTAGACCAAGTGAAAGAAGCTTGCATTTATACTATACTCGACCTCCGGGGGGCTTATCATTTGGTACGTGTCAAAGAGGGCGACGAATGGAAAACAGCTTTTCTCACTAAGTACGGACTATTTGAGTACCAGGTGATGCCTTTCGGACTGTGCAATGCACCAGCAGCCTTCCAGTTCTTCGTGAACGATGTCCTTAGAGAACTCATCGATGTTTGCGTTGTAGTTTATATTGATGACATCCTAGTATATTCTTCATCAGAATCTGATCATATCAAACACGTCCGAGCAGTTTTAGAAAAATTACCTCAGCACAAACTTTATGCCAAATTGGAAAAATTCATTTTTCACACCACCGAAGTGGAATTCCTAGGATTTATCCTAACCCCGAGAGGAATCAGGATCGATACACGAAAGGTGGATGCAATTCTCAAATGGCCTTCACCAAGTTCTGTCAAAGGTGTGCAAAGCATGCTCGGCTTTGCCAACTTTTACTGCAGGTTTATCCCAGACTTTTCGCATATTGTTCATCCCATTACGGTGCTCTTACGAAAAAACAAACACTTTATGTGGACAGACGAAGCGGAAAGCACCTTTCAAGAGCTAAAGGCTAAATTCACATCTGCACCAGTCCTAAGGCACCCACGTCCTGAACTCCCGTACATTGTGGAGACTGATGCATCCAGCTTGGCAATGGGAGCCGTCCTCTCTCAAAAGGACCCCGAAACTAACCAGATTCACCCAGTGGCCTTTTGGTCAAAAAGGTTCTCAATTCCTGAATTAAACTATGCCATTACTGATAAGGAGCTGTTAGCTATCAGGTCTGCTTTCAAAGCTTGGCGGCATTATCTACTCAGAGCCAGACATACCATTACAGTCATCACCGATCACCGAAATTTACAATATCTAAAGACAGCTAAGGCCCAGTCTTCTCGCCAACTCCGTTGGGCACTATTCTTCGCCGAATTTGATTTTGTAATAACCTATCGGCCCAGTTGTAAGAATGGTAAAGCAGACGCCTTATTCCGAATAGGGATGGGAGAAGCAGAAGTGACCCTGGAACCCGTACCTATAATTCCTGAACAGCGAATTCTTGGCATGACATCTGTACAGACGCTGGAAGACATTCAAGGAATTATCCGACAACTCTTTGATCCTCTTGCCTTACAAGACTGGGCTAAGAAAGGCCCAGACTTCTCCGTCACCAATGAGCTACCATATTACCGAGGATGTCTATTTCTGCCACAAAAGGAACTACAAGAGCTAGTCGTCTCTCGTTACCATGACACGTTAATGGAGGGGCTTCCTGGTATTACAAAAACGGAAGCTAAAATCAAGAAACAATATTGGTGGCCCACCTGGCGAAAGGACATTAAGTCGTTTGTCCTATCTTGTGTCATCTGTGCCCAAAACAAGAGTCAAAAAAGAAGACCAGCTGGTCTATTACAACCTAGGGACATCCCACCGATTCCTTGGCACACCTTGTCATTACACTTTATCACGGACTTACCCCCGTGCTATGGTTTCAACACTATCCTAGTTATTGTGGATCTTTTTTCTAAAATGGCCCACTTTATTCCATTAAAAGGGATACCTTCAGCTGCAGCCCTGGCCAAGGAGTTTCTTGAAAACATTGTTCCCCTACACGGCTTCCTATCCGTGTTAATTTCCGACCGAGGGAGTCAATTCATCTCACACTTCTGGAGAAAATGTTGCCAACTGGCACAAATAGATGTTAGGCTTTCAACTAGTCACCACCCCCAGACCGATGGTCAAACTGAGAGGGCCAATCAGACTCTTGAACAGTACCTGCGTTGTATGCTACATCAGTCTGAGAGCATTTGGAAAGACATCTTATGGATTGCTGAATATGCGTACAATAATTCAGTACACTCAGGAACTGGACACAGCCCCTTCTATACTATATATGGACATCATCCTCAAACCTCGGACTGGGATTCGCCTCAACGTTTGGAGATGCCTGCAGTAGACCATCTCCACACCGTCATTACACAAACCTTCAAGGAAGCAACAGAACATTTACAGAGAGCTAAGGATAAATACAAGAAAAACGCTGATCAACTTAGGAGAGAAGCACCACAATACCAGATAGGAGACCAAGTATGGCTATCTACTAAACACATCCCACTCAAGGGAACACGAACCTTTAATCCTAGATATTTGGGACCCTACTCGATCAAGGCCATTATCAATCCAGTGACCGTCAAGTTGGACCTGCCCTCCCATATGCGAATTCATCCCGTCTTCCATGTCTCTCTCTTGAAACCAGTCCAACCAGGAACTAGATTAAGCAAACCACCATATCCCATCCTCATTGACGGGGAACCTGAATTTGAAGTTAAAGACATCTTGGACTCCAAGAGGGTTAGGTCAAAACTCTTTTACCTAATCGATTGGAAAGGATACGAACCCCAAGAAAGGTCCTGGGAAAGTAGTGACCATGTGCACGCACCCCAATTGGTGAAGAAACTCCACCGGGAGTTCCCTAACAAACCAAAGCCCAGAGGAAGAACGACTTTAGGAGGGGCCTTGAGGGGGAGTGCTGTCACGATGCCTGCCCCCGGGAAACCAGGTTTGGCCCAGCTACCCCAGAAGCAGGCATCATGCCATTTAATGAAAGCCCATGAACCCCAATTAGGGGCTATTTGGGTGCAGTTCTGGCGCCTATGGCGCCAGGCTCATGGTCAAGGACTTACCTGAAGCAGACCATGCTGCTAACTTACCTGTGGCAGACCATGCTGCCAGTGACCAGAAGTCAAATGAGACCTAGGAGGGACTATTTCTCCCTAGGAACTATTTTTTACTCGGGTGGGGCCACGGAAGGATACTTACCTGGAACTACTTCCAAGGCTATTTAAACCATGCGATGACAGCAACCCATGCTTCGCGTTATTCTTTACCTGCAGCGTAACGCTCACCGTGCCTGCAGCAGCTGCCAGTCTTCAGCCTCGCCCGCCTGGATGGCGAAGCTCCTGAAAACCTGAAAGAAAGCAGAGGGAAGGTTAGAACCGGAGTTTTACCTGCAATCCTTACCTGAATCCTGAATCTTCTTGGCTCTGACCTAGAAGGAAGAAATCATCAGACGCGCGCCGCTTCGCATCCTGCAGCGCCGCGCGGGAACTCATCTGAAGCAATCCTCCACATTCCATCGCGCTTTTCAGCATCCAGCGGCCGCTCTCCAACACCTGTGGAAATAAAGACAATAAGGTGAGCAAGGGAGCATTCCCAGACAATAAAGGCAATCCCCAGGACTTACCTGATACCACAGGGGTACTTACCTCATCTCGGGTCGGCGCAGCCTCCACAGCTTCTCCGCCGTACCCCCGCCCCAAAGGGGAAACAAAAGCAACACAAAAGCGCAAGTAGGGGAAACCGAATTCCGCTACAGACTTACCTGGTTACTGCCTGAGGCCGCAATCACCGGAACCTCCACCGATTCAGCGCCTGCAAAAGGAAAGGTTCACAGGTTAGACCAGGTCCTCATTATCGAACTGAACAGAATCCATAAACACTTACCAGCATCTTACTGGTTGCCACTTGGAACTCTTCTCAAGAACTATTAAGACAACCTAGGGAATTTGGACAGAGTGAAGGCCAGACGTTTTTGAACTCTTTTTCAAACTATTTACTTACAGAGTCAATACCGTTCTGCAACTCTCCAACATCCCACACCAGTGAAGTAACTGGTCATCTATGCGCCCCTGCACTCGAGGCAGGATGGAGAGCTCATCTTTCGAAACTATCAGGTGAGAACATAGCAAGAGTTCGGAAGTAATTTGTGGGAAGAGATCGCAGGATTGGGGGAAGGTGGGGTTGGCGCCCAGTCCCCGCAGGTGGCTAATTCCCTTTTCTCCATTACAGAAGAATATTCATACGGGCAAAACAATCTAAGCTGGGTGGTCCGGTCCAGTCCATCATTTTGGCGCCCCGTGTGTCGCTGGAAGAGGTAACAACAGCCCAGTTCAGATCGACGCCCCTGTGGACACCAGGTGAGCGTAACACCATCCACAATCTGGTCCGCACCACAGCCAAGCCGTGGCCCGCCTCAGCGAGCAGCTTTTTCAGTTGGGTATTTGTTAAACGGGAACCCTTGGACCCTTCTTGTTATGCGCACATGCGTGTCGACCGTGGAGGCAATGGTTTTCTGGGGGGCGTCCCAGATTTCGCTGCACGATACGGGCCTCGAGGCACCTGTCCCAAATCACATCGCGGGGGGGTCATCATATGTAAAGCCCTCTCTGTCTTACCACGTGCAATAAGAATAAATGAGACACACCCAAGACAGGGAATGAGGCTAAGAGGACAGGTTGCGAGAGTTCAAATGTTTTATATACACTCAGCATCCAAAGAACTCTGCTGCCTGAGAGCGCTCTAGCAAACATTTCATTTAAACAACATTATAAAGTGAAAAATCATCATAGATGACGTAACTAACATAGGGTACTAAATCAGTGCAGGATTGGATAGACATTATAGGAATATATGTCCATGGAGGCACTGTCTTGTCCGGATTGGTTGCTCCTTTGGTAGGAGGGTGAACATCGCGTGGTCCGGCTGTCAGCGTCCAGGTGGGTTGAAGGTCAGGTTTCTGCTAAGCAGGGTGGCCACTAACTAAGCTAACATAATACTATCTAATAAAACAGGCCCTAAACAATAGTCAATGCAACACTTTTTGAACAAATCATTGTAAACCTATAAACTTCATCCATGTATTTACATCATTATTTACTGAGGTTTATATGGGGGACCAGGTTAAGGGTTTTGACCAATATGATAACATTGATTGAACCGAGGGTCTGGACTCGTAAAGAATCTGAGGAAGGTTGGCGTTTGTTAGTAGTGAGAGACAATATACTGCGGCAAAGGTCTAATGTTAGCTGGGGGCCTGCTAGGTGGGCATCATGGCGAGGTCACGTTTCTGGTACATCAAGAGAATACCTTGCAGGGACACAGGGTTATACTGGCAGTAATTTTCCAATAGCGAGGGTGAGGGGGCATGAACAGATTTGTGGAGATGGATGAGCTACAGTGTCATGATGCCTACCCCCGGAGCACCAGGCCAGGCCCAGCACCCCCGGAAGCAGGCATCATGCCCTCGGGTAAAAGCCCAGCGGCCCCTTATAGGGGCTCTTTGGACTCAGTCCTGGCGCCTTTGGCGCCAGGCTCATGTTGGACATCAGTCCTGGCGCCATAGGCGCCAGGCTCATAAAGGGAGGTGTTTTGTGCACTTACCTGATGCAGACCATGCTGCACGCTTCAGGCCTCCCTGAGACCTGAAAGGGACTATTTTTTCATAGGGACTATTTTTTCACTCGGGCGTGGCCAGGGAAGGATACATACCTAGTTGGGGAAGGATACATACCTGGGACTTCTTTGGAGGCTATTTAAGCCACGCCCAGACAGCAGCTCATGCTTCGCGTTGTTCTGCTTCCTGCAGCTTAACGCTCACCGTGTCTGCTCCTGCTCCTGGACTCCAGCCACGCCCGCCTCGAACCTGGAAGACCTGCAAGGAAGGAAGAGAAGAGAAAAGTGAAAACTAAGGACTATTTCAAACTTCTTACCTGCATCCGGAATCTTCTCGCCAGCATCCCTGAAGAAAGACTTCCATTTAAAAGCATTGCGTTGCTCGCTGCAGCGCCACGCATCACTCACCTGTCCTCGAGACATCTCCCGGCTCCATCGCGGCTGTCAGCATCGGACGCCACATCTCTGCACCTAGGGGGGAGAGGAAGAAACAAAAGGTGAGCAGAAGGAACACAGAAGGAAAGCCTGATTAACAGCCATAATACTTACCGGCTTTTCTTCCACATTTCGGGTCGGCGCCGCCCCGTTGGCAGGTACCGTACCCCGGCCCCTATGGGGAAAGGCCAAGAGACATTTCTGGGGAATGATAAGGACATTTAGAGGGATCGCCCTCATCACTACTCACCTCGGCAGTTTAACCCCTCGACGCATCGCCTTCATTCTGCACCTGAAATAAAGGACAGATCACAGGTTAGAAAGACAACATAAAGGGGGCCTCACTTGAACTTTGAACTTTCATACTTACGGCGCATCGCTCAGGAAAGTCAAGTGGATTTTTCCAGCGCCATTCTGAAAACCAGTGAAGTAACTGGACGAACACGCGCCCCTGCACTAGAAGCAGGATGGAGAGTTCATCCTTCTAAACCATAAGGTGAGCTTCAACCGGGGTTTGGAGGAAGTTAGAGAGGAACGAAGGGGGAAGGGAGAAAGGGGGGAGCTAGCACACTATTCTGCAGACTGTTAATCCCCTTTCTCATATGCAGAAGGATATTCCTACGGGCCAGGCAAGCACGATTTGGAGGTCCTGTCCAATCGATGTTCCGGGTCCTCCGCATCACGCTAGAAGAGGCCACAGCAATCCAGACTAGACCAGCGCCCCCGTGGGAACCAGGTGAGCGTTACATACAGTGCCTGGCTCAAGCCGGTTCACACGCGGGACAGTGATCTCAGAGGAAGAGTGAGATGTTACATTTGTTCTTTGTTGCAATTACCTCGAGCTCGAGCGTGAGAATGGAGCTGCAAAGTTTTACAGACACAGTGAAAGAAAAGGTGGGGGCCATGTGTTCGATGTGCGCAGTGCTGCCAAAGGTGAGAGAAGCCTTTTTGTATTATCGCACTGAGGTCTAGTTACCAAGATGGAGTCAAGAAGGCACAAAATGGATGCCACGTGTCCTGCGCAACAGCCCCATCTATGCAAATATCAGCCAATGCTGGTATTACATAAGGGCGATGGGGGCACTCCCTACCATTGGAGGCACATGGTCCAAGTTTTTACTAAAGGAACGGAGGCCCCTCTCTCCGACACACTTATCTAGATCAGTACCTGGCCAACGGTTTTATCAGACCGTCTAAGTCACCCGCCACCTCCCCACTTTTCTTTGTACCTAAGAAAGAGGGAGACTTAAGACCATGTATCGATTATCGGGCCTTAAATCAAGTCACAGTAAAGAATAAATATCCATTGCCCCTGATACCAGTGCTCATAGACCAAGTACGACAAGCAAAGATTTCACGAAACTAGACTTACGTGGCACCTATAACTTAGTGTGCATGAAAAAATGAGACATATGGAAGACTGCATTTCGTACCCGCTACGGCTTGTACGAATACCAGGTCATGCCATTTGGGCTATGTAATGCCCCGGCAGTGTTCCAGCATTTTATGAATGATGTGTTACGGGAACTCCTTGATGTCTGTGCAGTCATTTATATCGATGACATCTTAATCTATTCGACCACTCTCCAAGAACTTTTGACCCATGTACGAGCTGTACTCCGCAAACTATGTGAAAACCACTTATATACAAAACTCGAAAAGTGTTCATTCTATTTCACCGAAGTGGAGTTTCTAGGGTATGTACTGACACCACAGGGCATTAAGAAGGACAAACGGAAAGTGGAGGCAATCCTTACTTGGTCTTCGCCCACGTCCGTAAAAGGAGTGCAGAGTTTCCTAGGTTTCACGAATTTCTACCGACGCTTCATACCTGGATTCTCACATTTAGTGCACCCTATTACATCCTTGCTGCGTAAACATCGGAAATTAAAATGGACACTAGTGGCTGAAGAGGCCTTTCGGGCTCTCAAAGAAAAATTCTCCTCAGCCCCAATACTACAACATCCGCAGCCCGACTTGCCATACATAGTGGAAACCAATGCCTCAAGCATCGCCATGGGCGCCGTACTGTTGCAGCAAAATCCCTAAAACCGGATGCCTTCATCCCATCTCCTTCTGTTCAAGAAAGTTTTCCCCGGCAGAGCTCAACTATGTGGTTACCGATAAAGAACTTCTTGCGATCAAGAATGCACTTAGTGAATGGCGACACTACTTACTTGGAGCAAAACATACAATCGCTATAATAACTGATCATCGAAATTTGCAATACCTACGTTCCGCGAAAGCTTAGTCATCAAGATAACTCCGCTGGGCCTCATCCTTAGTGGAATATGACTTTGTGATTACTTACTGCCCAGGAGTAAAGAACGGAAAGGTGGATGCACTATCCCGCATAGGCATGGGAGAAGAAGCGTATTGTGCTCCTAATCCGGTGGATATCATACCTAGCCACAAAATTCTGGGTTTCTGCACCGGTCCTTCCTCGCTAGACGCACTCCAAGAAGCAATCGGAAAATGTATGTCCCAAAAAGACCTACAGACTTGGAACAAAAGGAGAGAGCAGTTCACTGCTCAGGACGAACTGCCATATTATCAAAACTGCCTTTACGTCCCATCAAAGAACCTTCAACAAGCAGTTATATCCAACTACCACAACTTGCCTTTAGAAGCTCATCCCGGTATAGCCAAAACTATGAAGAAGGTAAAAGAATCCTATTGGTAGCCAACTTGGCGAGAAGATATTGCTACCTTTGTTGACACCTGCAAAGTTTGTGCACAATGTAAGACATCAAGACAGAAGCCAGCAGGCCTCCTTCATCCAATTGCTGTTCCGCCAGCACCTTGGCATACTGTGTCAATGGACTTTGTCACTGACTTACCTCCCAGCTCTGGGTATAATACCATCCTCGTAGTAGTTGACCTCTTTTCTAAAATTTTCCATTTTATCGCACTGAAAGGAATTCCTTCCCCTCTGACATTAGCGCAGGTTTTTTAGACCGTTTCATAAAGTTACACGGGTTTCCCACCGTAATCATCTCTGACAGAGGCAGCAAATTTGTGTCGCATTTCTGGAGGAAATGTTGTGCCTTGGCAGGAGTGGAGATCTGCCTATCAACTAGTCACCATCCCCAAACAGACGGACAAACAGAACGTACGAACCAGACCATGGTACAGTATTTGCGCTGTCTGTTACATCAAATGAGCCAGAACTGGACAGAAGTTTTATGGATGGCCGAGTATGCCTACAATAATTCGATGCACTCTTCAACTCAGGCAACACCCTTCTTTACTGTTTATGGCCGAAATCCCAGGACATACATTTACGACCCACCAGAGAACATTGAAATGCCAGCGGGCAAGAATCTACACGCCAGCATTTTCAAAGTAGCAAAGGATGCCAGTAGGAATTTACAGCTAGCTAACGAAGCACAAAAGAAACATGCTGACCGTCACCGACAAAAATCCCCTGACTATCAAGCGGGAGACTAGGTTTGGCTGGCGTCCATACATATACCTTTAAAGGGTCCCAAGAAATTTCAGCCTAGGTATATTAGCCCTTATACCATTGAGGCAGTAATTAATCCATCAGCCATGAAACTAGCATTGCCACAACACATGCGCATACATCCGGTATTTCATGTCTCATTATTAAAACCGGTGCACCTGGGAACACGAACTTCTACACCTCCCACGCCTATACAAGTCGGTGAAGAAGAATATGAAGTTAAAAGCACATTAGAGAAAGAAAGGGTTTGCTCTCAAACTGCGCACACACATAGAATAATAAGCAAATGCAAATTAAATGAGTGGTTTTAATCAGAACTGGTGCAGCCTGACACGTGTTTCGAGCTTCCCGCTCTTCTACTGAGGCTGCTTGTGCAAAATTATAAAACATTGATGTACAACGAAAACATTTGTTAAGCATGATTCAATAGCAAAACAAACCAGTCCCCAGACCCAGGGCAAGGAGGAAGCAAGATAATAATTTACTGAAAATTCATTCGTGCAACTGCAAAATAATGGTATGTCATTTCTTTATTTTCAAATGACTGCTAGGTGGAAATCTAGTCAGTCAGATTCCTATATAAATAACCATCCCGTCTTTTGCTCTATAGGGAGCCCACGCCTAACTTTGTCAGATTACTCAACTTCTACCTTTGGTAAGTGGGATAAAACTATATATATAATATTAAAACAATTTTCTATGACGCAACATATTTGCAACCCCTCTTTTTATCGTATTCGATTCATTAAGTTGCCACTTGATAAAACATTTTTTAATTTTGCATTTTTCTCTAGTATTCAAAATACACACTAGCCAAGATTAAGGTACAATTTTAACAGTCAGTGGCCTTATACATGTATTTCTGGCTGATTACCATGAGCATCTTCTCTCACTGAATAATTTTGTTGTTCTTTTGTCTTTTTTCTCTCTCCCCCTCTTCTCATTGTTTTATAATGTGATATATTTTTTCCACCGAATTACGCACTTTTTGTGTTTTTAATTTCCTTTCTTTGAATTGGGTTGATTTGATATTTGCATTCGGTGCAACTGTCTGTTACTTTAAACCATATACTCAATGTGTTGGTTTGGCAAACCCTAACTGCCTCCTTGCCCTGGGTCTGGGGACTGGTTTGTTTTGCTATTGAATTATGCTTAACAAATGTTTTCGTTGTACATCAATGTTTTATAATTTTGCACAAGCAGCCTCAGTAGAAGAGCGGGAAGCTCGAAACACGTGTCAGGCTGCACCAGTTCTGATTAAAACCACTCATTTAATTTGCATTTGCTTATTATTCTTTGTGTGTGCGCAGTTTGAGAGCAAACCCTTTCTTTCTCTAAATTCCAATTTCTAGTGGGAATTTGGCAGGCTCCTACTCAAGCTCTCAGCCGCAGCCCTATCACAGCCACATAAGTTGCCGTTCTATGCGCTGTATCCTGCTGGCCTTTTCTGCCACTTTTTCTTAAAAGCACATTAGTAAATAGTACGGAAGACCCTGTATTATCTAATTGACTGGAAGGGGTATGGACCACAGGAAAGGTCATGAGAACCCAGCGCACATGTACATGCCCCCCGACTGGTGCGAAAGTTCCATTGCGACAATTCCAACAAGCCAAACCCTGTACCCACACCATTGGGAGGGCTCTTGAGGGGGAAGACTGTCATGAATACCGGGTATTTAGTCGTGGCAAGGTGGGTAAGAGCTTGGCAGGCCTGGCATACACACACAAACACCCCTAGTTGGTACGCTTCCTCTGGTTAGCTTTGCATGGTTGTTTCCTGTTTTTTTCAGTGACTTCCTGCTCATTGCTCAACCACTTCCTGTTGCCAAAAAGGAAGTATATAGAAACTCATGGGCACTCTAGTGTTCGGGCGTAGCTGGCTATATAAGCCACACCCCAGGTTTCTCCAGCGCTTCGTGTTGCTTTCTGTAAGCTACATAAGCAACACACTCACTGCGCTCCTGATCAGTCCACGTGCTTCCAGCTTCTAGGTTTATCAGCTCCGGATCCTTCATCGCGCATACACCGAGCAGCACTCTTCGTTCTGACTCAAGGCTTAACACATCTCCGGCACCTGCAAAAGAAAAGAAGAACATTACTTGGTGCTTGCGAATCAGCAACGCCGTGCATATTCACCGGACCTTCGAATTTCATCCCGGCTCGTAGCGTGCGCGTCGACCAGCTTGATCGGCTCCTGCAAAAGAAAAGAAGAACATTACTCAGTGCTCGCGAATCAACAACACCGTGCATACTCACCGGACATTCGAATTTCATCCCGCTGCGCATACTTACCTAAGGTACCTTCTGGTGTTTTCAGCACTTGGCAGCATCTGAAAGACAGTTAAGAACAGAATTATAAAACTGTACAAACTCAAATCCTAACGCTGCGCTTATAGTGAGGCGCACTTACCTGAGTCAGTTCGGGAACCTCTGCCAGTGAAGTAACTGGCATCTGAACTATGCTGCACACACTGTCAAGTTGGAAAAGCGTGGCACTTTGAACTTTGGCTTAATAGACATTGGCCATCATACCTACATGAGGAGGGCTACGAATTCCTCCCAAGAGAACAGCACCCCCGCGGAGAGCAGGATGGAGAGTGCATCTGACTAAAAGTGCGCTTATAGTGAGGCGCACTTACCTGAGTCAGTTCGGGAACCTCTGCCAGTGAAGTAACTGGCATCTGAACTATGCTGCACACGCTGTCAAGTTGGAAAAGCGTGGCACTTTGAACTTTGGCTTAATAGACATTGGCCATCATACCTACATGAGGAGGGCTACGAATTCCTCCCAAGAGAACAGCACCCCCGCGGAGAGCAGGATGGAGAGTGCATCTGACTAAAAGCAAAGGTGAGCCTTAGGGAATAAACCTCATCACATCCCAAGGGGAAAGGGAGGGAGCTCAAGGGGTCTAGTTGACCCAGATATTAGTGTATATCTCTTTACTTGACTGACACACCTTCCAGGCTGCATCAGGGGGAGTGAGTACTCGGGACCTCGAGATAGTTACCATCGCTCCAACAGAGACACAGGTGAGTGTGACATTTCGTCCTCTGCCCGTGGTTCAGCTACAAATGTGGCAGGGTTCACCTTTTTACGTTTGACTATTTTAACCGCTGGATTTGAAATAACGACACATAAGCAAACGCTCTTTGAGATGTTAATGTACCTTTAGGCTTTTCTAAAACAGCAATTAAAGCATGTTCAACAAATAACGTCATGGAACATCCCATTACTATACTGGTAGACTTCTCAATAGCAAATGCAGCGGCTGCCAATGATGGTTTTTCGCACAGGAAGTGACCCTTCATTACTGGGTCCAAAATCCCACTGTAATATTCTAGAGTAGTCCTCTGCGTAAGTACTACTCTCATGACTGTTCCATTCGTGTACGAGAATAAAAAGAACTCCTCAGAATAATTGGGAAGCCCTAGAACTGGTGCTGTACATATTGCTTTTTTCAATTCATCGAACCCTTCCTCCATTTCTTCAGTCCATACAATCTTTTCCTGACTTTGTTGTGTCTTTTTTAGGGCTTACAACAACGGTCTTGTGTAAGAACTATAAGAAGAAAATATCCATGCTCTGACATAATTGCACAGTCCTTAAAACTGTTGCATGTGCTTTACTGTGTGTGGTTTTACTGTTTTCAAAATCACCTCAGCCCATTCAGGTGTAACTTTCTTTCCCTCATGCAAGATTAACTGTCCTATGTATAACATCTCTTCTTGGCATTACTGTAATTTCTATTTGTCCACCTTACATTCATTCTTGGCTAGTATAATCATTAGCTGAACTGAATCACATCTGCACTCTTCTTCTCATGTGCTGCAGACTAAAATATCATCTACGTATTGTAACAACACTTGGCATATCAATATTGCTTAAGTCCATCTGTAGAACTCCATTGAAAATCGATGGAGACTAACAATATCCTTGAGGCAACCTTATGCTTTTCAACTTAGTTTGACGGAACGTAAATGACATCAAATCCTGAGAATCTTTATGCAACAGGATTGAGAAAAATACATTTTTGAAGTCAATGACAGTGAAATATCGTGCCTCAACCGGAATACAAAATAAGATTGTTGCCGAATTCGGAACTAAAGGAAACTCAGCCTCTACAATCTGATTAATTGGCTGCATATCTTGAATTAAACGCCACAAACCCCCTTAGATATTTTGATAGGGTACACTGCAATATTGCATGGTGACTCTGACATCACTAAAATGCCTTGATCCATCATGGCGGATATCATTTTAAAAATACCCGTGTCTGCCTCTCCAACCCCCTTCAATAGGCCTATGTCATAAGGGCCCGTAGTCCATAAAGAAACAGGCACTTTCGCCATGTCTTCATCATAAAAATGCAGGACAATGTTGCACTGTTTTCTGTGGAACCTTGCATCTTTCTGCCCTAGCCCAACATGTAATGCTCATTTCAAACACTACTTCGTCGTCTGATGGGTCATCTTTAAATATGTCCTCATCAGTGACGTCAGTCAATCTATAACCCTCTCCAATAGCAATCACTATACTCCATGATCTGCCATCATCATCAAATCCTATAAACATGGCCAATTCTCCTCATACCACAGCTGCTTGCAATTCTAAGGGAAAAATCAGTCCCACCCCTTCGTCCATGGGAATCTCTGTCCTAAAAAGAAATACATCAGATATTCTCATAGTCTTACCCATGTACCAGGCAGCCATGTTAACAAAATGCGTTCCCCATAGTGAAATACTTCTGGCTCTAATGGTACACCTCGTATGGCTATTTGCGCTGTAAATACCATGATAAGTATGTCTACATTTAAATAATGTATTTCTGGCGTTGAACACACTATGCCTTTATCAGTGAAAGAAATCGTCATGTTTAGTTTCATTATTAAATCTTGGCCCAGTATATTAACTGGTGTCTGTCGTGAATACAATAATGGAACAGACATATCACATTCTCCTATAGAGACTGGCAATTTTTCAGTATAAGGAACTCTACTTGTAGCTCCTGAGAATCCTTGAGCATTCATTGCATTACCCAATAATGAAAATATTCCCTCTCGTATACATGAGTGAGTTGCACCTGTGTCTATTAAAAAAGAAATGGATTTTCCTCCTATAGTGACATGAACCCTTGGTTCCTCTTGAGGAGTGGGAGTCACTGATAGTACTGAACACATCAAATCACCCAGTGAGCTGTCCTATTGTGGGTACATACTTATTTTTCCTGTGCCTGTGAAAGGATTTCCCCCCTCGACAGTGACACCCCCTATTCTAGAAGTCAGTAACTGTCCTGAGCTGTATCTGCATAGGTACGTGCTATGAATGCCCTTGTGGTGGATTCATTGGTGCTTGCTGTGGTTGCAAAGTCTGTTGCATTATTACCACTTGTGCTTGATACACTGTCTGATCTTTGTAAAAACCATCCCTACTTTGTGATCCATATGCAGGCGGATAAGCAGTTCCCCCTCTTGTGAACCGCCTACTCTATATGTACCCTTAGCTCCCACATGTTCGTGCTATGTACCCTGTCATTCCACATGTGCAACACACAGGAGGGAGTCTTCTAATTTGCACTCCCTACATGCCTTGATTATCATTCGGCATAGTTCAATACCCGCCTCAGTTGCTCTAAGAATTCCCTTGATTATTCGGTAAGCCCCCTCTTTCACAGAAACTTCCCCTACCTCTTGTTATGAATCTATTCCCTCCTTGATCGAACTGCCTTTGGTTATTTGCCTGTGGCATGCTTGTTGCTTGCAGCGATCCTGTCCTTTCTCCACTAGTTATGGGCAATGCTGCATGGGCATCCCACAAGGGAGGCAGGGTAACTGCTGTTACCATCGGCAGCTGGGAGAGGGGCAGCCTCAACCCCGGCGCCTGCTCCTCTCCTTCCCCCAGCTACGGAGACGCGCAGTCTCAGGAGCACAAAAGCCACGGAAGGGTAAGGTGCGAACAGCCATCGCACCCTTACCCAAACAGCAAGGTGCTAAAGCGCCACAAGGAAACAACCATCAGGCAGGGCCCAGTTTCAAAGACCTGCCCCCATCAGGGGGTCAGACGGTCGGCTATCCGGCCGGGGGCTGCGACAACAGCGGCCCCCATAATATACACAACAAAGACCCAGGGCCTCCCTGGGTCCTATAAATGAGAGCAGCATGCTCAGAGTAAACACAATCTGTTTGTGGACCCTGAACGGGGACCCAAGCAAACAGGAGGTTCACTGTTTACTCAGTGTCTTCCAAATCATCTTGCTTCTTTAGAAATTCTTGAAGTTCGCTGTACATCGCAGTGTCTTTTTCATTCCTGAACATTGTACTGTTCAAAGCATTTGCAATACAGCTTTAACGAAGGAAGAAGCAGCAACCGAACGGCCAGCGCGGACGCTGTCAACTTCAACATTTTCGACATAGAACGAAAAGCGAGCAGCGAGCGTGTCCACAACAAAACAAACAAAGGCGCGTGCCGCGGAATCATCCCCAAAACTAGTGCGAACGAGGGAGAAACTGCACACGAACAAGCACGGTGAGGACGGCTTACGATTCAACACTTTTAAGGTGAGCCACCATGCTAGGGCTATGAGGGAGGATAAATAGACAATTATGTCCGGAATTTTTGATTAGATTGGACCGGAACCCCCGCGTTATAAGGCAGACGAGGCAAGATAACACAAGGCAGCTTTAAACTCGGGCAGAGTCAAAAGCCAGCTTGGGACCTCGTCTTTGCTTTACAACCACACAGAGCTAGTGGACACAGTTCCAAGCGCGGCGGCCCAAAGACTGCAGATTTAAAATAATTGCTGTAATGTTGCAGGGCGACCTCACAGAGAAACCAATTTAAATCAAACCGGGGGGGCTGCCCAATTTTCTGAACCCGGGCAAGAAGGCACCAGTCAACGGTTACCCAGCACGGGCAACAAATAGAACAGGCGCAAAAAACTCGCTGATAACAACTATTTAACTCCTTGATAAAACCCCTCTGTTTTTTCCTATAGCAGGCATAGAAAAACATGGGGCCCAAACGGAAAACGCGGGCACCCCCAACACCGACGCAGAAGCCCAAATCTCCACAACTGCTAGCAGCCATTGAAGTGGCAGAGCACTACGGATGGGCATGGGATAGAGAAAACATGTACGGCCTACCCAGGGAAGGAATTACTAGCCCACCCAGCCAGGAGGAGTTTTCTGCACCATCAAAAAGGAGAAAAATATCCGAAGGCGCCAGAAAAGGTACCAAAAAATTGTCAGAACTATGCGAGAATGTAGCGGAATTACAGCATCTAATGGTAGAAATAAGGGGGAAGCAGACACCGCCCACAAGGGAACCTGGGGCCTCAAACCCCACCATCGCAATAGAACCTACAATAACGGTTGTCAACCCACCCGTAACACCACCTATAGCAATCCCGCCACAATAAACACAGCAGTTGCCAATAGCCCCTACAGCTATAAATACAACAGCCTCCACAACTCCAGAAACTGATCCAGCAGGTGCCCTAAAAGCTTGGACAACCCCAGGCACAGACAACACAGGCGCGACAGGGACACCCGGCAGCAATACAACTGACATTGTAACAATTTGTAATGCACAATTAGACCAGAAAATGAAATCCTTCCAAACAGAGTTATTAAATAGATACAAAAGATGCCTGGCATGGAACATTGATACCACAATCAAAGAAGCCATATGGGCCAAAGAATGTATAGAAATATTTTCCCTAATAGAAGCCCAGCACAAAGAGAAAGAAGCTTTCAGAGACCCCAAAAAAATAGAAGAAAAAGCTATTGCCAGAAACGCCGAGGTCGAACAAAACTGGGACAACTGGTTACAGGCTTTTGCCATTTTAGTAACAATATACGAAGAAAAATTCCCTTTGGTTGGCAGGAAGATCTGGGCATACGTTGATAAAATAAGGGAAGTAAAAGTAACCCAGAAGGGGAAGACATGGCTTGAATACGACATTAGATTTCGGAGGAGCATGTCAGAAAGGCCGGCCATTGAGTGGGATGAAGGCCAGAATGATTTATAAACCCTCAACGCCGAACCTCCCCAGGAAGAAGATACCATGCAGTCTTCTTCCAAAAATAGCAAAAATTCCCAAGTGAGCAAATCCCATGACAATGATAAATCCAATAAAGGGGAGCAGCCTTTCGGAGGAACCAGCCTTGGGCGGCTAAAAATAATGCCCACAGACAGAACAAACAGCAGGCTGCAAATCCAACATCCCATGCAGAAATTTTGCGAAAAACCAGTGTACATGGGGCAAAGAATGCTGGTACAAACACGCCTGCACAAATTGCAACGGCGACCATGCAGCAAGCAACTGCACCAGACTACCAGCCAAGAAAGAATGATATCCCATTTTGTCATACTCATGTATTTGATCAGAGCATCAGAGAGAGAAAAGCTCATTACCGAAAACGGAAAAGGCAGATAGCCCTTTTACCGGTACATTATCGAGAGTCTGCGTTACGCAAATTGAAGACTAACTATAAGAACTGGGTCCGGGGCAATAAGGCAGCTATGTTCCAACATGATGGTGAAAAGTGGCTACAGGTGGCTAAAACTAAAAATACATCTCAAATTTGGAAGTTGTTCAATAATGGAGTAGCTGATACTCAATCAATAGTTCAACTTAATGGTGTATCGGAGAAGAAGTGGTTGACCTATTTCTCTGACATATACGAACCTCCAACTAAAAAAATTTCACAACCTAACTTCGAATTAATCAACCCATCTTTTCAAATTAATTTCGATCGAGAAGATGTGTTATTCTATATAAACAAAGCAAGCTCATCAAGAGCCCCAGGGCCAGATGGTCTATCAAATTTTGTATTAAAACAGAATCCGGAATTATGGGCATCTATTTTGTATGATGTCTTTCAAGCCGTGCAAATTAAACAAGCAGTTCCTCCATCATTGTGCAAGGCCATCGCAGTACCAATATATAAGAAGGGAGATCGAGCGAACCCTGCGAGTTACCGTCCGATTTCTCTTCTTGACGCCCCGGGTAAGATATTTAGTAGAATTATTCTGAGAGATCTCAACAACTGGGCGTCAGAAGAGAATCGGCGTGATCCATTTCAAACTGGATTTGTAGCAGGTCTTGGCACCAGTATTAACATAACGACTCTTAATGCAATTAAAGAGCTGTATGCATCAAGAAATCAACCAATTTACTTAGCTTATGTTGATTTTCGAGTAGCGTTTGACTCCGTAGATCGGAATCTGCTATTCGAGAAATTATTAAAATTTGGGTGTCCACCTTCGCTTGTATATCTAATATATTTACTCCACTCTAATACCTCAATGAGGGTTAAATTGAACCTTGAAGGGCTACTATCTGAAGAGATTTCAACCCAACGAGGCCTGAAACAAGGATGTGTTCTTGCCGCTACACTGTTTAATTTGTTTATACTTGATCTAGGCAACGAACTCAGTAATGTAGTGAACGATGCTCCTAAACTTGGGAACCAGACCATTGCATGGCTTTTGTATGCGGACGATTTAGTTCTCATTTCGCAAACGCCGAGTGGCCTACAAAACATGCTTGATAAATTGGACCAGTATGTCACCAGGAATAATCTTATTTTAAACCTGGAGAAAACACAAGTGATGGAATTGGGGGGATATAAGTCAAAACTAAGGAAACAGTATTGCTGGTTTTTGAATAAACAAAAGCTGAACGTAGTGAATGAATATAAATACCTGGGTGTTTTATTTAGTAATTCTCCCACAAACATGCCTCAAAGAGACAGTTTAAAGGGTAAACTGACCACACTAATATCTCAAGCGAGAATTCTGCAACATAAGTATGGTAAATTTTCATGTAAGCATATTCTTATCTTTTACCAGCAAAAGGTACTCCCTATTATTACTTATGGGTGTGAGGCTTGGTCGCCTTTGGAGGCTTGTTATTGGAATAAACTTGAGGCAAAATTCTGGAAGAAAGTTTTGAATCTTCCAAATTCTAGTCCAACAGCACTGCTTCGCTTTGAGTTGGGAATTTTATCAGTAAACATACATGCATCGTGGAAGAGATGCTGTTTATTTAGGAAATGTGTGTTAGGCCTGGCAAGTAATGGTATACTTAAGATTCTGGCAGATTATCTATTACGCTCGGTACAATTATTTCCATCCAGTTGGAGAGCGGCTGTCATGTCTGATTTGACGGAAGCAAACATCTCATTAGATATTTTATTAACCAATCCTATTAAAGCCAAAACTAAATTATACCAACTTGATTGGAATCTAACCCAACAAGATTGTTTAAAATTAAAAGATTTTGATAGATCTTTGTTTGGGCATAAAAAATTCCGCCAAACCACTGATTATCTACTGAAATGTCCCTCTCATAAACTCAGAAATCAAATACTGAGATTCCGCCTGAATCTATGGCCGACCAAACAAATTTTGTTAAGGAGGGGCATCATTAAGCCAGATGCTTCATTCTGCCGATTCTGTAATGATGGATTAGTTAAAGAAAATTTGAAACATTTATTAATAGAATGCGTGGCTTTAAAAATGCAGAGAAAAGATATTATTGATAAATTAACAAGGCACCACTGCATAAGATGTTCTAATGATGAACTATGGAATGAGCTATTTGCGACCCCAAAGATCACAGTAAGAATAGCCACTATTCAATTCCTAAATAAGCTTCTATGTCCCAAATGTCCAAGTAACCAACTGGCTTGAAAAAAAAATGGAAGAATTGGGAAAGAACAGGGTCATTTTTTCTTCTTTTTTTTTTTAATACATTGAGAATGCGATTATATCTGTCTCTACTGTGGTGTTTTTAACTTTTAATTATTTAATTTTTGATCTGTAAGATCAATTATGTTAATCATATGTGATACTGTATGATTTTTTTTATGTGTTTATTTGGTATATTCTGATTACCTGTATTGTATATGTTCCTGTATAAAATCATGTTTTGTTTTGAAAGGTTAATCTAATTAGCCAACCAAATAAAAAAAAAAAATAAAAAAAAGATATCCCATTTTTAGAACCAGGACTAACGCCCATCAACCCGGGCAATTTTAGGGACACCCTAAACAGCTACCCTGACAAGGAAACCAGTAGGATAATATCGCAAGGTTTCACCAAAGGGTTTTTCATCCCTTTTAAGGGCACTGGGTCACAACACATCCCGATGAACCTAAAGTCAGCCAGGGACAACCCCAGATAGTAGAAACCAAAATCAAGAAAGAACTGCAACTTGGCAGGGTAGCAGGTCCCTGGGATTTCATGCCTTTAAAAGACTATTTAATATCTCCACTAGGCCTGGTCCCCAAAAAAGAACCCGGGAAAATGAGACTAATTCATCACCTCTCTTACCGTAAAGGCCAGTCTTTAAACGACGGTATCCCACACACAGAATCCGCAGTATCTTACACGCATTTTCAAGAGGCGGTAAGGCTCATACAAGAATGCGGCAGAAACGCGCTGATGGCCAAACTGGACATCGAATCTGCTTTCAGACTCTTGCCTGTCCATCCAGAGTCACAGCCAAGGACGTCATTTCACCAAAATGCCAGGGGTAGCGGAAGTGACATCACACGACCCTTGACCCCCTGATGACATCACAGGAAGTGATGTCATTTGACCCCACCCCAAAGTGATATCGCGGGAAGCGATGGAACACGACCTTTCACCCGTTGCCAAAATAGGAAGTGACATCACAGCATTGTACACTACGAAAAATATGGTTACGATATCACTATAATGTGATGTAAATTTCATGCAAGAATGGATCACCATATGTAGCGTTAAGATCAGTGTGTATAGGCCCATATTACCAAATTACTGTGAATGCAAGCAGACGTCCATGACCAAATGATAATGATGTGTTATTATATAGCACTTACGCTTAAGCACTTTATATAGAAAACATATACACCCAATATCACCCAACCTGTCTTGGTACTTATTTATCGACCTCAGAAGGATGAAAGGCTGAGTTGAGGCGTTTAAGAACAGACTAAATCAGTGACTCAGCCCCTGACGTGTGCCTGAAATAAACCTTTAATGAGTCTAGCAATTATTGTACAGAATTCCAGGAAGACACATTATTTGGTTTCCTATTCTTTCTTATTTAGGGTCAGTGCTGAAAGTGTTAGACTTGTGGCACTCCTGTTCTTATTTTTTTTTTTTTTTTTTTTTAAAGAGCCTGTACATGAGAGCCAGCCACTCTAGGACCTTGCATTACAAAAAACGGAAGAAAAAAAAAATGTTTTTTTTTTACAAAGGTCGCAAGGGAGACCACAGAGGTCGCAAGGGAGACCTCAGAGGTCGCAGTTGCGACCTCTGGCGACCCCCAAATGACGTCCCTGGTCACAGCAGTGGTTAGATTTCACTTTTAACAAATTCTATGTAGATAGATGCCTCCCCATGGGGTGCGCAGTATCCTGTGCACTATTTGAACGATTCAGTTCCTTTTTTCAATGGGTTTTTTCTAAAACAGAGACCATGGACAAAAATAGTGCACTACCTAGACGATTTCATGGTCATAGGGCCACCAAACTCCGAGGAATGCGGCCGGGCTTTAGCAAAACTTGAGCACATGGCCACACAGGGGGAGTTCCCCTAGCGAGGGAAAAAACCACCAAACCAGACACAAACATAATTTTTCTGGGCATCGAAATAGATTCAGCAAAGGGACTCTGTAGAATCCCCAAAACAAAAATATCAGAACTCCTGGCAAAAATACAAAACCTGATAATGAGAGAAAAAGGGACCGTAAAAGAAATACAATCCTTGGCAGGCAGCCACAATTTTGCATCCAAAATAATACCTCAAGGAAGGATATTTGCCAGAAGCCTGGAGTTCAAAATCAAATCACTCACCAAACCACACTTGCATATCCGGCTAGGCAGAGAGGTGAAACAAGACCTGGAACATGGGGAAAATTCCTCAGATATTTCAACAGGGTTTTACTTTGGCAAACGCCTCTAAATACCCGATCAAACAGGGTCCTATACACCGACGCAGCTGGGAGCAAGGGGTTTGGAGCCATACTCGACTCCGAATGGGTGGCAGGGCACTGGCCCAATTCATGGCAAAACAGCAGGGTGGACAAGAAACATCACCCTACTAGAAATATTCCCCATCTGGCTAACTTTACACATCTGGGGCAGGCGGCTAGCAAAAACTGAACTTTTGATCTGGTGCGATAACATGGCTGTAGTGGGCTCCATAAACAGAAGGTCTACAAAATGCCCTCTAGTACTAAAAGTACTACGAGCCATTACAACAGTCACACTACAAATAAACGTTGTACTCAAAGCGAAGCACATTTCAGGGGCAGATAATAACATTGCTGATGCCTTATCTTGTTTCCAGTGGACAAGATTCCGAGAGCTAGCGCCGCACGCCCAAGAGCAGATGACGCCAATACCAGCAGAATGCTGGACAATAATAGGAAGACAAGAATAACGGCATCAACGCCACGCCAGAGAGCACAGGCCGGGATGCCCAACGAAAACCAGGCACCTCTAAAACGGGTGCCAACAACAACAAATTGGCATCAACGCCAGCACCAGAGAGTGCAGGCCGGGATGACCAATACAAAGCAGGCACCTCTAAAACGGGTGCCAACAACACACTAGCGTCAACGCCTTCTCCAGAGAGCCCAGGCCGGGATGCCCAACAAGAATCAGGCGCATCAACAACGGGTGCCAACAACCTCACAGGCTTCCTAACAGAGATGGCAGAGAGGGCAGTGGCAAGCACCACTGCAACGCAGTACAGTAAGTGTTTGCAAACAGTATTTAAGGCCACAGGTGTAAACCACGTAGAACTTATAACGATCAAAGATATAGAAGTATTTTTAAAATGGGCCCGGGAACAAGGTTTCAAAAGGGATTGGGCAAAAAGACACCTAGCGGCAATTTCATACTTTACAAAAATTCGGGGCGATTCAGACCCCAACCAGAACGCCCTCATCTCTTATGCAATGAAGGGATGGGGCAGAATAGAGGGTCCACAAGTGGACACCCGCCGACCCCTTGATTTCAGCAAACTGGTGCAGATAACAAGCCATTTAGAAGCCATATGTTGGCACCCATACGAGATAACGTTATTTAAAATAGCTTTTTTCCTAGCCTACTTCGGGGCTTTCCGGGTGGGAGAACTCATCGCATCCAGCACCAAGGCCACAAACGGCCTGAGTGTCATGGAAATCAGGGTGAGGCAAGAGAGTGTTAACATAGAAATGCAACAGTCGAAAACGGGTGCGAAAAGAACCATCAATATTTGTTGCATCGACGAGGCAACAAACTTCCCAGTTTGTATCACCAACCTCTATTACGCGCAACGACCCAAAGTAGGAGGGAGCTTTTTAATCCACAAGGATACGTCGGCCCTAAGCCACTACCAATTTAAAGGAGTGCTGATTAAAGCAATCTGCAGAGCAGGGTGGGATCCCAAACAATTCGGCACTCACTCCTTCAGGATAGGTGCCGCCACTGCAGCATGGCAAGGAGGTTTAGCACCGCAACTACTAAAAAACATAGGGGGATGGAAGTCAGACTGTTATAAAAGATATATCAGACCAAAATGGATATAGCTTTCCACCCTCAAATTTTTTTTCTTTTCCCCTCCTCCCACCACCACAGAAACAACAGGTGAACCGAGGACCACACTACGATCAGCATGGATAGTTGGCCACTCTTTCGTTTTCAGGACAGGCAGATGGGCTGAAGAGACCAAAGAAGGGCCACCGTTCAGAAACACCATTACTTCATGGTGGGGATACAGAGGCCTACGCTGGGCTGACGTCCACGAAACACTAGCAGAACTGGTGGCATACAGGGACCACCCAGAATTCCTGATCATCCATCTAGGGGGCAACGATCTAGTTAACATAGCTAGGTGCATCCTATGCGAAGAAATCTGCTCCTCCCTAGCAGGCATTTCGCACAATTGGAGGGGGACAGAAATATACTTGTCAGCCATCTTACCACGAAAGATATGGCTAGGGCCCAACTGCTACAAATCTATAGACATATCTAGAAGAAAACTGAACAGGACGATAGAGAGATTCTGTATGACAATAGGACTGGGTTTCATAAAACACCCAGCCATTTCACTAGGCAACCCAGACCTTTTTCTCCATGACGGCACCCATCTGTCTAACCAGGGCATGGAGCATTTCTTTCGGGAAATTAATACAACGCTTGCTCACAGGGGCTGTCTCTAGGGCATACTCTTGGGGGAACACGGTAATCCGCGAACCTGCCCGTGTGTGGCGGCACGGGTCCGAGGGGGTAACCTCAGGACCCGGTGCCCAAAAGTATGATACCATTGTGATATGTGATATTGTTATTGTCATAACCCATATCTGTACAATAAAAATCCTACGGCCTTTTTATTGCCAACACTTGAAACAAGTTGTGTGCCTATCATTATGGGTGAGGGTTTTGGTTTCGGTCATTACAATGCATGCATATGGGTTCAGCAGTTATGGGCAATGCTGCATGGGCATCCCACAAGCAAGGCCCCAACCCCGGCGCCTGCTCCTCTCCTTCCCCCAGCTACGGAGACGCGCAGTCTCGGGAGCACAAAAGCCACGGAAGGGTAAGGTGCGAACAACCATCGCACCCTTCCCCAAACAGCAAGGTGCTAAAGCGCCACAAGGAAACAACCATCAGGCAGGGCCCAGTTTCAAAGACCTGCCCCCATCAGCGGGTCAGACAGTCGGCTATCCGGCCGGGGGCTGCGACAACAGCGGCCCCCATCATATACACAACAAAGACCCAGGGCCTCCCTGGGTCCTATAAATGAGAGCAGCATGCTCAGAGTAAACACAATCTGTTTGTGGACCCTGAACGGGGACCCAAGCAAACAGGAGGTTCACTGTTTACTCAGTGTCTTCCAAATCTTCTTGCTTCTTTACCACAGAACCCACCAACCCTACAAAAGAAGGGGAGAAGAACAAAAAAGAAGTACATGGCCCTGTACGGTGCCCACAACAAGTCGTGGGACACAAGAAGGCGGCACGGGTCCGAGGGGGTAACCTCAGGACCCGGTGCCCAAAAGTATGATACCATCATGATATGTGATATTGTTATTGTCATTACCCATATCTGTACAATAAAAATCCTACGGCCTTTTTATTGCCAACACTTGAAACAAGTTGTGTGCCTATCATTATGAGTGAGGGTTTTGGTTTCGGTCATTACAATGCATGCATATGGGTTCAGCAGTTAAAATTGCCCCTTACATAGCATATTTTGGCAGCTTCTTCTGTACTAGCTTAGCTTCCTCGAGCTTCCTAACATCGTCGCTCTTTAGATTGTTTCCTGAAAAAATCATCAATGATGTGCAATGGTCAGCTGTATTTCTGGCCATGTTTTCGCTTCCATACCCACTAGCTTCGTAAACTGCCTCTGTATCTTGTTGGGTAGTCCTTGACATGATATATGATGAAATTGAGGTATAGATTTTCCCCACAGCTCCCGCGTTTCCAAAGACCACTGCTCTTGGAAATTCTGAACGTAAACAAGTGGATCCTCCCCTTCCTGCATCTTTCGTGCCATTACAGCATCACGTATCAGGATATTATACTTGAAGCGCTTTCCAGACTGCCGCTCTACAATTATTTAATGGCACTCCATTGTGTGTAGTGTTCTGTGCATTGACACTTGCGTGTCCTGCTCTCGACCAAATGTCGGCAGCCCTCTCCCCAAGGATAGCTGCTAGAAGACCCTTGATGTCCTCCCCTATGGCTAACGTATATCCTCCTGTCATGTTTTCTAATTCATAGATCCATTTTCCGGCACGCAAAGTTACACTCGGGAGTTTACACCTTAAATTATCCTTATCCATCTGGGGCCACAGTATATACTGTGGTCTGGCTCCTCCTTTTTCTAATAAAGGTAACTGTGAAATCCCAAAATCACACTTGTCTCCCATCGTCTGCCTGTCCATAGCAGGGACAATGGTTCTGCACCGTCTTCTTCCCAGTAGTGATCTTACCCTGCTCACATAAGGTGGCTTGTCCCCCTCACACTATGGGATCACACTTTAGGTCGGTCTGGCCGCACCAGAGGCTCTGGTGTCCTTGGTTTAGGTAGGTCCAGATCTGACCATTTTACTGTGATGCTGTAAATGCATTGGAGGGACAGGGCCTCCGTCTCCTTGTTCTTTACTGTTCTTTATCGTGTGTTCTGTCGTGTTTTCCGTGCAGGAGTTCATATGGGACTCCTGGCGGTGCAGCTCTCTCCTTTGGTGTTGGTGAACAGACCCATGGGATACCCTTATTGTCATGAATCCCAGGGTGCGCCCCTTTTGGGCCTCATGGTCCCTGTCACAACGGGCTTATAAACATTAATACCTCCAATATGGCCGTCCAACGCATTCCCTTCTCGCTCCATGCGTTGGACGTAACCTTTCTCTATTTCTAGACCACGCCTTCCGCGGCTCTGCGCGTCTCAATGCTATTGCGAAGTAGCGACCAGACGTATGCTCCGTTGCTCGCGGTTCTTCTCCTTTCCACTTCGCTTTCCCTTCCTTGAACCCCCCTCCCCTTTTCTTCCTCCTGGATTCGAGTTCTAGCAAACTTACATTGCCTCCTGGATTCCTGGATTCGGCCTCCTGGAAAACTGAAATTCTGGATTCGGCAGAGACACGGGCTGCCTTCTTCAAAACCCGTTCCATCCGAAGGAAGGCAGCATCCAAGGACGCCGGTAAAGAACGGATTCAGGTGAGAAGGGGGGAACTCCTTGACAGTTTGAGACGCCACCAAATCGAAAGCGATATCGACATTGGAGGCTTCCGTGCAGGACTTGATGCGTCGTATGCAGGAATTATCAACCGAGGTACAGAATCTGAAAGCAGAGAACGCTGCTCTCAAACAATTGGTCCTATCCCGGGATTCTGCTACAAAAGAGAGTGTTATACTGGGCGGAGTCGTGGATAAATACGACGGCTCAGCAAAGACTCTTCGTGCATTCCTGGATTTGTGCTTGGTTCACTTTACCTTCAAGCCTTAATATTTTGCGACCCCCAGGGCCAAAGTGGGTTTTATAATCTCTCACCTTTCCGGGAATGCCTTGACTTGGGCCACTCACCTCGTTAACTCTAGTGATGCCCTCCTGGACGATTATGATGGGTTTATACGGGCCCTAAAAGACATGTTTGACCGCCCTGAGCAGGTCTACAGCGCACAAGAACGCTTGTTAGACTTTCAGCAAGGGGCCCAGGATATGCTCACGTATGTGACCCGATTTAAACAACTGGCAAAGGAAGCTGACTGGTCCACTGAGGCGAGTTTTACCCTGTTCAGGAGAGGATTGAGCAAAGAAATTAAGGATGAGCTGGCCAGAGTGGCACAACCAAGCACATTCCAGGCATTAATGGATCTTGCCATGCAGATTGACTTCCGTATCCAGGAAAGGAAGTCAGAAAAGAAGAAATCCAGGGGAACTCCTTCCAAGGTATCATTTGAGGGTACCCCCAGACTGGAAATCAACCCAAGCCCAGTCTCAGAATCTGAGCCCATGCAGATTGGGGCCTTTCATGGACCCATATCTCCACAAGAGAGAATGAGGAGAATTCATACGGGCTTGTGCATGTACTGCGCCTCAGATAAGCATTTGGTTAGGGAGTGTCCTTTAGCACCCCCTCAGCGTTCGGGAAACGCCAGCTCCCGATCCTAGATGGAGCAGAGCTTCGGGAGAGAGATGTTTGCTCCATATCCATTCCATCCTTGAACTCTCCTGGACAAAACAATTTGGTGGTACTACAGGCCTTTTTATCACCATCCAAGAATACGAACTATTCCATTTTGGCCCTGGTAGACTGCGGAGCTATGGGAATATTCATCGATCATGAGTGGGTTGATAAACATCAGATTCCCTATGAAACACGAAGCACCATGCAGCCTGTGGAGGCTATCGACGGAAGATCCCTCACATCAGGACCCATAAGCCTTCAGACCAAGGAGATCCAGCTTTCAATAAATCACCATCGAGAGCTGATCAGGTTTGACATTATTAAGTCAGCTCATTACCCCTTGGTATTGGGCATGCCCTGGCTACAGAAACACAACCCATATATCAACTGGTCTGCGGGTTCCCTATTCCTAGGCTCTGAGTTTTGCATGTCTCATTGTCTATCCCTAGAACCTCCATTAACACACCCAAAGGAACCAACAAAGGAACAACAGACACCACTAATGGCATCCAATGTCATGCAGGTTCCTGAAGTCTACCAAGCTTATGCTGATGTGTTTTCGACTGCCATTGTCCAGGCCTTACCCCCACACAGACCTGAAGACTGCGCAATAGATACGGAACTCTCTGCAGTGATTCCCTTCGGCAGGATGTTCATTCTTACCGAACCCGAGAAGAAGGCCCTAAGAGAATACCTGGATACCAACCTTGAAAATGGCACCATAAGACCTTCGAAATCTCCTGCTGGTGCTTCTCTATTCTTTGTTCCCAAGAAGGATACCAAGGAACTCAGACCCTGCCTTGATTATCGCGGGCTAAATCAATGTACCCTCAAGGATCGGTACCCGTTACCCCTGATTTCGGATATTCTGGAAGCTGTGAGAGGCGCAGCGATATTCACCAAGCTGGATCTCAGGGGCGCCTATCATTTGATCCGTGTCAGGGAAGGAGACAAATGGAAAACCGCCTTCAGAACACCCTTTGGCCATTTTGAATACCTAGTCATGCCCTTCGGATTGGCTAACGCCCCGGCAATTTTCCAACGTTTTATGGATAGGGTGTTCTCTGACATGCTGTTTCTCTTTGTTATTGTATATCTGGATGACATACTGATCTTTTCCAAGGATCCTAAACAACATGAAGAGCATGTGAAGGCAGTTTTGCAGAGACTCCGAGATCATAAACTCCTTGCCAAACCTGAAAAATGCTTGTTTCATGTCACCTCCCTTCACCACCTAGGGTTTATTCTTACCCCAGAAGGAATTGGTATGGACCCTTCAAAGGTAAAAGCCATATTGACCTGGCCTGCTCCTACTTCCGTGAAACAAATTCAATCTTTCCTGGGACTTGCCAATTTCTACCGGAAATTCATATCTAATTTCTCAGAGATAGTTCAACCGATTGTTGCTCTCCTGAAGAAAGACACTCCTTTCCTCTGGTCAACACCACAAGACATGACATTCCTGCTTTTAAAGACAGAGTTATCCTATCTTGGCTAAACCCAATACTAGCCGTCCTTTCCTGGTAGAAACGGACGCTTCAAATTATGCCATTGGCGCAGTCCTGAAATAAGAATTAGGAGATAAACTGGAACACCCAATTGCTTACCTCTCACGAACTCTGACTCCTAGTGAAACACATTATTCAGTCCTGGAAAAAGAATTGTTAGCCATTCGCCAAGCCTTCACTGAATGGCGACATCTACTTTTGGGAGCTAAACATCCAGTTCAGGTCCATACTGACCACCGGAACCTCCAGATTCTACAATCTTTGGAGTGTAGGAACAGTTGTCAGGCGTGTTGGGCATATTTCTTTGCCCAGTACCAGTTCCACATAACTCACGTTCCTGGATCACAAAACCTGATCGCCGACGCCTTATCGCGAAGACCTGACTATGAGCCCACTGAAGACAAGGCATATCCTCAGATGTTTTCCCCCACAATCTTTGTGGCCCAGGCAGTCAACCTACTTGAAGAAATCCAAGCCCAAACCCAATCCTCTGATCTGTGGAAGGACAAATCCAAAAGAAATTCTTGGAATGTAAAGGTCCGGGAAGGTTATTTGTTCAAAGACAATCTGTTGGTCATCCCTCGAAAAAGACTACAACAGAGAATAATGAATCTCTATCACGGTACCCTACACTCCGGACATCATGGTGTCACCAATACCCTCCGTCTGATACAAAGGCAATTCTGGTGGCCTAGGATGGGACCCGACGTACGGCAGTACATTAAATCCTGTGTTGTCTGCAGCCAAAATAAACACAATAACAAGAAACCAGCGGGCCTTCTACTACAATCTACATTGCCAACTAGGCTTTGGGAGATTATCGCTACAGACTTCATTGTGGAACTGCCACCCTCCCGTGGGTATACCACCATCATGGTTACCATAGACTTGTTCACTCATATGGCTCATTTTACGCCCCGGGGTAAATTACCATCCTCTTCTGAACTAGTAGGAATCTTCCTGGAACACATATTCCGTTTGCATGGACTCCCTTCCAAGATCATTTCGGATTACGGACCTCAATACATCTCACAATTCTGGAAACATCTCTGTCAATGCTTAGGGATCCAACGTGCCCTTTCCTCAGGTTACCACCCTCAAACTAAAGGAATCACAGAACGTGTCAATCAAACCCTGGAACAGTATCTTCGATGCTTCGCCACCAAGGTCCAGGATGACTGGTCGCTCCTGATACCCGTGGCTGAATTTGCTTACAATAATTCTGACCATTCGGCACTTAAGATCAGCCCCTTTTATTGCAGTCAAGGATTTCATCCGTCGGTCCTACCTTCTGTTCTTCCTCAATCTACACCAGTACCTAGAGTTGACTCCTGGATCGAAACCCTTGTCAACATACATAAAGAAGCCAAGGAAAATTAAAATTTGGAGAAAGCCAGGAAACAGACCAAGAAATATGCCAGAAGAAGACCTGGCCCTTCTTATGCAGTCGGTGATCAGATCTGGTTGTCCTCAAGATTACTACCCTGACATCTACTGCCAAGTAAACTGGCCCCTCGGTACTATGGTCCATTTCCATTAAAGACATTATAAATCCTGTTTCTTATCGGAACAAGTTGCCTGAATCCTGGAAGAAGATACACCCAGTCTTTCACACATCTTTACTGAAACCGTACTATTCATCCTCCCAAAAACCCTCCAGACCTCCTCCTATACTGGTCGATGACCAATTGGAATATGAGGTATCTCGGATTTGTGATTCCAGGTATAAAAGGGGCCAGCTTCAATACCTGGTTGAATGGAAAGGATATCCTCCTAGCGAAAGAACCTGGGAACCTCTCTCAAACATCAAGGCCCCACGGTTGCTCAGAATGTTCCACCTCATCCACCCGGGCAAACCAGGACGGAAGGGTCTTCGGAGGAGGCATGCTGTCATGAATCGCAGGGTGCGCCCCTTTTGGGCCTCATGGTCCCTGTCACAATGGGCTTATACACATTAATACCTCCAATATGGCCGTCCAACGCATTCCCTTCTCGCTCCATACGTTGGACGTAACCTTTCTCTATTTCTAGACCACGCCTTCTGCGGCTCCGCGCATCTCAATGCTATTGCAAAATAGCGACCAGACGTGTGCTCCGTTGCTCGCGGTTCTTCTCCTTTCCACTCCACTTCCCCTTCCTGAACCCCCCCCTTTTTCTTGCTCCTGGATTCGAGTTCTAGAGAACTTACCTTGCCTCCTGGATTCCGTGGATTCGGCCTCCTGGAAAACTGAACGCATTCTGGATTCGGCAGAGACATGGGCCACCTTCTTCAAAACCCGTTCCATCCGAAGGAAGGCAGCATCCAAGGACGCCAGTAAAGAACGGATTCAGGTGAGAAGGGGGGAACTCCTTGATACTTATGGCACCCATGGGTGGGGTACAACCCTGTGCCCCTGGTGTATGTTTTTGGGCACCTGTGTGTGGCCCACAAAGATGGGTATGGCTGGTGGCAGCTCCGTCCTGAATTGACTGGTGCCCTGAGCGTCCTCCATTTGGGATGCCCAGGCCCTGTCATTGGAATTGGTAGATTCCTGATGGAGACAAGATGGCCCCCGTGGCCTCTTGCCTTCCATCGCCTGTTACCTTGATCTTCCCAAAGTCCCGGGAAGCCTTGACTCTGTCCCTTCCCCCTGACTGGCTGTTGGGTGAAAGTTACATATATGGTAGTGTGGGGAAGTGTTGACCAGACTAGCTAGAGCCTTCCCAACAACCGTATGTTGTGGATACACCTGTGGGTGGGACCTGGGTGAATGGAGTGTGTGACGAATACGCATTCTGTGTTGTGGGTGTCTAGTATCTGGTGTTTGACACAATGACTGAGACAGCCCTGCCTGAAACTGGTATGAATGCAGTGTGGAGTGTTGATAGGTTGGGTACTTGCCCCAATACACATAACTTGTTGTGAGTGTCTGGATAGATGTGAATGGCCTGAATGCACTATGCACCTGATTGGCTGCCTGCCTGCCTTCGCCGTGATTGGATGCTTGAGTATGATCCAGCCGAATGAATGGGAGATCAACAGTATATCTGGGGACCTCTCACTGCTAGGAATCCTGTTCAGAAGCTGAAGTCCACTATGATGAGTAACTGGAGTAAACCTGAAGCTTAACCTTGAAGCCCTGCTGGAAGAGAAGAATTGCTGTTGCTCTCCTTCACAATCTTAAAGCTGCTGTGTCTCCAAGGACTGACCCAGAGAGGACCTGTAAGGCACCCTCTTCCCGAGCTACGAGGGACCATCATGCACCAGCTGATCTTTGCCAAAGCTCCCTGGTACACAGACCTTAGACAGGCTGCCGACCCGAGACGGGGACGCGGAATCCCAAGGAGAAGCGGCCGGACTGTTGTCCGCCACTGTCGACGACCGCCATCGCCAACCGGAGCCGCTGTGTTCCCGTTTGTCTAAGAACTTTCAGATCCAAGGACGCTCTTGTCCGCATCGCCGCCGCTTTATCCCGCTGGAGAAGGCCTGGCGGTCGACGCGCAGAAGAGTATCCACCGGTGGGTTTCCCGCCACCCGAAGACCACAGAGACGCTGACGACTCGACGCCCTTGCTGGGCCACAGTTCTTCAAACTCTTTGCGGTCCAGAACTATCGACATCGAGGTGCCCCGCACGCCTCTTCCTTGCAGGACGTTTACGCTTCCCTGTCAACGAGCACTACTAGGAACGAAGCTGCCACTTCACCGTTGTAACTCACCCTGTTCTCCGTCGGACGTTCTACGACCCGTGACTCCTGCCTTAAAGAGAGGACACTCAAGAAGAGCCATCGATTCCCCGATGAGGAACGCTACAATGGCAGGTACTTTGGGGTTGCAGAACTATTGGAAAGCCTCTTGTGAACAATATATGTACTGGGCTTGTGATCTATCTTTATTCTACAGGTTGCCCAGGTGGGGGGATCTCCACACAGAACTGTGTTTAATGGTAGTGACCAGTATTCTGCCAATTGTTCTAACCAACTGCTTTCCTCTTACCTCTATTGTTGGTTTCCTTTACAAACTGATTTGTGTGCCATTTAAATGTAGTTAATGCACTTTAAAGAGATCTAATAGTAATTGTGGTACCACGTAGAACTGTATATTTGCCATTATAGATAACCAAGTACAAAGTGAGTTATTGTGATATTGTACATAACCTTGAATATTAATTATAGAAAGACTGTGTTTTAACCGATACAGTGTGCGGAGATTCCTTTGTGGGTGCTTGGGGACTACACTGTACTTAAGAACCAGCTCGCATCACCTCCTGAGAAGCTAGGCCTTGATTGCTCGACAACGTACCAATAAGAGAGAATCTTAGCTGGGGTCCTCTGTGCCTCTCCTCTACCAAATAGAGAGCGGAAGTACAGACACCCCCTTCCGGTCTTTACACTTACTTCACTTTCTGTCAAAGAACACCCCTCAGGACCACATGCACTAGTTTCTTCCTCCCCACGGAAGGTTTCTCTATCTTCGACTGACATCTCTTGTCCCCAACTAGTGTGGCTTCCCTCTTTCTCATCTCTGTTTAATATTAGTTTGTCCAAAGACAAAGCTCTATGCTCGAAGGTTAAACAAAACTGTTTCTTTGCCTCGTGACTGAGTTCAATAAAATCGATCATCTTTCCCTTTATTTTTCACTTCACTTTTTGCCCTCATCTCCTGATAGGCCTTTCGATCCTATCTCCAATAACTCCTATATCAACATTATCTTCTAAATCTATCCTATAAGGTCCTGCTATTGGTTCTTGCACTGGGGAGAACTGCTCTATGTCCTCCCATGCCACTAGTGGATTAGGTTCCATTAACTGTTTCTCTATGTGATCGATGTCGCATGCTGTTTGCCTTTTCTTGTGTTCCATTTCTTCATCAAACTCTCTCTGTTTCCTTGCTTCCTCCCTGACCCTTTTGTCTTCCTGTCATTTCACCTCTCTTCTCTCATTTGCTCTACGCACTTCTTCATCTGTGCGTCTTTGCATTCTTTTATCTGTTAATTTCTGTTCTTCCTCTTCTTCTCGTCTCTTTTCTAGCCTATTTCATTCTTCAACCGCTCTTTGCCTATTATCATACTTTCTTTACTCCTCTGCTCTCTCCTACTTCCTCAACTCGTCATCTTGATACCGTTTTTCCCGCCTTTGTCTACTCTTTCTTTTAACTTTATCATCCTTCAATCATTTTTCTTGTTTTTTGTCTTTCTTATCTTGCTTGTCCTGAGTTTCCTTTTGCCTTACTTCCTCAATACTCTTCCCATAAAGTTTGAGCAATATTTGACTGCCCTTCCATTCGTTCTGTATGAGCGCTACCTCATCAGCTTTATCTTTCTCTCTTTTCCATCTCTTTATTTCTCTCTGGTCGTTCGCGTCTCTCCTTGTCGTGTGGTACTTTAGGGATAACATCTCTTTCTGGAGTCTTTTCAGGACTCTCATCGCTGCTACATGCAGGCAACATAATAAATAGGACAACGTAATAAAGAACCAAGCCATTTTATGGATTGATTTTTTTTTTTAAACAACATATTTATTATCGAATGGAAGAAGGGTTACATGTGCACAAACAATTCAGCACAGAAAAGAAAAAATGATAAGTGTAACATCAGGGTGATACAAAAAGCAAACATATACACAAACAATGTGTTGCGCCCATTAACCAGACACCCAGCTCTCAGACAACCAAGTAAGAGGAACGCGTCTATGGTGGGGCCTGGATGCCTCAGGTTATGGGCGACAGGGTGTCATAGACTGCTGAGGGGGTGAGTAAAGATTTCAAATTTTTTTTAAACTTATTTTTATTGTTTTCACCATATAAAACAATCGCAAAATTCCAACATTCCCCCGAACGTCCCACCTCCCCCCTCCCCTACCCACCCTCTTCCGAGAGAAATGTCAGTGTTCCGTTGTCCTCAGGCTTATCTATGAGGTGAATATGTCCGTTATTTTAATGTTATGTGGGCACCATTGTACCATGTAGTCCGATTGCAGGTATTCTAGCACTGCCCCCCATTCTTTCATGAATGTGTCCTGTGTTCCCTGAAGGTTATGGGTGATTTTTTCCATGGTCATTTGTGACCAGACCTTTTGTAGCCATGTGTATATCAGTGGTGGGTCCTGCTTCTTCCAGCTCTGTGCTATTGTGGCCCATGCCGCTATGACCAGGCCCATGAAACTTCTCAGTTGCGCCTTCGTGTATTTTCGGGTTTGTTGGTCTTGCAGTCCGCACAGCCACACCTTCTCCCCTACCAGATCTGCCTCTGGGAATATCTTTTTCATTTCTGAGATCAATTCTGTCCAGAAGCTTCTGACCCTATGACAGTCCCACCAGATGTGTCTCCAGGTGCCTGGTTCTGTGCAGCCTCTCCAGCATCGGCGTATTTGGATACATGCTGTTGAGCCTCTCTGGTGTGTAATGCCATTGTGTGACTATTTTTATCCACATTTCCCTGGTCTGGGCTGCTCTTGTTAGTTTGGGGATATCAGCCCAGAGCGCCTGCCATTGGTGGTTCGAAGTTTCTTCCCCCAGAATTTTTTCCCATTTTTTCATGTAGGCCCATTTTACACCTTCTTCCTGTTTGTTTATGAAGTTGTATAGTGTGGAGACTAGCTTCTTGTCTCCTGTGTTGGTAAGGAGGAATTTTTCCCTGGTCGCCGCCTGGATCATCTCCGGCGTTGTTAGCCAGTGTCTGAGCTGTTCCGATTTGTACCTGTCCGCACTCGTTAGGTTCACATGGTCTTGCATTCTGAGTAAGATGTTATTTCATTGTCCTGAAACATTTCCCCGATTTTCCTGCACCCTGCCTCTTCCCATTTTTCGAAGGCCCTGTGTTCTAGTCCCGGTGGGAACTGTAGGTTCCTGAAAATCGGTGTGAATTGGGCGGTTGTCATGGTTATGTTTCCTTTCCGCATTTGCTCTTCCCAGGCATTCAGTGTAGCTTTCATGATTTCGCTAATTCGAAGATTTGGTTGTCTATGTTGCTTGAGTTTCCATAAGAGATCTTCTAGGGGGGTTCTTGCTACCGCCCTATCCTGCGTCACCCAGATCATTCTTTGGTTGTCCCCCAGCCATTCTTTCAGGACCCAGAGTTGCGCTGCGTGGTAATAGTTTCTGAAGTGTGGGAGTGCGAGTCCCCCCTCTCTGATGTGGGTCGTGAGGACTGCTCTGGCAAATCTTGGGGGTTTCCTATTCCATATGAACCGTGAGACCGTCCTTGCCAGTTCTTTAAAGAGCGAGTTCGGGATTATAATCGGAAGGGCATGGAAATAATATAACAGCTTAGGGAGTGAGTTCATTTTCACCAATTGTATTCTCCCCCACCATGAGATATTTAGCGGGCACCAGCGTTCCATATCTTTTTTTACTCTGGTTAGTAGAGGGGGGTAATTCCGTTTTGTAAAACGCATCTACTTTTTGTGTAAGTGTTATGCCCAGGTATTTTATGCCTTCTTCCGCTATTTTTAGACCTAATGATCCCGCCCCCCTTTCCAGTGGTTCTCTATTCCCTGCTAAGTGTAGGATCTCTGATTTATTCTTATTTATTTTTAGGCCTGGGATGTCCCCAAATGACTCCAAAACCTGTACCGTACAAGGGAGTGTGCTCATAGGTTCCTCTAGCGCTAATAGCATATCGTCTGCGTAAGCTATCACCTTATGTTGTCATGCCCGCCATCTCTATCCCCTTAATGTGGGTAGATTCCCTTATTTTGATTAAGAGCGGTTCCAGGAAGATTGTGTACAAGAGGGGGGAAAGTGGGCAGCCCTATTTCGTCCCCCTAGTAATCATTACCCTCTTCGTGACTGCCCCATTGACCGCTATTCTTAGCGAGGGGGAGGCGTAGTTGGCTTTGACCATGTTTATAAGGTGGTCCCCAAATCCCATGTGTTCCAGGGTTTTAAAGAGTATGGACCATTCCACCCTGTCAAAAGCCTTTTCGGCGTCGAGTGATAGAAGAATTGCTGGGGTATGTGTGATGTTAATTTTTCCTATTAGGTGTATTAGTCTTCTGAGGTTATCGTGAGTTTGCCTCCCCGGGATGAAACCGGATTGATCCGGGTTTATCAAAGAGGGCAGTAACGGGGAAAGCCTTGCAGCTAGAATTCTCGTATATATCTTAGAGTCCAGATTTATCAGTGCGATTGGTCGGTACGAGGCGGGGAGGGAGGGGTCTTTCCCTTGTTTATGAAATACCAGAACCTTTGCCTCGTTCATAGATGGGGTTACATTTCCGTTGTCTTTAAAAGAGTTTAGCAATCTTGTAAGAAATGGGGTTAGGATGTCTGCATATTTTTTATAGAAGGGGGCCGTGAATCCGTCTGGGCCAGGTGCTTTATTGAGTGGGAGATCTTTTATTGCCTTCTTTACTTCACTTTCAGTTATCTGGGTATCTAGTGCTATTTTGGCTTCTTCTGATATTTTTGGGATGGGGAGTGACCGCAGGAAACTGTTTTGGTCTTCCTCATCTGGGTGTTCTGTTGCGTATAATCCCTGATAGAATACCTTAAAAGTTTCCCCAATATCTTTGGTACGCGTTAGGGTATCTCCTTGTGCGTTTTTGATGTTGAGGATGGTCATGGATTTTTGCTTTGCAGAGAGTTGCCTTGCTAGAAGTCGATCTGCTTTGTTGGCTTTAATGTAGAATCTTTGCTTGAGGTAGAGGAGGGATCTCTCTGCCTTTTTGCTACGGAGGAGTTCCAGCTGCCCCTGCATGTGTTTTAGTGCCCTCTTTAAGTTTCTGGTGGGGTGGGTCAAAAGTTCTTCTCGGATCTCAGTTAGTTTCTTTTCCAGTTCTCGTTCCCATCCTTGCCTTTGTTTGTCCCTTGAGGCTTTCAGTGCAATCAAGTGTCCCCTGGTTACTGCCCTAAACGCCTCCCATACCGTGCCCAAAGGGACGTCCCCCGTATCATTGTGCTCAAAGAATTCTAAGATGTTATCTCTAATGGCCTCACCCATCACCGGGTCAGAGAGCAGTTCTTGTGGTTGTTTCCAATGCCATAGGCCTCCCTCGTTCCCTGGGGTCGATAGATCTAGCCATAGTGGTACATGATCTGACAGTGCTATGGGGCCCAGATCCATTCCCTGAACCTTACCCAGAATCCCTGCCGAAACCCAAATATAATCAATTCTCGACATCGTATTATGTACATGCGAGTAATATGTGAACCCCTTGTTAAAATCATTAAGTTCCCTCCATGCATCACATAGTGCCATGCATTCCATCCTTTTAATGAGATTTTCGAATGGGGCGCCCTGGTTGTGGGGTCCCCCCGCACTCCTGTCTATCTGTGGATGCCATGCCATATTAAAATCTCCCCCAATAATTAGCTCTCCTTTCGCGAACCCCTCCAGTCTCCCCATAGCATCACGCAAGAAACCATCCTGGCCCGTGTTTGGAGCATAGATGGATGCCAGGGTAAACACGGAGTTGTGTATTTTGACATTGGCAAATGCGTATCTCCCTTCCTTGTCTGTCTGCTTGTCTATCATTGTTGCTTCCATTCCCCCCTTAACTGCTATCATCACCCCTGCTATTTCCCTGGTGCATTTGATTGCGTTAGTACATCAAATCCTCTAAGGCGTACTTTCCCCCTGTCCAAGGGTCTAATGTGTGTTTCCTGTAGTAGAAGCACTTCAGCCCTTTCCCTCCTGTACTCTACTTTTCTCCTTTTCACAGGGGAGTTTAGGCCCTGAACATTTAGGGTTAGTATTCTAATCTTCCCCATTTCAGCCGGCCCTTCTTGGCTTTCCCCTTAGTCCAGGAGTGCTGGTCCTCAAATTCTTCCTGATAACCCCCCACCTCCCGCCCCAAAACTCCCCAACAGTGCCCCAACTAGTAACCATATAACAACTTTGCGCCCGAGGAGGGCCCGGGTACCTATGGTAGCTCTGGCGTTCCGTTTATCGCTCCCTGCCCTCTGTAGGCTCGAGATTACTTTTGCCCTGCATCTTCCTCAGACCTTAATGCGCGTCGTTCCTGATCCGCACCGGGCCTGTGAAGTCCGATGTGTTCGATTCCCTTCATTGGATACCTCTCTGCGAACCATGGTTGTGTATTAGTCCCATTCATGCCACTACAGAGTTACTGCATTTATTCTGTTGAGGCCGGCATGTACTTTCCCCTTCCGTTCCGTTTCTTTTTTTGCCGAACCGTATCCCAACCTCTCGGCCTCTTTTGTTGGTCCCCCTTTGCCTTTTCGCGCCCGCTAGGAGCGTCCTCTATCGGTATGTCCATAATATTTAGTTCCTCTTACCAGGTGGTCACCCTTCTTTGCTTTCCTTTCCACTCAAACAACAGACCAAAAGGGAATGTCCATTTGTATTTTATCTCTTTCGAGACCAGTTCTCTAATTAGCAGGGCCATATCTCTTTTTTTTAGGAGTGTTACGGCTGACAGGTTTTGGTAAAGCTGAATGTCCACACCATTCATTCCAATTTGGTCCATCTGCCTTGCTCTCCTCAGGATGAGTTCTTTTTGCGGGTGCGATGAGAGAGCAGCCAGCACGTCTCTTGGTCTTTCCCCTGGTGCCCCTCTGCGTTTAGGGCCCACTCTGTGGATACGGTCTATCCCAATGTTGGCTGGTTCTTGTGCTTCTATAATGTCCCCGAACACTTCCTGCACCGCTTTCTTCAGGTCTTTGTCTAGGACTGATTCTGGCATGTTTTTAATGCGGATGTTCGATCTGCGGGACCTGTTTTCTAGGTATTCACACTGTATTTCCAGATTGTGGGTTAAACGCACCAGGTGTTCTTGTGTTTCACTGTACTAAATTGCCTCGTCTTCTACATTTTGCACTATTTTTTCGAGGGTGTCTGTCCTTTCTTCGAGGTTGGCGATGTCATGTTTACAGTCCTGGACTGCTTGTTTCAATTCATTCTTTATTGAGGCAAATTGGTCTTGCACAGTCGACATGAGCTTGTCTTATAGTTCAACGAACCAGGCGTGCATATCGTCCTTTGATGGGGGCTGACTGCCGCCTGTGGTGTGGGTGGAATCTGTTGTCGGCATTATTGGGTCTTCCTGTGATCTACCCCTGGTGCTCACCGGGGTGTCTGATGCCCACGATTGAAGGAGACTCGAGTCTTGTTTGGGGGGTAGTGGGTTCAGTTGGGACTCCCCCTTTCCCTTTCGCTTTAGACATGGCCCCTTGCTTGATGTTGCTGTGCCTCCGCTGTGCTGCAGGGCTTCCAGTCTCTTATTGGACGCCTGAGATTCGCCCTGCGCTTGTTGGTGGTGCCTCTGTTTACCAGGGTGTGGGAATTGAGGCTCAGTTTGTCCCGTCCCTCCCCTCCGTTCTTCTTTGCCCCTTCTCTGTTTAATTTATGATATATAGGATGTTGGTGGGGGAGGGAGTCTTCCTCCCATTGACTCTGGGGGTACTGGGCCTCCTTTATCTGGTAAGCAGGGTGTATGGATGTCACCCCCCTGCTTGATGCTCAATGAAACCCGTAGTTTCTGTGCGGGGGCTGTAAGGTGGGGGTAGGGGGAGCCGCTCAACTGTCTGTCTGCCACTCCGGGTGCTGCCGCCGATGTCTCCACCTCGGGTCCGGAGCGTTGTCTGTCTCCAGTGCCGCCTCTCCACCTTTTCCCCAGCGCTCTCTGCGTAGTGGGAGGGAGTGGGAGCCGTGTCTCCCTGTCCCCGTGTGCTTCGGACATCCACTGTGGTTTCCGGGCTCAGGGTGCTGCCGCTGATGTCTCCACCTCTGGGCCGGAGCGTTGTCTGTCTCCAGTGCCGCCTCTCCACCTTTTCCCCAGCGCTCTCCGCGTAGTGGGAGGGAGTGGGGGCCGTGTCTCCCTGTCCCTGTGCGCTTCGGACGTCCACTGTGTTTTCCGGGCGTTGGGTTCCTGCCTACTCCCGCTTCACCCGCTCCGTCCTCGGAGCAAGCTTCAGTGGTCTCCGTGGGGGGGGGGCGATCCCGCTGCTGCTCTACTGCGGCGTTTCTCGCAATCGGAGCTGACCCCATGTGGCTTCCCCCGCTGTGCCTCCGTGACGCCAACAGAGTTAGTTTATCCGCTCAATTTCCTGGCTTCCCTGACGCAGCTTCCCTGTTTCTGGGCCGCGCGGGGATTGCTGTTGCCGCGGTGGGGGAGGGGCGCTCTGCTCCCGCTGCGCCGCCTTGGATCGTACTGCTGGGAATTCACTTCCCGATCCAGCCCGCAGTCTCTGGGCATGTAGGGCCGCTCGTTACTGGAGCAGGTACCCTTGAGGTCGTTGCTTAGTGTGGTTCTGATGTCAGGCCCGGCCGGAGCGAGACTCACACGCGTCTCCCCACGCCAGCGGCCATCTTGGAATAGAGTAAAGATTTCTTAAACCAACATTCATTCCACCCCTCTTTAGGACTGGTCAAACAGGATCTGTGTATAGGTGTATCAATAGTGCTGTGTTGTTGTTGCAGGGTAGCGGGGGTAACAGTTTTTAGCCACTCCAGAAGGTGTTGTTGGGTGACATTACCTACATCGGATTGTGGAATATTTAAATCAGCGACCGCTTGCATGAACTCGTTCCAGCCGATGGGGGCATTTATTATCGAAGTGGGTTGTGGACTCCCCATACTAGATTTTGCCGGTTCGAGCCCCTTACAACCCTAGAACTGTAGATAAACTCCCCCTAATCGGTCCATGAAGAAACATCCTTTTCAAGTTCCATTTTATGTGGCAATAGTTCTGTGTTAGCTTTATAACATTGGCTAAGTGTATTCACCATGTCCACCATAACCGGGTCTACCCCTTCTGTAGCCTTCACACCGTTAGATTCCTCCAGTGGCATGTATAAGCTTAGTTTGTTCTTTCCTATGTTGCTGTGCTTGGCGTGATTTAAGTATTTATGCAGAATATCCATGTATAAGGCCACTTTATCATGCGCTGCTAAGTTCTGTCTTTTCAAAACATCCTTCATTTGAGAGTTGAGATGCATGGTTGCAACCTTTTTTATAATCCCAATCCGCAGGGGGTGTGGGGACTACTATGAGAGATCCACCGGCCTGAGAAACCACTTTTCTTTTAGCACTTAGCCAGTTTCTTGAGGACGTTCTTTTTCAACAAACTTACTTGATGGTGTGTTAGGGGGGACATGTCCCAGATCATCAGAGGCCCCTGCTAGAATATTCTTGCGTTGTTGTGGGGTAGGGTATACATGCATTTTGAGCAGCACAATGTTTCTCTGTATACGTGTCGACATGGTGAAAGCATGACCGGCTACTGATGTGGCATCACGATTAAGGGTATTTCTTAGATGTCTTTTTAGGAGTGTAAACAGCAGGTAAACTCGGTGGGAATATGTCAGTGCATAATCTATAGTCCTCCAATGTTGTTGTTTTTAAATCAACCAGCAGATATCCACAGGGCTTACTTGTCACGTCTTCGAAAACCTCCAAAATAAAATGTGTTTTAGATGGATACATCAGCTGAGCTATCACGGCTAGTAGTTGCTTATCCCAGGGGGCGGGGGGTTTAAATAACACTATATAACTAGCATTTAGCATTATAGATCTGTTGCTCTTGCCCTTGTTGAACATATTCTGCACAATATAACACATGCTTAGGTTGCATTGATGGGAGTATTGAGTAAAGGCTTTGTCTAGTTCGGAGCTCTGGCCACCCTCCATCATCAAATTGTCCATGATGACCATATTCATCATGCTTGGTGGAAGTAAGCTATCGTTGTTGAGACTGCCAGGTATACCTTCTACAAAACAGAGGTGTTTAAACTGTTGTTGCAAGGTTGTTTAAAGAGGTTGCCAGCACCTATACAACCAGATAATATTCATGGGAAACCAGTTCGTCGCAATGTGGCCTTTTTCTAGAGGTTTTCCGGCTATGTAACTCTTGCCGCAACTTGAACGCCCTGCCAGCACACACGCAAACAGATGTTGTAGCCTGGTATCCATAACACCAAATACCTATGGGTTAGAAGCATCTACAGATATCTACGGGTGAACTTCCCAGTTTAATTCACCATGGCGTCAGCCTTTCAGTCGTCTGTGCCTCTTCATTCTGCATTTAAGCACCACATGTAAACCTACAATTAAAATGCACAGCCGTCTATAGCTTAACTATAAGCCATGAATAAAAACACGTGTGATATTTTCTTCAACAACACACCCCTTAAATGCATTTGTTTTATTTATTGATTGATTTATAGGGTGCCAAAGCCTGCAGGCATCAGGGTGCAGAAACACAACACGAAGGACAAACATACAGGAATGGGACAAACACGCAGGAAAGGCCAGAGAGGCAAGGAAAGAATTAGATCAAGGTAGAGTTTTGAAGAATATTAGATGAATAGAGCAGTCTTCAGTTTCCGATGAAAAATATGGTATTCCTTTGTTGGTCGAAGCTCCAGGGGCAGGGCATTTCAGATCTTAGCAGCCCTGGTGGGGAAGGCTCTTCCCAAACAATTGGTGAGAGAGAATTTAGCAATTTCTACCAACGCCAAAGTGGCTAAATGCTGTGTCCTCAGAGGCTTGTAAAAAGAGACCCGATCCTTAATAAAGATGGATGGGTGCCATATGTTCTGTGAATAAGTGCTGCAGCCTCAAATTCTAGCTGAGCAGAAACCGGCAGCCAATGAAGGGTCTCAATGTTCTTCCTTTTGGCTCTGACTAACAGAGCATTGCCATAGTTTAATCTCGCAAGACAACTGCACGGGCAACAGATGAGCAATTGGGCATTGACAGGAAAGGGTGCAGGTTTCTCAGCAACCGAAGATAGTATGACCCATTCTTTACTGTCTGATTGATGTGAGCATCTGCACTGAGCAGCGTGTTGATGTAGGAGCCCAGAATTTTAACACTCTTTAAGACCGGATTGGACAGCCATGCATAGAGAATGATTGATAACTAGAGTGTAATTTTGCTCGGGATGCTTGGTACCAAAAACCAGCAGCTCGGTCTTATCCCCAAGATTGTATAAAAACCCACATCCATTGTGTATGAAGGATGATCAAGATCCACAAAAGAAGCTTGGACATTTAAAGGCATTGTAATACCCACCATCACATCCTATGACATGATGTTCAGATGCCTATAATGTTCCACAGTTGGCTGGGGCGCCCATCGCCTTAGTAGCAGCACCTCCTCAGCACCTCCTCTGCTGGGTACTGTGAGAAACCAGAACATGTCTCACCCACTAGTCCCAGATATCTGTCATCCAGGTGGCCAGGATCCACAAACACTTTCTCACGGACAGCCTGCTATGAGAAACAACGGGCTAACACCTGAGCCGTATACCTGAAATGTCCCAATATAATGGTCAGGCAAGGTCAGGCAGTTACAGACCATCACACACACCTGACTTCCATGAAGATTCACGACAAAGATAAAAGGCAGAGCATGAGAGCACACTCTGAGCACACTCCACACACACACATGTATACAGATGCCTACTCAAATGTAAACACACGTTGCAACTTAATACCAACATCTCTAATTTATCTGTGTCTAGGTTCATTTAAACATTCCTGCTTTGTTCATAATTAAGAACAAGTGTGCGGCTACCTTCTGTTTCATTATCAGATCATCATCTATTCTTGGTAAGAGCGGGGATAGCACATTTTAATTTAAAATTAGTTAAAAACCCTTTGCCCAGGCTCAAACACTTTAGCTAAATGGTGTACACGGGATCTGAGGCCCATCCATGAATTAAGCACTCTGTATTTGCTTGAGAGGAGTGGAAAGGGGAAGGTGTCAAGAATAACATGCATTATCTACACTGCAGGAGTCCTGATAAAACAGCTTAATCTATATATAGAACCTCCTTGCCCCCCACCTTGAACAGCTACATACCCATTTCAAATGTGGCGCAATACAAGCTTAAAAATTACCGACACCCTGCAGGGTGTTTAAATATCGCCTTGATCACCCTGTGGCTTCTGACTCATGAGCGTTGATGTGGCAGGATTGTTATGCGATGCTATGTTATGCTAGTATTGTTATGCAATGCTATGTTATACTATTGATAGTTATGCTATGCCGTGGTATACTACATTAGGCTCTCTGAGACATGCACGATATCAAGAGAAACACAGACTCAAAAGTATCAATTTTAAAACCTTAATTTACTAAGGTTCCTGGGTTGGTGGAATGCCTGATTGGTCCTAACTCTAAACGACTGGTTTCCTTAACTGATGTTTCTCTTGGTCGTCATTGTCTTATAGTCCAAAATAAAAGTCTGTCTGTGTCTTAACCTATGCTTGCCCTCATGCTGTACAAAAATGTGATAGGAAGCCTTTTGAAAAGGAAAAATAGTGGTTCAACAAAAATGGCTAAATCAAAGTTGGTTTCAGGTGGTCTTCTCACCAGGTGCACTTTGGTCAAAGTCACAGAGATGGGTTCACTCACCAGGACTGTTCGTAAGACATTCTCCACAGGGCCCTTACAGTGAGTTCAAATACCTTCAATGTCTTTAAATTCCTGTGGGTTCCCTTCTCCAGGCTTCAACTTGTTGACTTTACTTTCCCCAATATGCCTCTCAGGGTTCCCTTCCCCAAGCTCAGGCCTCTTCCATTTTTCAATACAAAACACAAAAGTCAGTTCCTTCAATAGGCCTCTCAGGATTCCCTTCCCCAAGCCTAGGCCCCTCTAGTTCCAAACACCAAATTAGCTGGTCAGGATGTGTTGTTTCCTTAGGTACAGTCTTTCTTGCATACCACCCTCTTATGGGGTAGAATCAGAGGTTTTTGAAAATGCCAGGCTCTTTGCTTTTCCTCAGCGCATCTACTGTGATCCTTTGCCTATCTCTGTGTTTCTTACTCTTAGTTTCTGTTGATCTTTTTATCTTCAGGTGATTCCTGCACCTTTTCCATGTGTTCCTCTCCCTTTTCTGTGCACACTTGCACTATCCTTTATTTCTTCTCTTTGTTGTGCCTCTTGCACGTGTCTTTCATTCTGCTGTGTACTCTTGTACATGTATCTTTCTTTTTGGGTCACTTTCACCCTTTTTACACTGTCTTTTCTTTTTGTGCCTCTTGCACCTATTCCACTGTCTTCTGACCCTGTTTTCATTCGTGTCGCTTCATTGTTCAACTTCAATCCATTTATATTCTCAGACACGCACGTTGCCCTAGTTTTACACTTACAGTGTTACTTATATCTTACTGTTGAAGACTTCCCGTCAGCTTCAATGGAACGCTCATTCAAGCGCGGCCCTCTTTCTTGCACTTTTCTAGCATTACTTTGTATCACGTTCTTTACAAAGCAGCTCTGCAATGCTTTCAGACTCACTGGGCTGACGTCTGCGCTGCCGCTTCACAGTAGTTCTTTATTCCAAGGTCAGGGTCTCACCACCCGCCCCTTGGACGCTCCTGGTCTGTCTCACCAGCCCAGGGGAACAATCTTTCGCATACACAGGTTCTGCAGGGGGCCAGCATGCCTCTCGGCTCCCATAACGGGACCCTTCTTGGCTCCCTGGAGACACGGCTTCCTCCACAGATTTTGCATTTCAGTTTTTCATTGTCTCAGCATCCCGATCTCTGGCCTCCGGTCCTGGGCAACTTTAGCATCTCAGCTCTCCTGCCAACTCGGTCTCCTGCTTGCTCTCCCACTCGCTCATCTATCTGTGTCAGACCACACCTTTTATAGTGAAAAGATCAGTAAAGTGTAGTCAGGGGTGAATTATTACTATTAAATGCCTGACACTGCCCGACTCTATTATTGGGACAACTTGAGTTCTTTCTATGGCAGGTTTCACTTATTTTCCCCATGTTATTCCTATGGTTAATTTTTACTGATCTTAGTTGCCTATTTCTCGTCTCCGTATTTTGACTATAAATTGATTTGCCATGTTGTGTATTCTCTCTCTCTCTCGTCCTACACCTCCTGGTATGTTTTGTATTTGTCTGTAACTGAGTAGATAGCTGCGTCGCATATGTAGAAGATGCTACCTGACTCCCAGTCTGACAAGCTCACATAGTCCACTGACGCTTCCAGAGCCTTCGCCAAGATCAAGACTGCCCTCTCCATTGCCACCGCCCTTCATGACAACTCTAATTCATTCACCCTGTTCTGTGATGAGAGAGAGGTGTATGCCTTAGGTGTACTCACACAGAGGCACGGGGACCTACATCGCCTGGTAGCTTATTTTTGCTCACAGTTAGACCTGATTGCTTCTGCGTTTCCCAAATGTCTCAGAGTGGTATCTTCCACTGCCCATCTCCATACGAAAGCTGAAAACATCGCCCTAACACACATATAAACATAGCAGTGCCACACTTTGTATTAGCACTCCTCCCCAGGGGTAAAACAAAACTGCTGTCTGCCGCAAGTCTCACCAAATATGAAAAACTGCTCCTCTCTGCCACCAACATCACTCCCCTTCCTACACTTGATGACGGTCACCCGCACGACTGCCTTCCAGTGGTTGATGTTGTATCATCAACGAGAACAGATCTCAAGGATATCCCCCTCCTCAATGCAGACTTCATTCTCTTTGTTGACAGGTCTTGCCTTAAAGATTCAACAGGTAGTAAACAGGAAGGTTTTGCCATTTGCACCTTCTTGGAAGTATTAGAAGCTTTTCAGCTCCCATCAGTACGATCAGCACAAGTTGCTGAAGTCATTGCTCACAAAGGCTTGCACGATCACCACACAATGCACATTCACATTCACTATATACACTGATTCACATTATGCTTTTGGTATCTCATATAACTACGGGACCCTCTGGTAACAGAGAGGTTACCTAACTGCACAAGGTACTTCCATTCTCAATGCACCCTAGCCCTGCTTAGTGGGATTCTTCTACCTACCAAGTTGGCCATCGTGAAGTGTAAGGACCACACTGGACTTTCTGACAGCACATCCCAGGGTAACACGCTGGCTGACGGCCATGCAAGATATTTGGCCCTCCATGGCCCTCAGGCTCCTGATTATACTACACTGTTTCTCCTATCATTTGAGGACCCCTAAGCATCTCTTTCCGTCCCGGCAGACCTCCAAGATGCAGAGCCCCGGGACAAGAAACAGGGCTGGGAAATTCACTAATGTGTTTGTTGCCCCAATTGCCTGGCATGAAAACACGGTTGGTTAGTGGCCACACTAGCTCTCTTACAATATCTTGCACGTGTTGCTCATTCTGTGTCCCATTCCATAAAGGGGAAGATGACCTCAGAGGGCCAGAGATATTGGTTTTCCCTTAAATTTCCCTCCATTGCTCAGAAATACTGTGCTCACTGTCCAACCTGTCTCATGTTCAACCCTGAAATGCCTGTGAAAACAACTCCAGGGGCACATGAAGTCCCTTATTCGCCCTTCGTGAATCTCCAAATAATGATAATGATAATTATAATGAGGTGTTTATTTTTATAGCACCTTAATCCAAAGCGCTTTAGAAATCACATATTTACATACAATATCACCCAACCGAAATTGGGACTCATTTATCCACCTCGGAAGGATGAAAGGCTGGGTTGGCCTTTCCGGGATTCAAAAGGGCGACCTGCAGATCACGCTCAGATCGCAGTAGCACTGAAACCGCTGAGCTATTTTATTGGCTAGACTTCATTATCTTACCAAAGTGTGCCTCCTTTGAGTACGTCCCGGTCAGTATTGACAAATCTTCTGGATGGACTGAGGCCTACCCCTGTGAATATGCTGTTTCCATTCCAGTGGCTAAGAAACTGCTCAAATAGTTTATCCCACATTTTGGCATTCCAGTTTCCACAAACTCTGACAGAGGCACCCATTTCACTGGACAAATTGTACAGAACATTTGCAGTGCCTTGGGGATCCTCCAGCACCTCCATTGTAGTTTTCACCCACAATCGGCAGGGGCAGTGCAATGCCGAAACTTGAACGTGAATCTCTGCCTTGCCAAGGTCTAGCGGGAAATGGGCCTAAAATGGCCTGATGCCCTCACTCTTGTCCTCATGGACCTAAGAAACTCTGTTAATTTTTCTTTTTTTTTCTCCATGTATTATTGCTTTTGGAAGAACATTGTCGACCTTTTACACTTTAAAATGGGTGCTACAAAAATGTGTATACATTCAAAGCACACAGTTCATTAAAACCCAACATTTAAACCAATGAGAGGTTTTACATGATACATAAAAACCATGCTTAAAATCTGATAAAAGAAAAAGAATAAAAAACATTACCGTTTCCCTCATGTCATTGAGAAAACCGCTGTGTCAATTTGCATAGGGTTGAGTAGTGGGCCCTTGAGAGTGACTCGAGTTTAATTAAACTTGGGTCTCAGTTATTACTTTCAGCTTTTCCAGGGTCCGTAGCAAAATGTGGAATGCAGCTGAAGTGATTCCGCCCCAAAGATTATGTTCCAAAATGAGTCTGCTGAGTGCAGTATAAAATTCACATATCCTTTCTCATATTCACCTGCGAGGGTAGCACAATTCTTGAGAATATGCCTCTGGGACTCCACTTGTTCGGCACACAGGCGGCACACACGGTGCCTCCTGAGTGCCTGTAATGCCTGGCCATATTGGACGTTGCCTCCAGAGAGTTGTGAACTGCGTTGTGAACTTTGGCTGATTAACTTCATTTGATGCAGACTTTTGCTGGATAATAAATACTGGTATAAGTTTTAGCGGTGCCAGGTCACACCCCCAAGAAGTGCCTTTCTCTACTTAGGCACAGGGACGCGCGCAACCATCCACGTTCCCCCGGAGTAACTCCTGAGTGCTTGTAATGCCTGGCCCTATTGGACGTTACCTCCAGGGCGATGTGAACAGCGTTGTGAACTTTGGCTGATTAACTTCATTCTATGTGGACTTTTGCTCAATACTAAGTATGTGGACCGATTAGTAGATGACCCATTAGTCCTATATCCACTATCTAGTGTATTAATACCTTTCCAACTCTTTTATTACACAGATACTGGGATCAGCTTTACTGGTGCAAGGCCATGCCCCCAAGAGGTGCCTTTCTCTACTTAGGCACAGGGCCACACGCAACCACGTGCGTGCACCCGGAGTGCATCCTGAGTGCCTGTTAGCCTGTTAGCTGTCTAGCAGGTGTCAGGGGGAGTGCAACCATGGTCTTGTGTGCCCTCTGGCTCTTTCCATTCGCGCTGTGCCTTTTCGTGCCTTTTCGGTGCACCAACCAAACTGTGGAGTAAATTGGGAAGACTACTGTAGGAGTACCACCATGAAACCTAATCCCAGGGCTAAAAAAGGTAAATCTGCGGGGCTCACGATGTACAAGGATATTCTTTCTGCGCCGCTGGTATTCACTCCCGTGAATAATACCATGAGGATGGCTTTAGCTCTGCCTCTTCCTCCCTCAGCCCCCCACCCTATTACTGATCTAACTATGAAGTTCCACTCCTGAACTGGCTACAGAACTAAAACATGTAAATAATGTTGGTGTGAAGTGTGTGCCTCCTATTGACTGTAAACCCCTGAAGATTGATAACTCTTTCCTGGACACGCCTCTGATATTTTCCAAGGGGGAGGTCTCCCTTCTTTCTCTGTCTGAACACCCCTATTAGATGAGGTTGGACGAGGAGGCGGGGGTTCCTTCGGCACAGCCTCTACCGGTCTGTGGGGGGCTGGATCGGGTGGGACAGGGGAAGTGCTGCTCAGAATTGATACAAACCGAATTAAAGGAGCACACAAAATGTTTTGACCAATTTTCAGAGCACTGAAGGAAGGAGTATGTATGGCTGCTCGTGTTTGAAACAAACTACCATTAAGTTAGGAGTGGGTAGAGTGTATAACTTGAGGGGAAGAATCAGTGCACCCAAGGAAATTAGCACGGCTCCCTCAAGGGGGCAGAGGGATGATCTGCCTAATAACGGTGGGGCTCGTGGAGAGGGGGGATCTTAACCTGTGACATGCCCCTGTAATGATCTTGTCGCCCTGGACGAGCAGGGAAAGTCAAAAAAGGGGAGGAAAAAAAAATAAAATGTATAAATGGAAAAGAAGCAAATAGGCCCTCTCGCAATTCTTAGAGGAGTAGGTAAGGGAGGAGGTGGGAGTTGCACAGGAGCTGAATTCTACTCAGTGGCAGGAAGAGGTGGATGGGGCTAGAAATACACAGAGGGGCCCATCCTCAACGGGGGAGAGCCTACCTGCTTTGAATACTTTAACGGACTAAATGAAACATAAGGGAAATAACCGCAATAAAACAAACAAACAAGCAAAACAAACAAAAAATACGTAGCAGGTGAATTAAATAATCTGAGCAAAGGGGATCCTGTGTATCATCTCTTTAATAAAAAAAATAATGGTTGGGAACATAGGGGGATGCACTAATGTTCCTATGGAGGATCTCAGTACAAAAGCTCTGGAAATGGTGGCTCTGAGCACAACTGTGGGTGGAAATGAAGCATGTGTAATGATTGACTAATCCAGCTCACCCAAAGGGCCTGCAAAGGGGCCGAATGACACTCCCCAGGTAGTGGATGTGGCTGAATGTGTGCTGAATGAGAGTGTATTAGCAGACAATGACCCTGCTGTTTCCCCCAGCATTACGGGAAAAGAAGCACAGCAGTTGGCACTATTTACTAACAAGCAGCAGGTGGAAGTGCTGGTACATAACACACTGTCCAACTTGCTAGGTATTGATCACCAAGGCCGCCACCCAGTTGTTTCCCAGAGTGGGGGAGGTAAAGGTTACCCCATTTCGATCAAGAGGTCCAGTTCATGGGAAGAGATATGAGGTCCTTCACTGCAGACGGCATCTCAACAGAAGCAATGCCGGGAGTAGACACTTTGGGGAGTGGTACAGAGGTTCCCGGAGGGAGGCCAGCACTCGGAGGGAGAGAGTTTTCTAATCCCAACAAAGAGTCTCCAGAATTATCGGTGGGCCATAGGAAACAGATGCTGCTGGGGGAGTGGGGGGATGAGAGGAACTACAAACAAGTCGGTGTATAACAGTAAACTGAGCATCATACCATGGAGACAGCCCCACTTCCCGGATGACCCTAGCGTTATTGTCCATTACATGTTTACTTATGGGGGCTGAACTCACTAAATAGGTGGAGAGTCCTGGCTCTCCTGAATGAGATCCCCGGCTTCAGGTTAATCACTACGGCTGTTATCAAGCTGTTTTTGTCACACTCACCTGGGTCTCTGCCAGAGCAATGGAGTCCTCCGGGTTCTTCCTCTCGTAACCCCAGGACTGGGAAGCTGACCTGCCAAAAGAATGGGTGTTTAGAGGGGTTCCGTAAAAATTGACTTCCTAAACCTCCCTCTGCCCTCCCTGTGTCCCAGTCGAGTGTGTTCCCTTACTAGGGTGTGGCTCACCTTTTGGTTTAATGTGACGCGCCCTCCAATCTGCATCTGCAGGGGCACTGAAGTCTGGGAATCAGAGCTAGTTTCTTTGCTAGATTCAGACAGGTGTAGGTGCGAAAAACACTCTTCGGGGTTTGCCCAGTTACAGCACTGGGTATGTCTGTGAGTTCAATGAATGGGCTTAAGTCCAGGAGCCCACAGGTTAGTCCAACTGTGAGCGGAAGGTAAGTTCAATGGAAACCAGTTACTTCACTGGTTTGGGTGCAGGTTTCAAGGTGGGCAGTAGATTGGGGAAAAGCTGAGCGTTATAATGAGTTTGTTGTCTTTGCAGGTCTCAGAACGGGCTGCCAGCTGGATGCAGACGTGGAGAGAAGAGTTCTGCTTGTTTCGCCCCAAAAGGTAAGTTTCTGTGGTCGTGCAGGAGACTGAGGCTTTATTTGCATACGCGCACTTACTAGTTCTAACTTGTTTTCTTCTTTCTTCCGTAGGTCGGGTCCGGAGCGCTGAATAGCTAAAGATCCGGTCCGGAGTGCTGAAGAGCTGAAGATCGGGTCCGGAGAGCTGAACAGCAGAGCCGAGAAGAAATCTGCCTCGATCGCGAAGAAAACAGCTGATGGGAGATTTCTGGGTATCCGAGCGGTGGGAGAGCGAAACAGGTAGGGTTGTTCCAAGCTTCAGAACAGAGGAAAACAGGCAAAGATCCAGGCCGCGGTGAACGTGTGCTCAAGGCCACAGAAAACACACGAAGCATGGACCAATTCTTGGGTGTGGCTTATATAGGCAGCCACACCCATACACTAGAGTGTGCTTCACAGTTCCTTACAGTTCCTAGATGTCCTAAAGGCATCCATGTTGGGAGCACAGGAAGTGGCTGGAAAACAAGGCCTATGTGAATGGTGTACATTTTAATAGTCCCTCAGTGCATGTTTTGCTTGCCAGGCTTTCATCCATCTAGCCCCTACTTGTGCCTCAGGCTTTGCCCCATGTGTTTCTGTTATGTTACTGAGGTGTGGGTTCCCATGCTAGTACCCATGACAGTTGTATTTCATTTACCCTCAGCGTTATGACCATGTCCAAGTAGATTTATACTCTCAAACGGTTTACGAGGCACTACTGCAAGAGGTTGATGCCTTTAATAAATTGGTGTACGATATATTAAACTTCAGTGCAGATTTTGTGTACCCACATGTAAATGGATTTTCCAAAATAACGGAAAGAAAGGATCAGCAGGAGTCGAGGGAAGGGAAGAGTGAAAGCTCGGCAAAACAAGAATCAGATGATTGTAATTGAAGATGGCTTACTCTTCCTTTGCAAGATTCAATCTCCCAACTGCAAGCCATGAAGACAAATCTTTAACCATGATGAAAAGCGTTTGCTTCTATCCTGTTATTCACAAGGTTTTAGGTACTTGAGAAGTTGTTCCGCACTCTGCGCCACCCTTAAAAAATACTTCATCATTTGTATTCAGGAAACATGGCTATTGGTCCCCTTCTTTTCGGATGGCTTTGAGGCTCGCTTTCAACTGGCCTCTAGAGGCTGTTGTGGTAGATCGTCACAAGGTCTCATGGTTGCCATCCGCATGGGGGATAACTTGACATTTAAGGAGTGCATTAACATCTCTTGTTGTTGTTTGGCTGTTACCTTGGAGATAGAAGCTTGGTCTTCCTGCCAAAATGTGATTCTATTTAACATTCACTGGAATCCCAAATCTTATCTGCAGGAAACTCTTGATCTTATTAACTCTGTGATCGAGGAGCGATTGGTTGATATAACCGGTCTGAGGATTATAATATGGGTGATTTAAATGCAGACATCAAGAGGCGCGGGGGAGTGGGCCTTTGCTCTCAAACAAATTTGGAATTGCTAACATTGGTAAATGAGAATCACTGCAATCGCATGGAGGGGGATCTGCCAGACTGTACCAGAAAGAGATTGCAGGGTCAACTGTGGCACAACCTTTTTCTTAACTGGGGACGTTATTCAGTGAATGACCTCTTACATCCTTCCATGGATTCTTACACTAGGTCGGATGGGATAAGGTTTTCTATTATAGATTACATATTCATGTCAAAGTCTCTGATTGACACAGTTTTGGCTTTCAACTTAAAGAAGTCCTCTAGAAGTGATCATTTTATGCTTAAGGTAATCTTGTCAGGAGGGAATGTCATTCTTCCTCATAATACATATGAACACCCCCATTCTTATCAACAAAATCCAAGACTAGGATTATATGGCATACGGAAAATGTTGTAAAACAACGCTATATTCCTGGCAGATTTTTCTGCAACCAAAGTTGACACCTAATTGGCCCAGTATTCACATGAAAAATTTGGCTTGCCTATAGACGCTCTTATAAAAAAAGTAATAAAATCCTCCCATAACACCGGCATAAGAAAGTCGCACTCTCAGTCTTTTGACACCCTCTTACAAACAAATAAAAAGCTGAGCCGTAAAGTATTAAGGAATTTACTAAAATCTTCTTTGGCTTGGGACCTAAAATCAATTGCTATCAGGAAAGAGAAAAATAGACTAAACGTTTGGGTTAGGGGTCATCGGGCTTACCTGTACCAAGCCGATAGTGAAGCGCTATTTAAGGCACTGAAGAGTGGGTCATCTAGACAATTTTGGATTCTAATTAATGCACTAGAATGTACACAAAAATGTAGCCCTAACCAATGTTATTACAGCTGCACAATGGGAGGGACATTTTAGTTAACTTTATGCGGTTAACAAGTGCCCTCAGCGGGCAGTTTTGGGGGCGAAAGATCACCAGTGGGGTATTAACTTTACCATTGTAGAAATCAGAGCTCAAATTGGAAAAGCCAGCTCCTCAAGAGCTCCTGGTCCAAATCAGTTGTCGAATGCTACACTGAAAGGAAACCCGGAACTATGGGTAAAGGCTCACTATCTGCTGTTTTCAGATATAATCTCCAGTAAGTCTATACCCTCATCCTGGCATTTCTCCCTTATTGTGCCAATTTATAAGAAAGGGGATAGAGCTTCCCCATCTAATTCTAGGCCCATCCCCTTGCTCGATGCGGACTCCAAAATGTTGCGGGCATAGTTCTAAATTATATAGAGGAGTGGTCTGCGAGATGCAGCATTCTATCCTGCCAAAAAATCGGCTTTAGAAAAATCGATGGACACGGCGGTGGGGACCCTGTTATTAACAATCTTGCAAGTAAAGGCATGGAAAGCCAGGGGGCACTAGTGAGCCCACTTCCAAGATTGCTGCATTTGTGTGAGCTCCCGCAGGAACTCGGCAAAGGGGAGGCAAAACCAGGACTCATCAGCGACCTCGAGAGGCCAGCAGCTGGTGCAACACAGCCAGACAACCTCACAGGCAGTGGAGAGAATTTGAACCCCAGAGGCGCCCTGGCAATCGTGTACTGAGGGACTTGTCCCGGCCATGGGAGGCCCAGGCGCGCGGTTCAGTGTAACATTCACGTGAGTGCTTGTGCGCCACCCGGGCCCCTGCGTGCTGAGCTGTGCCTGCTGAGTGAGGGGCCGAGACAGAGGGGTTGTGAGCGGGCAGGTGGTTGCACCCCTGTTTGGAAGCAGAGGGGGCTGAATTCTGTCTGGCAGTGATGTTCCTGGTGCTGGAGCCGCTCGCTGAAGAAAGGTCGAGCAGGGCTGAGGGTGCGATGGAGGCGACAAGGTGTACCCCCGAGCCTGAGAGCGGCGTAAGGCCCCAATGTGTGCCCATGTGTGGGGGGGTCCTAAATTAAGGATTTGCCTGCCCCGGATCTGGAGTGTTGCGAGGGCGGAAGGTGAGGCCACACCCATGGGCCAGATCTCAGCTCTCGCTCTTTATGGCGTTGGACCCCACCAGTTGCATTACATTCAAAATACTTACCACCGCACACAAATGTATCAACCTGTCTGCACCCTCATACCTGTCTGATACACTAGCCAGATCTCACTCCACCAGACCAACAAGGCAATGCCACACCAACCAACTTAGGGTCCCACGCATCAAACGAGCTAGAGCAGGTGGAATAAGTTTCCCCTACATTGCCCCTAAGCTTTGGAACGCACTACCTAGCACGCTCAGAGCAGAAACCTCTCTCACTGCCTTTCGAAAAAAATTGAAAACCACCTTGTTTAACTAAGTCCTCTTCCTTTGTGTCGTTTACTCTTTTCTCCTCCTCTCCTGTAGCTACTACTCTTCTCTTGCAACTAAGTAATGACTTCATTGTATGTACAACACGTCATTTTCATATCTGTAACAAGCGCCACGATGCCCACTGGGCTGCCTGTGCGCTCAACAAATGCGAATAAATAAATAAATAAATAAATAAATAAATAAATAAGACAACCCAGATACCAAGTGAGTCTCCTGCACCGCGGCTGCCAAGCTTCCTCTTATCTACAACAAGAACGCTGCCCCCCCACCAGAACGGGGGAAAAAAAGCTAATTAATGGCCTCTAACGAGGTGAACCCGGGGACCGTTAGGTTCTGGACACATATTGCATGGCTAACCTGATGCTGCGCTGCAGCAGCCCCCATCCCCCAGCAACTCTCTGCATGACGCCTGCGGGCTGTGGGGCACCAGGAGGGGGCCACAATATAAGCCAAAAAGCAAAGGGGATTCCATTGGGGAAAACAAAACAAGGGAGTCAGCAAAAAGACTAGTGTACAGAGCGGGCGCCTGGGCCTCTGCACTACAGTTAGGGGGCTCCCCGAGACCCTTGTGAATCGCACAGTGGGGGAACCCCAGGCCTCCACCGACCATGTGCATACTGAGTAATTCCTGTGGCTAAAATCTGTCATAGAGGGCAGCAAAGCCACTAGCTCTTACCCAGGTCTGAGAACACCCGAAGAACCTGGTGAAGACACCGTGGAGGGGGGGGGTCTCTGTTCTGGGCCCAGACTTGGGATTGCCCCGGGACAACATAGCAGCTAGTATTGGCAGAAATGCAGTCAGGCTTTGCAGCCATTAATATGAAACTTGACGGGATGGTGTAGGTAGATAGAATATAAGAACGCATTGACAAAGAATGTTGCAGAACCACCGAGGTCATGAACAGAGTCAGTGCGCTTGAGGACGATAGCAATGATGTGACACAGGCGGTACAAGAATTGCGTAGAGAAGTGAGGGACATGAGAGACAAGAACAAGGATCTTGAGGCGAGATCGAGAAGGAATAACATCAGGGTGGAGGGGATCCCGGAGACGGTCACACAACAAAATATGTGGATATTCATGGATCGTTTGTGAAAGATTACCTACAGAGCACATCACTATCTTCTCAATTCCTTAAAGAAAGGGCGCACCGGGTGTCGCAAGTTGCCCCGAGACCGGGGCAGAGCCACCGTCCAGTGATCGCGAGGGTTCTGAACTACCGGGACTGTGATACCATCCTGCGAAGAGCGAGACAACTCGGGGACCTCACATTTGAGAACGCTAAGGTATCCTTCTATCCGGATTTTACACCACTGGTGCAGAAGGCTTGCATGTCTTTTATGGCAGCGAAGAGAGCACTACGAGAGCGAGCGATCCAATACTCCATGCAATACCCCACCAAGCTGAGGGTCCAACACAATGGGAGAGCCCACTTCTTCGCTGACCCAGAGGTAGTGCATCATTTCATCGAAGCCCTGCCGAAGTGACCCACCTGATCGTACAAAGAAGGCACCTGCGGCAGAACTTTGCCCGGCCGGAGCTCCCCCAGCTAAATGATCCAAATCTAGACTGTAGGTTGGAGGAACAGAAACTATAAATGGGGAGGTCCCGATGGGTCCTGATAACCCAATGCTAGACATGTAACGAGTTAGCCCAACTGCAAGCGAAAGACACAATTTGATGAAAGTCCTCCCTCCTGTGTCCGGAGAGGCAGGGGTCATTTGGGTGGCGGTGTCCAGCGCCCCTGGGCCGTTGCCCATCGTAAATCGGTTATTGAGGTATTTGGTTGGGGAAGTCACTGCAAGTTGGGGGAGGGCAGTGTGGGTGGGGGAGGTAGGGATGAGATTGGCCCGGAAGGGTGTGGGGGAGACGGTTGGTTGAGGGGCTGTCCAGTTGGCGACTTCAAGTTACTTCAAAAAGGTTCACATCTCTTCAAGGCAGCCACAGGTCAGTTAATCAGAAGGCTGAGAATGTCATACGAAACAGCCTTTCTTTTTGGCCCCCATTCAAGTGATGGCACATAACGTAATCAGCTGGAATGTGCGAGGACAGAACAAACCGTGTTAGGCCCGCAAGGTGGTGCAGTACTGGGAACGGCATGGGGCAAAGATAGTCATGTTGCAAGAAACTCATCTTAACGGGAAGGGGTATGAAGGAGTTGCTAGGAGCTTTAGAAACAGTAAATACTTCACCACATACTCAGCTTATTCGGCGGGGGTGATGACACTGGTGCACAAGTCATTGGGGCTCCGGGCTAGTGACGTAGTAGTCGACCCCATTGGGAGATATGTTATTGTTTCTGGATGTGTGGGAACCACGATGCTCACGCTAGTCAATATATATGGGCCAAATGTAGATAACCCTGAATGTTTCAATACCATGCTAGGACATTGACAAAAGTATCTACACACCAACATAGTGCGGGTGGGAGATCTTAATGTAACACTAGACCTGCGCAAGGACCGAAGAGGGGGTGGGGGGAGAGGAGACGATCCAAGGCTGCTGAGGTGGTGCTGAATGCTATGGATGCACTGGAACTGGGGGATACATGGAGGCTGTTACACCCAGAGGTGGAGGAGTTCTCACACCACTCCACTGCTCATAACACATCCGCTCGATTAGATTATATCCTGGCATGCCCCTACCTCGTACACTGCACAGAGGATTGTGTGCTGCTCCTGAGGACTCTCTAAGACCACTCCCGGTGCTGTGGTCCATACACCTGGACCTGGTATCGCCACACCCTCACTGGAGGTTTTAAACAGCTGCATTGTCGGACATAGTGTTCAGAAGCGAGATACACAGCCTAATTAAAAACTACTTCCAAGAAAACCAGGGCTCAGTGTCAAGGAAAGGAACATTGTGAGAGTTGTTCAAGGTGGTGTTGAGGGGTGGATGTATGTCAACAGAGATGGGAGTGTTAAAACGGATTCATAGACAGTTAAATGAAACTGAGATCAAAATAAAGAGGAGGGAGAGGGAGGTGGATGGGAACGGCATCCCAGACACTCTTGCTAAATTAAAAGAGTAATTAGACCGCTTCAAAGATCTAGCTGAACGGAAGGTGAAATACTTTGCTCGACCAGCAACGGCAGGCAGATATAGGAAAGACGGAAGGCCGGGTAGACATCTGGCGGCAATGGTACGACATGAAAGGGGTTATAGGGAGATTAGGGCTTTGAGAACGACAGAAGGAGAGGTCGTAGTGAGGTCGAATGAGATAGCGCATGAATTCCTGAAGTATTATGAGTCTCTTTACACATCGCGGGGTACACCGCCGAACACTGAGCTCGAGGAGTATATTAGAGAGGCAGCTCCGCGAGGCTCGGTTTCGGGGCTACTGAGGCCCTGGCAGTCTCCGTCACGGTCGAAGAGATACTTGGGGAGATACGACCCCCCCCTCTAAAGCGCCAGGCACAGACGGAGTAACTGCTGAGTTTTATAAGCAGTGGTGCCCCGAGGTGGCGCAACATATGCTGGGAGTGTGGGATGAGGGACTAACAATGGGATATCTCCCCCCCACGATGTGTGAGGCGGTAATAACGCTGATTCCTAAACCAGGCAAGGACTCTCTGAACTGCTCCTCATACCACCCGATATCCCTCTTAAATCTTAATACAAATATATTTGCTAAAGTGTTGGTGGACCGATTGCTCCCTTTTGCTACACAAATCATCCACAGGGACCAATCTGGGATCATCCCAGGGAGGTCGACATCATTGAGTCTCAGATGGCTGTTCGCAATACTAGCCCAGATAGATCCTAAAACAAAAGCGGTAGCGTCACTATTAGACATGGAGAAAGCTTTCGATTCCGTCGAATGGAATTACCTATTCGAGGTGCTTTCTCAGATAGGGGTACCAGCATACTATTTGAAAGTGGTACGGCTTCTATATGCTGACTCAAGCGCACAGATAGGTAATGGAGGCACGCAGTCTGTCCTCTTTAAGCTGGGCGTGGAACCAGACAAGGGTGCCCCCTCTCGCCTCTACCTTTTGCTATCGCAATTGAAGTACTGATGACTCTGCTATGAAAATTCCATGGTGATAGGGGTCTAGTGATGGGAGGGGCCAGTGAGTTAGTATCGCCGTATGCATATGACGCAATTAATACATTAAAAACCCTGACGTCAACCTAGCCCCGCTAACACAAGAAATAGCTGAGTTTGGAGTAGCCTCTGGACTCAGAATAAATCACTCCAAGTCCTCTCTATTCCCCCTAAATGAGGCCACTGCATGCCCACAAAACACAGAGGGTTACGGATGGGAGTAATCTGTGGTCACATATCTGAGGGTGAGGGTCAGTAGAAATGTCCACTCTCTACTGGGGGACAATCGTAAGCAATATCTACACATCCTAAAAACTAGCGTGGACAGATGGTGCAGGCTCCAACTCGCGCTTATGGGTAAACTCGCTATAGCTAAATGGGTAGTTATCCCCAAGCTCCTCTACATGTTTCAGAACATTCCGGTATGGCCAGGTGTGAGCTACTTCTGGGAAGTGTGCTGCCAATTGATTAAATTGGTATGGTACCCAAAAACCCCACGTATAGGATGGGAAACACTAACCCAACCATGGGAGAAGGGAGGTATATGTGCTCCAGATGTCGAAGTGTACTTCTTAGCGGCACAATTATCCTTCACACAGTTTGGATGCCTGGAGCACCCATGACACCGCATGTGCGCATAGAAAGGAGTTTGGTGTATTCATCCTCACTCCAGGGAGTGATGTAATCTGGTAGAATAATGGATAAGTGTAGGTTCGACCCGGTGGTTTGCACAGTGCACGCTTGGAGGCGCACTCTAGTAAAACCTGGTGTGGGACACCCTTTTGACCCAGGTATCTCACTTTGGCATATAGAGACTCTGGTGCCGACTTGCGATGACTCTATTATACAGGACTGGGGGGGAATGGGCATAGCCAGGTTGGAGGACATGTATTTGAGCGGGGTGTTTGTCTCTCTAGAAGGGTTTTTTGATAAAATGTGAGACAGCTTGCGTCGCAGACTACAGTACTTTAGGATGAAGGCGGCCTTCAGGGAATGGTCCCCGGTATTCCCAGAGATACCGCAAACGACCCCGCTATTGCAATACATCAGAATCTCCCCCGGATGCGAAGGAGTGATCTCAACAATATATAAGTTAATCCAGGCAGATTCACCCCGGGACCCCCTGCAGTGCAAAAGCAGATGGGAAGAAGACTCAGTGGTAACCCTCACTGATAAACAGTGGGAGATGTTATGTGGTACTACACACTCAGGTGCTTTTAGTTCCAGGCTGCAGCAAATTCAACTCAAGACCCTCCACAGGGCATACATCAGGCCTGCACGCATACATCAATTTGAAAATGCCAAACCCGCTAATTGCCCGAGATGCAGAGCCGATCCGGCAGACTTCGTACATATGCTATGGTCATGTAATAAATAGCTTGCAACCCTATTGGGAGGAGGCGACAGGGGTCATGACAAAAATGTTGGGGCAGAGTATTCCTTTTACACTGTTGTGCTGCATGTTTGGGTGGTCGCCTGGGGTACCTAAAAATCACCGAAAGCCATTAGCAACATGCATGATTGCGGCCAGAAGGTGCATTCTTATGAAATGGACAAGTACAACGCTCCCAAGGGTAAATAAGTGGCTGAAAGACTTACTCTGGCTTAGCGATACCGATAGTTAATACGCAACCCTCTGTGGAACGCAGAATCGACCAAAAAACATTTGGAATCCCCTCACAGCGTACCTGGTGACACAGGAAGACATCCCGAACTGACTACACAGAGTATGGTAAAATAAGAGCTCTACTGCAAGTTCCACCTCGAGTTGAGGTTGGAGCGGTAGGGTCAGATGTTGTGCTTGCAGGTTATGTCCGATTCTGAGTTTCCCCTACAGTGTAATTGCCTTTTGTTTAATACTATGTGCAATGATGTATATGTAAGGCTGATGATGGATTGATGTGAACCGATCAATAAAGAAATGTTTTTAAAAAAAATAAAAAAGGCATGGAAAACCAAGTGTACACTCATTTTTGTTGCAGCATTGGACCTCCCCCAGGCATTTGATCCTGTTGATAGATCAACATAATGGTGGAAATTAACCAACTGGGGCATCCCTGTGGGCTTTCTCTCTATTCTGATCCAACTACACGAGGGTTCGATGATGCATATTCAAGTTAATGAAGAAAGAGCATTATCCTTCCCCATAAACATTTCTAGTGGTCTGCGTCAGGGCTGCATATTTGCACCTACGCTGTTCAATCTTTATGTGGCCGATGCTGGAAGAGAATTGGAGAAGGCAGCATTTGCATCCCCTAAGATAGAGGGTCAGAGGTTTTTTTGGGTAGCTTATGCAGATTAGTTTTTGCTTTTTGATTATACTCCTAGAGGATTGCAGCACCTGACAACTGCATTCAGAGAATACATCACCGGAAATTCTCTAAAAATAATGGACATCCACATTGAGCTTTTCATGGTTTTTGAATCATGAGAGTTTAGAGGTTAGAGGTTAGAACTACTATGTTGTATCTGGGGTACCCCATATTTGCAAACAACAAAAAAGTATACTATCAGCAGTATTTGGAGGGGAAAGTGATCCAACAAATTTCCCAGATAAAAAGGTGGATTGTAAATATGGAACATTTTCGTTGCTTCCAGCATTGAGGTATTACAACTCTATAATACTTCTCCAACTATGCTATGGCCAAGAATGTTTTCCTTTGTGGTCAAGAGCAGAGCTGAGGACGTATGAAGCACGAATCTGGAGGCCCATATTCTATTGTATTCCTAAATCAGTCCTGTATGTAGCCATCTGCTATGAACTAGGAATGCTGTCTTAGAAGCCGGGTTGAGTGGAGAAGATTATGTCTTTGCAGAAAACAACACTCTATGCACGAACAGGAAAAGGGCTCCATCAGGGAGTTCCGGAGATGGGGTTTTTGTTGGAATTGAAGATTGAATGTAGCCTTATTTTGGGGAATCTGGGCTTAACTTTTGAATCTCTGATACTTAATGCTGGAAGAGTCAATAAATTGATACAAATATGCAAACTGGGCGAAAACTACGGAAGCTGTATTGAACACAAAACTGTTATCAAATGGTCTCACACTATAGAAAATGGGAGTGTTGGATTCATATCTCAGGCAATTCCCTAACAAGACAAAAAGAGCAGGGTTTATGTCATTTCGGTTCAATGTTATTAAGACATGGGAGATTCGCACTGGAGATTTTGAAAATCCATTGGATACATAGAATCTCTGTGCCACCTGTTAATAGAGTGTGAAGCACTCAGGAAAGAGCGCTTTACTTGTTTTAACACATTTTCTTCAACCTGGAAAGAGTGGATTTAAACCAACTTTGGTATAAAATGTTACACAGAGCTTCAGTCTCTTTGCAGATTTATCTGTTAAGATTTCTGAAAGATATGCAATCTACTGAAATAGGATGTAATGATGTTAACTCGCATATGTAGGAAGCATGTATCTGGTTATTTGTTTGTTAGATGCCAGAGTGAACTCTCGGATGAGGGGAATAAGCTGTAGATATTTAATCCTTTACTGTTTTTTATTTCATTATTAAGGAAATGTTGGATTCTTATGTACGCTGTAAAGAAGGGGAACATTCTGTTTTAGATGTGTTCAACTAGTGGATTTGTTTTAACTGATGCCATATTAATTTAACAGAGTTTGATTTGTTTATGGTATTTTTAGTATGATATTTAGTAACCATTGTAAAAATTGTGTTTTTCTTTGTATGTTAATATTTTTTTAATTTTCGTTTTATCTTTCTTTTAAACTTTTGTAAAGGTTATATTTTTAACCAAAACAAACAATAAATAACAAATAACACAGGCAGCATCGCCTTTTGGTCCATGGGATCCCCACTCAGGCCCCAGTGTTTTCCAACACAGGAAGAATATATTAACGCAGTGACAAGATAAATCTTGTTAGGGCAGGGGTGCAAAGTTTTGTGAGATAGGATTTAGAGAGGCCTTATCAAAACCTTGCTGAGAAAAGGCTTTATATCTTCACAGGGTGGCCAGATAATTCACCCCTTGCGAGATGTTGTGGTATCTGGACTTCTGCTCCAATTTTAACAGATGGAGCTCTAGCAATGTTGCCGATAGGGATTTAATTCCAAGTTCCTCAAAGTGCTGTGTTACCATCTTCCCCAATTCCCGTTACCAACAACTTTTAGAGAATTGGGTACAGAGTGTAAAGTAGTAAGGCTCAACACGGTCACGTCCCTTTTTACCCAAATTTCCAGGCCACTACCATCCAAAGGGAGAGTAGGGAGGGAAGCCCAAGTTCTAAGTGTGCTGGTTCAATCGGGGCACTTGACGGTAGGCCGAGCAAAGAGCGTAATATTTTTGTCTCTAATCTAGGCAGCCAGTCAACTAGACTTAACGGGCTTACTTCCAAAGCGTATAGTATGCTAGGAACAATTGACTGTCTGTATGCTCTGAACTTTGCCTCCGCCGAGTGTCCACCATGCATATCAATAATCTCTTTCAGTACCAGCCATTTCTTCCACGCCTTAGTGGTAACCCCTTCCCTTATGTATGGCAATGCCATTTTTGCCTAATTCTCATCATTGCGAGGTATTTATATTCTTGCATTTGTTCCAAAGTGACACCGCTTGAATTCCATTTAAAGGAGATGGCCCCATATGTTACTCTCCCCATGGTCAGAACCTTTGTTTTTGAACTGTTAGGACGAAGTACCTGCTCCAATGCAAAAGCATGAAAGGCCTCCAATGAGTGTTGAAGGTCTATGAATATCCGCTTCAGGATGACTGTATTGTCCGCATATGTTAAATAACATAGGGCTTCTTCTGTTCGATAACTGCTGGGGGCCCTGGGTATGTGCCTTTCTTAGTGCCATTACCAACAACGCTGTGTAGAGGTTATAAATCAGGGGCACTAAAGGGCACCCCTGTTTAACTCCTCTATTCATCGTAAAAGGTTTTGATAGAGTACCTTCCTGCGAAATTCTCACCCGAACCTCTGTTTTAGAATGCAGTAATTTTATAAAGTAAAGAAGTGAGGGATCTATGCCCCACCTTTCTAACTTGTACAATAATTTAGCTCTAATAACTCTGTCGAAAGCAGCTGAGTAGTCCACAAAGGAAAGGTAAAGAGCAGTGCCAGGGTAGTGTTGAGTATCTGCTATCAATGTCAGCAATGCGCAGATAGAGCGGCTAGTTCCACTTCCCTTACTGAAGCCAGTCTGATGGAAGGGAAGCAGGCTTTTTCTCTTCACCCACTCTACCAGGAGTTCCAACAGTGAAGTAGTGGCGATCCTAGCACTAGGGTTTCAACATTGCCAGAAGTCTGAAGTTTGCCGGAGGTTGTGGGGCCCTTTTTGTGCACCGAAATAAGTATGGAGGTTTTCCAGTTATTGGGTATAGTTCCCCTTTCGCAAATGTGTAGAAAAAGACATTGTAACAGAGAGCTCCACAATGGCGGGTCACTCTTTATCACTACATTACAAAGTCCATCCGGACCTGTAGCCATCGAGGGCTTCATCTTGGAAATAATCCCCTCAATGTCAGCTCCTCTTATATAGTCTGACACCATGGTGTCCCTCATTGAACCAGCCCCCTTTTGGTTCTCAAGTTCGACATCCTGTCAAAATAATTTTTCAATAAAGGCACCCCATTGGTCCTCCGCCACACCACAAACTTCCAACGCTGCACTGCCCCCCCATTACTACGAATCTAGGGCCAGAACCTCTGCATCTCATGTGTCCTGATCAATTTGTTAAAGAATTTCCAGGCAGCCGAGTTTTCCCCATGTTTGTAGTTCTGGAGCCAGGTTTTATATTTGGACCTAGCCCTTACCAATATTTCTCTATTAGTTGCCCAGAGGATAATCAGGCTTCTTTTGGTTTTCCGTATCAGGGAGTTTAAGTCCCTCTTTGCCTTATATATTCCCATGTCAAACCAACATCTAACTTCTCCTGGCTGGTCATCAACAACTGAATATCTTGGGGGGTCGGGGGGGGTGGATCGAACAAAGAAGTCCCCAACCTCCTTAACTCCCAGTCCAAACCCACCATGATTTCCTCTTTGCTTTGGTGCTGCGCCCTAATTGCATATCTAAAGACTTGTATCCTAGCCACCGGCCAGTATAGCCTGTTGCCTTGTTGGTAGACCATGGGGTTCCCTATCCCAGCAATACTGGATCTCACCAACTTCACCCTGCACTTCATCCTGAGTATGGTGTGATCACTACACGGGGCAGGGATATTTTCAAATTAGGGTATACATCTCTCTTACTAGTGTGTTAACAAATACAAAATCAATGCTACTGTTGTATATTCCATTAGTCTATGTTGTTTGTGCCTCTCCTTCTTCTACAACCAGGGAGGAGAGTTCAAACTCATCCAGAGCCTCTCTCAAGTCTAATGCCTTAATTTCCATTCCTTCCTTCCCTGCAGACCTTCCCCTGAGTGTCATACACAATTTACGTTAAAATCTCCTGCCAGGAAAATGCCCCCCTTGGGGAAGCTATTCCTCCAATTTCTAAGGGTTTCTGTCAGAGCTTCTCTTAGTCCCTTTGTTGTTTCCCCTCTCGGGGGGCCATATAGCATGGCCACCAATGTGGCTCCGACTCCCTGGAGTAAATTGGGGGAATAACCGCATAATAGGTTAAAATGAGAGGTCGCTGCCGGGAATTCTACTAAATTCATATACGTGTTTGCCCCAATACTCAATCCTCCCTTCGGACTGCCCTTCTCCGGGTGACTGGATAAACTGAGTAGAGTATAGCCATCCATTTCAAATTGTCTCATCAGCCAGGTTTCCTGAAGGCAAAATATTTCCGACCTCATTATCAATTTGAGTGCTGGCTGATAGTTATGGAAAGATCGGTATCCCATGGTGTTCCAAGAGACTGACTGCCAATGTTCTGCCCCCTCCGGAGGGCAATAAAATGCTTCTTTTATTGGAGACCAGTGCCACTGTTGCCTCCCATTTCCTTGTCTATCCCCACATGCCTCCTATGATGTCAGTTTCTGATTATTTAGGGAGGGTACGGTGGAGAGGGCCTGTTGTTCCTGTGGGTGGAAAAACAGAATCTCAAACCCCAGCTCCTTGAATGATGGAGCATTTTTGAAAATATTTTCTACCAGGAAACATGAGTCAAAAGTATCCAGTGCCCAGTGTGTTATGCTGTCGTAACGGGGGAGCTCCAGCTTACCTACGTCCCTTAACATGATAGATTTCAGATTTGGTACAAGATGGAGTAGTTCTAAAAGCCAGGAGAGATTGAGGAATGGGCTTGAGGAAGTACGGTTAATCTCCACAAATTTAACATAATGCAAGCTCTCTGTAGTAGTTAGCTCTGTCCTTCATTCCTCTTCTGACCTGTGTAGTGGGGCAGAGTTCCTCAACTCTTCTCATCCATTGGCCTGTTGGTACTTGTTAGGGAGAATTCTTAGAAATGTGCTAATTCTTCTCTACCTTAGAGACCCCCAGCAACTTTGCTGGATTTTGGGGACCCTGAAACAAGGTGAATAGAACGTGCTGACATAGAACGTGAATATGTTGCCATTGTGTGGTCTTTAAAGAAGTTTAGACCAGACTTGTATGGATCTACTTTTGTGATTCAAACAGACCACCAACCCTTGTGACAGTTAATGCAGATGAAGGGGGATAAAATCCTAAATTGTTAAGATGGTCAATCAGCCTACAGTGGTTTGATTTTACCATAGAACACAGGTCAGGGTGTAATCACCAAAATGCTGATGGCCTCTACAGAAAGTATGACCGACTGGAGTAAGGAGATTAACTCAGGGGTAGATTAAATCATCCTGTCACTGAGTCTTGGGGTGGGGGAGTGAGTGTTAGGGAGAATTCTCAGAAATGTGCTAATTCCTCTCTCCCTTAGAGACCCCCAGCAACTTTGCTGGATTTTGACGACTTGAAATTTTAACCTGGAGAGAGTGTTATGCTCACCTGGCTCCCACAGAGGCGTCGATCTGAACTGGACAGCTGCGGTCTCCACCAATGTAACGCGTAGTGCCGAGATGACGGACTGGACTGGCCCACCTAGCTTCGTTTGCTTGGCCAGTAGGAATATTCTTCTGCAAATGGAGAAAGGGAATTAACCACCCGTGGAGTTGAGCGTTAACCCCCCCCCCACTCCCGCTGTTCTCCCCACTGATCACCTTTGATGTCCCCTCTTATAGTCTCACCTGATGGTTTGGAAAGATGAGCTCTCCATCCTGCATTGAGCGGAGGGGCGCGTAGATAACCAGTTGCTTCACTGGCTCGAAGGAATTGGTGAGTTCCAGAACAATATTGACGCTGAGATTTCCGGCAAGACGCCGTAAGTATGTAGTTCGTAAGAGTTCAAATGTCTGACTTTCACTCTTGTCCGATTCCTTGCAGGTTGCAGCTTGACCCTAGCGAAGAGTTCCTCGTGGCAACCGGTAATATTCAGGTAAGGATTTGTATTATCCAACCCAGTTTGATAAAATAATGTCAACCTGTTGCTTTCTCCCTTATTCAGGCGCTGAGAGAAAGTATGAAGGGGCTGCACACAAATAGCCCCTAGCACGGGTTGTTGGGCTTGCTTGGAATTACTTGATGCCTGCTTCCGGGGTTGCTGGACTTGGTCTTGATCCCCGGGGGTAGGCATCATGACAGAGAGTGATACCCTTTTTCCCACTCTCTCATGTATTTTAATGTGATTTTGAACACTGTGTTTCTTTTGATTGTTGAGTCTGACAAACTCCATAGGCATCATCTTTTACATTGTGTCACACAGCACCTTCAGTGCAGTAGCACAGGGAAGTATTTCAGATTCCACAAAGGTTTAAATACCTTCTTTTGTATAATGTTCTGTTTCCAAGAGCAGTAAAGTGAAATTGACTTTACTTACATTTGTGACTTTCTAGACCCAGCACACACTATCTTACAATAGGGTGCTGGGGGGGTTACTTCGTATCCCCTTTGTCTAGCTTCTCATGTAACATTTTTATGTTACCCTCCCCTCGATGAATGGCTGGTGGCAGTGGTTTACTTTTAACTACCGTGGTGTGCATTTACAGCGGGCTCCGTTCGCAGCTGCAGTAAAGCACCCAAGGGTGCCATTTTTGTCAAAACGGCCCCGGTCTTCTTCTTTCGCCATTTCTTTGTGGAAAGGTCCTTCTTGAGATTTACTCTGCTCGCCAAACCAGGTTTGGTCCCTTTGTTCATTTTGTCTTTGGCTGAGGATTCAAGAGTGAAGCCAGCCTCTGGCTCCAGGGTGTCTGGCAGGGGCCGGAAGCAAGGGGGGTGCCCGAAACTCCCTGTGATTAGTCACCTAGGAGACAGGAATGCATTCTTAGGTGATTGGCTGGCTGGCCGTCCGGCAAGGACAGCCACCCTGCTGGGTGGCTGACAACTAGGCTAGAATGAATGGGAGAAACCTGCATAAAAGGCGAGTCTCTTCGCTTGCAAGGCAGAGTCGACCACTGGACGAAAGAATCCGAAGAAGAACTTGAAGAGGATGCCTGCTGCAACTCCTGGACCATTGGTTTGCCCGTTGAAGCCCTGCTGCTGTGCTGAAACTCCAATTTCCTTTCGAATAGACAAGCCCTGCAAGGATGACTTCTCCCCTTGAGTTGGTAGGACCAATCAACTCCAAATTAAGCCACCTGGACATCCTCTCAAAGCTGGTTGAATTTCCACTGCAGTTGCTGCTGGATCCGTAGAGCCAGGGAGAGGAACACCAGATCGTGTGCGTTGCTTTTAAGCTGGCCAAGTGCGCCAGGAAGATCCTCTGGACTCCCAGGAAGCAGGACTGACCGAGCCTGAGCAACCTCAACAGAGTGTTGGACCCCAGATGCAAGGAAAGCCCATCTCGACAGCCAGGAACCACAGTGTTGCTATTTGCAGTAGACGCAAGGAGCTGAAACACCAAAGTGCCACTTGTTTGAAGATTGCTGGTTGCGGTCAGTGACCGTCCCATTGCAGTGCAGGAGTCCCCAGAAGTCCTCCCTCTTGACCCCAAAACTCAGGCCCAGGAACTCCAGGATCTGCAGAGCTGCACAGGAACAGAAGCCATCTGCTGCACTTTTCTTCAACCTAAAGGGACCTCTTTTTGTGTAACCTCACTTGTCCTCATTCGAGACTTGTCTTGGTTGCATCTGTAGAGTTGCTAACAGCTTCTTTACCTCACAAGCCTAATCAGCTTGTGGCCCTACTTTGATTTCTTCTATTCCACCAAGACTTCTAAAACATTGTGCAAGACTTTTTTACTTACCTGAAAGAAGTGCTTCAGTTCACCTTGACTTTTTCTAACTTATCATTGGCTGCACTGACTCCCTGAATGACTCTTCGCTCTTCTGCTTAGGTGTTGTGTCTTCCTTCCAGGAAAGGGTTAACTGACTTTGCATTGAGGGGTTATTTTGAAAGTACTTACCTGCTTAAGAATAATTGTGTGAATACTTGTCTATTCTGAAACATCTCTTCTTTTGACACTCCTCTCAATAATATTCTTAATGCAACAGTGATTTATTAATGTCCCCAGCACCCTAAGTATTGAAGTCAGCTGAGGGTGTAGGTAGTGTCTGTGGGCCATCCCAAAAGGGTATGTGCTGATTTTAGAAAACTAAGAGTGTATTTCGAAAGTATATTTTGTGTTGCTTTATATTGCCCCCTTCGGAAGAAGGCTTACTCTGACTGTTAAATTAATTAATCATTGTTTAATCAAGAGATCTTGTGTGTAAGAGTTTATTTGGAAACTTGTCACTGTGAATCTCTCTGTAATTCCCCTACAGCTCACATTGACCCCTCTTGAGATAAGCCTGGCTGATCAACGCGCTACCAACCTGTGTAGTACAGACTTATACCAAAGGTTGGGTTCCTATTTCCAGGAGGTCAGGGTTTTTGTAGTACCCCCAATGGGTACTGCATACAATCTTGCCCAACAGGGCTGCAGGGGCAGATTTCCCTATCTAGGCGTGGGCTGTTGGTAGTTTGTTTATGGAGTTCATCGAGGCTTGAGTCTTGCACCCCTGATCCACTTCCCTCCCCTCCAGTTCTTCAGAGTTTGTGCCATGAGTTATTCCTTGGAGGCTCTCCCCCGTTTGGGTTGGAAATTTGGTATGCCTTTTGGTAGCTAGACAGTCCACTTCTACACTGTGGGCCTCAATACAGGTGGGCAGGGCAGCTTGGCTAAGGAGTGCAGATTTACCATTCCTCTTATCAGGAGCTATCCAATTGTCCAGAGGTCCCTGCATATGTACCCTCCTAACTGTGCCATCCCCCATGTGCCGGTATACAGTCTTTTTGCCCATCACCTTTTTAGGACCCCAATCTGCACCAGTTTTTGCAGTGGTTTCAGGCTTACTTTAAGTGGATTGTTCTGCAATTTCTTCATTAATGGTAGCCGTCATTTATTTAGTTTTCTCTTAGGAGGGGTTGTCGTGTTTCCAGGAGCGAAACGTCTGCACAAAGGGTCTCCAGGGCATCACTCTCAGAAGCTGCACAACATAGCACACTCCCGGTGGCTGAACAGCTAGGAGGGGGTGGATGTTTCCCTCCCCTATGTCAGTCATCTCCCTCCCTTCCAGTAGTTCTTTCCCGTTCTTGCAATGGCGTAGGGGATTGTCGGGCAGTAAGGTATTGCTATACCAATGTTTTGGTGTGGCTTGCATCTGACTTGCAATGCCAGATGCAACTGAATCCTGACTTGCCAACAACTTTGCTACTTGCTGCTTCCAGTAGGCACTGCATACCGTGTTCACTTTTTCAATCACTTCTTCTCCAAATCCTACCAGTCCACCTGCTATAAAGCTCATTGTAGTCTTTTGTAGTCTTTTGCCATCTGCTAGCCACGAACATCACGTCTTCTAATTTTAAACATGGTCTTTGCAGGCACTGTATACTTTTGGGATTTTGGGCACATTGCTGTTGATCAGGGTCAATTACTTCGAGGTGCACGCTTCCATTGTGGAAAGTACTTTACAACCTGCACAAGGTCAGATTGAGTAATCATTGAGCCTTCACAATCAGAATTTTCTGTGGCAGTAATACCTTGGTAGCGCCCCGACGAGTGTGGAATCAAGGAACACACATAACAGCTTCCATTTATTTTTGTTTCCCCACTGAGCTCATCTCTGCATACCAGCTATTACGTAACTCTGGATGGTGCACATCCTCTATTATATCTAACCCAAGTCCTTGGTACTGATAATACTTGGCCGTTCTAGCTTGTCTTTGAAAATGGTACAGGCCTCTAAAAAGTGACACACAAGAAAAAAAGTATGATTTGCTATTATGTTAGAAACAAATTAGGAAATAACGATAACATGAGTACATTTGCAAAATTCCCCATAGGTTGCTGGGTGACACATGTATCATTAGCAGATGCATTTGGTTGTATATCGTGGACCGCGGCTGCAGTATTAATAGCTGCAATCATATTTGCAAAACTGTAATTTATTAAAGAACCATTAGTAAAAGATCCATAAGTAAAAGTTGCATTTCTTTCCCCCCCCCTTTTTGTATGACCACCCCATATAAAACTACACCCTAAATATATTCCTAGTCCAAACATAGAAATAGCAAATATACCAGCGACCCAACGCATTAAATATATGTACCTGGGGGAAAACCCAGTTATAACAGAATCTTTCTGAAAACGCGAATGTTGCTTTTCATAGATGGAGTTGTTGGATCCATGTCCATCCATAGTGAGGTGCATAGATTAGAAAGAGGCAACAGAAAGGGAAACAATGGGTAGAGAGAGTGAAAGAGAGAGAGAGAGAAATCTCTGTCAGTGTAAATAACATTTAGCAGCATTTTTATTGATCATAGAGGTAGGCTTGTAGCAGAACTTTGAAAAGATAAAGTTGAAAACACATTAGGAAGAAAACAGAAGTCACTGTGCAGTTACACGTGGTTCTTTAGAATTATTACAAGGAGAAGAGTTTTTACTGGCAGGCCCTTAACATGTGGTGTTTAGTACTGTACTGAGTGTGAGCGGGGAGTGTGGCCTAAAGTTCCTTGAGAACATCAGATAAATGCATCGTAATTCACAAACTTTTACCGCAGGAGAAGTAGCATTGACAACATCAAAGGGGCCATAATAACTAGGTTCAATCCACCAGCAGACAAAGTTCTTAACAAAGACATGGTCACCAGGGAACAACTGGAAAGGAGGCAACGTCGGTGGAGTATCAGATGCACCGCTGGTCGTCTCTTCAGTCGTGGCAGCGCAATCTGTTTGATACATTTTATGAATCTGGTTATGGCACACAAGTTGCTACAAAATTCATCCGCTAGAAAAGACACAGCCTGATTGGGGATAGGGGAATGTGCATGCGTCCCCCCTTACCACCTAGTGGGGTGATACGTGATGATCCTTACAGGGTTGCGTTCACATGCTAAATAGAGCGAGAGGTAAGCACTGCACCCAATTTTTATTTTAGGTAGTGCAAAGCTCAGACAACTTGCTCTTTAGAAAGCCAGTTATTCTCTCCACAACTCTGTTGGCTGGGGGGGTGGTAATTTGTACACATTGAAGGCATGCGTCCCCAACCAGCACGATCCTCCCCGCAATGAGAGACAATAAAGGACTCTCCCAAATCGGGAATAAAGCCAGGACAGAGTGCGGGTGAGCTTAAATGGGAGTTTATCAATTAGAATAGGGCATGCAAAGAACTCTGCAAAACTCCGAGAGCGCTCTGCCTGACAATAGCAAAGACAGGCGTATATATTTACAAAAAACGTCATAAGAACCTACACACTATAGGGGGCACAAGTTCAATGGGATTGGGTGGCGACGACTAACTATAGGTGCTGCTGCGATGTGGTTGGCTTTGGCTGGAAGACGTCACTGGTCAGCCTCGCGGGTTGGGCTGGGCCTGGCAGGTTGGCCGGGTTCATCCGGGCGGTGTTGTTGTGCCATCGTGGCCAGTGTCAGAGATGAATGTCCTTTCCTGACTTATTTGCCCTGGGCCATGCACACCGCAGTCATTCAGTCATTGCAATATTATCTTCTTTAGTAAATCTTCCAATAGGTTATTCTACAGGTTAATGCAACACAGGAGGAATGTACCTTGTGAGGGGTCTGGAGGTAATACGTCAGGACATGGTTACCAGTGTCCTGTTGACCGGGGCTATAGGTCGAGGGGCTAAGCTTCAGGGCCTGGGACGGGCGGTACAGGTCTTTCTGCCTTGTTAGAAGTTGTTATGGATGTTCCGCTGTGTGTTGTCAAAGTGTTGGGTGTCCTGATTGCACAGGGCCATAAGTCTAAGATGGTCCGGTGGGCTATGGGGTTTACGAGGGGGCGCCGTTAGAAGTGTGTGTTCAGGCAGAGGTTTACTGCTGTGCTGTAAATAGTGCAGGTGGCGGGCCGTGGCCTTGGGTGCTGCCGAGGGGGCTACAAATCTTTGAAGCGGCTCCAGTCTGGTTGGGGGAGGTGGAGTAGCGCAGCGCGGGCCTCTGCTCTCATGTCTTGGCAGCCTTCGCAGGGTGGGAGGGGGAACGGCCTTGCATGCATTTCACAAAGGTATCTCCCTCGTGTGTTGCCGATTTTAGGTAAAAACATCACAAACATTTGAACACTCTATAATACTTATTCAAATCATTTTGAAACATGCATTTAAACTTTGCTGGATGTGTTTCGATTATACCCAGTCTGAGCACCTTATTCATACACTATGTCTTACAACTAAAGTAATTAGTTATATGCATATACATTTGCAGTGAGTGAGGTAGTTCTAGGGTTGGTGGAGTACATAGAAAGTAACCCGCCACTGTACGTGGCGGAGATGGCACATGAGGAGCCTAGACATACACGTGTGACGAGTGCATTCTCGCACACTCTTCACATGTGTCATGGGTATGGTTACATTCGTTTTCTTGTGTACTCTAGCAGCATCAGTTTAGTTGTGGTGCGGGACCGCGTGGCGTCGGGCTTTCCGTGGTACTTATGAAGAACAATCCCCCGCAAATGCTTTCAACATTTGTACACCCCTGCAGGGGTGTGGGTCCTTCACGGCTGGTGTCATGTACGATAATTACACAATTTCACAGATTTCTTTAGTAAGAGTGGTTGTATGGAGAGGATACATGTGTTAAAAGTGGTTTCGTACATTCATATTTGGGTACCTGTCTGCTTTCAGCAGATGACCATTCTACAGATTTTCCCATCGCCCAGGCCTTGCTGACCGGGTCATCGTGGAAGCAGCGTTACACTGCGGAAGGTGGACTGTTACAATGTTAATGTATTACGCTAGATCATGCCCGTCTTGTTCGTGGGAACGTGCTTGCAGCGGATCTACCATGGTGCTGCGGAGACAGGGAGGACTGAAACTATCTGAAGGTTGGGGCCGTGCTGCAGCGCGCTGAGCTCACACCATCTTTAGCAGACAGAAAATGGTTTCTGAGGCCTAGCTAAATTTAATACGTGCGGGCAATGTCTTCAGCAGGTGAGCCATCCACCACCTGGGCCCTGGTGGTAGGAGGGAACGCCCGATGAGCCATGGCCCTCACCCGGGGTGGAGATGTAGGCAAGGGGGGGGTCTTTTGGACCACTCCTCCCCTACATTTCCCCCCTTTCGTTACTTAAGTAACGAATACTTTAACTCCTCCAACCTTCTACACTCCGCTTCGTCCATCACTGCCTCGTCCCATGCAGGTGTGCCTTTTATGGGCATCCATGCTCTGCACACCCCCCGTAAGCTTTCCCCTCTTCTGGCATATTCATCTGGGGTACAAGTCAGGTAGATACATCCGCCATCTCCCGCCAAGTCTACCCACACCTCCTGGTACCATTCTAATACACGGGGCTCTCTGATGGTGGTGTGCCATGCTTTATCTATGATATCTTTGTCGTGATAGATAGGCACTAGCTGATATCTTGGTGTGTAATCCGTTCCTGTTTGGACCTGTACTTCCTGCATGTTTTGTATTGTCCCACGGGTGTTGCCCATTGTCACCATCATCATTGCACCATTTGGTACTGCGTTAGCACAAACTCGAAGACCCACCTGGCACAGGCAAAAAATTAAAAGGAGGAACACCACAGCTGGCATCAAAAACTTCACAGTTGTTCCAAGCCATGAGGGGACCCAGGAGAAGATGTTATCGAACCATGTACTGTCTTCTGCTCCGCCTTCCATTCTCATTTTTTCTCCTAGGTTGTGGACTGCCTCGATCACATGGGACAGGGAGCCATTTTCTGCGTCTTCGGAAGGTACGAAAGTGCAGCAGGCACTTCCGATTTTTCGGCAAACACCTCCATCCATTGCTGTCAACAGGTCCAGGACATACCTGTTTTGCATAGTCATCAGTCGTAAAGCCCTTAGTTCCACTTTGATTACGTTAAACCCTTCTTCAGTGTCGTTCGCCAGCTGAATCAGTTCCCAGCGTGTTATCTGGAGCCATTTTGCATTTGCTCTTGCTTGGACACTTGAGACCAGTGAGGCAAAGAATGTTTCTGCTGAGCTGAATAATCGATATTTATCTGGGATCTGGGCCAATAGTTCTGATGATTCCTTTGATATGTAGTTTGATGCACGTTTGTTACGGTTCAGCATTTCTCCCTTGTTTCCGGAAGACAGGACATACATTTGTGACTCCGCAGTTGGTTGGGCTGCACTCTGTTGCCGGCGTCCCGGTGTATTGTTGTTCCCGTCAATGTGGCTTTCTGGTATTACCATTAGGGCTGAGTGTAGAGTGCCCATTGAGCAGCTGCCACTCCACGACGGGGGAAGGTGTAGGTATGCCTGGTTGCCGCATACCCAGTACGTGTCCATAAGGGCCGCTGTCCCTTTTCTCAGATCTGGGATGGTGAGGGTCTTGTTACAGTTCTTGTTTGTTCCCATGGAGGTCTTCCCCTCCCCTTTAAAACACAGTTCATAGTCTATTTCGCTCTGTAGTTTGAAAGGTTTTTCAATGGCGGTTACCCAGGTTAGTTTTGAAATGTGTTCCTTCCATACTGGTGTGCATGTTTCTTCTATCCACTGCAATTTCTCTGGTGCCACACCTCTCAGTGCTTCCGCTTTGCACATTACTTCTTCATCCTTCCACTTGTTATCAGAAAAAAGTGTCCCTTGTATTACAAAAAATGGTTCTTTCAAGCATACTACCCCTGCCGTTTTTGGGTAGCATGTTTTCTCGTTCTGCAGCATTTGAAAAGTAACTTTGTGTGCCTGGAAGGTGTTCTTAATCCTACATAACGTGAGATGAAGGAGACATTGGGCATCTATAATTGGCAACTCTTTGGGTAACAATACTTTGGGTGTACCTGAAGCGTGAGGGATGAGGGAGCAGACATAACAGCTCTCGTTTGTTGTTTGTTTAGCTGTGGCACTCATATCTGCATACCACTTATTTGTTTGGTGGGGGTGTCGTGGGTCTTCCATCTTATCTAGACCTAACCCATAGTACTCATCATACTTCCTCCTCCCTGCTTCCCTCTTTCGTCTGTTGTTCTTGTTCCTCATGTACTTCCCAACTTCCTGGGCGAAGGATAAAATAGACCCCCCTCTCTCATTCCCGCCCCCCCGCGGCCCATTCATCGTATAAAATTTCGTGTGCTGCTATCATTTTTTCCTTTTCGTCCCTGAGTTTATCTTGCAGGTTGTTTTTTAAGACGGGGGCAGGTTGACTGGTGGGGGTATCATACAACCACGATATGGCAGACGGATTTCGGTCATTTAAGCTGCGAGCATTATACCTATACATCACTGGTGGAGACACTGTGTTGTTTTGCATTCCACCCTGTGGCTCTTTCTTTTCTGATATGACAGCATTGGATGGTGTGGTGTGATAACCCCATACAAGTTTAGTTCCATCCCATACCAGAAAATCACCTTCTCTCGTATTGACACTTGTAGTTACATTGGTCCCAGTGGTGCTGTTGATCCCAGTGCTGTTAATCCCTCCCCCCTTGTTCATCTCGATAGAGATGAACGCGACAAACCAATATGTAACCAGGCCAAACATTAGCATAAAAAACATCGTAATGCACACAGATAATCCGCACTCATACGAATATCTACATCTCTCATTTAATAATTCTCTCATTCAGCTAATTCTATCCGTTGCAGGCTGCCTGTTAGATGCCATTGTAGTTCCTGTTTGAGATACAAAAGTGCATTAAGTGCATGCATGTAAACATTTTGTTGGCACCATTAGGGCCGTTATATGTTGACGGGAAATGGAAGCGGGTAGGGTTGTAGGGAGGGGAATTCACAGACAAGGGTGTTAACAAGTTATAATTTGATCATTTCATCAATCACATAATAGGATAAAACACAACAAAAAACAAATAGACAAGAGAATGCAACAATACTTCATCAGTCACTTTCCCATTCGTGTTCATTGCTGAAGCACACACACAAGTCGATGTTCAGACATTTTGTTCAGTTAAATTGGTTGCTGTTGTCTGTGCCTCCTCATCTGCCTCCTCTTGCACATTATTATAAGCTCTTCGCACATCTGTCAAGTGTATCCAGTACCGCAAGCCCTTCACTTTTACAGCTGTGGGCGTGCAGAACACTACCTCGTATGGGCCGTGGAACCGTGGTGCATTCCATCGACGCACAAAACTCCTGACATATATTAGTTCGCCTGGCATTAGCTGTAGCTGCTGCTCAGGTTCTGTGACAGACCCTGTTATGTTTCCCTCCTCTCTAGTGAAGGGTGGGGAGAGCTGCCGTGATATTACGCGCGCTGCCCTTGTTAGTTTTTTCAAATAGTCCGTGAATTCCTCTCCTAATATAGCGGCGCTTCTGTGTGCATCTGAGTGTTCGCGCAGCGGGGAGTGTGCTGTGTGCATTCGTCTCCCAGTCACAATTTCGTGCGGGGACAAATGGTGATCTTTACTTGGCTGATTTCTCAATTCAAATAGCGCAAGGGGCAGACAGTAGATCCAGTTCTTTTTCAATGAAAAGCAGAGTTTTGATAGCCTGCCCTTTAGCAGTCCGTTCATCTTTTCCACTACGCCATTACTTTGAGGATGATAAATCGAACACAATTTGTGTTTTATTCCCAATAATGCAGTTACTTCCTTGAAAAGTTCATTTACAAAATGAGTGCCATTGTCTGAGCGAATCACGTCGCATCACGTTGGCATCAGGCCGTGCACATGGTCCAGCTTCCACCCACCTTGAGAATGGGCACACAACCACGATCATGTACCGTGCGCCATTACACCTTTCCCCCATGTCTGCGTAGTCTATATGCAGTTCTCTGAATGGGCCAGTGGGTTTAGGAATTGTTCCCCGGAGTGTGCGTAGTGTCATTCCTGAATTATAGATCTGACATGTTGTGCATTCCATTGCTAATCGAGATACATGCTCCTGGAGACAGGGCACGAACCAATCTTCCTGTATTTCTGCTGCAATGTGCTGTTTGGTATTATGTGCGGGGAAGTGTAATTGTTGAAACGCAATTTCAAGTAACTGGATGGGCATCACCACCTTCCCTGAGTTATTTTGCCGCCATAGCAAGTCTGTTCCCGACCTGCTGCACCCTCGTTTAGTCCACATCAATTTTTCGTCTGCGCTAGCGCCTTCCTGAAATTCTAGTATTTGTGATATGGGCATCATGTTGTACCCTTCTGGGGGCTCTTCGTTTCTCTTATGCTGAAGCATGTACTCACCTGCGTCATATTTCTGAAAATAGGAAGCCTCCTTGGCGGCAGCGTCCGCTGCCGCGTTCCCCAGAGACACAACGTCCGTGTTGGATGTATGTGCTTGGCATTTTACTATTGCTACTGCAGTAGGGTTTTGTAGGGCCTCAATTAGCTCTTTCAACAATTCCGCATGCTGTACTGGTGTTCCGTCTGCCCGTCGAAATCCCCTACGCCCCCATGTTGCTAGACCTCCATGTACTGTCGTCGTCATGTAAGCTGAGTCTGTGTATATTGTCACTGCACAACCCTTTGCTGCATGTAGTGCTTCTATGAGCGCAATCTGTTCTGCTGCTTGTGCGGAGTAATGTGAGGGGAGGCGGTATTGTACTAGTGTTTCATACTCACCGTCTTCTAACCTCACTACTGCCATGCCAACGTGTTTTTCTCCCGTGTCCACGTCAATTGATGCAGACCCGTCCACGAAGTACACTTCCCCCTCGCTCAGAGCGTTCTCACACACCACTGTGTCCTCCCCTCTTTCTCCTGTGTAGGTTGCGCAATCGTGGTCCTGCATGTCCTCTAGTGTGCACGCTTCTGTAATGAATGTGGCAGGGTTCACTGTCTTACATCTCACTACATGGATATTGGCGCTAGACAATATAATCTCGTAGGCTGTCGCCCGCTGTGTTGTCAGTGTGCTCTTTGACCTCTCAAGTATTGCAAATAATGAATGTTCCACAAACAATGTCACAGGGCAACCCATTACTATTGTGGCACTTTTCTCAATCGCGAACGCGGCTGCAGCGAGTGATTGCTCGCACGCGAAATGGCCTTGCATCACGGCATCCAAAGTACCACTATAGTAAGCCAATGGCTTGTGTCCTAGGGACGTCTTTTGTGTCAGTACAGCTGTCATGAGTGTTCCTTTGCATTGTGAAAATAGGTAAAATTTGCGTCCATGATCAGGGTTTGCTAGCACTGGAGCGCTTGAAATTAGCTCTTTCAATGATTGGAATGATGTGCTCATTTCTTCTGACCATTCTATTTTTTTATTCTCCTGTTGTGCTTCCTTGAGTGCTTGTAGGAGGGGCCTCGTGTATGCTGCGTAATCTAATATCCATGCTCGGAAATAGTTGCACATCCCCAAGAATTTCTGCATGTCTTTCACTGTTGTGGGTTCTCCTACTGATCTTATTGCTTCTACCCTGTCGGGAATTATTCTTTTTCCATCTTTTGATATGAGCTGTCCCAGGTATAAGACCTCTGTCAGGCAGTACTGTAACTTTTCCTTGTCTACCTTGTACCCCTTGTTTGCCAGTAGGGTCAGGAGCGTTGTTGAATCCTTTCTGCATGTTACCTCGTCATGTGCACACACTAATAAATCGTCTACATACTGAATAATCGTACTCTCAACTGATAGGTTTCCCAAGTCTTCATGCAATATGCGGTTGAATATACTCGGGCTCTCACAGTATCCCTGTGGTAGTCTGCAGTGTTCATATCTTTTACCCCCCAGTGTGAATGCTGTGAGGTATCTACTCTCTTCAGCCAGGGGTATTGAGAAAAATGCGTTTTTCAAGTCTACTACTGTGAAATGTGATGCCACCTTTGGGATGCTGCATAGTATTGATGCAGGGTTCGGGACTAGAGGGAACTCCTTCTGAATTACATCATTGAGGGGGCGTAAGTCCTGTATCATCCTCCAAGACCCCCCTTTTGCTTTTTTGATTGGATAAATATATGTGTTACATGGGGAGTTTGAAGGCACTATTATCCCTTGTGCTAGTAGTGCATTTATTGTTTCTTTTATCCCTTCTTCAGCTTCACGGGACAATGGATACTGTTTAACTCGGGGTAAGATTGCTCCTTGCTTTAGTTTTATTACCACAGGTTGTACTCCGTGCAACAGCCCTACATCATGGGGGCCTGTTGTCCATAAATTGTTTGGTACGAGCCTCATGTCGTCATCAAAAAATGACGGCGGTGCTCCTACCACTGCCATCAATTTGACGGGGGTTTCCCTGGCTTGAATCAAAATGTCACAGGGCATTGCTATTTCCATTACTATCTCACCATCCCCTTCTGTGTCTGAAAAGAGATCCTCATCTGTTAACTCCCGTAGGGCGATGTTGGCGTTTGTACACAGCACTGTGCGCCACTCACATCCTTCCCTGTCCACTCCAATCACAGCGATCCTTTTCGCTGATACCTGTACAGCGTGCAAGTCCAATGATACCACTGATCCTAGTGCTGCGTTGGGACACACTATGGGGCGGAAGAGGAATTCCGCTGGGATCCTCCAGTCCATTCTTCTTAGTTCTGGGATTATGAGGGCCAAAGTCTTTAGCCCTTCAATGAACATTTCCTCATTTTGTGGCAGCCCTCGTATTTCCTGTGTGGTTGTGTAGGCTTGCACTACCAACATCGCACGCAAGGGGCATATCCCGGGTGTAGAGCACACTATTCCCCTCTCGGTAAATGATATAGTCATGTTAAGTTTACTCAGGAGATCCCTCCCTAACAAATTTATTGGGGAATGTTCGTAATACAGTAAGGGTGCCTTCACAGTTTTACCCCCCACTGTTACATCCAAAGCTTCGGTGTAAGGAACTTCAATTACAGCCCCAGAGAACCCCTGCGTCTCTAACTTCCGGTTAGATAACGGGAACCGGCCCTCTCTGATACATGATTTCTCCGCTCCCGAATCAACCATGAATATGAACTGCTTGTCTCCTATCTGCGCCCCTACCAATGGTTCCTCTGCTGCATTGTAGGTGGTAGATAGAACTGGACACGCAAGTGTTCTCTGTGGGCTGTCCTATGCGGGGTGTCTCATCGCCCCCCCTCATTAAAGACACTTCCTGACACCACTGACATGCCGTTGTAAGGTGCTGGTGCAGGGGCCCCGTTTGCTGTTGTCGCGAAAGGGTTACCTGGCGTGTATTGCATACTGTCATTGTTTTGTGGGTGGTTCTGTGTTCTATACTGGGGTCCCTGTTGCTGGCCGGCATTACCTTGGCCTGGGTTTCTTAGTTGCTGTTGTCCCATTGGGAGACCATATGGGCTTCCCGGATGGGGATGGCCATATTGTTCTACCTCTTGGAACCCGTTGTTGGGTCTGCTCCTGCACTCTCTAGAGTAATGCCCCCATCTCCCGCAGTTCCAGCAACTTCCTTGCGCTCCTCTAGGACCTTGCCATCCATTTCCTCCCATTCCCCCGTACCCTGATCCACCTCCTCTTCGGCCCTGTACCCACCTCGTCCCCCTCGAGGGGTCCACTCTTGCCACTGCGGACCTCCGCCTTGCTCCTGCTCATTCCACTGCCGCTGTCCTATTCCCGCCCAATTAGTTGCCACCCTTCCTTGTAGTGCTATCAGCCCCTCCTCCTCATCGTCTCCCTCCCTGTTGTGTGGGAGCGCGGCTACTGCCGCTGCAACCTTCACCAACTTTGTCTGTACTAACTTCGCCTCGTCTGCCAATCTTTTCTGCGCCACCTCCTTCTCCCTCTCCTTGATTTGTTTACAATGGTGTACTATTATGCTCTGAATCTCTGGCCATCCCTTTGCTTCAATACCTGCTATCTTGTCGAGCGCCTTCTGCACTTCCTTTGGGAGCCCTCTTTTTATAATGAAGTAAAATAAAGATGTCGATTGATACCAGGGCGTGCCCGTTTCAGCTCTCCACATCTCTTGGACCCGAAAAATGTAATCCATAGCCTCCTCCCCGTCATTCATTGTACACTGCATCACTGACTGTAAGTCCGGTGTATCTGGGAATGTTTCGCGTAAAGCATCCCACACCCTGGCACGCACTGTGTTAAAGGAGGCCCCATCATGGCGGTCACAGTCTAATGTTACTCCCGGGAAACCGGCCTTAACCCATACTCTTTCAGCCTGATCGCCCACTGCTGATACGAGCAAACTCTTCACATCCCCTATAGCTAGGGGTACCCCGGCAGTGTGTTTCTCAAAGGCGTATATCCACTTGCTTGCCCCTCCTGATAACGGGGGCAATAGCTTTAATAAATTGGCTTTATCCATCTGAGCCCATGGGATGTAGTTAGGCCTCCCTCCTCCCCTATGTATCAATGGGAGCTTTAGCCTTCCTTTTGTCGTTGCCTCTACACCCGTTCTTGCTGCTGAGGTTCCCAGTGATGCCATTTTCCCCACTCTGTTCCTTAATCGCCCCGTCCACTCATCATCCAGTGTTCTCATTGAACACGTACCATCCCCCCCTTCGCTTCCCCCTCCCATTGCCATGCTCAACCTGTCGCTTTCTTCTAACTCGTCCCTTATGTCACATAGCAATTCCTCTCTGTCCCCCATAGGCCTTTCTTCATTGTCAGTATCTCCCTCTCGTGTCCCTATTTCAATTATTCGTGTCGGTTCTTCTTCAATTCTGAACAGTATCTCGCCTTTTTTCCACCCCTCTTCAGGCTTTCTATTCTCACCTGGCGCTCTAGACGTGCGCCCTGATCTAGCCGTATTAAGTGCTGTTTGTCCACACATGTCTTTTATCCTCGAGAGCTCATCTTTTGCTATTGAGAGTCTTTGACTGCAAATCATCTGTGAGTTTCTCTATGTCCACCCTTTGTGTACTCGTCTGGCCTCGCTCTCTCGTACTTTCATATGGTGGGGGTGCCGTGGGCCGGTGGGGTGTAGTAGTTGTCGGGGGAGGCACATATGTGGGGTCACTGTATCCTTCTGCGGGCACAGGCTTGTTTAATATCGGGTACAAACTTATTACCTCTACTGGTGGCGCTACACTTGACAATTCTTTGACATCTTTCTGTATCATTAGTGGATTGTCTGTGGTGGACGGGAGATCAGGATTTAATGCTGGTGTTTTAGGCAGTGGTATCTCTTCAAATAACCTCCAAAGATCTAATACTTCCCTCCTATTTTGCAACTGCTTCCCCTTGTACTTTAAACAAATGCATGTGGCCACCATATCCAGAACGCTTTTATCAAATGACCCTCCCTCGGGCCATATCTGGGGTAACCCCTCTCCCTTCAACTCGGTTATCCATTGGTCGTGATATTTCTTAATCCGCTCCGCGTACCTTGGGTGATTCTTACAAATATGTGATAGGGGTGTTTCGGCCCCCATCTCTGCGCCCTCCTAGTGCTTGTGTGTCTGCAACTACAATGTAAATGTATTATCAGTATTATTTTTCGTTTTCTACTTCACATTCAATATTGGGCTCCTTTGGGCTCTCCTCCCCTGCCTGCACAATACAAGGCTGGTTGTACACAGTTTTTACACTATTCTCTTTGGGGGGCACATACAAGAGCAACCCATCATTTATTTTGACAATATCAACTCGGAAATCAAAAAGGTACCCACTCACTTCACTGTATCAACGTTGTCTTCAAAAAAGTTTTATCCGGTCACACTTACCATGACCATTTAACTACTATACATGTATAACCGTTTTACACATTCACAACATCAAATTGTCTTTTGACACATACGAGGTGCACACACCTCTTGGTACCACTCAATTCACCACTCAAGCTGCCCTCCCTTTCCTCCCTAGCCGGCTGTCCCTATCCGTCTTATTTGAATATATGGATGCGCATATATATATGTATATACTAGCCTGCTCTCCCCCCTTCTAGTAGGACTTTTTTTTTTCTCTTACTTTCCCCCTAAGTTTGTGCTAATCTCACTTTTTATTCTCCTCATACCCCTAAAGAAAAGAAAAGAAAGAAGTAAATAGCGGTCACTAATGTATTCTCAGTGCCCCCTTTTGCTGAACACTTTTATCTTATATTCCACTTCCTCATATATTCCCAGTACTAGTCAATATAGCACTATGCGGCGCCGCCTTCCACCCCCTTTCGGAGCTAGGTTCCCGTCACTTTTATCTCTTAATCACCTCGTAATCCTAATGGCCATATGCAAAGAAAAAGCAAGGAAATTTTAAGATGATCCTTAGTAGATCTACGTACCCCCTCTTCGTTACCTGTCCTACACTTCTTTCCCCGCTCCCTTTACAATCGCTCGCACTCAATACTCACGTGCCCGTCTTGAACCGATAGTCTCCGAAACTGGGTCCGTCCAGGCAGTGTCGCCGTCAGCTCAACAGTCAGCCCCGGCTCCGGCGAGCGGTACTCAAAGGGGATTTTTCAACCGGGATCCCGTACACTTTCTCTATTGAGTGCGCACTTCTTAGTGTACCGGTCGCCGTTGGCGGGCAGCCTCCCGGAGCCGGCTCACCGTGCGTATCCCTTTTCGACCGGAGATTCTCGTGCCAAAAGGGGACGGTAATATTAGGTCGGGAAAGAATAATAATAATAATAATCACGCTTTCGGGGTCACCACTGAAGGCATGCGTCCCCAACCAGCACGATCCTCCCCGCAATGAGAGACAATAAAGGACTCTCCCAAATCGGGAATAAAGCCAGGACAGAGTGCGGGTGAGCTTAAATGGGAGTTTATCAATTAGAATAGGGCATGCAAAGAACTCTGCAAAACTCCGAGAGCGCTCTGCCTGACAATAGCAAAGACAGGCGTATATATTTACAAAAAACGTCATAAGAACCTACACACTATAGGGGGCAAAAGTTCAATGGGATTGGGTGGCGACGACTAACTATAGGTGCTGCTGCGATGTGGTTGGCTTTGGCTGGAAGACGTCACTGGTCAGCCTCGCGGGTTGGGCTGGGCCTGGCAGGTTGGCTGGGTTCATCCGGGCGGTGTTGTTGTGCCATCGTGGCCAGTGTCAGAGATGAATGTCCTTTCCTGACTTATTTGCCCTGGGCCATGCACACCGCAGTCATTCAGTCATTGCAATATTATCTTCTTTAGTAAATCTTCCAATAGGTTATTCTACAGGTTAATGCAACACAGGAGGAATGTACCTTGTGAGGGGTCTGGAGGTAATACGTCAGGACATGGTTACCAGTGTCCTGTTGACCGGGGCTATAGGTCGAGGGGCTAAGCTTCAGGGCCTGGGACGGGCGGTACAGGTCTTTCTGCCTTGTTAGAAGTTGTTATGGATGTTCCGCTGTGTGTTGTCAAAGTGTTGGGTGTCCTGATTGCACAGGGCCATAAGTCTAAGATGGTCCGGTGGGCTATGGGGTTTACGAGGGGGCACCGTTAGAAGTGTGTGTTCAGGCAGAGGTTTACTGCTGTGCTGTAAATAGTGCAGGTGGCGGGCCGTGGCCTTGGGTGCTGCCGAGGGGGCTACAAATCTTTGAAGCGGCTCCAGTCTGGTTGGGGGAGGTGGAGTAGCGCAGCGCGGGCCTCTGCTCTCATGTCTTGGCAGCCTTCGCAGGGTGGGAGGGGGAACGGCCTTGCATGCATTTCACAAAGGTATCTCCCTCGTGTGTTGCCGATTTTAGGTAAAAACATCACAAACATTTGAACACTCTATAATACTTATTCAAATCATTTTGAAACATGCATTTAACCTTTGCTGGATGTGTTTCGATTATACCCAGTCTGAGCACCTTATTCATACACTATGTCTTACAACTACAGTAATTAGTTATATGCATATACATTTGCAGTTAGTGAGGTAGTTCTAGGGTTGGTGGAGTACATAGAAAGTAACCCGCCACTGTACGTGGCGGAGATGGCACATGAGGAGCCTAGACATACACTTGTGACAAGTGCATTCTCGCACACTCTTCACATGTGTCATGGGTATGGTTACATTCGTTTTCTTGTGTACTCTAGCAGCATCAGTTTAGTTGTGGTGCGGGACCGCGTGGCGTGGGGCTTTCCGTGGTACTTATGAAGAATAATCCCCCGCAAATGCTTTCAACATTTGTACACCCCTGCAGGGGTGTGGGTCCTTCACGGCTGGTGTCATGTACGATAATTACACAATTTCACAGATTTCTTTAGTAAGAGTGGTTGTATGGAGAGGATACATGTGTTAAAAGTGGTTTCGTACATTCATATTTGGGTACCTGTCTGCTTTCAGCAGATGACCATTCTACAGATTTTCCCATCGCCCAGGCCTTGCTGACAGGGTCATCGTGGAAGCAGCGATACACTGCGGAAGGTGGACTGTTACAATGTTAATGTATTACGCTAGATCATGCCCGTCTTGTTCGTGGGAACGTGCTTGCAGCGGATCTACCATGGTGCTGCGGAGACAGGGAGGACTGAAACTATCTGAAGGTGGGGGCCGTGCTGCAGCGCGCTGAGCTCACACCATCTTTAGCAGACAGAAAATGGTTTCTGAGGCCTAGCTAAATTTAATACGTGCGGGCAATGTCTTCAGCAGGTGAGCCATCCACCACCTGGGCCCTGGTGGTAGGAGGGAACGCCCGATGAGCCATGGCCCTCACCCGGGGTGGAGATGTAGGCAAGGGGGAGGGTCTTTTGGACCACTCCTCCCCTACAACATCCAATGCTTAATGCCCAACAATGCAGTGATCTCTTTGAAGAGCTCATTGAAAAAGAAAAGTGTGTGCTGTTGTCGTACCTTAAAACTTTGCACACGCCCCATCGAGGAAAGGCCTTGCTTATGTGAGGGAGGCATGGCATCACAAGTAGACACTGATACCAGAGCTGCAAGTTTCAAAACCTTTATTGATGGTTTAAAAGGGGTTGGAAAGCTCCCATCTTGCCCTATAACTAAGATGGGAGTATTATCAACCAACCATCAAACAAAAAGAAAATACAGTCCTAGTCAGTCTCTAGTCAAAATAAAATGGCTTATACTAATAAACCTAATGCTTGCCCTCTTTCTAATACAATCAATGTGTAAAGGGAAAGTGTAATGCAACAAGGAAAATCAGTTTTCAAAAGAAATGTCAGTATGGCTGAGTAAACTCCCTTCCCCACGTTTTGTAGCATGGGGTAAGGTGTCATACTTGGACCTTGCAACACACTCTTGCTCTGGACACAAGGATGCAGTTTGTTTCGTGGACCAGGGTCTTCTTGTCTTTCCGCAACAAGTTACTAGTTTACAGTTCAATGACAATGTGTTGCCTTCTGGTTACCACAATTCAATAGAGGTTTCCATCCGTTGGGCTCAACCATTTCAATCACAATTTGTGGGTGTTCCCTTCCCCAAGCTTTAATCACACCTTCATAGGCTTCCTTCCGTCAGGCTCAAGCCGCCTTTCACTTTCCTTCTGCTGTCAAAGACGTTCGAACTGCAAGGTTTTTGCTCTTACCTCTGCATGACAACTTCGACCTTAAAACATAACTTCTTCTCTCCTACCCCAAGGACTCTTGGTAAATGTAGTTTCAAGCACAGTACTTATTTCAAAGTTCAAAGATATCTCTTACATCCAGGTTTCCCTCTGTTGGATCAAACCCAACAGTTCAAATCTTGTATCTGTCACATCCAGGTTTCCATCTGCTAGGATCAAACCTAACAACAACCAGATTTCCCTCTGCCGGGATCAAACCTAACAATTTAAATCCTGCATGTCAGTTTCCTTCTCTTCCCGCCACCACTACGGCATCAGACATTCACAGAGACTTTTGATTGGGCAATCTTCTTTCGCAGGACCACTCTGTTACTTTGTATCTTTAATTTACAGTTCCTTACAATGCTTTGCTTTCTCTAGCCTCTTATTGGCACACGTGCAACATTAATTTGTCAGATACTGTTGCCATCAAGTTTCATTTAACACATATCAGACTTTCATTGCTTTCATCAACTCATCGGCTGTGTTAGTTCGTTTTTGTCTTTCGCAGCTTAGATCCTGAGGTCAAGGCTGATACCACAACTGCTGCTGCACCTCCCCAACTCTGCTGTTCACCCGGTAGGGTGGCTGGTTTCCTTGAAACACAATAGAGGTCTGTCTCATCTCTCTGGCTGGGCTTCCTCGTGCAACCTTTAAGAACCTTTGAAGGTAACGATGTCTTGCTGGGGTGTCCACGATTTCTCCATACCTCAGTCCTGTCTCTCTCCCTGTCGCTCTGCTGTACCTGGTTCGCTCTCGACCTTGGAAGAACTGCTTGTTCTCGTGCATCGCCTTACTCAGAGTGTGTCTCAGTGTTCCACCTTTTAAACATGTGGGGAGAGTTAATAGGTACGAGGTGTATGTAAATAGGATCAAGTGCCTGACCCTGGCTGATCTTATAAGTGGGACATGCCCAATGTATTGCATGGGTGGTACTCCTTTTAGCCTCAGATCTCCTCTTTCTCAGCTCAGTGTTTGTGAAGGAAAGGGAGGGGGTCTAGGAAATTGGCATATCCTATAAATTAGGAAGGGACAGGGGTATTTGGAAAAGGGGGATACCATGTCTCACCATCGGGCGTTCCTCCCCCACTCCATGAGGACCTCTCACCCAGGTGATCCTCCCGCACTTGTCAATGCCCAGAGTCTGGATTCAAAGGTGATGGCCGTGCCTTGGCCACCTAATTAAGGCATTCCTGGGGGCTTAGGCAGTGAAACACCCTCTGGTTTTCACATACCCTTCCCCTATGCGGTGTGGACGGATCTGTTTCACAGGGGAACCAGGAAAGGAAGTCAACGTTCCCCTGGTCTTTACACTTTTCGATGTTCCACCACGAAACAGTATGGTTGCAAGTCAGGGAACCAACGCATGACTCGAGGGTTAGATTCTTTCACCTAACTTATCCAAACTAAGGGCACATTTCCTTCCCTATTTTTAGTAACTGAGATGGAGAATCGCCCATTTGATGGCAAGGGCTTCTAGTTCTAGCACAGAGTTGTTTTTCTCTCTGGGAAATAGTATGTGACTGGTAAATAATAAAGGATGTTCTAAGCCATCATGTAGTTCATATGGCTCCTAATCCAGTCAGGGGGGCATCAGTCTGTAAAACAAACTATTTCCAGATGTCTGCCACCTTTAATATGGGTTTGTGAAACAAAGTTTGTTTGAGGTTGTTATAACAAATAATCCTCATCGGTCCACCACATTTTCTGGGGTTCTGCATTTCGTAATTTATCAGGCAACTGTGATGTTTTGTCTGAACATTTTTGGAAAACCTTCGAAAATACCAAATCAAGCCCACGAATGGTCTAAGATCTCTTTTGGTCTTGGGTGTGAGACCATCTAAAATGGCTTTCACCTTTTCTTGCTGAGGCTGTACACTACCATTCCCCACAAAGAAGCCCAGAGAATTCACGGCTGATTGAGCCATCTTACATTTCCTTGGCTTGGCAGTCAATCCGGCCTCTCAGAGAGCTCTCATAATAGTGTAAAGATGGGAATGATGGTCCATTCACACTTTACTATAGATAACTATATCGTCAATGTAAGCCCCACAGAAATTGGAAAAGGATTGTAGTATTCTGTCTGTAAGTCATTGAAAAGTCACTGGGGCTCCATGCAGACCAAAAGGGAGAAATTTCAATTGGAATAGCCGTATGGGGGTCGAGAAGGCTGTTTTTCCTTATCTGGTCCGTGTACAGGGACCTGTCAATACCCTTTTAGTTAAATCTAGAGTAGACAAGACCACTGCATTTCCCAATTTATCTATCAAGTCATCGATGCATGGCATAGGATATGCATCAACGGCGGAAATGGCGCTGACTTGCATAAACTCTATGCAAAATCTCCAAGACTGGTCTGGTTTAATTACCAACACGATACTAGAGGACCATGGGCTTGAAGAGGGCTCGATAATATTTGTCTTCAACATATTCTCAACCTCATTAATGACTATTTTCTTTCGTACATCAGGGAGACTGTATGGTTTTATATGAACCACTTTTCCTTTTGGGGTTCTGATGTAATGATAATGTCCATGTACTATCTCTGGTCTTTCACGAAAATACGTTGAGGAAAGTGGTAACAAGGTAATTTGAATGGTTTTGTTAGTCTTTAAGTAGTTATTGGGGAATGAGTCCTAGGTTATCACTCTCCTGGGGTACCAAACAGGATAACATGGAATAGTTAGAAGTAGAAGGGTTCTCTTTCCATTGTTTCAGGAGATTTATGTTGCAGAGGTGGGTTGTTTGTCTTCCATCAGGTTGGGCTACCCTATAGGTACATGCTCCAGTTTGCTCAAGTATTTCATAGAGCCCATGCCATTTTGAAACAAGCTTATTTTCAGAGGTAGGTAAAAGGACCGGAATTGTCTGACATATTGAAAACGATCTAAGATTTACCATTTTATACTAGGAAAGCTGCTGTTGTTTTTGAGCTTTTAATAAAAATGTATTGTGTTTTCCTTTTATACACGTGTAAAAAAAACTTTCACTTATTGCATAAGGAAAAAAACAGAATATAAAGCATTTCATATCATAATATAATTAAATCATTTTACATCAATTATCAAGCATTTTGGAGTTCGCATCAAAATATCAAATTGATATCAAAAGCGGGTGGGGCTAAGGGTACAAAAGGGGCGTGGTCACCAGTCAAAGTTAACATTGGAATGAAAGGAAGCCCCATGTACTACTTGTGTCAATTCATTTTTTGAAAGTACAGCTGCAAACACAGATTTTCTAGCCTGCCTACTCAGCATTCTAGTAATTTTAGTCTTGACTTCAGAGTGGGGAAAACAAAGCTACAATCTTTTTTTTTGCTTAACATATTTCTCACTTTTCCTGTAACTTGAGGTGTGTACTTTTCAAGAAATATCCATAAAAAAGTTATTTTAGCTTTTAAAGCTTTAGCACTAACAAGTGTCTATTGGTTAGAGAGAAAAGGGCAGGTTGTCAAGAATTGAAAGTGCAGATGGGGCTCAAATCCAAGCTTAACCTCTTGATATGATATGGCATTTATAACGCGCCTATACACACGTGTTTCAAGGCGCGACGAGGCAAGGGAGGGGGAACATAGGGAAAACAGACAACGATCGTACTAGGCCCGGTGTCATTCAGATCGCGCAAGTGCATTGGAAGAGGGAAGGGACAGTGCAGTACATAGGATAATAGAATAAATAAGTAAGTAAGGTACAGCCAGATGGTGGCGAGTGCAATGGTAAGTGCAGATAGCAGGTGGCAAGTAGAAGGGTAAGTGCAGGCATTAGATGGAAGTGCTGCTATTGGGACTGTAGGGATACAGAAACAGTCGGAAGTGCTGGGGTTGCCAGGAAGGCAGTGTAGGTGTGCGACTGGCGGGGGAGGGGACCTGGGCCCAAGAATAGAGGGTGGCCAGGTAACCAGTGCAGATTAAGTTTCAGCCAGGAAGTCAGCAGGGGAGAGGAGGAGAAAAAGCAGAAGCACAGAGACATTTTTTGAGGCGCTTCCGGAACCACAGATGATTCACCTCAAGTTTCAGGGAGGGAGGCTGTTCCAGAGGGAGGCACCAGCCCAAGAAAGAGATCTACCACCAACTCGTTGCTTGGAGAAGCGACTGACCCTGAGGGAGTTGGAGGCGGATGAGTGAAGAGCTTGAGAAGGAAGATATTTAGGAAGAGAAAGTTGAAGGTATTGAGACACAGGCCCCAGAGGGCCTTGTGGACAATGCAGAGGGTTTTGAACTTTATTCTCGCAGCCACTGGGAACCAGTGCAGAGATTTCAGTCCTGGAGAGATGGGATCCCTGGGCTTGAGGTCAAGGACAAGTCTCGCAGTCCTGTTCTGGATGAGTTGCAGAAGGTGGAGAGTAAAAGCAGGCAGATTTCCAAAGAGGTTGATGCAATAGTTCAGCCTAGAGAAAACCAGAGCTCTGGAGACAGTGAGCTTCTGGGGGAAGGAGAGGAAAGAAAGAATACCTCTGAGGAGGTGCAGCTGGTAGTGTGACTTCTTAGAGCCGTCAGAGATGTGAGGAGAGAAGGAGAGTGTGGAGTCGAAGATGACCCCAAGGTTTTTATCTTCAAAGGTGGGAGCAGGAAGAGAGCCAAGAGAGGCCGGCCGGAGAGTGAGACGGTTGAGCAGGATGGAATGGCTGACTGTGTTAAAGGCAGAGCAGAGATCAAGTAAGATGAGGAAACAGGGGATGTTGGAATCAAGAGGGATTACCTAAAGTGTATGATCCTAGGCAAATCATTAAATTTCACTGTACTGTTTCTGCCAACATTAGGAGGCCAGACAAGGATTTTGTGTTGAGTGTGGGCATGATGCCAGCCATGGATTACGGAGGTGGGGCGGGGGGTGGGGCAGTGGCAGAGCGCTAAGTTTGGATTTTTGATTATTAAGGGTGAGGGGAAGAGGCCAAATGCAAGGGATGGTGTGTGCTGTGATGGTGCAGAGGTAGGAGACTGGGTCTGGGCAGTTTGCTGACTTGGCTCATATTTTGCTCTTAGCGCCAAACCAGTCCATGACTCACCTTTGCCTAGAGCTGCATGGTGGTAAAGGAACCAGGGGATGTTCCTCTGTGCAGTTTGCATCTTGCAAGATAAAAAGGAATACATCATCTACAGAAGGCACGTCCCTTTTTACGCACATTCCAGAATAAAGAAACCCACTAGGGAAATAGGCCAGAAGATATTGTTGCCAGGATAACAAAGTTTAATTGTACATAACACAAATATCAGCAAAGGACTCTGCTACTCGAGAGCGCTCTAACTCTTATAGTCACAAACAGGGTCTTAAAATCCCCACAAGGGTCATAATATAGAGTACAAATGGGTGACACTGATTAGAGGAACCCTACACCTGAACCTGCTCCATAGGCGATGCCAGGCAGTAATTGATTAGTTATTTCCCGTCGGTCTGGATCCAAGTGGGTCAGCTCATCCTCGTGGTGAAGGTTGGGTCACACATTAATACATTGTTCCTGTCTGAACTAAACATGCCAAGCCTGAATATAAACTCATTGTGGCAGGCTCCTGCGCAGCAAGGGAAATGGTGCCCGGGGGAAGGGAGTATAAAATACAGTCACGCTGACCCACACATTCACGGCCTCATTGATACCACAGCTCCCGCACTCAAGGTCTCCACCCAGGGTTTTGATCTTTAATTTATCTCTCCCTGTACCTCGTGCTATAAGGGATATATTTTCATGCTTGAAAGCAATACAACTGTGCATGCTTAGATCTTCTGGTGACACTTGATTTGTGTTGGGAGAGGGGGGTCACTTGCTTATCAGGGAATGCAAAGGTGTGGGGGTCGGGTCAGTGTGTGGGGCTGGCTCCAGACTGGCTGGGTGGGAGTTGTGGCCTGGGTCCAAAATACCTTCAGCTATCCATCCACAAATACCTCTCACGAGCTCTTCGCTCCTCTACACCTAACTCCCTCAGGGTCAGTCGTTTTTCAAAGAAATTAGCTGGGGGTAGATCTCTGTCTTTGGATGGGGCCTCCCTCTGGAACAGCCTCCCTTCCACTCTAAAACTTGAGGCGAACCATCTCCGGTTCCGGAAGCACCTCAAGACCTTCCTCTTTTCTTCTGCCTTTGCTCCCCCTCTCCTCTGCTGATCTGTTTTCTCTTGGCACCGTGCACCTGGCCATCCTCTGGGCCCAGGTACCTGCTCACCCTGCCACGCTCCCACACTGCCTCTGAGCCACCCCTTGCACTGGTGTCTGTATCTGTACCCATACAACCCCCTACCCCTTTTCCTTCCTGCACTTATCAGACCTACCCTGTCTGCTGCCTTAAACCTAGAAAATTGCTGGCTGCACTACCACTGTTTGTTGCCTTTATTATTTATTTATTATTATTTATCTGTTTCACCTTTGCTTCGCACTTTCCACTTCTCCCCCTTCCATGCACTTTTCCCCTCCCCCGTGTACTTGCACTTTCTCAATGTCACTGGGCCTAGTAAGATCGTTGTTTTGTTCTCCCCTGTTCCCCTCCCTTGCCTTGTCGCGCTCTGAAACACTTGTGTACGAGTGTGATAGAAATAAAATATCAATATTAATATCAATAGTGGCAGTTTAGTGGAGATGAACGGATGCAGCAGGAAGCCTAGTGTTATCTCACGCTGTTGCAGGGCGCATTTCTTTGGAAGATACTAAATATTTGCAACACTGGATGGACGAGGAAGAAGTGGCCTTCCAAGGGAACGGGGCTCTGCGGAGTTAGTCTCACTGGCAGAAATTAGGCCTGGTGAGCCAAGAACGTGAATAGCGCAGGCCTGCAGCTTATACCTTTTGGGCCCATTACAAAATGCAGTCATGGGCTCTGGGTTTCTAGTGCCGCACATCTACTTCTAAGCACTACATTACTTCTACATGCTGTCTCATAGTGCGGATTACTCCCCCAATGTATGTTACATCACCTCATATGGGGTTCACCTTACCTGGAAGCGCCCTGGGTGGTGGGATAGGCTCATTTCCATCCAGCATTCCCCCCTTTTGTTACTTCTACATTAAAACATTCTCCGCCCCCCATATTTACGCTCATGTACGCGCCTTTATTCTTTGTCCCATGCTGAGGTTGCCTTTATGGGCATCCACGACCTGCACACATGCCTCAAACTCTCCCCACGCTGCGCATACTGTTCGGGTGTGCAGGTCATGTATATGCACCCTCCATCGCCCGCCAAATCCACCTACACTTCTTTATACGTTTCGGAATCAGGGGGAGGTACAATGGTTGTGTGGTACAAGTTATCAACTATATCGCTGATAGAGATAGGGGTCATGTGGTGCGCTGGACTGTCATTTTGTTCAGTTTGGATCACCACCTCTTTTGTATCACAAGGTACTTTGTTATTCCCAATAATAAAATATTCCCAATAATAAAATAATCATCATTGCACTATTAGGCACAGCTTTGGCTCAACACCGGAGACCTAACTGGCACATGCCAAATATCACCAGGATAACCACGTTGATAGGGACCAGCATTTTCACTAATGTTCCAAGCCATGATGGAACCCAGATAAAGGCCTGGGAGAACCAGTCCTCTTCTTTGACCCCATCTTCTTTCTTTATTATCACCCCTTGCTCGTGTACAGTAGCAATGACTTGTGACAATGACCCTTTTTCCCCATCTTCAGAAGGTACGGATGTGCAACATGAACTCACAATTTATTTGGAAACACTGCCCTCCCTAGCAGTCAGGAGGTCCAACCTTGTTCAGCATTGTTTGCCAACTAGATTAATTCCCATCAAACTCTCTGGAGCCACTTGGCATTGGCCCTTGTCTGGATGCTGGGTACTAAGGATGCAAAAAGTGTCTCTGCCGAATTGTAGAGCTTAGATTCTTCAGGTATTTGTGCCAGCAGCTCAGACGAGTCGATGGAAATGTAATTTGATGCTCTTTTTCTTCTGTGTAGAGGGTCAGAGGGGGAGCATGTGAAGGTTTGGTCGTGGCTCTGTGCGCCGACCTTCTTGGGTGGGAGGCACAGTGGGAGCTTTGAGTCCCCCCTTTTGGTTCTCCTCTGGTACGATAAACAGGGCAGAATGCAGCATTGATAGCGAACAGTAGCCCCTCCAAGAAGGTGTGAGGTGCAAGTGCGCTTGCTACCCGCAAATCCAGTAATAATCCATCAGTGTAGCTGTGCATTTTTTGAGGTCGGTGCTATGAACGTTCTGTTGCATTGTTCGTTTGACCCAACAGCCACTGTTGCTTCACTGAAAAAATAATGTTTTGAGGTTGTACCTTCACTGGTTTCTCACGGGCCGCAATCCAAGTTAACTTTCTGATATGTTCTGTCCATGTTTGCTCGCATGTCTGCTCCACTAGTATTGCAATTTTCTCAGACAGCCCCAGAAGTCCTTCGGCCCTCCATGCATGTGTTGTTGCTTGCCATTCATTATTGACATATCTTGCTCCTTCGATCACCAGATGTGATTCTTTGAGACAGTTAGGGTTGCTCAAACTCGTTTTGCACTTTGGGGGGTCAGGATTGATAAGTTCTAGATGGATGTTGCGTGCCTCTAAAAGGCCTCTGATCCTGCATAGTGCAAGTTGGATCAAACATTGTGTTTCTATCATGGGTACTTCTTGTGGTACTAAGACCTTGGGTGCCCCAGATGCATGCGATATTAAGGAGCAAATGTAGCAACTACCATTAGTCGTTGGTCTTCCCATCACACTGATGTCGGAGTATCAACTGTTCGAGTGTTTGGGGTGGCAAATGTCTCCCACCACATCTAGTCTTAAGCCATGATATGCATCATCTTTGCATTGGCACGTTTGTCTTCTCCTTTGGTTACTGTGCAATGTGGGCATTTGTCCAACTAATATTGTCTCTCTAGTAATGTTAGTATTGCATAGGGGTTGTTTTACCACTGGCATTAGTAGTTTAAACGTTTTGCTATTGCATATTGTGGGTTGAGAGCAGCTACTTACAAGGCTATTGTTATTATAACCTGTATCATTTGGCATTATTAGAAATTCAGCTGTTGCTGCTGATATACTCACATTCATCCTCTCATTTGTATCAGGGGAGAGGGTAGGGGCAGTTTTAGCTCTTGTAAAGTGCATCGAAATAGAGCTGGGGGCATGAGGTGACAGATCAGTTACGTTGGGAAGAAATTCAGTAACGTTTGAGGGTATCCTTGTTCAGTTCAACTCTATTCCTGTAACATTCAAAGATGTACTCCTGTTCCAGGACCAATTAACCCCCCCTTCTTTTAGATGGCCATCCCAGATAAAAGATGTCCCCAATACAAATACAAGTATAGTAAACAAAACTGCCGTAAAAAAATGTAGGCCACAGTCATAGCTGTAAGCCCTAGTAGCACTAATTCTACTTCTTCTACTATCTACATTTGAAGAATCGCTCAGTGGTGCCATCTCCATCATCGTTGCACCTGTGGAAATTGGAAAAAAACAGGGAGGGGAGGAGATGGGGAAAAGAGGTAGAGCGAGAGAGAAAGAGGGAGAGAGATATAGAGAGAGTGAGAAAGAGTTTTAGTTTCTGCAGCTCGTGCTCTAGCAGCAATGCATGTACTGTAATTATGTTCACATGCACAAATATGGTCAGCGTAGAGGTATTGTTTTGAGGTAGTGTTGTTGCTTTCTGTCTGGGGACCCGGTGTGGTGTCCTGTGGTGGCCTACAAACATCAGAGAGGTGTATCCAATATCTCAGCCCCTTCACCTTTACTGCAAGAGGAGTGGGAAACACAGCCCTAAGGCCCAAGGAACCAGGGTTGTTCCATTTTCGAACAAATTTTCTGACATAGATCCACTCCCCAGGCAACAATGGCTGGGCAGGGGAGGGGTCTGCCGTTGGGGAAGTGGTGGTCTCCCTTTCTTCTGTGTGGGGTGGCACCATTTGTTTTGTGATGCATATGATTGCCCATGTGAGTTGTGTTATGTATTGCTTGAACTCCTCACCCAGAATTGTAGCTGCTCTGTGAGCATCTGATGCTCTCCTTGCTGGTGACAGGGGTGCTTTCATGCCTCGAATAGTCATTATTCCGTGGGGGGACAGGTGGTGGTCCTTACAAGGCTGGGTGCATAAATGAAACAGTGCCAAGGGCAGGCATTAAACCCAATTCCTTTTCAGGGTGCTGCATAATTTGGAAAGTCTGCTTCTGAGGAGGCTGTTGATTCTCGCCACCATCCCATTTGCTTGTAGGTGGTAAATGGAGCACATTTGATTTTTAATCCCCGACAGAGTAGTCACCTCCTTGGAGAGTTCATTGAAAAAATGTGTCCCATTGTCTGATCGCAGGACATCGCACACTCCCCAAAAGGGGAAAACCTCTCTAACATGAACTTTTGCAGCACACTTGGCATCTGGGTGGGCGCATGGGCCAGCCTCAACCCATCAAGAAAATGGACACACCACCACAATTAGATATCGTGCTCCATTGCAGATTTCTCCCATGTCTGCATAGTGAATATGCAGCTCACAGAAGGGACCTATCGGGCGTGGCAATGTTCCTCTCAGAGTTTTCAGTGCCATTCTTGTACTAAACACTTGACACTTTGTACATTGGACTACCATCTTTGCCAGGTGTTCCTGTAAATTTGGGATAAACCAATCTTCCTGAAGGTCCGCTGCAATGTGTTGGTTAGAGCTGTGGGATGGAATATGCAACTGTTTAAATGCCGTGTATAGTAACTCCACGGGCATCACTACTCTTCCTGTGGTCTGCTGTCTCCACCAGAGATCCGTGGGTGATTGGATGCACGCACGTTTGATCCATAGATCCTGTTCTTCTGTGGGTGCCCTACGCTGCAGTTCGATAATTTGTGCTATAGGGAGGGCTGTGTATGCATCTGTGCGTTGCTCTATGTTGGATGTGGCCATGACATATTCTGCTAAAGTAGGTACTGAAAGGTATGCTGCCTCCTTGGCTGCCACATCAGCGGTTGCATTTCCCAATGTTATTTCTTCTGTATTATGGGTATGTGTTATGCATTTAACGATTGCTACCAAAGAGGGCCCTGCGCTGGCCGAAATCAATGCGTTAAGTACAGCAGCATGTTGTACCGGTGAGCCATCTGCTCTTCTGAACCCACTCCTTCTCCAGTGTGACAGACCTGCATGGACCATAATGGTGATGTAGTCAGAGTCTGAGTAGATGGTAACACAGCACCCTTTGGGTAATCTCTTCATTACCAATGTTTTGTATTCTCCTTCTTCTAAGCGCACCACTGCCGCCCCAACATGTTTTTCACCTGTGTCCTGGTCAATGGATGCCGACCCATCAACAAAAAGTACTTATCCTTCCTGTAAGGGGCTGTCTTTAGCTTTGGGGAAATCGTCACCCTCCACTTCATAGGATGCGCAATCATGCTGTTGTATGTCCTCAGCCGTGCATGGCTCGGTGAGAAACGTGGCAGGATTTACTGTTCTGCACCTCACTACATGGATATGGGGGCTGGACAGTATTATTCCGTATGTTGATGCTCTTTGTGGGGTGAGTGTGGACTTGCAGTGATATAGTATAACAAAGAGTGAGTGCTCTACGTATAATGTTACTGAGCATCCCATGACAATTGTGGAGCTTTTCTCAATGGTGAAGGCTGCGGCAACAAGGGCTTGTTTGCAAGCGAACTGCCCCTGCACGACATAATTGAGTGTACCGCTGTAGTATGCCAGTGGTTTGTGGCTCATTGAACTTTTTTGTGTGAGTACTGTTGTCGTTGAGTGAGCCATTTGGGTGAGAGAAAATGTAAAATTCCTGTGTGTAATCAGGGGTGGCGAGGACAGGAGCTGTTGAAATCACCACTTTTAGGTCAGTGAAACTTGTCATCGTTTCTGTTGTCCACTGAATTGTGTTGCCCTCTTTCTGGGCTTCTTTGAGGTATTGTAGGAAAGGTCTGGTATGCTGCGTACTGTAAGATCCAAGCTCTACAATAGTTGCATAACCGTAGGAACTTTTGCATATCTTTCACTGTGAGTGGCTTGGGAGTGGCATGTATTATAGCTGCCCTGTCTGGAATTATTCTCTTATACACACAGAATACCATGCACTCTTATTCAATCTGTATGTGGTTTTGATGATTCTAAGGTATGTTGGAAAGTAGGTTTTAAAATGTGGTTTAAGGAGCAGAGGAGAAAACGAAAACCCTGGCATATGGATCGTACAAAATTGAACCAACAGGAAAAGTTCCCAAATTGGGGGAACTCGTGTCCCCTGCACACCTTCTGTGGATCAGTAACTAAGCCAAACCTTTTAGAAATAGCTGGCCCATGGAGTGGGTAGCTGTCACAGTCTTAACATAGGTTGTAATATTACTAGGTTTAGAGATTATCTAGCAGCATACACTTTCAGAAATGACAACTTGATATTGTCATGTGAATCATTTCATTCCTATTGCCCAAGGCGTTTCGAGATTCTCATTCTCTTCATAAGGGGCTTTAAATTCAAATAAGTTCTACAAAGAAATAAAAAAGAATAGAGTTTTAGATAGATTGTACCAAATGAATCAAGTACACATTGTTACAAAAGTTCCAAAGTCCTCTTTGTTCCTCAAAGCAAAGTTCAGTCAAAAATGTGAAAAAGTGTCGCCAACTTCAATCATATCCATCAACATCATTGTGATTGCCATGGTACTTGAGATAATAGATCCCATTGTGGTGTCCAGTTATATAAGCCAATTCCATAAAGCATAGTTCCGTAAGAGTTCAAAACACAGTATTGCCTACTTCAATTGTATCCTTGAATCTCATTATTATTACAATTGTACACGGGTGATTACTATTTTTTGAAGCAGTGTCTAGTTATATTGGGCAAGTCAATAAATCCATAACGAAATGGCTGACTTTGTGCGAGTAGCTGAACTGCTACTATATCTCTAATTTCTGTACCTCAACTGGGTTCTATTTCAGTTCCCTGTGTTTGTAAAAAAAACATGTTGTAAGGAGTCTTAACGTAGTTCTAGTGGGGCCTTTAAACACGGTTTATAAAACAATTAAAAGCTCGTCCTGTTTGTTGTCTGCAACGTGTACGGTGTGCATGGAAGGTTACCCACGTGGTGTTTCCCTCTAGGTAAACAGAAATGATCAGGTGTAGGATGAAACAGAATGCATCCAATTAAGGTTAAATTATTGGATTTACCTTGTATGTGGGTACTTACTGGGTATGTCTACCTGTTGGATATATATACCAAATTCCGGTGTAGAAACGGCAGTAGATTCAAAATGGCCACTTAATAATGCGGCATAACCGCATCATGGTGACGTCATCACGTAGAGCGTGAATGGCATCATAGATGTAAACAATATCTCTTAAACACTGCTGTGGAGCGGTGCTCTGTATACAAATGGTGTTTGGCTAATGTTGAGATTAAAAATTAATGAGATTAAAAATTATGATAAAGTCTCACATAGACTTCAGGAAATGTATTTGGTGAACGTAATGCCAATCTTTGCCTAATGTATTGAAGCTAAAAATGTATTAATGTGTGAGTGTTTTGAAGTTGTGTGGTCTAATTGACAAAGTGTCTATACTTTAAATGAACGTGTATGGTATGGAAGGGTGTAGATGTAGATGCAGCTCATGCATCCATATTAATGATAATATTTTAATTAAATTACCTATGATTATTCTTACTGCATCTCTAAATGGAAAAAGTAGAATACACTTGTGCAAGGTAATAGCCATGTGGCAATTATATTATTCTGGTGAACCCTAGCTCTGGTCCTAGTAAATGATTCTGGCTGAATACGTTACAGTCATACTATGCCCATATTTACAATGAGCTCTTGTTAATTCACAGAAATCAAATGTTTTATAAAAGAAAAAGGTAAGAAAATGCTCCTGTGTAGGACCACAATGGTTAGATTAAACGTAATACAATTGAATAGGCAGTCCATGTTGTCTCTAAACAGTTCCCTATTACATAAAGTGCATAACAGTATTCCTAGTAACTCATATCCTTGTTAGAGTACTTCTATCATCTGGATACAGTAAACCAATTTAATAACAATTTAATGACGCTATATGGACTTATTCTGAGAAATTCCCAATCTCTACAGATAGGCAGCAATATCCAATTGTGAAAATTCATATTCTAAAGGATCGCCTTCTGGACTATGGTGGTTAGTTTATGTATAATACATTTAGGTAGAGAGTCCTTGCTGTCTCTGAAGAGTTCACAATCTCAAAAGTTAGATGATTTTGATGTAACATATCTGACATTGTGCCAAAGGCATCCCGTCCTAGTTGAATTCCATTTGCAGGGTTAGACAACCTGCTGGATGCAATAGATATTTAAAAAGAGTGCAGATTAATGGCTGCTCACCACTGTTATTGTAGACTTCATAATCTCTACAGATTAGTGTTTTTCATTTATTTATGATACAGTTCTGTGAGCTCCAATACTCACAATGATGTGCATACTGTTGTATTTCAAATAGTTGCTTGCAGGTGAGCTCACAGTCTAGCAAACTGGGTTCAAAGTCCACAGGATTTCAAGTGGTGACCGGTAACATTTAGAAGACCCCTGCTACAGGAATGGACCTAAATAGAATTCCTCATTGAGTCCCAAAAGCACCATTTAGTCTAATTTATGAATCTAAAAAAGCTCTCTTTGTGATAGTCTTTTCGACAAATATACACCTCTCGCTAGAGGGTGCATCACTTCTAAGATTATACATCTAAGTTGTGCTATCATGTGATGGTCATCTCTAAAGTCTCTGAAAACTGGTGATTTGATGTTACTAGTCCTTATGTCGGATTTATGCTCAATCCAGTGTTCTTTGGCTTTGTGCATTGTTTTCCCTACGTAATATTTCCTGCATGGACATCTCAGGGCATATATTATGTTTTTGCTATCACAAGTTGCATAATCATGTAGTAGTATTTTCCTGCCTTTATTCGGATGTCTAATGTATTCTCCTTTGATCAGGTTTCAGTCGTGCTGGCAATTTAAACGGGCAAATGTGCCACATTTTCATTTTCTCAGCAATGTTTGTATTGGCCTCCTGATTTTTTCAGCTTTCATAAGGGTGTCTCTGAGGTTTTTTTCCTCTCTTATAGGCAAGCAATGGTGGTCCTGGAAAAAGGCTATTAAGAGTAGGGTCCAACTTAATCATGTCCCAATTCTTATGTATGATCTTCTTTATCTGATAACTCTGAGATTAAAATTTTAGAGAATGAATCAGCCTGGTGTTTTCTTTTTTCTTGTGGTTTTTGAGGAGATCTCTCTGTTTAATGGCTCCACTCTTGATATTGCCCCTTCTAAGATTTCTTCTGGAAAACGCCTCTCTGAGAATATGGTTTTCATGTTATCATAATATGATATTCTTGATGTAGATTTTCTGTCTCTGATATTATTCTTTTGAGTTTTAGAAACTGGCTGAAGGGTACATTTTCCTTCAGGTGTATTGGATGAAAACGTTTGTAGTTTAGGCTGTTATTGACATCCGTAGGTTTTCTTTAAATCATTGTCAAAGGTTCTGTGCCCGTGTAATGGATGGACACATCCAAAAAATTGATGTGTGGTGAGCGCACTTCTAGAGTGAATTTGATCCGGTAATGACAAATATTCAGATAGTCAAAGAATTGTATAAGTTCCTCTCTGGTTCCTTCCCAAATGCCAAAGACATCATCAATATATCGTCTCCAAAATGTAATCTTTTGTAATGTAATGTTCCCATTGCTGATTTTCCAGTATGTGTTGTTTTTTTGAAATGATACAAGAATATATTTTCATACGATGGTGCTACTGAAGAGCCTGTTGGGAAGGCGATGATCCTTGCCCCCCCTTGCATCACTCCGGGGACATAACATATGAAAGAACCAACGGGGAGGCGTAGCCACCCCCCATGGCGTACTGTTGCATCACATCCAATAAAGAATAACACATATACTGTAGCCCCCATCCCCGCAGTAAGATGCCATTTTGAACTAGGCCCAACGCCATCTTTTTTACTAGGCTTGAAAATCTGTTTCTCAGTAGAAATGCAGCTCTCCCATTCCCAGTGCCTCGCACCACTAGCCCACACCATCGCCTCCCCCTTGCCAGCTCCGTGCGAGCCCTGTTCTCACAGAAGCCCAGCTATGCCTTGTTGCAATCCTGTAGTATAATTTCCAAAAGAATATGCTCTGCGGAGAGTGTCAGACAGTGACAAGTCATAAGCCTAGTGCCCATTCACCTCCACTAAACTGCCTGTGCCCTCTTAACCCCCACCCTGCCAGGCCAGAGCCCACTAGCCCCGACCCCCCAGTTCCTTTCATGCTAATACCTATCTGACAAACCTGCACCTCGATCACTCCAGGACCCCTGCCACAGCCCTAATCTTGGGTAGCAGCATATTTTCCCAAAAGCAACACACATCCCCCTATATCACTGGGACCACTGGAGCACAGATGCTAGATCAAAACCTTAGGGGTTGGCGCATTGGTGAGAGACCTGCGGTATCGAAGAGAATCCAGAGTGCAGGGGTCGGAATGCCAATATATTAGATCATCTGACCTAAATACCCGCATTCATGCACATTTTTATGTGTGCCATTATTTCTGCATTATCAGTTCCTGTTGTTTAGTTTAGTTAGAGAATGTGCTTCCTTGCCCTGACCTTCACACCGCGGAAATGAGACCAGCTGACCCACGTGTGCCAAGAGCAACTGCAAGACGCCGACCAATCAGCATCTTGTTTCCCATATAGTATCGACTGTCCTATATGCCACCCACAATCTGATACAAGAAAATGTACCATATACATGTAGTCATCAGTGATTCTGTGTGTCCTTTTAATGTGGTGTCTGTCTTATGTTTCGGCAGAGCGCTCTCGGGCAGCATAGTTCTTTGCTGGCAATTTTTATGATTATATAAACTTTGTTTTCTTTGCAAATCATCTCCTGGTCTCATTCCCCTGCTGGGGAGTCTCCCATATTTTTACAATTATTTGGGATACATGTTTTGTGGGAGCCTTCAAGCCCATGGAGGTGCCTGCTATCTGTAAGTAAAAACTGCATTGTTGGTTTTGTTTGTTAGTTTATTTATTTCAAATGTGAACCAGTCCCGGAGGTATCAGGGCGCAGCAAAAGACAGTGCAAAGCTTATAGAGTTACAAGATATGGACAAGGAAAAACATATATGCAAGTTATAAACATGAAGGATACAAAAATAAAAGAAGGCAGGTATCAAGAAATACTTTGATGCAATATACAAATACATCCTAAGTATGAGTGGTGCAGCAATCCTAAAGATCAGTGGATTTGAGCAAGTTAATGTAATTACGTCTAAAGTTCAAGTAAGGTTATCTTCTCTAAGAGGGTGTGGCAGGGAGTGCCAAAGTTGGCTGCTTTCACGGGAAAGCTACTACCGCCAGCCTTAGTCAGTCTGAATCTGGGTACAGTAAGGCAATTGGCATTTCTGGGTCTCATGGGTCTGGTGGATGCCCTTGTATGTAGTCTATCCATGAGATAGCTGGGGGAAGCATTATTTAATGCTTTGTGGGTGCGGGATGCAGTTTTTAGGAGGATTTTATTATGGGTCGAGAGCCAGTTGTTTTGGGGCCTAGTCGCAGAGATATGTACTCTTCTGTTCACACCAAGTGCAGCTCTTATGGCATTGTTTTGAGGGATTTGTATCCTCTGAATAATGGCTTTATTGGCGCTGATGTAAAGCGCGTTGCAATAATCTAGCCTAGAAAGTATTAGAGCTCTGGCCAAGATCAAATCCTTGTCATAATCCCCGGAAAGTGGGAGGAGAATCTGAGTATCATCTGCATAGTTAGTGTAGGTGATACCCAGAAGGTTCAGATCATCGAACAGGGACTTGGTGAATATATTGTATAATATAGTGGAGACACAGGAGCCATCGAGGACACCACACGTGATAGGCGTAGGGTCAGCCACTGCCGAAGGGGAGAAGACCCTCATGGTTCTGTCACTCAAAAATGATTCTATCCATCTGATATCCTCTGTGGAGAAGTGGGCTGCCGAGTCCAGGTGGCCGCATAAAACCTTGTGATCCACGAGGTCGAATGTGGCTGAGAGGTCTAACAGTAGGAGGAGGGCTGTTTTGCCTTTGTCTCTTAGCTCATCGACCTGAGTTTTTAAGTCGATGAGGGCGGTTTCCGTCCCATGTAGGGGGCAGAATCCTGAATGTCTTGCTCGCAGGAGCTTATGGAGTTCCAAATATTTTTGGATCTGAGTGTAAGCAACCTTATCAAGTGTTTTGAGCAAGAAGGGTAGCGTTGTGATAGGACGGTAATTGGTAGGTATAAGTGGATCTAGGGTTTGCTTCTTTAACAGTGGGAGTACCCAAGATTGCTCTATTCTCCACGGTTCTGAGTCACAGAAAGGGATGAAACAGACCTCTCGCTCTGTGAGCATACATTTTTACATATAAGAAGAAAGTCTGATATTTTTATGGGTGTAATTCACCCCTCTTACCACAACAACACTAATATAAAATATAACAAAACTTTATTACAATTCCATATATTTCATAAAACAATCATAAAAAATGATCATAATACATAAGACCATCATGTTTAAAAACCACACAAGTTTTGACACCATAAGTGAGTAATGTTTGTAAATATTCCGTAAGGATCTTACACTGTGTGTACATCTCACACTCTGATTCCTGTGCCACACTACTAATGGCCTATTCCCTATCAGTGTAATGCAAACTACCCAACTTGTACAAGTTTCTGTCCTTGAACCACAACAATGTCGGACATTCTTCAGGGGACAAATTTTCTTGTGCCGTAATCTAGAACATTCTTCTTTTCTAGGGGAGAACCCTGTTGATCAAAAAATAATAGACACCCTATTAGTAACTTGTAATCGAGTATCAATCTCTACTGACATGAAAAACATGTAAAAACATGAACCCTCATCCCTCAAAGGGTGCAGGATATGTCTAAAATTACGTACCTCTGTTCCCAGTAGTAAATCTTGGGCTTTTTCTATAAAGTGTTGTAGATTCCCAATTTCTTCAGGAATTCTTACATATCCTTTCTCGCCCCTGTCTAAAATAGTGTGCAATATAAGCAAAATTAATACGGGGTATTGCTGCAGACTCCCGCAATCATCCACTTCCTAGGCTAATCAATAAATACATAGGTGCTAGATCTTACCTATTTCAATGTAGCATTATGTTGGAAAATTGTACAATCTCTCAGTTCCAAATACTCCTTTGCACTCTTTCCCATGTCCGGGTCAGTGTAACAATTCTCTACTCCCCTTCATGGGTCACCTGTCTGTAAAAAAATGGACAGAACTCCCATTCAAGTATCACTCCTCTCAACAAAGAAATCTCACAATCACTAAGTCTACAAGCCCCTCTACAGAGACCACCTAGTAGTGACCCTCTGCTCACTTACATATAAGCGTTGTCTCGTACATCCTCACTGCCAGCCACAACAAACGAGCTGCCTCTATGTCTCTGGAGGATCCGAAAACTCTGCGGACTTCGCGGGTCAAAAAAACTTACCCAAAACGTGACGCAGTGACATCATCACGCATCCTAGACACGCGATGACGTCACTGCGCCACCGGCGCGTCTGAGAACGCCCATACATGCGCACATCCACGCGATTCTGGGAAATGTAGGCGTCATGATAAAAATTACCCCCGTGCGTATAGAGTGAAAACAGAGTCATGGGTAGTACTATATATCAAGTCTACATACAGCATGATTTAGTGACACAACCATATTGCATAACATGATGGAAAAAAAGGGCGTCATGGGATGAGTTGTACATCAAACTTTCCATAGGCATAATTTTATGCCACAGTAACTCTGTATTACATGAAACAGTGAAACTCCAAATTAAGCATTATTTGAAAAACAGTGTCACGGGATGAGCTGTCCATCAAACTGTCCATAGGCATAATTTTGTGCCACAGTCACTTTGTATTACATGATGCGAGAAATACTGAGACCCCAGATTAAGCATTATGCCATTCGACACCTTCATTCATCCCTTTGATGTAACTTTTAGACAAAAAAATAAGTTTCTGTTCTAGATGTAATAATTTTCTATTGGTAGCCATCTGGGATTGCCCCTTCACCTGTTTCAAAATACACCACTGAAAGTCGTTGCATGAATGTTTCATTTCTATGAAATGTTTTACCATGGGAGCCTGTTCTACCTTATTCCTAATGCAGCTCTTATGTTCTATCATTCTGATTCTGCATTTTCTGTTCGTTTTGCCAATATACATACGTTTACAAGGACATACTATCAAATAAATCACATTATTCGTATTGCAATTGGTATGTTCATTGATGATCCACAGCCTATCCAACCCCAAATCTACATTCACTGTTTTTCTTGTTTGAGAACACATCGAGCAATTTCCGCAAGGAAAATGCCCAACCACTGGAGGAAGGCCCCACAAATTGGTTTGTTGCATCGGCCTCTTTTTGATATTCACATCATTTCTCATTATCAAATTTCGTATGGTAGCACTCTTTTTGAAAGCTACAATAGGTTTTCCTATTTCCTTGGTCATGATTCTTTTCCAATTTCTTGTCACAATGCCCTTGATTTTATATGATAAATTACTAAACGTATTGACAAAAACTAGAGGTGTTTCCTTTGTCCTTCTTTCTCTTTGAATTTGCTGGTCAAGAAGAGATTTGCGATTATTGTTAAAAGCCCTCTTCGTTGCTTTTTTTACCAAGGGGACAGGGTAGCCCCGATGTATCAACTTGGTAATCAAATTGTTTGCTCCAGTTTCATATGATTCATTGGTGCTGCTATTCTTTTTTAACCGCAAAAATTGACCAAACGGGAGATTGTTCTTCACATGTTAGGCATGATGACTCTTAAAATGTAATAATGCGTTCTTGTCAGTTGCTTTAGTATATGGTCGGACTAAAAGTAACCCATTCTGATGGTAAATGCATATATCTAAATAATTCACTTCTTTGTTACTTACATTGCTAGTGAATTTCAAGTATCTATTTTGTTCATTGAGCCACTGTACAAAATTGCCTGCTTCCTCTCCATTCCCCTTCCAAATGACGAACACATCGTCTATATAACGTAGCCAACAGATGATGTTATTCTGAAAAGGATTACGTTCATTATAGACTACCGTTTCTTCAAACATGTTCACATATAAATTCGCAACATTGGGGGCCATGGCTGAGCCCATAGCAGTCCCTTCAATCTGTTTATAGAACTGCCCCATAAATTGAAAGAAATTCTCTGTAAGGGCCATCTCTGTGCACCATTTTATGAACGAGTTGGATACCGGGCTTTCATCAGCTCTCTTCAATAGAGTCTCTTCCACTACCTCCAAAGTAGCCAACTGCGGAATGTTAGTGTATAGTGCTTGGATGTCTAAGCAGATCAGTAAATTCACCTCAGGGTCGAAACTGTTCCCCTCTATTCTGTTGATCGCATCCGTAGTGTCTTTGATATAACTCTTCATGGTGGGAATGAAAGGCCTCAAGTAAAAATCAACAAATTTGGAAAGTGGTTCCAAAAGGGAACTCACGCCTGAGACAATAGGTCTCCCCGGCGGGTTCTCCAAACTTTTGTGAATCTTAGGTAATGTGTAAAATATGGGTATCTGACCATTCTCTCTAATAAGATATTCACTCTCTTGTTTACTAATCATCTGTTCTGCCTTCTGTACCTTGTCCCGTATGATGTTTAAAAGGTAATTACTGGGATCTTTGTCTATTTTGAGGTAATGGTTCTCATCTGATAGCAATCTTTCACATTCCTGGATGTAATCACCCCGATTCAATATAACGATGGCTCCCCCTTTGTCAGCTTGGCGAATAATTATCTTATCATTCGCACCCAAATCTTTCAAAATTTTCTGTTCTACCATACTTAGATTTGAATGGTGAGGGATACCCTTGGTTTCCAACTTGGTTACTTCCTCCAAAACCTTTTTTTCAAAAACCTTGGATTCTGCTGAATGTGCGTTAATGGGTGCACAAAAACAGAGGGATTTCTCAAACCGCTACAATTGTCACCTTTATCAAATGCATTATCCATAAAGATTTCTCTCAGGTGGACTTTCCGCATAAACTGGTTGAATTTAATCCTAAATTCAAAGGGATTGTGAAACTTAGTTAGTACGAAATTTAAACCCTTATTGAGCACTTCCTCTTCTTTTTTAGTGATCTGGGTATCAGAAAGGTTCACTACCAACCCCTGTAACTTCTCGTTTGCATCCGTTCTGGTTCCCACTGTCTCTGATCTCCGCCTCTTCCTAAAAAAGACTGTCTTTGGTTATTGCCTCTCTGGCTATTGTTCCTTGTGCCTCTCCCTCTAGCTCTAAAGGGACGGCCACCCCCCCCCTGTTACTGGGAATATCTGGATCTTCGGATTCGTCATTGTCCGAGGAGCCACCTCCACTCGAACTGTACGATGTATTCCGGAACCGTACTCGCCGATTTTGTTTTATATTGGGTCTGGGCTCTCCAAATTTGTAGTCCTTGTTAGTATAACGGAAAGCTTTCTCGTGAGAGAAGTTATGAATGTCCTTCTTCATTCTTTTGATTCTTTCGGAGACAGTTTCACTCTTAAATTCTTGCATCTCTTTAAGATGTTTGTCTAAGCCTTTTTTAAAAGCTTCCACATCGAATTTGCTTTTGATTTTATCTTCTAAGTCCTTCAAATCAATCTCGATTTTTTTAGCTGTTTCCTGTCCAGTATGTGTTGTTTTTTTTAAATGATACAAGAATATATTTTCATACGATGGTGCTACTGAAGAGCCTGTTGGGAAGGCGATGATCCTTGCCCCCCCTTGCATCACTCCGGGGACATAACATATGAAATAACCAACGGGGAGGCGTAGCCACCCCCCATGGCGTACTGTTGCATCACATCCAATAAAGAATAACACAGATACTGTAGCCCCCATCCCCGCAGTAAGATGCCATTTTGAACTAGGCCCAACGCCATCTTTTTTACTAGGCTTGAAAATCTGTTTCTCAGTAGAAATGCAGCTCTCCCATTCCCAGTGCCTCGCACCACTAGCCCACACCATCGCCTCCCCCTTGCCAGCTCCGTGCGAGCCCTGTTCTCACAGAAGCCCAGCTATGCCTTGTTGCAATCCTGTAGTATAATTTCCGAAAGAATATGCTCTGCGGAGAGTGTCAGACAGTGACAAGTCATAAGCCTAGTGCCCATTCACCTCCACTAAACTGCCTGTGCCCTCTTAACCCCCACCCTGCCAGGCCAGAGCCCACTAGCCCCGACCCCCCAGTTCCTTTCATGCTAATACCTATCTGACAAACCTGCACCTCGATCACTCCAGGACCCCTGCCACAGCCCTAATCTTGGGTAGCAGCATATTTTCCCAAAAGCAACACACACCCCCCTATATCACTGGGACCACTGGAGCACAGATGCTAGATCAAAACCTTAGGGGTTGGCGCATTGATGAGAGACCTGCGGTATCGAAGAGAATCCAGAGTGCAGGGGTCGGAATGCCAATATATTAGATCATCTGACCTAAATACCCGCATTCATGCACATTTTTATGTGTGCCATTATTTCTGCATTATCAGTTCCTGTTGTTTAGTTTAGTTAGAGAATTTGCTTCCTTGCCCTGACCTTCACACCGCGGAAATGAGACCAGCTGACCCACGTGTGCCAAGAGCAACTGCAAGACGCCGACCAATCAGCATCTTGTTTCCCATATAGTATCGACTGTCCTATATGCCACCCACAATCTGATACAAGAAAATGTACCATATACATGTAGTCATCAGTGATGCTGTGTGTCCTTTTAATGTGGTGTCTGTCTTATGTTTCGGCAGAGCGCTCTCGGGCAGCATAGTTCTTTGCTGGCAATTTTTATGATTATATAAACTTTGTTTTCTTTGCAAATCATCTCCTGGTCTCATTCCCCTGCTGGGGAGTCTCCCTTATTTTTACAATTATTTGGGATACATGTTTTGTGGGAGCCTTCAAGCCCATGGAGGTGCCTGCTATCTGTAAGTAAAAACTGCATTGTTGGTTTTGTTTGTTAGTTTATTTATTTCGAATGTGCACCAGTCCCGGAGGTATCAGGGTGCAGCAAAAGACAGTGCAAAGCTTATAGAGTTACAAGATATGGACAAGGAAAAACATATATGCAAGTTATAAACATGAAGGATACAAAAATAAAAGAAGGCAGGTATCAAGAAATACTTTGATGCAATATACAAATACATCCTAAGTATGAGTGGTGCAGCAATCCTAAAGATCAGTGGATTTGAGCAAGTTAATGTAATTACGTCTAAAGTTCAAGTAAGGTTATCTTCTCTAAGAGGGTGTGGCAGGGAGTGCCAAAGTTGGCTGCTTTCACGGGAAAGCTACTACCGCCAGCCTTAGTCAGTCTGAATCTGGGTACAGTAAGGCAATTGGCATTTCTGGGTCTCATGGGTCTGGTGGATGCCCTTGTATGTAGTCTATCCATGAGATAGCTGGGGGAAGCATTATTTAATGCTTTGTGGGTGCGGGATGCAGTTTTTAGGAGGATTTTATTATGGGTCGAGAGCCAGTTGTTTTGGGGCCTAGTCGCAGAGATATGTACTCTTCTGTTCACACCAGGTACAGCTCTTATGGCATTGTTTTGAGGGATTTGTATCCTCTGAATATTGGCTTTATTGGCGCTGATGTAAAGAGCGTTGCAATAATCTAGCCTAGAAAGTATTAGAGCTCTGGCCAAGATCAAATCCTTGTCATAATCCCCGGAAAGTGGGAGGAGAATCTGAGTATCATCTGCATAGTTAGTGTAGGTGATACCCAGAAGGTTCAGATCATCGAACAGGGACTTGGTGAATATATTGTATAATATAGTGGAGACACAGGAGCCATCGAGGACACCACACGTGATAGGCGTAGGGTCAGCCACTGCCGAAGGGGAGAAGACCCTCATGGTTCTGTCACTCAAAAATGATTCTATCCATCTGATATCCTCTGTGGAGAAGTGGGCTGCCGAGTCCAGGTGGCCGCATAAAACCTTGTGATCCACGAGGTCGAATGTGGCTGAGAGGTCTAACAGTAGGAGGAGGGCTGTTTTGCCTTTGTCTCTTAGCTCATCGACCTGAGTTTTTAAGTCGATGAGGGCGGTTTCCGTCCCATGTAGGGGGCAGAATCCTGAATGTCTTGCTCGCAGGAGCTTATGGAGTTCCAAATATTTTTGGATCTGAGTGTAAGCAACCTTATCAAGTGTTTTGAGCAAGAAGGGTAGCGTTGTGATAGGACGGTAATTGGTAGGTATAAGTGGATCTAGGGTTTGCTTCTTTAACAGTGGGAGTACCCAAGATTGCTTCAGCTTGGTGGGGATGGTGCCAGATGCAAAGGAGGCATTGATCACTTTAGAGATAAAAAGGGGCAAGATCTCTTGCAGCATCTTTTATAATCTGGGCTGGGCAAGGATCGCCTTGGAAATTGGAAGGCTTGAGTGATAGAATGACTTTTTCTACCTCGAGTATGGAGGTTTTAGTGAAATGGACTCTGGCGGGACGGTCAGATGGTATTTCACTAGGGGAGCTTAAATTGTTCAATTGTGATGGCGAGTTATGGGATGACTTTTTTTGGGCTATTTTGTTCTGGAGGTTCTATTTATTAGAAAGTGCCTGTTGAATATCTGAGCACCATGTTTTATTTTTGGTGCAGATATCAGGTATAGGCATAGGAGACTCTAATTCTTTTAGTATGATAAATAATTCCTTCATACTGGAATTGGCGTTAGAGATACGTTCATTGTAAGAGTTATGTTTAGTCAAGCAGATTTCATTTTTATATTGGGAAGAGATTTTATTTAGCTTGGATTTGTTGTCATCTGAGGGGAGTCGTCTGCAGGCGGTTTCACATTTCCTCTTTAGGAGTCGTAGGTCCTTTAGCTGAGGGGTGAACCACTTGTTTAGGTGAGATTTAAGGTTGCTGGGTCTATGTTTAAGTGGAGCCATTTTGTCAAGTGCAGTTAGCATAATTTTATTGTACTCGTTGTCCAGTGTACCTGGATCCAAGTTGTCAGCCAGTGAATTAAGGGTAGGGAGAATGGCCGGGATCACTTTGTCCACTGTAATATTCTTTTTATTCCTTGTTAAACAAGGAGGGGCAGTTGGTGAGACCATCGGGAGTGGTCTAGTAGTAGATAGTGTGAAAGACACAAGGAAATGGTCTGCCCACAATTGCGGGGAGATGGAGGTGATGGTGGAGGTACAATTATAGTCAGCTACCCAATCTAGGGTTCTCCCTTTATTGTCGGTGGGTTTGTTAATTTTTTGGGAGAAGCGTAATTCTGATAGGATATTGGCTATATTTGAAGCACGTTTATCTGCCGGGTCATTGAATCCTAGATTAAAGTCGCCTAGTAGAAGTAGTTGGGTAATCGGTTTAAAGTTGTTAGATAATAGGGTGTAGATGTCCTCCTCAAATGTCCCAAGTAGACCAGGCGGTCTGTAGATTAAATGGATGGTAAGGGTTTGGGAGTTAATTAGATGGAGTTTAATGGTGAGGACTTTGCAAGATTGTATAGTTTGTGGAGGAGCTAGTCTCAGAAGGACGCTTGATTTGGATATGATAGCAATACCTCCGCCTCATGTTTTATCTCTGTCCTGTCTAAATATTGTATAACCGTCCGGGACAGCTAGCGAGAGCAAAGGTCCTGCCGCGTCATGTAGCCATGATTCAGATATGGCCAGGAAATCCAAGTTGTCTGCCTGTATCAGGTCAGAAATGTCAGTTGCATGGGCAACCAGGAACCTAGCGTGTATAAGGGCTCCTTTAAGAGGGTGGGCCTCCGTTATGGCTGTGGCATGGATAGGGGTGGTAGGTATGAAGTCGGCTGTCTTAGGTTTATGCACAGTCTGCTGTTTAGAGGTGGTCTGAGGGTGAGGCGACATAGTGACATGATTGGCATTGTTAACGTGGGCATGGAAGTTTGTTTTCTTGTTTGTTGAGGGTAGTGATCTCGTTAGAGGTTCGTAGAGTTTGGTTAGTCTGGCGCGCAGTGTAGATTTCCTATAATTTACAGTGCAAGGATTGCTTGCGTTATGAGCTTGGTGTGGTCAAGTGGCTAGGTTGGCTGATGATAGGAAGGCTATATAGTGACATTTTGGTCAGGTTAGGTAGGGTTTGTACTACACCAAGGGGTGGGAGCCTATCACAGTGAACTAGGAGGCTAGTTATTAAGAGTATACTGATAGCGAAGAGGCTGTAAGTACTGGTGTGCATGTTTTGGCAGACGAATTGCTGGTAGTTGGGCACTTCGAGCAGCACACAATAGGCAATATGAATAGGCACAAGATAAACAACAGGCAGTTTAATTAGGCACAGTATAAACAGTAGGCCAGTTCATATTGGCATAAGATAAACAATAGGCCAGTTCACTTAAATACAGGATAAACAGTGGGCTAGTTCAGTAGGGCTGCTAACAGTTAACCTAAGTGGGCAGCAGTAGGCCATTAAACAATAGTAGTCCACCAGTATGGGAATATGGCATAAAAGGTGACTTATAACGACAGTGTACATTCAGGCATAGTCAGTATGTGTATTAATCAATGCAGAATTTCGTTGTACAAGGCACATTGGATAGGGCATTCAATATGGCACATTCAGTAAGGCACGATAGGCTAGATTACAAGTGTGTCATGACAATAGTTAGAGAGCAACATTTCCAATCCATGTTCCTGGCTACAATATAAGGAATTGTCCATTAATACAATGTGCACATGTGTCTCATGAACAATGGCAAGTGTCATCGGTAGCTAGTCGGTGTGCGGTTGTGACGCCATGCTCATAGTTCGAAATGGGGGAGGTGTTGGAGAATTCAGTTGCCGCGTGACTTGCTGAGCACTGGATGGTGGTAATAAGGAGTTTAGGAGCACAGGGGCTTACGTGGGCACTTGGGTGTATGTTTGGACCGTCACTCCTGGCACTTAGGAGGCAATATGGAGGCGAGTGGGAGCGGTAATGCAGATATAGATGGAGTTACCTTAGCGAAGTAGTTAGTTGCCACAGGGATGCATCAAAGTCCAGGACAGCCTGGGCAGTGGTTCTGGCTGACGGCGTGTACGGCTGGGGACCGGCTCAGGACAGGAGGCAGCTTGATTCTGTGGGCCTTGGAGAACATGGGCCGGCTTTCGCCTGTCGGCATGGGATAGGTGGAAAAATGGAGCACAGCAGTCAATCAGTGCCTGGCTAAACAGCCTGGGCCTGGTTAGGCAGCGGGTGATTGATTGATTGATAGATTGATTTTTTATTTCTATCACGCTCGTACACAAGTGTTTCAGAGCGCAACAAGGCAAGGGAGGGGAACAGGGGAGAACAAAACAGTGATCTTACTAGGGCCAGTGACATTGAGAACGCGCAAGTGCATGGGGGGAGGGGAAAAGTGCATGGAAGGGGGGAGAGGAGAAACAGATAAATAACAATAAATAAATAATAAAGGCAACAAACAGTGGTAATGCAGCCAGTAATTTGCAAGTGCTAGGTTTAATGCAGCAGACAGGGTAGGTCTGATAAGTGCAGGAAGAAAAAGGGGGGGCTGTATGGGTACAGATACAGACCCCAGTGCAAGGGGTGGCACGGAGGCAGTGCGGGAGGGTGACAGGATGAGCAGGTACCTGGGTCCAAAAGACAGAGGGTGGCCAGGTGCACGGTGCCAAGAGAGAACAGATCAGCAGGGGAGAGGGGGAGCGAAGGCAGAAGAAAAGAGGAAGGTCTTGAGGTGCTTCCGGAACTGGAGATGGTTCTCCTCAAGTTTTAGAGTGGCAGGGAGGCTGTTCCAGAGGGAGGCCCCAGCCGAAGACAGAGATCTACCCCCAGCTCGTTTCTTAGAAAAACAACTGACCCTGAGTGAGTTAGAGGTAGAGGAGCGAAGAGCTCGAGAGGGGAGGTATTTGCAGAGGGATAGCTGAAGGTATTTTGGACCCAGGCCCCAGAAAGCCTTGAGGACAATGCAGAGGGTTTTGAATGTAATCATTGCATCCACTGGGAGCCAGAGAAGAGATTTCAGAGCTGGAGAGGTACAATCCCAGGGATTGAGGCCAAGGACAAGTCTTGCAGTCCTGTTCTAGATTAGTTGCAGAGGGCGGAGAGTAGAGGCAGGTAGATTTAGAAAGAGGCTGTTACAATAGTCCAAGCTAGAGAGAACCAGAGCTTGAGATACCATGAGCTTCTGGGGGAAGGAGAGGAAAGGCAGAGTACCTCTGAGGAGGTGCAGTCGGAAATGTGACTTTTTAGAGACCTCAGAGATGTGGGCGGAGAAGGAAAGGGTGGAGTCAAAGATGACCCCGAGTTTCTTAGCCTCGCAGGTGGGGGTAGGAGGAGGGCCAAGGGAGGCCAGCCAGAGAGTGAGGGGAAAGGATGGTGAAGGTGTGCCGATGAGGAGGATCTCCGTCTTGCTGGCATTCAGACAAAGATCATTGGCGGCACACCAATCTTGAATGGCAGTTAGGCAATCAGAGATGAGAGAGGGAGAGGAGGTGGCAGAGGGCAGCCTGAAAATGAGTTGAGTGTCGTCAGCGTAGCACTGGAAATTTGAGCAGAAAATGGCAATGCAGTGGGCGAGAGTTGCCAGGTATTGGTTGAAAAGCCAGGGCGAGAGGTTAGACCCCTGGGGAACACCACAGGTAGAGAGGAAGATAGATGAAAGGAAGGACCCAAGTTGGACCTGGGAGGGTCGATCTGAGAGGAAAGAGGTCAGCCAGGCCAGAGCCTGATCAGTGATACCCAGGTTTTCACGGAGACGGTTGAGCAGGATGGTATGGTTGACCATGTCGAAGGCAGAAGAGAGATTGAGGGGGATGAGGACAGAGGGAATGTTAGAGTCAAGGTTGGTGAGCAGATCTTCACAGATGTTTAGGAGAGCAGTTTCCATGCTTCTGGCAGCTCTGAAGCCAGACTGGTGGTCATGGAGACAGCCAAGAGAATTGGAATGAAGGTTAAGCTGAGAGATGGCCAACTTTTCCAGGAGTTTACCAAGAAAGGGAGTAATGGAAATTGGTCGATAATTAGCTGGACAAGAAGGATCAGCTGTGGGTTTCTTGAGAAGAGGATGCACAAAGGAGTGCTTCAGAGGGGAGGGGAAGGATCCAGAGGCAAAGGAGTGGTTGCAAAAATCAGCAAGGGCCGGAGCGAGGGTGTCAATGTGGTCCTTGATGGTTTTAGAGGAACAGGGATGAACCTGTTTTAAAGAGGCTTTCATAGATGGGACTTGTCTAGCAACCTCGTCAGGGGTGAAAAGAGGAAAGGACGAGAAGGATGGTGGGAGGGTTGCTAAAGGAGGGTCAGCAAGCACAGATGGAGAGGGAAGAGGAAGAGTGTGGGTGGAGAGGGTGGACAGGATGTCCCGGGTTTTTTTAAATGAAGTGAGAGGCAAGGGCATTGCAAAGAGCCTGGGAGGCAACAGGAGGGGTAGAGACTGCAGCAGGGTTGGCCAGCTCCTTGCAGATTTTGAAGAGTTCGGCCGAGTTGTTAGATGCCGCAGAGACACGAGCTTGAATGTGGACTCTCTTCTTGGTGAGGACAGAGTCGGTATTGCCTTTGTAGCAGGCGACAGGCCAGTTTGCCAGAGGATGAACAGGAAGTCCTCCATTTCCTCTCAGCTGCCCTACACTTACGTTTAGGTGTAGCTAGGTCAGAGTCATACCAGGAATTGTACTTGGCTTTGGACTGCAAACGGATCCTCATGACAGGGGCAAGAACATCAAGCGTATCAGAAATTGAGTAGAGCGGAAACAGGGCTGTGGTGCTAAGGATGGTGCCTTCCTTGTGGTGTACAATGGAGGGTGGAAGTTGCAGGTGACTGTAGTAACTGGCAAAAAACACAGATTCCTGATAGCTGGTGGCAGGAATGCTATTTACTGTAGCGAACTTCAGGGAATGCAATCCAGCGATTTTTCGTGCTGTAGGCGATGTCTATGGCGAACCTCTTGGCGTTTTCGAGGTGGCGAAAGATTGTCAGGTGGCAAAGTGATGCTCTTATCCAGGAAGTCCCCACTCCTGCCAATAGCGAACACTGCCATCTTGGATTGTACTTGAAGTAGTTGTTATATAGAATCAAATGAAGTAGTTGGATGGCAAAGACTTTATGAATCAAGGCGTTTTCATGCTGTAACAGGAACCATTCCATTGTGTCTATCCCTTCACCATGGGGAATAGAGGTATATAGACTGGTAACATCTAAAGTAAAGAATATCAGTGATGGATTGGTCAATTGAAGCTCGCTCATTAGTTGTAAAAAAAATTGCTGTATCCTTTAGATAGGTAATGGTAGCCTGTATAAGCTGTATCTAGGTAACTTGCAAGTGGTTAGAAAACACACTTAGTGACAGCAACAATCGGTCTGAACAGTGGATCTGTCAGATTCTTATGAATTTTTGGCAGAGCGTAAAAGACTGATGTGATGGGGGATGAATTTAGAAGAAATTCACTGGTTCATTCTGTTATCCAATCTGAGTCCAAGGTTTTCTTTACCGTTTCGGTGATTAGTTCTTTTATTGATGTTGAAGGGTCACTGTCCAAGATTAGATATGTTCTTTGGTCAAGTAATAGGTTCATACAGCCTTGGTTGTAAGAGGTAGTGTCCATGATAACTAGTGCACCTCCTTTATCTGCCGGTTTCACTGTGATGGTATTGTCTTCCACCAGTTCCTATATTAATTTGAGTTGATGTTTCCTCATGTTGCATTTCTGTTGTGTATTGTAGTTAAGGCGCCTTAGTTCCTTTGTTGTTTTTAGTTTGAAAATATCAATAACTGGGTGATTCACTTGTGGGTGAAACATAATTTTACCTCTGATTTCCAGATATTCGGCTTGTGTGAGTCTATTTTGTGTCTCTGGTAGATTTTCAAAAAATGCTCAAAAAATGGTCCATCTTCTGTATTAGTTTAAAAGGTGCATCTCCTCCTCAAAACATGTTGTGTTGTAGATCGGAATGTGTGATGGTCCCAAATTCAGTGTATCCATGTGTGATTTGGATAGTTGTTTAGAGGAAATATTAATGATGAGGTGATCCTTCATTTGTTCCTGGGCCTTTGCTTTCTTTTTCCCTCTTTGGGTTTTCCTCCTTCTAAAAAAGAGGGTTGGTTTGCAGCAATGGGTTCTGAAGTAGCAGGTTGTGTGAGAGATGCCTCTTTTCTAGGTAGGATTCCAGTGTTCTGGGTATTCGTGTTATTTATGTTCTCACCTTCGCCACTTGTGATGTCACTACTATCCGTACTTCCCTTGTTAGGAGGTTGTTTTACTGTTCTGTACGGAATTTGTCTAGTATTATGATTGAACTCCTGCCAGGTATACACAATATCTCTGGTGTAGTCTAGCTTGTTTCTCCGGAATTTGCTTATTTTCCGTTGCTCAATGTCTTTTTTGTAAGAATCTAACTTTTGATTAGTGTCCTTTAAGATCTTGCCGAATTCGTCTCCTGATTTCAGTGTGGATAATTGTTCCTTAATTTCTTCTATCTCTTGGTTAATGGTAGATAAAGATTTGGCTAGCTCTTCAATTGTCAGCAGTATAAGGTCCAAGGAGCATTTTTTCAGGATTTGTTCCCAGCGTTTAACAAACTCCTAGTTTTCTTTGAACAATGTCGGGCGCAGGTACTCTACGTCTCGGGGATCATCTTGGATTTATGGTATTGTGCCAATGTAGATGTATGCACTTTCTGTGAGATCTCTTTGTGAACTTGTTTTTCCAATGTATATACTTGTCTATCTGGGTTATCATCTGATGGGGTGTCTGTCTATATTTGAAATAAGGCCTAAGATTCTTGTAGCTTCGTCTTCACTGAAGGCTAGTGTAGTGGCTAACCTATTTGTCAGAGAATACATTTTCAACAATGCCATGTTTTTTGGTAGGACCAATTGGTATGTTGTTATGGCAACCCAATGATGGGTAAGAAAAACATATACACCTAGAATACCCTGCACTCTTATTCAATCTGCATGTGGTTTTAATAATTCTATGGTATTAGATATGTTGGAAAGTAGATTTTAAATTGGGCTTGAGGTGCAGAGGAGAAAGCGACAACCCTGGCATATGGGTCGTACAAAATGGAACCAACAAGAAGTTCCCAAATGACCCCCAATCTGGCTATGAGTGGGGCATTCCTTCTCCTTTAGTCTAGGTTACCCATTGGTTGTGGTACTTCTTAATTATCTCACAGAACAGGGGCTTAAATATGTGGTCTAGGGGTGTGTCCGTCCCCATGACTACGTCCAGCCAGTATGGTGGGTCGAGAAATGCGCTTGTACAGTTGTCCCACAAACGAACCCAAAAAATGCAATACGTCCAGTATTACTTAAACATATGTACTATAATCGTGACAGTACTATCAGTCATTTCCGTCACATTGTGCATAACAAAGAAAACATCAATTTCACCTTTGCCCCGTAGAGCATCTTTATTCACTCCCTACACGCTCAGCCGATACGCCCACACACACATCACACACGCCCCTCATGGGCCTCCTCCGTACATATAAAAAATACACTAACAAAATATACTAAAATAAGCTAAAACAACCACCAATATTCTTCCAGGCTCTCCAATTATATGGAGCTCATAATTTTCTTCTTGTAGTTCTCTCTCGCACTAGTAGTAGGTGAGCGATGGAATCACGTCGTAAGGGTCACCAAATGAAGGCAAGTCCCTTTTTTCGTACACTCCAGAATAAAGAGAACCCACTAGGGATAAAGGCTAGGAGATAGCGTTGCAAGGATAACAAGTTTTAATTGTACAAAATACAATTATCAGTAAAGGAATGTGCTGCTCAAGAGCATTCTTACTCTTACAGTCACAAACAGAGGCTTCAAAAACCCACATGCGTCATAATATACAGTACAAATGGGTGCCAATGATTGGAGGCGCCCTACACATGAGCATGCTCCATATGGGATGCCAGGCAGAAATTGGTTAGTTCTTTCCCATCTGTCTGGATCCACATGGGCAGCTGGGCTCATCCTCGCGGTGAAGGTCGGGTCACACATTAATACATTGTTCCTGTCTGAACTAAACATGCTAAGCTTGGATATTAACTCATTGTGGCAGGCACCTAGGTGGCACAGGAAATGGTACCGGGGGCATAAAATACAGTCACGCTGACCCACACATTCAGGGCCTCCTTGATACCGCAGCTCCCACACTCAAGGTCTCCACCCGAGGTTTTGATCTTTAATTTATCCCTCCCTGTACCTCACGTTACAAGGAATATATTCTCATGCTTGCAAGAAATACAGCTGTGCAAGCTTAGATCTTCTGGGGACACACGATTTGTGTTGGGACGGGGGGGTCGATTGCTTATCAGGAAATGCAAAGGTGTGGGGGACAGGTCAGTGGTGTGGGGCTGGCTACGGACTGGCTGGGTGGGGGTTAGAGGCTTAATGGCCGTTTAGTGGCGATGAATGGGCACAGCACGGAGCATAGTTTTGTCTCACGCTCTTGCAGGGCGCACTCTTTTGGAAGATACTAAATATTTGCAATACTGAGGGCCGAGAGGGAAGTGGACTTCCGTGACAACGGGGCTCTGCAGAGTTAGTCTGCCTTGCAGAAATTAAGCCGAGAACGTGAATAGCGCAGGCCTGCAGCTTATCCCTTTTGGGCCTACTACAAAATGGAGTCATGGGCTCTGGGTTTCTAGTGCTGCACATTTACTTCTAAGCGCTGCATTACTTTTACATGCTGTCTCATAGTGCGGATTACTCCCACCCTGTATGTTACATCACCTCATATTAATTTATTTTGATTTATTTATAAATGGTGTTTGCCTTACCTGAAAGCGCCTAGGGCGCTGGGATAGGCTATTTTCCATCCCAACACTTCCTAGACTCAGATGAGGCTTCTCACTACTTATAAGTAAAGTCCACATACATGATAGATGACACCTTTTTCATAGCTGTGATTGGGGTTTTCAGTCATGTGATGTCTACAGAAGTTGACCAATCGATCAATGCTATATGCATATTTGTCTCTAAAAAATCTAAATCATGTAACCTTCGCCGTTCAATTGGCACTTTAAACTTGCAACTCGATCATATCTAAAAGTGTCAGTTATAATTAGGAAGAAATATTGGCTTAGTTGATATAGGTGTGGGTGTGAGTGTTCCGATCCTATGGCATGACAAGGAGGCTCATAGTATGCAAAACAATCTTTACTACTGACACATAGCAGCAAAAAAACTTTTGTAAAATCAAAACGTTTCTAATAACAGAAAAAACACAAAACTCAGAAGCACATCTAGTGCAGGAACCAAGTCCAAGATGGGGCTTAGAACCAGCCCATGCAACCAATCAGGATGGACCCATCCCCATAAATGTCCTTTCCTCTAAACACTACTCCTCTTTCTTTGCTGCTGACGCAACGAGGTAAGTCCTATTTGTTACACGCTAGTCCTTACTTTCTGTGAGGCGTTTTCGATACGTAGTATCTGTGTTTAATTTGTATATCTGTGTGCTTTTGAAGTAGCGTTTGCTTATTCGAACATTGTGGGGAGGTTTCAATTGTTATTGCGACCGCTCGGCGTGAGGCGTTAGTTTCGCCTCAGTCACGCCCAGGGTCGGCCCTCTCTTCTTTCCTCCCCGACCCTCGCTTCCCCTTGGGAGTTTATTGTTCGCCTGCTTGGCGACTTTCAGGCTAGGTGCAGCGCTACGTGCACAAGCCCTTCCCCGCCTTTTCGATTCGCCTGCTCGGCGCTGTGTCATTGTACACGGAAAGCGCTCGCCTGCTGGGGCGCTCGCCTGCTGGGGAGCAGCCCGAGCGTGTTACCGCTCAGTCACGCCTCGTGTGTAGAGGTGTTTGGTGACCAAAAGTGTTCGCCTGCTCGGCGTGCAGTGCAAGTGACTGCCTCAGGCTGCAATTGATTTACACCTTATTTTCACGTTGCTCACGCGTGTTAAGGTTTTGTTTGTGCTATTATTATTATTGAACATTGCCTGCTTCGTTTCCGGGTTCAGCCTGGGCTATTTTTATACATTATATATATATATATATATTTTAAATAATCCACAGAACTCAGGTGGAACATTTGGAGGTCTGCTTGGCCTCCTGGGTTGTCAGCGACAGTTGGGCGTTTTTGTTCATATTCCCATTTTCCATTGTTTCCCATTGTTAATAGCCATGCAGTCAACTAAAGGGGCATTGGGGGCCCCTTCGGTGGATGCCAGCACCCAGGTTAGGGCTGCTTCGAAGAAAACTGATAGACCTAATGAGGATTCTGGAGTTAGGGGGTTGGGGGAGGCTTCCCTGGTTCCACCCCCATCTGTCTCCAGGGCTAGAAGGGATTCCATGGATTCTGCCCCATTGAATTTAAATTCAACTTTAGCCTCAGCGTTTGATAGATTAATCAATAAGATTGCTGACTTCCATCGCAATCCTGATCAGGGTCCTTCTGCAGCGCCCAGAAAATGCACAGCCAAATCTAAGCATTTGCAAGGGCAACTAAGCCCTGTTCCGAGTTCTCCCTCTTCTCCCGACTCCCCGGTTAGGACCTTGAAGCGTAGGTTCGGGGAGGGTATTGCTCAGTCTTCTGCCCCAATTAGGGTTACCGCTACTCCTTTATCATCCCCTGATTCTTCTGAGTATTCGGATTCCCAGCCTAAGAGGTGTAAAAGGAAGGTTTCATCTGTTGGGGTATGCCAGGCAATTGAGGAGCAATTGTTTGATGACAGTGGGGTTCCATTTTTCGACCCCTCTCTCATCCAACACCCTAGATCAGCGGAATGGCGCCCTTCTGAAGCGGTTTCCTCGTTCCTCCATCATTTGATCAGGAAGTCTCTTCGAAGCGAGGACAGGAATAAGTTAAGGTCTCAATGTCCCCGGCCTGTTATTCCTGACAAGGTGGCTATGACCCCAGTGATTGATCAATCTATGGTGGCTTTCTTGTCCCAGAGGGGAATGAACCCAAAAAAGGGGGTTGACGGGGCACTCCGAGGCTGTCAAGACAAGCTGTTGGACATGTTAGGGCCCTTGACCCAGATCTTTGAGTTCACAGAGGAGGCCACTCTTAATGATTCACAGATCGATGTCCAGGCGCTCAGGGGCTGGGTGCAGCGTTCCTTTTGCCTGCTTGGCAATGCCAATTCCAGCATATCCAGAGAGGCGCGCAAAGCTCTCCTTACGCGCATAGACCCTAAACTGCAAGATATGGTTGAAGGAGAGGCTGGCCCCAAAGCACAGGGAAATCTTTTTGGGGATAAGTTCATTAAGGACCTCTCTGCATATGTCCATACCTTTACCGCACTAGACAAGGCCCAAGCAAACATTAGAAAGGTGTTTGCGTCTAGAATTTTTGACAAGGCTGGACGAGAAAGAGCCCGCTCTTCTGGCAGTTCCTCTGGGGCTCTACCCACCCACAGCAGTACGACTCACGAGGGACTCATCACTCTTCCTCTGTTCGAGGCTCCCAGATGCCCTTCTATCCCCAGAGAGGAACTCAGTGGAGAGGTCGAAATGGCAGAGGTGCAAACAGAGCGAGATCCACTCCAGGTATTCTGTCGTCTTGTAAATGTTTCTTCCCACAGAGGTTTGGGGGGCAGGTTGGTACAATTTCTTCATCGGTGAAAGGGGCTCATCTCGGATCCATGGGTGTTACAGACGGTTCAGGGTTTCCAGATAGAGTTCTACTCCCCTCCGTGTAAGCTCTCTCTGCCTCCTCCTCTTGTGTTCGATCAAGGGAAGCAGAAGCTGGTGGACGTGGAGATTCAAGATCTCATTTTCAAGGGTGTGGTGGTCCCGGCCACCTTCAGGGCTTCCTAGTTTCTCAGCACGATTTTTATGGTTCCAAAGCACGAAGAGGGGTTTTGCCCTGTGATAAACCTCAGAGCCCTCAACTTATTTGTAGTTTACCATCATTTCAAAACGGAGGGCATTCATCTTCTAAGGGATACCCTTCTCCCAGGGGATTGGATGGTCAAGTTGGACCTCAAGGATGCATATATGGTGGTTCCTGTCTTTCCCCCTCATCAGGAGTTTCTCCAATTCTCTCGGGGGGGGGGTCGCCTTTGGCAGTTTGCCTCTCTCCTGTTCGGCCTGTCGTCAGCCCTGTGGTGTTTCACCAAGCTAATGAAGCCGGTGATGGCTTTCCTCAGGTCGAAGGGGATCAGGAGTATAATTTATCTAGACAACATGCTTCTCCTGGCTCAGGATCTCCAGGTTCTGCAAGGTCACTTGGATCTAACGACCTCTCTTTTGCAGGGCCTAGGGTTTGTACTAAATGCCAAGAAGTCCATATTTTGTCCTTCTCAATGTATCCAATTTCTGGGCTTCAGTATAGATTCAAAGTAGTGCATCCTCCTTCTTCCAGACTCCAGGTTCTCAAGAATTCGGAAGGAAATTCGCTTTATCCTAAGGAAGGGGATTCTGTCTCTCCGATAGTTAGCGAGGGTTGTGGGAATGTTGTCCGCCTCCATTCAGGCTATATTTCCAGCGCCTCTTCATTACAGAGCACTTCAACGCCTCAAGGGGAGGTATCTGCGCAAGAGTCTGTCATATTGTCAAAGGTTAGTGCTGGATCCAGAATCCCGGTTGGAGCTTCTATTGTGGCTTAAGCATATGGACGCCTGGAATGGCAGAGCGATCTTTGGCCCGTCCCCTGGTGTGGTTCTCGAGTCCGATGCCAGCAGAGCCGGTTTTGGGGCCAGGATAGGTCAGACTTCCACTGGAGTGAAATGGTCAGACCAAGAGAAATTACTTCATATAAATTGTCTGGAGTAGATGGCAGCTTCCTTCATGGTCAAGAGCCTTCTCAAAGACCAAGGGAATTGCTGTATCCTCCTTCGGATGGACAATATTTCAGCAGTGCAATATATCATCACCTGAGGGGGACCCGCTCGAAGGCCCTAGGGGACTTAGCAAGGGAATTCTGGCATTTTTGCCTGGACGGGAACATTCTGTTACAAGCAGAGTATCTACCGGGAGCCAGCAATATGGTGGCAGACTGGAATTCCCGTTACCTTCAGGACAGGAGCGACTGGATGCTGAACAAGGAGATTTTTGCCTTGATTCAGTCTCTTTGGGGTCCCATTCAGATAGACCTATTTGCTTCCCGTCTCAACTGCCAGGTTCCTCTGTTTTACAGTTGGAGACCGGACCCCCTAGCAGTGGCAACCGATGCGTTTTTCCAGGACTGATCGGGCCCTCTACCCTATGCTTTTCCTCCATTCACCACGATAGCCAGGGCCTTGGTGCAGTTGCGCAGGCAGTTCACTACCCTAGTAATAGTAACCCTGTTTTTTCCCAATCTCCTGGAGATAGCAGTAGATTTCGGCTCTTCCTGGTGCTTCAGAGGCCTTTCGCAGGACTCTTAATGTCATCAAAGACTCCTAGGCATCCTCCACCAAGGCGGGGTACTCCTCAGCATGGAACCGCTGGGTTAGCTGGTGTGTGGCTAGGCACTTCAATCCCATTTTTGCTCCTCCAGTAGACATAGTAAATATTTTGGTTGAGTTGTTCAAAGAGGGCAAAGCCTATAGAACAATTAATGGGTTCAGGTTGGCGATATTGGCCGGCCATGTTTTGGTTAAGGGGCAACTGGTTGGGAAGCATTTCCTAGTAAGAAAAGCCCTTAAGCCCATCAGAGTTAAAGTTCCTCCTAAAGCCAGGTATTCGGTTTTGTGGGATGTTGATAAAGTGCTCAATTTATTTCTCACTTGGCCTTATAATCAGGAATTGTCCCTGCAACAGCTTTTTTCAAAGCTAGCCATGCTTATATGTCTTGTTTCAATTAAAAGAGTGTCTGACATCAGGGCTCTCGAAGTGGACAACAAGGTTTTCTCTCCTCAGGTGGTGACTTTCTTTGTGGCCAAGAGAACTAAATGTAGGATTTCTTCTGTTTCTTATCCTGCGTTTCCTGAGAATAATAAATTATGTGTAGTACAGTGTTTGAAGTGTTTTGAACTAAAAAAAGAAGGGCTTCGCCCCCCAGGTACCTCTCAGCTGCTTATTTCCTACCGTAAACCCTATAAGGCAGTGTCCTCAGCTACTTTGGCTAGATGGGTTAAATGGGTTATGGAAGTGGCTGGGATTGACATCTCTTCCTTTGGAGGACATTCGGTAAGAGGAGCTATGGCCTCTAAGGCGGCTTTCCTTGGGGGAGGTTTGGAGCAGATCTTAAAAGCAGCTGTCTGGTCCAGGGAATCTACTTTAAAACTTTCTATCATAAGCATATTGATCATGTGGTTTTCAATGTGATGCAAGGTCTTTGAACTTGCATAATATGAGCCTCCTTGTCATGCCATAGAATACCTAATCCCCCACACTATTGTGAGTGGGGGTTTAGATTCTATTAAAGGCAAGGAGGCGAGTATTATCCCACCCACCCGTTGCTAATGTTTGTCTAATTTACAGCTTCAGGTTGATGAGCTAGAAGATGATGAACTGGTGAAAGATCTCTGGAGTTTGTGCCTTGATGAGTTGGCTGAGCTGTTCTTTAGTTGGACTGTGGACCATTTTTGTTTTGCTCACTGTAGCGTCAGGTTGCAGCTTCAGAAGAGGATTTGTGTTTAGAGGAAAGGACATTTATGGGGGTGGATCCATCCTGATTGGTCGCATGGGCTGGTTCTAAGCCCCATCTTGGACTGGGTTCCTGCACTAGATGTGCTTATGAGGTTTGTGTTTTTTCTGTTATGAGAGAAGTTTTGATTTTACAAAAGTTTCTTTGCTGCTATGTGTTAGTAGTAAAGATTGTTTTGCATAATACTCGACTCCTTGTCTTTAATAGAATCTAAACCCCCACTCACGATAGTGCGGGGGATTAAGTATTATGATACTGAATGTGGAATGTAGTATTAATACATACCAGGGTACCAGCTAGAAGGTTGGCTTGTCTTGTCATGTGGACACTATAAGGTGCCTACAATTTCCATTGTCTTGACTCTCAATACTTTCCTTCACAAAATAATTTGACAAAGACATTCTGATCCAATTTGATATTATCTGAACATATTGTTTCGGGAGGCGGGTTAGAAAACCCGAAATCAGATGCAGATATGCCAACATTCCGACTCTGCTGGGTGGGAGATTTCATCTGAGAAATCGGGAGTCGCACCCTTTCCCATAGGGATGCACTGGGGCTAGGAGTATTTTAGGTGGGAGAACGTGAAAAATAGCAATATTTTTTCAAGAAAGTCAGGAGTCTCCTGCCTAAATCGGGAGGGTTGGCATGTATGCAGATGGCTAAAGTGTTTGAAACGAGGGATGGACCTCCACACAGAGGTTTCAACTTTTGAATGATACTATGCACAAATTTGGTTTAAAATATACTAAAATGGGTTGGAAACTCAGAATTGAAGAAAAAAAACAGACACTGCTGCATGTCAACAATACATGTCCATATTTGGACCTTGCAGGACTCATCTGTTCTGGTTTTCGAGAGTTAAAAATACGCTATTCAGACCTCATTGATTAGCAGGTGTCTTGACACACGACTCTTCATGAAACGTTGATACACCAGATGTTTCTTGTTCGAATAAAATTTGAATGCAAATAATGTGTATTGTGTGCTGCACTGAGCAGGGTAATAAAGAGGAAGAATTTGAAAATTGGCAAAAATGTTGAATAGAAAAATCTAAAATCTGCCGCAGGAAGGGATGGCATTTAAACTTTGAATAGGTTTTCCCTTCCATTTTGATACTTATTATGTTTATAATTGTGCTTTTATCTTCAATTCACAGAATTAAAAGAAAAATAACAGAAATTGATCAACACATTCCAAATTCCATTGGGTGTGGTGGGCGGTATCAGACCCATCGACGTATACCGTTACATGAGGTTACAATGTATTTGGCAGTACTACCTTTCACTTGCTTTCGGCAGTGAAATAACGAATCGTCTCTTTTGTATTCGTTGTATTTTATTTTCTCTCCCTAGGCCGTGTTTGCGAACACAGTCTCGTTTTTACAATCGCGCGGTCAACGGAAAGTAGGGCTAGACAGCGATTCGGCCATCCCTGCCATACGGCACGGAAAGCATTAAGCCGCCCGCAAGTACTTCCCGCCACGCGCCAGCAGCCAACGGTCGGAAAGAGAATGGCGCCAAAATCTGACGGACGCCTGGCCTTGCCATCGCTGCTCTTTCTCCTGATCCTCTCACACGGGACGGCTCCCTCCGCAGCTTTTTGGGTGTTTACTGGGGCGCCCGTTGTGCACGTCTGCCCAAGGATGAATGCCCTGCTGATGTGCTTATTCACGATGGACGATATTGATGATCTGGACCTGACGGAACTGGGGGTACTGTGGAGCCGGGATGGATATGCAGTGCTCGAGTACGATGATGGCGTGAAGGCCTACCGTGTCGGGGCAGACGTGCAGGAGACCGAGCTGATGAGGGGCAACGCCTCCCTCACCCTCTATGAAGCGACGGAAAGCGACTGCGGCCGTTACACCTGCCAAATCGACTACTCCGGTGAGCGCGGAGCAGTCTCCATGGAGCTGGAGTTGCGCGACGTGCAGGGCAATCCGGAAGCGTGCGCCTGGACCGCGCGCTGAAAAGCGACCGGAAATAGAACAGCAGAGAAGCCTTGCAGGACCCACCTGACAGTAGGACCAGCGCTCGCTCGTTGTTATTACAATGTGGGCTCTAGGAGTCCAGTGGGTTTATTTCGATGTGGCCAAAGTCTGCCAAGCTGGGGACATTCCGGCCAGACCCGTGTAAATGCAGGCCCGAGTTATAAAAACATATAAACACTGCTTACTCATGATCATTGTTAATTATGCACCAGTATTAAATATGAATGTACAGTCTTGTCTGTGACGTTTTACAACAGGATTTCCGTTTATTGATTGTAAATTATTAATTTGCTTCTGATGTCAAACAACTAGTCTAAAATGATTTCTCGCATTATCATGCACATTTTTACAGGAAATCTCGCTGACAATGACCTAAATCTCTCGACTCACAACAGTTGTCTTCTTTCTCAAAATTATGTAGTACTATTGGCCACTAGAAGTGCATTTCAGTAGGATTAATTTTTGGAAATGTAGTATTAGTATGGTACATTTAACTTGTTTTGTACAAGCAATGGTCAAGCCAAAAGGGGTTGACAGTCACATGTCAAGTGCTGCCTAAAATGTAACAATACCACCACTATAAATAACCCTGTTCTTCATATATGCAGCTGCTGCCATCATATGCCATATGCATCCCCAAATAACGCACTACATAATATTTCCAAATGTAGTGACACGTGCATGCATGGAATGCACACCAATGGCCAGGGCACAGACTCCAGGCTTGGCTGCAGGAGTGCGGGGGCATTGTGGCTGGATGCGTGCCTCTCCCACTTTTCTCTCGTTTACCCTCCCATACAAAAATGAACTACAGGATGCATATAAGAACTTGTGAGAAACTAGTGGGGATTTGGGAAAATAAAAGCACATTTGTAATATATTATATGGCACCCAAATACTTACTGAATATTTATAAGTTTTAAGTAGGATTTATATAAGATCGACTATGATTCTGATAAGCTCCTTATAAGAAAATCAATGAGAAATATTTTATGGGATATGAAGGCATCCACTCATGTATCCACCCACCACGCTCGTTTTTCAAATCCGCCTAAATTGTTTCCTTCCAATTTTGAGCCGGTGCTATAGATGTTAGTGTTGCTACTAGATTTGTTATGATCTTGTTTGTAGACTGCAGTACAAAGTTGCCCTTAAATTCGTTCCTTACGATCATCTGTAATAAATGCCCCACTGGCACAATCCTTTGCGCTCCTTTTTGCCTTATAGAAGAACACTCCCGGTTACTAGACACATCTGCATGTGTCTGAGGCCCCTGAAAGCCTGAAAGGTGTTTCTACAGTACCTATGAATAGTTAGCTATTTCTTGGCTATCTTATTCTTTTGGACATGATGGCATACATACAAATCACAGTGGTGACTTCTCTTGGTATGAGTTTAATTTCTACAGTTCTCGGTTGAGGTATGTCACAGATGCCTCAAAAACACACCAACTTCCAGATGAGATTAATAATTTTTCATTGTCAAATTGGCAACAGGCCTAGTGATGGCCACCCCCTCTAACCTAGGGATGGGCAATTCCTTCCTAACCCAGTCTTACCTCAACCCAAGACTCGTACTAGTGTTTGCTAACCCCTACCACTGAAAAAGTTACCTGTCTGTAGGTAATGTCCTGAAGACAAATACCTTCTCTGGCTAGACTTCCCCCCCCCCGGGAGCAATCTCGGTGACTTCAATCAGGGATGTTGGTGGAATAGTGCCTTACAATTGTCTGGTCTAGCACACCCTTCTGCTCCTTTCCCTGGAGCTTGGTATCTCTCTCCCTTACTTTTTGTATACTCTGCTCCTTCGTTTGTTCTCCACCCACTGTCTCCTCTTTCTTCCTATCACTTCCTCTCCTGTCTCTCCACTCATGCACCTCCTGCTAGTTGCTCCCACCCTCCGATCTTACACCCTTGTACTCTCACTCTCCTCTACTGCCTTTTCTGCTTACACCCCACTTCTACTCTCTTTCTTTCTTTCTTTCTTTCTTTCTTTAAATTAGAGTAGGCGTGGGCGGACCCACGCAGGCGCTTCCCCATCCAATTGGATGATGTGCACCTATCCACCATTCAGCATTCAACCTACGTAAAACTCACAATTCCTCCCACCGCCCTGTCTGCCTCACAAAATCCAACAACACACTACTCCTCCTCCTGCCACTCACCCCGTCACCTCCCAACAAAGCCTTCCCACTCAACTCAGCCACACCTTGCGCAGACAATCGAACCCTCATCAATTCTCTCTCTACAGCGTGTCTCTCACACCTAAACAGAAAATGTTCCACAGTCTCAGGCTCTCCACACACCGCACATTCCCTCGACTCTCGTTTCCCAACTCTAAACAGATATTCATTCAGCCCCACATGTCCTATTCTTAATCGATTCAGCATCACCTCCTCCCCCCTCCTCCATTCTAGACTTCCCGGATCCACCTTTACTGACACTTTCTCACGAATACCAAACATCCACCTACCTTTTACCCCACTCACCCACTTCTCCTGCCACTCATCCATGACCCGCCTCACCATCACTACCTTTGTCTCATCCACACTCAAAGGCAACCTTACATCAACCGCTTCCCTTCTCATACCCTCACCCGCCGCCAGATCCACTAACTCATTTCCCAGAATGCCGCTATGACTGGGGACCCACGCCAACTCCAGATCCATCCCCCCACGCACTCATTGATCAATCTTTCTCCTGATATCCAAAATCACATCCTTCCTATCTCCATCCCCTGCCACAATCGCCTGCAACCCACTCAATGAATCTGAAAATACCACTACTTTCTCAAACCTCAACTCGCATACCCTTCCAATCGCCATTGCAATCGCCACCAATTCAGCCGTACAAATTGACACATCATCCGTCAGCCGCCCCACTTTATACTCCCCAGTGCTTTCCAAATAATACGCCATTCCCACTCTTCCAGATACCGGATCCTTTGAACCATCCGTGAACACCCTGCACCCTTCTTTCTCTGCCACATATGCCTGACCCAAATCTTTGATCTCACCCCGCAGTCCCCGCTTCTTTGACACCACACTCGTCAACTCCAAGCACACCTTTGGAGACCCCATCATCCACATCGGACACCTCACCAGATCCATATCTGTCACAACCATCAACTCGCCCACACCCCACTGCACCCCCTTCTCCCACATGTGAAACCCCAAAGTGCCCCCTTTCCTCCTCCACCGATCCCCATAATAGTCAAACCTCCAATTATACCGCAAACATTCACGTACCGGATGAGCCACACTCTTCGCACTACACTTCACCCACCACCTCATATTCAACACATCCCTTCTCAATCCCAATGGCATCTCCCCCACCAGTACCTGAACCGCATTCATTGGAGAGGACCTCATCACACCCGAACATACTCTCAACGCTCTCGCCTGCACCCTATCCAACCGCAACTTCTGACTCTTTGTGAAACCCACTGCCACCTGACATCCAAAATCTAGTACACTCAAAATCAATCCCTTATATAACATTCGTAAACACTTCTGCTGCGCACCCCACTCTTTCCCAGTCACTGCCAGCAACAAATTCAACCTGCGTTTACACTTGTCTATCACTCCATCCACTTGCACGTTCCAATTCAACTTTCTATCCAGAATCACCCCCAAATATCGAAACTCTTCCACGCTCTTCACCCTCACACCTTTCAAAACCAAATTCAACTCTTGCTGCACTCTTTTCCTTGAGAACACCATACTCACACTCTTATCCACAGACACCGAGAAACCCCATTTCCCACACCACTCCTCCATGCGTACAATCGCAGCTTGCAACCGTCTCTGTACCAACAACAAACACCGCCCTCTTACCCAGACCACACCATCATCCGCGAAGAAATCCACCTGACACCCAAATCCTGCCAAAGCTCGAATCAACCCATCCACCATCGCATTAAACAACATCACACTAATCACACTTCCCTGTGGTGTCCCATTCTCCATCTTCCAAACTTCAGACAGCACCCCCCTCACTCTCACCTGAAATGTCCTATCTGCCAAAAATGCTTTGATCCACCGAAACATTCTTCCCTTCACACCCATCTCCAACAGTCTCACTAACAACCTTCCCTTCCATACCATATCATACGCCTTCTCCAAATCCAAAAAGAACGCTCCCACCAACTCTCCATCACATAATGCCTCCTCCACCCCAGTCACTAATCTCACTAATGGATCAGCCACCGATCGATTCCTCCTGAACCCACTCTGAAAGTCACTCAAACATCCATTCGACTCTAAATAAAACCCCAATCGCTCAACCACCATCCGTTCCATAACTTTACACAGCACAACAGTCAACGCAATCGGTCTATATGACTTACATTCTGTAGGAACCTTGCCACCCTTCAAAATCGCCACAACAATCGCTCTTTTCCACAACTTTGGCAAAACTCCATTCTTCCAGATCTCATTAAACAACGCTAATACCTCTAACTTACATTCCTCAGGCAACTTCTCCAAAAATACATACATAATTCCATCCACCCCAGGACTAGACCACTTCCCTTTTCGAATCGCTCCATTCAACTCTGTCATCGAAAATGGAACCTCATATTGCTCCTCCCAAGGTCCAACATTCGCCACCACCTCTCGCGTCTCCTCCTCTACCACACCCATTCGTATCCTCACCTCTTCTGGGAAGTTCCTTGAACTGTGAACCCCCGCAAAATACTCCCCCAACAAATTCGCCTTATCCCCATCCTCACTAATCACCTCCTCTCCTTTCAACAACACAGACATACCACCCTGCGACCTCATTAATCCGGACATCCGCTTGAACTGTTTCCAAACCTCACTCACACCAGAAGCACTCCCCAGAGACCCACAATAGCCCCTCCAATATCCTCGCTTTCTTTCTCTAATCACCCTCTGCGCCACCGCCTTAGCCTTCTTATATGCCACCAGATCCACCAACATTCCCGTTCTCACCGCTCTTGCTCTAGCCTTCTTTCGTGTCGCCACTGCTCTTGAACATTCCACCGACCACCAAGGAACCTCAATCTTCCCACTCTTCCCCTTCTCAACCTCCGGAATTGCTGCCACAGACGCTGCTCTCATTCCCTGCACCAGATGCTCATTCCATTCATCCAATCCCCCCTCTCTTCCCCTTGGAACAATCAAATCCCGACACACTCCTTTGTACACCTCCCAATCAGCCTTCCTAAAATTCAACCGACTCCCAGTCATACGTGACCTGATCCCTACCTCACCCCTCACAGTCACCAAAATAGCAGAATGATCACTCCCCATGTCTCCATCCTCACGTACCTTCCAATCACATTCTCCTGCAATTGCAGCAGTCACCCAGGTCAGATCCAAGCACGATAGCTTCCCAGTCCTCACGTCCAATCTCGTACCCGATCCATCATTCAGCAATACCAGACTCAATTCATCCGCCATGTCTTCCAACAGTTCTCCATTCATATCTGTCCTATCACTACCCCACAACGTGTTGGCACTGTTAAAATCACCACACAAAACACACGGTCCCACATGTCCTCTTATCACTCCAGTCAACACACCCACTTCCACCACCTCACACGGATTATAATAGTTCAGCACCAATACTTCCGATCCTCCTATCCGAATCCCTGCCCCAATCGCCTCTACTGCTCCATCCACCACAATCTCCCTTGCAATCAACCCCTTTCGAACTGCTAAAGCCACACCCCCCCTCTCCCCTCCAACCTATCCTTACGAAACAACTCAAAACCTGGTATCACAAATCTCAAATCACCCCTCAACCATGTCTCCTGAATACATACCACGTCAACATTCAATTCTTCACATAACACAGCTTTCAGCTCCTGCCCATTCCTCAACAAACTCCTCGCGTTCCACTGCAAAATCCTCATGCCGGCACCCCACTCAACTTCCGCACTTTAACAACCTTCTTAAACACATCCTCTTCTGATACATCCACAACATTCAAAAACCTCCTCCCAGCTTCCACCACTCCTTTCGTAAGATCTGATGAACTGATGGACGTATTCCCCTGAACCAGATCTAGCACATTCACTATAAAGCACAAAAACTCAGTTTTCGAAACAACCACCATTTCTACACCTTTCACTTCACCCACCACTTTCTTTCTTCCCACAACCTCATCCACCACCAATTTTTCCTTACTCACCTCACTCACTACACGTACTGGTTTCACCTTTGCAACAGCCTGCGCATAAGACAGACCTTCCGCCGCCCTCACCTGTACCACTTCTCTCGCCACCCTGTAACTCTCACATCCCCTAAACGCAGAAGAATGCTCCCCCCCACAATTCACACATTTCTCCGGAGTCCCCACCTTGCATTCCTTTATATCATGCTCTCCACCACACCTCCCACAATGTCTCTCATTCCTGCATGCTCTCGCCATGTGTCCAAATCGTTGACATTTATAACACCTTAATGGCATTGCCACATATGCTTTCACACGATACCTCTGATAAGCCATCTCCACCACCTCCGGACACTCCATTCTCTCAAATCTCACTGCCACAGTTGTAGACACCACATCCCCATGTGCATCCCTCCTCCCCAACCTCCATGCCTCCACCACCCCCACTCCCGCCAGTTGCTCCTCCACTTCAGACATACTCATAACCACTGGCACTCCATACAGCACCCCCTTACAAGACACTCCACTTTGATCGAACACTCTAACCGCATGCCTACCCAGGCAATGCACCTCCAGAATCTTTGCTTTGCTATCAGCATCCGACCCCTCCACCAACAACCGACCCCCAGCCACCACTTGTACCCGAGAAACATCTCCCACTGCTGCCTTCAACCATCTAGCAATCTCCGTCGGATTCACCCCCAGAAACGTCTTGTCACGATTTTCAGGTTTCAACACTACCTTCCACACACTATCAGACTGCATCTTCTCTTCAGACATACTGCTCACTGAGGCTTCCAGCCCCTCCAAAGCACACTTTCCTGGAGTCCCTGACCCTGAAATGTCCCGGACCAGCCCCCCTTCAACATCCCTCTGAGGGGATCTGCTGCAATGTCGTCCCTCATTTCCCCCCTTCCCCCCCTCCACAAGTGTAAATTTCACAGATGATGACTTCCCACTCTTTGTCTCCTCCTCCTCCACCCCCCCTTTCTTTCCAACCTTCCCTTTCCCCTTACCCATTCTTACCGCCTCCTCTGAGCACTCTCACTCCTTGCATCCGACTCCAGAGACCGCTCCTCCTCCTGGAACCCAGCACCCTCCACCCAGTCGCTGCTCCGCCCTGCCTGGGTCCGCCTTCTCAGAGAGTCTCCTCTCCCCTGCAGCAGAGCCACGTCTTTAGTTCTTGTTAAAGGAACGGGCCTCTACCAAACGCACTGGACGCCAGTGTTTCCTCCCTGGTTCTCTTCCTGAGCGAGCCACCTCCCTGGAAACGCAGCTGGTGCGCCCTACAGCTCGTGTCTAGTTCCTATCCGAGAAACGGACCCTGGCAACGCTCCGCCCTCCTCATCCCCCGGGACAGAGACCTGCCACTTCTACTCTCTCTGCGCCTCTTACCTATTACTCCCACTGCTACACTCTCACTCCTCCCACTTACATGCTGTTACTATTCCAGCCGCACACTTCCACTACTCCCACCTCAGCACTGTCACTCCAGCAGTACCATTCGACCTCCCTACCTCTACTACTCCCCCCTCTACCACTATCCCCCCGTAATCCACTAATACCCCAGCCTTCCTTCTCCACAGTCACTCTCCTTTCACACCTGTCTGTAAGGGTGCAGAAGGAGCAGACTGACACACAGGTGGTATAGTGGTTGCTATCGACTTTTATTCACCAAGAAAATAAAGGGGTAACCTAACTAAACTGCTAATGGGTTTGTCAGAAAGTCCTTGTAAACTAAAGCGTCCACCGTCCTGTGTGAAAACTCTTACTCGGTCCCTTACACTTATAACTAAACTAGAAGGTTGTGTTCATATTCATGTTCCAGGAAAGGGACTTCCTTCTCCTCGGGTGGGTAGCACAGTTCTGGTTGCAAGTTCTTAACAAGGGGGAATGACTCCCATCCCCTGGTTCCAATACTTCACAAACAAAGGACTGTCCATCCTGTAACACTCTGTATCAGAAAAGTTCTCAGTTTGCTCACCCCAGTGGGAATGACTCCCTTTTACTGGATCACAATATTCTGTGGTTTTATCCTTTTTGCAGATTCAACTACCAGGAGAATGACTCCCTTCTCCTGGTCTCTGGCTTCACATTTTCTCACATAAAACCATGACCTCTTGGTTAGATTATCCCTTTTCCTGTAGATGTAGCACTACCAGCAGAATGTCTCCTTTCTCCTGGTATCTTGACTTCACAGCCACTTTATGCTCAGCAATACTCAGGGGGAATGACTTGCTTATTCAGAAGAAAGTTTTTATCTGGGAATTTAATAAGATATATTGCAATGTCGCCCCTTCTTTCATGTTCAAGGGCAAGATGAGCCATGGAAGAGTAAATCGCAAATTTCTCATGAGTGGCAATCCAATCACACAATTGGGACTTCACTTTGAGTGGATTAGAGATAAGGGTATCTATATTAATATACAATTTATTTAGTATTCACTCCCAGGTGGTTTTGCTTTCAAATGTTTCTCTGAAAGGCACAGGAAACCCCACTCTCCGGAAGAGGGTATTAGCAACAGAAACTAGTCTCGAAAAGAACATCCAGAGGATATAATTTAAATTTCTTGCATTAAGGATTTTATTAGACCTAATACATTTCTTGTTGTGTGAGTTTAATCACAGATTTATTTTGCACTCAAACAATTATTTATTTAACATAGTAGAAAAATTGTTAAAAGGCTCATCATAATTCCATAAAATTCATACTCTTGAATCATTCACACATTTGTCCTCAGTCGTACACCATACATTTACCCATTCATACACAACATCCAAAAATACAGGTTAAAAACACATGAGAAACATCACAATTAATTGACATTCCAATTCTTATACAAAAAATATATTATATTTTGAAAAAAACAACAACAAACAAAATGATCACAGTGATTCTTGTGGGTGGTCAGTAGTTCGGATAGGCAAGGAATAGAAGATCTTCACAAATAGCCTTATCCACACTTTCTCTACCGGTTTCGACGTGTTAACATTTTTTGTGTTACGTCTTCATCAGGAGAATTTAATACATTTTCTTGAGAGCGCCAACAGGAATAAATCTGTGGTGTATTATCGCTGTCAATAAGATTTATCAGCCTTCAGGTAGAGGATCCTGCTTTTATGAACGAGTGTACTCAATGCTTCAATCCCAGCGGGTCAGATCATAATAGACCTGTTAGTGGTGCTGGTGGTACCCTTAGCTGGATGTTTGTTCAAAGAGGAAGCTGCTGCAGTTACCAGGAGAGTGGAACCTGAAACCGACAGCCAACGACGTGCTGGACCTGTCCCTAGACTAAGTCATGCACACAGACTTTGCCCGACCTTCAATACGGACCGGAGAATCGCATCTCCCCTGCAGCAGAGCCACGTCCTTAGTTCTTGTTAAAGGAACGGACTGAGGACAAATGTGTGAATGATTCAAGAGTATGAATTTTATGGAATTATGATGAGCCTTTTAACAATTTTTCTACTATGTTAAATAAATAATTGTTTGAGTGCAAAATAAATCTGTGATTAAACTCACACAACAAGAAATGTATTAGGTCTAATAAAATCCTTAATGCAAGAAATTTAAATTATATCCTCTGGATGTTCTTTTCGAGACTAGTTTAGGTTTTGCTTTCAAAGACAAAGTTGGGCTGTTTGCCAATAGGGCAGAGATTCATGGTTTCTTGTAAGTTCAGGTAAAGTGAATCACACATGGTGAGACGTAGTCTCCTAAATCGAGACAACAGATTCCATTCTACCCAAGCATGTATCGAAATAAGGCCCAGTTCAAACTTCATAGCGGCAAGAGGGACACAGTTTGGGCCTCCCAATATTTGCAGCCAAAACCTGGCTTCCCGCAGATCTAATGGTTTCAGAGAGGAGCCATGAACCAATTCCCGGCCATATATTAGTTTGGGCACCACTGTACCAACATAACACTTCAGTACCAGCAAAATGGAGAAGGTACCAAATTTACGGTGTATCGCTAGGGCTTGCGATGTCAACATGGTCGCCTTATGATTTAGCACATTCCTGCCATTAACAAAACCTGGACTGGCCGAGATATAACCCAAATATGTCATGCAGAAGGCTGACGGAATCAGAATGCCAAAAGTAGGAACCCTCCCGTCCCCTGCACTCTATCATAAATCCATCAAAGGATGGTTCCTCAAACTTTCAAAAGCATTAGTAATAGTTAAACAATAGTTTTCAAATTAGATAGAAAATAAAAATAAACATTCAATGATTTCATAAAGACACCAAAAGGTGGTTTTAATTATAGTCACAATTAGTTAACCATAAAGCCTTAGTGTACAAAAAGCCAAAATGACTGTCTAAAAAATACCATGAAAACAATAAGCAATGATAGTCCATGTATACAATTTATGGCTGACGCGTTTCGGGATACATATCCCTTCTTCTTGAGCCTAGTTGATTTGGACTGCGGAACCTAAATAAACATAAAGAGCTGTTTCAATACACAACATGTTCATATATTAGACATTAAACAAAGTAATTATTATTGATCTCACATAGACATTACATGTATTGGTCTATCCAATTGGGTGTAGTTCAAAGACATCTATAAAGGATGTTAATCCGAGTCATCCCAGTTAGAGGGGTCCCACCCGGGATCAGTGCGCCAGAGAGTGTACATTAATTACTACAGAAGTAATCAAGAAGAGTTGCTAGCGGTTGCCTATCAGTGTCAACGGCCTCCATTACATATATCAAAGCCATTCAAATAATGCAAATAATGGCATGTCCATCAGTTACATCAGCCTCCATTAATTATATTCAAGGAATTCGAATAGTGGCGTACCTTAAGTTTAAATCAAGGTCAAGTGTAAATTTCCACTCAAAGCATGGTAAAACCGTTTGTGCCAATTCTTTCCGCCGGTCAGTGAAGGAGAACTGCTCTTTTCAAAAGTGCATAGTGCCTACGGGTCAAACAAGAACAAAGCGATTCTAAGGATAAAATATTAACTTCCCACATAAGAGGTCAACACACTAGTATGGTTTTTATATAGTTAGCGCTAAAAAGCAGGGCCAATTATAAAGTCACGGCTTACCTCTAAAGTCGTAAAATCTGACGGGAGAAAACGAGTGTGTACTCCGCTAGCACGGTGATCTTAAAGTGTCCCAGGTTATTTCGCAAACAGGACAGATTGTTCTGTATGGAGAAATAGAGAGATAAGAGAGCTCAATCAGTTCCACAAGGCGGAACTGCGGGGTCTGTGTCTGCATTGAGTTGACAATCTGTAAACAAATATTATATTCACCTCTGTAATGGAATCCAAAGGGATACTTGGACACGTGTAGAAAAACAGCCGCAATAGCGGATGAACGCTTCCCGAATGCGAGCGCCTCCGAGCAGGAGGATGCGTCCCCCGTGCTGGCTGAGGTGGGTCTACTGGTAACCCTGACAACCCTTGACACAGACAGTAGCCCATCTAGGACTAAGCGTGTGCGTGGTAAACATAGAAGACGTCCTAAGTGAGCACACAATACAAAAAGTGGCTCTTAGACTGGTGCAAATGGGAGCGCCATTTTGGAATGTACTTTGTAGAATGGAAAAAGTGACTGCTGCAGCATATAGACAATGTCTGCTCATTAATGTAGAACAATTTAAGGACCCGTAAAACACTATGGGCCTCATTACGACTCAGGCGGTAAGGGTTTTACGGCGGCGTAAACAGCGCCGACCCTTACCGCCTGATTCCGAGGTCCCTTAGCGCCATGGAGGTTTTAACACCTGCTTTTAGCAGGTGTTAAAATCCATGGCGCTAAGGGACCTTGATGTTAATTACGCCACCGTAATTTACGGTGGCGTAATTAACGCCTTCCCCACTCCCATTATGCCCTATGGGGCAAAATGGGAATGGGGAAGGGAAAATGGGAAAATGGGGATTTACCGCCCCGCCAAGGTTGGAATGGGGCGGTAAATCCGCCAACCACCATGGCGTAAACATAGTTTACGCCATGGTGGTAAAGTCACGGCCCAGGCGGTAACTTACCGCCTGGGTCGTAATGAGGCCCAATATTGTGTAAAGTAAGGAATGTAAAATGTTAAGTCCTTCATGTTGGTCTAAACCGAAGAAAAGGGTTAGTTATGTGAATTGACTATGGTAAATAAGCGTGCGCACTACACACTGTGGCCACAGTAAGGATCCCCCTGATGGAACAACATTTCAATTTCCATGGTTTGGTTCAGATTGAATGTGTATGTCTGGAAAGCGAACTCGCACCCAAGTGGAAAACACCTCAGAAAAGAAACGGATGCCAATATGCTGTAGATAGAACCCACACCATACTTCAGAGCTTGAGCTTATGAACAGTGGGCCGGTCAACATGTCCCGGACTGATTAGACTTTAACAGTTATTCCACTGTTGGTAACGGCTAATGACATTTGATATGTCTATTCAGGTAGAAATTTTAACTATTACATAAGTACAATTAATTAACTAGAGGAAGAAATACGGGGGAATTGTGGTGAAAAAAATCCAGTAAATAGTTTTGAATAGGAAGAGAATTAATTAAGATGTCCTCTACCCCAAGTAGTATAAACCAGCGGGGGCAGATGAAAAAAGAAAAAGAAAAAGGTATCTTTTTACACTACATAGTGGGGACACCATTTCTCTACGAGAGAGCCAGGGGTCTATTAAGTTCAGATAAAGCACCTCAGGGAAAATTCCTCATTGAGCCCTTGCGGCTTAAGTGTGTCCAGCTGGTGTATCCAAAATTTCTCCCTACGGGAGAGGATGGATTGGTAGTCTCCCCCTCTATGTGGCTTCTTGACGACCTCCAAGACTTGAAACTTGATCTGGGCCACCGCGTGGTGGTGTTCCATGAAATGTCTTGCCAATGGAGAATTCGTGTTCTTGCACCTGATGTTGGATTTATGCTCTGTTATTCTTTCCTTCACCGCTCTTGTGGTCTGGCCCACATATAGTTTACCACAGGGGCATTTGATTGAATAGATAACACCTGTCGACATGCAGGTCGCGTAATCCCGGAGTTTGAATTTCTTGCCCGTAAGGGGATGTGATATGTTTTCACCCTTAATTACATTGTTACAATGGGAACATCCCAGACATGGGAATGTGCCCTTCTTTTTTGTCTGTAGAAACGTCTGTTTATCTTTAGGTGGCTTCTCGGCTCGCACAAGTTTATCCCTCAAGTTCTGGCCTCTCTTAAAGGCCATCATTGGGTATTTGGGAAATAGTCTTTCAAGCAATGGATCGTTCTGGAGAATACTCCAATGTTTCTTGATTGCTCTCCCTACTTGAAAACTTTGCCGGGAGTACTTTGAGATATAGAGTAATGGAGTCTCCTTATTTTTGATTTTAGGTGTGAGAAGTTGTTCCTTGCTAACCTTAGAGGATCTCTCCTTGGCTTCTTCCAGGACAGGTTGTGGGTAGCCCCTCTTTTCAAATTTATCCAACAACTTGGTACATTCAACGTCGAGTCCTTCAGGATCAGAGACTATCCTTTTCAACCTTAGGTGTTATCAATTCAATCAAATGCCCCTGTGGTAAACTATATGTGGGCCAGACCACAAGAGCGGTGAAGGAAAGAATAACAGAGCATAAATCCAACATCAGGTGCAAGAACACGAAATCTCCATTGGCAAGACATTTCATGGAACACCACCACACGGTGGCCCAGATCAAGTTTCAAGTCTTGGAGGTCGTCAAGAAGCCACATAGAGGGGGAGACTACCAATCCATCCTCTCCCGTAGGGAGAAATTTTGGATACACCAGCTGGACACACTTAAGCCGCAAGGGCTCAATGAGGAATTTTCCCTGAGGTGCTTTATCTGAACTTAATAGACCCCTGGCTCTCTCGTAGAGAAATGGTGTCCCCACTATGTAGTGTAAAAAGATACCTTTTTCTTTTTCTTTTTTCATCTGCCCCCGCTGGTTTATACTACTTGGGGTAGAGGACATCTTAATTAATTCTCTTCCTATTCAAAACTATTTACTGGATTTTTTTCACCACAATTCCCCCGTATTTCTTCCTCTAGTTAATTAATTGTACTTATGTAATAGTTAAAATTTCTACCTGAATAGACATATCAAATGTCATTAGCCGTTACCAACAGTGGAATAACTGTTAAAGTCTAATCAGTCCGGGACATGTTGACCGGCCCACTGTTCATAAGCTCAAGCTCTGAAGTATGGTGTGGGTTCTATCTACAGCATATTGGCATCCGTTTCTTTTCTGAGGTGTTTTCCACTTGGGTGCGAGTTCGCTTTCCAGACATACACATTCAATCTGAACCAAACCATGGAAATTGAAATGTTGTTCCATCAGGGGGATCCTTACTGTGGCCACAGTGTGTAGTGTGCACGCTTATTTACCATAGTCAAATCACATAACTAACCCTTTTCTTTGGTTTAGACCAACATGAATGACTTAACATTTTACATTCCTTACTTTACACAATATAGTGTTTTACGGGTCCTTAAATTGTTCTACATTAATGAGCAGACATTGTCTATATGCTGCAGCAGTCACTTTTTCCATTCTACAAAGTACATTCCAAAATGGCGCTCCCATTTGCACCAGTCTAAGAGCCACTTTTTGTATTGTGTGCTCACTTAGGACGTCTTCTATGTTTACCACGCACACGCTTAGTCCTAGATGGGCTACTGTCTGTGTCAAGGGTTGTCAGGGTTACCAGTAGACCCACCTCAGCCAGCACGGGGGACGCATCCTCCTGCTCGGAGGCGCTCGCATTCGGGAAGCGTTCATCCGCTATTGCGGCTGTTTTTCTACACGTGTCCAAGTATCCCTTTGGATTCCATTACAGAGGTGAATATCATATTTGTTTACAGATTGTCAACTCAATGCAGACACAGACCCCGCAGTTCCGCCTTGTGGAACTGATTGAGCTCTCTTATCTCTCTATTTCTCCATACAGAACAATCTGTCCTGTTTGCGAAATAACCTGGGACACTTTAAGATCACCGTGCTAGCGGAGTACACACTCGTTTTCTCCCGTCAGATTTTACGACTTTAGAGGTAAGCCGTGACTTTATAATTGGCCCTGCTTTTTAGCGCTAACTATATAAAAACCATACTAGTGTGTTGACCTCTTATGTGGGAAGTTAATATTTTATCCTTAGAATCGCTTTGTTCTTGTTTGACCCGTAGGCACTATGCACTTTTGAAAAGAGCAGTTCTCCTTCACTGACCGGCGGAAAGAATTGGCACAAACGGTTTTACCATGCTTTGAGTGGAAATTTACACTTGACCTTGATTTAAACTTAAGGTACGCCACTATTCGAATTCCTTGAATATAATTAATGGAGGCTGATGTAACTGATGGACATACCATTATTTGCATTATTTGAATGGCTTTGATATATGTAATGGAGGCCGTTGACACTGATAGGCAACCGCTAGCAACTCTTCTTGATTACTTCTGTAGTAATTAATGTACACTCTCTGGCGCACTGATCCCGGGTGGGACCCCTCTAACTGGGATGACTCGGATTAACATCCTTTATAGATGTCTTTGAACTACACCCAATTGGTTAGACCAATACATGTAATGTCTATGTGAGATCAATAATAATTACTTTGTTTAATGTCTAATATATGAACATGTTGTGTATTGAAACAGCTCTTTATGTTTATTTAGGTTCCGCAGTCCAAATCAACTAGGCTCAAGAAGAAGGGATATGTATCCCGAAACGCGTCAGCCATAAATTGTATACATGGACTATCATTGCTTATTGTTTTCATGGTATTTTTTAGACAGTCATTTTGGCTTTTTGTACAGTAAGGCTTTATGGTTAACTAATTGTGACTATAATTAAAACCACCTTTTGGTGTCTTTATGAAATCATTGAATGTTTATTTTTATTTTCTATCTAATTTGAAAACTATTGTTTAACTATTACTAATGCTTTTGAAAGTTTGTTGAACCATCCTTTGATGGATTTATGATAGAGTGCAGGGGACGGGAGGGTTCCTATTTTTGGATCCTCGTTTTTCCTCTACATATACTGTTGCAGTGATCCTGTGCCAGGTTCACGTTTCCTCCCCCGCACCTCAAAAAAAGTATTGATATTATTTTACACCATTGATTAAACTAATTTCTAAATATATAATATTAGGGAGTGCCTCTACTGATCCACCCTTTTTCGGAATCAGAATGCCATCCCAAGATCAAATTTGTTGGCGTTTTTTCATGCTTCTCGAAATTGCAAGAATTCGAGTTTTCTTTAGGTTAATCTTTAAACCATTGTCAAGAGCGAATGTAGAAAAGACTTTAAGGAGTCTTTTTAAGCCCACACACGATTGATCAAAAGGGAGAAAATCGTCTGCAAGCCAGGAAATATGCTCCAAGCCAACTTTTGAAGGAATTAGGACTGCTGGGATGAAAAGGTCACTTGCATCTAACACATAAAGATTAAACAATCAAGCCGTAAAAGATGGCTTATACTTCTCCCTTGTTTTGGGTCCTAGATCCGTGTTTATCTCATTAGATATTCAAGGTTCCTCTTTATCCCAGGGGTTCCCTTCTTGACCCTGCTCTGTGGGTCTTGCTCTATGAACTTCTTCTGAGTCTTCCCTGACTTTGTTGTGCCCCCAATAACCATCCCGGTAACCCAGGTACCTTTTTAGGGTTTCTGCCTGTGTGCTCCAGTCGTTATGATTTACTGCGGCAGCTCCGCAGTCTACGGTCCCTTGCAGTCGGTGCATCTGCACCTGACTGCACAGTCTAGTTTCTCCACGGGCCTGCACCTATGCTTCGCCAGGTTCCAGGTTGGTCCTTCAACACCGGACTGTGTGGCGACGTCTCTGTCTTCTCGACAGCGTCAAGGATAGCAATCTATTCTTGCTTCCACACGGACTGCTTCCTTGCTCGTGGCCCCTCAAGGGAGAGTTGGACAAACTCCCTAGTCCTTCTTCTGTTTTTAATGACGGTGTTGGTAGTGGCCTTTATTGGAGAACTAGAATGCTCACACCTACCTCCGGTAGTGATCTTCATAGTTCTGCACCTAAACCTCCCCCCAGTCCTGGTGATGTAAGTCATACTTGGGTAGTATGGGCTCTTCTTTGTCTCAGTGGATTCTGTCACTCGCCCTACACAGATGCAGTGTTGGGTATATTACTGGGTTGTACCATAGGTGTAGGTTTAGGAGGGGTAATTGGGAGGGGGTCATACCACATTCTCTCTAGATGCCTGTCTTCAGAGTGGGGTCTCTCTCCATGCAATCCTTCCACTGGGTACCACCCCCCCCCAGAGGGACAATCAGGTAGGGGCCTCACCTCCCTGGCCTCAAGGGAAGGGGTTCCCCCTTGCAGAAAATGGCGTCATTCTTTTTAAAAAAAAAATATATATATTTATTGTATCAATTAGTTTCCAAAAAAAAACTTTAAATGCACACATGTAAAAAAAGAAATAGTCAATAATAAAAAGAAGAACAACAACTAAAAGTGAACCAACTCCAAAGGGGGGAAAAGAAATTTAAAAAAAGGAAAAATAAACAAGTCACAATTTTCAGACAAAGCAGTATTAAAGAACGAAGGCACTGGACCACTATGTACAGAATGAAATTCATAGATCATAGAAAAACTAGGGGTCCAAAGTTAAGAAGATTTCTCTCACAAAGTTCAACAGTGCCAAAGTCAGAGACACTTTTCCTCCCCATCTTAAGATAGACCACCTCCCACATTTTGTCACTCACCAAATTCACTCACACACCTTGTGCACACACTCACAAGTTACAACACAGTACCACTTTCACCAGCCAATACCTCACCTTCTCTATAAACCGCCTCCACACTCCTATCCACCATCCCTCCTTCTCTGACCTCATCTGAACAACCTACACCTTCCTGTATCCTGTTATCCCTTATATTACCTTGCTCCTGTTGCCACTGGCTCTCTTGTTCTGGTTCTCATGGTCAAGCTTGCCCTGCCTTTTCCTCCCGGGAGGTGGCCAAATGTCCCCAAAGAAGCTACTTTTGTTGTGATTTCACACTAATGCAGCCTGGCCTGCGACTTTTGTTCATGTAACTGGTGTTTTATTGCAAGTATTGGCCATAGCCTATGTTTTCTTTGGCATAATGTATTATTGCAGGCCCATGTAACCTTTAGCTCCCAAAGTGTTTTGCACTACAACTCCCATTAGGCCCAGTCAGAATAGGTAATGGTGAGTGATCATTGGAGTCTTACGGCCTCATGACGAGTTGGGCCGAATCCTGGCAGTAATGCCGCTGGGATACTGCCCAGCGTTAATAACGCTACCACAACTCGGTCTGGCAAAATTTGCGCCGGATCACAAGTTGCCGGGGGCGATAAATCCCCCTTCCCCCTTGGGTCTAGAACACAGACTTCAAATTCAAACAAACACTTTTATTTTACTTATATGTCAGGATGGTCGAACGCCTAGCTTGCCCTATGCCAAGGTGGGATTTCCGTACCTAAATAAAACTAAGAAAAATCTCAGTCAAATAGTTCAACTTAGGAATCTGTCTGTGTCCAAAACCTATGCTTGCCCTCACAACTATATCTGTACAATGCATAGGGATGTCAGCAACCAAAAGAAAACCGTGTACAACAAAAAATTCTGAGATTCTTCAAGCTTGCAGCTTCCTTTCAGCTCCCTTCCCCAAGTGTAAATCAGTTCCACAAAAGTCTTAGTCACCTTCCTTGGATTCGAGAGGATATAGTTTTAACCAATACTCTGGGCACCCTTCCCCAAGTTTCCAAGCCACGAAACACAAGGGAACCTTTAGACTCTGTCCTCACTTCAGCAAATGTCTCAGATCTCAAGGATTCTCTTGCTCAATAATTTGGTTAAACAGCACAGTTCAAACGAAAAAATCCTTGCTTTATTTTAATTTTTACAGTACCGTTGTTTCCATTCTCAAATATTTGTTCGGGTAGCTTTCGCACAAGTTGGAAATTATATTTCTTTCTGTTGTTTAAGTTTAAAGTTGCATTATTGATCAGACTTCAGTTTTTATTTGCTTATTCTTCAGTTATTTTCAAATTTGAACACAACATGTAGTAGTTTGCTTGCTCTTTAAAGTTATATTCACTGTGCAACTCAGCATAATGTGATTTTCTTGAATTGAGGGTCCTGTTCCCTCTTAAACTTCAAAAAGGTCTTGATTCTGTTTGTTCACAACGTTTTAATTCAGTTCGGTATTCCGTAGTTGTGCATTTCACTTGTAACTCATTATTCCATTGTTTGTTGTTCAAGAATTATTCTACTGTTAAATGTTTATTTATTTTGCTTTGTATGTTCAATGTTTGTTTGTTCCTCTTTAAATGTTTAATGTTTCTTCGTTCCGCGTTAAATGGATTGCCCTTTGTTCGGAGATCTTATGTTTTATGCTGCACGTGACCACTCCGATACAAAGGGGGTCATTACGAGGTTGGCTGTAATAGGTTAACAGCGCCTGTAATGGTGCCGGTGCCGTTAACCCCTTACCGCCCTATTACGAGTCTGATCGCGGGACCCGCAAAGGGCGCCTGGTAAAACCAGGCGGCCTTAGCGGGTCCCGCTAGCAGACCAGGGAGCTAACAACAGGCACTGTTATCAACGGGCCCATTGTTTGCTCCCTCCCCATTCCCATTGGATGGGGGGCACCTCATGTAGCCCTTCCTGGGGGCAGATTTCTGCCCCTAGGAAGGGGTACATGAGATGCCCCCATCCATTTGGGGTGTGGGGAGTGCCAACCGAAATCTTGCCACAGGCCCCCCCCCCCCTAAACCTTGGGCAGCACGTTTTCCCCACCCTGGGAAAGGGGCCAACAAAAGAAAATAATACATTTCTGTTGTGGATGGGAGTGGAAGGCCACTAGACCTCCAGGAAATTTGGGGTGAGGGGGAGGGCACCACCAGAAATCTTGTCACAGCCCCCCCAAGCATGAGGCAGTGCATGTTGTCCCCCCCCTTGGGGCAGATGGACACACTAATGTGCCCATCTGCCTCAAGGGAATGGGCAAAACATACAAAAAAATAAAAATAAAATCAGGGTTTTGGTGGGGGCTGGGGTGCATCCTAAACCACCAGCGACTTATGTAATGGAAAGGGGGTGGCCCCACCCAAAATGGAGGAGGGGCTCTCATGTAGCCCTCCCTGGGGGCAGATTGCAACTGCAATCTGGAAATCTGTCCCTAGGAAGGGGCAAATGTGTTTTTACTGGGTGGTGAGGGTCAGAAGACCACCAGGGATGGCTTGAAAGCGGGGCCGTGATCTGTGAGTAGTATTTATGTTTTGTTTTTGCTGGCCTGACCATAGGTAACAAATGTTTTTTGTTTTGTTTACAGCTTAATCTACGCAAGCAGCTGCAACGTTATGTGAGTGCTGTTTTTTATTATTCTATGGTTAGGGCCCATTGTCAGTGGGTTGGGTGGGAGTGGGGCTGTATTGTTGGTGGTGTGGATGGGAGTGGGCCATCTGGGAAAGTATTCTGGTGGGCAGGGACACAATTGCAGGGTCATGCCACAAATTGCCCCCCATGCCAGCATAACATTGGTGTTTCCCTGGGAGCGGCTGTCTCCCATGTGGGTTGATCGTCCGCAAGCCCAGGCTGCACCTCTGCCTGTGCGGCGTACCAGATGTCTCCTCCGGGGAAGAATCGGGATCCTGCCGGGGCTCCTCGGAACTGCCGCTCGACTTGCGGACGGTCGACGCACATGGGGGATGAGGCGCCCAAGGCCAGATGCATCACCTCCGACTATCCTGGAGTTCGGGCTGGCCTGCGTTACAGCTTTTCCTTCTGGGATAGGACAGGGACCCTGCCCGGCTCCATGGAACTACCGCTGGGCTTGGGGAGGGTCAACCCATATCGGAGACAGCCGCTCAAGTCCGGGGACATAACACCCAACTATCCTGGAGAGTCTGCAGTACAGCTGTTAGCTCCAGGAAAAGATGGGGACTCTGTCGGGGCTCCATGGAACTGCCGCTGTACTTGGGGATGGTACACCCACAAGGTAAATAGATGTCCAAGGCTGGGGACATCACCTCCAACCGTCCTGGTGTTATGGCTAGGCTGCGTTATAGCTTTTCCCTTCTGGGAAGTATTGGGACACTGCCAGGACTCCCTGTTGGGCAAAAGCTGTAACACAGGCCAGCAAGAACTCCAGGGTGGTAAGGGGTGGTATCCACAGCCGTGGGCATCCGTTTCCCATGTGGGTGTATCATCCGCAAGCACAGCGGCATTGCCAGGGAGCCCCTGGTAGGGTACCCTTCCCTTCCCAGGGGAAAATTCTGTAACGCAGCCCAGCTAGCACTCCAGGATGGTCGGCGGTGATGCCCCTGGCCTTGGGCGGCTGTCGGCCATGTGGTTTGATTATCCCCAAGCCTAGCAGCAGTTGCAGGGAGCCCCGGCAGGGTCCCCGACCTTTCTTGGAGGGAGAAGCTGCAACGCAGGCCAGCCAGAGCTTCAGGAAAGTCGGGGGTAAGGTTCCTGGCCTTGGGTCCTGTCTCCCATGTGGGTTGACCATCCCTAAGTGCAGCAGCCGTCCCAGGGAGCCCCGGCAGGGTCCCCGACCTTTCACGGAGGGAGAAGCTGCAACGCAGGACAGCCAGAGCTCCAGGATAGTCGGGGGAAATGTCCCTGGCCTTGACTGTCTGTCTCCCATGTGGGTCGACCAGTGGCAGTTCTGACAGGGTCCCCATTATTCCCCGGAGGGAGGAGGGAAAGGCTGTAACGCAGCCCAGCCAGAGCACCAGACTGGGCTTGGGGATGGTCGAACCACATGGGAGAAGGGTGCCCAAGGCCAGGGACCCCCAACCCTCCTGGAGGTCTGGCTGGGATGCGTTAAAGAATTTACCTCCCGGAAGGGAGGGGAACCCTGCCGGGGCTCCCTGGGATTTCTTCTGAACTTGGGGATGGTCAACCCACATGGGAGATGGGTTCCCAAGGCCAGGTACATGATCCCCAACCATCCTGGTATTCTGGCAGGATGGCCGTGTTACTTGCCGAGTTCCGCGTTGCGCTCCTGCGCCTTCTCCCACCCCTCCATTTTTCTCCCCCCCCCCAATGCAGGCAGTCTTTAGGTCACACATGCTTCCCATTTTCCCCAAATTTTCGTGGCCTTGGCTGGGCACCCTCATGCTGTGTATATTCTGTGTTCTTTCGCCGCGCAAATGTCAATTTCGTTTGACCATTGAGCCACTTTTGGGCACTCCGGGGCTCCCCATTTCTGCGCTATGTCACGCTTTATCAGGCCCATTGCTATGGAGAGAAAAATACCCTCCCATTTGTTTGCGGTGTTCTCATCTGGGGCTCCCAGTAACATTATCGCAGGCTGTAATGCTATTGTGCGACCCAGCGTCCTTCCTAATATTTGAGAGCATTGTGTCCAGAAGGTCCTGATTTTGGGGCATTCCCAGAGGAGATGAATGTGCCTTCCTCCCCCGACATCTCAAGCAGTTGGGATCCGTTGCCCTTCCCCAACCGAAAAGGGCCACTCGGGGGTAGTATACTCTATGGAGTATTTTGAGCTGAATCAGTCTTATTCTGGAGTCTATTGCAATTTCGCGTGGGTGCATGAGAACCTGGATCCAGTCCTCAGGTTCAATGGCCCCAACATCCCGTTCCCATCTGGCTTTGAGGCTGACCAGTTCCGGGGTAGCAAATGCATTAATGCCCTTGTATAGGATAGTTGTTACCTTGGTGGGGATGTGGTGTGTGAGTAGGTTGCGTTCCAGGGGTGTGCAATCTGGTGCATCGGTAAATGCTTGCCTATAACCATTGAGGGCGTGCGTTAGTTGTGTATAATGGTAGTGTTCTGTTGCTGGGTTTCCAAACTTCTGCTGGAGTGTTTCAAAGGAGAGGAAGGAGCCATCGGTAACAATATCTCCTATCGTGGTTATCCCCGCCCTCACTCACCGGGTCCAAGCGTTCAGTTTTCGTACCTCCGACAACATGTGGTTGTTCCACAGCGGTTGTGCTGTGGTGATCTTGTTCCCCCAGCCTATGTGCATGTGAGCCTGCCTCCAGATGATCGCAATGTGAGTCGACATTGTTTGTGCTGGGGGCCTGGATAGACTCTGGTATAATGTTTCGAGTGGTGGGGTGTCCTGAACAATGGGTAGTTCCGCTCTAATATGTGGAAGTTTGCGATCCCTGTGGAGGAGGTCATTGACTACATGTAATTGGCTGGCCCAGTAGTAGGACCTAGGGTGTGGGACTCCTATACCCCCCTCCCAGATAGATTGTTGCAACGTGGTCAGCGCAATTCGGGGCTGCCCTCCCTTCCATATCAGCTTCCTAAGGAGACGCTCCGCTCAGACGAATTCCGAGTTTGGTATAGCTAGTGGGGCGTTTTGCAGTATGTAAAGGAAACGTGGAAGTGCCATCATCTTAAAGAGGGCCGCTCTGCCCATAAGCGTAAGGGGTAGGAGCATCCAATGTTGCACATCCCCGGCAAAGCGGTCAATTAGTGGGTGCAGGTTGTGAAGCACATAGTCCGATAGAGCCCCGAGACCCATATGCCCAGGTAGCGGAAGCCCTCCCTCTCTACTCGGTACGGGGTGTCCCGAGGAATTGCTAGGTCGTCACCTCTTACTGGGAAGAGGATCGACTTTCCCCAGTTCACTCTGAGGCCACTGAAGTCCCCATAGGTCTTTAGCATTTGGGTTATGATTGGACATGCATGGACTGGGTTGCGTAGATAAAGTAATAGGTTGTCTACGTAAAGGGAGAGCTTGTCCTCTCGCCCTTCTGGCCAGTGGAATCCGGACCATGTGGTGACCTGTCGGAGCCATCGGGCCAGTGGTTCTATCGCTAGTGCGAAAAGGAGGGGGGACAGAGGACAGCCCTGTCGGGTGCCTCTGCCCAGCGGGAAGGTCCCAGAGGTACAGCCGTTCACTATAACTGCGGCTAATGGGGCTTCGTATAAAAGTTGGACCCAGCTAAGAAAGGCTTCGCCGATGCCCGTGCGCCTCATTATTGCCCAGAGACTTTCCCATATCACCGAATTGAATGCTTTCTCGAAATCGATTACGAGTAGCGCAAGCGGTGTATTGAGGGTTGGGGCTCTTTCCAATAGCAGATTTAAGCGGTGTAAGTTCATTCTAGTCGATCTTTGCGGCATGAAGCCGCATTGATCTTGATGAACCTGTGAGGATATGACCGGTTGAAGCCTATTGGCCAGCACTTTAGCCAGGATTTTGACTTTGCTATTGATAAGCGTTATCGGCCTATACGATGTGCACTGGTCGGGGGGGGTTTGCCTTGCTTGGGAATTACCACAATGTTGGCCATTCGTAGGTCTAGTGGAAGGGTGCCCTGTTCCATGGCTGCGAGGAACAGGTCGCGGAGGGGGGCGGCCAGCTTGTTGCTGTCCAACTTCTTCCAGGTCTCGGCCGGGAAACCATTTGGGCCTGGTGTTTTCCCGGACTGTAACTGGGTCATAGCCTCTGCTATTTCTGCTTCGTCCAGTTCCCTATATAGGCGTGTTCTCTGCACTTCCGACAAGTGCGGGAGCACAATCTCATCTAGGAGGGATGAATCTATAGGGGCCGTTGGGGCGGCATAGAGCGCGGCATAGAAGTTGGCGAATGCCTCCACTATCTCTGGGTCTGTTTGGGCAAGCTTATTTTGGCTGTCAGTATCTTCTTCTTATTGTTGATGCTTTGTCGGACTTCTTCTATCTTGATTATTGGGGCGATTACTCCCTGACAGTTCTTGGTCCTTTTGGTATCTTTCACATGTGTTGGGTTTCCCACCGTGACAAGGCAGTTCACGTCCGAGGCACTCTTGATTTATGGTTTTTCGTGTCAACACTATGATAAGGGAGTTCCCTCCCGATGTACTCCTGGGATTTATGGTTTTTCCTGTTACCACTGTGCCGAGGGCGATAACTCCAGAGGAATAATTGACTCTTGGTTCGCTGGGTGTCAATACTGTGATGAGGGAGATCACTCCCAAGGAAAACTTGACTCTTGGCACTCCCTGGACATCACCGGGCGATCCTACAACTTCCGTTACCTGTATCTTGAATGGGGAGCTCTACCGGTTCTTCCCGTGGTCTCAGGTCGCTGTTGGTTCTGCATACGTTAAATTAAGTGTGTTTTCCTGATTTCCTCTTCCATGGTCTGTGTGTCTCCACTGAGCTGTTGCTCCGGCCACCTCGGCCTATTTTAAGAACAACGCGGTCCACCTTGGATAGGCCACACTACCGTTGGATTCTACCTGCTTCTGCAGCGAGTCAGGTTTACTCCGGCTCGCATGGTTCCCTTCAGCTTCTTCTTCCAAGATCTATGGTTCGGGCAGTGCAGGTTTGAATTTCCAGGGCCCAGCAGGACAGACATTGCTTTCCACACTGCTCTTCCTGCTCCCAAACACCCCTAGTCCTTACTTTGTCTTTACTTTATATTTCTGGTACCGCCCCAGCGTAGCGTCAGTGTTCGTCATCAATGCCTCTGAAGTTATCTTCATGCCTCCTAGTGGCCACCTCGTCACAGTTCTTTGGTAATCCCTTATACTGTTGTTCTGTATGTTTCTTTTGTTCTTCTTCGTCTCAGACCTATCTGGTCCTACAGATGAGATAGTAGAGACTTCACACTAACACACAGTAGTAGTTTCGGGAATGGAGGGAGAAGGAGTTAATAGGGCCATGGTTTCTGGGAACAAGGGTTTAGGGAGGTCTTTCACGGGACGGGAGTCCTTTTCCCCATGAAGGTAGTCCCTCTCTATGAGGTCTTTCCACTTTGTACCACCCTAGGGGGACTATTGGGTAGCTACCCCACCTCCCTAGCCTCATAGGGAATGGCTCCCCTCTGGGGAGAAGTGATAAGAATGTGTGAATCATCACAGACCATTCCATTCTGAGGAGAGAAGAGGGGTTCATGTTCCCCCTGGCTTCTTGGACCGTCAGTTGCTTTCTTCACTGTTGGGCTGATGAGCAACCCTGGGCAACTTAAGGTGTGCCATCTGTGGAACATCGAGCAGGGGTCTATTTATTGTCAATGTGATGAAGCTCCAGGCCACCCTCAATGCTCTGAAGGCTTTCCTCCTGATCTTCAGGGAATTATACACTCAGGTACTGATGGACAATACGACAGTTAGGTTTTACTTGAACAAACCGGGTGGAATGAGGTCCCCTCAGCTTGTGCAATTGGCGTTAGAGCTGTGGGAGTGGGCCATCAAACAAAACGCCCATATGTGGGCCTTTTATCTGCTGGGTGAGAAATTTCTAGAGGTGGATGCTCTCATCAAACCGGATGCTTTGGCCTACAAGTGGGAACTCAACCCAAAGTGGTACATGTATCTTGCGAGGGAGGAGGGGCCCCTCTGACGGTGGATGGGTTTGCTTCCCCGCTCACTCTGAGGTGCCCCCATTTTCCCTCTTGGCTATGCAGGCATGTGGGGGGGCAGACTGTCATTCCTAGGGAGGGATTAGCTATCCACACATTTCCTCACGTACCCCCTCAAACAAAGATCTATCGAGCAATTCATGGAGATGAGCTATTGAGCAGTAATTCTAGTACCTTCCTTGTGGCCCACCATGTTTTGGTTCTCAGAAGTGAAGAGAGTAGCCCTTTCCTCTCTGATAAGCCTTCCACACAGGCCGGACGTGCTGTTGCAGAGAGAGGGAGGATCGGGCAATCCTCCCTTCAATCTCTTCACTTGTCAGTCTGGTTCACACGATATCTGGGGTTTTGAAATGAAAACTTGGAACTCATTGTGGCTGCCGGGCTCCCTTCCACGAGAGAGAAAACAAATGCATTTTTGCCATTGGTTCTTCAACAGATATATAAACCCATTGTCGTGTGGCCATCACCCTGTTCTGTGCTTCATTTCCAATTTGGCATCTTCAGGGATCTATGTGGAATCCTGTGGCACTTACCTTTCTGCAATGGCAGCCTATAAGGATTCAAAGGGAGCCGATGCAATGTGTTGAAGCAGCATTTCGAGGTGCTTAAGCTCCTGTTTCCTTCAGTTGGTTGCCCTCATCCTAGATGGGATGTTATGTCATTTTAAGATTTTTCATACCAAGGTACAGCGCAACTGACACCCAAAGGCAACCTGGCGCTAAGACTGAGAAGCACTATTAAAGAAAGAGGAAGGGCTTAGAAGAGTAAGTTTAGTTTCAGAGGCCTTCTGAATTACAAATGGGCGGCCACAGAGCGAAGAACAATGTGTAGGGCATTCCACAGCATGTCAGCCCTAAAAGAAAATGAACGACCGCCAGTTCGTGGCGGAACCTAGGGACAGCAAGAAGGAAGCGATCCTTGGAGCGTAGCACACTGGCAGGAATGTAGGGTCGAACGTCGACTGCAAATACTCGGGGTCATCTGTATAAAAAGCCTTATCCACCAGACAAAGATATTTGAAGTGCACATGTTTAGCCACTGGCAGCCAATGCAAAGCATTGAGAACTGGAGAGATGTGCTCCTGATAGGAAGAACCAGTGGTAAGACGGGGGGCTGAATTTTGAAGAATTTGAAGGTGGGGTAACAGATAGTCAGGCTGGGCCAGATAAAGAGAATTAGAATAATAGATCCAACTAAGCACCAAATCGGAGAACACCAGAGCCCGCAAATTTAAAAGGAATAAACTGCAAAACTTTTCTGAGTATCTTCAGCTGGAAATGACCAGCCTGACAAAGTGAGCTGATCTCGGAGGTTATAGAGAGGGAAGCAGACAGCTTTACACCCACATTCTTGATCACAGGGACAGCAACAGGAAAGGAGCCAAAGGAAGAGGGCCAGAAAGACAAAGTCCAAGGGGACATGACAGCAGTAGAACCCACAACCATAACCTCAGACTTATCCCCATTCAATTTGAGACAATTGTCGCTCATCCAACACCCCACAGCAGATAGACAATCTCGCAGCTGAGTGGCATGGGAAAGGTGGGAGAGGTCCAGCTGAACAAGTATCTGAGTATCATCAGCATACTGGTAACACCTGAACCCATGGGAGTGGATAAGAGCGACCAGAGGCTGGATGTAAATATTGAAGAGAGTGGGAGATCAGGCAGAACCCTAAATAACCCCACGGACCAGAGCAGCAGCAGCAGAAAGAAAGGGCTGGAGTGAAAGCATCTGCGAGCAGTCAGAAATAAAAGAATGGAACCAAGAAAGAACAGAGCGAGATACTCCAGCCGCTGACAGGTGACTCATCAGGATGGAGTGTTTTACAGTATCAAAAGCGGCAGAGAGATCCAAGAGGATCAATGCCGCCACTCCACCCAGATCAGCAATGAGTGTCAGGTCATCAAGCACCGAGACCAGAACAGTCTCGGTACCATGTCCTGGCCTAAAACCCGACTGAAAATCATCAAACAAGAACATATCATCACAGAACTGCCCAAGCAGCAGGGAGACAAGGGATTCCAACAACTTCATAAAAAAATGGGGTGAAAGTTTACAAGAAGTAAAGGGTCCAAGGTTTTTTTTTTTTTTTTAACAGTAGGAATCCCTGTGGCACATTGTAGAACAGGGGGAATGGTCCCGGTTGAACAAGAATGGTTAACCGCAGCCATGATGTTTAGACATGATCAGAGGCAGAATGTCTGTCACCATTCTTAAAGGGATGGCATCGGTTGGAGAGGCCGTCTTCATTCTCTGAACTGCTGAAGTGATATCCACAGCCATGAAGAGCAGAAAGGAGTCCCAGAGGGCACCAGATGGTAACATACATATGCCCTGTCAGCAGAGCCGAAGATAAACCTGGTGTCACCTCAACCGGATTGCGAGTGGCAGAGATATACCGAATAGTGTCTATTTTGCAGCCAAAGAATTCGGCCAGAGAATCACAACGTTCTTGGGTCGGGGGAATAGAGTCATCAGAAGACTCTTTGGCAGACAGAGAACGCACTACCCTAAAAAGCTCTTTAGGCTGAGTGATAGAGTTCTGAATTTGGGAGGTGAAGAACTTTTGTTTTGCCTGTTTTAATAGCCACATGATGAGAAGAAGTGATGGCACAGAAAACAGTCCTATCCCCAGCAGAGTAGGAGCACCGCCATTTACGTTCTGCTTGTCTGCATTTGAGATGAAGAGCCTTGAAGTCATTACTAAACTCAATGCCCTTGCTCTGGCTCAAACCATTGAAACCCATGGCCATGGTTGCCATCAATCTGGTGGCATGAAAGGCAGCTTTTCTGGTGGTTGTCACGTCGGCCTGTAGGGCCAGTGAGCTGCAGGCCCATTCTAGAGTTGAACCCATTACCACTATCTGGGTGTAAAATGTGCACTCGCCACTAGCCATTGCCTAGTGATATTTGACTTTTGGTGAGTAAGAAATGGTGTGCTGTTTATATATATATATATATATATATATATATATATATATGTATATATATATATATATGTATATATATGGTTTATGGTCATAATACCGAATTAAAAAATCTCGAAAAAATAAATCTCGAAACAAAAAGGCCGAAAAAAAAAAGGTCGAACTTTTTTTATGACGTTTTTTATTCGAAATGGGGGGGTTCCCCCCAAACCCCCCCTTTTATTTATTTTTTTTTTTAACCATTTTTTTTTTAATCCCGGACCCCAAAATAAATATATCATTTTAAAAAAAATTCGACTTTTTTTTTTTCGGTCTTTTTTTTTCGACCTTATTGTTATTCGAGATTATTTTTTCGAGATTTTGACTGATAACCTATATATATAAATGAGGTTTCAAGTGACTGGCTGGTAGTTTGCAACTTTAATTTTTGCTCCTTGCCACAATCCACAAGGACAAGGTGGTACTTCGTACACAGCCTTCTTTTTTGCGGAAAGTAATATCATACTTTCACATTAATTAGGAGATAACCCTTCTGTTTTTCCGCCTTATCTGTCCTTGGAGGGGCAAAGAGCTCAGTGGCCTTCGAGTGACATGTTCTTTGGGAAGTCATTGTGAGGGCTGCCGCTTTGGCCTTGTGACTTTTGCTGTTATTACTACTTGAAATCGGGCTGATGGCAGGATTGGGGAAGCAGTATGGCAGAACCTTTTTCAAGAAGACAGTTCAGGGCCACTGCCCCTCTTCAGTGTGTGAATGCTTGGTAATCTTCCCCAAGTATGGCGCAAGGGGGGAAGGTATGCCAGAGTAAGAAAGTTAACTCACTCTAGTGACTTCTGTAGTCCTCGTCCAAAGTTGCCCTTCACCCATAAACCCTCAGACCCAAACTAGACATCAGTCACCCACTATCTAGGTGATGGAAAAAGCCTGGCAGAGCGAGACTGAGGCCCACTCTTAGAGGTGCTTGGTCATGTGCACCTATCCGCCTCCAATGAAAATGGAGGGATTTCTTTATTTCACGAAAAACATGTTCCAGTCCCATTCATGCTATTTCGTACTCCTGCAAGTATAGGGAGAGGGACACTGTGAACTAGGAGTACAGTAGTCATTATGGCGAATAACTCCTTAGTAATCCATTACCCTGCCTCACTCTTCCGCACCCCAGTACATTATTAGTACTCTGTCACCCAATCCCATTACAATTCCGCCACAATAAAGATAGGGGACTTAGTAAGGGTAATGATTACGGTGAAGAGACGTGAGGGGGGGATTCAGGGGGTCTCCCCCGCATTAAATTGCAGTGAAATGCATTTAAAAGAAGAAAATTAAATATGATGTTTTGGGATTCTACATTTTTTTATCATGTAGATCCATGTAAATAAAACATTTTGGAAACTACATTCTGGTATCAGTCTTTGTCCTCCTCATTCCTGCTCTCTCTGGGTGTACACAACCCAGTGGTTGTGTACACAACCACTGGGTGTGCTGAAACACCTCAAAAGGCCATAGGAGTATTTACTATTAGAATTTGTGTGTCTCGTTTTTTTTTCTGTATCCCTGCAGTCCCTTTACCAGCACTTGACACTTGATGCCTGCACTTACCCTTTACTCTTGCACTTCCCAGCTGCTGGCCGTACTTTACTTATTGTTATTTATTCTATTATCCTTTTAATGCACTGTCCCCTCCCCTTCCGCCTTCCTATGCACTTGCGCTATCTGAATGACACCTGGCCTAGTAGGATCGTTGTCTGTCTTCCCCATGTACCCCCTTCGTTGTCTCATCGCGCCTTGAAACACTTGTCTATAGGCGCGTTATGAATGCCATATCATATCATATCTCATTATGATATTAGCTATAGTGAGTAGATTATTTACTTCCCTGCGCGATCTACACATTAGGTGACCATAAGCGGGTGTGTCAAATAAAATCACCATAAAAGGATCATCTCATTTTTGGAAGAGATGATTTGGTGACTTCTTGCCATGACATTCGCAGACAATGGTGCCTCTATAGCTTCAAAGGAGATGGAGGCATTTTTGCAACTCAGTGGTATTCACCATACACAAGTGTATGTGTCACCCCCAAGTCAATGTTGTGATAGAGGTTTTGATAGGAAACATATGGATGGGGTTCAGATGGCATGGAAATGTGGGTTGGAATGGGTGGCGCTGCATATAGAAAGTATCGAGGCATATATGCTTGTCCCTCCTGTCCTGACATTGGGTCACCATTTGAAATCTTGAGGAAGGAAACACAACGTGTGTGTGTGTTCAGGATAGATGGACCTGGCAAGAGTAGCCTTTTGAGACCATGACCAGTTGAGAGAGGATGCTGGATAGTCAAAAAGCGACACAAACTAAATATGATGCAGAGGATCATTGATTTTCTTGTACAGCGTTTTGTAGTACATGTGGATCGAAATACTGTGAAACTTGCTGATGGGGTTATCAGAAGTTAATCCAAGTTAGAGAAGGTACCGTGGCCTCTTTGGAAAAGGGAGGAGGTGTTTTGTGGTTGCTCTTTGTGATTGTTCACATGTACATAGTAAAGAGTTCACACAGACCAATTGTAGGTGTGGATAGACTTTCCCACAAAATGTTCAGGTGATTCAGAAGAACGCAGTGTGCTGAGTGATGTCAGGTACCAAGATGGGCAGCACTTCTATGTTGTCCCATGTGCTGCGGTAACATTCACAGACATGGGATGAAGTCAAAAGACTGCAGGTGCATCCCCCCATCTATAGTCAGATAAGCAGCATACCTCCAATAGTCTGCACAATTAGCCCTGATAATACTGCTGCTAATGCCTTGGTGACTGGGAGTGTCCCTGTACTCCAGTGGCCCGTAGCAGTGTTTCCCACAGTTCGTTGGCCAGGGTTGTAGAAGTATTTCTGCATGGCCAAAACTTTCACAAATCTCATGACCATCAATATCTGCTTGATGCTAACCTGACTAAAATGATGACAAAGTACGTCTTGCCCCACTATTTTGTGGAAAACCCTGAATCCCATCAGCTTATGTGAAAAAAGCAATCACTGCTGAGGAGTTCCCAGATGTTTTTTCTCTCTCACAAAGCGGTACCAAAACTGAACAATGAGGCTATGGCTGCTGCAGTGGTGTGGTTATCACAATACTCTGTGGAACAAAAGGCCCACTTACTCATGGAGCTGTGAACTAGTGGTCAGAGCATTGACTATACGACAGTCGGATCACTGGATGGCCGTTCCTTCCATTAGAAGGGCCCCACAGTAATTCAAGGGTGCAGCAGGTATATGCAATTAGGCACCAGGCAACATTGTAAAGCTCTTAAAACATTTCTTTGTCCTCAATAGCTGTTAGGCGTCCTCTCTACGATTTTGCAGTTTTCTCTTCTTTCCCTAGCGACCCCTCCGGGCTATGTCGTCTAGAGCGCCAAGATACCCTCAGGTGATAGTTGCACTAAATAACTTTAACATATTGTAAAATAACACCATTGTGCATGGAAGGTTTACAGGATGGAAGCCACAGGGGAGTGGACATATGGGAAAAGGTGGAGGATGTGGCATCAATTAGGATGCGAATGAATGACATCCTAAGAAGGTGTTAGTTTTTTTTTTAAAGGCATGCAAAATCCCTTTTAAAACGTCGGTGTACTCTGCACCCGTTGACAATTTAAAATGTTGGCAAAATAATGTTTTAAATATTTTCCAGAGCCTTGACACTTACTCTTATCATGTATAACATTAACTGCCTGTGGTTTTGCCACTCGCTGCCCCTCCCACATAAACACGAGTTACTAAACGCAACGTTTATTTTTATTTATTTTTATAGGACGTACCTGTTACAATAATTTCCCTTTAAAATAATAGTTGTTTTGCAAAAAGGTGCCTATTGGATGCACCTCGAGTGTCATGTGTTTAGATGTACGTGGATTACATGACATATGTAACGATGTGTAGACGCACATCTTAGCAACTATTGTGCGCTCTGCACCACATGAGAAACCTGCCTTAGACGTGCATCAGGAGAAGCTCCTGGGACCAAACAAGAGGAGGTGAGTCAGAAGTAATATTCATTACTAAAGGATACAAGATTGACCACTGTGGCCGAGAGTAGTACAAAATACTTAAAGTGTTTATTGATTTTATATAGCACCCAAAAATAGCACCACACGTCAGCATATAGGTCTGAAACCGACTTCATGGGAAATAGAGGACTTTCGAAATGGCGTCTCCCTTGGCTATAAAAAGAAACAGGTAATTGTGCTACACTTAGACTGCTAATACATGAGCACTCCAATTAATGGGGTTTTTAAGGTGCAATGATTGCAATTATTTGTAGATGTTTGGCGAATAATGGACCGAAACATTGATATCCACGTATGTCCAACACCATAGGCATCGCAAAGAGGATTGCAGAGTTAGCCTCTAACTAAATAATGATAAGCAATGTATTTCATATATCCCTGTTCTTGCTTTGGTATTACTTGCCCCTGGTGTCAATGGGTTATTGGGACAACTCACTTTATGGCTTTGAGGACACATTCTCTTGTTTGGCTGGTCCTGGCAACAGGGCCAGCTACTGGCCACAGTTGGTGATGCCACTGCTACCAGTTGGGCAGACTGGATTATTTTGGGAGTTTGACATTGTGTGTCCAATGTCACTGCGATGCTGCACCCTTGCCCTGGGTAGTGCTGCACCCTTCACCCTACCAGTGCTAAAGGAAGCGGTGGTGGCAGCCGGGTTAGTAGTGGTTTCTGCTTAGGCAGAGGACTTGTTCGCCAAGAATACCTTCTTGCGCCACCGGCAAACCTGGTTCACTCCTTATGGTGCAGCCTTTGCCCCTTCCATCTTGCCCCCACTTTACCCTCTTCCCACAGCTGTTCACAATACAAGAAACCTCACGCTCCTCCCCCTGATGGTCTTCACTGGTGGCAGGTCATAATAATCCCACACCAGGCCCTTGTTGACAGGCTATAGAGGTAGAGGTCTCCTCTTCCTCTGACTCATCCTGTGCCTGGCTTCCCTCCAAGGCAGGTTCAGGAAGGGTCCTCTACAACCTCCTCAACACCCTTCCCTCCCTGCAGCTACTCCTTTCTGCAGCACCTGCATGTGCTGGTCTTTCCCTTGAGCCACCTCCTCACAGACCCATCCCTTATCCTCTGCAACTCCCTAATTCTGCTGGGTGGAAACCACTCCTCAGTGCCACCACCCTGGCAGGGGCCTCCCCATGCAGCCCCTTGAGGATGCGTATTGCAGGCACCCCTCCTCCCACCAACTCTGCCCCTCTGGGGACATCCACTAGAGGCTCTGCTTCCCCACATATTGTGGAGCATTCAAAAAAGGCCCCTTCCTTTTCGGCTTCTGTGAGACATCCGTTAGAGTCTGTGCCCACCCTACCTTTGGGGGGTATGCACAGGAGGCCCACGCTGCTCTCTGGCAACCACAAAAAGCACAAGTTGCCCCTTACCCATCAATTGTGGGGGAATCCCCCACCTCCACTGCAACCTTTCTCTCCTTTCCCTTCCAGCATTACATGCATGCCATGAGAACCACAAATGGCAATTGGCAAAGCTGAGAAACGGGTTGCCCCAAACCCGCCCCCACCTAGTCCAAACATGATACAACGAACTAGCTCTCAGAGCCACCGCACATCCACAATATAACTACTAAATAAATCATAATAACTACTGTGCTCTGCTAATTTAAAATATACATAGCAAACCCACAGAAAAGCAAGCAAGGCGATACGACAAGAGAAATAAACATACAAGTAGAAACTGTTAAAGGGAAAAACATATGTATTTGCTTTTTGGGGAGGGAGAGTTTGCAGCGGCCCTTTTTGGCTTTTTAAAATAAAATAAAAAAGACACAAAAGAGAAAAGGCACACAAAGGGTATTTATTGGAATTTTTATATACCACGCCACATGCCCGTAGGCCTCAGGGTGCACAAAAAACGAGACGAACAAACAGGGTTAGGCGAGACAAGAAGTCCTAGTCAGAAATTGCGTGAGGCGGTGGCATCAACGGATAAACATCAGGCATAAGAGTCAATCAGGGGGGAGGTTGAAGAGGAAGGTCTTCAGCCGTTTTCTTTTAAATCCCTGGTCGTTATGGGAGCTCTAAGGGAAATCGGAAGTACATTCCAAGCAGTAGGACCCATAACATCAAAGCTACGGCCGCCTGCTTAGCCAGACTAAACCGGGGCTGCTCAAGTCTACGTTGATTCTTAGATCAAAGAGTATGCGATGGGGTGTAGTGTAGAAGGTTGTCAATGAGGTATTTTTGGAGCAGTGTTCAGAACACACTTAGTCGGTGTGAGGAGCTTGTGGATAAATCTGTGCTTCATTGGAAGCCAGTGAAGTTCCCGTCTTAGGGCTGTTATATGCATTCAATTGGAAAGACCTTAGATTGCACAAACTGCACCGTTCGGAGTTATCTAGAGGGAAGATAGGTTAGTCAGAGAGCAACTGCTCAAGAGACTGTTGCAGTAATCCAAGCGGGAGCTAATGAGGGCGGAGGCTAGGATGGCTGCATTCTCATATGACACAAAAGGCTGAATGTTACTGAGTAATTTGTTGACTAGACCGCAAGAGCCCTGAAACTGGGAAACATGCTGGTTCATGGTTAGCTCAATGTCTAGAGTGATGCCGAGGGTTTTCACTTATTTAGCTACAGGAATAACAGCATTTGAGGATGGTAAAGCTGTCATTTTCCAGAGGTAGGGTTTTAAGTTTGGGGCTAGAGTCCACGATCAGGAGTTCGGTCTGTTTTGTGTTGAGTGCCATTGAATTAGTAGCCATCTAGTCATGGATTGCAGTATAGATATTGTTAAGGTCGGCGAGATCCTGTGCATACCGGCCAGTGAGTTTCATGACAACCCGAGTGTCACCAGCATAATTTGTATACTGGACACCGAGGCCTTCTAACAGTCTCAAGTGAGGGATGATATAAATATTAAACACAGAAGGCAAGATACAGGACCCCTGAGGGACGCCACAAGTAATGGGGGCAGACCTAGAGTAGGCCGCCTCTGTGGAAACTCTGGCATTCCGAGGCCCATGAAAAGAGGCAATCCAAAGAGAAGCCAGACTAGAGCAGCCAACTATAGATTGTAGTCTAACCACCAGGATGGTGTGGTCCACAAGATTGAATGCGGAGGAGAGATCAAAAAGCATTAGAAGTGCTGGTTGGCCGTTATCGACAATGTTTAGGTGATTAGCCTTAAGATCAATCATGGCCGTCTCCCTACCATGCCCATCTGAAGCCTGACTGTTGGGTGCCAATAATGTTGTTCTGCTCAATAAATCACTGAAATTGCAAGTAGGCGACTTTGTGAAGAATTTTGAGGAGAAACAGAATGTTTGTTATTGGACGATAATTTTCCGTAGCTAAAGATTCAAGGTTGTCTTTCTTTAAGAGGGCAGTGATCCAAGCCTCCTTGAAAAAGAGTGGAACAGAGCCCTCAGAAAATGACAGATTAACTAGCTTGGTAACCCATGGGCAGATAACGAGATTAGAGTGGCAGACGTCCCACTGGCATGAGGTGGGTTTCATGCTAGTAATGATCTGAGGGATGGCGGTATCAGTGCAGGGGGTGAATGCAAAGGAGGGCATTTTTTAAAAACAAATTTGAACACTAACAACATTCCATCAACAAAATAAACAAACACTAAACCAAAGTTGCACAACAATATCTTACAAAAACAAAAAACTAGATAAAAGATCTAAACCAAACTGCAACAATTCCTACAAACCCGGCTCCAAACCTCAACATGTTTTTACAAACACCCTCCATTTGTGAGCCTGCTCTGTGTATTCCTTCTCTTACAACCTAGAAAAACCCAGAAAGAACAGGTCAGCTGGACCTTCTCTAGAGGTTAAACGTCCTTTAGGAGACTCTAGAGCTCTAATTGGCTCAACAAACTCGACAAATCAGCTTGAGAGGGATCTGATTGACTTGGCAAACTCCACAAATAAACCCTTGATTCAACCGCAGATCCACAGCTTGTGATTTGGCAATAGTCTGTCACATTTTTTACTCAGGATTCATCAGCAGCGAAAACCTGTCTTAATCCCATTTAGGGGCAAATCTTTCCTAAATGTTTAGAGTGTTGCGCCAAGTTCAGCCAGGCCTTGCATATAGCCAAATGTGAATATGCTCAATGCTGGCAAATAAGATCCTTGATGTTTCATTTAACCTGGCAGTGCATGACTTGGTCATCTGTAATGTGTGTTGGAATGTGTAATACTAGCTCTGAAGATTCCATGCAGGTGGAAAGACAGTTGGAGGAGGTATGTCTGCCAGGAGTGGAACCTTTTTTTCTTTTTTACTGTTTATCCGGTACTTCCAATCTTCAATGAAAAAGACCTTGTGTGTGGTTGCCTGCTGTCTCCTTCTCTACTTGCGTTGTTGACTATGGAATATACTGCGAAATATGTTGACATTTGTGGTGTGTGAAGTTGGCACTTATCTTTGGATATGGAAGGAAGCAAGGAACTCCCGAGGACTGCTTGCCCTTTGGGATTGCTGTGCAATGGGATGCCTCGGCATGGATACTGCACTCATGTGGCAGCAGAGGAATTCCTGAAACCTACCTCCAGGAAGTGCCAATCCCTATCCTGGGCTAGGTGATTACGCTGCTCAGAGTGGGGCACTTCACGCTTGCTTTCTGCAGTTTGAAGCAAAGTTTGTTTCATAGCTGTCCCCTTCAAGGATACAGGGGATCTTGTTGTCCATCAAGGAAGCTGGCTGTGAGTCTGTCAATTGGGCACCTCTTCCTTATATGCCATCAGTTGTTTAGGTTGCTGGCATCTACTTAAATGTCTGCAGCTGACAAATGCAGCTGAAGGGTAGATATGCACTGACTATTGATGCTGGGTGAGTGATAGGGTCTGTCTGCTTCTATTACCACTGATGCACTGTCACATACTTCTATTGATGTCACTCCTGTATTTTGGCGTTCATGTGCTGTTGATGTTCCTACTGCCGCTGTCTGTTCTGTCAATCGGATGTTATTGATGATGTTTCCTAGTAACAGATAATTATATATGTCTGATACTGGGGGAGGAGGGATTCTGGCTTGCTTTCACATTACACGTTTTAGAAAATGTTTTTTTGTAAATAGTCATATTTTGAAAACTGTGGGTAGCTACCTTAGTTATACTGGTGTCAGATGGCATGGCCTCTACATTCACTTTGGCATGGTAAACCTGCCATTGCTCTGTATGCTACGAGGGGGTCCCTTCTTGACCCTGCCCTTGTACCTCTATTAGCGTAGTGTGTACAGTGTACTGAATATGTTACATCTTCTCTGAAATGTTCTCTCACCTTAAAATAGTGTCCTGTAATGTGAAAAGTCTTTCTAGTCCAGCGAAGAGGAAGAAAGTGCTTTTGCAGCTCCACCGTAGAGGGCTCAAATTGCCTTCTTGCAGGAGGCACACCTCCTTGAAAAAGATAGTGGGTATAGTCTGGGTAATACATATAATGCTGAAGTGTCAAGCTGCTACACCTTCAAGTCCAGTGTTGTGACTATTTCATTAAGGATGTCCTTGTGCTATATTCTATGGGCAGTTCTTTGTGACTTGGAGGGATGCTTCTTCTTCGTGGAAGCAGTGGTGGATGGTAGGATCTTGGTGCTTGGAAATATTGTATGCCCCCCATTTCTCACAGGGGGCTTTCATACAGTTGGTCACAGAAAATCGTCTGTCCTTTAAGAGTAATGATATGATCCTAGGGTGTGACTTGAACTTTGCTCACAATGACTCAATGGGTTGCTATTGTAATATGGGCATTCCAGATGTCTCCACAAGCTTGGAGGCCATGCTGCCAGCCCTTTTTATTATTGACCCAGGTGATGTCTGCATCCTGAAGAGAGAGATTATACATTCCTCTACCCGGTGCATTCAGCCCATTCCAGTATCAATCATACCCCGAGCTTATTCCAGTATCAATCATACCCCAACGTCCCGTTCCCTTTTCTCCCTGCTTATGAGGAGTCCGCTCTAGGGGACGGGAACAGAGCCTTTTTAGCACACAAAAAAAGATTTCCCTTTACATTTTTATTCCATGCGCGGCAGCATGGGCGTGGCTAGCTGTGCTGACCCTGCCCACCGGCGACACCCGTCAGTCCTTTTTTCCACCTTGACGAGACTGGATGCCTTGCATGGCACGCAGTGATGTTTTTCCTGCATATTTTTTCTAGTTCATTTTTTATTTCCCTCACTTCATGGCAAAACACGTTAATTGTTTTATATCGAGTGTTATCGGTTTTTCATCATTCGCATTGTGCGGTAAGCATTACGTCGCAGCAGATTCATATAGCCTGTGCCTAGAGTGCCTAGGTCTCGAGATGGGTGTATTGTCATTTCTGGCATGCTTTTTCACCTCATGTGTTGTGCCAAAGACTCCTACGTTGGGAAGATATTTTCCAAAGTACTCCGCCACAGCATGCAACTGAATATGTAGACAGCAGAAGAGGCCACTTACAGGTGTTTCTTCTAATATTATCGCACCCCGTTCTGTTCATTCAGATGGGAGCAACGTAAGTTCTTCAGCGGCTGGCCACCGTTTTACTGGGGCTTGCCCTGAGGCCGTAAAGGCTTTTACGGGTGCAGGCACAGAAGAACGTTCATGGTCTAGTACTCGGTCTGATGAACCTGAGGTGATGCCTCAGCATCCAAAGTTTACTGTGTTCTCCGAGCCCCACGGTCACCGACCCTTTACCAGACCTCGTTCTGACGATTCCTCTATTATCGGGGTTTGCGCTGAGGGAGTCTCAAACACCGAGCTCCACCTTGAGCAAGCCTTCTTGTACCTCATTTAAGGTGCTTCACGGTTCCTCTGTTAATCTTGTTCTGAGGTCTCGAACTAAACTATCACTGGGCTCAACTCAGCTGCGTCACATCCCTCACAAGATGGCTGCGCAACAACCTGACAAGCATATTTATTGATTTTATTTTATTTATTACATTTGTTACTCGCCCAGACCCTAGGGTATCACGGCGAAAGATACAGGAGAGTTCACTCATTATTATACAATGTTGCAGTTACAAAAACAAATAATACTTTTTTTTTTTTTTTTACACATAAGTTACAAGAGATCATGTAGTCATATACCAGTTTCCCTTTGGTCAGTTAGCCCTTCCCATTTTGTTTCAGCACTATTTGCATTATTGCGGCTGCCTAAGAAGTGTAGTTGGTCATGGGAGGGTAGGGCTTGAGCGGTTAATATTTATTGAATAACCAGGTTTTCAATACTTTTTTGAATTTTCGTAAGGAGTCCTCGTTTTTGATACTCAGAGGTAGAGTGTTCCAGTGCGAAGGGGCTAGAACTTTGAAACTGCTTCCTCCTGCTCTGCTGTATTTGTATTGAGGAACTTCTAAGAGGGCCAGATTATTAGATCTCAGCGACCTGCATGACATTTTATTTTTATGGAATTGTTGAGGTAGCTGGGCGCTTTGTTGGTGGTACATTTGTAGACGATACTAAGAGTTTTAAATATGATCCTTGCTTCAAATGGCAGCCAGTGGTTTTCTCTTCTAGTACTGGATATATGTTCAGATTTCTTCATCCCTAAAGCCGCTTTAAGGGCTTTGTTCTGTAGTAATTGAATTTTGTTTAAATTGGTTTTGGACGTTCCTAGGAAGAGGATGTTGCAGTAATCTAGTTTTGTTAGGATTAGGGCTCTAGCCAGGGTGATGCAATTTACAGGGGTGAGAAATTGGCGACTGAGTGCAATAAGTTTTGCTGTGTAGGCTGTGGACGAGGAAAGGGCTGCTATTTGTTTGTGCATGGAGAGGTTGGCATCAATGTAGACACCTAACGTTTTGACTTGTTTAAGTACTGGGATCTGGGTACCGTCGATGTTAATATGAGAGTTGTCCGGGTGAAGGGTGCTTATTCTTTTTTGTGAGCCCACAATGAGGACCTCCGTTTTCTCATCGTTTAGGCAGCGACTGTTCAGGGCCATCCAGTTTTGGATTATGGAGTAAACTTTATTGATGGTGATGGTATCTTGGGTGCAGTCGCCTGTAATAGGGATGAGGATATGTGTGTCATCTGCGAAATTGGTGTAAATGACACCCATATCGTCTAAGGCTGAGAATAAGAGTTTAGTATATGCGTTATAGAGGGTGGGGGAGAGGTAGGATCCCTGAGGGTACTGTTATGGGGTCTACTGCAAAGTTTCCAATGGCAACTCTGGATGTACGGTCGGTGAGAAAGGATTTGATCCAGTATGTGGCGTTTTTGGAAAGATTAAAATCTTTTTTTAGAGTGTTGCATAGTTTGTCATGATCTACCAAATCGAATGCTGCTGATAGGTTCAGTAGCAGTAGTGTGGCAAGTTTGCCTGAGTCTCTAATAGAGTCCATTTGGATTTAAAGATCCAGGAGGGCTGTCTCTGTGCTGTGATTAGGCTGGAAGCCTGATTGTCTGTCTCCTAGGAGGTTATTTTGTTCTAGATGAGTTTGTAGTTGGTTGTAAGCTATTTTATCAATGATTTTAAGTAAAAATGGGACAGTCGTTATAGGCCGGTAGTTTGTGGGCACTAGAGGGTCTAGAGTGGGCTTTTTTAGTAGAGGGGTCACCCAAGCCGCTTTAATGCTGACTGGGACCTGATTTGTGGAGAAGGAGGCATTAACAAAGTTGGTGATTATAGGCGTGAGGGTGGGGGCACAGAGTTTAATTAGGTGTGCTGGAAAGTTATCTCCTTTGCAGTTGGACGCTTTAAGTTTGGATATAGTATTAAGTACTGTATCATGAGAGACTGATGTGAAGTTGAAGAGGGGGGCGGTATTTTCTATGATTGTGGAGATCTGGTTGGCCGTGGAGTGTTTGTCGGACAAGAGGTTTCTTTTGGAGATAATTATGTTTTGTAATAGTTTAATTTTAGTGTCCAAGGCATCTTGGATGGTAGTGTACCATTCTTTACTAGGTTTGACTCGGTTAATTATGGGGATTGGATTCTCCAATTCCTTGAGTATGGTGAATAGCTCTTTGCTATCGGAGGACGCATTACTAATTCTAGTATTGAAGGCATCTGCTTTATGGGCGATGATGGCTGATTTATAGGTTTTGTTTGCAGAGTTGAATTCTTCCAGGGCTTCTGGGGTGTGGTTTTTCTTTAGGCGGTGTTCAAGAGATCTTTTGATCCGTCTAAGAGAGACTAATTTCTCGTTGAACCAAAAGGAGGACTTTTTGCCTCAGTGGTGATTACTCATACCGCGGAAGCTGTATCAAAAGTATCATCTCCCGAATCTCATTTATCTGCGGCCTCTACAAATTTTGCGCAACAACGACCTCCTCGGGACCCACTGCCCCACACTGTTAGCAAGGAGGCTTTTTTACGGGTGGACTGGTCTCTGAATACTACTTTGTGGGCTAAGTCCTATCCTATTCAATCCTCGTCAATGAGATATCGAGCATCACCCATTGTTGCTTCTCCACCCCATAGCCACCACATATGTTACCTGACCTCCACATCAACCTAGACCCCGACCGCATCATTATCGTCCTCCTCCTCAGAGGACAGATTGTTTGACAGGTTTCAAAGGATAATACACTCTGAGGCTATGGTGTGTTATTTTAAAAATCTAATGAGAGGTTAGGCCACAGCAGCCTGTATAACCTCAACCTATTTACCCGACAGTAGTGCCACATCTGCAAGCACCTTGGCCTTCAACTCTAACCTCTCAGCCTACCATGCTAGCTATTCACACTGTTACAGCAACTGGTCTGAATGCTCCAATTGCACCAATGGAGCCCGGAGCAGGTGGCTATCCTCACCCTATGGCTACGGAGACCCAAGAGACTACAGGTAGACATGTACTTTCTGCAGGTCCAGTTATTTTGGATACTACTACCACTATAATGTATGACAACAACAAGGATGTTTCTGCCTGCTGTCTTTCCATGGCACAATGCGAGGGGTTCGGGAATTTCTGGGCCTACCCTTGCCAGAGGGAATTTTTCTGAACCAGGTGTCTTATCAGGAGTTATGTCTCTTCAGCATCAAGACAGGTCAGGAATATCTTTTCAAAATTAAAGAAAAATCCACATTTGGTACAATCTGTCAACAAGAAGGGGAAAACTAGGAATCGACAACTGCAGTCGGATACCAAATATTTTTGGGCTTCTCCTCGCCCCCAGTCTTAGGTAGTGGCAGCTTCATCAGTATCACCTACAGGACAATTGTCTGCACCCCTTTTGAAGGAGGACAAACCTTAGGAAGCATTTGGTAAGAAAGTGTATTTCAATTTGGCACGGCACCTACGCCAGGCTAACTGTGGCGCTATGCTAACGGCTGCTATCCAGCAATTGTTGAAGGAGATTTCGGATTTCCAACAGTTCCTGCCTCAGGGTAAGGTGGCAGCATTCAAATTTGGATTTGCTGAGGACAAACTGAAAGCCCAAGACTTGAGCTAGTCCTCAATACAGCTCATTAATACAGCCTCTAGAGCTGTTTGCTTGGGAGTCGACATGCACCGTACAGGTTGGGCCATATTGACTAATTTCAATAAAGACGTCCAAAGTAAAATCTTGGATCTTCCCTTCAAGGGAACATATTTGTTTCATTCATCTACGGAAGATGAGTTAACCAAAAAGAAAATGTGTACCTTAATGGCAAAATTATTAACTGTCCTTACTAAGGCCCCTCAATAATCCAGATGATCTATGCCGGAGTTTCAGGTCAGAAGATTTTGTTGTTTTTTGTGGCTACTGTGAGAAACCAGAGGGTACTCTCAAATCTACTCCCCTGGGATCCTCTGTTCAGGTGGCATGGGAAGGGCCATCGCTCTTGGATTGTTACCCTGGGGGTGGAAAAGCAGGGAGGACGACCTTCGGGGAAGGTCCTTAGGGATTGGAGAGAGGGTATCTGATGGCGAGACATGGTATCCTCCCTTTCCTGGCATTGACCTACTCTGCCCTCGTATTGTATTGTATTGTGTATATATATTTGTAGTGCACAAGGAAAGACAGAGTGTCATCAAGGCGCTGGAGTGGGAGAGGGAGAGGGAGAGTGGAAGAGAGGAAGAGAGCAGCTTCAGACTGGAGAACTAGAACAGATTGGTTTTCAGATTCCTACGAAAGAGAAGGTATTCTGGAAAGTTACAAAGGTCGGGCGGGAGAGCGTTCCAGAGCGTGGAGGCAAGAACCGTAAAGGATCTTCCTCCAGCTCTGGCCCGGCGAAAACTGGGAATGCTTAGTAAAGATTGGTTAGCCGAGCAAATAAGCCTGGTAGGTTTGTAGGTCACAAGCTCATATCGAAGAAACCTAGCCCCTCCCTTAGCCTTTATGGGCTATTACCAGTCTCATTCGATCATCCCCTGTAAATACCCCCTCAGTACTGGGAAGAAGAAGAGGCAACTAGGAGCAATACCGATTTCCCATAGTAAAAATAACTGGTACTGCGACGAGGAAGAGAGGTTTAGCTGCATTTAGCCATGAAAATCAGGCATGTCACACTAAGGAGTTTACACAAAGCCAGGTAATTAGGAATGACAAATGCAATCCATCAACAGCCAGGGAACATATAAAAGGTGGCATGCAAAAGGAGGAAAAGAAAGAGGTTAGTGAAGTATGAGTGCTGCAGATGGTGCAAGAGGACTGGAGAACCCGAGAAGTGCTGTGTATAGGGGACGAGAAGCCGAAGTGGCAACATGCCGAAAAGGGTCCTCTGAGTACCGCCGGGAGAGCAGTGCCGGACTGGGAACCCTTGTCAGGAAGGCAGAGAGCGACCGTTACAAAGATTGGAGGCAGAGCCCAGCACAAAGGCAGGGATGCACAGAAGGAAGCACCTGGCGAAGCAGAGTTGCAGTCTGGAAAGTGTCAGTGGATACTCGGGATGCCGGGTCACTCCGGGTCACTATGGGAGGGGCTGTTGAGTCTGATGTTCACAATCAATACAGAGTTCTGCCATTCGGCCGGAATGCAGCTCCTTGTGTTTTTACAAAGCAAATGACTTGGGTAGCAGCCCATTTACATTATCAAGGGGTACATGTTTATCCATAACTAGACGACTGGCTGATTCGAGAGGATTCATTTCAACAAGCAAGTCTCGTCCACTTCTGCTGGATCTACTTTTCAGTTTGGGTCTATCAGTCAACCTGAAGAAATCTTGCCGTTTTCCAACTCAAGGCATCAAATCTGCCAGATTCCAATGGGATGCAAACATAGGGAAAGTTTTTCCCTTGACAGATAGGTTGCAGGATATCAGGTTGGCTACCAGTCACTTCCTATGCCATCAACAAACCTCAGCCTGGTCGTATCAACATCTACTAGGACCAGTGGGGTCCTCCATTCTAGCTATCTCATTTGCTCGCCTGAGGATGATGCACATTCAGCTCCAATACGTCTCATGTTGGAATCAGAAACTGGACAAACAATTGATCAAAAAACTCTTCCCACCAGAACTAAAGGCAGGCATCAGGTGGTAGAGCGATGACATGAACCCGTTGAAGGAAACTCAGTTTCAGGAGAATCTTCACCAATACGTGTTGACCACAGACTCATCTTGCTCAGGTTGGGAAGCAACGTTAAGTCCCCTGCAGACACATATACTATGGACCCAACAGGAGAGGTCTCTTCACATAAATGTTTTGGCGCTTCTAGCGATATTTAAAGAATTTAAGTCATTTCTTCCAGCCATTCAAAGCTCCTTGGTGCTACTAAAAATGGAGGGACAATGTCCACTCCTCTATGCCAACTAGCTATCCAAATCTAGGAATGGGCAATTCAGCACCAGATAGTACTCAAAGTCGTTAATCGAGCAGGGGAGCTAAATGTAGAAGCAGACAAACTGAGCCGTCTTTCGTATGCTAAACTTGAGTGGGAGTTGAACCAAGCAGTAGTGTTAGAAATCTTCCAAGTCTCGGGGACACCAGAGATAGATCTGTTTGTGACTTCACAAACTCGCAAGTGTAACCTCTGTGTTTCCCTCATGAGCCAGGGTAATGACTCAGAGACGGTCTTTCATTTTCATGGAACTACAGAAACCTATATGCGTTACCTCCAGTCCCTCTGATAATGAAAGTGCTGGAGAAGTTTTGAGTATCCCATCTATGTTCACTCATACTAATAGCGCCAAACTGGCCAACAAGGATTTGTTGCTCCAATCTTCTGAGACTGAAGCAGGAAAGCCCCTGTCCTCGTCAATATTTCCAGAGCTGCTAATCGAGCTGGAGGGAAGAGTGCTCCATCCCTCTTCTCTATCGATGAAATGATGAGCCTGGTTCATGAGGCACTATTCTATCGGGAGCTTGGTCTATCAGAAGAAAATCTATCAATCTTTCAAGCAACTAGGACATCCTCTACACACCTCCAATACAAGAGCAAGTGGATGTGTTTCTGTTTTGGATGCTAGGACATGGTTCAAACCCCCAAACATATTTTCTGGATGATGTACTTTCATTAATTTCCAATTTAGCAGTTTCAGAGTCAAGGTTGAGCCCTGTAAAAATTACTTATCAGCCATTGGTGCTTACTTAAGCTCTCAACAAATTTCCTTTTCTGTATCTAATCCAGTAATCAAAAGACATTTTGATGGTCTTCATCATCTATATCCTCCAGTAGCTAAGCCACACCCATCTTGTGATCTAAATGTAGTTTTGAAAGCCCCCGCTAATAAGCCTTCTGAACCCATGGCTAAGTCCGATATTAAGTTGGTAACGTGGAAAACCACGTTTCTTGTAGCTGTTATATCAGCTAGAAGAGTTGACAAGATTCAAGTGTTATCTGCTTTGGAACCCTACACTGTTTTTCACAAAGACAACGTTGATTTCAGAACACCCCCGACCTTTCTTCCCAAGGTTGTTTCATCTTTTCATATCAACCAAGAGGTTGCACTTCCTACTTTCTCCCTTCTCCAAGATCAGAAGAACAAAATAACACTTGTTTAGATGTCAGAAGAGCTGTAAAATGTTACCTTGATCGCTCTAAATCTTTCAGAAAAGCAGATAGCCTTTTTGTAACCTTTAGTGGCCAGAATCCAGGTTCCCAGGCTTCTGAAGAGACACTAGCCAGATGGATTGTTGCTTGCATTATTCAAGATTACACACTTCAGAACAAGCAGCCTCCAAAGGTTCTGCATGCACATGCTGTTAGGGCCAAGCAAACACCTGTGGCTTAACAAAGGAACGTCCCCTGGGATGTTCTAAGCATAACAGGTATATGGGTTTCTCCTTCAGCCTTTTGAAAGCATTACTGCATGGACTCCGCTACCAGAGCAGATGTGAGCTTTGGTCAAGCAGTCTTGCAAAACCTTTTTGGTTGAGAATAGGTTGAACTCCTCCCCGGTGTGGATAGTCCTACTTCACCTCCCATAAGTATGGAGGAAAGGGGACGGGATGTTGGGCTAAAAAAATGTACTCACTGTAGTGACTTCTGTACAGCTAGTCCATAGTCCCCCTTCTTCCATACGCCCTCCCCTCCATCCCCCTTAGTATGACACATTAGTTTTAACAAGCCCGACAAGGGATTCAAAGGACTAAAGAGTGTTGCCGGTGGGCTGGGTCAGCGTGGGCTAGTCAACCCCAAACTGCCCCACATCACAGCGCTATGAACATTTAAAGGGAATACACTTATTCTTTTGTTTTTTTGTTGGTGTGCTATATAGGCCTAGTCCTGTACCCTAGGACGGACTCCAAATAAGTATGGAGGAAAGGAGATTATGGACTAGGAGTACAGAAGTCGATATGGTGAGTAACTTTTTCTTTTTCTGATGCCCTCTAACCTTTTCAGAGATCTGGTTGAATCTTTAATAGGAGGCATATCTATATCCAACAATGAAACCTTTTTAGTAATAGATAAAATCTTTATTCGGAAATGAAAATGCCCATCAAAGAACACACATTAAAAATATACCAGCAGTAAAATCCATTAAGATACACTCAAAGTCTTGTGCACTGCAAATATAAACTAAAATCATTCATTAAAGCATAAAAAGTGCCTGCGTAACATGAGGGCTTCCTCAATGTATAAATGTACGTTCTGGGCTGTCAGCAGGTCCGGGATTGACAATAAAAACTTAAGTGCTGATTGCATGTGTCTAAGCTTGGACGCTCTTAATACTGGAATTATGAAATCTTTCCTTGTCTTTGCTAAAGTAGGACAGACAAACAGGATGTGCAGCAAGTCATTCCTGTCACTCTCACAGCAAGGGCGGCTCCTCCTCTCAGTGATATTTATTGTTGAAAAAAATGCCCTTTCCCCAGTGAACAAAAGATTTGCTCTGAAAGGCATAATCACTGCCCTTTCCTTGGAGTGACGAACCATTGGAAGTAGGCTAGCCTTAAAGTTTTGGGGGCAAGATTGCAGTAATAAAATTGTACAATTTGCTTCTGCAATTCACTCTTACTCCTTATTCTCGCTCTATGAGGAGAGAATGCGTCTATTAACTCTCCCCTATCAGCCTTGCCTGTCCGCAATTCGTCACCAAACAAGTGCCCAAAGCAAAGCTCTTGTAAGGATGATTTTATATATTTCAACCAAAGCGAGGCAGCACAAGAATGTGTGGCCATGAGATCCCTCACCAGGACTCTGGTTATTGACAGTTGGGGCCCCTCCCATAGACGCAGCCAGTAAATTAAAAGTTGTATTGATACGAGGTCTTCCACCTAAGCTAATTCAAGCTCTTGGTGCAACAAGTTCCCTGGCAAGTCCTGTGGTAAACCCATGATTTTCCTAAGGAACATGTTTTCGGTTATTTTTTTGTTTTTGTTTGATGATGACCCCATGCAGCCACTCCATATGTCAGCAAAGGTACTGATCTTGCTGAATAAATTCAAAGGGTGTGATCCATGAGCAGGCCACCCAATTATGCCCCTAATCTCAAGATTTAGCCATTAATTTGAGATGCCTTTACGGTTTGCTGCTTTACGTGTAAAAGCCAGCCCAAGCCACTACAGATCCTCACCCCCAGGTAACAAAACAATTTGACCAATTTGAGACTTTTCCCCGCTGCTAATATGGCATTCCCTCGCGGTTTTCTGTTGGCAACGCACATGACCTTGGATTTCCCTGCGTTAATTGCCAAGCCTCTCTCTTTCATATACCCATTGAATCCGTTTGCCAATCTCTGAACGGTGTGTTTTGTCCTGACTGCATCATCCGCATACAAGAATGCACAAACCATTTGGTTAGCTATCCTTGGAACATTGCTCTCCAAGTCAGCTAAAACATTCAGTAATTCATTTATGTAGAGATTGAAAAGAAGTGAGGCCAGGACACAGCCCTGTCGCACTCCACGAGAGATCTTAAATGCCTGTGTTTCTTGGCCTTGGTTTCCCAGTCTTTCTTTTGCCGTCAGATTGGTATGCACATGAACCAAGATCTTTAGCAGCTCACCCGGTATTCCCATTGAGTGCAATATGCTACAGAGCTTGCTATAGTCCACACAATCGAAGGCAGTCGAGAGGTCCATAAAAGCTAGGTAGATTGTGCCTTTAAGGGCGCAAACATATTTATCCAGAACCAAGCCTAGATTTACTATCTGGTCAACTGTTCCGACACCCTCTCGAAAACCATATTTGTACTCTGAGAGGATCCATTTTTCAGTGACCCAAGCCATAATTTCTTGATGTAGAAACCGCCCAAACCACTTAGCTGAGGTGTCAATATGTGAAATTGGGCGGTAACAGGCTGGGTCAGTTCTGTCTCCCTTTTTGAAAATTGTAACATTGACCGCCTCCTTCCATGAGTCTGGAAAAATCTTGAAGTGCAGTATTATGTTAAATATAAAATTAGCAATTGTCACCCAGATCACCTTCTCATGTTTAAAGAATTCTATTGGAATTAAATCTGGTCCTGCCGCTTTGACATTTGCAGATCCAGCAAGGGCCATTGCAACTTCATCCATTGAAACCACCAGGCCTGGGCCTGCATTATAGATGTTATAGGGGATCACTCTGCCTCTTGTGCCGTCGACCTTCTCTAGGTTGTGATTGTCATATAATGCCGAAAAATGCTTGGTCCACCTTGCCTCACCCACCTGTTTGGCATGCCCCTTTGCTGGCAATGAGGAGGTTATGTTGGACATCTCCATCATGCAAGTCCAAGAATTGCCATGAATTTAGCTTTCTTTACTTTAATTTTGAGGCCTGACAATTAGACCTATGGACTGGGTGAGTTATCGATTGATCTCAATGCCGAATGAAAGGCTTTGTTCAATTGTTTAGACATGATTATACCTCGGCTCAGGTGAGCTTTATCAAAGACAGGCACGAATCAGATAATATGGAGGGAATTGTGCTGAATGTGTTGCACCTGGACTGAAACTCTTCTCTCCCTCTGGCTGTGGTTAGCAAAGATGGGGAACAGTATCCAGCCAGGTAGGTTGAGATTACTTCTCCTATGCCCCTGGGCACAGCATTTTGAAAATGTTTGGGACTCTTTATCATTGTGCAAACTTCAAAATCCTGATCAATGTGATAGTGCCAAATTCCTCCTTTTTTATGTGGCGAGTCACAAGGCAGGGCTACCCCACTCTCCGTATTTTATTAATTTAGCAATTTGGAAACTGAAATAAGAAATTATGGGTGGATTTCTAACGTTTGCCTTGGCCTCTTTGAATCCAAATTCTTCCTTTATGCAGGTGATATGTTTCTCCTTTTGTGGAACCCTGAGTATTCAAGTGTTCATTTGTTCACTGTCCTTGAAAGGTTTGGGTGTCTCTCATATTTTAAGTTAAACTTTTGAAGATTTTTGTCCTCCAGATTACTGGTTGTTGCCAGAGGGTCATTTTTCCAAGTTGGTCTATTAGCCTGGCAAAAGTCACAATACCATACCAGAGGATTGAAGTCCCTGAAGACCCCAAGAAAGCCTTGATAGATAATTTCAAGTGGGTAAGACCAGCATCAGAAGGTGGACAAAGTTGAAATATGATGTTTTGGGGTAAAATAGGTATTATTGAAATAGTGATTCTACACATTTTTTATACCCAATGTGTGTTCTTCCCCCTCCAGTTGAATGTAAATACCTGGTCCTTATCTGTTAGACCTTCATTGTATTATTATGAGATAATGCCCCAAAAATCCCTAGGTATGTCCTAGCGGAGAAACCTGATGTGGGGTGGGGATTTAGCTTCTTGTATATAGAGAATTGTCACAGCATGTTTGTCTTGCTGGCCCTACACCCCTGGCTGTTCCCACCACAGCCTTCAAACCCCTTATAGTGTGAACCCGAGAGATCTTCTGTGTAATTAATACCAATTTAATCTCTTCTGTCCACTGACTGTACATTGCAAAATTCCAAAATCCATCTATGTTGAAAGCCTGATCAACGTTTTGCCAGCTAGAACACCCTCAATAAATGATAATTACTTGATTCACAGTGAGGCCGGCCTCTGGAATAATCCTGAAATCAAAAGGATCAAAAATAGGACTCTTAAGTGGAAAAGGTAGATCTTGGCTAGTTTCTTCATTATAAAGGATGTATGGGAAAACAAGTGCTCTCACGGATTTAAGATCTTGAATTTCAAGTATAAGCTTAATCACGGAGAGAGAGCTAAATGTTATGTACTTTGGACTATCTGTGATACACTGATAAGGATTCATGGCTTTCATGGGCAGCTCCTGCCTTGCTGTCTCTACAAACTACAAGATAATGCCTACCTTAGCCTATGTTTGTGACCTTCTCTCTTACAAGTTGAAATGGGAAACTGATCTGAATGCCATCACATAGAGGTCCTGGAAACTAATATGTGCTGGTCAGTTTGGCATTACACTGGGCTTATCTCTGCAGCATGCTCAGCAGGAAGTTAGTTTCTATCAATATTAGGATGTTCAAAGATCGATTAATAGAAGCACCTACTTGCTGGACCTTTCATGGTGAAAATTAGTTCATGTCTCATATGCTTTTGTATCATCATCCCTGTTTCCCAGTGAGCCGCTGGTCATCCTGCTGGACGTTCTCCAGTGCAGAATTTCTCTATCCTCCTCTTTGAATAAGCGCTCTACATGGATCTTTTGGTTGCAAAATAAATAAGTACTAAGTTAATGAAAGAGTCCTGTGAGGCCCTTGAAGGAAAATAATCCCTTGGTTGCTTTATCTGAAAAGAAAAATGCTTCTTACTAGTGAAGAGACCACCTATATGTATACAAGTCCATCTAGCAGAGGTTCAATGAACTCTGTGGACCTCATTATGATTGTGCTAGTCCGGAAACCACGGTGCCAGTAAGCCTACCAGCACCGTTGTTTCCAAACTGGCACACTACGGATCTGCGGGCGGGTGCATGCCCGGCCACCAGGGTCAGACCTGGCGGGCGGAACGGCACCCGCCCGCAGAGTTTCGCGGAAGCACCGGCGCCGTTGTTAACGGCGCCGGTGCTTCTGTGGTCCCCATTGCATGGACCCCATGGGAATGGGGACTTACAAAATTACTGGCGCCTAACTTCCTTGCTGCCGGGCTCTGAATATCCCGGTGTTATCGGGAAGTCAGGTGCCAGTAATTCATTACGGGTCCGGCAGCACCTGCCGTTTTACCGGCATGGTTAACTGCAGACCTGTAATGAGGCCCTATGTATAGTTTGCATAATATACTAGAGTGCTTGTATGGGTGGTGAGTGACATATTCTAGTGCTGTTATTGTTATTGATTGTGTTGAGAATGCTATTCCAGATTTTGGGGGTCATTACAAGTATGCTGGTGAAACTGCAGTAATATTGGTCCGGTGGTATTACCATTACTGGCGGAGGTACTGCCATATTAGACCTTGCGGGCGCAATCACCACTGCACTGGTAATGGTAATACCGTCCGGTGTAATTACCGCCAACAATATGCATTTGCCGTAAATACCACCAAATAAACAGCAGTATCACTGATACCGGTAGCATATCAGACGGTATTACCACTGCTGGTATCACCGTTACCGGCAGCAGAAATAATGTTGTCGCTGGAGTGGGAAGCGCAGCAGCTGCCATCTTTAAAAACCCCAATCCATTCCAAATTCTCCATTTCCTGCTGCCACTCACCCCCATACTTGTCGCAGCATCATGGCACAAAAAATAAAAAGGCACGCCTACCAGAACTGCGGCTAAGGGAAGCCCAAGTTCACAGAGGTAGAGCTCACTGCACTCGCTGATGCAGTCGTGGAGCATGCAGGAGCTTTTTAAGACAGACCGTGCAAGACCTCTTCATAGAGGAAAACGGCCATATGGGCTGGCATCATGTCAAGGGTGAGAGCAGTGAGCACGGTTCCCTGCGCTGTCAGGGACTGCCACAAGCTTTGAAGGCGAGGGTGCGCAGGCTCATAATAGCCCAGCACAGGAGGGAGAGTGCTGCCACAGGAGGCGGTACAGTGGAACTCCTGAAACTCATGCCTTGGGAGGAGATGACCCAGCTCAATTCTTCACATTGGTGGGCATCGAGGGGATTGGCAGAAAGGATGCTAGAGCAGGGGCCCGCGGTGATGCAGGCAAGTCCATGCCAACCTATGTACATGTGAATGCTGTGACCATAAGAATGCATCCCCCAGCAGAGATGTACTACATGGGCAAGGGAATGGGTCACCAGATGTGGAGGTGGGGAAATGTTACCATGTACATGCACTGTAGGTGAAACTTGTTTGCCAAATACTGGACACATGAGGAGCATCCATGCGTGCCATGAAAGTCCATTTGGCCAATTGATCCCCCCCAAACACACGACAACATGCCACCTTAGAAGGCCAGCAGATACTGTGCACATGCTGCACTGTGCACTACCACCGCATAGAAGTAGTAACACTCATTGTACTGATACCACCCATGCCAATCATGCATAATGTGCATCCCTGGAACACACACAATGTCCCATGAGTGTCTTGCAAGACCGCAGACAAGTCTGCATGATTACTGACAGCATAACAGTCTATTCCCAAAAGGTAAACAGTCCACAGAGAGTGATGAGGCAGGACCCACCACTGCAGGCCCATTGCCAGTGGGAGCAAGCAGCAGAGTAGGGCTACAAGGCGGCCACCACCTCCTCCACTTCCTCCACTCAACACCGCTGTGGAAACATCAACTCTGGATGAGTTCTCCATCCCCACAGTGGTGCACAGTGGCCCCTCCACCGACCATGGCTGCCACTGAAGCCATCACTGCCACGCCATACTCGCACCAATTCCCTCCCAGCACTGGCTCACAGTCGGCAGGGTTATAGCACGCCCTCATCACCATCACGTGCAGCCATAGTGGCAGGGTCCATGTTGTTACCACTGATGACGACGAGGGGGAGGCGAGCCATAGCCTATTCATCACTATGATTCAGTCCAGAGCCACCACACAGCCCACCACCTCTGCCCGTGACCAGCATGTTGGCAGCATGTGCAAGGCTGGATGCCAGAGAGTGACGGCAAGCATCCATAGAGGCACTTGCGGGCCAGCAGCTTCATGAAATGCAGGCCATGCGTGACTGCGTGCAGGGATGTTACCATAGGATGTCCCGGTCACTTGGCCATGCTACCGCCGCCATGACCTCAATGGGACAGAGAGTGCAGGAGCATATGGAGGCATCATCAGCCTCTGCTGAGTCCCTAAACCAAGACATCCAGCACACCCTGCAGTTCATCCGGCCCTAGATGGGCATATACATACTGTGCCACCCCCATACCCCTGGATCCTCAATGGTGTTTGAGGGCCCTCCACCTAGTGTTTCGCCCCCCACTCTAGGTGGCCATAGGGATGTCTGGAGGGGCCCAGGCTATTCAGTGATTCTGTGATTTGTTAGTGCATCTGCTGTCCATGATTATATTTTACTGTCTCCTTTTACATTGAATTGACAGTCACCTTCGTCCTTTGTTATGTTGCCTACTGTCATCTGCGTCCTTTTTGCCTGTCTCTGCCCCCCCTCACCCCTCCGGACATACTTTAGACACCCCTAAGGGGGCCAGCCCCCAGTTTGCCAACCCTAGATATCTTGCCATGTGTGATGTGGCATTGTGGTTCCGTAAGTCCTGTGTGTGTAGCTGTCCTCTTTGGAATATTTTAGTTGCCCATTTCATGCAGAATCACAACTCATGTCTTAGTCCTCCTGTAGGTTGCAGTCTGTCATTTGCAGCCTGTGTGAGCAGATCCTGCATGTACAGGGCCTTGGAAGGGCATGCACTCTTCATGTGTGGTAACCACCACACCCTGCAGTTGCATGCCAATTGTGCTCAAGGTTGGTATGATGGAACTTGGACTCACTGAATATCCAGGTCCATTAACCTCTGTACCTCTTCATGTATCCCGGCAGCGTGCAGTTCCGCAGGACCATAGCATCATGGGTGCAGCCTGGGAATCCAGCACAGCAGTGTGTGATGGTGAGGTCTGGATCACAAGTGACCTGGACATTGGGGGAGTTGTACTGCTTCTGATTGTGGTAGACCTCCTCCAATGCCTGGGGTGCCACCAACTCCACATGGGTACAGTTCAGGACTGCTACGACTTTGGGTGGGTGTGCAAGGTGTACAATCGTGCCTTTGTGGCATTCACCTATGCCTGGGTGGTGGGTAGGGCAATATGCTGTGACACATGATGCAGGAGTGCTTCCAGCACCGGACTGAGCACATTCTAAAATGTGGGCTGGGAGATGCCATGCAGTGTGCCCACTGTGTGCTGGAATGTACCCGTTTCCAACGGTGGTATGGCTGTCCTGATGTTGATCCTGCATCTGATATCCTCCTGGATCAGTGTCTGTGGGTCAGCAATTGTCTCCATGTTGAGACTGTACAGGGTGAATATCTGGCTGTCTGTGAAGGTCCATGTTGAGGCTCTGACCCGGGGGATGGGCCTTGCATGGAGTCTCCTCCTCACCATCCTCCTCTCCTCTGCTTCATGGTCCATGTGTTGGTCCTCCAGCCACTGCAGGTCAATGTTGAGATGGAGCAGCTGCATATTGATGCACAGAGACCAGTGGCAGCATGGTGGTGTTGAGATGTGTGTTTGAAGAAGTTGTGGCCCTTTTGTTCCCTTCTTGTGTGCATTGGGTGCACATGTGGCCTCATTTCTGTCACCTGTTTGCATTTACCACCTGCTTTCAGGTGGAGGTATCTCTGTTGGGGATTCACCAGTTTTAACTGACAAATCTAGGCAGTGTTACCACCATTTTCCCAACTTGTAATTAGCCACTAATACTGTTATGCTGCTAGTACCTTCACAGCAAATACTGTTGGCTATAATACTGTTGCCAGTAATACAGTCTGTGAATTTCCTGCCGACTATTACCGGCAATGGTATTACAAGTGACTGTATTTGCGTCGATTCATGATTTGTGATTCGCCGGACTGGTCAAAGTAGTGGTAATTCCAGTTACCGCCACTTTTACCATGTGCTTCTGTTAATCACCCCCTAGTAATTCCCCCTCTTTGTACTTCTTTTCACCTTTGACCACTTTTCTGCTCGGATTATGGGTTTATGTTTTTAGTTGCCCTTAACCTTTTTATGGAAATGCTCTACATTTATTGTTTTTCAAAAGCCATCTATCACATAGTGGCACTGTATGGTGATGTACAACGCAGGAAATATTTATGTTGTTATGCGTACTGTAAAACTTGTTTAAACAAATATTGTACAAAGAAATGTTATGTTACGTTTCCCTAAAAAATAAAACCTTACAATTCAGTGAGAATACTTTGATGAAGTGATTCTATGGCTGCAATACAAAACAACAATATCCCAAAATATTTGCCTGTAATGATTTCTTGAGCAACCATTAACCTGCCACTTTCACCTCTAAATAACCAAACTCCTACGTCTCGTCCCCTTTCCTCCATACTTGTGGGACATTCCGTCCTTAGTGACGGGACCGGAGCACTTTTGATAAAAAGCATCAAAATTGAACATGTTTTGTCCTTCTTCTCTTTTTACGCAGGGTACTGCATGCGGCCGTAACCCCGCCCTCCTGAGCTCCGCCCGCGCATCGCCCTTCAGTCCTTTTCTCTGCACGGTCGGGACTGGATGCACTTGCATCTTCGGGGGTTTTTTGTTCCTGTTGTCCTTCTCTCCTGCTCCGGTTCTGCTGTTGCGTTGTCCTCCGTCTATGCCGTTGCGTCCGGGATTTGTGTCTTGTTCTTCATGCCAATGTTGCTTTGCCAAGGCGGATCTACATTCTCTATGCTCTGAGTGTCTTGGGCCTGACCACCGCTGGGATTCGTGCTTCTACTGCGATTCCCTCTCCGTCCGGGCACTCCAGCGTCGTCTTCTTCGGTGGAGGATGTTTTTCAGCACGTTCCTTCGCCTCATCTTCAGCTTTTCATCGACGAAAAGAAGAGACGCCCGGTAAGTTCCTTACTTTTTAGGGTTCCCTGGCCGGGAGACCCCTTTCTGGGGTCTTCTCAGTCCGGGAGTGGCTCCAGTAGCTCTACCACCAGGATTTCTCCTGAGGTGCCTCGCAGGCCTAATTGGCATACCAGAGTTTTCTCCGGGGGTTCCCATTACGGACCTGCCAAGACCAGAACACATTCCGAGGTTCACCTGTCGGGTGCTAAACGTTGGCCTAGTTCGTCTGAGGCTTTGGACACCGAGGTTCGGTCTGAGGTCTCCTTTTCTGGAGATTTCTGTACCAAGCCACGGGTTCAGGCCCCTTGCGGGGGAGATACACATACCGGGACGAAACCCGAGGTTCCTCTTCTTGAGGCTAAGGTCTGTACCGACAAAACCGAGAGACCTGTTCCTCATCTGTAAGGTTGATTCCTCAGTTTTCCCACACTCATTGCGGTCTTACCAGTTCTGTTGAGGGAACAGAGAGGGCGGTCATGCACCGTAACTCTTCTGTTACCGGCTCTGCCGAGGTTCCTCCCTTGGAGGCTAATGTTGGGGCCACCTCCAAGATGTCAAGCCAACATCTGAGACCCCCCAGTACCGGCTCGGCCAAGGATCGTTGTGTCAAGGCTAAAATGTTACTTAAGTCCCCTGACCGGCCTGAGGAGACGATTGCCTCAGCTGTACATGTGACGCAGTTTTCTTCAGGCATCGAAAAAATGGCGGCCCACCCCTCATGGTCCATGGCGGCCATTTTGGATTCTTCTCTTGCACCTATGTTCTCGATGGCGGGTGCTGGGAATCTTAACTTTGGGGCTGAGCAGCCTTTTTCACCTTAGGTGGAATGTAACAATCTGTTCCGCCCTTCTTATGACTGGTGTGCTCGGATGCCGCTGCCAAATACTGCCTTGCCCGATGTATATAATATGATATGGCATTTATAACGCGCCTATACACAAGTGTTTTCAGTGGAGGGCCTTCCTGGCAACCATTCTTATTGCGTTTGTGGGGGTATGCCCCATATGAGAGTCCTCTGCCTACTCCAGCGCCTAAACCTTCATCAAAGGATGTATTTTTTGGGAACTTTCAGAGGCTCATGCATTCTGACCCTATGAAAGAGTACTTTAAGGGTCTTTTCAAAGAAATCTACCCTGAACCTCCGGCTCCACCTTTCACCCCGGCAGCTCTGGCGGTGGCTGTGGTGGTACCATCTCTTCCTACCGGTCCGCCTCCAACGCTCCCCCCCCCTATCCCACCTGTCTCCCGTAGAGAAGACACCGGTAGAACGGGATAGCACTTTGAAACCTGTGGCGGCACAGCCGTCTGTTCCTGATTCACTGGATGACCCTCAGGAAGATCAGGATAGCGATGAGCAGCCACATTCTGTCGGAGCATTTCATGCCCGGGTTCTGGATATGATGTCCCTCCTTGACATTCCAGTACCTGAGGCCCCCGTTCCGCAGGAAGGGGTGCTTTCGGGAGCGTTCACCTTGTCGCCACAAGAGCGTACCGGCCTGTTCTTCCAGTAGGACATTTTGGCTGAGGCCCGTAAAGTGTGGGATAAGCCCCACACAGGGCTGCATATCAATAAAAGAACTGACGCCCGATACAGGCTTCACACCTCTGAGAAGATAGCCTTGGCCTCTTGTCCGCTCCCTTCCCCCACGGTGGTAGCTGCAGCCACGCTTCAATCCAAGTCAGCCTCTGAGACCTCTACTGCTGTGGCTCAGATTCTCTCCAAGGAAGACAAAATTCTGGACTCCTGGGCAAAAAAGTTTTTGCCAACTAAGCACTGCAACTTCAGCAAGCAAATACCGAGCTGATCCTGGCGTCAGCTAATATGAAGCTGTGGAAGGAGTTGGCTGATTTCCAGGAGGGCATTCCTACGGATAAGCTAGACGACTTCAAGGCCGGTTTGTCGGACGCTAGGGTGTTGGCACAGGATATCCTGGAGGCTGCGGCACACCATGTGGATGCTTCAGCTTGAGGCCTGATGGTGGGAATTGACACCTCCTGCCAGACGTGGCTCCATGCGACAAAGTTTTCGAAGGAGGGGCAAGATAAAGTTCTGGACCTTCCCTTCAACGGAAAGGAGTTGTTTCATTCTTCTACGGATGACGAACTCACAAAGACCAAGGTGAGTACCCAAACCTCCAAATCCTTGTCGGTCCTGGCAAAGGTCCCAGCTAAGGCCCCTTATACTCAGTCTTTGATCCTTCTCTGGCTTCAGAGGGTTTCAGGACCGCCGGGCACACAGAACTGACCCTTGGTGGCACCCATCAAACAACAACATGATCGGTTTTTCTCTCAGCCTTCAGCCTCCACTCCAGGAGCAGGTAGTCTCCCTGCCGACAAATCTGCAAAATTATATTTTTTGTTGGTTGCACAAGACTCCGGTGGGAGGACAAATCTCGTCTCATCTGGAGGCGTGGCAGACCATCACCGACAATCGGTGTGTTTTGTCCATGGCTCGGGCATGCTTTCGCTTACCCCTCCCCCACCCTTCAATCCTCCCTTCCAACAGATCGGGACACCCTCCCTCAGAGCCGAGGTTCAGAAGCTTCTAGTCCTCAGGGCGAACCTGTTCCCCCTGGGGAGCATGGGGTGAGCTTCTACCCTCGACTGTTCACGGTGCCCAAACCCAACCAGGCTGACCTGTGCCCCATCCTCGACCTTTCCCAGTTTAATCTTTCTCTTCCCCAAGAGAAATTCAAGATGATCACACCCTGCCAAATAAAGTCCTCTCTTCGGAAGGGCGACTGGCTCAGTGTTGTGGACCATCAGGACGCGTATATGCACATCCTGATATGGAGGCCGCATCGAAAGTATCTGTGATTCTCCCTGGCAGGGGAGCATTTCCAGTTCCGTGTGCTCCCGTTTGGTCTCAGCTCGGCGTCACACGACTTTACAAAGATGATGTCGGTGATCGCAGCTTTCCTTCGGCTACCGGGCGTTCATGTATATCCGTATTTGGACGATTGGCTCCTACGCAGCCCTTGTCCACAGACGGCATTGAGCAATCTCCAGTCTCTCCTTCAGGTCCTGGTCCGCCTTGGACTTTCGGTGAAATGGCAGAAATCTTCCATGACGGTCTCCCAGGACAAGATCTTCCTGGGTTTTCGTTGGAACACGATCGACTCCAGGGTGTATTTGACGTCAGACAGGATTGCGGATCTATTCGCCACGTGTCATCTATTCATTCAGTCAGAGCACATGACGGCTTGGTGGTTCCAGAGACTTCTCGGCCTCAAGCCCTTGGTCATACTTGCTCTTCCTCTTGCGTGCCTAAAAATGAGGCGTACGCAGCTAGTTCTTTGGAATTCTTGGTGTCAGGCTTCGGAATCGGATTCCAAGATGATACCAATTCCTTCCTACATGATGGCGGACCTTCTATGGTGGTCCTCGACCAGCAATCTTATGGTGAGGGCCTCCTTTCAGGAGCCTTGCCCACAAGTGATGATTACCACAGACTCCGCCCTCCTAGGGTGAGGAGCAACTCTGGATCATCTCCAGGTTTTCGAGCTATGGACACAGTAGGACAGGCAGTTTTACACAAATTATTTGGAGCTCCTGGATGCTTTTTTGGCGCTGAAAGCGTTCCAACCATCCATCACGAACCGGGTGGTCCGTGTCCGCACGGACAACTCGGTATCCATGTTTTACATCAACAAGCAGGGTGGTACCAAGTCACCACCTCTTGTGGACCTTGCCATTCAGATGTGGGCATGGGCCATCCAGCACAGCATTTGGCTGCTGGCGGTACACATTCCGGGCAACTCAACGTGACTGCAGACTCACTCAGCCGGCAAACAGCGGCCGGCTACGAGTGGGAACTGAACATGGAACAACTCCAACATCTTTTGCCAATGGGGCACTCCAGAAGTGGACCTTCTTGCGACTGCCACAAACCGGAAACTTCCTCTTTATGCGTCCAGGAACGGTCTCAGGGCCTCTTGTCTATGGGATGCTCTCGAGATCCCGTGGCACAACATGAAGGCATATGCATTCCCGCCTCTTCCTCTGATTCATCGGTCACTCTGCAAGCTCAGGAATGCATCAAATTGCACTCTCCTGTTCATAGCTCTTTGGTGGCCAGCCAGATTCTGGTTTTTGGAACTTCAGGATCTGTCGATTTGTCCTCCGATCAGACTGCCATCGATTCCCAATCTGCTTCACCAGTGCAATCAGCAGATGTGGCACCCCTCCCCACAATCATTCAGCTTGGCGGCCTGGTGCCTGAATTCAAATCCCTAGCACAATTTAACCTGTCTGAAGACAATATGCGCATTATCCAAGCAGCCAGGAAACCTTCTGCGAGGTCTCAGAATAGGAGCAAGTGGCTCTGGTTTTGTCACTGGTGTTTAGCTAAGCAATTGAACCCCAGACACGCTACGATTGACACTGTCCTTTCGTTCATTTCTCATCTGGCTGCTTCGGGCATTCATGTCTTATCCTGTAGGACTTACTTGTCGGCTATTGGCGCCTTCTTGTCCACTGACGCCTGTTCCTTTTCTTTGACGAACCCATTCATTAAAAGGCATTTCGCAGGTTTGTTACATCTTTTTCCACCTGTACGCAATCCTCACCCAAAGTGGCATATACATGTGGTTTTGACCGCCTTATGCCAAAAAACGTTTGAACCTATGGCTATGATGGATCTGAAGTACCTTTCTTGGAAGGTTGCCTTTTTGATTGCAGTGACTTCGGCAAGGCGTTTAAGCGAGCTTCAAGCTTTGTCCGTGGAACACCCGTTCCTCACCTTTCATAAGGATAAGATTGTGCTCTGCACTCATCCTTCTTTCCATCCTAAAGCAGTGACAGATTTTCATTTGAATCAATCTATATCATTACCTGTCTTTTTACCGAACCCGGCCTCAGATGCCGAGAGAGTATTACACAATTTAGATGTCAGACAAGCTCTGAAGTTCTATCTGGATAGAACAACTGAACTCAGGAGCTCCTCCTCTTTGTTACGTTCGGAGACCCGAAAGAGAAACCCGCTTCAAAAGCGGCTATCTTCCGATGGATTGCCTCCAGTATCTCAGAGGCCTATACCATTCAGGGCCTTCAACCTGCGAAGGGCATTCATGCCCATCTTGTACATGGCAAAGCGGCTGCTGTTGCCTTCCAAAAATATGTTCTTTAGGAGACCACTGCCAACGCGGCGATGTGGGCCTCCCCATCAGCTTTTTGTAAGCATTACTGCTTGGACCTGAGCTCCAGGGCCGATGCTTAATTCGGTCAGGCTGTTCTTAAAAACCTCTTTCAGTAATGAGTTTCCATCCACCCGTATTACCTGTGAGGAGTGCTTTGAAATCTCCCCCAAGTATGGAGGAGTATGGAGGAAAGGGGACAGGACGTAGGAGTATAGCAATGTTACTCACCGTATTGACTACCTTACTCCTAGTCCATAGTCCAATTTCCTCCATACGCCCACCATCTGTTACCCTCACCTGACTCCCACGGAGGCGCTGGCCTGGTTCGCGCTGCTGTGACTTCTTCTAAGGTGATGCGCAGGGTTCGGAAGACGGACTGGACCGGGCCTCCAAATCTGGCTTGCCTGGCTCGCAGAAGTATCCTTCTGTAGGCGAAAATAGGGGATTAACTGTCTGCGGGGTAATGCAATCGGCCTCCCACTTTCCCCTCTCACCCTTCTCGAAACCCTTCTGTGATTTCTCGTAGGGTCTCACCTTAGGGTCTGGAAGGACGAGCTCTCCATCCTGCTTCTGATGCAGGGGCGCGTTGGTATCCAGTTACTTCACTGGATTTTCGGATTGGTGAGAACCAAACTTGCTTGGCTTCCAGGTACGTTTTTTGATAAGAGGTTCCCCTTGTGTCCATGCATTAATGTACTAATGCTAGTGTCTTTTTCCCCATAGGGGCCGGGGTAAGGAATGCCGGGGAACAGGCACCGACCCGAGATGAGAGGTGGAATCCTTGTAGAAATCAGGTAAGTCTTTAATGAGCATTTTTTGGTAATGTCTTTTCATTCGCTCATTAACGCTGATGTCTCTTTTTCCCCTTAGGGGCCGGGGTCCGGAAATGCCAGGATGCGGCGCGGACCCGAAATGTAGAGGGAATGAATCAACAGCTAAGTCTTAACATGGAGATTTAGCTTTCCTTATTCCCTTCTCTCTCTCACCTTTTGTTCTGGTCTTTTTCTCCCTAGGCGCTGGGGCGTGACTGCGAATCCGGATGATCGCTGCTGAACATGGAGTCGCCCTGTAAAGGTGAGTGGAATGCGGCGCTGCAGCGATCGACGCGATGAGCTTTTAAATTAAAGTCTTCCTTTTCAGGATTGTCGGCGAGATGTCTCCGGGATGCGGATTTAGCAGGTAAGGACTTTTCCTTCTTCTGTTCTCTTCTTCTCTTCCTTTGCAGGTGATCCAGGATGCTGGCAGGCGTGGCAGAAGTCAGGATGCAGGAGCAGACACGGTGAGCGTCCAGCTGCTAGATGCAGAACAACGCGAAGCACATGTGGCTGTTCGGGTGGGGTTTAAATAGCCTTGGAAGAAGTTCCAGGTATGTATCCTTCCTCCAATCAGGTATGTATCCTTCCCCGACCACGCCCGGATGGTAAATTAGTCCCACAGGTAAAGTAGTTCCTTTCAGGCCTCAAGGAGGCTGGGATCCTGCAGCATGGTCTGCATCAGGTAAGTGCACCCAAGCACTCCCAAAATGAGCCTGGCGCCTATTGCGCCAGGACTGATGTCTTTTATGAGCCTGGCGCCATAGGCGCCAGGACACTGTCCAAAGGGCCCCTATATGGGGTTGCTGGGTCCTTCCTTGGGGACTGGATGTCCGCTTTCGGGAACGCAGGGCTTGAACCGGCTCTCCGGGAGCGGGCATCATGACAGCACTCCCCCTCCCCCCCCCCCAAAGCCCCTCCCAAGGTTGTTCCCTCCGGGGGTTTTGGTTTGTCTGGGAAGAGTCGGTGGAATTTCCTGACTAATCGAGGTGCATGCACATGGTCGCTGGGTTCCCATGACCTCTCCTGAGGTCCGTACCCCTTCCAATCAATTAGATAGAACAGTTTTGACCTAAACATTTTTGAGTCAAAAATGTTCTTCACTTCGAATTCGGGCTCCCCATCTATTAGAATAGGTTCTGGAGGTTTGAGTAGTCGGGTTCCGGGTACCACTGGTTTCAGAAGTGACACATGAAAAACAGGGTGAATTCGCATACTAGCTGGTAAATCAAGTTTAACAGCCACTGGGTTAATTATTGCCATAATAGAATAAGGTCCCAGATATTTTGGGTTAAAAGTTCGAGGCCCTTTGAGTGGCAAATGTCTGGTAGCTAACCACACTTGATCCCCAATCTGATACGGTGGTGTTTCACTCCGATGTAGATCAGCATTCTCCTTGTATTTTCTCTTGGCTTGTTGTAAATGCGTAGTTGCCTCTTTGAAGGCTTGGGCAATTGTAGAATGCAGATGTTCTACTGCAGGCATTCCGAGGTTCTGAGGTGAGTCAAGGTTTGAGGTTCGAGGGTGATGCCCAAACAAAGTATAAAAAGGACTGTGGCAAGTTCCAGAGTGTACCGAATTATTATATGCGTATTCGGCTATCCAAAGAATGTCTTTCCAGTTGCTTTCAGATTGCTGTAACATACACCGTAAGTACTGTTCAAGGGTCTGATTTGTCCTCTCGGTCTGAACATCGGTCTGGGGGTGGTGACTGGTCGATAATCTTACGTCGATCTGCGCAATTTGACAACATTTGCGCCAGAAGTGGGAAATGAATTGGCTTCCCCGGTCAGAGATTAGTATAGATGGGAATCCATGTAGCCGAACCATATTTTCGAGGAATTCTTTGGCTAGGACAGAAGCTGAAGGTAAACCTTTCAAAGGAATAAAGTGGGCCATTTTGGAAAACAAATCCACAATTACCAGAATAGTATTGTACCCCGAACAAGGAGGCAGGTCCGTAATAAAATCCATTGATAGGGTGCGCCAGGGTGCTGGTGGTATGTCTAGAGGTTGAAGGAGACCGGCTGGTCTTTTCTTTTCACTTTTATTTTGGGCGCAAACACCACAGGACATCACAAAAGATTTAACATCTTTTCGCCAAGAGGGCCACCAAAATTGTCGTTTCACCTTTTCCTCTGTCTTGGCAATACCGGGGTGTCCCTCTATTAATGTATCATGATAACCGGAAATAACTAGTTCGTGTAATTCCTTATGTGGCAGGAATAAGCGTCCTTGGAAATAAGGTAAACCATTATCTATGGTAAAGTCTGATCCCTTTTGTATCCATTCCTGTAAGGTTGTAGGGTCCAGGAGTTGTTTTACTCTGGCTTGAATGTCTTCAAGCGTTTGTAACAAAGTCATGCCTAGAATCCTCTGTTCAGGAATTATTGGTACTGGTTCTGAGTTTGTATCAGATTCTCCCATTCCAATTCGGGATAAGGCGTCTGCTTTGCCATTCTTGCAGCCAGGTCGATAGGTAATCACGAAATCAAATTCAGCGAAAAACAAAGCCCATCGGAGCTGCCGTGATGACTGAGCCTTGGCGGTTTTCAAATACTGTAAATTCCGGTGATCAGTGATCACTGTGATGGTATGTCGAGCGCCAAGCAGATAATGCCGCCAGCCTTTAAAAGCGGACTTAATGGCTAACAGTTCTTTGTGCGTGATTGCATAATTAACCTCGGGTGCCGAGAATTTTCTGGACCAAAATGCTACGGGATGCAGTTGGTTGGTTTCGGGATCTCTTTGGGACAGGACAGCTCCCATAGCTAGGCTGGATGCGTCAGTCTCGACGACCTAAGGGAGATCTGGACGCGGGTGTTTCAATATAGGTGCGGAGGTAAACTTAGCTTTTAAATCCTGAAAGGCCTGCTCGGCTTCTTCAGACCATTCAAAACGTTTATTTTTCCTCAAGAGTGCAGCAATGGGTTGTACCACGCGTGAAAATTCCGGGATAAACCTGCGATAGAAATTGGCAAAGCCGAGCATGCTTTGAACCCCTTTTACAGAGCTAGGTGATGGCCATTTGAGGATGGCATCCACTTTTCTTGAGTCCATTCGGACTCCTTTGGGTGTCAGGATGAAACCTAGAAACTCGACTTCTGTGGTATGGAAAACACATTTCTCCAATTTAGCAAATAGTTTGTGTTGGCGCAGTTTTTCAAGTACTGCCCTGACGTGTTTTCGGTGATCAGATTCCGAAGAGGAGTACACCAGAATGTCATCGATATATCCGACAACACAAACATCGATGAGTTCCCGAAGGACATCATTTATGAAGTATTGGAAGGCAGCCGGCGCGTTACACAATCCGAAAGGCATCACCTGGTACTCGAATAATCCGTATTTAGTACGGAAGGCAGTTTTCCATTCGTCGACTTCTTTAACTCGTACCAGATGATAAGTCCCCCGGAGATCTAACTTGGTGTATATGCAAGCGTCCTTCACCTGGTCAAGGAGTTCAGGGATCAGAGGCAGAGGATAACGGTTTTTAACCGTTATCTGGTTCAATGCGCGGTAATCGATACAAGTTCTAAGGTCGCCTTCTTTTTTGGGCACGAAGAACAAAGCCGAGGATGCCGGGGACTTTGACGGGCGAATAAAACCATTAGCTAGGTATTGATCCAAATATTGTCTCAAATGCAGATTCTCAGGTTCGGTAAGGGCATAAATCCTGCTACAAGGGGGTTGTGCACCGGGCACCAGATCGATTTGGCAATCGTACGATCTGTGAGGAGGTAACGTGTTGGCCTGTTCCTTTTGGAAGACGTTCTGAAAGTCTTGGTATTCCGGAGGTAGTTGCATGGAGGCAGAGGTTACAGATGCTAGATTAATCTTCAGGTATTCTGGTTAGCAGGTTTGTGTACAATCGGGGAAGGTTATTCTCTTAGCTCGCCAATCAATTCGAGGATTATGTGTCTCTAACCAAGGGATTCCAAGAATAACCTGAAACTGTGGAGCCTTGATTACATCAAACACAACACCCTCCCGATGGCCGTCGGGACCAATAAGAGTCACCTCAGTAGTGGAATGTGTTACCGGTCCAGAGGCAATTTCAGTTCCATCGACTGTGGTGATGACATCTTTGCTGGTTTTAGGACGGAGAGGGAGGTTAATCCTAGAGACCAATTCACGATCCACATAATTTCCAATAGCCCCACTATCGATGTATGCCTTTATTGCATGCAACCGCTTAGGCTGTTCTGGATCTACGAGAACCATTGGTACAATGAAATGCGAGGTCTGAGAGTTAGTTTTCAAGCTCGGCAAGCGGACCCCTACACTTGTCGGGCGGAGTCGTTTCCCGAAACAGAGTCTTCATGGTTTTTATCAGCGGCTCCTACCGCCTTTCGGGGCGGTTTTGCCGGGCAATCTCGTAGAAAGTGTCCAGAATTCCCACAATAAAGACATAATTTTAACTGCTGCCTCCTTTCACGTTCCTTTTGAGTTAAGGGTCCTTTAACCCCTCCAATTTGCATAGGCTCAGAGACATCAACTCCCTTGGGATTAGCATGGGTCTTGACCAACACCCGGGTCTCAAACCTGGACCAATCTGCTTTTCTGTTTTGAAGTCTGTGATCCAATTGGACCACTAAGTCTATATACTCTGCATTCTTGGGGCAGATTTACAACTTGGGCCAAGACATCTTTAAGTTCTCCGCGAAGGCCTCGATAAAACAACGTGACTCTTTTATCCTCTGGCCATCCCGTTTCCACAATTAGTCTATTAAAGGTTGCAATATTGGATAGGAGGTCCTGATTGCCCTGTCGCAGGGATAGAAGTTTGTCATCCAGAGCCTGCCCCTGAGAGTGTCGAGCAAATAACCTTTCCATGCTTGCTTGAAACCTTTGAAAATCACGGAGAATCGGGTCATCTTGAGAAACCAGTGGAACTGACCAATCGGCAGCGCAGCCGCTGAGATATGACAATACAAAGGCTACCTTGGTTTGATCATTAGGGAAGGCCCCAGGTCTGCATAGGAAGTGCAAATGACACTGATTCATGAATACGGCGAATCGTTTGGGGTCCCCAGCAAAGCGTTCGGTTGGGGCCAGCGGCATGTTTCCAGGTAGATTAATCTGCACAGGGTTACTGGAAACCACAGGAGCGGGGTTCCCTCCGGAACCGGGTAGAGGAGTTTGCCCAGCTTGACCTTGCAAAAGCTGTCTGGCCAGGTCATCAGTTCTTTCCTTAGATATTATTAATTCCCTCCTGAGGGCATTAGTCTCTTGACGAGCGGCATGTACTTCGGCCCGTAATTCCCCCAGTAATTGGGCCAACTGATCAGTCTCAGAACATCCCATAGCGCCTGGGTGGGAATTTGTAGGAAGGCTTCGCGTTCTGTTACGCTCACCTGACTCCCACGGAGGCGCTGGCCTGGTTCGCGCTGCTGTGACTTCTCTAAGGTGATGCGCAGGGTTCGGAAGACGGACTGGACCGGGCCCCCAAATCTGGCTTGCCTGGCTCGCAGAAGTATCCTTCTGTAGGCGAAAATAGGGGATTAACTGTCTGCGGGGTAATGCAATCGTCCTCCCACTTTCCCCTCTCACCCTCCTCGAAACCCTTCTGTGATTTCTCGTAGCGTCTCACCTCAGGGTCTGGAAGGACGAGCTCTCCATCCTGCTTCTGATGCAGGGGCGTGTTGGTATCCAGTTACTTCACTGGATTTTCGTATTGCTGAGAACCAAACTTGCTTGGCTTCCAGGTAAGTTTTTTGATAAGAGGTTCCCCTTGTGTCCATGCATTAATGTACTAATGCTAGTGTCTTTTTCCCCATAGGGGCCGGGGTACGGAATGCCGGGGAACAGGCACCGACCCGAGATGAGAGGTGAAATCCTTGTAGAAATCAGGTAAGTCTTTAATGAGCGTTTTTTGGTAATGTCTTTTCATTCGCTCATTAACGCTGATGTCTCTTTTTCCCCTTAGGGGCCGGGGTCCGGAAATGCCAGGATGCGGCGCGGTCCCGAAATGAAGAGGGAATGAATCAACAGGTAAGTCTTAACATGGAGATTTAGCTTTCCTTATTCCCTTCTCTCTCTCACCTTTTGTTCTGCTCTTTTTCTCCCTAGGCGCTGGGGCGTGACTGCGAATCCGGATGATCGCTGCTGAACATAGAGGCGCCCTGTAAAGGTGAGTGGAATGCGGCGCTGCAGCGATCAACGCGATGAGCTTTTAAATTAAAGTCTTCCTTTTCAGGATTGTCGGCGAGATGTCTCCGGGATGCGGATTTAGCAGGTAAGGACTTTTCCTTCTTCTGTTCTCTTCTTCTCTTCCTTTGCAGGTGATCCAGGATGCTGGCAGGCGTGGCAGAAGTCAGGATGCAGGAGCAGACACGGTGAGCGTCCAGCTGCTAGATGCAGAACAACACGAAGCACGTGTGGCTGTTCGGGTGGGGTTTAAATAGCCTTGGAAGAAGTTCCAGGTATGTATCCTTCCTCCAATCAGGTATGTATCCTTCCCCGACCACGCCCGGATGGTAAATTAGTCCCACAGGTAAAGTAGTTCCTTTCAGGCCTCAAGGAGGCCGGGATCCTGCAGCATGGTCTGCATCAGGTAAGTGCACCCAAGCACTCCCAAAATGAGCCTGGCGCCTATGGGGCCAGGACCGATGTCTTTTATGAGCCTGGCGCCATAGGTGCCAGGACACTGTCCAATGGGCCCCTATATGGGGTTGCTGGGTCCTTCCTTGGGGACTGGATGTCCGCTTTCGGGGACGCAGGGCTTGAACCGGCTCCCCGGGAGTGGGAATTATGACACCGTCCCCTCTAATAAGTATCCTCTATTATTGCTTACATGGTCACAGACCCGGCGATAGAAAAGGACTGAAGGGCGATGCGTGGGGCGGAGCTCAGGAGGGCAGGGTTACGGCCGCGTGCGGTGACCCGCGTAATAAGAGAAGAAAGATAACATTATTTCAATTTTGATGCTTTTTATCAAAAGTGCTCCGGTCCCACCCCGAAGGATGGAATGTCCCACAAGTATGGAGGAAAGGGGACTATGGACTAGGAGTAAGGTAGTCACTACGGTGAGTGCCTTTGTTAAACTCCACCACCATGATCCGCTCTTCATGGTGTCTCTTGTGCTGATTCCCTTGGCAACTGGGTTTTCAAATTATGTTTTTACACTTGTGATTGTTTAATTCTTTTCTTTTTTTTTTGTTGGCTCCCCATTAAATTGAAAATGTTCCTAACCAGTTTGGGGGTACTCTTCTTTCTGTAGGTCATTTTGGTTCTTATGTTTAAATTTCTTATTGTTTATTTGTTTTGGCCCTCCCATCAAATATAAAATGACTCTAACCACTTTGGGGGTGCTCATTCCTAGTTTTGGCTTTAAGGCGCCACCTGTAAGCAGAAATGAATGCATTGGAGTACATCTAGGGAGAGATGGCATACGAGGAGGGGAACAATGCTTGTAGGTCTTGTTTGGTTATTTTCCCACCCATTTACTGCCCATAGCCATAATAATTCCTATGGCCGGTCCCACCTACTTTCTGCCCAAAACGCATCCTCCTGGAATCTCTTTGAGCTAACTTTATCAAGTCTTAGAATCAAACTTTGCCCTCAAAATGCCTGCCAGGGTGTTTTCAAACCAGTCTTCTGAGAGCTAATGGTTTAATCGGTGTTGTAAACATGGTAGTGGTGTAACAAAAATGTGTTAACCAGGTCTGCCTTTGGCCATTTGATTTATAAGCAATATGGTATTTGAAAAGCCAACAGTTTTGGCTTGTCTAGAGGCATTGTATAGGCATTTTCCAAACACTCCTATCAGATGCCCAAGTTAGTGCACCATTTGCAAGCCTATACAAAGTGTGGGTAATGTGACAAATTCCTTGATGTTGTCACTTCTCCCCTAGGGGGAGCCCCTTCCCATGAGGTCACGGTGGTGCACCACAGGTGGATCTCATGGGGAGGGAAACCCCCTCTGGGATTAGTCGATTAGTGATAACATTGTATCCCCATAGCCCACCTAACCCTAACACACCTTCCTACGCCCTTCTATCAACACTTTCCCTACTGTTCCTGTATGCTTTTGCGATACCACCAATAAAGGAAGTACTGGGATGAGGAAGAGTGTGGACTCCTCAAGGGATATGTATGCCTTAGTACTGAGACGAAGGAGAGTCCAATTGACTCACTGGAGGACCTCACAATCAGTAGTGGGAATGTGGATAAAGTGCAGAAGCATAGAGAGTACTCATGAGAACGTGAATGAGAAGTCTAGTTTTTCCCGAAACCTGATTGGGCAGAACCCATTCAAAACTGAAGAGGGAAACCAGGAAGGAGAGACGGGAGGCAGACCGGACCAGAGAACAGAGTAAGTTGTTACTGGGGATGCTGCCCTGCAGGCGGAGATGTCCCTATCTGGTCTGCCATGGAGAGACTGACCGGAACCGTGGAGAAGCAGGCGTCTAGGCACAAGCAGCAGCTGGAACGCGCAGTCGGCAGGGGACACGCAGCTTGTGAAGAACCAAACACTGAGGAGCAGCTGCAGCACACCGGAAAGCTGCAGGGGGCTCGAATGGACACAGAGAAGAGGCCGCGACCGACTGGCAAGCCCCTTTCAGGCACCTGGGCTGCCGGGACAGATGGTTGGCCTTCAGAGGGCCCGACAAGTGCCAGAACATGGGTCAGGGACATGCACCCTTTTATGAAGAGTTACCAAAGTCCTCTTCATAGTCACAGTACCTGGCAGTATAGTGAACCGGGTCTGCAGCATCAACACGGGAGACTTACGAAGAGCAACCAAAGTCATATTTATTGTCACGGTACCTGGCAGAACAGTGAACCAGGGCTACAGCACAAAGACAAGAGGAAAACTTGGGTCTGGGAACCACACCCTAAGGTTGGGACATCATGTGAACTGTGAATCTTTGAATTCCAAACCAAGCCAGGTTAAGGGAGGCATTCCCCCTGGTAATATTGATCTGTGAATTGTGAAAGCAAAAGGGACAAAGAAGCTAGGGAAAGGGAGGCATTCCCGCAGGCATTGTGAACTGCATACTAAAGTCTGAGAAGGGCTTGGGTGAAGGGAGTCATTCCGCCTGTCCTTTGTGAAATGTGAAGCCAAGAAACATTAGGAGAAGGAAACAATAACTCCTGGTGTTTTACATTGTGAACCCAAACAAAAGAAGGCCCGGGGAAGGGAGTCATTCCCCTGTCACTGTGAGAACATTGAGAACCAAATACCTGGAGAGGGAAGGAATTCTGAATCCCAAACTATGGCCAATAAGGAATGATGTTTGAGTTGAAACGTTTTGAATTAAAACTGACATTTTATAGCACCACAAGCTGGAACTCTGTTTATTTCCTTGTAACAGAACTGTGGCCTGGACAACGGAGTCATTGGGCCTCATTACGAGGTTGGAGGTAGCCATGGTGCTATTAACACCATGGCTACCCCCTTACCGCATTCCGGGTCCGGGTTGTCGGAATAGGGACTTACCGGGTCATTCCCACCTTGGAGGACCCAGTAAGTCCCCATTCTGAAAACCATTCCCCATTCCCATTCGAGCCCGTTATTAGCTCCATGGTCCCTTAGCGGCTTCCGCTAAGGGCGGCTGGTAAAACCAGCCGGCCTTAGTGGGACCCGCTAAGGGACCTTGGAATACGGAGGTAAGGGGTTAGCGGCACCTTAACCCCTTATCTCCAACCTCGTAATGAGGCCCATTGTCTCAGGTGAAGTTCCCCCTATGATTGGAACTGTGGCTCATTGTCCAGAAGAAGGGAGTCCTTCAACCTGGGCCAGGAAGATCCTCTACCTTAGTTAAAAGTGTGAGAGATAGAAGTAGGCATTTTGACACAATGGTGGACTCTTATTTTTCTTTTTATTTACTTGGACATTCTGGCCGATTCCTTAGTTCCTTAGTAGTGGCAGGGAAACCCCTCTTAGAGTTAGGGATAGATAGGTTTCCTCTTTATTTTTGCCTGAATAAAGTCTTTGCCAGTCCCCATGCCACCATTGTGTCAGACTCGTACTTCTGCACCCACACACTGGGGCTCATTACGAGTTTGGCGCTAAGAGTTGCAAGTGGCAGTAATTGAATTACCATGGAAACAAACTACACTGAGTAATTGCAACTCAACAATGCTTGTTTACGGAATATGGTGCCAGTGCAAGAAATTATACATCGGGAAAACCGAAAGGAAGATCAAAACGAGAATAGGGGAAGACAAAAGCTGCCTCAGAAACCGGATTACCAATGCTCCTCTACTAGACCATTGGATAGAATTTGTACCCAAACCGGATGAGTTGAGATGGACAGTACTATACAAACTCAAACCAACCCCAGATATTAACCGGGATAAAAGAACATTACTAAAGAAAGAACAACAAATCAGATATCTGGCAAATTCTGTGGAAAACGGTTTGAATGAGAAACTATATTGGTTTCCCTAAATCCACGCTTCTGTTTACGTTTTCTTTTTTTTTAAACATCTCTTTATTGATGGTCTCAACAGTTACAGCAGCATTCAATTAACACAACATATGGTCCTTCATATAACAATATTTCAACCAGCTGTTTAAGAATCTACAGCTTACATAGTTGTTACATTGTCCGAGAGCATATCGCATAGGTACGCCCTGAAAGGGCCCCAAATGTCTTTAGGTCGGCTCGTACTTGGTAAAGTTAGCACGTATTGTTCCTCACATTCATTGATATAAGTTAATTCACGTAAATAAGTGTTCATGGTGGGGGGGTTCGGGCTTTTCCATACTTGTAATATACATTTCTTGGCAATAACGCATGATACATTGAACAGTCTTCTAACTTTTTCAGAGCATTTCCCAATATCCCCAAACAAGTATTTTTGTGGGGTCAGACAGGGGGAAATCTGCGTGATGCCTGTCAACATGGTTGCAACCCTCTCCCAAAATCTTGCCATGAGGGCATTCCCAATACATATGATAGGATCCCGCCTGGGGGGTCCCGCCTTTGGGGCAGTTGCCTTGATCATCAGGTGTGAATTTAGCGATTTTGGCAGGGGTGTAGTGCAATCTATTAAGGATTTTAAACTGTATTTGGCGCAATCCCGCATTGAGGGACACCCTTTTTGTAAGTGCACAATATCTTTCCCATTTGTCTTCAGGTATCTGCATTGTCATATCCACTTCCCATTTCTCTTTCATTCGATTGGACGTGGGGGTGTGGGTTTGGATTGTTTTATACAATTTAGAGATTCCCAGTCCTCCCCGGGTTGTAACTAATTGTATGCATGGGTGGGAGGGAGGTTCATTAGGGAAGGATGGCCATCGCGCTTGATATGCGGATCTCATTCGGTAGTATTGTAACGTTCGGAGCGGGCTTCCTCCCACACCCCTAGTGAATACTGCAAGGGTTACAAACTTCCCATCTATGAACATGTCTCCCACTTTCATCTCCATATCGTGGTCCCAGGCCTCCTGTATACTGGTATCGAATGTAGGGGGAACATTTGGGTATTTCCATAGCAGAATTTCGGGGTTGTATGGAAGTTCTATTTTCAACTTTTTATATATAGCCCCCCAGGCCCTTACGGTGCAGCTCACAGGGTCGAAATCACAGGAATCCCTGTGTCTTGTATCAAATATAACGGATCTAATGTTTGTGGGTACAGTGGTGTATTCCTCTATCCACGTGTGGGGTGAGTTGTGTGCTTCATCGTACCAGTGCTTCGCAAACTGTGCTTGCGCCACCGTGCAGTAGAGCTCAAAATCTGGTGCTGCTATTCCCCGTTTCGTACGGTTCTGTCAACTTTTCCCAGCATATCCTGGCCACGTTGCCGTTCCACAGAAACGACACTGCCATGGATCGCAATCTGGAGAAGAATTCCTTTCCTGGCCATATAGGAATATTTACAAATAAGTATAGTAGCGTGGGGAGTACAATCATTTTGAGAATGGCCATTCTACCGTGAAATGAGATTGGGAGGTGCCCCCAGACCTGTAACTTGGTGCTGAGTGTTTGTAGCGCCTGGTCATGGTTATCATAGTACAGGGTCTGCCTGCTGTTTGAAACCAGTACTCCCAGGTATCTGATGTGTCGCTTCGACCACTTAAGGCCGCATGTCAGGGCAGGGCGTTTTGTAGAGGGGGTAAGCAGGAATATTTCTGACTTAGTATTGTTCACCGTGTATCCAGAGTATTCGGCGAATTCACTAATTTCTGCCATGATGGGGGCTATGTTTCTGTCTGGCTCGCGTGCGTACAACAGTGTATCGTCCGCGTACAGCGATATTACCTGGGTGGCTCCTTTCAGCGTTATACCTTTGTTTACATGCCGCAACCGCACCGCCGCTGCCATGGGTTCTATTGTTAAGGCAAAAAGGATAGGGGAAAAAGGGCACCCCTGTCTGGTGCCTCTGCCCAACTCGAACAGGTCGGATATAATTCTATTCGTGCACACCCTTGCACCCGGGGCAGTGTATAGCACTCTAACAAATTTAATGAAGTAGGGGCCCATCCCAAACGACTCAAGCACCAGGAAGAGGTACTCCCACGAAACTGAATCAAACGCTTTCTCAGCCTCTAGGGACACCGCTACTGCTTGTTTATTCGGGTTTATTTGTGACATTATGCCGAACAGCCTGCGCAGATTCAAAGCAGTGGACCTTTGGGGAATGAACCCACTTTGGTCCGGGTGAACCAGCGTGGGCATTAAGAGTAATACGCGATTTTCTAGCACCTTCGCAAAGATTTTTGCATCTACGTTTATCAGGGATAGGGGCCTGTATGAAGACATATCCTGTGGCGGGCGTCGGGGTTTAGGCAATACTGTGATTATAGCTTCTCGCATTGTCAGGGGCAATATTTGTTTTCCCAGGGCCTCCTCCCACACCTCTAACAGCACGGGAACCAGTTCCTCCCGAAATTCTTTGTAAAATTCAGCCCCCAAACCATCCGAGCCCGGTGCCTTGCCAGATATGAGCTCTTTAATTGCCTCTGTGAGCTCCTCTGCCGTGACAGGTTGTTCCAGCAGCAATCTGCTTTCCTCTGGGAGTTTAGGGAGATTCAACATAGCTAGGTAGTTTTTAGTTTCAGCAGGGGATTTCCTATCCTTGTTCGTATACAGATTTTTGTAGAATTTAACAAATTCGTCATTTATACCCTGTTCGCTCGTTATTATTTCATTTTGTGCCGTTTGGATCATCCCGATCGGGGTGATTTTTTTCTCATGTTTTACCAGGTTGGCCAGCATTTTTCCTGCCTTGTTACCCTCCCCGTATCTGCGAGCCCGGGTAGGGGCTGCTATATATTGCACTTCCCTAGCTGCCAGCCGGTCAAAATCTCTAAGGGACTTGTGGATTTCTGCCAGAGTGTCCCCACCATGTGTGCGGCCATAGGTTTCCTCCAGTATATTCAGGTCCCTCTCTACCTTCTCCAATTCACAGCGTACTCCCTTCAGCAGACCAGCGGTCTTGGACAGCAGTGCTCGCCTGACCCAGACTTTAAAAGCCTCCCATACTGATGATATGTGATCTACGGACCCAACGTTGTCCGTGAAAAAATTGGCAATTTCAGTGTGTAGAGTTTCAACTACATTTGGGTCTTTCAATATGTCTCTAGGCATTCTCCATCTCCTTGTTGGTCTAGGGGCATCTTTCAAAGTGATCTCCAGCACCACCGGCGAATGATCCGATAGTGTGCGAGGAAGGATTTTGCAGTTCTGTAGGGCGTGTGCTAAATTTGAGGATACAAACCAATAATCTATGCGCGACTCACTGTCGTGTACGGAAGAATAAAATGTAAACCTCCTATCGACCGAATGGAGCACCCTCCAGGCGTCCTGTAGGGACAGTTGCGAAATTATCTGCTTTAAAGTTAGTGCCGCCCTAGGAGGTGGCCTAGTTACCTTGACTGATCTATCCAAGGCCTGGTCTAATACAACATTTAAGTCCCCACCCCAAAGAACACTGGTTACATCGGGTTTGGTGAGCAAATCGAGCATTCGTAAATAGAAATCAGGGTCGTCTAGATTGGGTCCATAGGTGTTTAACAAGGTTATATGCTTCCCCGCTAGCTCCCCCCACACCAGTACATACCTTCCCACCAGATCCACCAGGTGTCCCTTGGTTATAAAGCCCAGCGAGCTATGTATAAGGGTGCAAACCCCCCTAGACTGTGATGAATAGTTTGTGTAATAGCGCAACTTGCCCCATTTGGCCAGTATTCTCTCATTGACCAGGCCCTGTGCATGTGTTTCTTGCAACATTAAGATTTGAGGCCCATGCCTAGTAACATAATTACTGACCTTCCTAACTTTCATTGGATTATTAAGGCCTCAGACGTTCCATGACATTAATCTTATCCGTAGTCCGCCTCCCATTTGGTGTGTGTATACATCATACTTGTACAGAAGTGACCTTGTGTAACCCAGTAACCAGCCTTTGAATAGCGCCATTGTCTGCGAGACCACATTTCAATTAACCTACAACATCCATCAATACAAACTTTCCCACCAGGCTCAAACTCGTCTAGGTGATCGCGATACCGAAAAACATCCCCACATTCCCTATCCCCCCCTCCACCCACATCATCCACCCCGACTTGACGATGAACCCTAGTAACCGTTAGGAACATTCCTGAGGGTGCTTCGTTGCAGTCACGACGCCACCCGACCGGGTTCTCGACCCGGTGTAGATTACTTGGAGCCCCCACGGGGCCGACCACCTGCGAAACATCAAATATTACTTGCATTTGCCGGGCTATTCAGCCAAGTTTCAGTCCTCCACTGCAGGCGGGCGTCTTCCATTCTGATCCGGCCCTCGGCCCCGCGGCGGCAGCAGAATAGTGGCTTCCACATAGGCTTGGGCTGCAGCAGGATTTTCAACGAAGTGTGCCCTTCCTCCATATTGTATTCTCAATTTGGCCGGGAATATCAGTGCATATGGGACCTGACGCGCTCTCAGAAGTTTTTTGACTGGCTCATACGATCTTCGGCTGGCCTGAACCCCAGTGGCAAAGTCTGGGTAGATGTGTATGCGACTGTCCTCATACTGCAGCGTGCCAAGTTCTCTTGCCTTCCGAGGGACCGTGTCTCTGTCCCTGTAGTTGAGCATTCTTGCAATAATTGTGCGGGCGGTGCCCCAGGCTTCGGTACCGGAGCCAGCGTTCGATGTGCACGTTCAATCAGGAAGTGTTCTGAAAAGGAGTCTGCTCCAAACAGGGTTTTGAAGAGGGCTTCCACCCGTACTTCCATTTTGTCTCTACCAAATGACTCCGGGACACCAACGATGCGCACATTATTTCTTCTCGAGCGCGATTCCAGGTCTTCGCACTTGTTTTGTAATTTGTTCAAACTTTCTTTGAGCTGGGCAGTGTCCTGGTCATGGCGAGCAACCGTGTCCTCGGTAGTACCAATTCTGTTCTCCGCCTCCGTTAGTCTCTGGTCATGTTTGTCAGCTCTGGTCTTCAATGTGCCAGTGGTCGTTACGATGTCATCCAGCTTCATATTAAGCGATAGGAATCCATTTTGGACTATGTTAGTCAAGTACTCAACCTTGTCCTCGCCCTCTATACTGGGCACAGGGCTAGCCGCCAATGGTGGTTCAAGTTCACTACTTCCCGTCTGGCTGCTAGTGTATGAGTCCATCTGTCCTTTCTTTTTGGCGCTCGTTCCCTCCGCCATCTTGTCTTGCTTCCTCGTGTTTCCCATGACCCTGGAGTCTCTTGGCGGTCTGTTCCGGCCAAACTGAGGGGATATTGTTCTTCGCCGTAGTTTGGGGCCATAGGAATATGAAGTTATTACCTACTACTTTTCCGATGGATTCCACTCTCCGACGTTTCTTGTTAAAGGATACACTGGCATCCGACCCCGATTCTTGTGTTTTCCTCCGCAGCCGCGGGTCCCTCAAGCGCGGGGGGACTTCACCTCTCCAGCTCTCGGCTAGGCGGCGCACCGGGAACAGACCTCCCCCAGCAGCTGCAGCGCCAACCCTGTCCCTCTGTGTCCGGATCATTTTCGGGTTTTGAAGGGCCTTGTGTCTACCTTCGTAACCGCTGGCCCTCAGGTGCGGGGGACTTCACCTCTCAGGCGCTCGGTCGCGTCACCTCGGGCAGGCGTCGTATGGGGAGCATTTTTATTTTGGCCTCTGTAGCGCCGATCCGGCCCCACTGTGTTCGGATCGCTCTCGAATATCCAAGCAAAGGAGTATAGGCCGACCAGCTCGGGGCGGGCCGCCGCAGTCTTGGTCCGTGCTCACTAGGTCCTTGTAGGCCTTCCTCTCTATGCACCCAGCAGATAGAGCATCAGCGGCTCAGCGCCGCAATGTCCTGGTTCCGGGGATCGGCGCGCTCCATCGCTCCTCCCTGCGGTGAACACCAGGTCTCGTAACTCCTCAGCCCAGGCACCTATCCCTCCAGGATTTCTCGTGTGGGTGCTTCAACACCCACGGCACCTCTCGGTGTGGTCGGTATCCCGCAGCGTGCTCCAAATCAGGATTTTTTCATATAACGGATGGTTCTCGGGCCGGACCGCTCGAATCAGGCAGCCATGTTTGTCGTGCGCAACAGGGCCCCCCCACGCTTCTATTTACATTTGCGTTTCCTTACTCTGACACGCATTCAGGAGTTTTTCACCAATGAAGGAGTGTCGTCACTTGTAGCAATTTCAGTTCATCCCTTTTGGAAGGTGTTAAAGTATTGTGAGTTCAGGTTGACAGGCGGTTACCCAATCTCCATCCCCTGTCCCAAGTTCACACTCGGTTAGCTGGTACCTTTTGAGCGCTCATTTTTCCACTACAACTACCACAATGCCGTGCTTTTTATTGTGGCAGGCGGCCATAATGTTCTCTGAACAAGCCTTGGGATTCCACATGCTATTTGAGCAGCAGATACCTTAGCATAACTCTGCCCCTGAACAGTAGAGCATGAACTTGTGAAGCAATTAACACCTGGGACAACACAGGCATTTAATGAGCACGTTGGACCACGCCCACCATTCCTACCAATTCTTGGGAACGAGAGACGATGGCGACTCAGGACCGTCTTTCGTTTGGATCCGATAGCTGCTACTTCAGGTTTCTGCTCTCGTTGAATTTTAACAACTGTAAGATTTCTACGCTCTATACTTGTGGAGCATTTTCCGTCTTACTCTTAAGTTTGCCTACATTTTCATGCTTACAATCGTTTCACTTGTAGACAAGATCAGAGTTTATAGAGGACATGTAGTGTGTAACAAGGCGGATCTGACTAGACTGGCCCCTTTGTCGGATCACCGATGGGATACTAAACAGCTGCCCTTAAAGTGTGGTTCCCGCACGCTACAGAATTTCTGTATCTCTCTAATCAACACACAGGTTATTACCGTTTCATTGTAATGTGCGCAGCTCAATTTGTTTAAGACTGCTCCACACTTACTCAGTTTTTCTCTTCCATTTTTGCTTCAATATATGGATCGCTAACGCAGCAATTGATAGCGCACACGAAATAAAGACAACACTAACGCAACACAGTGCTCCATATTGGAGTAGTACTCAATGAGAGCTTCACAGAACTGGATCCGCACTGTCCTGATGACTGCACGTCTAACAAGTTTTACAACACGTGCCATCCAGGCTGCTGCACGGCTTTTTACAGTCCCTGTGAAGTTGGACTTTATCGACATTTGGTGAGCATGGTTTATTTGTTTTAGCTTTCTGTCCGCTCAACTAGGCTTGCTTTCCTTTTGAGTTCTACGTGTGTGCTAGGATCTCATGTTGAAGAGAGATGCACACCCCTCAACATTGCCGATACTGGGAGAGCATGGTTTACCTGCTCTAGCTTTTCTGTCTGCGTTATTAGCCTTCCCTTTTGGGTTTCACGTGAGAGCTATGACCTCATGACCTGGAGAGACACTCTCCAATTGATCTGACAGTTCTTTTCCTTATTACGGTGGGTTTCCCAACTGGATGTGTGCTTCTCTATTCACACCGTATCGTGAAACATAAAGATGCAACCATAGTTTACGTATGTGTCTTGAGGTGTTCCCTTTCAGGACTCGCCAACCAGATAGTTTTGACACTAACTGTTTAATATGATGTTGCCAACAGAGAATGTGTGCAGATTTTGCTCTTGTAAGTTTCTGCTTTACCCTCTATACTTTGCATTGGTGTAATTGAAATGCCTACACGCATTTCTTATGATTAACAATTTGGGATTGAGAATTCATTTCTATGAGTATATGGTGGATTTATACCTATGTTCTTTTTTTGTTGCAGGAAAAACATGTCTGCCCTCCTCAAGCCCAACAATTTATATGCTATTTACATTGGAACATTAGATTTGAATCTACTATTGGTCCTTGTCGTTTTTTTTGATTCCATGATCTATATATTACAATTGAGATATTCTGAATTGCGCACGTTGTTGACAAATAACAGACAGGGTATCCCTGATGAATTTCCCTGATTTTGCTGTTTAAATTGTTTGTGAGGAAAGAAACATGTTGGATGGATTGAATTTGTTTGAATTGGTTTGACTGAGAGTATAACTGGTGAATTGATTGAGATGAGTTGTGAGTAAGATTTGTTCTTTTTGATTTTTAATTTGTGCAGATTTAACCTGCACTGCTTGATGTGAAGTAGAGTATTTGGTTATCTCTACCATTGTCTTTTTTTAACCAGCAGTGTCTGTCTTCTGTATAACTTCTTGTTAATGGCAATTTTGAAAATTCTTTTGTTTGTGTATTTTTTGTTTTTTTTGTTATAGCAATACAATGTGTATTTTATGACCATTCCTATAATGGTAGCAGGTATAATTTTGAGAAAACTACCAGTCATGCTTATGCAAAGAGCATGTTACTTTGCCCATAAGGGAAAAGTGTTTGATCCTGAAACAGAACGCTACTTAGAAGTTTTATTTTGCTAGTTAAAGGTTCTGAACCGATTTTGAGGGTGTAGGCTTATAGAGCATGATAAGCGTTTCCCTCACACCTCCCTTTGTGTTGTCACTAATTAAATTACCGCCACTTTTACCACAGTGCCGAATTACGGAATTGTAGGTAATTCTGCTGGCGGAATTACCACTGACAGACTCACTGCTGTCAAAATTACCACCGAGAACCCGCAGGAACAGCGCAGGAGCTAATTCCACTAGCAGAATTACTGCCAGAACCAGAAATGGTATTTCCACCACATTACAAGTTGAGAAACAGCTGATTTACCTCTGAAAATCTGTAGTAATCAGCCAATAACACAGTACAGTTACCTCCACCAAAAAGGAAGCGGCAGACGCATACAGGTGATGGAAATCCAGTCAAAGGTGCACTCAATCCACTCAGGAGAAGTATAAAAGGCCCACACCTTACCCAAACACACATTCAAGCAACATGCAGCCACAACCGGCTACTATTCATCCAGCTACATCAGCATGCAAAACCCCAGCAGGGAAGGAGACAGGCACCACAAAGGTTAAGGAAACGTGTACTGCGGAGGGCATCCATACCACATGTCCGCCCAGCCCCTTGGACACTGACAGACAACCAATTGGTGACACTATATCGCTTGGAAAGTCCCACCATCACAGACCTGCTTGCCCTTATTGTGGCTTATCTCCAGAGCGCGATTGCAATCAGAACTGTCATCGCCACCCCGGTAAAGCTTGTGTCCATCCTACACTTCTGTGCCACGGGTGGATTCCAACAGTCTCTACGGACGCTGCATGGGATGTCACAGCCAACTTTCTCAAAGGTGCTGGAACACGTACTGGAAGTGCTTATGATGCATGCCAATCAACACATCTCCATGCCCACCACCCAGGCGCAGGTGCACGCAGCAAAGGCACATTTATACGCCATTGCCCAGATCCCCAAAACCATAGCGGCAGTGAATTGCGTACATGGACACACATAGAGGACAGCATACCTGGCTTGTGGATAAGTATGTGGGTAAGTAGTAGTAGTCAATATGGCAAATGCATAGTTCTGTGACACACATGGAGAACGGAATGGGTAGTAATGTGAGAAAACTACAAGTTCCGTAATGCATCACCAAGAAAGCAATGAATACGCCATGAGCCATGCCTGACTCACCCCAAGACACATACTGACCTCAGGTGACTGCACAGGACATCCTGGCATGCAAGGTAGCAGAACACAATCATTGACAACATGCAAGGCACCTGTCAAAGCCATTCTCTGCCAATGCATGGTCATGGGGCTGTACATGGACTGCCACCATCTCCATAGTGTCAACTTCATGGGTGACGTCAGTGCATAGATAAACACATGATGAATGATGTTGTATGCACTGTGAATGTCTGTAGGCCAATGCCCCTTCAACACAATTCATGAAAGGTGCGTCACCCACATGCACAGATGAGGGCACATGGGCCCACAGCACAATAGGCCCATATATATTTACCTCAACACACAAACGGCCATGTCTAACACTGTACATTCAATTTCTTGTAGGTGACTCAGTCTAGCCGTAGTTACCCTGGCTGACACCTGTCAGGAACCCTCTAACACCACAGGAGGCTTCTAGAGGCCCACATGAGGACCAAGAGATGCATTGAGCGGACCCTTTGGATTACTGAAGGGTAGATTCAGGTGCCTCCACCACACAGGTGGTACACTCTTGTACAGCCCTGAGAAAGTGGGTAAAATCGTGGTCATATGTGCAGTGCTGCACAACATGTGCCTACGAAGGAACATACAAATGCCTCCGGATGAGGACCATTCCCCCCTTGCCTCTGATCGGCAGAGGTTACCGGTGAATAAAGGGCACCTCAGGACATACGTGGGGAGATGAGGGAAGGACGACTGCTCCACCAGAACTTCATGGACAATTAATTTGACTTAGCACACATGCATCTCTGACTTCACTGATGATTCACTGAATGCACATGTATCACCATAGAATAAACACTACAAATTGTCTAGACTCAACAGTGATTTATTTTCAAATCAATAAACCCTGATCCCCCAACTCCATCACCCACCCCACACTCTGCCTTTCCAATGTGATGAACCACTAGCACTTCCACTTGTCCCCTTTTTGCACAGGCAGGGGAGCACGAGACACACTGCACTGGGAGCGCCTGGGTGGTGTGCTGGCCAGTAGGGTTGGCTGACACAGAACTGTACTGGGGCGAGGAAGATGCCTGCAGAGTATAGGGAGAGTCGGGTATGTCCCCTTTATTGTAGTCAGGCAAACCTAATTAAGGATTCTCACCGGCAACCTATTATAAGGTTGCAGGTGTATAAAGAGAGAGTCAGAGCACACTGGATAGAGGAGAAACAGGGAGGCCTGGGGGGAGAAGACCAGCAAGTGACCAATTTTTTGTAGGAGGCAGCCGTGGTGGGACTTGTGGAGAAGCCAGGACGCCGGCCAGCAGCCCAGAGAGAGAGCCTCCTAAACAAGGAAGCCGCAGCAGGAGCTGCAGTGTCACAGAGGGAAGTGGGACGCCCTCTGCTTCAGTTCTGAGGCGGCAGAGCCATCAGAACTGATGCAGCGAGCCATCAGCGTGTGCACAGCAAGCTGCAATGTGCGAGACAGACTTGCAGAAGCGGGCTTGCCGGCCGCAGGAGAAGACCGAAGCAGCAGGACCCACTGACGAGCAATGCCGGAGACCGGTGAGGGTCAAAGGCACTGGCTCACCAGAGCATTATTAGCTGGATGCGGGTGAATGTATATGAATTGCCAAACTGATAGGAAACCCGAAATTGAACAAAATGAATGCACATTAAGTGCCGAACTGAACGGAAACCGAAAATCTAACATAATTAATATATTTGGAATACTAAATCGAATGGAAAGTTGGAATTATATATACCAAATGCATATTGAATACCGAACCGAATGAAAACATAAAATCGAGCCTAACGAATGCTCAGTGAACACTGAGCTGAACAAAACTTTGTAACTAAGCTTATGATAACGTGGAATGGAGCACAATTTCTATGGGCAAAGAGTCAGCCAAAAAGGAGATGTCCATATGAAAGTTACATATGCATATATATGAAAGAATGCAAGTGTGAAAGAGTGCCATAGAATAGTGGAATATGGGCACAACCACTACAGAGTGAACTTTAAGAATAAATGCAGTACGGCAAGGACAAGGTTTGCAAGAGGTGTGCGACACATTTTGGCAGAGCCAAGAGACTAACCAGGAGAAGCCAGAACAGTGTGAACCTGATAGTGAAGCCAAGAGACCAACAAAAGAGCATTTGAGTGAAGGCAACTCTGCACATTGAAGCAGGAATAGAAGGACCTGCGTGGGCTGTAGCGCCCTGTGATGGGTGGACAGTGTGGTCTGACAACTGCGCCTACACCAGTGAACCCTCAATTATGAGAACCCAAAGACATTGTGAAATAAACTGAACAAATGCACTGCAAATGAACTTTTGAAATACACCAGAAGAAGGGTCAAGTGGACCTAGATTTGTGTTGAACTTTTGAAAGACTGAACCTGTGAGACAAGTTGCTAATCTTGGGGAAGGGATCCTCAAGACCTCTGTGCTTTGAATTGTGTTACCTTACAGGTGGGGATGGGAACCCAGAAGATTGTATGGAACTGTATTACCTTGAGTGTGAGAAGATCATTTGGAGACTTTTGTTAAACATTCTTGAACTTGGTGAAGGGGAGCTAAAAGAGAGCTGCGAGCTAGAAGAAGCTCAGAACTTTAAGTTGAACACACATTCTTTTGTTATTGACATCTCTACACACAGTTTAGCTTTAGTTGTGAGGGCAAGTATTCGTTTTGGACACAGACAGACTTTAAGCTGCACTCTTTGACTCAGATGTTCCTTAGCTTCCTATGCTAAGGTGGAAAATCCCACCTTAGCATAGGGCAAGTCAAGCCTTCTAACATCCTGACATTTGATTTAATAAAGTGTTTTATTTTGAACGTTATGTCTGTTGTCTGTGTCTCCAAGGTTGAAGGGAATTAACATATGTCTGTGTCTTGCTTCATGATGCTTTCACAGTGCCCACCCGCCTGCAGGCCCTCTGGATTATGTCATGCAAGGCCTGTAAATGGCACAATTGCTCTGTGCCATGGCATGCATTCCAGCCTGCTGTTCCTCGATTCTGTCCAGCTGCTCTCAAATGGCTTGCAGTGTGGGGCCCTGCACTGGCTCAGGAGATGGTTGGGGGCTCTCACCCTTATTGCGGATGCCTGGCCTCTCTACTCTGCATGGTCAACCATGTCTTCTGACTGCTCGAAGTGGAGGGCACAGTGAGATGACAAGGGAGAGGTAGAAGACCACATCAGCAAGAGGCTACTCAGAGGGAAGGATTCCAGTGAGTCTCACAAGTGAACATGCACGACCGGAGTTGGATGAAGAAGACAGCGATTGCACGGTGACAGCAGGTGCAGTGGGCTGTGTACGTGCCTGGATGTTGTCAGCACTCAGGCTGGTGTGCGGTATTCCTGACTATCCAGTAGTGTTTGGGGGTACCCCTGTTGCGGTTGGAGCTGCAACTTCCGTAATGGCCTGAGTAGGCGGTTGAATTATGACTCGTGTAACAGTGGCCATTGAACTGGATGACACCATCCCCTTGGATTTTTGTTTTGTGGGTGACACTCCCACTCCTTCCCGAGAAATGGCCTGTGGCCTTTGTAGTACTTGCAGGTGCCAGTGTTCCAGAGGTACTGGTACCTTCCGAGGGTTACTGAGTCTCTGGTGTGCCTGCTGGGAGGCATGAAAGTATCTATCAATACCTTGATGGAAATATGATGGGTGTGTTGTCACATGGTGTTGTTTGCACTATGGTGTCACAGGGTGCCTGGCCTCCAGGGGTATGTATACCTCATGTGACTGACAGTATGGCATTTTACATCATTGATTGATGTGCGTGCATATGGTCAATGTGGGGGTTGTGCCTTGCTTGGACCGTGCTGTCATGTGCATCACTGGCATACAGGGTCATGGGTGCGCATGTAGTGCAGGACGGATGATGCTTGTTTATCCTATAGTACTGTAAATTGAGGGGTGCTCTGCTAGTTTTGGTGGAGTAATGACGACATTAGGTCAAACATTGTTTCTGGTTCCATGTGATTTAAACAAATCAAATAACAGAGAATTAATTAATAACAAACCTATAACAATGATATTTTCTTTTGTTTTCTTTATTTATTCAGGGACAGGGAGTGCCCTCCCAATCCCCTGCTTCCCTATGTTTAAAAGCCCACCCCATATTTATTTTTGCCAACAAAAAATGTTCTTTTTCGTTCTTTTCGATTCGTTATGAATTCATTTGTTGTTTTGGATTTGCTTAAATCACTCTATGCCATTGTCTCCATGGGGGCCTTGCAGCTGCTGGTTAGTTGAAGGGATTGTTAGTTTGAGACACACGCCCAGTGGTGTTTTTTCCTTGACATGAGCTACATATTTGGTGCCATGCTTGCTGTGGTGTCTGTGCATGGGTGACCAGTGCGGGCAAGGGGTGCTTGTGATGTGTAATGCAGGAAATTGTGTTACCCTGTAGCAACAATATGATTTTGTCTAACTTGGTTGTTAACGCTAAGGGTGATTCATGCGTTATTTCAGATTTCTGCAATATGCTGGTTAACACTTCAAAAATGGGTATTAGTCATGTAGTCGCAGCTGGTGCAGAGCGGGGTGTGCTTCCCCATGAGGATCTGATAATTGCTCCTGTGAGTAACACTTCCTCTTTGGAGGGTCTGGTAGGGCCTTCCTGTAGTAGAAACAGAATTATGCCAGTATCTGACCTAAGGTCTTTGCTGCTAAATACTAGATCACTAGTAAAACATGCACTGGAGATAACAACCCGTATTGAAGAAAATAGAATTGACGTATGCACCATTACAGAAAGTTGGAGCCACAGTGCAGCATCCCCCCCCTGAATTTGGCAATACCCGAAGGGTATGATATGTTAAGACATGACGGGAGGGATGGGGGGGGGGGCGGTGGTCTTCAGTGCGCATATTTTTAGATCTGCGCTTACCATACGGGAAATGTAAGGCCAAATTATGGATGGGACTGAATCGTTGTATATCAAATTAGGACTCAATGCGGAATCAACCATTAATGTCCTACTGATCTACAAGCCTCCATCAACGTCAGAGGACTTTGTTCTAGCCCTATCTAACTTCCTTATTTCATTACTGAAACCGAACACCAGCTTCCTTCTATTGGGAGATGTTAACCTTTGGTTGGGGCATGAGGAAGATAATATAGCCACCTATCTTCAGTTGGCCCTGTCGGTCTTCACTTTGATCAAAAGATTCACATGCCGACCCACTGTTTAGGGCACACTCTTGACTGGGTATCCACTCACAAGGTTGCCTCCAAGAACTTTGAAGTATCGCCCTGCCCTGGGTCTGATTACTTTTTTGTGCAATTCATTGTGCATGCTGGACTTCCCATTAAAGTGGAAAAAAAGAGAGACGCATGGGTTGATCGGCAGAAATCTTAAGAACCTCACGTTTGAACGGATTGAAGCCCTTTTGAGCCCAATGGCTGTCCTTCTGGACCTTAAATCCTCCAATGAGCTATTAAGCTCTCTTTGCTCTAACCTCTAGTATATCACTAACACGCTAGCCCCTTTAAAAATGAGAAAGCATAAGGATGTGAAAAAAATCAATTTATGGTTCTCACCGGAATTGAAAATTCTTAAATCCTCCACACTCAAACATTTTTGTAACAGGAAATCAAACTCCACCCCCATAGCATTAGCAGCCTATAAAGGAGAAGCCAAAGCTTATAGGTTAGCGATAGTTGAAGCTAAAAATAAAAAATATTAATACTAGAATACAGAATGCACAGTCAGATGTTAGTTTTTTTTTAAAGATTCTAAAAGAACAAGAAAAACACGCACTCTCCCGACTCAGGGTTGTTGGTCAAGGATGCTGCTTGGTGCACAGCAATTCAAGATGCCATTCAGGGCAAGTTAAACGGTATTAGGGCAGTCACTGCCAGAAATTATAGTGGAACAGTTGAAGGCCACAAAATGTTAAAGTGACCCTGGTTTGGTCATTATTATTAAGACTTGCCCTCCCACCCTGTTAGAAGCCATCTGCAAGTTTGTTAACCTAATTTTGCAGAGGGCTCGGTACCCAAGGACTTAAAAAAAGCATGGATATCCACAATTCTCAAAATAACTGGCTATCCGTAGAGACCCCGACTAATTAAAGGCCCATCACCAATAACCATTTCATGTTAACAATTATTGATCGGGTGGCAGACTTGCAAATTGTAGAGCATTTGAATCCATTTCCCATTCTCAACCACCACCAATCAGGATTCAGGCAGGGGTCTGGCACAGAGACGATGCTGATTGAATTGAAGGGTAGGCTCCTGGATCGCATGTATAAGAATAAAGCGTCCATGCTGATGCTGTTGGATTTATCTGCGACCTTCGACCTGATGGACCGTTCCATCTTGGTCACCAGATTGAAGGATGTCGCAAATTTCACACCGGCAGCAGCTCAGTGGATTACATCATTCATTTGTAACCGATATAGCAGAGTATACTTCCATGAGGCTGCGACAATGCCTTTAACCTTACAATTTGGTGTGCCGTAGGGCTCATGTATATCACCATGTCTGTACAATATTTTTACTGCACCTTTCTTTGCTCTTCTGGTACAAGAGGGAGCGGTGTTCACAAACTATGCCAATGACACCCAGTGTGTCATCCCTTTGTCTGGGATTCATGATATTGATGAAGCACTGCTAAATAAGATTTATGCTCTAATAGAGAATTGGTTGGTCCAAAATAGCTCAGCTCTCAACAGAGATAAAACCGAGCTTCTGATTGTTGGATCTCCCTATCTGATACAAAAACTTGGGCTGGTGTATGAGAGCTTTCTCATTGGGGACTCTTAAAATAGTCTCTTTAAAGAAGGTTACAACTTTAGGTGTGATATTTGATCAACACCTTAGCATTACCTTAGAAGGCTCACAAAGGGATCTTGGTGTTGGCTTCAGCATATTATATTAAACTTTTGGCCCACCTTTGGCCTCTTATTACCCAAACAAATGCGGAGAGCATTGCCAGAGCAATTGTGGGGGCCAAGATTGACTATTGCTGTAGCCTGCTTGTGGGTATTAATAAATCCACCTTTAACAGGCTGCAGATTGTTCAGAATGGGGCAGTGCAAGCAGTCATGGGACTTGCTCGGAGAGATCATGTATCATTGGCTAGAAGAGCTCTGCACTGGCTCTCTGTTGAGTAAAGGATCCAGTAACGGCTATTGGTCATCACGCATAAATGCAGGCAGGGCAATATGCCTGCTGACCTTCAGCATCTATTAAAAGAGAAAATTCACAGGAGACGCTTAGATCTAGTAATTATGAGTTTTTGATGCTTCCCAGGTGTAGGACCCAGACGGCCCCAAAGGGTGTCATTCACAGTGCAGCCCCCAGGCATGGAATGACTTGCCCCTGGAATTAAAGTGTATAAAGTCGACAGACCTGTTTAAGAAGAAACTTAAAACACTTCTGTTTGCCTAATGTGGCTATGCATGTTATAACCTGGTCTGATACTCTCCTGCTTATGTTTGATATCTGTTTCTATGTCTTTTGCGCCCTTAAGCCTACGGGTTCATGACCTGTGCAATACAAATTCATTAAAGTAAAGTAAAGATTTGTGACAGTCCTTGTTACTTGCAGTTTAATGGTGGTTGTTTTGTTCGTTATGCCCTCGTCATCCTACTTGGTTGGAATTTAAGGGGAATCATAGCTTATATAAATGATGTTATAGCCTGCCGTGTCACATGGATGGGTCATACATTGTCGGATTATTTTCACCTGCATGTATGGCGCTTTGTGTATGTCTACATGATATTAGGGTTGCAATGGGCCCATCATTAACTCATTCACTCACCATGTTCTCTCTGGCTGCTGGCTCAGACCTCTGCTGAACCCCCACCCTCCAGGCCCACCATGTGGAGGGTGCTGCTGACCATCTCCTCCCATGGGTCAGCTATAGAAGGTCTACTGTTCCTCCACCTGTGGAAGCCGTCTTCCTGTGATGGTTGACAATTAGGGTGCAGACTCTTCCCTTGAGGTTGTTCCACTTCTTTTTCATGTCCTCATTGTCAAGTGGGATATGGCATACAGCCAGCACCTAGGCCCTTATTTCTGCCCAAAGGGCATTCTTGCGCTGCTGGATGGTCTTACGTTATTGTGAGCCTTAGAGCTCCTCATATCTGGTACCTTTTGACTTGCCTTTCCCTGAAGATATGATTGGGGTTGCCTCAGGGGATGAATTAGCGTTACCGTCAATGGTGGGTGTGTGCTTCCACCAAGTTGTAATACGGCAGTAATTCCTCCACACACCGCGGCAGTAACGGTAGTTCCGCGGTGGCACAATTACCACCGTATTATGCCAAACTCGTAATGAGCCTTATGGTGGGATCTGTGACTTCATGTCTGAAGGTATGTTTTTTTTTTTTACAATGGCTGTGATAGACTGTTAGAGAGATTTTTGCACAACTCTCCTTTAGGGCTGTTTAACCATCTACCCTAATGGCAGAACAGTGTGTGCCTAAAGGAAAGACCAGCTCTTATAGTAAGCATAGCAGAACAGTCTGTTTTAACTTAGTGAACAGAGGATAACACAGGGGCAACGTGCTGGTCTTGTAAACAAGACCACACATAGCAACAGAGGTTCGAATCTCGGATACGTGCTTAGAAACTAAACACTGGTTTTGAGCACGTTATAAAAAAACAATTAAATAAATAAATTAGTAAAATATCTTCAGGAAGGAGGAAAGCACAATTAATCCCAATAGACGCCACAAAAAACACACCACACTGGTAAACAGAAACTAATAGGGCCTCATTCCGAGTTTGGCTATAATGTGCTAATTCTGACAAATTACTGCCCAAATCAGTTACTGTTACCGCCACTCGGACCTGCAGATTTACATACGGATTTCGAGTTGTGGTAAGTTCCCATTTTTGGAGTCCAAAGGACTCCATGGGGATTTTTGGTGGATTTATTGCTAGTGGAATTACTGCACAGTAAATCCTATGATTTTTGGCAGATAGGGTGTAGAATTCATGTCCAGCGTTTTCCTTGAGGTAAACACAACACTTCACCACCAAACTCGTAGGAAAATGGTGCAGTAATGTGGTGTTATTGCAGCAGTAAAGGAATTTTGGCCGCATTACTGCCGCTTTTAACTGCACTGCTATTTAGAAGGTTGCGCGTATTATATCGATGTTAGGAAAAATAAATAGTGTGAGAAACCAGACTGTGTCTCACTAGCTAGTCTCTGGGACTTGTCATCCAGGTGGCCAGGACACGGCCATCGCTTTTGGATCCAGTTCCTGGGGGTGGACCACTGTGGATCACCTGGGTGAGGGGTCCTCGAGGAGTGGGGTTGGGACACTCTCTGGCGAGGCACGGTATCCCCCCCTTTAACACCTTTACCCCAATCTAACCAGATAGGATATCTTGAGACTTCAACCTCCCCTTACCTACACAAACACTTTCACACAGACAGTGTGCTCTGGGGAAAGACAGACTGACACTCAAGCATTACATTGGACATGTCCCGCTAATCGGGTCGGGCAAAGTCAGGCACTTGGCTTTAATAACATACATCTGATACCCATTAGCTCTCCCCTCACGGATAAAAGGCAGAACATAGAGACACACTCTGAGCAAGGTGGAACACGAGAAGGAGAAGAAGCAGAACTTCCGGGGCGAAGGCGAACCTACTGGAGCAGAGCGACTGACAGAGGGACGAGAGCCAACGGTAGAGAAACCCAGGAGATCCCTGCAGGAGGTTGTTACCTCCGAAGATCCGTGAAAGGTCCATGGAGAAGGCCAAATCCCAGTCCCAGACTAGAAGACTGCATTGTGTTTCAAGGACACCAGCAACCCTCCTGGATGAACAACAGAGTTGGGGAAGCGAGCCCACGCCTCTGGCAACAGGAGAAGTCTGGGAACGATGGCCATTTCTAGGATTCCTGGAAACTAAACATGGGATAGACAAAATAGGGATGCCTGTTGTCTGTGAACGTGTACCAGAATCCTTGCATAATTATTGCCATCATGAAGAGGGGAGAGGGCATACCCCTTTAACTAGATACAGTGCTGAAGGGACTTGTCTACTACAAGGGCAACCAGATCAGGACGTGTTACATACCCAAGTTCACCGATAAAGACAACACAGGATCCAGGGAAATTAAACTCCTTTATTTCCTACATTTACAGGTGGCAACAGCTTCCTGCCATCACTGCAGCCATCCATCGCCCCCTCGTTCCTTTTTTTCTGGAATCTATTCCACTGTGAGAAGTTCTTTCTAAGGGCCATGCAGGTTGCCAGGCGTCCCTTCACACAGAACTCGTCTATGCGGCTCCCTCTCCAAATGCAGTTCTGGTTCCAAACGGAGCTTTCCTTGCCCCCCACGCTCCACCTGCTTTGATCCTTATTGCAGAACATTGGTCCTATTGAACCGTTAGTCTAGGAGAAATGCATGCCTCACCCTTCCTAATGCTACAGGGTAACTTAAACTTAACCACAATTAAGTTTATTGCATCGAATGTTTGCCTTTTGACCCCAGCTCCACATATTTTCTCTGGTTCTTACATCTAACCATCTCACTTCTGATTTCCCCATCCAACCTGGACACAAATGAGTGTTGGGATTGGGGCCACTCGACATCTCAAACGTGACTCCCCAGTGGTAGCATACAGAAAAATCCTCTCCACCATTGTCCTGAGATCATCAAAACCTGTACTAACCACGATTTTAATCACATCCATCAACATGCGGTTCAACCTTTTAGCACATCCATTCGCCTTTGGATGATATAGTGAGCTGGTCACATGCTCAATAGCACAACACTCTAAGAATTCCTCTGATGTGAACTGTAAGCCATTGTCTGATAGCACTCTTTTTGGGAACATTTCACTCCAGAAGAGGGGCTCTACAAACTTAACACTGCTGAAGGATGTGTCGTTCATCACACACACCTCGGGCCATTTTGATAGCAAATCTACCACAAGAGGCACAAAACCATTCCTGGCTCCCTGGAATTTGAATGGACCAAGGACGTCTACAGCTAGATCATCCCAGAGCACTTCCAGCGTCTTGGGAATGGTCATGGGAGGAGTCCTTGAACACAACCTTTATGACCACAGCAGCAGGGGGGAAAACACCTATGTGTACTTGGCACACACACACACAGAAACAGGATACTGACATTGAATAACCGTGAATGATACTGCCTATTCCTTGTAGACCAGAATCTGTGAGTTCGTGCAAAGTAAAAAGTAAAAACGTTGCTGTGTTGAGTGCAAGATCCAGCATTTGAATAAAGAGAATGACGCGTCTAGCTGTACATTGGGGCTACATGGAAACCATGTGCATCGAATAAACAGAGACTCCAGCTCAGCTGCTTGTCAATGGAGTAAACCGACCAAGCTCCTAACACAGTTACACTGAAAGTCAAGACAGTGGGAAGCCATCTAAAGAAAAAACAAATAGGAGAATATTGTTGCATAAGCAGTCATATATATATTTTTTTTTGAAAACCAGCAATTCAAAAACTGTGAAACCAAAACATGGCAAACATACTAGGACCACTATTATTCCTTGCCAACCAGGTGAACCCTAAGTGAAATGGCGAGATTGGAAGGATGGTTTCATGAAATATGTATCACTTCTCTTGTGATAGAAACAATGTTTTACTATATGACTGGCTGGACAAGACATTTTCAAAAAATTACCAGAACCTCCAATGCAAGAGGGGGTACAAGCACCTAACCCCTTTGAAATAAGTATTACCAAATTAGATAAACACTATGCCACCGGATAGAATAACATTCTAGCACGCTACTATTATGAGAGGAAAAACAAGGAGAGAGAGCATTGAAGTGTCTGTTACTGTACTGAAACGTTTAGCCATAAAATGCACATTTGGTCACTGCCAGGAAGAGCACATGCGTGATGAACTAATGATTAAATGCAGAAAGGGAACTGGGGATACTCTTGAGAGTGAGGGTAAATAGGGACTACAAAGTAGGTTTTTTTTCAAATCTACTTTGTTCATCCATTGCCCTTGGTGGACAGCGTGCCCAGCAGATTGATAAATTCAACCTTGAAATGGCGATAAACTGAGAAGGCATTTAAAACTTTTAAATCGATGACTAGACCGCACCCTTCATCCACGTTTGGAACAGGACATAGCCTGCTGAAGAAGGAAACCCTGGGGTGTGCTGCTGGGAACACTGCCCATTTTTTTGTGAGGTCTTGCTCTTCCAATTCTATCAATTTTTGCCTTTTCACATCAAAATCCAAAGGGGAAGGGAACACTAGCCAACACAGACTACAGGAAATCTCTATGATGTGATACCCTGTCACTGTTTGGAGAATCCACGTTCTGATATTAAACTGGACCAATTCTGAATAAAAAGGGTGAGTGTCCCACCCAACCCCCCTCACCCTCCACTAGAAAAATATTTGAACTTTGTCTGCTTGCCCATCGAAGGATATGAGTGCCTAATAACTCTGTTGATCCTGCCTCTCCAATAATTTCCCCTTAGAGGGAACGTTGATGTCCGTTTTAAGAGGAGAAGGCGGTGGTATATGCTCCCCGCATGAAGAATTGGGATGGGTAGGAGGAACCTTGGGAAGGAAGGCCATAGGATAATCTCCTGAGATAACCCTGGGCCCTAGGTCCTACCACAATGAAAGCTATATCATGAAGCCTGGGGTCCGTGCACATGAGAAGCACTTTCCCATTTGTTTTCAATAAGGCAGTTTTAGAGTTGCAGAGCGGGCACACTCACTTCTAGATGCATCCCCTTAAAACTACAACATCTGGCATGTTGTTGTTTGCCACACTGCCCTATAGTAACTCAAAGATCTCGATAAAGGGCTCCAGAACATCAAGAGATTTATCCTGACAAGACTGAAATGTCTTGTCAATCCCCATGGATGGTCTGCCCCGAGAGTCTGCCCCATTTTGTCTGGAAGGATGGATCTTGAACATTCCAACCGTGATATATTTTGCTCATCCACCCCAAGATTCTTAACCCAATGTCTCATGAAATAAGCAACCTCATTTTTGGGCAGGGAGTCAGTCTTCAGAAGGATTTTTGTGAGAGTTTGATAAAAAAATTGGGAGGTGACTTCAAGGACCCCAAATGTGTATCACCAGTACGAGTGAGCAGCTCCCTGTTCTCCCTTTCTCTCCTTAAAAAGATTTTCCTGGGGGAAACCACCTGCTCCCTCTTATCCTTATCAGTGTGTCCAACGTATACACACCCACACTGCACCAAGACCACCACAGTTATCAGAAAAGCAAATATTTTAATGTGAAAAGAGCAGCCGACATGTGTTTTAACTTGCCATCTTTCTCTAGGCTTGAGCTAAATCTGGCGCGAAGGTCAATAGTTGAAAGCTCAATCAAAAGCTGAAAGAATCTCAAAATAGCCTGGCAATCTGACCATAAAGAAAAGTGAAAAGCTCCAATGAGCTACTCGTTCGAAATTAGTGAACTACCCTAGGAATGGAGGAAGGAGCAGCCACCCCTATTCTAGTGGAAACTCACTGTCTAAGGGGCACCCCCTGCCACATTTGTCTCTTGGGAGCATGAACTAACCAGTGCTTTAGATACACTTATCTCCCATGGTCTGCCATAGACCACAGTTACAAAATGTATTGATTGTAAATCCCTTTTATGTCGAAGCCCAACTGTGGCCCCTTAAAGGGGAAGCGCCCAGCTACAAGAAGAGCCACATGCAGCCTTTGTGCTAGCAAAAGCGAGTGCATAACAGGAGCTTATGCGGAGCTGCCTCAGAAGAAGTATCGAGCCAAGCAGACTCTGAAAACAAAAGAGAAATTTAGCGCCAAGACAGTGTGAGGTCTGTGCAAGATTTGGGTAGTTTGGGGGAAAAGTCCCTCAATGCTGGAAAATTCTGAGGGAACTGGTGCCGTGCTGTAAACGGATGGTGTCCAGCATACAGAATGATTTACGGTGTGCAGAGCGAGCTTCCCTGCACTACACAGCAGGAGTGGGGCTTGTTTGTTCGTTTGTTTTATTATTTGTAATGCACGAGCATACCCTAAGGTAACAGTGCGCAACATTTGCATGACATTGCGAGGCTTAGTTACAACAACAAGAAATTATATACATAGACATAGTAAAGTAATAACAGGAATATATACATATATACAGATAGGCAGCAGTAAGTACAGGCAGTAGGCAGTACAGTAAGTACAGATGGCAGGAGTATGAAGACTATGCGCATGGATATGTTTGGCAGCCTACGTTTTCAACCATGAAACGACCTTGGATCGGAAGTTCTGATAGGGCAAGCCCGTTCTGAGAGTCGGCGGTAGAGAGTTCCACAGTTTAGCTGCTTTCACTGGGAAGCTGTTACCACCTATAGTAGAGCCTTTAAAGTTGGGGACAGAAAGGCAGTCTGTATAGGCTGTTCTTGTGGGTCTCAGGGAGGTCTGTCTATGAAATCTATCGATCAAGTAGATAGGGGCAGCGTTATTGAGGCAGTTTTTAGGAGAATTTTGTCTTTGATAGAGAGCCAATTATTCTGTTGGCAGTAAGCTGTAATATGCTCTCTTCTGGAAATACCCAGTGCTGCTCTAAGAGCGTTATTCTGAAGCATTTGAAGTTTGCTGGTAGTGGCTATAGAGGACCCAAAAATAGAGAGCGTTACAGTAGTCCAGGCAGGACAGTATGAGGGCTCTAGTGAGGGTCAAGCAACTGGTGTCGGACAGAAAGGGTTTGGCTGCACCGATCAGTTTACATGTGTAAACCATAGAAGAGGCTAAGGAGTTCACCTGTCTGTTGAAGGAGAAGATGGAGTCCAAGTAAAAGCCTAGTGTTTTAACCTCTTGTCCTACTTTGGTGCTGTTGCCATCGACCATGAAAGAAAAATAGGCAGGGCCTAGTTTCTTTAAGCTGGTGGTGGTACCGAGGATAATGAGTTTGGTTTTATCATCATTCAGGCATAGTCCATGTGTGGCCATCTATGCCTGGATGATGATGTACACTCTATTCACCAAGGCCAAATCCTTCCCATAATCTCCAGAAAGCGGAAGGAGGATCTGGGTATCATCTGCGTAGTTCGTGTAGGTGATACCGAGATGATCCAAATCATCGAAAAGGGGCTTGGTAAATATATTGTACAGTGTGGGGGAGACACAAGAGCCTTGTTGCACACCACAAGTAATAGGCATGGGGTCTGCTGAAGCTGTGGGTGAAAAGACCCTCATGGTTCTGCCATTGAGGAATGATCTAATCCATGTAATGGCCTCAACAGAAAAGTGAGCTGCAGTGTATAGGTGCGTGCATAGGACAGAGTGATCGACCAAGTCGAATGCTGCCGACAGGTCTAAGAGGAGGAGTAGGGCAGCTTGCCCGTTGTCTCTAAGCTTGTCGATCTGTGCTTTAAGTTTAATGAGAGCAGTCTCAGTCCCATGTTGCGGACGGAAGCCTGATTGTCTGGCTCCTAGTAGGTGATGTTCTTCCAAATACTTCTGTATTTGTACATAAGCGACCTTATCCAGTATTTTAAGAAGAAATGGTAAGGTCGTTATGGGTCTATAGTTAGTAGGCGTGGCTGCGTCGAGTGTGGTTTTTTTTAGAAGTGGGAGTACCCAGGATTGTTTTAAGTTGGTGGGGATAGAACCAGTGGAGAAGGAGGCGATTCATTTCGTGATGAAAGGGGAGAGATCACGGGCAGTATCTTTAATGAGCTGTGCGGGGCACAGATCACCCTGACAATTGGACGGTTTCAATAACAAGATCATGTCTTCTACTTCAAGTGGGGAGATTTTGGAGAAGTTAAATCGGGTAGTTTCCCTTGAGGTAAGCTTCTCAGGCAGTTTGGACGGGAGAGGGTCATTCAGAGAGGCTTTTTTACGGGAGATTTTGTTTTGTAGAGTGGTAATCTTATTAGGTTGGCAAGAGGGGAAAAGACGAGGTTCAGCGCAAGGACCTGTTGGATTAGGTGTGGTGAGAGGTGCTGCAGGTGGATGCAGGGGGCGGGATTTGCCAAATCTGCCACCAGGTAAGTAAACAAAAATCAAGTTTTGCAAGCACACTGCGCAACAACACTTAATTAAAGCCAAAATGGTATAATGATTTTTAATGAAAGTTAGAGTAGCCTGACACGTGTTTCGGGCACTTGCCCTTCCACTGAGGCTACAAGGTTTTTTGTACATGCAAAGTAATGTAGTTCAAGGCATTTGAACAATGTACATATATAAACCCAAGGTAACAGGGCAACCAAAGAGAAGGGCCACAAAATAATTATTTTGGTCATTCATGGCACGATATTGTACATTTCAATTCATGGTGCCAAAGCAGAAAATTATTAAAAGCAATTTCGAAATAAACAAGACATCCATATATCACATAATTGCAAAGAAGTCCATATCAATTGTGTATTCGGAATTCATCAGGTCAATTAGGGAGAGAAGAGCGGAAAATAAACAAAGTTTGTTAGCTAGGGGTTCTTAGTGGGCCATACAAGTTGTAGGGGCTCGAATTAAATTTAAAACCATTACCTGTGGTTTGATTCTGTTGAGAACTGTAATTAGGGGAAAACGAATTGTTAAGCCAATTGCGGGACATCAAAATAAAACATGCTATTGCTGCAATATAAGCAAGAAAATGTAGGCTTTACACTTACCCAGGATATGATAAGTGATTAATTAACGATTTCTCACGGGCTCCGCTGTAAATTTAATTTGATGGGCATATTAGGCATGTGTTCCATTGCATATAAGGAGTAATTTGGACATTTATTGAACAATGGCAAGTGCCAAACCAGTACCTGTCACTTGCAGTTGCAACAAACTATAAGGTAGCGTTTCCGCGTTACAGCTTTGAAGAACGGGAAGATTCCATAAACAATCGTATGTAGTGAGCCCAGCAGTGAGGTGAAGGAAGGGGGGAAGGGAAAGACATAAACAGACAGCATAATTAGCACAAGCTGCGTGTCTGTCGGATTAATTAAGATGCGCGTAGACCCTCGTGGCTTTTAGGGGTCTAAGCGCAAGTTTGAGCCTTACCAGCGTCTCCGCTGCAGTTCGAACTGGAGCCTGTCGGCTCTTACGCGTGCTGCCACAAATATAGGTAGGCACGTCTGTACGTCTGCATTCGCTGCTGCGCTAATGGGACTAGACGTCCGCCATCTTAGGCGAGTATACACGGCAAGAAATCAGAGCAGTTCCAAGGTTAATTAATTCCAAGGAAACTGACAACTGTTTCCATTAATTAGGAATACGAGAATTATGCTAGAGGATATATGTTCATATACATTTGTGTCACTTACATCCACATGTGTCTTGGGAAAGGGATGGGGTGGTCCAGTATTATAGGAAATGAAGTGATTTTTAGTGTAAGTCAAAGAAAACCAGGAGGGGGGGGAGGCATGGTTATCCTTCAAAGCCTGCCCTACCTATCCCACCTCATCTGGGCATCCTCGGGTAGCAAAGGTAATTGCAAGTTGAATCTATAAGTAGATTGTGTTGTATGGCAAACGAAGAGCCCCAAGCGTACGAGAAGGAGAATTAGAGACCAGGGAAAATCAATTAGGAGAAAACATTTTTACATTGTTCATTGTTCATAAAAAGACAGAAAGTTTGTGGTCTGTATTGAGGCCATGTGTGACAGTGCGGTAGTGGCAGATAAGTCGCACTTCTAATTGTTGCAATTTGAGAACCAAGTTCCCACCTCGTTGTGGTAACGTAACCTTGGCCATCCCAGAGAATCTAATTTCTGCTTTATTATCCATTTGGTGGACTCGTTGCCAATGAACTGATAATGGATATTTGGAATCTACCTGGGAAATGGACGCTAAGTGTTCTCGAATTCTTATTTTTAATGGCCAAATTGTGCTGCCAATGTAACACTGTCCACATACGCAAAGGATACAGTATACACAGAATTTGGTGTTGCAATTTATAAGTGAGGTGATAGTATGTGTGCCCAAATGGCCAAATTCAAGTTTGTTCGTTTCATATGCAAAGGCGCACATAGAACATCCACCACACTTGCGAAAACCACTGGTACTTTGCTGTTGTATGGTAAGATCTTGCAGTAAGTCCATCACATTAACAGCTGAATCATGTTCACATTCATCCAGAGACATGAGCAAAATTTACAACAGCAAAATTTGAAAATAAAGGAATTATCAAGCAAATCAAAATTCGTACCTACTTTCCCGAAAGACAATCTAATTGATACATTTTACCAAGCAGTCATTAATGACATACACAAATTGCAAGACACCACCAATACGAAACAAAGGTGCAAACGCAACTTACCTCAGCAACTACAATTAGCTTTGCAAAAATTGGCTTCCAATGCTAACATAATTTTTAAAGAAGCAGATAAAGGTGGCAATGTGGTAATAATGAACAAAAAGGACTACATTGCCATGGGCCTTGAACACTTAAACTTACCTGGTTGTTATGAAACTTTGCCCTCGAATCCAATTGGCAGACTACGGGCAATAGTAAACCAACTTGTGGCCAGATGGCACACCAGAGGCCTTCTTACAGATGTTGAAAAACGTTTCCTTATTGTAGATGGCCCAGTCATGGCCACAGCCTACTTCCTACCCAAGATCCACAAAGCCTTCACTTTAATACCAGATGGGAGACCCATTTTGAGCTGGGGCGGTGGCATTTTTGAGCCTATCTCCATTTACATTAACGAATGCCTTGCACCTTTGGTACCGTCTATTCCCACTTTTATTCGAGATACCATGCACATTATTTATGTATTGGACCATTTACCTGTACTACCTAACATGTTATTAGTGACGCTTGATGTTAAAGCACTCTATACCTCGATTGATCATGACAAGGCAGTTACCAGTGTTGACTATATTTTCCGTGAGCACTCTGCCTCGTTCTTTGAACATATCCAGTTGTGTGATATACTCAATGAATTTGTGAACTACCTCAACTCTAACACATGGGGACTTCAATTTACACAGACTGTTAGCGACAGGAGTATCAACTTTTTGGATTTAACCATCACCATTTCAGAGGATAAACTGATAACTAAGACCTATCGTAAATCTACTTCTGTTAACTCATTACTTCATGCAAGCAGTTGCCATAAGAAATCGGTCACGCGTAATATTCCTAAAGGAGAATTCATACGTGCCAGACGTAATTGCTCCTCTAATGAGGATTTCCTCACAGAATGCGCATTTATCCGTAACTGTTTCTTGGCAAGAGGATACGATAGTCGCCTCCTTGATAAAGCACAATGCAAGGTGAACTCCTTAAAGAGAGAGGATTTACTCACTCCTAAGGTACGCCCTCAGAGTACTCACAGCAACAAACTGAAATTTATTACCAAATACAACAGAGAAAGTTCCAGTCTGTATAGTATAGTTAAGAGACATTGGCATATTCTCCAACTGGACAGAGACATTACTCCTTGGATAGATGATTCGCCAAATTTTATCTACACCAAGGCGAATAACCTCAAGACCATCCTTTCTCCTTCATTTATGTCTAACCCACAACACAAACCAACCTGGCTACAGCTAGCAAGTACCAGTGGTTTCGCAAGTGTGGTGGATGTTCTATGTGCGCCTTTGCATATGAAACGAACAAACTTGAATTTGGCCATTTGGGCACACATACTATCACCTCACTTATAAATTGCAACACCAAATTCTGTGTATACTGTATCCTTTGCGTATGTGGACAGTGTTACATTGGCAGCACAATTCGGCCATTAAAAATAAGAATTCGAGAACACTTGGCGTCCATTTCCCAGGTAGATTCCAAATATCCATTATCAGTTCATTGGCAACGAGTCCACCAAATGGATAATAAAGCAGAAATTAAATTCTCTGGGATGGCCAAGGTTACGTTACCACAACGAGGTGGGAACTTGGTTCTCAAATTGCGACAATTAGAAGCGTGACTTATCTGCCACTGCCGCATTGTCACACATGGCCTCAATACAGACCACGAACTTTCTGTCTTTTTATGAACAATGAGCAATGTAAAAATGTTTTCTCCTAATTGATTTTCCCCGGTCTCTAATTCTCCTTCTCGTACGCTTGGGGCTCTTCGTTTGCCATACAACACAATTTACTTATAGATTCAACTTGCAATTACCTTTGCTACCCGAGGATGCCCCCCCCCCTCCTGGTTTTCTTTGACTTACACTAAAAATCACTTCATTTCTTATAATACTTGACCACCCCATCCCTTTCCCAAGACACATGTGGATGTAAGTGACACAAATGTATATGAACATATATCCTCTAGCATAATTCTCTTATTCCTAATTAATGGAAACGGTTGTCAGTTTCCTTGGAATTAATTAACCTTGGAACTGCTCTGATTTCTTGCCGTGTATACTCACCTAAAATGGCGGACGTCTAGTCCCATTAGCGCAGCAGCGAATGCAGACATACAGACGTGCCTACCTATATTTGTGGCAGCACGCGTAAGAGCCGACAGGCTCCAGTTCAAACTGCAGCGGAGACGCTGGTAAGGCTCAAACTTGCGCGTAGACCCCTAAAAGCCGCGAGGGTCTACGCGCATCTTAATCCGACAGACACGCAGCTTGTGCTAATTATGCTGTCTGTTTATGTCTTTCCCTTCCCCCCTTCCTTCACCTCACTGCTGGGCTCACTACATACGATTGTTTATGGAATTTTCCCGTTCTTCAAAGCTGTAACGCGGAAACGCTACCTTATAGTTTGTTGCAACTGCAAGTGACAGGTACTGGTTTGGCACTGCCATTGTTCAATAAATGTCCAAATTACTCCTTATATGCAATGGAACACATGCCTAATATGCCCATCAAATTAGATTTACAGCGGAGCCCGTGAGAAATCGTTAATTAATCACTTAACATATCCTGGGTAAGTGTAAAGCCTACATGTTCTTGCTTATATTGCAGCAATAGCATGTTTTATTTGATGTCCCGCAATTGGCTTAACAATTCGTTTTCCCCTAATTACAGTTCTCAACAGAATCAAACCACAGGTAATGGTTTTAAATTTAATTCTAGCCCCTACAACTTGTATGGCCCACTAAGAACCCCTAGCTAACAAACTTTGTTTATTTTCCGCTCTTCTCTCCCTAATTGACCTGATGAATTCCGAATACACAATTGGTATGGACTTCTTTGCAATTATGTGATAGATGGATGTCTTGTTTATTTCGAAATTGCTTTTAATAATTTTCTGCTTTGGCACCATGAATTGAAATGTACAATATCGTGCCATGAATGACCAAAATAATTGTTTTGTGGCCCTTCCCTTTGGTTGCCCTGTTACCTTGGGTTTATATATGTACATTGTTCAAATGCCTTGTACTACATTACTTTGCATGTACAAAAAACCATGTAGCCTCAGTGGAAGGGCAAGTGCCCGAAACACGTGTCAGGCTACTCTAGCTTTCATTAAAAATCATTATACCATTTTGGCTTTAATTAAGTGCTGTTGCGCAGTGTGCTTGCAAAACTTGATTTTTGGTAATCTTATTAGCTAAGGCATTTTGGATTTCTGAGTACCAATTTTTATCTTTGGTACAGGTATCTGGTGGAGCTATAGGGGTTTCTACTTCTTTAAGGATGGAAAATAATTCCTTCATGTTTGATTTAGCTTGGGATATGCGGGAGTCAAAGGAGGTACGTTTTGCAAGGTAGATTTCTTTTTTGTAAAGGCCAGTTAGTTTAGAAAGTTTAAGTTTGTTAGCTACTGACTGGAGTTTTTTCCAAGTGGCTTTGCAGTTTCTTTTTTGCTGTCTTAAGCTTTTAAGGAATGGTGTGTACCATTTATTCAGATGGGTTTTGGGCTTGCGTGGTCTAAGTTTGAGGAGGGCGATGTGATCCAACGAGGTGGACATGATTTTGTTGTATTCTTCGACCAAAGTCTCTGGATTCAAGTTGTCAGAGAGTGTGTTAAGTGTGGGGAGTAGGTTTTGGATAGGTCTCTCCACAGTGATGTTCTTCTTGTTTCTCGTGAGTGTGGGTGGGGCCTTGCTGATCGGCTGGGGTGGGGGTCGGATGGTCGAGAGCATGAATGATACTAAATGGTGGTCAGTCCAGGCTAATGGTGAGATGTTGGTGATGTTAGCTAGACAGTTATGGTCAGCCACCCAATCGAGGATTCTGCCCTTGTCATGTGTGGGTGCCATACATCTTTGGTTAAATCCTAATTCAGAGAGGGTATTAAGTGTAGTACTGGCAGTTAGGTCTTCCGGGTCATTGAAGCCCATATTATAGTCCCCTAGGGTGAGTACTTGGGTGGAGCTTTTAAGGTTGCTAGATAGTATGGTGTTAATGTCCTCATCAAAGGTGCCTATTGGGCCAAGAGGGCGATAGATCAAATGGATATTGAGAGTTTGGGCATTGGTGAGAGGGACTTTAGCAGAAAGTAGTTCGCAAGAGAGGACGTTGATAGTAGTTACATTTCTCATGGTCAGACTACATTTATGTATAATTGCAACACCCCCACCTCTGGAATTGGGTCGGTCTTGTCTCAAGATGGAGTAATTGTCTGGGACTGCAAGCATGAGCATTGGGTCTGCTGCCGGATGTAGCCAAGTCTCCGTAATAGCAAGGAGGTCGAGGTCTTCTTTTAGGATCAGGTCTGCAATTTCTGTTGCGTGAGCTACTAATGATCTGGCGTTGATTAAGGCTCCCTTGATTTGGGGGCTTGCAGTGGTTATGGTATTTGTGGTTTGGGGGTGGTCTTGTATTAGTTCAGAATTGACCTGATTAGAGGGACTATGTGGATGTATAGGGTTAGAGTTCTGGGATGAGTTGGGTTTTAGGGTGGTTAGGCTAGGCCGGGCAGTCGTGGTTTTTAGTCTCTGTATAGTGGGCATGGAGCGGGCGAGGGGCTCATAAATTTTAGCGAATCTAGCTCTGAGTCCTAAATTTCTGTCAGTAGTAGAGTGGGGGAGGCTGGTGAGTAGCGATGATTGTAGGACGTCTATATGTAGAGGAGAACTACTAGGTGACTTAATGTTTGGTATAGTCGAGTGCAAGGTGATGGGTGATTGAGGTGACATGCTAGGCAGTACTATGGTATTTATAAGGAGCAAGAGGCAGGCGACCAAGCTGGTGCTCAGGAGACACATGCTAAATAGTTGTAGCAAGAGTATTAGATATAAGGGTAGTTGGCTTGCCGCTGGGACAGGTGCACCGGCTTGGGCCTAGGTGCCGAGTTGGGCTCTCCCTAGTCAAAAGAGGGCTCAGACTACATAAAGAGGGTAATGTTGGCCGAGGAACAGCACCTAGGTTCGAAAATAACGCAGTTGAACTAAAGTGCAGTGGGGTAGCACCTAGATTTGAGATAACAAAATTAGGCTAAACTGCAGAGGGTGGCACCTAGATTTAAGATAGCGCACTTGGGCAGAAATGCATCGGGTAGCATCTAAGTTCTGAATAACACAGTTGGGCTAAGATGCACTGGGGTGACGCCTAGATTTGAGATAACGCAATTGGGCAAAAATGCAAAGGGTGGCACCTGCGTTCTAAATAATAAAATTGGGCTAAAATACAATGGGGTGACACCTAGAATCGAGATGACACAATTAGGCTAAGATGTAAAGGGTAGCACCTAGGTTCAGAATAACACAATTGGGCTAAAATGCAAAGGGTAGCACCTATATTTTGAGATAACACAATTGGGCTAAAATGCAATAGGGTAGCACCTAAATTTGAAATAACACAATTGGGCAAAAATGCAATAGCGTAGCACCTTGATACAGTAGGGCATGGGTAAAATGCATAACATAATAGTGTTCAAATGCAATGGGCAGTAGCGAGGCACAATGAGACACATTAAGCAAAGTGCATAACATGATTGGGCTGAAATGCGGTTGGGCACCGCCTAAGTTCAGATGGCCCAATTAGCCTGAGGTGTTATGGGCAGTATCAGGAATCAATTTGAAGCAGTAGGCTATTTGGCAAGGGGGCGGGGTCAAGTTGGAAAGCCAAGTAACTACATTCAGGTGCTCCAAGGTTGCGAGCCGCTGCATGGTTCACATACTCCACAACAGGGAAAATGATTAGTCACACCATATCTAAGTCACAGCATGACCTAAGTACATGCAATCTACAATCTATATTTATAAAAGTGTAAACGTGTGGGTTTGTGACTGGGTTTGTGGCTTGGCAAATCCTTGTTCCTTATACAGTTCCACGCTGTTGCACCAATCTGCACAAAATGTTGCATAGTTACCTGTTAGGACCCTCTGGACAATACTGGCTAGATGACATTTGGACACCCCACCCCTTTTCCTGGATTTCAGTACAAGTCAAAATGTGTTTGTGGGTTTGTGGCTTGGCGAAGCATTGTTCCTTATAAAATGCCACACCATTTCGCCAACCGCCAGCACATTTTGCATAATTACCTGTTAGGACCGTCTGGACATATTACTGGCTAGATAACATTTGGACTCTCCACCCCTTTCGCTAGATTTCAGCACCTTCATAAATGAGACGGTTGCCTGAAATCAGCAAAACATCAATGTGGTCGTAGAAGGACCGGTCCTCAACCCTAGAATGCACGGTTTCTGCGATATTTGCAGTGCACTGCAACAAAGTGCACCATGTCAGGGTGATGTAACAGATGGGGAGAGAGCACAGTATGTCCCAGTAGGCAGCAGCATACCAAGTCTTGCCTCCCCCGAACTTCTGCTTTGGCATATGTCAGCCAGCCACACACGCCCATTCTCAGTGCTGTTTACTCCAGAGTGCAAAGCACATGAAGTGATGAGCGAATCGCAACAGCGACCCTACAGGATCATTGATTTTCCACAATTGCTGAGTGTTGTCATGTCCGTCCACAGCACTTGTTCGGAGAACGGGTACTTTTTGCTACTATACTCTACAATACAATTGCTACAAGGTACAACGCACCTTGGCTTGTGCCGGTGGAGCAGTAAAGAGGATGTAGAATTAACTCTTGACAGTTTTATGATTGGAATCCGGTATTGTTTGGTTTGTTAGGAACCATGACCTCGTCTACCATGTTGTATTAGTGTGATGTGTTCGTTTTTTTTTTTTTTTTGGAACTAAATGCTCCTGTTGCTAAAATAAAATCTTTTGCTTCTGATTGAGAGTAAAGCAGTAAAAATGCATGATAGGAAGCCACTGATCTCGACGTCGAATCACTGTGCTGGAATACAGGCAGTATTATTCGGTGCAATGTATACACCGGTTACTCCAGTATTGATATACACACTACAGTGTTTTCAGTATATTGACTACAGCAGATACTTAGTATATAAAGAAGTATCTGTTGTACATTCCCCGTAATATATTTGTTGTACATAAATCTATTTTCCATGGAACATGTGGTACACACAGTCTTTACTATCAGAACTGCAGTGTTTAAGAATTTACTGTGCACTACGTTATACTTTGTCCATACGATCGTGATATTATGCCTACATTATACTTACAGTATTGTTATTTTTTATATATATATATATATGCAAATAAGCAGCAGTTTTAGTGGGGAAATACTAGCTCCCTTCCTCCAGTATATTTGGATGTTTGGCACAAAAACGCGACTAGGACCATGGAACATTAGTTTACATATAAAAGTGGGCGATTTTGAAGGGCAAGAAGGCATTTGCCCGCCTGACGGATGACATGCGTTGCCTGTGTTCCGGGTCTTTAATGGTTGGAAATAACGTCCATCCTTCCACGGGAAATCTCCAAACTGGCATCCATCGTCTGCGATTTAGGAAATGCTATGAGCCTTTTGACAGTTCTTGTTTGGAATATTATCGTGTGCAGTTTTTCGGGAATACGAATACGAATCCTTCTCTGTTGGCTCTGTAAGGCGACACACGAAACAGCGGCGCGAGAGCGCGCTCGAAGCACAGCTAGCAACGGTGTTTGGCTAATGGCGCCGACACGAGATGAGGCCACGCAACCAACGGCGGCGGGGAATGGAGATACATGTGGATAGGCGCGTGGCTCTGTGGCTCCTTATCCTGTCGCACCGCTTTGCCCACTCGGCTGCCTGGCTGTGGGTCACCTCAAAGAGCCCATTCCTGGTGAATGCCTGTCCAGGGAGGGACGTCTTGTTGAGCTGTATTTTCACCGTGTACCCCCAGCCCATACGCATGGAATTGGTGGATGTGTGCTGGAGGCGCAACAACAAGAAGGTGATCCGGTTCTGTGACTTCGAGACGGCCTGGAGGAGCAGGGTGTCCCTGTTCCCGGAAGAGCTGAAGCAGGGCAATGCCTCACTGGCCATCTACAAAATGGACGGAACCTACAATGGACAGTACACCTGCGAGGTTGTATACGGTGGCGAACGGGAACAGGTCGCCATCGAGCTGAGTGTAGAGATGTCGCGAGAGCGCCCGCTCTCGCGAGATCTCGAGCGTAACGAAGCCCCGCCCCCGCGCGCTACGCGCGCATTACGGGACGAGCGGAGGACGCAAGAGGAGCGTCTCCCCGGGCTCCTCCGAGCACGGCAAATCAAGAGGACTTGCGAACCACCCGACACTGCACTCGCAGCCCCATATGTTGTTGGCCACGTTGGCCTTTTGTTAGAGCACCACTGCTAGGGTTATTTGTAAGAACCACCCATGTTTATGCAATAAAGCCTGTTTGGACAACCCGCAGCTTCCTGCCTCCTGAGATTCATTATACTACATAAATTGGCGACGAGGACCTCCTGGAACCGCGCAGAAGCATGCAGGGAGCAACACCGCCACCACCCTTTTTACAGACGCCAGGTAGGCCTGCCATTCCCTGGCCACAATGGCAGCCCCTGTTTACAACGTATGTGGAGGCAATGGGGGGAGCAGGATTCACGGCGGCAAGACGCAGAGCCATGCTATTAAACGCCCTTGGGGTAGAAGGACAAAGAATATTCGAGGGCCTGGCGCTGATAGAGGTAGAAGACGACGATGATGATGTGTTCAAGGAGGCTGTCAGAAGAATAGAAAAGAGGTTCGCCAGTAAGGAAAACACAGTGCTCCACAGGATTCGGTTTTATACGCGGAAACAAGAACCGTCTGAACCTGTCGACGATTATATCACGAAATTGAGAGAACTGGCAGCTTTATGCAACTTCGGCACGAATGCAGAAAATCAGATATGCGACATGCTAATAGTCCACACCAACAGCCGGAAAGTTCAAGACAAATACATCATGGAAAAAGAAGTACAGTTAGAGAAAGCAGTGGAAATAGCCAGAGCGGTGGAAGAAACAGCAGGAAGAAGAAAAGAGTTTGCAGGTACCCAAAGTTCCCCTGAGGTACAAGCAGTAGGTTTCCGTCCTAGAAAGGAAAAGTTCATTCCAGATTCAAGAGAAGGGAGAACCAACAAGAAAGAACCCCTCAAGTGCCATAGGTGCACCAGCACAAAGCACCTAGCGTTCGACAGAGAGTGCCCAGCCAGAGACAAAGAATGCACAGTATGCAAGCGCATAGGACATTTCTCAATAGTGTGCAGATGGCGAAATAAGAAAGTCACAAGTCTGACCTCAGAACGCATGGCAGAAAGGGATTCCTCGTCGGAGGAAGAAGGAAGGCCCACCGTAATCATGGTGAACAGTACTAGAGCCAGGAGAGAGAAGCCACACTGCATGATCAAGATCGACGGCAGAGAGACAAGGGTCATGGCAGACTCCGGCTCGGACCTTACCATCCTACCCCTACAAACATACAAAGATATGCTCGGGAAAGAAAAAGTAAAAGTACTCACCACGAAACACAAGCCGACGGTTTTCGGTGGAGCATCAGTTGAACTACTAGGCTACATCAACGCCAAAGTCGAATTTAAAGGGAGGGAAACTTACACCAGAATATACTTCAGCCACGAAGGGCCTCCAGTGCTAGGGTGGGATGACCAAGACAAATTGAAGATCAGACTCGACCCCAGCACAGAAGAGCAAGTCCTATCCATAGGCGTGAGGAGTGAAACCGTAGTCAAGAGCGATTACCCAGCACTGTTCTCGGAGGAGCCGGGCCACATCAAAGGTTTTCTACACAAAATTGTCCTCAAAAGAAATGCCATCCCTGTAAAACACCGAGTGAGGCCAGTACCAGCCACAGCGAGAGACACCCTCAAACAACAATTGGACAAAATGAAGAATGAAGGGGTGATAGAAGAGATTGAAGCGTCCGAATGGCTGAGCCCAGTCGTTCTCATAAAGAAACCACAATCGCAAGAATTAAGAGTATGTATAGACTTGCGCAGCTTAAACTTGGAAGTCGTCACAGACAGTTATCCACTTCCAAGCATAAATGAACTCATACTTTTGATGAAAGAAGCCAATATCTTCTCAAAACTAGATATGCGTAACGCATATCACCAAATCCAGCTCCATGAAGAATCAAAATCTCTCACGGCATTCATCACCCCGTTCGGCACATTTCAATTTACCAAAATGCCCTTCGGATTATCATCAGCTGCCTCAGCGTTTCAGCGCATGATGGATGCCCTCTTTCGAAAAGTCAAAAATGTGGTCTACTTCCAAGATGACATATTGGTGTATGCAGGTGATAAACCGACACACGATGCCACTCTCAAACTAGTGCTCAACAAGTTACAAGAAGCGGGAGTCCGCCTACGATACGAGAAATGTTCTTTTGGAGTAAAAGAAGTCGAGTACCTGGGATACAAAATTTCAGAAAAGGGCATCAGCCCCAAACAGAACCTTATGCAAGCCATCATCAAAGCACCCAATCCCACCAACAAGGAAGAGGTGAGATCATTCTTAGGCTTAGCAGAATATTACGCAAAATTCATACCCAAATTTTCTGAGACCACGTCACCTCTACGGGATCTTCTCAAGAAAGGGTCCGAATTCCTGTGGCAGGAACCCCAAAAGGCGGCAATAGACACCATAAAACAGCACATTATGGAAGCCCCGTGCCTTCAACCGTTCAATCCCAAGTGGGAAACAGTCATCACCACTGATGCCAGTGCGTATGGACTGGGAGCAGTACTTACGCAGAGGAGGGGTGACACCGAGCATGTGGTGGCCTTTGCATCGAAGGCGCTATCTGAAGCAGAGCAGAACTACTCCACCATCGAAAAAGAGATGCTAGCATGTGCATGGGCAGTGGAGCACTTCAGGACTTATGTGTGGGGCACCAAGTTCAAGCTGGTGACAGATCACAAACCACTCATCCATATGCTCAGTCCCGGAGGCACCAAAGCTTCCACTCCCAGACTAGCTCGTATTGCCGCGAAATTACAAGAATATACATTCGAAATCCACCACATATCTGGCTGGAAAAACTCGCAGGCTGACTGCATGTCGAGATTACCGGAAAACAAAGAAAAGGCTGCCCCGTTTCTACAAGGGGAGTGCATTGTTGCTTCCATCTCGGACATAAGAATGCCAGAATATCTGGAACTCAGTGAAAAGCACTGGCAAGAAGAAGAAGGGAAAGACCCAACCATGTCCGCCATTCGTAAATGGATCAAAGAAGGCTGGCCAGATGAAAGGGTGCTACCCGAGGGCATGAGGCCATATTGGAAAGTACAAGAAGAGTTGTCCGAAACACAAGGGATAATCATGAAGTCGGATCAAATCGTCCCCCCCACAGGAATGAGACGCACAATTCTATGCAGGGCTCATGCGGGGCATTTGGGAAACACGATGACTCGCCGCAGAGTCAGGGAAGCATATTGGTGGCCATCCATGGACCAGGAGATTCGCTCCATGATAGAGCGATGCCACGAGTGTTTAAACAGCGACAAAAGATTGAAGATTCGCCAAGCACCTCTCATACCCACCGAGATACCGGAAACAGTATGGTCCAAAGTGGGCATAGACTTTATCGGACCCCTGGAAGCGATGTCAGCAGAACACAAATACGGAATTGTACTAGTCGACTACCTATCCAAGTGGGTGGAAGCAGAGTTTGTTCCAAACATAACTACAGAAACGGTTATAGAGGTGCTTACCGAAATTTTTCAAAGGGAAGGGCTCCCCAATGAAGTAGTCACGGACAATGGGGTGCAACTAGTTTCTAGAGACATGGAGGAGTTTCTCAAAAAGAACCACATCAAGCAAAAAAAGGCGGCCCTGTATCACCCTCAAGCAAATGGACTCGTGGAAAGGGCGAACAGGTTCATTAAAGGGGCCATCCAACTTGCAATGGCCTCGGGCATGGACCCCCTCAAGACTACAAAGGAAGCCATAGCAGCACATAGACTCACTCCGAATGGCATTACCCATGTATCCCCATTCAAAATGTTGAGAGGGAGGAGTGCGGCATCAACACTTATCCCGCCTTGGCTGTCTAAAATAAGAATAGATGAAGAGGTAGATATGGCAGACGTAGTATGGCGCATTACAAGAAACAAGTCACGCATGAAATTGTGGAGTGACAGAAGAAGGAGAACGAAGCAAGCGCCCAGCATCGAAAGAGGGGACTGGGTCAAAATCAAACTACCAAGAAAAGATCAAGACACAGGTTCCCGGTATAGTCAACCCATACAAGTTACTCATAAAGGGACAAATCACGTCCGCACAGAAGACGGGCGCGCGTGGAACTTCGAAAGAGTAGCTTTGTATCAACGCAGACAAGAAAGACTTAAGACTCCAGAAACCCCACGCACTGAAGCAGAAATGGAGGATGTGGGGAATGAAGAACCAGAACCAGGGAGAAGCGATGGAGAGAGAGAAGAATCAGAGAATCAACCGGAAGAACCCTATGTAAGCCCCGAACCGGTTCCGCAGGGACCTTGCCCGGGAACCAGTGAGAGGCCCAGAAGGGAGCATAAAAGACCGGTAAGATTCAATGACTTTGTGTTACAGTGACCCCTCTCCCATTGTGATAAAGGGAGGTGTGTAGAGATGTCGCGAGAGCGCCCGCTCTCGCGAGATCTCGAGCGTAACGAAGCCCCGCCCCCGCGCGCTACGCGCGCATTACGGGACGAGCGGAGGACGCAAGAGGAGCGTCTCCCCGGGCTCCTCCGAGCACGGCAAATCAAGAGGACTTGCGAACCACCCGACACTGCACTCGCAGCCCCATATGTTGTTGGCCACGTTGGCCTTTTGTTAGAGCACCACTGCTAGGGTTATTTGTAAGAACCACCCATGTTTATGCAATAAAGCCTGTTTGGACAACCCGCAGCTTCCTGCCTCCTGAGATTCATTATACTACACTGAGGCTGCGTGCCACCCCCGTGGAGTTAGCCCGGTGCAACTACGGAGATCTCTGACCAGCTGCACCCGGAAGAGGGCGAGATCCCGCCAGATGAGGACATTATAAGGATTCTGGGATCTGGACACTGCAAGCCCAATACCTTAGGATCACACACCCACCCTTCTCTCCTTTGCATCGTGCCCTGAAGCCGGGCCCTAATATTTCTGATATATTTCTCTAATATGTGTGATTTTTAGAATACATTTAGTATCAACGTGCTTTTCCGAACAGATGCTCTTTCTTACACACTCTGTTGTGAATGTTTGATTCTCAGAGACACCACTTGGGGAACGTGTGAAAAACCGAAAAGCGCCTAGTACAATTAATTTTAAAATATTAAACGACATGTTATAATCCTTTAAGTGAAACTAGCAGGCGATGCACTTGAAAAAGCTAAAATAATTACAAAACTTGAAATGCATGCACAATCATCAACTCTTCGGTTCAGGCCACAGGGATTTTCAGGGGGAAATAGAAAGTTAATGTCTGGCTTGAAAGGCTAAGGTGGCAGTAAATCTGCCAACTTTTAATTTTCACGTTGGGGATTGAAATCGCCTTCCGAATATTTGATCCAGCGACATGAGAAATGCTTTCTCTTCCTAAAAAGGGTTTTCATGTGTTCGCTTAAAATCATTTTTTAAGTAATGCGTCGAATTTGAATATGCATGTTTCAATTTTAGCCGAAATTGAAGAAAGTATAGGGTTTCCAAGCAGTGCTGAAAACATGATAAATTCCAGGTCTTCAGATACCAAGTGTGACAGTGAAGTTGCTACCAAGTGAAGGAAAAAAAGAAATCAATCCTAGTTTGGCCTACTACAAGGGTTATATGTACGGTGCTCTGATGACAAAGAGTTGACTATGTCTAAGTGTGTATAATTTTAGAATATATCACATGTCATTAAACATTGCAATATATCATTTTATTCCCTTTCGTGTGAGAGAACCATGACTAAAGTGTTCTTGCCATTAATGGGTAAAGGGACTATTGGGCCTATATTGTGCACTAATCAAATTGTTAATATTATAATTATATATGGAGCAACAGCAGACTTTCAAACGATGGACGAGTGAGTCTTTCTCTATGCAGGCATCATATGCGGATCGCCTGATGTTCGCCAATTCAACTGCATTGCCAGCTTTGTGATCTACATTGCTTGCAAAAAATATTGATGCTAGTCTTGGAAACAGTGTGCCAGTGTTAATAACACACTGTCAGGCTGGCATCTACATTGCCCCAGAACTGTTCCATGCCACATCCAAATGTTGCCGGAATTGCCCATGTCACTTTGATTTTCCAGGTAATGCTTCATGCCACACCCTGTTACCCAATGTATTAGTTCATGGCAATAACATTGCTCTTTGAACTTCCAAAGGCCACATCCCATTAAGCAATGACACTGATGACAATGCCCTTAGAACTGCCCCCGTCCATACTCAATTGTCTCTTCAATCACACTGTGGCATTCACTGTGCACTATGCCATGTTTTAAAGCCAACTATGTAGCCCCACGACCCTCACATTGATCCAGCAGTTACCCATTTCACTCATTGCCCTAGAGCTGCTGTATGCTATTTCATTTTGCCTCAGCACACCCCCATATCAAATACCATTACTTTCTTGATTGTGCCCGCTCCATGCACTGAGAAAAGTCACAAGCTATACATTGTTGCCCCTTGGTACTCATATCGTGACCAGAATTGACAAATGCCTATTTAGCCACTAAATTAACCCATAACACTCATTTGGCCCCCAGAACGTCCTCGTGCCACACCACAGTCCCCCCTGAATTGCTCTATGGTTCTCATATTGCCTGGAAATCTGTTTCATGAAACAAATCCAACAGCCACATGTCAAATTAGCCACATGTCAAATGTATTGCTCTCAACCTCTGGCAGATTGTACCAAAAACGTCTTCAACTTCAAGAATCAGTGGTAGAGTGCCCTAGAGGTAGGCTCTTATCACAATCCTCATACTTTGGGGATTACTTTGAAGGCAGAGATTGTACTAACATAACAGGATATTTGTACAGTGCAACATTCAGCCCAAGGGGTATCTTGTGCTATATACAGAGAAAAGATGAAAAGATGTATTTTTTTCCCCAACGCAATAGTACTCCTTTTATTCATTTATTTTATTCATTGTGAATTGGTTTTATATAAAAACTTTACTCAAATCATTTATTATAAATACACATAAGAACAAATACAAAATATCTAAACGTTAAAAGCTTTGAAGCATCTACACATTTTAACACAAGTCTGGATACCAGTGGATTTGTTGATTTGTCTTGAAGAAGACTGACCTGGTCGAAACACGTGTCGGCACAACAAATGTTATTGGCATAAAACACCAATCAGGAGACCATGGAATAAATACAAATATTCTAATACATTATTGTTGGTTTGTAATGTCATAATATTTGTTCTCTAGTTGATATCATTGGTATCAGCGCATGTGCTTGGCACGTTCCTGTTACTTGTAAAAATAAATTAATGGATTGTCAGGAAAAGCAACCCAGTGCAATCTCACGGAGCCCAATTTTGCTGGGAAACAGTTATGGGAGTTTTGTACTGTACTTGTTCTTCCTGTTGGGTTAGGATCAAGCATTTATCAGGCTCCTGTCAGACCTCAAATTGTATTCTTTCCCCCTATTTCAGTGTATAGTTTCCAGGCAATTGGTTGGGAGTTGAAGGTCAAGAGGATAATAGCGATTGCCAGAGGCATGATAATATGAGAATATGACAAGGCAAGACCCTGGTAGGTAAAAAAGGTCAATAAAAGGGTTACCGGTATCAAAGAGGAGAAAAGCAGGAGGGAGTAAAGCGTGCAGCCCCTGTTCTTTGGAACTTGATCCTAGAAGAGCTAAACTGGGTTTTCTGTTTGCTGGAGGATGCTGCAGGGCAAGAATTTCCTTGGTTTGTCAGTTTGTCTAGCTGTAGGGCCCTTTATACCTTGAATGCACCAAACATTGAATTGGCTCTCATAGAGACCCTTTGCTACTTTGGGTACTTGTAAGTGAATAACCAGACTATATGTCTTCAAGAGACTGAGTAAGTAAGGATGGAATGTATTGCATGACCCACTGGTAGCCAATCAGCATAGCCAAGATGGCTTCCCACATCTACAGGAAACAGTTGACTGTTAGTGTTACATCTTTCATTCAGTACATCAAAGCCTATCATATATAGCAGGTATGCAATATCACAAATATGCACTATAGTATATTCCCTCCAACTGCCCGTCGTGATTGCTTTCTAACCTAAATGCTCCAGGGAAATGCAGCTACAGGTGCATTCAGCATAGGGCTTGGTGCTACAACACACATAGGGGCTCTCAACAAACTCTGCTTAGCTGCTTTTTATCTCTTTAACAACTCATATCTTGTTTCCAATCATTACAGTCTGCCATGTACCACATTAAAAGGAAAATGGCCCACTGTCATGAAGTGGACACATGATTACAAAAGAAGCCAAGACCAAGCTCTTTAAATTCAAAACTTTATTAGGGAACTGTGTACAATTGGTGCCAACTCAATATACAAACCAGGGGCCTCTCTCTCTCTCTCTCTCTCTCCCTCTCTGTCTCTCTCTCTCTCATCAATCTTTCTTACGTCCATGCGATTTTGTAGTAGGCCTTCAGGGCTGGTTAGCAACAGGTATTTTTCAGACATGTCGCAAGCCTGCCAATTCCAAAGGTTCCAGAGGGGTATATCACCCCTCTCGGGTGTTACAGGCTCAAAGTAGTGTCTTCTACACATAATAAGTCTAGGTTCCTTCCCCCATGACCCATCCCTTCTCTGTCCGTAGTATTCAATTCAAGAAGTACTACAACAGCAAGCGTTTGCACTCAACCCAATGCCACCCCACATGTTGTCCGTTTAATCCACATTCCATCTTTTAGGAGGATTGGAAAGTGCAATGTAGAATACGACAATGTAATGCCACACATCTCTTCTCTACAGAACTTGCTGAACAACGAGTAACATACATAAAGTTAAACATGTTATTTATAACCCACTCAATGAACTAATACATACACCATTGACACTGAAGAAACAAGTCCCTACCTACAATAACACATAAATAAATGTCATTGCAAAATATAATCCTTGCACCGCACAGGTGGATTAACTACTCTTTTCCTCACAAACCCTTGTGCACTTCCCTCAACAAAACTATTAATCAAAACTCTTCACACCATTGTGCCTGGACACACTCCAGACAGTCGCCCCCCTCACCAACTTTGTCCAGCACACAAGCTCATGTGGCAATTGACATATTGCTAGGATACACACTTCATTCTTTCCATCCTGCTGTCCTATTATATTGCCACTTGCTCACCTATTCAGGTTCCAGATAGAGCCATACGATAGCCTAACTGCTTTCTCATATACCTCTTTGACTTCTATTAGGTCAGAGAACTTGGATAAGTCCTTCTACACTGCACACCCATTCTTTATTCACACCCAATCTCCCTTTCCAATCGCTCAACTTCACCCTTTTATCATCCCTTCTCCTTGCGTACTTCCTTTGTCTCTTCTCTTTCCCACTTGTTCATGGTTCACCGCACCACTGCCACTAATCTAATTTGCCCAACTGGTGTTTTGTTTCGTGTCGGGTTCTCAACCCTTCATCAACTTGAAAGGTGATACCCCTATAACACTGTTGACATGCATCCAAATGTTCCTTACTCTTCCTGTAACTGCTGCCTTGACATCATTGCCATTCCTGACTGCCTGTTCTGTAGTCTCTAACAGCACACGATTATACCTTTCCACCAACCCGTTGGATTGGGGATTATCCATCCCAGAATATTTCCATTAGATCTCAACATCCTCTCCATTTGCACTAGTCCGCTTCCCTTTGAATTGTCCCTCGTTGTCACTCACAACAACTTCTGGACATCTTTCACTTCTGCTCACTGGTTCTAGGAACTATATTACCTCTCCTGACCCCGCATCTCTCACAAATTTCACCACCATCCATTAAGTAAAATAATTCACCAGGACATACATGAATCTCAAATCTGACTTATAGTATGGTCCGAACACATCAATCCCAATTTGTTTCCAGGCTCCACAGGATCCACAATGGCTTTCGCTTCCAATGTTCTGACCTTACAGGTCTGATACTCCCAACAATCTCTCACACTCCTCTCGATACTCGCATCAATACCAAGCCACCAATACCTTTCTCTATCCCGTTGCTTAGTTCATGTTATCACTGGACTGACTCGGATGTGCAAGTCCTATTAAGTCAGTTCTCATTACCTTTGGCGGAACCAATTTCATTCCTCTCAACAGAAAACCTTTTTCTATGCATAATTCTTCCTTGACCTCCCAGAATGTGTAACGTGCCAGTTCTAGTGCCCTGCAGGAGATGATGATAGCCCCACAGACCTCCCTGATTCACCTACTCTGCAATCCTCAATTCAAAAATTGCAGGGCCGACAATCCCTAGGGGAAAGAGGAAGTGGGTAAAATAACAAAGCAGGTTCTGTGCCACCTCTGGAACCTTGAACTGGATTTAATGACTTCACTGACCTACAAAGAAACACACAGCAAGATGAATCTTTTCCATGCCTTTGAACTTTCCCATTCTCTTCAGAGAATTTACCCCCATCTGTACCCTATTGTACCTGATAGCCCTTTCTGATAGATGAAAGGCGGTAAACAAATATTCCTCTAGATGAAACTACTTTTGTCTTTCTTTTTACCCAGGATGTACTTCTTAACTACCAATCCGGTTTCTGTCTATCTTCTGTCTTCTCATTACATTTACTATAGTTCAATAAACTGATTCTGTCTTTTCCTCTTCAGCTCTGAAAATTGCTTTACTTTCTTTATCAAATGATGTGGTTATTTAAGGCCCCTAAAATGCTGATGACCAATTACTTTCTGTTCTTTTCGAAACTTGTCAAACACAAAAAATGCTTTAGAAACAAAATGCAAACAATTAGTTAAACTGAACTGTGACCCAGCTCTGGGCCGCTTACCAGTTTTCAACTCCTTTTAAAAATATGATCTCCAAACCTTCTTTTCTTTGTAACCAACTCGCCACGCTATTCGGAGCTGTTGCGTGAGATCACGTTGTTTCTGAGGTGATGAATGGAGTTAACCTTCTCCAACGTGCTCAGTAAAGACAGTCAGAAAAGAAAAGCTTCTTACACGCGCATGCACGACACTAAACTAGGTCCCTTCCTCTAGCGTTACTTCCTACATGGTCTGCACTCCTGCTGCTTTATGATGACTGCTGGTGATCTCGCACACTAAAGATTATTAACCCAAACTGCTCAAACTGGCTTCTTCATGTAATATTAACTGCTTACAGTTCCAGTAGCATATATAGAGCATAAAAGTAAAACTTTCAACTCATTCACAGTTGTTTTCTGAGATAAATTAATCTGAAACATAGCTTTCTGTTGCTGCAGCTGAATTGTTCCACCGCTGTATCTTGCTTGTAATCTTTAACTTGACTTTGGGCCTCATTAGGAGTTTGGAGGTAGCCATGCCGTTCTTACCGGCATGGCTACCCCCAAACCGGGTATCAGGTCCGGGTCCCAGAAATAGGGAATTACCGGGCCATGGCGATTTTTGCGGGCCTGGTAATTCCCATTCCCGGGACCTGGACCCGGTACATCCCCATTCCCATTTGAGCCCTCATAGGGCTCAATGGGAATGGGGAGGATGCTAAGAACGGACCCGTTAATGACGGGTCTGTTGTTAGCATCCTGGTCTGCTTGCGGGTGCCACTAGCAGACCTCATAATGAGGCGGTAGAGTGATAACGGCGCCAGCAGCTCTACCGGCCCCGTTATCACTCTACCACCTGGGTCGTAATGAGGCCCTTTGCCTTGGGTTTCTTCTCCTGTTTTGAATGTCTTTTTCTAAAGTTATTCTCTGGATCTATGAAAACTGTGACCTTCCTGGTCTAGAGTCTGAGTGAAAGGCAGTTTAGAATTATTGTCAAGATTACAAACTACCTCACAACGGACCTTGATCCAATCAAACTCGAGGACTGATTTCACCATCTTGAAATGGGATAGCTGCAGACTCCTGCAATATATACGTTAAGGAAACAATGGTTGATTTTCCCTTGAACAACACACACACAGCAGCTGTTTATAAAGTGAACTCAAGCAACCAGCTCCTAAGGGGAAACCTGACAGTAGACCCTCCTGACTGATGGGAAACCTGTCAATATCCCCTCTGTAATGCCCTGTCCCAGGGCCTGTTTTTTTGGGTCTCAAACGATGAAACTGTCTCAGCAATCATCCTCTACTCTAACCCAAGATCTCTCCTCAGGGCCATACCCTCTCCATTCCACTAGATACTGCAACCTCCCACACAGAATTCTGAAATCCAATATAGATTGTATCTCATATTCATTCTCAACTACATCAGAATATAACGGCCCAGGCGCTCCATGCAACCTCGTTCCATTCTTGCAAGACTTCAACAGACTCACGTTAAACGTGGGATGTACTCTTAAACCTTGCGGTAATTTAAGCTTAACCGAAACAGGAGAAATGATTTGTTCAATTTCAAATGGACTGATAAAATGTGGGCTAAACTTGTTCTTCCCTTTAAGGGCAATGTTCTTGGTCGAAAGCCAAACTAAATCCCCCACTTGATATTCGGGTGCTTGCCTATGTTTCCGGTAAGCAAACCTTTTATAGCTCATATCACTCTTTTGCAAAGCTTGTATTGCTCTGTCTAAATTTTGTCTCATAAATTGAAGCCTGCTCTCAACATCCGGAACCCCAGTTTCCTCAGAAATCACTCTTCTCAGAAATCGTGGATGAAAACCCTGCTAGATGGAAAATTGAGACATGGGAGTGGAATCCTTCAGTGTTATTGTAGCAAAATTCTGCAAGCCACAATAGTTCCAACTAACTTCCATCTGGTTCAAGATAGCACCGCAAATATTTTTCCAACTCTTGATTCACCCTCTCCATCTGATCATTGACCTCTGGGTGATAGCTAGTGGTTACATTGATTTCTATCTTCAACTCCTTGCAGAAGGCTTGCCAAAATTTAGTTACAAATTGAGCTCCATGGTCTGAAATTACTTGATGGGTAATCCATGAACTTTCAATGACATTTTGCGGGAAAGCTTGCACCAAAGATGGAGCGGTAGCTGTGCCCTTGATAGGGATGAAATGTCCGGCCTTGGTTAACACATCCACAACCACCAATATTGTTGTACATCCCTTGTCTGGTGGAAGATCTGCTATATACTCCATAGACACTGTGTGCCAACGGTGAGGAGGAATGTGCAGAGGAACTAATAATCCAGCTGGCTTTTGGTTCCCAGTTTTGGCCCGAGCACACACTTCACAAGTTTGCACATAGTTGAGAGCATCTTCACACATATTCTGCCAACAAAACTCTCTCCTGAGTAGCTCTAACGTCCTCCTGAAGCCAGGATTTCCCGCTAGAGGTGATTCATGACAACATTTCGATGCTTATTCCAGAAGATCTTCTGTGGGAAAATGCAATCTAGAATCCACATATGGCAACCTTTGCTGAATCCGTCGTACCGGGTCTTCCTTCTCCCAAGCCTTCAATCGTTCAAGACTCATCTGTTTCCGGATCTGTTCACTAAAATCCTTGTTTTTTTGCACTTCTCCAATGACGAAATTGAAGCTTCAGTGTGATTCTTGGAACTTCCAGGGTAACATCTTGACAGGGCATCAGCGTTGCCGTTCTGGTGACATGGCTTGAATGTGATTACAAAGTCATATTCCGCAAAGAAGAGGGACCATCACAGCTGTCTGTGTGTCAATGTTTTAGCTGACCACAGAAAAGTCAAATTTCGATGATTGGTCAACAATGTCACTCGATGTCTGGCTCCCAGAAGGTGATGGGCCTCATTACGAGGTTGGAGGTAGCCTTGCCGGTAAAACCGGCAACGCTACCTCCAAACTCGCATCTGGGTCCGGCACCCACCGAATGGTCAATTACCGGGCTATTCCGGCCCAGCCGGACCCAGTAATTGCCCTTTCGTGGGTGCCGGGCCCAGTTCATCCCCCTGTCCATTTGAGCCATGGGAATGGGGACGTCGGATGCACTGGTACTGTCTACAACAGTGCCGGTACATCCGACGTGCTTTGCTCGTGGGTGCCTTTCTGCCCGCCAGATCAGACCTGGCAGGCTGACCGGCACCTGCGTGCACAGCTCGTAGTATGGCGGTACGGTAGCAATGGCGCCGGTAGCACTACCGGCGCCATTGTTACTGTACCGCCATACTTATAATGAGGCCCAATGTCTCCATTCCAGAAAGGCTGCCTTAATTGCCAGGAGTTCTCAATGAGAAACTGTGTAGTTCTGATCTGCAGGTACGCATTCTTTAGAATAGAATGCCACTGGATGTAGTTGTCCCATCTGGTGATGTCTTTGAGATAATACCGCTCCCATGGCCAAATCCGAAGCATCAGTTTCCACAAAAAAAGGCTGTTCTACATCAGGGTGAAGTAAAATGGGTCCTGTGATAGATTTGTCCTTCAAATAACCAACAGCTTCTTCTGCTTCTTTACTCCACACAAATCTCATTCCCTTCTTTAACAGTCTCGTAATTGAGGCCACTTGCTGAGAGAAGTCCCAAAAGAACCTACGATCAAAATTGACAAAGCCGATCATACTCTGAATTTATTTCACTGTAGATCGTGTCAGCCACTCCTTTACTGCCTTGATTTTACTTGAGTCCATTTCCAATTTATTTATTTATAGCATTTGTTATGCACCCAAACCCAGAAGTATCGCAGCGTAAGTTACATGGTGATCTTGTTGGGTTACAAAATTGCTTACAATACAGGCAGAGTTCAACGCAAGCATTTATTACAGTTCAGTTGATACATTTCCAAAACAAAGAATGCCAAACGGGCAGAGACATTACAGGATATTGTGATAGCTACTGGGAAGCTGACACCCCTTGCCCTCGAGCTCTTAAACCTTGGTACAAATAGGTGTATGCTGGAGTCGATCTGAGGTATCTATTTGAGGTTTTTTGGGTGACACAATTGTTGAGGTCTGTGGGGGCATCATTGGTGATGCATTTGTATGTGATAAGAGTCTTAAATAGTATTCTCGGTTGGATGGGTAGCCAATGTGCTTCTTTCCTGATGTGAGATATGTGGTCATGTCTTTTTAATCCAAAGACTGCCCGTAGGGCTATGTTTTGCAACAGTTGAAATTTAGCTAGGTTGGTACTTGTGGTTCCTAGTATGAGGGTGCAATAATCAAGTTACGAGCGTATGAGGACTCGAGCTTGGGTCAGGCGGTTTTGAATGGTAAGGAATTGGCAGTTGAGGGTGATGAGATTGGCTGTGTAGGCCGTGGCGGAAGAGAGGGAATGAATGTGTTTAGTCATCGTAAGGTTGGTATCTAGATAGACACCCAGTGTTTTGACCTGGTTGAGTTCTGGGATGGTTGTTCCATCAATAATAATGAATGCATAGGCAGTGTGGAGAGTTTTAAAATGGGATGGGGAGGCTACAATGAGGATCTCAATGTTTTCATCATTAAGACACAGGCTGGTGGAGGCCATCCAGTTTTGTATGATGGCATGAATTGTGTTAATGGTGGTGGCATCTTGTTCGTAGTCTCCTCTGATGGGGATGAGGATTTGTGTATCATCTGCAAAATTGGTGCAAATGACTCCCATGGCATCAAGTGTTGCAAATAGAAGTTTGGTGTATGCGTTATATAAGGTGGCAAGATCCTTGAGGGACCCCTATGGGTACTGGCATAGGGTCAGCAGCCTCTTCACCGATGGATACTCTCGAGGTACATTCCGAGAGGAACGACTTGACCCATGAGGTGGCATCTGTAGGAAAGTTGACATTTTCTGAGAGGGCATTGCATAGCTTGTCATGGTCCACCAAGTCAAATGCAGCGGACAGATAGAGAGGAGGAGAATGCACAATTGTTATGGCAAATTCTATTGAGTCTTTATAATATTTAAATTTTAATTGTAATGAGTTACTAAATGTTATATGCTGATTTAAGATGTGAATAACTGATTTAAGATGTGAATACCTGTTTTGTATATATCTGATTTTTGATTGATATTTGAAAGGTTGATTTTATCAGCCAACCAAATAAAGAAAAAAGAAGAAAAAAAGAAAATAATGCACAATTTCCCATAGTCTTTTATGCGGTCTATCTGAATTTTGAGGTCTAGAAAGGCCATTTCTGTGCTGTGCTTTGGTCAGAAACCAGATTTTCTGGCTCCTAATAAGTGGTTGCTTTCTAGAAACTCTTGGACTTGGGTGTAGGCTATTTTGTCAACTATTTTCAATAGAAATGGGAAAGTGGTAATAGGTTGGTAGTTAGTGGGTATGGCAGGGTCCAGAGAAGGTTTCTTAAGAAGTGGGGTTACCAAGGTTTCTTTAATATTGGCTGGGAGAGGGAGTTGTTAATGAAGGAGGCATTAATGAAGTTAAGGATGATGGGTGCTAAGGTTGGGATACAGAGTTTGTCTAGGCGGGCAGGGAAGATATCACTTTTACAGTTGGATGGTTTCAGCTTGGTGATGGTGTTCAGGACCTGGTCTTGGGCGACAGTGGTGAATTTGAAAGGTGGGGGCTGTTTTTTGGGCGCCAGTGTCTGACGCAGGAGGAGGCATAGTTTTTCCAGCCAGTAGTTTTCTTTTTGTTAATATATGTTCTTATAATGTGAAGATTTTGGAGGATAGTGCATTCTGCATAGTGTTACACCAGGCTTTGCTTGAGTTGGTAGGAATGGTGGAGGGGATGGGGGCTTCCAGTTCTCTAAGTGTATAGAATAATTCTTTGGTGTCGGTTGAGGCATTGTTTATACAAGTATTGAGTGAGTCAGCTTTGTGGGCTATGATCGCTGATTTGTAGGTTTTGTTGGCTACCAAGAGTGAATTTAAAATGGCAGTGGTCAGAATCTTTTGATATAAGTGCTCCAATGCACTTTTGCTGCGTCGAAGGGCACTAAGCGCTTAATTAAACCAGAAGTTGGTTCGTTTAGCATTCCGGGGTGTTTTGGACTTGAGCAGGGCTACTGCATCAATGGTAGATTTCAGGCAGTTGTAGTAGATAGTGGCGATACTGTCGGGGTTGGTGTTTGAGATTGGGTGGGAAATGAGGGTATCAGTCAGCATAGGGACAAGACTTTCTACTGTGAGATTACGGGTTTTTCTCACCGAGATGGGGCAAGGTAAGGGTTGTTGCACCCACTGAGCATTCATGGTCTGTATATCAAAGCTTATTAGGTGGTGATCTGACCAAGCGATTTTGGAGATGGATTCTAGCGAGGCATTGACATTTAGTGTTAGAATCCAATGCATGATTCTTCCCTTGGAGTGGGTGGAGGAGTTAACAATTCTGGGTGAATTGCATTTCTTGGAGGGCAGTGTAGAATTCTTTAGCTTTGTGGTCTAGTATGTCGTTGAATCCAAGATTGATGTTGCCTAGGATAATACATTTGGTGTTAGGCTTGAGGAAGGGGATTATAAGTAAGGGGGTGTCTGATTTGGGGTGGTTGGCATTATTGGGCGCTGTGTAAATGATGAGAAGGTTTATTGTGGTTTTAGGGTCAGTTGTATTTTTAAGTAAAAGGAGTTAATATCCAGCCATTGAGCCTAGAGGGCAAGAACTGAGCTGTAATGAGGACTTGGCTATAATGGCTTCTCCTCCTCCTATAGTATCCTGGCGGTCTGCCCTGAGGATGGTATAGTCAGGGGGATAACCAGGGCAAGTAGGGGGCCTGAGGCTTGATGTAGCCAGGTTTCTGTGATGGCTAGGAAGTCTAGATGTTGGTCAAGGAGTAAGTCATGTATGTTGATGTCATGTGCTCCTAGTGACTAAGCATTTAGAAGGGCACGTTTGAGGCTAGTAATATGTGTTGGCAGGGGTGATGAGAGGTCTATGGGAATGTCGGGGATGATGTGCGGGGTGGGCACCTTGGACAATGTGGAATCCTGGTCACACTGAAGAGTGGGGCAGGGTTAAGGGGTGGTAGATCAGCAGTGAACTGGCGGGGGTGTTGTAGGCAGGTTCGTGAGGAGAGTCTCAGTAGCCTAGAAGTCTCTAGACTGGGGTGAGTGGTAGAGTGTTGGGGAATTGGAGTTCTTGAACTAAGATGCTTGTGGTCTGGAGTTCCTAGGCACGGGACAGTGGGTCCAGGTATGCTTACAAGTGAGGTGGATGGGGTGACCTCAGGGGTGCTGGCTGGATATTTGGGTGCTGATGCTTCTCTGGGCTGGGAGGTAATTGTTGTGGCATTGTTGGGCTGATTTGCTAGTGATGGGAAGGGGGTGCTTTAGGTAGGAAGGGAGTTGTGCAAGGCAGAGTGTGGTGCCGGCGGGGGCACCCAAGTCTAGCCAGGCCATTACCAAGCAGGGTGAAGCTGCCTGCTGTGCATGCAGGGTGGTGGGCTGGATATGTACTGGTCAGTGAAAAGTCTTCTAGCAGGACGCCTATAGATAGTCAGGCTTACAGGGCAAATTGGTGTGACTCTGTAGGGCTGGTCTAGCTCTATGCATAGGGAGTTTATGCTGTGTTAGGGTAATTGGTTTCAGTGGTACCAGGGGTTCCTTTGTGGTGGAAGAGCAACAGTGGTGGGTCACATAGTTGCACACGATACAATACAATACAGTACTGTGCTCAATACAATAACATGCAATACAATAGTGCAGTAGTTCCGTTCAATACAGTACAAGGCATTCTGACTTTCGTGAGATGGGCATGGGCTATAACAATATTGCATCACGTAGTGATATGATGCTAGCCCTCAGTAGAGCAAAGGGAGTGCTAATGTGGTAGTGGGGGACAGGGCTGCAACAGCAATGAGTTACACAGGGCTATTAGTTAAAGGCACAGGGCATACCTGTGTACGCAGCTCTTTGGTAAGGCGGGCAATTTTAGTTTTGCGGTAAATACAGATGGGCAGTAACCTGATAGCACATCACTACGGTTAGGGTGTATATTTCTAAGAAATTATTAGTAGTGCGCAGATGGAGCATATTATGCGTTTAGTCTATAACAAGCAGATACAGCATATTATGAAATTAGACAATGATAAGCAAGACATAGCATGTTCTGCGCTCCCAGCGGTAGGTACGATACCTTATGGTCCGGATTAGCAGAGGCGCACAGAGTACACCATGATGTGAAATAACAGTGGTATGCAGAGGTCCACAACACCTACGATGCAATTGTTTACGCAGTGCAGCCTAATAGTGACTATATCATAGTGTGAGAAGTAATACATGCCTGGAATATCGGAGGATGCGGTATGCAAAGAAGGATCGAGCCAAGCCTTAGGATACAAATCCTAAGTATGGAATTTACTTTTCTCTAGTTTTGCGAATAAGTGGTTCTCTCTTAGTTCTGTTACAACTAACCGGATGGGATTTTCATGCTGAATGTGATCTGTGGAGAAAATCAATATGTCATCTATATAGACAACCACAAAAATATCCAAATAATTCCTGAGCACCTCACTGATAAAATACTGGAATGCTGCGGGGGCATTACAAAGAAAAAAAGCATCACTTGATATTCAAATAAGCCAAATTGTGTTTGAAAGGCAGTTTTCCATTCATCTCGCTTCCGAATTCTGACTAGATGATAATCCTCCCTAAGATCTAACTTGATGAAGATGTTTGCTCCCTCAATTCTGTCTAGCATCACGGATATTAAAGGCAGAGGGTACCGATTTCTTTATTTTAATCTTGTTTAGAGCTCTATAATCTATGCTGGTTCTCTAGGTTTTATCTTTCTTTGGAACAAAGTATATAGGCAAGGCCGCTGGGGACTGTGAATGTCTAGTAACCCTCTAGCCAAATTCTCCTGTGCATACTCCTTAAATGTGAATTTTCCTTTTTGGTTAAAGCATAAATCCTACTGCAAGGTATTGGAGCCCCATCCTCTAAATCAATCTTACAACCGTTAGGACGATGTGGGGGAAATTCACTAGCTTCCTGCTCACTGAACACACCTTTAAAACCCTGTTAGCAATCTGGCAGGACTCCCACAATTGCTCCTGCCACCAATCCTTATGCAATTCCCCGCCAAACACCCACCTAAGATCTCCTTATCTTCCTGTGGAGGTTCCTTCTGTTCCTTCAAACTACATTGCTCCTTACAAAAGTCTGACTTAAATTCTACAGTCCTCCTATTCCAATTGATAAATGGATTATGAAGAGTTAGCCTGGGCATTCTCAAAATAATTTGCATTTGTGGGGCATTAATCAACTCAAAGGCAATGTCCTCATTATGTCCCTCTGCTACCCTCATTCCCAATTCACTAGTGGTTTGTGTGATTAAACTGGATGAGAGTTGTGTGCCATCCACTGCCCTTACCTATTCAGGCACCAAATTATCTACCACTGGAGCATGTACCTACCTAGCTAGATTCATGTCTATAAAATGCCCTGTTGCCCTTGAATCAATTACACACGGTCCACCACACCTCAATTTTCTTTCCCATAGCAAGGATACATTCAAAGTTATATGTGGAACTGAGGTTTGAATTGTTTGCCACCAGCTGTCCCCATCCGGGCACGACACCATAACGTCTTGGAGCTCGCAGACAACTGCCCACGAAGTGTGTTCGATCGCCACAATATAAGCAGAGCTTCTCTCTGTGCCTCTTCTTCTTCTCTTCCTTTGACAAAGGTGGTCTAAAGTTACTCCCTCTCCCAACACTTCTAACGTCCCTATGAACTGATTATATTTTTGGTCACTCAGTTCTTTCCCAAGCCTAACTATCAGGGATACCCCGTCTCCTCTCAGATCTCCTCTCACATAACTTAGCATCCAACTGCATTACTAATGAAATCAAATCCTCACTAGCTGTTGGTCTATCCACTATGGGAGTCAAGGCATCTTTTAATGTGTCCTGTAAACCTATGTAAAAAAGAGATGCCCTTTTTTCCACGGGCCAACCACTTTCCAGCACTGACTCTCTAAATTGTGTAATATATGACACCAGCTCCCTACTTCCCTGTTTCAATTCTAGTAATTCCTTGTCTACAACCTGAGACGAAAGTTTGTCATTTAAACATTTTACTTAACTCTGCTTTAAACTGGACCCAATCATGTAACTCCAAAGCTCTTCTACTCACTAACGGCACAGACAAAGCCGCTACCTCACCTACTAAGTAGAACATTACAAACCCTACTCTGGAAGTCTCAGTGGGAAATTATTCTGGCTGACTCAAAAAATGCAACTCGCATTGCATCAGGAAGGACTTCAATTTTCATGAATCCCCACGAAATCGCTCTGCTACTCTAGCGCTGTTAAAGGGGTGGTATACAGTGTTCATAATGACAGGAAAAATAACGAAAACATTTTCAGTGAATTAAAAATAATGAAAAATCTTATGTTGAATAACATAAATAAAGAATGAATGCATTTTATCTTAACGTATTACAACATACATAACTATTATTCTTTTAAATATTTTTTTGCAACTGCAATATTATTTTCGCCCAGTAGGTGCCACTCTTTATATTGCCTTTTGCAATGTATTCTGACCGGAAACACTCCGATGCTATTTATGGCTTCAACTTTGTACACGATCGGATGCCTTTCATTGGAGTTCCTGTCTTCTTTTGATTTTTCATTTTTTTCATTGTTTTTCATCTGCCGGTTGTCGGATTTCTTCAATTTTGAGTACCTGGATTTGGTTTGGCACTGGTCCTTCGGATTCCTGGGATCAATTCTTGCAAAATGGACGTCAGGATTCCTGTTGTATTTATTCACTTAACATGGGATTTGTTCAACTTTTTTAAAGGATTTCTTCATGACACTGTTCCTGCATGTGGATTTTGGGTTTTTGGGCCCACTGGACTTCATGTTTCCGGTTGGATTTCTTCATTTATCTTGAGATTTTTGTTCACTATTTTTATGGTTTTCTCCATGACCTGGTTCCTGGATGTGGATTTTGGCTTTTTCTGCTTGGTGAACTTCTGGTTTCTGTTTGGATTTCTTTGCTTATGTTGCGTTTTGTTCAGCATTTTTATGGTTTTCTTCATGACTTGGTTCCTTGATGTGTATTTTGGGTTTATTTTTCTGTGTTCTGGATTCTCACTTGGATTTAATTGGATTTGCTTTTTAATGGCAATCAGAAATATTTGCTTTCTGGACACCTATTGGTAGGTCTTTTTTGCTTTATTCATGTGTTGGTTTTTCATTTTCGTTATTTGGACACTTTACATTGGATGCAAGGCATTTCGTTATTAGTGTTTTCGTTAGTAGATTTTTGTTATTTAATCATTTCGATATTTCTATATTGCAGTGGATTCTCTCAGCTGCCAGTCTATGGCAAACCACTAGTGGGAGATGAATGAAAGGGTTACACAGTCGGGCACTCCAAGGAGTGGACTTGTTCGTGACATCGGGCAACAAAATGCTTCCACAGTATGCTTCCAGGGAGCGACTTGGTCCACATTCCTTGGGGGATGCTCTTGAGATTTCATGGGACAACATGTGGGCGTATGCCTTCCCTTGGTTCATCGGGCACCCTTGAAACTCAGGGGGGGCAACAATTGCACTATGCTCTTAATAGCTCTGTGGTGGCCAGCCAGAGGTTGGTTCTCAGAGCTTAAGCATCTGTCAATACACACTCCGATTAGGTTCCTGCAGATTCCCAATATTTTGCACCAGAACAGACAACAGGTGTGCCATCCCTCCCCACAATCCTTCAGTTTAGCAGCATGGTTCCTGAGTTCATCTCCCTAGCGCAGTTCCGTCATTCAGAAGACAATATGCATATTATTCAGGTGGCATACAAACCTTCGACACAAGCTCAATACAAAAGCAAGTTGCTTAATTTCTGTCACTGGTGCCTTGCCAAGCAGCTTGGTACTTGCCAAATTTCTATTGACTGTGTTCTGTCATTTATCTCAGACCTGGCAGTCACTGGCATCGACATTTTGTCATGTAGAACTTATTTATCTGCCATCGCTGCTTACCTTAGCATAGATGCTTGCTCTTTACGCTAACAAATCCAATCATAAAACAGCATTTCCCTAGCCTTCTTCATCCTTTTCCTTTGGTCAAATCACCTCACCTTTATGGGATCTCAATTGAGTCCTTGCCACTCTGTCAAAAACCCTTTGAGCCCCTGGCGACTGCAAAGCTCAAGCTCCTCACCTGGAAAGAGGCTTTCTTGACAGCTATAACAGCAGCCAGAAGAATATGTGATTTACAGGCTCTTTCTATCGAGCATCGCTTTTTGACCTTTCATAAGGACAAGGTGGTGCTCCGCGCACATCCATCTTTTCTTCTAAAGATTGTTTGTGATTTTCACATTAACCGGTCTATTTCCTTGCTGGTATTCATCCACAATCTAGATGTCAGAATGTTAGAATGGAGCTCAAGTTTTATTTACAAAGAACAAGCGACTTTAGAAGCTCTTCACAGCTTTTTGTTACCTTTAGCAATCCTAAAGTAACCCAAGCCTGCAAACTTCCATTTTGTGTTGGATTGCTTTGTGTATTTTGGAAGCTTATTCAGTACAAGGCCTTCATGCCCCAAAGGGCATCCATGCAAATTTGGTGCGGGGGAGAGCTGCGGCTGTAGCTTTCCAAAAATATGTTCCATGGGAAACCATTGCCAAGCTGACCATATGGGCCTCACCCTCGGCTCTTTGTAAGCACTATTGTCTCAATCTTAGTTCCCGGGAAGATGCCCAGTTTGACCAGGCCATGCTTAAAAACCTTTATTCAGTAGGGGAATATTCCATCCACCTGTTTAATAAATGAGTGCTTGTGACTCTCCCAAAAGTATGGAGGAAAGTGGACAGGGCGTAGGAGTATAACAAAGTTACTCACCGTAGTGACTATCGTACTCCTAGTCCATAGACCTCTGCAAAATGGCAAAACACATATCTTCTCCAAATTTGATCACACCTTAATCATTCAAGTGTCTAAATGTGAGAACCCATTTAGAATTTGGTAATGTTAGTTGTATTAGTCTCTCATGTTCGCATCCAAAGCTAGGTCTGAAAAATGTAATTGCCATTTTCTCAATAGAAGTGATTATTGCCCCTACCTTTTGTTGAATCACAGGACATTGAAAACCACATCTCTGTAGAGTGGAAAGAGATAAACTATATATGCTTTACTGCTTTTAGGTGTATGATTATGATGGAAAATGGAGAGATGTACATTGAGGATTCTTGAGAACAAACTGGAAATGTGAGAATAGAGCTGATAATGTTTAAAGAACTGACCCCAGGCAGATTGGAGACCAGTCCATGGAGAGAAGTTTGTGTTTTGAAATTGGTTTCCAGACAGCCACCTGAAAAGAGGGTTTGTTTATGGAAGGATCCCAGACTAACTTAGTCCACAGTGGCTCTCTTAAATAAGAAGCGCCATTTCTAAAGGTTCATTAAACCCCAATAAGCCCCGAACTGTCCATATCTAGGAAAATAAAGGCTAGGGTAACAATGGGAATGCAATTTGAGAAAAGGACCACATGTGATGATATTTAAATGCCCATTGCTCTTCTAGACACATTGAACACAACGTGTGATGTTATTTCTTTAAAGGCTAATATACTTTGTACTGAAAAATGAAATTTCAAACTGAATGTAGTTTGTTGCCACTTTAATTCAGAATTGCCTTTTCGAAATAATGTTTTATTTAAAATATTAAATAGTGCCTTAAGCCGGTGTAGAGTCTTTTTGCACCTTAGTGTAAGTCATGACACACTGTAGTCTGGGATGTATAATGCTTTAACACAGTCGGGGGAGGCCATCATCATAGATTAGATGTTTGTGCAATAAAAATGAGTATAGGGAATTAATTTTATTCAATAACAATTATGCAAAGTGTTAAACCCATGTAGTCCCTTATCTTTGAATGCACAGACAGATTCATGTATAATCTGGAATGGAAGTGTTTTTTTTAACATGTAGCATGTTATTGGGGAATAATATACCTACAAGCTACGTAACACAAAGGTCCATTAGAAGCTGTGCAGGCATACATAGATTGCAAGTCACACACTCGCATGGATTGCAAGCCGTGCACACACTCAGGTGAATTCAAAGCTACATACTTAGCTGTATTCAAAGTCAGACACACACTCACAGACTGAAAATAACACACTCATGTTTAGAGAACATTGAACATACATGCATTCAGAACAGAGTAAACAGATCCCTGAGAATATTACTACTGAATTCAAACCTACAGTAGACTAAAGGAAGTTGATCATTGTCTCCATTTAAATGACTTGAAGATAGCCTGTTTGTTCATCTCCTCACACCTACATATGGAAGTCGTTTGATTTTACAAGTACTTTGAATGTTAATTGTTCAAGTAATTTTCCTTGATACCATACTAGAATATTAGAATGAATTAGTGTATGGACTGATAACAATGAGAATCAGGGAAGTTTGGTTTTAGTTATCATCGGTTTATTATTATTCATAACATTGTAGTGATCTCTACAGTGAAAAGATGGCGATCACCATAGATGAGGTTTCATTATTCTTTTAAATACATTTTAAATTTTGAAAAGTACACAGTCTAGCTCATTGCCCAGCATTGTGGGGTGAGAGTGTATAAATGGGGATGTGAGATTGGTATGTCACTGCAACGTGAGCATAAAATTTAAATGTCTTAAACTACAAATATTACTACATTACCCTGTCCATGGACAGATCCCAGATGGAATGGGGAGCTTATCTGAAGGATCCTTCAGTGAGCGGTCTGGAAAAGGAAGGCCAGGAGAAGCCATTTGAACTTCCTGGAACTCAAGACAGTTTGTGTGCCATTCTGATGTTTCTTAGAGTAAAGCAGATGCTTCACTCTCTAGATCTTCAAAGACAATGCCACTCCTATGCGCTACTTCAGTAAGAAGTTACAAAACCATTATATTAAAAAAAGACAGTCACACGGGGGTACTATGGGGTTGCTCGAATGGTTTAAGGGGGCCATTCTCCTTTGGTTTTGGGTCCTCAAGAATAAGGTGATAGTGAATGGACACAGCTCACCAGAAATTTGAACACTCAGGCGGGAAAGCTGAACCGCCTACCAGGGGTCTCTCACAAAAGGGAGCTATGCAGGGGGATTGTGGAACAAATCCTAACTATATAGGTTGCTCCCCAGTTGGGTCTGTTTGCTTCCAGCTTGAACAAGAGGTGCAAGGCGCACATGAAGGTTTCCTTCATTCCTGTTCTGGTGATTCCCTGGGAGAAAAATCTAGTTTACATGTTGCCTTTCTTGCTGATACCTTTGATGCTGGGGAAGTTGAAGAGGAGTAGAACGATCATGAACCTGATCGCTCACACTGAGAACCAGGCACCTCTGGTACCCATGGACACGCTGCTATGTCTTTGATGAAAGTATCACATGGTGGGTGGATCCACTGACACAAGCTTCACCATCATGCCAGGATGCTGATTCTTCGTGTATATCTGCAGAGAGGTTAAGGTGCAAAGATTAGGGTCTCTCAGTTGCTCTCTGTGAGGCACCCATGTACTAAATCCATCTACACTTACTAATGTTGGGAGTTCCTATGTTGGTGCAATGGTAAGGAGCTAGCTTGATCCATTGCTCTACAGTGGCATAGTATTTTATTTGTTGATGTCACTAGTCAAATCTGGGCTGAATATTGGCACTGTTAAGGTTGACCTTGCAGCCCTGTCCATTTGTAAGAAAATATCTTAACAGGGCTCTTATTGTGCTGTGCCCATGGTGTGCCCAGGGTGTTATCGTTTATAAAGGGCCTCACCAATGCTTTCTACCCAATCCTTTTTTTCTCACATTACAACCATAATATGGTTCTTACATTTCCTATGGTGACTCTGTGTTTTTTATTATTTTTATTATCTTGCTATGTATTTTATTGTTGACCTAACTTTGGGAAGAAAAGGAGTACTGTACAATTATAGGGTAAATAATGCATTGGGGGAAGCAGATATAAAGGGAGCAGGGAGTAAACAGGGGAGGGTCGGCAGCAAGAGATCTGCAAGCAACCAGAGGAAGAAACAGTGAGAAGCAGATCAAAGTTTCAGGTAGGTTGGGGAGTGGAGCGGTAGTGGACCTAGGTCTTAGGGAGGAGCCATTCTTTGAAGAGGAAGGTCTTGAGCTATTTTCTGAACTGTAGAAGCGATGGGGTAAATCTTATGGTCTGATGTTGATGGGGAGTAGGTCTTGGGGCATAGATAAAGAAGGCCCGTCTTCTGGTTCTTTTCCTTCATAGGTTGGCAGAATTGAAGCCTGCACATGTCCTTACTTCTGGTGGATCACAATCTGCTGGAGATGCTGAGTTTTTCACTGGGGTAGCTTGGGGACTTCAGTGTGACTGCCTTAAAGATGATGCAAACGGGTTTGATGATGATACAGGTTTGCAGTGGGAGCCAGTCCAGTTTAATGAGAGTCGGGGTGATATGGTTGAATTTGCAGAGTTCTTTGAGTTATGCTGTTTCATGCAGGACACATCTGAGGGGGGCCAGGTTTATGCCACCATAAATATGGTCAAGGACCAAGGCTTTGATAGTGGATCTGAAGTTGTTTTCTGGGATGAAGGGTTTCATTTCTGCAGGAGAGAATGTTGGTAGAAAGCTGTTTCTGTCTTCTTTTCTTTGTGCTGTTTGAAGGTAAGGTGTCTGTCAATGTCGAACCTAAGGGACTTTGTAAAGGTGGCCAACTGGGATGTGAAGTCCTTGAGGTTTTATAGCAGAAAGCCAGGTCTGGATGTCAGAGTTTTCGGTATTGTTGGTCAGCAGTCGGAATTTAGTTCTGTAGGAGTTAGCTTCATGTAAGCACTGGACATTCAAGACTGGATCAAGGTGAGGCAGGCCATGAGCCTGTGGATGTCTTCGATGGAGGATGTCTTGAGATAGATCTGCTTGCCTGCATATTGGTGAATGTGGTGTTGAGTGAGGAGGCTTCTTAGCAGTCCCATCTAAAGATTGAAGATCATGGGCTACAGGATGGATCATTGTGGGACTCCACAGGTGATGGGTAGAGTTTGTGATCTGGAGGAATCCATTTGTATGAACTGTTGACGAATAGCAAGGTAAGATTTGAACCAGGTGAGGACAACCTTGCTGATCCTCATGGAATGATGTAGATTGTCGGTGAGTATCTGCAGGTTTTATGTGTCAAATGCTGCAGAGTGCTCAAGGTTGCAGGCCCCAAGTATATTCATCAACGAGGATTTAAAGGGCATTGTCGATCACCTTGATGGTAACTGTGTCTGTGCTGCATCTGCACCTGAAGCCAGATTGGTAGGACTGAGGGAGGCTATTGGTTTCGATGTGTTGTAGGATATGATGTGACATGATAGGTTATTTATAACACGCTTAATACCCAGAGGTTTCTAAGCGCAGACCCGGGGATGAAACCAGTGTTGCTCTGTGTCGTCTTGCTTCCAAGGCAAGCAAATTGCCACTGAGCTAGCCTCCTGAGGAGTTGCATGGCTACTGCTTTCTCAGGGATCTTGTCCAGGAAGGGAAACTGGGAGATTGGGCAGTAGTTGCTGAGGTCATCAGGGTTCAGTGTTGGTTTTTAGAGAAGCAGGAGGATTTGTCCAGTCTTGATAGTTGAGATAAAGGCGCCTTGCTTTTGGGCGCTGTTGATGACTGTCAGGTTAGTGAGTAGTGCTTCAGTTGGAAGGGTCTTGAGTACGCAGGCAGGGATGATGTCATCCGCATATGATGTGGCCTTGAATGATGCTAGGGTGGCAGTGAGTTATTCCATAGTGTCTTGAAAGTTGTCCAGGTAGTTGTGGTTTTGCAAGATGGGATGTGTAGTGTGCTGTCAGTTGCAGTGTTGGTGTCTATGTGTTGGCAAATTATGCTGATCTTGTTGACGAAGAAGAGTCGATGGCTGTGGATCTTTCAATGGAGTGTGGCATGGACGGGTCAGGCAGAGGGTCGATGCAGTGCTTGATGGCTTTGAAGAGGGCTCTGTTTTCATTGTTGGCCTTGGCAATGGTGTTTTGGTAGTAGGTCGCCTTAGCAATGGTGAACATTCGTCTGTGTGTAGTTCCTTGAGCAGGGCAAGGTCGGAAGCGTTGCAGGATTTTGTTCCAATTCCTTTCTTGTTTTATGAGGGTTCGAAACTATATGTTCATATCCTTATACATTGTTTAGTGACCCTGCTTGCCTTTTTGGTCACTATCACAATGGCAAGGACTGTCAATGAGTTGCAGGCTTTGTCAATTTCTCCATCCTTTTTTACAATTTTCTGAAGAGAAAGTTATGTTAAGGAAACCAAAGTGGCATTGGAAAACAAATTGGTAAAAATCACCTGCCATTTTTTATTAACCTGGTCATCCATCAAAGACAGAAGTGCAGTTTCACAGAGTGGATCTGATACTGAAGTTCTACCTCTCCATATTCGACAGATTTGCAGGCCTCAAAAAGTCCAGAGCTATTTCTAAACAAACCATTTCCAGTTGTATAGTGATATTTATTAAGACCAGTTATGAGCTAAGCAGAAAGAGGTCTATGAAGGGCTGCAATCTCACTCCACAAGAGGACAGGAACCAACTTCTGCATTTCAGATCAGTGCCTCCTTTTTTGGACATTTCCAAGCTGCCTTGTGGTCATCTCTGAGTACTTTCTTTCACCAAACAATACCATTTAGATTCCCTCTCTGACTGGTGCTCGGGTGGGTCAGTGGATTTTGCAAAACCTCCTACTTTTGGTGCTTTGCCTTCTTTTTCCTCATGGTGCTCTGAGATTCAGGTGTCTTTCGTCAGATGAGGAATCTGGGGGGTGGGTAATCTATCCATGGCCACAAATCAACAAAAAGTGTGAAAACCCCCTTGGCCTGAGAAGAAGCCTCTAGATTTCGGCAGGTACCTTGCATTTGGGGGTCCACATTTAACCATGCTGTTTAATACTATTTTGCTGAGATTATAAACTTACACATCTTTAATAAAAGCAGGAATTCACCCAATTTCGAAAGAAATTAACAAAATATAATCTGTCTAATTTTAGGCACCCATCATTATTAGATGAGGTAGGTAGAATGCCAGCTATAGTTTTATTAGTGCAGTTGGTATCTTGTATGGAAGATAATATTATTATAAGTCATCTACTAGCCGGCATCTGGAAGGGGATTCATATGGTGGATCAGAGCTTTAGGTTTAACTTTCAGCTTCAAGAATATCTAATCTTAAGGAATTAATCGTTATATATACTGAATATAGATTTAAGAATGGCCTTTGATCGGGACCCATAGAAACAACTATGGAATGCTCAGGAGAATCAAGGAGTTGAACGCCATCACAGGGTTATGTACTAAATACTCAAGTACTGTAAAATGGGATTCAGGTGGTGAATACTGTGCATTATTTGATCCTTTTCGAGTACAAAAGGGAGTGAGGCAGAAGTGTATATTGGCCCCTGCCCTCTTCTCCTTATATATCAACACATTGGACTGTCAAACCTTCTCCCTTGGATAAAATGCCCCTAGCATGTATTGTACTAGACTGATGCTTTGTACATTGTGGATGAATCTGTCCTTGTATCCTGGGTGGTATAAAGAAATGATTTCGCAAATTCAATGAACTATGCCACAGGGAATGCTTTGAAATAGGTTAGGCTAAGATAAAACTCATGATCTGCCCGCTGTTATAGAAGAGGAAGCAGAGGATGATACCCATATTTATAAATGAATACTGAACATTGAATAGAGGAAATTGATATGTTCAATTATTTGGGGATCAGACATACGAATGTTTGTAGCCTGACTAGGCAGACTAAAAATATCACTTTGTTGTGAGCCAAATATTATGAAGACTTCAGTAGACTGTATAAATACTTTGTCTAAATACTTCCAGATCCTTCATGTCACCACATCTTTTTGCGATTTCATTTCAATTTCATGGGGACCCTCCAACGATGGGGACCCATTCGAGTTATTGCAATGAATAATAGAATATGTGGTCTTTGCAGTGAGGCTGGGATCCTTGAATCTCTTATACATCTGATGACGGATTGTAGCATTAATGTCAACCTACGGTTTTCTGCATTTTGTTCATTTAATAACAAGGTTGTTGAGTAAGAACCTTAGATCGTTAACTATCACACGTATTTGCTTAATAGCAATCCACGTTCGATTCGGAAACGCTGCATATAATAACTAGTATTTTATTACTGTTCCTTTTCATTGAATTATGGTACCATATTTGATTTGTATGGCACATTTAGGATTCTTATTACTATATAGTGCATATATATTTTGTTGTGCTGTTTTGTAATTTTGTCATTACTGATCATGTTTTATGGTATATAAACACAAAGAAAAACCTTGGAAATAGAGAAATTTCACCCACCATAGAGGTGTACAAAAATCCAGCACAACAGGCTTTATTTTATGGGGCTGAAATATGGGGGTCATACGCCAGTATCTAAACGGGTAACTGTCGAGAATACTCTTATTAAAATAATATTGGGCCTCCCTAAGCTCGAATCAAGCATTTGTGAATGGAGCTCAGCCTCGTGAGTATAGGTGCCAAGACTGCTATCAAACTCACGTGTTACTGGATTTTTGTAAGGAGGGAACCCCCCCTTAAAAAATATAAAGAGGCTCTAAGATGTTCTGAATCTTGATGGAGCTACATCCTTATCATGGCTAAAACGTATATGAGCTTGTTTGAAGTCTTTACATCTTAATTCTGCAGAAAATATCTCTCCACACTCAAAAATCGCAGTGAATAAAGCTGCCCAGAAATGGCTGGATAAGGAGTTGGTGGAGTCATTTTATCCTGCAGTACTTCCAGGGAATATTTCATGATTAAGATTTATTTTGGCTATGAGACATATTTAAATGTAGTAGATCCTTGGTTTGCTCATACATTATTCCTAAAGATCAAATTACAAATTCTTCTTGCTAAATGTAATGCAAAATGGGATCTTCCAGCCTCACAATTACGTCTAGGTTGCAGAGAGGGTGATGAAACTTTACAACATTTTCCTTTTTTTGCCCTTCATATAACAATCTAAGATGACAGAGTTTGAAAGCAATTCTAAATATGTTTGGGATAAGACATCCTGCACAGACAGATACGCTCTGTGAATCTACTCTGCATCCTATTGATAATAATGTTTAACTATAAGCATACAAATGTATGTTTAGGCTGTATTGACTATGGCCATGTATTATGATTTAATAGTGCTTTTATGAAGAATGTTTATTAACATGATGGTATTCATTTTATGATGATGTGTCTGTTTGAAATGTGATTGATAACATTGTTTTTGTAAGACGATGTTTGAATAAAAATGTTGATGGAATAAATCAATTCAAAGAACATATTGTTTCACACTGGTAATGACTAATGTTCTTTCTGATGGACCCATTGATTCCCCAAAAGATTCCTCATCTGCCTTCCGTCCACCCCACTGAATCAGTACTCAAACCGGAAGTCCTGCAAATGTATCAACTATCACATCTGACAGTTCAGCTGCTCCTTGTGGATGTCCAAGGTCACAAGGCAAAATTGAGAAAAATGGCAGCAGTGGCCCTGAGTGCATGTATGGATTATAGTCACAATGGAGCTGGCACTGAATCATGCAGTGACACAGGATGGCTGATGAAAACTTTCGGTATCAGGTGCATTTCAAAAGATGTCGAGTTTATGGGAAGAATAACCTTATTCACCAGAAGGAAAATACTGGAGGTGTGATTTGCTCTTCTGGATGTTGTAGGATGTTGCTTTTGTTTTGAGTTAGGTTTGTTGTGTACAGGGTGAAGCGTTGTGTCTCAAGCAAATTGAGTGGTACCTCCTCCCTTGCCAGGGTGGATGAAGTCCCAAAGCAAACCAATGTTGGTGTGTGTGTGTAGAGGAAATGGTTTTGACCAGGTTGTTGAAGCCATTGACAAAGGTTGTTTGGGGCTTGGATGGCCTACAGCTGAGGTCGGAGAGGACATTGTCTGTGGGAGCGATGCCTAAGTGGCAGAGATTGCTTTGAAAGAGCTGATGGTGCCTAATTCTTGTCAGGTGCGGGGTAAGAACGTGTGGATGATGCAAAGTCATCAAACGGTCCTGTGATTCCTGTATCTCTGTTGAATGATGAATAATTAGGGGTTAAGGAGCTCGGGATGTGGGCGGAGAAGTGTGTCAGCCAGGTCTGATGAAAAGTGTACACAGGTCTTGAGTGGTGATGGTGGCTGCATGTGAGTTTGCAGAGTGGGTGTTGATAAGCATCAGCTTTCTGGTTCAGTGCAGGAGATGACAGGTGTGTTGGTTTGAGGGTGATGTGGATGAGGTTTCTGTGGTAACGTGTCCATTTTACCATTAATAATGTGCAGTTTATTTGTTGTATGGTGATGATGGTGATGTGCTCTGGAGTGAATGGAGCAATGCACATGGCACACGGTTTATGTCAGCTGCAGGATGCAAAGGTCCTAGCTTCTTTCCAGGTACAAACAGAACCTACATGAATGTACTTGTCTTTGTTTTCCATTTGCTTTAGACATCTGGATATTATTAGTACTGGGAGCTATGAAAGCGAGGTACAGAAAACATTGATGAAAAAAATAGAAACGCATACCCGCATTGATTGGCTGGTGAGTGGGGCATTAATTAGGTGACCTTGCTCCACTTGTACCAGCTCAACAATTGAAAAGAATAAAAGGTGTCGGAGGCAAGATTAATACGGGAGGGGATGCGAACAGAACAGAGGAAAAGGGCTTTAGAAAGGAGTGAGACCAAGTTGCAATTGACTGTTGAGTAACCATGTGGTTGCTCGGAGTGCATTTCAGAGACACAGGTGGTTGAAGAGCAGATCTCGGTGAAATGTGTGACCAGGCTGATAGGGTTCACAGATGCTATGTTTTGAGCCAGAAGTGAAGATGATAAAAAAAACACATCTGCCTGGTGAGACATATGATCCTGTCCTGATGCCACAGCAGGGCAGGTGCTGTCGGGAATGTCAGGAGACAGTCATAGCAAAGGTACATGGGTACACTATCTTTCTAGCTTGATACATTATGAATTGGGGTTTGTTTAGTAGTCCTTGCCTTCAGAATCAGAATCACCTGCATCATTTTATTGCTAAAAATTAATAAAGTTCAGGCTATAGAACCCTCACCAGATTTCATTCCTACACAGTTGTTTTTTTGCTTTTCTTCCTAGGAAGGATTATGTGGCACTTGGTTCCCTGGTTAACTGCAGCCTTGATCACAGAATACCAGCTCATCCGTCTCTAGGCAGCAATGGAATTTATGTATTCATGTTATTTCTACAGCACTAGAGACAGAGAACCGAGGCATGAGAGCGCTAGGACAGGACAAAACAGAAATATTAAATAGGACCTTGGCACAGGATTAAGATAGCTGGAGTGGCTCAATCAAATAAGAGAGGCTTCAGCTTGCTTTTGAAATTTAAGAGGCTGGAACATAGCCTCAAGTCGGATGGGAGAGAGTTCCATAGACAAGGAGTAGAATAAGGGAAACCACCCTCCTTGACTTGTGACAATTTTGACTTGGGTGCCTGGAGCAGGCCTGAGTTATTGCATCTCAACCCATGTCTGACTGGAAGCAAGCCATTTGAGCTGTTCAGAAATGCAGCAGTCTGTTTAATTTATGGCCTCCATAAATCTTCACCCATCTTGTTTTAAAAACAAGCCCTTAATTGGCTATCTGCCAGATACTGCCCCGATGTGTCTGGCTAATAAGATCCATATGTGCTAATCTTCCAAATCTCTATAACCGCAAAACAGTTCTCTGTTGTTTGAGATTCAAGAACATAGGTTATCAGTGATTTTCTATGCTCGGCCATCACCTCTGGAATTCTCTAGTCCTTGATCTCCATGTTCTTGTCTATTTAGTCTCCTTTTGGGAGGCCTTGGAAATGTTTCTTTTAATTTATTACAATTGGAATATATAATTTTTATATACAATCTGTGCTCAGACGCAGTTTGGTCCACCTGGTTGCACTATACAAATACCTAAACCTACACCCACTTGACTTGATCTACATATAGTAAATACTATATATGAGCATCCCCAATATCGACTCTTTGTTCTGTAAACCCATGATTGCTTCTGCCTGAAAAGTGCTGCACAAATGAAACAATTTAATTGACTTATACATAATATTGCTTGCACATCAAATGCACCATATTACTGTTTGAAATTGACTGCAACTTCTCATTCAAATAAAACGTTGCCAAGAAGACCCAAACAACAAGGTTCCTGGTTGCACTCCTCTTCACAGTCCAACCCTTCCTCCTTACATTGAAGTTTAGAACAGTCTTGCAAACCCTAGTCATCTCGTAACTGGACATTAGCAATGCCCCACTCGCAAGAGTCCCAGATGCCTCACAGGCCCCCTTTGAGAGCAGTCCAACATGCTGAAGCACGACTCATCCCCAGACTAACAAAATGCAACCACATCACCCTAACCTTATTGACTTGCATTAGATACCCCTTCAAGTATACCTCTTGTTTAAAACAACCTCCATCACAATCAAAGCAGTCACAACCAAAACACAACACTTCCTGGCTGAGAAACTCGCCATCTATGGAGGCCAACACACCACCAGATGTCATGACATTTCCATCCCTCCAATCTCTGATTGCACCAAATATCTCCTGCTTCAAAGCCCCACCCCCTCAACTACTCCACATGACCCATTCCAGTAGCCTCTGCTACCCCTGGGTGCACCCCTTTGCAGAACTCTCCATTGCATCCTAGCTAGTGTGAGGAGCCAGAAATGAGAATGGACACAAGGGAGTCATGGCTTTGGTCAAAGATGTTTCTTAAAATAAAAGAGGGTGGGGAAATGCTTCTCTGTACCCCCATTTCTGTTTCTCCGGATTGACTCTTTTTCCATCCCGTGGCCTGGAGGCCCTGGGATCCCTCCCCCTCTGCACTAACTTTAAAGGTAAGCCCTCTGGGCTATTGCAGGGATTTATCACGTCGCTTACTGGGCGCCTGCACGGAATTCCGTTTGCGCAATCATACTTCTTTGTAAGCTAACATTTTGATTTTATCTGCATTTCGTACTACTGTGACCTCTGCATCATATACATGATGTGCATAGCACCATTCTTTTCAAGGTTAACGGGCCTCTTCCAACATGGCTGACTCATTTTGTCCAGCAGAGCTAGTTCACCTGCTCTTCGCCTGCTTGCCTGGGATTGGTCCCTCAGGATACAACTGGACCAACCAGGCGAGCGGCAGGCAAACACCTGTCCACCTCCAAGGCCCTCGACTTAAGGCCCCTGTCTGTTCCTGTCAATGCCTGGACATGCCCCAGGCCTTACTTCATGGCCCTTCAATCTACATGCCATCGAAGATTTTCTTTCCACACACATTGCTCTGCCAGATTGTTTCTTCTCGGTCCGGACAACTTGGCGAGTTCAGTGGCTTCCCCAGCCCCTTTGTTTCCCTTCTTCGAGTCCTACCACATGTCAAACTTGGATTGGCCCCACGCTCTACAGTGACTCTGTTTTCTGCCATTACCTACTGTGATTGCTCATAATATACGGCAGTGCCACGCTGCAACCCCCGTCGTATCTCTAAGTATTGTGCGTCTCGAATATCGTTTTAACTTTGCATGTTTGCTGCTTCAAAATTAGTATATCGTGTAAATCGTTCTGGCTCTGCTATTTATTTGCCCCATCCATGCTTTGAAAGTGTCTGTCTATCGCACCCTCTGCCCCACCCCCTGTGCTATCCCTAAGATACCCTCATATGCACTCTGCGCCTCCTTACCCACCGCTACCATTTGATCACACTAAGGAGACCTGCCAGCATCAGCTCCACTGCCTGCTCTTCAGCGTTACCTGACTCCACCTAACCACACCTCCCTCCTCCTCACGCTATCACCTGACTGTGTTGGTCGCCTTAAAGCTGAACTCCCTAGTATTAGTTGGCCCTTTGCATGATATTGCTTCCTACCCTCCTGTAACTGCACACTTGATGCAGCCCCCTTTTACCTTGAGGCAAAGCTTTCCAAATTGTTCACTCAAACCTATGTCGCTTTTTACCTACCTGTAACTGCATGTTTTGATGTAGCACCCTGTACCATAAGGTGAGGCTTTCCATATTGTCCACCCAAACTTGTCAATTTTTACTTACCTATAACTGCATGCTTTTGATGTAGCAACCCATACCATGAGATAAGGCTTTCCATATTGTCCACCCAAACTTGTCACTTTTTACCTACCTATAACTGCATGCTTTTGATGTAGCACCCCATACCATGAGATGAGGCTTCCCAAATTGTGCACCCAAATTTGTCACTGTTTACCTACCTGTAACTGCATGTTTTTGATGTAGCACCTCATACCATGAGGTGAGGCTTTCCAAATTGTGCATCCAAACGTGTTGTTTTTTACCTACCTGTAACTGCATGTTTTGATGTAGCACCCCATACTATGAGTTGAGACTTTCCAAATTGTGCACCCTAACTTGTTGCTTTTTACCTACCTGTAACTGCATGTTTTGATCTAGCACCCCATACTATGAGATGAGGCTTTCCAAATTGCGCACCCAAACTTGTTGCCTTTTACCTACCTGTGACTGCATGTTTTGATGTAGCTCACCTGAACTTGAGGTGAAGCTTTCCAAATTGTGCACCCAAACTAATCTTGCGATTGACTAATCTGTAACCCACATACAATGCACTTACTGTAAATAGCGCTCAGATGGTGCAGGGTTCGGTGCGCTGAAATAAATGTGAAAATACATAAATAAGGGTCTGTCAATGTCAAAATGTCCAAAGCAATACCGTCCCATGTCCAAAGTACTTTTCTAGCCCTCACATTCCATCAAAATAAACACTACGATGAAAAGGATAATGCCATTGGCCTTGAGAGGTTTATAAATGTTCAAAAAGGAAAATGCATAACTCCAACACAACAGTTCCAGAGGATAGAGTTCCTTGTTCCAGGGGGTGATTTCCTTCCCCTGGATTTCATTTCCCTCTGTTGTATATGCATAGATATCAGTACTTTGAGTTGCTCTTGATTCACAACACAACTGGTACACAAAACAATGTGACTCTTTGTTTTTATCTTGTTAGACTACCTGGTGTACTCTCCTGACAGGTTTTCTCTCCTCTTCCCTTTGGTTTCACACAGCCCTTTGTTAGTCCTGATATATCCTTCTTGGGACCCCTTTAAGGGATGTTTTTCTTATACACTGTTCAGTTTGTTCTTTCCTAGCGTGCTTCCTTACCAGGACTGTCTCATATGAACCCACTTGCAATCGCCTGGTATATTCTTCTAGATGCGAGACGCGGACCGCATTGACATGATTCCTCTGATTCAGAATGCCTGGAAATAATTGAGAATGACCAGCAAGACGGGATTTATATACCGGTTCATCTCCAACCAAACATCTAGTCGGATATAGATGAAATTACTCATATACTAACGCGGGGGAACGTATACCACAACATACTACCTTGTGGAGCAGTAATGAACACTGGGGTCATCTCTGAATCTAAGAGGTGCCATCCTGAGATAAGGAATAGCCCGAGTAGACTGAGGAATCCAGTACTCTCACATGTTTGGAATTAATTTCTGCTGAAACCATACTCCTTCACCACGTTGCCTGTGGAGGTGATTCTTGGAGATCAGGAATAGGCAGAGTAGACTGAGGAATCCAGTACTCTCGTGCGTTTGGAATTAATTTCCGCTGAAACCATACTACCTTCACCACGTTGCTACTGGAGGGAGCAAGAAACTATAAGAAGGGTGAACTCACCTTCCATCGACACAATAAAACAGGAATGCAGAGATCATCACCCCTGATATCTGTCCTGAAGAAGGTCCATCAAGCTTTGTGGCAATCAGTTATAGCCTTATTGTGACCAAAACATATGTAGACGAGAAGAGTCTATTTGAATTGTCTTTGAACTTGTGTATAAACCAAGAATTTATTTAGGCTATACCATCAATTGTTGAAATTGTGCGTGTTGAGAGATAAGGGGGTCTTTATGAGGTTTGATCCTCCTTCTCGCTGCTCTGTGTGAGTATGTAAGTGGACATTTGCTGGTGTGACTGTGTATGATAGATGGAAGAGTTTTTTGTTTTTTTTTGGTAACAGGTAACAATTGTCTATATGATATGGTGTATTTTTTATGATGGTGAATAGCTATCATATTGAATAAATATTTTTGATAAAATCACATGAGTAATGTGGTAATCCAGCCTCACCGTCAAGGTTCGATTGTTTTGATTGGAATATTCTCCTGCCATGGCTTTCTTAAATGTGTATTTTCCTTGCAGCTTTAATTTTCCTAGTGTACTCTCCTTCCAGTTTTTTTCATGTGTGGGCTCTGCACACACTACCAAAATTGATATCCACTTATGTTTGATTTATCTGATACAGTATCTGCTTGGTATACTATCCTGCCAGGGCTTTTCTTATATGTGTATTGCATACACTCACAAACTGGAAAGTCTACTACTTTTGCTCTGCTTTCCCCTTTGAAAAAATGCTCACTGGCTCTTTCTCTTTCATGTACTTCATTTGCTTCCTTAACAGTTATTCACACTTGGTGTAGTTGCCAATACACCCCGGTGTGCCTGCTTCCCTTCCGCAGACTCACCGGCTCTTGTTGGTGTACTTCATTTCTCCTGCAGCAAGCCGGTGGTGCTGGTTGTTCTGTGTCTCCTTCAGTTTTGCCGCCTTCATCCCCCGGCTCTTCTGCCTCTTGCGGCTCCTACTGGGCTCTTCTGCCTCAAACACTGCCTCTCAACCCCTGTGAACACTCAGGAGCCCTGTGCCGGCAACTGGTGTTCCTGCAGCATGTTCTTTCTTGTGGTCAGCTTTCCTTTCCGTGTTCCTTGAGCCGATTGGCTCCACGGCATTCTCTGCAACCCCACAGTCTCTCGGTCCGTACCGTGAGAAGCAGCTCTCTCCGTCCAGCAGCGTGCCTAAGTCAGCTGCTTCGGCTGTTTAATAAATCTCCCTGCCAAAAGTATGCGCTCACAACAACTAGAGTGCAGCTTGTATTCTAGGTCTTCTTTGCTCGGCTGCTCATCATCATCCCAGTATTTGTGTGTTTTTGGAACGGTAGTCCATTCTTGATGATATGTATGTAAAGTCTGGATAAGTGTTCTTTAAGGGTAAATCAGATCTGGATTAATTGTAAATAGGGTCTCGGAAGGTGTTTTCATGAGTCTTGGAGGGTAAGTCAGATTTTGACAGCTGACATACAGAAAATGTTCAGTACCCTTCCTAAGCGGATGTGGGGAGGTGTAACAATATGCCATTAAGGCATTTGACATGGATGGGGTATCCTCAAGAGAGGAAGGGGAATACCATGCTTTGCACCATGGTGACCTGATACTCTCCCAGAGGTTGTCTCCCACCATGAGATCCTCCCTCATATAGCCACCCCCTGGGTCAGGATCAGGTAGCGGCTATCGATCCCTGGCCACATGGGAGGAGGTCACCGCTGGGAAAGGAGTGATGATGATTCTCACTTTATAAATCCCACTGGTTCTTATATACACCATTGCTCTGACTGCAATAATGAACAATAAACTGTATCTGCTCCACAGAAACTCTTTCTGTTAATTGACTCAAAGAAAACAACATCCTTTCAGCTTTTTCCTGATCATTTCTCCCCCGTCCCTGCAGTAAAATACAAGTTCCCATCACATGCAAATTGTTTAACTTTAATAGGCTTTATTTTTCAGATAAAGTTCAATCATAATTGCTTTATAAATACTGACTCGCTAAATGCTATAGAACTAATTGTTAAAATTATAAGCGTACTGTTGATTGTTTACTCTCCATCATTATTAAAACTGAGCTTGGAAATGCAAGGGGGACAGAAGCCTTATATGATCAACAGTTTTTGCTAAGCATTGCTGCATTCTTATCTGGTGGTGTTTGAAGGTAAGCCAGGCAATCCACGCATGTGAGTATGGCTTCATTCAGGAAATATGTGTATACTGGCATTAAAAAAAAACATTGCTCGAGAGCTAAACCGTAGTGAGTTTCCACATGTAGAATGAATGCACTCAATGTTTATTAAATGTTCTTGTTTTTAATCTTCAGATCGCTTATCAAAGGGAAAGTAAAATCCTCAAAGCAGAATACACTAAGCTCTTTGTCTTAGCCAAAGAGACCACAAAGTGGCAATATCGTGCTGTCCACTTGTGTCCATGAATGTTAACCGAGACTCCCGATTAAGAGCATTCATGCACTTGCCCCATCTCTGTTCCCTGATGTTCCTGTATCATCCTGCTAGAGTCCTTTTCTCGGCTTCTCATTTTCTTTTGTCTGTTCCTCACCCTATGTGTGCTCCTTTATTTGCTTCAGTATGTCTCTTCCTAATATTGTCTGTCTCTTCCTCATATTGTGAGTTATTTCCATGGTTCGGGTGTTAATTTGATTGTACAATCAACTATTATTTGGAGCTCTGGATAAAAGTGCTATATAAGATTTGTAAAAATGAAATCAAATAAACAGTTATCCAATCTTTACAATATAACCGCTTTGTTTGGATGATTAAACACATGGAATGGATTTAGCTCTTGAGGATAGGAATTACTTGTCAATTAAGGTTTCTTTGAATGTGCAATTCTGCTCTGGTTATTCTTAGAGTTCTTAGCATGGTTCCCATGTTCATTGTTACTGTGGTCTCCCCCCCAATGCAGGAAGTAAAATAACCTTTCACATTTCATGAGGATGGCTCAAAAGTTCCATCTTATCACTTTTACTGCTTAAACTTCACTTGTTATTATTCTGTGTGCTTCTATCATGCTTTTTCCAAGCATTTTACACATTTAGATGAACTCGGCACAACAATGGACGAAATGTAGGATGGATAACCAACAATACAGAACATAATTACAAAAGATAAGATCATTTCTTTTTTGCAAAAGAGCATGTCTTCCATCTTCATAGTACACTGGTAGTATGAAGATGGAAGAGAGATGCTATTCTTAGCAGATCGACGAGCGAAGGTAATTATTGATGTTTTTGGCGGCTAAAGTGACCACAGCAGAAATGCTACAAGGCTGCTGACATAGACAGTATATGGAAGCCTCACGCACAGCATGCAAGATAAAACACGGTTTGGCCTTTTTTGTAGGCATGGGAAAGTCATTTTCCAGGCACTCCCATAATAGTTACTACGTGGCCATAAAATGGCAACAGCTGGAAAAGGGTGTACGTGTGACGATTTTATCTTCTGCTCTGCAGGATTGCCAGGATGAGTAAAGGCTAACGCGCCCACTCGGCCCTCACACATCTTCAAACCAAGAGCGAACACAATCATAAAGGTAAAACGGACACAGTCAAGATACCATCTTTGCCCTTTGTGGTAACGTGGCTATACTCACAAAATGGGTTTGATTGTGGTTCAGTAACAACCCAGACAGCTTAATATTACAGTCCAAAATAAAGGAATTTCCAATCAAGGTTCTATACAAATATATACTTTAATCAAACACACCATGTACAATAACTAACTCTAAAACACTGAAAACCCCACCCCTGTTGAAGGAACACAGAATATGCAAAGACAGAAGAGATGCAGCACTTTGGGTAATGATACAGGGTAAGAAACCAGACTTAAAAGGCCACAATGATATGTTTTGACCTTGCAAATATGGATTAAAATGACCTAGTCAGTCTCTAGGGCCCAAAGATAGACCGGGGGGAGGCAGCTACTAGTCAATAATACCTTTGCAAAGTCTTGGTGTTTTGACCGCTGTGAACCAGGCTTCTCTTCAGTTTGAAGATGCGGAAGTTACGGTAGTCCAGCAGCAGCAAGCTGGCATTTAGCAGTGGTCGAACGGAAGGCATCAGTGGTCTCAAATTGTTTGCTCGAGCTGTGCTTATCGGGCCGTCACCAGGTTCAGTTCTGGGTAATGAGACAGAGGAAGAAAAGACACTTAAAACACCAAAATGTTCAACAAGGACATATCTTCAGATTTAAGGAAAAGGGATTCTTGGGCATGAATGATGGGTGGCCTTGGGTTGGCTGGGTATTGGTGCGGAGGTCAAGGTGGGAGTAGATAATGGCAGCTAAGAGTGCAACATATGTGACAGGTTGATTAAATAGTCTTTTACCTTTTTCCACTATGGCTTAGCGTTGATAACCTCTGAAAGTGGAATACAGAAGTAGGTGCTTATTCATCATTTTTAGAGGTTATCAACTCTAAGCTAAGAATGTATGATTTGTTGAAGGCGTTACTGTCCGAGAGTCGGCAGATGCTGGCCACACCTCTAATACAGAGGCCTGAGAAGTGTGATTCTCTTATGGTTGCTCCCCATAAGGTGTCAAGTTTTTTAAAAACTTTTCCCGGTTGAGAATCATTCAATAGTATCATGGGATAATTTGTGACTTGCTTGGTCTGAGGAATTAGGAGTGGTTATATCAATGAAAGAATGTGAAAGCATGTGGAAGGTTCTGGTTAAGGCAAAAGTGGACCTGAATCTACGCTATATCCAACAGAGGACTTTGGGGCGTCTTTTTTGGACTCCAGATAGAATGAGTAGGTTTGGACTGAGCGATAATGATAAGTGTTGGGGTTGTTTGAGGGAAAAGGGCACCATATTGCATATGTTGTGGAATTGTACAAAAGTTAAGGGTTTTTGGAACAATGTCCTAGGCAGGGTTGACATGGTATGGAATATTGTCTTTCCAAGAACGCCATTAGACGTACTTTTCAAATCTCCTAGTTGTGTTCAGCACCTTGATTATGTGACGTTGTGTTGGGTCAATAAAGTTCTTCTGGTGGCTACTAGACAAATATTACATGTCTGAAAACTAGGAAAAAGCCATGCGCTGAAGAATGGTTGGTGTATGTGCAGCTCCTTTCACGCTTTGAGAAGATTAGATTTGGTAAATTGCACAGAGAAGAAGCTTATAATGAACAATGCAGTGTATTTAATGAGTTTTATGCTTGAAACTCAACCAGAGTAGGTTTTATTATGTATTACTCTTTAAGATGGGGTGGGATGGATGGTATGGGGGTTGATGTTTGTCGTGTCTAGTGTCTTATGTTTGTGTTTGCATTATTTGTACTTTTGATGATATTCTATCAAAGTTCTGTTTGACAATTCAAATTACTTGTGGATATTTCTTTTATTGTTAAGGCTGTTTTTCCAGTGCTTATTGCTTTGAAATAGTTCTGATTGAGTTGTGTTTGAGCTATTATCCTGGTGTGTAATTTTGTTGGTATTTTATGGTTATTGATAAAATAAATAAAGTGTTAAAAGATCTAAAGATAGCGGAGGATCCCAGTTGGAGATGGCTAGCTGTCATGATGCCTACCGCCGGGGAACCAGACAGGTCCAGCAACCACGGAAGCAGGCATCAAGTTATTTTGAGCAAGCCCAAAAACCCCTGCTGGGGGCTGTTTGGGTGCGGTCCTGGTGCCTATGGCGCCAGGCTCATATGGAGAGTCAGTCCTGGCGCCATAGGCGCCAGGCTCATAGAGTAGAATTTACCTGATGCAGACCATGCTGCAAGCTTACCTGATGCAGACCATGCTGCAGAGCTCCAAGCCAAATGAGGCTTGGAAGGGACTATTTTACCTAGGGTCTATTTTTTCACTCGGGCGGGGCTGGGGAGGAATACTTACCTGGGACTACTTTGGAGGCTATTTAAACCACGCCCGAAGAGCAGCACACGCTTCCCGGTGTTCAACATCCAGCAGCGTAACGCTCACTGTGTCTGCAAGCCTGCATCCAGTCTTCTGCCACGCCCGCCTCGAGTCTGCAGCTCCTAGAAAAAGAGAGGAACAGAAGGAGAAGAGGTTAGAATAAGAGCAACACCTTTGATCCTTACCTGAATTCCGGATCCACCGCGCCTTCGAGCTGGAAGAAAGAAGCATTTTACGCGCGCCGCACGCCTGCTGCAGCGCTGAGCTAAACTCATCGGCCTTCGCAGCATCCTCACGATCCACCGCATCCTTCTACACGTTCCCGCCGCACTCTGGCACCTCAGGGGAACACAAGAACAGCAAAGGTGAGCCAAGGGAATAAACAGAGGCAATAGTAACTACCCCCATAGACTTACCTGATTACCGCCGGGGGTACTATTCCTCTTCACGGGTCGGCGCAGTCTCTATTGCATCCTCGCCGCACCCCGGCCCCTAAGGGGAACAAAAGGACAACAAGGTGAGACGAAGGGACAAACAAGGGGAACTCTTCTCACCACAATAGACTTACCTAATTTTATCGCCGGAGGCATTATTCCCCGAACTTCATATTTTCTCTCCACACCTGAATAAGGGAGCAAGCCACAGGTTACATTCTAGCCTTATTTTATTGAACTTTGTAGGATAAGCCAAATCCTTACCTGAACTTCATCATCTACCGCGAGGAACTCTTCGCTGGGGTCAAGCTGCAAGCTGCAAGGAATCTGACAAGAGTGAAAGTCAGACATGTGAACTCTTACGAACTACATACTTTTCGGAGTCAATATTGTTCTGGAAATCACCAATTCCTTCGAGCCAGTAAAGCAACTGGTTATCAACGCGCCCCTGCGCTCAATGCAGGATGGAGAGCTCATCTTTTCAAACCATCAGGTGAGACTATAAGAAGGGACATCAAAGGTGATCTGTGGTGCAACAGCGGGGGTGAGGGGATTTACGCTCAACCCCACGGGTGGTTAATTCCCTTTCTCCATTTACAGAAGAATATTCCTACGGGCCAAGCAAACGAAGCTAGGTGGGCCAGTCCAGTCCGTCATCTTGGCCCTACGCGTCACATTGGTGGAGACCGCAGCTGTCCAGTTCAGATCGACGCCTCTGTGGGAGCCAGGTGAGCGTAACACTAGCACTATCATTATGCAAATGCAACTCACAGTTGAAATCCCTAAAGCAAAACCTTTAATTATAATTCTGATTTAGTAGTATTATCCTGGAATTCCTGTGGTCACGCCCATTTGACCTCTTCCCCAGAATTCTGCGCCAGACTTAAGAATAGTAACATTATTTGCATCCAGGAAACTTGGATGACATCCGCGTTTCACCTAGACAGATTTTACCTATGTTACGAGCTGGCGAAGAAGGGAGCTAGGGGACTACCTTCGGGCAGAATTTTAACAGCTATCAAGAACGGAGAGGGCATGCATATAGTTGATACTTTTTGCATCCTGCCCTGTGTTTTAGCAGTTATTGTGGAGGATCAATCTTGCATCTTCCGCCTTACAATCCTTATCCTAAACTTCTATTAGAGCCCTTCTTTAAATTTTCTAGAAACAATTAGAAAGATAGATTAATTTAATTATCGAAGCAATTATCAAATATAGAGTGCTCCAAATTCTGGTAATGGGTGACTTAAATGCTGATATACCATTTGTTCCCTTATTGGACTTGCTGCAAGAGCCAGAACTGGGGCTCCTGACATCTACACTGGAGGGAGGGAAAGTCCAGATAACGCATGCACCTCTGGTTAGCTCAAGGTCTGCAGGTTCAGATTTGGCACACTCATTTTGTAAACTGGGGCTTATCCTCCACACTAGACCCAGACATACTGGACTGATGGCTCTCGGGCATCAATTATTGATCACATCATATGTCTCAATGTTTCTTCGATGCATGTCACTCATTTACCATCAACGATTCCCCCTTGAGTGATCACCGCATTTTGGAAGTTGTGTTACGGGTTGACTTGGAGAGGCCACCCCGTACTCTATTGCACCTCAATCTGGAGTTGAATTGTTCAAAAACCAGAAATACCTGTCATAACGGGAATGTGATCAAAATCAACATGGTTTTTCTTTCCGACTTTCATAGTTAACCAATAGATCTGAGGCGCTCCCTCTTTACACATGCCAATTTCCCTTTGTACGTTGACACACTAATTGCTAAATCAATAAAGGTTAAGGGTAGACAATCATCTAAATCTACCCACTTTCATGTCTATGATAATTTAGTTAAGTTGCACAAAACTGCATGTAATAGGGAGGTAAGAAGGCTTCAAAACAGCGGCCTATCTTGGGAACTAAAAAGGGTTGCAATACGGAAACCGAAGCAAAAATTGGATCAAGGGCCACAGGTTGCTCATGTTTCAGGCAGACAAGGAATCTATGTTGGAATCACTGAAAGAAGGTTCGCCTCATCAATTATGGCGCTTGATTAATGCCAATGAGTCCTCCCTAGTATCCGCCCAATCTAACAGTATTTCGGAACAAGCTTGGACAAGCCATTTTGGCAGCCTATTTGCATCTAGAAAGCTGTCGTCTGATATCTTGGATTCCATCAGGAGTAATGATTGAAACTGTCATTTCTCAGTGGCTGAGACAACAAAACAAATACAAAAGTCTAGCTCGTCAAGAGCCGCCAGACCAAATTGTTTGGCGGATATTATATTGAAGGCTAACCCAGAAATATGGGCTTTGGCTATGTTGTTTTCAGATCTGGGTAAACTTAGACTAATTCTTTCAATATGGCGCTTGTCATACATTGTGCCAGTATATAAAAAGGGGGATAGGAGTCTTCCACTTAATCACCCACCGATGGCCTTGCTCGATGCAGACTCAAAAATCTTTGCCAGGCTTGTGCTGAAACAATTGGAGGAATGGTCCGAGCAAAATTCTATTCTGTCGAATAACCAGTTTGGCTTCACAAAGGGGGTGGGAACTGAGGTTGGTGGACTAATTGTTGCATTGCTGCAAGAGAGAGCCTGGAATAAAATGTGCCACCCCAATATACATTGCAGCTATGGACTTGTCCTTAGCTGTTGGTCTTGTAGATCGAACCGTACTATGGTCTAAATTATTGGCTTTATGGATCCGTGACAAATTCTTAACCAGAAGTTGACATGAAGGCTCTTTAATACAGGTCCGACTTAATAGTGACAGCCTTCTTTCGTCCCTGATTAAAACCCTGAACGACCTCTGGCAAGGATGTATTTTGCTCCAGCTCTTTTTAATTTATATGTGTCTGATGTTGGAGTAAATTTGATTAATGCTTCTTTCATTTCACCTAAAATTGAGGGGGTAAGGTGTGTTGGTGGGCCTACGCTGACCATTTTTTGCTTATTGATTGTACACCTTGTAATTAATGCACAAAAACCAGTGATTATGCATTTAAGTAATTGAGAAAAAAACGACAGCATATAGTTGGTTTCTGAATAAAGAAAAACTGGCATTAAGGGCTTCAGTGAGATACGTGGGATTTCCATTGTTTGACAAACCCATGAAAAGGCAATTTCAGGACTTTTTACTGGAGAAGACCAGTTGTTTGATAGCACAAATGAGGGTAGTTGAATGTAATTACTGTGCATACTCTCAGTCCCCTCTCCTAGGTTTTGACAGGCTTAAAGTTATCCCCAAACTGTGTTATGGGTTGAAGGTGTCCCCCCCCAAGTTTGAAAATTGATCTGTCTAAGATAGAGTCTAGAATCTGGAAAACTATAATGTATTGCTTAACAAAGTGTATTCCGTTAGCCGCACTGAGATATCAACTGGGCCTCGAATCCGTTGCCAGCTTAGTAGAATGGAGGCTCCTTTCTTTCAATAGGAAACTTGTCATGGAGACAGCAGTAGTCTATATTTGGATTTGGGAACAAGGTTAAGATTTGGGAGTCCGGGCTCTCAATGTATGTCCAACCCATCAGCTGTGTGCCAAACTTCATTAGAAAAGGTTGGTTTGACTAGAGGTACTCTAATATATAACCCAATGCGTGTTAAACTGTTTTTACAATATACATACTGGGCTGAATGCAAATTATGACTAACTAAACTTTATCATCAACTGATTTCTCATTATAAAAGTTTTATGCACACCAGAGTCCTATCTTGTATGTTTTCCTAATAAGGTGAGGCGTAACGCTTAGATGAGATTCAGATTCATCATCTTACTAACGGGGAAAATTGTGGAGATTCGAGACCATCTGACTCGATGATCAGCTCCCTGTAGATTCTATAAGCAAAAAATGTTCCCGAAACTCTTAGACACCTTCTTTTAGAATGTGCACAATGAGCACTATTCATGTCTCGAGTTTTGGGAAATTTGTCACTAATACAGAGAGAGTTAACTTAGAATCTTTATGGTGGGATATGTTGTACGGTACTTCGTTTTCCCTCAAGATTGCTATTGTGCGGTTTTTGTGGGCTAATTCAACTGAACCTTCCATCTTCAAAGATGTAATTTTGCCTCCTCTAACTCAAGAGTTTCTTAGTTCTACTTTCCTTTAATTTCTTATACCACTTGTAATATTTTATTGGATTTTCAAACGCTTGTAGGTATTTTACAATGCTCTTATTTGATGCTTGAAAAGCGGTATAAGTTCATGGAGTTCTCCTTTTTCAGAAGTTTGATTTTTATTTATTCAGAAATGTCATTGTTAGTATTATTTATTTATTTTTCTTCTGAACGTAATCTTGCATTTTCATGTATTGGAAACAGTGTTAAATATGTAGTTGTGTTTTTGTTTTAAAATTGGAAATATTGTATAAGTTTTTTGGATGGAAAAAACCAAAACAAATAAATTAAATAAAATGAATCCCAATTAATCCTGACCTAAGAACAATATTTGTGTACCTTGTTTTAACATAATGCTATAATTGAGCTATAAAAAACAGTACAGTGCAAAAGAGAAGCAGGAAAAATAGTTTGGCAATATCACTATACCTATCTTTCTTTCCCATCTGCTCTCCCCTTTCTATCCTATCCACTTCTCCTTCACCTTTCATCCCCCAGTCCGCTCCTTCAGCTCTCCCTGGCCACCATCCCCATGTACCACCACTCCCATCCACGCCACTCTATCCACACCACATCTTCTTGGCCTGGCTAGGAAGAATTGAAGATGACTCCTCCTACTCTGCCAGGGCTGAGAAAAGAGTGCCCCAGTCCTTATTCCATCTCAGATGGTGTGCGCTGAACAATACCTTGCTGAACACTGCAGCTTCTCCCATCAGGGTACAGAGGAGGTGCTGTGGTCCCACCATTTTGCTGTGAAAGACCAACTCCCTCCTCCCCCTACCGAATACTGAAGCAAGGAATAGGATATTTTGTTTCTTACAAAATGGCATTTTGAATGACAACTTGTATTTTTTGTTGCAATTTTGCAGCACATTAAAATTAAGTTGAGAATGTGAAGGAGTATTAACATGCAGGAGAGAGTGCCAGAGCAGGGGTAGCAAGATCAGGAAGCAGATACTGCTGGCTGAGATGTTTCCCTCCTGGTATCACTCCCGGTGTAGCAGGGAGGAGGGGCTGCTGGTTCCTTGCCACCCCCCTGTATGTCATTATCTGATAACATACTGTTTACATACTGTTTATAATATGCAATTGCCCATGATGACTTGACATTTCTACTTTGATTTGCTATTGAATGTCACAAATGTGTTCATAAATGTGACCTTATATTTTCCAAATAATGTTGTGTGTGTGTCTTCTTGGCGCCTATGACCATGCCGCTGCCCATCTATTACACCAAGTGAGGCTTTTATGGAATATCTCATGTTGCAAGGTTAATTACTTCCATGGTGTGATGCTGGAAATGCATCGGCGGGACAGGGCCTCTGTATCCTTGTCCTTTACTGCTTTTTATTGTGTGTTCTGTCTTGTTTTCCGCGCAGGAGTTCATGTGGGACTCCTGGCGGTGCAGCTCTCTTTTGGTTTGGTGAACGGACCCGTGGGATACCCTTATGGCACCCATGGGTGGGGGTACAACCCTGTGCCCCTAGTGTTTGTTTTTGGGCACCAGTGGGTGGCCAACAGAGCAGGGCATGGGCTGGTGGCAGCTCCATGCTGAATTTGACAGGTGCGCGTAGTATCCTCCATTATGGGATACCCCGGCCCTGCCATTGGGATCAGTTGATTCCTGATGGAAAACAAGATGGCCCCGGTGGCCTCTTGCTTTCTATTACCCATTACCTTGTTTTCCCAAAGTCCTGGGAAGCCCTGACTCTGTCCCTTCCCCCTGACTGGCTGTTGGGTGGAAATGCCATATATGGTGTTGTTGTGAAGGCCCGGCCAGACTAGCTGGAGCCTTCCTGGTGATGTATGTTGTGGGTACCTCCTGTGGCAGGGACCTGGGTGAATAGAGTGTGTGACGAATCTGCATTCTGTGTTGTGGGTGTCTAGTATCTGGTGGTTGACACAATGACTGAGACAACCCTGCCCGAAACCGGTATGAATGCAGCTTGGAGTGTTGAATGGCTCGGTACTTATCCCAATACACATAACTTGTTGTGAGTGTCTGGAGAGAAGTGAATGGCCTGAATACCTTGTGTGCCTGATTGGCTGCCTGCCTGCATGAATGCCCGTAGTCGTGATTGGATGCTTGAGTGTGACCCAGCGGAATGAATGGGAGATCAACAGTATATCTGGGGACCTCTCACTGCTAGGAATCGTGTTCAGAAGCTGAAGTCCACTATGACGAGTAATTGGAGTAACTGACGCTTGACCTTGAAGCCCTGCTGGATGAGAAGAATTGCTGTTACTCTCCTTCGCAATCTGAAAGCTGCTGTGTTTCCAAGGACTGACCCAGAGAGGACCTGGTAAGGCGCCCTCTTCCTGAGCTACGAGGGACCATCTTGCATAGCTGATCTTTGCCAATGCTCCCTGGTAGACAGACCTTCGACAGGCTGCCGACCCGATACGGGGACTGCTGCGGAACTCCAAGGAGAAGCACCCGGACGATCACCACTAGGAACAAAGCTGCCACTTCCCTGCCATAGTTCACCCTGTTCACCGTCGGACGTTTGACGACCCGTGACTCCTGCCTGACACCGAACGCCAAGTTCCCGACACCTCTCGACGATCCGTGGCTCCCGCCTGAAAGGGAGGCACTCAAGAAGGATTGGTCGGCGCATCGTCGGAGAACTCTACTCCACCAGGTACATTGGGGGGTAAAACCTTAATAGGAAGAAGTAAGACTATCGAACATTATATGGACTGGGCTTGTGCTATATATCTTTATCTACAGGTTGCCCAAGTGGGGGGATCTCCACACAGAACTGTGCCTAGTGGTAGGGGTCAGTATTCTGCCTATTGTTTCAACCATCCTACGTTCCTGCCTAATCCTATTGCTGGTTTCCTCACTTTAATGAGATTTGATAACTTTAGTGGTACCACTTTAGAATTGTATATATTTATCATTATTGACTTCCGAGTACAAAGTGCGTTATTGTGATCGTGTACATACCTTTGAATATTAATTATATAAAGACTGTGTTTTCAGTAATACAGTGTGCGGACATTCCTTTGTGGGGTTTCGGGGACATCACCTCCTGAGAAGCTAGGCCTTGATTGCTCGTCCATTGCTACCTTATAGAGAATCTTGGCTGGGGTCCGCTGTGCCTCTCCTCTACCACATAGAGAGCGGAAGTACAGGCACCAGTCTTTACACATGGGTACCTTATTTTGACAGGTAAATCACAGTAAATTAACATATTTGCACAGGATCACAAACTTTGGTTAAGTGGTAAAGCCAGAATTTGAGCACAGCCTGAAATTGAGGAACTTGACCACAAATGTTACCAGCTCAAATGAGTACATATCTGTGTTAAAGTTTGCTTTCAAACACCTACATTATACTCCATTGCATACAGATTACTTTAAAAATGTATACCTCGCATGATAAACCAACTGATAATGTATACATCATGGTAGAAAGGTTTTGATGAAAAAGAGCAAGAGGGTAATTTTGTTTTGAATCCTAAATTGCATGGAAGGGCCGCTCCTGGTTCACAATTTTGCAAAAGGATGCCCCCAGGCAATCTAAATTCTTTCCAGCAAGTACTGGAAAAGTAAACCGTACAGCACAGACAAAATCAACCTTTCTATTCATTGTTCCACTACGTGTCTGGAAAAGTGTAAATCCCTCCCACAATCAATAATTGTGGGAGCCAACTAAAATGGATTCCTTTGGAATCTGCCTGCTTTTACCTATAAATCTACAATTATACAGGGAAATTTCAAGCCCTCTGTTGCGGTAAACATATGGTAAAATGTTATTTTCAAGCACTGCAAAGTGGAAAATGTATCAGTAAATCGATTGTATTGCCACTTTTTCCACTTTGCAGGATTTGGAAAATTACCCCATATATTTGTAGCTTTGCTTTCCCCATCCTGGCTAGGACGCCTCCAAGCGCCAGCATGTAAATTAATGAGAACTTACAAGAAATCTCACACAGACACATAGTGAAATGAAATGCATGATAAGGTAATTGTTTCAAACAGCTTTTCTGTACCCACATACTTTCTATTAACCCAACAATACCACTTAAATAGTTTATGAAAACCTTTTATCGTTTTTAGAAAAATGTGCCACAGCGATTGTCACTGCCAGTTACTTTGTCCCATCTCTAATCACTCACTTGTAAATAATCGGCAGCTGATTCATGTTAAAAAGATGAGGCATTACCAGGAGGGACTGTGCATCCCTGGCTGACGTTTAGGGGAAAAAGGCAGAGCAGGGACCCACAATATACATGATGGATTCTGTTTGCATACAAACACTGCTTACAGTTACACAAACAGTGTGATGATAACAAGTCAGTACTTATCAGTTTAAATCAGGAACATGTCTTGCTGTGCAGGCTTTGCTTGCACACAAACAAAGATATAGACCCTCATTAGGACTCTGGCAGTAGCCGTGCCGGTAATTACTGGACTCAATGGGAATGTGGAGTCCTGATGCACCGACACCATTCGTGAATGGTGATGTTGCATCCGTCGAGGTCTGCTCGTGAGTGCCGGTACGCCCGCCATGCCAGACCTGGTGGGCGGAAAGGCACCCGCGAGCAGACCTCGTAATTTTCCGGTTCGGTAACAACGGTACCAGCAAGCTTACCGGTACTGTTGTTACCGGACCGGCAAGCTTGTAATGAGGCCCATACTCTATTTAGGTAAGAACCCCACTGGTAAGTTCTTATGAGAAGAAATGGACCTGGTCCATACTTGCTACCCTAGCCTTGACATGTTCAGGTTTGACTCAAGTCAGCGAGGTGCAGCTTGATTCCCTAGGTGTAGCAAGCAAGGCATCCACAAGGGGACATGTACACTTTCACCTAGGGAGACAATCTGAAACCAACAAGTATTAGCAAAGCAAACCGTTTGGGCTTTTGAGTACACACGGGATAGGCATTCGCCAGGCACTGCATTAAATGGACCACCGTGCCATAAGAAGGGAACCGCTAGAAAGTACTTGCTGTGACTGATGGAACCTGGAATGCAGGGGAAGGAATGTTTACATGGGATGGTGTATTAGGGTTCTGTAAAAGTCAGTTGGAGAGCTGTAACACAGTTTGGAGGTTGTGCTGGGGGTTGTTACCTGATCTCTTAATAAACTCTTTATAAAGCACTGTGTTTTGGCCGTGCTTTATATCAATGGCGACGAGCTGGGGATCAATAAAAAGGTGTAATACAAACCCCCAGCGCAATTCAATTACTTCCAACTGGTCCGCCCCTCCTGGAGGGTAGCTTGGGCAGAACGACAGGATATCTCGGTATATGTTCTGCCGAGCCTCCAGAGACAGCGTCGGCTATTGCGCCTCCAGGGTCTGGCGGAAGAAAAGCCGCTTTGCCACCCATTAAAAAGGTGGAAAGCCAGGGTACAAGCGGATTGCAAGCGCCCGCATCGCTGATCTCCACATGCATTGAGAGCACCACGGGGGCTGCTGCAGAACCCCTTTGGCCCCCAGAAACTGTATAACATCAAGGAGTTTTGTGCGCATGAGACTGTGGCACATAAGTGCCAGCGCGATTGAAGGGGCGAGGTCCTCCATCTTGAAGGAAAGGACCCAAGGACATGCAGCGATGTGCCACAGCCGATCTTGTTGCACGTTGCTGTGGCAATGCACCCTCCGCTAGCCCTATTATTGTAAGCCGACAAAGCCATGTCCATCAGTATTTCCGTTCCGCTCAAAAGAGAACACACTTTCTTTTTTTTTACTGTCCTAATATCAGTTACAAGAAAGGAACATGATAGTAAATGAAGTAAACGTAGCTGGTGCGTAGCGACTTAACAAACAGATTGAATTGTGTTCTGATCTCAAATTGGGAAGATGGTCATGCACTTTGATGGCATTACCCGGCCCAGTCAAAATAAAATGGAAGAACGTTTTTCTACGTTATAAAAAGGCAGCATGTGGATATGCAGTATCTACAGATAGAAACGTTTCCTTATTAATGCACTTTCTATGGTCTGAAGGTCAGAAAATGTACGACACCTTGCTGCCATTAATGAACCAGGAGATGGCAACGCTCCAAATGAATTTGAAGTAGCTTTACTGAAGTTGGATAAACCCTTCAATCCAAAAACAAACACTATCCTAGAATGCTACAACTTTGGACATGGAGAAAGTGTGGAGGAATATGGTACGGCCTTATGTCATTTGGCACTTTCTTGCAAATTTGGAGAAAAGTATGATGAACATATTGGGCATCAATTCATGATCCTTTGTAAATGTAACAAAATAAGAGAGGAACTCTGGCTAAAAGATGAGGTTCTGGAAATTGCAAGATGTGTTGAACAATGGCATGTGTAGCCACATTGTCAGAAGGAGAGAGCAAAGCTCTCAAAGATGATGTGTTAAAAGTGTCTGCGAACAGACTGAGTAAGAAGCCTAAGGAGAAATCGATCAATACAAATATCTTGGATAACAAAGGGGGAAATGGCAAGCAGCAGAAAGGAGATGACCCGGTGTGCTTTGGTGTACAAGTTCGTCACAGTTTGCTGCCTTTCCTAACTGTCCAGGTCACAAGACTGTATGTGCAAAGTGCAATAGGAGGGGGTATTTTGCAAGTTGCTGTAAAAACCTAAGAAACTGTTGTATGTTGCTGAAGAGGCAGCTGGTTCCTCAGATGATGAGGAGGAACCTACAGTAGAGAATATTACAGTGAATATCATACAAATTCCAGAAGATGATGAGTGTAAATATCTGTATGCCTGTGTGAGAGTGAATTGAAGGGAATTCTCTATGATGGATGACTGTTACGTTCACCTGGTCTCTACGGAGGCGTTGGGGCACGGCTGCAGCCCTCCCTGGACTTGAATCACCTCCCTTCAGGCCTCTCCCTCAGTAGAAAAGCTGTGAGCGGTGGTACATGGTGAGACTGCTCCTCTGAATTCTGGAAGATAAGCTCTCTGTTCTGCTACTTCTGGCAGCGGCGCATCGAATGGGATCTAGTTCCTTCACTGATCCCTGATAAGGATTAGTCCAATCCAGCTGCGACTATCCTTCTCCTTAAGATTGGTAAGTCTTTCTTGAGCTCTTGTGATGCCGTTTGTTCTGTTTAATGTCGTTATATGTTGCTCCTAATTATGCCCGCAATAATGTCTCTGTTCTGTTTTCTTCCCTTAGATGGAAACGCAGCCTAGATGCATCTGTGAGAAGTCAGACGTGGCCGGAGGGAAGATGGAGGCTACCACAATGTTGGACAGCAGGTAAGCAAAGGTTTAAGGTAAAGCGCGAGGTATGGCGAAGCGCAACCTTAAACTGTTTTTTCAATGTCTAACCTTGTCTTCTGTTTCTCCTTGCAGGCGCTGCTGTGGACAACGGAGCGTGTCGTGCTGCGGTGCCATGATGAAGATTTCGGCGTTCCGGAAAGTGTAAAGATGAATACTTGGCTGTACCGGTAAGAGCAGCTTCCCCCAGTTGGTAAGCATGCTGGCAGGAAGCAGGATGTCCAGGAAGCAGGATCTTCAAAGGTAAGTCTGACCTTTAGGCGACGGTGACCGTTACGCTGCTTGCAAGTGCAGAATACCGTGAGGCACTGGCCTTAAGAATGAGCAGCTTATATAGCTGAGCTTCTTGGACCACGCCAACCAGGTTCAGCCTGCCTGCCACTCCCGGAAGCAATCCATTAGCAGCCACACCCAAGAATACACTTGGGACTGCTTAATGAATAGAATGTTCAGGTTAATGCATTCTGCTTAATGATTTAAATGTTCAAGGTTAATGCATCTGCTTAATGGATGGAATGTTCAAGGTTAATGCATCTGGAGTGCTATGTCCATAATGAAGGCTTTTGGTGTCAAATGGATGTTCTTGTTTACCTTTGTTCATGAGTTTGGTGCCAAAGGCGCCAGGACAGTTTCCACCCAGGTCTCCTGTGCATGCGACCGCAGCATGCCTGTGCCCCTGACTTCATGACCATGACACTGACTCAGGAACAAAGATATCGCTAATGCCTAAAGATGTTTTCGAGTGAGTGGTGGGTGGAGAAATCAAAGAAGTGAATAAACCAGATATAAACCTTGGTGGTTATAACATGGACAAGATAGAGCTGCTGGGTTACTTTCACGCTCTGTTGGTCTTCAAAGGAAGATATACACAAGGAAAAGAATATGTAACAAAAAAGGATGCAACACTCTTGGGATGGTGTGAGCAAAAGAAGGTATGAATCAGACTTGATCCAAATGTATCTGACCAAGTTTTACAGGCTAGAGATGGGTCTGTGCCTGTGTGCGAAACATTTCACAAGGTGTTTGAGAATGGTGTTGGAAAAATTGAAGGGATGAGATATCAAATAATACTCAAAAGAGTTTGTAATCCCATTGCTGCAGAACTACCGTCTGTGCCACTGATATTGAGAGATGGTGTGAAGAGTGAACTTGTGAAGTTGCAGAGGCAGGGTATTATTGAGAGAGCAGGGGGAGTACAATTTATTTCCCTGCTGGTTGTGGTGAAGAAGCCGATGGGGGAGCTGAGGCTCAGCGTCGATTTGTGAGAATTGAGAAATGCGTCATAGTGGATAGGCACCCACTGCCAAACATGAATGAGATGTTGACTTTGATTGGGAGAGGGATTGTACTTTCAAAACTGAACATGGCTTCTGCATGTCATCAGGTTGAACCTGAAGAGGAGAGCAGGAAATTGACAGCATTTGTAACTCATGAGAGAGTTTTTCAGTTTAGAAGAATGCCATTCGGGTTGGTGTCTGCTTCCTCCATGTTCCAGAAAGTGATGGATCAATTGTTTGGTGGAATGAAACAGGTATTTTTCTTTCAAGACAATATCCTTGGGTGTGGCAAAAGTGAAATTGAACACAATGAGACTTTAGACAAGGTATTTTGTCTATTCTGGAGAAGAAGGGAGTGTCCCTGAGAAAGGATAACTGTGTGTTCAAGAAGGAGAAAGTTGAATACCTGAGTCATGAGTTTTCCACTGCTGGCCTAAAACCAACACTGCTGGCCTAAAACCAAAGGAGGAGGTGGTGAATGATATAAAGAAGGTTGTGAGGACGGAGACGAAAGGGGAGCTCAACTCCTTTTTGAGTATGATTGAGTTCTATCAACATTGTGTGAAGAATTTTGCAGATAAGGTGAGTGAAATGAGAAAACTCTTAAAGCAAAAGGAAGAGTTTGTCTGGAATAGTGCATGTGAAAAAGAGTTTGGTTGCATTAAGGAGGAGATTGATTTGGCAGAAGCATTGAATTGTTGTGACACAAGGAGAAAAAGTGTTATCAGAGTGGACGCCAGCGATGCCAGAGTTGGAGCAGTTCTATCCCAGATTAAGGAGGATGGAAGGGATGAAATAATTGCCCATTCCTCTCTTGTGTTAATGGGGCCGGAAAGGAATTATTCAGTATTTGAGAAGGAAGCATTGGCATGTTATTGGGCAGTTGAAATGTTCTATGGGTTATGGAATTCATTATTAGAACTAACCATAAGTCTCTGAAAGCCATATTTGAATCTAAAGGACTCAATAAAGCATCAAGAAGAATTACGAGTTTGGTATCGAGATTACAGTGTCATACATTTGACATGGCGGAAATTGCAGTAGGTGATAATGTCCTGGCGGATCATCTGTCATGCCTAGGAGAACAGATGGAGGAGCAAGGTGAGCCTGAGGGTGTCACAGATATGGTATATCTGAATTATGATGGAATCATATCAAGGGGGTGTGGTTGGAGGCTATGTATCGGGTTGAGACAATACAAAATGTGAGACGCTATGTTGAGTGCAGATGGCCGCCAAGCGGATTATTAAACCAAAGTGAAAGATCATTATGGGAAGTACGAGATGAGTTGTCTGTTGTGAGTGAGCTGTTATACCGGTGGGAGCATGTGGTTGTACCACTGGATATACGAATTATTGACCTAGCGCATGAGGGTCTTGGTGGAATTAAGTTTGTTTTGAGGTGTTATTATTGGTGGCCCGGCTTTGACCGTGAGGTGGAAATGAGATTGGACGGATGTTTGGAATGCAGGAAGTCTGGGAAAGGTGAGGTGGCGAAATCACAGCCTTTGGTGGAAACGGGTGTGCTGAGTAAGGTGTGGGATGATTTGGCTGTGGACATTTTGGGAGCGGTGGAGATGCAGAGCGTTTGAGGAAAATACATTATTGTTTTGATTGATTTCATGTTGAGATGGGTGGAATATAGAATTGTGAGGGAAACTCCTGGTGAGAAAATTGGGGAGTTTTTACAGGAGATATTTGCGAGTGAAGGTTTACCCGGTAGCATTCTCAAAATGGTCCACAGTTTGTTGGAGGATACTTTCAGGAGTATTTGCGGAAATGCTGCATAAGAGAAGGTTGTCCTTATACCATCCAGAAGGAAATGGGGTGGTGGAGAGGATCAACAGGTGCATCATGGAGGCCATGAGGATGGCTGCTGTGTGTGGTAAAGGCAGGAAATAGCGGTTCAGAAAGATTATATGGCTTGCAAATGTCTCCGTATGTGGAGATAGAAATGCGTCTTTTTGAACTGATGAGAGGCCGCAAGGCGAGCAAGAGAGTCAGACTGTGTTGTGGAGGTTCTGAGGGAAAGGATGAAAGAGAGGAAGGAAAAGTCAGTCACAAGATAGAATGAGAAAAGAGGGAAGAAAGAGTTGAGCGTTGTGTGTTGTGATTGGGTGAGAATCAAGAAAGGAGTGGTAAAAATGAAGGGTGATCCTTTACACTCTGAGCCTGTTTTGGTGGAGAAGGTGTTGAAGGGTACTGTGAGAGTGATGAGGGGACAAGTTTGGAATACGAATAGGATCACAAAGGTGAAACACTGTAGGGTTGGTGGAAGGAGGGGAGATGGGTTGTGAAGTACTTACTGTGACTGATGGAACATGGGATGCTGGGGAAGCAATGTTTACCAGGGATGGTGTTATTCAAGTCCTGTAAAAGTCAGTTGGAGAGCTGTAACACAGTGTGGAGGCTGTGCTGGGGCTGTAACCTGATATCTTAATAATCTCTCCTTATAAAGCACTTCATGTGTCCTGGCCATGCTTTATATCAAGTACCTGTGCATATGATGTCATTTTCTGGCAAATAACTGTCCAATACTCATACACCCGCCAAATGCTTGTTTTAGACAGGAGTCCAGTGCAAGTAATAGGAGTGAGGACGCACACATTGCTTATAAATCAACTGGATGAATACATACATTATTAAGAGATTTTTATTACAGCAGGCAATTAAGTCATTAAACCCTCAAAAGAAGGCTTAGAAATAACACTAGCAGGTCCTATACAGCACAGAGTTTGGTGTAACTTTGTGACAGAATTAGCTCTAACATTATCTAAGAGGGAATGTTTCATCAGGGAGGGGCAGGTAGTTGGTGAAAATGCCATAAGGATTACAATGGCAATGGGTGAGTAAATTATCAAATGCGCCCATACCATGTGTGTTCCTCCTAACATCCCATCTCCATCCTATCTTTGTTCCAATGTAATCATGCTGGCTTACACCTAATAGCCTAATTCAAAGCCTTGTATCAAATCACATCTTGACTTTACCTCACTCTCACCTCCAGAATTACATTTTTCTTACTGCCAACCTTATGTTTTCACTTCTACACAAATAGTTAATGCAACAGACTATATGCCATGGATTTAATGCTCAGCCATTTAATGCACCTGCTGCAGAAATCTTCATCCAAGCATCATCTCATTTGTTTGATACAGTTAACCATTGTATAAAGCATGATGGGAATGGCAGTTATATATTTCCACAAAAAAAACATACTTTCCTTTACAGAAATCCACTTAAAAGGTTTGAAAAAATATCCACCTTGTAACTGAAGGTTTGGAAATGTAAGATGCAGTGCAGTTAAAAAAAGCAACACAGTGGCCCTCATTACAACTCTGGCGGTAGCCTTGCCGTTAAAAACGGCACGGTTGCCGCCGGAGTTGCATTTTTTCTGGCACCCATGAATGGGCAACAACCGGATCATGCTGAGTTAGGCGGACCCGGTACTTGCCCATTTTCGGGTGACGGAATCGAGGGCCTCCTCATCTCCATTCTGCCCCATAGAGCTGAATGGGGATGGGGACGTTGGACGCACCGGCACATCTCTGCATGTGCCGGTGCATCCAACGTGCTCTGCTCTCGGGTGCCCTTACACCCGCCAGGAAATACCTGGTGGGTGAAACGGTTCCCGCGAGCAGAGCCCGTAGTATGGCGGTCCTGTAAGTACGGTACCGGCATGCTTACCGGTACCATCCTTCCCAGACCGCCATGCTCGTAATGAGGGCCAGTATCTTGCTAGGTAGTTGTAGAGAGCCTGTTTGAGCCAGTGTGCTACCTCACTTAGAGTTGTGAAAGGCCCTACTGCTCCCTGGTAATTGATTTTGTTTTCATGGCTATGAGGCATAACACATTGTCCAAGGCAAGCAAAGAAACCCTGGCCAGGCCTCCTACAGTGCAGCCCCTCAGAATGCTAATCTCACGTTTCTCGTGAAATCCCCCTGCCTGCAATCCCTCCTTCCCGCTCTCCTTCCCCGGGACCTAGTGGTGATTAACAATACTGTTAAGGCCTCCTTTCTAGAGAGGAAAACTTCATTGCGTCCCAGCTAGATTTTCACTTTATAAATCGCATTGGTTCTTATATCCATACCTTGCACCGACTGCAATACTCTTTATCAGGAACGATAGACTTTATCTGTTCCACGGAAATACCTTCTGTTGATTGAATCAAAGAAAACAACATCCATACTCTGCTTTATCCTGATCATTTATCCCCCTTTCCCTGCAGTAAAATACCAGTGCCCATCACATGGAAATTGTTTTACTTTTTTCAGATAAAGTTCAATCATAATTGCTTTAATGGAACACTCGCTACCGTTAAATGCCACAGAACTAATAGGGGAAATGACATGCTTACTGTTGATTGTTTACTCTTCATCATTATTAAAATTGAGCTTGAAAATGCAAGGGGACAGAGGCCGTATATTATCAACAATGTTTGCGAAGCATGGCTACATGCTTATATGGTGGCATTCAAAGCTAAGTCAGGCAAAGCATTTGAGGGGGACTTGCTCCCTGGTCTACCTGGTGGAGCTGACCTACTTCCAGTACCCCGCTGTGAGGTCTAAGGTACTGATAAATTTGGCAATGCCTAACCAGTCAAGCTGCTCTGCTGCCCAATATATGGATTATGCATATGTCTTCATGACAGAATTGGTCTACCTGCTGGAGCTGACCTACTTCCAGAACCCCGCTGTGAGGTGCATATGTCCTCATGACAGAATTGAGCCCGCTGTAGTACTCAAAATAGCAGACTTCCGTTTTCTTACTAGTTGACCTCTTAGGAACCAGTACCACTGGACTACCACTGGGGTAACCCAGGGGCTGTGGGAAGGCTCATTCACCCCTAAGTCCAACATTTTATGGGAGCCCATTCTCCTGGTGTCCTTTACCTTGTCGGACATTCAGTAAATTCTGCTCTTCACCGCTTATTGTCCCTAGTGTTTATATCATGGATGCACCAATCAGTTTCACCTGGAGTCAGCAAGAGAAGACTTACATACTGGCCCAGAAGCTGCTGGCAGTCCCACAATTGTTGTTCCCTCAGGTCAGGAGATTTGAAAACGCACTAGAGACCAATTGGTGAACTCTGCATGCAGCAAGTGTTTGAAGAGTCTGTCTCCTTCTCAGTCTCATTGTCCATCACGAGATCCATCACCAAGTCTGTGTCTGCCTTTGGGTCTTTGTATCAATGAGTTAGTTAACCGTGCTGATCCTTTCAAGCACCACATAGGGCCCAGTCCACTTATCATGAAGGGCACTGGACTCCATAATCCAGACCATCTGTCCTGGAATATACTCTGTCACTGTAGCCTTCTGGTCACAACAGTTCCTGACTGGAATTCAGATTTTGAGTGCTCAGTTCTCTGTACTTGGTAATCTCAGGCCAAGCACATAATCCACTATGTCGTGGGAATGAATTCTGGGATTGCCCTCCCATCCTTCCCACAGCAGGCTTAGTGGACCCCTAACAGGATGACTAAACATACACTCCAAAGAACTAAATCCTACACCACTCTGTGGCACCTACTGGTAGGCAAAGAGAAGGCATGGCAGAAGAATATCCCATTTTCGCATCAGGTATTATTCAAAGTCATCTATCAAGCCCTTTATGGTCTTGTTGACCCACTCAAGAAGCCTGTTTGCCTGTGGGTGAAAGACTGAGGAGAACTTGTAAGTAACTCCACATTCATCCCACATACCCTTCATATATGTGGCTATGAAGTTTGATCCCCTGTCAGAAATTACTTCTTTGGTGAATCCCGCATGAGAGAATATCCCTATCACAGCTTTTGCCACTTTGATGCTTCTCAAGAGTTCAGCATTTGGGTACCGGTTGGCGTGGTCTACCATGACCTAAATGTACCGGTTCCCCGAGGAGGCCTGAGGATACAAGGGATCTACAATGTCCACGGCAATTGTCTCAAAAAGCTGCCCGACCACTGGTAGTGGAATTAAGGTGGCCTTTTTTGCCCCGCCGGAGTTACTGGATGCTTGGCAACTCGGGCAGGACCTTACAAACTCCTTTATTTGCACACTTATGTGGGGCCAGTAAAAATGGGCAGACAGCCTCCCAGCGGTCTTGGCCACTTCTAACAGACCTGCCAAAGAATGCCATGAGCCAATTCCAGGAGAATCCTCCTTTGACATTGGGGCACCACCAACATCCGGTAGGTCCCTGCCACAGGATTCTTGAGCTCAAAGTACAGGAGGTCATTCTCTGAGTACAACATGAACACCCAAGCAGATTTCCCCTCCTGGGCCTGTTTCACTGCCTGATCATGCAGATCTTCCAGAGTTGGACAGTTGTGTTGCACCTGACAAAAGTCAGCCTGGCTGAGACCTCCAGCTAAGACTATGGCACATAGCTCTGGTAGGCCCTTGAGGACTTAGACTACTGTATCCTCCACCTCAGGTTGTTTTATGCGTGTAGGCAACCCTGCAGTCCCTGTATCTGCTCCCACTGCGCTAGGCACCTCAGTGGCCACCAGGTCCTTTCCAGTTGTAACTGGTCTCTCTGTAGACTCTCGATCAGGACTAGGTAGCACCAGTCTTTCACCATCTTCAGCTGGTTGACACCTGTGGACCCATGACCTCGAGGGTTGTTGACTGGCAATCATTTTGGCATCAGGCTTGTCATTACCTAACAGACAGGCCACTGGAATTGCATCCTTGACAGCGTCGAGCAGTTGAGAGGTTTCACCCGTCCAGCTAAACAGTTGGCATCTGGTGAGGCCATCAAATTCCCTGGCTAATTTAGGAGGATACGGAAGAATCTGATCTTCGTGCACCAACTGTCGTTGGACAGTGGTGCTTCTCGCAGCAGTATCACAAAGAGCCGGGGCTTTGCTCCCATTTATGAACACATGGTCCAACAATATTGCTGTGTTAGGGGGAACTGGGGCCTCAACTGGGGCATTAGTGTACATTCGGCCAACCCCTAACCTATTCGGAATTCATCATCTATGATGCCCACACTGACATTTGCCACTTCCTCCATGAGGGTAGCACTAACTACGGCCTACTTTGGTCTTTCAGTGCAAGCTGGTTCTCCTCTTCTATGTGTTGTATCACCACATAGAAAACAACCTCTTGGGGAAGTGGACGCGGGTGCCCTGGTGCTAAGGATGACCTCATGCCTCCGTTCTGAGGGTGCTGACAAACCACATGTCAGGGATTTCCCTTCCTGCTAGTAGGGCCCTTTCTTTGTGGGGGACGACAGCCTGTGTTCCTGCCCTACTTTTGTTTACTTTTGTCAATTGCCTTGTCATCTGGTTTAGATGTAGTTATCTGAGCATTCTTCTGGACTCGAGTGCCTTCTTCTGGACTCGAGTGCTCCCTTGGGTCTGTGAAGCTATTGTTGGGATGCAAGTGCTACGTCCCAACAGTGGGAGAAGGTTCAGACTACGTACATTTTATTAGCATAGAGAGGTGGTAATTTAGTGTCATAATTTTGCCAGTATATTTAGCATTTCAGCACATGTGCTATTTGTTGTTAGCTTAGAAACACTTTAGAGAGAATCACACAGTGAAAGGAGGAGCAACAGCTATATTGCTAATAATGTTTAGAGTTCAGGACCGCAATAGTTTAAGGTCTTTGTAGCTAGCTTTAGTGAACTATGTTGTGTTGTGTTTGCATTTAGGAGAATTCCAAATATGTTGCTTTGGTAGTTGGTCAAAGGGTGGCTGATGTGCCATGTTGTGCAACATTTAGTAGGATAGATGTTTATGTTTAGTAACATAAGTGCTGTCAGGTGTGTTAGCAAGAGTTCTGCCATTTTGGATTAGGCCCAGTTAGAGGCTGCAGCTTCTGTCTATTAGAACATTAGGCTGCATTTTGGAGATTCTGTTTTGTTAATTTAATTAGATTATATTCTTGCTGCTCCCCATAGCACATGTTCAGACAGCTAAGGTCCCTGGATGGAGGAGGAAGCGCTGCAAACTTAGTAGTTAATGGTGCAAGGCCGAGCAGCCCACAGGAGTTGTGAACGGAATGCATTATATTTTGACTATTAGATTAGTGCAGCCGTTGTCAATGGCCATCTGGAGAGAACAACACATGGTGTTGAGATATTGTCAGAATATTGAACTAGATTGCGGTTATGCTGCCTCCATTTAGAAATGACAGGTTCATTGGAACTGCCTGTGTCCCAAGAGAGATAGGCAAGGATGTTCACTAGGAAAGCAACATGGGATTGCCAAGTTGCCTGGCCTCACAAGAAAGTAGTATCATGTCATTTTGTTATCACAGGGTATTGACTTCACTGTTCACATGAGTTCTGTGATTGGTCCATTTCAGGGGGCATGCACATAGCCAGTTATCGCAAGTTGTTTTGGTCAATTAAAAAATCCATTGCTTGAACAAGTTACCTGAATAGAATTGGCCAATAACAACAGAGCATTACCTGTTGCCTGCACAATGAGGTTAGTCACAGGGGGCTGTGTTCATGTTGTTACAGATAGGTCATTGACCATTGGGTTAGTACAATATAAGTGATGTTTAGATTTCGGTATAGGGGCTAGGATATGTGGGTTTGACTATTTGATAAATTTTGCATGTGTAGATTTTGCAGTTTTCTGCTATAAAACTGAAATGGGCATATCGAGCGAGCTTTCAGTTTTCAATTGTATGGACGTGACTGACACTCCCGACAATATTTGCATGTAATAAAACTTGTTGTTCTTGCGAAACGTTTACTCTTTATTAGCCCCTTGGATTATGTTTTATCGATCCATTTTTGGGCCTACTCTTGTCCAATAGATGCCGGTGTAAGTACATTTCACAATTTTTAAATATATACTCACATGCAATCAGATTGAACAGGCCCTCAAATGTGTCAACTGTTTTACCTGTAGCCCATCCATTCAGATATTTCAAAGATTGATGTGCAAACACCTCAAAGGTTTGCCATCCTTTCTTGGTGAGCTCTCTAAAGCTCCTGACGTACTGTTCGGGGATATTGCCGAACTTCTTGAGGATGACAGCCGTCCTTTTCTTATAAATGGGCCTCTCCTCAGGCAGTGTCATAACACAAAATGTGGGGGGCCCCCTGCGAGCCATGCTGAGGGCCCCCCCAACTCAGCAACAGATCATGGGTTGTGCCACACTCTGGGACTTGCACACTACGGTCAATCGACTACGTGAGAACCTGGGCATCACGGATCAGGCCCTGGAGTGGCTGACCTCCTTCCTCTTGGACTGCCTCTCCCAGGTCCAACTTGGTACCTTTCTCTCCATCACTTATCTCTACCTGTGACATTCTGCAGGGCTCTATCCTCTCACCCTGGTTTTTCAACCTCTACTTGGCCCCTTTGACCCACCTGATATCTACCTTCTCGTCTAATTTTCAGTTTTATGTGGATGACACTCAGCTTTCCTTCAGGCTCCTCTCCTCTCTCGCTCATTCCTTTCTGTCTATCTGTGATTCAGGATTGGTGCGCCTCCAATGATCTCTGCCTTAATGCCATTAAAACAGAGATCCTTGTCATTGGGTCCCCGACCCCTACTTTCCCTCTATCACTCTGGCCGTCCTCCTTGGGCCCTCTTCCTTCGTCTTCCTGCGAGGCGAAAAACCTTGGTGTCATCTTCGACTCCACTCTCTCTTTCTCCCCTCACATTCCGGACATCGCCAAGAAGTCCCACTACCAGCTGCTCCTCCTCAAAAGGACTCTTCCCTTTCCTACTTTGCCCCAGAAGCTCTGTCTCCAGAGCCCTGTTACTCTCTAGGCTGGACTATTGCAACAGCCTCTTTCTCAATCTGCATTCCTCTACTCTCTGCCCTCTGCAACTGATCCAGAACAGGACTCCAAGACTTATCCTTGGCCTCAAGCCCAAAGATCTTATCTCATCAGCCCTGAAATCTCTCCACTGGCACCCGGTGGCTGCAAGGATCAAGTTCAAGACCCTGTGTATTGTCCACAAGGCTTTCTCGGGTCAGGGCCCACACTACAGCCAACGCTGTCTTCCGAAATACCTTCCTTCCCGAGCCCTTCCCCGAGCTACCTCAAACTCTCTAAAGGTTTGATGGTTCTCCAGGCAGAGAGTGGGGCATAGATCTCTCTCCTCTGCTGGTGCCTCTCTCTGGAATGGCCTCCCTGCTGACCACCTGAAGTTCCGGAAGCAGCTCAAAACTTTCCTCTTCTCCTCTGCTTTCTCTCTCTCCCTCCCCTGCTGATCTACCTGACCTACTTGTCTGCTGTACCGACTGGTTGCTTGGCTACCCTCAGAGATCACTGAGTCCAGGCTCTTTATTGATCAGTCACCCTTGCACTGACTCTGGGCCTACAATGCACTTAGGGGCTGTAACTGTAACCCTAAAGTCCCTTGTTCTCCTTGCACTACCCATAGCCGCGCTGTCCTGGCTGCACTTACTCAGAGCATTTCTGCCTTGTTTTCCCCTCCCCTATTCCTTGCACTTCCCCCTCCCTTTCACCTTGCATTTCTCGTTCTAGCACTTGCACGTTCTGAATGACACAAGGCCTAGTAAGTTTTTTTGTCTTGTCCTCCCTCTGTCTTCCCACGCCTAGAAAGACTTGTGTACAGGCGTGTTATAAATAACCTAAATCATATCATTTAATTTGATCACAGATGCCCCAAAAAATATACAACGCCGCAGTAAGAAATGCCAAGACTACGGTGGCCATTTTGGATACCTCCCTTACATCTATGCCATCAGCGCTGGGTGTGGGGAGTGGTATTTCATGTGAACATCGTTTTCCTTGTGCGCATCCCTTTCGTCCAGTATTTGACTGGAACGCTCGGATGCCCCTACCGCACAACATCTTGCTCCCTGTGGCTTCTATGTTGATACCAGTGGAGAAGGGCCCTCTTGTCAACCCACCTCCCTTATGTCCATGGAGTTACTCCTTTCATGAGAGGCCTCCTGCACTCCGACCCCATGAAGGAGTATTTTCGAGGCTTGTTTAGGGAGATACGCCTTCCTGCGCCGTCGGGCTCAGTTGTGGCACCAGTGATTCCGCCAGCCACGCCTCTACCAGCCGGGCCTCCACCGGCCCTCCCTCCCTTGCCTCCATTGTCTCCAGTGGACAAATCTTCAGCAGTGCCAGATGTTGAGCAGTTTGATCCGGATGTGTCGGACGACGCACAGGGAGATCAGGACAGCGAGGACCAGCCCCGCTCTGTTAGAGCCTTTCACGACCGGGTGCTGGACATGTGCCTTTTGGATGTTCTAGTACCCGATGCACCCGTTCCGCAGGAAGGGGTGCTTTCGGGGGCGTTCACCTTGTCTCCTTTGGAGCGCACCGGCTTGTTCTTGCAAAAGGACGTTTTAGCCGAGGTCCGTAAAGTCTGGGAGAAACCACACTCTGGACTGTTAGTTAACAAAAAGATTGATGCTCGTTATATTCTCCATTCTTCGGAAGAAGTGGCCTTAGCGTCTTGTCCGCCCCCTTCCTCCACTGTGGTGACTGCTGCTACATTACAATCCAGACCCGCTTCATCATCTTCTACAGCGGCAACACAGGTTCTGGACAAAGAGGACAAGCTTCTTGACTCTTTGGGGAGGAAGATTTTCGCAAATTCAGCCCTGCAGTTGCATAAACCTAACGTGGAACTGGTATTAGCGGGGGCGAATATGAAAATGTGGAAAGGTCTGTCACAGTTTGAGGTATTCATTCCCGCTAATAAACTAGAGGATTTTAAAGCAGGATTGTCCGATGCCAGGGTCCTGGCGCAGGATATGCTGGAGGCCGCGGGGCATCATGTCAACACCTCGGCCCGGGCCCTTATGCTTGGCATGGACACCTCTCGTCAGGCTTGGCTGCACGCTACCAAGTTCTCAAAAGAGGTGCAGGATAAAGTTCTGGACCTGCCTTTTGATGGCAAGGAGCTTTTTCATTCAATGACAGATGTTGAACTGACTAAGACTAAGGACAGCACCCAGACCGCAAAGTCCTTGTCTGTCTTGGTGAAACCGCCTTTCAGGGCATAGAGAACATCTTCGCAGCCTCGGTCTTCCTCTGGTTTTAGGGGATTTCTGGATCAGAAGTCCCGTAGGGTCGATACTCCATCAGGAAATTCCCACTGACGGCAGCAACAGGGCCGTTTTTTCTCCCGTTCCTCTGCCTCCTCTTCAGGTTCAGGTGGCACTGCCACCGATAAACCAACTAAATGAAGTTTCTCTGCGCTTGCACGAGACCCCGGTGGGAGGGCGCAAATAGTCTCACTGGGAGGCGTGGCAAGCCATCACCGAGGACCAGTGGGTCTTGTCAGTCGCTCGGGCAGGCTTCCACTTGCCCTTTCCCCCTACCCCACCTTTCAATCCCCCTTCAGCAGTCAGGGTCGCCCTCCCTCAGAGCCAAGATGCAGAAGTTCCAGGATCTCAGAGCGGTGGCACCTGTTCCCCTATGGGAGCGAGGGGAGGGCTTCTACTCCCAGCTGTTTACCGTGCCCAAACCCAACCAGGCTAGCCTGTGCACCATCCTAGACCTTTCCCAGTTCAATCTCTCTCTACCCCAACAGAAATTCAAGATGATCACGCCCTGTCAAATAAAATCCTCTTTACAGAAGGGCGATTGGCTCAGCCTGGTCGACCTTCAGGATGCTTATATGCATATTCTGATTTAGAGTCCGCATAGGAAATACCTACATTTTTCTGTGGGGGAGGAGAATTTCCAGTTCCGAGTGCTCCCGTTTGGCCTCAGCTCGGCACTGCGTGTCTTTATGAAGATGATGTCGGTTATCACAGCTCATCTTCGGCTTCAGGGTATTCATATGTATCCGTATTTGGACGATTGGCTGCTGCGCAGTCCTTGTCCTCAGTCAGCCTTGAGCAACCTTCAGTCTCTCCTCCAGCTCCTGTTTCATCTTGTGCTGGCGGAAATCCTCCATGACGGTCTCTCAGGACCTGATTTTCCTGGGTTTTTGGTGGAACACAATCGACTGCAGAGTGTATCTGATCGGGGACAGAATGGCAGATCTGTTGGCCATGTGTCAGGTGTTTGTGCAGTCAGAGAGCATGTCAGCCTGGTGGTTCCAGAGGCTTCTGGGCCTCATGGCCTCGTGTGTGCTAGCTCTTCCTCTTGCTCATCTCAAGATGAGGCGAACACAGATGGCTCTTCGGAGTTCTTGATGGCAAGCAGTGGACCGAGATTCCAAAATGATTCCTGTTCCATCTTCCATGAGAGCGGTCCTTCTGTGGTGGTCGTCTGTGATCAATTTGTCGGTGGGCGCGGCCTTTCAGGATCCCGGCCCGCTAGTGACAATTACGATGGACTCTTCCCTTCTGGGGTGGGGTGCGACGTCGGACCTTCTTCAGGTTTCCGATCTCTGGTCATCCCAGGACAAACTCCTTCATATAAATCAATTGGAGCTCCTGGCGATCTTCCTGGCGCTCAAAGCGTTCCAGCCTGTCATTGTCAACAAAGTAGTCCGGATCTGCACGGACAATGTGGTGTCCATGTTTTAAATCAACAAGCAAGGGGGTACCAAGTCCCCTCCTCTTGTGGATCTTGCCATTCAGATATGATGGGCGGTTCAGCATGGCATCCGGCTGGTGGCAGTGCACATCCCGGGTTAGCTGAATGTTACTGCGGATGCCCTCAGCCAGCATACAATGGTCAGCTACGAGTAGGAACTGAACTCGGAGGCCCTCTTGCAAATCTTCTGGTGTTGCGGCACTCCAGAAGTGAACCTCTTCGCAACGGCGTCAAACAGGAAAATTCCCCTGTATCCCTCCAGGAATGGGCTGGGAGCCTTTCTAGGGGATGCCCTTGAAATTCCCTGGCACAACATGAGGGCCTATGCTTTCCCGCCTCTGCCTCTGATTCATCGGACGCTGTACAAGCTGAGGGGCACGGTGAACTGTTCTCTTCTGCTCATAGCACTGTGGTGGTTTTCAGACCTTCAGCATCTGTCGGTGTGTGCACCAATCAGGCTTCAGTTGGTTCCCGACCGGCTTCATCAGAGAGATTGGCAGCTGTGGCAACCCTCCCCATAATCGTTCAGCTTGTTGGCATGGTGCCTGAGTTCAGATCTTTCGAACACCTCAATTTGTCAGCTGAAAACATGCATATTATTCAGGCGACCAGGAAGCCCTCGACGAGATCTCAATACAGGAGCAAATAGCTTTGGTTCTGCCACTGGTGCTTAGCCAGACGGCTGGACCCCAGGGGGGCTACGATCAACACAGTGCTGCCCTTTGTCTCTCATCCAGCAGAGTCGGGCATCCATGTCTTGTCATGCAGGACTTATCTTTCGGCTGTTGCCACATACCTATCGATGGATCAGTGCTCTTTTTCGCTGTCAAACCCAGTGGTTAAAAGGCACTTTGCAGGTCTCATGCGTCTGTAACCTCCTGTTCGCAAACCGCATCCGACATAGGATCTGAACGTGGTCTTTACGGCCTTGTGCCATAAACCCTTTTAGCCAATGGCTACTGTAGACCTTAAGCACCTTTTGTGGAAAGTGTCCTTCTTGGTCGCTGTGACTTTGGCAAGACGTGTGAGTGAGCTCCAGGCCTTGTCGGTGGAGCATCCCTTTCTGGTTTTTCATAAGGGTAAAATTGTCCTGAGGACAAATCCTTCTTTCCTTCCAAAAGTGGTTTCTGATTTTCATCTGAATCAGTCAATCTCCTTGCCTGTCTTCTTTCCAAACCGAGCCTCAGAGGCTGAGAGGGTTTTGCATTGCCTGGACGTTACGAGAGCTCTTAAGTTCTGGCTAGAACATCTGAATTTAGGAGTACTTCTCAACTCTTGGTGACCTTCGGTAATCGGCAGGGCAAACAGGCCTCCAAAGCGACTATCTCCAGACGGATCGCTGCCTGTATTATGGAGTCTTACGCTGTTCAAGGTCTTCAACCTCTAAAAGGGGTTCATGCACATCTGGTACTGGGCAAGGCAGCTGCTGTTGCCTTTCAAAAGTATGTCCCCTAGGGAGACCATCGTGAAAGCGTCTTCCTGGGCCTCTCCATCGGCTTTTTGTAAACACTACTGTTTGGATCTGAGCTCCAGGTCTGATGCTCAGTTTGGCAGGCTGTGTTTAAAAACCTTTTTCAGTAAGGAGTTTTCCATCCACTCTTAATTCCTCTGAGGAGTGCTTTGCTTGGGAATCTCCCATAAGTATGGAGGAAAAGGGCCGGGACGTAGGAGTATAATAAGGTTACTCACTGTAGTGGCCACCTTACTCCTAGTCCATAGTCCCCTTTCCTCCATACGCTGCCCGCCGTCCCATCTAATAAGGTTCCTCTCTTATTGCTTAAAGGTGATATAAAAGGACTGCTGGGCGGAGCTAAGGGGAGCGGGGTTACAGCCGCGTGTGGTACCCCACCTAAAAAGAGAGGAAGGACACATTTTTGACAAATTTGATGCTTTTTACAAAGTGCTCCGGTCCCGTCCCACAGGACGGAGGAATGTCCCATGCGTATGGAGGAAACGGGACTATGCACTAGGAGTAAGGTGGTCACCACGGTGAGTAACCTTATTATTTTATGTGTACTTAACATATATTTTTTTTAACAGACCATACAGACAATAAGAGCAATACAGAAACAGACACCTTGGAAAATCATCTGCAGCATGTAGAGCAGAAAATGGATCTATTAATGACAAATGTCAATCTTTAAAAAAAACTTTGTAGAGGACCATATAAAGGAAAACATTAAATATCACTGTCCCACATGTACCTGTACCCCTTCTCCATGTCCCAGCCAACCATCCCCGAAAACTCCCCATCAAGAAAAACGTTATGATGAGACTTCAATCCCTTCATCCCCTACAATCCAACATGTACAAACCCCTAATTCCCCAGTATTTGTATCAGTTTCTGCTTTCCCCCTCTCTTTCATAATAAAATATTATGTATGCTGTTACTATATTCCTCTGTGACTTGTTTTAAAAAGAAAAGGCAGCTAGGGTGTCCATGGACCGCGTGGGTGTCGGGGATGTCCGCAAGTAACCAAAATGGGGGTGTCCTAAGGACACTATACCTGTTTGCACTGTCCACAATCAAAATGGAGGTGTCCGCAGAACACTAAATATGTCCGCAACTATTCACAATGAGCTGTCCTGAGAACATACCCTCTGTTCGCATTGTCCGCAACCACAATTAATATGTCCATAGAACACATAGCCCGTCCACCTGTCCACAAAGTTGTGACGCACATTTAATTTGGTCGGGGACCTGAACTCTGTCTGTAGAACACCCGCACACATGCGTATTACACCCTTGGGTCCTACGAACATCGCGCCTGTCCGTAACTGTCCGCTGCACGTGTGTCGCACTTTTAATTAGTTTGGGGCCACAAACACTATCCGTAAAACACCCACACACAGGCGTACTCCCGATCCCGTGCATTTGGTGTCCTGCGGACACCCGTCGCATTCGCGAACGTGTCTGCAACGTCATCATGTGACCACACCCACGCTAAGCGTGAGTCCTTGTTCACTAACACAGTCTGGCCCCCCGGACATTAAAAAAGTGCTTCTTTGAGCAATCCATGGTATTTTCCTGGAAAAATTCACCCTTGCACATGTCCCGGACAATGTCCCTAGCGATCTACATACATTTTAGAACTTTTTTGAGCCCTTTTTTGGTGTTCAAAGTGTTCGCAGACAGCACGGGTGTCCACGAAGCGTGCCCCAGCACCCCTCTAAAAGACCACACCCCAGAGCTGATCCTCATTCTGCTTTTCGATTTCTAAGCAAGACAGAGCATTGCTGGACACTGATCCTTGGTGGACCTGCTTTTGCTACTGCATGAACTCTTTTTGGAAAATTCCTGACAGCTGTCCTGATGGCATCCATGGCTGCTGCTGGTGCTACTTCTGTCTTAGCACCACCCCCAACCCCTCTACCACCACCACCTCCCCAAGGGCCTACAGAGGGGAACCGGTGTGAGGATACAGAGGAGGATGAAGAGGATGAGGAGGATGAGGTAGTGGAAGTCCCTACTACTAGCACTGACCATGAGTCTTGAGTGTGGAGGTTGTTTGCCACTCTTGATGGAGTACTGAAAGCTTGGGCAAACAAGGTGCGCTGCACTCAGAGCCAGTTGGTGAGTCATGGCAAACCAGGTTTGTACAGCTATGGTACTACCTCAATGAAGCGACACCTAAGGTTGTTCCATGGTGGGCTATTCGTAAGGCTGTACCTCACGATAAACGTAGTAGGTTGAGTTCCTCTGCAGCATCCTCCGTTTCTGCTCCTGCCACCGCAAGAGACACTCCTGTGGGGCAGCACATCCCTCCAGCTGCCTTGCAGGCCATACGTGATTCTGTAGAACCTTACCTTTCGAGTATCACAGTATATGTATGTACTGCGATGCAGTACTCTGCAGGGAGCATGAGAAGGACTGCCAACTACCTGATTAAGGCCCACCCTATATCTTCTTCTCTCCACCTAACCTTTCTTATCCCTCCCTTCACTTCCTTTCCTTATGTGGCATGTCTGGAAAACCCCCCAAAAAATACAAAACAACAAACCCCTTCCCCATAAAAAGGCTCTTTTCAGAACCGCCTTTCCCAGTTCAAAAATAGAAGGGCCAATGAAATGCTGCAGGGCCCTGTGCATTTTAGAAGTCTGCGGACAGTTCGCGGAAATTTACATTTTTTGGGGGTGCTGCTCTATCAAAACCATTGCACTCTTCTCCTGGAGGAAGTGGTAGCTCTGAAAATATCCTTTTAGTGGTGTTTTTGTGTGTTTCCAAAACTTCAAATGGTCAACACTTACTGGAAAAAGGATTGCTATAATTCCAAAAAGGGTCGCAATGCATTTTGTATATTTTGCAGAAAAATCTGATTGCCAGCATAAGTAAGATGTACTCCATCTCTGTGAAAAATGTGTGTACTATGAAACATAATATTTTCATTATGAAAAGAGGACATGCCAACATCTCTCAAAAAGGCACAAACAGCATTGTTGACATGGCGCCTCAATTTCTCCATTTGTGGACCAAATGAAGAAGAACGCAGCCACATTTTTCTCTGCGCAATACGAGAAAAAATTACTCGGGACTTTGCAAAGTCCTCCTTTCATTGCAAATTGCAAAGAGATTACAGAGATATGTCCTTAACTGTTCCCTCCACAATGAATAATAATGTCTGGATTGCGCTGTGTCACCAAAGTAACAGAAAGAGGTACCAAATCCAGCACTCCATGCCAATACACTTCCACGTGAGGGAATACAAGATGCGCAGCAGTGATCTGCATGCACCTCCAACCAATTTATCCACGAGTCTCCCAAAATCCAGACAATCTGCATTCTGAAAGCCACAGCCATAGCTATCTGCTCTCCTCTCAGTAAAAAGACTTTCTGACAAAGTCTCTCCTTACACATCAGACCCAGTAAACCTTATTGACCAATCCCTTGCCCTGCTAAGTCTAATTTGCATGCCTCTCAGCCTCAAAATCCCTGTATGCAATACGAGCTGTCCACAGACAACCGCGGCGTCCGTGGACAAATCAAAAAATCTGAGAGTAGGGAATGAACATTTAAATTGTGTGCCCCATTTCCCCTTTGAGGTTGGCTCTGAAAAGAGCCTTTTTTTTGTTTTTTTTTTAATTATGCTTCAGAAACACCTTTTATTTTGTACATTTTTTTGTTTTGTTTTTTCCTTATTTTCCTACAAATATCTTCACATTACCTTCTCCAACGCAATCCTTATGTTCCAAAACAGCATGGCATTTCCCATAAAAGATAAAGACATGCCATCTTCTTTAAAGTAAACAACATTACCAGAATCAATGTTGTCATTATTGCAAAAGAACATGCCAGCTCTAATCATAAAAGCAAACATGCCTTGGTTAATTAAACACCTAGCAACATTTTGATGAGGACAAAAAACAGAAGTATTGTCCCATACTGCTCTAGGTACCAAAACATTAAAAATAACCTTGGCATTTGGAAGTACTTTCATGACTGCCTGAACCAACTTTTCCAGATCTTGCCACAAAGTAGGGGCACTGACATAGCCCAAATGCAAAGCACCACATTGTAGGACAACTACATGTGGACTATTAAACCTAGCCATATCCTGACAAACTTCTAGCATTGCCTGCAAATTAAAACCAGGCACAGTGCTCCACACCACCTCCACTCCTTTTATGTCAAAATTGTTAGCCACATTCCTAGACTTAGCATACTGCTCCAAACCATTCACAAACATATCTCCAAACACCAACACCCTGACTTTCTCCACCTTTGATATCTTCACTGCACACAGCCTCTCTCAATACAAAGCAGAACCTCAACACCTGATTGGCTAATCCCCAAAATACACTCCCATTTCATGCTCAGAAGCCCCGGATGTGGCACGCCCCGTCCGCGAACAACCGCGATGTCCGCGGAGCGTGTAAGTAACACTTGGGCAGCCCTTCTACCCTTTCCGCTTCACTCTCTGCACCATTCCTTCATTGCCTACTGTTAAGCAGTCACACAACCATCCACCAATCATATCCAAAAACTCTACATCTAACTCCATCAGCACAGTTCAGCACTTTAGATGTACTCTTGATCAATCTGAGTACAATTGGGCTGTGATTGCAAAGCACGCACATCAACAACTACTGCAAAACTCTGCGAAATGTCTGCTTCCAGATTCATCCACATGCATGAACACAAAGTACAGGTATGAATATTTTCTGCACAGTACAGCTTGTGTATAAATACATATAAATGGGGTAACTGCCACTTAACCTGTATAACCCATAGCTCCTAACCCTTTGTGTCACTAAGGCGGGTGAAAACACCCGATTTTCTTTTTGGTGGGTGAGAGGCCATAGAAGTGAATGGGCGTATGAGGGACTTGGTGGGTGATTTAGCTGCTTGCAAGGCGGGTGACACCTACCAAAAGCGGGTGAGTTGAGAGCTACGTATAACCTGTAAAAAAAAAGCTTACTGTCATTCCTCCCATCTGCTATGATCAAGTGTCACTTGCAAAGCTGTCTGCTTTCCAAATTTGTATTTACCTATATTACTAACTCTATGTGCAAACTATTATTCTCTTCATTCATTCTGTCATTTGTGTAACCACTGCCACCTATTTATCCAAATTTCAACTATTATAACATTTAATGCATTATAGTGCATAGGATGTACATACAGTTTTCTTTTTTGTACAATCAAGATATTTTACACAATCTATCATTTGAACTTCCTTTAGAAATGATTATAATAGTAATCAGACACAACACACACAGCTGTCCAACAAAGTGTAATTTCATGTTAAAAGATGTACGTAATAACAGTATAATTGTGGGAGAAGGCTTTGTAGTGTGTTATAAAATTACAATTTGCATCTTTATTCATGCACACAGATAGAAAATACCATTTGAAAGGCTCCCACCTGAAACAACACCACTGCCTCTACAACTGTTCTTCCAATCTAGACAACTCTCTCATTCCAGCTGGTTGCCCATTCCATTCTAGAATTTACCACAATATATCAACTATACACAGGAGCAGTCATGTCTAGCACATCATGTTCAACTCTGTAAGAACAGTTTAGTAAACCAACACATACAACATCTCCCCCTTCCTTTCAGTCTGCAACGCAAGCACCACACCCTTCATTGCAACCTTTACTTTGTTTCAGACTCTTCCATCTCCAAGCACCACAGGATCACCCAGTAGTTTGCTATTCACCTGCAGTCAGGTAAACTTGCTTTGTCCCATTGCCACTTTTCCAGATTTTCCTATTTGAACCTTCTCCCCTAGAACTATCCTGGAGAGTAATATGCGGCTGAACCCATCAAATCCGTTGGCTTTATTTCCCACACCTTCACAAATGCATACATTGCATGCTTTTCCCCACAATTCCTGCCATTTACCCTGTATAAATAGCAAGAAAAGCATACAGTTATTTCTCCTTTCTCCTAACATCTAATAACACCGCCTTAAAAAGCCAAGTGTGCTCTGTGTGCTTACTATTGTAATAATTTCGAATGCATGTTCAACTGACAGCTTCTAATTAAAATATACAGAATGCACATAGACAAAGGAAAGTGCATCTACATGCTATGCACAGTTATCAGAGAGCACTGCTACTGCAAACAAAATCATGTCTACATTAACAACAGTGCTATTAACACACATATTTACTAACTTCTTTCTTTCACAATTGCAGTGAAGACCACTCTCCTGAAAACCAGCAGTGTCAAAAGTACGACCCAGAACTCGGAAAAACCTACTCTTTCCATTCAAAAAAGTAAGTGCAATTCTGCCATAATGTTCTAACTTTTACTAAAACACTATACAATTTGAGTATTGTAGAAGAAACAATTGTATTAACCCTGCAGCATTAGATTCAGTATTACTGCTTGCCCCTCAGCAGCTGCATACTTTGTATTGTCATCTGAACCCCACTATAGTAACACACAAATACGAGAATAGCCTTCCCAACTTGAAGTAACAGCCCATTGCACAATCACACATCTCTACATACATGCTTACCATCATACTCAGACACCCATGCACAAAGCACACATACAATGCACAACATCCCAACCCACACTTTCTTTTTTTCTCCAACAGACCCAAAAGAATGCCTACCAAAATGCAACTCTGTAGAAAGCAACGCAGAAGTAGACAACATCAAAATAAAAGTGTCCAAAATAAGCATTCACCTCTAGCAGAATTTGTACAAAACCACTTGGTTTGTGACATTAAGTTGTGCAGAATATGCATGGGAAGATTTACACGATTCCCTAAGCATAGCAAACAAAAACAAAACAAATATAGATATAAATACACCAGGAGAACTCTGCTCTCTAGATCCTGTAAATGTATCAAGATATTTCCATCATCGCTTCATTGTTATGCTACACTTCATTTGTAATAAAACTGTTCCTCCCCTTGGAGAATTGCAACACTTCTTTAGGAGAAAAGAATACCAAGCCAGAGGAGCACCACACATGCACATGCTTTTGTGGATTAAAGATGCTCCTAAATTTGGTCAGGACAGTGATGCCACTGTTTTGCAGTTCATCCAAAAATATGTCACTTGTGAAATCTCTTCACAAACGACACATGGTGACCTTCATGCGTACATTTTACAATTTCAAAGACACAAATGTGGGAAGTATTATCGTTGCAAATATAAAAACAAAGGGAAATACTACACCAAATGCTGCTTTGGTTTCCCTAGACCAGTTTCAACAACAGGTCAAGTAAACAACTTCATGTCGTCAATTAGACAGAGGGGCCGATTCATGGAAGAAATGTGTGCCGGAAATCTCAGCGCAAGCTGGCGCAAGCGTAAAAAGCACACGCACGTGTGCGATTCAAGGAAGGGCCTGCCCGTGTTTTCCCCAGGATCTGCGCCAAATCCGTGCGTGGCGCACACGGGCGCACACATCATTGCAACATCCCGAATGCCGTGCGTGACGAGCACAGGGAAAGCGCACAACGTCAGCGCACACACCAAAAAGGGGGCGGGAAACGGGGCATAACACGCGGAATGGGGAACAACGTGTGAAAAAGAAGGCGTAACTGGGGAACAACAACACTTATTCATGGAATCGAATATGTGAAACCCACGCACGCCAAAAGACGCGCATAGGCGTCAACACGTCCGCCATACGAAGGCAGGCGGAAGCGGCCCTGCGCACAGTATAAAAGTGCGCGCAAACAACTAACACGTATATCCAGCTACGATGAATGCCCCATTTGTCGCAGCACTGATCGTGGGACACCGCAGGAGGAGGAGAATAGCCAGGGCCCACATTTTGTTTCCCCGGACTAGCCTTTTTGGGATGCCTGACGACCAGGTCTATGGCAGGTATAGGTTTCCACCCCGTATCATCTTAGACCTGGTCAGAGAGTGGGAAGAGGACCTTACATCACCCACCCTGTGCTCCCAAGCACTGAGCCCCTTGGAGAAGGTGCTCAATGTTCTGCATTTTTTGGCCAGGGGTAATTTCAGCGGACAACTGCCATATTGGGGGGCGGTCCTCACAGGCCACGCAGTCACGCTGCCTACACCAGGTGTTGGCAATTATCACTGCACGCCCCTCAGTCCGCAGGCACATATACATGCCCAGAAAACCCGCAGAAAGGCAGGCCGTGGTCCAGGACTTTTGCAGGGTGGCACACTTTCCCAAAGTGCTCGGTGCCATAGATTGCACCCATGTGGCCCTATGTCCACCTAGGGCCACTGAGCACATCTTTTGAAACCGCAAGCACTGGCATTCCATCAACGTGCAGGTCGTATACGATGCAAAAGGAATCGTCACCTCTGTCTATGCAAAGTACCCTGGCTCTACCCATGACAGTTTCATATACAGAATGTCCACCCTGTGCCATGCCCTGGAAGCTGGGCAGCATGGCAACACATGGCTCCTAGGTGAGTACAAATGCCTGTGCACATGCATGCATGTCACACACAGCCAAATACACAAACCACAATAATCACAACCATTATTACCTCCCCAGGGGACAGGGCCTACCCTCTGAGCAACCACATGATGACGCCAATTCGGAACCCCAGCACACCACCCCAGGTAAGATACAACGCTGCCCATATTGCAACCAGGGGCATAGTGGAGCGCACATTCGGAGTGCTCAAGTCACGCTTCTGCTCCCTTGACCGCTCTGGCAGCCAGCTACCTACTATATGCACCCCCAGTACTGTGCAGGATCATTGTGGCAGCATGTGTCCTGCACAACATTGCAACACGGCAGGACGTACCGGTGGATATGGTGGTGGCCCCACATCCCCAACCACAGGCACAGGCGCTGCCCATGGGAGGGGAAAGGGCACGTGGTGAGGCAGCCCGGACCCAGCTTGTGGCCACATTTTTCACCTAAACTCCCACCCCTTCGGAGTGCACACAGGCCTGGCACATACCAGGTGACAATAGATGATGACAAAGAGACAGTCAACTGTCACAACCTTACCACCCTGAGAATGTTGCCATGGAAGTGCTACATTGTGTGCATCCCTAGCTACTGAAACATAACCAATCCTGTGTGACCAAAAGGAACACATGCAAGGTGTGTATCACCACCCCCCGCAAAACAGGCCATCACAATCCCTGGTATGCCACCCAAACGCTCCCAACCCACATCACCCTTGTCTGCCACACCATGATATGGCATGCAATAGCAAAAGGCCAACACATGACCAATAAGATACGAAGTGGCATTTCATAAATGAAAACTGGCACAAGACAATGATGCCTGACATGGAATCAGATGAAATGACTGACCAACAACGTCCCACACATACAAAGTCAGACACAAATGCTTTCCCCCAGTCGTAACATGAACACAACACTGAATGCCTGTTCACATGCACATTGGGCATGGCAAAATCCCTACTCCCAAACCCGTGTGCTGTGTGTGTCTCCTGCAACACACTACTCAGCACACAGCACATTGAGCAGCCATTGTGTTGCAGATACACCTTGAGCATCACATGAAAATGACAAATCAATTCAATAACCAAATGACGCATGTACAGGATACCCAAGTGGTAATAGATCATGTGCTGCAGGGACACAGCGGGCCCGAGAATGCAATCTGTGTGCACCTGTGGCCATGGAAGGGTGGTTGTACGTGTGGTGGATCATTGTGCAACTGTGTGTGTCATTAGGGACATGCACTCAATATATGCATGTGAAATAAAGTGACCTTCGGTGTCCTGTACACATCACATGTGAACATTGCACACGTGAACACCCCAGCATGTCAAACCACACCAATCCCCTGACACCTGAAAAGTAAAGACAACAAAGGAACAGGCATTAACCAGCACAACACATCATGTACATAGTACCCCACAATTACAATGTCAGATCGCACAAAACACTCTAGCCCAAGCCAACTGTCCAACAACTGAAGGCCCTTCCTCATTTACACATCACCGTGACCTTCTGAACAACTGTGTCGGGGGTATGTAGCCTTCTTCCTTCAAGTCTACCTGGCTACAGGATCACACTACCCCTTGGTCTCCATGTTCCAGCTTGCGTGTAAATAGGGTCCAGCCCCTCAGAGGCCACCTTGACTGGTAAATATACCAAATCGCAGAAAACTCCAATGAGCCAAACCCACAAACCAGGGAAAAAGCCTGTAGGCACCAAAAGAGTCTCCAGTAGATGACTTGAAGTAGCAGGAAATGTCAAAGCACATGTACAAGCACAATGATAGAACAACCAAGGTAGCACAGTTGAACAATGGTCCTACAGGATGTGTACCATTTACGGTACATAAAATTTATTGAGGATGCAACAACTTATGGGTAGTGTCACAGCTCCGTGTCTAGGCGCAGGAGTGGCACGAACCAACCACACCCTCTGTGTTCTGGGCACCTACAAGATCAAATTTACACAGGACTCTTAGACCCCGGTGGGGAATGAGGGTCAGGGATATGTTGTTTGGACAGGCATTGATATGCAGGATAACTGGAAAGAGGGGCAGGAGAGGGGAGTCGGATTGGCAAGGGAAAGTAGTCAAAGTACTAAAAACTACAATTCACAATAACACATACTCAATCAGAGAAAACATGTTCATCATGCACATTGTACCAAATGAGTCAAATGCAAGCCAAAGAGAGACTCATCTCTGGGGTGAGTGATGGCCTCCTGCCTGCGCACTCTTGGGTCTGGTAACAGGAGCAGTTCAGTGCTGCAAAAAGTACGTGGGTTACTAATCTGAATGTGTGTCAACAACACACACACACAACACCATCCATGCCCGAAAGTAAGTGGCTCCTCCACAAACAAACACTCCTGTCTGCTGCTTTGTACCCATACGTTAGCTTGGCCCCCTTATGGTTCATACACTGTCAATGCAGTAAGGCAGGTGCATGTGGGCACGCGGGAAATGGAAGACCAATGCGTCAAGAATCACACATGATGCAATGGTCCCTGGGTGAGCTGCTACACGCGTATAGCGAGGTGCAACTTCAGTACAAGTTGTGTTCTGGCAGCCGCCAATTTCAATAGGTAGTGCAGGTAGCAATTTGCACATGCAAATGATATGCACTGCACACAAGTCTGTGCCTCGCAAGGTGTCCCTGTGCGCTTTATCAGTTTCTGGCTTGGAACGCTACTGCGCTAATAACTCTGCTTAAATGGAGCAGGGGGTACTCGAGGATATGTTTGATGGCCCCTGCGTGTGCGCCCCTGAGAACTTGTAAAGCCACTTTGCATTGGCCCTCAACGCATGTCAGCTGTACTGTGTGCTTCTCCAACAATGCCTGGCAAAGCTCCCCAGAAGTAGTGCTACTTAGCATGCATGTGCAAGTGGCATGGTGGAAGGTTGGCTGCGGTGTGGGCCCTTGTGCTGCTCACCTTGCCTGGAGCTCCTGGAAACACGTCTGCTTCTGTCAGACGTCTGAGCACAAGCCCTGTGTTTCTGCTTGCGCACACATGCTCACGTCTGCACCACCGAACGTGGCCAGTCATCAGGATTACTTATCCCTGTGTCTGCTGGCAAAGTAGTGTGGAGGCTCATTTCTCTGCAGAAAGGGCATAAAAGATGTTAATAAGGCTTGAAAGTTCCCTGTGTGTGTGTCTTCATTCTGGTTGTCACTGGGCCCGGTTACAGACCTACATCGGATCTCCTCCCACCATCAGTGTGACTTTGCCTGTCTGCAGTGTGGTGCAGGCTACTGTCTACAGCATGAAGGGCATCAAGCACATATACAGGCAAGAAAATAACATACATCACGATCCACATCAATTAATGGAGACATCAATCACGTACTCACCCAAATTGATTACAGACATGGGGTGGATAAAACGCTACAAATCCCCACTAGGGGTGTTAACACAAGTAGTACAGCATCAGACAGGCCACAGTTATGACGACAGTCCAAAGCCCTTATGTAAATGGTTGTTACACCGAACCATCCTAGCAAGCCCGTAGATAAGGGAAGCGGGAGTGGCCTATGTGAGTCAGGACCCCAAGCTGCAAACACATACATGAGACAAGCTTGAAGGGCCCTGCTGGAACAGACAGTGGATGCTTTCAAATGCCACAAAGCACCACACCGTCACATGAATGCACAATAGACAAACAATATTAAACTATATTAACTAATTAAACTAACAATGAACAACCTACATAACCTAATTAAAATAACTATCAAATAGTCAATATTAACTAACTAAACTAAAATAAAAAATGGCCACATACGACCCGGGGGGGAGGCACCCATGAGGGGGGAGGTACAGGGTGCACCTCAACACCCACATGCAATGATGTTGAGACAAAAAAAAATCCTCCATGGGTTCAACGCCTACACAGCCCGACCTATGTGGGAGATATCTCGTTGTCCGAGTCTGGCTCATCCTGAAAAGGAGGACGTGGCACAGGAGCCTGACCACGCCTAGCCGCTGCTTGCCCCTCGTCGGCAGCAAGTCTGCCGGACGGGTGAGCCTGGTTCTGTGCGGCAATGACACGTAGATCTTCATGCAGAACCTCCCGTGATACGCGTGCTTCCTCTTGCAAGTTAACACGTGTAACACAGAGTTCTTCCTGCAAGGCCTGGCTGGACAACTGATGCAACTCCCGGCAAGCACGTAGCTCAGCCGAGATGGTACGCTGAAGCTGCGCAAACCTCTCCTCTGCCCGCTCCCTCTGGGTCATCTCATGAGCACACCCAGAGTGGATCTGAGGGAAGCATACTCAACCTCCATGGCCTCCATGTGTGCCTCTGCGTGAGCAGCAATTGCTTGACGCAAAGACACCATTTCAGCCTGGCGTGCCCTGTCTGAGGCCGCCATGCCCAGCCTGAGCGAGCGGGCCATGGACTGTGCCACCTGCTGCTGGAGAAGCACCTGCCTAGCAGGGGGGCCCACGGATTGGGCCACACATTCCATACTCACAGAAATGTTATCAAGTGCTGCCCCCTGCCGTTCTGAATTTGTAGTCATGTCTTGTTCCCACTCACTATACCTCGGTGGCGCGCGGCCACTGCGTTGCTAGGCTTGACACCTACGGGTCCCAAGGACCGGCCATCCTCGTTGGGTTGGCACCACCCGCGGCTGCACGACTACATGCACCCATCGACGTGATGGCCCAGGCACATCAGCGACTGGTGTGGAGGGTGACCCTGCGTGCCGATCCACCACAGGCGGAGGTCTCACCACTGTCTGGCCCCTCAGTGCAGGTGTCGCAGACACAGGAGTGTCCACATCAGAATCACTCACCCCTGACGTATGGACCTGATGCACATCCAACTCGACATGGACGTCAAGAATGCTCATCTGGGCTGGACTCATTGCCAGCCAAAGACAAGATGGACTGTAGCACATGTGGGTTCTCGTGGTCTTCCACCCCACGACCCCCACTTGTGCTGGGTTGCTGTTGTGATAACAACCCTATGCTTGGCATGACAACACCATCCTCTGGCTCCATTGCGTCATCATCTGAAAAGTGGAGAGAAAAAAAAACATTAGTACACATGTTAGAAGCACATAACACACACACACACATACACATCACACAGACAGCCAAAGCATGAAGCAGACATGTCACACACAAAAGAGAACCTGCCATGCATGCCATGTCAATTTGACATTGCATCAGTGTGTAGGGATGTAGAAGGGTGTTATACGGCCCAGGAGTAGGTTGATGCAGTGCAGAACATGTGTACGTTACTCACTCTCTACATGTACAAGTACTTCATGATGTGTATCAAAAAACGTGAAGGCAGTGCAAGGGCAAGTTCAGGCATCACGTGCAATGTGCATGCAATGGGTTGCATGGATACAAGCAAACCTCCCCTCCCCCCTGAGTGAAAATGCAGGGATGCCTTTCATGGTAGCAAAAGGGTGACCAGAGACCTGTGTATTGGCAGACAGTGTTGACTAGCATCAATTGCATCATCTGAGTCAAATGACAACACAGCAGATGATGATGGGACAGTAAGCAGTACACATGATGAACCCTCAGTAGTACACCCATGCGTGCAGAAGCCACTACACCAGTTGGACAGAGTCAGTGGGCCTGAAACAGGGGGATGACTGTGCCCCACACAAACTGTGACGCCCTTAACATGTGTGTGATGCCAGAGTGGGTATGGTATGGCTGAAGAAATGCCATGAAATGTAGCTCATCCTGGACAGGTACTACAATGATCATCCAGTCAAGGACACATAGGGGCATGCATGGAATGCACATGTAGCATGAATGGGCACTCATGTCCCTGCGGAACATCTGCCATCTGCACAGTCCAAGTGAGACACCCTGCATGAAGGGTAGAGGATGTAACCCACTGCATGTGTCTGGCAGGTTGCCGGTGGAAGTTCGCATGTACATCGGAGGCTTGAACAGGCCATTGCAGTATGCCAAAATGATGCACACCTGTGCAATGTTGAAATGGGGGTGCAGGGGGGGTGGAGGGGCAAGGCGGCATGCCTACGTGGAGTACCCCATGCAGGCAGAGGACACATGCATGTCAGTCATGCAATGACATACTCCCAGTGCGGCGAGGAAAGACACCCCTGGCTACATGCAGAAGGGCCAGTGAGCTGGAACATGGACCGGAAGGGCACCTGGGTGACTAGCATGTGAGTAGGGTGCAAGTGTGGTGATGAGGACAGTCCCCGTCTGCTCTACATGTCCACCATCCTGCACAGTATGCACGCATCAGTGAAGCATTGCATGACTAGCACATGAGAACCATGTACACATAGCATGTAGTGGCAGTCAAGCACAACACATCACAGAGGCGAACCACACATGGGCTGGACATACACCCAACAACACTCACTGGACGGGGCATCGAAGTCCTGCATCTCTCCCACTCCTTGGACCGATTCTGCTGGTAGGAACTCGGCAACAAGTGACTCGTGTGGATTGAAGTCATCCTCCTCAGGTGGTGACCCACTGCCAGTCACCAGAGTCATGCTGTAATTAGATGCATGCTTGGCCTTAGCGCTGCGTTTGAGGTCATCCCAACGCTTCTTGCACTCGGCAGCTCTGCGCACCTCGTGGCCGAATGCACTTACATTATCCGCAACATGCTTCCAGTGGGAATTCCGATGGGCAGCCGTAGCTTGACAATTCGGCCCCACTAGCATGTCACGGCTGTGTTCCCGCACATAGTCCACAAGGGAGTCCAGTTTCTGCACACAGAAAGGCTTCTTCCTTGACTTGAAGGAGGCCGTGGCTGTGTCTGGGGTCCCAGGCTGTGTTGCAGGTGCAACCTTCCTCCTCTTGGGTGGTGGTGCAGACCCTGGCTGGCGAATGCCGCCCTGATCAGTATGGCCAGTGACACCGATGGATTGAACCAAGGGAGGGGCAGGTGGAAGGACGACAGAAGGCCTGACTTGCGTCAGTGGCTGCTGGGTGCCCTGGAATGGACCCTGCGCAGCAACATCCGCTGTGCCAAGGTCATTGACCACGACTGTCCTGGTTGGTAGACTAACAACCAGGGTATTGTTGGCTGCATCTGCCCCTGCACTTGCCAACACCCGGCTGGTCGGGGCAGCAGATGACATTACTGCCCCAGGGACACCTGCCCCGGTCTTCCATGGACTATTCAAGTGCCAACACAGCCTGCGCTGGCAGACCCTGAGCCTGGGTGGTGGTGTCCACAGCTGCACCTGCAGCTACCACTACCCTTGATCCTGTGGCAGTCGATGAAACGGACTGCCGGGTCACATGGGTGCCAGTGCCAGATGCATGAAGTGCATCTCCCGGAGCCGCAGGGGGTGGTGGCATGACTGCACCAACACGTGGAACAACATCGTCCTGAGCTGGCGCACCCCTGCCTCTTCCCCCTCTGCAGCCACCCTGCACACCCTGGAGTTCACCTACTCCCTGGTACCCCCGGCCACGTCCCTGACCACGCCCGCCACGAGGAGTACGCCCAGCTGAGGCGGCCCTCGACTTTCATGGCCTCCCAAACATGGCACAGATGGAGTAGTGCCGGCACAGATGGAGTAGTGCCAGTGGGAGGTGTACACGACAATTGTCCTGGGCAATTGGGGTGAAGGTGTTGGGATACAAGATGTTAAAAGCACCCCTGCACCTGTAAGGCTGTATGTGACCCTGGTGATGAAGTGACGGGTCACACAACGCTCAGGCACCCCAAAACTGCAGTAAAACCGCGCACGCAACCCCCGGTAGCTCATGTGTGTGGAATTAACCTCCCGCTGTACGCGGTGGCACCCAGGGACACGAAAAACACATACGCATGGGACACGCAGGCTACTATGATCTCGAAAACAGGTATGCGATACAAAGGGGCACCCGCAGTGGAAAAAATAGTGTGCACGACTCACCGTCAGACTAGCGTGGTAATGAAAAACATGCGTAGCCAATACCCCCGCCAAAAGAAGAGAAACGTCCTTGATCCGCTGTGAAGTTGTGATGGTGTGCGAAACAACACGAAGTAGCAACACACACGTCGGTCTCCACGAAAGGCACGTACAGTGAACTGCTGGCCCCGCTCACCTTTAACCCGTGCTGAGTGAAACGCCCACGCGCGTCACATCACTTACGCGCTTAGGCACTTTCCTCGGATTACACGCATTAACACGCAGATGTGCTGTTTTTTCACGTGCTGAATCACTTTGCACCCGTCATGAGGGAAACGCCCATGCGCGTAACGTCACAGACGCGCATATGCGCTAAGGGCCTTTCTTTGAATTACACGCTGGCGTGCAGTTTTTTCATATGCCAAATCACTCCGTATCAAGCTGGCCACGCGGCAACACACGGAAGACCAGACTCCTGCCCAGAAGGCTATTTTCCTGCCCCCAGAGCTCCGAGCACACTCCCACCTGCCATCTGCTGCTGCCTGCCTGCCTGCCTGCTGCCCACGTGCCCTGCTATTTGGTGCTTGCACGTCAGCCAACTGCAGGGGTGCAGTTGCTGTGACCACCCCTGCTAGAACAGAAGACTCCCGACTGGGATACCATCACTCCAAAGCCCAGCCCCAGGACCCAGTTGCCCACCCACACCTGCCTCTGGGGTTGCCATGTCGGACACAGCACCATCTGGCACCACTGGCAACCCTCAGCCAGAGAGGCAGAGGGCTACCAGCTTCAGTGCCAGTGAAGTTGGCATCCTGGTGGAGCAAGTCCTGGGGCAGTATGATGCCCTCTTTGGAAGTTCGTGTGCCGACAATGAAGGACGGAAGAGGATCTGGATGGACATCGTGACTGCCATCAACGAGGAGGGGGTGGCAGTCCGCGACATTCAACACGTACGGAACGCTGGGAGGACTTCAGGTCCAGGACCCTCAACAAGGCCCGGCGCCTCTTGAAGGCAGCGGATGCCAAGGGGTCCACCTAAACATCAACCAAATGAGGGTCCTGGAATGTATGCGCCCAGCGCTCCACCTCCAGGTCCTTGAGAGGCAGACCCGCCTGGAGTCGAGCGGTAAGTGTACATGTGTACTGATTGGACGCTGTGCATGTTGAGGTGTGGCAGGAGGGTGCTGGTTGTACATATGTCTGTGTAGGGCCATGTATGCATGTGTATGTATAGGGAAATGAGCCTGCCACATGTGAGTCCTCTCATGTGTGAGACACATCCATGGTGTATGAGTTGGTAGGCATGCTTGGCAAATGCAGATGTGGGTGCACACATTTTTGAATTTCTGTGTATGCACTGTGGCATGGTTGTGGTGTCACACATGGATGCTGCTTCCACCTGCATGTATCTGCACTATGTACATTTGCATGTGTGCGTATTTGACAAGTGTGCAACTGTGATACACCATGGATGCATGTGACACTGACATCTAGGAGGCTGATTGCCAGATGTGACATGGATGGGGATGATATCACAGCGACAGGTGGAGATGTACAGATGCATGTATGTCTGGTGGTGTGTGTGCATGTGTTCTGCACTCCTCGTGTTCCATGTGACGTCAGGCTCACCTTCGGCTGCTCAGGCTGTTGTTTGTGTATGGATGGTGCTGCCTGGTGCAACATTCCTGTTGATGTGCTCATGTGTGTGAGTTGAAATGACATGTGTGTTGGGGAGTGTGATGGCATGTTTGAAGTTTGACACTGCCACTCATGTACATCTGTCATGTGTGTATCAGACCATTGTACAGTGCCCTGATGCCTGTGTTCTATCTCTCCCTGTCTGCATTGTCAACTGATGAAGAGGGCGGAGACGGTGCTGTGGAGAAAAGCGGCAGGGATCGCACCACCAGCCGGAGACGCAAGGCCCAGCTCCCTTCCCATGTTGTCATCTCGTCGGGGAGGGAGGAGTCTGGTGCCGCGTCCGTGGCCACAGCTGCCGAGGGTAGGTCCAAGAGGCTGAGGTCGGAGGTGGACTCCTCGGCAGCAGAAGGGACAGCTGAGACCCCACAGGGTCCGATGGAGGAAGATGGCACGGAGTCATCCAGGTTGGTGGGGGGTTTGGTTGAGGAGGAGGCCATGGAAGGTACACACACGGGGTCTGGAGGGGGGATTCCACTGGTGCTAGTGATGCAGTCCAGGGGCAGGGACAGGAGGCAGCACAGGCTGCCATGGAGGTGCCTGTGTGTAATCCTGTCCCTGATCCTGTGACTGCATCATCCCGCACCAGCAGGGATGCCTACGTCCAGACCTGTTTTCAGGGAGGGGATGAGCGCACGACAACCGGGTTGAGCCTGTCCTGGCCGGGATGGCGTTGCGTCAACGGGGCATGAAAGGTGACCTGCAGTGTTTTTGTGAAGACACTGCACTTCATCTCGGATGCCTCTTTGACCGCGTTGACCTACTGGGACGGGTCAGCAGGACTGGATTCCTCCATCTGCTGGATCTTCTTCCGACCCTCTCCTCACCTGAACCCCCTATGCACCAGTCGTACTCTGTGCCATCTTCCGGCCCATGGATCATCTGGGTACCTTGTGGAGCTGCCTCTGACCCAGCGACCAGGCTGGTGGAGGACACATCCCTGCCACAGTAGGGAGTCGGAGGTCCAGCAGGGGTGGCCAGTCCAACAACTGCACCCCAGCAGGAGGAGGACGTGCAGGCATCAAGAGCCAGGGCACAGGCACAGCCTCAGCAGGCTCAAGATGGGAGTGATGATGGCTCGGGGACATCAACATCAGAGGGGCAGGCATCGGCCGGAGGGCAGGAGGACCCTGGATTGGGAGTGTCTTTCGTGTGGCAGCGGTTGGGCCAGCACATAGTTGCGGAGCGGCAGCAGGCGGAAGAGGCACGGCTCACTATGGTCAGGGCGGAGGAATCCATGTGCAGGGTGCTGAGGCGGGCCGAGTGCCTCGAGGCAATTCGCAAGCAGTTGGAGTTGGACATGGTGTTATCCATGCGAAACCTCGGGCCATGGAACAGGCCTGCCTTCAGGACATAGAACAGGAGTTCGATGATGCCCTGGGCCGAGAAATCGGCAAGTGAGCAGTAGTACTTGCCCGCTGCCATTGTATATAGTTAGTTTTAGGTTTCATTCATGTTTTTCTTTCATTTGGGGCGCTTGGACTATGCCCCACCTTTTTGTAGATAGTTCTTTATTAGTTAGTTTTTTTTGTAGGTTTCATTTCAATGATTGGGCTCATGGACCCTGGAATTGTAATTTGTATATAGTTGAACAGTGGATTTATCGTCATTTTATTTTTTTCTCACCATTAAGCAATGGATTTTATTTATTTTTTTACCTTTTGGATTTGCTTTGTTGGACGGAGACTTTGGACACATTTTCATTTGGATTTATTTGGATTCTGATTTCATATTTTTTTTCATTTTAGAACATGCTGCATTTTATTTCTTATTTCCATTATTGTGTTTTTTCATTTGATTCACTTCATTTTGTGTTGAATATTTTTGTTTAATAGTTCTATGTGTGGTATTCTCTCATTGGTTTCATGCATGTCACGATGTGGGTTTTCACATTCACTGGCACCCATTGTGTGTGTGTGACGGACATATTGTTGATGTACATACATGCCATTTGGGTTGTTGCATGTAATGGGCATTTCAATGTGGGGTGGATGTAATACTTGGTTGGTTCTTTGGGCAGGGGTGGCGTGTGGTGGGATTTGGGTGGCCATGAGGACCATGATTGTGGATCATGATGACATGTTGGGGGGTACTTGAGTCGGGGCCTGCTGGCAGGTGCCCCTCACTGCCGGGTGGGTGGGGGTGCAGGGGGACATGAGTCAGGGCCTGCTGGCAGGTGCCTGTCACTGTCAGGTGGGTGTGGGTGCAGGTGGATATGAGTCGGGGCCTGCTAGCAGCTGCCCCTCACTGCCGGGTGGGTGGGGGTGCAGGAGGACATGAGTGGGGGCCTGCTGGCAGGTGCCTGTCACTGCTGGGTCGGTGCGGGTGCAGGGGGACATGAGTCGGTGCTCACTGGTACATGGTGACATGTGGGCTGGCTGGGGGGCATGCCCAGGGTGGATGGGCTACCTGCGGGGCATGCCAAGGTGGATGGGCTGCCTGCGGGGCATGGCTTGGGGTGCAGGGTAGTCCCCTGTGTTGTGGGCTGCCTGCAGGGCCTGGGGAGGGGGCACACCTGGGAGGACACACACTGTCAATTCGTGTTGGGGCACTCCAGGAATACACGTAACCCTCCCGTGGCAGCAAAAATGTGTGTAAAATTCCCCACGCACCCCTCAGAATACACATACCCCGCTCGCACTAGGCGTATCGCATGTAACACATCCTGCGCACCCCCAGAATACACGTACCCCGCTCGCACTAGGCCTATCGCGTGTGATACTTCACGCGCACTCCCGCAATACACGTACCCCGCTCCCACTAGGCCTATCGCATGTAACACGTCCCGCGCACCCCGAGAATACACGTACCCCGCTCGCACTAGGCCCATCATGTGTAACACGTCCCGGGCACCCCCAGAATACATGTACCCCGCTCGCACTACACCTGTCGCGTGTAAAACATCCTGCACACCCCCCAAATGCACGCAGGCACCCCATCCACCCTGGGCATGCCCCACAGGCAGCCCACGCCACAGGGGGGTGATTTTCTACGCTATTTACCTGGCGCGAGCGGGGTTCGTGTACCCAGAGGGGTGCGCGGGGAGTTTTTCATGCGTTTTGGCAAAAAACAAGATGTTGGATCTAGATATAAATGGTTTTCTAAAGTTTGGTGGGATTTTCTCAAGAGGGGGAAAAATTACAGAGGGGGGTCTTAACATTTTTAGATGGCTTATAACTTTGGTGCTATTTGACGAATGTGGACAAAAGTTTTGAGAAAGATTATAGACCCAAACTTCAATGTTTGTGTAAATGGATTGAATGGATTTTGGCAAGAGGGGGCTAAGTTATATGACTATTGTATGTACATACATTTTGACACTTTAAAAAAGATAAAACATGGGTGGATGTCGAGCAAACTCGTGAGGAGCATTGGCAAGGACATTAAAGTATGGTTTTGCAAATGTGCCCGTGTTTTATTTTTTTACAAGTGTAATAATGTAGGTACAAAAAATAGTCATATACCTTTGGTTTCTGAGCTATAGCCTGTGGCCGTGGGCAGAAGCCAGATTGCCTGGGACATGGCATAATGTCATGACGCGGACAATCTGGCTACTGGCCATGGCCGCTATGGACGAAAAATGGTGTTAAAGTGGCTATGTCTACCTGGGACCTGCAATGTGGTAAAGTTATTCGAAGGTAGGATAGGTTTGAAAGAGTGCTTGTGGTAATATGTTCATAGGGTTTTGCAGGCTGCCATGGCAAGGGAAGAGGGGTTGTGTACGGAACCCTGCCTTCTCTTTCCATGTTGGCTGTCTTGTAAAAGGATTTTCCTTCCTACAGCGGGATGCTGCAGGTGTCCCGCTGTAGGAAGAATAATCCTTCCTTACAGCGGCATCCTGGGTTCCCTCTTTGGGAACCAAGGGTCTAATGGCCTTTATCCCCCATTTCAGGGGCTGCAATGGACGATAAAGGTCCGTAGCCCCCTTTATTTATTTATTTATTTATTTATTTATTTATAACGCACCAATGCCCGCAGACATCAGGCTGTGTGGTTACAGTATTTGTTGAGGAAGATGAGGTGGAGGAGGACAGCTTACTACTTGCTGAGAAAGGAATAATCTTTCTGAGAGCATTGCGTTCATTGGATTTGGTGTGGCAGCGCATGGAGGTGGTCCCATAGGAGTACTGTGTAGGTAGTCTGCGACTGAGTGCACTCAGTGCATTTCACTTTGGTAGCTTTAGCTTTTGATACACTCCCAACAGTAGCAAAGAACTGGCACACCCATGATTCGATCTTGGTGCTAGAAGTAGGCACTTCCTCTACCTCAGCGTCTTGGTCCTCTTCATTGTCTTTGAAAGTACTGAGCTTTTTTTGTTGTGAAGGTCCTCTAGCTGGTTGTGGTGGTGGCACTTCAGGAGGAGGGATGGCAATAACTGATGCCATTTTTAAGATAAATAGCAGTTTTGATAAAATTCTTCCAAGCATGTACTGTGTACTAGATTGGTAATGGATAATGAGTACGAAAAGGTGTAGGAGGTGTGCAAAGGAAATTTTGAAGTTGAAAGTTCCTAAATCAGTAGAAAATGCATTCCCAAACTGTCCGCGAAGGATGGATCTTATCGTGAAGTGTGGACTGGTTCTCGGACACGTCATCATGCCGCGCGCCAGCGTATGGTCATGTGGCACTGTCCGGAAGCTCCGCAATGAAGTCAAATGTTCGTAGACGTCTACGGATGCAAAACTAGTTGAAATAGTTGCAAAAAGTGTATAGAAGTGTTAAAAATGATTGTAGAAGGTGGGAAATGGCAGAGGTTTAAGGTGACACTTTGTAAATTGGACGCAAATATTGTTATATTTGTTAAGTATGATATTAGTAAGTTGTAGGAAAATAGCATGCACTGGTATAAACCCATGCAATTCACTGAAAAATGTTAAAGGGACGTTAAGGTTAAGTTGGACTAATAGAAACCTATCAAATTCAATGAAAAAACTTTGTTAAAGCGACATTATGGTTAAGTTGCACTAATAAAAACCTATGATATGCAGTGAAAAAACGTTGTTAATGGGATGTTATGGTTAAGTTGCATGTTCTGGTGTATTTTTAATACTTCTTTAATTGGTCATGCATGCATTAGACTAAGACTTAGCAGAGTAGAGATATTGTGATGTCATGCAATTCTATTTAGAGTGTTTTGGTTCTACTGCACATTCTAGTGTGGTCAGTTGGAGCCTGACTCTCAAGGGGGTGCCTGCTGTCTGTGTATCTCCTACTTATTAAAGGACTTATAAACTTATTCATGCCTGGACATCAGTTCTAACATTGGAGACGAGGTTTGCTGCGACGACTCACCGTGGAGCTCGATTATCCCCTCGCGTGGTGGCACCGCCGGGACTCTGGTTCTCTCTCCCTGGAAGACAGCAGGCAAGAGGCAGACTGAGGGAGGTGAGCACTTGCGGCATTGGTCGTTGGTTGTTTTGGGCTGGCAACGTGGTCTTGGAAAGGGGCCAAGAGCCGCCAGATTGGGCATGGACCCTGCGCGAGCCCCCCCCTGCACGAGCCTCCAGCGCGGATGCCGGCGCTAGGCTCGTCGCAGCGGTTGTTGGATCGGGCATTGTTGCAGCGCGGCTGCTGCTGGGAGAGCTTTCTTCGAGCCCCCGGCTGGAAACGGGGCATTGCGCACGCCACAGCCCGAGCCGCAGCCACGCTCCGGAGCGAGCCTTTACTTCCCGCGCGCACCGCGAGACACGCGCTTCTCAGGGTGTGTTGATCTCCAGGAATCCCGGTCCTCCCATTGTGACTTCAGCTGCCTAGCAACAGCTTCCCTACGCCTGGGACCAGAAAAAAGAACGTAGAACTTGCTTCGTCACGTTGCCCAAGCCCCGGATCTCCCATTGTGACATAGATGCTGCCTCTCTGTTAGGCTGGGAGGAGCAGAGAAAGTTGGGTTTAAGGGTACAGGCTAGTGCACCAAATCCTGTCACCATTGCTGAGGTGGGGGATTCCTGGACCAAGGAATTTCCACAGGTGTTTTCTGAGAGTCTGGGAAGGCTTAAAGAGTTTGAGCATCACATTAGACTTAAGAGCAATGCTCAGCCAGTGGTACACAAGGTACGCCAAGTACCACTGAAAATGAGGGCACAACTTAAAGAGGAGCTTAATAGCTTGGTTGGCAAAGGGGCGATTGAACCAGTTGTAGCTACTGAATGGTTGTCTCCAATTGTTCTGGTTACCAAGGCTAATGGTAAAATGAGATTGTGTGTCGACCTACGCAGCCTCAATCAGAATATAGTAGTAGAGAGACACCCGTTACCGAATATTTCAAAAGTTTGTCCACACTAGGAGAACCTAAGTTATTTTCCATCATTGATCTCTCTGCTGCCTATCATCAGGTTCCGTTGTCTAAAGAGTGCCAACATTTGACTGCATTCATCACTCCTGAGGGTGTTTTCAAGTATAACCGAATGCCCTTTGGTTTGGCCTCTGCGGCATCGGTATTTCAGAGAATAATGGAGACGGTACTCAAAGGCCTTGAAAAAGTAACTGTATTCCAAGATGACATTCTCATATTTGCCAAGGATTATCCTGAACATGATAAGATACTTAGGTCAGTGTTAGTCAGACTCAGGGATGCGGGTGTGATGGTACAAAGGGAGAAATGCAAAATTGCTGTTACGGAAGTGGATTACTTGGGGCATAAGATCTCCTGCAATGGTATTTCTCCCAGAAAGTCTTTAGTAGATAGCATTGTGGGTGCTCCCCAACCCCTAGATAAAGAACAATTACGCTCGTTCATGGGGTTGGCGGAGTACTATCACAAGTTTGTTGATGGTTTCTCTGCTATGTCGTCTCCTTTGAGAGATCTATTGAAAAAGGGCACCAAATATGTGTGGTCGAAAGAATGTCAAAATGCCTTTAGCAAGATTAAGGATAGTATTGTGAAAGCACCTTCATTAGGAGGGTTTGTTTCTGGCAGACGAACTGTGCTGGCTGTGGATGCAAGCACGTTAGGGCTTGGTGCTGCTCTTTTTCAGTATGATGGTAACATTGAACATGTCATAGCTTTTGCCTCCCAACCACTGAGGGGGGCGTAAAACAACTATTCCGTGGTGGAGAGAGAGGCTCTAGCTGTATCATGGGCTGTTGCTCATTTCAAATTATTTCTACTGGGCCAGTCGTTTGTTGTAAAGACAGATCATAAGCCGTTAGTTCAGTTATTGGGCAGTGCAGAGTGGGCTAAAGGTTCACCTAGGATATCTCGGTGGATGATTGACCTGCTGGCATATGATTTTAGAATGGTGTATATACCTGGTGGAAAAAATGTTGTCACTGATTGTCTTTCTAGACTGCCTGCACAGAATGAGAGCTTCATGAGAGCTTCAAGGATGTGAGTGTAGAGTGTACTGTGGGTATTTGCGAACTGGAAAGACAAAGAGGAAAGGCAATCTGCTGATGTTAAGGATGAGGCCCTGGGGCAAGTCAAATTGTGGACCAAAACAGGTTGGCCCAGAAAAGACCTCATTGAGAAGAAATTTGATGTTTTTTATTGTATTAAAGAGGAGTTGAGCATGTCAGAGGATGGATCTCAGCTCAGAAAAGGAATGAAGATAGTACCTCCCTGTGACATCAGGCCCAAATTAGTGGACATAGCCCACCAAGGCCATCTAGTTATGGGGGGTACCAAAAGGCATATCAGACAATCCTTTTGGTGGAATTGACAGTCAGGTAGAAAGGTGTGTGAGGAGTTGTAAAGAATGTGAGAGAAGTGACAAAAGCAAGATTGTTAAGGAAGCTCCCTTAAGACCTGTCAGTGTTCCAAGAGAGCCATGGAGGAACTTAGCAGTGGATTTAATAGGGCCCATACAGGAACTGGGAGAGGATTTTAAATACTTGATTGTCCTGTTGGATTATCACTCAATATGGGTTGAGTGGAGAGCCATTAGAGAAGCAACCACTTCACAATTGATACATTTTTTGAGGAGGTGTTTTACAGGGAGGGATTCCCCTCAGAGCTTGTTTCAGATAATGGAGTACAATTCTGTTCGGACAGGATGGTGGAGTTTCTTAATAGGTTTGGTATCAAACACTACAGGACAGCACTTTACCAGCCTAGAGCGAATGGTCTTGTTGAGAGAGCCAACAGACTCCTAAAGGGAGGATTACAGTTAGCCATGGCTTCAGGTTTAAGGTGGCAGACAGTTCTCAGGGAGATGGTCTGGAACTATTGCGTGACCCCACACGCTGTTACCGGCATTTCACCTTTCATGTCCCTCAAGGGTAGACAACCCGGGACAAAGTTATTTCCGGGCTGGTTGGATTTAGCGAGGAGTGTACATGTTAACAGGGAAAGGATTGTGGATCTCATTAGAGAGGCTCAAGATGAGTACAAAGAGAGGTTTGATACAAAAAGGGGTGTCAAGGTGATGCCATGGTCAGTGGGGGACTGGGTTTATGTTAAGAATCCCAGGGTTTCTCCCAAATGTATTGCGAGTAAATTCAATAACCTGGCTATAGAAAAGGACTGATGGGCGATGCGCGGGGTGGAACCGAGATGGGCTGCGTAGAAAGAGAGGCAGGACTAAAAAAAAATGCATTTTCTTTTTCAATGCTTTTACAAAATGCTGCGGTCCCGTCCTACAGGACAGAGGAATGTCCCATAAGTATGGAGGAACGGGGACTATGGACTAGGAGTAAGGTGGTCACTACGGTGAGTAACCTGGTTAAATAATCTGCCATGATTTGCATTTTGTACAAGTTGCTGAAATGGAACGGATACACAGTATGGATACATACACAAAGGGTTCATTAGGGATTTGTTCCTGTGCCACATTGTTGCAGAGAGTGCATGTATGTTTCCACATGTATGAAATCTGGAAGATTTCATTTATAGGTATGTTTTTGTTTTCCAGTACTTGTAGTAAGTACATTACAAATTCTTGTGGATTTTCTTGTGAGTTTATAGTGAATTTCACCATTCCAGCACAGTAGTCCAATTCTTGACTTATTCCATGAACATTGTATGTGTGATCAGGATTGTTGCTTGCATTTCTATGAAGGACTAACATTTGCAAACACAATTGGTCTGTATTGTGTAAGTAAATGTTGTCAATAATTGGTGGTAATTGGAATAGAATATTTATTGCTACATTTGCGTAGCAATTTACACCAGTTATATTTGAAAATTTGAATGGACCAGATAGTTCTGTGTCCAAGTCATTTCTTCGGAGTGTGTGTTGCTTCTTTGAAGAAGTACCTGAGTTACTTTGAGTAGTAGATTCTTCTTTGGTTGTAATAATTGATGAAGTATTAGCTTCTTTAACTTTTACTTTCTTTTACTCTCTTTGGAGGAATTCCAGTGAGATCCTGTTGCATTTCTGTTTGAAGTAGTTTTCTTTTACAACGTTTTGGTTTTTGTGGAACAGGATAGGTTTTTAGATGGGGGTGTACAGTGAACGTAGTCTACTGTATTCTAAAATGCAAGGAAAATCAGCGTTTACTTTACTTGCATCAAAGTTTATTAGAAATAATAGACCGTCAAGTGTACTTAAGCGTGATAGTGCTACGTAGCTCATGCCTTCTTTAAAGACTGTGTTCCCAATAGCTATCGATCCTTTATCTAGGGTAAGACCTTGTGATTTGTGAATGGTCATTGCATATGCTAGAGTTAGAGAAAATTGCTCTCTGCGTACATACATGTCTTTGAAAAGACGGAATTGAGCTGTTGAGCGTCCTATCCTTTTAACTTCTGATAGTTTGTCAAAGAGAATATTGACAAACTGAATGTTGTTGTCACGTGGGTATGTTTGAAAGCCAACAACTTTACCAAGTGCACCATTCACTAGTCCTTGCTCTATGTCAAGGTTATGTTTAAGCATTACTCTACAGTTTAATGATAATTTTAATATTTTCTCCAAACCAGCTGTGTTGGAGATAGTTTTTGTAAGGTATTTAGTCTTGTTGTGGCTTGTTGACACATGGGTAGTGTCATACCATGTACGTCCAGTTTGTCTGTGGAGCAAATTTTAATTATTGGTTGCATTTCTTATTTCAACATTGTTTCATTGAATTTTGAACAGCTTGCAAGAGTTGGCATCAAAGACATACAATTGACATTTTTGTGTGCTCATTTTTCCATGACATCAGTAGCACATGAGTTATGGCCATACAGTGCATGGATGTGCTGGGTTTTTAATATTTATTGTGCTTCTTGAGGTAGTACACCAACTCTAATATTTTTTTAAATGTTGGTGTATGTGAGGTCTGCAGACTGGCGCATGTTCGCTGGAGGATTCATTGATGAGGGTCAGATCCAAGGCGTGGGAGGCTTGCTGGATTATGAGACAATGGGCCTCATTAGGAGTCAGCCGGTCCGGAAAGAACGGTGGTCGTAAATCTGCCACCACCGTTCTTTCCGGACCGGCTGATCTCGAGTTCTGCAGGCGGGAGGTGTCACTCCTGCCAGGTCTGACCTGGCGAGTTTAACACTACCTGCCTGCAAGCAGACATGGAAACACCGGCACCATTACAATATGGTGCTGGTGTTTCCACTTCCCCATTCCCATGGAGTCCTCTGGGACTCCATGGGAATGGGGACTTACAGAATTCCAGCTCCGGAATTCCAAGGTCACCGGGGTCGTAATGCCCCGGTAATTCCAGGAATCACGGAGGCTGAATGGTAATACAAGTCCGGCAGTAACCTGCCGGTTTTTCCGGCTTGGTTACCGCCAGACTCGTAATGAGGCCCAATGTCTGGTGAGTGTTCATTTGTGTGTGTCCAGGCCATATGTATTTTGCTTGGGTGATGTGTTGTGATTGAATGCCAGTTCAGGCTATGTATTCATGACTGCCATCTGTGACCCATGCGATGCTTGACTGATACATGCTTGTTGTGATGCAGACTGCATACAGACCATGTGCTACACACAGAGGCAATCCTCATCACCACACATGCACCCTCCATCCATGTCAATCACTGGTCAGCCTGTCTTGTCCATGCTCTAATATATGTTTGCAGATAGCCTTTGATGAGCTTCCACTCAAATCTCTCCCTCTGTTGTTACATGACTGGCGTCTCTGTAAGGTCACCCTGCAAGCTGATCCTCCTCAGGTGCATCCTTCCTTGCCTCTCTCTCCCCTAGCAGCTCACTGTCTCCATCGGACTGGTGATTCCCATGGCAGACTACTGCAACGGCCTGTTCACGATATTCTGTGAAGATACACCCTTCCCTCTGCAACTATGCCAGACATGGACTGTGTGAGACGTCCTTTGGCCTTGATGCAGGGTCTCTCACTCAGACTTTGCAGATGGCACAGGCTCACACTGGCCATGAGTGCTTATTCATGGGCCATGTTCATTTCAGGCAAGCCCCTATGGGTCCGGGGCAAGGCCATCATTCGACTCCATCTCTGGCATTTCCTCTTTCTCATGGTATTTGATTATCCCTTTCCTGCTCACTCAGGGTCAGTTCATCCTAACGCCCATTTGTTTGTGGTTCTCGTCTGTGTCGAAAATGAGCCTCACTCTGGTACAGCCTCCCTGCCTATATCCAACTGCTGGTGTAGCTTCTCTGTGTCTGGGTGAACTTCTAATGCTTTCTCATGTGTTGTGCTTTCTGTACTCCTCTCCCCTGCTGTAGTCCCAGATGACTCAGGTGATGCAATTGACACCTGCCCACACTGTCTGCTACTACACAGTACTCTGATCCACCATTTCAAGCCATGCATTGCCTCCAAGCCATTCCCCGCCCTTGGGAGTTGAGGGGTTACTGTATCCCTACAACCCACTGCCAGCACTTTGCACATGATAACTGCACTTGCCCTCACACTGCTATGATGACACCACATTACCATTACTTGATTTGTGTTTTCATTGATAGTTGAGGCCATACACATGTACTGCTCTGCACCCACACACTTCTGAGCCCTGTTTCTCCCTTCAACATGCCTATTCACTTGTGTGATGTCAAAGTGACCTAGCGTTGATGCATCCATGTTCCTTCCTTCACTGTATTTCAACACCCTAGTGTTGTTGCATCCTGTGACGCATGTGTGTTTTGTCTTAGTGATTTCCATGTGCTGTCTAACGGCATGCATTTCACATGGATCATAGACAGTAGTGTATGAATTCCATCTGGGTCTGGTTGACTGTACTGACATGGCTATGCTACATGCCATCTGTGTGTTGGCATCTGTCATTTGTGTGGGAGGTCTACGACAGGCACAGGCTTGTGTGTGAGGCAGGTGCCATGCACCATGCAGTACATGTGTTGCCTTGACATTTGACACTTGTCCCTGTCCGCTTTCAGGGTCCCCTTCCATTTGATTGTCACTGCATGCATGCCTGAGTTTGTGTCATGTTTGACCTGGCTGCTTCATGTATTAGCTGTCTACATTGTGATAACTGTGTGTGGTATGTGCTGGTAACATGTGTGCTCATGTCTTCTTTTCATTTTGTGGAGGTGACGTGGCAACAGAAGCAGAGGGGGAGGAGGTGATGGCGGAGGGGGTGGAGTGTTCAGGGCCCCAACCAGGCACCAGTGGAGGCTGTGGTATGGTAGGCCATGAACATCCATTGGTGCTCCAGACCATCCTGTCCAGGGGTGTCCCTGACTACACCTCTGAGGATCTCTGTCTCAGATGCGGAATCGGATGTTGAACCATATGTGCTGTCACAGGTGAGTGATCTGGCATGGATGCTGTTCTGCCTGAAACACCTGCAGTGGGGGTAGACCCCTCAAGGGGCCAGTCAGTGTTGTTATGTCCGCCTGTGGTGGTTACGGATGCAGGGTCACACTCCACACAATTTTCTCCTGGTCCTAGGGCAGCAGATCAATGGAGGAATGCAGACCTGCAGCCAGAGGCAGCACCAGCACAGCAAGGACCAGGTCTCCTTGGGCCCAACAGGTGTGGTGTCCGGCAATGCAGTGGCCGTGCGCCACCGGGTAATACTGTGTAGGAGAATTCCATGTATGCCATTGCACAGCAACATGGGGCATCATGTGAGATGATGGCTCAGGGCGCGGAAAGGGTGGCTGATTCCATTCTCTCCCCTGAAAGGCAGGTGGAGCTCCAGCAGCAGGCAACGTGGTCCACGTGCTGCTTACACAGGCAGGGCACATTGGCCTCCAACAGGGACCGACGGGCTGAATTGGGAGGTCTGTGCACAGCCATTGCTGCTGAGGCAGTGGCCCACAGGGATGCCCTGAGGGAAGAGAACACCTCCCTGGCTGCCCTTATGATGGCCCAGAGTACACGGGAAGAACAGCAGATGGAGCAGCTGACACGCAACATCCTGGTTGAATTCCATGCAAGCCGTGAGGAGGTCTATGTGTCACGTGAGGTCTTGCAGGCAGAACTTTGTGCTACATGTGAGACCTTGCAGGCTGATCTCTGTGTTACATGTGAGGTTCTGCATGGGGACCTCTGTACCAACATCCTACAGAACCAAACCTTCCAGACCTGCATGCTTGCTGCCATGGAGGAGCATGCTAGGGCTATGGGTGGTCAGGCACCCTTACCATGCACATCTTCTGATATTCCACCAGAGAGTGACAACATCGATGACAGTACTCGCACTATGGCCTAACCGTGCAGGCCATGATACCATGGAGCTTTTTTTGTTATTCTCAACATCCACGCATGTGGGTGTTGAGGTGCACCCTGCACCTCCTCCCTCATGGGTTGCCCCCCACCCTAGGCGACCATGGGCATTTTTGTTTTTTGTCTATTTTGCATTCATGTAACAGTGTTGTCTTGTGGCATCCGAAGGCATCCACTGTGTGTTCCGGCTGGGCCCATACAGGTTTGTCTGGTGTTGGTGGTTGTGGCCCGGATACATATGCCACTCCTGCTTCCCCTTTCCTTGGGCTCGCAAGGATGGCAGTGTGTGACAGTAACTTACACTTACTTACGCATTGGGCTTCCATCATTTCTGTGGCCAGTCTGAAGTCCAAACTGTGTATACACCCCTAGTGGGGATTCATGATGGTTTCTCCAGTGCATGGTTGACATGCGTTTTCGTTTGTATATTGGTAAATGTGCATATTTACATGTTATATCTTCATGTGTTACCTTGCCTGTCTCCATTCTTGATGCACTTCATGCTGTATACAGTACCCTGCCACATTTTGCTTGCAGCCACACACTCAGGATGGGAGGGGTCCATGTGGTGGCCATGTCGCATTGAGACACTTATGCTATTGTGATTGGTAACTGTCTGACATTGTCACTGTTGGGTACTGTGTTCATGATATGTTATGATGATAAATAGGTGTTCATGTTTACAATTTGATTTTGATGTGGCAGGCAGAGTTGTCTCTGGCCTATTTCCATTTGTCAAAGTGCCCTTTGTGACAGTTGTGTCATGTTGTGCATTCATTTTGGAGTTTTCACATTGCATGCCATGGGATGGTGTGTCGGGCGGGTGGCATGGGGTTTGGGAGGGTTTAGGCGACATACCAGTATTTGGATGTGCTGTTTGGCAGGGGGGTAGTAGGTTCTGAACCTTGATTGTGTGCCTTTTGGTCACACGGGATTGGGTTTGTTTAAGTAGCTAGGGATGCACACAATGTGGCACTTCAAATGGCACATTCTCAGGGTTGCTAAGGTTGTGACAGTTGACTGTCCCTTTGTCATCATCGGTTGTCACCTGTAATGTGCCAGGCCTGTGTGCACTCAGCAGGGGTGCAACTTTAGGTGAAGAATTGTGCCACAAGCTGGGTATGGGCTGCTTCGCCACATGCCCTTCCCCGCCCATGCGCAGCGGGCGTGCATGTGATTGGGGATGTGGGGGCACCACCATGTCCACCGGTACGCCCGCTGTGTTCCTTGCACATGAATCTCATAACTTGCCTTCTTCTTTCCAGGTTTCCGGCAATCCAATGGGCTTACACAAACATGGGTTGAATTGAGGTAGACCTCTGGAACGACGGGTACAGGATGAAGTAGGGCAGGGCCTTATATAGGCTATGCCTGCTTTAAGCAGATCTCGCAGGATTTTTGCGGATGTTATGGGATTTCTTTGGGGATGAGATCTTGCATGCATCCTGGAAGTGAAAAGTCCTTAAGGGCTTTAATAAGGAATGTGTGACTTTTGAAACCCGACTTCCCTCTTATTGTTCCCACTGGCTTTGGTTGTCCCCTGCAAACCCTACTAATGTGTGTTTGTGTGTGTGGGGGTCTTTCCCCCTGTCTCTAGGGCAGCCATGACAGTGGTACAGTCATGTTCATTAATTAGTCTGGTGGCATAACGTTCCTGATCTCTCACGTAGCTTCACTATTTTGTCCATTTGCTCTCCAAGAATTCCACAACGGGTGCACTTTCTGACAAGGGTACCACCACTTTGCTAAAAAAAGGGACCCCCCTGGCCTCGACTTAGTTGTTGTGGATACAAGCATCCGGTGGGGCAAGTATGAGAAACCCCTTTTGAATTTTGCACTTCACTTTTGTCTGTCTGGTTTTCAGCTTTCTGCCTGTACTTGATTTGACGTGCTGGGAATGTTCTCATATCTGCTGTCTCTTTATTTTTCGGGCCCTGCACCTCCTTCTCTTGGATACCTACTGGCTGAGCTGATCCTTAGTTCTGATAACTTTCTGATGTTAATTGTCCCTGGCACCTTTCGTTGCTGGATGTTTTTGCCCACACTGTGTTGGCTGTCTGTTCCTCTAACTGTCTTGGGCCTTTGGTGCTTGGTTGCTGCCATGACAGGACTATCAGACCAGGGATTAATACAAGGCTTTTTTACTGTTTTCCCAGGTCAGTGTAATTGAAGTCCATAATGTAGGTCCCACCACGGAGAAATCATGGCCCCTCGCCAGAGGAGAACCATATTGTATACATGTTTGTGAAGACAGGGGATAGATAAACTGTGCAACTTGTGGATATGAGTTTAGGATTATATTTATTTCATCATAAAATGTGTTCTAGAATGTATGGGAATTGAGAAACTATGCATTCAGGCTTAATAATGACTTGTTCATGGTTAGATCTTCGATTCAGAGTGCTGTATTGCTTTCCAGGTGTTCTATTTGTCTGCTGATCACATGCAATCAATGTAAAAGGGCAGCTATAGCTATATAGATATAGGGATGTATCCTTGCTTCTGCCCTCTTTAGTTTCTTTATTCGCAATGTAATGGCTGCCTTATCTATGGCCAGCTCAGACTCACCAAAGCTCAATGGTTTGGTCGTCAAAGCGTTATGGTATGCTGACGACCTAGTTCTGGTTTCAAAGATCCCCATGGGCCTTCAGTCCTTACTCTCTGTTTTAAGCATCTACCTGGATGAGAATTAACTAATCATCAACTTGAAAAAAACACAAATTGTGCTATATGCGCCTAGACTTAACAGTAGATCAAAAATGGACTGGAAAATCAAATATGTGTCGGTTGAGATTGTTCCAAATTACATATATTTAGGTCTTGTTTTTGATTGACATCCTCATGTTGATTCTCAGCTGAAAAACATCGTGCACAAGTTGGACTCAGCAATATCGCAGACACGGCTTATCCTATTTAAATTTTGGAAATTTTCCATCTGCCCAGCAATAACATATTGTTGGCATAAAGTTATGCCTACCATTTTTATATGGTTTGGAGACCAAAAATATTATACCGGCATCCTTTCTGAACAAATTAGAGGCGAAATATTGGAGGAGTGTCCTTCGTATTCCACAATGTGTTCCCGGGCCGTGGCTGCGTCATGAGCGGGGTCTTACTTCTCTTCTACTGGTGTATCAGTGGCGTTTGTGTGCCTTGTATCAAAAATGCATAGTTAACATCGGAAACAACAACGTTCTAGCTTGTCTCTCGAAGTATATGCTTTCCTCCTCCCATGTTTTTGTGCGCACTTGGTCTGCTAGTGTTCGTGAAGTGTTGGCTAAGGCTGACGTGACAATTGACACTGGTGAATAATCCAGATAGAGCAAAAGTTAAAGTGTACAGGTGGGACTGGATAGAGACCAGATCTAAATGTCTCACATTTAAGGATTTTAAGTCTCATGGTTTTCATCCAAAAAGTCTTAATGAGGTGGAAGCGTATTTGTACAGAGCTCTGTCTCCACAACTTAGAACTGTGATTTAGCGTCTTCGCTTTAATCTCTATTCCACACGAGATATTCTTGCTAGAAGAAAACGCATTGAGCCTGACAAGAACTATTGTAGATTTTGCGGTGATGTAAATATAAGGGAAACGCTGAAACACATAATTGTGGACTGTGTGGCTCATATAGACTTGCGAAGAAGCTGCTTTAATCGGCATTTGACTTACTTTGGCCTAATGTCTCCTGAAAATCTTTGGCCAACAATATTGGAAACCAAAGTAATGAGTATTCGAATTGCAACTTATAATTTCTTAAAACTACTGAACTTGGACAGGGTCAATGATTCAGAGTTTGAATAATGTTTCATTGTACTTTATTGTTACTGCAATATATTTTATTGGTTTCATTCGGAGGGTGTGGTCGGGGCCCCTTTGGTGAAATGTATTCATTTAATTAATTAATTTGTTATAGTCGAATGGTAATACATGTTTTTGGTTTACTAAGCTGATTCTTTCTGTTTGGATGTTTTCATGTTTTTTTAAGCACCATTCGATTACTTAAAATTATTTATTTATTTAATAATTTTCTCACAAATGTTATCTGTTTTTTTTTTAGATGTTTCATTGACCGTGTTGTTGTTTTTCAAGAAATTTTGTAAACGTATACATTTGTAAACATATACATTTTAAACCATCTAATGTTAAATTGTTTTGAACAAGTTGAGTTTACTCAGTTACCTTCAATAAAAAAAATGCTATTTTCCTTCTATTGTATTTAAAATGCAAAATAACAAGGGCTGCTAGCCTCGTGGTGCAGTGAATGGCTATAACGCATAGCTATATGAGAGTGTCTTAATCAGATATCCGTACATAATAGCCATTCAGGCTAATCATTTGCCCTGTAAATGCGATTTCCCCTAATGTAATGTTCTCCCTATTACAGCAGAGTGATTATGTCCATACATGTGTATTGTATTGCACTAACACCAATCTCAGCCAGTGCAGCACTATGGAGTATTATATCAAATTGTCTTTCTTGGTTTTGAATGATTCATGAAAGGATGAGGAGAAGCTTTGTGGCGGCAGAATACAAGAAAATGGCGGTAAAAGAAAATATAAAAGTAATTGAGACGATTCTACTCAGCTGTCAAGACAGAGCGAGTGCCCGGGAGAAAAGGGATGTCATTTCGCAAACGTAGCTTTTGAAGGTACATTTCTACGGTGTCAGGTATGAGATGAGCCCAGGATCAAATCCGATTCTCCTACTGTTTCTTCGGGGGCTTTATGAAGATTTATCGCTGCTGTTTTAAACACACCGAATTCTATCAGTGCAATCTTTCTTTTCATTTCACAATCACAAATACACCCTGTAAAGGTTTCTGACTGCGCTAAATGTGTTGAAGGCACCCATTGTAACAGCTCGGGCGATTCAAATATATCCAACCACAAAAAAAAAACACAAAGACGGACCATGCTTGTGAAATAGATTTCCCATCCTCTCATTTTTTTATATTGCAAACCCACAATAGGATGTTGGAAATGTCACATGTGCCTTTTCTAATTAATGTGCCTCCACTGTAAGTAGGACAAGAACTATTTTCTATGTGCACGGGTCTGCTAAGGTCTACAAACCCAGACATCCAACCCAAATGTCTGACAATACATATTTCACATACAAACATATTGGTCTGTAATACTGCGCCCATAAGCATACGCAGAGAATAACAATCAGTCAACATTAAAACATATGTGAATTGTCAAAAGGTAAGCGTATAGCAAATATATGAATAGATTCCAGCTTGAATATTCTAAGTCCCTGTGAATTGTACCCATGTGTATGGCAAGAGTCATTATCCCTGTCAGGAGCACTCCATGGTCTCTCTGGTTATTAAAAGTAAGCCCATCTCCTCTCAGGAACGCTAAGGAGTGGAGTCAAACAACCATTGGACAGTGGCACCTGGGCAACAGGGCAAGTGTTGAAGCGAACGTTAAATTAACTAGGGAAAGGAGAAAATGTCCAAGCAACAATTGAAGTAGGCGAGTAATGCCTAAAGGGGTCACCCGCCCACTATATATTTAAACAATTCAGTAGTGTTACGTGCGATTTTTGGGACTCTCGCATTTTTTGACTTAACGTAGTAAGAATACACAATTTCCCATTGAAGGGACCTTTAATTTGGATGAAATGGAAAACCTTAGGAGGGCTTTGGAGGCAGACGGGACAAAGATATCAACAGTACAGTGGGGAGCTTCTGCCACATGGCTGGCGGAAGCGACTGCTAAGAGAAATGACAGTAAGATTAAGGGACTGAGGGAAGTGAATGACCGAGCGGACAAATAACATTTTTAAGAAATCGAAGGGTGTGGATTGTGCGGTCCACTTGTGCCCCTAGATACTTCAGGAGGTGGGGTGGGGGGGCAGAGTAAGGCAAGGAAGGGAGCAAACGCTAAGATCAGGAAAACAAAATGCTGGAAGATATTCTTGAGTTCTTCACCAGTGAGATACAGAATTAGGTGCACAAAGAAGCACCACTTGTCAATATGTTGCCTCTGTGGCCCCAGGACCAAGTGCCAGGGGCCTATAATGGGCCCATGAGTACCGATGGGTGTGCCTCTCTCATGCTCAATCGATGATGATGGGGGTACAGTATATGGAAGAGATTTACAGATTTTCCAAGATCCCCTCAGGTAAGTGCCGCCTGGCCATGAGGATGCAGAGCAACAACAGCCAAATCCTATCATGGTAAATGTCCAATGGACATCCAGCGTCCTCAGGACATTGGCAAAGAAGTTCCCTACTATTAGATAGAAGCCCGAATAGTTTTTGGAGGAACTGCAGACAGTTATGCAGTGTTATAATCTATGCTGGGCAGACATGAATCCATTTATGAGAATAACAATGCCACCAGAGGTGAGGCAGAGGTTGACAGAATGAGTGACTTGGCAAGACATCAATCCAGGCACAGGAGACACCCTTTTGCAAGCAAGGGAAATAAAAGTGAAAGCAGTTACAGGGACATGCCCCAGAAAGATAAATTGTGTTACGATATCAAACTGCAAACAGAATAAAGGCAAATCTCCTGCCGATTATTTAGACAGATTAAAGGCGGTGTTTACACAACACTCTGGTATTGACAAGCAAGATGAGACAGTTCAGGAGGCCATAGCCAACTCGGTTGTTTCTGGCCTGTTACCGAAAGTCCAAGCATAGCTTAAAAATGTGTGTAAACGTTGGCAGACCAAGCCATTGGCGCAGCTGGTGGTGGTTGCTAGCCATTGCGGTCCAGGATCAGAAGAAGGACACTGTTAAGAAAAAACACATGACACTGAAAATGCATGGCTTACAGGGACAAGTACAGGGTCAGCTCCAAATATTAGTGCAAAATACTGCAAACCATATACAAAGGGCGGCGGGCACAGACCAGGGAACAGTGGCAGGGGAAGGGGATCAGATATGACAAGAGGTACAGCATTTATGGACAGCAACAACAGCAATTCCCATGGGGGGAGTTCGATCAGTAGTGGGCAAAGGGGGCACAGGATCAGCAGGGACAGGGTGGGTGGCAGACCCAGCCAGCCACAAGAGCCCCAGTGCTGAGCCTTAACCTGCATCTATTGTAGAAAGGATGATAATTGGAAGAATTTATGTCTGTTTAGACCACTGAGACCATACCCACAAGCGAATATGGCACTCAGGAACAAACAAATGCCACAACAGCATGGACAGGTTCAGAAGTACGCAACTCCTCAAGAGACCCTGCCTCTCAATTTCTGAAGTCAAATGATAATCCTTTTATTCCAGGGACAATGGTGGACCCAGCTGGGACTCAAAGGGGTTCTGACAACAAAGGGGGGAAGGGATTATGGAAGCTCCTATGATTCTGGTACACTAGGAAAGTCTGTATGTGCAATGTGAAGGCAAGGGAAGCTGGCAACTTGCTTAGTGGACACTAGGGCAAATAGATCTTTGTTGCGAATGAATGCGTTTTCACATATCCCCTTGTCTAGAAAGCTAGTTATGGCAGTGGGCATCTCAAATACTACAATTTTCCACCTGGTTACTGAACCCCTTGCAGTTACACGGGGGCCCATTACATACCAGCATGGCTTTCTCTTAAGCCCACGTCACCTGTAATTCTACTAGGGAGAGATATGTTAAACAAAATGAGGTGCAGCATATATTGCAGCCTGGATGCTGTGGTTTTGAGTGTGCCCTAGTACAATACAGAAGCGGTCATGGCAAGTCTCAGGAGAGATCAGGGAGAAAATCAAGGGGAAGAGGATAGGAAATGGTCAGATGATATGCAGGTTTTAATTGATTTGGTGCATGATTCTCTGGGTGCCACCCATGATAATGCAGTGGGATCTATACATCATCATCTTCAAAGATGTTTTATTTCAGTGGAAACTGCCATAAAAGATTCACAAAAACAGACATTCATAAATTAACAGAAACATACAAAGTGCCTCAATTAATTTGACATACTATATTTGAGCAATCGTGAAATTTCAGTCCTTAATAAGAGTATTATATAAATGAAATACATCATAAAGCTGGTAAACATCCCCCCTGCCCATAAAAACACACTTGCCAGTAAAACATTGCTGTACCTAGTCCATTTTGGAGGCCCATACATTCACTCCCCAGGGACACTAAATGCTGCTGTTCTTCGTCACTTTGCTCTTCTAAGATAAGCACCCAAGGCAAAAGTAATTTCAACTCGGAACACAGAAGTAGAAGAGTAGGGGCTGGTCTATACTGTTGTGGCGCACTGCATCTCTTTATACTTATCCGCCAAGTCTGACTAATGTCTGTATAGATTGGATAGAACAGAATAAAGTATACTGTATAGATATTGCTGAGCAAATACAAATAAAGGTAGATCCTAGCAAAAGAAGTTGCCTGGCACTCCCCAATACCCCCTGAAACCTGAATCGGAGGCAGACATCACACAAGACATTGAGTCACTCATAAACAAAAGGATTATTGGCCCTACAGTCAGTCCATGTAATACTCTGATCTTTACAGTGAAAAAACCAGGAAAGGAGGTTTATCATTTTGTCCAAGATTTAACGGCTGCCAATGCTGTGCTGATACATTCTTTCCCAGTGGTGCCAAACCTGGCTGCCATATTGTCTTGAATTTCACCAGAGGCAACTCACTTCACAAAAGTTGATCTCTGTTAAGCCTTTTTCAGACTGCCCATAAATATAGACAGTCAGTATTTATTTGTATTATCACATAGAGGAGTCCAGCACACCTGGACCTAATTGCTCCAGAGGTATACAGAGTCCCCCACCCTCTTTTTGCAGCAACTAAAAAGAAAAATCTTGGTTATGTACAGCTGCCAGCATGGGCTCAGGACACGGGGGTCAGGGTGGACAAATCCCCCAACAATTTTAAGTGGCAGGCTACAATGGCACTTATCCCCCCCGATTTCCCCCAGTGTGTGTGTGTCTCTGCACCAGTTTGTGTGTCTCTGTGCAGCGTGTAGAGTCTGCAGCCTGTGCAGTGATGCGTGCAAACTTCAGACTCTGAAGTTTGCACGCAGCTCAGACAGCAGCAGTGGGTATTGGTATCGCTCATGTGTTCCCCCTCTCTCTCACCCCTGCACCTGCGCATTTGGAGCATCACGTGCACAGGCCCGGGAACATACTGTATGTGCCCCTGAGAGTGCGCAGCCTCAGCTTCCACCTTAACTTCCAGAAGAAGCCACTAGCCATGCAGGGACGTGTGCTCCTGAGAGACTGACAACATGAGAGAGATAAGTGTGAGGCTGACTGCTGCTGCGACGCCGACTCGACCTCCTAGAGGCCTGAGAGAGACCTCACTTACTCAACCACTAAGGTAAGTCAAGTCAAAGTGGCCCCCCAGGTGCAGTGCAGGCCGGGCCGCCATCGGGTTGGGGGAGGATTTAATTAGAGGGACCAGCGAGAATCATATTTAACCCGCGCGCGAGTTAACTGTATAAATATGCTATTTATACAGTTAACATGCGTGGGGCGTTGAAGTTGAAACAGTCTGTTTCAACTTCAACGCACCGTGCGTGTTAAATATGGCAGTCATTGGTCCCTCTAATTAAATCCTTCAATGTGCTGCACGTGTTAACTGTATAAATATTATATTTATACAGTTAATACATGTGGTGCATTGAAGTTGAAACAGATAAGGAGCTGCTTCCTCAGTGTGGGCCCGCCCCATGCAGCCTCGCATGCCCCGCCGTGGGCATGCGGTCTCAGGTCTCATCAGGTGTCACTGTCTGTCACTGTGCTGCCACCACCCATGAGAGAAGAAGCCCAGTGTCGCTCTCAGCAGCCTGGGTCCTTCTCTGTGCAAAGGAGCAGGTCACACAGTTGCTGGTATGAACATTCATTTGTGGGTTTACAGGCTTTGCTGAGATGGGAACGGGCCCACAGTGGTCAAATGCACATACCAGGGTTTTGATGATACTTAGGATCTATTGTTCATGTTTCTTTGTCAATATGCGGCCACCCACACTGTCATCTACAGGGATTAGGCGCATGTAAGTGTTGCTGCTTTTCCTGAGCTGTTGCTTGGGAGTTTTCAATCTCATACCTTGATGTACAAGCACCCCACCAAGGGCTTTCTCCAATGGGACAAGGGTGGGTGGTGATCTTATCTGGGGGGTAGGGCTTAAGCCAGCATCTAGGAGCAAAGGTGTGGAGAGGTACACCTCCTCTACTGAGGTGCCTTGATTTGTGCGTGGATAATCTCTTTCGGGGGTGCATCGCAGAGCTGTGGGTCTTTAGCAATGATATATATACCCCACTACAATAAGGGCTGACCCTGCTTTACTGTGGATCTTACTTGAGCAGGGGGCTCTCACCTTCTCATTCACAGAGGCTTTAGACTACGGCTCCCACCTCGCCACAGGCTACACAGTTTAGTGCAGATACGGGTTGTAGATGAAAACCTCTGGAGAGGCAAAGGTTGCAGACTCATCACTAGAACACAGCGATACACGTGGACCCGTACGGCCATCATGGTCTTAGTCTGGTGGGGAACATAACAAAGAACACCACAGTCAGAAATATAAAGGACATTCGTCTATTTTCCTTGTTTTTTCGAACTCACGGGGCTTCTTCAGCAGTGTGCATGCAGCTACAGCAGAGATAAAATGCACGCCTGGTGATAATCCTCTCATTATCCAGACAGACACTTGTGCCCCTCGACACAGTGCTGGGCCCAATGCATATCCGTTTCAGCCAGGTCAATTGGTGCCAATTAGCAATAGATTGTTTGATCAACAACAACTTTGCAGGGTTGTCTGATAAGCAGCCATTACTGGCTGCCCTTGAGTTCTGGTACTGGCTATTATTAGAGTAGTTATGGCCTGGAGGTCACCTCACCAGCAGGATATTTACGGTTCTGGGATATCTGCCACATCCAAGCCTTCAGCATCCTTGTGCGCATGCAGAACGAGTTTGGCATAATCGGGCATTTGTACAATGAAGCTTGATTTTAATCGTGATCTGTTTGTTTGGCGGAGTCCATGCCATTTCCATAGCTCTCTGATCCACCCCCAGAGTGCTGCAGCTGAAAAAGTACAATGTAGACTTGCATGGATACTGGGGGTGCCGCTAAAATCCAAATTTGAGCATTTAATGTATTAATCGTTGCTGGCAATTATTTGTTGTTATTGCACAAGTCATGTATATGTTTAGTCTCACTTGTCAAACGAAACTCCAGCTCATGGTCACTGGTTGTACCCATTATGTAAACTGTATAGACGTAAATGATATAAAGCACACTATTCACTCGATCCAGCATCCAACACGTTTTAACTCTTTGCAAGTCTTCCTCCTCTGCTTGTGTTCAATACTCTGTCACAATTATTTTCTTTTGGCGGAGGGGGCGTCCAACCATCCTTCCACCAGGAATGGTGGGTGGACACCCAATCTTTTTTGGGACGAGCTAAGCTCAGGCCATGAAAGCCTTTTGACCTAGTAAGTGGTAACATTTTTACGTGAACTGAGCCTTCTTAAGTGAGATGCCAAATTGAAGGATTTTGTTCTCTGAACTGCTTTTCTTTTTCTTAATTTTCTTTTGTTTTCTTCTTTTCTCTTGTTTTATACAGTGATGATATATGTGATTTAATACATACTGCTATTTTAATTTTGTGAAAAGTCGAGTTCTTTGACTAAAACAAAATACATGAATAAAAAAAGCAAAGTCCCAAGGTGTCCCTTGCCCCCCCTCCCACCCCAGATTTTATGGGTCTCCTACGCCCCTGGCTGCCAGGGAAATTGGTGCTAGTACAGTATGTTGATGGTTTACTGATCTGCCTCACCATCATTTGAGACTTGAAAAGACGACTCTAAAGTTCTATTGACAGCGCTAGCAGAGAAGGGGCACAAAGCATCCAAGAAAAAGCTCCAGTTGTGCGCTCGTACCGTACATTAGTTAGGCCATGATATCATGGAAGGATTTCGGCTGATATCCTCCTCCCGGAATGAGACTGTTGATAAGATTCCTAAACCTCAGACAGCCACACAAATGCAAGCATTTTTGGGGAAAGTTTGTCACTGCCGGTAGTGGATCATGGGATATGAAGAGATAATAAAACCACTTCAAGCATATACCCATTTGAATACTGTGGACCCCATGCAGTTGACACCGGAGGCAGAAGAAGCATTTACCAAAATTGCCTCGACTGGCGGAAGTACCCATTCTGGGTCTGCCTGATTATAAAAAGGGATTCACTTTGTACTGTCATGAGAGGAATTGTTTTGCTCTAGCTGCCCTCACACAAAAGCAATTGATCCATAATTGAAATGTAGCCTACTACAGCAAAGAGTTGGAGCTGGTAGCAGCTGGTAAGCCACCCTGTTTACAAAAAGTGTCTGCTGCTGTGCTACTGGTATAGCAGAGTGAAAAAATGTATTAGGGTCACCTCTGGTGGTGGACTTCCCACATGCTGTGGTGTCCTTAATGCTGAAAATAAAGTCCCAGCAATGTCTGTGTCTCGAGCAAGCAAATGTGAGTTTATTTTACTGAATTTGACAAACATTAACTTAACCCGATGCTGTCTTTTGAACCCATCATCTCTACTGCCTACTTCACAGGATGTAGAGCCATATGATTCCACCCCTAATGATTGTGTGCCAGTCACTGATTTCCTGGTGATGTGTAGGACAGATCTCTCCAAAGTGCCGCTGCCAGATTCAGATCTTGAGCATTCCATTGACGGGTCTTGTCTTAGAGACCAAAGTGGGCAGGTGAGCACAGGGTACAAAGTATGTGCTCCAGGACAGTTAAAAACTACCCCAAGTGACATAGGCCCAGGTAGAAGTCCCACTTGGGCGTGCCAGCTGGTCACTCAACAATCGGTTAACATTTTTACAGATTTGCGTTACGCTTTTGGTGTAGCCAATTACTTTATACAGCACAGGAAGCATAGAAGATTCTATGCCATCATTTGAGACCCATATAAATGTGTCAATATGTGGTAGCGCAGTTAGATGCTATAATGTTGCCCGAATGGATTGCAATTGTTAAATGTGCAGCGCACAATTCCCTGGATGATCCAATTGGTTGTGTGAATAATTTTTGCTGATAGAACAGCCACGCTGCTGGCCACTTCCGAAGAGGTTGATGCATATATTCTGCATGTTAAAGCTGCCCCGGAAGAAACCCTATATGGAAAAATGTAAGACCTAGTTTATGTTCTAGAAAATGCTCTCCCCAGTGAAAAGGATAACTGGATTAAAAAGGGCTGCTGGGTACATGAGGACTCTCTGTCGAGAGATGAGCAGAGGTTGGCTAGTGGCTCAAGAAGTATTAGTGTCACACCTTGTTAGAGTGTATCATGGCAGGCACATGTGGGTAGCACCTGGTGGAAACTCCCTCTCCTAATACTTTGCTTTGTTTCAAAGAGGACGTAGCAGTCTACAAGCAAGCTATCCTATCTGCCAAACATTCCAATTGTAGTGGGGCATGTATTGACTAGCGAGCATGTTCAAGCTCTGCCCCCACACCCTTCCTCAGAAGAAACAAAGTTATAAGATAAGAAAGGACACATTTGAAACTGCACTTTGAATTCTCCTGGAAATGCATCTGTCACAAAGTAGAAAATAGAATAGATTAGGTGACACGAGGGCGTGTACACAAGATAGGGTCTCACTACATAAGTAGGACAGAGAAGTGAAGGTAGATAAGGTTGCTGCGTACACATAGGGAGGGAAATATTGTGACAGGCAGGCATCAGGAAATCGGCAGATAGCAAGCAAATGTGTCCTGCATTGAATAAAACATGACAGCAGTTGCCATTTTAAAACTGCACAAGTACAGCAGAGAACAACGTTCTGTAGCTTTAAGAGGGCCTTGCAACTAAGCATGCTATTTGAAACAAATACATTTGATTCAGGAAAAAACCTGCAGAGGCTGAATGGTAGCTGTCTCGAACGAGAGTCCAAAGCCGAGGACAATGGAGGGAAGGTTTACTTAACGGAACAAGATATCAGTGTCTAGGCGGCGAGTGTTCAACCATTAACGTAAATCAGTTATGACAACACAGCAGACTATATGAAGTCCATAGGATGGACAGAGCATCTCAGAAAATGCCCTAGTAGTTAACATAATAATGTCTCAGCAATTGGCTAGGCCTGACAGAGAAGCATCACTGTCGGCTATTGAAGGAGTAAAACGAGAAGAAAGATGAGGCTAGGAAAATGTAGGAAACGAAACTGGCTTAGAAAGAATGGGTTAGGAATGCAGCAAGCAGTGGGTGCAAATGGTTTTGGTTACACCCGCTCCTTTACTGACCCGGACTCCTTCACGGACTGCCTGTCTTTTTCCTCAGTGACTTCCTGGTTCTACGGCCCACTAAGGTAATTGGTTGTCCTCGGTACTCGTCCACGGTCTCTTTCTTGTTCCTGAGGCCATTTCACTTGCTATTATCATGAACTGTTCATACTGGATTCCACCGTTAGCCTTTATTTTTGAACTTGGTTTCTACATCCTTTGGGATTTCAACATTCTACAGTGAACTACTCACCAAGTGCATATTGACGCTTTCCGGTACATGCACCAACCCGTCACTAGTGCGTCCCTCGTGCCGCCCGGGTTACTCCCCTGTACTAACCTTCCTTTTTTTAAAATTTTATCCTTTCGTTGTTTCCCTCCATTTGGACTTCATTAATTCCTGCCAGTTCTCCCTTCAGGTCTGTGTTTGAATTACTTACCCATTTATTTCTGGGATGCTCTGGTTTATTACATTGACGTAGAGGGTAATAGTTTATTTTCTTTTGTAGGTCAATCCTATAGCAGATTCCACTCCTCAAACCCCGCCTAGGTACTCCTTAGTACTATTGTTTTCTTGCATTCCTTCATACCTTGGCTCCTCTTACCATCTTTGTATTCCTTTGCAGCATTGGTTGGTGGTGTGTGTTCTCCCCGCTCTTTTAGGCGATTGGCAATTCTGCCTGTTCAGGTTGAAACAGCAGAGCGGCACATCGCAGAAAAGAGCCCCTCCTTGAGGAAGCCTGAATCTTAGAATTCAGGGGGTGTCAGGTTACCAGGGGCTGTCTCGTCTCCAAGGTCGCCTATCTACAGGCAGTGATCGATTACCGGAGCGGGGACTAACAATAATCAAGGTGGGTTTCAAAATGCACAGAATGAGAATGAGAATGTGCAAGAAGGATTCAACCAAGGGTGACTAGTTAGGCGGCCTGCCCCTGTACCAAGGGAATGTACAGAATGGGCATTTCTCCAGAGGGGGGACAGCTTATCCTCCACCATATAGAACACAAATTATGGAAGGGTATGCTCAAGATCAGACAGTGTATCAGAGACAAGCAACGCAAATGCAACACACACAAGAACCAGAGCGAGTGCAAATGAATCCACCACAAGTGCAGTTGCAACACGCCCCCATGGATACACGACAGTGTGCAAACATGGGATGATTACTGACACCTAGAATAGGAGGCTCCACTGTGGTAGGAGGAAATCCTTTCACAGGTACAGGGGTATGGATGTACCCACAATAGGATAGCTCACAGGGCGACTTGATGTGTTCAGTACTATCTTTGACACCAGACCCCCAAGAGGAACCAAGGGTTGATGTGACAATAGGAGGCAAATCTTTTTCATTTCTAGTAGACACTGGTGCAACTCATTCATGTATACGAGAGGGAAAATATCCAACGTTGGGAATTGCGAGGAATGTGTAAGGATTCACTGGAGCTACAAGTCGAGTTCCTTTTACTGATGAATTACCAATTGCTGTAAGAGAGTGTGACATTTGTGTTCCATTGTTGTATTCATGACAGACAGCAGTTAATATTTTGGGAAGAGTTTAATGACAAAACTTAACGTGAATATTTCTTTTACTGACGAAGGTATGGTGTGCCCCATCTCTAGGATACACTATATGAATGTGGACAATATTTATATTGCCATTTACAAGGCAAATAGCTCTGCGAGGTGTGCCGATAGAACCAAAAGTTTTCTTTTATGGGATGAGCGTTCTGTTAACATGGCTACCTGGCTTAGTGGGAAAGACTATGAGGATACCTGATGAATTCTTACTTAGACCACAGATACCTATGGAAGGAGAGGGGGAACAGACCATCCCCTAGAGTTAGATGCAGCCATAGTACGAGGGGAAATGGCAATGCTCAAACGAACGGATGATGAGAATAGGCCATGGAGAACAGTGATTGCAATTGAGGAAGGGTGTAGATTGATTGACGTTACTGAGGACATGTTTGGAGATGATCCATCAGATGATGAAGTAGTGTTCTTAATGAGCATTACATATTGGATGAAAATGGAGATCCCATGGCGAATGGCGATAATGCTGCAGCATCGAGTATTTTTTTATGAAGACTTGGAGAAAGTACCAGGCGCTTTATGGACTACAGGCCCTTATGATGTAGGCTTTTTGAAAGGAGTAGGGGAGGTTAAAATAAAGCTGAAACAGGAGCGATTTTACTTCGAGCATGCTATGTCTCGATAGGCAGATGAGGGCATTTTTGAGACGATTTCAGTACTGATGAAGCAAGGTATTCTGGTACCATCAGAGTCATTGTGCAATACCACAGTGTACCCTGTGAAAAAATAAAAGGGAGGGTTGTGGAGATTCATCCAAGCTATGAGACTGATTAACCAGATTGTAGAGGCAGAGTTTCATTTAATTCCCAATCCAGCGACAATACTATGCAGTATACCAGTAGAAGCGCAATATTTTATTGATTTGAAGAATGCGTTTTTCTCAATCCCGTTACATAAGGACTCACAAGATTTGACTTTGTTTACGTTCCGTCAAATCCGTCGGAAACATACCTAGGCAATATTGATTTTAAAAGCATTGTGATACCGTACATAGTTGACATTTTGATTCATAGCACAACAGAAGATGAGTGCAGACAATACTCAATTCAGTTAATGACTATTCTAGCAGACAAGGGATACAAAGTAGATAAAGAGAAGTTACAGTACTGCCAGGAAGAGATGTTGTACATAGGCCAGTTGAACTCACATGAGGGAAAGAGAGTAACACCTGAAAGAGCTGAAGCGATCATGAAAACTGCAAAACGGTACACAGTGAGACAGATGCAACAGTTCTTGGGATTATGTAATTATGTGAGAGCCTGTGTGTTTGACTATAGTTCATACACAAGACCCCTTTTGCAGGCTTTAAAGAAAGTACAGGTGAATAAAGAGAAAATAGAATGGACTGAGGAAATGGAGGGAGCGTTTGAAGAATTGAAGAAAGCTATTTGTACAGCTCCTGTTTTAGGAATTCCCAATGATGCTGAGGAGTTTGTCTTGTTTTCACATACAAATGGGACAGTTATGACAACAGTGCTTACACAGAGGACTAAATGAGGGTACACATCTTTGGCATATTACAGTGGGATTTAAGACCTGTTATGAAAGGGCATTTTCCTTTCAAACAGTCATTGGCAGCAGCCATGTTCGCAATTGAGAAATCTACAAGTATTGTAATGGGTTGTTCTATGACGCTTTTTGTGGATCATGCTTTGTTTGCCACTTTGGAGAAACCCAAAAGTACATTGACGTCTCAGTAAGCTTCTGTATATGAAGTAATAATATCAAATCAAGCGATTTAAATTGTCAGATGGAAAATAGTGAACCCTGCCACCTTTGGAGTCAAACCCGTGGCAGAGGGCCAGCACGTGCATGACTGCACAAATTATATAGAGTTTTATGACGACATACCGCGCGTAAAAGAGAACGCATTTTCAGGAGGGGAAATTCTCTTTATTGATGGTTCTTTGAAAATTGATCAAATAAGTGGAGAAAGGCATTCTGGTGCAGCTGTAGTGAGGAATAGAGCAAATGGCAAATTTGAAGTTGCAGCAAGTGCAAGACTACAGGCAACACGCTCCCCTTGGAAGCAAGACGATGCGGAGCAACACAGCTTCTTCCCATCTGGTTGTCATTTGTATTCTGTTTTTTTGTTGACCTCTGATTCCCTTCTACTTCTGCTTTCGTGTTTCAACAGAGTCTCCGCTCTTGGCTATCAATGTATTTGCGGTATTCTCATGTGAGGAAACCCACAGTTCCTGGGCTACAGAATTAAGAGAACGCCATTAGAAATTGGAGCTTGCACTAACCGCGAACCGGGAATACACCGATAGCCAATAGCAGAGACTTGGTCAAAATGTGACAGAAGAAGTAGAAGGGTACCGGAGGTCTACAAAAAACAGAATACAAGTGACAACCAGATGGGAAGAAATGCCAGAGCTAACTGATAGCTAGACTCTAGCTTTGTAGATACCCACACAGAATACACCGACAACAGTTGGTGATAAAATAGAAAGTCTAGTAGAGCCAGCAGAAGAGTGTCACGGAGCAATCATATCGCCCTATGAGATAGGGAACATGAAAGAAGCAGAATATTGAAGCAATACAATACATTTACCAAATACATGTTAAAATAACATGGAAGTGTAATTAGAGTTCCCCTGCTGACATTCCCAATAAATTGCTCTTAATTGGAGTGAAAGAGGAATAAAACATGTTGGGCATTGTATGAAATGGGAGTGAATGGCTGAAACAGAATTTGAATGTGAAAAGTATTATTGAAAACAAGTGTTTTAATAATTATTTAGCATTTATATAGCGCTACAAACCCTCAGGTATCTGAGCGCTGCTCATTATTACCCTTGGTTTGTGGTGCTCATTTATCGACCTCGGAAGGATGAAAGGCTGAGTTTGGTCCTGCCGGGATTCGAACCTGCGTCAGCTTGCTCTGCACAGATGTCAGAGCGAGCACTCTACTGGCTGTGCTATTGGACCGGCTTGTTTTGACCATAGGAAAGTGGTGGCCCATACAGAAATAACCACCCTGCACTAATGTTAACTCCACAATAGCATGAAAGTGTACATGAATGTCTTAGTAAAATTGTGATTTATTTATAAATCTGATAAATTAGATTTATTGAATTGAAAAAAAGATGAGTTTTTGCAAATTAATGAAGATTGGGCTGAAAAACTCAAGTTTATGTATGCTCTGGAAAAGAAGTTGTGAATTATTAGGTTTGGACATAATATAGCGAAATGTCAGACATGTAAGAGCAGCCAAACTACATAGGGATCCACAACACAAGACTGGAGGAATATTTTATTCAAGTATAATTAAATAAATATTTGACATGTATGACCGCTAGTATCTCTGTCAGTTCAGATCAACTCAAGTGTCAGGGGGGGGGTCGGTCTCAGAACACAGATGAAAACCATTCAGCAACCGGATCTTCAGAATTAATATCAGCACCGAGACTGTTGGCTGGCGACAGTATGCTGATCAGAAACCTCACTGGGAATTGGCATTAGCCAAGATTTTGTGGACCTTATGTGGTGGAGGACATTACTCCCTCAGCAGTAAAAGTACATGGCAGACAAGCTTGGATTCACCTGAATGAATGCAAGCTCTACATCGGAGAGGCTGCAGCAACCCCCAGCCATTGGTACAGAAGCAAGGCAAGAAGAAGAATTTCAGCATGTACAGACTTGATCAATGACAAAGAAGAAGGAAGATAAACCAACAGATTGACCAATAAATGCAGATTTGCATTTTGACTATGGCTCTCCCTGGAAACACCTTATCGATATTCTAGCAGGAATGCAAACTTATTGCTTGGGTCACAGAATTCTTTTAACAATGAACTTTAGAAAGTTGTTGATGCATTGCAAGTATGTCTGAACTAGATTTTGAGTTTGAATATGATAATTAGAAGCGTGAGCAGTACCCCGATTTGTGTGTTACTGAATATTTGTTTGACTGAGTTTATGGTTCTCCCCGAAAGTAATGTGCATCGTATCCTGCTTGCTATTTTTGTGTTTATTCTTCGAGCTTCTCCTGCCTTGGTTAGGAGAGATGTGGATAGCCACATGTTTTTACAGGATCCTAAAAATAGCCCTCTAATAAGGAGGCTGATTATAGCAATTGTAGTTCAGGTACTACAAGTAACAAATATACTACAATTGCCGGTGTAGTTTTTTCCTTCCTTAATTGAGCATAACAAAAATGAGGAATCTTGAAAATGTTACTATTTCAGAAAATGAGCAAGCGCAAGAGATTCCAGAATGACACAAATGATGGGGACTAATATGTTGGTTTCCAATATGCATATGCATAGTTATGCTTTGTGTCCTTTTGTTTCTTATGATTCATCGTTTCTATTATTATGATCTCTTTTATTCTCCCCACTCCAGGAACTAATGACGATTTGCCCATTAAGAAGGAGTCAAGGTCTCAAGTGTTTTCTGCCCAGAGCAGAACTGCTTTAGTGTTGTTTCCATGGGCTGCTACCATTTTAATGGGAAGACAGAGGAGAAATGCAGAGGAAGATGATAATGGGATTAACACATGTTTAGACAGTACAGCACACTTGGGTAATAACATCTGGTATCAACACATGAAAAAGGTGGGAGAGAGAACTTCCAAGGAGGGTTGCTACGTTTACGCGCTTGTGCCTTATGCCATGAGCACTGCCCGTACCTTCATTTCCAGAGAAATACCGGAGTATGATGCCTTGTTTAACTTGCTGCATGCATGACTCGAGGACAGTTCCAAGGACATTGTGCCACTCTACGACGGAGATCGAAATAGTAATTTCCATTCCAGGATGATTATATCAAGACTACACAGATGGAAAATGAGCCTGCAAGTTGCTCACGTACCCTTGGGCAGGACAGATGAAGTGGTCATAACAGAAACTAAGAGAATGGACTGTCCTGATAAAGCAGAGATTGCTGACGAAAATGGGACCGTGATAGAGGCCATAATGTTGCTGACGGAGCTGCACAACAAAATGGAAGATGAGTCAAAAGATATTGCAGATGACAAATGCTTTGCATCTATCTTCTCATGGGTTGCACAATGGATGGCGAATATCTTTAAGCTCCTGGGAGCAGTATTAGTGATGCTAATGTTTGGATTCTGTGTGAACATAATAATCACACAATGTAAGAAGACATCAAAGAAGGCAGTAGGAATGAAAATCGTGATCGATGTAGAGTCAGGGTTTAGACCCAAGGAGTTGAAAATATATAGAGGCCAGCAACTTCGTACCTGAGGGAATGAAGTTCCTGCATCCAAGAAATCATAAGAAGTATGTGGGACGATGGATCTACTGTAATCCGAATGGAAGATGCTGCCACATGACCTGGAATGCCGATGAATATGTAAAATCAGCAGGATCCCTGAAGAGAGTAGTGAAAATCTGGACTCCAAAGAAGCATTTTTGCAAGAGAGGATATCAAAATGTGGAGACTGGTGAAGGAGTGGTCGATAAATCAACCAGAGGGGGGAGTGTAGAGGAGCAGCTGAATGCTTCTGCAGGAAATCACGCCCCTATTTTGCCTATATGTTGGAAGCCGGAAATTGCGACATGTGCACCACCAGTAATGGTGCCTATTACACATAAAAGACTATGAGACAAGGTATCTACTGAGAAAACCATATTTGATGTATCCCCGAAGAGATGACAGTCTCCTGAGGGAGAACCCTGAAGAAGTGTGAAGATATGAAAAGGAGAGGCTGGTGACATCACAAGAATTGAGCGTGAGACACTGAGAAGGATGACCAAAGATGAAAAGGCATAGACTTTATGGAATCTGATGGTGAAGTAAAGAATCGAGAATACTTTCATGTGTGGAATGAAGATTAAATGTGTGAGGAGCACTACAGAAAATGCAAGCCGTTTTATAACTGTACAGATGCTGTAGCACAAGAAAACTCAGTAATCCTAAAGGCTGGCTATATGTAGTGAATAGGCTGCAGGTGGTGCCACCAATATCTATATTTATATAGAGTCTGGATATTCCATGTCACAACTTTAGTAAGCTCAACCCGTGGAGAAAGGAGGATTGATAGCTGTGTGTGTGTGTTGCAGCAAAGAAATAAGCTGAAGCTTGAAGATGGACCAAAGGAAGGCTGTTAGGCCTGGTGTCATAGGCTAAGGCAGCCAAAACTGGTTATATGTCTTTGAAGAACAGTGAATGTGAGACGCTGGGGCATTTCTTGTAAAGTTGCCAAGAGAGAACACCATGAGTGCGAAGTTTATTAATTCGAGACAATTAAATGCTATAAAATGGGCTGTTTCATGGTCGCTAGTCATGTAAGTTCAGGATGGAAATAGAAGTGGGCATGTGGACCTGAACCTTGATAAGAATGTGCTCACACTCCCTTATATTCCCAGAAAAGCGACTACAAGGCCAAGTTCAAAGACAATCTGAATGGCAGAAGACATGAGTGATGAGAGACGATTGGATAATTGGGTGGGGAGGTACAGTCAAGTCCACCCACCAGCACCTGGGGTACCAGTTTACATGCTGCTAGAGAATCAAATGTTCCAGAAGGGTACAAGCATGCCAACCAATTGTAGAGGGCCATATAGTCTAAGCACCAATGGTGTATTGTGTTTCTAATAACTACTGAAGATGACTTGCACTTGGAGAGGGCATAAGTGGCCCACCTGACTATAGAGACCCAAATACAATCTGATCCTTTATAGGAAGTATACTTAGGATTATGCAGGGCGACGTCCGCGTTGATGTCTGTTGTTTAGATAATTGAGAATATAACAGACACATTTTGCCAACTTCCTGAGTCGGTCTTATTATTGGATGCAAGAGTTATTCTCTGTCCACTCCACCGTAGAATTTTTTACCTTGATTAAAAGGACCATATGGTTTCACCTTTCCAAGGGCATACATGAGTGTGCCCACTGTCCCTGGTACTGTTCAGGCAGCGCCATCAGATCTTCAATACTGAAAATGCATGTTCTATGACATTGCATGTCATTGTGAGTGCTTGATTGTAGTGTAGGTCTTCAGCACTTTGTGGATTGCGCACAGGTGTCAGTAGCCATGGTCTGCATGGATAGGCAGCATCACCTGAGGGTTAATTGGGAGACACATTTACATGGTTATGTTGGATTGTGGTATGCTTATTTACAGCACAATTCGGTTCTTAATTCCCTGCTTGTGCTTCAAATGTTATCTATTAGCCATGTCTTCCTGTTGGTCTTTCTATGCATCATTCCTGGCACATTATGATTCTAAATTGCCATAGCGTCATGTGTGGATCCAGAAAACTTTGCATGTATGTGACTGAATATCATGTTTTCATCACACATAGCCTTGGTGTTGATGCTATGGAGACCTTTTCTATTCCGATACATTCGTTCTGGTGCCCTGTGGTGTATGGCAGCAAATGTAACCCATTTAGTACACCTGCATCGTTGGGTAGGACTGCAACACTGTAAAATGATTTCTTCATGTTGTCGATAGTGGGGGCATATGTTGGGAATTTGATGTGCCCCCCGCACATGCAATGCTACTGTCCAGCACCTGGGTGAGGGTGCCACTGAATGCTGGCAGTAATATGCCAGCTACACGTCCCACAGAGGTCTGGAAAGATCTACTGACACAGAAATGCAGTGCACTCATCACCTTCAGAGTACGATAAATGGATGTGATAAGATTCATATGTGCCACTGGGTCAGCAGCTATACTATCTGGCAAGTCCATGATGGTCCTTTGGTTGAGTCTGTATATGGTGAGTGTGTGCTGTGCTGACATAACCTGGAGACATGCGTTTTGAAGATGAATGTGGTCTTCATCGCCATCTGTGATGTGCCCTGCAGGGTGCACAATGTTGAGTGTCAGTTTCAATTCGCTAGTGTGCATGTCAATGTTCATCACATTCTTTTCATGCACACCCCATTTCTGCCATTTCCCCGGGTTGTATGCAATGCTGGCCCTGCAGCCCTTGCTGCTGCACAGAGATGGGAGTACTGTTCTTTGCAGATGATACCTGCCATTCTAATGTTGCATGCACTATGTTGTCCATGTCCTTCCTAGCACTTTGTCCTATGTATGCGTTTGCTGTGCTGCACTCACTGTCCATTTATTGTTGCATGGCATCTGGTTCTGCTCTGTCTTCCGATGCTCCCTCTCGTGCTGCCCTTCCCAATATTACTTGCTTTCGTCTCTGTGCCTGCAGGTGGATGTCCACTAAAGATAGGTGTGCCCCCACAATTGCCATCTTGTGGATAGGCTGGACTTCCTCCATTGCTTTTATGTAATTTCCTCCGCAACTGTGTGGCGTACATTTCCGGCGCCATTTACGTCAATTTAGTGGCTTAATTACTGCTCCTCATTGACAGATGCATGTACGCCGGAGAGGTGACTTTCCAACGTCGGACCACCAGTGTTCTGTCAGCGTTGTGGCAGTGCCAATGGCGGATTGGCGTTAGTTACTTTGCAGTATGTTACGCTGGTTTCAATGTTCTAGCGATCAGTGCAAATGCCGCCTCTATTCCAACTGTTTCTCAGCACATATATCACCACTATATGTATCCAAACCCACAATGCTAATTCATCAACTTTCCAGCAAAACTGCAATGCACTCATCAACAAGATGTTCACACCCACCACTGAAGTGAATGCTTCACAATAGCCACATCTCTGTTGGACAGGGCTGCTCCTGAGACGGTGCGTGCTCTTTACATCACTTAAAGGAACTCCCATGTGGGCGTAGTCTGATTAGAGATGGGGGAGTTGGGAGGAATCCGAATAGCTATTAGATGGCCGCAGGTGTTGAATGGGTGGCTACATAGCCAATGCACACCTGCGGGCTGTGCCTCCCATGTTGCATGCCATGCACTTCCACTCCAACTGTTTTGCCTCTGAGCCTTTAAGAAAAACCTAAATAAAAATACCACTCGAGAAGTCGAACCTAGAGATTTTGACAAGCCCTGCTTTTTCTTCAGCTATTGTTTTAAAAAAAGAGCTTTGAGTAATGCTTCTTAACCGCTTAACTGCTGAGTTTTAATCAAGTCTATGCAAAAAGGACGAGCATACTTGTGCTACCACGATCAGACGTTCTATGTGTATCAACGTTGATCATAGTGAAGTGCATCGAATCCAGGGTTCGGCAACGTTTTAAGAAACTAAATAACTTTACCAATTAAAGACTGCAAATGTTTTCTTTTCATAATCCGAGGTCGGGGAGACGTTTTCTGCCTTGAAAACCAGGCCCAACGCTCAGAACTAGTCTATGCGACTTCTTGTATATAGTTCCTATGTTGTATTATACTGGGCAGCCAGCAGCATATGTATAGCCATGTCTGTTTCCAAAACGCTAAAATTGCCTCAACAAATGATCGTTTATGCACTTAATTTCTAATTTCTTTTCACTTGCTTTCATATACGGAGATAAGAATCTCCATCCCATCAGTTATTAGCTTCACTCTCGGAGGCCCGAGAACGAAACCACTGAGAACCTCGACACTAATCACGCTGTTGACTTCGGAATTACCTGCCTCGCTTTGCATTATCACAAAAGCACATTTGAGCATCTTGTAAGGCGCAGAATTTCCTTCGTATAAACGAGACAACTCCTCTATTCAAAGTGCCACGGGTGCGATTTGCGTCCATTAAAAGGCACGATTCTCCCTCAGCAGCAATATTCTGTGTGTAATGGCATGAAAATGCCTCCGAAAAACAAGCACAGACCAGTTAGTGCCGCGGGGAGAGGCACGATCGGAGGAAGGCAAGGGGCTAAGTGGTTTACATGAAATTACGTGTTTCATAAATTGAAGTGTCGATGCCATCGAAAACGTTTAAACGTGTGTCTAGCAGGGTCAATTAGAGACAATCTCCCAGTTAATCACCAATGTGATGTGCGCCTTTCAGTGAGGTGATCCCACACTCTGCTTAGGATACCATTCGGCCTGTTTTCGGCTCAGCCGCACACGAGCCTCCACTAAATATATGTTCAAGTTGTTCAATGGAATGCACAGAAGTTTAGTGTAAGGACCCAATAAATCAAACATTGAAAACCGAGATGCGCTTGGAACGCCCTCAAAACGACCCACGCAAATAAAAACCATAGCAAAATAACAACCTTTGCGCCTACCTTTCCGTCTACCTTTTCCCCACGATCCAGCACACTGGCGAAACTGCGCACAGTCCCCCCTCCCCCCAAAAGTCAAGGCTACACCCCGGTGAAACTGCACAAGAACCCCCATAACTCAAGGCTCCACTCCGGCGAAACTACGTGTGGTACCCCCGTAAGTCAAGACTGCACCCCGGCAAAAATGTGCGTGGTCCCCTCGTAAGTCAAGGCTGCGCAAGAACCCCCATAAATCAAGGCTGCACCCTGGCGAAAATGCACATGGCCTCCCCATAATTCAAGGCTGCACCCACTGCGAAACAGCATGCAGTCCCCCCATAAGTGAAGGCTGCACCCCAGTGGAACTGCACAAGTTCCCCCTGTAAGTTAAGGCGCGATAATGGCAAAACTGCGCACAAACCCCCGTAAGTCAAGGCTGCACCCTTGCAAAACTGTGGACCATTACCCAGTAAGTCAAGGCTACACCCCGGCAAAAATACAGACCGTGACCCCTACTTTCAAGGCACCCAAACTGCTGGCCTACACCCCTAAGTCACAGCAGCCCTCTCAAGTCCTAACACCATCCACCAGCCCCCTTGACCTCTGCCGCAACCCCCAGAGAGTACACCCCCCTCACACCACACCCTGACCTCCGCCACTACCCCTAATCATCCCTCTAGCAGTACACCCCCTCCCACACCTGTTTGATCTCCTCCACAACCCCCAGGCAGCCCTCTCCAGTCCCGACACCATCCATCAGCCCCCCAGACCTCTGCCACGACACCCAGGCATCCACCCGACAGTACACCCCCTCCCTACAAACCCAGACCACTGCCACAACCCACAGGTAGGCCCCTGACAGTACACCCCTTCCCCACACACACCTGACCTCTGCCACTACCACCAGGCAGCCCCCTTAAATCCCAACACCACCCACCAGCCCCCTGACTTCTGCCACTACCCCCAGGCATGCCCCTGACAGTACACCCCCCTTCCCACACTCCCCTTTCCTCTGGCACTACCCCGAGCCATCCCCTGAGTGTACACCCCCCCTCCTTGCACCCCAGACCTCTGCCACTACCCCCAGGTAGCCCCCTGCTAGTCTGCCCCCTTACCAGTCCAATTGTGATCTTCAACTAACCACAACTCATCAGGCCTGCCTCCACCATGAAGTATACCTGCCACATATCACCCTGCAACATTGATCAACTGCTGTGAAATCCTTGCCTGTAGCATACACCAATGCTTCCTGTCGGACCACACTCATCTGCACATCAACAGGATAGCACACTGTCGTACCGCCTACACTGTGACCACACAATGTACATGTGACATGGTACTGCAATGCAAAGTGGCATAAGAATACTGTCTTTGTGCCATTGCAATGACCTCAAAGCACTGCAAGTGAATGCCCCTTGAGGACTGATGTCCAACAAATCATATAATATGCCTAATCATGAAGAATGGCTGGGTGCATTCCACCCCGACCAAATGAAGACAGGTAGGTAGGGGTGGCATAGTCCAGGCCAGTTGTGGGGTGATGTGAAGCATGATAGAGAGCGAGCGACTCGGACAATAAAAAGTGTTTGAGCTACACTGAAGCATGAATCATGGGACTCATCTGCATTCCAGTGGCAGAGGTGATGCATGACATTAGAGCAGGTAGTGGTTCATTCCAGATGTGGGTGGGTGGTTGGCCGTACCATGTGAAGGATTCAGCAATCTCGCATTGAGTGCACACATGATCCATGCATCCCAATAAAACGCAGTGAACACACACAATGAAAAATACCCACAAAAGTGAAAGAAGTACCAGCACTTCCACATTGACAAGCAACTGCCAAAGCAAACCCAAACATCAGTGGACCTGAAATTCGCACAACATACAATAAACCATAACTCCAGTAGCTAATGTGCAGAAGTGAATGAAATGTCACCAGAAACAACACACAAATAAACAGAGTGCAACATGTGGCAAAACACATGAACAAGTGGGTTTGCATACAATGAAACATACTCACAACAGTGAAATACGTGTTGGGACTTCCACATTGACAAGCAGGTGCTAAAGGAACCCCAAACATCAGTGGACCTGAAATTCACACAACATACCATAAACCATAACTCCAGTAGCCAATGTGCAGAGGTGAATGAAATGTCACCAGAAACAACACACAAATAAACTGAGTGCAACATGTGGCAAAACACATGAACAAGTGAGTATACATCCTCAATGAGAGAGCACAAACACATACATCACACATCAACACAACTAACCCTGTATGCACACCCATACACACATCATAAAACTTATCTCAAACAACACAAACACAACATCACTGAAAACACAGTGACCCTGCAGAAGGAATGGTGACAGATAAACAGTTATTGCCACCTCAAGCTATCTGATGGACATATTTCAACATGTGAACTGCATGTGCACATGTCCATGTCAATCCAAAGAATTATATCATGTCAAACACTGATAAAATACAAAACATCAACAAACACAAATCAAAAACATTCACCAATGGGGTACACACACAAAATGCCATAGCACTAACGCACACACATTGACACCATGTACCCAAAAGAACAACCTGCATGTATTTCAAAGCACTAAACCAGGCAAGTGACACATGTGCATGGCACACCTGACAGAAATATGATAACGAAAAATACAGCACCTTCTCATATCAACAAGAGGCCACCCATGTACACCGAGTGTGGATGCCACATGTCCCCCAGCCAACATCACAGTAACCACTAGACACACACATTGAGGACCCAACCCGCATCTCATCCATTAGACGCATGCACTCTGAGAACATAGTAAAACTAAAGGTGCACATGGACAAAGAGACCTCACCTCTATCTCCTATCCTATTCCTCTCACCAAGTCTGGAAGGAAGAAGTTCAAGAGGAACATCCTGGTCTCCAAACCCAGGCCTCCCTATCGGTGATACCTACATCAGTGCTTCCTCCAGACAGACTCTCACTGACATCCTCTTTGTCGTTCCCACACCAGAACTATGGTCCCACCATATGGTCTTGGCTCTCTCTCCTATCTCTTCCTCCCATCAATGGTGGTCTTCTTGACCTCCTTCCACTCCTCCAAGACCATCATTAATGTCTGTCTGAATTGTACCATCTTGGCTAGGGCCCGTAGCCCAATCTTCTCCTTTTCGACATGTCTCCCATGTCTTATCAACTTCCTTCCTTTTCCTGCTACTCCTCCTATCATCTTTCTGGCTCCTCTGCCACCTCCTGCCTCTGCCACCCCTCTGGCACTTCCCTCGGAAAGACTTTAAAATGTGGCAGCATGCTCCACGTCACTACTCACAACTCTCGCTCTGCTGTCAAACACTCCTCTGACATCTGCCACCTCCTCGAAGAACTTGACCTGGATGTCCTCGCCCTCACTGAGACATGGATCATGGCAAGCTCTGTCATGAGTTTCAACACTCTCCTCCCTGATGGCTACAATATTCTCTGAGCCCAGAACCAACCGCTCCGGAGGTGGAGTAGCTCTGATCTTCCTGGAGTGGGTCCCAGCTTCTGTGATTCCTACGCAGGCCTACTCCTCCTTTCAATGTCTGATCTGCAGGCTCTCTATATCTCCAGGTCTCTCTCTGAATGTGGCAACCATCTACAGGCCTCCAGACAAGGTTGCCCTCTTCCTTTCTGAGTGGGCTGATCTCTTCTCCTCTCTCATTGCCTCCAGCTCTCAACCTTTCCTCCTCAGAGACCTCAACGTCCACCTGGATGCTTATAATCCCTCCTATGGGCTCTTCCACAACTTCTGCGACACTCTTTCTCTTTCCATTCTTCCCTCTGGTCTGACATACTATGCCAGACACACCCTGGATGTTGCCATCTCCTCAGATACTCCCCTCTCTAACCCTCTCACCACTCCTCTGTCTTGGACTGGCCACCTTCAGATTTTCTCTCACCTGAAACTTGCTGTCCCTCAGGCAAAGCCCACCCCAGCACTACCACCTACCTTCTTGGTCATTTGGCCTATGCAGCGTGTGTCAGTGGATGCCTTTGCCTCTAGTTTTTCTTCTCCTTATACTCCTGCGGCTGACTCACACTTTGACACAGCCCTCTCTAACCTTCATCTTCATCTTTCTATCTCCAACGCTCTTGACATCCTTGCCCCTGTCATGTAAATCAGTCTGAAGCCTACCTCCAAGTTCAACTCTTGGTATGACTCCAACCTCCCCGCCCTGACACGCAAGTGCAGGTTGGCTGAGAGGAAGTGGAGGGCTTCAAGCGCATCCTCTGTCAAAGTGGCCCGCCGCCTGCTCCAAAGGCAATTCAGACTCCATCTGGTCCAAGAAGAGAGTCCACATCCAAGCCCGCGTTTCTGCAGCCTCTAAGAACAAAGCCAAACTCTTTAAAATCTGCAAGGAGCTGGCCAATCCTTCTGCAGTCTCTACCTCTCCTGTTCCCTCCCCGGCCCTCTGTATGGTTCTGGCTTCTCATTTCACCACTAAAACCCAGGACATACACTCTCGGTTCTCCGCTGGCCGCTTCTCCCTGTCCTCCTCCTGTCTCCTTTTTCTTTCTGATAACACCTGACGATGTTTCTAGACAAGTCTTATCTATGAAAGTGTCATCCACACAGGTGCTCCCCTGCTCCTCCAGAACCATCAAGGACCACATTGGCACCCTCGCTCCAGCCTTGGCCGATTTCTGCAATCGTTCACCACTGGATCCTTTCCCTCGCTCTTCAAGCACTCCCTTGTGCACCCCCTGTTTAAAAAGCCTTCTGCTGACCCTACCTGTCTGGCAAACTATCGCCTGATCTCTATCACTCCTTTCCTGGGAAAACTCCTGGAAAAGCTTCCCATCTCCCTGCTTACACCGAATCTGCTGGTTGTCTCCATGCCCATCAGTCTGGCATCAGAGCAACCAGAGGAACAGAAACTGCTCTCCCGAACACCTGTGAAGATCTGTTCTCAAATCTTGATACATCCTTCCTTCTGTACTCATCCTCCTGGACCTTTCCCATGCTTTTGACACGTTCAATCATGCCACCCTGATCAATCGACTCCATGAGAGCCTAGGAATCACAGGCCCTGGAGTGATTGACCCCCTTCCTCCTGTACTGACCCTCCCAGGTCCAACTTGGGTCCTTTCTCTCCACCACCTCTCTCTCCACGTGTAGTGTTCACCAGGGCACTAACTTGTGGAATCAGAAAATACAATATTAAGACTTTTACACCATGCAAAGAGAAATACACCGACACAGGCTTGTAAAGATTCCCAGAATCTTTATTGCAATTCTGTACAGTTTACAAAACAAAGTACACAAATAGCTATTTGGCCATCAATACATCACAGAGACCACCAGCAGGGTTCAATGTGAGCAGTGAACAGGAATTGCTAGTTGGACATCAGCGTATTTATAAAGTTTCTTTATAACGATGTCCAGCCCCCTACAAGTTAATCATGTACTGGGCTAGGGTCGCGCCAGGTTCGTTCCTAATTTACATATCTCGTGCACGCGGTTTACTTTTAAATACATTTGCTAACAAACACTATTATTCTCTGGGTTTAACTTTACACTCTTTACACATTGCTTTAATACAGGTCAAACTGATGTTTCGCATGTCGTGTTTAGATAGCGTTATTTGTTCTTGTATACTTGTAGGTTAACATCGCCGATTCAAGTAATCCCCTGATCCCGAGGTAAACAAAGGACAAGGTCTACATGACCCTAACATGTAGCCTGCAGGCAGGTTGGCCATTAACTCTCCTACAGAGGTTGAAGAGGTTAAAGCAAGAACAAGAGAACACAGGTCGGCCATTTTAGGTAGATATATCAAAATGGCAGCTTTAACCTAAAATGGAAGCTTGATTCACTTAAGGTTGCGACCTTGAAATACGGATTTCCTTGCAAAGCGACTGGGCATAGGCCAACATACAATGAGGACGAAACAATATTATATCAGTTTTAACAACCTGTCTCCCTGGCTCTTCAATGTCTACTTGGCCCCTTTGGCATCTACCTTCTCCTCTAACTTTACGTGTTATGCAGATGACAATCAGCTCTCTTTCAGGCTCCCTTCAACCTCCTCTCCTCTCTCTCTCATTTCTGGCTGTCTATCCGCGATTCAGGATTGGTGCGCCTCCAACAATCTCTGGCTTAATGCCACCAAGATGGAGATCCTTCTCATTGGGACCCATGCTCCCACTTTCCCTCTTTTACTCTAGCCGCCCTCCTTGAGCCCTCTTCCTTCACTTTCCTGTGAGGCAAAAAACTTTGGAGTCATATTGATTCCATTCTCTCCTTCTCACGGACCTTGCCAAGAAGGACCACTACCAGCTGCACCTCCTCAGAGTTATACTTCCTTTACCTTGTTTCCCCCAGACGTTCACTGTCTCCAGAGCCCTGGTTATCTCTAGGCTGGACTATTGTAACAGCCTTTTTCTCAATCTGCCTTCCTCTACTCTCCGCCCTCAGCAATAATCCAGAACAGGACTGCACGACTTATCCTTGGCCTCAAACCCAGGCACCGTATCTTTCCAGCACTGAAATCTCTCCACTGGCTCCCGGTGGTTGTTAGGATCAAATTCAAGATCCTCTACATCATCCACAAGGCTTTCTGGGGCCGGGGCCCAGACTACATCCAACTCTCTCTTCTAAAATACTTTCCGTCTCGAGCCCTTCGCTCAGCTACCTCCAACTCCCTGAGAGTCAGACAGTTCTCCAGGCAGAGAGTGGGTGGGAGATCTCTTTCCTCTGCAGGTGCCTCCCTCTGCAATGGCCTCCCTGCCACTCTCAAAGTTGGCAGCAGTGTACAAATGGTTACTTCCCAAATTTAGTTGTGGGGGGGACCAGTTTCAATGTGGGAAGATTGCATACAATATGAGACAACAGATGGAAACTGGTTACCCCTCCCTTATAACCACATCAGTGGTTCAGACTGACATTTTTCAATACTGTGTTTATATTTTGACACTGTATTCAACCATACACTTTTTTCCTTACATCACAATGTATATATTCAATTTATTCAGTGTATTCAGTGTTTCCTAAAACAACATTAAAACAGTATTTTTTATCAAATATTGAGTACACATATACTTTCATATAACCATGAGGTTATATTACTGTGGGGTTAGTATAGCATTGATTTTCCTTTGACCCTGTGTGCTGGCCTGCAATGGCCTCCTCCACTACATGCACCCAGTATGCCCCAGAATCGCCCAGAGAGCCCTCTTCCCTAGTTAGCCCCTGTGTGGCATCACCCTATCCCACCACTGCAGAAGAGTCACCCACAACAACAACCTCCTCAGACTTAGCCCCAGAAACCACACCTGATGGAGTAGGTGTTGCCACAGCCACATCATCCTCTGAACATGATGATTCAAGCTTGCAGGGCTGTGGTTTGCGCCTGTGTCTAGAGGCCCTGTCCTTGCTCTGATGCTCCACAGCACTGCTAGTGCCCTCTCTGCCCGCTGCAGCAACTGTGGAAAAGGGGACAAAGTACATAGACATCAGTCAACATTGTCAATGCTTGTGTCAAATACACAGTAGAAATGGTACCATGGACTCAGTACGAGTCAACCACCAACTGCCACATATATACACGCCCATGCAATCAGAAATAACAGTGAGACACAGTGTAGGTACAAAGATGATTCCCAACCATGGACATGAACATGTCCACCCTGCACATTAACGTGTGTTCACATACACATATAACCAAATCAGCACACGTCACTACACCAAGACAAAAGTAATCCAAGTTGGACATACAGGCATGTCCCTGGAAAATGCGCCTGGGCACATGTCTCAGTTCCACCATGCTTGCTTGCATAGAAATGCATTGTAGGAAAGGACACAAACAGGGCGACAACAAGGAGTCATGCATGGGACTGTAACATTTGACAGCCATGGATTTAACATGCACAGCATAGCCATGCAAGTGGGTGAATATGTCACATGACACCTGCTTGTGCACTCCTACATCCTATCACATGTTGCAAACATGCACACATGTGAGTTTGAGCAGAAAGCATGCAACACGTAAATACACCCATTGGTGAGGTGCAAGCACCTATGGTGTTGCCCCCAGCACAAATAAATGTCATGATCGCACATCATCTCTGGTCACTCATGCATTGGTGTGACAGTACACACTGCAGTCCCTGGGAGGACGATGCTCCCACATGTCCACTCCAGACATACACACGTGTCATTATCAGCTGGTGAGTGTGGATGAACCAAGGTTCAAAAGATAATGTGTGACCCATAGAGTTCATGTGCGTGTATGTCCCTCACATGCACTCAACATCCCAATCTGTTCACTTTACCCATATGGTCACATGTGATCATCAACTCAATTTGCATGTGCAGCAGTGCACTAAATCACACAAGCTGTCACTGCACACACCCATGCCTGACCACATTACCATATGACTGGCATTACATACACACAGCAATGGCATGAGAGTGCATACAGGAGCAGAGCAGTGGAACACACGTGCTGTGTATATGAGTGAAAATCTGCAATCATACATCCCTATGCAGAACACAATGGGGAGCAGTGCACAACATGGCTACTCACCAGCAGCTTCCAGACGTGACTTCCACTGAAGGATCTAGGAGTGGATTGCTGGGTAGAATGTCTCCAGGACACAGAGCTGAAGAGGTGACAACCAACGGCCGCCTGAATGGTGCACCTCCAAGGCGGCACATGCTTCGAGGGCGGCCTTTGCCTTGTCCTGGATCCCTTGCTTCTGGTCCTCCCAGTGCTTCTTGACGGTGTCAATGGTTTGGACTGCCACCCCCTGTGGCTTGATGGCAGCAGTGATGCCCTCCCAGATCTTCATACGTCAGCCATTCGCAAGCTGTGTTGCTTGGTTGAAGAGGACATCGGAGTATATAAAGACCTTATCCAGCAGGATGCCAAGTTCTTTGTGGGTGAAGTTAGCAGCCCTCTGCCTCGATTTGGGGGTGCCTCTCGATGTAGGGTAGGATGAGCCAGACATGGCAACCCCCGGGGCAGGTGTGGGACAGCCGGGACTTGATGTGCAGTAGAGCGGTGGTGGTGAAGTTACAGAGAGGTGTACGTCCATCATTGGCAGTAGAAGTGGTCACAGATCCTCACAGTTGAGCCACAGCCAAACAGGCAATGGTGATACAGCAGGCACTCAAAGACAGTGCTGGTGGGCAGCAGACACCCACAAACGATAGGCAGCAGCGGATGGTGGAGTTTGGAGATAATACAGGGCTGGAGATGGCAAAAGAAAAGGCACATAGGCAGGAGGAATCAGATCTGTAGCATCTAATGACAAGGCAGTGTGGCGATGAGAGGAAAGGTCCTCAGCCCATTACTTACATGCTACACACTGCCTGCAGCACCCCTACATGTAGTGATGGCGATATTTAAGATGTGCAATGCAAATCACTCGTGAAGATACAAAGATGGACACATTTATTGCAGACACGCATTTGGGGATGCAACACACGCCATTTCCTTCCATTTGGAGTGCCACTGCATGTTGCATACTGCTTTTATTCTTCTTTCAGAAGCTTTTAGAGCATAATGTACACATTTCCTGATTTTAGGGTGCCACTGCATATCACATACCACTTTTTAACGTTTTGGGTTGCCTCAGAGCCTTGCTGGACCACACATCTACGTATTACATCAGGTAGACAGTTCCCTTTCTTATTTTTCTCTAAGCAATATATTGGTGTGCTTATCATCCATTCTTTTTGCCTGCACCATGAGAGGGAAGGCCACAAAAGGGAAAGGGAGATGACGGGGACAAGGTGAAAACACATGTTTACCAGCCCCAGGATGACGTGGTATGCCTCAGGCCAGAGGTGACCCGGCACATCTACGTGAACATGGTCGGAGGCTGACAGGTGAACCAGCACCACCAAGGGCCACTAGGTCCAAGAGGAGACACCCTGCATAGCAGGAAGAGTCTCCACCCCAAGACCCACCACAGGATAAGGGTCCAGAGAGAAAGAAGCGCTTCACTGATGAGGAGCTTCAGATTCTCGTAGACTATGTTACGGATCACAATGATGAGATGTACACATTTGCGGCCAGCACCCATACTCCCGCACACTGAATGGCACAATGGCGGCATATCACGGGACTCATCATCATCTGTGGGGTGAAGAGGCGTACTGCTAAAGAGTTCCAGAAGTGGATGAAAAGTTTTGTGCAAAGGACCAAGCAGAAGCTGAGTGACAACCTGGCCTCTTCACAGGCCACTGGAGGGGGGCAGCAGAGGAGGAGCAACTGACTCCAATTGAATAGGTTGCAAGTGAGCAGGTGCAAGGCATGGGAGACCTGGAGACCGATTTGGACACATATGGTGAGTGGCATTTGAGTGTATGTGTGGACCATTATGGTTGACCAACCCATATATGTGTAGTAGTATAGTTGGCTGCAGTTGTCAGCCATCCATGGCCAATGCAAGATTGCTAGTGTGTATACTTCTGTCACAAAGCCTGCATTCTGGAAGGTGGCTGCCTGGTTCCCACTTGTGGCACATCTTTGTGTGACAGAACACATCACTGTCTAATGGGCTTCACAGGTGTGCCAGTACTTGTATGCAGGGTGTTTATGATCCAAAAATGTGCACAAAAGCAAGACCCCATGACCTGCCTCCCCAACAGGCACACATCACCCTCAAGCCATAACTCTGTGTCATGCAAATAAATACCTCATCCACATTACCACACTAATGGGGCTAGTCTCTTTGCATAGTACATCAAGTGCATACAATATATGATGTTAAAACACAGCAGTTGCTGCTGAGGTGCATGTTTGTTCTGTCACCTGCTCTTATGGAATGCCTTGTCATAATCCATTTCCCAGCTCCCTGTAATGCCACACTGTGGTGTGACCAGCCTGCCGGGGTCTGAGTGCCCACAGACCACTGTCCTGTGTAGCAGGCTTTAGACAGAAACGCCTTAACATGTATATTGCAAGGGATGACACTAGATCAATCATAGGTTAAATTAGCTGATGGTGGGTCATCATTCCATGGTGAGCAGTGTGGTACTCTCCTATTAAACTGTCTGTAAACAACCCATGAGAAAGGTTACAGGGATGAATAACACCAATGAGTATACCTGCCTGCTTTGCATGTAATGTGTGTGCATGTTGTAATTGCAAATATGGTAATAGGGCTCTACATTTAAATCACCAGTCTGACATGAAAAGCCTGTATGTGGTGATCAATGAATACATGACAGACACATGCCTTGTTGCTCGCATCACTGTTGATGACACTCACCCAAAAATTGCCCTGTCTGTGTCCTTGAGATATACATACTTGTCCAGACATGTGGATTTAATTGGATATGGATAACATGGCAGCAAAAACGCCCACTTCGATGTGGCATGAGGGCTCTGTTGCCCCTGAGAATTGACGATGAGGATGTGATGGTTCTCATTCTGAGTATGCCCAGTCACCAATAAAGACACCTCTTTATTGGATGCTGCTCATAGACAGGAACTGATGCCCCACAAAAATCACCCATACAGGAAGTATGAATGAAGGAAATGATTGCTCCACTTATGTACAATTGCCTGACCGTGAATGAGCTTTTGCTGTATGAATGACAAAACCAGTCGCATGGGGTCCACATTTGCACAGCCACTGCCGCCTTCACTTCTCAAGCATGCCTCGGGAGTGAATCCTGCACAAAGTAGCAGGACCATGCTTTGTCTGACAGGGTTGGCATTACCATTTCTACTTAGTGCTGGCCTGCAGCTAGTGAACACCATGTTGTGGTGGTGTGGTAAGGGGGTTTAACACAGTTGAGTATCAAATATGAGTATGATTCTGTGTTTGATTCATGTGATTAAGTATGGGTAGGGTATGGCACACTCGTAGTAGATGCATATGTCAATGTTTGCAGTGCACTATTGTATGTACAAGTAATATAGAGCTGGCCCAAGGGACTATCAAGTTGTGTGATCACACCAGGCCACAGCAAATATAGTGTACAGCCAACACACAATGTAAAGTGTAACTTCACATTGTGTGAGATGACAATACCCTTTGCATGACTGTTTCATTTAAAGCAACTGTTAACTGTCATTCAATAACTCAAGGACAGTTATTGTCTGACGCGTCACATGACACTGTCATGTAAATGGCACTGTCATCACAGACCATGTGAATTGACACTGCCTATTCATTGCACCAGGCAAACAGCAGGGGACTCACACCGACGTGAATTCACACATAGGGTGCTGGTAGACCTGTGGTCGGCACTGGTGTGACACACCAGAAAGTAACAGTCATATGTGTTGTCACATTTTGGGTCAGCACTGGGAGGCGTTGACTACGAGGGTGTAGATTTGACCAGCACACTTATCACTGCTAAACACATATTATGTCATTGATTGTACATTGACTAAGGTCTGCACAATGACGCAATGGACCCTGCAGTCCTAATCAAGGCACAGAATCACCTTCAGAAGACATCTGGCAGTGGTTGTCATGCTGGGAGGATGGAGAGTATCTTGATGGCGAGGTGAATGACTACTATGCCCCAATGCATCCACTACAGCACTTTCTCAAGGATATCACAGTTTACCTTCTCAGGTATGCGCCATATGTAGCAATGAAGTTACATTTATGAACAGTTTACATGCATGAATTGACATGACATGGAAATGAAATACATAGTTTGTATCACGTAATGTGTGTCATGCCTTTAGCTTGAAAGAATTTGTGGATTTTTCCAGCTAACTGATGCTTTCTGCTGGCCTTCAGAATTGCAATGTCCCATGTACAGTACTTGTCCCTGGGTTCTGAAAGAATATGCTTGTTGCATGGGCCATCTTTCATGAGTAGCCCAGAATTTTATGGCTATGTCTACACTAAGGACATGGACTGGATACGGGGGGATGGTGTGAAGGATTCTAACCGGGTGTCAAAGACCGGACCAGGACCTTCGCCCCCAGCCTTAGATGTAGCGCACAATTGGAATGATTTTTCTTGAATTTCAATGAATTCGAATTGAGCCGAAACGGGACCTGTCTCACACCCCCTTTTACAAACACCCCAGGTCACAATGGACCATGTACCAGGCCGGTGTGTGGTAACACAATATTTATTTATTTTAATTTCAAAGAAAATCACACCATTTTTTTATTGGGCAACAATCACCAATGGGGTGATAATTACAATGAAAACCACTGAAATACACTTGGATAAACTTCTACAAGAACATATCCAAAGCACAAATCAATAGGAACACTTTTTAAATTAGGATAGATAGCACCAGAGTTACGGTTTCCCCCTGCAATGTTCGCTCAACCCACAATTAATCTAATTCTGAGTGGATAGAAAGAAGCAGCGGGTAGTCAGGGATATGTTGCAGCAAACAGAATCGAAATCCAACCTTCCCTCATAAATCAGAGGCAAAACCCTTTGCAATGGCCTAACATGACACTCGGGTTTTAACAAATAATTAATTATATGTGTAATTAAATAATGATGTACATATGTTTTATCACAGTCTCACGGATGTCATATCACTAGCAACTATAAATTAAGGTATCACCAAAGGCATACAGTTCACAAAGCAGGTTGAAATTGAAAACCCAGTGCAGTCAAATCACACATGGAAAAGTTGCATTTTTTCTAGTTTGCAGTTTTAAATGTCAAAAACGATATTTCAGAAAAACGGGTGAAATACTATGAATTGGAATGTGGTTTTTGGGCTGGGGGATAAAGGCACATCACAGGGACAATACAGAAGTGAAAGGATGGCTATAGCTGAAGAATTGAATGAGATTTTCAAGGTGGAATGAGGTTCGATTTTAGGAAAATAAAGCAGTTAAAAATTGGTTGGAAGGAAAGGAAATGTTTTACTTAAAAGAGATTTAATGGCTAGAAAAGAGGAACGCCCCCCGTGAATATAAAAGTTACGCTGCAGTTGTAACCCTTCAAGCAGTGTACCCCTTTTCTTTAGGGAAAATTATTTTATTTTATTAAAATATTACTAAGGAGTTACAAGATGGGGTGAATGAAAGAATGGCGCTAACACTAGAAAAACAAGGACAGGGTGCACAGAAAATAGAACAGTTTAGAGAAGGGTATGGATAGGATTACTTAGAAAATAGGGCAAAGACCAAGTGGTCAAGATGGGGTATGCTAGGTGTTGTTATGGGATGGGGAAATACTCACAATCAGCGTTAGAGTTTGGAATTTGGGACAGCCAACCAAATTCTTTGCTCAAAAGGTTCTGGTCACTGGATAGCGGGCTCTCCTGGCAAAAGACAGCTGGGCAAAGGTCTGGTCACGGCAAAGCGACGCCTCTGCTGGATGGAGCGGGTAAGCAGGGCAAGCAGGTGGCACTGGAGAATCCCAAGTCTGGCTCAGCCACCTTTCCCCTTTCTCCCTGAAGTTAGTGGGATTTTGTTATGGGTTTTAGTGCTGAAGGGTGGTTCTCCCTGGATAGGAAGGCCTGGGTCAACCATCCCTTTTCTGGCATTGGGGTCTGGAATCCTGCAGAGTGAAGGTGGAATATCTGGATACGCAGGCGCTGGAAAATTCAGAAGAGAGTCTCCAGAGTTTTGTCAGGCTCCCTTATTTATAAGGCTTGGGGACATCATAGGATTATATGGTGGGGCAGGCTTAAATTAAGCACGCCTTTATCAACTGGATTGGACAGGGGTGATCGTTACCGCCTTCCTGTCAGCTGATTGGACTTTTAGAGATATGACATCAGCTTTATGATGTGGGTTTACTATGTCCAGAACCTCCTACAGTTAATTTTGCCCCAACCCAGTTTTGACACAAAGGGCACATTTTTACAGTTGTGGCATCTTAACAAATTATATAGGCAGATAAGATATTTTACGCAGAGCATGGCAGTCCAATTCTCACGTTTGTAGGACTCTGTTTTGGCGTCTAATAATTTTTCATGATTTTTCGTGAGAAATATTCGACCTAAAATTCTACAACTTTAGAAATTTGTATAGATTAACATAAGTAATCTTTCCATTAATTTTTAACTTTCCATCATATGTCCTTTCCCAATGATTCACATTCTTCTGGCATTTGTGTCCCATACATGCTATGGACAGCCATGATATCTTGTTTGAAATCCACGGAAATCACAATTAAACTGTACAGCTTTTACATTTCTGAACTGTCCGGTATAGAATTAACAGTCTTAAAAGTTTATTCATCAAATAGTATCTTGAGCCAAATGGGGCTGGCCTTTGTTCTTCAACTCGGCCCATTTATTGTTCTCAGCTTGTCATGGTCATGAAGTCAGGGGGTCAGGCATGCAGGGGTTGCATGCACAGGAGACCTGCATGGACACTGTTCTGGCGCCTTTGGCACAAGGCTCATGAACAAAAGTAAACAAGAACATCCATTTAACGCCAAAAAGCTTTTATTTTGGACATAGCACTTCAGATGCATTAACCTTGAACATTCCATCCATTAAGCAGGATGCATTAACCTTGAACATTCCATCCATTAAGTAGCCCCAAGTGTATTCTTGGGTGTGGCTGCTAATGGATTGCCTTTGCACGTGCTCACTCTCTAGGAGTGGCAGGGTGTGGCTGGTAAGCCGGCCCTAATGGGCGTTCCCACAATCTCAGCTATATAAGCTGCCCCGATCCTCAATACAGACACTTTGTGTTATTCTGCACTTGCAAGCAGCGTAACTCTCACCGTCCCCTGAGGTCAGACTTAAAGATCCTGCTTCCTGGACATCCTGCTTCCTGCCAGCATACTTACCAACTAGGGGAAGCTGTTCTTACCTGTACATCTCTCCGGCGAACCAAGTATTCATCTTTACACTTTCCGGAACGCCGTAATCTTCATGTTGGCGCTGCAGCACGACACGCTCCATCGTAGATAGAAGCGCCTGCAAGGAAAAACAGAAGACCAGGTTAGACATAAAAGAACAGTCAGTTTAAGGTTGCGCTTCGCCATACTTCGTGCTTTCCTTAATCCATCACTTACCTGCTGTCGAACATTACGGTAGCATCCATCTTCCATCTGGCCGCGTCTCGCATCTCACAGCTGTATTGAGGCCGCATTTCCATCAAAGGGAAGAAAACAGAAGAGAGACATTATTTCGGGCATAAATAGGAGCAACATATGAAGACATTAAACAGAACAAACAGCATTACAAGAGCTCAGGAAAGACTTACCAATCATAAGGAGAAGCGCAGTCACAGCTGGACTGGATTAATCCTTATCAGGGATCAGTGAAGGAACTAGATCCCATTTGACGCACCCTGCCAGAAGTAGCAGGACGGAGAGCTTATCTTCCATAATTCACAGGAGCAGTATCACCACGTACCACCACTCACAGCTTTTCTACTGAGGGAGAGGCCTGAAGGGGGTGATTCATGTTCAGGGAGGGCTGCAACCATGCCCCAACGCCTCTCCAGAGACTAGGTGAGCATAACAGAACGCAAAGCCTCTAATACTCTCTGTCCGGGCGTTATGGAAACTTCAGAAACAGATCCGTTAGCCATATTACTAGGGGAATTACGGGCTGAAGTATCTGCTTCAAGACAGGAAACCAATGCATTACGGAGGGATCTTATTGTAACTTGAGAATGAACTGACAAATTGGCAAGAAAAATGCTACAAGCACAAGCAGGACAGGTTCCACTGCCAGGAGTGATCCATTCTTCTCATTCTTCCACACCACAACAATCAACACCGGTTCAGGTGGTTCTTCCAAGAGCAGTGCCTCTAGCCCCTCCCGAACGCTTCATCAGCGACCCAAACAAGTTTGCTGTATTTATGAACCAATGTCGCCTTCATTTCTTGTGCAGACCAGGAGCCTTTCCTAATGACCAAGCCAAAGTGTCGTTTGTACTCCCATATTTAGGAGGTAGTGCGGCAGACTGGTGAATACCTTTGGTAAATCAAGATGACCCTTTACTCCGGGACTTTGGGAATTTCCAACATGAGATGGAGAAATTGTTTGCCCGTCATACTCAAGGACAAGCTCTGGACAACGAGTTGTTGTCACTCAGACAAGGGAGTCAAGATCTATTTGAAAGGGGCCCATAGGGGTCCCTCGTGCTATGGAAACAAGGCAATAACCATACACGAAAAGATGCGCCAGACACAAAGTTCAAATTCCCAATGCTAGGGTTTATTGCAAGCAAAAGATAGTATCAATTGGCCAATTCTGATCTCACGCCCCGCGACGTGAGTTTCCTAGACCTCGAGGGACGCAAGAGAGCGAATTACGTACATCAGTTACATATATACAAAATGCATATCATACAATCAGCAAAGTCATGTTCAACACCCCTCTTTATTAAGTTCCTTTGAACTCGGGATGACGATGGACATATCCGACGAGTATGATGATTATAACATTTTCGATGTCTATTCTAGTAACAATGTGCAATTAGAAAGTGCGGAGGCATCTTTTAGTTGTTGAACAGAACACAGTGGTTCTGTTCTTGGAATCAAGCTGCACACGGGGGAAGAGCCACATTCCAAGCTTTGCTATCTATGAGGTACTATTCGTGTCCTGGGAGCCGACACGTTCTAAAGGGTTTTGCGAAGGGGGCAATAAGAAAAGCATAATTCAAGCCTTTAGCTGTATTATTCTAACATATTCTACCATCGTACGAGACTGGCTGGCAGCTGTGAAGTGATTAAATGCCCTGCAGCTCCCTCCCAAGGCTACAGAGAGGGAGCGTGGGCATTCCTCTCTGGACTATTCATGAGGAGTTTCAACAAATTCTTCAGTCCCATGACCTTGTCCTTTCATATTCAGACAACAATGTTAACAGTTGAGCAGAGTAAGCAGAATCCGCAAGAATTGCAAGCTGCAAAGCAGTTTTTAGACAGAAAGCAATGAGCAATGGTTAACAAGCAAAATGGCGATTCTTGCTACATTTAAAATGGCCGCTAGTTGGTCAAGCATAGCAGTTTATATTTCTATAATTCGGTGCATAAGACGGTTGGCCCACGGCCATCAAGTTACGTCTATCATTCAAATGAAGGGTATTCATTTTTCCAGATTGACATATTAGCCTATATTGCAACCTTCAGTTGTCTAATAGCCCAGACCAACTGGCCAGAAGAGAAGAGGACTACACTCTTTTACCGAGGGTTACGTGGAGAACTTAAGGATGTGTTGGCGCAAGTGGTGAATCCCCTGGGGAGGTGTGCGGACTACATAGACCTGACGGTGCAACTCGATCATAGGTTGCAGAATCGGAAAATGGATCGAACTACATCAGACGGGCGGTCAGTTTACGTACGACCTCGTGAGAATCAGACTAAACCACATGAACAATCTGAGCCAATGCAAATTGGTGGATTACGAAGTCCCCTTAACAAAGCATAAAGGGAAAAAAGAAGACAACAACAGCTTTGCTTATATTGTGGACAAGCAGGTCACTTCCTCCGTGATTGCCCGGTAAAACCACCCAAGAAAACAGTTGGGGCAACAGACAAAACTGATGAAGAAGAAGAACAGAACTCGGGAAACGCCAATGCCCGGCAAGTGTAGGGGTCCGCTTGTCGAGCATGAAAAAGGAATCCGTACAGACCTCACATCTTGTCCTTCCAATGATTTTGGTGAATCACAAGCAACCATCACAAATACATGCGTTGGAGGCATATATTGATTGTGGAGCTGTGGGTAAGTACATTGACCAAGATTTGGCTCCCCGAATAGGCCTTCCTCTCCGACAGAAGCAGAAATCGGAAAACATCACTGCTGTGGATGGTTCTCAGCTATCATCCAGCCCGGTGACACAATACACAGAGAAAGTCAAGCTTCTGTGTCAGGACGGGCATCAAGAGGACATTACTTTCGATCTCATCGGTGCTCCTCAGTTCCAGATGATATTGGGAATGCCCTGGCTGGAGACCCACAATCCTAGGATCGACTGGTGAAAACGAGTTCTGACATTTCCTCATGATTGTGCCGACACATGTTACAAAAAAGATGACACCAATCTGAAACCGAAGAAAGGAATCGTGTTGGCCCTCATCAGCTCCTTACCGGTTTAATACCAAGATTACCAGTATGTCTTCAAAAAAGAGCAAGCCAACGTTCTGCCCCCGCACAGACCCTACGATTGTCAAATAGATCTTTTTTTTATCAACTTTATTTACGTTTTCAATTTAAGACAAAGATTGATCGTTACATCTTATGTTGCAGTTATTAAATCCCAAATAAACTCTATTCAACATGCTTGAACTCTGTCAAAGCGACTAACATAGCCTTCAAACTGTTCCCCAACTTCCCCCCATCCTTGCCCCCCCACCCACACCCCTGCCGTATTATTGTCCTTACCAAACAGCACCAAGAGCATAACCAAAACCGTTCCATGTGTCCTGCCCTCCTCCGTAACTTCTGCTGTCCTTATCTAATATGGATGTTCTTTAGAATCCTAGGTTTAAAGAATTGAGCCTCCCTCTCCCCAACATAGTCTTGAAGTGGGTCCCATACGGCCAAAAACTTTAAATACGTCCCTGATTTTGTTGCACAAATGTTCTCCATCGCCATAACTCCCCACACTTTCACCCACCACCATGGGGCAGTGGGGCCTTCCACTGTCTTCCATCGTTGAGCCACTGTCATCCTTGCTGCAGACAGTAGGTGGGTAATGAGGGCTGCTTTATTCCCTGAGGCTGCATATATTCCATCTGCCACTGCCCCTAACAGGATGATTTTCGGGGACCATGGTAGGTCTGCGCCCGTTATGTCTCTGATAAGGCTCAGTATTTCTTTCCAGTACACTTTTATCCTAGGACACGACCACCACATGTGAAGCAAGTCACCTCTTTCCCCGCACTGACGGCAGCATTCTGGAGGGTACGCAGGGTTCATTTTATGTATTCTACTCGGGGGCAGATACCAACGATCAAATAGATCTTGTAACTGGAGCCCAGTTCCCTTGCAGCCGAATTTACGCTCTGACAGAACAGGAAAATCTGCATGTTAGAACTTACCTGGATCAGTACCTCGTGAACGGTTTCATTCGCCCATCCAAGTCACCTGCCTAGTCACCCTTATCCTTCATGCCTAAAAAGGAGGGGGACTTAAGAGCTTGCATCGACTATAGAGCCATGAATCAGATCACAGTAAAAAATCGATATCCTTTACCACTTATACCAGTGCTCCTAGACCAAGTGAAACATGCTCAAATCTACACAAAACTGTATTTAAGAGGAGCATACCATCTTGTAAGAGTAAAAGAGGGAGACAAGTGGAAAACGGCCTTCCGCACGGAGTACAGCCTCTTTGAATACCAGGTCATGCCCTTCGGGCTATGCAATGCCCCTGCGGCGTTCCAATTCTTTATGAATGATGTACTCTGTGAACTACTGGACGTTTGCGCTCTTGTTTACATTGACAACATTCTTATCTCCTCAAATTCCATGGAAGAACATGTAGGCCATGTCCGGGCAGTCTTAGAGAAGCTTCAACAATACCAATTCTATGCCAAGTTGGAAAATTGTTTTTTCCATGTAACCGAGGTCGAGTTTCTCGGTTTCCTGCTCACACCACATGGCGTACATGTGGATACATGAAAGGTGGATGCAATCCTCCAATGGCCTTCCCCAACATCCACAAAAGGAGTGCAAAGCGTGCTCGGATTCGCCAACTTTTACCTTCAGTTTATACCTGGGCTTTCACAAATTGTACATCCAATTACCTCCTTGTTAAAGAAAAATCAAAAGTTCCATTGATCGACAGAAGCTGAGAAGCCTTCCAGAAGTTGAAACTAGCAATCACTACAGCACCAGTCCTTCGACAACCACGACCAGGCATACCTTACATAGTTGAGACAGTTGCTTCAAAAATAGCCATGGGAGCAGTATTGTCACAACGAGACCCTGAAACAGGACAACTACACCCCGTCACATTCTGGTCCCGCAAATTTTCAGCCCCCGAGTTGAACTACACAATCACAGATAAGGAATTACTGGCGATTAAAGCAGCATTCAAGGCCTGGAGACATTACCTTCTTGGGGCGAGATATACGGTCACTGTCATCACGGACCACCGTAACTTGCAATACTTGAAAACCGCTAAAGCACAATCCTCGCGTCAACTTCTCTCTTTTTAGAGGAATACCATTTTATTATCACTTATAGACCTGGAGTATGCAATGGGAAAGCAGATGCCCTATCACGCATGAGTGAAGAAAAAGAGGCTTTTACAGCATCCGACCGTGTGGCCATAATTCCTGAGGAAAGGATTCAAATCAGAATAGCTGCCACCACGTGTGTGGATGACCAAAGAACCAGTTTGCAATCCCTGATGGATCAATCAACACAACAGGAATGGCTGTTAAAAGGTGACCAGCACACCATCAAAGACAATCTACCATATTTCCAAGGACGATTATATGTCCAAGACCAAGAACTGCAAAAGCAAATCATCACAAATCACCACGATTCATGAGTGGAAGGACACCCAGGAATAGCCAAAACTCAGGCTAAGGTAAAACAAAACTACTGGTGGCCAACCTGGTGAAAAAACATTGCCCAATTTATTGAAACCTGTGGTGTCTGTGCACAACACAAGTCTCAGAAACAGAACCCTGCTGGCTTACTACATCCCCTAACAGTACCGCCAGCACCTTGGCATACCCTGTCGATGGACTTCATCACGGATCTTCCACCCTGTAATGGATACAACACCATATTAGTCGTTGTGGATTTATTCTCCAAAATGGCCCATTTCATCCCTCTGAAGGGACTCCCAACTGTGTCAACTCTCACTTCTGTGTTTCTAGAGCAAATTGTTTGATTGCATGGATTTCCATCAATATTAGTACCTGATCGTGGAACACAGTTTGTTTCTGCCTTTTGGAGAAAGTGTTGTATGATTGCCAAAATCGGTCTCCGGTTGTCCACAGGCCATCACCCTCAAACTGATGGGCAAACTGAATGAACCAACCAAACTTTAGAGCAATATCTCAGGTGTATGTTGCAACAGTCTGAGGATTCTTGGAAAAATATACTCTGGATATCTGAGTATGCATACAACAACTCAGTTCACGTAAGCACAGGGCAAACTCCATTCTACACTGTGCACGGAAGACATCCGAGGACATCAGTATTTGATCCACCCGATACCCTGGAAATGCCAACCATAAAAAACTTACATAAAACCATCACTCAGGTTCTTAAGGAGGTGACAGAGCATCTGACCAAAGCTAAGGAAAGACAAAAACTGTTTGCTGATCAACACCGGAAGGAAGATCCCGCCTATCAGATTGGAATAAAGGTGTGGTTAGCATCCAAATATATTCCCCTGAAGGGGCCATGAGCTTTCCGCCCAAGATACCTAGGCCCCTATACTATAAAGTCCATAATCAATCCTGTCGCCATGAAATTGGAGTTACCCTCTCACATGAAAATGAACCCCGTATTTCATGTCTCTCTCCTCAAACCAATGAAATCCAATACACGGCTTAGTTCTCTGCCAGAGCCGGAAGTAATAGATGGAGAACCAGAATATGAAGTCAAATCCATCCTGGACTCCAAGGTGATTTGATCAAAATTGTATTACCTAATTGATTGAAAAGGTTACGGACATCAAGCCCGAACTTGGGAACCTAGTCAACACGTCCATGCTCCGCCTTTAATCAGACAGTTCCATCACAATAATCCCACCAAACCAGGACTTGAAGGAAAACCACAATTGAGAGGGGCCTTGAAGGGGAGTGCTGTCATGGTCATAAAGTCAGGGGCACAGGCATGCGGGGTTCGCATGCACAGGAGACCTGGGTGGACACTGTCGTGGCGCCTTTGGCACCAGGCTCATGAACAAAAGTAAACAAGAACATCCATTTAACTCCAAAAAGCTTTTATTAAGGACATATCATTTCAGATGCATTAACCTTGAACATTCCATCCATTAAGCAGGATGCATTAACCTTGAACATTCCATCCATTATGCAGCCCCAAGTTTATTCTTGGGTGTGGCTGCTAATGGATTGCCTTTGCATGTGCTCACTCTCTAGGAATGCCAGGGTGTGGCTGGTAAGCCGGCCCTAATGGGAGTGCCCACGATCTCAGCTATATAAGCTGCCCCGATCCTCAAGACAGATGCTTCGAGTTATTCTGCACTTGCGAGCAGCATAACGCTCACCATCGCCTGAGGACATCTTGCTTCCTGACAGCATACTTACCAACTGGGGGAAGATGTTCTTACCTGTACATCTCTTCGGCGAACCAAGTATTCATCTTTACACTTTCCGGAAAACCGAAATCTTGGCACCGCAGCATGACATGCTCTATCGTCAACAGCAGCGCCTGCAAGGAAAAACAGAAGACAAGGTTAGACAAAGAAAAAAAACAGTTTAAGGTTGCGCTTCACCATACTTTGCGCTTTCCTTAAACCATCACTTACCTGCTGATGAACATTGCGGTAGCATTCTCTTCCATCTGGCCGCGTCTCGCGTCTCACAGCTTCATTGAGGCTGCATTTCCATCTAAGGGAAGAAAACGCCTCTGCAGAGACCAGGTGAGCATAACACAGCTACCACCAACTGTCAATTCAGTCCAGGGTGGCCATGGGGGTTTCCCAGATTGATTTAATGTTTATTCCCCACTTCACAGGAAGGTGTCCCAGAATCTATTGTCTCAGCCTGGATCACAGACAAAAGTCTGATGAGCCTGTGATATGCGGCCTTCTGGCCCATTCAAAGTTTTCCAAAGGTAGCGATTAACATGTATTTGTCCTAGAATCTATTGTGGCTCCTTCTTTCTGGGTTTAGACCACTCCTGTTGTCAGCCAAATGTCCCTTGAGCCATGGCAGAAAAACATGTTTGGGCAGATTTCCTCAGTGTAGCCAATGCCATTATTTCTTGATTTTATTTTATTTTGATTTGCATCAGAAGCAAGCTTGTGGAATAAAACATCCCATATGTGTTTCCCAGCACAAACCCCTTCACATTGCTAGGGCAGGACAGGGCCTTATCCAACATACACTTTTAAAACAGGTATTTTTCTTATTTGCAAAAGTACATATAAACACGTAATGAAGCCTGCTGGCATGTTCGTTTAAAAAGGTTCCATCTGAATTTCCCACATTTTTCTGCAACCCCAATCAGTTTCTCTTTTGCAGCAATCTGTTTAAGATACAGATCCACTGAAATTGACATAGACCGAGAAAGCCAGGGTCTCTTTTGCAGCATTGATTTTTGACATTTTGTAACTCAAAAGTCAAGCGTTTTCCCGTGTGGCTGAAAGTAAGCTTCTTTTGATTTCTCAGATTTGGCCTGAAATGGCCTGTCATTCAGGGATAAGGATCTCTTCTGCTGGAGCACAATCTGGATATGGGTGGGCATGGCAGGGTCTCACTGATAAAAGTAGTGTGATGATGAGCAGATGAAAAGAGCGTCAGGGCAGCATCCTGTTTCATGTAAAATATGCCCTTTTCAATTGGAAGCAAGCAGCAGAGCAGCTCTGCTTTTCAATTCACTTCTTTTGGTGCACACAAGAACACACACTGGGCCCTTTCTCGGTGTGCTCCCTTTTCCAACTCGCCTAATAGGTGTTTGGCAAGGTGGTGCAGCCATCCTTTTGTAGCTGCAAAACACAGTTTTGATGCAATGGTGCTCCAAGGAGTCAGCGCAGCCATTTTGCTGTTTACTGCTGAAGGGCAGCTTGATCATGGATGGGAATTCTGCCAAGTAGGTCAATGTACCCCACAATGGTTTGCGGCGGGGGCAGGCCAGAGGTTGTGTGTATTCAGAGCATCTCAATGTCAGTGTTCTCCATGTGCACTCCATTGTTGGATCCATGAGTATGCATGTATTTTTCTCCAGCTGTGCACTCAGAGTCAGGTGTCTGGGTCTCACCCTCCTGGGTCCACACATGTCTGTCTTGAGGTCTGCTACCCAGGAAATGCCTACCAGCACATAGACCATGAAATGGGGCACCTTGTATGTTTGTCAATTGCATGCAACACACATGTGACCGTCACATTCACAGTGTCTTGCATGTGTTTTGTCCAGACAATTATGATTCACGAAGTGTAATACATGTTGTATTTCTGCACATCCTTCCAATACATTGCCCTGCTAGCAGTTGGACATCACTGAGCAACAATGTCTGTGCATAGACGCTTGAGGACCTCTTCCCGACAGGACTAAATGTGCATGCTGAGTAGTTGTCATTGACCACGCATGTCCGTGAATGCCACACGTCCATGACGTACAGCTCACAGTGCTCAAAGTCAAGATGTGTGATGTATGTTCAACCATTTTGTGTCTGTGTGCATTGGTAAAGTGCGTTTATATGTGACTTCTGTCTCATCCAGGGTGTTTGATCTGATGGATGGGAAGGCAACTGCTGGGGAGTTATTTCCTGTCCATTAACTGTGGTGTCCAACAAGGGGGGTTGGTGGGTGGTGCATAGTCTGGAGTTGTGGTTGAAGGGACCTATTTACTTGGATGTTGCAAACATGGGTTTCTTTCTGGTTTATATGCCAAGGTGTGTTGTGCATGTTGTTTTTGTGATGAGAATCTGGGGATTACCCTTTCAATGGTGGCCTTTGTTTCCCAGTCTGCCCTTCACCCTCACCTCTTATTGTACTTCTTCACCCCCAACCTGTGCTATTTCTCTACTGATGTGCCTTCCAGGCTCTTTGCCCGGGCTGTCTTCTCTGTCTCTTTCTTCCTCTCTTCACCCCCTTCTCTCTGCCGTCACCCACTGTAATAGCCCCATCTCTCACCTCATCTCCCAACCAGCCAGACTCCTCCTTGCTTCACAATACCTCTCTCTCTCTCTCTCTCTCTTTCTCTCTCTTTCTCTCTTTCTCTCTCTCTGAATGTTATTTCAGGTGAAATGGTGTGAATGCAAGACAGTTGGGTACATTGTGCAGTTAAGTTGAAGGCACTCAGGTGGGCACAGGTTGTGTCATTGGTGGGAGTATACCACTATGTGCAGTGTTTTTCATTGCATTGCCCTGAGGTGAACAGGTCCTACTGCATGGGTGCAGGGCCTCATGGGGTTGGGAGGCTGGTGGGTCACTGCTTGCAGTTTTTGCATGTCAATCAGGGAGCCAGGGGTTGTGGTGCCATTGGAGGGAGAGAGACTGTCACTGTGTGGGGTGTTTTTCATTGAATTGGTCTGTGATGAGCAGGTCCAGCTGTCTGGGTGCAGGGACACTTGGGGTTGGGAGGCTGGCAAGTCATTGCTTACATTTTTTTAATTTCTCATGCCTGCCACACAGTGTCCCATTCACTCACCTTTCATGGCGTGTCTACCTATGCTGTCAGTCCACTCCTGGTGCTTCAGCTCTATCTGGGGTTGCACCACCCAGATAATTCCACAACCAGCACGACATGGCAGGCCATGTGGGGATTGCCCTGTTTGTCCAACCACAATAGGGTGGAGGTTCTGCCCCCAGACACCAGGCACATGTCATAGGCCTGGTGTTGATATTTGCCATGGCAACACATTCTATGCATGGTACCCAGCAGCTATTTAGATACATGTTTACAGCTGCTCATTGCATCTCAACCCTCTCCTCAGTTCCAAACTCATTGGTCCCTGTATATTCCAGGCTCTGATGGCGTCACTGTGTGGGGTGTTTTTCATTGTGTTGGCATGAGGTGAGCAGGTCTGGCTGAATGGGTGCAGGGGAGACATGGCAATAGTAGGCCAGTGAGTCATTGCTTGCAGTAGCTATATGGCATCCCAAGGGCACAGGGTTCAAGGTCATTGAGTGCATGGATGTGTTACCTGTTCTGAGATTGTGCTTTCTTTCTCTAATGAGACATTCTGCAAGGGTAAATGGTTGCTGTTATTGATGCCTGCAAGCAACACCTCTGCAGTGTACGCTAGTTTGGACATCTACGTAGTGGAGCATGGGTACATTCCTGCGTACAGCTGGGGCAGGCTCGCAATGGGAACAATGTGAGTTGAAATGTGCATCTTTCTTGGAGTGGGCTTGTTATTGTCTCAGTTCATATGACTATGTAGATGTGTATTATGTACAAAATTATTGTCAGGCAATGGGGTGGCTAGTCCCCCTGTATATTGTTGTGCGACACGCATAGCATAGGGTGGCCAGGGCAGTCCTCACATGTGTTAGTTACTGGTTACTTTTTGTGCTGTGCCTTCTTACTTGCATTGTCATGTATGTGTTGTTGGGGGTCTGTGTGCACAGTACTTGTTGTGGGGCATGTGCAAGTGGTAAGGGATTGTATTGATTTTGTTGTGTGCTTTGGTGTGAGCAACATGTATACTGTTGTTTCCACTTACTATGAATGTGTCAGTTGTTGAGGTTGATTTTATGACTATGTACACACACATTTTGCCTCTCCCAGACACACATTCCCAGGGTGTTGTTTTGGGCACAGTGAATTGGCCCCAAATCATCATTGAATGGCACCAGGGATGTAGCTTCACTGTTTGTGCTCCACGGGGGCTGGTATTCATGTGAAGTACGATTGCAAAAGCTGATTGCGTGCATCCTCTCCCTGTGCCCTTTGGCCGACTAAGGGCATGGGTGGTGCCTGTGGCTGAGGGCGATGTCCCTCCTGCATCTCTACTGGTATGCCACACCATGCGGTGACATTGTGCAGTAAACAAACTAAACCAAGAAAGGCAGGGGGGCCAATTTAGAGACACCAGGATTCGGCCCTAATACTTCCAAGCAACAATCTACCACTAGGGAATCCGAGTGTCTATCTCTCACCTCTTCCACAAATTGACAGCTTAGTTCATGTACCAAATAGGTCCTGAGTCTGAAATGTTATCTTTAAACATTCACTTTATTGATAATTATTTTCAAAATCCATCACCAAAAAAAACAAGAGTTAAAATGACATTTTACAACAAGATAAATTCTAAAAATCTTTTCCTAAAACTACCCTTTGTGTAAAAATTACATACAATTATTCATAAAAACACCCTTCCTATACAAATCTAAAAACCAACAGTGATGTATTATCAAAAAAAACCTTACAGTACAATAACTGTGTGCAAAATACAAGAAAGTGCAAAATAAAGTTGTGCGTTGGTTAGCAGAACCAGACTGCTCCTCTCTTCTAGGGTGCCTTGCTGGAATTCACAAAATCAAAGAGACGACACCCCTTCCTCTGCTTGCAGGGGATAAATACTCAACCTAATGAAAATGAACCACACTGTTTGCTTTACAGTGTCCTAGACCCAACATGTTTCGTCCATCTCATAAAAGCTCACACTAATCTTTGTGGACTTCCTCAGGGGAACCAACTTCAATTTATTTAAAGTAGACTTGACGTCTACAATGCCTTCCTATGTCACTGTATATTCATAAAATACTGATTGTCAACTCCACACATATATTGAGTGGAAAAATACAACATCCAAAACTGTGTTAGTAGGCAATATTCTGTTCCCTTTTACACGTCTTACGTTCGGGGGTCTCGTCTGTAGACCACAATTTCTTGATCTATGGGGCAGCTCTGTCAGATTCACGTTTTCTAAGGAAATTCCTTGTTGCTGATCTGCACAACGTTAATCCGGGTACGTGGCTATCTACCATCCTCACCGGTGTCCATTGTCAATAGTGTTCGAGGTATGTTGGTCTGTGCATGCCTCATAATTCTTGGCTTCTATTATCCAGTGTCCGTAGCACGCCCGCGTTCTTAAGGTCGGTCTCGCCGTCATGTGAAGTACGATTGCACAAGCTGTTTGCGTGCAGCCTCTCCCGGTGCTCTTTGGCTGACTAATGGCATGGGTGGTGCCTGTGGCTGAGGGTGATGTCCCTCCTGCATCTCTACTGGTATGCCACGCCATGTGGTGGCATAGTGCAGTACACAAGCTTCCAAAATGATTCGGCATAATACTGGTAGGGCATATAGCAATTCACTGCCAGAGTGGTCAAGGTAGCAAAAACATGACTTGAGCACCCCAAATGTGCGCTACACTATGCCCCGAGTGGCTATGTTTGCTGCTTTGTACTTTACCTCTGCTGGATTGGCAGGATTCCAGAATGGTATAAGGAGGAACGGTGAGAGTAAGTAGGCACTGTCCCCTGAAAATGTGTAAATGGTTGTTGTTCTCATTGACTGTCATGGTCTGTGCTTAAGTGTGTCACGTGAATGCATACATGTGCATAACAGTTGGTACTCACCGATGAGCCAGGTGTTTCCGAAGTTTCCCAATGCCAGGGCCCGGTACATTGGTGACTGTCGGTAAATTAAGCTGTCATGTGTGCTTCCAGGGAAATTGGCATTGACTTGCATGATGACCCCGATTGCATTGCAGAGGACCTGGACATTGATTGAATGCCAATTCTTCCAGTTGAGGTAAATGTGCTCTGTCAATCGGGGGGACTGTAGAGCGACATGTGTGCAGTCAATGGCTCCAAGCATACTTGTGAAGTGGGCTATGGCATAGAATTGCTGGAACACTATCTGCCTTGCCTGCACTGTGCATGGCATGCATATGTGCTTACAGACACACACACGCACATGATGTGATGCAGCCCAATACCTGGTGTAGACACCTGGATTGCGTGCCCTGCGAGATACCCCCAGCAATGGCAGTGGTGTTCTGAAAAGAGCATGTGGCAATGAAATGTAAGGCTTTCAGCACCTTCTCCAGTGGTGTGAGGGTATGGGATCACATGGTGGGTGATGCAAGATCTTACTCCCTGACCAGGTCTAGGATGAGTGGGAACCTATACCTTGCATACACTGGGTCGTCTGGCAGCCCAAAGAGCATAGTACATGGTCAGAAAGTCTTGTCCCTCACCATCCTCCTCCTCCTCCTTCTATGGCATGTATGATGGCTCTCAGTATACCTGCGTTCATCCTGGCTGAGCGACGTTTAATTGGTGTGCATTGCTTGCTTTATATGCATTGGTCCCTTTGTGCATTGTACTTTGTGTCTCCTATCATGTGGCGGTAAGATCTTGTGGGTTGCGTGTGCGTTTTCCCAATGTGACATTGCGTGTTGAAATCTAGGAATTTGATTATGTTTGCGCTTGTCTGGGCATCTGATTTCTTTGCATGGCACATCCCTCAACACGCCCACATCATTCCTTGTTCTTCTTCATTTTGCTGGGGGTATGGGGAAAATGCATGTTCCGCCCCCTATTCATTTCTTTGTACAGGCCCGTCCCTTACATAACGCAGGGTGTCACGGAAAGCACTCGACTGCACACAACATTGTGACGGACCAGAGCAAAGTCAAGAAACGTCACCCCAAGACCGATCCATGACTTGGTGAATGGAGCTTTGTGCACTGAAAAGTGTGCAAAGTCACTTTTCAGTGTGCAAACAATTCTATGAATCAGTCCCTATGTCCATGCCCTCTCCCAGATTCCATGTAGAGAGACAGAGAATGTGGCTTGTGTGCACTTTACTTAAGGCACCACCACAGGATAGTAATGCAATACCCCTGCGCTCCCCCAATGTCACCCACATTCTGGAAGGCTTTGCATCCACGACTACCTCTGTTTGGCACTAAAACACCACCAAAGAGCCAAACTTTATGAACATGTAAAACTCTACCTTTACCATGTCGTGGTAAAGTGCCACCCCTGACTCGAACGTAATGGAGGGGTTAAAGCACTACGTCTGAGCCAAACCTATAAAGACTAACTCTGGCTCTGCAACCTGTGGCTCTCCAGATGTTTCGAACTACAGTTCCTCTGATCCTTCACCATTGGCTATTCCAGCTTGGGCATCTGGGAGTTGTAGTCCAAAGCATCTGGAGATTCAAAGGTTGAAGATTCCTGATTACTACATGGTGTGCAACTATGAGCCTAAGTTCATGGTGTGGTAATATACCACCTATAAAACAGCATGTGTAACCCTTACTATGCACCAAAACTATTGGTTGTACTAAAGCACCACCTAGAGGCAAAACCTATGCAGTGTAAGTATTTCAGTGCAATTGTTCTGTCATACCTCACTCTCCACACTCTATACCGAAATGTTTGCCAGTCTAGGTGGTGCTCAATAACTTTCTACTGGACTTCTTTGCAATATTTGAACATGTTTCATCTTTCCTCTCTCTCCAAACGGCCGTATCATCAACATGCTCTACCATTGTTTAGCCACCAAATTCTTTCACACACAAGCTACCGTCTGCCCTTTTCCAGTACCTATCACTTTGACATCCAACAGAGTCCATAGTGACTGCACATGCACACTCTCAAAAATGTAAGGGTCATTGCAAAACGTCGATTGTTGGTGGACCATAATTTCGAACACTTGCCTGGAAAGCAATCTGCACCAGCTGCTTTGGGTGTGATCTTCCCCACAAAAGATCTCCTATTTTTCTAAATGTTATTCTATTCATGTTTTAAATAATAATTGAATGTTATCATTACAGGGTACCCAGTCTCCTAACTAATCAATGTTCACTGCAGTCATTTTTACCACAATTCTTAATCTGAACTTTTCCTGGAACATGTCGAGGGTGTATGTGTCAGGAAATATGGGGTGGAGAAAGGGTGAGGAGTGGGTTGGGGAGATGGTGGTGTGTGGAAAGAGTGAGCGGATTTGCTCTTGTATTATGCTACATAACATTCAGTAAAAATAATGCAGAAAAAACGATTTGGTATTGGATTGGCAATTTTGTGAAATAGTAATTTGTCAAATTTTAGTGTTGGAAGCTACTCATTTTAGCACACAGACTGCTTCCATTGTCTGCACATTTTATGTGTGGTTCACTCTCCTAGTACCAAATTAATGCACATTCCATCACATGTAACTAAACATGTTTTTACTTTAACAGTACATACTACAAATGAACAGAATATTCCAGAAGCACCAGCTCCTCTACAAGCGGATGCGACCATACAGACCCAAACTAACAGTGTGGGTAATGAACTAATAAGTCTGGGGGCAAAAATGGACAAATTAAACAACAGTTTTACAGACTTAAAACTACTTGTACAAAGGCATATAATGGACAATATGTACCCCTTGCTCCTGTCCAGGCCAACCACCCCCACAAATTCCCTCCAGTCAAAGACGTTACGATGAGACCTAAATCCCTTCTTCCCCTGATAAGTCGCCTGAGCCAAACCCCGATTCCCCTGCATATGTTTCTATTTCCGCTATCCCATCCCTTTCTTAATATGTGTGTGTGTAAATACATTTCTATGTGTATACTGTTGCTGTGTGTATGTTTTTTACATTTTTTAAAAAGCCCTGTTTACACTCCACGAACAGTGTCTGTAAACATCATCATCAATAACTTTATTCAGCCATCAGGCCATCAAAGTGCAACCTAACAAATACATTTGCTACATGGAAAATCAAAACACAAAAAGGATGACAAGCAGCAGTAGAGAAAAGACCAATCGGCACATGCCAGTCCTATTCAAGGTTATCCCCGGTCATACAGCGGCCATCCATAATCAAAATGGAGGTGTCCTCAGGGCACTGCGCCTGTCCGGGCTATCCACAATCAAAATGGAGGTGTCCATAGGACAGCGCCCTTGTCCGTACATGTACGCAAAGTTGTAACGTACTTCTAATTAGTTCTGTAAACCCACCCCTATCCTACAGACACCTGGGCGCATGTGCACCTCATCCCCTGTGTCCTACGAACATCGCACCTGTCCGGCATGTCCGCAAAGTAGTGATATACTTTAATTAGCATAAGGAGCCCGTCCCTGTCCTAACGACACATGGAGACATACACATCTCATCCCCCTATGTCCTGCGGACACCGCAACTGTCCGGCATGTCTTCAAAGTTGTGACACACTTCAGTTAGTTCAGGGAGCCCAACCATGTGCTATGGAAACCTGTGCGCATGCGTATCTCGCCCCCTATATCCTACGAACACTGCGCCTGTTTGGAAATGTCCGTTGCAAGTGTGTCACACTTTTAATCAGTTTGGGGATCCCAACCCTATCCATAGGACACCTAGGCACATGCGGACATGGAATCCCGCCCAATAGGTGTCCTACGGACAGCCGTCCCCTTCGAGAACAATTGTAACATCACCATGTGACCGCACCCAAGCTGAGCGTCACTCCTTATTCGCAAACACTGTTCGGGCCTCTGAACAATAAAAAAAGTAGTGCTTTTTTAGCCAATCCAAGGTGGTTCGAGCTAACACTTCACCCTAGCAGAGGTCCCAGACCATACCCTACTTGATCTACACACTTTTTGAGCACAGCCTGGGGTGTGAAGTGATCAGAAAGTGCGTGACAGTCCGCGAAGCGCTCCCCTGCACACCTATAAAAGGCCACACCCCACTGCCGCGCCTCATTCTGTTTTCGCTGACCAGGACAGAGCACTGCTCCACATTGCTGCTTGCTGCAATTGCTTCTTGCTCCTTGCTTGAACTCCTTTTGGCTCCTTGCTGCAATTTCTTTTGTGCTGTGCTACTTTTGGTGCTGTGCCACTTTACTTTTGGTGTGCTAATCCAAATGGCAACAATGGCTGCTGCTGGCTACTCAGCATCACCCCCACCACCACAAATTCCAGGGCCTGGGAAGCGGAACAGGCATGGTGGTGTAGAGGGTGATCAAGAAGAAGAGGATGAGACAGTCGAAGTCTCCACTACCAGCTGGCAAAATGAGTCTTGGGTGTGGAGGATTTTTACCACCGTTGAGGAGGTATCCAAGGCATGTGCGTCCAATGTTCTCTGCAAAGAGTGCAAGTTGGTACTCAGTCGTGGCAAGCCTGGGCTGTACAACTACGGGACCACCTCCATGCGACGCCACCTAAAGTTGAAACAAAAGGCAGCAGATCGGAGGGTTGTCCACTTCAAACAAGGTAGCAGGTTGACCTCCTCTGCCACATCTTCCGCATCTGCTCCTGTCACCACAAGAGACACATCTGTGGGGCAGCGGATCCCTAAGCAGTCCTCACAGACCATACACAATTTTTGAAGGTGACTGTATTGTGTATGTACTACAACACACTACTCTGCAGGGGGGAGCAATTCGGGAGTGCTTTTAAGGGTACGGTTCAAGAGCATGAGAAACACTGCCACCTACCAAAGGTCCACCCAACCTCTTCCCCTCTCCACCTGCCCCTTCTTCCCTGTGGTTGGTGCCCCTTCCCTACTCTCCCTCCCCTTCCTTGTGTGTCCTGTATAAAAATAACAAAAAAACTTATAAAACAACAAAAACAAAAAATCAGCTCTTTTCAGAGACACCTTTTACAGTTCAAAAATAGAAGTACCAAAAGAATTTGTGCAGGCCCATCTGCTGTTTGTGAAGTCCGCAAACAGCGCAGTGGCCCGCAGGCATCTACAAAATGTAGCTGGCGGCACCATCAAAAAGTTGCACTCTTTTGCAGGAGAAAGTGGTGGCTCTGAAAAGAGCCTTTTTGCGTTGTTTTTTGGTTTTTAAAGGTTTGACGTGGACAACACCTACTGCAAATATCCTTGCTATTGTTGCAAAAAGGGCTGCAAAGCATGTTGGATATTTCACAAAAACAGCTAATTGCCAGCCTCAGTAAGATGCACTCCATCTCTAATTAAAATATTGGTGCTACAAAATGTAATGTTTTCATTGTGGAAGGACGACATGCCAACATCTTGCAAAATGCACAAACAGCATTGTTGACATTGTGCCTCGCTTTCTATATTTGCAGACAAAATGAAGAAGAGTGGATCAAATCCAAAATGTACAGTCACTCCACAGTGCTCTGCATACACCTGCAATCAATGGATCTATGAGTCCCCCAAAATCCACACACTCTGCCTCCCTAAAGACACAGCCATAGCCATAGCCATCTGTACTCCTCTCAGCAAACGTGATCTTCTGCCACAGTTTCTCCTTCCAGGCCACACCCTGGAAACCTTATTGGCCAATCCCCTGGCCTCCACAGTCCCATTTCAATCCTACCATCCTGTAACGCTCACCTGATTCCCGTAGAGGCGCCGGTTTTGACTGGGCGTATACCGTATCTTCAAAGGTGATGTGTAACACACGGCTGGCTCTTTGGGCTGGACCTCTGTGCGCTGTATGTCTGACTCGAAGGGTAAGATGTCTGCAGATAGAAAATATGGGATTAAGGAACTGGGTTATTGAATGTGTCTCTCTTCTTCCCTTTCTCTTCTCCTGTAGAACCCCAAAGGTTAACGCTCTCACCTTAGGTAAGTGAACGCTGTGCTCTCCATCTGCCTCGGGGCAGGGTGCTGTAACCAGTTTCTTCACTGGATAAGGGGAGCAGGCCTCTTGACTTCAGAGGACTGCTGTCCGTCGTTTACTGCACGAACGGTAAGTTTCGAGTAATTCTAATGTCTTTAAAGTCTTTAGTAATGATGTCTCTTGTTTTGCGGGGTTCCGGCGATGGCGGATGACGGGCTGAAGTGAGTTGAAGATGGAGCCCGTGTGATGAATAGAAGCGCCTGGAAGCACGTAAGTAAGCGCTTGTTGCCTGCTTCACGATGCGCTCTAACTGTCTTTTTATTTTGCAGGTACAAGTTCGGAGCGGCTGCAGGGTGCCGGAATACCCACTGGGTTAGATGTGGAAAGGAGTAATGGCACGTGAGTATTAAAGTTCCCCAATGTCTTTAAACGCACCTTGTTTTGTCTTTCAGATGCGGGATGCAGCGCCGAAGGCCTCCGGAGCGTGCGAAGAGTTGGTAAGCTTTTGTCTTTCAGATGCTGGAATGCAGTGTGAAGACCTCCGGAGCGCACGAAGAGTAGGTAAGCCTTTGTCTTTCAGATGCCGGAATGCAGCGCGAGGCGTTGGTGACAGCCGATGGACCAGGTAAGTGAAGAGCTGTCACTGAAGACCGTAATGCTAACCTGTTCTTTCTTGTCTTTATAGGTGTTGCTGAAGACTGGATTCAGGATGGTAAGCCTTTTTCCTTAGGCCCAGGATCAGATGCAGAAGACACGATGAGCGTTCTGCTGCAGAGGATGCAGAATAACGCAAAGCAAGATTCATCCATCGGGTGTGGTTTAAATAGCCTCCTGTAGTGCTTAGGTGTCTCCTTCCACAGCCACGCCTAGGTAAGAAAAGAGTTCCTGCTTTCCAGAAGAGTTCCAGTGTTCTGAATCTAGGGAGTGGCTCCTGCCCCACCCAACAGGAAAAGTAGTTCCAAACAGAAGAGGATCAGAGGCTCAACTGGCAGGCAAGTAAGCAGCATGGTCTGCTGCAGGTAAGTCCACCCAAGCATTATGAGCCCGGCGCTTCCAGCGCTGGGACTGGGCATATTTATGAGCCTGGTGCCACTGGCGCCAGGACTGGGTCCAAAAGGTCCCAATTGGGACTGGTTGGCACTCGGAACCTGGATTATGGATCTGCTTCCAAGGGAGTTGGGAAAACCCTGACCTTTTGGAAGCAGAGATCATGACAGTACCCCCCCTCAAGGCCCCTCCCAAACCGGGCTTCTCCGGGGGTTTTGGCTTGTCAGGAAATGTTCGGTGAAATCTTTTGATTAGGCGAGGAGCGTGGACATATTCAGCAGGTTCCCAGGATCTCTCTTGGGGGCCGTAGCCTTTCCAGTCAATTAGGTAAAATAGTTTAGATTTGGAGATCCTGGAGTCCAGAATGCTTTTGACTTCAAACTCGAGTTCTCCATCAACTAGGATAGGTTTTGGAGATTTAGTTAGTCGGGTTTGAGGTTGCACGGGTTTTAATAGAGAGACGTGGAAGACCGGATGTATCTTCATGTGCGGGGGCAAGTCCAACTTGACCGCTACTGGGTTTACTATGGTAGTGATGGAATAGGGACCAAGGTATCTTGGGTTGAATGTGCGTGGCCCTTTTAGAGGTAGATATTTGGTGGATAACCAGACTTGATCCCCTACTTGATATTGAGGGGCTTCCTTCCGATGTTGATCTGCTCCTTTCTTGTATTGTTCTTTAGCCCTTTGAAGGTGAGAAACAGCTTCCTTAAAGGCTTGGGTGATTGTAGAATGCAGGTAGTCTACTGCTGGTGTTTCAAGATCTTGGAGGGGATCCAACTCCGAGGTTCGAGGGTGACTGCCGTACAAAAGAAAAAACGGGGTTTTCCCAGTTCCCGAAAGGACAGAGTTATTGTAGGCATATTCGGCTATCTAAAGGATGTCTTTCCAAGTTTTTTCAGTTTGTTGCAGCATGCAGCGTAAATACTGTTCCAGAGTTTGATTGGTCCTCTCGGTTTGTCCGTCGTTCTGAGGGTGGTGACTGGTCGATAGTCTCACATCAATTTGAGCCGACCGACAGCAACTTCGCCAAAAATGAGAAATAAATTGACTACCTCGATCCGAAATTAGAACCGAAGGAAAACCGTGCAGTCGGACGATGTTTTCGAGAAATTCTCGGGCCAGAGTTGCTGCTGTTGGCAAGCCTTTGAGCGGAATGAAATGCGCCATCTTGGAGAATAAGTCCACGATTACTAGAATCGTATTGTATCCGGAGCATGGAGGTAGATCGGTGATGAAGTCCATAGAAAGCGTATGCCAAGGGCGAGGTGGGATGTCAATAGGGCGTAAGAGGCCTGCTGGTCTTTCCTTTTGACTCTTGTTTTGGGCGCATACTCCACAGGACATTATAAAGTCTCTGATATCTTTTTTCCAAGACGGCCACCAGAAGTAGCGCTTGATCTTTTCTGAGGTCTTGGCCATACCGGGATGTCCTTCCATTAAAGAATCGTGATAACAAGAGATTACTTTTTTCTGTAAATCTGTGCTGGGTAGGTATAATCGTTCTTGGAAATACAATAAGTTGTCCTTTGCTGCAAAGTCCTTTCCCTGCAGATGCCAATTCTGTATGTCTGCTGGAGTTACAAGTTGCCTGGCTTTATCCTTAACTTCCTCTATGGATTCTGTGGCGATTACACCCAGAATTCTTTGTTCGGGAATGATTGGTACAGGTTTAGGGTTGATCAAGTGTTCTTCCACTCCCATCCGAGAAAGGGCATCAGCTTTACCGTTCTTTGTACCAGGTCGATAGGTAATTATGAAGTCAAACTCGGCAAAGAATAATGCCCAACGGAGTTGTCTAGAGGATTGGGCTTTTGCGGTTTTCAAATATTGCAGGTTTCGGTGATCCGTAATCACAGTAACGGTGTGTCGGGCCCCCAGCAGATAATGCCGCCAAGCCTTAAAGGCAGACTTGATAGCCAGAAGTTCCTTGTCAGTAATCGTGTAATTGATTTCAGGAGGCGAGAATTTGCGGGACCAAAATGCCACGGGATGCAACTGATTGGTTACCGGGTCCTTTTGTGATAGAACTGCCCCCATGGCAAGGCTTGAAGCATCAGTTTCCACGATGTAGGGGAGTTCGGGGCGAGGGTGTTTTAAGATTGGTGCAGAGATAAATTTAGTCTTCAAATCCTGGAAAGCTTGTTCCGCCTCGGTAGACCATTCAAAACGTTTGTTTTTCTTTAACAAGGCAGTGATGGGCTGGACTATTCGAGAGAATTCGGGGATAAACCTGCGGTAAAAGTTAGCGAAGCCTAACATGCTTTGCACACCTTTTACGGAGGATGGTGATGGCCATTTGAGAACTGCATCGACCTTCTTTGAATCCATACGCACTCCGCCAGGTGATAATATGAATCCCAAGAATTCAACTTCAGTCACGTTGAAAACACATTTTTCCAACTTAGCGAAAAGTTTGTGTTGACGCAATCTTTCGAGGACCATTTTCACGTGTTTCCGATGTTCAGATTCCGATGAAGAATAAACGAGGATGTCGTCAATGTAAACAACAACACACACATCTATGAGCTCTCTGAGGACATCGTTCATAAAATATTGAAAGGCGGCCGGGGCATTGCAAAGTCCGAAGGGCATGACCTGATATTCAAATAGCCCATACTTGGTGCGGAAGGCCGTCTTCCATTCATCGCCCTCTTTTACTCGTACCAAGTGGTAAGCTCCTCTAAGATCCAGCTTTGTATATATGCATGCTTTTCTGACTTGGTCCAGGAGTTCAGGGATCAAAGGTAACGGATATCTATTCTTAACGGTGATCTGGTTCAGGGAGCGATAATCTATACAAGTTCTAAGGTCTCCTTCCTTTTTTGGAACGAAGAACAAAGCTGAAGAAGCAGGGGACTTGGAAGGACGAATAAACCCATTTGCCAGGTATTGATCCAGGTATTGTCGAAGGTGAAGGTTCTCAGGCTCGGTGAGGGCATAAATTCTACTACAAGGAGGAGTAGATCCAGGTATCAGGTCTATCTGGCAGTCATAAGACCTATGAGGAGGTAGAGAGTTAGCCTGATCCTTCCGGAAAACATCTTGGTATTCTAGGTATTCGGGAGGTAACTGGGGAGTCTCTGAAGAAATTGCTGCCAGTGCAACACCAGGTGGAGGGTGACAAGTAGAGACACATTCTGGAAACTGGACCGTTCTTGCTCGCCAATCGATCAGAGGATTGTGTTTCTCTAACCAAGGTATTCCTAGAATAATCTGAAACTGAGGGGCCTTGATCACATCGAACACGATCTTCTCATGGTGTCCATCTTGACTTACTAGCGTCACCTCTTGAGTGGTATGCGTTACTGGCCCGGAGGCTATCTCCGTACCATCCACCGTAGTAATGACGTCCTTTACAGCCTTGGGACAAAGAGTTAGATTCATCCTCAAAACCATTTCATGATCCACATAATTGCCGATGGCACCGCTGTCGACGTAAGCTTCAATTGCATGTAATCGATCCGGATTATCAGGGCTAATGAGGACCATAGGTATCACGAAATGCGAGGTCACGGAACTGGTTTTCACGCTCGGCAAGAGGACCTCTATTCTTGTCAGGCGAGGTCGTTTCCCTGCTCAGAGTTTGTAACTTTGGTAACTGCAGCTCCTACTGCCTTCTTGGCAGGTTTCACCGGACAGTCTCGAAGAAAGTGCCCTGAGTTTCCACAATAGAGGCATAATTGCAACTGTTTTCTCCTTTCCCGCTCCTTTTGTGTTAGAGGACCTTTCAGACCCCCTATTTGCATGGGTTCCCCGGAGTCTACTCCTTTGGAAGGAGTTGGCGGTTTGGAAAATACTCGAGCATCAAACTTGGAACGATCGGCCTTCCTGTTCTGCAGTCTGTGATCTATTTGAACGACTAAGTCTATATAGTCCGAACAATCTTGTGAGGGATTCACTACTTGGGCTAACACATCTTTGAGCTCTCCACGTAGACCTCTATAAAACAGCGTAATCCTTTTGTCCTCAGGCCATTGAGTTTCCACTATCAGTCTGTTGAAAGACGCAATATAAGCCAAAAGGTCTTGATTACCTTGTCGCAACGAAAGAAGCTCATTGTCCAAGGCCTGCCCCTGTGAATGTCTTGCGAACAGTTTTTCCATACTGAGCTGAAAAGCTTGAAAATCATGGAGGACCGGATCATCTTGATTTACTAGAGGGATCGACCAGTCTGCCGCATTGCCACTAAGATACGAAAGCACGAAAGCTACTTAAGCTTGATCAGTTGGAAAGGCTGCTGGCCGGCATAAGAAATGCAACCGGCACTGATTGATAAATACTGCAAACCTCTTTGGGTCACCAGAAAATCGTTCGGGCGGAGCCAGAGGTACATTCCCAGGTAGCTTGATCTGCACTGGATTCATAGAGGATGTAGAAGGAAGATTTCCCCCAGATGCGGGTAACGGGGTCTGTCCGGCTTGTGACTGTAGCAATTGTCTAGCGAGATCATCTGTTCGCTCCTTGGAAATAATCAGTTCCCTTCTTAGAGCGTTCGTTTCCTGACGGGCTGCATGCACTTCTGCCCTTAGTTCCCCAAGTAACTGGGCTAGCTGGTCGGTATCCGAGGTTTCCATAGCGCCTGGACGGGAGTTTTGTGGTAGTCTTTGCGTTCTGTAACGCTCACCTGATTCCCGTAGAGGCGCCGGTCTTGACTGGGCGTATACCGTATCTTCAAAGGTGATGTGTAACACACGGCTGGCTCTTTGGGCTGGACCTCTGTGCGCTGTATGTCTGACTCGAAGGGTAAGATGTCTGCAGATAGAAAATATGGGATTAAGGAACTGGGTTATTGAATGTCTCTCTCTTCTTCCCTTTCTCTTCTCCTGTAGAACCCCAAAGGTTAACGCTCTCACCTTAGGTAAGTGAACGCTGTGCTCTCCATCTGCCTCGGGGCAGGGTGCTGTAACCAGTTTCTTCACTGGATAAGAGGAGCAGGCCTCTTGACTTCAGAGGACTGCTGTCCGTCGTTTACTGCACGAACGGTAAGTTTCGAGTAATTCTAATGTCTTTAAAGTCTTTAGTAATGATGTCTCTTGTTTTGCAGGGTTCCGGCGATGGCAGATGACGGGCTGAAGTGAGTTGAAGATGGAGCCCGTGTGATGAATAGAAGCGCCTGGAAGCACGTAAGTAAGCGCTTGTTGCCTGCTTCACGATGCGCTCTAACTGTCTTTTTATTTTGCAGGTACAAGTTCGGAGCGGCTGCAGGGTGCCGGAATACCCACTGGGTTAGATGTGGAAAGGAGTAATGGCACGTGAGTATTAAAGTTCCCCAATGTCTTTAAACGCACCTTGTTTTGTCTTTCAGATGCGGGATGCAGCGCCGAAGGCCTCCGGAGCGTGCGAAGAGTTGGTAAGCTTTTGTCTTTCAGATGCCGGAATGCAGTGTGAAGACCTCCGGCGCGCACGAAGAGTAGGTAAGCCTTTGTCTTTCAGATGCCGGAATGCAGCGCGAGGCGCTGGTGACAGCCGATGGACCAGGTAAGTGAAGAGCTGTCACTGAAGACCGTAATGCTAACCTGTTCTTTCTTGTCTTTATAGGTGTTGCTGAAGACTGGATTCAGGATGGTAAGCCTTTTTCCTTAGGCCCAGGATCAGATGCAGAAGACACGATGAGCGTTCTGCTGCAGAGGATGCAGAATAACGCAAAGCAAGATTCATCCATCGGGTGTGGTTTAAATAGCCTCCTGTAGTGCTTAGGTGTCTCCTTCCACAGCCACGCCTAGGTAAGAAAAGAGTTCCTGCTTTCCAGAAGAGTTCCAGTGTTCTGAATCTAGGGAGTGGCTCCTGCCCCACCCAACAGGAAAAGTAGTTCCAAACAGAAGAGGATCAGAGGCTCAACTGGCAGGCAAGTAAGCAGCATGGTCTGCTGCAGGTAAGTCCACCCAAGCATTATGAGCCCGGCGCTTCCAGCGCTGGGACTGGGCATATTTATGAGCCTGGTGCCACTGGCGCCAGGACTGGGTCCAAAAGGTCCCAATTGGGACTGGTTGGCACTCGGAACCTGGGTTATGGATCTGCTTCCAAGGGAGTTGGGAAAACCCTGACCTTTTGGAAGCAGAGATCATGACACATCCTCAAAAGCTCCGGGTTTGGCATGTGCACTCTGCGAACTACCTTGGTGTCTGCAGATATACAAACCAATTGAAGGGGGGGCACAAACTTAACCCAGGGTAGGAGATTTCCTCTGTAGTGGTGGCTCTGAAAAGAGCATTTGTTTTGTAAAGGTGCTTGTAAACAAACACCTCTAGTTTTATTTTTTTGGGGGGTTTTCTATTCTTTTCCTCCTTACTTTCGTACATGAACTGCTTCAAAGCATCCCTTACATTGTAAAGGAAAATGGCATTTCCAATTTTCGACAAAGAAATGCCATATGCATTGAAAAAAGTCTGCACTCCAAGAATTAATGTTCTCATTCCGAAAAGAAAACATCCCAGCAATACCCCAAAATGCAGACATGCCTCTGTTTACAAGACACCTTCCTATATCTTGCTGAGGATAGAACACATTGGGGTTGTCCCATACTGCTCTAGGTGGTATGTGTGAGTAATCCACCTTTGCACTGAGAAAAAGCAGCATCCGTTCCTTCACCAAGTCCTTCAATACACTGAGCAGACTTGTAGCACTGATGTAACCCAAATGCCCTCCCCTCTACAGTCCACCACTACAGCATCAGGTGTACTGAAATGTTCTGTATCTCTACAAAGTGCAAGCACTTCTTGCAAAGTGCGGACTGGTACACCGCACCACAAGCCTCCACTCTCTCAAATCCAAGATTTGCAGAAATGCCACTTCCCTCTGCATACCTCTCCAGATCACACACAAAGGAATCTCCCACCATCCATACACTAAGTCTCTGGATCTCTCCAACATCAGCCATCTTCACTATACAACCAAAACAACAATGAAAAAAACTATTACCCTTTCTTTATATAAAGCACAACCTGAACACCTGATTGGCTAAGCCACACAGTCCCATTTTCATGCCAGGCATGCTGAAACAACCTTGATGTGGCACTTGCCATCTGCGGACTACAGCGCTGTCCGCTGGTCCCGTAACACAGGGGCAGCTCTTATTCCCTTTCCACTTCACTCTTTGCAGCACTCCCTCATTGGCTACTGTAAAGCAGTCACATACCCATCCACCAATCACAGCCAAGAACTCTACATCTAACTCAATCACTTACAATGCTGTGTGCTTTCAACATCTTCTTTTAATTCCCACTTGCATAACAGTTGCAAACCACATATTGCAATTTTAGCAGCACTCTCTGTGGTAAAAAAAAGAAAAACACTTTCAGAACATTTGCACAGGAAGTTCAACTGCCAGATCCTATGTAAACTTCAATATATTACTACCACATGCATGCTTGCCCATATCACCCATTGTAATGTGCAAACTGTTATTTTCTTCTTTTCTTCTGTCACTTTTACAATCACTTCTCCCACCTGCTGTAAAATGCCCAGAATGCACACACAAAATGGAAACTGCATGTATGTTACCAAAGCATGCAAGTACATAGATTCCACAATTCACAAAATGCACTGCATTTACAACTACTCATTCCAGCACCATTTCAAGGAAAGGAAACAAATGCATATGTCCATTGCCAACAGTCCTATCTGTAAATTGTAATAAATAAATGAAAGCAACAGAAAATCATTTCTGCAACATACACCAATGACACTCATGTAACAAGCTTTGCTGTGTGGAAAAGTTAATACAATTCCACACACTCACATTCTTCTTTCGTAATCTGTACATCTTTCTGGGCTTCTGCCTTTTTCTCACCCTACTAGGACTTCCGCAACTCCATTTCCAATTTAGTTAGCGCAACAACAACTCACACACTTGAAAAAATGCAGCCCCGCAGGGCATACTTATCATTGCACCACTGGCCCCCATAGCAACAATGCTGATGTGCCCAAGTCCCCATTCCTATACAGTGCTTTACAATTGCACACACATACTAACATTTTCCAACACCTCACATTCCAGGCGAATATCACCAGTAATTATATGATTGGTTATTTATAAGCGCTTAATACCCAGAAGTTTCTAAGCACGGACCCGGGGATAGAACATGTGTGGCTCTGTGTCGTCTTGTTTCCAAGGCAACCACCTTGCCACTGAGCTATCCTCCCATCAGCTATTCTAGTGACCCTGGGAAGCTGGCTGCAAAGCAAGAGTTAGGAATCTAGTGGCAACCTGTCTGCATCAACAGCAGTGTTACAACCATTTTCGTAATCACATGCACTGTTACTAACTTTTCCTCCCAACAAATCCTCTGACAATATAAAATAAATTGTTCTCCTAGTGCAATTATTGTGCCATTAACATGCATAACCACTAACTTCCTTCTTTTGCAATTGCAGTAAACAACATTCTCCGTAAACCCAACAGCATTTGCTGGACTCTTACTCATTAGACCTCAGCAGGTCCACACCTTGTATTCTTATCTCAACACCAGTATCGTAACACCCACTAGTTTTTAGAAAACATCATAATGGCTTTACTTATTCATGCACAGTACACTGTCATACACACTGGAGCAGACCTTTCACACATCAACACACACAGATACCACTAGAACCTTCCCAACCAGCAGTAACAGCCCATTGCACAATCACAAACCCCTCTATTTATACCTACCCAGAAATTCAAACACTCATGCACAGTGCACACACATAGATTGCACAACTTTGAAACCAACACTTTCCTTTCTTCTCCAACAGGCAAAAGAGAATGCCTACCAAAAAGCAACTCCATAGAAAACAACGCAAACATAGAGCAGATAAAAATAAAACCATACAAAATAGTCATCCACCTCTAGCAGCGTCTGTACAAAATGTTCAAACAAACCAGCTAATGCAGTTACTGAGCAAAACTGAATCAACTAGCAGTAGAACAAGTGTAACCCCTCTGCCAAAATGTAAAACTAAAAAGAAATGTATCAAGAAGAATACAACTACCAGTAGTGCTAACACTGCATCTACCAATGTTAACGTAGCCACTGGTAAGCATTCCAAAATGTTAATGTTACAAAATAATTCCACCATAGAATCCTTCAGAACCTTATAAAAAACAGCAGAGAAACTACGCTCAACCATTAAAACTTACCTCAGAAAAAGAATCCTAGAAGCTCTCTTAGACAGTGCAATGCTCCTCAAAAGGAAATCGTTTATATTAATTTTAAATAGAATGAAATCACTAACAAAATTAATTAGTAAACTACAAAATGTACTTCACAACATGCACAATATCAACATAGATACGTTTGCAAACTTCTCTGCAGGTAAGTGGATTCACACAACCAGCACAAAGCCATATTTCAATGAAGAGGCATACAAACAAGAGCAGAGAAACCCAATTGCCGTACATAGCAGTGGCTGGGGGTATGAAATGGTAGTCAACACCATTATGGCAGAGGAAACGCTCATTTAAAGAACATCCCCAACAAAACTACAATCGACTCTCCATTGCACCGAACCAATCCGTTCTGTCTACAAATGGCTGTGCATCTCAATGTGTAACGTACAAAAACAATCCTTCAAATTATTATGCCAATTCCTCAATCAGTATGTCAAAGCAAAAGAGAAAATGAGAATGTAAATGTTGCAAACTGTGGCCTACTGTCCAGTGCGCAAATACACAGGGGTGCAAGGACATTCATTAGCATGCAATTCCGGGCCTGCTTGCAGAAGCACCTTCCACCACATCAAAATGTTAGCAGTACACAATTCCACTATACAGAATCTAGTCCAGAGACTGTACTATGCAAAAACTCCTGCTTTAAAACTGGACCATTTAAATCACATTCTCCTACATGGCACACCCAAAGAACTCCTGGAAGAAATAGACCACATCCAAAGCAAATATTTTGGAAGTGAAGAACACTTACAAAGTCAAGTAACTTTAGAAAAGAGTAGCAACAACCTCATCGATGCCAACCATCTAATACACACCTGCAAAAATGAAATAGCAAAGTTTAAAAACACAGGTGCTGAAGTACCAAACCAAATATGTGTATGTTGTTGCAGAACCTTTTATACAAAAAGCACCAACACTGTAGATATAGCGTACAAAATAGGGGACAATGAGGAATCCCAATGGTTCAAATTATCTCTCTATCTTATAGCAGAAAACAAATACGAAATTACTATCCCCTCAATACCTTGCACATACTGCACTACAAAGCTTGATAATAACCAAATGCCTTCACGGGCTATCACTAATAACTTGGAAATACTTTCACTTCCAAAACCACTCCAACAGCTAAATTTGTATGAGAGCATTATAATCCAAACAGTACACCCATTTCAAGCTATAATAGACATTCAACCTAAAACAGCCAAGTTACCCCCTTCTGAATTTGTAAAAGGCATTTGTGGCAAAGTATTTTATTTGCCATTGGATCTTAAAGAAAATGTAGACACTCTGGGAGTGCAACAGCCAATAGATCAACCTTTGATTATCCTAGTGAATGGTGTACCTACAAAAGACAAAATAATTTGGCAGCAACTAGTAGACTTAAACAAAGTTAGAGAAGCCCTACAATATCTTAAGGAGAACAATGAATACTGCAAAGAAATAAACATTGAAGAAAACCTAAGAGAAACCACCAAAATAATTCAGGATTCCTCATCAACTGGGCAATTTGAACTTGTCGATCCTATTATAGCATCCAATATTTTTGACTACTATAAAATTCACCCACTCCACTCCCAAGACAGCATAGGCATGCACTTGAAACATATCAAATGTTGCAAGCCAAAGGATCTCCAATCAGCAAATGGGAAAAAGTGTAGAAGCACAAGCCTTTCCTCTACTCTTTCCTACTGGAAAAGGGGGAAGGTATGATGAAAGATGCACACAAATAATAGCATCAGAATACCGCTTGTTACAAATGTATTCTGAAGACCCCAGATTTCAGACAAAACATTGAATACATATTCCACCTCCTGTTTGAAAATGAACTAGCAATTCTATGTTATGGAGTTGCACACACAATGAAAACAGGTTCCAATTGTTTTTAAATGTCTGCTATGCAACTACTTAAAAAGGTGCAAGACAAAGATGAAGTTTTGCAGTCAAGTATCACAAATCTCTTGGCAAACATGTGTGGTACGAAAGAATACTGGTTCCGATGTCACGCAGATGTACAGTGTATGCTACGCAACCTTGGCCCACCCACATGGTTTGTCACTTTAAGTTGTGCAGAGTATGCATGGAAAGACTTGCACAATTTCCTACGCGTAGCAAATTAAAACAAAGAGGGAATAGACATGAAAACATGAAGAGAACTCTGCTCTTTTAACCCTGTAAATGTATCAAGGTACTTCCATCACCGCTTTATTGGCATTCTGCACTTCATCTGTAATAAAACAATTCCTCCCCTCTGAGAAGTGCAACACTTCTTTTGGAGAAAAGAATATCAATCCAGAGGAGCACCACACATACACATGCTTATGTGGATAAAAGAAGCTTCTAAATTTTGTAAGGACAGTGATACCACTGGTTTGCAGTTCATTCATAAATATGTCACTTGCAAAATTCCTTCAGAAAGCACACATATTGAGCTACATGCACACATTTTGAGGTTTCAAACACATTAATTTGGCAAGTATTTTTGACGCAGATATAAAAACAAAGGCAAATGCTACACCAAGTGATGCGTTTGTTTCCCTAGACTGGTTTCAGAAAAAAAGACAAGTAAACAGCTTCATGTCTTCTGTTAGACACAGTGTGAAAGGCATATCACCTATGAACACATGCTACATTAAAAGAAATGAAGCGGCTAAGTACATCAATGATTACACTGCAATCATTGCCCTCTTGTCGAATGCAAACATAGACGCGCAGTACATTGCAGATAATGCCCCTGCTGTTGCACAATATGTCATAGCCTACTTACCTAAAGCTTGGAAAACAGAGCTAAAATACCTCTGTGATGACATATTATCTGATAAAAAACACTGTCACAAAAATTATACAGCTTTGGCATAAAAATGCTCTCCCATAGAGAAGGTGGTTGCTACGAAGCTGCAGACCATTTAACAGGCAAAGCCTTATATGGGAAATCTGAAAAAATAGTCTGGCTAAGCCTTAGTCCTGCTGAATCCAGAAAAAGAGTGTTCAAATCGTACCAAGACATAGAAAGTATAGCCAAAAACAATCCCAACAGCTAGGACATTTTGAAAAATAATGTTTTGAACACATACTACCCAAGCAGGAGTTCTACTTTGGAAACCATGTGCCTATACCACATAGCCCAACATTTCTCATACAAGAATAATATTAAACCAGATGAGAAACAAGGTAAATAAATAGTCAAAGGTTGTGAAGGCAGCCTGGTTAAACTTACCAAACCCAGCCTGATTAATCGTATGAAGCTATCATTTAAATCTCCTCAACATAGAGAACTTTACTACATGTCCCTACTCCAACTTTTTAAACCATGGAGAAAAGAAGAAGATTTACTAGACACCCATTACTCCTATGAAAATGCGTTCAATGCAAGTGAAAGCAGTATAACAGATATGAATTTCAAGCAGTACAAAAACATGTTGGACAATGAACGCCAACAGGAGGAAGAAGTTCAATCACAACTAAATGTAGACACTCCTGAAACGTAGACACTCCTGAGGGCAGTCAATTTTCTGTTACAGGAAGCGGAGAGCCACTTGGAGAACTACTCATAGTAAATGAAAAAGAATTAGCCATGACTGAAGTAGAAAACACCATGTGTCAGTATGAGCAAACTGAACAACACTTTGCTCTACTGGTATCAAAACCCACTGATGAACAACATGGCATTTTCCTGGAAGTAACTAAAGAAATTGAACATGGTGTGCAACACAAAACTAAAACTTGTACCTGTCAGAATTATAAACCTGTACTCCTGTAAGTGGTGAGGCTGGTTCAGGCAAAACATTCTTAATACAAATCATCAGCAAATTCCTCCAAAAATTAACAAACAACAAGCTTTCAGCTGTTGTAACATCCCCCACAGGTATAGCTGCCTACAACATAGGTGGTGTTACTTTACACTGATTGCTGCTCCTTCCAGTAGAACACCAAAACAATTTAGAGTACTACAAACCTTCAAGCAAAGCTTATATGGAGCTACGCAGAATTAAAAAAAACAAAGGAAAATGCTCCTAATAGATGAGGTGAGCATGGTCTCCAAACTAATGATGACTTTGATTCACCTCAGATTGCAAGAGGTCCTTAAAACAAACTACGAAGAACTTGTTGGAGGAAAACACGATATTGTTTTCAGAGATCTTCTTCAATTAACACCAGTGAAAGGTGAACCTATTTTGAAAACCTTAGGACACAAACTTTTCCGTAACACACTTAGCAGCATAGGAAATGTAAATCTCTGGCAACCTTTCCAATACAGAGAACTAGCTCAAAACATGCATCAGTCTGCAGACCTCACCTATGCTAACATTTTTAAAAGCATTCGGGTTGGTGTGCTTTCTAAGGAAGCACAGTCTATCTTAAATACTAGACTCATCAATGAGCTATACGGACATAACACATCTGCTGATGATGTCATGGAACAATTAGCACACACAAATGTGAAATGTATGTCCTTAATGCCACCCCTAGCAAGCTCTGCACAATTCAATGAAACAATGTTGAAAAAAGAAATGCAACCAATAGTACAAATTAACTCCGCAGACAAACTACAAGTGCACAGTATTACAATGCCTATGTGTCAACAAGCCACAGCACGACTAAATAGCTTACAAAACTATATCTCCAACACAAATTGTTTAGAGAAACTATTAACATTGTGTTTAAACTGTGGAATAATACTAAAACTGAACTTTGACGTGGAGCAAGGTTTAGTTAACTCTTGGTACAGTGGTTTGCTTCCAGACATATCCATGCGACAACAACATTTAGTTTGTCAACATCCAATTTGACAAACTTTCAGAAGTTAAAAGGATATGACGCTGCACAGCCCGATTCCTTCTTTTCAAAGACATGTATGTGCACAGAGAACATGTTTCTCTGTCTCTTGCATATGCAGTCACTATTCATAAATCGCAAGGTCTAACCCTAGACCAGGCATTGATTGACATTGGCAGCATAGTCTTTAAAGAAGGTATGAGTTATGTAGCACTATCATGGCTATGCACACTTGAAGGACTTTTTCTAGTCAATTTTGATGCAAACAAAGGCAAGGCTGACATTCCTTGCATCGTAAGTACAACAGACTATGTGCACTCTACACACCCCAACTCGATATGTATCCTGTTCCTCAAAAAGAAAAACTTGTTAAAAGAAAATTAATGCAAACAGAACTTATAAGAGATCTCCCAACAGTACCACCCAAAAAATTTAAAACATCTGCTACTCCATAAACTACCACAACCACAAAAGGATGTGGTGAAAACGCAAATGCACATTCAACAGCACAAACAAAGACAAGTATGTCTTCCAAAAAAACAAGTAGAGCTCCAGCAAATAACTCAGACACAGAACTGGCAGGTCCATTCAAATTCTCCAACACAACTGGTGTAAATTTCTAGGCAAATGTAGCAATCAATATTATGTTCCAATTGCCACCAATTGTTGAAATCATTTACTTGAACGGCACAGACCAGTTGTGTTTGCAAATGCTACTCCTTCACAGATCTGCAACAAACAATCCTGACAACACTTACAGTGTGTCAGGAATAAGGCAGGAATTGGACTACTGTGTGGCAGTGGTGAGATTCACCATAAACACAATAAGACCCACAAGAATTTATAATGTACTTACTGCAAGAGCTTGAAACCAAAAACATACTTATAAATTAAATCTATATGTGGAAACATACATGCACTCTCTGCAGCCATATGGCACCGGAGCAAGTCCCTAGTGAGCGCTTTGTTTATGTACATATACCTAATTGTAAATCCATTCAATTTTAGCAGCTGGTACATGATGCAAATCATGGCATATTATGTACTGTTTGCAATTCAGACAATCGTTCCACCGTACACATAAACTCAAATAGCCAATACGTAATAGGAATACTTCTAAGATACAACGCAGATGGTACCAAAAACAACTGTAAGCTTATTAGCTTCACATACGGGCAAATATTGCTCGGCAAGAAAACCTTCACAACAGTAGCCATAATCTACCACAGTGGTGCCACAACCAGTGCAGGTCACTATACTGCATACATTAAAAGGAAATATGGATGGTTTCAACAAATACATCATATCAACCATCTTTCACTCCCTCACCCTTCCTAGCCCCTCTTTCCAACACCAAATGCCCTAAAACATGTTTTAGAAAAATATGACGCACATAATGCTTTCCTCCAGCCAATCAGCGGGTGCGTCGCTTACCCGCAGACATCACACAGCCCTCCAGACTGTCGGGGTGATCTCCCGTGGGCCGGAAGAGCAGTCCACGGACCTCTGGGGCTGGGGAGGCCCCAACTCCTCCCGCGTCGCAAAAGGAGTATGAGGCACACACAAGAGCAAAGTATTTACTGCTTTTTATTATAGTAACGGCAGGGATCGTTCTCCGTCCGTATGCATCCAGGGAGACGCTCTCGTTCTTAGTGGGGCTCGCAGGCCCTTTTTACCATAGAATAACGTGCTACTCGCGTCACCTGGAGAAAACGTCACAAAACTTATCGCCACTTCGGGTTGGCTCCCCGAGTCGTAGGGTTAGTATAGATGCTCATATTGAGGAATATTCGTGGATAAGGACGGGTCAGGTGGCACACTTGGGTTGTTCCCTAGCACTTGTTACAATAAATTGGTTACACGGGGACCCTTGGTGATTGGCTAACTGAAATGGCGTCAGTGAGGAGCCCCTCATACTCTGATTGGTTCCCTCGTGAGCCCCCAAGCCTGGGACCATCGCTGTTCCCATCCCGCAAGGTACCTGGTGTTGGCAACATTGTGCAACTATGTGTTAGTGACGGACAATGGACAGGTCTTTGCTAGTGGCTGATGATCACGCCTTTCCCATTGGTGTTGGTGTCCAACTTGTTGCTTCGTTGTTGCAGCCTGAGTCCCAGACGTGGGACCCTGGCGACTTTCTGTCTCATGAGCTTGGCATCTTGTCAGTTTGGCTTGGTCACGTGTGTAGAGACCGTAGCTGGAGCAGAATTGTGAGCATTTGATTTGTTTTTTGGCCAAGAGGGGCGCTTGGCGGCGGCAGGTGTAACCTTGGTACTGAGAGCTCGGCATGTGGGTTGCAACATTGTGGCCTTGGCGGTGGGCTCCCACTGGGACCCGTTCTGCATGGTCGGCGCATTGCTTTTAGTCTCGAGAGGGTTTTTGTCTTAGAGGCTCCGACCTGGGGACTCTTACTTTGCGGCCTACTCGGGCCTAGTTTCTGGGAGGTGGTATATAATTCATCACATGGGTGCTGTAGGGCGACAGAGTGTCACAAGTAGCAGTGGATATATACGAAGGCATGTCTATGAGGACAGGGTAGCATGAAGCGTCTGCAAGCATATACACAAGCTCTTCAGGCATCTTGCGTTTCTGCGGTGCTGTAGGAGGCCTACGTGAAAAATAACAACGATGCATGTCCGTGAGTGTGTCAGTCCGCTACGTCATAGCCTAGTATGTTCTTCATGTAAGTTGGTGTGTGAGTGACCAGTGTGCATGGTGGCACGTGTTTTCTTGTCTGTTGGCTATGTCGTCATGGCATCTTTAACGATGTGGATACTTGTGGCTATTGTTTTAGTCGATCTGGTCAATATCGCAGGCGTCGGCTTGGCCAGGGCATGGTAGCGGATATGCTCCTCGTGCATAAGGGCCACGAACACATGGTACCTTGTCGTCTGGTAAGGAGGTGAGTGGATCAAACTCCTCTCGCGGGGGGTGCTTGGGCTGTGATCCTCTAGGCCAGGGTCTGGATGAGAATGGGGGAAGTGTGTTCTCCCATTTTCCCACTTCAGCCCCTTCTCTGGTCGACTTGTCGACCACAAAATGATCCGCTCTCTTGTCTCTGTGTGGTCTCCATACCTTTGTTATTCCTCTTAAGTGTCCATACTGGTTCACATGATCTTCAAATGACCAGTACATATACACACATCCACCCTGGGTTTGCAGGAGACCCACTTTCCAACATAGCTCTTCGGGTTCCTTGGGTTTTCTACCTTCAAAGACGGCGGGTGCGAGTCATTTTCTAATATTTGCTTGCGCAATCTCTCCCTTTCCTTTATTATTATATTTGTGTGTCTGTCGTCTTCTGCTGTCATTAAGGCGTGCATGCCGATCATTTCCATCATTTCATCAGTCATCCGTGCTGTCCGAGCTCTCCACAACCTTAATCCTAAAAGGGCAGCCATACCCATTATTATGCACCCAGTTATTATTTTAAGGCCATCTGACAACCATGGTGGCATCCACGACCACAAGTAGGAAAACCAGCTGCCATCTTTCTTCACTCCTTTAGCTTCTTCTTCTATCTTGGCGTGCATCTTGGCAAGTTGTGATACTGCTTCAGTAAGTGCACCGTTGTCTGCGTCATTAGCAGGAATGAATGTGCAATTTTTGCACAAACTCCTTCCATTGCAGTAAGGAGGTCCAGCACATATCTATTCTGTAGTGCTTCCATTCGTACTGCCCTCAATTCTTCTTTTATTGCATTGAATCCGTTGACGGTGGAGTTTATTGTCATCATTAGCTCTCATCTTGTTATCTGGAGCCATTTTGCATTTGCATATGCCTGCAGTCCTGGATGTATTATTGATGAGAAGAACATTGCCGCTCTGCTAAACAGTCTGTGTCCCGGTGGAATGTCACTGAGAGCTGTTTCTGATCTTCCCCACAGGTAGTTTACCGTCAGTGGTTCTCCTTGTCTTTTCACTCTTAACAATATGTTTGTGTTGTTACTTTCTTTTCTTCCTCCATTCGTCACATATCTTTTCCTCCTTTTATTCCCTTCGTCCATCTTAGGGAAGTTCCCCAAATTGACATCTTTCTGTGGTACCACTAGGGATGGTACATTTATGTGTACCATTGTGCATAGTCCATTCCAAGATGGCGGCAAGCTGTGGTATGCCTTATCTCCACAGGCACAATAGTGGTCCATTAAAACCGATGTACCGGCACCCTCCTTAGTTATGGTCACTATCCTTTTGCAGTTGCTGTTCCTTCCGACATGGACGTCTCCGTTGTGTTGATAACATAGTGTTGGCGCAGTTAGTGGAAGTATTGATACCGGGTCTTTGTCCTTCTCTAACCAGGTCACCAGTCCGGCTGTCTTTATCCATCAGTTGAAACACTTGTTGTTTTCTTCGTCTATTTTTGCTATATTTGGTTTTGTCAGTGTTATCATCTCGCTCCCCATGTTGTTTGAGACGTGTGCGGAATCTGTAAGATATGTGTCAACCCCATTATTATCAACATATGTGCTGCGTTTAATCCTCCCCCGTTTAATCTTGTTCTTCTCATACCACCTGACACCGTACCTGTTGCAGCCGTGGTAGGGGGTTCATTAGTAGGAGGTGCAGCCATGACATAAGAAGCATAGTGGGCCTGCCAGACAGCGGCAGCAAAGAGACCAGTGATAAACAACAAACCTATAATTTTTAATACAATAGCTAATATCACCAGCATTTTCCTCTTACCTTTGCTGCGGTTCTGCAGCTTATTATTTCACTATATAGATGCCCGCCTGAAAATTTCGAAAAATAAGCATTAATTTGTTAGTTTTGTTTATTCAAGCGCTCCCTATCAAGTAATTGTTTAATACCCAAGTGACAAGCTGTTCCCACGCGTATCTTAATGACCTATCTCTTAAGGCTGGTAAGTGCTCGTGGAGATGTGGGAATGAGTGCTCTATGGCCAGAAGGAACGTGTTGTAATACACACCTATTTTTCTCTTCTTTAAATATTTTGGTCTTTTTATAACGTATACAAATTGGTGTGACAGTGCTTCAGGTGTGTCGTCGTCTGTGGGCAGCATTTACCTTTTGGGCAAAACGCAACGTTAGTTACTTCACTTTCCTTTATACGTAAACAGTAATACGCGGTACCTGCATGTGCGAGACAAAAAAAGAAAGAGAACAAGCATGTGTCTACAAGTGTGGTGCAATATGACTGTTATGCAATTTCCTTTAATTAGGTAGTGGCAGGGGCGGGGTTGGCCGGGGCAGTGTTTAGTTTCCTCTGGGACTTCGTGACCATGGGGTGGGCTGTGGGTGATTGTCCATTTGAGTCTTTAGGGGTGTCTGGAGTTTGGGAGGGGACAGGGGCTGTGTCGCCGTCGTCTTTTGTTGCTGTTGCTGCTGCATTGGCCCTGTCGTCGATGCAAGGGCGGGTCTGATCTTTGAAGGGCTTGATGTTGTGCAGGTGAGTCCAGACCTGTTTATCCCTGAGCTTCACTGCTCTAGTAGTTACTTTCCTGACCTGGTGGGGCCCAGTGAACCTTGGGCTATTCCACTTTCTATTAAAATTGCGAAGGAGGACGTGATTCTCCCTCTCTTACTGCCCACTGTGCTGCTTGCTCCTGTACTTTAATGGTTTTGTCTTCTTGTTGGGTGGTCTTCGACCCGCCCCACGTCCTCTCGAGCTGTTGAGAGATAAAGGTGACACTAGTAATCAAGGAAGATATATATTCGTACATTTCATCACCAAAAACACTTTGACCAGAGTGGCAATCTGTTATGGCCCTTGATGGTGGTGTCAGTGGGAGGTGCATTTGGTGTCCGGTCACCACCTCGTGGGGTGTGAGGTGGTGATCCGACCCTGGGCTGTACTTAACTCAAATAGTGCTAAGGGGAGACAATAAAGCCATCTTTTCTTGGTAGATTGCTGAATTTTTGCTATTTCTTCTCTTAGGAGGCCGTTGAGGCGTTCACAAACGCCATTCGCCTGTGGGTGGTCCACACATGCAAATTTGTGCTTGATGCCAAGGAGAGCACTTATGTGCTGAAACATTTCATTGGCGAAGTGTGGGACATTGTCTGACTGCAATACTTCACACACCCCCCACCTTGGGAACACCTCCCTCACCAGGAACTTTGCTGCTCTAAAGGCGTCTGCATGGGAGCATGGACCTGCTTCGATCCACCTTGAAAATGGGCATACTACCACAATCATGTATCTGTACCCTTGACATATGTTGATCATGTCAACGTAGTCAATGTGGAGATGTAGGAAGGGTCCTTCTGGCCGGGGTATAATACCTTTGATCACTTGCAGCACGTGACCGGACGTAAACTGTTGGCAAGTGAGACAATTACTAATGAAATTTGCAACGTGTGAATTTAGGTCGGGACAGAACCATCCCTCCTTAATTCGTGCTGCAATCACCTCTTGTCCTGTGTGTGCGGGATGATGTAGTTGGGCCAGGGCTGTTTTCAATAAGTCCATGGGCATGACTATTTTGCCTGTATTGTTTTGCCGCCATAACGTGTCTGTGGGGGACATTGTGCATCCCCTTTTGACCCAGAGCTCTTTCTCTGCCATGGGTGCTGCTGCCTGTATCTCCATTATTTCATTCTCACGGATATGAGTGTACCCATCCTTCATCAGCATCTGTCTTGCCCCCACTCTCCCCTTATCTTTTTTCTTTTTCTGGGGGGGATCCAAATCTCCCCGTAGTACGCAGCATGTTTAGCACGTGCGTCTGCTGTTTCATTACCTTTGGAAATGGGATCATCTCCGTTTGTATGGGCATGGCACTTCACCAAGGCCACTTCTTTGGGTTCTTTAATCACTTCAATTAGTTCAGCAAGCAGTAGGGCATGTTGCACTGGGGTGCCGTCTGCCCTTCTGAACCCTCTTCCCTGCCACTTAATTAACCCAGAATGTACAGTTGATGTGACATATGCACTGTCAGAATATATAGTTACTCTTTTGTCATTGCTTTCTTTTAGTGCTAAAATTAGGGCCACTAATGTTGTGGTAGCTGGACACATTTCACTGGGACATATGTCCAATTCTCTGTTAACTTACCACTGCTGCACCTGTTCTGCGGACCCCATCACTTTGGTCAATTGTTGAGGACCCATCAATGTACAGTATTTCTCCCCCCTCTAGGACGTTTTCCTCAACATTTCTTGTGCTTGAATATGTGTCAATAGCTTGTGTGCAGTCATGAGCATAGTTGCCATCTTCTACTACCTCTGCTATGAACCTTGCCGGGTTCACGTTGCTGGACCTTACAATTGTTAACTCAGGTCTGGACAAGATATCTTCATACCCGGATGCCCTTTGAGTGGTCAGTGTTGATTTTGGTTTGTTCAGAATGGCAAAAAGGTCATGCTCTATGTACAGTGTTGTTGGGCAACCCATTGTTATTGCGGATGATTTTTCCACTGCAAAGGCTGCGGCGGCCAGGCTCTGCTCGCATGGGAAGTGTCCTAACATTACAGGGTCCAGGTGCCCACTGTAAAATGCTACTGGTTTGTGCCCCATGCTAGTTTTTTGTGTCAGTACTGCTCTCACCACTGCTGCGCTGCAATGAGAAAAAATGAAAAATTGTGCTTCATAATTTGGGGTGGCTAGTACTGGTGTTGTGGATATGGCATGTTTTAATTCCTGAAATGCCTCTGTCATTTCTGTGGTCCATCTCAATTTCTTTTCCCCTCTCTGTGCTTCTTTTAGTGCCTCAAGTAGTGATCCTGTGTATGAGCTGTAATCAAAAACTTAAGCCCTGCAATAATTACATAGGCCCAAGAACTGCTGTAGTTCTCTCACTGTCTGTGGCTGCGGTGTGTTTGTTATGGCCTGTGCCCATTGAGGTGCAATGTTTCTTCCATTTTGTGAAATGAGCTGGCCTATGTAGAGCACTTGTTCTTGGCAGTACTGTAGCTTTTCCTTGTCTACCTTGTACCCTTTTTCTGCTAACACAGTGAGCATCTTGACAGAGTCTCTCCTGCACTTCTCTTCTGTTGTGCTGCAGATGATTATGTCATCTACATATTGTAGCACTGTGCTCTCCATCTCAATGTTTCCCAAGTCCATTTGTATCACTCTGTTAAATATGAATGGGGACTCACAATACCCTTGGGGCAACCTCGTGTGTTTCCATTTTGTGTTGCGGTATGTGAAACTTGTCAAATCTTGTGAGTCAGGGTGTAGCGCTATTGAGAAAAATGCCTTTTTGAGGTCAATCACAGTGAATCGTGATGCCTCTGTTGGTATTCCACATAGTATAGTGGCTGGGTTAGCTGCTATACGGTATTCTGCCTCTACAATGTGGTTGAGGGGTCTTAGATCCTGTCTGAAATGTCAAGACCCTCCCTTAGCCTTGCGCACAGGATACGCAGCAGTGTTGCATGGAGACTATGATGGTACTAGTATACCTCTCTCTATTAGTGCTGTTATTGTTTCATATATTCCTTCATCTGCCTCTTTTGATACTGGGTATTGCTTCACTCTCGGCAGTATGGCCCCTTTTTTCAACTTTATTTTCACACCTCCAATGCTTTTGATGCAGCCCACGTCATATGGACTGGTGGTCCATACAGATGCAGGTACTTTTGCCAGATCCTCCTCCTAAAATAGCACAACTGTAGCGGCTGTTGCTTCTAGTGCCAGTGCCATCCTCTGTGCTACGTCTCTGTATGTTACCGTCACCCAGATGTGGATGCTCATTTGAAACACCATCTCCCCCTCACCATTATCATCTGAGAAGAGCTCCTCATCAGATACTTGTGTTAGTCGGCATCCCTCTGCCAGAGCTATAACTGTCCTCCATGCTCTCCCTTCCCTGTCTTGGGCATGCACCGCAATGTAGTCCTGTGTTGCCGCAATGCTCTCAATGCTCAGTGATATCCTTGTGCCTTCCCGTTCACTGGTTGGTGTTTCGGGTCTGAAAAGGTAAGCTGCTGGCCTCCTCCAAACCTTCCCTTCTATTCCTGGCAGCCATGCTATTGCCATGTCTGTCCCATATTGAAACAGTTCTCCATCTATTGGTTCGGCTTTTGCTACTGTTTTGCCGCAATAGGCCTGTAATATTTGTCGTGCTGTGAGCATGCTTATGCCTGGTGTAGAGCAAATTATTCCTGTGTCAGTGAAGGAGATAGTCATGTTCAATCTGCTCATAATGTATCTACCTAGTATGTTTACTGGTGACTTTATTTTAGCATAGCAGCGGTAGTGACATATCATGATCACCTACAGATAAGGAGATGTTATCTGTGAAAGGAACCAACCCTCGAGCCCCAGAGAATCCTTGTGTGTTCATAGCTTTGCCTGACAGTTGAAACTTCCCCTCTCTTACACGTGACCTAGTGGCCCCTGTGTCAACTAAGAAGGAGAATTTTTGTCACCTGTATGTGTGGTTCCTCCGCAGGGTTAGGTGTTACTGATAGGATGGGACACATCAAGGACATCTGTGGGCTGTCCTATTGTGGTTATAGTGACTGTCCATTTCCTGTGTATGGGTTGTGACCCAGTATTGTCACCCTTCCAAGCTGTGTCTGGGCTACAGGTGTGTCAGTAGATGTTATTGCATTGTCTTGTATTTGTGCCAATTGTTGGCCAGTTTGGACCTGTTGTTTCTGCTGTACGTTTGGCTGTTGCTGCGTTTGTGCGTGTGTTTGCATGTGTGTTTGTTTCTGCTGTTGTGTTAGCAGTGTCTGCTGTTGTTGTTGTGGCATTTGTGTTTGTTGTGGTGGTAGTTGTTGCTGTATCCTCTGCTGTTGGTAAACCTGTTGTTCCCCCATATCCTGCATGTCGGTGGTTCCCGCGCTTGCCATTGAAGTCCCCCCATGCCCCCCCATGTAGTCCTGATACCCCTGCTGTCCCTGTTGATTGTAACCTCGGAACCCTCCCCCTTGCTGGTGGGTGGGTGGGCCATATCCTCTCCCTCTCATTTGCCTGCCCCTCCCTGTGTAGTTGTTTGAGTACCCGTTTCCCATTTGCATATACCTTCCCCCCATTTGTTGTGTGTATGTCGGGGGAGGAAGCATTTGCTGTGTCACTACTTGTGCTTGCTGTGGTGGTGCTACCTTTTGTTGTGTAGTGTCTTGCGTCACCGTTGCCTGTGGTTGTGCGGCGGCTGTTATCAGTGCTCCCTCCATGGCATATTTCGATAACTTCTTCTGGACCAATTTTGCTTACTCGGCCTTCCTATCCTCCTCCTTTTGTTTCATTTCCTCCTGCCATATCCTGCAGTAGTGTACTATTGTCAGTTGTATTTCTGGCCATCCTTTAGCTTCCATCCCCACTAACTTCTTTAACTGTCTCTGTACTTGCTCTGGGAGTCCTTGTATTAGTATATGGTAGAAAATTGCTAGTGTTTTGTCCCACGGTTCCCTTGTTTCCAAGCGCCACTTCTCCTGAATCTCCTGTATGTATTCAACAGGATCTTCATTCTCACGCATATTTCGTGATGTAATTGCCCCTATGTCTGACGTGTCTGGAAATTGTACTCTCAATGCTTGTTGAAGCGCATGTCTGCAATTGGCAAATGGTGCTCCATCATGTGCTGTGTCATGTATTTTCACCCCGGGGAATCCCGCCCTCTTCCATATGTCATCAGCAGCATCCCTCAGTATGGAAATTAGGAGGCCCTTCACATCTCCCACCACTAATGTTTGCCCCGCAGTGTGTTTTTCCATCTCATATATCGATTTTCCAGCTCCTGCACTCAGTGATGTGAGTCTGTATTTTATATTTTCCTTGTCTGCATGCTTCCAGGGGATGTATTGTGGTCTCGTTCCTCCCCTCTCTAGTAGTGGCATTAAATTGTACCCCCTCTCCTTTCCCCTCATCCTCCTGTGTGTGGTTATGTCACTATATTTATAATTTTCCTCCATGTCTGGTGGCTCTTCAGTGCTGTCAATGTTACAGGGGTTTGCTCTTTCACTCCCTATATCCCTCCTCCCCCTTTTGTGTCCTTCTGGTCCTATCATGAGCATGCTTGCTCTCTCTTCCTGCCTGCGTCCCGGGAGGTCCTTAAGCCTGCCAACATATGGGGTGTGCGTGGGGGTTGGCGTCAGTAGGCGTGGTGTTTGTGCGGGTGTGGGTGTTAGTGGGCGTGGCATTTTCCCTATTGTCTCCCTGCTCTTTGTTTCCTCTGCATTTGGTCCTCCACTTCTCTCGCATGCCCATGGTGACTCGCAATTAGTGCGCCTTATGTATAGTTTGTCTAAATCTCCCTACTTCTATCTCTTCCATTTATGCTTAAATCCTCCTCTTCTTCACTGCAAAACCCATCAGCTAATGTCGATTCCCACTCTGTGCGTTTTCCCCCTACTGTCACTGTCTTTAAATTTATCAGACCTTCATCTGTGTACTCACCTCCTTTACCCACAGCTACCTGTGTTGATGCCATTTCCTTATCATTGCGCGTGTATTTCTTTGCTCCATTTTCCATCCTCCTATCTCTTCCCTCCCCTTCCTTCTTCTCCACTATTTCACCACCTATTTCCTCTCTTTTCCTTTTTATTTCTTCCAATACTTCTGCACTTACCTTTGCTAATATCCTCTCCTCACCATCCTGTCTCTCTTTTATTCCCCCTTCCCTTCTTAATATGCTTTCTATTACCGTCCCTTCTTCATACTTCCACGCGCTTTCAGCTATAAACCTCTTTTTCCACATTCCCATTTCCCTATCGTTCTCTTCCCTCTCCTCCTCCTTTCTTCTCATCTCCCTTTGTGCTGCGCATGCCATTCTTTCTGCTATTGCCCTAATGCGCTCTCCTTCCTTTTTCCGTTCTTCCGCCTTCACTTTCATTCTCGCAATCTCTTCCTTATGTGCTTTCTTTTCACTGTGCCTCCTCCGTGTTTCTTCCTCAAACTGCCTGAGCAAGGCGCTTCGCACATTCCTCAATTCCGCCAACCTTTCCTCCAGTATCTCTTCCTCCTCTTGTGAGAGTCACCCTTCTCTTTCTCCACTTACCTCTAACCCTGTCTGCGTGTTTTCCTTCTCTTCCTTATTTACCAGTTTCACTGCGTCCTCCTCTTCCTTTGATCATGTTCCTCGGAGCTTCAAAAGCACCTGCGCTGCTATCCACTCCTCTGGCCCTACGTCTACAAACCTCCCCAATGGCCTCCTGTCATCCCCCTTCCTTACCTGCGTAGTTGCCGAATCTATCGTACCTACCGTACCTACCTCCCCTGTCCTCTTTTGGCAATCATCCGGGGGTGTGTATGGTGGGGGACTGTATGCGGGGTTGGAGTATCCTTCAGCAGCTGTTAATTGCTGTCTTGCCGCTTCTCTAAGTTCTGTTAGTGGGTACAGCCCCCCTTCCTCCTTCTTCACCACCTTAGCCACTTGTGCGCCTTCCGCCCCTTCTTGTTTGACCTTTGCCTCTGCTACCGCAAATGATCCTACCGCCTCTTCTTCACTTTCTTCAGTGCTGTGCGTATTTTTGTTTTTATTATCCTCGCCCCCTCCTTTCTTTTTTTCTTCCTTTACCTCATTTTCCTTCCTTATCCCCTTCTCCTTTTTTACCCCCTGCACTGTGTACATACCTGTGTCCCCAGGTCTAGTTCCCTGGAACATCTTCCAGAGGTCAAAAACCTCTAAGTGGTTTGCTAATTTCTTCCCTTTATAGTTATTGTGAATGTATGTTAACAAACTATGTTGCGTATACGTATCGAAGCTGCCGTTGGGCGGCCACGGTACTCTTACTTTGTTGTCCATTCCTTGAGTCCACTCAATACTGTACTGTACTTAATAATTTTTTACCTGTGTGGTGTCAATGTCGTACAGATGTGCTGAAGGGGAGTGGTTAACGCGCTTCCCATGTTCCTCCACCCCGTTCCTGCCCCCGATCCATAGTACAGGGTCATATTACATCTTTACTTTTTCAAATGTCAACCTTTTACCTAGCCCCGTAAGATGGGGACTTTTACTGTGCACTGAAAAGGAAAGCAATCTTTTATATGGTACAATTATTACTTATAACTACGGCCCCATTTGGCCGTGGCACACAAAGCCCCCTGCGGTGATGTGCCCTGTGCGGCGTGCCTCTGGGCTGCCCCACCTTCCTCTTCCTTTTGTACTTGTCACACCTTCAACGTAACTCCTCCTCCTCCCCTTCTCTTCTTTCCCCTCAAACCACACCCTCAACTTTCTCAAACCATTGTCGAGCGCTGCCGGTGTTCTCTGTGCGCGGCCGCCTCTCCCCCGTGGCCCTTCCCCGTCTGAGTGCAGCCAACGTTCTCTGTGCGTGGCAGCCTCTCTTCCCTTTGCACCTCCCCTCCTGAGCGCGGCTGGTGTTCTCCGTGCACGGCTGCCTTTCCCCCTTGCCTCCTACCCGTTCGCACCCTCTGTCCCTGGCCACCCCTAGATGGACGCGGGGTGTATCGCGATGTCCCATACAAACCCTATGGGTGACGTCATCAACTTCTACAACACACTGTACTTATAAGTTTCAAAACTTCACAAATGCGCTCTCCTTCTCGAACTGTTATCCCCCATTAACCCCACAGCTGTCTTCTCACCTCGTCTGGAGCAAGGTAATCAACAATCAATTTACTTAATATAATCGGTCTGGGAACGCTGCGTTGCCTCGCGGACGATACGCCCCCTCTCCAGAGGAGCTTAACCAGCCAATTTTCTTCCGCACTCGGTAAACAACCTAGCTACCCCCTGCGGGAAAACATCATCTACTTAACGAGCTTTAACACTCACTTAGCAGGGAACCTCATCTACTCATTGATCTATAACGTCAACTCATAGGAAAGCCACACCCCCCTCTTACACAGGTGTCCGCGATCTTAAACTAATCCGTGCCCTCTAACAATCACACGTGGGTGATTGAGGCCCCACCCAATCCACTCCGTGACGCTGTAGGGGACGGTCCTCGCGCCTGTTCCGTTACACCTCACACCTCTATTGCTGTGGAACAGTAAAAATCAATTTCCACACACTGTTGCAACCACCCTCCTCCCTCTTTACAACTCCTCCCTCCTCCCGCACAACATTACGTTGCTTGTTGGATGTGCCATACTCACCAAGTCCTCGTGAGTCAGGGCAGCACGACCGCGGGCACCCCTCAAAAGCAGCTTGCCATCGCCCCTCGTGTGGACCACGTCTGGACACTCACCAACCGCGGGCGGGATACTTTTCAAGTCGGCTCCCGAGGACCAATGTCCGGATTTCACTGTCCGGTCTTCTCGCAGTTCAGCGATGGTCCTGTAGTCCTCGAAAGGGGGGTGCAGGAGGCCTGGTAGTTAAGCGCTTGGGGTGGTTAGGTAGACTTCAAACAGATCTCAGCAGTGCCTCCAACTTGTCGGGGTGATCTCCCGGGGGCCGGCAGAGCCGTCCACAGACCTCCGGGGCTGGGGAGGGCCCAACTCCTCCCGCGTCCCAAAAGGAGTATGAGGCACACACAAGAGCAAAAAAATTACTGCTGTTTATTATAGTAATGGCAGGGATCGTTCTCCATCCGTATGCATCCGGGGTGACGCTCTCGTTCTTAGTGGGGCTCGCAGGCCCTTTTTATCGTAGTATGACACGCTACTCTCGTCACCTGGAAAAAAACATCACAAAACCTATCGCCACTTCGGGTTGGCTCCCCGAGTGGTAGGGTTAGTATAGATGCTCAGATGGAGGAATATTAGTGGATAAGGACAGGTCAGGTGGCACACTTGGGTTGTTCCCTAGCACTTGTTACAATAAATTTGTTACACGGGGACCCTTGGTGATTGGCTAACTGAAATGGCGTCAGTGAGGAGCCCCTCATACTCTGATTGGTTCCCTCGTGAGCCCCCAAGCCTGGGACCATCACTGTTCTCATCCCGCAAGGTACCTGGTGTTGGCAACATTGTGCAACTATGTGTTAGTGACGGACAATTGACAGGTCTTTGCTAGTGGCTGATGATCCCGCCTTTCCCATTGGTGTAGGTGTCCAACTTGTCGCATCGTTGTTGCAGCCTGCGTCCCAGACATGGGTCCCTGGCGACTTCCTGTCTCGCGAGCTTGGCATCTTGTCAGTTTGGCTTGGTCACGTGTATAGAGACCGTAGCTGGAGCACAATTATGAGCATTTGATTTGTTTTTCGGCCCAGAGGGGCGCTTGGCGGCGGCATGTGTAACTTTGGTACTGTGAGCTTGGCATGTGGGTTGCAACATTGTGGTCTTGGTGGTGGGCTCTCGCTGGGACCCGTTCTGCATGGTCAGTGCATTGCTTTTCGTCTCGAGAGGGTTTTTGTCTTAGAGGCTCCGGCCTGGGGACTCTTAATTTGGGGGGTACTGGGGCCTAGTTTCTGGAAGGTGGTATATAATCCATCACATGGGTGCCGTAGGGCGACAGAGTGTCACATGTGGCAGTGGATATATACGAAGGCGTCTCTATGAGGACAGGGTAGCATGAAGTGCCTGCAAGCATATACACAAGCTCTTCAGGCATCTTGCATTTCTGCGGTGCTGTAGGAGGCCTATGTGAAAAATAACAACGATGCATGTCCGTGAGTGTGTCATTCCGCTACGTTATAGCACTGAGTATGTTTTTCGTGTAGGCTGGTGTGTGAGTGACCAGTGTGCATGGTGGCACATGTTTTCTTGTCTGTTGGCTATGTCGTCATGGCATCTCTAACAATGTGGATACTTGTGGCTGTTGTTTTAGTAGATCTGGTCCATATCGCAGGCGTCGGCTTGGCCAGGGCATAGTAGTGGACATGCTCCTCGTGCATGTGGGCCACGGATACATGGTACCTTGTCATCTGGTAAGGAGGTGAGCTGGTCAAACTCCTCTCGTGGGGGGTGCTTGGGCCGTGATCCTCTAGGCCAGGGTCTGGATGAGAATGGGGGAAGTGTGTTCTTCCATTTTCCCACTTCAAGACCAATCAGAGCCCTGCCAGCAGAGCGAACAGGGAAATGGGTCAGTGGGGCGGAGCAAGATATCACTAATTTTTGACACCTACATTTTGCCTCTTGTAAAAAAACTACTGGACAGATTTACACCAAATTTACAAAAGCACGCTTTCGGGACCAAGCCGCTGCTCCTGCCACAAATTTGGTAAAAATCTGTCCAGCGGTTTGGACTGTAGGCGTACACAAATGTATTTTCCATTATGACTATGAAAATAAATTTGGGACCCCCCTACAACTTTTCCCCCACTTGACGAAACGTCACCAATCTTGCCCAAAAAATTCGGAGCAGGCAATATATGTTTTTTTGCAAAGTTTGGTAAAGATTCATCCAGGGGGAGCAAAGTTATAAGCCGTCCAAAAAATGCTCCTCCTATGGGTTGAGCAATTTAACCATAACTGCAGGGACGCTACCGCAATATCTCTCTCTCTCTCTCTCTCTCTCTCCATATATATATATATATATATATATATATATATATATATATATATATATATATATATATTCAGTAAAAAAAAACTTTGTTAAAGGGACGTTATGGTTAAGTTGCGCTACTAAAAACCTATGAAATTCAGTGAAAAAACTTAGTTAAAGGGACGTTATGGTTCAAAGTAAAACCGAAAAACCCCTGAAATTCGGCAGTTATGGTAAGATAAGCAACCATAACTCGCGCCGCCACCGTGCACTGCTAACACTAACACCCAGGACATCAAAGATGACATCACTGATGACATCACGTGGCTGGCTCTCCCTTTTTTTCCTTTCCTGACATATCTAGGCCACATGATTTTCTTCAGTAACAGTCAGGAACTACAAATTGTAAATTACTATATTCGTAGACTTATCCTTCAAGTATGTTCTTAGACTAATTCCCTTATGGTCCAGTCATATCATATGAAACATATACATAGGAGAAGTCACAACCTTGAAAGACAGCAATCCTTTTTGTGCATTAAAATTATCAGTAGATTTATCAGCACTTTCTGATACTTTTGATGTTTTTTTATTACTGTACTTTCCCTGTATATGCTCATATTTTTATATGTTGTACTCACACTATTTTCCTTAGGGTACAGACACATCATGTGATATATATAGATAGGGTAAGTAGCAGCTTTGAAACAGAGCAATCATTTCTCTCCAAAAAAGTTAGGTTATGAACACTTTCTGCTACTATTGCTGTTTCTTTTTCCTACTTCAATTCCCTTGTATATATTCATATTTGTATGTGGTGTTGTCTCTTTGTGATTTGTGTATAATAATGCAATTATGTAGTAAGTGGTTTTTATTACCTACTTATCACAAGTTTCACTGTACGCAAAACTCTTATATGAAAACAGTTATCATTTCAATATTCAACATGGCAAGCTTATGAATATTGCACCTCCATCATGTATGCTGCACACAATGCCTGTGTTTCTACATGAGTACCTTAGTATACTGGATTGAAGTTAATAATAGAATGCTATTTATATCAATGCATAGCTTAATGCACTGATTAGCACTTGATATTTATTCCAATAATCTTTGACACTTTTTTTATTAAAATTACACTAAGAATCCCTTGTACAGACTTTTCATGAAAAGTAAATGCACATGTGATGTCATCAGTGATGTCATCAATGACATTTGTGATGTCATCTTTGATGTCCTGGGTGTTAGTGTTAGCAGTGCACGGTGGCGGCACGAGTTATGGTTGCTTATCTTACCATAACTGCCGAATTTCAGGGGTTTTTCGGTTTTGCTTTGAACCATAACGTCCCTTTAACAACGTTTTTTCACTGAATTTCATAGGTTTTTAGTAGCGCAACTTAACCATAACGTCCCTTTAACAAAGTTTTTTTTACTGAATTTCATAGCTTTTTAGTAACGCAACTTAACCATAACGTCCCTTTATCAAAGTTTTTTCACTGAATTTCATAGGTTTTTAGTAGCACAACTTAACCATAATATCCCTGACTTCATATACATGTAACATAGAACATACTAACCCCCTCGTAGTGATTTTCATGTCCGCGGACTACCGCCATGTCGAAAATCTGAGCGTGGTGAATGTAAATTTAAATATTGTGCCCCATTTCCCCTTTGAAGTTGGCTCTGAAAAGAGACGTTTTTTTTTTTTTTTTTTTTTTTTTACAGATGCTTGACAGACACCTGTTATTTTGTATTTTTTTTCTTGTTTTTTTTTCTTACTTTACTCCTAAAATCTTAACCTTCTCCAAAGCAACCCTTACATTCCAAAATAGAAAGGCATTTCCCGTAAAAGATAAAGAAATGCCATCTTCTTTAAAATTAACAGCATTACTGGCATCAATATTCTCATTGTTACAGAAGAACATACCAGCTCTAAGCATGAAGGCACACATGCCTCAGTTGATGACACACCTAGCAATGTTTTGCTGAGGACAAAAAACTGAACTATTGTCCCATATTGCCCTAGGTAGTAATCCAGAAAAAATTACTTTTGCATTTGGAAGGATCTTCATTACGGCTTGAACCAAGCGTTCCAAATCAGCCAACAAAGTAGGGGCACTGACGTTGCCCAAATGGAAAGCACCATAGTGCAAAACTACCACATGCGGACTGTTCATCGTGGCCATATACTCACAAACTTGTACAATTCCCTGTACATTGCAATCAGGCACAGTGCTCCACACCACCTCCACTCCTTTCACATCAAGTTCTTTGCAACATGCCTGCATTCAGCGTACTGTTGTAAACCATGCACAGACATATCTCCGAGGACCAACACCCTGACTTTCTCCACTTCTGCCATCTTCACCACACACAGTCTCTTTCAACACAAATCCACAACCTCGACATCTGATTGGCTGATCCGTACAGTCTTCTTTCCATGTTGGATTTCCTGGAAAAACCCGGATGTAGCACGCTCTGTCCACGAACAGCCACGGTGTCCGCGGACGGCGTCCACTTTACTCTCTGTGCCATTCCCTCATTGCATACAGCTAAGCAATCACACAATATGAATAACGTCCTCAGAACACCCCCATTTTGTGAATTTTCGAACATTTCAGGACAATTATCATTTCATTATTCAACATATTACCATTACAAATATTATACTTTCATCTTGTACTCTGCACACAATGCTATGTTTCTCCATTAGTAGCTTAGTATACTAGATAGAATCCCATAATACAATGCTATTTATATCAATGCATCGTTCAAAGCACTAATAACGTTATGATATTTATTGCAATATCCTTGACACTTTTTTCGCAACATTATAATAAAAATCCCTAGTACACAAATTCCATGAAAAGTACATACACATGTGATGTCATCAGTGATTTCATCAATGACATTTGCAATGTCATCTTTGATGTCCTGGATGTTAGTCTTAGCAGTGCACGGTGGTGGCGCGAGTTATTTTTCATAGCTTACCATAACTTGTGATTTTCAGGGGTCTTTCGGCTGTACTTAAAACCATAACATCCTTTCAACAAACTTTTTTTAATATCACGCAAAAAATATACAAACATGGCGTGCAAAAACCAACTTCTCACAGATGGCTTTACACAGAATGTTGCAAAGTAAGAATTTATGCTCGTTCACAGTGAAGGTCAGCTGCTTCCATTTTTTTCTCGGGCCCCGGAGAGGCTCACGAAGCGGACTATAAGGTTGTATTGTGTTTTGACCTTGACAGACAGAGATTGTGATGAAAGACTTCTCTTTAAGGAGTGTTGCTAAAACGTAAGAGAAGATAAGGATGAAATTTATGAAACGCAACCACTTTTATATATTATATCACTATGCGAAAGATCTTTGGCACACGCGGAGTCGTATTCTGGGACTGCTCCACTCGTAGACAATGGAAATTGCAATTGTACTGTAAGTAACCCTTTAGATTATTTTATACCAAATATAATTACAATAGCGTAGCATTAAAGACCGCTCAAGTTGAACTTGTTCGTTGAAAGTGGCATAATATTTTCTACCGCGCACTATCACCGCCGAATTGATCCCCTGTTGTTTAGAGGGCTCTGAAAAAGGCAGACGACACAGGGTGGGTTAATAGAAATAATGTAACCGGTCTATAAGCGGTCAAGCGCTCTACTCGCTGTGCCACTTCACTGTAGCCTGTCAAATGGCACAGCGAGTACAACGCTCGCTTTGACATCCGTGCACAGCTTGCTAACGCAAGTTCGAATCCTGGCAAGGCCAAACTCAGCCTTTCATCCTTCCGTGGTCGATAAATGAGCACCACACACTGTGGTTAATAATAAGCACCGCTTAGATACCTCACGGTTCTTAGCGCTATATGAATGGGAAAATATTATTATTTTATTATTAACATACTCCGTTGCACTATCTTCGATAGCAAATAGTTTCACGCCCTAATAAATAAAATGATGATTTTTAATGAAGATCAGCTGGTGAGACTAATTTATGTTTTTTAAAACAGGTATGCGGCCCCATTTTGCCTATGTCACGATTTACAGACTCCAGCGGATGGGGTCTTCAACTGCCAGGTGCAGGTCCAAATATGCAACTTCATGACCCTCACCATTTTATGGGACAATCGCCAAGGACCAATATGCCCTTACACAGTACTAGCGGCTACAAACAACATACCAACCAATAGGGTGGTCTAATGGCTCGCTTTTGGAGCAACCTTCCGATTATCAGAGCGACCATTTACTGCTTTTATTATAAACCAACAGCCTATCTACCGCAAAGGAACAACGCGTGGCTCCAAATAAACTTTTGCTGATCCACAGCAGAGACAATAGCAAATCGCTGAATATTCACTATACATTTCATGTGAAATAAATGTACTTTACCAAATGTACAATCCTGCTGTTTAGCTTACCATAACTGGCGAATTTCAGGGGTTTATCGGTTTTACTTGGAACCATAAGGTCCCTTTAATAAAGTTATTTTTTACTGAATTTCATAGGTTTTTAGTAGTGCAATTTATCCATAACGTCCCTTTAACAAAGTTTTTTTACTGAATTTCATAGGCGTTTAGTAGCGCAACTTAACCATAACGTCCTTTTAACAAAGTTATTTTACTGAATATACATTTTCATAGTGTGAATTTGATAGATGTTTACTAGGATTCCCTTACTTTATATACATATAAAGAACCTACTGAACCTCCAGCTAGTGATTTTGATGTCCGCGGACTGTGCATATGTCTGCGAGCGGTCGCAGACGACATCAACACTACCCAAACACTCAGGGGGTATCTTAAATGGTTCTATCATACCATATAAACACTGCACAAGTTCAAAAAGCAGCACATAAACACATTATATGTAATAATAAATAAACCGTGAAACCTATATGTCTAACACATCAACCATCCATTTAAATACCATATGTAGTAAAATGGAATATACCAAAACAAAAAAGATATTCCTCCAACATAATTACCTCACAGAAACTGCAGAGCTAGAAGCAACAGTAGACCTACACAATAGTATGAATACAACTTACCAGAAGCTAGTGAGTAAACTTCATTTTTCTTTTATATGTCTAAACCTTTTGTATTAGGTACACTACAATTAATATATTTTTGTTCTTCACACAGAAATGTGCAGTACTTTGGAATGGCTTGAGTAGAATTTTCCATGTGAGGAAATGTCTGAAGACATTGATAATAATGGTAGACACTTCTCTGTGTAACCAAATTAATAATCATTACTTAATGTGTACTTAACATATATATATATCTATCTTTAACATACCATACAAACATTGAAAATAATGCACCAAAAGACACATTGGAAAAGACTCTGCAACGGATGGAACAGAAAATGGAGAAGCTCAAGGAAAATGTTAATGTTTTGAAACAGTTAGTGGAGGACCACATACAAGAAAAAATAAAATACCATTGTCCCACATGTACCTGTTCCCCCTCTCCATGTCCCAGTCAACTATCCCCAAACCCTTAACACCAAAAAAAACGTTTTGATGAAACTTCCATCCCTTCATCCCCTCCCATCCATCCTCTCCAAACCCCTAATTCCCCTCTATTTGTATCGGTTTCTGCTTCCCCCTCTCTTTCATAAATTGTGTATCTGTATATAATAAAAAAAATATGATATGTGTCTTTTAATTCAATCCTTTGTGTCTTATTTTTTTTAAAAAGCAGTTAGAATGTCCACAGACAGTGTGCCTGTCCGGGCTGTCCGTAATTAACAAAATGGGGATGTCCTAAGGACACTACACCTGTCCGTACCATTCGCAGCCAAGATGGAACTGTTCCTAGAACACACCCGGTGTCCGGGATGTCCGTAAATTAACAAAATGGGGATGTTCTAAGGACACTATACCTGTCCGTACCATTCGCAACCAAGATGGAACTGTTCTTAGAACACACCTGGTGTCCGAGATGTCTGTAAGTGAACAAAATGGAGGAATCCTAAGGACACTATACCTGTCGGTACAGTCTGCAGAACATCTACGCACATGCGCACCACACCCGTAAATCCTGCGAACATCGCGCCTGTCCGTAACTGTCCGTGTCACTTGTGCCGCATTTTTAATTTGTTTGAGGACCCGAACACTGTCCGTAGAACACCCGCGTGCATGCGCACAAATGTTCCTGTGCATTTGGTGTTCTGCAGACACCCTATTCCCTTCGCGGACGTGTTCCCAACATCATCATGTAACCACACCCACGCTGAGCGTGTGTCCTAATTTGCGGACACTGTCCGGTTCCCCAACATTTTAAAAGAACTTATTCAGACAATCCAAATTACAGTAAAAATTCACCATTGCACATGTCCCAGACAATGACCCTGGCTTTCCACATACTTTTTGTAACTTTTTAAACCTTTTTGGGTGTTCGATCTGTTCGCGAAGTGCACCACTCCACCCCTATAAAAGGCCACACCCCAGAGCTGATCCTGATTGTACTTCTGGCTATTGCAGATTGAATTTTGCTGCCTTTGCTGCTCTTGCTGAGATTATCTCATCAACCCTGATGGCATCCATGGCTGCTGTTGCTACATCTGCCTCAGCACCACCCCCAAACCCTGCACCACCACCACCTCTCCAAGGGCCTGCAGAGGGGAACGATGTGAGGATGTAGAGAACGAAGATGAAGAGGATGAAAAGAATGAGGTCGAGGAACTCCCTACTACCAGCACTCGCCAGGAGTCTTGGGTGTGGCGGTTGTTTACCGTTCATGGTAACATACCAAAAGCATGTGCGAACAAGGTCACCTGCAACCAGTGCAAAATGGTGCTGAGTCGTGGGAGACGTGGGTCGTACAGCTTTGGTATGACATCCATGCAGCAACACCTAACGTTGTTCCACAGTGCGGACATTCACAAGGTTGTACCTTGTGATAAACGTAGTAGGTTGAGTTCCTCCACAGCATCCTCTGTTTCCGCTCCTCTCACCACAAGAGATAGTCCTGTGGGAGAGCGCATCCCTCCAGCTGCTTCACAGGCTATTTGCCGCAATGCTGTTGACCCTTACCTTTCGTGGGTCACAATATTGTGTATGTACTGCGACGCAGTACTCTGCATGGGGGAGAGTCTTTGAAGTGCTTTCGAGACTACGGTCACGGAGCACCAGAAGACCTGCTACCTACCTAAATAAGGCCCAACCTACATCTTCTCCTCTCCACCTGCCCTTTCTCATTCCCCGTCGTTGGTGTCCCTTCCTTACCCTCCTTTCCCCTCCTTTCCTAGTGTGTCGTGTGTAAGATCCCAAAAAAAAAAAACTACTAGAATAAAAAAAAAGCCTCTTTTCAGAGCTGCCTTTTGCAGTTTAAAAATAGAAGTGACAAATAAACAGTGCAGGGCCCTGTGCATTTTTTGGAAGTCCGCGGATAGTCTTTGGACATATAAAATTTTAGTGTGCTGCCCTAGCAAAACCAATGCACTTTTCTCTGGTAGGAAGTGGTGGCTCTGAAAAGAGCCTTTTGGTGGTGTTTTTGTGTGTTTGAAAAACTTGAAATCGTCAATCTACTGCAAAATAGATGACTATAATTCCAAAAAAGGTTGCAATGCATTTTGCACATTTCTCAGAAAAATCTGATTGCCAGCATAAGTAAGATGTACTCCATCTCTGCGAAAAATGTATGTGCTACGAAACGTAATATTTCCATTGTGAAAAGAGGACATGCCAACATCTCTTAGAAAGTCACAAACAGCCTTATTGACATTGCGCCTCACTTTCTACATTTGTGGACCAAATAAAGAAGAACACAGCCACATTTGTCTTTGTGCAATACGAGAAAAAATTACTTGGGAATTTGGAAACATGTCCATGAACTTCTCAAGTCCTTCTTTCATTGCAAATTGCAAAGAAATTCCAGACACATGTCCTAAACTGTTCCCTCCACAATGAATTATAATTATGTCTGGATGATGCTCTGTCTCTAAAGTAGCACAGTCTTACACACCAAGTCCAGCCACTTCATTCCACACATTCCATGCCAGTGCACTTCCACATGAGGAAATCCAAGATCTACAGCTACTCCACAGCGTTCTGCATGCACCTCCAACCAATGAATCCATGAGTCTCCCAAAATCCAGATGATCTGTTTTCGGAAACACACAGCCATAGCTATCTGTTCTTCTCTCAGGAAAAAGCCGTTCTGACAAAATCTCTCCTTACACAACACACACAGTAAACTTTACTGACCAATCCGTACCTCCGCTCATTCTAATTTGCATGCCTCTCCACCCCAAAATCCCCGTATGTAATACGCGCTGTCCGCAGACTACCGCCATGTCCGCGGACATATTGAAAATCTGAGCGTGGTGAATGTACATTTAAATAGTGTGTCCCATTTCCCCTTTGAGATGGGCTCTGAAAAGAGACATTTTTTGGCGGGTTTTTGCAGATGCCTGACAGACACCTGTTATTTTGTATTTTTTGGGGGTTTTCTTCTTCTTACTTTACAACTAAAATCTCCACATAACCTTCTCCAAAGCAACCCTTACATTCCAAAACAGCATTGCAGTTCCCATAAAAGGTAAAGAAATGCCATCTTCTTCAAAATAAACAGCATTACGCGATTCAATATTCTCATTATTACAGAAAAACATACCAGCTCTAAGCATGAAACCACACATGCCTCGATTAATTGCACACCTAGCAATGTTTTGCGGAGGACATAAAACAGAACTATTGTCCCATATTGCCCTAGGTAGTAATCCAGAAAAATTACTTTCACATTTTGAAGGATGTTCATTACTGCTTGAACCAACTGTTCAAAATCTGCCAACAAAGTAAGTGCACTGACATAGCCCAAATGGAAAGCACCATAATGCAAAACTACCAGATGGGGACTGTTCATCCTGCACATATCTTCACAAACTTGCAGACTTCCCTCTACATTGCAATCAGGCACAGCGCTCCACACCACCTCCACTCCTTTAATATTGAAATTGTTTGCCACATGCCTGCATTGAGCATAGTGCTGTAAACCATGGACAAACATATCTCCGAGCACCAACACCCTGACTGTCTCCACCTCTGCCATCTTCCTACACAAATTCACAACGTCAACATCTGATTTGCTGATCCCTACAGTCCCCTTTCCATACTGGATTTGCTGGAAAACCCCGGATGTGGCACGCCCTACCCGCGGACATCCGCAGTGTCCGCGCGGCATGTTACTCTTAGCCAGCCATTCTACCCTTTCTACATCACTCTCGGTGCCATTCCCTCGTTGGATACAGCTAAGCGGTCACACAATAATCCACCTATCACATCCAAGACCTCTACATCTAACTCTATCATCAGAGTTCCGCACTTCAAATGTACTGTTGATCACTCTGAGTACAAGTCTCATATCATTGGAAAGCACCTACTACAAAAACTACTCTACTAGTCTCCAAGATTCCTACTTACAGCTGCATTCATATCAACATGCATGAATACAAACTACAGGTATGCATATTTTATTCACAGTACATGTACAAGAGTTATGAATCCATATAAACAGAGTAATGCCACTAAACCTGCATAGCCTATACATACATGCCAACCCTCCTGACTTAAGCGCGAGACTGCCGATTTTTCATTGAAAAATCGCACAATTTTTTACTGTCTCCCGCATAACCTATACATACATGCCAACCCTCCCGATTTAGGCGTGAGACTCCCGATTTGTCATTGAAAAATCACACTATTTTTTACTGTCTCCCACCTAAATTAATGCTAATCCCAATGCAATCCTATGAGAAAAATAAATGTTCCCGATTGCTGTGGTGAAATCTCCCTCTCAGGTGCTCCCGATTGTTGCATGTCTACCTATAAAATGAACCTATTGAAATTTTTCCCATCTACTATAATCAACTGTGACTTCCAAACCTGTCTGCTATCTACAAAACACCTTTAAAAAACGAAGTGAATTTCATGCACTTAAAATTCTACTCATTTGCAAAGCATGTTGAACTAACATATTGTAAATAAAATATAAAGGCTGCGCATAGTCAAATGAAATGCATGCATACACTATGTTCAGATATCAAACAAGAATACTACCACAAAAACATAAAAATCAACGTCTAAATTAACATCAGTGCTATAAACACACAAAATTACTAACTTCTTTCTTTTACAATTGCAGTGCGGACCACTCTCCTGAAAATCAGCAGCATCTGAACTACAAACAACATATCCGAAGAGACCTGCTCATTGCACAAAAAAAGAGTAAGTACAAAACAACCTTAATATTCTTACTGTTCCTCAAACACACTTTGGGGTTCATTCATGTAATTTGCGCACCAAAAAAAACAGCGATTTCTGAACCATTCTGCCCACAAATCCCCATTTAATAAACAAAGATTAGCAGGCAGAATGGCACGCAAATCCCCGTTTATTTGGAACACAAATAACATAATCAACCCTTAGAATGTTAGTACTACAAAACAAAGAACTGTTTTAATTTTGTAAAATTAGATTTACTATTAATGCTTCTCTTCACCACTAGCTCACTTTCTACTCTCATCTGAACTGCAGTTTAGTAACACAAATAGAACAATAGCCTTCCCAACTAATTGTAACTGCCAAGTGCACAATCACACACCACCACATACATCTTTCCCATCATACTCAGACACTCATGCACACAGCACACATACATTGCAGAACGGCCCAACCCATACCTTCTTTTTTTTTCAACAGACCCGAAAGAATGCCTATAAAAAGCAAGTCCATAGAAAGCAACGCAGAAATAGAGCAAATGAAAATAAAAGTGTCCAGAATAAGCATCCATCTCTACCAGAGTTTTTACAAAACGTTCAAACAAAACAGCTAATAGAGTCATTTAGTGAAACAAAACAAGCTTCCAGTACAGAAACTTTGTCTCCTCTATCAAAATGTAAAACGAAACAAAAATTGCTTAACATGAATTCGGCTACCACTACTGCTAAAACTACTCCTATAAATCTTGATATACTAGCAAGTAACCATACCAAAAAAAAGTATTTTAGAAAAAATGTCCCACCACAAAGTCCTTCAGAATCTTATAAAAACTGGAGACAAATCATGCACAACCCTTCAAACCTACCGTAGAAAATTAATCTTAGAAGCTTTAATAGACAGTGCAATCCTTCTGATAAGAAAGTTATTCATTTTAGTGTTAAACAGAATGAAAGCACTAACAAAACTAACTACTAAGTTACAAAAAAAACTTCTCAATAAACGGAATGTCAACAAAAATCCCTTCTTAAATATCTGTGGAGGTGAATTTAGTCACACCATGAGCACAGAACCATATTTTAATGAAGAAGCATACAAAGAAAACCAAACAAACACAATTGCTATCCATAGCAGTTGACGAGGTTATGAAAAAATGAATAATACCATAATAGAACAAGAAATACTGCTTACAAAAATATCCCCAGAAAACTCAGAATTACCTCTCCATTCGACAGGACTAGAACGTCCAGTATACAAATGGCCATGCATGTTAATGTGTAACATTCCCAAAAAATCTTTCAAATCTTTACGCCAGTTCCTCAATCAGTATGTGAAAGGCAAAGACAAAATCAAAATGAAAGTGCTGCAAACTATGGATACCTGTCCAGTGCGCAAATACACAGGACTACAAGGACATTCATTAGCCTGCATTTCAGGACCTATTTGCAAAAGCACCTTACATCATATCAAAATGATATCAACACATCATTCAACTATAAGAAATCTAGTCTCTAAACTCTACTATGCTAAAAGTCATGCTTTAGCACTAGCCAATTTAAATAACACTCTTCTACATGGTACACCGAAAGACCTACTCGAAGAAATCGACCATATCCAGAGAAACTATTTTAGAAGTGAAAGCCACTTACAAAATGCAATAGCTTTACAACAGACTAGCAACAATTCTGCACATAGCAACCTTCTACTACACAAATACAAAATGAAATACTAAAATTTAAAAGTACATCCGCTGAAGTACCAAACCATGTGTGTGTGTGTGTGTGTGTGTGTTGATGCAGAACTTTTTATAAAAGTAACACAAAAACTATAGACGTAACATACAAAATAGAAGACAATGAAGATTCCAAATGGTTTGAATTAGCTATCTACCTTATAGCAGAAAACAAATACGAAATAATTGACCCTTAATACTTTGCAGTTACTGCACTACAAAACATGACAAAAACTAAACTCCTTCACGTGCTATCACAAATAACTTGGAATTATTCCCACTACCAAAACCCCTGCAACAATGAGAGCATCATAATTCAAACAGTGCACCCATTTCAAGCAATAATACGCCTTCAACCAAAAACAGCAAAATTACCTCCCCCTGAAATGGTGTAAGGCATTCGTGGCAAAGTAGTTTATTTACCATTAGAGCTGAAAGAAAATGTGCGCACTCTGGGAGTGCAACCTCCAATAGAGCAATCGTTCATTGTCTTAGTAAATGGTGTACCAACAAAAGACAAAACAATTTGGCAACAACTCTTAGACTTACATAAAGTTAGACAAGCCTTACAATATCTAAAAGACAATAATGAATACTGCAAAGAAATAAATATTGAAGAAAACTTAAGGGAAACAACTGAAATAATTCAAGAGTCACCAGAAACTGGTCAATATGAACTTCTAGATCCTGCTACAGTATCCAATATTTAAGACCATTATACAATTCATCCATTACACTCTAATGACACCATAGATGATGCACTAGAAACGTACCAAAACGTACTATTCATATTCTTGATGCTGCTTTCCCTTATGAGCGAAAGCACATAAATTCTGCAAAATGAAAACCATTCAGACATGCAGTATTAGCAGAAATAACGCTCTAGTAAATTGTTTCTCAATTGCATTCTTCCCTTTTTTCATTCTTTTCTAAAAGTGATTGAAGATTCATCATGTTGAAATTTTGTAAACAGTTTTAATGCTCATTTATACTTTTATATGTGATTTGTAACTTTGTTGTTAAATAATTTTTATGTAATCACTGAATGATTAATTTTACATATTTGTAAAGTTGAATTGTCAACAAAATAAGAAAAACAAAAAAAGAAACGTACCAAATGCAACAAACCAAAGGATCGCCATTCAGCATATGGGAAAAAAGTATAGAAGCACGTGCTTTTCCTCTATTCTTTCCTACTGGCAAAGGAGGAAGGTACGATGATAGACCCACTCAGATAACAGCATCACAATACCGCTCGTTACAAATGTATTCTGAAGATCCCAGAATTAGACAAAATGTGGAATACATTTTCCACCTACTCTTTGAAAGTGAACTAGCAACTCTATGTTGCGGAGTTGCACACATATTGAAATCAGGAACTCACTTTCAAAATATGTCAGCTACGCAATTAATACTAAAAGTGCAAGAAAAAGATGAGGTTTTACAATCAAGCATTACAAATCTGTTAGCAAACATGCATGGTACAAAAGAGTACTGGTTCTGACGTCACAGAGATGTAAATTGTATGATAAGAAACCTTGGCGCACCCACTTGGTTGTTAAATTAAGTTGTGCAGAATATGCATGGGAAGATTTACATGATTTCCTACGCATATCAAACAAAAACAAAACAAACATAGATATACTAACATCTGGGGAACTTTGCTCTCTAGATCCTGTTAATGTTTCAAGATATTTCCATCATCGTTTCATTTCTATGCTACACTTTATTTGTAATAACACTGTTCCTCCCTTTGGAGAAGTGCAACACTTCTTTTGGAGAAAAGAATACCAAGCCAGAGGAGCACCTCATAGCCACATGCTTTTATGGATTAAAGATGCTCCTACATTTGGTCAAGACAGTGATTCCACTGTTTTACAGTTTATCGCAAAATATGTCACTTTTGAAATTCCATCTTACTTAACAAAAGCAGAAAAAACAGAGCTTCAAGACCTCTGGAATGACCTATCATCAGACAAAATATTATCTCAGAAATTGTACAGCTTAGACATAAAAATGCTCTCTCATAGACAATGTGGCTCCTATGAAGCTGCAGATCGTTTAACCAGTACTTCTTTGTATGGAAAATCTGAAAATATACTATGGCTAAGTCTTGGTCCTGCTAAATCTAGAAAAAGTGTTCTCAAATCATATGGGAACATAGAAACAATAGCCAAAAATGATCCCAACAGCCAAGACATTTTGAAAAACAATTTACTAGACACATACTACCCGTACGGGAGTACCACTTTGGAAACCATGTGTCTATACCACATAGCCCAAAACTTCACATACAAAAATAATATAAAACCTGATGAAAAAAAAGGTAGATATAGAGTGACAGATTGTGAAGGCAGCTTAGTGAAACTTACCAAACGAAGCTTAAATAATCATATCAAATTGTCATTAAAAACTCCTCAACTGAAAGAACAATATTACATATCCCTGCTACAACTTTTTAAACCATGGAGAAAAGAGGAAGAGATACTAGAAAACTGTGAAGACGCTTTCAAAGCAAATGAAAGCACTGTCACTGATATGAACTTTACGCAGTACAAACCAATGTTGCACAATGAACAGCAACACGAAGAAGAACTCCAGGCCCAACTAGATAAGGACACTCCCGATAGTAGTCGACCTTCTGTAACAGGAAGTCAAAAACCACTGGGACAGCCACTAATAGCAAATGAGGCAGAATTAGCTATGGCAGAAGTAGAGAACACCATGTGTCACTATGAAGAAGATACAGAAGACTTAACTGTACTACAATCAAAACTGAACAAGAGCAGCGCACCATTTTTCAAGAAGTAACACAAGAAATTGCACATGGTGAACAACATGAAAATAAAGAATGTACCTACCAAAATTACAAACCTATACTACCATATGTCAGTTGTGAAGCTGGTTCAGGCAAAACATTCTTAATCAAAATCATCAGCAAGTTCCTTCAACAATTGGCAAACAACAAACTGTCAGCTGTTGTAACTACAACATAGGCAGTGTCACTTTACAACGATTACTACTCCTTCCAGTAGAGCACCAAAACAAATTAGAATATTACAAACTTTCTACAGAAGCTGCAATGGAACTACGCAGAGTGTTAAAACAAATGAAAATGCTACTAATAGATGAAGTGAGCATGGTCTCCAACCTAATGTTGGCTTTGATTCACCTCAGATTGCAAGAAGTACTTAAAACAAACTACGAAGAGCTCTTTCGAGGAAAACACATTATTGTTTTCGGAGATCTTCTTCAATTGACACCAGTGAAAGGTGAACCTATTTTTAAAACCTTAGGACACAAACTCTGCCGTAAAACTGTTGGCAGCAAAGGAAATGTCAACCTTTGGCAACATTTCCAATACAGAGAATTAACAGAAAACATATGCCAATCTGCAGACCTCACTTATGCGAACATTTTTAAAAGTATAAGAGTTGGTGTACTATCTCAAGAAGCACAATCAATATTAAAAACCCGGCACATCCATGCACTTTATGTACATATCTCATGTGCGTCTGATGTTATGGAACAATTAGCACACACACATTTCAATTGTATGTCCTTAATGCCAACACTTGCAAGCTGTTCCAAATTCAATAAAACAATGTTGAAAAAAGAAATGCAACCAATAATTGAAATTTGCTCCACAGACAAACTGGACGTACATGGTATGACACTACCCATGTGTTTACAAGCCACAACAAGACTAAATACCTTAGAAAATTCTATCTCCAACACAGCTGGTTTGGAGAAAATATTAAAATGATCCTTAAACTGTAGAGTAATGCTTAAACGTAACCTTGACGTGGAGCAAGGACTAGTTAATGGAGTGCTGGGTACAGTTGTTGGCTTTCAAACTTACCCACGTGACAACAACATTCAGTTTGTCAATATTCTCTTTGACAAACTTTCAGAAGTAAAAAGGATAGGGCGCTCAACAGCTTGATTCCTTCTCTTCAAAGACATGTATGTACGCAGAGAACAATTTTCTCTAACTCTAGCATGTGCAGTCACCATTCATAAATCACAAGGTCTTACCCTAGGCAAAGCATTGATAGATATGGGTAGCATAGTCTTTAAAGAAGGCATGAGCTACGTAGCACTATCACGCTTACGTACACTTGATGGTCTATTTCTAATCAACTTTGATGCAAGTAAAGTAAACACTGATATTCCTTGCATTTTAGAATACAATAGACTACGTTTACTATACACCCCCATCTAAAAACATATCGGGCCTCATTACGACCCTGGCGCTAAGTGAAAAACGATGGCGGTAAATGGTTACCGCCATCGTTTTCCGCCAGGTCCGATCATGACCCGTGACCGTTAACTACGATGCCATTAGTGGCATCGTAGTTAACGCTGCCGCTAACTGCGCTAAGGGTGCACGCACGCGACCGCCCACACCGTACTTAGCGCCATGGCGGAAAGGTACGCAAATGCCGACCCAAGCGGACATGCACCTAACGCCATCACCCAGCCCGTTAAGTACCTTACCGCCATGGTGCTAATAACGCCATCGCCAACCAACCGTAAAGGGCCATGTTAAGTGAATGCAGCTGCCACAGGTGCACAGAAACAGCACAGGTGAAGGCAATACAGACTCAGGAAGTACAAAAACAGCACACTCCACCCCTTCCCACACCCAGTCACACTCCACAATGATACCAATACGACTAGCAATGTTGGGGCTGGAGGACCTGATAGCAATGCATGTGCTACAACAGCAACAACAACAACAGGCAGCACAGAGGAGACGCAGGAGGAGAAGGAGGGCAAGGTAGGCCCAGCAAGCCCCACCAGCACAGCCAGTGCCACCACGCAGGCAGCCCCCAATCCCACGCATCAGAGCCAATCCATTCAACCTCACTGCTGAGCAGATCCACACCCTGTACCGTTTAGACCGGGACACCATCACCGCCATCGTAGACATGACACACAACGACATCGTCAGCATGATAGAAACTCCAACCGCCATCCCCCCCCTACTGAAGGTAGTGTCTGTACTCCGCTTCCTGGCCACAGGCACCTACCAGCACACAGTGGGGCACCTGCATGGCATTTCACAACCATTATTCTCACGAACACTCATCCAAGTGCTCGATGCCCTCCTCAAGCACACAGACGACCACATCTCATTACCACGGACTGGCCAGGAGATTGCAAACACCAAAGTGGGTTTCCATGCACTAGCCGGCATACCCGGTTGCATTGGTGCCATCGACTGCACCCATGTGGAATTGGTGGTTCCACGTGCCATGGAGGTACCGTACCACAACCGGAAACAGTTCCACTCAATCAACGTGCAAATGGTCTGTGAATCCAACAAGATCATCACACATTGTTGTGCCCGATTCCCCGGATCAACCCATGATTCTATGGTCCTGAGGAACTCCACAATACCACGCTACATGTAGCGACATGCAGGGCCAAGATCCTGGCTACTCGGTGAGTCCAATGTCATGGAAGTGGGCAGGTGAATGACGTACCGATGCATACTCCACCTGGCTGAAAGGGGGGGGGGGTGATGCATACTCCACCTGGCTGAAAGGGGGGGGGGATGATGCATACTCCACCTGGCTGAAAGGGGGGGGGATGCATACGCCACCTGGCTGTGAGTAACACAGAGAACGGAGACAGAGGATGGGCACTCACAATGCACACAACCCCTCTGCATACATTGGGTGATGGCATGCAAAACAGGCCATGGGAGCCATGAGCATATACTGGTTGCATTGTGTGAATCAATTAGTGCATGTAGAAGTGAGCCAAAGTAACAGTTGGATGCAAGCCATGGTGGAACATCATGTTCTTGATCAGACAACATGACTGACACATACATTCTCGCCTACATACAGGTGATGCAGGCTATCCCCTGAAGAGGTGGCTCCTTACACCAGTCCGGAACCCGCAGAACCAGCACGAGGAGGACTTCAACCGTGCACATACACGTACTCGTGTGGTCATAGAGCAGACATTCGGCCTATTGAAGGCACGGTTCCGAAGCCTCAGCAGGTCTGGTGGGGCACTCCTGTATGGCCATGAGAAGGTGGCAAAGATCGTCATGGCATGTGTCATGCTACACAATATGTGCGTCAGACGGAATATGCCCCTGCCCCCTGACGCAGAACTGCAACCACCTGACGATGAGGATAAGGAGGGTGCAGATGGGGCGGCTCCCCATGGAGGAGGCGATGCACAGGAGGGGCGTGCAATGCGCCAAAGTATCATCGACCACTGCTTCTAGCACACACGGCTGGTGTGTATCACATGGTGACTGCACTTGGGGCACTGTGTGGCTCTGGGACATGCACACTGTGGACTGTACACCAATAAAGCACACATACGCAATGAAAATGTCCACACATTTCTTTTTCGGAAAGAAAAAAGTGTATTCAAACTATGAAATGTCGTGACACACCCCCTCCCACCTCCCCCCTGCACACCCCAACACACCCCCCCACCTCCCCCCTGCACACCCCAACACACCCCCCCACCTCCCCCCTGCACACCCCAACACACCCCCCACCTCCCCCCTGCACACCCCAACACACCCCCCCACCTCCCCCCTGCACACCCCAACACACCCCCCACCTCCCCCCTGCACACCCCAACACACCCCCCCCACCTCCCCCTGCACACCCCAACACACCCCCCCACCTCCCCCTGCACACCCCAACACACCCCCCCACCTCCCCCCTGCACACCCCAACACACCCCATGTAGGTGTCAACAGATGCCTGTGACAGTGGCCACAGGCTGTTACAAGCCCCCTCTCCTGGCCCCCGGGGCACCCCTGGCTGTGGAGCGCAGGTTACGTCTGGAACGTCGCACGGGGCTGCTCTGTGCAGAACTGGCAGTGGAGGATGTCCCTGCCTGCCCCCGTGCATGCACGTCCTGTAGGGTGTGGGTGAGCTCAGTGAGCGCACGACGCAAGCCGGCAAGTTCAGATGTCCCTGGACATGGCCTGCATGGCATCCCTCAGGGTGGCAGTGCTCTGCGCTACCTCGGCCCTTAGGGTCTCCGTGGCCTGTTCAATGGTTGCCCTAGCCCCCACACATTCCACGGCATGCTCAGTCAGCATCGTGGACAGTTGTTGCTGCCGTTCTGTGATGTCCTCGAGGGACTGCTGCCCCTGCTGGCCCATGGCCAGTGCTGGTGGTGTGATGGAGGGGCTGCTCCCCTCCTGTGAGTGAGGACTGGGCATGGGGTAGAAGGCCACTCCTCTACCTCTGTGTGCCCCTGTGTGTGATCCTCATGGGGGCTGGCGTCTGAGAAACAGGGGGAATGTAGTAGGTCAGTGGGGCTTCTGACCTCGTGCTCCATGTCTGAGTCTGAACATGCAGCTATTGCAGCTGTCTCACCGATGTTGCTGCTGGCCGCTGACCCGGTGCCTTCTGTGGCAGGCAATGTCGGTAGAGGTGGAGCAGCTGCTGATGGCCTGCTGCCTACAGGGGTGCTTGCTGGTGGGACGTCCGGTATGCTTGCAGTGGGTCCTGCTTGTTGTGGGGTCTGCCTCACTGCAGCTGAGGTTGAGGGTGCGGGGACGGTATTGATGGCCTTCTTGGCTCTCTTCGTCGCAGGGGTGTCCTGGTCCTCGGGGTGTGAATCTGTGCCTGTGGTGGAGCAAAGGAGGGAGGGCGTTATTGATGGGTCTGCGGACTTTGGAATGACAATGATTGACATTATTCTGGTCAGTAGATGAGGCAGATTTCAGGCAGGGCCATGCAGGTTGTCTCCTTTTAGTGTGGAATGTGGATGCAGGTATGCGGGTGCCAGCAGTGTATACAGGGTGGTGCTCGCATGTGGCTATGGGCAGTGTTGAAATGTGTTGCATTTGCACTGTAGGGCAACCTTGTGCTACACATGAATGGACTGCAGTGACTATGGCATGTCTTGTTTGAGGCACCTACCTTCATCGCCTGATGTCGGAGCTCCCCTTTCCATCCCTCCGACGCCTTCAATGGATTCCATGCCAATCGTGGTTGCACAGATCTCCTCCCACGGTTGGAGTTTTAGTGGGGATTCTGACCCTCCACCGGTACCCAGGGCAAGGTTGCGGTTTGCAGAGATGACGGCTCTGACCCGTATGCGTAGGTCATCCCAGCGCTTCCTGCACTGCTGTGGGGTGCGGGGTACGGTCCCCACCGCGCTGACGCGCTCGGCCACCAGGGCCCAGATGGGCTTCTTCTTCGCTATCGCTGTCCTGGTCATTTCCGGGGAGAAAACGACACCTGCGTTGTCTTGCAGGGTCTCCGCAAGCATGCAGAGTTCCTCCCGGCTGAATCTCTCCTGGCGCTGGCGGTCACATGCCTTCTTTACAACTTTAGGCATTTTCGGGTACTTGGATGGGTGGGTGATTGGTTGGGACAGGTGTCAGGGTTGGATCTGGTGTTGTTCGGTAGGATGGCAATGGATTGTGTTTTTAAAGATGGCCGACGTGCTGTTTCCCGTTCCGGCGCGATGACGCTATTTCCGGTTCTGCTTTTTACGGCCGCCGCAAATTACGGTGGCCGATATTTACGGTGGGCGCTAATTACGGTGGCCGCTACTTACGGTGGCGGAAGTGCACCTTGCTCGCTTTACGATGCCGGTAGGGGCCTTTTCCGCCATGGCGTTAATTGCATTACCGCCATGGCGTAATGCTCTTGCGCGATGGGTCGTAATGTGGCGCTCTTTACGCCATCGGCCCACGGCGTAAATGCTCATTACGCCATGGCGGTAATGACGGAAGATTACCGCCTGGGTCGTACTGAGGCCCATCCTGTCCCACAAAAAGGAAAATGTTGTAAAAGAAAACTAATTCAAACAGAAATGAAACAGGATCTGACTGCAAATCCTCCAAAGAGAATAAAAGGAGCTAATACTTCATCAATTACCACAACCAAAGAAGAACCTATTACTCAAAGTAACTCAGGTACTTCTTCAAAGAAGCAACACACACTCGGACAAAATGACTTGGACACAGAACTATCTGGTCCATTCAAATGTTCAAATATAACTGGTGTAAGTTGCTACACAAATGTAGCAATGAATATTCTATATCAGTTGCCACCAATTGTTGACAACATTTACTTATACAGTATAGACCAATTGTGTTTGCAAATGTTAGTACTTCATAGAAACGCAACAAACAATCCTGACAACACATATAGTGTTCATGGAATAAGACAAGAATTGGCCTACTGTGCTGGATTGGTGAAATTCACTATAAACTCACAAGAAGATCCACAAGAATTTCTAATGTACTTACTACAAGTACTGTAAAACAAAACCATACCTATAAATGAAATCTTCCGGATTTCATACATGTGGAAACATACATGCACTCTCTGCAACAATGTGACACAGGAACAAATCCCTAATGAGCGCTTTGTGTATGTATGCATACCTAATTGTGAATTCATTCCATTTCAGCAACTCGTACAAAATGCAAACCATGGTAGATTATGTACTACCTGCAATTCAGATAATCACTCCACCTTACTAATACAAACAGATAATAAAGACGTAATACTAATGCTTCTACGTTACAATGCAGATGGTACCAAAAACAACTGCAAGTTGACTGGATTCAAACATGGTCAAGTATCACTTGGTAAGAAAACCTTCACAACAATAGGTATAATCTACCATGCAGGAGCCACAACCAATGCAGGTCACTATACTGCATATATAAAAAAGAAATGTGGATGGTTCGAATGTAATGATAGTACCATTACTCTAAAGTAGAGATTACCAGCAAATCTTACAAACGCTTATTTAATATTCTTAAAACCAAAATCTGTACTTAAACATTAACACAACTTCAATTAAAAAACTATAAACTGTTAGAATACGCCAACAGGTATCTAACTGCTCGAGATTCTATAACCACCAAACAGATAAATCAATACCACTAAATTATAACAAGAAATAAACAGTTAGAATACGCCAACAGGTATCTAACTTCCCCAAGATTTTGCAACAACCAAACAGATAAATCAACACCACTAAATTATAACAAAAAATAGACAGAATACGCCAAGTGCTCCAAAAATCTGCAACAAGCCAACAGATAGAACATTAGAACATTAGCCAGAAACAACAAGTGAAAACTGAAAACAAACAAACAAATAGACTGTAGCATAACAAAAAAAGTTTATTTTTAATCCCACATGGATTTTTTTCCCACAGACCCAATGATTTGAAAAACAAACACAGAAACTGAGAAAATTGCACAGTACACTGATTTGTAAACTACTAAATATGAGGGTCAAAAAAAACCTGAAAGATCTATTATGCAATGTAATAAGTCTTTATAAAATACATACACTAACATGCTCTTTTCTTTTATCACAGAAATTGAAAAAGAATATGTGCTCCAGTTACCCAACTCATGAAAAAAATATATCCAATCTCAAAAAATCAAACAGTAAGTATATTCTAATAGAATAAGACTCTAGGTCCTTCCCACAACCAGCGCAGCATATCACACCCATGGTGGCTTATAACTTCAGTGCTTATAACTTCGGTCTTGGCCACAACCACCGCAGCATATCACACCCATGGTGGCTTATAACTTCAGTACTTATAACTTCGGTCTTGGGTGCATGGCCTTCGGCCAGACTCTAGGCCCTGCCCACAACCACCGCAGCATACCACACCCATGGTGACTTATAACTTCGGTGCTTATAACTTCGGTCTTGGGTGCATGGCATTCAGCCATGCACCCAAGACTCTAGGCCCTGGCCACAACCACCGCAGCATATCACACCCATAGAATCAAACATTTTAACTGCAGCATATGGTCAATGTTTATGTCCGCTGACACTGCCTGTGTCCTTAGAACAGTTTCAACTTGCCTGCGGACAGCACAGACAGGAATACTATCCTTAGGACACCCCTCATTTTCACTAATTATGAACATTCTGGACAGCACGGGCATGGTGAATACATCAGTAGCACCTGCCACCTAAACAAATACAGTATTAGACCCATCTCTTACTCCCCAAACCTCCCCAAGCACTCTTGCACACCAAAACACTCCCCAAAACTGCATTTTGCCTCTATTCGTCCCGCCGCACTATCGGCAGATCCAAGATGACGGGGGCATCGGAACAATCTGACGCACATCACACCTCACTTCTGCCAATCGGCGGACACGTTGCGTGTCCATGGACATGGCGCGAGCCGATTAGCCAATCGGTGTCCTGCCCGCAGAGCGAACAGGGAAGTGTGTCTGCGGAGCAGACATAGATATCACTAATTATTTTAGACCTACTTTTTGATCGTTTAAAAAAAAACTACTGGATGGATTTTCACCAAGTTTACAAAAGCACGCTTTCGGGACCAACCCGCTGCTCTTGCCGCAAATTTGGAGAAAATCCGTCCAGCGGTTTGGGCTGTAGGCGTGCGCAAAGTTTTTTCCCCATTCACTCTATGGGAAAAAAAGAAATTTTGGGCCATATACTTTTTGCAATGTATGGTGAGGATTCGTCCAGAGGGAGCGAAGTTATAAACCACCCAAAAAGTGCTCTTCCTATGGGATTAGCAATTTAACCATAACTACACAGCCACTACTTTGGCTGTGTAATATATAGTTTTTGATATCTTGAAAACAGAGGGTTAATTTGGCTATTGGTTAATTGGTTACCAGGCTTGGATATTTGTGGCCTAATATATAGGTAGTAGTAGCATGTCTGTATGTGTCAATTTATCAATTTATAAGCTTTTGGTTTAGTTTAGTTAATTTATTTATAATGCACACCAGACCCAGGGGCATCAGTGCGCAAAAGATACGAATATGTTCAGCTTAGTTACAGGGTACATAGGCACATGACATACATAAGGAATATACAAGAACTTCAAACATACTACAATATACAGGTATATACAATATGAATTAAATGGTCGAGTAGCATAGAATTAAGTCAGTACAGTGTAAATTACATGGTCAAGTAGCATAGTAATGGGGTGAGCGCAATACATCCGGAAAGCAGTTCAAGTAGGCAGGCACATAGCAAGCGATTCAGAGAACAGAAGGGTAGGCGCCAAGAAGAGGTGATAGTCCGAGTGATTAGTTATCATTTTCTTTTAGCCAGTTGGTCAGACTCTGTCTGAATTTAGCAAAAGTCTGGGGTTCTCTAATGCCAGGAGGTAGGGAGTTTCACAATTGCGCAACCTTAACTGGGAAGCTATGTCCTCCTATAGTCGAGAGTCTGAATCGTGGAACTTGGAGGCAGTTCGAGTTGGCTGTTCTCGTCGGTCTGGATGACATTATTTTACATATTCTGTCCGTGAGGTATGGTGGAGCATTATTATTAAGGCTTTATAAGTATATGATAGTTTGGGCATTTGCAGCACTGGCAGAGCCACAGTGGGGCAGGAAAGAAAGAGACAGTCACCTTCAATGGCAGCTCCTATGTGTGCCAAGTGCGCTCCCTGGAGTCCTGTGGCAATACACAGCCACTGTCTCATTAGAGATTTTTTTAAACAAAATATGATAGGGGTCCACTCTCCAGAGCATGCTGTGTGGAAAGCCCTGAACACTGGTCTTGTAGTTCCTGAATATCCAACAACAACAAGTTGTGAGCCTGACACTGGTGTGCTCCCTGTGTTAAGTCCTTCTGTGGCATGCCATTATTGGCTGAATTTGTTCCATCCCAGAGCCTGCCAATCTTGTTAGGCATGCTGCTAATGATAAGGTAAGTTAAAAAAAAAAAGTAGTTTTATATTTTATGCATGTGCGCATGCTTGTTTGAATGTAAGGTATGTTTGTGTCTTTGTGTGTGTTTATGTGTCTGTGCACACACAAGATATTTGAGTGAGTTTGTGTTTTGTAGGTTTATGCCAAACGTAACACAGAGCAACACTCTTGTTGGGCTTGTGAGGGATGCCTAGGTCCTATGACCCTGTTCATGCCAGGTCTTTCCTGTTGTCACACTTTGTCTGACTGCTGCTTCCACACAAAAGGATATTTTGACCCATTGACTCTACATTTACGGTGGAGCTGCTGTTACTTTAAGGAACATCCCTGTTTTTGCCTGTTAACAGTTTGATTTTTGGTCTTCTATAGTCCCATTCTAGCCCAATTCAGAACGTATACCAGGCCCTTTCCAGCCAACATTTCTCCTCTTCCCTTTCTGATCACCCACCTACCCTGTCCCAATTGGGGCGCACCCTTACTTATCTATCTTCAATTACCTATTTCCTCTACCCTCCATTATGCACCTAGACTTCACTTCAATCATCCTTTTACTCACACTTCTTTTCCCTTAGTTTTGTAAACTTCAGCCACAAACTGGATAACATCTAACTCACTCTCCATCGCCCACATCTTCCTCCGCTCCCCCTGTACCTCTCCAAAGCCAAGACCCTTGTCCTCCCAAGATTTCCAAACTCATTAATCCCTTTTACCTACTGCAAAATACCTGCTCCTCTCCCCAACCTCCTCTCACTCTTTTACTTGGCCTCTGGAAATCAAAGACCCTCTGTCCCATCGATCCCTTTGACTCTTTGCACCCTCAACTGTCATGTCTTGCTGTTTCAGTAATGTGGATCTCCCATTATGGCTCTGTTAACTTTTCCTAGTCCCTTGACGTGTTGGGAAGGATGGTGAAGTAGGGTTACTTATCAATAAGCCCCTCGCCATTGGTTTCCTGGCACCTCTGCCATCACTCTTTCGTTCTTAGAATGTGCCACTATTGAATTCCTCACGTCTAGATCTCTCACTGTTCTGGCTCCTATTGTCCCATTGGTCATCTCAACTCCTTCACTGACAATAGCCTTGTCCAGTCACTTCCTACCAACATCCCCTTTAACAATTTGGGGGACTTTAACCTTCAAAGGCCTTCTGCAGCCATCCACCTTGAACTTAACTCACTCACATCTGACCACTTTGTCTATTCCATCTACGAGCAGCCTCCCCAATCTGCTGAGAACTCTCTTGACCTCACCTTTTGTCTACTTCATTCTCTTACTCTAACCTCTCCATTGACCCCTTCCCTCTCTGATCACTCAATTGTTGACTTTAACATCTTGGGTCCCCCACCCCTGCTCCCCCTCTTCCCTCATCAATGACCAAAACAACATTCAAGATGGATTATCTTGCCCCTTACCTTGATCATGTGAGAACCTCTCTTCTGTCCCTCTCCACTAGTCATGATTCGCCCATTGGCTGTGCTTTCTTCTGACTTTCAATGTTTACTTATTATATTTGTAATGGTGCCGCTATCTGTAAGGTGAGTAAAACACAACCATGTGTTACATGTATTTAAGTGTACTTGTTTAGAAGGTTCCGCCAAGGCAGGCACTCCAATATTCAAAATATTGTAAATAGAAATGTTTGTCAGTTTATTAACAACATAAACTCATACATATACATTTACATTGAAAGGGTCTTCTAACTATTTCAAATTAGCATTATATGATGCATGTAAACACAATGTTCAACATAAATCTACAACACTATGGCCCTCATTACGACCCTGGCGGAATTCGCGGTGCTAAATGCACCGCGGAGCACGGCGGAAAGCTGCCGATAGCGCCATGGGGGTTGGCGGATTTTCCACCCCATGCCGACCTTGGCGGAGTGGTAAATCCCCAATCCCCATTTTGCCCTTCCCCATTCCCATTCTTGCCCCATAGGGTATAATGGGAGTGGCGAAGGCGTTAATTACGCCACCGTAAAGTACGGTGGCGTAATTAACAACGAGGTCCCTTAGCGCCATGGATTTCTCCGCCCGGTAAAACCAGGCGGAGAAAGGCTCCATGGCGCTACGGGAACTCGTAGTAGGGCGGACGGGTCCGCCACGATTACCGCTGGCGGTAACCCACTCCGCCAGGGTCGTAATGAGGGCCAATGTCTTTGTGCCAAAAGGAAATATTTTCTGAAATTGTGTGGTTATTCTGTATGCCAGGAGACTAAACAAGATATTTTGATATTTATCAATAATAAAATAATATAATGTAATACTTTCCACATATTTCATCACACAAATTCACTGCATATGCTTGGACCCGGTTTGACCATGCAAATATGAAAATCCATATTTAACTGATGGGAAAAGTTCCTGTTGGGAGGTATGGGAGAAAGTATGATTCAGAATTGTAAGTATACAACCCAACCCTAAACAAGAGGGTTTGGCAGAAGAGGACAGTTGAGGTTTGGCGCCCTGACAAAAAAAGTAGGTTTGTTTAGGGGCTGCAGATGGGAGCAATTTGTGGATGTCTACGAAAAGGAATGTGATGAGGGTTGGTTTGCTTCCATAAACTGCGCACACAAACACAATTTAAAGTGCTAAATTAAGCTTGTTTTTAATTCATATCAAGACAGCCGACACGTGTTTCGAGCTACAATGCTCTTCTTCCAAGGCTGCAAAGTTAATTGGGTTCAATGTGCATATTTGACAATAATTAATTGGAAAAAACAATATAAATTAACCAACCAATCCAAAAACACAGATAGGACATAGGGGTAGTGTTTTCAAGACAACATAATAGCCCAACAAAAAATGCAAATGACCAATATAAATCATGCAAAATAAAATAAAGGACAAGACCATGACATGGCATTATTTTACAATTCCATGAAAGGATATTAAGATCAATGGTCATTGTGGTAGATTGAGAAATACATGCAAGTGCCATCCATGGAAAGAAAAGGAAAAGAATAAAACAATAAGCAGCGATAAGAATTGTCCTGCAATCTCAGAACTGGTCACACATGTGTCCATGTAATTTGTTTTACTGCTAAATAAGGATACTCCACAAATTACCTTGAAATGTATGAATCTTGATCTGGCACTAAATAAATATATAAAAATAATGTTAGGAATGCGCCTAATTTTCTACCCAAGGGTAGTGGTGAATAACAGAATTCCTTACCTATGTAGTTGTATCAATGCTGCTGTATGTTATTCAATTAAGGGCTCCACTGTAAGCGGTAAATGTAATGTTACACACAATTAGAATTCTATTTTACAGTATATGATTAATAAGTTAATTGTACTGTTTACATACCTATATGACTGCAATTGCGAAGTGAAACTACTTGTGGTCAATTCCAAAACAGTGGGTAAAGTTGTCCATAACAACCGGCATCGGACTCAAGAAAAAGTAAGAGCGAGACAGAAATTAAAATTCCTAATTAGTGAAAGTAATGAATCCTCGGTTCGGCAAGACGGTCACGTGCGCATACCCCCAGGTCTTAACAAGTCCGAAAGGTTCTGCGCGAAAGACCAATGCTTACCGGCGTCTCTGTCCGCACTGAATGTAACAGGAGCCTCGCGCGTGTAGCCTAGGCTCCTATTTACATTTGTCGTACGTCGTGATCTCTACTTTGGAGCCAGATGCGTACGTCTCATCCAGGCAGCCATGTTTGGTGTGTAAGTAGCAACCATGACACGTAGGGAGCATACATATTTAAGGCGATTTGAGTGATGGTAATTTGTTTAAAGTAATGGTGCTGATACATATACTAATTTGAACTAACTATTCAGATAAGAGTGGGTACTCTAAAGGATATAATTAGTAATAGGAAGTTATCAGAACCCTGAGACTGTAAGTACTCAGGACTAACAGGAACAATAAGAGCTGGTTAGCTGGCGGAATTACTCCACCTGAGCTATCTCCAAAAAGTGCAGCAGTGACAGCATAATTTATTTGCTTTAATTCATACCATGTTGCAACATATTTACACTCAATTGATCAGCATGGATGGGACAACAAGGAGGGGGACAGCGGCCTGTCCAATACACCCTGTACTGCCAAGTGTACAAGCATCCACCCCCACACAGACACACATCACCCTTCCACTGTGTACTGCATGTGTGCCTGCCGTGCTGCCACTGCCACCAGAACCCAGGAATGCTGACCCTCAGCTCCACCCACAAATGACCACCTTCCCACGCAATGGCAATGACATGTGTCCCCATCGTCTCTGCCAGGCCTGCCAAAGTCCCCAAATGCATATACTGGACATGCAACTGGGTCAGCCATCAAGTCCATCCTTGCCCTATCCAACTCCCCCTCCCCAACCCAACATCTGACAGTCCGACTACCCTCCTACCACTGTACCCCAGCAAGTGCCAGGACACCATGCCATATCAGAACCACAACACGCCCACAATCTACACTGTTCCATAACAACATGCCTTTCTACCACCACAAGGCACATCATCTGATGGTGATGGAGGCCAATCAGGCACCCCCAGGGGCAGCAGACGACAATGGCACCATACTTCATGGACCACCACCACCACTCAGGACACTGCAGCAACCACTGCCACAACTGGCCCCCCAACCCAGGCAGCACCACCTGCAGTTTTAACTACCACTGCCCCAAGCATCCAGGTGGTTGCACCACCTGCAATGGTAACTACCACTGCCCCAAGCATCCAGGCTGCACCACCTGCAGTGGTAACTACTGCTGCCCCAAGCATCCAGGATCCACCACCTGCAGTGGTAACTACTGCTGCCCCAAGCTCCAGGCTTCACCACCTGCAGTGGTAACTACCACTGCATCAAGCATCCAGGCTGCACCACTGGCAGAGCCGCAATTGCCTGCAAGACAAGTAGCAGGCAGAAGGACACTACCCCACCACAGCAGCCACATGCACATGCACATGGACATGAATCCAGCACAGAGGAGGCTGCTGACAATTCTGGAGACACCACAGGGGACACCACCGACCACACCAGCTATGAGCAGCCTGATTTCAACCCGATGAACCGCACCAGCCCACAACGTCCACCTTGTCAGGGACATGGAAGGCCATCTGCACTGCATCGAGGAACAGCAGGAGGCCTTAGCTTCCCTGGTGCAGCAGCACCTTCATGAGGCACACCTGATGCGTGGGGAGGCAGGCCTCCTATGTTCCGAGGCCCAGATGATGAGGGAAAGTGTGCAGGCCACTGGGCATCACACTGCACGTGCCCTTGGACATGCTACATCTGCAATTGTACTGATGGCCAGCAGTGTCTGCGACGGGCACAGCATTATGCCCTCCATGGCAGTGTCCATGGCAATGTCCCTTCAGGCGGCCCTGAATAGACAGGCCAGTGACCCGACGCACACAGCATCCACAAGCTCCATGGCCAGCAGTTCCATCCATGGCAGCCCAAGGAGGAGGTCGATGTGCCTGTCATCCAAACAACACAGTGGCAGGCCAGGTGGCAAGGGGGCTCGTAAATAGGCCAAGGACCAACGTGTGCAATGGATGCGTTGTGGGCTGAGACAATGCGTGACACAAATTGGGGAGGGGCAGTGTGGAGGAATAGTTGGGGAAGGGCTTTGGGGGGGATAGTTGAGGAGGTGGAGTGAAGAGGGATAGTTGGGGAGCAGGGTGTTTGTTAGCCTGTTTTTGCATTTCATTATTTTCATTACACTTGGTGTTGCATAGAAATCATGACTGGACATTAATTTTTAGTGTGAGAGTGAGATTTATTCCGTGTACAGTGCAGAGTGTGGTTGATGGCCTAGGCCATGTGCGTGTGTGCTGTGCTCAGAAGTAGTGGTTGATTAGTGCATAGTGTGCATCACGCCCATCCATTGCATCCCGACGATGTGTCAATGGCAGTTCATCCTCACTGTCACTCTCCTCCTCCACCTCTGCGGGGTGCATGTCCATGTCTGGTGGAAGTGGTATGTTGTAACTGATGCACATGTTGTGCAAAATGGAACAGCCCAGCACTATCTTCCCCACCTTCACGGGGCTGTACATGAGTGCACCCCCCAATCTGCTGAGGCAGTGGATCCTTTCCTTCAACAACCCAAATGTCTGTTCTATTGTGCACTGTGTCCTGATGTGAGTACAGTTGTAGTTCTGCTCATGCTGGTCCTGTGGTTGCCTGATGGGAGTCATCAGCCATGGCATCAAGGGGTATCCAGCATCACCTGCATGGGAGGGACAGAAGGGGAGTCAATTAATTGTGTTGGCAGTGTGTTGTCAGTGTCATGCCATAGCCGCAGCGCCCGACAGGTCTGACCCTGCCATGTGCTGCGGGCACAGTAGGCATAGTTGCCATGGGAGCACCGGCACCATCAGCGACAATGCCGATGCTTCCGAGTCCCCATTCCCAAAGAGTCCCATCAGACTTACATTGTAATGTCCCGGTGGCACTGGCTAGTCAGGTGCCGGAAGCATTATTTTGGGGTTGGCGACAACCCGCTGGTCGCACCTGCGGGTTACTGCCAACCTCGTAATGAGACCCATGGTGTAATATTTGCAAAGGAATGGCATTCAAGTACTTGTGATAGCTGATGTGTTTCTAAGGGCAGCAGAAGTCACTGGAGCACTCGTTTGTTGACATGCACAAATTTTAGCTGCCATTTAATTATGAAATGGCTGCATGCGTGCAGTGATACTTGCATTTTTGATTTTAGGAAAAGCAGCATAAGAGTGGTTGCAAGTCATCTTTGATTGAGTGAAACTAACTTATGTGGATGTATACGCAGTAAAGGAACATTCTTGGGTTTGGTTTGTGAAGGAGATGGCAGGTAACTTAATGTAATGCAAGCAATAGCCTTGGTTGCTATGCAAGGTGGGTGGGTAGTTTATAAGCACTTTTCCATGGCATATTCACACCCACCTTGCCCATTACCCATATGCCTACGACATCTTCTACTTTGCCCATTGCATGTGCCAATTCTGGTTCTGGTTGCATGTCGTACAATGTTCATCTCAGCCATTCATTCATGTGTGCTACCTATATGTTTGCATCCATGTCACATGCATATGGATATGTGCACTTCTGACAGTCAGGTGAACTGGCTACATGCTGTGGGGTACACAGCTGGTGGGGAGGTGGGTTTCATTGGTCTGACTTGGCTGTGATGCACGCGGTGGGGATTGTGTTCATTGTGTTATTGCAGGGGTATTTGGCATTGGTGAGATACATTCTGATAACTAGTGCATTTGATGTGCCTGTGCAGCTGTGCACTATTTGTGATGGGGTGTGCTCCATCTGCCCATGTACCACACGGGAGTCATAGCCTTCCACTCAGCCATGCAATTTGTGTGTATGACATTGCATTACGCACATGCACTGGTGACAATGTAATAACCCCCACCCATTCCACAGTGCATATGCAATGGTGAATCATATCACCCAACAGCAAGGTCTGCTCTCCGCTGTGATGTGCAATTTACCCTGGCAGCGTGGAATTCCTCAGCACCATGGAATCATGTGTCGACCCCGGAAATCTTGCGCAACAGTGGGTGATGAGGTGGTGTGAATCACACACCATCTGCACATTGAGAGAGTGATACAGTTTCCTGTTCCTGTAGACTGCCTCAATGGCATGTCTGGCGACCAGCTCCACATGCGTGCAGTCCAACCCACCAATCACATTGGGCATGCCTGCCAGGCCACAGAATGCAACTTTGGTGGCATTCACCTGGGCAAGTGTTCTGGGTGGGGCAATGTGGTCTGACATGTGCCGCAGGAGGGCATTCATGACCTGAAATAGGACCTTGGAAAAACAGGATTAGAATCACCCGTGCAGCTCACCCACAGTGTGTTGGCAGGTGCTGGTAGCCAGGAAATGCAGCACAAACACTACCTTGAGCAAGCAGGGCATGGCAGTCCGGATGTTAATAAGGCTGACAATGTTTTTGTGGATCAGATTGACTATGGAGGTAATGGTCTCCCTGTCTAGCTGGTACAGGGTGTGCATATGTGTCTGGGTGAGGTTCCACGGTGTGGCCCTTGTTGTTGCGCATTGCCATCATGTTCTTCCTTCTCTTCCTGCACCTACTCCACCTCCTCTGCCTCTCTGCTTCGCCCCCACCTCATTCACATGTTGTATCCCTGCATTCAGGGCTTCCAGCTCCATGTTTGCTACTGCAGCTGCCAGCATGGTTGTGTTGGAAGGCGTGTTTGGTGTGGGCGTCGTCCTTTTGTAGATTCACAATGCTCATGGTGTGAAGCTGGGCTGATTTTGGCCACCTGTTGCTGCGCACCTGACACTGTTTAACGCCTGGTCCATGAAACCTGTGTTTATGGCGTGGTCATCATGTTGCCACCACCATGTATATGGCGGTGTTTCCATGAAGTCGGGAAACTCGGAATGTTCCCATGCTGCCGCCATGCTGGTGTTTCACGCATGGCCTATGGGTCAATCCACTGTTTGCGTTCACTATGCTGCCGGCTATGGTAGCAACATTGGTGTCACTTGCGGTGACAGTATTTGCAGCATCGTGACCCGTAGTGTGCTGGTCCGGAATAGGGTGCGGGTACGGTGCGACCAGCACCGCTATTTACGGACCAGCAAACTTGTAATGAGGCCCATTGTATTGAAGTGCAAGGCACCTGAATTAGATACAACCAAATTATTCATTAAAATTAGGGGATATTTGTTGTCCTTTCAGACAGTGATAATCGTGGGTGGATAGATATTGCAGATAAATTAATATTCTGTGTGTTCTAAATTGATAACACAGCTTCCCTAAAGACAATCCTGTAGATTGCTACACCACACATCTTGGCTTGTATTTCCTTTATATGCATATGATATGAATTCACAGCACCATATTTACATGGGAATAATGCATTGGGAATGAAAAATTGTTATGTTGATATTTATGCATCATTCTCCAGTGCCAATTCTTGTTAGTGATATTGGATAAAATAAAATATGTTTTCAAATCTGCCATTTATGAAAAGAAAGTTATATTTAAAAATATGTTTTGCGAAGCATTTAAACACACTGGTCAACAAATGGTGATCTTAATATGGAAATAGATTGTGTTGGTTAGAAAGTAGGTTGTTCTAATTGAATTAGATATTCTCAAATATAATTAGTAGATTTTTGTAATGACTGTGTGTGCTTTGGTCCTTAGTGAGAAATTCATAGACACGTTGGTTGTCTTCTGTAGACAAGCTACCTATGTTTATGACATCCCTAGCATAAAGTTAGGGGACCATCTTTGATAGGTTTTACTGTTATTAAAGGAAATATTTATTCCTAATACAGCCTGTTTCTTGTCCCAGAATTGTGTGGTGGGATTGTGTATACCAGGGGATGTTAAATCAGAGATTATCACTTAGTGAAGAATAACTACAACACTCCAATATCTTAAAAGGTATAATGTTTATGTTATGCTGTACTGGATTTCTCAGTATCCATCTACTTCTAAACTATTCTTTCACATGAGAAGACACACCTATTGTGTTGGTCGACCATAGCTTGAGCACTCTTGTTGTTCTATATTTTTAAGTGACTTTTTAAACGGCTGTCACCCAAGACAGAAATACATGAGGAGCATTAACTGTGGATCCTTTTAATCGGATCCTGATGTGGGATGTCATTAATATGGGGAGGCGTGCATCCTCTGCCTATTAATGACATCTCACATCAGGATCCAGAAGCACATTCCTCTGATGGAAGCTGGCTTTGATGGTCAGTATCAGCTTCATGGGTCCCCTCTGCATGCTGCAATCCAGTAATAGCAAGGTCATTTCATGCATTGCCGAAAGTGTTCACCTAGTTGGCCCCGAATTTCTGACATCAAGGGCAACCCTTGGATAAATTGGCAATGTGTGCAAACATGGGGGCTAGAGGTGGCACATGGTGCGGACAGTGGATTGGGTGTAGGGGTACCTGGGACCAGATGACTTGGGTTTGAGTGGTGTTGTGGGTCCTTGTCAGAGCTGGCCTTTGCCATGGAGGCTGGCGTTAGGGGATGCTTCACCAGGGGCAGGGGAGTGGAGTCCTCCAGCCTTGGAGCAACTCTTTGCTTGAGGGCAGAGGAGGGCGATGTGGATGGAATGAGAGGGATGTGTAGAGGAGGGCCTTGTGTAGTCGCTGTCTCTCTCTCTGCACAGTCACTCAGTCACTCTCTCTGCAATGTCACTGTCTCTCTGTTGTCTCTTTCACTCTCTCTCTGCACTTCTACACTCTCATTCTCTCCACCATAACTTCCTCCATCTCTCTGTGCTGTCACTCTCTTTCTGTGTTCTGTGACTCTTTCTCTGCACTGTGTTTCTCTGTGCCCTGCCACTCTCTCTCTGGGCTGTCTCATTCTCTGTGCTGTCAGTCTCCGTGTGCGGTAATTCTCTGACTCTCTGTCTCTCAGTGCACTCTTGCTCTCTCTACACTGTCATGTTCTCTCTCTCCTTACACTATCACACTCTCTCTCTCCTTGCACTGCCACACTCTCTCCCTCCTTTCACTGCCACACTCCCACACCTTGCACTGTCACTATCCATCTCTTCTCACCCTTCCTCCTCCTGCCCCTACTCTCCCTCCAACATTGGCATCCTTGAAGACATTTCCTCTTTCACACTCATTCCATGTTGTCCAACTCTCACCTTTTCTTGCAGCACTTCCTTTTTCACTCATCCTTCCTCTCACACCCTCACTTTTTCTCTTTCCCTCCCACTCTGTCCCTTTCCTGCTCATATTTCCTTTTGCTCATCATCAATGGCACCCTTTCTCAATGTCTTCCTCCCTGTCTCTATTCCCCTTCTCATTCTCTTGCACTCATGCATCCCTACTCACATCCTCCCTTGAAACTCTGGACTCTTGGACTCTCCTCCTTGCACCCTAGTACCTATAAAGGTAAAATAAAAAGAACAGCAGTAAACACCAAAACTATTGACTTTGCAAAAGGTTGTTCGGGCCAAGGTGCTGCACATTTATTTGAAGGATCCACACTCCACCTTTCATCTTTTCTGCTCCTCTTTCATCAAGAAGAATCCTCTGCTGGTTTGCAACATTACTCCAATACTGAAGTCCTGGTACCACGTCAAAACATGGTGAATTGTTTCTGTTGGTGCAGTTAGATGAAGGATTTCATTTTGGACTGTGTGAGAAGAGGTTGGGTTTAGAGGTGACAGCAGGGTAGACCTCTGCATCAAATGAGCAGGGATTCTGGCCCCTTCCCTGACTAATGCCTGATGAACACCTGACATACGCCTAGTACTGCCATGATGGCAAAAGTCCCAGCAGGCTACTGAGTGCAGCCTCCGAACAAGTTAGAAAGAGGTTTTAGGCATCTCCTAGCCGGCTGACCAACATACTAAGGAAGGTGATATGGGTGACTGTGGTCCTCAAATCTCAAGCTGCCCTTCCACTGAACCTTAACTTCTTGCCTCCCTTATCAGGTTATGATAATGTCTGAGTTTCCAGACCACCCCTTTCCTTTATCTACCAACTCTCAGATGCTTGAGAGAGAGTGCAAGAGCAAGAGAGAGAGAGAGAGGTGGCACTGGAAGGGAGAGAGTTGGAACCTGTCTGCAAATGCCCAGGTGTAGGAATGCAGAAGGCCTACCCATATCTTTCTCCACTTAGTGAATCCCATCTAAGATCTCCTACCACCTTACACTACACACAAACCCCCCACAGATGGCAAATACAGGCCTAGCATTTATCACATCAGCAGTAACCGAGCCATGACCATGCTCTCCTATGTATCCCTGTTGCACTCTCCCATATCAGCCGCTAACAAGACCAAGGATCTGCAGTCTATCAGACCTTGAGCTTTTCCTTATGGATAACATACTCCGAAGTTTCCCCTGAAAACTCATAGAAAGCAGATTTGACACTCAGGAACTGGGTACAGCTGATCTGGCATCCAGGAACTGGGCACGTCTGACCTGAACCCATCAACACCACAGGTTTTGTATGTGCGTTTCCCACTGTCCCACTAATGATCCTGTAGAGGTGAAGCCAAGTACCCCCACTCAAAGGTCCGCCCCCATGCTGCCTATATGTTGGGGGCCAGAATGTGAGACAAGAGCAGTACCAGTGAAAATACCAATACCGAGAAGAATCTTGGAAATAAGTTACCCATTGAGAAAGCCATATATGCACGCATGACAATATGATGGCCATCTGAATGAAATCCCAGAAGAAGTGTGAAAACTGAGCAAGAGAGAAGATTGGTGATGTCATACAAAGCAGGGCTGACACACCCAGAAGAGATGCAGAGGCGAGAGAACATAAACATTCTATAGATATCCAAGGAGGAGGCGTTAGAGATGAGCAACATTTCGGGCCCGAAATGAAGATGCTCATGCCACTGAAATGATGACGAAAACATCAAGTCATTTTACAATTGTACAGATGCAGTAACACAAGTAGACAAAGTATTCTTAAAGGCTAGCTACGTAGTGAATAGATTGATATACCAACGTATATGCATAGGAATATGTGGACTATGAATGACTCCACAACGCACTTTAGCAGAGCTGGACCCAGTAAATAAAAATGCTTTTTCAGTGTGTCGCAGTTAGAAATCAAAACGTAATCATGAAGGTGAATTCAAGAGGGGCTCGGTTGGCCCAGCACCAGTAAGTCAAGGCTACCGTGAGCCTGAATGTTCATGCAGTAGTTACAGAATGTGTGAAAAGAACAAACTCCCATCTAAGGTGAGGAGTAGCATTTCAAATACAGAAAAGCTCTGAAACATGGTCTGCAGTCACATGGTTGGATGAAAATTGATACTGGGTTGAGCTGTATTGAAAACAAGAGTCAAGTATGCCTGTACTCCCCTCTATTCTCCGTCACAAGGAACATTTCCAAGGCCAATGATCAAAGGGCCAATTGACTGGCAGACTGCAAGAGCGATGATAGATGGCAAGCTAATTGGTAGGAAGCTAAGGTTTTGACCAGCCCACCAGAACCTAGAAGCCAGCGTGCGTGCTGCTAGCGTGTGGAATAGTACAGAGGGGAACAAGAGTGCAAACCAATTGAAGAGGGACACGTAATATAGAGCCGTATAGTTTGTATAACCAATAGGACGTTTTGTATTTGATGGCGTATGTAATGACTTGCATTAGAGGAGAGCTTAGTTGCCCCACCGGATGTTAGAGACCCAATCACTTTCACAGACAAGTATGGAACGTATGCCTATATGTTCTCATATTAGGACTTTGATACATCTCTCCTATATACCTTTTTTATGGACCGTTGTTGGGGTCCAGATATTTGAAATTGCACAAAACCTCTGCTTCCACAGATATCCTTCTCATTCCAAAGACTTGTAATATTGAAAAGGTATTGAAAATTATACATTGTTAATAATTCTTGATAAGCTGTATTTGTATTTATGGCGAGCGTGTCACTGAATTAATCTCTGTTTTCACTTTTCAAATCAAACAAAACGTTCCAAAGTTGTGGTCGATATGGTGATTTTATTGCAGTGTCACCTTTTTTTCCTTTTCTGAGCATTGTTGGCTTCCATCTAAGCTAAATATTAACTTACAGGTTGGCTTAGGCTCCTTGGTAGCCATGCCATTAAACAAATATGCACAGCTGTTTGTTTATGGCTGAGCCACATGTTTAAAAGTTTAGGCCTACCTGGGTACTTGGCAGTTTGATTCATTGTGTTACTAAGAAATAGATCCGTTCCTGTTGAATTGGACCTTTCTATGAAACATCAGACACCACAATAATGACGATTTCTAGCACGGAAAAAGTCCTACGTACACATAGAAAGCAAGGCTAAGCGCCTCATCACGAGGTTGGCAGTATCCCAGCGGTAATTGCACCAGGATCCTGCCATCGCAAATAGCGTTACCACTACTCGATATCCAGCGCTATTAGCACTGGATCACGAGTAGCGGTAAGGCAGTAAATTGCAATTTCCTATTGGGACCATCAGACCCAATGGGGATGGGGGCGCTATTAACTCTGAAAATGCCCTCTCTGCCTGTACAGTCACCTCCAGCTCAGAGATGGAGGTGAATGTGGCCATACTCGTGATTGTGGCATCCCTTAAATGTGTCGGTAATAGGGTTACCACTGCATTTATAGGCTACTGCCCAACACGTGATGAGGCTGTTATTTTGTGTTATTTTTCTTAAATTAGCAGTTGGTAATGTAATTTTATTCAATATACATACTGTATATCGCATTTTAAAATATCGTTTTGGCTTTCTTTCACATTTAAAATACATTTGATTTTTGTATAATATGGGCGCACACTTGAACACCATTTGATTTGCACATTTGCTTAAACATGTGGCTTTGCGAGGTATACATTATTGAGGTGAAAAGTCTATGCACAATGCATTATATTTAGTGAATGCGCGTTTGAGTTCCATTAAATAACCTGACACCTTAACGGGAGTATACTGCTCATTTCTACTTAGCTGTAATTGCTGCTTTAATAAAGACTCCTTTAGTACAATATAGAGTGCCTGCTTCCTCACACTTGTTTGTAATGACAGACAACTGCATAGTCTGGACTTGCCGTAAAGGATGCAGCCACAAGATAATACCCACCTCCTCCCAAAGATTGTAAACCATCTAATCTTCCAGTAGCTCCTGTGACGGGTATTGATGCTGCGAGCTTATCGCTTCTGAGGAAATAGTCATGAGACAGGCGTGGAGGTAGTTTCAGTGCCTGTGCCGAGTGGCTGCAACTATGATGAGCTGCTACGCTGATGTCAGCATTCAAGCCTGGATGCAGAGTACATGTAGCAGCTCCAGCGATGAGTCTAGTGGGGCAGGCATGCAAAACCTTGTGGTCCTTTCACATGGGCAATGTCTCGGCTCGGGATGCTGCTCTGTGGGAATGCTGCATTGTAGTATGTTGCTGTTGGTGATGGTGCTGTTGACTTTGCTGTGAGGAGAATATGGCGTTAAGCCCCCCTTCCAATGGCTGGAACACGGGTTAATGGCCCGTCAGCCCAAGATATCGGCCTGTGCGAAGAAAGGGTGGATAATGAGGGCTCTGGGCCGTCAATCCCTGTTCCAGCCATTGGAAGGGGTGCTTAACGCCATATTCTCCTCATAGCAAAGTCAACAGCACCATCACCAACAGCCCTTGGAACGGGGGCTTAAGGCTATTAGCACCTCGGGTTGCCAAAGCGTAGCCGGGGTGCCAAGAAAAAAAAGGATTTTCCTTCATTCAACGGGACACATGTGTCCCGTTGAATGAAGGAAAATCCTTTTTCTGAGATGGCCGCCTCGGGAATGGGAAGAGGGGCTCCGTACGAAGCCCCTCTTCCCTTTCCATGGCGGCCAGCTGGAGCCAGGAAGTAGGTGCAGCTGAGGTGGCGAATGCCGCCGCACCCGAAAATAGGTGAATGGGGTACGGGAAGGGTTTGAAAAAAAGAAAAAAAAGAGGGAGGATGTTGAGGGGAAGATGACGGCGGGGCGGGGCGAGCCGGCCATCAGTGCTAATAGTAAATATTACAAATGAAATTTTAGTCCTCAGTGTAGAGGGAGAGGAGCTGCGCTGGGTATGCTTCTTGAAGCATATTGTCCAGTTTTCTTTTGTTTCCAACACTGCAAGTCAATAATACTGCAATAAAAGGTCTCAGAATTTAAGTATCCTCAATTTGCTGTTCTGAATTTCCTGTAGTTGCGAAACAAGGGCTGCTGTTTTGGTAGTCTGAAGGCTGCTTGCTGCTGTGCTGGGAGAAGTGGTATACTGTGGATTGGCCTGACAGAAATGTTGGTCCTCCTCATGTATGGGTCGATGTGCTTTAGAATGTCAGTGGGTAAAATGTAGTGGACAGTGACCAAGTTCTGGCATTCACCGATAGTGGAACCGCCCACTGTGGAACGCGAGACACTACATGTTCCACGGAATGTAACGCACTGCTGTGAGAGGACACGTCCAATGTTTCTACTACAGATCTCTAAACTATGGATCTACATTGTACATTTTCTCAGTGGGTCACTAAATGATGGGCCTGTCTGTGAGGTATAGCAAAGCTACCTTACATTTGATGTATTCCTTCAACTGAGTGATGCACAGGCTTTGTACTTGGAACATACACCATTAGCTGCATAAGATGCACAGCCATAATGTATCCTTAATAAGGCAGTGGGTGGCAGAGTCGGCCATCTTCAGCTCCAAACTGACAAAGAGCCCACCCGGGTATATTTTACGTTCACTCTCATTTAACTCGTTTTGCTGGTTCTATGTGTAGGGTGATCTTCCTCCCGAGGTGGATCTGCATGATCTTATGTGAAATATTGTAGTAGGCTATCGCAGCAAATAATGCTTTTTGCTTGATCACTGCAGGGTTGAATATTAATTACATTTTTTCCCATAGTTATTTCACAGTACATTGAATTTAATTATAATTCCCTGAAATGTTTACATACTTTCCAACACCATAGGGGCATTACATCTTCTCCAGATAGTTGTATGTCTGGGTATAAGCAAAGCTGTACTACTGCACAGTTGCGCCACACGCATGCGCACTTTCTGTTTCGGGTGATCTGAAACATTCCTTTTATAAGTCTACATTTTATTTTATTGTAAAGCTATTCCTATTTATGTGTTTTATGGGAGAATCGGCCAGATACTTTATTGAATTTTTGAACATCATTATAGTTGTATAATTTAATTGCATATTCAGTGTTTTGTATTCTCTGCAAGAGTACTAGTTTGCACATTTCATAATCACTGTATATGTTTCTAACATGTTTTTATTTTCATGCACTGCAATTTTCTATTTGGTATTATATTTTTTTTTTAGTGAGTCAGTCGACTTTATTTGGACATAAGACATGAAAGTACATACTACATAAACAAAGACCAAAATAGAGACAAACAAATAAAACATAACAGGGAAAAAGAGTTAGAATCAAAACATTCTCCATTCTTTGTTATTATATGATATGTTATTTATAATGCGCTTAATAACCAGAGGTTTGTAGACCCGGGGATCGAAGCTGTGTTGCTACGTGACGTCTTGTTTCCAAGGCGAGCACATTGCCCCTGAGCTATCCTCCCAAGACAAGCAGTTACCCCAAAGACCCACCAATGGTTATTGTCCACCAGTCTCATGCAATTTAAATGTCCCTGTCCTATTGCAATTCCCCATGGGCTGGTTCCCCAGCAGTACTTCGTTTGCCCCAGATGGCACAACATTGTCAGACCTTTTTGCAACCGAGTAGACAATGTTGTGGTGAAGGTAGGGACTAATTAAAATGGTACTATTAAGTAATGGGGAGCTTCTCCTGCTAATGCCCGGGATAAACTAAGCTGTTCTGTGGTCTCAACATTCTACCCAAAAGGAATTGTGAAGCTCTCCCCCTGATAGTGCAATCTAGTACATTTTGAGGTGGCCCCCCTGGATACAAAAAAGCAACCCCGTACAGTATGAAGCCATTTTAAGCTTTTCTTAAACAGGGCCTAAGTTCTTGTATGTTTGAGGATAATTTGGGGACTTGGTGCAGATATTTCACACCTCTCTTTGGGCCCTGCGCTGCCAGCTCTAGGGCAAACAGGATATATGCCATGATTTTGAGCTATATACCTGGCCCCACAAACTGACTTGTCTTTTAATGTTTTAACTTCAGGTCCCTGTTCTACTCTTCTCAATATAGGCAGCTGCACATCTGGATTCAGTGAGTTTGGGGTCAGGATTAGGCAGTCAGCTGGGGCAAAGTGCACCTGAGGGTTCGTGTTCCGGTTAGAGCGACTAATGTCTCTCCTTGCACAAGTAGACCCGGTCCACATTATGCTCGGAATTATGATACTTATGGGGGTATCTGAATTACAGGGAACTGGCTCTGCAGATATTTGATTGGGCCCAGTGGCACCCTCCAGTGTCAATGAGAGTTCCCCCAGTAACCCCCCTTTACTCTGGCCCTCAATGATGACCCTGGGTAACCTCTTTACATCCCTAAGTTCCAGCAAGATAGCACTACATTCGCATCTGTAGGATGCGGATGCCCCCTCAACAACAGGGACAGCGGAATGCTGGGTAGGTCGATCAGGCTGTGTAGGGGTGCCTAAGTGGATAGAGCTCAGCAGAAGGCAATTTCCCAGGCAATTCCTCTTAAGATTGCGTCCTGTATGGAAGGGGCTAATGACGGGAGCAATGGCTTTAACGGGACATTGTTTGGGCTCCGCACATTCAAATTCCAGTAAATCCATTGGCGCCGGGGCCCCATTCAGTTCTGGATATTCGTTCCAGCAAGTTCGAATTAGAATTGCGGACCCTTGCGATTAGAGTCATGCTATCCTTCGCCTGTAGAGGTGTCGGGATATTTAGGTCACTTGTTGAGATTTTCCTTAGTGATATCCCTCAACACAGAGACAGATTTAAGGGTTCGCCAATGAGGCAGTTCTAAGCCATGAGTGCCGGCTCTAAAGCAGACTCGGGTACTGTACAGCTTATATCCATGCAAAGATAGTGGGAGCTGTGTTGTTGAAGATGGTGACTGGGCAAATTTGGTTATAGACATTTGAGTTCAATGCATCTTCTCCAATAGAGTTACAGCTTCTCCATTGCCGCCCTCCACCCCAACGTTGCACTTGCCCACATTGGGGATATCCAAAATCTCGAAGCTAGTTGTAGTTATCTTGATGATGCTTTGTTCCTTAAAGGTTAGAGGGGTTAGGATGGCCACATGACATTTACCCCTCTCTGTCCCCCCTGCCCCAAGATTATAGCCTCTAGACTTACACAGGAGACTCTGAAATGGGCCTTCAGTCTTTTGTGTGGCCACATTATCTCTGGTTTCATGGGCAATTTTCTCTGGATTCCAAGCTGCCACTCTGCTGCATGTACTGTTATCCACATCATGGTGTTGCCATTCCTTTATACCCGTGAAGTTTCCTCCACTGGCCACATGGTTAGTTCCCAGGAATTGAGTGATTTCTTGAATCAGACAATAGACCCCCCCTCTGTGATTCTTGTCGGGATTAGAATTGGTCACTTTTCTGCGCTACTTTCAGGATTTGGGTATGTTGTGCCGTCCATAATCCTCCGCTTGACTATCAGGATGTTTTGCTTTGTTTTTACTTGCTCCTCCCCCTTGGTGGTACAGTTGTAATTACAGGAAGGGAAGGGATCATGTTGCTGATAATTATTTGGGCCAGAGCTCATATTACATTTGCAGCTTCTCATCTGGTCTCCCATTGTTTGTTCCTTTCCCAAAACGCTGATCCAATCCGGTGTCCAGTCCTAAATTGGCCCAGAAGAGAATCCCCCTCCTCCTGCGTCCGCCGAACTCCCTGCGGGATGCTAAACACGGCATTTCCGGTGCCCTTTCCCCTGCGGGGGGTGGACAGGACAGAAGAATGGAGTGGGGCATGGTCAAAGAAAGAGCTTACCGATCTGGAAGTTTGCACGGTTACTGCTGCACCCTTTCCCCCACAGTCTTATCAACATGATTTAATCAGAAAAAAACTGAATTTCAATGTTGTGGAGTGCTTTTCTTCAGATAAATGGGCCCTACATGTGGGATTCTGCAGGAGCAGGTGTTTTCAGGCAACATTGCCATCAGCTGGCTTTGCTGGCATCGGTACCAAGTGGGCACATCATCCATTTAACTTGGTTCAACTTCAGGACATTTCTTTTAGTGTCAATAGCCTGCACCGGTAGTTTTTGACTTTGTCTTGCTTCCAATTCTTCATCAACAAACTCTTTGTTAGTCAAGCTTGTGGCATGATTCCTAGCCCTGCAAGCTACGGGTGACCGACTCAGATGGTAAACCTTGCTGTTTAAAGGCCCTGCGGCTCTGAGCCTGGCTCCCCTTTGAGGGCTTTGCACCTCCCTGTGGAGTTTCCTAGGGCTTGCAGTATCCCAAAGAAGGGATTAATTACTGATCTCCAAGGTGGGGTCCTTGTTGGTAGCAGAGGTGGGCGGCCCAGACAGGCACAGACAGGTAAAGCCATTCAGAGGGGAGCACCAGTATTCATTTTGTAAAACATTACCAAGTGTTTATTTCTATACTACGCAATTGGTCTTCTCCTTTCCTTGGAGTGATGTATCTATTTTTGGTACACTTGATGCTTAACTGATTTACATATGCCATGAGTGCTGATTTATACTGGGAATTAATCCCATGATGTGTGTGTGAATGTGCACAAATCTCTTGATTTATGCAAATGGGGGCCACAGCCACATTTTACTGAGCGAGTGGTCCCTGCTCCCAAGTTCATGGTGTATCCTGTGTTTATTTGTGTAATGTGTAATTGATTCTTCTTCTGTTTGTCATCTCTGCACCAGTGCATTTACATACAGTGTTCCTACTGGAGTGTGTACTATTTCTATTGTGCATAGTATAATAATATCGCGGTCTTTCCTGTGTTAGGAAGGTATATATAGAGCTTGGTTTAGTGTACACATGTTTACAGGGTCGAGGTGCCTGTTGTTTTCTATTCGTATTCTGTAATAATGCCTGCTTGTCATTCCTCCGTATAATGGATGTAATTAACACATGTTTGCATGCCTTACTTGAGACTGTTCATGTGCAGTTCACCTGTGTGTTAAATCAGAAATCTTATGCTGCTACTTTCTTTCTGGTCATTTTCTTCTTTCTTGTGTTTTTGTGTTGAAGGAGATGTGGCTTGTGTGTTTGCTTGTTGCCCATTGATTGGGTGTGGTGTATTGGTTGTCGAATGATTGTGTCGCTGGTGATCGTTGGTTGACGATATCCTGGGCCATGGTTATTGTTCTTGGATAAGTGTTAGACATTTGTTTCAGTCATCCATGTGGGTTACTTCTGGCTATCTGGTGTGGAGATTTGCATTACGTTGAACAAGCATGTACTTGTGGTGAAGCGAGACTCCATACGATGTTTCAATTTGGTATATGTTTTCAGAATTCGTGTGTATGGTGTTATTTGGTGTTCTGTTGTTGGGAGCTTTGCTTACACTTTGTTTCATAATCATAGGAATGAGGTGTGTCGTATCTTGGCTGCTGAGTTGTATTGCTGTGTGGGAAGTCAGCGGTGTGTGTAATAGAGAGTTGCAGGGGTGTTGCTAGGCCTGGAAAAGATCCGGGCTATGCTAATGTCGGGGGCTGTCAGGACTCGGGGCTAGCTACCCTTTTGGTTGTAGTCTCTGAGTTTCTATCCAGGGCTACAACCAAAAGACCTGGGGCTAAAGCACCCTGAGCCCCCCACCCCCCGTCCACTAGCAACGCCTCTGGAGGGTTGTAAGTGTTAATTGGGACAGATTCGAGAGCTGATTTCTCTCTTAACTGCTGCTGGAATAAAGATCCCTTTCATATAGTGCTGGTTCCTGAGCTGCCTACTATACTATCCTCCTAGGCAGGACGCTTCACAAATCCCACAATGCTGTCGTGGGTACGTTACTGTGATATGCATTGTGTCTCTTTTCTGTCTCTTCCTATTTTAAACCATTACATTGTCCATTGGCTTTGAAAGGGTGTGATGCAGTACAGGACTGCACGTTGTGTTGTTCACATTTGCAAGGTTGCAATTGTTTCTATTGATGCTGGTGGAGTCTGGCATCCAAGTACATTATTATGTGCTGTAATGTGTTTTTGTTCTACTTATTTCCAAGTGTCCATGACATTAACATGCTTTCAAGTTTGTTTTCTTTAGTATCTGCTGCCTCTACCAGTATTGGTGATCTTATTGGATTAGGCTCTTCCACTGAATGGCACCATGGAGTTTTAGCAGAGACCAGGGCAAAAGCAACCTGCATACTATCTCAGCGATGGAATGCATGCTTAAAGAAGTGCAAAGTGATGACCCGCTGCCCAATACGCCAGCGAACAACACCGTAGGGTGAGAACGAGAGAGTTCTGAACGTGCCCCTTTGTGCCGGAGCAGAGGAGCAGGAAGTGCAGGAATGTCCTTCAAATGAAAAACAAAGATTATGGGGTACCAGCATGAGAGCCTCACATCTGCAGAGCACCCCCTGCCCCTTAGGCTCCTGGATGCAGAGTATGTATTCTCAGTTGTGAGGCCAGAAGTTGCATTTGCGCTTCTTAAGCAACAATGCATGTCTGTGAAGAGAGCCTGTACACAAGGAACACCGGGAGCTGGCAACAAAAGTGAAATGACAGGGAATAGTTTCAAGGGCCCTTCTTTTCATTTACACTCTATTGTTGATTAAGAGCTTGAGGAGGAATAACTGCTACTCAATACCTCTACCCCAGTATCCCAAGCTCCCCAGCTCAGCACCTTCACATATGAGTGCTAGTGATCCTCAGAATGTCTTGACATGAACACCTTTAGCCATCTACCCTGTGCCCTCGCCTACCATTGCCAGCTTTCTCATCCACATTGACTGTTGAATCCCCATGGCACCAGTGTCCTTGATAGCATTGCAGATGTGAGTGTCTCCCACACCATTGCACCCCTATGTACTGGACATGGTGGCACTGCAAACCTGATTCCACCCTGTACCCCTATGCTCCAGTTGTTCCCTGTTTTAGCATGCATTATTTGTGCCTCGCCCAGCGTTCCAATAAATAAAATACTTATTGGGATCCATCAACGTAGAGGATGAACAAGTCATTGTTAGCATCTGCAAATACCCTCTGGGTGGGATTGGGCACATTCTAGTTAAACATTTGGTCAGTTTGGAACAGAATCAGCAATGGTATAAAAGGTTATCTTTGATGGGTCAGGTAGCAAAGCATTCCTGTTACTTAATCGGAGGAACAGGAGTATGTCTTTTCTTCACACAAGAATCACAGGGAATCACATCCAGTACTGCACGGATACAATCAATAAACTCTTGAGCATACAGCAACTGCGTGCATGGCCACCACAGAATTTCAAGCCAGCTCTGAATCCTACAGGGGATGCATTTATGTCATCACACCTGATGTTCCAGTTTTGAGAACAGGCGTGCAGTAGCATTAATGTTGAAGTAGACTCCAACCTATCTAATCGCCTTTATTTCTATTGGATGCCAACCTCTACACTGAATCCCCTCTCTGATAGTGAGCAGGACTTTCTTGATATGCCTCCAAATGTTCCCCCTTCATCTTGGCACTAACATGAACACTGGAGATATGCCCTCTTTTATTTGGGGTTGCAGGGCTCGACGCATTCATACATGAGCATTTGAAATCAACCTCAAATTAGAGAACCCATGTTATTTCTCCCTTCCATGCTATGTTCCCTTGAAGAAGGACCCCCCACCAAGACTGGGACCCAAACACGTGGGACCACTCTTTGAATGACAGCATTTCTGATCTATGAATGCAAAAATTATTGGGTAAGATTTGTGTTCGATTAACACACAGGATACGTTATTAACCTTTCCTATTCCTAGAAGTTTAAACAGAATAATAATGTTACCTGCTCCTACACCTGATTTTGTTCCTCCACCTCTCGCTGCTCGTGGTCTTACTCTGACCCGTCCGCATCCAACCGCTCCTCCTCTCTCACTCATGCTTCCCCACCTCCTTGTGTTTGCCTTGCAATTGTGTGTGTGTGTGAGAGATATTTCTAAATCAGCAATCTATGCCCCACATGAAATATGTAGGAGGGATGGGTGCTCTTGGAATTTCTTACCAGCATCGTGAGGACCGTGGGAGATGTGGGGGACTCAACATTGACTGCCTCGAGGGGTTGCATCAAGAAGCAGGTGGCACCTTGTGTCCTCCAGAGCGCCCCAAGTCTTCCTTTGCTGGTGGATCATAACCTGATCTTTCACATCCTGATTCTTCATTTTATTTAAGGTTCAGAACATCAGTTGCATCCTCATAATCCTATAGAAGATAGAAGTAAGGTGGTGTCTTATAAAGCAGTTCAAATATTTATACTCAGAAAATGTACCGTTACATAGCAACAAATCCCTTTCAAAATCTTCCTTCAGTAAACATTTCTTTATTTCTCACTTAAACTGATTTATATAAAAGTTGCTTATTGGGGTAAGGAACATTCTTTGAATTGTTAGTTATCCGTAAAATATATGAAGCCATATACCAACCATACTCTGATTTAGGGTGATTAGCAGGGGTCAAGTCCTAAAAATAAAAGTGGGGGGACTCATCAACAAACGCAATGGGTTGTGACGTCACCAGAAATTAGCATATCAAGGTGAAATATACACATTTCATTAAATTGGCTTGGCATAACCACACAAATTGCACAGGACGAATGGCATTTGCCTTTTGTAAAATCAACACACACACAAAACCAAGAGAGCATATTTTCTTCTAATAGTGTTTTTTTTTTAAAACGTTAAAAGGTGTGCATGTTTTAAACTCCAAGAACCAATACAAAAGTTCTCCCTACAACTTGCAGTACCGAAATGGGACATTTCACCTTTAGTTGTTTGTTATTTTTCATCTGGTTATATAGTGCATGTGCAATCCTTTTGAGTTCAGGATTGAATTCAATCAGTTTATGCGGAAAGTTCACCTGAAAGAGTTTTTTACGGCTAATGCCTTTGATAAGGGAGACAATTGTAGTGGCCTGAGAAATCCATCTATTTTCTGTGCACCTACAAATGCACATTCAGTAAAATCAAAGGTTTTTGAAAAAAAGGTTTTGGAGGAGGTGACCAAATTAGAAACTAAGGGTATTCCTCACCATTCTAATTTGAGTATAGCAGAACAAAAAATTTTGAAAAGTTTGGGCGCCAATGATAAGATAATTATCCGCCAAGCCGATAAAGGAGGCGCTATTGTAATCTTGAACAGGAGTGATTACATTAGAGAATGGGAAAGATTATTATCAGATGAACACCATTACCAAAAAATAGACAAAGATCCCAGCAATGATCTTTTGAATATTATCCGAGATAAAGTACAAAAGGCTGTGGATGAACATATGATTAGCAAACAAGAGGGTGAATATCTGATTAGAGAGGACGGCCGCGTCCCCATTTTTTATACATTACCTAAAATACATAAAAACTTAGAGAACCCGCCAGGTAGACATATTGTCTCAGGGGTGAGTTCTCTCTTGGAACCACTTTCCAAATTTGCAGATTTTTATTTGAGACCTTTCATTCCGACTATGAAAAGTTATATTAAGGACACCAAGGACGCTATCAACAGAATAGAGGGCAATATTTTTGAATCCGAGGCCAACTTACTTATTTGCTTAGATATACAAGCATTATACACTAACATACCTCAGTTGGCGACTTTGGAGGTAGTAGAGGAGACTTTATTGAAAAGAGATGATGAGAATCCAGTATCCTCCTCTTTTATCAAATGATGCACAGAGATGGCCCTGACACAAAATTTCTTCCAATTTATGGGACAGTTTTACAAGCAGATTGAAGGGGCAGCTATGGGATTTGCCATGGCCCCGATGTTGCCAATTTGTATGTTAACATGTTTGAGGAAACGGTGGTCTATAATGAACGCAATCCTTTTCAGAACAATATCGTATGTTGGTTGCGTTATATAGACGACGTTTTCATTATCTGGAAAGGGAATGAAGAGGAAACGGACCATTTTTTACAGTGGCTTAATCAACAAAATAGATACCTTAAGTTTACTAGTAATGTAAGTAATAAGGAAGTGAACTACTTAGATATTTGTATATACCATCAGAACGGGTTTTTATTGGTCCGGCCGTATACCAAAGCCACTGACAAAAATGCATTGCTGCACTTCAGAAGTCATCACGCCCAACATGTTAAGAACAATCTCCCTTTTGGGCAATTTTTGCGACTGAAAAAGAATAGTAGCACCAATGAATCATATGAGGATGGAGCGAATAATTTGATTACTAAATTGGTACATCGAGGCTATCCCACCCCCTTGGTTAAAAAAGCAGCCAAGAGAGCGTTCAACAATAATCGAGAATCTCTCCTTGATCAACAAATTCAGAGAGAAAGAAAGATAAAGGAGACGCCCCTTGTATTTGTTAATACATTCAGTAATTTGTCATATAAAATTAAGGGCATTGTAACAAGGAATTGGAATAAGATCATGGCCAAGGAATTAGGTAGGCCCATTGTAGCTTTAAAAAAAGCACCACTGTAAGAAATCTGATAATGAGAAATGACGTGAGCATTAAAAAGAAACCTTTGCAACAAACAAACTTATGGGGTCTCCCCCCAGTAGTGGGGCATTTCCCTTGTGGAAACTGTTGTATGTGCACCCAAACAAAGGAAACAGTGAATGTAGATTTAGGCCTGGATAGAATGTGGAACATCAATGAACACACGAATTGTAACACAAATAATGTGATTTATTTGATTGTATGTCCATGCAAACGAATGTACATTGGTAAAACTAACAGAAAATGCAGAATTAGAATGATTGAGCATAAAAGCTGCATTAGAAACAAGGTGGAACAGGCCCCTATGGTCAAGCACTTTATAGAATTGAAACATCCACATAATGACTTTGAATGGTGTATTTTGAAACACATCAAAGGTCGGTCACAGGTGATTATCAACAAAAAATTATTGCATCTAGAACAAAAACTCATTTTTCTGTCCAAAAGTCATATCAAGGGTTTGAACGAAGGAGTGGAGTGGCATAATGCCTAGGAGGTGTGTGGCGATTAATTACACATATTCATTGGTCACTCTCTGTTTGTTCCCCCCGCTCCGACGTTCTTAATAACTAGACCTTGTAGAGAAAGACTAGGATGTTTGGTTCCGATGATTCCGTATGGTGCGGGGTAGTTATGTTTCCTGGCGTTACCCCTTGCGTTCTGAATAATGTAATACTAAAGGGTGTGCAATATTATGTAATGCCCATGTGAGTAATAAAACATTTGTTAAGATTATGTTCATTTATCCTTGTCCAAACATTTGTCTTTATCGATGCTTTGTCCTGTGTTTAGATTGTGCAAAAACACTGCTGTTGTAAATCTATAATATGTCAATGGGAGTAATGTCACAGATCTTTATGGGGAGACGGTGGACACCAATTGTTAAGTGGTGTCCATTGTATCTTTTCGAAAGAAGATATGTGAGTCCAATATATGTATTACTGACATCAGCCCTTGAATGGATGTATACCAACCAAAAGGAAAAACTCGCACTGAAGGTTTTGCCCTTTATTTTCTGAGAGCAATGGACACGCCGTGATGATTAGTACTTTTTTTGGCGGTGTGTTTGGGAATTCGCACGTGGTGCCTTAGTGTATGGTTTTCCATGCCGGGATGTGCACGCTCGCGGCGCCGTGACGTCGTCACGTGCTGTGTGTGCGCGATGACGTCACGACATCACGTTGTGCGCGATGACGTCACAACGTCACGTTGTGACCCGCGAATTTCGCGCAATTTCAATATCGCTAGCGTGTATTTAAAGAGAGTCTTTCTGACCCGCGAAGCCATATGCGAATCACCAGATGAGGATGATGACACAGGAATAGTGAGGCAGGAATAAGGTACATTTGGAAGTAAGTAAGGAAAAGGGCCTCCATCATTTTGATGTTGGGGAGTGATTATGCCATGACATATGGGGAGATGAGAGGTCACTAAATAGGGATTTTGTCTCTTTACAGATTACTAACCCATAAGGGGTGGTGGAAAGTTTCCACTTACCACTGATATGGGAGAGTCCTTTGTGGAATATTTAACACAGGACTGAGAGTACTTACCTTACTGCATTATAGACCAGCATTGAGATAGGTAAATTTGACTATAATAATGTTGATTGTTAGTGAATAGAAATGGGTATGTGTAAAGTCCCCTCAGACTAATTTTGCCCGTACACTAATTTTGCCCGTGTCACTCATTACCCTAGAAAGGAGAGAATAAGGAAACGCATGAATTCCTTAAGAAATTGGGAATCTGCAGCGAATTACAGAACAGGCCCAAGATTGATCAATGGGATGAGAGGTATGTAGTCAGATTCATACCTGCTGTTCACCCTCTTAGGGATGAGGGTTTTATTTATGTAAAGTAAGACTAATACTGGATTACTAGATACTAATAGGGTGTCCATTGTTTTTGATTAACAGGATTCTCCCCTAAAGAAGAATTATTAATTCCGGCACAAGACAATTTCCCCTGAAGAATGTCCCACATTATTGTATCTGAAGGACAGAAACTTGTACAAGTCGGGTTGTTTACATTACACCAATAAGAAATAGGCCATTAGTAGTGTGGCATAGCAATCAGAGTGTATGATCCTAAAGAAATGACTACAGCATTATTCACTTATGGTGTTCTTACTTGTGTGGTTTTAATATATTATATATGTTTTATGTATTATGATCATTTTTATGATTGTTTTTATGAAATGTATTAGATTTAAATAAAGTGTTTGTGATAATTGACTCCACTTTTGATGGGGTAAGTGTTTAGTGACACCGTTCGATATACTGGATTTCTTTTTGTATAAAAAAAAGTGTCTATCCCTACCTGTGACCCTGAACCGTTTTGATAATAGAGTTTCTTTGGCATCATGACATGGAGAGGAAGAGCGCAGTTGCAAACAGCGCTGGCCCCAACATTATAAGTTAAGTGCTGCCCTATCCACACCCAGCATTGCCCTCATCCCTGCCATCACCTATAATTATTAATCTTCTTTTATAATGCACTTAATACCAACTTCGGGATTCAAACCTGTTTTGCGCTGCCTTGTCCTGCTTCTAAGACAAAGACATTGTCCTTGAGCTATCTTGCCGCAACCCATCATCCGTTTTGAACACCCTCGGCCCATTCCCCACCACACCACTATTCAATTGGAACAGCATTGCACCTTCCATCCAACCCAACCCCATCAGATATGAACACTGTTGACCCCTCCACCTGAAATTTGCCAGCACATCACCATCCAATGTTTATTTTATTTGATTGATTTATTGAACATTTGTATGGTGTCTATACAGCATAAGTGTTTCCAGGCACCACAAGACACAAGTGGGGGTGGGAGGGGGCCAGAGGATAAAAACAACAATAACGGTCCTACTCGGCCATGTGACATTCGGATCGTGCAAGTGCAGTATCAGGAAGTGCAGGGGGAGGGGGTAGAACAGAGTGAAGGGATGGGGGAGGGTGGAGAGGGAGAAGTGCTGGAGGGGGGGTGGCAGGGCTGGGCAAGTGCTAAAGGGTGCCCAGGAGGGCAGGTACCAGGGGGGAACCAGAGTTGTAGGGGTCAAGTGTGAGGAAAGGGGTGGACTGGCCTAGAGGCTAGTCAGAGAAGGGTGCCCGAGTGCAAATGATGGTAGGAAGGGGTGCAAGGGAAGACTGGTCGAAGGAGGGCCTGACCCCAGTAAGACTCATAAGGGTACACAGCCAACCAGTTGCAGTGGCAAGGGGAGACTAGCAGGGTAGGGTGCGAGGGAAGGAGGAGGAGAAAAGGAAGGTCTTGAGAAGCTTCCAGAGCGTAAGGAGATCCGGCTCAAGTCAGAGAGGGGCAGGGAGGCTGTTCAAGAGGGAGGCCCCTGCCAAAGAGAGAGATCTACCCCCCACTCTCTCCTTGGAGAAATGTCTGATCTGCAGAGAGTTGGAGCTAGAGGACCAAATAACTCTAGCAGGGAGGTATTTAGGGAGAGAGAGTTGGATGTAGCTAGGTCCCAGACCTCAGAAAGCCTTGTGGATGATGCAAAGGGTCTTGAATTTAATCCTTGAAACCAACGGGAGCCAGTGGAGAGATTTTAGGGCTGGAGAGATGCATACCCTGGGCCTGAGGCGAGGGATAAGTCTTGCAGTACTATTCTGGATTAGTTGAAGAGGGCGAAGGAAGGAGAGAGGCAGACTGAGGAAGAGGCTGTTGCAGTAATCATGCCTTGAGAGAACCCGAGCTCAGGAGACATTGAGTTTCTGGGGGAAGGTGAGGAAAGGGAAAATGCCCCCTGGTGGCAGAAGGAGGGGATTGGAATGCATTGGCATTTCAAAATAGACCCAGCCTTACCACCCATTCTCCAGACCCGTCCTTTCCACCTGTCCACTCCTCTGTGCACCAACACCATACTACATGAGGTCCTACTCAGCTCTAGCCAGTACCTCCCCGACCCTCCAGAAGAAGTAAATTCATTAAGGGAGATACGAGAAGTTTTCATGAAAACCTAAGAGGGAAACAACTTTATGTTGGGCAATGTAAGAATGGTCATTATTTTGCAGGGTTTGAACAACACTATGAAAACTCACAAGTGAGGCTTTATTATTAAATATGATAGGAAAATAATCACTTCCAGGGACTCCCAACCTTGGCAGATAAGACAGTGGCCCTCATTACGACCCTGGCGGAAATCGAAAAACGATGGCGGAAATGCAATACCGCCATCGAATAGCGCTCGGTGCGACTATGACCCGTCACCGCAAAGTACGAAGCCATTAGCGACACCGTAGTGAACGCCAACGCTAACTGCACCAAGTACGCGCGCGCGCGCCATGCCAAACCGCAAACACCACCATGGTGCAACGGTACGCCAATTCCGACCCTAGCGGACATGTACCTAACGCCATCAGGCATGGCGTAATGTACCATTCCGCCATGGCGAGAAGTACGGCATCGCGAATCAACCGTAAACGGCCCCACTGAGTGCCTGTACACCGCTCCCTGCCCACAAAGTACAACTCCCCGTAGGTGCAATGAAGCCACAATGCAACCATTGAAATGTACAAGTCACCCATGCATGCCAACGAACAAAAGAAACACAAGAGGGGCCAATGGGAGCTGCAGGGCACAGATGGCACGAATACAGAAGCCATCCCAATGGACATGACCACAGTCCCCCACCAAGAAACGCACGCAAACACAGGCACCTGTGACCAGCAATATTCCGAAAATCACATCATTCCACCAGTCCACCTGGCTGACCGGCATCTGTTACACAAAACCCAATCCCCCGCCCCTGAGCATGACAACATTCAAACTGTCATATTGGCAGCCCCCATCCCTGACCTCACTGGGCTTCGTAGGCAAACGCGCACAGCACAGTACCACGCAACTAAACCCCGAAGCTGGAACCCAATGCAGATCTCCTCACAATACATCGCCCCCCAAATAGGCATATGCCACATCACTTGCAAAGAAAAACGCTACACGGGCCAAATCAGAATAGAAATTTTATGCACATCAAAATCACCAAGCCCATACAGCCATCAGGCCATGAACTCCAAAACACTAATCACCATTGTGGGCTGCTTCCGCAAGAAATGACCAGCCACTACCTGTGTGTCGCCCTGTTCCCCCATGGTACACAGAGCCACATTCACGTACGAAAAGGCAACATGGAAGCGCACAGAACCGCAGGGCCGTCCCAATGGGGAGGCACTAGTCCAGCTGAAAGGCCGAAATGTTGCTCCGAGCCACCAGTACTGCGTAAGGGCATGTGGGCCATTGGCGATCGTCCCATAAGATCGTAATGCTGCTCCACTGATTAACAAGAAGCAGCAGGTGTCGGGAGTAAAATCCATCTGCAGGAGTGGCATACAGATGGCAGTGGCAAAAGGGGAGGAGATACCTGTCAACCAAAAGAAAAGAAAAAGAACAGAATGGCCATCAGAACTACATTCCAACAACTCACTTCAATGATCACACGAAATCCACAGCCATATGCATGCTAGCCCACTCAAAAGGATCATCACCACCCCAAAACCACTTGCGACTCATAACCATCTATATCGAGGTGCAAACACCATCACAAACGAGTGTACCTGTGCATGCGTCTGTCAAAACAGATTCCATCAGATGGGAATGTTAACGTGCATGGACACAAGTGTCTGAGGGCGCCTCGAGACAGGGAGGGCTCAACAAGGCCAGATGGACGATGGTCCCACTATGGCAGCCCTGCATCACATAGCGTAGGGGAGGCGGATAGATCCCAAGAAGCCCTGTACATGGCAAACTCTGTATCAAATCACCTGCCCATGCATCCATCCATCATTCCCTCATCCCGGGATCAAAATGCCTGAATAATTACTCACATAACATTAGAAACATCCATTGAGTCTGTGCGTTATGCAGCCTGCTAAATCCACAGTGCCCCAGCCCGTAATTCCAGTGTTGTGAAGTAACATGTATTTGGGAACGGACGGCCTCATCGCCCACGTAGCTATTGCGCATCCCAAACTATTCATATCAATCATTGCTCCCTCGCCATGGGCCCTGTCTCAAGGACATAGAACAATAGAACGTTATATTTGCAGTCAGACCTGTGGGCATCTCCTCGCCGCTAGCTGGAAACCGAAAGCGCCGCCCTTCGAATTCCTCATTTGCAACATCACGTCGAAAAGGCATCTGTGGCCGTTTGAAATCACTAATTATTCCATCGAGTGCGGCTGTGTGTGAAAATGGCAACTGCCTTCACCCACGAATGGGACGCCCCGCCCGTCGTTGCAACTCGGTACAGTGATGCATGAGGGCCCACCGTTACTCGAGTACTACGTTCCACTGACCCCTCACAAGTCTGTTCGCGACTGCACAGATAGTATGTGAAACAATGGGACCACAGCAGAATGAACATATCAACCAATCTTACACGGCCATCGGGTACAAATACATGATTGCAATAGCAAGATACAATTCCCCGAATTGCAGCGTTGTGCGCGGGACGTGCTCGGCCAAAGGGGAGAGCAGTTTGCACAGGTGGAATCAATCACCACAGGTGGAGGCCATACAGCCTGAAAACACATAAATTGCACAGCCAGTCTCCTCCCACAACCACACCGAAATGCTACCGGCAGGACTCGCGATGTTGGCCCTGGGGGACCTGATAGCACTGCAAGTGCTCCGACTCCAAGAAGAAGACGAACACCAACTACAACCAGCCGCACGGAGGAGACGCAGGAGGAGGAGGAGGCCAAGGCAGGGCCAGCAAGGCCCACCAGCACAGCCACTACCTCCACGCAGGCAGCCCGCAATCCCACGCCTCCGAGCACGTCCGTTCAACCTCACTGATGAGCAGATCCACACCCTCTACCGTCTGGACCGGGACACCATAGCCGCCATTGTGGACATGACACAGGCTGACCTTGTCAGCATGATAGATAGCCCAACCGCCATCCCACCCCTACTGAAGGTGGTGTCTGTACTACACTTCCTGGCCACAGGCACCTACCAGCACACAGTCGGACAGTTGCATGGCATTTCTCAGCCACTGTTCTCACGGACACTATTGCAAGTGCTCGATGCCCTCCTGCAGCACGCAGACGACTACATCTCTCTACCACGCTCGGAGCAGGAAATAACCAACACAAAAGTGGGATTCCATGCACTTGCCGGCATACCGGGTTGCATTGGTGCCATCGACTGCACTCATGTTGAATTGGTCGTCCCACATGCCATGGAGGCCCAATACCGCAACCGAAAACAATTTCATTCCCTGAATGTACAGATGGTGTGTGACTCCAACAGGATCATTACACATTGTTGTGCCTGATTCCCTGGATCAACCCATGATTCTATGGTCTTGAGGAACTCTACAATACCACGCTACATGGAGCGACACGCAGGGAACAGATCCTGGCTACTCGGTGAGTCTCATTACATGCATGATGATGTGGGGTATGTGAATTGGCAATGACCTGCCAGGAAGGGGGGGGGGGGTGTGCGTACGTATCAATGGCATTCCACATCATACGTTTCTCGTCCACATACAGGTGATGCTGGATATCCACTGAAGAGATGGCTCCTCACACCAGTCCGGAACCCACGGGACCAGCATGAGGAGGACTACAACCATGCCCACTCACGTACCCGTGTAGTCATTGAACAGGCATTCGGCCTACTGAAGACTCGTTTCCGCTGCCTCAGCAGGTCTGGCGGGGCACTCCTGTACTGCCATGAGAAGGTTGCAAAGATGGTGATGGCATGTGTCATGCTCCACAACATGTGCGTACGTAGAAATGTGCCCATGCCCCCTGACGCAGAACTGCAAGCACCTGATGATGGTCATGATGAGGGTGGGGATGTGGCAGCACCTCATGGAGTCTGCGAGGCACCGGAGGCCCGTGACATTCGTCAGCATCTCATTGATGTATGCTTCTAGCACTCACGCCTGGTGGCTGATACATGGACACGGGACTCGTGGCACTGCGTGTGTCTGGGACATGCACAATATGGACTGTACGCCTATGATGGCCTAGTACACAAAGGTCAATGTCCACACTTCTCATTGGTTGATCGTGCACTTTTTATGGCATATGTGATATCATGTTGAACACCCTATCGACCCGCCACCCAAGTGAGCCCAACACACCCCCTCCACCCTCCTACCTCCCCCCCGAACACCAGTGTCCAAAGATGCTCATTGTCAGTGGGCTGTCGCTATTGCATGCCCCCTCTGCGGGTATCAGGGGCACCCCTGCCTGTGGAGCGCAGGTTCCTTCCAGATCTACGTTGGGGGCTGCCCTGGACGGAACTTGCAACGGATGATGTGTCTGCCTGCTCACGTCCATGCATGTCCCTAAGGGTTTGCGAGAGCTCAGTGAGCACACGGCGCACTGCAGCAAGTTCGGCACATACGTCTTTGGACGTCGCATGCAGTTCCCCCCTCAGGCTCTCGGTGCTTCTCTCAATTTGTGCCCTTAGCGTCTCTGTACCTCTCTCCATTTCTGCCCTAAGTGTCTCAGTTGATGTTTCTATGTCTGCCTTAGTGCCCCCCATTCATCGGCATGGTCCTTGAGGAGTGTGGCCAGTTGCTGCTGATGTTCGATCAACTGGTCGAGGGACTGTTGCCTCTGCTGGGCCATGGCCATTTGCGGGGGTGTCACAGAGGGGCTGTTGTCCTCATGTTGCCTTGCCACAGGGCTTGTGGGGGATGGCCAGTCGTCGTCTTGTGGGTGCCCCTGCGTGGTATCCTCATGTTGTACGGGATGGGACAGACAGGGGGATTGGGACAGGTCATGGATGGATCTGACTTCGGCATCCCCGTTTTCTGTGTCCGAGCATGCTGCCATCAATGGGGTGTCACCTATGGTGCTGCTGCCACCAGAGGCAGTGCCTTCTGTGGCATCCATTGGGGGGACCTGTGGTGGTGGTGTTGTGGGCATGCTGGCTGCTGGGGTGCCTGTTGATGTTCCCTCCTCTGTGCTGCCACCTGATTTGTGCTGCTGCCGTGTCTTGATGCGTGCAGCTGAGGTGGAGGGTCTCTGGCCGTTGGTCTTGGCCCTCTTTGCAGGTGTGCTGGTAGGGGTGTCCTGTAGCTCGTCGTTTGGATCGGACCCTGTGGTGGAGTAAAGGAGGGCGAGGGTTATTGATGGGTCTGTGGGAATTGGAATGGCATTGTATCACATGCTTTGGGGTGGTACCTGAGGGTGATTTGGGTCGGGGCCTTGGAGGTGCTTTGATTTGTGTGTGGAGTGAGGGTGCAGTTGTTTGGCAGCCTGCAGTTAGGGTGTGCCTGCTGCACGTGTAGTGCGTGTATTAGGGGTTTTTAATTATTTATGTATTTATTGTGGGTTTTAACGTGCGCTATCAGGCCGATGTGTGTCGACGTTCTCCTGGACATGTGTTTCTGTTGCACTATGTGGACGCATGGTACTTCACATGGATGGACTGTGTGGATTTGGCATTGTTTTATCTGGCCCACCTACCTGAATCTTCGGATGTCTGCACTCCTTTCTCCATCCCTCCGACTCCCTCTATGCTCTCCATTCCGATGGTGGAGGCACAGATTTCTTCCCAGGGGGTCAACTTGATGGGTGATTCAGGACCTCCCCCGGTGGCTGTGGCAATGTTGCGGTTGGCAGAGAGTATGCTGCGGACGCGTATCCGCAGGTCGTCCCATCGCTTGCGGCATTGCTGTGGGGTGCGGGGTGCGGTCCCCACCGCACTTACCCGCTGTGCCACCAGAGCCCATATGGCCTTCTTGTTTGCAAGTGCCGTCCTGGTCATTTGCGTGGAGAAGACGACGGCAGCATTCTCCTGGAGGGTCTCTGTTAGCACGGTGAGTTCCTCACAGGAGAAGTGGACCTGCCGCTTGCGGTCGCATGCTTTCTTCGCTACTTTTCCCATTTTTCTTGGTTTCGCTAGGGTGGTTGACGGGTTGGGGTGTGTTTCAGGGTAGTGATTTTAGTGGTTGTGTGGTTTTAGTGTTTTTATAGGTGTACGCCGGGATGTTTCCTGTTCCGGGCCCATGTTTTAACTTCCGTTTCCGTATATTTCCGGGCACCGTACTTTCCGGTAGGCGCACACTGCGGTGACCGCTAAGAGGGGTGGCGGTATTGCACCTAGGGCGCCGTACGGCGGCGGTGTGGGCCGTTTTGGGGTCATTTCCGCCATCGCGGACTTTGCACTTCCGCCGTGGCGTGGTGCTCGTGCCCGATGGGTCGGAATGGGCCGCACTTTGCTCCTTCGTGCAATGGCGGAAACGCTATTTACGCTGTGGCGCTCCGGTCAGTCGCTTTCCGCCAGGGTCGTAATGAGGGCCAGTGAGAGCAAATCATTTGACAAGGATCAAACATTTAGGGTTAACTGGTGAACATAGGGTTTGAGGCCAGGTTACAATTAAAACTGTTTGTAGAAATATGTGTGTGCTTTGTAAAATAATCCATTGCATGTTTTCCATGGCTATTATTCTGGCTCTGCTAGTTTTCGGACCTAAGATCCAGACGAGAACCTTTGGCTTGGCGCTGGATCAGCCATATCCTTGAACTCTATTGGTCCTCCAGCTCGATTTATGGGTGGGCATATGAACGTATTGGACTGACGTGTTTTCATGGATGAATGATTGGATGGGTGAATTGATCTATGTGTATGATTACCCACATTTTTCATCAAACTCATTAAATGGTTCACTCATTCTAATGATCCATTCATTACTCTTTACACTCCCACAGGTGCATTCATCATTATATGTCCATGCATTTATTGATACCTCGAGCTACACCATCCACCCTCACTCCCTTCATCCACACGTGTGCTCATTACAATACCAGCGGTAGCTGTGCAGGTCTAACAGGCACGGCTGCCACCGGTATCATTTTTTTCCCGGCGCCCACGAATGGGCATTTATCAGGTCATTACGGACCGCCGGAAGTGGTAATTGCCCATTCGCGGGCGCCGGAAAAAGATGCTGCCCATTCCCAATAGGGCTCAATGGGAATGGGGAGGTCGGATGCACCGGCACCATTCACAATGGTGCCGGTGCATCCGACATGCTCCGCTCGCGGGTGCCGGTATGCCCGCCAGGTCAGACTTGGCAGGTGGAAAGGCACCCGCGAGCAGAACTCGTTGTTTGCCGGTCCAGTTACAACGGTACCGGCAAGCTTACCGGTACCGTTCTTACCGGACCGGCAAACTTATAATGAGGCCCATTGTCATGTATTCATCCATCTCTTCATCCTTCCAGCATGCTGTCCTCTTTCTAACTTCCCTCTCCTTTGTGTGCAACAGCCAGACCTTGTGGCTATGCCAGTCCACACGTTGCCTGACTTGCAGAAGCAGAGGTAGGAAGACCTTTCTAAAAGCTGCCCTGAATTCAGGGACCTGAATGGTAACATAACTCCAGCTCTTCTTTGTTGGAAATAAGGGATGACACTGGGCTAGGATTCAGGAGTTGAAGGCAATTGATTATTATTATTATTATTATCAGAATTAGGGTATTTATTGAGCACGGACATAGCTCCAGGAAGCAACTGAGCACTTGACAATCACAGGGGGAAGAACATGGCAAGGGAAGCTGAGACACAATGGAGCAGGGAGCTAACGGGGAGGGGAAGGGCGCGCAGCTTGGTAGCAAGGCACCTAGAAGCAATCAGGGAAGGAAAGTGTGGGGAGCAGATCACCAAGTCTCAGGTAGGGTGGGGAGTGGAGGCTGCGTGGACCTAGGTATTCTATCTGTAAAGAGTCAGCGCATAGCCGATACGCATGAATTATTATGTTATTCAAGAACCATTGCTATATAGCAGCACCGGATGCAACCATGTCGCTTTCTTCCTGTGTAAGTAAACAAACGGGGGCATGCTCAATATCGGATAATACAATTGTGTTTTTTTTTTTCTTTTTGCAAAGTGAAGGCAGACAAATGGAACATTTTGTTTTTCATTCTTTGACACTCGTCTTTTAGGAATAAAACATGTTCCGGCAAAGACAGACGGACAAACAACAAGAGTCTCTCTGAACAGATGCATTAGAAGTGACAGCCCCTTTATTGCACCTGCCACTGTCAGGCATGTAAATCAATGCAAAGCAAAATAGGAACGAGCGCAGGGAAAACATATAGAAAGTGATGAAAAATAACATCTTTATGTTGCAAGGTTTGTGGAGCGGAGAGTGGGTGAAGTTGCCTTTTCAAGCGCGGGGGTGGGGGGGGCGGGGGTGGGAGGGGTTTCTTCATAAAAGGGGAGGCCCATAGTTTGTTTGCCCAGTTGTACCCTGTTAACAATAGCCCAGAATGAAAGTGAAGCAGGAAAGGATGCTCATTTTACAATATTACAAAGAGCGAAAATATAATAGACTTTTTCCAAATATAAACAATAAAAATGGAAACCGAAATATTTACCAGAATGAGAACCAGTTCCACCCAGTATCATTTTATTTGCAAGAGGCGATTAAGTTATGGAATGTGCTCTTCGTGAATGGTTACACTCACTCACCCACTCAATAACTCACTCTGTGCACTCATCCGTGGAGGTATTCTTTCAAAACGAGGAGTGGAACCTCACCTGTATCTTTAAGAAGTCAATTTCATGATTTGTTTTAATGAAATATAGAAGTCGGTTTGTTTTTTTATTTATTTATTGGATATTTATAAGGCGTTTATACAGCAAGACAGTGTTTCAAAGTGCCACAAGGGAACAGGGAAGGGAACAAGGGAGCAAATAAACGTTGAAAATTGACAATTAATAAATAGAAACAAACAACAGTCCGACTAGGCCTTGTGAAATTCAGAACGTGCAAGTGCAGTGAAGAGAAATAAAAGGGGAGTGGGGTGGGGGTAAGTGCTATTAGGGTACCCGGGGGAGTGGCAGAGGTGCCTGTTGGAGGCAACAGGTAAGTGCATGGGCACAGACATTGCAGGCAAAGGGGCAGATCTACCGCCTAACAGGTGAGTGCAGGATGAAGGCAAACCACCAGACAGGCGGGTGTGGGCCCAGAGGGCAGTCCATGTGGAGGTGCTGGTGGCGATTTGGCAGGACTCTTGAGGGATCAGGACACCAATCTCACTGACAGAGCGGATGGTTAGCATGGGAGGGGGAGAGGGATGGAGGAAGAGAAGAGAAAGGTCTTGAGTTATTTGCGGACTTTGAGGTGGTCCGGTTCCAGATGGAGAGAGAGGGGGAGACCATTCCATAGGAGGGATCCAGCTGAGGAGAGGGATATGCCCCCAGCTCTCTGCTTGGACATCGTTTGACCAGCAGAGATTTGGAGCGAGACAATCGAAGGGATCTGGAAAGAGAGTATTTAGTAAGAGAAATTTGTAGGTACTGTGGTCCCAGGCTCTAAAGAGCCCTGTGGATAATGCAAACGGGCTTGAATTTAATACTTGCAGATGCCGGGAGCCAGTGGAGAGATGTTAGGACTGGAGAGATAAATTTTACAGCCCTATTCTGGATTAGTTCAAGAGGGTGGATTGAAGAAAGGGCAGGTTGAGGAAGAGGCTGTTACAGTAATCCAGCCTGGAGAGGACCAGAGCCCTAGAGACATTGAGCTTCGGGGGACGCTGAGGAAAGGGAGAATTAAAAGTGGGCCTTCTTGGCAAGGTCAAAGATGTGCGGAGTTAAGGAGAGAGAGGAGTCGAAGCTGACGCCAAGGTTTCTGGCTTTAGTGGAAGGAGAGGGAGGTGAGCCCATAGAGGGTGGGTAGGAGGGAAACAGGGAATAGGCGTGCAGGAGGGAAACAGGGAATAGGCGTCCTGATAGGAAGACTCTCAGTCTTACTGGTATTAAGACAGAGATCATTGGAGGCGCACCAAGACTGAATAGCAGGCATGCAGTCAGGGATGATAGAGGAAGAAGAGGATGAAGAGGGGCGCTTGAAGAAGAGGTGTGTGTCATCTGCGTAAAACTGCAAATGAGGAGAGAAGGTGGAGATCAGGTGTGCAAGAGGTGCAAGGTAGATGTTGAAAAGGCAGGGCGAAAGGATGGAACACTGGGAACACAACATGTCGAGAGAGTGGTGGTGGAGGAGAAGGAGCCCAGGAGCACCTGGGAAGGGTGATCAGTGAGGAAGGAGATCAACCAATGCAGTGACAGTCTGAGATACCTTTGGTATCATGGAGCCGCTTTGTGAGAACAGAGTTGTTGATTGTGTCAAAGGCGGAAGAAAGGTCAAGGAGAATGAGAAAAGCAGGAGGGTTACAATCAAGATTTGCGAGTAGTTATTCACGGGTGTTCAGGAGAGTAGTTTCCGTGCCTCTGGATGCTCAGAATCTAGATTGATGGTCATGTAAACAACAAGCAAGCACAGTGTGTTGGGTCAGTTGGGGGAAGACCAACTTCTCCAAGAGTTTTCCAAGGAAGGGTGAGGTAGAGATAGGTTGGTATTTTGCCGGACACAAGGGGTAGTCTGAAGGCCTTTTTAAGAGGAGGTGCACAAGAGAGTTCTTGAGAGAGGAAGGGAAAGAGCCAGAGGCTAGGGAGTGGTTGCAGAAGTCAGCAAGAGCCGGAGCGAGGGAGGAGATGTTGTCCTTAATGGTTATGGAGAAGCAGGGTGATAACAGTTTGGAGGAGACCTCATACTACTCTAGAGACCTTAGCTGTTGTGATAGGTGAGAAGGAGGACAAAGTAGGTGGGGGTGGAAGGGAGGCCAAGGGATGAAGGGGGTTAGGGTGAGGAGTGGAGTAAGGGAAAGGAGAGAGAAAGGTAAGAATGTCCTGCGTTTAAGGGGTGAAATGGGTAACTAGTGCAGTACACAGGGACTGAGAAGGAAGAGGTGAGGTGGAGACTGCAGATGGATTGGCAAGTTCATTGCAGATTTTGAAGAGTTGAGCCGTGTTGTTAGAGGCTCCGGAGATACAGGTCTGGATGCGGGCCCTCTTTTTGGAATGGATAGAGAGACGATATTGACTTTGGAGTAGGCGACAGGCCAGTTTGTTAGAGGATGAGCTTGAGGTCTGCCATTTCCGCTCAGCAACTATATTATTCATGATGTGTTTGTCCTTTTGTGTAACTGTGTCCAATTTCATTGGACCAAAATTCTAGTTGTATTCACTGTTTTGTATGAATGTCCACCAGTGCTTCATTATGCTGCCAATGTCAATCAATTATAGCAAAACAGTCAATGGTCTCACTTGTTGAGATTTTAACGTAAGTAAATAAACACTAAATTACAAATACAGCTAGAATTGTGCTCCAATGAAAGTGCTCATGGATACAAAGAGGAACCAAACAATTATTCATCATTTTTAGACACAGACCCAAATGTCAATTTCTGCGCAATTTAGTCTTTGAATTAGAAGACCGTATTGATTCACTTCAGGCGCAAGGCATATTCGGTATTATCACTTTTTTTATTTGTAGCTTCTTTCTTTTCAGTGCCAGTTATTTGTACCTCTTTATTTACAATATACATAAACTGACTCTTGGACAGTTGCCCCACTAAAGAAGGTATGCTCTATGCATGAACATATTGGATTAGGAATGTTATCATCCGTTAGATAAACCTTATTGTTTTTGGGTTACTCAAAGGCTAAAATTATATTAGGAAAACACAGTGACTTGAACGAAGATATAAAAAGCATGCATTAAGGTGGAGTATTTAGTAGGCAGACCACCCTTAGATGATGAAACTGCATAAAACCTCAGGTGTCACACTACTTATGCAGTCAATCTAGAGTTGAAATGACTATCACTTTACTCAGAGACACCTTAATTGTTGATCAGACATGAATAGAGAAGCCAGCTTTTTTCCCCTGGAAGTCATGGAAACCAGTTCTTTTGTAACTATTACTGTACTGTGCAGTGATGTCAGTTGTACTGTGTTATTTGGAGAACAGAAAACACGATGGAATGTACGAGGTGTTTACTCAAATAGCATAGGTCTATGGGGGACATACATAAGCTTTATAGACGTAGCCTGTGTGCCGTACCTGCAGTGCTTAATTTGTGGGTGTGTTTGCAGGGCTCAGGTCTGGCACTTATTGTCTCAGACTTACTCTAATTATGAAGTGGTGATAGCCAGTGTATCAGTTAACCACAATGGGCAGGTGCAAGCTGTAGTGTAACCCAAAATGTGTTGATACTGTGGGGAGCCGCTATGGGTAGCGGTAGCAGTGGTTGGGAAATATATTAAGCGCTGCAGAGGTTATGGGCTCCAAAGACCGAATTACAGGCCGCCAGAGCACAGCAGGAGCATTAAAAAAAGTTTACAGTCCCATAACACCAGGTACAGTCTGAGGGTGGGGCCTGTAAAGCTATTATGACCCGTGTGTGGAGGGAGTGGAGCGGTTAAAGAAAGTGAGTCAATCTGCTTGATTAGCTTGATGGGAACTAGCTCGTTCCCATGCGAACTGTGCACATTGAAACGTGCTGAGTGAGGGGTAGGTCTATTTAATCTGTTCTGGGCCACATGTCCTCAGTGTGGCGCAGCCAAGAAATAGAGTGGTGGTTTAGAGCAGTGGGGCAAGACCGGGCTGCATCTGCAAGATTGGGTGCTGCGAGTTGGCAGCACCCAACATCAGGTAAGTAGGAGGAGTTAAAGGGGTAATTATGGTTATAATTGTTCTTATATAATGCGCTTAATAACAGCTAGTGGTTTCTAAGCGCTGGATCAGGATTCAAACCTGCGTTGTACTGTGTTGTCTTGCTTCCAAGACAAGCGTGTTGCCCCTGAGCTATCCCTCCTCTCCTGCATTCCTGGGCTACTTCTGCTAGGTGCAGCGTGGGCTGAGAGCAGCGCAGACAGCGGGTCTCCCAGCAAGTTTCTTCCGTGATGAGAGGGAGCACTGTACTGAGGTCCCTGCTGATAGGTCCAAATGGGGAAGGCCATCGGGGTTCTTCAGGGAAAAAGCATATATGAAATGATGGTGTTTGGAAGCCATTGACAAATGACAGATGGCACATGTGTATGAAAGGTCCCATATGGTAGACAGATGTGCTCACAAAAGAGATCACATTTCAAATGAAATATGGACACCAGTGCAGAAGTTGGGGGTACCCAGTTACTGCTTAATGAGCAGTGGCTCACTATTCTGCTGCTGCTATTAAGTGGTGGACAGAATGTGAACATGCCCAACCCCACAGAGACTACTGTGAGGGAGGTGAAAGGCAAGCAATATTTCTTGGGTAAAACAGCATTCTTAAAATCACCATTTGGGTAATGGTTGAGTCCGGTCCTAATTAAAGATGTGGTGTCACGGAGCCAGCAGTACATAAAGTGTCTAATCTTGCAATGTGTTTGAGGCCTGTTCATGAGCATGATACATTCATGGTACTACTGGCTTCATACAATTCAAAGAGCCTACGATTCTGTGTAACGATCTCAGTATCCTTTAAGATCAACAGGAAATGGGTGCTTTAACTAACCCACCTGGTACAACAGAACAATTTGCGTTCTAAGCCTTCTTCTTGATGAATGGATTCCACCCATTTCAGGTTTCATTGTCTTTAATACCTGATGCATTCTATGCTCCCCCTGGTTCTAGTTGGATTCCCAAATCAAACAAGAACAAGCAGAATATAAGTCTGGCTGACCCTCTGTCTCCGGCAAGGGTAGCGCTGAGCTAAGAGTGGGAAGCAAGTACTTGATCTGGAGAACCAGCATATACTGTGATGGGTCAGTAATGCGAGGTGGACAACTACTTGTTGTTTTCTCAATATTAGATATTTTATTGATACCAAAAAGTGCAAAGAAAACCTAAACAAACCTACTCCAATGGGGATATCCAACCTAATCTAGGTTGTAAGGGAAATTATCCTAACATACACAAAACTAGCCCTCACACTGAACAACAAAATATACAAAGTACATCATAAACAACATAAATAAACGATTAACAAGCAACCATTGACTTGGACAACCTTCACCTGTCCTGGGTATATCCCTTTCCCAGGATTGGCCAAAGTCAATCTCTCCAAGTGTTCATAAAGATAGGTAAAGTCTTGAATCAGTTCTAGAAAGTTCCAAAAGAAGCAAGGTTCACCCAAACAAAAATCCACTGGTAACCATTTTTAATTCTGTCTTTTCCCCTTCCAATTCCAGTAAAGAAAATAGCACCAATGGTAATCCTGGATGTCCTCTTTCCGGGATGGACTAGACACAGGTCAAAAAGACAAAAGTTACACCTCTACTTCAACAACTGTCCATATGTTTGTAACCTCTTCAGTGTCTTTAGTATAATGTGTCAGGATGCTTCTTCTTAGGTGTCCCTCTCCTTTTGACAACCCCCTACTGCTACTATCCCTGTGGAAGCAGACTACTTTCCTCCACATTATAATACTGCTCCAACCACCTTTAATACAACGTTCTCTGATAGTATTATAGACAACCACAATTCTGTAAGCTCTGCATCAACTCAGTACTTAATGATTTTTAGACAACTTGAAGACAAGACTATTTGACCTCCACAGGTAGGCAAGGCACTCTTCATTCCTATGTCATAAGAAAGGGGCAGCCTATTTGCCTCTTTTGTGTGTCTTAATGCTACAACTATAATCTGCCTTTGCTTCCAGACTGCTTCTTTTTGAACTTCAACACTCTCAGCATTGCAAATTGTGAACTTAATCTTCTTACAAGCACCCAGCTCCCTTCCCCAGCTTTATTCAAACCTTCTTGGTTACAGTAGCTACCACAAAACTGTATTGCACTCTTCTAGCTTTGGATAACCCTGTCATCCTTGTATCAGAGGACACTGGACTTTTAACAATTTTAACAACTTCAAAAGACAGGTGGTTAGATTGTAATGGGGCAGGTTTCACTGTGGAAAGGATTTGCCTACTGGCTTGGGTAATACTTGTTCTTCCCTTTACTTCAGCAACTTTTACAATTATAGAATACTTGTTCTGGATGTTACAAGGTTCAAGCTTCACAAGAGAAACAGATGTATCTGTACGTGACCACTCTTTGACCAAGATTATTAGCTTTGAAGAACGGTAAGGACTTCCATTCCCTTTCATTCATACAGAGTGATACTTTGACTCTGAGCGGGGATCACATTTGTCCATATGTAACATCTCTTTGATGGGGTAATACTTGCAACAATTTGTGAAAGTCAGTTTTAACTTTATGAGTGATTTAAAACAGGGTTCTTCCTCTCAATTGTAGACACACAACCACTCTGGTAATGTAACGCTTACCTCTGGTGTCCTGCAGGAGTGCCTTGTCCGGATTGTCGACGTGTGGTACTTGACTATGTGCTGTCTTCTCCAAACCACTCCCTACCCCCTGTTGCACTGTTGAAGTAGTTACCCAGTGGACAGTAGGTTGAGAGTGATTTGGTATGGTTCTTGGGCTGCGTGGATGGTTATTGGACCCCTGCGGATGAACCTAAGTATAGGTAAAAATGAGATCAGCAACTGTGTAGCTACTCTTTCCAATCCCCACCCATACTGCCTTCCCAGGGATGTACTTGTTGGAAATGCTTATTCCTGCTCACCTTAATGGCACTCTGTGGTGAAGACTTTAACCAGGCTCTTCCCCAGTTTCCTCACTGGATTGGTGGCACAGGCCAGCTGCGGGGCACTTGATGCCTGTAGGTAAGTGGTAAAGTCTGTGCCTTGTTTGTAATCTGTCTCTGTGCAGTCTTAATATCTGTTCTGCGTGCCTTAATGGCCCTGCAGCGCTTTGCAAACTTGCTTTGCAGGTTCCCCTGCTTCTTCAGCGTAAGTAGAGTTCAAGCGCGTTGTCTGCATGCTGCGCGCATTGTATCATGGATTGTTCATAGTGAAATCACGTCTTGACAGTGTTTTTTTCTCTTTCATTCAGGTCTGGAGCTGCTGAAAAGAGGACTGCCAGACCGTGATGAACAGCGGGCTCTCCCGCAACTTGGAGGATGTGAAAGATAGTCAGGAACGTTGGAGGTAGGTGAAACTGGAGTGAGGGGGGAGTGGAGGCGAAGCATTGTCCTCTGATCTCACCTTCAGTGTTCTTTCTCTTTCAGGAGCGGCTGGAAATCGGCGATGAAAACGGAAGCCATAGAAATGTCTAAAGAGGTACTGCTGCAGCAGCAGTGAGTGTGAGGACCACTGGTCTAATCAGGTAAGCAGAATCCAATGGAAGTTGTGGAATGTCTACAGAAGTACGGGTGCAGCGGCGTTGAGTATGAGGACTGCTGGTCTAATCAGGTAAGCAGAATCTGATGCATGTGGAGCAGGAACTGGAAGGCAAGCGTTACGCTGCCTACATGCAACAGCCAGAGAAACCTATAAGTGATGGGTGTTGCCCAGGGCGGGGCTTATATAGCCCTGGGCTGCACCCAGCACCACTAGACCACCAGGGATCTTTACAATATGGATTGCCAGGGGCCATCTTGGTCCCAACTAGGCAACCAACTCTGGGGGCTATCTTGGTAGAGGCAGGTACTGTTGTTTGGCTGCCATTGTGAGCAGATTGCAGCCTACGCCAGCCAGCAACCCTTGCACTCCAGGCCTGGCCTATAGTATGTGCCTGCACCCTGTTAGGGTTCATGACAGGTAAATGTATTTAGTTCAACAATGGAAAAAAGGAAAGCTTTTCTTTTACACAAGCACTCTAACTTATCTTAAATGTGTGCGTGATACATTTCCTTTTGATGTTAGGACTTTTCACAGCAATTAACAACTTCTACTCACTCTCACTTCTACACAAGTTGTAATTCAGCTGGTTACAGTTACCGGCAAGGGTTTTACAGTGAATCTGAATACGGAACTTCACTCACCGGCACCAGACAAAGGGCCTCATCACGACTTCGGCGGTAGGGCCGGCGCTATTAGCGCGGGGGCTATTAGCGTGACTGCCATAGACCCCGGCGCTAATAGCGCGGGATCACGAGTTCGGCGAAGTCCTCATTCCCCATTGAGCCCATTCAGGAATGCCCCATTCCCCATTGGGCTCAATTGGGAAATTTCGTGGTCATACCGCCGGCGGATTTCCCGCTGGCGGTATGAGCGCGAATTTCAGCAGATTTCACACCAGCTCAGAGCTGGGTTGAAATCCGCCAAAGCCCTGATTCGGCGGACCCTTAAATCCAGTGGTAATATCGCTACCGCCAGATTTAAGGGTTACCACCGAAGTCATGATGAGGCCCAAACTGCGGTTGTAGACTGCTTCCACTTCCTGACTTTTCATCCTTCTACTGCTACTTTGGGCACTCTTGGGATCCAAAGCCCTCTCCAGCATGGGTGTCTCCGGTCCGACTTGACCACATGGAATCTCCTTCACTCCTCTGTCTCTCAGCTTGCTTCTGCACACAGGCTTCGGTTTGCAGCACGTTCTCGGCTCTGCTATCAGCCACTAGGCGCACATGGTTAGACCTTGAAATTTAGCATGTCTCTCTCAGTGCAGCCATGACAAGGCAGGGTTTGTGAAAATAGGACCATCTCAGAACCTGTAGGTGAAATCTGCTCTTCTCTCGTCCCGGCATCCTATAAATGATCACACTTCCTCATGAACTGTCAGCCTTGTGCTCTTCTCCTTCTGATACTACTGCAAGCCTTCCAGCTCCTGCTCCAGCTCCTTCTCTCAACTCCTTCCTGCTGAAGCCCTTTATGCCTCTCAGGTGGGGCAATTGGCTTCAGGTGCACACCTTTAATATTAATTTCCTAACCCTGGCAAATGCTGTTAGGCCTACTTGCCTGTCCTTTACGTCTACATGCCTCCTAAGGTCTCTTCTTCGTCACAGTCCCTGTTTATTTGAATGAAATTATGTTTTTCCACTCATTTTACATTATATAGGTCATTTTAATTCATTTAGTATTTTAGAAGAGGGATTGGGGTTTCTAATCTTGTTAGAGACAGGTGGTATGGAAAGGTCCACACTTCCTTCATTCCCTTTGGTATACCTTTGGCATTCAGAACAATGTTTATTTTTAGGGAAACAAAAGACCTGTTCTTTGGTTATAATAGGTTGAGGGGTGACAACCCTGCAGCATACCGTTTCCGTCTTACTAGGAGGTTGGGCTATATTAAAGTGACAATAAGGCAGAACCTCCTCTGACCTAGTGGCAAGAGTATCCCTCTCAGGGAAGAAATACCATGTCTCATCCCACAGAATCTCCTCACTACCCTGGGCCTTGTCTCCACCCAGGTAATCCTCCTGCAATATACCACCCCCAGGATTGGTATCAGGAAGCATTTGCCCTCTCCTGGCCACATGGGAGAAGACTTTAGGCAGGGTTTTGGTGAGGGATCTCCAGGGCTCCCCAATATAAATCATTGGATTTTAATCAGTATCCCACTCATCTTCAATTTGGAGCTAGATTCGGGCATGAAACACACTCCTGTAGGTTGTCTCTTGGCACATCCAATCACTGGGTATTTCTTTGATGGAAGGCCTGACTGTTAAACATCATCCCAGGAGTTCACCATGGAAAACCAATTAGGAATCGTATAAGAAATTCCAATGAGAAAATAATAGGATATTTTATGCTAAATTCCTTTAGGTGTATATTAGTGCAGATTGCCTTCAGGGCAGAAAGTATGTCATATTACTGCATGTGCTCAATTCAACTGAGCTATCAAAAGATCACTTTATTGGAAGGCGCCATTAGGTCTTCCCAGATTGGCCTTCTGGTTTTCTATCGAAAGTCATAAAGTAGTCATATAGTAGTACAATTTGTAGGTACTTCTGCTAGAAATCAGAAGAGCTCTGTACAAATACAGGAGGTCCTAGCAGAGAGAACGGGGAGGGTGATTTTCCCATTTCTTACAAACAATTATTCAGGGAGACAACTGGTTCATAGATGAAATGGCATTTCATCTTTTGTAAATATTTGGCTATGCCCTCCACAATTCAATGCTTAGAGAAAACTCCCTGCCAGAAATAGAATTCTGTCTTGAACACCACATTTCCAAGATGAACATTGTTGCATTGGAAGTCTTCTAAAATGCACTGTCTTATATTGATTGTTCTCTCCCATGTCACATAGTGGGGCACAGTCCTCTCTGCATCTGAAACAATTGACTTTTCTTACTCCTGCTCAGAAAATGACTTTTTGTTTTCCTTTTTACCTTTTTGAGCAGGCAACTCTTTCATATTTCTAATGTCTGGAATAATAGATTGAGCTAATTTATATTTGATGTATTTTAATGAATCTATGTTTTTTATGCTGTAAATAGATAAATCAACAAAGTTAATTATATTGCATGGAAAATGGTCAAGGAAATGTGGTAATATGTTTTTAAGAATACTGCATTTATCAATGTATTACTTGAATGAAAAATGTGTTGACTTGTTTTCTAAGATAGATGTGCAACATTTTGTTGTTGTGATAAGTATTATACCAGCCTATAAGCAGACACATTCAACTTCAGTGTGTCTATAGCAAAATTAGAAGAATGTATAGGGGAAAGCAGGGATGACAAATAGAAGTACAGGGGCTTAGGCATTGAGGGGTTCAATGGGGGGAAAAGGGGAATTTACATTTGTTATGTAATGTTAATAAAGCATATCGCCCCTGTGCACGAAGGTGTAGTGAGGCATGCGTGGGGGGTGCTATGTCCCAAAGTTATCTAGGCATGCTACAGAGGAAGCAGGAGTTCATCACTAAATGTGTACAGTGAGACTTAAACATGTGTCTTAATTTTCTTTCTGAACACCATTAGGATATTTATAAATTGTGTATCATCAGGAAGAGAGTTGCTGTCGCTGGACCAAGAATCATAGGGCCTCATCAAAAGTCCGGCAAAACCCTTAAAAGTGGTGGTATCGGAAATATCACTGCCACTACTGCTCCTCCGGATCATGAGCTGGTGCAAATACAGCGGACTTTAAAATCAGCCGGCGCTATCACAGCTGGCACAATAACATCCGGTGCTATTACAGCCGGCCACATGAGGCGAAAACACAGCCACATCACAAGTCTATGTATGGTGGCATTAGTGCTGAAAACCAGCACTAATACTGCTGAAAAGATGCACAGTTACCAGGAGATAAATGAACACGGGTGCCTGAAATGAACACGGGTGCCTGAAATGAAGCTACAGGTGATCCCAATCCACCCCAGAGGATTACATAAGGCACACCCCTTCCCCAAACACTGTTTCCAACACCATGCTACCACTATCCAATGTGAGCTGAGACAGTGATGGGCCTGCATCCTCCCCCTCGTCTGATGCCTCTGGCGATGCGTGAGTGCCTGTAGGAGACATAGGAAATGTTGTCAGGTATGGTTTCCCCACGTGTGTTGGCATGCAAGGCACAATTGCTATGGTACAGAGTGTGACCCCACACATATGGGCAAATGGGCTTGGTGGGTCTTGGTGAGTTGCTTGTAACAAATGGTGTGTGACCCATGGCCTTCTGGTCTTTGGCCTGTGTGTGGGTAGGGCAGGGTGCCCATGCTGGGACAGTTTAGGTCTGGCATGCATGCTTGTGTTCTTTCATGGCCCCACATCCCCTCCCCGGCTGGCACTGACATGGGAGTGTGGTTTAGTCCATGGCAATGTAATGGCTCTATGGGGCACTGCTGTGCAGCCAGCAGAGCTGCACTGTGGTGCACATTGATTGGCAGCCTGGGCACATGTCGGTGTGAGGGATGTGTACATACCTATGGCTTGTCTGCCTTGCCAACAACATGCTGGTGTAACATCTGCACAGTGTTGTGGTCACTCAAGCACCTCAGTGCCACTGGCACAGGGTGTGCCAGTAGAGGTGTGGTGCCCATGGCATTAGTCTGGTTCACTTGCCTGACCTTCCCGCTGCTGTGACCCTCAGGGGTGCCCTTGGTGTCCTGCCCCATGGCTGATGTGGAGGGTGGCTGATGTGCCACCCCGTCACTTGGCCCTGTTGGCATACCCAGCTTCTGGGTCTGCTGACTTGTGTTCCTGTTAACTGGGGCATCTCATGCTGGGCTTTCATTTGTGCATGCATTTGTGTTGGGGGGTTGACTCACCTCCTGCCTCCTGGCTGCTGGCACCCACCTCCGCACTGCCGACTCACTCTATCCTTTCAAAGACCAGCAGTGTGCTGCATTTCTCCTCCCATGTCTTGAGGACCAGTGGCTTTACAGTGCCTCCTCCAGTCGCCAGGGACAGTGTTAGAACAGCAGCCCTTGCACCCTGACCCTCAGGTCGTTCCACCGCTTGCGGCAGTCCTCTCTAGCAGGGTGTACGCTGGATACTGCCCTGTAGTCTTGCATTTGCGACTGCCATAGAGTTCTTCAGAGTGTGAAATTACATCATCTGTGAGGACCAGCAGCTCACCCTTGCTAAACTTAGTTTTGTGCAGGTGATATTCGGCCACCTTGCCTCTTATTCTCTCCTGAGACATGTTTGCTGCTTACCAGAACTGGATGTCTGCAGGAAGTGGAGATATTTCATGGATTGTGTTTTTGATAGTGGCCGCCATTTTAGCGCTGATGCAATTTCCGCCTGCGCAATTAGTGCCGGCGCTAATAGCGTGGGGATCGGCGGCTGCACTGCTATTAGTGCCACTTTCTCAGCAGTAGCCCTTATTTTGTTGCAGTTACCGCCAGGCGCTAATAACATTACCGCCGGTGTCCGGGGCATGTACACACCAGGTTGTTATGCAGCACTAATTCTGCTGCTCGACCCAGCAGCAATGCTATTAGCACCCAATGGTTATTGCTCTGGATTACCGCCAGACTTGTGTTGAGGCCCATAATCTTTCAGCCACATACAGATGCATTACATTAAGGGCCTCATCATGAGTTGGGCGGTATCCCGGCTGTAATAGCATCCAACTGTAATAGCGTTAGCGCTCACCGGTCCGGCGGTATTACCCCTGGATAACGGGTTGGGTGTTAACGGTAAATCCCCATTGGTCCATTGGATCCAATGGGGAATTTTTGGTGCTAATACACTAATACAGCGCCAGCAGTAATACAGGCCGCTAAATGGGATTTTCACCTCCAGAAAAAGCTGTTGGTAGAACAGCCCATTTAGCGACCACCTCATGATAGGGTCAGCCCTTAAATACAGCAGTAATACTGTTACTGCAACATTTAAGGGTTATAGTCCAACTTGTGGTGAGTCCCTAAGTGTTATTCCCAATTTGCATTTAACCTATTCAGTTCTAACTGTACAAGTGATCGCAAAATCACACTAGAGGCAATGGAGCAGGATCTACTGTGTCATATGCTACTGATGAATCGAGGATGACCAGAGAAACTGATCAGCGGCTTAAGTCACTCTTCTCTGATGATGAGTCTTGACTCTGTTCCTCTCGCAGATCTCAATGGCCACCACACGGACCACACCAAACCAGCCCTTAAACATCTCTAACACACATATATTGATGATATAAACACCACCTCACACAAATGCACACAAACACGAAACCACTCAGCCAAGGGAGAAAACACGACCCAGACAAAAAGGCAAATGATGACTTCAAAACAATAGTATTTAAATGTTGCATAGATTGGTTATGTCCCCTTACTGCGACATAGTGTAACCCAAGTACAGAATTATATATTTTACGTGCCAGAAGTACTTGCCAAAAGGGAGGCCTTTGCAAACAAATGACAATTTAAAAACAATACTTTTGAAAACATATGCAAAAACAATACAAATTAAGTTACAACTGTAAACAAATACATGCCTTTTTGACTTCATTTTGATAATATTAAATAATTTGTGTCAAAACCTCTCAAGTCCCTATTGGTATTTGTAAAAATGGTCTTGTATAATGCAACTTCTGCAGTCACTTAGTGCATGGGCATGTAGACAAGGTGAAGCGCTGCAGAGTTAGGGGGAGGGAAGAAAGCAGCAGGTGCTGTTTTTAGTTTTTTTTTTACAGGACAGTGCAGAGAGAGCCCATCATGTTTCTGTGGTGGTTGGTGTGGTGGTGAGATTGCTAAAAGTCATTAGGCTGCATTGTGCATGAGGAGTTGTGTATATATTGTAAGGCGTCAAAAAGTTGAAAAACGGAGTTGTTTTTTTGAAGGTGTAGGTGAAAATACATTTTCCGATTTTATTGATTAGGCTTGTGAGATTATTTTTGTTCATCATACATTTCTTTTCTGATGATTGTTGGATATCTGTAAACTGGGGGTTCGTGAAAAGTCCTGTGCATGCAATTGATGGACTAAACCTACCAGGTAGGGTTTCGGTCAGTAGGCAAGTGAGCAGTCATGTACTGATGACAGGGGAGGGGCTTGAATTCCGATGTCCATTGTGGAGGATGTGTGCTGCTATATGTTGTGGTCATTTTAGGCTAATCCTGTGCTGTTTAGGGTGCTGATGTCTCATGTCCGCAATGGGGGGCATGCTTGCAAGACTGACCCAAGTGAGTCATGCCTCAAGAGTGCTCTTGTTCTTATGTTGCATTCAGATGGGTTTAGGGCACATGGATAAGATGGACCTGATTGAGTCTGGTCTACAGCCTTCTATTATTTGTAATGTGTTTAGGTGGATCTAACCAGCAAACCAAGTCAAAACTTTATTTTGGAAGACAAACTGAGTTAAAGCATTGTACAGTGAACACATCCATATAAAATGCATAAAACATGTCTAAGTCCAAATTAATTTACAATAAGAAATACTATATTTGACATTCTACTAAATGTGCCTCTGTAAAAAAAAATACAATATTTAATATTCATCTAAAAATGTCTCTGAACTTATTACTTAATAATAATAAAATTACCTAAAACATATATACTTCTCATCCCTCTGCTCTCAAGGATTGGTATACCTGTGTGGTAAAAATGCAAGTTCAGCACGGTAAAAAGGGGCACACTTATCAGCTGCGGGAGTAGCACTCTGAATGGGACACGGAGGGGGCTACACAGTAATTTGAACTAGGCTGGCAGGTGCCCTAAAATAACAGCATTTCACAAATAGTACTATTTCATGTGAAAGAAACATAGATAATAAAGATAATAAAGATCGATCACAGGTAAGTAAGTATATACATTTTAGCATTAGGCTAAGGCATGGCAAATAGGCCACAAAACAGGCTTTTCAGAAACAAATGCTTGTTTCATACATTTGTTTAGAAGCTGCAGCTGCTCGTAGCACATTGCAAATCCCACGATCCCAGGATCGCACGATAGGAAGCAAACAATCTTTGTTACTTTCGTGGTCATAGAGCAGAGCTCCTGGGTGCCGCGGAAATGCAATCAATGCACAATCATTTTATAATTCGCCATATTAATTTACGTAGCCTGATCTACTGACGGTTTCTGGAAGGCCATGGTGGTTTTAAATTGCCCTGAGTACATTTCTGCCTGGGAGGAAGGTCAAAGAGTTCGTAAAGTGCAACATTAACACAGTAACTTGTTCTTGGTTCTAGGCTCTGGCAGTGCTATGGTCGAAGACTTTCTCATAAGAACGTAGATGAGAGGACCCTGACAGATGAACAAAGATTTGCTGGTCATCTCAAATGTTTCAATGAATTGGCACTATGATGTGGGATTTGGGGGTTGGCTTATGATGTCACAAGAGGAAGCTAGGGGTGGTGTGGTAAGGTTTGTGGGACCCAGTCATAGAAGATAATGTATGCCCTTGTATAGGGGTATGAAATGTTTTACCAATTAGCTTTTTTTGGCGAGACATGTTAATGCTGCAAAGTGATTGATGATAATTATTTTAGGTGATTATAAAAGCTCTTGATTTAGGGGTGTTTCTTTGACAGTGCCTTTTCATGCAGTTCTGTTCTGTGTTCTATTTGAACATTGCTGTCCCAGCTGCATCCGGCGCCCCAAATAAAACTGTTAATTCTTGCATGGCCTATTTGTTTGACTACTTTTGAAATTCTTTACTGGTGAGTTCCGAGGCAACTCCCTGAACCTTTTTTGGAGGCCCCAGCGAGATTTATCAGCTCTTCTGGCCAGGTGTTGGGATTCCAGCTGTACCCCCGGAGGAGTTCGGGATAGCGTTTCTGACCAGTCCGAAGAGCTCAAATATCGAGGAAGCCTGCAGATGTCGAATTCCCAAAGGCCCACCTGGTCACAGCGCTGTCTTCATTCTGAAGGGGTACTGGCCTTTAAAGTTAGACTCTGAGGTCGAGAAGATTAGATTTCTCCTAAAAAGATATGTGAGTATACCCATGCATGAATGCGCAGAAAGCGGGAGGGATTATTATTATGGTCTATAGAACCCATTCTCAATAGGTGCAGGGTGATTGGCCATAGTAGTCTTAGATTTTAGGTCCATTTATCCTTTAGGGAATAGGTGTGGCACATCTGCATTAGAGCAGATGGTTGATTAAGAAGTGACGCACCTTGTTAGATAAGAGTTGTGTGTAGTGCAGACAATTGGTATAGTTGCACCATTTTTTATATTCTATGGGTTGAAGAGTTTGAACAAGAGAAGAAAAAAAAGAAAAAACATATGCGCTGGCATTTTTGTGAGTAGTAGCAGTTTATCGTGATAAAGTGGAAGTTGTTGCATTTTTTTTGTTATTGTGGCTATGGAAATTACGTAAAGGGCCAGAGCCGTACTAACATGTGAATATTGAAAGAACTGTGCAGCGCATGCAGGGGCACGATCGAACAAAGGGAGGAGCAACCACATTCTCAATATACTAACATATGACCATGTTGTTAAGGTGGTGAGCCTGTCGAGAGGGCCAATTGTGTACTAATCAAAACTAACAAGAAGGGCCTGTGGAGAAAGCCATTGGGTGTGAAGAGTGTGAAAGGTTGTGGCCTCTGTAGAAGGCCAGTGTGAACAAGTTAAGTTGAAGGAGTTCAAAGGGTAAGTATGAGAGTGAATGGCTGTGTCTGAGTAGGAGTGGGGGTAAGTATAACAGGAAAAATGATTAGGAGGGATGAAAGAGTAAAAGCAGGAGGGGAAAGTATTTTTTTAAATGAAAAAAAACATGTTGTTTGAGTAGATGGATGCACCTCTTCATCATATGTGTCAAAAATATTGTGAGAAAATCATGGATTAGCATTTCCAGTGGGTAAATGACTCAGTGGGGAAGTGTTATCAGGAATGGCCCGGGAGGGGACATTCAATAAAAGTATTATCGACAGTATGTACTCATGCCCGTCGGCTACCTATAAAGTAGCCAAGAGGCAGGACATTTTAGGACTCTGGAATCTGTACTAAGCAGCTAAAATAGAAACAGAGATGGGAGAAGGGGAGGCGGAGAAGGAGAATGTGCCACCCCCTCCCAATGCAATGTAGACACTGTTGAAACCTGCTGCAGGATATACAAATACTAGGTGAGTATCTCAAGATAAGGAGGGAATGAACAAAAAGAAAGATGAGTACAAAACCAACACTTAGAATAAGGATGAGAAGGGGAAAGACATTTTTCATGGACATTAAAAAGATCACAAAACAGCAACTTGACTCAGTGTTCAGAGAATCAGGAAAAGCAATGGAAATGGCGATAGAGAAAAAAGGGAAGGAACAAGGAAATTCAGCAGATGAGCGGTGAGTGACAGCAGGACGCATAACATTTAAAATTGATAACTGGGGACACAACTTGGACGACGGTGAACTAGATACGACAGAGGGTGATTGCACTGTATCAGATTGGGAGGACAGCAGCGATAGCGACCATAGTGATGACAAATTCGACACATGCGATTTAACAAATGTGAGCAGGGGAAGGAAGCAAAATGAAAGGTAAGAAGAGGAAAGAGATGAATCATCAGGGGACTGTGGAAATAGGCTTCAAAGTAGGAAGATAAGAATAGCAGCAGCGCAAAGACAACGGCGAGGGAATAAACCCAGAGTGCGGACACAGATGCCGCTTTTGCATAAAGCAAAACGAGAGGTGTATTACGTATCTTGGCAGACAATGGACAGAGATAATTTGGTCTACAGTTCACCTTCACTAATGAAGGGAGCGAGTAAGTGGATTTATGTTTTTGAGAAGGAGACACCAATGATTCCGCTGGCCACAGGAGACATTAAGAATTTATTGGACATATTGGTTGGGGAGCGAAGTGACAAAATTTGGCAACAAGCGGGGTATGCAGGGGCAAAATTAAATTCTAACATACATGATGGAGCACCCTTTAACAATTATCAAGCACACTTGTGGAAAGTTCTGACAGAGCTGTATCCATAAACATCAGATATGGGGTTAATATTAGCACGTAAAAGGAAATGAAGCCAGATGAGGACCCAGTAGAGTATATAAGGTCCATACAGGAGATGTGGACACAGGAAAATAAACAGTCCTGGGATGACAAAATACCTTTGTTATATGGCAATTTAATGAGGGGACTCCCAGCGGATGTGCAGGTTTCCCTATGAAAAGCTAGTTGGGATAGAAGCCAAAGGATGGCCTGAGATACAGGCAACTATTGTGCACTATTGCAAATGAAAGCAAGAGAAAGATAAGGAGATAGCAGACAACGTGGTAAAAGCAGAAATGAATGGGTTGCTAAAATAATCATGTAAGGACCAGTGCTCACAGGACTAGCTGCTGTCCTAGTAGCAGTGGTAACACAGCAAGGAGGATACATGCAAGCATCATATAATCAGCAGTGGGGGGCGTTACAAATGCAAAAACATCCTGCGTTTACAAACACACAACAGCCAGGGTTTTCATATGTGGGAGGAGTAAACAATTACAGACGACATTACCAGACAGGAAGACGATATTATCCAAGAGGAAGGGGTTGGGGGCACAGTGGTATGGGTCCATGGTTTGGAGGTGAATGTTTTGCCTGCAGCAATTTTGGTAATTGTTCCCGAACATGCCCCCTAATTGCACAAACAGGGCAGCAAGGAGTGCAGCAAATGCAGGCATATATGCAGGCGCAGACACCCCAACAGAGGCAAGTGATACCACAGAAGCAACTGCAATTGCGGCCCGCATAGGTTATAACAGCCCAGGGACAAGCTCAAGTGCAAGGTGGGGAGATGGCAGGAATGCAAGGTACATTGAGCATACTTCAAGCACAGACAAAGGTATACATAAAAGTAATGTTACTGGGACAGAATACAGTGCCCCAATACAAAGAAGTTACAGTGGTGGGCGGCAATCCTTTTGCGTCTTCTGCAAACACATTTTCCCAATAGGGGTACCCACAGGAAGTGCAAGTGTGTCATGTTCTAGCAGTAACGGAAGATCCAGAAGAGGAGCCCAAGGTAGCATTTCAAAGAGGACAGAGGGGAATTTCCTTTCTCATAGATACTACAGTGACCACATCATGTATAAAAGAAGAGCGATTCCCATTATCCAACAAAGATTTTGACAGACAAGTCTTTTCAAGGACAATTTGGAAGGTTTCTCTAACTAAAGATTTGCCATTAACAATAGGGATGCAGCATATCGTAGCACCATTTTTGTATTCGAAAGACATATGTATCAACATTCTAGGAAGAGATTTACTAAGCAAAATGAATGCCACAATTTCATTTTCAGAGAAAGAGATAGTGTGCACCACACCTGGGATGTACCCAGCCAGGGTAGCTGTGTTGATACAGGCATACAGTGCACACAGCACAATGAGAGAGATAGCTACACACACGCACACAGAGGTTTTCGTATGGGGTGCAGTTGCTGCTGGGATGGATACCAGGAATTGAAGGAAATGTGTTCTGATTGCTTAATGAATTTCTGTTCAGGACGCGGTGCTCCTCCACCACTACTTCAGGCATATGTACACTTCTCTATGTAGACGAAATAGTGGTTATAAAATACATAATTATATTGGTTGCTACTGATGATGACAACATGGAGCGGCGATCAATATTGTGCATCAATCACACCCTGACACTGACAGGAATAACAGACTCAGAGTTGTTCACTACAAAAGACGATGAGGAGGGATAGGTAGTGTATGAACTGAGCATACCATGTCCAGTGCACATAAAAGAAAGAGCAGTTTCTCAGATGGCACAATTGATGAAGAAATAAATACAATACTTGCAGGAGGATCTGGAGAAGGTCCCAAAGGTCCTATTGACAAAAGGACCCCATGATGTGGCCATACTAAAAGGGGTAGGGGCAGTACACATTAAAATAAAAGAAGGAACTCTGTTACCATGATTAAAACAATACCCCCCTCTCGAGAAGCAGCCAAAGGAATGTATGAGACATTGGATGACCTGTGGCAACAAGGTATACTATCCAGGAATCCACATCACCTTGCAATACGGCTATATATCCTATCAAAAAAAGGAAAGGGAGGGGCGTGGCATTTCATACAGGATGTATGCCCCCCTTAATAACCTTATCAAGGCAGAATTACCATTAGTTCCAAATCCCATGACAATGTTTACAGCGTTCCATCAAAAGGCACACTACTTCCTAGTTGTAGATTTGAAAAATGCCCTTTCTCAATTTTACCTGCACCCAGACTCCAGGTTTCTCACTGCATTTACCTTTCACAGGACAAGATTCAAACATAAAGAATTCCGGAAGGGTACTGTGTGGGACCCAGTACATTTAAAAGAGTAATACAAATGGATTTGAGCAATTTACAGGTTGCAAGTACACTAATACAATACGTGGATGGCATTTTGGTGTGTTGCATGATTGAAGAGGAATGCAGAAGGGACTCAATGACACTACTGACATTGCTAGCTGACAGAGAATACAAAGCGGACAAAGACAAATTGAAATATTGTCAAAAAGATAGATGTAATTTACTTGGGCCATATTGTGTCAGCAGATGAGAGAAAAATAACACCAGAGAGAGTTGAGGCAATACATAAAATGCCCAGACCAAAGACAGTAAAAGAAATGCAACAGTTTCTAGGGTTAGGTAACTATTGCAGGGCATGGGTTTTCTATTACTCCACTCACAACATGCCATTACTGCAAGCACTAAAAGAAGCTCAGAAAAACAAAAGCAACATACAACTGAAATGAGTGAAAATGTTGACGAACTCAAACACGAGTTAGCGCATGCACTAGTATTGGCTGCACCCAATTACAAAGAGAAGTTTCAAATTTGTCCCATTCAGACCATAAGGTAATGACAGCTGTACTGGCACAAAAGAAGGGGCAGGGACACAAGCCACTGGCTTGTTACAGTGGGTCACTAGATTTAGTAATGCAGGGACACTTCCCATGTGAGCAGGTACTTGCTGCTCCTGCATCTGCAATTGAGATATTTTCCGCATTTACAATGAGGTGCCCAGTAATTTTGTACATGGGAATGCACTGTTCACAATAGAAGAAAGGACCAAATCAACATTGATAACTAAGAGATCTTCAGGGTACGAAGTAATATAGACAAACACTGCAATAAAGGTGGTATCGTGCAGAACAGCAGAATTCATTGCAGAAAAAATTAGGAAGATTACATACATGATTGCGTGGCATGCATAAATAGGAGTAAAGGTAACCCTCTGGTAAAAGAAGAAGTGTTTAAAAGGGGGGGCATGATTTTTATTGATGGAAGCTCAAGTATCGACCAAAGTAAAGGACAAAGGCATTCTGGTTCGGCAGTAGTGGGACACAAACACGGAATACAAAAGGAAGGGGAGCTTATAATGTACTCACAAACACGATTGCCAGCACACTACTGTGCGCAAGCAGCAGTATTACTGTCAATAGTTGAGGCACTAGATATGTCAGAGGGTCAAGCAGTTAACATCTTTTGCGACTCTGCATATGTAACATCTACTGGGCAATCAGGACTGGCAAAGTTGGAAAGGAGAGGGTTCAAAAGAAGTGATGGCACACCAGTGCAGCATGCAGCACTGTTGACTACATTATTTGAAGTGTTACCACTCCCAGTAGAATTAGCTTTAATAAAGTGCAAGGTCTGCCCAGGAGGGCAAGATTTAATTTCATTGGGTAACAAAAACACAGACAAAGCAGCAAAAGAAGCAGCATATCTGCCAGAAGGGACACATGTGCGAATCCCTGGTGAAGGAGAAAACATACGTCTTATGGCATTGATAAAAGAGGCATTGCCTGAAAATTGTAATACAACTCCAATATTGCAAATAATACAACTGCAGGGAGAAGCACCATATGATGAAAAAGAATCATGGAAGAAAAGAGGATGTTCTTTGTCCCCAACATACTTAATTTGGTGGCATGATAGCACAGGCAATGTGGTAGTGCAAAAAAAGTTGTTGAAAATAGCATTAGAATAGCTTCACAACCCTGCCTATGTATTGAAAGGCCATGTAGCTCCGGGCATAAGTGAAGACTTGTTTGTGAATTTGAACAACTGAATGACTTGCTAACAATTCCTACCAGATCACGCTTTAAGAGTAGTATGTGGAACATTGCCATGACCGGGGGGACTCTTCCGGCACTTGCATATCTGTGAAACTAGAAAACAATGGTGCATTGTGTTACTGCAGTGCATTGAGAAACTACAGCAAAATTGCTATGCTGTGGGACAAACAAACAAACCATGAAAAGAGACACAAAATAACACAGAAAAAGAAGACTCAGAGAAACACAGAGATCAGTTCAATTCGAAACATAATACACTTTATTCATGCCTTGCATTGTATGATAAAACCACTGCAAATTACTACATAAGCAAGAAAATCTGCAACCTCTAAGCATAAGTGCAACTGCCCCAGCCCCTCCGGCTTCTCCTAGCAATGCTCTCAGACCAGCTGAGCCTAACCTACTACTCTCCCTAGCATTAGCAAATAGCAAACATAGCATTTCCCTGTCCCCACACAGCTCTCTAAACCCCTAATGAGACAACTCCTCTTCCCCACTACCTTAGCTCTAGCAGCAGCTCCAGAGCCACACACATCAGACTCTACTCCCCTCTAATCTGGTGAATGGGGATCTCCTTCTACCACCTCCCACTGTCAGCCTGCAAGACTCAGAGGGCCTGAGTCCTCTGCGAATGTCCCCTCATGCAGTGTGCTTGCAGCGTCTCCCTGCAGTATACTAAAGGCTAACAGGACAGCTACTGTTTATACATTTCAGTGACACAAATGGCAGTGTGCATAATACATACAATTTCACCAGCATAGCATTTCTCTTGAAAGAGGGCATGTCTATCTACATGCATGAACATTAGTTCACAGTGACATTTCTACATTTCTACATAAGGACAGGACAAGCATATCATGTCTTTCACTCTAGGCATGGAGTCAATTCATTTGCAAAACCCAAAACAATTGTTCTCCTTCAGCTAATACATTCCATTCTCAAACCGAAAAACACATCCTTCCCACTCTCTGCAGCCAAGGCCATCTTCATGTCTGTGCCAAACAGCACTGGTTGTCTGCCAAAAACAGTTGTTTATCATAACAATTTACACTGTGCGAAAACAATCTACGCGCACAGAAAAGCTGTTTCAGAATGGACAGAGAGAGAGCAGCTCATTTCTCTAGCACCTAAAAGCACTTCCCATTGCTATACTAAAATGACAAGTGTACAATTGTATATAAATGCATGGAATCATAATGGCTTAAGCAAACCCATAGTGTAAATATGGCTTATTTCTAGTAAAATGCATACACGAATACATGGCCAATGGATGATTTAATAGATGAATTACTCACATGATAACTACCATAGGAAAATGTGGACTAACATATATACTATGTCGATATGCAAGATAGGTGTACCTCTTACAGATGCATGCTTGTAGTGATGTGTCCGGTCACACGTTGGCTTAAGGCTGGTTCCTGTGCCCATGATGATACCAGTTCAGTGGCATCATTCTTGGTGAGGAGGTGTTCTCAAGGTGGGGGATCCCAAATGAAATTTGCTCTGACAATGGTCAGCATTTTGCAAACAAGTTAAAGACATGACGACCCTCCTGGGGATAAGGCACAAATTGTGCATGGTTTATCACCCACAAACCAACGGTTTGGTTGAGAAGATGAATGGCCTATTAAAAATGCACCTTGCAAAGCTAACGCAAACGCTTGGAAAATCTTGGTTGCACTGCTTACCTCTTGCACTTTTTGCTTTGCGCAATTCACCTGGAGGTGATCATCATCTCACTCCACATGAGATTGTTACAGGTCAGAGAATGCACACACCTATACCTCCATCACTTACAATCTCTGATGCCAATTCCTCTGCTAGCATTCTGTGGGGAGAGTTTCATATGTATCTCACAGAACTCACAGAACTTACAATCTAGCTTCAATAGAAATCCCTGCAGACAAGGCCGAGAGCTCGGGCATAGCAATCATGTGATCAAGGAGGACAGTTTCCGAAAGCAGCACTTCTCTATCCAGACGACAGTGTATACATAAAAAATCAAATCAGGAAGTGGAAAGATGAATGTTTTACCAGTGACCACACAGTGACGTATGCAACACCCACAGCTATGAAGATTGGGGGACACCGAGGATGGATTCACATCGCCAATGTGTTCAAAGACAAGAGCACCACCTCCCATTGAGAAGAGGAGCAGAGCACATCATAATGGGAAGTATTTGCGACCTTCATTAACCTTTCTTTCAGAAACACAACGTTATAAAAAACCTTCAAAGGAGTGAGGAGAGAGTGTTTATAAAGACAGTGCTGTTATGAACAGACAGCAAAAATATTAGTTTTTCTGGAGCGAGATAACATTAACATGCACTAGTAATATGTTTATTTTATTTGATTTTGAAATTAAAAACCGGTACACATCTGAATTACAATGTGAATAGAGGACAAAGTTATATAATGGATGGAGAGAGTTTTCATCATGACACTGAGAAAGGGCAAAGTTTATCATCTGGTAACATCTGATACACTGAAATGTTTTACGAGTAGGAAGGAAATGTTTGAATGGCACATGCTACATCTGCTCACTCATCCCACATGTAATAGGGGCATGCACACTCTTCCTACCTATGAGGAAGCAGGATGCCTAATGCAGCTATCCTTTGCAAAACTAGGGGTTTATTCCAAGGAGTGAGTGTCACAGTCCAGTGTCTGTTAACTATGTGAAACTCAACCAAATTGAAGGTTTTAAAGGGGGAGCTGAAAATAAGTGAACACAAAACATTACAGTGCATAAATAAGGAAGGGCAATGCATTCCCTGGTGTCACACAAGACCACTAATGAGAATAAAAGGGGCAGTGTCGTATGGTGACCAGTGGGAGGGGAGAATAATGGAATGTTTTGCTGAAGGGTTGGTGGGAATGAACAAAGCTTGGCAGCCAAAGTGAATGGAAGTTGTAAAGCAATTTGGGGGAAATATGTGCATGCATTGACCTGGTTAAATGAAAAACACCAACCAGTTTACATAAAGAGCTTTACACAATTCCCTCTCTGTTTCAGGTCCAGTGAGTCTATCCATCTTGGGACTAATACTGGCTGTGCCAAGGTGATGAAGAGTGCGGCGCTGATGCAGGGGTCAGCGGCTATCATGGATGTGTGGTGGGCCGGTGGATTGAGGCCTTACGCCCAGCTTCTGCCTGATTGGAGTGGGAATTGTGCAATAATCACTTTCACACAGCCCTTCCCTGGTGGTGCCTCAAAACAGTAGTGCCATGGAACTTGTGCTAAAAGAAAGTGTGGTGCAGCAAAGTGAGAAGCAAAAAACGCAAAGCACAAAGAGGAGAGAGAGCAAATATTGGTCCGAAAAGAGTGCTGGAAATGTGGCTGCTATCCCTGATGAATTTTGTTGTTCTCCAAGGCTGCTACTTTCTTTACATCACTGTTGCTTCCAGGTGTACAGGCTGCAGCCAATGCAAAGTGGATTCAGCTTACATGTTATGAGCTGCTGCAATTGGCCAATTCAACAACAAAAGGGAGAATTGCAATAAAGGAAGAGTTGAGGGCACTATGTTTGGTGGCTCTCCAAAACCGTTATGTTTTGGCCTTCTAACTGCCATAGAAGGTGGAGTGTGTGGCAAGTTTGCGAGCAGCTGTTGCACCATAATACCTTCTGGAGATGCCTTGAATGGAACATTGAAAGCAGCCCTAAGTGAAATACAGAAACTCCACGAAAACATTGGGGAACATTTAGAGGATGATATTGATGATTGGGTAAGAAAAAACTAGGATTTAGAAAACTAGGAGCAATTTGGCATCTCATATCTTAAGGATGGACAGGTGTGTATATGTGTGGGGGACTCATTGGATGGTTGGGAAGAAGCTGAGTGTGATTAGAAAAGCTATTGTAGAGAAACAGCAGAATGCCTCTGCAGGAAGTCCCGCTCCTATTCTGCCTATATGTTGGAAACCAGAAATTGCGACATGTGCAAAACCATTAATGGTGCTGATTACACGAAAAGCCTTTGAGACAAGGTATCCACTGAGAAAACCCTATGTGATGTATCCCCGAAGAGATGATGGTCTCCTGAGTGAGACCCTCGATGAAGATGTGAAAAAGAGAGGCTGGCGACGTTACAAGAAATGAGCGTGATGCACTGAGAAGGATGACTGAAGAAGAGAATGCATAGAGTTTATAGAATCTCATGGCAAAGTAAAGAATTGAGAAAACGTTCATGAGCGGAATGAAGATTGCACTGCAGAACATGCAAGCCGTTCTACAACTGTACAGATGCCGTAACACAAGTAGACTAGGAAATCATGAAGGCTGGCTATATGTAGTGAATAGACTGCAGGCGGTGCCGCCAATATATACATGTATGTAGAAACTGGACATTCAATGCCACAATTTTAGTAAGCTCAACCTGTGGAGAAAGGGAAATTGATAGCTGAGTGTGTGTCGCTGCAGAAATAAGCCAAGGCTCGAAGATGGACCAAAGGAAGACAGTTTGGCCTGCTGTCAAAGGCTAAGCCAACCAAAACTGGTCATCAGTCCTTGAAGAACAGTGAATGTGAGACACTGTGGTATCACTTGTTAAGTTGTTCTGAGTTCCAAGGTTCTTTAGTCAAGATAATTAAATGCTATACAATGGGCTGATTCACGGTCTCCTGTCACGTGTGTCCAGGATGGAAATAGAAGTGGGCATGTAGACCTGAACATTGGTAAGAACATACTCACACTTCCTTATATTCACAGAGAAGAAAAGCAACTACAGGGCCAAGTTCAAAGACAATCTGAATGGCAGAAGACATGAGCAATAAGAGATGTTAGGCTAATTGGGTGGGGAGGTACGGTCAAGTCCACACACCAGCACCTGGGGTACCAGCTTACATGCTGCTAGATAATTGAGTGTTCCAGAAGGGTACAAGCGTTCCAACCAATTGTGGAGGGCCATATAACGAAGGGCCTTATAGTTTGAGAGCCAATGATGTATTGTGTTTCTAATAACTGTTGAAGATGACTTGCACTAAGGGAGGGCATAAGTTGCCCACCTGACTATAGAGACCCAATCACAGTCCAATCCCTTATATAAAGTATACTTAGATACTCTCCTTAGTCCTATCACAATCCTGCCTAGGTTTTCTTAGCTTTTTACATAGCATGACGTCACGAATGACAAGTTTTTGCTAGACAAGTACTGTTTTTTTATGAGACCATGCTGTGCAATGCCCATTGATGTCTGTTGTAACTCCCTGTTTTAGATGATTGAAAATAAAACAGATAATTTGCCAAGTTCCTGAGTTGGTCTTCTTATTGATGTAAGAGTTATTCTGCATCCTGTCCATCATACAATGTGTTACCTTAATTAAAAGGACCATAAGGGTTCAATATGGATTAATAAAAAGAGAATAGCTGAAAAGGAATGGGGATGGGAAAAAGAGTTAGTTATTGATAGATCAATTAAAGGGGGGAATATTGTGGTAAAAATGCAAGTTCTGCACGGTAAAAATGCATGAGCTGCGGGAGTAGCACTCTGAATGGGACGGTGAGGGGGCTTCCTTGATAGCCACACAGTAATTTGAACTAGGTTGGAGAATGCCCTAAAATAACAGTATTTCACAAATAGTAGTATGATATGATGATATGATATGATATGATATGGCATTTATAACGCACCTATACACAAGTGTTTCGAGGCGCGACAAGGTAAGGGAGGGGGAACAGAGGGAAGACAGACAACGATCCGACTAGGCCAGGTGTCATTCAGATCGCGCAAGGGCATGTGAAGTGGGAAAAGGAAAAGTTAAGGGGAAAGGAGAGGGGAAAGTGCAGTTCATAGGAAATTAGAATAAATAAGATAAATAAAGCGGCCAGAGCAGACATAAGTGCTGGTAGGGGGACTGTAGGGATACAGAATAACAGTCACCAGGTGCAGAGGTTGCCATGGAGGCAGTGCAGGTTTGCAATTGGCGGGGCCTGGGCCCAATAAAAAAAGGGTGGCCAGGTAACCAGTTCCGTTTCAACCAGGAATTTAGCAGGGGAGAGGGGGAGAAAAAGCAGAAGCTAAGAGGACAGTTTTGAGGTGCTTCCGGAAGCAGAGATGGTTCTCCTCAAGTTTCAGGGAGGCAGGAAGGCTGTTCCAGAGGGAGGCCCCTGCCGAAGAGAGAGATCTACCACCAATTGGTTGCTTGGAGAAGCGACTGACCCTGAGGGAGTTGGAGGCGGATGAGCGAAGAGCTTGAGACGGAAGATATTTGGGAAGAGAGAGTTGAAGGTATTGCGGCCCCAGACCCAAGAAGGCCTTGTGGACAATGCAGAGGGTTTTGAGCTTAATCCTCACAGCCACTGGGAGCCAGTGCAGTGATTTCAGTCCTGGAGAAATACGATCCCTGGGCTTGAGGCCAAGGACAAGTCTCACAGTCCTGTTCTGAATAAGTTGCAGGGGCGGAGAGTAGAGGCAGGCAGATTTAGATAGAGACTGTTGCAATAGTCCAGCCTAGATAGAACCAGGTCTTCTGGGGGAAGGAGAGGAAAGGAAGAATACCTCTGAGAAGGTGTAGTTGGTAGTGTGACTTCTTAGAGACGTCGCATATGTGAGGAGAGAAGGAAAGTGTGGAGTCGAAGATGACCCCGAGGCCGGTCAGAGAGCTGCAGGGAAGGAGGGAGTGTGTGTGCCAATGAGTAAAATCTCAGTCTTACTGGCATTAAGGCAGAGGTCATTGGTGGCACACCACTTCTGGATAGCAGACATACAGTCATAGATGAGGGAAGGAGAGGAGGAGGCCGAGGGTAGCCTGAAAATGAGCTGGGTATCATTCACATAGCACTGAAAATTGGGTCAGAGAGTGGCGACGCGGTGGGCTAGGAGTGCCTGGTATTGGTTGAACAGCCAGGGAGAGAAGTTAGAGGGGGACACCACAGGTAGAGAAAAAGATATCGGAGAGGAAGGAACCAAGTTGGACCTGGGAGGGTCGGTCGGAGAGGAAAGAGGCCAGCCACGCCGGAGCCTGACCAGTGATACCCAGGTTATCACAGAGACGGTTGAGCAGGATGGCATGGTTGACAGTATCAAAGGCAGAAGAGAGGTCAAGCAAGATGAGGACACACAGGGTTTTGGAGTCAAGGTTGGAGAGCAGGTCTTCACGGATGTTCAGGAGAGCAGTTTCCGTGCTCCTGGCAGCTCTGAAGCCAGACTGATGGTCATGAAGACAACCAACAGATTCAGTGTGGAGATTGAGCTGGGAGATGGCCAGTTTCTCCAGGAGCTTGCCCAGGAACGGAGTGATGGAGATTGAGCGATAGTTAGCCGGGCAGGAGGTGTCGGCAGAGGGTTTCTTAAGAAGAGAGTGCACAAGGGAGTGCTTCAGGGGGGATGGGAAGACTCCAGTGGTGAAGGAGTGATTGCAGAAATCAGCCAGGGCAGGAGCCAGGGAGTCGATGTGGTCCTTGATAGTTTTGGAGGAACAGGGGTGAACCTGTTTCGAAAGAGACTTTCACAGATCGGACTTGTCTAGAAACCTCGTCTGCAGAGCAAAGGGGAAAATCAGAGAAGGAGGGAGGGGGGTGGCTGCAGAAGGGCCAGAGGAAGCACAGGGAATGGAGGTAGGGAGGCGATAGGAGGAGAGTAAGGACAGGATGTCCTGAGTTTTTGAAATGAAGTGAGAAGCCAGTGCCCTGCAGAGGGCCTGAGAAGGTACAGGAGAGGTAGAGACTGTGGCAAGATTGGCTAGTTCCTTGCCGATTTTAAAGAGTTCAGCCGAGTTGTTAGATGCTGCAGAGATGCGGGATTGGATATGAGCTCTCTTCTTGGTGAGGACGGAGAGCCAGTATTGCCTTTTCAGCAGGCGGCAGGCCAGTTTGTCAGAGGATGAACATGAAGCACGCCATTTCCTCTCGGCCACCCTGCACTTGCGTTTTAGGGTGATGAGATCTGAGTCATACCAGGACTTACACTTGTCTTTGAGCTTCAGGCGGATTCTCATGACAGGGGCAAGGACATCAAGAGTATCAGATATAGAAGAGTGGATTATGGAGAGAGCTGTGCCAGGGTGAGAGTCAGCCAAAGGGGGAGGAGGGGTGAGAAGGTGGCGAAAGCCTCAACTGATACGTGCTTCATGAGTTGGATGACCAAGAAGGTAGGTGCCAGTGATGGAGGTGGCTTGGCCTGGGGGGTAGGGAGGGTGAGGTCATGTCCTCACATGTTAATGTTGCAACGTGATTGATGTTAATAATTGTAGGTGATTATAAAAGCTTTTGATTTGGGGGTGTTTCTTTGACAGCGCCTTTTCATGCACTTCTGTTCCGCTTTCTCTTTGAATATTGCTATCCCAGCTGCATCTGGGACCCCCGAATAAAACTGTGTTACTTCTTGCCTGGCGTACACTCCTTTTTTGACTCCTTTTTTGACTACTTTTCTAATGTTTTGCTAGTGATGATGAACATGGTATAGCTAACAAGTTAATAACCATATCATGACTAAAATAGATGTATTCTACTACTTACATGCTATTCATAGCTATAATACCACTAAGCAATGTTCACTTTAAGTTCATGCAGAAATAGGGGATGCCCCACCAGCAGGTTATACAATGGGGTATACTGTCACTACTATGTGGGTAATACAATAATATATGAACAACAATAGAAAGAAGGGACAAAGTGTATGGTATATGCGGGTAGCATAACAGACAAGCCACTGACATAAATGCTGACAATGAAAATGTTCTTTTATTTAGAACCATCAAAAATACAACCACTACAAAAAACAACATGGAAACACATAATCAACATAATGGTATAAATAAGGACATGTATGGTTGAATTCATAAACCCCTGACACAAAAATATTCCTTCAATGATATGTTTAATTGAATCCATGAACCCTTCGGTGATATATCAAATACATTAATTAATCATAAGTATATCAAACAATGTACAGATCCATTGTGTCATGACCCAACATGTTTTTGTCCTGATAACCATAAATGTCGGACATTCCCAAAGGATGTAACATCAACATGATTCCCAAATGAGAAGATAAATAATCTTTGACTGTAGTCCACCCTCAAACTTAAAATGTTCATTGCCTTAAATCCACATGAGGCCCAGGGGTTCTGACCAGGGCATTCATCCGCAAATGCACGTATAAAAAACAACACACACCGACAATGCACTGGTAGTAGTGGTCCAAATTAATTGGTACAGTCTTTGTTCCTGTTAAGAATGCAGCAGCTTCCAAAACCAACCCTGCATCACACTTAAGACATGGATCTCATGTCCAAGAAAAACAGGTCACTTCTCCCAAAGCATGGTGTGTCAAAGACAGAACGCAAGCCATAACAAGCAAAATGCTACATGACCCCATCGCTGCAATATTCAATATTCCAGAAGCGTTCCAAATCGCCTGTTGGCCTAGATTTAGCCAAACTCTGTAGCCAGCATTTATGTCAGTGGCTTGTTTGGTATTCAGCTTGCATATACCATACACTGTGTCAGGATTCCGACTGTGCCTAATGCAGGTTTGGGGCATTTGGTACACACCACGCACAAAGGGCAACATCCTGGACTAGGGAAAGATAGGCAGTGGTCCAAGCATCTGTATTTTAGGACTTTGTTGTGCCCTATTTGTAGAATGCAGGCCTGGAGGCAGCAGAATGCAGCATTCGGCATCAGGACCAAGAAATACTTCAATTCCCAGCATGCTCGCGCCTTCGCGATCAAAAGAACTACTTCGGGACAACGCCCGAGGACCAGCGCATGCGCGCAACGCGCGCAAGGATCCATGCTTGTGCTAAAAAAGATGGACCTGAGAAGACGTGCAGATAGAGGGCTCCTGCAGGCAGCGACCCGCGGGGCCAAACCCCGCCTGTGAACACTGCAGGCCCCGCGCACCATGACAGATAAGTGCATTTCTTTCTTTGGCCAAACTAATGTGAACAAGCGACCACTAACGGAACGCTTGCAGTGAATAACAGATACTTTCAGCATGTGTCTGGAACACGCTGGTTGGGATTCGACGTTGTGTGCACACGTCGGTAGTGGGATGAACCCTAGCACTGGAAGGGATTCCAAAGTCCGTCTTGGCGGAACACTCACCCGGTGCCAATTAGTTCGTTTGAAGTAACACGGCCTGACTAAACTCGGAACGAATGAATGTGTGATTGTGCCGTGTGAGGAAACACGGTTGTTGACATTACACTCACACCTGTTTTTGGTTTTCTTGTAGCGGCGCTCCGCTGTAGTGTACAGCAAGAACTTGTATCGCGCCGTAGTGTTACGGCAAGAACTGGGGCAAGCTTGCATACCTCTCAGCTGCATCACACAAAGCTAAGTGTCTTTTGAGTTATTCCATTACAGTGCTTGGTAATACTTGTTCCAGGGGTGTCTGTGTGAACAGCTCAAGAAGCCTGATAGGAACGCTTCTACAAAAGTAACGTACTATGTGCATCAATCATCATTGTGTATAGCGTGAGACCCAACAGGTCTCTGAGGTTCTTGCTGAGTGTAAGAGTGAGTGTAAGGGCGGAGTGCCATCGATCTCAGGAACCCCACAAGGGGACAGCAAGACGGACCTTTCCTAATAACCCCCTTTACCTACCATTCCCTTACCCCTTCTTCCCGGTTACCCTAACTTCCCCCTACCTATCCAATCCAGCGGACCCTAACCCTCTTTCCCCAGCGGGTTACGGAAGCCTGAGTTTATTACCAAGCCAGGCACCAAGACCCAACGGGGAGGCAGGTGTACGTGCTACCTTCGCGCAAGGTTGAGTGTCTGACACACTGCATCCCTTCTTCCTTTTCTAGTTTATTATAGATCCCTTTAAGTTAATTCATTTACCGCCGCACAACTACTGTGAAAAAAGAGACTATGGCTAGGTTAGTATCCTCGAATTAGGAGCTAATTTGAAAAATGTTAACAATGTCTGCAGTGAAGAAACTGAATCAGCAGGTTAAAAATAAGAATTAAGAATGGAGGCCTACAAAGCGCAAGATAGGCAGGAGGCCGTATTTGGCACAGAGCTTTGTGGAAACATGAGATGCCCAAGGCTAATGGTCACAGAAAATAAATACTTAAAAAATGTCCTTGGACTACCCACCTGTACACCAAACTTGCCAGTTTTCCTGTAAACCGGCATGCAGTGCAATGAAATGTTCTGCACTGCATGTACTTTCTACTACTGGGTAAGGTTTTGGACAGTTGATGATTAGGGGAGCTACAGAGATGTGGTGACTGATCTCCTAACGCAGACGGCGGGAGATTGCTACTGTGGTTCTCCCACATAAAAAAGTGAGCTGAAAAGCCTGGGTTTAAGGGAAATTTGCTGTAATTTGACCAGTATATCAGCCAAGAGCAAAGTGGCTGTCCAGTCTGCCTACGGGACCAAGGCTGAGCAGGCCATTTTAGCCAAGGTTGGTCAATCACCTATATAATCTAAATATTGGGGTTCCATGGGTGGAGTATGACGCATACCTCAACTATGTCAACCCCATGCATAAGAGAGCCTTGTACCTTAAACTCAGGATAGGTACATTATCTCTATCCAGTGTCCACAATACATGGAACCCAAATGTCTTAGCTGATTTTCTATTCTGCCCAGGTGCGACTGAGAATTGTGTTCATTTTCTTTTAATCTGCCTGCAATACCAATTGCCAAGAAGAAGATTTTTAAGACCACTGTTTAGGGAAAGACACATATAAGTTACAAATGATGCAGTGGCTCTATTTTGTAACGCTTCTGATGTACTTGCAGTATAATCAACTCCTAAATACCTAACATGGGTCTGGTGAATAAGGCAAAACCATTTGATCCGGTAGAGCATTTGGCAGTTGTCTCTTTCCTCGATGTACTCTAAAATGTAATATATGGTTGTTCAGGGTATAATGTTTAATCTCTTCAACTAGGAAGCCCCAGGGTTCACTATACATGCCTGTGAATGAATTGATAGTACTGCTGCTAGAGGATGTTTTTTTATGGAGAATTTGGTGCCAAAGGAATTACTGCTGTTTATTTTTTTCATTTTAAAAAAAATTAAAAGCCAGTTGGAACTATTGATTATGGTATGGTGCCATTTTCACCACATGTTAGTTCTGATTTTCTCTTTTTTAAGATGTTGTTTTGATTTTTGTATTTGATCCTAACATTTTTGATGACATGTTTTATGTGTATTTATGACATGAATATGTCGAAATAAAGCTGAACATACGAATAAAAAGGATGCATGGCAGCTAATCATGCTCTGTAATTTTAGTAATGGAATACTAATTTGTTGCTAATATCAGAAAAATTTGGGGCAGAACAAGAGCATATTTGGTGTTCCCTGTTAAAAAAAAATGGCAACACATATCCGCCATATTTCCCTTGACCATATGCCAAGTACAGGAGTAATAGGAAAGGAGTTGTTTCTTAGTTTAGTTATAAGGGTGTGCCAAATATAGCAATTATGGCTGGATAGAATTGCAAACTGTGATGTCTTAAAGAACGTCATTCGAAGGAAACATTAGTCGTGAGGTCTGGCGTTGGATTGTATATCAGATCTGTAAGGCAATGGAAAGATTTGTACTCATCTTTGTATAGATACCTTTACAGGGTTCTTTGTATTTTAAATCCCAGATCTTGGTTAAATCGCCAATTAAATGGTTGATCCAAGGGATTTGATTTCACTCATCGAGCCTCCAAATATCAGTTAGGAGATGGTGAGCAACAATGCCACGTCATTGGTCCAGAACAGTCAGACTGGCCGTAATACAGTCTGAAAGATATATGAGGCCTGACTCACAATGGGCTGCATAAATCGGTGTGGACTTTGGTAGCTCTGGCAAAGACTTACAGAATTTGTTTTCTAAAATTTGGGGAACAGTGGCATTATAATAACCATAGATTATTGCATCCCAATGAGTAATTTCTAGCTTCATAGACTCTCAAGATTGCCCTTATGAGATGAGTTTGACATTTCTTACAGGAGGGATGAGTGTCCCCTACTGCTTGGGACATTTTGTAAACTTGGTAAGTTATAAGTGCTCAACCTGTGAGATTGTCTGAAAAAGTTACACCTAGCTAATCAGAAAAATCAGCATTTGAAATTCTTTCTGGCTTTACGGGAAGTGGAATCATAGCGCTTGGTGTTGGACCAACACAAAGCACAGCTGATTTCTGAGTATTTATTTTTAAGCACAAAGAATTCTCAAACTCTGGACATGCTGATACTAATCTCTTGAAATCTTGCGAGTCCACACAATTATAACTGAGTCATCAGATTAGACTAAGAGCGGTGTTGAGAAATTACCCAAAGAAGGAACGTCAGCACCCACTGAAACCAGTGATTCATATTGGCCATTTGTAAACAAACTAAATAGTAAGGGATCCAGCACACCCTACCTAACTTCTTCAGACCCACTACACCTCAACACTGCATTACAATCAGCATGAAGGCAATCACTGTTTATAAATCAAGGGGACCCCTATTTCAAACAGAAAATAGCTATGATCTGTCCACAGACTCAAAGTCCATTACAATGTCCATAAAGGCAACAGACATTGTTTTATAATAATAATAATAATAATAATAATAATAATAATAATAATAATAATAATAATAATAATAATTGTATTGTGAATTAGTCCAAATTGTGAACTTTACACAAACATTTTTACACAAAACTAGACATAAATCATTCAGTCAACTAAATATATACAATCATTACCACTTCAATTTCACACAAATGGTCATGCATAAAATAATATGATGGTCACAGATGTAATAATCATAATACTAACAATGCTAATAGTGTTAAAATATCAGAAAATAATAATGAAAGAGTGTGCTATACATCCATCCCCAGAAATGTTTGCAGTAGCAATGTCAGAGCGCCGATAATAATACTACTACTCTTCTTGTTCTTGATCTTATTCTTACTCTTCTTACTCTTGGTTCCCTCCAAGCTCTTTGTCATAAGTCAGCTTAGGTAACATACTTTTGACATGTAGCCATACCCTATATAGCGCCAGCTGGATTCCAATGGTATCTGAATTTAAACAATAATCCCAGAAGGCTTCTCCCATAATATAATAATTATGCAACCATCCACCCAGCATACACATATATGTAGGACCAAGTCGAGGGCACTGGGTCAAAACATGTCTAGTTGTTTCCAGGTTACCCAATATCCCACAGATACAACAACACCTATCTTTAGGCAAAATTCTCAAGCGAGTGCCCACTACCATGAGTACCTGTAGTTGGTTGGTGTGCATCCTTAACATAAATTGACGCCCCTCAGGATCAGGGAAAAGCATCAGATAGTGCTGAGTCTTCCTGTATCTGTGGATAACATGGGAAACCGCCTCATACCCTTTCAGGGAGGCCAAGTGTAAATAATTCTGATTCCAGTATCATCTGTTAATTTTGTGCATAAAACATTTTTTAAGATGTACAAAGGGCAACGTTCTTTTATTAGCATAAGACCAGTCTATGTCCAGGAATAGGGACTCATTTAATTGCTTATAATTAAGTCCACAGGGGGCCTTTTCAGCTTCAAAATTGCTACCCACCATTGAGAGCAGTTTGCAAGCCGGTGCAGTGACAACCTTCAAGTAAAAGGCTCCCCGGGCATGCATTGCCATGCCTCTAAGAGAGGTCAAACCCAGTTCCAGTCTTAAGAATTGGATGGAACAAGACAGGCCCATGCCTAGCACTGATCGCCAGTATTGACCCTCTCGTCTATTCAACCAATTCAAGTCCTGCATTGCCAATGCCTCTAGGCCGTACAGGATGGCTGGGACAATGCATTGTTGTTAAAGCTTTATAATCCATCAAATTCCAGCCCTAAGTACGGGTATGACTGTACAAAACTAATCATACCCAGACTGGTGTCAACCCCCGAACGACTAGTTCCCTTTCTGGCAATCACCACAACCTTCGTCTTACCCAAATTAATGGTTAAACCTAGCTGGGCTCAATAGAGTGCCTGTTTTTTACACCAGTCAGCATTCGATCAAACAATATTAGATCATCAGCATATAACATGCCTACTATAGGAGAATTACCTAGTTTAGGTGGACAGATTGCTTTCGTAGCCATGCGAGGGAGGAGGTCAGCTATATACAGATGATATAACATGGGCGCTCCCACACATCCCTGTTTGACTCCCATGTGAACACTGATCGAATCTGTAACTTCTCCCTCATTGTTGAGTCTAACATTGGTGCTGTTTTCACTATGTAGGATCAGCAATATGTGCAATATCCAAGCAGGGCAGTTTAACCCTCTTAGTGTAGCCCAGAGCGTCTCCCGTTTCACTTGATCAAAAGCACTGCAAAAATCTACAAACACTATGTCAAGAGTGTCATACTTATTGTTCAAAGTAGTGTCAATTAGTTGGTCCAGGATTCTAATGTTATGCATTGTCCCGGAACGTATCCTGAAACCAGTCTGTGCGTAACTCAAGACTTTATTTGTCTCCACCCATGCCTCTAGTTCTCTAAGGACAAGCGTCATAAATATTTTACTAGTGATGTCGAGCATGGAGAGAAGTCAGTAATTACCAACGTTACCTCGAACTCCCTTCTTGTACACCAGTATAAGTACCGACCTCCTCCATGTGGACGGTATTTTAGTAGTCCTACAGACTCGTGAGAACAAGGTAAAGAGCACCTTTGCCCAATTGTCCTGTTCCTTTTTCAGCACAGAGTTAGCCAAACCATCTGGGCCTGGCGCATTTGACATCTTAAGATCTAGAATAGTCTGCTTGACCATGTTAAAGCTTAGAGGGAGGGGTCAATACTGTGTTCGATCAAGCGCTGTGGGGGGCACCCAGTATCCTTATAGTACTTGTTTTTAACATGCTCCATTCACAAACCGCCACTTATGGGGTTAAGTATTCTCAGCCTCTGCTCCCCTCTGCCTCTGCCAAAGTTTGCCAGATCTTACGCACATTTCTGCTACAGAGGATCTGAATAAAATGTTCCCATTTCCCTTTTTGTTGGGCCTTACGATGTTGGCGAAGTCATAGGTGGTATTGGTGCTTAACATACTTTATCTGGGCCGCCCTCTCATTAGATTCAATCAATTTACAGGCTCTAATTTCCTGCCACATTAGGCGTTTTCGGTCCCGGATCTTAATGTCAAACTGGCCTCTTTCCTTTGCTTTCCACCTATTTGTAACAGTATGGAGACCCTTGAATGAGGCCTGCATTAGGGACTGGATCCAGACTTCAAATTCCTCTGAGCTTTTGCCCCGCACTACCCGGTCAATCCAGATCCCACCTGGAAAAACCAGAAGGTTCATTCTATCAATGTTGTTCTGGGTCCAACGGATCCGATTTCTGGGGTGGTTTGGAATCACCTCCCTGCACATATTTTCTCGGTCCTTCCTCCCTCCTGCACTCAGAGTCAGAACGACCGAGGCATGATCAGTATATAAATCAGCAGTAATGTGCATGTCAATGATATTGCCCAAAAGGCAATCCGAAACCACCATATAGTCCAAGACAGCCCTCATAGTGCACACTGATCAAGTCATTTGGCCTGGGGTAGCCCCAGTCGTACACCCATTCAGGAATGTGCACTTCCATTCTCTAAGAAAGTCCATCCATATCTTCCCTTTATGATTAGATCTATCTTGCCGGCTTACTGCAATAATCTTCCACACTTGGATAATCCCCACAGCCCACTGGATCCACACATCTCGCATTTAGATCTCCACATAAGATAACCGGGTTGCTACACAAGTCAGTGTTCCAAGCCAGGAGTATGGTATCCAATTGATCACAAATAGTCTCAGTGGATGAAGCACCCCGGGGATCATATAAACAAATAAGCAAGATCTCCTGTTGAGAACCCCCTCTCCCAGGTGGGGTTACCACTACTGCCAGTACATTACCTCCAGATGTACACTTACTAATCAGTTTGGGGTTATGGACAGATTTTACAGCAATCATCAAATACCTTTAGGGCAGCACAGCTCCCCCTTCGTGGCCATTGCCTGAAAGGTTACATAGCCATCAAATTTAACAGCAAAAGTGATCCAGGTTTCCTGCAATATAAAGATCTCATGTGATAAGAGGATATCGTGAGAGCCACCATCATTTAGCCAGTGGTTGAAATACCTAGTGTTCCAACTAACCACTGACCAATATCAACCACAAAATGGAAAAAAAACAGATGTCTGCTGTAGAATTGCACTTGGCCCTGTCATCTAAATACTTGAGTTCACAAGCAATGAGTTTCCAACAACCTCCTTCAGTTTTTTTCCTTTGTTGCCCTAAAAATATCTTGCTCTGCAAGTTCCACTTTCATCTTCCAGCCCCCTGTCCGAGAGAGCAGATTGACCTGGATCCCCTGCAGCAGTTTCAACATGTCTGCATACAGTTGATCGACACAGTAAGATGGATGATGCCGAAACATACAGCTTCAAATTTGGACAAACAGCTCTTCAGTCATCTACCACTGATGTGCCTTCCCATTGGCCATGAACATCTGAAATTGTCCTGGAGCCGCGTATCTGGCCTTTTACAAGGACTCTTTACTAAGGCTCACCTCTATGCCTTTCTTGACCAGTCTTGGCTGGTCTGGCGAACCAGCATCTTCCTGGAGTCTGTGCACGCCAACTCACGTAATGAGTCCGCTCGAGATGCTTACTTATTTGGAGAGCACTGGAAATTTGAGTTTCCTACTTCTGTGGGATGTATTGACCCACTCCGCTATGCTATGCAGCATCACTCTGCCAGTTATGGGGAAAGAAACAGCAACAATGGTGGCAAAACCCTTGCGCGTGCCAAACACCTACAAAAACCTACAAAAACCGTGTGCCTCAGCACACAAAAAGAGGGTTGCACAACCTGCCACCCATGGTGAATATGTGTTGCGATAGAGCACACCCTGAAGAAATGTGCCAGTGGGCTCCATGTCCAGCAAACAGAGTGCAGAGAGAGAAGAAGCGCTTTGCAAGTGAAACCCAAAAATGTACCTACAAATGACATCTGCTTTGTAGCTAAAAAACCCAAATGCCTATACACAACACTTCTCAACATTCAAAATCTTGCCTGGTGCTAAAATTCATATATCTAATGAAACATTGTGAACATACAAAGTCCCAATGTGAAGAGCAAAACATTCTTCAGACAAATTCGATTGCCTGAAAACTGACAGCATATGCCAAAATCTGGGTGCAGTATCCGGGGCTACCTGAATGACAGCTGTCAGAGGAGTACTGATGAAACTTTAAAAGGACCTAAAACTAAAATGTCTGCTGGATTAGCAAACATAAAACATTTGTTGCCAAAAGGGAATACAGATTTAAGTTGTGTTTTTCCCACAGATTTTAAGGCCAAGAAAGAAATGTATTTATGTTTGATGTAACAAATTTGGTTTTTGCTGGGTTTAAGAAGTTAATTAGCCTGGCTGAAGCTGCAAGAACTGGAAAAGCAGGTTTTTCTCCCAGAAAGAGGGCCTTCCACTCAGAAGAAACTCACTGGGAGGTTCTAATTGAGGGTTAGAACAGACTCTTGTCTACAGAAAGCAAAGGTACATTGACACAGCTGGAGCCCAGGAAACTGCAAGTGTGAAGGGGGTCGTAAATGGCCTCAGGAAGGAACAAGCAAGGAGGGGTATGCCCTGCACTGCAGGGAGACAAAATGGGGTGAACCATCTGTTGCTAAACATGAACCAAAAACAAATGTTTAAAAGACTCATAACTTGCTATTAAAAATAGTGAAAAATATAAAAAGGACAGAGTTGTTGATTTAATTTCTGGATGCACGTGTGAAGAGGCGGTAGAACTGTGTTACATGTTCTGGATAGGAATGGCAATATATGTGGTTTTATGCAAAATGTATTACTGTTAGAATTGTGAAAATGTACATGCATATCCCTATGTTAAACATGCACATTTGTGGAAATGTGCATACAATTTGGAAATTGTGTTCATAGCGAAAAGGGCAGAATTCTGTAGAAAGTTGAGACAAGATTCCACCGCTGCAGGGTTTTGAGGAATAGCTGCTACGTAAAATATGGCATCTTTGTGTGTGAATTGTATAAAGGTGACCAATGTAGAAATGTACATTTAGTATCAAATCCGATTTTGAGATCAGTGGCTAAAGGAAGGTCTCTGAGGACTGTAAAGCAAATCATAAAATGTGACATCATCTGGCCTTGATCCAATCACTCAAATTGCAAGGCGGAGATGAAGTGTGGTCCTATCCCAGCTCACAGGGGCAAGTTTAGCTAAGCTGGCCCACACCCGCCCTTTGTGATGTCATCTTATAGCATAAATAGAGACAGCTGACAACACATAGGGACTCACTGATCCAGCCACTGTCTGTTATGCTCACCTGATATCCCCGGAGGCATCTGGAAGGCTCTGAGATCTGGAACCCTGGATGTGTAGTTGCCCAGTGCTGAATAATTAATCTTAGTTTTTTGTAGGGTGAGCTATCTGTCCTGCGTTTCTTGTGCAGGGGCGCTTGACATTTGTTGGTGAGCTGCCCGAGTTGCTTCATGGTGCAGTACGCCTTCCTTGGACCCAGGCCTCCTGTGACCCCGAATCTGCTGGTAGGCAGGTAGATTTGTTAATTGTAAGTCTTTGTTCTGTTTATGGTGGGAATTCGTTAATGTCTTTATCGCCTTCTTTTCGGTGCGAAGGTCTTGATGCTGGCGTGCCGGATGGAGAGGCACGTTTCTAGGTAAGAGAAAGAGCGAAATGCAGCGCCTTTATTGTCTTTTGAAGCTAACCTGTGTTTTCTTCTTCTTCTCCTCACAGGCTGCTATGGTGCTGTGAGTGGATGAGAGTGCAATGAAAAACAAGCCCCCAGAATCCGTTAAGGTAGTACAGCGCTGTGTGGTTGTTTAATATTGAAAGCAAACCTGAATATGTCTCTTTTCCTTTGCAGATGTTGCTGTGGTGCTCCAGATGGAAGCGTGGCATAGCACAATGGAATTCAAGTAAGACTGATGAAATTTCGATGTTTTGGAAGCGGGCGTTATAATATTGTTTTTCCCTTTCTCGTTATTGCAGGTCACAATGTTCGAACAGCAGCTGTGGTAGCGGTTTGCCAGAAGTCCTTAAGCTAGTATTCACAGGTGAGTGATGTTTCTTCTTCTCTCGGTTTCCACAGATTGCAGCCCGGTTGAGATGCTGAGTGCTGGATGGTGTTTTCTCAGGTAAAACAGAATAATCTTGTTCTTGTTCTTGCAGGATTACAGGAAGATGCTGAAGACCAGGAGCTGGACACGGTGAGCGTCACGCTGCTGATTGCAGAATAACACGAAGCATGTTCTGCAGTCAGGGTGTGGTTTATATAACCCAGGTAAAGTAGTACCAGGTAAAGTAGTACCAGGGAAAGTAGTTCCAGACCTGCCACACCCAAAACACTAGACCACATGGCTTGGTTCTTAGAACTAGACTGTGTGGGTGCTTCCATGTTGGATTTAAGGGCCCATGTACTTAAATGGGACCTCGTGTGAACAGCCCTTCCTGCCTACATATGAGCCTGGTGCCAAAGGCGCCAGGAATTACTCCAGGAGCCCTTTTGCAGTGGTTTTAAGGCCCTCAGGGTTCTGGTGGGAGCCTGCTTGTGGCACAACTTGTGCCCCCTCACAGTGGTCATGACACTTTCCTGATTCCGGCGAAGCACTCTGATCCAGCATTCTACATCCAGCTTTAACATTCTTCCAGATCCAGATGCCAAATCTCTTGCCAGCAATAGAGACTATTGATTTCCAGCAAGGCCCAAATCCTCACATTTATTCTCTCTAACCAGTAAAGCGCTGGGTGGTGTGAGAAGGCCTTTCGAACCAGTTTCCTGAAATTCTCTGGCTTGCCACCACTAGGCTTGCCTGAGGAACTCGCCATCCAGCTGATTCATATACCCACAGAGTAGGAGGGCAAATCATGTGCAAATCCGGCGACCGGCATAGCTGATCCAGTACCGTGCCTGAGGTGCTGTCTTTCCTGGACCAGACCAATCCAATAACCAGAGCTGCCGGTTCATTTGAAAAAAATTATCCTGTGATTATTAATAGGATGAACTGTGGCCCATAGTATATTTGCATTGTCTTATCCCTATTTCAAACCCGTACTATCTTTCATTCAGAACCAGTATTGTTAGAACCATCTTTGCGCTGACCCTTTTCCCATTTGAAGAAGAAGAGTTTCCTTAGCAGACGGGTCACCCTGATCAAGTGACTGTAAGATCCTTGTGTGGTATTCACTTTTTCATAGTCATCCTCTAGTGTAAGCAAACCCATTTGTCATTTTCAAAGTGAATTTCTGTTTCCCATTCTTGCGCCTATCACGCAAAAACGACCTTTACTAATACCTCTATAACTCCCTCAGGTTTTGTGATAGAAACAACATTTCAACTCCTACTTGTACCTAACATCCATGGCTATCCAAAGAACCCAAAACAGTGCGATTCTCCCATTATCGTGAATATAGCGCACAGAAAGGTTTGCCGCAATTTAAAAAATCTGAAAGGTTTACACATGTGAAATAGCTCTAAACTGCTTCCAACTTGGATTTTAAGATTTTAAATGTTTTCGTTGGACTAAATCATTGTTTGTGATTGTTTGCACCTATTCAAAGCAGCTCCCATAGACATTCACAACAATTTAAGTACTTTTGACCATATTTGGTGTTTTGCCCAGTCAATTCTAAAGACAACTGTAGAAGCCATCCTGACAGCTGAAAAGTTAATTCCGTTTTTCTCTTGTGCTTTATGGGGGGAAGGTGGGACTGATATTCTGTTTGATTTGTGCTATTCCTGACTACCTGCTCTCTCCTCCTATCTCTTTACATTGCCTGTTGGGGGGCTGAGGGGTGTTGCAGGGGGAACCTCTAATCCCAGTGCTATCTGATCTAAACCAACACAAAAGTATTCTTTGCTGTGCTGCATCTATTTTGCTCTTGACTTATTCCTAGTGTATTAAAGATATTCTTCATGTTCTGTCACCCCATTGGTGATTGTTATGTACCTATTAAAATATACTGTGATTACATTTTCAATACATGAATAAATATTTACCTTTGAAAATTAGCCTGATTCCTGGTTCAGTGTGACCGGGGGAGGGGGGTTTTCCAGGTGAAGGGCGTTATATGAGTGGTATATCTTTCAGAATATTGAACTTATAGACAAAACTAAATAAGGGTTTCAGTTGTGCACTACATGCTGGGCTTTGACTTCGGTATCTGCCGGATTGAAATCTCTTACACTTCTTCCTAATACTACTTCCAAAGGTAATGAGTGCTGCTTTCTTTTGCACCCACTTATCATTGTGCCGTGATTCACAATTGTTGTTTTCAGACGCCTCTATGCAGGCTTTCCTCCTGCTGAGTCTAGTCCTCCCCCCCTTCTCTGCCCCTCACGGCCCTGGAGATAAGCCGTTCCCCAGATGACCATAGCGGCAACATGCACATTGACCACACTGTGCTTGGTGCCAACATACTACCGACGGCAGAGCCCCTTTGAAGTCTGCCACCGCTCCTGCCTCTTCACGCACACAATGCCGCTCTTGCAGAGCTCTGTGCACCCGACCTGCCCATTCTCACCGCACCAGCTACTAGCCTGATCCGCAGCCTGCAAGGCGGCCCGGCAGGCATACGCTCCTCGAGTCATGTGCATATCATCGCCCCATTTTGCACTCTGTGGTCCACGCTTGCATCAGACAATACATATTGCAAATGAGCCAACAACGCTCCACAACGGAAGTCCTACTAACTACAATCAGCCTTATATACTATATACCTCAATGACTTTACAAACTATGCCTGCACGGCTGATGTAGTCTCCTGTCACACTGCATGAGGTTTTCCCGGTACACGCTCAGCGTACTACCGCACCACTTCACTCTGCCTTGCCAAGTGTTCATGCACACCCATCAAACTGGTAACGACTTTAAGGCAGCACTGTTATGTTCCTCTTATCTATGTCAGTGCATCTGACCCACAATTTACCTGTAACTGTATAACAACCATGTGCCTCTGCTCTACTGATACGGTCCCAGCACCCCAGCATGGCCTTTCCAGTGGTGAACCCTCCCATATTGCACTGTAATGCTTGTCAGCACACCTCAAGTAGCCCCCCCCGTATCATGAGGTGAGGCTTTGCCGGTCTGTGTATCTCCACCTATTGTGTCAATTATACTTGTCTGCACATCTGAAGTAGCCCCCCCACCATGAGGCTTTGCCTGTCTGTGTACCTACAACTATTTTGTCAATTATGCTTGTCTGCACATCTGATGTAGCCCCCCCCCCCCCACCATGAGGTGAGGCTTTGCCAGTCTCTGTACCTACAACTATTTTGTCAATTATGCTTGTCTGCACATCTGAAGTAGCCCCCGTACCATGAGGTGAGGCTTGACTAAGCGTGCTATGCTATTACCACAAACTAGCACGTTGCAACCCATGTATTGTCTTGCAATTTATGAACTGTCCCATGCACCTTCTGTAACTAGCACATAGATGCCTCAGGGCTTTGTGCACTGAAATAAATGCAAAAATAAAATAAAATAAATCAATTATCTGTAGGAACATCTTACATTGTTTTCTGATTTGCAGAATGACCAGTGTGTCTCCGTTTGGACTCTTTAGAGAATTTATCAGAGTGTTTCTTTCTTCTCGACATAGTAGTCAAACCACCCATACAGACGCATGTTGGATGTTGTTCTATTTTTATAAGTTAGCAAATTCTTGGTGCCCTTTATAATGCAGACTGAAGATGACAATATCTCATCTGGGAATGCATTCGGATCAAGGCAGACATTTCTTGTTAATGTCTGAAGTAAGGATTTCGTTTCTATTTCAGCCCATTTAATAGATCTTCCATTACTAGATAATGCTCCTAATATGGACCAATCCTTTGAGAGCATTCCCCTAATAATCCCCAATCCTTTGAGAGCATTCCCCTGATCTTTATAAATAATAAATAATAATAATTAAATTCATAGATAGAGTGCAAGGGTCGCTATTTTGTCTTGGTAATATTTAAAATGATTCAATCAACCTCCATTGATGTATGGAGGGGCATATGTAGGCAACTGCTGAATTTCCTCAAGGGCCATGAAAAGTTAGTTTATCTGTAATGTTCAGGAGAATACTCCAATTGAGTAATCTTAAACCCTGGACCATTCAAAAGTCACAGAAGCTAACCTACTGATCACCCATTCTGGAGCCTATCAAGACAAGCGGTTTAGGTGTGTCTTGTATTCCTAAATCTGTTTTGGTAAGTGCCCATTATTCTGCAGTGATTGGGTCTGGTGTTTGGACAATGCACACATGAGCCAGTTAGTTTGTTGGGGTCTGGAGAATTGCTAGGTTTTAAGTCACTTTCTGAAGGGCAGGAGATCTTCCATTTTGAGGAGTGTAATTGCATGGTGTTCCAAAGCCTGTCTGTCTTGAATGAGGGATGACCCTTCTTGGTATTTCAAGTTAAAAAGTGGGATTGCTAATACAATTATATGGAACATTCTAACAATTGTGCATTGTATGCCCCTTTTAGTGGATTCTGGATCCCTACTTTGGAAGGCATAGTGGCTGATGGGAATTCAAAGTGTGGGGATGCACATGCCCTTGGAAATGTGTTTTTTGTTTTACTGGAGAATGCCATGTCTGAAGAGGCGCAGTGATGTGTACCATCCATCTAGTTTATGCAGGAGTCTTACTGCTGTCTTTTGTGTACGGTTTAGCAGTTATCCCAGACGCCATAGGTAAAGGCTGTTCAAATAATTCAATCTTGAGAGCATGATGAATATGCATGCCATGGTTCTGTGTCAGAATTTCAGCAATGGCATGCTGCAATCGATGATTCTTCCTTAAAAGAAGAAGCTCCTCACTATAGCTATGACTGGTGTTTGAGGAGGAGAGAGTTGTCCATGAAGAATCTGAGGATGTTGAGTCTTACGTGTCATCTAAGGACAATTCCTAATTTCATTTAGCCAGTTTTAGTTGGGCAGAAATGTTTCTATTCGTCATCATCCATCAGAATGCATATGAGAGGCGGTTTCCAAGGTCCTGGTGAACTTGGTTCAAAGGGTATGCAATTGTGTGAATAATGTGTATATCGTTCACATAGTTGCATCCTCTGAGGGCTGAGTTGCTAATGATTTCCAAGAAGGGGAGAAAAAAGGGGTAATCTGAAGGGAGATATTTAGTCTCCATCATGTTGGAAAGGAAGGATGTTATGCAGCATAGTGTGGTTCCCTCTAACACTCACATCATTTAAAGAGAATGTTGTGGCTGGGGATGTTGAAGGCTTCTGAGATGTCCAGGAGGATCACTGTGCTTGGTGTGTCTGTTTCGGCATTGATTATAAGTGTGTTCCAGATGGATGAGTGAGTTGACTCTCTTCTAACACAGGGATTGAAATCAAAATTGGATAAGCAGGACTTAAACGCAACTCCTGGGTATTCTGTATTAACCAGTGAGAAGGAGCTACCAGTGGGGAACAAGGATCTAGTACATAGCATTCCAAAAATCCAACTTCCACACAAGACGCAAACTTAATATTTTGTCATTTCTTATGCTCCTTTCTGCTTTACATGGCATAGAGATGTGGTCCTACTGCTTATTTATTGATTGTCCCAAACACACAGAGTTAACGTAACATAGGTGGTATACACGCATTTCACCGCAGTATTTTTCATCGCGTGTTTTTTCATCGCTGTTTTTATTTCGAAAAAAAACTCATTGTTTCTTTTTTTTTTGGGGGGGTTAAAAAATTAAATATATGGTTGTGGGTGTAAGGGATTAAAAAATAAATTAAAAAAAGAGGGTTTGGGGGGGTAAACCCCCCCCCAAAAAAAACGATGAGTTTTTCGAAAAAAAAACGGCGATGAAAAAATCCACGATGAAAAATACTGCAGCAAAAAAACGTAGAACCACATAGGTATGTTTATTCTGCATCAGTTACCGTGGGAAGACAGAAGCAGCTTCTGATAGCTGTTGTTCTCAAGCTAACCAGGTTCATCTAGGCTACAAGCAGGAGTTAAATAGCTCCCAGCTGCACTCAGTTTCAAACCCTGCAACACATACAAAGAGGCCAAAAGAACCACAAACTAGACACATTTGAAAGCCCGGAATGTCCTATTAATGACCTATGGATTTTTAAAGGGCAGTACTTTAATGATTTTCAGTGTAAATCGGGACTAATATGTACACCCTCAGCATATAAGGGATAAGACTTGCATTGTATACTTTCTTGTCACTAGTAAAATACATACTAATAACATATTTCCAAGAACAAAAGCATTACACTTTCTGCCATGTTAATGAAATACATTATGTTGTTAGTTAATTATATGCAAGGCTTTGTATCATACTCAATGTCATGTTCTGACATATCGGAGCACTAGGAACAAGGAAGTGAGGAAAGAGGAGGATTACACCAAGCATTACATCATCATGGGAAACAAGGAACAGCCCTTATTCAGACTTATCAGGGGATTCCATATGTGGCGTTCTTCATTAGGTTGCCTATATAATCTGGAGCTTAGTCTTAGACTTGTTTGAAGAGTTCTGCATCAGATGTTTTCTGAATTGCAGGTGATTGTAATATTCTCTTGGGCTAGGATTGAAAGCATCTCAATGAATCAGAACCTTTGACTGTATGACACCCAAACCCTAAGAACAACTTTACAACTCACCATGAAATTGAGAGCTCGCAACCCCATTAAATCCAGGTCCTTAATGGGATTAACATTGCATCAATGTAATGCTGCTTGCAAGAAAATACCAACCCCCAATCTAGGACAATACACATACTGTTTTGGATTGGAATGCTTTTATTTCAATGTAACAACTACACTTGATAACAGTGGAAGCAAATAAAATAATACAAGTAAATTGGAGTGGTCATGAAACACAATATGGCATCATACTAGAACCTGAATTTTTTTTGTCTCACTAAACAAATAAACCACAGAATAGAGATATGACATTGGTCATTCAAATTGATAGCAGTCCATAGATGATCATCAGCGAATAGACCTTCTAAACTTGGATAAAGCACAGTCAACTTACTTTCATGAATCATTGTAATAAAAAGTAGTGAAATATAAAACATAATCACATCAATACTTTTGCTTGAATCAAGACCTCACTATTCTACTCCACTTTACCTTGTTGTGGCAGAGTTGGAATGCTTTTGATTTTGGGCTTAGGTTGACATGCTATTATTTTCCATTATTAGGGTGTTGATTGATCATGGACCTGGCTTCTGGAAACAACATTGTGCATTATAATTCATAGGAGGAAGTACATAATGAAGGAAGTAGAGATACAACAGAGTGACGATAAAACAATGGGAGGACAGAGCGGAAAAATGTGGCAGGTGGGATGTACAAGCAACTAGGGGAAATATCAGGGGGTAACACATCACTCACTCTCAGGTTAGGTGAGGAGTGGAGGGTGTGTGGACCTCTGTGTTATGGAGGAGCCATTCCTTGAAGAGTACATTTGTGAGTTCCCTCCTGAAATGTGGAAGCAAATGGACAAGTTGCAAATTGACAGGAGTGGGGTTCAACTGTCTCTCTGGGGGTGTAGACAGAGTAGATCTATATTCTGGTTCCTTACTTCCTGCCTGGCTGAGTTCAAGTCAGCACATCTCTTTACTTCTCAAACAACAGAAATGTTTAGGAATCAACATACATGAAAAGGCACTTTTCCTACTGAAACAATGAAAGGTTCTGCTCCAAAATAGTATAGGTAGCTGAATAAGGACAAGTAAAAGAACATTCTGAATGTGTTCCATTTTGAATGAAGCAAACAAATGGCAAGGTAATTCATTTGAACCCCATTTCATTTGGGATGCTGATCCCTTCACAAAACCATCCCAAAGGTTCAAAATATTATTAAAATATAAATAACATGGACCATTAATTTATTAAGTCAACTACAGGGCAAGACTCAAATAGTTCACTGTTAATCTCTTGTGTTCACTATGGTCCATGACTCACAGACTCAGAAAGGATGTAGCTTCTGTAAAGCCAAGGGAATTTCATTTACACATTTTATCTGGAGAGATAAATACACCCCTTACCAATATTTAATTTGTAAAGGATTGTATCATCTAACTACACAGAAGTAACACTGGTTCACTTACGTTTTTAGTTGCTGAATAGAAAAATTGTTGTGTAGAATAAATAATCAGGGAATAATCTCTCTGTCTATCTGGTTGGTGGTGCCTCCATCTGTCCCAAATGGAGCAGAAAACACTGGGCAACAGGTGATATCATATACCATCTTTGGAATTGGTTAACAAGGTATCCCAAGCTCTGCACCCTTATGACTCTGTGGGTGAATCTTCATGTGCTATTTAAAGAAATGCCTCATCTCCTTGTTAGTACATTTAGCATGCATTTCTTACAGTAAATTGTTTGTGTTGTTTAACTTCAGAAATAAAGTGTTCTCTGACCTTGCCTATAGGGATTTGACTTTTTATTCCTCTTGCACCTCCCATATCAGTGCAATCTGATCCAGCAATGTTCTATGGAATGGGCCCTTTGAAAGGATTGATGTCACTAAGGCACACCCCAAGCATCCACCCTCATGGCCCCTGTTGTTCCTGAGGTTTAGAATGTTATCAGGGGAAGTTTAATTTCCACCCCCTGTTAGACACTCCTCCGTACATCAGAACACTGCTAGCATCCCCACAACACCTTCCCCGGACCCCCACACCACTCCCCCCAGGTTTCGAGGCTCACGTGATTTGGTTGCCCCACAGCACCGAAAGCTCTGTACCGGGTACAATGTACGTGCCCCGTTCCAACCCTTCCTGCACTGGCAGTTGCCATGGAGAGCACACGTCAGAAGGGGCGGCAGAACGCTTCTGCATCGGACAGTCATCCGCTCATGTGACTCAGGGCTGCGTTTCCCACGTGACGATGGAGGGCGTCACGTGACCCGGAAGCGCCCAGTACATAACGCTTGATGCACGGAGCACTCACCGCTTCTCAGCTATCTTTCGACTCTGTTTATCGCTACGTTTGGACTTTTCTTTGCTGGTTTACCTTGACTCTGGATCACTCACCTGGACTCCCTCGGATTTTCCTCTGTACCTTTGCTTGGAACTGTTGACTCATCGCTGAACCTCGGCCCGTCCCTCACTTGCCTTCGGATCATCCCATGGAACTTTGTTTGTCTTCGCTACGCCCTTGCCTTTTGGGGACTCACGCTACGACTGCAGCCCTTGGCTCAGGTGGGCTGTCCTGTACCCACGTGTGACTCCGGTCCCTGTTGTTCTGGGGACTGGGACTACCTCTCATCTGAGTCTCGAACCTCCTCCACTAGGTCTCCCGGGTTTTCCAACCACCGGATAGGTAAGCTTATTCAGACCCTGTGATTCTTGTATTGTATTGTATTTGCCTGGTACTTAATCCAGTTCTTTCTACAGCAGCATCGGTGTTCCTGAGGTTCCGTGGATCCGGGAAAGCAACATCTCCCACCTGTGGCTCCAAAGGTCGCACAGCGGGGTTCTTTTAGGTTCCCCTGCGCGTCACTTGGGGACGGAGGTATCAACTGTCTACACGACACTCAAGTCAGAACACCCCCACCCTTGTGAGTGAGAATGTACCTCTGTTAAAATATACATTTCTTAAATAACTTAATTTGTGTTCACATTATACTTTGTTAAATAACATTTACAAATATGAGCTGATGGTTAAACAGTGTATTTGGATCCTACTTGCTTCATTAATATGTGTTATTTATATGGATACATTTACATTTTCTAAACAACTATATTAAAATCCTTTGGAACTGGCAATTTATGGCAAATTGGAAAATATATTCCCTGGCTTTTCCAACATCAAAATGATGAATATCGTTATAATTAAATGGGCATTTAAAGTCCAACCCGTACTGTCTATTTTTGCAAGTTGTCTTTGAAATGTTAGTTTGGAGGTTCATTTGGAGATCATAGATGATGAGATATTCTTTATTATTTTTTTATTTCTTTGATCGATAATTCAACATAAGATAAAGTTTATGTCAGAGATCATATCATTTCCATAAAAACATCAATATAGCAACATATCACATGTACAAATTACACCATCGAATATAAACACATAGGAAAAATAGTAAAAATACAGATACAAAATAAATGTAAAATACTAAAAATATAACTTCAAATCATTATGGATTTTCTTTTGCCTATTCTAACCTAGTGAATGTTAATAAGGCCCATCCCACTCTAGGAGTGTCAGCCCAAAACAGAAAAGCTGTTCTATATTGAATAAAGCCAAATTTGCGAAGGATAGGTTTCAGGGTCCTCACCTCGGTACATCTGGATCCTTGACCAGATGGTCAATTGGACCATTGATATACAAATATAGGACAAAGCCCTGGTGTACCCCCATCTCTACTGGAAAATATTTTGTGCAACACCCATAATTGCCACTTCTAACAAATGCCTTAGTAGTATAATGAAGCATGATTAGAAGAACCACTAACTCCTCTGGATAATTCATGGATCTGAGCATAACTCCTCTGGATAATTCATGGATCTGAGCATAGACCCTTAGGAGCCTTGCAGATCACACTCCCCCTTCTTAAATACAGGCTGAATCAGAGCATCAGACCAAGAAGACGGCGCACCATGTCCTGCAATAATAGTGTTAAAGCCCAAAGTGAGACTAGGGCCCCACAGCTGAATCTTGTGCTAGAAAAGGTCAGCCGGAATATTATCCAGACCTGGTGCCTTATTCGCCTCTTGACCCTTTATTGCTCGAGATACCTCCTCCACTGTGAATGACAGCATATAGTCTACAACTGCAGGTGGACATATTGCTTGGGAGTCTAAAATGGATGGATTCTCCAAGATGCGTACCAACTGTTTTGCTTTATAAAGGCAAGACAAATGGTCTAAGCAGGCCTGATTGGTCACTGCATTATCCAGGTCTTGGGATTTGTATATGTAAAACGGACCATAGATCCCTATTTCCCAAAACGTTTTCAGATTATTATTTTCAAAGGCAAGCACCTTGCTCAATATCTGCTTTTCGGTGTGCCAAAAATTTCTTCTAATGGGACCTTGCCACGATAATATCACCTGTAGAGTATACCGGATTCTTAAGTGTGGTTAATAACCTCATCTTGGCTTTAGTTCAATCTGAATTGAACCATCACACCTGGTTCCTCATTTTCAGAGAGTAACCACTAATGGTAAATACCTTTGAGACCTTGAATATTAGGGACATGAATTAAGCCGGATTGTCATTCCAGTCACCACTCCCCTCAAGCAGAGTAGTCATCTCCAGCCAGTTTGTGAGTATAACTTCCCATGATCCATTGAGGGCCATTTGAACCTTCTCTTGCCAATATCCACCAAATCCTCGCCCAGGCCCAGACTAACAATAGGCATATGTCTCCATGGAGTTTCTAACAACAAAACAATGGGAAAGCGATCCCTGATTATATATTGTACCACATCAAAATCCACCACCTGACTCACATGTGAGTGTACAAATCAAGGACAGTGACAGTTGAATCCCTATGCATTGCCACAAAGGAAATATTAAAATAAATCTTCATTGATCAGAATATAAAAAATAAATCATACAGGATTATAGGGTTATTTTGCTATTCAATTAATTTAGAACATCCTTAATTTCAATATTGAAAATTCTCAGAAAGGCTGAATGTTATTCTGCCTTAAAATGTTGCAGGTAAATGTTTGCTATAGTTCTTCAAGTTTAAGACTGGCGGAAGTCAGTTCACTTTAATAAAAGGCTATTGCTATTTACAAGAAAACCAAGCCACCTGTTAAAGAAAATGTACACTTAAAGTTCAATGTTTGATGGATTTTATGGAACATATTAAATCAACTATGTTTTTATACTTTATCAATTATGGATGGTTTTATGATTTTATGAGGTCTTTTAAGAAAGAGGTGTTATCAACTTTGAATAGTGTTTGTAGTACCCATGATACATTAAAATGTCCCAAGGTGCCCCAACCAGGGCAACCAGAGTGCCCAGGACTAACGAGTATTAATCCAATGTATTGATTGGACAATTAGGGCCAGCCAACACTAAAATCATGTCAATGACTGGACCTTTAAATATAGCTTCCTCTGGAACTGGAGTGGGGGTTAGAGCTCGGGAAGGTCTTAGGGTGGATGTTCCTGCAGTCCATCCATTTAAAAGAGTTTTGGCGAGGGCTAGAAATAGGTTGGTTAGTTCTTAGGTTTTGGATTGCCTTGAGTTGGTGGATGTTATCCTGCTTCAGGAAACATAGTCCCTGGAGGAGGTTACACTTGATGGTTTTGTGGAACATTCCAATGCAACTCAGAACAATGCACGGGGCCGCAGTTCTGGTGGTACGGCCACCTTGGTAAAATCTACTTATAGTAGTGAGCCTGTCACTTAGGATATCAAGAACACTTCTCTTCAAGTGGTAAAGTTAAGGAGAGTCCAGGCTGTTGACATTTTGCTGGTGAATTTCTATAATAGCCTTCACCCAAAATATCAGAATAGTTGTTTATCATGTTTGGCTAATGGGATGTATGTTGTGTTAACTATGACAGCTAGCCAACATATGGTTGTGAGGGGGGAGGGAGGTTCAATGTGAAATTATGGGAGGGTGTGAGCACTGCCTTTTTTGACAACACAGAGATTTTTTAATTGGGTTCCCAAACCGACGATGTCGGATCCCTGTACCTGCTCAGATGGCCTTAGGCTACTCCAGTATTTGCTTAATTGGGGAATGCAAACAGTCATTGGCCCCTTCCCCAGAGATATAACATTGAAAGGGACTTTTTCTGCTACTCAATGTAGCTCTATTAATGATTATTGTTGTGTTCCTCTCAACACATTCTTTTATTTAATTTAAACCCAAAATGTGTTTATTGCCCACTACCCGTTGAGCGTACACTGCCTCCCTGCTTTAGGAAATTGTAGGACCATTGTAGGAGCAGACGTGAGCTGGTCTACTGTAGTAATCTCATCAGAATATGATGATGGATTGTTTTATGGAGGCATTGTGGGCCCTTATCGTGCACCCTTACATTAGTGTGCTTTGTGAATTAAGTAGAGGGTTCTGAATTTGATTCTGTATTCTACATGCAACCAGTGGAGCATTCTGAGTGTCAATTGTATGTGTTCTGTTCCTAAAGGAGAAAGCAAAGTCTGGCAATGAGGATTCTCCATAGTTTGCCTAGGAGATTGTTTGGAAGGCTGATGTTGATTATGTTGTAACATTTACCATCAGCAGAGCTCTGGATAATGCCATCTGATGTTCAGTTTAAGGCATGAGAACATTATTTGAAGAATGCTCAATTGGACATTCATAATCGTAACCACAGCCTTGATCTGCTGGGCAAATAAGAGCTATTTATTCACTGTGACTCCCCACATGCTCGGCATACTGTGTTGTGGTAAAGAAAGACTTAAGGCTAATTGGCCATGTGTGTGGTTGTTATTTGGCAACGTCTTTCCCAGATTGGGGATATCGGTCTTGTAAATGCAGCATGACACTGAGTATTTTGATTCCCCAATTTTCTTTTCAGTCAGACAATGATTTGCGTATTTGCTGCATTTGTTTGTATAAGAGTCAGGTACTGTCAGAGGAGCTGTCTTAGTAGGTACATGCATATATTGAATAGCAAATAAGAGAGTGATGATCCCTGTGGTACTCATCAGGATGTCTTCAATGACCATGTGCTGGCTGGGCCTATCTGGAACTGTTGGAATGAGTTGTCAAAGAGGATTACATCCAATCAACGGCCATGTCTGTTAGCCCTGACCATTCTCTGAGTTAGAATGGTCAACCTTACTGTATTTTCCACTCTGCACTTTGTATATTTGCATTAGCATATTATGGTCCACTTAACATTACATTGTTAACTTAATTTTTTGATTGAAGGACAACAGTAATGTTCACATCATTACAAGTGATTGCAATCATAAAGGCAGACACTTCAAACAAAAAGGTGGCACAAAACAGCCATGTTCTTGCCAGAAAAATGCACATCACTAATATACATATGCTTGGGATGCACAAATTGCCAACCTAGCTTTTCAGCAGATCAATGGACTGCTAGGATGTATTTCAAAAGAAATGAAACCAATCTGTTTTGAACTACAACACACATATAATTTACCTTACTGAGAAAATTCAGGAACATAGTGGAATTTTCTTAAGAAGCCATGGTCTTAGAATCAGTTGTGATCTCTGATGTGCAGTCGGAAGGTGTTAGTTGATTGCTTGCTGTCATTTCAATTGCCTTTAAAAGGCTGGTGGGATGGATAAAGGGGAACACGGGAGGGACCAACTCTGGGCAAACGGATCAGCATTTGGCAAGATGTTAATTTAAAACCAGTCTCTTTGGCCTTCCTGAAGTAAAGGATGGTGGCAGGAACTCTTATCTGTATTGTTCCAGAGGCAGGGTGAATATCAGGACAAGGACTGTTTCTTGTTTTTACTCTCTAGCATTTTTTTTAATTTCCAGCCTGGTGATGTTCTGGCTTTTGGTATAGTGGCATTTTGTTTATAACAGCTTGATAGGTGATGAAGGCTGTCTTAAACTTGATGTGTGCTTGCATGGGTAGTAAGTGCAGCTTATTGAGGATTGGGGTGATTTGGTATAATTTTCCGAGTCCTTTGATGATGCATGTTGCAATGTACTAGATGGCTTTCAGTGGGACTGAGGGGCAAGTTGACATCTGGTATTTCTGCAAGTAGGGTTTTGCCACCGTTGAGGTGGGAGACGACCACTCCTTGGTCAACGGTTCTGAATCTCAGGGCGCGAATGAAAGCAGTGTCTTTATATAGGTGTGCAAGCTGTTACCATGCTTCTTAGGCTTCTTGAGAATGAGTGTTTGAATGAGAGTTCACGGGCAGTGGTAAGGCTGGGAGAGAACTGAGGCATGAATATGTTGTGATTCATGTTAGTCAGCCATTTCTAAACTTGGGCGTGATTGGTCATTTTTCCTCAGAGAATGAATTCAGACTTTGTCAGTTGCATGAGGGACAGACAGTGCTTGAGTCTAGGGATGCTGGTGATGCAATTGATCTTTAGTTAAAGCGTTGTGTCATCTGGGCATGATGTTAGTGCTGTTGCAGAGTTCCCTCAGAGTTCCCTCAGAGGTTCATTGTAAAGGTTGAAGAAGACAGGGGACCTGATGAAGACTTGTTGGGCTCTTCAGGTTACTGGTCAATGCTGAAAAATGTTGGAGACCATCTAGATTAGTTGGCATCATTTGAAAATATAGGAGGCATATTTCTAAGGAACCGTCCATCAAAGCCTATGCACATGGCATGAGCGTTGAGGAGGGTTTCATGGTTAACTGTTTTGAGGGGGCAGCGACGTTGAATAGGATGAGTAAGCAAGGGTCTCCTTTGTCCATTATCAAAGAGCATCATCAATACCTTGGATGGTGGCAATCTGTGTGCTCATCATGGATGGAAACTGGCTTGGTAGTCCTGTAGGAGATTTTGATGAGTTATCCTTTCATGTAGGAGGGTGGCAATTGTCTTCTCATTTATGTTGTCAAGGAAAGACTGATGCATGACAGGGCTATATTCTGATAAGTCATCAGGGTTAAGGGTGGGTTTCTTCAGCGGGGGGGGATCTGTCCCATTGTCATTACCTCTATGAAGGCCCTTGCATCAGGAATATTTTGATGATGTTGGGAAGTGGTGTGAATATGTCCCTTGTGATGACATTCACAATGGTGGGCTCGAAGAATGCAAAGCTGTTGGGCAGTGATTGTCTTAGCTCTTGATACATTCTGTCTAGTATGAGTATGTCATCTGTGATGTGTTTGGAGCTGCCAATGTGCTGCCTTATCTTGACTATTTTGTCTATGAAGAAGATGACTATGGCATTGTATTCAATAATGTATTGCAGTTTTCCAGGGTCTGCCAGGGGGGGTTGATGTGGTGCTTCACAGCTTGGAAGATCACTCTGCAATTACTAAATGCTTCCATGATGGTTGTTGTCTAATAGGTTTCTTCATATGTTGTGATGGGGCTGATGGCTTTCCGGTGTTCTCAATGGAAGGTTAACAGGGTGACAAGTTTTTCTAGTTTGTGGGATTTTCTCTTATTCTTTTCTTGCCATTGTATGGTGATTCCTGTTGATGAGTTCCTATGTGTACCAAAGTGTGGAAGGTGTATGTTTGTTGGGTTGGCATTTCAGTGGTACATAGATTTTAGTGTTCTTAGTGAGGATGCAGGTGAATATGCTAAGCCAAACATTGACATTCTCTGCGGGTCAGTGGAGGCACATGTGATCAGATTTCCTTCTAGTGGATCGATAGGGAAGTTCTTGAAAGCAGAGTGGGGTATCTTGGTTAGCTTACTTTGGCTCGGCTGGATAGTGGTATGAGGTGGAGCAGGATGGGTATGTTTGCGCGATCTGTCCAGTTCCAAGTTAGGAGGATTACATATGATGGCTGGAGAGGTGGTGAATACTGGGTCGAGTGTGTAAAAATAGTTGTGAGTTCATTCGGGTAAAAGATTCATGGACTAGATTACAGAAACTTTGCACTGGTGCAAGTGCAACATTGCATGGTATTAGGACTAGGGCAAAGTTTGCCCTATTTTGTAAAACACAGGGACATATTAGAAAACAATTGCACCATAACAAGTGCAGTTTGGCATCGTATAAGCACAGGGCAAAAATTGTCCTTGGTCAAAAAAGATACATTTTGACTGCATTATTGCAACGGGGCAGAGTTTGCTCTAGAGCTAATACAGAATGGTATTAGCACTAGTGCAAACTTTGCAGTGGTAAAAAAAAAAAATTGAAAATGCATCTTTTTTGCACTATGGCAATTTTTTCCCAGGTGCTTACTCCATGACAAATTGCACTTGGTGCAATAGTTTTCTAATAGGTCCCTGTGTGTTTTTTAATAATAGGGCAAACATTGCCATTGTGCCAATATCGTGCAATTTTTGCACTTGCACTGGTGTACATGTTCTGTAATCTGGCCCATTGTGTCAAAGAGGTCCAAGTAGAGTCTGCACTTCACTTTGAACACTGAGGCAAGTGGTGCCCTGGTACCTAAGAGTTAAGAAGAACAACAAAGAGGCAAGGCGGACAGAAATAGCACCAAAGATTGGCAATAATTAGCAGATTAGTTGGTCAGAAGTCACTTGGCCTAGATCCACCTGCACAGATGACCAACTGCGGAATAAAATAGGCTGGGGGTCAGCTAGGAATAGAAAGTAAGGGACCGGACAGACAAAAGGAGCACCAAAAAGAGTGCCAACAGATTTGCAGTGATTAGCAGGTGCACTGGGAAGACATGTTTTGATACACATTAACCATCTACAATTATCCAAACCCACTGTTTCTGCTCTACTAGCTGTTGTTAAAGTGACACCTATTTTCAAAAGGCTAAAACATAACAATGATTGACAGCTTCACTTTCCATGCAAATTCACCATATAAAGCACAACATAAAATACAAAAGGATCACTTACGGCCACTAACTTTCCAGAATGAAAACCTTAATCTCCACTTACAAACATGTTCTGTTCCATCAGCCGTTATTGAAGTTAGCGCATTCTGAAAAATAGTTCTTCCATTTTGCCAGAGAATACCAATAGCACCCCTCCACATGAACTTCTCTGCCTCGTGTCTCTCTGAACAAACCTCTACCATGATACAAAATATGAATGAAAGGTGGAATCAGGCATCCCCAATGGCGGCTGGTGATTTTTTGAACTGGTTGGACAAGCCGCCAGAGCGCCAGGGGACAACTCCGGTGGTGATAGTGTGCAGTACAAATAGCCTTTAACATTAACATTAACATGTATATATGTGCCTAATATGCATGAGCAACCGAGCACAGCAAGGGAGCCCAAACTAAATCAGGATTAACTGTCACCTCTATTGGGGCAAATACACTTATCTATTATATTGAACACTATTACAAAAGTGTAATGAAAGGAAACAGTGCATGTTTCTAATTCTAAATAGAATTATCCTCAATTCCGCGTGTTCATAGTGAATTTTGTCCTGTTAGTGAGGTGGGCGCATATATACAAATTGTGCACATTTTTGGAGTGCAGGCCATGGGAGTGTGAGCAGCTCTTAAGTAACCATCGGGCCCACTGGGAAAAGTGGGCATCTATGGGTAATAACACTTGCCATTTTAACTTCAGCCTTGATACACAGTAACTCTCTGTGCATGAGTGTAAAGCAAAGACAAGTGTTATTATGTGGGAATAGAAAGCTTTTTAAATAATGGGTAGAAATGGTGCATTTTACAGTACTGTCTGTGAGAAATTGGATTTAAAAAGCCACACAGTTTGTAATCAATTTTGTATGGTAGCACATGAAAATGCCAATAGCTGCAAGTTACCAACAGTGCCCAGGACCATTTTCCATTTGTATTATGCTATTGTTCACAACATCTACTTGTATATAAAATATGTGTATGCTAGCTGTGCCCATATTTGCCCATGCATGCTGCACCAATATAAGCTAGTATTATCATATAAGAACTACCACCTAGTAAAATAAATGTCATTCCAAAGAAAGAAAGTATATTCAGCTGGCTAGACTGATCTACATTGGGTGTAGGTCAGGTACAACACTTTTCATGTTTGCTTCACCCTTGATGCTCAGTAACTGTCTGTGCATCGAGTGAAAGCAAAGACAAGCGTTATTACGTGGATGACTGGCCAATATTCAATGTAGGCCAGTCTAGCCAAATTATATTTGCTTTACCCTTGATGGACAATAACTGTGCATCATTGGTACAGCAAAGTTAAGTGTTATTACATGGATAGACTGGCCAACCCACGTAATAACATGTCACGTACCATTTTTGTTTTACCCTTAATGTACGTGTGTGCATCGACGGTAAAGAAAAAACTAAATCCTTGCTCAAAGCAGCCACCACAGCTAACTGAGTGGCCCAGTACATTTAGGGGTGGGAGCTGTGTTGGGGAGGTCAGGAAAGGTCCCCAGGATTATGAGGGGTTCATGTTGCACTTGCCGTATTGATAACTGGGGTTGGCGGCGAACTGGGCGCCATGTTGCAATTTAATATGTTTCAAAGTGTAGTTAATATTGTTGGTCTAGAATTGATATATATTAGCTTGCACATACACAGAAAGATACAATGTTAAACCAACCTAAATGTAAAAACATACATGCCCATTAATACAACTACATGGCGAATTCATGAATCTCAATATAGTGGGCTTTTACAAATGACTGAAAACCATGGTAGTCGGGATTGTTTGCAAGGTGAAATTTGACCAGGGGCGTTGCTAGGGGGGGCTAAGGGGGATATAGCCCCTGATCTTTTGGTTGTAGCCCCGGATAGAATCTTAGGAGCTACAGCCAAAAGACTAGCTAGCCCCCAGTCCCAACAGTTCCGACATCAGCTTAGCCCCAGGTCTTTTCCAGACCTAGCAACTCCCCTGAATTTGACTGGTAGGGAATTGATTCTGTGAGGTTTTAGAAGCCATCGGATGGATGAATAAGTAACTTCACAACCTTTGAAGTCAGCACAGCTTCAGAAACTGGTTATAAGTTTTATGGTTTGATCATTATCAGAGACGGCAGGAGTGTGACAAAAGGAGTTTCACTATTTGTTTTTGCTAGCAGTAAAACACAGGGTGAGCCAATGCCCAAGGCTAACTAATGAGAAACTAGGAGTTGCAATTATACTGTCAGATGTGCTATGTGTGATAAAGTCACTGGGTATTTAGATTAGAATTTTCCACTGAAACCAATGATCTGGGGGATGAGATAGCATCAATAACTCAAAGAGAAATTATTTACCCACCCTTACTGATATCACTGGGAATATTCACATGAACAGTGTGCAAATCAAGAGTTAAGATTTAAACGGCATAGGCAACTTATTGCTAGTAATTATGTTTGCATACAAATGTTTTACTAAATAATGGTGTCATGACTCACCACAATGAATCCTAAGAAGAAGTGTGTTCTACACATGAGTTGAAGATGATAGTTAAGATAAAACTGGGAAATGAAAATGTAGGAATTGGAGAACATTGGGATATCTTTGAAGAGGGTGTTGTCCAATCACATGTGGGGGGTGGACTGTAATAAAGTATCTGTGAGTGTTTGAACTATTGTAAAAATGTATACAAGATGTCAACTGATGTGGTTTGTTGAGACTTGGATTGGTTTGGTCCTACGGTACCACCTAACTTCTCTCTGGATAATTGTTCAATAAACGTGCGCTATGTACTAAACATGCACTTGTGTCTCAGTTACAGGAGCTAGTACCCACAAAAGGGGGGATGTGAGGGCTAGAAGAGGCCAATATCCTAGTAGAGATACCCATGTGACTGGCATACTAGGTAAAGGAACCCAACACAAACAGCAAATGAGCAGCACCAAGGTAACAAGAGAATAGGGAGGAATAACTTTGTCTGTCTCATGAAGGTCCAAATCTTGGGGACATCAAGCCGAGAATCCAATGATTGCCTGGGGAATAAAGTAATTAATTTGATCTGTTCTAAAAAGGGGCTACTGCTCAATCATTAGGGAGGATATTAGAGGCTGCCTGTGTTTAGCATCACTGAATAACAGCAGTAAAGACTGCATTTGTATAGAAATCAGAGACAAAGCATTGGTCGATGGCCTGTTGTAAATTGACCTCAGATCATATCAGCCAAGTGATATTAATATCATGATAAGACCCTACCCTGCATTAGCCATTACTATCAATCCAACCTCCACCACTAACTCTAAAGGACAGGGGACTAAGGCTCCAATGGCAACTTTGGAAGTTCAAGCTCAGATAGTAGGAGATAATGCCCTTGCAGATCCTTACCCAACAGAGTAAGCAATGGAGGACTTGGATTGACAGGGCGTGCACGTTGAATGCAGAATTCAGAGTGTTCTTTCTTTAGGAGGCGGACCTCACCCTCCACCCAAGGTGTGGTTCCTATCCTGGAATATAGGCGGTTTGACTATACTGGATGAGGAGTGCTGTAGTTTTACTAGTTCTTCACAGGTAATTTGTTTCCAGGAGACCTTGGACCTCTCCCAAATTCACATACAGGGTGTTTCCACTTATGACATTCCGGCTCAGAAATGTCACAAGGGTAGGACAAATGGCAGATTTAAAACATGGAGCGATGCATCCTTTAACGTTACAGTTCATTAAATCAATTGCGATACTCTTTCCTCATCCCAGAAGATTTCCAATGGCTTAACTATTGGGACACGTAATGAAAATATTTCTGTATTTGTTATCTGTTGCAGGTCTGGCAAGGCGCTTAATACAGTGGGACTGCATCAATAAACCAACAGTTTTGTTTAGTGTATACGCAATATTACTACCATTGCCTGAGGGTGAGTTTAGAAACTCTGATACACCGAATAATTTAATTGTGAATTCCTATACCAAGACCATGGACAGTATACATCCCTTTTTCATCAAAGCCTACAGGAAGTTCAATTAAAAGACTATATAAAAAGTTCCTGGTGTAATGCTGAATGCGAGGCCGCAAAACACCATCTTATCAAATGTGCAAATAGTGAGGCACCACAGGGGGATCACCTTGATGCATTGTCACGTCCCACTATAAAGACCTGTTGAAAAAGAAAAAGGATGAGTTTGCAACATGATCCTGGGAGGCACTACTGGAAGTTGTAAATAATATAGACAGTGCAGGTTTTTCACTTTAGATTAACATGGGTCCAGCTGAGGGGAGAAAAATCCAGCACAGTAACATTTCTGAGTGTGTGGTATGAATTATTTAAGGCTCTATACCGTGAATCCAGAGCACACCCTGGGTAGAGGCTGAGATGATCCCTTTATGTAAGAAGTGTAAAGAAGGCATGGTATCAAACAGTAAGACAGACACAAGTGATCACAGTTCAAGGGTGTTTATTGATGTTCAATTGTGTTTGAAAAATGCCTATTGTTAGGCGGAAACCTGTGCAGTTCCCTCTGGGACCACTGCAAAAGATTTAGGACTACAGGTGTTTGGCAGTAAACCCACTTGGTAGCAGTCTGTACCACACAGATTCACTTGGTAGCTGTGGCTGAGCAGTCAGACTTCCCTCAAGAAGAGTCAAGCAGTATGTGGAGTATACAATATAGGGCAATTCTTCCCAGTAAGACAAGCAAACACCCAACGAGACTCAGTGTAAAGATATTAAGGTATTTATTTATAACGAAACATCTATCAAAATCACTATGGCACTATCACGGCAAACAAATCAAACACAATTACTCTACGAAGAAGAAAACGATCAGACCCCCTAGCAATATTTCGACAAGTCTAGGTTCTACCGGCACCACTTATTTACAGACAGAGGTGTATGCCTCAACCTAGATGGCACTCTAATATTAGTTAGGACGGGAGAGAAAAAGAAACAGGTTATGAATTCAAAACAGCTCAATACTTCACGTGTCAAATGCAAGGCAAGAAGGCAAGAACCACAATAGATCATAAAGTTCAGAGGCCAGGCCCACTCGGAGAGAGGCAAGGCGATATGTCCCAAAAAGTCTCTTAGTGGAAATGCGTTCGAGTCTTTATAGCAAATTGTTATCGGCAGATTGAACCAGTTCAGAACAATACGTGAGAAAGCTTGGAGGCGACCCAACGGAACGGAGAGGATTAAGACACCTCACTCGAACCGATCGAAAGGGAAGCCAGGCGGACACGGTACCTTGTTTTCGGAGAGACAGCTCCGGCGGGGGCAGTTGTTCCTGGTGGTGGATGCACGTCGGGTCTTTGCCAAGAGTAGAGATGATCTCATCGTCAAAGAAAAGTGAAGTCCGGTGCACCACCAGGGAAGAGACCAGCCGCGGAGTGCTCCGTCACAAGGCACTACCTTTTGGTCGCGGTACAGGGGTAGTGGCTATCCGGTTGCCGAGGTGCTCTGCACGGGCAATTCGACCACTGTGTCCTGAGGCGAAGAAAAAGCAAAGGGGACTGGTTGTTCCCACCAGTCAGGGGAAGAGACTCGCCGGCAGGGAGATCTCCTCTGTCGTCGGGAAGTGGTGAGTGGGTTCCGCAGGGCTCCACCGGGAGTGTCGTTGTGCAGGTCGGCTCAGCATTACCCTCGTCGGATTCTTAGGACCTGTGGCGACTTCTGAAGATCCAGTCCCAAAAGCCCTGCTTTTATGCAGAAAACACCCATTCATTCAGCCTAGCTGTCAATCAACACACGCTAAGTGGTGAGCGGGGAGGCTCACCACTTGGGCCAATCACTCCACAGTGCAACCGGAGTTGGCAAGGCAACTCGGTCCAGGGTGCCTAAACCCCCTCCCAAACCCCTGTGGTAACCCAGACAGAATAGCACCACTTTGGAGGGTCTCTGTACAGAGGCCCGCCAAAAGTGGAAAAACGGGCTCGACCTTTGGTTTAGGAGTTACAGAGATGAACACAGACGCCATTTTAAAAACCGAGTTCTGGCAGAAAATACCATCCGGTAAACTTATTTAAGATAAGTAAACTGATGGTATGTTAGAGATTAACAAGGAAAAAGTATCAATCTCCAACAATGGGAAGAATACCATAGGGTTATGTTCGGGGTCGAACATAACAAGTAGTTTCCACTGCCACCAGCCAAAACTCGATGAGGGGGGACGGGACAGTGCCCCCTCGAATAACAGATCCAGGAGTAATCGAATTACCCCTACTAGTACGTCCACAATAAGATGGTTTGTACTAGTTCTGTTAGTAAATTTAGGTCTAGTAAAGCCAATGGTGACTTTACATGCTCGGGGAGACAGTAGTCAGTCCCCGGGTATGGAGTCTATGGTGGGGGTCCGCTAGGACGCCCCAGTGTTACGGCACGGAGGGTGCGGTGTAACACCCATAGCAAAACCTATGAGACCCTATGGAGTAAAAGACCCCATAGCCCATAGAACACATTGGCATTCAAAGGAATTACACACATTCATGTCCAAGAGTGGGAGAAAAAGAGTCTCACTCTTGGCAGGATGGAAAAAACAAACTCCAGAAATCCAGCAAAGCTGCTGGGGGACTCACTAGGTTAGGAAATTCAGCCTAAACAGAGAATTCTCCCTAACACCTATCTAAACCTAAATCTAAAGATAGGAGCAAGCTATGACCATCAAATAATAATAACGCAGTCCTAGGGGTGTCTGTCAAAATAAAAGGGCCTATACTAATACAACTATTACCAAGTCTTACTTCTAATTACAAATAGTGTGGGAAACAATGTTACAAAAATGAAAAGTGTTCAAGAAATGATATGTCAGAATATACAAGCAGTTGGCTTCCCTTCCCCACATTTTCAGCACAGGACAAGGCGGCACACTCTTTGGCTTCTTTAGCATGAGAGTGCAGTTCAAAACTTCAACAACATGGCCTTCTGTGCCAAAGTCTCTTTGCTGTTCAAAGTCTCTTTTTCAGAGGGCCTGATGCAACACGACAAACATTAAAGTTCCTTTCTTCACATGTACAAATTGTGATTTTCTGTTTCCCCGGGCCCCCCTCCGCCGAGCTCAGACCCACTTTAACACAAAACCTTCTCAGATGATTTTCACTTCACCCCGGGTACGCCTCTGCAGGCCTCAGACCCACTTTAACACAAAACCTTCTCGAGTGATTTTCGCTTCACCACGGTTCCCCCTCTATCAGGCTCAGACCCTGATTTCAATTGATTTCCTTCTGCTGCGTTCGGACCACCTTTATTTACTTTGCCACACATTTTCTTTACTGTATAAACATCGAGGACTTTCGATTGTGCACAGGATTTTGCTTGACCCGTCGCAGGACCCCTTTGATAAACAATACTCTACAACTATTTCATTTTTCAGCTGGATACCTTACAGAGACCTTTGATTGAGCACACAAGCAGTGCCGGACTACTCTTTCAAAGGTATCGTATCTTGGTTTCAAAGTTCAATCACTCATCAGCAGTTCAACTTTACTTGGGTCTTTTATCACACACATTTCAAACAATGTTCATTCCAGCGCTCTCCATACATTGTTGCTGCTTGCAACCTTGGCTCCAACACAGACCAGTCTTGTATTTGTCTCCCCAACTCACCACCTGTGTTGATTTCACTGACGCTACTTTGTTCTTGGAGCCAAGGACAGTACCACAGTGGAGATTCTCTCTGCCTTCTTTATTGACACGGTAGGCCGCCGGCTATCTCCGACACACAATGCCGGATTTTTCAGCCTGTTTTCTTGGTCTTTCACTTTGCAATCTCAAGGGCACATGAAAGCAGTGGTTCCATGTTGAAAAGGCCAAGGGGAATTCCCTCCTTGTGATCCCCTTCTGTTTCAGTGTCTTTCTCCTCTCGTTAAACTTGCTTCTTGGAACTGCTGTTTCCTCATGTGCTTTGCCTCGCTCAGAGTGTGCTCTCATGCTCCGCCTTTTATCCTTGTGGGGAAGTTTAAAGGAAGTCAGGTGTGTGTATGATGATCAGTAATTGCCTGACCTTGCTTGACCATTGTATTGGGACGTGTAGGGTATACGGCTTGGGTGGTAGTCCGTTTACTCTAATAGCTGGCTGTCCGTGAGAAAGTGTATGTGTTGTAAAGAGTGGGGGGGGGTAGAGTTCCTAAATATGGGCTAAAGGTGTTATAGGGAAGGGGATACCGCGTTTCACCATCTGGCGTCCCACTCCTACTCCCACTCCCCAAAGACCCCTCACCCGGTGATCCTTCCACACTGGTCCACCCCCAGGGACTGGATCCAAAAGTGATGGCTGTGTCCTAGCCACCTGGATGACAGATTCCCAGGGACTAATGGGTGAGACACCCTCTGGTTTCTCACAGAAGGGAGGTTGCACAGATACTTCCAATTACTGCCCAATCTCTTTGTTGGATGTGGGAGGTAAGATCTTCACTAGAGCAGTCTTGCAACATCTAGAGAACTGGGAAGAAGAGAGAGGCATCATTAACCATTTACAGCTATGTTCCAGTTAGGGATGAACACCATGGTTCAGTGCCTGAGGTTGCAACTTCTTGTGGAAAAGTATATAATGTTCAGAAATATTAGCCAGTATTTCACTTTCATCAACCTCGAAAAATCTTTCAGTAGCATACCCAGATCTAAGATGTGGGATACCCTTACTGCTTTAAACATCCCCCATGCTTTGCTCATTTAAACATCTCCCATGCTTTACTCACAGCACTGATATTGTTACACTCCAAAAATGTAGCTGTGGTTGGATGGAACCTTGGAGGGTGGGGGGGTGACACAGTCTTTTAAGATAGAAAAAGGAGTATGCCAAGGCTGCGTACTGCCCCCGTTTATTCATTAACAGTGTTATTGACTTGGTTCTATGAACCCCCACTGATGCCCCCACATTAGGAAAAGATAGACACCCTCTACTATTAGTTGCTGATGCTGTGGTTCTTATTTCCCTTTCACCAACAGGGCTGGCAAACAACTTACAGGGTAATTCATAGAAATTTGCACAAAAGTGGCGCACGCGGCTGGCACATAGCGTGCCTGTGCGAATGTCTGCGCCAGCCGCGTGCGCTAAAATCGATTTCCGTGCACAGCGTATTCATGGATTTTCGCATCCAAAACCAGCTGTGGCGCAGCGTTGCGCAGCGACCCTGCAGCAGCGCCAGTTACGCCCCCAAGCAGGCCCTCGCGCAAGGAAAAGCCTTCAAAATCCCCAAATAATCGCAAAGGGCTGCGCCAACCCTGGACCAGTTCACAGGGCTGGCAAACAGCAAACGCCAAGCGGGGAACGTGTATTTCAGTGGTTCGCGGGAAGTTACACACGCGACTGTCCTGTGTACGTGTGCATCAGGGGTGCGTGGGAAGTAACACACGCAAAAGCAGCAGGGTACGTGTATTCCGGGGGTGCGCGGGAAGTATCACACGCAAAAGCAGAAGGGTACTTGTATTTCAGGGGTGCACGGGAAGTATCACACGCAAAAGCAGCAGGGTACGTGTATTTCAGGGGTGCGCGGGAAGTATCACATGCAAAAGCAGCAGGGTACGTGTATCTCAGGGGTGCGCCGGAAATATCACACGCGATTCCATCAGGGTACGTGTATTCCAGGGGTGCGCGGGAAGTATCACACGCAAAAATAGCAGGGTACGTGTATTCCAGGGGTGCACTGGAAGTATCACATGCAAAAGCAGCAGGGTACGTGTATCTCAGGGGTGCGCAGGAAGTATCACACGCGATTCCATCAGGGTACGTGTATTCCAGGGGTGCGCGGGAAGCATCACACGCAAAAACAGCAGGGTACGTGTATTTCAGGGGTGCGCGGGAAGTATCACACGCAAAAACAGCAGGGTACGTGTATTTCAGGGGTGCGTGGGAAGTATCACACGCGATCCCATCAAGGTACGTGTATTCCAGGGGTGTGTGGGAAGTATCACATGCAAAAACAGCAGGGTACGTGTATTCCAGGGGTGCACGGGAAGTATCACACGCGATTCCATCAGGGTACGTGTATTACAGGGGTGCGCGGGGAGCACCACACGTGAATTGCACGTGTGGGTCCTCCCAGGTGTTCCCTCTACACCCTTCACGGCTCCTGCAGGTGGCCCACACCACAGGGGCCTACCCTGCACATGTCCTGCAGGCACCAGATCCACCATGGCCATGCCCCGCAGCCAACCCACATGTCATCTTGCACTACTGCCCACCAACGCATGTCCCCCTGCACCCCCAGCCACCAGAGGCAGCCTCCACCAGGCCCCCACCCATGTCTCCCATCACCCCCAACCCCCAGCAGTTCAGGGGCAGCCTCCACCAGGCCCCCACTCATGTCCAACTCATGTCTCCCTGCACCTCCACCCCCCAGCCACCAAGGGCAGCCTCTACCAGGCCCCCACTGATGTCCCCTATCACCCCCACCCCCCAGCCACCAGGGGCAGCCTCCACCAGGCCCCCACTCATGTCTACCACCACCGCCACCCCCCAGCAGTGCAGGGGCAGCCTCCACCAGGCCGCCACCCATGTCTACCACCACCGCCACCCCCCAGCAGTGCAGGGGCAGCCTCCACCAGGCCCCCACTCATGTCTCCCATCACCCCCACCCGCCAGCAGTGCAGGGGCAGCCGCCACCAGGCCCCCACCCATGTCTCCCATCATCCCCACCCCCCAGCAGTGCAGGGGCAGCCTCCACCAGGCCCCCACTCATGTCTCCCATCACCCCCACCCCCCAGCAGTGCAGGGGCAGCCTCCACGAGCCCCCCACTCATGTCTCCCATTACCCCCACTCCCCAGCAGTGCAGGGGCAGCCTTCACCAGCCCCCCACTCATGTCTCCCATCACCCCCACCCCCCAGCAGTGCAGGGGCAGCCACCACCAGGCCCCCGCTCATGTCTCCCATCACCCCCACCCCCCAGCCACCAGGGGCAGCCTTCACCAGGCCCCCACCCATGTCCCCCATCACCCCCACCCCCCAGCAGTGCAGGGGCAGCCTCCACCAGGCCCCCACTCATGTCCAACTCATGTCTCCCTGCACCTCCACCCCCCAGCCACCAGTGGCAGCCTCCACCAGGCCCCAACTCATGTCCCCTATCACCCCCACCCCCCAGCCACCAGGGGCAGCCTCCACCAGGCCCCCACTCATGTCTCCCATCACCCCCACCCCCCAGCAGTGCAGGGGCAGCCTCCACCAGGCCCCCACTCATGTCTCCCATCACCCCCACCCCCCAGCAGTGCAGGGGCAGCCTCCACCACGCCCCCACTCATGTCTCCCATCACCCCCACCCCCCAGCCAGCAGGGGCAGCCTCCATCAGGCCCCCACTCATGTCCCCTAGCACCCCCACCCCCCAGCAGTGCAGGGCAGCCACCACCAGGCCCCCACTCATGTCTCCCATCACCCCCACCCCCAGCCACCAGGGGCAGCCCCCACCAGGCCTCCACTCATGTCCCCTATTACCTCCACCCCCCAGCCACCAGGAGCAGCCTCCACCAGGCCCCCACCCATGTCTACCACCCCCCCATCCCCCAGCCACCAGGGGCAGCCTCCACCAGGCCCCCACTCATGTCTCCCATCACCCCCATCCCCCAGCCACCAGGGGCAGCCTCCACCAGGCCCCCACTCATGTCTCCCATCACCCCCACCCCCCAGCAGTGCAGGGGCCGCCATCACCAGGCTCCCACACATGTCCCCCTGCACCCCCACCCCCCAGCCACCAGGGGCAGCCTCCACCAGGCCCCCACTCATGTCTACCACCACCCCCACCCCCCAGCAGTGCAGGGGCAGCCTCCACCAGGCCCCCACCCATGTCTACCACCCCCCAGCCACGGGGGGCAGCCTCCACCAGGCCCCCACCCATGTCTACCACCACCCCCACCCCCCAGCAGTGCAGGGGCAGCCTCCACCAGGCCCCCACTCATGTCTCGCATCACCCCCACCCCCCAGCAGTGCAGGGGCAGCCTCCACCAGGCCCCCACTCATGTCTCCCATCACCCCCACCCCCCAGCAGTGCAGGGGCAGCCTCCACCAGGCCCCCACTCATGGCTCCTATCACCCCCACGCCCCAGCAGTGCAGGGGCAGCCTCCACCAGGCTCCCACACATGTCCCCCTGCACCCCCACCCCCCAGCCACCAGGGGCAGCCTCCACCAGGCCCCCACCCATGTCTACCACCCCCACACCCACCACCCCCCAGCCACCATGGGAAGCCTCCACCAGGCCCCAACCCATGTCTACCACCACCGCCACCCCCCAGCAGTGCAGGGGCAGCCTCCACCAGGCCCCCACTCATGTCTCCCATCACCCCCACCCCCCAGCCACCAGGGGCAGCCTCCACCAGGCCCCCACTCATGTCCCCTATTACCCCCACCCCCCAGCCACCAGGGGCAGCCTCCACCAGGACCCCACCCATGTCTACCACCCCCTCCACCCCCCAGACACCAGGGGCAGCCTCCACCATGCACCCACCCATGTCTACCACCACCCCCACCCCCCAGCAGTGCAGGGGCAGCCTCCACGAGGCCCCCACTCATGTCTCCCATCACCTCCACCCCCTAGCAGTGCAGGGTCAACCTCCACCAGGCCCCCACTCATGTCTACCACCACCCCCACCCGGCAGCAGTGCAGGGTCAGCCTCCACCAGGCCCCCACTCATGTCTCCCATCACCCCCACCCCCCATCAGTGCAGGGGCAGCCTCCACCAGGCCCCCACTCATGTCTCCCATCACCCCCACCCCCCAGCAGTGCAGGGGCAGCCTCCACCAGGCCCCCACTCATGTCCAACTCATGTCTCCCATCACCCCCACCCCCCAGCCACCAGGGGCAGCCTCCACCAGGCCCCCACCCATGTCTACCACCCCCTCCACCCCCCAGACACCAGGGGCAGCCTCCAACAGGCCCCCACCCATGTCTACCACCACCCCCACCCCCCAGCAGTGCAGGGGCAGCCTCCACCAGGCCCCCACTCATGTCTCCCATCACCTCCACCCCCCAGCAGTGCAGGGTCAGCCTCCACCAGGCCCCCACTCATGTCTACCACCACCCCCACCCCGCAGCAGTGCAGGGGCAGCCTCCACCAGGCCCCCACTCATGTCTCCCATCACCCCCACCCCCCAGCAGTGCAGGGGCAGCCTCCACCAGGCCCCCACACATGTCCCCTATCACCCCCACCCCCCAGCAGTGCAGGGGCAGCCACCACCAGGCCCCCACTCATGTCTCCCATCACCCCCACCCCCCAGCCACCAGGGGCAGCCTCCACCAGGCCCCCACTCATGTCCCCTATTACCCCCACCCCCCAGCAGTGCAGGGGCAGCCACCACCAGACCCCCACTCATGTCTCCCATCACCCCCCAGCCACCAGGGGCAGCCTCCACCAGGCCCCCAATAATGTCTCCCATCACCCCAACCCCCCAGCAGTGCAGGGGCAGCCTCCACCAGGCCCCCACTCTTGTCTACCATCACCCCCAGCCCACAGCAGTGCAGGGGCAGCCTCCACCAGGCCCCCACTCATGTCTACCACCACCCCCACCCCCCAGCAGTGCAGGGGCAGCCTCCACCAGGCCCCCACTCATGTCTCCCGACACCCCCACCCCCAGCAGTGCAGGGGCAGCCTCCACCAGGCCCCCACTCATGTCTCCCATCACCCCCACCCCCCAGCAGTGCAGGGGCAGCCTCCACCAGGCCCCCACTCATGTCCCCTATCACCCCCACCCCCCAGCAGTGCAGGGGCAGCCTCCACCAGGCTCCCACACATGTACCCCTGCACCCCCACCCCCCAGCCACCAGGGGCAGCCTCCACCAGGCTCCCACACATGTCCCCCTGCACCCCCACCCCCCAGCCACCAGGGGCAGCCTCCACCAGGCCCCCACCCATGTCTACCACCCCCCACCCCCCAGCCACCAGGGGCAGCCTCCACCAGGCCCCAACCCATGTCTACCACCACCGCCACCCCCCAGCAGTTCAGGGGCAGCCTCCACCAGGCCCCCACTCACGTATCCCAGCCAACATGTACCACAATGCAGATCCCTGGCCCTTATGGTCAGCCTCCAAATGGCAAACACCCACCCGAGTATTGCATCCACCCACTTAGAAATTGCAAAAACATGACAGAAGCCCAATTGCAAGTTTTGAAATGAACACGTCCCTCACATACACGCAATGGGTGTCAGTGAATGTCAAAACCCATATCATGATATGCATGAAACCAATGAGATGATACTACACATTGAACTTTGAAGAAAAAATATGTATTAAAAGCAACATAAATTGAATCAAAAATAAACAAACAATAATAGAAATTTAACACAAAAAAAACAGCAGGCCCGTGAAAAAATGCTAAACCACAAATCATAATGCAAAGGAAAGGTGTCCAAAGTCACAAATTAAAATCGAAAATCATTGCTCCATGGCGAAATCATAATAAAAATTGAAAATCCAAAAGTCAACTATGTACAGATAACTATCCAGGGTCCATGATCCCAACCGAAGAAATGAAACCTATCTAATAACACTACCTAAAAAAAATAACTATATACAAAAATGTGGCCCATTGTCCAAAAGGTCCAAAAATAAAGCCAAACCAAAGGAAACCTAACACTAACTATATAACTATTTACAAGAGCAGCGGGCTAGTCCACGCTGACTTCGGGATGTTCCGGGCCAGGGCATCATCGAACTCCTGCTCAATGTCCCAGAGGCGCTCCTTCTCCATGGCCCCGAGGGTCCGCAAGGCCGTCCACATGTTCCCCCCAAACTCCCTGCGGATTGCCTCGAGGCACTCGGCAAGCCTCAGGGCCCTCTGCATGGAGTTCTCCGCCCTGACCATCGTGAGCCGTGCCCCCACCCATGTCTACCACCCCCCACCCCCCAGCCACCAGGGGCAGCCTCCACCAGGCCCCCACCCATGCCTACCACCACCCCCATCCCCCAGCAGTGCAGGGGCAGCCTCCACCAGGCCCCCACTCATGTCTCCCATCACCCCCACCCCCCAGCAGTGCAGGGGCAGCCTCCACCAGGCCCCCACTCATGTCTACCACCCCCCCACCCCCCAGCAGTGCAGGGGCAGCCTCCACCAGGCCCTCACTCATGTCTACCACCACCCCCACCCCCCAGCAGTGCAGGGGCAGCCTCCACCAGGCCCCCACTCATGTCTACCACCACCCCCACCACCCAGCAGTGCAGGGGCAGCCTCCACCAGGCCCCCACTCATGTCTACCACCACCCCCACCACCCAGCAGTGCAGGGGCAGCCTCCACCAGGCTCCCACACATGCCCCCCTGCACCCCCACCCCCCAGCCACCAGGGGCAGCCTCCACCAGGCTCCCACACATGTCCTCCTGCACCCCCACCCCCCAGCCAACAGGGGCAGCCTCCACCAAGCCCCCACTCATGTCTACCACCCCCCCACCCCCCAGCCACCAGGGGCAGCCTCCACCAGGCCCCCACCCATGTCTACCACCCCTCCCACCCCCCAGCCACCAGGGGCAGCCTCAACCAGGCTCCCACCCATGTCTACCACCACCCCCACCCCCCAGCAGTGCAGGGGCAGCCTCCACCAGGCCCCCACTCATGTCTCCCATCACCCCCACCCCCCAGCAGTGCAGGGGCAGCCTCCACCAGGCCCCCACTCACATCTACCACAACCCCCACCCTCCAGCAGTGCAGGGGCAGCCTCCACCAGGCCCCCACTCATGTCTCCCATCACCCCCAGCCCCCAGCAGTGCAGGGTCAGCCTCCACCAGGCCCCCACTCATGTCTACCACCACCCCCATCCCCCAGCAGTGCAGGGGTAGCCTCCACCAGGCCCCCACTCATGTCTCCCATCACCCCCACCCCCCAGCAGTGCAGGTGCAGCCTCCACCAGGCCCCCACTCATGTCCCCTATCACCCCACCCCCCAGCAGTGCAGGGGCAGCCTCCACCAGGCTCCCACACATGTCCCCCTGCACCCCCACCCCCCAGCCACCAGGGGCAGCCTCCACCAGGCTCCCACACATGTCCCCCTGCACCCCCACCCCCAGCCACCAGGGGCAGCCTCCACCAGGCCCCCACCCATGTCTACCACCCCCCCGCCCCCCAGCCACCAGGGGCAGCCTCCACCAGGCCCCCACCCATGTCTACCACCACCGCCACCCCCCAGCAGTTCAGGGGCAGCCTCCACCAGGCCCCCACTCACGTATCCCAGCCAACATGTCACCACAATGCAGATCTCTGGCCCTTATGATCAGCCTCCAAATGGCAAACACCCACCCGAGTATTGCATCCACCCACTTAGAAATTGCAAAAACATGACAGAAGCCCAATTGCAAGTTTTGAAATGAACACATGTCCCTCACATACACCCAATGGGTGTCAGTGAATGTCAAAACCCATATCATGATATGCATGAAACCAATGAGATGATACTACACATTGAACTTTGAAGAAAAAATATGTATTAAAAGCAACATAATTTGAATCAAAAATAAACAAACAACAATAGAAATTTAACACAAAAAAAACAGCAGGCCTGTGAAAAAATGCTAAACCACAAATCATAATGCAAAGGAAAGGTGTCCAAAGTCACAAATTAAAATCGAAAACCATTGCTCCATGGCGAAATCATAATAAAAATTGAAAATCTAAAAGTCAACTATGTACAGATAACTATCCAGGGTCCATGATCCCAACCGAAGAAATGAAACCTATCTAATAACACTACATAAAAAAAATAACTATATACAAAAATGTGGCCCATTGTCCAAAAGGTCCAAAAATAAAGCCAAACCAAAGGAAACCTAACACTAACTATATAACTATTTACAAGGGCAGCGGGCTAGTCCGACGGCTCACTTCGGAATGTTCCAGGCCAGGGCATCATCGAAGTCCTGCTCAATGTCCCGGAGGCGCTCCTTCTCCATGACCCCGAGGGTCCGCAGGGCCATCCACATGTTCCCCCCAAACTCCCTGCGGATTGCATCGAGGCACTCGGCACGCCTCAGGGCCCTCTGCATGGAGTTCTCCGCCCTGACCATCGTGAGCTGTGCCCCCACCCATGTCTACCACACCCCCCACCCCCCAGCCACCAGGGGCAGCCTCCACCAGGCCCCCATCCATGTCTACCACCCCCCCCACCCCCCAGCAGTGCAGGGGCAGCCTCCACCAGGCCCCCACTCATGTCTCCCATCACCCCCACCCCCCAGTAGTGCAGGGGCAGCCTCCACCAGGCCCCCACTCATGTCTACCACCCCCCACCCCCCAGCAGTGCAGGGGCAGCCTCCACCAGGCCCCCACTCATGTCTCCCATCACCCCCACCCGCCAGCGGTGCAGGGGCAGCCTCCACCAGGCCCTCACTCATGTCTACCACCACCCCCACCCCCCAGCAGTGCAGGGGCAGCCTCCACCAGGCCCCACTCATGTCTCCCATCACCCCCACCCCCCAGCAGTGCAGGGGCAGCCTCCACCAGGCCCCCACTCATGTCTCCCATCACCCCCACCCCCCAGCAGTGCAGGGGCAGCCTCCACCAGGCCCCACTCATGGACCCTATCACCCCCCCAGCAGTGCAGGGGCAGCCTCCACCAGGCTCCCACACATGTCCGACTGCACCCCCTCCCCCTAGCCACCAGGGGCAGCCTCCACCAGGCTCCCACACATGTTCCCCTGAACCCCCACCCCCCAGCCACCAGGGGCAGCCTCCACCAGGCCCCCACCCATGTCTACCACGCTCCCCCACCCCCCACCCCCCCAGCCACCAGGGGCAGCCTCCACCAGGCCCCCACCCATGTCTACCACCACCCCCCAGCAGTGCAGGGGCAGCCTCCACCAGGCCCCCACTCATGTCTCCCATTACCCCCACCCCCCAGCCATCAGGGGCAGCCTCCACCAGGCCCCCACTCATGTCCCCTATTACCCCCACCCCCAAGCCACCAGGGGCAGCCTCCACCAGGCCCCCACCCATGTCTACCTCCACCCCCCAGCAGTGCAGGGGCAGCCTCCACCAGGCCCCCACACATGTCTACCACCACCCCCACCCCGCAGCAGTGTAGGGGCAGCCTCCACCAGGCCCCCACACATGTCTCCCATCACCCCCACCCCCCCGCAGTGCAGGGGCAGCCTCCACCAGACCCCCACTCATGTCTCCCATCACCCCCACCCCCCAGCAGTGCAGGGGAAGCCTCCACCAGGCCCCTACTCATGTCCAACTCATGTCTCCCATCACCCCCACCCCCCAGCCACCAGGGGCAGCCTCCACCAGGCCCCCACTCATGTCCCCTATCACCCCCACCCCCAGCAGTGCAGGGGCAGCCACCACCAGGCCCCCACTCATGTCTCCCATCACCCCCACCCCCCAGCCACCAGGGGCAGCCTCCACCAGGCCCCCACTCATGTCCCCTATTACCCCCACCCCCCAGCAGTGCAGGGGCAGCCTCCACCAGGCCCCCACTCATGTCTCCCATCACCACCACCCCCCAGCCACCAGGGGCAGCCTCCACCAGGCCCCCAATCATGTCTCCCATCACCCCCACCCCCCAGCAGTGCAGGGGCAGCCTCCACCAGGCCCCCAACCATGTCTACCACCGCCCCCACTCCCCAGCAGTGCAGGGGCAGCCTCCACCAGGCTCCCACACATGTCCCCCTGCACCCCCACCCCCCAGCCACCAGGGGCAGCCTCCACCAGGCTCCCACACATGTCCCCCTGCACCCCCACCCCCCAGCCACCGGGGGCAGCCTCCACCAGGCCCCCACTCATGTCTACCACCACCCCCACCCCTCAGCAGTGCAGGGGCAGCCTCCACCAGGCCCCCACCCATGTCTACCACCCCTCCCACCCCCAGCCACCAGGGGCAGCCTCCACCAGGCCCCCACCCATGTCTACCACCACCCCCACCCCCAGGAGTGCAGGGGCAGCCTCCACCAGGCGCCCACCCATGTCTCCCATCACCCCCACCCCCCAGCAGTGCAGGGGCAGCCTCCACCAGGCCCCCACTCATGTCTACCACCACCCCCTCCCCCCAGCAGTGCAGGGGCAGCCTCCACCAGGCCCCCACTCATGTCTCCCATCACCCCCAGCCCCCAGCAGTGCAGGGGCAGCCTCCACCAGGCCCCCACTCATGTCTACCACCACCCCCACCCCCCAGCACTGCAGGGGCAGCCTCCACCAGGCCCCCACTCATGTCTCCCATCACCCCCACCCCCCAGCAGTGCAGGGGCAGCCTCCACCAGGCCCCCACTCATGTCTCCCATCACCCCCACCCCCAGCAGTGCAGGGGCAGCCTCCACCAGGCCCCCACTCATGTCCCCTATCACCCCCACCCCCCAGCAGTGCAGGGGCAGCCTCCACCAGGCTCCCACACATGTCCCCCTGCACCCCCACGCCCAGCCACCAGGGGCAGCCTCCACCAGGCTCCCACACATGTCCCCCTGAACCCCCACCCCCCAGCCACCAGGGGCAGCCTCCACCAGGCCCCCACCCATGTCTACCACCCCCCACCCTCCAGCCACCAGGGGCAGCTTCCACCAGGCCCCCACCCATGTCTACCACCACCGCCACCCCCCAGCAGTTCAGGGGCAGCCTCCACCAGGCCCCCACTCACGTATCCCAGCCAACATGTCACCACAATGCAGATCCCTGGCCCTTATGGTCAGCCTCCAAATGGCCAACACCCACCCGAGTATTCCATCCACCCACTTAGAAATTACAAAAACATGACAGAAGCCCAATTGCAAGTTTTTAAATGAACACATGTCCCTCACATACACCCAATGGGTGTCAGTGAATGTCAAAACCCATATCATGATATGCATGAAACCAATGAGATGATACTACACATTGAACTTTGAAGAAAAAATATGTATTAAAAGCAACATAAATTGAATCAAAAATAAACAAACAATAATAGAAATTTAACACAAAAAAAACAGCAGGCCCGTGAAAAAATGCTAAACCACAAATCATAATGCAAAGGAAAGGTGTCCAAAGTCACAAATTAAAATCGAAAACCATTGCTCCATGGCGAAATCATAATAAAAATTGAAAATCCAAAAGTCAACTATGTACAGATAACTATCCAGGGTCCATGATCCCAACCGAAGAAATGAAACCTATCTAATAACACTACCTAAAAAAAATAACTATATACAAAAATGTGGCCCATTGTCCAAAAGGTCCAAAAATAAAGCCAAACCAAAGGAAACCTAACACTAACTATATAACTATTTACAAGGGCAGCGGGCTAGTCCGACGGCTCACTTTGGGATGTTCCGGGCCAGGGCATCATCGAACTCCTGCTCAATGTCCCGGAGGCGCTCCTTCTCCATCGCCCCGAGGGTCCGCAGGGCCGTCCACATGTTCCCCCCAAACTCCCTGCGAATTGCCTCGAGGCACTCGGCACGGCTCAGGGCCCTCTGCATGGAGTTCTCCGCCCTGACCATCGTGAGCTGTGCCTCTTCCGCCCGCTGCCGCTCCGCATCTATGGCGTGGCCTAACCGCTGCCACACGGAAGACACTTCCCGTCCTGGGTCCTCCTGCCCTCCGGCCGATGCCAGCCCCTCCGATGTGGAAGGCCCCGAGCCATCATGGCTCCCACCACGTTGCTGCTGCTGCTGCGCCTCTGCCCGTGCACTGCCTCCTGCTGCCTGCGCATCCTCCTCTGGCTGGGGTGCAGTCGTAGATGTGGCCACCCCTGCTGGACGTCCGACTCCCGACTGTGGCAGGGATGCCTCCTCCACCAGCCTGGCCGCACCCTCAGAGGCAGCTCCACAGGGCACCCAGGTGACTGATGGGTGGGAAGATGGCACGGAGGACGACTGGTGCATAGGGGGTTCAGTTGAGGAGGGGGTCGTAGCAAGCCCCATCAAACGGAGGAATCCGGCCTGGGTGACCTGTCCCAGTAGGCCGACGCGGTCAACGAGCCATTCGAGATGACGTGCAGTCTCCTCATGAAAAGACTGCAGGTCACCTCGCATGGCCAGTTGACGCAACGCCACACCAGTCAGGACAGGCTCAACCCGGACACGGATAGCCACGTCCACAGGCAAAGGAAGTCCAGTTGTTGTGAGCTCATCCCCTGCCTGAAAACGGGTCTGGAAGTAGGCATCCCTGCTGGTGCAAGATGATGCAGTGACAGGATCAGGGACAGGATTGCACACAGGCACCTCCGCGGCGACCTGTGCTGCCTCCTGTCCCTGGTCCTGCACTGCACCACTAGCACCAGTGGAATCCCCACCTCCAGACCCCGTCTCTGTTGCTTGCATGGCCTCCTCCTCCACCAAACCCCCCACCAACCTGGATGACTCCGTGCCATCTTCCCCATTGGGCCCTGTGGGGTCCCAGCTGCCCCTTCTGCTGCCGAGGAGTCCAACTCCGACCTCAGCCTCTTGGACCTCCCCCCGGCAGCTGCGGCCTGGGACGCGGCACCGGACTCCTCACTCCCCGATGAGATCACAACCTGGGAGGGGAGCCGGGCCTTGCGTCTCCGGCTGGTGGTGCGATCCCCGCCGCTGTGCTCAACAGCACCTTCTCTGCCCTCTTCATCAGTTGACGCTGCAGACAGGGAGAAATTAAACACAGGCATCAGGGCACTGTACAATGGACACATACACACATGACAGTTGCACATGAGTGGCATTGGCAAACCTCAGACATGGCATCACAATCGGCAACACACATGTCATTTCAACTTGCACACATGAGCCATACCACAGCCACATCCCAACTGCCAGCACCATCCATACACATACAACAGCATGAGCAGCCAAAGGTGAGCCAGACATCACATGCAACACAGGGAGTGCACTACACATGCACGCAGACCACTACACTTGCATGCATGTGTACACCTCAGCCAACTGTCGCAGTGTTCCGATGGGCATCCATTTCACATCTGCCAATCAGGCTTCCACATCCCGCTGCCACATGCATCCATGTTGCATCACTGTTGCACCCTTGCCAAATACACACACATGCACATGTACACAGTGCTGATACATGCAGCTGAAAACAACATACATGCGTGACATCACGAACATGCCCACTTACATACACATTCATCCAAACATGTGTGCCCACACAACTGCATTTGGCATGCAAGCCTACACACACAAGCACCATCCATGTCTCACACATGACAGCCCTCGCATGTGTTAGCCTCACAGCCCTGTACACCCCAACCCATACTCGGCCCCATACAAACAGAGGTGCAACTGGGACACTACTGGCACCTCACCACACGCACAGCTTACAATCATGATGCATGTACACTTACCGCTCGACTCCAGACGGGTCTGCCTCTCAAGGACCTGGACGTGGAGCGCTGGGGATATGCATTCCAGGACCCTCATCTGATCTTCCGACAAGTGGCCCCGGCACCCCTTAGCATCCGCTGCCTTCAAGAGGCGCCGGGCCTTGCTCAGGGTCCTGGACCTGAAGTCCTCCCAGCGCTTCTTGACATGTTGGAAGTCGCAGACTGCCACCCCCTCCGCGTTGATGGCAGTCACGATGTCCGTCCAGATCCGAGTCCGTCCTTCCTTGTCGGCGCGCACACTTCCGTAGAGGGCATCATACTGCCCCAGGACTTGCTCCACCAGGACACCAGCTTCCCTTGCACGGAAGCTGGTGCCCCTCTGCCTCTCTGGCGGGGGTTGTCAGTGGTGCCAGATGTTGCAGTGCCCGACATGACAACCCCAGAGGCAGGAGTGGGTGGGCAACTGGGTCCTGGGGCTGGGCTGTGGAGCGATGGAATCCCAGTCGGGAGTCTTCGGTTCCAGCAGGGGTGGTCACAGCAACAGCACCCCTGGCTGATGAGCAGGCAGCAAATGGCAGGGCACGTGGGCAGCAGGCAGTCAGGCAGCAGCAGATGGCAGGTGGGAGCGTGCTCGGGGCTCTGGGGGGCAGTAATTCGGCCTTCTGGGCAGGAGCGTGGTCTTCCGTGTGCTTACGCGTGGCCAGCTTGATACTGAGTGATTTGGCACGTGAAAATCCTGCACGTCTGCGTGTGAATCGATGAAAGGCCCTTAGCGCGTATGCACGTCAGCACGCATATGCGATTTCATTGGACCAAAGGCCCTTAGCGCGTAAGTGTGTCTGTGACGTGACGCGCGCGGGTGTTTCCCTCATTACACGTGATGACAGAGCACACGTGGATTTCCACCAATCGCGTGTGGAACTTCCTGCGCACCCCAGAAATACACGTGCCCAGGCCAATCGCGTGTACGCTCACTTCCCTCCGATTACACGCGATGACACTCGAACGTGCAGTTTTACCACGTGTGCTCACATATGCGATTTCATTGGCCCAAAGGCCACCATGCGCAGCTGTGACCTCACGCAAATGGCCGTAGAGTATGGCGCGTGTAAAACTGAAGAGATACACGTCCGAGTGTCAAAGTGCGTAATTGGTGGAAATGTCCTCATCGCGTAAGCGCGTCTGTGACGTGTGTATAAAAGGTACGTGTAGAACGCCATTTCCTTGTACGTGCTTTTTGTGGAGAGCGAGTGGGTGAATTCTGTACTTCTTGTCGGTTCACTCTTGATTTACTTCACAGCGTTTCCAGTTCGTTCTCCCTGTTACCTCTGACAGCTTTTTCTCTTTTCCTCTTTTTCCTGGGCCTGTTTCCTCAAACAGCGTTCCCTTCTACTGTTGTCCTGTCTCCTCAGACAGGGTACAATTCTTCTTTTGGCGGGGGTGTTGCCAACGCGCACACGTGCATATTTTTCACGCTTTTGTTCCTGGCAGACAGTGAGTCGCGCACGTATCTAACATCTGTGCTTGCCCCGTGTGTCGTGTACCGCTTCAGAGGTCATTCTAGGCCGCGTGTGACACGCATACGTTCATTCTTGTGTTTCTGGGTGCCACAGTGTAGTGCAGGTTTATTTTTCCACGCACGTGGTCTAGGAGGGGTTGTGTGCACCTTACTTCGCTTTTTTGGGGTGCCTGTGCGTTGCGTGATCCGTCATCTTTCCCCAGGGGTGACATACAGCCTTGCTAGAGCACTAGGGTATGATTACCATCTGGTACCCAACCCCTTTGTCCTCCAATTGCCCAGGATAATAGTTCACATCGACTCCCATACGCACAATAACATCAGTGCCATGGCTGGGAGGCGACCAAGCCGTAAGGGTGGCAAAGGTGGCCGAGCCCCAAGTGGTGGCCGTGGTGGATCCAGTAGGGGACGTGGCCGTGACTTGCAGGGTGCCCCTAGCCCCCCATGTGTGGAGGAGCAGTCAGGGACACCCATGCCCCCCCCCCCTGGTTGAGGTTACCGTGGCTGACACCATCCATGCTCAGCCCTTGTTGGACCAGCCCACTGTGGAACCAGACCTGGCACAGGGTGACTCCATGGCTGACTTCCAGGTCAGCAGGTCTAGGCCACGTGCGCCGGTGAACGTTGGTGTCATCAGGCCACGTGGATCAGGGGCAGCTAGGTCATCTGCTGCCCCGCGTAGGCAGGCTGGGGAGGCTGCAGGGACAGCTGTGGCTCCATCCACCCCAGCTCTCACACACCCATCCAGGACAGTGTCGGTCCAAGTCCATCATCCTGACATTCCCCCTGACACCATCACACTTGAGCTAATGCCTGCACCAACTCCCATGCTGAGTGTGCAATCCCACGCTCCTGCCCCTAGTGTCCAGAGCGGCTCAGGATCCCCACCACCTTCCAAGCGGAAGAGGAAGAGTGCTCGTCCAGTAGAGGCTGATGCCCCAGACATGGCTACACAGTCCGGCCCGTCAAGGAAGCCCAGCTTCAATGAGGCCGAACTGAATGCACTTGTAGAGTATGTGTCCGCACATAACCGCGAAATGGTTATTGTTGCAGGTTCCAAGACCACACCTGCATAACGTCAGGCACACTGGCAGACCATTGCGGACATCATAAGTGCCTTTGGAATCGTGAGGCGCACAGCTAATGAATGCTACAAGCGCTGGAATGACCTGAAGCGCAGGGCAAAAAATAAGCTGGCCTCAAATCATGCCGCAACTCTAGTGACTGGAGGTGGGTCTCCAGCAGACGACATAGAACTCACTCCACATGAGCAGGTTGCTGGGACCTACGTCACGGAGGAACAGATCCAAGGCGTGGGAGAACTGGCAGATTACGAGGCATTGTCCGGTGAGTGCACATGCATGTGTGTGTCATCCATGTGCATGGTGTGTGTGGGAGGGCTTCTGTTTGGGTGCCAGGGGAGGGTGTGTGTGCCTGAGTGGTTCGGCTCACCCATGTTCCTCTTCGTATACATTCTTGGCACCAGCATTTGGGTATAGCAGCATCCCTTCGGCCAACATTAGACATCCAGCCCAACACCACGCCAGTTGCCCTTAGAGTGTCATCTTGCCACAACACTGTTGCTTATTTACCTCTGTTTATTCAGGCAGATTGTTTGCATACCACCACTTTTACTCGGGATTTCTCAGTCCTATTGACACATGTCTGACATGGCTATGGTACAGTGGACTGGCTCAGTTTCCTGGACATGATTAGTTTAGACATGCCCCTGTGCTATAGGACCATTTTTGACTGGCAGCTGCAGGTTAAACATTTGAACCATTACAATGAAAATAATCAATTATATGAGCAAACGACTGAATGAACAATTGGTGAACTCCTCACCCTCTTCACTTCATGGCTAGGGTACATGCTGTTAGGGAGAATTCTCTGTTTAGGCTGAATTTCCTAACCTAGTGAGTCCCCCAGCAGCTTTGCTGGATTTCGGGAGTTTGTTTTTATTTCCATCCTGCCAAGAGTGAGACTCTTTTCCTCCCACTCTTGGACATGTATGTGTATAATTCCTTTGAAATGCCAATGTGTTCGATGGGCTATGGGGTCTTTTACTCCATAGGGTCTCATAAGTTTTGCTATGTGTGTTACACCGCACCCTACATGCCGTAACACTGGGGCGTCCTACCGGACCTCCACCATAGACTCCATACCCGGGGACTGACTACTGTCTCCCCGGGCATGTAAAGTCACCATTGGCTTTACTAGACCTAAATTTACTAACAGAACTAGAACAAACCATCTTATTGTGGACGCACTAGTAGGGGTAATTCGATTACTCCTAGATCTGTTACTCGAGGGGGCACTGTCTCATCCCCCCTCGTCGAGTTTTGGCTGGTGGCATTGGAAACTACTTGTTATGTTCGACCCCGAACATAACCCTATGGGATTCTTCCCATTGTTGGAGATTGGCTCTTTTTCTCGTTAATCTCTAACGTACCACCGGTCTCCTTATCTTAAATAAGTTTATCGGATGGTATTTTCTGCCAGAACTCGGTTTTTAAATGGCATCTGTGTTCGTCTCTGTGACTCCTAAACCAAAGGTCGAGCCCTTTGTTCCACTTTTGGCGGGCTCTGTACAGAGACCATCCAAAGTGGTGCCATTCTGTCTGGGTTACCACAGGGGTGTGGGAGGGGGTTTAGGCACCCTGGACCGAGTTGCCTTGCCAACTCCGGTCGCATTCTGGAGTGATTGGCCCAAGTGGTGAGCGTTCCCGCTCACCACTTAGCTTGTGTTGATTGACAGCTAGGCTGAATGAATGGGGGTCTTCTGCATAAAAGCAGGGCTTTTGGGACTGGATCTTCAGAAGTCGCCACAGGACCTAAGAATCCGACGAGGGTAACGCTGAGCTGACCTGCAACGACGACACCTTCGGTGGAGCCCTGCTGAGCCGACTCACCACTTCCCGACGACAGAGGAGATCTCCCTGCCGGAGAGTCTCTTCCCCTGACTGGTGGGAACAACCAGTCCCCTTTGCTTTTTATTTGCCTCAGGACGCAGTGGTTGAATTGCCCGTGCAGAGCACCTCGGCAAACGGATAGCAACTACCCCTGTACCACAACCAAAAGGTGGTGCCTTGTGACGGAGCACTCCGCGGCTCGTCTCTTCCCTGGTGGTGCACCGGACTTCACTTTCCTTCGACGACGAGATCATCTCTACTCTTGGCAAAGACACGACGTGCACCCACCACCAGGAACAACTGCCCCCGCCGGAGCTGCCCTCCGCAACAAGGTACCGTGCCCGCCTGGCTTCCCTTTCGTTCGGTTCGAGTGAGGTGTCTTAATCCTCTCCGTTCCGCTGGGTCGCCTCCAAGCTTTGCTCATTCTTTGTTCTGAACTGGTTCAATCTGCCGATAACAAATTGCTATAAAGACTTGAATGCATCTCCACTAGAGACTTTTTGGGACATCGCGCCTTGCCTCTCTCCGAGTGGGCCTGGCCTCTGAACTTTATGATCTATTGTGATTCTTGCCTTCCTGCCTTGCATTTTATCCGCGTAGGATTGAACTGTGTTGATTTCATAACCTGCCTATCTTTTTCTCTCCCTTCCTAACTAATATTCAAGTGTCATCTAGGTTGAGGTATACACCTCTGTCTGAAAATAAGTGGTACCAGTAGAACCTAGAGTTGCCGTTATTTTGCTAGGGGGATTGATCGTTTTCTACTTCGTAGAGTAATTGTGTTTGATTTGTTTGCCGTGATTTGCTTTAGTGTTTTCCATAGATGTTGTGTTATAAATAAATACCTTGATATCTTTACACTAAGCCTCGTTGCGTGTTTTCTTGTCTTGCTGTGAAGAATTGCCCTATTTTGTATACTCCACATACTGCTCAACTTTTCTTGCGAGAAGTCTGACTGCTCAGCCACAGCTACCACGTGAATCTGTGTGGTGCGGACTGCTACCAAGTGGGTTCACCGCCAACGCCTGTAGTCCTAAATCTTTTGCAGTGGTCCCAGAGGGAAATGCACAGGTTTCCGCCTAACACTGGTGTACAGCGGTGGGATTTGTATCGAGTATACAGTTTAGAGTGCTTTTCGACACTGTAGGATAACTAACCACAAAACTTTGCACAAAAAGCAACTTTCAAAAAAACATGTCTACGATGGAAACTTACAGTCAAGAGTCTTTGTCAGGTGAAAATACTGAGAGTTTGCGAGCTCTCTGTAGGCAAGCGAATCTTTCTGTAAGAGGCAAGAAGTTAGAACTAATAGAGAGATTGCTGGCGAACCAAAGTCTGGGTACTGGTTCAGAGGAACCAACCTCCCCAGCGAATGTAGACGACAGTAATGGTGTTGATCTGAATCGTAATTCTGATGAGAGCGATGAAGAGGGTGACGAGGACGGAGAGGCTAACGAAACTGTCTCCCCCGCTCCTCTACCTGCCTTACCAACTGTGCCTACAGGGCCCATACCAGGTCCCACAAGTAACCCTGCTTATTTTGAACTTGAAAAAATGAAGCTCGAACTAGAATACAAACGGTTCTTGGCTCAATCTGAACGAAACCAAGAACTCAAGTTCAGACGGATGAATGCCCAGGCTGAGCAGAAGCAAGCTGAGTTTAGACTCAGAGAAATAGAACTTAATCACGAAATTAGAGATGAAAAAGTTGTCTATGGAAAATGCTTCTCTCTCCTCTGGTTCCTCTAGGAGCTCCAGTCCCAAAAGACCCCGGATGCCGAAGGAATTAGTGGGTATGTATGAACCGAGATTGGATGTGTTGGATTGGCTGAAACTGTTTGAATACAATCATGGGCTCCAGGACATCACCGGGAATGCTTTGCTTCCCTGGTTGTTCTCTAGGCTCCCTCCTGTTGCAACTGATGTGGTAATGGAGTTGGGGGAGGTGGATAAGACAGATTACGAAAGTGTGAAACTAGCTTTGATAGCTAGATTCAGGAAGACCCCTTCCCAGTATCTTAAAAGGTTTAGAACCCTCAAAAGGCATGATGGTACCCCTTGGGCTACCTGGGTGAGTGAAGGGTTGAAAAACTTAGAGGGATGGATTAAGGGTTACACAGTGAACACTTATGAGGGTATGAGAAATCTTTTTATGTTGGAGTCTATTTATGATGCCTGTTCTCCTGAGCTCAGACAGCAATTGGCTGATTTGAAGGAATTGGATTCCAGGGCACTAGCTAACGCTGCTGACTTGTGGGTTGCAAACAGGGCTACTCATAAGGAGTCTGGGGCAACTCAGAAAAAGGATGAGGGAAAACAGCCTAAAAAAGACTCAAAAGAGAATTTGAATAACTCACCTTCCAAAGAGGGCCCCAAACAAAACCAGAAGGGTAAGCCACCGGGAAAACCACAGCAGAATAGTGTGTCTTCTGGTGCCAAACCGGAAGGAGGTCAGAACAAGCCACCATTCCAGAAAGCATTCGGTAAATGCTTCGTTTGTGGCTCGACTGATCACGTGAAAGGAGATCCCAGATGTAAGGGTAAACCTTCAGGGGTCCAGCTTGTCTCCTTAGCCTTCGCTCCAGAGGAGTAAGTCCAAATGGCAAGTGGAAACTTTCTACTGCTAGCTGACGAACCCATTGGAGTCTCAGCCAGCGTTTCTTTAGTATCTCTGGGGTTGTGGGAACAACAGAATTTAGATGTCTATAATTCTATCCCCGATAATACTAAAGAGTATTATAAGGACAGTGTCCAGGTGAATGGTCAGGAGACTCCTGCCATTAGGGACACTGGGGCCAGCATAACTGTGGTGGATAAATCGTTTTTTCAGGCTGAGGATGTTGCTAAGGCACCCAAACGCCTCACCAAGTTAGCTGGAGGGCCTGTGCAGATGCTTCCCCAATTACCAGTTCTCATCCAGTGTAACAACATGACTGTGAAGATACCTGTCAGCATACAGAGTGAGGTACCAGGATGCGTACTGTTGGGTAACGATTTGAAAACTCTCAGAGTTGTATCGCATACTCCCAGACCTCCTAGTAAACGGTTACTGGAGCTAACCAGACCCGCAAGAGAGAGGACCATGCGCGGTACTCTCCAGGAGATGATGAAGAAAGAAATCACTCCTGCTCCACTGGAATTGTCGGCCGCTGTCTCCAAGAAATCAGAAGCGAAGGGGAAACCTAAGACTTCTATCCCGAAACCAGCCGCCAGCATTCCACTGCAGCCGACACGGACTTCCCCGCGGTTGTCCAACGTCACACCCGTAACTCCACCTCCAGCCGAGGCTGAGAGGGAGGTACAACCCTGCGTGGTAGAATTAGACTCTCAGGAAGAGCTAATGGAAGGCCAGGAACTCATTGGAGATCTGGATCCTGTTGACCATCCTGAGCTGCAGTCTTTACTGGCAGAAGGTGGACCCAGCAGGGCAGACTTCAGTAAGGGACAGAGAGAATGTCCAACTCTGGAAGGTCTTCGCCATCAGGCAGACGCTCAGGCTGAAGGGCAAGAGCCTGGGAATTACAGGATGCACTGGGAAGATGGCCTCTTCTACAGTGAACCGACCGAGTCTGCACCTGGAGACTACAAATGACTTGTAGTACCCCAAGAGAACAGACCACAGTTCTTGCAGTTAGCCCACGAGATTCCTTTGGCTGGTCACTTGAGTTTCAAGAAGACTAAGGAAAGGCTCTCTCTCTATTTCTATTGGCCAAAGATGGGGGCCGAAGTAGAAAAACACTGCAGGAGCTGCCACACCTGCCAGACCTCCGGTAAGGTTGGCTCCAAGAATGTGGCACCTTTAGTGCCTCTCCCAGTCGTGGGAGTCCCATTTGAGAGGGTAGGGATTGACATCGTTGGTCCCCTTGATCCTCCAACCTCCTCAGGCAACAGGTTTATACTTGTTGTAGTAGACCATGCAACTAGGTATCCTGAGGCAATTCTTATGAGGACTGTTACAGCTCCGACTGTGGCTAAGGCCCTCCTTGGTATTTTTACCAGGGTCGGGTTTCCTAAGGAAGTAATCTCTGACAGGGGGTCAAACTTTATGTCCCACTACATGAAAGCCATGTGGAAAACCTGCGGAGTAACTTACAAGTTCTCAACAACTTACCACCCACAAACCAATGGGTTGGTAGAACGGTTCAACCGAACCATGAAGAGCATGATAGGTGCTTTAGAGGAACCCCTTAAGCGTAAGTGGGACCTTCTACTGCCATGCCTTCTCTTTGCTTATAGAGAAGTCCCTCAGGAGGGAGTAGGTTACTCTCCCTTCGAACTACTCTATGGTCATCCCATCAGATGTCCATTGACCCTGATTAAGGAGGGGTTGGAGAGTGCTCCTTCCCCCAAGTCAGTCCGAGTGACTGACTACGTGATAAGTCTCCGGTGGAGAATGTCGCACATGATGACGGAAGCAAACGATAACTTGAAACCTGGACAAGCATTGGTCAAGCACTGGAACGATCAAAAAGCTAACATGGTTGAGTTCGCTCAAGACCAGCTCGTTCTCGTTATGATCCCAACAAGGGAGAGGGCCTTGCAAGATAAGTGGATGGGACCCTACCGAGTAGTGGGTAAACTCTGAGAGGTTAACTATCTGGTGGACTTGGGCAATCCCAAGGAGGCTCCGACAGTCTTTCACACCAACCGACTTAAAGCGTATGTCTCGCGACCTGATGTAGGAGCGTTGCTTCTAGCATCATCCTAGGAAGAAGAAGAGAGTGAAGCTCTTCCGGATCTCCTCAGAGGCTTACCTTTAGATGAAAAAATTGAAGGAGTGAATTTCTCCTCCAATCTGACACCCGAGCAACACGAAGAGTGCAAATCTATGTTGAATCAGTTTGCCTCTCTGTTCTCGCTTTCACCAGGCTTGACCCCTTGGGGCCAGCACGACATACTCACTGGTGACTGTCTGCCGGTCAAAAGCAGAGGATACCGCATGTCAGAAAACGTATGAACCCACATCAAAGGTGAGGTCAGCAAGATGCTCGATCTCGGGGTAATAGAACCCTCTACTAGTCCATGGTCTAGCCCAGTTGTGTTAGTACCAAAGGCCGGATCTAAAGAACTTAGATTCTGCGTGGATTATCGAGCTCTTAATGCAGTCACCAAGACTGATGCCCACCCTTTGCCAAGAACAGATGAGCTGGTGGATAAACTTGGCGCCGCCAAGTTCCTCAGCACATTTGACTTGACATCAGGCTATTGGCAAATAGCCCTGTCAGACCATGCCAAGGAGAAAACTGCATTTTCTACCCCCGTTGGCTTATACCAGTTTAAGGTAATGCCTTTCGGATTGAAGAATGCACCTGCTACGTTTCAACGATGGTAAACCAGGTTCTGAATGGGATGGAGGACTTCTGCACGGCATACTTGGATGACATCGCAGTGTTCAGCAATTCCTGGGAAGAACATGTAATCCACCTGAGAGATGTTTTGCAGGCTCTTGGACGAGCCAATCTGACCATAAAGGCGAGTAAATGCCAAATTGGACAGAGTAAGGTAGTCTATCATGGGCATGAGGTAGGCGGTGGAGAAATAAGGCCTTTGCTCAGTAAGATTGAAGCTGTGCAAAATTGGACAACACCGACTACTCAAACCCAGGTGAGAGCCTTCCTAGGCCTCACGGGGTATTACAGGAATTTCATAGAGAACTATGGGACCATAGCTTCTCCACTGAATGTCATCTCCTCGCCCAAATTCCCTAAAAAGGTTAAATGGAACGAGGAGTGCAATCAGGCTTTTGAAAACCTGAAACAGGCTCTTTGCCAAGCCCCAGTACTCAGAGCTCCTGATTACCGCCAACACTTCATTGTGCAGACAGACGCTTCCAATGTAGGGATAGGTGCCGTACTCAGTCAACTGGATGGGAAAGGTAGGGAGCACCCCGTTTGCTTCATCAGCTGAAGGATTCTGAAACAAGGTGGGCAACAATCGAAAGAGAGTGCTTTGCTATCGTGTGGGCTCTGAAAAAGTTTAGGCCGTACTTGTATGGTTCTACTTTTGTTATTCAGACTGACCACCAACCCTTGAGATGGTTAATGCAAATGAAAGGGAAAAACCCAAAACTATTGAGATGGTTGATCTGCCTGCAAGGGTTTGATTTCACCATTGAGCACAGGTCAGGGTGTCACCACCAAAATGCTGATGGTCTCTCTAGGATGTATGTCATCGACTAGAGGTATGAGATTCATCCAGGAGTGGATTAAATCCTCCTGTCCCTTAGTCTGGGGGGGGGGGTGAGTGTTAGGGAGAATTCTCTGTTTAGGCTGAATTTCCTAACCTAGTGAGTCCCCCAGCAGCTTTGCTGGATTTCGGGAGTTTGTTTTTTTCCATCCTGCCAAGAGTGAGACTCTTTTCCTCCCACTCTTGGACATGTATGTGTATAATTCCTTTGAAATGTCAATGTGTTCGATGGGCTATTGGGTCTTTTACTCCATAGGGTCTCATAAGTTTTGCTATGTGTGTTACACCGCACCCTACATGCCGTAACACTGGGGCGTCCTAGCGGACCTCCACCATAGACTCCATACCCGGGGACTGACTACTGTCTCCCCGGGCATGTAAAGTCACCATTGGCTTTACTAGACCTAAATTTACTAACAGAACTAGTACAAACCATCTTATTGTGGACGCACTAGTAGGGTTAATTCGATTACTCCTAGATCTGTTACTCGAGGGGGCACTGTCCCGTCCCCCCTCTTCGAGTTTTGGCTGGTGGCAGTGGAAACTACTTGTTATGTTCGACCCCGAACATAACCCTATGGGATTCGTCCCATTGTTGGAGATTGGCTCTTTTTCTCGTTAATCTCTAACGTACCACCGGTCTCCTTATCTTAAATAAGTTTATCGGATGGTATTTTCTGCCAGAACTCGGTTTTTAAATGGCGTCTGTGTTCGTCTCTGTGACTCCTAAACCAAAGGTCGAGCCCTTTGTTCCACTTTTGGCGGGCTCTGTACAGAGACCCTCCAAAGTGGTGCCATTCTGTCTGGGTTACCACAGGGGTGTGGGAGGGGGTTTAGGCACCCTGGACCGAGTTGCCTTGCCAACTCCGGTCGCACTCTGGAGTGATTGGCCCAAGTGGTGAGCGTTCCCGCTCACCACTTAGCTTGTGTTGATTGACAGCTAGACTGAATGAATGGGGGTCTTCTGCATAAAAGCAGGGCTTTTGGGACTGGATCTTCAGAAGTCGCCACAGGACCTAAGAATCCGACGAGGGTAACGCTGAGCCGACCTGCAACGACGACACCTCTGGTGGAGCCCTGCTGAGCCGACTCACCACTTCCCGACGACAGAGGAGATCTCCCTGCCGGAGAGTCTCTTCCCCTGACTGGTGGGAACAACCAGCCCCCTTTGCTTTTTATTCGCCTCAGGACGCAGTGGTCGAATTGCCCGTGCAGAGCACCTCAGCAACCGGATAGCCACTACCCCTGTACCGCGACCAAAAGGTGGTGCCTTGTGACGGAGCACTCCGCGGCTGGTCTCTTCTCTGGTGGTGCACCGGACTTCACTTTCCTTCGACGACGAGATCATCTCTACTCTTGGCAAAGACCCGACGTGCACCCACCACCAGGAACAACTGCCCCCGCCGGAGCTGCCCTCCACAACAAGGTACCGTGCCCGCCTGGCTTCCCTTTCGTTTGGTTCGAGTGAGGTGTCTTAATCCTCTCCGTTCCGCTGGGTCGCCTCCAAGCTTTGCTCATTCTTTGTTCTGAACTGGTTCAATCTGCCGATAACAAATTGCTATAAAGACTTGAATGCATCTCCACTAGAGACTTTTTGGGACATCTCGCCTTGCCTCTCTCCGAGTGGGCCTGGCCTCTGAACTTTATGATCTATTGTGATTCTTGCCTTCCTGCCTTGCATTTTATCCGCGTAGGATTGAACTGTGTTGATTTCATAACCTGCCTATCTTTTTCTCTCCCTTCCTAACTAATATTCGAGTGTCATCTAGGTTGAGGTATACACCTCTGTCTGAAAATATGTGGTACCAGTAGAACCTAGAGTTGTTGATATTTTGCTAGGGGGATTGATCGTTTTCTACTTCGTAGAGTAATTGTGTTTGATTTGTTTGCCGCAATTTGCTTTACTGTTTTCCATAGATGTTGTGTTATAAATAAATACCTTGATATCTTTACACTAAGCCTTGTTGCGTGTTTGCTTGTCTTGCTGTGATGAATTGCCCTATTTTGTATACTCCACATACTGCTCAACTTTTCTTGAGAGAAGTCTGACTGCTCAGCCACAGCTACCACGTGAATCTGTGTGGTGCGGACTGCTACCAAGTGGGTTCACCGCCAACGCCTGTAGTCCTAAATCTTTTGCAGTGGTCCCAGAGGGAACTGCACAGGTTTCCGCCTAACACATGCCATCTGTGTGATGGCATGTGTATTTGACCTGCCAATCACTGGCCAATGTGTGATGCCACTGCTAGGCAGCATGCAGCAAATGTGTTCATCTTCCATCTTAGTGTCATTAATGTGTGCCATCTGCCTCCCCATCACACGCAGTGATGGTGCATGCATGGGAGTGTTTTAGTCATGTGGGACATGTGTCAATCAAGTACTGTTTCTGTAGCCTCTCAGCCCCAATTGTGTGCCATAGTGCTAATGCCTGTTTCCATTTGTTTTCTTTTATGTCTTTGCAGGGGAAGACGCACTTGATACTGCTGGGGTTGTGGAGATGGTGCAGACCCAGGAGGGGTCTGAGGGCCGACCGACCACCAGTGAGGGATGTGGTGTGGTGGTGGGTGAGAACCCACAACTGCTGCAGGTCGTGCTCTCAAGGGGTGTCTCTGGCTGCACCTCCCCTGAGCTGTATTCAGGTGTCGATTCGTATGATGAGACCTACGTGCCGTCGCAGGTGAGTGTTCCTGGGAGGGATTCTGTTCTGTCCGACCCACCTGCACCAGGGTTAGAACCCTCAATGGGGATGTCAGTGTTGGCAGGTACGCCTTTGGTGGTTACGGATGCAGGGTCACACTCCGCGACATCTGATCCTGTTCCTGGGCTAGCAGATCAGAGGGGGAATGCAGTCCTGCAGCCTCAGGCAGTGCCGGCACAGCAAGGCGCAGTTCGCCTTGCCCCAGACAGGTGTGGTGCCCGCCGACGTGGTGGCCGTACGCCACCTGGCAATACCGCATTGGAGCAATCCATTTACGGTATGGCAACCCAACAGGCAGCATCATCAGAGATGATGGCTCAGGCCATGGATAGGGTGGCCACTTCCATTGTCCCCCCCCGAAAGGCTGATGGAGCGACTACAGCAGGCAACCGACTCCATCTGCCAGTAACACAGGGAGGACATGTTGGCGTCCGACAGGGACATGCGGGCGGCACTGGCGACTCTGCAGGAAGCCATCTCCATAGAGTCCCAGGGCCACAGGGACGCCCTGAGGCTGGAACTCCTTCACCTCAGGACGACTCTTGTTGAGCTTGAGGCTTCAACAAACCGAAGGACAGAACAGCAGCTGGAGCGTCTCACCCGTACACTCTCAGCTGAGATGCAGGCAACTAGGGCGGAGGCCGGGCATCCATGAGTTGTTGCATGGGGACCTCCGCACACCTATCCTCCAGAACGAGACCTACCACACCCGCATGCTTGCAGCCATGGAGGAACAGACTAGGGCTTTGCGTGGGCTGCCTCCCATAGTGCCACCACCTCCTGATGCAGCTGCAGTGGGTGAGGATAGCGGCAGCAGTGATACTCCCACAATAGGGTAGCCGTGTAGGCCATGAGCCCATGGAGGTGTTTTTTTTTCGCAAGATCCACACAGGTGGGTTTTGGTGTGCACCCAGTCCTCGGACCTCCTGGGTGGCCTCCCCCACTCCCCCGGGCCCATTAATAGCCATTTTTTTTTTTTTTTGGGACAGTGTGTTGCCTTGTGTGGCTCCCGTGGGCATACGCTGCAGTGTGGCTGGGCACATGCAGGCTTGTCATGGATTTGGTTCAGATGCTTGGGTTTTTGTCACACACGCCCCTCCTGCTTCCCGTTTCCATGGGCTTGCAAAGGGTGTGCCCAAGTGACACTGACGTACATGGTGAAATTGGACTCCCATGAGCTGTGTGGGCAGTCTGTAGTCAATACTGTGTATACATTCATAGTGCATATTGTTGTTGTATTGTACACTGCATGGTGTATTGATATGTGCCTCTGCATCCATCTCATCCTCCATATTTGCAGGTCCATCCCTCATGTCTTCACAATGCGGTCCACCTTGGAACTGGAATCCATGTTGTAAGCAGTGCACCTACACTCTTGCGTGGCGCTAACACTGTATACTTGGAAGTGTTCGGAGGGCTGTCATCATCAGGTGGTGAGGCTAGCTAATTTTTAAGTCTGTAATGTCATGTTTAAGGTAGGTTGGAGGTTGTGTAGGTGATTGGTATTCTTGGTAAGTATTTGGTAATGTGGGTTGTAGGTCCTGCATTACTGTGAGCATTTCATGTGTGGACATGTTTCCATTAGGGACACTGTAGCTGGTGACACTTGGGGCATGTTGTGGTGATTAATTTCTTTTCTCTCACATTGCATGACATGCCATGGTGTGTTGTGTTGCCGTGCCGGGGAGGGGGTGGGTGACATGGCACTGTTTTCATGTAGTATTTTGCGAGTGGGTATTTATTTCTGCAGCATGGAAGTGTCTTTTCATGACACTGCATTGGTGGTGTTTGTGTAGGTAGGGATGCACACATTGTGACACTTCCACATGAACAATCTCAGGCTGCTATGGTTCTGACAGTTGACAGTCCCTTTGTTCGTCTTAATTGTCAGGTCAAGTCATCATTGCTTATCAGATGGTATGTGCCAGGCCTGTGTGCACTCCACTGGGGTGTGATTTCTATGTGAAGTAATTAGCCACCAGCTGCGTACGGGCTGCCTCACCCTGTGCCCTCTCCCCTCCCATGCGCAGCGGCCGTGCATGTGGTTGGGGATGTGGGGGCACCACCATGTCCACAGCCAGGCCATGGCGTGTTGCAACATTGTGCAGGACACATGCTGCCACTATAATCCTGCACACTACTGGGGGCGCATATAACAGCTGCCTGCCAGAACGGTCAAGGGAACGAAAGCGTGACTTGAGCACTCCGAATGTGCGCTCCACTATGCCCCGGGTTGCAATATGGGCTGTGTTGTATCTTACCTCTGGAGGCGTGATGGGGTTCCGAATTGGCGTCATCATGTGGGTGCTCAGAGGGTAGGCACTGTCCCCTGTTGAGGAGGCAATGGGTATCATTAGTGGGGTAGTGACATAACTCTGCATCTGACATGCAGTGGCATTCATACTCACCAAGCAGCCATTTATCGCCATGCCGCCCAGCTTCTAGGTCCCGGCTTAGGGTAGACATTTGGTAAATGAAGCTGTCGTGGGTAGACCCTGGATAGTTGGCATATACTGAGGTGATGATTCCCTTAGCATTACATACTACCTGCACGTTGATGGAATGCCAGTGCTTGCGTTTCCTATAGATGTGCTCAGATGCCCTGGGGGGACGTAGTGCCACATGGGTGCAGTCAATGGCACCTAGCACTTTTGGGAATTGTGCCACACCGTAGAAATCGAGGGTGGCAGCCTGCCTTTCTGCAGGTGTCCTGGGCATGTATATGTGCCTACGGACTGATGGGCGTGCAGTGATGATGTTCAAGACCTGGTGTAGGCAGCGTGACTGCGTGGCTTTTGACACCCCACCCACTATGGCACGTGTCCGCTGAAATGATCCTGTGGCCAAGAAGTGCAGTACATTGAGGACCTTCTCCAGGGGGCTGAGTGCTTGGGAGCACAGGGTGGGTGATGTGAGGTCATCCTCCCACTCACTGACCAGGTCCAGTATTATGTGTGGAGGAAACCTGTACCTCCCATACACCTGGTCATCAGGCATCCCAAAAAGGCTGGTTCTGGGAGTGAAAATTCGGGCCCTCACTATCCTCCTCCTCCTCCTTTGGTAACCCACGGCCACTGCTGCTAGGAATGGTATATTCATCCTGGTGTATGAGCTTGTTTGTTGTTTGCGCGCACTTTTATGCTGCGCGGGTCGACATACGCCTGCTTCAGGCTGGCGTACGTGTTTCAGGATTGGACCATTTATGTTTCGGCACGTCGTAGGCGAACGTGTGAATCTTCCCGCCCACCCCAGGAATACACGTAGCACGCTCTCCCAGGCCCAGTCGCGGGTAAATATTCCCGCCCACCCCTGGAATACATGTACCCCACTCTCACAGGCCCAGTCGCGTGTGGAAGTTCACGCCCACCCCGTAGTACTTTACCCAGGCCAATCGCGTGTGGGACTTCCCGAACACCCCAAAGTACACGTACCCAGGCCAATCGCGTGTGGGACTTCCCGCGGACCCCGTAGTACACGTACCCAGGCCAATCGTGTGTGGAACTTCCCGCGCAGCCCGAAGTACACGTACCCAGGCCAATCGCGTGTGGGACTTCCCGCGCACCCCGAAGTACACGTACCCAGGCCAATCGCGTGTGGAACTTCCCGCGCACCCCGAAGTACACGTACCCAGGCAAATCGCACGGCTGGGGGGTGTGGGTGCGGGGGACATGTGTGGGAGCCTGGTGGAGGCTGCCCCTGCACTGCTGGGGAGTGGGGGTGATAGGGGACATGAGTGGGGGCCTGGTGGAGGCTGCCCCTGGGGGGTGGGGGGTGGGGGTGCAGGGGGACATGTGTGGGAGCCTGGTGGAGGCTGCCCCTGGTGGCTGGGGGGTGGGGGTGCAGGGGGACATGAGTGGGGGCCTGGTGGAAGCTGCCCCTGCACTGCTGGGGGGTGGGGGTGATGGGAGACATGAGTGGGGGCCTGATGGAGGCTGCCCCTGCACTGCTGGGGGGTGGGGGTGGTGGTAGACATGAGTGGGGGCCTGGTGGAGGCTGCTCCTGGTGGCTGGGGGGTGGGGGTGCAGGGGGACATGTGTGTGAGCCTGGTGGAGGCTGCCCCTGCACTGCTGGGGGGTGGGGGTGGTGGTAGACATGAGTGGGGGCCTGGTGGAGGCTGCCCCTGCACTGCTGGGGGGTGGGGGAGATGGGAGACATGAGTGGGGGTTTGGTGGAGGCTGCCCCTGCACTGCTGGGGGGTGGGGGTGGTGGTAGACATGAGTGGGGGCCTGGTGGAGGCTGCCCCTGGTGGCTGGGGGGTGGGGGTGCAGGGGGACATGTGTGGGAGCCTGGTGGAGACTGCCCCTGCACTGCTGGGGGGTGGGGGTGGTGGTAGACATGAGTGGGGGCCTGGTGGAGGCTGCCCCTGGTGGCTGGGGGGTGGGGGTGCAGGGGGACATGTGTGGGAGCCTGGTGGAGGCTGCCCCTGGTGGCTGGGGGTGGGGGTGCAGGGGGACATGTGTGGGAGCCTGGTGGAGGCTGCCCCTGGTGGCTGGGGGGTGGGAGTGGTGGTAGACATGGGTGGGGGCCTGGTGGAGGCTGCCCCTGCACTGCTGGGTGGTGGGGGTGATGGGAGACATGAGTGGGGGTTTGGTGGAGGCTGCCCCTGCACTGCTGGGGGGTGGGGGTGGTGGTAGACATGAGTGGGGGCCTGGTGGAGGCTGCCCCTGGTGGCTGGGGGGTGGGGGTGCAGGGGGACATGTGTGGGAGCCTGGTGGAGGCTGCCCCTGCACTGCTGGGGGGTGGGGGTGGTGGTAGACATGAGTGGGGGCCTGGTGGAGGCTGCCCCTGCACTGCTGGGGTGGGGGTGATGGGAGACATGAGTGGGGGCCTGGTGGAGGCTGCCCCTGCACTACTGGGGCTGGGGGTGGTGGTAGACATGAGTGGGGGCCTGGTGGAGGCTGCCCCTGCACTGCTGGGGGGTGGGGGTGATGGGAGACATGAGTGGGGGCCTGGTGGAGGCTGCCCCTGCACTGCTGGGGGTGGGGGTGGTGGTAGACATGAGTGGGGGCCTGGTGGAGGCTGCCCCTGCACTGCTGGGGGGTGGGGGTGATGGGAGACATGAGTGGGGGCCTGGTGGAGGCTGCCCCTGGTGGCTGGGGGGTGGGGGTGGTGGCAGACATGAGTGGGGGCCTGGTGGAGGCTGCCCCTGGTGGCTGGGGGGTGGGGGTGATAGGGGACATGGGTGGGGGCCTGGTGGAGGCTGCCCCTGGTGGCTGGGGGGTGGGGGTGCAGGGGGACATGTGTGGGAGCCTGGTGGAGGCTGCCCCTGGTGGCTGGGGGTGGGGGTGCAGGGGGACATGTGTGGGAGCCTGGTGGAGGCTGCCCCTGCACTGCTGGGGGGTGGGGGTGGTGGTAGACATGAGTGGGGGCCTGGTGGAGGCTGCCCCTGCACTGCTGGGGGGTGGGAGTGATGGGAGACATGAGTGGGGGCCTGGTGGAGGCTGCCCCTGCACTGCTGGGGGGTGGGGGTGATAGGGGACATGAGTGGGGGCCCGGTGGAGGCTGCCCCTGGTGGCTGGGGGGAGGGGGTGCAGGGGGACATGTGTGGGAGCCTGGTGGAGGCTGCCCCTGCACTGCTGGGGGTTGGGGGTGGTGGTAGACATGAGTGGGGGCCTGGTGGAGGCTGCCCCTGCACTGCTGGGGGGTGGGGGTGATGGGAGACATGAGTGGGGGCCTGGCGGAGGCTGCCCCTGCACTGCTGGGGGGTGGGGTGGTGGTAGACATGAGTGGGGTCCTGGCGGAGGCTGCCCCTGCACTGCTGGGGGGTGGGGGTGATGGGTGACATGAGTGGGGGCCTGGTGGAGGCTGCCCCTGCACTGCTGGGGGGTGGGGGTGGTGGTAGACATGAGTGGGGGCCTGGTGGAGGCTGCCCCTGGTGGTTGGGGGGCGGGCGTGCAGGGGGACATGTGTGGGAGCCTGGTGGAGGCTGCCCCTGGTGGCTGGGGGTGGGGGTGCAGGGGGACATGTGTGGGAGCCTGGTGGAGGCTGCCCCTGCACTGCTGGGGGGTGGGGGTGGTGGTAGACATGAGTGGGGGCCTGGTGGAGGGTGCCCCTGCACTGCTGGGGTGTGGGGGTGATGGGAGACATGAGTGGGGGCCTGGTGGAGGCTGCCCCTGCACTGCTGGGGGTGGGGGTGGTGGTAGACATGAGTGGGGGCCTGGTGGAGGCTGCCCCTGGTAGCTGGGGGGTGGGGGTGCAGGGGGACATGTGTGGGAGCCTGGTGGAGGCTGCCCCTTCACTGCTGGGGGTTGGGGGTGATGGGAGACATGAGTGGGGGCCTGGTGGAGGCTGCCCCTGCACTGCTTGGGGATGGTGGTAGACATGAGTGGGGGCCTGGTGGAGGCTGCCCCTGCACTGCTGGGGGGTGGGGGTGATGGGAGACATGAGTGGGGGCCTGGTGGAGGCTGCCCCTGCACTGCTGGGGGTGGGGGTGGTGGTAGACATGAGTGGGGGCCTGGTAGAGGCTGCCCCTGCACTGCTGGGGGGTGGGGTGATGGGAGACATGAGTGGGGGCCTGGTGGAGGCTGCCCCTGCACTGCTGGGGGGTGGGGGTGGTGGTAGACATGAGTGGGGGCCTGGTGGAGGCTGCCCCTGGTGGCTTGATGGTGGGGGTGCAGGGGAACATGTGTGGGAGCCTGGTGGAGGCTGCCCCTGGTGGCTGGGGGTGATGGGAGACATGTGTTGGTGATCAGTAGTGCAAGGTGACATGTGGGTTGGCTGGTGGGCATCGCCATGGTGGATGGGTTGCCTGTGGGACATGAGCAGGGGTGCAGGGTAGTCCTCTGTGGTGTGTGCTGCCTGCAGGGGCCGTGGACGGTGTAGAGGGAACACCTGGGAGGACCCACATGGCCAAATCACGTGTAGCATTCCCCGGCACCACCGAAATACACGTACCCTGCTGAAATCGCGTGTGAATCTTCCCGTGCACCTCGGAATACACGTACCCAGGCCAATCGCGTGTGGAACTTCCCGCGCACCCCGAAGTACACGTACCCAGGCCAATCGCGTGTGGAACTTCCCGCGCACCCCCACCTACCCAGGCCAATTGCCTGTGGAACTTCCCGCACACCCCGTAGTACACGTACCCAGGCCAATTTTTTTTTTTTTTATTTGCATTTAGTTCAATTACAAGAATAAATTCGAGTAGAACCTTTGCAAAACGAACATATTAAATCCATGTAAAAAGGGTTTTAAAACATGTTGAATTACATCAATACACAATACTCTAAATACAATTTAAAATACAGATACGAAAAAGGATAGACTAAACAATTTACCGTCTAAGCATTTCATACTCCGCTCAAAATAAGTTCCTTTTCTATATGCTTACAGAGGCTTACTAGTTCAAAGATTAAGCGATTGTGAGCTCCTTGCATCAAACGAGACCATAAAAACTCAAGGCAATCTTCAAACTCTATATCAACAAATTTCATGAGTCTTGCTGTGCGCATTTTTTTAAAATGCGGACAATAGAGTACAAGATGCTTCAATGTTTCATATGGTTCGCTGCATTCATTAAATCTACATCCCACAGCAAATGTGATGGCATTTTTTTGCCAATTCTTAATACTATCTCTCGTGTGATAGAGATTAAATCTAAATCGAATATACGCCTTCCTAGTAATTTCACAAGGAAATAAAGTGATATGTGCATAGCGGGGGATGCGCTGCTTAACATAGGCACCATATTCTTCATAAGAATTATATGTCCTAATCCGATCAATAGTTGCACACCAATCTAATTCAAAAAGTTTTTTTTTAGCATAACCAGGGCGGAGATGAACATCATTCACTGTGATGTTGATTTCACTTAAAAGTTGTTGCATTTTTAGTTGATAGGTATAAAAGGAAATAGGACAGTTGGTACCCAACATCTTATTCAAATCCACATATAATGAATTAATCGGTGGATAATTCATCTTGGAAAAGTGAGATAACTGTCTCCACTTCCATCTAAACGATAATGCCACCAACCCCAATTCATGTCGGATGATGGCATTCGGAATGGACATTGGCAAAAACATTGCTGCTTTTAAAAGTGAGCCTTGTAAACAATCCAACATATTAGACATATCACACAAACAAATGTCTAACGCATAAAGAATGACACTCTCAGTTTTCAAGGACATAAATTCAATTAACGGGGTTAAAGAAAATTTGCAAAAGCGGGTATAAATCATTTTCATTTGAGAAAGGAGTGGTCTGGTTTTGCATTTAATAATATCTGTCCATGCTTTGATGGAGTTCTGATCAGAAAGATAATACCCCAAATAAATAGCATTGTTAATGCAAGATATCTGAGAATCCATAATATGCCATCTAAATCTACCCTTTTTCTGCTTTACTCCAAATTTCATAATGGCAGTCTTAGCCGGGTTAGGGGTCAAATTGTGATCCTTTGCAAATTCCTCAAAGAGAGTTAATTTCATTTGTAGTCCTACAGGAGTAGGGTCAAACAAGATGATATCATCTGCAAAGGCAATCCATTGCAGAGATATGCTCCCAACCTTCACAGAAAACATGTTCATTTTCCCCCAGTTCTTATCCAAATCCGCCATATATAAATTAAACAGGGTTGCTGCAAGATTGCAGCCCTGTTTCAAACCCAATGCTGTTCCTATTGGAGCTGTAGTGCCTCCCTCCTGTGATATTTTTATTCTATAAGTTGTTTTAGTATGTAATTTCATGATCCAATACATTATGTCATTTGGAATTCCAAAAGCCAACATTTTCATCCACAGCAGGTTGCGGACAACATTATCAAAGGCCGCACTCATGTCAATCATTGCGATATATACTGGATTCGTATTCTTATTTTTAGCACCCGCAATAACGTGCGCAAGGATAAATGCATTTAAAGTAGTACTCATATTCTTTCTAAAACCTGTTTGATATTTAGAATAAAGACCCTTGGTCTCAATAATTCTCTCCAAGTCATAAAGAAGTAAAATCGCAAAGATTTTAGCCTCAGTATCAATTAGGGAAATCGGGCGATAGTTTTCAGGGCGGGAAGGGTCACCCCTCTTGAATATGGGGACTATATTTGCAGTTAACCAAGATGGTGGAATTTCCCCAGAATTAAAGATGGTTTCAAATTTAATACTTATAATTTCTGCCCACATAACAGGATCTGCTTTATAAAGACAAGGGGGGAGCCCATCCGGTCCTGGAGCCTTAGAGTACGACAACCTCGAGATTGCCCAAATTATATCATTGATACTCCAATTAAACCGAGGGATCTTAGTAAGGTCTAGCAATATATCTGGAAGAAATTGGAACTTATCAGGCAATTGATATTTGGCAGTTATATACATCCGCCATGTCTGATCAGAAATGCAATTCGGCATGGATGACACAGCATTTTTAGAGTTGGCTTTTAAAGTACGCCATATTACTCGAGTGTCGTGCGATGTAAGGGCACGAATTAGAGTACAATTCTCCTCGTTATGTCTTGAGATCCGGGCAAACCTTAGATTTTGTTTATACTGAGATATGATTTGATTCCGCCTTTCCCTGATTCTTTCGGTACTCAATTCGTTATATTTCAGTTGTCTAAGGGCTTTATTTTTACCCCTTTTCAACAGTTTACATTTCTGATCATAAACATGAATATGTTTCACACTACTACGTTTTTTGCAAAATTTAAGCAATACGGTGTCAATTATTTTAGAGTACTCCCTATCGGATAGTTTTTTTCTTAAATCAACACCGCATTGATTAACTCGCAATGTTTCTCGCGATATGTGTTTAACAATCTGATCGCACAGGCCCTTGTTCCACCTGATTGAATGCTGTGGGCGGTCAATTTCTACTGCTGTTAGTGAATGATTTACTCCTAACGAATGACATTTCAATTTCAATGATGTTATGAGTTGAGCATGGTCGCCAAACAATATAGGATCTATTACTAATGGAGCCATATGAGCTATCAGATTACGAGATACAAAGATAAAATCTATCATTGAGTTTTTAACTCCTCTTTCCCATGTAATTTTGGATTTCATATCATGTGTCACCAAGAGATCCATATCCCAGTCAGTTAGGAGTTCTCTGAACTTAGCTCCTCTAATGCCTGCTGAGGTTATGGATTTAGATAGACTATTTTCAGTCACATTTCTACAGTCACAATTAAAATCACCACCAAGGATGATCTCGTGCTTCTGATACATCCTAGCGGCAAATTCTAAACATGCTTCAAGATCGTCAAGCATCTCATTGATAGTTAGATTGGCAGGATTCCAATATAGTGAAATGACAATTAATGATGAATATCTAATTGAGGGTATGTCAAGATGAACCCCTAATAGACTCAGAGAGGTCCAAAATACATTAGATTGAACTATAAGTGAAGTGTTTATTGCAATCGATAAGCCCCCAGATGGGCGGCCTAATGAATGTCTCTTAGCTAATGAATTAAAAGTAATGTACCCAGGAATTAGTAAAGGTTCAGTTTTCATCGTCTCTTGGATTATAATTATCATGGGTCGATCAACATCAATAACGTTGAGGTGCCAGTTTGTTAAATTCACAAAACCACATGAATTCCAAGATACGATTTTAAGTTCTTTATGATTCAATGGCTATGTGACTGATTTTTTAGGTAATAAGGTAGACTTAGAGGACAAAATGGCCAAAAGCATAGGTTCCAGCCAAGGAAGGCCATTTGTTTGAGCTACAGCTTTCAAAATCTCAGCCAAATCAAGTTCTGAGCTCATGTTTGTTTTAACATTGGGCAATGTCAGATCAGTGCAATTTCCATCAAACACCTTTGGTGGATCTAAGAAAAGAACAGCATCGTCCTCGGATCCGAAGGTAAGTAAAACCAAACCTTCTCTTTTTATTTCCTCCCGATTAAACCAAATAAATTTCATTACTGCCTCAGAGCTGAGATAACATAGGGCCCTGAAGTTATTGATTCTTGCCAGGGAGACTCTAGTGATATCGTTAGATTTCACCATTCTCAATTGAGGTATTTTTGAGAAAATAGAAAAGATAAATGAACGATTAATACGTTTATCGACCAGTGCCGCAGCATTACCTTCAAATCCTATAATATATTCCTTTATCACATTTGACTGCAAGGACCTATCTGGAATTGACACTGAATCAGATGGAGTTGCTGCTTCCGCATCAGTATTGATTGATAAATTATTAGATTGTTTAAGTGAGATCTTACTATAGTTGTTTGTGTTCTGATTATCCACATAGGAGGTTTTACTCAGAACTACAGAGGATTCGTCATTTTTATACAGGAAAGGATTGGTATTCATATTTTGTGGTAGTGATCTGCTTTGCGCAGGGCCATGAATAGATATACAATTTGGAGTCATTACATTACCAATTGCTCCAATTTGATCAAAGCCACTTGACTTAGAACTTTCCTTATGACACATGGCCAATGCCTCAACCAATGTAGATTTTTTCCCCATACCATTTATTACCATTGGCGACTTAGTCATGTTCTCCTCCTCTTCTATGATATTAATTATTTCATCTCCTTCAACCTTCCCTATTTTACCAATGCCATTTACAGCAACTACGGATTTATTTTTGGTCTGTTTGGAAATAATGTCTACAGAGGGTTCAATAGTCACATTCCTCGAACATACTTCACTGTAGGTTTTCTTGGTTAGTGAAATCAAATTATCACTACCCTGAGAGCCCCGGTGAGTAATGTTATTTTTCATCGTGCAACATCTTCCTATAGTCGGGAAAAAGTCCCTTAAGTTACTTTTTACTACGGAGCTAATAATAGGTTCAGTCGAAGTTATAACACATCCATTGTCCTGACTTTCCAACACCTTTAAAGACATTTCGCATAATTTTGATTTAATCAAAGGTTTGGAGTTCGTAATTTTCTCAGATGGACTCTTTACTGGATTAATGGTGCCAGACTTAGAATTAACAATTATGGGAGGAGCAGCACCCATAATTAGTGCCTTGGTAATTGTACCATTTTGACTTGCTACCTCCGATAAATTGATAACAGGATTGAGAGCATCTTGGCTTTCTTTAGACAGTTGTTCTACGTCAATATGTTCTTCATCAGTTAAATCTGTACTAGAAACTGGATAAGTATCCTTTCCACGTCCATCTTTCTTATGGGACAGTGCTTCTTTCCTACGCTTAGCGTATCTCTTAACAGCTCGCAGGTGATTTTTTTTAACTCGACGGGACATAAAAGTTAGGGGTTCATCTGTAGCGTAATGTTCAGTCTCTGTTTTATTTCGTAATTCAATTTCTTCAATTAGAGCGGATGGACTATCAGGGGACTGCATTAAAGGTTCCGTTTTGGAAAAGTGAGTTGTAATAGTGAAATGCAGTGCATCAACTGATGCCTTGATTTCTTTAAAATCATTATCGCACTTACATTTCACAGAATCAGTTAGTGCGATCTGGTTGCACTGTTGCAAACTATTTGCACATATGTCATGCCCCCTTGCCACATCGTTACTATGACCTAATCCACTAATTTCAGATTGGATGGATCTTAGGGTGTCAACTGCGGTGATAAACCCCTCAATTTTATCCATTTTGGAGCATAAATAATGTAAAATAGCTTTAATTTCTTTTAAATCAAGATGAGTGAGGTCATGACCCTTATCGAGGAGATCTAGAATTTTAGTAATCACCGGTAGAGGGGTTGGGGATTGGTTTTCAGCCCCACACGCACTATTCATATCTACTCCAAGATCATCAATTGGTGATTTATTTGAAGTATTAAATTTAACAGGCGAAAATGAAAGTGTGCGTGGGATTGTTCCAATTGGTACCTCGTCTGTTACATCATCATCTATTTTAGTAAGATTACTCCTATTAGTGTTTCCTATGAAGCCCAAATTAGTTGTACCGAGTACCAATGGAGTCATCATGCTAATAGTTTGGTTAACTTGTGCATTTAATGCAGCCATCTTCTGCAAGGTGGTGCAAAATTGCACTTTAGTAGGGGTACAGGAATCTGATTGAGTCATACTGTCACTCATATTTACATCAACAGACTCATTTTCCTCAACATTATTAGGAACATATGTACAAACAGAGGATGTAGCATGCACTTGAACTGCATGAGTAGAGCGGTTACCAATGTCTAAACAAGCTTCAGGGACGATAGAAATGTTTTTGTCAACCCTATCCATTAGTGGCGCTTCACAATATGAGGTTCGGCCTTTACATACCATGGAGTCGATACTGGAAGATGTTAGGATGTTAGTTATTGCCTCAGTGCAACGTCCACTTCGCAGGCCATTAGCCATTGTGATAAGAAGATGCGCCAAATTTAAAACTAATTATTACAAAATATGCACTTAATAATAAAACACCTTTCCTGATATTAAGTCAGGGAATTAAAAAGCGAAATGTGATAACCTTCTTGCTTGAGCTACTAATTCAACAGTGTATGCTAGCAAACAACAAAACTTCTCAGACACTTAACACATGCCAGTTGCCCAGATCACAGCCGAACAGCAAAACAGCGTCTCCAGCCCTTACTGCCTCCAGGGCTTAACGCCGCAAGGGTGTATATGCCGGCAGTTATTGCGGCCTTGAGAACACGTGACCACTCACGTGTCCACGATAAGCCCCGCCTCCTCCAGGAAGCAGGGGAAAGCAGCAAGAGCTCTGCTCGCAGTGCTGGCGGGTTCACGCTGGGCTGCAAATGTCAACAATGCTTCGTTCGTGAAGCGCAGCTTCTAAGAATACAAATCACACGCCGCTCGGGCGGATATGCCGGCAGTTATTGCGGCCTTGAGAACACGTGACCACTCACGTGTCCACGATAAGCCCCGCCTCCTCCAGGAAGCAGGGGAAAGCAGCAAGAGCTCTGCTCGCAGTGCTGGCGGGTTCACGCTGGGCTGCAAATGTCAACAATGCTTCGTTCGTGAAGCGCAGCTTCTAAGAATACAAATCACACGCCGCTCGGGCGGATATGCCGGCAGTTATTGCGGCCTTGAGAACACGTGACCACTCACGTGTCCACGATAAGCCCCGCCTCCTCCAGGAAGCAGGGGAAAGCAGCAAGAGCTCTGCTCGCAGTGCTGGCGGGTTCACGCTGGGCTGCAAATGTCAACAATGCTTCGTTCGTGAAGCGCAGCTTCTAAGAATACAAATCACACGCCGCTCGGGCGGATATGCCGGCAGTTATTGCGGCCTTGAGAACACGTGACCACTCACGTGTCCACGATAAGCCCCGCCTCCTCCAGGAAGCAGGGGAAAGCAGCAAGAGCTCTGCTCGCAGTGCTGGCGGGTTCACGCTGGGCTGCAAATGTCAACAATGCTTCGTTCGTGAAGCGCAGCTTCTAAGAATACAAATCACACGCCGCTCGGGCGGATATGCCGGCAGTTATTGCGGCCTTGAGAACACGTGACCACTCACGTGTCCACGATAAGCCCCGCCTCCTCCAGGAAGCAGGGGAAAGCAGCAAGAGCTCTGCTCGCAGTGCTGGCGGGTTCACGCTGGGCTGCAAATGTCAACAATGCTTCGTTCGTGAAGCGCAGCTTCTAAGAATACAAGAGTACCCAGGCCAATCACGTGTGGAACTTCCCGCGCACCCCGTAGTACACGTACCCAGGCCAATCGCGTGTGCAACTTCCCGTGCACCCCGAAGTACACGTACCCAGGCCAATCGCGTGTGGAACTTCCCGCGCACCCCCACCTACCCAGGCCAATCATGTGTGGAACTTCCCGCGCACCCCGAAGTACACGTACCCAGGCCAATCGCGTGTGGGACTTCACACACACCCCCACCTACCCAGGCCAATCGCGTGTGGAACTTCCCGCGCACCCCGTAGTACACGTACCCAGGCTAATCGCCTGTGGAACTTCCCGCGCACCCCGAAGTACACGTACCCAGGCCAATCGCGTGTGGAACTTCCCGCGCACCCCGAAGTACACGTACCCAGGCCAATCGTGTGTGGAACTTCCCGCGCACCCCCACCTACCCAGGCCAATTGCGTGTGGAACTTCCCACGCACCCCGTAGTACACGTACCCAGGCTAATTGCGTGTGGAACTTCCCGCACACCCCGAAGTACACGTACCCAGGCCAATCGCGTGTGGAACTTCCCGCGCACCCAGGAACACGCGCACATGCTATTTTTCACACAGCGGTTGTCCGTGTTTGTCGGTGCCCCTTTGCACCTCATTTGTCCTAGAGGGCCACTGTATGGCCCATTCATCATGGCTGTATATGGGTGCTCTTTGTTAGCGCACATTTTGGCGCACATTTTTTTAAGTCGCAGGGGTGCTACCGCCTGCTTTCTTGTGGCGTACTTGTTTGGCCCTGTGCGCGTCTTTGAGCGTGCGCAGGTTTGCCCTATTCGATTCCATGAATACGGGTTGTAGGCGAGCGTGTGGGCGTTCCGCGCACTTGCCTCCTGTACTTCCCCCGTGACGCCCATATTTTCACGCGTTGTTCCCCATTCCTAGTGTTACGCCCCGTGTTACGCCTACTTTTGTGATGTGCGCCGCACTATGTGCGATTTCGCAGTGGCTGTGGCGCACGCTGTTGTATGACCTGTGCGCCGGCGTGCGATTCGCACTTTTTGGCACCTCCGCGCAGGATTTTTCGGCGCACATTATTTCCATGAATCAACCCCTTAGTTTATTCATAAACCTTTACCATGACAACGGTCTAAAAATAAATGGCACTAGATCAAGAGTATGGCCTTTACAGCGAAGGAGAAAAAGCTGCCCCAAATCTCGTTATCATTCCGTTTAAATTAGAGCAAGTCAGTCCCTATGACTCCTTGGGTATGCGTGTCACCGACAGTAGACATTGGAAGCAACAGGATTGAAAGCTGAAATCACGCTCAACAGATATAGTAGGGCAATTGCAGATTTTGCTGAAGGCTCATGGGAATGATGTGGCAAGAGTGACTGTAGAGGCATATATGCGACAGGCATAACAGGCTGCTTTATATGGTTTGAAATTATGGTGCCTGACCGATTTTAATATTTTATCAACTATTGAGAATGGATTGCTGAAAAGAATCTTAGTACTCCTAAAATTCCCTTATACAATTTCAAAGTATAAAGCACCTGACTAAATTGAAAAATAAAGGGAAGCCTTGAAAGATCTCCCCTATCCCAGGAATGTGGAACCTCCTCTATGTAGTGTGAACACATAAAGGCAATGTTGTTTAAAGTTGTCCTTGGTGATTACTGGCAAAATTCAGATCCGATGAGCACTTCTAAATTCATATAAAATGTAATTATTGAGCTAATTAAGATGCAATACTTCTGGTCACGATGCATAATTCTGTGACCCTAACGTATTGGAAGAGGACATTTTTACCTGGCTATGAATGGTACTTAGACACATTGAGACCACAATTCCAGAGAACACTCTACATTAAATTCAGATTAGGAACTCTGCCATTGACTAAATGTTTACATAAATGGGACAAAAGGTCACTGACAAATGCGGTCACTGTAAGACAAAAGTAGAGAGTGGTCTGCATTTCATTCTCATCTGCCCATCACATGTGAACCTTAGGACCTCGATTCCTAGTTCATGGCATCAGGAATACTCCTGTACCTGCGTAGTTTTGATTTAGTTCTGATATCGAATTATCCGTATTTTCAGTAGCTAATTAACTACACACAGCTTTTCACAAGGCAATTTTTCCTGAAGAATGATGTGTAGATTTTAAGGTATTTTATCATGCATATTTGAAATCAATAGTAAAATTATTTAGAATGAAAAACATCAAATAAAAACAGCAAAGCTATCCATTATATCTTGAATCATGCACTTTATACACAGGGCACTTAGCAATTTTCCAATGAGATTTTCCAATTCTAAAGCTCATGAGGCCTTTCCATATCAACGTGTGTGTAGCTTTCTTGGCCTCATAACAACCAGCTACACATTTCCAAAAAGGCTGCACAGCAAAGCAATGAAATGTCCTGGGCCTAATGCAGTCTGATGCTGCTCAGATTGACTGCCCTTGCTGATTTAGCATCCAATCCTGTTGCAGGCAGGCGAACGCTGGCCCCCCTGCTCAAGGCCCCACTCATAGGCTCCTGCTGATGTACTCCTCATTCCTACACTATCACTATAGAAGCAGGTCGCTCACTGTTTCCGGTTACAAACAGAGCCTCTTTCATCTCTGCAAGGCTCATGCGACCTGCAGAGGACACAGCAGCATTTCTTCGCATAGGTATGAGTTTGCGGGCACAAAAGGAAGAACTGGGCATTAATATTTGTCTATTTCCCACATTACTGGGGATTTAACAGGAACGTTTTTATTTCAATTCTAAAGGCATGAGGCCTTTCCAAATCAGCCTGTGTGTAGCTTTCTTGGCCTCATCATAACCAGCCACACCTTTCCAAAATGGCCACACGACAGAGCAATGAAGGGTCCTAGGCCTAATGCAGCCTCATGCTGCTCTGATTGGCTGCCCTTGCTGATTTAGCATCCAATCCTGTATCCGGAAGGCAAATGCCGCCCTCCCGCCCAGGGCCCTACTCCTAGGCTCCTGTCTGTGTCTGTCTGGTCTGAGAAGCCTTAGCCCTCTTTGAACTAGGCTCTGTCCAACTGACTGATTACTCCTCCACTGTGCCTTTCATGTCTTCTTTCCTTGCTGCTCAAAACTCATCTTCCTCCAGTGAACTTGTGACTACTATGTACTCCAAATGTAGGTGTGTTTCATACCATCTGGGCCTTCGTTTGTTAAAATCGATTTTTGGTTTGTTTCATTCCATCTGTGCCTCCATTTGTTAAAATCAAATTTAGGTGTGTTTCATTCCAGCTGTGCTATTTGTTAAAATAGAATTTAGACGTGTTTCATTCCACCTGTGCCTCCATTTGTTAAAATAGAATTTAGACGGCTTTCATTTCATCTGTTCCTCTATTTGTTAAAATTTAATTTAGGTGTGTTTCATTCCATCTGTGCCTCCATTTTAACAATCAGATTTAGGTTTGTTTAATTCCACCTGTGCCTCCATTTGTTAAAATCGGATTTAGGTGTGTTTCATTCCAACTGTGCCATTTTTTTAAATCAAATTTAGGTTTGTTTCATTTCATCTGTGCCTCCATTTTCACAATTGGATTTAGGTTTGTTTCATTCCATCTATGCCTCCATTTTAACAATCGGATTTAGGTGTGTTTCATTCCATCCGTGCCTTTTGTTAAAATCGGATTTAGGTCTGTTTCATTCAATCTGTGTCTCCATTTTAACAATCGGATGTAGGTGTGTTTCAGTCTGACTGTGAACCTTTTGCATTACACTGTGTTCTGCCTCCATTTGAAACATCAGATTCAGGTGTGCCTCATTCCATATGTGTACCTCCTGCATTTCACTGTGCTGTGCCTCCTTTGATGTCTCCTACTAGACCTCCTGCTGAGTTTAACTGGAACTGTGCTGTGCTGACCAATGGCTCTCTCCATTTCTCCAATATTCTCTAACTGATACACTATCACCTATCCCACCTCTCCAGCAAAATCTGGTAGAAAAAAGCACAAAAAAGACATCTTGAGTGCAAACCCTGGATTTCCCATCACAGCCACCTGTGTCAGTGCTTCCTCTAGAGAGGTTTTCACTGATATCCACTTCTCTGTCTCCTCTCCAGAACTATGGACCCCCCATTTCATCTCCACTCTCTCTCCATCTACTCTGGCACCAAGTGGGAAGTCCTCTTGGCCGGCTTCTCTTCCTATAGCTTCATTAATGTCTATCACACTGGCACTATCCTGGTTCAGGGTCCACAACCCAACCTCCTCCTCTTTGATTGGACCCTGCTTTCTCTCATTAACTTCCTTCCTTCTCCTGCATCTTTGCCTTCTACTCTCTACTACTCTCCGCTGACATCTGTCTCGTTGAAGACATTGACTTTAGGACATTGACATTCTGGCTCTTACTGAGACATGGTTCATTGCCAGTTCAGTCACTGATTTGGAATCCCTCCTCCCTAACGGCTTCAAGAGCATCTCCAAGCCTCAACTTCACTGCACTGAATGCACTGAGAGAAGATTAAGGGATTGCCTTAATCTTCTATCAGTGCGTTCCTGCTTCCATCTTACCTACCCAGCCCTACTCTTCCTTTGAAAGCCTGGTTTGCAAGTTGGTCATCTCTCCCATCTCCACCCTGACCACTGCCACCATTTACTGGCCTCCAGGTGTCACCACCCTGTTCCTCTGTGAATGTGCCAATTTCTGCTCTACTTTACTCTCATCCACTTCCAACCTCCTCCTCCTGGGTGACTTTAACATCCAATTGCACTCCCCAGGCTCTGCATCCCTGCTTTTCACTGACCTGTGCACCTCGCTTTCGCTCTCCATTCTCTCTTCTGGGCCAACCCACTCAGATGGACACATTCTGGAGGCTCTCAAACACTCTGAGCTTCCCCCCCCAGTCACCCCTCGCTCCTGGTCTGACTATTCTCTCCTCACACTTGAGTTCCCTTGGCCCCCTGGCTACCCTTCCAAAAGTCCCACCAACCTTGTTTGCTGTCATTGTATTCTTGACATTTGTTACACCAACCAGATTTTTCATAACAGTAACAAGAATATTCATACTGTTATTCATTTATAAGAACGTATTTCATTTGAATGTTTATAGTGCAAATTATATAGGTAAGTTGTAATGTTTCATTCATGATGTGTGCCTTATTCGGAAGCTTTGTGTCCTATTTGCTTAACCCTGCTTTGCTATGTTCAGCTTGTACTATGACAATGTTATTGATGCTGTGTTACTCCTGCGCCTCCTCATACCATATGACACTATCTACCTTTGGTGGAAACTGAAGAGGTAGTTCTTCCCTTGATACCAGGTAGTTGTTGTTGATGTCTTTGGGGACCTGACTTTCTCCGTCACAGGTAATTGTGATGTGTCACAATTGGGATCACCAGACAAGATAAAGAAACTTATGCATTCATGTTCCTCTTTTATTCTTAAAACAAATGGGATTGACTCGGCCAATGGGATGGGTTTTAGGATTCCTACAACCACTCTACCACTGGGATATTTTTTCTTAATATCAGTAGTAAATAAGTTTATTCAGATATAAAATCCATTAAAAACACACTAACACACATTATATAAAATAACATTACACGTTTAACAATGTTCCACCTTTAAAAGCAAAACAGTGTACTTAACTTAAATCTGTTGACTACTTGCACGGCTGCCTTTATAAAATGTGCTAAATCATATAAAAAACCCACATCGTCACACTGCATTACATAAGCCAAACTATCCCCACCTGTTCACAGGCAATTTGCTTTCAGATGTGGCCTAATCCATTGCCTTCTGAGCTGTATAAGGAGTCTGCAGGCCAGCAGAAAGTGTGCTAAATCCTCCTTGCGCCTGAGTCCGCACAGGCAAATCACTTCCACTTCAAGCCATGGTGTCCTTGTTTTCAATGGTAGCACATTTAACTTGGCACATAAGATGTTCATTCAGTATTCTGCGGTTTTTATTTTGGTAATTGCCGGCGTGCTACGATCGTGGGTTGGTCTAGGCAATACAATTTTAGAGAGGATAAATCTACGCATCTCATCTGAAGAGCCTTTAGCTCAAGTTCTCCTTCTTTATCCTTTAAAAGATTATTGCGCTGTCTACGAGACAGTTCTCCCAGTGCCATCACACCATTCAACCCCCATCGCTTCAACAGATCAGGACCATGGTTATACTAGAGCCCCAAATGCTTGCTACTTATTTTTAGGGACTCTCTCACTGCAGTCCCAATATTAGGATTCACTGGGGTGGCCAGTTGTACATTTAGATAACATTCAAGGAACCTTTGCTGGGCTTGTAGGGCAATGCTAACCATCCCCAGCTCATACCTTAATACATCCCCTGGGGCTCTATTTGGAACACCTTTGATGCTGCGCAGTCCGGAAATTAGCAATGTGTCAAGGTGTCCGCATGGGGCTGTCCCCCAGATCGCCACATTATAGAGAATTTGTGTGTTAATTATCGACCTGAGGACTTGAATGCACTTATCAAGGCGTTTACCACCAAATTTATAGTAAAAGCACATGAGAACTCTTAAGTGTAGCATTGCCTGTTTGACTACCACATTTATGTGGTTTCTCCATCCTCCCCTCTTGAGAATATCAAGCCTGAGTATTTACATTCCTCCACCATCTCATTAAAGAAAATCCTCATTCACCTGGGCATTAGGCCCAGGTGAATGAGGATTTTCTTTTTTTCGGAAGACCAGTACCTTGTTTTTTATATTGTTCAATATCAAGATTCTGGGAACCGTCACCTGCTCCACTACCTGTCTTCCTTCAAAGTCTACTTGTGACCTTTGATAACTTTTCTACTTTTCTCTGCTCTCTCCCCAGATGATCTCTGCCACCAATTCTCTGTTTTTTTCTCTTCCCCTCCTCATCACCTCCAGCTTCTTCCACCTCTCTTCCTCTTTGCTGATTTTCTCCCATCCTCCAATTTAACACCCCTCCACTGCTCTATCTCTTCATCCCTTGAGCGTCCTCTCTTCCACTCTCTCTCTTCCATCTTTTCACCTCCTCCCCACTCTGCAATTCTCTAAGATATTTCTCTTTTAATCTCCCTATCTGCACAATCTCCTACCAATCTCATATGAGCTCTCATGTCACCTCCTCCTCTCTGTGCTATCTCCCCACCACCACCTCTGATTGCTCTGTTGCCCTCTTCTTCTCTCCTCATGACCAATGTCTCATTTACTTCCCTCTCCCTTCTCTCTATCTCCTCTTCTTGAACTTCTCTCTGCACTGCCAGCCCTTATTTGTTTGCACTTGATAGAATATATCCCTGGTAGAAAATTAAGAACATCTTCTGCCAACTTGCTGAAAGTGATAAAGTCTAATTATCAATAGCAGGGGGGGGGCAGTCTTTTAGCCTTTTGGTACCTGAGCTCTAGAAAGCCCTTCCTCTGCCTATTCTTTGAAACCTCCTTTTACCACTCTGTGGAGTTAAGGCTGGGTCGAGTGTTTGCCCGAGGGTGATGAGCAGTTTTGTTGTCGTATGAACATGTCCTGTGATTGGGATTGGACTATGTAAACTATGAATTTCTAGTTTACAGTGATTGCCTAACAGACTGCCAGACAGCTCCACTAGACAAGTCTACAAAACATGTGTATGCCATGTTTTAATTAGTTTCCCAGCAGTCTGGCCTTGTCCAACTACTCATATCAGCCATATATATCTGGAATCTCATTCAGAGATTGTGCTCAGCTCCCTTCTGGCATCTGTGGGGCCCTTCCAGTTGGTCACATGCTCTCCCTACCTTTTCTTCTGCAGGGAACACCTGCAATCTTTGTATTTTGTGACAACTAAGTTTCCCTAGCATTGTCTCCTTGCTTGCAGATGCCCCTGGCTTGCTACTTGTCCCAAATCTCTACTCTTTTTTTGCACTATACTTTTGTTTCATAGATAAATGATAAGATATTTTATTTGTATCGTGCCCATACACAAGTGTTTCAGAGCGTGACGAGGCAAGGGAGGGGAAACAAGGGAGGACAAAACAATGATTTTACTGGGCCCAGTGACATTGAGAACGTGCAAGTGCGGGGGAGAGGGAAGGGGGAAGTGCAAGGGGCAAGGGAGAGTGAAAAGTGCTGAACACGTGATAGAACAACAACAAGTAGTGCGAGAATGAGGTGTAGACAGCAGGTGTCAGGAAAGTGCTGGAAGGGGACTGTAGGGTTGCAGATACAAACCCAAGTGCAGGGGTTGCCAGGAGGCAATGCTGTTGTGTGGCTGGGAGGGCAGGGATCTGGGCCTGAAATCAGAGGTTAACCAGGTGCCCGGTGCCAAAGCAGACAGAGTAGCAGGGGAGAGGGAGAATGAAGGCAGAAGCAAAGAGGAAGGTCTTGAGGTGCTTCCAGAACCGAAGATGGTTCTCCTCAAGTTTCAGAGAGCCGAGGGGCAGCTGTTCCAACTCGTTGCTTAGAGAAGGGACTGACCCTGAGGGAGTTGGAGGTGAAGAGCTTGAGTAGGAATGTATTTACAGAAGGATAGTTTAAGGTATTGTGAATCCAGGCCCCAGACAGCCTTGTGGACAAAGCAAATGGTCTTGTATTTAATCCTTGCAGCCACAGGGAGCCAATGAAGAGATTTCAGGACTGGATAGATATGATCCCAGGGCTTCAGGCTAAGGACAAGTCTTGCAGTCCTGTTCTGGGTGAGCTGCAGAGGGCACAAAGTGGTTGTAGGCAGATTTAGAAAGAGGCTGTTGCAATAGTCAAGCCTATAGAGAATCAGTGTTCTGGACACATTGAGCTTCTGGGGCAAGTAGAGGAAAGGAAGAATACCGCCGAGGAGGTGTAGTTGGTAGGTAGATTTTTTTCAGACGTCAGAGATGTGAGGAGAAAAGTAAAGTGTCGAGTCGAAGATGACCCAGAGGTTCTTAGCCCTGCAAGTGGGAGCAGGGAGAGGGCCAAGGGAGGCCGGCCAGAGAGTGAAAGGAAAGGAAGGTGCAGGTGTGCCGATGAGGAGGATCTCAGTCTTACTGGCATTAAGGCAGAGGTCGTTGGTGGCACACTACTCCTGGATTGCAGACAGACAGTAAGAGATGAGGGAGGGAGAAGAGGTGGCAGAGGGGACCCTGGAAACAAGTTAGGTGTCATCCGCATAGCACTGAAAGTTTGAGCAGAGAGCATCAATTCAGTGGGCGAGCGGTGCCAGGTATTGGTTAAAAAGCCAGTGAGAGAGGTTAGACCCCTCGGGAACACCACAGGTAGAAAGTGAGGTAGAGGAAAGGAAGAACCCCACATGTTTCCAGGCAGTAGGACTGATCCCACACACAAGGCTAGGAATGCTACGGGGTTGCTAGGGATCACACATGTACCTTCTGTGGGCCCTTTATTACCAAAGGGTGATGTACCCAGCCTCAAGGGTCACCCCAGTCCCAGCCCATTGGCTCCAAATGCGATTTTCTTTCCATTATCTCTATGCTACTTTGTCTTCTTTCCCTTCTCTTTCCAACACTCACACAGCTTCCTTTCTATCCCGGGCTATCCCTATTCCATATACATCCTGCCTTACCCAACTTCCCTCATCCCTAAGGTCTATTCCTCTCTTCTTCCTTTGTTAAACATTCTTTTTAATATTTCTCTGCTCACCACAAGCTTACCTTCTGAACTGAAACATGCTATTGTAATTCCTAATCTTAAAATGCACGCTTGTGATCCCTCCCTCCTATCTATCTTCTACCTTCTTTACCTCTCTTCCTTATATCTGGTTTCAATCCACTCCACACTAGCAAAACTGCACTGCTGTCTGTTGCGAATTCAGTACTCTCTGCCTGTCATGCTAAACTTTCCTCGAATCTTGATCTGTCTCAGTATTTCTGCACCTTTTCATACTGTAGACCACCCTTTTATCCATTCTTATATTCAATCTTTGGGGGTTTGCAGTGTGGTTTCTCAGTGGTTTCTTCCTTATTGTTCTAATCATAGCTATTCAGTATCTTGGGCTGTTCAGCAAATTCACCCCTTATTCATCAATTACGTTTCGCTCAAAGGTTTGCCATTGGCCTTATTCTTTTCTATTTTAATATTATTAATGTGTCTGTTATTATCTCTGCTTTTATCATCCATTTTATTTTATGCAGGTGATTCCCAGATTTGTGTTTCCTTTTCTTCTTTCTCAAACTCAATTCATTGTACTCTTTCTGCAGGTATTTTTGCTTTCCAGCCAGTAGTAGATAGCCATCCATTCTCCACATATTTACTACTCTAAAACTGAAGTTCCATTCTTTCCTGGTTCTACTCTTCCCTCTCACAATCTTCCATCATTGATTGCTCTAGTGCCATCCCTCTTAACTTCTTCCCTCCTCTACCCGAAATCCTTGAGTTTCTTTCGATCCTACACTTTTCATTTCTATTTGTAATACCTCTTGTTCCTGCCACTTTCATCTTTATAATGTACACAAAGCATGTCATTTTCTCTTATTTTATGCAGCTAAATGCCCTGTTCCCTCTTATTTTTTCTCGCCTTGACTGCTAACCTGCTTCCTTGGTCGAACTCCCTGCCTATCCGTTTTCCCTCGTTGCTCGATCTGCAAAGCATCAATGTGTTCTTTTCTGCTTTTCTCCTCATGATTCTGTTAATTATTAGCTTGCTCCTCTTTTCTGGATACCACCTGATTCTCGTTTTCTTTTTCATGTTTGTATTTTCTTTAAGTGTTCTCTTTGCTTGGCCCTTCTCTACCCCACCTCTCGTGTTCTTTTGTATAGGCCATGGAATTCTCTCCAATCCTAATCTCATTTCATCCTTTCATTCTAAACCTCCTTATGCACAGTCTCGTGTTTGCATCTTGCTCCTGACTCCCAAGCACCTGAACCAGGTGTCTCCTCCTCTTAGATCTGTTTCTTCTTGATCTAGTTTCTGTTTGTGGCTTAAGCAACACTTTGTTTCTCTTTCTCTGCAATAATATTTTACCTTTATTTTAATGATGCTAATTTATTATTTGTTCAATTGGTTAATATTGTTTACAGCACTTTGGTAAATTCCATATTTAAGTTAAATGAAATGCAAATACAAAATGCATGCCAACTACGCATGAATTCACATCTCAAGACACCTCCTATGAGTGGAAACATTGAGATAATGCTATAGGCAGTTTTTGAGGAGGAAGAATTCAATTTCCCTTTGATGTCCCATGGGTTGAGTGGTATGTTTGGTCTGAGAAAGAACAAACCCAACCTCATTGTCAACCTTTAAGTCAGCAAATTAGGCAGTCTACCAGCTAATAAAGAAGGTTGGCATGTTCTAACTCTAAACACCTCCACATGTGCAGCCAACAAAGACAAGTGTAAAGGCGATCCACAACCTATATCTCCAGGATAAACACCACAAAGAACAGTCACATAGTTGTGTTGTTTTGTAAGGTGCCGTCCGAAAACGCTTTCCGCTTCTTAGCACATCAATGGCAAAGAGCTGAAAAGAGAGGGGAAATAGGGAAGGAGGGGTCTGAACCTTAAAAGCCTTGGACCATTCGGGAACTGTTAAGTACCAGAGATGGGAGAAATGTGAAGTACAAAGATCACAGGCAGCTAGATAAGCCAGGGTGCTAATAGGTGCAGGCAAAGACAAACTACAAGGACCAGCTAAGCTAGGTGGTATAAGTACAATCAATAAGGTGGCAAGGGCATGGAAGTCAGTGTGGCTTGTTGGTCAAGATTACTGGGGGAAGGAGAGCTTGAAAAGAAAGGTCTTTCAGCTGTTTGCAGCTATCCAATTATCTCACAGTGACAAAGGTAAATGTTCAGTAAATTGCTGCCAGTTTTTCTTGTTCTTTCCCAGCCTGGGGAAGAAGCTGACCTCATGACTCGAAATGGGAACTGCCAGTTGGTCTTGTTCTTTACTAGCCTGGTGAAAAAGCTGACCTCATGACTCGAAATGGCCAGTGCCAGTTGTCCTTGTCCTTTCTCATTCTATTGAAGAAGCTGACCTCATGACTCGAAATGGGCAGTGAAGTTTTCCTTGTCCTTTCCCAGCTTGAGGAAGAAGCTGACCTCATGACTCGAAATGGGCAGTGCCAGTTGTCCTTGTCCTTTCCAAGCCTGGGGAAGAAGCTGACCTCATGACTCGAAATGGGCAGTGCCAGTTGTCCTTGTCCTTTCCAAGCCTGGGGAAGAAGCTGACTTCATGACTCGAAATGGGAACTGCCAGTTGGTCTTGTTTTTTACAGCCTGGTGAAGAAGCTGACCTCATGACTCGAAATGGCCAGTGCCAGTTGTCCTTGTCCTTTCCCAGCCTAGTGAAGAAACTGACCTCAGGACTCGAATGGACATTGCCAGTTATCCCTGTCCTTTGCAAGCCTGAGGATGAAGCTGACCTCATGACTCGAAATGGGCTGTGCTTTGCGATCTTCTGTTGGAGATAGGCCAGCTGGCAGAGTCGTTGCTAGGGAGGGAGGGCTGTGGGGGTTATAGCCCCTGGTCTTTTGGTTGTAGACCCAGATAGAATCTCAGGAGCTACAGCCAAAAGACTAACTATCCCCCAGTTGCGACAGTTCCGACATTAGCGTAGCCTCAGCTATTTTCCAGACCTAGCAACACCCCTGCCAGCCTGACTCCCCAGTAGGCGGCATGAACAGTACACAGAATTTCGACAGCAATTCACTTGTCAACAGAACACCAGTACAGATACAGTCAAGATCTCGAGGGTTCCATCCCAGGATCACTCTAGCTGCCTTGTTTTAACCTACAGTGCATCTACTCCCACTTGTGTATTGAGGCAGGCCTTCAATTGCCATGAAGACAAATTGAGGGCGGGAGATAATGCAGAAGTGCACGCTGTCTATGCCATACGTTCATGACATCGTTACTGCAATTGTCAAAATGGGTTTCCTTACTGCCAAATTAGAAATCTATCAATATTGTGGGCACCACATAGACTTGGCTGCAGCGGTTCTTCACAGTGCACTGTGGCGCTGCCCCGTGTGGGACGCGCACCAAGCGGCATGACGTTGCACGTCGCCGCGTGCAAGTTAAATAAACGGGGCGTTCACGCACGCGACAGAACGACCGGGGAGCCCGAACTACACGGACGTGTGTAGTGTGGGGTCTGTCTAGTGTGGGGGCTCACGGGCACGCACGGGGGCAAGGACACACCCCCAACAGTGGCGACGAGTGCAGACGGATGCCCAGGCCCGGCGGTGAAAGGCATTCCAAAATCTTTCTCCATGACACAGAACGTTCGTGAGTGTTTCGTTTCACTGGCTGCGAGCCGTACACGCGGCTGGCGGCCATTTTGTTTATGAGGCCGTGGAGTTTCACCAGGCTCCGGTTTGGAGGGTGAAAGCGATCCAGGTCCAATTTTTGGATATTCTGATTGCAGGCAGCATAACCTGCATGCCCATGCCTGATTTGTGTATTTTACTCCAGTTTTGGGATTCCTACGTCGAGTGAAAGCTAGGGGAAGGACTACTATGGCTGGTCCACTCCATCTCAGCTTAATTTTTGGGACATCCACACCACTGTGGCCTGCAGCAAGGTGGAGGCACGGCTCTTCTTTGTTCCCTTCATCATCAGGACGCTGTGGCTTCTTCTTTGTCTCCTTCATCATCACGAGGTTGGCTGCAGTGGATGCTTTTCTTCTCGTCTGGTGCATCGTCACAAATCCCCTGGTTTGGACTGCCATTGTGCCTGGAGAGGGGGAGAAGGTCTGTTGGTGTGGTGCTGAGGGGCAATTGAGTTGCGGCCCCGAGGACACAAGGTGGGGGTGCCTGTGCGCTCAGGCCCATGAGTGACTCTGATGATCAGGAGGGTGGTGACCAGGTGGCACAGCCTCAGCAGGCCCTACAGCCTCCAGTGCTTCCAGGACACTGACCAGCGTTACAACCTCAACAGGTTCTCCCCGGGGCACAGCTAGGTGCTCCTCAAGTACCTCCCGTCTTGGCTCAGGCTAGAGCCCAGGCTGCCCAAGCTGCCCTGCAGCCCATCCCTGAATTTGATGCATCGGGCCCACCTTCAAGCATGGGGCCTCGGTGGAGGAGGTGGGTTGCTCGCCTGGACATGTACTTCAGAGCTGCTCAGGTGACAGACAATGACAGCATGGTGGCCACAATGTTGTATTCGGCGGGGTGTGCGGTCCAGGAGATCTTCGAATCGCTCACCCCGGTGGACCAGTCTTATGATGCGGCCAAGGCAGTCCTGCTTGCTCACTTTCTGCCCCTTGCCAATGTGGACTACGAAAGGTTTGTCATGTTGTTGGCCAAGCAAAAGGACGATGAGACTCTGGATACCTTGCATGGCCGCCTGCGCCGCCTCTCCCAAGGATGCGCATGGGGGGACGCGGAGGACATGATGCGCACAATGCTGATTCAGGCATGCTCCTCTGGCAAACTCAGGAGGCAGGTCCTGAGAGAGCCAGGCCTCACCCTACCCCGCATATTGGAACTAGGCCGGTGTCATGAGGTGGCCGAGGCTCGCGCCAATAAGATGGAGGAGGGGTCACGCTTGTTGAAGTTGGAGGAGGTGTGTGCGGTCTGGCGGGGTGGCAGAGGAACAAGAAGACCTGGTGGAGGACCCCGGGACAGGGCAGGAAGATCAGGGGAGTCGTGCCAGAAGTGTGGCTATGACCTCCCCCACCCGACAGAGTGCCCGGCAGCGGGGAAGGTTTGTGGCCGGTGCGGTCTGCCGGACCACTTCTCAAGAGTGTGCAGAGCGGCTCTGCCGGTGCTGGTACCGAGACGTGGACGTGGACTCCGCGCCAGAGCCGACCACCAAATGTGGCCCAGGTAGACCAAGGTGAGGAGGAGGCCCAGCTGGATGAGGCAGAGGAAGACGAGGAAGAGAACATTTTCTTTGTTTCGAGCGTGGGGATCCTGAAAGGGAAGAGCAGGAGGCAGCCAAGGTGTGTGGTGGAGGTGAACCACTCGCCGGTTCCGGTGCTGTGGACACGGGGGCCTCAGTCAATGTCATGGCGAGGGGACACTATGATACCATGTGCCCGCCACCAGACTTGGCCACACCGAGAGCCCGTATATTTGCCTTTGGAGGGCTGGAGCCTATACCGCTGGACGGTGCATTTGTGGCAAAGGTGGAGCATGAGGGCTCGACGATCAAGGCTCGGTTCTAAGTCACCCCGATGAGCAACAACACGCTCCTGAGTTGTGCCGCTGCAGAGGCCCTGGGGATTGTCACTTTCGCATACTCGGTGTACTTGGGGGACATCAATGACTTGCTCGACAAGTACACTGCCCTTTTCAACGGCATCGGGATGATGACTGGTGACCCGGTCAGGCCGTATATTGACGAGTCTGTACAACCCATTGCCCTAAAGCACCGTAGGGTGCCGTTTCATCTGAGGGAGCAGGTTGACAAAGAGCTAGACAACCTGGTGAATCTGGATATTATTGAGAAAGTCGAGGGCCCGACACCCTGGGTATCTCCTATTGTTGTGGCAAGGAAACCAAAACAACCGGACTCTGTTCGTATTTGTGTGGACATGAGGCTGCCCAACAAGGCCATTAAGAGAGAGCGGCACCTCACCCCGACCATCGATGACATTATCGCCGCGGTGCAAGGAGCCCGATTCTTCTCCAAGCTAGATCTGCGAGCAGGATACCATCAGGTTGTCCTCCACCCTGAATCCCGGTACATAACCACGTTCACCACCCACCGGGGGCTGTACAGGTACAAGAGGTTGAGCTTTGGGGTGTCATCGGCTGCGGAAGTATTTCAAAACATCATACGGGGCGCCCTCGCTGATCTGGAGGGCGACCTCAACATTAGCAATGACATTCTGGTATTTGCCAAGACGGAGGTGGACCATCTGAGGAGGCTGGCAAAGACCTTTGAGAGGCTGCAGTCGCTGGGCCTCACCCTTCACAGGGACAAGTGTGAATTCCTGCGCCCCTCCATTGAGTTCTTCGGGTTTGTGTTCAAGGAGGGGGGGGTGTCACCAGATCCAAGGAAGGTCCAGGACATTAAGAAGGCGCAGCCCCCGGAGTCGGTGTCGGACGTGAGAAGCTTCCTCTGTATGGTGACCTACTGCGGGCGCTTCATCCAAAACCTGGCCTCAAGGTCCGAGCTGCTCAGGGTGCTGACGAAGAAGGAGACAGTCTGGCATTGGGGCCCACTGGAGCAGTCGGCCTTTGAGGACATCAAGAGTGCACTAACAGCGGAAGACACCATGGCGTTCTTCGACCCGGCGCTGCCGTTGGAGATCATTGTGGACGCGAGTCCATTTGGCCTGGGGGCTGTTCTAACTCAGGTGGACCGAGATGGAAGCGTTCGCCCAGTGGCATATGCCAGCAAGGCGCTCTCGGACACGGAGCAAAGATACTCCCAAATTGAGCGGGAGGCCCTAGTGGTCCTCTGGGGATGCAGACATTTTCGACTCTATGTCGTGGGGCGCCCGGTGACCGTGGTCACTGACCACAAGCCCCTGCTCCCAATTCTGGCTGGGTCGTCCTCAAAGCCCCCAGCCAGGATTGAGAGATGGATGCTCGCCCTGCTCGAGTATGGAGTTACCCTGGTGTACCGGCCGGGGGCCAACAATGCAGCGGACTACCTCTCCCGACATCCCGGAGTACGCGGGGGAGAGGAGTATGACACCTGTGCAGAGGAGGCCGATGACCATGTCCGGATGGTGGTGGAAGGGGCCACGCCAAATGCGATGCCCCTGTCGCAGCTGGAGGCTGCAGCAGCAGTGGATGAGTGTTTTCAGATCCTAAAGAACTCGATGCAACACGGCTCCTGGAAATCCATCTTGGAAGCTCTGGCGGGGCGGACCCAGGAGGCCAGGACTGGACTCGAGCAGCTGTGGAAGGTGAAGGACGACTTGTCCTTCTCAGAATCGGGTTTGCTGCTCCGGGGTGATCGCATCATGGTCCCCCAGTGCAAGGTACAGGAGGTGATCACTCTGGCCCACCAGGGACACCAGGGTGCCGCCAAGACCAAGGCGAGGCTGCGGCGGAAAGTCTGGTTCCCGGACTTGTAAAGAAGGGTGGATGAGTTTGTGGCGGCGTGTGTGTGGTGCCAGGCAGCCTCCCCCATGCAGCGAGAGCCGACCATCAAGGCGATGCCCCGGGGGACCCGCCCTTGGGAGGTCGTCCATGCGGACTTTGGGTCCACGGCCGTGGGAACCCACTTCATCGCAATTGTTGATGAGTACTCCCGGTACCCGGAGGTGGAGTTCGTGGAGTCCGTGGCCTTTGAGCATGTGGTCGGAGCGGTGGAAAAGATATTTGCGGCCCATGGGTTCCCTGTGACTCTGTGTTCGCACAATGGGTCGCCATTTCAAAGTGAGCGGTTCTCTGAGTTCATGGAGAGCTGCGGAATCAAGCACAGGAAGATATTCCCATTGTGGCCTCGTGCTAATGGAGACGCTGAAAGGCTGATGCAGACCCTGAATAAGACCTTCAGGATTGCTCAGGGACAAGGGCTGCCCCTCCAACGCGCCCTTTATCAATTCCTGCGGGTTTACTGCACCACTCCACACGCCTCCACCAGGGTCGCCCCTGCGGAGGCCATTTTCAAGCGATGCCCCCGGGGTCTACTGCCTGAGGTCCGGGAGAGGGAGCCCGGGGTGATCGACACTCAGCAGGTTGAGGCCGATAGGAGGACCGCGATTGACCAGGAGAACCTGCGAAGGGGTCTTTGCCCCCAGCGGTTGGAAGCGAGGGACGAGGTGCTCATTCGAAACAGACACCCCCATGGTAAACTCTCGCTCCCCTACGAACCGGAGCCGCTGGACGTGGTGGCTGTGAAAGGGTCTATGGTGACTGCCTCGGATGGACGATCTGCTGTCACCCGAAACGTCAGCTTCTTCAAGAAGTGGCTCTATCCAGGACGCTGTTCTGAATCTGTACCTTAGACTTTGATGTTCTTCAGTAAAAGACCTCTTGGTGTTCTGGCTGAGGTACATTTGCCATCACTTCTTCATTAGTGTTAATTTTTAGTCACTTTGCAAAATGGATAGACAAAGTAAAGCTGCAGTGTCACAAGGCAAACTGAAGATTATTACAGTGTGCCACCTTCCTCTACAGCAAATTACCATGATATCACTTGATAACTGTGGCCCAGCTGTTCAGGAGTAGTTTTACATTGCCCTGTGATTTTTTTAATCAGCAGCTTCTCCAAAGTCCAAAGAGGGGAGTCAGAGTGTGTGGGGGCATCTGGGAGGGTGCTTTGTTTGGCAGGATATCCATGATCCTACACAGGAGGGCCAGTGTGCCATTCAGTAGCAGCTATCCCGGTGCGCCTCCACATGTTCTGTATTAAACGGGAAGCCTGCATCAGTCAAGAATCAACCATGCAAATTGAACTTTGCGGCTGCATTTGGAAGGCAGTATTTCTCAGCTCCTGCTGAGCACTGCCTTTGAATGGTGCACAGACCTAGCTCTGCTCGGAAATACCCTGCCACACTTTAAGTCCCATGGTCATTCTGCATGAATCTGTTGATTAATAGTAATTTGCAGCCAGAATTGAGGTTTGATGGTTTCCGAAGATCTTGCTACTTGCCAGTTAGGCACCATGTGTGTCAAGGGTGAATGTGCACAGACCCTGTACTCAATGTCACAGAACCAGTGCTGCCCTGTACTGCATGCTGATGATGTAGCACAGTGCAAGGCCCCAGAACAATCAGTGCCCCACTTTACATGACATTTCCCTTGCATTGTGAAAAACGACCATGCAAATACTGATATAAATTCTCACCAAGATGATAAGGAAAAATGCTGTTGCCACCATATGTTTAGCTATGCATGTGGTGGATAATGAAGCCTGCTCATTGTTAATTATATGTTATGTTATGTTACTTGGCATTTATATAGCGTTCTATATATCATTGGTATGACCTTAAAGCGCTGGTAGGTTGGACGCCCTCGGGAACCGTAGTTCTGGTCAGTAGAGGGAGACAGTGTTGTAGGGTGCGTGGGTGCACCAGATAAGTGTGCAGCGGGTGCAATTGCTGGGTGGTAGCTGCATCTAGCGTCTAGGTGTGGTGCTGGGGATGTCAGTTGGCTGTGTACAGTCTGGCGGGTGGACATCCAGACTGCGCTCCGGCTGCATTAGGCCTGAAAGACGCATATGTGAGCAACTAGGCCGTAAGGTGCTCGGCTAGTTGCATTTTATTAGGGTGATGAGGTGTTCATGAGGTCAAATTCGTATGTGAACAGCTAGGCCGAATTAATCATGGGTATAGCTGTGTTCTAGTTGAATGATGTTGTATAGTAGAGAGAAAGAGTAGTGATGTCATATGATGGTTATCTTTACAGCGCCCGAGACCAGGCAAGTGAACAGGATGGCAGGGAACACAGCGACACACAGACACTTAGAGACGGGAGGATACAGATATATAGCAACAGCATGGGGAACAGGAATGCAGGGTGCACAGTGATACACCTGAGGGGCGTGGTAACATTCACATTCGCATTTATGTCCAGATGCGATTCAGCCAGCGTTCACAGCTCCATCAGGCGTGGGACAAGCCGACATCCGCGCCCCCATCCAGAAGCGACACAGGCTAGTGTTCACAATCCTGTCATGGTCCGGCGCAGGCAACGTTCATGGTTCCAACTGAGTACTCTGTTAATTCTTTCCATTTCCATCCATTTCATCCACTCAATCTTATTCTTCCATTCCATTCCATATATATTGTGTATACATTAAATTGCTGATGTCAGTACTGGGCACACTGCAAACCTTCATTAAATATATAAAATTAATATGCCAAAGGAAAAAGGTATTTGGAAATATTTTGAATTCATAGACTAACATACTTCTCTGGAACATGTTTAGTCTTGAGGTGGGTCTGTGTTGATGCAACTGGTTTTAACGCAGTCCTGCCAGACTTTTGAAAGGATTATGGAGGATTTCCTAGCTTTTCTACTGCCCATGTCCTCCCATATCCTGCTCCTGGCAAAGGTCATAGGGTCCGGAGTCAACTTTACAGTAAATTATTTTGTGTAGTGACTGACACAGGTTTTAATGCCACCCTGCCAGTTCGGTTTCCAAGTGTATTCGTTCCCCAGATTATCATTTGTTTGCCTCAAGTCATTCTTTGAGCAAATTAATTTGTGTTTCAAGGCCATTCTATCCATTCTGGTCCTGAATATAGTTTAGTTCTTTAGAAACAACAAGTTGTGAAGTACACTGATCTGTTTCTAGGAGCTGTGTTTCTCCCTACTGCTACCTGCTAACCTAACTAGGCACCTGATGCTGAAGGAAGGTGGTGAAAAAGGGTGGGTCATATGCACATTATTCCTAGAGGAGCCACTCAACTGCCAAAATCGCTCTAAAAAACTCAGGCATCCTAAAAACACAGCGGCACAATGACTGCTTGGGCAGCAGCAGCTTCAGGGCTGCATCACTAGCAGGGAACATGCAAACTAAAAACCACATGCCTTGGAAGTATCCCCAGGGTCATCCACTTATCAGTGCTATAGAACTGGCCATTCATGGCTGTTGAGACAGAGACTCCCTCCATTGCCGCTCTTTGGTCCCACTGGTGCTCACCTTGTTGGGTTTCAGCCTGGAAGATTCCCTTCCCGCTCCTCAGTTCTGAGAGGTGGCTTTATCAATTGTGTCTATCCAGCTACATTGTTTTTTGATAGCAACAACATTCACCTCCCACGCACCCTACACTTGTGGAAGGCAGCCTTCTTAGTTGGCTTGGCACCCCCAGATTAATATTTCAGAATTTACCTGCAGTATCATAAATAGACATAGAAGGTGCTTTAAGCCTACATATCTACCGTGATTGCCCAAGCATGCACTGGAGCCCATCACGCAATCCAACAATACTCGATCTCTATCTTCGAATACTCCAAAACTGCTTTGGAATCCCAGTGTGTATATTACCTCAACAAAACTTTTCTTTGCTGGCTCTCTTTGGATGATAGTACACATATTCTAAACAAAAACATTCCTATTAATGCAAGCATTTAGCTCTGCCTAACTCCTGTAACTGCAAACTCTTTTCCTGTTTTCTGTCCCTCTTGGTCCACTCTTGCTCATGCTATTTATGCCAGCAAACAGAAATCTGGTTACCACAGGCAGGGTCACAATACACCTCAGACAAGAAATCAGTGCTTTGCACCTATAACAGTGGTGATTTCACAGATTGAAAAAGCATAGTAACATAACCTGCAAAACAAGCCATGTGCATACCAATGTAAGTGGCCCTATAAAGTGCTCTTCTGCCAATAATGTTGGCCTTGCTGTGCATAGATCTGTACGATAGGAGGGAAGGGTTTGTTAGTCGCATAGCGGAAAGGCAGATGCAGAAACCTGTGGTGTTGGCATATGCAGGTCGAATTATTTGTTACCTGTGTGTCGATATGGCCATCTCTAAGTTGTGTGTGAATAGACCTATGAGATCGTCTGTAGGAGTGTGGGAGGTGTAAGAATGCAAGGTTTTAGTAGTGAGGAGTTAGTTGAGGGATGAGGGGTAGACAGTGGGGCTGAGGGTGTTTTCACTTTCTTGTTCCTGGTGGTAGATTTCTCTGAGATGAAAGATGTCAACCAGTGTCACGCAGGCAACGTTCCATGAGTCAGCTTAGTTTGCAGCAGAAGACAGGGCTTAAGAGTTTAGAATAATGCTTGTCGCAAATTAGCACAAATATTTCTGGTGCACCGTTTTTAGTCGGTTGCTAATATTTTTCATTTCTTTCAAAGTGGTTGGTTACAAACCCAAGTCTTGAGCTGCTTGCTGAGGTTTGAGGTTTGGGTAGCGTGTTTCCACAGTTTTGTACTAGAGCTGGAAAAGAGGATCCTGCTTGCCATTTCCTGTTGACGTTCGGGACTAGCACTAGTGCAGCATTGTGCTAAATTCTGCATACATCACATGTGCATAAATCACATCTGTTATTCACAAAGGCATGCCAGAGAGCAGATGCTCACAATATCAAACTCAATGTGAGATACATGACAAATGAATAAATAAATACATACATAAATACAATTTTGTTTGCAGACACACTGCTTGTGCTGTATATTACCTCAAATCTGCCCAGCTCAGAGTTTACCACTTGCGGCATTAAAGCAATACCACCTCCATCAGGGGTGACCTCAGAGGGTATTTTATAAAGGTTTTTCCACTCATGTACATACCCTGGCTGTACATGTTTGTAATGCCAACACAAGTAATTACTGACCCTTTTATGCACTGCCTGGATAAAGCTTCGATGGGGCATTAGACATGCCCAACTTTTTACCCCATTGCTATGGTCAAATATGTTTTTTTTTACTGTATGGAAGGGAATCGACTTTGCTTCCCTTCTGTATAGTAAAAAAATGCTATTTAATGGAGGCAAAGGTAGGTGGACTTTGATGAAGATCCACCGCAAGACTTTACCTCTGACAGTATTCTGTTTGAATGCATCCAGAGGTATGCTTCCAAAACATCACTTAGATCCTAAATCTGGCCAACCCCAGTACCCCCTGAGAAAGCACGGGCCAAACATGTGACTTTTAAGACCCAAATCTGCACTGTAGGGCACAAAATAGAAATAATTATGCAGAGCATGAATGCTTCCAATCAGTTTTTATCTTCCACTGTAAAGTAGGGGTTACACCATACACCATTTATTGTACGTGATGGGCCCATCGTGCACCCCCAAGAGTTGATGGCAGACTTTAGCCCAGCGTTCCCCTGGCCACAGAGTACCATTGCCTAACTGGGTGTTGGGATTGACCGTTACACTTACATATGCAAGATGGGTCTGGCTGCAAGATACTTGCATGACCAACATTGCCATCCTTCTCAACGTTAAGTTTCATTTTTTTTAAGCAATAAGTGCCTGAGTGCAGACGATGACTGTTGCCGAATGTGGAAAGTACTTTGCTGATCACATTCCACAACCTATTTATTTCCCGAATTCTCTCTTAAATTGTGGTTTGGTCACGTTTGAAGGAGCTACAGTGGGTGTGGATTAGTGTTTTGCAGCTACATACCGTTCATCACATTGCCATATTCACCAGGTCTTGTGGATCCTCAGCTGGTCTCCACTCTAGATCAAAGAAGTTGAAGATTTCTGTTGTTTCTACCTAGTATGAGTAGAACAGCCTCTTCAACACATCCTATCTAAGACTATTTTCGTGAATAACTTGGACACTTTGGTCCAGGCCTTTTGACAAGCTACCTGAAGGAGCATCATCATATAGCTGTCCACCCCTTACTCTGACAAAGCCAGGTTTTCAAGGAACCATTATCTTTATCTCTTTGTCTCTTTACTCAAAGACAGCTCCATTGGACTGGAACACTTATGACCTTGTGTTCCTACCCGAGATCATCCTGGAGTATAGTTTTATTTTGAGAAGGAGCGAAACAGTCTGTTTGTTTATTGTTTGTTTATGTATTTATATAGCGCACCTAACCCTGAGGTATCTAGGCGCAAGGCAAGTGGTTACACAGACTAAACATGACAATCAATAAAACAGGATATATACAATACATGTAAAGATTTGCAGGAATGTCAGTCGAGAGTGAACATGATAGTCAGTACAACCAGTGATACATTACAAGAATGATTTACAAGGATGTCACAGAATAGGTAATTTAAAGAATATACAGTTAGGAGGATGGTGTTGAAATGATCATGCCTCCTGCGTTGTGAGCCAATGTTTTACATTTTTTCTAAAGCAATAAAACAAAGATTCTACTTTCAAGGGTACAGGCAGTGAGTCCCAAAGTTTCGTCACTAATACTGGGAAACTGCTCCCTCCCGCTTTCTATAATTTAAATCTCAGGATTTTGAGACAATCTAGCTGAGGCGTTCTAGTGGGCCAGTCCGAGAAGTTTCTTGAGAATTTGCAGGCCAGATATTCTGGAGCTGAGTTCGATAGGCATTTATGGGTGAGTGTTAGTGTGAGTGTTAGTGCTTTAAAAGCAATTCTGTCCTTGACTGATAGCCACTTGCTGCCGAAATGTGGTGTGTTTTTGGTATGTTAAGGCAGTTCTAAGGGCATTATTTTGTAGAGCATTACAGTAATCTAATTTAGATAAGATAAGCGCTCTGGCCAGGATAATGCGAATTGCTGTCGACAGGAAAGTTCTGCAGGCATTTATTAATTTGCAAGTATATGCTTTTCGCGGAGGCTGTTGCGTTAACTTGTCTAGTCAGTGTTAGTGAGGAGTCAAGATAGACACCAAGTGTTTTCACGTCCTTGGACACATTGAGGTTAGTTCAGGTAGATTGAGGTTAAAGGATTTAAATTGACTATCTAGTTTCTTTAACCTAGACTGAGAACCCAGGAGGAGTAACTCAGTCTTATCATCATTTAAGCAGAGGCCATGTGTGGCCATCCAAGCTTGGATGATTAGATAGATTTTATTTAGCAGTTTGGTATCTGTGTCATAATCCCCAGAGATAGGGATGAGTATTTGGGTGTCATCTGCATAATTCATGTATGTGACACCCAAATGGTCAAGGTTATCAAAGAGGTGCTTAGTGAATATATTGTAAAGCGTCAGGGACACACAAGAGCCCTGTGGTATGCCACATGTCATCGGTGCGGAATCGGCTACTGCTGTTTGGGAGAATACTCTGATGGTTCTGTTATACAGGAAGGATTGGATCCACGGGATAGCTTCAGCTGAAAAGTGAGCCGCTGAAGATAAATGGTTACACAAGACTTTGTGGTTAACCAAGTTGAAGGCGGCCGAGAGGTCAAGTAAGAGAAGGAGTGCTAGCTTCGTTTTATCTTTTAGGTCATGCATCTGTGTTTTTAGGTATAACAGGGCCGTTTCCGTAACATGTCTCAGTCTGAAACCTGATTGTCTAAGGCCAAGAAGCTTATTGTCTTCATGATGTTTCTGTATCTGTTGGTAAGCTTCCCTGTCTAAGAATTTCAGCAGGAAAGGTACAGTGGTTATTAGTCTACAGTTAGTTGGAATATCTGGATCGAGATTCGTTTTTTTTAATAATGGGAGGACCCAAGCATTTTTTAGGTTGGAAGGGACCGTTCTAGATTGAAAAGACAGATTTATTAGAGTCGTGATGACTGGCGCGAAGTCTGAGGCTGCCTCTTTGATGGTAGATGCTAGGCAAATGTCTCCTTGACATCGCAACAGCTTAAGGCTAGATATTATGCGTTCCACCTCTTTGATGGAAAGTGAGGAGAATTTGAAGAGGTTATGGGATTTTGGTGATGACGGCTTAGTCTAGGGAAGAAGTGTGTTGTCAGTGAGGTTGTGTTTTTTCGCTTTGATTTTTGCTTGGAGGAGTGCTATTTTGTCAAGCAAAGCTTTTTGAATATTAGCACACCAAGATTTATCCTTAGTGTCGGTCTCTGGAGGTGGTAAGGGGGGGCTGTAATTCTCTCACGATTGTAAATAGTTCTCTAGTTCAGGATTTAGCATTGGTGATTCTATTGTTGTAGGTTACGCTTTTCGACTGGTGAATGACAGCTTTGTAGTCATTGGAGGCCTGAGTACATGTTTCTTTATTCAGTGCTATGAAGTATTTTCTCCATAAGGTTTCCGCTCTTCTTTTGATGCTACTTAGAGATTTGAGGTTAGGTGTCAACCAGGTGTTAAGGTGTGCATGAAGCTTGGCTTTACACATTTTTAGAGTAGTACATTATCGATCGCTTGGTTAACCGTCCGGTTGTAGATCTCAACTAGGGATGATGGATCTGAGTTACTGTTAGTATAGTTGAAGATGGGTTACAAAAGGGGTCGTAGGTTTTGTGCAGTGATATTGCAGTTGTCTCTAGTAGGTATTGGTGGAGCGATAGCATTGCAGTGGTTGGGGCTGATGCAGTTCTATAAGGTGAAAGATATGATGTGGTGGTCTAACCAAGCACAAGGTGTGTTAGCGAGTATATTGGTGCCACAGTTGAGGTGAGCAATGCAGACTAGGGTTCTCCCTTTGATGTGCGTAGGCTTGGTAATGCAGTGTGTAAAGCTTAATTCCGTAATAGTATTGACCAAGGCTGATGCATTTCCATCAGTTGTGTCAAGGAGGCCTAAGTTAAGGTCTCCAAGTAACATAATTTGGGACTCTAGTTCGGTGTTAGAGGAGAGGAGATGTGCCATATCTTCCTCAAATGTAGCGATAGGGCCTGGTGGACTGTATACAAGGTGGATAGTGACTGTACGTGAGTAATTTAATGGATAGTAGTTCTCCCGGTGGGAACAATTGATTCGGTAGAGCCATAATGCCTAGTTGTTTTTTGGCAATAAATGCTACTCCTCCGCCTTTGCAGGATTCTTGGTCGAGTCTGATGATGGTGTATTTATCTGGAATATCAAGAGATAGAGCAGGTTCTGAAGCTATGTGAAGCCAAGTCTCTGTAATAGCTAAGAAATCAAGCTCATTAGAGATTATCAGGTCTGCGATATCAAGTACATGGGCGTAGAGGGATCTGGCATTAATCAATGCTCCTTTGATGAGTGCCCTGTTGCTGAGTGGGGAAGGGTTTTCAAGGCTAGTTGATGCATTAGTGGAGTTTGTAGTGTTAGTTAAGTTTTTCATCTCTATACTTTTATTAAGCTACGTCCCAGTTTTCTTTGGAGGGAGAGTCTTAGACATTATTTTGCTTCTGCGCTGCTTGGGTGGTAGATAAGGAATCTTACGTCTGGTTCCTAATCTGAGGTTCCTGACTATACTGGGGCAAGGTTGGCTAGGTGTAGGCCTGGATGCAAATCACTCAATCCATTGGGCATTTGTGAGAGATAAGGTATTATTGGCTGAGGGCTTCATGGTCAATTCAGTAGGTATAGAATGTGAGGATCCAAATTGCAGTTTCGGCTGGAATTTTGTAGGTATTATGGTCTAAGAGTGAGGAAGTATGGAGGGCATAGTTAAGGAAATATAAGGTTTATTTGTCTTGGAATGGATGGCCCTAGATGGCTGCAGAGTGGCCTGTCTCTCAACTTCATAATTGGAAGTTGGTTTTTGGGGACATTGTGGCCATCTTGGATACTGTTAGTATCCAAGTGATGCTAAGGTAGTATGCAGGCATGGTTTGATAGACAGGTGCTAGTCAGGCTGTGCCTGAGAATAGGTATTTTTGCTGTGCTATAGCTTGTTAAGTTTAAGCGTTAGTTAAAAGATACTGAAGACGGCTGATATGGATGTAATATGCTGATGCTGGTAAAGAGGAGTTGAGGCACAACCCTATTCTACCAAAGAGAGAGCAAGGGGATAAAGTTTCAGCTGTGACATAATCTTCTGCAAGACTGGTCACAGGTTGCCAAGTGGTGAACTAGCAAAGCGACACATCTAGTGGGAACAGAAAGCCGAGTAGCTATATGGCATAACATCATCTAGTAATATCGGATTGCCGGATGGCGGCCTAGTAAAACAACATATAGTCAAGGCAGCGGTCTAGCAAAGCATCTCTGCACATTATTTTTCTTTACTATGGCTGAATCTGTATTTCAAGATGTGACATTCAATCACATAGTGTTCACATAAAAATCATCTGTTTAGCTGATGTTTAATTTAATTTAAAACATTTTACCACTATTTAGGGATGTTGTACTCCATAGGTCAACAAGCGTTTCATGCCATAGGCTCTTATTTGCTGCTAAGAAAAGGGGCACTATTTGTTCCAGTGCCAAATAATTGTGAGCCTACAATCTCCTCCCATGTGGCCAGGGGAAGGCAGCCGCTACCTGGTCCTAACCCTGGGGATGATATCAGAAGGGTGGATCACATGGGAGGCAGTGGCTGTCAGGGGCATGTGGTGTCGCCTTTGGGAGGGAGGCAGTATTCATCTTCTTGTGAGGATGGGTGTCCTGTCATTCCCAAATATCTGATAGCAGGCTGCCATTGTCGTTCTTATGAGGAAGTCCAAGGATCCTTCTGTGAAAAGTTGCCTAGACAGAATAAGGTATATACCATGGGAGTTCCTGAATCAGATGCGACATCCTTTAATGGCCAGGCCTTTGTTTTGGATGAAAGTCTTAGCGATAATGTTAATTCACACACCAATCATATAACATCTCCTACCTCTGATAACATCCAGTTCAACAATCAAATAGGAATGAATGGACATAAAAGACTAAAACACATTATGGACTTCAATAACCATATTGCCCATGGTACTGGGAAGAGGAAGAGGGAACAAGAGTCAATGAGGATCAAAGGTGCCATTGAAGGGAATATGTGGTCTAGTTGTTTGAAGGCAAGATACCAAAGCGGGTCATTTAAACTTTGAAATGGACCACAGCTGAGAAGAAGAAGGAGCAGGAAAGGAGCAGCAGAGGCAGAAGCCATTAGGGGTGACACTGTTGTGGTTGGGGCTTCAGCAGGAGTGTGAACGCCAGCAGAAACCAACACAGGAAGCTAAGGCATTTGGTTTTGCAGAGTATGTGTATCAGGAAACCTAATCATGGTCAGCAGCAGGGGGAGAAGCCCAGCTGTATGGGAGATGTGCTCCTGATCTAACGTGGATCCTCAGAGGTGTGGGCGACACAGAGACCCAGCCAGGCCTGCGGGGCACAGGAGCAAGGATGTGCAGATGGTTGTAGGTACAGAGGAGCTGTCAAGCAATTTACCAATCCACTTAGGGTCTGACGCAGCAGCCTGGAGCAAGGCGGAGATGCCAAGCAGAGGCAGTGAGTTGGCCTGTAATAGAAGGTAACCCTGGGGTTCTCCGAGTGGAATGTTTCCAAAATTCTGACTATTTTGAATACTTAGCAAGTAGGATAACAAGGCAAAGAGGGTACCTTTCTCCATTTATGAAATGTCAACTTGGGGAAACGTGTAACCCCCATTAATAACAGTCAATAGGCTATTCAGAAAAGTAAAAGTGCAAAAAGGGTGCAATTCTCCATTTATGAAACGTCACCTTGGAGAAAACTGTAACCCACGTTGCCAACAGCCAAGAGGCTATTCAGAAGAAATACAAGGGCAACAAGAAGACACCAACTGTAGTAGTAGGAGTTTTCTTCCTAGCAGGAGAATGAACCAAGAAAAAGGACCACCAGTCATTAGTCCTGGCAGGTGAGTAGACCAGGAAAGAAACCACTGATTTGAAGAGATGTGGTGGTAAAATAGTGTTGTGGAAAGACATCGGTCAATTTATCATTTTGACAAACTGTTGCATCATCAAAGGAAGTTGCTGTGCTATCATGCCAAAGGTAGTCCATTGGAAGATAATTGTGATATACTAACATTTGCTTTATATCCTGAGAAAGATTTGTGGAGGAAACCAATTGTTTTTGGTTTTGGAACAAGTTTTTGTGGAAGAGACATTTACTTTACAAATTGGGAGGATGAAGTTGATTGAAAAGACTGTGTTGATCTGAATATAACTTTTGTTAAATCAGAACTTTCCGAAGAGTATTCCTCAATTGGTCCAAGGGAAGGCAGCCCAACCCTGGTCACAAGGAGCACTTTCTAAAAAGTATGAGTTTTTCCATCATTTTGTTCAACTGAAGACAGCCAAATATTCCTTGTAGACTTTTATTATATGTATTTGTTTGAGGGTCAGGGACTTTTTGGACACTAGGTAATCTTTCTTAGGTTTTATCTTGCTATGTAGGGATGTTCTCATTAGGCCAGGGAAAGATAGATGTTTATCTCAAACCTTTTTTATTTTTTTATTTTAATAAATGGCAAACCTTTGTGTCCTTCTCACACTTATGATCCCTCACATAATTCAGAGCAGGTCATTGTTTCTTCAGTCCAATGATCTTCTTGTTGCTTGTATTCTCAATGTCTCCCCGGCCTAACCAACCAGGTGAACAATGATCTACTCATAATGAACAAAAGCCAAATAACTCAATCTATGTACTGTAATGTACTCAGATTTGCTAGGGGTATGACATGCTATATAGGTGTTCATGATCAACACATTAATAAGCAAACCAGCCAATTAATAAATTAATCACATTTTAGCACAATGTGCCAAACCAGAGAACATTGCTATGCATATCAGCCTGATTCCATCCAAAAGGGCAGTCTAGCTCGAAATTGCACAAAAGAGTAATAGTAGCAACATCAAGTGCAGACATTTGTTTGAGCCTCCTTGGGCACCATCATTCATCACTAAGGTGTTGCTGAAGTCTTGCTGCCTCTCGAGGTACAGGGAATAAGGTGTCCAGGCCTGGATTACCCTTACTAGACTCGAGTGCATCCCCATATGATTCTAAATTGGCCAATGAGAAATCCTCTACTAAGAGTGAATAAAATCCAAACAGTTTGATCTATTTATTTATTTATTTATTTATTTGTAAGGTGCCGAATCCCGCGGGCATTGGGTTGCCGTGAACATGAACACAAAAGGCCGAGATGAACAGGGCAAAAGGCAACATGTTATCGTGGGAGGGGGGTATTTACGTGAACAATAAGGCTTTTTGATGATGTTGTGAATGGAACAGAGGGGGGCTCCTTTAAGAAAGAGGGAACAGAAGTGGACCGAGGAAAGAAATAGGAAGAGTAGGAGTCAAAGGGGAGGAAGGGGAGAACGAAAGGGATGAATGAAGGAGTAGGTTCAGCACTACATTGGCTCCATGTTTTCTTGAGTCAGATCCTTTGCCTGTGGACAACACTGTATTCCTGGTGTTGGCAATACAACAACAAGGAAAAGACGTCCCCACACCCCAATCCTGCATGGAAGTTTATGAGGTGTTGTGCAACCCGACTCGTTCCCGCACTGCGGCATGAACTTCCTTTGCCACCCTGCCACATCAATCCGCCCATCCAGGCCCGCCTCCTACTGTCCATGAAGCAGCACACATTTCCTCCAACGGTCTTCCTGGAGCGTTTTACCCATTCAGGGCCTCTTCCTACTGTCTGTGCACCACTGACAGCCCCTCCACTGTACTTTGCTGTACAGGGCTTCCTCCCACCATCTAACACCAGCCAGCTCTTGCCACCAAAACCCAAACTGGAGAGCAGTTGGAGCGTGATCTACTCAGTCACCTCATCCACATCCCAGCAGCACAGCAACACTAGTGCAGTTACCTCTTCACAAACAGTCTGCACCAGTGAGTGCATCCACTCCCCTCCACAGTCCTGCGGCCCTCCACTGAGCGCCTCCATCTGCATGAGTGAGCAACCCCAACCCATGAACCTACAGGCATCCACTGAGTGCCTCCAACCACATGAGCGAGTACATCTACTCCACGTTCCTACAACCCTCCACTCCTTCACAGATAGTGAACCTGGCACTCATCTAACCCAGCAATCATCAGCACACCAGTGGTTTCCAATTAAGCTGAAACCTCCATCAGACTCTGTGGCCAAATCACCCGCTACAGAAGGCTCAGTCTTCATCCACTGCCATGCAAGACAGCTTGTTCCGAAAACTATGAACAGACACAAGGATGACAGATCTTTGTCAGAGGTGAGCAAGCCACATGGCCACACCATGGAGGGAGAACAGGATGCCTAAGCAGTAGCACAAATGATGCCTGCATCTAGACCATCATTACACAGATGACACCAGCTGCAACATGAACAGGACAGAGGCCTGAGATGGGAAGAATGGTTAGAGGAGTTCAAGTGTTTCATCAAGCCTGTGGAGATGACAAATACCAAGCTCTACTAGACATGTTCACTAACTTGGGAAAGGAAGTCAAATCGAGCCTCGAAAACAATTCTACTTCTGGAAAGGAAGGAGAGATGACAAATACCAAGCTCTACTAGACATGTTCACTAACTTGGGAAAGGAAGTCAAATCGAGCCTCGAAAACAATTCTACTTCTGGAAAGGATATATTAAGAGATGAAGATCGCCACCCTCAACAGGACACTAATTATACATCCCAACCCTGACTATGAAAGATATGCTTTCAACCAGTTTTGCCAATTACCACATGAAATGGTGGATGAGTTTGTCACCCGCTTACAAAAGGAAATCACATACTGTGAGTTTGCAAACTTCTCAGATGAAGAAGCAATCCACCTGAGGATAATCGAAGGATGCACGTCCTTTGTGTTCTGCAAACAATTACTTAAAAAAAACACTACCCCGGGAATAAATAATAGATCTAGCATGCATCTACGAAAGTGTAGACATCCAGGCAGCTGCCATAGAAGTACTGAAAAAAGGAAAATTGGTGGCGGCTGTTGACAATATCCGTCCACCAACACAGTCCCAGAACGCCACAACGACCAACAGGTCCCAAACACCACATCTATGCTACTGATGTGGGCTGATATTTCCACACAAAGGACCATGCCCTGCCTTAGGGCAGCAATGCTCCAGTTGCAGGAAAGAGAACCACTTCAGATTGGTATGTATAGAGGGAATACAATTCCTGGAAAATCCCACTCCACCCATGTGGCAAAACACACCCGCCAGATCAGGCCAACCCCACCTCCAAGACAGCACCTCCTTATGACTGCACAGGAAAAGATGATCAGGGTGCTAGAAGACATCCAAGAATAGGATATCAAAGAAGGTCAAATAAATTGCTATTTCACAGAAAATGTGCACCTCATAAGTGAAAAATTAGAAGACGACACTGCACCAAGAGTAACACTACAGCTAGGAGGTCAAAAATCACCAATTTAAACACAGGTGCTACTGTGAATGCCATGAGAGTGACTATGCATCCATCCAAGAAACATATCCCCTCATGAAGACCATGGTTAGAATATATCAGTGGGGTACATCTTACACGCTACCATCCTCGGGACAGCTTACATGGCAACTCTGACACAAAGAGATCCAACAATCATAAACATCCTCCAAAGCCCACTGTTCAGACAATGCCTGCTAATCTACAAAAGTGTTTGAGCTCTGGCACTCAGTGACATACACTATGACAGCTCGGACGTCGGCCAGTGCCACTAACAAACGATAGACACTATTTACACCATCACCAAAAGCCTGGTCTCAAAAGACTATGTACCACATTCCTGAAATTATTTCATGGACTAGGAAATCTTAAAGATACAGTGATCAGATTACATATCGATGAAACAATCAGACCAGTCCCCAAACACCCCACATTAATTGGGTTTCATCTTTAAACAAATGTGTTATAATAAATACAACTTTTTCTCTGAGATGACATCATAGAAAGAGTGGAAGGCCTGATACTGTGGGTGTCACCATTAGTACTAGTACCGAAAGACAATAGACGCATCCCCCTATGCAGTGACATGCGCATCCCTAACACAGCCACTGAGCGAGAAAGACATCCAGGCCCCAACATAGAAGGCATGATCATAAGACTTAATAGAGCAATCAGGTTTTCTAAACCTTGATATAAATCAGTTATACCACCAATTGGTCCTTCACCCTGACTCAAGGCACATCACTACCTTTCCTACTTGCAAAGATCTGTTCCGCTCTAAAAGGTTCCACTTTGGGTTATCCTCCACTGCAGGGATATTTCAAGCTTCAATTCTCCTAACTCCTACTAACACTCACCTCTGTTATTAATTACCTTGATATCCTCGTGTTCAGCATATCCCAAAAGTAACATGACCAGAAGTTAGTGGAAGTCTGTAGGGCCTTCAAAATGTAGGACTAACTCTGAATGGAGACACGTGTGACATAAACATAAGCAATCTAAAAATCTATAGACAAAATGTTTCTGATTAGGGAATAACCCCTGGCCCTGAAGGGATACTCACAATCACTACACTGCCCCCACCCACACAAATTGACAAAGTCATATCCTTCCTAGGCATGGCAAGATACTGTGCTCATTATCTACCAAACTATTCCCCGATGGCTGATGTCAAACAGCATTCAAAACATACCGGCTGCCTAGCAGGAGCACACCAACCTGGCACATGGAGAGATCATGGTGGACGCCAGCCCCACAGGCCTTTACTTTACTATATTTATATAGCGCGCTGCAGACCCTCGGGATTACAAAACATGTCTAGGGACAGTCCTGGCCCAAAGTGAGATAGACTCGGCAATGGACCAACACATGGTAGCCTAACCCAGTCGGGCCCTATCAGACAATTGTGGGATGTTTTTACCCATGCATCTACGCCCTGCTACAAATGGCAATGCTGATTGCCAAAAGCAACCCAGAGCTTTTGGGAATTCATTTTCTTATTGCCAAGAATTTGCTAAAATCATGGGCACAAGACCACTCAAAGATTCAACCTTCTTGTGGGGGGTTCCACATCACCACTCTACTGTAAGGATGCCCATCAAAACAATAGCAAAATTCTCCTGTTAAATTCAAGACAACTCCCAAAAATGGGTGCAGTAGCAGCTTTGGACACAAGCTGGCGCTAGCGGTCTAAACTCTGACAGGAGTGAAGCCTGGCCTAAAGAGAGTGAATTCTGCCCAGCAACAACCCCCGACAGGAGTTGAAACTGGATCAAACTGCATTCCCAGGCCTGGCTGCCTCCTGCTTCCACACCAAAAGGAGATGACACCTCTCTGATTAGATTAGGGGAGGGGCACCTGCAGAGGGCAGAGACACAGAACAATGCACTGTCCTGGGCTCAGGCAAATGTTATATTGGGGGGGGTCGTAAAATAGCTTCCTCTTGGGAGAAGTGGGAGGAGAGGTGCCTCTGCTAGCAAGCTGAGCTTGGGGGAAGTGGATAAACCAGTTATTCCACCATGTGATGTGGGAAGCCATACCCCTTTTTGACCAGGGCATAATTTTAAAAAGATAGATAACTCATAGTGCGGACTGGTCAAAATTATATAAGTAATATCATTATTCTTGTGATTTTTCAGTGCACATTTTAAGAGGTGTTGGGACCCTGTGTTATGTTCTAGGGAGTAGTAGCAGAAATAAGGTTCTTACTCCAAATGTCTGCATGTTAAAAATCTGACACTTCATCAATTAATGTCCATACTCCTTGCGCACATTTGTGTAATTTTTGGTAAATGTCCGATATTGGTAAACCGACCAAAAAGCGCAAAATGTTGTCATTTCTGAATCCCAGCTTGCAGGAACATGGGGCTTGAACAGAGATCTGTCATAATTCATCTGTAATATGTACATGTAATATCAACCACTTGTGTATCTGGGAAATATGTATTTGAATCAAATATACATGTGTGGGCAAATTGACCAGGGGAGGATCCTCTGACCCATAAACAGACCTCATCATGATGACAATCCATTTCCTTTCCCCAATCATGGGAGAGGGGAGAATTGGGCCAATGACAAGTAGAGAAGGGCAGGCTCAGTTATGCCACGCACACACCCACTTTCTCAACACATAAAAGCAGACAGTGCAGGACAGGTGGGGACATTCACTTTCCACTTTCTTGCGGGACGCTTTGCCGAGAGACTCCAGACTTCAAATCCATCAACCTCCAGAGACCAGGGATCCAGAGAGACCAAAGATCCAGAGAGACCAGAGATCCAGAGAGACCAGAACTGTGCAGTGCTGAGAGCAGAACCAGAGACCAGACCGCTGTGAGCAGAACCGCCAGAAGTCCCGTTCAACCTGTTGACCAGATCGGTGACGAAGTCATTCCTGTCCAAAAGATAGTGTGAGTACTCTAGGACTGTGCCAGACTAATCTCTTAGTTTAAAATAATCTAATTAAAACTATTTTAACCTATTTAGAACTACTTCATAGGAATCGTGTGTGTCATTCTGTCCTTTTTAAAGCTGAAAACTGTCACCTGTCATTTTGAACTTTTAAATTTCAAATCCGAAAAACTACCTTCACGAAATCGGCTGTATCTCCGGAACCGTCATCTTAAAGCTAAGATTCTAAGCTTTCCAATGAGCCTAGAACCGACTTCCTACTCCTTATAGTGCCTCCGCAATCACGCTCGACGCACGCGATTAAATTTGCCGCGATTTGACATTTTGCACAATTTCAGCCACGTGTAAAAATCAGCAGCTCGTTGCTTTCCTTTGATAAAATTCGTTTTAACCTGATAGTTACTCATAGAGCATTGCTAAAGTGAGCCTGAACTAATATAAACTAGATATCACCCACCCTGAACCCCTAGAGGGAATTAAAAGCATTTTTAGCACATTTCTCACTTCATTGTCATCACATTCAAAGCATTTTGGGGCCTGTGTTTCAAACTTCTACCTGTTTTCCTCTAAGCTTGCTGGGGGGGGAACTGAATTTCCTATTGTATTTGATTGCATTCCTGAGAACTGTGTGCTCCTCCTTCCATTTCTTACATTGCATAGGGGGGGGTGAATTGCCAGAGAAAAAGTGATTATATTATCTTTTGCTAAAATCATATCAAGTATTTCTGTACTGCATTTCATTCCTCATTGCTTTTCCCTTGAAACCATAAAAGTATTTTCGCTGCCTTATCCATCCTATAACAACTCCTCATTGATTGTAAAGAGGTGTGCTAGTGTCAGGTTACCCATTGTTGATCAATGTTATATTAATAAGTGTGATATCAAATATTAAGTTATTATAAAAGTGTGATATATATATAATATTATTTAATTTTTCAAATAAACCTTTTAAATTTGCAAAAAAAACCTACTTCTTGGCTCAGCGGGGTCGGGGGGATTCTGAGAGAGGGGTGTTATACAAGGGTTCATCATCCAGATCATAACTTGCCATAAAAATATATAAATAAGGGCTTCCCTTGGGCATCCCAGACAAGGCACTGACTTAGTGGGATTGCTTGATTGGAGTTACTTACAAAGTGGGGGCTCGTAGCCGGGATATTCTGGATTAGGTTTACCACTTGTGCAGCTTAATACAGTGTGTCAACTGACCGGATACACATATCCGGTTAGATCACCACGCTGTTTTACACTGTGAAAGCACTCCTCAAAGGAACGCTCTAAGGAAACGGTCTGTTTTGCAAAATAAAACTCCAGGGGCTGGGTGACCTCCAAAAAGAGCATCAGGGCTTGCTAGATCACACCAGGAGGGTGGAGGGGGCTCTGGCAAGAAAGGAGCAGGCCAGTAGGGATGGGACTCAGGAGGTAACCCTCCTGCAGCAGAGACTGGCCCAGTACTCCAGGACCAAACAGGAGGCACAGAGAGAAAATGAGGCTCTCTGTCAGCACAATGATAGGCTCCAGCAACAGGTAGCCATGCAGGAGAGACTGATAGAGTCTAGTAAGGCCTTAACTGAGGAACTGAAAGCGCAGGCTCTTGCATTGCAACAGGGAGCAGGGGCTGACAGAGATGAAGTTCGCTGGGAAAGGGAAACACCTGAGCATAACCTCAGAAGCCCTAGTACCAGAGGCCTTCATCTCTCTCAGTACCTGGACTCTGCCACCCCCATGTCCCCTGGCGCACATGAGCACAGGGCCACAGGGATGGCAGATTACTATCCAGCCAAATGTATGGGGCTCATAGGCCAGTACCACCCATGAATGGAAGGGCGGGCATCTGGGTATGGGCACCCAAGCACAGTGCAATTTAGTGGGGAACCCCAGGAGAGTAGGCCCATTAAGGGCATCCTGAAAACCTCTGCCCAGTTAGGTCAGTGGGGGGGTACCCATCAAATCCTGGCAGCAAGGAGGGATCTGAAGACTCCTCTGAGCATTACAGGACACAGGAGACCAGGTCCCCACATTCTGCCCGCCATTCCCAGGCTCGCAGAATCCGGGAAAACCTGGAAGATTAGACGGCACCTCTGGGAGCAGTGCTTCGGAGTCAGAGGATGAATGGACCAGGGTGACCCGAACAAAAAGGCCAATAAGGCAAAAAGGGCCTTGCTTAAGACCCATTGAAACAAATAAAGGCAATAAGGAGTGTCATCACGCCTTATCATAAGAACGCCAAGTATTCTGTTTGGCAACACTTGGAGCTCTATGAGCAAATGATGGAGACTTTCCATTTGAAGGACAGCAGTAGCTGCATCCAGTACATCAAATGGACATTCTCCCCTGAATAATCCAGTTTCTTTGCAGGGCTGGAGGACCAAAACCATTCAAGATGGTCCACATATAGGGCGGCCATCTTGAAACATTTTCCTGTACATAGAAATCCCCAAGAGGCTCGCAAGGCAGCCTACAATTTGCAATGTGGGGAGGATCAGGCCCCACAAGAATTTGTGCAAGAATTGAAGCGTGCCTTTGCGCAGACCACCAGAAGGGTGCGCACGGACAGCAGAGAATTTGTCAATACTTTTTTCCATGCCTTGCCCAAATACATCATGACCCAGCTAGTGAGAGATTTTCATGAGAAGAGGTCACTAGACTGGGTCATTGAACAGGCTACCCGGATCTGTGAGGTGCAGAAGCCCATAGAAAATAAAAGTAATGCGCAGAAAAACCCCAAAACCACCAGCACGCCTGCTGCTGCCAAGGTGGTGGAGGTAAAGGTTGCCCCCGTTTTAGATTTGGAGATGGGGGGCCTAAAAACCTGCCTGCACCAAATAATTCCCAGCCCAGAAGGCCCTCGGGCCAGTCACAGACAGGGAGTCGAGGAGGTAGTCCTACAAATGGGGTCCCTCGCTCCCCTGATTATGTAAGTCCCCGCTACAAGGGAAACCGACCCATCCTGGGTTATGTGTGGACTCCTCCAGCCCAAGGGGGGGGGTTCCAGCCAAGCACCTGACCCAGGGAACTTCCCTTCTAACGTTCCCCAGGAGGGCTGAAATTCACCAAATCCTGGGAAGAACTTTTTCCCCAGGTATCCACCCAATTTCCAGCCCCAAAATCATCCATCCTTCTTTCCCCAATTCCCTGAGCCCAGACCACCTAATCTGGGAGAGGGGAGGCCAAGGGTGGAGGGGTACCCAAATCTTCCCAATCCGGGGTATTACCAGAGAAGGGATAGCTACCCTTACCGGGATCAGCCCAGGGGAGAATATAGAGCCCCGTATCAGCCTGAGCGGGTTTCACAACTTGAGCGCCAGGTCCAAAATATGGCACGGGATCTGGGTCACATACTGAGGGATCAACAGAACCCTCAGATGAGCATGCCACCGCAGAATGCCCCAAACTCTGGGCCTGGTGCTCCAGAACAATGACGGGGGCAGCACCCCGATAGCCCACCGGTTCCCAGGGAGGATGCACAAGGGGACGGGGGGTGTAAAGCCTTGGAGGAAGCTTCCTTCCCAACTTGTAAACAGCCCCTCGAAAAACTAGGAACCAGAAACAAAATCTCCTACCCCTGAAAGTCTGCCACCCAAGGAGCAGAGAGGAGGTAGAGGAGAAACAAAAGACCCAAACAGACCCACTTTGTGGAGGAGGTACAGGTCTTCCAATTTGAGGGAGAGGGATCCTCAGAGGACCCTGGGAAAAGGATATTCTCCTTCAGAGACGGGGGAACTCCTCCCAAGGAAAAATGGGTCCCAAGGGATTTCAACCCAGACTGGGTAGATGTGGGGATTGAGCTGTCGCCGCCCATCATTCTATCCCAGACCAACAATACTAAAATCCCATGGGTCAAACCTATCCGATGACTGCCTCCAAAAAGGGGGGGCGGCCCAGAACCCGAAACCATTTCCAGTTGCCAACTTTTTCTTTCAGATTCCCCAGGCTCTCCACAGAATTCTGCCCAAATCTCTTCGCTAGCAATGTCTAAAACCAGAAAATTAGCCGACCAGTTGTCCAAAAATCTGCATTGTCTGTGCCCCCTTGAGGAGAAGGAGGGAAGATACTATGTCCCGGTACAAGTACAGGGGCAGGGTACAATTTTGGCACTGGTGGACACTGGATCCCAAGCTACCCTTCTGTCCAAAAGGGCCTTTGATGAACTAAATGCAGGAAGGGGGGAGAATTACCGTATCCCTCTCACCTCTCTTCCTGGACAACTGCAGAACTTTGACAGGAAGGAAATTCCTGTCGAGGGGACTGCAGATTTGGACATCAAAATTGGGCGACACAAGGTGAAACACCCGGTCATAGTAGTGACTCCAGAGGGCACCCCTTGTTTACTAGGGAACGACCTCCTGAGAAGGTTGTCACCCCTAATAGATTGCGTAAACAAGGTCCTCTGGACCCAGACTAGCTGACCAATAAAATTAAAATAGAGTGTCAACCATGTTAGTTTAAACGGCACCTGCCACATGGTTGAACAAAAATCTGACCAAGTAGAATTTCACTTCCAGAACAACCAAATTCCAGACGTGACAGTAATAGCAGTAGGGCAACAGACTGGTGATGGGGGGTCCTCTCTATTTCTGAAAATCAACCTTCCTTCCAGTTTAAGGTGGTATTCCACACTGGAAGGAAACACTGTGAAATTCTTTACCAATCCACAATCAGACACTCCCACTCCTATAGTCCAGAAAAATGTGAAATCAGCTCAGAGCCTGGCTGATATTCAGCAAATTGGAGATCAGTTGTTCATCCCGGTTCAGTTAAATGATGGGAAGGACTCTGTTCTCGCTCGAGTGTGTGTGAACAACTGTAAGAGCTTCATCAGCGAAGCCATGTTCCGCCAACTCCCAAAAGATCCAGCCATTCCCACATTCAAAATGATAGACAAATGGGAAATGGATCTGGAAACACCCAATTCCAAACATCTCCTGCCAAGCAGGTGTATGCTCAAAATCTCCATTGGCAACAAGAGCATAGTCCATAATTGTTGGGTCGTGCGAGACGTCACTGCCGCCTTTTACTTAGGCAGTGACATTCTCCATCGCTTCGCCATTAGTTTAGACCTAATAAACTTCAAAGCTTGGTCCCCGATAATCCCATGGGCTTTGATGATCAAGAAAAAGCATTTAGGTCAGCTCAATTGCTACCTTATGCAGTTGAAATTCAGCTTAAAGAGGAAGTCACCATCCCAGAAAGGACCCGACAATTCTCCCTGGAAGTGAAAGTTAAAAGAGGACAAAAATTGAAAAACCCTGATGCTTATATTCATCTAAATGCTTCTCTCCAACAGCAAGGGTTAGGGGTAAACCCAACACCATTAGTCAACATAGAACATGACACCATTCCAATAGAGGTGGATAACAGCGACTTAAAGAGTATCACTCTAGCCACAGGCACCATTATTGGAATGGCGGTTGATGACCGACATTTCTCTATTGATTTAGGAAATGAACTGTTAGGACAAATCCCCAAGGACTGTTTTGACAGTGACAGTGATGACAATACAACACCAGACAGGATTTTCACCCGGCATGGGGGGAACTTCCTGGTGTACACTTCTTGCCCTGATGGTAAGGAAGATGGGACTTGTGACTTCAGGAGGGATGAGGTGATGTTCCAGGTCCATGAGGGCTGCCTTTCCCACCTGAAGCCTCCAGTCCAAATCAGCACTCTGACCAGGGACTTCTCCACCCAGCTGGAGGAGGCCGCTGAGATAGCCAAACCAGAAGTATTTCCAGGCTTCAGGCAGATGGTGGAAGAGAGAGTCAACCTAGCTGATGCCTGTGTGACTCTGGAACAGAAGCAAAAGTTGAAAGTTTTCTTGGATTTCCAAGATCTCTTTGCGGTAGACTCATATGACTGTGGTCACACCGACATCCACACAACAACAATTCCCACGGACCCTGGAATGACTCCAGTGTTTGTGAAGCAATATCGTTTGCCTCTCGCATCCATGGAGTCCCTTACTGAAATAATTAATAACCTTGTGTCCCGGGGAATAATCCGTCCAGTACACAGCACCTTCAATAACCCGGTGTTGGGAATATTGAAGCCAAACGGCCAGTGGAGACTCTGCGCCGACCTTAGGGAGCTCAACAAACGGGTCCATACTTCCCGATGGCCTCTGCCCTACATTGACCAAGGGCTGGCCCAGATTCAGGGGTCATAGGTATTCACAGCAATAGAGCTGACCAATGGATACTGGACCATGCCTGTCAGTAGGGAGGACCAATACAAACTGGCTTTTACCTTTGGGGGCCAGCAGTACACATGGACCCGGACTCCCTTCGGAAACCTCAACTCCGGCAATGAATTCAACATTTTCCTACATAAGGCCATGCCCAACCTGGGTGCGAGGGGTAACCTGGCTTATGTAGATGATGTCCTCATCAAAAGTTCATCTGTGGAAGAACACATTGCAGAGATCCGTTATGTTCTGACACAGTTGAGGGCCGCCGGAGCAAAACTTTCCTTCCTGAAAGCACAGTGGTGTAGAACCCGTGTTAATTTCTTGGGGCATGAGATTACTCCTCAGGGTCTCTGTCCCCAAGAAAAGAAAGTGGAAGCACTTCAGAAACTGAAAGACCCCACAACTCTGCGGGAACTAAGGAGCCTCCTTGGACTGACTAATTACAGCAGAAAGTTCATTGAAGGCTACGCAGAGATCACTAGACCTCTGATTCATCTCTTGAAGGGGGGGTCAAGTGGGAATGGGGTCCAGAACAATCCGAGGCCGTAAGACAACTCAAGAGAAGCCTCTCACAAGCGCCTTGCCTAGCTTACCCTGTCAGAAACAAGGAGTTCTTCCTGGAGACAGCGTTCTCCAATACGTGCTTGACGGCAGTATTATACCAAAAGCATGACAAGGTCAATAAAGTAATCTCCTATGCCAGTAAAACTTTATCCTCTGTGGAGGAAAAATTCAACGATTGCGAGAAGGCACTCCTGGCAATGGTGTGGGCATTGAAGAATTACCGCCCGTTTATCCTGGGTGAACACATCATAGTGGAGACTCCCCACCAGCCTCTGCAATATCTCCAAAGTGACAGAATCCGGGCCTGAAATGTGAGTAATTCCCAAATTACTTGCTGGATTCTGTCAATGCAAGGCTTTCCTGTGGAGGTCAGATATGGCCAAAACAAGAATAGTCCCCTCGCGCAAGTTCTGGCTGACTTGCATGATTGTGCCAGAGAAAACTGTCTCGAGGACGAAAGTCTAAAAATCAAGGACAACATGGAAGCATACCTTAACTCCCCACACAAAGTCTTTGAAGAAGACAAGTGTGAGGGAATGCCCACTGTCTATGTGGATGGATGCTCGTACCATGTTGACAACAACGGGGAGAAAGAACTGGTGGCTGGCATAGGGAATGCATGGGTGAAGGAGTTTCCAGAACCCTCCGCTGGATACAAAATTGTTTCCCGAAGTAGTCAGGTGGCAGAGTTGATGGCTGTGCATCAGGCCATCCTCACTGCTGTCCAACATCAACTCCACGAACTGGTCATAATCACAGATTCGGATTATGTACGGAACGGGTTCGTGGAGCACCTGGTTAACTGGAAAACCAGAGGCATGCTATGTGCTAATAACAAACCCTTGAAACATGGGAAGTTAATCCAAAATATTGATGATCTGGTCACATTGAATGGGATGACCATCTACTGGAAAAAGATCAAGGGTCATTCCAAAGTAGAGGGACCAGACAAAACTGGAAATGACTTAGCTCATCAGCTGGCAAAAACCGGGCCACTCAAGGGGATCTAATAGAAATAGAGTCCCTGTTGGGGGAAATCCAGGTCACTGCTATCACTAGGTCCCAGACAAATGCTCACAATGATCTTTCAACTGCGCAATGGAGTAAGGTGACCCCTGATGCTGATTTGATTACAGCACAGAAGGGGGATCCAATAATTGGTAAGTTTTACCAACACATTGAGGACCCTGAGAACTTTCCCCTGACGGATACCGATTACATTGGGAAAGAGGACCTAAGAGTGTTGATGAAATGTCCAAAAAGTTTCCGAATCCAAGACGGTTTGTTGGTAAGGAAATCCCAAGCTGGCCATGATCAGTGGGTGGTCCCTACCTCATTCCGAAGCCTGATGTTAAGTCACGCCCATGATGCGGCCACCGCCGGTCATAGGGGGTTTCACACAACACTGGAAATCTTAAGAGAGATTGCATACTGGCCACACATGGGGCAGGACCTCGACCAATACTTGAAGGGGTGTCTTGTTTGTGCACAGTTTCAGCCATCATCCCTCACACACCGTACGCCTCTCCAAAAGAGGGGGATGACACTGCCATGGTCAGATTTGCAAATCGACTTTGTAGGCCCTGTAATTCGCTCGTCTAGAGGAAACAAGTACATGTTGACCGTTACATGCTTGTTTACCAAGTGGTTGGAATGTCTCCCGGCCCCAAATTGCAAGGCAGAAACAGCAGCTGCCCTGATGATTAACCACATCTTTTCCCGTTTTGGTCTACCTCAAAGGATTGAGTCAGACAGAGGTAGCCACTTCACCAGTGAAGTAATGACAAAGATGTGGGAGATACTGGGGGTTAAAAGGAAGCTACATATTGCTTACCGGCCAGCTTCTTCTGGAGCAGTAGAGAGATACAACCGAACCATTGTGAGCATATTAAAAAAGTTTGTGGCAGATTCTGGGCCAAGTTGGGATATCCGATTACCTCTGGTCCTAATGGCCATCAGATCTACCCCTTCATCTGCAACTAAAATGTCACCATTTGAGTTGATGACTGGACGCAAGATGGTGCTTCCCCAGCATTTGCTCTACAGAACCCAAGAGCAAACTTTGATAAATGCCTCCACAACTCATGAGTATGTGGAGAATTAAAGGAAACACTTTCAACATGCTTTTGCCTATGCTCAGCGGAATCTAGAAAGATCAGCTGATAGCATGAAAACCCACTATGACCTGAAAACCACCAGGCAAGTATACAAAGTGGGGGACCAGGTGTAACGCTCACCTGATTCCCGCAGAGGCGCCGGTCTTGACTGGGTCAATGCCGTATCTTCAAAGGTGATGTGTAACACACGGTTGGCTCTTTGGGCTGGACCTCTGTGCACTGTATGTCTGACTCGAAGAGTAAGATGTCTGCAGATAGAAAATATGGGATTAATGAACTGGGGTTATTGGGTGCCTCTCTCCTCTTCCCTTTCTCTTCTCCTGTAGAACCCCAAAGGTATACGCCCTCACCTTAGGTAAGTGAACGCCGAGCTCTCCATCTGCCTCGGGGCAGGGTGCCGTAACCAGTTTCTTCACTGGATAAGGGTGCAGGCCTCTTGACCTCAGAGGACTGCTGTCCGTCGTTAACTGCACGAACGGTAAGTTCTGGGCACTTCAAATGTCTTAAAAGTCTTTTGTAATGATATCTCTTGTTTTGCAGGGTTCCGGCGATGGCGGATGGCGGGCTGATGAGAGTTGAGGATCGAACCCGCGTGAGGAATAGAAGCGCCTGGAAGCACGTAAGCGCTTGTAGCCTGCTTCACGATGCGCACTAACTGTCCCTTTTATCTTGCAGGTACAAGTTCGGAGCTTTAGAGAAGCTGAAGGGTGCTGGAATACCCACTGGATTCGGCGTGGGAAGGAGTAATGGCACGTGAGTAATAAAGTTGCCCAATGTCTTTAAACGCACCTTCTTTTGTCTTTCAGATGCGGGATGCAGCGCCGAAGGCCTCCGGAGCGTGCGAAGAGCTGGTAAGCTTTTGTCTTTCAGATGCCAGAATGCAGTGCGAAGACCTCCGGAGCATGCGAAGAGTAGGTAAGCCTTTGTCTTTCAGATGCCGGAATGCAGCGCGAGGCGTTGGTGACAGCCGATGGACCAGGTAAGAGATGCGCTGCCACTGAAGACCGTAGTGCTAACCTGTTCTTTCTTTGTCTTTACAGGTGCTGCTGAAGACTGGATTCCAGGATGGTAAGCCTTTGTTCCCTTAGACCCAGGATCAGAAACAGAAGATACGATGAGCGTTCTGCTGCAGAGAATGCAGAATAACGCAAAACAAGATTCATCCATCGGGTGTGGTTTAAATAGCCTCCTGTAGTGCTTAGGTGTCTCCTTCCACAGCCTCGCCTAGGTAAGAAAAGAGTTCCTGCTTTCCAGAAGAGTTCCAGTGTTCTGAACCTAGGGAGTGGCTCCTGCCCCACCCAACAGGAAATGTAGTCCCAAACAGAAGAGGATCAGGGGCTCAACTGGCAGGTAAGTAAGCAGCATGGTCTGCTGCAGGTAAGTCCACCCAAGCATTATGAGCCCGGCGCTTCCAGCGCTGGGACTGGGCATCTTTATGAGCCTGGTGCCACTGGCGCCAGGACAGGGTCCAAAAGGTCCCAATTGGGACTGGCTGGCACTCGGAACCGGGGTTATGGGTCTGCTTCCAAGGGAGTCGGGCAAGTCCTGGTCTTTTGGAAGCATAGATCATGACACCAGGTCTATCTATACAATTTCCAAAGGAACCAGGCCAAACAGCGAAAATGTTTGCCTACATGGAAGGGACCGTTTGAAATTATATACAAGATCTCCCCTGTAGCGTATAAGATCCACATACCCAAAGGTAGTCTGGCGGAAGGGGAAGACAAGTGGGTACATATTAATCAGCTAAAGTGTTGCCATCCCAGGCACACTCTCCAACAACTGGAGGAGTCCCCTGCAATACCAGAAGGGGCCGCTCCCGATTAATTCAGTTCCCATCCTAAAATATCCCACATATAGTCTCTAAAACATTATGATTTGGAAAAAAAATGTTTCATGTTATATCTTGTTTTAAAATAAGACCGAAAAATGTATCCTGATGTATAAAATGTATGTGTTCGCCACACCATTAATAGTGGTGGAGAAATGTGTCTACGAATAGGTATTGCCACTTTTGCTTTATCATCCTAGGAGAGATCAAACCATGGAGAGTGACCACAGGAGAACGACCCAGGGACCGGGAGCAAAGATCCGAGGGGCCCAGGGTACCGCCCAATATTCCCATCAGGACCGGCGAGGAGAACCAATCGATCCACCCTGATGGAGGAGAAGATGCTGAACTGTGCCATCAACGAATCGGAAGAAGAAGAGGCGAACATCCAAGATCTTGCGAGTTCCATCAGTGAAAGATCAGAATGGCCATCGCAAGAAGGGGGGCTTGTGGGATGTTTTTACCCATGCATCCAAGCCCTGCTACAAATGGCAATGCTGATTGCCAAAAGCAACCCAGAGCTGTTGGGAATTCATTTTCTTAATGTCAAGAATTTGCTAAAATCATGGCCACAAGACCACTCAAAGATTCAACCTTCTTGTGGGGGGTTCCACATCACCACTCTACTGTAAGGATGCCCATCTAAACAATAGCTAAATTCTCCTGTTAAATTCAAGACAACTCCCAAAAATGGGTGCAGTACCGGCTTTGGACACAAGCCGGCGCTAGCGGTCTAAACTCTGACAGGAGTGAAGCCTGGCTTAAAGAGAGTGAATTCTGCCCGGCAACAACCCCCGACAGGAGTTGAAACTGGATCAAACTGTATTCCCAGGCCTGGCTGCCTCCTGCTTCCCCACCAAAAGGAGATGACACCTCTCTGATTAGATTAGGGGAGGGGCACCTGCAGAGGGCAGAGACACAGAACAATGCACTGTCCTGGGCTCAGGCAAATGTTATATTGGGGGGGTCGTAAAATAGCTTCCTCTTGGGAGAAGTGGGAGGAGAGGTGCCTCTGCTAGCAAGCTGAGCTTGGGGGAAGTGGATAAACCAGTTATTCCACCATGTGATGTGGGAAGCCACACCCCTTTTTGACCAGGGCATAATTTTAAAAAGATAGATAACTCATAATGCAGACTGGTCAAAATTATATAAGTAATATCATTATTCTTGTGATTTTTCGGTGCACATTTTAAGAGGTGTTGGGACCCTGTGGTATGTTCTAGGGAGTAGTAGCAGAAATAAGGTTCTTACTCCAAATGTCTGCATGTTAAAAATCTGACACTTCATCAATTAATGTCCATACTCCTTGTGCACATTTGTGTAATTTTTGGTAAATGTCCGATATTGGTAAACCGACCAAAACGCGCAAAATGTTGTCATTTCTGAATCCCAGCTCGCAGGAACATGGGGCTTGAACAGATGCCTGTCTTAATTCATCTGTAATATGTACATGTAATATCAACCGCTTGTGTATCTGGGAAATATGTATTTGAATCAAATATAGATTTGTGGGCAAATTGACCAGGGGAGGATCCTCTGACCCATATACAGACCTCATCATGATGACAATCCATTTCCTTCCCCCAATCATGGGAGGGGGGAGAATTGGGCCAATGACAAGTAGAGAGGGGCACGCTCAGTTATGCCACGCACACACCCACGTTCTCAACACATAAAAGCAGACAGCGCAGGACAGGTGGGGACATTCACTTTCCACTTTCTTGCGGGACGCTTTGCCGGGAGACTCCAGACTTCAAATCCATCAACCTCCAGAGACCAGAGATCCAGAGGGACCAAAGATCCAGAGAGACCAGAGATCCAGAGAGACCAGAACTGTGCAGTGCTGAGAGCAGAACCAGAGACCAGACCGCTGTGAGCAGAACCGCCAGAAGTCCCGTTCAACCTGTTGACCAGATCGGTGACAAAGTTATTCCTGTCCAAAAGATAGTGTGAGTACTCTAGGACTGTGCCAGACTAATCTCTTAGTTTAAAATAATCTAATTAAAACTATTTTTACCTATTTAGAAATACCTCATAGAAATCGTGAGTGTCATTCTGTCCTTTTTAAAGCTGAAAACTGTCACCTGTCATTTTGAACTTTTAAATTTCAAATCCGAAAAACTACCTTCACGAAATCGGCCGTATCCCCGGAATCGGGGATACGGCCGAGTGAGTTATCTTAAAGCTAAGATTCTAAGCTTTCCAACAAGCCTAAAAACGACCTCCTACTCCTTATAGTGCCTCCGCAATCATGCTCGACCCACGCGATTAAATTTGTCGCGATTTGACATTTTGCACAATTTCAGCCACGTGTAAAAATCAGCAGCTCCTTGCTTTCCTTTGCTAAAATTCGTTTTAACCTGCTAGTTACTCATAGAGCATTGCTAAAGTGAGCCTGAACTAATATAAACTAGATATCACCCACTCTGAACCTCTAGAGGGAATTAAAAGCATTTTTAGCACATTTCTCACTTCATTGTCATCACATTCAAAGCATTTTGGGGCCTGTGTTTCAAACTTCTACCTGTTTTCCTCTAAGCTTGCTGGGGGGGAACTGAATTTCGTATTGTATTTGATTGCATTCCTGAGAACTGTGTGCCCCTCCTTCCATTTCTTACATTGCATAGGGGGGGGGTGAATTGCCAGAGAAAAAGTGATTATATTATCTTTTGCTAAAATCATATCAAGTTATTTCTGTACTGCATTTCATTCCTCATTGCTTTTCCCTTGAAACCATAAAAGTATTTTTGCTGCCTTATCCATCCTATACCAACTCCTCATTGATTGTAAAGAGGTGTGCTAGTGTCAGATTACCCATTGTTGATCAACGTTATATTCATAAGTGTGATATCAATTATTAATTTATTATAAAAGTGTGATATATATATATATTGTTTAATTTTTCAAATAAACCTTTTAAATTTGCAAAACAAACCTACTTCTTGGCTCAGTGGGGTCAGGGGGATTCTAAGCGAGTGGTGTTATACAAGGGTTCATCATCCAGATTATAACTTGCCATAAAAATATATAAATAAGGGCTTCCTTTGGGCATCCCAGACAAGGCACTGACTTAGTGGGATTGCTTGATTGGAGTTACTTACACAATGAAGCAGCATACTCCCATCACTCCAAAGGAAAGCCTGGGCAGCAGTCTGCATGTACAAACACTTCCAACACTTTGTGGTCAGACACAGATTTACCCTTGTCACAGACCACCGAGCACTGCTTTCACTTATCTGAAAACAGAAAACAAAAATGCCACAATGAAAAGAGAGATGGGGCATCTGACTACAGGATTATGATTATGGAATTGTTCACAATCCAGCGGGTGACCTGAACCCAGCTGACTACATATCAAGACACCCCAAAGAGCAGATGGATAACAAAATTGCAAGTGGCGCTTTTTGCTACTTATGATATATCGCTGAAAAAGCTCTTCCCCAACTCTTGCGTAGCCACATAATGCCATGTATGGTGTACCCTGGAGATGAAGGCTTATGAACAGTCTTCATCTTATCTTGTTTCTGTCCAGGATCAGACTTGCAGATAACCTGCACTTTCACTGTCACTGTTGGCACATCTTCATGATCGGGATGTCTCCATCTATCATTACCACGGCGGGTGAGCTCTGCAAGTGCCTTTCAGAACAGCTTATGGAAATGCTCCTCAGCAGTGGACATTGATAACATGAGACGCTGACAGGGCTCGATTTCTCAAGTTTCCTTTTTATTGCTGACTCTGCAGCCATGGGCACCCAACAGGTGTAGAATGTTAAGCACTTTCACTCATGTAAGCAACAAGCTTTAGAAATCATAGTGATCATGTATGGAGCAAGAACACAGCTCCAAATACAGATGAAAAAGAAACATTTGAAATAAGAGGTATTCCGGGAATACAAAATAGGACCATTGTCAATAGGATTTGTACAACTTTATCAAAGCTATTTGTTAGCACTTAGTTACATCATGTAGTCCTGGCCACCAGAGAACCCATAGGACGTCAGAGCCATGTACAGCTGTAGTCTCTTCTTACTGGCTCTAGGTGCCTGCTGGTCTTGAAAACGTACATACAAAATGTGGATTGCGTCAGTGTTAAAACACGTAAACAGAGTGGAGCGCCCACAAACAACATGACCACTGCCCAGGGGGATCCTGGCAGTGGGACACGTTTTTTTCGCGCAACCAGGTTGCACAGGAAGACTTGCGACAAGGGAAGACTGCTTGCTCAAGTGAAGTACGAAAGTGGGAGAGTAACAAAAAAAAGTCTGTTGCAGTCGTTCTGCCTGGGAGCAGGTAGGTAAAAGTGCCTCTACCTAGCATCCACATCCCTACCTCACACTCTAAGAACCTTCCTACTCCACATGACTTCTTTAAGGTGTCTCACATCTCTCACACAACATGTATTCATACTATGTTATGTTACAAAGCTCATATGCTGTGTCCAATCACCCTCATAGTAGCCATGGATATCCGAGGCTTGTCTGGAAGTTGCCACATTGTTCCACCACCAGGGGAATCCAGACTGTAGTGTGTGAATAAAGGTAGGATGCATTCATCAGCCGCCAAACCTATTCAAAGGAACCACTGAAATCAAAAAGTGATTCAGCCAACCTCCAATCAGCTGGCTCTGAGTTTATAGAAGGAAGTGATCCCAGGGTAAGTCTTTAGGTTCTCGTGGATGATAACGCGACGTGATTAAAAGCTAATTAATAGACTGATTGTGGAATACCATAGAACAAATCTCATGCGAGGGAAATGCAAGTTGGCCGAGAATAATAGGCTTAAGGACAGTGGATGCAGAGCAGTCCTGATTTGTTGATGTTTTTTCAATTTGATAAGAGAAAGGGGAGAGACTGCAGGTGCGCACAAGGACACCTATGACTGGCATTAACCATTGAGAATGAGGACAGATGGCAACGCAAGTTGAACAGCGTGAAATAGAGACTTTCGAAAGGCTAATTAGGAGTATACTTGACCCAAGAGCTGTTAACCAGTTTAAATGTGGGATTTTTGAGCAAACTCATTTATGAAGTAGGTTAGGTGGTCTGAAGTTGTGTAGATGGATGGCTGTGTGGGGGAAACTAACCTGACAACAGGGGCCCATTTAATGGGCCAAGAGCATGGCATTTATTAAAGACTGTAAACCGGACATATGGTCGTTCTGATCCGGTATTTAACCAATGCCCCAAGAATTTCAGACTGGAACAAAAATAGAAAGCCTACACATTAGGCAGTTTAGAAACCAGGTACTTAAGGCAAATTAACCACATGCCCTTAGGTAATATGCAATGCATCCTGGGTGGAGTTCGAGAAGACGGTGCATACATGCACGGGGGAGTTTAGATGTGTGATGGGGTCATTCCAGAATGGCAAGGTGCTCCTTTCCATGCAACATGTCATGATGGGGAAAGAAGTAGCTTAAAAGGCGGGAGTTCCAGATTCATGAACACTTGCAGGAAATGAGGGATTTAATATATAATATCTCATGAAGTTAGAGGGATCAAGCCACATTTCGACTTTACTGGCTCCCTATAAAAGATTGACTTTCTTCAGGCTAATTCGGAATTTGAGCTGATGGCCTTGTAGGTTAGCCAATCATCCTTCAAAAGGCAGGAACCTTCAACGAGAGCCATATTAGAGAAAGGAGAGGGGTGATATAGTATTAGCCATGGCTGCAAGAGGTCAATAACGCAGCGGCAAGATGTACAGCTTTTAGAGGAACTAGTCATTCTTTGTGGTGGCTCTCCAATAAGGCATTTCCCCAATCACATCTGCATAGTGTCCAGGCCTGGACGACTCTTCATTGTTCAGATTGCAGCTGGAGTGCATAGTTGCAGTTGCCCTCATTTAATCACGTTGTCGGTTTTAAAACAACGTAAAATGTGTTGCTGAGGATAAAAGCTACCTTTTTCTCAGAGTGAAACATGCTTCTTTAGTGCGCAGATATATGGAATCTCCATTTGCGTAGTTATGGTAGGAATATTCAGCCCTGCATGGCCATGCGGTAAATAAAGACCCAACAAAGAACTCTGAACACGCCCAAGCGCTGAGGATAGAGAGACCCACGCTGCTAGCTCCCACAAAAACGTTTCTTTGTTCCATAATTGTTGGCAATATGTGTTATCCAAAGAAGGAATGTGCCATGCAAGGCCACGAGACAGCCCCAGGCACCCTGCAATGCATGTTTATTGCAGCTGGGCCAAAAGCAGACCTCCATCCCCCACCCAGCTCACCATGAGTTATGACACACACAACTGCCCCAGTTCAAGAACCCTGAATTTCGGATAGTAAGCGACCTCAAACCACCAACCATAAACCCAGTTGTCATTAAAGGTCTAAAGGAACACGCACAGTTCCCCTTATTGTTTCATGACAAACTTTGAAATAGTAGGTACACGGATGAATAAATTATAGTCCAAAGCGAGGGTGGACAACTTGGGTGTGGATAGTGTGATATGGAATGAGAAAATAATGTGTAGGTCAGCATGATCTTAAGGCTCCCCCAGTGCCAGTCCTAGAGCTTCCCAGGTGCCTGCCATAATGATAGAATATCATTGTCTTATGAGGAGTGTGACCTTAATTCTCTAGAGACGATGAGCCCACCTGACCCAACGTGATGGAAGACAGACTGACGTTGCTGGGACCAGTAGCAGCCTGATATCCCCTAAGGAGCAGGCCACCAATGTATAGGGTCTCACCAACCAGCCAAGCAGGTTTCTACTGTATATGTGACAAAGTACTGATGGTGTGTCTCCTTATAACCTTCTGCTTGTACTATTTTTTGGCAGAACATTCTCGAGGAGTAGACTTCTTTGCTGGCCTACTTACTTTTTGTGTGATTAAAACTTGTTATCCTTGCAAGAATCTCTTGTCCTTTGTTCCCCTATTGGGTTGTATTTTTTCTGGCCTAAGCGTGTTGGCGCAAGCCTTCACTAATAATACCTTCCCTCAGCAGGATTGGTTATCTAGCAGCCTCATCATCCGAATTCCAAACTAGTGCACAAAGGATGATATCTGAACCTAATGCTTCTATAACGGGAATAAATGGGTGTCTTGCTGTTCAGTATGTGGCAGTAGGAATGGTGCCCATCCAAACTCTGCTTTCATTTCTGATGGTCTTCTGTGCTGCCCTCAAACTCTCCTGTTGGTGGAGAATGCCCTCTTTGTCTGCATGACTCGATGGCCCTTTCCCTTTATACTGTTCATTCAAAGCTACATTCACGCTGATATAGCAATCCTGCCCTCTTTTCCCATTTTAACAGTATCACAGGGTAAGCCACATTACCGGGTAAATAAAGACTGTGAGAAAGCGAGTGAGCAGGTGTGTGAGTGCTGGAAGTTGAGGAGCCAGAAACCATACTGGATGGAATCCCTCTACCATGGTTACCACTGCACCCCCCACCCCATGAGGTTCACTAAATAATCTGCAAAAATGCATGTACATAGCATCCGTCCAGCACTGGCAAAACTTACAACCTGTGACAATTTACTGTTTCTCCCTCTCTGTCCCCAACCTCCCATCACATGCCACATCAAACCGTTGCAAATTCCATTGTTCTTGATTATGTACCATGGTAAGGACCAAGAATTAGAGGCACTGCTACTGAACTTATAAAGTTGTTTGTTGTCTGTATTAAGCGCACAAAAGAGAACCTTTTATCCATGCTAAAGAGCCCTGCTGTTGCTGAATGTTCTGGCAACATCTGCATGAGCAGCTCATTAAAAAGGGACATTGCGTCATCACATACAGTAGAAAAACACACGGCTGGTTGGAGAGACCCTATACATAGGCTGCCCACTCCATAGGTAACGCCAGGCCATTGGTCCAGCACCTTCAGTCCATCTTCTTCCACGTGGGTGATGCTGCATGACCCAAAAATTAAGGCAAGAAATCTCTGCTTTCTCATTTTTCTTGATTGCTCAGGGGTTTGACAGTTTTATGATAATTGTCGGGGGGTGGCTGATACCTTGGAATTCAGAGGTCTTTAGACTAGGGCATTTGGATGCTATAACAGAGAGCGGAGTCTGGTGGGGTTCGAGTCCCGTGCCCTCCTTGTCCTGGGATTGTATCTTACAAAGGGACTGAGCCCTCATGTGGCCTTGCTGGGCACATTCTTCCCAGAGCACGAAGACTGGCAACTTTTAAGACAACGAAGAGTTTATGGATCTGTGTGGTTCTTCACTTTCTTATAAGGGCCTGGGATACGACCTATTCCTTTTGTTATGTTCACAGCCCAGACCTGTGATGCTGGCTGCTGCTCTGCGTTTAAGTCTTAGGTTTCAATATGGCTGCTAATATCTAAGATGGCATTTGATCTTGCATGTGCACTTCATCTGCAAAGCATGCAATAATGTGATCGTCTTGGGAGGATAGCTCAGGGCAATGCGCTTGTCTTGGAAGCAACAAAGGTTCAATCCCCATGTCCGCGCTTAGAAACTTCTGGGTATTAAGCGCATTATAAATAACCAATTACAATAACAATCGTGTAGAGGACTTTAAGAGCACCCCCACCCAGTCTCTTACATTACATCTCATGGCCTTTGCCTTTTCCTGAAACACTTGGGGGTGTGGGAAGACTGTCTCCCCTTTCCAACACTTTCAGATGTTTTGGACTTCTAGTCCCATGAATATGACAGCCAAGGCCTATGAGAGTTCTACTCCTACACATCAGAAGAATCAAATTTCACAGACACCTGCCTTTTTATTTCTGAAATGACAAGGGCATGCATGAACAACTTAATTAAGCATCTGCTACCTGCAAGAATAGTATGGAAGCCTACCACAAAAATCAAGAGAGAGTGTCTGGTGAAATGTACTCTATATCCAAGCCCACTGGACAACACCACCATAGATTATCCAAACATGAGTTAGGTTTGTTCCATTTACATATCAGCAGTATCTGCTTCTTAACTTAGCCCTCAGTCCCCTCACTTGTCCGCTCACTCATTCAAGCACTGTCATCCTCTTGCTCTTTCTAGCTGGCTTGCATAGTGCCTATTGTTCTCATTCGTGAGGTTCAAGGATAAGCGTTGCTCTTGTTACACCCCACAAAAGTGCATGGCCACCACCATCTTGCCCATCTACTCTTGTCAGTGCCAAGGGACCAAGCACGTAGCCATAATAAACGGCCAATGAAAAAGATAAGCTGGGCTTTTGGCTAACTGTAGTTTTGTCAAGGGGTACAAGCCTGCCTGTTGCAGAAATGGGAAGACAGGTCTGTGTAATCAGTATTTTGCTAATCTATTGGCGTACGTGGTAGAGCAATCTCGACAATGTTATATGTAGCGGAATGGGTTGGTGGAAGTTACAGTGTAACAGACTGTCACATTGAATGAAAGGGTGGCCCATCAGAGGTCGGGTTTAAAGAACTAAGATCTCTTTAATTCACAATATTGTTAAGACATTTTTCAAAAAGATTGTTCCATGATGAAAACCTCATGGGTTTAGGCGAATGGGTTTTAAAGTGCCAAACTGTTTTGGCTACTATCAGCTGAAGAATCACGACACCTCTAGGGCTGAGATTTGAAAATGCTAATAGGTTACCTCCTAAAATGGATATATATTATGACTTTGAGTGTGATGTTTGTCTACTTTCAGGATTTAAGCCACCCACAGGGTCATTGGATTAGCAGGATATGATCCTGGTGCCGAGTTATCTTAACATGGATGTCAATAGTGTGGTACACAATCAATAGCTACCATGTGGCTATTGGATTCCCAAACTATTGTTGTCAGTGCTTATCGGTCCTTTAGAGAAGGGCTTGGGCTCACTGCTAAAAACGAAGCGGAAAGAATTTGTGTTTTGGGTAAAAGCACCACAAATCTTTCTGGTGGCACTTCACAATCCAATCTTTGCGCTGGTGTTGTGCACAGCTTTCACATCTAAGGAATGGTACATGCAGCCAAAATATCCAGCTATCCTTATCACTTATCCCAGGGTTGTCAAAACTTAATTTCATTACAGTTAGGCACTGTTGTTGTCCTGTGATAAGGATTCTGCAGTCTCTCATTGTCTCTAGTCTGTCACAATCAGTTTTCTCCATTCTTGGTGCTGTAGTGTTGTTGACTAAGAATCCTGCTGAGGTGTGTATGGTGGGGATTTATTGGTGCTGTACAATGATGCTTCTGTACAGAACAGAGCTTTCAGTCTGATAGAGACAATTATCCCATAATGGAAATATTGGGAAAGGCACAGCCCTCTGGAAGTCTCTTTGGGCAGTGCTCTGGTGTTCTAGTAGACTTGAACTTTGTTTGGATTTATAGTGATGTGATTGTGGCTGTCAGAATCAGGGTATCTTGGTTATCCTAGGACCTCCATCCCACCAAAATGGTCAGTCCCTTACCCAGGGCTAGAGAGAAGGAGATGAGACAACAGGAAACATTATGTCTTGGTCCCAACTCATCCTCCCGAGAGATGAGGAAGAGATCACTGCTCTGGATGTACCAATCTCCCAGGGATCAAGTAGAACTTTGCCATGTGAGAAATGTATAAATCATAGCAAGTTATTAAACAAGATGCTCACCCTGGTGGGGGTAGACAGCCAATAAGGTGGCTAGGAACGTGGGCTTGAACTGCCAGTGAAAGTCTGCGTTCCATCCTGCCTGATGGCCGGCTCCCCCCACGGTCATCTTCCCACCCCACCCCACCCCGTCAAGTTTTTATTTTTTGTTACCCCTTCCCACTCCCCACCTCTGCTCCTCCCTCTCCACTCCTTCAGGCCGACATGGAGCAAGCCTCGCTTCCCTTTCTTTGGTGGCCATCTTGGAAAAGTAGTTTCCTTTTCCAACAGGACGATGTGTGCTTCCCATCGAACAAAGGAAAATACTTTGTTTTACCGCTTTGGCAACCCGATATGCTAATAGCGTTAATCACTTGTTCCAAGGGCTGGAATGGGGGTTACGGCCCAGAGTCCACATTAACCGCCCTTGCTTCACTCAGCCCAATAACGCATGCTACTGAGTCATTACCCCCATTCCATCCTTTGGAATGGGGGATTAACACTATATTAAAAACCTTTTCTTTGACCATTTCCTCCTCCATACGACAACAGTAACTAGAGCAAATCTTCAATTGTCTATTTCAGAATGTGGGGGTTAGGGTAAAGGTCCCAAAATGCAAACACAGGTCTGAATTTATAAAAACTACTTGGTGGCCCAAACAGTGGTAGTCACCATATTCAAACTTCACACGCCTCATCCCGGGTAAAAGATGAAGGATGTGCATTCACTTAGACTTCCAAACACCTCTGTCACTCTGACCATAATTGGTCTTGTTTTCTGTCCATTTCTGGAAATCACTTGCCCGCCTGACTGCTCTTCTCCCTGCCCATGAGTATTAATAATGTTCAGGTGCAGGTCCTCTCTACTGGATATTTGAGAAAGGGTGCCCTGCAGGCATACCCCTGGTTACAGGTGGCTGTACTGCATGAAACTGGTAACAACCATGTGACTTGTTACAGTCAGACAGTCGGGGTTCACTCATTTTCGGAAAGTGTGGCACCTAGAGCACACATCATGAATTCCACTCCTGTTTAGGGTCAGTGCTCAGCATGGAAAAGGAAAAAAAAAACATTTTAGTGAGACAGGGCTTTCAAAGCAAGGCCGCAGTTTGAGACGTTTAGTCTTCCATTGATCTCATAGTAATACCTTTACATTACTTCTATCTATGGAATATATACAGCTGTCTAGTAATTTCTTTCATAGAGAAATGTCCTTGATCTAGTACCACCCGCCCTGACAAACCCACCCTAAATTCTGTGACCTGATGCATTGAATTTAATTTTAATTTTCTGTTTTATTTAAAATACCGAATCAAAAAATTAGTGGTGGTCCCCTACCTTTCAATGCTGGGAATCTCACCAAGAGTCTTCCACATGAATACTAACAGCTTGTCTACAGAAATGAAATAAGTGTTGGCATCAAAAAGAATTACCAGCTCAGCATAAACTCTCTTGCTCCAGGACTGACTCAAATTTAAAATGCTGGACACTATCGGAGACACACTATAAGTTTCTTGCTTGGACATACATAAACAAATGTTATTGTGGTATTAGAATTATTTAAAGGATTGGTTTTAGGAATTCTATCTCTTTTTGGAATGCTGCGAGAGTACTGCCAAACTCCGGATGTATTTGCCAAAGAATAGGTTTGAATTACTATATTGACTATGGCAGACACTGACCAAAATGTTTTGTCATTCAACATTTCAATTGGGGTTGTCTAAGGCCCCCAGAGATCCCACTTTTCTAGTGAAAATCCTTACTGCGGTGTGTGAGGAATTGCTATCTGGCAAGGGTGTGAAAGCCCTGCTTTTGTTATTTGTATTAATAAATATAATGCTGAGGGTAATTCCATCTCCAGAAGGGGTAATCTGCCAATCAGATTCCCCTTGTCCATCGACTCCATGCCAAAATCATAGTACACTCGTGCCCTGGTGACCAGTAGCCTGATCCGCGGCACTCGCTCTACTCATGGCCACAGCATGGGTTCAAAGGTCACCGGGTGCCCACTTGATAGCCGCAGTGACAGTCAAGTCACTGCAGCACACGGGCAGCATTTAAGATATGCCCCTGTACCAAAACTACAGTGATCATGAGTACCCCCTGATGGCAGAGTAATCTCTAAGAATAAGCTATGCCTGTGTTTAGGCATAGTGCATGGCACTACTTATGATAATAGCCACAACATCCAAATTGATATCCCACATGTGCCAGTTCCTTTGAGTCATCTCTACTGTGGAAGGGAATGTGTATTCAGGTCTAGTGGGTCGATTCTGCCAATGGCAGGACAGAAAACCAGGGGACCCAGCCTCTCTTTGATCCCCTTTTGTGACGGCCAGGAACATCATCCCCAGAGACAGCTGCACAGCAGGAAGCTGTCCTGGGCCCAAGTACCAAAAGAGAACACCCATTACGAAGGTGTAGCTTCACAACAGGGTGCTACATGTCTTTAGGCCTTGGTTGCCAGTAAGGAGGGACGGGGGAGGGAGTAGGATAGGCAGGAGGGCTCACAAGAAGAAGCCTTCCACCATCTTTTTTCTCGCCATCTCTCTTTCCCTTTTCTGTCCCCTCCACTACCTCAAGCAATTCACTTTCAGTGTGACATCAACAGGGAAAGTCCGCTCTGGTCAGGACCAGGGATAGGCACACTAAACCAAGCTAGATTTAGACCAATAACCTGGGGACATGTGCCTTTAAAAAAAGGGGTCTCTCACGGCTTCACTAGATTCACTCAGATTCTCAAGAATCCATTAAGGCTTAAGAGATGTACAGAAGATTCTCACTGAAATTCCTTTAGGACAGTTGCCCCTAACCACTCCCAGGGCATATTGGGAGTGACCAGTGCTGTGGACCAGGATCAACCACTCTGCAACTGATCTCCTAAAATAAGGGAGCAGACCCTGAATGGAAACATCCGTCCTTGAATCCGCTCTGGGCGCCGCACAGAAACCTGAATGCTACACCAGCTGATGCTCCCTGTTCTACTGCACCAAATGAGTCACTCTGTGTTCCCTGCATCTTGAACAATTAGGGAAGGCGCTGGAATTAGTGTCTGCATTCCTCCAATCAGCCAAACTATTGCTTGCATCTAAACCAGCTCAACACTGCGTTGCGTCCTAGTGAAACACGTCACCTGTTAGGCCAGATGTGACTGCTCAATGCTGGAACCCAAGCCAAATCACTGGAGAGTCAGTTGCCGACTCTAATCAGGAGTTGAAACCAAGGCTAGCCCCAGCTGGGCAGTGAACGGCCACCTCCTTGATAGCACATCAAAGGACCCTTAATCCCCACTTTGACAACTGTTGCCCTTTCACTTGAACTGCTGGAGCATCACTCTCCGGACCTCCTAGTGTCTAAAGCCCAACTTGACCTGGCCAATTGTGAAGCATTCCTGGGATTACCCGACCTGCATCTTTGAAGAGCCACCGCACACAGAGCACTCACATTTGCCCTCGTATGATGCCAAATTGCTGCCGGAGCCTCCAAGATCTTATGTGCCCGAACTGAGACTGATCAGCTTGTCAAACTAGAAATTATATCGTGCCTCCTATTGCTATGAATATATGTATATTGGCCTATGCCAAGCTGCTAACAAGCTGCTTATAAACTACATGTGAATAAACTCGCATTGCAAGGTCCTGACCTTAGAAACCATGTAAACTGTCATTTTGGGTCAAGCCACCATTTTAGGTTTTCTTGCTCTATAAAGTCACCATGTGAGCTGAAATGGTAGCCTATGTTATTCAGAACAGAACTTGATTGTCATGACCTCTGTACAGCTAATGTATAACTTGCCTGCAGGCCACTTGTTAGGGTCATGAGCTGAGACCTTGTCCTTCTGCTGACCTGTGTGCAATGGATTACCTGTATCACCGAAACTGATCTATAATTGAATGAGAACACCTGCTTAACTATATTGTATAAATTAAGTCCCGCATTGTAATGTTAGGCCTAGAGCATACATTATTACCATTTCTTCTTGTTAATGTATAAACCTAAGATGAACTAGAATTGACCTGGCAAGGGACCCTAGAGCAGTAACTTATTTATGGAATGGTTAACCCAAAGGAGGGCTGAACAACAGGCTGGAGAAATGTATAAAAGCCTGACTGTTTCAATGAATATTTGCACTCACTGAGCACACCGAACCACGCCGGAGTTCGCTGTGTTGTACTGAGGGTCGATAGCTATCTGAATTTTGTTCTGTTCTTTTGTAACTGGATTCAGTATAAAATAAAGTGCTTTGTATGTTCCTTTGTAACCTGTGTTTGGTGTGTTTCCTTTTTGGTTACCCTGCCTCATATTATTTCCTTGTTTTCACAGTTGGCGCCTGGAATAGGGACCCTCAAAATTGATGCCGGATTATTGAAGGTTGACGCACGCTATCGGACCGGGATCGGACGGTGTGACATAACGGGCCCGACTGAATGAGACGCGACACCTCAACAGTGCTGCACGATCCGTTCCCTGGACGATAGCCGTGTGGTCTGAGACGGCATCTTGACGAGGGTCAATTTTTTGAGGCGGGCAGATTTGCCGAAATAACCATACACAAGGTAAAATTCGTTAGGTAAGTCCTTTGTAAACCGATCGGTCCTCCTTAGGTTTGGTCAGGTGAGTCATTACCCGACTCTTAATTCAACCCTGACAATTTGAATTTGGCGCATTGTATCTGCAGACACAATTATTGACCAGGTAACACAGAGTATTTGAGAAATGCCTGGGAAATTGTCTAGCTGCTTTAGGGCATTATTCCGCAGCGATAGACAATCTTTGGAATTTAGCCATCCGGCACCACAGGAGGGGTCACCGGCATGTACTATGTACTGTAAGCATGGCATTGGAAGTGTAGTATTTAATAAAATTTGGCACAGACAAACCAGACATGCCTCCGAACTTCAGTGGCCAGTCAATGGTAGTTTTGAGATCCCTCGTATTGAATATTTAGAGTCAGTCTTGTTAAAAAAGAAGGCCAGACCTGCAGCATTTGATGTTTTGCAAAATTGGAAAAGAGAAGCGTTGCAGCAGCTTAAAAGTAGGGAAAAACATGTGCGCCGTCATAAAACAAATGCTGAAAAGGCGTTGTTATATGATCAGGACAAACAGTCTGAGTCGGTTAGGAATATGGACAGGGCTTTCTCACTCGGTATTCAGAAAATCTATCCTTCTAAAGATCTTCATGTTTCTGATGAGTTTATCGACAAATTGTTAAATGAACGAAGGCCTGGTGCCTCTGCACCACCTCCGTATGTTCCTCTTCCTCCTGCTGTACCTCTTCCTGCTGTTATTCCTGCTCTTCCTGCTCAACCTGTTGCTCCTATTCCTCCGGTTGTTGTTCCTCCACCTGCTCCTCTGCCTCTTCCCATTGCACCAGTAATAGTACCTCCATTGAATTTGCCTGCACCCTCACTCCCAAGTAGTTCTGTAGCGCTTGTAGTTGATCAGGGTGCGGGGTCGAGGATTGTTACTCGTAATACTGTTCCTACAGAAAAGAAACAGGATTTGTTTGCATGGGCTAAGCATTGTATGGAGAGAGATGATCGAGCTAATGTTCTTGCCACACTTTCTAATATGGATAATTTTCCTGAGAAAAATGTTTTCATTGAAGGTTTAGGGATTCATTTATGTGTAATGTGGGGTAAATTAAATAATGCAGACCTCCCACAAGGGTTGAGGGACCTGAATACTTTAGCGTTTTCAAGAGACACTGTGGAGAAGGTACATGAGCATGTTGAGAGGATATTTGAGTATAGAAAGGAGTTGGAAAGGTTACGGAATGAGGATGAAGAAGAAGAAAGTATGTATGTACAGAAACGATTTCTTCCGTGTGTCACGCTCACCTGATTCCCACGGAGGCGCAGGTCTGGCCTCGAGTGCTGATGCTTCTTCAATGGTGAAACGCAGGACTCTGAAGATGGACTCACTGGCTCGCAGGAATATTCCCCTGTGCGTGAAAAGGGAGTATTACCTACTGACGGAATAATGCTGAAGCCTCCCACTCCCTTCCAACCCTCCACGATACCCTGCCTCGATTCCCCGTGAAATCTCACCTTAGGGTCAGGATGGATGAGCTCTCCATCCTGCTTCTGATGCAGGGGCACGTTGAAACCCAGTTACTTCACTGGATTGAGGTTTGATGGGAGTTCAAATAAGCTTGACTATTCAGGTAAGGCGCTGTAAGAGTTCTGTAGCAAGTTCAAAAGTTCAAGCTTAATAATAATGTTCATTGTCTTATTGCAGCAAGCGCTAACGCTTATGTCTTTTTCCCCTTAGGGGCCGGGGTTTGGAATGCCGGAGATATGGCGCCGACCCGAAGTGAAACGTGCAGTTCCAGTAAATGACAGGTAAGTTCTGGATGAGCGTTTAGGTAATGTCTTTGCATTCGCTCATTCAATGTCTTTGTCTTTTTTCCCCATAGGGGCCGTGGTCCGGAATGCCAGGAAGCTGCAGGACCCGAAATGAAATGGGAATTACCCAACAGGTAAGTCTTAGAAGGAAACTGAGCTTTTCCTATTCCCTTCCTTCTCTCACCTTGTGTTCTTGTCTTTTTCTCTCTAGGCTCTGGGAAGTGGCTGCGGATCTGGATGATCGCTGCTGAAGATGGAGGTGCCCAGGAAAGGTGAGTGAAATGCAGCGCTGCAGCGATCGAAGCGAAATGCTTTTAAAATGATGTCTTCCCTTTCAGGATTGTCGGTGTGATGTCTCCGTGATGCTGCTTTAGCAGGTAAGGTCTTCTTTCTCCCCAATTCTCTCTTAGCAGGTGACCCAGGATGCTGACAGGCGTGGCTGAAGTCCAGAAGCAGGAGCTGACACGGTGAGCGACCAGCTGCGAGGAGCAGAACAACGCGAAGCGTGAGTTGCTGATCGGGTGTGGTTTAAATAGCTTTGGCAGAGGTTCCAGGAATGTATCCTTCCACCGATCAGGTATGTATCCTTCCCCGACCACACCCAGGGAAAGTAGTCCCACAGGTAAAGTAGTTCCATTCAGGCCTCAAGAGGGCCTGGATGTAGCAGCATGGTCTGCATCAGGTAAGTGCACATTAAAACACTTGAACACATGTCTAGCTTTATGAGCCTGGCGCCTAAGGCGCCAGGACAGGGGTCCAACATGATCCTGGCGCCTAAGGTGCCAGGACTGTGTCCAAAGGGCCCCAGCTTGGGCCCGCTGGCACTTCCCTGGGGGAAATGATGCCTGTCTCTGGGGTTGCTGGGTCGGACCTGGCTCCTTGGAGGTAGGCATCATGATAGTACCCCCCCTCAAGGCCCCTCCCAAGGTTCTTCCCTCCGGGGGTTTTGGCTTGTTCGGAAATCTCCGGTGGAACCTTTGTATTAATCGAGGTGCGTGAACATGGTTACTAGGCTCCCACGATCTCTCCTGAGGTCCATATCCCTTCCAGTCAACAAGATAGAAGAGTTTGGACTTTAACACCTTGGAGTCTAAAATGTCTTTAACTTCGAATTCTAATTCCCCTTCAATTTGAACTGGGTCTAAAGGCTTGGACAGTCGGGTCCCTGGTTGTACTGGCTTCAAAAGTGATGCATGAAAAACTGGATGAATACGCATGTTAGACGGTAAATCCAGTTTAAAGGCCACGGGATTGATTATAGCCTTGATGGGATAAGGCCCTATGAATCTGGGATTGAAGGTTTGCGGGCCCTTGAGGGGTAAATGTTTCGTTGATAGCCATACCTGATCTCCTACTTGGTAAGGAGGAGTTTTACTTCGGTGCAAATCAGCGTTTTCTTTATACTTTTTCTTGGCTTGCTGTAAATGAATTGCAGCTTCTTTGAAGGCTCGGGTTATTGTGGAATGCAGATGATTTACTGCGGGCATTTCCAGGGTCAGAGGTGGATCTAGATCAGAGGTCCGAGGATGGTGACCATACAAAGTATAAAAAGGAGTTTGTCCAGTTCCAGAATGCACTGAATTGTTGTATGCATATTCTGCGATCCAAAGGATGTCTTTCCAATTTAACTCGGATTGGTGTAACATGCACCGAAGATATTGCTCGAGAATCTGATTGGTTCTCTCAGTTTGTCCGTCGGTCTGGGGGTGGTGGCTGGTGGATAGCCGCACATCTATTTGTGCTAGTTGGCAACACGTCTTCCAAAAATGGGAGATAAATTGACTTCCATGATCCGAGACTAATATGGAAGGGAAACCATGTATGCAAACTATATTCTCCAGAAATTCCTTGGCCAAGGTGGAAGCTGAAGGCAAACCTTTTAAAGGGATAAAGTGGGCCATTTTGGAGAATAGATCCACAATTACAAGGATAGTGTTGTAACCAGCACAAGGAGGCAGGTCAGTTATAAAGTCCATTGACAAGGTGTGCCATGGTGCCGGTGGAATGTCCAAGGGTTGAAGTAGGCCGGCTGGCCTTTTCTTTTGACCCTTGTTTTGGGCGCAAATTCCGCAAGACAATACAAAAGACTTTATGTCTTTTCTCCAAGAAGGCCACCAGAAGTGGCGTTTGATTTTTTCCTATGTTTTAGCGATACCAGGGTGTCCTTCCATTAATGATTCATGATGATGGGCAATAACAAGTTCTTGCAATTCTTTACTAGGCAGAAACAACCGCTCCTGGAAGTAGGGTAAGTCATCCTTAACGGTGTAATGAGGACCCTTTTGACTCCATTCCAGTAAGGCTGAAGAGTCTAGAAGTTGTTTTACTTGCGTTTGGATGTCCTCAATAGTTTGCAATGAAGTTAGGCCTAAGATTCTTTGTTCAGGTATGATTGGCACAGGTTCTAAACTGGAATTGGGTTCTTCCATGCCAATCCGGGATAAGGCGTCCGCTTTACCATTCTTGCAGCCAGGGCGATAGGTAATTACAAAATCAAATTCTGCAAAGAATAGAGCCCATCGGAGTTGTCGTGAAGATTGAGCTTTGGCCGTCTTTAAATACTGTAAATTTCTGTGGTCCGTAATTACGGTGATGGTGTGTCTTGCCCCGAGAAGGTAGTGACGCCAAGCCTTGAAAGCAGATTTAATAGCTAGTAACTCTTTGTCGGTTATTGCGTAGTTGATTTCAGGAGGAGAAAATTTCCTGGACCAAAAGGCCACAGGGTGTAGTTGGTTAGTTTCTGGGTCCCTTTGCGACAGGACAGCTCCCATGACCGAACTGGATGCGTCGGTTTCCACAATGTAAGGGAGATCTGGGTGCGGGTGCTTCAATATAGGTGCAGAGGTGAATTTGGTTTTCAGGTCCTGAAAGGCTTGTTCGGCCTCAAGAGTCCATTCAAAGCGTTTGTTTTTCTTTAGGAGAGCTGTGATGGGTTGGACTGTTCGGGAAAATTCCGGGATGAATCTTCGATAGAAATTGGCGAAGCCGAGCATGCTCTGAACTCCCTTCACTGAGCTAGGAGATGGCCATTTGAGGATGGCGTCCACCTTTCGCGAGTCCATTCGGACTCCTTGAGGTGTCAGGATGAATCCGAGAAACTCCACTTCTGTGGTATGAAAAACGCATTTTTCGAGCTTTGCAAATATCTGTGCTGGCGCAATTTCTCAAGAACTGCCCTAACATGTTTTCTGTGATCGGATTCTGAAGAAGAGTACACCAGGATGTCGTCAATATAAACAATGACACAGACGTCGATAAGTTCCCGAAGAACATCATTCATAAGTACTGAAAGGCGGCAGGTGCATTGCACAAACCGAAGGGCATCACCTGATATTCGAAGAGCCCAAATTTGGTGCGGAATGCAGTCTTCCATTCGTCGCCTTCTTTTATACGCACCAGGTGATAAGCTCCTTGGAGATCTAACTTGGTGTACACACAAGCGTCTTTCACCTGGTCGATAAGCTCAGGGATCAGGGGCAGAGGGTAACGATTCTTAATCGTTATTTGATTTAGGGCGCGATAGTCTATACATGTTCTAAGGTCGCCCTCTTTTTTCGGCACGAAGAACAGAGCTGAGGAGACAGGAGACTTGGACGGGCGAATAAAACCATTGGCTAGGTACTGATCTAAATACTGACGCAAATGTAGGTTCTCAGGTTCCGTAAGAGCATAAATCCTACTACAAGGTAGTTGAGCATTGGGTACCAGATCGATTTGGCAATCATAAAACCGATGGGGAGGTAACGTGTTAGCCTGTTCCTTCTGAAAAACGTCTTGGAATTCTTGGTATTCTGACGGTAGCTGTACAGGGGTGGAAGTTGCTGAGGCTAGACCCATAACTGGATTTCTTGGGTAACAAGTTGGTTCACAATCAGGAAAACTTATCTTCTTTGCTCGCCAGTCAATTCTGGGATTATGTGTTTCTAACCAAGGAATTCCAAGAATTACTTGAAATTGTGGGGCCTTGATCACATTAAACACGATTGCGTCCCGATGTCCATCCTGACCCACCAGTGTCATTTCAACAGTGGAATGCGTTACAGGCCCTGAGGTTTTTTCGGTTCCATCTACTGTAGTAATGACATCTTGGGTTACTTTCGGGCGGAGAGGGAGCTTAATCCTGGAAGCCAATTCACGGTCTATGTAATTTCCAATAGCTCCACTGTCGATGTATGCTTTTATAGCATGCAACAGCTGAGGCTGTTTTGGGTCCACGAGCACCATTGGCATGACAAAATGCGAGGTCAAAGAGTTTGTTTTCAAGCTCGACAAGCGGACCCCTACGCTTGTCGGGCTAGGTCGTTTCCCAAATCAGGTGTCAATAAATCGTTATCAGTGGCTCCAACCACCTTCTTAGGTGGTTTAACCGGACAATTTCGAAGAAAGTGACCGGAAGTCCCGCAATGCAGGCAAAGTTGCTTTTGCCGCCTTCTCTCTCGTTCCTTCTGCGTTAATGGTCCTTTAACACTGCCGATTTGCATAGGTTCGGATACGTCGGTACTCTTGGAGTTAGCGTGGGTTTTGATCGGTACTCGGGTTTCGTACTTGAACCGATCTGCTTTTCTGTTTTGAAGTCTGTGATCAAGTTGAACCACCAAGTCTATGTAGTCTGCGCAGACCTGGGGTGGATCTACTATCTGAGCTAGAACATCCTTAAGCTCTCCGCACAGGCCTCGATGAAACAATGTGATCCTTTTGTTTTCTGGCCATCCAGTTTCCACAACCAGTCTATTAAAGGTGGCAACGTAGGACAGGAGATCCTGATTACCCTGTCGTAAGGATAGCAGTTCGTTATCAAGGGCCTGTCCTTGAGAGTGTCGAGCAAACAATCTTTCCATGCTGGCCTGGAAACCCTGAAAATTCTGTAGAATGGGATCATCCTGTTTTACCAATGGAATAGACCAATCGGCAGCACTGCCACTGAGGTAAGATAGTATAAAGGCTACCTTGGTCTGATCGTTAGTGAAGGCCCCGGGTCTGCATAGAAAGTGTAAACGACATTGGTTCATAAAGACGGCATATTTCTTGGGATCCCCCGCAAAACGTTCTGGCGGGGCCAAAGGCATGTGTTCAGGTGGATTGATTTGTACCGGGTTATTCAAACCCATTGATGTGGAAGTACCTCCGGAATTAGGTAAAGGAGTGTGCCCTGCCTAGGCCTGCAATAACCTTTTGGCCAGGTCATCTGTTCTTTCCTTGGATAGGACCAGTTCTCTTTTGAGAGCGTTAATCTCCTGGCGGGCTGAGTGCACTTCTGCCCGTAATTCCCCCAAAAGCTGGGCCAGCTGATCTGTCTCGGAAGTCTCCATAGCGCCCGGGTGGGAAATTGTGGGTAGGCTTCGCGTTCTGTCACGCTCACCTGATTCCCACGGAGGCGCAGGTCTGGCTTCGAGTGCTGATGCTTCTTCAATGGTGAAGCGCAGGACTCTGAAGATGGACTCACTGGCTCGCAGGAATATTCCCCTGTGCGTGAAAAGGGAGTATTACCTACTGACGGAATAATGCTCAAGCCTCCCACTCCCTTCCAACCCTCCACGATACCCTTCCTCGATTCCCCGTGAAGTCTCACCTTAGGGTCAGGATGGATGAGCTCTCCATCCTGCTTCTGATGCAGGGGCGCGTTGAAACCCAGTTACTTCACTGGATTGAGGTTTGATGGGAGTTCAAATAAGCTTGACTATTCAGGTAAGGCGCTGTAAGAGTTCTGTAGCAAGTTCAAAAGTTCAAGCTTAATAATAATGTTCATTGTCTTATTGCAGCAAGCGCTAACGCTTATGTCTTTTTCCCCTTAGGGGCCGGGGTTCGGAATGCCGGAGATATGGCGCCGACCCGAAGTGAAACGTGCAGTTCCAGTAAATGACAGGTAAGTTCTGGATGAGCGTTCAGGTAATGTCTTTGCATTCGCTCATTCAATGTCTTTGTCTTTTTTCCCCATAGGGGCCGGGGTCCGGAATGCCAGGAAGCGGCAGGACCCGAAATGAAATGGGAATTACCCAACAGGTAAGTCTTAGAAGGAAACTGAGCTTTTCCTATTCCCTTCCTTCTCTCACCTTGTGTTCTTGTATTTTTCTCTCTAGGCTCTGGGAAGTGGCTGCGGATCTGGATGATCGCTGCTGAAGATGGAGGTGCCCAGGAAAGGTGAGTGAAATGCAGCGCTGCAGCGATCGAAGCGAAATGCTTTTAAAATGATGTCTTCCCTTTCAGGATTGTCGGTGTGATGTCTCCGTGATGCTGCTTTAGCAGGTAAGGTCTTCTTTCTCTCCAATTCTCTCTTAGCAGGTGACCCAGGATGCTGACAGGCGTGGCTGAAGTCCAGAAGCAGGAGCTGACATGGTGAGCGTCCAGCTGCGAGGAGCAGAACAACGCGAAGCGTGAGTTGCTGATCGGGTGTGGTTTAAATAGCTTTGGAAGAAGTTCCAGGAATGTATCCTTCCACCGATCAGGTATGTATCCTTCCCCGACCACACCCAGGGAAAGTAGTCCCACAGGTAAAGTAGTTCCATTCAGGCCTCAAGAGGGCCTGGATGTAGCAGCATGGTCTGCATCAGGTAAGTGCACATTAAAACACTTGAACACATGTCTAGCTTTATGAACCTGGCGCCTAAGGCGCCAGGACAGGGGTCCAACATGAGCCTGGCGCCTAAGGCGCCAGGACTGTGTCCAAAGGGCCCCAGCTTGGGCCCGCTGGCACTTCCCTGGGGGAAATGATGCCTGCCTCTGGGGTTGCTGGGTCGGACCTGGCTCCTTCGAGGTAGGCATCATGACACCGTGTCGTAAATCGACATCTGAGGAGGCGCGGATTTGTACAAAAGATGCGATTAGATGGATTTCAGACATATCGATAACTCCAGTTGAGGTATATGACACATACAGTCAATATACGCTAGAAATGCAGAGGAAAGTGATACAGGTAATGGTAGAGTACCTGCAGGATGAATGTTTAAAGAGAAAGTTAGTTGTCCCACAGAGTTATTGAGCATTTATAAGAGAGCTTTTTCACTTGACACTTCTTCAACTGCTTTAGCGCTCGACTTAGCTCTGTTGCTTAGTAAGCGTTCGGAGTTGCCTACATCTCAGTTGCCTATGAGAGAGGTTCCTCTGACATTTGTCCCAAAGGTTGAGATTCCTGCTAATGCTGCAGCAGGTACACCTGCTGTGGACATTCCTGCACATTATGTATCGCAGTTTGTTCACGTCCCGTTTTCACAACAGGAAGTGAATACTATTAGACAAACTATTCCTGACATTAGGAAAAATCCGACAGGGTTCTATAAAGAGATAGAGTCCGTTTTGCAGTCCTCAGTGTTTACCCTAGGCGACATTGATTTGCTATTCCCTGTACTCCTGCCTGTAGATTTGTGGAAACTATAGACGATGTACCAGGGATGGGAGATACATGGGCTAACATAGTTAGGCTTGATGGGGAAAGGCCAGCTGGTGAAAGACCACCTCAGGTGATACTAACTTTGCCTGACAGAATCATTGCAAAACTGAAAACTATAATCCCCGAAAAGAGAATTATTTGGGACAAGCTTACGGCCTGTGTCCAAGGAAAATCTGAGGGTGCTACCGAGTTCTTTAATCGGTTCGAACAGGTATTCTCGGATTTCAGTGGACAAGACTTAGGCACAGAGTCTGGGAAAAGATTATTTGTGGACAAATTTGTACGTGGATTGCTGCCTGACATCCAGTCACAAATTATGTCTTCTGAGAGCGCTTGGCAGGCGAAATCCCAATCAGAAGTACTGCACATGGCTCAGTACTACGAGAACCGTGTCAATAATGAAAAAGATAGAGTCGAGAAGACAAAAGGTGATTTGAAGACTAAAGTATTGTTACAGCAAATTGTTAGAGGCCCCAGAGGGGGTAGTTCGCAGATTAGAGGTCAGTATGTTCCACAAGGGAATGTGCCCTTGGGTCCCGTGAATATTAACCAGTGTGCCTATTGTCGCCAGGAGGGTCATTGGCGTGCACAATGCCCCGTCCTTCGACAGAGGTCGAATAACACATTTGGAAATATGGGTAGACGATCCAGAGGTCGCCCGGGTGTAGGGGGCCCTGGTAGAGGCCAGTTTTCGCAGGCTCCCCAACAACCTTTTTCACAGGATAATCAGACTTCGAGTGTGGATACTAGAAACATATTTGATCATCCTTCTGCTGCATATCTATCTGAAGAGCTTCCTTTTGATGATATTTTGTTTAGTTAGGATTGCCCGAAGCAGGGTTTGGAAACTACACCTATTCCCGTCAATCAGAAAGGTCCCTATGTTGAAATGGTAGTGGGAAATAGGAAACATCAATTTTTGGTAGACACTGGCGCACAGAAGTGCTCCATTGATCATTCTCGGGTTCCAAACATTCCACTGTCAGGGCAAACCAATGTTTCTGTAGGGTTTTCTGGCACACCAGTTGTTTGTCCGGTTTCTTCACCGGTACCTATTTCTTTGGGTCCCTTTACGGACCACTGTCCATTTCTCTTGACTTCGAATTGTGGAGAGAATTTGCTGGGGTTGAATCTGTTGAAGGAATTAAATGCGGTAATTAATTGTTCTTCTGATGGAGTGCGTTTGACGATTTCACCACAGCAATGTTCTGTTTCGCAATTCTTGACTAGACCTTTGCCGCCAGAATTCAGTGATGTACCAGAGTGTTTGTGGGCAGTTGATGACAATGATGTCAGTGTTTTGCAGATTGAGCCTGTTAAAATAGTTTTGAAACATGGAATTAAGCTGCCCCGTATTCCACAGTATAAGATCTCAGTTGAAGGCGAGCGAGCTTTGAAGAGCATTGTTTCCGATTTTGTGCATCGTGGGGTGATTGAGGAGATTGCAGGAAGTTTGTGCAATAGTCCGATTTTACCCGTGTACAAAAAAGGTGATAATGCAATTCCATTTCGTTTTATAATTGATTTACGTGCCATTAATAAAGTCGTCGCTCTGCAATTTCCAATTGTGCCTGATGTGACGACAACATTAACCATGATTCCAGCTACAGCTACTCACTTCAGTGTTGTGGACCTAAAGAATGCTTTCTTCAGTATTCCTATACATGAGGATAGTAGATACTTGTTCGCGTTCACCTTAGTGGGACGCTCATTCACATTTACTCGTGCACCTCAAGGTTATACTGAGAGTCCTAGTATTTATAGTAGGGCTTTGAAAGAGCAGCTTGATACCCTTGGATTGCCCCCTACTTGTACGTTGCTTCAATATGTTGATGATTTGCTTTTAGCCGCTGACTCTGAGAGCTCTTGTAAAGACGGCACTGTGTTGTTGCTCATCCATCTAGCTAAGCATGGTCACAAAGCTTCGCTTAAAAAGTTTCAATATTGCTGCCAGGAGGTCGCCTATTTAGGCTATCTCCTGTCAAAGGAGGGAAGAAGATTGACACCTGAAAGAATAAAACACATTTCTGGCATGTCTGTCCCAAATACACAAAAGGAAGTTAGACCCTTGATAGGTATGGCTTCTTACTGTAGGTTATGGATCCCAAACTTCTCACTAGTGATAAAACCGATGTTGGCCTTGACGAAGAAGGGTATTTCTTCGCCATTGCCATGGAATACGGAGCATCAACATTCATTCGAGTTGCTCAAGACTGCATTATGTTCGGCGCCAGTTTTGGGCACACCGAACTATGAGAAGGCTTTTGTGTTGTTTGTGCATGAATGTGATGGACGTGCTTTGGCTGTATTAACGCAGGAACATGGAGGGAAGAATAGGCCATGCGGTTACTACTCTTCCGCCCTTGATCCTGTTGCATGCGCTTTGCCAAGATGTTTGCGCGCTGTCACTGCTGCTGCTGCGTCTGTAAAACAGAGTGAGGGAATGGTCCTAGGCCATGATTTAACCCTGATGGTGCCTCACTCTGTAGATATTCTATTGAACAAAACCCAAACGCAACACCTCACTTCACCACGACTGACAAGATATGAATTAATCTTGTTTGCTCCCCACATTCAAATTAGGAGGTGCTGTGTTCTTAATCCGGCTGAACTCCTACCTTTCCCGCAAAATACTGTTTGCGGTGACGAAGAGTCACATGACTGCCTGTATACTACTGAACAAGATACAAAAGGCAGAGTTGATTTGAGGGACACTCCTTTGGATAATCCACAAGGGGAGCTGTTTTGTGATGGCTCCTGCTTCAAACTACTGGATGGTACATTTACAGCTGCTTATGCAGTCACTACATTGAGTACGGTTGTGGAGACCAAGAGAATTACGCATAACTCTGCGCAGGCCGCAGAGATTATAGCATTGATTTGAGCTTGTGAGCTTTCCGAAGGGCTAACAGTAAACATATATACTGATAGCCAGTATGCCTTTGGGGTGGCTCACAACTTTGGGAGACTTTGGTCAGAGAGAGGGTTTTTAACTTCGCATGGCACCAAGATCCAACATGGCTCCCTGATAGTACAATTGCTTTCAGCGCTTGCGCTGCCTAGTCAGTTAGCAATCATTAAGTGCGCAGCACATCGCAAGATTATAGATGATGTAGGGAAAGGGAATGCTTTCGCTGATCAAATAGCTAGACAACCTGCCTCTGATCTCTACACAGAGATGTATGTTTCAAGGGAGACTGTAGATGCCTATGCAATGGATGAGGGTGTCGGGTCTGTACGGGATATCCAATCCGATGCCACATTAGAAGAATCCAAGAGGTGGGCTGAGGGCTTGGGGAAACTCGATGATGATGGGTGTTGGGTGGACATGGTTGAAGGGAAATGGTTGCTTCCTAATGCCTATATAGTAATGAAGGTTACCATGGCACACGGTCCCACACATATGTGCGCTCAACAGATCATGAGAATGTTAGATAAAGTCTGGGTAAATGATACGATTTCAAAAATTGCCCAGCATTATGTCCAAAATTGCATGATTTGGCTACAACACAATGTGGGAAAGGGGACAGCAACTCCAAGAGGTAGCTTTGGGCCTCCTTCTGTCCCGTTTCAAGTGATTCACTTTGACTTTATTGAAATGGAGCGATGTAACAATCTAAAATATGTCCTTGTGGTCATTTGCGCCTTTAGTAAGTGGGTCGAGGCTTTCCCTGTTAAAGACGCTACAGCCATGACCACTGCAAAGACCATGTTAAAGGAATTCTTCCCACGGTTCGGTTTGCCGAGAGTTATCTGGTCGGATAATGTTCCGCATTTTATCGCTGCTGTAATTCTACAGATATGTACGGCATTGCAAATTGACAAACGATTCAATTCGGCCAGACATGCTCAGAGCGCCGGATTAGTGGAAAGACACAATGGTATCATAAAAAACAAGCTCGCTAAGACGTGTGCCGGCACCAAACTAAAATGGCCGGACGCCTTACCGATCGTGTTACTAGCCATGCGCACAACCCCTCAAACTAAGACTGGGCTCTCTCCATTTGAGGTGGTAATGGGGAGACCTGCCAATATCTGGGGTCTTCCGAAGCCTAGGGCATTGAGGAATGTAGAAAATGTATTGCTTTCAGACTATTGTAGCCAGTTGACTAAAAACCTGTATTTCATTTATCACCAGGTACGAAACGCTTTACCCGCGCGATACGAGGGCCCAGGCCACAGTATACAACCTGGAAGTTGGGTTTTGGTCAAATCCTTTGACCGATCTTCCTGCCTTGCACCTCGGTGGCGGGCCCGTTCCAGGTCCTGCTGGTCACCCAAACAGTGGTGCGTGTCGCAGGCCGGAAGCATTGGATCCACGCGACGCATGTCAAGAAACTTCCTCACCCAGTGCCACACTTTACAGAAGAAACAGAACCCCTTGCTAACGCTGCAACCAATGATCCCAAAGCAGTGAGTAGCACTGAGATTGCATCAGGGAATCTTTCTGAGCCCTTGAGGCTTGGGGAAGCTGCCATTTTGTCTCCGCACTCTCCGAAAATTTTGCTCCCGGAAATTGCTGTTCCAACTTCACTTGCCTCTGATACGTTGCTTCCAACGGGAAGTGACGACATCTTGTTCTTGGATCAAACAATACCAGGCACAGCAAGATACAACTTCCGGCCACGAAGATAGACATACAGCACGGTTTTGCTGTGCATCTGATAGACATACGGCACGGTTCGGCTGTGCATTCAAGGAAGGAAAGGATCATCAAGGGCTTGCTTTTGCCCAAAAATGTTGAGGAAGGGGATTCTGTTGGCTAGGGGTTGTGGAAGGACTAAGAAGCTGCGCGACCGTAGTGTCGCCAGCAACGAACATTGGGGTCGTCGATTGAAAATCTACAATGCCTGCTACCGCCACCGCTGCTGCTCGCATTGGACTTATAAATAAGGGGGTGACGACCTCGGACAATGAACAATGTGCCTGGGCCCCGAAAACGTATTGCTGTGTTTTTATGATAATGTTTGGTTTTATAATAGTCACTGGCCCTCATTACGACCCTGGCGGAAATCGCGGTGCTAAAAGCACCGCGGAGCACGGCGGAAAGCTGCCGATAGCGCCATGGAGGTTGGCGGATTTTCCGCCCCATGCCGACCTTGGCGGGGCGGTAAATCCCCATTCCCCATTTTACCCTTCCCCATTCCCATTTTTGCCCCATAGGGTATAATGGGAGTGGGGAAGGCGTTAATTGCGCCACCGCAAAATACGGTGGCGTAATTAACATCAAGGTCCCGTAGCGCCATGGATTTCTCCGCCCGGAAAAACCAGGCGGAAAACGTTCCATGGCGCTACGGGAACTCGTAGTAGGGCGGACGGGTCCGCCGCGAATAACGCTGGCGTAAACCCACTCCGCCAGGGTCGTAATGAGGGCCACTGTCTTAGGCCTTTAGTATTTTGAAGAAACTCATCCTTTAGAGTCTTTGCTGCCGACTGAAATTGTACCCACTGTTCCTACAGCTTTTGTACATTTGCATACTCTGTCACCTAGGGACTCACAGCATAGACAGAAGTATCACAATAATACCTTGTTGCTTATAATGAATGCAACACATGCCATTTTTAATAAGACTAATTGTTGGGTCTGCTCGCATTTACCGCAACATGGGGATAAGGGGCTAGGTTGGTATATTCACCCTTTACCTTTGACAACTGCTTGTTATGCTTCACTTAGAGCACTGTTCTTTGGCCGATGGAACGATAGCATCGCGGGGAACTTTGATGGCACTAATTTGAATAGTTTTGAGAAACGTGTTCTGACTCCCCTGGGATGCTCGCTTTTCGCAAATAGGAGTAAGCTCAATATTGCTTCTATTAGGCCTTCTGATAGACTGTCTCGTCCTTTCCAATCTTTGATTTCCTTTAAAATGGCTCCGATAGGCAATAAGGATACTGTGCCTCCTTCTTATACTGTTAACCATAGCCCCGATTCAGTTTCTTTCTGCAGCCAGAGGAATGGCACCCGTTCAATGGGAGATTTTAAAAGTTGCGCCAACGTTGCAAATTTGACTGGGGAAGACAGACCTTTGTATGTAGGCGAACCTATCTATTTTGTTTGCGGTAATGTAGCATTTCCATGGTTGCCCAGGGATTGGCAGGGAACTTGTTATCTAGGAATCCTGCTACCTGGGGTGTTTATAGCAAGTACTGTAGAGGTTTCGAAGGCTCGTCCACGGCGGGACGAGAATGGCGACACTCCAGCACAGGTTTTAGGAGATGTAGCAAAATCATTCCTTCCATTCTTTGGGCAGATAGCGAATTCCGAGGATATCAGGAAACTAGCGAGAGTACTGGAGAGAACCATCAACCGGACCACAGATATACTCTATAATATGACTTTAGAGCAGAAAGCGATCAGATTGGTAGCGCTTCAGAACCGGATGGCATTAGATGTCATTCTGGCTGAACGTGGTGGAGTATGTAAACTAGTGGGGTCCGCTTGCTGTGTTTTCGTACCGGATTCCTCCCCAACTATTTTTAAGGCAATACAGAATCTGCACATTCTTAGTTCAGAAGTGCATGTTCCTGAGGGAAATTGGGATCTTAGCGCTTGGTTCTGGGATTTCTTGCGGTCTTGGGGTTGGAAAGTGCTTTCAGTCTTGCTGATTATTTTGGGAATTCTGCTATTTCTTTGTTTTTGTTTCCAATGTCTACCAAGTATATGTTCAATGCTGGGGGGATGTTGCGCTCAGGCGATAGGTACAATAGGACATAAAGTGTATGCCCCGGATAAAACCTCTAAGGAGTATGTACTGAAAGAGATCTTAGTAAAAGATCTAATGGCGATAGATATTTCTGACAGCTATTCAGGGTGTATGGACGATGACACATGGAGTTATTTGCAGGGAGATCAGAAGTAGTTTAGCACTTGGCATAGGCCAAAAGGAGGGTTTGTCAAACTAGAAATTATATCGTGCCTCCTATTGCTATGAATATATGTATATTGGCCTACGCCAAGCTGCTAACAAGCTGCTTATAAACTACATGTGAATAAACTCGCATTGCAAGGTCCTGACCTTAGAAACCATGTAAACTGTCATTTTGGGTCAAGCCGCCATTTTAGGTTTTCTTGCTCCATAAAGTCACCATGTGAGCTAAAATGGTAGCCTATGTTATTCAGAACAGAACTTGATTGTCATGACCTCTGTACAGCTAATGTATAACTTGCCTGCAGGCCACTTGTTAGGGTCATGAGCTGAGACCTTGTCCTTCTGCTGACCTGTGTGCAATGGATTACCTGTATCACCGAAACTGATCTATAATTGAATGAGAACACCTGCTTAACTATATTGTATAAATTAAGTCCCGCATTGTAATGTTAGGCCTAGAGCATACATTATTACCATTTCTTCTTGTTAATGTATAAACCTAAGATGAACTAGATTTCACCTGGCAAGGGACCCTAGAGCAGTAACTTATTTATGGAATGGTTAACCCAAAGGAGGGCTGAACAACAGGCTGGAGAAATGTATAAAAGCCTGACTGTTTCAATGAATATTTGCACTCACTGAGCACACCGAACCACGCCGGAGTTCGTTGTGTTGTACTGAGGGTCGATGTCTATCTGAATTTTGTTCTTTTCTTTTGTAACTGGATTCAGTATAAAATAAAGTGCTTTGTATGTTCCTTTGTAACCTGTGTTTGGTGTGTTTCCTTTTTGGTTACACTGCCTCATATTATTTCCTTGTTTTCACAAGCTCGCATTATCATTTGACACGGGTATAATGCATCAGCCCACCAAGAACTGAATTCAAGTACTGTTCCACTTCACTGCCCCCATGGTCGATTATAGCAGCCCATAATAATGATCAGGGATGATTGTGACCTAACCAGTGTTAAGGGTCCAAGTGAGCCAAGGATTTGCTGCAAAGATGGGTTGCTAATTTCAAAGACCAGGTTTGGCCATTCTGGCTGAGCCCCCGGTTCTTTGTCTTACCTCTGGTGGCTTCTGTTGGCTGTTGGACCTCTTTCGTGTGCTGCTCTTTATCCTTGTCTCAGTCATCCGTGTTAGCTGGACTGGATGTCTTTTGATAGGACTGTTACTACTTAGTTCCCGTGTTGCCTCCCTGTGTAAACCTACTGAACTTAGCACCATGAGGGGCCAGTGGGGGGGCTCGCCATCATCTAGCAATGTGGTGGGTTATGACTATTCTGCTTCTCTTTCTTTTTGGACCATCTTGGATTGCCTAAATGATTGCCCCAATTGTGAGAATTTTTACTGCTGACTAGCTGGCTGTTTTGCATCGAGCAATTTGTTGTATGGATTCCTGTCCCTTCCAGGGGACTTCTTCATACTTGCAGCTTTTTCTGGCTGGTGTATAATCCTCCCAGGAAGACAGATTGATAATTGGGCTCATCCGGTCATCTCTGGGCTGGGGTACAACTTATACCCCTGAGCACCGGATCCTGATGCTTGCCCTGTGGGAAAAGCCTTGTACTCATCGAGTTATTTTGCAATTCCTGAGCCAAGTCCTCTGTATCTGGCACCGTATGTCTGCGTTCCTGGGCCCTAATGTGCTGGTATATTCATCAGATATCTCGTCAGGTGTCTCCTGGCTACTGGAATAGTGGGAATTTCCAGGACCCCCTCCACAATAGTTCATAATTAGTCTACGTAGAGCCAAACCCTGCTCTGCTTCCTTCACTCTCTGGCTGCCTGTGTCTTTAACCTGATCCTGGATCTATTCAAGGACATCCCCTCTGGTGTAGTGTAGAGTTAACTATGCCTTTACCCACACCTGTGGGGTAGAACAGGTACTTAGCTTATTTTATCCTAGAACCCCAGCTTTAACAATTAACTTTGTCCTATTATTTCCTGTGGGGTAACTTTTAGGAACTTTGGCACACCTCCAAATGAATTAAATCCCTCACGTATCAGAAGCTTCCCATGTTTCCTCAATTCCTCACGAATCCCTGGAATTGTCTTTGTGGTTTTTGTGGTTATTTATTTTATTTTATTTTATTTATTTATTGGTTATTTAAGTGCAGAGAAAAGAAGTGGATTGGGGCAGGGGTGTAAGTGCTGAAAGGATCCCCAGTGGGTCGGGAGGGGCACAGGTGTCTGTTGGGAAGGCACAGGTAGGTAGATTGGCAGAGACATCATAAGCCATAGATGGAGGTCTGATGCCCATCAGGTAAGTGCAGGGCTGAGACAAAGCACCCAACTGGCAGGTGTGGGTCCAGAGGGCAGTGCAGGGAGGGGCGGGTGCTGGTGGCGATTGACAGCTTGCCAGGACCCCGTATGGCTCATGAGGGACCAGGCTGCCAATCTCAGTGGCTGTGGGGGATGGTTAGTACAGAGGTGAGAGAGGGTAGGAGGAGGAGGAGGAGAGAAAGGTCTAGAGTTGTTTATGGAACTTGAGGTGACCCGGTTCAAGACAGAGAGAGAGAGTGAGGCCATGCTAGAGGAGGGGGCCAGCTGAGGAGAGAAGTCTGCCCCCAGCTCTCTGATTGGAGAAGCGTTTGACCATCAGAGATTGGGACCCGGTTACTTTCAGCATCTTTTTTTTTAATCAGTGATTGCATGCACAGGACCACCACTGTTAGCATGCATACGCTGCTGGGTCCCCTGCATGCAATTGTCAACATACATGAGGCGCGCCAGACAAAATCGAGGCAAACTTGCTGCTACACTTTCATTTTCCTCTGTCTCGTGAACAAGTAACTACTGACCGCAAATCATGCTTTGCAGGAGGCACTTATTGATGGACTCCTATGAAAATCGTCTGGTCTTGAGAAAGCGCTAAACTGAGGTATCTTCCATTGGAATTGATTAATTTTACACCGGCATGAAAATATCACGCAGGCGTAAATTTAAATGCTCTGATGAGGTGTAGCGTCGGCACGGTGGAGATCTCTCTCCACCTTGTCACTGCTCCAAAAGGCAACAGAGAGTTAAATGGAGGAGCAAACACATTACAACTCAATTTTACATCTCAATTTAACCCTGCCACTTCATTTATAAGCAGGACCATTGTTTCTAGGAAAGGACTTGAGCTTATGCTGGCCTGGTGTTTGTACATCTAACTAGCTGTGATTATTGGTTAGCCCTCTGCCTGGTTTCAAATTGTGTTTAATCCCTTTTCTCCTTCCTCATTACACTGAAAAAGTATAGGGCCACCCTGCACGGATTTGTCTGTAGTACTTAGTGTCTGGGAATTGTGGGGAATCTGTGTGGCATTTATGCACCCTGTTTACGACTGTTTAAAGATATGTTAATTTTGTCTCTGGTACTCTTTTCCTCCACATCCCTTCGCCGTATGTACATTGAGTTTGCCATCAGGTGTCAGTCACACATTTAGCTATCAGAGTTTGAAGGGTCTGCCTACGCCCTTCACAGTTTTACATATATGCTGCTTTACAACACAATGGCCTCATTATGAGTCCGACGGTAGCCGTGCCGGAGTCATGAATTTACCGGCACCCAGCAATGGAGACTTACCATTGGGGGCATTCCAGGCCTGGCAGACCTGATAAATCCCATTGCAAGGTGCCGGTTATTATTACTCCACATTCCCATTGAGTCCCATTGGACTCAATGGGAATGGGCAGGCCGGATGCACCGGCACCATTCATGATTGGTGCCTGTGCATCAGTCAAGGTCTGCTCGCGGGTGCCGCCGGTAACACTGTTGCCGGTAGCTTACCGGCACCATTGTTACCGGACCAGCAAACTTGTAATGAGGCCCAATGTTTACTCTAGATGGCCCATTTGGATGAAATGCAAATGGCATGCTGGGGGCCACCAACGTTAGGAGAAAGAAAGAGTTAAAGTGAGGTAAACTCGTTTTCATGCTTTCATTTTTGGATCCTTGTATTTTGTATTTGTATTTATTTTATTTATAAAGCGCAGCCAGGCCCAGGGGCATACGGGCGCATAAGTTAGATCTGGTTACAGTTGCAATAGAAAGCAGTCAATAAGGGTTACGTTACATTGCAGTTACAGGTGGGTACAAACTTAGTCATGCAAATGCATATATACATAGTCTAGTATAAGTACATTAGTTACAAAAAGTGTGCCAATGAAAGTCGATCATGCTGGGATCAGGCGGTTAGGGTGTCATAGAGTCCATGCTGTGAAGCCAACACTTCGTGTTATGTTTAAATAGGTTAAATGAAGGTTCTGCTCGCAAAAGCGCAGGTATTGTGTTCCATAATTTAGAGGCTTGTACAGGGAAGCTAGCACCACCCGAGTTATGAAGTTTAAATCTCGGTATGGACATAGTGTTAGCTTGTGCTGCTCTAAGTGGTCTTGAAGAAGTGTGAGGTGTAAGTTGGTTGGTGAGGTAGGCTGGTGCAAGGTTGGCGCTGGCTTTATGTGTAAGGGCCAGAGTTTTAAGGGATATTCTGTGCTTGACTGGAAGCCAACGTAGTTTGCGTCTGGTCTCCGAGATGTGCATCTTTTTGGGGATGTTGAGGGCAGCTCTGATGGCATTATTTTGAATTACTTGCAGTTTGTTGATATTTTTGTAGCTAGTGCCTAAGTAAAGGGCATTACAATAGTCTATCTTGGGTAGGACTAATGCTCTAGCAAGAGTAATGCAATTGGGTGAGGAGATGAACGGCCTACATGCAGTGATCAGCTTGCAGGTGTAAGCGGCTGATGATGCTACTGCCTTAGTTTGTTTGGAGAAGGATAAGGTGGCATCGATGTAAACCCCAAGGGTTTTGGTGTTATTTGACACAGGGATGAGATTGCCATCTATGGTGAAGGATTTAAATGCGGGGTTGAGATTTTTGAGTTTGGCGTGAGTGCCAAGGATGATCAACTCGGTTTTTTCGTCATTGAGACAGAGTCCATGATGTGCCATCCGTGCTTGAATTACTGAGTAGATTTCATTAAGGGTTTTGCTGTCTGTTTCATAGTTCCCCGAGATAGGAATGAGTATCTGGGTGTCGTCCGCGTAATTGGTATACGTGACACCCAGATAGTTAAGGATATCAAAGAGGGGCTTTGTGAATATATTATAGAGTGTCGGGGACACGCAGGAGCCTTGCGGGACTCCACAGGGTACTGGTGAAGGTTCAGCAGAATCAGTGGGAGAGAAGACCCTCATGGTTCTGTTCGCCAAGAAGGAACTGATCCAGGCTGTGGCTGTGTCTGAGAAGTGTGCTGCAGTTTTCAAGTGGTCACAGAGTGTTTGATGGTTGACCAGGTCAAAAGCTGCTGACAGATCAAGCAATAAGAGGAGTGCAAGTTTACCATTGTCTTTCAGGATTTGGATCTGGGTAGTGAGATCTATTAATGCAGTTTCCGTACCGTGTCTCGGTCGGAAACCTGACTGCCTAAGTCCTAGGAGATTGTTTGATTCTAAGTTGGCCTGTATTTGTAAATAGGCTGCTCTGTCCAGTATTTTTAGTAAGAACGGTACAGTTGTTATCGGTCTATAGTTAGACGGGTTGGCTGGATCAAGAGTAGGTTTTTTAAGGAGAGGGATGACCCACGCATCTTTTAGGTTATCAGGCACTACTCCAGTTTTGAAGGAGGCATTGATAAGGTTAGTTATGAATGGTGCTAGGTCATGCGCAGCAGCTTTGATGATCGGGGCAGGGCAGGCATCACCTTGGCAATTTGAAGGTTTAAGTTTCCTGATGATGTTTTCTACTTCCCAGATTGAGAGGGGTGAGAAGCTGAAAGGTTTACAAGTTGACTTAGAGGTAGGTGATTTGTTGGGTAATTGTTTGTAGTCCGGGTCAGCAAGTAGCAGGGATTTTTTTGCGTTGATTTTAGATTGTAGGCGAGCTATTTTATCTAATAAGGCCTTCTGAATATTACTACACCATAGTGCATCTGTAACATATTTGTCTATGGGGGCAATGGGGGATTCTAGTTCTTTCAAGATCTTAAAGAGTTCCTTTGTGTTGGATTCCGCTTGTGTAATCCTTTTGTTATATGTGTCCTTTTTAGCAATAAAGATGGCTTCTTTGTAACTAGAGGAGGCTAGGGTTAGCTCAGTCTTATTGGATGCTGTGGGATGTTTTTTCCAATGTGACTCTGCGGTTCTCTTAGCTTTGCGTAATTCTCTTAGCTGCGGCGTGAACCAAGTGTTAAGGTGACGCTGTGGTTTGGGTTTCCGCAATTTTAGGGGGGCAATGGAGTTTAGTGCTTTAAGTATAGCCTGGTTGTAGATATCCACTGCGACTGTGGGGTCAGCCTCTGAGTCGATATTGTTCAGGATGGGGAGTATTATGGGTAAGAGTTTGTCAGGTGTAATATCTTTCTTATTTCTCGTGCTGGTAGCTGGGGCGATGATAGGCGCCAGGTGATGTGTATTGGCTTTGATAGAGAAGGTTATTATGTGATGATCCGACCAAATGCATGGGTCATTGGATAGTAGGTCAATAGAGCAGTTGAGGTGAGTGATCCAGTCCAGTGTTCTGCCTTTGATATGAGTGGGCTCGTGAATAATGTGCGTGTGACCCAAATCCGATAAGGTGTTAGCTAGGTCATGGGCGTTGGTGTTCTTAGGGTCATTAAAACCAAGATTAAAGTCCCCAAGTAAGATCGTTTGAGAGCTGGGTTTGGTATCTGTGGTTATGAGTGATGCAATGTCCTCTATAAAGGAGGAGATGGGACCTGGTGGTCGGTAAATAAGGTGCAAAGATGCCGTGTGGTTAGGTGATAGGGGTAGCTTAATAGACAAGGATTCAGCAGAGGGGATTTGAGAGTCCTGGATGACTTTGAAGTCGAGTGTATTTCTGAATATGATGGCAAGTCCACCTCCCTTCGTTTGAGTGGTGTTTCTGTCGCATCTAATAATAGCATAATCATTAGGTATAGCAAGGGCCAGAGATGGACCGGAGGCAGCATTAAGCCAGGTTTCTGTGACTGCGAGGAGATCGAGCTTTTCGTGAGATATAAGGTCAGCAATGTCGAGAGCATGGGCAGGAAGAGACCTAGCATTCACCAGAGCTGCTTTGATGAGTTTGTCTTTTTGGGAAGATTTTTCAGGTGGTACAGGTAGGTCGTGCAAATGGGTATGGGCTAACTTGACTGAGTCAGTGGTCGAATTGGCAGGGTTGTGGTCAGTATGCAAATGTTTCATGCTGCGGGCTCTTAATCTAAAGTTTCTGGATAAAATGCTGGGGTGGTGGGAGCATGGAAAGGTAGGTGGGCTAGTTCTAGAATTCAATCTAGTGTTTCTAATGGCCGTGGTACAAGGTTGGTTAGGTGTTGGTCTGGTAGCAAAGTGGCGTATCCAGAGAGCTGGATCATCCAAATACGGGTTAGCAGGTGTCATGGTGATAGGCCACGAGGTGAGGGTGGTGGTTAACATGAGTGTGCAGGTGTAAGTGTCTTGACTAGGAAATGGATTAGGTTGACTAGTCCAACGTCTAGTGTAGATATACAGTAGGTGGATGAGAGTAGATAGGCACCAATACATGATGTGGGCAGTGTTGCTAGTAAGCAGGGGTTGCAAATGTGGTCTATTGGTGACCATAGGCACAACACAAATCAATCAAAAGTGGTCTTGTAGGCGACCATAAGGCACAACACAAATCAATCAAATGTGGTCTTGTAGGCGACCATAAGGCACAACACTAATCAATCAAATGTGGTCTTGTAGGCGACCATAAGGCACAACACAAATCAATCAAATGTGGTCTTGTAGGCGACCATAAGGCACAACACAAATCAATCAAATGTGGTCTTGTAGGCGACCATAAGGCACAACACTAATCAATCAAATGTGGTCTTGTAGGCGGCCATAAGGCACAACACTAATCAATCAAATGTGGTCTTGTAGGCGACCATAAGGCACAACACAAATCAATCAAATGTGGTCTTGTAGGCGACCATAAGGCACAACACAAATCAATCAAAAGTGGTCTTGTAGGCGACCATAAGGCACAACACAAATCAATCAAATGTGGTCTTGTAGGCGACCATAAGCCACAACACAAATCAATCAAATGTGATCTTGTAGGCGACCATAAGGCACAACACAAATCAATCAAATGTGGTCTTGTAGGCGACCATAAGGCACAACACTAATCAATCAAATGTGGTCTTGTAGGCGACCATAAGGCACAACACAAATCAATCAAATGTGGTCTTGTAGGCGACCATAAGGCACAACACAAATCAATCAAAAGTGGTCTTGTAGGCGACCATAAGGCACAACACAAATCAATCAAATGTGGTCTTGTAGGCGACCATAAGCCACAACACAAATCAATCAAATGTGGTCTTGTAGGCGACCATAAGGCACAACACAAATCAATCAAATGTGGTCTTGTATGCGACCATAAGGCACAACACTAATCAAGCAAATGTGGTCTTGTAGGCGACCATAAGGCACAACACTAATCAATCAAATGTGGTCTTGTAGGCGACCATAAGGCACAACACCTGATACAGTGTGGCAGCATCTAAGTACAGAATAGTACGTAAGCTGAGGAGGAGTTAGGCATCGCCTGGGTTCGGGTAAGACACTTAAGTTAATAGTGCAGGAGGGTAGCAGCTGAGTTCCGAGTTGTGCCTAAAGCTGCAAAGCTAAAGTGTATTCTAAAGGTAGTAAGCCTAGAGTCTAGTGACTATAGATATAGGGTCTAGTGTCACCACTGGCTGATCCATGTGGTGTGACAATAGTTGCTTGTTAATTCTTAGAAACAATATAATACGGCATACTATATAGACATCACATTGATCAAGTGTGGATAGGTCGCGCTCCTTTAGCAAATACACATCGGCAGGTAGGTTTTGTCTGGTTTAAGAGCAGTGAGTACATTCACACAATGTCATAAGACTGGAGTTGTGCACATGCATACAAGTCATGTGTCTATCAGGTAAAGTTTAGTATTATGAGCAGATGGATTGTTCATGAAAGTATGCGGCCTTCTTCTTCTTGTGAAAAAATAAACACTGCCTGCAAACAGACTTGAAGACTGCATTTACTAATAGGTTGCAATGGAATGCGTCTGGTTTTGACCAATTGCAAACCCGAGGTGGATTCGACAGGAACCCATTTGTCGCCTGCCTGAATGAGGCAGCCATGCAATGAGGCACACTGTGTTGCATGTCACCCCTGTAAGGGGACATGGGATCGTCCAGTGTGTTTGTCTTGGTCACGTGGGGGACCACGTGACCAAGCTAATAAAAAGAACGAGCCGTTTCCGGGCTCATCAGTCGAGACCAACAAGACTCTGTGGTGTGTGTGTTCTTGTGTTAGCGCCATGGTGGCGCCCCACCACGTGTGCTGGGCCCAAGGACGGGGCCCAGCTCCAGGACAGTGCCCCTGTCGGGCAACACCGTCCGGACGGTGCCCCTGTCGGGCAACGCCGTCCACGTGTGTCTCCCTGGCCCTGTGAGTCGGGCCAGGGTGGCGACCCCGGCCTGGGTGCCCCCAGAGCCGGGGCCGCGGTGAGCCGGTTGTCAGCTGGCCATGTGTGGAGCTCCGGTGTCCCGGAGCGAGTGGGATGAACCCCCACCCCCAATCTAGTCAGCGCGACCGCCAAACCTACGGGTGCCCTGTCGGGGCCACCCGACCCGAGTATGGGGCTGCCCGGTGGACCGGAGCAGCCCCCAACACACTGACGACTCGTGATGGAGGAGGCCAGCAGGGCACAGATCTTATCTCCACTCCGTACCCCTCCTCTGCCTTGTCACTGTTCCAAAATGGGGCAGTGTGTTAAATAATGGTGGAAACGCATTACACCTCGCTTTTCCTCCTCCAGTTGACATACCACTCCAATAAAAATGAGGCAGACAATGTTTAAGAGCAAATTAAGGGATCTCCATGGTTGTTCTGGCAACCTCAACGAACCAAACCGGCATGAAGCGAGCTGACAAAACCAGGATAGATACCACAACAAACTAAAGAGATTATAGTAGGGTCACCCCAATTTCCATTTGAGGTATAACTACCCCTCCACCAGTGTCACGAAATATTCTACGTTCACAGTTAACTCTCCAGATCCCTGTCCGACATCATTCAGTAAAGAAACCTGCTTTACAAATGTAGGCTGTATCTTATTGGTGCTGCCTTTCAGGGCGTTAAAATAGTGTCTTTCTGTATGTAACGTTTAGGACATTTGGCCATTTGAAAGCAGCAGCACTACTAAGAAATAATTTCCAATTCATGGCCCCTATACCGTGAAACTCAACCTCTCCATCAAAGACAATCAATCCGCACTCACTCTCATTCAAGAACATTTACTTGCACACACACTCACACACACACAAACACACACAGACAAACATGGGCGGGGGTCCTCATTGCTGCTTTCTACATCTCCTACCTTGCTCTCTGCAACGAAGCTGATGCCCCTAGGAAAGCCTAGCAGGGCTACAGTGTTTTTCTATGAGGCCTTGACCATTCGAAAATGACCGCCACCATTCCCTGCTTAAAATGCTTCCTGTGTGTTCACCTGAGCCCTCCCCGCTCTGCTGCCATTGACCTTATTATTTTTTTTTATTTTTTTATTTTATTTGTTTTTGGTAGCAAAATTGACCTTACTAAGATTGAAAAGGCCATTGACCTTACCAAGATTGAAAAAGTCAATCAGTGCAGCCAGGAGACGAAGCCGGCCCACTGCCTCACGGCCCACTCTTAAGGCCCTTTTCAATCCTGGCTGTTGCCGGGGTGCCGGTTTGCCACCTGGACCCTTGCCGGTTGGTTCCATCCTCATTCACAGCAAGTATGGCTACTCTTCCACCTGTCGATCTTTGTGCATTTACTGGCTGTCCTGAGATGTGTGACAGCTGGCCTAAACCTTCATTGCCAGTAAGATTGCTATTTCATCCTCCCGCTCATGCCGCTCTGACTGCATATGTCGCACTTGAAGCCCCTGTGGTCTCACACCCATGCATCAGTATCAAGTGCTATACCCAGCTGACCTTCTGCTCCTCCAATGCACTTGACTCTAAGCTCTACTGCTGACTAATCTCTAACATGCTGGAGCCTCTCTTCCTTGAATCGCTGCTCTCCATTCTGCACTCTCAACTTCTGGAATCACTGCTGCTCACCCTGCCGCATCAACTGCATTGGAACTTTGTCTCCCTCCACCTTCCGGTCAGATACTATCAGCCCGGCACTGCTTAATGGAACCTACCTACCTTCAACTATTGCAATTTTCCCGACTTGTACAACCTACCTGTACACTCATATCTCATGTTACACTGTCACTCTGGTGTTGCAGTACTTTACTGTACTCTACTATATGGTCCTCATATTTTTTACTTCTGCTGCCTTGGCCGGTCACTGCCAGACTGTCTCTACCAACGTTTTTGCTACTTTTTCTCGACCTTTATCCTGCCTGCTTTTTTTTCCTGTGCTAGTTTTGGTTGTGAAATGGTGTTTCATTATCTGCCCACCATGGTGTATGGCCTCTCACACTTACTCTGCTCTCTCACAGCCGTTTGCTGTCTTTTCTGCTGCTGCTGCTTATTGTTGCTATATTGTGCTTCCCGGCGAGTTCCCTTCAATATGGCCTGACCCCAGTCATTCCTATCTGCCTATCTAAGCTGTTCTTTCTGCATTCCTGTTGTTGCCCCTCATTCCATGAGGCTCGCCTTTTCCAGCCTACAGCCTCTAAGTCCTGCCTGTTATAACTACATATCTGTTCTACCTCAATCCTTTTACCTACTTTCCTGCACTCTTAACTTGCTTTGCATGTTCACCCCTCACCTTCTTCTGCCCTTTCACTGTCTCTTCTCCTCCTCTCCCTCTCCCCCTTCTTTCATGTATTAGCACTTGTATGCTCCTAATCGTCTAACGACCTTGTCAGAGCCTTTTTGTTTGCTTCCTCCCTTCTACCCCCCCTCCTGCACTTACCCTCCTCGCCCCCTTTTTCATGTTTTGACACTTGCACGTTCCAAATCATCTCACGACCTAGTCGCAGCGTTTTTGTTTGTTTCCTCCCTTCTAGCCCCCTGCACTTTCCCTCCCCCTGCTCTCCCTTGCTCTCATTCTATAGCACTTGCACATTCTGAATGTTTCAAGACCTTTTAAGAATGTTTCTTTTTTCCATACCTTTCCTCATCATTCCTATTCATCCCCTCTCGTCTTGATGAGCCTTGAAACACAATGTTGCTGTATAGTGCGCATTACGAATGACCAATACATAATACAAAATAAATTAATAACCACATATTACTTATCCTATGTTCTACTCACCTTGCATTTGAGTGAACTTACCCTCGCCGACTCTTCTGGCAGGAGGGAGTAAACAGGGAGAGGAGTAAATTAACCCTTCTTCCTCATCTCTGCTCGTTGTGCATGCCTCGTGGGCCACAAAACTGGCAGCCTGCAAAGGTCAGAAATGCGGCAATGGCCAAGAGCACTCTCCAATTGCAAAGGAGTCTGGAAGTAGAATGCCTTGAGCATCAGGCATGTGGTCATTGGGCACTGCAGGCAAACAGCAGGTTACCAATTATCCCCAAAATGGGCCCAACCAGGAGCACTGACTGCGGTTTCTGTGGCAGCTGCAATAGGACTCAGAAATCACTGAACCTGCTCTCCGACTCCTAAATATTGGGTGGCAGGACGTCCCCCTGTCTCGAATTATGAATTAATCACCACTGCCCACTGCATGTATAGGGTTGACTCCTTAATTTTAATATCCTGACCTCATATCTGGGTCTCGGGAGGATAGTTCAGGGGCAACGTGCTCGCTTGGAAGCAAAACAACACGGTACAACACGGGTTTGATCCCCTAAGCACGTTATAAATAACCTATCATATCATACAGCCTGTGACTAACAAGATGGAGCCTCCGCTGACAGAAAGTTTGGCAATGAGCGCCTTGCCAGTGTTGCCTATCCAAGGTTCTGTTGCCCTTCCATGGACGAAACACTTCTATTGAAATTGAATATAGTTTGGTTTCTTTGATTTGTCTTTTTTACTTTGGAGGCTTAGTGTTCCCTGCATCCCTTCCACACATGAATCCGAAGTTTGAGCTAATTTCAGGTCACTTGAAACCATATTGCATTGTGTTTGCCCTTGCTCAGTGTGTCCTCAGTCCTGACTGCCTTCAAGGAAATGCATCCTGGCCTCACGCGTGCTTTGGGTCCCTACGCTGCGTTTCCTTGTGCTTGCTTTCCTGCTGGATTCCAGTTCGTGATTTTTCACTGGCATGTGGCTCTGATCAATACATTATAGATTGATGGTCGCAGGGCATGATGGATTCTCACCCCCTGCTCATGCAGAGATGTTTGCTTTTCTCTGCTGTATTCGCTCTCTCCACGTAAGCATGCCGATCGCTTCTCATTGGGAAATGTATTCATGGAAAAAATACCCACATTGTAAACATATTTACTCAGTGGAAGTGTTTGATGGGAATTTAAAGAGATGCTCAAACGCCGCTGACTCCGCTTTCCCTCGCGCTCACTTTTCCTCTTGGTTCTGTTTGCTTGCGCGGTCGCAGGAGTTGCCTGGGGCCTTTGATTGACAGCTGCCCTCGAACCCCTCTCAGCCTTGGGCTGCCTTCGGATCCATCACTCTAGCGGAACCATTTCTGGAACTGAACGAGGACGCACTAAATCCCCAGAAAACAAAATGCGTCAGGAAGTTTTGATGACAGCCGAGACAATGGGCTAAAGTTCAAACTGTCCGCAAAATGTTATATGTCCTTTACTGAAAGACCTCTAAAAGGGAGTGAACGTGGATTCCGAGCGGGTTCTGGGTTTTGGTTCTGTTTCAAGTCTCCGTCGCTGCATCTATTGTAGTTGAAACATAAGCTCTTCCATTTTCTGTTCAGGATAAGAAGTGTTTGTTTGCACTCGTGTCACCATGTCAACACCTACACGTAGACACGCTGTTGGTTCTTCTATGCATTCACTATATCTGTTAGGGGCTCCTTGCTCATATGTCGCTTTACAAGTCGCCACATCTTCTATTCCACTGGCCCATTATATAATACCTCCCCCATTCTCTTGTCCATGCCCCAGTCATCTGTTCCTCAACCTAAAGTCCTGTCACAGTGTTCTGTTTGGTTTCCTCCCTTTGTCTCTTTAGATTTTGACTTTTTGCTGTTGAAAAGCTTCTCTTGACGTAGACCAAAATAATGTTACATATAAGAAGAGGGGAGGGTGACCTTCAAGGGATTCGATTGTTCGCTCTCCTATCTGGCATTTGCATGATTTGATCATGTGAGCTTGGTGTTTTTCATTGCTTCTGTAACAATCTTTCAAGGCAGCAAATATGCTCTTTTTGGTTAAAACCAAACACTAGTATGTTGTCCGGTACATGAAATATAAGACATCTAATTCAGTAAAGTCAAGACTCACTAGCATCTGAAAAGTAGCAGGTGTGTTCCACAATCTTAATGACATTATCCTGAAATCGTGCAAGCCTTCTGCAAAAGAAAATTCAGTTTTTTTCTCTGGCACGGTTGTTTGAGGAAATCTGATGCTTCGTTTGTGAAAGATTATTTCTTGAGTGTACCATGGGTGGAAAGTTGAGGTTTGAGGGTGCATTGTGTCACTGGGGCATGAGGTTAATGTTGTTTGTGAGGGTGGTGTTGGGTACTTGGTGAAACGAGTCACAGTCTGTAAGAGCCTCCACTGAGAAGATCATGAAAGATCCAAAGGCTTGTTTGCTGGATTTCTGATGGGTTTGCTTGAGAGGTGTAGAGTGACTTATCTCAAAGGGGATTGCCAAATGGTCTGACCAGTTGAGTGGGATAGTAGGGCTGTGATGGAGGGTGGCAAGGCGGTGATGGTGATGTTGAGGATATTACCTTTCCTGTGAGATGGGTCTTTGCTGTGCTGCTTGAGGTTCAGAGTTTCGAGGAGGCAGTGGAGATCTTCCTTTATTGACTTGGTTGCTGGGTCGCCAGGGATGTTGAAGTCACAGAGGAATATGTTGTTGGCGTGTGTGAGAAACACAGTGGTGACCAAGTCTGTGAACTCTTCGATGAAGGAAGTGCTGTGCTTGGGTGGTCTGCGGGTGAAGTGAAAGTGACTATGTCCTTTGGGAAGAGTGGGAAGTGGAAGGAAAGGTTTCCAAAAGGGCCAATGGTGGGGATGTCCAATGGGGTTCACAGCCATGATGCCCTGTGAATGATGGTGAGGCCTCAGACAATATTGTATGGACAGTTTCTTTGAATTCTGTCATTGGGGATGAGAACATCCACGATGTGGGTGACGGCAAGTGTCATCCAGGTCTCAGTAATGAACATGGTGTCCAAGACTTATATGGTGATTAGGTCAGCAATGTCTGCTGCATGGATGATTGCTGAGTGAACAGTGTTGGTGGATGATGGAGTCTATGTATTCACGTCTATGCAATATGTGTATATCTACACACAGCATTTGTGTTTGCCGTAATATGCTGTGGACCATCTTGAAGAATAATGGAGTTCAAGGGTACCTCCTGGCTAACATTCAGTCCCTTTATTCTACGAATAAGGCATCAGTGAGGTGGAGTTTGGGAGTGGAGACTACAGAGCATTTTGAGGTTGAGAGGAGGTCCGCCAGGGTTGTGTGCTGGCCCCCCTCCGATTGTGTTTATACATTCATGAAATCATTGAGGATCTGTTTGCCTGTTGCCTCGACCCACCCCAACTGGGGAGCGATAGGTTACCTGCATTATTTTTTGCCAATGGTGCAGTGATAGTGTTGACAATGCCTATGGGTTTGAGACATAACCTGCAGGTTTTTGTTGGGAAATGTAAGGGGCTCTCAATGGTTCTTCACACGGAGAAGACAAAAGTGATGGTGTTCTGCTAGAGACCAGGCAGGGATAACAAACTGAAGATTACATGTTGGCGGGTGTGTTCTGGAACTGGTGAGCTCCTATGACTACCTGGGACTAAAGTTTTCTGATGATCTCTCCTGGTCGGCCCTGCAAACTAAGGCAACTGTGACCCTTGAAACATAAAGTGGGGGCATCCGCCGTTTATTTTCTCCCCATGGTAGAGGGATAGTGTCTCTATCCCTTTACAAGTCGCATGGAGGCAACTATGAATGGAGCAGATCTGTGGGGCCATCGCACAACTCCCACACTCAGTGTACTTTATAATACTTTCCTGACAACCCTTCTTATGCAACCAAGAGGTGCACCTATGGCTAGTCTCCGATGGGAATGTGATCTCATGCCAATCTCTGAGATAGTGTCGAATAAGCCACTATTATACTGGGTGAGAATTTGGAGAGTACCTGAATTAGGTAAATATAGAGAGACTCTTAGTAGTCTGTTGGGTATACTTGGTTCGGGTCCCTTGCCCTGGCTTAGGTTTGTTCGCCAAGGACTAGTGGTGCTGGACTTGGAAGTTTTCTGGTCCAGCCCCACTCGTCTGACACCTGGTTCTAGGGCAATGGTAAAAAAAGGTCTGCTATGAGGCAACTATCAACAGAATGGAACGGGCCTGTCAGAACCTAAGCACTGGCTCTCTATTATGAATTTAAACAGTCTGAGGGTTTTGAAACTTTTCTTGACTACATTGGTGCTGGTTATGCCCAGGCGCTCTATATCCAGTTACGCACCAACACACTCAAGCTGGCCACTTTTACAGCGAAGTTGGAACTTTCAAATGACTCCCAATGTAAGATCTGTGGGGCACCCGAAGAGATGATAACAGACTTTTTATTGTTGTGTCTGGGGTACAGTGATTTGAGGAAATGTTAATTACTGCCGCTTTTTCGGTTAATGTATATTAAATTGACTGCTGTAGCTGTGTGTTTTTTTTTTGTAAAAATACAGATGATTTGAATGCAGTTCATTTGACCTCAAAATATTTGTTTAGGGCATGGCTCAGAAGATCGAGTTTGCTTGCCCTGATGTGATGATTTTACCCAAGTAATGTATTATCCTGTTATACGTTTTTTTAAATGTATTTTAAGATGAATTGTTTTATCAATTTCAGTTGCTTGTTTATTATTGTTTTTTGTGGATTTTGTGGTTTGTACAAACTATAATAATAACAGTAATAGTAACTTGTTATTTATATAGCGCTTTTATGCAAATCACTTTATACAGAAAAAATATTCTTACATATCGTTATTAGTACCCAATTGAAATTGGTTCTCAGTTTATCAACCTCAGAAGGATGAAACGCTGAGTTGAACTTGCCGTGGTTCCTGTGACATGCAGATCACACACAGATTGCAGCAGCTAGCACTCAACTTGCTGAGCTATCTTACTAGATGAGGTTGATGTAATGCAGTGTCCATGCTGTTGCTGGTGAGCGACATGGTCGGTGGTGATGATAAGGATGAGCGGGTGGGAAAAAGGTTGAAAAGCATATTCAAGGGAACTTGCCCGATGATAGAGGAGCAGGGGTTCTGGTGCTGGGTCCTACCTTTTTGAACTGGTCTCAACACACATTGCCCTTTTCTTTGTCTGACCTTCCCTTTAAACGAGAGATGCCCTTGATGTAAGAGTCAAGTAAGGAAAGAAAGGGACATGGATTAGGTCACATGACCAAGGTACACTTGCCCCTACTCATTATCTGCAAAGGAAAAGAGGTTGGAGGGCTGCTTCAGTAGGGGAAAAGGACATCAATGCAAGAAGGCACCAAATGATTAGCAGTGATTAACAGGTGGGTTGTGCTTAGGTCACGTGACCAAGATCCACTGGCACCAGCTCAACAACTGTTTGTCTTTCAATGAGGAAACACAAGAGCAGTGCTACCCATTTAGACTCTTAGTGATTTCCCTTAACAAAGAGAAGAGAATGGCAACTTAACGGGCAATTCTTTACAGAAATGTTAAGCTACATCATCCCATTTAAATATGTTTGTTCAGTTTCACTTCACAACCCTATTAGCATATACTTCTTGCAATTGACAGGTCATGAGTAAATCTTTTCTCTTAGCATGATGCAACATTTCAACATGTCAGATTTCTCCGTTATTGTGTTGCATGGATCTTAAATTAAGAATCATTCAAACTCACTATTTGTCAATGTATAAAGCTGTGCTTTGCATGAGAATGTAAATCCATTTATATTACAGTGTGTAATGAAGCCTTTTCAAAATAATATCTGTTTAAAAATAGCCATACTTTGTTTTTGATTTGTCCCATTCTATGGTCTATGTTCCTATAAAGTGAGTGCTTTCTAAACATTATAGAAAACACTCACTTTATGGCAACATTGACCATAGACTCTAATGTGCCGATACACAATGTTTTTCAACACAAAACAAGACATGGGGGTGATGACAAAAACAAAAATGGTCCTACTAGGCCTTGTGACATTAGGATCGTGCAAGTGCAGTAAACAGAAGTGCAGGGGAAAGTGGAGGGGAGTAGTGACAGAGGGATACACGAGTGTTAGAGGAGGCCAGGTTGACGGTGCCCAGGGGGAAGAGAGTGCAGGGGCACGTCCACGTGCTAAGTGGAAGGAACAGGTCTGGAAGGCCTCAGGGGATGCAGGCCCAGCCCAGCCAGGACAGTGAAGGGGGAGGGAGCACAGAAGGGCAAGTGCAGGTTTTGGGGAGTGGGGGGCAGGGGACGCCAAGTTCATCGGTAGACTGGTCAGGGAGGGCCTGATGCCCTGGAAGAATATGAAGGAACCAGGCAGCCAGTCAGGAGGCAGAGGAAGCAGGGGAGGGGGACAGTGAAGGAGGAAGAGAAAAGGGGTGTCTTGAGAAGCTTCCAGTACTTAAAGAGATCCAGCTAAAGTCTGAGAGGGGCAGCAGGGAGGCCATTCCAGAGGGAGGCACCTGCGTAGGAGAGAGGTCTACCCCCACGCTCTGCTTGGAGAAGCTTCTGATCTGCAGAGATGTGGTACTAGAAGACCGCAGGTCTCTAGCAGGGAGGTATTTAGGGAGAGGGGGTTGGATTTAGCAGGACCCCAGGGCCCAGAAAGCCTTGTTAATGAAGCAGAGGGTTTTGAACTTGATCCTCGCAGCAAATGGGTGCCAATAGAAGTAGTGACACTCGCACTCCCACTCCTGGGGATTCTCCGACCCATAGCACCGCTAGGTTCTCCAAGGTACATCCAGTACCTCTTAACATCATGTTACCTGTGTTTCGAGGGAGGCGTGAACAGTCCTTGTTTTGAGGCCGGGGCAGAGGTCGACTTCATCGGCTCCCTCGTTTGCAGTTGCAACTACCATGGAGGTTGCGAGCGAGCAGGAGCAACCGATTGTGATCACTTCTTGGTTTCGGGACGCTTCCCCGATCACATGCTCTGACCTCCGCTCACGTGTTCGGGAGCCGGGCATAAAAGTTGGTCGCTTCGAATCACTCGTTGCTTCACAGCTGTTTCTCACGTAACACTGTCCAGCATTTTGATTCAAGATTCAAGAATTCCACGGATTAGACCTCGGCTCACGGATTACAGATTGTTATCTCTTACTCCCTGGTACGTTCACTTGGTGCTGCATGGATACTCGGACTTTGAACTTTGCATAACGAATTACGGACTGCCTCTGAAATACTTACCTGGTTTGTCGTCTGTGCACCATTACCCGGATTCGACCTTTGGACCGTTCTTGACCTGCCTTCGTTTTTCTCCTTGAACTGTTACGTTGCTTTCAAGTGGCCCACGTCTCCTCAAGTACAACGACCTTCAAGAGCAATCCAGGTGTGTGTAGCCGGTACTTACCATCTGGTGCCAGGCTTCAGGGATTATTGACGCACTCCTTGCACCACAGCTCGTGAGTCCCAAGCCCCTCTCTATTGGGTTTAGGTAAGCTTTTTTTTGGTATAAGAGTTAACGTTTGTGACCATATTACTGTGCCTGTTTTTGTTAATACCTGTCTTCCTTCCAACAGCCTTGGGGTCCTCGGTGGGGTCTGATCCTGTGAACAACAACCACACCTGTGGCCTCAAGGCTCGCACAGAGAGTATTCCTGTATCTCTCTGTGGGGAACTTGGGGACAGAGGCCCTTATACTCTTCACGACACAGCAAGATCTGACAGACTGTGAGGCCGTTGTGTTCGTGTTGAGTATGGAGGCCGCAGCCGATGACTCTGTGGCTGCATAGGTGCAAGCAATCACAGTATTAAGGGCAGATATGGCTGCTTCCAATATGGCTATTCATCAGCGTCTAGACTCCATCCAAAGCACACAGCACCCCTTACCCGCTGACGCAGAGTTTGGGGACGCTGTTGCCCAACCCCCGGCAGTGCAACCCACTGCTCACACTGCCACACCCCGAGTTCCTGTAGTCATGCCCACTCCCTTTCCCCTGGCAGCCACGGAAAGATTTCATGGAGACCCCAGGAGGTTTTGCACATTCCTCAACCAATGTAAATTGCATTTTCTCTGTAGACCCCTGGCCTTCCCCGATTCCACGACAAAGGCTGTATTTACCCTATCCCATCTAGCTGGTACTGCTGCAGCTTGGGCCAACCCGCTACTCAAAAATGACAGTCCCGCTCTTTATGATTTTGAGCTGCTAGTGACAGATTGTCTCATGTTTTTTACAAACGCCATAAGGCCCAGTCCCGAGATCTGGAGTTGTTGGACCTAACTCAAGGAAAAGGCTCACTCATAGAATATATTACCAAGTTTAATCAGTTGGCTGTTGAGACCTCATGGCCTGAGACAAAGAAAGCAATGGTGTTTTATAGGGGATTAAGTAATTCCATGAAAGACGCCATGGCGGTCGTTCCCTCCCTGCCCACACAGCATGCTGAATTGGTAGACCTCGCCCTACAGATTGATGCACAGCGTTCTGAACGCAAATCCGAAGCAGGGTTTTCGAATACAGCCCAGGTTTCCCCTTCCACAGACACAGGTGGTGAACCCATGCAAATAGGCGGTATCCGCAGCCCAATTTCACCAATGGAGAGGGAGCGCCGAAGAACCGACAATGCCTGCTACTATTGTGGCCTAAATGGACATTTTGTAAAGACCTGCCCTTGACACCCCAAGTTAAAGAACCCGGTTTTTTGGAATGCTCGACCCTAGATCCGAGGGCTGGATCACTCCCTCGGAATCAGTACCCACCTTTGGGCGTGTCAGGCCAGATGTTGTACAGGCTACGTTAAAACACACGCCAGATACCGTTCATCCGGTTTCCATCGTGATCGACTCCGGTGCCACCGGCAATTGCGTTGACATCATGCTGGCCAAATCCTTGAATCTCCCCTTGGTTAACAAACATCACCCTGAACCTGTACAGGCAGTGGATGGCACGGCCCTGATTTCTGGTCCGATCAGACAGCAGACAGCCCCTCTCACGTTGAACATTCAGAACATACACCAAGAAATCATTTCATTTGACCTCATTTCTATGCCACAGTTTGGTCTGATTTTGGGCATTCCGTGGTTGAAAGAACACAACCCATTGATTGATTGGAAGTCTGGGCAGGTTCATTTTGAGTCTGAGTTATGTCACAATTTTTGCCTCCATGCACCCGAAGGCATTGAGTCTCCCCCACTTGCATTGGGTGCCATCGCTCAACTTAGACTGAACAATGACATCACTTCCCCTTCAGAGTCACACCTAGTGGGAGCTGTTGCAACAGGTATACACCCAGAGTATCAGGACTTTCAGGTGGTTTTTGATCAGGGTTCTTCTGAAGTCCTTCCTCTACCACCCTTATGAGTGCCCTATTGAGCTAATCCCCGATTCCACCATTCCTGCTGGTCGAATTTACTCATTGTCCCCCTCAGAGGAACAGGCTCTAAAGGAATACATCCAAAAGGCCCTAAGGATTGGTCATATACGTCCTTCCACCTCCCCGGCGGCCAGTCCTATTGCTTTTGTTCCCAAGAAGGAGGGCGACTTGCGTCTTTGTGCGGACGACTGCCGACTGAACTCAATCACCATAAAGAACTGGTATCCGATACCCTTGATCACCCCGTTATTGGACCGGCTAAGCTACACCACGGTGTTTACGAAGCTCGATCTCCGTGGAGCGTATAACCTAATCAGGATCCGCCCCGGAGACGAATGGAAGACAGCATTCTGCACCCGCTACGGGCTATTTGAATACATGGTTATGCCGTCTGGGCTTTGTAACGCTCCCGCCACGTTTCAACGCTTTATGAACGAGGTATTCAATGACCTACTAGATGTGTGTGTGGCAGTCTACCTCAATGATATCCTCATATTTTCACAAACCCTAAAAGAACATGTGACACAAGTCTGCGAGGTTTTGTCTCGTCTTCGCCAATACTCGCTTTTCGCTAAACCCGAGAAGTGTCAGTTCCAGACTGATAGTGTGGTATTCCTGGGGTTCCATATTACTACCGGGGTCTAGCCATGAATCATTCCAAGGTCTGAGCAGTACTAGACTGGCCGAAACCCAGTAACCTTAAAGCTCTGCAGTCATCCCTGGGTTTCTCGAATTTCTATAGACGATTCATTCAGGGCTTCTCCTCTTTTGTCACACCCCTTACTGCATTGACTAGCCTTAAGGTGCCTTTCTTGTGGTTAGAAGACCATCAGGCAGCTTTTGATGCATTGAAAGCAGCATTCACTACTGCCCCCGTCCTAAAGCATCCGGACCCAGAACTCCCCTTCATCGTGGAGGCAGATGCGTCTTCTTTTGCTCTCGGCGCAGTATTATCCCAACATTGTCCGTCCTCTGGTCAGTTACATCCAGTGGTGTTTCATTCCCAGAAGTTTTCTCCTGTTGAAAATCATTACACAGTGACAGAAAAAGAATTATTGGCCATTAAGGATGCCTTTCAGGTCTGGCGGCATCACCTGTTAGGGGCAAAACATCAAGTCACAGTATTCACGGATCACTGTAATCTCCAAGACTTGTCTTCGCTTAAATGTCTCAATAGTCGGCAGGTGGGGTGGCATTTATTCTTTGCAGCCTACGACTTCCAAATCAAACATCGATTGGGTTTGTCTCATGGGAAAGCAGACGCGCTATCTCGTTCCCCTGGTGGGGTTTCCTTGCCCATTTTTCCCGAAACCCTACTAGACCAACACGTCATATGCCTCTGTACCCCTCCTTTGCCACTTCTTTCGTCAATTCGTACATGGGTATCCCAACACCCTGAACAAATCTCAGAGTGGGACCAGGTGTTTCATGATGGGTTGCCGTTCATTCAAAACAGACTGCTGCTACCTACAACGGACACCCACAATCTTGCTTTGGAATGGTCCCACGACAGTGCCATTAATGGGCATCCTGGTCAGAAACGGATGCTGGCACTCCTCAAGTAGTGGTGTTGGTGGCCGTCCATGAAACGGGATGTCGAATGCTATGTGAACACATGTGCAGTCTGTGCACAGTGTAAACATCACCAAGGGTGTCCTGTAGGACTCCTGCATCCATTACCTATACCTCCGAGGCACTGGCATACGATAACGATGGATTTTGTGAAACACCACAGATCAAGGGCTTCAACATGATATGGGTGGTGGTAGATTCCTTCTCTAAAGTCACCCGCTTTATTCCCTGTTCAGGCATTCCCTCAGCTCCGGTGTTGGCCAAACTCTTCTTCAAATCCCTCTTCTGTCTCTTTGGGTTGCCTACTGTGAGCATCTCGGACAGGGGGCCACAGTTCACATCTCAGTTTTGGCGGGCACTTACTGGACTCCTGGGGATTGATTCGTGATTCTCATCTGCCTACCATCCGGAAACGGATGGCCAGACCGAGAGGGTGAACCAGGCCATGGAGCAATACATACGTTGTCTCGTTTTACAACACCAACAGTCTTGGTTCAACGTCCTACACCTTGCTGAGTTTGCATACAATAACGCACCACACTCATCCACTGGCTCCTCTCCCTTCTATGTTCTGTACGGTCAGCACCCTCGTACTTTACCAGTTCTTGATTACTCCTCTTCCGACAATCCTGCTGCTGTGGATTGTGCCCGTGACCTATCGGCAGTTCATGCCCAGATGCTTGCTCATCTTCGCGAGGCTCAGCTGTCTGCAAAGTCTGCGGCTGATAGGCGGAGGGTTGCGGCCTCTTCCTATACTGTAGGTGATAGGGTCTGGCTTTCGTCACAACATCTCCGATTGCCTGGTTGTCGCAAACTACTGCCCCATTTCGTGGGCCGCTATAGGATCTCCAGAGTGATCAACCCGGTGGCCTATCGCCTTTCGGTTCCTGCCTCTTGGCGTATTCACCCCGTGTTTCATAGCTCCCTTTTGAAGCCCTGTCCCACTCCTACACGCCTTTGGGATTCCCATGGTCCCGTTTCTGTGGGTGGTTCTGAGGAATTTGAAGTTGCTGCCATTCTGGGGTCCCGTATGGTTAGGGGTGGTCTTCAGTATTTGGTGGACTGGGTTGGTTTTGACCCGGAAGAGTGATGTTGGGTCCCTGCGGTTGATGTCCATGCCCCGTGTCTTGTCTCTCATTTTCACTTGGATCATCCCTCCTGCCCACGTGGTCGTGGGCCGTTGGGGGGGGCTCTGTCATGCGCAGAAAGGGTACCCCCATGCACTCCATCATGCATAACACTCATGCCAATAGAAGTAGTGACGCTCGAACTCCCAATCCTGGGGATTCTCCGACCCGTAGCACCGCTAGGTTCCCCAAGGTACATCCAGTTTCTTGTAACATCACGTTACCTGTAGTGCGAGGGAGGCGTGAGCAGTCCTTGTTTCGAGGCAGGGGCAGAGGTCGACTTCATCGGCTCCCTTGTTTGCAGTAGCAACTACCATGGTGGTTGCGAGCGGGCAGGAGCAACCGATTGTGATCACTTCCTGGTTTCGGGACGCTTCCTCGATCACGTGCTCTGACCTCCGCTCACGTGATCGGGAGCCAGGCATAAAAGCCGGTCGCTTCGAATCACTCGTTGCTTCACAGCTGTTTCTCACGTAACACTGTCCAGCATTTTGATTCAAGATTCAAGAATTCCACAGATAGACCTCGGCTCACGGATTATGGATTGTTATCTCTTACTCCCTGGTACGTTCACTTGGTGCTGCACGGATACTCGGACTTTGAACTTTTGATAACGAATTACGGACTGCCTCTGAAATACTTACCTGGTTTGTAGTCTATGCACCATTACCCGGATTCGACCTTTGGACCGTTCTTGACCTGCCTTCGTTTTTCTCCCTGAACTGTTACATTGCTTTCAAGTGGCCCACGTCTCCTCAAGTACAACGACCTTCAAGAGCCATCCAGGTGTGTGTAGCCGGTACTTACTACTGGTGCCAGGCTTCAGGGATTGTTGACGCACTCCTTGCACCACAGCTCCCGAGTCCCAAGCCCCTCCCTATTGGGTTTAGGTAAGCTTTTCTTTGGTATAAGAGTTAACGTTTGTGACCATATTACTGTGCCTGTTTGTGTTAATACCTGGCTTCCTTCCAACAGCCTTGGGGTCCTCGGCAGCGTCTGATCCTGTGAACAACAACCACACCTGTGGCCTCAAGGCTCGCACAGAGAGTATTCTTGTATCTCTATGTGGGGAACTTGGGGACAGAGGTCCTTATACTCTTCACGACACAGCAAGATCTGACAGTTAGGTTGAGGACGAGGCTGTTGCAGTAAGCCAGCCTGAATTGGACCAGAGCTCTGGAGACATTGAGTGTCTGGGGGAAGGTGAGGAAAGGAGAATGCCTCTAAGGAGGTGCACCTGAAAGTGGGCATTCTTGGCAAGGTTCAAGATGTAAGGAGAGAAGGGAGTTGAAGATGACAAGGTTTTTTCCCTCACAGGACAGTGAGGAGAGGGTGCCCATTGAAGACAGCCAGAGTGTAGGAGGGAAGGAGAGGGCTGGAGTCCCAATGAGAAGGATCTGAGTCTTACTGGCATTAAGGCAGAGACTGTTATCAGTGCACCATGCCTGAATAGCAGACAGTCAGGAATGAGAGAGGAAGAGGGGGAGGCAGAGGAGGGAAGCTTGAAGGAGAGTTGTGCGTCATCTGTGTTAAGATGGATTTCTGAACTAGGACCTAGAGGGGCAGAGGTTCAGAAGGCCAGCCTAGTTTCTTGGAACAGAGTAACCTCTGGACAAGCCAGACCAATCAGGGTAGCTATGGCGGTGGTCAAGACTAAGTCTCAAGAGGGGTGAGGGTGACTGAAAGACCTCAATGAGCACACAAAGCAAGGACACTTACAAATTACTCCAGATAATTGTTATATTAAAAATATAGACACATTTATTACAAGGACTTTGAAACATCGACCATAGCAAATAATCACAATAATACTAAAGTAAACGAACACATCACAATCAATACAACATATATACAAGACCAAGGGGTCTAAGGAGTTAGGAGCACATAATATGTAGACCACCTAGACGGGGAGGAAAACAGGCAGTGCAAGTAATCATTAGGCCCAGTTCGACATCTGAAATCCACCTAACTAGAAGGAAGTCTGAGCCCTACCAAGAGAGGTTGTGCTCAAAAGTACCTGCACGCGCTGGTGCCAATGGACAAAATAAGGCCTCTTCAAGGATATCAGGCAAGTGAGGAAGGTGAATGAAGCGATGCAGAACAAGTCCCCACTACTCAAGCAAGGCCTCCACTTGAGGGCATAAGCAGGGTGAGAGTGCGGGATAGAGTCGCTATTTCGCAACAGCGTTAGAAAAGAAACGGGCTCCTGCGCCAGGTGCCACTGGTTGGGTTATGAACTACTCACCGGTCCCTGACGCAGACAGACCCCGACTTCTCCAGTTCAGTTCACAATGCTGGCAGGTTCAGCTGCGATCATCAGGACGTCTCGACACCATGTAGATTCTGTGTAGCAGGATGCAGGGTTGAGGGTGTCCCAAATGCAGTGGATGTGCACAGGTTGTTACCGCAGGAGGGCAACATGGCAACCGCGTTTACTCTGGTCAGGGCGCACTCGTCTCACTTCAGACCTGGGAATGCCAAGTGTACGAAATTCGATGTAAGGGTGCCGTGGACGCGGAGCAAGCAGTAGACCAAGTTTTGAGGGCTTCCCCGAAACGGCGGCGGTGACAGAGAAAAGTGTCCTGCGTAAACTGGTCAGCCCACTGGTTGGCCCAGGGACACTTCCGAAGAGGCTTACTTACAGGGTTTGATGAAGGTGCCGGGAATAGTTGATCCGACTATTCCAATGGGTCGAAGCGCCTTCGCAGACCTTCTAGGAGGATCAGATGTAGAGGGGTCTCTCGGGATGAGAGCAGTTCAGGGTGCTAAACCTTCAGCGGGTCACCAGCGGTTCCTCGACTCAGCTTCTTGTTGCAGGATACTTGCTCCTTATCCCTTGTTCGGTGTGAACTCAGTAGATCGACATGGTAGTGGTGTTTCCAGCCTCCTCTTATCCAAAGTTCCCTTCGCGCCAAAACGGAGAGGACCCAATGGGAGATCTGCTCACAAACACTCACACCATATGTGGACCTATTACGGACCATGGTGGTCCCAGGTATTCAGGACACTCCAGACTCTCTGGCACCCTGGATGTGTATTGGGACCAGACATCCCAGCCCACATCCTGGAGGCACACACAAGGCATGCCGAAGCCCGCGAAAGCGTTGTGTTTCGCGGGAAAGTGCATGACCAAATAAGGACTGCCCCGGGTCGGCTCGACCTGGGGGAAGGTGACGGGCAAGACGGTCAGCGGACAGGACAAAGAACCTCGTGGCATGGCCATTTTGGAGCCAGGCCACTTACTCGTGCCAAACGCGGTAAGTGCGGAAAACATGGCAAAAAAGGGTTCAAAACACAAAAGAAACAATAGCTGCCACCAGTCCTGTCCGTGACACACTTGCACAGTTCATAATAAGTCCAGCGAGAGGTTTCGAGGGCCTTTGGAATGACTAGAGACCTAAGAGTGCGGTAACTTAGTTTACAGTGCCCTCTTGTGTATGTTGCACAAAAGCTGCAACATGAGAAAAGGACTTAGGGAAACAAAGTCTCCCCGTACTGACTGTTTTAAGGGCATGTCAGTTTCCCCATAAGAATTGAGCGAAAGCCCAGAGGAGTGCGGCGGAAGGCTGTCAAAGTCTAGATCAGGGTGTAAAACAGCAGCAAAAAGTTTGGGGGTTGCCACATGGAGGGAAAATTACATACAATATGAAATCTTTCCTAACAGTCTGCATAACACTGTATTGAAGTGGGAGAATGGAAGACCAGGCTCCCGTCCTTCACCTCTCGCGCTTGGCCTAGAGGGTCACGACCCAGACACCGGCCGCGAGAAGAGTTTGTCCATTTACCAGACGACCAGGTACCCTGGTACAGGAACATACGGATGTGTCCATCTGCCTGCCCAGCAGCCCGCACTGGCCATGCCGACACCTGCGGCACGGATCAGCTAGACTAAAATCTACACGTCATTAGAGATGCCATGACGACCTAGACAACGGGAAGCACATCTGTACAAATATACACACTGAACATTCCCACACCAATCTACACGAAGAATATACTCAGTGCTATGACGTAGGCGACAGGCATATTCACGGACGTGCATCTTTATTATTTTTACATAGGCTTTCAGAATGCAGAAACGCAAGACGCGTCATGAACTCATCTATAACGCTTGCTCACGCTTCTCTTGAAACCCGTCACCACCATGAGAGGTATAATGGAGACACGATACTGGTCATGGAACTATATGCTACTATAACCTAAAGCACCTATGCACCAAACGGACTGCTTATGCACCAGGCCCGAGTAGGCCTCAAACAAGAGCTCCCGTGGACATTAACAAAGCAAGAGTCAGGTTGCTGATCCTGCAGAAAGAGTCCGGTGGAGCAACCAGCCAAGGTCGAATTGTTGCAAACCCACATTCCAAGAACAAATCATCAAAGGCACGATGTTGCAACCTCGTACTCCGCGCACCAACGTTAAAGTCACACCGGCAAATTAAACCAGACGCGCAGTGGAAAAACAATATTAATTGTGCAGAATTCTGCCTCTTTCACGGTCCCTCCCCACGTGACCAAGCCGAACCTGACGAGATGCCAAACCCAGGAGAGTAGAGGCGTCTGGATCTATCGCTACGGGACACAGGCAGATACACATGAAAGGCTCAATGGACATCTGCGACAGTGGGAGCGGTCAGCCTTCCAGCTATGAATAAGTCCTCACATTGTCTGCACGTACCTATAGTGAAACATTGTTGCAACTTGCAGGTACACCGAGAGCTGGGAACAGCGGTGGTCCCAGGCTGGGAAGCTCACGGGCGCACCAATCAGAACATGGGGCTCCTATCACTGACGTCAGTAATGTTAACCAATCCCCAGGAGTCATCATGTAACAATTCTCATGTATCTAATTGTAGGGACAACCCAGATATACCACCTGACTACCCTTTGTCCACTAACATCGTTCTCTATATGTGTGCTATACTAACCCTACCACTCGAGCAACCAATTAAGAGTGGCGATAGGTTTTTTGTTAACTTTCTGAAGTGACGCAAGTAGCGCGTCATAATACAGTAAAAGGGCCTGCGAGCCCCACGATTGTGTGTGTGTCAGGACGAACGCGTACGCTCCTTGACCCATCCCTGCCGTTTTGTCTAATAAACAGCAGAGTCACCTTGCTCCTTGTGTGTGTCTCATACTCTATCTCATCTGGGATATACGGGAGGAGTTGGGGCCTCCCTGCCCGGAGGTCTGCGGACGGCCCGGCCGACCCCGGCAGAATTTCCCCCCGACAAGTTGGAGGCACTGCTGAGATCTGTTTAAGATCGACTTTTTATTTTTTACTTTTTCCAGGCACTCCCGTTGCGAGGAGGCCCGGCGGCGCGGCCCCCTCTGCCGTTGCCCCCTTCTGAGGACTACAGGACCATCGCGGAGCTGCGAGAAGACCGGACAGCGCAATCCGGATATTGGCCCTCGGGAGCCGGTTGAGAAGTATCCCGCCCGCGGTCGGCGAGTGTCCAGACGTGGTCCAGACGAGGGGAGGTGGCGAGCCGCTTGGAGGGGTGCACGCAGTCGAGCGGCCCTGCATCGAGAGAACTTGGTGAGCATGACACGCACAACAAGCAATGTGAAATTGTGAGGGAGGGGGAGGAAGTAAATAAGGGAGGAGGGAGGTGTTGTGCAGATGCGCGGCGAAGGTATAACAACTGTTGGAAATGGAATGAATGGTAGCGAAACGAGTGCGAGAGCAGTCGGCTACGTTACGCGAAAGAGGGGGGCGGGGCACGAAAACATCACGTGCGGCCGCTCGTAAAGACACTGATTGGCCTAAGTCGGGACTACGTGTGAGGGTGGGTGTGTGATTTCCTACGATTTGGCATTTATTGATCAATGAGTAGACGAGGATCCCTATTGTTCGAGCAAGAAACTCGATAGGTAGATGACGTTTCCCTGTAGACGGTAGCTAGTTGCCTAGTTGCCCAATACAGAAGATAATTGGCTTGTTAAGCCCCCCTGTTGAGGGGCGTATCACACGCGAGGCGACGCAGCGTGCGCAGTCCGATTATATTATTGATTTGATTACCTTGTTCCAGGAGAGACAGGAAGACAGCTGTAGGGTTAGCGGGGTAGATTGCAAGTGTATTTTCAACTTAAAGAACATAATAAGAATGTACCAGTAGCTCGAAGAAATCGGTGACGTCACCAGTAGGGATTTAATAGGATATAGCGAGCACAAGGAACTTTTTAGAATGGTGGGGAAGAGAAATATGATAAGGGAGCGGATACGCAAATAAACGATAGACGAGTGGATCGAAAGAGGAGAAGGGGTGAGGGGCGTGGCTGCGCACGGAGAACGCCGGCCACGGCAAGTGTAAAAGGAGGAGGAGAACGGGGAAACAGGACGACTGTATAAGAGCGTCGTAAGGGGTACGCAGCCGCAGGGGGCTGCGTGCGCTTCGGCCGCAGGGGGCCGTAGGGGAAGGAATATACAATATAAAATGATACATATATATATTTTGTTCTATGTTTTTAATAAGTTTTACTGCATATTCTGTAAAAGGATTGTCGTAAGTCCCCACACTTGCGGGGCCAGGTAAACAATATAAGGTTGTATATTGTAAACTGCTAGTGAAGGGAAGGGTAACAAGGGGAGCGCCACTATGTCATACGGGACAGGGTCGGGAGGGTGGGGGAACACCCTCACTACCCCACTACAACACATATGCACCACACTCCCACCCCATAGGGAGAAATTAATTAAGTACAGTATAGAGTGGACCCAGGGGACGGACAACAAAATGTTAACACCATGGCCACCTAATGGTAGTTTCGATCCATATGCCCAACATTCACTGCTAAACCATCTGCACAATACATACAAGGGGAAGAAGTTGGCAAACCATGTGGAGGTGTTTAACTTATGGAGGATGTTCCAGGGGTCCCGACCAGGACCAAATGGAATGTTCACTATGGGGGAAACACCGGAAGAAAAGGAGATTAAGAAAGAAGGAACGGATGGGGAAGAGGGGTGTGAGAGCACAAAGAATACGAGGAACGGAGGACAGGGAGGAGAAAAGATTGATAAATCAGACGACATAAAAAAGGAACCGAGCAATGAGATACCCTTTACACCGGGAGTGAAAACAGAGGGAGGAGGGTTGTACCCTTTAAGAGAATTAGGAGAAATAGAAGGACAGTTAAGGGCGGCTGAAGGATACTCGAACCCGGCATACAGCCCTCCACCATATGTGGCTCATAGGAAGATACCAATGGGGGAGGGGAGGATTGGAGAAGAGCAGACTGTAGAGATAGGAAATGATGAGTGGGTAGCTGCACAGATATTATTAAAATTACGAGGTTCACTAACTGGAGAAGAGAGGGAGGTAGTAAAGAGAACAGACGAGGATAGTACAAGAGAGAGTGAGATGAGGGGGGAGGAGCTATTACGACAAAGGGAAGAGATTTTGGAGGAAAGGTTAGCTAAACTAAGGGATGAGCAGAATGAATTGATCAAACAGCTTGAGAGGGAGGAAAGAGAGAGAGTGAGGAAAAGGAAAGAAGGTAAGGACGAATTGGACAAATTAAGGGAACGAAATGAGGAGCAAAGGAGAGAAGCTGAAAGGGTAAAAGCAGCAGCAGACAGGGTGTCAAGAGTAGTGCTGAGAGAAAAGAAGAAGGAAGAAGAAGAAAAGGAAAAGGAAATGGCAATATGGAGGAGGAGGGTACTATCAGAGACAGCTAAGAAATATGAAGAGGGGAAAGTAATAGAAAGAGAAAGGGTGAAATGGGAAAGGAAGAAAGAGGATGAAAGAATATTGGAACAGATGAGCAACGAAGTGATGGAGGAATTAAAAAGGAAAAGGGAGGAAAATAGTAGGGAGATGGAGGAGAGGAGTGAAGGAGAAAGAGAAGGGAGGAGTAGGGAGAGTGAAAAATGGGGGGATTTATATAGAAGTAGAGAAGTAGCAACAACATCAGCACTAGGGGGAGCAGTTGATAACAAAGGAAAAGGAGAAATGGACCTAATAGACTTAGAAACAGTAACAATAAAAGGGAAAACGGCAGAGTGGGGGATACCCTTTATGACTGACTTTTGCAGTGAGGAGGAAGAAGGAGTAGAGAGGGAAGGAAGAAAGAGTGAAAGGGAAAGCTTAGATAAGCTATACCTCACTCGAACAAACATAGACTCGCCATGGATCAGTAGGAGAAGGGAGGAGTTGGAGAGAAGTGAAGAGGGGGTGCAAAAACTAGTGGAAAAACAAACCCATGAAACCACGCCATCCCCATCTCCATCACGCCCTCCCCCATGGCACACTACATGCTCAACCGCCACACGCTCGCTGCGCACAATAAAGCTTGCGCCCTTCATGGACCAACTGACTCCCTATGCATGTCGGCTTAGAGACCTCCCTAGTCGCAGACAAGACAGACAAATAAACATGCCCACATTAAACACAGGAAATGATGAAAAAAGGGGAAAGGACGGAGAAGGAGGTAGGAGCAGGGGTAATAAGGACGAACTTGAAGAGGTAAAGGAAACGGGAGAAGAGGAGGGGTGTGAGGACTCGATATTATGGAACGTAAAGGGGGACACAAGACACAACTTGATGCCACTGTTGGAGAGAGGAGGGGTTAGACCACAGTATGTACCTTGGAAACATACGGATAAAGAAAATATAAAATGTAGGCTCCCATCACTAAGTGGAGGTGCGGGTAAGTGGATATATGAAATGGAAAAACACACCGCAGGACAGAAACTAGCAGTAGGAGACGTGAAGGGCCTGTTAATATCAATATTAGGGGATAGAGCGGATGACATTTGGAAGAGAGCGGGATTCCATGGGGTAACAATAACGAACACATCGCATGATGGGGCACCATTTGCAAACTGCAGACATGCGCTATGGCAGGCACTGAGAGTACAGTACCCAGACACATCAGACATAGGAGCCATTACTTCCCGTAAGATGCGTGAGAATGAGGATCCTGTTGATTATATCCAGGATATTCAAGAGAAGTGGCGCATGGAAACTAGAGAACAATGGGACAAAACACCAGCCATATTTTATCATATACTAGTACAAGGGCTCCCAGAAGGAGTTCAGAAACAACTAAAGAAAGTAGTGGGAATGGAAGCAAAACCATGGCCAGAAATACAACTGACTATAGTACATCACTGCAGGACATGGCAAGGAAAAATGAAACAAAAGGAAGAGGACAGGAAAACAGAAGAGGCCAAACTAGTACAGAAAAAACTTACTAAATACACAATGGAAGGGGCACTAATAACTACGCCCACACCAATGGCCCAAAGCCCCACGCAAGTAGTGGCTGCACAAGATCCCGCTCAAATAGCACCTCCACAAAGTGTAATACAGCAAGTGCCGCCTCTGCAATTACACGCACCAAACATGGGAGGAGGGTACTCAATGCAAGGAACTGGGTATTATAGTTATAACAGGGGGAGAGGAGGATTTATGAGAGGGAGAGGATACGGATATAATACCCAACAACAGGCGGGGGGACTTAGAAATTCCTACCCCACAGGGCAACCCGTATACCAGGACAACACAGGGAGCTTCCCATGGCAAAGCAGGGAACCACCCGTGTGTTGCAACTGCGGACTATTAGGACACATGTCACGTACGTGTAGGGTCAGGCCAGGAACACCAGCATGGAATGAACAAGCACAACCTAGGACCTCACAAGAACAGCAGGGCATACAACAACAGCAGATGTCACAACAAAGAAGTGACCCACAACAACAAACAACACAACAGCAGCCACAAACATATTCACTGCCACAACAACAAATAACACAACAACTGCCACTGCCACAACAACAAGTAGCGTTAATACAACCACCCCAAACTCAACAAACGCAATTGGGTAGGGTGACGGTGTTGGGACACAACCCTTACACAGGGAATGGCCAATCATTGTACCCCCAATAGGACAGCCCACAGATGGCCTTGGTGTGTCCCATCCTGTCAGTAACACCTAATAGTGCGGAGGAGCCATGCATAGAGGTAACGATAGGTGACAAAAAATTATCATTCCTTGTTGACACCGGGGCAACCCGGTCTTGCATAAGGGAAGGTAAATTTAAGATGTCAGGCGAAGACATGAACACCCAAGGATTTTCTGGGGCTAAAGGGTTGGTTCCATTTACTGATAACGTTCCCTTATCTATTGGAGATTATGATCTGTCAGTTCCACTTTTGTATTATAGTGCCTCACCAGTAAATATACTGGGGAGGGACATAATGAACAGGTTGAATATGACGATCTCCTTTACAGAGGATGGCATAATTTGCTCTACTCCAGGGATTAACATGCTCGCAGCACGACAGATTATGCAAGCATACTGTGGACAGACAGTGATTAGGGCGGAGCCAGTAGATGGCGAGCTATTCCAGTATGGCACAGACATGGCATTTGCATGGATGCCAGGGATAGAAGGGAAAATATGGAGGAGGCCAGCAGCCTATCTGTTCCGACCAGAAACACCAGTTAATGAACCAGAAGGAAAGGTGTTTGTAATGGACATCGAGAGCATTATTGCAACAGCTGATTATGTTGCTGTGCACGCCCAAGATAAAGAAGGGAGAGCATGGAGGGCAGTGATAGCACTAGCAGAAGGATGTAGGCTGACCCAGGTGTCAGATGAAGAGCTGTTCTCAGAAGAAAAGGAGGAAGGTAAAATGGTGTTCATGATGAGTGTAGAAATATGGCTAAGAGTGGCTCACAAACAAGTAGCACAGAAAATTGCAATGGCACTTGAGGCACCCGCAGGCACCCCAGTCCCATTCTTTAAGGAGGGTATGTCAAAGGTGCCCAAATCATTATGGACTATTAGCCCTTATGACGTGGGATGCATAAAAAGCATAGGGGGTGTAAGGATAAAATTGAAAAAAGGTGCCATACTACCAAGAGTGAAACAGTACCCATTGTCAAAAGAGGCAGATGAGGGCATATATGAAACCATAACGGCCCTTATAAACAATGGCATATTGGTCCCCTCAGAATCACCATGTAACACAGCTGTGTACCCGGTGCGCAAGGCTAAAGGGGGGTCTTGGCGCTTCATACAGGACCTCAGGCCCTTGAACAACATAGTAGAAGCAGAGTATCCAGTAACAGCAAACCCGGCCACAATATTGTGTGGCATTCCAGCAGAAGCATCACGATTTACAGTGATTGACCTTAAAAATGCTTTTTTCTCAATACCATTACACCCAGACTCACAAGATTTGACAAGCTTCACTTACCGAAATACAAAGTGGAAACATACCAGATTACCACAGGGGTATTGTGAATCACCCTCAATTTTCAATAGAGTAATACAGATGGATTTGGGTAACGTTGAGGTGGAAAGCACAGTGTTACAGTATGTGGATGACATAATAATTTGCAGTACAAACGAAAGTAAATGTAGAGAGGACTCCTTAAAAATGTTGACAATATTGGCTGAAAAGGGGTACAAGGTAGACATGGAAAAGATACAATACTGTCAGGAACAGGTACTTTACATTGGCCAACTGATATCCCAACATGGAAGAAAGATTGCACCACAAAGAGCACAGGCCATTTCAAGTACTCCCGTGCCACAGACTGTGAGAGAACTGCAGCAGTTTCTGGGGCTGTGCAACTACTGTAGAGCATGGGTATTTGATTACAGTTCATACATAGGACCCCTGCTTGAGGGTTTGAGGGATGCCAATAAAGGGGAGAAAAAGTTGGGGTGGACTATGGAAATGAGGGAGGCCTTTGACGAATTGAAAGACGCGATATCAACTGCTCCAGTACTGGCATCCCCAGACTATGAGCGACGCTTTTTTATATTTTCACATTGCGACTCAGCAGTGATGAAAGCAGTATTGGCCCAAAAAACGAGCATGGGCTATAAACCAGTAGCATTTTACAGCGGTCACTTAGACCCTGTGATGTTAGGCCACTTCCCTTGTGAACAAAGTCTCGCTGCAGCTGCTTTTGCAGTGGAAAAAGCATCAGCAATAACCATGGGGTGTCCAACTACACTGTTTGTGGAACATGCACTATTTGCAATATTGAATAAACCCAAGTCCACACTAACGACACAGAGGGCATCAGGTTATGAGATCATTTTGTCTAGAGCTGAACTAGCAATTGTTAGATGTAGCACGGTTAACCCTGCAAGGTTCCTAGCAGAAGTAATTGAGGAGGGAGATTACGCCCACGACTGCACCCAAATAACTGAAATGTACTCATGTACTAGAAAAGTTGAAGAAAACGCACTAGAGGGGGGTGAGCTTTTGTTTATTGATGGGTCATCAACTATTGATCAAGGAGATGGGATACGAAGGACTGGGGCAGCAGTAGTAAAAATGATGGAGGCGCCGGTGTGTGTGGCTATGAAGTGTGTACAATTACCACAGCATTACTCTGCTCAAGCCGCGGAACTGGTTGCACTAATATTGGCATTAAAGGAAAGTTTTAACAAACGAGTAACCATATATTCCGACAGTGCATATGTTACATCCACTGTCCACTCAGGGTTATCAAAATGGAGAAGAAGAGGGTTTAGGAGAGCTGATGGCACTCCAGTGCAACATGCCCTCTTGTTGGCTGAACTAATTGAAGTAATAAACGACCCCCAAGAACTAGCCCTAGTCAAATGCACCGCACACACCAATGGTGAAGACCACGTCTCAAAAGGGAATGCAGCAGCAGACGCACATGCGAAATATGCTGCATACTTTGGTGAGATATGGAACCCCACAGACTCACAGAGAGGGAGAGGGAGGGGAATGGCTAGGGAGATGTTAATAAGAGAAGGGTACACCCATCTCCCAGCCACACAGATTATGGAGCTACAAGCGGCTGCACCAATGGCCGAAAAAGAAATATGGGTAAAAAGAGGATGTACAATGTCACCAACCGACGCACTATGGCGCCAGGGTGGCACTGGGAAAGTTGTAATACCGTTGGCACTCTTAAATACCGCCCTGAGCCAATTACATCACCCAGCCCATGCAGGCAAGGAAATAATTGCAGCACGAATTAGAGAAGATTGGTTTTGTCCTGAGTTAAATTCTCATGTGTCAAATTTTATCAGCAATTGTCTCACATGTCAACAGTTTACGGCCGGTCATACTCTAAAAGTGATAAGAGGTACCATACCCCGGCCAGAAGGACCTTTTCGGCACCTTCACATTGACTATGTTGATATGATCAACATATGTCAAGGTAATAGGTATATGATTGTAGTAGTATGCCCATTTTCTAGGTGGATTGAAGCAGGGCCCTGTTCACACCCAGATGCATTTAGAGCAGCCAAATTCCTAGTAAGGGAGGTCTTCCCCAGGTGGGGAGTGTGCGAGGTGTTAAGATCAGACAATGGCCCGCATTTCGCAAACGAAATGTTCCAGCATATCACATCCCTGCTGAGCATAAAACACAAATTTGCATGTGCATACCACCCACAGGCTAATGGTGTATGTGAACGCCTGAATGGCTTATTGAAGGAGGCAATTGCAAAAATACAACAAACAACAAAGAAAAGTTGGTTGTATTGCCTTCCGTTAGCCCTATTCGAATTAAGGAATAGGCCAGGGTCTGACCACCACCTCACCCCTCACGAGGTGGTTACTGGACGTCAAATGCGCCTTCCCCTAACCCCAACGTCAAGGGCATTCACTGACCACGAAAGTTCAGCGAGTGTGTTAGGTGATGAAATGTATCAATATGTGTCTTCTTTGATTACTAGTGTCGTGTTTGTGTCTCAACAGCTCGAGCGCACACGGGGCGGGTCTACCAGCAATCAAGAAGAAGGCGCAAGTACAGAATTGGAAAAGGAGAACTTGTGCAAACTTGCCAAAGGTGACCACGTGCTACTTCGCAATTTCAATAGAAAATGGAACGATAAGAGGTTCACCGGCCCCCATATGGTAGAGGACGTATCAACAAGAGCAGTAAAACTAAAGGACAAGCGTGCCTGGAACCACCTACATGATGTAAAGATCTACAAACTGCAGACCCGCCCCAGCGCCAACGACAGGTCCATTGGAAGAACAGCAACAACATCCCCGACAGCGGAAGGAAGTTCCACCACAGACAACGACCCAATTGTTCCCTTACCGTGCCACTACCCAGCTACCCCGGAGACAATAACTGACGAAGAAAGGGGTGATCCCCATACTGCCCACCCCATGGTCACACGTTCAAAGAGTAAAAATACTTCCGACATCTGAGCCCAAACCCCCCGCCCATTGACTCCCAAGTACAATTTTAACTTAAACTGAAAGACATTGCCTGCACAAATACACATGTAAACACGTGAATGTTCTCTTTTTTCTCTCGCACATACAGGAACTGCGTAATATTGTATTGTCAAGAAAAAGCTAACTAACAAGTTCACTGTCCAGGCGTAGATGGTACTCCCAGACGATAACTACCCAGAAGAATTGTCACACCAATTTGTATACGAAATAAAAAGGCCAACATACCTAAAAAGGAGAAGGGTACGTGTCTACTACACAGCCTTCCTCCTGGCCATAGAATATTCCATGCCCCACCTCCACCCATACTTGCCGGTCCTAAGAGACCGATCACTTAGAGTAGCGTGGGAGCAGCTCTTCGCCTGGGCACTGAATGACTATTTGATAGGGAGAGCTTAAAGGAAACAAAACTAACATTTAATAACGAGCATTTTTGAGAATTTTTAGGCGGGCAACTTTAACGTCGCAAGAATACGCTGCCAGGACTGCAGCAAGGTAAGAGCAAAATGCCGGTGAGATTAGCATATGTAATAAAAATAATAGGGATTTTTATGATCACCGGGTTCTTGGCTGCCTCTGTCTGGCAGTACAGCTATGCTATCAATTTTATTGCTGCACCCAAACCTAATATACCCCCGTTCCCTGCTGCAACAGGTGTTACGTCAGGTGGTAATAGTAACATTGCACCCAAGCAAAATAGAGTTAAACGCAGCACATACTCAGACAATAAAGGTATTGATAATTATATACAAGATTCAGCACACGTCACAAACAACATATGGTACCAACACATGACCCGCATTGGTAAGCAGACAACTGAGGATAGCTGCTACGTTTGCTCATTAATACCATACGCCATGAGCGCTTCACGAACATTTGTTGCCACAGAAATAGATGAAAAGACAGCACAGTGCATAATATACTTGGCACTGTTCCAAACGAAAGGAAGATTTCAAGGAACAGTAGTGCACATGACATGGAAAACACGAGACTCATACCCATATGAAAACAACTTCCTCAAGACCTATTTGAGTTATCACAAGACCAGTTTACATGCTGAAGCATTCAAATACATAACAAGTGGCCCTGCAAAAGGAGAAACAAAGAAAGTAACACTGCAGTATCTACCATGTGATTGGTACGCCACTGAAGTTCCGGGTAAACAAGGATGCTGGGAGAGGCCGCTGGTGATGATAACAGGAAAGGTGTATCTGGACAACAGCTGGGAGATAGGAGTGATTGGCAGCAACATGGTAACAAAAGAAACTATCTCAACTATCGAGACACACAATCACTGATGTTGGACGACGTGGATCAAGTATGTACCAATGCTCACGTGGGTAGAAGAAGATGAAGACCCAATAACAATACTACCATTGACTGCGCCCAAGGTATGCTACCAGCATAAAGGAGAGGTGGACGTAGGATATAACACCAATTGTGCAAGCGTGATGGAGTTACCTGAGGGGGGAGCGGGAACAGCAGTAATAATGGACCATTATTGGGCCTGTGGAGAAAAGGCATACCATACACTGCCTCCCCTGTGGAATGGTGTGTGCACAATGGTACACGTCAATGTACCATCACTAGTGGTACCTAAGAAGCATGTCAATGTGGCGAAATTTCCTAAAATGGATGAAGGGGATAAGAGAAGAAAGAGATCTGCACCACTTCAGGAGGAGCAAGGGAACAGGACCAACAGCAATGATACTGTCCTAAATAGGAGAAAAAGACAAGGAGAGCCACTGACAGGAAATTACCTGTGGGGAAGGTCGGAAACGGCACTAACATCAATACCGCCAGAACACAGACTATTCAGCAGAGCAGCAATGTTCTTCTCCTCAATAATACATCCGGGACTGCAGGCTTACGCAAACGCAAAATGGCTCCAAATAACTAGATGGGAACTAATGATGACCATCAATTCCACAGTAAATGGGTTTAACGCAATTAAAGAGGAGCTGCGAGCTGTAAGGATGGTAGCACTCCAGAACAGATATGTATTGGACCTTCTCACAGCAATGGAAGGAGGAGTTTGTGCAAAGATAGGACAATCTTGCTGCACGTTCATACCTGCCAACGATGCTGACAATGGTACACTGACAGAAGCAGTTTCACAATTGGCCCAGATGCAGTCCAAAATGATGGATGAAAGTAACGGTGTAAACAAGGATAAGAGCTGGTTTTCACTATTATGGTCATGGATGCCATCCTGGCTGTCAGATGGACTGAAAATAATAGTGGGTTGTACTATTTTGGCTGGAGCTACTCTGATCATAATTAAATTTTGGAAGGCCCGGAAGGCACGCACGACTGACGAGTTGCTGGAAATGGTGGGAATGCACCCCTTAATGCCAGCAGATGACGGCCAGCATACAGGTGTGATAATACAGGAGAGGGAGAAGTTGCGCACCCAAATCATCACCAACCATCTAGACCCACCATCAGTGAAGATCGAGAACCCGAGGAACCCCAGGAGCTACATAGGAAGATGGGTATACTGTACTCCTGGAGGAACCTGTGAATATATGTATTGGTCATTTGAAGATCATGTAAACCATTATGGACATCTCGGAGGAATAACTAAGATATGGAGAGTAAGAGGAGATAACGAGAAGGATATGTTTGTGGTCGACAAGTCGACCAGAGGGGGGACTGAAGTGGGAGAATGGAAGACCAGGCTCCCGTCCTTCACCTCTCGCGCTTGGCCTAGAGGGTCACGACCCAGACACCCGCCGCGAGAAGAGTTTGTCCATTTACCAGACGACCAGGTACCCTGGTACAGGAACATACGGATGTGTCCATCTGCCTGCCCAGCAGCCCGCACTGGCCATGCCGACACCTGCGGCACGGATCAGCTAGACTAAAATCTACACGTCATTAGAGATGCCATGACGACCTAGACAACGGGAAGCACATCTGTACAAATATACACACTGAACATTCCCACACCAATCTACACGAAGAATATACTCAGTGCTATGACGTAGGCGACAGGCATATTCACGGACGTGCATCTTTATTATTTTTACATAGGCTTTCAGAATGCAGAAATGCAAGACGCGTCATGAACTCATCTATAACGCTTGCTCACGCTTCTCTTGAAACCCGTTACCACCATGAGAGGTATAATGGAGACACGATACTGGTCATGGAACTATATGCTACTATAACCTAAAGCACCTATGCACCAAACGGACTGCTTATGCACCAGGCCCGAGTAGGCCTCAAACAAGAGCTCCCGTGGACATTAACAAAGCAAGAGTCAGGTTGCTGATCCTGCAGAAAGAGCCCGGTGGAGCAACCAGCCAAGGTCGCAATGTTGCAAACCCACATTCCAAGAACAAATCATCAAAGGCACGATGTTGCAACCTCGTACTCCGCGCACCAACGTTAAAGTCACACCGGCAAATTAAACCAGACGCGTAGTGGAAAAACAATATTAATTGTGCAGAATTCTGCCTCTTTCACGGTCCCTCCCCACGTGACCAAGCCGAACCTGACGAGATGCCAAACCCAGGAGAGTAGAGGCGTCTGGATCTATCGCTACGGGACACAGGCAGATACACATGAAAGGCTCAATGGACATCTGCGACAGTGGGAGCGGTCAGCCTTCCAGCTATGAATAAGTCCTCACATTGTCTGCACGTACCTATAGTGAAACATTGTTGCAACTTGCAGGTACACCGAGAGCTGGGAACAGCGGTGGTCCCAGGCTGGGAAGCTCACGGGCGCACCAATCAGAACATGGGGCTCCTATCACTGACGTCAGTAATGTTAACCAATCCCCAGGAGTCATCATGTAACAATTCTCATGTATCTAATTGTAGGGACAACCCAGATATACCACCTGACTACCCTTTGTCCACTAACATCGTTCTCTATATGTGTGCTATACTAACCCTACCACTCGAGCAACCAATTAAGAGTGGCGATAGGTTTTTTGTTAACTTTCTGAAGTGACGCAAGTAGCGCGTCATAATACAGTAAAAGGGCCTGCGAGCCCCACGATTGTGTGTGTGTCAGGACGAACGCGTACGCTCCTTGACCCATCCCTGCCGTTTTGTCTAATAAACAGCAGAGTCACCTTGCTCCTTGTGTGTGTCTCATACTCTATCTCATCTGGGATATACGGGAGGAGTTGGGGCCTCCCTGCCCGGAGGTCTGCGGACGGCCCGGCCGACCCCGGCAGAATTTCCCCCCGACAGTATGTTAGGAGAGAAGGCAGAGATCAAGTGGGCTAGGGGCCAAGGCAGATTCCTTAGTTTCCCTATCTCTGTGTTTTGTTTTTTGCATACAAATACAATGTTGTCTAAATGAACATGGTTTGTCTAGCTGTAGGTCAGAATCCTTTCATGTCACTTGCAGTGAACATATTTAACCCTATCATGCAAGAAAAGGGTGTAGTAATGCTTTCTATATGTTCACCTGTGCTTGAAAAGAGAATACTGTCAAACGAAATTTCAGTAAATGCACATATGTGAAATGCATCCCTGCGTTGTTTACCAACCCTTTAAAAGTAAATAGAGAAGGTGCAGGCATGTATGTGTTTCCTTGGATTGAGAGCTGCTCAAATTACAGATATTTGTATGCACTGTATGACACTGTTGGTGTACTATGCTTGAGTGTATGGATGGATGCCTGTGTGATGTCAGTCAGAATGTACGTGTTGGTTAGAATCTAGAATGTGTAGGGCAGTGTGACTGTTAGGAGATTATCTGTGAGAGGAGCATGCTCTGCAGGTGGATTTCTAGGATTTGTCTTGAATAAAGAAGATTGACTCACCTAACGCAGCCCCATCTGCATACTTCATTGGTCCACACAAAATCAGGGTTCTATGGGTAATAACTTCGGAAAAAGGACTGCTGGACTGACCTATAGATTTTTAAAAGATTCCTTAGATCCCAGTTCTGACATATTTGTGATTAAAATCGTTCTGGATATAACTCAACATTCTGGACCTCTTATCTTTATATCATGTGTGTACTATGGCAGTAGACCCACAGTCAGGTAGAAAAAGGTCATGAACAGTTAAAGCAAAGCCCAATAGTCATCTTCTTTCCTGAATGTCAGTTATGGAGGGAGCTTAACTCTCATCATTGAAACATGTATGTGACTGTTCTGCAGGAGATCAGTGAGAGTCTTGCTTCCCTCCTTCTCCTTTTCTGAAACCAGCAGTGACACCACTACCCCATGTCTGAGAAATGCCTTCAAGTGGTTTTCATGGTGCACGTTTTAGTCATCTCCACGGATTCCACGGTTCACCAAATAAGGGACTTTCTCTGTCTATTTAATGTCAATATAGCACCTTCTTCACTTATCCCCCAAAGGCTGGGGATTTGGAAATTCCATACACATGAGCCTCCTGGTCCGTCTGATACCTAACATGAGCCACTGCCGTTTTTTAAGTCAGGATGCTGAGATTTCCTTAGGTGGTCTACCCACCTGTGGGTGGGCTCCATGCTTGATTCAGATCTTCGGACATTTGAGACAGGTTTCTACAGATCCCACTGTGCCCAGGGATCTTTAGGATTATGTCCTGGAATACTGGTGAGCATCTCTGCCAAAGCCGTCACCAGAAAACATTGCACAGTTGCAGCCACTGTAGGTCCTTTCTGCTCCTTTCCTCACCTTCTAGCATTGCTTCTCTTCTCCCTTTGTGATTAAGTCCCCTGCCTTATTCTAGTGAGTGACTAAGGAGATTGGAGACCTTACTGAGCTGGTTGAAGGTGGTACACAAGACGCATGGGACCCCTGCGTAGCCTGCACGACTTGGAAAGAGACAGTCACATGCCGGGCAAAATGCCCATGCCAGGAGAACCACAACTGCATGCCCAGCAGTTCATGCTCTCCTAACCCCACGCTCAACAATATGCAGATCCTGACATCACTTGAAGCTATCATTGTAACTTTAAAGCACTGGCAACACTTACAGGGGTCACACTGCAGAGACAGCTGTGCTGTCGTCCATGGTGCTTGCATGGAAGTGTAAACTCATACAAATGAGAAATCCACGGTGGCAGGTTGGCTTCTTAAAGCTGGGTTCAGCAGCTACCAGATTGCATGCTAGGGCATATGCTACACCTGTGAGCAACCAATCGGCCAGCATTACAAATGATGCACATGTCCAGGCCCTAACACCCAGACCAGCCCAAGGGGGGTGGACCCCTGGAATATAAAATGGACCTGCCAAGAAGGGGAAGTGTGGGCATTTCAAGAAGGAGGCTGCGGTAGGGGTTTGGAGTGAGTTGTTGATTCAGATAGGAGACCGCAGAAGGAGTTTCAAGAGAGACAGGTGGGTGCAAAGGAGGCTGGAGACAAGGGGGAAGATGAAACATCAGGAGGTTGTAGGAGAAATGCATAAGGGCACGGCAGCAGGAATTTATCCACGGGTGGCAGGAGGAAATAATCACAAAGTGTTAGGTGTAAAACATACAGAAGCAGTAAGAGAAAGTCATGGGAGGTGAAAGAAGGAAAACATTAAGAAGTGGCATGAGGACATCAGCAAGTAGGATGAAGGGATCAGAAAGGAGTGGGGGATCAGGAACGAGCACACATCGCTAACATTTTGGCAGCTAGCAAGAACAGGAAGGAACAGAAAGGCATGCATAGCCCAAGGCAGGGGGTTTGGGTGAAACATTGATTAAAAGTAGTTATGTGCTCAGTGGGAGGAGGAATGAGCATGTGGCCTGGCATCTTGGAGGATCAAGAGAAGTGGAGGAGTAGAGGTATGGTGAAGAGGGAAATTAAGAACTTAGGAAAAGGAAGTGATATTACCCTTGTAAGAGACTCTATGAAAACGGCTACTAGCAACCCCAGTTGGCTCTGTCAGAACTGAAAGAGAGCCTCTACCTGTATCTGCATCTTGTATCAGAAGCAATGTGACATCTACAGGACTTGCAAATGGTACTATACCTTCATCAACAGGGACCAGGATGAAGAACCTTTAGAGAGAGAGCTCTGAGAATCTGTCTGACAAGGAGCTGTCCTGAAATATGTGGGTCTTTTTAACCGTATCTTTGGGACTGCCAACATGACCAAGTGTAAGAGTGAGAGATGGCAAGGGAGAGAGCAAAAACGAGAAAGGGGGATAGAAAGAGCAAGCCCTGGGCTTAATTGCATTTAAATGGAATAAGAAAGGGGAACATATTCTAAAGATTTCAGGGAAGGCATACTTTTGTTGGGAACGGTTAATCATTTTGAAGAAGCAGTTTGGAGGACTTTTGGGGTAATTCAGAAAGGGCCAGCTAAAGACGACATTCAGAGAGTGGAATTTAGATTGGATTTTGGCCCAAGAAACACTGAATAATTTAGTTTTCAGCAAAGTGATTAATAAGATATGAACTAAACTCCTTCAAACACACCATTCTTTGTCTAGTCTGTTGATCAACGTTCATGACATATATTATCGTCTGTCCCCTCGTCCTCCTCAACACCCCACAACAATCTCCCCACCCTCCTTTTTGTCTTCTCTCCTTGTGCTCTGAATGTTTCTGGCCGTTGACCTTTCTGGAACATCTCTCTAAATGTAGGACTTGTTTCAAACCTTTCTTCCCACTGCACTTATTATCATGTCCTGTACCTCTCTGTAGGTTTTGCCACTCTGTGTCACTTACTTTTTTCTTCTCACTGTCTCTGGTATTGAGCCTCCATTGTCATCTCCCCCTCCCTTCATGTTTCTTTGTTTCCGCCTCCTCTCCACGCCAACGTATTCCCATCTGTTTTTCTGCCTCTTGCCATTCACAGGGCTATCTGCTGCATTCCTCTGCCTAGTGGGTGCACTAGATTACTCACCCCAACCCTTCTGCTGTTTTTCCAGCTTACTCCATTTTCATGCTATACCTGCCTCCACTATTGCCTCCGACGTGATACGCTCTGTGCACCTCTGTAATTTACTCTAGCTCGCTCATCTCTACTTCTCCTGCTCTCCTACTTTGCTTGCTTTTGCCTACCACCACTGCCTGTCTCCTGATAACTCCACTCTTCACTGACAGCCCTGGGATCTTTTATCGGGGCTATGGATCTACCCCTATCATCAGCTGTGGTGCACAGTTTTTTCAGCAACCTGATTGGTTCATCAAATTCAAATGTTTTCTCTCAGCTGTACCTCGTTGGTCTTCCAATGGTAGCCTCGTTCTGTGGGCAAAATGATTAAGGAGGCTCTCTGCCATCATGCTCTTCGTAATGCTCAGGTAGTTGCTGCTGCCCAATGAAGTGACCATGCAACAATGCCTGTTAGTGCAGCATTTGCCCCACCCCAAGCACAAGGGCCCAGACACCTGCCTGACCATCAGAGGAAAGGTACATGATATTTGAAATGCATTAAACCACTGATTCTGGACTACTCTACATAGCGTGACCCCAAAGACACTCGTAATGGGCCGGTAATTGCCCATTCGCGGGTGGCGGTGCCAGTAGCGAGTTTGCCGGTAGCCATGCCTGTAAAACAGCCATGACTACCTCCAATCTCGTAATGACCCCCCATTTCCAAATGCAGTAGCCTGACAAACTCCACAACCAAACAAGAGGTACAATAATACATGTCTTGTGGTTTCTGACAATGAGCATGATAATCCTATCAACCTTTGCCCCACAATGGGAGTTTTTGTAAATATTGGTTTTACACTAGTTGATGGATGCTAATTTCCATGTAAAAAGTAAAGAATCATCTCTTAGGTTCTTATGGCCATTCTAGGGGACAGAAAGCCTGGATTCTACTTGCCTGAAATGACTGAAAGGGGTGAGCCATAGACGATGTTAAGTCTCTGCTCCACGGGGACTCTTCCCTGGTCTTTTAGCAAAGGCTGGTGTCTTTATAGTCACCCTTGATTTCCCAGGACATGGTTCCAATCCTTTCTGCCTAGGCATTCCTCCGTATTTGGGCTTCTCCTTTAGTTTAGGCTACTAGGTGGCAGAGCTATTCGGTCATGCTTTTACGCCACCTATAAGCCGAAACTATAGCACTAGAGTACAGATAGCGAGAAATGGCATTTAAGGAAGGAGCTTGAAGGTGTAGTTGGGTTATTCGCCCACCCATTGAGTACCTATGGCCATGCTAACCTCTATGCCCATTCCCACGCATTTCCTTCCCTGCCCCGCCCAAAACACCTCCTGAGGGGTACTCTTTTTATCTTACTTTAATCAAGCATTACCATCAAACTTTGAACCAAAGTGCTTCCCACTGTTTTTTAAAGCATACTTCAGAGAGTTGCTGACTTAATTGGAGCTGTTGACACGCGACTGGTGAAATAAAAATGTCTAAACCAGTTCGGCCTTTAGTCACTCGATTTATAAGCTCTATGTGTGTCCTTCACTGAAGTCATGTTAAAAACAAGCAATGGCAAAATCAACAGTTTTGGCTCCAGTATTAGTATTAGAAACTTCTATTAGATGCCCAGGTACTCGCACCATTTTGCACCTGCCAGTTAATACCCTCACGGTAGCACCAGGAAAGTGTAATTCCCATGCCTAGTCAAAAGCCCAAACTGTTGGCATTGCCAATGCTTGATTGGGTATTGAGATAGCCAAGGTTTTAAAACCACCAATGTACGCCCTGGCTTATAATGGCCCGAGTAACCTAGATACCAATCTTTTACTCCCCAGCCAGGGGTGCTGCTAGGTCTAGAAAAGATCCAGGGCTACACTACTGTCTGGACTCAGGGCTAGCTAGCCTTATGCTTGAAGCCCCTGATCTTCTATCTGGGGCTACAACCTAAAGACCCAGGGCTATATCCCCTTCAGCCCCCCCTTAGCAACACCTCTGCCCCCGGCTCTACATCACATAGGAGCCCGCAGTACCTGGCCCCCGCTGCTCCTCCTGCACTATCAGTCATCAGTCAGCCTATCACTTATGTGTTTGTCAAAACTCTCCAAATAGAAGATGATTTGTTTTTAACAGAGCAAAGCAGGCCGGTGTCATGCAAACCTTAGCCTCAAGTGAGAAGTCTGCTCTAGTTATAGAGATCTGGCCTTTCAAATAAACCCCATGACGCTGCTTCTTAGTCTACATAGTTCTAAATCTACTCTCACGTTTTCATACATCTCAAAAACCCCCACATGTTTTTATGGTCATCTTTATCAGAGGGAATAGATACATTCAAAACAAATGACTACGGTGCACCCCCTCTCTCATAGGGTAATATCTTTTAGTGCTTTGTGGGATAACACATCGTATGTGTTGCTACAGACAATCACGGACAGTGACACAGGAACAACCCTCAGAGCATCATTCATATGTATTCACTTCCCTGTGCTCTGCAATGTTGGAGGCACATCTAACCTTATTTTACAGAATTAATATGTTGCCAGCTTTAACAGACCCCTTTGCTAGTATCCCCAAACTCCTGCCCAATAAATGGTAATACTTCTGCTTTAGTCTGATCTATATAGGCCAGGCCTTAAATGTTGAGACCATTTAAAAATAGCCGTAATTCCTTTCACCATCTTGGCAGCCTGATTGTCTATATGCTTCTTCAGATCAAGAGTCTGGGTGAATGGTTTCCCCAAGGATGAACCCACAGGCATCGGTTAAGTGCCAGTTCAGCAATTTCTTAGTTTAGAGTTCTTCTTTAGCGTTAATCAACTATTACCCAATTTAGAAGATATTGAAGATGTTGCAGTTAAAACGCACTGGCCCTCATTACGACCCTGGCGGAGAGGGTTTACGCCAGCGTAAATCATGGCGTACCCTTCCGCCTTACTACGAGTTCCCGTAGCGCCATGGAGCCTTTTTCGCCTGCTTTTTCCGGGCGGAAGAATCCATGGCGCTACGGGACCTTGATGTTAATTACGCCACAGTAATTTACGGTGGCGTAATTAACGCCTTCCCCACTCCCATTATGCCCTATGGGGCGAAAATGGGAATGGGGAAGGGCAAAATGGGGATTGGGGACTTACCGCCCCGCCAAGGTCGGAATGGGGCGGTAAGTCCGCCAACCCCCATGGCGGTGTTGGCAGCTTTGCGCCATGGTCCATGGTGCAAATTGCACCATGGATCTCCGCCAGGGTCGTAATGAGGGCCACTCAGACTTAAAGTGAGCATAGGAATACATTGGCCCTCATTACGACCCTGGCGGAGATCCATGGTGCAATTTGCACCATGGACCATGGCGCAAAGCTGCCAACACCGCCATGGGGGTTGGCGGACTTACCGCCCCATTCCGACCTTGGCGGGGCGGTAAGTCCCCAATCCCCATTTTGCCCTTCCCCATTCCCATTTTCGCCCCATAGGGCATAATGGGAGTGGGGAAGGCGTTAATTACGCCACCGTAAATTACGGTGGCGTAATTAACATCAAGGTCCCGTAGCGCCATGGATTTTTCCGCCCCGAAAAAGCAGGCGAAAAAGGCTCCATGGCGCTACGGGAACTCATAGTAAGGCGGAAGGGTACGCCATGATTTACGCTGGTGTAAACCCTCTCCGCCAGGGTCGTAATGAGGGCCATTGAGTTTTGCAGGGTATTAGGAGTTATTGCTAATGAAACACAATCATCGCCAAATGCAAAAACCAGAATGCTAATACCTTCTACAAAGAGAACAACCAGCTTTACATCACAAAATGCTAAATAAAGGGAATTAGTCAAAATGATTAATAAACACCATTGCCAAAGTGTACCCTGAAAGACTACTTTAGTTACATTAAAAGGTGCTGTCATAATACCATTAACATAATAAGTATCTTTCTTGGTACCCACACTTTGTTCAGAACAAGCCTTCGTTTGTCCCTAGTAATGGCAATAATGGTTATCCCCCTCCCTCCTCCACGACTATCATGAGCGGGACTTTAGATTCTATTAAAAACACAGAGGCAATTATTATGCATTACCCATTATCTACTCATACAGCAACAAAGACAAATATACTTCAAGAAAAAATGTTTATTTTTAACTTTAACCATTAACTAGAACCTGAAATTGAGCTAATAATGAGCTGTGCTCCTGACCACAGAAGAGCCAATGATTTAGGTCCCAGTACATAAAAGCCTGTGGGCCTCATCACGAGTCTGGCGGTAACCCTTAAATGCGGCGGTAGCGCTATTACCGGCGCATTTAAGGGTCCGCCAGATCATGGCCTTGGTGGATTTCTCCCCAGCTCTGAGCTGGGGGTAAATCCGCAGAAAATTTGCGCTCATACCGCCGGCGGGAAATCCGCTGCGGTATGAGCGCGAAAATTTCCCCATTGAGCCCAATGCGGAATGGGGCATTCCAAATCCGCCAAACCCGTGATCCGGCGCTAATAGCGCCGGTAGGTTTGGTGGTAGGGCAGATAGCGCCAGCACTATTAGCGCCGGCGTTACTGCCCAACTCGTGATGAGGCCCTGTGTTGTTATTCCTTCTTCCTCCTTTCGGAAATAACTTGAACATATCTTCTCAAACCAGGATCAAGAAGATGAACTACATCACCTCCTCGTATGAAGATCAAAGGGTGGATTCCATTTCATCTGCATCTCTCTAGCCTTGGTAACTTAGGGCCTCATTACACGGTAGGCGGCGGACCAAGGTGCTATTAGCACCTTGGTCCATGCCGGTAAATTACCGGCACCGCCTTGGCGGAAAGGGGAATTACCGCCCTACTCCAAGGTTGGTGGGGCGGTAATTCCCCCTTCCCCCATTGCCCTTCCCCATTCCCATTTTTGCCCCATAGGGCATAATGGGAATGGGGAAGGTGCTAATTACGGTACCGCAAATTTGCAGTGCCGTAATTAGCACCAAGGTCCCTTTGCGGGTTGGGTTTTAACGCCTGCAAAAAGCAGGCGTTAAATTCCCCAACCCGCAAAGGGACCTCGTAGTACGGCAGTAAGGGTTAACGGTCACCGTTAGTTACCATTAACGGTGACCGTTAACCCTTACCGCCGTCCGTGTAATGAGGCCCTTAGTGAAAAGAAAACAAACAGGGTGGCTGGGAGGCACCAATGATACTAGAATTCTTAATTATTTTAAATACTGTTTTATTGAAGAAAAGTAAACATGCATACATACACTGTGCACCCCATGAGCAGCACATATATAAGAATGCAAGTTCAGTTAATAAACAGATTCTGACGAACTTATCCTAATATAACAAAAACTAACAAAAGGAAGGCAAGGCATACATAGGTAAATGCGTTACTCAATCGTGGTGGGGTGGTCACAAAAGTATCCTAAAAACGAAATTAACCATCTAAATATTCTGGGAGCTATAGCAAGCAGTCGCCATCCACTGGGGAGGGGGGACACAACGCATTAGAGACTGCGCGTACAGCTCAAACACCTGCATTGCAAGTGTAACGTCTGAAGGCCACCTCCAATAGCCATCACAGGGGGTGGTCAGCCGTCCTGGGGAACATTGAAAGGCGCAAAGCGTTCCATGCTTCCATGTTCGTTGAAGATTCCTGAGCACCAGTACTCAAAGACCTGTACCAAGTCGCTGTTTCGTCCCTGCTCCATAAATCGAAGTCACTGGACCATTGGCTACACTGGGGGCCTGCAGTCAGAGTTTCCAGCACATCGCGATGCGCCTCTTTGCCAGAATACAGGCAAGGTCCATCATCTTAACCACATGTCTACATTTGTCAGGTCTGGGATATATCCCTAGCAGGCACTCATCTGGAGCCCACTGATAACATGTAACTCCAGCATTTCTACAGCTATGTTCTATCTTGTGCCAGAAGGTGCGTACCAAGAAGCCTTGCCAAAACATATGCAGGAGATCAGCGACATCAGCTTTACACCAGGGACAAGTCGATGTCACTCTTGGGTCAAATCTGGCTACTCTGCTAGGGGTCATGTAAGTACATTAGAGTACATTGAATTGTAACAGGCAAAAGAGTGCATTTCTTGAGACTCGTCTGACAAACAATAATGCATGATCCCATTGTTCTTCAACAAATTCACCACACAAATCCTTCTCCCGACGTGCTTTCAGTTGTATATCTCGGTTACTAACCCTGCTCAGCAAGCATTCATACAACCGTGAGATTAGGCATCCCCCGTCCTCAAGCTCATACATTACAGACAACAATGTTTCGGGTTCCGGTTATCCCTACCATGAATCCCAATTAGACCTGCCACCTTCACCAACCTCAGATATCTCAAAAACTGGGCCTTGGGCAGACCCTCTGTATGCTCTAAGTCACTTAGGTCCGGAAGGTGCCGCCTTTCATACAGGCCACCCATGTGGCCAATCCCAGCTCTTCCCATTTCCTTGACAACAAAAGCTCATTGTGACTCAGACATGTATCCATTGCCATGGGGGCCTGTGGTGATTAGGGATGTTTTACCTTCAGGACCTTCAGTGTTGTGTATCATATCAGTCTACCCAGTGTATTTAATAGCATATGCAGGGTAAGCCAGCTAGTTGGATCCCATAGTACCTCCTTGAGCCACACTAGACATATCATGGGTGCTATCAGTCTATATATAATCATATAACTGGTTATTTATAAAGTGCTTAATACCCAGAGGTTTATAAGTATGGAGCCCGGGATCAAACCTGTGCTGCTCCATGTCGTCTTGCTTCCAAGGCGAGCACTTTGCCCCTGACATATCTTCCCAAGACAGACTAGATTCCTTTGGGGGGTCATCTGACAACCAGTCAACTATTTATCAAAGCTGAGCAGCTAAATAATACGATTCCAGGCACAGCAGTTGCACAGTCCCATCCTGGTATCTCTTGGTCAAACTGTGCAGCAAAACTTTGCATCACCCACATCCCCACAGAATCCCCTGAGCCTAGTGACAGGTCACAAGAAAGCTTGCCCCTATGTAATAGTGAACATTGGTGAAGGCATAAAGTAGTCGCAGAAGTACAATCATTTTAACCATTGCTATTCATCCCATAAGTGAAAGTGGTAATGTGCTCCAAAAGGACATGGCCCTTTTCACTCCCTCTACCGACCTGAACGTGTTCACAGTGTGCATACTTTCCGGGTCATGCATTATAAGGATACCCAGGTATTTAAACGTGTTCAATTCCCATTTCAACCCTAGCTCTGGCAGGTCTCTGACATCAAATTTCCGCAATGCAGCCTAAGGAAAAAGGCACAATTTATGTCTATTAAAACAGATACCAGATAGTTTGTCAAACTCATCTAACACTTCCAACATGATGGGCAAATTATGATCTGTTTTACATAGGTATAATAGAACGCCATCCGCATACAGCTATATAAGATGTTTGGAGTCCCCAACCATTACCAGAGACTGAGTATTCTTGTCTCAGGTACACCGCTATAGGTTCCAGGGCTAGAATTTACAGCATAGGTGATAGTGGTCACCCCTGTTGAGTCTCCTACTGTATGTCCCATACTTCCAATATATGCCTCGTCGTTTTAACCCTGGCAACCAGCCTTGCATATAACAATGTCACCCAGCATATGAGCTCCTCCCGAATCCCCTCAATGTCCGTAAATCAATTCCCAGTAGACATAGTCAAAGGCCTTTAAAGAATCCAACAATGCCACTTCATACGGCATCTCTAGAAAATTGGTCTGGTCTATTATATGTTGTAGGCGGTGCAGGTTCAGAGCAGTGCTCCGACCATGCACAAAGCCTGACTGATCTTCATGAATCAAATTACGAATTACTGTGCATAAATGTCTAGCCAACAGTGCTGTCTGTAACTTAATATCTTGGTTCAACATGGCAGATTTCAACTCCTCCAGAAGAACTGGGGTGTCATGACTATACAGGCAGCTGTAAAACCAGCTAAAGGCTTTATTTATCGCTTTCTGCCACTGCCACTGAGCCCCGCATTCATCCTGTATTAATTTAATTGGGTGTCTAGGACATTCAGTTCAAGATAGCAATGCTAGCAACCTCCCCAATTTGCCCCCTTCCACATGTGTCCGAGACATGTTCACTGAGTAGTCAAATTTACGCAGTCTCTCCCATGCCTCCGTGCATTGAATCCTTAACTTCATGTGGTCTGATTCCGCAAAGAGGGGGTATCAATAATGTCCTCCTCATCAATGCGGATCTGATCTTCCAATGAGTTCAGAGTGTCTTGCAAATGTCATCAAGTTCCTCCTGTCCTAGTGATAACCTCCCCCCTGACTACCACCTTTAAGGCCTCCGAGACCATAGACAAGCCACCAACACTACCCACTTTAGTCTCCATAAAGTTTATCCTTGAAAAGGTCATCTCGTAGTGCCTTAGCAATTGGCACATCGGCACTGGAGGCCATGGCCCTTATTGTCCCAGCAGATCAATAATGGAGAGTGGTCCGAGATCGAGCATCCCAGGTATTACGACCCCTAAAAACCTGCCAAGTGCTCAGCATCAACAAAAAAAATAATCAAGCTTAGTGTATAGCACATGTGGGGCTGAATAATAGGAATATCCTCTTCATGTTGTGGCCTCCATATAACCAACAGCGCCAACTCAGTAAAGGCTGTGTTTAGAGCTACAGAATCATCAGGTGAGGGCTCACTGTGAACAGGGATGGATCTATCCATAACAGGGTCTCAGATGCAATTAAAGCCCCCATCCCGAAGAAATAGGGCATTCCTACAAGAGGCTAGTTGCCCACCCAAAAGTCTGAGCTACGCAGCTATCTTGTGATTGGGAAAGTAAGAATTCACAATATAGATGTCTTGGAGTTCTATATGACCATGTACTGTCACCCATATACCTTCAGCATGCGTTCTCACATCCAGTAGGCGGAAAGGGGCCGCTGCATCTATCCATATCAGTACACCCCAAGCAAACTTTGAGTAGGTAGAGCCATAACCAGAACACCTCATCTAGCAATCACCTTGTTTTGATCTTTGGGGAGTAAGTGGGTTTCCTGCAACAGGGCAATGGACACTTTCTTGTTGGTTTGTTTGTTTGTTTGTTTATTATTTATAATGCGCGCCAGACCCAGGGGTAACAGGGCGCAACAGTTACAGGATAATGCAAAGCTTAGTTACAGGGAGACAAGCATGTGATACATAAATTACAGAGCAGGATAAGTTGCTATTTACAGATATTATGGGCATTATATACAAGAATGTAATAGTCCCCGCAGGGTAACATATGTTGAGTCGCGAAAGTGCAATATAAATTCTTACAATGGCACAAATATTTACAACGGTTATGCGCTGAGAGCACCCGGTAGGGGTTGTGAATAGGGGTGGGCATTGGTAACAGTTCAGTGGACGTCATGTGATTTAGGGCCTCATTACACGGTAGGCGGTAAGGGTTTACCGGTACCGGTATTTTACCGGTACCGGTAAATCCTTACTGCCTTACTACAAGGTCCCTTTGCAGGTTGGAGAATTTAACGCTTGCAAAAAGCAGGCGTTAAATTCTCCAACCCGCAAAGGGACCAGGGAGCTAATTACGGTACCGCAATTTGCGGTGCCGTAATTAGCACCTTCCCCATTCCCATTATGCCCTATGGGGCAAAAATGGGAATGGGGAAGGGCCATGGGGGAAGGGGGAATTACCGCCCCACCAACCTTGGAATAGGGCGGTAATTCCCCTTTTCACCAAGGCGGTGCCAGTATTTTACCGGCATGGACCAAGGTGCTAATAGCACCTTGGTCCACTGCCATCCGTGTAATGAGGCCCTTAGTAGTCGTTGGCTTTCAACCATAGGATGGTATTGGTTCTGAAGTTGAGATAGGGTTGGTCTATTCTCAGTGTGGGAGGCAGGGAGTTCCAAAGTTTCGCCGCTTTAACGGGGAAACTATGACCGCCGATCGTGGTAAATTTGAATGTAGGGATGGACAAACTGTCCCTGTTTGCTGATCTGGTGGGTCTAATGGATGTCTGTTTGTGGACTCTCTCGGAAAGATAGATAGGGGCGGCGTTGTTGAGAGATTTATGGATGAGTGACAAGGTTTTTAGAAGGATTTTGTCATTGGTTCGGAGCCAATTATTCTGTCGTCTATTCTCAGAAATGTGGTTTCTTTTGGAGATGCCTAGTGCTGCTCTAAGGGCATTGTTTTGTAGAGTTTGAACTTTTCTAATGATGGATTTCTTGGAACCTATGTACAGGGATTGCAGTAATCCAGGCGGGACTTTCTTCCTGAGCAAAGAGGAGAGTGCTCTGTTTCTGTGCACATAGGAGCCCAAGCCCCTTATGTTCCATGTTAATACCTTAATCTGCGACATCGTAAGGGCTAAACAAAGGGTTCAGTCGCCTCCCCTGGTACCACCGAACAAACCACCGAACAATTCTCATTGACCAACCGGCCCCAGCCCCCAGCAGAACAGACCTTCCAGTTGACAACTTGACTTCTGGATAAACTCCCCATGCTTCCAGTAACAACTTCAACCTCCCGTCCCTGAGTGGATTCGAATATGCCAGCCTTAACGAATGAAGAAAGAAGAAATTACACATACTACAAAATCAACTCTTTGCCCAAAACATTATGGCTTTAACTAGCCCCAATAGCTAACAGCTGTTCAGGTCCAACCGCTCCGACCATGTTGAGCATTACCATAGGGGTAGCAGGCTTGGGTACCAGCAACACGCAGCAGCTACCCCTTGTGGCCATGGTCCTCCCCATGAAAGTATGTGACCCATTGAGCCGTGGTGTTCTCTTGAAGTAAATATGTGTTTAACAAGAGCCACAGTGAGCATGGGAAGTCAAGGGGTTACCCCTTTGTTCTCTGGTACATCTTCTCCTCCTCCATCTACCATGCTGTTATGATCCATCCACATATTGACCGCTTCTGGACTCTCGAAAAAAAGTGACTTCCCCTTGTCCAGCACTTTTAATCTAGCAGGGTAAATAAGCATGTAGTTGATTCCCAAACGTTAGAGCCTGTCTTTGGTAGGGACAAACAAATTCCCTCTGCGCTGTACCAGTGGTGTGTAGTCAGGGTACATAGAGATTTTAGCACAGCCCCTGTGTACAGTGCCCCGTCTCTGGAAAATTGCAGGATTACTTCTCTGTCTTTATAATTCAGTACCGTGGTGATGACAGGTCAGGGATAAGAACCTGGTGGAGTCTTCTTCTGGAGCGATCAGTGGGCCCTTTCAATGGTGAAATCCTTAGACAGCTTCCCGGGGCCCATCTCCTATTCTCAATATAGGAGGTGGGGTTTGAGCCTTCAATGTCCTCAGGTAGGCCGAGCACTCAAATATTATTTATGCGTGACCTCCATGTCCTCAACACATAGCTCTAAGGCCGCGCTTTTGGCCTCCAGTACCTTCATCCTAGACCCTAGAACAGACGTGGTGGCAGCCATTTCTTGTAGTGACGACTCGTTCACTGTGACTCTTTCAGTAAGGGATCGGATATCTTGACGAAAAAGCTGTACATCTGTTTTTACCTCTCCAATTTTAGGTTCTAGGGTGGAGCGCAGGGCTGCGATAGCCGCCAAAACCTTATCTTCTTGGGACTCATTTTGCGCCAATGCCCCCACTGGATTGCATCGACTCACTGGTCAGTGTGGGTTCAAGTTTTTTTCCAGATCCAGTAAAGGAATCCATGATTGTTCCCTTTCCCTTCTGCTTAGGGGGTGACATATTTGCACAGCCATTAATATGCCTTCCAGCAGGCGCAGCGTAGCAACAGATTATATAGGTGGGTGGGCCCAGGAATCTAAAGGGCACAGTCTGATCTCAGATGGTGGATTGCTGCAACCGGAGGACAGCACAAAAGGGAATTCACATGAATTGTCACTGAACAGAAAGCACCTGTAGGGAGAGGCAGGACTCATATGTTTCATGGAGCCGAGCGAGGAACAGGCAGCACTATGAATCCACCCAAAGCATTCAAGCAACCTATGGGACCAATCATGCAGTCAACAAGGGACGATCTTGGGTGGATCACATGCAGTACTGAATGTGTGGGGGGATTCAAAGTTGGCCAGTGATGTCAGCTGCGAGCCGGGACAACCCACCCAGGCAATGAACCCTGTTGCTGTGTTCTGTTGTGGCGGGCAGGAGGAGCCCGACCCTCCATCTTAGTCACCCACCATCCGCAAACGGGAGGGGAACACCATCCCAGCTGCAGGCCACACAGCACTTGCCGGCTCAGTTTCTGATTGCGACAGGTGGTGGTCTCACCACCGGGTCCCGACAGGCGATCTGGTCCACCAATCGCAAAGGGCAGCCCAAATGCCTGTGCGCCCGGCTAGTCCCAAACCATCTGGTCACCCCAGAGGACAAGTAGAGGGTGCTGGGGGCCTCTGCCACACAGCCAATGTCCCAGGGTACCCACACCGGTCCACCAAGGAGGTCCAGCTCCTCTGTCCAGGACAGCGGTCTCCCCAGGCAAGCGAGCCAGGCAGTGGGGCATATTTTTTCACTGCCGGTGAGGATCGCAGAGAGTCCTGAGGCGTCCACCTAGGTCTCACTAGTAATCTCAAGCTGTCTTCGTGAACAATCAGCACATGGGTGCATCGCAATTCAATGGGCTGAGAGCCTCCCCATCCGCTGACTCACACTTTCACCATCTTGGATCTTTGGAGAGCGCTGGGGCTGCACTAATGTCATGGCAGCTCTGGCACAAAATCACACCAGAGAAACTGCACCAAAGACACTGCAGGATGCAGGAACAGCTGCAAGAAGGCCGATGTGTTTATAGATGTGAAACACCGCAGGCAGGATCAAAGAAAGGATCATCCAGGGAGCTCAAGTCAGGCACGTCCTCAATGCATGGACTTTTGCACGCCCCTACTAGAATTCTTATTATCTTGATATCTCAACATGTGACAATACGTAATTAAGCAACATGGCAATCCTTCATAAAGCCCATGGGGAATCTTGAAAGCAGAAACATCTTGAGAACTTTAGCTTATTAAAGTAGGAGAATTACGGGTAGTACCAACCATCAGTATGACTTATTTCACTATTTCCAGTGAAAAAATGATTGCATGCAGTTTCCAATACTAATAACTATTGTGGTAAAAACCTGGATAAATCTCCACTTAATTAGGTCGATCTGAAAGACCAGTGAACTAAAATTGCGACATTGTGCAAAGAAAGATATGGGACCCCCTTTACTGAGAATGAACACAGCCAAATATCCTGTTCTCTGGGACGGTGCCCACTTGGGAGCGTCTACAACCACAATTTAGTTCACTGTACCTTTCACAGAGGGGAAATAGCCATTTGAATATCATTCTGGTCTCACGCACTTGAGATATCCAGCACCGAAATGCTAGGCAGTTCTCCTCTGAACAAGAGTGCCAACAACAACTCTAGACACATGTTTCGGCCTAGTTGAGCCTTCTCAGTGAGGTGAGCTGTGCCTCCCTAAGCACAATGAGCAAGGGGTCCATGCACGTTTTGAGCAATACTGGAAGTTATGTCACCTAATGGGAGAATCTAGAATTTGACACAACAAGAACTTGTTTGAGATCTATCTATCCCCAGACAAAAGTTATTATCTCTTAAACTGATGTTTTAGCCAATACACCCTCCTGCCCATCCACAAAGCAAAATCCACAGAAACGATGCATATAGAGGAATAGGGATGTGAGTTTGGACCTCTCACTGAACACCTACAGAATAGCCAGAGGAGACGACCAAAGAAGAGTTACTAGACTATATAAGCCCATTTTCATTATCCAAGCTTTTGAGAATGGGAAGGGAGAAGAACAGAAACACAGTAGACTTAATATCTGCAGAGGACCTAAAAGCTACCATTGACTCATGCAATCCACCAGGTTTTCTTGAGGATCTATGTCCACACAATCTTTACAAATCAATCATGAAATCTCCAGACTTGGTGCCCATCTTCCTTTCTCTCCTCAATTACGCCATCAGCACTGGAAATGTCTCAGCTCAGTTGAAATCTGCATAGATCAGACATTTGCTCAAAAAGCCCACAGCAGCCCCAAACACGCCTTTCATCTGGAAAATGTCATATATATACTCAATCAGGGGACTTCTTCAAAACAACCCAACTCCTGAATGAAGCACAGTGTGGATTTAGACCTTCTAGGAGTATATTATCAGCTTTGTGCTCTACCTGGGAGACACTTAAAAGCAATGCACTCATCCTGCTGGATATCCAGCTGCCTTTAACACCATCAGTCACAAGATCCTCCTAAAAAGACTGGTACTAAAAAATCAGCTCTACATTAGATCACCTCATTCCTCATGTGTAAAACTGAAACAACAATCTTGGGCCTCTACAATTCCCTGCCTCACCCACTTACTTGCAAGGTACCCCAAGGATCCACACTCTCACCTCTACTCTTCAACATCTAGAAGACACCCCTACTAGACATTAATGATAAATCTGGTATCTCCTGGTACAACTACGCGGAAGGCACACAAATAATCTCCAAATGTGTAAACCATCCATCACCAAATGCCCGAGACCTTAAATATTGCACAGGTGGACGCATGGATGACAGCAAGTAGACTAAAACTCAACCCTAGCAAAACAGAACTGATGCACTATAATCCTACATGTTACAACTGAACAACAATCCCTTGACTTGATGAGATGGGTTCCAGCTCAATCCCACCGACCACAGTAGGACAACTTGGAATGAAAATGGGAAACACCCCATGCTTCATCCACAGTCCAAAGCCATCATCAGAAGCTGTTTCTCCCAGCTGTGCATGCTACACTGCATCTTACCATACTTAACATTCACAGACAGGGCCCTGCCATATTTTCTCTAATATTTTTCAAACTAGACTATGCAAACAGCCTCTATCTCGGACTCCCACACTACGTAATGAGTAATCTTCAAAGAGTTCAAAATGCAGTGGCAAAACTACTTCTCAGAATTAATTGAATTGAACATATCACAACCGCATGACATACCCTCCACTGGTTTCCGATAATAAAAGAGTTAGGGCTTCATCACGAGTTGGGCGGTAACGCTGGCGGTATTACCGCCGGCGGTATTAGCCCTACCGCCAAACCCCCAGCGCTATTAACGCCGGATCACGGATTTGGCGGTAATGGAATTCCCCATTTCCCACTGAGCCCATTCGGGAATGCCCCATTCCCCATTGGGCTCAATGGGGAATTTTCACGCTCTTACTGCCGGCGGATTTCCCGCCGGCGGTAATAGCGCACATTTTCAGCGGATTTCCCCCCAGCTCAGAGCTGGGGAGAAATACGCCGAAGCCCTGATTTGTCTGACCCTTAAATCCGGCGGTAACAGTGCGACCGCCGGATTTAAGGGTTACCGCCAAACTCGTGATGAGGCCCTTAATCTCAAAACCTTGTGAATTGCCCATCGTTCATACCAAGCAGGCGCATCTGCTTCCTTCAGAAGTAAGATTCAACACTACACTCCTTCCAGAACACTTAAGGCCAGCAATGCGGCACTAGTACTAGTCCCCAACTTCAACACGAAACGGCAAGGAGGATCCTCTTTTTCAATTCTGGCCACAAATCTGTGGAACACCCTACCAAAACCTCAAAAAATCTGGAGAACCACCTGAATATCAGGAAACAGCTCAAGATTTAGCTTTTCAACCTGCCACTTCAAAAGAAATGAAAAATAATACTAACTGACTAAAAACGGTTCACCAGAAATTTGGGTAAATTTTACGACAATAATTTTGAAAAAACGCTTGGCAGTACCATCTACGGGAAACCAATCTGACTCATGCAACCTCTTCCACTTCACACTGGTCTCCACCTTTAATCTCAGTGAAATCTACCACCAATAGCTAGGAAATGACAACACCCTTACCACCTTCTTCGTCCCCCCTCACCTCTCAATTAACTCCTCACTACTAAAATCTTGCATCCTTGCACCTCCCACACTCCTACAGATGATCTCCTAGGTTTAGTGTACTTAACATATTCAGACCCTATCCATCTTCTTTCAACAACCACGCTGTTAATTTTTGCACTCCACAAACCAGAGACTGGCCATATGGCTGACCTGGCCGGTCGGTACCAACCACAAACAATTTAGATATTTTCATATCAACACACAATTAACGGGTTCTTCCGACCTGCACCCATCAACGCCAAAGGTTTCTGCATCTGCTTTCCCGCTATCCGACTAACACACCCTGCCCTCCTTTCGTACAGATGCATGTGCAGCGAGACCAACATTATTGGTAGAAAGGCGCTATATAAGACCACTTTACTTTACTTACTTTACTTAACGATCTGTACAACACAAATGGAAGCATACAGCAGGGCACTGCCTAGATCAAAGCAAGAGGCGCCACATCGTTTTGCGTCTCCTTATCATAACACGGCCCAAGGCAATCTAAAAAGTTTGACACAATCCCCTCCCCCACAGGAACTGGCTACTGTGTTATACGGAGGAACACATTAAAGAAATTGTTAAGGAAAGGGAAATTTAAGCTTTATACCCATCAAAATATCACCCCCCTCCTGAACCCCTCCCCAAAAGAAATCAGGCAAGTCTGCTGCCCTATTCATTCAGGTAGAGAAATTGTTCCTTTGAGTGTGGATGCCATTATTGGCTACGGAGGGGTTACATCCACTTGCATAAGATGCAACGCAAAACCGAAGAGGAGAACCCAGGCCGGTGAGACAGTGGTCTGAACAACAGCTATAGGGAACATTCTTCCAAAAAGGGATATTATAATGGTCTCCCCTGGGAAAGAGGTAAACAAAATGGTTGGCTATAGAGCAATAGTTAATAGGGTGTTAAAATTGGAAGGACATTCATGGACGAGGAAAGTTAAACCAGTAGGGGGCAAGCATTGATAATATGGATTGTTGTTAGACATTCGGGCCATCCTCATTGTCCAAGCTAGGCCCGTTGTATCTTAGTTTTTGTCTTAGTGAAGTTACGATAGTTCCTTTGAAAAAGGTTAAAACCCTATGGGTTGTGTTAGATCAGCAGTTATGAATAAAAGCCCATGTGGGAAGCTTGGTCTCTGCCGCAGCTTTTCACATAAAATTGATTGCCCATCTTAGACCTTTTATTAATCAAACTAACGCCAAAACCATCGCTTGTGCGATTATAGGAGCCAAAATTGACTACTGCTGGAGTCTTCTGGTGGGCGTAAACAAGACAGAAATGAACAGACTTCAAGTAGTTCAGAATGGTGCTGTCCGTGTCATGACATGGCTTAAACGCTGTGATCACATATCTTTTGCTTGAAGGGGTTTGCACTGCCTCCCAGTGGAGGCCCGAGTGCAATATAGACTACTGGTGATCACCTTCAAATACATCCAAGGCACTATGCCCAGGTATTTGAGGCAACTCACCACGGATAAAATCCTAGGTCGTGTCTTTAGATCCAGCAATAAGAAACTCTTGAGCATCCCCAGATGCAGGACCTGAAGGGCCGAAAAAGGAGCCTTTTATCTCGCTGCTCCCACGGCTTGCAATAATCCTCATCTGGATCTCAGAGCTCAACCTAAACTAGAGTCCTTCAACAAGAACCTGAAACCCTGGTTATTTAGGTCATCGACCCTGACCGCTCACAATTCTTGGATTTTGCTTTGGTTCCATCTTGAGACCTTTGCCTTGCCTTCTGTGTCTGTCAGTGCTCTAATGCCCAAAGGTCCATGGCTGCTCTATACAAGTGTTTTAAGTAAAGTGAAAGAAGAAGGGGAGCCCCTCTTCAAGAGGCTAGAGGAGGTTATCACCTCCTCATCCTTATGTCTAATGTTGTGAATCAATATAGGGAAATTGGGAAACTACTGGTCACATTTATAACAATCGAAAGAACATGTACATTTCTTAACACCCATTTCACATAGGTAGTAGTCCCCTGAACATTCTAAATGGCAGAAACAACATGTAGGAAGAATGGAAGAAGGAGGGGCGGCAACAAAAAACGTGGCCACATGTCTCCTTTACAGTATCTCTGCACGCCCTAAAGGTCAAAGCGTTTACCTGTAACATCATCAGTAAACAACAAACTGTACACTTGAGCATGTGCAAATGTGTGTGGAATGATAGGCGTGCGCTCGATGGGGAAACCAAATGCCCCTGTGAACACAGCTAAGGATGCCAATGCTCATAGCTGCGTTTTGTTTGAACACCATATGCAGAACATCCTCACATTATAGATAACGCTGTATTTTAAGGGACTGTGGATATCTGCTACGAAGGGGAAGTGTATCACGATAACAAAGATATCTCTGCCTCTAAGTAGTTGTAATTTGTAATTTTGTAATTGTTTATTTATAAGGTGCTAAATACCAGGAGGTTTCTAAGTGCAGACCTGGGGATCTAACCTGTGCTGCTCTGTGTCGTCTTGCTTCCAAGGCAAGCGCATTGTCCCTGAGAGATCCTCTCGATACTTCTTGGGAGGATGCATCTTTCTGCTGAGAAGGCAGAATGTGCAACATGACCACAAAAGGTACCCTTATACTTTTAAGGAGTGTTACCCTAAATATGTAGCAGGTAAAGTGTGCACAGTGGGCAAAAGCATAACTATAACCATAAACATACTACTGCAGCATTAGCTAAAAACATATCTGCCGAGCACACAGTTCATGTACCAGAATCATAAACAAGCCAGTGTTACTTTACATGAAGTCATATCTCTCGAACAGGCAAAGAGTGCACCAAAATCATGAACATGGCAGTGCTCCTTTATGTAAAATCGGTTCTATGTTCTTAGATCGCCAGTTTTTGTTTTTTTTTTCCGCTGGGGGTTTTGTGCTGAATAATTCTGGCAGACAAAACTCATCAAAATGTTTTAAAAATATTATTTGTGGGGGGTTCTCCCCAGTCCCCCTTCCCTCGGATCTAGTCCCTACTCCCCACAACCCCTGTCGCGTATATCCCCTTACCCACCCTCCCCCAAATTTTCCTATGAATTGTTTCAGCTGAACATTTTTGGCAAAAAACTGGTGATGTAACAACGTCTTACCATAAAATTAGATCAGGTAACAGCCCATTGGTAGAGTGGAAACGCCAGTCATACATATGAAGTTTAAGGCAATTGGCATCAATTTGATCAACTAGGAATATAGGTACAGGGATGCACAAAGCTACATCTTCATTTATATCAGAAAGGCTGTCCTATGCACCAAGCTGTAATATTCCCCTTCTGTGAGAGTTTGCTTTGATTACTGCATTATTTTCCCTAAGGGCTGCTACTATAGCAATTAATCTATGCAAAAGATTCTCCTTTTAACCACCAAACGGGGTAATAGCAATCCAAAAGCACACCACCTTTCCCATCAGGTAGAGGCTGTCTCACGACTTGTGACCATGTTTAGTTCGGAATGTAAACACAATGACCAAACTCCCTCCCTAGCATGAGTGGAGGTTTAGATTCTATTACAAAACACAGAGTTAAGTACTGTCCCAATCCAAAATGGATGCTGAGTGAGAGGAACCCCACAGCCAATCAGTCACAGCTTCAGAGTACAAACCCACTCCAGCTAGCTCTTCATCCCCTTCAGTATCTATGAGAAACATCCAGACAACCAAAACAGTCTCAAAATTTGGAAGGCAACCCATCCAGTTAAGGAGCTCCATGAAAACCCCTGGACACCTTCTACCAGCTATGGCTGAGTCACAAACTATCTCCAGTCATCAAATAAAATCTGCAACAAAGAAAAAGAGAAACAATGAAGGAGCGTGGGAGGGATAAATAATACTTGCCTTAGCGTCTTTTAATAGAATCTAAACCTCCACTCACACTAGTGGCCATTCTGTAAGTCCAGAATCTTCAGATTGTGAAAGTTGAAAGACCTTGCAAACCATCATCTGCCACATGTTGAACCCACTTATGATAGAATGTCTTAAAAGTAGATTCCTTAGACCAATCAGCTGCATGAAGGATCCCCACCAATCTACTTCCTAAAAGCATTGACTTAGCTGCCACTGCCCCCACAATAGAATGAGCCACAAAGATGGAAACACACACTCCCGCCTCTTTCATGATCCATCTCACCCAGGGAGCCAAGGTGGCATAGGGCAATGCCCAATAAGGTTTTCTGGAGGAAATAAGCAGCCAGCTGAGAGGTAGAGGAGGGCATAACACACTCGTCTTGTGATTATAACATTGTAAACAATGTACCACACATAGTTTGTGATCCTCTGGGAACAAGGGATAAGAAACCGAGGTAGTCATGCATGTATTCTGCGGTAGATACAAATCTTTACCTCGTCCAGAGTGTACACTTTATTATACACATGCAAAGCTTTAACATCAGTCACTCTCCTAATGCAAATGTGTGTCATAGTAACATTGTTAATTATTCTGACAGTTGCTGTAAAGACAACCCCCCATAGGATGGCCATGACTGAAACAAATGTAAGACCATATTAAGAACCAAAAACACAGAATGCTGAGGTGTAGGAAGAATCTTGGTGCATATAATACGCAACGTTTTCTAGCAACCGGTTCACCCTCAACCAAAATGTGTCTTGCCAATGTGACTGATCAAATTATTAATGGTTCTGTTTGCCTTTGCTTACTTAAACTAGGAGACCAGGATGTTAACCACTTCTACAGGAGGGGCAGAAATGGGATACACCCATCCATGTACAACGTGACTCAGCAAGACCATAGTGCCAAGTTGGAAGATCAAGTGGATCTGGACCAAGATTCCTCAATGACTTGGAAAACGTCTCCCAAAAGGACGGTGAAGACCAGGACTCACAGAAATTGTCCCTGCCTTGAGAGAGAAAGTTGATTCTGTAAGATTAACTTGTGACAACCTTCTCCCACATCTGTCACAAGAGGAGGGAATGATAGGTGGATCTTGTTGATCTCTTCTGCTAGTGCTAGAAGGGCCAGTAGCCATACTTGAGAAGGCCAAAACGGATTGAGAGAACCAGAGACACATGTTGCCTGCACACCTGAATTAAGACTCTTGTTATCATTGAAAAGGATGGAAACACATAACCATAAAGTCGTGTCCAGTCCTGTTGCAACACATGCACCGCCGGAGCCTACCTGTAGGGACGTCAACTACAGATCTGAGGTATCCTTTAATTGAGGCAAGCGGCAAACAGGTCTGTGTCTAGTGGGCTTCAAAGGATAGCGATTAGAGTGAAAAGCTCACTGCCCAGCCCTCAGGCGCTTTTGTCTTGCAGGTAACTGGAATTCCAGTCCACCACAACCGTAATGACAAACCCTAGAAGATACCCTGCCTTTAAAGTTGTTCCCTTGTTGAGCCTTTGGACTTCAGAGACATTGTCAATTTTCAGTGAAATGCAACAATTCACCTTGTCTTTTTGTAGGCTCTTTGCAGTGAAAGAGCCTGCGAAAAGGTCTAAAGAGTTTAAAGGTAGAAACCTCTTTCTAATTATCACTTTTCTCCCACAGAACCCTCTTCTGTCTGAGCTCCCCAACTGTTCATACTTGCATCGGATTCTAACACAATATCGGAAAAGAGCCTGAAGATGCCTCTTCCATCCCTTGCCTCCATGTGCGTAAGCCACAATTCCAACTCCTCTGTTGTGTTGTGTGACAACCACACTCTCTAAGAATAAGGCCATCTTTTTTGGAGGTGCCTTGCCTTAAATCTCTGCAGAGCTCTGTTATGTAATGGAGCAGGGAAAATTGCCTGAATGGAGGCTCACAACATCCCTATTACATGAGCCAGGAGCCTGAGAGAGAGAAAACCCTTCTGTAGGATGGACTTTATATGGTGTTGAACCCCCAGCATTCTCTTCTTTGGAAGCCACAGAAGACACTGCCGATCATTTTTAACAAAGCGCAGAATTTGAATGCATTGGGTACGATCAAGAACCAATTTCTCCAGATTCATCACCAACACCGGATCTTGCAGAAGGATCACCATCATTCTCTGATAGTATAAGAGCAGATTGGAATCCTGAAGCAACAGAAGCATATTGTCGAACTATATTATTATCCACACTCCCCTTGCTCTAAGAAATGCCATCACTGGGCGGAACAGCTTTGTGCAGCACCAGGGGGTTGAAGGTAGGCTAATCGGGGGAGAGGCAACGCTGCCACAGAACTTGAAGGTACTCCTGACAGGAAGGTTGAATCGGAATGACCAGGTAAGCATGTTTTAAATCTCCCTTGCACATCCAATCCCATTTAACAAGGGAGTCTCTCAACAAATGAATGCCATTCCATTTTGAAATGACAATAGACTGAGGGCCTTTAGGTTGATAACCTGAAAGAAAGCTCCATCCAGCTTTGGAACCAGAATAATGGAACTTCGAAAAGGGGATGCTATATATGAGGCTGTGAATGCTGCCCATTTGTGAAATTTGTTCTTGAACCTCTTTGTGCACCATTTTTGCTTCTCTGCACTGAACACCAATGGGACCATTTTTTGCTTCTCTGCACTGAACACCAATGGGAGTAGAGGAACCAGCTGACAGGGATGAAAACAAAACTAATTGTGGCAACCTGCCACCGTTGCTGCACACATGCATCTGATGTCAGGGCGAACCAGCTCTGAACAAAAAGAGCGAGCCTGCCCCCCCAGATTTTCCTGGGGAAAAAAGATTTAAATGTGTAATGCGTACCTGACAATGGACAAGAGCATCCCAATCCTCTGCTTGAGTGCCCTCTCTATTGGTTCCCTCGCTGAGGGAAGAAGGTCTCCTACGTGCTTCTGCACGAGAAAAATCCTGTACACACCCCTCTGGATGTAAACTGTGAGGAGCGAGAAGGGTCCTGGAAGGGGTGGGTAATAGAGCATGCCCTTGCTCTTCCAGCACTGAAATAAAACACTTAGGCAAAGACCTTTCTGATACTAGTCCGGGCTTTGTCCAGTGATGTGTTCTTGTGCTCAAAGGATGACAAATCCTTAACAAATCTGTCAACAAATAGAAAACCTTCTGCTTTAAACCCCACCACTGCAGAGGCCATACCTACCAGTTTGGAGGCCAGGTACCTTACGTGTCTCAGTGGACAAATACGTTTTAGCGTTTCCATGCAGGCATACACAACATTGGATCCATCCCCTCAGGATTGTGACATCTTGGGTAGACCCATTAACCACCCTCCCCTCAAGCCCTTAAAACATTTGCATAAGTGGCCCCAAGACGTCCAACAGTCTATCTTGACAGGACTGTTGTGTCTTGTTTATCCCCTTCTTGGGTTCCTTCCCTTTCTTGGAAAGTAAAACCAACATAGATTGGTCTCTCTCTGATGTTTGTGCCACTTTGTCAGAGAAGTTGGGTCTAGGACAATCGGACCGCAATTTACTACGCGTATCCTTCCCCATGACTTCCCTGACCCAATGCTTCATAAATGCACCTACATCCAGAGATGGACACCAATCTGCTGAGTGCAGATGTTTTATAGCTGAGCAATCAAAGAAGGGTTTGCCTAAAACATCCCTAAGAACAATACGCTAGGGGTGCATTTTGGTACTAAAGTTGTTTCGTCTTTTTATTGATGGTGTCATCCATAAACTTACAAGCTTGTGTTCAGACGCGCTTACCCTGGTGGGTGAAAAATAGTGTCTCTTGTTTTTCACTGGTGATTTATTTTGTTAACCCCAGCTAGTTTAAAACTCCAATATGTAGCTTTTGTTGAATTTTGAAATAGCAATTGCCTTCCGATTAAATAGCAAGAAACTAGAACGATCGCCCCTAGGAGATGCAGGAATAAGAAGAAAGTGAGGATTGATGTAATGATGAATGGTGAAAGAATTGAGCAGGTGGAGGAATATTATTATTTGGGGTTGAGGGTGAAAGATATCTGCAGTTGGGCTGCACAACTGGTAAAGACGGAGGTGATTATTGCCAGATATAGTAGGGCAATTGCACAATACACATGGGAGCAGGGAAATGGAGAAGCTAAGGTTTCCCTGGAAGCTTATAGCCTACAAGTCGGAAAAGCGGCTTTGTATGGAGCTGAATTATGGGGTGGGGGCGGGGAAATGTGCAGCATCCTTGCAGTAACAGAAAATACATTTGTGAAGAAAATCCTAGGTCAACCATGAATGCTCCAAACGTGCCTGTGTTTTATAGACAAACTCAAACCTGTTTATTATTGGGTGAGAATTTGGACCTCACCAGGGTTGGCAAGAGAAGCCTTGGAGGATGTATTGGCACAGGAGGTAGGGCGCGCCTTAGCCTAGTTTGCACATGTTTAATCAGTGCTCTCTAGCCTAGGGTTGTGTGAGTACTGGGGTGCACCGAATTCTATGGCGAAGAGTGCTAAGCACTCGATTAAAAATGCAGCACACACAAAATGGGAGGATGAACTTCTGGAACAAGGAAGAGGCTCAGATGGGCTTGAAAGATACTGGGAAGCCAAACAGACCCTAGACTATGAGGACTATCTGGATAAAGTTCAACCAAAGCATATGAGAACTCTATATATGAAATTATGTATGGGCATTCTCCCTGTGGCAACATTTTGCCAGAGGTGGCAGGGTGACGTTTCAGATAAATACCCATTTTGCACAGGAACAATTGAGAATGTTGTACAATTTAAGATCATGTGCCCAGGATATTTAAATGTATGGAAGAAGTACCTGAAACCTTTCTTTTTCACTAGAGCAGTTAGAACCACCCAACATGCTATGATTCTATGCTACTCGCCCATTGATCAACCGGCAGTCCATTAAGTGGCAAACTATCTTGCTAGGGCATGGCCAAGAAGAAAGAGCATAGTTAAAGCCTCTAGGTTGTATTTCATGTTTTGATAGAATAAGGATGCATTTTAATTGTAATATGATAAGATATGCATTAGCACGTTTCCACAATCCCTCATGATCTGCATCTAGCACGTGTAATATTATTATGTGTGGGGATGCATGTAGCTCAATGGGGAATGTGGTATGGTTTTAGGCTGTAGTATTGTATTTGATATTGATTGTATATTGCATTACTATTTATTGTTTTCTTCTACTGTAAGCAAATCATTTTAATGTTTGTATATGCATGTATGTGAATGTTGTGCTTTTAAGGCACACTAGTCGAAATAAAGCAAATTGACAATTAATGATGTCGCTAAGACCGTGCTCCTTACCAACAGGAATGCCCATCTTCACCTCAATCAGAATCAAAGTTCTCCGAAGGGAAAGAAGATGAATCTGAAAGTGAGATCATTTTATCCTGTTCGTAATAGGAAATGGCATATCCCCCCCTTCTGTTTAAGGGAGTGTGACCCGGAACTAGGCGCCTTACACGGGGAAGCCTCTTCCCGCTGCAAATGCACTAGGGGTTTCGTTTTGGTTGAATGCCTGCCATGCTGAGCCACTACAGGGACCAAATTGTTCTCGGGGACAGGTACACACATTGCCTGGACTCTGAAGTCCTTGTTAATAAATGGTCAAAGGTTGGGGCAGAAGTGTTGCTGAGGTCCCATAGGGCGGTGCACATAGATCCTTATGTGAGGGGAAAAGGCTGATCAGGCCATAAAGAAATTCCCTAGAGAGAGGGGGGACAGGCACCGAAAGGAAACAGAGCTGAGTAGGCCACAGATTGAACAGAGCACCAACTGCTCCCAGTGAGTCACAGGCACAAAAGCCAAACATGATTTGCCCCAAAAAGGGACGCAAACGGTTAATGCTACGTGCCTGCCTCTACTGTGCAGGATGAACCTTAAAGAAACTTTCTAACAACACTGGGAGAGCTCACGCAGGGGTCACCGGCACGCTGCAGGGGCAGCAAGATACGCATGCATGCATAAAAAATGCAGGCAGTGTGCAAAATGAAGAAAGATGTGATTCACTGACGCCTCCCAGGAGCCACGAGTGGTGCAATGAAACCCGCCTCAGACATGGGCCACCAGTTACCGTACAAAGGAAACAATTGTTACAATAAATACAAGATAAGCTGGAGTCCTCTTTCGAACTCAGGTCTTTGGCTTCCAAAAACTTAGAAAAACCCACTGTATAAATAATGCAACACAAGTAATATAATATGATAATAGACACACTAGATACAATGAGCTTGAATTAGCTAGAAACTGAACTTATTTGCCTGGTCCAGCAGCAGAAAAGAGCAGGAATGACTACCTGAAGTAGGGTTTATACTCTGAGGCTGTTGCTGATTGGCTATGGTTGATCTCCCTCATCCCCCATCTTGAATTGGGACAGTATTTTAAGTAGTCTTTATTGTTTCTTTAAAAGTTTCTTGTTGAAAAATATTTGAAGCAATACAGAGCAATGTCAGAGGTTACGATTAATTCAAAGCCTTCCAGCCAACACCTCTTTTGTTTTCATTGTCAGCCCGAGTGGGACGGGTATCCCCAGACTCGGGTCCTGTGCCTGCTGGGCCTAGAGACGCAAGCTACTCCTTACTGATGAGGCACTACGAAGCCGAAACATGTTTGTGGATGCTTGTGGTCTCGTGCGGAAGGGATGTGACCTAGAGTTTGGGCTGCACTACCCCCTTTGGGGTAGGACAAAGCCTGATTTGCATATGATCTTTCCCCTTTTGTAATGGCTTGGCAGGCAAAGAACAATGGTCTGGAGGGTTGCCCAGAGCAATGCCAGAGGTTAGGATTCATTCAAAGCCTTCCAGCCATCACCTCTTTTGATTTTCAAAATATTTGAAAACATGTTAATCTTTGCTATTGGCTGAAGTAAAGAAGAAATACATGCATAATAGGAAGCCACTTCTGTTGACATCGAACTTAAGCAACAATTCATAGGAAACAACTTACACAACCCACAGAAGTCTCCCACCCCTTCAATTTCCTGCAGCTGCACTATATAAAGTACAATACCAAGCTAGATGGAGCATTAGGATGTCATATTTACAGAAGAAAACAGTACACGCATCTTATATCTTAGACCCCAGACATCCAATATGTCATGAAATGATGAAAGCCACCAAACCCTGGTTCATGTTGTCCTTTTCTGAAAAATGTCTAGATATGCTATCAGGTTCAAAAACAGATTATTTGTCTCGCTCTTTGAAAACTGACAGGCCCGCATCTTCTATGACCGCCACACACTGAAAATTATTTTTGTTAATTACCTCAGCCTCAATCTTATAATACATTTAGGATTCATTAAGCAACGGTGCTGTAACACCATAAGCCACTGTACCTGTCCTTGACATAAGACAGTCTATACTTCCTCCAAAGCGCCCAGAGCCACGAAACGAGCAGTGGGCGGAATTGACCATGGGGAAAGTTTAACCCCCTTACAGTCTGTGGAATTTGCCAGTACATGTTGCAGAGGGGTAAAAAGAGGAGAGTGGTACCAGTCCAGCATTCCTTCAGCTACATCAGAGTACAATATTTGATTTCAGAAGGTTAGCAACAATCCCAGCATTGTTGAAAAATGTCACAATAACCCCCTTCCTGATGTTTATTCAAGTAGCTTGTCCAATCTGCTCTTCTAGACATTAAGAGAGATTGTGGGTTAATAAATGCTTTTAAAGTTGATCAATAATGATCAATAATGACTATATCGAAGTTCCGCCTCAAACAAAGTCGGAACTTGCATGTTAATGTTCAATATGTGTGCAGTTTCCAGTGGTAAATTAAACATAGCCTCATAGCCCCGAGAATAATTTCTATTACTATTCCTATACGCCCTGTGAGCCTCATTTATTAGGGAGTTAGTGCCTTCAGAATGCCCCACCAGGCTCTGTTGTCTGAGCTTGCCAGGCAGCTTACCATCTCTTCCATTGTTATTTGGATTTGAAGCGAGCAGATCCCACCTTCCTTGGAAGCATGTTTAAATTGTGTTTTGATTGTTCTCGCAGTTATCCTTAGTGTGTGGCCTCAAACACTTTAGCAGTCTAGTTGCCTGACAAGTTTGGAACTCTGATGACTTCATTACTTCGTCTATGGACGTTTACAATCTGTCCATTTGTTCACAGGCCATCATATGAAATCAAATGATAAGTTCCATAGATTTTGGTTATGTTGATTCCAGCGACTGACTCCCTTTTATATATTCCCTCAGCACTGAGTTGGGTTTATTAATCTGCCCAGCCAAGGCTTTTTCTGTGTCATGGGGCATTTATACAGAAAGATGTTTCCCAGTGTTTACCCCAACCCCCAAGCAAAGGGCTCATTCGTTGTAGCAGCTTTGTTTCCCTTTTAAAAAGAATAATTACTTCCTGTATCACATCCTTAGTTGTATGATAACCTTTCTCATGACATCTGCCAAGCAAGATAAGATTCCCTGACTGCTGAATGAAAATTCGATTCAGACATTGAAACTTGGACTTCTAACTCCCACAATACATTTATGGAAAAAATAAAATCAAAGTTCCAATCGAGGGCATCCTTCTTCCTGGGGTTTTACCAGCGTGGTGGAGCTGGAGGGGCATCGCTTTTCTTTCTTGCCACCAGAAGCCGGTAACTATGTTGCTAGTATGTTAAAACGATTCTGGCCTTAGAAGCAAAGTGCTATCTGCAAAAACTATTCTAAGGCTCTAGGCATCCTATATGCAAACAGAGAAATAATTAGATAAGGCTAGCTAAAATACTAGCTATTAAATAATATGATCAGATATAGTGATATGGAAACACATTTATAGGAAACATTTTTAGATTCTGAAAATTATACCAGTTAATCCAGGATAATAAACCACCAAATTTCAAAGCACCTCCCTCCCCCAACACACAAAAACTCATAGCCCTCATTTTGTCAAAAACAGATGCAACTAAATAAATACCAAAACATTGTCAGCAACTATCAATCCAAGGTCAATAATCTCCTAATTTGGTAGCGGCAGCACAATGGCACGAGGTGAGGGTCGGCCAACAGCTTGGGGCGCACATAAAATTTACCAGCAAAAACACTCCATGTTTACAATCATTAATACCTAAGTAGGTAAATATGACTGACATGTCTATTGTTTATCTTGATCAGCACATTGAGATTATCTTGTTATGCCCATGCATTTAACACATATTCGCACCTGGGGAAGGGTGCTTAGCCAATCAAGTGGCTGGAACAGAAGGCACAAATATACATTCTCTGCCCGCTGCCACCAGCCACCAGCCACCCAAGGAATTAGAAAAGGGACTTAATCCCTTTTCCCTATGGTGGCTGCCATGTAAAAAAATAAAATATTCCTTGGGAGATTGGCTGTGCAAGCAATGTCAATCTTCTGAGGGGGGACAACACATTTGCACCTTGGTTAAACCCTGCGGTGCCAATGGCTTTCACCCCCGCTGTGGTGGGCGGACATGGCCTTTAATGACCCACAGCCCTCCCTGAGGCCCTCACTTTGCTCGGGCCTACCTTGGCTCGGGCTGGCAGTCCGTTAAAGGCGATGTCCACATGCCATAGCGGGGGTGAAAGCCATAGTATCACTTCCCTACTTTTCACAGGAATATAGGCGAGGCATATAGGGAGCCACTATTAGTTACCACGCTAATGTAATAATACAGTTTGGAAGACATTAGAGAACTGCAATAACGTTCCATACTTCATTACTCAACAAGTATACATCCCTAGGATTACACACATAGAGTAGCAACATAAACCCTGTAGATTACAAATCTCCCGGGGCGATACAAGGAAAAATACAAAAGTAATCCAAACGAGGAGTACACCATGCAAGAAAAAACCCAACTTTATTAAACAGTTGACTGTGAGAACAAACAGCTTGACAGACCAGAACTGTCATACATTCTCAACTCCGCCCAGAAGGGCTACAAGATTTATAGATGAAAATCAAATTTTAGCATAATGTGTCTATCATTACAACTGTTTGCATAAAACGTGTCACTGCATTACTGAATCTAGGAGACTGCTGTAGAATGCCAAAAGTTGGTGGCCTTGCAGTTTCTTCTGAGTGGAGACAACTGTCATCATCTGCCCATTAGGGTGTGCAAACAAAACATCTTTTTACAATCTGGTGTTGCCAGAACAGGGGCATTGCTAAGTGCCTTTTTTAATTCCCTGAATGAATCAATCATCTCCTAGGACCAGACCAAGAGGCCTTTTGCTTTCTGTGCTTCCTTCAACCCATGAAGAAGGGGTTTAGTGTACGTGGAATAGTCGAATATCCACAACCTACAATAGTTGTACAATCTAAGAAATTGATGCATTTCCTTTACTGTGTCTGGTTGTGGGGCGTACTGTGTTGCTGCTGTCCTTGTGGCCTTCTTACCCTCTGCTGATATTATCTGTCCCAAATACACCACTTCCTTTTGACAATATTGCAGCTTGTCCTTATCCACTTTGTATCCATTGTCTGCCAATAATGTGAGCAGTGCAACCAAATCTTACCTACATTGGTCCTCTGTTGGACTGCACACCAAAAGATCATCAACGCATTGTTCCACTGTGCTATGCATCTGTAGGTTGCTCAAGTCCATTTGTAGCACCCTTTTAAAAACACTTGTGCATTCACGATGCCCTTGTAGTAAATGTGTATGTTGTAACCTGGGGCTGTGGTAGGGAAAAGATACTGTGAATCGGGATGTAATGGAATTGAAAAGAATGTTTTTTTAAGTCAATCACTATAAACTGACATGTACAGACGGTGTGTTACAGAAGATGGTTTATGGATTGAGTACCACCAGAAACTCGACCTCCAATTTGTTGTTCAATGGGCAGAGATCCTTGATTGTTCTTTATGACCCCCCCTTAACTTTTTTGATAGGGTAAATGGCCATGTTACATGGAGATTATGAGGTCTTCATAATGCCCTAATGCCCTGTCGTGATAGGACAAATATTGTTTCACATAGTCCCTCATCTGCCTCTATCGACAGGGGGTACTTTTTATGCTGGGAAATATTGCTCCTTCTTTTAACTTTATGTGGACGGCCTCTGCCCCTTTCATCAAGCCTACATCGATTGTGGGGCCCTGGTCCATATTTTTGCTGGTACCTTACTCAGATCTGCTTGTGTGTATGTCGATATAATGCTCATAATTTGTGTCTTCTGGGGCCCTCCCTGTTTTCTACCATCAGCTGGCATGGTATGCATATTTGAAATGTAAGTTCCTCAAGTATGTCCTGCATTGTGTTAGGTCAATAAACAAAACCATGCACCACTTTGTCATCTATCCCTTATAAAAGTGCAATTTCCTTCCATGTGAGCATTGCTTCTAAGTATATTGTGATGACTGTACATGACACCATTTCCCTTTGTACTGCTGGTCGAAATATTAATTCTGTGGGCAGTCAAAATTTGTGATCCTTTATCCGTGGCACTCCACCCAACAAACTTGTACCCCATACAAACATAGGTTTCGGTGCAAGGGTATGCCTTGCAGAGAGGTATTCACACAAAATGCTTGTATGAGTGCTGCAACCTGTTTCTAATATTTACCGGATGTGGAGCATACAATGCCTCTCTCAGTGAATGAAATAGTCATGTTCAGTTTGCTCATAATATCTCTACCTTATGTGTTAATGGGCGTGTCCTTTGAATATAACAAGGGTACTACATTTTGTCGTGTGCCTATGGTAAAAGGCAACTCCTCAGTTATAGGTACAATTAGTATAGCCCCAGAAAATCCCTGGAAGTCCATTACTTTGTCTGATAGGGGAAAAGTACCCTCCTTAATACAGGACTTGGTAGCTTCAGTGTAAACAAAAATGAGAAATATTTCTGGCCTATTTTCACTGTTACCTTAGGGGCTGCAGTTACCAAAAGGACAGGGCACACCAGGGTTCCCTGTGGGCTGGCTTATTGGGCATCCGTAATTGACCCTGGGAACTGAAAGGGGTTTCTTCCGAACACTGCCACACCTGTTTAGTGGGTACTACATGCTGTGCTAAAAGGTTGCTGCCCCACTCCTGTGTTGGTGAATGTGATTGTGCCTGTGCCTGTAGGGCATTTGGTTGTGACTGCTGGGGCACCTGCTGTGGTTGGGTAACTGTGGTACCTGGAAAACCACAGTTTGCTGCAGCATTCCCCAAAATGGTGCTTGTATCTGTGTGGGCTATATCGGTTGTTTTGGTATTTGCACCTGAGCGAGTGGAGTCTGCATGGGGTTCTGGTACACTAGGTGCCCACCCTGGCTGTAAGGTGCATGTGGCATGCTGTTAAATTCTCGTGCACAGTGTCCCATCTGACCACATATAAAACATGGCCCCATACTCCTTGGTCTTGGCCCTCCATATCCGTATCCCACCCCCTTCTCCTCAGTGAATACCCCCTCCCTTGTTGATAATATTCACCCTGCTGACCATACTGCTATATGCATAATACTCTCCCCACAAAGGGGAATCCTAATGGTTTAGCATATCCTCCCTGTTGTGGATAATAACCTTGTTACTGGCTATATCCTGCAGGTGCTTGTAGCTGGGCGATCCCTATAGATTCTTGTGGCTGGGACATCCCGATGGGTGCTCTCCCCTCTTGTTGTGTAGGCTCTGGCTGCCTGGTGTGATGTTTGTTAAAACTGCTTCCTCCATGCTATGTTTAGCCAACTTTTTCAGCTTCAGGGTTTAGAGCATTGTCTGCTGAGTTCATATCTTTATCTTGTTGTGCTTTACAAAAGTGTACTGCGTGCACTTGATTCTTGGGCCACCCCTTAGATTCTATCCCTACCACCTTCCCTAGAACTTTCTGTACATCCGCAGGAAGTCCGAGTTTCTATATGTGGTAAAAAGCAGTAATATTTGCATCCCATTTGTGTTGTGTTTCTAGTGTCCAACTATCTTGTATTTGTTGCATGTATTGTGCAGGGTCGCATGTCTGAAGTGTCTGGGTACATTATCCACAATACCTTCCACATGGGCAGTCAGCAATTATTAAACTGCTTGCCATTGTGTGGGATGTTTTTACCCATGCATCCAAGCCCTACAATAAAACTGTGCAGTACTGGCATGGAAAATATCATGATGGCCAGAACTCCCCAGAGAGTGCACAGGGAAAACATGAAGAATAGGCTGCCACCCATTTTTGCCTATGTTGTGAGCACAGGAGGGCACTGCCTAAAACCACCATTGGGCTACACACACAGTAGCCTGAAACCATTGGGAATGGTAATGCTGATTGCCAAAAAAAGCGACTCAGAACTGTGGGGAATTCATTTTCTTAATCCCAAAAATGGTTGCATTACCAGTACTCACCACTATCAGAAAGCCGGCGTTTTAAAACCAATAGACTTTTGTGTAAAACTGAACAAATGAAACAAAACCAGACCAAGGAAAGACTTGCTAAGAGGTGGATACAATGTAAAACTATATTCTGAAATGACTTGAAGGAAGTAATTATTTAATGTATATGTAAAAATTGTCACTTTGATTTGAATGTAGAAATCTGGGAACAAAAAGTGACATTTATCTGAAACCTGGCTTAATGAAACTGGATTCTGCCTGACAACTACCCCCGACAGGAGTTGACACCTGCTCAGCCACTCCCCTTGCCAAAAGGAGTTGCCACCTCTCTGATTAGATTAGGGGTGGAGCAGCTGGGGACTACAGGGAGTTGAACAAAGGCCAGTCCTGGACTCAGGCAAATGTTATATTGGGGGGCCGTAAAGTGGCTTCCTCTTAGGGGAAACTGGGAGGGGCAGTGCCTCTGCTAGCAGCTGAGCTTGGGGGAAGTGGATAAACCAGTTATTCCACCCTGGGATGTGGGAAGCCACACCCCTTTTTGACCAGGGCATAATTTTAAAAAGATAGATAACTCATAGTGCGGACTTGTCAGAATTATATAAGTAATATCATTATTTTTGTGATTTTTCTGTGAACATTTTGAGAGGCGTTAGGACCCTGTGATGTATTCTGGGGGGTTGCTAGCGGAAAATGGGGTCTCACTCCAAATGTCTGCATGTTAAAAATCTGACACTTCATAAATTAATGTCCATACTCCTTGCGCACATGTGTGTAATTTTGGGTAAATGTCCGATATTGCAAAACCAGTTAAAAAGCGCAAAATGTTGTCATTTTTGAATGCAAGCCCCCAGGAAGATCAGAGGCGGACAAGCATGGACCATAAGGAACATATAATGTGCACATGTAATTTCAACAAATTGTATATCTGGGAAGGATGTATTTGAATCAAATATAGATTTGTGGGCAAACTGACCAGGGGAGGATCCTCTGACCCTTAAACAGACTTCCTCATGCTGACAATCCATTTCCTTCTCCCAATCATGGGAGAGGGGAGAATTGGGCCAATGACAAGTAGAGAGGGGCAGGCTTAGCTAGGCCCAGGCACACACCCATTTTCAAAACACATAAAAAGAGACTGCTGGGACAGGTAGAGACATTCAATTCCATTTGCTGCAGAGCATACTGACCGACGACTTCACATCCAGAGATCCAGACTTCAAATCCATCAATTTCCAAAGACCAGAACTTTACTTCAGAACTTAAAGCAAGGGCCTAAACCCACAAACTGAGAACTCTTCTCAGCAGCCCTCAGCAACCTTAAAATCATTTGCGAACTATTCCACAGCCGGGCGAGCTGTTTGAATTCTTTTGCCAAGAACAATTGCCAGAGACCAGACCAGAGATCCAGAGTGACCCAGACCGCTGTGAGCAGAACCAGAGAGCTGACCCAGAACACTGTGAAGTGCCGAGACCAGAACCGGAGTCCAGTCCAAAACCTGACCAGATCCGTGGCAAGGCCTATTTCAAATTTATATTGTGAGTACCTAGCAGAACTGTGCAGAACCAATCTCTTAGTTAAAATAATCTAATCCAAACTTTTTTAACCTAAGTAGAACAGTCTCCTAGAAATCGTGTCATCTGTCATTTTTAAAGCTGCACAACTGTCACCTGTCAATTCTGCAACTGCAGGCTGTCACCTGTCATTTTGAGTTTACTTTAAATCCGAAAAACTACCTTTATTTAATCGTCCGTATCTCTGGAACTGTTTGGGCTAGGAACGAAATCTAAGAATCTAAGCTCTCCAACGAACCTGAAACCTACTTCCTACTCCTTATACTTTTTCCGCAATCACGATTCACGCACTCGCGAAATTTACCGCGATTTGCGATTTTGGCTCAATTTCTCCACTTGTCAAAATAGCAGCTCCATTCTTTCTTTTGTTGAAATCAGTTTGCAACTTGGTAATAACTCATAGAGCATTGCTAAAGTGAGCCCGAAATAATACCAACACGCATCTCCCACTGACCTTGAATCTCTAGAGGGAATTAAAATCAGTTGACACATTTTCCCATCCATTGCCATCACATTTAAAAGCATTTTGGGCCTGTGTTTCAAACTCCTATCTGTTTCCTCTAAGCTTGCTGGGGGGGGTACTGAATTTCATATTGTCTTTGATTGCATTCCTGAGAACTGTGTGCTCCTCTTTCAATCTCCTTCCATTTCTTACATTACATAGGGAAGGGGGTGAATTGCCAGGGAAAAAGTGATTATCTTATCTTTTGTTAAAATCATATCAAGTATTTCTGTACTGCATTTTACTCCTCATTGCTTTTCCCTTGAAATCATAAAAGTATTTTTGCGACTTTATCCATCCTATACTAACTCCTCATTGATTGTAAAGAACTGTGCTAGTGCCAGATTACCCATTGTTGATCAACATCATATGTCTAAGTGTGCTATCAGATATTAATTTATTATAAAGTGTGATATATATATATATATATATATATATATATATATATATATATATATATATATATATATATATATATATATTGTTTAAATTCTCAAATAAACCTTTTAATTTGCAAAACAAACCTACATCTTGGCTCAGTGGGGTCAGGGGGATTCTAAGAGGGGGGTGTTATACAAGGGTGGTCATCCAGAGTACTGAACTGGACATAAAGATATATCAATAAGGGTTTCCATTCAGTATCCCAGACTAGGCATTGACTTAGCTGTAGTGTTGAATTGAATCCTCTTACACAGATGGGGGCTCGAGCCGGGATATTCTGTGTTAGATTTATCGCTTGTGCAGATTAATACAGTGTGCTAACTGACAGGAGACATACATCCGGTCGGATCACCACACTGTGTTACGCTGTAAAGCACTCCTCAAAGGAACGCTCTAAGGAAACGGTCTGTTTTGCGAAATAAAATACAAACTTCTGTAAGTCAGGAAGGAACTCAAATTCCAGAATGACGACCTTGGTAGGTATGAAAATAGCCAGAGAGCACTTCTTACATAAGCTATTTGTGAGAGGTGAGTGGACTCATCAGGACCAAACGGTCTGGTTGCAGGCAATCGCGCAACAGGTCACTGAAACAGGGTCAGATATATGGGGAGATCAGGGTCCCCTACATGTGGCCCTGAGTGAACTATATATGGCCCCTAAAGCCAAAGATGAACATAATAAGATTGCCAGGATAGCGGCATATTTGTTTCTATATATGGGAGCCATGCAGGACAAATGTGCTGAAGGCCAAGATCTGGCAAATAGGCAACAGATGATGTTAGAGAAGGCCCAATCTGATCTGGACTCTTCTGAGCAGAGGCTGCTCAGGAGCCAGGAGTCAGAAAAGGACAGCAGACAGTACATCACTAAAATAAAGGAGGATATGGATGTGCTGCAACAGGAAAAGGCAGACCAGGATACCAGATTTCTGGCCTTGCAGAAGGAGTACCAAGAAGGTTTGGACTCCCTACTGCAGAGCCAGAAAAAGCTGGAGCAACAATTAGATTTCAATAGGGCATGTGCCGAGCAGGTAGTCACCCTGCAAAGCCACCTAGATAGGGAGAAGGCAGAGAGCAATAAACTGATTTTGAAAGACCTGGATACCCAGGCAGAGTTTGACCAGGAGTGCCAGAAAGCTGGTGCCTTCCAAAGGTAAAGGGACGACCTGGCGGCACAGATGCAGGCTCTATGGGGAATTAAAATCAGTTGACACATTTTCCCATCCATTGCCATCACATTTAAAAGCATTTTGGGCCTGTGTTTCAAACTCCTACCTGTTTCCTCTAAGCTTGCTGGGGGGGGAACTGAATTTCGTATTGTCTTTGATTGCATTCCTGAGAACTGTGTGCTCCTCTTTCCATCTCCTTCCATTTCTTACATAACATAGGGGAGGGGGTGAATTGCCAGAGAAAAAGTGATTATCTTATCTTTTGCTAAAATCATATCAAGTATTTCTGTACTGCATTTTATTCCTCATTGCTTTTCCCTTGAAATCATAAAAGTATTTTTGCTACTTTATCCATCCTATACTAACTCCTCATTGATTGTAAAGAAGTGTGCTAGTGCCAGATTACCCATTGTTGATCAAGATCATATGTCTAAGTGTACTATCAGATATTAATTTATTATAAAGTGTGATATATATATATATATATATATATATATATATATATATATATATTGTTTAAATTCTCAAATAAACCTTTTAATTTGCAAAACAAACCTACTTCTTGGTTCAGTGGGGTCAGGGGGATTCTAAGAGGGGGGTGTTATACAAGGGTGGTCATCCAGAGTACTGAACTGGACATAAAGATATATCAATAAGGGTTTCCATTCAGTATCCCAGACTAGGCATTGGTTTAGCTGTAGTGTTGAATTGAATCCTCCTACAATTGTGTGCATTACTACTTAGGGTCACCTCATCATATCTTGCCTCCTTCCAATTTTTGTATGCCTGTTTGCCCATGAAGGCGGCAAATAAAAACTTCATATCGCCCACCACCAGGGTAATCCCTGCTGTTACTTTTTCTAGAGCAAATATCCACTTGCCCACCACTGCCGTGCGCGATGGCATTCTGTACATTAAGTAATCCCTCCCCATACTGGTCTAAGGTATGTCCTGGGGTCCCCCTCAACCTTTTTCCTACAGGGGCAACTGTGCCCATGACTGTGATGCCTTTGCACACTTTGCGGCTCTCACCACCAACATCTTCCCGATGCTAATCTGGAGTGTCTGGGACCAATGCCTTCTGCTGTCTTGTTCGCTCTTCATCTCTCTTTCCTTTTCTCTCCTACTTCTTTCCTTATCTTTCTCCCTCTGTCTCCCCATTCCTTCCCATCCTTCTCGTCCCAGAGTGTCACCACCTTCTGATCACTCCTCATCCTCTTCACTCACTGTTGCCCATCGTCATCTTCGATGGAATCACTGTCTGCTGTCCCTCCTCATAGGAGGTCAGTCTCTGGACATTTTTTACTGTCCAATTTCAAAAAGTTTCCCAACGTCCATGCACATTTCTCCTCCTCCTTTTTCTGCACTGCCTTTCAACCTCCTTCTCCGCTTCTTTTAACAAGTCCTTTATCTGTCAGTGCATGCCTTCTTCTATTTTGATTACTTGTGTGATTTTGACTAAGGGCCTCATTACACGGTAGGCAGTAAGGGTTTATCGGTACCGTTAAGAGTACTGGTACCGGTAAACCCTTACCGCCTTACTACGAGTTCCCTTTGCGGGACCCGACCTTAACGGCTGGTTTTACCAGCCGTTAAAATAGGGTGCTGCAAAGGGACCTCAGTGCTAATTACGGTACCTCAATTTGCGGTACCGTAATTACCACATTCCCCATTTCTATTATGCCCTATGGGGGAAAAAATGGGAATGGGGAAGGATCTTGGTGAATGGGGAATTACCGGCTCCGCTCACCTTGGAGTAGGCCGGTAATTCCACCATCCACCAAGGCGGACACGTTAAAATACTGGCGGCAACCATGACGCTAATAGCGCCATGTTTACCGCACAACGTGTAATGAGGCCCTAAGTCTTTTGGGCCATGGGTCTTAATACCGGTGGTCCCCATGTTACTACCACCCCTTTGCTTCCTTAATCCCCATGATGTATCCTCTGCTGGAGGTTCTCACTGTAGGTTAGTATATCTTGCCACTGGTTGAAAAGTGGGACAGAGCCTGTATGGGGACGGGACGGATGGACCGTACCTGGGTCTACACGTGTGCTATTTTCTGCAGAAGATGGCAAATTCTCTTCCTCACATATGTTCCACAGGGCCAAAATGCTCTGTCTTCTCTATAATTTCTTACCCTTGTGTTTCGATAATAAGTAAGAATACATGTGTTCATCTATGTTGATCTCAAATGTGCCTTCCCCAGGCCACACTTTAAAGCATTGCCCTGCTGTCTACTGTACCCATTCAAAATGATATTAAATTATTTATCTTGGTTCTGTGGCAGTTTAGTACAAAGGTACTCCAAGGGAGTCTCCATTACTTTTTTTTATTAAAATGTTTTAGTTTATTTCTAAACTTTTCATTTCTATACATTTCATAGATTACATATTCGTTTTGAAACAGAATTAGCACAGAGTCCAGTAATTTGTATCCTATAGTTTTGTATCTTCCTTTTTGATTGTTCTCCAAAATGGGATGATTGTATATATCTGTTTCTTGTTATTGCCTAAGAGGATCTGGTCCCATCGATCTTTTGCATCCAACTGTATCGTGAGTCTCAAATACATTTCTCTGTGGGCATTTCTTCGGTCCGTCAGTTCCTTACATTCCATTATTAAATGAAAAAGAGATTCAGTATGTTCTGGATCTTTACAGAACCTGCAATCCGCCTGTACAGCCGGTGTTTGCTTTGTTTTTGCCAACCATTCACGTGTTGGCAGCAAGTTGAGGCCTAGTTTCAAAAATAGATCTCGTATGTCTTTGTCTGGGAACAATTTCATATAGTTCGGAAGCTGATTAATCGCCCTAGTCTCTGAATTACAGTTGAGGTTCATACGGTATTGTGTCTTAGCTTGCATTGTATGTATCCAGTCATTTAAAATTATTATTTTTTTTGCATGCTGCGGACACTGAATCAGCATTTCAGTTGAGATTTGGCACTTCTCAAGTGCAAGGTCCATTTTCCTTTTCCAGTTGTTCAGTGCACTTGTCCTAGTTGTTCCTGTGTTATTACAGAGAATCTCCATTGCTGGGACTTGATCATTATTCTGAATTTTCCGATACATATCAAAATGTTTCTGTAATACAATGGATTGTAGTGACTGAATTGCGATCTCGTAGCGGATCCTTACCATAGGGAACGTTGGAGGTAATGATAACACCTTGGTCGGGAGAATTCTCATTCTATGGCTCATTCTTACCTATAGAGTCCCCCAGCAGCTTTGCTGGATTTTAAGGTTATTTTTTTTCTCCTGCTAAGAGTGAGACTCTTTTTCCCCACTCTTAGGCATGCTTGCTATGTGTGTTCTAGGCTATTCCTTGTGTTTAATGTCTATGGGGTTTTTCTCACCCTCATAGGAACCATCTTTACACACATGTGTTACACAGCACCCTCCGTGCAGTAACAAAGGGGTGTCGTTGCGATCCCCAAACATAGACTCCATACCCTGGGACTAACTACTGTCTCCTAAGGCATGTAAACTCCTGTTATAAAAATGGGATAAAAATGTACAAGAGGATATCAGCTGGCACAGGCTCTGTGAATACCAGGCAGTAATACCATATGAAGTGTTAATCAATCTGTCAGATGGAGAAGAGAAATTGACAAGTCACTGGACCAATCAGAGATTAGCTTATATGTAAATGGAGGTCTGTGCCTACAAATGATGGCCTTGTTTGTTTTGATTGTGTTGCCAGGAGACAGAAGCAGAGGAATCGAGTGGTGACGGTTATCAATGGGCTTATTGAAGTTGAATGCTGAGGAGAAAAGCCTGTTCGTTTTAAAAGAAGAAAAACAAACGCGTTGCGCCGTTGCGCTAAGTTTTAAACTGTGCCTGCGAGCGATCGTTTGAAGTCGCTGTACAGTTAAATGAAGATGTTGTGAACACGGCAAACTGTCGGTTCATTTGGTGGTGATAAAATGAGAATTACGGCAACGACACTGTAGTGAGAAAATCTGTTGGTTGAGTGAGTAAACAACGCTCCATGAGGGAGGAAGACGTTGACATCTCCGTGTGTGGGGAAACAGATGGTTGAAGCGAGGAAAGCGCTCAAATAGCCCTAGTTGTGGTTTAAATTTGTGAAGTACGCGACACCGGCATAAGGCAACAGTAGCAGAGAAGCGTATTTGAAGAGGGGGCGGAGTCAGCGCCGGTCAGCTGCGACGAATTGCTGGACCCGTAGAGGGAAGAAGTGAGGAGGCACGTAAGCTCGAACAGTCGATCCGTCCTTCGGTGTGCCGAGGTAATATCGAAAAGCAGTGGCGGGAGGTGGCCGGCAACAAAAGAAGACAAAGGTATGTGTCTGGGAGAGTGTGAAGAGAAGAAATGAAAGACAGTGCAAAGACTATTTATAATGACTACTGTACGAGTGCTAGCAAGTCCAAGGAAAGTTTATATGAGACATTTGCATAAGACTGTGTGAGTGAAGGAGGAAGAGGATATATATATATATATATCGAAGGAAGTTACAAAGAAGCGGCTACTTGTATATATATTTGAAAACAATAACATAAGAACAAATAAGATATAGTGAACGAATCTGAGAAAAGGAAGTGATCTGCATAAGGATAACAGAATAGAGCTTAAAGACTATAAGGGGAATGTCTCAAGAAGAGAGAAGTTTAACAAAGCCAAATGAATAGACATATAAACATGAACTGAACAGACACCATGCAAGAAAAGAAAACCTAAATAAAAGTCTGATAAAGGAATGATGAAACCTACCTAAACAGGGACTTACCTGAAGATCTTCCTTATACCAAGATCAGTCATCAAAAGACAAGACATATCCTTTTTCTGAAAGAACACAAAGAAGGAACAGAAAATAAACTGTTAATAAAAGTTGTTTCAGAAACACGTTAACATACTTTTAGTCTCAGTGAGTTTAATTACAGTTCCTATAGAGCATAAAGTTCACAATTTTGGTGACAGAAGTGGGATAATTGTCAAACACCATGGAAGAACTCATTAAAACACTAAGTGAATGGCAACAACTGCTACAACAGGCGTTACAGTTACAGAACCAGCAAGCTCAAGCTGATAGGCAAGCTTTTCAGCAGGCTTTACAACTTCAACAAGCACAGTTAATAGAGGCAACCAACGTGCGTAGACACTCTCAAGTTCCAGCGTCAGTTCTTCAAAAATACTCAGTAGGAGAAGACCCAACTGATTTCTTTGTGAACTTTGAAAGAGTAGCGAGGAATGCTCAATGGCCAAATGAAAGCTGGTGTCATTACATAGCGCCTCTCATGACTGGCAAAATGCTTGGGACATGACGAAGAAGCCTATAGGATAAAGTTTTGTGAGCTCAAATTACAGGCAGAAGAAATACCCCGACAACTATTTTATCGGGTCAAAGAACGAGGAGATAAATGGCTACAGACTAGTTCCAGCACCGCTCATGAGATCTCAGAAAAAATTGTCATGGAACAATTCGTTGAAGCCGTGCCCTTACCAATGCAATGTTGGGTCCGTCAACATCACCGACCCAGGCTGGTCGAAGCTGTTAACATTGCGTCGCCTATCAAAAGGCTGCACAGGCCAGGGCCATGTCATACGTGGGAAATACCAAACCGACTACAAGTACAAGTTTGAATAATCCCTCTCTTAGACCAATCAGTACTACAAGATGGCCTAACTCAATGTTACGGAAATCGGAGTGGGAGACATCTAGAGTGAGGCCAACGAGTGAGAGTTCTGCAGGCATTAGAACCTCTAATGTATTTCCCAAAGGAATACAATGCTTTGACTGTGGGGAATGGGGAAACTTAGCAAGAATGTGTCCCAAAAGAGTTAAAGCAGAACCCATGGATGTGGGAAACCTGGAGGTCCCTAAGGAAGAAGAGTATCTAGATTCAACAACAGTTCCGAAATCCTCATATTCATATATGCGAGGCTGAAGTTGATGGGAAACCTACAAGAGCCATGATCGATACTGGCAGTTTACAGACAGTAGTAAGTACAAAACTTGTGGGGAATACCGGAAACTCGAATGATCTAATACCTATTTGTTGTGTACATGGTGATGGAAAGCCTTACCCTACCAAAGAGATTAGTTTAAAAGTGGCCGGGGAACAAATGGAGGTAAGACCGCCTTCATGCCTGTATTGCCAGAGCCTCTGGTGATTGGTTCCGATGTACCTAATTTTTCACGAATCATAAAGAAAATAGAAGAAAGTTGGTTGAGAAAGGCCCCTTTTTCCCATGAAGCGATTCCAGTAGCGTCAACCAAAAAGAAGAAGGGGAAATCTGAGTTAAGAATGTTGAAGAAATTCTGGGCAGAGAAAAATGTTTGTCCCGTTGCAGTTGACTGGAAAATTGATAAAGGGGGCAATAGCTTCCAAATGTCCCAGGAAGTGGATCCACTATTAGCAAATGCTAGGGCGGCTGTTCAGTCGGTTGCAACAGGAAATAATCCAGGCTTTATTCAAGAAAAGGGATTATACTATTGGATCGGTAAGGATGACACTGGAGCTACCGTAAAGCAGTTGTTGGTTCCCAAAAAATATTATCAAACCGTATTGGAAGTAGCACACTTGCAGATTGGTGAAGGTCATTTGAGAACCGAGAAGACCACGCAGAAGATTCTGGCCAGATTTTATTGGCCAGGTCTGTTTGCTCAAGTAGCTCGTTTCTGCCAAGCCTGTCCAGAGTGCCAGAAGAAAAACAAAGCAAATGTGAAGAAGGCCCCTCTGCAACCAATGCCAGTGGTATTGGAACCTTTTAATCGAATCGGGTTAGATATTGTTGGCCCTTTGGAGCCCTCCTCCAGAGGGCATAAATACATATTGGTGATTGTCGATATGCCACAAGGTACCCAGAAGCGTTTCCTCTTAGATCGACAAGTGCCCAAAGTATATGTGATGCTCTGATACCCTTTATCAGCCGAGTGGGAATTCCGAAGGAGATTGTTACTGATCGAGGTTCCAATTTTATGTCTACTGTTATGGAACAAGTTTACGGGATTCTACAAGTGAAGCATTTAAAAACCGCTGTTTACCACCCTCAAACCGATGGCCTTGTAGAGAGGTACAATCAAACGATAAAACAAATGTTACGCAAAACAAAAGACCCGGGAGGAAAGAATTGGGACAGGTTGTTACCCTGGATTCTTCTCACGCTACGGAATACTCCACAATCCTCGACAGGGTTTTCACCCTTTGAACGTCTGTTTGGGAGGTCAGTGAGGACGCTACTCGACGTTTTGAGGGAAAATTGGGAAGAGGAACCAAGTCAAGAGATTTCCCTAACTGAATATGCCTGTCAACTGAGGGAAAGGGTTGAAAAGTTACAGAACATTGCCAAAGAAAACCTGTTACAAGCACAAACAAAACAGGAACACTATTATAATCGAAATACCCAATTGAGAACCTTCAAAAAGGGAGATAACGTGTTAGTGTTACTGCCGACGTCTGAAAATAAAATGCTGGCAGCTTGGAGACGTCCGTATGAGATTGAAGAGGTACTAGGTCCGCTGACGTACAAGGTGAGACAAAATGACAGAAGGTTCCCAACACAAACCTATCATGTGAACCTACTTAAAAAATGGGTGGAGCCTATACCTGCAGTGGCAGTGATCAATACCAAGGAGGTACCTATCGAGTCCTTTCCTCAATTAAAAGAAGAACTTGGTCCAGAAGCGTTAAACATAAATCAAGATTTAACTGAAATACAGAAGAAAGAACTCATGGATCTTGTAGGCAGGTTTTCAAAGACCTTTTCGTCGTTACCAGGGAGAACGGACATGGCATGTCACCATATTGCAAACCAGCCTGGAGAAATAGTAAGAATAAGACCATATAGAATTCCGGAATCAAAACTACAATCCATCAACCAGGAGATTAAGGAAATGCTGGAAATTGGGGTGATAGAACCTTCACATAGTGAGTGGTCATCACCCATAGTAATGGTACCGAAACCTGATGGAACAGCTCGTTTTTGTATGGATTTTAGAAAACTGAATGAGATCTCCAAATTCGATGCCTATCCCATGCCACGGATAGAAGATTTGCTGGACAAATTAGTTAAAGCTAAATTTTTGACAACCATAGATTTAACGAAAGGCTACTGGCAAATACCTCTACATCCAGGTGACAAAGAAAAAAACGCTTTTGCTACACCAACAGGGTTGTTTCAATTTACTGTGTTGCCTTTTGGTTTGAATGGGGCCCCAGCAACATTTAAGAGGCTTATGAATTCAATTCTTAGAGGACATGAAGACTAGGTAGGAGCATACCTCGATGATATTATTGTCTTCAGTCAGACCTGGGAAGATCATTTAACCCATTTGGAAACTATACTTCAACTATTACAGAAATCTGGTCTACACATAAGTCCTAAGAAAACTTTCATAGCCAATTTCTACACAAGATACTTGGGATATTTTGTAGGGGAGGGTGTGATTAAACCGCAAGAAGATAAATGGAAAGCCATACAAAATTTACAATTCCCTACAAACATTCGACAAGTGCAGGCTTTTCTTGGTTTTGTAGGATACTCTAGGAGGTTAATTCCCCATTTTTCAACCTTGGCAACCCCCCTGACCAATCTTCTGAAAATGTCCTCCTGAACAAAAAAAGAGTGGCATTCAACTGAGACAGAGAGTGCGTTCAATAACCTGAAAAATGCTCTATCAGAAAAAGCAGTTTTACAGTGTCCAGACTTCTCAGCTCCATTCTACCTACACACAGATGCGTCTGGAACAAGTCTTGGAGCCGTATTATCCCAAACTCAAGGTGAAGTGGAAAGACCAGTACTTTTCATAAGCAGGATACTACTTCCGCATGAACTCCACTATGCTACGATTGAGAAGGAGTGTCTTGCTGTGAAATGGACTATAGAAGCATTACGGTACTATTTATTGGACAAAGAGTGCAGACTAGTGACAGATCATGCGCCTCTTATATGATTGGCTCGTAATAAAGACACTAATACCAGAGTTCTTAGGTGGCTTCTGTCACTACAACCTTTTACGTTCAAGACAATGCATCGCACAGGAAAGTTAATGGCACAGGCAGATTTCTTGTCCTGTAACAACTCCCTTCCCGAGCATAGACACTAGAGGGGGGGGGGTGATAAAAATTGGATAAAAATGTACAAGAGGATACCAGCTGGCTCAGGCTCTGTCAATACCAGGCAGAAAGACCATATGAAGGGTTAATCAATCTGTCAGACGGAGAAGAGTAATTGACAAGTCACTGGACCAATCAGAGATTAGCTTATATGTAAATGGAGGTATGTGCCTACAAATGATGGCCATGTTTGTTTTGATTGTGTTGCCAAGAGACAGAAGGGGAGGAATCGAGTGGTGACGGTTATCAATGGGCTTATTGAAGTTGAATGCTGAGGAGAAAAGCCTGTTTGTTTTAAAAGAAGAAACAAACTCTTTGTGCCATTGCGCTAAGTTATAAACTGTTCCTGCGAGCGATCATTTGAAGTCGCTGTACAGTTAAATGAAGATGTTGTGAACACGGCAGACTGTCAGTTCATTTGGCTGCGATAAGCAGAGAATTACAGCAACGACACTGTAGTGAGAAAATCCATAGATCGAGTGAGTAAAAAACGCTCCGTGAGGGAGGAAGACGTTGACATCTCTGTGTGTGGGGAAACAGATGGTTGAAGCGAGGGAAGCGCTCGAATAGCCCTAGTTGTGGCTCGAATTTGTGAAGTACGCGACGTCGGCATAAGACAACAGTAGCAGACAAGCGTATTTGAAGAGGGGGTGGAGTCAGCGCCTGTCAGCTGCGACGCACTGCTGGACCCGTAGATGGAAGAAGTGAGGAGCCACGTAAGCTTGAACAGCTGATCCGTCCTTCGGTGTGCCGAGGTAATATCGAAAAGCAGTGGCGGGAAGTGGTCGGCAACAAAAGAAGACAAAGGTATGTGTCTGGGAGAGAGTGAAGAGAAGAAATGAAAGACAGTGCAAAGACTATTTATAACGACTACTGTACGAGTGCTAGCAAGCCCAAGGAAAGTTTATATGAGACATTTGCATAAAACTGTGTGAGTGAAGGAGGAAGAGGATATATATATATATCAAAGGAAGTTACAAAGAAGCGGCTATTTGTATATATATATATATATATATATATGAAAACAATAACATCAGAACAAATAAGATACAGTGAACGAATCTGAGAAAAGGAAGTGATCTGCATAAGGATAACAGAATAGAGCTTAAAGACTATAAGGGGAATGTCTCAAGAAGAGAGAAGTTTAAGAAAGCCAAAAGAATAGACATATAAACATGAACTGAACAGACACCATGCAAGAAAAGAAAACCTAAATAAAAGTCTGATAAAGGAGTGATGAAACCTACCTAAACAGGGACTTACCTGAAGATCTTCCTTATACCAAGATCAGTCATCAAAAGACAAGACATATCCTTTTTCTGAAAGAAAAAAAAGAAGGAACAGAAAATAAACTGTTAATAAAAGTTGTTTCACAAACACGTTAACGTACTTTCAGTCTCAGTGAGTTTAATTACAGTTCCTATAGACCATAAAGTTCACAAGTCCCCATTGACTTTACTAGTCAACCTTTATTATGAACAAAACCAGTAAAACCCATCTTACTTTGGAGGTACTGAAAAGGGTTAATAATTTTTCCCTTATGTTCATTTGCGAGAGGGTACCATACAGTCCCTCTCTCAAAAGTTTCTGGCTGGTGGCAGTGGTTGCTACCAAAAATATTCGACCGCTAATATTTCTCTATGGGATTTTACCATTTTTCGAGGCTACCACATTTACTGACAGCCTATAACATACCGCCAGTTTATTTTTATATTAACATTACTCCGGTAGGTTTTATTTGCCAGAACTTTGATATAAATGCTTTCTTGTGTCTTTCTCTAAACTCCTAACCCAGGTGGGATATCCTTTGCTCGTCCTTTGGGCCAAGAAGCCCTCCTTTCGGCGCCACTGAGTATGGGGTGGATCCATTGTGTGGGAGGGGGAGTAGGACCCCTGGACAGGGTTGCCTCCGCAGCCCATGTTACACTCTGCCCTTGATAGGCTAGAGAGTCTCCCGCCAGGATGACCACTCCAATGTGTGAGTGACAGCTAGGCTGTATGAATGGGGATCTTTTTGCATAAAAGCAGGGTCCTGAGGACTGGAAGAGCAAGACGTCGCCACTGGAACTAAGAAGCCGAAGAGGAGAGAAGCCAAAGACATCTGCATCAACTGAACCACTGGTGAAGACCTGCTGCAGCGTCTCACCACTTTTCACGATGAGAGAAGATCTTCATCTGCAATAGCCTTCTTCCATTGGGCTGGTGGGGCCAACCAGTCTGCCAATCGCCTTCCCGGACCTGCCTTGGTCGAATCGCCAGTGCCCTGCACTAGGAGACCGGATAGCCAGGCACCCGTCCACCCAGACTGCGATTTAAAGGAGCGTACATTTTATTTCGTTTGGCAGCACCACGGCTGGTTTCATCCCTGGGCAGTGCAGTAACTCGAACCTTCTTCCACGACGAGAGCCTCTCTTCCTCTGCTGGATCCCTCGAACTGCAGGAACTGCCAGGAGCAACTGCCACTGCAGGAGCCTCTTCTACATTTAAAAGTACTCTGTTCAGCCATGCCTCACTTTTAATTTTGTAACGCTAAAGGTGTTTTAAATCCTTTACCTACCTGTTGGGTTGGCCGCCCCTATCGTCTGACATTGTCTTTCACCTTCTGCAACCACCTTTTCGAATAGTTTAACAAAGACTTGACTGCAGCTGCAAAAACATTTTACTCCTGGGTACTTTGCCCTGTACTACTGACTCTGGCACAGGCCTATTGACTCTCCCTAAATTTGTTACACCTGCCTTCTCTAGATTGCTTCTCACCTAACTCTAATAACCACCCTTTTCTTCCCTCTTTTAAAACTTGTGAAGTGCCATTGTGCTTGGTTTTCACCGAAGTAGTATACATGTTAAAGTACTGCCTTGCCTAAACGTGTTCACAATCGTATTGGGAAGTGTTACTAGAGTGACTAAGAGTATATTCCTGTACAACTTGTTCTTTCCCTCCCTTGTGAGAAACTGATGGAGTGCCATTTGTGTGTGGTTGTCACTGTGCCGTTTTGCTCAGTTTTCACTTTTGCTCAAACTTTACAATTTAACTAGGGAGTTGTGTATACTTATCTTTGACTGATTTTGACTTGCTTTTATAACTGTGACTTATGTGTTGAACTAGAAGTGTGTACATTAAATATATATATATTATTTTTAATACAAAGCATTGGTCAGTGTTTCCTTGTATCACAGTACTGTAGTCCTATTGTGAAAACCCTGAATTCTGCTCATCTCCCTCTTGAGATAAGTCTGACTGCTTAGCCACAGCTACCAACTAAATCTTTGTGGTACAGACTGATACCAAAGGGGATTTTATTGCTCATACCTGTAGTCTTAATCTTCTGTAGTGCACCCTAAGGGAACTGCACAGGATTCTGCCTAACACACCTTGCACCAGAATATGGCTTCTAACTGTTGCCATATATCGGGGTTAAGGGTAATCATAGCTTCGGCTCCATAGGTTAAAATCGCTACCACTTTCTGTCGAAAAAAGTGAGTACCGGTTTCAGAGAATACTTTCCTTTTTTTCTATGGATAAAAATGCCTTGTCTAGCCAAAGCACATGCTTTGGTTTGGAGGTGCGTGGACCATGCTATCTCGGATTTGGATTGATTGATCCATACACCCTTAAAATTTAACGGTGTTAACCTGGGTAAGTTTATTGTATTGTAGAAACCAGACAAATTTTCAACTTCGTTTGTTTCTTTGTTAACAACATGATCTGAGTTTTCTGAGTATTGATCTTTAATTTGTTCGGAGTCATGTCATTTTCCAGTTGGTCCAAGCATATCTGCAGACCCCGCTGTGTTCTATCAAAAACCGCAATGTCATCTGCATACATCATCTGTGGCAGTGGCGCAGCATTGAGTTTCGGCGGATTTCGGGTTGGGATAGTCAAACGGCAGCCTTGTTTCAGACCATTTGATGTCATAGTTGGTTCAGAAACTACACCATCTGTAGTCATACATATCTGGATGCTGGTGTTACTATATAATAATTTGACTGGCTCCAAAAGTTCTGAGGGGCATCCCCAGGCTTTCAATTTAGTCCAAAGCTCTTGTTTATTGATCATGTCAAAGGCGAGTTTCAGATCAATGAAGACCACGTATATCTGGATTTTTTCTTGAATAGCGACTTCTTTTTAGAGGTTTAGTAAGAACAAATTGAGATTGGTGCTGACCTTTTTAACAAATCCATTTTATTTTTTATGCTTGCCTGTGGTTCTTGACAGCCCAATTGCACAGCTTTTGCAATAGGTACAAAGCAAAAACTTTCCCTAGAGGGTCAAGCAGGGCGATAGGGCGATAGTTATTCAGCTGTTTTCTGTCGCCCTGCTTGAAATTTGGAACAAGAATTGCTGATTGCTACGTTCGAGTTATGGTATTTAATTCTGAGATCAAACTGAACAACTGCATACATCATTTGTTCCAGTGTTGGGGATTCTGTTTAATGAGCACGTTGGATAACCCATCAGTGCCAGGGGTGCGAGACATATTTAGCATAGATATGACTACAGAGATATCCTCTCAGTTATACTCTAGTGTTCATCTATCCGGATGCTTCCACAAAACCACCTTCAAATTGGTCGTACTTTATATATTTCGGTAAAATAGGCAATCCAGCTGGATTCAGGTACATCTGAGATTAATCTTTTGTTGATGTTGTCACGTTGCTTTAGGATATTCCATAGATTTCTGCGGATCTCCAAACCCACAGAAGCGATGCGTGCTTCCGTGGGTTTGGAGATCGGCAGATCTAACTAATTTCACTCGGAGAGTGCCCGAATTTAATGTACTTCCTGGTCCAAAGCTGTACTAAGCCATTATTGAACATACTGGAACTGTGTGATCAGATGACAAGTGATGAGATCTCTGAACTAGATGAGCTATTGATTAGCATTTTGTGAATTGAAAGAACAAACTTGATTTATGGAGTTTGAAGCTATGTTGCGTGTACTTGGACACTAGCGCTACTCATGTCCTATTTCGAGGTATTTCCACATTGAAATTGGAATCCCTTTTCGACCCTGGATTGCATGGTGGTGACTAAAAACTTTTGTGTAAAGAAATTCTCTCCTGAAGAAAGTTCATGCATCCTAAGCCAAGAAGAACTGAAACATGTCGGGATATGTGTTTTGAAAAATTACACTTTAAGAGTGTACAGGGTGTCAAAGTCATTGATGTTTGTGAATTTGTTATATGTATTTAATTGTTTGTAATTTAGCCAAATAGGTTCTAGATATATCCACCATGTGGGTGAAATCTTGGGTCCTGTTTTTTTAGAACCTTTTAGGGGTTTAAAGTGCAGAATGAATTAAAATTGTTACATTTATACACATTTATTGTGTACCAAGTCAGTTTTTTCAGGACTAATGGCAGTCATGATTGCCAGGTGTTGGCAATCATGACTGCACGCCCCTCAGTCTTCAGGCACATATACATGCCCAGAACACCAGCAGAAAGGCAGGCCATGGTCCAGGACTTTCACGGGGTGGCACACTTTCCCAAAGTGCTTGGTACCATTGATTGCACCCATGTGGCCCTATGTCCACCGAGGGCCACTGAGCACATCTATCGCAACCGCAAGCACTGGCATTCCATCAACGTGCAGGTCTTATGCGATGCTAAGAGAATCATCACCTATGTCCACGCAAACAATCCAGGGTCCACCCATAATAGTTTCATATTCAGAATGTCACCCCCAAACCGGGACTTGGAAGCTGGGAGGCATGGCGACACATGGCTCATTGGTGAGTACAAATGGCTGTGCACATGCATGGATGTCACACAGAGACAAATAGACAAACCCAACTAATGACAACCATTATCACCTCCCCAGGGGACAGTGCCTACCCTCTGAACAACTACATGATGATGCCAATATGGAACCCCGCCACACCACCCCAGGTAAGATACAACGCTGCCCATATTGCAACCAGGGGGATAGTGGAGAGCACATTCGGAGTGCTCAACTCACGTTTCCGCTCCCTTGACCGCTCTGTTGGACAGCTATTATATGCACCCCCAGCAGTGTGCAGGATCATTGTGGCAGCATGTGTCCTGCACAACGTTGCAACACGGCAGGGCATACCGTTGGACAGGTGGTGCCGCCACATCCGTAACCACATGCATGCCCACTGCGCATGGGAGAGGAAAGGGCATATGGTGAGGCGGCCCATACCAAGCTTGTGGCTACGTTTTTCACCTAAAATCACACCCCTGCGAGAGCCCACAGGCCTGGCACATATCAGGTGACCATCGGTGATGACAAGGGGACAGTCAACTGTCACAACCTTACCACCCTGAGAATGTGTCCTTGGAAGTACTACATTGTTTGCATCCCTAGCTACTTAAACAACCCAATCCTATGGGACCAAAAGGCACACAGTTATGGTGCATAATCCACTACCCCCTTGCAAAACAGCACATCCAAATAATGGTATTTACACCATGGCTGCAATGTGAAAGCACCAACATAAAGGCACAACACATGACACAACTGTCACAAAGTGCACCACATCAATTTAGATGAGAAAGCCATTGGATTAAATCATATGAACCTTCTTTTTTGTGTACAAATATTCATGCTCTGCCTCTGACCATTGAATTAGGTGTTATACATGGGGCTCCCCCCTGTTTTTGCCTTTGTTAAAACAAACAGGAGGAGGAGGACAGCCAGGCGCCGCATTTTTTTTACCCAGGACCAGCCTTTTTGGGATGCCTCATGACCAGGTATATGGCAGGTATAGGTTTCCACCTCATATCATCCTAGACCTGGTCACTGAGTCGGAGGATGAACTCACATCACCGACCCTGTGCTCCCAAGCACTGAGCCCCTTAGAAAAGGTGCTGAATGTCCTGCATTTTTTGGCCACTGGGTCATTTCAGCAGACAACTGCCATAGTTGGTGTTGTCTCACAGCCCATGCAGTCATGCTGCCTACACCAGGTGTTGGCAATCATGACTGCATGCCCCTCAGTCTTCAGGCACATATACATGCCCAGAACACCAGCAGAAAGGCAGGCCATGGTCCAGGACTTTCACGGGGTGGCACACTTTCCCAAAGTGCTTGGTACCATTGATTGCACCCATGTGGCCCTATGTCCACCGAGGGCCACTGAGCACATCTATCGCAACCGCAAGCACTGGCATTCCATCAACGTGCAGGTCATATGCGATGCTAAGAGAATCATCACCTATGTCCACGCAAACAATCCAGGGTCCACCCATAATAGTTTCATATTCAGAATGTCACCCCCAAACCGGGACTTGGAAGCTGGGAGGCATGGCGACACATGGCTCATTGGTGAGTACAAATGGCTGTGCACATGCATGGATGTCACACAGAGACAAATAGACAAACCCAACTAATGACAACCATTATCACCTCCCCAGGGGACAGTTCCTACCCTCTGAACAACTACATGATGATGCCAATATGGAACCCCGCCACACCACCCCAGGTAAGATACAACGCTGCCCATATTGCAACCAGGGGCATAGTGGAGAGCACATTCGGAGTGCTCAACTCACGTTTCCGCTCCCTTGACCGCTCTGTTGGACAGCTATTATATGCACCCCCAGCAGTGTGCAGGATCATTGTGGCAGCATGTGTCCTGCACAACGTTGCAACACGGCAGGGCATACCGTTGGACAGGTGGTGCCGCCACATCCGTAACCACATGCATGCCCACTGCGCATGGGAGAGGAAAGGGCATATGGTGAGGCGGCCCATACCAAGCTTGTGGCTACGTTTTTCACCTAAAATCACACCCCTGCGAGAGCCCACAGGCCTGGCACATACCAGGTGACCATCGGTGATGACAAGGGGACAGTCAACTGTCACAACCTTACCACCCTGAGAATGTGTCCTTGGAAGTACTACATTGTTTGCATCCCTAGCTACTTAAACAACCCAATCCTATGGGACCAAAAGGCACACAGTTATGGTGCATAATCCACTAGCCCCTTGCAAAACAGCACATCCAAATAATGGTATTTACACCATGGCTGCAATGTGAAAGCACCAACATAAAGGCACAACACATGACACAACTGTCACAAAGTGCACCATGAAAAATGGAAACAGGCCAGAGACAATTGCCTCTCACACATCAAAATCAAACCATACACATGAACATATACTTACCAGCATAACAGATCGTGAACACAGCACCCAACAGTGGGAACGTCAGACAGTGTCTAATCACAATGTCAGAAGTGTCTCAATGTGACAAAGCCACCACATGGACCTCTCCCATCCTGAGTGTGTCGCTGCTAGCTAAATTAGGCAGGGTACCGCATACAGCATGAAGTGCATCAACAATGGAGAAAGGCAAGGTAATACATGAAGATGCAACATGTAAATATGCACAATTAGCAATATTCAAACGAAAATGCATGTCAACCATGCACTGGAGAAACCATCATGAATCCCCACCAGGGGTGTAAACACAGTTTGGACTTTAGACTGCCACACAACTGATGAAAGCCCAATGACTCTGTGTAAGTTAGCAGGGTGCACCTCAACACCCACATGCGTCGATGTTGAGAATAAAAAAGAAAACACCTCCATGGACTCATGGCCTGCACGGCTAGCCTATAGTGGAAGAATTGCCATCAACGTCGTCACCCTCTGGTGCAATATGAGAAGGTGTGCGTGGTACGAGAGGCTGACCACGCATAGCCCTGGCATGCTGCTCCATGGCAGCAAGCATGCGGTCTGAAAGGTTTGGTTCTGCAGGATGATGGTTCGGAGGCCCCCATGCAGCACCTCACTTGTAGCACAGAGTTCCGCCTGCATGGCTTCACGTGTTGCACGGACTTCTGCCTGCAAGCCCTCACTTGATGCACAGATCTCCTCACGGGTTGCCCGGAGCTCAGCCGAGATGTTGTGTGTCAGCTGCTCCATCTGCTGTTTCGCCCGTCTACTCTGGGCCATCTGAAGTGCACCCAGAGTAGCTCTGAGGGAGGTTTTCTCTTCCCTCACAGCATCCCTGTGGCCTGTGCCTCTGCAGCCATGGCTTTGCGCAGAGCTCCCAGTTCAGCCCGTCTGCCCCTGGTGGCGGCCAACATGTCCTGCCTGTGTGAGCAGCATGTGGACCGCATTGCCTGCTGCTGGAGCTCCACCTGCCTTTCGGGGGGAGAATGGAAGTGGCCACCCTTTCCATGGCCTGAAGCATCATCTCACATGATGCCCCCTTTTGCTGTGAAATGGCATACATGGAATTCTCCCACACAGTATTACCCAGTGGCACACGGCCAACGCCGGACACCACACCTGTTGGGCCCAAGGAGACGTGGTCCTTGCTGTGCTGTCGCTGCCTGTGGATGCAGGACTGCATTCCTCCTTTGATCTGCTACCCCAGGAACAGGAGCAAATACTGTGGAGCGTGACCGTGCATCTGTAACCGCCACAGGCGGACATTCCAACACTGAATGGCCCCTTGAGGGATCTACCCCCATTGCAGGTGTGTCCATGGGTGTAATTTTAGGGGGGGACAGGTGTGTTTGTTTCCCCCATCTTTCATGGCACCCAATGGTGTCCCCATTTATTTGACTGGGGCACCTTTTCTTCAGATGTCATGTCCCCCCCAACATTTTCAGCAAAGTTACTCCACTGGGTGTGTCGGACAGAACAGCATCCATGCCAGAATCACTCACCTGCGACGGGACATATGGTTCAATATCCGATTCCGCACCAGAGGCATAGGGATCCTCAGAGGCGTACTCAGAGACAACCATGTACAGGATGGTCTGTGGCACCAATGCATTTTCGTGCACTACACCCCACGTCCTCCACTGGTGTCTGGTTGGGCCTCTGAATACTCCTTCCCACGCGCCATCTCCCCCTCCTCCACTGCTTCCAGTGCCTCATCACCTGCACAAAATCAAAAAGAAGACATGACCACACATGTTAACAGCATAGGCCACACACATAGGTATTACAATGTTGACATCCAACACATGAATCAGACATGTCACACATGACACACACTCAGGCATGCACGCAGTGCCAATGAAGTGAAAGCGAACCCTGAAAGCAGACATGGATGAGTGTAAAATGGCAAAACAACACATGTGCTGCATGGTGCATAGCACCAGCATCACACACAAGCCTGTGACTGGCACGGACCTTCAACAAACATTACAGATGCCAACACACAGATGGCACGTAGCATAGCTATGGCAGAACTGTCAACCAGCCCCAGATGGGAGTGAAATACTACTGTCCGTGATCCATGTAAAATGCATGTCACCAGAAAGTACATGGAAATCACTATGACAAAACACACGTGTCACAGGATGCAACAAGGCTAGGGTGTTGAAATACAGTGAAGGGAGGCACATGGATACATTAATGCTAGGTCACTTTGACATCAAACAAGTGAATAGGCATGTTGAAGGGTGAAACAGGGCTCAGGAGTGTGTGGGTGCAGTGCAGTACATGTGGACAGCCTCAACTGTCAATAAAATGACAAAACCAGTCATTTCAATGTCGTGTCATGATGGCAGTATAAGGGCAAGCAGTGGGCTGTAGGGATACAGTGAACCCCAACCCCAAGGACGGGGGTGGCTTGGAGGCAGTGCATGGGTCAGATTGGTCACTCAGAATGCCCTGTTGTAGCAGACAGTGTGGGCAGTTGTCAATTTCATCCTCACAGTGATCTGGGCCTACAGCAGGAGAGAGGAGGACAGAAAGCACAACACATGAGGAACCATCAGAAGTGCCCCCAGACCTGGAGAACCCAATACAGCAGTTGCCTGGAGGCAGGGAGGCTGTACCAGAGGGAGGCAACCGCTTGACACAGACAAGACCCCCAAACAAATTGGCCCGAGGATCACCTGACCCTGAGTGAGCAGGAAAGGGATGATCAAATACCATGAGAAGGAGGAAATACCGGAGATGGAGTCGAATGAGGGGCTTGGGCCGCATCCATAGGGGTTTCCTTGGAATGTACATGGTCCATGAATGAGCACGCATGGCCACTGTGAGCCTGTGCCATCAGCACAGTCCAGGTGAGAGACCCTGCATCAAGGCCAAAGGATTTCCCACACAGTCCATGTCTGCCAGAGTTGCAGAGGGAAGAGTGTATATTCACAGTAAATTGGGAACATGCCGTTGCAGTAGTCCACCATGGGAATAGAGAGGCAAGGAAGGATGCCCCTGAGAAGTATGAGCTTGTAGAGTGACCTCACAGAGACGTTAGTCATGTGACGACAGAGGGCGAGTGTTGAGTGGAAGATCATCACAGGCTATCTGCAAACATGTTATTGAGCAAGAATATGGACAAGAGAGGCTGGCGAGTGATTGACATGCAAGGAGGGTGCAGGTGTGTTGATGAGGATTGCCTCTGTGTGCAGCACATGGCTTGTATTCAGTTCGCATCACAACAAGCAGGTAACATTCAAGAATTGCATGGGTCACACATGGCAGTCATGACTACATAGCCTGAACTGGCAGTCAATCACAACACATCACCCAAGCAACATACACATGGCCTGGCCACACACGCATGGACACTCACCAGACATTGTCTCAAAATCCAGGAGGAGTAGAGGAATAATTAGAAGCACGCTTGTTTTTTGCTCGGCGTTTGAGGTCATTCCAACGCTTCAAGCAATCATCAGCTGTGCGCTTCTCACATCCCAAGGCACTAATGCGGCCAGCGAAGCACTGCTAGTGGGCCCTACCCTGAGCAGGTATAGTTTTGCACCCTGCCGTCACCAGCATGTTGCAGCTGTGTTCCGACACGTAGCCTACAAGTGCGTCCAGTTCCACTTGATTGAAACTCTGCTTCCTTGATGTGTTGGAGGTGCTAGCCGTGTCTGGGGTCCCATCTAATTCCGCAACAGCATGCTTCCTCCTCTTGGGAGGTGGTGCAGACCCTGAGTGGCTACTTCCACTCCGGTCAGTAGGGGCTGAAACACAGGTGGACTGGCCACTAGAAGCAGGCAATGGCATGACGACTGAAGGTCTGACTGCAGGCATTGCCTGCTGGGTGCTATCACCAGGACCCAGCGCAACAACTGCTTCGGTGTGAGGGGCCGTGACCAACACAGTCCCGGCTGGGTGACTCAGAGCCGGGGTGGTGTCAGCTGCAGCTGCCCTTGCAGCTTCCACACCCTGTCTGCTTGGGGCAGTGGATGACATTGCTGACCCAGATCCACGTGGCCTGGTGACAGCAACTTTCACCGCCACACGTGGCTTGGACTTCATGACACGGATGTCAGCCTGTGACCAATCCGGGCCGGTCTAGCAGGCCCTGAGCTGGGGTGGTATCAGCTGCAGCTACATTTCCCTGACCCGCTGAGAGGGGGGCATAGCTGTCCCTGAATGGACCTCGACACACTGCCCTCGTGGTCCACCCTGCCCACGTTGCCCACTGCGGCCACCTTGGCCACCCTGGCCATGTCCCCTACCGCGGATACCTCTGGGAGGTCGCCCAGCTTTGCCTCCCTTACTACTTGGTGGCCTCCCAACCATGGCACTGATGTACTTATGTGAATGGGAGGTACAGAAAACAATTGTCCTGGACAATTGGGGTGAAGGGGGCAGGGTACTAGATGGAAAACGTACCCTTGTGCCCCTGGAAGGCTGTCTGTGACGCCTTGGGAAAATATGACGGGTCACGCAATGCTGAGGCACCCAAAAAAAAGAAACGTGCACGCGAACCCTTGGTAGCCCACGTGCATGGAATTAATGTCCCGCAGTACGTTGTGGCAACCAGAGACACAAAAAATGCATACGCGTGGAAAACGCAGGCTACTATGACCTCAAAAATGGGGTACGTGACACACGGGGGCAACCACAGTGGGAAAAATATTGCGCAACTCACCGTCTGCCTGGAATAATGAAGAAAAGAACACGAAGTATGCACTGCAACCATAGTGAAGAAATCGCGTGTGAACCCACAAAAAGCAGAATCACACGCGTCGGCCCCCACAAAAAGCACATACAGCGCACTGGTGTCCAACACGGACCTTTAAGCTGCACTGAACGGCAACATGTGCGTGTGTCACGTCACTTACGTGCTAAGGGCCTTTCCTCTGATTCCACGCTAACATGCTGTTTCTGCACATGCAGATTCACTCTGCATCCCGCTGGCCACGCGAAAACACACGGAAGACCCACCCTCCTGCCCTCAAGGTCATTTACCTGCCGCCAACGCCCCAACTGCCTCCTACGAGCCATCTGCTGCGTTCAGCCGAATTTGTGTGCCTGCTGCCTACGTGCCCTACAATTTGGTGCCTGCACAGAAGCCATTGCCAGAGATTGTGTTGCTGAGACCACCTCTGCTGACGCAGAAGACTCCCGACTGCTGTTCCATCGCTCCACAGCCCAGCCCTCAGGGCCCATTTGTCCGCCCACACCTGCCTCGGGGTTGCCATGTTAGACCAAGCAACATCTGGGACAAGTGGCACCCCCCTGGCAGAGAGGCAGAGTGCTGCCATCTTCACTCCCAATGAAGTTGGCGTCCTGGTGGAGCAAGTCCTGGGGCATTATGATGCCCTCTTCCCTGGACCATTGCGACTCGACATGGAAGGACGGAGTAGGATCTGGGTGGACATCATGGGTGCCATCAACGCGGAGGGGGTGGCACCCCACGACTTCAAACCAGCCCTGAAGCGCTGTGAAGACTTCAGGTCCAGGACCATCAACAATGCCCGGCGCCACGTCGCATCTGGTGATGGAGTGGGGCGCCAGGGCCGGTTGAGCAACAATGAGATGAGGGTCCTGGAGCGCATCCTCCCAGCGCTGCACACCCAGGTCCTAGAGTTGCAGCTCCTCCCGGAGTCGAATGGTGAGTGTCCATGTGTTCTTGACAAGTGTAGTGCATGTTGAGGTGTGGATGGAGTATGCACCTTGGCCTTATGCCTGGCATGCCTCATGTACGGATGTCTGTATGCATGTCCATGACAGTGCTGCAAGTGAGTCAAATCAAGCATATTCCACATAAATGTTGTCTGTGTTGCAATGCATGATGTGCATCAGCATGTGACAAGGCACACATGTTTGCATGCCTGTGTCTGGACTTGGCCATGCAAGAGGTGTGAGACATGGATGCTTATGCCACCTTCACGGACATGCATGGTGTACAAGTGTGTGTGTATGTTTGTTGAGTGTGTGACTGGCCAACCCTATGGATGCATGACACATGAGCATCACAATGTGTGATTAACTGATGTGGGCCAGTTGTCACTGTGCACTGTGATGGGTGGTCTACATGGCCTGATGCATGACTGTCTGGTGATGTGTGTGCATGTGATGTGCATGTACCATGATGCATGTGAGGTTCAGCCCATCTTCCGATGTTCCCGCAGTGCCTTGAACATGGATGTGAATGTTTATTGCACGTGTCATGCATGTGTGTTGCTTGCACTGACCCGTGTGTTGTGGAGGGTAATGATGGTAATGATGTTTGACAGTTCCACTCATGTGCATTTGCTTTGTATCTAGCAGACATTTTTTCGGTGCACTGATACTTGTGTTCAATGTCTCCCTAGCTACAGCGACGATGGAGGAAGAGGGCGGAGACAGTGGTGTGGAGCATTGCAGCGGGGATGCCTCCACCAGGTGGAGACGCAAGGCCCAGTCATTCTCCCAGGTTTCAACATCTTCCAGGAGTGAGGGGACTGGTGCCACGTCCACAACTACGGCCACAGCTGCTGCGGAGGGGCCAAGAAGATGAAGTTGGACATGGGCTCCTTGGCAGCGGAAGGGACAGGTAGGCCCGCATAGGGGAAATCCAATGTGGAAGACGGTTCGGAGTCATCCAGTTTGGTGGTGGGCGAGGGGAAGGAGGAGGCCACATCAGTATAGCACATGGGGCATGGTGGGGTTGATGCCACAGGTGCGATTGGTGCAGTCCAGGGGCAGGGGCAGGAGGCAGCGCAGGTCACCGTGGAGGGGACTGTGCCTACTCCTGTCCCTGATCCTGCGTCTGCATCAGTGTGCACCTGCAGGCATGCCTCAGTACTGGCCGTTCCGCAGGTAGAGGATGAGTCCACGTCAAATGACCTTCCTCTACCTGCGGACCAGGCAATCCGTGACAGGGTTGAGCCTGTGCATGCCGGTGTCGCGAGGCGCACAGGCACCATTCGTGATGATGTGCAGGCTTCCTGGCAGATGCTTGCACATCATCACAAAGATGTCTGTGCCCTCCTTAACTGGCTAGCACGGCTCATTGTTGCGGGTTTGCTACATGTGCTGGGCACTGCTACGACCAGATCCTCCTCTTCCTCCATTCTGCGCCAGTCGTCCTCCCTACCGTCTTCTGGCCCAGTTTACACTAGGGCCCCCTGTGAATCTGTCCCAACCACGACGGCTGGTCTGGTGGAGACCACATCCCTGCCACAGTTGGGAGTCAGAGGTTCAGCAGAGATGGTCACCCCAGCAACAGGACCACTGGCAATGGAGGTTGTGCAGGCACCTTCCAGCAGGGCACGTGTATGACTGCCCCAGGGGTTGTCATCATCCCGGAGGCAGTCCTGGTGGTGCAGGCACAGGGCTTATTGGCAACAGCAGGCTCATCGTAGGAGGCGTCAGGACTCGGGGCTAACAACATCACAGGGGCAGGCATTGGCCATCGGGCAGGAGGACCCTGGAACAAGGATGTCTTCAGTGTGGCAGCGGATGGGCCAGCAGATAGATGCAGAGTGGCAGTGGGCATGGGGAGCACGGAACTACCTGCGTCAGGCAGAGAGGCGGGCAGAGTTCCTTCAGGAGACTCGCAGGGAGTTCGAGAGGAGCATGATGGAGTCCCTGCGAGCCCTCGAGGACAGAGCAGAGTCCCGCCTTTGGGATTTTGACACAGAGTTTGATGATGCCCTGGCCCAGACTCTTGGTAACATCGGTGAGTCGTAGGACTAGCCTGCTGCCCTTGTATATAGTTATGTAGTGTTAGGTTTCCTCTATGTTTTTATTATTTTGAGTCCATGGACCTTGCTCCTCATTTTGTACATAGTTAGTTCGTTTTAGGATTTTATAGGGTTTGTTTCTGGTTTTTGGGATCATGGACCCTTGGATGTTGTACATAGTTTGACTCATTTGCTATCTTGTTTTGTTTTTATTTCACCATGGAGTAATGTTTTTTTTTTTCTGAGGGCATTCAACGGACATGGACGACTTTTATCATTTTTGCATTTTTCACCTTCACATATTTATTTTTGGATTTCAGTTTCGTTTGCATTACATTCATATTTTCTTTTTAATGGTTGTCTTTCAGTTTGTGTGGATTTTAATATTTAATACATTTTTATTGCTTCTAATCAAAGTGGTGTCTGCTCTCAATGGTTTGTTATGTGTCTCTCTTCATTTTCTATGTTACGTGTCCCTGCTGTTCATCAATGTTGGTGATGTGTGTGCAGACATGCATGTGATTTTTTGTGGTTCACATGGCATGGGGCATGTATTGGGGAGTATGACCAATGGATGGGTGTTGAGTTGCACTGTGGGTGGGCAGGGTATGGTGGAATTTTGTTGGACATTTCATGCATCATTGCATGTTGGTTCAATGTGTTGGGGGGGACGTGTGTCGGGGCCTGCCTGCAGGTTGCCGTCACTGGTGGGGAGACGTGAGTCGGGGCCTGCCTGCAGGTTGCCATCACTGGTGGGGGGTGGGACATGAGTTGGGGCTTGCCTGCAGGTTGCCGTCACTGGTGTGGGGACATGAGTCAGGGCCTGCCTGCAGGTTGTCGTCACTGGTGGGGTGGCCTGAGCCAGGGCTTGCCTGAAGGTTGCTGTGTCTGGTGGGGGGGAACATGATTCGACGCCTGCCTGCAGGTTGCCATCGCTGTGGGGGCACATGAGTCAGGGCCTGCCTGCAGTTGTCATCACTGGTGGGGGGGCATGAGTGGGGACGGCCTATAGGGTATGGTCCAGGGTGTTGTGGGGTCTCCTGTGGTGATAGGCTGCCTGCGGGGCATGGTCATGGATGTTGGGGGGACAACCCAACACCCGTGACCATACCCTGCAGGCAACTCATCACCCATGACCATACCCCGCAGGCAGCCTACACCACAGGGGACCCCTCAACACCTGTGACCATGCCCCACAGGCAGCCCACACCACATGGGACCCCCCCAACAACCATCACCACACGCACAGCCCTTTCCATGCGATTTGGCTGGTGCGAGCGGGCTTCGCTATTTCATGGGGGTGCGTGAGGCCCTTTTCACACAATTTGACTGGCGCGAGCGGGGTACGCAATTGTGTGGTGATACACATGGCCCTTTTCACGTGATTGGACTGGCGCGAGTGGGGTACAGGATTTCACGGATGTACGCGAGGCCATTTTCACGCGATTTGACTGGCGCATGGGTGGTGCAGGATTTCGCGGGTGTACGCGAGGCCATTTTCATGCGATGTGACTGCCACGAGGGGAGTACGCTCAGACTTTTCATGTGATTACGATGGAGGGGGGCTGTGTGCTGGGCCAAGGATAGCGCAGGGCCTTTGCACCGTATTGGACATTTCACTGGCTTTTTCCTGCGTAAGGGGAGGTGTTGGGGGTGTAACTGGCGCTGCTGGATGTTCACTGCGCCACGGCTGGTAATGGCTCGGGAAATCCATGAATCAAACTCAAGAGGAAACCAGCCATCAGACAGACCAGAACCGTGAATTCTAATTGTCTGGTAATCCCAAGATTTAAACTCTCTACTATAGGAGGCAATAGCTTCCCCGTGAAAGCTGCCACCCTTTGGAACTCCTTACCACATAATTTAAGAGCTGACCAACCCTTCCCACACTTTAGAAGGAACCTCATCAAACACTTGAACGTCAACAACCCCTAGCCTTCCTATGTACGCAAAGGTTAATGAACAATCCTCGTACTTGATATCCAAGCTATTCATATTAATCCACATTTCTGCACATACTGAACACACAGATCCTTATTGTACATATATCTCACTGCACTGTGCTTCTGTATCAACTATTATTCTGTTTAGGATACTGCATATTGTATATTTCTGTAATTTTTGTACATACATATTTATGCATAAGTGTATAACTCTGTAACATTGTAAGCTTCGCACTTTCTTTCCTGCTGCGCCCTGCTGCCTCTGGGTATGGAGCGCATCACAAATAAAGAAAGAAATAAACAAACAAGCAATATGCAGAGCGCAAAAATGCTGTTTTGTGCAGCGGCTGGCGTACGTGTAGCACACGCTCTCTCTCTGTGCGAGATGCTTGCGCTGCTCCTGCGCCAGATTCTATGAATTGGGCCCTGTATTTCAAAAAATAAAACACATCCTCTGCACTGTGCTTTCATGTACTGGTAAACTCACATGTCTAGGACATCCGAGTCCCCTCAGCACTGAGTCTCACCTCACTGACTGCACTTCTTCCAGTAGCGGTCGCACCCCCCTAAACCACTCCCGGGATCAGGCAGAGAATTCGGGAACACGGTCGATCTCCTCGTGGGTGCACTTAATCTGGTCTTGACGGGCCGCACTGCTCCTCTACGGAGTGTGGAAGAGAGCACTCAGCCCTCAGAGGAAGACTGGATATCTCACTAGGGCCTCCAAATGTAGTCCAGGGGTCTCTAGCGGCAATCCAAGGAAGCATACTAAAGTAATCCAAAGGAAGAGTACACAGTGCAAGAAGAAATTGTTGATGGCAGAACAAACAGATGCGTGGACCTGAACTGTAATGCATTCTTAACTCAGCCCAGACAGGCTGCAAAATTTATACAGGAAAATCACATATTAGCATAGTTTGTCAATCGTTGCAATTTTGGGGATGCCAATACATTATTGGTGGGTCGTCAGGAGACCCCTATATGTTTGTATACATTACATGTCCTAATTGGACAAAAACATTTCCTGGAATATCACCCTCAACCCCTTCTTTGGGGACAGCACGAGCCACAGCATCCCACCAAATCTATCCAATGGAATTATGAGAGAACAGCACCATGGTCAGGGTATTTTTACAGCCTCTGAAACTACATATCTCTGCCCCTGATAAATTCCTCTCTTCCCTCACCCTCTGCACTTGTTTGCTCCCTGCCTCCTCTATTGCATTGTGACAGCTCTAGGTAGAAAAAATTATACAGTACACCGTTGGTGAAAGTGAATTTCTTCCATTTAATTCTCGTTCACTACTCAACTAGCTGTCTGAGCCCTGGGTACTGGACCTGATGTCCTTCAAATTATCATGTGGGACTGCACCTGACATTATGCTGCAGTCCTATTTCCTTAAGAAACTTTTCCTTCTGCAACAATTAATTATCTACTGTGGGCTTCTTGATGTCTCAACCTTGCTGAGCTGATTTAGCATTTCTGCAAGAATCAGAAGAACTTCAATTCTGCAATGTGCTGTGGCCTTTCAAAACAACAAAAAAATGGCTTCTGTCTCGTCGGCCCTGGGCCTACTAAACTATGGTCAAACTGTTATTCTGTTGTTCATTATTATACCCAACTCTTACACTCATTATATTTCTAAGTTACTTTTAAAATAGATATACAAATGATATAATTGTTGCAGGTGTACTTTACATCACGGCATCCGTGCTTAATTATCCCTAGGTACCTGCTAGTTTAAACTACACATAGGTTCTGTGTTTTCACGTGTGTACTTCCCTACGCATTGCCCTACTCCTTAACGTGTGGCGCACTAGGTGTAATGTAGGTGTCATATACATGCATCATGCGTCATGACGTCACCCTTCATGTTACTTTTGGCGTGCTTTTGGCACTACTGCATTACTTCTTTAGTTTGTCCGTGAGCCCCCCTAGTTAGCATTGGATCTACATATTCACACCTCCATCACAGAGTAGAAGGCCAATTTAATATGCACAAATATTTCCTGTAACTGTTATATTATTACGCACACTCCTATCAATACACAGCATCAACAGTTGGAAAACAATTATGTTGAGTAGATGTTTCTTTGGTCACGCTTCTACAGTTATCCTTTGGTTGTTTTTTTGCATGAATACAATTTTTAGTTACAATGTATATTTTCATATGTTTTATTGTATCTTCTTCATTCATGCTTCAACAAACGGGATTCTGATTATTGGAGTGACAAATGACGATTTATGTTATTTTATTTGTCTTCAATCATGTTTTTCTGATTATTAATTACGTTGCATGTTTAATTTGTTATGTGTTTTTTAATGAATTGGTAGGCCCTGAGGAAGTTCAATGAGGGAAACATGTGCGGGCTTATGAGAACATTTTTTTTCCGAATCTCTTTACTTGTACACTAACAAATGGGAATAAAATACTTTCAAATATTATTCACTGGCAAATGTATTTATGTGATGGATACGCATAGGGGAACACGACCATTTTTCAAAAATAGAGTGTTACTTGGTATTTTGGGTATACGTGCCAGTCCAGTGTCCATGCTGCAATATTAATACCAACAATAAAATCACTGAGCTCCGGGTATTGCCTAAATCAATCCACCCCTTGGCATACCCCTGCCAATTTGCTTATAAATAGAGTGGCTGAAGCCAGAACTGGTTAGGAATATTGTATTATGTCAGTACCGTGTTTACAGCTCCAATTAAGTAATTAACACTCAGTGCACTGCTTTGAAAAAACAATGGCAGGCACTTGAACAAAAGGTTTGATAGTAAGGCTTGAATAAAGCAAGCTCAAAGAGTTCCCATGAGGAGGTGTCTGGACAGGGAGGGGGAGGTACTGGGTAGGAATGGCCATAGAAATTAGCATGGCCATGGGCAGTCAATGGGTTGGAGAATAACCGCACAACACTTACAAGCTTTGTGTCCCTCAGATATACGATTTATCCTTATATTTACTCTAATTCAATATTTTGGAATTATAGGTGGTGATTTCCACTTTACAGGTCAACCTAAAAAGCCAAAGATGACACACAAGTAACCTCGTTACAGGCCAGTGGTGTCCTGGGGTCATCCCCGTGTGGATTTGGAATACAGCTCAGCGCACGTGAGATCACATCAACTCTTCGAGGTTAGATGAAAACCAGCCTTGAACTCAAAGAGCAAAAAACATGTCAGTAAAAATCCAGTGGAATAAATAAGAGCGGCGACAGGCAGGATTAAGAGGATTGAAAGGGTCAGAGGTGAAGACCAAGCGAATCATCACTGATCTCTGAGCCAGAGAAAGCCTCAAGCCGTAAATCTTAGGCCTCTCGGTTTTTCGGCGTTGCAAGTAGGACACCTTTCACGACTGCTTCATCAAATAGTCAAAGCAGAAGTTTGCCTCTGTGTCGTGCATATGCTATATGCTGTAAGGAGCCACGGTTAGGCCTGCTGTGACTGCACAGCATGAGCTGTGCAGGCCGAGCGCTGCATTTCCTAACTGGGCCTCCATTAAGACACGTGGAACTGACGCATTCTGCTTGTCAACATCTCCCTTGTGAAGAGATATTTTCTGGGCTTTTGTGTCGCGTTCTATTCTGAGCTCTCACAGGCGTTCTGGCGCTTCTTTTCTTATTTAACAGCCGGGCTGCTGTCTGCCGAGCGAATAGCTGTGCCACTGTCTCCAAGAGAAGACGGCGCCTCTCCGCAGGGGGGTTTAAAATATGGATGAAGGTGATGTAAAATAGGAAACATAAAATATAATAATAATGAAACGTACTCATCCCGAATGTCAAGTACATATATGTCGTAACAGCAGCACGTTGGGGCTCACGTCCCGAATGCAGCACACACCGCAATCCGTTCCATAGTTAGTGTGACTGCAGCAGGCGCTCGTTTCACCTGCCTTTGATGATAGACGGGTTCACGCGCATTTGAGCGTATATGAGCTGCCTGCAGGGCCCGGGGCACTTAACCTGCCTGTGTGTGCTGTGGATACAGGCAGCAGGTCTCCTTAAAACAGGGGACTCCTAACTGCTGATGCTGTGAGCTCGTGTCACGCAGGCCTGTGAACAGACGTGTGCTCTTTTAACACGTGGTGTGTTATGAATACTCGCATGTGTTCATCATAATGGCCCAGGTTCTAACAGGCAGGGCTATCCCCAGGCTCCTTACTTTCAATGGCATTGCAAGGGTTTTAAGAGATAAAAGCGATCGTCCTTATGGAAGCACACACAGCAGCATGGAATTGCCTGGCCCACTAATGCACAACTGACTCTTCCCCAGCCCTATGTCTCTTCAGAGGACCCTGTCATTAATCGCTACCGTAGATTTCTTCGAATACCATTACACCCAATGAGATTTCACCTAATTTATTTCACCGAAAATGGTAGGGGAATGGTATATGTGTAATGCATAATAGGTGGGGTGTGGGGTAAGGGTATACATTAGGGTAGGGAAGGGCGAGTTTTTTTTTTTTTGCAGGGGTCTCCTCCTGCATTATAAAAAAAAGTAGAAAAAGTAAAAAGTAGATTTCGTTTTTCAGTGAAATCTCCATTCGGTGAAACATTTTCGAAGAAATCACATACATCCGTTATTAATTGCTTATAATGTAATATTATAAACGTCAATAACACTCAGGGGCTGATTCATGGAACAAACGTGCGCCGAAAATCCACGCGCAAGCAGGCGCAAGCGGAAAAAAACAGGCGCACGCGCACGCATGCGATTCATGGAAGTCCCTGAGCGTGTACACCCCTGGATGTGCGCCAAACCCGTGCATGGCGCACAAGTCACTGCAACATCCCGAAAGGCGTGCGCGACGCGCACAGTGAAAGCGCACAACCTCGGCGCATACACCAGAAAGTGGGCGGGACACGGGGCGTAACGCGCGGAATGGGGAACAACGCGTGAAAATAAGGGCGTAACAGGGGATGTACTGCAGGGAAGTAGACGGAACGCCCACACGCACTCGAACCACACGTATTCATGGAATCGAATAGGGCAAAGCCACGCACAGCCAAAGACACGCACAAGCCGAAACACGTCCGCCACACGAAGGCAGGCGGTAGCGTCCCTGTGCATTACAAAAGTGGCAACATACAGCAATTGGGCCTGTGCGAGCTGGCTATGTGTATTTCAGGGGTTCGCGTGAAGTTTTTCACGCGATCGGGCCTGGGGGAGCGGCCTATGTGTATTTCAGGGGTTCGCGTGAACTTTTTCACGCGATCGGGCCTGGGGGAGCGTTGCGGGGGTGCGCGGGAAGCAACACACGCGATCGAGCGGGGTACGTGTATTTCGGGGGTGCGCGGGAAGTTACACACGCGATTGAGCGGGGTACGTGTATATCGGGGGTGTGCGGGAAGTTAAATATGCGATTGAGCGGGGTACGTGTATTTCGGAGGTGCGCGGGAAGTCACACACGCGATTGAGCGAGGTACGTGTATTTCGGGGGTGCGCGGGAAGTTACACACGCGATTGAGCGGGGTACGTGTATTTCGGGGATGCACGGGAAGTTACACCCGCGATTGAGCGGGGTACGTGTATTTCTCGGGTGCCCGGTTTGTTACACACGCGATTGAGCGGGGTGCGCGGGAAGTTACACACGCGATTGAGCGGGGTACGTGTATTTCGGGGGTGCGCGGGAAGTTACACACGCGATTGAGCGGGGTACGTGTATTTCGGGGGTGCGCGGGTAGTTACACACGCGATTGAGCGGGGTACGTGTATTTCGGGGGTGCGCGGGAAGTTACACATGCGATTGAGCGGGGTACGTGTATTTCGGGGGTGCGGCGGGAAGTTCCACACGCGATATCATCAGGGTACGTGTATTACAGGGGTGCGCGGGGAGCAGCACACGTGAATTGCACGTGTGGGTCCTCCCAGGTGTTCCCTCTACACCCTCCACGGCCCCTGCAGGTGGCTCACACCACAGGGGCCTACCCAGCACATGTCATGCAGGCACCCCATCCACCATGGCCATGCCCACCAGCCAACCCACATGTCAACTTGCACTACTGCCCACCAACGCATGTCCCCCTGCACCCCCAGCCACCAGGGGCACCCTCCACCAGGCCCCCACCCATGTCTCCCACCACCCCACCCCCCAGCAGTGCAGGGGCAGCCTCCACCAGGCCCCCACCCATGTCTCCCACCACCCCCACCCCCCAGCAGTGCAGGGGCAGCCTCCACCAGGCCTCCACCCATGTCTCCCACCACCCCCACCCCCCAGCAGTGCAGGGGCACCCACCACCAGGCCCCCACCCATGTCTCCCACCACCCCCACCCCCCAGCAGTGCAGGGGCAGCCTCCACCAGGCCCCCACCCATGTCTCCCACAACCCCCACCCCCCAGCAGTGCAAGGGCAGCCTCCACCAGGCCCCCACCCATGTCTCACACCACCCCCGCCCCCAGCACTGTGGGGCACCTACCAGCAGGCCCCCACCCATGTCCAACTCATGTTTCCCACCACCCCACCCCCCAGCCACCAGGGGCAGCCTCCACCAGGCCCCCACCCATGTCTCCCAACACCCCCACTGCCCCCAGCAATGCAGGGGCAGCCACCACCAGGCCCCCACCCATGTCTCCCACCACCCCCACCCCCCAGCAGTGCAGGGGCAGCCTCCACCAGGCCCCCACCCATGTCTCACACCACCCCTACCCCCCAGCAGTGCAGGGGCAGCCTCCACCAGGCCCCCACCCATGTCTCACACCACCCCCACCCTCCCAGCCACCAGGGGCAGCCTCCACCAGGCCCCCACCCATGTCTCCCACCACCCCCACCCCCCAGTCACCAGGGGCAGCCTCCACCAGGCCCCCACCCATGTCTCCCACCACCCCCACCCCCCAGTCACCAGGGGCAGCCTCCACCAGGCCCCCAACCATGTCTCACACCACCCCACCCCCCAGTCACCAGGGGCACCTGCCAGCAGGCCCCCACCCATGTCCAACTCATGTTCCCCACCACCCCCACCCCCAAGCACTGTGGGGCACCTGCCAGCAGGCCCCCACCCATGTCCAACTCATGTTCCCCACCACCCCCACCCCCCGGCCACCAGGGGCAGCCTCCACCAGGCCCCCACCCATGTCTCCCACCACCCCCACCCCCCCCCAGCAGTGCAGGGGCAGCCACCACCAGGCCCCCACCCATGTCTCCCACCACCCCCACCCCCAGCAGTGCAGGGGCAGCCTCCACCAGGCCCCCACCCATGTCTCCCACCACCCCCACCCCCCAGTCACCAGGGGCAGCCTCCACCAGGCCCCCAACCATGTCTCACACCACCCCACCCCCCAGTCACCAGGGGCACCTGCCAGCAGGCCCCCACCCATGTCCAACTCATGTTCCCCACCACCCCCACCCCCAAGCACTGTGGGGCACCTGCCAGCAGGCCCCCACCCATGTCCAACTCATGTTCCCCACCACCCCCACCCCCCGGCCACCAGGGGCAGCCTCCACCAGGCCCCCACCCATGTCTCCCACCACCCCCACCCCCCCCCAGCAGTGCAGGGGCAGCCACCACCAGGCCCCCACCCATGTCTCCCACCACCCCCACCCCCAGCAGTGCAGGGGCAGCCTCCACCAGGCCCCCACCCATGTCTCACACCACCCCCACCCCCCAGCAGTGCAGGGGCAGCCTCCAACAGGCCCCCACCCATGTCTCACACCACCCCCACCCCCTAGCAGTGCAGGGGCAGCCTCCAACAGGCCCCCACCCATGTCTCACACCACCCCCACCCCCCAGCAGTGCAGGGGCAGCCTCCACCAGGCCCCCACCCATGTCTCACACCACCCCCACCCCCCAGCCACCAGGGGCAGCCTCCACCAGGCCCCCAGCCATGTCTTACACCACCCCCACCCCCCAGCAGTGCAGGGGCAGCCTCCACCAGGCCCCCACCCATGTCTCCCACCACCCCCACCCCCCAGTCACCAGGGGCAGCCTCCACCAGGCCCCGACCCATGTCTCCCACCACCCCCACCCCCCCCAGTCACCAGGGGCAGCCTCCACCAGGCCCCCACCCATGTCTCCCACCACCCCACCCCCCAGCAGTGCAGGGGCAGCCTCCACCAGGCCCCCACCCATGTCTACCACCACCCCAACCCCCCAGCAGTGCAGGGGCAGCCTCCACCAGGCCCCCACCCATGTCTCACACCACCCCCACCCCCCAGCCACCAGGGGCAGCCTCCACCAGCCCCCCACCCATGTCTTACACCACCCCCACCCCCCAGCAGTGCAGGGGCAGCCTCCACCAGGCCCCCACCCATGTCTCACACCACCCCCACCCCCCAGCCACCAGGGGCAGCCTCCACCAGGCCCCCACCCATGTCTTACACCACCCCCACCCCCCAGCAGTGCAGGGGCAGCCTCCACCAGGCCCCCACCCATGTCTCCCACCACCCCCACCCCCCAAGTCACCAGGGGCAGCCTCCACCAGGCCCCCACCCATGTCTCCCACCACCCCCAACCCCCCAGTCACCAGGGGCAGCCTCCACCAGGCCCCCACCCATGTCTCCCACCACCCCACCCCCCAGCAGTGCAGGGGCAGCCTCCACCAGGCCCCCACCCATGTCTACCACCACCCCCATCCCCCAGCCACCAGGGGCAGCCTCCACCAGGCCCCCACTCATGTCTCCCACCACCCCCACCCCCAGTCACCAGGGGCACCTGCCAGCAGGCCCCCACCCATGTCCAACTCATGTTCCCCACCACCCCCACCCCCCAGCACTGTGGGGCACCTGCCAGCAGGCCCCCACCCATGCCCAACTCATGTTCCCCACCACCCCCACCCCCCAGGCACCAGGGGCAGCCTCCACCAGGCCCCCACCCATGTCTCCCACCACCCCCACCCCCAGCAGTGCAAGGGCAGCCTCCACCAGGCCCCCACCCATGTCTCACACCACCCCACCCCCCAGCACTGTGGGGCACCTGCCAGCAGGCCCCCACCCATTCCAACTCATGTTTCCCACCACCGCCACCCCCCAGCCACCAGGGGCAGCCTCCACGAGGCCCCCACCCATGTCTCCCACCACCCCCACCCCCCCAGCAATGCAGGGGCAGCCACCACCAGGCCCCCACCCATGTCTCCCACCACCCCCACCCCCCAGCAGTGCAGGGGCAGCCTCCACCAGGCCCCCACCCATGTCTCACACCACCCCCACCCCCCAGCAGTGCAGGGGCAGCCTCCACAAGGCCCCCACCCATGTCTCACACCACCCCCACCCCCCAGCCACCAGGGGCAGCCTCCACCAGGCCCCCACCCATGTCTCCCACCACCCCCACCCCCCCAGTCACCAGGGGCAGCCTCCACCAGGCCCCCACCCATGTCTCCCACCACCCCCACCCCCCCAGTCATCAGGGGCAGCCTCCACCAGGCCCCCAACCATGTCTCACACCACCCCACCCCCCAGTCACCAGGGGCACCTGCCAGCAGGCCCCCACCCATGTCCAACTCATGTTCCCCACCACCCCCGCCCCCAAGCACTGTGGGGCACCTGCCAGCAGGCCCCCACCCATGTCCAACTCATGTTCCCCACCACCCCCACCCCCCAGCCACCAGGGGCAGCCTCCACCAGGCCCCCACCCATGTCTCCCACCACCCCCACCCCCCCAGCAGTGCAGGGGCAGCCACCACCAGGCCCCCACCCATGTCTCCCACCACCCCCACCCCCCAGCAGTGCAGGGGCAGCCTCCACCAGGCCCCCACCCATGTCTCACACCACCCCCACCCCCCAGCAGTGCAGGGGCAGCCTCCAACAGGCCCCCACCCATGTCTCACACCACCCCCACCCCCCAGCAGTGCAGGGGCAGCCTCCACCAGGCCCCCACCCATGTCTCACACCACCCCCACCCCCCAGCCACCAGGGGCAGCCTCCACCAGGCCCCCACCCATGTCTTACACCACCCCCACCCCCCAGCAGTGCAGGGGCAGCCTCCACCAGGCCCCCACCCATGTCTCCCACCACCCCCACCCCCCCAGTCACCAGGGGCAGCCTCCACCAGGCCCCCACCCATGTCTCCCACCACCCCCACCCCCCCAGTCACCAGGAGCAGCCTCCACCAGGCCCCCACCCATGTCTCCCACCACCCACCCCCCAGCAGTGCAGGGGTAGCCTCCACCAGGCCCCCACCCATGTCTACCACCACCCCCACCCCCCAGCAGTGCAGGGGCAGCCTCCACCAGGCCCCCACCCATGTCTCACACCACCCCCACCCCCCAGCCACCAGGGGCAGCCTCCACCAGCCCCCCACCCATGTCTTACACCACCCCCACCCCCCAGCAGTGCAGGGGCAGCCTCCACCAGGCCCCCACCCATGACTCACACCACCCCCACCCCCCAGCCACCAGGGGCAGCCTCCACCAGGCCCCCACCCATGTCTTACACCACCCCCACCCCCCAGCAGTGCAGGGGCAGCCTCCACCAGGCCCCCACCCATGTCTCCCACCACCCCCACCCCCCAGTCACCAGGGGCAGCCTCCACCAGGCCCCCACCCATGTCTCCCACCACCCCCACCCCCCCAGTCACCAGGGGCAGCCTCCACCAGGCCCCCACCCATGTCTCCCACCACCCCAACCCCCAGCAGTGCAGGGGCAGCCTCCACCAGGCCCCCACCCATGTCTACCACCACCCCCATCCCCCAGCCACCAAGGGCAGCCTCCACCAGGCCCCCACTCATGTCTCCCACCACCCCCACCCCCCAGTCACCAGGGGCACCTGCCAGCAGGCCCCCACCCATGTCCAACTCATGTTCCCCACCACCCTCACCCCCCAGCACTGTGGGGCACCTGCCAGCAGGCCCCCACCCATGTCCAACTCATGTTCCCCACCACCCCACCCCCCAGCCACCAGGGGCAGCCTCCACCAGGCCCCCACCCATGTCTCCCACCACCCCCACCCCGACCAGCAGTGCAGGGGCAGCCACCACCAGGCCCCCACCCATGTCTCCCACCACCCCCACCCCCAGCAGTGCAGGGGCAGCCTCCACCAGGCCCCCACCCATGTCTCCCACCACCCCCACCCCCCCAGTCACCAGGGGCAGCCTCCACCAGGCCCCCACCCATGTCTCCCACCACCCCCACCCCCCCAGTCATCAGGGGCAGCCTCCACCAGGCCCCCAACCATGTCTCACACCACCCCACCCCCCAGTCACCAGGGGCACCTGCCAGCAGGCCCCCACCCATGTCCAACTCATGTTCCCCACCACCCCCACCCCCAAGCACTGTGGGGCACCTGCCAGCAGGCCCCCACCCATGTCCAACTCATGTTCCCCACCACCCCCACCCCCCAGCCACCAGGGGCAGCCTCCACCAGGCCCCCACCCATGTCTCCCACCACCCCCACCCCCCCAGCAGTGCAGGGGCAGCCACCACCAGGCCCCCACCCATGTCTCCCACCACCCCCACCCCCAGCAGTGCAGGGGCAGCCTCCACCAGGCCCCCACCCATGTCTCACACCACCCCCACCCCCCAGCAGTGCAGGGGCAGCCTCCAACAGGCCCCCACCCATGTCTCACACCACCCCCACCCCCCAGCAGTGCAGGGGCAGCCTCCAACAGGCCCCCACCCATGTCTCACACCACCCCCACCCCCCAGCCACCAGGGGCAGCCTCCACCAGGCCCCCACCCATGTCTTACACCACCCCACCCCCCAGCAGTGCAGGGGCAGCCTCCACCAGGCCCCCACCCATGTCTCCCACCACCCCCACCCCCCCAGTCACCAGGGGCAGCCTCCACCAGGCCCCCACCCATGTCTCCCACCACCCCCACCCCCCCAGTCACCAGGAGCAGCCTCCACCAGGCCCCCACCCATGTCTCCCACCACCCACCCCCCAGCAGTGCAGGGGCAGCCTCCACCAGGCCCCCACCCATGTCTACCACCACCCCCACCCCCCAGCAGTGCAGGGGCAGCCTCCACCAGGCCCCCACCCATGTCTCACACCACCCCCACCCCCCAGCCACCAGGGGCAGCCTCCACCAGCCCCCCACCCATGTCTTACACCACCCCCACCCCCCAGCAGTGCAGGGGCAGCCTCCACCAGGCCCCCACCCATGACTCACACCACCCCCACCCCCCAGCCACCAGGGGCAGCCTTCACCAGGCCCCCACCCATGTCTTACACCACCCCCACCCCCCCAGCAGTGCAGGGGCAGCCTCCACCAGGCCCCCACCCATGTCTCCCACCACCCCCACCCCCCAGTCACCAGGGGCAGCCTCCACCAGGCCCCCACCCATGTCTCCCACCACCCCCACCCCCCCAGTCACCAGGGGCAGCCTCCACCAGGCCCCCACCCATGTCTCCCACCACCCCACCCCCCAGCAGTGCAGGGGCAGCCTCCACCAGGCCCCCACCCATGTCTACCACCACCCCCATCCCCCAGCCACCAAGGGCAGCCTCCACCAGGCCCCCACTCATGTCTCCCACCACCCCCACCCCCCAGTCACCAGGGGCACCTGCCAGCAGGCCCCCACCCATGCCCAACCCATGTTCCCCACCACCCCCACCCCCCAGCACTGTGGGGCACCTGGCAGCAGGCCCCCACCCATGTCCAACTCATGTTCCCCACCACCCCACCCCCCAGCCACCAGGGGCAGCCTCCACCAGGCCCCCACCCATGTCTCCCACCACCCCCACCCCGACCAGCAGTGCAGGGGCAGCCACCACCAGGCCCCCACCCATGTCTCCCACCACCCCCACCCCCCAGCAGTGCAGGGGCAGCCTCCACCAGGCCCCACCCATGTCTCCCACCACCCCCACCCCCACCCCCCAGCCACCAGGGGCAGCCTCCACCAGGCCCCCACCCATGTCTCCCACCACCCCCACCCCTCAGCAGTGCAGGGGCAGCCTCAACCAGGCCCCCACCAATGTCTACCACCACCCCCATCCCCCAGCCACCAGGGGCAGCCTCCACCAGGCCCCCACCCATGTCTCACACCACCCCCACCCCCCAGCACTGTGGGGCACCTGCCAGCAGGCCCCCACCCATGTGCAACTCATGTTCCCCAGCCAACATGTCATCACAATCTAGATCCCTGGTCCCTATGGTCAGCCTCCAAATGCAAAACACCCACCCGAGTATTGCATCCACCCACTCATAATTTGCAATTACATCACAGAACACCAATTGCAAGTTCCGAAACAAACACATTTCCCTCACATACACCCAATGGGTGTCAGTGAATCTCAAAAGACATATCATGAAATGCATGAAGCCAATGAGATACCACACATTGAAGTTCACCAAAAATAATATGTATTAAAGGAAACATCAATAGAATAAAAAATGAAGAAACAGAAACGTAAATGTACAAAAATGAAAAGAAGCATGTCCGTCAAAAAAAGCAAAACCAAAAATAAAAATCCAAAGTAATGTCCAAAGTCAATGTCCACAAAACAAAATCCAATGGGAAATAAAAAAGAAAGCCATTGCTCCATGGTTAAAAATAGAAAAAAAAATACAATCCAACTGTCAACTATGTACATGGGAACAATCCAGGGTCCATTATCCCAACAAAATAAAGAAAACCTATCTAACTACACTAACTAATAAAATAAACTATATACAAAAACGTGGCCCATTGTCCAATTGCAACCAAATAAAAAAAAACAAAGGAAACCTAACACTAACTATATAACTATATACAAAGGCGGCGGGCAAGTCCAGCGGCTCACTCCGTGGTGTTCTGGGCCAGGGCATCATCGAACTCCTGTTCGATGTCCCGGAGGCGGTCCTGTTCCATGGCCCCGAGGGTCCGCAGGGATGACGCCGTCTCCTCCTCCAACCCCCTGAGGATTGCCTCGAGGCACTCGGCCCGCCTCAGGGCCCTCCGCATGGAGTTCTCTGCCCTGACCATTGTGAGCCGCGCCTCTTCCGCCCGCCGCCGCTCCGCACCTATCTGCTGGCCCAACCGCTGCCACACAGAAGACACACCCCGTCCTGGGTCCACCTGCCCTCCGGCCGATGCCTGCCCCTCCGATGTTGAAGGCCCCGAGCCTTCATGGCTCCCACCACGTTGCTGCTGCTGCTGTGCCTCTGCCCGTGCACTGCCTCCTGCTGCCTGCACATCCTCCGCCGGCTGGGGTGCAGTTGTTGATGTGGCCACCCCTGCTGGACGTCCGACTCCCGACTGTGGCAGGGATGCCTCCTCCACCAGCCTGGCCGCACCGTCAGAGGCAGCTCCACAAGGCACCCAGGTGACTGATGGGTGGGAAGATGGCACAGAGGACGACTGGCGCGTAGGGGGTCCAGTTGAGGAGGGGGTCGGAGCAAGCCCCATCAGACGGAGGAATCCGGCCTGGGTGACCTGTCCCAGCAGGCTGACGTGGTCAACGAGCCAATCGAGATGACGTGCAGTCTCTCCATGAAAAGACTGCAGGTCACCTCGCATGGCCCGTTGACGCAACGCCACACCAGCCAGGACAGGCTCAACCCGGACCTGGATAGCCACATCCGCAGGCAGAGGAAGGCCAGTTGACGTGAGCTCATCCCCTGCCTGAAAACGGGTCTGGACGTAGGCATCCCTGCTGGTGCAAGATGATGCAGGGACAGGATCGGGGACAGAATTGCACACAGGCACCTCCGCGGCGGCCTGTGCTGCCTCCTGTCCCTGGTCCTGCACTGCACCACTAGCACCAGTGGGATCCCCCTCTCCAGACCCCGTCTCTGGTGCTTGCACGGCCTCCTCCTCCACCAAACCCCTCACCAACCTGAATGACTCCGTGCCATCTTCCCCTGTTGGGCCCTGTGGGGTCCCAGCTGCCCCTTCTGCTGCCGAGGAGTCCAACTCCAACCTCCGCCTCTTGGACCTCCCCCCGGCAGCTGCGGCCTGGGACGCGGCACCGGACTCCTCACTCTCCGACGAGATGACAACCTGGGAGGGGAGCCGGGCCTTTCGTCTCCGGCTGGTGGTGGGATCCCCGCCGCTGTGCTCCACAGCACCTTCTCCGCCCTCTTCATCAGTTGACGCTGCAGACAGGGAGAAACAAAACACAGGCATCAGGGCACTGTACAATGGACACATACACACATGACAGTTGTACATGAGTGGCATTGGCAAACCTCAGACATGTCATCACAATCCCCAACACACATGTCATTACAACTCGCACACATTAGCCATACCACAGCCATATCGCAACTGCCACCACCATCCATACACATACAACAGCATGAGCAGCCAAAGGTGAGCCAGACATCACATGCAACACAGGAAGTGCACCACACATGTACACACACCACCACACTTCCATGCATATGTACACCTCTGCCAAGTGTCGCACTGTTCAGACGGGCATTCATGTCACATCTGCCAATCAGGCTTCCACATACCGCTGTCACATGCATCCATGTTGCATCACTGTTGCACCCTTGTCAAATACACACACATGCACATGTACACAGTGCTGATACATGCAGCCGAAAACAACATACATGCGTGACATCACGGACATGTCTACTTACATACACATTCATCCAAACATGTGTGCCCACACAACTGCATTTGGCATGCAAGCCTACACACACAAGCACCATCCATGTCTCACACATTACAGCCCTCGCATGTGTCAGCCCCACGGCCCTGTACACCCCCACCCATACTCGACCCCATACAAACAGATGTGCAACCTGCACACTACTGAATAATCACCACACGCACTGCTCACAATCAGGATGCATGTACACTCACTGCTCGACTCCAGACGGGTCTGCTTCTCAAGGACCTGGACATGGAGCGCTGGGGATATGCGTTCCAGGACCCTCATCTGTTCTTCCGACAAGTGGCCCCGGCGCCCCTTGGCATCCGCTGCCTTCAAGAGGCGCCGGGCCTTGTTCAGGGTCCTGGACCTAAAGTCCTCCCAGCGCTTCCTGACATGTTGTAAGTCGCGGACTGCCACCCCCTCCGCGTTGATGGCAGTCACGATGTCAGTCCAGATCCGAGTCCGTCCTTCCTTGTCGGCGCGGGAACTTCCGAAGAGGGCATCATACTGCCCCAGGACTTGCTCCACCAGGACACCAACTTCGGTGGCACTGAAGCTGGTGCCCCTCTGCCTCTCTGGCCGGGGGTTGTCAGTGGTCACAGATGGTGTTTGCCCCGACATGACAACCCCAGAGGCAGGAGTGGGTGGGCAACTGGGTCCTGGGGCTGGGCTGTGGAGCGATGGAATCCCAGTCGGGAGTCTTCGGTTCCAGCAGGGGTGGTCACAGCAACAGCACCCCTGGCTGATGTGCAGGCAGCAAATGGCAGTGCATGTGGGCAGCAGGCAGTCAGGCAGCAGCAGATGGCAGGTGGGAGCATGCTCGGGGTTCTGGGGGGCAGTAGTTCGGCCTTCTGGGCAGGAGCGTGGTGTTCCGTGTGCTTACGCGTGGCCAGCTTGATACGGAGTGATTTGGCATGTGAAAAATCTGCACGTCAGCGTGTAATTCGAGGAAAGGCCCTTAGCGCGTAAGCACGTCTGCACGCATACGCATTTTCATTGGACAGAAGGCCCCTCAAGCGCAAACGCCCCTGTGACGTGACGCGTACAGACGTGCATGGGCATTTCGGCGCGCGTGAAAAACTGCACGTCCGCGTGTAATACAAGGAAAGGGCCCATGCGCGTAAGCGCGCGTGGAAAACTGCACGTCCGCGTGTAATACGAGGAAAGGCCCTTAGCGCGTATGCACGGCAGCACGCATATGCGATTTCATTGGACCAAAGGCCCTTAGCGTGTAAGCGCGTCTGTGACGTGACGCGCGCAGGTGTTTCCCTCATTGCACATGATGACAGAACACACGTGGATTTCCACCAATCGCGTGTGAAAGTTCCCAGCACCCGGGAACACACGTACCCAGGCTAATCGCGTGTGAAACTTCCCGCGCACCCCGAAACACACGTACCCAGGCCAGTTGCATGTACGCTCACTCCCCTCCGATCACACGCGATGACACTCGGACCGTATCTGAATACGGGAAACCCGCGCACAGCAAAAGACGTGCACAGGCGTCAACGCTTCTGCCACACGAAGGCAGGCGGAAGCGTCCCCGCGCACAGCATAAAAGTGTGCGCAAACAACAAACGCGTATATACAGCTACGATGAATGCCCCATTTGTCACTGCACTGATCGTGGGACACCGCAGGAGGAGGAGAATAGCCAGGGCACGCATTTCCGCACCACGTACAAGCCTTTTTGGGATGCCTGACGACCAGGTCTATGGCAGGTATAGGTTTCCACCCCATATCATCCTAGACCTGGTCAGGGAGTGGGAAGATGACCTCACATCCGCCCCCCTTTGCTCCCAAGCATTGAGCCCCTTGGAGAAGCTGCTCAATGTCCTGCATTTTTTGGCCACTGGGTCATTTCAGCGGACCACTGCCATAGTGGGGGAGGTCTCACAGGACATGCAGTCACGCTGCCTACACCAGGTACTGGCAATCATGACAGCGCGCCCCTCAGTCCGCAGGCACATATACATGCCCAGAACACCCGCAGAAAAGCAGGCCGTTGTCCTGGATTTTTTCAGGGTGGCACACTTCCCCAAAGTGCTCGGTGCCATAGATTGCACCCATGTGGCCCTACGTCCACCTAGGGCCATTGAGCACATCTACCGAAACCGCAAGCACCGGCATTCCATCAATGTACAGGTGGTATGTGATGCAAAGGGAATCATCACCTCTGTCTATGCAAACTACCCTGGCTCCACCCATGACAGTTTCATATACAGAATGTCCGTCCCTGAGGCGGGCCCTGGAAGCTGGGCAGCATGGCGACACATGGCTCCTAGGTCAGTACAAATGCCCTTGCACATGCATGCAAGTCACACACAGACAAATATCCAAACCCTAATAATCTCACCTATTATCACCTCCCCAGGGGACAGTGCCTACCCTCTGAGCAACCACATGATGACGCCAATCCGGAACCCCACCACACCACCCCAAGTAAGATACAACGCCGCCCATATTGCAACCAGGGGCATAGTGGAGCGCACATTCAGAGTGCTCAAGTCACGTTTCCGCTCCCTTGACCACTCTGGTGGGCAACTACTCTATGCACCACCAGTAGTGTGCAGGATCATTGTGGCAGCATGTGTCCTGCACAATGTTGCAACACGGCAGGGCGTCCCGGTGGACATGGTGGTGCCCCCACATCCCCAACCACAGGCACAGGCGCTGCCCATGGGAGGGGACAGGGCACGTGGCGAGGATGCCCGGACCCACCTTGTGGCCACATTTTTCACCTAAACTCCCACCCCTGCGGAGAGCACACAGGCCTGGCACATACCAGGTGACAATTGATGATGACAAAGAGACAGTTAACTGTCACAACCCTACCACCCTGAGAAAGTTGCCATGGAAGTGCCACATCGTCTGCATCCCTAGCTACTTAAACACAAGCTATCCTGTGTGACCAAAAGGCACACATATGACATATGACATGATATGGGCCATACACAAGTATTCCAAGGCGCAATGAGGCAGGGAGGGGGGAACAAGGGAACACAGAGAACGGTACTACTAGGTCAGGTGTCATTGGGATCGTGCAAGTGCAGGGGTAGGGGGAATGGGAAAAGTGCAAGGGGAAGGGTGGGGGGGAGTCCAGTACAGAGGAAGTAGCCCAAAAAAATAATACATAGGTCGACTGGTGGCAACTACAAAGGTAAGTGCAGACAAGTGCTGGGAAGGGAGGGCTGTAGGGATAGAGAGACAGAACTGCAGTGCAGGGGTTGCCAGGGAGGCAGTGCAAGTGGAGAGTGGCTGGGCCAGGGACCGAGGTCAGTGAGAGTGGCCCAGTTGCAGCTCCTGTGCAGTTCCAGTGGAGAATTCTGCAAGGGAGAGGCAGACAGTAAGCAGAAGCAAGGAGGAAGGTCTTGAGGTGCTTCCAGAACTGGAGATGGTCCCCCTCAAGTTCAAGTCAGGCCGGAAGTCTGTTCCAGGGGGAGGGCCCTGCTGCGGAGAGAAATCTACCCCCAGCTAGTTGCTCTGAGAAGCGGATGACACGGACATGCAAGGTGTGCATCACACACACCTGCAAACCAGGCCATGGCCATCAATGTCATGTCACTCAAACCCTCCCAAACATCAACAGGACATGGCACGCAATACCCATACACCAATGCAGTAACGATAAGGTACACATTGCCATGTCCTAAATGCACAGTGGCATTGGACACTGCTGCCTGACCCGCAATCAGATGAAATGACAGACCAACAACCTCCCACCCAAAATAAGTCATTTCCAAATGCATTACAACAGTCGTAGACGTAACATCACAATGAATGCCTGTCTACATGCACATTATGCATTGCAAAATCAACACTGCAGCTCATGTGTGCAGTGTCCTACTCCTGCATCACACTGCTCAGCGCACAGCATAGTGAAAAGCCATTGTGTGTGATGCACACCCTGAGCATCCATCTAAGTGACAGACCACGTCAAACATCAAATTAGGCATGTACTGGATCCATGATCGGTCACAGAACATGTGCTGCCGGGACACAGTGGGCACCAGAAGGCAAACAGTCTACACATGGATATGCAAGGGTGGGAGTACATGTAGTGCATCAGAGTGCAAGTGTGTGGTTCTGCAAGGACATGCACTCCACATATGCATGTGCACTCAAGTGACCATCAGTGTTCCCTACACATCACATGTGAACATCCACCATGTGTACATCCCAGCATGTCAAACCACAACTATCCCCTTGCACCTGAAAGGAAAACACAACACATGAACAGGCATTGATCAGCAGAACACAACATGTACATAGGATACCACCATTACTATGTCAGAGTTCCCATCACACTGCAGGGCAAGGCAACTATCAACAACAACCCCCCCCCTCCCTCACAAATGACCATGACCCACTGAACAACTGCACCTGGGTCATGGAGCCTCCAAACCTCAATTCCACCTGGCCACAGGATCACCTTTACCCTTCGTCACAATCTCCCACCTTGTGTGTAAAAAGATGCCTGAACCCTCAGAATCCACACTCATTTCCAAAATCACAAAATCGAAGGCATAAAAATGAACCCGAACACCCTCCAGTAGATGACTTGACGTAGCAGTACCTCACAAAGGCCAAGTACTACCACAATGATGCAACAACCAAGGTAGCACAGCAAAACAATGTCACGACAGGATGTGAGACATGTGTGGTACATGACATAGGATGATGCACCATGAATGGATGTGTACTGTCACAGGTCCCCTGTACATACGCGGGAGTGTCACGAAACAACCACCCCCACCATGTCCCGGGTGCCTGCAAGGTCAAACTCACACAGGCCCCTGAGACCCTGGTGGGGAATGAGGTTCAGGGATATGCAGTCGGGACAGGTGTTGACACACTGGATGACTGGAATGAGCGGCAGGAGAGGGGAGGAGGAATGACACATGAAACTAGGGAATGCACGAAAATGTACAACCTGCATGAACACATACACAATCCAAACAAACTTGGACATCATTGTCATGGCCTTCTGTAGTCCAGGCTCAGGAGTGGTACGAACCAACCACCCCCTCTAGGGTTTTGGCGCCTGCAAGTTCGGGGCTTACACAGGCATCCGCAACCCCAGTGGGGAAAGAGGGTCAGAGAACGTTGCTTGGATAGACACGGGAAGCAGGAACACCGGGTAGAGGGTACAGGTTTCAAAATTGCATAGGATCACGGGTGATTAGGGAGAAAAAAACATACCAAATTGAACCACACATACATCCATGCATCAGTACACTCCCCAGCAAGCCTATGCAGAGCAGTTCGTAAGAAAAACAACAAGACACTTAGCTCTGGTTTTGAGTGCTGGCCTCCTGCCTGCGCACTCTCAGGTCCGGTTACAGGAGCATTGCAATGCTGCAAAGAGAGACACAGTCAACAACCTGAACGTGCCAATTGCACAAAAACACAACACCAAACATGCCCCATAGCAACAGACTACTCTACAAACAGACAATCTGTGGTTGATGCTTCGTACCCATATATAACATCACCCCTGTGACGGGTCATACACAGTCAATGCAGTAAGGCAGCCGCTGCTGGGTGCGTGGCAAATGGAACACCAATGTGTCACAATTCACACAACATGCAATGTTCCCTGGGTAAGCAGACAGACCCATATAGCAAGCCATGACTACAGAGCAAGTTGCGTACCACCATGACCGAAACAAAGTTGGCAGTACATTTATCATGAAGTACGTGGAAAAGACATGCACTGCACCCGAGTATGTCCCTTGCTGTGTGTCCCTGTGAGCTGCCCCTTTCCATGTCTCGGAAGGCTACATGGTTGATACAAGTGGCTCAATGGACCTTGGTGTACCGGAGGGTATGTGCCACTGCCCCTGCATGTGTCCCAGACAACCCTACTATCAGCAGCCCTCAGTCCACAAACACATCTGAGCTGCATTGTGTGCTTCAACACCAATATTCGTCTAAGCTCACCCTCAGTGCTGTGACTAAGCCTGCATGTGCAACTCGCCTGGTGCAAGCTTTGCTGTGTTGTGGCCCCCCTGTGATGCTCACCTTGCCTGGAGTTCCTTGGAACATGTCAGCAGTTCTAGGATGTGGGTCTGCAATCACTGTGCCTCTGCTTCTGCACACATGTGCATGTGGGCACCAACAAACGGGTCTAGAATTCCGTCGTCCAATGGGCCATGTCTGCTGGCAAAGGTGCTCTGGAGGCTCATCCCCCACAGAAAGGGCATGAAACACATGATTAATGCTTCAAAGTCATATGTGTGTGTCATCAGGCATCTCATTACTTGACCATGTCAGAGAGTCACATCACAAATCACACCACCAGTCCGTCTTTCACCTCCAAAGTGTGGAACACTATCTACAGCATGAATTGCAACAAGCACATGTACAGGAAAGATATGAAACATACTACACAATGCATAGCAATCAATGTCCACATTAATCATGACACACCCCATCTAGCAAAAGCTGAACAGTGGACAATGACACCTAAATCATCCCCACTAGGGGTGTCAACACAAGTCACACAGCACCAGACATGCCACAGATATGACAGTCCAAAGCCCTTGTGTAAAATGCTGTAACACCGAACCATCCTTGCGAGCCCATGGATAAGGGAGGCAGGAGTGGCATATGTGAGTCAAGGAACCCAAGCAGCAAACACATACACAAGACAACCATGAAGGGCCCAGCTGGAACAGACAGTGGATGCTTTCAAAAGCCACAAAGCACCGCACCGTCACATGAAAGCACAATAGACTAGCAATTTTAAACTAAATCAACTATTAACTAATTACACTAACTATGGAAAACCTACATTACCTATTTAAACTAACTATCAAACAGAAACTTAACTAACTAAAATAAAAGAAAAATCAAAAATGGCCACATATGACCCAGGGGGGAGGGGAGGCACCCAGGAGGGGGGAGGTACAGGGTGCTGCTCAACATCCACATGCGATGATGCTGAGCCAAAAAAAAATCCTCCATGGGCTCAACGCCTGCACAGCACGACCTATGTGGGAGATAGTTGGTCGTCCGAGTCTGGCTCATCCTGGAAAGGAGGACGTGGCACAGTAGCCTGGCCACGCCTAGCCGCAGCTTGCCCCTCGTCGGCAGCAAGTCTGCTGGACGGGTGAGCCTGGTTCTGTGTGGCGATGTGACGTAGGTCTGCATGCAGAACCTCCCGTGATACACGTGCTTCCTCTTGCAAGGTAGCACGTGTAACACAGAGTTCCTCCTGCAAGGCCTGGCTGGACAACCGCTGCACCTCCCAGCAAGCCTGTAGCTCAGCCGAGATGGTACGCTCAAGCTGTGCAAACCTCTCCTCTGCCTGCTGCCTCTGGGACATCATAAGGACACCCAGAGTGGATCTGAGGGAAGCATACTCCTCCCTCAGGGCATCCATGTGCGCCTCTGCGTGAGCAGCAATTGCTTGACGCAGAGACGACATTTCAGCCTGGCGTGCCCTGTCTGAGGCCGCCATGCCCAGCCTGAGCGAGCGGGCCGTGGACCGTGCCGCCTGCAGCTGGAGAAGTGCCTGCCTAGCAGTGGGGAGCACAGATTGGGCCACACGCTCCATGCTCTCAGCGATGTTCTCCATTGCTGCCCCCTGCCGTTCGGAATTGGCAGTCATGTCTTGCTCCCACTCAGTATACAGCGGTTGCGCGCGGCGACCGCGTTGCCGGGCTTGACCCCTGCGGGACCCAAGGACCAGGGGTCCTCGCTCTGTTGGCACCGCCTGCGGCTGCACGACTACATGCCCCCATCGACGTGATGTCCCAGGCACATCAGTGACTGGTGTGGAGGGTGACCCTGCATCCCGATCCACCACGGGCGGAGGAACCAAGACTGTCTGATCCCTCAGTGCAGGTGTCGTAGACAGAGGAGTGTCCACATCAGAATCACTCACCCCTGACACATGGACTTGATGCTCATCCAACTCAACATGGACGTCAGAGTCGTCATCAAGGCTGGACTCATAGGCAGCCAGAGAAAAGATGAACTGCAGCACTTGGGGGTTTTCGTGGCCTACCACCCCACAACCCCCACTAGTGCCGGGTTGATGTGGCGTTACCAACCCTGTGTCTGGCATGACAACACCATCCTCTGCCTCCATTGCGTCATCACCTGAAAAATAGAGAGAAAAAGGTCAATACACATGTCAGAAGCACACGACACACACACACACCGACAGCAAAGGCATCCGGCAGACATGTGACACACAACATATGACCTGACATGCATGCTGGGTATACTTTGAATAGCTTCTGTGATCAGACCTGTTGAAAGGTGGCAGTTTCCATGGAAGTGGGTCTATGCAGTGCAGAAAATGTGTACGCCACTCACTACCTACATGTACAAGCACTACATGGTGTGTGCCAGGAAATGTGAAGGCAGTGCAATGTCAAATTCAGACATCACGTGCATTGTGCATTCAATGTGTACCAGGTCTAGAAGCCAAGCACCCCTCCACCCCAGTACCAAAGCAGGGATGCCTAGCATGGTATCAAAAGTCTGACCATACACCTGTGTATTAACAGGCAGTGTTGACTGGCATCAACAGCTTAATGTGATTCAAATTACAACACTGCAAATGATGCTGGGACAGTGGGCAGGACACATGATGGAAACTCCGGAGGCCGCCCACGTGTGAAGAAGACACAAAAAGAGTTGGACAGAATCATTGGCCATTGAACAGGCTGAGACCTGTGAGCCACACAGATTGTCAGAGCCTAAACATGTGTGCAACGCAGGACTGAGCCACAGTTGACATGGGAAGGCTGATGAGATGGCAGGCAATGTATGTAACCAAGGACTTATATTACAGTGATCATCCAGTCAAGGACACATAGGGGCATGCATGCAATGCACATGGAGCATGAATGGGCACTCATGTCCCTGCGGGACATCTGACCCATGCACAGTACAAGTGAGATACCCTGCATCAAGTACTAAGGCTGTACCACACGGCATACGTCTGGCAGATTCTACGCTGGAAGTTATCATCTACACAGGACACATGAACAAGAAAGTACACATTGGCAAGATTGAAGCAGACCAGTGCAAAGGTGGAACTGGGGTGCAGAGTGGCGGAGGAGGGGCAAGGGAGCATGCCTACATGGAGTCCCGCATTCAGGCAGAGGAGACATGCATGACGGTAGCATTGCATTACTTACACATCAGAACCATGTACACGTCACATGTAGCAGCAATCATGCACAACACATCCCACAAGTGAAACACACACGTCCTCAACAAACACGCATCAACACTCGCTGGACTGGGCATCAAAGTCCAGCTTCTCTCCCACTCCTTCGACCAATTCAGGTGGTATGAACTCCGCAACGAGAGCCTCATGCGGAGTGAGTTCTTCCTCCTCTGGTGCAGGCCCACCGCCAGTCACCAGAGTCAAGTTGTAATTTGAGGCACGCTTGGCCTTAGTGCTGCGCTTGATGTCATTCCAACGCTTTTTGCACTCCTGCGCCGTGCGCACCTCATGGCCGAATGAACTGACATGTTCCGCAACATGCTTCCAGTGGGTATCACGTTGGGCAGCCGTGGTCTGACTATTGGCACCCACTAGCATGTCACGGCTGTGGCCCCGCATGTAGTCCACGAGGAAGTCCAGTTCCTGCTTACAGAAAGGCTTCTTCCTCGACGTGCAGGAGGTCATGGCTGTGTGTGGGGTCCCAGCCTGTGCTGCAGGTGCAACCTTCCTCCTCTTGGACTGTGGCGCAGACCCTGGCTGGCTAATGCCGCCCTGACCAGTATGGCCAGTGGGTTCGGTGGATTGAGCCAAGGGAGTGGCAGGTGGAGGGATGACCAAAGGCCTGACTTGTGTCAGTGGCAGCTGGGTGCCCACTAATGGACCCTGCGCAGCAACATCAGCTGTGGCAGGGTCGTTGGCCGCAACGGTCCTGGTTGGCAGACTCACAACCGGGGTGCTGTTGGGTGCATATGCCCCTGCACTTGCCAACACCCGGCTGTTCGGGGCAGCAGATGACATGACTGCTCCAGGGACACGTGTCTTGGTCTGAGCAGCCCGGCCTGCTCCTATTGTTTCCCCCCTGGCCTGTTGGAGATCTACCAAAGGCTCTTCAAGTGCCAACGCAGCCTGCGCTGGCAGACCCTGAGCCTGGGTGGCGGTGTCCACAGCTGCACCTGCAGCTACCACTACCCTTGGGCCCGTGGCAGTCGATGGAACGGACTGCTGGGTCATATGGGTGCCAGTGCCAGATGCAGGAGCTGCATCCCCTGGAACCACAGGGGGTGGTGGCATGGCTGCACCGACACATGGCACAACATTGTGCTCAAGTGGCGCACCCCTGCCTCTTCCCCCTCTGTGGCTGCCCTGGACACGCTGGAGTCCCCCTACTCCCTGGTCACCACGGCCACGTCCCCAACCACGCCCGCCACGAGGAGTACGCCCAGCTGAGGCACCCATCACCTTTGGTGGCCTCCCAACCATGGCACAGATGTAGTAGTGCTGGCACAGATGGAGTCGTGCCAATGGGAGGTGTACACCACAATTGACCTGGGCAATTGGGGTGAAGGGGGTGGGAAGCAAGATGTTAACAGCCCCCCTGCACCTGCAAGGCTGTATGTGACCCCGGTGATGTGGTGACGGGTCACGCAACGCTCAGGCACCCCAAAACTGCAGTAAAACCGTGCACGCAACCCTGCAGCCTACGTGCGTGGATTCAACCTCCCGCAGTACACGGTGGCACCCAGTAACATGAATAACGCGTACGCGTGGGACACGCAGGCTACTATGACATCGAAAATGGGTGCGATACATAGGGGCACCCGCAGTGGGAAAAAGAGCATGTGCGACTCACTGTCTGACTAGCGCGATGCAGAAAAACACGCGTAGCCAATACCCCTGCCAAAAGAAGAGATACGTCCTTGATAGCTGTGAAGTTGTGATGGCGCGCGAAACAACAGGAAGCAGCAACACACGTCGGTCTCCACGAAAGGTACGTACAGCGAACTGCTGGGCCCGCTCACCTTTAACCCGTGCTGAGGGAAACGCACGCGCGCGTCACTTCACTTACGCGCATGGACCCTTTCCTCGTATTACATGCGGACATGCAGTTTCCACGTGCGCTTACGCGCATGGGCCCTTTCCTCGTATTACACGCGGATGTGCAGTTTCCACGCGCGCTTATGCGCATGGCCCTTCCTCGTATTACACGCGGACGTGCAGTTTTTCACGTGCGCTGAAATGCCCATGCACGTCTGTACGCGTGCTTGAGGGGCCTTCTGCCCAATGAAAATGCGTATGCGTGCAGACGCGCTTACGCGCTAAGGGCCTTTCCTCGAATTACACGCTGACGTGCAGATTTTTCACGTGCCAAATCACTCCGTATCAAGCTGGCCACGCGTAAGCACACGGAAGACCACGCTCCTGCCCAGAAGGCTGAACTACTGCCCCCCAAAGCCCCGAGCACGCTCCCACCTGCCATCTGCTGCTGCCTGACTGCCTGCTGCCCACGTGCACTGCCATTTGCTGCCTGCACATCAGCCAGGGGTGCTGTTGCTGTGACCACCCCTGCTGGAACCGAAGACTCCCAACTGGGATTCCATCGCTCCACAGCCCAGCCCCAGGACCCAGTTGCCCACCCACTCCTGCCTCTGGGGTTGTCATGTCGGGGCAAACACCATCTGTGACCACTGACAACCCCCGGCCAGAGAGGCAGAGGGGCACCAGCTTCAGTGCCACCGAAGTTGGTGTCCTGGTGGAGCAAGTCCTGGGGCAGTATGATGCCCTCTTCGGAAGTTCCCGCACCGACAAGGAAGGACGGACTCGGATCTGGACTGACATTGTGACTGCCATCAACGTGGCTTGGAGACAAGGGTGGGGGCCTGGTGGAGGCTGCCCCTGGTGGCTGGGGGGTGGGGGTGGTGGGAGACATGGGTGGGGGCCTGGTGGCAGGTGCCCCACAGTGCTGGGGGGTGGGGGTGTAGGGGTACATGAGTTGGACATGAGTGGGGGCCTGCTGGCAGGTGCCCCACAGTGCGGGGGGGTGGGGGTGGTGGGGAACATGAGTTGGACATGGGTGGGGGCCTGGTGGCAGGTACCCCACAGTGCTGGCGGGTGGGGGTGCTGGGAGACATGGGTGGGGGCCTGGTGGAGGCTGCCCCTGGTGGCTGGGGGGTGGGGGTGGTGGGAGACATGGGTGGGGGCCTGGTGGTGGGTGCCCCTGCACTGCTGGGGGGTGGGGGTGGTGGTAGACATGGGTGGGGGCCTGGTGGAGGCTGCCCCTGGTGGCTGGGGGGTGGGGGTGGTGGGAGACATGGGTGGGGGCCTGGTGGTGGGTGCCCCTGCACTGCTGGGGGGTGGGGGTGGTGGGAGACATGGGTGGGGGCCTGGTGGAGGCTGCCCCTGGTGGCTGGGGGGTGGGGGTGGTGGGAGACATGGGTGGGGGCCTGGTGGAGGGTGCCCCTGCACTGCTGGGGGGTGGGGGTGGTGGGAGACATGGGTGGGGGCCTGGTGGAGGCTGCCCCTGGTGGCTGGGGGGTGGGGGTGGTGGGAGACATGGGTGGGGGCCTGGTGGTGGGTGCCCCTGCACTGCTGGGGGTGGGGGTGGTGGGAGACATGGGTGGGGGCCTGGTGGATGCTGCCCCTGGTGGCTAGGGGGTGGGGGTGGTGGGAGACATAGGTGGGGGCCTGGTGGTGGGTGCCTTTGCACTGCTGGGGGGTGGGGCTGGTGGGAGACATGGGTGGGGCCTGGTGGAGGGTGCCCCTGCACTGCTGGGGGGAGGTGGGGGACATGGGTGGGGGCCTGTGGAGGGTGCCCCTGGTGGCTCGGGGTGCAGGGGGACATGCGTTGGTGGGCAGTAGTGCAAGTTGACATGTGGGTTGGCTGGGGGGCATGGCCATGGTGGATGGGGTGCCTGCAGGACATGTGCAGGGTAGGCCCCTGTGGTGTGAGCCACCTGCAGGGGCCTTGGAGGGTGTAGAGGGAACACCTGGGAGGGCCCACATGTGCAATTCACGTGTGGTGCTCCCCGCGCACCCCTGTAATACACGTACCCTGATGGAATCACGTGTCGAACTTCCCCCGCACCCCGAAATACACGTAAACTGATGGAATTGTGTGTGGAACTTCCCGCGCACCCCTGGAATACACGTACCCTGCTGATTTTGCGTGTGTAACTTCCCCTGCACCCTGAAATACACGTACCCTGCTGATATCGCGTGTAGAACTTCACGCGCACCCCTGAAAAACACGTACCCTGCGGAAGTCACGTGTGTACCTTCCCCTGCACCCTGAAATACAAGTACCCTGCTGATATCGCGTGTGGAACTTCACGCGCACCCCGAAATACACGTACCCTGATGGAATCGCGTGTGGAACTTCCCGCGCACCCCTGAGATACGCGTACCCTGCTCGCACGGGCCCAATCGCGTGTGGAAATTCCCGCGCACTCCTGAAATACACGTACCCTGCTGAAATCGCGTGTGTAACTTCCCCTGCACCCTGAACTACATGTACCCTGATGGAATCGCGTGTGGAAATTCCTGCGCACCCCTGGAATACACGTACCCTGCTGATTTCGCGTGTGAAACTTCCCCTGCACCCTGAAATACACGTACCCTGATGGAATCGCGTGTGGAACTTCCCGCGCACCTCTGAGATATGCGTACCCTGCTCGCACGGGCCCAATCGCGTGTGGAAATTCCCGCGCACCCCTGAATTACACTTACCCTGCTGGAATCGTGTGTGTAACTTCCCCTGCACCCTGAAATACACATACCCTGCTGATATCGCATGTGGAACTTCACGCGCACCCCTGAAATACACGTACCCTGCGGAAATCGCGTGTGTAACTTCCCCTGCACCCTGAAATACACGTACCCTGCGGAAATCGCATGTGTAACTTCCCCTGCACCCTGAAATACACGTACCCTGCGGAAATCGCATGCGTAACTTCCCCTGCACCCTGAAATACACGTACCCTGCTGATATCGCGTGTGGAACTTCACGCGCACCCCGAAATACACGTACCCTGATGGAATCGCGTGTGGAACTTCCCGCGCACCCCTGAGATACGCGTACCCTGCTCGCACGGGCCCAATCGCGTGTGGAAATTCCCACGCACCCCTGAAATACACGTACCATGATGAAATCGTGTGTGGAACTTCCCGCGCACCCCTGAAATACGCGTACCCTGCTTGCAGGGGGCCAATTGCGTGAGGTACTTCCTGCACACCCCAGTGATACACGTAGCCCGCTTGCTGTGCTGGCACAGGGTTAGCGCAGCCCTTTGCGCTGGATTGGGTATATTGATGGCTTTTCCCTGCGCGAGAGGCGTTCTTGGGGGCGTAACTAGCGCTGCTGCAGGGTCGCTGCGCCACTGTGCGCCACGGCTGGTTTTGGTGGCTGGAATCCATGAATACGCTGTGCGCGGGAATGGATTTTAGCGCACGCGGCTGGCGCAGGGATTCGCACGCGCACACTGTGCGCCAGCCGCGTGCGCCACTTGTGCGCTGAATTCTATGAATTACCCCTTCAATGTGTTGATCTCTGACTGATGGACACAGACCCGGACACGCCTGACATATGACTGACTCTGCTGGTCTAACATGCAATCTTACAGTTCCCCACTCCAGCATGACTCATTTAATCAACTTGTCAGGGTGTCAGGCTGAGTTCTTCTTGCCTAGATTCAAACCTGGGACAGCAGGTTACACATAGATCTCTGCACCCTGTGCAATCATCTACTGGGATATCTTTCTGGAGATTTCAATGTGCTATGCTACTTGGATAACATTCACAGATGCACAGGACGCCATTTATTCTTGCTTAACCACCTCACCCACCCTTAACAGACCCCGCCCTTTCCCCTAACCTTTTCCTCACTGTCTGAAGACTTCAAGTTAGTCTGTGTATGTTTTGCCCCACAAATCAGCCCACACCTGCCTGATCTTCTCCTGAGCTTCCCTAAAGGTTTAGTGCTCATAAAGAAGATTCTGGCAAATTTGGCTGCAAGAAAATTGTGCGCGACCCTGCATCCCTACCCAAACCTCACTTGGAAATTCATGAGATCCCTGAGATCACTTTTAAGAAGGTTTGCCCAGGCAACCTAATATTCCCAGTACAGTATTATGCCAGGTAAAGCATTATACACCCAAGCATGGTCTTATAGCCTTGGTGCTTCCTGCCATGTCTGTGCATATCCTGTTACACTAAGGGGAAGCTTGATATGCTCATGCACAAATATCATATGCCAATGCACAACCACAACGTGAACATTGCAGCTTCATCAGTGCATGCATAGTCTCATATGCCCCAACAAAGCCTCATATGATGAGTGTTACTGTATAAACGCTTGGCACCTTTATGGAGGCCTCGCTTAATGCAGATGATCATATGAATTATATAGTCAGGAACTCCAATTATTATCTTAGAGTCTTGAGACAGATCTGTCATATGATCATGAGAGAAAACCGCGATAAGTTGGTGTGAGCCATTATCCTACTGCGCCTTGATTATTGTACCTCCCCGTTAGGGGGAGCTAGTAGGGAATGTATTCATAAAGTGCAGAAGTTCCAAAACGAAGCAGCATGTATTATCTTCAATATTGCATGTAGAGACTCGGTAACCATGGCCCACAGAGAGCTCCATTTGCTTCCCTCCGCAGCCAGAATCCTCTTTAAGATGTTGATGTTGGGACATAAAGGCCTCTTTGGGATTGCCCCTCAATATCTAAAGGAGAAATTGGAGATCTACAAACCAAGTAGGAGCTTTAGCTCAACAGAGACCTGCAACCTTAAGATTAACCGATTTAACGAGTCTGTGGGAACAGTCATTCCTTTCCTATTCGAGTAGCACAAGCCTGGAATGAGCTCCCTGAGTTACTAAGGAAGGAGAGAAATCATTTTACTGTCAGGAAGCTCCTGAAAACCAATTTGTTTGCCTAGATAGAGTCCTGCCCATCTGCTTTTGTATTTATTTTGCTTCTGTTTGTTTTGTCTTGTGTAGTGCCTCAATGCCTGAGGGATTTGGCGCCCTATAAATACATAGAAATAGAAACAGAAAACATATGCTCAGTTGAGCCTTACATGTCTAGCATAGTACTCATAAACCTAGCAAAGCGCTTTCTTCTAATACCATCATACTTTTGTTGGGCTTCTGCTCTTGCTGAGCTTGGGGCCAGGAAGGTGGAGTCCGGCACTGGCAGAACTCTTGTGATTGTGGAGGCTGCACTGCCATTGATAGTCAGAGAGAGGAATGTGGCTCTCCATTTAGCATTGCAATGGGGGAGGGGACAATAGAGGGATCCTTTGTACATTGCAGTATAAAGGTAGACCTGTTGTTAAAGACTTGCCTCGACCTGGTGCAGTGGTGTCCCAGATAACCCGCCTCCCACAAAGTAGTGAATGCAACATGCAAACTAGTGACTCTCATTTGTGTCTCCTTTGGGTCTTTGTTCCAGCCTTAGCCTGTTGGTGCTGATGGGACCGAAAACGAAAAATGTGTGGGAAACACAGTAAGTAATCATACCTATTGCAGAGCCTGCTTGCCTTCTGGTTCTGGGCGGCCTCATACGATTGATGAAGCAGGATTGGCCAGGCAGAGCCAATGGGGAGTCAGCTTACAGGCAGCTAGCTTCCATGAGCCATAATTGACATGGATGGATGCCTTCTCTTTCTCCTTATCTCATCCCTATATAAAACAGAGGTTCTCTTATTTCCAGTCTACCATCTCCATGTGTCCTTTTCATTCTTTCTCCTAATTCCCATCTGTGTCCTCAGCGCATTCCACAATCAGAGCTTGATTTTTAACTCTTGACTTTCCTTTGGTTCTCATATTTCCTCTTGCTCTAGGTTCTTGTCATTAGCCACTCTATAATATCCATACACTCCACACTTTTATTTGTTTTCAAGGCCCAAATCCTCTCCTTCTTAGTCTAATTGTTTACTGTTTTCCTCTCTTGGTCGGTTTTCTTCATGCTCTCCTTCTCGGCTTCAAGTCATCAACATGTGAGGCATCTGTTTGATCTTGCTCTTTAAATGATCACCCTCTATACCGCTTCAAATCACTCCTACTCTTTCTTTGTTTGCTTCCTGATTCTTCCTGCACCCAGTTTTCTATTTTGTTTTCAAAATATTAGATGGGTTAGCTTCTTACTATATGGTGTCTCCGATCTCTTTTCGAGTATCTAACCCTTTCTATGCTTGCCCTCTCACTGTGACTACTTTCTTTAGTTTTGGCTAGTAGGTGGCATTTTAATCTTTATATATAAAGCTGAATGTATGTATGTGTGTGTGTGTATATGTACCTCTGGCTATAAAAATCCACACGGTTGAACCCACGTCTACCGAATTTTGCATGGATTCCTCTTTTGTCTGGGGCAATACCATAGTCTATGTTTGGATGCAACAATCCTATATGCAAAAACATTTTTGGTTGTGTGTGTATGTTTGTCCAGCTATACAAATCCACACTGTTGAACCTACTGCTACCAATTTGTGCATGGATTGCTCATTTGTCTGGGGCAAGACTGTAGTCTATGTTTCGATGCAACAAATTCACTCAATATACACCCTCATTTACTGATGCGCACCCCAATTCACTATAGCAGGTACTAGAAGGAGGCAACATTTGGAAAAGTGTCTGAAGAACATTTTTCGATGTGTTGGTTATTCCTTTCCCGCGCTTGAGCCTGGAGTCCGTTATAAATAAACAATACCTCCTCCAGAGATGGGGTGAGAGCTGGGAGCTTTGCAACAGAATAAAGACGTAACAAATGGGATATCATTACGTGCATCCATTTTATCCCAGGCAGACATGGGATAGAGGGAAGGACAGTGCAGCTGGAGAGGACCTTTACATCAGGGAAGAGGGCAGCTAACGTGGCCTCCACATTCTATCTGAGATCCCTTCTCACATCTTGCAGACAAGGCACTCTTGAAGCTGACCTAACAACGAATAACCCTTGTTACAAACCGCATGAATTTACCCCTTACTGAGCGCTTGAAATTGATCAATCCAGTGTGGCAAAGTGTCTAGATAAAGGTTTACCCACCATAATTGAATATTTTTTTTAGATCTATTTGGGGGAGTATATGCAAGAACCACCTGGAAGAAGATTCTACTGGAGCCTAGTAAGGCTGACCAATGCCCCCTACCTAAGGAGGGTGCAGACTCTCTCCGTAACCGCTTCAGTGGAAAATGTGAAGTGACCTGCTGAAGGAAAGCCTGACTGCTGCTGGACAACAGGTATCCAAAATGCTACCTGCTGATGTGTAAGCCTTGCAAGTTTACCTTGCAGCCTTTCTAGCTGGGAAGGGCAGAAGATGGAAGCATCTTTCCTCGGAGACCCAGGAGAAGTGAAGTGTTCCACAACACCCCAATGATCAATAGGATCTACCTTTGGGTCTCTACATTTTGAGCTGCTTTGAGCTGCCTGCAGTGCTTCAAACAACTTTGAGCTGCTGCAAAGACCCAATGGAGCTGCACTTGAGACTTTCTCTACTTCTAACTGCTTCAAGCATTTTCGAGCTAAGCAAACCTGAAAATCCATGCCTGTTCCAGGATTCACCACACTACAAGACATGGCTGCATGTTGTCAGATCTAATTGAGCCAGTTTGCCGCTGGAGCCAAATCTCAGCTTTCTTTGCATTGAGACCTCATTGAGTCTACAATCTATGTTGACTTGAACATCACTTGCCTACCACAACACTGTTGGAGCTGACTTTGCCACATATTCATTTGCACTATGTTGTTGCATCCCATTGAGTCAGCTTGCTAACTGGAGCCCGACTCGAAGAAACAGAAAACACCCAGAATCCTGCCTACATGCTTTTGAGCCATTGATAGATGTGTATGCATACATGGTTCTCTACCCTATTCTTTTTCTGTGGGCACTAGATATTTATTGGGTTTTTAAACATGGTAAACAATAGACAGCAGCATTTGCAAGTCATAGTACGGCACAACTCATTATCTGCATGGGCGCTCGGGTTGTTTGGAAGCTGGGGGAGGGGGTCTCTCCCTTCCAGGGGAGATGTGATCACTGCGTGGCAGCAGTACCTAGCCACGCAGGTCAGTCCAGCCAGCGGGTAAGTGGGGGCCTATGTGTGAGTCTGGGAAAGCATTCTGCGTGGTCCATGAAGGGAGCCCATGTATTCCGGAAAAGGTTTATGTTACCCAGACGGAGTGCTGTAACCTTTTCCGCTGTAACAATGTCCCAGCACTTAGACCACCATAGGGGTATGGAGGATCCCTCAGGATGCTTCCCAAGTCTCGCAAGGGCTATCTTGGCCACTGTTATCAGTTGAGTACATAGATGGGCCATGTTGCCCGACAGAGGCAAATCCCCGTCCCCTCTGTCCCCCATAAGAACAATCCCTGGGTCCCAGGGGATGGAGAGTCCGGTGATTGATTGGATATGGTTCAGCACACCCCTCCAATAGCTTGCTGCTTTTGGACATTCCCAGAGGAGGCGGAAGAGTGATCCCTAAAGGGGGCATCCTCTCCAGCAGTTCATGGAGGGGGTGGAGCCAGTTTATGCAGCTGCACCAGAGTAATGTAATACCTGTAGCACACCTTGTACCCTCCCTCCCTGTTGGTGATGCATTGGGTACTTTTGTGAAGCCTTGTCCATATCCTGTTCCACGCAGAGGGGTCCAGAGGGCACCCCAGGTCCTTTTCCCAGTTGGTCATATATCTCTCCTTCACTTCCGGGTTCGATTTTTCCAGGAGTCTATACAAAGTGGAGACTTTTGCCTTAGGAGGGGCTGTTGTTAGTGTGAGCTCTAGGGGCATTAGGTTTCTGGAGCCCCGTTCTGTGATAACTCGCTGGGAGATCCAGTAGCGGATCTGTGCATAATGGAACCTTTCCTCCTCAGGAATCTTGAACTTTGCTTTACAGTCCTCAAACGTGAGGGGATGGCCTCCCTCGAGGAAGTCAGAAATCTTCTGAAGGCCTCCGGCCTTCCAGAAAGCAAAACTACGATTGGAGAGACCTGGGGAGAATCCTGGGTTGTCCCATATTGGTGTCAGTGGGCCCAGCAAGCTTGTGATTCCCCATTTCCTGGCGGTTGCTTTCCAGCTTTCCACTGTATTGCATGTTACCGGTAGTGGGTTTAGGGTGGGGGGGCTTTTCAGGTTTGTATGTGTGGTAGGTCGGACAGGGGGGGTTTGCACCATGTCTCCTCTATCTGCATCCAGCATGGCTTATCTGTGGCTCGGGACCAAGTGAAGGCGTGCAATAGATGGGCCGCTCGTCTGTATCGGGATATGTCCGGGGGTCCCAGGCCACCCAAGCACTGGCTGCGGGTCATGATTTTCTTTGCGATGTGGGGTCTTTTCCCCCTCCATATAAATTTCATGATCTCCCACTGGAGGGAGTTGAGGTCCCCCTCTGGAAAACGAGTTGGGAGTGCTAGGCACTGATAGATTAGCCTGGGAGAAGGTTCATCTTTACCACCGCCACTTGGCCCAGCCAGGAGATTTCTTGGTTGTTCTATTGATTCAAGTCCATCCGGAGGTCTTTGAAGAGCTGTGGAAAGTTGTGTTTATAGATCTGGGCACTGGATTTGGGAATGCGGACCCCTAAGTATTGAATTGTGGACCCGGCCCGTGGGATGGGGAGTTCAGGGCTAAGGGCATCCCTTTGCTGCTTTGTTAGGTTGATCGGCAGGGCTGAGGACTTATCATAGTTCACCCTAAAGCTGGATACCACCCCAAAGGCTTCAAGCTCCTCCAGCAGGCGTTGCAGGGAGGTGTCCGGGCTGGTGATGGTTAAGAGCACATTGTCCGCATACAGTGCGGCTTTATATTCTGTTCCTCCCATGATGATTCCTCTAATATTTGGGTTTTGCCGTATCCTTTTGGCAAACGGCTCCAAGGACAGAGCACACACCAGGGGAGACAGAGGGCAGCCCTGGCGTGTTCCTCTAGATATGGGGATGGTCACCGATCTTATGCCATTGATTCGGAGCTGTGTGGATGGGGTTGCGTAATTTGCCATGGTCCATTTTATAAAGTTGTGACCCAACCCCATGCGTGCAAGGGTGTTTCGGATGTAGTCCCAGTTTACCAGATCAAACGCTTTATGTGCATCTAGGGATATAATCAGTAGTTCTACCCTCATTATATTGGCAGATTCTGTAAGATTTAATGTTCTCCTAATATTGTTGTGTGTGCCTCTGCCTGGTATGAAGCCTGTCTGGTCTTTGGATATTAGTTTGGGGAGAACCCTTCCCAGTCTGGATGCTAACACCTTGGAGTAAATGTTCGCATTCGTGTTCATAAGTGTTATAGGTCTGTATGAGATTGCTTGCTGAAGGTCCTTCCCTGGATTTTGGACTAAGGTGGTAATTGATTCAGCCATGGATTTTGTTACTCTCTCGGTGTTCAGGAAAGAGTTAAATAGGAGTATTAGCTGGGTGGCTAAGATGTGTGCAAATGTTTTCTAGAATTTAGTCGTCAGCGTGTCAGGGCCTGGGGCAGTGCTCTTCAAGGATTTTATAGCCTCTAAGACCTCCTCTGAGGAGATCGGGGTCTCCATGGATTCAAGGGGCCTGGTGACGGAAAGGGAGCGGCAGGACTGAAGATAGTGGTGCTGCTGGGCTAACTCTTATGTAGATGAGGGCGGACCTGCCATAATAGATCTGTGGTGGTCCACTAGGATCTCTGTTATGTCTGGGGTAGTATATCTAACTTTACCGTCCAACCCCTTGAGGTGAGCGATATTATTCCGACTGTGCGTCTTCTGCAATATATATGCTAGTATACGGTTTGCCTTATTACTTTTGTGGTTATAAAACTGTTTCGTGTAGATGAGCGCCTTAGCAGTGCGATCGGTCCAGTGCATATCCAGGGCTCTCCTGGCCTTTTTTAGCTCCCTATCTGCCTTCCTGGAATAATGGGCCTTTAATTTCTTCTCTAGGGTGGTAACTCTGGATTCCAGGGCCGATGAATGGAGCTTGGAAATCCAAAATTGTTCGGCGGCAGAGCTGATGAGCACTCCCCTTAACACCGGCTTCATAGCCTCCCATACTGTCCCTACTGGAGTTTCCGGGTTGGTGTTTTCCTTACAGTAGTTGGCCAAAGATTCTTCCACCTCTCCCCTAATCACCGGGTCTAGTAGAAGGGAGTCGTTAAGCTTCCAATATCTAGTAGGTGGCTGGGGGCACCCAAGATCGAGAGGTCGGCAGAGACTGGGGCGTGGTGAGATACCATGCGCGTGTGGATTTCAACTTCGCTTATGCAGAGGAATAATGCACTCGTGGTTAGAAGGAGGTCAATTAGAGAGTGTCCCTCATGTACATTGGAGTAGTAAATATAATCGCGGCTCTCTGGATTAGCTACTCTGCAGGCATCAACGGTGCCTGATTCCCTCAGTAATCTAGCTAAGGCCAGAGCTCAGGTGAAGTCTGGATTGGACGGGGGCAGGGTCTTGTCCCTCGTGGAGTCAGGAACTGTATTAAAGTATCGCCTGATGAGAAGGTATCCCGTAGCGAAGGTTAGTAGCGTCGAGAGTAGCTCCAGTTGGAATTTGTCCTGGCCTGTATTAGGGGCGTAAATCCCCGCAATGGTGATTGGTTGATCAGCGATTTGTCCTCGAAGGAGGAGATATCTGCCCGCCGAGTCCTTCATGACTGAGGGATTGGTTAGAGGGAATTGATTGCTTAAGAGGATCACCACCCCCTGCTTCTTCTCGCCCCAAAGAGGACTAGTAAGCCTTTCTGAATCATTTGAATCTGATTCAGTGCTCATGAGTTCACAATAGGTGGATTTCCTGAAGGAATACTATGTCCCCATTTAGCGCAGCTAGCCTGTTCTTCACCGATTTGTGCTTCCTAGGAGAATTGAGACCTTGGACATTCCAGGTCATGATGCAGACGTCCCTAGCATTGTCCGAACCCATGTGCTATATGGATGAGTTTAGCTTGTAGCGTCACTGCAGTTCAGTTAATAAGGGGCCTCTGAGGAGTTCCCATGTATAAACATCAGTGTACCATGTCTGGAGATGTCTGTGTGTAGAACTGGGTTATTAACAGGGTGATCCGAGATTCAGAACTGTTCCCGGTCTCCTTAACTGTCCCCTCCCCGAAAAAAACATTAAGGATGAAAGAAAGCTCATCCACAGGGGTTGCTGACCAACCGTGCCGTCTACTAATTGCAGCTTGAAAGTAAGAGAAACTACATCTGGAACCCTGATGGGGAAGAAGCTCAGCCGGACCTGCGCTCTGGATAGGGGGAGTGATGCGGGCGAGGCTAGTGTATTTTAGTGCACCCTAGTGTACGACTGGGGGCCCCTCCAGTGGATATAGGATCGTCTCTCCAGGGCTGGGTCAAGGTTCTGAAAGCTATTGGAAGCGCGCTCGGGCACTAGGGGGATGTGCAGAGGGATATGGCACCAACTTTCCGTAGGGATGAAGAAGTGATTATCAGGCACAGCAGTATCAAAGGCTTCAAGCTCCTCCAGCAGGCGTTGCAGGGAGGTGTCCGGGCTGGTTATGGTTAAGAGCACATTGTCTGCATACAGTGCGGCTTTAGATTCTGTTCCTCCCATGATGAGTCCTCTGATATTTGGGTTTTGCCGTATCCTTTCGGCAAAGGCTCCATGGACAGAGCACACACCAGGGGAGACAGAGGGCAGCCCTGGCGTGTGCCTCTAGATATGGGGATGGTCGCCGATCTTATGCCATTGATTCGGAGCTGTGTGGATGGGGTCACGTAATTTGCCATGGTCCATTTTTAAAGTTGTGACCCAGCCCCATGCGTGCAAGGGTTTTTCGGATGTAGTCCCAGTTTACCAGATCAAACGCTTTATTTGCATCTAGGGAGGTAATCAGTAGTTCTACCCTCATTCTATTGGTAGATTCTATAAGATTTAATGTTCTCCTAATATTGTTGTGTGTGCCTCTGCCTGGTATGAAGCCTGTCTGGTCTTTGTATATTAGTTTGGGGAGAACCTTTCCCAGTCTGGATGCTAACACCTTGGAGTAAATGTTTGCATTCGTGTTCATAAGTGTTATAGGTCTGTATGAGATTGCTTGCTGAAGGTCCTTCCCTTGATTTTGGACTAAGATGGTAATTGATTCAGCCATGGATTTTGTTACTCTCTCGGTGTTCAGGAAAGAGTTAAATAGGAGTGTTAGCTGAGTGGCTAAGATGTGTGCAAATGTTTTGTAGAATTTAGTCGTCAGCGTGTCAGGGCCTGGGGCAGTGCTCTTCAAGGATTTTATAGCCTCTAAGACCTCCTCTGAGGAGCTCGGGGTCTCCATGGATTCAAGGGGGCTGGTGACGGAAAGGGAGCGGCAGGGCTGGAGGTAGTGGTGCTGCTGGGCTAACTCTTATGTAGATGAGGGCGGACCTGCCATAATAGATCTGTGGTGGTCCACTAGGATCTCTGTTATGTCTGGGGTAGTATATCTAACTTTACCATCCAACCCCTTGAGGTGAGCAATATTATTCCGACTGTGTGTCTTCTGCAATATATATGCTAGTATACGGTTTGCCTTATTACTTTTGTGGTAATAAAACTGTTTCGTGTAGATGAGCGCCTTAGCAGTGCGATCGGTCCAGTGCATATCTAGGGCTCTCCTGGCCTTTTTTAGCTCCCTATCCGCCTTCCTGGAATAATGGGTCTTTAATTTCTTCTCTAGGGTGGTAACTCTGGATTCCAGGGCCGATGAATGGAGCTTGGAAATCCAAAATTGTTCGGTGGCAGAGCTGATGAGCACTCCCCTTAACACCGGCTTCATAGCCTCCCATACTGTCCCTACTGGAGTTTCGGGGTTGGTGTTTTCCTTAAAGTAGTTGTCCAAAGATTCTTCCACCTCTCCCCTAATCTTCGGGTCTAGTAGAAGGGAGTCGTTAAGCTTCCAATATCTAGTAGGTGGCTGGGGGCACCCAAGATCGAGAGGTCGGCAGAGACTGGGGCGTGGTCAGATACCATGCGCGTGTGGATTTCAACCTCGCTTAGGCAGGGGAATAATGCACTCGTGGTTAGAAGGAGGTCAATTAGAGAGTGTCCCTCATGTACATTTGAGTAGTAAGTATAATCGCGGCTCTCTGGATTAGCTACTCTCCAGGCATCAACGGTGCCTGATTCCCTAAGTAATCTAGCTAAGGCCAGAGCCCGGGTGAAGTCCGGATTGGACGGGGGCAGGGTCTTGTCCCTCGTGGGGTCAGGAACTGTATTAAAGTATCCCCTGATGAGAAGGTATCCCGCAGCAAAGGTTAGTAGCGTCGGGAGTAGCTCCAGTTGGAATTTGTCCTGGCCTGTATTAGGGGCGTAAATCCCTGCAATGCTGATTGGTTGATCAGCGAATTGTCCTCGTAGGAGGAGATATCTGCCCGCCGAGTCCTTCATGACTGAGGGATTGGTTAGAGGGAATTGATTGCTTAAGAGGATCACCACCCCCTGCTTCTTCTCGCCCGAAGAGAACTAGTAAGCCTTTCTGAAGCATTTAAATCTGATTCGGTGCTCATGAGTTCCCAATAGGTGGATTTCCTGAAGGAATACTGTGTCCCCATTTAGCGCAGCTAGCCTGTTCTCCACCGATTTGTGCTTACTAGGAGAATTGAGACCTTGAACATTCCAGGTCATGATGCAGACGTCCCTAGCGTTGTCCAAACCCATGAGCTATATGGATAAGTTTAGCTTGGAGCGTCACCGCAGTGCAGTTAGTAAGGGGCCTTCGAGGAGTTCCCATGTATAAACATCAGTGTAGTGTCTGGAGATGTCTGTGTGCAGAACTGGGTTATTAACAAGGTGATCCGAGATTCAGAACTCTTCCCGGTCTCCTTAACTGTCCACCCCCGAAAAAACATTAAGGATGAAAGAAAGCTCATCCACAGGGGTTGCTGACGAACCGTGCCGTCTACTAATTGCAGCTTGAAAGTAAGAGAAACTACATCTGGAACCCCGATGGGGAAGAAGCTCAGCCGGACCCGTGCTCTGGATAGGGGGAGTGATGCGGGCAAGGCTAGTGTATTTTAGTGCACCCTAGTGTACGACCGGGGGCCCCTCCAGTGGATATAGGATCGTCTCTCCAGGGCTGGTTCAAGGTTCTGAAAGCTATTGGCAGAGCGCTCGGGCACTAGGGGGATGTGCAGAGGGATATGGCGCCAACCTTCCGTAGGGATGAAGAAGTGATCATCAGGCACAGCAGTATCAACTCGGGTCAGGACGCTTCCAGGGACCGCGTAGCCTGCAGCGTCTACTGGGCTGCGACCAAGGGCCTGATGAGGATGATCATGTTTGTGTTTGAGGCTGCGTGTCTGGCTCAAAGCCATCGTCGGCTGATCCCTTTCCCAGGAAGCAGTCAGCCTCTTTTGGGGTGCGGATCTGTCTATGAGTTCCCTCCCATGTGAAGTTCAAGGCGGTAGGGAAGCTCCAGCGATATTGCACTTTCCGCTCTTGCAGCCATTCTGTGAGGTTTCGGAGGGCTTTGCTTTTCTGAAGCATTGCGTTCACTAGATCTTAATACAGGGAGATGGTTGCTCCCCTGAATACGATTTGCTTTGAAGATCTAGCCTCCCTCATTATCTCTTCCTTGACTTTGAAAAAATGAATTTGGGTGAGGACATCCGGCGGTGATGTTGTTGCTTGTCTCGGCGCGGTGCAATGGACTCTGTCAATTTTTATGGGAGAGCTGTCCGGTAAATGTTAGGATGAACCTGAACAGGTCTTTAGTGAAGCCCTCAAGCTCAGGGTTGGTTATTGCGGTGGGTATCCTTCGGAGACGGATATTATTTCGGCAAGAGCAGTTCTCTGCTTCCTCCTGCTTGGCTTCGAGTGAGTCGCATCTGGCTTCTAAAGCTGCGATCCTGTCCAGGCCACGCTTCAGCTCGAAGGTGTTGTCTCATAGGCTGTTCTCCACCCCTTCAGTGGACTTTTTCACCTCCTTGACTTGCAGACCAATGAGGTGATCTTTCTGGTAACCTCATCAGTGCCTTTTTGGATTTCTTTGGTGAGCGCTGATAGTAGATCATTGAGATCTGATTTGGTGGCGAATTGGCCAGAATCCGGCTCCTCTGGGGTGTGGGCGCCCCCTGCTGCCAGCCCCTCTGATTGGTCGGGCCTCCCCGCTTTTCCTTGAGTGGGGTTGCCCATCATTGTTGCAATATCCGCTTGTTTTGCTGATTTACCACTTTTCGCCATGGCGCCCCTGGGGGGAGAATGAGCTGACTGTAAGGAGAAGGAGTTTCCGAGGCGACAGAGCCGGCACTGTTCGCAGTGAGGGGGGTTGGTGTTGAGGCTCAGGAGCCTATCGGGATCTTCTTGTAGCACTCTCTGCAGCGGAAATATTACTAAAGCGGGTTACTGCGTGGACTCTGGAGCGCAGTTGCAGTGCTTTTACATGTCCCTCTGGGTGTTTCTACGTGTTCCTGTGGTTGTGGTAGAGATGTGTAAGGCACTGATATTGTCCTGCTGGCCCCGCAGCCACGTTGGCCGCCCACCCGCGGACCCCTATTCCAGGGAACCCAGGGTTAGAAGCGGACTCAGGGTCAATGAGGTGGGGCAAATCTGCAGGTGGTGAGAGTTAGAGTTAGAGTTGACACAATAGGGCCCCCCGCCCCAACCCCAGATGGTAAAACCTGATTTTATACATTAAAGACATAAGGCCTGATTACACGTGTTTCAATGGGATTGCACCGCTGTAAAACGCTTCTGTATATCTGGCCCATATTCATGAATGTGTTTGGCTTTTCTACAAGTCTGTAAACCTGCAGACCTCTGTTCTTCAATACCTACAGTGCCACTTTCTCCCAAAGTCTGCATTCTCTTTTCATCTCACAACAGGGGGTGATATTAATATCTTGAATAGTTCTTTTATTTTGATGAAAGCTGCATTGGACATTTCTTTTATTTTGGTACTCTCTGTAACATTGTTGCATTGAACGCTTCTATGCTGGTGTTTAGGCGGCCCCAAATTCCTAGCTAGGCCCAGAGGAATCACAAGGAATCACGAGTCATTCCAAACCAGATTCAATGATGGAGCAGACAAAGTGCACAGCAAAACCAAACATTATTTAAATCGAAACAAAGCTGGGACAGCATACAAGCATTGAAATCTCATCGCTCTCAACATAATTATCAAAAACAATTGGTTAAGTTCTACAAACTCGTCATCACTGACGTCACAACATAATATCAGTTTACAAAACCTATGGTGAACAGGGATAGGTTATTAGGTTGGCTACATATAGATTCCATGTTATCAAAATTGTGGCACTTAGCATACTCTATGGTATCAAAATGATGTTATTACAATAATAAGGTAACTGATCTTCGATTGTGGTAAATAAAGGTGCGGAGGAGAATGGACTGTCTTGTCACATGGACAATATATTTACGTGAAAACAAATGGGTTTCCAAGATGGGGAACTCCTGTCCCCTGCACACTATTTGGGGCTGATCGCCAAATGGTTATGATATGTATATAATGAGAAGTTTAAGTGAATACATTCAATAAGTATTATTATACATGTTAGAGGTCATATTCTGTTACCCATATATAAAAAATATGAACCTATGGATGACGTATTCATCTGCCTCCTAACACGCCCCCTCTGGTCAAGTCCTTGACCACACTCATTCTTCTGCTCTTCCCCAGATAGGGCACTTTGGGTACCCATATTTTACTCAACCCCCTCAAGCTACCACCACATATCACGTGTTCGTCTGGACTCCAGGCCATGTAGCAACATTCCCCTTCAGAGTCACAATGTACCCAGTGCTCTGTGTAATAGTGGGGGCCCTGAGGATATGAACATTTTGACCCAGGAGGTACAATAGGGCTCTTCATTGTTTGGGTATGGGGTAAGTCATCCATTTCTGTGTACCCATGTACGTGAGTATCCAAGTTTATCACTAGTTTCATTCCTATTGCCTTTTTGGCAGTCTCTTTGACTTATTGTTATTCTCAAGGCACAGAATGCTAGTTGTACTAGTACTAGTATGGCCACTAATATTTTAATGGTGCTAGCCAACCAGGTGGGTATCCATGGAAACAGGTAGGTAAACCAGTCACCATCTACAATGATCATCTTCCACCATTTTTGTGTGCAATTCTTTCAAGGTGATGAGCGATGTCGCAACACAACACGAGGTAAGATGTTATATAGTATCTGTGAGGGTCCCATTTTCCTCATCATGGACATGTATGTATGTGCAGCAAGACGATCCAATTTCTGCACACACACCACCTTCTATGGCCGTAATAAGGTCAAGGACATACCTGTCTTGGTGAATCATGAGACTGACTGTTCTCAGCTTTTCCATTATAGCCTTTCACAGTGGCATTTATCATCTGCAGCAGCTCCCACTGCATTATTTGCAACCATCTGGCATTGGCCTGTGCAGCCAAAACTAGAAGTAAAGAAGGATGCAAAGAACATGTCTGTTCTAGTGAACAATTTGTGCTTATCTGGTATGTCATCATATAACTTTGCTGCTTTTGCCAAGCAATAGTTATACCTCTTTGTACTTTTAATGGTGAAGGACCTCTTATTTCTGAGTTTTGCGTTCATTTAGGGGAAATCACCACTCTGCACCTCACTTGGGGCACTACTAAGGATGAGGCACATATTACCACTAGGGAGCAAAGGCCTTCCCAATTTGGAGGAAATAGCATGTAGGCTCTGGTACCGCAATCCCAATAATGGTCCAATAATACTGCTGCAATTTCCTCAATTCCAGGCACATCAGAAATGCGCTTGTACCCTTTATTTTCCCCTTTGTTTACTGTGCCCATATTTCTTATGCAAAGAGAGGCATTTTTCAAGGAGATTATCTTTAGTGGCCCTGCTTCATCCTCTACCCACATTAGTACTTTAGTGTATTTAGTCCATTCTGTGAGGCACTCCTTATTTAGCTTTTGCACAACCACTGGTGGTTGATTTAAAAGCACCTCTGCTTTACAGCCGATCAGTCCTTCGACCCAGCCTTCTGTGGTTAACAGATGTCCTTCTATTTGTGACTGGTCTATTTCCCAACATCCAGAAATTTCTCTTCCCTGTTTTTCAGTGCTTTTCCGAAATTGCTGGTCTTCTTTTATAATGTCCCCTCTTCACACGACTGATAATACATAACGTATTACCCCGTCTTGTGTTGCAACATTACACATCACTGACATTTTTTTAATGAATTTACCCTCATGTGGAGAATCTTCTTTTGTTACCCAGTGCAGTTATTATTATTTATTACTATTATGAAGGACCTTCTGCCCTGAAATTGCCCTCTGGTCATGCATGCTGCGAGGTGACAGGCAGTGTGCGACATGTGCAGGTACTACGGTGGGTATGAATATTCTGGACGCACTGATGGGGTAGGGTTTAAGGGAACAGACACAACCGCCCACATCAGATGACTCTCTCCCCACTCGGCTCATATGTCGATTCCACATATTATTTGAGACATGAGCAATATTACGAAAATGTTGTCCCATAAAGCATTGATCATCAATGACTTTTCTTTTTGCCCTGCTTCCTGGAGTGCTAACATTAAGATATTTCTCAGAGGTTGTTTCATTATACTATATATATCGCTGCACTGTGCTGCTCCGTGACTTTCTATTGCAGAAAATCTATGGGCTTCGAGTTGGAACTTTAGAACGTACTCACCTTCTACACATCCATTGGCTAACCCACTGCAATACAAGCACTAATGCAGATTTTGCAGATTTGGCAGACTTTGAGGGGCGTACCCTATGTGCTAGTATCCACTTGCTTCTATTGTGTGTGGATTGACCTTATTTTTATTTTTTGTGTTTGTTGCAGAGGTTCTGACTCGCCTCCTTTCCCAGCATCCCATATTGCTGGCATGCTTGCGCATTGGCACGCGCGCATTGGTGGAAGTGTAGTGCTGAAGTGTCAGTGCTGTCTCGCTGTCTAGCGAGAGAGCGTGAGGCAGAGGCACTTCTGATACTAATCATTGTTTGGATTGTTTTACTCGCACTTTCCTGCAGGTAAATATTTGATGCTTATTTCAGTATGGTGGCCAAAAGATTCACTTTAAGATCAGGCATGCCGCTTGTAATTCCCTTGCAGATTCCACCTACAAATATGCCCACAGCTGTAGAGGATCAAGTTATAGGGCCACCGACTAAAACCGTCCTTATTAGTTCTGCCCAATTGAGAAATAAACTGCAGCGTTCGATTTCCGTTACTTCGGATATTCTAACCTTTTATTCCAATGCGCTTTCTGTTAAGAAAAAGGATCAACCAGTCCTGAGCTTAGCCATTAATGTAAGCGATCAGGATAACAAAGCCGTGGTTTTGAACGGGCGTTCAACCCCCCCGTCCTGTGTAATGGCATCTGTGACTATGCTGCAGCTTTTGACTAAACCAAATAGTGGCGACTCACAACTGATTTCCCATAGCAATCCACTAGCTATTGCAATTACGGGTGAAGTCACGGATACAACACTATAATCTGCATGTTTAGCTGGAGAATTACAGCCTAATGGTGTTACACCCATAAGTCCATATAATGTAATGGAACGAGTCCTGTGTTCAGTAGCAGCTCAACAGAGGCTTCGTAAGGCCCAAAAAGTATTAGCCATAGCTGGTGAAGTTGATGAGGATGTTCTGGATTTTATGAACATGTCTAACAAATCAAGCCCCACTTCTAATGAAATTTTATACATTTGTTCGAACTCTGGTGATCTAATACAACTACATGAGGAACACACTCACAGTAACACATCTATCCAGGTTGATAATTTGCCACTCAACAATGTAATCCATACTGAGCCGTGTCCAGGGCCGATGAATGGAGCTTGGAAATCCAAAATTGTTCGGCGGCAGAGCTGATGAGCACTCCCCTTAACACCGGCTTCATAGCCTCCCATACTGTCCCTACTGGAGTTTCGGGGTTGGTGTTTCCTCTAATCACCGGGTCTAGTAGAAGGGAGTCGTTAAGCTTCCAATATCTAGTAGGTGGCTGGGGGCACCCAAGATCGAGAGGTCGGCAGAGACTGGGGCGTGGTCAGATACCATGCGCGTGTGGATTTCAACCTCGCTTAGGCAGGGGAATAATGCACTCGTGGTTAGAAGGAGGTCAATTAGAGAGTGTCCCTCATGTACAATGGAGTTGTAAGTATAATCGCGGTTCTCTGGATTAGCTACTCTCCAGGCATCAACGGTGCCTGATTCCCTCAGTAATCTAGCTAAGGCCAGAGCCCGGGTGAAGTCCGGATTAGACGGGGGTAGGGTCTTGTCCCTCGTGGAGTCAGGAACTGTATTAAAGTATCCCCTGATGAGAAGGTATCCCGTAGCGAAGGTTAGTAGCGTCGGGAGTAGCTCCAGTTGGAATTTGTTCTGGCCTGTATTAGGGGCATAAATCCCCGCAATTTTGATTGGTTGATCAGCGATTTGTCCTTGTAGGAGGAGATATCTGCCCGCCGAGTCCTTTATGACTGAGGGATTGGTTAGAGGGAATTGATCGCTTAAGAGGATCACCACCCCCTGCTTCTTCTCGCCCCGAAGAGGACTAGTAAGCCTTTCTGAAGCATTTAAATCTGATTCGGTGCTCATGAGTGTCCAATAGGTGGATTTCCTGAAGGAATACTATGTCCCCATTTAGCGCAGCTAGCCTTTTCTTCACCGATTTGTGCTTCCTAGGAGAATTGAGACCTTGTACATTCCAGGTCATGATGCAGACGTCCCTAGCGTTGTCCGAACCCATGAGCTATATGGATGAGTTTAGCTTGGAGCGTCACCGCAGTTCAGTTAGTAAGGGGCCTCTGAGGAGTTCCCATGTATAAACATCAGTGTACCGTGTCTGGAGATGTCTGTGTGTAGAACTGGGTTATTAACAGGGTGATCCGAGATTCAGAACTGTTCCCGGTCTCCTTAACTGTCCCCCCCCCGAAAAAACATTAAGGATGAAAGAAAGCTCATCCACAGGGGTTGCTGACCAACCGTGCTGTCTACTAATTGCAGCTTTAAAGTAAGAGAAACTACATCTGGAACTCCGATGGGGAAGAAGCTCAGCCGGACCTGCGCTCTGGATAGGGGGAGTGATGCGGGCGAGGCTAGTGTATTTTAGTGCACCCTAGTGTACGACTGGGGGCCCCTCCAGTGGATATAGGATCGTCTCTCCAGGGCTGGGTCAAGGTTCTGAAAGCTATTGGAAGCGCGCTCGGGCACTAGGGGGATGTGCAGAGGGATATGGCACCAACTTTCCTTAGGGATGAAGAAGTGATCATCAGGCACAGCAGTATCAAAGGCTTCAAGCTCCTCCAGCAGGCGTTGCAGGGAGGTGTCCGGGCTGGTTATGGTTAAGAGCACATTGTCTGCATACAGTGCGGCTTTAGATTCTGTTCCTCCCATGATGAGTCCTCTGATATTTGGGTTTTGCCGGATCCTTTCGGCAAACGGCTCCATGGACAGAGCACACACCAGGGGAGACAGAGCGCAGCCCTGGCGTGTGCCTCTAGATATGGGGATGGTCGCCGATCTTATGCCATTGATTCGGAGCTGTGTGGATGGGGTCACGTAATTTGCCATGGTCCATTTTATAAAGTTGTGACCCAGCCCCATGCGTGCAAGGGTTTTTTGGATGTAGTCCCAGTTTACCAGATCAAACGCTTTATTTGCATCTAGGGAGGTAATCAGTAGTTCTACCCTCATTCTATTGGTAGATTCTATAAGATTTAATGTTCTCCTAATATTGTTGTGTGTGCATCTGCCTGGTATGAAGCCTGTCTGGTCTTTGTATATTAGTTTGGGGAGAACCTTTCCCAGTCTGGATGCTAATACCTTGGAGTAAATGTTTGCATTCGTGTTCATAAGTGTTATAGGTCTGTATGAGATTGCTTGCTGAAGGTCCTTCCCTGGATTTTGGACTAAGATGGTAATTGATTCAGCCATGGATTTTGTTACTCTCTCGGTGTTCAGGAAAGAGTTAAATAGGAGTGTTAGCTGAGTGGCTAAGATGTGTGCAAATGTTTTGTAGAATTTGGTCGTCAGCGTGTCAGGGCCTGGGGCAGTGCTCTTCAAGGATTTTATAGCCTCTAAGACCTCCTCTGAGGAGCTCGGGGTCTCCATGGATTCAAGGGGGCTGGTGACGGAAAGGGAGCGGCAGGGCTGGAGGTAGTGGTGCTGCTGGGCTAACTCTTATGTAGATGAGGGCGGACCTGCCATAATAGATCTGTGGTGGTCCACTAGGATCTCTGTTATGTCTGGGGTAGTATATCTAACTTTACCATCCAACCCCTTGAGGTGAGCAATATTATTCCGACTGTGCGTCTTCTGCAATATATATGCTAGTATACGGTTTGCCTTATTACTTTTGTGGTAATAAAACTGTTTCGTGTAGATGAGCGCCTTAGCAGTGCGATCGGTCCAGTGCATATCTAGGGCTCTCCTGGCCTTTTTTAGCTCCCTATCCGCCTTCCTGGAATAATGGGTCTTTAATTTCTTCTCTAGGGTGGCAACTCTGGATTCCAGGGCCGATGAATGGAGCTTGGAAATCCAAAATTGTTCGGCGGCAGAGCTGATGAGCACTCCCCTTAACACCGGCTTCATAGCCTCCCATACTGTCCCTACTGGAGTTTCGGGGTTGGTGTTTTCCTTAAAGTAGTTGTCCAAAGATTCTTCCACCTCTCCCCTTATCTTCGGGTCTAGTAGAAGGGAGTCGTTAAGCTTCCAATATCTAGTAGGTGGCTGGGGGCACCCAAGATCGAGAGGTCGGCAGAGACTGGGGCGTGGTCAGATACCATGCGCGTGTGGATTTCAACCTCGCTTAGGCAGGGGAATAATGCACTCGTGGTTAGTAGGAGGTCAATTAGAGAGTGTCCCTCATGTACATTTGAGTAGTAAGTATAATCGCGGCTCTCTGGATTAGCTACTCTCCAGGCATCAATGGTGCCTGATTCCCTAGGTAATCTAGCTAAGGCCAGAGCCCGGGTGAAGTCCGGATTGGACGGGGGCAGGGTCTTGTCCCTCGTGGGGTCAGGAACTGTATTAAAGTATCCCCTGATGAGAAGGTATCCCGCAGCGAAGGTTAGTAGCGTCGGGAGTAGCTCCAGTTGGAATTTGTCCTGGCCTGTATTAGGGGCGTAAATCCCTGCAATGCTGATTGGTTGATCAGCGATTTGTCCTCGTAGGAGGAGATATCTGCCCGCCGAGTCCTTCATGACTGAGGGATTGGTTAGAGGGAATTGATTGCTTAAGAGGATCACCACCACCTGCTTCTTCTCGCCCGAAGAGGACTAGTAAGCCTTTCTGAAGCATTTAAATCTGATTCGGTGCTCATGAGTTCCCAATAGGTGGATTTCCTGAAGGAATACTATGTCCCCATTTAGCGCAGCTAGCCTGTTCTCCACCGATTTGTGCTTCCTAGGAGAATTGAGACCTTGGACATTCCAGGTCATGATGCAGACGTCCCTAGCGTTGTCCAAACCCATGAGCTATATGGATAAGTTTAGCTTGGAGCGTCACCACAGTGCAGTTAGTAAGGGGCCTCCGAGGAGTTCCCATGTATAAACATCAGTGTAGTGTCTGGAGATGTCTGTGTGCAGAACTGGGTTATTAACAAGGTGATCCGAGATTCAGAACTGTTCCCGGTCTCCTTAACTGTCCACCCCCGAAAAAACATTAAGGATGAAAGAAAGCTCATCCACAGGGGTTGCTGACCAACCGTGCCGTCTACTAATTGCAGCTTGAAAGTAAGAGAAACTACATCTGGAACCCCGATGGGGAAGAAGCTCAGCCGGACCCGTGCTCTGGATAGGGGGAGTGATGCGGGCAAGGCTAGTGTATTTTAGTGCACCCTAGTGTACGACCGGGGGCCCCTCCAGTGGATATAGGATCGTCTCTCCAGGGCTGGTTCAAGGTTCTGAAAGCTATTGGCAGAGCGCTCGGGCACTAGGGGGATGTGCAGAGGGATATGGCGCCAACCTTCCGTAGGGATGAAGAAGTGATCATCAGGCACAGCAGTATCAACTCGGGTCAGGACGCTTCCAGGGACCGCATAGCCTGCAGCGTCTACTGGGCTGCGACCAAGGGCCTGATGAGGATGATCATGTTTGTGTTTGAGGCTGTGTGTCTGGCTCAAAGCCATCGTCGGCTGATCCCTTTCCCAGGAAGCAGTCAGCCTCTTTTGGGGTGCGGATCTGTCTATGAGTTCCCTCCCATGTGAAGTTCAAGGCGGTAGGGAAGCTCCAGCGATATTGCACTTTCCGCTCTTGCAGCCATTCTGTGAGGTTTCGGAGGGCTTTGCTTTTCTGAAGCATTGCGTTCACTAGATCTTAATACAGGGAGATGGTTGCTCCCCTGAATACGATTTGCTTTGAAGATCTAGCCTCCCTCATTATCTCTTCCTTGACTTTGAAAAAATGAATTTGGGTGAGGACATCCGGCGGTGATGTTGTTACTTGTCTCGGCGCGGTGCAATGGACTCTGTCAATTTTTATGGGAGAGCTGTCCGGTAAATGTTAGGATGAACCTGAACAGGTCTTTAGTGAAGCCCTCGAGCTCAGGGTTGGTTATTGCGGTGGGTATCCTTCGGAGACGGATATTATTTCGGCAAGAGCAGTTCTCTGCTTCCTCCTGCTTGGCTTCGAGTGAGTCGCATCTGGCTTCTAAAGCTGCGATCCTGTCCAGGCCACGCTTCAGCTCGAAGGTGTTGTCTCATAGGCTGTTCTCCACCCCTTCAGTGGACTTTTTCACCTCCTTGACTTGCAGACCAATGAGGTGATCTTTCTGGTAACCTCATCAGTGCCTTTTTGGATTTCTTTGGTGAGCGCTGATAGTAGATCATTGAGATCTGATTTGGTGGCGAATTGGCCAGAATCCGGCTCCTCTGGGGTGTGGGCGCCCCCTGCTGCCAGCCCCTCTGATTGGTCGGGCCTCCCCGCTTTTCCTTGAGTGGGGTTGCCCATCATTGTTGCAATATCCGCTTGTTTTGCTGATTTACCACTTTTCGCCATGGCGCCCCCGGGGGAGAATGAGCTGACTGTAAGGAGAAGGAGTTTCCGAGGCGACAGAGCCGGCACTGTTCGCAGTGAGGGGGGTTGGTGTTGAGGCTCAGGAGCCTATCGGGATCTTCTTGTAGCACTCTCTGCAGCGGAAATATTACTAATGCGGGTTACTGCGTGGACTCTGGAGCCCAGTTGCAGTGCTTTTACATGTCCCTCTGGGTGTTTCTACTTGTTCCTGTGGTTGTGGTAGAGATGTGTAACCACTGATATTGTCCTGCTGGCCCCGCAGCCACGTTGGCCGCCCAGCCGTGGGCCCCTATTCCAGGGAACCCAGGGTTAGAAGCGGACTCAGGGTCAATGAGGTGGGGCAAATCTGCAGGTGGTGAGAGTTAGAGTTGACACAATAGGGCCCCCCGCCCCAACCCCAGATGGTAAAACCTGATTTTATACATTAAAGACATAAGGCCTGATTACACGTGTTTCAATGGGATTGCACCGCTGTAAAACGCTTCTGTATATCTGGCCCATATTCATGAATGTGTTTGGCTTTTCTACAAGTCTGTAAACCTGCAGACCTCTGTTCTTCAATACCTACAGTGCCACTTTCTCCCAAAGTCTGCATTCTCTTTTCATCTCACAACAGGGGGTGATATTAATATCTTGAATAGTTCTTTTATTTTGATGAAAGCTGCATTGGACATTTCTTTTATTTTGGTACTCTCTGTAACATTGTTGCATTGAACGCTTCCATGCTGGTGTTTAGGCGGCCCCAAATTCCTAGCTAGGCCCAGAGGAATCACAAGGAATCACGAGTCATTCCAAACCAGATTCAATGATGGAGCAGACAAAGTGCACAGCAAAACCAAACATTATTTAAATCGAAACAAAGCTGGGACAGCATACAAGCATTGAAATCTCATCGCTCTCAACATAATTATCAAAAACAATTGGTTAAGTTCTACAAACTCGTCATCACTGACGTCACAACATAATATCAGTTTACAAAACCTATGGTGAACAGGGATAGGTTATTGGGTTTGGCTACATATAAATTCCATGTTATCAAAATTGTGGCACCTAGCATACTCTATGGTATCAAAATGATGTTATTACAATAATAAGGTAACTGATCTTCGATTGTGGTAAATAAAGGTGCAGAGGAGAATGGACTGTCTTGTCACATGGACAGATATATTTACGTGAAAACAAATGGGTTTCCAAGATGGGGAACTCCTGTCCCCTGCACACTATTTGGGGCTGATCGCCAAATGGTTATGATATGTATATAATGAGAAGTTTAAGTGAATACATTCAATAAGTATTATTATACATGTTAGAGGTCGTATTCTGTTACCCATATATAAAAAATATGAACCTATGGATGACGTATTCATCTGCCTCCTAACACGCCCCCTCTGGTCAAGTCCTTGACCACACTCATTCTTCTGCTCTTCCCCACATAGGGCACTTTGGGTACCCATATTTTACTCAACCCCCTCAAGCTACCACCACATATCACGTATTCGTCTGGACTCCAGGCCATGTAGCAACATTCCCCTTCAGAGTCACAATGTACCCAGTGCTCTGTGTAATAGTGGGGGCCCTGAGGATATGAACATTTTGACCCAGGAGGTACAATAGGGCTCTTCATTGTTTGGGTATGGGGTAAGTCATCCATTTCTGTATACCCATGTACGTGAGTATCCAAGTTTATCACTAGTTTCATTCCTATTGCCTTTTTGGCAGTCTCTTTGACTTATTGTTATTCTCAAGGCACAGAATGCTAGTTATACTAGTACTAGTATGGCCACTAATATTTTAATGGTGCTAGCCAACCAGGTGGGTATCCATGGAAACAGGTAGGTAAACCAGTCACCATCTACAATGAGTCCACATCTTCCACCATTTTTGTGTGCAATTCTTTCAAGGTGATGAGCGATGTCGCAACACATCACGAGGTAAGATGTTATATAGTATCTGTGAGGGTCCCATTTTCCTCATCATGGACATGTATGTATGTGCAGCAAGACGATCCAATTTCTGCATACACACCACCTTCTATGGCCGTAATAAGGTCAAGGACATACCTGCCTTGGTGAATCATGAGACTGACTGTTCTCAGCTTTTCCATTATAGCCTTTCACAGTGGCATTTATCATCTGCAGCAGCTCCCACTGCATTATTTGCAACCATCTGGCATTGGCCTGTGCAGCCAAAACTAGAAGTAAAGAAGGATGCAAAGAACATGTCTGTTCTAGTGAACAATTTGTGCTCATCTGGTATGTCATCATATAACTTTGCTGCTTTTGCCAAGCAATAGTTATACCTCTTTGTACTTTTAATGGTGAAGGACCTCTTATTTCTGAGTTTTGCGTTCATTTAGGGGAAATCACCACTCTGCACCTCACTTGGGGCACTACTAAGGATGAGGCACATATTACCACTAGGGAGCAAAGGCCTTCCCAATTTGGAGGAAATTGCATGTAGGCTCTGGTACCGCAATCCCAATAATGGTCCATTAATACTGCTGCAATTTCCTCAATTCCAGGCACATCAGAAATGCGTTTGTACCCTTTATTTTCCCCTTTGTTTACTGTGCCCATATTTCTTATGCAAAGAGAGGCATTTTTCAAGGAGATTATCTTTAGTGGCCCTGCTTCATCCTCTACCCACATTAGTACTTTAGTGTATTTAGTCCATTCTGTGAGGCACTCCTTATTTAGCTTTTACACAACCACTGGTGGTTGATTTAAAAGCACCTCTGCTTTACAGCCGATCAGTCCTTCGACCCAGCCTTCTGTGGTTAACAGATGTCCTTCTATTTGTGACTGGTCTATTTCCCAACATCCAGAAATTTCTCTTCCCTGTTTTTCAGTGCTTTTCCGAAATTGGTGGTCTTCTTTTATAATGTACCCTCTTCTCAGGACTGATAATACATAACGTATTACCTCGTCTTGTGTTGCAACATTACACATCACTGACACTTTTTTAATTAATTTACCCTCATGTGGAGAATCTTCTTTTGTTACCCAGTGCAGTTATTATTATTTATTACTATTATGAAGGACCTTCTGCCCTGAAATTGCCCTCTGGTCATGCATGCTGCGAGGTGACAGGCAGTGTGCGACATGTGCAGGTACTACGGTGGGTATGAATATTCTGGATGCACTGATGGGGTAGGGTATAAGGGAACAGACACAACCGCTCTCATCAGATGACTCTCTCCCCACTCGGCTCATATGTCGATTCCACATATTATTTGAGACATGAGCAATATTACGAAAATGTTGTCCCATAAAGCATTGATCATCAATGACTTTTCTTTTTGCCCTGCTTCCTGGAGTGCTAACATTAAGATATTTCTCAGAGGTTGTTTCATTATACTATATATATATCGCTGCACTGTGCTGCTCCGTGACTTTCTATTGCAGAAAATCTATGGGCTTCGAGTTGGAACTTTAGAACGTACTCACCTTCTACACATCCATTGGCTAACCCACTGCAATACAAGCACTAATGCAGATTTTGCAGATTTGGCAGACTTTGAGGGGCGTACCCTATGTGCTAGTATCCACTTGCTTCTATTGTGTGTGGATTGACCTTATTTTTTGTGTTTGCTGCAGAGGTTCTGACTCGCCTCCTTTCCCAGCATCCCATATTGCTGGCATGCTCGCGCATTGGCACGCGCGCATTGGTGGAAGTGTAGTGCTGAAGTGTCAGTGCTGTCTCGCTGTCTAGCGAGAGAGCGTGAGGCAGAGGCACTTCTGATACTAATCATTGTTTGGATTGTTTTACTCGCACTTTCCTGCAGGTAAATATTTGTTGCTTATTTCAGTATGGTGGCCAAAAGATTCACTTTAAGATCAGGCATGCCGCTTGTAATTCCCTTGCAGATTCAACCTACAAATATGCCCACAGCTGTAGAGGATCAAGTTATGGGGCCACCGACTAAAACCGTCCTTATTAGTTCTGCCCAATTGAGAAATAAACTGCAGCGTTCGATTTCCGTTACTTCGGATATTCTAACCTTTTATTCCAATGAGCTTTCTGTTAAGAAAAAGGATCAACCAGTCCTGAGCTTAGCCATTAATGTAAGTGATCAGGATAACAAAGCCGTGGTTTTGAACGGGCGTTCAACCCCCCCGCCCTGTGTAATGGCATCTGTGACTATGCTGCAGCTTTTGACTAAACCAAATAGTGGCGACTCACAACTGATTTCCCATAGCAATCCACTAGCTATTGCAATTACGGGTGAAGTCACGGATACAACATTAGAATCTGCATGTTTAGCTGGAGAATTACAGCCTAATGGTGTTACACCCATAAGTCCATATAATGTAATGGAACGAGTCCTGTGTTCAGTAGCAGCTCAACAGAGGCTTCGTAAGGCCCAAAAAGCATTAGCCACAGCTGGTGAAGTTGATGAGGATGTTCTGGATTTTATGAACATGTCTAACAAAACAAGCCCCACTTCTAATGAAATTTTATACATTTGTTCGAACTCTGGTGATCTAATACAACTACATGAGGAACACACTCACAGTAACACATCTATCCAGGTTGATAATTTGCCACTCAACAATGTAATCCATACTGAGCCGTGTCCAAGCAGGGCCCAATCGCCATCGGGGCCTGACAAGACCCACATCCACTTCGTTGATGAATCGCCCTCATTCATAGCACCCACTCCAAGGCACTCAAGATTTCAGGAGGCAGTTCAAGGCACAGAATTCTTTATACATACGAATCATTCAAAGCACTTCTCTTTTCCTGAAGCTCCTGCACTCAACAACACCTTAAGTGCCATGAATATTGCCCTATTGGCAGTGGCTAAACTATATGAGGTTCTTGATGGAAAAATGAATAAACAAACCATGTTAATGGAACAGCTAGTAAAGGGGTTGGGAGATTCTGGGGCACCAAGTGAGTGTAGTAAAATTAGTCCATTACAGCCAACAAATGATCTTAAAAATGTAAATAATGACTTGTCAGTTGAGCATGTAGACCGAAGTACCATTCTAGAAAACAAATCTAATATACCTACATGCGAGCCCTTATCCCCACACGTTCCCCAAGTGCTTGAGGGACCAGCCATCAATGCTGTTCCACGTACTCCTGAGGTTCAGCAGCAGATGATCGGTACATGTCAAAGGACTAGTCCTGCCTGCCCAATTCTACTTAATGAGCATGAGGCGCCTGGCACGTCTAACACCTTTGAGCTGTTTGCGCCGGCTATTAAAAAGCCAGCTTTGAAATCTGCTTCACCACTCACATCTATTGGACACTTAAAGAAAACAATGTTGCTGGGCAACAAATCTAGGCGGTAACAGCTCAAGGGTAACTCGAGAAAATTCATTACGGTTCTTACTAGAATGGAGAGACTTAAAGAAGTATCTGCTGCGAGGACTCCAAATGGTGTCACGAAGAACACCATTGAGATCCCCGTCGCATGTAAACCCTTAGATAATTTGGTGGCTTTAACTGAAAAAATTATTCCATCTAGTGCGACAACTAATAATTTCAGTGCACACATCACACATTATGACTAATGTAACCGATTCAATTCCAGTTCCTCTGGCTATTAAACCTGCCTCAGCGCAATCATTTTTTTCAAATATACATGAACTCAGGGAAGAGATAAGATCCTCCATTGAATCATATATTGCACAAAAACCATTTGTGGTGCAGAAGGAAGACTCTTGTCAATCGACCCCTGACATGCTGATATCTGGCACCATACTCCCTCCTGCAAGGTCAGTAATTCCGCAAGGGGCATTTGTTACCCCATTGGAGACCCAAATGACTCATAATCATGTGCCTCTCATAAACCCGTAAGTTCTGGTACAAACTAGGCAAAACAACCCTATCATAAACAGCTCAATGTCGACTCAGAATACACAAAACATCATAGCTACCCCGTTGGCGCCTATGAGGGCACCTAATACGGTTTTGCCCTCTACACAGGAGCTGAGGGAAGTGATAAGGTTGTCAATTGATTCATATTTAGCACAACATCAATATAGGAGCCAACCTGATACTAATATTCAATGTTCAACCTTTCCTAATGTGAGCTCATTGTTAAAAGGGCCTATACTTTCAGCCCAGGTTGATCGTTCTCGCCAAGTTGTCAACAGGGCCCCTTACAATCCGACAATTCAAGGACATACAACTTCTATGGGGATCCATGAACACAAGCACTCAAATAATGAAAAGGTGGATCATTTGAAAAGCCATCATTGTTTAATTCTCAGAGGCAGAGACTAGCCCTTTGTAAAATACGTTCTTAACAGAGCGAGTGTTCTGAATATATGCGCTGAAATTCCTGTTAGTGGAGATATCTACAACTGACATTGATTTAATAGAATTCATTAATCAAGATGACTTATCAGAAGCCACGCTACATATGCGGTCTGGCTTGATAACTAATATCCTATGGCGCGTCAGAATGGCACTATTTGACGTAGGTTTCATATTGGTTCAAGAGGCAGCACAACTTAAGCAACAAGATGAGAGACCTCATATAAAAATCTATAAATCCAGGACGTGTCACTGGGGAGCAAACAGACTTATCCAAATTATGTTCCACCTGTACAGACACATGCTGATAGGTCATAAAAATGTGGACCTGATGAAACTATTAGCCTGATTTGTTGGAACACAAGAGGCCATAAACATATTATTAATGCACTGGCTGGTGGCTTAGTGGGCCATGGTATCATTGCGCTCCAAGAAACCTGGCTTATGTCAGTACCTGTCTGGGCATCCTATACCATCGTCACAACATTAGCCACCAAGAAATCTGCTGGGCGTCCAATGGGGGGGCTGTTACTAGCTATCAGCAAGGCATCTGGCTTTGCAAGTGTAAAGTGTTTATCCCCCTCTCCCGGCTTCCAAGTAGTGAAATTTAATAGAGGAAAGTTGACTATTTCTATTATCAACATCTATTGGAGCAGACGGACATTGGAAGCAGATCTATTTTTTAAATATCTGATCTCCATTCTAGACACCCTACTTTTAGATGTAGGTATTTCCCATACTCTGATAGTGGGTGATCTAAATCTACACCTGCATCCTTATGTAGATATAGAATTGGCTCGTGACGAAGTAATTTGGACCTCCATCATGCAGGAAAGGGGATATGTGATGTTAAACGGTGCAGTGGCAGGCGATGTTCCATCTCAGCCCACATGGTCCAGGAAGCAACAACAGGCAATTTTGGATTATATCTTTGTGAACAGAGATTTCCTGAGGCAGGTTATGCTCCTGAAGGTTATTCCATCAAACCTGAGTGATCAAAATATGCTTCACATGTGTAGTAAGCTTCCAATGGGTCTTGATAGAATTCAGAAAATGGGGCATCTTTCTAATTTAAATGTGAATAATGGTGGTAATCGTTTACGCTGGAACATACGTAAATTGAACCAATATAGAGCACAACTTAACAATGCCTTCCTTTTTCCATATAATGATGGCTCAGAATGTTATGTGCAAATGATGCAAGTTTGTAAACAATCTATTCTGCCTGATTCAAGTATCAAACATAGACACTGCCATGCCTTTGATCTAGAGCTAAAACATAAAAAACCCAACTAAGGCGGGATATTCGTAGCTTGAAGTTCCTACCGACCATAGTTAGAGCCAAGACAAAGAAACAACTGAAATTGATGTACAAAACATGCCTTAAAGGGCAGAGAGTTATACAACATCAGAAAGATGGCGAGAGCATGCTAAAGCGAATCTTAGGTAAATCCACGAGTGGCACCTGGGCACTTTTAAATGAGGCTACATTAAAGACCCAAGGTGCAGTTCAAATTAGCGCTATGTATAACGAGGCATGCTTTCCTTTTCATGATATAAATTGGAATGTTAATATGCAAAATGTTGATCATTCATGTACATTGCAAATTCAGGATATTCTTTACTGTATAACCAACTTAAGTCACTCTTGGGCGGTGGACCCAGATGGGTTGCATAATAGTATGCTTAAAGGTTATCCTGAAGAATGGGCAGAGATTCTTTATAAAATCTTTAGGCATATTCGCAATAGGGAAAATACCAGATTCATGGAAGCGGTCTATAATCCTACTGATCTTTAAAAAAGGCAATAGGGACGACCCTAAATCCTATAGACAACTTGCCTTACTGGACTGCCCAGGTAAAATATTTACTCGTCTAATCTTGGTTCAATTAAATGTATGGTTAGGCTCAAAAGCCCTCCGTGATCCATTTCAAATGGGATTTATTCCGGATCTTGGCATATCTATCAATATAATCACGTTGAATAGTATTATACAGCAAGCTCAGCATCGCCATCAGGCACTTTATACCCCCTTTATAGATTTTCGGATGACATTTGATGCCATCCCTCGCGAGCTTCTCTATAAAAACTAATGGACAAAGGCTGCCCCTGGTCTATTTTGAAATGGCTACTTGATCTGCACACTGGCACCACCATCCAAGTTAGATTGAGTACTGATGGCCTACTATCAGAGCCAATTCAAACTGTGAGGGGCTTGAAGCAAGGAAGCTTGTAAGAGTCTGTGTTGTTTAATTTTTTTATTTCTGATGTAGGATGCTGTTTTGAAGAGATTATGGCAGACTCCCCAAAAATTAATGGAGCGCAAATCAAATGTTTACTCTATGCTGATGACATGGTTTTATTTCCAAAGACTCCTAAAGGATTGCGAGCCCAATTGGGAGCTCTTGATTTGTATGCTCAGAAAAACGGTTTATCTATCAATATAATGAAAACTAAAGTTATACAATTTGGGAATTCCAAACAGCGAACTGCTATGCACGGGTGGCCACTTCAGAAAACAACCCTAAAGTCAGTCTCATCATACATATGTCTTGGAACTTGTGTAAATAACCAACCAGGAGACATTCACTATGATAATCATTAAACCGTACTTACAGCTGTCTCTCAAGCTCGCATTATAAAAGCAAGATTCTGTAAATTTTCGATAACACCAATAATTGTTTATTATAAACAAAAATATACTCCTGTCATCTATATGGTTCTGAAGCATCAAATTGGAGATCATATGACTTTTGGTCGAGAATAGAAGCGTGTATTGAATCTCCCATTATCAGAAGCCATTTGTATCATACGACATGAATTAGGGCTGTTATCACTTTATGCCTTATACAAGTGGAAATTGTGTTCACTATATCGTAAATGTCTAATGGCTTCCAACAAATCTGGCCTGCTACGAATTATATCAGACTACCTTTTAAAATCGTCGGAACCTTTTCCTATGGTGTGGAGAAGGAAAGCGCAGAGAGTTATTGACAGTAAAGGTATTACTATAACATTGTTAATTGAAAACCCGGACAAAGCCAAAAACAGAATATGGGAACATGATTGGATTCAAACAAGGTCTGCATGTTCCAAATACCAAAAGTTCACAGAAAATCCTTTTGCTTTAAAACGATATGTCATTGCTGAAAGTTATCTAGTTATGTTTCCCAATTCGCGTATTCGAGACGACTTTTTGCATTTTCGATTAAATATCTGGCCAACACATGAAGCGTTACATAAATGCAAGATTATAACATTAATTGACCTCCAATGTCGATTTTGTAAGGCAATGCCTGAAACTATGAATCATTTATGCACAGAATGCCCCATCTTATTATCGAAGAGAATTATTTATTTTAAACATTTGTTTGAGGGTTTTCGAAATGTAACTAACACAAGAATGTGGGAGTTATTATATCATACCATCAGTATATCTGTCAGATATGCCATTCTTAATTTCTTATATAGTTTAGGTTTGTTGAAAAAGTTATACATTTTAAGTAAACTGTAATTGCTAGAGACAAAGTCAATATGAGAAGACAAGTATATTGTATTATCTCTGTAGGTTTTGCATATTTCAAACAAAATTTTTTAAAAAGTTTAATTATAACTGTAAATGTAAATGTTATAATATGGTTTGTGTTTAAATGCCTTCGTTATATTGTTATTACTCGCATTTGAAATTGATATGTTTTAAAACATTGAATCATTTTTTTTGTTTGTGTATGTTGAAAAGGTAGAGATTTATCTTGATCGACTCAACTAATAAAAAATAAAAATAAAATATGTATTGTACTGGTGCTAACATCATGTAGAACATGAAAGGCTGGTCCTGCCTGGCTGTACGTGCTATAGGGTTGCATTGCAAACCAGTAAGTCAAGTACAGACACAAAAAAGAGAAAAATGCTGCTCCTATCATGGGTATAAAGTTGTTTCATCGCCAGTAATTTGTACGTCTGGCTTTTAAATGTGTACAGAATTATGAAAAAGGTAAACAAAATTTGTAGGGTGGTGGGAAAGGGCAGATAAGGGGCTGGCCTAGGGAATAGGTGAAAATTGGTGGGAAGAAGAGTTTGGGGGTAACCTCCCCAACAAAAAAGAAATTCAATGACATTTTGCGTAATTTTGCACTTGTTTTAAAGCCAGTCGTAGAAATTACTGGCGATGAAAGAACATAGAACCCCTACCATGATTGCTGGGGCATCTACTTTTTGCAGATACCTATGGGTATTCAGTCTTCTAGGTGTTAAAAAGAAATATCTCATCTCGTTCAATGGACACATTTTTCTGTCAGGGGCAATGTTTCTTTTGTTTCTTAAAAGGAACACGTGTTTACAAGAATAACCTGGTTAGACGTGAGAGGACATTTCTTTCTAGGGCAATATACACTTACAGGTTAAATAGCAATACTGTTAGGCACATTTTCCAGGCTCCAAGAAAGGGATACATATTCACGAACGAATGATATGACCAGGAAAAACAGGATGGCTATGGGGAACATTTGTTATTTCTCTTTTACTTTGGAATGGCTATGCTTTACTTTAGGTAAGCACCTTTTAAAGGATGTCGGAACAACTATTCTTGTATATATAAAATTCTGCTTCTTTATTGTTCCTGTTGCTGATTGGCTTTTGTCATCGTTCTTGTCTAAGGTCTTTATGCGTCTTCTTCAAATTCGGGCTAAGTATTCGCGGACAGGATGGGCTCACCTTTATATAGTTTTAGGTCACAGAGATGGATCCACGCGTGTCTGCCTTCCACTTTGACTGCAGATGGAGTGACAACTTCCACAAAGTAAGGTCCTTGGAAGCAGCGCTTGTGCCACTGTCTGACAAAGTTTCTACATAGCACCCTGTCTCTGGGTTACAGTAAATGGTGTTTCAACAAGCTATCCGGGTCAATTGGTTCACATTCTTCTTCTGTTGTCTTCGAGCCTCCCTGCTGTGTCTCCACCTGTCGAGACCTCATTTTAAGAGATTCCATCATAGCTGTCAGATAATCGTGCATTTCATTCCCCAACAAAGTTGCAGTATCCTCAGTGTCAGTACAAGCCCGTGTAGGAGGAGCAATGGGAGTATGCATTCAGTGTCCCATCACCAGCTCATGTCTCTAAGGATTTTGATAGGTTGGTACATTGCTAACCAATCTTGGGCACTTGACAGGTCATCAGGATATGAGCCAGACATTCGGGAGAGAGAGGTCAATGCAACAATCTTCCTTCAATTAAAGGTTACCATTCCTTTATTCTGAAGCCATGAGACTGGGCAATTCCTTTGTACTTGGCATTGTGTGACGCCTCACGTCTACATGTGCATTTGGGGAGTACGGCAGGTGTGCTATCAGTGTTTACTTCTAATGAAGGGCCAGTGGGTCACTTGTGAAGGGATCGTGTTTGGAGTAGATTCACCTTCTATTTATTAAGATTTCAGCTAATATTATTGTCTGTGTTATGTTTTCTTTTGCCACTGAGGACACTCTTGAGTTATTCCTTAGAGAGTCTTTTGGCTTACTGTTGTACTGCGCCTGGCTAACAAAGTCTGGTTGTGATCTTATAAAACGTTGGCTAATCTGGGAGTATAGTACTTGTATCTTGGGAATTGCTATCTCGAGCCTTTGTTCGTCGTTCTGATCATCCCTAATGTCATTTTAACCTTGGCACTAGTTGCCAGCCACTGTCTGAACCCTGCACGGATACGTGTTTCTGTGATTCAGCCTTTTGAGTTTTCCTGATGCTTTGAGGCTTCTGCTCATTCAGATATGTGCTGGTGATTCCATTTTTAATAAGATGGCTGCCCAACTACACTCTTGCTTCTGTGTTAACAAGCTATATTTGTGTGCCAACCATGTTGCATTCACCTTGTACATTGGTCATTTTAGTGTTCTACATGTCTGTGGATGCTATGTTAATTTTCCTCATGTCTTAATGCATATATTATCTATTGTACGTGTTCTTCTTGTGGAGTGGATGTTAGCTTAGTGTTGAATGCATGCTTTTCTACTGTTACATTAGTTTTAATGCTTTGCCCATCTTTAGCTCACATTGTCCCCAAGCCCTGCTGTACCTGTGGGGGATAAAGGCAGAATGGCTGTCTTAATGAGTAATGTCTTTCACCTTTGCAGTATTGGTGAGGGGTGGGGCAGAAGTTATGGATGACATATTCATCTGCCTTCCAACCCTAGTTCAGACACGCTTGCAGATTGTAACCTGCCCTCGGCCCATGCTACTTTAATGTTGTGCCTGATTAAGTTTTAGGACTGATATCATTGCTTTTCTAGCAGTAATAGGGGGCATATTAAGAGTTTACAAACCACTACTCATTACTCCAGTCCTGCAGGGCAGCAGTCCTTTTGTCACAGGGATAGAGAGTCCCAATCCCAGTCTACTTTTAAGTTCAAGGAAGTACAAAAAGAACATGATCTCTCCTTATTAAACACACTTGAGCCTTCTTTAGTAGCATGACTCCATTCTTCAACCCTGACCAAATGTGTCACTAAATGTATCACTCAATTGTTCAAGGCATCCCTTGAACGGGGACTGTCCCTTGAGGCCAACGGACTGCCCTTATCACCCCCTTCTGAAAAAAACATCATTAGACCCTTAAGAGCTGTGGAGTTATAGACCTATTTCTGGACAACCTTTGATCACTAAGATCCTTGGGAAGGTGCTAAAACAACAACTATGGGCTTTTTTGGAGAATTAGCAAAATCTGTATCTACCCAGTACACCTGACTGAGACTGCCCTGGTCTTTGTTTGGAATGATATGTGTTCCTGCTTTCACTAATCAAAGATCCCCGGAAAGAGACATACAAAGGGCATCAAGTCCCACATAATCTAAACCAGGGTGAATTGAGAGACTTTTAAAAATGAGACAAGCCTGTGCAACAGTATGTAAAATCTCACTGGCTACAGCATAGCCTTAAAGAAAGTAAACAACCCAGGAGTGTTGCCCAAGAATTAAAAGATCTCATCGAGGAGATATCCAGGCTTTATTGAAGAAGACTATAAAGAGAGGAACTTCCTGATGACTGACGAGCACCCTTCTAGATAGCTAAGGTAAACCCTTAAGCAATAGGGAAAGTTAGGCTTTATCTATATAATTTTATTAAAACCACTAAAATGCCTTTAAAGTGTCTGACTCCTTTTTCCAACCCCCACAACACACCTAATGACTATTATTCATACATGTGATATTCATTTCCACTCCTATACTGATGATTTGCAATTATTCCTTAATGTCCCTGACCCTCAAGACAGCTTTTCTGACCTCCAACCCTGCTTGTCTGAGATTACATTTTTAGATTAAACTCTAACATAACCCCTCAAGATGAAGACCGTGTTTCTAGGCCACACGCATCTTTTGAGGGACCCACTGAGATGCCTTCTGCCACCTCCCATGTTCGGCCTGCCAACAAAACCTGCTAATATATCAAAACATTATATTATATGAAGACATTATTGAACTAGAAAGCGGTTTTCACTCAGTTTAATAGACCATGTAGATTACAGAATTTGTTGGTTTGCAGGGACAGGAGATTTTTGGTTGGCCTAGAAGGCAGTATGACCGAGGTCACGATAGGGGGATGGGAGCGAGCCACATAGGGCCGGCTGTGATAATATTGCAGAGGAGTGCAGGATGCAAAACCATTTTTTCAGAGTCTTTGTGGTTGGATTGAATTATAGATATGAGAGGTAATTTCCGTGGGCCCTTGCATGGCAGGGGAAGGAAGGGTTAGTTAATAAACCACATGCTAACCCAGTGTTTTTATGGGCTCCAAAGGAGATAAGCAGGTTGTGGGTTAAGGATTATATGCTCTGAGATGGCAGTAGCAAGTAAGGATACATGAGGTAATGATGGAAAAATAATGCAAAGACGCCAGTGGGTTTGAATGTTATTGTGTTCCAAAGGAATAATAGCTCTCTGCAATCACAATATGAGTTAATGGGTTTTGGTCCCAAGGTATGAATAATAATAAACTTGGTTATTTATGAAAAATATATGTATCATTTGGAAATACATCATGTCTGACGATGAAGAAAGTCACATGTTAAAAGGGGTGGACGTTATGAATGTATCTAATGGGAATTTTAGAACTAGGGGGATTAAGTTACTTTGTATTAGTGTTAGCCAATGGAGGGTTGGGGAATGACTTTGTAAGAAAATATGCGTGATTATGTAAATTGTTTAAACTGGATATAAGCTGCTATTTTGTATTGCTCAGGGACCTCTGTTAGTTTTTCAGCTCTTAGGAACTGACTAGCCTCCCACGTAAGCATGCAATAAACCTGTTTTCTGGCAGATGTGCATTCATCTTTTCATGGACGCTGTACTTTTGCATTGGAAGCATTCAGTCACGTTCCAACATTTGATGACCCTGACGTGATGCTCAGGTCTGTTTCGTGGCTGGATTGTCCTGCCACATACTCACAGCGGCTTCTTATCTTTGGAGTGATCAAACATTCTGTCTACAATAACGAGTTTGCTTGTCGGTGCTAAATTTCATTTGAAGACCGGTTTTGTTCACTTTGTGTGAAGTGCTACAGTCCTGTTGTGCCGGTTCTTTTTGGGAAGGACATCATTGCAGACGGCCTCAGGGAACATCTATTTTTTTAACTCTAGTACACTTCTGAAGGAAAACCAAGGGTTTTTATTTTATTGGAGTCCAAGAGGGTGTGGAATTGTATTTTTTTTTGTCAGAACGTCAATTTAAATTGGATAAAAGTGAGTGAGTTGGTTTATGATTGTGATGTTGGGGGGAATTGTTATATGCTGTAAGTCCTTCATTTACATTTTTTTATTTTTCTTGGTCATTCAATGTAGTGCGAGGAGATCTTCCTGTAGGCAGTAAAGGACAGCAGTGTATGTTTATTTTTTGTTTATTGATTTATATTGCACCAGGGCCCACAGGCATCAGAGCGCAGTGTAGTTTAAGTTGTTGTATTAGAGAGAAAAGCAGAAGTGGTGTGTAGGACAAAACACCCTTCTCCAGTGCTCGAGCAGAGATGTATTAATGAGGAACCATGGTATTATATTTGTATTATTAATAATATGCTATATTTTGTGTAAGAGTGGTTAATTTAAGTTTGTGGTGAGGTTTGTTGAAGAGTCAGTGAGGAATACGTTAACAATTTCTTTTGTTGTTGGAGAATTTTGTGGAAATTGGGCTTTTGTTTGGGAAATGTTTGCATTTGTTTGGCATGCCACAGGTTCGGCTTGTGTTAAGATATGTATTTTCCTTTTTTTTTGTTTTCTTTATTATTAGATAACAGATTGTAAAGGGGTAGAGAGGCTGCTTGATTATTTGTGTCAGTCGCTTCCAAATTATAAGGACCATTTTTAAAAATATCACAGAGAAAGGGTACAAAAAACTAAGGGCAGAATGTTTAGACCATGGCCTGAGAAAGGTACTTATTGCGCAGGGATGTTGGAAAATGTGTATACCTTTTTATCAACAAGGTATAAGGGTATGAAATTAGAGATAAGGCAGAGCATTTTAGAATTGTGGAGGATGTTTGAGGAGACAGGAAAGGGCCAAGAAGGTAACATGAGAGAAGGGGAGCACATGAAGGTGGGTGTAGACACCCCAACAGCCCATAACCATATGGGGGCTTTCCCTTATCACCAGCTGTGGGCTATATTAACCCCCAGTATTTGCCACTGTTGTCTCAATCCTCCACTCCAGTAAATTCAAGCAGGAGGCAAGCAATGTCTCCAGAGGCCAGCATAGAAAAAGATTAAGATGAGTGGTGATGAACCAAGAGTGCAGAAATGTGTAGGAGGCACTGCAGTAGGCAGCGGGTGAGAGGGTAAAACCAAGATGGCAAGGAAGAGAGGAACAGGGAGAAGGAGACCGGCAGGCAGCAGGAATAGGATTGGATCAGTGCAGGTCAGGACAGTTTCTTTTTAAAGTTGACTATGCTGTTAATATAGACATCAAGGTGGACTTCTCTCAGGGAGATAAGTCCTTAGAAGGGGAACTTGAGACATTAGTCCCAGAAACAGATCACCATGGAAGAGCAGGCCAAGTTTTGGGACGGACAGAGGAGGTAATGGATGTTGGGGAGAAAGATGAAGAGGAATGGGAATCAGAGGTAGAACAGGGAAAAGAAGGGTGCTCCAGCATGTAAAGTAGCAGTTAGGGAAATTACACCATAGTGTCTTAGGACACCCCATGCTACTCGTATAGTATTAGTGAAATGCAAAGGGTGTGAGGAATTGGAGGGCATCCTCACTTCTTTCCCCAACATTTCTTCCTCCCAGGTGGCCAGGGAAAGGCTGCTGCTATCAGATCCTGATCCTGGGGGTGGATATGTGAGAGCGGATCACCGGGTGGAGTAGACTTGGGGAGTGGGGATGGGGCACCCTTGGGTGGGACACAGTATCCCCCTTTCCCTTTTCTAATTAGTCTAATGTCCCCCATGCCTTTGTTACCAGTCCCTTCCCTATCCTTTACATAAATCATCTCTCAGTAAACATCAGTTAGGTACTGGGACAAGGAAGAGACACACCAGAGCTATAAACAATCTCTTTATTTATTTGTACACACACGAACACTACATTGGTACTGGGACGAGGAATATGCAACAAAGACTGACAACAGACTACAGAACTAGCCCTACACAGTCTAGTTGTGTACCTAATCAAGCTGGTTGGACATTTAAAGGCCAGGACTGGAAGAAGTAGGGAGACGTGAACACGAGAGCAGCTGTGTGGAAGTGAAACCCAGAGAAATCCAGAGACACCGGAGAGGGATGAAGAGCAAGCGCAGAAGGAAGCTAGGTGGAAAGCAGGCCAGCTCGAGAAAGCTCTGTAGAGGAAAACTGGTGCTTCCCTCAGAACCATAGAGGCATCTGGAGAGGCCGGGTGAGAACCGAAGATGCACTGCCAAACGAACTGCAGCAGAGAAGGGGCTGACAGAGTCACAGACACAGTGAGGTGCATCAGCTATACCGGCGGGCTAGAGAGAAGCTGTCCACGAAGCTGCATGAGGACTAGCAGGACAGGCAAAGCTTCCCAGAGACATGGACAGTGTTACAGCCCTACACCATGCATCAGACATGCCAAGCGACACTGGTGAGTCTGCCCAAGAGCGCTGGGAGCCCCGGGGCATACCAACACAGGTTTCAGTGGGAAATTCGCCTTATCTGACAAACTGATAAGGAAATTCCTTACTTAAGTCAATTTGGGGATAATTCAGAATCAATACAACATTGAATTAATGAACTGTGATAACACCAGAGGAAACGTTCATACCAGTGAAGTGAATTGGTTATGAACTAATATGAACTAAGACACTAATGTTAACAAACAAAGCCATATAAGCAAGCTTAAGTGAAGGATTGTGATAAATGTTGTTGAGAGGAAAACAAGCATTGCCAAGAGTCAAGCAAGCATTACCAAGTGTCAAGCAGATATTATTGCATATTAATGAAAGGAATTAATGGTTATGAAGACACCTGAAACAGTGAATACATTTCCTAGCAAGAGAGTGTACTGGGAAGCCTATGTTGGTCTTTGCAAGTGAAAGCTACAAGTGAATGGTGACTCAACACAATAAAGTTTCAAGGGCACTTGAAAGGATAATAAGTCAAACCTTACTGTGAAGCTTAAACTGTGGCAATATATCTATGAAGCACATACAAGTAAGGTGTGTCGGTTGCATGACTTTGATGGACTGTGTGGTCTGACAACCACACAACTACCAAGGCAGTTTCCATTGCTACAGAAAGCATTTCGTAGAGCACAATATGTCCCTTGGCTGATATATGGACCGGAACAATCTTATAAAGTCACTACCCTTGCTCACTGCAAGGGCAGGGAATTAGATTTGTGCATTATAAAAGCAAACAGCTAGCATTATGTTCTCCCTGGGAGATATGAAAAACTTGCTTGCTGCCCTTATAGGAGAATAAGCAGATGAAATTTGGAGGAAAGCAGGATATCTAGGAGTGCAACTAGACAAAAATATTCACAATGGTTAACAATTGCAGCGCAAATGTGTGGGCAGCTTTAAGAGCTATGTATCCTGACACACCAGATATGAATTCAATCATGGCTAGGACCATGAAGGACGATGATCATCCTGCTGTATATTATGAGAAAACAGAGTGTGTCCCACCCGCTAGTCCCCGGGGATCTCATGCTCTGGTGGCCAGGGCACGACCGTTGCCTTTAGATCCAGACAATAGGGGTGGAACAGTGCAGGAGGATCACCTCAGTGAGGGGTCTTTGGGAAGTGGGGGTGAGGCAGCCAAAGGTGAGAAGTGGTAGTCCCCCCTTTTTTGTTCATCTACCCCATCCTATTTTTTAGGATACTCCGAGATCCCAACTCCCCCTTTCACACAAACACTGGGCAGAGGAAGAGGGTGACTGAGAGTAACAAGACTAACTTTCATACATCGTACTGGAAATGCCCCATTAATAGGGTCAGGTGAAGTCAGGCACTTGACTTCAAGTGCATAAACCTGATACCACTTACATCTCCTCACACGTATAAAAGGTAACTCCTAAAGACACACTCTGAGCAAGGCGAAAAACGACCACGAGCAGAACTTCTGAGACAAAGGCAAACTTACTGGAGCAGATCGATGGACCAAGGGACAAGAGGTGCAGGTAGAAAATCCCAAAAGGTCCCTACTGGAGGTTGTTGCCTCCGACAGGCTGCCGGGGACATGTGAAGAAGGCCAGCTTCCACAAGTGCATTGTGTTTCAAGGACACCTGCGACCCTCCGGGGTGAACGGAAATGTTGGGGAGGCGAGGACAAGCCTGTGGTACTAACCTTGAATCGTGAATTAGAAATTGCAAAACCTAGGAAAAGACGCACACAGCTGGTTTAGTTGGCAAGCAACCTGAGAGACCTTGTGTGTTTAAGTTTAAAATAGAAACATTATATCGCAAGTGAAGACTGCATGCATGTGGATAAGATTTGAAGAAAGGCAGACCTGTGAGTGAACCTTTGATGTAAAGGACAGCTGTAAAATCAGCGATACGAAGTAAGGTTTTTTTAGTCAAAATCTCGAAAATTAAAATCTTGAAAAAAAAGCACGAATTAAAAATCTCGAAAAAAAAAATATCTAATTTTTTTTTCAATGCGTTTTGGTTCCCCCACAATCCCCCTTTTTTCATTTTTTTTTATTTTACCCCTTTTTTTTACTTACCTGACCCCCAAAAACACATATAAATAAATAAATACAAAATTCGATATTTTTTTTTTCGAGATTTTTAATTAGTGCTTTTTGTAATTCAAGATTTTATTTTCGGTATTTTGACCGACCACCACGAAGTAACACAGTGGTCCGGTTAAAGGAAAGCAGCCCACTCAAAAGTCTCTGTGAAAGGTACTTTGTTTAAAGCGAGAAAGCGAATGAACAGCAAAAGTGAAATAAAGAAGAATAATTCCTAGAGAAAGGAAAAGTGAAAGAAAAACAGTAAACTTTGAGTCAAAGTGGTCCTGCGGTGGTCTGTACAGAAAGCCAAGCACATTCGAAAGACTTCACCATCCGAAAGGAGCCCAACTGACAGAGACCCGAAGTATAATAAGCTTGAGGAAGGGAGCCCCCTTGCAACTTTGTGTTGAACTATATCGTGAGAGGTCTGAGCCCGGCAGAGGGTGACCTATGAGAACTTTGTGGTGAAAGGTCTGAGCCCAGCAGTGGGGGATCTTAGTGAACGTTTTTGGTTGAAACATTACTTCGGAAGTCAGAGAAAGAGACTTTAATGTGGAAGGCCAGGCGGACCACGATCCATGGTTTTGAGCTGTGTATTGTGTTGGAAACTGAGCCAGAGTGTGTCATCCCGCCTACAAGGATTGCCTTACTTCATGAGGCTTAACGTGGGGAGGAGAGCTGGTTCAGTCACATTATCATTTGAACACTGATTTTTCCTTTTGTGTACATTTCTCCTTTTTACACTTTTTTGTACAAGAGATAGTGAAGGGGCCCCTAGGGGACCCTGACGTATGGAAACAAGGCACAATCACCACACACAAACTGATACGACAGACACAAGGTTGTATTCCCAAAAGCTAGGGTTTATTGCAAAGCAAATAGTCTCAGTTGGCCAACTGGGTCTCACGCCCCGCGACGTGTGTTTTCAGACCCCTGGGGACGCAAGAGAGAGAGAATTGTACAACAGTTACATATATACAAAGCAAGCATCTCACAATCAGTGGTGACACATTCAAAACCGCACATAATGTATTTCCTTTGAATTGGGTTTGATGATTGACAATTGTGACGAGTATGACAACTTCAGACATTTATTTTAGCAACAATTTGCAATTTCATGAGCCTGCAGACACAATTCTTTGTTGTAAGAACACACTGCTTCTGTTATCTGCAAGCAAGCTGCGTGCAGGGGAGAGACACATTCCAGGCCTCGCTATCTCCTTGTTTCTATGCGTGTACTGAGGGTCAACTCGCTCTCCAAGGCTCTCCAGGGCTCTGAAAAGGGGGGCCGCAAAGAAGAGCATAATTCAAGCCATTAAATGTTTGTTTCTAACATTTCTACTGCATTAGCGAGACTAGCTGGCACCTGTGTAATGATTAAATGCCTTCTTGCTTACTTTCAAGGATTTGTGCGGGTGGAGACCGGGCATTTCTGTCTGTGTAGCTGCATTATGTTTCAACAAGTCTCTCGCGGTCTTGCTCTATGCATGAACAATAATGTACTAGTGGAGCAGAATACGTTTTCAGCAAAGCAGTTTTAACAGAAGGCAAGAGGCAAAGGTTAGAAAACAAAATGGCAATTTCAATCTTTTCAAAATAGCCGCACTTTAGTCAAGTTTATGGCTATGTATTTCTAATACTAAACACATGAGGCGGTTGGTCTTCGGCCAACAGAATACATTGCCTCCATCATTGAGGGGTGTCTTCTTTTTCTGGACTGACAAACCCTCCTTATGGCCGTATGCCAAACACCTCATCCGTACATTGCATCCTCTTCCGACCAAGTATCTGATTCTGAATCTTGCATACTACTAGTCTCCTCCCCGTTGTCATTGTCATCAATATTGATTGACATGAATTCTTTCACTTTTTTCAATTCATCATTTTCCTGAGTACTTGATTTAGTAGTGCTCTTTTTTTCCATCATCTGTACACACTCCTCACTTATTTCAGTACACACTATAGGTAAGCAGTGTATACAACAACAATATGGCATGAGTATTCCTAGCACTGCTACTAGGATCGCAAATAATTTCCATCCCCACAAGCGTAATACCTCCCAGAACCAGGAGCTTATGTTCAAATCCCAGCTCCTTTCTGGAGGATGAAGGTCAGAGCTTAAAACGTGCAACTTTCTTATTGCTTCGAAAATCGTAAAGGAGGAGTAGCTTACAAATACTCAACACGCTGATCCCATGATTATACAAACTCCCCCACGATCAACCAAGATTACATCAAGAGCCATCCTATTTTGGAGTTTCATTAATCAAATTCCTTTTTCCTCTAATGTCATATTGTATAATATATCTGTAGTTCCATTTATTGTTTTCTCTAATATTCTTGACAGTTGTCTTATATTATAGGAGTTTATTGCTTGGCCCCAAAATGGTATGAATGATTTTGCTATGTCTTCCGCGATCAAACCTCCTTCCTCATTTCGCCGTGGTTGTGACCTGGCCAATTTGGCAATGGGCCTCATCACGACTTGGGCGGTAACCCTTAAAATCGGCGGTGACGCTCTTAGCGCCGATTTTAAGGGTCCGTCGGATCACGACTCAAAATACTGCTGGCGCCATTACAGCCGGCGCAAGTACAGCCGGCTGTACAAGCGCCGGCCATAACAGCGCCAGGAACCGTTCGCACTAAAACATCACCAATCACGAGTACGGCGTTGGCGCTATTAGAGCCATAAAAGCAGCAGACAATCCGCCGAAAATACCTCCAGCAAAAAGCTGGAGGTAACAGAACACAGGCCACAGCAATAAGGACCCAGGTGGACCCACTGCAAATCAGAGGCCTACAAAGGAGCCACCCATGCACAACACACCCTTCCCAACACCATAACACCAGCAGGAGCAGGGAGGAGATAGCATAAGGACCCAGGTGGACCCACTGCAAATCAGAGGCCTACGAAGGAGCCACCCATGCACAACACACCCTCCCCAACACCATAACAATAGCAGGAGCAGGGAGGAGACAGCAATAAAGACCCAGGCGGATCCACTGTAAATCAGAGGCCTACAAAGGAGCCACCCATGCACAACACACCCTCCCCAACACCATGCTACCATATTGAGCTGGGAGCCTTGAGGTTGACCACTAGCTGCTGCCCCTGGAGCTACAGAGGCCAGCCAACCAGGCCAGGCCCCTGGGAGTGCAGGGGTCAGTGGGGATGAGGAAAAGGAGTTGGAGAGCAGCACCAGCAAGGCAGCCAGCCATCCCCAGGGTCAGGCCAACACCCTGGGCCCTGACTGATGGCCAGTTGGTGACAGATCATCGGCTGGACAGGGCGACCATCACCCAGTAGCTGGACACAATCCAGGCTGACATGGGCAGCCGCATACTGTTGACATGATGCATGGAATTGCCCAGTCCACATTCAGTGCCATGCTTGGACAGGTGCCTGATGCACTGTTGAATCATGTGAACGTAGACATTGCATTGCCAGCCACACAGGCACAGTTGCACCAGCTGAAGTGACAATACAATGCCATTGGCCAAGTCACAGCAGCCCTGTACTGCACACATGTGGCACACGTACCACCCCAGGCACATGAGGCTGCCTACAGAAACCTGAATCAATACCATTCCCTCAATGTGCAGATGATATCCGACCATACCTTCATCCACTGCTCTGGCCGCTACCCAGGATCCACCCATGACTCCATGGCCCTGCGCAACAGTACCCTGCTGGCGTACATGAAAATGCATTGAGTGCAAAACACATGGCTACTGGGTGGGTACAAATGTATACCATGAAGCATGTCCATCGACAACAGATGGTGCCTGTCACAGAATCCATCATACCCAATAGTCAGCAGGATTACTGCAGCATACACAATCAAGCACCTTGCACGATAAACCACGGACACGTGCCACACAGCAGAACACACCCATGCAGGATGTAAGACATGTGGTGGCACAGTGACATTTGCAAAACCCACCACAATAAACCCACCTGTTTGCGTTACACCATGGCTCTTAACACTGACACAGTACAGAATTCCCAACCTGCCCACCCGACAATGATTCTTTCTCAAACCATAAACTGGCACAACCACAAACGCACCACACATAAGTAGGCCGAGTAATGACGATGTTCATCTCACTAACACTGTCCACAAAATGTGCAGGGAAATGCATGGAGAACAATACAGAGCAGCCAAATGGATTTGCAATGACACATGAGGCAGCCACCTCTGTCATGCAGAAGTAGATGGAAGTGCCCCCTTATCCTGCAACAACTGAATGAGTACTCTTGCATACAGATACATAGGCGTACCAAGTGGAGAGTACCCCATTGATTCAATCGGGCCCGTAGGACAGCACACTCCACAATGTTATAGTCCAAATGATATGAAAGGCAAAATGACACTGATGACAGAGCCCTGTACACCCACTGGACTTACCTTGTCCCCATACCGTCTCCCTCTCCCCTGCAGGTGATTCTGCATATTCCCAGTACACGAGGCACATGACCCCTGTGTGTCACCCACACATGGCGGTGGAGCGGGCATACAACCTTGCCCATGCCCGTACACGTATCTGCTTGCAGAGTGCATTATGACTGGCGTAGGCACACTTCCGGTGCCTCGACCGTACGGGAGGGGCAATGATGTATGCATCAGAATGAGTTGGCTAAATTGAACTGACATGTGCCATGCTGCACAACATCTGCTGTTGCAGAAATGTGCCACTGCCCCCTGATGCTCATGTGCATCCACCTGAGGATGGTAGTGAGGGCGAGGAAGTGCCGTAATGTGTTGCACATGCACAAAGGATTGGGCTGAGGGAGGGGAGGTTGGCCAGACAGGGATTGATTGATGGATTATATTAGAATTGGGTAATGGGTAAGTCGGAAATAAGTCACTTCCACATTGAATTGCATCAGTGAAAATCACTACTGTCCATGCATTTTGATTTTTCTAACGTGATTTATTTAACATCCAACAATCTCCCCTCCCCCCAGTGACCACCCAGCACACAATCCCCCCTCCCCCCAGTGAACACCCAGCATACAATCCCCCCTCCCCCAGTGAACACCCAGCACACAATCCCCCCTCCCCCCAGTGAACACCCAGCACACAATCCCACCTCCCCCCCAGTGAACAACCCCCAACTGTGCAGTTGTCTCATCAGGCCAACAACGATGCCATGCACCACTAGGATGGGCGCGGGCGCTTCCCTCTCCCAAGCCCCTCCAGTGTGCGTGCCCATGGACCGGCGCCTCGGAGATGGCTCTAGGGAACCCTCCGTGGGTGTGGTCGAAGTGGAGGGGACAGAAGCGATGGCCATCATGTGCTGTCGCATGAGGTTGTTCGATTCGCGTGTCTGTTCAGCAAGTGCTGAGACTGCCTCCGTGAACTCCCGGACTCGTTGGCCAAAGCCTGTCAGGGCAGCGGAGCATTGTTGGATAATTTGGCGTGTACGCGCATTGTCCCGCGCTATGTACTTGCACCCATGCCTGATGGATTGACTGACGGCCTTTATGTGCCTGCTCTGCACCTTTGCCATCGCTTCCACACGGGCCTGTTTGGCCTCAATTATGTCCAGTCGGCCCATGACTGCTGCCCCAGGGACAAAGGGCTCCCCTGGTGCGTCCCGTGGTGGACGACGAATTGTGTGCTGTTGGTGGGGGGTGCTGCATGGCGACATGCCGCCAGCCGGACTGGGCTGCCTGGCTCAGAGTGATGCCCCTCTGGGCTCCCATAGGATGGTGTGTCCACATCCGGCTGCAGTGTGCTGCAACGACGCACAGGCACATGACGACTCCCTGCATGCTGTTTGCCTGACCTTGGGCTTCCCTGGGGTGTTGACACCCCTTCACCATCACTACTACTGGGAGACTGTTGTCCTGCGGCATGATGGCCACGTGGAGGTGTTGCTCCCACGTCGGGGTCCGATGCAGACCTCTCCCTCAGCATCGGGCTGTGGATGGTGGCTTGGGGTAAGCTGGCGGTCGCGTCCCTGCGGCCATGTGGCTGCCGCTGCTGTCTGGCGGGGCTGCGTTGGGGTGAGGTGGGTGTTGGCCTGGGTTGTGTCCCTTGTGTGCAGCGTCTTTGTGGGGTGCTGGTGCCGGTGGAGGCCCGGTGTTGTGGGCGCGGTGTCGGTGTGGCCTCCTCCCCATCATCTTCGGGCCATTGGGATTGACGTGTGCCTGTGAGGTACATAGGGGGTGGTTTGAGTTCAATGCTACATACATTTGTGTGATGCAGGTCATGCCAACAAGTGCGATTGAAGACAGTAACAATGACGCATTCAACTTGCATTCTGTTCAGTCGCTATGTGGTGCTTGTTGTGGATGTGCATGGAGGTACACTGCATGGGAATGCGTGGTTGGGGTGGACTGCGCTCAGGCTTTTGTGGGTGTGTTGATGCACACTACAACTCTATGTAGCTGTCCTATGGCTATGAAAGTCTATCCCCTGCCCCTGTCATTCATGCACTGCACATACGGGGTCATCTAGGCAGCACTGCCGTTCTAGGGATGTGGGCCTCACTTACGGGTGTATGCAGTGCCTCAGACACATGTCTTCACTTTCATTCAGCTGCATGTATTTGGGGATGGGACTCACCTGCCGTTGGGTTGATGCCAGTCCCTGCCTCCGCTCCACCAATGCCCTCAATGGTTCCGACGTCGATCAGGGCCGTCAATTTCTCCTCCCATGGTGTGAGGTCGGGTGGGGGTGGTGGTGGGCCTCCTCCAGTGCCCCTGCTTGCACTCCTGTGCTGTGACAGGATGTCACAGACTTGCACGCGCAGGTCATTCAGCCGCTTTCGGCAGTCCTCACCATCCCGGGGCACGCGCCCCACAGCACTGACCCTTTGGGCGATGGATCACCATATTTGGCCTCTGCGCTGGGCACTGGTTTTCCGCTGCTGCAGCTCATCATGGTATATGAGTGCCTCCTCAACAAGTACCTCGAGCTCCTGATCACTGAACTTGGGTTTCCTCACCCTGTCCAGTGCAGACTTGTCCCTAGTGCGCTCCTGAAACATTTTCCGGCCTTGGATTGCGTGGATGGCTTCCAGTAGCTGTGATATCAGACGGATTGTGATTTCCAAGATGGCCACCGTTTTATTTCCCGTTCCGGCGGTGACGCGTTTCCCGTGCGCTAAAAGTGCGTGCTCTCATAGCGCGCACTATGATCGCGACATGGCGGTAGGGCACGGTGCGCCGGATTTAAGGGTTCACGCTAACGCCATGGACCGGGGCGCGTGCACGATGACTTGTGATCTGGCGGATTATACGCCGGGGGCCTTGGCGTTAGCGCTAATTGAGTCTGGCGGATAATCCGCCACATTTACCGCCCAAGTCGTGATGAGGCCCATGGTGTTCTTGAAAGGAATACCCCCGGGAACAAAAGTCCCAGGTAACAAGTACCTCCCCTGTTTCTAGGTAACCAGGGATATGCTTTTTCTCCACATATGAAATTAATAGGGTCACCTACATAAACCGGCTCTACCTCTTTATCAAGGAATGCTATATTCATGCATCTAGTAAATGTCCCTACCAAATAGGAACCCTTTTTTCTCAGGTAAAAGGGGACATAGCGTGGACTGTAATTTACTGTATAGGAGGGGGACACTGTATCTTTGTTCCCTTCTGTGTTCATATGAAACGTGATTACAGATGATTTATAGGGCACAAATAATCTGTCTTGTGGCATCACTACTGGTGTGATCTGTCGTGCTTTGTGAAATATAGAACAACCTACAGGTTTCATAATAATCTCTTCGAATTCATTCATATTTGTTCTATCTAATTGACCAGTTTCACTTTCGTTCCATTTCCCATAATATAATGCACTCAAGGATGCGTAACATGCAGAACTCAATGGCAGCGGCTGCACATACCAACCAATTCCCTTACCACCATGCTGCGGCAAGTGGGCACATACCCAGCAATTATTTTTTCTCAATATTGAATGAGTCATATTCATTATTTGCAGTAATGTGTTATTCCCATAACCTTCCCTGTGTCTTTCTTCCATCGGGGACAGAGTGTAAGTGATCACATGGAGCGGGCTTTCAGTAGTGGAGATGTTTCCAACAGACAAGAGCACTTACAAGGGGTGTATTTCTTCTGAGTACCATAATACCAGTACTGTCATTATTGGGGCTTATATACTCATTACACACATGACTATCGTTAAGATCAGCATACAATTTTTTGGGCAATTTCTTTTTTGTAACCTTCCAGTCTCTATAGTTAACTCATTATCAGCAGTGCTGCAGGAGGGGGCAAAAGCTGGTTCCGGCATTTTTCGCTCGCTGTTCATCTTCTCATACCATATTCGTTTTGAATGTCTCTTATCGATGTACTCGTTCGAATGTCAATAAGTTTGGTAAATGTCAAGAGTTCGTTCTGCCAGTTCTTAGCAGCCTGGATTTCTATACGTTGGACAAGATTTCTGTGCATCTGCACATTGCTCAAAGAACTCCAGAGCAATTATTGATTGCCTTGGTACCATGTGAGCCCCTCTTGTCCGTAAGGGGTGATCTGCACATGGATTTTTTTTTAGCACCGAGGAGCCTCGCTCTTGGGCTGTCCGATTTGCGCAACCCTCACGCCACTCTCCTCTAGGCCTCCGGTTCCTACTTCATCCGTAATAGGAAACAGAGGCAACAAAGATCAAAAAGAAATGAAGATTTGATCACTCCTTCTTCCGGTTCTGTAAATTATACCGCCTTGCTCCTGGTATTGTGTGATCAATTAATAGTGCGGACGCACTTCCAGACTCAAGCTCGGAGTCAGCCTGCGGTGCAATGGCAGATGGTGGGCGCCACAGTGGTATGCGTTTTGTGTCAGCCAACAATGATGCAGATTCTGCTGGACAACGTTGGGGCACTCTTTGCCCTTTCTCCTTTATAGCAGTTTTTTCAGGCTTCGTTTCAAGCTTTATTTTGAGATCAGGCAGATTTTGTGGCAAAGAACTGGCAACAGCTTCTTTCGTTTCTGGGGCTGCTGTCTCTTTCTGGTCGTCTCGATCAGGCAGTTTTTCAGACGGCGATGGGATGCGTTGCATGTATTCATGCTTTCCTTCTGTCTACGCGGATTGCAGTTTGTGTTGTCAAAGGTATCTGGTAGGGTCCACGCCATCTTAGTGCAAGTGATGACTTCCTCTCAAAATGTATTCACTAGAACCCACTCTCCGCGTTCCAGTGAATGCCCAGGACCAGTGTACCTGATGGGTAGAGCCTCCTGCACCTGCTGATGAATCAAACACAATTTTTGAATTAACAGATTACAGTAAATGCTGAGCACAGGATATTCAATCTCATTTAGCCGCCTTGGCTGCGGTGCACACCAAACATTCGCCGGCCTCCCCATCACTATCTAATATGGGGAGAGCCCCGTTCTTGCCTGCACAGATGTGCGCATGCAGAGTAACGCTAGCGGTAATGCGTCCACCCAGCTCAATTTGTTTCCTGCACAAATGTTACTTATTTTGGCCTTTAAAATGCTGTTGTGACGTTCAATAAGACCGGCACTCATGGGGTGCCTAGAACAATGGAATCTCTTGTCAATATGGAGACCTGCGCAAAGTGCCCACAAAATGTGGGCCATTATCTGACCATATGACACGGGGTAGACCAAACCGGGAAAAATACTCCTTTAACATTACTTTTGCAGTGCTCATCGCGGTGCAGTCTTTTAATGGATATGCTTCCACCCACTTACTGAATGCACATATAACCACTAAAACGTACTTCAAGTTTTGGCACCTCTCCATCTCTATGAAATCAAAATGGATTGAGATGGCATAGAGGGAGGGCCGAAACTGCCTGTTGGAGTCACCGTTCCCTTCCCCACATTGTGTTGTAGGCACGTGATACAATTTTGGACCAGCCTCTCGGCATTCTTCTTTACGTGTGTGTTCTCCCATACCGTGGCTAGATGCTGGACTATCTTCTTAGCACAAATGTGTGTAGGGCTGTGGGCCATCGTGACCATTGCAGTTACATAGGAGTTGGGCAGCATCCAGTTTTTACTTTTATTGTCTACCCAGCAACCTTCTAGATCTAATTCTACAGAGCCCTTAGCCCACCCTTTTATCTCATCTGCAGTAGCATCTGCCTGCATCTCTTTGACAGTAGCAATTCCATTTTCTATCATGCAGAGCACTTCCTGAGATTGTACTGTCAACATTTTAGTATTCAAATCAGTGGCAGTTTTCTTCGCAATTCTGTCTGCAAATGCGTTTCCCTCTCCCACTTTACATGATACCTTTTTATGCGCCTCGCATTTCACTATTGCTAGGCGCTTTGGACACGTAAGTGCAGACAGTAATCGTACAATCAAAGGGCCATGTTAAATTCTGGCTCCATGTGATGTCAAGAAACCCCTCTCAGTCCTGAGTCGGCCAAAGTTATGAACCACGCCAAAGGCGTATTGGCTGTCAGTGTATATGTTTACACTCAGGTATTCAGAAATCTCACAGGCTCTCGTCAAAGCTATTATCTCCGCGGCTTGTGCGGAGTTGTAGGGGATTCTTTTGGTCTCCACAATTCTTTGCAGTGTAGTGATAGCATAGGCAGCAGTTGATGTACCATCAGGTAATTTAAAACAGGAGCCGTCACAAAACAATTCTCCATCTGGCTCTTTTTGTGGGGTATCTATTAAATCAATTCTTCCTTTCGTTTCTTCCTCAGTAACCATTAAGCAATCATGGGGAGGTGATTCATTTTCACCTAATTCTTCCGTGGGCAGTGGCATTAATTCTGCAGGATTCAAAGCGCTACACCTCATAATTTGGATGTGTGGCGCAAACAGGACAATTTTGTATCTGGTCAATCTAGCAGATGTGAGGTGTTGCGTCCGCTTTCTATTTAATAGAATGTCTATGGCATGTGGCACCATCAAAATCAAGGTGTGCCCCAACACCATTCCTTCAGTTTGTTTCACTGACGCAGCAGCTACTGCAACAGCTCGCAAACAACGTGGTAGTGTGCGCGCTACAGGGTCCAGCGCGGAAGAAAAATAGCTGCATGGCTTATTTCTTCCACCTTGTTCCTGTGTCAAAACAGCCAACAAGCAGCCCTCACTTTCATGTACAAGCAACTTGAAAATGTTTTCATAATTTGGTGTGCCCAAAACTGAAGCAGAACACAATGCAGTTTTGAGCAGATCAAATGCTCTCTGACATTCTTCATTCCACTGCAAAGGCATCACAGCATCCTTTTTTGTCAATGCCACCATTGGCTTCACAATCAATGCAAAATTCACAATCCACCGCCAGCAATAAGAAGCCATGCCTATTATAGCTCTGACACCTTTCTGTGTTTTTGGCATACCAGAAATACTCTCTATCCTTTCCGGGGTCAGTCTTCTCCCCTCTTTCAAAAGTAGTGCGCTGCTAAATGTGACAATAATAAAACAGTACTTCATTTACAAATCTCTTCTTTATCAGCAGCTATTAACAGATCATCTATATATTGTAACAACACACATCCAGTCGGTAATTCTAGCATATCAAGTTGTTCTTTCAATGCCCTCTGTAAATACTCTGACTCTCTGTGTAGCCCTGTGGAATGCGCATGAATGTAAATGATCATCCTCCTAATGTGAAGGCAAACAGATATCTACTTTCCTTGTGTACTGGAATACTGAATAAGGCATTCTTCAAGTCTATAACACTAAAGTACTCTGCCGAGGCGGGAATCATTGTCAAAATCGTGGTGACGTCTGGGACTAATAGGAATTGAGGATCTACTACTTTATTTAATGCGCGCAGATCAATTATGAAACGATACGGTACCTTATTACCTCCTTTCTTGTATACCAGCAGAATGGGGCTGTTACATGTACTGCCACTAATCTCTTCGATTACCCCCAGTTTGACCAAATCTGAAACAATACTCTTCAATCCTCTCTCTCCTTCTGCTGAAATGTTATACTGTGGAATACGCGGTAGCGTTACTCCTTCCTTTAAAACAATCTTTACTGGCTCTATTTTCAAACATCCCATGTCATTGGCATTCATCGCCCATATGCAAGTTGGCACCTTACTCAATTCTCCTGGCAAAGGTTTGGACACAAATTCAGACACTGGTACATTCTGTGGCGAGATTGTCAAGAACACTCCATCGGGAGTGCAATGGATAACTGCACTCAGTTTTTTCAATAGATTTAAACCCAAAAGGTTTTCCTCACAATTTTCTGTTAAGAGAAATGGACAATATTCAGTGAATGGACCTAATGTCACTGGTACTGATTGCAACACTGGATTGATCACTGGGGTACCTGTGAACCCTACTGAATTATTTCTTTGCCCTGACAGTGGTATTTCCGGAACCAAGTAATGGTCTATCGAACACTTTTGCGCTCCAGTATTTACGAGAAAGCTATGCTCTCTATTCCCGACTTTCATTTCTACGTAGGGTCCTTTTTGATTCACGGGAATAGGCACTGGTTCCAACCCCTGTCTTGGGCTGTCCTATTGAGGGAACAAAACATCATCTGATGTGTAATCATTACTATAATACGTACTTGGTTGTGTATCAAAAATGTTCCCGCCCCTCCCTCTATTTCCATTTTGCGTGTTCTGTTTTTTGCTAAAAGCAGTCTGATCTTGAGCTTGGTTCTGATTCTGGGTAACATTGCCTTGATTATTTTGGTGCTGCTGCATATTGTTTCTATTCTGCCCATTTGTTCTTGGGTGCCCCCTATGCTGTCTTCTCTGTCCATATCCATTTCTATTTAGCAAATGTGTCATTGCGCTGGCCAGTGGCCCTCCTCTCTGCAGTACGCACACTGATTTAATCCCAGAGGCCCTCCATGCATGTTCGAATTACTTCTGCCATGTGCGTTTCCTCTCCCTCCATTGTGTCCCATCACTTGCTGAGGTGGCACTTCAACCATTGTCAGTAGCGCTTTTCTTTTCATTGGCAAGGGGTATTCATCAAATATCTCATGTATTTCTATTGTGGGAATATTAGGATCTGTAATCCATTTTAACGCCTCTCGTATATATACTTTTAGTTTATCACCCGTTTGTCTTGACAACGGAGGAAATCGCTGCTGTACATATGGTATCGCCACCTCCCCCTTGTCTCTCCTTATATCCTTTTCCCTACACCCTGGTATGGCAAACATTTCAGCATATTCATCATCAAGTTCATTCTTAAATTCAAAAAGCCTGTCTACATGTTCCTTTATTTCTTCATCTCTCTCTTTACATCGTGCCAACACATTCAAATCCAACAACTGATGTGGCGTTACCCTCCCAATCAACTGCTTCCATTTCTCCTTTAAATATTCCCCCATGCATTCCAACACTACCTGTCTTTCATTGCTCCTCCTGAAATCATACATTGAAGCTAGCGTCAACGTTTCATCATTCCCGTCTATAAACATCTCGGCCTGTTCTTGCAGCTCCCGCTTTCTCTCCTTGCTAATCGCGCTACGGGTCACTCTAGTACATTCACTTTGTCCCGTCCCCTCTCTTCTTTTAGTGAGTTGAAGTTCAATAATTGACGGTCTGGATGGGACAACAACAATCTCTTGGGAGGTGGGTGCGGATGGGACAACGGGAACGGGAAGTAACTGCTGCGGTACTGGCTGGCTAATGGGAGGTGCTGCTTGTATGATTTGTGGCTGTGCTGGGATCTGAACAATAGGGAGGGGCTGAGCAACTGGAGGGGGCTGCGCAATAGACACTGGTTCAGTTTTCTTAATCCCTATTATTGGGCGCTCTCGCCTGGTTTCAGTTAGTATGTTGCTTATCAACTCATCTGATGAATGCAGCTCTTGTTGTAGATATATCTTGTCTATACTCAACTGATCACGTCTGTTTGATTTTCTCAAACTATCATCCCACTCCTCCTCCTGCTTTTCCTTTACTCTTCATTTATTTGTTTATTTGAATTTGTAAAGCGCACAAACTGCCCTCGGGCATCGTGGCGCTGTTAAGAATACTTGCTTGCTTACATAAGTGCATATAGTCAAAGTCGGTGGCATAAAACAAGAGCGCAAGCCCCATCTTGAAGGGTGGCATCAAAAGGAAATGCGTTTTGTCAAAATCGGCATTAAAACAAGAGGGCCACCCCATCTTGAAGGGTGGCATCACCAGGAAATGTGTTTTGTCAGAATCATTGGCATAAAACACGAGCGCCAGCCCCATCTTGAAGGGTGGCATCTAAAGGAAATGCGTTTTGTCAAAATCGGTGGCATAAAACAAGAGCGCCACCCCATCTTGAAGGGTGGCAACAACAGGTAATGCAATTGGTCACAATCGGTGGAATAAGAAATGAGAGCCTGCCCCTACTTGAGGTGTGGCAGCAGCAAGTAATGCATAGGGTCAACATAGGTGGAGTATAACATGATAGCCACCCCTTCTAGAAGAGAGGCAACAACAGTTAAAACAAAGGACAGAATCGGGATAAGGCATTTGGTCAAAGTTGGTGGCATAAAACAAGAGAGCCAACCCTATCTTGAAGGGTGGCAGCAGCAGGTAATGCATAGGTCAGAGTCGGTAGCGTAAGACGTGAAAGCTAGCCCTGTATAGAAGGGTGGTAGCCACAGGTCATGCCTAAGGTTAATACTGGAGGCAAAGGACAAGGGCACCAACCTCTACTAGAATGGTGGCGACACCGGTGGTGCAGCGGAAAGAGTAGGTGGCATGGTATTAGTGTCAGCCACTGGCTACGGTCGGCAGTAGCATACAATACCTTATATTCCGAGGTAGGTGGAATGGGTAAAAGGCAACCGACCCTTTGGAGAGCAGGGTGGTGGGGCAGGGGGGCACACATACAGCAGGCGACCAGGGGGACAAGAAGGGGAACACATACATACTGCGGGCGACCAGGGGGCAGGGGGGGAACACATACATACTGCGGGCGACCAAGAGGGAAAGGGGGGAACACAGGCATACTGCGGGCGACCAGGTGGGCAGGGAGGGAACACACATATACTGCGGGCGACAAGGGGGCATGGGGGGAACACTTACATACCGCGGGCGAACAAGGGAGAGGGGGGAGCACATACATACTGCGGGCGACCAAGGGGAAAGGGGGGGAACACAGGCATACTGCGGGCGACTGGGGGGGGGGGCACATACATACTGCGGGCGACCAAGGGTGAAGGTGGGAGCACATACATACTGCGGGCGACCAAGGGGGAAGGGGGGAACACTTACATACTGCGGGCGATCAGGAGATGGGTGAGAGTGCAGACAGCACTCACACACAGGCGATAAAGGGGAGGGGGCAGCATACACGTACAAGCGATCGTGGATTTCTGAGACAATAAAGTGCATATAAGGTCGTATAGAGACTATTGCGTTATTGCATGAAAGTTATATAGTAAAGTACCGGATGGCTATGGCATCGTGAGAATCGTCAGAGAAGGCAGTTTGTGGGTAGCCATGAATGAGATCATCGGTTACAGGTAGTGATAGAGGCTTTGCGAGTCTTGCATACAAAGGAACCTGTGACATGGTGGCAGAGTCAGGCTGGTTTTCGTGAGGATGGTAACGGCTAGGCACCGGCATCCCGGTAAGACATGGAAAGACAGGACCCTTAGTTAGTCCCTTGGTGTAGGCCCGGCGTCGCCTCCCGGCTCCCATGGAACCGCCGATTTGCTGGGTCGGGCAGCCAATGGGATTGCTGCTTGCTCCAGTGTGCTTCAGGCAGGGAGAAAGGGACAGGCAGCCCGAAAAATGCTGTCGGCCATCTTAGTGGAGTTTCTTCATCACTGCAATCAATGCAGGCTCGGTTAGGGTGTCCACGCTGTGCCCCGGAGGAGTGGGGGCACATCCTTTCTGCTTTCGACTTATGCCTGCACGCGCTCTTCTCTCTACTTTTCCAATGAAGCATAGCTTCCTTTCTCCAGTCCCTAAGGATATCAAATGCTGCAGGACGTGTTTTCTTTTTCAACAACACCTTCTCCAAATAATCTATTCTCAGAATCTCAAAACTCCCATGATTCGGCCATTGCAAATCTTCCTCCTTTCTGGTTTGCCTATGCCAAATCTCACAAAACATTATCGCCCCTACACCATACTTCACATACATCTCATATGCCAGCGAACCCACGGGTGGCGCGACCTGGCCAGTTTCCAAAGATTGTCTACCGCAGTGGAAAAATCCTGCTAAGGGGGACAATACCCCAGGCATGTTTTAACCTTACCCTCGGCTAATCAACCTTACACTGGGCGTTTGATTTAGCAAAATCAACTCTCAACCAATATCAGGGTTACTTTGAATCGAGGCACGACTCACCTGATCAATCAAGTCATCTTTCAAGACGCGATTCGTCCATATACTGACGAAACCAACAATCGTAGTGTCTGCGTATCTTGGCTCATTCTGCCTCATTTCAGGACCCTCGCCTCCTTGTTCTCTGGCAGGGCATGTTGATCAGGGATCAGTTGTGTGCAGATCTGCAAAGGAGTCTCTCATCACTTTCACAGGGGTGCCCCAAACACCTCTTGATCCTGGCTCGATCGTCCCGTCCTCGCTGTTCTCTCCGCCTTCCTTATTTTAAAACGTACATGATGGAACAAGTGGGGGAGGGTCCCTATTCGGGCACCATCTTGAAGCGGCGCCTAGGGGACCCTCGCATATGGAAACACGGCACAATCACCACACACGAACTGATACGACAGACACAAGGTTGTATTCCCAAAAGCTAGGGTTTATTGCAAAGCAAATAGTCTCAGTTGGCCAACTGGGTCTCACGCCCCACGACGTGTGTTTTCCAGACAGAAAGAATCGTACAACAGTTACATATATACAAAGCAAGCATCTCACAATCAGTGGTGACACATTCAATACCGCCCATAATGTATTTCCTTTGAATTGGGTTCGATGATTGATAATTGTGACGAGTATGACAACTTCAGACATTTATTTTAGCAACAGTTTGCAATTTCATGAGCCTGCTGACACAATTCTTTGTTGTAAGAACACACTGCTTCTGTTCTCTGCAAGCAAGTTGCGTGCAGGGGAGAGACACATTCCTGGCCTCGCTATCTCCTTGTTTCTATTCGTGTACTGAGGGTCAACTCGCTCTCCAGGGCTCTACAGGGCTCCGAAAAAGGGGGGCCACAAAGAAGAGCATAATTATAGCCATTAAATGTTTGTTTCTACCATTTCTACTGCATTAGCGAGACTAGCTGGCACCTGTGTAATGATTAAATGCCTTCTTGCTTACTTTCAAGGATTTGTGAGGGAGGAGACCAGGCATTTCTGTCTGTGTCGCTGCGTTATGTTTCAACAAGTCTCTCACGGCCTTGCTCTATGCATGTACAATAATGTACTAGTGGAGCAGAATAAGTTTTCAGCAAATCATTTTTAACAGAAGGCAAGAGGCAAAGGTTAGAAAACAAAACGGCGATTTCAATCACTTCAAAATGGCTGCACTTTAGTCAAGCTTATGGCTATGTATTTCTAATACTAAACACATGAGGCGGTTGGTCTTCGGCCAACAGAATACATTACCTCCATCATTGAGGGGTGTCTACTTTTTCTGGACTGACAATAGGGCAGGCATTAGGTTTTTGTTAGTATAGGCCACTTTGATTTGACAGACTCCACTAGATACTGCATTATTTATTATTTGATGGTCGAGACTACTCCCATCTTAGTTATAGAGCAGAGTAGTAGTTTTTCCAACCCCAATAATTTCAATAAAAGTTTTCTAAATTCTACCCATTGTGTCAGTGTCATGCTAGTGATACCATGCCTCCCCTACAATATAGAACAAATTCAGGAGATTCGGGGAGCAGAGACAGCGGAAGCATGGGATAAAAACATGCCATTTTGTATCATATGTTAGAAAGAGGTACAGCAAGATTTTAATAAAGTTGTCAGAATAGAAGCAAAGGGTTGGACAGAAATTCAAGCACATATAGTGCACCATTGTAAAGGGCAGAAGGAGGAAGGAGGAAGAAAAAGAAGCAGAAGAGCAGGCATAGAAAGAAGAGGCTGCATTAATTCTAAAGAAATTGGCTAAAATGAGTTTAGAAGGAGCTATGATAACAAGCTCCACCAAAAGGCAACAGCGACGGAAGGGACAACTTGAATCAAACATGGCATATGGGAGGACGTATGGATATGCTCCTGATTTCAGAGACACAGGAGTGTTTTCAGGGGTTAGAGGGGACGAGGCGGTGCATTTCGTGGATTTACACGAATGAGGCCTAGGTTTGGTGGACGAATGGGACAAATGGGAGGCCAGTTTTGAGGACCATATGTAGTCTAGTGTTGGGGTCCTGCGCCAAAATGGGACATTTATCACAGTATTTTTGCAGGGTAGGCCATCATCTTTCTATGATCCACATGCTAACCTCCATGGACCAGCAAGTAGGCTTGTGGGTTATTCCATGCCCCAAATGCAGACCCCAACAATGCCATGCATTCCAGGCTCTGTGCAAATGTAGCAAGTACGTGTAAGACAGAACCCACAGTCTGAGATTGCACAGACCTATGTACCACACCTAGTTGTGTCAGGCACAAAAAAACACATATCACAGTATGCACAGTTACTACTCAACTCTGTGCACCCACATTCACCAAAAATGGATATTGTAACACACAAGGTACACCAAATGCGGAAACATTAGCTAATTGCAAAGTAGCCCTACTGTAACTATGCTACCCTTATATGGTACAGTGTCAGCACAGGCACCAGTTCAGCCGTGGGAGAGGAATCCTTTGCCTCAGGGTACCATCACACATTACACAGGAGCGTGTGTTTTGGGGGATAGCCCTTTCCCGGTTCGGATACACATTCATACCCGGATTAGGACATCCCACAGAGAACTGTCCAGTCCTGTCTGTTACTGCTGATTTGGAAGAGGAACCCCAGGTAAGTGTTACGATAGGCAATCAAATGATTTCCTTTATTGTGGATACAGAGGCAACTACATCTTGCATCAAGGAAGGTAAGTTCCCCTTTCAGGTAAAATGCTGGACACTCAGGAATTCTCTGGGGCTGTTTTGTCGGTTCCATACACGGAGGATTTACCTATCAAGGTAGGTACACAAGATGTATCATCTCTTTGTTCTACTGTGCAGATACCCCACTGAATCTCTTGGGCAGAGACTTGTTGAGTAAGCTGAATATGACGATCTCATTTACCGTTTGAGATCTATGGCGCTTTTGCGTGCATGTTACATTGACAGCGCAATATAGAGTGTGCCTCAACATTCAATTTGTTTCTTTATGGAACCATGGTGGTGTTGGTGTGGCTTCTTGGGATTCTGGATAAAGCATTACGAATACCGGCAGAGTTTTTGTTTCAGTCCATGGAGTCACCAGAGAATGCAACAGGTACGGTTGTTTATACACTTCTAGAGGTTGTAACTTTTAAAAAGGCCAGCGTGGTACTCTCAGGCTTTGATAACGAAGGAGAGAAATGGCACACAGTTCTGTGCATTGATCCGACACTATCATTGCAGGAGGTGTCTGATGAAAAATTGTTCAAGGATGTCGAGGACACAGGAAAAATTATCTCTGAGGTGGGATACCTTGCCAGGTAACGATAGAGCATACGGAGATATGTTATGATATGATAGGATAGTTTATTTATATAGCGCCTATACACCATGTGTTTCAAAGCACTTCAAGGCAAGGTGGGAACAAGGGAAAATACAATGACATTCTTACAAGCCATGAACAGTAAGGATGTGAACTTAACTATCATACTCGACCTGATGACATTTCAGATAGTGCAAGAGCTAAGACATAGATAAAGAAGGGAGGGGGAGAGTGGGAAGGAAATGGACGTGGTCTGCCGACATTTCTGGTAGCACCGTAGAAAAACAAAAGGTGAGGGAGAGGGGTGCAGAAAGGGAGGGGAGGAACAAAGCAAGCACATATCGTACTAGGCCTGATGACATTTCAGATAGTGCTGGAGGGGAGGGGGAAGTAAGGGGAGGTGGAGGAGACAGGCGAGGTTGCTATCATACTAGGTCCAGGGACAATTCTGATAGAGTAAGTGCATAGAAGAAAGTAAGGGAAGGAGGGGAGGATATAGGAAAAGGGAGAGGACAGAGAGTTAGCAGTCAAAACGAGTAGAAAAGCAAGAGGGGAGAGCAAATACAATTGCAGAAGTCAGTAATAACACATAATGCTGCATGCTACGATACAAGATGAAGGTGAGAACAGCACGATTCAGGGCCACCATGAGTACAAGATGCAAAGGAAGTCCAGCATGAGAGTTAAGAATAAGAATGAAAAGTTAAGAGCAGGAAGGAAGAGGCAGAGCTAAGAAGGTTGGTGGGGCTTAGGCCAGGTGATCTAGATCCACCTGCTCTCCATCTGCAAAGGAAAAGAGGCTGGAGGGCTCCTTAAGTAGGGAAAAAGAACAGCAGACTTTGGGCCTCATTACACGGTAGGCGGTAAGGGTTTACCGGTACCGGTAAGGGCACCGGTACTGGAAAACCCTTACCGCCTTACTACGAGGTCCCTTTGCGGGACCCGACGTTAACGGCTGGTTTTACCAGCCGTTAAGGAACGGGCCCGCAAAGGGACCTTGGTGCTAATTACGGTACCGCAATTTGCAGTACTGTAATTAGCGCCTTCCCCATTCCCATTGAGCCCTATGGGGGCAAAAATGGGAATGGGGAAGTGCTTTGGTGAATGGGGAATGACCGCCCCGCTCACCTTGGAGTAGGGCGGTAATTCCGCCATCCACCAAGGCGGACACGGTAAAATACCGGCGGCAACCATGGCGCTAATAGCGCCATGGTTACCGCCTACCGTGTAATGAGGCCCTATGTCTTTTGTTAGAGCCACATCCCTATATAGGAAGAAAGATTTAGAGAAGGTGCCTAGACACTTATGAACTAGCAAGCCCCAGGATTTGGGGTTTCTCAAAAGCATAGGAGCGGTAAAGATAAAATAGAAGCCTTGCCCAATGTCGCCACGTGTGAGACAGTACCTCATGTCTAGGGAGGTGGATGAAGGGATTTATGACACCATTATGGCATTGTGGAAGCAAGGTATTATCCAACCTTCCGTGTCGCCATGTATCATGGCTGTGTACCCTTTAAAATAGACAAAGGGGTCCGGTTTGAGGATGGTACAAGGTTTGCATCCTCTGAATAAAATTGTTGAAGCAGAGTTGCCGGTAGTCCCGAATCCTACGACCATTCTTTGTAACATCCCTACTGGACCCACTCACTTCACCATGATTAATCTGAAAAATTCATTTTTCTTGGTCCCTTTGCACCCTGACTCTTAGTATCTTACTGCATTTACCAATAGAGGCCAAAGAATTTAGCAAACAAGATTACCACAGGGCAATTATGAGTCCCCAAGTATTTTTAATCAGGTGGTTCAAATGGATTTGGGGAATTTCCAAGTCCCCAGTAATGTGATTCAGTATGTGGACGCTTTGCTTGTATCTAGCAATTTGGGTCAAGGAGATTCAATTGTGCTTCTCACCCTGCTCGCTGAGAAGGGGTAAACGGTGGACAAGGAGAAATTGCAGTGTTGCCAGACCGAGGTGGTGTATCTAGTTTATTTAGGGCAAATAATATCCCCTGCAGGAAGAAAAGTAATGCTTGAGAGAGCCATTGCAGTACAAAATACACCACAAGCAACTACCGTAAAAGAGATGCAGCAGTTCTTGGGACTCTCTGTAACTATTGTAGATCTTGGATCTTTAACTACTCTAGCTCTCCCAGAAGGCAAGTATCAGTTATGCCAAAACTGGCTTAAAACCTCCAATGAGGACAATGTTTCCAATATTCAGACACACTGTCAGGCGGCAGGTGCTATTAACTTCTCTGTGCTGACAAACATCTTTACTTGTGTAGTGGATACTTTAGCTCTGCTCACCCTTTGTAAACTGAGGGGCTGTCCTTCTCAGCCCTGGTTTACGGATGAGCTCAAAGCCCTTTGGGCAAAAAACAGCAGGCTGAGCAAAAATGGTGGTATACTTATTCCGCCGATGCTAAAGCTGCTTTTACTCTGATTTGTAACTCTTTTTCACATTGCCACTCAGGTGGCTTAAAGTACTTTTTATACTCGCAAGGTTGAGAAGACTCTCAATCAGCCCAGAGAATTGTTCTCTGTTGTTCGGTCACTTTCTTCCCCGTCCGGACACTGGCTCTCAGGTCATTAATTTCCAAGCCTTTTGCAATGAACTGGCGGCTTTTTTCATCAGTAAAGTCAATTTGATACGTGACCAGATTTGCTTATCCTTCTCTCCTACTCCTGAGCAGGTGATTTCACCCCTGTCTGCCTGACCTTAGTCAGTCGGTATTCCCTATATTCTCAATTCAGGAGGTTGAACTTGCTATTGGTAACCTTAAGTCTGCCTCACCTTCGGATGCATTCCCCTTGAAAACTTTAAAAGACATTACAATGCAAATTTCAATGTGGTTGGCAGAGCAGTTAATGATTCCTGGCAATCTGGATCCATCTCGTCAGAGCTTAAACAAGCTATTGTTATCCCGCTTTTGAAAAAAACTTCCTTGGATCCTTCTCTGTCTGCAAACTTTTGCCCTATTTCTCTTTTACCCTTCTTTATGAAGGGGCTGGAATCTTTTGTTTCACCGCTTCTTACTTCTTTCTTGGAGTACTCCTCTTTTCTGAGCTTGTTCCAGTTTGGTTTTCGTCCAGGTCGGGGGACACAAAGTGTTTTGGTTTCAGTACATGTTGATCTTTGTCTACTGGCTGACGGAGGCAGACTGGGAGCTCTAATTGTGTTAGATGTATCGTCTGTGTTTGAAACAGTGGACCATCAGGTATTACTGCATCATCTGGCAGATTATGGCCTTTCGTTTCAGGTTTTGGCTTGGTTTGCATCTTTTCTGGCCGACTGTAGCCATACTTTGACGCTTGCTTCTTTTTTCTCGCCCGCCTCTGACCTGTTGTGTGAGGTCCCAGAGGGATCTATCTGCCTTGTCCTCGGCTCTTTATAACATCTACATCCAGCCTCTTGTCTTCCTCATCCGATCTCACGGTTTTAGGTGCTTCTCCTATGCTGATGATACGTAAATCATCCTCCTGTTGGATTCTACCCAATTGGGCCTAGCATCTCAGCTTAGGGGGTACCTGTTGGCCAAGAGCAAGCGGATGGGCGACAACAGGCTGAAGCTAAATGGGGACAAGTCGGAGGTCCTGGTGGTGTACCCCCCACACGGCCCTCACTAGGTTGCTCCCTCCTCTGCTTCGACTTGGTCTTCGGCCTTCTGGCCTATTGAACTTGGACTCTGCCCTTATCTGGTGCTGGAGGTAAAAAACCTGGGAGTGATTTTTTCAGCTTCTCTGTCTATGGACGCTCACTTGGGGACCATCTGCAAGGCTGGTTTCTTCCAACTTCAAGTCCTTCATAAGGTCTTGCCTTTTCTCCCTAGCCAGCTTAGGCCCATGGTTACGGCCTCTTTTTTAATTTTAAGTAGGCTGGATAACTGTTACTCTCTTTTTCTGGCTCAACCGTTGTATCTTCTTCATTGCTTGCAGCTCCTCCAGAAGTATGCGCCTAGTATCTGTCCTGGTACAGTGTATGGTGCTCATATCTCTCCTGTTCTCCGAGCTTTGAATTGGCTTCCTGTCATTCAGTGGGTCTGTTTTAAATCACTGGTGATAGTTCACCGGGCTTTCTACGGATCTGCTGCTGAATATTTACAGGAAAGGTTCCGTCCTTATGTGCCTTCTCGTGAATTACGCTCTAAAAACTCTTGTCTTCTTCCAATCCCCCACTACCAGTTTAAGCGGGTGGGTGGCTGCTCCTTATCTGTGGCGTCTGCTAATTTATCAAACTCTCTGGCTGTCTCTCTTCATGCTACAAAAAATCTCCTGACCCTTCGTCGGATGCTAAAAACTCATCTGTTTTAATAGGTCTTTTTTGTCAGCTAGTTTTTTTAAACTCCCTGTATCATTCTTAGTTCCAAGATGCTTTGGCATGCGTGCACTTTATAAATGCAAATAACATAACATAACATACAGTCAACCATGCAACATTCTTAGTTGAACCCGTAAAACATTATGTCAATGTACATGGCTGTGCAAATTATATGAGAAAAGGAGATGAGAGTGTGAATGTTAAGGTAGATGCATTAGAGGGAGGGAAAGTGCTCTTTGTTGATGGTTCATCGATAATTGATCGAGACACTGGTGAAAGGTAGACAGGAATGGCATTTGTTGGCTTGGTAGATGGTGAGTGCCATGTCAAAGTGAAAACGAAATTATCTTTACATTTGTCCACTCAAGCGGCGGAATTGGTAGCACTCATAGATGTGCTTGAGATCAGTAGGGAGAAGGCAGTCACTATTTACTCAGACTCGGCAAACGTCACAGCCACAGTGAATTCAAAGAAGAGGGTTCAGGAGATCGGATGGGTCCCCAGTCCATCATGCTGCGCTATTATCAAGGTTAATAGATGCATAAACATGACCAGCAAAAATATCAATTGTTAAGTGTGCTGTGCATACTAACAATACTGGCCTAATTGGGCTTGGGAATAATGCGGCTGACAGATTGGCAAAAGAGGCTGCATATTTGCCATTCACAGATAACCAGATCCCAGAAACCGTGTCGCAACAGGTACAGTTCTCAGTCCCATAAACTGCACTGCCCCTAATGCTAATTGTAGAAATGCAAGAAGGAGCACCCAAAAAAGAAAGGGAGCTGTGGGTGAAATAAGGGTGCGCCCTCTCAACCACATATTTGTTGTAGAGACAGGAGCTAACAGGTAAAGTAGTGATGCTTCTGCAGTTACTTCTTGTGGCTCTAGAGCAATTGCGTGACCCATTGCACACGTCTCAACAACAAATAGCGGCAGACCTCCAGGATGACTGGTTCATTCCTAACCTACAAGAACAGGTGAGTACATTTTTAACTAACCGTGTGACCTGTCCCCAGTTAAATCCTGGAAATACATTGAAAACATTCAAAATAATGTTGCCCCGACCATCGGGGCCCTTCAAATAACTTCACATTGACTACGTGGACATGATAAACAGATGCAGTAATCATGGTTGTCATTTGTCTATTCCCCCGATGGCTTGAGGTTGGACTCTGTGCACACCCTGTTTCTAAATCAGCAGCAACATTCTTAGTGCAGGAGGTATTCCCACAGTGGGGTATGTGAAGGTTTTGAGGTCCAAAAATGAGACCCACTTTTTTAATGAACTTTTCACAGAAAAAACTTCTCTATTGGGCATAACACACAGGTTGTATTTGGGTTTTCACCCACACGCCAACCGGATCGTGGAGTGCATGAATGGTTTGCTGAAAACAAGATTGAAACTCTTTTTTTGATCTTAAAAAGAACTGGTTGTATTGCCTTCCCCGGGCTCTGTTTTAACTTCATAACTAGCCATGAAAGGAACACATTTGTCCCCCCATGAAATAGTGACAGAGAGAAGGATACGCACACCTGTCCCAAGCATACGCATACCTTGGGGACTTAACCCGAACTGTCAAGATTATATTTTAACAGGTTGCTTCTTCCCACCAACAGCTGGCTGCAACGGAGGGCATCAATCAAGAAATGGGAGTCCTATTACAGCCTCAGCTCATCCCTGGGTTCAAGTATTTATTTGTTCGCTGGTGGAATGAAAGTCAGTTTCGTAGGGCCTATGCAGTCGTTTATGTGACCCGAGCGCTGTGATGGCGGAATGGAACAAACCAAGGATCCATTTGAGCGATGTATGAAAAGTGGCCTGCGACTCTCCACCTTCAAATGAACAAAGCTCTAGCGGGGCAGGTTCAACAGAAAATACTGAGTTAAGCATTCCCATAGAAACTGTGGATCATTCCAGCAAGAACAACAGAGTGAATACATAGGGCCTCATTATAAGTTTTCCAGTCCGGAAACAACGGTACCTGTAAGCTTGCCGGTATAGATGAGGAGGTGGGTTTTGACCAGATGGTGAATGGACACGGCTTTGCTCCTGGTAATATGTGGTATTGGCATAAGACAAGGGTGGAGAGGGAAAAGGCGGCAGACCCATGCTAGGTTTGTTTGTTCATTGCACATGCTTCTGGCATCCCAAGATTATTTATTTCTGATGAAGTGTCACCACAAATAGTACAATGCATGGTACACCTATCTTTGTGCGGTGTGAGTGGCTTGTTTCAAGGACAAGCAGTCCAGGCTACTACCATACCAATTGATCGATCTGAATGATTAAGGAATGAAAAGAAGGAGCACGAAGATGTGCAATGTAGTCGGCAATCACAATTGGATTTAGGAAGTTTTGTTTTTATACACAAAAAAATATGAACATGGCGATAAGAATTGGAAATGATCTGTACCAAACAACATGTGGAGAACGTCAACAATGAATTTTTAGAAGTTTGGAAGGATTATGTAAATAAGTTGACCTGGCTGAAACCACAAAAAAGACCTGGTAAGATCCAGTTACTGACACATTATTCCTTATGTTTTAGGGGAGATGGCATTATACCAGTTGGGACTAATAAAAACTATACTGAAACTGCAAATTGCGAATTCGTCTGGTGGGACCTCTGCCATCCTCTATAATTATTGGGTCTGTGGGACACTGGTGTACCTCCACCTCCCACCGGCCTGGAAGGGAGTATGCAGCATGGCTACTTTGCACTACCCAATCTTGGTAGTCCCCAAAGTTCATCTGGTTATCTATAACATGCCAGCCAAAGCCACTTTTGTTCCCCATGTGTTCCCTCTTTTTTTAAATTACATTTGAACTTAAGACCGTTGAAGCACGAGGAACCGTTGAACGCTTAAAGCAATCGATCTGGAATAATTATGTGTTGTCAACTTCATCAGAGGCATTAAAAAGAATACCAGAAAATTTTAGACTCAGCAGAACAGAGATGGATTTTGCCTCTCTCCTGACTTTGCGGGTCCAATCCATTGTTAATGCTAAATGGCTTCAGATCACCCACTACAAACTCATACAACTACCAAATTATTCAGACACTGCTTTTAATGCTATACACGAGGAGATGAGAGCCTTGCAACTCATGATGCTGCAAAATAGATATACCCTGGACCCTCTTACTGCAATGGAAGATTGGGTTTTTCAAAAAAATAGGGTTTTCCTGTTGCACATTTGTGCCACTGAATGATATGGACAATGGAACTTTATTGAATACAATTAGAGATTTACATAATCTATGTGAGGCCATGTAAAGAGAGGCTGTGAACAAAGATGATAATTGGCTTGATTCACTTTTTGCCTGGGTTCCATCCAGGCTAAGATTGACGGCAAAAATCTTGATTCCACTTTTGTTTTTCTGTCTGTCCTGTTTTTTCTTGCCAGATGCTTCTAAGATGCTGCTCTGCTAAATTACCGCAAACAGGTGCTATTACGTCAGTCAATCTGTTCACAGGCAGGGCCACTTACATATCAAATCATATAGGTACACAGACTGAGTTGGGGTTAACTGGGCCTCCAGGTGCTGTCTGTTGTCCCCCGCCCGATTCAAAGAACATGATGAAGGTCCTTAAGTGGTGGATTTCCAAAGATGGGGTAGTTGAAGAATGGGAAAATATTTTGTTAGTTAATATATTAACTAAAGTGAGGAATATTGGGGAAGATATTTTAGGCCCCAACGCGGGAAAGAGATTTACATTGCACAAAGTTTATTAGGTCCCAGTGTGGTAGCCAATAAAACAGGCGATGTAGCCACTAAAACATGTAATTCAATGTAGTTAGACAATTGGAGTGGTACTTTGTATTCACAGGTTACAGTTACAGTTAAAGTAGTTAGTAAGTTAGTAATATTATTAGTAGAATGGAAAATGTATTAGGCGATTAGTAGCACTTGGAGACACAAAGCGGAAAGCTCTGCGCACAATGGAACAAAAGGAAGTTAACATGGGGAGAGACAGTAATTCTGAACATTGTCAATAAAAACATTATTGTATATGAAGACATCATGGAACATCGAGGGTTTTTCACTCAGTTTAAAAGTTCATGTAATTTGCAGAATGTGTTGGTTTGCAGGGAAGGGGATTTTTGGCTGGCTAGAAGGCAGCACGACCAAAGTCACAATAGGGGGATGGGAGCGAGATGCATATAGCCCGCTGTGATAATATCACAGAGGAGAGCAGGATGCACAATCATTTTTTCAGAGTCTTTATGGTTGGATTGAATTGTAGATACATGAGGCAATTTCATTGGGTGCTTGCATGGCAGGGTGAAGGCAGGGTTAGTTAAATTAACCACATGCTCGCCTGGGATTTGTATGGGTTCCAAACATAACATTGTCTAAGATAACAGTGGCAATCAAGGCTATGTGAGGTAATGATGGAAAAATAATACAAAGCGGGTTTGAAATGTATTGTTGTATCAAATAAATAATATCCCCGTACAATCACCATCTGAATTAATGGGTTTCAGTCACATAGCATGAATAATAATAAACTTGGTTATTTATGAACAATGTGTATCATGTGGAAATACATCATGTCTGATGATGGAAGAAGATCGCATTTCCAAAAGGGGTCTACCTTATGAAAGTATCCAATGGGAATTTTAGAGGTAGGGGCATTAAGTTTGTTTGTTTTGTTGTGAACGAATGGAGGGTTGGGGGTGACTTTGTAACAGAATATGTGTGATTATGTAAATTGCTTAAACTGTATATAAGCTGCTATTTTGCTCTGGAAACTGGGTTTGTTTTTCAGCCCCTCCCAATCGTAAACATGCAATAAACCTGTTTTCTGATAGAAGTGCATTTTACCCAGGAGGGGAAGATGGGTGATGGGGCTGTAGTTTTGAGAATGTCAGTGTTAGTTTCTTGAGAAGCCATGAGTTAGGCGGGCTGTTGATGACTGTCACGTAAGGGAGTCATGCTTCAGTCAGAAGTGTCTTGAGTATGCAGGCAGAGAGGATGTCATTGTTACACTGCTTCCTTCCAGTAGAAGTTCCCGCTGGCCGTCTCCTACTTTATGGGTGTCCTTCCATCTATCCCTGACATGGCGGTTATATCCACGGTAGCGTTTCCCACGGGTTCGATTCAAATGGACTCTTCATTCTGTGAGCTTTATAGAGTCTCTGAGTACGCACATGTGTGGACTGCCATGTCCAACGTTCCACGCATGCACCATACACGGCTTAGGGTTAGGGTTGCCTTCTCTGAAGACGGTGCTATGAGGTTATTCACCCTTTTTCTTTTGCAGGTATTGGTGGGTTACTAACTTTATCTCACTGACTTCAGTGAGTGTTCATATATATTACATAGTGGTTTGCTTGTGTGGTGTTTTACTATTGCATTTCAGCATTAATTTGTGTTGTTATTGGGCCTTCAATAAATAGTATATTTTCATATGCTACTGTCTAATTGTGATTCTTGGTGTTTCACCGTGTGCACTCATTGGGGATCCCCGATCACCCTCACTCATGATACACAGAGCTCTATGGCAACAACGGCTTGAACAGTTCAAGCCTCATTTTCACCCTAGGCCGTTATCTGCTTCCTCCTTCTGCCAGTTCGCTGCGTCTTAACGCAGTATTTTCTGAACCATGCAGTGTTCTGTCCCAGCCTGCTGTGGCTTGTTCCTCCATCCTGTTCCCTTCTCCTTGCCTTGCCCTGCTTGCAGCCATCTCTCTTGTTCCACCTCTGTTACTCCCCTAGCATTCTACTTCTGAACCTCTGCCTCTGGGGTAATTTTTCCTTTTCTTTTGTTGGTTGGCCTGGTATCCTCAGTTTGTTTCACTGTCTGCCATTACACAGTTGTTCCCTATAATTTTTCTGTGGCTACCAGACTCATGCATATAACTACATGAACCTGCATTAACCCCTGACCTGTTTCTTCAGCTACTTCTACTTGGATACTTCAAGCAACCATTGGACTACTTCTCGCAGTTTAGCCTTCCCTGTCAGTGCTCGCACTGTTCCTGGGCCACAAACATCTGGGCATGGGGAGCTTATCCAGTGTTTCCTACTCATATTCTGGGGAGTTTTGGGTGGGCTTCTCTCGCCACCATAATAACAGTAACTTCAGCTTCAACAGCCTGGCGTCGACACCACAATCATCAGGAAAAAGAGGTACACACCTCCAGCAAGACTCATTGCTTAATTGCCATCCGCATATGGTGTGGCCTTGAGGGATGCTATAATGGCAGTGAGGTCTTCCATAGTGAGTGTCTTGAATGTTGTCCAGTTAGTTGTCATTTTGTGAGGTGGGTTGTGTAGTGTGCTGACAGTTGCAGAGTTGGTGTCTATGTGTTGTCATGCCGTTCTCATTGATGAAAATAAAGTTGATGGCAGTGGATTTCTGGATAGAGTGCCATACGGGTGGGTCGGGAAGAGGGTTGATGCAGTGCTTGATGGCTTTGAAGCTGGCTCTGCTTTCATTGTTGACCTTGTCTATGGTGTTTTGGTAGTAGTTGGCCTTGGCAGTATTGATCAGTCGTCTGCGTGTAGCACAGAGTTCGTTGAGCAGGGTGAGATTGTATGTGCTGCAGGATTTTCGCCAATTCGTCTTTTGTTTTCCGATTTTTATTTTGTTAAAGATGAGTTCTTCCGTGTACCACAGTGAAGAAGGTTTAGGCTTGAGGGTGCGTTGTTTCCCTGAGGCACAGCAGTTGATGTTGGTTGTGTGGCTGGTGTTGAGTTCTTGGAGGAGCGCATCGCAGTCCAGGCTCATCAGAGGTAAATCAGTCCATGTGAAGTGGAATCTGGCACGGTGTTCAGTGAGTGCCTACATTGGGAAGTTCTTAAATTAACTAAAGGCTTGTTTGCAGTGTTTCCAATGGGTTTGCCTGACTGGTGTGGTGTGGCGAATGTCAAAGGAGATAGCCAGGTGGTCTGTACAGTTGACCGGGATTGGAGAGCAATGATGGAGGGTAGGTACGATGGTGATGATGAGGTTGAAGTTATTACCTTTCCTATGAGCTGTGTCTTTTGTGTACCGTCTGAGGTTCAGAGTGCTGAGTTGGCAGTGGAGTTCTTATTTCATTGACTTGATTGCTGGGTTGTCAGGGACGATAAAGTCTCTGAGTAAGATGTTGTTGGCATACATGAGAGACATTTGTGGTGACCAGGTCCGTGAAGTATTTGATGAAGGAGGCATGGGCCTTGAGTGGTCTGTAGATGAGATGAAAACTGACTGTGTCTGTTGGGGAGAGTGGGAAGTGGCAGGAAAGGTTGACACAAGAGCCTATGGCAGTGATGTCCAGTTGGCTGCATGGTCATGATGCCTTCTGAATGATAGCGAGGCCTCTGGCAATCTAGTTTGGACGGTCTTGTTGTAGAATTCTGTAGCCGTTGGGGGTGAGGACATCTAGGATGTAGGAGGGGCTGGATGTCATCTAGGTCTCAGTAACGAAGATGGCATCCAAGTCATGTTTGGTGATGAGGTCTGCTGCATGGTTGCAGATTAGACATTCGTGGGCATCAGTTTTCTTGTAGTTGTAGATGATGGAGTGCTGATTTGGTCTATGGTTACACAAGTGAGATTGCTGCAATGTGGTGTCCATGATGCTGCTGGTGAATGGTGTGGTTGGTGATGAGTGGTGATGGTAGAGATGGGTTGTTGGGAGAGAGGGATGAAACACATACTTGAAGGAGCTTTCCTGATGTTATAGGAGCATTGTTTCTGGTCCTGGTTTCTCCCGGTGCGAATAGGTTCAACCAGGAATTTCCCTTTTCTTCATCTGACCTTCACTTTGGATGCCCAGGTGAGAGACGACCCCTTAATTTAAGAATTAAGAAAGGAAATGAAGGGGCAGCGCAAAGCTGGTTGTTGGGGCTTATGCCACGTGACCAGCAGCCTCCTCAAAGCTTACTGCCGAAGCTGGCCTGAAGTCCTTAAGTAGCTGCCTGGAAGGTGCAATAACAGGTGCTGAGCCAGAGCAACTGAGTGGCAGGGCCTGGTCAAGTGACCAGCAGCCTCCTCAAAGCTGTCTGCCTGGAGCTAGCCTGGAGTCCTTAACTAGCTACCTGGTAGGCTTGAAAACATATGATGGGCAGGACACCTGAGTGGCAGGGCCTAGTTATGTGTCCAGCAGCCTCCTAAAAGCTTTCTGCCTGCAACTGGTCTGGAGTCCTTAACTAGCTGCCTGGACAGTGCAAAAACAGGTGCTAGGTGGAGCGCCTGAATGGCAGGGCCTGGTCATGTGACGAGCAGCCTCCTACAAGCTGTCCAAGATGTTTTTCAATCTAACTGTGGGATTGCTTCAACAAGATTGCCATGTATGGTGGTTGTATGTATCTGTTTTATTATTCTTTTCTGCATATGGCTAGTGAGTGTTACTTGATTTAAGGCCTTCGTCAATCAGTTGATCTTGTCACTGGTCATGCAGGATTTAAACCTCCTATCACTGTAAATGACAGTCTCCTCTAATATGTTTTTTAATGTTTTGATGGGTAACAGCTTACAGATGTCTTTCTCCATCTAACCTAGATCATCCAAAATGCCTTTACTCACGTCTGTTGTGGTTTATATTGCTAGCACATTAATGAGCAATTTGACTCCACCATACACTAAATGCTTGATTGTTCAGGAAAAGTCTAGGTTCATTCCAGACAATCAGACAATGTGGCAGAATGTTGCTTCCCAAATGTTCCATATTGATAGTTCCATGGAGCTCAGTCCTAATGAGATGTGTCCTTACCTGGACTACCTCATCCCAATTGGCTGAGAAGGCTCCATTCATTAAAGGGCTGAATTTCCAGAATTAATGCAAATGAAAGCAAAGTCAGAGGATGCACTTTTTTCATTTGCATTCTCTTTAGAAATGTGAAGATCACCTTATCTACCAGGGTGATGAACGCATTTCCTGCGGGGGGCTGAGCTGCAGCACAAACGGTTAGTGAGTGCATTTCATAGTGACAGACCATTAAAGGGTTTATCATTATGAAATGTAAAAAATATTATATCCTGGTTTGGGCAATAGAATTGCAAATGGGGCAGGAGGCCACTGCTATCACAATTCAAATGAAATGCAAGACAGAGTATGAGATGCCGGAGTGTAGAGAAAACTCCCCCCCCCCGGCCTTCCCAACCGATCCAGAGCCAGTTGCGGTGCACCATGTTGAGCCACTTCGTTTTTTGATGTAAGCGATGAGATGTGGAAGTGCACCCCTTAACTTGAACCCACATAGGTTTTGAGAATCTGGCTCTCGATCTCCACCACTCTCAGGAATCAGGATAATTGATAAAAGGTCCTCTATGCGTTGATCTACAAAATTGAAGCATCCTTTGTCTGTCATGACAAATCATGCCCTTCTTGCGAGGAAAACAGGGTCAGTGGACTTCACCAGTAAGGTCTATTGCAGTTGTGACTATGTAGCCATCTAAAGGTTTATATTAACACCCTCAGAACCACAAGGGCACTCACTGACCCACAGGACAAAATTGAGGGAAATTGGAATGTGAATAGGGGGTAGGCGTTCAGGATGCAGTATCCAACAAAACCACATATATAATCTATACTATCCTGTACTTAGAAGCATATTCTTTTCAGGGAACAATCCCCAATGGTACCTCCAGATCCATTAACACCTTGAAATAACAACTTACTAGGCCTGTGCAGATCTGGGGTTTGACCAGGCCATAGTACAGAAATGGCATTCCTAGACTTTAAAAAAAATCAACTAGCCGAGTTCAAAGACGTGGGCAAGGCAGCCCTCCTCCTGTTGGACTTGTCCGCAACATTTAAACTTGTGGACCACCAAATCCTGTGCCAACACATCTATGTTGCAGCTCATTTCGGCACTTAAGCCACCATATGGATTTCCTCTTTTCTGACTAACAGATCCATGAGAGTTTTCTCAGCCACTGCCCCAGGCTTCCCCAGCCCCTGTCACATTGGGGGTCCCCAAAGCTCTTGTGTGTCACCTACTTAATACAATATCTTTACTAAGCCCCTCTTTGGCCTCCTACACGACCGGGGCATATCCTACGCAAACTATGCACATGATACACAACTACTCCTCCCTTTCACGTTTATTATACTACTGACTCAATCACTCTGCTTTCGATCTACCCATCCAGGTCTGAATGGCCTCCCACATGCTATGCCTTCATGACGCTAAAATGGAAATTCTCCTGGTCAGGTCGCAAACTTGACGGAGCTTACAAATCATTTGTCATCAATGGCATCACTATCCTAGTCTCAAGTGATGTCAAGATGCTAGGTGTTCACCTAGACGCCACTCTGTACCTAACTAGGCAGATCAACACCGTCCCATCATCGGCTGCGTACACCACTAACTTAATTAACGCCTGCAGACCTTTTCTTTCTACTGACAGATGTCTTACCATTGTCTGTGCTCTCATTGAATCTCGACTTGAATACTGCAATGCCCTCTTTGCAGGCACCACTACAAGAAAGATCATCAAGTTGCAGGTCATACCTGAATATCCCGAGACGAGAGCATATCTCTGCTGCGAGTGCATTATCTTTAAAATACTGGCCATCAACCACAAATGCCTATCAAACACTGCCCAAGATACCTTTCTCAAAAGTTCACAAAAGCGCAATCGGCCAGACCCACCCATACTTCCAATACTCACTGTCTGACCATCCCAAGATTCAGACTTCAGAGAGCTGGGGGCCTGAGTTTCCCGGTCATCGCATCTAAGATCTGGAATGTTTTACCCCTGGCTCTAAGATCGGAACAATCTTACTGGGCCTTCTAAGAGTCGTCTATTTGTCTAGGGTGGGACCACTGTAGGATCCACATCCTAATGTAACTATCCTTGTTGCAAATGTCTTCGAAATGTACTGTAACTGTTGTAACCAGCGCCTTGATGCCTTCAGGTTTAGTGTGCTCTATAAATGAATAAATACATAAATAAATGGTAATTCCACATAAACGGTATTTGTGCTCCTTGTATGTAGTAATAATGTTCACACTGACACGAGGGAGGACTCTCATACCGAGGACTGCCCAATCGATGCATTTTATAAATGCAGATCCATCGCAGTGAAAACACTTACAACATGCATAAATGTGGCCCACATCTTTGTGAAAGACACAGAATATCTTTTGTGAAAGTATAACAGTGAAGATGACAATGATGTTTGTGACATAGACAATGTGATCTATAAGCAGCCTGTCCTTTTTCAAGTTGTGTTCATAGGCCCTACGAGGCGTGAGGACACTAGAGAACACATACCCTTGTTAGTGTGGGATCTTTGAGGTATGTAGGTAGACACAGAAACACATTTGATTTGATTGCTTATAGAGCAAACCTAACTCAAGAGCAGTGGAGTTCTTTACAACAGGATATTGCCAGAATTGGGCATGGCATTGTCTACAGTAACACAGTACTGATGGTGGGGGGGAGATGGATTTTTATTCCTCCAGCAGGTTTTATTGGAAGAGATACATTTTTTGTGTTTTTCAGAACTGGAGAATTAATGTAATTCATTCATTCATGTTTTATTACATGCTTAATACGGAAGACCACTCGCTAAGCATGGGACCGTGATTCAAATCTGTGTTGCTCTGCATTGTCTTTCTTCCAAGACAAAGTTTTGCCCCTGAGCTATCCTCCCGAGGCAGAGGATGGCAGGGGCATTTTAAGCCAATAATGAATTCCAGATGGTCGGTTGTGGCAGGAGAACGACTGCTTGTGGGCTAACTTTAACATCACGGGTGTGGAGTTTAGCAGCTGTTAGTAAAGATTTCTCTAGAAGCAAATTTTCCTCCATCGTCCATAGACACTCAAACATTTGGCATTCGTTTCTGTGTCCTAATCTGACTTTTTACAGTGGAGCACAGGCTTAAGCTGCACTCCACTGGGCCTTGGCTCATTGTTATGGGGAAACTGAAATGTCCTTCAGTCTGTTAGTACTGAGAAACTTTGTTTCTCTTAGTCTTTCGACTTTGTTGCAATCTTTTGGTAACAAAGCTCTTTATAGTACCACAAAATGGAGTATGTGTGTTTTATGGCTCTAGAAACCCTCTAAGGAATTTTTGGTGATTGTATAATGTGCCTTGGAACAGACTGGTGGCAGCACTAGCTTATTCCTGTATTTCTATATGCATTTATTTATTTATTTGTTCATTTGAAGAGTGCACCTAACCATGGGGTATCTGGGCGCATTGCATAGGTTACATTAGAAATTACATGTCAGGCAATTACAATTCAGTACATAACAATATTGCAGGCAGAAAGGCATTATGCACTTCAGACACTTAAAATGTTGATCATGGTAATGAGGCTTTATGGCATCTCTTGTGTAAAGAGCCAGGTTTTTACATTTTTGCCGAAGCTCCAAAAAGACGGTTCTGCTCTTAGAGCTAAGGACTTGGAATTCCATTGTTTAGCGGCTAATACAGGAAAGCTATTGCTCCCTGCTTTTTGTAGCTTAAATTTAGGAACTTTGAGGCAATGTGTATGTGACGACTGGGTGGGTCGGTCAGATTGATTTCTTGGGAATTAAAAGCAAGGTATTTAGGAGCTGAATTAGATAGACATTTATGAGTCAGTGCTAAGGTTTTGAATGCAATTCTGTCTTGGACTGGCAGCCAATGGGCATTGCGTCTTGCTGCTGATATGTGGGGAGTTCACGGGATATTGAGGGCAGTACTCAACGCATTGTTTTGTAGAATTTCTAGTTTTTTCACGTTGCGTTTTTTTGGTCCGTAGGTACAGAGCATTACAGTAATCTAACTTGGCAAGTATGAGGGCTCTTGCTAGTGTTGTGCAACTTTCTGTGGTTAGGAATGGTCTGCAAGCATTGATCAGTTTGCATGTGTAGGCCGTAGCAGAAGCTGTTACATTGACCTTCCTGGAGAGTGAGTGAAGAGATAAATTCCAAGAGTTTTCACTTCCTTAGAAATTTTGATGTCTTTGCCATCTATATTGAAGGATTTGAACTGGCTGTCTAGTTTTTTCAGTCTGGTCTGGGAACCAATAAGGAATAGCTCTATCTTATCGCCGTTAAGGCAGAGGCCATGTATGGCCATCCATGCTAGAATGGTTAGGTACATTTCATTGAGCAGTTTCGTGTCAGTGCTTGTGATAGGGATGAGGATTTGGGTGTCATCTGCATATTTAGTGTAGGTGACACCCAAATTGTCTAAGTTGTCAAAGAAGGGCATTAGTAAAAATGTTATATCGTGTGGGGGAAACGCAGGAGCAATGTGGAACTCTGCAGGTGACATGGGCTGGCTCGGCCGATGCAGTCGGTGCAAATACCTTCTTCGTTCTATTGTCCAGGAAATATTATATCCATGTAGTAGCTCTGGCAGAGAAGTGGGATGTCAGTGACAGGTGTTTACAAAGTACTTTGTGATTGACTAAATCAAAGGCTGCAGATAGATCCAGTAATAAGAGGCGGGCTGTATTGCCTTCATCTTTTGGATCATCCATTTGTGTTTTTAAGTCTATCAAGGCTGATTCAGTGTTGTGACCTGGTCTAAAGCCAGATTGTCGCGGGCCAAGGAGATTATTCGATTCGAGATGTTCCTGAATTTGTAAGTGTGTGGCCCTGTCTAAGATTTTCAATAGGAAGGGTACTATAGTTATAGGTTTATAGTTGGTTGAGTTATTAGGATCTAGGCAAGGTTTTTTTAGTAGTGGGAGGACCCTCTCCCACACCCACATTTGAGTAACTTTTTACCGAGCCGTACTGCGTTTAATGCATTTGGCCCATGGCTGTGGCTAGTATCTAACATGGCCATGCACAAGGTCTTTTATCTGTTGCTTTTGCCATTTTTTCCCTTGGCCTTCCCCCTGCCCTTACAGGGCCTGGATTTCCTTATTTGGGCATGCAGTTGCCAGTGAAAGCTGCTTCTTTCGAATGTCCCTGCAGGTCACGTGTGTAGGTCCCAGGAACTGGGCTGCGACTGTCTGGTCCCAATCCACATTACTGGTGCCGGAGTGTCTGGTGTGCATGAGAGTACAAGAACCCCAGCAGTCCCTGATTGGACCACTGCTGGTGTGCATGCATGTAGCAGATCTTCCCACTGGTGGGCTGGGAGGTGGCACTCGCCCGACTGTGGATATGAGGAGGAGTTCTACATTGATTCTAGCAGATCAGCAACAGACCCAAACAAATTTGAAGAAGGAGCCAAGTATCCCGAGGAGCCAAACAGAACATAGGATGATCCTGAGACACACTTGAAGAGGGCTGGCAACCAGATCCTGCTTTTGTCCTGGTTGAGCCCTGCTTTATGCCGGATCTCAGAAGACCTGTGAAGGTGCTTCGAACCCTTGGAGTGGTGGGACCAATCGCACTCCACGTCTCCTGGTAACCCTGCAAGTGAGCCTGTTCGGAGGTGTACCTGCACCATCCAGTGGGTTGTCCAGCTTAATCCTTAGTTGCTGTGCAGGAGTATCTCCATTTAGAGTTTTGACCTGAGACTTTTGGGGAACCCAAGCATATCCAATGAAGCACCCTTCTGCTGAATTCCATCATGCCAGCATTTTAGGACCATGAGATGGCTAGCTGCATCATACCAAGAGAGGTGGGTTTCCCAGTGTCACTGTGTGACAGTGACGGTCACAGAAGGTGGTTTTACTGCATTACTTCTTGAGACCTGCTGCATCTGTTTTTTCTTCATTCTTCATCCAAATCAAGAGTTACAGCTTCTATCACAAACTGGACCTGTATCCGAACCTGCAGTGCCTGTGCATCTTGAAGCCAAACTGAGGGTGGGAAATCGAACCTCTGACAACCCCCTCTAGACCTGTCAAGTCTGGATAAAAACCGAGCTTGGGGTGGTGAGTAGTGAAGTTGCTTATCATTGGCCCTTTTTTTATCCAAGCGCATTTTCGCATTGAAGGTTATTCTGGTCTCCTCTTTGGCTTGGGTAGTATTTGCTTCCTAAATCTCTCCAAAAGCCGGGAGCAGCTTTGTTAATCATAACCAATCCTCTCCTGACTCTTGGAACCCATTTCACCCCTTTAGAATCCTTCCCATAAACTTTTCCTTCTCCCTAAGAAGTACTTTGTGAACTTTTCTCACTACCGGGCACGTTTATGGGCCCATTTAACATTGGACACAAGGCTCCATTCATTTTAGGGCTGTGGTTATAAAGTTAGGGTTGCCATCTCTGAAGACTATTGGTGCTATCAGGTTATTCACACTTTTCCTTGTGCAGGTATTGAAGTTACTAACTTTCTCTCACTGACTTCAGTGAGTGTACATATATATTACATAGTGCGTTGCTTGTGTGGTGTTTTACTATTGCATTTCAGTATTCGTTTGTATTGTTATTGGGCTTATAATAGTATATTTTCATATGCTACTGTCTAATTGTAATTCTTGGTGTTTCAAATTGTGTGCTCATTGGGGAGCCCTGATCACCCTCACTCCTCCTGAGATTTAGCCTTGACTGCTCACCAAGCTACCATCAATTGGTCTGGCTATCTTCCCAGAAGGGTTCCCTCGTTCATCTAACAAGAGTAGCCGCCTAAACATCTGTCTACCAGACCACAGTTTAGAAACCCATTCTAACAGCCGCCAAGTATGTTGGTGTTTTTGTTTGAGTCTGCTGTGTAGGTGATACATGTAGTTTTGAATATGATCCTGGTGGCGAGGTGGAGCCAGTGAAGCTTGCACAGTTTTTGAGAGATCCGGTCGAATTTGCAGGCACCTGTAATGAAGCGGGCTGTAGCGTGGTGGGCTTCTTTGAGAGGTATCAGTTGTGCAGCTGAAAGTCCACAAAGGAGGCCATTTCCCACATCGATGTGTGAGATAACGAGGGCTTGGACCACCGTACAGAATTCAGTCAGGGGATGTGGAAGTAGATGAAATAATAAAAAAATGTTTTACTGCTATGCAATTAAGTAATTGGATGCCTCAGCATTAAATTATTCAGTCGATACACACCTTTACCTCTAAGCCAAAACACAGATTACTGCTTGTTTGGCCTCTAAAACTCTCTGATGTATGAATATGGGTCTAAGGGAAAAAGAGGGGGAAATGAATATCTAGGTAAGTTGATACATGCAGTCAAGGACCGTCAATGGGGGACGGATCAAAAAGGGCACTGACCTCATGGTTTGGTTACTGTGCTTGGACACAGCTGGCTTTTCAGCTCTTTAAGTGAGGTTCACCAAGAATATGGAAGGTAAGGCTAGGTGTGGTTAATCAAGATTATATAAGAGAAGATGGGAAACATGTCTAGATTTGCTTGCTGAAGTATTATTCCCCTACTGATGCATTATCATGTCGCGGAAAGAAGGAGGGTACCCAAGCTTGGATTCTCTTTACATTAGGCTCCAGGGCAATTATTGTTGATTGCCATGTGAAATTGTTTCTTTCTCCAGCCTCACTAGCAGTAACAGGTGGTTAGCTAGTTAGCAAGCTTTATTCACTTTACACCATTAACAATAAAACATTGCAGCATCCTAACATAATTAAACGTAATATGAAAGATCACAATTTCTGAATATCTAAAAACACCTTACCAATCACTTTTTGCAAATGTTAAAATGACATACATAAAACCTCAATCCATAGAATACCTAGTATAAAATGTCACCCTGTCCTGGTGCAGTAGATATATTACAGAGGGCCACAGGCTCAGAATACTCTAGAGCTTCTTCCAAAAGCTTTGTTCACAATAGCATACATCAAATCCTGTGGAGTGCGTAATTAAAAGCATTGCATCAGTACAGTGTCTAATATTATTCTTAAGAAAATTTGGCATAAGCCGTCTTCTTCTTAAATGTGCAAGTTAATAGGACATGCAGGAGGTTCTCGTCTTTACCCATCCCAGAGGGGCATTAACTGTCTATGCCCTTCCAGGTAGTTCTAGTTCTCACAGGGAGAACATTTAATCTTATCATGAGGGCAACTCTCCTGCACTCATGAGACTGTATGGGGGTAATTACGACCTTGGCGGTAAGGGGTTAACGGCGCCGGTAAAGGTGCCGGAGCCGTCACCCCTTACCGCCCCATTACAAGTCTGCTTGCGGGACCCGCTAAGGGCGCCTGGTAAAACCAGGCGCCCTTAGCGGGTCCCGCTAGCAGACCAGGGTGCCAACGTTGTTAGCTCCCTCCCCATTCCCATTGAGCCCTATGGGGGCTCGAATGGGAATGGGGATGTATCGGGCCTGGATTCCTCGAATGAGGAATTACTGGGTCCTCCAAGGTTGGAATGGCCCAGTAATTTCTCATTTGAGGAACCCGAACCTGGTACCCGGTAAGGGGGTAACCATACCCCATATTGCGGCATGGTTACATCCAACCTCGTAGTGACCCCCAATGTTTGTCTCAAAATGTGAAGAGACTGCATTGAGACAAGTCTCACTATAGAGTTGTAGGGAGGGCAGCCTCATGATGTGCAGCTGGGTATATTCAGGCTCTTCTTTTTCAGTGCATTTCTTGATCAACCCTGCTTTCTCGCCTCCCCTCCCTTGCTGAACTCCTGAAAGCTATTGCACTGGTTCCTGGCCACCCTTTCTGATCTCTGGCCCAGGCCCCGTAAATTACCCACCTGCACTGCCTCCCTGGCAACCCCTGCACTTGGGGACCATTTTCTGTATCCCTTCAGTCCCCCTACCAGCACTTACGTCTGCACTTCCTTTGCACTTACCACTGGCTGGCTGTTTATGTGTCTTATTTATTCCACTTCCCATGTACTGCACTTTCCCCTCGCCCCTCCCCCTGTGCACTCCCCCCCTCCCTTCCCATGCACTTGCGCGATCTGAATGACACCTGACCTAGTAGGATCATTGTCTGTCCTCCCTTTGTTCCCCCCCTTGCCCCGTCGCGCCTCGAAACACTAGTGTATAGGCGGCGCGTTATAAATGCCATATCATATCATATCATAACCTTTTCCATTGCTCTTTAGTCGTGGAGCTAAGAAACTCTATCTCATTTAGCTCCTATTTCTCCATTAAAGCGATCTCCTTCGAGAACCATTGGTACTTCACTTGTACATGGGAGCTCGCCATCTCCTTATAGGCATTCTCTATATCTGGATGTGTTGCAGGATCGAGCTGTACTTTAAGGAAATCTGCAGGGAGCAAATCTGTGCCCGCAACCCTGGACTAGGGACCCCAAACTCCCTTTTTTTTTTATTTAAGTGTATTTGGTTTATTTCAAACCTTTCACATCAGTAAAACATTGCGTTTCATGAAGAGATCTGTCATAATGAAATCACATCAAACTCGACAAAGCAACGGTCCAAGGAATAAGTAAAAGGTAAGAGGTAGCAAAAAAATAACTAAAAATTAACTCAAGAATAACTAGAAAAAACAGAGAAGCTAAACTAATTTAAAACCCCCATTCGAATTCGAGTGGAGTACTTAAAATAGATTTCGATTGCCAACAATATTAATTAAGATAAAATTATTAGATCAATGATTTGGAGTAACAAGTGAATATCTAACATTAACTCAACACATCCTTTCAGTCGTTCAAATTCATTGTTCACGATGTGTTTCCCTCATCGATATGGTCTAGCCTTTTTAGGGTATTTTCTAAGAATTTGACCGTTGCAAAGTTTATTTTTGGGAATTGGCAACTGTAGATTAGACTCCACAATTTCTCCGCATCTAGATCGCATAAGTCAGAGATGTTGCTTGCTAAAAACAAGTTTCGCAAATCTCTTAATTCTGTGCAAAATAACACTAAATGAATTAGAGATTCTTTGCTTCTTTTGGACAGTCTGCATTTTGTACATATTTCCTCTTTCGTATATCTTGCTTTTGTTGTCTTGTTTTGTAGAATATTCAGTCTGAAACGTAATAACAGATCTCTTTGTTTCGAATTTGGGAACTTTTTCAAATAGTCTGGTAAGATAGACATCACACCACAATTGGATTTCAGAAGTGTATGTGTTTTTGACAAAGCTCGTTTCATTTCAGTATTCGACCAGTCCTCAGCCCAAAGCGCTCTTTTTACAGCTGTTGGTTTCTCCGCTAGTGTTTGAGTTTTAATGCCAAATTCTGTCAGGGTTTGTTCGTTTCCATTTTTCCAATCTTCTACTACTTTTTCTTCATAGTTGTTGGATTTGCCCAGTATTTCAAATTGGGGAGGTGTCAAATTAATCATTGTTTTTCTATACAGCATCAATTGATTGTACCGGATGTGTATGTATATTGATGTTAGGCCTAGTTCATGGCGAATTACCGAGATTGGGATCGCTTTTGGGATCGGGAGGACGGTTTTCCAAAAAAAACCTTCTAGAGTGGTCCAGAATTTCTCTGGGATATTTGTACCGGTTTCTGCTCCATATATTACTGTAGGAATTACTTTGAGCTTATAGAATGTTATCACTGGACAGAGAGAGAATTTTCCGTATCTTTTGTTGATGATGATTGCTTGGGCTGTTAGTTGTTTAATTTTTGTCTTTAGCATCTTTTTCCAGGGCTCTTCATTTTTTATTCCGCTTATTTGTAAACCCAAGTATCTCATTTCATCACATGGTTTTATCCAGATTTCGTTCACTTTCCATTCTTCATTTTTGGTCTTTTTCCATCTTTTATCACCGATTATTAGTATTTCGGTTTTATCTGCATTTATTTCTAGGTCATTATTTTCTATGTATTTTTCAACCTGATTTAATGCACGTTGCAGACCAATTTGTGTATGGTCTAAAATTATCAGATCGTCAGCATAGAGCAGATGGTTGACTGATTTACAGTTTTATCTCGGTGGAAAAGTCCTGATGTTTTCAAAGCATTGTTGCAGATCTTCGATATAGAAGCAGAATAAAGTGGCTGCTAGCGGGCATCCTTCTTTAAGGCCTTTTGCTGTTTTTATATCCTCAGATAAGTTTCCGCCTTGATCTAATTTAATTCTTATTGAAGTTTCGGCGTACAGTTCTTTGATCGCTTTCAAGAGATCAGGGGGGCACCCTTTGGAGGCCAGTTTTTCCCAGAGCCGACTTCTGTTCACACTATTGAAGGCTTGTCGAAGATCTATACTGGCTATATACAGTTTTTGTTTATTTGTGTAGGCCCTTCTTTTCATCAGATTTAGGATCAGGAGATTTAAATTGCACCCCACATTTACGACAAAGCCTGATTGTCTTTTGTCATAGGTATTCGAGGATTTTATCCAGGTCTTTAGTTGGTTTAGCAAAATAGTGGCAAAAATGTTCCCAACACAGTCTAACAGGGCGATTGGTCGGTAATTTTTAGGATCCATTCTATTACCTTTTTTAAAAATAGGGACGATGATAGCCAACTTCCATGATCTTGGTATTTGGCCTTGCTTCACAATTCTCTTAAAGAGTCTTTCGCAGAAAGTTGCCCATTTTTCTGGATCTTCTTTTAGCACTGCATTTGACAAGCCATCTGGACCTGGGGCTCTTGAAGAGCTTGCTCTCAAAATCAAGGACTTTATCTCTTCCTTATCGAATTCAATTTCCCAAGGACAGGGTGGTTCTTCTTTAATATTGTCCTTATCCAGAGTTTCTGTCTCGTTGAATAGTTTTGTGAAATGTTCTGACCAAACATTTTCTGGTATTGGATTCGTGAGCGCTGCCATTGATTGTTTCTCATTTAGCAGGTCCCATAATGATCTACTATTTGCCTTAGATATTGCTTTCTGCATGGCTTCAGCATCTTGTTGGAGCAGTTGTGATTTGTGGGCTTTCTGGCAGTTTTTGTATTTTTGTTTTCTTTTTTGGATCAGTTCTTTCAGGTCTTTGTTCTTTTCATTTTTTAATGCACATATGTCTTTGCTTAGAAGTTTCTTTTGTATCACTACTTCTGGGTCATATACATGTAACTTCCTGACTCTTGGTTTTATATTTTTTCCAAGGCTTTGTTTAAATATCTGTAATGATGTCTCATATTCTACGGACATTTTTTCTTTAGATTGCCACTTTTCTAGGTTCTTTAGTACAACATCAAAGTCGCTTTTTTTCAGCCTTAGGCGATTTAGGCCATGTTCTAACTCTATTTTCGTATCCCATATTTGATTTGTTCGAGTTTCCCAGTGTAAGAATTCAGCAATGATTGGTTCATGATCACTGTAGTTCGAAGGTGATATCCTAAAGCTTTGTGTCTTTGCTAGTAATCGTTCGCACACAAACATATAGTCAAATATATTACTCACATAGCCATTTGACCAAGTCTTTGCAGGTGGGATATCGCCCTTCATATTACCATTAAATCTGTGCAATCTTCTTGCTTCCATTTCTTCATTCCATATTTTCCCACGTTTACGTTTATAGTCGTTTTTGTTTGTGTCAGTTTGGGGAGCTTTGTTTTCTTCGAAGCAATTCGTATTCAGATCGCCACAGATGATAATATTTAGGTCTTTGTGTGCTTCTGTTTTTTCATCTAAGCATTCCATTATTTGGTCTATGAAGTGTTCATCTTCATTTTTTGAGGGGTTCCAATAGACGTTTAGTATTAACATTTTTTGGTTGGCTTTTGGGGCTTCTAGCTGAAATTGTATGACTGTTGCTTGTGTATGCGGATTAACATTTTTAGATTCAATCACCTGTATTCCTGACCCATTTTTAATTAGGGTTAAGAGACCTGCAGATGGTCTTCCAATCGAGCTTCCTTTAGCAGGATTGCATAACACAGTGAATCCTTCCTTAAAAGGGGCTATTTTTAGCCAGGATTCCTGTATGCATATAATATCTAGCTCATATAGAAGAGGATTGAAATCATTAAAAAGATGTCGGAAACCTCTGGTGTTCCAGCTTCCTATTTTCCATTGGTTAGTGTGAGTTTGTTTGAGTGGCTACAGTTTTGATTTGGTGACTAGAGAGCCTGCTAACCAGTTCCAATATTTTGGATCTTCTTTTGTCGTTTGTTGCATATTTATTAATTTGCTTGTTTTTTCATTTCTTCTTATTGTTATTTTTATTTTATTTAAATGCTCTTTCTCATGCATTTGTATTTGTTCTTTATTTCCATTTTCCATCACTGTACTGTATGGTGGTTCTATAGTCAATCCTGATTTGTTTTTATTTTCACTCATGTTACTCTGGTCATGTTGATAATTCTCTCTTTGATTTGCCTTTCTATTTTCGATTCTCAAATTGATAAAGTGCGAGCCTTCATCTCCAGAGAATGTTCTCTCAAAGTGTACGGTTTTCTTATTTTTTTCACTGGTTCCAGGCTCTTCATATGTAGTTTGAGCATCAGCTAGTTTAGAGATCGTAAATCCCAGTGCTCTGAAATTCTCGTAGGCCTCTAGCATAATCGAAGCAAGTATCGCTGAGTTTGTCACAATTTCTACCAAGTCAACACGCGCTTCGTCCGGAAAGCTTACTGACAATAGTTCTTCTGATTTTATTGTTTTTAATTGAGGGATGTATTGAAGAAGTCTCATTATTGCTGATCGGTTTAATGTCAGTCCATCCAAATTTTTTACCGTTTTTTCAATTATTACAACTGTGTTTTTCGGTGGTTTTGGTTTTTGCTTCATCCATTTGGAATTCAGGCCGGTGTTTCTGAAATTTCCTTGTTTTCCATTCAGGGGCCATGGCTCCTTTCTTATATCATTTTGTTGTGCATTTTTCGGGAAGGTGAATTGCAGTTCTTTTTGTGAAGAATATCCCTTCGGTTCTTTTGATTCGAAGTATTTAGCTGTGCATTTTTTTAGTTTATCGCTTAGGGTTAGAAAATCTTCTTCATCAAGTGCCTTGGGATCAATGCTTACTTCTTTGGCTTCGTATGCATTGAAATCCATGATCACTCGTTCCTGTATTTCATCTGTTTGGACATTTTCATCATCGTATACCGAGCAGTCTAGGAGTTCTTGTATACTTCCGTCTTGTGAACTATTTTCTTCTGATGACACAGAGACTGTTGGGATCTTTTCAGGGATCAGCTGGGTAGGTGACTCTATGAGTTTACTGCAAGAGGCGGCGCTAAACGGCTCTTTTTCCACTATGTCTTTTACATTTCGTAAAAAACTCCTTGATCCACATTGCTTCTTCTTTTCTTTGCTGGTCACGTTTTTTGTTTTACTTAAACTTTTTTGGCTTTTCTTTTGTGTGTTATTTGTGTTTACTACTTCTGACTTCTTATTTGCAATTGGATCGAATATTGGGAAAGCACTTGTTTTTGCTTTCTCTCCATTTTCAGTCGATTTTTCAGCAGTCTCAGATGTGGTATTTTGGCCAATTTCATTTTCAGTTTGTGTTGGAGTAAGGATTATTCTTGGATTCAAAGGCACAAGGTCAGAGGCTCCTGGATGTATTAATTCAAGTCCTGTCATATGTGGAGCACATTGGGCTTCGCTCTGTTCCTCGCATGTGCGACGCCACATGGGGCTCAGTCTTGGTTCAGTCTTTTTTGATTGAGGGGCTAAAGTTGTAACAATTTCTCGAATTCCTTCTAAGAAATGATGTTTGTCGGTTTTGGCTTCTTTTAGTAAATCAATCAAGGTTTTTAGGACCACTCCGTCCATTTCTTTCTCTCGACTTCGCTTTTCTTTAATTTGCTCCATGACTGATTCCACGTAAATCATTTTGCTATTCATTAAAGCAATCATTGTTGATTGGTCTTGTTGGTTTTCATTTAAAGCTTCATAAAGTTTTAGGAAAGGGGCCAATGTTATTGATACAGATGCTAGTGAAGTGGGAGAATGGAAGACCAGGCTCCCGTCCTTCACCTCTCGCGCTTGGCCTAGAGGGTCACGGCCCAGACACCCGCCGCGAGAAGAGTTCGTCCAGTTACCAGACGACCAGGTACCATGGTACAGGAACATACGGATGTGTCCACCTGCCTGCCCAGCAGCCCGCACTGGCCGTGCCGACACCTGCGGCCCGGATCAGCTAGACTAAAAACCACACGTCGTTAGAGATGCCATGACGACCTAGACAACGGGAAGCACATCTGTATAAATATACACACTTAACATTCCCACACCAATCTACACGAAGAATATACTCAGTGCTCTGACGTAGGCGACAGGCATATTCACGGACATGCATCTTTATTATTTTTACATAGGCTTTCAGAGTACAGAAACGCAAGACGCATCATGAACTCATCTATAACGCTTGCTCATGCTTCCCTTGAAACCCGTTACCACCGTGAGAGGTATAATGGAAACACGATATTGGTCATGGAAATATATGCCACTATAATCTAAAGCACCCATGCACGAAATGGATCACTTATGCACCAGGCCCAAGTAGGCCTCAAGCAAGAGTTCCGTGGACATTAACAAAGCAAAAGTCAGGTTGCTGATCCTGCAGAATGAGCCTGGTGGAGCACCCAGCCAAGGTCGCAATGTTGCAAACCCACATCCAAGACCAAATCATCAAAGGCACGATGTTGCAACCTCGCACTCCGCGTACCAACGTTAGAATCATATCTACAAATTAAACCAGACACACAGTGGAAAAACAATATTAATTGTGCAGAATTCTGCCTCAAACACGGTCCCGCCTCACGTGACCAAGCCGAACCTGACGAGATGCCAAAACCCAGGAGAGACAGGGCGTCTGGGTCCCGCACTACGAGACACAGGCCGGGACACTTGAAAGGCTCAATGGACACCTGCTACAGTGGGAACGGTCAGCTCCCACCTATGAATAAATCCTCACATTGTCTGCATGTACCCATATTGAAACATTGTTGCAAACACGGGTACACCGAGAGCTGGGAACAACGGTGGTCCCAGGCTGGGGAGCTCACGGATGCACCAATCAGAGCATGGGGCTCTTATCTCAGACGTCAGTAACATTAGCCAATCCTCAGGGGTCTTCATGTAACAATTCTTATGTATCTAATTGAAGGGACAACCCAGATATACCACCTGACTACACCTTGACCACTAATATCATTCTCTATATGTGTACTATACTAACCCTACCACTCGAGCAACCAATTAAGAGTGGCGGTAGGTTTTTGTTAACTTTTTGAAGTGACGCAAGTAGCGCGTCATATTACAGTAAAAAGGGCCTGCGAGCCCCACGATCGTGTGTGTGTCAGGACGAACGCGTACGCTCCTTGACCCATCCCTGCCGTTTGCATAATAAACAGCAGAAGTTGCCTTGCTCCTTGTGTGTGCCTCATACTCTGTCTCGATCCGAGATATACACGGGAGGAGTTGGGGCCTCCCTGCCCGGAGGTCTGCGGGCGGCCCGGCCGACCCCGGCAGAATTTCCCCCCGACAAGTTGGAGGCACTGCTGAGATCTGTTTAAGATCGACTTTTATTTTTAATTTTTCCAGGCACTCCCGTTGCGAGGAGGCCCGGCGGCGCGGCCCCCTCTGCCGTTGCCCCCTTCTGAGGACTACAGGACCATCGCGGAGCTGCGAGAGGACCGGACAGCGCAATCCGGATATTGGCCCTCGGGAGCCGGTTGAGAAGTATCCCGCCCGCGGTCGGCGAGTGTCCAGACGTGGTCCAGACGAGGGGAGGTGGCGAGCCGCTTGGAGGGGTGCACGCAGTCGAGCGGCCCTGCATCGAGAGAACTTGGTGAGCATGACACGCACAACAAGCAATGCGAAATTGTGAGGGAGGGGGAGGAAGTAAATAAGGGAGGAGGGAGGAATTGTAAAGTGGCGAGGGTTTAATTGAGTGTTGCTAAATGGAATGAATGGTAGCGAAACGAGTGCGAAAGCAGGCGGCTAACGTTACGCGAAAGAGGGGGGCGGGGCACGAAAACATCACGTGCAGCCGCTCGTAACAGTGAGCTAACGTTACGCGAAAGAGGGGGGCGGGGTACGAAAACATCACGTGCAGCCGCTCGTAAGACACTGATTGGCCTGAATCGCGGATACGTGTGAGGGTGGGTGTGTGGTTTCCTACGATTTGATATTTATTATTGAATGAGTAGATGAGGTTCCCTATTGTTCGAGCAAGAAACTCGATAGGTAGATGACGTTTCCCTGTGGGCGGTGGCTAGTTACATAGTTGCCCAAAACGGAAGATAATTGGCTGGTTAAGCCCTCCTGTTGAGGGGCGTATCACACGCGAGGCGACGCAGCGTGCGCAGTCCGGTTATAGTATTGATGAGATTACCTTGTTCCAGGAGAGACAGGAAGACAGCTGTAGGGTTAGCGGGGTAGATTACAAGTGTATTTTGAATTTAAAGAACATAACACGAATATACCAGTAGCTCGAAGAAATAGGTGACGTCACCAGTAGGGATTTAATAGGATATCGTGAGCACAAGGAACCTTGGGTTCGAGAGTGGTGGGGAGGAGAAGCATGATAAAGGAGCTGATACGGAGATAAACTATAAACCAGTGGATCGAAAGAAGAAGGGGAAAGGGGCGTGGCTGCGCACGGAGAACGCCGGCCACGGCAAGTGTAAAAGGGGGAGGAGAACGGAGAAACAGGACAACTGTATAAGATCGTCGTAAGGGGTACGCAGCCGCAGGGGGCTGCGTGCGCTTCGGCCGCAGGGGGCCGTAGGGGAAGGAATATAATATAACATCACATTTATTACTATTGCATAATTTGTCAAAGGATTGTCGTAAGTCCCCACACTTGCGGGGCGAGGTAAGCAATACAAGGTTGTATATTGTAAATTGGTAGTAAGGGGAAGGGTAACAAGGGGAGTACAACCATGTCATACGGGAGAGGGTCGGGAGGGTGGGGGAACACCCTCACTACCCCACTACAGCACATATGCACCACACTGCCACCACACAGGGAGAAGTTAATTAAGTACAGCATAGAGTGGACCCAGGGGACCGACAATAAAATGTTAACACCATGGCCGCCTAATGGTAGTTTCGATCCATATGCCCAACACTCACTACTGAACCATCTGCACAATACATACAAGGGGAAGAAGTTGGCAAACCACGTGGAGGTGTTTAACTTATGGAGGATGTTCCAGGGGTCTCGACCAGGACCAAATGGAATGTTCACTATGGGGGAAACACCGGAAGAAAAGGAGATTAAGAAAGAAGGAACGGGTGGGGAAAAGGAGTGCGAAAGCACAAAGAATACGGGGATCGAAAGACAGGGAGGAGAAAATGTTGATAAATCAGACGACATAAAAAAGGAACCGAGCAATGAGATACCCATAACACCGGGAGTGAAAACAGAGGGAGGAGGGTTGTACCCGTTAAGAGAATTAGGAGAAATAGAAGGACGGTTAAGGGCGGCTGAAGGATACTCAAACCCGGCATACAGCCCTCCACCATATGTAGCTCATGGGAAGATACCAATGGGGGAAGGGAGGATTAGAGAAGAGCAGACTGTAGAGATAGGAGACGATGAGTGGGTAGCTGCACAGATATTGTTGAAATTACGAGGCTCACTAACTGGAGAAGAAAAGGAGGCGGTAAGGAGAACAAACGAGGATAGTGCCAGAGAGAGTGAAATGAGGGGAGAGGAGCTACTACGGCAGAAGGAAGAGATTTTGGAGGAAAGATTAGCAAAACTAAGGGAAGAGCAGAATGAACTGATCAAACAACTTGAGAGGGAGGAAAGAGAGAGAGTGAGGAAAAGGAAAGAAGGTAAGGACGAATTGGAAAGATTAAGGGAACGAAGCGAGGAACAAAAGAGAGAAGCTGAAAGGGTAAAAGCAGCAGCAGATAGGGTATCAAGAGTAGTGCTGAGAGAGAAGAAGAAGGAAGAAGAAGAAAAGGAAAAAGAAATGGAAATATGGAGGAGGAGGATAATATCTGAGACAGCTAAAAAATATGAAGAGGGGAAGGTAATAGAGAGTATAGTAGAAAGAGAGAGGGTGAAATGGGAAAGGAAGAGGGAGGATGAAAGGATATTGGAACAGATGAGCAACGAAGTAATGGAGGAATTAAAAAGGAAAAGAGAGGAAAATAGTAGGGAAATGGAGGAGAGAAGTGAAGAAGGAAGAGAAGGGAGGGGTAGGGAGAGTGAAAGATGGGGAGATGTATACAAAAGTAGGGAGGTAGCAACGACATCAGCACTAGGGGGGACAGTTGGTAACAACGAAAGGGGAGAAAGAGACTTAATAGATTTAAAAACAGTAACAATAAAAGGAAAAAAGGCAGAGTGGGGGGTGGAATTTATAAATAATTTTTGCAGTGAGGAGGAAGAAGGAGTGGAGAAGGATGGAAGAGAGAGTGAAAGGGAAAGCTTAGATAAACTGTACCTCACTAGAACAAACATAGATTCGCCCTGGATAAGTAGAAGAGGGGAGGAGCTGGAGAGAAGTAAGGAGGAAACGAAAAGAATAGGGGAAACACAAACCAATGAAACCACGCCACCCACATCTCCATCACGCCGCCCTCCCACGTCACTACCTACGTGTTCAACCACCGCACGCTCTCTGCACAGAATAAAGCTCGCGCCCTTCATGAACGAACTTACACCGTATGCATGTCGGCTTAGGGACCTCCCTAGTCGCAGGCAAGACAGACAAATAAACATACCCATATTGAACACAGGAAATGATGAAAGAAGGGGAAAGGAAGAAGAGGGAGGTAGGGGAAGAGGTAGTAAGGAAGAATTTGAAGTAGTAAAAGAAATGGGGGAAGAGGAGGGGTGTGAAGACTCAATATCATGGAGCGTAAAGGGTGAAAAAAGACAGAATTTAATGCCACTGCTGGAGAGAGGAGGGGTTAGACCACAGTATGTACCTTGGAAACATACGGATAAGGAAAATATAAAATGTAGGCTCCCATCACTAAGTGGAGGTGCGGGTAAGTGGATATATGAAATGGAAAAACACACCGCAGGACAGAAACTAGCAGTAGGAGATGTGAAGGGCCTGTTAATATCAATATTAGGGGATAGAGCGGATGACATTTGGAAAAGAGCGGGATTCCATGGAGTAACAATAACAAACACATCGCATGATGGGGCACCATTTGCAAACTGCAGACATGCGCTATGGCAGGCACTGAGAGTGCAGTACCCAGACACCTCAGACATAGGAGCCATTACTTCCCGTAAGATGGGTGAAAATGAGGATCCTGTTGATTATATCCAGGACATTCAAGAGAAGTGGCGCATGGAGACTAGAGAACAATGGGACAAGACACCAGCCATATTTTATCATATACTAGTACAAGGGCTCCCAGAAGGAGTTCAGAAACAGCTAAAGAAAGTAGTAGGAATGGAAGCAAAACCATGGCCAGAAATACAACTGACTATAGTTCATCACTGCAGGACATGGCAAGGAAAGATGAAACAAAAGGAGGAGGACAGGAAAACAGAAGAGGCCAAATTAGTACAGAAAAAACTTACTAAATACACAATGGAAGGGGCACTAATAACTACGCCCACACCAATGACCCAAAGCCCAACGCAAGTAGTGGCTGCACAAGATCAAGCTCAAATAGCGCCCCCACAAGGTGTAATACAGCAAGTGCCGCCTCTGCAATTACACACACCGAACATGGGAGGAGGGTACCCAATGCAAGGAACTGGGTATTATAGTTATAACAGAGGGAGAGGAGGGTTTATGAGAGGGAGAGGATATGGATATAATACCCAACAACAGGCTGGGGGACTCAGAAATAACTACTCCACAGGGCAACCCGTATACCAAGACAACGCAGGGAGCTTCCCATGGCAAAACAGGGAACCACCCGTGTGTTGGAGCTGCGGAATATTAGGACACATGTCACGTACATGTAGGGTCAGGCCAGGAACACCAGCATGGAATGAACAAGCACAACCTAGGACATCACAAGAACAGCAGGGCATACAACAGCAGCAGATGTCACAACAAGGGAGTGGCCAACCACAACAACCACAACAGCAACAAACCTATTCACTGCCACAACAACAAATAACACAGTATCTGCCACCGCCACAACAACAAGTAGCGTTAATACAACCACCACCACAAAATGAACGAACACAATTGGGTGGGGTGACGGTGTTGGGACACAACCCTTACACAGGGAATGGCCAATCATTGTACCCCCAATAGGCCAGCCCACAGACGGCCTTGGTGTGTCCCATCCTGTCAGTAACACCTAATAGTGCGGAGGAACCACGCATAGAGGTAAAGATAGGTGACAAAAAATTATCATTTCTTGTTGACACCGGGGCAACCCGGTCTTGCATAAGGGAAGGTAAATTTAAGATGTCAGGCGAAGCCATGAACACCCAAGGATTTTCTGGGGCTAAAGGGTTGGTTCCATTTACTGATAACGTTCCGTTATCTATTGGAGATTATGATCTGTCAGTTCCACTTTTGTATTATAGCGCCTCACCAGTAAATATACTGGGGAGGGACATAATGAACAGGTTGAACATGACGATCTCGTTTACAGAGGATGGCATAATTTGCTCTACTCCAGGGATTAACATGCTCGCAGCACGACAGATTTTGCAAGCATACTGTGGACAGACAGCGATTAGGGCGGAGCCAGTAGATGGCGAGATATTTCAATATGGCACTGACATGGCATTTGCATGGATGCCAGGGATAGAAGGGAAAATATGGAGGAGACCAGCAGCCTATCTATTCCGACCAGAAACACCAGCTAATGAACTGGAAGGGAAGGTGTTTGCAGTGGACATTGAGAGCATTATTGCAACAGCTGATTATGTTGCTGTGCACGCCCAAGATAAAGAAGGGAGAGCTTGGAGGGCGGTGATAGCACTAGCAGAAGGGTGTAGGCTGACCCAGGTGTCAGATGAAGAGCTGTTCTCAGAAGAAAAGGAAGAAAATGAAATGGTGTTCATGATGAGCGTAGAAATATGGCTAAGAGTGGCTCACAAACAAGTAGCACAGAAAATTGCAATGGCACTTGAGGCACCCGCAGGCACCCCAGTCCCATTTTTTAAGGAGGATATGTCAAAGGTGCCCAAATCATTATGGACTATTAGCCCTTATGACGTAGGATGCATAAAAAGCATAGGGGGTGTAAGGATAAAGTTGAAAAAGGGTGCCATATTACCAAGAGTGAAACAGTACCCATTGTCAAAAGAGGCAGATGAGGGCATATATGAAACCATAACGGCCCTTATAAACAATGGCATATTAGTCCCCTCAGAATCACCATGTAACACAGCTGTGTACCCGGTGCGCAAGGCTAAAGGGGGGTCTTGGCGCTTCATACAGGACCTCAGACCTTTGAACAACATAGTAGAAGCAGAGTATCCAGTAACAGCAAACCCGGCCACAATATTGTGTGGCATTCCGGCAGAAGCATCACGTTTTACAGTGATTGACCTTAAAAATGCTTTTTTCTCAATACCATTACACCCAGACTCACAAGATTTGACAAGCTTTACTTACCGAAATACAAAGTGGAAACATACCAGATTACCACAGGGGTATTGTGAATCACCCTCAATTTTCAATAGAGTAATACAGATGGATTTGGGTAACGTTGAGGTGGAAAGCACAGTGTTACAGTATGTGGATGACATAATAATTTGTAGTACAAACGAAAGCAAATGTAGAGAGGACTCATTAAAAATGTTGACGATACTGGCAGAAAAGGGGTACAAGGTAGACATGGAAAAGATACAATACTGTCAGGAACAGGTACTTTACATTGGCCAACTGATATCCCAACATGGAAGAAGGATTGCACCACAAAGAGCACAGGCCATCTCAAGCACTCCCGTGCCACAGACTGTGAGAGAACTACAGCAATTTCTGGGGCTGTGCAACTACTGTAGAGCATGGGTATTTGATTACAGCTCATACATAGGACCCCTGCTTGAGGGGTTGAAGGAAGCAAATAAAGGGGAGAAAAAGTTGGGATGGACTATGGAAATGAGGGAGGCATTTGACGAATTAAAAGACGCAATATCAACTGCTCCAGTACTGGCATCCCCAGACTATGAGCGGCGCTTCTTTATATTTTCACATTGCGACTCAGCAGTGATGAAAGCAGTATTGGCCCAAAAGACTAGCATGGGCTATAAACCAGTAGCATTTTACAGCGGTCACTTAGACCCTATAATGTTAGGCCAATTCTCTTGTGAACAAGGTCTCGCTGCAGCTGCTTTTGCAGTAGAAAAAGCATCAGCAATAACTATGGGGTGTCCAACTACACTATTTGTGGAACATGCACTATTTGCGATATTGAATAAACCTAAGTCCACACTAACAACACAGAGGGCATCAGGTTATGAGATTATTTTGTCTAAAGCTGAACTAGCAATTGTTAGATGTAGCACGGTTAACCCTGCAAGGTTCCTAGCAGAAGTAATTGAAGAAGGAGATTACGCCCACGACTGCACCCAAGTAACTGAACTATACTCATGTACTAGGAAAGTTGAAGAAAACGCACTAGAGGGAGGTGAGCTTTTGTTTATTGATGGGTCATCAACTATTGATCAAGGAGATGGGATACGAAGGACTGGGGCAGCTGTAGTAAAAATGATGGAGGCGCCGGTGTGTGTGGCTATGAAGTGTGTACAATTACCACAGCATTACTCTGCTCAAGCGGCGGAACTCGTTGCACTCATATTGGCATTAAAGGAAAGTTTTAATAAAAGAGTAACCATATATTCCGACAGTGCATATGTTACATCCACTGTCCACTCAGGGCTATCAAAATGGAGAAGAAGAGGGTTTAGGAGAGCTGATGGCACTCCAGTACAACATGCCCTCTTGTTGGCTGAACTAATTGAAGTAATAAACGATCCCCAAGAACTAGCCCTAGTAAAATGCACCGCACACACCAATGGAGAAGACTATGTATCAAAAGGAAATGCAGCAGCAGACGCACATGCGAAATATGCTGCATATTTTGGTGAGATATGGAACCCCACCGACTCACAGAGAGGGAGAGGGAGGGGAATAGCGAGGGAGATGTTAATAAGAGAAGGGTACACCCATCTCCCAGTCACACAGATTATGGAGCTACAAGCGGCTGCACCAATGGCCGAAAAAGAAGTATGGGTGAAAAGAGGATGCACAATGTCACCAACTGACGCACTATGGCGCCAGGGTGGCACTGGGAAAGTTGTAATACCGTTGGCACTGTTAAATACCGCCCTGAGCCAATTACATCACCCTGCCCATACAGGCAAGGAAATAATTGCAGCACGAATTAGAGAAGATTGGTTTTGTCCCGAGCTAACCTCTCATGTGTCAAATTTTATCAGCAATTGCCTCACATGTCAACAGTTTACGGCCGGCCATACTTTAAAAGTGATAAGAGGTACAATACCCCGGCCAGAAGGACCTTTTCGGCACCTTCACATTGACTATGTTGATATGATCAACATCTGTCAAGGCAATAGGTATATGATTGTAGTAGTATGCCCATTTTCTAGGTGGATTGAAGCAGGGCCCTGTTCACACCCTGATGCGTTTAGAGCAGCCAAATTCATAGTAAGGGAGGTCTTCCCCAGATGGGGAGTGTGTGAGGTGTTAAGATCAGACAACGGGCCCCATTTCGCAAACGAAATGTTCCAGCATATCACATCCCTGCTGAACATTAAACACAAATTTGCATGTGCATACCACCCACAGGCTAATGGTGTATGTGAACGCCTGAATGGCTTATTGAAGGAGGCAATTGCTAAAATACAACAAACAACAAAGAAAAGTTGGTTGTATTGCCTCCCGTTAGCATTGTTTGAACTTAGAAACAGGCCAGGGTCCGACCACCACCTCACCCCACACGAAGTGGTTACTGGACGCCAAATGCGCCTTCCCCTAACACCAACGTCAAGGGCATTCACCGACCACGAAAGTTCAGCGAATGTATTAGGTGATGAAATGTATCAATATGTGTCTTCTTTGATTACTAGTGTCGTGTTTGTGTCTCAACAGCTCGAGCGCACACGGGGCGGGTCCACCAGCAATCAAGAAAAAGACGAAAGTACGGAATTGGGAAAAGAGAACTCCTGCAAACTTGCCAAAGGTGACCACGTACTACTTCGCAATTTCAATAGAAGGTGGCATGAGAAGAGGTTCACTGGCCCCCATCTGGTAGAGGACGTATCAACAAGAGCAGTAAAACTAAAGGATAAGCGTGCCTGGAACCACCTACATGACGTAAAGATCTACAAACTGCAGACCCGCCCCAGCGCCAACGACAGAGCAATTGGAAGAACAGCAACCACATCCCCTACAGCGGAAGAAAGTTCAACCACAGACAACGACCCAATTGTTCCCTCGGAGACAATAACTGACCAAGAAGGAAGTGATCCCCATACTGCCCACCCCATGATCACTCGCTCAAAGAGTAAAAATACTTCCGCCATTTGAGCACAAACCCCCCCATTGACTGCTAAGTACAGTTGTAACTAAAACTGAAGGACATGCTTGCACTAATACACATGTAAACACGTGAATGTTCTCTTTTTCTCTCGCACATACAGGAACTGCGTAATATTGTATTGTTAAGAAAAGTTAATTAACAAGTTCAGTGTACAGGCGTAGATGGTGCTGCCAGACGATAACTACCCAGAAGAATTGTCACACCAATTTGTATACGAAATAAAGAGGCCAACATACTTAAAAAGGAGAAGGGTACGTGTATACTACACAGCCTTCCTCCTGGCCATAGAATATCACATGCCCCACCTCCACCCATACTTACCAGTCCTAAGAGACCCATCACTTAGAGTAGCGTGGGAGCAGCTCTTCGCCTGGGCACTGAATGACTACTTGATAGGGAGAGCTTAAAGGTAACAAAACTAACATCTAATAACCAGCACTTTTGAGAATTTTCAGGCGGGCAACTATAACGTCGCAAGAATAAGCTGCCAGGACCGCAGCAAGGTAAGAGCAATATGCCGGTGAAATTAGCATATGTAATAAAAATAATAGGGATTTTTATGATCACCGGGTTCTTGGCTGCTTCTGTCTGGCAGTACAGCTATGCTATTGATTTTATTGCTGCACCCAACCTTAATATACCCCCGTCCCCTGCTGCAACAGGTGTTACGTCAGGTGGTAATAGTAATTTTGCACCCAAGCAAAATAGAGTTAAACGCAGCACATACTCAGACAATAAAGGTATTGATAATTATGTACAAGATTCAGCACACGTCACAAACAACATATGGTACCAACACATGACCCGCATTGGTAAGCAGACAACTGAGGATAGCTGTTACGTTTGCTCATTAATACCATACGCCATGAGCGCTTCACGAACATTTGTTGCCACAGAAATAGATGAAAAAACAGCACAGTGCGTAATATATTTGGCCCTGTTCCAAACAAAAGGAAGATTTCAAGGAACAGTAGTGCACATGACATGGAAAACACGAGACTCATACCCATATGAAAACAACTTCCTCAAGACCTATTTAAGTTATCACAAGACCAGTTTACATGCTGAAGCATTCAGGTACATAACAAGTGGCCCTGCAAAAGGAGAAACAAAGAAGGTAACACTGCAGTACCTACCATGTGATTGGTACGCCACTGAAGTTCCGGGTAAACAAGGATGCTGGGAAAGGCCGCTACTGACGATAACAGGAAAGGTGTTCCTGGGCAACAGCTGGGAGATAGGAGTGATTGGCAGCAACATGGTAACAAAAGAAACTATCTCAACTATCGAGACACACAATCATCGATGTTGGACGACGTGGATCAAGTATGTACCAATGCTCACATGGGTAGAAGAAGATGAAGACCCGATAACTATACTACCATTGACTGCACCCAAAGTATGCTACCAGCATAAAGGAGAGGTGGACGTAGGATATAACACCAATTGTGCAAACGTGATGGAGTTACCTGAGGGGGGAGCGGGAACAGCAGTAATAATGGACCATTATTGGGCCTGTGGGGAAAAGGCATATCATACATTGCCTCCCCTGTGGAATGGTGTGTGCACAATGGTACACGTCAATGTACCATCACTAGTGGTACCTAAGAAGCATGTCGATGTGGCGAAATTTCCTAAAATGGATGAAGGGGATAAGAGAAGAAAGAGATCTGCACCACTCCAAAAGGAGCAAGGAAACAGGACCAACAGCAATGATACTGTCCTAAACAGGAGAAAAAGACAAGGAGAGCCATTGACAGGAAATTACCTGTGGGGAAGATCGGAAACGGAACTAACATCAATACCGCCAGAACATAGACTATTCAGTAGAGCAGCAATGTTCTTCTCCTCAATAATACATCCGGGACTGCAGGCATACGCAAACGCAAAATGGCTCCAAATAACAAGGTGGGAACTAATGATGACCATCAATTCAACAGTAAATGGGTTCAACGCAATTAAAGAGGAGCTGCGAGCTGTAAGGATGGTTGCACTCCAGAACAGATATGTATTGGACCTCCTCACAGCAATGGAAGGAGGAGTTTGTGCAAAGATAGGACAATCTTGCTGCACGTTCATACCTGCCAACGATGCTGACAATGGTACGCTGACAGAAGCAGTTTCACAATTGGCCCAGATGCACTCCAAAATGATGGACGAAAGTAACGGTGTGAACAAGGATAAGAGCTGGTTTTCACTATTATGGTCATGGATGCCATCTTGGCTGTCAGATGGACTGAAAATAATAGTGGGATGTGCTATTTTGGCTGGAGCTGCCCTGATAATAATTAGGTTTTGGAAGGCCCGGAAGGCACGCACGACTGACGAGTTGCTGGAAATGGTGGGAATGCACCCCTTGATGCCAGCAGATGATGGTCAGCATACAGGGGTGATAATACAAGAGAGGGAGAAGCTGCGCACACAAATCATCGCCAACCATCTAGATCCACCATCAGTGAAGATCGAGAACCCAAGGAACCCCAGGAGCTACATAGGAAGATGGGTATACTGTACTCCTGGAAGAACATGTGAATACATGTATTGGTCGTTTGAAGATCATGTAAACCATTATGGACATCTCGGAGGGATAACTAAGATATGGAGGGTAAGAGGAGATAACGAGAAGGATATGTTTGTGGTCGACAAGTCGACCAGAGGGGGGACTGAAGTGGGAGAATGGAAGACCAGGCTCCCGTCCTTCACCTCTCGCGCTTGGCCTAGAGGGTCACGGCCCAGACACCCGCCGCGAGAAGAGTTCGTCCAGTTACCAGACGACCAGGTACCATGGTACAGGAACATACGGATGTGTCCACCTGCCTGCCCAGCAGCCCGCACTGGCCGTGCCGACACCTGCGGCCCGGATCAGCTAGACTAAAAACCACACGTCGTTAGAGATGCCATGACGACCTAGACAACGGGAAGCACATCTGTATAAATATACACACTTAACATTCCCACACCAATCTACACGAAGAATATACTCAGTGCTCTGACGTAGGCGACAGGCATATTCACGGACATGCATCTTTATTATTTTTACATAGGCTTTCAGAGTACAGAAACGCAAGACGCATCATGAACTCATCTATAACGCTTGCTCATGCTTCCCTTGAAACCCGTTACCACCGTGAGAGGTATAATGGAAACACGATATTGGTCATGGAAATATATGCCACTATAATCTAAAGCACCCATGCACGAAATGGATCACTTATGCACCAGGCCCAAGTAGGCCTCAAGCAAGAGTTCCGTGGACATTAACAAAGCAAAAGTCAGGTTGCTGATCCTGCAGAATGAGCCTGGTGGAGCACCCAGCCAAGGTCGCAATGTTGCAAACCCACATCCAAGACCAAATCATCAAAGGCACGATGTTGCAACCTCGCACTCCGCGTACCAACGTTAGAATCATATCTACAAATTAAACCAGACACACAGTGGAAAAACAATATTAATTGTGCAGAATTCTGCCTCAAACACGGTCCCGCCTCACGTGACCAAGCCGAACCTGACGAGATGCCAAAACCCAGGAGAGACAGGGCGTCTGGGTCCCGCACTACGAGACACAGGCCGGGACACTTGAAAGGCTCAATGGACACCTGCTACAGTGGGAACGGTCAGCTCCCACCTATGAATAAATCCTCACATTGTCTGCATGTACCCATATTGAAACATTGTTGCAAACACGGGTACACCGAGAGCTGGGAACAACGGTGGTCCCAGGCTGGGGAGCTCACGGATGCACCAATCAGAGCATGGGGCTCTTATCTCAGACGTCAGTAACATTAGCCAATCCTCAGGGGTCTTCATGTAACAATTCTTATGTATCTAATTGAAGGGACAACCCAGATATACCACCTGACTACACCTTGACCACTAATATCATTCTCTATATGTGTACTATACTAACCCTACCACTCGAGCAACCAATTAAGAGTGGCGGTAGGTTTTTGTTAACTTTTTGAAGTGACGCAAGTAGCGCGTCATATTACAGTAAAAAGGGCCTGCGAGCCCCACGATCGTGTGTGTGTCAGGACGAACGCGTACGCTCCTTGACCCATCCCTGCCGTTTGCATAATAAACAGCAGAAGTTGCCTTGCTCCTTGTGTGTGCCTCATACTCTGTCTCGATCCGAGATATACACGGGAGGAGTTGGGGCCTCCCTGCCCGGAGGTCTGCGGGCGGCCCGGCCGACCCCGGCAGAATTTCCCCCCGACACTAGGATTGCTTCCTGTGTCTCTTTTAACCACCTCACTTCATTTGTTGATCCATGGATAGTACTGTTTGTACGTCTTTGTAAATTTGATCTTTTCTTTCTATCGCTCTCATTTAGACTGGACTCTGAAGAGGATGAAGAAGTGTCTTCTGATGTCATGGTTTCTATTGGGCCTTTTTTTGTGTGTGGTAAGAAGAATATCATATCATATCATAACCTTTTCCATTGCTCTTTAGTCATGGAGCTAAGAAACTCTATCTCATTTAGCTCCCATTTCTCCATTAAAGCGATCTCCTTCGAGAACTATTGGTACTTCACTTGTACATGGGAGCTCGCCATCTCCTTATAGGCATTCTCTATATCTGGATGTGTTGCAGGATCGAGCTGTACTTTAAGGAAATCTGCAGGGAGCAAATATGTGCCCGCAACCCTGGACTAGGGACCCCAAACTCCCTTTGTGGTACCTCCTCTGGTGTTGCTATTGATAACCCTACTAGCTTCCTGTTCTGAATAGTATCCAGTCGTGTGCAGGGCAAAAGTCCCCACAGCTCACTTCCATAAAATATCGCCATATGAGTTTTAAGCTTTAAAACAGAGAGGCATTTATCCAGTCTGTTCCCCCATAAAGATAATACAATCGTAAAATACCCTTAAAACATGTTTCCTTCTGCGTAGTCACCAGCCGTATATGAGTATTCCAATAGATGGAGGAATGAAATGGATGAGGCTGGGTTCCAACAGTAAATAGGCTCAGTCAAAAAGTAAGAGTGTGGTGTGAAGTATTGTTGATAGTCCTAATTAAGAGATGCCTTTCTCGGAAAAAAAGGGAGGTCCAAATGGGAAACAACATGACATCTCGGTCAGACACCCTTCTAGTTGGGCTGCAAACAAAAAGCTCAGTGCTACTTATTAATCATCTTGTGCAGTTGGAAAAAAACGTTCTCTGCCTGTTCCTCCCACCACACAATCCTTGTGCAGCCTTGTGGTGGGCCATGGGAGAATATTCCACCCCTTAGTAAAGAGGAGATTTATCTCCTCACTATTGGCAAGTGAGTATCTCAAAACTCCTCCGTCCATCGCAGGCAGGCTTTGGCAGGCTATCTTTTTGCATTTCACAACCTCTCTCCTGACAGACACGCTGGAACAGTTTCAGAGTAGGTTTTTAGATGCCAAAACAATTTCTTTTTTTATTGTATACGGTTAAAATAAACCTTCACAATTCATCACATTGAGTGCAAGGCGATAATACATGCAAACAAGAAATACAATAAAAGCGGATATAAAGTCAAGTTAAGCACAAAATAAAACGAGTTGCAAAGCATTAATATACCCGTAATTATAGTATAACATGCATTTCTTTTACAAAAGCAAATATATAACAATCCTAAAATTGAATTGAAGAGATTTTTTTTAAATCAATTACTGCGTGATCATCTCTTATTTCATCACTTCCAAGCAGATTTTTCTGCATACGAGACATTTAATCACCAATTACACTTGTCTTCTTTGTCTCACCCTGCTTGAGCTCCAATATCCTTAAACTAGGGCAACTTCAGAGAATTAAGAAATCCAGCTACATCAATTCCCACTGCTGTCTACTCTGGGATTAAACAACTTATCCATAAGTTCTCAATGTCTGCCCACTCTATTAGTAGAACAATTGCCTACAGACATTCTAAAGAGTGCCCTCAACCATGTGGGCAACATAGTCTTTGGGCATTTGATCTGGAGGCACAGGTGAGTTTGGGCCTACTGAAGAGGCTCCAGGGCCTTTGGTTTTTGCAAATTTGGTCAGTGGTTTGGGCCCTATGGCCCTGCCTGCAGTCCCCGTTCCCCTCTCCCTCTCCGCTTCCCTTCCTCCCTCCTCCCGCCTTCCAGCCTGCCCCGACCCTGATAGGCTGCTAAGTTGTGCCATACCCAGGCTACCATCAAGACTGCTCCCTGCTCGCTGCATTTATCTGGAGGCGCAGGTCAGTCTTGGCCTACGAAAGAGGCTCCAGAGCCTTTGTTTTTTGCCAATTTGGTCTGTGGTTTGGGCCCCTGGCTCTGCCTGCAGTGCCATTCCCCTCTCCCTCTCTGCTTCCCTTCCTCCCTCCTCCCACCTCCCATCCCGCACCCCGACCCTGATAGGCTGATAAGCTGTGCCATCCCCAGGCTACCATCGAGCCTACTCCCTGCTCGCCGCATTTATCTGGAGTTGCAGGTGAGTAAGGGCCTACAAAAGAGGCTCCACGGCCTCTGTATTTTTGAAAATTTGGTGCGTGGTTTTGGCCCCCTGGACCTGCCTGCCGTCCCCATGCCCCTCTCCACTCTGCTTCGCTTCCTCCCTCCTCCCGCCTCGCAGCCCGCCCCCCAGGCCCTGCGTGCTTCCTCACATCCCTGCCTCCTTCTCCTGCTGGTCTCCTCCCTCTGCCCGCCTCCCATCCATCCCTCCACCCGTGATTGGTTAATCCACTGGCCTAACAAGCCCTCCCAGGGCAACCCTCTGCCCGTCCCAGCCCTTGCGGCTAACGGCCCTAAGGCAAGAGGCGGCTCCAACAGAGGCGGCTCCAGAAAGTGTCAGCAGGTGTCTGCAGGGGAAGCCAGTGAAGCCAACAACCAGCCGTCAACCAGCAGCAACCACAATAGTAAGTGTGGTAGGGTGAGAGTAGAGCATTTACTCTATGCCGGAAAACCCTGCCACTCAACTTTACGTACGTCATAACTGTGAATGTAAGCAATGCCACACCAATTTATAATTGTGAACATTAGCCTGCATCAGATCTAGATAGAATTGCGATGTTCCATCTAAGGATTGTGATCATTAAGTACTCCAACATTTAGAGAGAGTTATGAACCTTAGCCTGCGCCAATCCCAGAAGGATTATGATTGTTAGCAATGCCACACTTAGTTAGAATTATGAACTTTGGCCTGCGCCACACAGCCTTTACCATCGAGCACCAGATGAGTGGGAAATGCAGCCCGAGACTCTCCAGGGCTTGGTTGGGCATTTTGTTAGGCCCTGCATGTCTCACACTTAGATGGAATTGTGCATGTTAGCATTTCCCACACTTGGATAACATTGTGAATGGTAGCATGTCCCACACTTAGATGGAATTGTGAATTGTAGCATATCCCACACTTGGAGATGAAATCTTGAACATTGGCCTCAGTCGCATCTAGATGGAATGCAATTGTCAGCATGCCCCACACTTAGGTGGAATTGTGAATGGTAGCATGTGCCACAATTAGATGGAATTGTGAATAGTAGCATGTGCCACACTTAGAGATGAAATCGCGACCATTAGCCTGTGTCACATCTAGATAGAATATGCATGTTAGCATGTGCCACACTTAGAGATGAAATCATGAACATTGGCCTGAGTCGCATCTAGCTAGAAATGAAATCGTCAACATGTCACACACTTAGACGGAATTGTGAATGGTAACATGTACCACACTTGGATGGAGTCATGACCATTGGCCTGTATCGCATCTAGAGAGAATTGTGCATTTTAGCACGTGCCACACTTGGATTGAATTGTGAATGGTAGCGTGTCCTACACTTGGATAGAATTGTGAATGTTAGCATGTGCCACACTTAGATAGAATTATGAATGGTAAACATGTCCCTCACTTAGATAGAATTGTAAATGTAAACATGTGCCACACTTGGATAGAATTGTGAATGCTAGCATGTCCCACACTTAGATGTAATTGCGAATGGTGGCATGTGCCTCACTTAGATGAAATCATGAACATTAGCCTGAGTCACATCTAGCTAGAACGCAATTACCAGCATGTCCCAAACTTAGATGGAATTGTGAATGGTGGCACATGCCGCACTTGGATGGAATTGTGAACACTTGCATATGAAGTCGTGAACATTGGCCTGAGTCGCATCTAGATAGAAATACAATCGTCAACCTGTCCCACACTTGTGCATGTTGGAGTGTCCCATGGATAGAATTGAGAATGGTGGCATGTCCCACACTTGGATGGAATCGTGACCACTGGCCTGCGTCGCATCTAGATGGAGATGTGCATGTTGGCATGTCCCAGCATGTCCCACACCTGATGGAATTGTGGATGGAAGCATGTGCCACACTTGGATGAATTCGTGAACATTGCCTTGAGTCGTATCTAGATAGAAATGTGATTGTTGGCATGTCCCGCACCTGGATGGAGTTGTGAGTGCTGGCATGTCCCACACTTGGATAGAATTGTGAATGTTTGCATGTGCCACACTTAGATGAAGTCATGAGCTTTGGCCCGAGTCGCATCTGGATAGAAGTGTGAATGCTAGCATGTCCCAGCATGTCCCTCAGCTGGACGGAGTTGTGAGTGTCGGCATGTCCCACACTTGGATGAAGTTGTGAATGGCAGCATCTAGTGCCACACCTGGATGGAATCGTGAACATTGGCCTGGGTCACATCTAGATAGAACGCAATTACCAGCATGTCCCACACTTAGATGGAATTGTGAATGGTGGCACGTGCCGCACTTGGATGGAATTGTGAACACTTGCAGATGAAGTCGTGAACATTGGCATGAGTCGCATCTAGATAGAAATACAATCGTCAACCTGTCCCACTCTTAGATAGAATTGTGCATGTTGGAGTGTCCCACGGATAGAATTGTGAATGGTGGCATATCCCACACTTAGATGGAATTGTGAATGGTAGCGTGTGCCACACTTGGATGGATTTGTGACCATTGGCCTGCGTCGCATCTAGATGGAGTTGTGCATGTTGGCATGTCCCAGCATGTCCCACACCTGATGGAATTGTGGATGGAAGCATGTGCCACACTTGGATGAATTTGTGAACATTGCCTTGAGTTGTATCTAGATAGAAATGTGATTGTTGGCATGTCCCGCACCTGGATGGAGTTGTGAGTGCCAGCATGTCCCGCACTTGGATAGAATTGTGAATGTTTGCATGTGTCACACTTAGTTGGAGTCATGAGCATTGGCCTGAGTCGCATCTGGATAGAAGTGTGAATTCTAGCATGTCTCAGCATGTCCCTCACCTGGACGGAGTTGTGAGTGTCGGCATGTCCCACACCTGGATGGAGTCGTGAACGTTGGCCTGGGTCACATCTAGATAGAAAGGCAAATGTAAGCATGTCTCTCACTTGGATGGACCTGTGGACGGAAGCATGTGCCTCACTTGGATGAGGTCGCGAACATCGGCCCGAGTCGCAGCTGGATAGAGGTGCGAATGTTGACATGTCCCACACTTGGGTGGAGTTGTGAACTTTGGAGTGAATCGCATCTGGATATAAATGCAAATGTAATTATTAGCATGCCCCACACATGTGCCCCTGTGTACCCTGCTTTCCTTTTCCCCCTTGCTGTTGCTATATATCAGTATGCCCCCCTCCGGTCGATGTAAGCCCAGCCCCCTGTCACTATGTGTCTGTGTGTCGCTGTGTTCCCTGCCATCCTGTTCACGTGCCTGGTCTTGGGTGCTGTAAAGATAACCATCATATCACATCAATACGCTTACTCTCTACTATACACCATCACACAACTAGAACACAGCTATACCCCTGAGAAATTCAGCCTAGCTGTTCACATACGAATACTACCCCATGATCACCTTATCACCCTAGTAAAACGCAGCTAGCCGATGACCTTCCGGCCCAGTTGCTCACATAAGCATCCATCAGACCTAACGCAGCCAGAACCCAGTCTGGGTGTCCACCCACCAGACTGCACACATCCAACTGATTTCTTCATCACCACAAGCTAAAATGCAGCTACCATCCTGCAATTATATCAGCTGCACACATATCTTGTGCACCCACGCACCCTACAATGCTATCTCTCTCTACTGGCCAGAACTGCGGTTCCCGAGGGCATTCAGCCTACCAGCGCTCTGAGATCATACCAATGATATATAGAGTGCTAAACAAATGCCAAGTTACATAACATAACATAACATATGTGTAGACATAGGCGTGGGGAAAGACATAAGGGGCTAAGCATACGTCAGGCTACTCGTTTCCTGCAGGAAGAGCAGAATAAGGCGCTTGAACTTGCCTTTGAGAGGCCTTTTCTACTCCTCCACATATGATCAATTGACTAACAGAAAACTGAACACTCAAACCATCAAGACTCTGGTCTCTATACAAAAACATCTGGCTAAAATATTAGATTGTGTAGCCTCTGAGAAGTTAGACAGGTCTTGTGTTTTTTAGGCTGCAAGAGGTTCCAAAACAGATGAATCAGTCAAAACTGTTCTTTAAATGAGTGGTGCAGAAAGGCCCAAAAGACTTCCTCATCTTACTTTGGACCGTTCCCTTCCTCACAGTGCAAAAACTAGGTATGTCCTTCGAGCATTTGAGGCTAACTCAATCCCTGAATGAGTGTGTCTTGGTCTTCAACTAGGGGTAAGGAAATGCATTGCTTAAGAGCCTGGGCTCTCTCTGTGAAGGCAATACTCTCTGAATTCCTACACTGTCTCCACACCTTCCCTCTGCCCCACCAACATCAGAAGATTAAATAACTGCTTCTGGTAGATTTGTTCAAACTTCTCCAGTCACGGGACATTAAGTTATGCCCCCATAATAGAGATGCAAAGGCTTCTTGCCCAGAAGTGTATGGTGAGGCAGAAGCACCAGAGTGATCTCCTGATCATGCTCGACCTTTCCCCAATCCACATATCCCTCCCAAAGCAGAACTACTAGTTGATCACCAAAATTCAAATCTGCTGATTCCTTATAAAGTGGAACTGCACATCTGGTTTTATGCCATGAATGTCAAGGATGCCAAACTCCCTATTCCTATTATTCCTCCATACCTCAGGTAGGGAGGCTAAGGATCAGCACTAAGTCCTGTCCTTTAGACTCAGTATGGTGGATGTCTTTGTGGTCTTCCTTATATTGAATGTATTCATTCTGGTTTCTTTTCCGCTGTCCTAAATGTGCTCCTGCAGGCACTGCAGTCACCAGGCTGCTCTACCAATACGAGGAAATCATCTGTCTGCCCCTCTCAATGTCTATGCTCCATTGAGTACCTCTGGGACCCAGCCCTGGGGGAAGCTGTTTCCCACCCCAGAGAAGTCCACGCCCTCAGAGAGTGTGTTCTTCAGTTCTAGACTCAGATAAGATTGCCGATAATCTTCTTTCACAGAATCCTTTGGCTAATTCCTTTCTCAAAGTGTGTGGGTCTACAGTAACTTATCAAGATAAGGGAATCAGTGCTACACCTCGTGAAGTCCTGGGACCAAGGGCAACAGCCCCAATCCATCCTGCTACCTATCCCAGAGGAAGTCTTCTTAGACCTCCAATGGTGGATTCTTGATGACTAGTGGGTTCTTGAGGGGCTCCTCTGTGTTTCTTCTGGGGATGATCATCAGAGTATGGCTGGGGTGCTATGTTGAGCAGTATGAGAGTGTGCAACTTATTATCTGGTGAGGACACCCCACCTCAACATGCTGGAATTGAAAACAATATTTCTAGCAACTGTTCCTTTCACAAATTTGATAGACCTCATTTACACTGACAAAAACACTTTAATGTTTTACATCAACATGCAGGAGTGAACCAGGTCTCTTCCTTTGTGTCTCCTGGTATTGGAGTTGTGGAAATGGCCTATCAGCTCATACGAAACCTAACAGCAACCCATGTGGGTGTCTTGAACACCAGGCAGACATGATCATCCCACTTACTAATTCGCTGAACAAACGGGCACTGAGTGGGTGTTGCACAAATGATTTTACTTATGTGGCTTCTCTCACATTGCCCTATATAAAGAGTTTGAATGGGAGTTCTGTCTGCACAGCTTGCGGATAGCCCAAGGAACAGCTTTTTTATAGGATGTGTTCCATGTCCTATGGGATGATCTAACTCTCTATGCATTTCTCTCTCTCTCTCTTTCTCTCTCTTTCTCCCTCTCTCTTCTTTACAGAGTAATCTCCAAACTCCAAATGATTACCAACTGTGCTCTATTTCCAGTGGCCCTTACTGGTGGAACTTGTTCTAGTTCCTAGAGCTCCTCTGCCTGTTGCAGCTTCCTCCCACACACCTTCTCTACAGGGAGGACTACTTGATTCGGCACAGTAGACAATGTTGCATCCCAACGCTCAATCACTAAGCACATTTGGGTTACTTAATGAAGATCTGAGGGTCTTTCACTTGTTCCTATCTCATTGTTTAATTAAGCGTTACCCACCCGTTCCAAGGGCTGGAACGGGCAGTAACTTCCTGGGGCCCGAGTTAAAGGCCTGAGCATTAACGAGGGCCCCAGGACGTTACCACCCGTTCCAGCCCTTGGAATGGGTGGTTCATGGTATTAGCACCCGTTTCATGAGCTGGGATGGGGCTAGTTTAAAGCATTTTCTTTCTGTGAATGGATTGCGTCGTGGCATCCCATTCATGGAAAGAAAATACTATACAAACAATGCCGCCAAGGAAAAGGAAGGCAGGCTTCGTACAGAGCCCCTCTTCCATGTCCTTGGCAGCCAAACGTGGTACAGCGAAAGGAGCGGCAGCAGCAGCTGAGGCGACAGCCATTGCAATGAGGTAAGTGGGGAGGGGCGATTGAAAAAAAAGGTAATAGGGGGTGGGGGAAGATGGCGGGTGGCGGACCGGCCATCAGGCGGCTTGGAACACAGGCTATAATGGCAGTTTCATCCTGCGTTCCTTGCCTCCTGATTGATTGGCTCCCCTCTCCCCCCTGCAGGGTGCTAATAGTAATTATCATGCCTGCAAGGATTCAACGCAAACACAGTACCAGGGTAAATTGGCCAGACACTGTTAAGGGTCCCTGGAGAAGGGAGTGAAAACATTGGAAGCCCCTCTTGAGCAGTGTCTTTCTTTAATATCCAGTCCCCCCAGATCTGGCATGCAAAATGAATCCTTCCTACCTCTTGGCAAGTGGGGCCAGAAGGAATTGCGGTTAGGAATCTTTCTATTTGACCAGTGCAGTGGTCAAGAGGCATTTGACAGCATGCTTCATCTCCTGACTTCTGCTAAAATGCCTGCACCCCTTGTGGCATTTGAACATTTCTTGTTTGACTTATCTCACAATCCGTTTAAGCTCACAGCTTCATTCGAGTGTAAGTGGGTCTAGAGGACTACTGAGTTTCTGTTGGATTATAGAGTCTTGCTACTAAGGGACCCATCATAAGATTAACCAAAGACAAGGTGGTTCACACAGCCAAAGTTGTATTACATTATAATATCACGTCACAAATCCACAAAAACATAGACATCTGTCTGCCTGTCTTTTTCAATATGTATTCTGTTAAGGATTTCAATCAGATGATACACTCTGCTCCCGGCCTAGTGTACAGCGCAATAGAAAAACTTATTTGATATATGGATTCAATTATTTGAAAGAGGTACCACTCGTATCACACCCATTACTTAAAAATACCCCAGGCCACGCTGGACCAGGAATCAGGCTGGTTTGTAAAAGGTATTATTTATTTAGTTATTAAAGATCAAAATCACAATATATATATATATTAATAGGTAAACAAAAATCACCAACGGGGAGACTGAACACAGAATGATATCTTTAATACACTAGGACTAGGCAATGAGCAAAACAAATGCAGCACCGAAAATAATACGTTTGTGTTGGTTTCAGATCAGATAGCACAATGGTTAGAAATTCCCCCTGCAACACCCCTCAACTCACCAATAAGCAAATTTAAATAAATGTGAGGAGAAAGCAGGTATTCAGAAATAGTACAGATCACAGTGTCTCACTTCTCCCTTCCCCCCTTACACAGAAAGAGAAAAACAAAGTGGGCTTTTCAACTGTCAGGATGACTTTTAAAGTGGCTGAGCAAGAACTGTAAATGTGTGGAAAAATGCTTAAATTGTTGTAAATTCCTATGGGAGCCGCTTTGAACAGTTGCACACAAGCATAAGAAATGATTTAGTGAGCAGAAAACATTTGCAATCTTAAAATCCAAGTCGGAAGTAGTTTAAATCTATTTTAAACGTGTACAATTTCTCAGGATTTAAAAATCGCGGCAAACTTTTCCATGCACAGTATTCGCGATAACGGGAGAACCGCACTGTTTTGAAATGCGGTTTTGGGTTTTATGGATCTATCACAAAAACGGAGGGTGTTATAGTGGTTTTAGTAAAGGTCGTTTTTTTCGAGATAGGCGCGAGAATGGAAAGAGGCTTTAGTTTTAAAATCAGAAAAATATTGACTATGGACTAGAGCATCCCAGCTAAGCCACCAGGACGGCACAACGGAAGAGTCAGGAGTGATTCGCGACTCAGTCCTGGTTCCTCGCTGTCCACCTTGGAGCGCTAGGCTGGTCACTTAAATGAAATTAATAGATCAAAGTTGACAAAATGACTAGGAAAAGGATGCTTTTACAGATAGACAGAATAAGATTTCACTATGGATTTAACAATATCACTGATTATGGAAGCAAGGATATTTCAGAGGTTAGGAGGGGATAAGATAATGTACGGGAATCAACAGTTTCTAGCTTCCTGTTAATACTCACAAAACAAATGGATTTAAGATTTTGGACCGTCTGGATTCTGGACCATGGAATCGGATCTATCAGGGACTGACAGCTGGGCACATCGGACTGGACAGGGTCAGCAAGGCGCTCTGGTCACAGCACGGAACAGCACAGCACAAGGTCTGTCCTTCTTGGTTCTGAGGATATTTCAATTCAGCAGGCAAGCATTAACAGCATGCCCGGCTGTATTATGATGCTTCCCCGAGGCTTTTGGGGTTCTGTTCTAGAATTTGAGGCCTAGCTGAGAATGGTTCAGCTCTGCAATAGGCCTTTGCTTTGCCAAGTTTCTGGAGTCTGGAACAAGGAAGATGTAGATTTCAGCAGCAGGGCACTCCACCAGCATCAGGAGAGTGAGTGGATCTGTCTGTCCCTATGTGTTGTCAACTGTCTCTATTTATACAATCTAATTGACATCACAAAGGGGGTGTCTGGGCCGGCTTAGCTAAGCTTGCCCCTGTGAGCTGGGATTAGACCCCACTTCATCTTCGCCTTGCAATTGGAGTGATTGGGTGATGTCAGGTTTTATGATTTGCTTTACAATCCTCAGAGACCTCCCTTTAGCCATTGGTCTCCCAATCTGATTTTATATTAAACACACATTTCTACATGAGTCCCTTTTATACAAATTACACACAAGGATGCCATATTTTACATAGCAGCTATTCCCCAAAACCCCACAGTGGTGGGATCTTGTCTCCGCTTTCTACAGAATGTTGCCCTTTTCGCTATGAACACACTTTCCAATTTTTGTGAAAATGTCCACATATATGCGTAATTAACATGGGGACATGTGTGTCAATTTTCACAATTCTAACAGGAATACATTTCGCATAAAACCACATATCTTGCCATTCCTGCCCAGAACATGTCACACAGTTCTGCCGCCTCTTCACACGTGGAGCCAGAAATTAAATTAACAACTCTGTCATTTTTATATTTTTCACCATTTTAAATAGCAAGTTATAAGTCTTTTAAAATGTGTTCTTTGTTCATGTTTAGCAACAGATGGTCACTTGGCTCTGCCTCTTTTTGTCTACCTGCAGTCCAAGGCATCCCCCTCCTTGCTTGCTCCTTCCAGAGGCCATCTACGACCCCTTTTCACACTTCCAATTTCCTGGGCTGCACTTTGTCATTGTTCCTTTGCTCTCTGTAGACCAGATTCCGTCCCATCCTGCAATTAACACCTCCCCGTGAGTTTCTGCTGAGGGGAAGGCCCTCCTTCTGGAGAAAAAAAAACTGCTTTTCCAGTTCTTTGCAGCTTCAGCCAAGCTAATTCACTTTTAAACTTAGCAAAAACCACATCTGTTGCATCACATACAAATACATTTCTTTCTTGGCCTTAAAATCTGTGTAATCAAAAACACAACTAAAATTTGTATTCCTGGCATCAATCCTGTTTATGTTTGCTAATTCAGCCGACTTTTGTTAGTTTTCAGACTTTGTATGTTTCACAATGTTTCATTTGATACATGGATTTTAGCACCAGGCAAGATTGTGAATATTGAAAAGTGTTGTGTTATAGGCATTTTGGAGTTTTTGGCAACAAAGCAAATGTCATTTGTAGGCACATTTTTGGGTTTTATTTGCAAAGTGCTGCTTTTCTCTCTGCCCGCTGTTTGCTGGTCATGAAACCCACTGGCACATTTCTGCAGGGTGTGCTCTATTTCCCCTGCACATGCACCATGTGCGGCAGGTTGTGCATCCCTCTTTTTGTGTGCTGAAGCACACGGTTCTGGGACGTTTTTGTAGGTTTTTGGCGCGCTCAAGGGTTTTGCCGCCATTGTTGCTGTTTCTTTCCCCATAACTGGCAAGAGATTCTGCATAGCACAGCAGAGTGGGTCAATACATCCCACAATTCAGAAGACTGAAATCGCCTCGTAATCTAGATATGCATGGAGACCTCACGCTCTATCTGCACCGCGCCAACGGGTTGCCTTCTACAAACCATCTTTTGTTGTCTCTCATAGGGCTCGCATGAAGACAAGCAGACCACTCAAACAGGAATTTATTGGTGGATTGCTGGCATTTTCAAAATATCGCTAACTTCAGAAGTTGGCACAAAGGGCCTCCAAGCTTTTGGTTTGCACTAAGGGGGCTTTAATAACATTTCAGAGAGGTGTGCCTTTTGGAACCACTTCCACAGCAGCTATGTGGGCTTCCCTACATGCATTTCTTTGCAACCTTTACTCAATGGATTCTGGCTCCAAGGCAGGCTAGCTGTTCTGAACTACATGACTGGGCGAGTTCCTTATGTATTAATCTAAAAAGAGTTGCAAATGCTTGGGTAGGGCATTTTACAATAAGAATGGAGGAAAGTTGACATACTCACTGCAATCAGCATACCCATTTCCTTTTTCATTTTGACTATTCAATGGCAGTTAAGTACAATCAATAAGATTCATATTTTGCACGGGCGTGCACCTGGGAGTTAGAAGAAATGTGAGGAGCAACACATAGTTTGTGGGTGTTTTGTTATAAACCCACCCATTTCATGCCCATGGCCATGCTAATCCCTATGGTCATCTCCACCCACTACCTACCATTCGCTGCCCAAAATATATCACACTGGAATCTCTATCAAGCAGTAACATCAAACTCTGGCCTGTCAGAATTATGTTTACGCGGCCTGCTGAGGGAGTATGACCTCACTTCAGCAGTCTTAGCCAAGTGTGCCTTCATCCACTTGGTTTATGCCTGTTTGTGGTTAAAAACAACTTCTGACAAAGCCAAAAGTATGTAATAGGAATTTGCCTGCCACTGCTGCCATATGCCCAGGTAATCACACCATTCCTCAGCTTTTGCACTCTTATGGCCATGTGGCACCATTATGGCACTGCCTGGTTAAAGCCTATCGTATTCTTACACAAAAGACAACATTATGATATGGCATTTATGACGTGCGTATACACAAGTGTTTCAGCTTTGCCAATGCTTGTATTTTTGTATTTATTTTTTAAAGATGTTAGCATTTCAACCGGAAGTGTTGTGCAGAGAAGCAGACAGTGGCAGAAAGTGGAAAACAAGTGAAAGGTGGGGAGTCCCACCGTAAACTTCTTGTCTACATGTTACTGAAGCAACTGGGAACTGTCCACAAGCGCAGCAAGCTCTTAAAGAGGGGCTGAAGTTTAATTTTCAGAATCCTTTGTCCACTTTTTAAGCAAAAACATGTCTGTCCTTCATAGACAAATAACGTCTGCTTAAAAATATTCGGAGAATATAACACTTGGATGACCCCCTTGCCTGGCAACCAGCTATGCCCTGTTTCCTGCCATGTGTTTGGTGGGAATATTCTACAAATAGCCTGCAACCTTTCTTGCAGTGATGTTGATAATGTGTGTCATTGGCGCAGCGAACGATATAGATGACATATTATATTTTCAAACAATCAGGCCATTCAGAGTCCCTCTCGCTCTTCAAAAGGCGCTTTGTTCGACGACCAGTGTTGGAGCCAGCCCAGGTCACGTTCCCGGTCATTGGCACACACTGCCCTGTTCCTGGCGAACATTAATAGAGCGGGCGCTTCCTGTGGCGCAGACAGATATCCCTCCCATAATTGCCTGGCATAGTCTCTGTCAGTCAGCCAGTACCTTCCTTTCAAAAACAAGAATATACATTGACATGACTCTGAGAAGGATTTCAAAAACCTCAATTTGGGCAAGAGAACAAAATGAGGGCGTGTTTATGTGCAGTCATTATTAGTGCACTCTTCATGAAAAACCCTGACGATATTTGAAATACTTGCTGTTTTGACGGTTTGTAGGGACTATGAGCAGTGGTCGAAGTGCACGAAAAGAAGTAGTGGAACTATGTTGCCTGCTGGCCTGCCCTCGCTCCCCACAAACCCCATCACCACGCCCCCTCCCACACACAATAAACATACCCAGACACTTGCACCTGCTGTTTAAGGGAACGTTCAGTGCAGTGCACTGAAAGTGCAAGTTTTAACTTCTTCCAACACTTTTATTTTAAAACGAAACCATTCCGGAACGGTTTCTTTTTAAAATAAAAGTATAGGAGCTGTAAAAGGTAATTTAAAAAAGTAGATGTGCACCGCTCACGACCGCTCCCGCTCACTCTGACCACTGGCCTCCAGGCAATGACTTGGGCGATTAGTAATTTAGATTTCGGGGGGCAATGGTGTTGCGGAGAGTTTGGAGTTACAAAGCTGAAAAAGCTGTCATTTATTGCAACATGAAAATGTCCACTCTTTCAATCCTGTGTCGCGTTGAAGGTATGAAATGAGGAGAGTCTATGGGCCTCATTACACGTTAGGCGGTAAGGGTTTACCGGTACCGGTAAGGGCACCGGTACCGGTAAACCCTTACCGCCTTCCTACGAGTTCCCTTTGCGGGACCCGACCTTAACGGCTGGTTTTACCAGCCATTAAAGTAGGGTGCCGCAAAGGGACCTCCGTGCTAATTATGGTACCGCAATTTGCGGTACCGTAATTAGCTCCTTCCCCATTCCCATTATGCCCTATGGGGGCAAAAATGGGAATGGGGAAGTGCCTTGGTGAATGGGGAATTACCGCCCCCACTCACCTTGGAGTAGGGCGGTAATTCCGCCATCCACCAAGGCGGACACGGTAAAATACCGGCGGCAACCATGGCGCTAATAGCACCATGGTTACCGCCTACCGTGTAATGAGGCCCTATGCCTTGTTCTTATGCCCCAGGAGGTGGTAGAGATGTTTTGCAGGCGGTGCGGTAGACCGGAACGGAAGTGGAATACCTCGCCTCATTCTCACTGCTCTCGCGAAACCACTGAGGGAGTCATTTTGTGAAAAGCGTTAACTGCACGCTGGGGACCTGGACTGTTAGTACTTGCATGCAATTTTCCATATGTAGGAAACAAAGTGGAAAATTAAAGCCGTCACTCATTAATTCTACTCTTCGTTTTGTGAAAAAATATATAAACGTTGTCTGCAAATAATGTTTTGCAGACGGCATTCAGCAGGTGCTAAATGTAGGTGGATTTCGTCGGAGTCCATTAGTTTAACGCAGGCAGGTGGCGAGTGGAAGCAACAGGGGGATGCAGGCGGGGATGGGACTGTCGGAAGAATGTGTGTCTGTCTGCAAAACACACTACAGAAAAGTTTGTGACGTCAATCTCCGGGTACACCAACAGCTCACTGGAAGGATTCTATAACCATGGAATCTCACTTCCTCGATCAACGGATTCACGGGGTCGCCCCATTTGAAAGAAACACACCAGGTGACAAGGCCGTGCTCTCTAATGCTCATGAGAAAGCGTTTATGTTCTAAGTCCCAGAATGGAAAATGGTGTTGGTTAAACAGCCCGGGCGGTAGTTTTGATCGTCACTTGCCACGTATGTCTTCTCTACAGATACACATTCAGCAATGTAGAGAAATCTATATGTGTGTCACGGCTCCATTAAGCAGTACACCTTAAGCAGGATGTCTGCATGCGTACTCGAAGCATAGAACAGCAGCTCCGTTAAGCAGTGCACCTTAAGCAGGATGTCTACACGCGCGGGTAACACGAAACATAGAACAGCGACTCCATTAAGCAGTACACCTTAAACAGGATGTCTATGCGCGTAACACGAAGCATAGAACAGAGGATCCGTTAAGCAGTACACCTTTAACAGGATGTCTACATGCGTAACATGAAGCATAGAACAGCGACTCCATTAAGCAGTACACCTTAAGCAGGATGTCTATGCGTGTAACACGAAGCATAGAACTGTCACTCCATTAAGCAATACACCTTAAGAAGGATGTCTATGCATGTAACACAAAGCATAGAACTGTGGCTCCGTTAAGCAGCACACCTTAAACAGGATGTCTATGCGTGTAACATGAAGCATAGAACTGTCACTCCATTAAGCAGTACACCTTAAGAAGGATGTCAATGCATGTAACACGAAGCATAGAACACCGGCTCTGTTAAGCAGTACACCTTAAACAGGATGTCTACACGCTTAACACGAAGCATAGAACTGTGGCTCCGTTAAGCAGTACACCTTAAACAGAATGTCTACGCGTGCAACACGAAGCATAGAACTGCAGTGCCGTTAAGCAGTGCACCTTAAGCAGGATGTCTACGCGCATAACATGAGGCATAGAACAGCGACTCCATTAAGCAGTACACCTTAAGCAGGATGTCTACACGTGAAACACGAAGCATAGAACAGCAACTCCATTAAGCAGTACACCTTAAGCAGGATATCTACGTGCGTAACACAAAGCATAGAAAAGCGGCTCCATTAAGCAGTACACCTTAAACAAGGTGTCTGCGCGCGTAACACGAAGCATAGAACTGTGGCTCCATTAAACAGTACACCTTAAGCAGGATGTCTATGTGCGTAACACGAAGCATAGAACAGCGGCTCCGTTAAGCAGTACACCTTAAACAGGATGTCTACACGCTTAACACGAAGCATAGAACTGTGGCTCCGTTAAGCAGTACACCTTAAACAGGATGTCTACGCACGCAACACGAAGCATAGAACAGCAGCTCCGTTAAGCAGTGCACCTTAAGCAGGATGTCTACGCGCATAACATGAAGCATAGAACAGCGACTCCATTTAGCAGTACACCTTAAGCAGGATGTCTACACGTGAAACACGAAGCATAGAACAGCGACTTCATTAAGCAGTACACCTTAAGCAGGATATCTACGTGCGCAACACGAAGCATAGAAAAGCGGCTCCATTAAGCAGTACACCTTAAACAGGGTGAAACACGAAGCATAGAACAGCGACTTCATTAAGCAGTACACCTTAAGCAGGATATCTACGTGCGCAACACGAAGCATAGAAAAGCAGCTCCATTAAGCAGTACACCTTAAACAGCGCGTAACACGAAGCATAGAACTGTGGCTCCATTAAGCAGTACACCTTAAGCAGGATGTCTATGCGCGTAACACGAAGCATAGAACAACGGCTCCGTTAAGCAGTACACCTTAAACAGGGTGTCTGCGTGCGTAACACGAAGCATAGAACTGTGGTTCCATTAAGCAGTACACCTTAAGCAGGATGTCTATGCGCGTAACACGAAGCATAGAACAGCGGCTCTGTTAAGCAGTACACCTTAAACAGGAGGTCTACACGCATAACAGGAAGCAGAGAACAGCAGCTCTGTTGAGCAGTACACCTTAAGCTGGATGTCTATGCGCATAACACGAAGCATAGAACAGAGCAATGAAGCTATTACCTTATGCAGCATATCAGTAATACCGCATGAAGCGCATAGCTCGTGATTATGAAGTGGAATGGCCACCAAAGATAGCCCATATGCTTATATCAATGCAAACGGTGGAGGCAAAATATATCCCTCATTTGTCACTATCCACTTCCCCAACTTGCTGAAAAAAAGGTTGCCCTGTAAGTTAAGGGATGCCCCTGCAAAACTCCTTCACGTACATGACAAATGGGACTCCCAGCAGCAGGGCTTGGAGATGCCCGTTGTATGGAGGGGTCAGCACTGACCAATGCGTGAGTTATCTTCATGGGACCGCATTTGTCTGAACTGCTTCTGTTATGCTCGCATGACAGGCAGTGTTTAATTGTACACACTGCCTGCAATGCTTGCTTGATAGCGCATAAAGCCGGCGGGCTCCATAGGGATCCCGTGCATTTGCGCCGCATGTAAATACATGTCGGCGCAAATCCTGGGGCATTTTATGGCGGAAGGTAAGGGAGGCTACGGTAACGCACGTTTGTTGCTCCCCTCTTCTCCGCCATACAAATGATGAACGCAAGGCTTTGCACATTTTTCTTATGCTATGCCGGGCTGACCATGAACCCGAGGGTGTCATTCGACGCCATCAAACTCTGAGCATCCTAAATGAAATGTTGGCACACCGCCTTTTTTATGGAGGTGTGCTAACCTTACTGTGTGAGGTAAAATACATCCTTATAGATTGAGGAAGGTGTCGTTAAACCGGATGATGACCAGCCAACAGGTTATGAGCAGACGCAAAGCCGAGGGCCATAAGTTGGGGAAACGCCCTTATTCTAAGCAATAATTAGGTCCTTATTCCAAGCGATAATGACCCCTGCCAAGGTCTATAAGGCTATTAGATCATGGGGGTAGTAGCAATGCATGTTTTGGAGTTTTCATGGTGAAGTTAGAAATGGTGCTTTAAAAGTGCGAAAATAGACAAACTTAGTCAATGAATTGTGGTTTAATTTTGTATTATTTAAATAACATGGTTGTCTGAATAAGTTAAGCATTTTAATTGCAACTTCATTTAACTAGAACAGGTTGAACATGACCATGCATAAGGTGTCAGGTAAAAGTAAATGGTTTCTCTATAAGAAAGTGAAAGCATTTTGCAATGTTTTTTCTTTCTACTTTGTGTACTAAATAGCATGTTGCATCAAAAAAGGTCTTCCCCAAAAGGGAATTGTCTTTTTGAAGCAAAATCTTGCCTGCCAATTGCATTGTTGCTTCCTTGTTGCTCCTGAATACCGAATGGTGAAAGCAATCAATACCAGTAGTTATTGACTGCACTGTAAACATTCTGATTAACTGAGAGGAGGACAATAACGGTTTCCAAGTGCTAATCTTGCATAATAGCACATGTTAAACGTTATTGACCTCCTCTCAGCCAATCAGAATGTTCAGAGTGCAGTCAATAACTACTTGTATTGGCTGCATTGTGAACAGTCTGTCTGTCTTCAGAAGCCGACAGGGAAACAACAATGCAAAGTCCAGGCAAGAAGAGAGTTCATCTCTGGGAGGACCATTTTTTTGCTGCAGCATACTATTTAAACAGACAAAAGGGAAAGATAAAGCATTGGAAAATTGTTTCACTTTCTTATAAAGAAACCATTTACTTTACATGACACCTACTGCATGATTATGTTAACCCTGTTCTAGTTCAACCAATTTGCAATTAAAATACTTAACATATGAAGACCACCTTGTTATTTTACTACCTCAGTTTGGCTATTTACTTTACTCACTCTTAAAGCATCATCTGTTTACTTAACCACGAAAACTCCAAAGCAGGTATTGCTGCTTATATATTTTGACATTGTCATTATCTCTTGGGATAATGGGACTTCTCCAAATTATGGCCCTCAGCTTTGCCTCAGGCCATAACTTGGTGGTGGGTCATTATCCAGCGATAATTACCCCTCCCTAAATCTATAGGGCTATAATACCTAAAAGGTCAGCATACGACTCGAAATCATTTTGGACTGTACAAGGTACCTCTTTGTTTACTGCATACCATAACAATATTTGAGATTGGTAGTATTTTCCGAGCATATACCACAACACTCGTAAAGAGGGTCTTTGTGAAATGTAATAACGTTCGCAGGCCTCAGACTGCTTCTGCAAAAGGCATTGTGCTCGGTAAGTAAAGTTCTATTTTCGGCAATGATCTCGTTTCAGTTCTTAAGACTATCCTAGCTTTAACCTGCATAACTCATTAAAAAAGAAAAAAACTGTTTATGAACGCTGGCTCCAATCGATGAGTGCCTGAGTGCTGGAAATAAAATGACCTCTGGGAGGCCACTAACAACTCGACTCCAATATTAAACGCTATTAATCATTTCAGGGGTGTTTAAACAGCAGCTATTCACAGAAAAGTAATTCAGAGGAAAGTAAGCAAGCTTACCATAAACCGCAAGTCTGTAATATTAGATCAGAATGCTATCAAGGCACATGCAATGCTTTCCATCATAATGCATGGGTTACTCATAGCGTGGTGTCATGAATAGAGTGGTTTTCATTTCAGCCTGGGCCAAGCTGATGGAGATTGGACCATACATGTGCTTAAAGTGAGAATCTATCGTTTTCTTATGAGAGTTATACGTATTGTACCTTGTGCCCACAGATGGTTTATTTTGACGTCTTTTTGGGCGTTGCTTTCTTTTCTGATTACCTTTTCCTGGCCTTCACGACCCTTTCCCAAAACGTTGGCACTGAAGGCTTTCACAATTGAATCCTTGCACTATCCCTTCCCTCCACCGGGGGTCAGCTTTGTATGTTTCCTGGAAGAGATCTTTGAAGTGAGACTGGCAGAAAAACTCTGAATTTAAGTACTGTGTACTGACGAAGCAATGGTCCAAATTAAGGAGTCAGTAACGAAACAGGTGATCGGAAAAATTATCGACAAACAGGGACGTCATTTGGGGGTCGCCAGGGTTCGCAACTGCGACCGTTGAGGTCCCCCTTGCTACCCCTGTGGTTTCCCTTACTACCCCTAAAAAAAAAAAAAAAATTTTTATGGTAGGTCATGGGCTGTGGTCAGCACCATGCGGCTCTTTGTTTCTCGAGTGGCTGGCTGTCTTGTTCAGGCCTCTTAAAAAAACGGGGTGTTCCACAAGTGCAACACTTTGAGCAGTGACCCTAAATAAGAAAGAATAGGAATAACAAATAGTCTTTCTGGAATTCTATACAATAATTGCTAGACTCATTAAAGGTTTATTTTATTTTAGGCACACTTCAGGGGGTGAGTCACTGATTTAGTCTGCTTTTAAACAGCTCAAATTCACACTATTTACACAAAATATATGTATTTTGCTTTTCACAAGTTGCAGTTATATATCATGTTTTTTTCTACAGTTGTCTGTTACGATCATAACAAGACATTCCATCTCAGTGTCCTTGGTCACTTGACAAAATCCTTGTACCTAAAAGCTTGTGTACAGTGTAGAAATGTTTGTCCATAGCACATAAAGTGGGCCTTGAATCCATTGTGCCACAATGAATGCTTTGTTGCAATGTGTCTATCTTTACTGTCTCCCTGGCGTTCTGTTCAGGATGTTTGTTTACATGTATGAGGTAACGAGTGCCCAGAGTACGGGATGCTGTGTGAGGGCTCTGCTTTCCCTGCTATTCTAAATTAATTAATACACAGTCATGAACGCTCCCAATGGTATGTGTTTTGCCAATCTCTGAAGCCTAAAATGTAGATCCACTAAGGCTTGGCATGTGACCAACTTTGCAACAGACCTGCAGATGATGAACTGGCCTGATGTTAAGTCTCAGTTACCACTTTATTGGTATCCACTACAGAGTGTAATTTGCTTTCTGATTTTGAGAAGAGTCAGACATGTAATTGCTCGTTTTACTATAGCTGGTAAGATAGCGCAGTGGGATGAGTGCTCGCTGAGCAATGTGTGTGTGGGATTTGCAAGTTGCAGGTTCGAACCCCAGCAAGGCCATCTCAGCCTTTCATCCTTCTGAGGTCTATAAATGAGTACCAACACAGGTTGGGTGATATTATATGTACATTTGTTCTATATAAAGCACTTTAAGCATAAGTGCTATACAATAGCGCATCATTATCATTTGGCCATGGACGTCTGTTTACATTCACAGTAATTTGATAATATGGGCCTATAGACACTGATATTAATGATACATATGGTGATTCATTTTTGTATGAAATGTATATCACATAACAGTGCTAGTGTAGAGGAGATCTCAGAAATGGCCTGCATCCCTTCCTCTCATTTCGAGGTATCAGGAGCGTACTCGCCAAGGTATGTGACTTATGAAGAGCAAATGAGCCTACAAAGAGCTGCACTGGGACTCTGCCCAGTATACATCAGAAGATCCATACCGGTTGAAGCACCCATAACCAGACAACCCTGGGCAGCACGGTACCCTATTAGACAGCCATACCAGCCGCTGATACGAAATGAGGAGTACCTAAACACGGTCCACGAAGAGACCTCAAAAGCCTTAATGGAAGGCCAGTGGAAATGACACAAGGGCCTGAACAGACCCGTGAATGAAAAAAAGCAGCTGTCGAAGATAACACGCCAGTGCGAGTAACTACGAAAATGAATGGAATAGACACAGAGAGGAGACAATGGCCCTCATTACGACCCCGGCGGTAAGTAATGGACATTACTGGCATGGCGCAACTAACGTGTCCGTGCTGGTCTCAAACCGTTAAAAGCGGTAAATTACGACCTCTCGGGCACGAGCATTGCGCCATGCCTGTAATGTAATCTGCGCCATGCCGTTAATGTCCCAAAAACGTCACTTACCGGCATCGTATGCCGTGCAAGCTGCACCACGGCCACCCTACCCATCGATATTAGTGATCAGCGTAAATAGCGGTGACCGCTATTAGCGGTGACCGTAAAGAAGCAGATCTGGAAGTTACTCCATCGCACCGGAACGAGAAAGAGCACGGCGGCCATCTTTAAAAACACAATCCATTGCAATCCTCTACAACCAGTGCACATCTGACCCCGAGACCCGCCACAAACCTTCACCCCCATCCACCCATCGTCATTATGCCGAAAGTTCTCAAAAAATCTTGCGATCGGCTGCGGCAGGAGCGCTTTAGTAGGGAAGAGCTCACCATGATGGTGGAAACCCTACAAGAAAACCCGGACATCGTATTCTCCACTGAAATGACCAGACCGGCAATAGCACGGAAGAAGGCCATATGGGACCTAGTCACACAGCGGGTCAGTGCAGTAGGAACAACACCCCGCACCACAAAACAGTGCTGGAAAAGGTGGGACGACCTCCAGCTCCGTGTAAGGAGCATACTGTCTGCCAACAGAAACCTGGGCATGGCAACTGGTGGAGGAGCAGACTCACCAATTAAAATGGAGCCGTGGGAGGAGATATGTGCCACAACCATTGGCACCGAGACCATCGAGGGGGTCGGTGAAATGGAGAGAGGAGCCCCGACATCAGGTAGGTGCCTCAAATTAAGCCATGCTAAACTTCCTGAAGTCCAGTTTCATGGGAAGCACAATGTTGCCTAATAGGGTTAACGCAACAAATCAGCAGAAGACTGCCAACAGGCATCATTGACCTACACCCTGTACACATGCAGTATGCACATTCTCACTGTAGGCACCCACATTCCTGCTTGCTTCTCCCACCCAAAAGGGAGACAACCTGTATGTCACTGCCTCCAAAGTGCACCATCTAGTCATCAAAATCATGGCAGTCATCACAATGCCTGCTAAATGTCCGCAGACCCATCAATAACAATTTCCCTCCTTTGCTCCACCACAGGCTCCCATTCGGACCCAGGCTAGGACGAGACCTGCACCACACCTGCCAAGAAGGCCAGGACAAGGCAACACCACACCAACTCCACCTCTGCTGGACCAAAAAAAAACCCACAGCAGCCAAAGTCGACTGCCACAACACAGGCCAGGGCAACGATAAGCACCAAGGCAAGCAGAATGGTACCACCAGCAACAGACATTCAACAACTGGTGGCCACTGAAGGGACTGTGTCTGCAGGAAGCAGTACGATTGGGGAGACGGCTGCCATTGTAGCTTGCTCTGATAGTGATGTGGGGAATGATGAGGATGTCATAGAATGTCCCCCCACTGCCCACCTTCATCCCCCTACCTGTCCCAATGTAGCCTGCATGCTGACAACACACAGGGGCTATCCCCTGATAACTCATGGCCAGCCACTCCATGCCCAGTGGAAGGTGTGGAGGAGGGGAGTAGCCCAATGAACGTGCCAATGGCATCATCCAATGCCCAAAAATACCAACAGTTGCTGGACCAAATATTAACAAGGCAACACCAACTGTCCTCACTCCTCACTCAGCATGTGGCCGATTGTGGAGGTGCAAGTGCTGAAATGCAAAAATGTGCCGAGACTGTGAAGGCGGCTATACAATCCTCCACCAAGGACATCTGCGCCTAAATTGCCGCAGTGCGGCACGTGCTCTCAGAGCTTGTACAGACAATGAGGGACATGCGTCCTAGTGAGCAGCCGAGTACCTCCTCCGCTGCCAGTTCTGCCCCAAGCAGCCCTGTCCGCAGGGCGACCAGGAACCTGCAGAGTACAGGCAGGGGTGCCCCGGGGGCCGGCAGAGGGGGCTGCCAATAGAGGCCGCCCAGTGGATCAATTCCACATTAGGCACTTCAACACAGGCATCCACGCACTTTTGCTGGGAGTTGAGGGGAGAGGGGGGAATGGGTGTGTTGGGGAGTTGAGGGGGGAGGGGGGAGTGGGTGTGTTGGGGAGTTGAGGGGGCAGGGGGAGTGGGTGTGTTGGGGAGTTGAGGGGGAGGGGGAGTGGGTGTGTTGGGGAGTTGAAGGGGGAGGGGGGAGTGGGTGTGTTGGGGAGTTGAGGGGGTAGGGGAGTGGGTGTGTTGGGGAGTTGAGGGGGAGGGGGGAGTGGGTGTGTTAATTGAATTCACATTTACAATACAATTTTTGCTTGATCACAAATCACATGTGTGGACATTGCTCATTGAGTATGTGTGATTTATTGGTGACAAGTCCACAGTGTGCATATACCAGACACACACAGTGCCACAATTGCCATCTCCATGTGACACCCCCCATCCGTGTGTGCTAGAAACATTGGTTGATCAGAGTCCGACGCATGTCATGCCCCTCCTGTGCATCGCTGCCTCCCTGAGGTGCTGCCCCATCCCCACCGTCCTTATCCTCATCGTCCGGTGGTTGCAGTTCAGCGTCAGGGGGCAGGGGCACATTCCGTCTGATGCACATATTGTGTAGCATGACACATGCCATGACGATCTTTGCCACCTTCTCATGGCGGTACATGAGTGCCCCACCAGACCTGCTGAGGCAGCGAAACTGTGCCTTCAATAGGCCAAATGCCTGCTCAATCACCACACGGGTTCGTGTATGTGCACGATTGAAGTCCTCCTCGTGCTGGTTCTGTCGGTTCCGGACTGGTGTAAGGAGCCACCTCTTCAGGAGATAGCCTTCATCACCTGTATGTGGACAACAATGTATGTGTCAGTCATGACATCAAATCTCAAATCATGACGTGCCACCATGGCATGCATTCAACTGTTACTTTGTACCACTTTTACATGCACAAATGGATTCACACTATTTTTTTTTTTTTTAAGTATTTTATTGGTTTTGGGGCAAAAATAAAGCAATACAAACTTACAAACTAAAACAAAAAAGGAAGAACAACAACATAAACAACAGTCCTCGTGTAGTGATACGCTTAGAATCCGGGATGGCGTGTGAAAAACGAAATACTGGTTATTCGGGAAGTGAGGGGAAACAGTTTCAGGGGGCATCGACTCTGTGATGGTGCAAGAGATCAGTACTACAAAGCGTTATGGGTTCTCAGGGAGGCTTATGGTCTGCGTTGAAGCGCATGTCTCTCAGGAGGGCCTTCCAGGAGTCCAGAGTGCCACTTGCGACGTCCCCACTGGTTATGGTTCCTTCCTGCCAGGCTCTGGTTTCGGCAGCCGTCCATCTCGCCATTTCGTTTAACCACTGTTCGTGCCTGGGACCTGCAAGTGTCTTCCAGGCCATTGCTATGGTTCTTTTAACTAATATACATGAAATGTCCATCAACTTCACAATATGTTTGAGTTTACTTGGTCTGGGGTAGGTACCTAGTAGACATTCTCCGGGTGTCCACTCGTATCTTTCCATTCCAGCGTCCTTGCAAGACTGTTGAGCTTTGGACCAGAGTGACATCGCCCTAGTACAGGTCCAAAACATGTGGATCATATCCGACTTGTCATTCCCGCACCATGGGCACACCGGTGAGACCTTCTCGTTGAATGAAGCAACCCTTTGAGGAGTCATGCATGTCCGGTAATGGCTGTTCAGTTGTACTTGACCAAATCTGGAGTTTCTCGACACTTTCTTGGGGTATATTAATGCTCTCTCCCATTCCTTATCGGTGAGTGGTGTTTCAAGATCTGCTTCCCATCTCGCCTTCAGTGCCATTCCTTTGGGATTAGGTTTATCGATGAGCTTGTTGTAAAGCCTGGAGATTGGTCTCCATCCATCCGAGAGGTCATGCAGTTCCTGCAGCAGCGGATCTGGGGTGGGTTCCTCTGGCCAGCTGTGCCACTGCTTCTTGGCGGCCTGTTTGAGCCTGTGGTACCAAAGGAATTGGCCCTTGGTTAGTCCTTCATTGTCCTGTAGCGACTCAAAGTCCCTGAATCCCCCTTCTCTGAACAAGTCCCCCCACGTGTATATGCCAGCTTCTTCCCATCTCCTAGCTATGGAGAGCTCTGCCTTTGTTTTGCACACATCAACCATTATAGGGTTGTCAGGAGAGTACGGGTGTTTCACCTTCCTTATGTAGCAGGTCCTGGCCCATATCTTCCTGCCGAGCTCAACGATTAGGGGGATCTCCAAGGGTGGCCGGAGAGGGTACCATAGAGTTTCTTTGGGGATTAGGTTGATATGATATTGTTTCAGTAGCCCTAATTCGGCTGATGGTTCATCTGACAACCACTTCGTGATATGGCTGAGCTGGGCGGCCAGGTAGTAGAGCTGGAGGTCTGGGAGTTTTATTCCTCCCTCTTTATGTGGAAGAGTTAACGTGGCCAGTGACAGTCTGTGCCTGTGGGGGCCCCACAGAAAGTCCCCGAAGGTAGCCTCTAGTTTCTTGGAGAAGTGTGGCGGAACATAGTGGGAAATCTTCACAAAGAAGTACAGGAATCAGGGGAGAATTATCATTTTGGCAATCGCCGCTCTTCCCACCATCGCTAGTGAGAGTTTGGACCAGAATTTTATAGATCGCCGGAGGTTGGTGACTGCAACTTCAGTGTTGTGCTCATGTGTGAGCTGCGGAGTGTGGCCCACATTGATTCCTAGGTACCGGAACTTGTCTAGTTGCCACTTTATCCCTATAGGCAGGAGATCGTTTGCTGGAATGTCTCGCAATCTGGCTAGAGGGAGTGCAGAGGATTTGTGTCTGCTAAACTGTATTCCAGAGTATTTCGCAAAGTTATCAAGTACTTCTAGTGCTGTCGGTGCATTGACCTCGGGGTTCCTTAGGTAGAGATTGACGTCATCTGCATATAATGATATTATATTATAGACATTGCCCACCTTAATGCCAGCATCGAAGAACTGTTGCCGGAAGTATATGGCGAACGGTTCTAGACCCAGTATATACAGCATGGGCGAGAGTGGGCATCCCTGTCTCGTACCCCTCTGTATTTCCCAGGATTCCGAGACTGTTCTGCCTGTCTTGACCCTGGCCATTGGAGAATTGTAGAGTACCTGGATCCATCTAATGAATTCCTTACCAAAACCAAAATTCCTCAAGACCTCCACAAGCCACTCCCAATAGATGGAGTCGAAGGCCTTGATGGCGTCAAATGACAATATCGCTAGGTCTTCCTCGGATTCATAGGTTTCGGCCATGATGTGCTGTAGCCTCCTCAGGTTAGCTGTGGTGTTGCGTCCGGGAACGAATCCATTCTGGTCTTCGTGAATTATGGACCCCATCACTCTAGCAAGTCTGCTGGCCAATATCGAGGTGAGAATCTTGCTGTCATAATTTAGCATGGCCAGAGGTCGATAGGAGTCACAATCAGTGGGTGGTTTGTGCGGCTTTAGCATGGGGATGATTATAGTCTCTTTCATAGTGTTGGGCAAGATCCCGTTTGCGTAGGCCTCCTGGCAAACTTCGTGCAGGATGGGGGTGAGAATAGATTCATATGTTTTATAAAATTCCGGCGGAAGGACGTCGCTACCAGGGGCCTTGTTGGTGGCGAGCGACCTGATAGCCTCTCTCACATCTTCGGCAGTGATCTCCAACTCCAGTTCGTCTCTCTGCTCGCTGGATATTTGGGGTAGGCCTATCTCCTTTAGGGTTTCTATTAATGCCGCGGTGGGTATCTGGGCTTCATGGGCGTACAGTTTTGAGTAGAATTTAGCGAATGTCTCATTGATCCGCATTTGCGTCTTGTGGGATACTCCTTCCTCGTCCCTTATCTCCGTGGGCAGGTGTTTGGGGTGTTCTCGCCTGCACAGCCAGACCAGCAATCTGCCCGGTTTGTCTGACTCTTTGTGGGATCTAGTGGTATATGTTGCAAAGTCAAATTTCTCCAATCTGTCCCAGGACTTCTGACATTTTTCACGTGCTACTTTCAGTTTCCCTTCGACCTCTGGAGAGAAGTCTGAGGTGGATTCCATGCGGGTGATCTCTGCTTCATGTGCCTCCAGGGTCACCTTTAACTGTCTGCGAATGCCGCCAGCTCTGGATATAATTTCTCTTCTGGTAACCACCTTCATGGCTTCCCACAGTGTGCTCCAGGTGGACACCGATCCTTTGTTGATTTCGACATATTCCTCTAATCTGTCAGCGAGGTGTTCTCTGAACTCCGGGTCATCTAGTGTCACGGTGGGCATCCTCCACAAGGGAATCGGGGGTTTGGGTCCCCTTAGCTGCCATTGCATGCTCAGCGGAGAGTGGTCAGAGATAGATCTCCCCAAGTACTCTGTGGATCTGTCCATAGCTGTGTCCATGACGCAGTTAAAGTCTCCACCCCATATAAAGGTACGGCCACGATGGTGTGCCAATTTAGCACTTAATGCGCTGAGGTATGACGGGATTCCGTGCTGTGGAAAGTATGTGTTGGCCAGGCAAATCGGGGTCTGTTCTATGGTGCCCCATATTATCACGAATCTTCCTGCCTTGTCAGATTCGCACCCCTGTAGCTGGAAGGGCACGTTCGGGTTCACCCATATTAGTACGCCTCTCGCGTATTTGGAGTATGGGGACCCACTCACAGTCCCTTCCCATCGGTCTGCTAGTCTGGACATTGCGTCCTCCGTGAGATGGGTCTCTTGTAACATTGCAATCGAGACTTTTTTCCTCCTGAGGTAGGATTGTATGCGATTTCTTCTGAGGTACGAGCCCATTCCCCTCACGTTCCACATCATCACGGTGAGATGTGACGCCATTGATTCAGTGTTCCAGATTTGGCATGAGGTACGATCCCTTTGGCCTGGTGTGACGTCAGGCCGCGGATAGAGGGCTGCATGCGGGAGGCCTCCGGTTCGCGATCACTTGGTTCACCACCTGTATCCATCTTGTGTCTTACTGGCATCAGTGAAACGAAGACCGTGAAACTAACGAAACTAGTAACATAACTCAAACTGGTGCGCCCAGTGACTACAACACTGTCGCGATGCTCAGGCGCTCTCGAGCCATCTGAACCCATCCGGGAATCGGGCGCGAGTTGGGTCGGGTGAAGAACTGGCCCGATTGGATTTTTCACTGGGGGTAGGGCTGATGCGAGGCGGCGGGGCCGAACGAGGGCCGTGTCCTATGGCAAACTGTTGAATGGATTACCTTCTAGGGTCCGGCAATGTGCGTTTCGTGTACTCTTTATGGCCGTGTGCAGGGGCCGTGAAAGGTCTCTGGGGTTCAGTCTTCCTTCCGTGAAGCGTCCTTGCCATCAGCAAGGTTATTATCTTCTAGCCACATGTTGGCTGCCTCCGGGTTGTCAAGGAATACCACTCGCCCATTATGGATGACTCTTAGGCGGGACGGATAGAGCAACCTATATTTGAAGTTCAGTTGGCGAAGCCTTGCCTTGATCAGGACAAATAAATTCCTCTCCCTCTGCACCTTCTGAGTGTAGTCCGGGTATATGGAGATCTTGGAGTCTCCTCGTTCGATAGGACCTGTTTCCCTGGAGTGTCTCAATATAATTTCCCTGTCCTGAAAATTTAGTATCTTAGCTATTATTGGTCGTGGATGTGAGCCGGGGGGAGGACGTTTCTGGAGGGACCTGTGGGCCCTTTCGACCGCGAATCCCTGTGATAGCTTGCCGGCCCCAATCTCTTGTATCAGCAGGGTTTCGACATAGGTTGTGGTATTCGAGCCTTCGTTCCCCTCTGGGATTCCCAGGATCCTGATATTCCCCCGCCTGGCCCTGCCTTCGGCCTCTTCAGCCCTTTCCTCAAGGAATGCGACCTTCCTTTTCAAGTTTGAGACTTCGGACTGTAGGGCTGCTGTGGCCCCGGACGTTTCCTCTGTTGAATTCTCTAAGGTCGTCACCCTCTCCGCCAAGTTGCAAGCATCCTGTCGGATGAGTTGTATATCTATCTTAAACTCGTCGATCTTGGAGTCTATATGGGTTTTCAATGAGGCAATAGCGTCGAGGATTTGAGAGTGATTATCACTGGCCTCCGCCTCAGTCGGCCGAGTGTTTTCGGAGGGGCTAGTTTTGGCTTGGGTGGGGGTCTTTGCCCTAGTTGAAACAAAGGAGTCCATAGTGGCAGCTTTAGTTTTGTTTTTGGCGGCCATATTGGGAGAACAGTAGCAGGTGCACTGAAGCTCGAGATCTGGGTTACCGTTGGGGTAAAAAGTTGGGGGCCACTTATGTGTCCAGAAGGGAGAGTCCCGAGTTGAGCGTGCCCAGAGAGTTTGATGACTGTAATTGGGAGTGATCTCAGGTGCTGGCGCCAGTGTTGTGAGTACTCCGGGCCTCCACAAAATTTTCCAGGCTCTCGCTATCACTGCCCCCACCGCGCCTGCACCCCGGCCACAGGCGTATTGGTATTGGAGCGTGTGGGGCTCAGCAATGGATTGTGATAGTGGGATGGAAATCGTCTCCCCTTTCCATGTGGTCCCGAATGGGTGCCCAAGGTGGTCCAGCTGAGGAGGTGGATGCAGGCGGTGACAAGGGGGGGCGGAACCAGGGGTCCCGCTAGCGGGTGTCTTGCGGTTGCACGCACCTTGTCTGCCAGGCTCCTGCGTCCCGTGTTCACTCTGCCGTCTCAACCAAGATCTGCCGCTGCTCCCACGTTGTCCCCGCTTCAGAAAGGGCGGCCCCGTTGGAGTCGGGAGTGGCTCGTGGGGTCCAAAGGTTGGCAGCATCGGCGCATACTTCTGTGTGCTCCCCCGTCATGGCACTCGCAGCCTGGCCATGGTGCAGGGCTCCGTAATCTCAGGGGCCCCCGCATGTTGCCGCGTCGGCACGTAATGTCAGCCGGAGCGATTTCTGCGGTGAAGGGGGGGCAGGGCGGGAGCCTGGGATTCCGGCGCCGGCCACGGTCGGGTGTCGCCTGGAGGTCCGCTCCGCTAGGCAACGCCTCCTCACCGAACCCGACTGGTGCCCAGGCTCAGGAACGCGCTGTTGTGTGTGCTTCACACGGAGACCCTGCCAAGCTGTTCAGGTCGCCATCTTGGAGCCGGGCCCGGCGGGGGAGGGAGCGTGTTCCGGGCCCGCCACTGCTGTCCAGGGGGTCCGATAATCCAACCCTTCGAGCGATTCTTGGCGGGAACCGCTTTCCCCACAACTGCGTTCTTCTCAGCGAGCTGCTGCTTCGCATGTGCCGGAGAAAAAGGATCTCATGGACTGTTTTGCATGCCATCAACCAATGTATGCAGGGGGGTCAAGTGCCTTGTGAGTGCCCATCCACTGTGTCCGTTCATGGCATTTGTTTTGGTGACCTGACAGGTGTCCTGTGATATCAACGCTCTCATCATGGCAACATTGCTGTCAGCCTCATGAGGACCCCACTGAGCACTACTAATGTTGATAGGCACATTTTTGGGGCCTCGGTGTCTGTGTAGTGGTGTATTGATGTTTTTGTCTGTCATGTGCCTCCTTTGCGTGCAGTTTGGGGGACTGGCCTTTCAGTTGATGGTGTTTGGTGCCGTTTATTGGCTAAAGTCATTGCATGTAGGTGCATTTTTTTGAGGTCAATGTGGTCCGAATCGGTACAATGCAGATGATTGTGTCATGGTTGGGACACACCTTCATTCACATGGTAGGGCTGCTTACATCAGGCATTATGTGTACAGGTGTCAGTTGACATTTGGGCTGCTTTAGGGTATGAGCTGGCTCCATTGCCTCTGCTACTCGCAGCCAGGTAAAGTATGTATCACCCCCCCCTTTCAGCCAGGTAAAGTATGCATCATTCCCCCCACCCCTTTCAGCCAGGTAAAGTATGCATTGGTACGTCAATCACCTACCCACTTCACATTTCCATGGCCATGACATGAGACTCACCGAGTAGCCAGGATCTTGGCCCTGCATGTCGCTCCATGTAGCGTGGTATTGTGGAAACCGTTAAAAGCGGTAAATTACGACCTCTCGGGCACGAGCATTGCGCCATGCCTGTAATGTAATCTGCGCCATGCCGTTAATGTCCCAAAAACGTCACTTACCGGCATCGTATGCCGTGCAAGCTGCACCACGGCCACCCTACCCATCGATATTAGTGATCAGCGTAAATAGCGGTGACCGCTATTAGCGGTGACCGTAAAGAAGCGGATCTGGAAGTTACTCCATCGCACCGGAACGAGAAAGAGCACGGCGGCCATCTTTAAAAACACAATCCATTGCAATCCTCTACAACCAGTGCACATCTGACCCCGAGACCCGCCACAAACCTTCACCCCCATCCACCCATCGTCATAATGCCGAAAGTTCTCAAAAAATCTTGCGATCGGCTGCGGCAGGAGCGCTTTAGTAGGGAAGAGCTCACCATGTTGGCGGAAACCCTACAAGAAAACGCGGACATCGTATTCTCCACTGAAATGACCAGACCGGCAATAGCACGGAAGAAGGCCATATGGGACCTAGTCACACAGCGGGTCAGTGCAGTAGGAACAACACCCCGCACCACAAAACAGTGCTGGAAAAGGTGGGACGACCTCCAGCTCCGTGTAAGGAGCATACTGTCTGCCAACAGAAACCTGGGCATGGCAACTGGTGTAGGAGCAGACTCACCAATTAAAATGGAGCCGTGGGAGGAGATATGTGCCACAACCATTGGCACCGAGACCATCGAGGGGGTCGGTGAAATGGAGAGAGGAGCCCCGACATCAGGTAGGTGCCTCAAATTAAGCCATGCTAAACTTCCTGAAGTCCAGTTTCATGGGAAGCACAATGTTGCCTAATAGGGTTAACGCAACAAATCAGCAGAAGACTGCCAACAGGCATCATTGACCTACACCCTGTACACATGCAGTATGCACATTCTCACTGTAGGCACCCACATTCCTGCTTGCTTCTCCCACCCAAAAGGGAGACAACCTGTATGTCACTGCCTCCAAAGTGCACCATCTAGTCATCAAAATCATGGCAGTCATCACAATGCCTGCTAAATGTCCGCAGACCCATCAATAACAATTTCCCTCCTTTGCTCCACCACAGGCTCCCATTCGGACCCAGGCTAGGACGAGACCTGCACCACACCTGCCAAGAAGGCCAGGACAAGGCAACACCACACCAACTCCACCTCTGCTGGACCAAAAAAAAACCCACAGCAGCCAAAGTCGACTGCCACAACACAGGCCAGGGCAACGATAAGCACCAAGGCAAGCAGAATGGTACCACCAGCAACAGACATTCAACAACTGGTGGCCACTGAAGGGACTGTGTCTGCAGGAAGCAGTACGATTGGGGAGACGGCTGCCATTGTAGCTTGCTCTGATAGTGATGTGGGGAATGATGAGGATGTCATAGAATGTCCCCCCACTGCCCAACTTCATCCCCCTACCTGTCCCAATGTAGCCTGCATGCTGACAACACACAGGGGCTATCCCCTGATAACTCATGGCCAGCCACTCCATGCCCAGTGGAAGGTGTGGAGGAGGGGAGTAGCCCAATGAACGTGCCAATGGCATCATCCAATGCCCAAAAATACCAACAGTCGCTGGACCAAATATTAACAAGGCAACACCAACTGTCCTCACTCCTCACTCAGCATGTGGCCGATTGTGGAGGTGCAAGTGCTGAAATGCAAAAATGTGCCGAGACTGTGAAGGCGGCTATACAATCCTCCACCAAGGACATCTGCGCCTAAATTGCTGCAGTGCGGCACGTGCTCTCAGAGCTTGTACAGACAATGAGGGACATGCGTCCTAGTGAGCAGCCGAGTACCTCCTCCGCTGCCAGTTCTGCCCCAAGCAGCCCTGTCCGCAGGTCGACCAGGAACCTGCAGAGTACAGGCAGGGGTGCCCCGGGGGCCGGCAGAGGGGGCTGCCAATAGAGGCTGCCCAGTGGATCAATTCCACATTAGGCACTTCAACACAGGCATCCAAGCACTTTTGCTGGGAGTTGAGGGGAGAGGGGGGAATGGGTGTGTTGGGGAGTTGAGGGGGGAGGGGGGAGTGGATGTGTTGGGGAGTTGAGGGGGCAGGGGGAGTGGGTGTGTTGGGGAGTTGAGGGGGAGGGGGAGTGGGTGTGTTGGGGAGTTGAAGGGGGAGGGGGGAGTGGGTGTGTTGGGGAGTTGAGCGGGGAGGGGGGAGTGGGTGTGTTGGGGAGTTGAGGGGGTTGGGGGAGTGGGTGTGTTAATTGAATTCACATTTACAATACAATTTTTGCTTGATCACAAATCACATGTGTGGACATTGCTCATTGAGTATGTGTGATTTATTGGTGACAAGTCCACAGTGTGCATATACCAGACACACACAGTGCCACAATTGCCATCTCCATGTGACACCCCCCATCCGTGTGTGCTAGAAACATTGGTTGATCAGAGTCCGACGCATGTCATGCCCCTCCTGTGCATCGCTGCCTCCCTGAGGTGCTGCCCCATCCCCACCGTCCTTATCCTCATCGTCCGGTGGTTGCAGTTCAGCGTCAGGGGGCAGGGGCACATTCCTTCTGATGCACATATTGTGTAGCATGACACATGCCATGACGATCTTTGCCACCTTCTCATGGCGGTACATGAGTGCCCCACCAGACCTGCTGAGGCAGCGAAACTGTGCCTTCAATAGGCCAAATGCCTGCTCAATCACCACACGGGTTCGTGTATGTGCACGATTGAAGTCCTCCTCGTGCTGGTTCTGTCGGTTCCGGACTGGTGTAAGGAGCCACCTCTTCAGGGGATAGCCTTCATCACCTGTATGTGGACAACAATGTATGTGTCAGTCATGACATCAAATCTCAAATCATGACGTGCCACCATGGCATGCATTCAACTGTTACTTTGTACCACTTTTACATGCACAAATGGATTCACACTATTTTTTTTTTTAAAGTATTTTATTGGTTTTGGGGCAAAAATAAAGCAATACAAACTTACAAACTAAAACAAAAAAGAAAGAACAACAACATAAACAACAGTCCTCGTGTAGTGATACGCTTAGAATCCGGGATGGCGTGTGAAAAACGAAATACTGGTTATTCGGGAAGTGAGGGGAAACAGTTTCAGGGGGCATCGACTCTGTGATGGTGCAAGAGATCAGTACTACAAAGCGTTATGGGTTCTCAGGGAGGCTTATGGTCTGCGTTGAAGCGCATGTCTCTCAGGAGGGCCTTCCAGGAGTCCAGAGTGCCACTTGCGACGTCCCCACTGGTTATGGTTCCTTCCTGCCAGGCTCTGGTTTCGGCAGCCGTCCATCTCGGCATTTCGTTTAACCACTGTTCGTGCCTGGGACCTGCAAGTGTCTTCCAGGCCATTGCTATGGTTCTTTTAACTAATATACATGAAATGTCCATCAACTTCACAATATGTTTGAGTTTACTTGGTCTGGGGTAGGTACCTAGTAGACATTCTCCGGGTGTCCACTCGTATCTTTCCATTCCAGCGTCCTTGCAAGACTGTTGAGCTTTGGACCAGAGTGACATCGCCCTAGTACAGGTCCAAAACATGTGGATCATATCCGACTTGTCATTCCCGCACCATGGGCACACCGGTGAGACCTTCTCGTTGAATGAAGCAACCCTTTGAGGAGTCATGCATGTCCGGTAATGGACGTTCAGTTGTGTACTTGACCAAATCTGGAGTTTCTCGACACTTTCTTGGGGTATATTAATGCTCTCTCCCATTCCTTATCGGTGAGTGGTGTTTCAAGATCTGCTTCCCATCTCGCCTTCAGTGCCATTCCTTTGGGATTAGGTTTATCGATGAGCTTGTTGTAAAGCCTGGAGATTGGTCTCCATCCATCCGAGAGGTCATGCAGTTCCTGCAGCAGCGGATCTGGGGTGGGTTCCTCTGGCCAGCTGTGCCACTGCTTCTTGGCGGCCTGTTTGAGCCTGTGTTACCAAAGGAATTGGCCCTTGGTTAGTCCTTCATTGTCCTGTAGCGACTCAAAGTCCCTGAATCCTCCTTCTCTGAACAAGTCCCCCCACGTGTATATGCCAGCTTCTTCCCATCTCCTAGCTATGGAGAGCTCTGCCTTTGTTTTGCACACATCAACCATTATAGGGTTGTCAGGAGAGTACGGGTGTTTCACCTTCCTTATGTAGCAGGTCCTGGCCCATATCTTCCTGCCGAGCTCAACGATTAGGGGGATCTCCAAGGGTGGCCGGAGAGGGTACCATAGAGTTTCTTTGGGGATTAGGTTGATATGATATTGTTTCAGTAGCCCTAATTCGGCTGATGGTTCATCTGACAACCACTTTGTGATATGGCTGAGCTGGGCGGCCAGGTAGTAGAGCTGGAGGTCTGGGAGTTTTATTCCTCCCTCTTTATGTGGAAGAGTTAACGTGGCCAGTGACAGTCTGTGCCTGTGGGGGCCCCACAGAAAGTCCCCGAAGGTAGCCTCTAGTTTCTTGGAGAAGTGTGGCGGAACATAGTGGGAAATTTTCACAAAGAAGTACAGGAATCAGGGGAGAATTATCATTTTGGCAATCGCCGCTCTTCCCACCATCGCTAGTGAGAGTTTGGACCAGAATTTTATAGATCGCCGGAGGTTGGTGACTGCAACTTCAGTGTTGTGCTCATGTGTGAGCTGCGGAGTGTGGCCCACATTGATTCCTAGGTACCGGAACTTGTCTAGTTGCCACTTTATCCCTATAGGCGGGAGATCGTTTGCTGGAATGTCTCGCAATCTGGCTAGAGGGAGTGCAGAGGATTTGTGTCTGCTAAACTGTATTCCAGAGTATTTCGCAAAGTTATCAAGTACTTCTAGTGCTGTCGGTGCATTGACCTCAGGGTTCCTTAGGTAGAGATTGACGTCATCTGCATATAATGATATTATATTATAGACATTGCCCACCTTAATGCCAGCATCGAAGAACTGTTGCCGGAAGTATATGGCGAACGGTTCTAGACCCAGTATATACAGCATGGGCGAGAGTGGGCATCCCTGTCTCGTACCCCTCTGTATTTCCCAGGATTCCAAGACTGTTCTGCCTGTCTTGACCCTGGCCATTGGAGAATTGTAGAGTACCTGGATCCATCTAATGAATTCCTTACCAAAACCAAAATTCCTCAAGACCTCCACAAGCCACTCCCAATAGATGGAGTCGAAGGCCTTGATGGCGTCAAATGACAATATCGCTAGGTCTTCCTCGGATTCATAGGTTTCGGCCATGATGTGCTGTAGCCTCCTCAGGTTAGCTGTGGTGTTGCGTCCGGGAACGAATCCATTCTGGTCTTCGTGAATTATGGACCCCATCACTCTAGCAAGTCTGCTGGCCAATATCGAGGTGAGAATCTTGCTGTCATAATTTAGCATGGCCAGAGGTCGATAGGAGTCACAATCAGTGGGTGGTTTGTGCGGCTTTAGCATGGGGATGATTATAGTCTCTTTCATAGTGTTGGGCAAGATCCCGTTTGCGTAGGCCTCCTGGCAAACTTCGTGCAGGATGGGGGTGAGAATAGATTCATATGTTTTATAAAATTCCGGCGGAAGGACGTCGCTACCAGGGGCCTTGTTGGTGGCGAGCGACCTGATAGCCTCTCTCACATCTTCGGCAGTGATCTCCAACTCCAGTTCGTCTCTCTGCTCGCTGGATATTTGGGGTAGGCCTATCTCCTTTAGGGTTTCTATTAATGCCGCGGTGGGTATCTGGGCTTCATGGGCGTACAGTTTTGAGTAGAATTTAGCGAATGTCTCATTGATCCGCATTTGCGTCTTGTGGGATACTCCTTTCTCGTCCCTTATCTCCGTGGGCAGGTGTTTGGGGTGTTCTCGCCTGCACAGCCAGACCAGCAATCTGCCCGGTTTGTCTGACTCTTTGTGGGATCTAGTGGTATATGTTGCAAAGTCAAATTTCTCCAATCTGTCCCAGGACTTCTGACATTTTTCACGTGCTACTTTCAGTTTCCCTTCGACCTCTGGAGAGAAGTCTGAGGTGGATTCCATGCGGGTGATCTCTGCTTCATGTGCCTCCAGGGTCACCTTTAACTGTCTGCGAATGCCGCCAGCTCTGGATATAATTTCTCCTCTGGTAACCACCTTCATGGCTTCCCACAGTGTGCTCCAGGTGGACACCGATCCTTTGTTGATTTCGACATATTCCTCTAATCTGTCAGCGAGGTGTTCTCTGAACTCCGGGTCATCTAGTGTCACGGTGGGCATCCTCCACAAGGGAATCGGGGGTTTGGGTCCCCTTAGCTGCCATTGCATGCTCAGCGGAGAGTGGTCAGAGATAGATCTCCCCAAGTACTCTGTGGATCTGTCCATAGCTGTGTCCATGACGCAGTTAAAGTCTCCACCCCATATAAAGGTACGGCCACGATGGTGTGCCAACTTAGCACTTAATGCGCTGAGGTATGACGGGATTCCGTGCTGTGGAAAGTATGTGTTGGCCAGGCAAATCGGGGTCTGTTCTATGGTGCCCCATATTATCACGAATCTTCCTGCCTTGTCAGATTCGCACCCCTGTAGCTGGAAGGGCACGTTCGGGTTCACCCATATTAGTACGCCTCTCGCGTATTTGGAGTATGGGGACCCACTCACAGTCCCTTCCCATCGGTCTGCTAGTCTGGACATTGCGTCCTCCGTGAGATGGGTCTCTTGTAACATTGCAATCAAGACTTTTTTCCTCCTGAGGTAGGATTGTATGCGATTTCTTCTGAGGTACGAGCCCATTCCCCTCACGTTCCACATCATCACGGTGAGATGTGACGCCATTGATTCAGTGTTCCAGATTTGGCATGAGGTACGATCCCTTTGGCCTGGTGTGACGTCAGGCCGCGGATAGAGGGCTGCATGCGGGAGGCCTCCGGTTCGCGATCACTTGGTTCACCACCTGTATCCATCTTGTGTCTTACTGGCATCAGTGAAACGAAGACTGTGAAACTAACGAAACTAGTAACATAACTCAAACTGGTGCGCCCAGTGACTACAACACTGTCGCGATGCTCAGGCGCTCTCGAGCCATCTGAACCCATCCGGGAATCGGGCGCGAGTTGGGTCGGGTGAAGAACTGGCCCGATTGGATTTTTCACTGGGGGTAGGGCTGATGTGAGGCGGCGGGGCCGAACGAGGGCCGTGTCCTATGGCAAACTGTTGAATGGATTACCTTCTAGGGTCCGGCAATGTGCGTTTCGTGTACTCTTTATGGCCGTGTGCAGGGGCCGTGAAAGGTCTCTGGGGTTCAGTCTTCCTTCCGTGAAGCGTCCTTGCCATCAGCAAGGTTATTATCTTCTAGCCACATGTTGGCTGCCTCCGGGTTGTCAAGGAATACCACTCGCCCATTATGGATGACTCTTAGGCGGGACGGATAGAGCAACCTATATTTGAAGTTCAGTTGGCGAAGCCTTGCCTTGATCAGGACAAATAAATTCCTCTCCCTCTGCACCTTCTGAGTGTAGTCCGGGTATATGGAGATCTTGGAGTCTCCTCGTTCGATAGGACCTGTTTCCCTGGAGTGTCTCAATATAATTTCCCTGTCCTGAAAATTTAGTATCTTAGCTATTATTGGTCGTGGATGTGAGCCGGGGGGAGGACGTTTCTGGAGGGACCTGTGGGCCCTTTCGACCGCGAATCCCTGTGATAGCTTGCCGGCCCCAATCTCTTGTATCAGCAGGGTTTCGACATAGGTTGTGGTATTCAAGCCTTCGTTCCCCTCTGGGATTCCCAGGATCTTGATATTCCCCCGCCTGGCCCTGCCTTTGGCCTCTTCAGCCCTTTCCTCAAGGAATGCGACCTTCCTTTTCAAGTTTGAGACTTCGGACTGTAGGGCTGCGGTGGCCCCGGACGTTTCCTCTGTTGAATTCTCTAAGGTCGTCACCCTCTCCGCCAAGTTGCAAGCATCCTGTCGGATGAGTTGTATATCTATCTTAAACTCGTCGATCTTGGAGTCTATATGGGTTTTCAATGAGGCAATAGCGTCGAGGATTTGAGAGTGATTATCACTGGCCTCCGCCTCAGTCGGCCGAGTGTTTTCGGAGGGGCTAGTTTTGGCTTGGGTGGGGGTCTTTGCCCTAGTTGAAACAAAGGAGTCCATAGTGGCAGCTTTAGTTTTGTTTTTGGCGGCCATATTGGGAGAACAGTAGCAGGTGCACTGAAGCTCGAGATCTGGGTTACCGTTGGGGTAAAAAGTTGGGGGCCACTTATGTGTCCAGAAGGGAGAGTCCCGAGTTGAGCGTGCCCAGAGAGTTTGATGACTGTAATTGGGAGTGATCTCAGGTGCTGGCGCCAGTGTTGTGAGTACTCCGGGCCTCCACAAAATTTTCCAGGCTCTCGCTATCACTGCCCCCACCGCGCCTGCACCCCGGCCACAGGCGTATTGGTATTGGAGCGTGTGGGGCTCAGCAATGGATTGTGATAGTGGGATGGAAATCGTCTCCCCTTTCCATGTGGTCCCGAATGGGTGCCCAAGGTGGTCCAGCTGAGGAGGTGGATGCAGGCGGTGACAAGGGGGGGCGGAACCAGGGGTCCCGCTAGCGGGTGTCTTGCGGTTGCACGCACCTTGTCTGCCAGGCTCCTGCGTCCCGTGTTCACTCTGCCGTCTCAACCAAGATCTGCCGCTGCTCCCACGTTGTCCCCGCTTCAGAAAGGGCGGCCCCGTTGGAGTCGGGAGTGGCTCGTGGGGTCCAAAGGTTGGCAGCATCGGCGCATACTTCTGTGTGCTCCCCCGTCATGGCACTCGCAGCCTGGCCATGGTGCAGGGCTCCGTAATCTCAGGGGCCCCCGCATGTTGCCGCGTCGGCACGTAATGTCAGCCGGAGCGATTTCTGCGGTGAAGGGGGGGCAGGGCGGGAGCCTGGGATTCCGGCGCCGGCCACGGTCGGGTGTCGCCTGGAGGTCCGCTCCGCTAGGCAACGCCTCCTCACCGAACCCGACTGGTGCCCAGGCTCAGGAACGCGCTGTTGTGTGTGCTTCACACGGAGACCCTGCCAAGCTGTTCAGGTCGCCATCTTGGAGCCGGGCCCGGCGGGGGAGGGAGCGTGTTCCGGGCCCGCCACTGCTGTCCAGGGGGTTCGATAATCCAACCCTTCGAGCGATTCTTGGCGGGAACCGCTTTCCCCACAACTGCGTTCTTCTCAGCGAGCTGCTGCTTCGCATGTGCCGGAGAAAAAGGATCTCATGGACTGTTTTGCATGCCATCAACCAATGTATGCAGGGGGGTCAAGTGCCTTGTGAGTGCCCATCCACTGTGTCCGTTCATGGCATTTGTTTTGGTGACCTGACAGGTGCCCTGTGATATCAACGCTCTCATCATGGCAACATTGCTGTCAGCCTCATGAGGACCCCACTGAGCACTACTAATGTTGATAGGCACATTTTTGGGGCCTCGGTGTCTGTGTAGTGGTGTATTGATGTTTTTGTCTGTCATGTGCCTCCTTTGCGTGCAGTTTGGGGGACTGGCCTTTCAGTTGATGGTGTTTGGTGCCGTTTATTGGCTAAAGTCATTGCATGTAGGTGCATTTTGTTGAGGTCAATGTGGTCCGAATCGGTACAATGCAGATGATTGTGTCATGGTTGGGACACACCTTCATTCACATGGTAGGGCTGCTTACATCAGGCATTATGTGTACAGGTGTCAGTTGACATTTGGGCTGCTTTAGGGTATGAGCTGGCTCCATTGCCTCTGCTACTCGCAGCCAGGTAAAGTATGCATCACCCCCCCCCTTTCAGCCAGGTAAAGTATGCATCATTCCCCCCCACCCCTTTCAGCCAGGTAAAGTATGCATTGGTACGTCAATCACCTACCCACTTCACATTTCCATGGCCATGACATGAGACTCACCGAGTAGCCAGGATCTTGGCCCTGCATGTCGCTCCATGTAGCGTGGTATTGTGGAGTTACGCAGGACCATTGAATCATGGGTTGATCCGGAGAATCGGGCACAACAATGTGTGATGATCCTGTTGGAGACACAAACCATTTGCAGGATGATTGAGTGAAATAGTTTACGGTTGCGGTACGCTACCTCCATGGCATGTGGGACCACCAATTCCACATGGGTGCAGTCGATGGCACCAATGCAACCAGGTATGCCGGCTAGTGCATGGAAACCCACCTTGGTGTTTGCAATCTCCTGGGCAGACCGTGGTAAGGAAATGTGGTCGTCTGTGTGCTTGAGGAGGGCATCAAGCACTTGGATCAGTGTACGTGAGAATAATGGTTGTGAAATGCCAAGTGCCCCACTGTGTGCAGGTAGGTGCCTGTGGCCAGGAAGTGGAGCACGGACACTACCTTCAGTAGAGGGGGGATGGCGGTGGGTGTTTCTATAATGCTGACGATGTCATTGTGTATCATGACAACGATGGTGGTGATGGAGTCCCGGTCCAAATGGTACAAGGTATGGATCTGCTCAGCGGTGAGGTTGAATGGACTGGCTCGGATGAGTGGGATTGGGGGCTGCCTGCGTGGTGGCACTGGCTGTGGTGGTGGGGCTTGCTGGCCCTGCCTTGCCCTCCTTCTCCTCCTGCGTCTCCTCTGTGCTGCCTGTTGTTTTGTTGTTGTTGTTGTTGTAGTTGTAGCACTTGCATTGCAATCAGGTCCTCCAGCCCCAACATTGCTAGTCGTATTGGAATCATTGTGTAGTGTGACTGGGTGTGGGAAGGGGTGGGGTGTCCTCTTTTTGTACTTGGTGAGTCTGTATTGCTTCCACCTATGCTGATTCTGTGCACCTGTGGCAGCTGGGAACACTGCACATGGCCATTTACGGTTGGTTCGCAATGGCAGAATTAGCACCATGGCGGTAAGGTACTTTACGGCCTTCGCAAATGGCGTTAAGAGCATGTCCGCTTGGTTCATGATTTACCTACCTTTGCGCGATGCCGGTACTTACCGCGTGGAAGGTCGCGTGCGCGCGAGCTTGGTGCTGTTAGCGGCACCGTTAACTACGATGCCGCTAATAGCACTTTCTCGGGTCATGATCGGACCTAGCGGTAAACAATGCCGGTAATCATTTACCGGCATCGTTTTTCACTTACCGCCGGGGTCGTAATGAGGGCCAATGTAACAACGTGAGAAAACAGTGCTACGAGACAAGATGGAAGCAACCATCCTGTTAAACATGTGTAAATAGGCTTGAAATGCAAGATGCTAAGAAATCGATATTGCTTGCAATGCTTAGTAGAAGATAGAGCGGCAAGCGCCAACCATATATCTACCTCAATAAGGCACATTATACAAGTGCGACTCCATTTTGTAAAAGCAGAAAGGTACCCAGGCGGCCAAAGGTCTGACAGTCCAAGTTTCGAAACCCAGCCAAAGGCAGGAGAAGGAACGGAATCGAAACTCAACAAAGAGCAGCTCATGCCTAGGAAATTGAGGTCAACCAGAGAAGGGGAGGAAAGCGTCAGCTCACAAGACTCCAACTTCAGGGCATACCAGCATGCCTCATGAAGGGCAAGATAAGGGGGCCCATGCAGGTGGCTAGGCCGAAACAGAATTAAATGCACTAAAAGCTGGAAACTGAAGCAGATTCATGGTGAACTAACACATGACCAGCCAGGCGCGAAGAAGTACCATCGCCTGATGTCATCCAGGACCCGAGGATGCCTTAACTTTTCCCATAAGAGACTACTGTTTCGAGGCCATCCTTAGCCAACTAATTGACACGTCGCACTAAAACACTGATTGGTGGAAGGGAGGCAGGGTGAAACTTGGGACACCAGGCAAAGGGGTGTCCATTCTGCATGCTGCTAATTAAAAGTGGAAATTTATGTCAAGGGGTGTAACCTGCCCAATCACAATGGACCAAGTTATCTGGAGTCCTATAGATATTGTAGCCAATAGGACGTTGTAGTTATAGTGACGTCTATCACGCGTGATGTAGAGGGATGGGCATAGACGCCCACCCGATAAGGGTTGTCCAATCCGCATACCCTATTATCATATACAGATATACTTAAGTTACCTTTCCTAACCAATTTTATTGCGTATTGATTTTTGTAAAGTTAGACGTCAATGATGACGAGTTTTATGCATAAAAGTGGCTGTTCAACTGAAGTTCGAGGAAGTCGGGGTGAGAGAGGTGATTGCAATGGTGCCGATTTCCATTTGTTTCCGTGTTTGATGTACTTGTCATTAAACAGACTTCCCTTTGCCAACTTACTGAGTCCTCATTATTGAGTGTTGCTGGAGTATGTGAATCCTGCACCCCCTGTCCTCACATCGTGCAGCTATCTTGTCTTACAAGCTCTGGAGGGTGAGTACTGACCTATGGGCCCGTCAGTAACTTCCTCCCCTCCTGAACACTTTGTAGCAGAGGATGGTTTCGGCCATCGATTATTGATTATCGATTGATAGTTATAAGACACCTTTAGACCGACGGCACAAAGTAACTCTAGGCATTCGGTAAAATCACGAGTCCTTTCGCCATTCTGGCTGAGTAGACTGAGAAGCTCCCCTTGGAAAATGATAGAGTAATAATTAAAAAATCTGCAGTGGGTCTGAAGGAACCTGCCTTTCCAAGCATAACCCTTCTCATTCCCACAGGCAGCGGATCGGACGAAAACCTTAAAAAGCAGGTAGAGGAAGGGAAGGTGATCCCGAAGTTCCAGAGAGGAAAAGATGCGATCAGTGAGTGAAACAACAAACTTGTTACTTTGGCAAATGTCGTGAAGGCATTGGAGTAAGTCAGGGAAAGATAACGGAGAGTGGCGGAAAAAAATAAATAAATAAAGTAGTTAGCAGTAGAAAAGACTGTATATATCTAGGGGGTTAATGACTCGAGTATAAGAAATAAAGAAGAATGCCAGGGGGCACCTGAGATAAAACGTAAGGAATACAAGGGGGGCACCTGAGATAAAATGTAAGGAATACCAGGGGGGCACCTGAGGCAAAACATAAGGATTCGCCTTGTTCCTGCGCTTTAAAGAGTGGTCAGAAGGAACGTGAAACCAGAGCCCACAGTGGGGGGACAATTTAGGCTACGGTGATGATTAAAGAGGGCACAAAAGGGGTTTGTTCACATCCCATGACGGGGTATTGATTAGAAGGCAGGTTTATGTATAACCAGCTGGTGTCCGTCTAGTCTGTCGAGTATCTGTCATATGTGTCTTGGTGTATGTCAAATGTAAAATAATTGTATTAATGATTGGTTGAAATGCATTATGGCTTTGCGCGATTCTGTAACTAAGAGGGAATCACCAGTGAATTGATGGGTTTTGAGTAAATTGTTGGCACAAAATTTGGCGGGAAAAGATTGGACTGGAGCTTGCGTATGTGGTGCTTGGTCATACCATTGGAGGGTTGAAGAACTATGTAAATACTGTTGGTGACGAAATTAAAAATGGAGGAAGTTACCCCACTTGCGCATTTGTGCATGCAACTGCCCAAGCATGCACTAAAGCTGAAGAAATACAGCCAGGAGTGGGTTAAGGGTACCGCCGATAAGATGTTTATGCCCTGGCCCCAGAACGGGTCACTCTCAAAGGCTGTTTTACAGCACATGACTACCTTCCTACACGCCACATATTCACGCAAGAAGTTAGAGAAACGTCTTGCTATTCTAGAGTTGTCGAAAATGTTTGAAGAAACGAAGGTGGAAGAACCACCCACAGACTGGATACTAAATGTATGTACAGAGGGGGGTGAGACGCCTACCGCGCCACCTGCCCCGCCTGAGCCAGTCATTGAAGGAAGCAAGTCAGAGGGTCTTTACCCTCTAAGAGAACTTCAAACAGCCACGGGGTATAGCAACCCCGCATATGAGTCGCCTACGTACAGTAGTGACGATAATAAGGGAAAAGAACAGGAAAACAATATTGCCTCCGTAGTCTCAAGGGACAAAGAGAGATGCGAAGATGAAGGGAAAGATTGGGCACAGAGTTGTGCACCTCCAGAAAAGGAGAAAGAGGGAAATAAACATAAAGGAAATGAAGGTAGAGGTGATGAGATAGCAATCGCGAAAGACGAATGGATGGGAGGTCAAATATTACTGAAGTTAGATGGAAAAGGAAGTGATGATTTGAGGCCCAGGGAGAAGTCTGATGAGATGCAAAGGGGAGAGAAAGAGAAAGGGATGGAAGAAAGAGATGAAAGGACTAGAAAGAAAGATAGGCTAAGGCGAGAACAACTATATCACGAAGAGCAAGGAATACCGCTCAGTCGCAGACAGTACACAGCCTATAAAAGGTACAGGCAGAACATGTTAAGGTTGGAGAAAGAAAGGAGAGTGCACGAAAGGAAAATAAAAAAGCGGGAAGATGAGGAAAGTAGAAGGGCAAAAGAACATAGAAATGAACGGATGAGGGAAGTAGATGAGGCTAGGGAAGAAGCAAAGAAGCGAAAGGGAATAGACGAGGAAAAAGAACGTAAGCACAGACAGAGGGCACGGGATCTTGAATATTTGGAGCGGGAAGTGATTAAACCCAATCCTACAGTAGAATGGGAAGACATAGAATAATTTTTTCCTGCAAGCGATGCGGTACCAGGTACAAGCGGGACAAATATTGAAGATTGATGGATTGATTGATTGATATTTTATTTCTATCGCGCTCATAAACAAGTGTTTCAGAGCGCTACCAGGCAGGGAAAGGGAACAGGGGAGAACAAAAATAACAATCTTACTAGGCCCAGTGATATTGAGAACATGCAAGTGCAGGGTAGAGAGAGAAGGGGGAGAGTGCATGGAAGGGTGAACAAAAGGAGAGTGCGGAGGGAGAAGGAAAAAAAACAAAAATAATAATAAAATAATAAATAAAAAGGCAACAAACAATGGGAGTGCAGCCAGCAAGTGGCAAGTGCTGGGTTTATGGCAGCAGGCCGTGTAGGTCTGAAAGTGCAGGAAGAAAAGGGGAGGGCTGTATGGGTACAGATACAGACTCCAGTGCAGGGGGTGGCCCGGAGGCAGTGCGTGAGGGTAGCAAGATGAACAGGTACCTGGGCCCAGAGGACAGAGGGTGGCCAGGTGCATGGTGCCGAGGGAGAGTAGAATCAACAGGGGAGAGGGGAGGAGAAGGCAGAAGCAAAGAGGAAGGTTTTGAGGTGCTTCCGGAACCGGAGATGGTTCTCCTCAAGTTTTAGAGTGGCAGGGAGGCTGTTCCAGAGGGAGGCCCCAGCCGAAGACAGAGATCTACCCCTAGCTCGTTTCTTTGAGAAACGACTGACCCTGAGGGAGTTAGAGGTAGAGGAGCGGAGTGCTCGAGATGGGAGGTATTTGCGGAGGGATAGCTGAAGGTATGTTGGACCCAGACACCAGAAAGCCCAATGGACAATGCAGAGGGTTTTGAATTTAATCCTTGCATCCACTGGGAGCCAATGGAGAGATTTCAGAGCTTGAGAGATACGATCCCAGGGCTTGAGGCCAAGGACACGTCTCGCAGTCCTGTACTGGATACGTTGTAAAGGGCGGAGAGTAGAGGCAGGTATATTAAGAAAGAGGCTGTTGCAATAGTCCAGATTAGAGAGAACCAGAGCTTGGGAGACAGTGAGCTTCTGGGGGAATGAGAGGAAAGGAAGAATACAGGTGCAGTAGGAGGTTTGACTTTTTTGATACATCAGCGATGTGGGCAGAGAAGGAGAGTGTGGAATCAAAGGTGACACCAAGGTTCTTGGCCTCGCAGGTGGGGATAGGAGGAGGGCCAAGGGAGGCCGGCCAGAGAGTGAGGGGAAAGGAAGGTGATGGTGTGCCAATGAGGAGGATCACTGTCTTTGTGGCATTAAGACAAATATCGTTGGCGGCACACCAATCTTGGATGGCAGTTAGGCACTCAGTGATGAGAGAGGTGGAGGAGGTGGCCGAGGGCAGCCTGAAAATGAGTTGAGTGTCGTCTGCGTAGCACTGGAAGCTTGAGCAGAAAATGGCAATACAGTGGGCGAGAGTTGCCAGGTATTGGTTGAAAAGCCAGGGCGAGAGGTTAGACCCCTGGGGAACACCACAGGTGGAGAGGAAGACAGATGATAGGAAGGACCCAATTTGGTCCTGGGAGGGTCGATCAGAGAGGAAAGAGGTCAGCCAGGCCAGAGCCTGATCGGTGATGCCCAAGTTATCCCGGAGATGGTTGAGCAGGATGGTATGGTTGACCGTGTCGAAGGCAGAGGAGAGTTCAAGTAGGATGAGAACAGAGGGAATGTTAGAGTCAAGGTTGGAAAGCAAATCTTCATGGATGTTCAGGAGAGCAGTTTTCGTGCTTCTGCCAGATCTGGAGCCAGACTGATGGTCATGGAGACAGCCAACAGAATCAGAATGAAGGTTTAGCTGAGAGATGGCCAGCTTTTCAAGGAGTTTGCCTAAGAAGGGGGTAATGGAAATTGGGCGATAGTTGGCCGGACAAGAGGGATCCGCTGTGGGTTTCTTGAGGAGAGGATGCACAAGGGAGTGCTTAAGAGGGGAGGGGAAGGATCCTGAGGCAAAGGAGTGGTTGCAGAAGTTGGCAAGGGCCAGAGTGAGGGTATCAATGAGGTCCTTGAGAGTTTTAGAGGAACAGTGATGAACCTTTTTTGACAAGGCTTTCATAGATCGGACTTGTCTAGCGACCTCATCAGGGGAGAAGAGAGGAAAGGAAGAGAAGGAGGGTGGGGTGGTGACTGAAGGAGGGTCAGTGAGTACCGAGGGAGAGGCGAGAGGAGAGGGCATGGAGGAGAGTGTGGACAGGATGTCCTGGTTTTTTGAGATAAAGTGTGTGGCCAGGGCATTGCAAAGAGCCTGAGAGGCAAGGGGAGGGGTAGATAGACTGCAGCAGGGTTAGCCAGCTCCTTACAAATTTGAAAGAGTTCGGCCGAGCTGTTAGATGCCGCAGAGACACGGGCTTGAATGTGGACTCTCTTCTTGGTACGGACAGAGAGACGGTATTGCCTTTGGAGAAGGCGACAGGCCAGTTTGTCAGAGGATGAGCAGGAATCCCTCCATTTTCTCTCAGCCGCCCTACACCTACGTTTAAGTGTAGCTAGGTCAGAGCCATACCAGGAATTGCACTTGGCTTTGGACTTCAGGTGGATCCTCATGACAGGGGCAAGACTTCGACACCAGAAGCATCGGGGAAACGATCGATAAAATATACAACGAGATGGGGCTAGAGCAGATATCCGATGGGGGAAGCGAAGATGACCGCTTAGAGAGCACTCAGCTATATGATACTGAGGATGTCACCCGAAGTAGTGGGAGCAGGGGACTGTCCCTAGACAGGCTGGAGATTGGGCAAAACGAAGAAGATGCTAGGAGTTGTGTAAACTGGGAGTATTCAGAATCTGACTGGAGGATGTGGCACATGAAGAAGGGAGACGGTGCGGAAAAACGGCTCCCAGGGGACCGAGAGATACGATGGTCAGACGCTAGCGGGTCCACAAGTAGGGCACCGAAGTCTGCCATGCAGTCCGGCCGTCATGTAGGAACACCCCACGGTCAGAGGGGGGCGTCAGCACCTGCCTATGCAAACAGACTAAGGGGATTGCCAGGTAGATGGCAAGGCGGGAATGCCACCCTGGCAATAGACCAGAGAGCTACGGGGAAAGAGAAGGAAGACTGTGCATTCCAATTCCCGTTGCTAGAAAAAGCGGGAGCCAGACCACAGTATATTCCATGGCCACATATGGACCGAGAGAGCCTTAAAAATAAGCTTGCAATGCTGACATTGGGAGCCGGAAAATGGATACACGAGTTAGAGAAAATGATGGGGGGTGTCACCTTAGCTATAGAGGACATTAAGGGCCTCCTAATTGCCATACTTGGTGAAAGAGCAGATGATGTATGGAAATGGGCAGGCTATCCTAGGGTAACCGTGACTAACACCTCCCATGACGGAGTGCCATTTAATAACTGTAGGGCAGCAGTGTGGAAAGCGCTGAGAAACGCTATATCCAGACACTTCTGATATGGGGGCTATAATGACTCCAAAAATTGAAGAGTCAGAGGACCCGTTGCTTTATATATTGATATTGATATTCCGAGACCCTAGCTGCCCCCACGCTCTGAATGAGCAAGATGGGATTATTTCCAGTTTTTGCCAGCTTCTGATACTACATTTACCAGCATCTGCCCCCGACTTGGCTAAATTGCCAGATTTCACAATTTGGGGCCCAAAACACCACGGAATCGACTAGCTGTACCCATGGCCGCCATCATTATCAACGTGGTTAATGGCCGCCGCTCCGGTCAACACACAGCGCTCATCCAGGAGCCCAGCAGCCTTTGCAGCCTCTGATTGGCTGTATCTGTAGCCACCCGTCCTCGAGCTCACTGATAGGCGGTACCCGAAGTGCAAGCCTAAGGGCCTGTCTGTGCCTGTCCCCAGAGCAGATTCATCGCCGTGCAAGGAGGAGAGGGCTGGAGCCTTCTCCCCCTACCTACAGGCCCCAGGAGATATTCTGAGACCCTAGCTGCCCCCACGCTCTGAATGAGCAAGGTGGGATTATTTCCAGTTTTTGCCAGCTTCTGATACTACAGTTACCAGCATCTGCCCCAGACCTGGCTAAATTGCCAGATTTCACAATTTGGGGCCCAAAACACCACAGAATCGACTAGCTGCACCACTGGCCGCCATCATTATCAACGTGGTTAATGGCCGCCGCTCCGGTCGACACACAGCACCCAGCAAGGAGCCCAGAAGCTTTTGCAGCCTCTGATTGGCTGTATCTGTAGCCACCCCCCTCGAGCTCACCGATAGGCGGTACCCGAAGAGCAACCTAAGGGCCTGTCTGCGCCTGTCCGCGTCGGGCAGCAAGGAGCCGAGCAGCCTGATGTCCACTTCCTGTAAGTACTTTTTGCACAATACCTCAGTGGTACTAGACTGCCCACAATCACTCCTGCCTCAGATTCCTAGTGCACGACCGCCTACCTCACATATCCTTGTGATCACCAAGTATGCAAGCATATCATTGTTGACTCGTACTGCTTTGCCCATAACTGCCTCCTTTATGTCTGCACTACTTTCCCATTCCCAAGGAGGGACTGTAATGCAATCCCAATCATTATGTGCATTGTATTGCTTCACGTTGCTTCAATCCATTCCATGCCTACCATGCCGGCACCTTGTTATTACTGATATGCAATACGCTACACGTGCGCGTACCTACCACGCTGTGTGCATTGTGACCACTTGCACCATGGATACCCCTCGAATTGCTTGCATGCCTATGTACCTCAACCTCTAACTTAATAGTATTGAAACTGATCCCACCTGTCACTATAGCGCACTTCAGCCTTACTGGGATTTCTGCACCCAGATGGACCCTACTGCTATAATTGTTACTGTCTGTTTGTACTCTGCATCTTAGCCTACTGTGATCTTAAACTCAGATGGACTTTGCTGCTATTAGCGTTCATGCCTTTTGCACAGTGCATCTCAGCCTTACTAGGATTTGTGAACCTAGATAGACATTGTTGCCAGAATTTTTTTGTCTGCTTGCACATTGCAGTTTAGCCTAAACTGTGCTTCTTAAACTCAGGTGAACATCTGCTGCTAAAAGTATCTCTGTGAGCACATGCCAGCAATGCCTATATATTAAAATATAGTATAAAATATAATATATAGTTATATATATAGCATTAAAATATAGTTAAAATCGAACCTGCCCACTGTTGATTTTGCATTGCCTTAGCCAAAAGTGAACCTGCCTACTGTTGATTATGCACTGCCCTAGCTAAAAGTGAACTTGCCTACTGTTGAAGGTGCACTGCCCTAGCGCAAACTGAACCTGCCTACTGTTGATTGTGCATTGCCTCAGCCAAAGTGAACCTGCCCACTGTTGATTGTGCACTGCCCAGCTAAAATCGAACCTGCCCACTGTTGATTTTGCATTGCCTTAACTAAAGTGAACCTGCCCACTGTTGATTTGCATTGCCTTAGCCAAAAGTGAACCTGCCTACTGTTGATATTGCATTGCCTTAGCTAAAGTGAACCTGCCCACTGTTGATTTTGCACTGCCCTAGCTAAAATCGAACCTGCCTACTGTTGATTTTGCATTGCCCTAGCGTAATCGAACCTGCCTACTGTTGCGACGCATCTCCCCCTAGGTGCACATCCACCATGCTCCTTATACTGTACCACGTTCTGCCCTTTGAAGCAGCAACTACCAGCCAGCTATGCACACGTCCGACACGGCCGACACACCTTCAGCCATCAGACACCTTGTCTCTCCCAAGCCTTGTCCCCCAGACCCTGCGCAGTGCGACCCCCACAATGGACCCTATGACACCCACTATAGGCCTCCATCACTTCAACACTGACATTAACCCATATTTCAATGACCCAGCCCTCTGGCTGGAACACTTCACTAGTAAACCCACTCCGAACCAACCGTGTTCCTTATCTCTTAGAAACAAAAGACTAGGCACCAGATTCCGCATACGCCCCACCCATAGTAACCTCTCCAAGCAAACACGACACACACCACCGAGCTCACCAACCGCACCCACCAATAGCAAGCCCCCTCTACAGAGGCAAAATTGCCGGTTATCAAGGGCGCTCTCATCAACGCCAGATCCCTCCCAGTGCACGCTCTAGATATGGCAGACCTCATAACATCTTCAGATCTTGACTTCATTGCCATGGCTGAAACCTGGCTACATGCCGCATCTGGCCCCTCCTTGTCCCTTGCCCTACCACCCGGCTTTGGCATCATGAGATGTGACTGCACCTCTGCTTCCCAACCAAAGGTGGTGGCCTAGCCATCATCCACAAAATCACTCTGGACTTAAGGGTATCGCCCAACACTAAACTTGAGTACGCTCAACTATTATCAGGCAAACTCGCACTAACACGCAATCAAACAGCCACACTCCACCTAATCTAAAGGCCCCCACGCCCTGCACCCTACTTTGTCAGCAAAATCTCCACCCTTCTCCTTGACAATGCAAAAACTAACTCTCAAATTATCATCCTTGGAGACCTCAACCCGGGATCGGCGACCCCAAAGATCCTATTGCACTAGACTTGGAAAACGCCCTTTCTAACTCTGGCTTCACCCTACACAGCCAAGAGCCCACGCATTCTAAAGGCAGGACCCTTGACTGGCTAGCCAGCTCTAACTGCAATATTAATGTCCTGACCAATACCCCTTTCTTATGGTCAGACCACCACATCATCACCTTTAATATTGAAGCTTCCCCCCATATCCCGACTCTGATAGCCCCTGCTCTCCCGACCAGAAATAAAAAGGACATAATCAAGGAGAAACTTCTCCCTCTGCTACTCCCTTTGCTAAAGCGGCCACTGACTCTTGCAATGACCCCACCACCCTAGCTGACATCTATAACTGCAGCATGTTCACAGCTATAGACTTTATTGCCCCCATCAAACTGAGGAAGGCTAAACCACGGGCACACCTTAACTCTTGGTTCACACCACAGTTAAGAGTACTCCGTAAAACCAAACGTTGTGCCGAAAATCGTTGGAAAAGTCACCCTTCTGACGCGCACAAAGACGGTTTCCTCCTGGCATCGCTCACCTACAAAGCAGCCATTAGAGAGGCAAAAAAAGAGTCCCTTAATAATCGCATCATGCAAGATGACTCCAATTCTAAGGAACTCTTTAAGATCCTAAAAGAGCTTGAAACTCCATTACCCCCCACCCCCGACACTTGCATTAAAGCTAGTAAATGGTGTGCTAACATTCAGGCAGCGTTACTGAATAAAATCGCCATGCTACAATCTAAAATCATAGCTAAACAAGACAGCCTGAAACTGGACAATCGCCCTCCTACCCCAGCTGGGGCCCTCTCCCTTGACCTGCCAAATCTCAAACGATTTGCCTTCTCACCGCTCACCACTGCGGAGGTGGAAAACATTATCCTGAGGATCAAACCGTCCAACTGCCAGGGTTATCTCTGCCCTGCCCCGATCATTAAGGAATCCACCCACGATTCGGCCCCATTTATAACATCCTTCATCAACGCCTCCTTTAAAACAGGAACCGTCCCTGACAACCTTAAGGACGCATGGGTGATCCCCCTGCTCAGAAAACCCTCCCTTGACCCAAGCATACCTACCAACTACCGTCCTATTACTACTGTCCCGTTCCTGCTAAAAATTCTAGACCGCGCAGCATACCTGCAAATCCAAGAGTACCTGGAAGCTAATAATCTTCTAGGTCTTAGACAATCTGGTTTCCGCCCCAGACACAGAACAGAGACAGCTCTACTAGACTTAAAAACTCAAATTGAAGTTTTAAAGGGCAAGGGCAAACTAGCCCTGTTACTTCTACTTGACCTCTCTGAGGCATTCAATTTGGTCAATCACCAAATCTTACGCAAGCATCTTCACTCTGCCGCCCATTTCTCTCCATCAGCTATGACCTGAATCAAATCATTCTTGAGTAATAGATCTATGCGGGTCTTTTCTCAATCCGCAGCTGCCGATCCCTCCCCTATTCACTGTGGCATCCCCCAGGGCTCATGCGTGTCGCCAACACTCTATAATGTTTTTACAAAACCGTTCTTTGATGTACTTGACTATCTGGGTGTCTCTTATACGAATTACGCTGACGATATCCAGATACTCATTCCCATCACTGGAGACTACTTAGCTGACACTAAGGCCCTGAATGACGTCTACTTGGTCATCCAAGCTTGGATGGCCCAACACCAGTTATGCCTCAATGATGACAAGACTGAGCTCCTCATCTTGGCCACTAGGCAACGCCTTAGTAAACTCGAGCCGTCCTACCAATCGTTTATCATCGATGGCAACACCATCCAAGTTTCAAAAGACACTAAAACCATAGGCTTCTACCTTGACACCACCTTATCCCTATCCCGACAAACAAATGCAGTCAGATCTGCTTCAGCATACACCTGCAAACTCATTGCAGCCTGCTGGCCATTTCTGACCACCCCAAACACGGTCATACTGGCCAGAACCCTCATCATGGCCAGAATTGACTATGGCAGTGCCCTCTACCTAGGAACCAGCCAAGAGAATCTGAACAAATTGCAAATCTCCCAGAACAACGCTATTAGAGCGGCCCTAAACTTCCCACGAAACCACCACACCTCTGAATCTAGATCCAATCTACATTGGCTACCTGTCAAACAGAGAATTTCACTGAAATCCTTAGGCCTTACCCACAAATGCCTAGCCAACCAAGCCCCCACGTATCTCTGCAGCCGGCTATCCCGCCACGCGCCCACCCGCCCTCAAAGAACCACCCAGACCCACTGTTTAACTATCCCTAGGTTCAAACTACAAAAAGCGGGTGGCTCAAGCTTCCCCGTCCTAGCTTCCAAGCTCTGGAATGCCCTCCCCCTCACCATCAGATCTGAAGAATGCTTTAGTGACTTCAAGTCCAAAACAAAATCCTGGCTCTTCAATCAGCCTTGAAATTCGGATCTCCTATGTACCTGGGAGCCCTTTCCCAGTAAAATGTCTGCTCTAATCTCTACTCTGTAAATGATGTATATTTCTGTATGCTCTGAATACTTTGCACAAATACTCGCCCTGTATCTAAAGTTTGTATACATGTATGCTCGTTATGTAACCATGTCTAAGTTGCGCCCTGATGCCTCCGGGCCTGACGGTGCGCGTTACAAATAAAACAAATACAAATTATATCCAGAATTTTCAGGACGCGTGGGTGCTCGAAACGCATGAGTCATGGACAAAATCTATCCCTGTATTCTACCACATATTATGCCAAGGGTTGCCTGAACCGGTGCAGAAGCAGCTTAAAAAATTTGCAGGAGTAGAAGCAAAACCATGGGCCGAAATACAGTTGACAATCGCACACTACTGTAGATTGTTGCAAATAAGAATCAGAAAAAGGAGGCAACTGATAAGGGCGAGGAGGCGAAGCTGGTGCAAAAGAAGTTCTCGAAGTATGCTCTCAAGAGAGGCATGCTCACCAGCCCAGCCGAACCAAGCGCACAACAAGCGACCAACCCATCGCAGAATAATCAGGGTAACGCAGGATTTTACCCAAGAGGAAGGGGTTTTGGAGGAAGAGGATGGCAGAGTAATGAAGGAGGGTTTCGAGGTAACCAGGGAGGCTTTCAGAATAGTCAAAATGGCTTTCAGAATGTGCAGATGGGCGGTCAAGCTATGCCAGATGGACAGATGGCCCGACCACTGCCAGCGTGTTGGCTGTGTGGAATGACAGGACACGTGGTGCGCATGTGCAGAAACAAAGGCATGTGGCAAAACGGCCAAGGGATGGGGGCAGGCATGGTGAATCAGCCTGCCGTCCCGCAACCGGGCGGTGAACAAAATTACACAGTGCACCCGCAGGCATCAGGCGTGCAGCAAGGTGCACAGCAAGTGGTTCAACCACCGAACATGGGGAACTTGCCGCAGGGACAACCCCAGCAGGAACCACCACAAATGTCACAGGGCACTAGCTCCGGAGGGGGAGTTAACCCTGGGACTGGGGGAAATCAACAAGTATACAGTGTACCAAATTTATATACAAAATAGGTCAGCTCACAGGGGACTCTGATGTGCTCTATCCTATCAGTGACACAAGACCCTAACAGGGAACCAAGGGTGAATGTCACCATAGGGGGGAAAGAATATTCCTTCTTAGTTGATATGGGTGCAACGCGCTCGTGCATTCGAGAAGGCACGTTTTCCTTGTCCGGCGAGGCTATTTAAGAAACTCTGAGTTTCCAGTGAAACTCAGAGTTTCACTGGAGCTCATAGTAGAGTTCCCTTTACAGATGCACTCCCAGTCTCAGTGGGAGATTGCGAAATTAATGTACCTCTGTTATATTCGCATCAGACACCAGTAAATATTCTGGGTCGGGACCTGATGACTAAATTAAACATGACCATCGTGTTTACCGAGAATGGTATAGTGTGCTCCACTCCAGGAATGCATTATTCAAATGTGTGCGAAATGATCAGAGCATACTCAGGACGTATAGCCATGAGAGCTATACCGTTAGAACCAGAAGTCTTTGCATATGGCGTGCGGGTGCTCATGGCGGGATTGCCAGGCCTCGCAGACAAAACTATGAGAACCCCTGATGAGTTTCTATTCAGACCAAGAATACCCATGCACGAAGAGGAGGGACAAGTAGTTCCCTTAAAGTTACAATCGGCTGCAGTGCGAGGAAAAGTGGTATTGGTCGAAGGATATGACGATGAAGGTAGACAATGGTGTGTGATTATCGCCATTGAAGAAGGGTATCGAGTAACTGACGTCACCGATGACGATCTGTTCGAAGAGAACCCTGACCTAGAGGAGACAAGGGTAGAAGTGAGTCTCATATTTTGGGTCAAAATGATCAAATGGGAGGTGCCGCAGAGAATGATGTTGGCACTGATACGTCCAGAGTACTTTGATGATGACATGGCCCAAGTGCCTGCCGCAGTATGGACTACAGGGCCATATGACGTAGGTCTCCTGAAGGGGGCAGGTGAAGTGAAGATTAAATTGAAACCAGGAGAGATTTTGCCACGAGCACGACAACACCCCATGTCCAGAGAGGCAGATGAAGGGATCGCGAAGACAATTTCTGCCATGATGGAGCAGGGCATCCTAGTGACGTCAGAATCACCTTGCAACACAGTGATTTATCCTGTCAAGAAATCAAAAGGAGGGTCTTGGCATTTAAGCCAAGATTTACGAGCACTAAACGATATAGTTGAACCGAGTTCCTACTAGTCCCTAATCCATCCACAATACTGTGTAACATACCCACTGAGGCAAAATATTTCATGGTGATTGATTTGAAAAATGCGTTTTTCTCCATTCCGCTGACGTCATTCACGTTCAGACAAATTTGCCTGAAAATCACGAGGTTGCCACATGGGTACTGCGAGTCCCCATCTATTTTCAACAGAGTTCTGCAAAAGGACCTAAGCAATATTGCGGTAGACAGTGTTGTTTTGCAGTATGTAGATGACATTCTGATCTGTAGCACCACTAAAGAGCAATGCAGACACGATTCCCTCCAGCTACTAACTATTCTGGCTGAGAAGGGATACAAAGTTTGTACGCAAACGTTGCAGTACTGTCAACAAGAAGTGTTGTACATAGTGCAACTGATCTCTCATGAAGGGAAAAAGGTAACCCCATAAAGGGCTGAGCTATCATGAACATGGCCAAGCCGCACACGATAAAACAAATACAAAGCTTCTTAGGCCTGTGCAATTATGTCACAGCATGGGTCTTCTACTACAGCTCATACACCAAGCCCCTGCTTCAGGCACTGAAAAAAGCCCAGGCTACAAGGGAAAATATCGAATGGACTGAGGCAATGGAAAAGGGGTTTGCAGATCTCAAGGGGGCAATTTGTAAGGCCCCAGTTCTCGGGATTCCTAATTATGCGGAGGAATTCTATCTGTTCTCACATACCGATGGTAATTTCATGACGGCAGTGCTCGCACAGTGAACCTCGCTGGCGTACAAGCCCCTAGCATATTACAGTGGGAATCTGGACCCAGTCATGAAGGGCCACTTTCCATGCAAACAAAATCTAGCTGCTGCGCGTTTGCTATCGAGAAGGTGTCATCCATTGTGATGGGGTGCTCCATGATACTGTATGTTGAGCACTCACTGTTCGCCATACTAGAGAAGCCAAAGGGCACACTGACGTCTCAAAGAGCATCCGTCTATGAGGTGATCATCTCTAATCCATCGATCAAAATACTGCGATGTAAAACTGTAAACCCTGCTATGTTCATAGCTGAGTCAGTCACGGAGGGAGAACCCATGCACGACTGTGCGAACTATGAGGAATTCTAGGATGAGATCCCCAGGGTAAAGGAAAATGCCCTGGCGAGTGGAGAGATCGTCTTAATTGACAGGTCTTCGAGAATAGACCAAGAAGACGGACAAAGGTATACAGGCGTGGCTGTGGTAAAACACCTAGCGAATGGGGATTTTCGAGTACTCGTTAGTGCCCGAATACCATCTCACTATTCAGCACAGGCTGCATAACTATTGGCATTGATACTTGCCATTGAGAATCATGCAGACCAGGAAGTAATGGTGTACAGTGACTCTGCCTATGTGACATCCACAGTGCACGCAGGCTTAGTGTGCTGGAAGAGGAGGGGCTACCTCTGAGCAGACGGCACGCCAGTGCAGCACGCAGCCTTACTGGACAGACTGATAAAAGCACTGCAGGTCCCAGTGGGCATAGCGGTCGTGATGCGCCACTCACACCACGGGGACAGATTTCGTGTCACGTGGAAATCATGAAGCGGACACGGAAGCCAAGCGTATGGCATCTAGGAATGAAACAATCATGGACGTGGAGGTGGCACGTAACCATGAGCGAATGATGATAGCGCGAGCCACACCAGAAGCCTATAGTAATATGGGGCAGACTCAGCTAATGGAGCTCCAGTGGGAGGCACCCCAGGAGGAGAAAAATTTGTGGAAAAGTCGAGGGTGTTCTTTAAACCCCTCTGATGGATTGTGGATGCAAGACAGCACTGGTAAACCAGTAATGCCTGTCGCCCTTCTAAAGGTAGCGCTAGAACAGCTTCACTACCCCATTCACATGTCTAAAGAAAAGATAGCTGCAACGCTCGCAGAAGACTGGTTCACACCGAATTTGGCGGAGCATGTAGCATTTTTTATGGTGAACTGCATAGTCTGCCAGCAATTCACCGCTGGGCACACATTAAAAGTAGTGAGCGCAATCATTCAAATACTAAATGGGCCATTTCAGCACTTGCATATCGATTATGTCGATATGATTCAGGTGTGCAATGGGTACAGGTATTTAATTGTGGTGGTGAGTCCATTCTCTAGATGGATAGAAGCAGGTCCCTGCACACACCCCGACGCTACCTGTGCTGCCAAGTTTCTGGTGAGGGAAGTGTTCCCTAGATGGGGTGTGTGCGAGGTAATGAAATCAGACAATGGGGCTCACTTTGTTAACACAGTTTTTGAGCAGATTAACATGTTGCTTGGTAGGAAGCACAAGTTCTCGTCGGCATATCATCCAGAGGGAAATGGCATATGAGAGCGGCTCAACGGCCTGTTGAAGGAAAGGATAGCCAAATTGAAGCTTACATTAAAGAAGGGATGGCTGCACTGTCTACCACTGGCATTGTATGGTCTTCGGAAACCAACCAGGATCCGACCATCTTCTCACGCCGCACAAGACAGTTACAGGCAGAAGGATGAGGACCCCTCTCACTCCCCAAGATAGAGCTAGTTGTGATGCCCAGCCAACTGGGGAGGTTCTGGGAGCAGAGATGAAAGACTATCTCAACTGTATGACAACCAGTGCCTCTGTCATTACAGACCAGCTGCAGCGACGGAGAAAGAATGACAGCACAAAACACAACAGGAAGTGCTGACGCAGGCATAGCTCAAATCCTTTGCGCGCCCCTCGTCTTCCCTGGTGATGCAGTATTGGTGAGAAACCACAAAAGAAAAAGGTGGGACGAGCCAAGATTCAATGGCCCCTTCATCGTAGAGGACTGCAACCCATCAGCTGTCAAGCTCAAGGGCAGAAGAGACTGGATCTTCTTAAATGACATTAAACTCTACATAGGGGAGAGCCCTCCAGCTGCATCCAGCTGTGAAGAATCTACAAACAACGGGGAAGAACCTCAGCACGTGCAGACAAGATCCATGATGAGGAAGAAGGACGCATGAGCAGAAAAGACAAGATGAAAGAGCTCCTTGTGAAAATCTTGGCGTGCACTGAACTTATCCTCTAAGCACTGAAAGGACAAAAGCAATAAAGCGAACACTCTGTGCAGTCAAAGTTGCAGAGCAAAAGAAGAGAATCGCAGATCCAAAGCTGCAGTAACGCTACTCATATGAATGTAAAGCCACACAAAGCATTGGAAAAACCCTAAGACTTTGACAAGCGGAAAAGAAGACATTTCTGAGAACCAAAAACAGTATCCTGAAGCAATCAGTATTGAGACTTTATTCACAGAACTTATGGTACATTCCGGTAGAAGTCTCAAGTGGGATGTGCTAACCTATTTCCAACTCGTGGTGCTATCATATCCATCACTCATAGGTAGAGGAGCCAGTGTCACAGACTTTATCCAAGATTCAGCCAACAAGAAAATAATCTGGCAATGACTGTCATCACGGAAGCCTTCATTGTACTGCCCGAGTACAGTGAGAAGGGCACAAATGCGTCCACCGCCAATAGACATTGATGAACTCATGTTTAAGTTGTTCGTCCAAATAGTCGAGAAGTGCCCAGGGATCGTCGGGAGAACAACTGACACACGCACTTATATCAGAGATCCAAGAAATCTAGCTCAACTGAGTCAGCTGTGGACTAAATTAAATCATTTGGTGGGAATCCATGCAACGGGAAGGTGCAAGGACTGTGTGAATCAAAAGAAAATCTTGTGATCAGGACACAGCCAAACAGGACAAATGTCCCTATCACCCGAGGACATCCGGCTGGCGCAGAACGTTCTGTTTAGGTTAGTCACAGACTATCCAGAAATGGTAGGAAGGCCTGCAGATGTTGACGTCATCACTTTCCTTAGAGATCTGGCCAATGCCCCACACATGGGCACACTTCTCCATGGTAGAATGCTCCAAGTGAGCTGTCCAACTTCCAGCGAGAATTCCTAAGGAGATTCCAATAAACTTCCCACCAAGGACAGATCTAGAAGAGCAGAAACGAGGATTACAACATCATTGATCCTAGTTATTTTTTTTTTCTTCTATTTTTCTTATTATCCTTTTCATCATCCTTCCACCATGAAACAGATAGAGGAAAGAGACACTGTTCTTCAACTTGTCACCAAGAGACCGAACGAAAGGAGAGGACACAAGAACTTCACCATCTTATTTTCCTTTTCCTTCATTTTTCTCATTTTTTCCTATTTTTTCATATGTTCACTTTTATTTTTATTTTGGTTTTTATTTTTACAACATTTTATTTTTGTCTGATTTTTAGCAGTTCCATCTTTTTATTCGTTCGCATTGAGCAAGTTCCAGCATGTTCTCAGGACCAAGACAAATTCGAGGCGTGCATTGGGACCTCACCTATTATCAATATGCATAATGAATGTGATGTACCAAAGTTGCTAGCCTAACCCTTTTCCATAGTCTAGCACAGGTACTGTACTGAGTACCCAGAGACTACCATCGTCACTCACGTGAGGGGGGACATTTGGGGAAGCACTCGTCCCTCTAATAGTAACGAACTCTCGATACACGAGACCAGAGCAAAAGAAGGAATAAATAATTGACTATGAACTCATTCGAAATGGGGGCCCAGAACAGTAACTTGGTTTTACCCCCAACAGAAGGGCGCCCCCACTTCCCTGGAAGAAAATGCTGCAAATTGTCATTCCGAACGATTGTGTGTAAATATGTATAGTTATTATTATTGTTTTTCTGTCATTAACAATCAGAACTGCTTTCTTTATTGGTGCGCGAAGTGCCCCAATCTCAGTGCACCCACCAGATAATGAACATCTGGTGCCTACGAAAGCACCCAGACCCTATATAGTCACCCCAGTCCCAAGAAAACCTGATGATAAAAGTAACAAGTTCATTTTAAATGTTATAAGCAATGATTTAGACACATTTGAGGTAACAAATGAAGAGAAAAGCTGGAGACAGGGTCAGCACGGAATGAATGAAAATACTGCACTGACCACTGCACGCACCCACACACAGGATGCACACAGACAAGGGCAAGAGTCAATGGCTACAGGGCCTCCAACGAAAGCAGCAGAGAAGAGGAGACTGCATGCCGAACAATCTATTCCAGAAAACAGATGTAGTACTCAAGAGGAGCTAAGTGAACCACTAGAGAGAAAGGGCATAGCAAAATCCCTCAAAAGAACATAAGTGGCCACGAAAGAACTCACAGAGAAGACACAAATGCTAATAGATTATTTATTCCCATTCATAGTCCAAGCAAAGAAACTTCACGAGGAGCAGAAAAACAGAACTATAGAAACTATAACAGCAAGCACACAATGGTGGTTACGGGAAGTTTATGGCAGACTACAGAAGGGAAGGAAAGGCAGCACAAATCCTCCTCCTACCACAGCGATGCAGTAGAGGCAGCCTGCTCCACCGAGACACCCAGAGAGGAAAAGCAGCACAGACGCATTTAGAGACATAGTCATTGCAAACTACAGAAGAACACTGAGAATCAAGAGAAGCACACACGAAGATAACAATGAACGTAATGATTACCTGGACAGCACAGCTCATCTTGGAAATAACATATGGTACCAGCACATGAAGGACAAAGGCAGTCGGAAGGGGAATGCTTTGTCTGTGCTCTCCTAGCATACAGCATGGGAAAATCCAAGATCTTCGTGGCTGTAGAAATTGATGTCCCTACAGCACACTGTATGTCACATGTAGCAATGTGCAACACCAGAGGACAATTTATGGGAAGAGACGCCTCGTTGATATGGGCCAACGAAAAGGATTACCCGGATGAAGATGGCTACGTCCAGGACATTAAAACAAGAAACCGAGCGCATACAAGGAATCACGTGATCAGGTACGAGAAACCTTGCATCAAAGGATCAGGGATAAGATGGGAAGTTAACCCGAGACTGAACGTTCAAGGAAAGACTGCAGAAGAGGCTCAAATCTGGAAGAACAGAGGCCAACTGCAGATCTGGGGGTCAGTGGTCTCCCCATATGGATGGGAAGACGGAGTAGCAATCTGCCGAGCATGGATGGTCCTTGGAGCCTGCAAGGAAGCAATAGAGAATTTGCAAAGGCTATGCAAACCTCTGTGGCCAAGGTTGGTAAAACTGCTAACATGGGTTGAAGATAAAGGAGGACCCCTGCAAATAGTACCACTGGAGACTATGGAAACTATGTTTCAGAAACAATGGCACAACGAAGATGGGAGAGAATCAAAACTGCGGACAAATCTTTGAAGCTCCAGGAATGACACAAGGAACCACAGTTATTATGGACCATTACTGGGTGTGTGGATCCAAGGCATACATAAGGCTGCCGAAAAACTGGGGAGGCATATGCACACTAGTGAACGTCCACTTTCCCGCACTAGTGATCCCTAAGAATGACCTAAAGTTTGACAGTTTCCCGAAAGGAGATGCTCATCTAAGAAGGAGATCTGCGGAACTGGTATCCAGGATGAAGAGGGAAAATTACTTTTCTCCCAAATCAGAAGAGGCATTCCATGCAATCCCGTACGAACACAGGCTGTTTAGTCTCACCTCAACAGTATTCACAACACTGCTCCTGCCCCACATCCAAGTTGGAGTGAATACTAAATGGTTGCAGATAACCAGATGGGAGTTATTGCAGACCATCAATACCACCATAAAAGGATTCAATGCAATCAAAGAAGAGCTGAGAGCAATCAGACTTATGACCCTCCAAAACAGATATGTGCTTCACATGATCACTGCAATGGATGGCGGTGTTTGTGCAAAAATCGGAGAAGCATGTTGCACATTGGTACCATCACACGATGAAGAAAATGGAACCCTAACAGAGGCCATAAGCATGTTGACAAGCCTGAAAAACCAGATGATCGATGAAAGTGATGAAGTGGACGATGACAGCTGGTTTGGAGACCTATTCTCGTAGGTCCCACAATGGATGGCAGATATATTCAAGTTTCTGAGAGCTCAACTAGCAATGGTATTGTTAGGATTCTGTGTTATCAAGATAATCATTACACAGTGCCAGAAAACTGCGAAGAAAACCATAGGGATGAGAATAATGGTTGATGTCGAACCAGGATGGAAGCCCAGAGACCTGACTGGTGAAGAAATAAGAGACTTTGTGAAAGCCAGCAAATTTGCGCCAGAGGGAACAAAGTTCACATATCCTAAGAAACGAAGAAAGTATGAAGGAAAATGGATCTACTGCAGCCCAAATGGACAATGTCCGCATGGAACAAAGACGGACATGTGAAAACAGCAGGGAATTTGAAAAGGAGTGATAAAAATGTGGACTCCAAAGGCTCACACATTCACACCATCATGTACCAACGCAGAAGACGATGAGCATGACACCGAAGAATCAAAAGAAATGAATGCAAAGGAGAGTGCAGAAGTGGTCGATGAACCAACCAGAGGGGGGAGTGTAGAGGAGGTCCCAGACATGGCCTGCACCCCTTCATCTTATTTCGAGGTACCAGGAGCGTACTCGCCAAGGTATGTGGTGTATGAAGAGCAAATGAACCTACAAAGAGCTGCACTGGGACTCTGCCCAGTATACATCAGAAGATCCATACCAGTTGAAGCACCCATAACCAGACAACCCTGGGCAGCACGGTACCCTATTAGAGAGCCATACCAGCCGCTGATACGAAATGAGGAGTACCTACACACGTCCACGAAGAGACCCCAAAAGCCTTAATGGAAGGCCAGTGGAAATGACACAAGGGCCTGAACAGACCCGTGAATGAACAAAAGCAGCTGTCGAAGATAACACGCCAGTGCGAGTAACTACAAAAATGAATGGAATAGACACAGAGAGGAGACAATGTTACAATGTGAGGAAACAGTGCTATGAAACAAGATGGAAGCAACCATCCTGTTAAACATGTGTAAATAGGCTTGAAACGCAAGATGCTAAGATATCGATATTGCTTGCAATGCTTAGTAGAAGATAGAGCGGCAAGCGCCAACCATATATCTACCTCAATAAGGCACATTATACAAGTGCAACTCCATTTTGTAAAAGCAGAAAGGTACCCAGGCGGACAGAGGCCTGACAGGCCAAGTTTGGAAACCCAGCCAAAGGCAAGAGAAGGAGCGGAATCGAAACTCAACAAAGAGCGGCTCATGCCTAGGAAATCGAGGTCAACCAGAGAATGGGAGGAGAGCGTCAGCTCACAAGACTCCAACTTCAGAGCATACCAGCCTGCCTCATGAAGGTCAAGATAAGGGGGGCCCATGCAGGTGGCTAGGCCCACACAGAATTAAATGCACTAAAAGCTGGAAACTGAAACAGATCCTTGGTGAACTAACACCATGGATCAGCCAGGCGCGAAGAAGTACCATCGCCTGATGTCATCCAGGACCCGAGGATGCCATAACTTTTCCCGATAAGAGACTACAGTTTCAAGGCCATCCTTAGCAAACTAATTGACATGTCGCACTAAAACACTGATTGATGGAAGGGAGGCATGGTGAAACTTGGGACACCAGGCACAGGGTTGTCCATTCTGCATGCTGCTAATTAAAAGTGGAAATTTATGACTAGGGGTGTAACCTGCCCAATCACAATGGACCAAGTTATCTTTAGTCCTATAGATATTGTAGCCAATAGGACGTTGTAGTTATAGTGACATCTATCACGTGTGATGTAGAGGGATGGGCGTAGACGCCCACCTGGTAAGAGTTATCCAATCCGCCAGCCCTATTATCATACACAGATATAACACCTATACTTAAGTTACCTTTCCTAACCAATTATATTGCATGATGATTTTTGTAACGTTAGACGTCAATGATGACAAGTTTTATGCATAAAAGTGGCTGTTCAACTGAAGTTTGAGGAAGTCGGGGCGAGAGAGGTGATCGCAATGCTGCTGATTTCCATTTGTTTCCCTGCGTGATGTACTTGTCATTAAACAGACATCCCTTTGCCAACTTACTGAGTCCTCATTATTGAGTTGTGCTAGAGTATGTGACTCCTGCACTCCCTGTCCCCACATGGTGCAGCTATCTTGTCTTACAAGATCTGGAGGGTGAGTACTGAGCTATGGGCCCATCAGTAACTTCCTCCCCTCCTGAACACTATCATAACCATATTTACCGTAGTTTACTTAGGAACAATGCTGTGTGATGCCACTTCCTGTTTTGTCAAGAGGTGAAAGGTTGTGTTCAGTCCCTTCCCGTGATTAGACTGTGGGGCGGGGTCAAATGACATCACTTCCTGTGATATCATCAGAGTTCAAGGGTCGAGTGATGTCACCTCCGCAACCCCTGGCATTTTGGTGAAATGACATCCCTGTCGTCGACATGGGTCATACAAGGAATCTTGATGGAAAATATAAAACATGCACAACCAATTAAAAATGGATCTGTACACCTTGAAATGTGAAAGAACACTTGTTGTTACAGCTTTAAGAAATGAGAGAAATTTGGCATCAGGCACTACATAAAATGTGAAATTATATATTATTATTATTATTATTATTATTATTATTATTATTAGTATTATTATTATTATTATTATTAATATTATTATTGTTAGGGCTTTTTCAATGAAAAACTAATATACTCAGATCAGTCTGAATGATGTGAAAAGGTTCAGGAAGTAGGTGTGGCCTGAGCAGAGACCAGAGTAGGGGGGGGGAACATGCAAAATGAGGAAGAACAAGGGGAAATGTGGGCGTTATGAGGGACGGCCCACAGGCAGTCCATTGCACGCCCACAAATGCGCACAACCAAGCATATTCATGGATCTGACCGTGCAACCTCTCGTCAGGGAAATGCCCATGCAAAGCTCCCGATCTATCCACCACCCGAAGGCAGGTGTACAGGCACTTGCGCATAGAAATCACTGCACAGAGGCAGCAACACATGTTGGATTTAGGCGTGCGTGCACGCAGACAGGGTCCCTATCTCACATAGGGGTGTGATTACGCAGTGTAGTGGGGTGCAGGAATGTTTTATGGGGGTTCACACCAGAGGCGTTGGTAGGGTGGGCTAAAGGGGATATAGCCCCTGATCTTTTGGTTGTAGCCTCGGATAGAATCTCAGGAGCTACAATCAAAAGGCTAGCTAGCCCCCAGACCCGAGAGTTCCGACATCAGCGTAGTGTAAAAACTGATCATTGGAGAGGCCTGATTTGTTATCATTATGGAATCATTACACCACATGTAGGTAATCATTAGACTCTTTGGTATAGAATCATTATCCATCATTCCATCATTGAATCCTGTTTAGTTCTGATTAGTACATGCAGAAGTAGCATCATTATACTAACCACATTACATTATTAGACTGCCACTTTGTAACATGTGTATTTGCTTATAGAATGACACACTGTTATACTTGCAGAGACATGTAGAGCCATTTAGAGACACATGTTATGTTTTGTAGTTACATGTACACATGTATGCATTGTAGAGACATCACACAATGTGAGAAATATGCTTTGAGCATAGTGCTTGGTATTGTTTGAATGTGTTAGGCAATACATTCGAGAATAGAGAAAGCATGAAGCCATTCCACTGAATGAGACAGAGAAGCGCCATGGTGTGCGAAGATTGTTTTGAATTACACTGAGTACAAGTATTCGTAAACAGTTGTTTGGCAGGCAGTCAGATCGACCCTTTTCCGAGTAGGGAAGGCGAAGGGGCCTTATCAGCATGGCTTGTGTGCTTCGCAATGACAGAAAAGGTGGGGGCTGTGCCACATAGAGGGAGAAGTGCTATTGCATGAGAGGAGAGATGGCCTGTTCTCTGGAGGAAAGAGGGATTTCGTGAAGCCAACAGTAATGAGAGGAAGAAATAGAGGAATCAATGGTGTATTGCAGGCAGATAGAAGGCCATGACAGAGATATGACAAAATGTCACATTGACAAAGAACACGACCAGAACACGGAGTGATTGCCGTGAAAGTACATGCAAACACAGATATTCAGGCACTGCCTGAATATAGAATGCTGACACACAGAGAAATGAAGGAATGCTAAAAGTAACCATAGGTATTTGTGTACGTCATTGCATAGTATAACCAGGAGAGAGGGGAGATGCTGGTGCTAGTTGTTGGAGATGAAGATGTTGATGGAGTTCGCTCGAGCTGGTTCTAGATGGTGCTAGACGGAGTTTTGGATGGAGCTGCCCTCTTTGAGATTGAGAGATCGAGGGAGCTGACTCTGAGATTGAGGGAGAGGTGTATCGGTTCAGCAGAATCCGATGGCTTTGGGAGATCGAGAGCTTGGCAAAGGTTTGAGGTAGTTCGAATGACCCGATCTTGAGACCTGGCCCTGACACTGACTGGCTGGTGGAAAAGAGAGCTGGAGAGGGGTGAGATGCACAAAGCTCAAATGGGAAGTATGGTTTATGGCCTAAACTGGACTGATTGATTAGAACAGACACCCACAAAGAGCTTTGGGTTTGGGAAAGGGGAAATCAGACAGGGATTTTCTTAGAGAGAGAGAGTGAAGTATGGTGTGGATTGGAGAGGAATGCTGAATGCTGACACTTGCATTAGGCTGCATTAGAATCACAGGCATGCATCACAGACATTAGAAGCCTGTAAGGCTTATAGTTATCCACTGCATGGTAGATTTGCACCAACATTATAAAAGGTGCAAATTTGAGTTTGCATATTTTACTAGTGTTTGCATCTTGCATTGTTGTGTATGAATAAATGTATTCTATTGTTATAGTTGAATCGATTCATGTGTTTTCTTTGTGTCTTATGTTATTGTGTTGATAGGTGTACGATAGTCAAATAGGAGTAATCTAGGAGTAGCACAGTGCACATAGGCCCTGAGATACAAAAGCAGGGGGGGTATATATACACCCCCCTAGGAGATTGTCTAAGATTGTCTAAGACCGGTGCATGGTTGCCCAAGGGGGGCTAGACCATGGTAGGATTTGTTTCATGATCTCTCAAATGGCACCCGTAACGCGGGACTTCACTAATGCTGACTGATAGAATGGATTGCAGCTGGCTTGTTGGTCCACTTATCTGTTTTGCAGCAGTCGAAGTTTGAACATCGTGTGCAGCTGTGTTTTTTTTTTGTAAGTTCGTGGGAATACATATTTCTATGTTTCATGTTTTGTCTGTCTTGGGGATGTTGTGAATTTGAGCATGCTTTGTCCACAATTTTTTTCACAGTAGGAAGGGGAACGCAATTGTCTGACTGACTTTGAAACAGGAATTTGAATTTGGGAATTGATCCAGAGCAGTATTTCATGACTTGCAATATTTTGGGAATAAATGTACATTTATGTAGCCGAGTTGGAGAAACAGTTTTTCTTGAAGACGCTTGTGGTGTTTTGTTTGTGTGGAAATCTGCGGAGACTGACACTTTTTGGGGGAAATCTGACCGTTGTTTTGAATTCCTATTAGTTGAAATTTGTGTGCACATTTTTGGCAAGCCGACGACTGTATCTGCATATTTAGAGAAGTCTTGGAACTTGTTTTTTGAAACTCACTTGAGTGTCGTGAGGTTTGTAATTAAAACTGCTGAATGAGCTCATTTTTTAATGACTTGAAAGCAATAAGAAATCGGCTTAGAAATATGCTTGACGCCTGGGATTTTATTTATTTATTTTTATTTGTTACACGCCCAGACCCTCAGGTGTCACGGCGAGGATATAAGATGCCTTAGGAATTAGTCATATTCATACATTACATTAGTTGCTTTACATGATATAGGTTACAAACATATTCACAAAAATATACAGTGGCCTAGGTATTCACAGCAGTATCCGGTGGGAGGGGACCTATCTTTGGGTGCTAATATTGGTTGAATAACCAGGTTTTTAGCTGTTTCTTAAAGATCGTGAAGGAGGATGCTTTTTTGATGGTGGTGGGTAGGGTGTTCCAGTGTTTGGGGGCTAGAGTGGTGAAGCTGCTGCCCCCTGCTCTTGCGGTTTTGAATCGGGGGGGGTCCAGGAGGAGTTTGTCATTGGATCTCAGTAGTCTAATATTAGTTTTAGGATGCAGAGTGTTGTTGAGGTAGATGGGTCCTTTTTTTGTGATGCATTTGTGGGTGATGCATAATGTTTTGAAAATGATGCGGGCTTTGATGGGGAGCCAGTGGGCATCTTTCCTGGTCTTGGATATATGGTCTGATTTTTTTATACCTAGCGCTGCCCTCAGGACTTTGTTTTGCAGAAGTTGCATTTTGGCTAGGTTGGTGTTGGATGTGCCCAGTAGTAATACATTACAGTAGTCCAATTTCGATAAGACCAGTGCTCTGGCCAGGGTGAGGCAGTTAACTGGAGTCAGAAATTGGCGGCTGAGTGCAATTAATTTGGAAGTGTAGGCCGTGGAGGAGGAAAGTACATTGATCTGTTTAGTCATGGTCAGGCTAGCATCGAAGTACACTCCCAGTGTTTTTACTTGTTTTGATACTGGAATATTGGTGCCGTCGATGTTGATGGTTGAATATTCTGGCTGGAGGGTTGCTAATTTGGCTGGAGCTCCTACGATGAGGACTTCCGTCTTCTCATCGTTAAGACATAGGCTGTTTAATGCCATCCAGTTTTGTATGATGACGTAAATTTTATTGATGGTTGAAGTGTCCTGGTCATAGTTGCCTGTAAGGGGTATAAGGATCTGAGTGTCATCCGCAAAATTTGTGTATATGACACCCATATCGTCGAGTGCTGAGAACAGGAGCTTGGTATATGCGTTATACAGCGTGGGGGAAAGGCAAGAGCCTTGGGGCACTCCTATGGGGACTGGGATGGGGTTGGCTGCTTCTTTGCCTATGGACACTCTGGAGGTGCGGTCAGTTAAGAATGATTTCACCCAAGCAGTGGCTGCCCCAGAGAAATTAAATTCACGGGCAAGTGAATTACAGAGTTTGTCATGGTCCACCAAGTCGAACGCAGCTGAGAGGTCCAACAGCAGGAGAATGCAGAGTTTCCCTGAATCTCTAATGGCATCCATCTGGATTTTGAGGTCCAAGAGAGCTGTTTCAGTACTATGGTTGGGCCTGAAGCCTGATTGTCTGGTACCGAGGAGCTGGTTAGATTCTAAATGGGCTTGAATTTGGTGGTAGGCTAGTTTGTCGATGATTTTGAGTAAGAATGGGACCGTGGTTATGGGGCGATAGTTGGTTGGAATGGTGGGGTCTAGATTTGGTTTTTTTAGAAGTGGTGTAACCCAGGCTTCTTTAATGCAAGTCGGAACTGTATTGGAGTTGAATGAGGCATTGACAAATTTAGTGATGAGGGGGGTCAGGGTGGGTGCACAGGCTTTGACTAGTTTGGCTGGGACAGTATCACCTTTGCAGTTGGATGCTTTTAGTTTGGAGATAGTCTCGAGTACGAGATTGTGGGTGACTGGTGTGAATTGGAAGGGGGGGTTGGAGTTGTCACTGGAAAGGGTACAGGGATTAGAGGAGGGGGGGGTTTTTGTAGCTAGGAGTAATTTTTTGGAGTTGATTTTGTTTTGTAACATAGTGATTTTGGAAGCAAGAGCATCTTGTATAGTGGTACACCATTCTTTGCTTGTGTTAATGGGAGTGTCGGTCGGAAGTGGGTTTTCAAGTTCTCTAAGGATAGAGAAGAGCTCTTTGGAATCAGATGCTGCATTGCTAATGCGAGCATTGTAGGCGTTAGCTTTATGTGAGATGATAGCTGATTTGTAGAGGGTATTTGCGTCTTTGAATGCTTTAGCTGAGTCTGGGGAGGGATGTTTATTATGGGCATGCTCAAGAGAGCGTTTTTTCCTTCTAAGGGCGATTAGTTCCTCGTTGAACCAGAAGTTGGATTTTTTATTGAGGCGCCTTAGTTTGGAGGTTACCGGTGCTATGGTGTTAATCGCTGTGGAAAGGCATGTGTGGTAGTACTCAGCGATAGTAGTTGGGTCATTGCTGAGGATAGATTGGGTATCTAGCAATTTATTCAAAGTGGGATCGAAGTTCTCAGCTGTGAGCTTTTTAGAATTTCTACTTTCGATGATGTCCATAGGTATGTTCTTGGGTATGCAAGGTTCGTCACTAGTGATTGTGAATTCTATGCAGAAGTGGTCTGTCCAATTCAGTGCGGTAATCGGGCCTAAGGTGATGTTGGTGTTGAGGGTGAGGATCCAATCGAGGGTTCTGCCCTTGGTATGGGTGGGGGCATTGACGTGTTGGCAGAAGTTCATGTCATTTAGTGCCAGGAAGAGGGCGGTTGCTTTGGAGTCTTGGTTGTCATTAAAACCTAGATTCAAGTCACCAATGATGATACATTTCGTTTTAGGTTTGAGGAAGGGCGCCAGTATTAGTGGGATGTCTGTTTCTGGGTGGCTGTTTGTGCTAGGGGCTCTATAGATGACAACTATGTTAATTGTGGTGTTTTCATTCAATGAGAGTTTGGCGAGTAGTAGTTCGTACCCTGAGATTATTTCAATGGAACTAGATCTAAGTTTGATAGTGTTTTTTGCAATGATGGCCACACCGCCTCCTGGAGTGGTGGTTCTATCAGATCTGAGAATGGTGTAATCTGGTGGAATAGCCAGTGCTAGCAGAGGGCCTGAAGCTTGGTGTAGCCAGGTTTCTGTAATTACTAACATGTCAAGGTCAAGTTCGATGATGAGGTCATGAATATCAATGGCGTGGGCTCCAAGGGAGCGGGCGTTAATGAGTGCATTTTTGAGACTAATGGGGGGGTTGGGCTCCTTAGAGGGTGTATTTATGGTTGGTGGGCCACCTAGTGGAGTGGTTTTAGTTGCTCTAGGCTGGGTGTGTTTGCAGGCACCAACCATACGAGAAGTGAATAGTGAAATAGCAGTAACAGAAATTACAGACGTGGCACCATATATTGGTGACTTGCGAGCAGTAATATAAATGTAATTAGCAAGTGGGAAGATGTCCCAGCAGCAGCAGTATGGGTCTAATGACCCATTGAAATCCTTTTCAACAGCAGTGATGGGCGGGAACAGAGTTCCTAGAAATATGATAATTGTTCATGGGGAGAAAGAGTCACCTCAGAATAATACGAGAGCATTTTTGACAGACATGAAGAGAGTGCATAGAGGGGTTGCCTATGAAGATTTGAGGCATTGTGAAACTGTTTCATTAGAGAGACCTGTGCATGGAGGTACTTATGTGAAAATCTTTGATTTGAATAGAAATAGCATTTGTGATGACATTTTTGAAAGCATGAGTGATGAGAGCAGTATTGTGCCTATGTTATCGAGAGAGACTTTTTTTTGTCTAATGACATTGAAACAGGCATAGCATTGAAGGAGAAGGGGAATCGCGCTAATGGTGCTATATTGGGATGTTATGAGAGTTTGCTTTCCTGGAATTTTTTGAGTTTGAATGAGTGCATGGAGAGAACGTTTGTTGACATTAGACATCGCGCGGGATTAGCAGACTGTTTATACAGAGGCAGTGAAGTGAAGGTATGTTGTTTGAATCTGAATTACATTGCACATGAGAGAAGCAGTGTCTCTTTGAATGAAATCGATTTTTTTTTCAACATTAAGTAATTCAACTTTGTGAATACTTAATGATGAAAAAAGGGGAATTTGTGGCTAGAAGACATGGAAATGCAGGACATGGAGTGCAATTGAATGAGAGATATGCAGTGGTGCAGCATTTGAATGTGCAATTTTTGAATGTGAAATTTTTGGAGTATGTTAAATTGGCTGTTCTGTTTTGTTTTGAAAAAGACAGAGATGGAGGCAGGAGTCATGCATTAAGCAGGCATGCATTAAGCGGCTGATGAGACAGGCATAGTTAGACAGATGCTCTGACACATTGATAGAACTGACTGAAACACTGAAAGAAACTAGCATTGATGTCTTTTGAGAGACATGGGGAGTTTAGAACTAGCTATGTGCACTGCAACACACAATGAGAATGCTTTTTTGTTTTTGGCTTTGATAACATTTGAATCTGATTGAAGACTGATACTTGCACTTTTGTTTTCTTTGCATGACATCTGGAGAAACACCTTGACCAGTCTGAGATCTCATTGATGACTGACCAGATTGCACCGCAGGAATAGACCAGACCATGATTGGCAGCAGCATGACGACTGAAAGCAGCATGACCAGAATGATACTGACCAGACCAGAATGACCACACCTTGCTGACCATCTGTTCGAGAGCCATGATGGCTGACACCTTATGACTTTGCATCATGGCTGTTTGTTTGCAGCACAATGATGAGACATTGGCATCTGACTTTTGCTACGCTTTGCAGTAGCACTTTTGGGTAATGCAGACTGACCAATTTGAGGCCTTAGGGTGTGGCTTTGTCTAATGGCTGTGCTCTGAGAATGTACCCAGAAAACCTGCTTGCTACCCAAACTTTGTGGCATGACACCTATTGCCATGGAAAGCGAAGATCATGACTGACTGTAAAGAGAGAATACACCTTGCAGCATTCTATGCCAAGAGAGAGAGAAAGAGCAGTGAAAGATTGTTCAGCAAAGAGAGAAGGAGAAATGCATGTGTGAGCTGTGTTGTAATATGCAGCGAGAAGAGAATCCATTTGGAATGCCTTACCTTGTGAACCAGAACCAGACACAAGTTTGGGCCCGAGGAGAAAGAGAAAAATGCAGGAATGAGCAGGAAGACGCGCTCTGAAAGCATTTGAATTCCTGATCTACGTTTGAACTGCAGTGAAGCTTTGTCTCTTGAGTGAAAGAGATAGAGCATTGATCCATGGTGCTTTGAAATTTGCACTTGCATTCAACGTTGGCTGGTCCCACATTTGAAGAGCAGGGACTAGCATGGCATGAGCTGGAATACTGGCAACAACATGACCTAGCAAGGAAGGAGAGAATTTGAAAGCTGGAGTTGGGCCTATGCCAAGGGCCACTGTGCATGGAATTGCCAGAGGAAAGTTGCAATCTGCATTGTGTTGCAAGCACTCGCCTTTGTTCCCAATATGAGATCGAACAATGGGAATGGAGGCCTAGGGAAAAGGGAGCGTATGAGCTGTATCAATTGAAAGTTCTGACACGCGGTTTTCCCGGTGGTGCCATTGAAATGTGAAGGACATATGTTGATCACCTCATGGGGACAAGTGGGTCGCATATGGTACCGACACACTTGATGTGACACACCCCCCCTAGGAGATTGCCTAAGATTGTCTAAGACCGGTGCATGGTTGCCCAAGGGGGGGCTAGACCATGGTAGGGAATTGTTTTAGGACTCACAGTAGCGCCAGGTGTTTTCAAGACCTAGCAACACCCCTGGTTCACAAGCAGATTGACCAGAGTTTTACTTGAGTTACGGAAAATGGTACGCATGTTGTCAGGGTGCCATTAACAGTTATGGGGGATCCCGCACAGTGTCGCTGAGGTGCTGGCTTGGTTGCGGGGGACCCCACGCAGAGTACCAGGGTGCATGAGTTTGCACCCTGGGAGCTTGCAAAGGGGCATTCCAGCCACGACTTGCATATAGGGTTACTTTACAGGAACAATTCCATGAATACTCGCAGCGTGCAGAAAAATGTAAGTCATTTTCGGCACGCAGGCTTTGCAGGATCTATGCGCACTTTTCCATGAATCGGGCCCCTAATCTTGCATTTAACCTAGTAAGGGCATGATTAAAATTTGTATTGAAACCAGATGGTAATTTTGTTTCAGAACCCATGTACTATAAAAAGTCCACCTATTTGTAAGTGATAATTCGTCCTATCCCATGTGGAGTTGAAATAAACTCCAAAAGGGGAATACAAATTAACCCAAATCAGGCAGAAAATTACTTTTACTGTATATGTTGCCGGTGATTGATTATGAGTTTGCTTTAATGTGCAAACTCGTAATCAGGACCTGCCTGTTATGATTTGAAATGCTATATTATATACCATCATATGTGAGCATTAACTTTAAATCCAGATCTGCATAATGGAAAGTCGTATGTGCACTGGTTTGGTGTATAGTCCTTGAATGATTCCCATCAGCCTGAGAACATCACATTTAGCCAATCATAACTAAGGAATCATACAGCTCAATTTAGTTTTTCACACACACAGAACTTTGCAGTTTGTGAGTGCGCTCCTCTCATCTCTCAACCAGCAATGTCCTATGAGTAATCTGGATGTCCTCACCTTTTCAGATCTGTCTGGGGATCCAGAGCAACCCATACTAGCAGTACACCCACTCCCCATATTGAGGAATACACTCATACATGCGCATGGAAATAGGCCTTGAATGTTAAAGGTGTCATACCTTTGTTTCATGTGGACTGTTTCATTCCATTTTCTGTTGGGCTGGTATATGGTATAGAGCGGGCTAAGCATGTGTAGACAAGCGTGCTCCATGTTTCTCTGTCTTAGGTTTCTCTATATGTAGCAGGAAACTTGCCTTGTGCAGGGGACCTTAAGCTATCTCCACCCACATCTGATTTCAGGCAGAAAGAGAACCGGGAATCCTTCTGGATTTGGATCTCTTTTTATGCATTGGGAAGCCAAGTGGAATCTATAGGGATTCCCTGTAGTGATAGCTGTCAAAAGTAATCGTGCATCGTTGTGATTATCATGCATTGACTGCCGGGGCTAGTAAATGAAATCCACACATGAGCATCTCTTAGCATTCTGTGCCACATACTGTCCCAGGCAGAAAAAAAAGATCTGAATCTCCCGGGTCTGACTGTGACGTTGTCACAGATGCGGACCGCTCGGACCGATTTACTGTAGAGAGTGGTAATAGGTTCTACATTCTTTGTGTTGTGTTTTCAGGGGTGTGCAACCAATTGTTTGGAGATCTGAGCTGTCTGCTCCTTTAAATTGATTATATTTTGCTTTTTAAACAATATATTCAGTTCAGTTGAAAACATTTATTCAGATTAGTCATTAACAATACACAAATTAATCAACATTAAATTCACTTATTTTTCTTACCAAATTAATTAACAGCTCATTTATAATCAAACAGTTAAAACCAGAATCAAATACAAACCCCATGTCCTACACATGTCACAATATATTCAGTGTCATTACTCCATACAGAAAAATAACAAAGATATGAAGTATACACTAGAATGGAATATAAGGCTGCAAAATTCCAATGACTATTTAGCTCCTAAAGTATGCATAGACTATGCATATGAGAATATGTCTGCATTTGGTTTTCAATTCAGTGATAATAGTTCACAACCAAATTAACAAATCAATTGTTTATTTCTTATTTAAGGTATGCTGAGGGACCATACACTGCAAACTTAAGCACCCATCTGACGCCAAGGGGTAATTCCCCAATAGGAAGGCAGCAGTAGTCCATCTGACAAATGCAGCCAAGTTAAAGGGTGGCCTGTAGGCTACAGATATCAATGATGATTTTGCCAAAAAATGACATCCCCTTGGACATCTTTTGTCGCATTGCTAATTCTCGAACTTTGGAGCACATACGCATCCTGGGAAAACCTTAATGTCAAATGTAAGAGTCCAGCCGAATCCTCTCCGAAATTTAGGGAAAACATGGCTGACACTTGAGGCCTTGTGGGAGCTGCACCAGGTTTCTCAGGAGCTTTCAGCAGACAGAAACCAACGCAATATACATGTACACTGTTTGTATCTGGAAATTTACAACAATTCACACTTCTTTTGCATACTTGAAGAATGTGAGGACAGGTATTATGCCCCTATTACAATTGAAGAGAAATGTAATATCTTTGAAATGGTGGACACAAGCACGCAGGCAACCGTGATATCAAAGAAATTATTAGACAGCATAAATGAAGGGAGATCCCAACAAGATATGCTGAAATTGAGATGGATTGAAGGCCCCGTGCATAATTTAAATGGCAAAGAAATACCAGTGGTAGGTGGTGCCACTGAAGTGACATCAAGGTAGGGAAGCTTAGAATGAGACAGGAGATGCTGGTCACACCCATTGAAGAGACACAATTCCTATTAGGGAAACACTGCTAAAGAGACTGTCACCCCTCATTTATGGGGTAAATGAGGTGTTGTGGTCTTTGGCAAATCAGCCCCTGAAACCTAAAAAAGAAATGAGCCAGAGAAGCAGTGCAAAGGAATGCCACACCATTGCTAGAACAAAGAGTGCAGTGGAAGTGAATGGCTGTGTGCCTAGTGTCACTGTCATTTTCATGGGCCAGGGTGAAATACAAGAAGAAAAAGAAAAGCAATCTTTAGAGATTTACTTGGACCACAAGAAACACTGGAAAACACAGATACATGAAAACACATTGCTTTTTTATCTAAGTGAGGAAAACTGTGAGCAAAATATTGCTATAGAATCAGATCAGGAAAAATATATTTCAACACTTTCAAAAATACACATGAAAGAAGGTCAGGCCTGGATTCATGTGCATGTAAATGGGCATCCAAAAATGATTCAAGCAATGTTGGCCCTAGAGCAGGATAGGAGTTTCATTAGTGAAAATGTGTTCAAAAAATTCTTGACAGAGAAGAGATTCCAAGTTTTAAAATTAAAAATCAACACATTTCTGGTCTAGATGGCCCTGATTTGGGACAGAGAATTGTGGGAAGATGCATGTTGAGAAACACAATAGGGTCCAAAGGAATTCTTCACAATGTATGCATTGGCAGTGGAACCAAAACCAAATTCTATTTGGGAAATGACATAATGTACATAATGTGCATGGTGTTAGATTTCTTGAATCAAAAGGTTTGGTCTATATTGGGTGGAGCAACACCGGAATTTGATAACAGAAGCAGGCTTACCATGATGTGATGTGAGATGGCATTTATAACGTGCCTATACACAAGTGTTTCAAAGCGCGATGAGGCAAGGGCGGGGGAACAGAGGGAAGACAGAAACAACAATCTTACTAGGCCAGGTGACATTGAGATCGCGCAAGTGCAGGGGAGGGGGGAAGGGAAAGTGTGGGTAGGGGAGGGGGCAGTTCAATACATAGGATCAACAGTAAAAAATAAATAGAATCAATAAAAACAGTAGGTAAAAGTGCGGCCTGCTAGTGGCAACTACAGGGGTAAGTGCATGCATCAAGAGTCAAGAGCTGATGGGGACTGTAGGGATACAAAAACAGCCCCCAAGTGCAAGGGTTGCCAGGGAGGCAGTGCAGGTGTGTAGCTGACAGGGGAGGGGACCTGGGCCTGAGATCAGAGGGTAGCCAGGTGACCTGTGAAGTTTCAGTCAGGAGTTCCGCAGGTGAGAGGAGGAGAGAAGGAGAGAAAGCAAAAGCAATGAGGAAGGTCTTGAGGTGCTTCTGGAACTGGAGATGGTTCTCCTCAAGTTTCAGGGCGGCAGAGAGGCTGTTCCAGCAGGAGGCCCTAGCCGAAGAAAGAGATCATCCACCAACTCGTTGCTTAGAGAAGCGACTGATCCTGAGGGAGTTGGCAGCAGATGAGCAAAGAGCTCGAGAAGGAAGATATTTAGGAAGAGAGAGTTGGAGGTATTGAGGCCCCAGGCCCAAGAAGGCCATGTGGACAATGCAGACGGTTTTGAACTTAATCCTCACAGCCACTGGGAGCCTGTGCAGAGATTTCAGTCCTGGAGAGATATGATCCCTGCGCTTGAGGCCAAGGACAAGTCTCACAGTCCTGTTCTGGATGAGTTGCAGAGGGCAGAGAGTAGAAGCAGGCAGATTTATAAAGAGGCTGTTGCAGTAGTCCATCCTAGATAGAACCAGAGCTCTGGAGACAGTGAGCTTCTGGGAGACGGAGAGGACAGGAAGAATACCTCTGAGGAGGTGCAGCTGGTAGTTTGACTTCTTAGAGACGTCAGAGATGTGAGGAGAGAAGGAGAGAGTGGAGTCAAAAATGACCCTGATATTTTTAGCCTCACAGGTGGGAGAAGGAAGAGGGGCCAGCCAGAGAGTGATAGGAAAGGAGGGAGCAGGTGTGCCGATGAGGAGAATCTCATTCTTACTCGCATTAAGGCAGAGATCATTGTTGGCACACCACTCCTGGGTAGCGGACAGTCAGAGATGAGAGAAGGAGAAGATGGTTCACAAATGATGCCATATGCGATTGAACTACAAGAAAAGAACAGTGTTATCTATTCCGCTTTCAGAAGGCAATCTACAATAGAATTAACATACAGGAAGGGACAACAGATGAAAGGGCCTGATGAATGTGCGTGTCTCAATGAATCCATGAGAAAACAGGGACTGGAATATACAGAATATACACCATTAGTAGACATTGGGAATGGCTCCATTTGAACACTGGTGAATAACACAGGGTGCCAAGCCATTCAATGGAAGAAGGTACAGCATTACAGATGGCAGTGCTGGAATCACACTATACTGCTGATCTAAATAACCCAGTTATTGGAAACATCCCTGAAAGCTATGTCACTGTTCAGAATTAATTGCCTGAGTCCTTAGATTCTAAACCAAAGGGGATTCGATGCAGTCTGTATACCCTTATGAGTCAAAGTGTGTGGTTTGTTGTCATTGGGACAATTGCATCCTATTTCAGGTGGGAGGATATGAAAAAGAAAAACTGAAAATTGAAATGGAGGCTGAGGTGCCAAGATATTTGAGGGTGGCGCCTCTCCAAAGAGAGACTGAGACACAGCTAGAAGAAATCACGGAAGTCCTTCCTTTAGAGGATTTCCCATAATTCTCTAAAATGGTAGAGGAACAAATTCAAGCTGCAGATGCTTGCACAGATTCAAGGGTCAATGGTATTTAGCACTTTGGATCTTACAGCAGGCTATTGGTGTGTGCCACTAGCTGAAGATATTCAAAATCTATTTGCCTTTTCATTTAACCAACTACAGTATGCACAGAATCACACTCAGTTCGGGTACCTCAATAGCGGGAGGGAGTTTGAGATATTTCTGAGCAAAGCACTCCCAGATGCAGCTGAGAGCGGATCTGTGATCTATTAAAAAGCCACTTGAATAAAATTAGACATGTGCTCAGCCAGTTTAAAAAAGCTGGGGCAAAGGTGTCATTACAGAAAGCACAGTGGTGTAGAAGAAAGGTACATTTCTTGGGACATGAAGTGACAGAGCAAGGGTTAAACACACAAAAGCAAAAAGGTGGACGTTATTCAGAAATTAAAAGATCACACCAATATGAAGGGCTTGAAGAGTTTGTTAGGGATGACAAGTTACAAGAGGAAATGTAATGCAGAATATGCAGGAATCACACAACCATTGACTAAATCACTGAAGCAGTGTGTACCCAGGACATGGGGAAAGGAACAATGTGAGGTAGTAGCCAAGTTGAAAAACTGTCTGATAAAAGCCCCTGTTTAGCTTATCTAAAGAAGAACCACAATTTATTTACAGATCAGTGTATGTCCGCAACCTTATGTCAAAAACATGATTGCCTTCTGTCTCTTCACTGCTACAATGTCTGTATCTATAACTGACTGCTCTGTGACCTAATTGTAACCACATTTGCCACCACACTGTAAAGAATTACTCTCAGTGTGCCCTCAATGAACCCCATTGCTGCAATGCTTTTACTGTGACGCAACCACAACTAGAACTGCAATACCTCCGGGTCTGGGGGCTATCAACAAATAAAATAAACAAATACATACATGATTCAAATAACAAAACCAAAATCCCCCAACAGAGGAGGATTGCAAAGAGGGAGGAGAGCAGCAGAGGGTGTTGTTAAAGAACAAAAAGAGAATTTGATTCCATGTCAGGCGAAATCCAGTGGGTGGTCCTTCTGTCATTTCGGGGGTTGATGCTACATCATGCCCATGATTCAATAACTGCAGGACACAGGGGTTTGCAAGAGATATTGGATATATTAAAGGAATATACCTATTGGCCAGACATGTCCCAATATATAGTGTTGCATACTCAGGGATGTTTGGTGTGTGCACAGTTTCAGCCTGCCTCCCCAGTCCAAAGATCAACATAGGGAATCAGACACATGCTGACAGTCACCTCTCTAATTTCCAAATGGTAGGATTGCATTCCAGCACCTGAATGCAGTGTGTAAACAGCGGCCACATTGCTGCTGAATCCTATTTTCGTTTGCCTCAAAGAATAGAATCAGACCATGGAAGTAATTTTACTAGTGCAGCGATGATTAAGATGTGTCAAATCTTGGGCGCGAAAAGAAAACTGCATATTTCCTATCAGCCATCCTCTTCTGGTGTTGTGGAACGTTGCAGTAGATCTATCATTGACATTTTGAAAAGGTTTGTAGCTGAAGCAAGGTCAAGCTGGGATTTGCAACTCCCTTGGGCTATTAGGTCAACACCATCAAAATCCACAAGCCTCAGCCCACATTGAATTATGAAAGACAGGAAAATTATTTTGCCACAACATTTTGTTGTACAGGACCAATTACCAAGTTCTAGTAAATGCATCCACAACCCAGGAATTTGTGGAAGATTTCGGAAAGCCTTTGCAGCATGCCTTGCATTTGCACAGCAGAATCTGGAAAGGGCAGCTGAGAGTGACAAATTATACTATGACAAGAAAACATCTGTGACAGAATATGAAGCGGGTGACCAGGTGTTTAAATTCAATTTTGCAAAAGACAAACATTATAATGCCAAATTTCTAGCATTGTGGTGTGGCCCATACACAATTGTGGACACATTTTCAACTGTTATCTACAGGATCATCGTGAATGAAGTAAATCTGGATGTGGAACAATTTGTCCATGTGACCCAGATAAAGTCATTCCAACTGAAACATGAGGTTAAAAGGCTGGAACATGCTGGAGAAACCAGTAGGGAGTGAAAAGTGCAGCTGTTCCATCATAATCAAGGTGAGTAAAACAATCATAATAATAAAGTAAGTAGTTCCTGCAAGCTAACATTTATACTTTGAAGGGATTCATCATAGCAGGCAAATAGGTGTTTGTGAATGAATGAATGTGAGGTGTGTAAATAAAAAAAATGAATAGGATAATAAATAAAAAGTTTAGGCTATAGATTTTGTATATCTAGGTTAATGCTGTATAGCATACATGTTGGTTTCTAAGTAGTTGAAGAAGGGGGAATGTGATTGCAAATTGTATGTTCTATTATGTTTAATCCACAAATTTGATTCCAGGGAATTGCAAAAGGAGATTAAAAAAAGGATATTGTTTACTTGATACTTAACATGTTCTTTTCTCTTCTGATTTAGATTGCTAACTCGTTTTACTTCACCAGCGCCCCTGGAGCTGGCTGGCGATGGAGGAGGCCCTTGGAGGAGTCCACAGGGCCAGAAAAGGGAGGAGACAATGGAGAAACTGGCATGCATAAAGGAGGGATCCAGATTTAGGTGATGCACACATGCATCCATGTTGTGAGAACATTTGTGGCATGGACAAAAGCCTATCTGGCAAACAGGTGCATTTGGCGAAATGCCGGGACCGGTATTAGGCCTTGAAATGGATATGCCACTACCGATATAAAGGAGCATTTTACTTCCCATTCTTTTTCTATTCATTTCTCTAATCACTACCTATCCTTGATTCATGAACAATGGTTGAGATATTTATTCCTAGGTATGGATATTTACTGCCACTTATTCTTAAGCATGAACATTTATTGCTACTTTTCTCTTGCCATCTATTGACTGTATGGACAAATATTGCCTATTTTTATTTTTATTTTGTTTAAAAGAAGGTCTGGATACCACACAAGTATGAATTAATGGTTTATTGTAAGTTATCCAGTTTGATTAAAAAAAGACAAATATAAAAATAAAACAATAAATAAAAATGCATTTAGAAATATATATAAGTATAACTGCAAAAGATTAAAAAAACATTTTTGCAAAATACTTGCGCAGAACAAATTCTCACAGGTTTAATAACATGAACATTGTGAATGATCATTTCTATCGACAATTGCCTCTGAATATTATTGAAAAGTATATATTTTCACCTTATGTGCCGAGGATCACATGAGTTGATGGAGCTACGAACCATGTTTCTGTGGAGGTCCTTACAGAATCCGAGGGGTATACATGTATGGATAATTGGATAATTAGTGCACAAATTTCAGCCGTGCCCTAATTTCAACAAGGCCACTGATCTCAAGAGGGAAGACAAGCACCAATGTATAAAGGATCCCTGTGGCAGCTTATGAGTGATTTGTTGCTGATGTGAGGCACTGATGAGAACCACCCCAAACCAAAGAAGGGGTCATTTGGAGGGTTAGCAATGCACAGCAAAGTGTAGTGTAGGGGTTAATAATTCGCCTAAATAGTACTAATCTACTAACCAATAAGCTTAACAAATTTAACTATTACTAATTAGAATGGGGTTGCTTAGGCCATAGCCCAGCTGCAGGCTGAGGGTGCATGAACTTGCACTGCAAGGTTGGTTTAAAAAATAAATGCACACATTTAAAGCTGTTTTGCTGTGTGCTGAACATGAGGCTCAGAGCAATGGGGAAGTGGAATGTGCCATGTAAAATACAACTCTTTGTTTGAGTAGGAAGATGAAGGAAGTTGGAATACAAATGTTGCATGTGTCATCCAGGTCAGAGAATCAGCACTGTACAAAGGTGATTCTACCACGGAGAAGCAGAAATGGTTCTGGAAAGTTACTGGGGGTTTGTGAAGGGGAGATGTGTGATTGATCGATGATCTGACAGAGGAGGCAGGGAAATAGGTGGTGACATCATATGCTTTCTTTATGAAGATATATGCAAGGAGGACTGAAGTGAAGGCGTGTTATAAGTCAGAGAAGGAAGTAAGGTTAAGAAAAAGAGCAAATGCGAGCAGAGAACCGAAGGGAGAAAAAAATCAAAAGGAGAAGGGTGCCGGTATAGCTGTCATGAGCCAGTCTCGAGAAAGAAGGGGCAGGCCTGTGCAAGCCCTAGTCAGCAGCTGACGGTGGGAGAAAGATAGTCTTTTTGACCAAAAACCTTTCCCATGCAAGCTGAATCCTTTCTCTGGGCTTGGTAAGTATTAGTTCAAAACAATAAAGATGAACAAAATAGGTGATTAGGAAAAGCCCTGGGTTGATTCAGGAGGTGCGAAATCAGGATAAAACAAATAAACAGGAGACACGAACACATCTGTTTTCAATACATTTTGTTTCACAGGCGAAGGCACAGATTTTGCAGGAGTGGCAAGGGTTTTAGTGTAGCAGTCAAGACCATTGATGACTGTGTGACTCCTGCCAAATGCTGATGTGCAAATAGTCTTGCTAAAAGAAAAGAGACGTCTCTGTTGTGGCAGGGAACATGTACAGAGGGGCGTCAAAGTGTGACCGCCTTGCTGAGCTGTTTGTGAATATGTTGGCCACTTTATCACCTGTTCAGAAATACTTAATGGTAAATAAACTGTTTTCATAGTGTTGCCCTCCAATGTAAAATGTGAAATTATATGTATTTATCTTGTTTTTTTTCTTCTGCTTACAAAAGCCACATCTAAGTGCTACATTACTTTTAGTCTCTTGCATGCAGATGTTCTATGCTGAGCTGAGATTTTCAAACATAATATAAAATCTATGATAACATAGTATGTGTGTTGGTTCCTTTATAGCATAGCCTGCTAAAGTTTGCACATACAATAATGAGCCTGATTTGTTGGTTATGTGGTGATCCAATATGACTGATGTAAAATAGTGTGCATACTAAGTCTGATATTGCCCTAGCCAAAGCGTCCCATTCAAAAATACTGCACATTGGTGCATGCACTTAGAAGTACAGAATTGCCCTACACCTCCATTCCATCCTCTGTTCTTAGATCCCCACTCCCTTGTGTCTCTGCACCCTAACCTTGTTCTTCCCCATCATCTATTGATGTATACAGAATGCTCAAAATCTGTAGTTGCTATTAATAATTCATCTTTTCATTGTATTTGTTCTATTTTTTGAAGAACATCCATTTTATCCCGAGTGTCAGTTTTCGTGCAGTAATCATAGGTTTCGGTATACAGCCAGTCTTTCATATTTCTTACTGAACCAGTCCTGCTGATAATAGATCATAAAGGTAGAAATGTATGTGCAATATCCTTCATCTTTACAATAAGAGATAGTTGGTAGAAGTGGACATTTTAACAAACATACAATATTTGCTTCCGGGCTCGTTAGTGCTTTTTGCACCAAAGGTCACGTTTTAACCAACATTCCTTCTGTGACTCTTTGGTTGGATTTGTTGTAATTTGATAATAGTTTTTAGTTTTCAAAAAATGAATTATGGTGCATTTAACATAGTCTAGCTTATCCGTTATTAATACATGTCTACCCTTATCTGTGTGTCTTTTATACTGCACACACAAGTGGTCTGAAGCAATACAAGAAAACAGAAAGAAATTGCCAAGAAGGGTCAGTCAAGAGACACAACGTGCAAACAGATGTCAAAGTACACAGGGAAATAAAACAGCAGGGCGTATAATAGTGGTGCATGTGTATTCACTGGGTAACACTATGAACATTAGGTCGAGTTATTGAAAGATTTGCAGCTTTATTTTCTGAAAGGCAAACAATCATGAATTCAGTAATGCTATTGGTTACAGTCATGCTATGGATGCATGAGGACCTTGAGAATTGGCCAAGGGCGCCTATGAGCTGTGGAGGCTTCGAACCAGATATATACATTACATTCTCTCATGATGGAAACCAGACGGTGGTCCGGAAGTACTGTGCATGTGGGAGAAAGGTAAGACTGAGTGTCAGGTCTACATGTACAGTGGAAGAATGAATGATACGTGTGTTGCAGTTTATAAATAGAAATACAAAATGAAGCCCACTGCAGTAAATGTAAGGAGCAAGTCGTTCTTCTGTCGGTCTGATTCCATGTGATCCGGAAGAGAGTTTGATTATGACATGAAACTTGTTAGCCAAACATTGAAATCCGTTGATGCACTTTAATAAGTGCACACACTATACATATACATACTTTTATGTTTTTCCGCAATTTCCATAATCTAACTGTCTCTATTCTGGTGAGGAAGAGATGTATACAGGGAGTTGTGGGGAAGTCTATGACTGCGCTTTAATCATGTGAAAATGCTATACATCTAATTGTGTGTTTTTATATTTATTGTGCTGTTTATATCATGGATGTGTTCTTTAATTTTTTTTTTTAATAATTAAATTTTTGCATACATACAAAAAGCATATTTCCAAAACAACATAATGATTTTTGCCATAGACTTCCGGCACCTTTAAAAATAACATAAGACACATCGCGAAATACATTTCTCTATATAGTTTACATTCCCCTTAACGTCATGGATAATTAGGAGATATCCAATTACCTGGTGTCTTTCCCGAGAGCCGCAATGATTTAACAAGCATAATATGGGCATCCGGTAATGTGAAGTTACTCCGCCATTATGGAGTGATAATATATCACAGTTGGACCGTAATTGGCATGGGACTCAGTCATCTAAAATAGGAGACAATACGTAAGTGGAGTGAGCCCTATATATAAATTGCCAGAGAAACTGTTTGCAGTTGAGGGCTCTGCAATATTGTTCATGCAAATTGCATGCACAACACATGCATTGTATATCTATATTTGTTAAACAATAGAGACCAAATTCCGAGCCTACATGTACATATTTCATTGGTAAAATATGACTTGCCAAATGCTACACTTACTGGCTCTGTTGTCTTGCTGAAGCACGGTCGCATAGTTGTGTGAAAACCAATTCCCCAATTTGTCATTGCATGGTGTCAAGGAACCCCAGGTAGTGTCCAAGACAGGTAGACAGTTTCTGAACACACTCATCAAACCGCACCATTGTTGGCAAAAAACAATTCAGGCAGAGATTTACTGGCATAGCAACATCACATCCAGTAGTCGGACCTTCCAGGTGTGGGAGGTAGGATTTGATTAAACAAAACCGTGCCCTCTTGGAACCGCGCCCGCTTGCTGCAAGCAAAGAAAACCCAGCGGAAATGAATAGCACTGCCACCATTATACTTCATCAATATTTCATGTCTAGAGTGTGGGTGTTAATGATTAAACAAATCATCTATGCTGTGAAGCGCTGTTAAACCTTGATGAGGGTGTTTATTTAGTCAGCAAAGAAGCAATTAATTTATATTAGATCAGATGGGACTATCACTATTGCAAGACCTGAGGGATGGGCTTGGGGATTATGGCCCACCCACTATATGGGAAAGGGCTGATCAAGATGCTGTTAGTCATTAAGGCAGGGCCCTGCTGAAAGGAGTTGGGAGTTGGGGGACTGGGAGAGAATCTGATGACTAGGACTGATTGGCTGGCAGCAACTAGTATCAAGGGATGCAATGGGCATGTAGGAAGGTAAGAGTGCAGACGTCGTTAGGAGAGGTAGGAAGACAGGAGCAGGGTAATAAAGGAGCAAATGGATGGATGGAGCAAATGGATGTCACCTCAGGTGAGGAGTTGCACATTGGACAGACATAAGGTGGCGAGAAACATTGACTTCCTATGAATTTAAGTAAGGATTTATCTCTGGTACCAGCAAGATGTTTTGGAAATTCTTCATTAAACTAAGGGACCGTTTGGTAATACATGTGTAATAGAACAAGCAAAAGTGTAATGAATGCATCACTTTATCTGATGGATACTTTGAATGTACAAAGGGCATAGCTGAATTCTAGAGAATGCCCCGTGCCCACCTTTTTATAAGTGTTGAGATGCATGTGCAGTGTCCCAGCCAGGCAAAAAGGTTCAGGGTGAGTAAAACCTATTAGTGTGCAACATTGTGGTAGCCGAGTGAAGGGTGTGTCCCAGACAGCACATACATTGTTTTAGTTAGGTCTGATACATATTAGATACTCACATATACCAACACAGAAACAGCAACAAATGTATTTATGTTGTGGTTGCAGATGTCATTGATAGGGCAGCATTATATGCCAGTGTTTAATTGATGTTTTGTAGTGACGTAGGATTGCGTGTTGTGCGGTAAGGATTGAAATAAGCAGAAGATGAAGTCAGCAAGGCACTGTGATTGAAGCAAGGTCGGTGTATTAACTTAGTAGAAGTGTCGACATTTGGATCTTAAGGCCTAGCACACGAGCAGGTTGGGAGCTACGGCTCTAGTATTTAAGCTTCAAAACAAATCCCCTATCCCGTTCTCCAGCAGAAAAGTCATGGTCAGAGGCGGCTATGGTGCGCAGATAAACACTAATTGCATCCAGCTGTGGGGGCCTGAACGTAGTGGGAATGGAATGATATTTGTTAAAAGAGCAGGAAGCGATGCACCCTTTCAAGGCAAAATTCATTAGAATAGAGCATGGGTCGCTATGATGAAAAAAGAGCCAGGATTTAGAACACTACTGCCCTCACCCGGGGTGGACACCCTATATGAATTACACCTAGACACACAATTTAAACAAACAAATCCTTGAAATTCAGACTCAAGAGTGGTTCGCTGGTCATGTCATCCCTGGGCACCTGGGGCTGGGAGAAGATAAGAGGGGAGGCAAATCTTGTACATCTTGTGATTTGGGACAGAAGGCGCAGAGGTGATGCCAATAAATTTAGTACAAGGTCTGGAGAGCAGCTTGTGTGCACCATGATGTCTGGGTTAATGAGTAAGCTTATTGTCTAATCAAAGCAGAGTTGACCTCACCAAGTTACTTTGATTGTTTCTGTAACAGGAGGGTGCACATCACGGGATGGTCACAAATGTATGAACCTATTGATTAGAACCCAACAATCGTATACCTGGGTTCAAAAGTGACGATGTAGGGGACCGCATGTCCAGGGTAAAGGGTGTAGCATAGATGTAGCCGATTGGTCAAGGAACTATTGGGGGTATTAGCATGTTCTTTAGGGGGTAGCCAGTGAGGGCGGTGGGGTATGCTGCATTCATTATTATGCATAGTATTGTTATTTACATTCTGGCTGCTAAATAACCTGTAACCCTTTGGAAAATCAGAGATCTTTGTTTCAGTTTGGTTCTATGGGGACATCTGAGACACGTTTTGCATGTAATAAACCATGTTTTCCTGTGCAAAGTGGTGCAGTGATTATTTTGTCAGTTGGACTGTTTTTATCCCCCGGTTTTTGAGCTGCCATTCTTTCAAAAGGAAAACAGTCTAAATCAATTTCAGTTTGTTTGATAGCTGAGTTGGCTAATGCATTTTTTTGGGAAGCTGTTTGCTAAATTCACACTGCACTAGTGAGGCCAGCTTTGAATTTCAGCATCCTGATCTCATTACAACTAGTAAAAAACAAAGACAAGTTCCCTAGTCGGGAACTCACGTCCCCTGCACACTTTCACTGACTGGAAAACCAGACCAACAATTAGTTGTGTTTAAATTATAAATTTAGTAGTTACAAATGTTTTTTTAGAAATGCAATAACTTAAAGAAAAGCTCATTAACACAAACTTAGGTCACAAGAAACCATCTTATTTTTATTCATTTTCATGATGTGGTAGTCAAAAGGGGCCCAACGCGTTTCGAGTATTACACACTCTTCATCAGGGGCAATAAGCGATTTCTAAGAAAAAAATAGGGTGTGCTTCTGGTGTCTGCAGTTCTTTCGCTCATTACACCTAGTACCAGAGGGCAACAATGACGCCTGTATTGGGGTGTTATTAAATTAGGCATTGTGCACTACGAAAACATATTACTAATACAGATATCCGATGTACTCAAGCAAATATTCTGGTATTAGGTCCAATGATGAACTACCCGATTAAAAATATACACATGCTTATCTTATCTGGGAGCAATCTTCCATCATCAATTGCCATATCTTTTCAGGATTATTATGTTCCTACACTGCCCAAAACACCTATTGTGATGCTTGATAGATTTTTAATGGCAACATATAGTTTTGGTTTCGGACCTTCTTTTAAAACAGTCTTTCTCAATGTAACTTTTATTACAAACGTGAATACGGCAATGATTCGGTAATATGAATATTCTGGAATTGAAGCAAAGAACCATATTTACTTTTTTTACCTTTAAACTGCTGGGTTATTATGCATTTCTACGTAACTAGGGATGAACATACTTGCCATTTGCAAACATTTCGTTTTTTTTAAAGTTGTTTATGTGATAAGGTAACTTTTAAATCACATATTTCTTCTGGGTCCACAACAGGTTCCAAAAGTACTTTAACAGGGCCACATATTTCTTCATTTTATGTTTGTTTTTGTTACTTGTTTGTGATCTCTCTCAGATTCTGTACATTCTTGTTCATAGTTGAATCATAGTTCCACTTTACTGGCTTTGTTGCCTTTGCAGTATCTTGTAATTCAGTTAAGAACCTCCCTTTATGATTCCAGTTCAGTACATCTATATTTCTATCCTCTGCAGTGTTTGATTCAGTGTTGCTTGGAACAGAGTGCACAACAGATTGCACAACTAAACTTGTTGCTGAGGAGGTGGGCCTGTTTTTCAAAGAGCGTTTCTGTTAATAAATGCCAGCATGGACTCGAGAGGATAGCTCAGGGGCAATATGCTCGCCTTGGAAGCACGAGGATGCAGGTTCGATCCCCGTCCGTGCTTAGAAACCTCTAGTTATGAAGCATGTAATAAATAACCAATTACAATTACAACATATCTATTTCAAAATGTACATCCAACATCATAATCACTTTCACCTCTGAGAAACTGTCTTGATTTTCTTAATTTGGTTCCTTTTTGGTAGTCAGGAATAATAATAATATTCAGCTTTGCATAGTCATTTTTACTAGATTCAGATTCAGATTCGGGAACACCAACAGCCAATATTTCTTTGTTTATAGCTTAATTTTCTTTTTCTGTTTTAAATGTGATTTCCTTAGTTGTTCTACAAGTAATTTCATCAAACCCTGTGATTTTTCCATTTAACATTCAGATGTCTACTGTAAACATCATCACAGTTAGGAAATAAGCATATCCTTGAAAAACGGGAACATTATTTAATTGTAGAATTGCAGCATCTCGACACATTTGTTTCTTTTTTCTTAATCTCTCAAGCTAAACACATTTTCCCTAAGTGTTTCTTTTTTGCGATCGTTACTTTCAAATGCATTGATAGTGCTATCTCTTTCTGAAAATAGTGCCTCAAGTTTAGTATCTTTGCTGTCTCTGTAAGTAGCCACTTTGGATTGGTAATGTATGCTGTGAGCCTAAATAATTAGCTTTGATGCTGGAAATGGAAGACTCAAAATATAGTGCAAAACATAGAGACATCCTTTACAGGTTCACAAAAAATGGTGGAACCGCATTCTGAGAATGGGATTTCTGTGAACAGTCCTGGTTATCCCAAGACATTAGTTTACTAGAGGTTTTGCGATGGTATCCAAAACCTCTGCAAAATTTCTGTTGACTATTTTTCTTCTTAAGTGATAAGTTATGCCTTCACATTTGTAAAATGTTTTTTTCTCTTATGCATGATTTGGTTTACATAATTTAAAAGGGTCGTGGCATTACTCCTGCTTTTCAACATGTGAGATGCTTAGTGAGATGCTTAGTGTTTGAGTTACCACTGGCACACTTCCAGATGAGTAGAAAGCCGAGGAAAATAAATTCAGATTTGGGTTAAGCTTGTGACAATTCAAGTCGATAAAATGTTGCTATAAGGTTGAAGAGGTCAGACATGTTCCTGCAACACACGTTCAAAACAAACAAAGTGTAAAGTTATTGCATTAGGTCAGAAATGCAGAACCTTTCCTGCTATCTAAATGATGAATGCATTACATCTGGCTTTTTCGTTCATATAGATAGCACGATTTTCTCCTTGTTTGCAGCTGACAACAATTGTAATCTTAAAAAAAAAAAAAACTTGAAGTAAATTTCACAAGTGCAAATAAAAAATGTGCAGGTGATGCACTTTTAGTTTGCAATACTTTGAGAAATGTGTAGGTCACCTCATTCACAAAGGCGGCCTGTGTATTTCCAGTGGGATGTGCTACAGCACAAAGGGTGTGCTTACCAGCCCCCTTGCACACAATAGCATCAAGAGCATGCGTTGTGGCTGTCTCTGCCCTTCACATATGCTGTACCTGGAGAATGTAAGCCTCTGCATCTTCACCCTCCTCCATGGTGCACTGCATCACTGATTGTAAATTGGCGCTGTCTGGGAATGAGCTCCTCAGTGCATCCCATACCTGAGCCCTCAAAGTGTTAAATGACACTCCATCATGGCGGTCACAGTCCAATGTTACTCCAGGGTACCCTGCTTTCACCCACACCCCGTTAGCCTGATCACCTACTGCTGATACCAAAAGACTTTTGATGTCACCAATTACTAAAGGAACCCCTGCAGTATTTTTCTCAAAGGCGTATACACATTTACTCACTCCCCTTGAAAGCAGAGGCAATGTTTTCAGTAGATTGGCTTTATTCATTTGTGCCCAAGGGATATAATGAGGCCTCCCTACTCCCTTGTGTATCAGTGGCATCTGTGAGTTACTCTTCCCTTTTCCCTTACTCACCTTCGCTCCCTTCTTCCGTGCTCTGCCATTCTCCCCATTCAGCTCCTCAACCTCCCTGGGTGCCATCCTTCCTCTTCCCCCTGCTCACTGGGTGCTGACCCTCTTGGTAGTGATGCCCCACATGCTCCCTCCCCCTCTTCATCCTCGTCTAGGTCACTCCAATATTCTTCTTCCCTCTCTGATGTCACACTCCCCTGTCCCGGAATACAGAATAGGAAGTCTCCTGCTTTCCAGTCACCCCCCAATGTACTTAATGGGGTGTTAGGTATCGGGGGTGGCGGTGTTTGACCGCCCCCTGGAGACAGCTGGCCCTGTTTGCATATCCCTCTTAACCTTGTTAGTTCTGCATGTGTCATTGTAAATTGTGTTTCTTAGTCCTGTGTTAACTGCCCTAAGCTCACTGGAGGCGTGCACGTTTGTCTGTATGACCCTTTTTGATCATAAGGGGGATGAGCGGTTGCTGATGATTTGGGGGGAGCGCTTGGTTTCGGTACATACAGGGGGTCGCTATATCCTTCTCCAGGTTTTGTTAATAGTGGGTATAACTTTTTAGGCTCTGTTCCTTTCTCCATATTATCTCCCCTTTCTTGGTTGCTGCTCACTACCTGGGATGGTGAACCTTTGCCACTTTTCTTGCTTGGGGGTTTCTCTTCGAATAACCTCCACAAATCCAACATTTCTTTTATGTTTTGGAGTTGTTTCCTTTATATTTTATGGTCAAGTATGTTGCTACCATGTCTAGCATTGTTTCATCGAATAACCCACCTTCTGGCCATACCTGGGGCATTCCCTCCCCTTTCATTTCTGTTTGCCACTGTTTATGGTATTTCTTTATTTTTTCACTTTACACAGGTAAGCTCTAGCATACATGCATAAGTGGCATCTCGACTCCCATCCTGCATCTACTATTGGCTGTGTGGTACGTGCGTGAAGATGTGAACACTGTAAGGCCCCTTTTAGTAACCTTTTGTTGCAGGATACTCTTTAAAGCAGAAACGTTTCAACAATTTTGTAGTACCACTTTCACAATATGCTTTTGTTAAATCTTAGAACACTTCATACCACCAAAATCATTGTCATTAAAAAATAAAATGGAACATTGGCCAATTGACGTTTAACACAGATATGCCATGTAGCATTAGACATGAACGTGGAACATGAACATGAGACACAACCACTATCTCCCTGTTTCCCCTTGCCCCCTTACTTTACCCTGGATTTTCCCCCTTCCCTGGTCCCTTCTGGACCCCCCTCTAGAGACCTTATTTCTTTAGAAAGAAGAGAAAAGAAAGCAAAACTAATTCTATTTCGAGTCTTCTCCTTATACAAGACTCCTACTTTGTTTATTTTTTCACCATTTAACCTCTTGTATTAGTCGAGATAGCACTATGTGGCACCGCCTTCTACCCCCTCACGGTGCTAGGTACATCTGTTCACCTTATCACCTCTTATAAAATCCTAAGGGCCATATGCAGAAAAGAATAGTAGACCCCTTGTTTCCACCCCTACCAAATATCCCGAGGACACTTCAATATAACTGCTTTCCCATTTCCTCCACCTTCTTTTAGAATCTCTCGCAATTGATAGATTTCCGTATTGATCCGAGAGCCTCCAGACCCGGTCTATCATGGCACAGCCCCACATTCAAAGGCCAGACCGGCTCCAGCGAGCGGTACAGCTGGGTATTTGCAAAGCTGGGGCCAGTGGAACCTTCTCTCCTAGTTTGCGCACTTCTCAAGGGTACCAGTGGCCGTAGGTGGGCAGCCTTGACGGGGGCACCCTGGATCTGGCTGCTGTTGCCGGGGGACGTCTTGTGCCAAAAACAAAAGAACGATATCCCGTCAGTGTCACAAAATGAAAGCTGGCATTCCCCACTCATACAATGAAATAACCAAATAATAAGACACCAATGGACACACCCAGTAGGGGAATGAGACCAGGACCAAAAGAGATGTCTTTATATAAAGTTAAATGGGGCACAAAGAGAACTCTGCTACTCCAAGAGCGCTCTGCCCAAAATACAGAAAATACACATTATATTACAAAAACACGTCATCAATGACGTGTGCTATAGGGGATGCAATAAGTGCTGCTCATTGGTAGGAGAAGACAGGGCATACACATCATATAATCAAGTTGCTCCAGGATTGGTCAGTGCTGAACTTGCAACTTCTTGAGGCACATGGGTCAGCTGGGCACATCTGGGAGGGGTGCGGGGCCAGGGGACGCCCGTGCAGGCATATTTCTTCCTGACTAATGCTACACACTAAGCAATGCAAGATTTAATATAGTACATAAACTTCAATATAATATATATCACATAGACATTTGACCTGGGCCACAGGGAGAGCGAAGATACATGGGTCCAGGTGCCTTATCTAACACAGTATTTCAAAATACATTGATCAGACGTTTCTTAGATCAAACATGGGTGTTTTACTATTTTTTAGTACGGGAAAAATATATGGCCTAACAGGATTAAAAAAAATACAAAAAAATACAAAAAAGGTAGTACTGCTACTCAGAAAGGCTCAAACCAATTTTTGTCAGTGCATGAAACAAAACATTTAGGTTATATTGGGGAGTCTTTGCCAGTTATACTAATGGACTGTATCCCAAAGTTTGTAGCCCGTGAAATTGTCCAGGAAGAAAAAACACACACACACATATCCGGGGCTAGGAGTATAAATTATTTATATTGAGACAAAACAAAAGTTTTCCTGTGAACACTTACATATATAACAAACTTTCAAATTATAAACAAAAGCATATAATGGAGTCACAAAAATAAAACAGTACTACCTTTTTTGTATTTTCTCTTTCCATGCCTGAGTCTGCTACCCTTCACCACGAGCATACCTAATCCTCAGGTGTGGATTTCTAACAGTATTAACGACAGGGGGGTGAACTGGGGTGGCACATGAGCGGGGGTCTTGCAACTGTTACATCAAAGGGACATAAAGTTTGGGGGTTCGAGGTTCATAATTCTCAAGGACGGGTTTGTCAGAGCAGAGGCATATTTGTGGAGATGGATGGTTTTTGTATGGCCAGTCTCTAGCCAGTTCACCCACATGACAGTGATCTCAGAGGAAGAAGAGAGATACAGTGTTAGCTTGCAACAATTCATGGCCAAGCTTCCGTGAGAACACAACAGCCATGGAGCTGGCAGAGAGGAGGATGTGGGGGTTGGCAGTCTGGCTGTGCGTGATGAGAGAAGGGGAGAGGTGCATGCTCAAGTTTAGTGTGTATGTGCGGCATAATAGAAAATGGAGTCTGCAGTTCATACAAAATGGAGTCTTGTGTGCTCATAGGTCATGCACAGTAATGTATCATTCAATGGCTACCTCACACCTTGGCCAGAGGTCCGCTGTCAACCATGGAATGAGCATATCGTGTGCTTTTGATAAGCATCATCACCCAAGCTCTCCCTCACCCAAACCTTTCTATGTCTTCCTGAAACATCTTACGTTATTTTGTCTATGCCCAAACCTCTCTCTAACTACACTGGAGATGTACGACTCTTAATGGCAATTAGAGAAGATTTGCGCTGGAAGAAAATCTGCAATAACCTGCAAAATGTACCCAAATCTCACTAGACTTGCAGGAGCCCAGTGATCACTTTTTTTAAAGTTTTCCTGTGCTTATTTAGTACCCTGGAGCATAGCCACATACGGTTGTCCCTCAGTAATAGTCTCTAATTTTGAGAGTGGACTCTAACCCAGGTTAAGTTTACATTTAATTAAATTACGCACTCTATTTGTTTTACCCTAAAATAATGTACACAACTTAAAATTAACCCACATACCTAGAATATCTATTCAAGTCCTAGACTCATTAATAAAATACCAAAAAATGGCAAAAGCTCCAAAGCACAAAGCTCAATACTGAATAGCTGAACTAACAAGGTGATTTAAATGATCAAATTACAATACTGTGTCTCACTGACATTTTACTGTTTTGATAATTGATAAGATGTAATTCAACACAGTTTGCTTTAGCAACTGTTAGTATATTTACAGTATGAAAAAAGGGTATTAGTCAATGTCCCCTAGGTATGTAATGTAAAAGAGCATGCACATAAAAAAAGAGCTCCCAGAAAATACCATAACAAATGTAATATAAAGTTTGTGCATTACTGTTACGCCTGCAGTTCACAACCACATCTCTATGGGAAGGCTCAATAAAAGCTGCGTTTAGCACTCTTTTATTACAATCTGTGAACTGCGCTGGGTTTTCCACACGTGAACCATGTCTTCACTTGGGGGAAGATTCCCTATGAGTTCACACCACTGGAGGGACATAACCCCTAGCACTGATAGAACACCCATCAAGACACTTCTGTAGGCTGCTAGCAAAGGGCAAGACTATAGTGTAACTAGTAGATGACAACCTTGTATTTGATCTAGTACCCAATGCCTAAATAGCCAAGAACTGGGTGAAGAGTAGCAGTACACGACCTTATAAAGAGATCCAAGAGCTTCTTAAAGGAATTAAAGGAATAGTGCGCTCAGAAATATTATTGTCCCGAGGGTTCGTGCATGTGTTTTGAAGCATACATTGATTGATCGTACAAACATTTCCTATGCACCTTAATGTAGTTTTCCACATTGTACATATGCAGAATCAAGCAACAGGGCATGGCCATTTTGTGATAATCTTATCCGTTGCCGCATCGCCCAAGCAGGACTGCCCTTGCGGCACTAAATCATATCCCCCGCCCCTGAGCCTGACATCACTAAACCTAGTGATATTCTCTGCCTTTCTCTATGACGTTACTGGGCAGCGTAGACAAACGTAACCAGTCATCACCTACGTGACGTGACGCAGAACCCGGAAATCAACACACATTGTCTCACAACACAGCGCATCACAATTCGGAATATAAAGCTGTACTTTAAAAGGAAGCAGCAAGACTGTACAATTTGTAAAGTACTTGTATTTCACAATAAACGCTGCGAGAACATCCGGCTATTGCCATATTCAATCAAGTTGGATTTTTTTTTCTTTGCTCTCGATCCACAAATGTTTATCATGAGTTACGCGGTGTTCCTTTTGGGTACACAAGGTGTTCGTTTTGGGTAAAAGAAGCGATTTGGTTGCATGGTGAATTGCAAGGCTTGTTCATCAACTTGGCGCTAGACCACCATAAAGGATGTTATGTTGCTCCCAATCGCTGGTGCCGCGTAAGGGCATATCGGCCCTTGGCGATCGTCCCAAAGAAGAGTCAAATACATCCAGTTATTGACATGTATCTGCAGCTGTAGGTGGAAAAACCCATTAGTTGGTATCTGGAAATGATGACAATTGCAGAATGGCAGGATGTACCTGTTTGGAAAACATAATAGAAATGTGTCTCAGTAGCCGATCTTCATTACAATTTATCATTTTACTTATTAATTCGGCATCGAGTTAAAACTAATGATTAGCACAGATGTGAAACAATGTGAACACAGTGAAAACAACGTGGAAAGTACTACACAATTTGCTTCCGAGAATAGTGCTATGGAGTATGTTCAGCTCTAAACGGGATGCGGAAGCTGATGCTACAATTTGAGGTACACATAGATGGCATTTTAATAAAATATTAGCGTTGAACCTGGGGGAACCGAGTGGTGGTCTACATGCATCATGATGCTGGACTGCCAATGTGCCCGTTAGAAAGACCAGTACACACAAAGGTTATACTTGTGTTTCATTGCAATATGCCACACAGAACAAACAAGTACAATGTAACTCAGCAATAACGGTCAGATAATGATAAATTGATGCTTGTTCAGGTATAAAATCTGAAATTTGAACCTTATACTGTGTGTGCGATGCGTGGGCTTCCTCAGCTCGCAAGCAAAAATTCAAAGCTGGTGACCTTCACTCAGAATGAAGATACATTCTTACTTTGCAACATCTTGGCTCACCACATCCATGAGTACTGGAATTGTGAAGCACGGGCACAGGTGGAAAAATGTGATGGCTGTCCTTGCTCGATGTTTGTGGTGCTGCTGAGGGGTAGGAGAAACTTGGCAATGACAGAATGCGCTCTACTCCAAAATTGGAGTCGAGGGTACACAAAATGGAGTCAAAGTGTGTCTAGCAATAGCCCCACCTCTGCTTATATCACGGCCTCCTTCTCCATGGCAGTAGATTGGCAAAGGAGGCACCCACCGCGAGTGCAAGATCAGGATGCCACTTTCATGTATAATGTATGTTGTCCGGGGGCTCAACCGACCCACCCCTTCCTTACATTAGAAACGACACCCAACACATGCCCCCATGAATATATTGGTTAGAGTGCTTCTTTTTCTCACCAACAATGCGCTTTGATGCACTGTTTTGTTCACAGTCAGTACTTCTTGCGTGCCGAGTATCTTATGTAGGTCCCACAGTAGCTTGACGAAACTGTGAACTGGGAAAGCACAGCGTTACATTGCATGGCAATCGTAAAAATGGTACTAGTTGAAAAAAGGACAAATAGGATACATTTTAAAAGATAAATTGGATGCTTTATTTGGACACTTCATAAAAACATTGTTGATCTAAAACACAGATGGTAATCATTTGTACCTGGATTTGAACTGTTCCACAAGCTCTGCTTTAGGTGGACAGGGCACGTTGGCAATGTTTTGAGGCAATGTATGTGTACTCGGAACAATATCGCGCGCAATTCTGTAATTATGCTACTCCAAAACATTAATAATAAGATTGTTCACAAAATCAAATTCCATTTCCTCATACTGGCTTGACCACCCATTTTTCGAGTCTTTTTGTAAAGGCCATAGTGTAGCGAAGCATTACAAAGTTTCAAATCTCTTTGGCCTGTACTTTAGGCACATATTGTGGAACACCTCCAAATCTCCTGTGTGGCAGAATTCTATGAGTCCCTTCAGATCTCTTGATAGAGCTTTATCAAACACAATCTTCTCAAGGGCTTTGTGTGGAGGTGAAGATGGAATCAACCACTTCATCTTCCGTTCCTGCTCCGGCGACAAAGGGCCATGTTCACATTGGTGGAAATGTTGGTTTTCTGTCCAAGAGTGAACGTTGGAACAGTGGTGCATTAGTGACCGCCAGTTTTCTAGTAGAATTTCCACAGACCCATCACAAGTTTTGGAGCTGGGACCACTGCAAAATACTTTCAGAACCTTTTTTTTCCCAGCAGCTGAGATTTTTTTTTTGCTGGATTTGGCAACGTGCCATACATTGAATTGATATATTTGGAAACTGCTCTCTCATTGTCTTGGCTATTGAAACGTGTCTTTTCGTGGCTATGTGGTCGATTTGCATTCTCCTCGATTGTAGATCTTCCAGTGATTTTATAAAACCAAGTTTCTCCATGGCCACTGAGGATTTACATTCGGACACCTGCACGACCACCAAACCCACAATTGACCCTCGCCAGCTGGCCTGAACCGTTTTTCGGATAATGTACTTTTGAATAGACAATTGTTCAATTTTCCAAGCTTCACTAATGGCAGGGAATAGATATTGATGTTGACATTTGCAGTACTGTTTCCCCAGTATTGGTTGAGCGGACCATGAACATTTTTCATGGAACATTTCACAGGTGGAATGTATTTTGAGGTTACTGCCTTGTGATACACGCGTCACATTCACCAATGGCTTCCCACATATTTCCCCTCTCACTGAATGCACACATTTCAGCATCTTTATAATCTCCATCAAGCTGCTGTCAAATACTATGTATTTGGCCTCCTTTATTAGACTGTCATCTACATTAATGTTGTTTCTGACTGAACTGTGGTTGACATATCAGCCAAACTGGACATACTGTAGTCGAGATCTTTGTCCAGTTCCTCGGTCAATTGTATTGATGCTTCAGTCTCTGTCATTTCAGCATCTGTTACTTGAACCTGAATCGGAAAAAACATCAATGTCGACTGGTTTTTGGGGGGCCCTTTTTTGGCAGGTGTGGATTGTGTCAAGTGGTCTGCGACTAATTCAAATGCATCTTCAATACATTCAGTTTCATCTTCATCTGGTGGTGCAGACGCGTTGTAGCAATGGTCCAAAAAACACTTTGCTGGCTTTGCCGGTCACATTAAATTCATTTTCTGGCCATTGGACAAATTCATCTCGACTCTGAACATGCCACGCCTCAATTAATAGTTGCTCCATGGTGAAAACAGTTTGACAAGCAGCATCTCTCATTTGTTTTGCTGTCTGTGTCTGCATAGTCCGTACACCATCGGGCAAGTAGAAGACAGGTTGGAAAAAGATGTTCAATGTAAATCCAACATACAGTATTGGACAGTTTACATTAAAAAAAAACATATTATGAAGGCCCCAGCACAAAACACTGGTTAAAAATTGAAATTGTTTATAAATCACCTTATCTTTCTTGCTTTTCGTTGAAACCGTCTTTACTGTAACGTCAGTAACAGAAAGCTGGTCCACCGACTCGGATCCATGTGCCTCCTCTTCTATATCTGGATCTTGTATACATCCCTAGAAAAGAGTATCCATTTAAAATACGTAACTTATTAAGGCATTTGTATTAGAAATCCAATTATTCCCTCGAACACATGGCTTACACAGATGAACTCATACATCGTGTACGTCATTAGTCAAAATATACATTTCGGATTTCACCTGATTGATGGCTAGTTTACTTGATCAAAGTTGACTGTCCAAAGCACACTCTTCGAAATGTTGCACTCAAGCAATTTGCAAAAACTGCTTGTTTCCAATACTGTCACTGTCTAATAGTATCAGATCTAGGACCAACTTTCTATCATTCAAGGGAACTGTCAGTACTCATACCTCTGTCTCCAGATCAACTACAAGGGATGATGTAATTGTAGTTGAAGCTTCATCATCTACCTGTAGGACAGTACTTGTATTAGTATGGTTGAAAAAATTTGAAATTTAACACACACAATGTGACAGAGACAATGGTACATATCTATAGAAAAACACAAATGAAACATTGTGTAAACGAACGACACAATATGTAAATATGATGAGATTATCTCATTCGATGGAACTGTCAGAACACATACATCTGGCTCTGGATCAACTACAAAGGATGATGTAATTTTAGTCGAAGCTTCAGCATCTCCCTGAAACACAGTACTTGCATTAGTATGGATGAAATAATTGAAACTGAACACACACATTGTAGCGCATACATTGGTACATATCAATAGCAAAGCACAAATGAAACATTGTGTAAACGAATGACACGATACGTAAATAGGATCAGAGTATCTCAAATTGTTCGAAATGTTGCAAGCAAGTAATTTGCAAAACCTGCTTGTTTCTAATATTGTCACTGTCTACTAGTATCAGATCTAGGACCTACTTTCTTTCATTCGAGGGAACTGTCATTACACTTACCTCTGGCTCTGGATCAACTACAAGGGATGATGTAATTGTAGTCAAAGTTTCAGCATCTCCCTGAAACACAGTACTTGTATTAGTATGGATAAAACAATTGAAATTGAACACACACATTGTGATGCAGACATTGGTACATATATACAGCAATCCACGAATGAAACATTGTGTAAACGAATGACATGGTACGTAAATATGATCGGATTATCTCAAATTCCATGCATAAATAAATTCCGAACTGAATGGCTAAGTAAGACTACCTGATACGCGCTTGAAGTGGTTGTTGACTCCAGGCAAGACATGGGGCCTCATTCCGAGTTTGGCGCAAAGGGATACCGGGCACCAGTAAGGACACTGGTGCCGGTAATCCCTTTGTGCCCTATTCCGAGGTTCCCCAACGGGACACGTAACGTACGTTTGGTTGGACCAAACGTACCTTACGGTTCCCGTTAGGGGACCAGGGTGCAAATAACGGCCTTGGCATGCGCCCTCCCCATTCCCATTGAGCCCTATAGGGGCCCTATAGGGGCTCAATGGGAATGGGGATTGCCATTTTCAATGGGGATTTACCGGTCCCGCAAAGGTCGGAATAGACCGGTAAGTCCCCATCGAACCAGGGTGGACTTGGTACCGTTATTGAAGGCAGTCATGGCGCTAATAGCGCCATGACTACCTCCAATCTCGGAATTTTTGGCCCATGGATGCTGAATCTTGCTCCTTCATATTCAGTGCACAGTCATGGAGTTGTAAAGGGAAAATATTATTTGATTTAGAAATGCTAATCTTAAAAATTGGCATGTAAGGAGACAGATTACAAAAACATTATGCTTATTTCAAAGGACAATATAGCATAGTTATCTGTGCCCGTAAATCAATTTTCCATGAGGCTTCTAAAACCAAGGACAGATGTTTAGCAAAATGGTCTTTATTTAAAAAGCAATACAATTTTACTAATATATAAAGTATTATAAGGGACGAAAACACCTAAAACACCAATCCGTCCATTTAGTTACCTGTTCACTACCCCAAGGGCTACAGCTAAATCCAGAACCGTGACTCACCTGAGGCGGCATGTGAACAAATAGAGTCGGTATTGCATTTGGGAGCTATTTTTGAGTCGTCCTGAGTTGATTCTTCTTTGTGTACATGGATGGGTCGTACACATTCTGGGTAAAGTGCAGGCTTCAGATGCAGAATCGATCACCACTCTTGTCCTCCAAGACATCTTTGACTCTACTTTCAAGCTCTGCCGGCACATATCCGCAATATCTGACCCATTCTCTTATTCGATCTACAGTCTTTGGGAATACATGCATTGTAGTGCCTTCAGATTTCTCATGGGTCTTAGAAGGGAAACCGAAAATCGCACATGCAGGCATTGTTGTGAATTCTTCCAAAAAAAAAAGGTCAACATTATTCGACAATTACTGTGCATAAAAACGTGAGAAAGAAGGATTATACCATACATTCTTCTATGCAAGGTATGTTTTGGTCACCACAGCAAAACCAGTGTAGCGCTGGCGGCTTTATTATAGGATAACTTTCATAAACAATTCTGTGATGCAACGAAAATCAGAGCATGGGCATTTAATTGCATAGATGATGTTAGCTGTATCACATGTTGCAAAATCCCTTAGTGACAGTTTTTCTCCAGTGTGTGGGTGATTAATGCATTGTCCTTTTTGTACGTAGCTGCAATTACTACACTGTAGTCATGGGAATGTTCCCTTACGTTTTGTTTCAAGTTTTTTCAATGGAGGACGTGTTTGTACTAGATAGTCTCTTAAGTTCTTGCTTCATTGATGTGCAGATGTTGGTAGTTCTTTGAACAAATGTTCAGTTTCTTGGTCACATGCTAATATCTGCCAATGCTTTTTGATTATTGATTTAATTCAGTTGCTCTGTGTTGAGTATTTAGTCACAAACACAAGCGGTGGATCTGTTTCAACTTTCCTTGATTTCGTTAGCAAGTCGCCTCTGTTGATGTCTTCTATTCGAGTTTTAGCTTCAACTATCTCACTTTCTTTTTATCCTCTTTTTGTGAATTTTTCTTGCATTTTTTGTAATTGCATGGAATAGTCAGAGGGTTCACTGATAATTCTTTTTACTCGTAGCATCTGGCTATACGGAAGGTTCCGTATGAGGCTTGGTTGATGGAAGCTGAGTCTATATAACAAGTTGTTACGATCGGTGGGTTTACTATAGATGTTAGTTAGGTATCCCCCTTCTTTTGACTTGATTGCAACATCCAAAAAGTGTATGCTTTCCTTATAGTACTCGTGGGTAAACTGGATTCTCGGGTCAAATTTGTTAAGATCTTCAAAAAAAGTTAATAAACTCTCTTCACTGTCGGTCCAAATCCCAAAAATATCGTCAATGTATCGGATCCAAAGACGTAGATGGACTTTCCATATAGGATGGCTGAGAACGTGATCTGTCTCAAACTTGTACATAAAGGTATTGGCATATGTGGGTGCCATGGTGGCACCCATAGATGTTCCAGCAATCTGTAAGTAGTATTGTTTTTGATATTTGAAGTATGAGTTCTTTGAAATAATGAACTATAGGCCACCAGCCTGTACCACCTGTGAAAGAGAAAGATACAAACTGTTTTTAAAAGACCAAGATACGTGTATTAAACCTTAGTTGCCAGTGACAATTCTTGTATCCGATGGCATTGTTGACAGTACAAATGCTACCTAGACACTGTACAATATTGAATGACTATTATACGAATATTACTAGGGAATTGCAAGACTAAATTGGTTTGACAATGATATATTGAAGTTACGACAATATAGGAGACAACCTTGAAATAGCAGTGGCCTAAGTGACATCACAACCAGAGTATACTTACTCATTACTTGGATTCCAAGGGCGAACTGTTGCATGAAGTTTGTGCATAAGCACCATCAAAATCCTCAACACGGACCATGTGAGGCAGGCTGCCCTGAATTCTGGCAGCTCGGTAACACATTGCGGCCGTGGCTCACTTTTCGATATGTAGGACAAGCATCCAGAGTTTTCTCGGCAGCAGCAGTTCTCCTCCTCGGTTGGCATTAGCGTGCACCGATTGCAGGTACACCAGGTGGAAACGCCGTCCATCCGAGTAGGATCAGGCTCTTCATCTGTTGAATCGTCCTCCCAACTGTTGTCCAAAGCCCCATCCTTTCCGCATCTTTCTCTTTCAAGTAATTCCGCTTCAGAATACTCCGGCTCGTACTGGTAGGGCTGTTTTGCTGCCATTGTGGGGGAAACAAATGAAAATAATTTATAGTAATGGTACTGGTATCTGTTTGCACGGGCTATAAGCAATGAAGGTAGCTGACCAGAGCACAGAAACAAGGCACAGAATACTCAAAGAAATACAGTGAGAGGAATGAAAAAGAAAATCTGATGTCTGTTGTGAAGTGATCTGTTTATATTTATTGAGGAAAGAGGCGTTCTTTTGGATCAACCCAGTGTATAATTTGTGGGGGTGTTTGCCAGGCCTCAGCACTAGCACTTATTTTTGAGCCCCAGCACTTATTATCCCAGACACAGTTTAATAATGATGTGCAGTTTTAACAAATGTAATCAGTAGCCATCACAAAACAAGCAACATCAGTTTGCCCTGGTCACATGTCTCTGCAGCCTTAGCTGGCTCATTGTAACTCATGAACATGATGACCCGCAATGGAGCAGCAGTGCTAGTAATTAATTTTCATGAATACAAAGCCATGCGCTCATGCTGGCACACCGTTCCTGTCAGCCTGCATAACATTGATGCAGCTCCACTACTGTAATGACCAGCAGCAATGCCAAAGAGGGGTGGATTGACAACAACAGGAAAGACATCAGTACTAGCTTCAGAGCAATTCCAGGTAAGAGGCCATTGTTGATGAGGAGTGATTCTCCTGAATGCCAACCTACACAAGAGGTTCTTGCTGCAGTGTTTGACAGAAGAGTTAATTTGAAGTTTTGTCTGCATTTGTACATCAATTGACCATAGGAGGAAAGCATGTTTGCTGTCTTCTGTGGCAAGACAGTCAATATGTTCTGTTTGCCACCTAAAGAATCATTGCATGATGTTAACCATGATAATCTGTTTAAATAAACTTTTAATCATGAGTCTCATTTCAAGATATAACTAACGTGATATTTCTTGCTGATTTTTATTTGTATATTGCATATCTGCTATAGTCAGTGCATCAACCATGTCCCGGTGTGACTTGCAGCTTTAACCCCAAATATGATGATACTGTGGTGGAAAGCTGTGGGCAGTGGGAACAATGGTCAGAGCAGCCGGCCTCCAAGTGTCACAGGCATTCTAAGACATATTTGTGCCCTGGCACTTATTTTTGTTGCAAATTAATCACTGGACCCACCTTATTTGGCGCAGCACTCCCCAATGTGTGGAGTAACAATAAAGTGGACAAAAGAGCAATAAATTGCCACTAACAACATGATTATGTAATTGAGACCACATGTATGTGGAACAAGATGTATCAGTAAAAAGTACATGTTCCTTGAAGTTATGGAGCACTACCTAATCATGCGCAATACTGCATTAACCAGGCATGCAACCAGACTGGGGAACTCCATTTACAATCATTCCTTACTACATCAAACAAGCTTGTAGCAGTATGTGTCCTGTGGAGGGCATACATGGAAGATGCCTGAATATTTAAGACAACCATACAGACCGAGGGAGGGTCATATTGTGGTATAATGACCCGCCACAAAGTTATGGCCCAAGGTGAAGCCGAGCCGAGGGCCATAAGTTGGGGGAAAGTCATTATACCAAGCTATGATTAAAGGGGAAGTTCGCTCAGAAATTGAATTGTGCCGATCGTTCGGGCATGTATTTTTAAGCATACTGTAATCGATCTTAAACATTTTCCTATGCATCTTACCTTAGTTTTCCTCATTTTACACATGCGAAAACAACAGGTTGACGCGGCCATCTTGTGCTAATCTTATCTATTGAGGCATCACCTAAGTTCAGGTGCGCTCGTGGCAAGAATACAGAACGCCCGACCCGGAAGCTGACATCAATAGACGCGTACGGCCCTTTTCACAACACCAATGCACATCTTGTGTCAACGTTGTCTGTGTGCAAGCTATTGAGGTGTCTCCATGGAAATGCCAGAACGCCTCTTTCCTCAAAAAGTATAAACAGACCCTTTCTGTTCAGACAACATTGGAGTTGTTTTTTCAATCATTTCACTGCATTATGTTTAGATCACCCGTGAGTTGTTTCTGCTCTGTTCAACTATCTTCTTAGTACGAAGCCCCTGCGAACAGGTACTTACACTAGCAGAACTGATTTCAATCGTTACTTGCATTTTATTTTAATATTTGTCATTTAATGGCAACAATACATCCCTACCAGTATTGCAAGGAGGAACTAATGAAAAGAGAAAGATGCAGAAACGATGGGAAATCGGGCGACAGTATGGAAGATGAATCACTGGAGCATGAGCCTGAGCCTAGTCGCATGGAAGACGTTTCCACCTGGTGCACCTGCAATCGTTGCAAAGTCATGCCAACCGAGGTGGAGAACTGCTGCTGCCAAGAAAACTCTGGATGCTTGGTCTACATAGCGAAGAAGGCACACCACCGGCATGCGTTACCGAGCTGCATGACTTCAGGGAAGCCTGCCTCATAAGGTCCGTGTTGAGGATTATGATGGCACTTATGCACGAACTCCACCTAACTGTTCGCCCTGGCAATCCAAGTACCGAGTAAGTAAACCCTAGATGCAATCTCATTTTGACCACTGAGACGACTACCATTTCATGTTTTTCTCCTACATTGTCGTAACTTTGATCGATCACTGACAAACTAATTTATTATATTTATAGAATACATTTATCTCGCTTTTTGTAAATCAGAATCTTCATTGGTTACGTGTCTTTCGGTTCCAACTAAAAAACAATATTTCTCTGTGTTGCCCAAACCATTCTAGCTTGAATGGGTGTTCACATTTGTAATGTGTCGAGACTTCAAAGCCCAAGTTCATTTTTCCATAAAGTTACTTTTTAAGGGCAAATATGCCATACAATTTAGTTTAGTTTAGTTTAGTTTAGTTTATTGTTTGATAATGCGCACAAAACCCAGGGGTGGCCGGGCGCAGCAGTTATAAGAATACTTAAGCTTAGCTTACATACATAGGATACAAGGGTAAAATGCAGTGCATGTATTATTGATGAGTTTGAAGAACAGGTATACATACATAGGATACATACGGAAAATACAGTGCATATATTATTGATAGATTTGCAAAACTGGAATACAGAAAGTGCGGACTATGAGTGCATGGTCCAAAAAATGTGGGACCCATACATAAGATGGTCTGATGTCGGGTATGAAAGGTATCGGGGTAGTTCAGTATGATAATCAATCCGGGCCTAGCGCAGTTGTAGGTCATCATAGGGTCCAGAGCCAGTTTTTCACATTACGTCTAAATCTGGTGTAGGGTAGGTTAGCTCTCAGTGCTGTGGGAAGTGCATTCCAGGCACGTGCAGCTCTGACAGGGAAGCTTGCCCCGACAGCTTTGGATAGTCTAAATCTGGGCGTTTCAAGAAGAAGGTGGTTAGAGGCTCTAGTGTGGTGAGTGGGGGCTTTTCTAATCAGTCTAGCAGAGATGTAGGGAGGCGCAGTGTTGTTCAGGCCTTTATGGGTGAGGGATAGTGTCTTGAGGAGAACAATGTCACTAATTTTTAACCAGTGATGGTCTTTCCTGATGTTAGAGATGTGTGCTCTGCCGGGTATGTCCAGCGCTGCTCTAAGAGCATTGTTCTGTCTGCAATATTTGCATTTTGTTTATGACAGTTTTACTGGCGCCTGCATAAAGGGCATTACAATAGTCCAATTTGGACATTACTAGGGCATTTGCTAGCGTAATGCAATTATTTTTGGAAAGGTAAGGTCTGCAGGCCCTGATTAGCTTGCATGTGTAAGCTGTAGAGGACGCTAGGGAGTTGACTTGTTTTTTGAGAGATAATGTGGAGTCGAGGTAGAAACCTAATGTTTTTACCTCGGCTGCCACTTTAATTATGTTGCCGTCTCTGTTGAAGGCACAGTAATTCGGGCTGAGTTTTTTGAGGTTAGAGTCGCAACCCAGGATCAGTATCTCTGTTTTGTCATCATTCAGGCAGAGGCCGTGGGAGGCCATCCATGCCTGAATGAGGAGGTAGATCTTGTTTACTAAGGCTGTGTCTTCGACAAAGTTGCCAGATAGTGGTATGAGGATCTGCGTGTCGTCCGCGTAATTGGTATAAGTTACCCCCAGTCGGTCCAGTTTGTCGAAGAGTGGCTTAGTGAAGATATTGTACATGGTAGGAGAGACACATGAACCTTGTGGGATGCCACAGGTCATATGTATTGGGTCCGTTGAGGCTAGGGTGGGAGAACACTCTCATCGTACGGTTTGCTAGGAAAAATTGTACCCAGGCTATAGCTTCCCATGCGAAAGGATGCATTTTCAAGTAAGATGGTACACTTATCAGGTTCATTCAATTAAAATATTTATGTTTCTCTTTCACACATACAGGCTGGTGGCCTACCATTCGTTTTCATTGTGGCATTATGGGAGGCTTGGATTCCGCATTTGACATGTAATACCCGCCTATGTCGTTGGAGCCATTTGTGCCAAATTCCCCAGTGATAGCGGACAGTAAAGGGGATTTTCACCTACTTTGCTGCAACCTCAAGTATACAATTTGTAGTTTGCTTGTGCCATCAACATCACCAAATTAAATAAAATACAAAAGAGCATATAGGAATAGTTGTTTGAATTGTTCAGTGAGTCAAGAACATGCTCAATCATCCACGAGGACCATGAAAGAATGTTTGGTGCCCTTTTGCGCTCTCCTCATCCCCATTCAGCCCCCCCTCCCGTATCCCACCTCCGGTACTGGGTGGGTGGGAATGGCCAAGGTTCCAACACCATGTACAACGCAAAGGGATCCTCCAGACTCCCCTCTTCAAAACCCCGCCCCAGCAATCAACAAAAGTTTGTGTCCTTTCAGCAGTGTTCCGGGTGTTTTGAGCTCTCCTCATGCCCATCCATTCCCCCTCCAGTATCAATGGCAGTTCACAGCTATGGCCGTGCGCTCCCAAGGAGGCTGGGTGGGGGGGAACACTCAAGTTACCAAACACCATGTACACTTCAAAGGTAACTTCCACACAGGGACCATTGTTCAAATGGCCTCTACAAACCCAGTGTCTGTAGACTCCCCTGTTCAAGTGCATCCATCCCCTCCATTCCTCCCCAGGATCGATAGCAGTTTGCACCTTAGACCATGCGCTCGAAAGGCAGCTGCGTGTGTGTGGATGCACAAGGTGCCAGAAGATGTTCAATAGCTAGCCTCTGAGTAGCAATGAAGATATACATTACGCATCATACAAAATTATGCAGACTCTTTGTTTTTGTATTGGCAATAAAAGTGTGTGGCTTTGAGTAAATGAAACAATAATAAACCAAACAAGATTAATGTGTTTGTCACAAATCAACAGGTGCACATTGTTATAATAGTTCTGTACTTTTTGGGCACTTGGACCATGAAACAGGAACTGGGCCTCCTTAGATCACTGACTGCCCCTATTGTGGACTCTCAGGTCCGTGTGCTGGGGATCTACATCTTGTCTGGTGAGCTCTCTTGCGCTTGCTGGCAGCTTCCTTCCAGGCCCATTATATTCATTGTCCACATGGCCAGGCCAGACGCAGTGTCTCCTAACTCCCCTCTTCAAGAGTCCGCACATACAATCAACATATATGTTTATGTCCACTGAGCAGTGTTCCTGGCCTTTAGAACTCAGCTTGTCCCCATCCATCCTCATCCCTAGTATCAATGTTAGTTGGCACCTATGTACAGGGTCATACTGGGCCATAAGATTGTCTCAGGCACCAATGAAAACGTTGCACAGTTTGAGGTCGCTAGTCATTCCTTTTCGGGCACCGTTTGAATATTACCCAAAAGAATAGTATTTTGATGAAAAGGTGATGTAAATTGTGCATTTAAAATAATATATATTCAGCAACAATGTTCAATACTACTAGCCATTTGTTTAAGTATCTCATTAAACTGGCACACATTGCCCAAAAAAGTAGGCCAATTTAATTAACAAAAAAAGACCCATACAAGCCTATTGTGTTTGTGTTTCAACCCCGGCCCTATTGACCTATAGGCTGTATGAGCAGGCCTTTGCCTGTTCGCTTGCAAGGGTGTTGGGTGGGTGGGTATGGCATATGTGAAACATTGGCATTGGGGCTGTGTGGGTGTCAACGAACACGTCACACATTCACATACACTTCCACTTTTCAAAGCCTTTTTAAAAACCTTGACATGTACCAGGAGATCTCTGCGATCTAAATGGAATATCGCCATCGAGATACCTGTTTCCTCTATACCTGTTCCACGGTTACTTGCTCCCCTGCTTACTGAATCGTCTCATTTGTCCGTCCAAGTAAGGGTAGGTCACCTATTTACTTCTCTATGTTCATTGATCACTGCTGTGAAGGTTTCTATTGATTTCTATCTAATGTACCGAGTATTCTCATGTTCATTTATCTCAAAGACTTCCCCATTATCGAATGTTTGATCTCAGTAAATAGCACATTGCATAACTGTGCATTGTAATAGAATGGAATGTTTCATGGTCCTTGTTTGCAAGCAAGTTGTCTATTGATACTTGACAGTTCTGTCAACGGACGAGTAACACATTATGATTTGTGGTATGTCAATCAATTCTGTAAGAAAGTTATCGCTGTGTTCATTTGACTAGGTTTCACAGGTTTTCTTTCTTTATTTAAAACAAACTTTGAAGACAAAGCTGTGTTATAATTCCTTTATTCACATTCATACAGTATTTCTTGTTATAATTATTTATATTCAGTGAAAAAACGTTGTTAAAGGGATGTTATGGTTCCAAGTAAAACCGAAAACCCCCTGAAATTCGCCAGTTATGGTAAGCTAAGCAACCATAACTCGCGCCACCACCGTGCACTGCTAAGACTAACACCCACAACATCAAAGATGACATCACAAATGTCATTGATGACATCACATGTGTATGTACTTTTCATAAAATATGTGTACAAGGGATTCTTATTTTAATGTTGCGAAAAAAGTGTCAAGGATCATTGCAATAAATATCATACCCTAATTAGTGCATTGAACGATGCATTGATATAAATAGTATTCTATTATGGGGTTCTATCTAGTATACTAAGCTACTCATGCAGAAACATAGCATTGTGTGCAGCGTAGAAGATGAAGGTATAATATTTGTAATGTTAATATGTTGAATAATGAAATGATAATTGTTTTCTTAATTGAAATTTGTGTACTGAGAAATATGTAATAAGTAGCTAATAAAACCATGTATTACATAATTGCTTTACTAGAGACAAAACACAAAGAGACAAGAACACATACAAATATGGGTATATACCGGGAAAGTGAAGTTAGCAAAAAAGCAGAAGTAGTAGCAGAAACAATTTATAACCTAACTGATTATTTTCATGCGCATAAATAATTGCTCTGTTTCAAAGCTGCTATTTACCCTATGTGAATGTATCACATGATGTGATTGGACCCTAAGGAAAGTAGTGTGAGTACAATATATACAAATATGAGCATATACAGGGAAAGTACAGCGATAAAAAAACAACAGAACTATCAAAAAGTGCTGATAACTCTATAGATTATTTTAATGCACAGAAAGGATTGCTGTCTTTCAAGCTTGTGTGTTCCCCTATGTATATGTTTCATATGATGTGACTGGACTCTAAAGGAATTACTGTAAAAACCTACTTGAAGGATAGGTGTACAAATAAAATAAAATTTTAAGTTTCTGTCTCTTACTGAAGAAAACCATATGGCCTAGATATGTCAGTAAAGGAAAAAAGAGTAAGCCAGACATGTGATGTCATCAGTGATGTCATCAATGACATTTGTGATGTCATCTTTGATGTCGTGGGTGTTAATCTTAGCAGTGCACGCTGGTGGCGCGAGTTATGGTTGCTTAGCTTACCATAACTGGTGAATTTCAGGGGTTTTTCGGTTTTACTTGGAACCTTAACGTCCCTTTAACAACGTTTTTTCACTAAATTTCATATGTTTTTAGTTGCGCAACTTAACCATAATGTCCCTTTAGCAAAGTTTTTTTCACTGAATTTCATAGGTTTTTAGTAACACAACTTAACCATAACGTCCCTTTAACAAAGTTTTTTCACTGAATTTCAAAGGTTTTTAGTAGCACAACTTAACAATAATAACTTTAACTTTGTGTACATGTAATATGGAACATACTGAACCCCTTTTACTGAATTTGATGTCCGCAAACTCTTTTAATATCCGCGGACATGTTCGGACAACAGTACCAATACCTAAAAACTCTGGGGGGGTATGTTTAATTGTTATATCATAACATAGGAACATTTTACTATTTCACAAAGCAGCACACATACACATTATATGTAGTAATACATAAGAAGTGTAACCCATATATGTAACACACTAACCATTCATTTAAATACAATGGGGGTAATTCATAGAATGCAGCGCACAAGTGGCGCACGCGGCTGGCGCACAGTGTGCGTGTGCAAATCCCTGCGCCAGCCGCGTGCGCTAAAATCCATTTCCGCGCACAGCGTATTCATGGATTCCAGCCACCAAAACCAGCCGTGGCGCACAGTGGCGCAGCGACCCTGCAGCAGCGCCAGTTACGCCCCCAAGAACGCCTCTCGCGCAGGGAAAAGCCATCAAAATCCCCAATCCAGCGCAAAGGGCTGCGCTAACCCTGTACCAGCACGGCAAGCGGGCTACGTGTATCACTGGGGTGCGCGGGAAGTATCTCACGCGATTGGCCCCGTGCGAGCAGGGTACGCGTATTTCAGGGGTGCGCGGGAAGTTCCACACGCGATTGCCGCAGGGTACGTGTATTTCAGGGGTGCGCGGGAAGTTCCACACGCGATTTCAGCAGGGTACGTGTATTTCAGGGGTGCGCGGGAAGTTCCACACGCGATTGGCCCCGTGCGAGCAGGGTACGCGTATTTCAGGGGTGCGCGGGAAGTTCCACACGCGATTCCAGCAGGGTACGTGTATTTCAGGGGTGCGCGGGAAGTTCCACATGCGATTTCAGCAGGGTACATGTATTTCAGGGGTGCGCGGGAAGTTCCACACGCGATTGGCCCCGTGCGAGCAGGATACGCGTATTTCAGGGGTGCGCGGGAAGTTCCACACGCGATTGCCGCAGGGTATGTGTATTTCAGGGGTGCGCGGGAAGTTCCACACGCGATTTCAGCAGGGTACGTGTATTTCAGGGGTGCGCGGGAAGTTCCACATGCGATTGGCCCCGTGCGAGCAGGGTACGCGTATTTCAGGGGTGCGCTGGAAGTTCCACACGCGATTCCAGCTGGGTACGTGTATTTCAGGGGTGCGCGGGAAGTTCCACACGCGATTTCAGCAGGGTACGTGTATTTCAGGGGTGCGCGGGAAGTTCCACACGCGATTGGCCCCGTGCGAGCAGGGTACGCGTATTTCAGGGGTGTGCAGGAAGTTCCACACGCAATCCCAGCAGGGTACGTGTATTTCAGGGGTGCGCGGGAAGTTCCACATGCGATTCCAGCAGGGTACGCGTATTTCAGGGGTGCGCGGGAAGTTCCACACGCGATTCCAGCAGGGTACGTGTATTTCAGGGGCGCGCGGGAAGTTCCACACGCGATTTCATCAGGGTACGTGTATTACAGGGGTGCGCGGGAAGTATCACACGCAACATCAGCAGGGTACGTGTATTCCAGGGGTGCATGGGAAGTTCCACACGCGATTCCATCAGGGTACGTCTATTACAGGGGTGCGCGGGAAGTATCACACGCAACATCAGCAGGGTACGTGTATTCCAGGGGTGCGCAGGAAGTTCCACACGCGATTCCATCCGGGTACGTGTATTACAGGGGTGCGCGGGGAGCACCACACGTGAATTGCACGTGTGGGTCCTCCCAGGTGTTCCCTCTACACCCTGCACTGCCCCTGCAGGTGGCTCACACCACAGGGGCCTACCCTGCACATGTCCTGCAGGCACCCCATCCACCATGGCCATGACCCCCAGCCAACCCACATGTCAACTTACACTACTGCCCACCAATGCATAGGCCCCTGCACCCCCAGCCGCCAGGGGCACCCTCCACCAGGCCCCCAACCATGTCTCCCACCCCCCCGCCAACCCCCAGCACTGTGGGGCACCTGCCAGCAGGCCCCCACCCATGTCCAACTCATGTTCCCCACCCCCCCCACCCCCCGGCACTGTGGGGCACCTGCCAGCAGGCCCCCACCCATGTCCAACTCATGTTCCCACCCACCCCCACCCCCCAGCACTGTGGGCCACCTGCCAGCAGGCCCCCACCCATGTCCAACTCATGTTCCCCACCACCCCCACCCACCAGCACTGTGGGGCACCTGCCAGCAGGCCCCCACCCATGTCCAACTCATGTTCCCCATCCCCCCACCCCCCAGCACTGTGGGGCACCTGCCAGCAGGCCCCCACCCATGTCCAACTCATGCACCCCACCCCTCCCACCCCCTAGCACTGTGGGCCACCCTCCACCAGGCCCCCACCCATGTCTCCCACCCCCCAAACCCCCCAGCACTGTGGGGCACTTGCCAGCAGGACCCCACCCATGTCCAACTCATGTTCCCCACCCACCCCACCCCCCAGCACTGTGGGGCACCCTCCACCAGGCCCCCACCCATGTCTCCCACCCCCCACCCCCCAGCACTGTGGGGCACCCTCCACCAGGCCCCCACCCATGTTCAACTCATGTTCCCCACCACCCCCACCCCACAGCACTGTGGGGCACCTGCCAGCAAGCCCCCACCCATGTCCAACTCATGTTCCCCACCCCCCTCACCCCCAGCACTGTGGGGCACCTGCCAGCAGGCCCCCACCCAAGTCCAACTCATGTTCCCCACCCCCCCACCCCCCAGCACTGTGGGGCACCTGCCAGCAGGACCCACCCATGTCCAAATCATGTCTCCCCCCCCCCCACCCCCCAGCACTGTGGGGCACCTGCCAGCAGGCCCCCACCCATGTCCAACTCATGTTCCCCACCCCCCCACCCCCCAGCACTGTGGGGCACCTGCCAGCAGGCCCCCACCCATGTCCAACTAATGTTCCCCACCCCCCCACCCCCCAGCACTGTGGGGCACCCTCCACCAGGCCCCCACCCATGTCTCCCACCCCCCCACCCCCCAGCACTGTGGGGCACCTGCCAGCAGGCCCCCACCCATGTCTCCCACCCCCCCACCCCCCAGCACTGTGGGGCACCCTCCACCAGGCCCCAGCCCATGTCTCCCACCCCCTCACCCCCCAGCACTGTGGGGCACCTGCCAGCAGGCCCCCACCCATGTTCCCACCCCCCAGCACTGTGGGGCACCCTCCACCAGGCCCCCACCCATGTCTCCCACCCCCCCACCCCCAGCACTGTGGGGCACCCTCCACCAGGCCCCCACCCATGTCTCCCACCCCCCCCACCCCCGAGCACTGTGGGGCACCTGCCAGCAGGCCCACACCCATGTCCAACTCATGTTCCCCACCCCCCCCCCCCCCAGCACTGTGGGGCACCCTCCACCAGGCCCCCACCCATGTTCAACTCATGTTCCCCACCACCCCCACCCCCCAGCACTGTGGGGCACCTGCCAGCAGGCCCCCACCCATGTCCAACTCATGTTTCCCACCCCCTCCCCCCAGCACTGTGGGGCACCCTCCACCAGGCCCCACCCATGTCTCCCACCCCCCACCCCCCAGCACTGTGGGGCACCCTCCACCAGGCCCCCACCCATGTTCAACTCATGTTCCCCACCACCCCCACCCCCCAGCACTGTGGAGCACCTGCCAGCAGGCCCCCACCCATGTCCAACTCATGTTCCCCACCCCCCCACCCCCCAGCACTGTGAGGCACCTGCCAGCAGGCCCCCACCCATGTCCAACTCATGTTCCCCAGCCAACATGTCATCACAATCTAGATCCCTGGTCCCTATGGTCAGCCTCCAAATGCAAAACACCCACCAGAGTATTGCATCCACCCACTCATAATTGGCAATTACATGACAGAACACCAATTGCAAGTTCCGAAACAAACACATTTCCCTCACATACACCCAATGGGTGTCAGTGAATCTCAAAACCCATATCATGATATGCATGAAACCAATGAGATGATACTACACATTGAAGTTTGATAAAAAAGATATGTATTAAAGGAAACATAAATAGAATCAAAAATAAAGAAACATAAATGGGAATGTACAAAAATGAAAAGAAACATGTCCGTGAAAAAAAGCAAAACCAAAAATCAAAATCCAAAGTAATGGTGTCCAAAGTCACTGTCCACAAAACAAAATCCAATGGGAAATAAAAAAGAAAGCCATTGCTCCATGGTTAAAATGTGAAAGAAAAATACAATCCAACAGTGAACTATGTACATAATAACAAGCCAGGGTCCATTATCCCAACAAAAGAAAGGAAACCTATCTAACTACACCAACTAATAAAATAAACTATATACAAAAATGTGGCCAATGTCCAAAAGGTCCAAAATAAATCCCCCCAAAAATGAAACCTAACACTACCTACATAACTATGTACAAGGGCAGCGGGCTAGTTTGACGGCTCACTTTTGGATGTCCCGGGCCAGGGCATCATCGAACTCCTGCTCAATGTCCCGGAGGCGGTCCTCCTCCATGGCCCCGAGGGTCCGCAGGGCCGTCGCCGTGTCCACCTCCAAACCCCTGCGGATTGCCTCGAGGCACTCGGCCCGCCTCAGGGCCCTCCGCATGGAGTTCTCCGCCCTGACCATTGTGAGCCGTGCCTCTTCCGCCCGCTGCCGCTCCGCATCTATGGCGTGGCCCAACCGCTGCCATACGGAAGATACTCTCTTTCCTGGGTCCTCCTGCCCTCCGGCCGATGCCTGCACCTCCTATGTTGAAGGCCCCGAGCCTTCATGGCTCCCACCACGTTGCTGCTGCTGCTGTGCCTGTGCCCGTGCACTGCCTCCTGCTGCCTGCACATCCTCCGCCAGCTGAGGTGAAGTCGTTGATGTGGCCACCCCTGCTGGACGTCCGACTCCCGACTGTGGCAGGGATGCCTCCTCCACCAGCCTGGCCGCACCGTCAGAGGCAGCTCCACAGGGCACCCAGGTGACTGATGGGTGAGAAGATGGCACGGAGGACGACTGGCGCGTAGGGGGTTCAATTGAGGAGGGGGTCGTAGCAAGCCCCATCATACGGAGGAATCCGGCCTGGGTGACCTGTCCCAGTAGGCTGACGTGGTCAACAAGCCATTCGAGATGACGTGCAGTCTCCTCATGAAAAGACTGCAGGTCACCTTGCATGGCCCGTTGACGCAACGCCACACCAGTCAGAACAGGCTCAACCCGGACCTGGATAGCCACGTCCGCAGGCAGAGGAAGGCCAGTTGTCGTGAGCTCATCCCCTGCCTGAAAACGGGTCTGGACGTAGGCATCCCTGCTGGTGCAAGATGATGCAGGGACCGGATCAGGGACACCTCCGCGGTGGCCTATGCTGCCTCCTGTCCCTGGTCCTGCACTGCACCACTAGCACCAGTGGGATCCCCACCTCCAGACCCCGTCTCTGGTGCTTGCACGGCCTCCTCCTCCACCAAACCCCCCACCAACCTGGATGACTCTGTGCCATCTTCCCCTGTTGGGCCCTGTGGGGTCCCAGCTGCCCCTTCTGCTGCCGAGGAGTCCAACTCCAACCTCCGCCTCTTGGACCTCCCCCCGGCAGCTGCGGCCTGGGACGCGGCACCGGACTCCTCAATCCCCGACGAGATGACAACATGGGAGGGGAGCCGGGCCTTGCGTCTCCGGCTGGCGGTGGGATCCCCGCTGCTGTGCTCCACAGCACCTTCTCCGCCCTCTTCATCAGTTGACGCTGCAGACAGGGAGAAATAAAACACAGGCATCAGGGCACTGTACAATGGACACATACACACATGACAGTTGTACATTTGTGGCATTGGCAAACCTCAGACATGCCATCACAATCCCCAACACACATGTCATTTCAACTTGCACACATGAGCCATACCACAGCTATATCGCAACTGCCCGCACCATCCATACACATACAACAGCATGAGCAGGCAAAGGTGAGCCAGACATCACATGCAACACAGGAAGTGCACCACACATTTACACACAACACCACACTTGCATGCATGTGTACACCTCTGCCAAGTGTCGCAGTCTTCAGATGGGCATTCATGTCACATCTGCCGATCAGGCTTCCACATACCGCTGTCACATGCATCCATGTCGCATCACTGTTGCACTATTGTCAAATACACACAGATGCACATGTACACAGTGCTGATACATGCAGCTGAAAACAACATACATGCGTGACATCACGTACATGTCTACTTACATACACATTCATCCAAACATGTGTGCCCACACAACTGCATTTGGCATGCAAGCCTACACACACAAGCACCATCCATGTCTCACACATTCCAGCCCTCGCATGTGTTAGCCGCACGGCCCTGTACACCCCCACCCATACTCAACCCCATACAAACAGATGTGCAACCTGCACACTACTGAAAAATCACCACACGCACATCTCACAATCAGGATGCATGTACACTTACCGCTCGACTCCAGACGGGTCTGCCTCTCAAGGACCTGGACGTGGAGCGCTGGGGATATGCGTTCCAGGACCCTCATCTGTTCTTCCGACAAGTGGCCCCGGCGCCCCTTGGCATCCGCTGCCTTCAAGAGGCGCAGGGCCTTGTTCAGGGTCCTGGACCTGAAGTCCTCCCAGCGCTTCTTGACATGCTGTAAGTCGCGGACTGCCACCCCCTCCACGTTGATGGCAGTCACGATGTCAGTACAGATCCGAGTCCGTCCTTCCTTGTCGGCGCGGGAACTTCCGAAGAGGGCATCATACTGCCCCAGGACTTGCTCCACCAGGACAGCAACTTCGGTGGCACTGAAGCTGGTGCCCCTCTGCCTCTCTGGCCGGGGGTTGTCAGTGGTCTCAGATGGTGTTTGCCCCGACATGACAACCCCAGAGGCAGGAGTGGGTGGGCAACTGGGTCCTGGGGATGGGCTGTGGAGCGATGGAATCCCAGTCGGGAGTCTTCGGTTCCAGCAGGGGTGGTCACAGCAACAGCACCCCTGGCTGATGTGCAGGCAGCAAATGGCAGGGCACGTGGGCAGCAGGCAGTCAGGCAGCAGCAGAAGGCAGGTGGGAGCATGCTCGGGGCTCTGGGGGGCAGTAGTTCGGCCTTCTGGGCAGGAGCGTGGTCTTCCGTGTGCTTACGCGTGGCCAGCTTGATACGGAGTGATTTGGCACGTGAAAAATCGGCACGTCAGCGTGTAATTCGAGGAAAGGCCCTTAGCGCGTAAGCGCATCTGCACGCATACGCATTTTCATTGGACAGAAGGCCCCTCAAGCGCAAGCGCCCCTGTGACGTGACGCGTACAGGCGTGCATGGGCATTTCAGCGCGTGTGAAAAACTGCACGTCCGCATGTAATACGAGGAAAGGGCCCATGCGCGTAAGCGCACGTGAAAAACTGCACGTCCACGTGTAATACGAGGAAAGGGCCCATGCGCGTAAGCGCTCATGAAAAACTGCACGTCCGCGTGTAATACGAGGAAAGGGCACATGCGCGTAAGTGACGTGATGCGCGCATGTGTTTCCCTCAGCACGGGTTAAAGGTGAGCGGGCCCAGCAGTCCGCTGTACGTGCCTTTCGTGGAGACCAACCTGTGTTGCTGCTTCCTATTGTTTCGCGCGCCATCACAACTTCACAGCTATCAAGGACGTATCTCTTCTTTTGGCGGGGCTATTGGCTACGCGTGTTTTTCTGCATCGCGCTAGTCAGAAAGTGAGTCGCACATGCTCTTTTTCCCATTGCGGGTGCCCCTGTGTATTGCACCCATTTTCGATGTCATAGTAGCCTGCGTGTCCCACGCGTACGCGTTATTCGTGTTACTGGGTGCCACTGCGTACTGCAGGAGGTTGAATCCACGCACGTAGGCTGCAGGTTTGCGTGCACGGTTTTACTGCAGTTTTGGGGTGCCTGAGCGTTGTGTAACCCGTCACCACATCACCGGGGTCACATACAGCCTTGCAGGTGCAGGGGGGCTGTTAACATCTTGCTTCCCACCCCCTTCACCGCAATTGCCCAGGTCAATTGTGGTGTACACCTCCCATTGGCACCACTCCATCTGTGCCAGCACTTCTACATCAGTGGCATGGTTGGGAGGCCACCAAAGGTGAGGGGCGCCTCAGCTGGGCGTCCTCCTCGTGGCGGGCGTGGTCGGGGATGTGGCCGTGGTGACCAGGCAGTAGGGGGACTCCAGGGTGTCCAGAGCGGCCACAGAGGGGGAAGAGGCAGGGGTGCACCACTTGAGCACAATGTTGTGCCATGTGTCCGTGCAGTCATGCCACCACCCCCTGTGGTTCCGGGGGATGCAGCTCCTGCATCTGGCACAGGCACCCGTTCGACCCAGCAGTCGGTTCCATCGACTGCCACGGGCCCAAGGGTAGTGGTAGCTGCAGGTGCAGCTGTGGACACCGCCACCCAGGCTCAGGGTCTGCCAGCGCAGGCTGCGTTGGCACTTGAAGAGCCCTTGGTAGATCTCCAACAGGCCAGGGGGGAAACCATAGGGGCAGGCCGGGCTGCTCAGACCAAGACACGTGTCCCTGGGGCAGTCATGTCATCTGCTGCCCCGAACAGCCGGGTGTTGGCAAGTGCAGGGGCAGATGCACCCAACAGCACCCGGGTTGTGAGTGTGCCAACCAGGACCGTTGCGGTCAATGACCCTGCCACAGCTGATGTTGCTGCACAGGGTCCATTAGTGGGCCCCCAGCTGCCACTGACACAAGTCAGGCCATTGGTCATCCCTCCACCTGCCACTCCCTTGGCTCGATCCACCGAACCCACTGGCCATACTGGTCAGGGCGGCATTAGCCGGCCAGGGTCTGCGCCACAGTCCAAGAGGAGGAAGGTTGCACCTGCAGCACAGGCTGGGACCCCACACACAGCCACGACCTCCTGCACGTCGAGGAAGAAGCCTTTCTGTAAGCAGGAACTGGACTTCCTCGTGGACTACGTGCGGGGCCACAGCCGTGACATGCTAGTGGGTGCCAATAGTCAGACTATGGCTGCCCAACGTGACACCCACTGGAAGCATGTTGCGGAACATGTCAGTTCATTCGGCCATGAGGTGCGCACGGCGCTAGAGTGCAAAAAGCGTTGGAATGACATCAAGCGCAGCACTAAGGCTAAGCGTGCCTCTAATTACAACTTGACTCTGGTGACTGGCGGTGGGCCTGCACCAGAGGAGGAAGAGCTCACTCCACATGAGGCTCTCGTTGCGGAGTTCATACCACCTGAATTGGTCGAAGGAGTGGGAGAGATGCTGGACTTTGATGCGCAGTCCAGTGAGTGTTGATGCGTGTTTGTTGAGGACGTGTGTGTTTCACTTGTGGGATGTGTTGTGCATGATTGCTGCTACATGTGACGTGTACATGGTTCTGATGTGTAAGTAATGCAATGCTTCCGTCATGCATGTCTCCTCTGCCTGCATGCGGGACTCCATGTAGGCATGCTCCCTTGCCCCTCCTCTGCCACTCTGCACCCCAGTTCCACCTTTGCACTGGTCTGCTTCAATCTTGCCAATGTGTAGTTTCTTGTTCATGTGTCCTGTGTAGATGCTAACTTCCAGCGTAGAATCTGCCAGACATATGCCGTGTGGTACAGCCTTAGTACTCGATGCAGGGTATCTCACTTGTACTCTGCATGGGTCAGATGTCCCGCAGGGACATGAGTGCCCATTCATGCTCCATGTGCATTGCACGCATGCCCCTATGTGTCCTTGACTGGATGATCACTGTAATATAAGTCCTTGGTTACATACATTGCCTGCCATCTCATCAGCCTTCCCATGTCAACTGTGGCTCAGTCCTGCGTTGCACACATGTTTAGGCTCTGACAATCTGTGTGGCTCACAGGCCTCAGCCTGTTCAATGGCCAATAACTCTGTCCAACTCTTGTTGTGTCTTCTTCACACGTGGGCGGCCTCCGGAGTTTTCATCCTGTGTCTTGCCTACTATCCCAGCATCATTTGCAGTGTTGTCATTTGAATCACATTAAGCTGTTGATGCCAGTCAACACTGCCTGTCAATACACAGGTGTATGGTAAGCCTTTTGATACCATGCTAGGCATCCCTGCTTTGGTACTGGGGTAGAGGGGTGCTTGGCTTCTAGATATGGTACACATTGAATGCACAATGCACGTGATGTCTGAATTTGAAATTGCACTGCCTTCACATTTCCTGGCACACACCATGGAGTGCTTGTACATGTAGGTAGTGAGTGGCGTACACATTTTCTGCAACGCATAGACCCACTTCCATGGAAACTGCCACCTTTCAACAGGTCTGATCATAGAAGCTATTCAAAGTTGACCCAGCATGCATGCCAGGTTATATGTTGTTTGTCACATGTCTGCCGGATGCGTTTGCTCTCGGTGTGTGTGTGTGTCGTGTGCTTCTGACATGTGTAGTGACCTTTTTTCTCTCTATTTTTCAGGTGATGATGCAATGGAGGCGGAGGATGGTGTTGTCATGCCAGACACAGGGTTGGTAACACCACATCAACCCGGCACTAGTGGGGGTCGTGGGGTGGTAGGCCACGAAAACCCCCAAGTGCTGCAGTCCATCTTGTCTCTGGCTGCCTATGAGTCCAGCCTTGATGACGACTCTGACGTCAATGTTGAGTTGGATGAGCATCAAGTCCATGTGTCAGGGGTGAGTGATTCTGATGTGGACACTCCTCTGTCTGCGACCCCTGCACTGAGGGATCAGACAGTCTTGGTTCCTCTGCCCGTGGTGGATCGGGACGCAGGGTCACCCTCCACACCAGTCACTGATGTGCCTGGGACATCACGTCGACGGGGGCATGTAGTCGTGCAGCAGCGGGCTGTGCCAACACAGCGAGGACCCCCGGTCCTTGGGTCCTGCAGGGGTCAAGCCCGGCAACGCGGTCGCCGCGTGCAACCGCTGTATACTGAGTGGGAGCAAGACATGACTGCCAATTCCGAACGGCAGGGGGCAGCAATGGAGAACATCGCTGAGAGCATGGAGCGTGTGGCCCGATCTGTGCTCCCCCCTGCTAGGCAGGTGCTTCTCCAGCAGCAGGCGGCACGGTCCACGGCCCGCTCGCTCAGGCTGGGCATGGCGGCCTCAGACAGGGCACGCCAGGCTGAAATGTCGTCTCTGTGTCAAGCAATTGCTGCTTACGCAGAGGCGCACATGGATGCCCTGAGGGAGGAGTATGCTTCCCTCAGATCCACTCTGGGTGTCCTTATGATGTCCCAGAGGCAGCAGGCAGAGGAGAGGTTTGCACAGCTTGAGCGTACCATCTCGGCTGAGCTACAGGCTTGCCGGGAGGTGCAGCGGTTGTCCAGCCAGGCCTTGCAGGAGGAACTCCGTGTTACACGTGCTACCTTGCAAGAGGAAGCACGTGTACCACGTGAGGTTCTGCATGCAGACCTATGTCACATCGCCACACAGAACCAGGCTCACCCGTCCGGCAGACTTGCTGCCGACGAGGGGCAAGCTGCGGCTAGGCGTGTCCAGGCTACTGTGCCACGTCCTCCTTTCCAGGATGAGCCAGACTCGGACGACCATCTATCTCCCACATAGGTCGGGCTGTGCAGGCGTTGAGCCCATGGAGGGTTTTTTTTGGCTCAGCATCATCGCATGTGGATGTTGAGCAGCACCCTGTACCTCCCCCCTCCTGGGTGCCTCCCCTCCCCCCCGGGTCGGATGTGGCCATTTTTGATTTTTCTTTTAGTTTAGTTAGTTAAGTTTCTGTTTGATAGTTAGTTTAGTTAGGTAATGTAGGTTTTGTAATTAGTTAATAGTTGATTTAGTTTAAAATTGCTAGTCTATTGTGCTTTCATGTGACGGTGCGGTGCTTTGTGGCTTTTGAAGGCATCCACTGTCTGTTCCAGCTGGGCCCTTCAGGCTTGTCTTGTGTATGTGTTTGCTGCTTGGGGTCCTTGACTCACATATGCCACTCCTGCCTCCCTTATCCATGGGCTCGCAAGGATGGTTCGGTGTTACAGAATATTACACAAGGGCTTTGGACTGTCATATCTGTGGCATGTCTGGTGCTGTGTGACTTGTGTTGACACCCCTAGTGGGGATGATTTTGGTGTTATTGTCCACTGTTCAGCTTTTGCTAGATGGGTTGTGTCATGATTAATGTGTACATTGATTGCTTTGCATTGTGTAGTATGTTTCATATCTTTCCTGTACACGTGCTTGTTGCAATTCATGCTGTAGATAGTGTTCCCACTTTGGATGTGAAAGACGGACTGATGGTGTGATTTGTGATGTGACTCTCTGACATGGTCAAGTAATGAGATGCCTGACGAGACACACACAGATGACTTTGAAGCATTAATCATGTGTTTCATGCCCTTTCTGTAGGGGGATGAGCCTCCAGAGCACCTTTGCCAGCAGACATGGCCCATTGGACGACAGAATTCTGGACCCGTTTGTTGGTGCCCACATGCACATGTGTGCACAAGCAGAGGCACAGGGATTGCAGACCCACATCCTAGAACTGCTGACATTTTCCAAGGAACTCCAGGCAGGGTGAGCAGCACAGGGGGGCCACGACACAGCAAAGCTTGCAAATTGCACATGCAGGCTTAGTCACAGCACTGAGGGTGAGCTTAGACGAATATTGGTGTTGAAGCACACAATGCAGCTCAGATGTGTTGGTGGACTGATGGCTGTTGATAGTAGGGTTGTCTGGGACACATGCAGGGGCAGTGGCACATACCCTCCGTGACACCAAGGTCCATTGAGGCACTTGTATCAACCATGTAGCCTTCCGAGACATGGAAAGGGGCAGCTCACAGGGACATACAGCAAGGGACATATTCGGGTGCAGTGCATGTCTTTTCCATGTACTTTATGATAAATGCACTGCCAACTTTGTTTGGGTCATGGTGGTACGCAACTTGCTCTGAAGTCATGGCTTGCTATATGGGTCTGTCTGCTTACCCAGGGAACATTGCATGTTGTGTGAATTGTGACACATTGGTGTTCCATTTGCCACGCACCCACCAGCGGCTGACTTACTGCATTGACTGTGTATGACCATCACAGGGGTGATGTTATATATGGGTACGAAGCATCTACACCAGATTGTCTGTTTGTAGAGTAGTTTGTTGCTATGGGGCATGTTTGGTGTTGTGTTTTTGTGTAATTGGCACGTACAGGTTGTTGACTGTGGCTCTCTTTGCAGCATTGCAGTGCTCCTGTAACCGGACCTGAGAGTGCGCAGGCAGGAGGCCAGCACTCAATACCAGAGCTAAGTGTCTTGTTGTTTTCCTTACAAACTGCCCTGCATAGGCTTGCTGGGGAGTGTACTAATGCATGGATGTATGTGTGATTCAATTTGGTATGTTTTTTCTCCCTAATCACCCGAAGGCCATGACAATGATGTCTAAGTTTGTTTGGATTGTGTATGTGTTCATGCAGGTAGTACATTTTCGTGCATTCCCTAGTTTCATGTGTCATTACTCCTCCCCTCTCCTGCCACTCATTCCAGTCATCCAGTGTGTCAACACCTGTCCCGACTGCATATCCCTGAACCTCCTTCCCCACCAGGGTCTCAAGGGCCTGTGTGAGTTTGACCTTGCAGGCACCCGGGACATGGTGGGGGTGGTTGTTCCGTGACACTCCCGCGCCTGTACAGGGGACCTGTGACAGTACACACATCCTGACACATCCTATGTCATGTACCACACATGTTTCACATCCTGTCGTGACATTGTTTTGCTGTGCTACCTTGGTTGTTGCATCATTGTGGTAGTACTTGGCCTTTGTGAGGTACTACGTCAAGTCATCTACTGGAGGGTGTTCTGGTTCGTTTTTTTGGCTTGGATTTTGTGATTTTGGACATTGATTATGAGGGTGCAGGCACCTTTTTACACACAAGGTGGGAGATGGTGACGAAGGGTAAAGGTGATCCTGTGGCCAGGTGGAATTGAGGTTTGAAGGCTCCATGACCCAGGTGCAGTTGTTCAGTGGGTAATGGTCATTTGTGAGGGAGGGGGGGTTGTTGTTGATAGTTGCCTTGCCCTGCAGTGTGATGGGAACTCTGACATTGTAATGGTGGTATCCTATGTACATGTTGTGTTCTGCTGATCAATGCCTGTTCATGTGTTGTGTTTACCTTTCAGGTGCGAGGGGATAGTTTTGGTTTGACATGCTGGGTTGTACACATGGTGAATGTTCACATGTGATGTGTAGAGAACACTAATGGTCACTTGAGTGCACATGCATATGTGGAGTGCATGCCCTTGCAGAACCACACACTTGCACTCTGATGCACTACATGTACTCCCACCCTTGCATATCCACGTGTACACTGTTTGCCTTCTGGTGCCCACTGTGTCCCTGCAGCACATGTTCTGTGACCGATTATGGATCCTGTACATGCCTAATTTGCTGTTTGATGTGGTCTGTCACTTAGATGTGATGCTCAGGGTGTGCATCACACACAATGGCTGTTCACTGTGCTGTGCGCTGAGCAGTGTGTTGCAGGAGTAGGACACTGCACACATGAGCTGCAGTGTTGATTTTGCAATGCTCAATGTGCATGTAGACAGGCATTCATTGTTATGTTACGTCTACGACTCTTGTAATGCATTTGGAAATTACTTATTTTGGGTGGGAGATTTCGTTGGTCAGTCATTTCATCTGATTTCGGGTCAGGCATCATTGTCTGATGCCACTGTACATTTAGGACATGGCAATGTGTACCTTATTGTTACTGTGTTGGTGTATGGGTATTGCTTGCCATGTCATGTTGTGGTTTGGGAGGGTTTGAGTGACATGACAGCGATGGCCATGACCTGTTTTGCAGGTGTGTGTGATGCACACCTTGCATGTCAGGGTCATCCGCTTCTCAGAGCAACTAGTTGGGGGTAGATCTCTCTCCGCGGCAGGGCCCTCCCTCTGGAACAGCCTTCCTGCCTCACTTGAACTTGAGGGGAACCATCTCCAGTTCTGGAAGCACCTCAAGACCTTCCTCTTTGCTTCTGCTTTCTCTCTGCCTCTCCCTTGCAGAATTCTTCACTGGAACTGCACTGGAGCTGCAACTGGGCCACTCTCACCAACCTCGGTCCCTGGCCCAGCCACTCTCCACTTGCACTGCCTCCCTGGCAACCCCTGCACTGCGTTACTGTCTCTCTATCCCTACAGGCCACCCTTCCCAGCACTTGTCTGCACTTACCTTTGCAGTTGCCACCAGCCGACCTATGTATATTTTTTTTGGGCTACTTCCCCTCTACTGCACTCCCCCCCCTTCCCCTTGCACTTTTCCCTTCCCCCTACCCCTGCACTTGCACAATCTCAATGACACCTGGCCTAGTAGTACCGTTGTCTGTCTTCCCTTGTTCCTCCCTCCCTGCCTCATCGCACCTTGAAATACTTGTGTATAGGCCATATCATGTCATATGTCATATGTGTGCCTTTTGGTCACACAGGATAGCTTGTGTTTAAGTAGCTAGGGATGCAGACGATGTGGCACTTCCATGGCAACTATCTCAGGGTGGTAGGGTTGTGACAGTTGACTGTCTCTTTGTCATCATCGATTGTCACCTGGTATGTGCCAGGCCTGTGTGCACTCCGCAGGGGTGGGAGTTTAGGTGAAAAATGTGGCCACAAGCTGGGTCCGGGCTTCCTCGCCACGTGCCCTGTCCCCTCCCATGGGCAGCGCCTGTGCCTGTGGTTGGGGATGTGGGGGCACCACCATGTCCACCGGGACGCCCTGCTGTGTTGCAACATTGTGCAGGACACATGCTGCCACAATGATCCTGCACACTACTGGTGGTGCATAGAGTAGTTGCCCACCAGAGCGGTCAAGGGAGCGGAAACGTGACTTGAGCACTCCGAATGTGCACTGCACTATGGCCCTGGTTACAATATGGGTGGCGTTGTATCTTACCTGGGGTGGTGTGGTGGGGTTCCGGATTGGCGTCATCATGTGGTTGCTCAGAGGGTAGGCACTGTCCCCTGGGGAGGTGATAATAGTTGAGATTATTAGGGTTTGGATATTTGTCTGTGTGTGACTTGCATGCATGTGCAAGGGCATTTGTACTGACTGTGGAGCCATGTGTCGTCATGCTGCCCAGCTTCCAGGGCCCGGCTCAGGGCGGACATTCTGTATATGAAACTGCCATGGGTGGAGCCAGGGTAGTTTGCATAGACAGAGGTGATGATTCCCTTTGCATCGCATACCACCTGTACATTGATGGAATGCCAGTGCTTGCGGTTTCGGTAGATGTGCTCAGTGGCCCTAGGTGGACGTAGGGCCACATGGGTGCAATCTATGGCACCAAGCACTTTGGGGAAGTGTGCCACCCTGAAAAAATCCAGGACAATAGCCTGCCTTTCTGCGGGTGTTCTGGGCATGTATATGTGCCTGCGGACTGAGGGGCGCGCTGTCATGATTGCCAGTACCTGGTGTAGGCAGCGTGACTGCGTGGCCTGTGAGACCCCCCCCACTATGGCAGTGGTCCGCTGAAATTACCCAGTGGCCAAAAAATGCAGGACATTGAGCAGCTTCTCCAAGGGGCTCAATGCTTGGGAGCAAAGGGTGGGGGATGTAAGGTCATCTTCCCACTCCCTGACCAGGTCTAGGATGATATGGGGTGGAAACCTATACCTGCCATAGACCTGGTCGTCAGGCATCCCAAAAAGGCTTGTCCGTGGTGCGAAAATGCGTGCCCTGGCTATTCTCCTCCTCCTGCGGTGTCCCACGATCAGTGCTGCGACAAATGGGGCATTCATCGTAGCTGTATATACGCGTTTGTTGTTTGCGCGCACTTTTATGCTGTGCGCGGGGATGCTTCCGCCTGCCTTCGTTTGGCGGATGCGTTGACGCCTGTGCGCGTCTTTTGCCGTCCGCGGGTTTCCCGTATTCGGATCCATGAATACGGGTTGTTCGCGTGCGTGTGGGCGTTCCGTGTAGTTCCCTGCAGTACTTCCCCAGTTACGCCTTCTTTTTCACGCGTTGTTCCCCATTCCGCGTGTTACGCCCACTGTTCCGCCCACTTTGGTTGTGAGCGCCGCGCTATGTGCGCTTTTGCTGTGCGTGTAGCGCACGCCGTGTATGCCTGCGTGCGCCCTGGCTGGATTGGGCGCACAGACAGCGGAAACACGTGCAGCGTCTTCCTTGAATCGCACGCGTGCACTTGCGCTGCGTTTCTCACGCTTGCGCTCCCTTGCGCCTGCTTGCGCATTTATTGTCGGCGCACGTTTGTTCCATGAATCGGCCCCAATATGTTCTAAAATGGAACATACCAAAAGAAGATAAATAGGCTTCCAACATAATTACCTCACAGACACTCCACAACTAAGAGCAAGACCAGACCTACAGAGTACTCAGAACATATCTTACCTGAAATAGTAAGTGTACTTCATTTCACTCATATATTTATAAACTTTCTGGATTAGATTAAAAAAATATATATATTATCTTTTTTTCTCACAGAAATCTCTAGTACTCTGGATGGCTAGAGGAGCATTTCCCACATGAGGAAATGTCAGAAGATAGTGGTAGACACTTTACAATATAAATCATTTAATTATTATTATTTTATTTACATTTAACATATATTTTTTTTTTGTACAGAGCATACCAAAATAGAAAATACCTCTGAAGAAACTGTTATAGATAACACTCTTGACAGCATAAAAGAAAAAATGGATTTATTGTTGACCAATTTTAAAGATCATTTTAAAACAAAAACCTCATACCATTGTCCCACATGTACTTGTCCCCCTCACCATATCCCAGTCAATTATCCCCAAACCCTCTCCATAACCCAAAACGTTTTAATGAGACTTCCATCCCTTCTTTACCTGATACCAATCATGTTGAAACCCCTAATTCTCCTGTTTTTGTTTCCGTGTCTGCCTCACCTTATCTGTTATAAATTGTTAATATATGTTAAATAAAGTTACATTTTTATATTGTGTTGTAATTAGTTTCAGTTTAAAAAAAAAAACACAATTTAGGTGTCCGGGGACAGCGCGGGTGTTCTGAAATGTTCTTAAATGAACGAAAATGGAGGTGTCCTGAAGAACATTATTCCTGTCTGTAGTGTTCGCTAGCAAGTTGAAACTGTTCCAGAACAAACGCAGTGTCCTGAAATGTTCGCAAAGAAACTAAAATGGAGGTGTCCAGAACAACACTATACCTGTCCGTACTGTTCGCTAGCAAGTTGAAACTGTTCTAAGAACACACAGGGTGTCCTGAAATGTTTGTAAACAAACGAAAATGTAAGTGTCCTGAAGAACACTATACCTGTCCGTAGTGTTCGCTAGCAAGTTGAAACTGTTCTAAGAACACAAGTGGTGTCCTTAAATGAACGAAAATGGAGGTGTCCCGAAGAACATTATACCTGTCCGTAGTGTTCGCTAGCAAGTTGAAACTGTTCCAGAACAAACGCAGTGTCCTGAAATGTTCGCAAAGAAACTAAAATGGAGGTGTCCAGAACAACACTATACCTGTCCGTACTGTTCGCTAGCAAGTTGAAACTGTTCTAAGAACACACAGGGTGTCCTGAAATGTTTGTAAACAAACGAAAATGTAAGTGTCCTGAAGAACACTATACCTGTCCGTAGTGTTCGCTAGCAAGTTGAAACTGTTCTAAGAACACAAGTGGTGTCCTGAAATGTTCGTAAATAAACGAAAATGGAGGTGTCCTGAAGAACACTACACCTGTCCGTACTGTTCCCTACCAAGTTGAAACTGTTCTAAGAACACACGCGGTGTCCTGAAATGTGCATAAATAAACAAAAATGGAGGTGTCCTGAAGAACACTATACCTGTCAGTACTGTTGGCTACCAAGTTGAAACTGTTCTAATAACAAACACAATGTCCTGAAATGTTAGTAAGTAAACAAAAATGGAGGTGTTCTGAAGAACACTATACCTGTCCATAATGTTCGCTACCAAGTTGAAACTGTTCTAGGAACAAACACAATGTCCTGAAATGTTCGTAAGTAAACGAAAATGGAGGTGTCCTGAAGAACAGTATACCTGTCCGTACTGTTTGCTAGCAAGTTGAAACTGTTCTAAGAACACATGCAGTGTTCTGAAATGTTCGTAAATAAAGGAAAATGGAGGTGTCCTGAGGACGCTATGTCTGTCCGTATTGTTCGCAAGGAAGTTGAAACTGTTCTAAGAACAAACGGCTGCCCGTAACTGTTTGTTTAACGTGTGACGCACTTTTAATTACTTCAGGACCCGAACAGTGTCCCTAGAACATCAACGCACATGCGCAAACCAATGTCCATGCATTTGGTGTCCTGCGGACAGCCGCTTCCTTCGCGGACATGTTCACGAAGCGATCATGTGACCGCAACCACGCTGATCGTGTGTTCTGAATGCGGAAACTGTTCGTGTCCCCGAACAATTTAAAAGAACATTTTCAAGTAATCCACACTATTTCTCAATAAAAACTCACCATAGCACAAGTCCCACATACTAATCCTGAGTTTCTACATACTTTTTGAAACTTTTTGAACCTTTTTTTGTGTTCGATTTGTCCGTGGCCAGTGCGCATGTCCGTGAACCGTGTATAAGCACCCCTATAAAAGACCACGCCCTAGAGCTTATTCTCATTGTGTTTCTGGCTATTCTTCAGAAGACAGCTATTTTTCCTGTAACTTACAGATTATACCATCATCGAGATGGCATCCATGGCTGCACTACTGCCACATGGTGCTGTACCTGCTTCAGCACCCCCCCAGCCCCTCCACCACCACCACCTCTCCAAGGGCCTGAACAGGGGAACAGGAGTGAGGATGCAGAGGAGGAAGAAGAGGATGATGAGAATGAGGTAGTGGAAATCCCTACTACCCGCACTCGGCGTGAGTCTTGGGTGTGGCGGTTATTTACCATTCATGGGAATGGTCCTAAGGCTTGTGCGAACCGAGTCACCTGCAATGAGTGCAAAATGGTACTCAGTCACGGAAGGCATGGTTTGTATCGCTTTGGGACCACTACCATGAAGCGACACTTCAAGTCATTCCACACTGGGGCCGTTCGCAAAGTTGCACCTTGCGAGGAGTGTAGTAGGTTGATTTCCTCTAGTTCATCCTCTGTTTCTGATCCTGTCACCACAAGGAACACTCCTGTGGGACAGCGTCTTCCTCAAGCTGCCTCACAGGCCATACACAATGCTCATGACCCTTACCTTTCAAGGGTTACAGTTGTGTGTATGTACTGCGATGCAGCACTCTGCAGGGGGGAGCGACTTCGCAGTGCTTTTGAGACTATCGTCTCAGAGCACGAGAAGACCTGCTCACTACCCAAATAAAACCCACTCTACATCTTCCTCTCTCAGCTCGCCCTTTCTTATCCCTGTGGTTGGTGTCCCACCTTTACCCTCCTTTCCCCTCCTCTCCTAGTGTGTCGTGTATAAAAAAACCCAAAAAATATAAAACAACAAAAATAAAAAAAAACAAGGCTCTTTTCAGAGCCGCCTTTCACAGTTAAAAAATAGAAGTGAAAATAAATGAAACAAGACTCATATTTTTTAGAAGTCCGCGGACATCTAAAATATTGGGGCGCTGCCCTATAATAACCATTGCAATTTTCTCTGGGAGGAAGTGGTGGCTCTGCAAAGAGCCTTTAAGTGGTGTTTGTGTTTGAAAAATTATAAATACTCAACACCCACTTCAAAATGGATGCTGTCATTCTAAAAAAGGTTGCAATGCATTTTGTAGGTTTCTTAGAAAAATCTGATTGCCAGCATAAGTTAGTACTCCATCTCTGTGAAAAATGTATCTACTACGAAACATAATATTTTCATTGTGAAAAGAGGACATGCCAAAATCTCTTAGAAAGGCACAAACAGCCTTATTAACATTGCGCCTTGCTTTCTACATTTGTGGACCAAATGAAGAAGAACAAAGCCACACTTGTCTCTGCGCAATCCGTGAAAAAAATACTTGAGAATTTGGAAACATGTCCATGACCTTCCCAAGTCCTTCTTTCATTGCAAATTGCAAAGAAATTCCAGACACATGTCCTAAACTGTTCCCTCCACAATGAATTATAATTATATCTGGATGTTGCTCTGTCTCCAAAGTAGCACAGAGAGGTAACAAGTCCAACCACTTCATTCCATGTACTCCATGCCAGTGTACTTCCACATGTGGGAATCCAAGATCTACAGCTACTCCACAGGTTTCTGCATGCACCTTCAACCAATGTATCCACGAGTCTCCCAAAATCCAAACAATCTGTTTTCTGAAACACACATCCATAGCTATCTGTTCTTCTCTCAGTAAAAAGAGTATCTGAGAAACTCTCTCCTGGCACAACACACCCCCTAAACTTTCCTGACCAATCCCTTTCCGTGCTCATTCTCATTTTCATGGCTTCCCAACCCAAAAATCTCCGGATGTAACACCTGATGTCCGCGAACTACCGTCATGTCCGCGGACATATCATAACATGGACAGCCCTTCTACCATTTCCACTTCACTCTCTGTGCCATTCCTTCATTGGATGTAGCTAAGAAGTCACATGACCATCCACCAATCACATCCAAGACCTCTACATCTAACTGCATCATCATAGATCAGCACTGCAAATGTACTGTGAATCTTTCTGAGTACAAGTTTCATATCATTGGCAAGCACCATCTACAAGAAATACTATACAAGTCTCCAAGATTTCTACTTGCAGCTCCATGCATATCCATATGCATGAACACAAACCACAGGTATGCATATTTTCTGTACAGTACATGAACACATTTCGTAACTGACTTTTAGCTTGTATAATCTGTAAAATGAATCTACTGTCTTTTTTCAATCTCCTAAAATCAATTGTCACTTACAAACCTTTAGACTATTTAATTTCTTTATACACACACACACACACACACACACTCAAATCATGTTGAACTAACATTTTTTAAATAAAATATATAGACTACATATAGTCAAACAAAATTGCATGCACACTCTATGTTCAAATCTCAAACAATAATACTTGTACAATTACATATTTTTTTTTAAAAAAAATGTATTTATTTAATTACTTACATTTATATAGGACAAGCAGCCCATGGCATTAAGGCACTATTACTTGGAAGAGCTTAGTTACAGAAAAAGTGGTATTCAGTAGTACATTATGAATTTCACAAGGCATACTAAAGATATTTTGTTTGCTACAGTTTGTCATTGCAATACAATTTATTCATTAAGAACATATGATATGTATTCAACTGTTGTGACGTATTTTATGTGAATAATATAGTTTTAATGGTTTTGAGGAAGGCGCTGAGGATTTCAATTAAAAAAATCAATGTCTAAATTAAAAACAGTGCTACAAACAAAATTACTAATTTGTTTATTTTACAATTGCAGTGAAGACCATTCTCCTGAAAAGAAGCAGTTAAATTTGAAGTACAAAGAACAACTAAGAAGTAACCTGCTCATTTTAGAAAAAAAGTAAGTAGAATATCACCATAATATTTGTATTATTACTCAAACACACTGTAAGGTTAATTCATGCTATTTCTGTGCCTAAAAATAGAGATTCTGCACCATTCTGTCAAAAAATCCCCATGTCTTAAACAGCGATTTACAGCCAGAATGGCCCACAAATTACTGTTTTCCGACACACAAATTACCCAACTCAGCTGCTAGAATGTAGATGTTATAGAACAAACAATTGTTTTAATTGTATAGCATTTGATTTATTATTTATACTTCTCCACACCACTAGCTTATTTGTTTCTGTCATCTGAACCCCAGTTTAGTAACACATTAATTCAAGAATACCCATCCCTGCTAGTTGTAGTTGCCCAATGCACAATCACACACCATTACATACATCTTTATCATCTTACTCAAACACTCATGCACACAGCACACATACATTGAAGTACACCCCAACCCATACCTTCTTTATTTTTTTCAACAGACCCTAAAGAATGCCTACCAAAAATCAAGTCTGTAGAAAGCAACGCAGAAGTAGAGCAAATGATAATAAAAGTGTCCAACATAAGCATCCATCTGTAGCAGAAATTTGTAAAAAAAAGTTGAAACAAAACAGCTAATACAGTCATTTAGTGAAACAAAAGAGGTTTCAAGTACAAAAATTCTGCCTCCTCTATCAAAATGTAAAACAAACCAAAAAACAATTATCGGAAAATCAGCTATCACTACAGATAAAACTGCTTCTTTAAATCTTGATATAGTGCAAAGTAAGCATACCAAGAAAAGTATTTTAGCCAAAATGTTCCGTCACAAAGTCCTTCAAAATCTTATAAAAACAGGAGAGAAACCTGGTTCAACGCTTAAAACCTATCGTAGGAAATTAATCTTAGAAGCGTTGATAGACAGTGCAATTCTTCTCAAAAGAAAGTTATTTATTTTAGTGTTAAACAAAATTAGACCACTAACAAAACTAATAACTAAATAACAATAAACGAAATGTCAACAAAAAGAACTTCTTAAGTATCTGCGGAGGTGAATTGAGTCAAACTACGAGCACAGAACCATACTTTAATGAAGAAGCATACAAACAAAAGCAATCAAATACAATTGCCATATATAGCAGTGGACGAGGCTATGAAAAAGTTAATAATACCATAATGGAACAAGAAGTACTCCTTACCAAAATATGCCTTGAAAACATAGAATTACCCCTCCATTCAACTGAATCAGAACGTCTAGTGTACAAATGGCCATGCACGTCAATGTGTAACATTCCCAAAAAATGTTTCAAGTCTTTACGCCAATTCCTCAACCAATATGTGAAAAGCAAAGACAAAATCAAAATTAAACTACTGCAAAATATGGATACCTGTCCAGTACGCAAGTACACAGGACTACAAGGACATTCATTGGCCTGCATTACAGGACCTATGTGCAAAACCACCTTCCATGATATCAAAAGGATATCAACACATCATTCAACTATAAGAAATCTAGTTTATAAACTGTGCTATGCTAAAAGTCCTGCTTTAGCACTAGCCAATTTAAATAACATTCTTCTACATGGTACAGCAAAAGACCTACTAGAAGAAATCGACTATATCCAGAAAAAATATTTTGTAAGTGAAAGCCACTTACAGAATGAAATAGCTGTAAACCAAATTAGTAACAATTCTACACATGGCAACCTTTTACTACACACATACAAAAAAGAAATACTAAAATTTAAAAGTACATCATCTGAAGTACCAAACCATGTGTTTGTATGTTGCTGCAGAACTTTTTTATAAAAGTAACACACACACTGTAGAGCTATCATAGAAAATAGAAGACAATGAAGATTCTAAATGGTTTGAATTAGCTCTCTAACTTATAGCAGAAAAGAAATACGAAATAACTGACCCCGTAATACTTTGCAGTTACTGCACTACAAAACTTGACAACAACCAAAATCCTTCACGTGCTATCACAAATAATTTGGAATTATATCCACTACCAAAACCCCTTCAACAACTTAATTTATATGAGAGCATCATAATTCAAACAGTGCACCCATTTCAAGCAATAATACGCCTTTAACCAAAAACTGCAAAATTACCTCCCTCTGAATTAGTGGAAGGTATTCGTGGAAAAGTTGTGTATTTACCACTAGATCTAAAAGAAAATGTGCACACTCTAGGAGTGCAATGTCCAATGCAGCAATCTTTAATTATCTTGGTAAATGGAATACCTACAAAAGACAAAACAATTTGGCAACAGCTGGTAGATTTACATAAAGTTAGAGAAGCCTTGCAATATTTTAAAGAGAATAATGAATATTACAAAGAAATTAATATTGAAGAAAACTTGAAGGATACAACTGAAATAATTCAAGAGACACAAGAAGCTGGTCAATTTGAGCTCCTAGATCCTGCTACAATATCAAACACTTTAGACCATTATACAATTCATCCATTGCACTCTAATGACACCATAGAAGATGCACTTGAAACGTACCAAATGTGTCAAACAAAAGGATCACCAGTCAGCATATGGGAAAAAAAGTATAGAAGCACGTGCTTTTCCTCTACTCTTTCCTACTGGCAAAGGAGGAAGGTACGCTGATAGACCTATTCAAATATCAGCATCAGAATACCGCTCATTACAAATGTATTCTGAAGATCCCTGATTTAGACAAAATGTGGAATACATATTCCACCTACTCTTTGAGAGTGAACTAGCAACTTTATATTACAGAGTTGCACACATATTAAAATGAGGATCGCACTTTCAAAATATGAAGCTACACAATTATTACAAAACGTTCAACTAAAAGATGAGGTTTTAAAATCAAATATTACAAATCTGTTAGCAAATATACATGGTACTAAAGAGTACTGGTTTCGACGTCATTGAGATGTACGTTGTATGATCAGAAACCTTGGCCCACCCACTTCGTTTGTTACATTAAGTTGTGCAGAATATGCATGGGAAGATTTACATGATTTCCTACGCATATCAAACAAAAACAAAACAAACATAGATATACTAACACCTGGAGAACTTTGTTCTCTGGATCCTGTTAATGTTTCAAGATATTTTCACCATCGCTTCATTGCTATGCTACATTTCATTTGTAATAAAACTGTTCCTCCCCTTGGAGAAGTGCAACACTTCTTTTGAAGACAAGAATACCAAGCCAGAGGAGCACCACATATCCACATACTATTATGGATTAATGATGCTCCTAAATTTGGTCAAGACAGTGATGCCACTGTTTTACAGTTTATTGAAAAATATGTCGCTTGTGAAATTCTATCAGAATCCACAAATAGTGATCTTCATGCACAAATGTTACAATTTCAAAGACACAAATGTGGCAAATATTGTCGTTGCAAATACAAAAACAAAGGGAAATACTACACCAAATGCCGATTTGGTGTCCCTAGACCAGTTACAAATACAGGTCAAGTGAACAACCTCATGTCTTCAGTTAGACATAGTGTTAAAGGTAAGTCACCTAAAAATACATATTACATAAAAAGAAAAGAAGAAGAACAATGTATCAATGATTACAATGCAATCATTGCCCACTTATGGAATGCAAACATAGATGTGCAGTACATTGCAGACAATTCTACTGCAGTTGCACGATATGTCACAGCATACTTAACCAAAGCAGAAAAAACAGAGCTGCAAGACCTCTGGAATGACCTGTCATCATATAAAACAGTGTCTCAGAAATTATACAGCTTGGGCATAATAATGCTCTCCCATAGAGAATGTGGATCCTATTTTGTTTAACTGGTACTGCATTGTATGGTAAATCTGAAAATATAGTTTGGCTAAGTCTTGGTCCAGCTAAATCTAGAAAAAGAGTTCCAAATTCATACCAAGATATAGAAACAATAGCCAAACATGATCCCAACAGCCAAGACATTTAAAAAAAATGTATTGAACACATAGCACCCAAACAGGAGTACCACTTTGGAAACCATGTGTCTGTACCACATAGCCCAAAACTACACATACAAAAATAATATAAAACCTGATGAAAAAAATGGTAAATACAGAGTGATAAACTGTGAAGGCAGCTTAGCAAAACTCACCAAACCAAATGTAATTAATCATATCAAATTGTCATTAAAGACTCCTCAACATAAAGAAGTATATTACATGTCCCTGCTACAACTCTTTAAACCATGGAGAAAAGAAGAAGAAATACTAGATAACTATGACTCATATGAAGACGCTTTCAAAGCAAATGAAAGCACTATAACTGATGTAAACTTTACACAGTACAAAACAATGTTTGTCAATGAACAGCAACACGAAGAAGAACTCCAAGCCCAACTAGATAAGGGCACTCCTGACAGTAGTCAACCTTCTGTAACAGGAAGCCAAGAACCACTGGGAAACCCATTAATAACAAATGAGGCAGAATTATCTATGATAGAAGTAGAAAACACCATGTGTCATTATGAAGATAAAGAAGACTTAACTATACTACAATCAAAACTAAAAAAATTAGCAACGTAGCATTTTTCAAGAAGTAACAAAAGAAATTGCACATGGTGTACAACATGAAAACAAAGAATGCACCTGCCAAAGTTACCAACCTATACTATTGTACGTCAGTGGTGAAGCTGGTTCTGGCAAAACATTCCTAATCAAAATCATCAGTAAGTTCCTTCAACAATTGACAAACAACAAACTTTCAGCTGTTGTCACTGCCCCCACAGGTTTAGCTGCCTACAACATAGGTGGTATCACTTTACACCGATTACTACTCCTGCCAGTAGAACACCAAAACAAATTAGACTATTACAAACTTTCTACAGAAGCTTCAATGGAACTACTCAGAGTATTGAAACAAATGAAAATGCTACTAATAGATGAAGTGAGCATGGTGTCCAACCTAATGTTGGCTGTGATTCACCTCTGATTACAAGAAGTACTCAAAACAAACTCTGAAGAGCTCTTTACTGGAAAACAGATTATTGCTTTCGGAGATCTTCTTCAATTGACACCAGTAAAAGGTGAGCCTATTTTTAAAACATTAGGACACAAACTCTGCCGTAAAACTGTTGGCAGCATTGGAAATGTCAACCTTTGGCAACATTTCCAATACAGAGAATTAACAGAAAACATGCAGCAATCTGCAGATCTCACTTATGCCAACATCTTAAAAAGTATCAGAGTTGGTATACTTTCTAAAGAAGCAGAAGCAATATTGAAAACCCGGTACATTCATGCACTTTATGGTGATAATGCATGTGCTACAGATGTTATGAAACAATTAGCCCACAAAAATGTCAATTGTATGGCCTTAATGCCAACTCCTGCAAGCTGTTTCAAATTCAATGAAATAATGTTAAGTAAAGAAATGCAACCAATAATGGAAATTAGCGCCACAGACAAACTAGATGTACATGGTATGATACTACCCATGTGTGACCAAGCCACAACAAGACTAAATAGTTTAGAAAAATCAATCTCAAGCACAGCAGGCTTGGATAAGATATTAAAATTATCCTTAAATTGCAGAGTAATGCTTAAACGTAACCTTGACGTGGACCAAGGACTAGTTAATGGAGCACTGGGTACAGTTGTTGGCTTTCAAACATACCCACGTGACAACAAAATTCAGTTTGTCAATATTCTCTTTGACAAACTTTCAGAAGTAAAAAAGGATAGGACTCTCAACAGCTCGATTCCTTCTCTTCAAAGACATGTATGTACGCAGAGAACAATTTTCTCTAACTCTTGCATACGCAGTCACCATTCATAAATCACAAGGTCTTACCCTAGACAAAGCAATAATAGACATTGGTAACACAGTCTTTAAAGAACACATGAGCTACGTAGCACTATCACGCTTACGTACACTTGACAGTCTATTTCTAATCAACTTTGATGCAAGTAAAGTAAACGCTGATATTCCTTGCATTTTAGAATACAATAGACTTCGCTCACTATACACCCCCCATCTAAACACATATTCTGTACCACAAAAAGTAAAACTTGTAAAAGAAAACTAAATGAAACAGAAATGCAACAGGATGTCACTGCAAATCCTCCAAAGAGAGTAAAAGAAACTAAAACTTCATCAAGAACCACAAACATAAAAGAACCCCTTAGGGAAAGTAAGCCAGGTACTTCGTCAAATAAGGAAGACAAACTAAAAAAAAAATCAATTAGATACAGAGCTACCTGGTCCATTTAAACTCTCAAATATAGTTGGAGTAAGTTGCTACGCAAATGTAGCAATGAATGTTCTATTCCAATTGCCACCAATAGTTGACAACATTTACTTACACAGTACAGACCAATTGTGTTTGCAAATGTTAGTACTTCACATTAATGCAACAAACAATCCTGATAACACATATTGGCCCTCATTACGACCCTGGCGGAAAGGGGTTTACGCCGGCGTAAACCATGGCGCCCCTTTCCGCCTGAGTACGAGTTCCCGTAGCGCCATTGTGATTTTTACGCCTGCTTTTTGCAGGCGGAAAAATCCATGGCGCTACGGGACTTGTTGTTAATTACGCCACCGTAATTTACGGTGGCGTAATTAACGCCTTCCCCACTCCCATTATACCCTATGGGGCAAAAACGGGAATGGGGAAGGGTAAATGGGGATTGGGGACTTACCGCCCCGCCAAGGTCGGAATGGGGCGGTAAGTCCGCCAACCACCATGGCGGAGTTGGCAGCTTAGCGCCATGGACCATGGTGCAAATAGCACCATGGTCCTCCGCCAGGGTCGTAATGAGGGCCATAGTGTTTAAGGAATAAGACAACAATTGGACTACTGTGCTGGAATGGTTAAATTCACTATAAACTCACAGGAAGATCCACAAGAATTTCTAATGTACTTACTACAAGTACTGGAAAATAAAAACATACCTATACATGACATCTTCCAGATTTCATACATGTGGAAACATACATGCACTCTCTGCAACAATGTGACACAAGAACAAATCCCCAATGAACGCTTCATATATATATATCAATACCTAATTGTGAATCCATTCCATTTCAGCAACTTGTACAAAATGCAAACCATGGTAGAATATGTACTACCTGCAAATTGGATAATCGTTCCACGTTAGTAATACAAACACATAGTAAATACGTAATACTAATGCTTCTACGTTACAATGCAGATGGTGCCAACAACAACTGCAAGCTGACTGGATTCACACATGGTCAAATATCACTTGGTAAGAAAACCTTCACAACAATAGGTATAATCTACCATGCAGGAGCCACAACCAATTTAGGGCACTACACTGCATATATAAAAAAGAAATGTGGATGGTTTGAATGTAATGATAGTACCATTACTCTAAAGCAGAGATTACCAGCAAATCTTACAAACGCTTATTTAATGTTCTTAAAACCAAAATTTGATAACTAAACTGTACTTAAACCTTAGGTAAACTTGTAGTAAAAAAATATAAACTGTTAGAATATTCCAAAAGCTATCTAACTGCCCAAAGATTGTACAAAAACTAATCAGATAAATAATTAACACTAAATTAGAGAAAAAAATAGACAGTTAGAATACGCCAATTGGTATCTAACTGTCCCAAAATTTAACAATATCCAAACAGATAAATCAATACCACTAAAATATATAAAAAAATAGACAGTTAAAATACGCCTACTGGTATCTAACTGCTCCAAAATTTTACAATATCCAAACAAATAAATAATAGGTTACTGCTCCCAAAAACTGCAACAAGCCAATGTTTACAGCATTAGACAGAAACAACAAGTGAACACTGAAAACAAACAAACAAATAAACTGTAGCATAACAGAAAAAGTTTTTTTTTTAATCCAACATAAATATGAGGGTAAAAAAAATATATGTTGATTATACAATGTAATAAGTCATTACAAAATACTAATACTAACATGTTCTTTTCTTTTATCACAGAAATGAACAAGAAATACATGTACTCCAGTTACTAAACCAAACAGTAAGTATATTATAATAAGTACAACCATCGCAGCATATCACACCCATAGTGGCTTATAACTTTGTTCCTTATAAATTTGTTTTTGACCCAAAGTTATAAGCCACTATGAGTGTGATATGCTGCGGTGGTTGTGGCCAGGGCATAGAGTATTACATAACACTCTATGCCCTGGCCACAACCACCGCAGCATATCACACCCATAGAGTCAAACATTTCAACTATGGGCTATGGAAACTTTTAATGTCCACGGTAATAAGGAATGTTCTTAGAACACTTTCAACTTGCCAGCGAACAATACGGACAGCGTCCTCAGGACACCCCATACAAACATTTCAGGACACTGCGCGTGTTCTTAGAACACTTTCAACTTGACAACGAACAATACAGACAGCGTCCTCAGAACACCCCCATTTTTTTATTTGCGAACATTTCAGGACACCGCAAGTTTTCTTAGAACACATTCAACTTGCCAGCGAACAATACGGACAGTTTCTTCAGAACACCCCCTACGAACATTTCAGGACACCGCAAGTGTTCATAGAACACTTTCAACTTGACAACAAACAATACGGACACCATCCTCAGAACACCCCCATTTTGTTTATTTGCGAACATTTCAGGACACCGCAAGTGTTTTTAGAACACATTCAACTTGCCATCGAACAATACGGACCAGGTCCTCAGGACACCCCCATTTTGTTTATTTACGAACATTTCAGGACACCACGAGTGCTCTTAGAACACATTCAACTTGCCAGAGAACAATACGGACAGCGTCTTCAGGACACCCCCTAGGAACATTTCAGTGCGAGTGTTCTTAGAACACATTCAACTTGCCATTGAACAATACGGACAGCGTCCTCAGGACACCCCCATTTTGTTTATTTACAAACATTTCAGGACACCATGAGTGTTCTTAGAACACATTCAACTTCCCATCGAACTATACGGACAGCGTCCTCAGGACAACCCCATTTTGTTTATTTATGAACATTTCAGGACACCACGAGTGTTCTTAGAACACATTCAACTTGCCAGAGAACAATACGGACAATGTCTTCAGGACACCCCCTACGAACATTTCAGGACACTGCGAGTGTTCTTAGAACACTTTAAACTTGACAACGAACAATACGGACAGCGTCCTCAGAGCACCCCCACTTTGTTTATTTGCGAACATTTCAGGACCCCGCGAGTGTTCTAAGAACACATTCAACTTGCCAGTGAACAATACGGACAGGGTCCTCAGGACACCTCCATTTTGTTTATTTACGAACATTTAGCGGACACCACAAGTGTTCTTAGATTTATTTGCGAACATTTCAGGACACCGCAAGTGTTCTAAGAACACATTCAACTTGCCAGCGAACAATACGGACAGCATCCTCAGAACACCTCCATTTTGTTTATTAACGGACATTTCAGGACACCGTGAGTGTTCTTAGAACACATTCAACTTGCCATCGAACAATACGGACAGCGTCCTCAGGACACCCCCATTTTGTTTATTTACGAACATTTCAGGACACCGCAAGTGTTCTTAGAACAGTTTCAGCTTGCTTGTGAACAAAACAGACACATATTGCGTCCTCAGAACACCCGCATTTAGTTTATTTAGAACATTTGAGAACAGCCGTGTTGTCCGCAGACAAATCGAACACAACAAGAGCGTCTACCACATAAAAAAATACAACATTTAACCTATCTCATACTCTCCCACCCTCCCCAAACACTCTTACACACCAACACACTCTACTAAATACAATTTTTAAACCAAGTTTCACCGCGCTGTCTGCAAACGTCTGCGAATCCAAGATGGCGGGCGCTACCGAAAACCTGATGTGCTCTACGCTGTCCAATCAGCGAACACGTCACATGTCCGTGGACATCACGCAAGCCGATTGGCCAATCAGGACACTGTCCGCGGAGCGAACAGCGTAGTGTGTCTGCGGACCGAACACAGATATCACTAATTTTTTATGACCTACTTATTGGTCAATTTAAAAATAAATACTCGACGGATTTTCACCAAGTCTGCAAAAGCACGCTTTCGGGACCAAGCCGCTACTCCTGGTCCAAATTTGGTGAAAATCCGTCCAGCGGTTTGGGCTGTAGGCGCGAGCACATTTTTTCCCCATTCAATCTATGGGAAAAAAAAAGTTTTGGGACCCCCTATAACTTTGCCCCCCCTGGATGAATCCTCAGCAAACTTTGCAAACATTCAGAGTGGGCCATATACTTTTTTTGCCAAGTTTGGTGTGGATTCGTCCAGGGGGAGCGAAAGTATAAGCCGCCCAAAAAGTGCTCTTCCTATGGAAACAGCAACTTAACCATAACTACACAGCCACTACTGTGGCTGTGTAATTTTTTTATACAGATCTTACCGACTATTCAAGAATGCCTTCATGTATCGTTATAGGTTGCACTTCTATGGGCCATACCAAAACTCAGGACACAGTCCTGCATACTTTCCTGAAGGATATTGATTTAATAAGAAGATGGATTACAAATTGCTGTTTTCCAGTGGACAAGATTGAAAGTAGAGCCCAGGCTGTCTTGGACTACATGAGGGCCAGTCGATTTCTGCCTCTGCAGTCTGCACTTCTCCGATGATATGTACGAACAATCAAAGGACACAAAAAAGCATCAACCCAGAATTCTTCGTCAATTGCTTCCAAATGCAATTCCAACTCAAATTCGGCACACAGTGGCTCAGGTGAGTAGTGGACAATGAATTTGTTTTATTTGTTGGTATGTAGGACGATGGTCTGCATAAATATATCTTTTTTTATTTTTATTATTGTAACATATAGTTCATTACAAACTTTTACTACAACTTTTCACTCTCATTTCTTTCATTTGTCCCATTTACTCTCAATTCAAAACATTTCACATCAAATAAACTGCTTAAAATCAGCCAATTCTTACTATTTTTAGTTCAGAATTAAGTCCAGAATGTTTATGACTGAACATGTTAAGTGCACCAAACTCCAACTCAGAATACGAAACCACCATTCGTCCATGGTCATATCCATTGGTGCAAATTTACCAAGATGCAGTGTTCTCTGATCTTTGAGCAGAGGACATTCTATTATTAAGTGTTTTATGGATTCCGTTTCAACCAAACAGTATCTACAGCCATTGTCCTTTGTATCCTGATCATGTCTCATAATCAGCATTTCTTTAGATTTAAGGGCATTCAGTCGCAGTCAAAGAAAGCCATCGCAATGATATCGTGACGGAAATTGTAGTAAATGCGCAGGCATTTTATTCAGTTTATTCATTGTTGGCCCAAGCTCCGGAGCTGTTACTAGTCTTTCAAACTTGGCCAAGTTTTGGATCCACACCCATTGTTTTAGCTTTCTTTTCGCAATTTGTGTCTCTGCCAACAGAATGCTCATCAGTATGTCTGCTGCATGCAAAATAACCTTTAACCCTTGGAACCATAGCAGGAATATACCAGCATACGGACGATTGTCACTTGGAGCGAGTATTTCATAAGCCGGTTCATTGCTTGGCATAATGATCTTCCTTAAAAGAGCCATAGATTTCCATATAAGAGTTACATATAACTCATCTAGTACCAGCTCATGTCTGATGATTGTCATTGATATATATTTTGGCAACCTTAATACACATTTCCAAAATGTCCCTTCCAGTTGAGACCAAATTCTATGATCTAAGTTCCATCCTGCTTCAGCGCCAAAGGTAATAGCAGGTATTACTTTTTGCAAATAGAATATCCGTACTGGATTTAGGGAACATTTTCCATATAGAATGTGGATTCTGGCGCCTTGTAATGCTAAAGTTTTCATGCGCCGGACAATATTGTGCACCCAGCTCCATTCTCGTATTGATCTATTAATCCTTACCCCTAAGCATCGAATTTCAACAATTTCTTCGATCACTTTGTTGTTAATCCTCCAGTGCAAGTTTTTATTTTTGCTTCCTTTTGATGGAGCAATTTTCATGATTTTAGTTTTTTTGACATTTATTTTTAGTTTGTTGTCATTCATATATGACTGAAGTTTTACAAGCAATCGTTGCAGTCCTATCCGGGTGGAGTCGACCAGAACTAAATCGTCAGCATAAGTTATGCAACTAATGTGGTGTCCATTGATCTTTGGAGGAAAGCACTTTACATCATTTAGAACCACAGGCACATCTGCAGCTTAAATAGGCATGCAGCGATGGGGCAGCCCTGTTCTACCCCTTTATAAGACTTAATTGCCTCTGATAGTTCTCCTTTTTCATTTATCCTAATTCGGATTGATGTCATTGTGTGAAGTGCTTTTATCGGCTGTAAAGGATTTTCCGGGCAGTCCCAGTTTTTTAACTTCTGCCACAGCATCTCGCGATTTATTGTGTCGATGGCTTAATGCATATCAATAAATGCAAGGAAAAGTTAAACCTTTTTTCTAGAGCTTCCAGTTTTAGCAGATTTACCAATGTCAAGTTGATTTCTGTCCCAACACCCTTTGTAAATCCAGTCTGACGATAGTCAGTAATTCCTTTCCTAGTTGCCCAGGCTGTTAATTTCTGCTGCAAGAAAGTTGCACATATCTTGCCAATTGTATCAAGAAGGGCAATTGGACGATATTTGGCTGGATCAGCCTGATTGCCCTTCTTAAAGATCGGAACGATTATCGCTGTTGTCCAAGATGAAGGTACTATCCCAAGATCTGCGATTCTAGAGAATAGCTTTTCAATAAAAATGGCCCACTCATGTTTATGTGCCTTCAGCATCACATTAGTTGTGCCATCCGGCCCAGCAGCTCTCAAGTTGTTTAACTTAGCAATCACCACTCTTATATCTTCCACAATCTTGACAGTGTCCCACATTAGCTTCCTCCGGTGCAGTTGAAATGATTTCTTTTTTTTTTTTAGAGCACTTCATTATAGTGTTTTTTCCAGTCGCTTTCTGCCACCTCAATCGCCATAGTGTCAGCTTGATTTCCAGTAGCTCTATTCAAGATCTGCCAAATCTCTCTAGAATTGTTCGACTTTATTAGGGACAGTATCGCCTCGCCTCGTTCTTGATCACGCAAGAAAGAAAAGGGTTTTACCCAATTCCAATATTTTTGCTTTCGTTGTTTGAGCCGTCCATAAGCATCAGCGCCCCCTTGCGCTTTTATTTTTCGTATTTCTTTGTACACTTTTTTTTTCCTCATTAACCCTCGTACTCCATTCATGTGTGTGTATCTTGATAGTTTGTATCTTTAATAAGGACTTCGCCTTTTGACAGGGTAGAAGTGGTATAAAATTTACCGACTCTCGGGCAACTTTGTCCAGCTTTTGAAAGTTATTAGTCAATTGGGTTATTTGTTTTTCACTTACTCTGAGCCTATTTCTCCCATTATTTACCTCCATTGATTGGCTCAGAATCGATATTTCCAATTTTCGAGGTAACTGCATGGACATTACCAGAGTGTCATGATCGTTGTTTACGGTAGATATTATTTTCAAACTCTCCATTTTTTGAGGTCCAGATATAGTCCAGGGTCTTATCATAGCCCATGTTATGCCAGGTGTAGTTTGGGGGGATATCCCATTTACCTGACCATTGGCCATGTCGCAATCTCATGCATCAATTTCGGCATCTCACATTTCCCTTCTTGATCGAATTCTTTGCGCTTCCTTCTTGATCTCATTAATCGGGTCTTTTTTTTATATCAAACCAACTAATGTTCATATCCCCACATACGATGATATATATATAAATCATGAAAAATAGTTTGTTGTTTATCAATTATCGCCATTACAGATGATCTGAACTTTTCCAATGTTATCTTGACTGGATTCCAATACACATTAATTATCAGCAACTGCTGTAATTTCGAAGTTTTGCAAGTGGAATGTTAAATCTAAGGGCTTTGAACAAACCTATTGGGATTTTCTGTTTTGATCACTTCCCAGTTTAACCCAATTTTTATCATTGTTATTAACACTGAAAATGGACGGCCCTGGGAATTTTTCTCTGCCAGATTTAACAAGGGCATATAACCGTCTTTCACTGGAGGACGTCTCAGCCTCATTTCCTGGAGGCATATTCCGAAATTATCGCTCAAATCCACTGGAAAATCATCGTATAAATGTCGAAATCCTCATGTGTTCCAGGATATCAGTGTAGAGAGCGTTTCAAGGGCACTGTGATTTAGCTAATGGTTTCTCACGCCAATATATCTTTTGCCAGATGTTTGTCGTCAATTTGGCATAGTATTCAGATGTTGCCTTAGTTCGTCTCTGCGCTGCTCATTAGAAACCTCATTTGGAATTTTGTTTTTAGTGCTAGATTGATTTATTTTCGTATCGCACCTCTCTCCCGAAATCTCGAAACCTAGAAACAGTAATTCTTCTTTTGCGGCCATTATGGTCTTTTGTACTGCCTGAGATTTTATGTGCAAATAAACTCTATCAGCTCGTTCTTCTGAAATATATTCGACAATACAAATGTCTAGAGCAAACACTGTCCTCAGAGCAGGTACTGAGTGTAGAAGTCGGATTACATTTCCTTTATTTAAATTGACATCATTGTCATCTTCAAATACATTCACAATACGAATTTTCCAAGCCAGAAGATTCAAGTCCACCGGTTTTTGTTGTTCTGATTGTATTGTTTTTTCTGTCTTCGTCCTGCTGTTGATTTCGGATTCAATCTCACTTGCGTCTTCTTTTTCGTCTACTGAGCAACATTTCCTTGACTTTCTGCAACTCATCCTTGTATTGCTGCTGATAATGCGTTACTTGTCTTACTGCAGCTCTTCCTTGTATAGCTAACAATGCTATCACTCCTTCATTTACTGCACCTTTTTGAATTTTGCAGTCAAGGGATTTGCGGTTGACTTCTTGGCCGCTGTGTTCGAAATATCCATTGCAATGTGACAAGAGGCACTCAACTCATGAAACTCAACAGTGCTACCATCTGCAAAAAAATCTTCGGAGTAAGTCGATAGATTACATAGGTCTTCAGATGAAGTCACTGACTGGATTGAGTGTGTCTCAGAGTCTAGTCTCAGTCTTTTTTTTTGGATTCGACAGAATGACTTTCGACGTTACCTCAACAGATTTTATCAACCTGTCCATTTGTTCCAACTTGGACGGCCCCACTGTTTTTTCTCGCACAAATAGACTTCGTTTTGCAGGTGTAGTTAAAGTTCTTATAAACTTTCTTGACTTTCCATTCCCCTTATTCGTTGCACAATTGTTATTTTTTTCCTTTTTTTTGGTTTGGCCAGGTCCCACATCTTGAGTTTTCAGCTTGTCCTGGACCGTTTTAAGAGTTTTGGCTGCACCACTGAATATTCCAAACGACACTTTTGAAGATGCACAGTGGGCAACTACATGAGACTTTTGCTTAGGTTCTTTATCTGAGTTCTCCATGTTTGAATGTTCAACAGGCATGTCAGATATTGTAAAAGCTTTGGTTAAACACTCGTTTGTTTGGGCATTACTGGTGCCAAAGGAATTAGAATTCACACTCTGAGCAGATTGTTTACTGCTATGCTTATCGGGAAGCCCTGTGCAGTTCACTGTAGAGATTGAGCACTTTGTTCCCCGTTCATTTGTTTCAAGCATCTGGGTACGGCCCCCATTAACGTTTTTTTTTCAATGCCATCTTTTCAAGGCTACATCATTCAGTCTATTTTGCCAAGATGCAGAATTTGCTGCCGCATTGTCCAATCGGCTCTGCAAAATTATGGTTAACATTTCCATTTTTGTTATTTTTTCGTTTATTTGTCCCAGTATTGCACCATTGTTATGGATTACTTAATTTAAATTTTCATAGAGCTTAGTAAAAGGAATTAACGCCAGTGACGTTGCGGCCAACAAATTATTATGGATCTGTATTGCCGCTGCAGCCGACAGATTGGATTTTTAGAAAAGACTCTTGTTCGACCTGCATTTGTTGCTTTTCTTTGTACGTTTTTGTCGGTCCGAGGCTGCCTTGAACTGCAAGTCCCACAATGCCCGGAGACCGCTGAACCGATTCATTCATTACAGTCCGCGTCTTCGTCGTAGAGCAGTGTGACAAGTGCTTTTGCAGTAAGTGATTTTCCATAGTACATTGTGTAGGCATGTTGGTTCGACTATCTTGCACTTTTTCATTTGCTCCTTGTAAGAGTGGTCGAACAAATGCTGGTTCCATGGTTGGTATCAGATCTTCATATTGCACTTGTGGTGGTGTATATATTTCTGGAGTTTGCAGGAAATTTCCTACTCCAACTGAATGAAATTGCTGTGCCTCCAAACTCAATCTTGACTGTCTGTCATTTTTTTTGCTGGATTTGGAGAAGCATTCTGTCAGTTCGTCTTTGATTTTCTCAAAGTCTACTTTGAGTCGCTCCATTAATCTGGCTTTCTGCCCAGCCAGGTCAAGCCCGTTAAATTGTGTAGTGATGCTCTTGGCGCGACAGGCACCGATTTTCCAGTGGACTGTAAAGTACCAATAGTAGTCTCGGCTGTCACACCTGCACAAGTTTTCTCTGATGGTAATTTGCACACCTATCAAGGTGCGTAGTCTTCATTTTTTCACTAGTCCTTTGAGTCTCAATTTTGGACAGATTGAGGAGGGGGTCGTAGCAAGCCCCATCATACGGAGGAATCCGGCCTGGGTGACCTGTCCCAGTAGGCTGACGTGGTCAACAAGCCATTCGAGATGACGTGTCTCCTCATGAAAAGACTGCAGATCACCTTGCATGGCCCGTTGACGCAACGCCACACCAGTCAGAACAGGCTCAACCCGGACCTGGATAGCCACGTCCGCAGGCAGAGGAAGGCCAGTTGTCGTGAGCTCATCCCCTGCCTGAAAACGGGTCTGGACGTAGGCATCCCTGCTGGTGCAAGATGATGCAGGGACCGGATCAGGGACACCTCCGCGGTGGCCTATGCTGCCTCCTGTCCCTGGTCCTGCTCTGCACCACTAGCACCAGTGGGATCCCCACCTCCAGACCCCGTCTCTGGTGCTTGCACGGCCTCCTCCTCCACCAAACCCCCCACCAACCTGGATGACTCTGTGCCATCTTCCCCTGTTGGGCCCTGTGGGGTCCCAGCTGCCCCTTCTGCTGCCGAGGAGTCCAACTCCAACCTCCGCCTCTTGGACCTCCCCCCGGCAGCTGCGGCCTTGGACGCGGCACCGGACTCCTCAATCCCCGACGAGATGACAACATGGGAGGGGAGCCGGGCCTTGCGTCTCCGGCTGGCGGTGGGATCCCCGCTGCTGTGCTCCACAGCACCTTCTCCGCCCTCTTCATCAGTTGACGCTGCAGACAGGGAGAAATAAAACACAGGCATCAGGGCACTGTACAATGGACACATACACACATGACAGTTGTACATTTGTGGCATTGGCAAACCTCAGACATGCCATCACAATCCCCAACACACATGTCATTTCAACTTGCACACATGAGCCATACCACAGCTATATCGCAACTGCCCGCACTATCCATACACATACAACAGCATGAGCAGGCAAAGGTGAGCCAGACATCACATGCAACACAGGAAGTGCACCACACATTTACACACAACACCACACTTGCATGCATGTGTACACCTCTGCCAAGTGTCGCAGTCTTCAGATGGGCATTCATGTCACATCTGCCGATCAGGCTTCCACATACCGCTGTCACATGCATCCATGTCGCATCACTGTTGCACTATTGTCAAATACACACAGATGCACATGTACACAGTGCTGATACATGCAGCTGAAAACAACATACATGCGTGACATCACGTACATGTCTACTTACATACACATTCATCCAAACATGTGTGCCCACACAACTGCATTTGGCATGCAAGCCTACACACACAAGCACCATCCATGTCTCACACATTCCAGCCCTCGCATGTGTTAGCCGCACGGCCCTGTACACCCCCACCCATACTCAACCCCATACAAACAGATGTGCAACCTGCACACTACTGAAAAATCACCACACGCACATCTCACAATCAGGATGCATGTACACTTACCGCTCGACTCCAGACGGGTCTGCCTCTCAAGGACCTGGACGTGGAGCGCTGGGGATATGCGTTCCAGGACCCTCATCTGTTCTTCCGACAAGTGGCCCCGGCGCCCCTTGGCATCCGCTGCCTTCAAGAGGCGCAGGGCCTTGTTCAGGGTCCTGGACCTGAAGTCCTCCCAGCGCTTCTTGACATGCTGTAAGTCGCGGACTGCCACCCCCTCCACGTTGATGGCAGTCACGATGTCAGTACAGATCCGAGTCCGTCCTTCCTTGTCGGCGCGGGAACTTCCGAAGAGGGCATCATACTGCCCCAGGACTTGCTCCACCAGGACAGCAACTTCGGTGGCACTGAAGCTGGTGCCCCTCTGCCTCTCTGGCCGGGGGTTGTCAGTGGTCTCAGATGGTGTTTGCCCCGACATGACAACCCCAGAGGCAGGAGTGGGTGGGCAACTGGGTCCTGGGGATGGGCTGTGGAGCGATGGAATCCCAGTCGGGAGTCTTCGGTTCCAGCAGGGGTGGTCACAGCAACAGCACCCCTGGCTGATGTGCAGGCAGCAAATGGCAGGGCACGTGGGCAGCAGGCAGTCAGGCAGCAGCAGAAGGCAGGTGGGAGCATGCTCGGGGCTCTGGGGGGCAGTAGTTCGGCCTTCTGGGCAGGAGCGTGGTCTTCCGTGTGCTTACGCGTGGCCAGCTTGATACGGAGTGATTTGGCACGTGAAAAATCGGCACGTCAGCGTGTAATTCGAGGAAAGGCCCTTAGCGCGTAAGCGCATCTGCACGCATACGCATTTTCATTGGACAGAAGGCCCCTCAAGCGCAAGCGCCCCTGTGACGTGACGCGTACAGGCGTGCATGGGCATTTCAGCGCGTGTGAAAAACTGCACGTCCGCATGTAATACGAGGAAAGGGCCCATGCGCGTAAGCGCACGTGAAAAACTGCACGTCCACGTGTAATACGAGGAAAGGGCCCATGCGCGTAAGCGCGCATGAAAAACTGCACGTCCGCGTGTAATACGAGGAAAGGGCACATGCGCGTAAGTGACGTGATGCGCGCATGTGTTTCCCTCAGCACGGGTTAAAGGTGAGCGGGCCCAGCAGTTCGCTGTACGTGCCTTTCGTGGAGACCAACCTGTGTTGCTGCTTCCTATTGTTTCGCGCGCCATCACAACTTCACAGCTATAAAGGACGTATCTCTTCTTTTGGCGGGGCTATTGGCTACGCGTGTTTTTCTGCATCGCGCTAGTCAGAAAGTGAGTCGCACATGCTCTTTTTCCCATTGCGGGTGCCCCTGTGTATTGCACCCATTTTCGATGTCATAGTAGCCTGCGTGTCCCACGCGTACGCGTTATTCGTGTTACTGGGTGCCACTGCGTACTGCAGGAGGTTGAATCCACGCACGTAGGCTGCAGGTTTGCGTGCACGGTTTTACTGCAGTTTTGGGGTGCCTGAGCGTTGTGTAACCCGTCACCACATCACCGGGGTCACATACAGCCTTGCAGGTGCAGGGGGGCTGTTAACATCTTGCTTCCCACCCCCTTCACCGCAATTGCCCAGGTCAATTGTGGTGTACACCTCCCATTGGCACCACTCCATCTGTGCCAGCACTTCTACATCAGTGGCATGGTTGGGAGGCCACCAAAGGTGAGGGGCGCCTCAGCTGGGCGTCCTCCTCGTGGCGGGCGTGGTCGGGGATGTGGCCGTGGTGACCAGGCAGTAGGGGGACTCCAGGGTGTCCAGAGCGGCCACAGAGGGGGAAGAGGCAGGGGTGCACCACTTGAGCACAATGTTGTGCCATGTGTCCGTGCAGTCATGCCACCACCCCCTGTGGTTCCGGGGGATGCAGCTCCTGCATCTGGCACAGGCACCCGTTCGACCCAGCAGTCGGTTCCATCGACTGCCACGGGCCCAAGGGTAGTGGTAGCTGCAGGTGCAGCTGTGGACACCGCCACCCAGGCTCAGGGTCTGCCAGCGCAGGCTGCGTTGGCACTTGAAGAGCCCTTGGTAGATCTCCAACAGGCCAGGGGGGAAACCATAGGGGCAGGCCGGGCTGCTCAGACCAAGACACGTGTCCCTGGGGCAGTCATGTCATCTGCTGCCCCGAACAGCCGGGTGTTGGCAAGTGCAGGGGCAGATGCACCCAACAGCACCCCGGTTGTGAGTGTGCCAACCAGGACCGTTGCGGTCAATGACCCTGCCACAGCTGATGTTGCTGCACAGGGTCCATTAGTGGGCCCCCAGCTGCCACTGACACAAGTCAGGCCATTGGTCATCCCTCCACCTGCCACTCCCTTGGCTCAATCCACCGAACCCACTGGCCATACTGGTCAGGGCGGCATTAGCCGGCCAGGGTCTGCGCCACAGTCCAAGAGGAGGAAGGTTGCACCTGCAGCACAGGCTGGGACCCCACACACAGCCACGACCTCCTGCACGTCGAGGAAGAAGCCTTTCTGTAAGCAGGAACTGGACTTCCTCGTGGACTACGTGCGGGGCCACAGCCGTGACATGCTAGTGGGTGCCAATAGTCAGACTATGGCTGCCCAACGTGACACCCACTGGAAGCATGTTGCGGAACATGTCAGTTCATTCGGCCATGAGGTGCGCACGGCGCTAGAGTGCAAAAAGCGTTGGAATGACATCAAGCGCAGCACTAAGGCTAAGCGTGCCTCTAATTACAACTTGACTCTGGTGACTGGCGGTGGGCCTGCACCAGAGGAGGAAGAGCTCACTCCACATGAGGCTCTCGTTGCGGAGTTCATACCACCTGAATTGGTCGAAGGAGTGGGAGAGATGCTGGACTTTGATGCGCAGTCCAGTGAGTGTTGATGCGTGTTTGTTGAGGACGTGTGTGTTTCACTTGTGGGATGTGTTGTGCATGATTGCTGCTACATGTGACGTGTACATGGTTCTGATGTGTAAGTAATGCAATGCTTCCGTCATGCATGTCTCCTCTGCCTGCATGCGGGACTCCATGTAGGCATGCTCCCTTGCCCCTCCTCTGCCACTCTGCACCCCAGTTCCACCTTTGCACTGGTCTGCTTCAATCTTGCCAATGTGTAGTTTCTTGTTCATGTGTCCTGTGTAGATGCTAACTTCCAGCGTAGAATCTGCCAGACATATGCCGTGTGGTACAGCCTTAGTACTCGATGCAGGGTATCTCACTTGTACTCTGCATGGGTCAGATGTCCCGCAGGGACATGAGTGCCCATTCATGCTCCATGTGCATTGCACGCATGCCCCTATGTGTCCTTGACTGGATGATCACTGTAATATAAGTCCTTGGTTACATACATTGCCTGCCATCTCATCAGCCTTCCCATGTCAACTGTGGCTCAGTCCTGCGTTGCACACATGTTTAGGCTCTGACAATCTGTGTGGCTCACAGGCCTCAGCCTGTTCAATGGCCAATAACTCTTGTTGTGTCTTCTTCACACGTGGGCGGCCTCCGGAGTTTTCATCCTGTGTCTTGCCTACTATCCCAGCATCATTTGCAGTGTTGTCATTTGAATCACATTAAGCTGTTGATGCCAGTCAACACTGCCTGTCAATACACAGGTGTATGGTAAGCCTTTTGATACCATGCTAGGCATCCCTGCTTTGGTACTGGGGTAGAGGGGTGCTTGGCTTCTAGATATGGTACACATTGAATGCACAATGCACGTGATGTCTGAATTTGAAATTGCACTGCCTTCACATTTCCTGGCACACACCATGGAGTGCTTGTACATGTAGGTAGTGAGTGGCGTACACATTTTCTGCAACGCATAGACCCACTTCCATGGAAACTGCCACCTTTCAACAGGTCTGATCATAGAAGCTATTCAAAGTTGACCCAGCATGCATGCCAGGTTATATGTTGTTTGTCACATGTCTGCCGGATGCGTTTGCTCTCGGTGTGTGTGTGTGTCGTGTGCTTCTGACATGTGTAGTGACCTTTTTTCTCTCTATTTTTCAGGTGATGATGCAATGGAGGCGGAGGATGGTGTTGTCATGCCAGACACAGGGTTGGTAACACCACATCAACCCGGCACTAGTGGGGGTCGTGGGGTGGTAGGCCACGAAAACCCCCAAGTGCTGCAGTCCATCTTGTCTCTGGCTGCCTATGAGTCCAGCCTTGATGACGACTCTGACGTCAATGTTGAGTTGGATGAGCATCAAGTCCATGTGTCAGGGGTGAGTGATTCTGATGTGGACACTCCTCTGTCTGCGACCCCTGCACTGAGGGATCAGACAGTCTTGGTTCCTCTGCCCGTGGTGGATCGGGACGCAGGGTCACCCTCCACACCAGTCACTGATGTGCCTGGGACATCACGTCGACGGGGGCATGTAGTCGTGCAGCAGCGGGCTGTGCCAACACAGCGAGGACCCCCGGTCCTTGGGTCCTGCAGGGGTCAAGCCCGGCAACGCGGTCGCCGCGTGCAACCGCTGTATACTGAGTGGGAGCAAGACATGACTGCCAATTCCGAACGGCAGGGGGCAGCAATGGAGAACATCGCTGAGAGCATGGAGCGTGTGGCCCGATCTGTGCTCCCCCCTGCTAGGCAGGTGCTTCTCCAGCAGCAGGCGGCACGGTCCACGGCCCGCTCGCTCAGGCTGGGCATGGCGGCCTCAGACAGGGCACGCCAGGCTGAAATGTCGTCTCTGTGTCAAGCAATTGCTGCTTACGCAGAGGCGCACATGGATGCCCTGAGGGAGGAGTATGCTTCCCTCAGATCCACTCTGGGTGTCCTTATGATGTCCCAGAGGCAGCAGGCAGAGGAGAGGTTTGCACAGCTTGAGCGTACCATCTCGGCTGAGCTACAGGCTTGCCGGGAGGTGCAGCGGTTGTCCAGCCAGGCCTTGCAGGAGGAACTCCGTGTTACACGTGCTACCTTGCAAGAGGAAGCACGTGTACCACGTGAGGTTCTGCATGCAGACCTATGTCACATCGCCACACAGAACCAGGCTCACCCGTCCGGCAGACTTGCTGCCGACGAGGGGCAAGCTGCGGCTAGGCGTGTCCAGGCTACTGTGCCACGTCCTCCTTTCCAGGATGAGCCAGACTCGGACGACCATCTATCTCCCACATAGGTCGGGCTGTGCAGGCGTTGAGCCCATGGAGGTTTTTTTTTGGCTCAGCATCATCGCATGTGGATGTTGAGCAGCACCCTGTACCTCCCCCCTCCTGGGTGCCTCCCCTCCCCCCCGGGTCGGATGTGGCCATTTTTGATTTTTCTTTTAGTTTAGTTAGTTAAGTTTCTGTTTGATAGTTAGTTTAGTTAGGTAATGTAGGTTTTGTAATTAGTTAATAGTTGATTTAGTTTAAAATTGCTAGTCTATTGTGCTTTCATGTGACGGTGCGGTGCTTTGTGGCTTTTGAAGGCATCCACTGTCTGTTCCAGCTGGGCCCTTCAGGCTTGTCTTGTGTATGTGTTTGCTGCTTGGGGTCCTTGACTCACATATGCCACTCCTGCCTCCCTTATCCATGGGCTCGCAAGGATGGTTCGGTGTTACAGAATATTACACAAGGGCTTTGGACTGTCATATCTGTGGCATGTCTGGTGCTGTGTGACTTGTGTTGACACCCCTAGTGGGGATGATTTTGGTGTTATTGTCCACTGTTCAGCTTTTGCTAGATGGGTTGTGTCATGATTAATGTGTACATTGATTGCTTTGCATTGTGTAGTATGTTTCATATCTTTCCTGTACACGTGCTTGTTGCAATTCATGCTGTAGATAGTGTTCCCACTTTGGATGTGAAAGACGGACTGATGGTGTGATTTGTGATGTGACTCTCTGACATGGTCAAGTAATGAGATGCCTGACGAGACACACACAGATGACTTTGAAGCATTAATCATGTGTTTCATGCCCTTTCTGTAGGGGGATGAGCCTCCAGAGCACCTTTGCCAGCAGACATGGCCCATTGGACGACAGAATTCTGGACCCGTTTGTTGGTGCCCACATGCACATGTGTGCACAAGCAGAGGCACAGGGATTGCAGACCCACATCCTAGAACTGCTGACATTTTCCAAGGAACTCCAGGCAGGGTGAGCAGCACAGGGGGGCCACGACACAGCAAAGCTTGCAAATTGCACATGCAGGCTTAGTCACAGCACTGAGGGTGAGCTTAGACGAATATTGGTGTTGAAGCACACAATGCAGCTCAGATGTGTTGGTGGACTGATGGCTGTTGATAGTAGGGTTGTCTGGGACACATGCAGGGGCAGTGGCACATACCCTCCGTGACACCAAGGTCCATTGAGGCACTTGTATCAACCATGTAGCCTTCCGAGACATGGAAAGGGGCAGCTCACAGGGACATACAGCAAGGGACATATTCGGGTGCAGTGCATGTCTTTTCCATGTACTTTATGATAAATGCACTGCCAACTTTGTTTGGGTCATGGTGGTACGCAACTTGCTCTGAAGTCATGGCTTGCTATATGGGTCTGTCTGCTTACCCAGGGAACATTGCATGTTGTGTGAATTGTGACACATTGGTGTTCCATTTGCCACGCACCCACCAGCGGCTGACTTACTGCATTGACTGTGTATGACCATCACAGGGGTGATGTTATATATGGGTACGAAGCATCTACACCAGATTGTCTGTTTGTAGAGTAGTTTGTTGCTATGGGGCATGTTTGGTGTTGTGTTTTTGTGTAATTGGCACGTACAGGTTGTTGACTGTGGCTCTCTTTGCAGCATTGCAGTGCTCCTGTAACCGGACCTGAGAGTGCGCAGGCAGGAGGCCAGCACTCAATACCAGAGCTAAGTGTCTTGTTGTTTTCCTTACAAACTGCCCTGCATAGGCTTGCTGGGGAGTGTACTAATGCATGGATGTATGTGTGATTCAATTTGGTATGTTTTTTCTCCCTAATCACCCGAAGGCCATGACAATGATGTCTAAGTTTGTTTGGATTGTGTATGTGTTCATGCAGGTAGTACATTTTCGTGCATTCCCTAGTTTCATGTGTCATTACTCCTCCCCTCTCCTGCCACTCATTCCAGTCATCCAGTGTGTCAACACCTGTCCCGACTGCATATCCCTGAACCTCCTTCCCCACCAGGGTCTCAAGGGCCTGTGTGAGTTTGACCTTGCAGGCACCCGGGACATGGTGGGGGTGGTTGTTCCGTGACACTCCCGCGCCTGTACAGGGGACCTGTGACAGTACACACATCCTGACACATCCTATGTCATGTACCACACATGTTTCACATCCTGTCGTGACATTGTTTTGCTGTGCTACCTTGGTTGTTGCATCATTGTGGTAGTACTTGGCCTTTGTGCGGTACTACGTCAAGTCATCTACTGGAGGGTGTTCTGGTTCGTTTTTTTGGCTTGGATTTTGTGATTTTGGACATTGATTATGAGGGTGCAGGCACCTTTTTACACACAAGGTGGGAGATGGTGACGAAGGGTAAAGGTGATCCTGTGGCCAGGTGGAATTGAGGTTTGAAGGCTCCATGACCCAGGTGCAGTTGTTCAGTGGGTAATGGTCATTTGTGAGGGAGGGGGGGTTGTTGTTGATAGTTGCCTTGCCCTGCAGTGTGATGGGAACTCTGACATTGTAATGGTGGTATCCTATGTACATGTTGTGTTCTGCTGATCAATGCCTGTTCATGTGTTGTGTTTACCTTTCAGGTGCGAGGGGATAGTTTTGGTTTGACATGCTGGGTTGTACACATGGTGAATGTTCACATGTGATGTGTAGAGAACACTAATGGTCACTTGAGTGCACATGCATATGTGGAGTGCATGCCCTTGCAGAACCACACACTTGCACTCTGATGCACTACATGTACTCCCACCCTTGCATATCCACGTGTACACTGTTTGCCTTCTGGTGCCCACTGTGTCCCTGCAGCACATGTTCTGTGACCGATTATGGATCCTGTACATGCCTAATTTGCTGTTTGATGTGGTCTGTCACTTAGATGTGATGCTCAGGGTGTGCATCACACACAATGGCTGTTCACTGTGCTGTGCGCTGAGCAGTGTGTTGCAGGAGTAGGACACTGCACACATGAGCTGCAGTGTTGATTTTGCAATGCTCAATGTGCATGTAGACAGGCATTCATTGTTATGTTACGTCTACGACTCTTGTAATGCATTTGGAAATTACTTATTTTGGGTGGGAGATTTCGTTGGTCAGTCATTTCATCTGATTTCGGGTCAGGCATCATTGTCTGATGCCACTGTACATTTAGGACATGGCAATGTGTACCTTATTGTTACTGTGTTGGTGTATGGGTATTGCTTGCCATGTCATGTTGTGGTTTGGGAGGGTTTGAGTGACATGACAGCGATGGCCATGACCTGTTTTGCAGGTGTGTGTGATGCACACCTTGCATGTCAGGGTCATCCGCTTCTCAGAGCAACTAGTTGGGGGTAGATCTCTCTCCGCGGCAGGGCCCTCCCTCTGGAACAGCCTTCCTGCCTCACTTGAACTTGAGGGGAACCATCTCCAGTTCTGGAAGCACCTCAAGACCTTCCTCTTTGCTTCTGCTTTCTCTCTGCCTCTCCCTTGCAGAATTCTTCACTGGAACTGCACTGGAGCTGCAACTGGGCCACTCTCACCAACCTCGGTCCCTGGCCCAGCCACTCTCCACTTGCACTGCCTCCCTGGCAACCCCTGCACTGCGTTACTGTCTCTCTATCCCTACAGGCCACCCTTCCCAGCACTTGTCTGCACTTACCTTTGCAGTTGCCACCAGCCGACCTATGTATATTTTTTTTGGGCTACTTCCCCTCTACTGCACTCCCCCCCCTTCCCCTTGCACTTTTCCCTTCCCCCTACCCCTGCACTTGCACAATCTCAATGACACCTGGCCTAGTAGTACCGTTGTCTGTCTTCCCTTGTTCCTCCCTCCCTGCCTCATCGCACCTTGAAATACTTGTGTATAGGCCATATCATGTCATATGTCATATGTGTGCCTTTTGGTCACACAGGATAGCTTGTGTTTAAGTAGCTAGGGATGCAGACGATGTGGCACTTCCATGGCAACTATCTCAGGGTGGTAGGGTTGTGACAGTTGACTGTCTCTTTGTCATCATCGATTGTCACCTGGTATGTGCCAGGCCTGTGTGCACTCCGCAGGGGTGGGAGTTTAGGTGAAAAATGTGGCCACAAGCTGGGTCCGGGCTTCCTCGCCACGTGCCCTGTCCCCTCCCATGGGCAGCGCCTGTGCCTGTGGTTGGGGATGTGGGGGCACCACCATGTCCACCGGGACGCCCTGCTGTGTTGCAACATTGTGCAGGACACATGCTGCCACAATGATCCTGCACACTACTGGTGGTGCATAGAGTAGTTGCCCACCAGAGCGGTCAAGGGAGCGGAAACGTGACTTGAGCACTCCGAATGTGCACTGCACTATGGCCCTGGTTACAATATGGGTGGCGTTGTATCTTACCTGGGGTGGTGTGGTGGGGTTCCGGATTGGCGTCATCATGTGGTTGCTCAGAGGGTAGGCACTGTCCCCTGGGGAGGTGATAATAGTTGAGATTATTAGGGTTTGGATATTTGTCTGTGTGTGACTTGCATGCATGTGCAAGGGCATTTGTACTGACTGTGGAGCCATGTGTCGTCATGCTGCCCAGCTTCCAGGGCCCGGCTCAGGGCGGACATTCTGTATATGAAACTGCCATGGGTGGAGCCAGGGTAGTTTGCATAGACAGAGGTGATGATTCCCTTTGCATCGCATACCACCTGTACATTGATGGAATGCCAGTGCTTGCGGTTTCGGTAGATGTGCTCAGTGGCCCTAGGTGGACGTAGGGCCACATGGGTGCAATCTATGGCACCAAGCACTTTGGGGAAGTGTGCCACCCTGAAAAAATCCAGGACAATAGCCTGCCTTTCTGCGGGTGTTCTGGGCATGTATATGTGCCTGCGGACTGAGGGGCGCGCTGTCATGATTGCCAGTACCTGGTGTAGGCAGCGTGACTGCGTGGCCTGTGAGACCCCCCCCACTATGGCAGTGGTCCGCTGAAATTACCCAGTGGCCAAAAAATGCAGGACATTGAGCAGCTTCTCCAAGGGGCTCAATGCTTGGGAGCAAAGGGTGGGGGATGTAAGGTCATCTTCCCACTCCCTGACCAGGTCTAGGATGATATGGGGTGGAAACCTATACCTGCCATAGACCTGGTCGTCAGGCATCCCAAAAAGGCTTGTCCGTGGTGCGAAAATGCGTGCCCTGGCTATTCTCCTCCTCCTGCGGTGTCCCACGATCAGTGCTGCGACAAATGGGGCATTCATCGTAGCTGTATATACGCGTTTGTTGTTTGCGCGCACTTTTATGCTGTGCGCGGGGACGCTTCCGCCTGCCTTCGTTTGGCGGATGCGTTGACGCCTGTGCGCGTCTTTTGCCGTCCGCGGGTTTCCCGTATTCGGATCCATGAATACGGGTTGTTCGCGTGCGTGTGGGCGTTCCGTGTAGTTCCCTGCAGTACTTCCCCAGTTACGCCTTCTTTTTCACGCGTTGTTCCCCATTCCGCGTGTTACGCCCACTGTTCCGCCCACTTTGGTTGTGAGCGCCGCGCTATGTGCGCTTTTGCTGTGCGTGTAGCGCACGCCGTGTATGCCTGCGTGCGCCCTGGCTGGATTGGGCGCACAGACAGCGGAAACACGTGCAGCGTCTTCCTTGAATCGCACGCGTGCACTTGCGCTGCGTTTCTCACGCTTGCGCTCCCTTGCGCCTGCTTGCGCATTTATTGTCGGCGCACGTTTGTTCCATGAATCGGCCCCAATATGTTCTAAAATGGAACATACCAAAAGAAGATAAATAGGCTTCCAACATAATTACCTCACAGACACTCCACAACTAAGAGCAAGACCAGACCTACAGAGTACTCAGAACATATCTTACCTGAAATAGTAAGTGTACTTCATTTCACTCATATATTTATAAACTTTCTGGATTAGATTAAAAAAATATATATATTATCTTTTTTTCTCACAGAAATCTCTAGTACTCTGGATGGCTAGAGGAGCATTTCCCACATGAGGAAATGTCAGAAGATAGTGGTAGACACTTTACAATATAAATCATTTAATTATTATTATTTTATTTACATTTAACATATATATTTTTTTTTGTACAGAGCATACCAAAATAGAAAATACCTCTGAAGAAACTGTTATAGATAACACTCTTGACAGCATAAAAGAAAAAATGGATTTATTGTTGACCAATTTTAAAGATCATTTTAAAACAAAAACCTCATACCATTGTCCCACATGTACTTGTCCCCCTCACCATATCCCAGTCAATTATCCCCAAACCCTCTCCATAACCCAAAACGTTTTAATGAGACTTCCATCCCTTCTTTACCTGATACCAATCATGTTGAAACCCCTAATTCTCCTGTTTTTGTTTCCGTGTCTGCCTCACCTTATCTGTTATAAATTGTTAATATATGTTAAATAAAGTTACATTTTTATATTGTGTTGTAATTAGTTTCAGTTTAAAAAAAAAAACACAATTTAGGTGTCCGGGGACAGCGCGGGTGTTCTGAAATGTTCTTAAATGAACGAAAATGGAGGTGTCCTGAAGAACATTATTCCTGTCCGTAGTGTTCGCTAGCAAGTTGAAACTGTTCCAGAACAAACGCAGTGTCCTGAAATGTTCGCAAAGAAACTAAAATGGAGGTGTCCAGAACAACACTATACCTGTCCGTACTGTTCGCTAGCAAGTTGAAACTGTTCTAAGAACACACAGGGTGTCCTGAAATGTTTGTAAACAAACGAAAATGTAAGTGTCCTGAAGAACACTATACCTGTCCGTAGTGTTCGCTAGCAAGTTGAAACTGTTCTAAGAACACAAGTGGTGTCCTTAAATGAACGAAAATGGAGGTGTCCCGAAGAACATTATACCTGTCCGTAGTGTTCGCTAGCAAGTTGAAACTGTTCCAGAACAAACGCAGTGTCCTGAAATGTTCGCAAAGAAACTAAAATGGAGGTGTCCAGAACAACACTATACCTGTCCGTACTGTTCGCTAGCAAGTTGAAACTGTTCTAAGAACACACAGGGTGTCCTGAAATGTTTGTAAACAAACGAAAATGTAAGTGTCCTGAAGAACACTATACCTGTCCGTAGTGTTCGCTAGCAAGTTGAAACTGTTCTAAGAACACAAGTGGTGTCCTGAAATGTTCGTAAATAAACGAAAATGGAGGTGTCCTGAAGAACACTACACCTGTCCGTACTGTTCCCTACCAAGTTGAAACTGTTCTAAGAACACACGCGGTGTCCTGAAATGTGCATAAATAAACAAAAATGGAGGTGTCCTGAAGAACACTATACCTGTCAGTACTGTTGGCTACCAAGTTGAAACTGTTCTAATAACAAACACAATGTCCTGAAATGTTAGTAAGTAAACAAAAATGGAGGTGTTCTGAAGAACACTATACCTGTCCATAATGTTCGCTACCAAGTTGAAACATTTCTAGGAACAAACACAATGTCCTGAAATGTTCGTAAGTAAACGAAAATGGAGGTGTCCTGAAGAACAGTATACCTGTCCGTACTGTTTGCTAGCAAGTTGAAACTGTTCTAAGAACACATGCAGTGTTCTGAAATGTTCGTAAATAAAGGAAAATGGAGGTGTCCTGAGGACGCTATGTCTGTCCGTATTGTTCGCAAGGAAATTGAAACTGTTCTAAGAACAAACGGCTGCCCGTAACTGTTTGTTTAACGTGTGACGCACTTTTAATTACTTCAGGACCCGAACAGTGTCCCTAGAACATCAACGCACATGCGCAAACCAATGTCCATGCATTTGGTGTCCTGCGGACAGCCGCTTCCTTCGCGGACATGTTCACGAAGCGATCATGTGACCGCAACCACGCTGATCGTGTGTTCTGAATGCGGAAACTGTTCGTGTCCCCGAACAATTTAAAAGAACATTTTCAAGTAATCCACAATATTTCTCAATAAAAACTCACCATAGCACAAGTCCCACATACTAATCCTGAGTTTCTACATACTTTTTGAAACTTTTTGAACCTTTTTTTGTGTTCGATTTGTCCGTGGCCAGTGCGCATGTCCGTGAACCGTGTATAAGCACCCCTATAAAAGACCACGCCCTAGAGCTTATTCTCATTGTGTTTCTGGCTATTCTTCAGAAGACAGCTATTTTTCCTGTAACTTACAGATTATACCATCATCGAGATGGCATCCATGGCTGCACTACTGCCACATGGTGCTGTACCTGCTTCAGCACCCCCCCAGCCCCTCCACCACCACCACCTCTCCAAGGGCCTGAAGAGGGGAACAGGAGTGAGGATGCAGAGGAGGAAGAAGAGGATGATGAGAATGAGGTAGTGGAAATCCCTACTACCCGCACTCGGCGTGAGTCTTGGGTGTGGCGGTTATTTACCATTCATGGGAATGGTCCTAAGGCTTGTGCGAACCGAGTCACCTGCAATGAGTGCAAAATGGTACTCAGTCACGGAAGGCATGGTTTGTATCGCTTTGGGACCACTACCATGAAGCGACACTTCAAGTCATTCCACACTGGGGCCGTTCGCAAAGTTGCACCTTGCGAGGAGTGTAGTAGGTTGATTTCCTCTAGTTCATCCTCTGTTTCTGATCCTGTCACCACAAGGAACACTCCTGTGGGACAGCGTCTTCCTCAAGCTGCCTCACAGGCCATACACAATGCTCATGACCCTTACCTTTCAAGGGTTACAGTTGTGTGTATGTACTGCGATGCAGCACTCTGCAGGGGGGAGCGACTTCGCAGTGCTTTTGAGACTATCGTCTCAGAGCACGAGAAGACCTGCTCACTACCCAAATAAAACCCACTCTACATCTTCCTCTCTCAGCTCGCCCTTTCTTATCCCTGTGGTTGGTGTCCCACCTTTACCCTCCTTTCCCCTCCTCTCCTAGTGTGTCATGTATAAAAAAACCCAAAAAATATAAAACAACAAAAATAAAAAAAAACAAGGCTCTTTTCAGAGCCGCCTTTCACAGTTAAAAAATAGAAGTGAAAATAAATGAAACAAGACTCATATTTTTTAGAATTCCGCGGACATCTAAAATATTGGGGCGCTGCCCTATAATAACCATTGCAATTTTCTCTGGGAGGAAGTGGTGGCTCTGCAAAGAGCCTTTAAGTGGTGTTTGTGTTTGAAAAATTATAAATACTCAACACCCACTTCAAAATGGATGCTGTCATTCTAAAAAAGGTTGCAATGCATTTTGTAGGTTTCTTAGAAAAATCTGATTGCCAGCATAAGTTAGTACTCCATCTCTGTGAAAAATGTATGTACTACGAAACATAATATTTTCATTGTGAAAAGAGGACATGCCAAAATCTCTTAGAAAGGCACAAACAGCCTTATTAACATTGCGCCTTGCTTTCTACATTTGTGGACCAAATGAAGAAGAACAAAGCCACACTTGTCTCTGCGCAATCCGTGAAAAAAATACTTGAGAATTTGGAAACATGTCCATGACCTTCCCAAGTCCTTCTTTCATTGCAAATTGCAAAGAAATTCCAGACACATGTCCTAAACTGTTCCCTCCACAATGAATTATAATTATATCTGGATGTTGCTCTGTCTCCAAAGTAGCACAGAGAGGTAACAAGTCCAACCACTTCATTCCATGTACTCCATGCCAGTGTACTTCCACATGTGGGAATCCAAGATCTACAGCTACTCCACAGGTTTCTGCATGCACCTTCAACCAATGTATCCACGAGTCTCCCAAAATCCAAACAATCTGTTTTCTGAAACACACATCCATAGCTATCTGTTCTTCTCTCAGTAAAAAGAGTATCTGAGAAACTCTCTCCTGGCACAACACACCCCCTAAACTTTCCTGACCAATCCCTTTCTGTGCTCATTCTCATTTTCATGGCTTCCCAACCCAAAAATCTCCGGATGTAACACCTGATGTCCGCGAACTACCGTCATGTCCGCGGACATATCATAACATGGACAGCCCTTCTACCATTTCCACTTCACTCTCTGTGCCATTCCTTCATTGGATGTAGCTAAGAAGTCACATGACCATCCACCAATCACATCCAAGACCTCTACATCTAACTGCATCATCATAGATCAGCACTGCAAATGTACTGTGAATCTTTCTGAGTACAAGTTTCATATCATTGGCAAGCACCATCTACAAGAAATACTATACAAGTCTCCAAGATTTCTACTTGCAGCTCCATGCATATCCATATGCATGAACACAAACCACAGGTATGCATATTTTCTGTACAGTACATGAACACATTTCATAACTGACTTTTAGCTTGTATAATCTGTAAAATGAATCTACTGTCTTTTTTCAATCTCCTAAAATCAATTGTCACTTACAAACCTTTAGACTATTTAATTTCTTTATACACACACACACTCAAATCATGTTGAACTAACATTTTTTAAATAAAATATATAGACTACATATAGTCAAACAAAATTGCATGCACACTCTATGTTCAAATCTCAAACAATAATACTTGTACAATTACATATTTTTTTTTAAAAAAAATGTATTTATTTAATTACTTACATTTATATAGGACAAGCAGCCCATGGCATTAAGGCACTATTACTTGGAAGAGCTTAGTTACAGAAAAAGTGGTATTCAGTAGTACATTATGAATTTCACAAGGCATACTAAAGATATTTTGTTTGCTACAGTTTGTCATTGCAATACAATTTATTCATTAAGAACATATGATATGTATTCAACTGTTGTGACGTATTTTATGTGAATAATATAGTTTTAATGGTTTTGAGGAAGGCGCTGAGGATTTCAATTAAAAAAATCAATGTCTAAATTAAAAACAGTGCTACAAACAAAATTACTAATTTGTTTATTTTACAATTGCAGTGAAGACCATTCTCCTGAAAAGAAGCAGTTAAATTTGAAGTACAAAGAACAACTAAGAAGTAACCTGCTCATTTTAGAAAAAAAGTAAGTAGAATATCACCATAATATTTGTATTATTACTCAAACACACTGTAAGGTTAATTCATGCTATTTCTGTGCCTAAAAATAGAGATTCTGCACCATTCTGTCAAAAAATCCCCATGTCTTAAACAGCGATTTACAGCCAGAATGGCCCACAAATTACTGTTTTCCGACACACAAATTACCCAACTCAGCTGCTAGAATGTAGATGTTATAGAACAAACAATTGTTTTAATTGTATAGCATTTGATTTATTATTTATACTTCTCCACACCACTAGCTTATTTGTTTCTGTCATCTGAACCCCAGTTTAGTAACACATTAATTCAAGAATACCCATCCCTGCTAGTTGTAGTTGCCCAATGCACAATCACACACCATTACATACATCTTTATCATCTTACTCAAACACTCATGCACACAGCACACATACATTGAAGTACACCCCAACCCATACCTTCTTTATTTTTTTCAACAGACCCTAAAGAATGCCTACCAAAAATCAAGTCTGTAGAAAGCAACGCAGAAGTAGAGCAAATGATAATAAAAGTGTCCAACATAAGCATCCATCTGTAGCAGAAATTTGTAAAAAAAAGTTGAAACAAAACAGCTAATACAGTCATTTAGTGAAACAAAAGAGGTTTCAAGTACAAAAATTCTGCCTCCTCTATCAAAATGTAAAACAAACCAAAAAACAATTATCGGAAAATCAGCTATCACTACAGATAAAACTGCTTCTTTAAATCTTGATATAGTGCAAAGTAAGCATACCAAGAAAAGTATTTTAGCTAAAATGTTCCGTCACAAAGTCCTTCAAAATCTTATAAAAACAGGAGAGAAACCTGGTTCAACGCTTAAAACCTATCGTAGGAAATTAATCTTAGAAGCGTTGATAGACAGTGCAATTCTTCTCAAAAGAAAGTTATTTATTTTAGTGTTAAACAAAATTAGACCACTAACAAAACTAATAACTAAATAACAATAAACGAAATGTCAACAAAAAGAACTTCTTAAGTATCTGCGGAGGTGAATTGAGTCAAACTACGAGCACAGAACCATACTTTAATGAAGAAGCATACAAACAAAAGCAATCAAATACAATTGCCATATATAGCAGTGGACGAGGCTATGAAAAAGTTAATAATACCATAATGGAACAAGAAGTACTCCTTACCAAAATATGCCTTGAAAACATAGAATTACCCCTCCATTCAACTGAATCAGAACGTCTAGTGTACAAATGGCCATGCACGTCAATGTGTAACATTCCCAAAAAATGTTTCAAGTCTTTACGCCAATTCCTCAACCAATATGTGAAAAGCAAAGACAAAATCAAAATTAAACTACTGCAAAATATGGATACCTGTCCAGTACGCAAGTACACAGGACTACAAGGACATTCATTGGCCTGCATTACAGGACCTATGTGCAAAACCACCTTCCATGATATCAAAAGGATATCAACACATCATTCAACTATAAGAAATCTAGTTTATAAACTGTGCTATGCTAAAAGTCCTGCTTTAGCACTAGCCAATTTAAATAACATTCTTCTACATGGTACAGCAAAAGACCTACTAGAAGAAATCGACTATATCCAGAAAAAATATTTTGTAAGTGAAAGCCACTTACAGAATGAAATAGCTGTAAACCAAATTAGTAACAATTCTACACATGGCAACCTTTTACTACACACATACAAAAAAGAAATACTAAAATTTAAAAGTACATCATCTGAAGTACCAAACCATGTGTTTGTATGTTGCTGCAGAACTTTTTTATAAAAGTAACACACACACTGTAGAGCTATCATAGAAAATAGAAGACAATGAAGATTCTAAATGGTTTGAATTAGCTCTCTAACTTATAGCAGAAAAGAAATACGAAATAACTGACCCCGTAATACTTTGCAGTTACTGCACTACAAAACTTGACAACAACCAAACTCCTTCACGTGCTATCACAAATAATTTGGAATTATATCCACTACCAAAACCCCTTCAACAACTTAATTTATATGAGAGCATCATAATTCAAACAGTGCACCCATTTCAAGCAATAATACGCCTTTAACCAAAAACTGCAAAATTACCTCCCTCTGAATTAGTGGAAGGTATTCGTGGAAAAGTTGTGTATTTACCACTAGATCTAAAAGAAAATGTGCACACTCTAGGAGTGCAATGTCCAATGCAGCAATCTTTAATTATCTTGGTAAATGGAATACCTACAAAAGACAAAACAATTTGGCAACAGCTGGTAGATTTACATAAAGTTAGAGAAGCCTTGCAATATTTTAAAGAGAATAATGAATATTACAAAGAAATTAATATTGAAGAAAACTTGAAGGATACAACTGAAATAATTCAAGAGACACAAGAAGCTGGTCAATTTGAGCTCCTAGATCCTGCTACAATATCAAACACTTTAGACCATTATACAATTCATCCATTGCACTCTAATGACACCATAGAAGATGCACTTGAAACGTACCAAATGTGTCAAACAAAAGGATCACCAGTCAGCATATGGGAAAAAAAGTATAGAAGCACGTGCTTTTCCTCTACTCTTTCCTACTGGCAAAGGAGGAAGGTACGCTGATAGACCTATTCAAATATCAGCATCAGAATACCGCTCATTACAAATGTATTCTGAAGATCCCTGATTTAGACAAAATGTGGAATACATATTCCACCTACTCTTTGAGAGTGAACTAGCAACTTTATATTACAGAGTTGCACACATATTAAAATGAGGATCGCACTTTCAAAATATGAAGCTACACAATTATTACAAAACGTTCAACTAAAAGATGAGGTTTTAAAATCAAATATTACAAATCTGTTAGCAAATATACATGGTACTAAAGAGTACTGGTTTCGACGTCATTGAGATGTACGTTGTATGATCAGAAACCTTGGCCCACCCACTTCGTTTGTTACATTAAGTTGTGCAGAATATGCATGGGAAGATTTACATGATTTCCTACGCATATCAAACAAAAACAAAACAAACATAGATATACTAACACCTGGAGAACTTTGTTCTCTGGATCCTGTTAATGTTTCAAGATATTTTCACCATCGCTTCATTGCTATGCTACATTTCATTTGTAATAAAACTGTTCCTCCCCTTGGAGAAGTGCAACACTTCTTTTGGAGACAAGAATACCAAGCCAGAGGAGCACCACATATCCACATACTATTATGGATTAATGATGCTCCTAAATTTGGTCAAGACAGTGATGCCACTGTTTTACAGTTTATTGAAAAATATGTCGCTTGTGAAATTCTATCAGAATCCACAAATAGTGATCTTCATGCACAAATGTTACAATTTCAAAGACACAAATGTGGCAAATATTGTCGTTGCAAATACAAAAACAAAGGGAAATACTACACCAAATGCCGATTTGGTTTCCCTAGACCAGTTACAAATACAGGTCAAGTGAACAACCTCATGTCTTCAGTTAGACATAGTGTTAAAGGTAAGTCACCTAAAAATACATATTACATAAAAAGAAAAGAAGAAGAAAAATGTATCAATGATTACAATGCAATCATTGCCCACTTATGGAATGCAAACATAGATGTGCAGTACATTGCAGACAATTCTACTGCAGTTGCACGATATGTCACAGCATACTTAACCAAAGCAGAAAAAACAGAGCTGCAAGACCTCTGGAATGACCTGTCATCATATAAAACAGTGTCTCAGAAATTATACAGCTTGGGCATAATAATGCTCTCCCATAGAGAATGTGGATCCTATTTTGTTTAACTGGTACTGCATTGTATGGTAAATCTGAAAATATAGTTTGGCTAAGTCTTGGTCCAGCTAAATCTAGAAAAAGAGTTCCAAATTCATACCAAGATATAGAAACAATAGCCAAACATGATCCCAACAGCCAAGACATTTAAAAAAAATGTATTGAACACATAGCACCCAAACAGGAGTACCACTTTGGAAACCATGTGTCTGTACCACATAGCCCAAAACTACACATACAAAAATAATATAAAACCTGATGAAAAAAATGGTAAATACAGAGTGATAAACTGTGAAGGCAGCTTAGCAAAACTCACCAAACCAAATGTAATTAATCATATCAAATTGTCATTAAAGACTCCTCAACATAAAGAAGTATATTACATGTCCCTGCTACAACTCTTTAAACCATGGAGAAAAGAAGAAGAAATACTAGATAACTATGACTCATATGAAGACGCTTTCAAAGCAAATGAAAGCACTATAACTGATGTAAACTTTACACAGTACAAAACAATGTTTGTCAATGAACAGCAACACGAAGAAGAACTCCAAGCCCAACTAGATAAGGGCACTCCTGACAGTAGTCAACCTTCTGTAACAGGAAGCCAAGAACCACTGGGAAACCCATTAATAACAAATGAGGCAGAATTATCTATGATAGAAGTAGAAAACACCATGTGTCATTATGAAGATAAAGAAGACTTAACTATACTACAATCAAAACTAAAAAAATTAGCAACGTAGCATTTTTCAAGAAGTAACAAAAGAAATTGCACATGGTGTACAACATGAAAACAAAGAATGCACCTGCCAAAGTTACCAACCTATACTATTGTACGTCAGTGGTGAAGCTGGTTCTGGCAAAACATTCCTAATCAAAATCATCAGTAAGTTCCTTCAACAATTGACAAACAACAAACTTTCAGCTGTTGTCACTGCCCCCACAGGTTTAGCTGCCTACAACATAGGTGGTATCACTTTACACCGATTACTACTCCTGCCAGTAGAACACCAAAACAAATTAGACTATTACAAACTTTCTACAGAAGCTTCAATGGAACTACTCAGAGTATTGAAACAAATGAAAATGCTACTAATAGATGAAGTGAGCATGGTGTCCAACCTAATGTTGGCTGTGATTCACCTCTGATTACAAGAAGTACTCAAAACAAACTCTGAAGAGCTCTTTACTGGAAAACAGATTATTGCTTTCGGAGATCTTCTTCAATTGACACCAGTAAAAGGTGAGCCTATTTTTAAAACATTAGGACACAAACTCTGCCGTAAAACTGTTGGCAGCATTGGAAATGTCAACCTTTGGCAACATTTCCAATACAGAGAATTAACAGAAAACATGTCACAATCTGCAGATCTCACTTATGCCAACATCTTAAAAAGTATCAGAGTTGGTATACTTTCTAAAGAAGCAGAAGCAATATTGAAAACCCGGTACATTCATGCACTTTATGGTGATAATGCATGTGCTACAGATGTTATGAAACAATTAGCCCACAAAAATGTCAATTGTATGGCCTTAATGCCAACTCCTGCAAGCTGTTTCAAATTCAATGAAATAATGTTAAGTAAAGAAATGCAACCAATAATGGAAATTAGCGCCACAGACAAACTAGATGTACATGGTATGATACTACCCATGTGTGACCAAGCCACAACAAGACTAAATAGTTTAGAAAAATCAATCTCAAGCACAGCAGGCTTGGATAAGATATTAAAATTATCCTTAAATTGCAGAGTAATGCTTAAACGTAACCTTGACGTGGACCAAGGACTAGTTAATGGAGCACTGGGTACAGTTGTTGGCTTTCAAACATACCCACGTGACAACAAAATTCAGTTTGTCAATATTCTCTTTGACAAACTTTCAGAAGTAAAAAAGGATAGGACTCTCAACAGCTCGATTCCTTCTCTTCAAAGACATGTATGTACGCAGAGAACAATTTTCTCTAACTCTTGCATACGCAGTCACCATTCATAAATCACAAGGTCTTACCCTAGACAAAGCAATAATAGACATTGGTAACACAGTCTTTAAAGAAGGCATGAGCTACGTAGCACTATCACGCTTACGTACACTTGACAGTCTATTTCTAATCAACTTTGATGCAAGTAAAGTAAACGCTGATATTCCTTGCATTTTAGAATACAATAGACTTCGCTCACTATACACCCCCCATCTAAACACATATTCTGTACCACAAAAAGTAAAACTTGTAAAAGAAAACTAAATGAAACAGAAATGCAACAGGATGTCACTGCAAATCCTCCAAAGAGAGTAAAAGAAACTAAAACTTCATCAAGAACCACAAACATAAAAGAACCCCTTAGGGAAAGTAAGCCAGGTACTTCGTCAAATAAGGAAGACAAACTAAAAAAAAAATCAATTAGATACAGAGCTACCTGGTCCATTTAAACTCTCAAATATAGTTGGAGTAAGTTGCTACGCAAATGTAGCAATGAATGTTCTATTCCAATTGCCACCAATAGTTGACAACATTTACTTACACAGTACAGACCAATTGTGTTTGCAAATGTTAGTACTTCACATTAATGCAACAAACAATCCTGATAACACATATTGGCCCTCATTACGACCCTGGCGGAAAGGGGTTTACGCCGGCGTAAACCATGGCGCCCCTTTCCGCCTGAGTACGAGTTCCCGTAGCGCCATTGTGATTTTTACGCCTGCTTTTTGCAGGCGGAAAAATCCATGGCGCTACGGGACTTGTTGTTAATTACGCCACCGTAATTTACGGTGGCGTAATTAACGCCTTCCCCACTCCCATTATACCCTATGGGGCAAAAACGGGAATGGGGAAGGGTAAATGGGGATTGGGGACTTACCGCCCCGCCAAGGTCGGAATGGGGCGGTAAGTCCGCCAACCACCATGGCGGAGTTGGCAGCTTAGCGCCATGGACCATGGGGCAAATAGCACCATGGTCCTCCGCCAGGGTCGTAATGAGGGCCATAGTGTTTAAGGAATAAGACAACAATTGGACTACTGTGCTGGAATGGTTAAATTCACTATAAACTCACAGGAAGATCCACAAGAATTTCTAATGTACTTACTACAAGTACTGGAAAATAAAAACATACCTATACATGACATCTTCCAGATTTCATACATGTGGAAACATACATGCACTCTCTGCAACAATGTGACACAAGAACAAATCCCCAATGAACGCTTCATATATATATATCAATACCTAATTGTGAATCCATTCCATTTCAGCAACTTGTACAAAATGCAAACCATGGTAGAATATGTACTACCTGCAAATTGGATAATCGTTCCACGTTAGTAATACAAACACATAGTAAATACGTAATACTAATGCTTCTACGTTACAATGCAGATGGTGCCAACAACAACTGCAAGCTGACTGGATTCACACATGGTCAAATATCACTTGGTAAGAAAACCTTCACAACAATAGGTATAATCTACCATGCAGGAGCCACAACCAATTTAGGGCACTACACTGCATATATAAAAAAGAAATGTGGATGGTTTGAATGTAATGATAGTACCATTACTCTAAAGCAGAGATTACCAGCAAATCTTACAAACGCTTATTTAATGTTCTTAAAACCAAAATTTGATAACTAAACTGTACTTAAACCTTAGGTAAACTTGTAGTAAAAAAATATAAACTGTTAGAATATTCCAAAAGCTATCTAACTGCCCAAAGATTGTACAAAAACTAATCAGATAAATAATTAACACTAAATTAGAGAAAAAAATAGACAGTTAGAATACGCCAATTGGTATCTAACTGTCCCAAAATTTAACAATATCCAAACAGATAAATCAATACCACTAAAATATATAAAAAAATAGACAGTTAAAATACGCCTACTGGTATCTAACTGCTCCAAAATTTTACAATATCCAAACAAATAAATAATAGGTTACTGCTCCCAAAAACTGCAACAAGCCAATGTTTACAGCATTAGACAGAAACAACAAGTGAACACTGAAAACAAACAAACAAATAAACTGTAGCATAACAGAAAAAGTTTTTTTTTTAATCCAACATAAATATGAGGGTAAAAAAAATATATGTTGATTATACAATGTAATAAGTCATTACAAAATACTAATACTAACATGTTCTTTTCTTTTATCACAGAAATGAACAAGAAATACATGTACTCCAGTTACTAAACCAAACAGTAAGTATATTATAATAAGTACAACCATCGCAGCATATCACACCCATAGTGGCTTATAACTTTGTTCCTTATAAATTTGTTTTTGACCCAAAGTTATAAGCCACTATGAGTGTGATATGCTGCGGTGGTTGTGGCCAGGGCATAGAGTATTACATAACACTCTATGCCCTGGCCACAACCACCGCAGCATATCACACCCATAGAGTCAAACATTTCAACTATGGGCTATGGAAACTTTTAATGTCCACGGTAATAAGGAATGTTCTTAGAACACTTTCAACTTGCCAGCGAACAATACGGACAGCGTCCTCAGGACACCCCATACAAACATTTCAGGACACTGCGCGTGTTCTTAGAACACTTTCAACTTGACAACGAACAATACAGACAGCGTCCTCAGAACACCCCCATTTTTTTATTTGCGAACATTTCAGGACACCGCAAGTTTTCTTAGAACACATTCAACTTGCCAGCGAACAATACGGACAGTTTCTTCAGGACACCCCCTACGAACATTTCAGGACACCGCAAGTGTTCATAGAACACTTTCAACTTGACAACAAACAATACGGACACCATCCTCAGAACACCCCCATTTTGTTTATTTGCGAACATTTCAGGACACCGCAAGTGTTTTTAGAACACATTCAACTTGCCATCTAACAATACGGACCAGGTCCTCAGGACACCCCCATTTTGTTTATCTACGAACATTTCAGGACACCACGAGTGCTCTTAGAACACATTCAACTTGCCAGAGAACAATACGGACAGCGTCTTCAGGACACCCCCTAGGAACATTTCAGTGCGAGTGTTCTTAGAACACATTCAACTTGCCATTGAACAATACGGACAGCGTCCTCAGGACACCCCCATTTTGTTTATTTACAAACATTTCAGGACACCATGAGTGTTCTTAGAACACATTCAACTTCCCATCGAACTATACGGACAGCGTCCTCAGGACAACCCCATTTTGTTTATTTATGAACATTTCAGGACACCACGAGTGTTCTTAGAACACATTCAACTTGCCAGAGAACAATACGGACAATGTCTTCAGGACACCCCCTACGAACATTTCAGGACACTGCGAGTGTTCTTAGAACACTTTAAACTTGACAACGAACAATACGGACAGCGTCCTCAGAACACCCCCACTTTGTTTATTTGCGAACATTTCAGGACCCCGCGAGTGTTCTAAGAACACATTCAACTTGCCAGTGAACAATACGGACAGGGTCCTCAGGACACCTCCATTTTGTTTATTTACGAACATTTAGCGGACACCACAAGTGTTCTTAGATTTATTTGCGAACATTTCAGGACACCGCAAGTGTTCTAAGAACACATTCAACTTGCCAGCGAACAATACGGACAGCATCCTCAGAACACCTCCATTTTGTTTATTAACGGACATTTCAGGACACCGTGAGTGTTCTTAGAACACATTCAACTTGCCATCGAACAATACGGACAGCGTCCTCAGGACACCCCCATTTTGTTTATTTACGAACATTTCAGGACACCGCAAGTGTTCTTAGAACAGTTTCAGCTTGCTTGTGAACAAAACAGACACATATTGCGTCCTCAGAACACCCCCATTTAGTTTATTTAGAACATTTGAGAACAGCCGTGTTGTCCGCAGACAAATCGAACACAACAAGAGCGTCTACCACATAAAAAAATACAACATTTAACCTATCTCATACTCTCCCACCCTCCCCAAACACTCTTACACACCAACACACTCTACTAAATACAATTTTTAAACCAAGTTTCACCGCGCTGTCTGCAAACGTCTGCGAATCCAAGATGGCGGGCGCTACCGAAAACCTGATGTGCTCCACGCTGTCCAATCAGCGAACACGTCACATGTCCACCTGGACATCACGCAAGCCGATTGGCCAATCAGGACACTGTCCGCGGAGCGAACAGCGTAGTGTGTCCGCGGACCGAACACAGATATCACTAATTTTTTATGACCTACTTATTGGTCAATTTAAAAATAAATACTCGACGGATTTTCACCAAGTCTGCAAAAGCACGCTTTCGGGACCAAGCCGCTACTCCTGGTCCAAATTTGGTGAAAATCCGTCCAGCGGTTTGGGCTGTAGGCGCGAGCACATTTTTTCCCCATTCAATCTATGGGAAAAAAAAAGTTTTGGGACCCCCTATAACTTTGCCCCCCCTGGATGAATCCTCAGCAAACTTTGCAAAAATTCAGAGTGGGCCATATACTTTTTTTGCCAAGTTTGGTGTGGATTCGTCCAGGGGGAGCGAAAGTATAAGCCGCCCAAAAAGTGCTCTTCCTATGGAAACAGCAACTTAACCATAACTACACAGCCACTACTGTGGCTGTGTAATTTTTTTATACAGATCTTACCGACTATTCAAGAATGCCTTCATGTATCGTTATAGGTTGCACTTCTATGGGCCATACCAAAACTCAGGACACAGTCCTGCATACTTTCCTGAAGGATATTGATTTAATAAGAAGATGGATTACAAATTGCTGTTTTCCAGTGGACAAGATTGAAAGTAGAGCCCAGGCTGTCTTGGACTACATGAGGGCCAGTCGATTTCTGCCTCTGCAGTCTGCACTTCTCCGATGATATGTACGAACAATCAAAGGACACAAAAAAGCATCAACCCAGAATTCTTCGTCAATTGCTTCCAAATGCAATTCCAACTCAAATTCGGCACACAGTGGCTCAGGTGAGTAGTGGACAATGAATTTGTTTTATTTGTTGGTATGTAGGACGATGGTCTGCATAAATATATCTTTTTTTATTTTTATTATTGTAACATATAGTTCATTACAAACTTTTACTACAACTTTTCACTCTCATTTCTTTCATTTGTCCCATTTACTCTCAATTCAAAACATTTCACATCAAATAAACTGCTTAAAATCAGCCAATTCTTACTATTTTTAGTTCAGAATTAAGTCCAGAATGTTTATGACTGAACATGTTAAGTGCACCAAACTCCAACTCAGAATACGAAACCACCATTCGTGCATGGTCATATCCATTGGTGCAAATTTACCAAGATGCAGTGTTCTCTGATCTTTGAGCAGAGGACATTCTATTATTAAGTGTTTTATGGATTCCGTTTCAACCAAACAGTATCTACAGCCATTGTCCTTTGTATCCTGATCATGTCTCATAATCAGCATTTCTTTAGATTTAAGGGCATTCAGTCGCAGTCAAAGAATGCCATCGCAATGATATCGTGACGGAAATTGTAGTAAATGCGCAGGCATTTTATTCAGTTTATTCATTGTTGGCCCAAGCTCCGGAGCTGTTACTAGTCTTTCAAACTTGGCCAAGTTTTGGATCCACACCCATTGTTTTAGCTTTCTTTTCGCAATTTGTGTCTCTGCCAACAGAATGCTCATCAGTATGTCTGCTGCATGCAAAATAACCTTTAACCCTTGGAACCATAGCAGGAATATACCAGCATACGGACGATTGTCACTTGGAGCGAGTATTTCATAAGCCGGTTCATTGCTTGGCATAATGATCTTCCTTAAAAGAGCCATAGATTTCCATATAAGAGTTACATATAACTCATCTAGTACCAGCTCATGTCTGATGATTGTCATTGATATATATTTTGGCAACCTTAATACACATTTCCAAAATGTCCCTTCCAGTTGAGACCAAATTCTATGATCTAAGTTCCATCCTGCTTCAGCGCCAAAGGTAATAGCAGGTATTACTTTTTGCAAATAGAATATCCGTACTGGATTTAGGGAACATTTTCCATATAGAATGTGGATTCTGGCGCCTTGTAATGCTAAAGTTTTCATGCGCCGGACAATATTGTGCACCCAGCTCCATTCTCGTATTGATCTATTAATCCTTACCCCTAAGCATCGAATTTCAACAATTTCTTCGATCACTTTGTTGTTAATCCTCCAGTGCAAGTTTTTATTTTTGCTTCCTTTTGATGGAGCAATTTTCATGATTTTAGTTTTTTTGACATTTATTTTTAGTTTGTTGTCATTCATATATGACTGAAGTTTTACAAGCAATCGTTGCAGTCCTATCCGGGTGGAGTCGACCAGAACTAAATCGTCAGCATAAGTTATGCAACTAATGTGGTGTCCATTGATCTTTGGAGGAAAGCACTTTACATCATTTAGAACCACAGGCACATCTGCAGCTTAAATAGGCATGCAGCGATGGGGCAGCCCTGTTCTACCCCTTTATAAGACTTAATTGCCTCTGATAGTTCTCCTTTTTCATTTATCCTAATTCGGATTGATGTCATTGTGTGAAGTGCTTTTATCGGCTGTAAAGGATTTTCCGGGCAGTCCCAGTTTTTTAACTTCTGCCACAGCATCTCGCGATTTATTGTGTCGATGGCTTAATGCATATCAATAAATGCAAGGAAAAGTTAAACCTTTTTTCTAGAGCTTCCAGTTTTAGCAGATTTACCAATGTCAAGTTGATTTCTGTCCCAACACCCTTTGTAAATCCAGTCTGACGATAGTCAGTAATTCCTTTCCTAGTCGCCCAGGCTGTTAATTTCTGCTGCAAGAAAGTTGCACATATCTTGCCAATTGTATCAAGAAGGGCAATCGGACGATATTTGGCTGGATCAGCCTGATTGCCCTTCTTAAAGATCGGAACGATTATCGCTGTTGTCCAAGATGAAGGTACTATCCCAAGATCTGCGATTCTAGAGAATAGCTTTTCAATAAAAATGGCCCACTCATGTTTATGTGCCTTCAGCATCACATTAGTTGTGCCATCCGGCCCAGCAGCTCTCAAGTTGTTTAACTTAGCAATCACCACTCTTATATCTTCCACAATCTTGACAGTGTCCCACATTAGCTTCCTCCGGTGCAGTTGAAATGATTTCTTTTTTTTTTTTAGAGCACTTCATTATAGTGTTTTTTCCAGTCGCTTTCTGCCACCTCAATCGCCATAGTGTCAGCTTGATTTCCAGTAGCTCTATTCAAGATCTGCCAAATCTCTCTAGAATTGTTCGACTTTATTAGGGACAGTATCGCCTCGCCTCGTTCTTGATCACGCAAGAAAGAAAAGGGTTTTACCCAATTCCAATATTTTTGCTTTCGTTGTTTGAGCCGTCCATAAGCATCAGCGCCCCCTTGCGCTTTTATTTTTCGTATTTCTTTGTACACTTTTTTTTTCCTCATTAACCCTCGTACTCCATTCATGTGTGTGTATCTTGATAGTTTGTATCTTTAATAAGGACTTCGCCTTTTGACAGGGTAGAAGTGGTATAAAATTTACCGACTCTCGGGCAACTTTGTCCAGCTTTTGAAAGTTATTAGTCAATTGGGTTATTTGTTTTTCACTTACTCTGAGCCTATTTCTCCCATTATTTACCTCCATTGATTGGCTCAGAATCGATATTTCCAATTTTCGAGGTAACTGCATGGACATTACCAGAGTGTCATGATCGTTGTTTACGGTAGATATTATTTTCAAACTCTCCATTTTTTGAGGTCCAGATATAGTCCAGGGTCTTATCATAGCCCATGTTATGCCAGGTGTAGTTTGGGGGGATATCCCATTTACCTGACCATTGGCCATGTCGCAATCTCATGCATCAATTTCGGCATCTCACATTTCCCTTCTTGATCGAATTCTTTGCGCTTCCTTCTTGATCTCATTAATCGGGTCTTTTTTTTATATCAAACCAACTAATGTTCATATCCCCACATACGATGATATATATATAAATCATGAAAAATAGTTTGTTGTTTATCAATTATCGCCATTACAGATGATCTGAACTTTTCCAATGTTATCTTGACTGGATTCCAATACACATTAATTATCAGCAACTGCTGTAATTTCGAAGTTTTGCAAGTGGAATGTTAAATCTAAGGGCTTTGAACAAACCTATTGGGATTTTCTGTTTTGATCACTTCCCAGTTTAACCCAATTTTTATCATTGTTATTAACACTGAAAATGGACGGCCCTGGGAATTTTTCTCTGCCAGATTTAACAAGGGCATATAACCGTCTTTCACTGGAGGACGTCTCAGCCTCATTTCCTGGAGGCATATTGCGAAATTATCGCTCAAATCCACTGGAAAATCATCGTATAAATGTCGAAATCCTCATGTGTTCCAGTATATCAGTGTAGAGAGCGTTTCAAGGGCACTGTGATTTAGCTAATGGTTTCTCACGCCAATATATCTTTTGCCAGATGTTTGTCGTCAATTTGGCATAGTATTCAGATGTTGCCTTAGTTCGTCTCTGCGCTGCTCATTAGAAACCTCATTTGGAATTTTGTTTTTAGTGCTAGATTGATTTATTTTCGTATCGCACCTCTCTCCCGAAATCTCGAAACCTAGAAACAGTAATTCTTCTTTTGCGGCCATTATGGTCTTTTGTACTGCCTGAGATTTTATGTGCAAATAAACTCTATCAGCTCGTTCTTCTGAAATATATTCGACAATACAAATGTCTAGAGCAAACACTGTCCTCAGAGCAGGTACTGAGTGTAGAAGTCGGATTACATTTCCTTTATTTAAATTGACATCATTGTCATCTTCAAATACATTCACAATACGAATTTTCCAAGCCAGAAGATTCAAGTCCACCGGTTTTTGTTGTTCTGATTGTATTGTTTTTTCTGTCTTCGTCCTGCTGTTGATTTCGGATTCAATCTCACTTGCGTCTTCTTTTTCGTCTACTGAGCAACATTTCCTTGACTTTCTGCAACTCATCCTTGTATTGCTGCTGATAATGCGTTACTTGTCTTACTGCAGCTCTTCCTTGTATAGCTAACAATGCTATCACTCCTTCATTTACTGCACCTTTTTGAATTTTGCAGTCAAGGGATTTGCGGTTGACTTCTTGGCCGCTGTGTTCGAAATATCCATTGCAATGTGACAAGAGGCACTCAACTCATGAAACTCAACAGTGCTACCATCTGCAAAAAAATCTTCGGAGTAAGTCGATAGATTACATAGGTCTTCAGATGAAGTCACTGACTGGATTGAGTGTGTCTCAGAGTCTAGTCTCAGTCTTTTTTTTTGGATTCGACAGAATGACTTTCGACGTTACCTCAACAGATTTTATCAACCTGTCCATTTGTTCCAACTTGGACGGCCCCACTGTTTTTTCTCGCACAAATAGACTTCGTTTTGCAGGTGTAGTTAAAGTTCTTATAAACTTTCTTGACTTTCCATTCCCCTTATTCGTTGCACAATTGTTATTTTTTTCCTTTTTTTTGGTTTGGCCAGGTCCCACATCTTGAGTTTTCAGCTTGTCCTGGACCGTTTTAAGAGTTTTGGCTGCACCACTGAATATTCCAAACGACACTTTTGAAGATGCACAGTGGGCAACTACATGAGACTTTTGCTTAGGTTCTTTATCTGAGTTCTCCATGTTTGAATGTTCAACAGGCATGTCAGATATTGTAAAAGCTTTGGTTAAACACTCGTTTGTTTGGGCATTACTGGTGCCAAAGGAATTAGAATTCACACTCTGAGCAGATTGTTTACTGCTATGCTTATCGGGAAGCCCTGTGCAGTTCACTGTAGAGATTGAGCACTTTGTTCCCCGTTCATTTGTTTCAAGCATCTGGGTACGGCCCCCATTAACGTTTTTTTTCAATGCCATCTTTCAAGGCTACATCATTCAGTCTATTTTGCCAAGATGCAGAATTTGCTGCCGCATTGTCCAATCGGCTCTGCAAAATTATGGTTAACATTTCCATTTTTGTTATTTTTTCGTTTATTTGTCCCAGTATTGCACCATTGTTATGGATTACTTAGTTTAAATTTTCATAGAGCTTAGTAAAAGGAATTAACGCCAGTGACGTTGCGGCCAACAAATTATTATGGATCTGTATTGCCGCTGCAGCCGACAGATTGGATTTTAGAAAAGACTCTTGTTCGACCTGCATTTGTTGCTTTTCTTTGTACGTTTTTGTCGGTCCGAGGCTGCCTTGAACTGCAAGTCCCACAATGCCCGGAGACCGCTGAACCGATTCATTCATTACAGTCCGCGTCTTCGTCGTAGAGCAGTGTGACAAGTGCTTTTGCAGTAAGTGATTTTCCATAGTACATTGTGTAGGCATGTTGGTTCGACTATCTTGCACTTTTTCATTTGCTCCTTGTAAGAGTGGTCGAACAAATGCTGGTTCCATGGTTGGTATCAGATCTTCATATTGCACTTGTGGTGGTGTATATATTTCTGGAGTTTGCAGGAAATTTCCTACTCCAACTGAATGAAATTGCTGTGCCTCCAAACTCAATCTTGACTGTCTGTCATTTTTTTTGCTGGATTTGGAGAAGCATTCTGTCAGTTCGTCTTTGATTTTCTCAAAGTCTACTTTGAGTCGCTCCATTAATCTGGCTTTCTGCCCAGCCAGGTCAAGCCCGTTAAATTGTGTAGTGATGCTCTTGGCGCGACAGGCACCGATTTTCCAGTGGACTGTAAAGTACCAATAGTAGTCTCGGCTGTCACACCTGCACAAGTTTTCTCTGATGGTAATTTGCACACCTATCAAGGTGCGTAGTCTTCATTTTTTCACTAGTCCTTTGAGTCTCAATTTTGGACAGATTTCTTGAAAAGTGTTGCTCTATGGCATCATTGTTTACACTGCCCACCTTCTCCGGAAATGTGAATTTAAGAAGTTTTGCATCCGAGAATGTCGGTGGCACTTCCATCTCCAACAGCTCGATGTCAGTTACATCGAACGGAGATTGGAAGGCTTCGATGTTGACTTCAATCACTTTCAGCCTTGCGTCCGCGTACAGATCCACATTAGCAATTAAGTTTCTTTTGCCGCCGGTTTCAACCTCCACGTGCTCAGAGACCTCCACTCCTGCACATGGAACGCTCGCTGCGGCGCTGACAAAAGTGTCCTCAATATTAACAACAACAGCTGCCTCACTCCTGTCTGAGGGACTCGCTGGCCTCATAACCTGTTTTATGGAGTGCAGACTGACCGCTGCCATATGTGCCAGGGAAGGAATGGTTGTTTTTAAAGGATAAACAGTTTGGGTGCTGTTCAGCGAGCCCTCACACTGTTCACACTGCTCCCTTGACCAGTCATACCCCCCCAGATTAGCTTATTAGTTCCACTAATAACGGTGCCCGCTAATGCCGTATCCATTGATGCCGGTAGTGCTGTCTGCGCTTTCCATGATGCCGCTAAGGGCCATTTTTGGGACTTTAGCGGCATGCCAGTAATGTCGTTACCGGCATGGCGCAACGTTTGTGCACGCAAACTCGTAATTACCCTCTATTAGCGGCCTCTTTACTACACGGACACGGTATTTGCTCCCTGACGGTAAGGACTGTTACTTACTTTCAACCTCATAATGACCCCCTATGTCAGGTAATAGTGAGACCGAGATGAATATGTAATCCAGGAATGCTTTGACAGTCCTTTCTGCCATGTTGGGACAGGAGGAATGTCGCCTTTCAACTGACCATTGATTATCACGATACAAAGTGCTTTCAACTCTTTTAGCCATACTATCACCTACAAGGGGAGGTCTCTTTCCGCTACCAGAGATCCAGGCCTTTGGAACAGGTGTAAGTTCAAATCCTCCCAAAGAATACATTTGAGTGGACGGAAGTGGATCACTAAGTCATCAATCGCTTGGATGATTGTATCGATGAAAATGTTGTCATTCACCGCTGCTGGCTTCCAGTATAAATTACAGACAGCGATATATTCAACTGCTGTATCCTGAGTCTGCTGCCTTTTAATCACAGTAATCTGAATGAAGGGATTTAGTATGTTTCTTCGATCTCAATATTGCTTCCGGTTTTTATTAAGGTTAAGAGCCCCGCCGAAGGACGACCTGCTATACAAGCAATGACTCGATTTAAATGGACTATATAGCCATCACAGAGCGGCGGATGACACAGCCACGCCTCCTGTAGGCAGATTATATCATGTACCCTTAAAGCTGTGGAGTCTTCATAAAAGAGGCGTATTCTATGAGCATAGTTTCCAAGGACTTGGGTTAGTTGTTAGTGATTGCTAATCATATTGCTCTGATTGTGGTTGCAAAGGCAAGGGGCTGGTTGTGGTTTGATGCTTGGGTCATTCTGCGTTATGTTGATTCTGCACTTTTCGTTTGACCACTCTGTCTCTAGTATCAAAGTTGATGGTCATAATCATACAGTTTCCATGAATTGCCTTCTTTCTGTTGTAAGTGATTTCAATCCGGCAGTCACCCAAGTCAATGCCTGGCATGTAATGCACAACTGAAATCCTTATTTATTTTTGTCTAAAAGTTCTTTATTCTGAACGATATACCACTCATATCACGCCCCTCTCCTGGAACCCCGCCCCCACCCCCTCCCCCCCGGTCACACTGAACCAGGAATCAGGCTGGTTTGCAAAGTTAAAATATTTATTTATGCATTTACAATTTAATCACACTATGTTTTAATGGGTACACAATAATCACCAATGGGGGGATGTAACACTGAATAATCTATTTAATACACAAGGAGTAATAGTGAGCAAAAGAATTCAGCACAGAAATAATACTTTTGTGTGTGTTTTTAGGTCAGATAGCATTGTGGTTAAAGGTTCCCCCTGCACATCCCTCAACCCACCAATAGGCAATATAAAGAGATAGGAGGAGAGAGAGCAGGTATTCAGGAATGGCAGAATTCAAACAGAATATTAATCCCAATTTCCCCCAGCAACACAAGAGAAGAACGGAATTGATTGGCAAGCTGTCAGAATGGCTTTTAAAGTTATCTTAGAATGGACTAGCAAAAACACTATATATGGTCTAAATTGCTGAAATCGTTATAATTCTGATGGGAGCCGCTTTGGATGGTTGCACACAAATACAAGCAATGATTTGATTTCAAGAAACAATTTGAAATCTTAAAATTCAAGTTGAGAGCAATCAAAAGCTGTTTTACACAAGTCAGAATTTCCCTAAAACTAAATTTGCGGCAAACTTTGCACTGCGACTATGCTATAATGTGATAACGGGAGAACTATATGGATTTGGGATGCGGTTTTAGATGCGATTTAAAGCTGTGGATCTTAGCTACAAGAAACATTTTGTTTCTAGCACAAAAACAGAAGAAGTTATGGATGTTTTAGTGGAGGTTGTTTTTTCAAGATAGGCACAAGAATGGAAAACAGGAATGCACTTTCAAAATGACACAAAGGATTTCTTACACTAGAGGATAACTATGAATACAACAAACACCACACAGGAACAAAGCCACTTGATCAGGGTGACTGCCTGAAGAGGAGCTCGCCTTCTTCAGATGAAAAATTATCTGCGCGAAGATAGTTTTAACAATACCAGTACAGGAGGAAGATAGGATGGGTTGGATGGAGAGTTCAGACAATTCAAAAATATTTCTAACAACACAGGTTCGGAATACAAGATAGGATGGGTTTAAGATAGGGATTGAATATGGACAGTACATATGCTAGTGACACAGTTCTTTCTATAGATACTCACTAGATATGTTTTTAAACAGAACGGTCAGGATTCTGGTCAGGGAACTGGATCTGGTATTAAGACAGACTGCTGGGCAAATCGGATTGCGCAGCGGCAAGGCGCTCTGGTCACCGCACGCACCGGACTGGATTGGATCTGCAATGGCACTCTGGTCACAGCACGGCACAGGATTGGATTGGATCTGCCCTTCTAAGTTATGATGGAAATTATTTTTCAGCAGGCAAGCAGTACAGCGCAGCCCGGCTTTATTTTGGTTCCCCTTTGAATTGTGGGATTTTGGTTCTGGAGTTTGAGGCCTAGCTGAAAGTGGTTTAGCTATGCAATGGGTCTTTCTGCTTTGAAAAGTTTCTGGATTCTGGAGCAAGGAAGATGTAAAGTTCTGCAGCAGGGTGCTCTGTCAGCATCGGGATAATGAGTGAATCTGTCTGTCTTTTTTGAGTGGTGAGCTGTCTCTATTAATGCTATGATAAAGGGGGTGTGTGTGCTGGTTTAGCCTAAGCTCGCCCCTTTGACAGGCGATTGGTCAGAGTCTCCTCTCTTCCTTGATAGGAGGAGATAATCAGTAACCCCTAGCAACACAAAATCTACTTTTAACACAAGACATATTTACACGTGAGCAACCTCTATAACAATCACATATATGTCATGATCTCTGCTTCCAAAAGGTCAGGGTTTTCCCAACTCCCTTGGAAGCAGATCCATAACCCAGGTTCCGAGTGCCAACCAGTCCCAATTGGGACCTTTTGGACCCAGTCCTGGCGCCAGTGGCACCAGGAGGCTCATAAATATGCCCAGTCCCAGCGCTGGAAGCGCCGGGCTCATAATGCTTGGGTGGACTTACCTGCAGCAGACCATGCTGCTTACTTGCCTGCCAGTTGAGCCTCTGATCCTCTTCTGTTTGGAACTACTTTTCCTGTTGGGTGGGGCAGGAGCCACTCCCTAGATTCAGAACACTGGAACTCTTCTGGAAAGCAGGAACTCTTTTCTTACCTAGGCGTGGCTGTGGAAGGAGACACCTAAGCACTACAGGAGGCTATTTAAACCACAACCGATGGATGAATCTTGCTTTGCGTTATTCTGCATCCTCTGCAGCAGAACGCTCATCGTGTCTTCTGCATCTGATCCTGGGCCTAAGGAAAAAGGCTTACCATCGTGAATCCAGTCTTCAGCAACACCTATAAAGACAAGAAAGAACAGGTTAGCATTACGGTCTTCAGTGACAGCTCTTCACTTACCTGGTCCATCGGCTGTCACCAACGCCTCGCGCTGCATTCCGGCATCTGAAAGACAAAAGCTTACCAACTCTTCGCACGCTCCGGAGGCCTTCGGCGCTGCATCCCGCATCTGAAAGACAAAACAAGGTGCGTTTAAAGACATTGGGGAACTTTAATACTCACGTGCCATTACTCCTTTCCACATCTAACCCAGTGGGTATTCCGGCACCCTGCAGCCGCTCCGAACTTGTACCTGCAAAATAAAAAGACAGTTAGAGCGCATCGTGAAGCAGGCAACAAGCGCTTACTTACGTGCTTCGAGGCGCTTCTATTCATCACACGGGCTCCATCTTCAACTCACTTCAGCCCGTCATCAGCCATCGCCGGAACCCTGCAAAACAAGAAACATCATTACTAAAGACTTTAAAGACATTAGAATTACTCGAAACTTACCGTTCGTGCAGTAAACGACGGACAGCAGTCCTCTGAAGTCAAGAGGCCTGCTCCCCTTATCCAGTGAAGAAACTGGTTACAGCACCCTGCCCCGAGGCAGATGGAGAGCACAGCCTTCACTTACCTAAGGTGAGAGCGTTAACCTTTGGGGTTCTACAGGAGAAGAGAAAGGGAAGAAGAGAGAGACATTCAATAACCCAGTTCCTTAATCCCATATTTTCTATCTGCAGACATCTTACCCTTCGAGTCAGACATAGAGTGCACAGAGGTCCAGCCCAAAGAGCCAGCCGTGTGTTACACATCACCTTTGAAGATACGGTATACGCCCAGTCAAGACCGGCGCCTCTACGGGAATCAGGTGAGCATTACAATATACAGGTTACATATATTGTGTAGCAGCTACTCCTCAAAACCCCGTCGCTGTGGGATCTTGTGCCTGCTTTTCACCGAATTTCGCCCTTTTCAGCAGGAACACAATGTCCAATTTATCAACACATTTCTACAAGTGTGCACGTATAACCTGGGCATAAGTGTATAAAGTTTCATACTTCTAGCAGAAATACATTTGGTGTAAAATCACATTTTCTGCTGTTTCTTTCCCGAACATGTCACACAATCTTGCCGTCTCTTGAAATGTGCAACCAAATTTTAGATGTACAATTCTGTTACTTTTGTATTTTTGACAATTTTAAGTTGCAAGTTATAAATCTTTAAATAAAATGTTCTTTGTGAATGTTGAGCCACAGGTGGCTGTTCGAGTCCGCCTCTTTTTGTCTCCCTACAGTTCAGAAGCAGTCTCCTCCCTGTTCTCTTTGCAGAAGCGATTTTACGACTGTCATCACACCTAGCATTTCCTGCTTTGCTGTTTGCCATTGTTTCCTTTCCCACTGCAGACAAGGTTCTTCCCAAACCTATAATTATCACATTGGTGTGATTTCCTGGTGGAAGGAGAGGCCTTGCCTCTGTGAGGAAAGCTGTTATTCCAGTTTGGTAGCTTTAGCCAGTTTACTTTAATTGTTACTTCTGTTGAATTTTCCCTTAGCATAAAACAAAGTTGTGGGATCAAATCACAGCTAAATACTTATTCAAGATTTTAAACCATGGAATCAAAATAATTACAAGATGGGTTACTCTCTACAACAGGCCTCTTAGATTGCAAACATTTGATTTCAGTTCATACATGTTTAAAGTTTAATCAGGCAGGCTACTGACAGCTGTCATTCAGGCCGCCTAGGGTACTGTACCCATATTTTGATAGATTCACAGACAGGCCACTTTTGCTGTGGGAATCCCTTGATGCTTTTAGCTTTTCAGGACATTGTAAGTTCACAATCATTTCTTACACTAAGATTTCTTGTAGCACCCAGCAAGAATTTTGGATGTTTGAGGGTGTTTGGTACCGGCATTCTGCAGTTTCAGCAACAAAGAAACAGTGATTTAAGGGAAGATTTGGGGTTTCTTTTAGCAAAGTACTGCATTTTCCTTCTGTGCTCCATTTTTACATGTTGTGGAGCCCAGTGAGATGTTTCAGGAGTGAGATCTCTGTACCACCACTGACAACATGCATGGGAGATTGGGCAGCCATCTTTTTGTGCTTTGCAAAGCGCGATTTTCAGAGGTTTTGGCGCGCATAAGGGTTTTGCGGCCATTTTACTATTTTTGGCACCTTCATGACACAGTGATGCCACATGGCAGAGCAAAAGTGGGTCAAAAGCATGCCTCACGCTGGTCCAAAATTTTGGCTAGGATTTCTTCAGATGTTAAATGAAGTTTGACGCAGTCCATTCTTTCTTCTTAAATGAATTGCACAATCTTGATGTCCTTCGAGTTGATTGATTGCAATCTCGGGACCACATGAAGAGGTTTCATGATGTGTGTTTGGTTTAAGATCAATCCATCTGCAACTGTGTTGAATCTTTCTACAAGGACTGTCATTTGGTGTGGACTGCGCATTGGATACACACATTCTGGCATTTTGAACTCTGCTCTGGCTTCCAAGTTGTTTTTGTCGATGGCATTCCCTTTTCTATCTTTAGAGGTCAATGCACGACATTGTTTCTGACCGACTGTCAGAAAATGGTCACCTCGAGATGCAATTAGGATGTTGTGAAGAGGCTTAGTTGTTTCTGGAGTAAATGTCTCATGAAAAGATCTGGGAAGATCTGTATCAGAGATGTCTTTGCATGACAGGTTATCCCACTGATATGCCTTATGGGAGTCCATCAATGCTTCATCAATCATGTAGACGGATAATTCCATTAAGGCCTCTGGTGTTTGCCTCGTCCCCCGGGGTGGACACTGTGGCGGAGCAATCTAGTTCTGCCTGTGTGCAGATTGCCACTTCAGGTGATGTTCTGACATTACGGGGGGGCAATGCCGGTTGTGGCATTGTCAATTTTAAGTTTCTAAGGAAAGATCTTGATCCATTAGATCTTAATTTGGTGTTGTTTGTTACATTTTTCATTTATTTTTTTGCTTTTCTTTGTAGCAGTGCCCGCAGTCGGTGTGTCGCCTGCTGTTTTTGGAATATTGCGAACAATACGTTTTCTGTTTTATTAGTTGTTTGAGTCACTTCTCGTCGGGAGGTGATGGCATGAGTTGTTATCGTTTCTTCACTAGATGGTATCAGCCCAGTCTCTTTCATCTGTTCAAGAGTAGAGCCATTTCGTCCCATTGTAGCCAGCGAAGTAGGAATCTTTCTGTTCTTCTTCATGTGTCTTGCCATTGGTTGAGTTGTAATTTCTGTCACCACGTCAGTCAACGTCCCCTCGGTCTGAGGCACTTGTATGATGGTCTGTCCATTGTTATACGTAGCAGCCTTTGGGCAAGTAGTGATTGTCACCGTTAGTCCATCTTTTATTTGTTTAGCGGTTGTTTGATGGGGGACAAAATCCATGCTCGTCTTTCCTTGACTGAGTTGCCCGCCTTTTGCTGGTGTAGCTCTGTCCAAATCAACTTGGTTCCATAGTAGGTATCACATTGGATCTTAGGCGGGAATAGTCTTGATGCAAGGCCCTCACTGTTTCAAGAAGAGCCATCATCAAGGTAGATTTATCTGTATGTTCACCTCTGGCTAGGTCAAAGAGCCTGCCTGCCAGAGTGATTTGTGCTCCGCCTCTAAGTCCAGTCGAGATTGAACTTTGGATGTGAATGCTTCCAGATGTAGTTGTGTGGTATATATTAGGGCCAAAACGGTTGCTTTCTCTCTAATGGCACCACTGTATATCTCATACAGTTTAAGGAACAGTGTTGGGGAGATTGTCATTGTAGCCATGAGGATGTTTTGCAATTCCAACATTGTGGTCGGCAGATGTGGGGGCATCACTGTTTCATGGACGTTGTCTGGAATTGCATTACACAAATCCCTGCTTAATCCTTTGGGATTAGCCACTGGCGTCATAAGGGGTTGTACAATAATTGCTACTGAGTTATTGTGCATCTGTCACAGTATCCCTTCATGTGCCACTGATAGGTTAGCAGATGTCTCATTTACAGGCGACTCCACCTGGTCCAATCTCCTGATAAAAGGTGAGTTTGCCAGCATAGTAGAAGGTACATTTATCAGCTCTGGTGGTAGAGAGTACGAGCCATCAAATGCATGCTCAGAATTTCCTTTTGTGGTGATAAATTTGGTGCTGTAGTCCATATCGAAGTTTTTGTTCAGCTCTTGCGTATCCGGGTGCAGAATACAGATTTCCTCTTTTCCATATTTTGCATCTGCGCTTTTATATCAATTATGTCTAATGAAAGTCACTTTTCCTTCAGTCTCGATTTATTCAAATGACCCTGTGACTGCTGTAATAATGGTATTTCATCTTCTGTCAATGGCGTTGTGGGGCACCGCAGGGTCGAGGTACTTCAAATCGGTGAAAAATGCTCAGGCTTGATCTGGATCTTTGTAACGGGCGATTCAGCATTAGGATGACTTATTATTGTGTTCTTAAAAGTCTCAAGGTGTGTGAGATGCCTGTTATTGTATCCCAGTGAGATTACAGATTTCATATCCCTCTTTTTAATATCATTACTGGGATTTTCAGAATCGATTCCTGCATGCTGGAGTCGATAGGACGAATTGTCTGCCCCGAAACTGTGTGAGCAGCACAGACTCACAGACTAATTGGTGATTCAGGCTCTTGTATAGAGTTAAGACTGGAGCCCCATGAGCCATTGTTCACACTCCTGCCGTGCATTCGGGCATGGGTGGCTGAGACAGATAGTATGAGTGGTCGGGCAGAGGGCGGTTCCACATTCACCTGCTGAATAGATGCAGCCGGACCATCACTGGGTTCTTTGGTATTTTCCGGGCAAATTAATGGTTCTGTCGATGAAAGATCAGCAATTGTCTCTTCTGAGAGAAGCCGCTTCCACTGTTGGTTACGTGTTTGGGGACTGGATTTGAACATGGTGCTGATGTCGCCTTCGCAACTCCTTTCAACTCCTTCTAACTCAACGCCTAACTTTTGTGCCTGGCATGGGTTATGTAGAATGCGAAGTTCAGGTTAAAGGAGCAGAATCGAACGGTAACAGCAGCACAGGAAGTAGCAGAGATCCACTAAAACTCTACTCCTAGGCGACCTCAATTTATGATTCAATGACCCCAATGATAAAGCCGCTACCACACTTGACTTTGCAGACCTAGGATTTACCCCACAAATGTGGAGCCCCACCCACGCCAAAGACCGCACCCTTGATTGGGTTATTGACCTAAATTGTGCCTCCTCCATCACTTCCAATCTTGCCTATCCAAGGACAGACCACAATTGCATTAAATTCACCATCCCCACAGCCTCCGGCACCAAGACCACCACACCTGCCCCATCTACACTACTAAGAAGCGCAAAAAAGCTTACTGCGGTTAACCTACGACCCTATCTTGACATCCCATGCTTAACACCTCCTTTCTCACAAGACCCTAATGCCTTAGTTGATATATGTAAGGACACCCTCACCAACGCAGTAAATTTCATAGCCCCATTAGAATGCAAGAATGAAAAGAAGTCTCTTCACTCAAACTCCTGGTTCACAGAAGAGCTCCAAACCTTGCGTGCCAACAAACTCAAAATCTGGCAGTCTAACCCTAGTGACACATCTAAAGAAAACTTCAAATCGGCTGCCTTTTAGTATAAAGAGGCCATATTCGCTGCTAAATCCGATTCATTCAATCTATGAATATCTAATGCCACATCCTAATCCAAAGAACTATTCACCATCTTCAATGAACTCACTGCACCTCCTACCAGCACTGACGATATCATCAAAGATGAAGCTTGGTGCACAAGCATACAAGCCGCAATGCTCAATAAAATAGACCTCCTACAAAACAAAATTCAAGAGCACTATAAAGCCCTACGTAATCAGAACCCGCCCCCACAGATCCTGCCCAACCTCAAAGTACCCAATCTCCCTAAATTCTCCTTTAATGACATCTCAGAATCTGAAGTTATCGACCTTCTCAAACACCTTAAACCATCGCTGTGCAAGGGTGATATATGCCCCCCCCCCAAGATCATCAAGGACTGTGCTGAGGCCCTTGCCCAACGCCTAACGGCCTTTATCAACTCCTCATTTAAATCATGCATCATCCCGGACAGCCTCAAACAGGTTTGAGTGTGCCCTCTCTTGAAAAAACCTACGTTACATTCTTCTCAGCCTAACAACTACTGGCATATAACCACTGGCCCATTTCTTCTCCAAATTTTAGACAAAACGGCTCATAGCCAGATCCAACTATACTTGGAAACAAACTCCATTTTAGGAAAAAGACATGATGGGTTTCGCAAAGGGCACGGCACCGAAACTGCCTTATTAGACCTAAAAAATCAAATCACTCAAATCTTGGACAAAGGCAAGCCTGCCCTCCTCCTCCTCTTAGACCTCTCGGCGGCCTTCGATCTTGTAGATCATAAAACCCTTGCCGCCCACCTTACGCAAGCAGCACATTTCTCCAATCAAGCAGCTTCCTGGATCACCTCCTTCTTAGAAGGTAGAGCAATGAAAGTATTCTCAAACATAGCAAATGCAGCACCCACTATCATTCACTGCTGATCATGTACCGCACAAACTCTATACAATCTGTTTATTAAGCCCCTTTTTGATAAATGGTTAGAAACATTTCTAACCAAGTCCAACTGTCTTTCAATAGCCAGTGCCACCACGGGTGCCACGCTAGACTATTGCAACGCTCTCTTAGCAGGCACCTCCATGAAAACCATAAACAGACTCCAAATCACTCAAAATAACTTGCTTAGAGCAGCTTTAAGCATCCCACAAAGAGACCACATCTCCCAAGCTAGGCAGGCTGTTCACCGGCTCCCGGTCAAAGACTGCACCACCTTTAAAATCCTCACTACCACACACAAGTGCATCAACTTTACTGCACCCTCCTACCTTTCAGAAACATTATCCAGAACAATCTCAGCCCAGCCCACCAGAACACGATACACTAAACAACTCACCATCCCGCACATAAACAGGGCTAAAACAGGAGGGATAGGCTTCCCGTATATAGTCCCCAAGCTTTGGAATGTGCTCCCTACTGCCCTCAGAGCCGTAACCTCGCTCTTTGCCTTTCAGAAAAATCTGAAAACTTCCATCTTCAACTAACACTCACCCATGCATACTTCCCAACTAACACTACACCTCCCATCCCTCTCTCCTCTGATTCACCTTAATGTCTTATGTACATTGTTTTGAAGAAAATGTACAAAACGTATATCTGCTATCATTGTAACTAAGCTCTGTTTCACTCTCTGTAACAAGCGCCACGATGCCCATCGGCTGTTGCACGCTTTATGAATAAATAAATGAATACATAAATAAATAAATGAGGCCCACGTCATTCTGGCGGCATTGCTTTCAGAGCGTTTACTGTCACTAGGGCGCTTTGGTAAACTTCGCATATAGCCTTAGCAATGAGCAAAGCTGACCAGGTTGACGAGGCTCCCGCCCTGTCACAGAGACCTTTTGCATGTCTTGTAACATTGCACTCTGAAGCTCCCAGCTTAAAACTTGTCCTCTATCTTTGATGTGTTATGCTCATTTTAGAATACTTTTCTGTTTGCCTTTCTGATCTTATTCTTTAGCTGGCTGTGTTTCATCTTTTTCTAAAGTTCACTGGTTCATGACTGACATTTGCTTTTAATGAAAATATTTTTGAGGTTATATTCTGAAGACTGTGTATTTTCTATTGCTTCGACTGATGGAAAAAAGTGAGGACATGATACTAGATTAGTTGCCCCAAATGTGGGATCACTTTTGCTCCAAACATCACAGAAAATGGGGACACGTTCCACTTCCATTGGGAAAGTTAAAAACCTAAGAATCTGATGTTATTGAGGCTTCTTCTCTCATCAGATAGCAGTTCCAAAGAACACCCTAGTCCAGTTGATGATGATAAGAAGGGTTCTTACTAGAGTAGTGTAATGCAGGAGCCCATGGCCACAGAAAGAAGCATGGAGTGAAAGGGCTCCATCACTGCAACATTGTCCTGGATTGGTCAAAAATGTGTGCACTATATTGCAATATTTGTAATCTAGCAATACAACTGTGGGCCTCATTACGAGTACAGTGATGTGGGAAAAACGGTGATAATGCAGTGGTATTTCTGTTACCACCCCATTACCACCGCATTAGTGCACAGCAGTACTACAACTTTGGTGGAAAGGTTGAGGATTTTCTTCCATCAAAATGCTAGAGGTGTATCCTCCACCTTACGGCCAATAAACAGCAAAATGGCCAGAATTAACACTGGCGGTGATTCTGAAAAAATACCCATGGAGCCCTGCGAACTTCAAAAAATGGTGATTTACACTACCTACCACCACTTGTAATCATGTGGTAAATCCGCGTGAACAAGTGGCAGCAACCGTAATTCTGTTTGGTGGCATTTCACCAAAATACCCTCAAACTTTTAATGAGGATCACATCTTTCTGAAGGCATTGCAGTAGATATAAAAACGTTATTTGGGTTTCTAGTTTTTCCACTTTCACCAAAATAAAGCCATTTTGTTACACTTTGCCCATGCAGTATTATGTTCACAGAACTTCTGCAAGAAAATGAGACACTTCTCAAATGTCAGATTCTTTATCTGATCGCTGATGGGGCGATTCATGCATATTTTCCAGTGCATTGTTTCCAGGTTTTGTAAAGCTTGTCATTTTCTGGCACTCTCTGAAGGGGTGCACATCTCAATAACTTTTGATTCAGACACGGCACTTGTCAGTAAGAACGGGAGTGGTGGGAGGAACTCAAGGAAGAATGTAACAATGACTTCTGTCAATCAAATGCAAGACAAAACCTCTGAAGCAAAGACACTTTCCCCCTCGATGCTTCATTTACTCTAACACCTGTGATGCCAGAAACCTCAGTTCATATGAAAGTACAAACTAAAATGCAGTTACTTCCAAAACTTGTCTTTTCACTCTTGAAAACCTAATGCAAAACGTATTTAGATTTGAATGGTTGACACAGAGAAAACCGCATCTGCAAACCTTTGAACACTGACACTAACTCATCACGTTTTAGGGTCAATGTACGTCTTGACCGCACCTCTCGCACCAGGCCTATAATGAGCCCACCCAGAGAACACCATCATACGCAGATTACCTCACACCGTGAAGCAGCCCGCTTTTGTAGCACACTGCTATTACATAACTATAGGTGCATAGTATACCCCATCTAAACCAGCCTAATTGCCTAGCTTACGGCTATAGCTTCTCTATTTGTGCAATGTGTTACTGCTGCCCAACTGTTGCCCATTTCTATGGCCTTACTACTTGTGCATTGTGCCTTACTTGAATCTGCCTATCTGCAGGCCATATAAATTCAACAAACATAAACCTAAACATAAACCAGCCTAACTGCAGCCTATTGCTACTGCCTTACTACTTGTGCATTGTGCCTTACCTGAATCAGCCTGACTGCATCCTATTGATATTAACTTACTACTTGTGCATTGTGCCTTACCTGAATCAGCCTAACTGCAGCCTATTGCTACTGCCTTACTACTTGTGCATTGTGCCTTACCTGAATCAGCCTAACTGCAGCCTATTGCTACTGCCTTACTACTTGTGCATTGTGCCTAACCTGAATCAGCCTAACTGCAGCCTATTGCTATTGCCTTACTTACCTGAATCAGCCTAACTGCAGCCTATTGCTACTGTCTTACTACATGTGCATTGTGCCTTACCTGAATCAGCCTAACTGCAGCCTATTGCTATTGCCTTACTACTTGTGCATTGTGCCTTACCTGAATCAGCCTAACTGCAGCCTATTGCTACTGCCTTACTACTTGTGCATTGTGCCTTACCTGAATCAGCCTAACCGCAGCATATTGCTATTGCCTTACTTGTGCAGTCTGCTCCAGTTGACGTCGAGTACATGGCAGTCCTTAATAGATCTATAATAATTCTAGCAACAATACTTCCCCTACCTATTACCGACTCACTATTCCATCCACCCCTCTCGCTCACCATGACTATTTCCATCAAAGAGCCTAACCAGGCACCCATGCCTATCTAGCCACTCAGCCCATTAGAATGGATTCAAAGATATAATGCACCGCCCACACCTTGAAAGCCTTGCCCAATGAAGGACAGAAACCTGAAATTTGGCACCCTGTTCCTATCCTCTCGGACAACCAACATTAGACACACCTATAATTCCTGTCCCAACAAACCACAAGTTAGCCAAAAAAAAATGCTCAGTATAGTTGATCACCCACTGATTAGAGGTGCACTCATCAACGCTCAGTCACTGGTTGCCCATGTGCTAGACATCGCAGACCTCATCTCCACTAACAACCTCTACTTTCTGGCTATTACTGAAACTTGGCTGCATCAATCAGCAGGCCCAGCCCTGTCTCCGGCCATCCCTGATGACTGCTCTATATTAAGGAACGACAGGGACTCGGGTAAAGGAGGAGGAATAGCTTTCATCGGCAAAACTTCCCTTGGCTTTAGAGAAACTCCCTCGTCCAGCTTCCAGTCCGCTGAACTTCTCTCAGTAAAATGTCAACTCTCCGCAGCACAAACCATCCTTATGCACCTCATTTACAGGCCCACAGGCCTCATCTCCTCATTTGAGGAAGAAATCTCCGACCTCCTGACTAATAACACCAAAATAGGATCACAAATCATCCTACTTGGGGATTTAAACCCAGGCCTAGGTGATCCCAATGACGCTAAGGCGTTACCCCTGGAAAATATGATCTCACAACTAGGATTCAAGCATAGGATCACAACTTCAACCCACAACAAAGGCAGAACCCTGGACTGGCTAGCGGATCACAACTGTTGCACATCCATCCTTCACAATGAACTTATTGCCTGGTCAGACCACCATGTCATCACCTTCTCAATCCTTGGGAAGGTGCAGCCAAACACCCCACCGGCTACTATCCCAAAAACCCTCGCCAGGAGTAACCGCAATATCACCCTACAAAACCTTTGTCCACTAATCCGCAACTTCCTTGCCCCACCAAACTTCTCCAACCTAGATGTGGATAAACTTGCCAACCTCTATAACAAAACACTCGATTTAGCAGTTGATATTATCACCCCCATCAAACTCACTAAAGCCAAGCCGGCAGCCCACTTGAACAAATGGTTCACTCCGGAGCTTAAAATCCTTAGGAATGCCAAACGAGTGGAGGAAGCTACCTGAAGAAAAGCGCCTAATCAAGCCAACAAAGCATTATTCAAGGCAGTGGCCACCACTTACAAAATCTCCATCCTCAGGGCCAAAAAAGAGACCTATGACATTAGAATTACCAATGACAAATCAAGAACAAAAGAGCTCTTCAACATCCTCAGGGAACTCGAGTCCCCTTCAACACCTTCAGAAACCTGTGTGAAAGATGCAGACTGGTGTGAGAGAATTCAAAAAGCTCTGGCAGCCAAGGTCACCATGCTACAGTCTAAAATTGAACTGAGAAAGACCAACCTAGCAAACTCCCCACCATCATCCACAGCTAAAACCCCAACCTACCCTCCCTTCTCTTTCACTCCTGTCACTATGAAAGAAGTGGGAAGCATCATCAAAGGCCTCAAGCCATCCAGATGACAGGGGGACTCCTTGCCATCCTCCATCATCCAGGAAGGCACCAACAATTTTGCCTCTTTCATAAAAACCCTAATTAACGCGTCCTTCAAAACTAGTTCAGTCCCCATCAGCCTTAAGGAGGCGTGGGTCATGCCGCTCCTAAAAAAAAAATCTAGACCCCAACAACCCTACCAATTATAGGCCAATCACAACGTCCCCTACATCCTAAGATCCTAGACAGGGTGGCCTACCTGCAAATCCAAAAGCATTTGGAAGAGAACAACCTTTTTGGCCTCAGACAATCGGGCTTCAGGTCAAGGCATGGAACGGAGACAGCACTTCTGGACTTAAAAATCCAGATGGACGAGGCAAAGGAAAAAGGCATGATCACCATTCTCCTGCTGCTTGACCTCTCGGCAGACTTTGACCTTGTTGACCACCAGATCCTCACAGAACATCTGACGATGTCAGCTGCATTCTACAGTCAAGCGAACGTTTGGGATCCTTCCTCGCCAACCGAACCACCAGAGTCTTCTCATCAGGTACTTCAGCCCACCTCATCCCCATCCTCTGTGGCGTCCCTCAAGGCTCGTGCATCTCGCCAACCTTATACAATATCTTCACAAAGCTATTGTTCAACCACCTAGATAACCTGGGTGTCACATACACAAACTATGCTGACGATACCCAGGTTCTCATCACCCTATCAGTCTGCTATGAAGAGGATTCCATATGGAGTAACAACCTCTACCTGGAGATCCAAGCTTGGATGGCAGAACATGGCTTCAACGATGAGAAAACTGAGCTCCTTCTCGTTGGCTCCCAACCACGGCTAAACAAACTGGACCCTTGTTACACCTTTATCAATATATGGTAACATAATCACAGTAGCCAAAGAAATCAAAACTCTAGGGGTTTACTTGGATTCCACACTCTCGCTCAAAAAACAAGTAAATGCCACAACCTCCTCCATGGTTTATGCAAATAAGCTCATCAACGCCTGCAAAGTTTTCCTCTCACCGTCCAGTTGCATTACCCTAGCCAGAGCGCTAGTGCTCTCAAAAATCGATTACTGCAACATGCTCTTCCTTGGCACATCAGAACGCAACTTGAAAAAGTTGCAAGTGCTACAGAATAATGCCCTCAGAGCCGCCCTGAGTATCTCACGGCACTCTCACATTTCCAGCTCTAGACAAGATGCTCATTGGCTCCCGGTACGAGATAGAATATCCCTTAGATCTCTAGTCATTGTCCACAAATTCCTCTCTAACAACGCCCCCACGTACCTGGCAGACAAGTTCAACAAACACATCTCAGCCAGACCAACCAGAACGTTGCACTCTCACTGTCTATCCATACCTAAATTCTCCCTAAAAAAAGCAGGAGCCTCCAGCTTCCCGGTAGTATATGCCAAACAGTGGAACACTATTCCTGTGTACCGCAGAGCAGAACCCTCTTTTTGGACCTTCAGGGCAAAAACCAAGGCCTGGCTTGCCAACAAGAATGCCACTGTTGTCTGACTTAACCTTCTGTCTCACTACAGTATTCCTGCCATTGCTCTCCCCTTGACCATTATGTAACCCGGTCATGTGCACTAATTCTTGTCTTTTGTATGCCTTTGATATGTTGTAACATGCTCTAAGTCTCCGGCGCCCAGTTACCTCAGGGTTCGGCGTGTGGTATAAATAAACAAACAAAGAAACAAACAAACAAACTGCACAGCAATAAAGATGTATATCTTTTTCTCTCGGGCTGCATATATATGTGTACAAGTAAAGTCAAGACATTTGTTTTTAAATGTATTTATTTATTTATTTGTGTACAGTTCAAAGAATCTTTACAAACACAACACATTTATCAGGATAATACAAATACAAGTACAAAGACACAAATACAGATACAAATACAAATATAAACACAAGTATACATGTACTTTCATGCACCCGTATATGTATACACAAAATCAAAGTTGGGAGGACAATTTAAAATTTTAGATCCCAAGCATATCAAAAGGTTCAAGATTTCATCACCTCACAATGCCTAATAAAAAAACAGTAGATAACAATGAATGCACCGAACCGTATGTTTTTAAATAAGAAATAGCCACCAGAGGAGTTAAGCCAACCAGTCAAGAGGCTAGGAGTGTTGGCTGATAATGACTGGTTCCATTTTTTTCCTTCGATTACAATTCCAAAAGATGCCAATGTGTTCTCCTTTACTCCTCAATCCGCTTTCCCTCTTTCCCTGTCCCCTCACTCTCTCCTTCCCCATCTCCTCAGCCCCCAGAAACCCAGCACTTCTTGATCCCTCTCACTGTATAGACCCCGCTCCCACCACTCACCTATTTGTGGTTGTCTCTAGTCATTTCAAAGCTGCACTTCAGAATGGTAGAAATAGTAGAAGGACCACCGTCCTGTTATTATTCCTCCCTTCTGCCAATTTATTTTGTCTTTTTTTAATGGGAAATCGGGTGTGTGCGATACACGTGAAACTATTTCCTCTAAAAAATAAACAGTATTAGCAGCCAGGACAAAAGCTCCTGAGTGCAAATAGTATTCATTCTGGATTTGATGGGAAATGCTAAGGAAATGTCACTTAATGCTTGTCTCATGTCTCCGGTGATAAAAACCCATGATGGTCCATTACTAACCAGGGAGCTTACAGTACACTGGAATGTTCTTGCCCCTCTACCTCTGACTGCTCTTACAGCAATGCAGCTCAATCACATCTCTCCTTACTTTAATCTGCCAGATATGTTACTTTAAGGAACCTCTACCTAGTGGATAATTATGGACCAGGCACCATAGACTTCGCATCTCCCTGCTAGTGTCGGCTGTTATCAGTCCAGCCTTTTCACTTTGGTGTCCCATGAAAACGATCATCAACATTGCTACCATTGCTCTGTCTCTTCAACTATAGGCATTGCCATGGCCAATGGTTCATAATAGTTTCCAATCAACTGTCTGCTGTCCATCTCTGGATGGGAAAAAATGATCTCTACCTTAATGGGGAAAAAACAGAGGTCCTTATCGTTGGCTCAGTCACAGAGTTCTCAGGATGGTCCTCAGCCTTCTGGCCTGCCGAACTTGGCCCCCTGCCTTCCCCTTCTTTAGTGGTTAAAAACTTGAGTGTGAAGCTTGCTGCCTCATTGTCTATGCAGGCCCAGGTTAGCGCAGTATGCCAGTCTGTTCACCATAAACTCTGCATCCTGTGCAAAGGTCTACCTTACCTCGCTCGTCTGCTTCTGATTTTTTTAACATCTGGATCTGTGGACTATTGTAATTAGCTTTTTATTTTCTATCCTGCATCTCTTCTTCAGTGATTGCAAATTCTCCAAAATATCGTAGCCAGGCTGGCCACTGGTGCTGCTTGTTATGCCCCTGGATCCCTCATTCTGAACGCCTTGCACTGGTTACCCGTGGCTAAATGGATTAAGTTTCAGGCCCTTTGTATTGTCCATCAGGCCTTCTACAAAACAGGGCCTGAATATCTGCAAGTTAAATTTGATCAGTAAATTCACCCCGTACTTTGCGCTCCTCTGCTGCTTTGCGGATTCTCATGTGGGAGGTAATTTTGTTTCTGTGGCTGGGTCTCAGTTATGGATCTTATCCCGCTGTCTCTTCGTGAGATTGTTGACCATCTGTCCTTCCTGCGTGCCCTGAAGACTTTTGGGTTAACAGCTTGAGCTTCTGCTCGATGCCTCTTTGCTTGCTCCCTCTACAGTTTCTACCTCATTAGCACCATGATGCCCTAACTCGGGAATGTTGTGCTTAAGAAATGTAGTTAACATAACAATAACATAACATAACTCACTGATAGATGTTCTGTGGCTGCTCTCAGTTTGTGATCTTGAATGATGTGTCATTTGAGTTGAGGGTGGGGGCTGCCAAGACTGCTGCAAATGTTTTCAGAGCATGTACATCTTAGATAGTCAGTGAAAAGACTTGACTTAAGGGTAGTTAAGTTGAATACGTTCAGTGCAACAAAACGCTCTACATTCAGTGAAAAGAACTTTAGTTGAGGTGATGTTTAGGTGCCGATTTATTGCATCAAACTCTCAGAAATTCGGCAGGTATTGGAATCCACAACATGCTAACTATGAAGCCCCAACTGCACAGTCCCTAAAAACACTGATGGCATTATAATTACATCACTGATGAAAGCACATATGACATCACTTAGGGACCGGTCTAAGTCCAGGTTGTGCCCCATGTGTGATGCATCCTCGGCTCCTCCACTTTGCCTCTAGCAAAACAAACTAGAAATCTTGGAAGACACTTGTAAAGCTACTAGAAAAATATGTGTCACTTCTGCACAAACTCATATATTCTCACAAACTATACACACTGATAGATGAATGGCTCATACCCATGGGGCCATGAATGGGGCATCTTCCATTTCAACATGTTTGCATGTGTGTGCCATTGTAACAGGGTCCATCCATATGCAAATCAGCCTTGGCACTGCAACCAAAATGATCAGATCACCATGAACAGCGAGGCCAAGCCAACTTTAATTTGAAGCGCAAGCAATCACAGACATACTTAGGCCATTTTAGACCTCATCAGTGCAGTGAAACTTGGTTCCCAGGTCAAAGCAATCAAGGGGTCTATTTATGGACAAACACATGCACTGCAACTCTCCCTTGTAGAGCCAAACTATAGATACCAAAATACAAAAAACTGATTTATAGAAATCTGTTGAAATAAATATAACCAATGGATATATCACATGCTGCTAGGATTGCATTTTTTTAAAATGTGATTTTGTCACTACAGATAGGGTACATCCATGCACAAATCGATCTTGATCCTTCTTCACACAGTAGAAGCTGTCAGGCCCTGAAGTGCCCATGTCCTGTTTATAACTTGGATGTGACTTAGTATTTTGTGATGCATTGCCTTTTTTGGGGGTGGTTCCAATAATGATTTGCATACGTTTTTCCTTCTTTGATAGCACAGGATGCTGAAAACTATTAAATAAAAGGCCTATGTGGTGAACCAGAAGTAAGACTTGGACCAGAGGACATGGTTCAACACTGAAAATGGATTTAAATTAAAGGAAATGCTTCACTATCCATATTGCAAAGGTGCTTGTCCTCAGTTCTAACCTGTACAACTAAGTGGCCCTACCACTAGATGAAAAAAGGAAGCACAAATTGAGAGAAAGTGTTTTCACGCTGGAGGTCATCAATGCCTACCAGTTCAACCCCTCTCCTGCAGCCAATCTTCATAATCAAATGTTTGTCCCAGGACACTGGCCTGGGTCACCACAACGGTTTTTCAAAGAAGAAATCAAAGAGTTCAAAACCCAAGTATGTCTCAATTCCTCTGATACAAAGTCACTTTGTCATGAAGGGTTTTCAACTGTTCAAAATAAAGGATCACTCAATTCAAAAACGGTTTCAATGCTTGGCCCCAATGGGGTACTCTACCTAGTCCCCTCCATGCTGTATCGAAAGGCCCAGCTATCTCCCTGAGCCTTCACACTGATGTGTAACATCGGCAATACACTTTTAATTGTATTGCTCTCTTGACCTTCAGTATTGGTATCAGTCCCCATATCCTTCCGGGCACCTTGGCCCTTGTGTAGACTATTCACAGGTTCTCCAACCCCTGGGATTCTCTTATCTGTTTGTGTCCCTTCCTCCTTATGGGAATTTTCAATATTCTTCTCTGGCTTTCAGTATTGGTATCAGTTCTTGTGTCGTCAGGACACTTTGGTCCTTGCATAGGCTATTTAGGGGTTATCAACCCCTGGGTTTCTTGTGTTACATCGGACTCTTCGGTTCCTGGTCAGTTTCTTCACAGGCTCACTGGCCAGTAAAGGATTCAGGGATCATGCTTTCCTGCAGCATTCAACTGCCCGCCTCCCTTCTCCCTGTGTGGCCCAGATATTTGCTCTTCCTCTGCACTTTGGCCAGGTAGGGTCAGCGATTCTACTATTGGCAGCGTTCATCTGTGCCTGCCGCGTTTTTGCCTCCTGACGCAGCAGCATTCTCATGGTCTCATTTCAGGGAGTGTGGAGAGTATGCTTGTTGTTGAAGGATGCCTTTTTCCATCAGCTCCCCAGACCAGGAGTCTTTCCATTATTTCTATTGCTGGAAGTCTGGGCCAGCCCTCCAGATCTCTGCTCCGGCGTGGAGCACGCAGAGTGTGGTTAGTGTGTTTGGTGTTGAAGGAGGGCTTTTTTTGATCAGCTCTCCGGCCCGGGAGTCCTTCCATTATCTCTATTGCCGGAGGCCCGGCCCAGGCCTCCTAATCTTCCCTCCAGTGCAATGCGCACAGAGTGTAGAGAGTGTGTTTGATGTTTGGTGCTTTGGGTGCTGTGGCCTGAGGCTGCCGTCAACCTCAGCCCATGGATCTGGCTTCATTCCGCTGTGCCCGACCCCGCTGCTACCATTGTACCAGACCGCCTGCTAATGCTACGAATCCTACATCAGCTCTTTACAAGTAAGGCCTTTACTTTTGCTCTGAACTTGACCGTACCTGTTCTAACTGAGAGGAGGGGCACCCCTTAACACTCCTCAGAGACTTGGCTGCACCATCCTTATACCGCTCAAGGCCTTAGTTTCCAGTAGAGGAGGATCACACTCCCTGAAAATAAGGCTTTCACCATCTTTGCACCCCCTGCACCCTTTCTTCCAGGGTTGCAAGGCTGTGCCATCTTTTTCATTGCCCACAGACTGTAACCAGAGGAGAAGTGGTCCCGTTCCTCTGTTAGTAAGGCTTTTCCATCTGTGCATGCCCACAGCCTTTACTAGCCATAGAGCCAAGATCAGCACCATCTTCTTACCGCCCATGGCTTGGGCTTTCCAGGAGAGGATGGTCTTGGCACTTCCCCACACCCCTGTGAATAAGGATGTACCATCTTTGACCACCCAAAGCCTGCCACCTGGGGAGGAGGGCCCGCCCGTCGATGGTAATGCTGTTTCATCCATGCACCAATGTGGTATCGGCTTCTGTTTTCGTCCACCGCACCATCATTGTTTGCCTCTGCAGCTGCGCTTCTCCTTTGGTCTTGTGTGGGCACCCCAATCTCATCTGCCGACACCGCAAGCTTGGGCTCTGCATTGCTGCCGCACCTTTACCCACAACACGGAGGCAGCTTTTTAACAACTGCCTCACCAGCTAAGCCATTTCCAGCTCGGGGCCCTTCTCCTGGGCCTTGTACGGTCTTCACAACACCACTGCCTGCACCCGCGTGCTTGGGGCTTGCATTGCTGCAACCTCCTTTCCTCGCAATGCAGTGTCAGCTTCTTCCTCTCACTGCTGCTCCAGCCTTGTGTTTTGCAGCTTGGCACACTTCATCTTGGCCTTGCTGGGCCTTGTAGCATCCACACGCTGAGCCTTTTTGCCGTCTGCTGGCATTGTGCACACATCTCATGGAGACCCTTCCTTACCTACTGCTGTTCCAGTTTTGTGCTTAAAGCTACCAGTGCATCACCAGCCTCTTTAGCCCCAGTACATTGTGCATATTGCAATATGTTGCTTGACTCTGTTTGACTTTAATACAATGGTGTCTTTGGACCCTATCGTGCCCACTATCTGCGCCACATTCTCCTGGCTTCCTTGTTGATTTGCATTACTCCCCTGGTCTCCCTGTATTTTATCTTTTTGGGGCGTACTGTGTGGCTGGCTGTACTCCTTGCTTCTCCATGCATATGCCTCCTATGTGGTGTATTTGGTCACTTTCAAATCATTGTGGCTGGTCTCATATGCCATAGCCGCACTGTGGCCTTCACCGGAGAGGATACCTACCCAACCACTGGCAGTCACTTTCTCCTATGGTCACAATCTGCTGAACCTGTACTCCTGCTAAGTATGGACGGAGTGTTGATCGTCCGGGTGAACCTGAAAAGTATGAAAAAGTCATCTCTCTGCTTCTCTCTTACGTCATCTGTCTATTACTAGGCCGCCTGGTGAGTTGGTCATGCTCTGCAGCTACCCACTCCCCGCCTCTCCTTCCTTTCTCTTGTCACTCTCCACTTACCCATGGCTCTCTCCATCTCTCCTATTTACTCCAACTGCTACTCTATCTCCTATCGCTCCACCCTCTCAAAGCATGGAAGGAAAAAGTTCAAAAAAGAATATCTGGTCTCCAACCCAGGCCTGCCCATTGCTCACACTTATGTCAACACTTGTTCCAGGCAGACTGTCACTGATATCCTCTTTGTAGTCCCCTCCCCTGACCTATGGCCTCTACATATGGTCTCTGTCCTCTCTCCTTTCTCCTCTACTCCCATTAATGGAGGCACCAAGTGGGAAGTACTCTTGGCAGGCTTCTCATCCTCTAGGTGCATCATTAATGTTTATCACAATGGCACTGTCATGGCCCAGAGCTTCTTGACAGGAGTCTACCGTCTCTGATCCACTGCCTCCCTTCTCTCACTACTCCTCCTGCTGCCACCCCGTCATCTCCATCTACACCTTTGAGGCTTGTACCGCGTCCCTGCATCCCCCCCTCAAATGTCTGTCAAAGGTGGCAACCAGGTCCACCCTGCAACCCTCAACTCTCTCTCTCTGCTGTCAGACATGCTTCTGATATCTGTCTCCTCCTTGGAGATTTTGACCTCGATTTTCTCTCCCTCACTGAGACATGGTTCAATGCTAGCTCTGTCACTGCTTTTGACATTCTGCTTTCTCAGTCCTACTCCTCCTTTGAGTGCCTTGTCTGCAGGCTCAGTGTATTGCCAACACTCTCATTTACTCTTGCCACTGTCTACAGGACCCCTGGTCCAGTCACCCCGTTCCTCTCTGAGCGGTCTGATCTCAACTCTTCCATTTTTGCCTCTAGTTCCAAACTTCTCCTTCTTTGTGATTTCAACATTCACCTAGACTCTTCCGAGTTTGCCACAAGTCACTTTCACAGCCTCTGCGATGCTCTTTCCCTCACCATCCATCCCTCCGGCCTGACTCATACTGCCTGACGTACTCTGGATGCTCTCATCTCCACTGACATTTCTTTTTCCAACTTTCTCACTACTCCTCTCTCCTGGTCTGACCACTTCCTCCTGTCTTCTCATCTTGATGTCTCTGCCATCACTGCCTGTCTCCTCCATCATTCGGCTGATGAAGCGAGTATCAGTCGCTGACTTTGCTACCACCTTTTCATCCCTCCCTCTTCTCCCTTGGACACCCACACTGACTCTGTCTTTGCTAATCTTCACCTCTCTCTCACTAACACCCTTGATATACTTGCCCCTGCCATGAAGATCCGAAAGAAGTCTGCTCCAAGCTTAACACTTGGTATGACTCTGACCTAGCCTCCCTGACATGCAAATACAGAGTGGATGAGCGGAAGTGGCGGGCATCAGATGCATCCTCCAAAGGCAATACAGATTTTCCATTCACTCTAAGAGAGGGCTCACATCACATCATAGGGGCCTCTAACAATTCTAGTGAGCTGTTAAAAATCATCAAGGAAGTCTCCAATCCATCTGCAGTCTCTACTTCAGCCCTTCCTTCTCTGTCCCTCTATACCTCTCTGGCCTCCCCCTTCCTCTCCAAAACCCAGGACATTCTGTCCTAACTTTCCTCTACCCTCCACACCCCCAGATACCATGTCTGCCTTAGCTCCCCTCCCCCATTCCCTACCACTCCCCTCTTTCTCTCCCATAGCACAAGATGAGGTCGCTAAATTAATCCTCTCTATGAAAATCTCCTCCAAACAGGTACTCTCCTGCTCCTCTAGAACTATCAAGCACAATATTGCCTCCCATGCAGCTTCACTGGCTGATTTCTGTAACCACTCCTTTGCCACTGGATCCTTCCCTCAACCCCTCTATTACTGCCTTGTAGACCCATTCCTTAAAAAGCCCTATTCTGACCCCTCCTGCCCTGCTAACTATCACCCTATCTCCATTACCTGTTTCCTTGGCAAACTCCTCAAGAAGCTTGCCGTCTCCCATCTGACTCCAAATTCTGATTCTGTTGACCTGTCTTCATGACCATCAGTCTGGCTTCAGAGTTGCCAGAGGCATGGAAACTTCTCTACTGAACAACTGTGACAACTTTCTTTCTAACCTTGACTCTAAATATTCCCTCTGATCTTATCCTTCTGGATCTTTCCTCCGCCTTTAACACAGTCAATCATGCCACCCTGATAAATCGGCTCTGTGACACCCTTGACATCATGGGTCTGGCTCTGGACTGGTTGACCTCCTTCCTCTCCAACAGATCCTCCCAGGTTCAACTGAGCCCTTCTCACAAGGTCCACCTACGGCATCCTTGAAGGATCTATCCTCTAGCTACCTTGCCCCTCGGCCCATCTGATCTCTTCTTTCTCTCCTCAGTATTATGCAGACGACACGCATTTCTGCTTCTAGCTTCCTTCTCCTTCCTCCTCCTCATTGCTCATCCCCGACTGTCTGAATGCCGCTGTTCAGTCCTGGTGTGCTGCCAGTGATCTCTGCCTTAATGCCAGTAAGACTGAGATCCTTTCTATTGGGAACCCTGCTCCCACCTTCCCTGCCCTTCCCTCTGGTTGTGCTCTATAGGCCCCCTCCCCTCACCCACATGTGAGGCAAAATACCTTGGCGTCATCTTTGATTCCTTTCTCTCCTTCTCTGCTCACATCAAAGAGATTGCCAAGAAGTCCCACTATCAGCTACACCACCTTAGAAGTATTCTCCCTTTCCTTAACTTCCCCCAGAAACTCAATGTCTCCAGAGCTCTGACCCTTTCTAGGCTTGACTACTGTAACAGCCTATTCCTTAATCTTCCTTCATCCTCCCTTCCTCCACTTCAACCAATCCAGAACAGAACTGCAAGACTTATCATTGGCCTCAAGCCCAGAGACAACATCTCTCCACCCCTAATTTCATTCCACTGGCACCTGGTTTCTGCTGGAATCAAATTCAAGACCCTCTCCATCATCAACAAGGCATTATGGGGGCACTATATCCTTTTCTGTATCTCCCAAAATACCTCCCTTCTAGAGCCCTTCGGTCTGCAAGCTCCAACTCTCTGTAAGTCTGTTGCTTCTCCAAGAGTGGGGGAAAGATGCCTCTCTTGGCCACCAATCTGATTCCGGGCCTAGGCCCTGCCAGTTGCACGCATGTGCTGCCTTCCTAGCAACCCCTGCACCTGGGGACTGTTTTATTTTCTGTATCCCTACAGTCACCAAACCAGCATTTATGTCTGCACTCACCCTGCACTTGCCTCCAGCTGGCCGTTCTTTACTTATTTATGTTATTATCTTATTATCCCATGTACTGCACTATGTCTGCCCTCACCCAGCACTTTCCACCAGCTGGCTGTTCTTTATTTATTTTATATTATTATCTTATTATCCCATGTACTGCACTTACCCTCCCCACTGCACTTTTTTTTCCCCCTTCCCCTGCACTTGCGCGATCTGAATGACACCTGGCCTAGTAAGATTGTTGTCTGCCTTCCCTCTGTTCCCCCCCTTGCCTCATCACACCTTGAAACACCTGTGTATAGGCGCGTTATAAATGTCATATCATATCATATCATATCATCATATCATATCCTCTGCAGGAGTATCCCTCTGGAATGGTCTTCCTGCCCCTCTCAGGCTTGAGCCGGATCTCTGTACGTTCTGGAAGTTCCTCAAGATGTTCCTTTTCTCCTCCTCCTTCTCTCTCCCCCTTCCCTGCTGACGCCCTCCTCTTCCTTCTCTATGACTGGTCACTTGGTTTCCTCTGAGTATTACGGGATTCCAGACCCTCTTCTGCCAGTCCCCCCCTTCCTCTGCTTACCGGCTATCCATGGCATTTGCCCTCTTGTCCCCAACCTCCTCCTTCAGATCTACCTCCCCCTTCCCTGTTCATACCTGCTTCAATGGCACTTGCCCTTTGGTCTCCTGTTACAACTGCACGTCCCCCTCACAATTCCCTTCCCTCCATAGCACTTCATTAGTTCCCGACCTGCATTTCACCCCTCCCCTTTTTCCACTGCACTTCTTGTTCTGTACTTGCATAATCCGAATGTCACAAGGCCTAGTACAAACGTTATTATGTCATCAACTCTTGTTCCCCCCTTTTATTTTGTCTTGTGGCACCTTGAAACACCACTTAAGCAATTAGCCCCGAGCAGGAGGGGCATTACCACTTTAGGTAATGCCCCGGGGCCCATAGTTACAGGCCAGAGTGAAGCAAGGGCTTTAAGAAAAAAGGCCCCCGTGCATTACCTGAAATGGTAATGAACCCCTGCAAGGAAATTATTGCTATTGAACCTACAGACCTGGGTCCTTTAAGACGAGGTAGCAATACTTAGAGATGGATGGGGATGCCAAACTTACTCATACATCAATAAGAAAACTGACTCAGGAAGTTGGCAAAACTTAGCATTGTTTTATTTGCAATTATCTAAAACAGGGAGTTATAACAGACATCAACGGATGTCGCAATGCGCATTCTCAGTGAATTTCCTAGAGAACACAACTTTTATAGTCAAAACTCGTCATCATTGATGTCACAATACCTGGCAAACTACAAAAACCTACTTGGGGATGTGATAGGCTTACAGGGAACATCTAGGTATATGTTCCATACTGACGGGGGTTGTGATTGGGTCTCTAACATCAGGTGGACAACTAAGCCCTCCTCTAGTGCAAGTCATCTTCATCATCACAAAATACACAATGCTTCATTGGTTACAAAAACTGTAGGGCTCTCTGTTACATGGCCCTCTATAATTGGTTGGCACGCTTGTAACCCTCTGGAATACTGCACAGGCTAGCAGCATGCAGGCTGGTACTCCAGGTGCCTGTGGGCTCGTCTTGACCATAGTCTCCCACCTAATTGGCCTGACATCTGTCATCACTCTTGCGGTCTGCTATTCAATTAAGGATTTGAACTTGGCCTTGCAGAAGCTCTCTGTAACTGAGAATAAAAGGGAGTGTGGCATGGTTTTATCTTCTGGTTTTGGTGTAGCTCGACCCAAAATCTATTTCAATCTGACCATGTGAGTGGAGACCACGTTTTCCAGCTCTTTACTGCATATAATATTATAAAATGATGAACTCTTGACGCCTTCAGTGTTTTTTCATTCAACCTCAATCAGAAGTTTGTTTGTTTCTCACGTTCAAGTAGCTACTTGACAGACAACGAGGCTCACATGGCCTTGACTCTCTGTGCTGGGTCAGCCAGCCTTTCTTGGATTCTCCATCGCCATTAGCCATTTTCCAACTGCGCCACACTGAAACTCTTTCCATTCATGGGGTTCAAGCTTTGCTAAAAGTGCATTGTGAAACAGCCAGGTTCTATACATTCCTGCGTATATACATTGGCGCATCGATGCAATCTATTCACTACTTGGCAAGCCTCAAGATTACTTTGCCTACTTGCATTACAGCATCTGTACAATTGTAAAATGACTTTGCATTTTCTTCAGCATTTTTTTGCATGAGCATCTTCATTTTGAACCTGAAATGCTGCTCATCTTTGACACCTCCTCTTCAAATCTTACAGAATGGTTATGGTCTTTCTTCATTTGTATTTCTTCAGGGTGAGTCAGTTCTGCTCCACATGACATCACCAGTCTTCTTTCTTGCCCCATTTTCACACTTTTTCTAGGACCCTGTCCAGAAGACCATCATATCTTCGTGAATGCATATAGGGTTTTCTCAGTGGATACCTTGTTTCAAGAATTCTTTGCAGTACAGGCATCCTTACTGGTACTGCACATGTCGTAATTTCCAGTTCCCGATCATATAGGCAACATGGGGGCAGAGCTTCTGGTATGGGTTTTTGACTCTTCCTGTACACTCTTGTTACCCCGGCCCATAAGAGCGGGGTACTAAAAGCATTTTTTTCTGTTCCAAAATGCTCTGGCATTTCGGAACAGAAAAAAAGTTAAATAAATGGGTGACAGAGAAGAGAAAACTAAGTCTGTTTTCTCTTTCCGGCAGCCTTTTAAAATAACTGAAAAAAGTAAACAAACAAAATGGCCAAAATGGAAAGGATTGAATTGACTACGTGTAGTTCCTTCTCCCTTTCCATGATGAATTGTCGCAGATGGGAGCAGACACGCTGGGGACAGAAGTGTTCGCAGCACGTCCACTCCCGAAATGGACAGTGAAGAAGGTAAGTGGGTGGGGGAGGGCGAGCAGGGATTTCTGTGGATGGGGGGGTTGGAGGAGGCGAACGACTTAACTAATTTCCGGGTGAGGGGAGATGGTGGCCGCCAGCCCTGAGGAGGCTCAGGGCGGTGGGATTATCATCTAGTAATGGCCGCGTTCTGAGCCTCCCCATTGGCTGGGAGGACGCCACCCCCACCACCCCCCTCACTGGGTACTTATTGTTGTACATGCGCCTTGCAAATGACCAATAAGTACATACAAATAAATCTCTCTTCCCTTCTGTGCTTCTCGGTTCGGGGGCAGAAGAGCTTTGCTCCTAGAGCCAGCTACTGTATTCAGTGCTGTTTCGCAGTCTCCTGGCCCACCACATCCTCTCTGTGGTCCAGCCTTCAGATTGTGCTAGCTCTGTGCTCTGGTGACAGCATCCACTCTTGGCATCTCTTCCCCTGCCGTTCGGTTAGCATCAGGGAATCTTCTACTTCAGATGAGGACTTTGGTGTTTGTATAGGACTGTTACAAAAGCAGTGGTGTCAGAAAGCCAGAAAGGCCTTACCATTGTTACAACTTCAGTGGCCCCCATATAGGCAGAGAGAACAGATTTCACAGGGGTCCCTCTTATACCCAGGGAGTCCTCGTCCCCAAAGGGAGATTTTCTCCCAGTGAGGTCGCGCTTGCCCAAAACCATAGGCAGGGAATTGTGGAGTGAGCTCACCCCCTACCCTCAATGGTGGTGGCTTCCTCTTGGGGAGAAGGAACACATTTCCCAGATTTGTCACACTGTCTAGAGCAACTACCATTGGTTATGATTAATTACAGAGGTATCCACCTATCACTATTGCAAACCTTAGGCCACCCTCATAGAACACCTTGCATGCCCTCATATTGTCCCTGGCATTCCTTATTTAAACTTCAATGCTCTCTCATTTAGCGCGTAGACGACCCTCATTTAACCTTTAGTGCAATGCACCTTCACATAGCTTATGCCCAAACTTTACTTGATACACCCTCGCATAGCCACAAGAAGACTCTGTGATCACTCGGAAATCTTCAGTCTGGGAGCTATATAAAGAGCAGTGATTTCTGCCACCACAAGTGTCACTGGTCTACCCAGAACCAACTTTTCCTGCGCAGGGCCTGCTTGGCTGACACACAACTAAGGTTACCTACGAGTTTGTAACCCAAGTCTATACAGCTGCCAGCCTGCCACTCCTTGTGGCTGTCCTTACTTCCTTTATTTTATTACATTTTCAACAGGTCTGTCATGGCATAGTTGAAGAAATACATGTGAAGTGCAGGGGTGGACTGAGTGTTTTTGAAGAAAATGGTGAAGTGAGACTGAGGCATCGTAATTCTACAATATTCTGAACAACCTACAAACATAAATTCCTCATGCCACCGTCGTTTCTGGGGCCGGCATCTGCTGATGATAAGTAAACACATTTACCTGACACATACTGTTATATTAAATCTAAATGCTTTTGTCAAAAATAAGGGCCAGTTTTAGTTGCGCTTTAAATGCCCGAGGAAAGGACATTGGTGGCTTTGAACACCCACTTCCAAAATGGTAAGAATACTCAATAAAGTATCTGCAACATATTGCGTTTTACCTTTGTAATACACATTGAGGTTCACTATGTGCCATGAGGAAAGCATCCATGGGCCTCAAGCGCTGAAGTGTGAGGGATTAGTATGGAACAGTGAGCATAGTGAGAGGGGTCTGTTGTGCAGGACTTGTGGTGGTGGGGTTCCAATTTATTGGTGTTTCCTGGCTTTTCCAGAGCTGGCACCGTTTCTGGAAATATCTGAGCTAAGAGCACTACCTGCAGCTGGAATCAAAAGGATAATGGGGGCAAGAGGGGCTTGTTCTATACATCCTAGCCATGTCTCTTGCCAAGGGGTAGGGGGGCTGCGGCTCTCCCTTTCTCAGCCCAGTGCAGGAACCTGTGTGCAGATAAGATGGCACTAAGAACGACTGCATCTGGTGTCTCCCCTTGCCCAATAGTGTTTGAACATAGTGCAAGAAGAGGGACACCCGACACCAGAGTGGGAGACGACAAGTTCAGAATATAGGACCGAGGAGTAATATCAGGGAGTTGAGAGCATCATCCGACTAAGGAGAGAGTGAGACACCCTAGTCCCAGTACTCCATTACTAATTTTTATTTGAATTTTTTTATTTTATTTGTCTATGGTTTGTAATCCATTCTTATTTAGTGAACCGAGTGGTAATTCTGACAATTTTTTTAGGAACAGTAGAGGATTTACCTCCAGCTTTCAGCTTGTTGGCAAGTCTGCAACAAATCCCCAATCAAGTGGTGTGGACTCCAAACATGGGGATTTACACCACCTACTTCCACTTTTACCACTTTTAATTCCATGGTAAAGCCAAGTGGCGGTAACTTCTGGAGTGGCTGGGTTTCTTGTTCAGGCCCCTTAAAAAAAAGAAGAAAATTAAGAACAGGAGTGCTTGCAGTCTAACACTTTCAGCACTGACCCTAAATAAGAAAGAATAGGAATATCAAATAATGTGTCTTTCTGGAATTCTATACAATAATTGCTAGACTCATTAAAGGTTTATTTTAGTCACTGATTTAGTCTGTTCTTAAACGCCTCAACTCAGCCTTTCATCCTTCTGAGGTCGATAAATGAGTACCAACACAGGTTGGGTGATAATGGGTGTATATTCTTTGTATATAAAGCGCTTAAGCCTAAGTGCAATATAAAAACACATCATTATCATTTGGTCATGGACGTCTGCTTGCACTCACAATGATTTGGGCCTATACACACTGATCTTAATGATACATATGGCGATCCATATTTTTCGTAGTGTACAATGCCATGTGATGCCACTTCCTGTTTTGTCAACGGGTGAAAGGTCGTGTTCCATCGCTTCCTACGATATCACTTTGGGGTGGGGTCAAATGACATCACTTCCTGTGATGTCATCAGGGGGGCAAGGCTCGTGTGATGTCACGAACGCTACCCCTGGCATTTTGGTGAAATGACGTCCCTGGATGGGAGTAGTGCAATTGATTACTGATGCTGAATTGTGACGAGCAAAAGCGAAGTGGTGAAATAGAGATGTTGGATGAGGATGAGAGAAGTGGGGCAGGGGGGAATATGACAAGGAATAGTGAGGTGGGGTTAGTTTGGTACTGTTATGAGGATGAGTTGAAAGGTTTTTTCAGGCGTTATCTCCCACCACCTGTAATTCTGCCTTTTATTTCTTCTTATAACATAACTGGTGTCATATTCTTTGTTACCGATGTGTGTGCTACAGTTCAATATGTTTACTTCAGCAACGCAATATTTCATCTTTCCATTATTCACTCAATAAGAATGTATTACCAATGGATTACTGGGATGAGGGAGAGGGAGGTGGGCTAATGCAATGGACTACTAATGGGGCTCTGGGATGAAGAAAGGGGTGGTGGGTGTAATGCAATGTATTACTAATGGGGCATTGTGATGAGCAAAAGTGAAGTGGGTAACACAGAAGTGAGATGAGGAAGATAGAGGTAGGGTAATGGGGTGCTGGAATTAGGAACGGTGAAATGGAGCAGTGGGGGACTTTGACAAGGAAGAGTGAGGTGTGGGTAGTGAGGGAGGTGTGGACGAAGAGTGAGGGGGTTAGTGGGGACTGTGACCAGGAAGAATGTGGTGGCAGTGGTGGGGAACTGTGAAGATAAAGAGTAAGGTGGTGGAATGTAATGAGGAAAGGGGAGGAGGGGCAATTGGGGGGCTGTGATGAGGAAGAGTGAGTTAGGGATCATGGGGGACTGTTATGAGGAAGACTGAGGTGGCAATAGTGGGGGACTGTGATAAGGAATAGTTAGCTGGGGCTAGTGGGGGACTGTGATGAGGATGTGTGAGGGGGATTAGGAGGGACTGTGACCAGGAAGAATGTGGTGGCAGTGGTGGGGGATTGTGATGAGGAAGAGTGAGGTGGTGGTGGTGGACCATGATGTGGAAGAATGGGGTGGGAATAGCGGGGCACTGTGATGAGGAATCGTTAGGTGAGATTAGTGGGGGACTTTGATGAGAAGAGTGAGGTGGGCGGTAGAAGGAGACTGTGAAGATAACGAGTGAGGTGGTGGAATGTAACAAGGAAAGGGGAGGAGGAGCAATTGGGGGGCTGTGACGAGCAAGAGTGAGGTAGGGATCATGGAGGACTGTTATGAGGAAGAGTGAGGTGGGTAGTGGGGGTCTGATGAGAAAGAATGAGGTGTGGCTAACAGCAGACTGTGATGATAAAAAGTGAGGTGGGGTAGAGTGGGACTGTGACAAGAAAGAGGGAGATGGAGTAGCAGAGGAATGTAACTAGGAAGAGTGAGGTGTGGGTATTGGGGTATGTGATGAGGAAGAATGAGGTGAGGTTAGTGGGGGAATGTGACAAGGAATAGTGAGGTGGGGTCGTTTGATACTGTTGGAAAGCTTTTGTCATGCTATATCTCCCATCACCTGTAATTCTGCTTTTTATTTCTTCTGATAACATAACTGATGTCATATTATTTGTTGTCAATATGTGTTCTTCAGCTTTGCAACATGGTTTTAGCATGTTTTTTAAAATCTTTTTATGATTCACTAGATAAGAATGGGTTACTAATGGTGTACTGGGATAAGGGAGAGGGGAGTGGGCTAATGCAATTGACTACACATGGGCTCTGGGATGAGGAAAAGTAAAGTGGGGTAATAGAGAAGTGAGCTGAGGAAAAGCACAGTATGATAATGGGGTCCTGGGATTAGGAAGGCTGAGGTGGGGCGGTGGGGTACTTAGACAGGGAAGAGTAAGATGGGGTTAATGGGGGAATGTGACAAGGAATATTGAGGTTGGGATAGTGTGGTAAGGTGGCGAGGAAGAGTGAGGTGGGGTAGTGAGGGATTGTGATGAGGAAGAGTGAGGTGAGCCTAGTGGGGGACTGTGATGGTAAAGGGTGAGGTGGACGGTAGCAGGAGACTGTGAAGAGGAAGAGTGAGGTGGTTTTAGTGAGTGCCTCTGACAAGGAAGAGTGAGGTGGTGGTAGTGGGGGAACATAATGGGTAAGGGGGATATGGGCGCCCTGGTATGATGCTGGAAATGCATTGGAGGGGGAGAGCCTCGATGTCCTTGTCTTGTACTCCCTGATCATGTGTGTTCTATGTTTTCTTCTGCGCAGGAGTCCAGTGGGACTCCTGGCAGTGTAGCTCTTCCTCTTTTTGGTTGAGGTGAACAGACCCTTGTGTCCCTTATGACACACAAGGGTGGTGGTACAACCCTCTACACCTAGTGTGTGTTTTTGGGCACCTGTGTGTTGCCCACAGAGCAGGGTATGGACTGGTGGCAGCTCCATGCTCAATGTGACAGGTGCTCTGAGTATCCTCCATTTTAGGATACCTAAGCCCTGCCATAGGAATCAGTGTATTCCTGATAGAAGGCAAGATGACCCCTGTGGCCTCTTGGTTTCTATTACCTATTACCTTGTTTTCCCAAAGTCTTGGGAAGCCCTAACTCTGTCCCTTCCCCTGACTGGGTGTTGGATGGGAGAACCATATATGGTATTGTGGGGAAGTCCAAGCCAGACTGGCCGGAGCCTTCTCAGTGACTGTATGTTGTGGGTATACCCTTGGGGTGGGACCTGTGTGAATAGAGTGTGTGGCCAATATGCACTGTATGTTATGGGTGTCTGGTTTCTGTATCTGTGGCACAATGAATGAGACAGCCCTGCCTGAAACTGACATTAATGCAGTGGGGTGTGCTGAATGGCTGGGTGCTTGCCCCAATCCACATTCCTTGTTATCAGTTATGGGTGTGAAGTGAATAGCATGAATGCCTGTGAGCATGATTGGCTGCCTTCCTGCATGAATTCCCTTCTGTGTGATTGGCTGACTGAGCCTGGCTCAGCCAGATTGAATGAGGGACAGATGTGTATATATGGGGACCTCTCATTTACCAATTGGTTCAGAAGCTGAAGTCAAAACTTGAAGCTCATCCTTTAAGCCAGGCTGGAAGGCTGGAAGAAGAAAACTGCTGCTGCATTCCTTTGACGAAATCTAAAAGCTGTTGAGTCTGTCGAAGACTGATCGAAGAGAGGGCCTCTCCTCGAGATATGAGGGAATATCGTGCAAAAGCTGATCTTCATCGAATCATCCTGGAAGCCAGTCCCGAAAGGCTGTTGACCAGAGCAGGGGTCCACCGAGAATTTTGAAGTAAAGTGCCGGGACATCGAGGCCATCGAAGTCCAATGCTGTCGACCAGGGTTTGAAGTATTTCCATAACCACTGGGAGCCAGTCAAAACATGTCGCCCAGAAGCAGGGATACCTTGACGCCATGCTACTCGATGATCGGAGCCACGAAAGCTCCACCTTTGCCTAAGAACATTTGACAGAGGGCTCCCTTGCTACCACCGTCGACCACTTTGTCTCGCCAGAGAAAATCAAGGTCGTCGGCTAGATTGGGTGATATCAAAAAATATTCCTTTTAGTAACATCAACGTAGATCAATGTATTTGGTCAGATCATATTTCTATGTTTCCAGACAGATTACAATTCTATAATTCATAATGATGAACAATTAGTTCCACCTGGTATGTCGACGAATGTACATAAAATCACACAAGATGCTTTCTGTGCTACGGTTATACCACTATTACCATCTTTGGAGAAGTCTATGCCACTCAAAGTCTTTGTAGCAAATATAAGATCTGCACTTGATGAAGCTTTTTAAATACTTGCTCCACTTAAATCTTCCATAAAAAAGGGAAAAATTGTACTACAAATCTCTTATTCTTTCTACTAAAGAATCGCACCTCTACTCTCGGATCTCTAAAGCTAAATCTAGCTCCAAGGAGATTTTTGTTATTCTTCAGGAATTAAAGGGCTGCACCACTACATCGTTGCCTCTGGCCCACAGTGTATGGTGTCAAAAAATCCATAATAGTTTTGTAAATAAAACCTTAACCCATAAAAATAATATTAGTGCTCGGGTTAAACTTATCTCTGACCATATGTCATCTACCACAGAAAATATGGATGCTGCTGGAGATTTCCCCGCATTTTCTTTTGAAACAGTCTCCATAGAAGAAGTTATTGATACTGTTTCAAAACTTAAACCTATCTCTTGCAAAGGAGATGTTTTCCCAGCCACCCTATTTAAAGAACACATCCTTACTCTTGCTCCATGGATCATTACTTTTGTTAATCAATCTTTCCAGGAGTCATATGTTCCTGAGAACATAAAGGAGGCCTGGGTTACACCCTTGCTCAAGAAGGAAAACTTAGATCCTGCTGAGGTGGGAAACTATCGTCCTATCACACATGTCCCCTTCATATTGAACATTTTGGACAAAATTGCATACTGTCAATATCAAACCTTCGTCAAGGAATACGATATATTAGCCACCCAACAGTCCGGTTTTCGACCGAACCCCGGGACTGAGACTGCTTGTTGGATTTAAAATCTCACATCACTGGTTTTATTGATGAAGGTAATACAGCTTTACTGATGTTATTAGATCTATCCGCCGCGTTCGATTTAGTCGATTTAGTCGATCACCAACTTTAGCAGATAGCACAATTGGTAAATGCTCGTCTGAAGCATCAGCTTGGTTCAAATCATTCTTGGGTCCACGAAATATGAAGGTAACTAAGGCCAATGCTCACTCTATGGCATCTCTATTACTATGTGGTGTCCCGCAGGGCTCATGTCTTTCGCCCTTACTTTTTAATATTTACTCACGTCTTCTCTGCGCCCTTCTGTCAGCCATGGGCATTTATTTCGCCAACTATGCGGACGATACGCAGATTGTTATTAAACGTACTGGTGAGTATTTAAAAGATTTGGAGCACATTAACTACATTTTTGCTGAAATTCAAAAATGGATGGCGTTAAACTCTCTGGCCCTTAACAATGCCAAAAATTAGGTGTTGATCCCAGGTACTCAGCATAGATTAAATAAACTGTATATAAAATATGACAACTTCTTGATTGGTCAACATGTTATTCCTGTATTAAAATATGTAAAAACTTTAGGGGTCTTTTTTGACCATCAATTGTCTTTAGCTCGACAGACTAATTATCTTAAATCTTCCTGTCACGATTATATTCAGCTTTTATGGCAGATACGTCCATACCTGTCTAAAGAAAACCTTGCTTTGATCACAGCTGCGATTATGAATTGCAAGTTGGATTACTGCAATAGTCTTCTGATCAGCACCTCGCAGGCCAATCTTAAGACTTTGCAGGTAATACAGAACAGTGCAGTGCAAGCTGTAATGGGAGTCAAGCGCAATATGCATGTCTCCGATGCTAGGCGCAATCTACATTGGTTGCCAGTCCAACAGCGGCTACAACATAAAGGCTTGACCATTGTGTATAAATGCCTGTATGGTAAAGCTCCACCATATCTTACCACCAGGTTAAAAAAGACATCAGTTATCGCTCTCTGCGCTCAATCAGCGACACTATCCTGGTTCAACCCTTGTTCATCTTAAAAAGATCTGGAAGAACAAGCTTTGATTTCTGGGCCCCGGCTTTATGGAATTCTATGCCTAAACACCTTGCTAACAGTGGTTCCTTGTATGTTTTTAAGAAACAACAAAAAATCTCCCTGTTCGACAAAGGTTAAGGTTTATTATTCTCCTTCCATAGTGCTGGTGCACTGAATCCTGTACCTCACTGTATGTACCCCTACATCAGTCTATTGTGAGTACTAGATGTACATGGTTCTTTCGTGTTTCATGTTTTTTTTTCTCCCCCCCCCCTTCTCTTGAACTTTTCCATGTGATTTGTGGTCTGTCTTTTCTTTCTCTTGTGTGCGCCCTGAGGCCTTTGGGTTAGTAGCGCAATACAAGAATTTAGATAGATAGATAGATAGATATCATGTTTGCCGGTATGACTTGGCCGCGTTGAATACTTTGCCTTTCTTTTACTGCTAATATTGACCTCATTCTGCTACCAGCTGTGTACGAAATTCTGATAATTTTCGAAAGGCTAAGACCTTGGTGTGGGTGTTCTTTTATTGATTGCAACTCCTGCACATATCTTAAGATCACAGCGGGACGTAAGCTATCACCCTGACCATAAATCACGCTTCCCAACTAAACATGTGGGTGTGTTCCATGATTTAAATCACACAAAAAAATAATAAGAAAATAAATAAAATAAATAAAACTTTCAATTCCATTGTAATTAATCTGAGGAACTCTCGTACTTTGTCTTATCATGGACCGAAGTCTGAGGAGTGGCAAGCGTCTAAAATAACCAACTTCAAAAATCTGTCCCGAAACTTTGGGCCTTATCATGAGTTGGGCTGTATTCCGGCTGTAATACAGCCTGACTGTAATAGCCCTAGCACTGATCGGTCCAGCGGTATTACGGCCAGATCGTGGGTTGGGTGTTAACAGTAAATCCCCATTACACATTGGATCTATTGGATTCAATGGGGCATTTTCAGCGCTAATTATGCGGGCTGATACAGACGGCAGTAATACAGCCAAAAACAGGGGATTTTCACCTCTAGAGAAAGTCTGGAGGTAAAACAGCCCATTTAGCGCCCAACTCGTGATAGCGCTAGCCCTTAAATGTGGCTGTAATACTGTTACCAACGCATTTAAGGGCTACAGCCCAACTCAGATGAGGCCAATACTGTAAAACCTATGTTCGAACTAGGTTTGCAAATGTCCGCTTGTTCAGGTTCACTGAAAGAGGCCCTTTAGCAATTGGTGCCGGGATTTAAGGAACTTTATCTACTCTGCACTACTGCTCCTCAGTTATACACATAGAAGCCCAGGTTCTCTTGTCTGCTTCACCAGAAAAGGACATGACTACTTACTCTCTGAAAGAAGTAAATGATCCCCAACATATAACTTCAGGTATTCCCCTCAATATATGTACGAACAACAGGTCCTTTACACACTATTCACAAGAATCCTTTCATGAGTCAATAGCAGATCACTCAATGCTTACCCCAGTAGTGATGGCTGAACTCGATAAGCAAGTTTGCCTCTCATTGGGTCCCTCAACTCCTGTTGCCAGAGCTTCGGCAGAACTGGAACAAGTTCATTTACATCCCTCTGAGAGCTTACATGTCCCTGGGCTTTCGGCATCGAGGTGTGTTCCGCCCTCGAGAGACTCTTAAAAATGCTAATGTTATGGCAAGCTCTCCATCATTCATTGATTTGAGGAATAAGTCTAACCATGAACACCTTTATGATTTTGATCCCCTGAATTGTACGAAGTTGGATTCTGCTCAAGCTGTGCCTCTTAACATTTCTCACGAACAACCTTCCTCCTTCCCTCCGGAAGATCCATTGCTTGAGCTGAATGACCACAATCTTCAAAACTTTCCCCTACTGACGCATACACTGAATCACTTAGACAAGGGACATGATATCACCTACTATGCTACCAGAGAAATGAAAGGATCAATTGCTGACATGCTAGCTAAATGAAATAAGATAGAAGGGTTTATCTTAGCTCAGGTGTCTTTCTCACTATTTCAAGCTACTCACATGTTGAATCCTCCCTCGTCTCAGCACATCGTCCCTGCTTCTCTGTCTAATGACGGCATGTCAATGAATCAGTCTACTCAAACCCTTGACTTAGTTGCTATAGCAAAGGGGCCAACTAGATCTTATGCAGAGGTGTTTAAAGGCCAATAATCCTATCAGCCCTCTCAGGAGGAGACACAACACATAGATTTAATAGAAGTAGAAAAGCTCCAACATGACAGAATCTTACAAATTGAACAACTTCTGATTAACGCAAATATAGTTCCAAAGGCTGCCTCTGTCGTGGCCCACAATCAAACCTCTATTGGTGCCCCAGACACTTCTTGTCAATAGATGCCAGATAGTCCATCTGCACTTACCGCAATCCTCGACCAACAACTCAAGGTTCATCAAGTTATTTCAGATAATGAAAATACCGACCATACCAAGTACTTTATGTCACGCAAAGCTAAAAGATTACAACTGTGGGATTTCTTAACCCAGTTACACTCTGCCCTGCGGCATCACTGTGTCCTGATGATGCCAGGATCATCAAAATGGATGCAAAACCTGTACGAGTGCCAAAACCTATAGAAATGGCACTCTACAAAGCACAAAAAGATGGCTCCCAAATCTACCATGCATGTTGTCAGTGGTGGAATGGAGACCGCACTTCTGAAACTGGTCATTGGGCTGCCCAACCAGTAAAAATGTAGCCTGCATGAAAAGCAGTGCTTGCTGAAATAAATCCGGAATCTTGTTCTTAAATCCCTTTTTCTTGGTTGCTGAAACTACAGAATGTCGGTCCAAAACACCATAAAAGATCCAATATCCTTGCTGGGTGTTACCCATCACTTCATTTAAGAAATCATTATGAACATACAATGTCATGAAAAGCGGAAATTGTCATCAAAATATCCACAACAAAAAAGGTGCCTTCCTGTGAAATCTGTCAAAATATGGGCGCAGTACCAGCGGCCGCCTGTATGACAGCTGTCAGTAGTTGCATCAGAAGTTTAAACTTGTGCGATTGAAATCAAATGTCTGGAAACTAAGTGACCTGTTATTAAGAGGAACCTAGGTTGTAACTATTTTATTTCTGTGGTTTAGAAGCTGGAATAAGAATTCTAGCTGCTTGTTTGAAAATTGCAAGTTTTGTTTTAAACCAAGAAAAATGTAATAAAATGAAATTGAATTTAAGATGAACTCAAAGCCACCAAACCAGTTCCCCAGCTTCACCCAACAGAAGGCATCTTCCTCCTGCTTCCCACCAAGGCCAGGAAATCACACCTTTGTGAGCATTAGATCAAGGGAGAAGCACTGGGGCTGCTCTGGGAAGGGGACAATGGACTGTCTCTGGCTGAAAGGATATGCAGATTATGAAGTGTCAAAAAGGGCCACTCCCAGAAGGAAGGGGGTGGATTGCTTCTGACCTGCCAGGAGGAAAAGGAGGTGGGGACAGACAACTTTTGTTGATTCACAATGGACAGTAAGTATATTTCTAAAAAGACTGATAATTGACTGTGGACAATTGTAAAAAAAAATGTGAAAACCCCGGACTTCTGAACCTAAATTTTTGCTGCACATTTTCAGAGGAGCCAGAACTCTGTGCTATATTCTGGGATGTAACTGTAGAAATTCTGGTTTTGCAGCAAATGTATTTATGTCAGAAGCATGAAACTTCACACGCTTTTGCCCATATACAATGCTCACAGGTGTACAAATTTTGGACAAATTAGATATTGTGTCCTGGACAAAAAGTGCAAAATTCTGTCAAATCCAGACCCAAGATCCTACAGAGATCTATGTATGTTATTTTTATAAAGATTGCACACATGTAAATATGTGTTATACCCAAAAGTAGATTTTATGTTCAAAAGGAAAGGGGAGGATGTTCTGCCTCATAAAACCACATCATTATGGTGACACCCTGTTTTCTCCTCCAATCAAGGGAGAAAGTAGATTCTAGCCTATAGCCAACCAAGGGGGCGCACTTAGGATAATTCAGCATACACACCCCTTTATCAAATGCATAAATAGAGACAGCTGAGTACTTAGAAAGATATGCAGAACCACCCACCATCTCGATCTTGGCGAAGCACCCTGAAGGAGAACTATCCATATTCCAGACTCCAGACTCCAGACTCCAGAAACTTTGCAAGCAGAAAGGCTCATTGCATAGCTGAACCACTTTCAGCCTGGACTTAACTTCCAGAACCTATCCCACAAACTTAAAGGGGAAACAAAAGAAGCAGCCAGGTTGTGCTGTACTACTTGCCTGCCAAATAATTATCTGCAGAACCAGGGCAGATTAAACCCAATCTTGTGCCATGCCGTGCTGTGCTGTGACCAGAGAGCCATTGCAGATCCACTGCAGTCCTGTCGTGTGGTGACCAGAAAGCCTTGCTGATTGCAGACCAGAGCACCTTGCTGTCCAGTCCGGTGTGCCCAGCAGAATCCTAGAATCCCTGACCTGAATCCCTGACGGTTCTGTTCAAACTTATATAGTGAGTATCCATAGATAGGACTGTGTCACTATCATATATACTGTCCATAGTAATCCCTATCTAAATCCATCTTATCTTATCTTTAGAAACCTGCATTGCTAGAAATCTTTTTGAATTGCCTGAAATTCCATCTTATCCTATATTCCTTCTGTACTAATATTGTTAAAATTATCTTTGCGCTGATATATTGCATCTGAAGAAGGGAAGCGTCTCGGCTGCATGTTGCCCTGATCAAGTGGCTGTCCTGTCGTGTAGCAATTTCTTATTCATAGTCCATCACTAGTGTAAAGAAATCCTGCTTGTCTTTTAAAAAAGTGCATCCTTGTTTTACAATTTGCCTCTATCTGAAAAAAACAACCTCCATGAAAACGTCCATAACTTCTTCAATTTCCATGCTATAAATGTAAGTGTCTGCTTGTAGCTAACATCCTAAGATTTCCAGAGAACCCAAAACCGCATCTCAAATCCTTATAGTTCTCCCGCGATCATGATTACCGCGCACTGAAAAGTGTGCTGCAAATTTTCGTTTTGGCAAAATCTATAATGTGTAAAACAGCTTTCAATTGCACCCGACCTCAAAATTAAGTTTTCACATTGCTTCTTGCTCTCATTGTTAGTGTTTGTCTACAACCAGATACAGCGGCTCCCATTAGAATTTAAACAATTTCAGTGATTTAAGCCATTTTTAGTGTTTTTACCCATTCCACTCAAAGCCAAATTTAAAACTATTTTGACAGTTTGCCAATCAGTTCTGTTTCTCTCTTGTGTTTGCTGGGGGAAAATTGGGATTGGTACATTTGCTTGAATTCTGCATTCCTGAAACCTGTTCTCTCTCCTCCTATCTCTTTATATTGCATATTGGGGGTTGAGGGGTGTGCAGGGGGAAATAGTAAACACACTGCTATTTGATTTGAATATACACCCAAAAGTATTATTTCTGTTGCATTGTTTTTGCTCATCATTACTCCTTGGGATTAAAGAGATGGCTTAGTGTGACATCACCCCGTTGGTGATCATTGTATTCCCATTAAAAATAGTGTGATTATATTGTGAATATATAAATAAATATTTTAACTTTGCAAACCAGCCTGATTCCTGGTTCAGTGTGACAGGGGGGGTTCCAAGAGTGGGGTGTGATATAAGTGGTACATCGTTCAGAATAAAATAACTTTTAGACACAAATAAATAAATAAGCATTTCAGTTGTGCATTACATGCTAGGCATTGACTTAGGTGAAGTGCCGGATTTGAAACCACTTACACAACTTAGAGCTAAAAAAATAAGAACAACTGTCACCCACTCAAAAAATAATAACACCCAAAATGACTCTGAAAAATAAAAGCAAAAACATACCTAACAGCAACTCGAAGGTGCACAACTCTCACGATAAAAACTTGTACACTACATCTTTGGACGGGCCAGCCCTGGACTTAAATCAGCTCGATGATGAGAGTAAAGCGCTCCTACAGGTAAAAGGAGTTGGTGTACCCAAACACGTGCCTCACCCTACTTTGAACATAACGCAATTAACCTATCCACAATTATCAGTACCTACCGGTGATCAGTCCCTTAAATCCTCTACCTCTGTAGCAGTCTTTAATCAGCAGCAATCCACTGATTCTCTAATTTCCATTCCAATAGCTCTTAAAAAGACTAATTTAATCAAGGTGTCCGCCATGCTTCCAGTCATGCAAATTCGACTACATTGCTTGGCTCAGAAAAGATTGTGGTGCAACACTCTGAATCCAACCTTGATAAACTGCCTGAAGTCCCTAATAATAGCGCAAAGAGCCAATCTTCCCAAGGATTAAACGATACTGGGACTTCTGTCCCAATCCAGAAGACGTTGTTAATATCCTCAACAAACACTGCTAGAAGCGCAAAAATGAAGGGTATGATTAATCGGTGTAAGTGTTGAATAAAGGGCTTTCTTTTCCTCCGAGTGCGGGAACTAACTTTGTTCACTTGCAGATTGATACGTTCAAATTTTTTAAAAAACTCAAACTTAAAAAAATCTTTGCAACTCAAGTTAAAACATTTGAGCCAAAACCTCAATTGGACCCAATCAATACTTTATCAATTTCAGATGTAAGTAACATTGAAATGTTGGTTTAATTAAATCAGGAGGATATTCCTGTTACTGTTTCCATTCACAAAGATTTAGGGATTAGTGTGAGGCAACTCAACATCAAGGAATTGAAACCCAATCAAAATTCACTCCACAGCTCATATCTGAAAATGTGATAGAAACTTTCCACAAAGCACTGATCAAAGATATTCATAATTACCTTGATAGAAATCATAAAATGCAAGGAAGCAGACAGAGGGGGCAATATCGTCATTCTTAACACACACGATTATATTTCCATGGGGAAACAACATCTGGCTACCCCTAATTGCTATCAGATCTTGAAATCTAATCCTGTGAAAAATTGAAAAGTGGTATGCCAAAGGTTTTCTAAAAGAAGATGAGAAAAGATTTCTTTACATTTGTGAACCTACGATGCCTACAATATATTTTCTTCTGAAAATACACAAGACATTTGAACAACTACCTGACATTAGACCAATTATGAGTGGCATCATTTGGCCTACCGAGGGCTTATCCAAGTACCTTAATGAAGCATTAAAACCATTTGTATTGACTACTGTATCCTATATCAGAGACAGTACTCATGTATTACAGTCTCTAAAAACCATTAAATGGGACCAGGCCTTCTGCTAGCCACTTTTGATGCCTCCTATTCACAATATGTTGATCAGTTGAAATGTTTTCTGAGATTTGCACTTAGTAAAAATGTCTTTATATTCGACAATGAATATTATGTACAACTAAGAGGGGTTGCAATGGGTGCTAAATGTTGCACCCTCCCTCGCCAACCTGTTTATGGCACAGTATGAAGAAACACACGTTCTGAATAACGCAATGTTTGGTAAGAATCTGATTATGTGGCAACACTTTATTGATGATATTCTAATAATTTGGAAGGGAACATCAGAATCTCTTCAAGTTTTTCTAGAGTATATTAATAAAAAATCCTTTGGTATAAAACTCACAGGGAGCTCGAGCCCTGTGGAAATTGACTTTCTAGATTTACATATTTTCATTGAGAACAATAATATTCAAACCAAAACCTATCGTAAACCTACTGAAGTTAACTCTGTGCTCCTTGCTCAGAGCAGCCATCAAAGGGCAACTATTGATAATATTCCAAGTGGGGAATTTCATAGAGCAAGAAGGAATTGTAATAAGGCTTCAGATTACTACAATGATGTTGCAACCCTCAGGCAAAGATTAATGAACAGAGTGTATAAATTACATGCCATCAACAAAGCGGCTTCGAAATTTGCTGATAAAAATCAGAATGACTTACTGGCTGATGAGAGGGCACCTAAAGAAAAAACATCATCGCAAATTCCTATTATCACCAAGTACTCAAAGGACTCTTCAATCCTATATAAACTAGTCAAAAGACACTGGCCTATCCTTTGATTAGATAAGGATCTAGCACCATTCCTATCAGACAAGCACAAATTCTCGTTCACCAAAGCGTCTTCCATCAAACAGAAAATATTTCCATCTTTTTTGGACACTACTGATACTGGTCCTTGTGGTAATTGGCTCAAAAGAGCGAATGTTTATTTTTAATAAATGTGGGAATTGTAATCAATGTCCTTATGCCTTTGATAATTGTCAATCATTCACTGACACTTTTGGAACGGCTGTTAAAATTAATAGCTTTATTAATTGTAAATCTTGTTACATTGTATACGCAATTATATGCGTATGTGGCAAATTATACACTGGAAGCACTATTCGTCAATTAAGAATCAGAATTAGAGAACATCTAGCGAGTCTCAGGATGCCTGAGGCCAAATAACCTTTAGCCTTACACTGGCAACTAGAACACCAACTCAGTGATAAAGCAAAACTTAGATCTGTGGGTTTGATGAAAGCAAGAAGGGGCAAAAGAGGGGGCAATATTCAACTTTCGACTGATACAGTTGGAATCCAAACTCATCTGTTTCCTTAGATGTAATGTGAGGGCCTGAACAGCGATCATGAAATGCATGTGTTCCTTTAATCCATTTCTAACATTTGTCATTACCAATCACTAGTTTATTGTGTCTGATTCAGGTCTCCCATGTTAGTTGTCATTTATGAGTTAATAATTGGAATCAAGTCTGTAATGAGCAAATATTCATTTTAATTGGGCACTTTGTGGTTTGCCTCCTGACCCTTGTTTTTGGTTTTTATTTTTCCTTTTATACATCTACTACTGTTGTTATGCTTAAGCACTTATTTCTTGATGACCTCCATCAAATTAGATAATTATTGTTTTCTAGAGGAGCGTGTCATTTTGTCTTGTTTACCAAATGACATTAAATGTTATAAATCTGGACTCAATAATTATTTATTTAAATGAGGCACTTTGTGGTTCTGCCTCCCGACCCTTGTGTCATTGTGGTTTTGCCACTTGACCCTTGTTTTCATTATTCTTTTTGTTCGTCTGCTACTTTAGGTTACTCAAATGCCAGTTCTGATCACCACTATTAGATGAGACAACTATTTTAGTCTTTGCGGAACGTGTCACGCCGCTTTGTTTACTATATGACATCATATGCGCACAATGTATGACATCATCACGTCACCCACATCACTTCTGTGACGCTTTGGGTGATAATTGCTACACAGAACGGCGGTCTGCTTTAATTCAATCCACAGGGATCTGGCTCCTTTATTACATAGTTTTCTCCGATTTGCGGGTAAGTGTGATTCTGGCATTCACTTGTGTGTTTCAGATACTTTATTTTAGTTAGCTTTTTATGGGGAATGGTACCCATTAGTGGCATTCTGCCTCAAATTATTATTGATTAATAATGTTGGTTTTCAGTCTGAATTGGGTAAAGTTGCTTGTTCACTTTTTGGACACGTTTATTGTGATCAGCATTGATTAAGTTGTATCGTTATTGGAACAATATTGTAGGTCTTTGAGAATGTGGCTCATGGAAGCTATATGTAGGCGTACATTATTATGTATATTTATTTTCTGCAGGTATATATGGTTCACTAAGCGACGGATGTCTGGCTAATACACCGCATGGTGACAAATCAATCTTGTTGCCATATGTTTGCATTTATGCATTATGTGGATCTGACTCAACAATTCCTTGGACTATTGGATATCCATTTATTTTCAGGTATGCTGACAGCATGCTCTTTCTTGCACTATATGTTTGGAAAGTGTCATAGTTTATGTGTTGCTGTATTCTCCTTTCTCCTATATGTTTACAGTGATCATTGCAATAGGAAGGATTTATTGGGGTAAGACTGCAATTTTTCTTTCACGCGGGTTAGGGAGCAACTCATAGTTAAAACATTAGTATGGGTCACTTGTTCATCTTTTACAATCCAGACCCATTTTTACTTTGTATTGGATTTGTATAGACGGTTTTGCACCAGCACGCTGGAATCTGGCATTTATTTTTGATAGTCTTACTTTGCACAATATGAAGTAGGGAGTCTACAGTAGCAAACCACTGCACAATATATTGGATATGAAACCTTAATTAACATGACCCACTCCACAGTTAAACTTCTAATCCTCAGACCAACATTGAAAATGTTACTCACTAACTCACAAACAATTGGTTGGTTAATGGGGTTTGGCAATTTTTGAATTCTATGTGTATTTTCAGTTTGATCCCTTTTGTATCTCTTTGTAATTTTGCTGTTTTCTGATATTGATCACCAATCGTCTGATCCATCCCGCCTGCAACCTGAATGTGGTAATGTAGTTTTGGATGAAAAGTAATGTTTACCCTTAAAATACAAATACAATTGGTAACATATGCTATTCAAATTTTATTTTTTAATATTCTTCTGTTGTTGCATAATAATCTTTTTGTAATTTGCTTGTTTCTTGCAATTGATATTTCTGTTGTATTAATTTGTATCTAACTATACGGTGCATTACACATGTGGTAATTTATAGTATGTTCAATATGTGCAATATGGAATCTTCACAGCCTTGAGAATGGCCAGTCGGTCGAAACAAAAGCCGGCTGTCCATTTCTTGAATACATTTTGTCATTTGAGACATTTGGAATTCTGGAAATGTTCATACTTTGGCTATATATATTGGACACTTAATAATTTTGAGCAACTGGAGCGCGTCTCTCCAACCCACCACACAAAAATCTGCTTGGTATGATTAATCACACTCATTCCTCTCCTCTTTTAGCCATAGAGGAATCCTCATTGTTGAGGAGTCAGCCTGCCGCTGTTCCAATGCAGGAGCTGACTCCTGCAGATATCTCACACAACATGAAACTCATCATTGGCATAAAAAAGGTCCAATTGCGAAATGGAATCTATAGAAGTAACCGCTGCCATCTTCTTAAAGTTTTCCAACAAATTCCACCTATTCGCAGCTTAAACTCAGCTGATATCGAATGAATAAAACTTTCGCTGCATAATAACAACCATTTGCAATGTCAGGTGAAATCGCAAATCATCTCTAAAATGCTTTGAGAACAGATCGTACCCAAGCAGCACTTAATGCTGCTTGGGTACGATCTACATGCATTTGCCAACCTTCAAGACTCCTCTGCCTTCATTGAATTTCATCCAACTCCAACTCAAGCAAATGGCATTTTGGGGCAGGATGGGGCACTCCCTACAGTGTTTAATCATGAAATGTTAATGCAACTTGCCTCTTTTGCAACTGCAATAAAGGGCTTGGCATGGCTTGAACCTTACATGAAATCTGCAATTTGTAATGATCAGAATCCAGGGCAGTCGTATATGCACATTTCTCCATAATATCCTGGAACTGTTGCGGGTTCAATAATCTTTTGACTTGGCACAAGTCTGCTCATTCTTCAAATATGTCTTGCATTGTTTTACTACATGAAACTATGTCTCTCCGACATATCAATATAGATGCGTTTACATCTTTTACCCACCCAGCCAATCCCGGCTCTCGTGGATGCCCATCGGGTGGGCCTGCCATCCTGATTTACAAGAGGCTAAGATTATCTACTTTTCTTCAGCACTCAACTGAGGAACTTTTGGTCATTGAGGCACTTACCAATTACGAACCGCAATTATGCTTCTTAATTATCTAACTCTAGTGGAACCCTAATTACACCTTTCAGTCAACTATTCTTGCAAAATTAACTCTCTACTACAAGAATCCTTTCTGCGCTATCCGGAATATGAGATCATCATAGGTGGGGATTTTAATTCCACTCTAGTCGATCAGGACATCTCAGTTTTGCCCTGGGATAACCACTTCCAGATCTTGCTGTCCCACATGAGAGGCACGAAATGGCTACAATTCTTCAGAGCCTGGAACATGCACGATATCCCAAGAGCTGCAAATCAATTGGAGTTTACTTGGAGGCGAGGATTGTCTAGCTCATTCAGAGATTATATTGGGATTTCATGCAGGCTCATTCAGGCCAGTTTAATCAGATGTATTGTAAACCTTGGTCTAGGTGATCATATGCTTCTAAAAACAACTATTAACATCTTCGTTGAGCTTTTTTCACAATCTCCTCTCTTGTCTTTACCTGTTATTCATCAACATACTTTATCAATACGATGGAACCCCAGGTTGTGTAGGTAGTTATCTGCCTTGGTTAGTCGCAACCTTTGGGTTATACAAGATGTTCGACTGACAGGTTCACTCATGTACTATGTAGAAGATTGCAACAGGCAAATGATATGATCCCATCTCCTCAAATTAGCTTCCCAAGAATGCAGTTCTACTGAAAATGTTTATCCCAATAAATTAAATAATGAAATTGCTGTGCTCAAACGTTTGAAAAACAAGGAACTAAGATTGCTTAAAAGGACTTTTGACACTTTATCCTCCTACAGAAATGCTAAAAAACATATTTTGTCCAAACACAAAAATCAACTAAAAGGGATCAAACTTGCATACCACCTATTGGACAATCAAATTATGATTAAGCACCTCTGTAAACGAAATGTCTGAAATATCTGGTCAATAATGAGAAATCCGAATGTTATTATTACTCCTACATTTGACTCCTCAATATCAGGAGACGCTTGGTTGGAATACATTAAAACCAAGTATTCTCTACCCAAGGGTTATTGCCCTGTTGACATACCACCTAAATGCCCATGGTCACTAATTGATTTGCAATGGGCGATCAATAAACTGAAATTTTCAAATGCTGCTGGCCCAGATGGGTTACCTCCCTGTGTTCTAAAGGACGATCCCCAGTTTTGGGCCAAGGCATTGAAACAAAGATTTGACTTGATTTTCCAAACTAAAATTGTTCCTTTTTCCTGGTCAACCTCAATTATAATCCCTATACATAAAAAAGGTCCAATTGCAGAACCATCCAATTATCGTCCAATTGCTCTATCGATGTTTCAGCCAAGGTCTTTGCGATTCTCTTACTAAACGATCTAGAGCACTTTATCACAGCCCAACAGCTGCTGTCTCGATACCTGGTTGGTTTCCGGAAATTTATGGGCATGGCATTAAATGCCACTATCCTTGCCCTTCTTCTCAAAACCTCCCACAACAAACAAAGCAGACCCATCTATATGGCATCGTTGGACATGTCTGCCGCTTTTGATAGTGTTATAAGAGGTGTTCTATGGAACAAAATGCTAGCATATGGAATTTCCAACCATCTGGTTGGAATAATTGCATTACTGCATGATCATACAAATTACAGAGTCCGAATTAATAAATCTGTACTCTTGAGTGATACAATCGCCACAGAAATCAGAGTTAAACAGGGTTGCAACCTCGCTGCAACTCTCTTTAACTTGTATTTATCCGACATAGACCAACTCTGGTCTAGTTCTAATACATTTCCAGCAAAATTCGGTGGGTTTATTATGCATTTGCTAGCATTCGTCGATGATGTGATTTTATTTGACCGCACGCCATATTGACTACAGATTAAATTTAGGCTATTCGCAGCATATGACGAGCCGCATAATCTAGCAACCAATACTATGATATCCAATATAATTATATTTACCAACAAGAAAAAAATTTGCAAATTTAAATGGGAGATCGATGGGTGCACAATCCAACTTATGTCTTATCTATGCGATACCTAGGATACAATCTTTGCGACTCCAACTCTCTCACAATGTAGGAAAGATCTTTAAATACTAAAGTAGCGCAATTGATATCACAAATGAAAGTAATATATCATCGACATTGCCAATTCTCGCTGCTTCCCGTAATTGAATTTTAAGTGCTGAAGATTGAAACGATTATACTGTATGGCTTAGATGTTTGTCTCCTGAACCTCACCAAAATCCTAAATAAACTCCATGGGAAAATATGGAAAATGGTGTTATGGCTTCCAAAGGCACTGCCAAATTCTATTATACTATATGAGTTTGGCTTTAATTCATTGACATCCAAGTTTTCCTGGCATTTGCTAATGAATTATCCTAAAATGTTGCAGCCTATGGCCAACTCCTTGTATGAGGATCTTGCAGAAATGCTGCTAAACAATTACCCAGTCTCAATTAATCGCTTTGCTATGAAAATGAAATCGATACTGCAACTCATAGCGATGCAGCCGTTAGAACTCTGTGACCGCCCAAGTTTGGTTAAAAAAAGTACTTTCAGCTAGATTGGGTGAGTACTATTGAGTGTATTGCAATGTATAAATCATAACAAGAATATGCTTGTTTTACTCACAGCCAATTTCCTCTTTTTCCTTACTTGCAATGCTTTCCCTGTAACAAGGCTAGAACTCTCTACCTCAGATTGAAACTAGACTTGTTTCACACAAATGTCTGCAACAAAAATGTTGCGGAAAAACATGGAGCAAGTTCTGATGGCTTCTGTAGATTTTGGAAATTGGGTGATGTCCAAGAAACTTTAAAACATCTTGTTACATTTTGTAAATATTAGGAAACTCAAAGAAAAGTGTGCTTGAGCAAATATTGATGTGTTGATTCACCCTTCTCACGTAATCTCTTTTGGATACGTTGCATGTGAGGTACAAATCAATCTCTAACACTTGCGCTCACACATCTTTTATCACTTATTGAAGCAAAGTTAACAGAATTAGAACACTGACAAGCAACACTGAAGTTTTAAACAAATTCCTCGATTTGTATGATTTGAGTCTCGTTGTGGTTTTGTCTCGGTTTCGTAAACCATTTGTATTTCCTAATAGGATCAGCTTATTAATTATGTCTGGAAAAAATAACAAATAGTTCAAAAGCCATTACATCAAATAGGCTACACTAGTGTATAAGGACGTTATGTGTTGTGACAGCTCAATAGGTCCTTTTAGATAATTTTTAGATAAATTGTATTTGTATATTGTATTTTATATTGTACTGGATATTGTATTTTACAATGTGTTTTATATGGTGTCTGTTTTTGTATTGAATTTTTGTATATATGTGTTTGTAAAGGTTTGCGTGAGCCAAATACAGATAAAGAGATAAAAAAAAGAGGGGAACTGCAACAAGGAATAATGAGGTGGGTGTAGTCAGGGACTTTGTTGAGGAAGAGTGAGATGGGTTAGTGGGGGGGCTCTGATGAGGAAGAGTGAGGATGGGAAGCAAGGATGTTGTTGAGGAAGATTGAAGTGGGGTAGTGGGGGTCTGTGACAAGGAAGAGAGAGGTGGGGTAGTGTGAGACTGTGACACGGTAGAGTAGAGAAGGTAGTGGGGGTCTGTGATGAGGAAGTGTGAGGTGGGCAAGTGGGGGACTGGGGTGAGGAAGAGGGAGGTGAGGAAATGACATGGATACTATTGGGGTAGTGGAGTGAGGATGAGGGTGGGGATAATGACAGGCCTGAGTAAGAGGGATGTGGGGGTAATGAAATAGGTTACTACCGGAGTACTGGGACAAGGAAGAGGGATTTGGTTGTCATGACATGGATTACTATTGGGGTTCTGGGAGGAGGAAAAGCAATGGAGTGAGAATCAGTTCTGACATCAGGAGAACATGAATATCGTTACTGTTAAGTAAAAAAGCTTTGTCCAATCACATCAAAGGCTATTGAAAATATGCATTGGTATTACTCGATATTCTGCTGCACACTTTTTACTTAATGTAATGAATAAAATTAACGCTATCATAGTAAACCCCCAAACAGTAATAGCCCCCCTGTCATCTTTGATGTCCTGCGTGTTAGTCTTAGCCTGGCAGTGGAGCTAATTATGGTTGCATAGCAAACAATAACTAGAAAGCTTCTTGGGTTTTTCGATTTTATTTTGTAGTCATAATGTCCCTTTACCAAATCACTGAATTTCATGGGTTTGTAACAGTGCAATTTATTTAACTATAACATGCCTTTAACAACGTTTATTCAGTGAATTCCATAGGTTTTTATTAGTGCAACTTTAGCGTAACTTATATTTAACAATGTTTTTCTGTGTATGTGTGTGGTATATATATATATATATATATATATATATATATATATATATATATTCACTAAAAATAACTTTGTTAAGTGGACGTTATGGTTAAGTTGCGCCACTAAAAACCTGTGAAATTCACACAAAAAAACGTTGTAAACGTGACATTATGGTTCGAAGTAAAACCGAAAAACCCCTGAATTTCGCCAGTTATTGATTGATTGATTTGTTTATTTATAGAGCGTCTTACACCAAGGCACTGTAACACTAACACCCAGGACATCAAAGATGACATCACAAATGTCATTGATGACATCACTGATGACCTCACATGTTTGGCTCACTCTTTTTTCCTTCACTGATATATTTGGGGCAGTAACAGGCAGGAATTAAAAAGTCACTATACTATAGTACAAAGTACTATGGTGACAGAACAGATTACCTTACATGTGTAGCACCTTAAGTTCTATATTTGCAGTCCTTAGCCTTCTCATTTGTTCTAACAATACTTTCCTTAAGGTACGGTTACATCATATCATACATATGCATGGAAGAAGGAATTCAGAAACACAAGAATGTTGTCTGTGCATGAAGTTAATTAGTTTGGGTATGAACATTTTCTATCAAAACTGCACTTTTTGGTGCATGCTTTACGTTCCCTGTATATGGTTATATTTGTATGCATAGTGCTCTCTATATGTTTTTGTGAGCAATAGTGCAATTATGCAGTAAAGGAAGCATAAGTACATACTTATGTTTGACAGTATGTAAACATTTGTAATGGTAGCATTTATCAATGTGGTATGCAACATGGGAAGATTGCAAATATTGCACCTCTGTAGTGCATGCTGCATACAATGCCTTCATGTCTTCATGAGTTCGTTCATGTACTGAAAGAACTGAGTAATGGAATAGTTTTTTTTCAGCAATGCATTAACAGTAAGATGTTTGTCTCATGGACAGTGTGAAAACAGATTTTATATTGATGTAGGAATGTCCACCTGCAACATTTGCCTTGCACAGCGCCAACATATTGGTAGTCAGCCATTAACAATGTCATACACATTACATACTTTTAGCAAAAGTTCTAGTTATCTGAAAATGACATCAGCTAGGCCATCCCTCCTCCTCAAGAAACATCAGCACTGCTGTAATGAAAGAGCATGACAAACACTGCCCCAACTTTAGAAATAAAAACGCACAATATTTTTGCACCGTCCACCCACCCCCCCATATCACTGTTTGATGCCTCTTTCCTCATTTCCGTTCATAAATGGCCTTATTAGCTGTCCTACCAAAAAAGAAAGCCATCCGTTAACAAAGTAAATGTTGCGTTAAGAACCACCTTTCACAGTGTAAATATATATTTTTTTAAATCGCATACACTCCATGTACATTATATTTCTCAGTAAAGGAAATAGATGCAATAAGATGTGTCAGTAATAGTATAGATGTGCAAAGCATTAACGTGTGCTACTGAAAAATAGGATTTTTGGTTATAATCCGGCCCACCGCAGGCAGGCTGGATTACAAAACAAAATCCTTTTTCAAGATGGCCACCATCGAAAGGAAAGGTGGTTGTTCCATACATGGCCCCTCTTCACTTTCCATGGCAGCCAGCAAAAAGCAAAAGTATGTCCGAGATGCAGAACCTGTACATAAACATACAGCGATTACAAAACAAAATCCTCTTTTCAAGATGGCCACCATAGAAAGGGAAGGCGTTTGTTCCATACATTGCCCCTCTTCGCTTTCCATGACAGCTTCAGAAAAGCAAAAGTACGTGCCGTGACGCAGAACCTGTAAATAAACATACAGCGACGTACAATGTGGTGCCTTACATTTTGAAGTGATACAATGGATTTTAAAAGAAAACGTTAACGTTTTAGAATTTATAAAGTAGTTTTATTTATCAAACAACTGTCAGAGACCATCGGACTAATCCCATTTTCAATTAAATTGTAACAATGGTTCTAAGGGCGACATTGAAAATGTTCATGGTGAGACACACGCAGTTATTTTCCCACACACAAAGTATGTGTTTCTGTTAAAGCACAAGCTTTGTTTGCACAGGTATTTCCAAGACGGCGCCATGACCATTGCCCTACACCACCATAAATGATGTTATGTTACTCCTAATGGCTAGTTCAGCGTAGGGACAGAGGGGGCCTGGCCGGTCATCCCACAACATTGTAATGGACAGGCAGCAGGTCACGAGCAGTTGCATCTGGCGTTGAAAGAAGCCGTCACTCGGCATCTGGAAACCATGGCATGCACAGTACGGCAAGATGTTGCTAGGCAGAAAACGTAAGAGAAAATCTGTGTCAATATCCAGCTTTAGGAAAAATTCCAAAAAAGACAGAAAGATTGTGGAAAGCAGTACACAAATGGAAGTGGACAAACATGACATTTTAAGGAAATATTAGCGTTGACCATGGGTACATATAGTGACAGCCTACAAACGCTGAGAATCAGCACTCGCCGTAAGGGTTAAAAAAAGGGCAACTACACAGTGAGATGGTAATTCAGTTATGAAGCCAACATGAATGGACAAGCAAGAAAAAATGACATGTCTTGATGTTACACAAGACCAAAAGAACGTGCAAACTGATACACAAAGCTATGTGGGCAAGCATAACATTTCAAAGCAGAATAAATAACGGTCAACAAGGGTGACTCTAGTCATAGCCTGCAAATGCAGACAATGTGCACTCTCTGTTATTGGAGGAAAATTACAACTGCGCAAAAAGATAATAATTCAGGTACATTGTCACAATTAGTGTTTTGGTAATATAAAATTAAAACGCGGGTCGGTGTAGAGTCGTCAAAATTAAACTTACATGATCTTGACAGCCTCCATTGTTTTTGGCCAAGTCAGGCAGCAATGTGTTTGCATCAAAGAATCTTCGTGAATTGATATTTCATGTTCCTTACAAACGTTTTTAAAACATAACCTTATCAAATGGTATTTTTTTCAAAGCTTTCATTCCTTGCATAGCTTTTGAAGTTTCCCTTTCGCTCAAGGTCAAAAAAACAATAGCCCCTTATGGATTGACTTGGCCTACTGAGCTCGCAACCAAAAAAGCAAATCAACTTACCTTCACTCAGAAGGCAAATACATTCTCACTTTGCAGTAACATATGAGAATCCAATCATGAGAACCACTACTCCCATACGCCTCCAGAACCATTGTTTCCAGCAAACACTCCAGGTGGCAGCCTCAGATTTCAAAACGTAGGACGCCAGTCTGACTTCAATATTAATCTGAAAACATTGTAACACAGACGCAGGCATTGGTCGCCGTAGATTGGGCACCAACTTCCACTTTACAGTATGAATTTGGTGGGAAGAAAACACCACTTTTTGAGTTTGCGCTGCCACATTCCATCCCAACCTAATTAAAGCTCACCTTCGGAAACAGTATTTCATAAGTATAACAAGTGCATTGGTGTCTTGTTTTGTATGTGTTACCGGCGATGTCCGTGTACACCAAAACATGAACAAAAGATGGCGTAGGCAGCGAAGAAATCTGATGCGCTTCACGCTGTTCCACAACCAATCAGTCAAAGTGCCACATGTCCGCGGACATGATGCTATGGATTAGCCAATCGATTTCTTGTCCGCGGAGCGAACAGGGAAGTGTGACCGCGGAGCGGACATTGATATCACTAATTTTTTCAGACCTATCTTTTGGTCATTTTAAAGGAAACTACTGGATGGATTGTCACCACATTTACAAAAGCACACTTTCCGGACCAAGCCCCTGCCGCAAATTTGGTGAAAATCCGTCCAGCGGTTTGGCCTGTAGGCGTGCACAACTTTTTTCCCCCATTCAGTCTATGGGAAAAAGAGATGTTTTGGGACCCACCCTATAACTTTTCCCCACCTGGACCAAACATCAACAAACTTTACCAAGCCTTTGCAAAAAAATTCAGAGTAGCCCATATACTTCTTTTTTTGCAAAGTTTGGAGAGGATGCGTCCAGGGGGGTGGCGTTATAGGCTGCCCAAAAAGTGCTCTTCCTATGGAAACAGCAACTTTACCATAACTACACAACCACTACCGTGGCTGTGTAATATATATATATATATATATATATATATATATATATATATATATATATATATATATATATATATATATATATTTTTTTTTTTTTTTTTCAAAACGAAAATAATGCCCTGAAACAAGGCAAAATTCAACGGGTTGCACTCCCAAGAGCAGCTGAGGCGTGGAATCCAGTCTCAGCAAGGAAAAGGCATGACAGCTTGTCCAGGCAGCACAAATGTTTCTTTATTGGTAAAAGGTGCAGCAAAAGGAAAAGCCTGGATAACAAAACGACGCGTTTCGCGGTATACCGACCGCTTGTTCACGTAGGTAGGGAATTACATGGAAAAAGGGACACCTTATCAATGCTTTAAAACCTCTATGAAACTAGTGCATAGAATGTCCCCATTCACAAGAGAATACAATGTGGTGAACAAATGGCAGCCATCTTGTAACTGTAAAAAAACAGCAATGCATAACGACATGCAGTGTATTATATAAGTAAAAACACACCACAATCATGAAAGCATTAAACCAATTTTGTATGGTACAAAATATAACAGCAAGTACGCATATGTAATAGTTGCATGGACTGAGGAGAGAATGGCAGAAATCGCGGATGATTGGCGGAAGCAGAACAAATTATATCAAACATAAGTCCGAAAAAAGAAAAGAAACACATTAAAAATAAAAATGTGTGTTTCAAAGCCATGATAATCCTGACGGGATGTGACACAATATAATATTATGTCTTTTGGAGGAAGATGCCGTTATAAAGCATCCACCATTAGTCTACATCCCAAATCTGAAATCTGCGCTAATTCTCCCGGTATCATGGCCATCTCGTCAAACTCAGTCCCACCAACCATCCATCATTTGTACAAATTGCTAGCTGATACATGAAAAAATGTGTAATCATGCCAAGTGTTCACCACGAGTCTCGCACAAAACTATATGCATAGTCATATGAGTTTAAATACTCATATATGTGTACAAAATAATAAACATATCGGGCTCAATAATACAGTGGTTAGCAATATAAAGTGCTTAGTGCTTTAGCGGCAATAAAGTGCATAGTGCTTTAGCAGCAAAAAAGGAGTTGAAGGAAAACTTGTGTCTTCTCAACAGGAATAATATTATGCATAGTGCTCTGCGTCCATGGATGCACTAGTATTTTTATGAGTGTATAATCAATATAAATCACAACATTATACAATTTAACATCAGGTAGATGAAAAAACCCAATATATGTATATCACAAAATGATAAAATACCATGGTCTCTAAAATATTGGCTAAAAATACACTCATGTCACAAAACATGAAAACATGCATATATGGGCGACTGTTTGAGAGTAGACAACGAGTTTGTCCCCAATAAAGTGCAAGTGCATAGAACCCTTAAAATTGCCATCTTAAATGGCAACCTACTCTCTTAAAAAACCTATTGAGCACGATAAACCCAGGAAAGAAAATACCAACTCTGGGAAATCTCTGATTCAACAAGACTACATCTAAAAGCTGGAAATTATGAATCATCAATAAAATAAAGCGAGAGAAGTGAACGGGAAAAAAGTTAAAAAGAACAAGCAACAAGGAGTCCAATAACCTAGCTATATCAAAAAATATTCTTCAAGATAATTAATATTCAGAAAAAAAACACCCTCCTAAGAAACAAACAATCATATTCAAGAAAAGCTTCACATACATTTGGAAAAAACAACCTGTAAAGTTCGTCAGAGAAAAGGGAAAAGAATATATATGTACATTTTACTGTGTGGGCCAGGATAAAAAGATGTTAAACACTAGAGGGTCACTCTAAAACGTTAAAGGTTTCATGAATTTCAAAAATATGTATTTTTAAAAAATATTCAGAAATTATACTAGTCAGTACCTAAAAACGTGTAGAGCTCCTCATCAAGGTTGTGAGCCCTTGGTTTTTTTGTCTCAAGATCCAAAATGGACTTGGTTTCTAGTTGTCTCAACAGTAACTCCCGGTTACCACCTCTGGGTGATTTAGGCACTGTCCGGATACCAAAAAAGGAGAAACCCTCCAATTTCCCTCCACACTGAGAATGAAAATGCAGAGCCATTGGATAATTAGAGTCACCATTTCTAATGGCTCTAATGTGTTGAAGCATTCTCAGCTTCAATTTACCTTTCGTACTGCCAACATACCACATGTTGCAGGGACAATTCAAAACATAAACCACAAAATCTGTATCACAACTGATTCTTGAAGTGATCTGAACATTGTTACCAAGGACAGGGTGTATATAACACGTCTTATTAACTGCATAAATTGAGGCTTTACATTTGGCACATTTGTGAAAGCCTCGTGGTTTGGTGTTTAACCATCCGTTGGTCAATGCATTGTCAATCGGCCTCATAAAGCTGGGAACTAGTGTATCCTTAAATGAACTTGATCTGCGAAAAGTAATGTTAATGCGATCACCCAGAATGGTATTTAAGTGTTCATCTGATTTAAGGATATACCAATGTCGTTGCATGACTTGTCGAATATTATGGGCACCTTCACCATAGGTTAAAATAAGACGTGTCTCACTGGTGTCTGTGGTTCTGTTTTCAGTAGTGTCTGCTAACAACAGTAAGGAGCGATCAGTGTCTCTAGCTTTCTGAAAGGCTCTCTCCAACACTTTATTGGGATAGCCCCGTTGCTTAAATGTATTGGCCATGAAGGCACATTCTCAATCGAAAGTTTCGATCTTAGAGCAATTTCTACATATGTGAATAAACTCCTCATAGGGGATACTCCATTTGAGGGCTGCGGGGTGGTTGCTCTTAACGTGGAGTGGAATGTTGGAACTAGTGGGTTTTCTATACAGACTGGTGATCAATTCACCCTGAGCCACAGTAACAAGAATATCCAAGTATGGGATAGCAGTCTTGCTGTGGCTCTCCATGAATTGCAAATTAAGGTATTTGATGTTAAGTACTGTGACAAAATCCAACCATTCTGCACTGGTTCCTTCCCAGATAATAAACAAGTCATCTATATATCTCAGCCAGAGGGCGATCTTGGATGTATGATGACTGTTTCTGGGATGCCAAACCACAAATTTCTCCCACCAACCCATCAATAAATTGGCATACGAGGGGGCAAATGTAGAGCCCATGGCAGTACCTTGTAATTCCATGAAGAACTGCTTGTTGAAAAGAAAACAGTTGTTAGTAAGGCAAAGCAAAATCATTTCTAAAATCATTTGAGAATGGTGAAGGTAATTCAAGGATCTTGTATGCAGAAAATGTTCACATGCTTTAAGACCATCTGTGTGTCGTATTGATGTGTAGAGAGAGACTACATCCAGTGTTGTTAATAAATAAGTGGATTCCCAGGGTATTGCCTCTATACGGATGAGAAAATCTTTGGTGTCTCTAAGATAAGATGGCAAAGTAGTAACAAAGGACACCAGAGTCTCATCTATAAATCTTGAAATATTTTCTAGCAAAGCCCCGCATAGAGTGACTATAGGTCTGCCCGGAGGCCTAATAAGACTCTTGTGTACTTTAGGCAGAAAATAGATAGTCAGAATAACCGGGAACTTGGGATGTAAGTAAGAACAAATGTCCTCATCCAACAAGTCTTTCTCTTTCCATGTGTGTAAAAGATTCTCTAATTTATCACTCATGGTTCTAGATGGATCATTTGTTAATTTAGCATAACAATCCTTGTTCAGCAGTTGTCTATGGGCCTCTTTGATATAATCATCACGGTTCATGAGGACAATGTTCATGCCTTTGTCTGATGGTTTAATAGAGTACTCCGTCATGGCACTTAAACGTTCGATGGTACATTGTTGTGATGAAGTAAGATTGGTTTTGTGAGGCACCGATTTCTTCCTGATTTTCTTAAAGTACTGGACAACTAAATCTTGAAAAGCCTCAACATGTCCTCCTGGGTTGAATACCGGGTTGAAACGTGATTTTGCTTTGAGTTGTGTCTTCCCTGGCCAAGCAGTATCAACATACATGGAGGCAGATTCTTGGTCCCAAACATCTGTGTCTCCATCACCATCGGTTTCTAAATATTCTAAGTCCCTCAAAGTAAACGCATCTTGTATAGAAACATCAGTGCCACCCTGGAGATTAGTCTTAGGTTTAGATTTGGGTGGATACATGGTAAAGAATTTTTTCAATCTTACTTTGCGCATGTATTTGTCGAAGTCTATCCGAGTTTCAGCATAGTCGTATCTTGACGACGGACAAAAGTTAAGGCACATTTGCAATACATTGGTTTCTTCAGCGGTAAAATGGTGGGTGGACAAATTGATGATAGACATGTCCGATGAATTCATGGTCATGTGAGTTATTTCCTTGCTCCAGAGCGTGTTAGTCGCTTTGGTTTGTCCATGTTCGATGTTGATGCTGTGCCTTCCCCGCCTTGTTTTTTTCTGCCTCTTTGGCCAGAGGACTTTCCTCTTCCTCGGCCCCTGGTCTTTTGCCGTTGTTTAACCTGCCCTCCATACCTAACAGTCTCATCTCCTCTAAAAAATTAAGCTTTCTAGAGGGCTGTTCACCTTCACTCTCAGTGGTGTCAACATCTGAGGAGGATATGTCAGTAGGAATATCATCAGTGGTATTAGGTGTTGGTTTAGGGAGCTTCTGACGCAAAGCATCAAAGCATTTTGCGAAGGTCAGTACTCTTCCTTGTTCATAGTCTTGTTTATCTCTGATGAATTTCCTTTGTTTGCGTAATTTTATATCCTCCTCATAAGCTTTGTATCCATTTTCCATGCTTGTTCGAAGGGTCTTGCCCTCCTCACTTGGGTCAAGCTTTTCTAGTTCCTTTTCAATGTCCTGGATCTTAACTAATATCTTATGACGATCCGTACGGGCATATTTAATCAAAATATTCAGAAATGTTACTGAGCAGGTGTTACTGGATTCGCCCCATTCCTATAGCATGGCTGGATTTTGTTCTTCAAAAGACGGTGTGGTAAGGATGTGCAAGCCTCTCGGAATACGTCCAACGTCGATATAATTTTGTAGGGAGTGTTCCTCCCACCATTTGCTGATCTTGCGGCGCCTTAATTTCTCTAATTCTCTAAGCAATCTGATTTCATTGTTAAATGGTGAGTCCAGGGTAGGCACTTGCAATGTAGGTTTATTCACAGGTTGCTTCTCACAAAAAAGTGAAGCCGCTTGCGTTTTTTTCAGGCTTTCCCTTTCTTGTTGTGATGCCATCATTTTCATGCACTAGGCTGTCTGGATGCGTGACAAGCCCTTTCAACATTAAACAGTGTTAGCTCTATAGCACAAACACAAATACCATGTAGGTGCGAATATCCTTGCAGATAGTCCAATGGGCGTCAGGCATAGGTAAAAACAACAGAGACAAAGCATTCACTTAGTCCTACCTGCGCAGACGGAATTTTACTGCGTCCTCCGATGCAGCGAAATACCAATCTAAAGCCCAGGCAAGGTTCAGTGGTGCTCGGTGACTCTGTAGCCTCGCCACACGAAATCGAAATGGACAATCCGGAGCGCAACAAAAAAAGCCCTTCAAAGGATCCAAGAGGGAAACTTGTAGTGCGCTTCACATGCAACGGATGTGTGCAAAGTCCAGCATCGTGAATCCCACGGCACGAAGATATTTTCAAAATGAAAATAATGCCCTGAAACAAGGCAAAATCCAACGGGTTGCACTCCCAAGAGCAGCTGAGGCGTGGAATCCAGTCTCAGCAAGGAAAAGGCATGACAGCTAGTCCAGACAGCACAAATTTTTCTTTATTGGTAAAAGGTGCAGCAAAAGGAAAAGCCTGGATAACAAAACGATGCGTAACGCGGTACACCGACCGCTTGTTCACGTAGGTAGGGAATTACATGGAAAAAGGGACATATTCGGGGAAAAACCTTTTAGAGACAGTTAATATGAAACAATTTATCGCAACAAAACCCCATGAAATTTGTCGGGTGTTGGAATTGATGACAACCTTAACGCAGAGTCCCCCCCCTTTGATGTAATTCATGATATAATTTCTGCTCTTCCTGCTGAAGCCATCTGTGATAGCATAAAGGCACTCATTGGCTGAGAGCAATGAGGGTAACTCCAAGTTGAGTTTATCGTCACTCCCAACAAACACGGAATTTGCAAGGAGGGGATCGCCCTCATTTACACTTCTTTACAAATCAGCACCCTCCATGGAATTTTTATCATTTGCACTATGGCATGCAAAAACATATTAAAACAGGCATAATCACCTTTCCTTTAGTTTGCATTGCAGAAAGTGTAAATGTCTTCCACAAGAAATTCATGTTTTAAAGTCAGCATGAACATGTTATGCTGGTGTGAAAGCATGCAGTCTTTTCAGGATATTGCAGTATGCATGCCAGAAGCAGGTATTCTGCTCCATCTCTCGCTCCACCTGAATATTAATAAACTCCCCCCTAGCAGTAATAAAGCCATTACATCTGGCACAGACCTTCTACTGCAGGATTCTGCACCTTTATTTACACTCCCTGGGAGTTTAGATTGAGTCCAAAAATGCTGGGAGTGGCCAGTTTCTTAAAATGTCTTACTGGAATAAATAAAGAGAAAAGATAATGCATAATATTTACCTCTGTGCCTTTAATGTCTCGGGAGGATAGTTCAGGTGTTGTAAAAAGATGCACAGTAGACTTCAGTGTTGCTGGTTGAACTCCTTAATTGAGGCTCCATCAACAGCTTTATTAATGCAGTTCACACACTTAAACATGAACTCAGGGGCAACAGGCCCTCAACAACACTGGATGCAGCATATGGGATGGAGTCCATAACATTAAGAAGAGTCTGTTAAAAAGAGGAGCACCAGGAGCTGTACCTGCTCCGTGCCTTCTGCTCCAGCTTGGTGCCTCGCGCTCATGGGTTCTCCTTCCGCTTTTGTGCACGAGATCTCGCGATATCTCGCAAGACTGCAGGTTCCGTGACATCTCCACACACCTCTCCTTGATAATGCAAAACAGTTTATTGCATAACATAGTCATTGTATCTCATCAGTCTTCTGTGTTCCCTTCTCGGCCGGTCTTCCTTCCCGCTGCTGTTGTCCAGTACTTGACCAGTTTCCTGGACGGTCTCTGGAGTAACTCCTTCAGCTTCTTCCTCTGCAAAGTCTTTCCTTCCTGCTTCCGGCTCTTCTTCTCACAAAGTCTCTCTGTCGGGTCCTTCATAGGTTTTGGGTCCCTCTTGTGTCTTTTCTCCTTCGTAATTCTTCTCAAACATGGCTATTCTCTCCCTGTTCCATGTGCGGCCATCCTTGGTGCGTACACGGTTGGTTCCTCTATGAATTACTCTTATAGGTTGACTGAACTTCAAACCAGTCATTTGGTGCTTGGTTGGTAGACGTACTTTAATCCAATCTCCTTCTTTTACTTCACGGTCTTGGTTGTCCTTCTTCTGTCGCTCCACCTTTAGACTTCAGTGTTGCTGGTTGAACTCCTTTATTGAGGCTCCGTCAGCAGCTTTATTAATGCAGTTCACACACTTAAACATGAACTCAGGGGCAACAGGCCATTAACAACACTGGATGCAGCATATGGGATGGAGTCCATAACATTAAGAAGAGTCTGGTATGAAGAGGAGCACCAGGAGCTGTACCTGCTCCGTGCCCTCTGCTCCAGCTTCATGCCTCCACATCAGGGGCAACATACTCACCTTGAAAGCAAGATGACACGGAGCACCACAGGTTTGATCCCCGCCCGGGTCTGCACTTAGAAACCTCTGGATATTAAGCACCTTATAAATAACACATCATATCATAATAGAATAACAAATGTCCGCTATGGTATTACTCGTCTAACTGGTATTCGCATGTCTGCCTGCTTTATAAATGAGCATTAAGCTAATATATGCAATGCAACAACTGCTCTACAAACGGTTGGAAGAGTACATTGTTTTTCAAAACATAGAAACACTGATACATTTTGGAATTGAACATCAGACTGTGGAGAAGGGCCAGTAAGTTAACCAGGCTCACAATGTCACAACAGACACGATTATATAATACCTGCCTGGAAGTTATAATCCACCCTGGATTCATAGAACAATACCAGTTGTAGATCACTCATACCATGACTTGTGTGGATACTGATGAAAAGCCATTGCTAAAATAACAATAAGACATCATGGGCCCCTTTAAGAGTATGACAGTTCAGTACGATGGTTTTAAAGTGTAGTTCATTCCAATGATGCCACCTTACTGTCATACTACTGCAACACCGCAGTACAAAATGCTGGGGGTAAATCTTCCACCTTACCACCAAAAGTCATCAGAATTACCATACTGCATTTACCACATGCAGTCATTTTGAACAATTCCCCAAGGGGTTATATAGACTAACCTCACCATGTCACCACTCACTCCACGTTAATGCCATGGGACTGAGTGGTGGTAGCATTACACGAGTTTGACGGTAGCTCTGCAGATTACCACCAAACCTCTTGCAAGCAGCAAAAGAACAGGGTTGGAACCTAGGGTTCCCCACTTTCCTTGTTGGTACTGCAAATTGCCACCTCTAATGTGGCAGCAACGCGTTGAATGATTACCAACTGCCTAGCATGGGTAGTGCCCATTTGTAAAGTGGAAGCAGTCCATATTGGACCGCTTCCACTCTTCATACATGCTAACATGATCCCTTACATATTATAATGGTTATAATGGGGAAATCCAGGATTACCAGTACCAGAATGTAAAGTAAAAACAATAATTAGCAAAGTGAATAGTTTTAGATTTGGTATAGGGATGGGTTACGAATTTACCAGGCACTGCCATAACGGCAATACCTGTCCTTCAGACAGCGACACCTGAAAAATGGTGTGATTAGCTGGTCATACAATAGCAATGCCTCTCAAATGTCTGTTAAATACATACACACAAGCCATCATTTTTGGCTTTGTCAATGGTTGTTTTAAATAGGATTTCCGTGCAAGGAAGAGTGATAAATCGAGTGGTTGAAGGCCCACATGGCTAATTAATTGTTATTACATCAATAGAACATTTACAACTGCAAATAAGAAATACACTCTCAGTAGACTGATTAGAAATAACACTGAAAGGTTAAAGTGTGATATTACTTCTTGGTAGGATGAGCTCAAAGAAGGATGTGATGTGTGGATGGAGGGGCAGATAGCGGTTAGGAATGATCATAGGGCTTACAATGGCCATGGACAGTGTGATGAATCAGTAATGATTCCTCCCAGAAACCTTGTTGGGGACTCTCCTCATGTAGCCAGGGAAAGACAGGCCCTTCCTGATCCCGACCCTAGGGGTGGTGTACAACGGGAGGATCAAATGTGGGAGGGGGGGGACAGCCCAGGAAGACTGGGATGACCTCCTGTTTAACTTTCCCTGTAATCCCACAATTTTGATGGCTGTTTGCCAAACTGCAGAAGTTAAAATAACTAATTTTACTGAAGGTGACTAAAAATCCCAGAATCCTAGAAGTACTCTGATGAGCAAGAGGGTTGAAGAGACATGCAGTTGCAGCAATCAGGCAATTAAGCCTAACATCCTACACCTGAAAGAACCTGGGAGGCATATAAGGCCCCCTCAGATGCAGGCAATTAAAAGGAGCGGAAGGAGCTGGAACTGGAACTGGAGTGCAAGCAGTAGCAGTAGTTGCTGAAAGAAGAAGGCAGAAGGCTGACAAACCAAGCACAAGAGGGAGAACAAGAGAGACGCCGGAACATGAGACAGAAGATTTCAACTCCATTTTCTGAGAGAGTCCTGTTCCCCCAAACTCTGAAGTGCAGCGGCTGCGCAGAGGAAGTTCTGCAGGAGAGTTGGTTTTCCCCTTGTGAGCCTGATTGGCATGGTGGCTGTGCAGAGACTGTGTTGGAGACCGAGGTGAGGAGCAGTTTGCAAGCTGTGCATTTTAGGAGCGAGAGGGGCTCCAGAAAAGCGTGGCCGGACCAGAGACACCTTCACAGAGGAAAGTTGTAGGTACTCAAAAAAGCTGGAAGCAGTAGAACTTGTAATAGAAGTCGGGAAAGCAGTGCTTTCTAAACTATCGCGCAAGCATTGCCGGCAACAGTATCCAGCAATGTGATGATTCGGATAAGAGTTGAAGTGAGTAAAATGTATTCATTGCATCAAAAATGTCAGCACCATGGGAATGTAGCACTCGCGTGTAATCAGGAAGTTCATTTTACTCGCGTATAAAGCTAATGGTACTAATCCGTTGTTCAAACATTAAAGAGACTGTTTCTAGCTAAAGAGTGGTTGCATGTCTCCAATTAAAGAAAGGAACGCTGCAAAGACCATTACGGAATGCGTAATATTGATAATATAATTGTGGAACCCTTTAACCGATGAAAGTACATCAAAGAGTGGTTGCGTGTGCATAATTATGTTTCCTACAGAACGACTGAATCCTATGCTACTTGAATGTGACACATCTTTCATTTTGAAGTATATACATTGTTGAAAAAGAGAACACACATTGTGTTATGTCCTGTGTCTCTTTGCATTAGCGTTGTGTGGATGCTTGCCTTTTGGAATTCCTGATGTAATGCCTAGTGGAATGTTAGCTGTAGAACGTTATGGTGTGAGTGCCTGCGTGTTGTATGAGATTCAGTTAGAGTGAGCTGACTGTGAGAGTGGAGGTCAGTGGATGTCTTCCATTGTATCCTTCTTGTACTTTCTACTAAAGAAGCTTTTTCCCTACCTGTGGCTTCGGAGTACTTCTTTCAGCACAAGAGTACATCTTAACAATGGTGACGAAGATCAGGAATTCCAGAGTGAGCAGTTACCTGTAACAAAGGACAGAAAAGTGAGGCACCTGGAGAGGATACATCCACCAGCCCACCGCGCCCCTCAAAGGTGAGCTGAGCCCCTGCGCAGAGTGAAACAGCAACTACAAGCAGGCAGCGGCGCAGCGTTTAGGACCATGTGAGTGGTCAGGGTTACCCTGAAGATCAGGACACCAAGTATATCCAAGGAAGCCAGTGGGCTTGAGAGATAAGTATATCCAGGGAAGCCAGAGGGCCTGGAAGATGTCTCGGGACGCCTGTAGTGACAGGACACAGAGAGCGAGAGTTAAAGAGACAGCCAGATAGTAAGATGAAATAGGGCGTCCTGCAGAGGAGGACAAATAGTCAGGCTTCAAGAGGCAGTCAGAGGGCAGTCTATAGAGTTTCAGTGAGGCAGGGTGCCTTTGTGGGAAAAACATGGAAATTGTCTGAAGAGGTCTGGGAGAGACCCATCTAGCAGTGGACAGTTGAGAGTACAGCCAGGCCTGCAATGGTCAAGTGAGGAGACAACAGTGCAGAGGGAGCTTTGGGATCTAAAGCCACTGTCCCGTTAATGGAGGTCGTGCCAGCAGCTAGTCTAACACTGCTATGTGAATTGGATATGGCAAGCTGGCTGGTGATCACTGGAGCAAGCGATTTTGGGGAACAGGGATTCTTACTTGAGTTGAGAGTCCCAGTCAGCCGTGTCCTTTGCAAGACTGTTGGGAGCAGCATTGGAGCTTTGCTCTCCTTTTGCGACCTGGAGGCAATGATGACGTTAGCAGTCGTGGTGCACAGCGTGTCACAGAGGACGTTTTGGGGAACAGCGGTGAAGAAAAGTACCCTGCTAAGTGGCTCTCGTAGCATCCGGAATCCGTTTATGTATGGAAGAGTGGTGAGGAAGAGTGCAGACCCTCGGAGGGGCCGTCAGTGGAAAAAGTGTGTGCACAGCAGGAGATGCAGGCAGCGAAGGAGGTGCTGTTGATGTGCGCATGGAAAGGGGATAGTGAACGGTATGCCCATTGTCACAGGCCAGTGGCAGTAGCGAGAACCAAAGAAGAATGTTTGTTTTGTGGCAAATGCCACTGAAGAACAGAGGTACTGTGGCATCTTTTAAAGTGCACTGTGACAATTTGGTGGGCTGATGGTTCGTTTCAATTTCTGTTTTGGTATCTTTTGACAATTCTTTGTATGTGTTGTTAGGTGCACCCCATCTAGTGGCAATTGTGCTTGTGACACACTGCAGAGCTGGCTAATGGCAGTGTCATTGTGTTCCTTCAAGTTATTCTGGAATGTTTTTGAATAAGCACACCGCATCTTTGAAATGTATTATCAGGTCATGTGAGGCCAGTTATTTCTATGGTATTTTGCATGTTCCAATTTGTTGCGGTGTTGCATTGTGTGTTTATAGCTTGGAGTGGATATGACTGACTGTGCTTACTTGGGTGTGAGGTCAACTGATCCTGGAAGGTGGTTTTGAAATGTCTGACGTGGCCTTTGTCATTAGATATTAGCTATGGCCTCTGTAAATGTATGTGTCATGTATGTTTTTTTTGGGTTATTAAATGTTGTCTCCACAGCATCAACAATGTTAAAGGACTGTTTAGCTCTAGGATTTTGAACACGATTAGAGAAAATTTCTCTTGTTTGCCATGCCTTTCATACTCATTTTTCCTAGAATTGTGTGGAGTGAGGACTGAATGTTGTATGTCTTGTTTTGTAAACTCTACCAGCTGGAATAGCGAACCACTGGTTTGGGTTTGTGGTGGCCCAACCTTGTGATTATGTGTTTATGTGTTTACCGTAGAGTGTCTGCCTATGGGTCTTGACCTGTCTGTGTGTTAGTGCGGTCCAGTGTCTGCTTTCAGAGCCCAACCTGGACACGGGCCGTCCGGGGTGTTAGACACCTGCACTTCGTGGGGTTTCCTGCCTGCACTCTGGAGAGTCGGATCACAAGGGTTTTCTCATCTGCCAGTAAGGCCAATGTAGTGGGTTCCTGTGCCCTTTGCATCATTGGTTATTTGGTTATTTTGGCCTCATGGATGCTCAATGTGGAAGGGTGCACTGTGTCTCAGTGCACCTTAGTTGTTGGCGCTTGGATGATGGTTGGTGAAGGTTTGAGTTTTGTTGGCATTGGGCCTCATTACGACCGAGGCGGTAAGTTACCGCCTGGGTCGTACCTTTACCACCATGGCGTACGCCATGGTGGTTGGCGGACTTACCGCCCCATTCTGAGGTGAGTGGGGCGGTAAGTCCCCATTAACCCATTTACCCTTCCCCATTCCCATTTTTGCCCCATAGGGCATAATGGGAGTGGGGAAGGCGTTAATTACGCCACCGTAAATTACGGTGGCGTAATTAACAACAAGGTCCCTTAGCGCCATGGATTTTAACACCTGCTAAAAGCAGGTGTTAAAAACTCCATGGCGCTAAGGGACCTCGGAATCTGGCGGTAAGGGTCGGCGCTGTTTACGCCGCCGTAAACCCCTTACCGCATGGGTCCTAATGAGGCCCATTGTTGGGTGCTGTCCGTCAGGGCTGGTTCCCTCGCTGGAATGTATGTTGTGGGCCTGCAATAGATTTTGAGTGTACTATGCAGCTGTTTGGCTTCCCTGTAGGCCATTGAAGGGACGAGTCAGGTGAGAGCATTTTGGCTCATTGTTCTGCAGAATGGAGTGAGTGGATTTTGATGGTTGGAGGTTGGTGCTTTGGCCAGAGTTGGTTATGGTATATCTGGTCGCATTCCCTTGTGGATTTCCTTTTGTGCTCCTTTCTGTGCCCATTCTTTGCTGTATGTAAACAGGGTAGATATGATTTGATATAATATGTTATTTATAACACGCTTAATACCCAAATGTTTCTAAGCGCGGACCTGGGGATCAAACCTGTGTTGCTCTTTGTCGTCTTGCTTCCAATGCAAGCACATTGCCCCTGAGCTATCCTCCTGAGAGGATATGTCCTGTGTCTCTTTGCTTTGGCCCTGTGTGGATGCTTGCCTGATGGAATGCCGCATATAATGCCTGGTGGAATGTTAGCTGTGGAATGTTATGGTGTGAGTCCCCCGTTTGTTCCATGAGATTCAGTCAGCGTGAGCTGCCTGTGAGAGTGGAGACCGGTGGATGTTTTCCAATGTATCCTTCTTGTACTTTCTAATTACTTTCCCATGAACTTACCTCTTGTGTCACCTAGTAATGCAGAAATTAGTAAAGAATTGTGTTCCCTAGATGTGGCTCTGGAGTACTTCTTTCAACACACAAGTACATCTTAACACATTCCACATGCCAAGAGGTGCCCCATACTAATAGTAAAACCAACATTCCTCAAAGTAAAGTTGTGCTGTCAAGTTACTAACAGTTAATTGCCTAAACCATTAGAGTGCAAGCATTACCTGAAGCTAAGAAAGTAGCACCACGACTTCTGGGTAATTGAATGGGCTGATGGCTGGCAGAAAGGTGCAGGTACAGTTGGGGAAGGGGAAATGGCTGCTTGTAAAGACTATTTTGAATTAACACAACTTGTACTGGCCAAGACTGTGGATGCCAGAGAGAAAAGAGTTTTGAAGGCAAACTCAGGTTGTTATTGTGGCAGGTAGACAAGAGAGGCAAAGAGGCTGCCCCTTTGAAGAAAGTTATTCAGAGGAAGAGTGCCTTGCCTACCTGAAGAGGTTTGTTTGTTTGTTTGTTTATTTATTTATATAGCGCTCTTGACCCGGGGGTATATATGCGCTTTGAACATCAGGTTACAGGTAAAAGACAATAGTACAGTATTGATAGGGCATAGATAATAGTATTCAAACAGTATACATAAAATTGGACATTCGGAGTGCATACATATGTGGTAGGACAGTTATTTGTTGGTTAACCAGGAAATGACCTTGGTTCTGAAGGGTTGGAAAGTAGGTGTGGATTTAATATCCAGTGGGATGGAATTCCAGAGTTGTGATGCCAAGGTTGGGAAGCTGGATCCTCCAGCTCTTTTGAGGGAGTATTTGGGAACTGTTAGTTGTAATGAGTTGGACGATCTGGTGGTTCTAGTGTTCTGTCTTAGTGTAAATTTGTTCGAGAGGTAGGGTGGGGCAAGAAGATTGAGGGCTTTGTAAGTAAGGCATATGGTTTTCAAATCAATTTTCTGTTGGATGGACAACCATTTGCAGGCAGTTCTGGTGGCGGAGATGTGTTCCCTTCTAGGAATATTGAGGGCGGCACGGAGTGCGTTATTTTGTAAAACTTGCAATTTATTGATTACTGTTTTGTTGGCACCTACATAGAGGCTATTACAGTAATCCAGTTTAGATTGAATGAGTGCTCTGGCTAGGATGAGACAGTTGCTAGGGGAGATCAGTGGTCTGCAGGCCCTGATAAGTTTACCGGTGTAGGCAGTGGCTGAGGCGGTCATGTTGATTTGTTTAGCTAGGTTGATGTTCGTGTCTAGGTAGAAACCGAGGGTTTTTACGCTCTTGGCAATGGGTATGGTATTACCGTCAATAGTGAAGCTAGTGTAGCCGGGACAGAGTTTACTGATAGTGTTCGGTGAGCCGACAAGAAGCAATTCAGTCTTGTCATCATTCAGGCAGAATGATGGAAAAGACTTCATTGATCCATTTAGCGTCCTTGTTGTAGTTGCCTGATAAGGTGAGGAGTATCTGGGTGTCATCTGCGTAGTTAGTATAGGTGACACCCAGATTGTCCAGCTTGTCGAATAAGGGCTTAGTGAAAATATTGTAAAGGGTAGGTGAGACACAGGATCCTTGTGGGACACCGCAGGTGATGGGGATGGGGTCAGCCGCTGCTAGGGGGGAGAAGACCCGCATGGTTCTGTTGTCCAGGAAAGATTGGATCCATGTGACTGCAGAGTGGGAGAAGTGTGCTGCCAGAGATAAATGGTTGCACAGGATTTTATGGTCGACCAGGTCAAAGGCAGCGGAGAGGTCAAGGAGTAGAAGGATGGCAGCCTTGTTTTTGTCTTTGAGTTCGTCTATCTGGCATTTGAGATCAACAAGGGCCGTTTCTGTCCCGTGTTGAGGTCGAAAGCCAGATTGGCGAGTTCCTAGTAGGTGATTGGCCTCAAGGTAGTCCTGGATTTGTAAATAAGCCACTCTATCCAAGATTTTTAGTAGGAATGGGACGGTGGTAATGGGTCTGTAATTCGTGGGGATGTCAGGGTTGAGAGTAGTTTTTTTTAGTAGCGGTAGGACCCAGGACTGTTTCAGATTGCTGGGGACCATGTTGTTGGCGAAGGACAGGTTTATTAATTTGGTGATAAATGGGGAGAGATCCCTAGCTGCATCTTTTATGATCTGTGCGGGGCAGCTGTCCCCCTTGCAATTCGATGGTTTAAGGGATGCTATAATTTTCTGAACCTCCAATATGGATACCTTTTTGAAGGTGAAGCCTGAATTAGTGGCAGTAGGTGGAGGGGGCGTGGGGAAGGAGGTGGGATCGAGAGTGAGTTGTTGACGTTTGTTGTTGATTTTAGTTTGGAGCCCTGAGATTTTGTTAGCTAGGGCATTCTGGATCCCTGTGCACCAGGGTTTATCCTTAGTGCAAGAGTCAGTGGGGGTAATGGGGTTTTCTAATTCCTTTAGTATGTTAAAGAGCTCCTTAGTACTGGAGCTTGCCTGGGAGATCCTAGTGTTGAGAGATTCTTTCTTGGCCCGTATAATCTCATTTTTGTAGAGGGTGGAGATGTTGGTGAGATTGGTTCTGTTATTTATAGAAGGCACTAATTTCCAGAGTGCTTCAAGTTTGTTTTTTTGTTGACGCAGGGTTTTGAGCTCAGGGGTGAACCATGTGTTCAGGTGCGCTTTGGGTATTCCTTTGCGCAGTTTCAGTGGGGCAATGATGTCAATGGCTTTGGCCATGGACTCATTGTAGGCGTTGACCAGTTGGTTCAAGTCCGTTGTGGCGGGTAGTGCGTTTAAAGTAGGGATCACCAGAGGTATTAGGGCTTCCGCTGTGATATTGCTCTTTTTCCTAGTAGGGCAGGCAGGTGCCACGTCATTCATGCTTTATAGTATATCTTGTGGAAGCCTGTCCAAAATTCCAAAATACTGAAGCTGTGTTGGTATGCCTGGTTGTCTTAAGATGCAACATTGAAGTTGTCTAAACAAAGTGGAACAATGTGGGACAAAGGTGACTGTTCTCATGGTGAAGCAAGTAGAAGTATAGTTGGAGTGAAAGTAGCAGTACTAAAAAGTTATCCTGACAAACATACCATTGTGAATGCTGAAAACTGAACTTCAAGAAATCCTAACTGTTCACCAAGAACTGTGTATCATTTACAGTATGGGTATTACATTTTCTTTTGAACTGGGGCAAATCTTCTTAAAGAGGTGATAAAGCATTGTGGCCATGATTAACTTTTGGGCTATTATGCTGGAAGTGGAAAGTGGATATTTCACTCAAGAGAGGAGATTTGTTGCCAGTGGAACTTTGGTTAATGAACATTTACTTTGACTTTGAAACATCACAAACTGATTAAAGACATTTCTTTCTTTGGTTGAAGATTTGCAGAAGTCTCTTTGAATCCTGGGGAAGGGAAATTACCCAGAACATTAGAAGTTCATTCAGGGACTGTGAATGTTGTACACGTCTTGTTGAATTGCCATGTCATTTCTTTATGTATGTGTTGTTTAGTGTAAGGGCCAGTTATCCAGTTTTAGAGTGTATTCCCTTTTCTTTGGGTAAGGTAGAGAATGTCGTCAGCAGAATAGGGACAATTAGGCATTTTGATATATTGGGCCTCATTACGAGGTAGGTGGTTAGGGATTACCGGCACCATAAGGACACCGGTGCCGGTAATCCCTTACCACCCTATTCCGAGGTCCCTTAAGGGGTCCCTTCCTTAACAGCTGGTTTTACCAGGCGTAATGGAAGGGATGCGTTAAGGGACTTCAGAGCTAATAACGGTACCGCAAATTGCGGTACCGTTATTAGCTCCATCCCCATTCCCACTGAGCCCTATGGAATGGGGAATGGTTCCCAGAATGGGGATTTACCGTGTCCTCCAAGGTTGGAATGACCCAGTAAGTCACTATTTCGGGAACCCGGACCTGGAATGCGGTAAGGAGGCAGCCATGGTGCTAATAGCACCATGGCTACCTCCTACCTCATAATGAGGCCCATTTTCTTTAATAATCCAATGTCATATTTTGATACATCTTCAAACAGTTGTCCGCCTCACATTACTGACCTCTCACAACCGTCAACAGGTGAGTAAATAGCTAAGCAAAATCCACCAGACTTGTGTCTCTCCTCACAACATCTAACTCCTAGCTATGTACTCCAAAAGAATCATTTGGCTTACAGGTGGTGCCTCCCCCACATAACAGTCAAAACAAATCAGGACCGCATGAAAGGAATAGGATGTGTTGGCAGGTTTGCGATCTGCTTTGAGCAGCACCCTTTGCAGTACATCATTGTGTGCATTATATTGGCTGTCCTTGAAAGGTATTGCACATGCAGGGGTGGAAACCTGCTATCCAGTGCAAAGGTCCTCCCTGTGATTCAGTATTGTGTGCACTGAGGCACATACTGTGAATCATGGATATTATTGAGGTAGCATGTGCATCCCTCCTTGTATGCTTCCTCATTGCCTGGTGCCTGATTAGAACACTGGGTGCAGGGAAAACATTTATCTGAGACGCAGTGCAGCACTATGAACAGGCATTGTATGACAGAATCGCATCTGGAGCGTCCTTAGTAGCCCTCGCTTTTTGTTTTTATTAAAAAATGATGCTGGTAGTTCTGCTTCTGAAACGGAGTCTGGCCGAACAGACTATCTTCCATAAAAGCTCCATGCCAAACACAAAGTGAATCTATGTATCTTTTCTGCGGTAGTCTCCTGACATCTGCAGCTGGTATACTTTAGTGCTTTAGTGGCCCAGGGCAGATTCAAATGTCACATGTGCATCCATGATAGCTGCTGTGACTCGAATTTGCTGCAGAAAGAGGTAGCATTTTAACTTTTGCATCTCTGATCTTAAAAATGGTCTGCCTTAATAAGCCTGGTGGCAGGGGAATCTCTAAAGATGAATAAAGACCGGTTCTGGTTTGGTGACTGATCAAAGGACACAAATATTGAATACACAGTAATTCAATATTGTGCCATTATCACCCCTTTTAGCCAAGGCTCAGCTATGTCAAGGCAATGTGGATTCATGGTTAGCCTGGCTGTCTTCATTCAGCCCAGGATGCTGCATCTATTAATTCCCACTAGGCCTCTCCTACTGAACATCACAGGACCTCTCCTACTGAACGTACCAGGACCTCTCAGAAGCAGATCACCTGGGAGTAAGTGCTTACAAGGCATTATTGACATAACAAAGCCAGCCTCACACCAGTGTGTTGCACACCAGAGTGCCAAGTGAGTAGGAATGGTGAAGGGGCAAAGTTAAAGTAGCCAAGATGGTAAGGTGGGCCTGAGAAAGGGTCCTAACATTATAGTTTTTTCTAAGGGCTTGCTTAATTCCTGTCCCCTCCATGTCCGACAGGACAAAGCACTCTGGGTATGACGTCTGAAGGTAAAGGTCATCTGTTAACTCAACAGGATTGGAATCCTTACAGCACGTTTCCTTTGGGCCAGTCCCTTGTGAAATGTGCCTTTATAAAAAAGGGAACTCCCACTCCTTCCTGGATAGAAATGTGGGCATCATGAAGAAGAGCACACGTTTGGACCTCTGTTGGCAATGCAGTCCATTCCCGAGTCCACTGCCATAGAGGTGACGACAGAAGTCATCCATAGTAGAGGAACGCTCTCCTCCCTTACCATCCCCAGGGGACACTGAGGTGAAAGGATGTTTCACTAAGGCATCAACTGGAGGCTCTACTGGAACCAGGATTCTGTCACTGGAGGCGAAAGAAGCCCTGGAGGTGCTAGCCAAGATCCCTGTATTGGGAGTGCATCAGAAGGACTTACATTTTCATAGAGCTCCTGAATTAGGACGTACTGCACACATGAAGGTAAAGAGCAGTTGGAAACCTGCTTTGCCGTTTTGAGCCATCTTCGAACTGCTTTCAATGCACTCAGTGACTTCAAGTCACCACAGGACCCACAGTGCTGCTTTTGGCATCCTAAGACAGCTTTGAACAACTTTCTGCATTGCGAGCCAGACAGGAGCCCGTTTGACCCACTGCCATCAACCGTCTCGAACAACCTGAAATACAGGCTCGACCTTCATGGGAGCAACCAATTCGAACTCTGACTCGACTTGCAGGAAGCCACTGAACTTGTTGTTGTAAACGTCAACTCCACCCAGAAGAAGCTATTATCTTGCTGAGGACTCAACCAAACTTGAACTGTTGGAAGTCATTGTTTTTCTGACTTGACCCCTCTAGAACCTGAACCACTGAGCCAACCCAACACGGATTGCCAACACTATTGCATTGACTGGAACTTTTGCGACATCAGCTTTGCCTCAGCTAAATTACCAAGAAGCCAAAAGATACAAACAAGTTACTGTTAAATGGCCAAGACCCCCGATCCAATTCCAGGGACCCTAGTATCTTGTAATTTCCCTTTAGCACCTTTGTTTACAAGCATACCCTTTTGAACAGTGACAGTGCTCCAATGTATTGCCTTAACACCCCTGCTCAAGTTTCCTGTGTGGTTTACTATACTATACAATAGTCTGCATTTTCTGTGCTATCTTTACAGGGGTGGATTTGTGTTAGTCTTTTTATTTATTTGTTTGATATTTTTTTTTATTTAATTAAAGTATATATATTTTTATAGAAGCGTTTTTGAACATTCCATTATTTTGCCGTCTTTGTATTATTTCGGTTTGTGTTAATACATTTATCATTGTAACCTAAGTCCTAACGGTTTGGTCAGGAACTTGGAAAGACCGCTCATGTAAATACATGTGAATAGGAATATATCACGATAGAAATTACTTCCAAAGGCAACGTTCAGTCAATATCGGATTTCGTGAAGTGATTTCAGAAAAACAGATTCACAATTAAAAGGATTCCAATCCTACATCTCAGGCAGAACGTGAACAATTAAGTCCAATGCATTTCGGGCCAGAAGTCCATCCTTAGGAACAATTATTTTTTACCTTTTCTCATTTTGTGTGTATCCTCAATGTTGTAAATCGTGTGTGCTGATGTCAATGACTGCTGTTCATTTTAGATAGAGGTCTGGTTTGAGGCCCCGTAGTTACTTACAGTACTCCACGGGGGAGTATGTAGTTGACAGCTGGCATCCTTGACCAAACCGTTAGGACCTAGGTCACAGTTATCTCCCAGTGCAAAGGGGGCATTTTTGGCAACAGGACCACAGAACAAAGCCATTTAACTAATTATGCACACAAACAAACGTGATGCCCACTAATTTAATGCAGTTATCATCTCACACAGCTCCTGAGAGCATAGCATGACCTCCACCCTCTTCACCACAAACGCCAAAGGAAGTCTGTTTAACCTTTTATGATTGAGATTGTTAAGCAGTAGTGTGGGACTGAGTAGGAGGTTTAGCCACTACTCATCCCTGTACTCCTGTGGAACAATATAGCGTTATCAACCCAATCAACACACTAAGCCATGGGGTAACAGCTCGGCAGCCCGAGTTAAAGGTCTGAGCAAAGTGTGTGCTTTTAACGAGGGTACCAGTACGTTACCCCTGTGGTTTAGCCCGTAGAATGGGTTATTAACGCTATGAGCACCCAAGTTACCAAAGTGGTAACGCAGGGTGAAGGAAAAGCATTAGCATCCACAGAACATGATGTGCGCTGCGTCCTGTTCATCAAATTAAAGTATTGTGCAAAGATGGCCGCCATGGTTGAGGAAGGCGGGGCTCCGTACAGCCCCTCTTCCCTTTCAATGGCGGCCAAGCGGAGCAAGGAAAGAAGCTGTAGGAGTGCAGCGCTGGTTGCCGCTGCAGCAGCAAACAGGTAAATGGGGATTGAGGGTGTGGGGGTCAAAATGACTGCAGCAGTGGTGTGGGAAAATGGCGGGCTGGGGAGCCAGTGATCAGAAGGGGTGTCCAGTCAATTGGTCGACAGCAAACTGGTCGACTGCAATTTGGTCGACACCATTTGGTCGAATGCCAAATGGTCGATTTTTTTTTATATATATATGTGTTTTGTGGGTTTTCGTGTGGGGGAAAAAAAAAAAAGAAAAAAAGGGGGTTGGGGGGGACCCCCCCAAAAAAACCAAAAAAAGGGTAAAAAAAAAAATTCGACCATTTGGCATTCGACCAAATGGTGTCGACCAGTTGTCCTGTCGACCAAATGTTTTCGACCAATTGACTGGTAACCATCAGAAGGCTTAGAACGTGGACTAGATCAGGGGTATCAGTCTGCATTTCTAGTCTCCTGATTGGCCGGCTCCCACCCACATGGTGCTGACAATCATTTTGTCTCACAGTGCTATGCATCAAGTCTCCCAGTTTTTACATCATGCCCTCTGGTGCGTGAACAGGGGTGGATCAATCTGACTGGGATCTCAAGCTGAGGACAAGTCACGCAATTCTGGCAAGCCCTTCAGGTCTGAAAACCACGGTTGCCTACATCCCTGGTGGTGGTTCAATGCCGGTAGGCAGCCCTAATGCCAGTGATGTGATCTCTGCACTCATCAATCTCCAGAGTGGGATATCTGGTGAGGTAAGGTTGTTCATACTTTTTGCTGTATTCACCCTGGCCTCCTCTTTGAAATTGACTGATCTGAAACGCACCAAGAACTGTGAACAATCAGACCCTTCTTATTCCCTCTCCCTTCACTGATGTCTCCTTGTCCCCCCAAACGTCCTCTTTCATCACCTTGCCCCCTTCGAGCGCCGTAAAGTGAATGTCTCTAGATAGGCACCTTGTTATTTTTATTTTATTTTTTATTTTTATTGGCTTTATGTGGTTACACAATACAGTTAACCTTTTGCCATCACAAATGTCAGTTAAAATGTCACCTTCATATATAGTCATTTGTTAACAATGATAAATTGATTAATTTATTCCACTACCCCCTCTCTAATGTTTTGTAATATTTTTCCCAAAAGTTTCACCAGGGCCAAGGTCAGTGGAATTCGGTTTCCCACTACTAGTTCTCTCCACCACTCTTCGAGTGTTTGCGAGTCATAGTTGTAGGTCACTTCTGTCATTAAGTACAGTCTAGTTTGTTTAATGACTGGACATGATGGTACCAGATGTTTTAATGTTTCCACTGTGGTTTTGTCCTGGCACAGTCTATATTTTGTCACTGATTTATGTACTTTCCTTCCACTTAGGATCTCTCTGGTCGGTAAAAAATGTAAACCACCCACTGTCTCTGAGAAGCATGCTTTGTCCCCTCTGGTAAAAAAAAAAAAAAAATGCCGACTGTTTATGTAAGTCTCTTTGTGTTTGAAAGCTGTTGTACGGGTGACTCTGGAGAGTGAGCATGAAAGAGGCAGTGGAACGTGAATTACCTCACAGAAATGTCAGGTGGCAGCGGGTGAGAAAGGACTGGCCAAAGTTGGGGTGTTGTGATGGTACCTGTAGCGCACAATTCTACAATTAAGTACTTCAATCGTACCATTGGCACGCAGAGTACTTTCTGTATAGTATCTGATTAACCCAATAATATAGCGTTTTATTGCAGCGTGTTGGGTTTTGCATCCTCTCGCTTTTCAGCTGTATCCTGCATCTGCTTCTGGATTCATTTTTGAGATCTGCTCTGTGCCCCCTGCACGCCAGGCTGATTAGCATATCACGCCTAAGCCTTTGATTGCAGACAAGCTTCATTGGAGCAGGGACGACGTGCCTCCTGCTGGGATGAATGGCGTGCTATGACGCGTCAGGAAGGTGACAGTATGGGGCTGGTCTTTGTTCAGCTGTAGGCATTTGCAGTGACATTATACCTCAGGCTGCTATCATCTAAACCTTTCTTTGAAAGATGTATTCAGACAGATCTATCCTTGCAACCGCCATACAAGATGCAGCTTTATTTCCAGATTTGGAAAAAACGAGGCTTGCAAAGTCTTGTGAAGTCCTTCGGTGTGGTGAGAGTTTATCGGTCTGTTCGAGATGTTTTCAGATAGTAGTCACAGACGCAAAACGATCAAAGACAGTTTGCATACCAAAATAAAATAGTAGTGTTTGTAAAGGCTACGACAAATCAAATTTCAAACCGCAAGATGCAAAGGCACCATAAATGCAGAAGGCCACAGAACAAAGCGCCCATACTCTGCTGTTCAACATGGGGAAGAAGCGCTTCATGTTGTATTCACTTGTGCTAGACATTGGCCTAATTTACAAAAGCGTTTTACAATGGCACAATCCGATTGAAAAACGAATTGTAAATCCGCCCATTGCATCCCAACAGAACAACATATCCATTGCTTCCAGTGATATATAAATAATTCTAAGCTGAAGATGCTGTAAGCGAAAAACACATGTACATTGAAACTTTGCATATTGGTTCTCACCTTGACTCTAACATTCCCTCTGTCCTCATCCTCCTCGATCTCTCTTCTGCCTTCGACACCGTCAACCATACCATCCTGCTCAACTGTCTCTGTGAAAACCTGGGTATCACTGATCAGGCTCTGGCCTGGCTGACCTCTTTCCTCTCAGATCGACCCTCCCAGGTCCAACTGGGGTCCTTCCTTCCATCTATCTTCCTCTCTACCTGTGGTGTTCCCCAGGGGTCTAACCTCTCGCCCTGGCTTTTCAACCAATACCTGGCAACTCTCCCCCATTGCATTGCCATTTTCTGCTCAAATTTCCAGTGCTATGCTGACGACACTGAACTCATTTTCAGGCTGCCCTCTGCCACCTCCTCTCCCTCTCTCATCTCTGATTGCCTAACTGCCATTCAAGATTGGTGTGCCGCCAATGATCTTTGTCTGAATGCCAACAAGACGGACATCCTCCTCATCGGCACACCTTCACCATCCTTTCCCCTCACTCTCTGGCCGGCCTCCCTTGGCCCTCCTCCTACCCCCACCTGCGAGGCTAAGAACCTCGGGGTCATCTTTGACTCCATCCTTTCCTTCTCCGCCCACATCTCTGAGGTCTCTAAAAAGTTAAATTTCCGACTGCACCTCCTCAGAGGTACTCTGCCTTTCCTCTCTTTCCCCCAGAAGCTCATGGTACATCAAGCTCTGGTTCTCTCTAGCTTGGACTATTGTAAGAGCCTCTTTCTAAATCTACCTGCCTCTAATCTCCACCCTCTGCAACTAATCCAGAACAGGACTGCGAGACTTGTCCTTGGCCTCAAGCCCTGGGATCGTATCTCTCCAGCTCTGAAATCTCTCCACTGGCTCTCAGTGGATGCAAGGATTACATTCAAAACCCTCTGCATTGTCCACAAGGCTTTCTGGGGCCTGGGTCCAAAATACCTTCAACCATCCCTCCGCAAATACCTCCCCTCGCGAGCTCTTCGCTCCTCTACCTCCAACTCACTCAGGGTGAGTCGTTTTTCTAAGAAACAAGCTGGGGGTAGATCTATGTCTTCAGCTGGGGCCTCCCTCTGGAACAGCCTCCCTGCCACTCTAAAGCCTGAGGAGAACCATCTCCAGTTCCGGAAGCACCTCAAGACCTTCCTCTTTTCTTCTGCCTTCGCTCCCCCTCTCCCTTGCTGATCTGTTCTCTCTTGGCACTGTACACCTGGCCACCCTCTGTCTTTTGGGCCCAGGTACCTTCTCATCCTGCCACCCTCCCGCACTGCCTCCGGGCCACCCCTTGCACTGGGGTCTGTATCTGTAGCCATCCCTTTTTCTGTTTGTTGCCTTTATTATTTATTTATTGTTATTTATCTGTTTCTCCTCTGCTTCGCACTTTCCACCTCTCCCCCCTTCCATGCAATTTTCCCCTGCCCCCTCTCCCATGCACTTGCGTGTTCGCAATGTCACTGGGCCTAGTAATATTGCTGTTTTTTTCTCCCCTGTTCCCCTCCCTTGCCTTGTCGCACTCTGAAACACTTGTGTACGAGCGCGATAGAAATAAAATATCAATCAATCAAAAAAACGATTTATTTTATTTTACGCATTGTTGAATAATAAAACTCATGAGGTTTTGTTTAAATTTTGTACCGACCAGAGAGATCCTAAGTGGAAGGAAAGTACATAAATCAGTGACAAAATATAGACTGTGTCAGGACAAAACCACAGGGGAAACATTAAAACATGTGGTATCATCATGTCATTTAACAAACTAGACTGTCCTTAATGACAGAAGTGACCTGCAACTATGGCTTGCAAACACTCGAAGAGTGGTGGAAAGAACTAGTACTGGGAAACCGAATTCCACTGACCTTGGCCCTAGTGAAACGTTTGGGAAAAATATTCCAAAATATTAGAGAGAGGGTAGTGGAATAAATGAATCAACTTATCATTGTTAACAAATGACTATATATGAAGGTTACATTTTAACTGACATTTTTGATGGCAAAAGGTTAACTGTATTGTGTTACCACATAAAGCCAATAAAAATAAAAAATAAAAATAACAAGGTGCCTATCGAGAGACATTCACTTTACGGTGCTCGAAGGGGGCGAGGGGATGGAAGAGGACGTTTGGGGGGACAATGAGACATCAGTGACAGGAGAGGGAATAAGAAGGGTCTGCTTGTTCATAGTTCTTGGTGCGTTCCAGATCAGTCAAGTGCAAAGAGGAGGCCAGGGTGAATAGAGCAAAAAGTATGAGGAATCCTTACCTCACCAGATATCCCACTCTGGAGATTGATAAGTGCAGAGATCACTTCATTTGCATTAGGGCTGCCTACCGGCATATAACCCCCACCAGAGATGTAAGCAACTGTGGTTTTCAGACCTGAAGGGCTTACCAGAATTGCGTGACTTGTCCTCAGCTTGAGATCCCAGTCAGATTGACGTTTGACAGGTGCAGTAAGACTACCTAATCTAACTAATCTGTGTGAACAAGCAGATTAACAACCTCTGGGGGTAGCCCCTCGGATATTCAGGTTGTATTGGGAGAATGGTGTCCCGTACAGTGAGCCCAAGAAATCCGAGGCAGGGGCCAACCAAAGTTTGGTGGTGCCTAATGCCACAAAAGGTTCCTACTGTTCTTGGCTCATAACATCCCATTGGCAGGCCACTCAGGAGGAACGGAGACAACTGACTGCCTATTTATGGCCTCAGATGGAAGTCCCAATTTAAGAGTGTTTCTGGTCCTGTCACACTTGCCATGCATCCGGTAAATCTGGCAAAGCCACAAAGGCCTCCTTAATTCCACTATGAGTGGTTGGGGGACCTATTGAGAGAGTAGGCTTGGCCACTGCTGGTCATTTCGCTCTTCAGACCACCTCATTGAACCAGTACATATTGTTTTTGGGAGACCACACCACCAAGCAGTACCCTTAAGGAACTTCAAAGCCCACGTGATGGCGAAGGCTCTGATTGGAATATTCTCTCATGTGGGGTTCCTTAAGAAGTTATGTAGGTAATGTGGAGTAACCTATTGTTCTCCACAGATTTTCAGGCACAAACACATTGGATTGTTGAGCAGTTCAACAGAACCATAAAGGGTATGATTGGTGACTCAGAAGAGCCTGTAAGGAAAAAGTTGGATTTTCTCCTTCCATTCTTTCTGTTCGCATACAGGGAGGTGCCTAAGAGTGGTATCGGGTTTAGCCCCTTTGGGCTCTTTTTGGCTATCCTGTTAGGGGTCCTCTGTGTCTGGTCTGGGAAGGCAGGGAGGGTGATCCCTGAACTCCTTCCCACAACATAGTGGCTATGTGCTTGACCCCAGATCCAAGATGGTCAAGTAGAGAGAGCAGATTATCAAAAATGTGAAGTTCAGTCAAGAGCTTAAAAAGATAGACTGGATCATTTGACCAATCAAGCCCAGCACCCTTCATGGCAAGTGGACTGCCCTATGTGGTACTGGTAAAAATCAGTGTGGTTAACTACTTCATTGATACCAAGGCAGATACATCGGGTCTTCCACGTCAAATGACATTGCAGCCAGGATGACTTATTGATGACTCTCATGAGTGATGAGATTGAGCAGAGGACAGATCCCCTCCCAGATTTGTTGCACTGCTAACCAATCTCTAGAGGGAATCCATATCTCCCCAGACCTTACTGAGCGGCAATTGAGAGACTGACAGCAGCTTCCGGGGCACTTCACTGGCCTTTTCTTGCTGACTTCAGAGAAAATTGGTTGGTGCGTCCATGGTATTGATACTGGAGATAGTAAGCCATTGACAAGTACGGTTACCGGATATTTGACATGGTCAAGGACACCACTTAATAGGAATTATCTAAGATGTTGGACTCTGGGGGATAGGTGGCCATCCTGCAGCCCTTGGTCTAGCCCTGTGTAATTGGTTCCTTAAAAGTGCAGTAGTGGGAAAACTGAAGTCTGCTTTTGTGTGCAAAACAGAGGGCTCAATTCTGTCACCATGGCGGATGCACACACCATACCTAAGGCAGACAAAATGATTGACAGATAAGGCACTACCAGGTTCATGAGTACCTTTGACCTCATTGTAGGGTACTTCCAGGTTGACCTAACTGATCAAGCAAAGGAGAGATCAGTATTTTCAACTAAAGAATGGTTTTATCAATTCACTGTTATGCCCTTTGGATCATGAAATGCCCCTTTTAGAGAATGGTAAACCAGGTGTTGTCAGTGCTAGCAGACTTCAGCATTGCCTGCTTATATGGCATTGTAGTTTTCAGTCATAACTGGAAATCCCACATATCCCATCTGAAACAGGTGCTTCAAGACATGCAGCAGGCTGGCTTGGCTATCAATTACTCCAAGTGCCAGATAACACAAGGGACTTATTAATTACAGAGGACACTGATTGGGTGGTTGTGTTGAAATGACCTCTGCCCTAGAGGAGTGTAATTATGAGTAGTGTTCAGCCTTCACACTTCAGCAAACCAACAGTAATCCCATTCAAAAAGGTAAAACAGGCACAGTTAAGAGACGTACCTTCGCCTTTTGTGGTAACATGGGCTGACGGAAGGCTATACTCTTAAGATTGGTGTGGATGTGGTCCAGTAGCAACCCAAACAGCAAAGTAAAAGAGCATAAGAGTCAAAAGTAAAGGGAACGTCCAATCAAGGTCCTATAAACAAATATACATACTTTAATAGAACCCACCATCTGCAAGAATAACTAAATAGAAAAACACTCCACAAAACCCATCCCTGTGGAAGAACAGAGAATATGCAAAGAATGAGTGATGCAGCACTCTGGTTAAGAATACAGGGGTGAAAAGGCAATTCAACAACTGCAATGTTCTTTAAAAAGGATATGTCTTTCAATGAAAAAAATGCACACATGAACGTAACAGTCTCTGGGACACAAGACAAATTAGTTTAAGGGGCCAGATATCGGTCACTAATACCTTTTTTCGGGTCTTTAGTGTTTCTCCCATATCAAACTGGGCATTGAGCAGTTATGTGAGTGGATCAAACCCAGTCAGTTGTGCGAGTCGTGTTGGCCCAAACAGTGAGCTCAGGTCAAGTCTCTCTGAATACAGTGGCTCAGACTGGTTCAAAGCCAGCTTTTGTGTGAAGCAGATCAGAGCTCTCACAAGGTTCCGTTCAGAGTGGAGCTGATTCAAGATGTTTAGTAACTGCTGACTAGGGTTGATGCATGAAACTCCAGTGGTTTGAGTCCAAGGTCAGCAACGGTTTGAAGCATTGATTCTGATGCTCCAGTGCATGGTTCGACAAAGCAGCAGTTCTAGGCCGAGCCGGGTTGAGTTGTTCGATAACTGCTGGTTTGAGTCAATGAGTGACATTCCAACGATTTGAGTAATCTGGTGATTATCAGTTGATTCAAGCTGATCAGGTGATGGGCACTGCGAGAACACAGTGTGGCATCGAGCTGGTTCAAAAGTTGCAAGCATTTTGGTTCGAAGGTTCGGGTGAGTGGCAAAAGCAGCACTGCCAGATGCCACCAGTTTGATGGTGGTGAACATGGTTCAAATGTGGTTTGAACGTTTTGATGTGGCAGAACAGAGAGCCATATCTGATCTGGGCCTCTAGATGCTGTGAGACCCACTCCAGGGGCTCTACGATAGGATGAGTATATTCACCATCTGCCCTCCCAACCTAGGAAGGTTTGATGCAGAGAGGCAGGTACCGGTTAGCGGCAAGTGTAACTCTTAATTTACCCTGCAAGTTGGTAAGTAGCAGAGCTTTCCTCTGGGCAGGGCTTGAACTGAGCCTTCTTCGCCTCAGTGGTTGAGTGCTTTGGAAAGATTAGCTCTCCCAAAAGTTGTTCAAATTAATGCTAACTCATGTGTTTGTCCAACAGTGAATCAGTGTACGAGTGGGAGGCCCCTTTTTTTAAATGTATACAGGTGATTGGACTAAAGCACGCCTACTTTAGGGGTCTAATCCCTGTTCTTAGGACAAGTAGACTTTGCGTTCTGACATCATAACCTAAGTGCTTTGTGTGAAAGGAAGATGAGGGGAAAGGAAGGAAGAGAGATGAAGAGAGAAAACAAGAAGGTGAAATGTTCCTCAGGTGGTCTGAGCTACCCCTGTCTACACTAACTCGGTCCCATTCCATTGTCAATAGTACTAAAGGGCATTTTGGTAAGCACGACCCTGGTGTGAGGCTAGTCCTTTTAGGATGGGCATATCCATTGTGATTACTGTTTCCCAGACGAGTTCCTACTGGGAGACTGGCTCATCGGAGAGACATGTTACCCAACATCATAAAGGATAAAAGGAGAGGCCTAGCCATCCAGACTCCTGCCCTGTTCCTTGGCAGGGTTATGCTGTCTAAGAAGAATACACATAACCCTTACAAAGCAATGTATACTATGACCACAAAGTGACAAGAATAATTTAGTGTGTAAATTACCGACTTTGACAGCTAATTAGAAAGAATGACAGCCGGGAGGACGCTAACGGTGGGTGCCAAAGAGCTTGCTTGCTGCCATTACTATGGAGAGAGCTGACAACATTTGGAAGCGTGCAGGGTATCCTGCAGTAGCAGCTCAAAATACTGCTCATGACAGAGCACTGTTTAATAAGTGTAGGGCAGAAGTATGGAGAACGCTCAAAGTGCAATATCATGATTCATCAGACATGAGTGCAATCATGACGCGCAAAATGCATGACGGCGAAGATACGGTTGCTTATATTCAGGAGATTCAAGAGAAGTGGCAGCTTGAGAGGATAAAGCCGTGGGATAAAACTATAGCTATATTTTATCATGTATTGTGTCAGGGCTTGCCTGAACCAGTACACAGAAAATTGAAGAAGATAGTGTAGATGGAAGCGAAAACATGGCCAGAGATTCAGTAAACTATAGTTCATCATTGTCGGCTAACACAAGCGAAAGCCAGATAGAAACTTGAGGGAAGAAAGCTAGAGGAAGTGAAGTTAGTTCAGAAAATGTTATCAAAGTTTTCAGTTGAAGGAGCAGTGTTAACGAGTGGAGATGGAATGAATACACAAGACACACAGCAGGCACAGCCAATGGCTGGTGGGAACTTCACAGTTATTATTGGCCATGAGGAAGAGGGGGTGCACCCAGAGGTAGAAGATTTGGATTTCAAGCTCCACAGGGAGGAAAGTTCAACTGTGGATAGCCTAGGTTTGGAGGAGAGCCTCAACGGTGCTGGACGTGGGGAAAAATGGGACACATCTCCCGAGAATGTCAAAGCATGGGAGGGATGCAGCAAAATTGGCAGGATCCAAGAGGAGTGACAACACATTCTCCACCATATAGTGCATAGGCACCTGAATATTATACCCAGGATCACAAACAGTATCAGATATATGTGCCACAAATGCAAATGGCACAGCAGGGAAGGCCAGTGTAAATGCAACATGCACAAATGCAAGCACAACAAGCACAAATGCTAACATAGCAAGTACCCATGCAGACACAACACACACCCATGCAGATACAACAAATACAGACACAACCCCAAGCACTGTACAATAGAATACCATGGCAACATGGAACACAAGTGCAGGCCCTCAGACACCGACACCCAAAATAGTGTTACCGTGGTAGGAGGGTACCCTTTTACTGGTATAGGGATAAACCTATATGCACAATAAGCCAGCCCATAGAGAGACTCTATGTGTTCTATTCTATCAGTTACACCAGAACCACAAGAGGAACCAAGGGTTGTGGTGACCAAAAGTGACAAGACATTTTCCTTCCTTGTTGATAAAGGGGCGACCAGGTCCTGCTTTAGGGAGGGGAAGTACCCAATGTCAGGCATTGCTATGAATGCACAGGGTTTTTCTGGGGCAACAAGTATGGTTCCATTTACTGACGAGTTAGCTATTACTATAGGAGAACATCATCTTTCCATACCACTACTGTACTCCTGTTAGACACCAGTCAACATATTAGGGAGGGATTTAATGAGCAATCTTAACATGACAATATCCTTCACTGACAAGGGGATAATCTGTTCCACTCTCGGAATTCACTATGTAAATGCACAAGAATTTATATCTGCAGGCCATGAACGTGCAGCGGGTGTACCATTAGACCCAACAGTATTCCTTTATGGAGTGCACATAATGTTAGCATGGCTTCCCGGGATAAGGGGCGCAATGTTGTGACTACCTACAGTATTTTCTTCCAGACGAGAAGTAACTATGAATGATAAAGAAGGGCAAGTGACTCCAATAGAACTAAAAGCAGTCCTAGTGAGAGGAGATAGGGTGATTATTCACGGGACGGTTGATAAAGGAAAAGCATGGAGAACAGTGATAGCTCTTGATGAAGAACACAGACTGACCGATTTGACAAATGAGGAATTGTTCACAGATGATAACTCAGATGGCGAGGTAGTGTTTTTCATAAACCTCACCTATTGGTTCAAAATTGAGAACAGGGAAGTACTGCAGAGAATGTCATTGATAAAAGAGAAATCGTCTTTTTTCCAAGAAGATTTGGCACAGGTACCAAGCATATTGTGGACCAGTAGTCCATATGATGTTGGTCTATTAAGAGGAGTAGTTGCAGTCAAAATAAAATTGGAGTCGGGAGCAATTTTGCCATGAGTAAGACAATATGAGTAAATGAGTAAGACAATTTGGGATTGAACTCCCAAACAGCCTAAGGCTAGAATCTAACTACCTATCCTTTAGGAAGAATCTGAAGACACTGTTGTTCAAATAAAAGACCTGTATAAATGCTAAAGAGCATGTAAAGCAAACTATTCAGAACCAGTAATCTTGCTCTGGTGTCCCGTCACTTTTCTGTTGTCCTTGTCTTTATGTAATGCACCCTGATGCCTATGGGCTTCGGCACTATAGAAACAAATAAATAAATAAATATTCAATGTCAAGTGAAGCAGATGAGGGTATTTGTGACACCATTTCTGCTCTAGTCCAACAAGGAATACTAGTGCCACCGGAATCCCCATGTAACATTGGTGTACCAAGTGAAAGAATCAACAGGGGGTTGTGGAGATTTATTCAGGATTTACGTCCCCTAAAAAATATTGTAGAAGCAGAATTCCCATTGGTCCCAATTCCAGCCACCATATTGTGCAATATTCTGTCCATAGCCAAATACTTTACAGTGATTGATTTAAAGAATGCCTTCTTTTCAATCCCCCTTCTTGAGGAGTTAACAGCCTTGACTATATGTTCCTATAGCTCTGTGTTAGTGAGCCATATCTTGCATTTAGTCCAGCTGGGTTAGTGAGTCCTATCTCGCATTAAGCCATCTATGTTAGTGAGCAGTATCTCACACTTAGCCCATCTGTGTAGTGAGCCAATCTTTCACTTAGCACATTCGGGTTAGTGAGGCAAATCTTGAATTTAGCCCATCTGTGTTTGGGAGCTATATCACACAGACGGAGCGCAAGTCACAGTGAACACATCACTCCTGGAGGAAACCATTGGGGTGGTAATTGCTGTACACTGAATGTATGACAGGGGAAGGGATATGGGTTGCAGTTAGTCAGAACAGCGGGGGTAGGAAAGGGTACTGCCACTAATTAAACCTACTAAAAACATACCTTTCTGCATACGCATTGTCAAAATCGGAACTAAACAGAACCATACCTCTACAGCACAACAAACTGCATGCACTTCACAACAATGAAACAAACCACACATAGCCTTGCCCAACAGCACATGGTGCCTACCAACCGAGAAACACACCTACACTCAGTGAACGATGTCAACCAAACTGAAGCTTTCAACAGCACATCACAGTTCACTTGCTCTTTTCTCCCGCTCCAGTCCTACTAATTTATCCACCCCAACCCCTTGCTTTACAGATCCAGCAGAGCACCAGGACCCATGCAGGTGGCAACAGTGTGTGGTATAAGAACCTTTAACATAACATAACATAACATCACATAACATAACATAACATAACATAACATAACACAACATAACATAACAGAACAGCTGAGCTGGGCTCTCAGTGCTGACACATGATTTATATCTTTTTTATTTTATTTTATTTAATTAATATGCAAATAGCCAAATTAGACTTTACATATGACATTTTAAAATCATCATAGCAAAACACATTACAATGAACGCACTATAAAAATACAATTTGCAAGCCTCACAATAAAAGTTACATTAATACAACTATAAAACTTAATAAAAAACATCTTCAGATAGTTGTTTAAGAATTGCCATACAAAACTCATAAAAATTCATCATGTGATGAATTATGTTAAGATCATGATATGATATGATATCATATGATATGGCATTTATAACGCGCATATACACAAGTGTTGCATGGTGCAATGAGGCAAGGGAGGGGGAACAGAGGGAAGACAGACAACGATCCAACTAGTCCAGGTGTCATGCAGATTGTGCAAGTGCATCAGAAGGGGAAGGAGGAAAGTGCAGAGGGAGCGGAGGGATGGGACAGTTCAGTACATGGGATAATAAAATAGATAACAAAATAAAAGTACGGCCAGCAGGTGGCAAGTGCAAAGGTAAGTGCAGACAACAGGTGTCAAGTGCTGGTAGTGGGACTATAGGGATACAGAAAACCGTCCCCAAGTGAAGGGTTTGCCAGGAAGGCAGTGCAGCAGTGCGACTGGCGGATGAAGGGGCATGGGCCCGAGATCAGAGGGTGGCAAGGTAACCGGTGCAGTTTCAGTATCAGCCAGAAAGTCAGCAGGGGAGAGGAGGAGAAAAAGCAGAAGCAAAGAGAAAGGTTTTGAGGTGCTTCCGGAACCGGAGATGATTCTCCTCAAGTTTCAGGAAGGGAGGGAGGCTGTTCCAGAGGGAGGCCGCAGCTGAAGAAAAATATCTACCACCAACTCGTTGCTTGGAGAAGCGTCTGACCCAGAGGGAGTTGGAGGTGGATGAGCGAAGAGCTCGAGAAGGAAGATATTTAGGAAGAGAGAGTTGAAGGTATTGAGGCCGAGGCCCCAGAAGGCCTTATGGACAATGCAAATCCTGACCTTGTAAAAGTTTTTCCCAAATCTCCATCACATTATTTAAATCACATCTATTATCATGTGCTTTAATATATTTTAATCTAATAGCATTTAGGCTTTCACACTCACAGATAAGATGTTTTGCTGTCTCAATATGATCCATCCCACATAAATGACACCATCTATCTTTTCTCAAAATACCAAATCTTGTCCCCATAATGTCAAGGCATTCAGACATATTAAACTTAAAGATTAAGTATCGTTGAATTGTTATGGCATTGGGATATGCAATCAAGTAAGTCTGAATACCCGAGAGATTGTTTCTTTGTTGTAAAAACATCCCACTGTCACTTTTCGAAGGCTAACTGTATTATGTCTCTCTCTTGTTCAGTCGCATATATCTCTTTTTTCAGCAAATGTTTTACTTTAGCCGTTGAGTACGCCAACCAACTGTGCATTCTCTTTTGCCCATTCATGGTATGTAGATGTCATCAAATCAAGTGTATGGAATACTTTGTTAGACTTCATTACATTAAAAGCCTTAATCAAGTCAACAATCAGTGTCCCATTAGCTAAGTGGCGTAGCTTTGTACATAACATGGCAGATCTATATTCCATCACATCACAAATCTGCATCTGATTACGTTCCAGAATTATAAACTCACTGGGTAAAGCTTTCGGCATTCGAAGAAGACTTTTTAGGATTTTGCCTTCAAATCTATTCAATTGAAGCATAGGTTTTGTGTCTCAGATCTCAAATCCATACAAAAGACAAGATACAATTTTTGCTTCATATAACAACAATATTGTCTTGATGGAGATCCCTGCTTGCTTTTCAATAAAATGACTTAATGTCATGGTGATGTTCATACATCTAGATTTGGTGTCTATCCACTGCTACCTCCACAACAGGTTCTGATCTAAGATTAAACCCACATATCTATAATACCCTACAATTTCAATTTTTTGACCATCAATAGTCCATTTCAGATTTTTTTGCGGCCTGCGGTCCGTTTTTCCTGAGAAAAATATCACATTTGTTTTGCTTAGATTTATTTTAAGCCCGTTCTTCATCGCAAATGCTTCTCGAACTGATAGTTTATATTGGAAACCAGCCGGTTTATAGTCTAACAGGAGATGATCATCCGAGTAGAACAAGCCACACAATCTTAATCTTAAAGGGGCCTATTATCAGGTCATTGGACAACATTTCATTGAACGCCTCAGGTAGATCTGCCAAATACAAGTTAAAGAGGGTCACAGCTAAATTGCAGCCCTGCTTAACTCCTCTGCATGTTGAAATAAACCCAGACACATCTACATCCAATCTTACTTTTACGGGGGTATTCGTGCATCATGATTTATATCAAATTGAAGTGGCTGTAATAAATAAGCAGATGTACCACACTTGGGAGAGGATGAAAGGAAAACATGTAGTGTGCAATCTCATTGGAATGGATACAGGCAGCAATGTCATGCTGAACTCAAATAAACATCTGGCAGCCTAGAAGAATTCTATCACCTGCTGCCACACGCAGACCTCTCTGTTCTTCTCAAGATGTTTCTTTAGCCCCAGGGGAGGCCAACTATTGAGATCTCTCAGACATGCTTCTCAAATGAGACAAGTCTCCAACTCACTGTGGCAATTACGCGCTGATCAGTTGTATAAATATGGAGGCAGGACCTTTGCAAAAGTTCTGGCTAAGCATCTGGAAGGAGTCATCCCGACTTTGATATGGTGTGCAGCAAGGAAAATGTGTTTGTTAGGACATGAAATGTTGCTGACAACATATGGCGTTTTCTCCTGACCTCATTAAATTAAACATGAGTCAGAGTCAGTAGCAGCTGTGTGGCGTGACTCTGAGAAGACCTCGACCGGATCAAGTGAGAACACACTTTCACAACAACAAGAAGCATGATCATCTTTCAGGCAGGTGGTCCCATCGAGCATACAATATGTACAGGCTGCTTGGACTACACAATGGCCTGATCACATGACTTAAGGGAAGAACTGGAGTTAGATACCTGGCAACAGTGCTGCGATACTGTTTGTCCGACCACACTTGACGACAGTTTTATAGTTTGCCAAATCAAATTGTCGGATAGTGTATACTGGTCGCCTGTGTGCATGCACTGGAGGAATTTGATCAGGAGTGATGATTGCTGAAATAGCAATCATTCAAGAGAAACAATTGGCTACCCAATATGGTTCTGCCCTAAGACTCAAGTCTTTAAGAGAAGAGTACTTGGGGCTGGAGAAAGACATCCCAAAGAAGCTAACCATGTTTGTTCTTGAAGATGTCGCATAAATTGCCCAAACCAATGAAATTCTGGCTTTTCAGGGGCACCATGATGGCAAAGAAAATTAGTATGCAGAACTCGTAGTCTGCTATAGGCTTGAATATGGATGAATGGGACAATGAATTGTTGACTCTGTTAACGAAAGAACATACACTTTACAAACAAAGGGGTCCTCAGACAAGTTTAAGGATATCTAAGACCCATTCCTAGATATGCGTGGTTAGGTCCCATTGCAGAGTCATCAAGGAACACATGGGGCGATCACGATCACATATGGCTATCTGACATGGCGCTCCCCCAACCTCTTCCTTCCTGGGCTTCAGTTAGATCTGCTCCAAAACTTACGGGTCATCAGCACCAAATGTGAGCTTGTTTTGGTCTGACCACCCGTAGAGGTCAAACTGCATCTCTAAGGCACCTACTGTGAGCTTGTTTTGGTCTGACCACCCGTAGGGGTCAAACTGCATCTCTAAGGCACCTAGTGTGAGCTTGTATTAGTCTGACCACCCCATAGGCGTCAAATTGCATCTGTAAAGTTTGCTCAATTTTTTTCTTTCTTTTTTGCATATGTGCATATATATCTTTTGTACTTAATAAAATCTTTGAATGGAAATAACAGATCCATTATTCCAGTTTAATAGAAATGCGTAGAAAAGCAAGTCTCTGAATATTGATCCCATTGTTTTTCTTATTTTGGTCTTTAATTTACAATAGACCTATGCTACCCTCAAGTGAATTATATCTGGGAGTGAGTAAGTGCGCGTTTGAGAACTCACTAACATATTGCTAACTCACCCACCCCATCACCCACGTATTCACCCACTCGTGTAGGCTATTAGGAAACTTGCACTAGGCAGACTTTCAAAAAAAACTGTCCTTCCCAAATTCAGCCAGTTGGCAACGCCTCTGGCTTAAGTAGACTCTCTGAACAACCATTCAGTTGTCAGACAGGCGGTAACCAGCCTTAAAGAAATGACTGTGCAGAATCAATGAATTCCTTTGAAAACCTTTGAATGCGAAAAGAGGGAACTGAATCCAATTTAATTGCAGGCAGTAAAGGGGAACGGTAGCCCAGCTAATGACCTTTTCCGTCACTCTGTGCTGAATGCTACCGACTCCCATTAAGTGGATTATAAGGAATGAAGCAGCGCCCCAGCGAATTATATACAAATTATTGCTAACAGTAATTGACAACACCCTTATTTACATATGTGATTGAGAGGCTCTGACCTGGAAATCATGTTGGGGGAAATGAATGGAAATCGCCATTTACGTCTATTCGGGGATGCTTATTTGCATATAAACAGAAGCGCAGCTTTATATAGAATGTATAGCTATGGGACCAGAACCAAGGATTAGGCTGTAGATTAGATAGCAAAATTGGTGCGGGGTGAGGTGGTTGAACTGAATTTTCCCAACAAACAATACAAGACATAATGGGATAGAGCAACAAGTCTGTAACACGCACTTTACTATACACTATAATTTTAAATGGAGCAACCATATCCTACTATGACTACCATGCATTTCCATAATGACATCATTTCCCGGCTCCTATCCTGATTTCTGCATCATATTCGTAAACCCTCCTCACCTACCCCACAATAAAGAACTGGCATGGGAAAAGTCAACCATTTTGCTTTTTGTGTATGCTTGGAGGAAATGCCTATTTAACGCTTATTGAAGTGCTAAAACTGTTGGCTTTGCCAATACTCGTTTTTACCAGGGATTCCATGCAAGATAAAAGTGGAAAGACACATTGCATATAAATGAAGTGTCCAATGACACATTTCATTAAGACAATTGTATTACAGCCGGAGCTGTTTTTTCCGCTGCAATTAACCTATTACTTTTCAGGAGACGGCTTAGCAATAACACTGGCATCTCCCTTAAATGCACAGAGCTAGCTGAAAGAGATTCTGAGGGAGGGGAATATGATTGGCAGGGAGAGGAAGTGCGTGTGTAGGATTAGCCGTTGGGACTGGCATGACCCTGTGTGTTCAATGTGTGGCGAAAAAGCCAAACAACACTCACAATCCGTGTGTCTCTTCCCACATCCCATTTCTCTCCCAGCTTTCCTTCCTATGCCAATAGTTGTGGCCTATAGGTAGCACCTTGAGTGCCAACGAACAGCCAAAAGTATAAAATACAATTTTAAAAAAATGAGCCCTAGACTTGATAGACTTTTCATAGAGGCCATCAGGTAACAGGCACATATCCTGTTGCAGAGCTCAATTAAAATGATGGCACGTGCGGCAGTTTGATAATCCAAGAACCATGGTAGGTACCGTTTATTTCTCTGCCTTCTGGCTTTTGTAATGTTACTTTTGCACTATTCGTGCAGCACTGCAAACACAGAATGCAAGGAAAGGGCTAAGGGCGTGATGTGCTATTTAGAGTGACATGCAGCAACTCCAGGCGTCTATCTACTTCTATGGGTTGCATCATCAGAATGGTCATTTGCGTTTTTCAGTGTTTGAAACAGGTATGCAGCTTGTCTTGCATTAAGTGAATGCAGCATGCACCTTTTGTTTAAAGTAATCATTTCAATGTGCTTGTGAAGCAATCAGACAACTATGTTATTTTAGTATTTACTTTACTTTTCCATCTCAAATGAGCCAATCCACTTTTTAGAGATCTGGCTTTAAAATGCATGCAGGCCATAACAGGTGGTCAATTTCTTAATGGGGAATGGAGGGGAAAAAACATGCATAAAAGGCATGAATATGCTTTAATGCATGATTTTATTTTAACTTTGCCAGATCTTGTTTAGTTTATATGGCGGAGAGGGGAAAAGGAGATTTAATCCCGCCTCGGCCAACACCAACCTCTCCACCATACACATCTGCAAGCATTCCTGGCTGTAATGCATTGGATTGCTATGGGATCTGCCTACTTCTTAGGTCTGCTAAAAGCAGGAGGATTTGTTATGGCTCCATTGTAAACACTGCCTGTCATGCGTAAATGGGAATCTACATTTGCACAATTTGCACCCTGAAGTGCAAAAAAGAAGTTTGTAGGCAATTCCGCCTGCACTTTTTGCCCCTTTATGCATGAACAGGCGATGTTTGAGACTAACTGCAAATGAAACAGGTCCCCTCTACGCATCTAACATGATTTGACAAAATGAACCCAGAGTGTTAACTACCAAACATTGCACTTTTAATGTAAGTTTGAAACGTTTCAGGTAATAGGGATGGACTGCCCTCTTGAGCCATTTGGCATTAATTGTAGCCAGCTGGTCCTTTACATTAAAGTTTAAAAAAAAAATAGAGAATTCATTTTTAATTGAGGCAAACGCAAAATGCTTTGATGAATCCGTGTCATGACAACTCTGATCCAATATTGAAACACGATAAAACACCCTTACCAGAACACCAGGGGAAATGTGGGGATGGAATATCCAATTCACTCTTCCTGAAACTGCACCCTGCCAAAGACATTGGTTCCTTAGTGGAGTCAGACTTGGTGCATGCTAGCAGAAAATGAAAGTGCCATGTGCCGGACCACAATGATCGTGCTGGACACACATGTGTTTAAACAAGTTTACTTTCATCTTTTGCACATTACTCGTGTAGGGCTGCAAAAAAACAAAGGTAGGGGGCAATCCTTTTCATGCGCCTTCATAGCCGCGTCGAAGGTGATTCGGATTCCTCCCCCGGCAGATGATTGTTTCACAGTACATACAAAGTACTGTTGGCCGTGTAAGGTACGGTTGTGGTCAAGGAGGGAGCAGTGGTTGAAGTAATTCCCCTTCCTGAGTAAGGATCTCCTTTCTCAGGGCCACCGGGTGGATTGTGTGGTGGTGGCAGCACATGGAGGTAGTACTAAAGGAGTACTGCACCTTTTGGTCACAACTGAGTACAATGTTGCACCAACGGTGGTGAAAAACCTCCACACCCACGATTCCTTCTGCCCACCCGACGTAGTAGGCACTTCCTCCGCTATATCTTCTTCTTTCTCTTCCTCCTGCATGTCATCTGCTGCAGATCCCCTGTTGCCCTGTCCAGGTCCTTCAGGTGGTGGTGGTGGCTCCTGGGTAGGAGGAGGAATGCCATAGAAGAAGCCATTTTGGCTCAAAGATGTTTTTTTGAGCACTCAAAATGAAAATGGTCCTCTCTGCTGGTGTGCCAGATTAAGAATGACTAACAGAAATGGGTGGGTCCCCTTGGAGGAACTGTCTGTGGACTATTGTCCTGTCTGCGGACATCGGCACCCAAAAAAAGTTCTTGAAAAGTTGTAAAAAGTGTAGGAATGAAGTAAGAATGGTACTGGGAGTTGCGGAAAGGCAGACCTTTACCTAAAGTGACCAAAAATCAAATTGAAGCCTGTACACCAATCTCAGTCATGTCATCACACTACACAGGCGCGGTCACATGACAATGTCTTTGGATGTCCGTGATGATGTTACGAGCAGGCGGACTTCCAGTAGAGGAAAAAGCGCTGTAAGGAAGGCATGGTATCAAACAGTAAGATAGACACAGGTGATCACAGTTCAAGGGTGTTTATTGAACTTCAATTGGGTTTAAAAAACACCTATCTAATTCTAAATATGAAGATGAGACCATTAACCTACAACCATCAAATAATAATAATACAGTCCTAGTCGAATCTGTCAAAATAAAAGGGCCTATAAATAATAAACATATTGCCAATCCATCTAAATAATTGTTTCCGACAATGTTATGCAAAAAGAAAAGTGTTCAAGAAATTATATGTCAGGATATTCAAGCCATTGGCTTCCATTCCCCACGTTTTCAGCATGGGACAAGGTGGCATACTCGAGCTTAGCATACTCTCTGGCGTCTCTAGCACAAGGATGCAGTTCAAAACCTCAACATCAGGGCCTTCTCTGTCAAAGTCTCCTTGCCATTCAAAGTCTCTTATTTCAGAGAGCCTGATGCAACACAACAAACATTAAAGTTCCTTTCTTCTTAGGATTTCAGATGTACAAATTCTCGGGGTGACTTACTGTTCACCCTGGGTCCCCCTCCATTGGGCTCAACCCACTTTAACACAAAACCTTCAATTGGTATCCCTCTGCCGGGCTCGGACCAAATTGATATACTTCATCAAAATTGAAGACTTTTAACTGTGCGCAGGATTTTGCTTGACCCATCATCGGACCACTTCAATTTGAAATTACATGTTCTCTTCTTGATGTAACATTTTTCTCATTTTCACTTTTGCCACTTCTTAGCTGCATATCTTACAGAGACCTTGGATTGAACACCCACGCTGTGCTGGACCACTCTGTCAAAAGGGTGTTGCTTTCAAATTTCAATCACTCATCAGCAGTTCAACTTTACTTACGTCTCTTATCACACACGTTTTAACGATGTTCGTTCCAGTGCTCGCCATACAACGTTGCTGCTTGCAACCATGGCTTCAACACAGAGTGGTCTTTTATCGGTCTCCCCAACTCACCAGCGGTGTTGATTTCACTCACACTGCTTTGTTATTGTAGCCAAGGACGGTACCACAGTGGATATTGCTTCTCCCCACCTTGACTATTGACGCGGGAGGGCCCCGGGTATCTCCAACACACAATGCAGGATTCTTCAGCTTGGTTTCCTGGTCTTGCGCTATCTATTCTCGAGGTTTCAGGAAAGTAAGGGTTCCATGTCGAAAAGGTCAAGGGAGCTTCTGTGCTTTCAATCCCCTTCTGTTTTGCCGTCTTTATTCTCTCATTCAGCTGCCTTTTTGAAACTGCTGTTACCTCATGTGATTTGCCTCACTCAGAGTGCGCTCTGGTGCTTTGCTTTTATCCATGTGGGGAAGCTTAATTGAAGTCAGGTGTGTGTGATGGTCAGTAATTGCCTAATTGCCATTGTATTGGGACTCGTCAGGTATACTGCTCGGGTGTTGGTCTGTTTTCTCCCATATCGGGCTGTCCGTGTGAAAGTGTTTGTGTTGTAAAAGAGGGGATAGAGTTCCTAAATATCCTTCTTGGTAGGATGGTATAAAGATGTTATAAGGAGGGTATATAGGGGGATACCACTTCTCACCATCCAGTGTCCCACTCCCACTCCCCCAAGACCCCTCACCCAGGTGAACCCCCCGCACTGGTCCACCCCCAGGGAATTGTATCCAAAAGCGATGGCTGTGTCCTGGCCACCTAGATGACAGATCCCCAGGGACTAGTGGGGAAGACACCTTCTAGTTTCTCACAGCGCTTAAACAGTTGTACAAAGTTTATAGATGCACTGCCAATAGTTCTAAGAGGTGTGCAAGGACAATGTTTGAACTTTCAAGGCCCTAGACTTGCAAAAATTTTAATTTAAAGATGTCCGCAAACCGCAGACACATTTTGATGTTTGGGGAACGTCATGACATCCGTAAACTACCACGTGACATATGACGTATCATATACACATTATGGCATCGGCACTCAGACAATGATGTTCACCGGCAAATTAAAAGGGCTAGTTCGCTCTGCAGACTAGGCGGTATGTTCGGAGACACCAAAACATCAGTACTGTGTCACTGGTATGCAAATATGCAGGCACAGAAATTATTATACTCTGCAGACATCAAAATTGTGTTTTGTTTAAAAAACATTTTTTGCAAATATGACAACAATATATTTTTATATTTACATTATATATTTACAAAGAAAAATATTTGTGGGACTAACATATACAGATTACATTTAAGAAAGGGTTGGCGAAGCAGAGTAGGAAACATACATAGGGGAATTTGGAGGTTGAACGTGTTCATGATTGGGAGAATTGGGGATAGATTTTTAAAAGAAATTGACCCCGGTCTGCCAGAGTTCAAGGACCCGCATTCAACCACTATGCTTCAATGGCTCAGTGCTTTTGGTGCATACATTTCGTACTTAGCCTACAATTTAATATGTCCAATTTTGCATGAAACATTGTAGCATACTGGTTATGTGCTGCGTCTTGAGCTCCTCCAGACCATGGTTCTCAGAGGCAGCGTTCAGCACAAATGTGATTTTATTTAGTTTTTTCAGTTTTATAATGATGCCCAGGGACAGTGTAATACACGTTCCATTGTTTTTTTTATAATGTTGCAGTAAATACATGTGTTTCATGTTTAATATATCTTTATTTCTGCAAAGGTGGTCTAATACATGTACCATCCTGTTTTATAATGTTGCAGTAAAAAAATGTTTTTCAAAATTGTATCTATATTACAAAATGCAAAGTGCCTGCCGGTTCATGGCAATGGTGACCTCTCGTGCCAAAATTCCTTGCACCAAGAGGTCCCTGTGCCCAACTGTCTGCGTCTAACTGGGCATGCCCAAGCGGGACCTGTGGTGAAATGGTTGCACCATAACTGGCCATGCCGAAATGTCCTGTTATATCCTCCAAGCCCCTTGTTTTATGGCAAGTCTATTGGTGACTGTTGTGATACATCACACAACCACAACTAACCACAGTTTAGCAGCAATAAAATGGGAAAAAAAAATGACCGGCTGCAAGAATAACATTTTCCCAGGTAAATGCGAAATTCAAAAGCTGTCACCCATGAATATACACACAGTACTGCTTAGCTTCAAAGTGAGGAAGGGGCTGGTCCCCTCAGGACATGTTGATCTAAGTGGTCTTGTAAATGTTCCTCATTTATTAGGCAGCATGTCCTGAGGGGGCTGGCCTCTTTCACACTGCAAAGCCAAGCAGGGTTAGTCCTGGTTACTGCATGGATGGGAGACCTGGTCACCAGTGATTTTTCACCCCTGATGTCACTGTAACTGTATAAATATCATTTTTATTATTATGTATAAATGATTGCAGGCTTTGAGAACTCCCAAAGTTTTTAGTTAATGTCCTGTGCGATTAAATTATTGGCTGAGCATCACACACTTTGAATAAGCAGCATGCTACAAGCCCCTTGTTTTATGACTAGTCTCTTGGTGACTGTTGTCATACATCACACAACCCCAACTCACTGCGTTTAAGCAGCACGTAAAAGGGATTAAAATGGCCAGGTGCAAAAATAACATATGTCCAGGTACTTTTGCCGAAATAGCAAAAATCATAAGATGGCACCCAAACATATATCTTAAAGTGAAGTGTACAAATATAGTTCAATAGACTTACTCCTGAGCACAGAATGCAAAATAGCATTGGACTTTAAAAAAAGTAATCAACACCAGAAAACTACCCTGAGAGAGTAAATGTTCCTACAAATATGCTGGCAAAGTATAAAAAGGTGCTCACCTTTTAAACCCAGCAATCTGTTGTGAAATATTCCCGGAAAACTAAATCCCAATACGAAACAAGTGCTTGTGATCGAGTAATCGTCTGCACTGGGAACATGACAACCTGAGTGAAATCCTGGTAGCCAAATACTTCTGAAAGCTTACCAACCTCAAAAAAACCCAAGGGGTTGCGTTCGTTCTCTGAAAAAAAGTTATGCTGTCCACCCACACGTGTCCTTTACTGGTACCCAGAAAAACAACCACAATCAGGCAAAAATAACAGCACCAGTGTCCAGGATTGCAAACTCTCTTGCCACATCGTTGACACATACTCATGACTTACTTGCCCTCTCATTTCCCCTCTTCACCCCCATGTCTGCCATTCAACAATAGTCTGCTTTGTAAAGCTAACTTGAAAAGTGCACATACCATAATGTGACTCAAATATATAAATCCTTACTGAACATATGTGAGACAAAAAGTGTACAATTGTGTCATTATTCCCCCCATCTTGACTGTGAGACTACAACTATCAGAATGCAAAAAGCAAATGGTCTCTTGAGTGCATAAACTTGAAGGTATGACAGTAGCATGGTTTAAAAAAAATAATGCGAATGCCATGTGTTATGAGATATTTAAAACTAATAAAACACACGGCATTCGGGACTGTGGACTGTCTCCCATCCCTGCAATAACCGGGACCAACCCTGCCTAGTATCAAAGCGAGAAAGGATCCAGCCCCCTTCAGCCATGTTTCTCTAAGTGGTATTGTAATGTGGGATCATTTGTTAGGCAACACAGCCTTAGGGAGCTGGCCCCTTCCTCACTTTGAACCTAAGTAGAGTTTGTATCAGTTACTGCCAGTATAGGAAACCCACTGTTGCTATACAAATATATATTTTTTTTAATATTGACTGGGAGTCTAGAAATACCAGAATGCTATTCATCACAAGGCAAAAAATTGTCTCTGAGTGCAAAAATTTCAAGGACTGACAGTAGCACGATTTTTAAAAAAAGAATAATTTGGATGCCCATTCAGTCGCCCATCCATGCAGTAACCGGGACTGACCCAGCTTAGCTTCAAAGCAGGACTCACCCTGCTTAGCTTCAAAGCAAGAAAAGGCCAGCCTGATTCTCTAAGTGGTCTTGTAAATTTGGTTCATTTCTTGGGTAACATGGCCTGAGGAGGCTGGCCCTTGCCTCATTTTGAAGCTAAGCAGGGTTTGTCCTGGTTTCTGCATGGGTGGGAGACTGACACTGCATGGTCAGTAATTATTTTTTTCACCCCCAACATCAGTATAGCTGTAAAAAGCTCTTTTAAAATCTGTGACCACGGTTACTGAATTACACATACCCTCGGCTATCGATAGTCCTTCATAGCTGAGAAAAACGGGCAAAAAAAAACACTTTCAGGCCCTCACCAAGGTCCTCCCTCATGTATGCCCTCTCCCTTTCCCCACAACACACGCTTTTCTGTGGCACGGTTTGCTTTGAGATGTCGGCTATTTGAGGCTATAGCCGAGGATACAGAAAGCTTTGTGTTTGTGTCGACCCCCTCCAACTCCCAATTTACACTTGGTGCCCTCTAGCCAGCCCCCACCTCTAGCCTGATGGCATTTGCATGTTTTCTTTACCTGCAAATAGCTTTCTTCCTATGCAGCCGTGGATATCTCTTGCATGGAGAGAAAAACAAGATGGTGGAAATTTCTTGTTTGTCTATGGGAAAAAGAATGGGAAGCACGATACACTTTTGGTGAAATACATGTATGTTTATATTTTAAGCGTAATAAAGTTTAATTTTTTAACAAATCTTTATGAAACTCTGCAGTCACTTTGCAGTCTGTGGGGGGCCCGCATGTTTTTAATCACTTTTGAAATTTCAGCCAAAACCAATACTCAAATCAAATGTTATTAACAACAGAATTGTGAGGGGTTCCTATGGTGCCCCCACTCATGTCCAACTCATGTCTCCCTGCATCCCCACCCCCCAACCACCAGGGCCCCCTCCACCAGGCCCCCACCCATGTCTCCCATCACCCCCACCCCCCAGCAGTGCAGGGGCAGCCTCCACCAGGCACCCACTCATGTCCCCCATCACCCCCACCCCCCAGCAGTGCAGGGGCAGCCTCCACCAGGCCCCCACTCATGTCCCCCTGCACCCCCACCCCCCAGCAGTGCAGGGGCGGCCTCCACCAGGCCCCCACTCATGTCTCCCACCACCCCCACCCCCCAGCCACCAGGGGCAGCCTCCACCAGGCCCCCACCCATGTCTCCCATCACCCCCACCCCCCAGCAGTGCAGGGGCAGCCTCCACCAGGCCCCCACTCATGTCTCCCACCATCCCCACCCACCAGCCACCAGGGGCAGCCTCCACCAGGCCCCCACACATGTCCGACTCATGTCTCCCTGAACCCCACCCCCCAGCCACCAGGGACAGGCTCCACCAGGCCCCCACTCATGTCCCCCTGCACCCCCACCCCCCAGCAGTGCAGGGGCAGCCGCCACCAGGCCCCCACTCATGTCCCCCTGCACCTCCACCCCCCAGCAGTGCAGGGGCAGCCTCCACCAGGCCCCCACTCATGTCTCCAACCACCCCCACCACGCAGCAACTAGGGGCAGCCTCCACCAGGCCCCCACTCATGTCTACCACCACCCCCACCCCCCAGCAGTGCAGGGGCAGCCTCCACCAGGCCCCCACTCATGTCTCCCACCACCCCCACCCCCCAGCAGTGCAGGGGCAGCCTCCACCAGGCCCCCACTCATGTCCCCCTGCACCCCCACCCCCCAGCAGTGCAGGGGCAGCCTCCACCAGGCCCCCACTCATGCCTCCCACAACCCACACCCCCCAGCCACCAGGGGCAGCCTCCACCAGGCCCCCACACATGTCCAACTCATGTCTCCCTGCACCCCCACCCCCAAGCCACCAGGGGCAGCCTCCACCAGGCCCCCACTCATGTCCCCCTGCACCCCCACCCCCCAGCAGTGCAGGGACAGCCGCCACCAGGCCCCCACTCATGTCCCCCTGCACCCCACCCCCCAGCAGTGCAGGGGCAGCCTCCACCAGGCCCCCACTCATGTCCCCCTGCACCCCCACCCACCAGCAGTGCAGGGGCAGCCGCCACCAGGCCCCCACTCATGTCCCCCTGCACCCCCACCCCCCAGCAGTGCAGGGGCAGCCTCCACCATGCCCGCAAACATGTCTACCACCACCCCCACCCCCCAGCAGTGCAGGGGCAGCCTCCACCAGGCCCCCACTCATGTCTACCACCACCCCCACCCCCCAGCAGTGCAGGGGCAGCCTCCACCAGGCCCCCACTCATGTCTCCCACCACCCCCACCCCCCAGCAGTGCAGGGGCAGCCTCCACCAGGCCCCCACTCATGTCCCCCCTTCACCCCCACCCCCCAGCAGTGCAGGGGCAGCCGCCACCAGGCCCCCACTCATGTCCCCCTGCACCCCCACACCCCAGCAGTGCAGGGGCAGCCTCCACCAGGCCCCCACTCATGTCTCCCACCACCCCCACCCCCCGGCCACCAGGGGCAACCTCCACCAGGCCCCCACTCATGTCTACCACCACCCCCACCCCCCAGCAGTGCAGGGGCAGCCTCCACCAGGCCCCCACTCATGTCTCCCACCACCCCCACCCCCCAGCCACCAGGGGCAGCCTCCACCAGGCCCCCACTCATGTCCCCCTGCACCCCCACACCCCAGCAGTGCAGGGGCAACCTCCACCAGGCCCCCACTCATGTCTCCCACCACCCCCATCCCCCAGCCACCAGGGGCAGCCTCCACCAGGCCCCCACTCATGTCTACCACCACCCCCACCCTCCAGCAGTGCAGGGGCAGCTTCCACCAGGCCCCCACTCATGTCTCCCACCACCCCCACCCCCCAGCAGTGCAGGGGCAGCCTCCACCAGGCCCCCACTCATGTCCACCTGCACCCCCACCCCCCAGCAGTGCGATTTGCCTGGGTACGTGTATTCCTGGGGTGCGCGGGTAGTCTCCCATGCGATACCATCAGGGTACGTCTTTTACGGGGTTCGCTGGAAGTTCCACACGCGATTGGCCTGGGTACGTGTACTCTGGGGTGCGCGGGAAGTTCCACACGCGATTGGCCTGGGTACGTGTACTTCGGGGTTCGCGTGAACTTCCACACGCGACTGGGCCTGTGAGAGTGGGGTACGTGTATTCCTGGGGTGGGCGGGAAGATTCACACGTTCGCCTACGACACGCCGAAAAATAAATGGTCCAATCCTGAAACACGTACGCCAGCATGAATCAGGCGTACGTCGACCCGCGCAGCATAAAAGTGCGCGGAAACAACAAACAAGCTCAGACGCCAGGATGAATATACTGTTCCTAGCAGCAGTGGCTGTGGGTTACCAAAGGAGGAGGAGGAGGATAGTGAGGGCCCGAATTTTCACTCCCAGAACCAGCCTTTTTGGGATGCCTGATGACCAGGTGTATGGGAGGTACAGGTTTCCACCACACATAATACTGGACCTGGGCAGTGAGTGGGAGGATGACCTCACATCACCCACCCTGTGCTCCCAAGCACTCAGCCCCCTGGAGAAGGTCCTCAATGTACTGCACTTCTTGGCCACAGGATCATTTCAGCGGACAAGTGCCATAGTGGGTGGGGTGTCACAGGCCACGCAGTCAGGCTGCCTACACCAGGTCTTGAACATCATCACTGCACGCCCATCAGTCCGTAGGCACATATACCTGCCCAGGACACCTGCAGAAAGGCAGGCTGCCGCCCTAGATTTCTACGGTGTGGCACAATTCCCCAAAGTGCTAGGTGCCATTGACTGCACCCATGTCCCCCCAGGGCATCTGAGCACACCTATAGGAACCAGAAGCACTGGCATTCCATCAACGTGCAGGTAGTATGTAATGCCAAGGGAATCATCACCTCAGTATATGCCAACTATCCAGGGTCCACCCACGACAGCCTCATTTACCGAATGTCGACCCTAAGCCGGGACCAAGAAGCTGGGCGGCATGGCGATACATGGCTGCTTGGTGAATTTGAATGCCACTGCACATGCATGCATGTGAGATGCAGAGTTATGTCACTACCCCACTAATGATACCCATCACCTCCTCACCAGGGGACAGTGCCTACCCTCTGAGCACCCACATGATGACGCCAATTCGGAACCCCATCACGCCTCCAGAGGTAAGATACAACACATCCCATATTGCAACCCGGGGCATAGTGGAGCGCACATTCGGAGTGCTCAAGTCACGCTTTCGCTCCCTTGACCGTTCTGGCGGGCAGCTGTTATATGCGCCCCCAGTAGTGTGCAGGATCATAGTGGCAGCATGTGCCCTGCACAATGTTGCAACACGCCGGGGCCTGGCTGTGGACATGGTGTTGCCCCCACATCCCCAACCACATGCACGCCCGCTGCGCATGGGAGGGGAGAGGGCATGGGGTGAGGCAGCCCGTACGCAGCTGGTGGCTAATTACTTCACTAGAAATCACACCCCTGTGGAGTGGCACATACCATCTGATAAGCAATGACGACTCGACCTGACAATTATGACCAAGAAAGGGACAGTCAACTGTCAGAACCATAGCAGCCTGAGATTGTTAATGTGGAAGTGTCACAATGTGTGCATCCCTACCTACACTAACACCACCAATGCAGTGTCATCAAAAGACACACTTCCATGCTGCAGAAATGAATACCCACTTGCAAAATACTACATGAAAACAGTGCCATGTCACACAACCCCTCCCGGCACGGCCACACAACACACCATGGCATGTCATGCAATGTGAGAGCAAAAAAATTAATCCCCACAACATGCCCCAAGTGTCACCAGCTACAGTGTCCCTAATGGAAACATGGCCACACATGAAATGCTCACAGTAATGCAGGACCTACAACACACATTACCAAATACTTACCAAGAATACCAATCACCTACACAACCTCCAACCTACCTTAAACATGACATTACAGACTTAAAAATTTGCTAGCCTCACTACCTGATGATGCCAGCACTTCGAACACTTCCAAGTATACAGTGTTAGCGCCACGCAAGAGTGTAGGTGCACTGCTTACAACGTGGACTCCAGTTCCAAGGTGGACCGCCTTGTGAAGACATGAGAAATGGACCTGCAAATTAGGAGGATGAGATGGATGCAGAGGCACATATCAATGCACCATGCAGTGTACAATACAACAACAATATGCACTATGAATGTATACACAGTATTGACTACAGACTGTCCACACAGCTCATGGGAGTCCAATGTCACCATGTACATCAATGTTACTTGGTCACACCCTTTGCAAGCCCATGGAAACGGGAAGCAGGAGGGGTGTGTGTCACAAAAACCCAAGCATCTGAACCAAATTCATGACAAGCCTGCATGTGCCCAGCCACAATGCAGCGTATGCCCACGGAAGCCACACAAGGCAACACACTGTCCAAAAAAAAAAAAAATCAAAAATGCCCATTAATGGGCCAAGGGGGGTGGGGGAGGCCACCCAGGCCAGGAGGTCCGAGGACAGGGTGCACACCAAAACCCACCTGTGTGGATCTTGCGGAAAAAAAACACCTCCATGGGCTCATGGCCTACACGGCTACCCTATTGTGGGAGTATCACTGCTGTCGCTCTCCTCACCCTCTGCAGCTGCATCAGGAGGTGGTGGCACTATGGGAGGCAGCCCACACAAAGCCCTAGTCTGTTCCTCCATGGCTGCAAGCATGCGGGTGTGGTAGGTCTTGTTCTGGAGGATAATTGTGCGGAGGTCCCCATGCAACAACTCACGGGATGCCTGGACCTCCGCCCTAGTTGCCTGCATCTCAGCTGAGAGCATACGTGTGAGACGCTCCAGCTGCTGTTCTGTCCTTCTGTTTGTCGAAGCCTGAAGCTCAACAAGAGTCGTCTTGAGGTGAAGGAGTTCCACCCTCAGGGCTTCCCTGTGGCCCCGGGACTCTATGGAAATGGCTTCCTGCAGAGTCACCAGTGCCGCCCGCCTGTCCCTGTCGGACGCCAACATCTCCTCCCTGTGTGACTGGCAGATGGAGTCTGTTGCCTGCTGTAGTCGCTCCATCAGCCTTTCGGGGGGGACAATGGAAGTGGCCACCCTATCCATGGCCTGAGCCATCATCTCTGATGATGCTGCCTGTTGGGTTGCCATACTGTATATGGATTGCTCCCATGTGGTATTGCCAGGTGGCTGACGGCCACCACGTCCGCGGGCACCACACCTGTCTGGGGCAAGGCGAACTGCGCCTTGCTGTGCCGGCACTGCCTGAGGCTGCAGGACTGCATTCCCCCTCTGATCTGCTGGCCCAGGAACAGGATCAGATGTCGCAGAGTGTGACCCTGCATCCGTAACCACCAAAGGCGTACCTGCCAACACTGACATCCCCATTGAGGGTTCTAACCCTGGTGCAGGTGGGTCGGAAAGGACAGAATCCCTCCCAGGAACACTCACCTGCGACGGCACATAGGTCTCATCATCCGAATCGACACCTGAATACAGCTCGGGGGAGGTGCAGCCAGAGACACCTCTTGAGAGCACGACCTGCAGCAGTTGTGGGTTCTCACCCACCACCACACCACGTCCCTCACTGGTGGTCGGTCGGCCCTCAGACCCCTCCTGGGTCTGCATCATCTCCACAACCCCAGCAGTATCAAGTGCGTCATCCCCTGCAAAGACATAAAAGAAAACAAATGGAAACAGGCATTAGCACTATGGCACACAATCAGGGCTGAGAGGCTACAGAAACAGTACGTGATTGACACATGTCCCACATGACTAAAACCCTCCCATGCATGCACTGTCACTGCGTGTGAAGGGTAGGCAGATGGCACACATTGATGACACCAAGATGGAAGATGAACACATTTGCTGCATGCTGCCTAGCAGTGGCATCACACATTGGCCAGTGATTGGCAGGTCAAATACACATGCCATCACACAGATGGCATGTACCCTAGCCATGAAGTGAAGAGGGAGAGGAGGTCACCAATTGTTCATTCAGTCCAGTTTGCTAATGAAATTGATTTTTTCATAGAAATGGTTCAAATGTTTAACCTGCAGCTGCCAGTCCAAAATGGTCCTATAGCACAGGGACATGTCTAAACAAATCATGTCCAGGAAACAAAGCCAGTCCACTGTACCATAGCCATGTCAGACATGTGACAATAGGACTGAGAAATCCTGAGTAATAGTGGTGGTATGCAAACAATCTGCCTGAATAAACAGAGGTAAATAAGCAACAATGTTGTGGCAAGATGACACTCCAAGGGCAACTGGCGTGGTGTTGGGCTGGATGTCTAATGTTGGCAGAAGGGATGCTGCTATACCCAAATGCTGGTGCGCAGAATGTATAGGAAGAGGCACATGGGTGACCTAAACCACTCAGGCACACACACCCTCACCTGGCACCCAAACAGAAGCCCTCCCACACACACCATGCACATGGATGACACACACATGCATGTGCACTCACTGGACAATGCCTCGTAATCTGCCAGTTCTCCCACGCCTTGGATCTATTCCTCTGTGACGTAGGTCCCAGCAACCTGCTCATGTGGAGTGAGTTCTATGTCCTCTGCTGGAGACCCACCTCCAGTCACTAGAGTTGCGGCATGACTTGAGGCCAGCTTATTCTTTGCCCTGCGCTTCAGGTCATTCCAGCGCTTGTAGCATTCAGTAGCTGTGCGCCTCACGATTCCAAGGGCACTTATGATGTCCGCAATGGTCTGCCAGTGTGCCTGACGTTGTGCAGGTGTGGTCTTGGATCCTGCAACAATCACCATTTCGCGGTCATGTGCGGACACATACTCTACAAGTGCATTCAGTTCGGCCTCATTGAAGCTTGGCTTCCTTGACGGGCCGGACTGTGTAGCCGTGTCTGGGGCATCAGCCACTACTGGACGAGCACTCTTCCTCTTCCGCTTGGAAGGTGGTGGGGATCCTAAGTGTCCTACGCCGCTCTGGACACTATGGGAAGGAGCCCAGGTGGACTCTGTACTAGGAGTGTGGGATTGCACACTCAGCATGGGAGTTGGTGCAGGCATTAGCTCAAGTGTGATGGTGTCAGGGGGAATGTCAGCATGATGGACTTGGACCGACACTGTCCTGGCTGGGTGTGTGAGAGGTGGGGTGGATGGAGCCGCAGCTGCCCCTGCAGCCTCCCCAGCCTGCCGACGCGGGGCAGCAGATGACCTAGCTGCCCCTGATCAACCTGTCCTGATGACACCAACGTTCACCGGCACACGTGGCCTAGACCTGCTGACCTGGAAGTCAGCCATGGAGTCACCCTGTGCCAGGTCTGGTTCCACAGTGGGCTGGTCCAACAAGGGCTGAGCATGGATGGTGTCAGCCACGTTAAGCTCAACCAGGGGGGGGGCATGGGTGTCCCTGACTACTCCTCCACACATGGTGGGCTAGGGGCACCCTGCAAGTCACGGCCACGTCCCCTATCGGATCCACCACGGCCACCACTTGGGGCTCGGCCACCTTTGCCACTCTTACGGCTTGTTCGCCTCCCAGCCATGGCACTGATGTTATTGTGCGTATGGGAGTCGATGTGAACTATTGTCCTGGGCAATTGGGGGTCAAAGGGGTTGGGTACCAGATGGTAATCGTACCCTAGTGCTCTAGCAAGGCTGTATGTCACCCCTCGGGAAAGATGACGGGTCACGCAACGCACAGGCACCCCAAAAAAGGGAAGTAAGGTGCACGCAACCCCTCCTAGACCACGTGCGTGGAAAAATAAACCTGCACTACGCTGTGGCACCCAGAAACACAAGAATGAACGTATGTGTGTCACACGCAGCCTAGAATGACCTCTGAAGGGGTACACGACACACGGGGCAAGCACAGATGTTAAATACGTGCGCGACTCACCATCTGCCAGGAACAAAAGCGTGCAAAATATGTGCGTGTGCCCGTTGGCAACACCCCCGCCAAAATAAGAATTGTACGCTGTCTGAGGAGACAGGAGAACAGTCGAAGGGAACGCTGTTTGAGGAAACAGGCCCAGGAAAAAGAGGAAAAGAGAAAAAGCTGTCAGAGGTAATAGGGAGTACGAACTGGAAACGCTGTGAAGTAAATCGCGTGTGAACCGACAAGAAGTACAGATTTCACCCACTCGCTCTCCACGAAAAGCACATACAAGGAAATGGCGTTCTACACGTACCTTTTATACACACGTCACAGACGCGCATACGCGATGAGGCCATTTCCACCAATTACACGCTTTGACACTCGGACGTGTATCTCTTTTTTTTTACACGCGCCATTCTCTACGGCCATGCGCGTGATGTCACAGCTGCGCATGGGGACCTTTGGGCCAATGAAATCGCGTATATGCGTGCAGACGCACTTACGCGCTAAGGGCCTTTCCTCGAATTACACGCAGACGTGCAGGACTTTTCACATGCCAAATCACTCCGTATCAAGCTGGCCACGCGTAAGCACACGGAAGACCACGCTCCTGCCCAGAGAGCCGATTTACTGCCCCCCAGAGCCCCGAGCACGCTCCCACCTGCCATCTGCTGCTGCCTGACTGCCTGCTGCCCACGTGCCCTGCCATTTGCTGCCTGCACATCAGCCAGGGGTGCTGTTGCTGTGAGCACCCCTGCTGGAACCGAAGACGCCCGACTGGGATTCCATCGCTCCACAGCCCAGCCCCAGGACCCAGTTGCCCACCCACTCCTGCCTCTGGGGTTGTCATGTCAGGCACTGCAACATCTGGCACCACTGACAACCCCCGGCAAGAGAGGCAGAGGGGCACCAGCTTCAGTGCCAGGGAAGTTGGTGTCCTGGTGGAGCAAGTCCTGGTGCAGTATAATGCCTAATACGAAAGTTTGCGCGCCGACAAGGAAGGACGGACTCGGATCTGGACGGACATCGTGACTGCCATCAACGCGGAGGGGGTGGCTGTCCACGACTTCCAACATGTCAAGAAGCGCTGGGAGGACTTCAGGTCCAGGACCCTCAACAAGGCCCAGCACCTCTTGAAGGCAGCGGATGCTAAGGGGCACTGGGGCCACTTGTTGGAAGATCAGATGAAGGTCCTGGAACGCATATCCCCAGCGCTCCACGTCCAGGTCCTTGAGAGGCAGACCCGTCTGTAGTTGAGCGGTAAGTGTACATCCATCATGATTGTAAGCTGGGCGTGTGGTGATGTGCCAGTAGTGTGCCGGTTTCACATCTGTTTGTATGAGGCCGAGTATGGGTGGGGGTGTACAGGACTGTGAGGCTAACACATGCGAGAGCTATCATGTGTGAGACATGGATGGTGCTTGTGTGTGTAGGCTTGCATGCCAAATGCAGTTGTGTGGGCACACATGTTTGTATGAATGTGTATGTAAGTAGGCATGTTCGTGATGTCACGCATGTATGTTGTTTTCAGCTGCATGTATCAGCACTGTGTAAATGTGCATGTGTGTGTATTTGACAAGGGTGCAACAGTGATGCAACATGGATGTATGTGACAGCGGGATGTGGAAGCCTGAATGGCAGATGTGACATGGATGCCCATCGGAACACTGCGACAGTTGGCTGAGGTGTACACATGCATGCAAGTGTGGTGGTGTGCGTGCATGTGTAGTGCACTCCCTGTGTTGCATGTGATGTCTGGCTCACCTTTGCCTGCTCATGCTGTTGTATGTGTATGGATGGTGCTGGCAGTTGCGATGTGGCTGTGGTATGGCTCATGTGTGCATGTAGAAATGACATGTGTGTTGCCAATTGTCATGCCATGTCTGAGGTTTGCCAATGCCACTCATGTGCAACTGTCATGTGTGTATGTGTCCATTGTACAGTGCCCTGATGCCTGTGTTTTATTTCTCCCTGTCTGCAGCGTCAACTGATGTAGAGGGCGGAGAAGGTGCTGTGGAGCACAGCGGCGGGGATCGCACCGCCAGCCGGAGACGCAAGGCCCGGCTCCCCTGCCAGGTTGTGATCTCGTCGGGGAGTGAGGAGTCCGGTGCCGCGTCCCAGGCCGCAGCTGCCGGGGGGAGGTCCAAGAGGCGTAGGTCGGAGTTGGACTCCTCGGCAGCAGAAGGGGCAGCTGGGACCCCACAGGGCCCAACGGGGGAAGATGGCACGGAGTCATCCAGGTTGGTGGGGGGTTTGGTGGAGGAGGAGGCCGTGCAAGCAACAGAGACGGGATCTGGAGGTGGGGATTCCACTGGTGCTAGTGGTGCAGTGCAGGACCAGGGACAGGAGGCAGCACAGGTCGCCGCACAGGTGCCTGTGTGCAATCCTGTCCCTGATCCTGTCACTGCATCATCTTGCACCAGCAGGGATGCCTCAGTCGAGACCCGTTTTCAGGCAGGGGATGAGCTCACGACAACTGGCCTTCCTCTGCCTGCGGACGTGGCTATCCGGGTCCGGGTTGAGCCTGTCCTTACTGGTGTGGCGTTGCGTCAACGGGCCATGCGAGGTGACCTGCAGTCTTTTCATGAGGAGACTGCACGTCATCTCGAATGGCTCGTTGACCGCGTCGGCCTACTGGGACAGGTCACCCAGTCCGGATTCCTCCGTTTGATGGGGCTTGCTCCGACCCCCTCCTCAACTGAACCCCCTATGCGCCAGTCTTCCTCCGTGCCATCTTCCCACCCATCAGTCACCACCTGGGTGCCCTGTGGAGCTGCCTCTGACGGTGCGGCCAGGCTGGTGGAGGAGGCATCCCTGCCACAGTCGGGAGTCAGACGTCCAGCAGGGGTGGCCACATCAACGACTGCACCCCAGCCGGCAGAGGATGTGCAGGCAGCAGGCGGCAGTGCACGGGCAGAGGCGCAGCAGCAGCAGCAACGTGGTGGGAGCCATGATGGCTCGGGGCCTTCAACATCGGAGGGGCAGGCATCGGCCGGAGGGCAGGAGGACCCAGGACGGGCAGTGTCTTCCATGTGGCAGCATTTGGGCCACGCCATAGATGCAGAGCGGCAGCGGGCGGAAGAGGCACGGCTCACGATGGTCAGGGCGGAGAACTCCATGCGGAGGGCCCTGAGGCGGGCCGAGTGCCTCGAGGCAATCCGCAGGGAGTTTGGGGGGAACATGTCGACGGCCCTGCGGACCCTCGGGGCCATGGAGGAGGACCGCCTCCGGGACATTGAGCAGGAGTTCGATGATGCCCTGGCCCGGAACTACCCGAAGTGAGCCGTCGGAATAGCCCGCTGCCCTTGTAAATAGTTCTGTAGTTAGTGTTAGGTTTCCTTTGGTTTAGCATTTTTTTTGGACCTTTTGGACAATGGGCCACATTTTTGTATATAGTTTATTTTTTTAGGCAGTGTTATTAGATAGGTTTCATTTCTTCGGTTGGGATCATGGACCCTGGATTGTTTATCTGTATATAGTTGACTTTTGGATTTTCATTTTTTTTTATTATTTCACCATGGAGCAATGGTTTTCGATTTTAATTTTCCATTGGATTTAATTTTGTGGACTGTGACTTTGGACACCTTTCCTTTGCATTATGATTTGTGGTTTTGCATTATTTCACGTACCTGCTGTTTTTTTGTTTTTTTAATTTCCATTATTGTTTGTTTATTTTTTTTAAATTTATGTTGCTTTTAATACATATTTTTTCTTCAAAGTTCAATGTGTAGTATCATCTCATTGGTTTCATGCATATCATGATATGGGTTTTGACATTCACTGACACCCATTGGGTGTATGTGAGGGACATGTGTTCATTTCCAAACTTGCAATTGGGGTTCTATCATGTTTTTGCCATTTCAAAGTGGGTGGATGCAATACTCGGGTGGGTGTTTGGCATTTGGAGGCTGACCATAAGGGCCAGGGATCTAGATTGTGGTGACATGTTGGCTAGGGGACATGAGTGGGGGCCTGGTGGAGGCTGCCCCTGCACTGCTGGGGGGTGTGGGTGGTGGGAGACATGAGTGGGGGCCTGGTGGAGGCTGCCCCTGCACTGCTAGGGGGTGGGGCTGATGGTAGACATGAGTGGGGGCCTGGTGGAGGGTGCCCCTGGTGGCTGGGGGGTGGGGGTGGTGGGAGACATGAGTGGGGGCCTGGTGGAGGCTGCCCCTGCACTGCTGGGGGGTGGGGGTGATGGGAGACATGAGTGGGGGCCTGGTGGAGGGTGCCCCTGGTGGCTGGGGGGTGGGCGTGGTGGAAGACATGAGTGGGGGCCTGGTGGAGGGTGCCCCTGGTGGCTGGGGGGTGCAGGGAGACATGAGTTGGACATGAGTGGGGGCCTGGTGGAGGCTGCCCCTGCACTGCTGGGGGGTGGGGGTGATGGGAGACATGAGTGGGGGCCTGGTGCAGGCTGCCACTGGTGGCTGGGGGTGGGGGTGATGGGAGACATGAGTGGGGGCCTGGAGGAGGGTGCCCCTGGTGGCTGGGGGGTGGGGTTGTAGGGAGACATGAGTGGGGGCCTGGTGGAGGCTGCCCCTGCACTGCTAGGGGGTGGGGGTGATGGTAGACATAAGTGGGGGCCTGGTGGAGGCTGCCCCTGCACTGCTGGGGGGTGGGGGTGATGGTAGACATGAGTGGGGGCCTGGTGGAGGGTGCCCCTGGTGGCTGGGGGGTGGGGGTGGTGGTAGACATGAGTGGGGCCTGGTGGAGGCTGCCCCTGCACTGCTGGGGGCTGGGGGTGATGGGAGACATGAGTGGGGGCCTGGTGGAGGCTGCCCCTGGTGGCTGGGGGGTGGGGGAGGTGGGAGACATGAGTGTGGGCCTGGTGGAGGGTGCCCCTGGTGGCTGGGGGGTGGGGGTGGTGGTCGACATGAGTGGGGGCCTGGTGGAGGCTGCCCCTGGTGGCTGGGGGGTGGGGGTGGTGGGAGACATGAGTGGGGGCCTGGTGAAGGCTGCCCCTGCACTGCTGGGGGGTGGGGTGATGGGAGACATGAGTGGGGGCCTGGTGGAGGCTGCCCCTGGTGGCTGGGGGGTGGGGGTGGTGGGAGACATGAGTGGGGGCCTGGTGGAGGGTGACCCTGGTGGCTGGGGGGTGGGGGTGCAGGGAGACATGAGTTGGACATGAGTGGGGGCCTGGTGGAGGCTGCCCCTGCACTGCTAGGGGGTGGGGGTGATGGTAGACATGAGTAGGGGCCTGGTGAAGGCTGCCCCTGCACTGCTAGGGGGTGGGGGTGCAGAGAGACATGGGTGGGGGCCTGGTGGAGGGTGCACCTGGTGGTTCGGTAGACATGAGTGGGGGCCTGGTGGAGGCTGCCCCTGCAGTGCTGGGGGGGTGGGGGTGATGGGAGACATGAGTGTGGGCCTGGTGGATGGTGCCCCTCGTGGCTGGAGTGTGGGGGTGGTGGGAGACATGAGTGGGGGCCTGGTGGAGGCTGCCCCTGGTGGCTTGGGGGTGGGGGTGGTGGAAGACATGAGTGGGGGCCTGGTGGAGGCTGCCCCTGCACTGCTGGGGGGTGGGGGTGATGGGAGACATGAGTGGGGGCCTGGTGGAGGCTGCCCCTGGTGGCTGGGGGATGGGGGTGGTGGGAGACATGAGTGGGGGCGTGGTGGAGGGTGCCCCTGGTGGCTGGGGGGTGGGGGTGCAGGGAGACATGAGTTGGACATCAGTGGGGGCCTGGTGGAGGCAGCCCCTGCACTGTTGGGGGGTGGGGGTGGAGGGAGACATGAGTGGGGGCCTGGTGGAGGCTGTACTGCACTGCTGGGGGGTGGGGGTGATGGGGGACATGAGTCGGGTCATGGTGGAGGGTGCCCCTGGTGGCTGGGGGGTGGGGGTGGTGGGAGACATGAGTGGGGGCCTGGTGGAGGGTGCCCCTGGTGGCTGGGGGGTGGGGATGCACAGAGACATGAGTGGGGGCCTGGTGGAGGCTGCCCCTGCACTGCTGGGGGGTGGGGGTGGTGGGAGACATGAGTGGGGGCCTAGTGGAGGCCACCCTGGTGGCTGGGGGGTGGGGGTGCAGGGAGACATGAGTGGGGGCCTGGTGGAGGCTGCCCATGCACTGCTAGCGGGGGGGGGGTTGATGGTAGACATGAGTGGGGGCCTGGTGGAGGGTGCCCCCGGTGGCTGGGGGGTGGGGGTGGTGGGAGACATGAGTGGGGGCCTGGTGGAGGCTGCCCCTGCACTGCTGGGGGGTGGGGGTGTTGGGAGACATGAGTGGGGGCCTGGTGGAGGCTGCCCCTGGTGGCTGGGGGGTGGGGGTGATGGGAGACATGAGTGGGGGCCTGGTGGAGGGTGCCCCTGGTGGCTGGGGGGTGGGGGTGCAGGGAGACATGAGTTGGATATGAGTGGGGGCCTGGTGGAGGCTGTCCCTGCACTGCTGGGGGGTGGGAGTGGTGGGAGACATGAGTGGGGGCCTGGTGGAGGCTGCCCCTGCACTGCTAAGGGGTGGGGATGATGGTAGACATGAGTGGGGGCCTGGTGGAGGGTGCCCCTGGTGGCTGGGGGGTGGGGGTGGTGGGAGACATGAGTGGGGGCCTGGTGGTGACTGCCCCTGCACTGCTGGGGGGTGGGGGTGATGGGAGACATGCGTGGGGGCCTTCTGGAGGCTGCCCCTGGTGGCTGGGGGGTGGGGGTGATGGGACACATGAGTGGGGGCCTGGTGGAGGGTGCCCCTAGTGGCTGGGGGGTGGGGGTGCAGGGAGGCATGAGTGGGGGCCTGGTGGAGGCTGCCCCTGCACTGCTAGGGGGTCGGGGTGATGGTAGACATGAGTGGGGGCCTGGTGGAGGGTGCCCCTGGTGGCTGGGGGGTGGGGGTGGTGGGAGACATGAGTGGGGGCCTGGTGGAGGGTGCCTCTGGTGGCTGGGGGGTGGGGGTGGTGGGAGACATGAGTGGGGGCCTGGTGGAGGCTGCCCCTGGTGACTGGGGGGTGGGGGTGATGAGAGACATGAGTGGGGGCCTGGTGGAGGGTGCCCCTGGTGGCTGGGGGGTGGGGGTGCAGGGAGACATGAGTTGGACATGAGTGGGGCCTGGTGGAGGCTGCCCCTGCACTGCTGGGTGGTGGGGGTGGTGGGAGACATGAGTGGGGGCCTGGTGGAGGCTGCCCCTGGTGGCTGGGGGGTGGGGGTGCAGGGAGACATGAGTGTGGGCCTGGTGGAGGGTGCCCCTGGTGGCTGGGGGCTGGGGGTGGTGGGAGACATGAGTGGGGGCCTGGTGGAGGCTGCCCCTGCACTGCTGGGGGGTGGGGGTGATGGGAGACATGAGTGGGGGCATGGTGGAGGCTGCCCCTGGTGGCTGGGGGGTGGGGGTGATGGGAGACATGAGTGGGGGCCTGGTGGAGGGTGCCCATGGTGGCTGGGGGGTAGGGGTGCAGGGAGACATGAGTGGGGGCCTGGTGGAGGCTGCCCCTGCACTGCTGGGGGGTGGTGGTGATGGGAGACATGAGTGGGGGCCTGGTGGAGGCTGCCCCTGGTGGCTGGGGGGTGGGGGTGGTGGGAGACATGAGTGGGGGCCTGGTGGAGGCTGCCCCTGCACTGCTGGGGGGTGGGGGTGATGGGAGACATGAGTGGGGGCCTGGTGGAGGCTGCCCCTGGTGGCTGGGGGTTCAGGGGGACATGCGTTGGTGGGCAGTAGTGCAAGGTGATATGTGGGTTGGCTGGGGGGCATGGCCATGGTGGATGGGGTGCCTGTGGGACATGTGCAGGGTAGGCCCCTGTGGTGTGGGCCACCTGCAGGGGCCGTGGAGGGTGTAGAGGGAACACCTGGGAGGACCCACACGTGCAATTCACGTGTGGTGCTCCCCGCGCACCCCTGTAATACACGTACCCTGATAGAATCGCGTGTGATACTTCCTGCGCACCCCTGAAATAACAGTACCCTGCTGCTTTTGCGTGTGATACTTCCCGCGCACCCCTGGAATACACGTACCCTGATGGAATCGCGTGTGATAATTCCCGCGCACCCCTGAAATACACGTACCCTGCTGATTTTGCGTGTGATACTTCACGCGAACCCCTGAAATACACATACCCTGCTTGGCGTTTGCTGTTTGCCAGCCCTGTGAACTGGTCCAGGGTTAGTGCAGCCCTTTGCGATGATTTGGGGATTTTGAAGGCTTTTTCTTGCGCGAGGGCGTTCTTGGGGGCGTAACTGGCGCTGCTGCAGGGTCGCTGCGCCACTCTGCGCCACGGCTGGTTTCGCAGGCTAAAATCCATGAATACGCTGTGCGATGAAAAGGATTTCTTCGCACGCGGCTTGCGCAGTGTATCGCACGGGGACACTGTGCGCCAGCTTCGTGCGCCACTTTTGTGCGAAATTCTATGAATTACCCTGTCAATTTCTTGAGTGGCTTTTAGATAAACGGTGAGTTGTTCATCATTTAGCTGAGATTCCAAAACTGTCTACCTCAGATTCGCTATTTTGATACATGTTATTTTCTACCTCAGTCATGGCTATTTCTGCTGCATTTAGAATAAGAGGTTCTCCAGGTGGGTTTGACTGCACTCAGGAGTGTCTTTGTCTAGTTGAGCTTCAATGTCTTCCTCTTGGTGCCGTTCATTGACCAACATGTGTTGGTATTGTTTGAAATTGTCATTTGTAAAACTGCTTTCATTTGCTTTAAATGCACCTTCAAATTAGTCATAGTCATCTAACAATTATTTTCTTTTCTCCAAGATTTAAAAAGTTGGAGTAGGGCCATGTAATACAGTTCTCTATGTTGTGGAGTTTTAAATGATAACTTTTCATGATGAATTAGACTGGGTTGGTTAGTTTCAATAGGGTTCCTCACAAGTTGAAACTGAATATTTGGCAGTTGTCTCATTTGGTGTAACATTGTTTTTGTAGGTGCAGTTTTGGGCAATATCATGCACACGTTTTCCAAAGCAGTACTTCTGTTTTGGTAGTATGTGTCAAATACATTGTTTTTTAAAATGTCCTGGCTGTTGGGATCATTTGTGTCAATGTATTCTATCTCTTGGTAGGATTTAAGTACTCTTTTTCGGGATGAGGCCGGTCCAAGGTTCAGCCAGACAATATGCTCAGATTTGCCATACAAGGTTGTACCTGTTAAATGGTCTGCAGTTTTGTAGGACCCACATTCTCTATGGGAGAGCATTTTTATACTGAAGCTGTACAATTTCTGTGATAGCGTTGTAATTATTGATGTACTTGGATGCTTCGTCCCTTTTAATGTTGTATGTGTTTTTAGGGGATTTGCCTTTCATGCAGTGTCTAACAGAAGACATCAAGATATTTACTTGTCCTTTTTTGCACACTGGTCTAAGGAAGCCAAAGCAACATTTGGTATAGTATTTCCTTTTGTTTTTATATCTACATCGGCAGTATTTGCCACATTTATGTTTTTGGAAGCGTAATACTTGTGTATGTAGGTCACTATCTGTGACTTCTGAAGGGATGTCGCAGGTAATGTATTTTTGAATAAACTGTAAAAGAGTGGAGTCAGAATCATGCCCACATTTTGGAGCATCTTTTATCCACAAAAGCATGTGGGTGTGTGGTGCTCCTCTGGCTTTATATTCTTTTCACCAAAAGAAGTGTTGCACTTCTCCGAGCGGAGGGGTAGTTTTATTGCAGATAAAATACAGCATGGCTATGAAGTGGTAGTGAAAGTACCTTGATACATTTACAGTGTCAAGAGAATAGAGTTTTCCTGGTGTTTTTATGTCTATTCCATCTTTATTTTGGTTTGCAGTGCCTAATAAGTTGTGAAAGTCATCCCATGCGTACTCTGCACAAATAAAGTAACAAACCATGTGGGTGGGCCTAGGTACCTTAGCATAAAACATACATTAGCGTAACATCAGAACCAGTGTTCTTTTGTACCATACATTTTTGCCAAGAGATTTGTGATACTTGACTGCAAAACTTCATCTTTTTCTTTTATTTTTTGAAGCAGTTGGGTAGCGGATATGTTTAAAAAGCTAGAGCCTGTTTTTAGTGTGTGTGCAACTCCACAATTTAGAGTTGCTAGTTCATTTCCAAGTGGGGGTGGAAAATGTATTTGACATTTTGGATGAATCTGGGTTCTTCAGAATAAATTTGTAAAGAGCGATATTCTGAAGCACTAATTTGTGTCGTCCTCCTTTTATTGCAGGAAAGAGAAGAGGAAAAGAACGTGCTTCTACACCTTTTTCCCATATGCTCATTGCGGATCCTTTGGCTTGATGCATTTGCTATGTTTATAATGCATCATCATAAGTGTCTTTGGAGTGCAGTGGGTGAATGGTATACTAGTCTATAATGTTGGCTGCTGTAACAGGATCTACACATTGAAATTGGCCAGTTTCTGGTGCCTCCTGAATAATGTGGGTCGTTTCTCTTATGTTTTCCTCTATGTTTATATCTTTGTAGTACTCATTGTTTTCTTTTAGATATTCTAGGGCTCGCCTAACTTTGTTTAAGTTGACTAGTTGTTGCCAAATATGTTTGTCTTTTGTTGGCACATCATTAACTAGTACAATCAAAGATTGATCTATTGGCCGTTGGCGTCCTAGAGTTTGAACATTTTTTTTAGATGCAATGGTAAATATATTACGTTGCAGCAGATGCCCTTTAGTAGCTCTGATGGAGGTAATTTGACTGATTTTGGTTTAAGGCATATTATAGCTGGAAATGGGTTCACTGTAATATAATGCTCTCGTACAAGTTAAGCTGTTGGAGAGCTTTCAGAAGTGGGAATATTCCGAAGTTATTAGTGATATCAGGTGAATGCATTTGGTTATTGTCAAGCATTGTGTTGCAGTACGAGCACACTCTTGAGGTGTTAGTTATTTTGTATTTAGCTTCTGCTGTTAGATATAAAGCTAATTGGAACCATTGTGATTCTTCATTGTCTTCTATTTTATAGGCTAGATCTACTATTTTTGTGCTCTTTTATAAAAGGTTCTGTGGCAACAGACACATATGTGGGCTGGTATTTCAGCAGATGTGTTTTGAAACTATTTCTTTTGTGTATGTCTTTACTAGAAAGTTGGCGTTTATGCGGTTTTCGGTAATGTTTTCAGAAGGTACAGAATTTTCGAAGGCACCTTCAGTTCCAAAGTATTTACGTTAGATGTGCTCTATTTCTTGAAGGTGTTCTTTGGCTGTTCCATGTAGGAGAATGTTATTTACATTTTCGAGTCGTAGAGCAGGACTTTTTCCATAGTATAGTAGATGCACAAGATTCAATATAGTAGAAAGGTGTGTCGCTAATGTGGTGGAAAGTGCTTGTGCAAGCAGTTCCTGAAATGCAGGCTAATGAATGTCCTTGCAGACCAGTGTGGCTGCGCACTGGACAGGAGTCTATGGTTTGTAAAGTTTTCATTTTACTTTTGTCTTTTAGTTTCATATAGTGATTGAGGAATTGTAAAGATGCAAAGGATTGTTGGCATAGATTACACATTGAGCTTCATGTAAATTTGTGCACTTGATGGTTTGTTTGGGTGAAAGGAGCATTTGGTTCAAAGTTTGTTGGGGACTCTTTTTTTATAAGGGTTTCTTTTGCCATAATTGTTTGTTTCACCATTTCATGCCATAATGGTTTGTTCCACCATTTCATACCCTTGACCATTATTGTCTATGGCAATTGTTTTGTTGTTCTTGTTTATAAGCTTTTTCATTGAAGTATGGTTCTGTGCTGCTTGTGTGAATCCATTCACCATCACAGAAGTTTTAAAATGTCTCTATATTGGGACTGTGCATGTTTAGAAGTACCTTTTTTAATGAATTGACTAATCTAGTTAGTGGTTTCATTCTGTTTAAAATCAATATAAACAATTTCCTCTTCAGTGGAAAAACGCTGTCAATTGGAGCTTACAGGATTAGTTTCCTGCAGTAGTTTTTATCGGTAGATTCTGATTTTTCAGATGTTTTCATAAGATTGTGAAGAACTCTACAGTGGATTGCTTTATGGTGACTACGTTAACACTGGTAGATAGAGGATTGGGTTTGTTAGTAAGTCTGCTTTTCTTTGTACATAATGTTTTACTTTTTGTTTTTGCAAGAGGGGCCTTACCTTTTTAAGACGTGGTTGGTTTTGTTTTTTTGAGTGAGCTTACTAGCTCTTTCGTTTGAATGTTTTCTATACATTGTTTTAGAGGTGGATGACTATGTGGTGTACTTTTGGTGTACTTTTAGTCTTATCTGCCCTACGTTTTCTTTCTTTTTGACAGAGTTGCTGTTTAGTAGGCATTTTGTTGTGTGTGTTGGGAAAAGAGAAAGGTTGTATTGGAAAGTTGGTCAATGCATATGCATGTATGCTTCATGGGTGTGGAAGTTTAATAGAGTGCTGTTTGATTGTGAGGTGGTATACTAGGTGTGGTTGGGAAGGTTGTGAGAGTACGAGTGTACAGAGGTGTGATGGTGTAGTGTTAGTGAGGAAGACAGTGGCAGTGTGATGGAATCTGTACAGTGATTGTGCTGCTTTGAAAAAGAGAGTTGGTGTTGCAATAGTGGTGTGTAGATGGGAATAGTAGGAGTGTGAATGGTGGAATATAATGGGTAGAGCGAAAGAAATGTTGGTTTGAAAAGAGTAATCTGGGGTAATATATATAGTGGAACTGTGCTGCTATTGTATCTGGTTTTCCTTTATTTTATCGAAAGGTGACACTGCTGCTGTACATGCACATATGCATTTTTTTACTTTCAACAACATGCTTGTAAAAATAATTATTTTTTTAATGCAGAGCATTATAATGTTTCATGCTTCATGTGAGCAGGTGAGGAATGCTGCACTGCATGGCATTTGCTAGAGTGGTTAAAAAGAGAATATGCTTATTGAGAAGCTTATTACAGGGTAAGTAGCAGGAACCATAAATGTGTGTGTATATATATATATATACACACACACACACACACATTACACGGCCTGCAGTAGCGGCCGAGTAGTTATGGTTAAGTTGCAAATCCCATAGGAAGAGCACTTTTTGGGTGGTTTATAACTTCGTTCTCCCTGGACGAATCCTCACCAAACAGAGTGAATGGGGAAAAAACTTTGCTCACTCCTACAGCTCAAACCACTGGACAGATTTGCACCAAATTTGCGGCAGGAGCAGCGGCTTGGTCCCGAAAGCTTTTGTAAATTTGGTGGCAATCTGTCCAGTAGTTTTTTTTTTTAAAACGACCAAAAAGTATGTCTCAAAAAAATTTGTGATATCTATCTGTGTCCACTCCGCTGACATATTTCACTGTTCGCTCCGTGGACACGACACCGATTGGCTAATCGGCTTGCATCATGTCCGCGGACATGATGTGTTTGCTGATTGTTTGGGGTGAGGCATGAGGTTCGTCTAATTGTTTTGATGCGCCCGCTAACTTGGACAGCGCTGCGCTGTACGGGGGAACCTTTTGGGGAGTGTGTAGTTGTGTAAGAGTGCTTGTAGAGGGTGGGGGAGTAAGAGATGGGTCAAATGCTGTATTTGTTTAGGTGGCAGGTGCCCCATATGTGTTTGTCATGTCCGCAGTCTTTACTGCACTACTGGCTATTTTACTTTAGTATGATATTGGTTTTGGGTTGTTAGTAGAGCATTGATTGTAATTAATATCTCTTATAAGTAGTCCATATACCCCAGTTAAAAGGTTTGATCCTATGGGTGTGTTATGCTGTGGTGGTTGTGGCCATGCATTCAAGACTCTAGGCCCTGGCCACAACCACCGCAGCATAACACACCCATAGAATCAAACATCCATCAAATATCCACAAATCAAAAGTTTGTGTACTGTTTGATTTGTACAGTTTGTATGTGAAGTTTTGGTTAAGTCATGCAATTAAGATTGTAGAGTTTGGTAACAAGCACTGCAGTATAACATATCCATGGAAGTAAACATTTTGGATTGTGGTGTATGGTTAGATGTTTACTTGAATGGTTGTGTTATGCAGCAGTATGTGTGAGTTGAATTATTATATACTTACTGTTTGACTTTTTGGATATATTTTTTTCATGACTTTGGTAACTGGAGAAGATATTCTTTTTCAATTTCTGTGATAAAAGAAAAGATCATATGTTAGTGTAGGTAGTTCATAATGAGTTATTGCATTGCATAATAGGCATTTCTGCATTATTTCGACCCTCATATTTAGTACCTTAGAAGTACTATATTTCAAACCAGTGTACTGTGCAACTTGCTCAGTGTCTTTGTTTGTTTATTAAATCATTGGGTATTTGGGAAAAAAACCCATGCTGGATTAAAAAACAAAATCTTTTTTTGTTATGGCACTATATATTTCTTTCTTTGTTTTCAGTGCTTATTTGTTGTTTCTGGCTAATCTTCTATCTGTTGGCTTGTTGCAGATTGTTGGGGCACTTTGATACTTGTTGGTGTATTCTAATTGTTTACTTATAATTTTATGCTAATCTTCTATCGGTTGGCTTGTAGCAGATTATTTGGGGCAGTTAGATACCTGTTGGCGTATTCTAACTGGTTATAGTTTTTTATTTATACTTTCAAGTTATTCATCTATCTGTTGGGTTGTTGCAGATTTTTGGGGCAGTTAGATACCTGTTGACGTATTCTAACTGTTTATTTCTTGTTATATTTTAGTCGTATTGATTTATCTGTTTTGTTGTTGCAGAATCTTGAGGCAGTTAGATACCTGTTGGCGTATTGTAACTGTTTATATTTTTCCAATTGAAGTTTTGTTAATGTTTATGCACAGATTAGTTATTACATTTTGGTTTAAAGAATATTAAATAAGCATTTATAAGATTTGCTGGTAATCTCTGCTTTAGAGAAATGGTACTATCATTACATTCGAAACATCCATAATTCTTTTTTATATATGCATTGTAGTGACCTGCATTGGTTGTGGCTCCTGCGTGGTAGATTATACCTATTGTGAAGGTTTTCTTACCAAGTGATACTTGACCATGTGTGAATCTAGTCAGCTTGCAGTTGTTTGGTACCATCTGCATTGTAACGTAAAAGCATTACTATTACGTATTTACTATGTGTCTGTATTTGTAAGGTGGAACGATTATCTAAATTGAAGTAGTACATAATCTGACATGGTTTGCATTTTGTACAAGTTGTTGAAATGGAATGGATTCACAGTTAGGTATGGATACATACACGAAGCGTTCATTAGGGATTTGTTCCTGTGCCACATGGTTGCAGAGAGTGCATGTATGTTTCCACATGTATGAAATCTAAAAGATTTCATTTATAGGTATGTTTTTGTTTTCCAGTACTTGTAGTAAGTACATTAGAAATTCTTGTGGATCTTCTTGTGAGTTTATAGTGAATTTGACCATTCCAGCACAGTAGTCCAATTCTTGTCTTATTCCATGAACACTGTAGGTATTGTCAGGATTGTTGGTTGCATTTCTTTGAAGGACTAACATTTGCAAACACAATTCGTATGTATTGTGTAAGTAAATCAGTGCCCTCAGTGCCCTGCCTTTAAAAAGCCCCCCCAAAGCCCAGCTCTCGCTCATGTCAGCAAAGACTCTAAAGCCTTCTCCTTCAGACCAGTCACTGACTCTGAAGTCACATCCATCATGGAACGCATCAAGCTCTCCTCATGCAAGGGCAACATTTGCCCCGCAGCACTCATCAAAGAGTGCAGAGAACCACTAGCACCACTGATTACAGCCATCATTAATGCTTCGCTCTCCACCGGCATAGTCCCCCCTGCTCTCAAAGAAGCCTTGGTCCGTCCATTACTCAAAAAACCTTCACTTGACCCGGACATGCCCAATAATTATAGACCCATAACAACCGTCCCATTCCTGCTTAAGATACTAGACAAAGCAGCATACCTTCAGATACAACAATTTCTGGAAGAAAACCACATCCTGAGCAAGAGGCAATCAGGTTTCCTGCCAAGGCATGGAACCGGAACCGCCCTACTCGACCTAAAAATGCAAATTGAACAAACCATAGACAAAGGCAAACCAGCGCTACTCTTGCTGCTTGACCTATCTGCAGCCTTCGATTTGGTAGATCAGATGACCCTATGCAAACACCTCAAGAAGGCAGCTCACTTCTCACAGCAAGCTACCATATGGATCACCTCCTTCCTTGAGGGAAGGCTAATGAGTGTATTCTCAGACCAAGCATGCGCCACCCCTACAACCATCCATTGCGGAGTTCCGCAGGGTTCCTGCACGTCACCGACTCTCTATAATATTTTTACCCTGCCTCTCTTCAACGACCTCAATGATCACGGCATAACTTACACCAATTATGCTGATGATATGCAAGTACTACTCCCACTCACCGGCTCCTACGAACAGGACACTGCCAAGCTAAGTGAGATCTATGCCATCATCCAGGCCTGGATGGTGGCTAACGGCCTTTGTCTCAACGGAGACAAGACTGAAATACTCATAGTAGGTACCAAACAAACACTCAATAAATGGGACAGCAAATACTCCTCCTTCATCATAGACAACACTCCCATCACCACATCAAAAACAGCCAAAAGACTGGGAGTACACATAGACTCCACCCTATCCATGTCACGACAAGTCAGCGCCATCACATCTTCGGCAGCTCTTACCACCAAAATCATAAATGCTGTCAAACCCTATCTCTCACCTCAAAACTGCCTGTCCATAGCCAGAGCCACAGTAGGGGCTAGATTGGACTACTGCAATGTCCTCTTCTTAGGCACTTCAGCCATGAACTTAAAGAAACTCCAAACCACACAAAACAATGCCCTCAGGGCCGCCCTCAGCATTCTCACAAGGGAGCACATCTCCCAAGCCCGGAAAGACGCCCATTGGCTCCCAGTCAGAGAGCGCATCCTATTCAAAGTCCTTTCCATTACACACGCCAGCCTAGCAAACACAGCACCTCCATACCTCTCAGAAACCATTCACCGCGCCACTTCAGAAAGACCTACACGCACCCAACACTGCAACCTGCTCGCCATCCCAACCTTTAAAAGAGCCAAAGCTGGAGGCGCCAGCTTGGCAGTTTTAGCACCAAAAAATTGGAATGCACTACCACCAACACTCAGGAAAGAGACCTCACGCTCAGCATTCCGCAAGTTTCTGAAAACTCAACTATTCCACTGGGCCAGCCACCTTATACACTTCAGACATACCTTACCTGACCTGTGGGTTCATCCATGTTAATTGCCCAATCCGTAACTGAAATGTATGTCTAAACTGCTGTATGCTCTTGTAACCCTATAAGCTATGCTCTTTGTCTAAGCAAGTATCCTTAAAAAGCACCATGATGCCCTAGGGCCGATGCACCCTACACAAATGCAAATAAATAAATAAATAAAATAAATGTTGTCAATAATTGGTGGCAATTGGAATAGAATAGAATATTTATTGCTACATTTGCATAACAACTTACACCAGTTATATTTGAAAATTTGAATGGACCTGATAGTTCTGTGTCCAAGTTATTTACTTTGAGCAGTAGATTCTTCTTTGGTTGTAGTAATTGATGAAGTTTTAGCTTCTTTTACTCTCTTTGGAGGATTTGCAGTGAGATCCTGTATCGTTTCTGTTTGAAGTAGTTTTCTTTTACAACGTTCTGCTTTTTGTAGAACAGGATAGGTTTTTAGATGGGGGCGTACAGCGAAGTAGTCTAATGTATTCTAGAATGCAAGGAATATCAGCATTTACTTTACTTGCATCAACGTTGATTAGAAATAGTCTGTCAAGTGTACAGAAGCGTGATAGTGCTACAAAGCTCATGCCTTCTTTAAAGACTGTGCTCCCAATATCTATCAATGCTTTATCTAGGGTAAGACCTTGTGATTTGTGAATGGTGACTGCGTATGCTAGAGTTAGAGAAAATTGTTCTCTGCGTACATACATGTCTTTGAAAATAAGGAATTGGGCTGTTGAGCGTCCTATCCTTTTAACTTCTGATAGGTTGTCAAAGAGAATGTTGACAAACTGAATGTTGTTGTCACGTGGGTATGTCTGAAAGCCAACAATTGTACCAAGTGCTCCATTAACTAGTCCTTGCTCATGTCAAGGTTATGTTTAAGCATTACTCTACAGTTTAAAGATCATTTTAATATTTTTTCCAAACCAGCTGTGTTGGAGATAGAGTTTTCTAAGGTATTTAGTCTTGTTGTGGCTTGTTGACTTATGGGTAGTGTCATACCATGTAAGCCCAGGTTGTCTGTGGAGCAAATTCCATTTATTGGTTGCATTTCTTTTTGCAACATTGTTTCATTGAATTTTGAACAGCTTGCAAGAGTTGGCATCAAGGACATACAATTGACATTTTTTTAGTGATAATTTTTCAATGACATCAGTAGCACATGAGTTATGACCATAGAGTGCATGGATGTACCAGGTTTTTAATATTGATGTGACGTCTGCAGACTGGCGCATGTTTTCTGGTAATTCTCTGTATTGGAAATGTTGCCAAAGGTTGACATTTCCCATGCTGCAGAGTTTGTTCCCTAAGGTTTTAAAAATAGTTCCGAAAACAATAATGTGTTTTCCTCCAAAGAGCACTTCGTAGTCTGTTTTGAGTACCTCTTGTATTCTGAGGTGAATCAAAGCCAACATTAAGTTGGAGACCATGCTCACTTCATCTATTAGTAGCATTTTCATTTGTTTCAAAACTCTGCGTAGTTCCATTGCAGCTTCTGTAGAAAGTTTGTAATAATCTAATTTGTTTTGGTGTTCTACTGGAAGGAGTAGTAATTGGTGTAAAGTGACACCGCCTATGTTGTAGGCAGCTAAACCTGTGGAGGCAGTTACAACAGCTGATAGTTTGTAGTTTGTCAATTGTTGAAGGAACTTGTTGATGATTTTGATTAAGAATGTTTTTCCTGAACCAGCTTGACCACTGACGTATGGCAGTATAGGTTAGTAGTTTTGGCCGGTACAGTTTTTATTTTCATGTTGTACACCATGTTCAATTTATTTTGTTACTTCTTTGAAAATGCTACGCTGCTCATTGTTCAGTTTTGAATTCAGTACAGTGAAGTCTTCTGTATCTTGTTCATAGTGACACATGGTGTTTTCTACTTCTGTCATAGCTAATTCTGCCTCATTTGCTACTAGTGGCTGTCCAAGTGGTTCTTGGCTTCCTGTTACAGAAGGTTGACTACTGTCGGGAGTGTCATCATCTAGTTGGGCCTGGAGTTCTTCTTTGTGTTGCTGTTCATTGTGCAACATTGTTTTGTAATGTGTAAAGTTTACATCTGTTATAGTGCTTTCATTTGCTTTGAAAGCGTCTTTATAGGAGTCATAGAAATCTAGTAACTCTTCTTCTTTTCTCCATGGTTTAAAAAGTTGTAGCAGGGACATGTAATATAGTTCTTTATGTTGAGAGTCTTTAATGACAATTTCATATGATTAATTAAACTTGGTTTGGTGAGTTTTACTAAGATGCCTTCACAATTCGTCACCCTGTATCTACCTTTATTTTCATCTGGTTTTATATTATTTTTGTATGTGAAGTTTTGGGCTATGTGGTATAGACACATGGTTTCCAAAGTGGTACTTCTGTTTGGGTAGTATGTTTCTAGTAAATTGTTTTTCAAGATGTCTTGGCTGTTGGGATCATTTTTGGCTATTGTTTCTATGTCCTCATATGATTTGAGAACTCTTTTTCTAGATTTAACAGGACCAAGACTTAGCCATACTATATTTTCAGATTTTCCATACAAATCACTACCGGTAATTGGTCTGCAGCTTCATAGTAGCCACATTCTCTAAGGAATTTCACAAGTGACATATTTTTTGATGAACTGTAAAACAGTGGCATCACTGTGTTGACCAAATTTAGGAGCATCTTTAATCCATAAAAGCAAGTGGATATGTGGTGCTCCTCTGGCTTGGTATTCTTTTCTCCAAAAGAAGTGTTGCACTTCTACGAGGGGAGGAACAGTTTTATTACAAATGAAGTGCAGCATAACACAATGAAGCGATGATGGAAATATCTTGAAACATTAACAGGATCTAGAGAGCAGAGTTCTCCAGGTGTTAGTATATCTATGTTTGTTTTGTTTTTGTTTGCTATGCATAGGAAATCGTGTAAATCTTCCCATGCATATTCTGCACAACTTAATGGAACAAACCTAGTGCGTGGGCCAAGGTTTCTTATCATACAACGTACATCTCTGTGATGTCGGAACCAGTATTCTTTTATACCACGCATGTTTGCTAACAGATTTGTATTGCTTGATTGTAGAACCTCACATTTTTCTTGCACTTTTTGTAATAATTGTGTAGCTGACAAATTTTGAAAATGGGTACCTGATTTCAATGTGTGTGCAACTCCGTAGCATAGAGTTGCTAGTTCCTTTCAAAGAGTAGGTTGAATATGTATTCCACATTTTGTCTAAATCTGGGATCTTCAGAATACATTTGTAAAGAGCGGTATTCTGATGCTGTTATCTGAGTGAGTCCATCATCGTACCTTCCTCCTTTCCCAGTAGGAAAGAGTAGAGGAAAGGCACGTGCTTCTATACTTTCTTCCATTATGGTGATTGGTGATCCTTTGGTTTATTGCATTTGGTACGTTTCCAGTGCATTATCTATGGTGTCTTTAGAGTGTAATGGATGAATTGTATAATGGTCTAAAATATTGGATACTGTAGCAGGATCTAGAAGTTGAAATTTACCAGTTTCTGGTGACTCTTGAATTATTTCAGTGGTTTCCCTCAGGTTTTCCTCAATATTAATTTCTTTGTAGTATTCATTATTGTCTTTCAGATATTGCAAAGCTTGTCTAACTTTATGTAAATCCACAAGTTAATGTTTTTGTTCTTTTGTAGATACATCATTTACTAAGACAATTAAAGATTGATCTATTGGACGTTGCACTCCCAGAGTGTGTACATTTTCTTTCAGATCTAATGGTAAATAAACTACTTTGCCACAAATGCCTTTCACTAATTCAGAGGGAAGTAATTTTGCTGTTTTTGGTTGATGGCGTATTATTGCTTGAAATGGGTTTACTGTTTGAATTATGATGCTCTCATATAAATCTAGTTGTTGCAGGGGTTTTGGTAGTGGGAATAATTCCAAGCTATTTGTGATAGCACATGAAGGGGTTTGGTTGTTGTAATGTTTTGCAGTGCAGTAACTGCAAAGTATTAAGGTGTCAGTTATTTAGTATTTGTTTTCTGCAATAAGGTAGAGAGCTAATTCAAACCATTTGGAATCTTCATTGTCTTCTATTTTGTATGTTACGTCTACAGTGTTTGTGCTACTTTTATAAAACAAAGTTATGCAGCAACACACACACACATGGTTTGGTACTTAAGCGGATGTACTTTTAAATTTTAGCATTTCTTTTTTGTATGTGAGTAGTAGAAAGTTGCCATCTGTACAATTGTTGCTAGTCTGTTGTAAAGCTATTGCATTTTGTAAGTGGCTTTCACTTCTAAAATATTTTCTTTGCACATGTTCTATTTCTTTGAGTAGTTCTTTGGCTGTACTATGTAGAAGATTGTTATTTAAATTGGCTAGTGCTAAAGCAGGACTTTTAGCATAGTACAGTTTATGGACCAGATTTCTTATAGTTGAATGATGTGTTCCTATCATTTTGATATGATGGAAGGTTCTTTTGCAAATGGTCCTGAAATGCAGGCTAATGAATGTCCTTGTAGTCCTGTGTATTTGCGCACTCGACAGGTATCCATATTTTGTAGCAGTTTCATTTTTTATTTGTCTTTGCCTTTCACATACTGATTGAGGAACTGGCATCAAGATTTGAAAGATTTTTTGGCAATGTTACACATTGACGTGCACAGCCATTTGTATACTGGACGTTTTGGTTCAGTCTAATGTAGAGGTGATACTGTGTTTTCTGGGGATATTTTTGTAAGCAGCATTTCTTATTCCATTATGGTATTATTACGTTTTTCATACCCTCGTCCACTGCTATGTATGGCAATTGTGTTTGTTTGCTTTTGTTTGTATGCTTCTTCATTAAAATATGGTTCTGTGCTTGTGGTGTGACTCCATTCACCTCCACAGATATTTAAGAGGTTATTTTTGTTGACATTCCATTTATTGAGAAGTCTTTTTTTTAGTTTAGTAGTTTCTTTTGTGAGTGGTTTCATTCTGTTTAAAACTAAAATAAATAACTTTCTTTTGAGAAGGATTGCACTGTCTATGAGAGCTTCTTAGATACATTTTCTATGGTAGGTTTTAAGAGTTGTGCATGATTTCTCTCCTGTTTTTATAAGATTCTGAAGGACACTGTGGTGGAACATTTTTGTAAAATATTTTTTTTGGTATGGTTATTTGCCACTACATCAAGATTTAAAGTAGCAGTGTTAACAGTAGTGGTAGCTAAATTCTTGTTAATCACTTTCTGTTTCGTTTTACATTTTGAAAGAGGAGGCAACGTTTCTGTACTGGAAGCTTGTTTTGTTTTGCTTAATGACTGTATTAACTGTTTTGTTTGAACTTTTTGTACACATTCTGCTAGAGATGGATACTTATTTTGGACACTTTTATTTTGATTTGCTCTACTTCTGCGTTGATTTCTACAGAGTTGCTTTTTGGTAGGAATTCTTTGGGCTCTGCTGGAAAAAAAAAAGAAGGTATGGGTTGGGCTGTTGTGCAATGTATGTGTGCTGTGTGCATGAGTGTCTGAGTATGATGGTGAGGATATATGTGGATGTGTGTGATTGTGCAATGGCCAGCTACAATAAATTGGGAAGGCTATTCTTGTATTTGTGTGTTACTATAGTGGGGTTCAGATGACAATACAAAGTAATCTATTTGTGAGGGGAAGCACTAATACTAAATCTAATGGTATAGAATTAAAACAGTTATTTTTTCTGCAATACTAACATTCTAGGGATTGATTGATATAATTTGTGCGGTGAAAAACAGGGATTTGTGTGCCATTCTACCCTCAAATCCTTGTTTAACAAATGGGGATTTGTGGGCAGAATGGCGCACAAATCCCCATTTTTCGGTGCACAAATTCCATGTGTGTTTGAGTAACAGTTAGAACATTATGGTAGTTTTGTACCTACTTTTTTATATGCAAAGTAGTTTTCTTCTGAGTTGTTGTTTGTACTTCAGATGCTGCTGCTTTTCAGGAGAATGGTCTTCACTGCAATTGTAAAAGAAAGAAGTTAGTAATTTGGTGTGTTTATAGCACTGTTTTTAATTTAGATGTTGATTTTTATGTTTTTGTAGTAGTAGTGTTTTTTGATAACTGAACATAGTGTGTATATGCAGTTTTCTTTGCCTATGTGCAGCATGTATATTTTACTTAGAATCTGTTAGTTGAACATGCTTTGCAAATGAGTATAATACTAAGCGTATGAAACTCACTTGGCTTCTTAAGGCTGTGTTATTGGATATTAGGAGATAGAAGAAATAATCATATACTTATTTTGCTATTTTTATAGGGTAAATTGCAGACACTATGGCGAAAAGCATGGAATTTATGCATTTGTGAAGGTGTGGGTAATAAAGCAGAAGGATGTTATGTGGAGGCAGCGGTGTTGTTTCAGCTGGGAGCTTTTCTAATGATAGTGTCTATCTGTGTGAATGTATAAAGATGCATGAACTCATCCTGGCTGTGTGTAATTTTATAATACACTACACAGTGTTTTTCTACAATGATACTGCTATTTCTTCCATATTTCTAATATGAAATTACACATTTAGATAGCTCTGTGTGTGTAAAAAAAGAATTTGAAAAACAGACAGGTTTGCAAGTGACAGTTGATTATAGCAGATGAGAAAAATGACAGTAAGTTCATTGTGTGGGTTATACAGGTTAAGTGGCAGTTATCCTGTTTACATGCATTTATACAAGAGCTGTACATGTACTGTGCAGAAAATATGCATATATGTAGTTTGTATTCATGCATTTGGATATGCATGAAGCTGCAGGTAGAAATCTTGGAGGCTTGTACAGTAGTTTTTGTAGAAGGTGCTTTCCAATGACATGAGACTTGTACTCAGAGTGATCAACAGTACATTTGAAGTGCTGAGCTATGATGATGGAGTTAGATGTAGAGTTCTTGGATGTGATTGGTGGATGGCTGTGTGACTGCTTAGCTGTATCCAATGAGGGAATGGTAAAGAGAGTGAAGTGGAAAGCGTAGAAGGGCTGCCTAAGAGTTACACGCTGCGCGGACACCACGGCTGTCGGCGGACAGTGCGTGCCACATCTGTGGTTTTTCAGAAAATCCATCATGTAAAGGGGACTGTAGGGATTAGCCAATCAGGTGGTGAGGTTGTGGATTTGTGTTGAAAGAGGCTGTGTGTAGTGAAGATGCAGAGGTGGAGGAAGTCAGGGTGTTGGTGGTTGGAGATATGTTTGTGCATGGTTTGGAGCAGTATGCTAAATAAAGGAATGTGGCAAACAATTTTGATGTTAAAGCACTGTGCCTGATTTTAATGTGCAGGGAATTGTACAAGTTTGTTAAGATATGGGCAGGGTGAACAGTCCCCATGTGGTAGTTTTGCATTGTGGTGCTTTGCATTTGGGCCATGTCAGTGCCCCTACTTTGTTGGCAGATTTGGAACACTGGGTTCAAGCAGTAATGAAAGTCCTTCCAAATGTCAAAGTTATTTTTTCTGGTTTAGTACCTAGGGCAATATGGGACAATAGTTCTTTTTTTTGTCCTCAGCAAAACATTTCCAGGTGTGCAATCAACTGAGGCATGTTTGCTTCCATGCTAAGAGCTGGTATGTTCTTTTGTAATAATGAGAACATTGATTCTGGTAATGCTGTTTATTTTAAAGAAGATGGCATTTCTTTATCTTTTATGGGAAATACCATGTTGTTTTGTAACATAAGGGTTGCTTTGGAGAAGTGTATGTGAAGATTTTAGGATTAAAATAAGAAAAGAAAATAGTAAATAAAAGGTATCTCTGGTATCTGCAAAAAACAAAAAAACTACTTTTTTCAGAGCCAACCTCAAAGGGGAAATGAGGCACACTATTTAAATTTACATTCATCACGCTCAGATTTTTTTACATAAAGGGATTTTGGGGTTGAGAGGCATGCAAATGAGAATGAGCAGAGCAAGGTATTGGTCAATAAGGTTTACTGGGTGTGTTGTGTAAGGAGAGAGGTTGTCAGTAAGTCTTTTTCCTGAGAGAAGAACAGATGGCTATGGCTGTGTGTTTCAGAAAACAGATTTTCTGGATTTTGGGAGACTCATGGATAAATTGGTTGGAGGTGCATGCAGAACGCTGTGGAGTGGCTGCACACCTTGGATTCCCTCATGTGGAAGTGCACTGGCATCGAGTGCGTGGAATGAAGTGGCTGGATTTGGTACCTCTCTGTGATACTTTGGTGACACAGCGTCATCCAGACATAATTATTTTTCATTGTGGGGGGAAAGGTTTAGGACATGTGTCTGGAATTTCTTTGCAATTTGCACTTAAAGAAGAACTTGGGAAGGTCATGGGCATGTTTCAAAATTCCCAAGTAATTTTTTCTCGTATTGCGCAGAGACAAATGTGGCTGTGTTCTTCTTCATTTGGTCCACAAATGTAGAAAGCGAGGTGCAATGTCAATAAGGCTGTTTGTGCCTTTTTAAGAGATGTAGAGAGGCTTTTCCAACCTTCATGTCCATGGATCTGCTTCCCATGGACACCAAGGTACTAAATTAAGATCGATTTGTCTTGGCAGGGTGCGGGTAGCACACGGGTTGTCGGGCACCGGTTACTGGGAGCATGCTGGATTAGAACAAGTCTACCCCTTCTCCATCCACTTCACTGTCATACAGGCAGACACAGTAGGAAGTGGTGTATGATTAACCCATTTATAATGTTCACTATAGTGGAGAGCTCCTTTCTTCTGTCTGCCCTGAGCATATTCCCTCTCTACTAAATTCTACACTAACCCTGATGCATCTAGTAGGATACTAATCGCAGGGGCTGTACACCCCATTTTCACACAGTCTCTTCTCTCACTCCAACTCCTTCTTTCTTCATTTCCTTGCAGAATAAACCAGCCCAGGTGAAGGCGGAATATTAAACTGGTCCTTAACGTACAAGGGACCAGCCACTGCCGAAACGCAAGCAAAGTGAGGGGAGTGTGGGGGTTTACTCTACCTTCCCACACATCCTGATAATTCTTCAGAAATAAGATCCCCCACTGCCTTGGCAAACCTTGGAAAAAGACGATATACCTGAGAAGCAATACCAGGATTCCTTCTGTTTGCATTTATCTCTCCAGACTTTTTGATTGGGAACATTGAGGACTCACTTCCCAATTATAGCAGCACAACACAACGTTGACTGTTTTGATTTGTTCCTGAAATTGTGTTTGGACAGGCAGATACACCCCTGTCCCCACTGTTTGCTGCTAACTCTCACTGTACTTTTCCTGTCTATATTTTCAGCCTACCTCACTTTTTTACCTTTCTCCTTTCTGCATCTCTGTTGTTACTTGGACACCACCGCTTTGAATCAAACATATCTTTTTCTGTGATTAAATAACAGACTAAGTTCAGGTGTGTGCCACACTACACCAAATGTTTCATGTGATTTGAGGCCTATGTTATTGCTTTTCTTTTTTTGTATTTCTTGTTGATTTCTCCTCATTATTTTACATATATTAAAAATATAATTTTTTTAGATACTTGCCTCCTTTTGGTACCTTACATGTTTTGTCAAGAGGATTAGATTTAAAACAAAATATCGCAGCATTTATTGCTTCCACATTGGGTTGACCAGGGGAGTCTCAGGAACCAAATGACCCCCATCTCTGTCTAAAAACCCACGACACAGCGACACTCCTTCTTCCTCATGATTTTTAAGAGATGTTGGCATGTCCTCTTTTCACAATGAAAATATTGTGTTTCATATTGCACATACATTTTTCGCAGAGATGGAGTCCATCTTACTTATGCTGGCAATCAGATTTTTCTGCGCAATTTACAAAATGTATTGCAGCCTTTTTTGTAATTACAGTAATACATTTTGCAGTAGGTGTTAATCATTTGAAGTTTTTGAAACACAAAAAAACACCACCAAAAGTCTCTTTTCAGAGCCACCACTTCTTCCCATAGAAAATTGCAATGGTTCTGATAGGACAGCACCCCCAAAAAATAAATGTCCGCGGATTGTCCGTGGACTTCTAAAAAAAGCACAGGGCCCTGCACTATTTATTTGTCACTTCTATTTTTAAACTGTGAAACGCGTCTCTGAAAATAGCATTTTTTTGGGGGGGTTTGTTGTTTTATATTTTGTTTTATTTAAACACGACACACAAGGAACGGAGGGGAAAGGAGGCTAAGGCAGGGACACCAACCACGGGGATAAGAAAGGGTAGGTGGAGAGAGGAAGATGTAAGGTGAGCCTTATTTAGGTAGTGGGCAGTCCTTCTCATGCTCCTTGACCGCAGTCTCAAAAGCACTCAGAAGGTTCTCCCCCCTGCAGAGTACTGCATCGCAGTACATACACAATATTATGACCCTCGAAAGGTAAGGGTCAACAGCATCATGAATGGCCTGTGAGGCAGCTGGAAGGATGCGCTGCCCCACAGGAGTGTCTCTTGTGGTGACAGGAGCGGAAACGGAGGATGCTGTAGAGGAACTCAACCTACTACGTTTATCGCAAGGTACAACCTTGCAAATAGCCCCACCGTGGAACGACATTAGGTGTCGGTTCATTGATGTTGTACCAAAGCTGTATTAACCAGGCCTTCCACGACTCAGCACCATGTGGCACTGATTGCAGGTGACCTTATTCACACAAGCTTTTGCTTTTGGCACTCCATCAAGAGTGGTAAATAACCACCACACCCAAGACTCATGGTGAGTGCTGGTAGTAGGAACTTCCACTACCTCATCCTCTTCATCCTCTTCATCCGTCTCCTCTGCATCCTCATGATTGTTCCCCTCTGCAGGTTTTTGGGGACGTGGTGGTGGTGGAGGGGGTGGGGTTGCTGATGAAGCTGAAGCAGCCATGGTCGCCATCTGGAGGACAGCAGGCAAAGTCACCAGCAATGCAGTGAATGCAGGTCTGAAGCAATGCTCTGTCAGGTAGCCAGAAGCACAATAAGGAGCAATTCTAGGGTGTTGCCTTTTATAGGGGTGCTGGTGGTGCTCTACGAACATCCGCGCTGTCCGCAGACACTTCGAACACCAAAGAAAGGCTCAAAAAGTTCCAAAAAGTATGTAGATAGCCAGGGACATTGTCTGGGACATGTGCAATGATGAAATTCTACTGTAAAATACCTTGGATTGTCCAAAAAAGTACTATTGAAATGTTCGGGGACCCAGACAGTGTCCGCAAATAAGGACACACGCTCAGCATGGGTGCGGTCACATGATGACATCGCGGACACGTTTGCGAATGGGACAGCTGTCTGCAGGACATCAAATATGCAGGGACGGTTGTGCGCATACGCACGGGTGTTCTACGGACAGTATTCGGCTCCTTGAACTAATTAAAAGTGTGACACACGTGCAACGGACAGTTACAGACAGGCACAATGTTCATAGGACCTATGGGTGTGGGGCGCATGTGCGTAGATGTTCTACGGACAGAGTGGACACTCCCATTTTAATTACGAACAGTATGAACAGGTATTGTGTCCTTACGACACTTCCATTTTGTTTAATTGCGGACATCCCGGACATCAAGTGTGTTCTAAGAACAGTTTCATCTTGATTGCGGACGGTACGGACAGGTATTGGCCCTCATTCCGAGGTTGGTGCTAGTCATGGCGCTAGTAGCGCCATGACTAGCACCAATACCGGTACCGCCGCTGACTTGGTGGTATGGGGACTTACCGGTCTATTCCGACCATTGCGGGAACGGTAAGTGCCCATTTGGAAAGCCAATCCGAATTCCCATTGGAGCCCCCATAGGGCTCAATGGGAAGGGGGAAGGCGGCAATAACGGTACCGTAAATTACGGTACCGTTATTGACCCCGGTATCCCTTTGCGGGTCCCGTCCTTAACGCCTGCTAAAACCAAGCTTTAAGGAAGGACCTACAAAGGGACCTCGGAATAGGGCGCAAAGGGATTACTGGCACCAGAATCATTACCGGTGCCCGGTATCCCTTTGCACCCAGCTTGTAATGAGGGCCCTTGTGTCCTTAGGACACCTCCATTTGGTTTAATTACGGACATCCCGGACATCGAGTGTGTTCTAAGAACAGGTCCATTTTGATTGCGGACAGTACGGACAGGTATAGTGTTCTTAGGACACCTCCATTTTGGTTAATTGCAGACACCAGCGCTGTCCGCGGACACCCTAACTGCCTTTTTAAAAAAATAAGACACAGGGGAATAAAGTAACAACACACATAATATTTTATTATTATATACAAATATAACATTTATGAAAGAGAGGTGGAAGCAGAAACTGACACAAATACAGGCGAATTAGGGGTTTGGAGATGAAGGATGGGAGGGGATGAAGGAATGGAAGTCTCATTATAACGTTTTTCTTGGTGTTGAGGATTTGGGGATAGTTGACTGGGACATGGAGAGGAGGAACAGGTACATGTGGGACAATGATATTTAATGTTTTCTTTTATGTGGTCCTCCACAAATTTTTTTAAAAGATTGACATTTTTCATTAGCACATCCATGTTTTGTTCCATTCGCTGCAGAGCATTTTCTAATGTCTCTTTTGGTATATTATTTTCACTGTTTGTATGGTCTGTTAAAGAAAATGTGTTAAGTACACATAAAGTAATGGTTATTAATTGGCTTATATAGAGAAGTGCCCACCATTAGTATCACTGTCTTCACTCATTTCATCACATGGGAAATTGTCTTCAAGCCATTCCAAATTACTGGACATTTCTGGGTTAAAAAAAATATTACTTTTAGTGTACCTAATACAGAAAATTTAGAAATATATAAGAAAAATTAAGTTTACTTACTAGTTTCTGGTAAATTGTGTTGTTACTGTTGTGTAGGTCTGCTGTTGCTTTTTGCTGTGCAGTTTCTGTGAGGTAATTATGTTGGAGGCATGTCTTTTTTGTTTTGGTATATTCCATTCTAGTACATATGCTATTTAAATGGACGGTTGATGTCTTACATATATAGGTTCCACTTCTTATTTATTATTACATATAATGTGTTCATGTGCTGCTTTTTGAGCTTGTTCAGAGTTTATATTGCATGATACAACAATCTAAGACACCCCCTGAGTTTTTGGGTAGTGTTGATGTTGACCGCGTCTGTAGGTAGACATACGCACAGTCCGTGGACATCAAAATCACTAGCTGGGGGTTCAGTATATTCTATGTTAGATGTATATAAAGTAAGTGAGTCCTAATAAACACCTATCAAATTCACACTATGTATATCTATATTCAGTAAAAAACACTTTGGTAAAGGGAGGTTATGGGTAAGTTGCGCTATTAAAAACCTATGAAATTCAGTAAAAAAAAAGGGACGTTATGGTTAAGTTGCGCTACTAAAAACCTTTGAAATGCAGTGAAAAAAACGTTGTTAAAGGGACGTTATGGTTCCAAGTAAAACCGAAAACCCCCTGAAAATCGCCAGTTATGGTAACCTAAGCAACCATAACTTGTGCCATCAGTGTGCACTGCTAAGACTAACACCCAGGACATCAAAGATGACATCACAATATCATTGATGACATCACTGATGACATCACATGTGCAATTACTTTTCATGAAAGGTCTGTACAAGGGATTCCTATTATAATGTTGATAAAAAAGTGTCAAGGATCATTGGAATAAATGTCATGAGGTACATAGTGCATTAAGCAATGTATTGATACAAATAGCATTCTATTATGAAGTTCTTGCCAGTATACCAAGCTACTCATGTAGAAACTTAGGCATTGTGTGCAGCATACATGATGGAGGTGCAATATTAATAATCCTTCCATGTTGAATAGTAAAATGATGAATGCTTTCTTATTAGAGTTTTGCGTACTGTGAAACATTTAATAAGTAGCTGATAAAACCCACTTACTACATAATTGCATTATTGAAAACAAAACACAATCAGAAAACAACACATACAAATATGAGCATATACAGGGGAACTAAGTAAACAAAAAAAACAGCAGTATTACCAGACAATCTTCATAAACTTACTGATTATCTTCATGCACAGAAATGATTGCTCTGCTTCAAAGCTACTACTTCACTATGGCCATGTGTGGAAGGCTGTGGCAGGGACACCAGTCTGGAATCAACCTTAGGGACTGGTTGATTGTGAGTGAGTAGTTTCACAATGATTGTAATCCGTTTTTGGCCTGCTTATGCACTCTTTTGGAGTGGTGTGAGTGTTTTTTTTTCAAATTATAATAAAACTATTTTTTAAATTGTATTATTTATTTATTTACTTAACCATTTATGTATTTATATTTTTTGGTGAGCACTCTGAGCTAACCTGGTGTCTGTCTAGTGTTTGGTTTGGTTTCTGAGACCGTTTTTCTGTGCTGTGCTGCATCCAAAGGGTGCAGTCCACTTTGTTTGTGTCTGGCCTTTTCCCAATCCCACCCTCCCCACTTGCAATTGGTTGGAAAAGTCAGGTGTGTTTGTGTGTGTTTGTGGCTTTGCTTCAGCAGCCATTTTCCATTTGCTTTGTGGACAGCCATATGGAAGGAGGTGGCAGGGACACCAGTCTGGAATCAACCTGAGGGGCTGGTTGATTGTGAGTGAGTAGTTTCACAATGATTGTAATCTGTTTTTGGCCTGCTTTATGCACTCTTTTGGAGTGGTGTGTTTTTTTTTCAAATTATAATAAAACATTTTTAAATTGTATTATTTATTTACTTAACCATTTATGTATTTATATCTTTTGGTGAGCACTGCGTGCTAATCTGGTGTCTGTCTAGTTTTTGTTTTGGCTTCTGAGCACATTTTTCTGTGCTGGGCTGCATCCAAAGGGTGCAGTCTGTGGGGTGTACTCCTTTGTTTGTGTCTGACCTTTTCCCAGTCCCACCCTCCCCCCTCCAACCCACCCTGATTGGTACATTAACCTCGTCATAACTGACCTTCCGAGGGCAGCCCAATGCCCGGCATCCCCTGCAGCTAAGAATCCCAAGGCAAAGGGCGGCTCCTGCAATGGCAGCTCCAGAAAGTGTCTGCAGGTGTGCGCAGGGGAAGCCAGTGAAACCAGCTGTGAACAGACACCAACAAAACTGTAAGTGTGGCATGGGTGGGGTGTAGAGCAATTACTCTACTGCAGAAAGCCCCTGCCACTCTACCTTACCTTTCCTTAACGTAAACTGCCATAGACTCACACCATGCACACCTGGAGACAGATGACCACCAAGCTAAATCCATTCAAGGCTGGACTGTAAATGTTGTACTGCAGAACATACTAAAATACTTACCATGCCAGACCCACACTAAGACAGGTGCAACAATGTTACCAAGAGCCACACTTAGATAGAATCATGATTGATAGCATGTCCCACACTTAGATTGAATTGTAAATGATAGCATGTACCTCATCTAGACAGATTTATGACTGGTAACATATCCCTCACTTAGTTGGTACTGTAAATGATAGAATTGTGAATGATAGCATGTGCCACACTTAGATAGAATTGTGAATGGCAGCATGTGCCACACTTAGATGGAATTGTGATTGATAGTATATCCCGCACTTAGATAGAATTGTGAAGGATAGCATGTGCCACACTTAGATGGAATTGTGAATGATAGCATGAACCACACTTAGATTGAATTGTAAATGATAGCATGTACCTCATCTAGACAGAATTATGACTGGTAGCATATAGCTCACTTAGTTGAAATTGTAAATGATAGCATGTGCCACACTTAGATGGAATTGTGAATGATAGCATGTGCCTCATCGAGATAGAATTAGGATTGTAGCATATCCCTCACTTAGTTGGAATTGTGAATGATAGCATATCCCACACTTAGATAGACTTGTGAAGGATATCATGTCCCACACTTAGATGGAATTGCGAATGGTAGCATGTGCCACACTTAGATGGAATTGTAAATGATAGCATGTACCTCATCTAGACAGAATTATGATTGGTAGCATATCCCGCACTTAGATAGAATTGTAAATGATAGCATGTGCCACACTTAGATAGAATTGCGAATGGCAGCATGTGCAACACTTAGATGGAATTGTGAATGATAGCATGAACCTCATCCAGACAGAACTACGATTGGTAGGATATCCCTCATTTAGTTGGTACTGTAAATGATAGATAGAATTGTGAACGATAGCATGTGCCAAAATTGGATGGAATTGTGAATGATAGCATATCCCACACTTAGATAGAATTGTGAATGATAGCATGTGCCACACCTGAAAGGAATTGTGAATGGTAGCATGTGCCACACTTTGATTGAATTGTGAATGATAGCATGAACCACACTTAGATGAAATTGCAAATGATAGCATGTGCCTCATCTAGTTAGAATTATGATTGGTAGCATATAGCTCACTTAGTTGGAATTGTAAATGATAGCATTTGCCACACTTAGATGGAATTGTGAATGGTAGCATGTGCCACACTTAGATGAAATTGCAAATGATAGCATGTGCCTCATCCAGACAGAACTATGATTGGTAGCATATCCCTCATTTAGTTGGTACTGTAAATGATAGATAGAATTGTCAACGATAGCATGTGCCACACTTGGATGGAATTGTGAATGATAGCATATCCCGTACTTAGATAGAATTGTCAATGATAGCATGTGCCACACCTGAAAGGAATTGTGAATGATAGCATGTGCCACACTTTGACTGAATTGTGAATGATAGCATGAACCACACTTAGATGAAATTGCAATTGATAGCATGCGCCTCATCTAGTTAGAATTATGATTGGTAGCATATAGCTCACTTAGTTGGAATTGTGAATGATAGCATGTGCCACACTTAGATGGAATTGCGAATGGTAGCATGTGCCACACTTAGATGAAATGGCAAATGATAGCATGTGCCTCATCTAGATAGAATTATGAGTGGTGACATTATTCCTATAATTAGGTGGAATTAGTTGGAATTGTAAATGATAGCATGTGCCACCCTTAGATGGAATTGTTAATGATAGCATTGTGCCTCATCTAGATATAATATGATTGTAGCATATCCCTCACTTAGTTGGAATTGTGAATTATATCATGTGCCACACTTAGATGGAATGGTGAATGATAGCATTTGCCTCATCTAGATAGAATTATGATTGTAGCATATCCCTCACTTAGTTGGAATTGTGAATGATAGCATATCCCGCACTTAGATAGACTTGTGAATGATATCATGTCTCACACTTATTGCTGAACTTAGAAATTGTGCCAAATGTACGCCCTCTGTCCTGCTCTCATGCTTGATCGCAGGCGCTTTACTGATAACCACCATATCATACTACTATGCTTACTCTCCCTTATACACCATCATTCAACTAGAACACAGATGAGCTATGCCACATTTAGTCTAGCTGTTCTCATAATGACATGACCCCACAGACTCCACATCATCCTAATAAAACACAGCTAGCTAAGCACCTTACGGCTAGCTTAAGTGTCTCCTCAGGCCTAACGTAGCCAGAACTCAGTCTGGGTGTCCACCCTCCAGACTGAACACATCCAACTGATTTCCTCAGCACCACACCTACCACTAAAAAGCAGTTATCATGCAACAACCACACCAGCTGCACACATATCCGGTGCACCCAGGCACCTTACCACACTCTCTCTCTCCACTGACGGAACTGCGGTTCCCGAGGGCGTTCAACCTACCATTGCTTTGAAATCATACCAATGATACATAAGGCGCTATATGAATGCCAAATAACATAACATGTAGAAGTGTCACATTATGTGACTAGACCCTAAGGAAAGTAGTGTTAGTACAATGGGCCTCATTACGATTCTGGCGCTAAACCATGGTGCTATTAGCACCATGGTTGGTGCTGGTATCGTAACGAGTCTGCCAATGTTCAATGGGGAAGTACCACCCCATTCCAAGGTTGGCGGGCGGTAATTCCCCATTGAACATTGGCTCTTCCCCATTCCCATTTTTGCCCCATAGGGCTCAATCGGACTGGGGAAGGCGGTAAGTACAGTACCGCAAATTTCAGTACCGTACTTACCTCGAGAGTCCCTTTGCGGGTCCTTACTTTAACGGCTGGTCTAGACCAGCCATTTAGGTCGGGTCCCACAAAGGGACCTCGTAGTAAGGCCCTAAGTGTTTAACGGCACCGCAGCCTTTTACGGCGCTGTTAAACACTAGTGCCAGGGTCCTAATGAGGGCCATTGTATACAAATATGAGCATATCCAGGGAAAGTGCAGTAAAAAAAACAGCAGAACTATATGAAAGTGTTGATAACCTTACTGATCATCTTCATACATAGAAAGCATTGCTGTCTTTCAAGTCTGTGGTTTCCCCTATGTATATGTTTCATATGCTGTGAGTAAACCCCAAGTGAATTACTGTAAGAACATATTTGAAGTATAAGTCTACAAATATAGTATTTTGTACTATAGTATAGTGCATTTTTAGTTCCTGACTGTTACTGGCCTAGATATATCAGTAAAGGAAAACAGAGTGAGCCAGACATGTGACTTCATCAGTGATTTCATCAATGACATTTGTGATGTCATCTTTGATGTCCTGAGTGTTAGTCTTAGCAGTGCACGGTGGTGGCACGAGTTATGGTTGCTTAGCTTACCATAACTGGTGAATTTCAGGGGTTTTTCGGTTTTACTTGGAACCATAACGTCCCTGTAACAACGTTTTTTCACTGAATTTCATAGGTTTTTAGTAGCGTAACTTAACCATAACAGCCCTTTAACAAAGTTTTTTTATTGTTTTTTTATTGAATTTCATAGGTTTTTATTAGTGCAACTTAACCATAACGTCTCTTTAACAAAGTCTTTTCAGTGAATTGCATTGGTTTTTATTAGAGCAACTTAACCATAACTTCCCCTTATCAAAGTTTTTTCATTGAATTTCATAGGTTTTTATTAGTGCAACTTAACCATAATGTCCCCTTAACAAAGTTGTTTCATTGAATTTCATAGGTTTTTATTAGTGCAACTTAACCATAATGTCTAAGAACATCTGACTTCATTGCAGACCTTCCGGAGAGTGCCACATGACCATATGCTTGCGCGAGGCATTATGACGTGTCCGAGAACCCATACGCACTTCACAATAAGATCTGTGCTTAGCGGACAGTTCGGAACTGCATTTTCTACTGATCTAGGAACTTTCAACTTCAAAATTTCTCTTTAACAGCTCCAACACCTATTCCTATTCATCCATTTACAATCTAGTACACAGTACATACTTTTAGCAAAACTGCTATTTATCTTAAAATAGAATCAGCTAATGCCATCCCTCCTCCCCAAGAGACACCACCACTGCTGTGATCAAGCAGCATGACAAACACTGCCCCGTACCTTAGAAATAACACACGCGCAACATTTTCCCCTGTCCACCTGCCCCCCCATATTAGTGTTTGGTGCCTCTTCCCTCATTTCCCTCTCCAGCTTTCGTTCTAAGCTCTCCTGCCAAAAGAAATGCATCCAAAAACAAAATAAATGTTCCTTTAGGAACCACCTTTAACAGTTAAAAAATAGAACAAAAAAAAACGTATAGACTCCATCTACTTTATATTTCTCAGTAAAGTACATAGACTCAATAAGATTTTCCAACATTTCCATTTGCATTTTGTGTTATGCTAATGGGAATATTCTGGCGTTCATCCTCCGTTCCAGGGACTGGAACAGTGGATACCGGCCCAGCAGCCCAAGTTATCAGCCCAGACGAAGCAAGGGTGGATAATAGGGTCTCTGGACCATTATCCCCCCATTCGAGCCCCTGAAATGGGGGATGAAGGCCATTAGCAGCCTAGGTTCAGCCTAGGTTCCCAAAGCGGGAACTCGGGGTACTAAAAATAGGATTTTTCTTCCTAAAAGGAAGGAAAATCCTTTTCGAAGATGGCCACCATGGAAAGGCAAGGCGGGGGTTCCATACAGGGCCGCTCTTTGCTTTCCATGGCAGCCTGCAGAAGGCAAAAAGAGAACCCTATGACCATATTACCATGAGCACATTTTTCTTCCCTTTCAAATCTATCCTAATTTCGAATAACTTTACCACAAAGCCAGTCCCAGGTGGACATGGCCACTTTAATCCTATGTTATGTCCTATGATTGTCTGGATCATGACCTTATTCCATGACCCAGACATTCTGGCCACTGCCCTTGGCCACAGGCTACCCCTCAGTCACTAAAGGTATACCGCTATTTTTTGTAGCTACATTTTTACACTTGTCAAAAAATAAAACACTGGCACATTTCCCAAACCATACTTGTAGGTCCTTACCAATGCTCCTTACGCAAGTTTGCTGGAAATCCACCCATGTTTTATTTTTTCAAAAGTGTCAAATGTATGCACATACAATCGTCATATAACCTAGTCCCCACTTGACAAAATCCATTCAGACTTTACGAAAACATTTATATCTAGATCTATAATCTTTTTGCAAACCTCTGTGTAGATTTGTCAAATAGCACCACATTTCTAAGCCTTTACATTATTTTGGGACCCCCCTCTAATTTTGCCCACTCATGACAGAAACCCACCAAACTTTGTAAACTCATTCATAATCAGGTCAGAAATATACATGCAAAATTTCATGCAGTTCTATTATGTGGCGCCAAATATATAAGCCATTCAAGAACTGCATTTCACCAACCCTGTAATTCTGAGGTGTCCGCAAACTTTTCCTTAGCCAATCAGGACACTGTCCGCGGAGCGAACAGGGAAATGTGTCCGCAGGGGGACATATATATCACTAATTTTTTGTGACCTACTTTCTGGTCATTTAAAAAAAACTACTGGACAGGTGTTCACCAAATTTAGAAAAGCACGCTTTCGGGACCAAGCCACTGCTCCGCCCACAAATTTGGTGAAAATCCGTCCAGCGGTTTGGGCTGAAGGCATGAGCAAAGTTTTTTCCCCATTCAGTCTATGGGAAAAAAAGACATTTTGGGACCCCCCTATGACTTTGCCCCCCCTGGACCAAACCTCACCAAACTTTGCATTTTTTGGGTGGCTTATAACTTTGCCATTAAACTCTAAGGCACGTACTTTAAGAACGTATACAAATGCTAATGTGTATCTGTAAAGCACCTTTTAAATTTGGGGAATTCTCATTGTCAGTAAAAGCAAAAAACTGACGGAAACATGTCAATAAACAAAAACAAGTGGCCCAGATATGTGATGTTGTCAGTGATGTCATCAATAACATTTATGGTGCCATCTTTCATGTCCTTGGTGTTAGTGTTAGAAGCCACAGTGGTGGCGCAAATTATGGTTGCTTAGCTTACCATTAGTTTTACTTATAGCCATAACACCCATTCAACAAAGTTTTTCAGTGAATATATGTATATATGTATATTGATACAATGCCCTTTATTATATGAAAATAGAACGTTTTATTTTAGGAAAGTTGCTTTCAGCATTTCTTGCTGTTAATTTAAAGTTAGTCAACGTCCAGCCCTTAGGTATCCGCACATTTTGGCCACATGCAATTGAAATATTGATTCAGAAATTCATGGGAAAATCAGCTTCATTTGGTTGATTTTGTGTCCAGGTGAGAAGCTAACCTTCATTTTTTCAGGTGCTGCTTCTCCTAGAATTTGAAGAAAAACAGAGCACACTTAAATGAAGCAAGACATCATTCCAGCACCTCTTGCTTTGGGATCACCCAATCTCCATTTTAATGTTGTCCCCTACAATTCCTAATGCAGGTTTGTATCAATTGAAGCAGATGCAATTTTGGGTTCATGTTATTATCTTTTGTTGTTCATAGAGCATATGTCTAATGCATCCACGATTTTGTTTTGATGACTACTTTGTGGAAGAGCATAATTCAAGAATGATGTGTTACACATTTGCAGGTTTCATAATTCAATCCTAGCACTCTTCTCAATGTGTGACCTCATGTCCCTCGATCCCTGACCTCCAGTAATATTCTTTTAGTTTATGCTTTGTCCTGGTTTTGGTTATGACAATGTGGTCTTCATGAGTTGAGTCAATTGACGTTTCCGTTAAACCAAGAGTAGCCATAGCCTTCCCTTTGCGGTACAACCACCCATCTTCAACACATATGTAAGGAAAGGGATATTTAGGACATGTGTCCTTTATTCAGATATAAAACATTTATGTTAATGTAAACAAAATAATAATGTAAAGTGATAAAGCAACATCACGTGTGAACAATCAAAAATACAATTGTACAAATCCATAAACAATTTTTAAAAACTCAAAATACAAAATAAAAACAAGATTGATTTATCAATATCTAAAAGCTAAAAGTTTTTCTCCAATAATTAAAGATTTTTAAATCTAATATATCATGCACAAGCAATAAAATTTGCTGCAGTTACGGTAATATCAAAAGAAGTTGTAATTTTAAAAAGCACTAGGGCAACCCGTATATTTAAAATCTTGTTGTCGTTCCTAAATGGAAGAATTATTTTCTTTTTGGTCTTGGCATATTATGGACACATGGACATAAAATGTATGTTGCATTCAATCAATAACACAACAGGAATTTTTTTCTGATTTTCCTAGAAATGTTTTTGTATTTATTTTATTTCTGTTGTCAGCATCAAATAACAGATGGACAGAACCCCACGTGGCTTTTTATTTAAGAATGTGTTCGAAGGCCATTCTTAAAATCTGCCTGCTAAAATGCTACATAAGTTGGTCTGGTTAGTTGCAGCCTTTATAAACCCTAGTCACTTCCACACTGGACGCTCTGTTTCCCAAAGCATTTTTATTTTGCTGATAGAATAGGTAAGGTGTTGTATTCAGGCGCATCCAAATTATGGTCAACTTTAAATAGACCTGACAAGTAATCAACAAAAGACCTAGTTTGAAATACACAGGTGCAGCAGGTATACTACCTAGTGCTTGCATTTCTTATTTTAAAACATGTTCAGCAAGTTCCAGCTGAGTCATAGGTGTATGCCCACAGAGTTCAAATTCATAGAAAGTTGAACTGCACACCTGAGTTTTGTAAACTATTCTCGGGTTGCAACTATTGCCGTCCTGCCAAATCTCTGGGGAGAGTTAAAAGTAGCTCCAGATCTTTGTGGGAGAGCACATTTACGCAAGTCATATGATCTACCCAAGAGCTGTTTGCGATCAATCTGAACCGTACAAATTCAAAATGACTCACCTGCTTGATAATATCACCAAAGAACTTAATGAAAACCTTGACTGGCTGACTAGGATGGAAAGTCATTACATCTGTTTTGGCCATATTTACACTTAGTTTGTGATCATCCCAAATCTGGTTCAGATAGCCAATCGTTTATTTATAGCAGGGAGAGGTTGAGAGATCAACATTGCATCATTAACGTTGAGCATTATGGTTATTCTTGCATAAGCAGTCTTTGGATCATCGCAATCTAGTTCCTGGAGCAAAAGGGCTATTTCTTAAAATGTAATAGAAATAGCACACGTGCCAAAATGCATCCCTGCCTTACACCTGCATTTTCGTCCTACACTATATCTCACTTTCACTGTATTATCCATATGTTGTAGCTGGATCATGCTCAGAAGAACAGAAAAGTCCGCCTTCTCTTTGTCTTGTCTATCCCATCAAATGCCATTTTAAAATCTACAAACGTTTTTCTTTAGAAGGCAGTTTTCTGTAGTAATGTACACAAAAGGAAACAGTGTGCCTTTATTATGTCTAAATCTGTCTTGTCGATTTGATATTAGACTATTCGCACATACCCACTCGTCAAGCCTTGTATAAAGGATGTTGCCATAAACCTTTGCTAGACAGATGATGAGCGATATTGGATGATAAGATTTCTGGTGAAGATGTTAGACCAAATTAAGACATGGTCAACTCTATGAAGTCTGTGAAAATGCCTGTAAAAGAGCTGGAGTAATGCCTTCAGTTAATAGAAATCTACCTTACATGTGTACCTATATGTACTAGTGTTCTTTGCATAATAAATCTGAGTCAGATCAGCAATAGAAGGGCATGGAAGGGTATCAATAAAGTCATTTATTAGGGTCTTTACAGTAGGACTAAATGAGCGATAAAAAAACAACTTAACCCAGTATTCAGGTTTAATGACAGGATAGCTCGTCCTCATATTTAAAAGATTGTCAGTTCATCAAATCACAATCTAGGATCCCTTACAGAGATGCTCACAGTCCTCAGGGTTTGGGTGTTGCTGTCACTTTATACCTCTTTCCCAGGTTTTTCTATTCCTGGTCCTCAGGACCTCATTGTTGTGTCACAAGAGGCTTTTCCCAGGATCAGCAAGATCTGTGTGCACCTGCAACCTAGGCTCTGTAAGGGGCATTTAATTATTTATTGTATTTACATAGTGGAGTTGCATTCAGAGGTACATGAATATGGTTGAGATACAGGCATAGTTACAAAGTGAAGTTGCAAACAGAGGTACATAAATATGATTGTGATACAGTGAGGACCCAGGTTAAGTAAACAGTACTGTTTTTAGGGCTTTGTGGAAGGCCCAGTAGGATTCTTCCGCTCTTATAGTGGGTGGGAGAGAATTCCTGTTCTTAGTGGCGAGGACTGGGAAGCTAAAACCTTCGGCTTTGACACATTTGAATTTAGGTAGGACCAGCCTGGTAGGCCTGCTAAACTGGGCTTTAGTGAGTTTGTTGACCAGTTATGGTGGGACTGAACTGGAGAGGCATTTGTGGGCATATATTAGGCATCAGTAAGGATTGGCAAAACAGAGATTCCACGTAATCAGGCCTTTTTCACAGTGTCTCCTTTCTCCTTTCACAGGGGCCTGCATGTTTTACTTTGTTACCCAACCAGGTCCTCACCTACCTCCTCAATAATTTGCCATATTCCTATCTTATTCTGAAGGAGGCCCCTCTGTCTTCTCTCTTTTCCTGTTCCTCGCTCTCGTATCTCTTCCTATACCTCCTGATCGCTGTCTCCAAACTCAATGATTTCCTTTTACCATCTTACTTTCAGCTGCTCCACTATAATGTCATCTACTTTCTGGCCCATCTTCCTCCCTCCTCAGCACTCTTTAAACTTTGATTGCAAATCTCTTAATTTATAATCCTTCAAACACCTTCCCTGTAACTCCTGGTGACCTCCTCGTCAGGGCTTCTGCCAACCCTACTTCTGCCCACTTTGAGCAACCGCCTAATCACTTATCTGCCCACCTCTTTCCCAAAGCTTCTGCCAGTCTCCTTCTCACCACCTTCAACAAACTCCTCATCACTCCTTTTACACACCTCTTTCTCACAATCTCTCTCCCTACCATGGTTTCCCTCCAATCTGTCACCTGGTATTCTCTCATCTTCTATGCCCCTTCCTCTAGCCTTCTGCCACCTATCTTCTTCTTCTACTGCTTGTCTCCTTTCTGCCACCAGCTCCTCCCCTCCACAACCTCTGTATCTCTCTTGCCAACTCCTAATTATAATTCTTCTTTTATAACATGCTTAATACCAACGTGTGGTTTCTAAGTGTGGGATTGGGATTCCAAACCTGTGTTGGGCTGCGTTGTCTTACTTCTAAGACAAACGCCCTGCCCCGGAGCTATCCCTCCTCCCCCAAATGCCACCACACCATCTAAACCACTCACTGCTTTGAAGGAGCCTTTGGCCATGCTGCTCTCAGCTGGGTAGATCGTTGGTCAATAATACATTTTTGGTTGTGATACGTTCATTTGTGTAGATTGGTTTTGTACACCTGTAAAGGCCGAAGTCCTGACCCTTCATAATGTGTTTCCACAATGATGGAATTGAAATGTACAGAATAAATGCTGCTAGACATTCAATTTTGTGCAGTGCTTCTCCACCAGACTACTGTTGTGTCCAGGCCTCATTACATGATCTCAAGTGGGAGTCAATCAATACTGCACTATAATTGGGCTTGTACCTTCCTCTTCCCACCAAGGCATTCAGAATAAAGGGTTGTTACATACCAGGTCTCTTGACAGTGCTGCATGATACAACATGGGTATCCTTTAAAAGGACAAAGTCAGCATGGATTGACACAATATGATAATTATCTGCCATAGAAATGCAGCATGGTAGATTGCTTCAAAGAATCCCTTATATACCATATCCAGAACCAGCATCACACTGCAGGTGTTTTTCAGCGGCCATTGTACATCCTCCATTCAGCACCCGCAAAGACAGGTTGTAGACTTCGTCACATCTGACAAATTCAAAAATGTTTGAAGATCGATGATAGGTAGAATGTGGGAAGGAAATTACTTTGAAAAAGAAATACATTTACTTGGCACAGGCATTAGGACAATTGACACAGATGTCCTTCTAATGAGGCAAGTAATGTAAAGATTTGAGCTTTTTGTCTCAGACATGAAAAGGACATGATGGTATTATTACTCATGCCTCAAGGGATATTAAGAGCACCAGTAAAAAAATTTCAATAATTGAATAAGAAGCATTGCCATTCAATTAGGAAGAATGAACAATTACAAATGTTCTTGCTCGGCACCAAACTCATTCAGTGAACCAGTTTCAAATGCTTGAAATAGAAGTTTTAAGTCAGGGGATTAGAGAAGTATAGACGATTGGGTGTCTGGGATTTAAGTGCCATGACATTGTCTTTGGATAATGTTGTAGACGCATGATCGAGATTGCATAACAATGGTAAGGAAGAGATAACTGAGTTGTCTGTGCATGTGTGTGTTAAAAGTAAAGGGATTGGAAGTCAGTAAGTAAGAAAGTGCAGCAATTTTGGTTAATTAAAAATGAGATCAGTTTGGAAAGTGGAAGAAAATACTGCAATGGGAATTGTAAGTGCAAAGTTAATTGATCCAGCTTATGAATACCTCATGTACGTAACCAGAACCAGAAACTAGCAAACACTTAAGGAAGATTACTGGTGGCTAGTATTTCAGCCATCTGTTGGAAAACATTTGAAACAGTGCCAGGCTTCAATTATACTGAACAAAGACTCCAAAGTAGAAAGCCGATATTTTCATAGGTAAGACTAACTTACTGAAATGGCCTTTCAAGTATTGACTCTCTAAATCTTATGACTGATTTAAGGCGTGTAAAATCTTTTTCTAAATGAATGGACATTTAAATAGTTCATGAAGTGTCAAAAAACCACTGTTGTTAGTGTAGAAAATATTGTATTCACTCAAGAGAGTTACCTAGTGAGCATTTTGATAAATAATTGGTAATGATTTATTAGCAAAGTCATGCAAGAATATTTAGTATCTAATGGCATTGCGTACAAAAATATATCAATATTTCACTAAGAGGCTGATGGAGGATTTGAAAGGGTGGAAAGGTAAGGCTCGGACCCAATGGTGGCATGTGTTGGGTATACACTTTTATTTTAATAAATGGTGGAAACATGCATCTCTGTCCATAGAGCTAATAGTGGCTTCCCTATCTCAAAGAAAACTAGTGAAATTGTCAGGAAGTTCCCCCTAAAGCCCAGGGACCACATCTTTACAGCCCTAAAATCTCACCACTTGCTCCTGGTGGCTGCAACGATCAAATTCAAGACCCTCTGCATCATCCACAAGGCTTTCTGGGGTCTGGGAACATGCTACATCCAACTTTATCTCCCTAAATACCTCCCTGATAGAGTCTTTTGGTACCCTAGCTCTAACTCTCTGCAGGTCAGACATTTCTCTTAGCAAAAGACTGGTGGGTAGATCTCTTTCCTCAGCTGGTTTCTCCTCTGGAATTGCCTCCCTGCCCCTCTCAGACGTGAGCCTAATCTCATTAGGTTCCGGAAGCTTCTCAAGACCTACCTTTTCTCCTCCTCCTTACCCCTCCCCCTTCCTTGCTAATGGCCCTGCTGCTGCTGTGACTGGCTGCCTGGTCCCTTCTGAGTCATACATGGACCAAGCCCTCCCCTAACCAGTTGCATCAGAACCCTCCTATCAGCACTTGCCTTCAAGCACCCTTCCCTGACCAGACTACTTAGCCTTGTACACCCCCCCTTACACTAGTTGACCCTTATGCCATCCCCCAGCGCTTTTGCCCTCCAGGCTCCCCTTAACTCTAACCCAGCCCCTGGCCCCCTTCCCTCCTGCATCCCTGTCTCCTTACCTTCCCCTCTGCCTGAATTCCCCCCCCCTGTACTTCCTGTCTGTTGCCCTTACACAATCTGAATGGTTACCAGTCATTTGGTCGACAACCAAATGGTCGAATGACCATTTGGTCGACACCAAATGGTCGAAATCCAAATGGTCGATTTTTTTTTTTTTTTACATTTTTTTTTTAGGGGGTTCCCCCCCAAACCCCCTTTTTATATATTATTTTTTTTAACCAAACAAAACAAAAAAATATATATAAATAAAAAAAAAAAATTCGACCATTTTTTTTCTCGACCATTTGGTTTCGACCAAATGGTCATTCGATCTTTTTTTTTCGACCAAATGAGCGGACACCGATCCGAATGTCGCAAGGTCTGGTAGGACCATTTATTGTTGTGTATCCTGCTCTGTTCCCCTTCCACCCTTAGTCTGGTGGCACCTGGATACACTTTATGCTGTATAGGAGCCATACAAATGTGTAATAAATAAAACTGTGAAATGATGATCTCTTATCAATGTAAAAGGTGTTTTTTGTGACTTTCAACCAATAGAAAATCTCCTATTCTCTCTGGTAATGAAAAGTAATGCAACATAATGTTCCAGAAATACAAGATTGCAATGCCAGGGCTCCTGAGCCTCTTTTCTCTTAAATAAAATGTCACTGGCAATTCACATGGTAAGGCATCTTGTGTTTATTTTTCTTTATCCTAGCAACTTGGCACATTTCGCTATGAAGCATAGGATTCTCTTTGTCAGTTGCATGGTTCTTTACCCTCTTGTTTTCAATCTCTCATGTGGGTGCAAATCCCAGGCTTAGTTCACTCTCCTGTCAAGCCAGTGTTTTCTCATGTACTGTCTCCCTTTCTCTGATAGGGTCCCAGAACTTTTTTCTCTCATATTAGTGCAGGTCCCAGACTCGCACTGGTGTGCTGTGTCTGCTTGGTTCCCTCTCCTGCCAAACATACACCTCTTCCGACTTTGCTTTAGTTGCATTCAGGGTCTCAGACCCCCTTATTCTTGACCTTGTGTTTGGGTGCAGTTTTGGTGCACTGCTGCGTTGCATCCATTTGGGTCACTCGCATGCTAAATATACAACTCTCTCAGGGTCCCAGACACTCTTATTCTTGTTCGCTTACTTGGGTGCGGGTCCCACACTCGCACTGTTGCATTATATGTGCTTGGTTTACTCTCCTGCCAAATATACAACTCACTCAGGGTCTCATACCCTCTGCTTCATATTCTTCCAATTATTTCCCCAGACCTCGTGCACCTCCTGGAACACCCCACTTACCTTTTTCCTTCCTTCATAAAATAATCAGCAGTTCCCGGGCCGTTGCGTCCCTCTGCAAGGTTCCAGTAATGTTCGGGCTTCCAGCGGGGCCTGCAGTGGTACTGCAATCTTCTGACGCTTCCCGGCTGCACATGCTCCTTCTCACTCACTTCACCAGGGCCTGGGGCTCCTGGAGGATTCACTCGGCAGAAACCTAAATAGTCTTCTCCTGTCGGACCACATTCGGGTTCTACTATTTTCTCTCAGTTCGGCTTCCTTTGTGGCTCGTGTCAGCTGCTTTCCTGTACGGCTCCCACTGTTCCTCTTTAGAGGACTGCTCTCTCTTATTGGCATCCTAGCTGATCTCCCTTGAAACTCCCACATGGGATGGTTGTACTTCTTTGGACCAATCACTTGTGGTAAGAAGCTAGATTGTTCACTCTGCTTCTCCAGAGAGATCCTCCGGCTCCTGGTAACCTTCTTCATCGCAGTACCACTTTTCAATTTATATGTAAAACACGTTGTAGTTTTTGGTCTCTCAGTCTTGTCATGTATGTTGGTTTGACTGACTTGACAACAAAACAAAGTAACTGTATCTAAAGAGGGGGAAGGAGGATTTACGGTCGAAGAAGAGTTTAAGGGTATTGCAGCAGGCTCATACCGCGTTTTCTGATGAAGGTTGTCCCCAATCTCATATTGGAATTCCTTCCCCTTGTGATCCTCCCTCTGTGCACCCCTCCTCCCCCCCAGGGGGACTGTCTTTTTGTGGATGCACCACCCCCGCCCCATGAGAAAGGTTTCCCTCTAGGGGAGAAGGAATGTCATCCTCAGAGTTGTCTCATTGAAATAGCATTGATGAATGTTGTGGGTCTAGCAATAAAAACAGAAATGGACTGTACACAACCAATAATATTGACAGATGCTTCATTAAGGTTGTTTCTCCATTGTTTCATTCATTAATTTTTTTAAAACATTTGTATTTGGCTGTTTTGTAGGGCAGAGACAAATGGAAGTACTGCTTCAATGAAACTCAAAACATATAAAGATACACAAGGCACAAGTTGGAGTTACAGGGCAATGTTCACTTCACACATGACACTCGACACAGTGACTTATGGATATAATGTTTTAATATTTTAATTAAGTTTAAAATGTAACTGTGGTTTTCGAGGACCTCTGAATCAGTGTTTGTTTTTGTTGAGGTGTGGTGTAATGGAGACTGGCATTGTTATACATGTTATGTCAGGTAGGATTGTTTCAATTGCAACAAAGGTCTGAGAGCCCCTCTACCGAGCACCACCAAATAATCTGTTCTATGGTTAGGTTCCCAATCAGGAGAGTTTACGACCATGGGTGCAGTGAGCTAAAACGTGTTTGTAGGCCCTCCTGAGTGGAAGAAATTCCATAGAACTTGTAAAACTTGGGGTTTGCCCCAGTATAATCCAGATGGGGACCCCATTTAGACAGAGCTTTAGAGAGGCTCAGCTTCACATCACCGGGGAGGCCCAACAAGGCTGAAACACGTGTCTGGTGTTCCTGATGGTACTCTTGTTCAGAGGAGAATTGCCTAGCATTTCGGTGCTAGACTGTCCTTGTGGGTGGGAGCAGACTTATATGCAAATGAATATTTCTTCTTGGTGAAGGGTGCAGTGAGCTAAAACACAGTTTTAGACCCTCCTGAGTGGAATACATTCCATAAAACAGGGCAATTGATGAATGCTCTTACTTGGTAGAAGGGCTCGCACAGTCTTGTTTAATTTGTAAAACATTTCACCCCAGGTAACCCAGGGTAATTCGGATGGGGACACCTTGCTCCCTGTACTTTAGAGAGGCTCAGATTCACCTCACTGAGGAGGCCCAACAAGGCTGAAACACGTGTCCGGTGTTGCTGATAGTACTCTTGCTCAGAGGAGAATCTCCTAGCATTTTGGTGCTGGATTGCCTTGTGGGTCGGACCAGACTGATATGCAAATGGTCATTCCTTCTCTGTAAAGGGTGCAGTGAGCTAAAATGTGGTTGTAGTCGAGGAAATTCCACAGAAAAGGGAATTTTACCCATGTTTGTTCTCAGCAGAGAGGTTTCCACACTCTTGTTTAATTAGTATTGTTTGAATGTTAGATATTATATCCTGCAAGGCTCAATATGTTGGCCAAACGCCTTTAATAGTACACGTTTAGGGCATTTTCTAGTTATATGTTTTCTGTTAAGTCTGTTAAGTCAGTATAGATTTAGAAAACCTATTTGGCTTTACACTGGGCTACGTTATGTTTCAGGTTGTGCCCGATTGTTTTTATTATTAGCCGTTTTTCATCAAACCATTTATTATTTTTTGGATCATATGTTACATTCTTTTAGGCTTTTGGGGGGCAGTGATGCCAAGTGTTTGATATCATCGTTGTTATATTGTACTTTAATTTATTTGGTAGGTTAATTAGATAGGTTAAAGGCGCCACATAAGTTTGCTTGCAGTTAGAGTTTTTGGCGATTTCCGGTGTATTTATCAAGAGGTGGTGATCAGACCCACACAGTTCAATATAAGTGGTATTTTTTTAGATAGATCCCAAAGGACTATGGGTGGAGGGAGTGGCTTTCTCAGTGGATGGGTTTATATGCCCAATTAGTAAACCAGATTGTTTGTGATTTGAGGGAAAAGGCTCATTTGTGAAGATTGAGCCAAAAGGTATATCACCAATAATGAAAGTTTTACTATCGTTGCAATTTTGAGCAGGTGGGCGGTAGGCTGCTAAGACAGTAAAGGCAGTATTGAGCAATAGGATAGCTCAGCCGGTTGAGTGCTCACTGCTGTGATCTGCAGGTCGAAGGTTTGAATCCCGGCAAGACCAACTCAGCCTTCCATTGATAAATGAGTACCAACCCCGGTTGGCATGATATATCTTAAAATGTCCTATGTACAGTGCTTAATCATAAGCGCTATATAAATAAACACATGTTTATCATTACTGAAATATCATTTGCATAACTCTTTTTCGAAGTTGAGTATGAAAAAGAAAGCATTGCAGTCTTTCTTTGGGTAAGCTAGACTTGTATGGCCGTTCAGAAGGATGGAGTCAGTAGTTGTCATGGAATTGTCAGTGAACCATGCTTCCCAAACTCGTCATAGCTATATGTAGAGTTCATCAGCTCATTAGTAGATGCTGTTAGCATTTTTTTTTATGGCAGATATGCTGTTGATAATGGCTATTTTTAGGAAAGTGACTGACAGGGTAATTCATAGAATTTCGCACAAAAGTGGCGCACGCGGATGGCGCACAGTGTCCCCGTGCGATACACTGCGCCAGCCGCGTGCAATAAAATCCATTTCATCGCACAGCGTATTCATGGATTTTAGCCCCCAAAACCAGCCGTGGCGCAGAGTGGCGCAGCGACCCTGCAGCAGCGCCAGTTACGCCCCCAAGAACGACCTCGCGCAAGGAAAATCCATCAAAATCGCCAATTCATCGCAAATGTCTGCGCTAACCCTGGACCAGTTTACAGGGCTGCCAAACAGCAAACGCCAAGCGGGGTCCGTGTATTACTGGGCTGCGCGGGAAGTTTCACACGCGATTGGCCCTGTGCGAGCGGGGTACGTGTATAACTGGGGAGCACGGGAAGTTTCACACGCGATTTAAGCAGAGTACGTGTATTACTGGGGTGCGCGGGAAGTTTCACACGCGATTTCAGCAGGGTACGTGTATTACTGTGGTGCGTGTGAAGTTTTACACACGATTGGCCCTGTGCGAGCGGGGTACGTGTATTACTGGGGTGTGTGGGAAGTTTCACACGCGATTGGCCCTTGTGCGAGCGGGGTACGTGTATTACTGGGGTGCGCGGGTAGTTTCACACGCGATTGGCCCTGTGCGAGTGGGGCACGTGTATTACTGGGGTGTGCGGGAAGTTTCACACGTGATTGGCCCTTGTTCGAGCGGGGTACGTGTATTACTGGGGTGCGCAGGAAGTTTCACACGCGATTGGCACTGTGCGAGCGGGGCACGTGTATTACTGGGGTGCGCGGGAAGTCTCACACGCGATTGTCCCTGTGCGAGCGGGGTACGTGTATTACTGGGGTGCGCGGGAAGTTTCACATGTGAATTCAGCAGGGTACGTGTATTTCAGGGGTGCGCGGGAAGTTCCACACGCGATTGTCCTAGGTACGTGTGTTCCAGGGGTTTGCGGGAAGTCTCACATGTAAATCCAGCAGGGTACGTGTATTTCAGGGGTGCGCAGGGAGTACTACACGTGATTTGGCCGTGTGGGTCCTCCCAGGTGTTCCCTCAACACCCTCCACGGCCCCTGCAGGCAGCCCACACCACAGGGGACTACCCTGCACCCCTGCTCATGTCCCGCAGGCAGCCCATCCACCATGGGCATGCCCCCCAGCCAAGCCACATGTCACCTTGCACTACAGATCAACAACGCATGTCTCTCAGCACCCCCACACCCCAGGACTTTGGGGCAACTGCCAGCAGGCCCCCACTCATGTCCAACTCATGTCCCCCTGCACCCCCACCACCCAGCAGTCAGGGGCACCATCCACCAGGCCCCACTCATGTCCAACACATGTCCCCCTGCACCCCCACCCCCCAGCATCCAGGGGCACCCTCCACCAGGCCCCCACTCATGTCTCCAGCACCCCCACCCCCCAGCATCCAGGGGCACCCTCCACCAGGCCCCCACTCATGTCTCCCTGCACCCCCACCCCCCAGCATTCAGGGGCACCCCCCACCAGGCCCCCACTCATGTCTCCCACCCCCTAGCAGTCAGGGGCACCCTCCACCAAGCCCCCACTCATGTCCAACTCATGTCTCCCAGCACCCCCACCCCCCAGCAGTGCAGGGCACCCTCCACCATGCCCCCACACATGTCTCCCAGCACCCCCATCCCCCAGCACAGTGGGGCACCTGCCAGCAGGCTCCCACTCATGTCCAATTCATGTCCCCCTGCAACCCCACCCCCCAGCATTCAGGGGCACCCTCCACCAGGCCCCCACTCATGTCCAACTCATGTCCCCCTGCACCCCCACCCCCCAGCATCCAGGGGCACCCTCCACCAGGCCCCCACTCATGTCTCCCATCACCCCCAACCCCCAGCATCCAGGGGCACCCTCCACCAGGCTCCCACTCATGTCTCCCAGCACCCCCACCCCCCAGCAGTGCAGGGCACCCTCCACCATGCCCCCACACGTCTCCCAGCACCCCCACCCCCCAGCATCTAGGGGCACCCTCCACCAGGCCCCCACACATGTCTCCCAGCACCGCCACCCCCCAGCACTGTGGGGCACCCTCCACCAGGCCCCCACTCATGTCTCCCAGCACCCCCACCCCCCAACAGTGCAGGGCACCTGCCAGCGGGCCCCCACTCATGTCCCCCTGCACCCCCACCACCCAGCAGTGCAGGGCACCAGCAAGCAGGCCCCCATACATGACCCCCCAACACCTCATGACGATCCATAATCATGAACCCCATGCCCACTCAATACACTGCCTACACCACCCCAGTCCGAACACACCACCAGGTATGACATCCACCCGACAAAGAAATCACCAGCACATGATGCATCCCAAATGGCTAGACTGCACATCAACACATATCCGTCAAACCCACACAATGACAGCATGTGAATGATAGAACACACATTGTGACATGCATGAAACCAAAGAGAGAATACCACACATTCACAAAAATTATAATGTATTAAACAGGAAAGCAAGGCAATGAAATGGAACAGAAGAAAATGGAAATAATAAATGAAATCCAGCATGTCCAATAAATGAAAAAGATGCTTGAAATCCAAATGAAAGGCAATCCAAAAGCAAGTCTCCAAAGTGTCAGTCTGAGAAAATAAATCCAATGTTCCAAAATAAGTAAAAACCAAATCCATTGTCAAACTATGTACAAGGTGAACATCCAGGGTCCATGTGCCCAATCCTTTAAATGAAACCTATAAAATAAAATACTACCTAATGAAGAACTATATACAAGAAGTTGGGGCATTGTCCAAGTGCCCCAGAACAAAACAAAACCGAAAGGAAACTTAACACTAAAGAACTATTTACAAGGGCAGCGGGCTAGTCCGAGGGCTCACTTCTGGATGTTCCGGGCCAGGGCATCATCGAACTCCTGCTCAATGTCCCGGAGGCGGTCCTCCTCCATGGCCCCAAGGGTCTGCAGGGCCGATGACATGTTCTCCTCCAACTCCCTGCGGATTGCCTCAAGGCACTCGGCCCGCCTCAGGGCCCTCCGCATATAGTTCTCCGCCCTGACCATCGTGAGCCGTGCCTCTTCCGCCCGCTGCCGCTCCAAATCTATTGTGTGGCTCAATCGCTGCCACACGGAAGACACTTCCCATCCTGGGTCCTCCTGCCCTCCGGCCGATGCCTGCCCCTTAGATCTCAAAGGCCCCGAGCCATCGTGGCTCCCACCTCGTTGCTGCTGCTGCTGTGCCTGTGCCCGTGCCCTGGCTCCTGCTGCCTGCACATCCTTCACCGGCCGGGGTGCAGTTGTTGATGTGGCCACCCCTGCTGGACGTCCGACTCCACACTGTGGCAGGGATGTGTCCTCCACCAGCCTGGCCGCACCGTCAGAGGCAGCTCCACAGGGCACCCAGGTGACAAATGGGTGGAAAGATGGCACGGAGGACGACTGGCGCATAGGGTGTTCAGTTGAGGAGGGGGTCGGAACAAGCTCCAGCAAACGGAGGAATCCGGCCAGGGTGACCTGTCCCAGTAGGCCGACGCGGTCAACGAGCCATTCGAGATGACGTGCAGTCTCCTCATGAAAAGACTGCAGGTCACCTTGCATGGCCCGTTGACGCAACGCCACACCAGTCAGGACAGGCTCAACCCGTACCTGGATAGCCACGTCCGCAGGCAGAGGAAGGCCAGTTGTTGTAATCTCATCCCCTGCCTGAAAACGGGTCTGGATGTAGGCATCCCTGCTGGTGCAAGATGATGCAGTGACAGGATCAGGGACAGGATTGCACACAGGCACCTCCGCGGCGGCCTGTGCTGCCTCCTGTCCCTGGTCCTGCACTGCACCACTAGCACCAGTGGAATCCCCACCTCCAGACCCCATCTCTGTCGCTTGCACGGCCTCCGCCTCCACCAAACCCCCCACCAACCTGGATGACTCCGTGCCATCTTCCCCCGTTGGGCCCTGTGGGGTCCCAGCTGCCCCTTCTGCTGCCGAGGAGTCCAACTCTGACCTCCGCCTCTTGGACCTCCCTCTGGCAGCTGCGGCCTGGGACACGGCACCGGACTCCTCACTCCCCGACGAGATGACAACCTGGGATTTGAGCCGGGCCTTGCGTCTCCGGCTGGCGGTGCAATTCCTGCCGCTGTGCTCCACAGCACCTTCTCCGCCCTCTTCATCAGTTGACGCAGCAGACAGGGAGAAATAAAACACAGGCATCAGGGCACTGTACAATGGACACATACACACATGACAGTTGTACATGAGTGGCATTTGGAAACCTCAGACATGGCATCACATTCGCCAACACACATGTCATTTCAACTCGCACACATGAGCCATACACAGCCATATTGCAACAGCCAGCACCATCCATACACATACAACAGCATGAGCAGGCAAAGGTGGGCCAGACATCACATGCAACACAGGGAGTGCACTGCACATGCACACACACCACCACACTTGCATGCATGTGTACGCCTCTGCCAACTGTTGCAGTGTTCAGATTGGCATACATGTCACATCTGCCAATCAGGCTTCCACATCCCGCTGTCACATGCATCCATGTTGCATCACTGTTGCCCCCTTGTCAAATACACACACATGCACATGTACACAGTGCTGATACATGCAGCTGAAACCAACATCCAGGTGTGACATCACGAACATGCCTACTTACATGCCCACACATCTGCATTTGGCATGCAAGCCTACACACACAAGCACCATCCATGTCTCACACATGAGAGCCCTCGCATGTGTTAGCCTCACGGCCCTGTACACCCCCCCATACTTGGCCCCATAAAAACACATGTGCAATCTTACAATCATGATGCATGTACACTTACCGCTCGACTCCAGACGGGTCTGCCTCTCAAGGACCTGGACGTGGAGCGCTGGGGATATGCGTTCCAGGACCCTCATCTGATCGTCCGACAAGTGGCCCCGGCGCCCCTTAGCATCCGCTGCCTTCAAGAGGCGCCGGGCCTTGTTGAGGGTCCTGGACCTGAAGTCCTCCCAGCGCTTCTTGACATGATGGAATAGTCGGACTGCCATCCCCTCCGCGTTGATGGCAGTCTCGATGTTCGTCCAGATTCAAGTCCGTCCTTCCTTGTCGGCGCGCAAACTTCCGAAGAGGGCATCATACTGCCCCAGGACTTGCTCCACCAGGACACCAACTTCGGTGACAGTGAAGCTGGTGGCCCTCTGCCTCTCTGGCTGGGGGTTGCCAGTGGTGTCAGATGTTGCAGTGCCCGACATGACAACCCCAGAGGCAGGAGTGGGTGGGCAACTGGGTCATGGGGCTGGTCTGTGGAGCGATGCAATCCCAGTCGGGAGTCTTCGGTTCCAGCAGGGGTGGTCACAGCAACAGCACCCCTGGCTGATCTGCAGGCAGCAAATGGCAGGGCACATGGGCAGTAGGCAATCAGGCAGCAGCAGATGGCAGGTGGGAGCGTGCTTGGTGCTCTGGGGGGCAGTAATTCGGCCTTCTGGGCAGGAGCGTGGTCTTCCGTGTGCTTACGCATGGCCAGCTTGATACGGAGTGATTTGGCACATGAAAATCAAGCACCTCTGCGTGTAATTCGAGGAAAGGGCCTTAGCGCGTAAGCACGTCAGGACACGTACGCAAATTCATTGGCCCAAAGGCTCCCAGCGTGTAGGCACGTCTATGACGTTACGCGCACCTGCGTTTTCCATGGCGTGTAGAAAAAATAAGCACGTCAGAGTGTCATAGCGTGCAATTGCTGGAAAGGGCCTCAGCACGTATGCGCATCTGTGACGTGCGTGCGTGGGCGTTTCCCTATGACTGCACGTCAGAGTGTCAGCTCGTGTAATTGGAGGATAGGGCCTTAGCGCGTACACGCGGAAGTGACGCTGGACGTGTGGGCATGTTTAAAAGGTACTTGTAGAACGGCATTTGCTTGTACGTGCTTTTCGTGGAGAGCGAGTGGGTGAAATCTATGCTTCTTGTCGGTTCACACGCGATTTACTTCACGGCGTTCCAAGTTCATACTCCCTGTTACCTCTGACAGCTTTTTCTCTTTTTGTCTTTTTCCTGGGCCTGTTTCCTCAAACAGCGTTCACTTCTCCTGTTGTACTGTCTCCTCAGACAGCGTACAATTCTTCTTTTGGCGGGGGTGTTGCCAACGCGCACATTTTTCACGCGATTTTTCCTGGCAGACGGTGAGTCGCGCACATATTTAACATCTGTGCTTGCCCCGTGTGTCGTGTAATCCCTTCAGAGGTCATTCTAGGCAGCGTGTGACACGCATACGTTCATTCTTGTGCCACAGCGTAGTGCAGGTTTATTTCTCCACGCACGTGGTCTAGGAGGGGTTGCGTGCACCTTACTTCCCTTTTTTGGGGTGCCTGTGCGTTGCGTGACCCGTCATCTTTCCCCAGGGGTGACATACAGCCTTGCTAGAGCACTAGGGTACGATTACCATCTGGTACCCAACCCCTTTGACCCCCAATTGCCCAGGACAATAGTTCACATCGACTCCCATACGCACAATAACATCAGTGCCATGGCTGGGAGGCGAACAAGCCGTAAGGGTGGCAAAGGTGGCCGAGCCCCAAGTGGTGGCCGTGGTGGATCCGGTAGGGGATGTGGCCGTGACTTGCAGGGTGCCCCTAGCCCACCATGTGTGAAGGAGTAGTCAGGGACACCCATGCCCCCCCCCCTGCCCTGGTTGAGGTTAACGTGGCTGACACCATCCATGCTCAGCCCTTGTTGGACCAGCCGACTGTGGAACCAGACCTGGCACAGGGTGACTCCATGGCTGACTTCCAGGTCAGCAGGTCTAGGCCACGTGCGCCGGTGAACGTTGGTGTCATCAGGCCAGGTGGATCAGGGGCAGCTAGGTCATCTGCTGCCCCGCGTCGGCAGGCTGGGGAGGCTGCAGGGGCAGCTGCGGCTCCATCCACCCCACCTCTCACACACCCAGCCAGGACAGTGTCGGTCCAAGTCCATCATGCTGACATTCCCCCTGACACCATCACACTTGAGCTAATGCCTGCACCAACTCCCATGCTGAGTGTGCAATCCCACACTCCTAGTACAGAGTCCACCGGGGCTCCTTCCCCTAGTGTCCAGAGCGGCGTAGGACACTCAGGATCCCCACCACCTTCCAAGCGGAAGAGGAAGAGTGCTCGTCCAGTACAGGCTGATGCCCCAGACACGGCTACACAGTCCGGCCCACCAAGGAAGCCTAGCTTCAATCAGGCCGAACTTGATGCACTTGTTGAGTATGTGTCCGCACATGACAGCGAAATGGTGATTACTGCAGGATGCAAGACCACACCTGCACAACGTCAGGCACACTGGCAGACCATTGCGGACCTCATAAGTGCCCTTGGATTCGTGAGTCGCACAGCTAATGATTGCTACAAGCGCTGGAATGACCTGAAGCGCAGGGCAAAGAAAAAGCTGGCCTCAAGTCATGCCGCAACTCTAGTGACTGGAGGTGGGTTTCCAGCAGAGGACATAGAACTCACTCCACATGAGTATGTTGCTGGGACCTACGTCACGGAGGAACAGATCCAAATCGTGGGAGACCTGCCATATTACGAGGCATTGTCAGGTGAGTGCACATGCATGTGTATGTCATCCATGTGCATGGTGTGTGTGTGAGGGCTTCTGATTGAGTGCCAGGTGAGGGTGTGTGTGCTTGAGTGGTTTGGGTCACCCACGTGCTTCATCCAATACATTCTGCGCACCAGGATATTGCAGTATCCCTTCTGGCAACAGTCGACATTCAGCCCAACCTCACGCCAGTTGCCCTTGAAGTCTCATCTTGCCACAACATAGTTGCGTATTATTCTGTGTTCATTCAGGCTGATTGTCTGCATTCCACCACTTTCACTAGGCATTTCTCAGTCCTATTGTCACATGTGTGACATGGCTATGGTACATGCCGTCTGTGTGATGGCATGTGTCATGTTTGTGTATTGGACATGCCAATCACAGGCCAATGTGTGATGGCACTGCTAGCCAGCATGCAGCAAATTTGCTGGTCTTCCATCTTGGTGTCATCAATGTGTGCCATTTGCCTCCCCTTCATACGCAGTGACGGTGCATGCATGGGAGGGTTATAGTCATGTGGGACATGTGTCAATGAAGTACTGTTTCTGTTGCTTCTCAGCCCTAATTGTGTGCCATGGTGCTACTGCCTGTTCCCATTTCTTTTCTTTCATGTCTTTGCAGGGAATGACGCACTTGATACTGCTGGGGTTGTGGAGATGGTGCAGACCCAGGAGGGGTCTCAGGCCCGACCGGCACCAGTGAAGGACGTGGTGTGGTGGTGGGTGAGAACCCACACTTGCTGTGCAGACCATCATCTCAAGGGGTGTCTCTTGGTGCACCTCCCCCGAGCTCTATTCAGGTGTCGATTCGGATGATGAGACCTATGTGCCGTCGCAGGTAATTGTTTCTGGGAACGATTCTGTACTGTCCAACCCACCTGCACCAGGGGTAGAACCCTCAATGGGGATGTCAGTGTTGGTAGGTCCGCCTTTGGTGTTTACGGATGCAGGGTCACACTCCGCAACATCTGATCCTGTTCCTGGGCCAGAAGATCAGAGGGGGAATGCAGTCCTGCAGCCTCAGGCAGTGCCGGCACAGCAAGGCGCCGTTCGCCTTGCCCCAGACAGGTATGGTGCCTGCCGACGCAGTGGCCATACGCCACCTGGCAATACCGCATGGGAGCAATCCATATACGGTATGGCAAACCAACAGGCAGCATCATCTGGGATGATGGCTCAGGCCATGGATAGGGTGGCCACTTCCATTGTCCCCCAAGAAAGGCTGATTTAACAACTACAGCAGGCAACAGACTCCATTTGCCAGTCACACAGGGAGGACATGTTGGCGTCCAACAGGGACAGGCGGGCGGCTCTGGAGACTCTGCGGGAAGCCATTTCTATTGAGTCCCAGGGCCACAGAGAAGCCCTGAGGGTGGAACTCCGTCAGCTCAGGGTAACTCTTGTTGAGCTTGAGGCTTCAACTAACACAAGGACAGAACAGCAGCTGGAGCGGCTCATACATACGCTCTCAGCTGAGATGCAGGCAACTAGGGAGGAGGTCCGGGCATCCCGTGAGTTGTTGCATGGGGACCTCCGCACGATTATCCTCCTGAACCAGACCTTCCACACCCGCATGCTTGCTGCCATGGAGGACCAGACTAGGGCTTTGCGTGCGCTGCCTCCCATAGTGCCACCACCTCCTGATGCAGCTGCAGAGGGTGAGGAGAGCGACAACAGCGAATCTCTCACAATCGGGTAGCCGTGCAGGCCATGAGCCCATGGAGGTGTTTATTTTTCCCAAGATCCACACAGGTGGGTTTTGGTGTGCACCCTGTCCTCGGACCTCCTGGGTGGCCTCCCCCAATCCCCCTGGCCCATTCATGGCCATTTTTGATTTTTGATTTTTGATTTTTGATTTTTGATTTTTGAATTTTGATTTTTGATTTTTGATTTTTTGGACAGTGTGTTGCCTTGTGTGGCTCCCGTGGGCATACGCTGTATTGTGGCTGGGCACATGCAGGCTTGTCCTGAATTTGGGTCAGATGCTTGGGTTTGTGTGACACACACCCCTCCTGCTTCCCGTTTCCATGGGCTTGCAAAGGGTGTGCCCAAGTGACATTGACTTACACAGTGACGTTGGACTCCCATTTGATGTGTGGGCAGTCTGTAGTCAATACTGTGTATACATTCCTAGTGCATATTGTTGTTGTATTGTACACTGCATGGTGTATTGATATGTGCCTCTGCATCCATCTCATCCTCCTAATTTGCAGGTCAATTTGTCATGTCTTCACAAGGCGGTCTACTTTGGAAATGGAGTCCATGTTGTAAGCAGTGCACCTACACTTTTGCGTGGCGCTAACACTGTACAGTTGGAAGTGTTTGAAGTGCTGGCATTATCAGGTAGTGAGGCTACCCATTTTTTAAGTCCGTACTGTCATGTTTATGGTAGGTTGGAGGTTGTGTAGGTGATTAGTATTATTGGTAAGTATTTGGTAATGTGTGTTGTTGGTCCTGCATTACTGTGAGTATTTCATGTGTGGCCAGTTTCCATTAGGGACACTGTAGTTTGTGACACTTGTGTCATGTTGTGGGGATTAATTTGGTTGCTCTCACATAGCATGACATGCCATGGTGTGTTGTGTGGCGGTGCCGGGGAGGGGTTGGGTGACATGGCACTGTTCTAATGTTGTATTTTGCAAGTGGGTATTCATTTTTGCTGCATAGAAGTGTGTCTTTTGATGACACTGCATTGGTGTAGCGATGCACACATTGTGACACTTCCAGATGAACAATCTCAAGCTGCTATGGTTCGGACAGTTGACTGTCCCTTAATTCATCATAATTGTCAGATTGAGTCATCATTGATTGTCAGATGGTATGTGCCAAGGCTGTGTGCACTCCACAGGGGTGTGATTTCTATGTGAAGTAATTAGCCACCAGCTGCGTACGGGCTGCCTCACCCCGTGCCCTTTCCCCTCCCATGCGCAGCGGGCGTGCATGTGGTTGGGGATGTGGGGGCACCACCATGTCCACAGCCAGGCCCCGGCGTGTTGCAGCATTGTGCAGGACACATGCTGCCACTATGATCCTGCACACTACTGGGGGAGCATATAACAGCTGCCCGCCAGAACGGTCAAGGGAGCGAAAGCGTGACTTGAGCACTCCGAATGTGCGCTCCACTATGCCCCGTGTTGCAATATGGGCTGTGTTGTATCTTACCTCGGGAGGCGTGATGGGGTTCCGAATTGGCGTCATCATGTGGGTGCTCAGAGGGTAGGCACTGTCCCCTGGGGAGGTGGTGATGGGGATCATTAGGGGGGTAGTGACATTACTCTGTATCTGTCATGCATGCGTGTGCTGCGGCATTTATACTCACAAAGCAGCCATGCATCGCCATGCCGCCCAGCTTCCATGTCCCGGTTTTGGGTTGACATCCTGTAAATGAAGCTGTCGTGGGTGGACCCTGGATAGTTGGCATATACTGAGGTGATGATTCCCTTGACATCACATACTACCTGGACGTTGATGGAATGCCAGTGCTTGCGGTTTCTATAGATGTGCTCAGATGCCCTGGGGGGACGTAGAGCCACATGGGTGCAATCAATGGCACCTAGCACTTCGGGGAATTGTGCCACCCTGTAGAAATCCTGGCTGACAGCCTGCCTTTCTGCAGGTGTTCTGGGCAGGTATATGTGCCTGCGGACTGATGGGCGTGCAGTGATGATGGCCAACACCTGGTGTAGGCACCGTGACTGCGTGGCCTGTCACACCCACCCCACTATGGCACTTGTCCGCTGAAATGATCCGGTAGCCAAGAAGTGCAGTACATTGAGGACCTTCTCCAGGGGGCTGAGTGCTTGGGAGCACAGGGTGGGTGATGTGAGGTCATCCTCCCACTCACTGACCAGGTCGAGTATTATGTGTGGTGGAAACCTGTACCTCCCATACACCTGGTCATCAGGCATACCAAACAGGCTGGTTCTAGGTGTGAAGATTCTGGCCCTGACTATCCTTCTCCTCCTGCTGCGGTATCCCACGGCCACTGCTGCTAGGAACGGTATATTCATCCTGGCGTCTGAGCTTGTTCGTTGTTTGCACACTCTTTTATGCTGCGCGGGACGTGCGTCTGCTTCATGCTGGCGTACGTGTTTCCGGATTGGACCTTTTTTTTGGCGCGTTGTAGGTGACCTTGTAAATCTTCCTGCCCACCCCAGGAATACACGTAACACGCTCTCCCAGGCCCAGTCGCGAGTAAATATTCCCACCCACCCCTGGAATACACGTACCCCACTCTCACAGGCCCAGTCGCGTGTGGAACTTCACGCGCACCCCGAAATACACGTACCCAGGGCAATCGCGTGTGGAACTTCCCGCGAACCCCGTAATACACGTACCCTGCTGATATCGCGTGTGGAAGTTCACGCGGACCCATAATACATGTACCCTGTTGAAATCGCGTGTAAGACTACCCGCGCACCCCTGAAATACACGTAGCCAGGCAAATCGCACTGCTGGGTGGTGGGGGGCGTGGGAGACATGAGTGGGGGCCTGGTGGAGTGTGCCCCACAGTGCTGGGGGGTGGGGGTGCAGGGGGACATGAGTTGGACATGAGTGGGGGCCTGGTGGAGGGTGCCCTACAGTGCTGGGGGGTGGGGGTGCAGGGAGACAGGAGTGGGGGCCTGAGTGGGGGCCTGCTGGCAGGTGCCCCACAGTGCTGGGGGGTGGGAGTGCCGGGAGACAGGAGTGGGGGCCTGGTGGAGGGTGCCCCTGGATGCAGGGGGGTGGGGGTGCAGGGAGACAGGAGTGGGGGCCTGGTGGAGGGTGCCCTACAGTGCTGGGGGGTGGGGGTGCAGGGAGACAGGAGTGGGGGCCTGGTGGAGGGTGTCCCTGGATGCAGGGGGGTGGGGGTGCAGGGAGACATGAGTTGGACATGAGTGGGGGCCTGGTGGAGGGTGCCCCACAGTGCTGGGGGGTGGGGGTGCAGGTAGACAGGAGTGGGGGTCTGGTGGAGGGTGCCCCTGGATGCTGGGTGGTGGGGGTGCAGGGGGACATGAGTGGGGGCCTGGTGGAGGGTGCCCCTGGATGCCGGGGGCTGGGGGTGCTGGGAGACATGCATTGGTGGGCAGTAGTGTAAGGTGACATGTGGGTTGGCTGGGGGGCATGGCCATGGTGGATGGGCTGCCTGCGGGACATGTGCAGGGGTTCAGGGTAGTCCCCTGTGGTGTGGGCCGCCTGCAGGGGCCGTGGAGGGTGTAGAGGGAACAGCTGGGAGGACCCACACGGCCAATTCACGTGTGGGACTCCCGGCACCCCAGAAATACACGTAGGCTGCTGGATTCGTGTGTGGAATTTCCCGCGCACCCCGGAATACACGTGCCCAGGCCAATCGCGTGTGGAACTTCCCGCGCACCCCGAAATACACGTACCCAGGCCAATCGCGTGTGGAACTTCCCGCGCACCCCGGAATCCACGCACACGCTATTTTTCACACAGCGGGTGTCCGTGTTTGTCGGTACCCCTTTGCACCTTATTTGTCCTAGAGGGCCACAGTATGGATCATTCATCATAGCTGAATATGGGTGCTTTTTGTTAGCGCACATTTTGGCGCACATTTATTTCAGGCACAGGGACCCTACCGCCTGCTTTCTTGTGGCGTACTTTTTTGGCCCTGTGCGCGTCTTTGACCGTGCGCTGGTTTGCCCTATTCGATTCCATGAATACGAGTTGTAGGCGAGCGTGTGCGCGTTACGTGCACTTGACTCCTGTAATTTCCCTGTGACGGCCATATTTTCACGCGTTGTTCCCCATTCCGAGTGTTACGCCCCGTGTTCCGCCTACTTTTGTAATGTGCGCCGCGCTATGTGCGATTTCGCAGCAGCCCTGGCGCACGCCGTTGGATGACCTGTGCGCCGGCGTGCGCCGCACACTTTTTCAGCGCACATCCAATATTTTTCTCGCGTACGGACTTCCATGAATCGATGTGCGCTGGTTTCCCTGCGATTTTCGCAGTTGCACTGCGATTTTCGCACTTTTACTGCGAATCGCACATTTTGGCACCTATGCGCCGGAATTTTCGGCGCACATTAATTCCATGAATCGGCCTGTGAACTGATGTTAATGGAGCAGAAATTGCTTAATTGATAGAAATTATTTCATGTGTACACAAAGTGCACACAATTTCATGCCTGCTACATCTTTCAATTTGGAAACATCGTGCTTAATATTCTTTTTATCATGACTGTTGAAGAAAGGGAGACATGCAAAATGACTGGAGTATGTAGAGGCTTTCAGAGTGCCCCATATTTGCTTCTTGATTTCTTGTTTGTCAGTAGCAATCTTTTATATTTGGGTTAACCATCTATAATACCCTTTCATCTCCTTCATCTAATATTGCTACTTTTGCACAAACATCTGGTTATGTTTGCCAATAATATCAACTTTCTCATTTACCTTTGCTTCTAAAAGGTCTAACAAAACCAAACACAGTGCCCGAATGGGAGGATATGGTCATATTCTTAAACACGCTTTCAAACGAAAAGGTATATTTAAAAAGACACCTTTGCTTCGAACACATAACATACATCTGTTTTCTTCCAATGCACGCTAAGAATGTTCTGTTATGGGGTATCATAAAGCATGCCTCTGATATATGCACTACTTCATGGTGCTTTCCTTTTTATGAACAATCCTTTAATGATAAGTGAAACAGCCAATCAAATACCAGATCATCTTATTTATTTATCAAAAAGGAAAATTATAGTCAAAAAGTGAATGGGCCTTATTCCAAGTTCGGCAGGTTGCCGCCGGGCTTTAACACTGTTTCTGCCACCTGAAATCCCGGTGCCACCGGGACATTACAAGTCCTGGCGGCCTGATTAATCAGGCAGTGGAAAATGTTAGTTCCCATTCCCGTGGAGTCCAATAGTATGGAAGAAACTCAGTATTAAAACATGTAGACCTGCATTGAATTGTGTTTTATAACACCCAGGATCAATGTCCTTCATGTTTAAGTAGGAGCATTTCCAGGAGGCTTTTAAAATATGATTTTTAGTGGTATTCGTGTTATTTAACAATGGGTATGTATGCTAATAGAGCTTTCAAGGCAATGGGCCTCATTACAACCCTGGCGTTAAGGGGTTAACGGCGCCGTAAAAGGCTGCGGCGCTGTTAAGCCCTTAATGCCAGATTCACACTTTAACGCCTGATTTTTGCAGGCGTTAAAGTCCAACCCGCTAAGGGACCTTGGTGCTAATTACGGCACCGTAATTTACGGTGCCGTAATTAGCGCCTTCCCCATTCCCTTTGAGCCCTAAGGGCCAAAAATGGGAATGGGGAAGGGGCCATGGTGAATGGGGATTTACCGCCCGCCAACCTTGGAATGGGGCGGTAAATCCGCCATCCACCATGGTCCAACGTCAGGGTTGTAATGAGGCCCAATGTATGTTATGTACTTTTTGGGATTATTGTAATCCAAAATAAATGTGTTATGTACTTATGTAAATATTGTTATAGAATGTGGTGGAGACAGGTGGTATTACTTCTTAATGAATATTTGCTCCATATCAGTATGAGTATAATCAGAATTCTATTCTGAGCTCATTTAAAGTAGATTTTTTATTATGCCACATCTCATTTGTTAATAGGGCATGGTAAATACTATTACGGTGCACCTACAAGCTCTCAATGGTTGTGTTTTTGAGGAACCCTCCCTTTTCTGGTCGGGGGTAGGTTTGTATCGGGTTGAAGGCAGTACATGGACGTTTTCTAGATTGGGCCTCATTACAAGTTTGCCGGTCCAGCCACCACGGTACCAGTAAGCTTGCCGGTACCATAGTTACGGGACCGGCAAACTACGAGTTCTGCCCGCAGGTGCCTTTCCGCCCACCAGGTATGACCTGGCGGGCGTACCGACACCCGCGAGCAGAGCATGTTGTGAATGGTGCTGGTACATCCAACCTCCCCATTCCCATTGAGCCCTATGTGGCTCAAATGGGGAGTAATGCATTCCGGCGCCTGGCCATGGGGAAATACAGAGTCCGCCAGGTTTCTAATGGCCCTGTATTTCCCTATTGCCAGGTGCCGAAAATAAATTGCAAGTTCGGCGGCAGCCTGCTGGTTTTACCGGCAAGGCTACTGCCTAACATGTAATGGGGCCCATTGTTTTTTAACTTTGTGGAGTTAGGAATTGGAGCATATTCTTTTTTCACAATTTTTTTTATTCTGGAAATGGTTCCTGGAAATCCCAGAGATGGTGTGCTTGGATCGTTGGCCTCGTGTACTCATGGGCAAGCACTATCTGGCCAAACTCGAATTCCCCAAATTTGGGAGCGGTGGATGCGGTCTAACATGTCGAAGTTTTGTGAGGATCGGGCTAGAATATTTCAAGCTGTTTCGTCAATTACACGTGTTCCCGCAGAGGCCTGAAAAGGTCGGAGAAGTTGCAATGTCCAATCTAAGTGCAAGCTGGTGTTCTGTTTGGCTGTCAGTTTCAATAAGGGCACACATTCACTATTCATCTACAGTTTTAGAAAGGCTTCTGCAGTCTAAACGCTAGGCTTTTAAACATTATGCATGCATTGTTACGTGTCTTTGCTTAACGCATCTGCCTGCAATCCAGCTTGAAAGTGACATTGTGACTTTTGAATAGTGCACATTAACGTCCTAGCAGCACCATAGAATTCATTGGCCCCTTACAGAGGACATATTGCGAAAATAAACCGGGGAAAGTGCGGGCAGATAACAGAAGCTAGTAATGCACTCTGTGCACTACATATATTGAGGCAAAACCATGCAGGCCACGTCATGCGCAAAAAGCTCATACAGTCCTGTATTTTTGTTTAATTTTCATTTAGGAGATCATCAACTGGCAGTCCCAGTTTTTTGTGTGAGATGTGCTTGTATACTGTATCGCATGTTAAAATAAAAATAATAATAATAATAATAATAATAATAATAATAATAATAATAATAATAATAATAATATGAATGAAAAAGCAAAGGTGCCAGAATGCAAACAACATCCCAGGATAGGATGTCCACCTCCCAAACGACATGGGGAATGTTGAGACAGTGCATTTGAGCATTTTGGGGGATGTTGACTCCAGTTGTTTTGCGAGGACATGAGGGGGGCTCTCTCCTCATGCATCTGTGCTCTATGGGGCATACTCAGTGAGCATCATTTCAGCTCAATGGGCATGCGCACAGGGGGGTATGCATGCACAATGGGAGAGGTTTGGACTATGTCCTTACAACCTTCCTTCGTTTTAGTCTAAGGTCACAATGCGAAGCAAGCCTTTCACACTTCTATAGTTGATGAAACGGGTACCACTGAGTTGCTCAAAATCTCGTAGCATTGCATGAAGAAACACATCAATTTATAGTGTGAGCCTTATCGATGTCACTTTCCAATCACACTTTACAATGTATATGTTAAGGCAAAAATAGAACATCAGAAGTCTCTGCCTGTGTTGATCCCTAAGGTATAACCCTAAAAAATGAACATAAACCAGATGATCACAAAGCACCCTCACAGCATCATTCTCAGCCATGAATTACTTGCATCCACTGCCACTGGACACAACGAATCTCATAGCCACACCTATCGTCAAAAGCAAGTAACTTCTACACACCATGGCCAATCCAGCAACAACCAAAACAACCTGTTGCACATTCAAGAACTCCTTGATGAGTGCATGGGAAGAACAGCTCCCCTCCCTCGCAGCCACTTGCAACCCCTTGCCTAACGTCAAGACTTTACTGGAAGAACTCAGCAACATACTGACTGACACACACGCTCCACTGAAGACACCATTTAAAAAAAAAAGTAATAGCCTCCACTCCATTGAACGCACAATAACTCCTTGGCAGTACAATAAATGTTCCATCCAGAGGCAAGAACAGCTCTGCAAATAATATCAACATTCAGAAGAGTACATCAGCCTGACATCTCTCTGCTGTTCTTGCAGGATCCTCTCCACCAGAGCCAAGGGAAAGCCCTACTCATCAACCATTCCCATAATAAGTGGAACGACTAGAATAACAAAGGCAATTTGGGTACTTCAAAGAGATGTGCAAAATATCCAGGACAGTGAGCATCACAGGACCCCCAGGAGAGAAGGCAGGTTCTTAGAAAGCCTGGTATTAGCAATTTCACCTATGGAAAATCAAGTTCCTCATTTCTATACAGACTTAGGAACCATTGCTCTGGACTTGGTCCTTTACCACTGGTCCAATTGAAAGCTTTTGAGCATACCACATCCTGTTGTATTACAGAACAGCAGAAATACACAACATAACCCCAAATTCCAGAGAGCAACACTACTTAAACTTGTATGTTCCACCTTTAAAATGACTCACACTGCCTAACGTCTAATAGCAAACGTCCACACTATGTGAAACTATCTATACTAGAATCAAAGAGATGCAACAAGGAAATAGTTTGGGTCCAAATGACTTTAGCTGTCTTCCCACTAGTCATTTCTATAACGTGTGCCCACCGCTGTCACTTTTATGGCAGCTTTAAGAGATGCAACTATTGTTACAGGCTACTGCATATTAGGGTGGCACTAATTGTGTCGTATGAGGAGGCATACTGTGCTTTGACCTTCCCCTAGCAGTCCTTGTTATATTAATACATGTTCACATTGCATTGATTGGTTGAAATTGGGCACTTCCAAATAGCCCCTGCCATCTCCATCACATGTCATATTAAGCTGATTTAGTGTAATCACCCACTTCCAAACAAGCTCTGTTACCGCCATTCCCTACCACAATGGGCCTAATTTTAAGTTTGGCAGTCTGGGAAAAGTGGTGGTAAAAGTGGTGGTAATTCTGTTACAATATGTTGATTTCTTGTTGTGCTACCAATAGATGAATAGGTAGGTTCATTGTGCATTCTGTTTCTCTTTTCTTCTCTTCTCCTTGAATCTCTTGGGTAAATGCATTCTTGAATTGGGTTTCTTGCTACCAAACTATTTTCTTATCTATAAAGGGAAATTTTATCTCCTTGCTTTTACTTAACCTAATTGGAAAAACACTAGTGTCTGTGCAACGAAATAGTGCAAATTAATTTCCTGTTATGCAAGCAACATACATTTTCTGTGAATCTCAGGACATTTGTTTGTGATGCTGCTTGGAAAATCCACTTCAACAGACTGGGCCTCATTACGAGTCTACTGGTCCGGAAACAAGCACCCCGGTAGCAACGTACTGGCACACTGTCTGGACCGGCAGAATACAACTCTGCCTTCCAGGCGCATTGGCCCCGGTAAGGCACAGTTTTCACGAAAGCACCGGCACCAGTGCCGATGCCACTGAGTCCCCATTCCTGTGGAGTCCTTTTTGCTGCAAAGCTTTATTCTCATCATTTGAATTTCACAGATATTAGATTAATTAAAGTCCTCCACTTTCACCTCTCCCTTCAGGACAAGCCACCTCTGTGTGTCCTACACTTTATTATCTATTGCTTCCTATGCTCCTTAGCAGACAACACACATGCCTACGTTGTCCTGCAGGCCTCCTTGGGTGGCGGGTCCACTGTTGACTGCTCCACCCACCACAGCTTCAATCCAGCACACTTTAGTCTATTTACAGCCTCTCTATGCAGATTCTACATCAAAGTTATAGCAGAAGATTCCTGTACCCTCAGGTAAGTCTTCACATGATGTTTGTTATTCAGCTACATATAGTTACAGTACATGGGGGAGAAAGGACCCAATCTTGCCACTAAAATGGTCATACACTCCAACTGACACAGGTGGAACACTAGGGGTAAGTATTCTGCACACACACTCATTGCACTCATGACATCACATTTACTCTGACATCACCCACTCACAGCACTCAGCAAATCACACATGCACCAAAGAAAGCAGAGTCATGGATTTCCCCAGCCCATAATGGTTGCGAAGATATTAAATCCAGCAAAAGTGCTCCCCTACTTCTAAATGCACATTGCTTGTCATAGCAGTAGCCACTAGAAGCTGCATATTCAAGAAATGTGCATAGACATCGAATGTTGTGCATATAGAGCTGCTTACAGTAGCACTAGAACAGTTGCACTGCCTAACACACATACAGAGGAAGGTCTTGCAGTACTGATTTTGGAGGAGTGGTGTGTCCCTAACTTAAATGAACACTTTGCAAATGTCATTATAAATTGCCTTGTATGCCAAAGGTTTACTGCTGGCCACACTTTGAGAAAGATGGGAAGAGCAAAACCCTATCCTACTGGACCATTTCAGCATTTGAATATCGACTATGTGGATATGCTCCAAATTTGCAACAGCTATAAGCATATGATAGTATGCCCTTTTTCTCGCTAGATTGAAGCAGGTCCATGCACCCACCCACGTGCCACATCTGCTGTGAAATTCCTCCTACAGGAGGTTTTTCTAAGGTTGGGAGTGTGCGAAGTGCTATGTTCTGACAAGAGAACACACTTTCTAAATGAAGTGCTTGAGCACATCACTATCCTTTGGGGGGTAAAGCACAAACTGCTTTTGTGAGTGACTAAATGGCCTCTTCAAGGAACAGATTGCCAAAATAAAGAACACTCTTAAAAAGAGGTGGCTACTCTGCCTTTCGTTAGCACTATTTGCCTTATGTAATCAGCCAGGCTCCGACCAGCACGTCAGTCCACATGAGCTGGTGACAGGGCACCAAATGCATTCTCACATAGATCCTCCCAAAGGGGATCATACCAACACTGAAAATGCTGCAACTCTGTTGGGGAAGGAAATGCATGGTTATTCAACAGCTATGACAGAATCTCTTAACTGTATGGCTCAACCGGTGCAAACCTGGCAGGTTGACTCAAAGACAACAGAAGAAGAAGGTGAAGAACCTGACCCAGAACATTTGTTAAAGCACCTTTTACTCTACCGCAGAAATAGGGTGGCGTGCTGTAACTTCGTCAGATAGTGGCACAAGCCCTGTTTTCAGGGTCCTTTTACTGTAGAAGCTGTCACTCCATCTGCAGTTAAAGTGGAGGCAGATAAATGTAGATCCACCTCAGCAACATAAAGCCCCATAGAGGTGAGACCTTCAGTCCACGAATACTGTGCTAGAAGGTGACGAAGATGTGAGAAGCCCTCAGACAAGATCGATGACAAGAGCCAATCAGCCACCAAACAAAAAAGATGCATTGTTTTGCTAAGGCAAGATTCTTTTAAAGTAAAAGAGTAATAACAAATGTTCCCTATCACCATCCTATTTTTCCTGGTACTGTAATTGTTTGTGAACATTTACCATTTCTAGGATCCTGGAACATATGTCTGACAGTCTTGTTATTTAACATCAATACATATATTGCTATAGAAAGGAACTTCCTCTCAATTTTAACCAGGCTCTACCTGTAAACACTTGCTCTTTTTAGGCAACAGAAGAAACATTTTCTGTGACAGAAAGATGCATCCATTGTACGAGAAGAGACATTTATTTTAGCGGCTCGAATATCACATACTCATATTGATATTGATATTTTATTGATATCGCGCTCACACACAAGTGTTTCAGAGCACGGCAAGGCAAGGGAGGGGAATAAGGGAGAACAAAAACAATGATCTTACTAAGCCCAGTGACATTTAGAATGCGCAAGTGCATGAGAGAGGGAAAAAGGGGAAAGTGCAAGGGAGGGGGGAAAGCTGGAAAGTGCACAGCTAGGAATACAAATAAATAAAATATAAATAAATGATAAGAGTAACAAACAGGAGTAGTGCAGCCAACAAGTGGCAAGTGCTAGGTATAAAGCAACAGGCAAGATGTGCCAGATAAGTGCAGAAAAACAGGGGGTTGAGGAGGACTCTAGGGTAACAGATACAGCCCCCAGTTCAAGGGATTGCCAGGAGGCGGTGCGGGAGGGTGGCAAGGGTGAGCAGGTACCTGGGCCCAAATGTCAGAGGGTGACCAGGTGCACGATGCACCATAAGTATCTGCAAAAGGTAGATACCCCAGCAATCATGATAGGAGCAATAATATAGCTTGTATAGCCAGGCAGGACCAGCCTTTCATGCTCTCCATGAGGTTAACACCAGTGCAATACCTATAGTAATGCCAACTGAAACAACCCCATAGATATAACCCAAGCATAGAACTCCTGGGAGGAGGGAAACAGACGTATAATTGATGATCACCACTTTATGGAACAACATTTTGATGGTATTGCTCATGTCTCAAACAATATGTGGTATTGGCATATAAGCTGAGTGGGGAGAGATATGTCTCATGAGAGCTGTTCTGTGTGTTCCCTCATACCCTATGTCCTGAGTTCCCCCAGAACATTCATAGCCACTGAAGTACTTGCACCCATAGCACTGACACACATTGCAGCATGTATGACCAGAGGGTAGTTTCAGGGCAGAAGTGCCTCAATGCACTGGGTAACAAAAGACAATTCTCCATGTGAGGATAACTTTACCAAAGAAGTATCAGTAATGATTGATATTGACACACAACATGAGGTAATATGTTACATATTGTCAGTTCTGAGAAGAGGAGAAATAATAACATAAGACCACCAATACATGAAATATACAGATAAGCGAGGAAGAGAAATAACTGGATGTCGGGAGAGAGGCCAATTACAAATAAAAGGACAGGTATTCACCACAGAAGACTATTCCAAAGAACTGATCAGATGCAAAGCAGAGGTGCTTCTAGAGCAACTGCAAGTGAATAAGGAGTACCTTACAGTATGGACAAAATACACTAGAAAGCTACCATGGGTAGAAGATGAAGCAGGGCCACTATGCATACTCCCCTTGAAAAAATGCCTCTCTATGCATAAGAAACATGTGCACAGTCAATATAGGGGAAAATACAGTTTGCAAAGATTTTCGACATGCCTGAAATTAAGGTAGGCATGGCGGTATTAATGAGCCACTATTGGGCTTGTGGTTCCAGAGCCTACATGCTTCTCCCTCCGAAATGGGGAGGCATTTGCTGCGTATTGGTGATAAAACCACCTTCATGAGTAATGCCCTAAACTTTAGGGCATAAAGTGAGGTGCAGATTGGTGATTTCCCCGAATGAGTGCACACATGAGACATAAGAGGTCCCTCACCCTTAAACGCATAACAGGGATAATTATTCCTCGGTAAAAGAAGCAAATGCATAAGTAGACAGAAATGTTGTTTGTATCCTTCTTTATTCCCCTGATGCAAGCATCGGTGAATGACAAATGGTTGTAAATAACCCAATGGGAACTTCTGCAGGCAATAAATCCAAGTGTGAAGGGCTTTAATTAAATAAGTGAAGAGCTAGGAGCAGTCAAGCTCATGACAGGTATGTCCATGACCTTATTACAGCCATGGAAGGTGGTGTGTGTGCAAAAAGTGGACCGTTTTGGTGCTCGTACCAACCTGCCCATGATGAGGAAAATAGGACACTCACAGAGGCAATAGACACCTTGGAAAAGTGCATAAGAAAATGGTAGAAGAGGTGGAAGGCATTGTGGATGATGACTGGTTTAAATACCCAGTCACATGGATACCCACCTCATTCGCTAACACCTTCAAAATACTAGCAGCCATAATGCTACTAGTACTATTAGATTTCTGTGTCCTACGAATAGCAGTATGCCAATGTAAAAAGACTTCCAAAAAACAGTAGTAATGAAACTAGTGATAAAAGTGGATACTCACTTGCATGAGTATACACAAACGGATGACTTCCCCTATACCCAATAGTGGCGAGCCCTATTGCTCCTCCTGGGTCAAAACTCTCCTATCCTCAAGAACCCCAAAATAACACAGAGCACTCATTATATTGTGACCCCGAGGGAGAATGCTGCTATATGACCAGGGGTCCATACAAACACATGAGGCATGGAGGCAGCTGAGGGAGTTGAGTACAATATGGGTACCTAAAGTGCCCTATTTGGGAGAATACAGAAGAATGGGATTGGTCATGGACTCGGACAGAGGGAGGAGTGTTAAGTGGTAGATGAATACGTCATCCATTGCTTCTGCCTCTCTCCCGTATGAATAACACAAAGGGGAGAGACATTACTCACTGATACAGCCGTTCTGCCCTTATCCCCCAGAGTTAAACAGGGTTTGGGAAGAATGTGAACTGAAGATGACAAAAGCATTCAAACTAACATTGTAACAGTATAAACGCATGCGCTAGACATGAAGCAAATATGCACTCCACATAAAGAAAATGAACAATAGATAATATATGCATTTAGACATGAAGAACATTAACACAGCATTCACAGACATGAAGGACACTAGCATGATCAATGTACAAGGTGAATACAAAATGAACGACAAGCAAATATAGCTTGCCAACATAGAAGTAAGGGTGTAGTTGGGCCCATTGTATTAATGGAAGTTGCAGCATGACTCTGAATGAGCACAGAACGCAAAGCCTCTGGAAAACTCAAAAGTCTGAATCTACAGAAACACCTATACATTGGCTATGAATCAATTCTAAGGTTAAAGGGACATTACAGAGGATTGGTAGGGCTGAATGAAGGCATGAGAAGGCATTCCCAAGATGCAAGCAGTATACTCCCAGATGAGTTCAAAGTTTTATAAGAGACCAACTAGCCTTTGTTAGCCATTTGCAACATAGCAGCAAGCCGAGAGACTCCATGTAGAGTAACTCCAGAGTGTCCCTAGTGGTAATAGAGAACACGACACACACTTTAATATTAGCTGAAATAACAATAAATAGAAGGCAAATCTATTCCAAACACAGTCCCATCTCACGTGAACTATAATTGGAAAACACTGGTCATTTATTAGAAGCAAACACAGAGAGGACCCCTGCTGTACTCCCCAAATGCACATGCAGGCATGAGGCACCACACAATGCCAAGTACAAAGGGAGTGCATGGTCTAATGACCTGAGAATGAGCAATGGTAACTTTTAATTGAAGGAAGAATGTTCCATTGGCAGCTCTCCCCCTAATCTGGCTCATATCCTGAATATCGGCCAAGTATCCAAGTCCGGTAAGCAATGTGCCAACCTATCAACATTCTTAGATACATGGCACCCATCCAGTAGTAGACCAACCAACCACTTGCAATGAAGATGATATAGTTTAACCTTTATCAATATAGGGGTGGTTCCAGGTGGAGCCATCATATGTGTGTAATCCAATGAAAATGTTTAATTATTATTAGTAGTAGTATTATTATTATTGTATTAATTGAGCACAGACCTGGCTTCGAGAAGCAGCATATTGCTTTACAGAGGTTTACAATAATACATATACACAATTCAGCACTTTACAGAGATATGCAACAGTACAGATGCATAACAGAGCGCTTTTCAGTGGTAACAACAGAACAGATATACAGTGTGGGGTAGAATACAGAAGGGCATAAAGGAGAGGCATGACTGTATTGGGTGGTGGGGAGCAGAGGGGCAGTTGGCGTCTAGCGAGTCACATGGCGTGAGGGGTGATGTAATGGCCTAGGTGTTGAGGAGAGATTCATTGAAGAGGTGGGTCACCTTGAGTTCTTTTCTGAATTGTAGAAGTGTGGGGGTGAGTCTGATGCTGACGGGAAGGAGGGTCTATAGTCTTGGGACATTGAATGAGAAGTCTTTTTTTCATGTCCTTTCTTTTTTGCGGTGGCAGATTTCAAGTCTGCACTTGTCCTGGCTTCTGGTGGTTCGCTCTCTGCTGGAGATGCTGAGTTTCTCTGCAAAGTAGCTGGGTGACTTGAGGGTGACTGCCTTTTAGATGATGCAGCAAGACTTGAAGGGGATTTGTGTGTGCAGTGGGTGCCAGTGAAGGTCGATGAGGGCTGGAGTGATGTGGATGTATCTGCGTAGACCTGTGATGAGGCATGCAGCCTCTTCTCAGGGGCACAGAGGAGGACGAAGGGAGGCCTTCGAGGAGTGCATTGCCCCTATCCAGATGGGATAAGATAAGTGCTTGAACGGTGGATATAATACTGTCCGGAGGGAGGAAGGGCTTGACTTTCTGCAGACTTGGTGCAGAAGGCGTGCTCAGGTCTGAAGCCCTCAGAGTCCATGGTTGATAGCCAGGTCTGTATGTCTGGGTCTTCAGTGTTGTTGGTGAGGAGTAGGAATTTGGTCTTGGAAAGGGTGAGCTTCAAGTATGCACTGGACATCCAAGATTGTATCAGCGGGAGGCAGGTTTTGATCATATGGATGTCCTTGATGGAGTCGATCTTGAGGTATAGCTGTGTGATGTTCAACACTTATGGAATCTATAGGTATCCAGACAAACTAGCCTATCCCATTTCCCCATATGTGTTGTGTTAAGGATTTCAAAAGGCATGCTACACTCAAGACCAGGATCCTTGCTACTGGCCGGGGATGCAGCGCACAATCAAAATACTTTTATTTTATTTACTTTGAATTCATTTTGAGAAGGCACCCAACCCGTCTCACACCCACCTTTACAAACACCCCGGGTCACAATGGACCATGAACCAGGCTGGTGTGTAATAATACAATATTTATTTATTTTTAAATTTGAAAGAAAATCACACACATGTAATATGGGGCAGCAATCACCAGTGTGGTGATAATTACACTGTAAAATGATAGAACACTCTTAGTTTGACCTTTCAACATCAGATATATAATGCACAAGTGAATACAGGCAAGACTATGTTTTGGGAGGTGTTTTCTGATAGCACCACAGTTAGTATTTGCCCCTGCAATGCTCCCTCAAATCCCTGTGAATAGAATTTTGTGTGGGTAGAAAGGAGTAGCAAGGTGTCATGTCATGTATACTAGGCAACAAACAGAATACAAATCCGACCTTCCCCCTCTGAATGGGAGGCAACATCAGATTGAAAACCTTTGAAAATTGAGCAAAATAGCACTCGGAATTGCTTAATACTTATTTTACATATGTGGTTGAATGGATGAGGTAGAAATGAGTATAGCAGTATCAAAGATGTAAGAACACTCGCAAACTACCAGGCAATGTACTAACAATGGGCATAAAGTTCAGAAAATTGACTTGGGAAGAAAAAACACAGTGCAGCCAAAGCACAGGTGGAGAAATTGCATTTGCTTAATTTCACGGGTTTAAAATGACAAAACAGCTTGCTAAGGGACAAATGCACATCATAGGTATAATATGAAAGTGAAAGGGTAACTCTGAATGGATGACAGGATGAGATTCTTAACGGGAAAAGAAATGTGGTTTTAAAACGGGAATAATTTCACAGGACATCTCGGTTTGAAAAGGAAATGACAAGTTTTACTGAGACTAGATTTTAGTGGCTAGAAAAGAGGAACGCAACCCGTAAAAAGGTTAAGCTGCAGTCTCAATCACCTCATGCTGTGTGCCTCTTTATGGAGGAATTAATTAATTTATTCAAAATAGTACTAAAGACTTACACAAGGACTGACATGAGTTGGAAAGAATGGTGCTAACACTTGGAGATTTTATTATAGGGCAGTGATAGTATCTCTATGGGATTGAACCTAATACAAAGTAAAAAAGCAAGGGATGCAGTTTGTGGTTGCTGGGGAAGGGAAATACTCACAGCAAGCACTTGAATGGAGTAGCTTTGACAGCGGACCGGGTTTCTGGACAGCAAGGCAAGGTCTGGTGACTGCACAAAGTGGCGGGCTCTCCTAGAAGGGGGCGGCTGAGCCTAGTCTGGTCACTGGACAGCGAGGTGGATCAGCTGGGCAAGCAGGTAGCAGGAAAAAAGCCTGTCTGATCACAGGATACTTCCAAATGGGTACCACAGATTTTGCCCCTTTCTCCGTCAATTATCGGGATTTTTGTGGGGTTTTCTTGATCAGTGGTTCTGCCTGAATAGGGTCTGCTAGATCTGGCCTGGCAATGGAGTCTGGAATCTTGCAGGGTGAATCTGGAATGTCTGGATCTTGGGATGCGCTGGAGCTGGAAAAGTCTGAAAACAGTCCAGATCTCCCCATGCCACCACTTTATGTAAGGAGCATGACATCACAGGATTTTACTATGGGGCTGACTCAAGCTAGACACACCTCTTAACATCGGATAGGTCAGCCTATGTATGTCGCCTCCTCCCTGTAAGCGGATTGGACTGAAGGAGGTGACTCTGTTCTATGGTGTGTGCTTTTTATGATGCACAAAGCCATCCCACAGTTTCTTTTGCCAAAAGCAGTTATGACACAAAATGCACCTTTTCACAATTGTTAAGCTTTTGCAAATCACATAGGCAGATGCCATATTTTACACAAAACATGGCATTTCAACTCTGAAGTTTGTACGATATTGTTTAGGCCTTCTAATAATCTTTTGCAATTTTTGGTGGGAACCGTTTCACCTAAAATTCTACAAATAGGTACACTGAAGCATATCAATGTGGGACATATTTGCATCCAACTTTCTAAACCATGTCATGTACCATTTCTCCAGAAATGTACCTTTTCTGGCATTTGTATGCCCCCCATGCTAGAGAGGTCCACACCGTCTTCTTGAAAGGCACAAAAATTACATTCAAACTATTATAATTTCACATTCCTGCATTTTCAGGTTGCAGAAATAAAAGTCTTAAAGTTTATTAAATCTGAATGTCTTTTTACCCAGGTAGCTGGCTTTGTCTTCCAAATATGGCCATTCCTGCCAACCCACAGCCAAATGTCAGGTTCTAGTAAGCATCAGTCCAGTGTTGCCATGGATTCGCCTTTGCAGTTCTTCAGTTTGAGTTGAGGGGAGGTGTCACCCAGAATTCCAACCTACGTGTCCTGGAAGTCCTTTGTTACATGCTGGAGCACTGCCGCTTCATTTGACGAGAGTGTAAAATCCCCCACCTTGACCTCTTTCATGTGCCCAAGGGGACTGGTTCACTTAGGGAAGGGGATTCTGTTCCCAGGAAAGCAAGGCCCTTTGAAGCCAGGGCCTGTCAAACCTGTTTTCTGGCTTCACAGTAATTGTATTTATTTGTTTATTTTTCCCTTAACCAAAAAGCAAGTCTTTTAGAAATAAATATCATGTATATGTTTAAAGCAAGCCCCCATCACATTTCTATGCAAGCACAGCACCTTAGTTTAACATTTCACTTTTTAAAAAGGCATTTTCCTTTTTGTCCTTTTACACGTGGGTTAATATTCCATGAATGTCCCTTTCCAAATGCGATTTTTCCTTGCATCTGTGTTCTGAGCATTATTTATAGCCCTAGTTAATTTCTACTACACAGAATATGTCCAAGGCATAGGTCTATTCAAACTGACATAAGCAAAGAGAGAGAGAGCTTCTTGTGAAGGGTTTGTCCAGGTTATTTTGTTGCAAAAAAAATTAAAGTGTTTTCTGTACGGCTTGGAGTGCAGTTCTCTGCTCTTTCACAGATTTTGCATGACACAACATGCCATTCAGTGAGGAATGCTGCCATTTGCTGGTGTACACCCTGAATATGGAGGTACATGAGTGTGTCTTACTCGAACGAAACTGGGTTATGTTGAAAGGATGAAAAGAGCATCAGTGCGCAGTCATTTTAAATGCAACCATTTTCTTATTCAGTGGGACGTTTTGAGATGGCAGCATAGCAGCGCTGCCTTTGGGTTCTTTTCTTTGGTGCACATAGAGAAAAGACTGGCATCCATTCTAGGGGTGTTCCATCTCGCTCCATATGTGCTTGGTAAAAACAGTGCAGCCATTATTTTGGTGACTGCAAAACACAGTTTTTGTGCAAGGCAATGGTGCTCAACAGAGCCGGCACAGCATTTCCGCTGGTAACTGCTGAAGTGTAGTTTGGTGAGGCAGGGGAGTTCTGCTGGGCTGATAAATGTACCCCATAGATGTAATCTGATACTATATAATGATGTCTTTGATGACAAGATTGCAGTGCTTAAGCAATTCTTTTTCATACATTTGTCAGGAGTGATAACATTTTTGTGCATGTATGCTGTTCAAGCTTTGTTTTAATGCAAATAAAGTTGAGTTTTGCCATGCACTTTGTCTACTCCATCAGTGAGTCTGGTTTGGATTGACTCTGTATCCTCTGGGCTTACCTGGGACATTTGGGACACCTTAGCACCACCCCTTTGGAAGTGTGTGCAGAAGTAAAACATTGGAATAGTCATGACATCAATGGCCCATATACCATGGGTAATTGGGAGAACAAGGTGGAGTCTGTGGTGTCAAAAGAAACACAAAACCGACTGGGCAAGCGTTCTGCAAGGACCTATAGCACATAACATCATAGAGTATTTTAAATAATGCATTGTATCCATCTTGCAACTTGTTCAGAAAATAATGTATCTATGTTTCAGGTACATCATTGCATATGTGTGTTGTTCTATCTTTCAAGAAATGCAGTGTATGCTCAATCTGTTTAATTTAGTGTGCAATATACCTATGCCGCTATGGAGTGCATCCAATTGTGTATACATATCAGCAGCAAAGCTAGACAATTATAGAAGCAATGAGAATGTGTTAAATCTACATCATCCTATGGCCTGTTACTATTCAAAGTATTGCAGCAAAAACCTGTCCCAAAGGGCATGTATAGAAAGAAGACCCAGTACCAAACAGAACCAATGGTGTGATTATGAGATGCTAATGGTCTTAAATCTGGCAGCATTTGTCAAATACTGCTTGATATTACTGTTCATCAAATACCACTGGCAGCTTTTCACATGAATAATGCTGGTGGTATTCCAGGTAGATTCTCAGCTCAAACTCCACCATATTTACCTTCACCTCAAAGATGTGGCCCACAATGCACAGAAGCGTAGTAAAGACACTTCCATTCAATACAGTAAAAGCAATTACTCTGTACCCCGGTAATGAGTGAAAAGGGGAGCATCTTTGCCCCCTCTCACTGCTTTACCCATGTACTGTTTGACACGGTCAGCATTAACCCTTTAATATGTTAAAACAATGTACAGTAGTACTCTTGTACAACAACTCTTGTACGTTACCAGTTGCAACCTTCATAATGAAGGTGGGAATGGATAGAGAACCCTTTTCAAAAATACCTTTTAAGGGTAACACTGGTGGCGGTGGAAGATCTGGATTACCTCAGGAGTAATTCAAGAAATGTCACCTCCACCAGTGGTAAACAGTGAATTGGGTAAATTTAGTGAAATATCAATGGTGAGGTGGTAACTGCCGATAGTGGTTTTACATAAAAATATATGCCCACCTCAAAATAAGGCCCAATATGTAACACCTAAAGTATTTTATTAAAATGCTCCAGTAATATATGGGGGAACACATGCAGTTTGTGCATTTGTAACTAAAACATTTAAACTTCATTTTTTCCAAGCACTTGACACTTTTAATTACATAAAATTATTGATTTTGATTTCTTCGGAATGTATATATTACATTGGGCCTCATTACGACCCTGGCGGTAAGGGGTTAACGCCAGCGTTAGCTGCGCCGACCCCTTACCGCCAACTACGAGGTCCCTTAGCGCCATGGCGCTTTTAACACCTGCTTTTAGCAGGTGTTAAAATCCATGGCGCTAAGGGACCATGGAGTTAATTACGCCACCGTAATTTACGGTGGCGTAATTAACGCCTTCCCCACTCCCATTATGCCCTATGGGGCAAAAATGGGAATGGGGAAGGGTAAATGGGGATTGGGGACTTACCGCCCCGCCGACCTCGGAATGGGGCGGTAAGTCCGCCAACCACCATGGCGTAAACATAGTTTACGCCATGGTGGTAAAGTAACGGCCCAGGCGGTAACTTACCGCCTGGGTCGTAATGAGGCCCAATATAAAGTATAATATGTTTTTGTGCATATACCATTTAAACCACTAAAAAAATGCTTATTTATTTCTAAGAAAAGCTGGATCGGTTTTTCTTTCTTGCTTGTTCTATTTCCAAATGTATGAGAAAAGGGGACTTTATTTGTCCTTCATAAAAGTAAGTGAAAACATGGTTTTAAACCTTTCTGAGTGGAAGCCATGCCATAGAACATGGTATTTGGCCGTGTTCATTCTCAGGAGTCGAGTCCCGCATTTTTGCAAAATTTGAAAATCTTGAGGTTTAATCCTTACTTACTAACGGTACACCAGATTTTAATCCCTTGCTCACTGTGCTTAGAGAGGCTCAGCTTCACCTCTCTGATAATGCTAAACAACACAGAAACATTGCTGATGGTACAGGACAATTGGTTAGCTGTTTTGTGCCGGCCTGGGTGGCACCAGAATTGTTGGTGGGACCAGAAGCATATGCATGCTGTGAGAAACCTGATGGCATGCTCACACCTATTCCTGTGGGAATCCTCTTTTCAAGTGGCCAGGGAAGGGCAATCACTTTTGAATTCTGACCCTGGCAATGGACAAGTGAGGAAGGATCACCTGAGTAGAGGGTCTCTGGTCTGGGGATTGGGGAGAGAATGTGGGACGGTGAGACACGGTATCAGCTCTGTCCCAATTATCCATTACCCTACTCTCCCTCAGCATTTACGGGATATTACCAGTCCTATTTTGTTTCCCCATCCCCATTTCCAACATGTACTAGGACGAGGAAGAGACGACCGAGAGCAATGATGATTACCCATAGGAACAGCATGGAGATTGTAAGGGGATTCAATTCAACACTACAGCTAAGTCAACGCCTAGTCTATAATACTGAATGAAAACCCTTATTGATATATCTTTAGGTCCAGTTCATGCGTTCTGGATGACTACCCCTGTATAACACCCCTCTCTTGGAATCCCCCTGACCCCACTGAGCCAAGAAGTAGTTCTGTTTTGCAAGTTTAAAAGGTTTATTTGATAATTTAAAATAGATATATATATCACGCTTTATAATAAATTAATAATTGAATAGCACACTTAATCTGATATGATAAAGATCAACAACGGAGAATCTGGCACTAGCACACTTCTTTATAATTACTAAGGAGTTGAGATGAAATGGATAAGGTAGCACACTGGTAAATAGGTACAGAAGTATAATGTGGTAGAAAATGCTTTATGTAAGCTCAGGTGGATGCAATATTCAATGAATGCAGTACAGAAAATACTCAATATGATTTCAACCCAAACAATGTAATCACTTTTCTCTGGCTATTCACTCCCCCCCTCTTTATGCAATGCAAGGAAATGGGAGGAAAGCACACAGTTCTCAGAAATGCAATCAATGTAATCAGTTCAATCCAGCAAGCTTAGACAACAGAAAACAGATAGGAGTTTTGAAATCACAGGCCCAAATTGCTTTGATATGTGCTGGCAATGAATGAGAAATATGCTGGAAACGCTTTTAATTCCCTTTCAGAGGTTCAGGGTGAGTGGTATCTAGTTAATATTAGTCCAGGCTCACACTAGCAATGATGCAGGGATAGTTAGCAGGTTAAACGAATTTCTGGCAAATGGAAGGCGAGCAGCAGCAGTTTTTACACGTGAAGAAATTTGCAAATCGCGGTAAAATTCGCGAATGCGTGTTCCGCGATTGCGGTAAAACTATAAGGGGTAGGAATGCGGTTCTTGGTGCGATTCTAAGCTACGATTCTAAGCTATCAGAGGAAAGTTACTGCAAGTCTCTAGCCCAAACGGTCGCGGAGATATGAGCGATTTAATAAAGGTCGTTTTTGGGTTTGCAAATTTCAAAAGCTCAAAATGACAAGTGCAGCTTGCAACTAGAAATGACAAGTGACAGCTAGGAGGCAGTTCTACTTAGGTTAAATAGATTGAATTAGATGAATTTAAACTAAGAGATTGGTTCTACACAGTTCTGCTGGGTACTCACACTATATTCTTGAATTAAATGGGCCTCATCACGGATCTGGTCAGGGTTTTAGACTGGACTCTGGTCTGGTCTGGTCTGGCCTCTGCACTTCACAGTGATCTGGGTCAGCTCTCTCTGCTGGTCTGGGTCTCTCTGGTCTGGTCTCTTAGTACAGCACTGCTTTCTCTCTGGTCTCTTAGTTCTGGATAGATTGAAGTCTCTAGTTTGGCTTTCTGGAGGTTGATGGAGGTAAGTATGGATTTTTCCGGCAGAGCGTCCCGCTGCAGATGGATTTGGAAGGTCCCTATCTGTCCTGTCTGTCTGCTTTTATGTGTTTAGAATGTGGGTGTGTTCTAGCATCACTGACCCTACCTCTCTCTCAGCTTCTAATTGGTCAAACTTCCATTTATCATTTGATTGGGGAATGAACTGTGAGTCAGAGTGATGTCATTTTACAGCCTGCAGAAAGTCCACTCCTCCTGTCAATTTACACACAAATCTAGATTTGAAACAAATACATATTTGCAGAGGTACATATTGTTTTAAAATCATATGCACCCATCATGCATTACAGGAGGTATCCCCTGTTCAAACTCTGCTCTTCCTGGGAGCTTGCATTCAGAACTGGCACATATTTCACTTTTTAACTGATTTTGCAATTTCTGACATGGACCCAACTTTACATACATGTGTGCAGGGAGTAGGGACATTAACTGATGAAGTTTCAGATTTTTAACATGCATACATTTAGAGTTATATCCACTTTTCCGCTGACACCCCCCTGAACACGCCACCGGGTCGAAAAACCTCTTAAAATGTGGGCAGAAAAATCACAAGAATTATGGTGTCATTTATAAAATTTTCACATGTCCGCTCTATGAGTTATTCATCTTTTTAAAGTTATGTTCTGGCTCCAAAGGGGTGTGGTTTCCCAGGTCACATGGTATAGAAACCAGTCTTTCCAGTTTCTGCCAAGCCAGCTTGCTCTCACAGGCAGTGCCCCTCCCAGCTCTTGCCAAGAGGAAGCTACATTTTACGACTGCGGTAATAAAAACCTTTGCCTGAGTGAAGAGGGCTTTGTTCACTCTCTTGCAGAGCACAGATAATTCAATTATCAGATAGATGGCATATCCTTAGGGTGGGCAGCAAAAGGAAGGTTGGCCTGGGAACACAGTGGTGACTCAAGTTTCCCTCCTGATGGGGGTAGTTGCCAGGCAGAATTCAGTTCCTTAAGCCGGGTTTCAGATAAAATGTCACTTTTTGTTCCCCAGTTTCTGCATTCAAATAAAACTAAACATTTTCACATATGCAGCTAGAAGGCTGATTCTAAGTTTAAAACTATGACATTTAAACAGTTACAACCTATGTGACACTCAAAAGTAGGTCACTCAGTCAATTTGAACATTTAGATTTGTAGTGTCTTTCAGTCCAATGCAACTTAAACTGCTGAAATCCACAGCGCAGCCAGTCTTGTTATAAGCATTTTTCTGGGCTCTTCATTTCCCAGATTTTGTAGGCACACACAACTCCATTCTACCAAATGTCTGCTGGTGTTCAGTGAATATTTTGCACATATTGCAGTGTTTGAAATAGGCACTTTGGCTTGCCTTCAGAGAAACACAGGGTGGTTTTAAACTGCCGGCTTTTGGATAGTGGTGAGTACTGGTACTGCACCCATTTTTGGGATTTAAGAAATGAATTCCCCACAATTCTAGGTTGCATTTGGCAATCAGCATTGCCATTCCCAATGGTTTCAGACTACTGTGTGGGTAGTCCAATGGTGGTTTTAGGCAGTTTCCTTCTGTGCCCATAACATCGGCAAAAATGGGTGGCAGCCTATTCTTCCTGCATTTCCCTGTGCATTTTCTGGGAAGCTCTGGCCATCATGATGTTTTCCATGTCAGTACTGCACAGTTTTGAGGTAGGGCTAGGATGCATGGGTAAATACATCCCACAAGCCCCCCTCTTGCGATGGCCATTCTATTTCACGAATGGGACTCGCAAGATCTGGGATGTTTCCTCATCTTCTTCCAATAGATGGCACAGTTCAGCATCTTTTCCTCCATCCGGTACTGATCGATCAGTTCTCCTCGCCGGTCCTGATGGGAATATTGGGCGGTCCACTGGGCCCATTGGATCTTCGTTCCCGGTCTCCGGATCGTCCTCCTTGGCCAGTCTCAAGGTCTTCTTTCTCCTAGGACGACAAAGGAAGAGCGGCAATACCTACTCATAGACGTTTTTCCACCACTGTTGAGATGGTGGGACAGCATATGCATTTCATCATGACGAAACATTACATTCTTATTTTGATTAAAAAAAACAGTATAACTAAGAGACAGTTTCATGCAAATCACAATATTTTAGAGACTAGATGTGGTATGTTTTATGATTGGAACAGAATTAGTCTGAGACAGTACCCGCTAGGATTCCAGAGGATTCCTCCAGTTGTTGCAGAGTGTGCCTGGGATGGCAACATTCAACTGGTTTATGTGGACCCACTTGTCTTCCCCCTCTGCCGAACCGCCTTTGGGGATGCGGATCTTGTAGGCCACAGGGGAGATTTTGTCGATGATCTCAAATGGTCCTTTCCATGTAGGCAAAAATTTGCGCTGCTTGGCCTGGTTCCTTTGGAAGTTGTATAGATAGACCCGGTCCCCCACCTGATATTCCTTCCTGGAAGTTTTCAGGTCATAGTGGGTCTTCATGCTATCAGCTGATCTTTCTAGATTCCGCTGAGCATAAGCAAAAGCATGTTGGAGGTGTTTCCTTAAATTCTCTACATACTCATGAGTAGTGGAGGCATTTATCAGTGTCTGCTCTTGGGTCCTGTAGAGCAAATGCTGAGGAAGCACCATCTTGCGCCCAGTCATCAACTCAAATGGTGACATTTTGGTTGCAGATGAAGGGGTAGATCTGATAGCCATTAGGACCAGAGGTAATCGGATATCCCAACTTGGCCCAGAATCTGCCACAAACTTCTTTAATATGCTCACAATTGTCCGGTTATATCTCTCTACTGCCCCAGAAGAAGCTGGCCGATAAGCAATATGCAACTTCCTTTTGACCCCCAATATCTCCCACATCTTTGTCATTACTTCACTGGTGAAGTGGCTTCCTCTGTCTGACTCAATCCTTTGAGGTAGACCAAAACGGGAAAAGATGTGGTTAATCATCAAGGCAGCTGCCGTTTCTGCCTTGCAGTTTGGGGCTGGGAGACATTCCACCCACTTGGTAAACAAGCATGTCACAGTCAACATGTACTTATTCCCCCTAGCCGAGCGAATCACAGGGCCCACAAAGTCGATTTGTAAATCTGACCATGGCAGTGTCATTCCCCTCTTTTGTAAAGGCGCCCGGTGCGTGAGGGATGATGGCTGAAATTGTGCACACACAAGACACCCCTTCAAGTATTGGTCGAGGTCCTGCCCCATGTGTGGCCAGTATGCAACCGCTCTTAAGATTTCCAATGTTGTGTGAAACCCCCTATGACCGGCCGTGGCCGCATCATGGGCGTGACTTAACATCAGGCTTCGGAATGAGGTAGGAACCACCCACTGATCATGGCCAGCTTTGGATTTCCTTACCAGCAAACCGTCTTGGATTCTGAACATTTTTGGACATTTCATCAACACTCTTAGGTCCTCTTTCCCAGTGTAATCGGTATCCGTCAGGGGAAAGTTCTCAGGGTCCTCAAGGTGCTGGTAAAATTTACCAATTATTGGATCCCCCTTCTGAGCGGTAATCAAATCAGCATCAGGGGTCTCCTTGCTCCATTGTGCAATTGAAAGGTCGTTGTGAGCATTTGTCTGGGACCTAGTGATAGCAGTGACCTGGATTTCCCCCAACAGGGACTCAATCTCAATTAGATCCCCTTGGATGGCCCCGGTTTTGGCCAGCTGATCAGCTAAGTCATTTCCAGTTTTGTCTGGTCCCTCTACTTTGGAATGCCCCTTAATCTTTTTCCAATAGATGGTCATCCCATTCGAGGTGACCAGATCATCAATGTTTTGGATCAACTTCCCATGTTTCAAGGGTTTGTTGTTAGCACATAACTTGCCTCTGGTTTTCCAATTAACCAGGTGCTCCACGAACCCGTTCCGTACATAATCCGAATCTGTGATTATGACCAGTTCGTGGAGTTGATGCTGGACAGCAGTGAGGATGGCCTGATGCACAGCCATCAATTCTGCCACCTGACTACTTCGGGGACCAATTTCGTATCCAGCGGAGGGTTCTGGGGACTCATTCACCCATGCATTCCCTACGCCGGCCACCAGTTCTTTCTCCCCGTTGTTGTCAACATGGTAAGAGCATCCATCCACATAGACAGTGGGCATTCCCTCACACTTGTCTTCTTCAAAGACCTTGTGTGGGGAATTAAGGTATGCCTCCATGTTGTCCTTGATTTTTAGACTTTCGTCCTCGAGACAGTTTTCTCTGGCACAATCATGCAAGTCAGCCAGACCTTGCGCGAGGGGACTCTTCTTGTTTTGGCCATATCTGACCTCCACAGGAAAGCCTTGCATTGACAGAATCCAGGAAGTAATTCGGGAATTACTCACATTTCCGGCCCGGATTCTGTCACTTTGGAGGTATTGCAGAGGCTGGTGTGGAGTCTCCACTATGATGTGTTCCCCCTGGATAAACGGGCGGTAATTCTTCAATGCCCACACCGTTGCCAGGAGTGCCTTCTCACAATCGTTGAATTTTTCCTCCACAGAGGATAAAGTTTTGCTCGCATAGGAGATTACTTTATTGACCTTGTCATGCTTCTGATATAATACTGCCGTCAAGCACGTATTAGAGAACCCTGTCTCCAGGAAGAACTCCTTGTTTCTAACAGGGTAAGCTAGGCAGGGCGCTTGTGAGAGGCTTCTTTTGAGTTGTCTTAATGCCTCGGCGTGTTCTGGACCCCATTCCCACTTGACCCCCCCCCTCAGGAGATGAATCAGGGGTCTGGTGATCTCTGCGTAGCCCTCAATGAACTTTCTGCTGTAATTAGTCAGTCCAAGGAGGCTCCTTAGTTCCCGCAGAGTTGTGGGGTCTTTCAGTTTCTGAAGTGCTTCCACTTTCTTTTCCTGGGGACAGAGACCCTGAGGAGTAATCTCATGCCCCAAGAAATTAACACGGGTTCTACACCACTGTGCTTTCTGAAAGGAAAGTTTTGCTCCGGCGGCCCTCAACTGTGTCAGAACATAACGGATCTCCGCTATATGTTCCTCCACAGATGAACTTTTGATGAGGACATCATCTACATAAGCCAGGTTACCCCTCGCACCCAGGTCGGGCATGGCCTTATGTAGGAAAATATTGAATTCATTGCCGGAGTTGAGGTATCCGAAGGGAGTCCGGGTCCATGTGTACTGCTGGCCCCCAAAGGTAAAAGCCAGCTTGTATTGGTCCTCCCTACTGACAGGCACAGTCCAGTATCCATTGGTCAGGTCTATTGCAGTGAATACCTGTGACCCCTGGATCTGGGCCAGCCCTTGGTCAATGTAGGGCAGAGGCCATCGGGAAGTATGGACCTGTTTGTTGAGCTCCCTGAGGTCGGCGCAGAGTCTCCACTGGCCGTTTGGCTTCAATATTCCCAGCACCGGATTATTGAAGGTGCTGTGGACTGGACGGATTATTCCCCGGGACTCAAGGTTCTTAATTATTTCAGTAAGGGACTCCATTGATGCGAGAGGCAAGCGATATTGCTTCACAAACACAGGAGTCATGCCAGGGTCCGTGGGGATTGTTGTTGTGTGGATGTCAGTGCGACCACAGTCATATGAGTCTACCGCAAAGAGATCTTGGAAATCCAAGAAAACTTGTTTCAACTTTTGCTTTTGTTCCAGAGTCACACAGGCATCAGCTAGGTTGACTCTCTCTTCCACCATCTGCCTGAAGCCTGGAAAGACTTCTGGTTTGGCTATTTCCGCGGCCTCCTCCAGCTGGGTGGAGAAGTCCCTGGTCAGAGTGCTGATTTGGACCGGAGGCTTCAGGTGGGAAAGGCAGCCCTCATGTACCTGGAAAATCACCTCATCCCTCCTGAAGTCACACGTCACATCTTCCTTACCATAGGGGCAGGAAGTGTACGCCAGGAAGTTCCCCCCATGCCGGGTGAAAATCCTGTCTGGTGTTGTATTGTCCTCACTGTCACTGTCAACACAGTCCTTGGGGATTGGTCCTAACAGTTCATTTCTAAGATCAATGGAGAAATGTCGGTCATCAACCGCCATTCCAATAATGGTGCCTGCGGCTAGAGTAACACTCTTTAAGTCGCTGTTATCCACCTCTATTGGAATGGTGTCATGTTCTAGGTTGACTAATGGAGTTGGGTTTACCCCCAACCCTTGCTGTTGGAGAGAAGCATTTAGATGTATGTAAGCATCAGGGTTTTTCAACGTTTGTCCCCTTTTAACTTTCACTTCCAGGGAGAATTGTCGGGTCCTTTCTGGGATGGTGACTTCCTCTTTAACCTGAATTTCAACTGCATAAGGTAGCAATTGAGCTGACCTAAATGCTTTTTCTGGATCATCAAAGCCCATGGGATTATCCGCTAATCGGGACCAAGCTTTGAAGTTTATTAGGTCCAAACTAATGGCAAAGCGATTGAGAATGTCACTGCCTAAGTAAAAGGCGGCAGGGACGTCTCGCACGACCCAACAATTGTGGACTATGCTCTTGTTGCCAATGGAGATTTTGAGCATACACCTGTTTGGCAGGAGATGTTTGGAATTAGGTGCTTCCAGGTCCATTTCCCATTTGTCTATCAGTTTGAAGGTGGGAATGGCTGGATCTTTTGGGAGTTGGCGGAACATGGCTTCGCTGATGAAGCTCTTACCGTTGTTCACACACACTCGAGCGAGAACAGAGTCCTTCCCATCATTTAACTGAACAGGGATGAACAACTGCTCTCCAATTTGCTGAATCTCAGCCAGGCTCTGAGCTGATTTCACATCTTTCTGGACTATAGGAGTGGGAGTTTCTGATTGTGGATTAGTATAGAATTTCAGAGTGTTTCCTTCCAGCGTGGAATACCACTTTAGACTGGAAGGAAGGTTGATTTTCAGAAATAGAGAGGACCCCCCATCACCAGTCTGTTGTCCTACTGCTATTACTGTCACGTCTGGAATTTGGTTGTTCTGGAAGTGAAATTCTACTTGGTCAGATTTTTGTTCAACCATGTGGCATGTGCCGTTTAAACTAACATGGTTGACACTCTGTTTTAATTTTATTGGTCGGCTAGTCTGGGTCCAGAGGACCTTGTTTACGCAATCTATTAGGGGTGACAACCTTCTCAGGAGGTCATTCCCTAGTAAACAAGGGGTGCCCTCTGGGGTCACAACTATGACCGGGTGTTTCAACTTGTGTCGCCCGATCTTAATGTCCAAGTCTGCCGTCCCCTCGACGGGAATTTCCTTCCCGTCAAAGTTCTGCAGTTGTCCAGGAAGAGAGGTGAGAGGAATTTGGTAATTCTCTCCCCTTCCTGCATTCAGTTCATCAAAGGCCCTTCTGGACAGAAGGGTAGCTTGAGATCCAGTGTCCACCAGTGCCGAGATTGTACCCTGCCCCTGTACTTGTACCGGGGCATAATATCTTCCCTCCTTCTCCTCAAGGGGGCACAGATAATGTACATTTGTGGACAACTGGTGGGCTAACTTTCTGGTTTTGGACATCGCTAGCGAAGAGATTTGGGCAGAATTCTGTGGAGAGTCTTGGGAATCTGAAAGAAAAAGTTGGCAACTGGAGATCAGAGCCATTGTGGGTTCCCCTGGTTCCGGTTCTGGGCTGCCCCCCCCTTTTTGGAGGCAGTCCCCAGTATGGGTTTGAACCCGGGGATTTTCTTGCTGTTGGTTCTGGGATGAGATGGTGGGCGGCGGTAGCTCAGTCTCCACATCTCCCCAGTCTGGATTTGCATCCCTAAGGACCCATTTTTCTTTGGGAGGAGTTCCCCCCTCTCTGAAGGAGAAGATCCTTTTCCCAGGATCCTCTGAGGATCCCTCTCCCTCAAATTGGAAGATCTGTACCTCCTCCTCAAACTGAGTCTGTTTGGGTCTTTTGTTTCTCCTACCCCCCCTCTGCTCCTTAGGAGGCAGACTTTCAGGGGCAAGAGATTTTGTTTCCGGTTCCTGGGTTTCCAGGGGCTGTTTACAAGTGAGGAAGGAAGCTTCCTCCAAGGCTTTACACCCCCCTCCCCTTTGTGCCTCCTCCCTGGGAACCGGTGAGTTATCGGGGTGCTGCCCCCGTCATTGTTCTGGAGCACCAGGTCCAGAGTTGGGTACGTTCTGCGCCGGCATGCCGATCTGAGGGTTCTGCTGAGCCCTCAGTATGTGACCCATATCCCGCGCCATGTTTTGAACCTGGCGCTCTAACTGGGAAACCCGCTCAGGCTGATACGGGGCCCTGTTTTCTCCCCTGGGCTGATCCCGGGAAGGGTAGCTGTCCCTCCTCTGGTAGTACCCCTGGTTGGGAAGATTTGGGTACCCCTCCACCCTTGGCCTCCCCTCTCCCGGATTCAGTGGTCTGGGCTCAGGGAATTGGGGAAAGAAGGATGGATGGTTTTGGGGCTTAAAGTCGGGAGGATATCTGGGGAAAAAGTTCTGCCCAGGGTTTGGTAAATTTCTGCCCTCCTGTGGGAAGTTTGGAGGGAAGTTCCCTGGGTTGGGTGCTTGGCTGGATCCCCCCCCTTGGGCTGGAGGAGTCCACACATAACCCAGGATGGGTCGATTTCCTTTGTAGCGAGGACTTACATAGTCAGGAGAGCGAGGGACCCCATTTGTGGGGCTGCCTCCCTGGCTCCCTGTCTGTGACTGGCCCGAGGACCTTCTGGGCCTAGCATTATTAGGTGCAGGTAGGTTTTTAGGCCCCCCCATCTCCAAATCCAAAACGGGGTGACCTTTACCTCTGCCACCTTGGCAGCAGCAGGGGTGCTGTTGGCTTTGGGGTTTTTCTGGGCATTGCTTTTATTTTCTATGGGCTTCTGCACCTCATAGATCCGGGTAGCCTGTTCAATGACCCAGTCTAAAGATCTTTTCTCATGAAAATCCCTCACAAGCTGGGTCATGATATATTTGGGCAAGGCATGGAAAAATGTATTGACAAACTCTCTACTATCTGTGCGCACCCTTCTGGTGGTTTGCGCAAAAGCACGCTTTAACTCCTGCACAAATTCTCGTGGGGCCTGATCCTCCCCACATTGCAAATTGTAGGCCGCCTTGCGAGCCTCTTGAGGATTTCTGTGAACAGAAAAATGTTTCAGGATGGCCGCCTTATATGTGGACCATCTTAAATGATTTTGGTCCTCCAGCCCCGCAAAGAAACTGGAGTATTCCGGGGAGAATGTCCACTTTACATATTGAATACAGCTTTGGCTGTCCTTCAAATGGAAAGTCTCCATCATTTGTTCAAACAACTCTAAGTGCTCCCAAACAGAATACTTAGCGTTCTTATGGTAAGGCGTGATGACGCTCCTGATCGCCTTAATCTGCTTTAAGGGGTCCTTAAGCAAGGCCCTTTTTGCCTTATTGGCCTTTTTGGTTCGGGTAACCCTTGTCCATTCTTCCTCGGACTCAGAGGCACTGCTCCCAGAGGTTCCCGTCTGATCTTCCAGGTTTTCCCGGATTCTGCGAGCCTGGGAATGGCTGGCAGAATGTGGGGACCTGGTCTCCTGTGTCCTGCGCAGTTCAGAGGAGTCTTCAGATTCCTCCTTGCTGCCAGGATTTGATGGGTACCCCCTCCACTGACCTAACTGGGCAGAGGTTTTCAGGATGCCCTTAATGGGCCTACTCTCCTGGGGTTCCCCACTGAACTGTACTGTACTTGGGTGCCCATACCCGGATGCCCACCCCTCCATTCCTGAGTGGTACTGGCCTATGAGCCCCATACTCTTAGCTGCATAGTAATCTGCCATCCCTGCAGCCCTGTGCTCATGTGCGCCAGGGGACATGGGGGTGGCAGAGTCCAGGGACTGAGAGGTATGAGGGCCTCTGGTACTAGTGCTCCTGAGGTTATGCTCCGGAGTTTCCCTTTCCCAGCGAACCTCATCTCTATCCGCCCCTGCTCCCTGTTGCAATGCAAGAGCCTGCATTTGTGCTTTCAGTTCCTCTGTTAAGGCCTTACTCGACTCTATCAGTCTCTCCTGCATCGCTACCTGCTGTTGGAGCCTATCATTGTGCTGGCAGAGAGCTTCATTCTCTCTCTGTGTTTCCTGATTGGTCCTGGAGCACTGGGCCAGTCTTTGCTGCAGGAGGGTTACCTCCTGAGCTGTGTCCCTATTGGCCTGCTCCTTTCTTGCTAGAGCATCCTCCACCCTCCTGGTGTGCTCTAACAAGTTCTGGTGTTCTTTTTGGAGGTCACCCAGTCCCTGGTGGGCCAGGTGATTTTCTTCCATTTTTCTTTTTAGATGGCAGACTTCTTGGCCTATGGCGTCTCTTTCCTGACTAAGAGCCTGCATTTGTGCCGCCAGGTCGTCCCTTTGCCGTTGAAGGGCACCAGCTTTTTGGCGCTCCTCATCAAACTCTGCCTGGGTATCCAGGTCTTTCAGAATTAGTTTGTTGCTCTCTGCCTTCTCTCTATCTAGGTGGCTTTGCAGGGTGACTACCTGCTCAGCACATGCCCTATTGAAGTCTAGCTGTTGCTCCAGCTTTTTCTGGCTTTGCAGTAGGGAGTCCAAACCTTCTTGGTGTTCCTTCTGCAAGGCCAGAAATCTGGTATCCTGTTCTGACTTTTCCTTTTGCAGCACATCCATATCCTCCTTTATTTTAGTGATGTACAGTCTGCTGTCCTTTTCTGACTCCTGGCTCCTCTGCAGCCTCTGCTCAGAAGAGACCAGGTCAGATTGGACCTTCTCTAACACCATCTGTTGCCTATTTGCCAGATTTTGGCTTTCAGCACATCTATCCTGCATGTCTCCCATATATAGGTACAGGTATGCTGCTATCCTGGCAATCTTATTGTGTTCCTCTTTGGCTTTAGGAGCCATATATAGTTCACTCAGGGCCACGTGTAATGGACCCTGATCTCTATATATATCTGACCCTGTTTCAGTGACCTGTTGCGTGATGGCCTGCAACCAGACTGTTTGGTCCTGGTGAGTCCATTCACCTCTCACAAATAGTTTGTGTAAGAAGTGCTCTCTGGCCATTTTCATGTCTACTAAAGTCGTCATTCTAGAGATTGGTCTCTGTCCTGACTTACAGAAGTTTGTATTTTATTTTTGCAGAACAGAACTTTTCTTGGAGTGTCCCTTTTGAGGAGTGCTTCACAGCGTAATGCAGCGTGGTGATCCGACCGGATGTATGTATCCCGTCAGTTAGCACACTGTATTAAGCTGCACAAGTGGTATTCTAACCCAAACGTCCCGGACGAGCCCCCACTTTGTAAGGGGATTCAATTCAACACTACAGCTAAGTCAACGCCTAGTCTATAATACTGAATGAAAACCCTTATTGATATATCTTTAGGTCCAGTTCATGCGTTCTGGATGACTACCCCTGTATAACACCCCTCTCTTGGAATCCCCCTGACCCCACTGAGCCAAGAAGTAGTTCTGTTTTGCAAGTTTAAAAGGTTTATTTGATAATTTAAAATAGATATATATATCACGCTTTATAATAAATTAATAATTGAATAGCACACTTAATCTGATATGATAAAGATCAACAACAGAGAATCTGGCACTAGCACACTTCTTTATAATTACTAAGGAGTTGAGATGAAATGGATAAGGTAGCACACTGGTAAATAGGTACAGAAGTATAATGTGGTAGAAAATGCTTTATGTAAGCTCAGGTGGATGCAATATTCAATGAATGCAGTACAGAAAATACTCAATATGATTTCAACCCAAACAATGTAATCACTTTTCTCTGGCTATTCACTCCCCCCCTCTTTATGCAATGCAAGGAAATGGGAGGAAAGCACACAGTTCTCAGAAATGCAATCAATGTAATCAGTTCAATCCAGCAAGCTTAGACAACAGAAAACAGATAGGAGTTTTGAAATCACAGGCCCAAATTGCTTTGATATGTGCTGGCAATGAATGAGAAATATGCTGGAAACGCTTTTAATTCCCTTTCAGAGGTTCAGGGTGAGTGGTATCTAGTTAATATTAGTCCAGGCTCACACTAGCAATGATGCAGGGATAGTTAGCAGGTTAAACGAATTTCTGGCAAATGGAAGGCGAGCAGCAGCAGTTTTTACACGTGAAGAAATTTGCAAATCGCGGTAAAATTCGCGAATGCGTGTTCCGCGATCGCGGTAAAACTATAAGGGGTAGGAATGCGGTTCTTGGTGCGATTCAAAGCTACGATTCTAAGCTATCAGAGGAAAGTTACTGCAAGTCTCTAGCCCAAACGGTTGCGGAGATATGAGCGATTTAATAAAGGTCGTTTTTGGGTTTGCAAATTTCAAAAGCTCAAAATGACAAGTGCAGCTTGCAACTAGAAATGACAAGTGACAGCTAGGAGGCAGTTCTACTTAGGTTAAATAGATTGAATTAGATGAATTTAAACTAAGAGATTGGTTCTACACAGTTCTGCTGGGTACTCACACTATATTCTTGAATTAAATGGGCCTCATCACGGATCTGGTCAGGGTTTTAGACTGGACTCTGGTCTGGTCTGGTCTGGCCTCTGCACTTCACAGTGATCTGGGTCAGCTCTCTCTGCTGGTCTGGGTCTCTCTGGTCTGGTCTCTTAGTACAGCACTGCTTTCTCTCTGGTCTCTTAGTTCTGGATAGATTGAAGTCTCTAGTTTGGCTTTCTGGAGGTTGATGGAGGTAAGTATGGATGTTTCCGGCAGAGCGTCCCGCTGCAGATGGATTTGGAAGGTCCCTATCTGTCCTGTCTGTCTGCTTTTATGTGTTTAGAATGTGGGTGTGTTCTAGCATCACTGACCCTACCTCTCTCTCAGCTTCTAATTGGTCAAACTTCCATTTATCATTTGATTGGGGAATGAACTGTGAGTCAGAGTGATGTCATTTTACAGCCTGCAGAAAGTCCACTCCTCCTGTCAATTTACACACAAATCTAGATTTGAAACAAATACATATTTGCAGAGGTACATATTGTTTTAAAATCATATGCACCCATCATGCATTACAGGAGGTATCCCCTGTTCAAACTCTGCTCTTCCTGGGAGCTTGCATTCAGAACTGGCACATATTTCACTTTTTAACTGATTTTGCAATTTCTGACATGGACCCAACTTTACATACATGTGTGCAGGGAGTAGGGACATTAACTGATGAAGTTTCAGATTTTTAACATGCATACATTTAGAGTTATATCCACTTTTCCGCTGACACCCCCCTGAACACGCCACCGGGTCGAAAAACCTCTTAAAATGTGGGCAGAAAAATCACAAGAATTATGGTGTCATTTATAAAATTTTCACATGTCCGCTCTATGAGTTATTCATCTTTTTAAAGTTATGTTCTGGCTCCAAAGGGGTGTGGTTTCCCAGGTCACATGGTATAGAAACCAGTCTTTCCAGTTTCTGCCAAGCCAGCTTGCTCTCACAGGCAGTGCCCCTCCCAGCTCTTGCCAAGAGGAAGCTACATTTTACGACTGCGGTAATAAAAACCTTTGCCTGAGTGAAGAGGGCTTTGTTCACTCTCTTGCAGAGCACAGATAATTCAATTATCAGATAGATGGCATATCCTTAGTGTGGGCAGCAAAAGGAAGGTTGGCCTGGGAACACAGTGGTGACTCAAGTTTCCCTCCTGATGGGGGTAGTTGCCAGGCAGAATTCAGTTCCTTAAGCCGGGTTTCAGATAAAATGTCACTTTTTGTTCCCCAGTTTCTGCATTCAAATAAAACTAAACATTTTCACATATGCAGCTAGAAGGCTGATTCTAAGTTTAAAACTATGACATTTAAACAGTTACAACCTATGTGACACTCAAAAGTAGGTCACTCAGTCAATTTGAACATTTAGATTTGTAGTGTCTTTCAGTCCAATGCAACTTAAACTGCTGAAATCCACAGCGCAGCCAGTCTTGTTATAAGCATTTTTCTGGGCTCTTCATTTCCCAGATTTTGTAGGCACACACAACTCCATTCTACCAAATGTCTGCTGGTGTTCAGTGAATATTTTGCACATATTGCAGTGTTTGAAATAGGTACTTTGGCTTGCCTTCAGAGAAACACAGGGTGGTTTTAAACTGCCGGCTTTTGGATAGTGGTGAGTACTGGTACTGCACCCATTTTTGGGATTTAAGAAATGAATTCCCCACAATTCTAGGTTGCATTTGGCAATCAGCATTGCCATTCCCAATGGTTTCAGACTACTGTGTGGGTAGTCCAATGGTGGTTTTAGGCAGTTTCCTTCTGTGCCCATAACATCGGCAAAAATGGGTGGCAGCCTATTCTTCCTGCATTTCCCTGTGCATTTTCTGGGAAGCTCTGGCCATCATGATGTTTTCCATGTCAGTACTGCACAGTTTTGAGGTAGGGCTAGGATGCATGGGTAAATACATCCCACAAGATGCAAAGAGAGGCAGACTACATAACAGCATTAGGCAATCCCACTAACAGAGTCAGGCAAGGTCAGTCACTTTATTACAACTGTGCACACTTAACTCCACTTGAATCTCCACTACACTATAAAAGGTGTGGTTCTGCCAGAAGCAGTGAGCGACCTAGGGTTACTTGTAGGAACGTAGAAGGCTGGAAGAGCAGGAGAAGAGTGGGATGCCAAGATGCTGACCCAGTGGGTCAGAGGGGTTGCAGCATGGCGAGGGAGCTGTTTCTCAAGGGTGCCGGAATGAAGCGTGCTGCAGGCTGTTAGCCACATCCAGGCCAGTCCTTGTTCCCATTGGATGTGAGCTGGTCCCAGGGGTATCTGAGGGACAGGTGGAAAGACCCTGACCTCAGTCTACAGATCCAGAGGAACCACTCACCTGTGATGCGCTACCGGGTGAATTCCAGACAGCAAGAGAGAGAGAAATTCTGTAGCATGGGGGTGGCTGGAGCACTAAAAGGAATGAAAGATGTGAGCAGCATTTTAATCGGAAAGAAGTAAGAAAGTAAGAAAAGCCAGAGAAACATTGTTAATCGGAAAGCAGAATGTAAAGGTTGGGAGCGACCTCAAAGCAGGAAGGAGGGCGTGAGAGTCCCAGAAGCCAGAAAGAGGGTGTAAGAGACCCAAAAGTAGGAAATGGGTGCAAACAACCCGAAACTGCAAAGTGGGTACAAGCGACCCGGAAGAAAGTGAAAGAAGGTGCAAGTTTGCACAAGCCAAGTGGAAAGAGTGAAAGAAGGTGCAAGTGTGCACAAGCCAAGTGGAAAGAGTGAAAGAAGGTGCATGGATGCATAAGCAAAAGTAAAGAAAGATGGAAGAGAAATAAGAGCAGAGTGGAAAAGGCACCGGAGGAGAAAGGTGCCAGAAGAGAGATGCAAAGTGTAAAAAGAGGCACCAAAAGTCAGAGTGGTCGCGCAGGGGTGGAGCAAAAAGCACAAAATCTTCTAAAGTCTCTGATACTGCCCCATGAAAGAAATATGTGTTGAAAGGTACATCCTGACAAGGTGAACTTTTGTTTTAGACCAGAGGGGCCTGAGCTTGGGGAAGGGAAACCTCAGAGGCCCACAAAGACCTTTTGAACTCTACAGAAGAGGCCCAGACTTGGGCAAGGGAACACTGACAGCCCTAAAAGAAACTGTCTTTTTGGTATGCAGTCTTTATAACCAATGAAAAAATAACCACAGTGTTTTCGATATTTTCATAATTTTATTTAAATGTACCATCCAACACTTTCCCCAAATATTCTAGGGGTGTAGTTGGTATGTAAAATTACATCAGTCATAAAATATGTTGGGGAGGGATTTGGTGCATTAAATTAAAATAATGAAAAGAGCAACAACACTGCTGTTAGTCCTTCATTCGTTATAAACACATGGAACCATCTTTTTTGTGTTTTGAGGCCTAGACATGGGGAAGGGAACCCTGGAGATGCCTAAAAGGAACTGTGTCCTTTTTGTGGTGAATTGGAACGAGCGAAGCTTGGGGAAGGGAACCACAAGAGATCCAGAGACATTTGCAACTTAAGTGACTTAAAGGGATCGTGCACTCAAAAATATTATTATCCCGAATGTTTGGGCATGTGTTTTTCAGTATACAGTGATCGATCGTAAAAAACGTTCCTATGCATATTACCTTGGTTTTCCTCACTTTTACACATGCGAAAACAAGGAGTCAGGCGTGGCCATCTTGTGCTAATCCTATCCGTGGAGCGATCGCCCTATGTTCAAGCACCCCAGCGGCACTAAATCCTATCCCCGCCCCTGAAGCTGAAATCACTCCCTACAGCACTCTAACAGCAAGTGACACCTGATGTCTGCACTTACCCTTGCGCTTTCCACCTGCTGTCCGTGCTTTATTTTTATTGGGTTCCTTTATGATCTGCCGTGAAGGGCACACCCTACTGCAACAGTGGCAACCAATTCTTCATCACCTCAGACCCCTTCCTGGCTTCATAAGGCCTTCCCAAGAAGATACGCTTTTCACTTGACTGTCGTGATTTTGTGACTTCGCACTACTGAAATGTTGAGCACAAGGCTACAGACTTCTCAGGTCCGTGTTTGAAAATCAGGTGAAAGCATCCATAAAATTGGCTAACGCTCTGCACACACACGGCCGATTGAGACAAGGCATAGTCGGATCATGAATATAACTAATCGGGTATGGGCAAGGAATGTGACCTGTCTCGCTTCCCAATGTTACAATCAGAACCTAATGAATACAAACCTTGTGAAAGGAGAAAAGAGATGGGTTGCAGGGTTGAACAAGGTAAACTTTATTTCCGAAATTTAAAAATAATCAACAAAGGTAGACGCTGTTCATGAACATTGAGACTCCAGATCTAATGCCATTGCCCATGGAAAGGCCACAGCATTGTGAATGACATCACATATAGGTTCATAACCCGCACTAGTTATGGGTGAGACAGTATTCAAGATCGCGCAGCATTGGTGGATGCCAGCCAACAATTTGTTTATGGTTCTTGTGTTTTTCGAATGCCATGTGCACCTGCTGTGCTCAGTGCTCTATGGAGTGAAGGTCAGTTCGTGGGACGATTCTTGTGGTGAAAGAAGAAATTCATCAGTTCGCACTGCGGCATCTTTGCCGGTATGTTTTAATATTGTGGCATTCATTTTCAAAAACGAAAGCTACCAAACATAAGCGCTGAAAACAAGCTTCAATGGTTATGTGACCTTGGACTGAAGGGAGCAAACGCCAGGCAAAAGAACAGAAGTTGTGGAATACACACAAAAATGATAACATTTACTAGTATGAAAAAGGACATTGGAACATTTAGTTTCAATTTATGCAAACCGTTGTTCAGAGCAGACACTGCGTGTTACGCCAAGAGAATGGAACAACCAAACATAATGTAAGTTGAACTATACATAAGATTTTTGCGTTAAAAAAGGGAAAATTGTTCTTTTTGCATATTGGAGAATTTAGTGACATGCTAAAATGGCATTTTGATGTAAAGAGTTGACAGAATACGTTGTGCATTATTTAAAATACCGAGTACATAACTTGCGGTTTATTCATAAGTAAACTAATAATTGTTATTGGTGTTTTGGTTAAGTCGGGGTGAGTAAAGGTTGGGATTCTTGGCCTGTATTGATTATTGATATTGTGATGGGTTGTTCGTCGGAGCATATTGTGACGATTACTGCTAGACGAGACAAAAGCACTACCTGTATGCAGGCTAGTGATATCTAAACCATTTCGTCCCATCGAATATTGGGATGTGCAATGAAGTTTGCATTATTGATAGGGCTGGGGTCAGAACATTTTCCAAGGGTAATTGGTTCGCTTTTCTATAGATAACATTCCCAGTTCCGTTACAATGTCATTTGTCTCTTGTCCCATTTCTGAGTCACTTTATCCATACCTTTGGGAGTTATACCGATCGCGCTAACCTTTCATGCACATTGTAGTCTAAAAGAGTCCCCCACGTTGTCTGTGTGTGTTTATTGTGTGTGGATTGTGTTTGTTATTTTGTTTCATCCATTGCAGAATGACAACATAAATTAGTATAAAGAACAGATACTAAAATATATTTTTATTCTGTTACCTACACAGCTACATTGTACCGTTCTCCGAATGCCATAGTTTCCAGATACTGACAGATGGTTTCTTCAGCTGGCAGTGGCAGATACGCCTAAACGGATGGTTTTCCATTACGCTGCTGTGGGACTGATATGCCCTTTGGCTGTACCAGCGACATGGCGCAACCTGTCATTGTTTACAGTGTAGCAAGAATCTGATTAATCGAATCCACATCTTCTCCTGAAAGATACACCACGTACATCATTTTAAACTTTTTTCACTCGAGCCTAACGTCACAACGACTGTTGGAGGTTCAACACAATCAGTCGATCTCAATTTGGTTTTTGGAGCGTTCTATGATAAATAAAAGCGAAATTGCAGATTAATGATGTTTTGTATAAAGTTATTCGCAGCAAATTCCATCTGGGACGCCCTGCCCACTAATTTCATGAAAATGGGAGGAGCATATCTTTTGGAATAGTGATATCAGCTCCCAGGGCAGGGGATACGATTTAGTGCCGCGGGGCGCTTCAATTTAGGGCAATCGATCCATGGATAAGATTAGCACAAGATGGTCGCGCCTGACTCATTGTTTTCACATTGTGTAAAAGTGAGGAAAACCAAGGTAAGATTCATAGGAATGTTTTTTACGATTGATCACCGTATGATGAAAAACACATACCTGAACGATCAGGAAAATAATATTTTTGAGCACACTATCCCTTTAATGCAAGAGCCCTATGTGGAAGGTTCCGAGGGCAACCCTTTTAAGCTGAACTATTTTTGAAACTGGCAGAACTGCACCAGATGGTAAGACTACCTGAAACCAGTCTTGGTTTACATTGGCCCTCATTACGACCCTGGCGGAAATCGCGGTGCAAAATGCACCGCGGAGCACGGCGGAAAGCTGCTGATAGCGCCATGGGGGTTGGCGGATTTTCCGCCCCATGCCGACCTTGGCGGGGCGGTAAATCCCCATTCCCCATTTTACCCTTCCCCATTCCCATTTTTGCCCCATAGGGTATAATGGGAGTGGGGAAGGCGTTAATTACGCCACCGTAAAATACGGTGGCGTAATTAACATCAAGGTCCCGTAGCGCCATGGATTTCTCCGCCCGGAAAAACCAGGCGGAAAACGCTCCATGGCGCTACGGGAACTCGTAGTAGGGCGGACGGGTCCGCCGCGAATAACGCTGGCATAAACCCACTCCGCCAGGGTCGTAATGAGGCCCATTGTCTTTTGAGCCACCAATTTCTCCTTTAAAAAGACCCCGATCACATTTTATCTAAGAGTCAGAGCAAGCACAGGTTATGACCCAGGTGGATTTTTGTTTTGGAATTACAGACATCAATGGCCCTTAGAAACATCAATTGAGGGAACAAACTCCTTAGAATTGGGGCCAGTTTGGTATTATACCCTTTTAAGCTGAACTATTTTTGAAACTGGCAGAACTGCACCAGATGGTAAGACTACCTGAAACCAGTCTTGGTTTACATTGTCTTTTGAGCCACCAATTTCTCCTTTAAAAAGACCCCGATCACATTTTATCTAAGAGTCAGAGCAAGCACAGGTTATGACCCAGGTGTATTTTTGTTTTGGAATTACAGACATCAATGGCCCTTAGAAACATCAATTGAGGGAACAAACTCCTTAGAATTGGGGCCAGTTTGGTATTATACCAACCCCACAATGTTCTTCAATAAAAGGTTTCAAACGGTTACTTTGGAGTCTTTGTCTCTATTGAAACTATGCCTGTCTAAAAATATGTATATTTCTCTTCTACGAATGATGAAGTGAGCTGAAACGTTATTGCATACCGTCCTGAGTGGACTGTATTCCTTCTTCACTCCAATGTTCTTCTAAGAAGATTTATGATTTTGAAAAAAAATAAAAGCATCTGTGTTTATAGAAGAAATACATACATTTACGTTACTGGGAAAATTGTGGAATTATTTGAGAAACCATAGCACTAAAAGGGAGAAGAATCTTCTTAATTCATTCTTAAGTTGATGGAAGATGACCTGGTGTCAAAGCAGTGGTGCTTTGAGCAGAAAGCTTTAGTGTCTACATAAACCTTTGGCTTACAAACCCTTAATCAAACTAAAGCAGATGTCTTGTGAGATCAGAAATCGCCTAATGCCTGGTATGAAAGAAGAAAAAAGGATTCAAGCAAGATGTTATCCCAAGTTGAACACCCACAAAAGTTATTTGTTAGTTAAATAATAAATGGGTTTCTATACCATCTGCTTCACGACATCTGATCTTTAAAATACATATCTCCAAATTACCACTTACAACAATGTGTAGAAATGCACAGAACGGGCTGTAGGTTAAGGACAAATGTAATAATGATTTCAACAGCTAAAAGTGAGAGTGATCCTATCCCCCTTTTGTTCATTTAGATGCTATATGTCATTGCAAATTGAATATTGGGAAGGGGCAGTTCCCTCTCGAGATTTAATACATAATTGAATACATTTGTGTTGCTTCGGGAATCAAAGGTATCCTGAAGTCAATAGCTTCTGATGCATAGGGAGTTATACATTTGCTAAAGGAAAGAAAATATTATATGTGCAATAGCAACCATCATCTGTCTTTCACTCCAAAACAATTTAGAATATTTGTTAGATACAGATACAACATTTTCCAGGCTTAGTTAGGACAAGTAGCTTCTCTCATCTACACACTGGCAATACCCTTATGCTGATTTACAAGCCCAAAATCCAAAATAGTCCAGTTGAGATTCACCATAAAAGGATAATACACAGTAGAATAGTGAGTTATTCTTTCAATAAAAAGTATTCATGTGATTATAGTTCATATCAGAGGTTCTATATTTATATGACTACTATGATATATTAGGTAAATTATTCTTTATACAAGCTTCAAAGAATGACATTTCCAAGCTTCGATACGTGTGTGCTTGTCTTTAATGTGATGTTAAATACAAGGATTCTTGGTTTACAATAAGCATTCATTAATTATAATGTGTGGATAGGTGTCTATTTGAACGAGCAAAAATATGTCTTTTTTTGGCATACTCGGTAGTAATAAAAGCACATGGAATTGCCAATTTCTCTGATTATGTTATGTAAATCCAATATACAATTATCTAAGAATGGCATGTGCATAGCCATCCTCATGCTGAGGCTAGCTTCACCTTTCAGCCCTCCTCTTCCAGAATTCGGTGAAGGGAGAAAACACACATTATCTATGGCACTGAGAAGCAGGAGGGCCCACAGACTCCATTAGGATGATAAATATCACGGATATTATATCTGAACACCTCAAATCTAAGGCTGTTCAAATCAGTGTATATGGTTTATGGTTACAAACACGTTAATGCTAGGGTGAGAGTTGTGAAAAAATATGTGTGCATTGTGTATTTAGTAATTATAATATACAACCATTTTATCATAGACATGCTTGTCACATGAAAAGATCTGTTGCCATTCTTAGGTGCGCAAAATGCTCATTGAAGTCATGCAAAGCAGCCTGCAACCCTTATTGGTACAACTTTCCATAGAGGTATTTCAAAAGAGTACAAATTGTTGTGCACCTAAGTGTTCATCATGGAATGATAACCTTCTGTTAGAAAATAATGAAAATAGTTATTTCGGTTCTATGTGATTTTACCAAGAAATCTTTCAGTGAACCATTTTTAACAAAAAAATGTAATCAGAACGATCACCAATTACTTTTTTTTATTTGGGGGTCCCACTCCCAAGCCTCCCATTCCCGTACGTTTATGAGCCCACCCTAACCCTCTCTCACCCATTTTAACCCCAACCCACACATACATATATTTTTAAAAACATGTTTTTTGATTAATTTATTTCATTAAAAAATGCTTCTCTGAAAATGCTTTCGGTAAAATCACTGGATACTGTTATTATAGGTTTGGATAATGTAATTTGCTCAGTAAGAGAGGCTTGATGACCTCAATAAATACTGGAGCGATCATTTGAAATCAAGATTAAAACATTTTAAAATGATCAAGTTTCCACTTAAATATTCTGCTTTTGTTTGCTTTAATACCTTATTTTGCACAAAAAAGCCCTCCTCTTCAAGAGATTTGTGTTTTCCTCTGGTTATGCTGCTGTCAGCAATGACTGGGGTGGCTCTAGCAAATCGGCACCTCACAAGGCAACTCTCACCCATATAGAAAGAGACACAGACATAGAGTGAGACAGAGAAGAAGATATGGAGAGAAAGCAAGCAGAGAGATAGAGAGAGAGAAAGAGAGAGAGAGAGAGAGAGAGGAGAGAGAGAGAGAGAGAGAGGGGTCGAATGAATGAGGGAGCGCAATAGGGAGCAGTATAAACAGAGAGACGGCTAAATTGGTGTATTATATGTTGGGTACAGAAGCTAATTGTTTGTATTGTACCTATGTTGATAGAAGGCAAATTTAAGATGCCATGGGGACGAGGAGCATGGGTGACCTCAATGCTTAATTTGTAAGAAAATAAGTGCAAGTACCCACACATTTACTTGCACGTCACTGACACATCAACGGCGGGCTGCTCCAAGCCCACTGATACCACACATGTCTGCCCCACTCAGTAACGATAGCTGCAAATACCGCCATTTCATTGAATTTAGGGTGATGGATGCATGGCGTGCTTTACAGATATCAATCAAAATAACATTGTGTCTTGAAATAATATGAATATATAAGTGTTTCTTTAAAACACATTATTGTTAATATTTTGCTCGATCCTATCAGTGGCCTTTTAACAATCTAGCAAGAGTAATTAAGAGCCAACATGATTTCCTTCTGTGGTACATTATTGGCCACATGCAGGCAGAATGATTATTAACTGATAAACATCCCTATTAGTGCTGCAGCAAGATCATCTTTGTTGATTTGGCACTCATGCTAGACACTCCTCTATGATATTGGCTTTTTCACTGACCGTGACCTCTGTTGAGGCTTCTGTCTGGTCACTGTCCTGTTGTCAACCCACCTTGCTTGTTATTACAGTAGAGTATTTGCAGCAATGTCAAGCAGGTTGACTGGAGCAGTGTGCAGTCATGGCCAGCCTTAGTGCCCAACTTTTAGGACAGTTTTTCTGAAGTGCAACTAAGGGCTTAGTAAAACAATTAAAATTAGACCGTACAAAACTCCACTCTTAGTATAAGGCTGTACCACCTGAGTTTATGGTAGCGTAGACAGAGCAGCCAGGCTTATCTTAGGAGGGAGAGAGGGCTGTAGGAAAGTACATTGAACTTGTAGTCCACCAAGGGTACAATAGAAATACTGATAACCAGGATTATTATAAAAAAAGAAACGTTTAATATAAATATGCATACAGGGCCAAGTTAGGTCTTGGGGAAGTCACACCAATAATTACTTTTAGATTGCTTACAGTAATTCAAGGGTAGTTGACCCTAACTATTGTACCATGATGCTCAACAAGAAATCACATAATAAGTCAACTGGGTGATATACTTTTGTGAATAGTGACATACTTGTTCTAAGAACAGTATAAACCTATATCTTTTGGGCTACTCAGTTATACACAAGGTAAGTAAACCCTTTTGTTTAATATTCCAATACAGCTACTTTTCTGTTCAGTGACACACTGGCTAAGACAAACATGGACTTTGTTACTTATTTTAGATTTGCACACAGCTAACTCACGGTAAGTGAAACTTCTATACATTTATAAGGAGCTACCAGCAACCTAAAAGGTAAGTATAACCTAAGCAATCTTATTTTGTACAGGCTAACAGCAAGTCACGGGAAGCAAGACCCAATTGGGGACACTCATACAAGTATCCTAACTGGAATAATACATTGAACCCATCAGCATTACTTTTGGGAAGCGGGGAACCCAATTCACAGGTGAGTAACTTAACCTTCAGTCTACTTTCAGTTAGAATGGCAAGACAGTTTCTAAGGAAAGCAAGACTTGGAATTAATTATGTAAGAAGGAACACAGCTTATTCTAGGTAAGTAAATCGTATATATACTTTTTGGCATAGCAGAAAATAGCTAATGTAAGTAATACGTTTGTGTAACAATTTACTCAGAGAGTTTAAAGTTACCAACTAACTCTGTTACAAGTAAGCACACTTTTCAATACTTGTTTTACTTTAAAAGGCAGATCCCTTAAATTATCCAGCCCTTCTCAATTCTAGTACACAAGTTCTCTCAGAGGGAGAAAAGGGGCCCTAATGGTCCAGGAGCCAGCAGTAGGTAGGATGAGATAAGGCACAGTTGCAGGTAAAGTCAGAGTTCCAGAGGAAGACTGGGGAAAAAAGTAATTAGTTCACTTCAAAAGTTAGTTGAGGGTCCAAGGGATTCACAGAAGACACCCTAGGAGGATTCCAGCAGAGGGCCTGTCTGAACTGGATGGGTGGCCTCCCCAGCATAGCAGCACCCCAAGGATACTCAAGAAGCACTCAGGCTTAAGGTACGTAAATGCCCAAGCCAGCACAGTACTGTATCAGTGAAGAAGAGTTCCAGCAAGAAGACTTCAGGAGCAGCAGCCAAAAACCCAGTTGTTAAATTCCTTTACTAAGAAGATTGAAGACAAGGCTCTGGAAGGACTTTTGCAGAAGAAACTATGGGAAAGTCTCTAAATAATATTCTTCACATGCACTATTCAGCACAAAAGAAGAGGATGCCAAACGAGGGACTTCAGGATCTACAGCAAAAACCCAGGCACCTCATTCCCTGTCAGGAGGACAGAAGACAACCCTGGATGGGCTTTTTCAGGAGAGATTGACACAGAAGGCTTCAGGCAAGGGTTTCTTTGTGGCTGGTTGGATTCTCATTGTTTGTAAGGCCCTGCACCCACGTGAGGGGACATTTTGGACTTGATTTGTGCCTCTGGAGATCCAGCAGGATGCTCTAAGTACTTTCAGCGAGATTCGGAAATTCAGAAGATCATGCAATGCCAGATGGCTTGAGATCCGAGGGTATTGGGTTATTGCAGAGCTACAATGTCCCAGCATGACATGGGATGGCTCAAAATGCAGGTCGTCTTGAGTCTAGTGGGTCTCACTAGGCTCTGGGTTTGGGATCACTATTTTCTGAGTCCCCAGGTTCAATGGAAGGACTACAGCAGGCTCTAGTTACACAGCAGGCTCTCCGGCGCTGGAAATTGTCTCAGCTGCGGTTTCTTCATCTTCCTCTTTGGTTTTGGTTCCAGTGGTCGACAACCTCTTGAGAGTGCAGGATTGGACTTTTATGCAGTAACCCAGCCAATCAAACAGCCATGCAACATTCAAACCTGGGGGGGTTGGCAGTCCCTTCAGGACAGCCAGCCACCAAGTTTGAAATGGATTTTCACAGGCAGGCTGGAAGACAAATGGCTGCAGAGTTTTGGACTCCTCCCTCGCTTCCTGCCTTCACAGACATTCTGGAGCCTGGGTGGAGAGTCCACGGTGATACCGCCGAAGATAAAGTAAACATAAAGGAATTTCCCACCCTGGATGTCAGGGGAAGGAACAAGAAAGGAAAAGGAACACTACAATGGCAAAAAAGACAGGGGGCCTCATTACACGGAAGGCGGTAAGGGTTAACGGTCACCGGTAATGCTACCGGTGACCGTTAACCCTTACTGCCTTATTACGAGGTCCCTTTGCGGGTTGGTACTTTAACGCCTGCTTTTAGCAGGCGTTAAAAAATGAACCCGCAAAGGGACCTTGGTGCTAATTACGGTACCACAATTTGCGGTACCGTAATTAGCACCTTCCCCATCAATTTGCGGTACCGTAATTAGCACCTTCCCCATTCCCATTATGCCCTATGGGGGCAAAAATGGGAATGGGGAAGGGCCTTGGTGAATGGGGAATTACCGCCCCCGCTCACCTTGGAGTAGGGCGGTAATTCCGCCATCCACCAAGGTGGACACGGTAAAATACCGGCAGCAACCATGGCGCTAATAGCACCATGGTTACCGCCTACCGTGTAATCAGGCCCAGGGACTATGTTTCTAAAATTAGCTACCATGGGTAACTTTACCAGGGCTGTGCAAGTAGCCTGTGGTAAAGGTGCCCCAAATTAATTAAAACGTTTACTGCCACCAGCCATTAAAGGTATGTTTGTCCTTGTAACATATATGTTACATTTAAAATGAGAAAGGGTATACTCATTATCTCCCCAGAACTTCACATAAGGTGGGGGGTGCTGGTTACACCTAATACCATGTAAATGGTATCCAAAGATCCTTTCTGCCCTTAGGAACTGTAGTTCTCACAAGGTTAGCCATAGAAAGTTAAAAGGGGAGCTCCTAGGGCCACCCCACAACAATAGGCACTTATTGCCCAAAAGTTGCCAAAGAGGATACATTTTAAAAGGCACTATGGAGAGTCTCAAAAATGACACCCATAACAACAGTAAATTATTCTGTGAGTGTGGAAAAAGGTTCACACTCACAGAACCATAAGGGAAAATAACCCACTAGTAAAAGCAAAATGATCTGTCAACATTGTCACTTTCTAACTCATTGTTATTCAGAACAATGGATACATAACCATGCCCTGACAATCTCGGTTATAACAACCTGGGTGAATAACAATGAGCAAGCCCAGGACAAAGAGACCGAAGTCACTGCACAATCTTGCTTCTATATGACTATGACAATTTCCAAAACACCACAATATAATCAAGCTAGGATTAGAAATAAGTACTGGGACTCAGAAATAAGTGCTGGAGCTGAGCCTTGGCTAGCCCCCCCCACTCCCCCACACACATTAAGCACTGGGTGACCTTGCGAATAGGAGTGAGAAGGAGGTAGCATTTAAGGGAATAACATTATTAATGTGGGTTGCTAGTTTAGTACATATGCTGCAATTAGGCTGCTTCAAAGAACTGTGAAGTGAGATAGTGACATGAGAGTTGAAGGAAAGAAGCAGGAGAATGAAGGTCGGAAAATCATGTCATAGTGGTTTCTAGCAACGTGCACTGTCTGGGGATAATTAGAACTCTGCCAGTATCCCACCGTTAATTCCGGTGGGATACTGCCAAACTGCCCCTACCCTTACCGGCACCCGATATCTGGGATACTCTAGGTGCTGGAAACGGTGGCAAATACACATTCCATGGAGTCCCATTGGACTCCACAGAGGGGATTGCCCGAATTATCAGCAACAGTAATACCGGTACCGGTAATCCCAGCATTTATTTGCTGTTATGGGCTTGATTTACCTCCAGCTCTTTGCTGGAGTAATTCAATGCTCCCACCGGCAAACTTGTGTTTTGATGGTCTCGAAAGATTGCCTGTGCCAGAATTACCAGCAATTTTACCAGCAATTTTTCTGGACCGGCAAAACTATAATGAGGCCCTATCAATGAAATTGTGTCTAGAATGGCTTGTCCAAAGGAGAGTCTCAGGTACAAGGTAGGGGAAAGGCATCAATATGTTACTTGGCCTGGTTAAGCAAACATCCTTGCATCGCGCCGCCACTCCCCAGAATTTAATTGCATGTGTATGTTGATGAATAATTTTTCTGCAGGCGTAGTCCCTTTTGTGCATGTCATGGTAACTGGTTTGCATCCACCACCATCTCAAAGATTCTTAGCGGTACCTGTCAATTAAACATTTTCACAGAGTGTGCAGTTATTTCAGTTCTGCTGTTGATTTGAGACAAGGGGTGATGTCCAAGGTGTAGTTACAAAATATATATTTGTGGCCACACAACACAACAATGTTATGCTTGGCTAAGAACAATAAATGTCCTTTATGAACACATTATGTCATTGGGTTTTATACCATGCTCTGCCGCCATTTGGAAAGTTTCCTCCCACTATACGTACTGCAAATAAAATGTGCATGATACTGTGTACTGAGTACCGCAGGCCATGAGCAAACCCAATAGTTGTGCGTTTTAATAAATAAAAACGACTCCAAGTAAAATGGGTGCAGACGTCTGCCTTTTAGTATACTGCATAGGAACATTGCCATTTAACTTTTGAGAAAAACTGAAAACAGTTCTAATAATGTTTTTTAAAGTTTTTTTTTTTCAATATTCATTAACCACACAATGCAATTAATCTCATTGTAAAGGTATTTCAAATAAAGAGGGTGATGTGAAAAAACTGCTAATCCTATGAAAGTACATATTGGTAAAAAGTAAAGTAAGTCTGCAAACTAAACACTCATTAAACTCAGAACAGTCGGAAACAGCCTTGACAACGTGTATTGCATTTGATTGGAAATAATTTACTGGGTTATTATTCTCATTAGGGATATTTCTGTGTCATACAGAAAGGAAGAATCCTTCCTAGACATCTCATGCACGTTTTAAAATGACAAAAGCAAAGTAAATGCGTTAGAACCAGTTCCGTGTTCAGACCTGAGCACATTCGAGGCGGTACAGTTGAGCTTCTTGTGCGGATGGATGCTTCTCAAAAGCACATCAGCAAATTAAATAACACAATAACAGTAGACTGGCTGAAATTAATCAGAAATAAATAATTAGATTCATTATTAAAACTATATTATGACCTTTGGAATAATTTGCATTGCATAAGCATTAATTCAATTCTCACTTTCCTAACCATAGAGTTATTTGAACATTTGAATAAAGTTAAGAACAGTTAACATGTGAACAGCAAAAACAAGCTGGCGATGATTTCCTTCTCCTTATGCAGGGAGATACATTTAAGGATTTGTATGAAACATTTTTCTTCACATAGCAAACTAAGTTACGGGTTTGTGTGATAGAAACATTGGGCAACACTGCCCAATAGACTGACAGTGGCCACAGCAATGCAGAATTTAGATCAGGGATTCCCAACCTTTTGTGTGCAATGAGCTTATCAAATGAAATGGTGAGCAACAGCCATTCTTCAACGAAACATATCGACGCTCGGTTGTTGGAAAAATGATTGAAACACAATACATAATTTAAGATTAGAGATTTGTTGGTTAGAATCAAAACCAATATGCTACCAACGCAGGACGTTGTAGGCGCTAGACAAAATGGTCCAAACAATGGCCGTAAGTGCCGATTCGGTTCTGTAAGTAGCGAGTCACTAAAACATTGAACATATCCAGTTTGCGACGAGTCTATTTTGAAAATGTTATGTTGTTTCAGCATATTTTGTCATGGGAAAAATTATGGTGTCATCTATTAATTGCCCCAAATGATCACATAGCAATTTCAGCAATGCACTTTATTGATAATATTTCTTCTGTGAACATGTAATGATGGATTGTTTTTGTGTTTGATGCTTAGAATAATTGTATGGCTTTTCAAAAGCCCTTAAATAAACATGTGTCTTTTAATATAGGCTAAAGAACTGTGTAGTTGATTTGTGATCTAATCCTTAGAATTATTTTAATGCTGTTTGTATGTTCTTAATTCCATATCGTTTTTAACCAAATTAATAAATCATGTAGTTGACTTGTGTATAATTGTTTAGTGTTGTTTATACTGTTAGAGGTTTTTTTTCTTTGTGAAACGTATCATTTGGATGAACTAAAACACACTATAAATACATTAAATAAATCACTTAATATTACTAATATAACATAATAATTCCCCTGGTGGCAACACACTCAATTCTTGCATCTACAAATATAATCCAACTGGAAACACAGCAGGTGCACTGGCTAACATTGCCTTGCACAGAGCAGAACTCATAATCCTAGCTGCACTGATATTGAAATCTCATTCTTTCAGCATCTCCTTCTTGGCCCCCAAGCCACGAACTGCAGCAAATGGCACGCAACATTGTAGGGTGGCATGAGCAACAATTTGCTCCCGAACTACCAATTAGGGGATCACTGGTTTAGATGCTGTTCTACATCAGGGACACATTCCCTAGTTGGGCCTAACGTGTCCATTTGTCTTCTAGATGTTAACATGTATTTCAGACTATTATACATTTCATGTAGTGGCAGCATTGCGGCAAAACCGGGGCCAGGGAGGGAGACATACTGTGTGGGGAAGCGGTAGCGGGTGCTACATGTGTGAGATTACTAGGCCCTAGAATCAGAAATACAGAGAGTACTTTCGTTTTTCTAAGAAGAATGTAATTCCAAATGATATATTTCATAAGAGCACATCCTTGAATACTGTCTAGGAAAATGAGAGGTTTCCCTAGGGTACAGATAAGGATGGGACCCTGGGTAAATCCTCTAACCACTCAGCTTGCACCTATTCAGAATACTCAGCAATCCTATGAGTGTGAAAGAACATGATAAGATGATCTGCCAATGGGAGGTTGGCTTCAAGCATCCTCAAGGCTGGAGTAACATAGTAGAAGGTGCCATGGCTATTGGATGGTGAAACACGACTTTGCAATAGACTTTTCCTCAATAACCTCGAAGTTGGAAGTAACATATACGTATTCTCCAAGAGATCAGGGATGTTGTCAGAAGTTACAACACATGATAAACAAGTCTTTATAAATTAAAGCAATTTTGGCAGTCCCGATTTAAGAAGGAGGAGAAGGATTCTGTGCCCACATATTTATGGTAACCAAAACTTCTGTGGAATTTTGACTGATGCTCAGTTTGAAGAAGCTCAAAAATGGATCCCACTCGTAAACGTCGCACTAGAGACAATGAAGAAAATTCTGCCACTGCTGCATGCAGAGGAAGTCATTAATTAATATAACACGCTTACTACCGGAGACCAGTCTCAACGCGCAGGACCAGGATTTGAACCTGTGTTGCTCTGTGTGGTCTTGCTTCCAAAACAAACACGTCGCCCCTGACCTAACCTCCCGGTCATGTCAGATCTGGATCTGCAAAGTTCATCTAATCTTGTGCCTATCCTATTTTGAAATGTTGCCAGAAGGTTCTCAGGTTTTGCACACCGAGGGGGCAGTTTCAGTATGCCTTACTACCATTTGAACTGGAATTGCCACCCATAACATTGACAAAGCTAGTATCTATGGTAGTGGAAATGTATACATCAATAAGTGGATGTCTGGCTGGCCAGTGTAATACAAACGTAGCAAATACCAACCCATACACAATCTGCACACTGATGAAAATAATGTAATTTCTCTTCAACAGGAAAACATGTCAGCTAAACCCTGTATTGAAGCTGGATTCCATTAGAGCATCACTTCTAGCAGTTGTGAGATTGTTCTCACTCCCAAACTCGAAAGATGTGCACAGAAACTGAACGACAGACTGCAGCCACTGGGTTTCAATAGAATGGCTCTAACTCTAGGGACACATTTGTTGGAAAAGATGTTGTTTTTACAACTTTCCCTCTATAGGTTTCTATTGAACCCCATTATATTTGCACTGTTTCTGATCTTGTCCTGACGTTTTTAAGGGAAGTAAAGCCTTCAGCTTCCTCAGCATTTTTGCTCATGTGTTATCGAGAAACGGACTAACTGCATTTTTATACCTTGCAGTGTAGTGAAATTGGGATACTTTTGTATTACAGTAGCTTTCTACATATGGGATTTTCCTTTACTGTTATATGTGCCCAGAGACAGGCTGGTGGCAGCAGTTACATTTTTACCATTTTTTTATTATTTTTGGTCTGCTACTCAACGTGGCTAGTGCAGTAAAATAGCCATGCCACTAGATTTGTGCTTGAACTTTGGCCACATTGCAGTTTGGCCTTCTTCCTGCCTTCTGAGGTCAGGAAAGTCCTTATAAGGTCATGCACTTGCCCAATCCCCAGGAAAGCAGCTGCTTTTGCGACCTAATGAGACTTTGTGTGTGGCCCAAGAATCAGACTTTGAGTGTCTAGTCCTAGTCCACATCACTGGTGGCAGAATGTATGCTACTGGGGCGGATGTGAAACCAGTAGTTGTCCGTGATTGTGCAACTACTGGCTGTTTGAATGATGCAGATCCTTAACATTGGTGGGCTTGGACTTGCTTTCAGCTTGGCCTTTGGAAAAAAGAGGACCCCTGTAGCCATTCTTGAGATCTACATTGGACCCAAGAATCCTTTGAGGAAGGGCAGCCCATTGAGGATACATGGACGAGTTCTTCAGTGGACCAGCATTCTCTGGAGCATTTGGCCCAGTGAAGCCTTGCTCATCTACCTGATCTCCGAAAACATTGTGCTTTAGCCCTTGGACTAGTAGGACCAATTGGTCTGAACACATTCTCAAGGATCCAGCCGCTCAGGACCTTCGTAAGTGTCCTTGAACTGCCTGGTTGACTGACCAGCTTGTTTGTGGGCTCCCTCGCCAGAATGGTGGCCAAAATGACTTCAAGAAAAAATGAATACCTGTGGGTCCGGGCCTCACCTTTTTGTAGGTTAACATAACACATTCAAGCCTGGGACTTTAGTGCACAGAAGTGTTTGCCATTATTCACCCCCTCCTACCTATTCATCTCCCCTGCATCAAGGGAACTTGTCTTGAAGCTGCCTCTTTGACTGGGACTAGAAGGACATCTGCCTTCGCCTGCCAACAGTGACCGTCACTGAAACTCACCTTCATCCAGCCCATGAAGTGGCCTGAAGAAATCTGCATCATTGTAATCTGCATTTCTTCATCGACTGAGTTTGCATTTTTCAGTTACACCCGACCAGAAGAATCTTCGAACCTGCAACCCGTAGGCACCTCTCACTGGAACACATGATGGAAGAATGCACCCCCAGCAACCCCCAGCCAACCCATTATGATCCCTGGAAAAGAGTCAGACAGGAGCGTAAGTAAGCATAACTGTGCTCGTCCCCCCGTCTTCCATAGGATAGTATTGGGAACAAAGCCCTTAGTCGCCTATCTCCCTCTTACTTATCGTTGGTCATTGAACCTGGCTCAAGTATCCTGCCCCTCGGTTAGCCTTGTGTCTGGAAGAGTGAGGAGAGCTAATCTTCCTTCTGGTAAATTATTCCTAAACTTTTCAATAGTTTCAAACTATTCTTTAAAAAAAAATACCACAAGTCAATTGCATTCCAGTAGAGAATACATGCAGGAGAGATACCTTGTGTTGGGACCTGTGATGTTTTGGCACAAGACCCTATGCATTTTAGGATTGGATTACTAAAGTATAGGAAAATTAACTTGTGACTGGTTCTCATCATTTGAACTGCATCAGCATGGTGTCCAGTTAAAGTTCCGAATTTAGAAGGATCGAATGCCAAAGGTGAGAGTCAATTTGACCTAAAACAAAAGGGTCACATTTTTTTTTTAAATATCTTTATTTTTGGGTTCCCGTTTTGGAAAAAAAAGTGGTTTTTACCACTAAAAAGCGGGTTTGGGTGGGGACCCCCCCAAAAAAAATGTAACCCTTTTGTTTTCGGTCCTTTTGATTCAACCCTTTGGTCATACGATCCTTTGCATTCAAAACTTTGACCTAGAACCCTTCAGCATTATTTACCTGTTGTACATGATTAGTTACTTTATGATTTATTGTGAATTAACATATTGGTGATGCATATATTTGTATTATATAGTTTTGTTTGATATCACTACCTGCTAATTTGATTTTTCAGTGCGTTCTGAAGTCCTAAATAAATAACTGTATTTTTATAACTGACTGTCTAAACTGAATTATTGTGTGTTATTCTGTGTGCACGCATTGAGACCTCTGGGCCTAGTCATACTCTCCTGAGCCTAAGCCTTGACTGCTCTATATTGGTACCTTGATTGGGTTTTGGCTGAACTCCCACAGCTCCCTGGTCACCATAACTAGGGTGTTCTCCTAGGGAACTCCTTCTTAACAACATTGCAGCAACATGTTTTGATCTGTTAAATTTCAATTAACGCATGTAGTGTGTCTTCTTAGAAATTGGAAATCAAACAAATTATATTGCAGTGATTATTCCCATTTTGAAAATTGAAATAAAGATTAAATGGTGTTCTAAAACACTTGAAAATTGGGTTATGGATGGATCTACCATGTCCTGGGAAGCTAAAAGTTGAATCCAGTCAGAAGGCTGGAGTGCACTGGATTGCTAACCTGAGAGACTAGTCAGCCTGAGGACAATGGTTACAATGTATTCCAATTGTCCAGAACTGGCTGCATTAGCATAGGTACGCAGGACACTCTCAACACTGACCAAAGACAAATCCGTACTTTAAACTAAGCCATCTGACAACCCTGACACAGCAAATTTATAGTCTAGAATATGTTTTGTTGTAATTAAAAACAACCAATACCAAAGGGTCATTGGAAGTATTAGGGGACAGGTTTGGCAGAGTATTTCTATCCCCATTGCAAAGGTGTCTTTCTACAGATATGTGTTTTTGTCATTGTCTCTCAGATGGATCTGTTTGCTGATGAATCTTGGAGACTCTCTACTGTCCTCAATCACAGGGGAGTCTCAACCAGATTTTCTTAGCTACTATGTTACTAGGGTAATCCAGATGTGGACCCCTTGCTCACTGTTCTTAGAGAGCCCCAGTTCCACCTCACTGATGAGGCCCATTCAAGCCGAAACACGTGTCTGGGGTTTCTGTTGGTACTCTTGTTCAGAAGAGAATTGCCTAGCATTTCGGTGCTGGACTGCACTTGTCCAGGACAAAGACTGATATGTTGTGGATATTTCTCTTCTGTGAAAGGGATTGTGAGCTAGAAAATCTGGTTGAGACTCCCCCGCGACTAAGGCTGGTAGAGAGACTTCCAGATCTCCCCCTGTTTTGCATATTAAAAAGTATCATTTGGTCTCACACTAGGTTACTACGGTAATCCAGAGGTGGAACCCTTGCTCACTGTTCTTAGAGAGGCACAGCTCCACCTCACCGACAAGGCCCAACCAGGCCAAAACACCTTTCTCTGGATGCTGTTGGTACTCTTGTTCAGAAGAGAATTTCCTGGCATTTCGGTGCTGGACTGCCCTTGGGCAGGAAAAAGACTGATATGTGGTGGATATTTCTCTTCTGTGAAAGGATGGTGAGCTAAAAACTCTGATTGAGGCTCTAATCCGGGATGTAGGCTGGTAAAGAGACACTCCCAGGACCGCCCCCCATGTTTTTATATTAAGTAGCTTTGGGTTTTCACCCTAAAATACTAGGGTAATCCAGACGTGGAATCATTGCTCACTGTCCTTAGAGAGGCACAGCTCCACCTTACTGATGAGGCCCAACCAGGCCGAAACACATGTCTGGGGTTGCTGTTGGTTCTCTTGTTCAGAAGAGAATTGCCTGGCATTTCGGTCCTGGACTGCCCTTGGGTAGGACAAAGACTGATATGTTGTGGAATTTTCTCTTCTGTGATAGGAGGGTGAGCTGAAGACTCTGGTTGAGACTCTAACCTGGGATCTAGGCTGGTGAAGTGACACTCGCAGGACCCCTCTTTTTTGTCCGCTTTACCATAAAACAACTAAAGATCCTCAGGCATAGCATGTGGATATCATGGTCATGCCTTTACAGAAAGAGAGACAAAAGGCTGGAAATACGTGATCGTAAGACACACTGAGGTCAGGACACCGAGAGACGATAGAAATGTGGATAACAGGGCACCGGGACACAGTGTATTATACAGCATATGCACCAAAGGCACAGACCTAAGTGCGATAAAAACAATCGGACCGGAGCTCTGAAGACCACGGAACACGGACAATGACAGAGCAATTGATAAAGCTACGAATGGCACAGTTCTAAGACAAGACCGAACGAGACACGCCAACACCTCCAGCAGTCAGCAAGGACCATGACAAAGGAAACACCTCACAGATCCCTACGCCATACTAGGGACAGAGCCAAGAGGGCACGAAGCAAGGGCAGTACACAAGAACAAGGCACCAACTACATCTGGTGGGACAGAGACAAATAACTAATACACACAACAAAAGAAAGTGTGCAGAAGACCAGTGCAGAGGGACAAAGATAGACTTAACAGAAAGGGCCTCAGTAGACCTCCCACTCTAGGCAAGGTGCTAGTGCCAAGAGTTACCACGGATGACAGGAAGAACAAGAAGCGCCAGAGAAACAGTGACCATGATGTCGAACAAAGCAAATAATGGCAAAATAAGACAATCCTCCCTGGATACGTTCACCAAACAAGTACAAATGATGGAGGGGGCAAAGTCACAGACACAAGAACCAAAGGAAGGAGCATCTCAACGAAGAATGGATAAGCAAATAAAGGGGGCTATTACGGACCTGAAAGCTATATTGGAGCATAAAATTGACGCAATGCAGATCGATATGAATCTACTACGACAAGATGTCAGAGCACTGGTAGAGCATAATGGGACGTTGGAAAAAGAGGTGAAAGCCAATACTTCCAGCTGTAAAGTCAACCCCTCAGATATCTCCACCTTGCAATGTAAGTACAGAACCTGGAAAACAGGGTGGAGGAAGCAGAAGGCCAAGCCAGGCGCAATAATGTGAGGATCATAGGGCTACCCGAGGGTGAAGAAGGGAGATATCCTACCAGCTACGTCAAGGACATGTTTATACAGGAAATTGGAGCGGGCGCACTGATCCGGGGATTCACGGTTGAACGAGCACACAGAGCACTGATGAAACGCCCCAACCAGGCACCATGCCAATGCCGATAATAGCTAAGATATTGAACTACAAAGACAGGGAGAAGATACTGGAACATTTTTGGAAGGTCAGCACCATCAATAGAGCATTGGCTCCCATAACAGTGTATCCGGACTACACCTTCCAGGTGCAGAAAAGAAGGATGGACTACGGGGCAGTAAAGAGAAGATTGTGTATGGCTCAACTCAAGTTCCTGTACCCGGCTAGGATTAAAATATTGTACAAAGACCAAGCCCTGTTTTTTGAAACACCGGAGGAGGTGGATATCTGGCTGGATTCTCACAACATGCCGTCCGAACAGGGGAACCGAGAAGGCCAGGAGAGTGATAAGTGACACCTCGAGGGCAGCTTTGATGTATAAATGGATGGGTGGAAGGGTAAATGATAGAAACAGCGATAGAAACACTGGGACTATTAGCTAATTATAAATGAGTGCTATGCCGATTGAATGAACATGGGAGTGATGCGCGCTGCGCATGAACAACAAGACAAGAACCGTCTTACCCCCGATAGATAGTTTAGAAGGATATTGGTTGTGCAGTATCCACCGGCAGTGCTATAAATAACGGCAAGGCGCCATGGACGGAGCGAGATGCTGAGATGCCTGAGATACATTTTAGGAGCTGGGCAATAGTTGGGGCTAGTTTGGGAGGAAGGGTTGAGGGAGGGGGGAGGGAAAGGCCTACAGTTACGCACCAAAGAAGGGAGAAGACAAGGAAGAATTGGACCTAGAGGGCTGGTAATCTGGATACAATTTATTTTATTTATTTTAATGTGATACAGTTTTTTAAAAACAAAAACTTTACACATAAGTCTAAAGAAACATTTTTTTGAATTATTAAACAGCAATTTTTTAAACAGCAATTCATCATTAAAATGAAGAAAAGAAAAAAAAAACATTTAAGATCATGTTCATATTCATTCTTATTAAAAATGTCACAGGTTATAGCCAGAAGTTAACTTTCGTGCAGTTTCATGTGATTGCATGTAAAGGCTAATGTATTATTTATTGATGCAAGGAGAGTAAGCTAGCCTTCAAATTTCTAGTATTCCCTTAACTGTATACCATACTCTATATAAGGCCAAATGTAGGCTAGGATTCAGAGTGTTAATACATGCTATCCAGAAGTCTTTAGACTTAATATGGTCGAGATTGTGTACGTATCTGCTATAATGTTTTATGTAAATTAATCCCAATCTAGGGCATAATGTGAGAACGTGTCTTGCAGTTTCAGGTAAGTCTTTATTTTTACATACCCTGCAAAAACGCTCTGTTTTAGAAATGGCCCGTTCAGGGCCCAACACCGCTAGGACTGGTAGATGGTTGATACGTAGGAGTAATAGGAAGCGTCTTAAATTAACCGAGGGGCAAAGATTGAGATATCCTTGTGCTCTCCTGAAGGTATATAAAACATGAGTTATAAATCCGTAGCTAGGAAGACTCGCAAGATTGTCTTGCCAGTCCCAAATTTTAAGTCGTTCTGCCATTTGGGACTTTAGATTTATAAAATTGTCTTCCCAGTTAGGGATCCATTCTATCGCCTTAAATAGAGCTTTCATTTCTCTCGCAAAACGGGCCTGCTTATTCCTGTCGATTTCTTCTTTCACGGTTATCAAAAGGGGATTAATCGGGTTAGTATGCATTTTAATATAGACCTCGGCTCTTTTCTTCAAGACCAGAGCTTTTAGAGAGGGTAAACCTAGCTCTAATCTTAGTATCGCCATAGGTATTCCCGGCGGCAATCCCAGCAGCTTTCGCCAAAAACGTCCTTCCAGTTTCTGCAGCCAGTCCAAATTAAGGTTAACAAGGGCTTCCAGTCCATAGATTACCATGGGTATCAGGCACTGGACATAAAGTTGGCGGGCTGCCCACATGGAATATCCACTCTTCTTACGAGTGAACTGATATATCATAGAGGTAAGTTGCGCTGCTTTTGTTTTGCGGGCTTGTACACATAATTGGGAATTTCCCTTAGAGTTGAATTCAACTCCCAGGCATTTATAGCTATGGGTATATTGAATTTCCTGACCTCCTATAGTCATTCTGGGGCGGCTCACTTTGCCATGACTATATAGGATCAACTCTGTTTTCGTGTGATTAATTGTGAGTTCATTCTCCTTCGCATACTCTGTCGGGGGGAAATTCTGCCGGGGTCGGCCGGGCCGTCCGCAGACCTCCAGGCAGGGAGGCCCCAACTCCTCCCGTGTATCCCAGTTGAGACAGAGTATGAGACACACACAAGGAGCAAGGTGACTCTGCTGTTTATTAGACAAAACGGCAGGGATGGGTCAAGGAGCGTACGCGTCCGTCCTGACACACACACAATCGTGGGGCTCGCAGGCCCTTTTTACTGCATTATGACGCGCTATTTGCGTCACTTCAGAAAGTTAACAAAAAACCTATCGCCACTCTTAATTGGTTGCTCGAGTGGTAGGGTTAGTATAGCACACATATAGAGGACAATGTTAGTGGACAAAGGGTAGTCAGGTGATATATCTGGGTTGTCCCTACAATTAGATACATGAAAATTGTTACATGAAGACTCCTGAGGATTGGTTAATATTACTGACGTCAAAGATAAGAGCCCCATATTCTGATTGGTGCACCCGTGAGCTTCCCAGCCTGGGACCACCGTTGTTCCCAGCTCTCGGTGTACCTGCGATTGCAACAATGTTTCACTATGGGTACGTGCAGACAATGTGAGGATTTATTCATAGTTGGAAGGCTGACCGCTCCCACTGTCGCAGATGTCCATTGAGCCTTTCAAGTGTATCTGCCTGTGTCTCGTAGCGAGGGATCCAGACGCCTTTTCTCTCCTGGGTTTGGCATCTCGTCAGGTTCGACTTGGTCACGTGGGGAGGGACCGTGTTTGAGGCAGAATTCTGCACAATTAATATTGCTTTTCCACTGTGTGTCTGGTTTAATTTGCAGGTGTGACCTTAACGTTGGTGCGTGGAGTGCGAGGTTGCAACATCGTGCCTTTGATGCTTTGTTCTTGGAATGTGGGTTTGCAACATCGCGACCTTGGCTGGTTGTTTCACCGGGCCCCTTCTGCAGGATCAGCAACCAGACTCTTGCTTTGTTAATGTCCACGGGAGCTCTTGTTTGAGGCCTACTTGGGCCTGGTGCATAAGAGGTCCGTTTGGTGCATAGGTGCTTTAAGTTATAGTAGCATATAGTTCCATGACCAGTATCGTGTCTTCATTATATTTCTTATGGTGGTAACTGGTTTCAGGAGAAGCGTGAGCAAGCTTTGTAGATGAGTTCATGACGCGTCTTGCGTTTCTGCATTCTGAAAGCCTATGTAAAAATAATAAAGATGCACGTCCGTGAATATGCCTGTCGCCTACGTCATAGTACTGAGTATATTCTTCGTGTAGATCGGTGTGGGAATGTCCAATGTGTATATTTGTACAGATGTGCTTCCCGTTGTCTAGGTCGTCATGGCATCTCTAACGACGTGTAGATTTTAGTCTAGTTGGTCCGTGCCGCAGGTGTTGGCATGGCCAGTACGGGCTGTTGGGCAGGCAGATGGACACATCCGTATGTTCCTATACCAGGGTATTTGGTCATCTGGTAAATGGACAAACTCTTCTCGTGGCGGGTGTCTGGGTCGTGACCCTCCAGGCCAAGCGCGAGAGGTGAAGGACGGGAGCCTGGTCTTCCATTCTCCCACTTCAACTCCCAAAGTCGCTCGGCCGAGCGTAGGATGCCACTAAATGTGTGGTCAAAAATAACCACATCATCTGCGTACGCCAGGATTAAGCAGTGTTGGGAGCCAACTTTGGGAGGGCAGTTACTCACCTCTCTGATACATTTTGGAATATCGGAGACAAACAAATTGTATAGCATGGGTGCGGTGACACAGCCTTGTTTCACCCCTCTTGTTTGCTCTATCACCCTAGTTGTAGATCCACTTCCGTCAAGCCTCAACTGGACTGTGGTGTTATGGTGTAAGAGTTGCAGATAATGGAGCAAGCCTTCAGGGCACGCTAGGCCCCTAAGCTTCCTCCATAGCTTCTCTCTATTAACCATATCAAACGCTGCCTTAAAATCTATATATAAGGCATACAGTGGCGGGTTATTAGGGAGTAGGGCTTTATCTCTAAGGCTGTTCATGATGAAAAGATTGTGAGTGGTAGAGTAGCCAAATCTGAATCCGCTTTGAAAGCGGTCCAGAATCCCTTCCGTTTCAGTCCAAGATTGTAATTTCTGTAACAGTAAGGAGGCAAATAATTTACCAGAGCAATCTAACATAGATAACAAACGGTAATTGGCAGGATCAGATCTATTGCCTTTCTTAAAAATAGGCACTAAAATTGCTCTTTGCCAGGTCTCAGGTATTACTCCCTCTTTTAAGACTTTTTCAAAGAGGATTTTCAGAAGGTTAGCCCAGAAAACTGGGTTACTCTTCATAAGTAAATTAGAGAGACCGTTAGGCCCCGGGGCTCGGGAGGATTTAAGTTTAGTAATCTTACCTATCAGGTCTTCTAGGGAAATAGGAAACGGCTTTGGAACTAAAGAGATGGTTGGAAGAGTTCCGGGGTTAGCTGCTGTCATACCATTACGCGTTTCCAAAAAATTAACCCATTCCTCCGCATCAATCGGGTTTATTTGGGGAGTTACCCTGCTTCCCCTAGCTTCTCCTAGAAGTGCCCAGATGTTCCGGGGATTTCTCGAGCAAACAGTCTTCACAGTTTTTTGCCAGTTTACTAATTGTTTCGATCTGTTCCAGTGCTTTAACCATGTCCTATACCTATTTTTTATCTTTCTGATCTTAGTATGTGTATCCATAATTAGATGGGAGTGGGCTCTGATTCTACGTATCTCCCCTCTCAGAGTACGCTTAGCATCACGAATTGTTTTGTCATAAACCTCAATCGAGCCCTGTTCTCTAATAACAAGCAATGATTTTTTGGTAGCATATTTACCCGTAAAACTATAAATCCACCCTTCGAGTTGTTCTATTGAGAGGTTAACAAACATAGTGTGATAATCAGCATCCCATTCACCACAATCTTGACATGCTTTAGCTATATTTTTCTCAGACCATAATAATCGTGAACCAGCATGATTAACCAGCACACTTCCTATAGCTATTGTTGAAGGAGATACAGGATCACATTTCAGACTTAACCTCAGGCCTCTATGATCACTCCAGTCATTGGGCCTCATTACACGGACGGCGGTAAGGGTTAACGGTCACCGTTAATGGCAACGGTGACCGTTAACCCTTACCGCCGTACTACGAGGTCCCTTAGCGGGTTGGAGTTTTAACGCCTGCTTTTTGCAGGTGTTAAATACCAACCCGCTAAGGGACCTCGGAGCTAATTACGGCACCGCAAAATTGCGGTGCCGTAATTAGCGCCTTCCCCAGTCCCATAGAGCCCTATGGGGCAGAAATGGGAATGGGGAAGGGCAATGGCGGAAAGGGGATTTACCGCCCCTCCATTCTTGGAATGGGGCGGTAAATCCCCTTTCCGCCAAGGCGGTGCCGGTATTTTACCGGCATGGTCCAGGGTGCTAATAGCACCCTGGACCACCGCCTTCCGTGTAATGAGGCCCATTGTCTATTATTTCCATATCATTAACCAGGGAAGCCACCTCCGGGCTAATGAAACAATAATCAAGAGTGCGGCGAGCAGTACCTGCTTTCCAAGTATAATTTCCCGGGCGGTCGCTCATAGTTCGACCGTTTAGACATTCCAGGTCCCAGCTCTTCATAAAACATAACCACTTCTCCCCTTCTTTATCGCTATAATTCTGAAGCATGAGGGGATACGGGTGTAAATACTTGTTATTAGATGTACCACCATCCCCTTTAATGGCGCAATTGAAATCTCCAGCAATAACAAAAAAATTATTTTGGTGTTCATTCGTCCACTTAGTGAGTAAATCATGTAGTCTATCTTGTATTTGATCACTCATTGATGCATCATATGGATTATAAACATTGACCAGCAAGAGTTTCGTCTGACTTTTTTTGAACGGTATAATCACCTCCACCGCAATAATATTATCCTCATGATCGTTAGTAATTTCACTGGATGCTATAGTTTTACTTACACCGATCAACAACCCCCCAAAAGGTCTTCCCTTTTGGCCTTTTTTGGCAAGAGTGTGGTACAATTTATACCCATCTATTATAATTGGGGCGGTTAGCCAAGTTTCCTGCAGCAGAAAAAAGGTATAATTCATAATGAAAGGTAACGAGCCATTAGTTGCGGTAATATGCTTGAAACCCCTGGTATTCCAGGATAGTAATGAGCAAGTTCAGGGTTGATTTATAACCTTGGGCAAAGCCTCTGCGAGCCATTTTAGAGTGTTCTGAATGTCACTCATTTGGACTTTGGTCCCAGCAAGAGGAGGTGGCTTAGTTTTATTGTCAGTTTTAGTAGACTCGGGAGCTACTTTGATCAGAGGGTCTACATCGTCAGGATTCACATCTACCCCCAATCCTACTTGCGCTAAATTGACTTTATGCTTACGGATCAGCTGAGCTGAGGCCAGGACCGTACAATGCAGCGCTGTAACATTAGGGTTAGTGGTACATAAAGGCTCAACAAATGAGAAATCCTCAGATCTAATAACTCTTAATTGAGGTATTAGGTGAAGTTTCTCGAGCATGCCTGTCCGAGGAAGCCATTTGCCACGACATTGCTGATTCAAATTCTTCACAATGCAAATCCTATTTTCTTCTCTATTCTCTTCCTTTGTTAGAGCCGGTGTATCCCTATCAGTTTCCATGCTTTCAAATGTACTATTAGGATTATTCCTTTGATGGGTGGAAAACTGATTGTCAATTGAATGATTTTCTGTAAGAATAGAGTCTTGGCTAGCGTTGCTCACTGCGGAAATTTCTTTGGATTTTTCCGTCAATATCCAGCTGGTGAGTGTACCCTGACCTTTATTTCGGTTTTTCTTTCTTTTAAGAGCCCTTTTTCTAGCCTTTTTAGATTTCTGTTGTGGAATTGCTGTATTTGGTAGTGGAGAGGCCACCTCTACCGGAACATTTCTTAAGGCTGCTCTTTTCGCCATTCTACGCTGTTTCTTAGTCAGGCGAGCATTTCCTTCATTTGTCGGATGTTCGTTCCCCTCGACATTAATTGGGCTAGATGGAATCTGAGGCTCCTTTACCTCTACTTGACCTACTTCATAATCTAAGTCTGGAACGGGGAGATTCAGCTGTAGAATTGTATTCACGTGTATTCTACCGCATAGTTTTAGGAGAATTTTTAGGGCAAATTGGAGAGAGGATAAGGACGCCTGTATCTCAGTAATAGCTGCAGAGTTTAACTGTGAAAGTTCACTGGATTGGTCGGCCTTACTTTGCTCTGGCTCCTCTAAGTCGATCAGTAGATGTGGTGATTCAGACAGTCGCCCAGAACATAAAGTTCTCTGAGGGGAATTGGCAGGTTGTAGCACTTGAGCCTCCACTATTATACTTGCAGCTTTCTTGGCAGTCCCCATCTCGATAATCCCTAATTCTCCTGAATTAGGAGGAGGGGCCATAGATTTTTGTATGGACAGGCATAAATCCAATAACGAATTATTGTCAATATCGTCAAAGGATGTAGCATCCAGTGGTCGGCTTGCGTTCTGTTCAGCTGGAAGTATCACCTCTGTATGTTCGTCAGTACATTCAGGCAAGTTTTTTTTTGTTGTTAAATAGCTCAGGGATGGTGGCTCTAACGTTAGCTGGCGATGTCAAACTGTCCCCACCACTTGGATTGTTAGTAGGTGTATAAGGATGATTAGTTCTGCCTTTCCGTAAATTATAGGGCGCTTTTGCCCCGCGTGTTTTAGGCGGCATTTAGGCTCCGAAGAGTAGCGAGGGAGAAAGTAAAAGTAGTAAGCCGAGAGAGCCAATCTTTAACAATGGCAAGTCGTTCAGCAGTAAATGCGTATAATTCAGGTTAGAGGGTCTATGTAGAAGGTTATTAGTTCCTAGTAAGGATCGAAGGAGATTGTAATCTTCCACAGACTCCCCTAAACTAGGCCGATAGATAGTACTTAATTGTGCGGTCAGGCTTACCTTATCCTTCACGTTCTGCAGTGAGGCTTGGTAGCTAATGCGCCCACGCGCCAAACAGCCGCACAACAGCCAGTGGGCTTTACTCGGCCGGGCTTAACACCGCAAGGGTGGCTCTCGGCTCAATATGAGTCCCAAAGATGTCATTTGTTCAGTCACGTGACGTCGCTCGGCTCCGCCTCCTCCAGGAAGCCCAAGGTCTCAGCAAGAGCTGCGTTCAGCTCGCAGTGCTGTGGGGGAGAGTTTCACGCAATCCTTCAGCATACAATAGACACACCGCACGGGCGGCTCTCGGCTCAATATGAGTCCCAAAGATGTCATGTGTTCAGTCACGTGACGTCGCTCGGCTCCGCCTCCTCCAGGAAGCCCGAGGTCTCAGCAAGAGCTGCATTCAGCTAGCAGTGCTGAGGGGGAGAGTTTCACGCAATCCTTCAGCATACAATAGACACACCGCACGGGCGGCTCTCGGCTCAATATGAGTCCCAAAGATGTCATGTGTTCAGTCACGTGACGTCGCTCGGCTCCGCCTCCTCCAGGAAGCCCGAGGTCTCAGCAAGAGCTGCGTTCAGCTCGCAGTGCTGAGGGGGAGAGTTTCACGCAATCCTTCAGCATACAATAGACACACCGCACGGGCGGCTCTCGGCTCAATATGAGTCCCAAAGATGTCACGTGTTCAGTCACGTGATGTCGCTCAGCTCCGCCTCCTCCAGGAAGCCCGAGGTCTCAGCAAGAGCTGCGTTCAGCTCGCAGTGCTGAGGGGGAGAGTTTCACGCAATCCTTCAGCATACAATAGACACACCGCACGGGCGGCTCTCGGTTCAATATGAGTCCCAAAGATGTCACGTGTTCAGTCACGTGACGTCGCTCGGCTCCGCCTCCTCCAGGAAGCCCGAGGTCTCAGCAAGAGCTGCGTTCAGCTTGCAGTGCTGAGGGGGAGAGTTTCACGCAATCCTTCAGCATACAATAGACACACCGCACGGGCGGCTCTCGGCTCAATATGAGTCCCAAAGATGTCACGTGTTCAGTCACGTGACGTCGCTCAGCTCCGCCTCCTCCAGGAAGCCCGAGGTCTCAGCAAGAGCTGCGTTCAGCTCGCAGTGCTGAGGGGGAGAGTTTCACGCAATCCTTCAGCATACAATAGACACCTGGATACAATGGGTAATATGAAGATAGTAACCTGGAATGTAAGAGGTTTGAACAATTATATTAAACACAAGTTATGACATATCTAAAACAAAAGAAAGTAGATATTTCCTTGCTACAAGAAACCCACCTGACCAAAGAGAAGCAGGACACGATGGTCAGAAAGTGGAAAGGAACAACCAAAGAAGCAACATACTCAGCGTATGCTAGAGGGATTATCACATGGATAGCACCACATGTCCCGTTCAAGATTCTGCAATCAACAGCAGATAAGGACGGAAGGATGGTATTGATTAGGTGAATGATAGAACACAAAGAGTTATGCATAATCAACAAGTATGCCCCAAATCAAGACACCACAGCTTACCTCAAGTCTGTGGGCCTCATTACACGGTAGGCGGTGAGCCATGGCGCTATTAGCGCTATGGCTCATGCCGGTAAAATACCGGCACCGCCTTGGCGGAAAGGGGAATTACCGCCCCATTCCAAGGTTGGAGGGGCGGTAAATCCCCCTTCCACCATTGCCCTTCCCCATTCCCATTTCTGCCCCATAGGGCTCTATGGGAATGGGGAAGGCGCTAATTACGGCACCGCAATTTTGCGGTGCCGTAATTAGCTCCGAGGTCCCTTAGCGGTTTGGATTTTAACGCCTGCAAAAAGCAGGTGTTAAATCCCCCAACCGGCAAAGGGACCTCGTAGTAAGGCGGTAAGGATTTACCGGTACCGGTATTTTACCGGTACCGGTAAATCCCTACCGCCAACCGTGTAATGAGGCCCTGTGTATACAAGGATCAGCACCTATATTGATGGAACGGTGGTGTGGGGGAAATTTAATTGTATGTTGAACCCATTTTTAGAGAGATCTGACATGAAAAGTGCACTCCCGACCCCGGAAGCCAAAGTCTTAAATACCTTATTGAAAACATTCGTGCTGACAGATGTGTGGAGACAGTGCCACCCCCAAAAAAGGGAGTATTCTCACTTTTCAGCTCCACAAAATCTATACATGAGACTTGACTATGTGTTTATGGAAACTGACTCTATAAAGTAGGTGATACAAGCAGACTATAAAGCTATAGTTCTATCAGATTATGCACCATTGATAGACACATGGCAGATCAGACCACCCAGGGCTAGAATCCCAAGATTGAGGATGAGGACAGAATCACTAAAAGATACAGGGTTCCGAGAAGAACTTAGAAAAGAGATAAAATAATATTTTGAACTAAATACGGCAGTGTAGATTCAGCTGGTACATTATGGGAAGCTTTTAAGGTGGTGATTAGAGGTGCAGTAATGGCTAAATCTAAGGGGCTCCAGGAAGTCAAAAAGAGGGACCTGCCAAGTCAGAACAGGAGCTAGAAAAGGCTATGAGAAAGGGGACTAAAACTACAGAGGGAACTAAACATGTAACCCAATTACAAAGAGAATGTAAAAACCATTGAGAGAGATTAAGCAACCTAAGCTACTTGAAATATGTGGAAAAGCAGCACGCAGAAGGTGATAAACCAGGCAGATTGCCAGCCTGGTTGTACAAGCTGGAATCCCCTAGGCAGGCCATCAGAGCAATAAAAGGAAGAGATGGTTAAACACAAGATACTCGGGAAGGAGTGAACGCATTCTTCCTAGACTACTATAAAAGGTTATATTCAGATCCCACTGAAGAAGGAGGAATACATGTATGGGAAGCTTTAGAGAAAATCACATTCCCCAAATTCAAAGAGGTGGAAAGAGAAACCCTTGAAACCCCACTAACGATAGAGGAACTGGAACAGACGATCAAGCTTCTACCCGCCATTAAGGCTCCAGGGACAGATGGTCTCCCTAGCCAATTTTACAAAATGTATAAGGAATAAATACTCCCCCTATTGCTAGCAATGCTCAATGAAGCACTAAGTCAGGGGAAGCTACCTGAGTCCCTACGAGAGGCGATCATTATTCTACTCCTCAAGCCCAATAATCCAGATACAGAATGCAGGTTTTACAGGCCCTTATCACTGCTTAATCAGGCTATATTAAAATGGGACGACCTTCGCCCATCCCAGAACACCCACATGTAAAGTTATCAAACATATGTATATTCAAACTTGTCATTACTAACCAAGGGTCATTGTTGCTGTGAAATATTTAAAAGGCAATGTGTAAAATCCCTATTCACAATATGATTTCCCATAAAACACACAAGTTTACAAGTAAATAATTAATTGTTGCAACATATATGAGTCTTTTAAAGTGATAAGCACCGCCTTATTTTAATCAATGAAATGTTGTTTAAAGTAATTATTTAACCCTTGAGCATGTAGACAAGTCTGATCGTAAGTAGAATGTTGTAAATTTTCACTGATGCTGATGTATATGCCAACCTGGTTCTACCTCACGTTCCATGCTAGCTTTCCCCATGTGTCCCTGCACCCATATGCAAAACTATGAATGATGTGATGTTAACAAAATCTTTTATTGATTCTGCAAATACAGTACCTATGAAATACGAAAAAGTGTAATACAAATAGTGTTCATAAACTCACATGATTCTTGATACATATATATATGTATACATGCAATTGTACTGGCCTACCTCCGTTTTCATTTTATAATGATGTGCATGCAACCCTGTAACGTAGACGCGCGAGAAGTTACAAGGCCTTCCTTCCTTTCCCTGGAAAGTCGCATACTCAGCCCCCATCCTCCTCCCTCTAAGGCCCGGCTGGGGATAGAAGGTCTCTGGTTTACTGATGTTAGAATTACACAGCTAGACCTCCTTGCTTTCTTTCCTGCTGAACCCGTACAAGGTATTTACCTTCCCCCATTCCCCCTGACACCCGACGCCACCATAAAATCACTGTGTACCTCCACGCTCTGGTTAGAAGAATTATGAGTAACAAGGCTCCACCTTTTGATGTACCAGCTATGTGCCCCCCCCCGACCCATTGCTATTTTAGTTCACCCCAACCTCGAATGGTCATGGTGGCAGTTATTCACTCTTGTACTAACACACAATGACAATGACTTTATGATGATGTATTGAGAAGACCCAGAGTCACATGCTATTTCTTTTGTGATGTTAGATTAACAACTTGAAGGATTCATATATATGACAGGTTGAAGTAGAAGTCAGTAATCAATGAGTACGTGTGGCCACAAGGGCAAAATGTTAGTGCAGCTGCGATGTATCAACTCGAACAGCTCGTGACCCGATACTCCACCCCGATGAGCCCAGCTCACCCGAACACCCCGCGCTGCCACCACGTGGCTCTCTGCCAATCATGGACCGCCGCACCTACATCGTTTCTCAGTATTTTTCTAGTGTAAGGTAACATTTTCATGCTGTCTCTACCTGCGTTGCTCATATTACCACAAACACCACTGTGAGAGAATAGGCCCATGCTGGCTGTGACAATATATGCCTGTATTTCTATGTAGGACATTATTCTGATGTAGGAAAGTGCATGTTGGCTTTGCTCCTAAAGCCAGTAATGTCACTGTAATAAATCATGCATTCTGCTTGTCCAATTTAAGGCAGTATCCATAAGAACACTCACGATGCCAGTCATATAGCCATGTCCCTGTAAGAAAACATGACCATTCAAGCCATGGCAGAAATACGGCTTTTTACTTCTCTTCAAGCGTGGCATCTTCGCCAAAGGACTCCATCCAGGCATGCGCTGGAAAGGCAGGTCCGGGGTCAGATGCCTGCTGCCATGTCTATCCCTCCCTGCTCTGAATGAGGCCGGTGAATGAATCAGCATTCTCACCCCACCCATGGCCGGAGGTAGGCAGGGAGAGGGGTGGGCGAAGAGGCATTTGATTCCCTGCAAGGGTCCAGTGATTATTCTGGGAAATACATGCTCTGGTGCCAGTCAAGCAAGGACTCCCCAATCTTTTTAAATAAGGCTGCACATGAGACAATACAGGGCTCTGACATCCTCCACCCCTGGTCATGGAAGGCCCTAGTAAAGACACCAGGTGCATCACCACATTAGCATTATTGAAACAAATATTGTTTTCTTTTGCGAGGTTATCTTTCAAGAGCCACAAGGTCCCAAACATGTGGGCTTTGGTGCCCTAGCTCCCGTATGGGCTAGACGCCCATGGTTGGACCGCCCATAGACTATCACCCTTCCTTTCAATTGGCTTGATTTATTAGGTCAACCTCTTCTCCTTTTCACCACTGCCATAAACCTAAGTATGCTGTTGGACAGCAAGTTCACCTTCATTCCTCAAATCAATTTGACAGGACAAAAAACAAATTTACATCTCTACATGAAGAGAATCCGCATGCAGTCTCTAGACCGCTTTCTTGTAAACCTGATGCACAAAAAACTGCATCACATTGCACAACGCACAGTACGTTAAATATCGGGGAGGCAGTCTACAGAGCGGTGTGAATGGGCCAATAGGGGTAAGGAGTGGAGGTAGTAGGTCAGTGCAGGGGGATGAAAATGCGGGATAGGGATCTTGCGAAATGCACAGGTGGAAGCACAAGACTTACCTTGTGGGGAGTGGCCTTCACCGGTCTTGTTGCCGAAGCCCTCATACACATGTATATCGTGTATTGCAACACCACGTACTCGGGTCTATCAAAATAATCAATGATTTGGTGCGGGAGACAATGTTATGCCCCAGTCCAACCCAGTCTTTGTGGAGCCCAGTCCTAAACATTGAAAAACCTCCTTCTGTCAACCAGGAATGAAACCTCAAATTGTATTTGAATTGCATTTTATTTATTTATTAAGTGCGTACACATAAGCGCTCTACATAGTTCATGAGTTGGTACAATCATTGTTATGATGACAAGCAAACAGCAGGACAGAAAAGCAAGAAGAAACAAAAAGAAAACCACAAAGATGCAATGTAAAGATGAACCGGTAGAACTGTACAAATGAGGGTCAGTCAAATGCAATCATTTTGTGGGACAATGAGTTTGCAAGCACTAAAAGGGGAGAGCAATAGAGGAGTCAAATGAAATTCGGATGGGGCATGATGGAGGTAAGTATTCAATGCAGGGGAGCAAATATTAGATTTGCCAGGAAGTGCAATAGGGATACCAGGCAGAACGAGTTGAACCTGCAACAAGTAACCATGGTTAATACTGCACAGGATAAGGTAGTGAAAACTACAGCCACTCCACCAAATGCTAGAAGTTAATAGCGGTCACACTTTGATGGTCAAACAGCACGGCCAGCAGCAAACCGGTCGACTTACTTTAGTCAGAGTATGTCCCAAATAACACCAACAAGATGGAAAAAGCAAAGCAGTAGCAGCAAGATGGAACAAAGTCGCTCCCCTCCACTCACCCAGACGGTCAATTTGGCTTGCCAGCCTCACTATGGTTCCACAGCACCATGCCCAAAGTAGTGCATCACAGTGGCAGTAGAACTGCAGATGCAGCTGCAAGAATATAAGAGGGAACAGTGCTCCAGCAGATGGACACTGCTGAGCAAAACAGGAGAGTGCCACGAACACGCCAAGGCAATGCCAGCATGCCGACACGTCGGGCGGGTAGGTAAAGTCGTGGTGCCAATCTCCAAAACAGCACAGAGGCCCACTCCCCACAACATGCACCAGGCACCCATCTCACTTGCACTCATGACATAAGCCCAGCCATAAACACGCTCCAGCTCACAGTTACCCCGAGCCACAGCATCGACCACACCATCCCACCAATGTGCAGGCACCATTTCACTATGCTGAAGGTCAGCCATTTACAGAAGGTTCCTCCTCCTCCGATGCTCACACAATATATCCCTACTTTTGCCACAAATTAAAAGTCCACTTGTTGCACTCTTCCTTCAGATAATACACCTCATCTTGGCTCCTTCTTACTACCTGGTAATCTGTATTTCTTATGTGTATAATCCCAATGGCAAGTTCCTGCTTAGGCTTACACTGAATTTTTGAGGAACCATATACACTGCTAAGCACTTATCAGGATATCTGCTGTGCCCAGCTTGAAAAAGTGTACTTCCTCATACCACTGACTCTCTGTTTCAGACTAAAGATAAATGGGCTTCACTTTACAGCTTTTAAACTCCCTCCATCCACCACTGCATGCTTTGTAAATACTTGCATGCACCTGTGATAACTGCTAGTTGAGGTTGCCCACTGTTTGATTGTCCGAAAACGCTGCGCATCTTGACACGTTCACACTCACAGGTCCATTCCTCGATTCTGCTGCCTGCTGTAAAGTAGTTGCGTAAGCCACAGCAAAGTCGGGCAGGACCAAGCACCGAGGACCGAGGGTTGAGGAGTTTCGAGGAGTAAGGCGAGTAAGGAGTGTGGCTCCACACCGCAAACTGAATACTTTTTGGAGCCCTGTGTAAAGGAGGTGAGCGTGAGGGGGGGAAGGCTTGAGGGAGAGTCTGGGTAGTAAGGCGGTGAGTGCAGACTGCACCCCGCTTAGCCCCCAGTGCAGGGCGGCCTCCTCTCCCCCTCTAGCAACCTGTGTGGGTCTCCTGAAAAATGAAAACAATGCTTGTATTTGTATTGGGGCAGTACAACTAGTACAAAACAGGGTGCTAACAGGCTAACAGGTTGGTGCTTAGCCCTCTCGGTTGGTGGGCCTCTTGGGTCCCCAGCCCCGGCCAGATTGTAATTACTGGCACTGCTTTGGTAGCGGCTCAATGTCATTGACTTGGCATCACACTGTAATTGAATTTCTTGCTGCACAAATCCATATTCTGGTTCCCCTCTCGGGAAGCGGAGTTCAAGCAGAGTTACTTGCAGTCTGGCAGTCTCCAGCAGTCAGCAACAGTTGCTACCAGTTGCTCGACTATTGGAAAGGTTTCATCTATTTCACCACACTGTGGGTGAGCGCAGATTTATTTGGACTCCTTCTATCCTACTTTGCTATTTGAAATCGCGTAACTTGTGACTCGCTGAACTTCTTGGGTGCTGGTCTAAACATATAGATCATGCAACCGTACTTGACCCTTTGCATACCCGGAAATTTGGAAACCTCGCAGCATATTACTTCTGTGCACCACATGGGGCGTCTGCAGGCCAGGTGCCTTTGAGCTCCTCTTTTTATCTTCCTTTCTCTTTTAGGGGTGACAGCAATCTGGCCTTTGAGCCCCTTGAAAGAACCCGTCTACTCACTGTAATCCGGAATGAATGGATCTCAGGAGTGGTGTAGAAATCATGCCGACTCCTCATTCAGAGGAGTTGGATACATCGGCTCAGCTTCAATTTGCAATACATCTTCTGCTCCCTCCTTCACCCGTTAAAGAAACCCTGTCCTCCGGTGTTGATAACAATGTGACCATTATTAACAACGATGTAGAGAACGATACTTGTGGGAAAGAGCAAGTTCATCTTAAGTCAAATGAGCTTAAGGCCACTGAGCTGATACTTCAGAAGCCCAAGACACAGAATCTGATTCTGATCCAGACTCTTCCATTACTCTTATGAGGCCACAGTCGTTCCCGCACAGCAAAGGAGGTTGTCACATTTAATAAAAAACCTTAGATCCCCCCGTAGTTAGGGTTTCTAACTCAATGATAACTGAGTTAAACCATGTTCTGAGTGCTTTACTTTCCCTTTTTGAAGATCTACAAAGGGATACAAATGCACAGGCCCAAAAAGCGGACTTAATTTGGGGAAAGTTCAACATCTTCAAGCTCCAGCAATGGCAGGGTGCATCAAACGGGTAATCCCGACTCGTGTCCCGACAAATCACAGGTTGGCCCAAATCTTGGAACTCCAATTAAAGTTCTACCTACTTCGCTTAAACAAGCCAAATGACAGGGCGCAGATTCCAAGGTCACAGATTTGACTTGTTAAAGCGGTAAGCGTTGTCACGTTAAAAGCAAAAAGCAAGAGCAACATTTCTTCAAAAAAATCAAAGAACATGGACTCCACGAAAGTTCCCAATTCTGTAGCCAAAGCTTTTTTTAAGACAATGGGCTTCATTACAAGTTTGCCGGTCCGGAAACAAGGCTGCCGGTAAGCTCACTGGCACCCTTGTTTCTGGACCGGCAAACTACAAGTCTGCCTACAGGGCCCACTGTACCTCACAGGTCTGACACTGCCGGTCACAGCAGCCATGGTGGGCAGACGTGTCACGGGAGCACCGGCACCGTTGGGAACGATGCCGGTGCTCCTGTGTCCACACTCCCCACAGCGAACAGCAATGGGTCTCCCATTATGAGTCTAAATTCGGGTCCAATAAGACTCTTGATCCCCCTCTCCTCCTCTCTCAGAGGTTGAGTGGGGATGAGTGGAAAATTCCTGTTGAATTTGACAAAATAGCTGAAATCATAAAGGGCAGTAGTAATTCTAGGGTCCCCGGGCCCAAAGAACTTTCCAACTTGCTATTTAAGAATGATCCAGCTACATGGGCCACTATTTTGACACTTTATTTCAGACAGATTCGAAAAGATCGAAGACTGCCTCTAAATTGGCAAACGCCCTTCTTAATCCCAATTTACAAGCGTGGCTATCGAAACAACCCTGGTAATTACAGCCCCATTTCAGTGCTGGACGCAGACACCAAAATCTTTGCCTCCATGTTACTTAAACATCTTGAAGCTTGGTCCATTGAATCAGGCCATAAAAAAAAAATGCCAGACCGGCTTTCGCAAAAAACATAGTACAATCCTGAATGGTTTACTACTGAAATACCTCAGAGGTCTGGCTTTGAAAGGTTCCGCTAAGGCTTCATATGTCATCAGTTTGATCTCAGTTCGGCATTTGACTCTGTCAACAGGAATCTTATGGAAGAAGTTGGCAGTTTGGAACATCCCTATGGGCCTTTTGAGATTCATTATGCCTCTTCATGATCATTCCAAAATCAGGGTCAGTCTAAATTCTGAACAGAGGATAGCCCAGGGGCAACATGCTGGTCTTGGAACCAAGGCAACGCAGAGCAGCAGAGGCTCCAATCCCAGATCTGCGCTTAGCAACTGAACTCAGGAATGGTATAAGGCACATTAAAGAAAAACAATTAAATAAATAAAATAAATAAATAAAGGGGGGACATCGCCTTACCGATCAACACCATCTCAAGTGTCAGACAGCGGTGCATGTTGGTGCCTTGTCTGTTTCACTTATACACTTCCGACGGAGGGGACACTGCAGAGAAGGCAGCTTTCGCATCTCCTAGTCTAAATAATCAATGGCTGACCTGGATGTCTTACCCTGACAATTTTCTTCTGTCTGATTTTACCCCCTGTGGATTACAGAAGTTGATTAATGTTTTTGTTAATTATACCAGCGCCAATGATTTATCAATCAACTGCTCTAAGACCAAGGTATTGGTATTCTCTAAAAAAGGATGCTCTGCAATCATCAATGGCGGGTGGAGGGGCATAAACTAGAAGTAGTGGTTCCCCTGATTTATTTGGGGTTCCGGTTTGACCTGAAACCCTCAAAGCAACTGGTTGTGGGACATTTTGTAAATAAGACCCTGTCCGTTGGCTCCCAACTGAAAAAAATCAATGGGAAGTACGGAAGGTTTTCTGTGCTCCCGTCACTCAAATTCTATCTTGGGACAAATCTTTGTCTACAAATCTTTATGGAAATGAAATACAGGACATAGGCGTGCTGGATGTTCTCACTACGTTTGAGGCTTGCCTTTGGAGGAAACTGTTTCATACCTCTAATTCTCTCACAGGGGTCTTACTAAGAAACAATTTAGAATTCCAGTCACTTTAATCGATGGGAATATGGAGTTTTTTCACTTTGTATCATAAGCTCCTCACCGCCGATGCTTTCACACTATATGAAGATGTTAGGGCATCATTGTCTTGTCAAACCATACTTGGCCCATTGAAGTTCCAGAAAAAAAGTGAGGATTTTCTTCTGCTGATAAATTCTTCTTGTCAAACAGTGGTTGAAACTTTGGAGTTCGGCTATTACACTGTTTGCCATCCCTGGCACATCTGAGTGCAGATCCCAAGAAACCCTGTGTGGCAGCACTTTTTTTATTAGTTTACACATCAAGGTCTGCAAAGAATTAATTTAGCAGATTTCGGGTGAATCTCTTACATACCAGGGAGATTGTGTTGAGAGTTTGCCAAATGTAGGTTTTGTGAGGGCGTTTCAAGAGAAACATCAAGACATTTACTCATTGAATGTCCCTCCCTTAACAGACAATGGGCCTCATTACGACCCTGGCGTTAAGGGTTTAACGGCGCCGTAAAAGGCGTCGGCGCCGTTAAACCCTTAACGCCTGATTACGAGGTCCCTTTGCTGGACCCGACCTAAACGGCTGGTTTTTCCAGCCGTTAAGGTAGGGACCCGCAAAGGGACTTTGGTGCTAATAACCGTTATTAGCGCCTTCCCCATTCCCATTGAGCCCTATGGGGCAAAAATGGGAATGGGGAAGGGCCATGGCGACATGGGTAATTACCGCCCCACCAACCTCGGAATGGGGTGGTAATTCCCCATTCTGCCATGGCGGACACCGGCATGGACCATGGTCCTCCGCCTGGGTCGTAATGAGGCCCAATATGCTAATGATGCTATCTCGGATGAAACCGAGTTGTGGAACAGATGCTTGAGCGGTCATGTCACTTACAACATAATTGCAGTGGTGGGAAACTATCGGGCTATTAACTGAGGTTAAGTTTGGATTAACAATTATTTTTTAATCACTTCTCTTTTTAGGGACACTGTATGATTTCTTTTTTTTTTTAGATTTGAAAATTGTATTAACCATGTTAAATCTGACTGTCTATGTATTTCTGTGTGATTCTGCTTTGTATGGTTTTCGTAAGTTTTTGTGTCTTTTGTTAAAAGCTGCAAGTCAGCTAAATAACAATACACATTTTTTTTAAAAAAGGAAACAAAAATCAGGGCCGGCTCGATGTGTCACCCATAGAACTGGGAAACCTGGCAGGGAAGATCATTGGCAGGGAGCAAACGGAGCCAATGAGGGACTCTGTAGCCAGAAATTACTTTTGAAGTGATAGCCATGGTATGAAACCAGAAAACCATGCATAAGTTGAAGCAATAATAATAAAATCTTCATTTAGTTTTTTCTCCCACATGCATTTAGATTAATAAGGCAATGTGCCCAAAAAGATCAGTACTTAATAATGATGTCCCACTTTGAAAATATTAATCATATGCACATGTATGTTTGACTAGCTGTGACACCCATGAACTGTGCCTTTATGTATTATAACGACAGATGCTTGTGTTACAGGGGTGTGCTCCTACTTTCGCTTATGGGCAACACCTTCCCTGGCCATGCTTCTTGTGTGTTTCACCTCAGTGAAAGTCCCTGGTGGAGTGGCATTATTCTGACTATGTCACTCCAATGGTTAGAATTTTATTTGCATGTTTTATATAGGTCTATGAACCCTTAGGCATCTGAGTGCTGCTTAATATTACCCACAGTGTCTGGTGCTCATTTATCAACCTCGGAAGGATGAAAGGCTTAGTTTGGCCCTGCCGGGATTCCAACCTTTGTCGGCAGGCTCTGCACGGATGTCAAAGCGAGCGCTCTACTCGCTGTGCTCTCTGATTGGCTATCTGCACCTCTCATTGCGATCTGCACCACCTCATTCTCGCTTGAGCTGCTGCCAAGTAATGTGGTCAACTGCAACAATTCCCCTAACAGTGACTGAACTTGCTTTATTTATGGCAACTTGAGATTGAGACTTTGGGCCTCATTCCGAGTAGGGTTGTCTGGAAATAAGGGTGCTGGTAGCCCTTTCCAGACCAACATACTACAACCAACAATGCTGGTAGGGGCCACAGATGCCCTTGTAGGCCTGACCTGCTGGGTTTTCAGACCCCTACTGGCATGGTTGTCATTGTAGTACCAGAACCATTAGCAACAGTACCAGTGCTTCCATGTTCCTATTTCATTAGAGTGCTATGGGACTCCATGGAAGTCCCAGTGGCACCAGTATATCAGACGGCAGTAAGGGTGTTACTACTGGGTTTTACCGGCAACCGCGTAATGAGCCCCTATGTCTGCTGGCATCTACTCACTGACTCACTGCATATGCATTCACTGTGGCTTCCCATGTCTTCCTGACCCTGATCTTTGTCTATGCACCCTTCTTCCAATGGGCTCTGCTACACTCAATACACCTGGCATACCTTGTCTATGCTGCCCTCCATGCTAGCCAATGCCCCTGGAACATTGGTGACTATCCTTCTTTTCTGCCACCACAGAAAGTGCATGGAGTAGTTATTTCTTTTTTTAACATGTGACATGGATTGTCCAGCTGACTGCATTGTTCTGGGATGTTCTGGAGTGGGGAACAAATCTTCACTGCTTCCTCTTGGCCATCCACTGCATTCTGGGAGTTGGGACAATAGACATTGTGATGCTGTTCTAGAATGGTTATGAGTATGGTTGCTGTACTTGAAGGGTGATGTTCTTCAGTGTGAGGCTTGTTGGCGTCTTCATGCATGTCATCCACATCTTCACTGACCCATCACATTTAATGGGAAGTTTGTTATTGGTTGTATGGCTAAACAATTAACCTTTAACCTCCACATAAAAAAAGAAATAGAAAACAAAAGAAAACATGATTCCTAAAAACAGGCATTAAAACCAAGAAAGTTGATTAACATTATTTACAATATAAATTATATCAATAGAGAATAAAGAAAGTAAAACAAACATAAATTCAATTTACAAGTGAAAATTCCGTAGAGGTACCTTCCTTAGGGAAACAACAAACCACATTAATCCCTGGTATTTGTTTATACTTAACCAATACCTCCTTTGTTAGATGGAGTTTCCATTTAAATTTCAGGAATACTTGCCTAATATATCTTTTCAGATATTTCAACAGATATGATTCTAGGATTCACAACTTCTCATATTCCCATATCAAAGGTCAAGAGATTTATACAAATGAAGTTCTGTCATTGTTCTTGCCCAGTCATTTTTATAAAGTGGAATTTTTACCTTGACCGGATTCTCAATAAGATCCACCTCAGTCATATCTTCATCATTAAACACCCTAATACATAATGCCGTAAATTGTCTTAAATAACCTAGATGAGTAACCTATTTACATCACAAAAAAGTGATTTTTGTAGCAAATCTACTATCTTTCTGAAAAATTACAGAATCCTTCATAATGCTCTACTTTCAAGTGAAATTAGTCTGAATTTGGAAAGAATTAGCGGGAGAGGGATACACTTTGGAACATATAGTACACTTCTCCAAATGAGTCCCTCCAGATGTTTGAGAATTTCGAATACCCATAAGAATTCGTTCACTATTATGTATAAAAATCCCTGCACAATCTTACCTTCATAATATTTCACCTTCGGAATGACTGAAAAAATTATCAAATTTTGCAGACACTGCAGACCCCTTTCAGTACAGTCGACTATAAGAGAATCATCCCAATAACTTAACCAGGTGTTTTTTAGATCTTGCAATCTGGGAGAAGAAAAAGCCGCAGACAACAAGTGATCTCCTATATCCAACATGTGCAAATTGAAGAAGCTAGGTGCCAAGATGCACCCTTATCTTATATACCTTTTAGTTTGAATTGGATGAGAGAGTGACCCTTCCTGGTCCAACCTAACCAGCATTACTGAATTTTCATGTAGCACAACTATTAAACTCAATCGGCCAGACGGAATTCCCCAACCTTGCAACGTTTTTCCATAACATGCCCCTGTTTACTCTATCAAAAGCTGAGGAGGGATTGATCATTGCCAGATAGATGAAATCATAGCATCCAGACCATGCAAGAGATTGAACACATGTTAGCATGAATCCATTAATCGATGTTCTCAGGGATTTACAAAACTCCATCTATCTATCTATCTATCTATCTATCTATCTATCTATCTATCTATCTATCTATCTATCTATCTATCTATCTATCTATCTATCTATCCATCCATCCATCCATCCATCCATCCATCCATCCATCCATCCATCCATCTATCTATCTATCTATCTATCTATCTATCTATCTATCTATCTATCTATCTATCTATCTATCTATGTTTTCTGCCATTTTTGCTATCAACCAGTCTCAAAAACCCATGCCTTCAAATGGACCAACAGCAAAGTTGCAAACAGCTTGCTGTCAGCATCAAGGATGGATATTGGCCTGTAATTATTTGGGTCTGATATTGGGACCTTTTTGTATATTGGGATACATGTGCAATCTGTCAGGATGCTGGAAAAGATCTGCTTACCAAAAAATCCTTGAAGACATTTTTTAGAATTGAAGACTAGGCTACAGGGTCACTCTTATGTAGGAAGTTAGTCAATGTGTTCATACCTGGGCCCGAGAGGAACTCATTTTACTTATGATTCCAAAAATGCTAACTCTATCAATGAGGAATTGTCAGTCATCGCCTGTTTCTGTAAAGACAAAAGAAAGGCCATTCCCATCTTTGGAAAAGGTATTTTCAAAATGATTTACCCAATCAGATTCCTGAGCTCTGTTGGTCTGCATTACTGCTTTTGAGTGGGTTGGTACTACTCAAAGTCTTTAACATGTTTATCACTGTCATTCTGAAATATGTGTGCTCTCCTACCATTAACCCAGTTCTTATGGGACAGTTTAAGTTTCTTAATGGCTATCAGAACTGACTAGTAATTACCAACACATGTGGATTGCAAAGCTCTGATTTCCCTTCTAAACTTGATCTTTCTGTCAGAAACATCTTTGTCAAAACGATGTAAATGATCATTCTGCTGACCTTTGGGTTTTGTCCACTGGGAATTAAGAGTGTTTTCAATAATAAATCTACAAATGGATTAAATTAATCAACTGTAAATGTGTTGAACTTTCAATGCAAAAAGGTTTATTTCATCCACCCAAAGTACTTCATATTCACTTTATTAAACCGATAGGGATTCCAGGATATACAATTGCAAGCCATGTTAACCCGGACATCACACCGGAAAGTTGATAAGTGATCTCCACTTTTTATACTAATTTCAGTTGACAACACGCAGTGGTGGGTATGCCTAGAGGGGTAAATTCTTAGGTCCTTGCATCTATCCAACACACCTTTCTCAACGCAAAATCACTGAGGCAGACCTCCCATTACTCCACGTAAAATGGCACTGATCGTCATTTTACAATTTGTGGACCAACATAGTCAAACACAAACCCTCCAAACACATTAGCCATTAATGCCGAATCATACCTCTAAAATTATTAATGTTTGGAATAGATCCAAGAAAGATATCTCTAGTCACTTCAAGATAGGGGGCATTTAAGTCACCTGCAAGAATAACCAGATACCAGACACCAGATACCACATCTCACCATTGATTAATACATATTGCTATAGAATTCAGCATATCCTCTGCAGTACAGTACAGATACCCTTGTGCCAGTACACATTAAGCAGTAACACATCAAGGCCAATCCCACTCTCATTAGCCTTGATGTGCACAGCCAAAAGCTCCCTCTGTACATCATAGCTATTCACCAACTGCAACTCCTCAGAGGATTTCAACAATAACATTAGGCCCACCAAATTCCCCATGGTCGCCCCACCAAATTCTTCCAAGCATGTTGGTAAACTGAAACATAAGAACCATACATATATGCATCAACAACAAATGATATTTCTTGTAGAAATAGGATAGTATGTTCTTTGAGTGTTACCAAGACTAGGGCCTTGAATCATTCAGAGGAGCAACTATTCTGGACCAATCCTGATCCATTAAACCACCTTTTGGGCCAATTTCTGTTAGAACAACCCCATGACCAGTATCTGTATATACATTTGTACAGACAACAATCTCCCCAGGTAAGTTTCTTGTAAGACAGCCTGGGTTTTCCTTTCCCCTTATCTCACTGTTTGCTTGATATGGTGTGAGAGCGAAACCCACCTGACAGAGAGACTGCAGTTCCTGCATAATACGTTTGTACACCAGACTTGATTAAATATATATGCATGCCCGATCTGTACGATGTAGGTCAATAAAATCAGCCATGGCTATATCCCTGGATGAGAGCACATGTAAATTTAGGACTGAGTCAAACAGTCTTAAAATATTAGTCCTATTTAGTATCACCTCTCGATATTCCAGTAGAAGACACTCTATCAGAATCAAATGAGATTTAGCAGTAGAATATTGGTGTGCTGTGTGAGACTGGAAGCCACCAGCGGTCGAATTGTAGCCCACACGCCCATTTGTCACAAGGTAACTCGGACTTTCCTCTGCTTCCTTTGCGCTTGAAAACTGGTCACCCTATCAGCTCCTTTTCCTCTTCCAACACGTATTGAGAAATGTGGTTGACCAGTTTGCTCCACCTCCTGTGAGCACACAAATAGTATTTTTGCATTGGTATACCCACCATCTTAATGCTTCTGAATAGGACCTTGACTGAACTTCTTCAGTACCCTTTATGGTATAGAATCCTAATGAAGTAACAGATACAACTGTGGGTTCTGATGACATATTACTATTCCCAAAACAAAAAGCTTTTCTCCATTTATTCTTTCTGTACCTACTTCATTTCTAATACAGCTACCCAAGGTAAGAACAATTGAATTAGTTAGCACAACCAGATGTACACCTGTCTGAAACTGCAAATTATTTTAAGCGTTTTTCACGATCTTCAATGAGTCGGAGAGAAGATTTAGACTGAGGCTAGGAGTAATGTCCATTCCCTGTTTCAACATCCGGACTGGGTAAGTGCTGAGGGCCTACCATCTCCATTCCTGATGCCCACTTATATTCTCAATCTGATCAACCTCTATGACCAATCTATGCTGACCACATGCTCCTTTATTCATCTTTATTCACCTTGGGATGATGTTGCAATTGCTGATTCCTCAGCACCGATATTTCTGACGACTGATTTGCAAATGTCCTCATGAATTTCCTTGATGATTGTCTCGATTGCTGTAAAGAGGATTCCTATTGCTCAGGGTTTCCACATGTTATTTACCTTTGCCCTTATTCTTTTTTCTTATTCTCTTTTTCTTGATTCTGGCATTGATGTTCTTCATATTTTACGTCGGCCTGTTCAATCCCGTCTTTATTTCTAATTGGAAACAGCACTGAGATCACAGAATGTGGCAAAGAGGTTATTGATACATGTGGGATGTTTTTATCCACGCATCCAAGCCCTACCTCAAAACTGTGCAGTGCTGACATGGAAAACATCATGATGGCCAGAGATTCCCAGAAAATGCCCAGGGAAATGCATGAAGAATAGGCTGCCACCCATTTTGCCGATGTTATGGGCACAGAAGGGCACTGCCTAAAACCACCATTGAACTACCTACACAGTAGCCTGAAACCATTGGGAATGGCAATGCTGATTGCCAAAAGCAACCTAGAATTGTGGGGAATTAATTTTCTTAAATCCCAAAAATGGGTGCATTACCAGTACTCACCACTATCAGAAAGCCGGCGTTTTAAAACAACACCAGATTTTTTTCTCTTTTTGTGTAAAACTGAATAAATGAACCCAAAGCAGGCCAAAGAAAGACTTACTGAGAGGTGGATACAATGTAAAGTTATATTCTGAAGTGACTTGAAGGTTTATAACAAGACTGGCTGAGCTGTGAGTTTAAGTAAATTTGGACTGAAAGACACTAAAAATCTAAATGTTTAAAAGAAATGAGTGACCTACTTTGAGTGTCACATAGGTTGCAATTGTTTAAATGTCATAGTTTTAAACTTAGAATCAGATTTCTAGCTGCATATGTAAAAATGGTTAGTTTTATTTGAATGCAGAAAACTGGGTAACTAAAAGTGACATTAGCTGGGGCCTGGCTTAAGGAACTGAATTCTGCCCACCAGCTACCCCAGACAGGAGATGAGTCTTGCACTACAGCTGTGTTCCCAGGCCAGCTGCCTTTTGCTGTTCCCACCAAAAGGGATCTGACACTTCTCTGATTGAATTACCTGGGCTCTGCAGGAAATTGAACAAAGCCCTGTCCTGACTCAGGCAAATGTTTTATTGGTGGGAGTCGTAAATGTGGCTTCCTCCTGGAAGGAAAGGGGAGGAGCACTGCATGTGAGAGCAAGCTGGCTTGGCAGAAACTGGGAGGGGGAGAAACTGGAGGCAGAGGCTGAGCTTGAAGAAAGTGGAAAAACTGGTTTCTGTACCATGTGACCTGGAAACCACACCCCTGTAGCCAGAATATGGTTTTAGAAAAAGATGAATAACTCATAGTACGGACTTGTCATGATTATTTAAATGATACCATAATTCTTGTGATTTTTCTGCCCACATTTTAAGAGGTTTTTAGAACCGGTGGCATGATCTGGGGGCAAGCTAGCAGTTAAGAGGGTATTACTTAAAATGTATGCATGTTAAAAGTCTGATACTTCATCAATTAATGCCTGCATGCCTTGCACACATTTGGGTAAATTTGAATCTGATATTGGTAACCTGACCAAAAAGTGAAATATGTTGCCATTTCTCAATGCAAGCTCTCAGGAAGAGCAGATTTGGACAGGGTATACCTCCTGTGATATGTGATGGGTGCATGTAATTTTAAACAAATGTGTACCTGTGCAAATATGTCTTTTGGGTCAAAATATAGATTGTGTGTAATTTGACAGGGGTGGGTTCTCTGTACCATAAACAGACCTCATCATGATGACACTTCATTTCATTCCCCCAATCAAGGGGAAGAGGATGAAGTGGCCAATGACAAGTGGAGAGGGGTAGGGCCTAGGAAGCTAGCCTTTCCACCCATTTTCAAAACACATACAAGCAGACAGTCAGGACAGATAGGGACATTCAATCCCATTTGCTGCGGAGCATGCTGTCGGACCATACCACATCCAGAGATCCAAACTTCAAATCCATCAATCTCCAGAGAAAGCTGTGCAGAAAGATTCAGAAGCAGTGCTGTACCCAGAGAGAGCAGAGCTGACCCAGACCGCTGTTAGCAGAACCAGAGAGCTGACCCAGATCACTGTGAAGAGACCCAGACCAGACCGGAGTCCAGTCCAAAACCTGACCAGATCCGTGGCGAGGCCTAATTCAAAAATATATTGTGAGTACCTAGCAGAACTGTGCAGAACCAATCTCTTAGTTAAAATAATATAATTCAATCTATTTTAATCTAAGTAGAACTGCCTAAAAGCTGTCACCTGTCATTTTCTAGCTGCTAGCTGTCACTTGTCACTTTGAACTTTTAAAATTTCAAATCTGAAAAACGACCTTTACCATATCGCTCATATCTCCGTGACCGTTTGTCTTAGAGACTTGCAGTAACTTTCCTCTGAAAGCTGGGAATCTTGGCTTTTCAACGAACCTAGAACCGCATTGAATACACTTTTTCCGCAATCGCGAAAAACGCATTCGCGAATTTGCCGCGATTTGCAAATTTCTCCACGTGTGAAAACAACAGTTTCATTGCTTTCCTTGCTAAAAATTCGTTTGCCTCTTAAGAACCATCCCTGAATCATTGCTAGAGTGAGCCTGGACTAATATTAACTAGATACCACTCACCCTGAACCTCTAGAGGGAATTAAAAGCATTTTAGCATATTTTTCACTTCATTGCCAGCAGATATAAAAGCATTTTAGCACATTTTCCAATATAGTGCTATCACATATAAAAGCATTTTGGGCCTGTGTTTCAAACTTCTGTAGTCTAAGCTTGCTGGGGTGAACTGAATTACATTTGATTGCATTTCTGAGAACTGTGTGCTTTCCTTCCATTTCCTTGCATTGCATAAAGGGGGGGAGGGGATTGCCAGAGAAAAGTGATTACATTGTTTTGTTGAAATCATATTGAGTATTTTCTGTACTGCATTTCATTCCACATTGCATCCATTTGAAACCATCAAAGTATTGTTGCTATCTTATCCATCCTATAACCACTCATCATTGATTATAAAGAAGTTTGCTAGTGCCAGACTATCCATTATTGATTACTGCTCAGATTAAGTGTGATATTCAATTATTAATTTATTATAAAGTGTGATATATATATCTATTGTTTAAATTATCAAATAAACCTTTTAACTTGCAAAACAGAACTACTTCTTGGCTCAATGGGGTCAGGGGGATTCCAAGAGAGGGGTGTTATATAGGGGTAGTCATCCAGAACGCATGAACTGGACATAAAGATATATCAATAAGGGTTTCCATTCAGTATCCCAGACTAGGCATTGACTTAGCTGTAGTTTTGAATTGAATCCTCTTACAAATTGGGGGCTCGAGCGGGACGTTTGGGTTAGATCTACCATTTGTGCAGATTAATACAGCGTGCCAGCTGACCAGATACACATATCCGGTCGGATCACACGCTGTAAAGCACTCCTCAAAGGAACACTCTAAGGAAAAGGTCTGTTTTGCAAAAATAAAATACAAACTTCTGTAGGTCAGGAACTCAAATCTCTAGAATGACGACCTTAGTAGACATGAAAATAGCCAGAGAGCACTTCTTACATAAGTTATTTGTGAGAGGTGAGTGGACTCATCACGACCAGACGGTCTGGTTGCAAGCAATCACACCCCAGATCACTGAAACAGGGTCAGACCTATGGAGAGATCAGGGTCCCTTACATGTGGCCCTGAGTGAACCTTACATGGCTCCTAAAGCTAAGGATGAACAAGACAAGATGGTTAGGATAGCGGCATACCTGTACCTATATATGGGAGACATGCAGGATAAATGTACTGAAAGCCAAGATCTGGCGAATAAGCGACAGATGGCGTTAGAGAAGGCCCAATCTGACCTGGTCTCTTCTGAGCAGAGGCTGCAGGGGAGCCAGGAGTCAGAAAATGAGAGTAGACAGCACATCATTAAAATAAAGAGGGATATGGACATCCTGCAACAGGAAAAGGCTGACCAGGATACCAGATTTCTGGCCTTGCAGAAGGAGTACCAAGAAGGTTTGGACTCCCTACTGCAGAGCCAGAAAAAGCTGGAGCAACAATTAGACTTTAACAGGGCATGCACGGAGCAGGTAGCCACCCTGCAAAGTCATCTAGATAGAGTGAAGGCAGAGAGCAACAAGCTGATTTTGAAAGACCTGGATACCCAGGCAGAGTTTGATGAAGAACGCCAGAAAGCTGGTGCCTTTCAAAGGCAGAGGGACGACCTGGTGGCACAAATGCAGGCTCTTAGCCAGGAAAGAGACGCCTTAGGCCAGGAAGTCTGCCATTTAAAAAGAAAAACAGAAGAAAATCACTTGGCCCTCCAGGGTCTGGTTGACCTCCAAAAAGAACGCCAGAACTTGTTAGAACACACCAGGAGGGTGGAGGATGCTCTGGCAAGAAAGGAGCAGGCCAATAGGGACACAGCTCAGGAGGTAACCCTCCTGCAGCAAAGACTGGCCCAGTGCTCCAGGACCAATCAGGAGGCACAGAGAGAGAATGAGGCTCTCTTCCAGCACAATGATAGACTCCAACAACAGGTAGCGATGCAGGAGAGACTGATAGAGTCTAGTAAGGCCTTAACTGAGGAACTGAAGACGCAGGCTCTTGCATTGCAACAGGGAGCAGGGGCGGATAGAGATGAGGTTCGCTGGGAAAGAGAAACTCCTGAGCATAACCCCAGGAGCCCTAGTACCAGAGGCCTTTATTTCTCTCAGTCCCTGGACTCTGCCACCCCCATGTCCCCTGGCGCACATGAGCACAGGGCCACAGGGATGGCAGATAACTATCCAGCCAGAAGCATGGGGCTCATAGGCCAGTACCACCCAGGAATGGAGGGGCGGGCATCCGGGTATGGGCACCCAAGCACAGTGCAATTTAATGGGGAACCCCAGGAGAGTAGGCCCATTAAGGGCATCCTGAAAACCTCCGCCCAGTTAGGTTAGTGGGGGGGGGGTACCCATCAAATCCTGGCAGCAAGGAGGGATCTGAAGACTCCTCTGAGCGGTACAGGACACAGGAGACCAGGTCCCCACATTCTGCCAGCCATTCCCAGGCTCGCAGAATCTGGGAAAACCTGGAAGAACAGACGGGAACCTCTGGTTGCAGTGCCTCTGGGTCAGAAGATGAATGGACCAGGGTCACCCGGACCAAAAGGGCCAATAAGACAAAAAGGGCCTTGCTTAAGGACCCCTTAAAGCAGATTAAGGCAATCAGGAGCATCATCACGCCTTATCATAAGAACGCCAAGTATTCTGTTTGGGAGCATTTAGGGTTGTTTGAGCAAATGATGGAGACTTTCCATTTGAAGGACAGCCAAATCTGTATTCAATATGTAAAGTGGACCTTCTCCCCGGAATACTCCAGTTTCTTTGCGGGGCTGGAGGACCAAAATCATTTAAGATGGTCCGCCTATAAGGCGGCCATCTTGAAACATTTTTCTACTCATAGAAATCCTCAAGAGGCTCGCAAGGCAGCCTACAATTTACAATGTGGGGAGGATCAGGCCCCACAAGAGTTTGTGCAGGAGTTAAAGCGTGTTTTTGCATAGACCACAAGAAGGGTGCGCACGGATAGCAGAGAATTTATTAATACGTTTTTCTATGCCTTGCCCAAATACATAATGACCCAGCTCGTGAGGGATTTTCATGAGAAAAGATCTTTAGACTGGGTCATTGAACAGGCGACCCGGATCTATGAGGGGCAGAAGCCAATAGAAAATAAAAATAATGCGCCCAAAAACCCCAAAGCCAACAACACCCCTGCTGCTGCCAAGGTGGCAGAGGAAAAGGTCACCCCCGTTTTAGAGTTGGAGATGGGGGGGCCTAAAAACCCACCTGCACCTAATAATGCTAGGCCCAGAAGGTCCTCGGGCCAGTCACAAACAGGGAGTCAAGGAGGTAGTCCCACAAATGGGGTCCCTCGCTCTCCTGACTATGTAAGTCCCCGTTACAAGGGAAGTCGACCCATCCTGGGTTATGTGTGGACTCCTCCAGCCCAAGGGGGGGGGATCCAGCCAAGCACCTAACCCAGGGAACTTCCCTCCCAACTTCCCACAGGAGGGCAGACATTCTCCAAATCCTGGGCAGAACTTTTTCCCCACGTATCCACCCAATCTCCAGCCCCAAAATCCTCCACCCTTCTTTCCCCAATTCCCTGAGCCCAGACAACCGAATCCGGGAGAGGGGAGGCCCAGGGTGGAGGGGTATCAAAATCTTCCCAACCAGGGGTACTTCCAGAGAAGGGATAGCTACCCTTCCCGGGATCAGCCCAGGGGAGAAAATAGAGCCCCATATCAGCCTGAGCGGGTTTCCCAGTTAGAGCGCCAGGTCCAAAATATGGCAAGGGATCTGGGTCACATACTGAGGGCTCAGCAGAACCCTCAGATCGGCATGCCGGCGCAGAACGCACCCAACTCTGGAGCTGGTGCTCCAGAACAATGACGGGGCAGCACCCCGATAACTCACCGGTTCCCAGGGAGGAGGCACAAAGGGAAGGGGGGTGTAAAGCCTTGGAGGAAGCTTCCTTCCTCACTTGTAAACCGCCCCTGGAAACCCAGGAACCGGAAACAAAATCTCTTGCCCCTGAAAGTCTGCCTCCTAAGGAGCAGAGGGGGGGTAGGAGAAACAAAAGACCCAAACAGACTCAGTTTGAGGAGGAGGTACAGATCTTCCAATCTGAGGGAGAGGGATCCTCAGAGGATCCTGGGAAAAGGATCTTCTCCTTCAGAGAGGGGGGAACTCCTCCCAAAGAAAAATGGGTCCAAAGGGATGCAAATCCAGACTGGGGAGATGTGGAGACTGAGCTACCGCCGCCCACCATCTCATCCCAGAACCAACAGCAAGAAAATCCCCTGGTTCAAGCCCATCCTGGTGACTGCCTCCAAAAAGGGGGGGGCGGCCCGGAACCGGAGCCAGGGGAACACACAATGGCTCTGATCTCCAGTTGCCAATTTTATCTTTCAGATTCCCAGGGCTCTCCACAGAATTCTGCCCAAATCTCTTCGCTAGCGATGTCCAAAACCAGAAAGTTAGCCCGCCAGTTGACCAAAAATGTGCATTATCTGTGCCCCCTTGAGGAGAAGGAGGGAAGATACTATGCCCCGGTACAAGTACAGGGGCAGGGTACAATTTTTGCACTGGTGGACACGGGATCTCAAGCTACCCTTCTGTCCAGAAGGGCCTTTGATGAACTGAATGCAGGAAGGGGAGGGAATTACCAAATTCCTCTCACCTCACTTCCTGGACAACTCCAGAACTTTGACGGGAAGGAAATTCCCGTCGAGGGGACGGCAGATTTGGACATTAAGATTGGGCGACACAAGTTGAAACACCCGGTCATAGTTGGGACTCCAGAGGGCACCCCTTGCTTACTGGGGAATGACCTCCTGGGGAGGTTGTCACCCTTAATAGATTGCGTAAACAAGGTCCTCTGGACCCAGACTAGCCGACCAATAAAATTAAAACAGAGTGTCAACCATGTTAGTTTAAACGGCACCTGCCACATGGTTGAACAAAAATCTGACCAAGTAGAATTTCACTTCCAGAATAGCCAAATTCCAGATGTGACAGTAATAGCAGTAGGACAACAGACTGGTGATGGAGGGTCCTCTCTATTTCTGAAAATCAACCTTCCTTCCAGTTTAAGGTGGTATTCCACACTGGAAGGAAACACCATGAAATTCTTTACCAATCCACAATCAGAAACTCCCACTCCTATAGTCCAGAAAGATGTGAAATCAGCTCAGAGCCTGGCTGATATTCAGCAAATTGGAGAGCAGTTGTTCATCCCTGTTCAGTTAAATGATGGGAAGGACTCTGTTCTCGCTCGAGTGTGCGTGAACAATGGTAAGAGCTTCATCAGCGAAGCCATGTTTCGCCAACTCCCAAAAGATCCAGCCATTCCCACATTCAAACTGATAGACAAATGGGAAATGGACCTGGAAGCACCTAATTCCAAACATCTCCTGCCAAGCAGGTGTATGCTCAAAATCTCCTTTGGCAACAAGAGCATAGTCCATAATTGTTGGGTCGTGCGAGACATTACTGCCGCCTTTTACTTAGGCAGTGAACTTCTCAATCGCTTTGCCATTAGTTTGGACCTAATAAACTTCAAAGCTTGGTCCCAATTAGCGGATAATCCCATGGGCTTTGATGATCCAGAAAAAGCATTTAGGTCAGCTCAATTGCTACCTTATGCAGTTGAAATTCAGATCAAAGAGGAAGTCACCATCCCAGAAAGGACCCGACAATTCTCCCTGGAAGTGAAAGTTAAAAGAGGACAATATTTGCAAAACCCTGATGCTTACATACATCTAAACGCTTCTCTCCAACAGCAAGGGTTGGGGGTAAACCCAACTCCATTAGTCAACATAGAACATGACACCATTCTAATAGAGGTGGATAACAGCGACTTAAAGAGCATTACTCTAGCCGCAAACACCATTATTGGAATGGCGGTTGATGACCGACATTTTTCCATCGATTTAGGTAATGAACTGTTAGGACCAATCCCCAAGGACTGTTTTGACAGTGACAGTGAGGACAATACAACACCAGACAGGATTTTTACCCGGCATGGGGGGAACTTCCTGGTGTACACTTCTTGCCCTTATGGTAAGGAAGATGTGACTTGTGACTTCAGAAGGGATGAGGTGATTTTCCAGGTCCATGAGGGCTACCTTTTGCACCTGAAGCCTCCAGTCCAAATCAGCACTCTGACCAGAGACTTCTCCACCCAGCTGGAGGAGGCCGCTGAGATAGCCAAACCAGAAGTCTTTCCAGGCTTCAGGCAGATGGTGGAAGAGAGAGTCAACCTAGCTGATGCCTGTGTGACTCTGGAACAAAAGCAAAAGTTGAAACAAGTTTTCTTGGATTTCCAAGATCTCTTTGCAGTAGACTCATATGACTGTGGCCGCACCGACATCCACACAACAACAATCCCCACGGACCCTGGCATGACTCCAGTGTTTGTGAAGCAATATTGTTTGCCTCTCGCATCCATGGAGTCCCTTACTGAAATAATTAAGAACCTTGAGTCCCGGGGAATAATCCGTCCAGTACACAGCACCTTCAATAATCCGGTGCTGGGAATATTGAAGCCAAACGGCCAGTGGAGACTCTGCGCCGACATCAGGGAGCTCAACAAACGGATCCATACTTCCCGATGGCCTCTGCCCTACATTGACCAAGGGCTGGCCCAGATCCAGGGGTCACATGTATTCACTGCAATAGACCTGACCAATGAATACTGGACTGTGCCTGTCAGCAGGGAGGACCAATACAAACTGGCTTTTACCTTTGGGGGCCAGCAATACACATGGACCCGGACTCCCTTCGGATATCTCAACTCCGGCAATGAATTCAACATTTTCCTACATAAGGCCATGCCCGACCTGGGTGCGAGGGGTAACCTGGCTTATGTAGATGATGTCCTCATAAAAAGTTCATCTGTGGAGGAACACATAGCGGAGATACTTATGTTCTGACCCAGTTGAGGGCCGCCGGAGCAAAACTTTCCTTTCAGAAAGCACAGTGGTGTAGAACACGTGTTAATTTCTTGGGGCATGAGATTACCCCTCAGGGTCTCTGTCCCCAGGAAAAGAAAGTGGAAGCACTTCAGAAACTGAAAGACCCCACAACTCTGCGGGAACTAAGGAGCCTCCTTGGACTGACTAATTACAGCAGAAAGTTCATTGAGGGCTACGCAGAGATCACCAGACCCCTGATTCATCTCCTGAAGGGGGGGCTCAAGTGGGAATGGGGTCCAGAACAAGCCGAGGCAGTAAAACAACTCAAAAGAAGCCTCTCACAAGCGCCTTGCCTAGCTTACCCTGTCAGAAACAAGGAGTTCTTCCTGGAGACGGGGTTCTCTAATACGTGCTTGGCAGCAGTATTATACCAAAAGCATGACAAGGTCAATAAAGTAATCTCCTATGCGAGCAAAACTTTATCCTCTGTGGAGGAAAAATTCAACGATTGTGAGAAGGCACTCCTGGCAACGGTGTGGGCATTGAAGAATTACCGCCCGTTTATCCAGGGGGAACACATCATAGTGGAGACTCCACACCAGCCTCTGCAATATCTCCAAAGTGATAGAATCCGGGCCGGAAATGTGAGTAATTCCCGAATTACTTCCTGGATTCTGTCAATGCAAGGCTTTCCTGTGGAGGTCAGATATGGCCAAAACAAGAAGAGTCCCCTCGCGCAAGGTCTGGCTGACTTGCATGATTGTGCCAGAGAAAACTGTCTTGAGGACGAAAGTCTAAAAATCAAGGACAACACGGAGGCATACCTTAATTCCCTACACAAAGTCTTTGAAGAAGACAAGTGTGAGGGAATGCCCAATGTCTATGTGGATGGATGCTCGTACCATGTTGACAACCACGGGGAGAAAGAACTGGTGGCCGGCGTAGGGAATGCATGGGTGAATGAGTCCCCAGAACCCTCCGCTGGATACAAAATTGGTCCCTGAAGTAGTCAGGTGGCAGAATTGATGGCTGTGCATCAGGCCATCCTCACTGCTGTCCAGCATCAACTCCGCAAACTGGTCATAATCACAGATTCGGATTATGTACGGAACGGGTTCGTGGAGCACCTGGTTAATTGGAAAACCAGAGGCATGTTATGTGCTAACAACAAACCCTTGAAACATGGGAAGTTGATCCAAAACATTGATGATCTGGTCACCTCGAATGAGATGACCATCTATTGGAAAAAGATCAAGGGTCATTCCAAAGTAGAGGGACCAGACAAAACTGGAAATGACTTAGCTGATCAGCTGGCCAAAACCGGGGCCATCCAAGGGGATCTAATTGAGATTGAGTCCCTGTTGGGGGAAATCCAGGTCACTGCTATCACCAGGTCCCAGACAAATGCTCACAACGACCTTTCAATTGCCCAATGGAGTAAGGAGACCCCTGATGCTGATTTGATTACCGCTCAGAAGGGGGATCCAATTATTGGTAAGTTTCACCAACACCTTGAGGACCCTGAGACCTTTCCCCTGACGGATACCGATTACATTGGAAAAGAGGACCTAAGGGTGTTGATGAAATGTCCAAAAATGTTCCGGATCCAAGACGGTTTCATGGTAAGGAAATCCAAAGCTGGCCACGATCAGTGGGTGGTTCCGACCTCATTCAGAAACCTGATGTTAAGTCACGCCCATGATGTGGCCACCGCCGGTCATAGGGGGTTTCACACAACATTGGAAATCTTAAGAGAGGTTGCATACTGGCCACACATGGGGCAGGACCTTGACCAATACTTGAAGGGGTGTCTTGTGTGTGCGCAATTTCAGCCGACGTCCCTCACACACCGCGCGCCTCTCCAAAAGAGGGGGATGACACTGCCATGGTCAGATTTACAAATCGACTTTGTAGGCCCCGTGATTCGCTCTGCTAGGGGGAATAGGTACATGTTGACTGTGACATGCTTGTTTACCAAATGGGTGGAATGTCTCCCAGCCCCAAATTGCAAGGCAGAAACTGCAGCTGCCCTGATGATTAACCACATCTTTTCCCGTTTCGGTCTACCTCAAAGACAGACAGGGGTAGCCACTTCACCAGTGAAGTAATGACAAAGATGTGGGAGATACTGGGGGTCAAAAGGAAGTTGCATATTGCTTACCGGCCAGCTTCTTCTGGGGCAGTAGAGAGATATAACCGAACCATTGTGAGCATATTAAAGAAGTTTGTGGCAGATTCTGGGCCAAGTTGGGATATCCGATTACCTCTGGTCCTAATGGCCATCAGATCTACCCCTTCATCTGCAACCAAAATGTCACCATTTGAGTTGATGACTGGGCGCAAGATGGTGCTTCCTCAGCATTTGCTCTACAGGACCCAAGAGCAGACACTGATAATTGCCTCCACAACTCATGAGTATGTGGAGAATTTAAGGAAACACCTTCAGCATGCTTTTGCTTATGCTCAGCGGAATCTAGAAAGATCAGCTGATAGCATGAAGACCCACTATGACCTGAAAACTTCCAGGTAGGAATATCAGGTGGGGGACCGGGTCTATCTATACAATTTCCAAAGGAACCAAGCCAAACAGCGAAAATGTTTGCCTACATGGAAGGGACCCTATGAGATTATAGACAAAATCTCCCCTGTGGCCTACAAGATCGCATCCCCAAAGGCGGTTTGGCAGAGGGGGAAGACAAGTGGGTCCACATTAACCAGTTTATGTGTTGCCATCCCAGGCACACTCTGCAACAACTGGAGGAATCCTCTGGAATCCTAGAGGGTACTGTCTTAGATTAATTCAGTTCTAACTTAAAATATCCTACATATCGCCTATCAAATTCTGAGTTTCTCAATGTGGGTGTTTTCGTTTTTGAATGCAAAAAGAAATGTGCATGTCCATATGTTTTGACTATAAATTTATATGCCACCCCACTATATCAATGGTGGGGGAAAAATGTCTATGAATAGGTATTGCCGCTCTTCCTTTGTCGTCCTAGGAGAAAGAAAACCTGGAGACGGGCCAAGGAGGACGATCCGGAAACCGGGAGCAGAGACGCAAGGGGCCCAGTGTACCGCCCAATACTCCCATCAGGACCGGCGAGGAGAACCGATCGATCCGACCGGATGGAGGAAAAGTGCTGAACTGTGCCATCTATTGGAAGAAGATGAGGAAACATCCCAGGTCTTGCGAGTCCCATCAGTGAAACAGAATGGCCATCGCAAGAGGGGGGCTTGTGGGATGTTTTTATCCACGCATCCAAGCCCTACCTCAAAACTGTGCAGTACTGACATGGAAAACATCATGATGGCCAGAGATTCCCAGAAAATGCCCAGGAAAATGCATGAAGAATAGGCTGCCACCCATTTTGCCGATGTTATGGGCACAGAAGGGCACTGCCTAAAACCACCATTGGACTACCTACACAGTAGCCTGAAACCATTGGGAATGGCAATGCTGATTGCCAAAAGCAACCTAGAATTGTGGGGAATTCATTTTCTTAAATCCCAAAAATGGGTGCATTACCAGTACTCACCACTATCAGAAAGCCGGCGTTTTAAAACAACACCAGACTTTTTTCGCTTTTTGTGTAAAACTGAATAAATGAACCCAAAGCAGGCCAAAGAAAGACTTACTGAGAGGTGGATACAATGTAAAGTTATATTCTGAAGTGACTTGAAGGTTTATAACAAGACGGGCTGAGCTGTGGATTTCAGCAGTTTAAGTAAATTTGGACTGAAAGACACTAAAAATCTAAATGTTTAAAAGAAATGAGTGACCTACTTTGAGTGTCACATAGGTTGCAATTGTTTAAATGTCATAGTTTTAAACTTAGAATCAGAATTCTAGCTGCATATGTAAAAATGGTTAGTTTTATTTGAATGCGGAAAACTGGGTAACTAAAAGTGACATTAGCTGGGGCCTGGCTTAAGGAACTGAATTCTGCCCACCAGCTACCCCCGACAGGAGATGAGACTTGCACTACAGCTGTGTTCCCAGGCCAGCTGCCTTTTGCTGTTCCCACCAAAAGGGATCTGACACTTCTCTGATTGAATTACCTGGGCTCTGCAGGAAATTGAACAAAGCCCTGTCCTGACTCAGGCAAATGTTTTATTGGTGGGAGTCGTAAATGTGGCTTCCTCCTGGAAGGAAAGGGGAGGAGCACTGCATGTGAGAGCAAGCTGGCTTGGCAGAAACTGGGAGGGGGAGAAACTGGAGACAGAGGCTGAGCTTGAAGAAAGTGGAAAAACTGGTTTCTGTATCATGTGACCTGGAAACCACACCCCTGTAGCCAGAATATGGTTTTAGAAAAAGATGACTAACTCATAGTACGGACTTGTCATGATTATTTAAATGATACCATAATTCTTGTGATTTTTCTGCCCACATTTTAAGAGATTTTTAGAACCGGTGGCATGATCTGGGGGCAAGCTAGCAGTTAAGAGGGTATTACTTAAAATGTATGTATGTTAAAAGTCTGATACTTCATCAATTAATGCCTGCATGCCTTGCACACATTTGGGTAAATTTGAGTAAGAATCTGATATTGGTAACCTGACCAAAAAGTGAAATATGTTGCCATTTCTCAATGCAAGCTCTCAGGAAGAGCAGATTTGGACAGGGTATACCTCCTGTGATATGTGATGGGTGCATGGAATTTTAAACAAATGTGTACCTGTGCAAATATGTCTTTTGGGTCAAAATATAGATTGTGTGTAATTTGACAGGGGTGGGTTCTCTGTACCATAAACAGACCTCATCATGATGACACTTCATTTCATTCCCCCAATCAAGGGGAAGAGGATGAAGTGGCCAATGACAAGTGGAGAGGGGTAGGGCCTAGGAAGCTAGCCTTTCCACCCATTTTCAAAACACATAAAAGCAGACAGTCAGGACAGATAGGGACATTCAATTCCATTTGCTGCGGAGCATGCTGTCGGACCATACCACATCCAGAGATCCAGACTTCAAATCCATCAATCTCCAGAGAAAGCTGTGCAGAAAGATCCAGAAGCAGTGATGTACCCAGAGAGAGCAGAGCTGACCCAGACCGCTGTTAGCAGAACCAGAGAGCTGACCCAGATCACTGTGAAGAGACCCAGACCAGACGGCAGTCCAGTCCAAAACCTGACCAGATCCGTGGCGAGGCCTAATTCAAAAATATATTGTGAGTACCTAGCAGAACTGTGCAGAACCAATCTCTTAGTTAAAATAATATAATTCAATCTATTTTAATCTAAGTAGAACTGCCTAAAAGCTGTCACCTGTCATTTTCTAGCTGCTAGCTGTCACTTGTCACTTTGAACTTTTAAAATTTCAAATCTGAAAAACGACCTTTACTATATCGCTCATATCTCCGTGCCCGTTTGTCTTAGAGACTTGCAGTAACTTTCCTCTGAAAGCTGGGAATCTTGGCTTTTCAACGAACTTAGAACCGCATTCCATACACTTTTTCCGCAATCGCGAAAAACGCACTCGCGAATTTGCCGCGATTTGCAAATTTCTCCACGTGTGAAAACAACAGTTTAATTGCTTTCCTTGCTAAACATTTGTTTGCCTCTTAAGAACCATCCCTGAATCATTGCTAGAGTGAGCCTGGACTAATATTAACTAGATACCACTCACCCTGAACCTCTAGAGGGAATTAAAAGCATTTTAGCATATTTTTCACTTCATTGCCAGCACATATAAAAGCATTTTAGCACATTTTCCAATATAGTGCTATCACATATAAAAGCATTTTGGGCCTGTGTTTCAAACATCTGTAGTCTAAGCTTGCTGGGGTGAACTGAATTACATTTGATTGCATTTCTGAGAACTGTGTGCTTTCCTTCCATTTCCTTGCATTGCATAAAGGGGGGAGGGGATTGCCAGAGAAAAGTGATTACATTGTTTTGTTGAAATCATATTGAGTATTTTCTGTACTGCATTTCATTCCACATTGCATCCATTTGAAACCATCAAAGTATTGTTGCTATCTTATACATCCTATAACCACTCATCATTGATTATAAAGAAGTGTGCTAGTGCCAGACTATCCATTATTGATTACTGCTCAGATTAAGTGTGATATTCAATTATTAATTTATTATAAAGTCTGATATATATATATATCTATTGTTTAAATTATCAAATACACCTTTTAACTTGCAAAACAGAACTACTTCTTGGCTCAGTGGGGTCAGGGGGATTCCAAGAGAGGGGTGTTATATAGGGGTAGTCATCCAGAACGCATGAACTGGACATAAAGATATATCAATAAGGGTTTCCATTCAGTATCCCAGACTAGGCATTGACTTAGCTGTAGTGTTGAATTGAATCCTCTTACATACATCGGGCAGAGAGACTTTGTCATTCTTCATTTCCTCCCCCATATGATCCACTACAGGATAATATCCCCTCTCATGCCTGTGTTCCATTATAGAGGTGATCGTACATACACTTTTTGAAGTGGTCCGTCCATATGTGCTGATTATTTTCATCAGATATTATTTTCACAGATTTTACAGAACAGTCTTCCAGTCACAATTCCATTGGTCTTTGACCATGACATTGGGTTACCTCAGTTTTTACATTGGACATCAAGAATTTCTTGATTTTTGTTTGTATCCCCATGTTATCAAATTTAAATAATATAGATTCTAACATAGTCGAATGATTCTTATATTTGACTTTTAATCCTTCATATGGGGATACCAAGATTGGGAATGCATGAATACTTTCCTCTAATACAGGGGAAATATCCTCCACAATTCTCTGGTCCATATGTCTCAACATTGCAGAGAGTCTCCATGGAGGACATTGAGCCGGAGTGGATGCATTAGTAGGATTTAGTGAGTGTGAATCATAAACTGAAATTTCTGTTATATCCGGTGACTGCACAGAATTGGTATCTGCTACTCTTGCATCATCCCACTTCTCACTGGCAATTTCACTTATACCTTCATTATTGCCCTTTTCATATCCTTCCCTTACCACTTGATCGTAAACTTTCTCAGTTCTTCTACAATAGCTTTGTTCATCTTACTCTGCTGAATCCACACCAATAAAAGGAACACTCTGTTCAAACCTTGGGACACGCTCGAGAGAAATACTCAGTTATCACTTCAGAGTCTTTGGGCCTCGTTATGACCAAGGCGGAATGGGTTTAACGGCGCAGGTAGAGGTGCCGGTGCCGTTAAACCCATTACGCCCTATTACGAGGTTCCCTTGCGGAACCCGCTCTGGACGTCTGGTAAGGCCAGACGTCCTTTGCGGGTCCTGCAAGGGGACCAGGGAGCCAATAACAGGCCCGTTATTAACTGGCCCGTTGTTAGCTCCCTCCCCATTCCCATTGAGCCCTATGGGGGCTCAAATGGGAATGGGGATGTGTTCCCTGAATGGGAAAATACCGGGTCCTCAAAGGTTGGAATGGCCCGGTATTTCCCCATTCAGGGACCACGGACCTGGATCCAAATTTGGAGGCAGCCATGCCCTTATTAAGGGCATGGCTGCCTCCAAACTCGTAATGAGGCCATTTGTTTGAATTATTTTACACAATACTGTTCATAGCCTCCCTGTCACCGACACAGAAAGCTGTTTTATATTTTTCCCAATTTCTCTACTTTTGCTTTTTTTTTGCTTTTTTTAATCTTTAGTGGGCCCTTTAAGTGAAGCAAATGAGTTTATTGTGACCCCTGACCTTCCCCAAGTGACGAGAGGGAGATTTAGAGTAATTTAACAAATCCTGATAAGATACAAAACATTCTTGCTCCATAGTGTCCAATTGTTTCAATTTGGATGTGCTATGCAGGTTGTATAGTCCTGCAAAGAAAGAAAATGCACTCTGAGTAGTTGGCCGCGGCTCAGCTGCTTCGAGCAAGGTGTATTGTAATTAATCGAAAATGCCAGAGTAACAGCAGGATGCAGCCTTCCACTGATATGGCAACACCTGTCATAACTGTCCTTCACGCCCTTCATGGTTCTTTGCCCCAGAACCAGGCTTTTAGGCATTCCCCCCTGTTCCTCTGGTTCAACTGTCCAGCGAAGAGAGAAAATGTTCTCTGAGTAGTATGCTGTGGCTCAGATGCTCCTTGCAAGGTGTACAGTAACAGCCGAATGTAACCTTCCACTGATATAGTAACACTCAGTCTCGGGAGGATAGCTCAGGGGCAACATGCTCGCCTTGGAAGCAAGACGACACTGAGCACCAAAGGTTCGATCCCCAAGTCCGCGCTTAGAAACATCTGGGTATTAAGAGCGTTATAAATAACCTATCATATCTTATCATATCATATCATACTTGTGGTAACTGTCCTTCAGGTCCTTTGCAGCTCTTTCTGCAAGTGATGTGGTCAACTGCAACAAACCCTAGCCCTTGTCTGAACTGGCAAGATTTAGGGCAACTTGAGATTGAGACTATGGGCCTCATCAAGAGTTGGGCAGTATCCCGGCAGTATTACCACCAGGATACAGCCGGGCTGATAGCATTACTGCGAAACCCCCGCCAGAATTAGCGCAGGAGGACGGGTTTGGTGGAACGGTAATTCCCCATTCCTCATTGGGCCCATTCCGGACTTCCCCATTCCCTATTGGGCCTAATGGGGAATTTTTGGTGAAACTACGGTCAGCGGTATTACCGTGCATTAATTGTGCCAGAAATTGACAAATTCCCAGTGCATTTACCCCCAGCTAAGAGCTGGGGGTAAATGCAGCCAAACCCGTGATTTGGCGGACCCTTAAATGCAGCGGTAATAGCGTTACCTCCAGACTTGTGGTGAGGCTGTATGTCTACTGCTCACGGCAGGTGTATACACTATGGCCCTCATCACGAGTTGGGCGGTAACGCCGGCGCTAATAGCGCTGGCGTTATTAGCCCTACCGCCAAACCGACCGGCGCTATTAGCGCAGGATCACGGGTTTGGCAGAACGGGAAATCCCCATTCCCCATTGAGCCCATTTTGGGAATTCCTCAGAGCTAGGGGATATCAGCCGAAGCCGTGATTTGGTGGACCCTTAAATCCAGCGGTAACAGCGCTACTGCCGGATTTAAGGGATACTGCCAAACTCGCATTGAGGCCCTGTGACTTCCCCCTGGTCTTCCTGATCCTGGTCTTTGTCTGTTCACCCTTCCTCCATTGGCCTCTGCTACACCCAGTACTGCTTGGCATATCTTGTCTACACTGCACTCCATGTTAGCCAATGCCCCTGTCACATTGGGACTATGTTCCACGCCTGCCACCCCAGAAAGTGCATGGCATGTCATTGTTTTTTTAACATGCAACATGAATTTTCCAGCTAACTAGATTGTTCTGGAGTATGTATCAAACCTTCACTGCTTCCTTTAGCAATCCTGGGAATTCTGTGAGTCGGGACACAGGTCATGATTATGATTGCATCAGTGTTTGTTGGTCTACTACTGAGTGTGGTTGCTGCACTTGAAGGGTGATGTTCTGCAGTGTGAGGCTCACTGTTTTCTTCTCATCTTTGTGGCTACTTGGTGTCTTCATGCATGTCATCTGCATCTTCACTGACCCTTCATAATAAATGTGAAGGGACAGGGAAGGTGCATAAGACTACTTCCCTGATCTATTTTAAAGTAGTTTGGTGTGTGTCAGCAGTGCGTCACCATACCTTCATATGATATGATATGATAGTTTATTTATATAGCGCCTATACACAATGTGTTTCAAAGCACTTCAAGCAAGGGAGGGAACAAGGGAAAAACAACAACATTCTTACAGGCCATGAACAGTAAGGTTGTGAAATTAACTATCATACTCGGCCTGACGACATTTCAGATGGTGCAAGAGCACAGAAAAGGAAGAGAGGGAGAGGGAGAGTGGGAAGGAAATGGAAACAGACATGCGACTACCATACTAGGCCTGACAACATTTCTGGTAGAGCTGGAGACAACCAAAGGGTGAGGGAGAGGGGTGCAGAAAGGGAGGGGAGGAAAAAAACAAACGACTATCGTACTAGGCCTGACGACATTTCAGATAGTGCTGGAGGGAGGGGGGAGAACAGTAAGGGGATGGGGGAGCGACAGACGAGTTTGCTTTCATACTAGGTCCAGGGACAATTCTGATAAGAGTAAATGCATAGAAGAAAGTAAAGGGAGGAGATAAGAAAAGGGAGAGGGGATGGGAGGAGAGAACAGAGAGTAAGCAGTCAAAAAGAGTGGAGAAGCAAGAGGGGATAGCGAATACAATTGCAGAAGTCAGTAGTAACACATAATGTTGCAAGCCAGGATACAACATGAAGATGGGAACAGCATGATTCTGGGCCACCATGAGTACAAGATGCAAGGAAGTCCAGCATGAGAGTTGAGAAAGGGTGATGCACCGTGAATCACTGAAATCCATAAAAGTAAAATCCAGCATGGGCCACAAGACGGTGATGGTGAAACCAGAATGTATTGGGACAGACTCCTGTGTGTGGGAAGGGTGGGCACAAGGGAACAACATAGGGGGACCAGAGAGGGTGGGAATGGCATGTGGGGACAGAGGGTGTAAACACATGTTGGTGCATGCTTACCTGCTGTCTTAGCAGGGGGGTCGGACCCTGGATTCTCCTATCCGAACAGGTCCAAAAATGAATTGCCCTTTTCTTTGACTGCCCTTCACTTTGGACGCCCGGGCGAGAGACGCCCTTGATCTTAAGAGCATTAAGAAAGAGGCAGGGCTAAGAAGGTGGGTGGTGCTTAGGCCAGGTGACCTATATCCACTTACACCTGCTCCCCAGCTGCAAAGGAAAAGAGGCTGGAGGACTCCTTAAGTAGGAAAAAGAGCGGCAAGCAGGAAGGCACCAGGTGGGCGGGGCTTGCTAAGTGGTGAAAAAGAGCGGCAAGCAGGAAGGCACCAGGTGGGTGGGGCTTGCTAAGTGGTGAAAAAGAGCAGCAACCAGGAAGGAACCAGGTGGGCGTGGCTTAAACCAGATGACCTAGATCCACTTACACCTGCTCCCCAGCTGCAAAGGAAGAGAGGCTGGAGGACTCCTTAAGTAGGAAAAAGAGCGGAAAGCAGGAAGGCACCAGGTGGGCGGGGCTTGCTAAGTGGTGAAAAAGAGTGACAACCAGGAAGGTACCAGGTGGGCGGGGCTTAGGCCAGGTGACCTAGATCCACTTGCACCTGCTCCCCAGCTGTAAAGGAAAAGAGGTTGGAGGACTCCTTAAGTAGGGAAAAGAGCGGCAAGCAGGAAGGCACCAAGTGGGCGGGGCTTGCTAAGTGGTGAAAAAGAGCGCAACCAGGAAGGCACCAGGTGGGCGGGGGTTAGGCCAGGTGACCTAGATTAACTTACACCTGCTCCCCAGCAGCAAAGGAAAAGAAGCTGGAGGTCTCTTTAAGTAGGGAAAAGAGCGGCAAGCAGGAAGGCACCAGGTGGGCCTGCTAAGTGGTGAAAAAGAGTGGCAACCAGGAAGGCGCCAGGTGACCTAGATCCACTTACACCTGCTCCCCAGCTCCCTACCTTCCACCCGTTGCCATGTTTTCTGCATCCTCTTACCCACCAGAATAATAGGGATCTAATTAGAGCACAGGTTATGTGTGACTACTATAGCATCCAGCCTTCGATTTTCACCAGGTCTACAGCACTATGCATGCAGGTACTTGTGGTGTATAGAGTGCACATAGCAGGACCACATGCCACAGAATGCATAGCGCTGCAGACTTGAGTGCATACGTTTCACTTGACCCTCATTTGGAGTTTAAAACCACAATGTACTTATTTCACTCACCAAACAAGCTCAATGCACACCGTAGACTACAATGAATTTAAATATCTAAACCTTTGAATTCACCCTCCACAGAGACTCGACAGGTTTACAAGTATTTGTGACATGTGAGCTGTACCTCTTTAGTTGCTGTGTACTTGTTTATTGGAAAAGGGGCTCATCTGGTGTTGTTTGATCAGCTCCTTTGTGCAATGTTATGGATGTGTCAACTGCTTTTCACAAGCTCTTCTCTAGGTGTTGGGTCTTTGCCGGGTTCTCCTCCACTTCCTGGTGGAGTATGTTGATGTGCAACAGATTTTTCTTTTGCATCAAGATGCACCTCATGCCACTGCTTCTTAATGCCATTGATATTGCAGCGCATGTTCCCTATGACAGTGAGTTGGTACAGGATACGGCCCATAGTTGTCATTTCATTGCCACTAACACATTCTGGGTACCGTTGCCAAGCAACTTGTCTTTCTCAGCTTCCAGCTCTTCAACAACAATGTTCAGGGAAACATGTCCCTAGCTTCCGTGCCTGCTCCTCTGAGACTCATGTTTCTTCTCCATTTGGCATTGTTCAAGGGATCATGTTTCTGGCCACATTGTGCACGTTGCCTTCCCTTTCGTGGCTGTATCTGACCTTCTCCTGTGCTGGATTCAATTACTTCTGCCAGGGTGATGGCAGGACAGCAGGGATGTGAAAGTTAGCTAGCAACTGATTGTCTGTGCAATGTGATTATTTGTGTGTAATTATTGCTCATTTATTTTTGGAAGGTGCCACTTTGTGAAAGGACATCCGCGAGCCATTTGAATTCCTAGGTTTGCACTGTGATTGGGCTTGTTCACACAACTGGACCCCTGCATTTATGCCTCAGATTATAGTGCAATAATCTCATTATATGTTCTAAAAACTGTTACCCTTGTCCTGCCCTGCCTCCCCTTTACAAACGAGCAACAGACCAGAGGACTGTAATAGTCCATGAAGTTAATTCTTCCTTGTCGATTCCTGCGTCTGTTCTAGTTTAGCCTCGCCATGGGGGAGTTCAAGCAATGCTTTCTAGAACTGGAGTGTGATGTCTTGCAGCTCACGTTCTGGTGTCTTGCTCATGTTTTGGTGTGTGCCAAGAAATGCACTGTGTTTCCATTGTGCCATTCTTTTGTTCTCCTCAAAGATAGTTGTGTCTGTTCAGTTCCTAATCCTCCCAGTAGTATATGGGCCCCCCTTTTTTGCAATGTGAAATGTTTGACAGGTGGGAACACCCCTTGCTTCCGGCCTTAGTCCTGCCCTCCTTTTGATTTGGTTTTGATATAACCTGAAATAAATGTAATATAACATTGATATCAACAATGCTATATTATATCAAACATTTTTTTTAATATAAAGTGTGTTTGTGGTTTGATATAAAAAAAGGATATAAAGTGATATGAACTTTATATTAAAATTATATTTAATATAAAATGTGTATAAAATGTGGCTGGGAGCACGTGTGTGCACTGCTGCCTGTTGAAGAGTGAAGTGAGTTGTGAGAGCGACCCTGTGCATGTTAGTGTTTTGCTGTGGTGACGCGTTGATGCCGTGGCAGTGTTTTTTTTAAATATTGAGCCACAGTTATAATTGTATATAGATTTACTATAAAGTTGGCATATATTTAATAACAGTTTTTATATAGTTTTAATATAAATCTAGGCATTTTGGCTGATGTCATAATTTTATAACAGTTTTTTCTATAGATTTAAATTAAAAATGAGGTTGTGTTTATTAAGGCATGCCATCATAATTTTAAACTGTAAAGGAGAGGCTTGAGCTATAAATAGGTTTGGGAGGGTTATGTCATTTTAAAGTGAATACAAGCTGAATAAAATGCATTTTTAATATTATGTTGAGTGTGAACGACATGTCCAATTATGGAGCAGGCATGAGGCTAACAGGTAGGGGGCGAACATGCCTGGCAATGCCTTGACATGAAACACTAAACATATAGAATGACAAAGCAGAGCTATGAGTATAAAAACATCTAAGGTGCAAGGCCTGAGAATATATATTCTACTAAAATTATACTTGCTAGAGTGCTAATATAGTAAAAAGAAAATGCAGAGTAAGGCTTAAGCACCAGATAATGCTTACCATTTTAAAAACACAGTGCAGCCACCAACAAAATGATGCAATAAGGGTTGATTTAACAGTACCTAGACAAAAGTTGAAAATAATAGATCTGGACAATACTTGGTGCAGTTAAATGAAGACCATACAAATGATCATGGTCTGAAAAATGTGGCTGGTCTTTCAAACATATGGCATTCTTGTCATTTTAAAACACAGCATTTGCTATACTTGAAAGCAAGACTTATACACAGGTGCTGGCAGACTCACACATAACAGCTGGGACAGAGTTTGTATCTATGAAACTGCCATCAGCTGTGAATTGGTCAAAATTTGTTGTGTAACTTAATCGAAAAAAGAATGATGCCATGCTGAAACTGTGATTGTTCAACAAAACACATGACTCCTGGCTCAGCTGTGAATTTGTTGACTAACTCAGCTGAGTTTTCCATTTTCAGTAATGGCAGACGAATGATGCAAAGCTGAAACTGTGACTTGCAAAAACACATGCGCCTTTCCACAATGTGCTATCTCTAACTAGCAAGTGTTGTGTAAGCATGACACTTGTGAAATGTATTTTGAACAGGCCATCCTTTTTGTGCAGATTACGCATGAATAACGAACTTGCAGAGGACTGAGTCATGTTTTATGTGCAGAATATGTCAAGGTTTAGGCTGCTGATAACAGGGCACAGAGTGGTGGGGTCAATTGTAGGTCTTTAAAAGCAGACTTTGGAAGCCAGCCAGAAATATCGCTTTGAAGCTAAGGAGGATTGCTGCTTCCCTGTGTCCTGGAGCATTGTAATTCTGTTTTGGCTCAGAAGAGGCCCCTTTGCTCTGAGTTTTAGAATGAGGTAAAACGTATTTACTTCCAAATTGTAAATGGGTGCTACAATGTTTTAAGCTTTTATAATGGTGTTTATATTCTATAGGGCCTCATTACACGGAAGGCGGTAATGGTTAACGGCCACCGTTAATGGTAACGGTGACCGTTAACCATTACCGCCTTACTACGAGGTCCCTTAGCGGGTTGGTGCTTTAACGCCTGCTTTTTGCAGCCGTTAAAAACGAACCCGCTAAGGGACCTCGGAGCTAATTACGGCACCGCAAAATTGCGGTGCCGTAATTAGCGCCTTCCCCATTCCCATAGAGCCCTATGGAGCAGAAATGGGAATGGGGAAGGGCAATGGCGGAAGGGGGATTTACCGCCCCACCAACCTTGGAATGGGGCGGTAAATCCCCTTTCCGCCAAGGCGGTGCCGGTATTTTACCGGCATGAGCCATGGCGCTAATAGCTAATAGCGCCATGGCTCACCGCCTTCCGTGTAATGAGGCCCATAGTCTGATAGCAGCTCTAACCTATTTTCATGTATCAACCAGCACAGTAATATAAACAGTGTTTTTGCAATTTAGACACTGGGCCTGAGAAGTGCACTAAAATTACATGTGCTCAAGGGGGCCAGCCTGCATTATAATATGTGAAATGCTGACTGTAAAGATTCTGTATTAACACAGCTTTAAATTGCAGGCTTTTGTAAATTTTAATTTTTAAAACAATGGGCCAAAGCATGTGGTGTTGTGCTAATAAGTAAACCTACAGCGATTTGAAAATACAAGTGTAAATAATGTGGTAAACTGGATGTTCAAGGAATTGTTAACTAGCCATGTTAAAGCTGCACTGGGGGTTATGACGCTTTAGCCAGTGTGAAAAGCTGTCTTTGGAATGTGCTTTGTGAGATAAGGCTGTCTTGTAATCGACACTTATATTTGTATTGACTGAACAGTCTCTTTGGAATGTATTTCTAATCAAACTTTATTCGGAGAAAATGTGCGAACAAGGCTTTCTGCTGGCTGCCACAGCGAGGGACGGCATTCTGTGTGCACTGAAAACTCAGTATTAAGATATATTTTAACATGTGGAAATCTGACTGCAAGGTTTCTGTATTAACACAGCTTTAAATTTTGTAAATATTAATTTTTAAAACAATGTGCCAAGGGGTGTGACTGTATGCAATTATTGAACCATAAAGCTACTTGTTTTGTAGTTTTTTGCTTTGGGACCAATGTGTACACATGATATAGGGGCATTGTGAAGCCCAGGTTTGGCAGATAGCACATGGTAGAATAGGAGTAATTGTTAAACAGCACACATATTATGGAAACAAGTGCAGCCAGTTTTTTTTTCTTGCATAGAGTCAAACAAAAATGTTGATATAAACAATGTTACAAATGCATTCAGGGTTGGGCAATGTTTGAACACATGGAGAATGTTAGACGCATGGCTTTATTTTATTTTATTTTATAGCAAGTGTATTTTGAAGTAGTGCTTGAATAATGTAGTGGTTTTGGAGAATAGTCTGTCTTGTGTGAGCAATCTAAATTCGAATACAGAGGTGCAGAAGGAGCATTGTTATAGACTGTATTAGAGACTCTCTGCCTTGTAAAGCATGCACAAAGTGACACACTGTGAAACAAATTCTGCTTAAAGGTGCTACATTTAACATATGTGAAGGGTGCGTTGTTAATTCTGTGCCACAAATTTAAAATATGCTTTTAAATTTTAGAAGAAACAATAAATTGGCAACATTAATAGCCATGGCTTTTATATAGCCACAGTGAAGCAGAAATGAATAATGTTATAACCATTTAATATCAAATTTAGTTTGTATGGAGCGATCTGAATTTGAGTATAGGGTGTGCAGTAAATATATTTTATGCACGGTTTGAGGAGGGTTTTGGACCTGGTTGAAGAGTGCAATTTATAAATGGGGCCTTAGCGGATTTGGCTTTGTTGTATATATGTTTTGCAATAATTACATTATATTAATTTTGACCTTGGGCTATTGGGATTCACGTGCAATGTGCTTTCTTAATTGTGTGCTATCAATTAAAATATATACTTGCAACTCTCTTGCATTTTATGGAATAATGAGGGTTTTGTCAAGGTGTCACAGATCATACATTTACTGGAGTGTTGTACAAAGTATTTGACATTTTTAAGGGTGGCAAGAACCAATGTGTCATACAGGCTCAATGTGTGCTTGGTTGTTATAAGGGTTTACGATGTTGAATATTGAGATACGCTGATGTTTAATATGTAAAATATGTTTTGTACTGAATGTATATTTTTTATAGAAATGTCTCTCAACAACTGGATGTTGCAGCAGGCTGCTTCTCGAAAAACAGCCTGCGGAGGTGGATGCGTTGAGTGCCTGAAAATGGTACAGCACTGTGTGAGGTATTTTGTCTCATGCGAACTGCAGACACTGATGTCATGGATCTGGGATGTATCGCGGATTATGCAATTTCGCAAACATCAAGGCATGCGGAAATGTATCTAGGAATGCCCAAGGATGTGACTGATGAGTTCACGCAATCAAGGATGGATCTGCGTAGCAAGGATTTATGGAGTGTGCCATTCGCTGGTTCTCAGGGAACTTCAAGCCACAAGGCCTGGGGTTGCCACCGCTAGTGAAGTATGGCTTTTGGGCTAGTTTAAGGAGCCGCAGCAACAAGGGTTATGGAAATGTCTTGAGAAAGAAAACAGGTTTTTGGACCCTGTCACTATCCACAAGCACATGGTGATGGCACCCATTGCTTTGTCATCGCCAGGGTTATACACCAGAGGAGCTGCTGCTACCAAGATATAATTCACAGTGGGCTACAGCTTGTGGTTCTGATCTCTAGAACTGGCACTACAGAATGTGAGGGCCAGAGGATGGGGTATCTTGGTTGTTGATCATAAGGGCCCAAGGAATGTCTGGGGGGGTGGATGAGCCAAGTTGTTCTTTTTTGATTTATTAATGGGCCCGAGTAATGCCTGGGGGGCACCAACAATTGAAGTTGGTTTTTTGATTTGATAATGGGCCCAAGGAGTGCCTGGGGCCGGACAATCACAGTTTTTATTTTTTATTAATTAATGGGCCACTTCATTGCCCGATGCGCCAATGAGCAGAGGTTTTGTTTTATTTTTTTTTAAAACAGGTGTCATGGGATGGCTGTCAAATGACAACACATTGTTTTTTACAGGTGTGATAGGATGGGTCGCTATATGATGAATGATTTATAATAACTTCTAAAGATATGTTGTGTGTGATATACATTGCATGGGTGTTATACAGTGTTAAGGGGTGTGGTGTGTCATGTTTTTTATTTAAAGCTGCTAGCTTTGTAGAGGAGGCTGTGCATTTAATTTGTAGGTTTTAACAGAGCACTTAAATGTCAAATATAAAACTATAGCAACTTCTAGAAGATTGAAAGACTAACCACCCACTGTGATTTAACATCACCCGAGAAGCTTGCACGTAAATATCTGTACGAGTTTTGCTAATGCTCAAGAATTTGTCATTATGATATCAGCCTACAACACCCTTTAACATGTGTGCTGGATGGCCCTTCTGGTTGTGACAAGAGTTATTTTGTCAAAAAACCTTTAGAAAACAACCACACCGTGAAAACACATGTCCCTGACAATAGTATCTGGTTTTACAGTTTCTTGCAATCTCTTTACAACACCTTGAAACAACAGTTTAAGCACCTTTGGTTTGTAGAAGGTATGCCCGACAGTCTGAATGATGATCGTTCATTGCCCCCGTGCATGGTGAATAAGATTATTGAGGACAATTTGATGACCGGGGAGGGGGGGTTAGAAAAAGCCTTTACCTAATATTCCCATCACCACAATCTGACCATGTGTTGTATCATGCATAACATAACACCTGGGCAAGAGCAACAGATTTATAACACTAAACTCTAGCTATATAGTGTTATTTAAAAACCCATGTGATAAACAACAATTATCCATGATAGCATGCCAGATGTATCCGAGCAAAATTCATTGTTTTATGGAATCTTTTGAAGACACGATGAGTAAGCCCTACAGATATCCCCTGATTGATTTAAAACCAACCACTCTAGAGGATTATAGATTGCAGACTGATATATTTCCACCGGAATTACCCACTGTTTATATCCCAAAAAAACAATTAAGCACAAAATTGTGTCAGTAGCTGGTCATGCTTTCACCATGTCGTAACGCATAAGAAGAAACATTGCGCTGCTGATAACACTTGTATATGCCACCCCTCAACAACGTAATACCTTTCTAGCCATGGCCTCCAATGCTATGGTGGCCACTATTTCGGAGATTGCTCAGAACACTTTAAAGGAGCACATCCGCCTAACACACTGTCAAATAAGTGTGTTGAAAACAAAAAGAATGTCATCAATAAAGTGAGCAATAAGCAAATATCACTATGGGCTTAAAGAAAAGTGGTCTCACAGGCCAGAGGGTTCATAGGATCACTCATAGGCATAGCCCTACCTCTAATCACCAGATTGCTTGGGGGACAATAATGGAATACATCCATGACATGTATTTGGTGGACAAGCGGCATTTAGAAAGGCTGACAACTCCCACCTCTTTTGCCAGATCGGGATATTCGAAAAGTTGTTACCTTGCATCTCGAAGGATGTTTTGAAAAGATCTGATTTAACAGCGCATGATAAAGCGGCCGTATATTTCAATATTCTGCATAAATACTTAAACCACAACACAGCCGGTTGTGGATGATGTGGTAAATACTCTTAGCCAATGCTATAAACCTTACGCCAAACTATTGTTACATTAGATACAACTTGCAAAGGATGTGGCCGCATGGACCAATATGGGAGAGTTTATTTACAAAGGCTAGGGTTTAAGGGATTTGAACCAACACCCCACTGATTCAAGAAACGCCCCCATCGGTTGGAATGAGTTTGTGCAAGTGGTCGCTGGTTTAAATATTCCGACTTTGGTTGGGGGTAAGGTCGCCAAACAATGCCTTCTAGAGCTGCTAAAAATTGGAGCTCCCGCAGCTCCTTGCCAAGAACACAGCCCTTTATTCACCTATATAAGTAGTCCATGCTCCTCCAGCACCGAAAGGAATAGAATACCAGCTGGTTTAAAGAATCTTTACCAACCCCTGTCATAAATGAAATGTTTAGGCCAAACTTAAGACGCAACAGGCCTATATGGTTATCCGAATAATGCAGGGGGCCCCATTCTTGAATGTGTATATTTATTTTCTTTTTCTATTGAGATGGTTGGGGTATAGCATTTTTTCTTTCTGTATTAAATATGTCTTTTTTTATTAATACATACTTTAAATTCAAAAACGCTGGTTCTTTATTATGTTATATTATCTAGTATGCATAATCATGCACAATGCTTGTTTTTTTTAAGCAATTTTATCGATACATGTATCACTGTATATATGATCCAAATTTACATTTTTGAAACACAGTAAATATTTTGCGAGATCTATACACATTATGTAACATTTTGTTAACAAATCTGGTTACCATTTGATCCTTTTGTATGCAATTGGTTGAATATATTTTCAAAAAACAGCCGACAGTGCTCGCCATTCTGACATTTAACTGACAAAGAATATGCATTGTTGACCACAGGTCGTGGGTTTAGAGTCTTGAACCAGTACAGTAATAAAATGTAAATAATTTGCTATGCGTCTTACATAGTCCATTAAAACTCCAGCGTATATGGGGTGTTGTGGGAAGTACGCCAAACTATCAAAAACCATTAGCACATCTGCCTCCAGCCACAGAGCTATCCAATGTGTTCAACCCCAAGCCTGTAGAACCGCATTCACCACCATGGGTGATTTCTGAGTAGGTATCTGTATCACTGGCATACACACCATAAAATGTTTTCCGAGCATGTCATTACTTACGCATTAATCCTTTTATATGTAGAGTATCCATTAAATATCATAAATTATGTTTCTTTGTGCGTGGATTTCGAGAACGCTACCGAAAACGCTCCGCAGTAGCAGGGAGTGTGTGGCAGTTAGGTTTTTTTTAAACTTTATTTCAGCGTGTAGGTTTAAGCACCTAATGAGGTTGAAATGCCCCGCTCACAAGTTATCGGGTCTTAGATCAAAGGCCAGTAGTGTATGGCTGAGAGTATACTTGTTGCGTGTGAATGAAACCGGTACATCAGGCATCTGCTTTCCCTGACAGCCACCAGCCCCATATATTCTCTAATATTGTTCAGAAGTAAAAAATTGGGAGTATATGCTTTGGCAGGAATCAGAACACCATCCTTGTGCAGCGCTGCATAGTTCATGTTGCACTGATTGAACTCAAATGGGTTTTTATTGTATGCCCTGCTGAGGGCCGTTGTTTCAACAATTCCCATAATGATCATTTTTGGGAGCTGCCCCAAAAATAGGTTGTCTTGACTGGTACACCGGCTACCGTTAGGAATGATGAAGACTTTAAGAGAGACTCTCTCCACATGATACTTTACGCTAGATATCTGAAGTGCCTCTGAAGGCGCTAGTCGAATAGTCAGAGAAACGTGTACAAGTTTAACAAATAAACTGTCCAACTAGTTTGTATTGCTTGACGTCCCCACTCATGAGGCAAAAAGTGTTGTGTTTCTGGATAGTTTCACTTTAAGATCAACACCGTTGATCAATGCTTTATCCTGGAAGAAAAGGGTGCCCAAACCTTTTGCCCCACCCACTGGGGGGCCTGCCCCACAATTTGTGGGGGCCCTCTCAGCCCTCACCTCAAATGGGTGGCCAGGGCACCTCATGCAGGCCTCCCTGGGCCTCCTACAAACGGCTGCGTGAGGTACACCCCCTCTATTTGGGGTCGGAGGGAGAGGTCCCCCAGAAATTGTGGGACAGGCCCCCCAGTGGGTAGGGCAGTAATGTTTGGGCACCCTGGGGCCAGATTGGCACACCAATGTGCCCCTCTGCACCAAGGCAAGTTTAGTAAACAAAGAACATAATTCAAAATGGAAGGCTGCCCTTTAGCGGGGGCTAAGGGGCAACTTACACCGCTGGGGAATTTTCTAATGTGAAGGGGGTGCACCTCTACACACCCACCCCAATTGGAGGGGTGGTGCATCTCATGTAGCCCTCCCTGGGGGTTTGTAAGGGGCGGCTGTTCTGCACTCCTCCCTGGGCTCAGGCGTCCCTTCCTAGGAGTATATATCTGGGCCCAGGGAGGGCTGCATGACATTACCTCCACTTCATTGTGGGTGGGGGAGACGGGGTCAACGCCCCCTCCTATTAGAAAATTCCCCGTCTCTTTGGGGTGCCTCACAGCCCCCACTAAAATGCGTTTCACCATTTTCACTTTTTTCCTTTGGTAACCCAACTCCCCTTGATGCAGAGGGGCACATTGGTGTGCCAATATGGCCCCGGGGTGCCCAAACCTTACTGCCCCACCCACTGGGGGTCCTGCCCCACAATTTGTGGGGGCCCTCTCCCCCCTCACACCAAATGGGTGGCGGGGGCACCTCATGCAGGCCTCCCTGGGCCTCCTACATACGGCTGCGTTAGGTACACACCGCCTCCATTTGGGGTGAGGGGGATGGGGCCACCAAAAATTGTGAGACAGACCCCCAGTGGGTGGGGCAGTAAGGTTTGGGCTCCAATGTGCCCCTCTGCACCAAGGCAAGTTTTGTAAACAAAGAACATAATTCATAATGGTACACTGCACTTTAACGTGGACTGAGGGGTACCATACACCGCTGGGGAATTTTCTAATGTAATGGGGGGTGACCCTCTCCCCCCCACACCAAATGCAAGGGGGGCATATCATTCAGCCCTCCCTGGGGGCAGATACGAGGGGGGCATCTCATGCAACACTCCATGGGGTCAGATGCCCCTTCCTAGGATCAGATATCTGCCCCCAGGGAGGGCTACAAGGAGTGCACCATTTCCCCTTGGGGTGAGGGGGAGAGGGCCACCCCCCTTTTCTGTAAAATAAATCTCTGGTGGCTAGTGGCCCCCCATTCCCACCCAAAATTCCCTTTTGTATTTATTTGTTTTATTTTTTATTTTGCCCCCTTCCCTGGGGGCAGATGATCAGCCATCTGCCCCCAGGTGGGCCCTAACCTGCAGGCCCCACACTTTGGGGGGCCTGCACACTTATTCCTGTTGGCCCTCCCCCCCAATTGGATGGGGGCCACCTCATGTACTCCTACCTGGGGGCATAAATCTGCCCCCAGAGAGGGCTACAAGGGGTGGCCCCCCTTTCCACACCCCATCCCAGTTGTTTTTTGTTCTTATTTTTATTTTTTTTATTTTGACCCCTTCCCTGGGGATCAACCATCTGCCCCCACGGTTGTGCACATATGTGCCCCCTTGCTTTGGGGCCGGGGGGACTCCCCCCCCCACGTCACAAATGAATCCCTGGTGGTCTAGTGGCATTGCTGGGCGCGGATCGAGTGCTCTGCGCCCGATCCGCACCCAGCAATGCTGTCACAAAGGGTGTTGTTGGAAAGGGGAGAATCTCCCCTTTTCAATCACACCTCCCTTGATCTCCGGCTTGAAATACAGCCAAAGATCGAGGGGGAGAAAGGTAAACACTCACCTTGCATTTTCACCACAGCAGCCCAAAAAGGCTGCTGAAGTGAAAATTACTTTCACTTTCACGTCAGCATGCTTTACGCATGCCGACGTGAAACTGAAGGTAATCCAGCTCCCTGGCAGTGAGGGAAGACCTCCCCCTCACATAGCCAGAGTGTTGGATTACAGTTTTGAGCGTTCACTGCTTTGCAGGGATAACTCAAAACCGGGTGTCAAAAAGGACAAGCTATATCGTCCTTGGCGCTGTGAAAGTAATTTCAAGGACGAGATAGGTCGTCCTTGGCACTAAAGGGGTTAAGGGGTGTAAATGTTGCCTTTTAAAAAAGTCCTTTGCAGTACCATTTTTTGCAGATCCCCAAAGAATTCAGCAGTGTTACACCAGCTGTAGTTTATCAGGGACTCTGTTAAATATGCGCTTAAATGCTGTCACTGTGCTGTGGCCCATCTTGTTCTTTAAAGCCTCAACATAGGCGTATTTTGATAGGACTTCGATGAAGGCTAGAATATATAGCGAAAACCATAATATCTTCCTACCATTGTTGATTGATGTCACATTCTATGGTCATTCACCATTTAAAATGTTTGCAGGCCAGCTTGTGTAGCGTATAAGCCTCCTCCCCTGCAAGCCACGTCTTGACGGCTCCCCATGACACCTTCTCACCATTGCTTTGTAGTTTATAGCACAGGCTGTCGAGGCCTCCATAACTACCAACACCTCCTTCATCATAATATATTTACGACAGCTTCAGGCCAGGCATGTTTGCCCACAACAGCTCAACATAAAGACACAATCAGTTTTTATAAACAACAGATTTGTATTCACATTTAAATTGACAATTTTTGTTCAAAATATATTCATATAAACACACAAAATCAATCGGCTCTGTTATAGATTTCATAATACATGCAAATATCATTAAGCAAGCATGTTGCACTCCATTAAGCACTCGTTTATATAGACTGTATGCCCGCCCAGTTAACACCAACCGACACATGTGTCTAAATAAGGCCTCAGGAGCACTCTGCCACTCCTGCTCATCAACCAGCACAGCCTTGGTCCACCATGGGACCCCGACAAGGCTGTATGCCAGGAGATTCCATTTATCCACCTCGTGAAGCAACATCCATCAAGATGTCTGCTGTGCTGACTAGCAACTTTCCTCATGTTGCTATAGCTAAAATGCCACATCCCGATTGGAGGAAACATCCTCAAATCACATGGGACCCACCAGGCCGACTGGTGAAGCCAGCCGATTCCAAATGGTGATGAACAAGGCCTCAGGAGCACTCTGCCGCTCTCCGCCTCGACCCGCGAGGCCCGATCACGGTGTGTTCCCTGCACAACCAAGAAGCACCATGGAAGGACGGAAGTATGCTAACTCAACAAAGTAATGTAGTTCGCTCTTGTTGTAATACTGTAGCCCGCGCCACTTTCTGTGTGCATTGCTTTGCTAACACTTCTATACTGCAGCCCTCCTTTTTCTACCACCCAGCCTTATCCAGGATGCACTGTCAGATTCTCATGCTACCACCCTGCAAAACCACCTCATGCCTACTGCTGCCCATCAGCCCATGACTCACCGCTCATACTACATAGTGTACCATCCACTGTACCTTCTGGTACAGTGCCCATGGCGCGTGTCAGAAAACTCCTCAAAGTGCATGTCCCTTCCTCCACGATCAAAGCGCAGGTCCCTGACAACTCGGTAGCACATGCTGCACCCACCTCCACAGAATCCTAGGCAACCTGCTGTAAGCTTCACACAACACCCAGACATGCTAACCCATAGCCTCCAGTCCCACATACTCCATGCCAGCATGACTACACACATAACCCCTCACATCCAGCAGACCCATATCTGCCCTATGCAATGCCCCGTACCTGCGTTGATATCATATGGTGACCCACAGCCCGCTCATCCTACCCTCCCCAATTAGTTTGTGCACACCATCCTGCCTACACTGCCTGGGGGCCATAACCCACAGAGCACGAACAACAGAAATATGAGCATTGCACTTAACACTGCACCCGCAAGAGGGAACTCTGGTCCCAGCCAGTCAGTTCCAATCCACCTACCCGGCATCACCTATGCACAACATACCCTCCACCACCAACTTCAATGCTCAACCCAGTCAGGACTGCACTGTGCACTCTCATGGGAGCCCCCCAACACTTGTAGCACAGCTGCTTGCTCTAGATACTCTTAACCTTGCTGTAACTACTAACACAGCACATCAAAACAGCAGACTCTGCTCTAAAACCAGACAATCCCAGCCTTTATCTTGTCCCCTACCTAGTCAAATTAGAACCAGCGGTCTTGGGGAACGCTCTTTCAGTAACATGTACAGGAGATGTGTTAGGCAGAATTATATGCAGTACACTTTGGGAACATCACACACAATTAAGACTTCAAGTGACAGTATAAATTCACCTTTGGTACAAGCCTGTACTGCACAGTAAAGTGGTAGCGATGGCTGAGCAGCCAGTCTTATCTCAAGAGTAAAGTGAGTAGTATCAATAGTTACACAAAGGACAGCAATTGCTATGATTCAAACAAACACTGACTCAAAGTTTCTGAGTAAAAGAATATACATTTATTTACACATCAGTTATAAAACATTTCACTATTATCAAGCAGATGAAAAATCACAATACTAATACACTACACCGCACCCAATAGATTCTGGACAAGTTAGGCTCAAAATGAAGTGTGAGCAAAATGGCACTTCAGCAATTTAAAAGGGAGAGAAAGACAAAGTTAGACAGAAATTGATCAGCACCAACAAGTAAGTAAGCAGGGCAATCTAGAAAAAGGAACTACAGTGAGGAAATCAAATTAAAGGGGCCTGACCCAAAGTCAATGGACCAAAGTCTTTGCAGAGGATCACACAGTTCAGAGTAGTTTGCGGTTAAATCTTTGCCAAGAGTTCAGAACGAAGTTGGTCGGACGAAAAGTTACTTTAAAGGATAGAGAAGGACAAGCCCTCGGATTGGCGAAAGATTTCACACACTTTCACTGCGGCTGGATGAAACGAACAACCGGGTTAGCACAGTAGCTTTAGAGCAGAAGAATGCTGTAGCTGAGGCAGATGTTCCTGGCAGTTCCTGCAGGCTCATGGTTCCTGAAGCGACTGTTGGACTGACAAGAAGGGGGAAGACTGGCGGATCCTGCACTGCCCACGGAAGAAACCAGCAGCACAGCAAAGCGATGAATAAAAGGTGCGCTCCTTAAAACACAAGTTGTCAAACTGGATATTAATTTATGCCTCCTACTGTAAACGATTGTATGTATATTGGCCTATGCCAAGTTGCTTAAAACTGTACGCGATTAACTCTGAACGGCAAGGTCTTGACCATAGAAATTGATGTAAGCCGCCATCTTGAATCAAACCACCATTTTAGGTCCTCTTGCTGTGTAAAAGTCACCCTGTACATCAAAATGGTGGACGATGCCATTCCGAACAGAATCTGGTCGACATGACCTCCGTACAGCTAATGTATAACTTGCCTACAGGCCACTTGTTAGGGTCGTGAACTGAGACTTTGTCCTTCTGTTGACCTGCATGTAAATGGATTACCTGTATCAACGGAACTGATCTATGCACATACTGATGAATAAATTAGAATGGACCTGGCAGAGACCCTAGACCAGTAATACATTCATGGAATGGTTAACCCGCAAAGGGGTTGGACAACAGGCTGGAGAAATGTATGAAAGCCTGAATGTCCCAATGTACAGTCTCTCACTGAATACATCGAACCCCGTTGAAGTTCGTTGTGTTGTAATGAGGGCCGATAACTATCTGATTAGTCATTGACTTTGTCATTGCTTGACCTTAAAATAAAGTACTTTCTATGTTCCTTTGTAACCGGTGTTTGGTGTGTTTCCTTTGGGTTTCCCGGCCTTATATTATTTTTCTCTTTTCACAATTGGCGCCCGAATAGGGACCCTCAAGATTGATGCCGGACCATTGAAGGTTGACGCATGCTATCGCACCGTGATCGGACGGTGTGATACTACGGGCCCGACTGAACAAGACGCAACACCTCTACAGCGCTGCACGATCTGCTCCTTGGACGATAGCCGAGCGGTCTGAGACGGCATCTTGACGAGGGTCCACTTTTGAGGCGGGCAGATTTGCCGAAATAATCAAACACAAGGTAAAATTCGTTAGGTAAGTTCTTTGATAAACCATACGGTCCTCCTTAGGTTTGGTCAGGTGAGTCGTGACCCGACTCTTAATTTAACCCTGACAATTTGAATTTGGCGCATTGTATCTGCAGACACAATTATTGACCAGGTAACACCAAGTTTTTGAGAAATGCCTGGGAAATTGTCTAGCTGCTTTAGGGCATTATTCCGCAGCGATCGACAATCTTTGGAATTTAGCCGCCCGGCACCACAGGAGGGGTCACCGGCGTTTACTATGTATTGTAAACATGGCATTGGAAGTGTAGTAGTTAATGATATTTGGCACAGACAAACCAGACATGCCTCCGAACTTCAGTGGCCAATCAATGGTAGTTTTGAGATCCCTTGTATTGAATACTTAGAGTCGGTCTTGTTAAAGAAAAAGGCCAGACCCGCAGCATTTGATGTTCTACAGAATTGGAAAAAAGAAGCGTTGTAGCAGCTTAAGAGTAGGGAAAAACATGCGCGCCGTCATAAAACAAACGCTGAAAAGGCGTTTTTATATGATCAGGACAAACAGTCTGAGTCAGTTAGGAATATGGATAGGGCTTTCTCACTCGGTATTCAGAAAATCTATCCTTCTAAAGACCTTCATGTTTCTGACGAGTTTCTCGACAAATTGTTAAACGAGCAAAGGCCTGGTGCCTCTGCACCACCTCTGTATGATCCTCTTCCTGTTGCTTTGCCTCTTCCTGCTGTTATTCCTGCTCTCCCTGCTCAACCTGTTGTCCCTATTCTTCCGGCTGTTGTTCCTCCGCCTGCTCTACTAACTCTTCCCATTGCACCAGTAATAACATCTCCATTGAATCTACCTGCATCTCCACTCTCGAGTGGTTTTGTACCGACTATAGTTGATTGGGGTGCGGGGTCGAAGGTTGTTACTCGTAATACTGTCCCTACGTTTAAAAAGCGGGATTTGTTTGCATGTGCTAAGCATTGTATGGAGAGAGATGATCGAGCTAATGTTTTTGCCACACTGTCTAATATGGACAATTTTCCTGAGAAAAATGCTTTTATTGAAGGTTTAGGGATTCATTTATGCTTAATGTGGGGTAAATTAAATAATGTGGATCTCCCACAAGGGCTGAGGGATCTGAATACTTTAGCACTATCAAGAGATACTGTGGCGAAAATACATGAGCATGTCGAGAGGTTGTTTGAGTATAGGAGATATTTGGAGAAGGATGACGAAGAAGAGAGTATGTATGTACAGAAACGATTTCTTCTGTGTCGTAAATGGGCATCTGAGGAAGCACAAATTTGTACAAGAGATGCGATTAGATGGATTTCGAATTTATCGATAACTCCGGTTGAGGTATATGACACATATAGTCAATATACACTAGAAATGAAGAGGAAGGTGATTCAGGTAATGGTACCTGCAGGATGAATGTGTGAGGAAGAAGGTTAGTTGTCCCACAGAGTTACTGGGTATTTATAAGAGAGCTTTTACACTTGACACTTCTTCGACTACTTTAGCGCTCGATTTAGCTCTGTTGCTTAGTAAGCGTACAGAGTTGCCTATATCTCAGTGCCTATGAGAGGGGTACCTCCGACAATTGTCTCAAAAGTTGAGATTGCCGCTAATGCTGCAGCAGGTATAGCTGCTGTGGACATTCCTGCACATTATGTATCACAGTTTGCTCACGTCCCGTTTTCGCGACAGGAAGTGAACACTATTAGGTAATCAATTCCCGACATTAGGAAAAATCCGACAGGGTTCTATAAAGAGATAGAGCCCGTCTTGCAGTCCTCAGTGTTCACCCTAGGCGATATTGACTTGTTATTCCCTGTACTCCTGCCTGTAGATTTGTGGAAGCAGGTTAGAACAGTAGATGATGCACCTGGGTTGGGAGATGCGTGGGCTAATATAACTAGGCTTGATGGTGAAAGGCCAGCTGGTGAGAGACCGCCTCAGGTGATACTCACTTTGCCTGACAGAATCATTGCGAAATTAAAAACTATAATTCCCGAAAAAAGAATTATTTGGGACAAACTTACGGCCTGTGTCCAAGGAAAATCTGAGGGTGCCACTGAGTTCTTTAATCGGTTCGAACAAGTATTCGCGGACTTCAGTTGACAGGATTTAGGCACAGAATCTGGGAAAAGGTTATTTGTGGACAAATTTGTGCGTGGATTGCTGCCTGACATCCAGTCACAGATTATGTCTTCCGAGAGCGCTTGGCAGGCGAAATCCCAATCAGAAGTACTGCACATGGCTCAGTACTACGAGAACCGTGTCAATAATGAAAAAGATAGAGTAGAAAAGAGAAAAGAAGACATAAAGACTAAAGTATTGTTACACCAAATTGTTAGAGGCCCCAGAGGGGGTAGTTCGCAGATTAGAGGTCAGTATGTTCCACAAGGGAATGTGCCCTTGGGTCCTGTGAACATTAACCAGTGTGCCTATTGTCGCCAGGAGGGTCATTGGCGTGCACAATGACCTGTCCTTCGACAGAGGTCAAATAACACATTTGGGAGTATGGGTAGACGACCCAGAGGTCGCCCCGGGGTGAGGGGCCCTAGTAGAGGTCAGTTTTTGCAGGATCCTCAGCAACCTTTTTCACAAGACAATCACACTTTGAGTGTGGATACTAGAAACATATCCGATCACCCTTCTACTACTTACCCCTCTGAGGAGCTTCCTTCTGATGATATTCTGTTATGTTAGGATTGCTCGAAGCAGGGTTTGGAACCTACACCTGTTCCCGTTAGTCAGAAAGGTCCCTATGTTGAAATGGTAGTGGGAAATAGGAAACATCAGTTCTTGATAGACACTGGAGCACAGAAGTGCGCCATTGATCATTCTCGGGTTCCAAACATTCCACTGTCAGAGCAAACCAATGTCTCCGTAGGGTTTTCTGGCACACCAGTCATTTGTCCGGTTTCTTCGCCGGTACCTATTTCTTTGGGTCCCTTTACGGACCATTGTCCATTTCTTTTGACTTCGAATTGTGGAGAGAATTTGTTGGGTTTGAATCTGTTGAAGGAATTAATTGTAGTAATTGTGGTAATTAATTGTTCATCTGATGGAGTGCGTTTGACGATTTCATCACAGCAGCTTTCTGTTTCACAATTTTTGACTAGACCTTTGCCACCAGAATTCAGTAATGTCCCGGAGTGTTTGTAGGCAGCTGACGACAATGATGTCGGTGTTCTACAGATTGAGCCTGTTAGAATAGTCTTGAAACATGGTATTAAGCTGCCACGTATTCCGCAGTATAAGATCTCGGTTGAAGGTGAGCGAGCTTTGAAAAGCATTGTTTCTGATTTTGTGCATCGTGGGGTGATTGAGGAGATTACAGGAGGTTTGTGCAATAGTCCGATCCCACCCGTGTACAAAAAAGGGGATAATGCTATTCCGTTTCGTTTTATAATTGATTTGTGTGGCATCAATAGAGTTGTCGCTCCACAATTTCCAATTGTGCCTGATGTGATAACGATACTAACTATGATTCCAGCTACGGCTACTTACTTCAGTGCTGTGGACATGAAGAATGGTTTCTTCAGTATTCCTATACACAAGGACAGTAGATATTTGTTCGCTTTCACCTTAAGGGGACGCTCGTTCACATTTACTCGTGCTCCTCAAGGTTACACCGAGAGTCCTAGCATTTATAGTAGGGCCTTGAAAGAACAGCTTGATACTCTTGAATTACCCCCTACTTGTACGCTGCTTCAGTACGTTGACGACTTGCTTTTAGCAGCAGATTCTGAGAGCTCTTGTAAAGAGGGCACTCTATTGTTGCTCATCCATCTAGCTAAGCATGGTCACAAAGCTTTGCTTAAAAAGTGTCAATATTGTTGCCAGGAGGTCGCCTATTTAGGCTACCTCCTGTCAAAGGAGGGAAGAAGATTGACACCTGAAAGAATAAAACATATTTCTGGCATGTCTATCCCAAGTACACAGAAGGAAGTTAGAGCCTTAATAGGTATGGCTTCTTACTGTAGGTTATGGATCCCGAACTTTTCACTAGTGATAAAACTGATGTTGGCTTTGACAAAGAAGGGCATTTCTTCGCCATTGCCATGGAAATCGGAACATCAACAATAATTTTAGCTTCTCAAGACTGCATTATGCTCTGCACCGGTTTTGGGTACACCAAATTACAACAAGGCCTTTGTGTTGTTTGTGCATGAATGTGATGGATGTGCTTTGGCTGTATTAACGCAGGAACATGGAGGGAAGAATAGGCCGTGCGGTTACTACTCTTCCGCCCTTGATCCTGTCGCATGCGCTTTGCCAAGATGTTTGGAGCTGTTGCTGCTGCTGCCGCTACTGTAAAACAGAGTGAGGTAATGGTCCTAGGCCATGATCTAACCCTGATGGTGCCTCACTCTGTAGATGTTCTATTGAACAAAACTCAAACGCAACACCTCACTTCCGCACGATTGACGAGATATGAATTAATTTTGCTTGCCCCCCACATACACCTCAATTAGGAGGTGTTGTGTTCTTAATCCGGCTGAACTCCTACCTTTCCCGCAAAATACTGTTTGCGGTGATGATGAGTCACATGACTGCCTGTATACTACTGAACAAGAAACGAAGGGCAGAATTGATCTTAAGGACAACTCCTTTGGATAATGCGCAAGGGAGCTATTTTGTGATGGCTCCTGTTTCAAACTTCCGGATGGTACATCCACAGCTGCTTATGCATTCACTACATTAAGCACGGTTGTAGAGACCAAGCGAATTACGCATAACTCCGCGCAGGCCGCAGAGATTATAGCGTTAACCCGAGCTTGTGAGCTTTCCGAAGGGCTAACAGTGAATATATATACTGATAGTCAGTATGCTTTTGGGGTGGCTCACAGCTTTGGGAGACTTTGGTCAGAGAGAGTGTTTCTAACTTCACATGGGACCAAGATTCATCATGGCCCCCTGATAGTACAATTGCTCTCGGCGCTCGCGCTCCCTAGTCAGTTAGCAATCATGAAATGCACAGCGCATAGAAAGATCACAGATGATGTAGGAAAAGGGAATGCTTTCGCTGATCAGATAGCCAGACAAACTGCCACAGATCTTCGCACAGAAATGTATGCTCTAAGAGAAAGTAGGGATGTCTATGTAATGGACGAGGGTATTGGGTCTGTGCGGGATATCCAAGCTGATGCCACAATGGAAGAATATAAGAAATGGGCTGAAGGCTTGGGGAAATTAAATGATGATGGGTGTTGGGTGGACACAGTTGAAGGGAAATGGTTACTTCCTAATGCCTACATAGTCATGATGGTCACTATGGCACACGGTCCCACACATGTGTGTGCTGAACAGATTACGAAAATGTTAGAGAAAGTCTGGGTAAATGATAAGATTTCGAAAATTGCTCATCATTATGTCCAAAATTGCATGATTTGCCTACAGCACAATGTGGGGAAGGGGACGGTAACTCCAAGGGGTAGCTTTGGGCCACCTTCTGTCCCGTTTGAAGTGATTCATTTTGATTTTATTGAGATGGAGCGGTGCAATAGCTTAAAATATGTCCTTGTGGTCATTTGTGCCTTTAGTAAATGGGTTGAGGCTTTCCCTGTCAAAGATACTACAGCCATGACCACTGCGCAAATTATGATAAAGGAGTACTTCCTGCGGTTTGGGTTGCCAAGAGTCATTTGGTCGGACAATGGTCCACATTTTGTTGCTGCTGTAATTTTACAGATATGTACGGCACTACATATTGATTAGCGATTTCATTCGGCTAGACAACCTCAAAGTGTTGGGTTGGTAGAGAGGCATAACGGTATTCTAAAGAACAAACACGCTAAAACGTGTGCCAGTACCAAACTAAAATGGCCAGACGCCTTACCGATCGTGTTACTAGCCATGCGCACTAACCCTCAAACTAAGACTGGGCTCTCTCCATTTGAGGTGGTGATGGGGAGGCCTGCCAATATTTGTACAAAGGTAGCGGGCGCCCCTCTCTCGCAAGAACAGACATGATAACCTGTTCAGTGGTTATTAACCACTTGAGAGTTCGCAGCCACTGCTTTTACTCACTGTGCCTTTCACAGATGGGAAATATCCATTTGCATATCAGTCTTTGTCCTGCCCAGGGGCAGTCCAGCACCGAAATACAATGGCAATTCCAATCTGAACGAGAGTACCACCAGCAACCCCATACACGTGTTTCACCCTTGTTGGGGATCATCAGTGAGGTGAAGCTGATGCCTCTCTAAGCACAGTGAGAGGGAGACCACGTCTGGTTGCCCCCAGGAGACCTAGGGTTACCAATCCCAGGTTCCTTAAAAAATATCATCACTGATGATCCCCAACAAGGGTGAAACACGTGTATGGGGTTGCTGGTGGTACTCTTGTTCAGATTGGAATTGCCATTGTATTTCGGTGCTGGACTGCCCCTGGGCAGGACAAAGACTGATATGCAAATGGATATTTCCCATCTGTGAAAGGCACAGTGAGTAAAAGCAGTGGCTGTGAACTCTCAAGTGGTTAATAACCACTGAGCAGGTTATCATGTCTGTTCTTGCGAGAGAGGGGCGCCCGCTACCTTTGTAAAACTATTTGTTAAGGATCCTGGGATTGGTAACCCTAGGTCTCCTGGGGGCAACCAGACGTGGTCTCCCTCTCACTGTGCTTAGAGAGGCATCAGCTTCACCTCACTGATGATCCCCAACAAGGGTGAAACACGTGTATGGGGTTGCTGGTGGTACTCTCGTTCAGATTGGAATTGCCATTGTATTTCGGTGCTGGACTGCCCCTGGGCAGGACAAAGACTGATATGCAAATGGATATTTCCCATCTGTGAAAGGCACAGTGAGTAAAAGCAGTGGCTGCGAACTCTCAAGTGGTTAATAACCACAGAGCAGGTTATCATGTCTGTTCTTGCGAGAGAGGGGCGCCCGCTACCTTTGTAAAACTATTTGTTAAGGAACCTGGGATTGGTAACCCTAGGTCTCCTGGGGGCAACCAGACGTGGTCTCCCTCTCACTGTGCTTAGAGAGGCATCAGCTTCACCTCACTGATGATCCCCAACAAGGGTGAAACAAGTGTATGGGGTTGCTGGTGGTACTCTCGTTCAGATTGGAATTGCCATTGTATTTCGGTGCTGGACTGCCCCTGGGCAGGACAAAGACTGATATGCAAATGGATATTTCCCATCTGTGAAAGGCACAGTGAGTAAAAGCAGTGGCTGCGAACTCTCAAGTGGTTAATAACCACTGAGCAGGTTATCATGTCTGTTCTTGCGAGAGAGGGGCGCCCGCTACCTTTGTAAAACTATTTGTTAAGGAACCTGGGATTGGTAACCCTAGGTCTCCTGGGGGCAACCAGACGTGGTCTCCCTCTCACTGTGCTTAGAGAGGCATCAGCTTCACCTCACTGATGATCCCCAACAAGGGTGAAACACGTGTATGGGGTTGCTGGTGGTACTCTCGTTCAGATTGGAATTGCCATTGTATTTCGGTGCTGGACTGCCCCTGGGCAGGACAAAGACTGATATGCAAATGGATATTTCCCATCTGTGAAAGGCACAGTGAGTAAAAGCAGTGGCTGCGAACTCTCAAGTGGTTAATAACCACTGAGCAGGTTATCATGTCTGTTCTTGCGAGAGAGGGGCGCCCGCTACCTTTGTAAAACTATTTGTTAAGGAACCTGGGATTGGTAACCCTAGGTCTCCTGGGGGCAACCAGACGTGGTCTCCCTCTCACTGTGCTTAGAGAGGCATCAGCTTCACCTCACTGATGATCCCCAACAAGGGTGAAACACGTGTATGGGGTTGCTGGTGGTACTCTCGTTCAGATTGGAATTGCCATTGTATTTCGGTGCTGGACTGCCCCTGGGCAGGACAAAGACTGATATGCAAATGGATATTTCCCATCTGTGAAAGGCACAGTGAGTAAAAGCAGTGGCTGCGAACTCTCAAGTGGTTAATAACCACTGAGCAGGTTATCATGTCTGTTCTTGCGAGAGAGGGTCGCCCGCTACCTTTGTAAAACTATTTGTTAAGGAATCTGGGATTGGTAACCCTAGGTCTCCTGGGGGCAACCAGACGTGGTCTCCCTCTCACTGTGCTTAGAGAGACATCAGCTTCACCTCACTGATGATCCCCAACAAGGGTGAAACACGTGTATGGGGTTGCTGGTGGTACTCTCGTTCAGATTGGAATTGCCATTGTATTTCGGTGCTGGACTGCCCCTGGGCAGGACAAAGACTGATATGCAAATGGATATTTCCCATCTGTGAAAGGCACAGTGAGTAAAAGCAGTGGCTGTGAACTCTCAAGTGGTTAATAACCACTGAGCAGGTTATCATGTCTGTTCTTGCGAGAGAGGGGCGCCCGCTACCTTTGTAAAACTATTTGTTAAGGAACCTGGGATTGGTAACCTTGGTCTCCTGGGGGCAACCAGACGTGGTCTCCCTCTCACTGTGCTTAGAGAGGCATCAGCTTCACCTCACTGATGATCCCCAACAAGGGTGAAACACGTGTATGGGGTTGCTGGTGGTACTCTCGTTCAGATTGGAATTGCCATTGTATTTCGGTGCTGGACTGCCCCTGGGCAGGACAAAGACTGATATGCAAATGGATATTTCCCATCTGTGAAAGGCACAGTGAGTAAAAGCAGTGGCTGCAAACTCTCAAGTGGTTAATAACCACTGAGCAGGTTATCATGTCTGTTCTTGCGAGAGAGGGGCGCCCGCTACCTTTGTAAAACTATTTGTTAAGGAACCTGGGATTGGTAACCCTAGGTCTCCTGGGGGCAACCAGACGTGGTCTCCCTCTCACTGTGCTTAGAGAGGCATCAGCTTCACCTCACTGATGATCCCCAACAAGGGTGAAACACGTGTATGGGGTTGCTGGTGGTACTCTCGTTCAGATTGGAATTGCCATTGTATTTCGGTGCTGGACTGCCCCTGGGCAGGACAAAGACTGATATGCAAATGGATATTTCCCATCTGTGAAAGGCACAGTGAGTAAAAGCAGTGGCTGCGAACTCTCAAGTGGTTAATAACCACTGAGCAGGTTATCATGTCTGTTCTTGCGAGAGAGGGGTGCCCGCTACCTTTGTAAAACTATTTGTTAAGGAACCTGGAATTGGTAACCCTAGGTCTCCTGGGGGCAACCAGACGTGGTCTCCCTCTCACTGTGCTTAGAGAGGCATCAGCTTCACCTCACTGATGATCCCCAACAAGGGTGAAACACGTGTATGGGGTTGCTGGTGGTACTCTCGTTCAGATTGGAATTGCCATTGTATTTCGGTGCTGGACTGCCCCTGGGCAGGACAAAGACTGATATGCAAATGGATATTTCCCATCTGTGAAAGGCACAGTGAGTAAAAGCAGTGGCTGCGAACTCTCAAGTGGTTAATAACCACTGAGCAGGTTATCATGTCTGTTCTTGCGAGAGAGGGGCGCCCGCTACCTTTGTAAAACTGCCAATATTTGGGGTCTTCCGAAACCTAAAGCAGTGAGAAATGTTGAGAATGTATTGCTTTCAGACTACTGTAGCCAGTTGACTAAAAATCTGTATTTCATTTATCATCAGGTACCATCTGCTTTACCTGTACGTTACGAGGGCCCAGGACACAACATCTGGCCTGGAAGCTGGGTCCTGGTGAGAGCATACGAGCGGTCCTCTTGCCTCGCGCCTCGCTGGCGGGGACCATTCCAGGTCTTGTTGGCCACCCAAACGGCAGTGCGGGTGGCTGGAAAGAAGAACTGGATACATGCGACGCATGTCAAGAAACTTCCTCACTCGACGCCGCACGTTACAGAAGAAACAGAACCCCTCGCTAACGCTGCAATCGATGATCCTGAAGCAGCAAATAGCACTGTGAGTGAATCGGACAATCTCTCTGAGCCCGTTGGGCTTGGGGAACCGTCCATTTTGTCTCCAAACTCTTTGGAAAAGTCATTTCCGGAAACCATTGCTTCGAATTCTGCAACTTTCGTTGCCTCCGATACGTTGCTTCCATCAGGAAGTGACGTTACCTTATTTCCAGATCAAACAGTGCCGGGAAGCACCAGATATAATCTTTGGCGGAGAAAATAGACCTACTGCACGGTTTGACTGTGCATTCAAAAGAAGGAAAGGATCATTAAGGGCTTGCTTTTGCCCAAATTTTGAGAAAGAGGGTTCTGTCGGCTATGGTTGGGGAAGGACTAAGAAGCCACACAACCGGGGGGTTGCCAGCAACAAACATTGGGGTTTCCATCCGAAGACTACGATGCCTGCCACCGCTACTGCCCGTATTGGACTTGTAAATTAAGGGGGTGACCAACTTGGACAATGAACGATGTGCCTGGGCCCCGAAAACGTATTGCTGTGTTTTGATGATAATAATTGGGGTTTTTATAGTAACTGCTTTAGGATTCTGGTACGTCGAGGAGATTAATCCTCTAGAGCCTCTTTTGCCAACTGAAATTGTACCTACTGTTTTTACTCCTTTTGTACATTTGCATACTCTGTCACCTAGGGACTCTCAGCATAGACAGAAGTATCACAATAACACTATGATGCTGATTATGAATTCGACACATGCCATTTTTAACAAAACCAATTGCTGGGTCTGCTCGCATTTACCGCAACATGGGGATAAGGGGCTAGGTTGGTATATTCATCCTTTACCTTTGACAACTGCTTTTTATGCCTCTCTTAGAGAACTGTTCTTTGGCCGATGGAATGATAGCATCTCGGGGAATTTTGATGGAACCAATTTGAATAATTTTAAGAAATGTGTTCTGACTCCCCTGGGATGCTCACTTTTCGCAAATAGGAGTAAACTCAACGTTGCTTCAATTAGGCCTTCTGATAGACTATCTCGTCCTTTCCAATCTTTAATTTCCTTTAAAATGGCTCCGATGGGCAATAAGGAGGCCGTGCCTCCTTCTTACTCTGTTAACCATAGCCCCGATTCAGTTTCTTTCTGCATACAGAAGGATGGTACCCGGCCAATGGGAGATTTTAAAGGATGTGCCAACGTTGCAAATCTGACTGGGGAAAACATACCTTTGTATGTAGGCGAACCTGTCTATTTCGTTTGCGGTAATGTAGCATTTCCATGATTGCCCAGGGATTGGCAGGGAACCTGTTATTTAGGGATCCTGTTACCTGGGGTATTCATAGCAAGCACTTTGGAAGTTTCAAAGGCTCGTCCACGGCGGGACGAGAATGGCGATGCCCCCGCACAAGCGTTGTGCCATTTTGGGGCAGATAGCAAATTCCTAAGACATCAGGAGACTACCGAGAGTACTGGAGAGAACCATCAACCGGACCACAGATATACTCTATAACATGACATTAGAACAGAAAGCGATAAGATTAGTAGCACTCCAGAACCGGATGGCATTAGATGTAATTCTGGCTGAACGTGGTGGAGTATCTAAATTAGTGAGGTCCGCTTGCTGTGTTTTGGTACCAGACTCCTCGCCAACCATTTTCAAAGCAATTCAGAATCTGCACGTCCTCAGAAGTGCATGTTCCCAAGGGGAACTGGAATCTTAGTGCTTGGTTTTGGGATTTCTTGCGATCTTGGGGTTGGAAGGTACTTTCAGTTTTGTTGATTATTTTGGGAGTTCTGATATTCCTTTGTTGTTGTAGCCTATGTCTGCCTAGTATATGTTCGATGCTAGGGGGATGTTGTGCTCAGGCGATAGGTACGATAGGACAAAAGGTGTATGCCCCGGATAAAACTTCCAAGGAGTATGTGTTAAAAGAGATCTTATTGAACAACCTGATGGCCATAGATATCTCTGACAGCAATTCAGGGTGTATGGACAATGACGTATGGAGTTACTTGCAAGGAGATCAGAAGTAGTCTTAGCACTTGGCATAGGCCAAAAGGAGGGTTTGTCAAACTGGATATTAAATTATGCCTCCTATTGTAAACGATTGTATGTATATTGGCCTACGCCAAGTTGCTTAAAACTGTACGCGAGTAACTCTCTACGGCAAGGTCTTGACCTTAGAAATTGATGTAAGCCACCATCTTGAATCAAACTGCCATTTTAGGTCCTCTTGCTGTGTAAAAGTCACCCTGTACATCAAAATGATGGACGATGCCATTCCGGACAGAATCTGGTCGACATAACCTCCGTACAGCTAATGTATAACTTGCCTACAGGCCACTTGTTAGGGTCGTGAACTGAGACCTTGTCCTTCTGTTGACCTGCATGTAAATGGATTACCTGTATCAACGGAACTGATCTATGCACATTCTGATGAATAAATTAGAATGGACCTGGCAGAGACCCTAGACCAGTAATACATTCATGGAATGGTTAACCCGCGAAGGGGTTGGACAACAGGCTGGAGAAATGTATAAAAGCCTGAATGCCCCAATGTACAGTCTCTCACTGAATACATCGAACCCCGTTGAAGTTCGTTGCGTTGTACTGAGGGCCGATAGCTATCCGATTAGTCATTGACTTTGTCATTGCTTGACCTTAAAATAAAGTACTTTGTATGTTCCTTTGTAACCGGTGTTTGGTGTGTTTCCTTTGGGTTTCCCGGCCTCATATTATTTTTCTCTTTTCACAAAATAGGGTCCATTCTTCCTGGCTGTCTGGTGCACTGTAGCTCTGTACAGCAAATTCGACCAGAGGAGGGAGGCCTGGCTTGCAGTTTGGCGAACTGGTTGTTCCCACCAGCTCAAGGGGAGAAGATTCCTTGCAGATCTTCCCTTTCGCCGAAGTTTGAAGATTCGGACACGCAGCAGGGCTTCACCGGGAGGGTCAGTCGTGGTAGAGGTCCTCTTCGGTTAGCTACTCATTGGTTCTCTCGATCCAGTGGCGACTCTGCCTTTCCAGCGCCAGAGATCTGCTTTTTATGAAGTTTCCCCCCATTCACACAGCCTGGCTGTCAATCACACAGCAGGGTGGCTGTCTGCCGGGACAGTCACCACAGCCAATCATACCAGAGTGCGACATGGGTCTCCAAGGAGACCCTGTCCAGGGAGTCTCAAACCCCTCCCTCACATCCTGTCCCCCTCAGACATTCAGGCGCCTAAAGAGGGCTTCTGTGCAGAAACCCGCAAAAGGTCGGCTAACAAAGGAATCAAACCTGGTTTGGCGTGCAGGGAAAAATACAACGACTTTTACAAAAAGAAATGGCGAATAAACCCAGCTGGAACTGTATAAATACCTATATGGTCTAGTGGGTTTAAGTTTGAGGCTATCAAGATAGCCTAAAACAATACCAAGGCTATATAAAATAACCACGGTAGGAAAAATAGGGTAGTTACCACTGCCACCGGCCAAATCTTAATGAAAAGGGAACAAAACGATGTTCTGTGAGAAACAGACAAAAGGGATAACTATTTCCATAACTCTATGAAATATAGTTTGTACTGGGTCTGTGAGTTTAAAAAGACTAATAAAGTCAATGGCAACTTTACATGTTCTGGGAGACAGTAGTCAGTCCCAGAAAATGGATTCGGAGTAGGGAAGCCTGACAAAGAAAACCCTGTGTCACTGCACTGAAGGTGCTGTGTAACACACAGTAAAAAGATGATGCCTATGGAGTAGGTGAGGCTGCACAGTCTATGAACACAAAAAATGCTAAACACACACAGCAAAACACATGTAAGAGTGGGAAAAAAGGCTCACTCTTACCAGGTGAAAAAATGAATCCTAGAAATCCAGCAAAGCTACTGAGGGACTCATTAGGTAAAGGAAGTCAGCCATTCTGGAGAATTCTCCCTAACAAGATGCAACCTGGACTATGCTTACCCTCAGTCTCATGCACTTCTGAATCCTATCCCTACTAGCAAGACCCTGTCTCGGACCACCTTAACATACCTTCTGGCCCCGCGAGCACAAGCCAGAACTCACCAGCGCATGACATGAGAACAACTTAGAAAGATCATACCAGTCCCATTAAATTGTACACTCAACCCATGCCCTTCATCGGAGCCCTAGTCAACGCCAGATTCATTGCGGCACATGCCCTTGACATAAATTAACTCAACAGCTCCAACAATCTGGACTTCATTGCTGTATCAGAAACATGGCTACACCATGCTTCAGGCTCAGCGCTCTCCCTTGCCATCACTTCTGGCGATGTCATCTTCAGAACTGACAGACCTTCTGGTAGAGGCGGGGGGTAGCTCTCATTGACAAAGAATCCATCCCCATCAGACACATCTCAGTTCCAATGGTGGATAACTACAACCTACTTGCAGCAAAGTGTTCACTCTCTCACACCGATACCATGACTATTTTTGTTGTACACCCACACATTTGTCAAGGACCTCATGCTAGCCATGGGCAACATCCAACCCACATCAAGAATTATCCTCCTAGGGACTTGATCCTCACCTTTAACGACCGATCAGACACACATACACCGTCAGTAGCCAATCCCCTCAGCGCCCTAAGATTCCTGCACTGCCTCCAGAATCCCACCATGCCAAGGGCTGCACACCAAATTGGGTAGCTGACCTCAACTGCCAGATTACCATTCTGGCAAAAACACCTTGCCCATGGTCTGAACATCACATAGTTACCTTCACCACCTTGCCCTTGCAGCATACCACTCCTGCTCGACTTTCACTACCCCCAGCATGGACACACAGCTCTTGCAATCTGACAAAGACAGCATCACGCCACTTTTATATGCCTTTCTACCCCAACACCTGCTATTGAATGACCCCCATGTCCTTGCTGACCTCTACACTCACATCCTCACTGCTGCGGTGGACGCTGTTGTGCCACTAGCACCAAGTAAATCAAAAACTGCCAAACACGGCAACTCATTGTTCACCACTGAACTCACTGAGCTTCGCAGAACCAAACACCTGGCTGAAGCCAACTGGGAAAAAAATCCCTCCGTCCCAAAAATTATTTTGTTGCAGCTACCGAAGTATACAGACAAGCTACAATAGCAGCTAAATCCACCATCTACAATCAGAGAATCACCATTGCTAAATCCAGTAATAGATAAATCTTCACTATCCTGAGAGAAACAAAACCCCTGCCACACCCCATCCATAATTGTCAAAGATGAGGCTTGGTGCTCTAAAATCCAAAGGGCTATGTTAGATAAGATTCAAACTCTACACAAACAAATTCTTCATAAGCTTTCCTTGCTCAAGACCCCCGCAATCCCACCCCTGACTAACCGTGAAACCCACCAATCACTGACTCACACCCCCATGTTTTACTTCAGTACCATCTCCGAGTTGGATGATGCATCCATTCTTAAGAGCCTGAAATCTTCCAGATGCCAAGAAGGCATCTACCCTGCATCTATTATCAAGGAATGCACAGAAGAACTGATCCCATTCATCACAAAATTCATCATTGCCTCCTTCTCCGCCTGCCAAGTCCCAACTAACCTAAAAGAAGCCAGGGTAGTCCCACTGATCAAAAAAACCTTCTCATGACCATGCTCTTCCCAACAATTATCTGCCCATCACCACTATCCCCTTTCTCTTAAAATGTATGGGCAGAGCAGCATATACACAGGTCAAAACATTTGTGGAAACGTACCACATCCTAGGTGTACGATAGTCTGGTTTAAGACCAGGCCATGGTACCGAGTCCGCTTTGCTTGATCTCAAAACCAGTTTGATAAGTTCTGAGATCATGGTAAACCCACCCTGCTCTTCCTTTTGGATCTCTCAGCCTCATTTGATCTCATAGACCACCCAATCCTATGCCAACACTTCACGACCACAGCTCACTTCTCACCAGAAGCTACTGCTTGGGTGACCTCCTTCCTCGAAGGCAGAACCATATGGTGTTTGCCGATAGCTTCAATGCCCAACATGCCCCTATACCTTGCAGAGTCTCCCAAGGATCATATGTGTCCACGACCCTCTACAACATATTCACAAGACCCCTCTTCAATCTACTAGACTCCGTTGGCATATCATACACCAATTATGCTGATGACACACAAATCCTCCTACCACTGTCTGGTGGCTATCTGGAAGACTCCCACTCTTTAAATAATGTCTATACCACGGTAAAAGCGTGGATGGCCATGTGCCCCAATACTTCTCATTTCTCATTGATGGGATCCAAATACCTGTGAAAACTCTTGGCATGTACCTAGACACCACGCTCTTGCTCACGCACCAGGTGAATGCAATTTCCTCCTCATTGACACACAGTACAAAACTGTTGAATGCCATCACATCCTTCTTCTCCCAGGACAGCTGCATCACGATTGCTCTGGCAATTATTGTATCAAGATTTGATTATTGTGATAACCTATTTGCTGGCAAATCAAGCAAGACCATTACTAAACAGGGCTTAGTGTGCTTTATAAGTGAATAAATAAATAAATACATAAATACATCAATAAATACATAATCTGCTTTATTTTTAAACAAGGGTTATTCGCTGATTCTATAGCCCATAATGTTTTAGCTATGCATCGTTCAGGCCCTGCAGTGATCCTTATCTGTGTTAGCTTTTGTGTCAAGTGTAAAATATCTATTAAATGTTTAGGGCTCAACACAAAACATAATTTATGTAGCAAATTATCAGCATAAGATATTTCCAAACATTCGTGAGCATCCTGCTGGAGATCATTCATTGTATATCCGTAGCACCATGTGTACAAAAGTTTTTTAAACACGCCCAGGTCACTATGGCCGTAATCCCCTATATGGCATGAATATCAGCGTCAAAAGGAGTCGTCATGTCCATATTGCTTTCCATTAGCATAACACATTCTTTAACACAGACTGTTATCCCCCGGGTTTTCAATTCATTTTGAACAACAAGCACAATGAATCATGGCATTATCTTTAAGGCTATCGCTCTCCATCAGCGAACGACAGGCCTTACACAGGCTACTTTCAAAATACTCATGCTTTTCAAGTTTGTTTGAACAGCAAGCCCAATAAATATTAATAGTCTCTGTCACAGTCTGATTCTCCTCACCCCCGCACACATGACCCTGTTTTTCATCAAGGCTCTGGTGGGCATAATCAGTCCTTGGTTTCATTGCTGTATCCGCCTGCAGAGCCATAGCTTTACAGCCCTTATCTTCAGATCTCACATCGGCCGAAAATGACTGCTCCACAAATACCTTGTCATTGTCCCAAAACTCTTCGGGTTCATAGCCGGCCATCAAAAGTCAGCCATCAAATCCTGACCATCTTCCATCCCATCATGCACCATAAAATCCACAGGGCTTCCTGGCGGTGTTTTCCTCTCATCATAACTCTAGCTGTTGATGATAGCTTTTTTTCGGGAATAGCCCCTGTAAAGCTAAAAAAGCTCCAGGTTTTCCAACCCACTGCAAAAGTTATGTATCCGGGTTGTAAAGCCCGCCCCCGACACCATCACAGCCTTAAACCAGCCCGTTCAATCAAAATGTGTATCAAATATTGGCTGGCTTCTTTTGAAATTCTTAAACTTCATCCATTTCATATAAAATGTATTAAAGGTTGGATCAAATGCACCCTCACTTTATATAAAAATAATATAGCGTTTATATAAACATTATTCAAAATATTATCAAATGTCTGCCAACTTTATATAAAAATAATATAAAACATATATATATATATATATATATATATATATATATATATATATTGTTTATATAAAATTATGAAAGTTCTTATCAAATGTACTCTGACTTTATATAAACATAATCTGAAACATATATAACATTTATATGCAGCTTTGCCCATACATTTTAAGAGAAAGGGGATAGTGGTGATGGGCCGATAATTGTTGGGAAGAGCATGGTCATGAGAAGGTTTTTTGATCATTGGGACTACCCTGGCTTCTTTTGAAATTCTTAAACTTTATCCTTTTCATATAAAATGTATTAAAGGTTGGATCAAATGCACCCTCACTTTATATGAAAATAATATAGCGTTTATATAAACAATATTAAAAATCTATTAAATGACTACCAACTTTATATAAAACTAATATAAAACATATATATATATATATATATATATATATATATATATATATATATTGTTTATATAAAATTATGAAGGTTCTTATCAAATGTACTCCGACTTTACATGAAACATATATAACATTTATATAAAATTATTAAGGTTCTTATCAATGTACTTCAAATGTATATAAAATATGTTAGAAAATTATGACATCAGCTACTGTGCCTAGAATTAAATCTATATAAAAAATATTATAAAATCATGGTGTTGGACATATATTTAAAAACCAAACCCACTCCTGCGTCATCAACGTGTCACCACCACAAAACCCTATCATTTGCAGTCTCTCTCTTCACAACTCACTTTGCCCTCCAACAGGCAGCCGCGCACACACGTACTCCCAGGCACATTTTTATATAAACTTTATATTCACATTATATCAAACTGATATGAATTATATCATTTTTTAATATCAAAATACAAAAACACTTTATATACAAAATATACATTTGATATAAAATAGATATCTTTGATATCAATTTTATATTATATTTAGATCAGGTTTATATCAAAACCGTATCAAAGGGAGGGCCCGGCTAAAGCCAGAAGCAGTGGGCGTTCCCGCCTGTCAAAAATGTAACATTGCAAAAAAGGGGGCCCCATATACTACTCCTTCCAAATCACTCACATTTTCATGGGCAATTTATCTTAAAGTTTCCATCAATTTCAAAACTTACCAACCTGAAATTCTACTTGTGCACACATGACATTCCCGGTTTGTGTTTAGTTTTGACTATTGGGTGGCACTAAAGTGACACCTATAAGCACAAACTATTGTATTGGAGTGCAACTATGAGAGGGATGGCATGCGAGAAGGAACACAAGGCATGTGGATGTTGCTTGCCTATTTTCCCACCCTTTGACTGTACATGGCCCGTCTAATCTGTATGGCCATTCTCACCTGCTACTTGCCCCTCCCAACCCAAAATACATCCTCTTGGGATCTTGCTCAGCCAGCTCCATCAAGCAGTAACATGAAACTGCCAGTGCTATTTCTAAGCAGCCTGCTGATAGGTAATGTTGTAATTGCAGTTGTAAATGTGTTACTGGTGTAATCAGGGTATAGGATGATTTTACCTTAAAAAAAAGGGTCGCAATGACCAAAAGTTCTAAAAATACTACCACCAAAGGTTCAAACACCAAAAGTTTGAACCTTTGCTGGTAGCACTGAAAAAAAAAACAGGGACTGCGGGGGTGTCCTCCGCACGCCCCGCTCATTACACTTCATGGTATAGTAAGCGGGGGTTGCGGAGGGCACCCCTGCAGCCTTCCGTTTAAAAGAAAAATAAACGGGGGCTATGGGGGTGTCCCCCACATCAACCTGCTCACTATACTTTTATGGTATAGTGAGCAGGGGCTACGGGGGATAACCCTGCAGCCTTCCGTTAAAAAAAAAAGAAAAGGACCCTGCAGCGCCGGTTCCCGATCACGGAAGTGAAAGGGAACTGGCGCTGCAGGAACCCAGCGTGAACATGAAGGTAAGTGGGGTTTGTTTATGTTGGGGGTGTGGGTGGGGGTCTGCTGAGGGTGTGGGTGGGGGGGTGTTATGGGTGTGTTGTGTGTGTGGGTGTGAGTATGTATTTGTGTTTGCATGAGAAAGGTGCAAACTTTTGCATTGTTTGCACCTTTCTCATGCAAACGTTTTGCCCCCAGTAGTTTCAGCCACGGGCAAATCACTTGCATTCGAGTCAGAATGTTTTAGCCAAGTGTGCCTTCTGCCAGTTGATGCATATCAGTTGCTAGCATTGAAATCCTGTTAAATGCAAGCATTGACAAAGGCAACATCATTTACATGTGTATAGGTATTAGTCATGTGCCAGGCAATGTTTTCATATGCCTAGGTAACCACACCATTTTCCAGCTGTTGCCATATCATGGGTAGGTAATGCTTTAATGGTATTCCCTGGCAAATGCCAATCCCAGGCTTACCCAAAAGCCAAAAATGTTGGATTTGCCAATGCATGTTTGTGTGCACCATTACTTTCAGCATGTATAAATGAACGTTGCAAGACTCAAGGAAGATGCACACCCATTCTATAAATATTAGCTTTTGTAATTTAGGCCGAAGGTTTTTTATAGCCAGTGGTAGGTCAATTCAAATCAACCAATACATGACAATCGGCCATATTATCTACATGTACCCATCGTAGACAATTATTCTTCCAGTGCCTTTTCTGCAGTTAAGGGTATATATTTTATGGAGGGTTTCAAATATAATTCAAATGTCTAGCAGGAATTCATGCACAACATTTACAGCGTAAAGAGCCAAGCACACCAAGCAGCTTCTCATTTCATCCGAGTGCTTCATTTCATGCATAATGTGATATTGAAATGAACAAGAAATGACAGCAATGTGGTGACGGCGGGTTCAGGCGGGATTGAGCACTCAGGCATTCGGGAAGTGCCTTACCTAAAAAGCATAAAGGCAAATAGCGTGTCAGGTTTAACAAACGTCACACCAATGAGGCCTACTGCTGATAGTTTGTGATTTGAATGCTGAGACGAAAATGAAAAAGATGCTGCGGTATTCTCATGATCGATCTATCTATATCTGTCTGTTTGTCTGTCTATCCATCTAGCTGCCCATCCATCCATCTATCTGTCTATGTGTCATCTATCTATCTATCTATCTATCTATCTATCTATCTATCTATCTATCTATCTATCTATCTCTCTCTCTATCTATCTATCTATCTATCTATCTATCTATCTATCTATCTATCTACAGAATCTGTCTACTCGTCTGTCTATTTGTGACTCTATCTATCCATCTAGTGCCCATCTCTATCTATCTATCTATCTATCTATCTATCTATCTATCTATCTATCTATCTATCTATCTATCTATCTATCTATCTATCTATCTATCTATATATCTGTCTTTCTATCTACAGAATCTATCTATCTATCTATCTATCTATCTATCTATCTATCTATATATCTATCTATCTATCCATATATATCTATCTATCTATCTATCTACAGAATCTGTCTACTCGTCTGTCTATTTGTGACTCTATCTATCCATCTAGTGCCCATCTCTATCTATCTATCTATCTATCTATCTATCTATCTATCTATCTATCTATCTATCTATCTATCTATCTATCTATCTATCTGTCTGTCTGTCTGTCTTTCTATCTACAGAATCTATCTATCTATCTATCTATCTATCTATCTATCTATCTATCTATCTATCTATCTATCTATCTATCTATCTATCTATCTATCTATCTATCTATCTATCTATTTATCTATATATGGACCTAAATCAATTATCTATCTATCTATCTATCTATCTATCTATCTATCTATCTATCTATCTATCTATCTATCTATCTATCTATCTATCTATCTATCTATCTATCTCTCTACAGAATCTGTCTACACTTCTGTCTATTTGTGACTCTATCTATCCAATTAGTGCCCATCCATCAATCTATCCATCTATATCTATCTGTCTATCTATCTATCTATCTATCTATCTATCTATCTATCTATCTATCTATCTATCTATCTAGCTATGGACCTAAATCAATCAATCAATCTATCTATCTATCTATCTATCTATCTATCTATCTATCTATCTATCTATCTATCTATCTATCTATCTATCTATCTAGCTATGGACCTAAATCAATCAATCAATCAATCTATCTATCTATCTATCTATCTATCTATCTATCTATCTATCTATCTATCTATCTATCTATCTATCTATCTGTCCATCTACCTATCCGCATATGTATATGTCTATGTATCTATCTAGTTATCTCTTTAGCTATGTCTGCCAATCTGCCCGTCCTTCCATTATTATCTGTCTGTATTTGATTGAACGTTATGATCGTAAGGGAAAGGATTATTTTTACCTTTTTGTAACTGATGTTCTCGCAGCCAAAAACCCCATCTGAGGTTCATCCTAATATATTCTGCAAAAGGATATGATAGGTTATTTATAGCGCCCTTTATACCCAGAGGTTTCTAAGCGCGGATCTGGGGATCGAACCCCTTTTTCTCTCTGTCGTCTCGCTTCCTAGGCGAGCAGTTACCCCCCAGCTATCCTCCCGAGACAAGTATATAACAGGGACAAAGGTCGATAACTTTGGGTAGACTGAACCTACCGAAGATACATAACCTATTGTTGAGGCATGCAGAGGCACTGTGCGATACAGTTCGGTTGTTAGGTTCGTGGTTAAGCTGATCTGAAAGGTGTTTCGCTAGAAAACACTTTCCCGGAAGTCTTGCCTTGCGGAAGCAAGTCCAGACAGGAGTTTAGTTTTCACACCTGTAATCAGTTTTGTCACAACAGAGTCGGAACACACAGTACTGTAACAATAACAAAAGACGCTTCATGTAAAAAGAAGCGAGGACGATTCAATCAACGGGTGCCAATCACTTTTCTTTAGACAAAACACAATTGTGCAATTGGAGACACAAACCAGCATGATCACTCAAGCAATACCAAAATGATGCATAATGCAGACTCCTTGGTGATGCATCCATTTATAGTGGTACAGCAAGCATCCACATTGCAGAAAGATAATGAAACGGTGCCCCTTGCAGTGGGCGAATACAGAGACCAGAAGGAAAACCCACTCATATGTATTACTGCCGGTGGTAACATTACCACGAGTGGTAAGTGAGTTATTGCAGGCAGTTATTGAAAATCCTAGTACAATTTACATCATAGATGAAAAGACACTCTTAAAAGGGGGCAGTACCTGCCCAAAATAAGATCAACTTTGACTTGATCCTAAAAACTGTCAAACGTGCCCAGCTGCCTGGCAATGACAGATCAGTGGTCTGTGCTGCAAATGAAACACAATATTTTTATTTAACTGCCACTTGTGGATTTTCCCTAATTATATCATTTATTTATAGAAAAGCAGCCCAGTTTGAGTTTTGTAGGATTGATGGAAATGAATTCCTCATTGGTTCTGTATCACCGCAATACCAATCAATACGGTCACATGGCAGAATTCATATTTTCCATTGGCAGAATGTGCCCTAATAAGCAATCTACTCGCGGTGGAAATGTGTCATCCGTCTTAGTAGTTTTATTTGAATATAGTCCTCTTTTTTTGGTATTAATTTTGGAAAGTATAAAATCAACAATTTTCTGAAGTTTCATCCATTGGATTGCATAACTATCAGTGCCCACATGGCAGGAGCGTGGCTGATGTGAAAGTAAGTGTTAATAAATATTTACATATTTGTAGGTTAATTTGCAGTGTTGTGTGTGTTAGTTATATTAACCATTGCTATTAGATGGTGTACATTATAATGTTTTTCATCTGCTGTAACTTTGTTGCAAGTTTTGTATTACTGTATTTTTACATTTTCACTTACATGGACCTAGACAATTATATGTGTCAATCAATGGCATTTATATGCAGAAATTTCATTTTTGTATTAATGCTAGTGAGGTTGAAGGTTTATATGACTGTATTTGTTGTAATGTTAATAGACTTCCAGTACTCTTAACTGTTTTGAGTTTTCTGTGAGGTAGTACAATTGATGGTGTTTTGCAAGTTCATTTTAGCTATTTTTATTTTTGTATTTTGTTGTAGCTGCATCGTTCTCATCATCCCAGTGGACTTGCACCAGATGTTGCACAGTTAACTCCTGTGAAAGACCAACCTATATTCAAAACATAGTGGTACTGCTGGAGATGGGAGCATCACATTTGTAGACAGTTCATGAACAGCCTTCTTTGTGAAACTCTCTAGCATTTCTAGTGATTCTTGAAAAGGAATGCTCCAGTGCTGCATGTGTTTCAAGCCTCCAGCTGTTGGTGGCAGCCCCTTTAATGTGTGGGGTTTGATTCTGCACAATCACCGCTCGCACCTAGAGGTAAAGCTGTAGTCACGCACAGCAAACCAGATTCCAAGTTTAATTATCCCACCCTGAATTCTCTTTTGCAACTATTTAGCATAATTTGCCCTGTTTATATATTGTTCTATTCCTTGTACTCCAGGTTTACTTATCCCTCCCCATTCTCACTTATTTACTTAATCTTCCCCATCTTATGCCCTGCAACCACCCAGTATAACGTCCTTTCTGTATTCTCACCCATTTTATATATCCATGTTTTTTAATGTAGTGGTAGTTTTTATATTATTGTATGTTAATTTAATTCAAGTTGGATTTTCTTTTCAATGACCCAATGATTAGTTTGTTGAAAGAGAACAACAGTGTTGTATGCACAACTGTTATATCTTATATAGTGCATGTGATGCACTGCATACAAGATATAAGGGTCATAAAACCTGTGTATTAAATTGTGTTTCTTAAAGTGTGTATGTTCTTTAACTAATTATGTGTTCTTTTTTTATAGATAGAAGGATATTATATATTTTTTAAACATAGATGAATAACCGCAGCTTCAATATCACTGAATGGGGTGTTGAACTTCAGAGGTGCGATCAACAGCATCAGCGACTGAGGAGGGTAGTAGCCACAGAGTAGTTGGTCTATACTCGCGACTGTAGCCCTAAATGTCCAAAAATGTATGCTGCTTGCACTTGAACGAGTCATTTCTAAGAATTATCTATTACATACATATATGAATACAAATCTATGTGACTTACCCCCCAAAGTTTCATATTGTAACCACAGAAAAAAAAGAGAATTAACCCTAGCTACAGCTATGAGTTATTTTAGAAAAGGTTTTTGAATGTTATGTAATCATCGTTTTTTATATTTATTTGTGATGGATGTTATTTTATTGTATTCGTATATTTATATGTGATAAGTAATCCTTGAAAAGACTGTTTTGGAGTACACTGAGTGTAGTATTTTAGCACATTTGGCATGCTTGCTTTATAATCATGTCATTTGCATAACTCATTTTAACTACCATGTTATCATTACTTTCTCTTTTGTCATTCATATTCCATACTCAGTTTTTAATAAAAACACAATCCAATAGCACGGCTACACAAGATGTGGTATCATTGGTGTATATATTGGTAAAAGAACCCAAAGGTTCGTTCAAGAGCCACCCAGATAAACGTTTAAGTAGATTGGAAAAGGAAAATACCGTTGATGCCTTTTTTAAAATAGCTGCAGTGATAACAGAAACCAAAGTGATGTTGTGTATTTCTGGCGGTTGCAGCCATGGATGTAACTATCGGCTTAGCAGCTGATACAACAGTACCAATTCTTGTGCATTGATCATGATATTAAATGGATATTCCAGTACACAATTCTACATGTGTTTTTAATTCTATGCCCTCATGTGTACCTTTGTGTTGTTTATATTTTCACAAAAACACACAATACGGTTTCTATAAGTTAAATATGCAGGGTTTGTCCAAGCAATAGTATTATAACCCAACCAAGGAACAATATCCTAAAGTTATATTGAGAATTGCAATAGCTATGATGCTATTCCAAAAGGGCCCTCATAGGGGAACCACTGTGGAACACAAAAAACGGGTGCCCAAGCTTGCAGGTAGCATACCCAGAGGACAGAAGGATAGGATGAAGTTCTAGCTACAGCTACCTAAATACCCTCCAGTTCTAGGTTGCGCTGGTGTGCCGCTTATCTAAAAGCAGACATGATAAGGAATGGAAAAATGACCACAATCCTAATATGCAACTAATAACAAAATTTGGGAAGCTGGGGCAGCCTTTTGGTAAAAAGGGGTGTCAGTCACACTGCGTGTGAAATGCAGTGTGGGACGTCACAAGCAGTATTAAGAAAACAGACACACCAGGTCAGTCTACTCACGGTAACATTTTTTACTGACCTGTAGACTCAAACTAATGTGTGCTAATATTTGAAAAGATAATCATCAGTTATCAATTCGATCAGAAAGGTTTAGGATAACCAAGATTTTTGAACATCCAACTTGTTCATGCTGACATTTTTGTCATAAAAATGTTGAAGAAGACCAAAAAGAGCTATCTGACACTCAAGGTGGCCCCTCAGAGAAAGCCAGGCGTACCCAAAGAGTGTAGAAGCAAGAACGTGTAATTTATGTCAGTTCTTTGTCTGGGCCTTGAGTGTGAGATAGTTCTTTTTGGTCTTGTTGAACATTAAATGACATATAAATGTGTCATAATGTGTATTTATAGTTTGTCCTAAATGCACAGAGTCAAATTCACAAAAGGTATGTTTCTTCATCATCCGTAAAAGTAGCTACTGGTAGCTACTGGTAGCTGTTAGTGTCAAGCTAACCAGGCTCTTCTAACCTACAAGCAGGATCTGAATGGCTCCCAGCTCCCCTCAATTTTGAACCCTGTGAATGCCTGTCTTTATATAGGTATGACCTTGCAAATGCCATGGTTTATGAATATCTTTCTCTTAATATGTGCATGCTTCATCATGATTTGTTAGGTTATAAAATTGTTACTGTCAGGTGATTCATGTAATTATTTGCGTGAAAAACGCGGATTAGCATGTTTTTTTGCCTGAAAATCCATGTTTGAAGTATGGGATTTTCGGGCAGAAAGGCGCGCAAATCTGCATTTTTCATGCAAATAATTTACATGAATCAGGCAATATGGCGTTTAACATTAGATCACTTTTCAATTAGGCTTATCATCAAAAAATGTACTGTACCAACCACAGATACATCACAATCCAACAAACTCAGTGCCCACCTTGTAAAACTTTACTTTGCTCATCATAGTTACACTATATGAGCTGCTCAATGCCATCACACATTACTCAAGCACTAGAGCAAATGCCTACATGGGGCATTATTGTATACTGCAGTATTTGCACGCTCATCTAATTGTTGCATTATGTATTTCAGCTATGTACAGTTTCATCAACAACAATATATGTGAAATTGTGTCAAAAGTTTCGGTCACAGATTTGACAGTAGATTCCATCACTGTAGAACAGTATAGGTACTATAATGCTCTGCCCCAATGCACATGCTAGTCTAACCTCTGTGGTAGACAAAACACAATGTTGGTAGTCATTTATAAATAATAATCAAAAACCATATTTCGAAATGCTGTGCTTTTGGCCCTCAGTTCCTGCAGGAGAAATTTCACTGGTATGTTCAGCTCACTCCTTGAGGTCGTCAAATACCACTTGTATTTTGTTTCAACGTGTTAGACGCAACTGTGTGGAGAGCTGCTACTTTTGTTTTGCAGTTGCACGGTTGTGGATCTCTCTGCCCAGGCCTCTTCATCTCAGCTTTAGGCGGGCTGTGAAAACTTGGCTTTTTGCAGCCGAATTTCTGATTTTGGTCTTGTGACATCGACTGATTTGTTTTAAAAGAAATATACAATCCCTGCTTATCAGCAAACCATAGGCATCCTGCTGCTGATGACGCAGAATGCCCATTATATCACAGAATATGAATTTTCTGGCTTCCTGAGTCACTGTATTGAGTCAGAGGTTCAAACCGTCAGCTAAATACATATTACATGTGTATTTTCCTGCTCTGGTTCTTACACTGCTGTTGCTGACTATCACAGAGCAAGGCAGGCTTCGGCCCAAACTGGCCCCATGACAGCCTCCCCTGCAGCCGCATGGTTCTGAAATCTTTGCCGCCAAAGCAAACACTTATTGCTCATTATCAACAGCTGAGATTCATCTCTGGGAGCCTGGATTCGGCCTTGTCAGGGGGGATCCGAGAAGGTGGGATTGTACACATTTTAGGACATACCTGTTTTCAGGGTATTCACTTCATTTGTATCTGTCTGTGAAAAGGTCGTTAGGCCTCGAGCGCCGCTGGTCTCAGGAAAACAAAGTGGACATGCATATATATGTGTGTCTGTGCCCACCGCCATCTTAATGTAATACCTAGGGATCATTTACAGCCTGCTTGTTGGCTCGCTATGTTTTGAAAGAGGGCAGAATGGCGATACCCTGGAGATAAGTCGCTTTTGCACAATTTCACACTGTTTAAGTGCAGAAGCTGCATAGCTGGGAAAATGGGAATTGCATACAGCTTTGATGATTGCCTGGTCCTGACTCAGGAGGCTTTTGGGGGTAAGGAGTGAAAGCACTAGTACATGCACTATGACATTTTAAAGTGAAGGGGTTATTGAGGCAGGAGCTCGGATGTTGACTGCGGCACAAAAGGTGGAACCGGTGTGGGCCAATTGTAAAGGAACAAGCGATGCCAAAACTGACAGTCTGGGCCTTTGTGTAGGCGTGTGCATGGAAAAACTTCATGGCCGAGGCTGTTCAAGTGACATGGAATTCCTGCAAGTACAAACAGTGCTAAAAGCCAACAGCCAACAGCGTGGGCTTTTGTATAGGCATGGGAAACACACTCTGCGTATAAAGCTAACTCAAACAGGCTTATTTCAGGTCGCAATCCAACCTATGGGCAGACCTCACATCATCTATTTATATCATATATAGAATTAATATCAGATTTATAATGGTAATGGTAATGATAATATTTATTTGTAAAGCGCCTATACACAAGGCAAGTGATTTAAAGCGCTAAAGGAGGGAGGGAACAACGGGAAAAACAACAGTCGTTCAGAGCCCTTAAAATTCTGAAATGATAATAGTCTGCAGAGTCTGCAGAGGCAGGCTAAGTGCATACAATACAATTAACAGTGGAGATAACAGCACATAGGTCTGACCACGATGCTGCAGTTTTTACAAGTGCAGTTAAGGAACCACCATGCAGGGAGTGAAGACAAGGAGGAAAAGACAGACGATCTTCAGGCACGGTGCATTCGGACTGTGCAAATGCAAAGACCATTACAGGGGAGAGGGAGGTGGGGAGACGAGTCCGGGGGAGTCCAAGTGCACCCAGTCGATGGAGACGAGGGTAGGTGCAAAGAGATGCCACTCTCTACGGGTCATTGAACAAGTGCAGTGATGATGAGGCGAGTGCATGGCCTGTGGGTGAGTGCGAAAGGACTGGCAGGGGTGCCAGGGACCTGTGAGAATCTGAGGTACACCAGCCGGCCACTCAGCAAACTGAACGGAAAAAGTAGGGAGAAAGGGAAAGAACAGAGGGGTAGGTTTGCAGGGTAGAGGGAGAGAGAAGGAGGAGGATAAGAGGAAAGTATTGAGGAGTTTTGGGAACTTAAGGCGATCAGGCTCAAGATGGAGGGCGGCAGGGAGGATATTCCAGAGAGAGGTCCCTGTTGAGGATAAAGATCTCACTCCAAATCTCTGCTTGGAGAACCGGCTCACTCGTCGAAGGTTGGAGGCAGATGAGCAGAGGGCTCAAGGAGGGACGGTATTTAGGTAGGCATTGTTGCAGATAGTTATGTTGCAGGCCCCAGAGAGCCTTGTGGACAATGCAGAGGGTCTTGAACTTGATCCTTGCAGCCGTGGGGAGCCAGTGGAGGGATTTCAGCACCAGAGAGATGCAGTCCCTGGGCTTAAAAATGTATTTAACAAATATATACAATTGATATTATAAATATATAAATGTATATAAATGTATATCAAACGTCTCAGGGTCAATCAAATTGATATAAAAAATATTGGGGTTCTTATCAAATTTAGATCAAAGGAGCGGGACTAAGGTAAAGGCGCTGGGTTAACACCGGAAATGGGGGTCGGGCCACCTGCCAAATTTAACATTGACATATAAGGCACTCCCTGTTCTGTTTAAAATAACATTTTTTTTAAAAATCACAATTCATAGGAAATACGACTCTTATAACTGGAGCCTGATCTTGTAAAAAATCTTAGATTGTACCACCTGCTCCATGTTGGTTGAAATGTGCGACAGATTGGGAGAGTTTCATGAGACGAAAGGAATTATACATTGGTCTTCAAGAGGGGACTTATCCTTTGCAGTTTAGGGCTACCTAATGCCCCATCCCAAGTTCCACTAAGTTCTTCAATGCTGTGGATGACTCTGCAACTAAGCTTTCAATCATTCACTATACATTACAGACTTCAGGCAAAAGAGGGGACAAGGAAGAGTTAAGGTGCTATATATACACCTATTATTGTGTACCTCTGAGCCCCTATGGAAATCCCAGAATGGAGTTGATACATTGCAGTGCTAGGCTTTGCCTTTACTTTAGTCCAGTGTATTCAATGGAGGTTAGCAAGACTACAAATCCCAGAAGGCTATTAGTGGAGAAATGAAATCCCAGGAATAGTGCATGAACATGTCCCTGAGTTACAGTCATATGGTAGCCTTAGGAAAGCACCTTAAGACTCAGAACAAGGATGTCAACATTTTCCTGATGAATAATGTCCACATTCTGTATACATGGGACGCAAGCATGACCGGATGAAAGCTCTGCTGGCTGTGCTCAAAGCTGGCTATATGTGTTAAGGATGTTGCAAGTATGGGCTAGGTAACATTGCTGGCAGGCGGTCACTTCACTGGGGTTTTTACAACCCCCCCATCCCCTTGAAATGCAAGTGCAGGCACCAAGCTGCCATTATTAACAAAGTGTTCAGACCACCTTCATAGTGCTTACAGTGTAAGGGAAGGGACAGGCAGGTAGTAGCTATGCACAAACACATACACAAACACGCACACCCAAGTCACTGCTCAGGAACCAGAGACTGATTATAGAATATAGTAGGAAACACTTGAACTAGGAGTTGGAGGGTTTCCAGAATATCAGGCAGCAACGCATGTGCATGAGTGAACCAACTTTTCACTGCTTAGTGTGCTAGTTGTTCAGCATCTGCAAAGTGGCTTTCACTGGTAGAAAGCAGAGAGCTCCAGATTCATGTCTGTGATTATGGAAGGCTGCTGTCTTGATTGCAGAATTTGGCACTGTATTGGGTCGATGGAATTAGCAGTGGCCACACTACTGTAGGGCAACTGCATATGATGTCTGCCCTCAGAACTGGGACACTACTATGAGGGACCCCCAGAGTCTGAACACATTACTGCAAGGATTCTAACATACACATTCTGAGAGAGGGTCATTGAAACAGCAAACAAAATCTACCAGGAAAACATAAATTCAGATTATCACTGGCATAATCCATTTAAATATGTCTATCTCTGTACTTTCTTTATGGTAGGACTTCCATTTTTGTTTTCTAGGAGATTAAAATATTAAGATGGACAAAAAGGAGACATGCTAACACAAGTAAAAGAGACTATGTTCGGTAACTGCTATGTAATGTAATGCAATTTGTCATTTGTATAGCTCCATTACCCATTGATATGGCCTCAAAGCACTGTAGGTGAACACCCTCAGGGGACTGAAGTCCAAGGAATGGAAGATTTGCCAGGGGAGTTTAGAATGCATGTGTGCATTTTAGCCAATACTAAATAGGTAAGGGTGGCCAAGTCCCTGCTAGCAGCCCATATTGAGCTGACTTGTGGATGGGTGCTGTGAGTTTGTCGGGAGAGTATGGGAGTGTAGGGGACTGATTATGTGTCCAGCTAGACCGAATATTTGTTTTGGGGCATAGCTGCATTCTGATGGCAGAGGATGTTGTGCGAAGTGTCTTCAAATAGTGTATGATAGCAGATGTGTGCGGGTGGGTGTTTGTGCCTGCAGATATCTTCCATCGACATTGAGTGTGATTCATACCCATGTGTTGCCTGGTTTCTTGATATCGTGATGCTGATTTAATGGAAAAAGCTGAACAAGATTCATTGCCTTGTAGGTTTGGTGGCACTAATGTACACCCCATATCAAAGGCATTATGCTGCTATCAATGTCTTCTTGCATATGTAAGTTAAAGGAATAGTGTGCTTAAAAATGGCATTGCCCCGAGCGTTTCGGGCATGTGGTTTTAAGCAAACTGTGATCGATCGTAAAAACATTTCCTATGTACCTTACCTTAGTTTTCCTCACTTTTACACATGCGAAATCAACGAGTCGGGCGTGGCCATCTTGTGCTAATCTTAGCTGTGAATCGATCGCCCTAAGTTCAAGTGCCCCTGCGGCACTAAATCATACCACCCGCCCCTGAATCTGACATCACTAGATGGATATGGCCCATTTCACAACGCAAATGTACGTCTTGTTTCAACATTCTCTGTGCGCCAGCTTATGATGTGTCTCCATGGAAATGGCAGGATGCTTCTCTCCTCAATGAGTATAAACAGACCGCTTCTCATCAGACAACATCAGAGTTGCTTTTTCAATCGTTTCACTGTCTTTTTTAATGTAGCCTGTGACTCGTTTCTGCTCTGTTCAGCTATCTTCATTGCACGGAGCCCCTGCAAACAGATACTTATACTAGCATTACTATTGATTTCAATTGTTACTTGCATATATATTTAAACATTTTGTTGTATAATGGCAACAATACATCCCTACCAGTACGAGCGAGAGAATTCCGAGGGAAAGTTAGTTGATAGAGAAAGATGCGGAAATGATAGGGCATCGGACAACAGTTGGGAAGACGAATCACTGGATCCTGAGCCTAGTCACATGGAAGACTTTTCCACCTGGTGTACCTGCAATCGCTGCAAGGTTATGAAAATCGAGGAGGAGAACTGCTGCTGCAAAGAAGACTCTGGATGCTTGGCCTACATATCGGAACAAGACACACCACTGCTATGTGCTACCGAGCTGCATGACTTCAAAACAGCCTTCCTCACAAGGTCCGTGTTGAGGATTATGATGGTGCTTATGCACGAACTTCGTGCAACAGTTCACCCTCGCAATCCAAGTAACGAGTAAGTGTACTCTAGATGTGATGTCATTTTGACCACTGAGGCCGCTAACATTTCATGTTTGTCTCCTATACGGTCGTAACTTTGATCTATCACTGCCTAATGAATGTAGTCTGCCAATTCAATAAAATGCTTGTGCTTTTGGCAAATCAGAGTGTTCATTTTATGTGTCTTTCACGTTCAACTAAGAAACAATATTTCTCTGTGCCCCTAATGTTATGGTTTGCATGTGTGTTCACTTTTGTAATGTGTGTAAGCTTCAACGCCCAGGTTCATTGATCCATGAAGTAACTTTTGTATGGGCAACTATGCTATAGGATACAGGGTGCATTTTCAAGTAAGGTTTGTACACTTATCAGGTTCATTTAAATTAGTATGTATGTTTCTCTTCCACAGTTGGTACAGGCTGGTGGCCTACCGTTCATTTACATGGTGGCTTCATGGGAGGCTTGGATTCCGTGTATGACAAATATTACCTGCTTGTGTCGTTGGAGCCATTAGTGTCGAATTCCCCAGTGACAGCGGACAGTACAGGGGATTTTCAAACACTGTGCTGCAACCCAAAGTATACAATTTGTAGTATATTTGTGCCATCAACATCATCTACAAAATAAAATACAAATGAGCTTTTATGAATAGTTGTTTAAATTTTTCTGTGAATCAAGGACACGTTCACTTGTCTATGATATGATATGATATGATATGGCATTTATAGCACGCCTATACACAAGAGTTTCAAGACACGACGAGGCAAAGGAGGGGGAACACAAAGGACGACAGAGAAAACAATGTTACTAGGCCCGGTGACATTGACATTGTACAAGTGCAGGGGAGGAGGGGAGTGAAAAGTGCGGGCGGAAATGGGGAGGGGCAGTGCAGTACGTAGGATAACAATAAAATAAATAAGACAATACATAAAATAAACATTAAATAAATAAATAAGAGACAATAAATAAAAGTGCGGCCAGCTGGTGGCAAGTCTATGAGGCACTTGGTTGGTGCCCTTTTGCGCTCACTACTCTGCAACAATCCATACCCCTCCATTATAAACCACTACACTACTGGGGGTGTGGGAACGGCCAGGGTGCCAAACACCCTGGACACTTCAAACATATATTCTGCACAGGGGCCATTGTTTACATGGACCCCCCCAGACCCAGTGTCTTGAAGGTCCCCTCTCTCAGAGACCCCGCCCCTGCAATCCACATAAGTGTGTCTCCATTCAGCAGTGTTCTGGGCCTCGTCTGCACGCCTCATGCCCAGCCAACCCCCTCCAGTATCAATGGCAGTTCGCACCTGTGGCTCTGCGCCCCAAGGGGGCTGGCAGGGTGGGAACGGCCAAGGTGCCAAACACTATGTACACTTCAAAGGTATCTTCTGCACAGGGGCCATTGTTCACATGTCCCCCCCAGAAACAGTGTCACCAGGCTCCCCTCCGTCGCACACCCCACAACTGCAATCCACATAAGTGTGTCTCCCTTCAGCAGTGTTCCGTGCCTTGACTGCATGCCTCATGCCCATCCAACCCGCTACAGTATCAATGGCAGTTCACACCTGTGGCCCTGCAATCCTAAGGGGGCTGGCAGGGTGGGAACGGTCAAGGTGCCAAACACCATGCACACTTCAAAGGTAACTTCCGCACAGGGGCCATTGTTCAAACAGCCACCCCAGACCCAGTGTCTCCAGGCTCTCCTCTCTTGCAGACCATGCCCCGGCAATCCACATAAGTCTGTCTCCCTTCAGCAATGTTACGGGCCTCGTTTGCACACCTCATTCCCATCCATCCCCCCTCCAGTATCAATTGCATTTCGCACCTGTGGCCCTGCACTCCCAAAGAAGCTGGCATGGTGGGAACGGCAAAGGTGCCAAACACCATGCACACTTCAAAGGTATCTTCCGCACAGGTGCCATTGTTCACCTGGCCCCCCCAGACCCAGTGTCTCCAGGCTCCCCACTTGCAGACCACACCAGAAACATGTCACACATTCAAATACACACCCACTTTTCTAATGATTTATAAACCCCTTGATATTTTGCTGGAGAACATCTCTGAGCACCGGAAGGCAACTCTTTATCGTGCTTTATCGTGCTACCTGTTCTCCTGTTCTCCTGCTACTCGCTCCTCTGCTTGCTGAATCTAATTGTTTGTTATCCAAGGTAAGGGCAGGTCACCTATGAACATCTCTATATTCATCTATTTCTGATCTCAAATTTTCTATCGATTTCGACTGAATGTACCCAGTAGTGTAATGTTCATTCATCTCAATGACTTTACCATTGTCTAATGTTTCAAGTGTTTTGATCTCAATATATAGCATTGCTTTCTTGCATCAATCTCATGCATACAGTACAATTTTTGTGTCGGAAGCGGCCTCTGATACGTACTGATGCTGACGAGTTGCGGCTTGACACGTACGTTGTGTGTGTCGTATGCACGGAGCAGGAGCGAGGGTCCTTTCCTCTAACTGGACGTGCCGCCGAGCCGAAGGAGCAGAAGGAGTCGAGCTCTGTGGAACAGGGAACAGGGAGCCCTGTGCTTTGTGCGGGTGCACCCCGCTCTAGGTGTTGCCGGCTCTCAGTAGGACGACGCGAGGAGGGAGCGGTCCTTTGAGTGTGCGGCGCAGAGGAAGGGCCGCGGCGAGCTGGGCAGAGCTGGACAGAGCTGTTCAGAGCATCGATTAGGTGAGGAGGCTTTGTAGCCAGACGGGGCCTTGGAGGTGCCTGACGTGGGGGCGGCTCCTCCCCTTTTTGCCTTGTTGGTGTCCCCATCTAGTGAGTTCAGGGTTTGACCTGCCTCATTGTGAGGGGCGACTCCTCCCCCTTTTTGCCTTGTTGGTGTCCCCGTCTAGTGAGTGCAGGGATTGACCTGCCTCATTGTGTTTTTGTAGGTGATACCCCAGACGTAAGGAAGGGGTGAGCGGAGGGCGGGGGTGGAGGACTATCATTGCTCCCTCCCTTTCAGCCTCCTTGTTGGGCTCCGGTGGTGTCTGTTTGAGGTAATCCTCCGTGTACAAGCCTGTTGGGGTACACTGTGGGATTGATATTTGGTTCTTATATCCATAAGTTCCCTTCTTTACGCCCTGACCAAGAAGTGAAAAGGGGTGTACAAGCCGTGGGCTGCAGGCTACGGCCTTTGAACCGGTATTTACTGCTAACGGTCTCCCCCTTATAGGAGGGTTGGGGGTAACGTTGGATAAACCCTCCCCCTCCGCACTGCAGGCTTGGACCGGGCGATAGCAGCTCTTTCCCCTATTCGGCCCTAATCTTGCTGGGCAGTGCCTTCCTAGCCGGCTCAGCATTTAGCCTTTTGAAAGAGTGAGACAACGCAGAGATTCTGTGGGGGAAAAGAGCGCAGCATTCGATCTATAACTTACGGAAAAACAGGACCCCTGCTATAAAGGAGCCCAAGGAGACCCACAGAAAGGGAGGTAAAGCTAAGAAAAATGCCAAATATGCTCTACATGTGGCACAGGGAGCTATTACGGAGTTATTCCCTGTGAACCCCCCCCAGAGACCAACTCAACTACAATTGAGGAAACGGCTGAACTGGTAAATACAGGAGGCACCTCTCTAAATTCTTCCAACTTTGATGACATTGATTATAATTCTCTTTTGGATCTGTGTTTGACGATACAGAGAGGGATGCAGACACATACGCCACAGACAACATCCAAAGTCTTTTCACCCCAGAAAGAAAATAACATGAATATTGATTTAGGGGGACACAATATAGTTGGAAGTAGGGAACGTCTATCCACCTCCCCGAACCTTGCAATGGCCTCAATGGAGGACGAGCCGGACTACGAGATGGTGGAGAGTACTGGTTCCCATCCCAATGCTACATAGCCAGCTGAGCTCCAAACGTCTGTAGCTTCCCTCCAATTTTCTCTGAAGATACTGTTACAGATGACGGGACGTATCCTATCTAACACCAATTCCATTTCCACGACATTAAACTTGAAGGATATTCTGCGAGAAGAAGCCGAAGTCAATTTATCAGATGCTCTCCAAATAGCTGAGGAGATGGAAGAACAAGTAGACGAGAAGGTGAGGGACACGGCGCAAGGGACACCTCATAGTAACATCTTAATTGAAGACACTCCCACAGAGACAGAGGAACAAGATCTGGAACATCGCCCCCAAACCCCCCTCACATGTAAACAACGTAGACTGGCCAGAAAGGCCCTCAAAAACAAGTCAGATGTAATGTGTGCCCCACCTCCTACAGCAGGGCCAGGACCCATATTCGAAACTCGTTCAAAAAAAGCCAGAAAAAGACTGACGAGAGCCGCCTTGCAGATAGCAATGAAAAAAGGTCCGCTCACAGATTGGCTGATTCCTGAAGATAAGTCCCAGGTCATGGACCTAGAGGAAAGTGCATTGGAGGACTCAGTGATTGTATGTGAAGTTAGTACGCCCTCCCACCTTGAGCCAGCTCCAGAGACACGGTCCTTTGAGGATTCGACTGAGCATGTTCTCTTGGAACAGCAGAAGCTAGTGCCTGAAATGAAGACTAATCGCATATGCTTCATTAAGAATCTGTACCCTAGGAACAAGAATTCTTGGCTGGCACACTCTGAGCCATTAACTCGGCTCACCACATTCCGCAACTCTGTGTCTTAAAATCTGATGACTTTCTTTTCATTGAACCCCTGTCGGGTCCTAATCCTAATGTATCTGCCCTACATTGTACTTTTTTGAATACTGCGCAATTACTGAGAAAATACAAAGAAGAACTGAGAGCGGTGGATATTGACATGGACGTGGACCCGCAGGAGAAGGATCTCTCTGCTATCTCTGAGGAATCAGTTGGGATATCTTCTTCTGGAAATGAGTGCAACATAGGAGCAGGGGACAGTCCCCTATTGGTGGAAGTACAACTAGAACTCAAGTCTTTGTTAGACTCCTTACCCCAGCTGTTACAGAATCATTGATGTCTATCATTACTTTCATGGAACTGCAGAGGTTTCTCGCATCTTTTGAGGACAGATGGTTCTTCTGCCTTTCTATCGCAACATAGTTATATTTGTTTGCAGGAGACATGGTCATTGGACTCCTTAGTGTTAGATGGTTTTGTTACACATCAATCACCTGCGAAACGAGGCTGTAAGGGTCGCCCTTTTGGCGGCTTACTGACGGGGGTTATCAACACTATCAAGTCCCGAAAAATCCAGTGTAAAGCTGAAGACCAGTTATTGGCTGTGGAAGTAGAATACCCTACTGAAAGTGGCTGTAGCAGGTTTTTATTAATTAATCTGTATAACCCTCCCGGAGCAGTAGCAAGGGACACCTTACTAGAGGCCATACAGGATTTACTGTCTACCTGGACATTAAGAAATAGTAATGTTGCTATCACTGTTGTGGGGGATTTTAACTGCCACATGTCTGACGATATTCTTATATCCACCAATTCAGGTCTCAGTGCTAAGTGTTTGATGACCCATAGTAAGAGGGAGAATGAAGGACTCGGGTGGTTACAATTGTTCGAAACTTGGGACTTGGCGATGATCAATGGCCGCACTTTTGGGGACAGCCAGGGAAGCATACTTGGTCAAATGGATCATCACTTAGTACACTAGACTATATATTTATGAGCCCCGAGATGCAGTCCAAAGTAAGGGATATGTGGGTTAAGTCTAATGGATGGAGTGCCCATGCTGCGCTGCATTGCTCAATATTTATACCGAGCCCCCTCTCTCCCTTAGCGAATATTGGAGGTATTCAATCTAATTGTTCAGGAACTAGAATTATATGGTCAGAGAATAACATCAGAGCGGCATCTGAAGCCCTCAAACCTATCACCATACAGGGCCTTTATGATTTTCACGATATGACAATAAATGAAATTGAAAACTGGATATTGGGCTTCTCAGGTCAACATGCTTCAGCCAAAAAGGGCTGTATGTTAAAAACGGGTGGCACTGTAACCCCTTTTAACAGAGAAATCAGAGATGCCAAGAGAGGGCTCAGAAGAGTGATTTGTGGTTTAAAATCTTTGAACCTTTCTGAAACCCAGTACCGTGAGAAACTAAGAACTGCTAAAATTTGATATAGAGCTGAGATCAAAAATATTAAGAGAATAGAGCGAAATAACTGTGACCAGCGACTCATAACTACGATTTGTGCTAGAAATTCTCGCAGCATTTGGGCACTTCTCAATGAGAATAGAGGGAAAGTCAAAGGCCCTATGGTCAACCCAATTGATGAGAATACTTGGGTAGAGTTCCTATTAAATCGTAATATGAAAGAAGAGGAGTCCTGGAGCATATCTATTGAGAAGGCCCCTATTCTTCCCCCTTTTGATGTCTCTTCGGAGGCAATTCTCAATAAAATTGCCTCCCTCAAGTCTTCGAGAGCTCCTGGCCCAAATGGGCTAGCGAATATTGTGATCAAAAATAATTCTGTATTCTGGGCAGAGTTATTTTCCTTACTCTTTAACAAGATCCTAGCTCAGGGAACTATCCCCTGTTCCTGGCAAACTGCCATTCTTATTCCAGTATTCAAAAAAGGTAGGCACTCAGACCCCAACAATTATAGGCTATTATCCATGTTAGATATCTCAGGGAAACTTTTCGCCTCCTTACTGTTAACTGAGTTGCAAAAATGGGTAGATAACACTAGTATACTTAGCAGATTCCAATGCGGTTTTAGACGGGATTTCTCTACATCGCATAATCTCCTGGTAATGGATATATTACGCACTAGAGCGCTTAGCAGAGGACAGCCCCCGTTGTATGCCCTCTATATGGACTTTAAGGCCGCCTTTGATTCCATCCCTCGTGAGCGGCTCTGGGCCAAGATGGAAACAATGGGATGCCCATCAGGATTATTATACTATCTCAGATTACTCCATCATGATACCTCGGTGTGCCTCAGACTTAACCAAGAGGGCAATACGACTAGAAATATGCCTCAAAATAGGGGGTTAAGCAGGGCTGTGTTACAGCACCTCTTATTTATAACTTATATGTTTATGACATCCCGCAACACTTACAGATGTGGACAATTGCCCACCAAAATTGGGGGATGTACTGTGTGTTGTTTTGGCTTATGCTGACGATCTGGTAGTCCTAGATAACACCATAGGTGGCCTTAGGCGCTCAGCACATATTCTTTGGGATTATGCTAGGACTAATGGTTTGTCTATCAACCTGGATAAAACTAAAGTACTTAGATTTACCAGAAAAAAGGGTAACTCGTGTGAACCTGGTGGTACATAAAAATCGTATCCTCTATGTCCCTTCTTACCGTTATTTAGGAGTGGAAATAGAACCACTAGGTGATTATACATTATGCAAACAGGGGCGGACCATTCGTGCATCACAAGTCATTTCATTAGTCTCATCTTTTACTAACAAGCAGGGCAGTTTCACTTTATGGGGGACTTGCCCTCTCTATATACAAGTATTTGTCCCCATGGTCATATATGGTCTCGAGTCGCTGTTAACAGTTGTGTCAGGAATGACTGAACGTTCCCCTCCTTCCTCCTCACCTGAATCGTCTGTGAACCTCTCTTGTAGCTCCGGCCTCTTTCCAGGACGTCTTCGGGTCTGAGTCTTATCAGACTTCCTTGCTTCTTTCTTTTGACGTAAGTAGGGGCGAGCTCCCTGGGATGCCACACTGTCGGGTAACTAGAGAACACGAACAGCGGGGACTCCTGGGAGCCGGCCCCTGAGCAGGGAAAAAGCCCGAAAGGGCAGAAAAAACCCTGCAGGAGTTGTTCTGATGAAGGAGTGAGTGGAAATGCGAAGTCCGGTAGAATGATCTTGCAGCGGAAGGCGGCTCAAAAGGTAGGTTAAACGGAGATTCACCAGTAGACTTGGGGAGACGCCAGAGAACCAGCTGTGAAAAGTGCACTTTAGGAAGCCGGAAGGGCGCACAAATGACTCCAGATAGATTGGAACTACCAGCGACCAGGAGGTAAGAGCTTAGCAGCAAGGGCAAGGGCAAGGGAAGGCAGGCTGAAAGTCAGAAGGGCAAGGGAACTGAGAGAGAGAGGGAGAGACCAGTACAAGACGTACGGATCTAATCAGCAAAAGGGAAACCAACGGGAGACCAGAGGGAGACGGGGAAACAAGGGAAGGATTACAAGAGAAAACACACGGAGGAAAGATACACTAGCGTTACCTTCAAGACGCAGAGTACAGTGAAGGTGCAACGCAAGGAACGCCACAATGAGCCGGCAGTAGTAAACGCCGGCGGCCATCTTGGAAAAAACACTAGAGCGGTGCTCCCAGAACGGCCGTCAGACGTGGCGGAACTGTTAATGGCGTCTCCATAAAGAAAAGAAACGCCGCCCGACTGAAGTCATGACAGTATGCCCTCTTCTACACGGGGGACCCCCGGGCTTGCCTGGATATAGTCTGTGAAACTTTCTTATGAGTCGAGGAGCGTGAATGTGCCTCACAGGCTCCCATGTCCGTTCTTCGATGGGATAATGTTTCCAGTGAACCAAATATTGTAGAATACCGTGATGGTAGCGGGAATCTACCAGATGTGACACCTCATATTCAGCTGGTTCGGACGGCACATCATGAGGTCGCCTCTTGGATCTTCTCTTATAAGGATCCCGAAGGTAGGGCTTCAATAGGGAGGCATGGAACACGGGATGCACCTGTTTAAGGGAGGGAGGTAGCTGAAGGCGAAAAGCAACAGGGTTTACCTTCTTTATGATCTGGAAAGGTCCGATATATCTTGGTGCGAATTTCCCTATGTGTGTCCAGCGAGGTAGGAATTTAGTGGCTAACCAAACCTTATCCCCTTCCGACCAAGAAGGTGCAGCCTTCCTCTTCTTGTCAGCCCTTACCTTATAATCATGACGGCTAGCGTCCAAGGTTTTACTGGCTAGTGCATGAGTGTCATTGAGTTCCGTCAGGAGGTGGTCAAGAGCGGGAGATTTTGAGGGTTGGATCTCTGCTAATGGCAGATGTTTTGGATGATAACCAAAGGTGCAAAAAAAAGGAGACATATTGATGGCTGAATGTTTGGTATTGTTATATGTAAACTCAGCCATAGGGAGAAAAACATTCCAGTCATCCTGCTTTCTGCTACAAAAACATCGGAGATATTGCTCCAGCGTATGATTGAGCCTTTCCGTTTGTCCGTTACTCTGTGGAGGGAACCCAGATGAAAGGGCTCGTTGAATCCCTATTTGTTTGCAAAGGGTACCCCAAAATTGGGAAGTGAATTGAGGATCCCGATCGGACACCACTGTCTCTGGGATACCATGAAGTCGCACTATCTCCTTCAGAAAGGTTTTGGCTGTTTTAGGGGCAGTAGGTAATCCTTTCAAGGGAGTGAAGTGAGCCAGTTTGCTTAGAGAATCCACTGTCACCATGATTACGGTGTTCCCTTCAGAATTAGGTAGGTCCACAATAAAGTCTGTAGAAACGTGGGTCCATGGTTGTTTGGGAGCAGGTTCCTGTTGCAGAAGACCTAAGGGTTTGGATGAAAGATACTTACTGGTCGCACATATGGCACAGGTAGATACATAAGATTGTACATCCTGGTTCCAACCTGGCCACCAAAACAGTCTGGACACCAGATCCTTGGTGGCACGAATGCCCTTATGACCGGCCATGGGTGAATCATGACACCATGAAAGGGCCAGTCTTTGGTGTCTTTTGTTGGACAGATACAAGGCTTGACCTTTGAAAAGGATCCCTTTTCTTTCTTCCAATTTAGAGGCCACTTCCGTCTTCATCGGTACACTGTATTGTTCACACTGGACTTCGCGTAAAAAAGTATTTGCCACAGTCCGAATCTCTGTGCCAGCTAACAATAATTCGTGACTAGAACTCGCCTCATTGTCCAAACCATGATTGCGTGACAGAGCATCAGCTAAAGTATTCAGATTGCCTGGCAGGTAGGTAATCACAAAGTCAGACTGAGAGAAAAAATATGCCCAACGGGCATGTCTAGCATTGCGACATTCCATCTGCTGAAGTATACGAAGGTTACTGTGGTCGGTACGGACTGTAAACTTATGCATGGCTCCTTGAAGAAGATGACGCCATTCTTCAAAGGCGTGTTTGATGGCTAGCAACTCCCTTTCGATGACAGAGTAATTCCTTTCACTGGGTGTCAGAGTCTTTGAATAATAAGCCACCGGATGTTCGAGTCCGTCCTTCCCCTTTTGCAAGAGAGCAGCTCCTATGGCTCCACCTGAGGCATCCGTTTCCACAATGAAGGGGAAGAGTTGATCCGGTTGTACCAATATGGGAGCCGAGGTAAATACCTCCTTTAAGGCTTGAAAAGCAGTATCTGCTTCCTGTGTCCAAGAGAAGAGAACGCCCTTCTTCAAGAGAGCTGTGATAGGAAGAACCCTATTGGAGAAACCTGAAATAAATTGGCGATAAAAATTGGCCAGACCGAGAAAACGCTGTACTTCTTTGACGTTTCTTGGAGCAGACCAATGGGTAATTGCTTGTATCTTGCAGGGATCCATACGAATACCCTCATGGGAGAGGATAAAACCCAAATAAGACAGCGAACAGGCCTCAAAGACACACTTCTCAGGTTTTACCATTAGTCTGTTTTCCCGTAGACGTTCCAGCACTTGTCGGACCAGTCTTCTATGTTCAGGAAGAGAGGAAGAGTAAATGAGGATGTCATCCAAGTATACCACCACTGAAGAGAATAGGAGGTCGGCAAACAATTTATCCATAAAGCGCTGGAATATAGCAGGGGCGTTTACCAGACCGAAAGGCATAACCTGATATTCGAAATGCCCTAGTGGAGTCCTAAATGCCGTCTTCCATTCATCACCCTGTCTTATACGGAGCAGGTGGTACGCACCCCTAAGATCCAATTTTGTGAAGACAGACGCGCCTTGGACAGCTTCTATTATCTCTTTGATTAGCGGCATAGGGTAACGGTCTTTTATGGTAAGGCGATTCAGTCCCCGGTAGTCGATGCATGGACGGAGTTCCGAAGACCCCTTCTTCGGGATGAAGAATAGTGATGCTCCAGCGGGTGATCTGGACTCCTGGATGAGCCCGTTCTGTAGATTACAGTCTAGGTATTCCTTCAGAGCTTTCCGCTCGGGTAATGACAAGGGAAACATCCTTCCAAAGGGAACGGACGCATCTGGTAGGATCTCAATGGTGCAGTCTTCTCTTCTGTGAGGAGGAAGGGAATGGGGTTGCTTGTCCATGAAGACCTCCGCATACTCCTGATAATGTTCCGGTACTTGATGGAGTGAAGCCGCCAGCATGGAATCACACATATGCATGGAATCTAGAGAGTATTTATAGTTCAGACATTCATTAAGACAAAGTTGCGACTGAAACTGAATAGTATTGTTTGACCAATCAATCTTTGGGTTATGTTTACGCAGCCACGAGATCCCCAGGATAACCGGGAAATGCGCTGCTTTAATGAGATCGAATGCCATTTCCTCCCGATGTTGGAACAATTCAACCCGAAGTGGCAGAGTCTCTTGAGTAACAGGTCCTGAGGACAGAGGCTGGCCATCCACTCCTTCCACCGGAATGGGTAGATTCTTTGGGACAATGGGCACATCATTCTCCTGAGCCCAGGATACATCGATGAAATTCCCTGCTGCCCCACAGTCCAGCATGGCTAATGCCTCCCAGAAGGTAGAAGAATCTCGGGACAGTCTAACCTGAAATACCATCAGACGATTATCTTCACGGGGAAGAGAAGTCAAAGTGTTGGTACAGGGATTCATCCCAACACCCCCGAACCTATCCCTGTTTAGGTTCGGGGTGAATCGTTTCCCGGGCGGCGTGGAGGAACCTCAGGGCAGTTTCGGAGCAGATGTTTGCTAGAACCGCAATACATGCAGAGACCTAGCTGTCTTCTTCTCTTCTTCTCTTCGGCTGTTAAAGGTCCTCGGGTGGTGCCTATTTGCATCGGTTCTTCCCCAACGGATGAGGTTGAATGGTCCCGGGAAGGATTTGGGGAGAAGGTTGATGGAGAAGGTCGTGGACGTCTCCTTTCTTGTCTTCTTTCTCTCAACCTATACTCAATCTGAAGAGCGAGGGACACTAGTTCCTGAAACGTCTGAGGTCGTGCAATACGTGCCAATTCATCCTTTATATCTTCTTGCAAGCCGCGACGAAACAAAGTCTGTTGAGCAGTCTCAGGCCATCCGGCATCAGCGGCAAGCTGCATAAAGGAGGTAACATAAGACTGTACGTCGTGCGTACCCTGTCTGATATCGATGATTGCTTCATAAGAGGCATACTGTACCTCGGGTCGGTCAAAGCGCGACTTAAAGAGTTGCACAAACTGATCATAATGAGCCTTAGCTGGATCAGCCTGTAATACCAACGGCGAAGCCCATGCCAAGGCACTTCCCGTTAAGTTAGACACTAGGAAACCCACCCTAGCCCTGGTGGTCTCATAAGTACGAGGGCGGAAGGTGAAATATAACTGACAGGCATCCAAGAATACCTTTAAAGTTTTAGGATCTCCGTTGAATTTCCCGCAAGGTAAAGGAAGGGGTGGTAGATCTCCACGGGCGTCCTCACGAGCTGCTACCTGTTGTCGCAGAGACTGATTTTCGGACCGGAGTGATTGCACTTCTTTGGTAAGTCCCTGAATGGCTGCTACCAATTCTTGGTACTGCTCGAGAGAAGCCATGGAGGTAGCATGGCTTTGCACTCTGTCAGGAATGACTGAACGTTCCCCTCCTTCCTCCTCACCTGAATCGTCTGTGAACCTCTCTTGTAGCTCCGGCCTCTTTCCAGGACGTCTTCGGGTCTGAGTCTTATCAGACTTCCTTGCTTCTTTCTTTTGGCGTAAGTAGGGGCGAGCTCCCTGGGATGCCACACTGTCGGGTAACTAGAGAACACGAACAGCGGGGACTCCTGGGAGCCGGCCCCTGAGCAGGGAAAAAGCCCGAAAGGGCAGAAAAAACCCTGCAGGAGTTGTTCTGATGAAGGAGTGAGTGGAAATGCGAAGTCCGGTAGAATGATCTTGCAGCGGAAGGCGGCTCAAAAGGTAGGTTAAACGGAGATTCACCAGTAGACTTGGGGAGACGCCAGAGAACCAGCTGTGAAAAGTGCACTTTAGGAAGCCGGAAGGGCGCACAAATGACTCCAGATAGATTGGAACTACCAGCGACCAGGAGGTAAGAGCTTAGCAGCAAGGGCAAGGGCAAGGGAAGGCAGGCTGAAAGTCAGAAGGGCAAGGGAACTGAGAGAGAGAGCGAGAGACCAGTACAAGACGTACGGATCTAATCAGCAAAAGGGAAACCAACGGGAGACCAGAGGGAGACGGGGAAACAAGGGAAGGATTACAAGAGAAAACACACGGAGGAAAGATACACTAGCGTTACCTTCAAGACGCAGAGTACAGTGAAGGTGCAACGCGAGGAACGCCACAATGAGCCGGCAGTAGTAAACACCGGCGGCCATCTTGGAAAAAACACTAGAGCGGTGCTCCCAGAACGGCCGTCAGACGTGGCGGAACTGTTAATGGCGTCTCCATAAAGAAAAGAAACGCCGCCCGACTGAAGTCATGACAAGTTGACTTAGAGTGACTTCAAGTGATCGAGGGCAAGTTTTGGAGACGTATGTTGGGTCTTCCCCCGGGTGTGCCGATGGCTGTGATATGATTGGAATAGGGCCTTCCCTCATTGAAAGCATTGATATTGAAAAGAAGAGCTGGGTTTTACCTGAAGATGATAAGTGGCTCCTCTAATCCAGTATTGTCGGTTATTCAGCAGGAACTGACTAAAAAACATACTACTTTATCTTTCTACAAAGATATGAGCACATTTTTTGCCGACATTGGCTGGACTGATAGAGGGGCTTGTGTCTCTAATGAAACTTTAAATGCACTTGAGAAAAAAGTAGAACTTTGGGATTGGTTAGAAAATTTTTCCCATTTAAGCAGTCTCAAGTCATATCATTTTGTGAAATACCGAATATATCAGTTTATGAAACCACAGGCCTATTTATATCTCTGCCCTACCAGAAGACTTTGACGATTTATCATTCTGTTTCTGTTAGAACAATTGCCTACTCTATCCAATAGAGGAGCTTGGAAAAATATCCCTGCCGATGAGCGGACATGTCGGCTTTGTAAATCTTTGTTGTGCCCAGAGACAGCTAGGCATCTCTTGACGCAATGCCAGGCTATGAAGGAGCCGATTATAAACTTTTTGGGTGAATTTGTGCATGATCTACTAGCTATCCACGAACTGTCGTTCTGGCATTATTGTACCGACACTTGTAACATACACCTATTCATAGCACTTTATAATGTCTGGCAACAGATTGAAGTAGGCTTAGGTCTCTAATTAGATCTGAATTGTAACTGCCTAGTCATTTGTTTATTATATTTTAAATTTCATATGTATTGTAGATTGATGAATTTCTGATTTTGATTTGGATTTAATATTTGATTTTGATATTTATGATTTTATTTTTATGTTATGTTTGAAAATGAAATATGTGTAAAGTTTGAATTTATTTTCAACCTATATCACATTAAAGAATTTGAATTTGAGTACAATTTTTGGGAATTATTTATATTTTTTATACAGATCTTATAGATTTTTCAAGAATGCCTGCTTGTATGGTTTTCGGTTGCCGTTTTAGGAGCCATGTCAAAAGTCAGGGCACAGTCCTGCGCACATTCCCGAGGAAGATGGGTTCGATATTGTGGTTTTTCAGTGGACGAGATAGAAAGTAGAGCACAGGATGTCTTGGAAGACGTGAAGTCCAATCGATTCCGCATCTGCAGCCTCCACTTTACAGATGATATGTATGACCAATCGAAGTACACACAAAACGGTTGACCCAGAATTTCTCGTAAATTGCTTCCAAATGCAATTCCAATTACTCTATTGATGCACATGCTGCCTCAGGTGAGTCCCGGATGATGAATTAGCTGTAGCCGGGGGGTACTGAAAAGGTTACTTCATGAACAGATTGGTGCTTCCGGTGTAAATGTGTCTTACTAAAGTTTGCATATTTACCAGATTTTATTATATTTTCACTATACCACATTTTGCTATACATCTGTCCCTGGTTTATGGAGCCTCAAATGAAGTAATTATAACCATAGAAAACAATGCCATAGTGCCCTTTAAAAGAAGCATAATGTTTTCGTAATCCGTTGCTTGACATGACCATTTCTTTAGGAGAGCATACTGATGGAAGCACAGACCCTCGCAAGTGACAAAACCACCGAAAGGTCCAGTTTGCCAATGGTGAACCATACAGACATGCAGAAGTTTATATACTCGGCAGTTGGATCTTCCAGTATATCTAATGCAAATCTAATTTTCCGTTGGACCACTTTGTGGCAATGCACTGAAAATGAAGGAGCAAGAGTCTGCATAAATTTCTGTTCCGGAGTCAACAACAACTTCAAGCGCCTATCAGGTAATTTTGTTTCACTTTTCATTTATGAGAATGTATTATGCTTGGAATTTCAAATAATATGAAACCGTTTATGTATCCCGTCAGTTCTTTACACTAGGTGGCATTTACAGGTTTTTCTTTATATGCACCATTGTCTGCATCTCATTTTCTCAGTTCCATTTTGCTGTTTTCATGCTTAATAAAAAACAAGCATTTTGCCTGTACTTTGACTACAATTACATCATCCTTTGCAGCTGGTCCAGAGTATGAGGTATGCATACTTACAGTTCCCTTAAATGAATGAAAGAAAGTAAATCCTACATAGGATACTATTAGACAGTGACATGCATATAAACGAACAGTGTTTCAAACTTTTATGATTTCAGTTCTAAAATGTTTCAGGGCAACATTACGATCATTATGTTTTGCACGGTGATGTCTGATCAAGTATACTTGCCATCTTGGATGGCTATCAGGTGACATTTGAAATATATATTTTGACTAAATGATGCACACTATTTGCGAGGGTATGTGTGTAAGCGCTGTGTGCGATGAAAGATTTACATTTTTTTCCAATACGATTGACTTTAATGAATATTCTATTCAAGGAATTCAAGGTGTGGAATTAGAAGTGGAGGCACATGGATCAGAAGTGAACATAAACTACTATTGGACATAAAATAACATTTGTAATACATTTTTATGTAGGAGTTTTTCATATTCAACAAAGGTGGTTCTGCTTGTAGATATTTAAATATGTTTGTTTGCGTGTAAATGAAATGTGCTTGATTTAAACTATATACAAACATATTTTTTTTCATCTTGCTTGTGCAGCTGTGAAAGAGAAGACCACGGTTTCACAGAAAATCAAGAAAAAAAGGGTAACTAACAAATAATTTTGTTTTCTAGAAGTGTTTTGGGATGGTGTTTTCTTCATAACATGTTTTTGTATTTAAAGTGCCATCTGCTGTATCTTTGCTATACATTGAACATGTTTTTACAACACATCTCCTAGAGGCCCAGAAGGAAAAGAAGTATAAAGACACAGACAACAAATGAAACTGAAGATGTTGCTTTCTAAACAGATTTCACCATGGATCAACTACTATTTCAGGTGCAGTGTGGTTCATGCAATAAGCAGACTCATGATGCATATGCCCAATGGCCTGAAACTGAATGCAATGTGACCGGCAAAGCCAGCAAAGTGTTCTTGGACCATTACTGCAACGTGAGAACTCGACAAGATGAAACTGAATATAATGAAGATGCATTTGAATTCCTCGCAGACCACTTGACATGATCTACACCCGCAAAAAAAGGTCACCCAATAAACATTAGATGTTGACGGTTTCTCCAATTCGTGTGCAAAAAACACAAACTGAACTAACAGAGACTGAAGGTTCCACGCAATTGACCGAGGAACTTGCCAAAGATGTAGTATATAGTTTGCCTAGTTTGGGCAAATTGTCCACCACATTTGCTAATAAAGGAGCGGAAATACATTGTATTCGACAGCTGCCTGGTAGAGATTATACTGATGCTGAAATGTGTCCATACATTGAGGGGGGAAATATGTGGGGAGCCATTGGTGAATGTGTCTCATGTATTACAAGGCACTAACCTGAAAATCCAAGCCAGCTGTCTCCACCTCCATGATATATTTTCATGGTCCGCTCAACCGATGCTGGGCTAAATGCCTGCTGGAAATCTTCTATATTCAGCAGCTTTACTTTTCGTGTGTCGACGTTCAGTAAAATGTCCAGTTTCTGTCAATTTGTGGGAGTTCAGTTCTTTGCTAAAACCCAGTACTACAAATATCAAAGGGAATTTGTATTCCCTGCTATTAGTCAAGTCGGGAATATTGAACAGATGTCAATTGAAAGCACATTCTCTGGCAAACATTTCTAGCTAGCTGGCGATGGAAAGTGAAACAGCCCCGTATGTTCAGCAAAGTACTGTACATACCACTTCCAAGACATAGATAGTAAAAAAATGGTGAGTTAGGAGATCGTGCAGGTGTCCGAATGTACATCTTCTGTGACCATGGAGAAACATGGTTTCATCAAATCCCTCGAACATCTTCAGTCAAGGGGAATGCAAATAGACCTCATAGCTACTGACAGACATGGTTCAATAGCCAAGGCCATGCAACAGCATTTTCCAAACATTCATCATCAATTTGATGTATGGCACATTGCCAAATCAGTCAATAAAAAAAATTCAGCTGCTGGTAAAAAAGGGTTCGGAAAATGTTTTACAGTGGTCTCAGTCTCTCAGCAATTATCTTTGGTGGAGCTCCAAAACTTGTGATGGGTCTGTGGAAATTGTACTTTGAAAAATGGTGCTCATTGATGCACCACTGTTCCAACTCATGGACAGAAATGACAAATGTGCACATGGACCTTTATTGGAGGAGGAGGAACGCAAGAAGAAGTGGCTGGTGCCATGTTCACTTCCACACAAAGCTCCTGAGAAGATTGTATATGATAAAACTCTTTCAAGAGACAAAAAGGGGCTCACAGAATTCTGTCACACCGGAGATTTTAAGGTGTACCACAATATGTGCCTAAAGTACAGGCCCAAAATGTTACATTGTGGCATAGACGGTATGCAGGCCTGAGCATTACAAGCTGTATTAGCACACAACTAGAACTTAGGGAGAGAACAATCGAGAACTGCCGGAAAATTTAGGATGCTTTGTTACACCTTGGCCTTTGCAAAACAAAGCAAAGAATGGGTGGCTAAGTCAATATAACAGGAAATGGAATTGAATTTTGTGAAAGATCTCACTTTGACTGTGATGGCCATGCATACTCATGAAATAAATCCTTATTTTGTTCGAAGGACACATATATTGTCACAAAATATTGCAAACGAGCCCTGTCCATATAAAGCTGAACTTGTTGAACGATTGACTTCTCTGTATAAATGATTTGCAGCAATGTGCTTAATGTGCTCACTATAACTTTTTGGATATGTTCCCCCAATGTTTGTGCATTGTACATGAATAATGGAATGCTATTAAAGTCGAATTTCAATGCTATAAAATATATTTAATTATGCAGATTTATTCCGGTTTATGATTCATTAATTTATATCTTTTGCCTTCCCCTAATTTATATTACTGGTCCTCGAATGATAACATACTTGTCTGTGGTTGCTTGGTGTCTGTAAATTGCTCTGCTAGACCGAAACCATATCCACACATGCAGTGCATGGCTCTGGCGTTGATGTCGTATGGTGGGTAACATTTTCATCGCAATGATAAATCGACTGACCAAAGTCTACCCCACAACATGCAGATATTTTTGCTTTAGCAGTGTATTATTTTGACAAACACCTTGGCGAATGTGCACCTTTTTAAACACTTGCATAGTGTTTTGGTATTTTCATGTGTGTGATTTTTTTGGGTTCTGCAGAGCCCCACATAGGTGGCTATAGCATCCAAATTGTATTTTTCAAATGTATCCTCTTTGTCAACTTTTTGGAAAAAAGTGCCTGTTGTAGGATGCCATACAGTTTAACTCTGTGTTTTGCCGCCTCCCTCTCAAGGTCTCTTCATCGCTCTTGGCACACGTGGGTCAGCTGGGCTCATCTACACGTTGTGAAGGTCAGGGCAAGGGAGCAATTCATCTATCGAATTAAACTAAATAACAGAAACTGATAATGCAGACATACTGGCACAAATAAAATCTTGCATGAATAGCGGTACTTCTGTGAAATGAGCTAATATGTTAACATTATAACCTCTACCCTTTGGAATATATTTGATACCACAATCTCTCTACCCAGGTGCACAACCTAAAGGTTTGATCTGCCATCCGACCTGCTTGGGTCCTCAGGATATAGGTAGACATGTTTTGCTTTTTGGGAGAATATATTAATACATGGGAATAGGGCTGTGATATGGGTCCTTGACTGATCAGGGCATGGGAGGGACAGATGGATATCAGCATGAAAGTAACTGCAGGGTCTGAGCTGGTGGGCTCAGGCCTGGCGGGTGGAGGTTGTTAGTGCATGGGAAGTTTAGTGGAGATGAATGTGGTTAGGGAGAATTCTCATACATGGCTAATTTCCCTTACCAAATAAGTCCCTCAGCAGCTTTGCTGGATTTCTAGGATTTATTTTTTTCACCTGGTAAGAGTGTGAACCTTTTTCCCACTCTTACATGTGTTTTGCTGTGTGTGTTTTTACCATTTGTGTGATCATGGGCTCTGCAGCCTCACCTACTCCATGAGCCCCATTTTTGTTTGTTTTACACAGCACCTTCAGTGCAGTAACACAGGGTTGTCTTTTAGACTTCCCTCTGACTCCATTGTTCTGGGACTGACTACTGTCTCCTAGAAACATGTAAAGTTGCCATAAACTTTATGTAGTCTCTTTAAACTACAGACCTAGTACACCCCATTTTATATGGAGTATTGGAAAGGGTTAATTCCTATCCCTTTTTTTCTGTGTCTTGTGGGGCAGTTTTTTGCTACACTTACATTAAGACTTGGCTGGTGGCAGTGGTAACTACCCTAACATTTCTACCATGGTTATCTTATATAACCATGGTATTGTTTTAGGCTATTATATTAGCCTCAAACATAAACCCGCTTGACCAAATACATTTTATTTTGGCTCCGGCTCGGTTTAGTAGCCATTTCTTTTTGTTAGTTTTTATCGTGTTCTTCTCTGAGCACCAAACCGGGGTTGATTCCTTTGTTTGTCTGTTTTTTCATGGGCTTCTGCACAGACCCCTGCTATGGGTTCCCTTGGTAACCCAAGTCGCACTCTTGTCTGATTGCTAAGGGGACTGGCCAGCCACCCTGCTGTGTGATTGACAGCCAGGCTGTATGAATGGGGGAAAACTGCATGAAAAGTAGGTCTCTGGGACTGGAAAGTCAGAGTCGCCACTGGAACGCAAGCACCAACAAAGAGCTGACAGAAGAGGAATGTAACGCTCACCTGATTCCCACGGAGGCGCAGGTCTGGCTTCGAGTGCTGATGCTTCTTCAATGGTGAAGCGCAGGACTCTGAAGATGGACAGGAAGGGCCCTCTACTCTGGCTTCTCCGGCTCGCAGGAATATTTCCCTGTGCGTGAAAAGGGAGTATTACCTACTGACTGAGTTATGCTCAAGCCTCCCACTCTCTTCCAACCCTCCACGATACCCTTCCACGATTCCCCGTGAAGTCTCACCTTAGGGTCTGAAAGGACGAGCTCTCCATCCTGCTTCTGACGCAGGGGCGCGTTGAACCCAGTTACTTCACTGGATTGAGATTGGGTGGGAGTTCAGGTAAGCTTGATTATACTGGTAAGGCGCTGTAAAAGTTCTGTTGCAAGTTCAAAAGTTCAAGCTTTAAATAATAACGTTCATTGTCTTTTTTCAGGTGATGAATGAAGATTCCTTTGGAGACTTCTTGCAACAAAGCGCTGATGTTGATGTCTTTTCCCCATAGGGGCCGGGGTTCGGAATGCCGGAGATATGGCGCCGACCCGAAGTGAAACGTGCAGTTCCAGTAAAGATCTGGTAAGTCCTAGATGAGCGCTCAGGTAATGTTTTTGCATTCGCTCATCTAATGTCTTTGTCTTTTTTCCCCAAAGGGGCCGGGGTCCTGCTTGGAAGCAGCAAGACCCGAAATGAAATGGGAATGACCCAACAGGTAAGTCTTAGAAGGAAACTGAGCTTTTCCTATTCCCTTCCTTCTCTCACCTCTTATTATTGTCTTTTTCTCTAGGCTCTGGGAAGTGGCTGTGTATCCGGATGATCGCTGCTGAAGAAGGAGGAACCCAGGAAAGGTGAGTGAAATGCAGCGCTGCAGCGATCGTAACAAAATGCTTTTAAAAATGGTGTCTTCCCTTTCAGGATCGTCGGTGATGTCTCCGTGGTGCAGATTAGCTGGTAGGTCTCTTGTCTCCCTTTGCAGGTGACCCAGGATGCTGACAGGCGTGGCTGAAGTCCAGATGCAGGAGCTGACACGGTGAGCGTCCAGCTGCGAGGAGCAGAACAACGCGAAGCGTGAGTTGCTGATCGGGTGTGGTTTAAATAGCTTTGGAAGAAGTTCCAAGTGTGTATCCTTCCTCGACCACACCCGGGTGGAAAGTAGTCCCACAGGTAAAGTAGTTCCTATTCAGGCCTCAAGAGGGCCTGGATGTGGCAGCATGGTCTGCATCAGGTAAGTGCACATTAATACACTTGAACACATGTCTAGCTTTATGAGCCTGGCGCCTAAGGCGCCAGGACAGAGGTCCAACATGAGCCTGGCGCCTAAGGCGCCAGGACTGCGTCCAAAGGGCCCCAGCTTGGGCCCGCTGGCACTCCCCTGGGGGAAATGATGCCTGCCTCTGGGGTTGCTGGGTCGGACCTGGCTCCTTGGAGGTAGGCATCATGACAGTACCCCCCCTCAAGGCCCCTCCCAAGGTTCTTCCCTCCGGGGGTTTGCGCTTGTTCGGAAATCTCCGGTGAAACCTTTGTACTAATCGAGGTGCGTGGACATGGTTACTAGGCTCCCACGATCTCTCCTGAGGTCCATATCCCTTCCAGTCAACAAGATAGAAGAGTTTCGACCTTGGAGTCTAAAATGTCTTTAACTTCGAATTCTAATTCCCCTTCAATTTGAACAGGATCTGGAGGCTTGGACAATCGGGTTCCTGGTTGTACTGGCTTCAAAAGTGATGCATGAAAAACTGGATGAATACGCATGTTGGACGGTAAATCCAGTTTAAAGGCCACTGGATTAATTATAGCTTTGATGGGATAAGGTCCTATGAATCTGGGATTGAAGGTTCACGGGCCCTTGAGGGGTAAATGTTTAGTTGCTAGCCATACCTGGTCTCCTACTTGGTAAGGAGGAGTTTTACTTCGGTGCAAATCAGCGTTTTCTTTATACTTTTTCTTGGCTTGCTGTAAATGAGTTGCAGCTTCTTTGAAGGCTCGGGTTATTTTGGAATGCAGATGATTTACTGCGGGCATTTCCAGGGTCAGAGGTGGATCTAGATCAGAGGTCCGAGGATGGTGACCATATAAAGTATAAAAGGGGGTTTGTCCGGTTCCAGAATGCACTGAATTGTTGTATGCATATTCTGCGATCCAAAGGATGTCTTTCCAATTTAACTCGGATTGGTGTAACATGCCCCGAAGATATTGCTCGAGAGTCTGATTGGTTCTCTCGGTTTGTCCGTTGGTCTGGGGGTGGTGGCTGGTGGATAACCGCACATCTATTTGTGCTAGTTGGCAACACTTCTTCCAAAAATGTGAGATAAATTGACTTCCACGATCCGAGACTAAAATGGAAGGGAAACCATGCATGCAAACTATATTCTCCAGGAATTCCTTGGCCAAGGTGGAAGCTGAAGGCAAACCCTTTAAAGGGATAAAGTGGGCCATTTTGGAGAATAGGTCCACAATTACAAGGATGGTGTTGTAACCAGCACAAGGAGGCAGATCTGTTATAAAGTCCATTGACAGGGTGCGCCATGGTGCCGGTGGAATATCCAAGGGTTGAAGTAGGCCGGCTGGCCTTTTCTTTTGAGCCTTGTTTTGGGCGCAAATTCCACAAGACAGTACAAAAGACTTTATGTCTTTTCTCCAAGAAGGCCACCAGAAGTGGCGTTTGATTTTTTCCTCCGTTTTAGCGATACCAGGGTGTCCTTCCATTAAAGATTCATGATGATGGGCAATAACAAGTTCTTGCAATTCTTTACTTGGCAGAAACAACCGCTCCTGGAAGTAGGGTAAGTCATCCTTAACAGTGTAATGAGGACCCTTTTGAATCCATTCCAGTAAGGTTGAAGAGTCTAGAAGTTGTTTTACTTGCGTTTGGATATCCTCAATAGATTGCAATGAAGTTAAGCCTAAGATTCTTTGCTCAGGTATGATGGGCACAGGTTCTAAGCTCGAATTAGGTTCTTCCATGCAAATCCGGGATAAGGCGTCTGCTTTTCCATTCTTGCAGCCAGGGCGATAGGTAATTACAAAATCAAATTCCGCAAAGAATAGAGCCCATCGGAGTTGTCGTGAAGATTGAGCTTTGGCCCTCTTTAAATACTGTAAGTTTCTGTGGTCCGTAATTATGGTGATGGTGTGTCTTGCCCCGAGAAGGTAGTGACGCCAAGCTTTGAAAGCAGATTTGATGGCCAGTAACTCTTTATCGGTAATTGCATAGTTGATTTCAGGAGGAGAACATTTTCTGGACCAAAAGGCCACTGGGTGTAGTTGGTTAGTTTTTGGGTCTCTTTGCGACAGTACAGCTCCCATGGCCGAACTGGAAGCATCGGTTTCCACTATGTACGGGAGATCTGGGTGCGGGTGCTTCAATACAGGTGCAGAGGTGAATTTGGTTTTCAGGTCCTGGAAGGCTTGCTCGGCCTCAAGAGTCCATTCGAAGCGTTTGTTTTTCTTTAGGAAAGCGGTGATGGGTTGGACTGTTCGGGAAAATTCCGGGATGAATCTTCGATAGAAATTGGCAAAGCCGAGCATGCTCTGAACTCCCTTCACCGAGCTTGGAGATGGCCATTTGAGGATGGCGTCCACCTTTCGCGAGTCCATTCGGACTCCTTGAGGTGTCAGGATGAATCCGAGAAACTCAACTTCTGTGGTATGAAAAACGCATTTTTCAAGTTTTGCAAATAGTCTGTGCTGGCGCAGTTTCTCAAGAACTGCCCTAACATGTTTTCTGTGATCAGATTCTGAAGAAGAGTACACCAGGATGTCGTCAATGTAAACAATGACGCAGACATCGATAAGTTCCCGAAGAACATCATTCATAAAGTACTGAAAGGCGGCAGGTGCATTGCACAAACCGAAGGGCATCACCTGATATTCGAAGAGCCCAAATTTGGTTCGTCGCCTTCTTTTATGCGCACCAGGTGATAAGCTCCTCGGAGATCTAACTTGGTGTACACACAAGCGTCTTTCACCTGGTCGATAAGCTCAGGGATCAAGGGCAGAGGATAACGATTCTTAATCATTATTTGATTCAGGGCGCAATAGTCTATACACGTTCTAAGGTCGCCTTCTTTTTTTGGCACGAAGAACAGAGCTGAAGAGACAGGAGACTTGGACGGGCAAATAAAACCATTGGCTAGGTACTGATCTAAATGCTGACGCAAATGCAGGTTCTCAGGTTCCGTAAGAGCATAAATCCTACTACAAGGTAGTTGAGCATTGGGTACCAGATCGATCTGGCAATCATAAGACCGATGGGGAGGTAACGTGTTAGCCTGTTCTTTCTGAAAAACGTCTTGGAATTCTTGGTATTCTGACGGTAGCTGTACAGGGGTGGAAGTTGCTGTGGCTAGACCCATAGCTGGATTTCTTGGATAACAAGTTGGTTCACAATCAGGAAAACTTATCTTCTTTGCTCGCCAGTCAATTCTGGGATTATGTTTTTCTAACCAAGGAATTCCAAGAATTACTTGAAATTGTGGGGCCTTGATCACATCAAACACGATTGCTTCCCGATGTCCATCCTGACCCACCAGTGTCACTTCAACAGTGGAATGCGTTACAGGCCCTGAGGCTATTTCAGTTCCATCTACTGTAGTAATGACATCTTGGGTTACTTTCGGGCGGAGAGGAAGCTTAATCCTGGAACCCAATTCACGGTCTATGTAATTTCCAATAGCTCCAATGTCGATGTATGCTTTTATAGCATGCAACTGCTGAGGCTGTTTTGGGTCCACGAGCACCATTGGCATGACGAAATGCGAGGTCAAAGAGTTTGTTTTCAAGCTCGGCAAGCGGACCCCTACGCTTGCCGGGCTAGGTCATTTCCCGAATCAGGTGTCACTAATTCGTTATCAGTAGCTCCAACCACCTTCTTAAGTGGTTTAACTGGACAATTTCGAAGAAAGTGACCGGAAGTCCCGCAATACAGACAAAGTTGCATTTGCCGCCTTCTCTCGCGTTCTTTCTGCGTTAATGGTCCTTTAACACCACCGATTTGCATAGGTTCAGATACGTCGGTACTCTTGGAGGTAGCGTGGGTTTTGATCGGTGCTCGGTTTTCATACTTGAACCGATCTGCTTTTCTATTTTGAAGTCTGTGATCAAGTTGAACCACCAAGTCAATGTAGTCTGCGCAGACCTGGGGTGGGTTTACTATCTGAGCTAGAACATCCTTAAGCTCTCCGCGCAGGCCTCGATGAAACAATGTGATCCTTTTGCTTTCTGGCCATCCAGTTTCCACAACCAGTCTGTTAAAGGTGGCTATGTAGGACAGAAGATCCTGATTACCTTGTTGTAAGGATAGCAGTTCGTTATCAAGGGCCAGTCCTTGAGAGTGTCGAGCGAACAATCTTTCCATGCTGGCCTGGAAGCCCTGAAAATTCTGGAGAATGGGATCATCCTGATTTACCAATGGAATAGACCAATCGGCAGCACTGCCACTGAGGTAAGATAGTATAAAGGCTACCTTGGTCTGGTCGTTAGGGAAGGCTCCGGGTCTGCATAGAAAGTGTAAACGACATTGGTTCATAAAGACGGCATATTTCTTGGGATCCCCGCAAAACGTTCAGGCGGGGCCAAAGGCATGTGTCCAGGTAGATTAATTTGTACCGGGTTACTCAAACCCATGTGGAAATGTCTCCGGAATTAGGTAAAGGAGTGTGCCCTGCCTGGGCCTGTAATAACCTTTTGGCTAGGTCATCAGTTCTTTCCTTAGATAAGATCAGATCTCTTTTGAGAGCGTTAGTCTCCTGGAGGGCTGAGTGCACCTCTGTCCGTAATTCCCCCAAAAGCTGGGCCAGCTGGTCAGTCTCGGAAGTCTCCATAGCGCCCGGGTGGGAAATTGTGGGTAGGCTTCGCGTTCTGTAACGCTCACCTGATTCCCAAGGAGGCGCAGGTCTGGCTTCGAGTGCTGATGCTTCTTCAATGGTGAAGCGCAGGACTCTGAAGATGGACAGGAAGGGCCTTCTACTCTGGCTTCTCCGGCTCGCAGGAATATTCCCCTGTGCGTGAAAAGGGAGTATTACCTACTGACTGAGTTATGCTCAAGCCTCCCACTCTCTTCCAACCCTCCACGATAACCTTCCACGATTCCCCGTGAAGTCTCACCTTAGGGTCTGAAAGGACGAGCTCTCCATCCTGCTTCTGACGCAGGGGCGCGTTGAACCCAGTTACTTCACTGGATTGAGATTGGATGGGAGTTCAGGTAAGCTTGATTATACTGGTAAGGCGCTGTAAAAGTTCTGTTGAAAGTTCAAAAGTTCATGCTTTAAATAATAACGTTCATTGTCTTTTTTCAGGTGATGAATGAAGATTCCTTTGGAGACTTCTTGCAACAAAGCGCTGATGTTGATGGGTTTTCCCCATAGGGGCCGGGGTTCGGAAGGCCAGAGATATGGCGCCGACCCGAAGTGAAACGTGCAGTTCCAGTAAAGATCTGGTAAGTCCTAGATGAGCGCTCAGGTAATGTTTTTGCATTCGCTCATCTAATGTCTTTGTCTTTTTTCCCCAAAGGGGCCGGGGTCCTGCTTGGAAGCAGCAAGACCCGAAATGAAATGGGAATGACCCAACAGGTAAGTCTTAGAAGGAAACTGAGTTTTTCCTATTCCCTTCCTTCTCTCACCTCTTATTCTTGTCTTTTTCTCTAGGCTCTGGGAAGTGGCTGTGTATCCGGATGATCACTGCTGAAGATGGAGGAACCCAGGAAAGGTGAGTGAAATGCAGCGCTACAGCGATCATAACGAAATGCTTTTAAAAATGGTGTCTTGCCTTTCAGGATCGTCGGTGATGTCTCTGCGGTGCAGATTAGCTGGTAGGTCTCTTGTCTCCCTTTGCAGGTGACCCAGGATGCTGACAGGCGTGGCTGAAGTCCAGATGCAGGAGCTGACACTGTGAGCGTCCAGCTGCGAGGAGCAGAACAACGCGATCGGGTGTGGTTTAAATAGCTTTGGAAGAAGTTCCAAGTGTGTATCCTTCCTCGACCACACCCAGGTGGAAAGTAGTCCCACAGGTAAAGTAGTTCCTATTCAGGCCTCAAGAGGGCCTGGATGTGGCAGCATGGTCTGCATCAGGTAAGTGCACATTAAGACACTTGAACACATGTCTAGCTTTATGAGCCTGGTGCCTAAGGCGCCAGGACAGAGGTCCAACATGAGCCTGGCGCCTAAGGCGCCAGGACTGCGTCCAAAGGGCCCCAGCTTGGGTCCGCTGGCACTCCCCTGGGGGAAATGATGCCTGCCTCTGGGGTTGCTGGGTCGGACCTGGCTCCTTGGAGGTAGGCATCATGACAAGGAACCCTTCAACGACTCAACTGCCCGGTGAAGCCCTGCTGCAGGTCCGAATCATCAGAATCCGCCAACAGAGAAGATCCTCCAGGAAACTTCTTCCCTTGAGATGGTGGGACCAACCAGTTCGCCCAAACTGCAAGCCAGGACCCCTCCTCTGGTTGAATTTGCTGTACAGAGCTACAGTGGGCTGGATAGCCAGGAAGGTCGGACCCTGCTTGGGTTTTAAGGAGCGCACCTTTTTTTTGTTGCTTTGCTCTGCTGCTGGTTTCTTCCCTGGGTAGTGCAGGTTCTTCCGGTCTTCCTAGTTTGTGTCAGTCCGACAGTTGCTTCAGGAACCGTGAGCCTGCAGGAACTACCAGGAACGTCTGCCTCAGCTACAGCTTCCTCTCCGTTATAAGGTACTGTGCAAACCCGGTTGCTCGTTTCGTTCAGCCGCCGTGAAAGTGTGTGAAATCTTTCTCAAAACCGAGGGCTTGTCCTTCTCTTCTTGTTAAACTAACTTTTCTACCACCCAGCCTCACCCGAAATCCATGGCACGAACTTTACTGTGAACTACCCTGAACCGTGTGATCTTGAGCAAAAGACTTTTGTCCTATTGACTTTGGCCCTAAGCCTTTTCTACCTGATTCTATCACTGTAGTTCCTCTTGTTCTAGTGCCCTGAGAACTTTCCTGTTGGTGTGGTTCAATTTCTATTAACATTGTCTTTCCCTCCCTTTTAAATTGCTGGAGTGCCATTATGCTCCCACTTCATTTTGTGAGCTTGACTTGTCTGGGATTTAAGGGAAGTGGTGTGGTGTATTGCGAGTGTGATTTTTGAACTGCTTATAATGGTGTAATGTTATACAACGGAAGAGTGAAATAAATGTATATTCTCTTACTTGAAAACCTTGAGTCAGTGTCTGCCTGAATCATAGTAATTGCTGTCCTTTGTGTAACTATTTGATACTGCTCACTTACTCTTGAGATAAGTGTGGCTGCTCCACTACTTCTACCACTTTAACAGTGTAGTACAGGCTTGTACCAAAGGTGAATTTGTACTGTCACTTGTAGTCTTAATTGTGTGTGGTGTTCCCAAAGGGTACTGCAAATCATTCTGCCTAACAATGGGCACTTGGATTTATGACTTGTCAATGTCTCATATTATTCGCAGAGCAAATTCCCCCACAAGAACAGGGCACACGCAGATGTGGCAATGGGGACGAGATGGAGTAGGCTGGCTGAGCGAGGCGCTGGGAAAGGGAGAGCTGCATTTGTACCGAGAGATGGATTTTCGGGCCTAGTAGAAAGATGTAATTCGTGCTATTTCAAAATGGTCTCCTAAAGCTGAGCTTGAAACTATAGTGTATGTGTTATTTGCAATGGAGTCCGGTGTAAAGGAATATAACAGGGGTTGGCTATGCCTCCACCCTTGGTTATTACATATGTTATTCGACATCAGTGTATGTTCTTGGTGCATTTTTGTGAAATAAAAGCACATTATAAAGTGCAAAAGTGATGACGTTTCCTTTATAAATATGGTTTTCTACTCTGATTCGGGACGCGCTGTTCTGTGAGAGGATGTGTGTGTTGATATTCCGGGTTCTGCATCAACTGACATTAACACATAGTGGATGACTGGGTGCGTTTGGCTACACTGCCCACTAACGTCATGAAAATAGGTGGAGAACATCACTAGGAATAGTGATGTCAGCTTCAGGGGCGGGTGATATGATTCAGTGTGCCAGGGGCACTTGGACTTAGGGCATCGATCCACAGATAAGATTAGCACAAGATGGCTGCACCCCACTCGTTGATTTCACATGTGTAAAAGTGCGGAAAACTAAGGTAAGGTACATAGGAAATGGTTTTACGATCAATCACAGTTTGCTTAAAACCACATGCCCGAAACGCTCAGGACAATGACAATTTTGAGCACACAATTCCTTTAAGACATGGATGACTAAAAGTAGGAACCTGACACCCATCTACTTCCACTGGGCATGTATTTATTCATCTAGATATTTTGCAGACTCTGCACCAACATCTTGGGTGGGCAGATTAGTTTCTGGGTATGAGTAATCTTGTGTCTAATTAAAGCCAAAGACGACCAATGGGAGGAAGATGGACTTTGGGTGACTCCACTTTGCCTTTTTAGGAGGTCCTCCAATGCATGACGAATGCCCATAAGAACATTTTGTATTTCTCATATTGTGAGGCATGGTCCTTGCAGTCTTTGGTTTGGTGTTGTCTGCTTGTGTGGTGATGAGTTTTATTGATGCAGCAATTGTGATAAGAACCTGCATGTTGTGCAGACTGACTCTTCCCCTACAAAACCCCACTCTGTGGCAGGGACCCCCTCTCACACCAATTAGTATGCCCTGTTCCTCATTATCATCTCCCCAGGCATGATTCTTTGCTCATCTGAACATAGCATGTTCATGAACATGTTTTACCAATCTGATGTCCATACCTTTGTTCTGATGTATCTCCTTCCTCTGGCAAGGCACACCTTCACCTTCAAACCCCATCCATCAACCAGTCTTGAAGACTGCCTCTCCCAAAGGAAGCCAGGCACAGTAGCCTGAGATGCAGCGACCAGGAAAGATACAAGAATATAGTATTTAATGGGCATTGAGAACGCACTAGACAGCGCTCGGTTTCTGTATGTATGTCCAACAACTGTGGAACTCAGCAACTGAGATGTCACAATGACACTACATTTTGGTAGCTCATTGATGCGACAGAGAATAAGGAGGAATCTGTTGTCGGGGAATCCCTGGCCCCACTGTGTTGTTCCGTGAGCCCCGGGCCCCGCAGTACCAAGCATTCACACAGAGACATGCGTCAGGCTCGGGCTCCTCGGTTGCAATGCTGCGGACGGCAACGCCCCTTTTATTCATAGGGCACGCGGTGGAGTGCAACGTCACTCTGCCACGTGCTAGTCCCTTAGAAAGGCAGCACCACACTCCTCCTTTTTCATGAGGACAACATATAATAAAACAACACATGGCATGACTACAATTAAACTCTACAACACACTAACACCCTTAACCCAACCAACTAGATCCCCAAAGAGCCCCTCCAGGTCGGACTCCGTGAAGGCTCCATAGAAAAGTCACTGAAACAAGCAGGTTTCCCTCGCCCTGTCCTCAGGGGGTACCTCCTGCTTGCCTCGGGGTGGGAGTCATGCCGTCAGCTGGCATTCTCACCGGGGGTCGAGGGAGGGGCTCTGAACCCCCACCCTTGTCGGGTATGTCCGCAACGTCCTGGTCCATGGACGCCTCTGTCCTGGGCTCCCCCAGTTTCTTGAAGAAACTGACATTCCTTGTGGCCAAAGCTCGGCCGTCTGACGCAGTCACCATGGAACCCTTGACTGCTATCATGTCTAGCAGCTCTGGTTCATATGTTAGCGACAGTTTCCCGTGGGGGTGCCTGTTTCTTATTAGCACTTCATCCCTGGGCACAAGTTGTCGAGGGCGGAGATCCCTCCTTTCGTTCTCTTGCTCAGTCCGTAGTTGCCCCTCCATCTCCACTTGTTGAGTGTCGATGACCCCCGGCTCCTTTTCCCTCACGTCCGGCAGAAACCCTCTCGGGCACCGTCTGAAGAGGGCTTCGGCCAGGGCCACTCCCGTTGAGGTGTGCGGCATTGTCCGATAGACCCGCAAGAACTCGTAGAGGGCCCTCTCCAAACACTGCTCTTGACCTTGCGCGATCCGGAAGACTTTGTTTAACATGCACATCATCCTTTCGGCCTCTCCATTGGCCCTCGGCCACAGGGGGGTGACCTCCTTATGATGTACCCCGTAGCCTTCCTTCAGGGCAGCGTTCTCCTTGGAATGGAGCCGAATTGTCAGAGCAGAGTACTGTGGTGAGACCATGAGCCACAAATACTTTTTCCACTGCCACCACCACGTGTTCGAAGGCCACTGACTGGATGAACTCCACCTCCGGGTATCTGAGTATCTGGAGTACTCATCCACCACCACCAGGAAGTGTGTTCCCTGCTATGTGGACCCAAAGTCACTGTGGACAACCTCCCAGGACAGCGTGCCACATGGCATGGCTTCAATGGCAGGCTCCCTCTGGGTGGGCGAAGCTGCCTGACACCACACACATGAGGCGACTTAGTCATCCACCCATTTCTCAAGTTCGGGAACCACACCTTTAGGCGTAGCCGGGCTTTGGTCTTTGCAGCCCCTTGATGGCCTTGGTGTGCCAGGCCGTTCACCTCATGTACTTTGGCTTGCGGGACCATGATCCGGTCACCTCTCAACAATAGTCCCTTCTCTGAGAACGACAGCTCATCCTGCTCGAACACCACCTTTGCTTCCTGTGTGCGCCCAGCTAGCGACTCCAAGAAACTCTTCCATGACCCCTGCTGCAGTGCCGCTCTGAGGATGCAGAAGCACTCGTCGTTTGCAGCCGCCACTTCCAGTTTTTCGAGTGGCAGGGCAATCGGGGTGGCCACTTCAACCACCATTTGGATGTGATCACTGCCCTCTTCTGGGCAGCTGTCAGCTTCTCCATCCTGGTGACTCCCCGGATGGCGAGAGAGTTAGTCGGCTGCATTGTTGGCACCAGGCCGATACACCAATGAAGCCCTGTATTCCAGCAGGGCTAGCATCCACCTCTCAATCCTCGCTGGTGGTTTTGAGGACGAGCCTGCCAGAATCGGCAGTGGGGGCTTGTGGTCCAGCTCCACAGTCACCGACCTTCCCAGGATGTACAGCTGAAAATGCCTGCAGCCCAGAGGACGGCCAGCGCTTCTCGCTCTATCTCAGAATACCGCTGCTCTGTGTCACACAGAGCCTTGCTGGCATAGGCCATGGGGCGGACGCAGGAGTCTTGCCCCACTTGCGTTAGTACTGCTCCCAGGCCAAACGGGCTGGCGTCCACAACGATCTCCGACTGCAGAACAGGGTCAAAAAAGGCCATCATGTCTTCCTCAGTGAGGGCGCTTTTAATGTCCTCGAACGCCACCTGTTCCAACGGTACCCACTGCCACACAGTCTCTTTTTTTGTGAGGGCCCGTAGCGGCTTGGACCGGGATGCCAGTTTTTTGATAAAACGGTCAAAATAGGTGACCATTCCCAGGAAGCTTCTCACTTCAGACATATTTTCTGGGGGTTTCGCTTCCTTGATGTCCTTTACTTTCCTGGGGTCTGGAGACACTCCTCCTTCAATGAACATGAATCCAACAAACTCTATGTTCATCCTCAGGAACTCACATTTTCCGCGGTGGAGTGTTAGGCTCAATGATTGAAGCCTCTTGAAAATGTTCGCCAGCCTCTGCAGATGGTCCACTTCTGACCTGGCGAACACCAGTATATCGTCACAGATGTTCAGAATGCCCTCTAGATCTGCCAGCACCCCTCTAATAATGTTTTGAAATACCTCAGCCGTGGAGGAGAACCCGAAGCTGAGTCGTTTGTACCGTTATAGACCCTGGTGGGTCGTGAAAGTCGTGTTATACCTCGACTCTGGATGCAGGAGGACTTGGTGGTATCCTGCCCTGAGATCGAGCTTCGAAAAGAAGCAAGCTCCCTGCAGCTCTGCGATGATGTCAATAGTTGGTGTGAGATGGCGTTCCCTTCTGGTTGGGAAGCCTCATGTCACACAGATTCTTACCGAATCAGGTTGCTTGGGTTTCCTGCCAACCGCAATTGGGGACACCCAGGGCGTTGGACCTTCCACCTCCTCGATGATGTCAAGGTTTTCCAAGTTATCCAGCTCTTTGTCCATCAACTCCCTCAGATGGAATGGCACCCTGCGGTGTTTGAGGGCAATTGGCTGCACCGACTCATCGATGTGCATTCTCTCTGGATCCCCAGCCATGCGACCAATACCTTGGAACAGGCCTGCATATTTCTCCAGCAGTGTTTGCATATCCTCCACATATACGGAGTACGCAAAGCTCACCAGTCCGAGGGCTTCGGCCGCCGCACAGCTCAGTAAGGTGTTGGTACTGATGGGCGTTACATAAAAACGTGCTTTGATCTTCGAGCTTCTATGCCCCACCTGAGCCACAAATGCACCATTCAGGGGAATAGGATGTGAGCCCCCAAATGTGAAAATGTGAGCTTTCGGAGTTGATAGTCTTGGGGGGCAGGGCATGGCATCATAATTCTGATGGGCCATGACGTTGACTGATGCCCCCGTGTCCACCAGCACTGACACAGGAGAATCATTGACTGCCACGATGCACCTCAGCTGTCTTCGACCCTTGGACTGGAGGGCATCAATGCTTGACACAAAGAAGATGTTTTCCTCTTCCTCCTCCTCCTCGTTGGGTTGGTTACCTTCCTCCCCTTATTCCACCTGGGCAACATTGGGAGGGCGGGACTGTCTGAAAAAACCCTGATTGCACTGGGCCTCTCAGTACCAACACCGGCAGGGACGCTCTGCACACCCTTGCGAAATGGTCCATCAGGGCACACCGTCCGCATGGCCTTCCTGCAGCTGGGTACTCACCGAGGTGGGGCAGGTCGTACCCACAATATTGGCATGCTTCTCCCGGCTTACCGCCCCTGTCGCTGAAGTTGCCAGCCAGTCTCCGGGCACCCCTGTCGCCACGACCCAAAGCACAGACCACTTCTGACTTGGCCACGTGGGACCCCACCTCCTTCCTTGATGAACATACCTCGGAAATCTCCTGGCAGCGGCCCAGCTCCAAGATGCGAGGAAGGGTGATCCCTGGTTCTCTCAGCACCTGTCTCCTCAACTTGCCTGATGAGCACCCTTGGATGAGCTGATTTCTGCTGACCATGTCATCCGCGTTGTCCCATGCACATGCCACTGAGAGTTTCCTGAGATGACCATGAAATGTGTTGAGGGTTTAGTGGATAGCATGATGAACCTTTCGTAGTCCGCATTAGCCAGTGGAAGGAAATAGTTGTGCAGGGCTGTCTATGCTGCGGCATAGGTGGTGTTTGTGGGCTGGAGGGAGTCAAAAATCTCATGTACAGCCGGTCCTGTGGCATACAGTAATGTGGCCAGCTTGCTGTCATCGCTGGTTTCCATCGTTGCCCGAAAGTACATGTCAAGGCGATCAATCCATCGCCTCCACATAGGCCCTAGGCTGGATGGGGGGCCAGACACGTCAAACTTGGGTGTGGGTGGGAGCGCCACCAGGGCCCTCATCTGGGCCATTGCTAGTGGTGGGGGTGGGGCTAATCCCTGCTGTTGTGGGACAGCCTGTGCCCCGTCCTGGTTTGCTGGATCACTCATGGGTCAGAGCACACGAGCACCCTTCAGTATTGCATAGGGCCCGCAACTCACCTAGCTTGATTCTTCTTCATACACCCACCTTGATCTTCCAACATCCACACCAGGATCACAGGCCTCCAGGGCTCCTTAATCTTCAAAACTCCCCACCAGTCCTTCACCAGTTCACACAGCACTCACCAGAATCCAGCAGTAGCAGTGTTCCAGTGGCCAGTCACCAGATTGTCCAGCATTGAGGAGTGTCCAAAAATTGAGCCAGTGAGGTCTAGGGTAGGAGTTCCAGAACTGCTAGTCTCCCTCAGTGCCTCATCTTCACTCGGTGAAATATACCTAAAAAATCACAATAAATTGCAAATCTCACGTATGTTCATATAGGGATAGCGGCCCGCTATCCATATGTCCAAAAATTGTGCCTGGACGGCACTCACAGGCCTCCCCGGAGCTCTGAGAAGCGTCCGTGTATGAGGGACAAAATGGCTGCCGCCGCATGGGCTGCCCCTCCCCCAAGCGTAGAATGAGAAAACCGTCCCTTGTTCAGTAAAAAAAAGTATCAAAAAGATCACCCCCGGGTCTGGGCATGTCTCTGGCCTCGTCGTCACTGTTGTGGGGGAATCCCTGGCCCCCACTGCGTTGTTCCGTGAGCCCTGGGCCCCCGCAGTACCAGGCACTCACACAGAGACATGCGTCAGGCTTGGGCTCCCCTGTTGTAATGCCGCGGTCCGGAGCGCCCCTTTTATTTATATGGCAGGCGGTGTAGTGCAATGTCACTCCGCCGTGTGCTAGTCCCTTAAAGGGGCAGCACCACAGAATCTAACAGTCTTAGCTCAGGTTTGGAGCAAGGTGTGCGCTGATCACATCCGCCCTGCCATCTTTACACTAATTTCCCACAGCCCTTTGTGCGCATCTCCTCTACCCACATGGAGCCACGCCTTCCATTTCCATGCCCACCATATTTGGTAAGTAAAGGTGGGGTGATGATTTTATTAGTCAGTAGGTCCCTGGCTTCACAGGCGGGTAACACCGCTGGGGCCCGGAGTTAAGACAATTACTTTACTCAGGCCCAGACAATTTGGTGGAATGAACTGGCAGAGCAGGCCATACTATTTGACGAAAGACCGCCTGCCCAGGTCGTGAAGGCGGGTTGCTGTGGCTCTGTTTCAATATGGCTGCCTACCCTGGGATTTCGTTGCACCATTAGCATGAGCGAGCAAAAGAATGTGGTGCTAAAGCAGTTTCTAAAATAATAACTTGCCTGTTCCAGTGAGGGATTCTCCATTGCCACATCCGGATGCAGATAGTTTTTAATAAGTGTTCATGACGAAGTCGTAATAAACGATGAAAATGGACTACCTGTGAAAGACTTCAGCAACAGAGAGTGCGCAGCAGGTGGTCGGTTTTTGTTTAGATTTTTTTTTAAACCCTTTAGCACCCGCATTTTAGACTCATTGAAAATTCCTTTTGTATTTGAGGGAGCGGGAAAGGGGTGAGATGCGTCGGTGGAGGGCGCAGTTCAGGCTGCTTCGAACAAGGGCTTTTACCTGTCAAAGAGTGGCCTGAATGCCTGCTCACCCTCCCCAGGGTGCCCACTGAAGTTCCATTTGATTAATGAAATTATTTGCACGGTTCAAAGTGACTTTGCACTGCCGGCAGAAATCCTGATTCATGTAACTGTGCAAAGTATATTTTTTCAGTGCAAAGTCATTTTTTTTTTAATTATTATTTGATCTAGCTGTGAAACACAGCCTTTCAAATGTTAAACAAAACAAAATATTCATCACAATTTACAAAATATAAAACAGAATATAAAATATACAATATACATTCAGTGATATAAAAGACTCTTCAAATTTACAAATAAAACACAGTTCTGTCTTAGAACTACGATAAGAAGCTTCCTACAGCAACAAGACCATTTGAGCCCTAAACCCTTCATTGTTACTTGGTATAACCGACTCGCTCAACCAATTACTATAAAACCTTCTGATCTAATCACTTCTCGCTATTCAACATTTGGCAACTCTCAAATACATTACTACGCAATTTCTCTACCATCAGTTATGATACAGTCACTTAGATTTAGTGAATTAATGAACAGTAATATTTCAATATTCATTTTGGCTACTTGACTGTGACATCATTTTTCCCATAGTACTTCATGGTCTACAATACAATAATCCTTAAACATATGTTTGAAAAATTGGCATCTTTTCCCAATTAGGGCAGGGCATGCAACAATGAGGTGTTTTAAAGTCTCCAATTGCTGTGGAACCTTACAGAATCTGCAATCCCCGTTCGTGGTCATTTTGCGCATTGCATTTACTTCATTTGTTAAGCAAACATTCAATCTAAATCTTAAATATCGAAATCTATTTTTGGGGTCTGGAAATTGGATCAAATATTGTTCTATTGTATGCAGTTCCTTGATTGCATAAGGTTGGTTCTTAAATAACCTCAATTTCAAACAAGCATTTCTGGTCTTGATCCAGTCAAGGAGCCATAACTTCTTTTTGGCTCTTTCTGGATTGTTTACCAAGAGGTCATTATCTATACCTGCTTCATTCATGATGGTATTTAACCAGTTTCGCCACTTAATGATTTTGTTATTATTTGCATTCAGCATGAAATTTCCTATAACAAACATCACCCCATTTCCTTCATTTGCCATGAAATATTTGCGATAATGAGACAGCACCTTCCATAAGTACACAGCATTTAGAGATACCATCCCCATCTCATGCCGTATTAGACAAACTAACACAGTCAAATGTACACCACAAATAGTTTTCCAAAAGCGACCTTCGATTTTGATCCAGAAACTCTGCGATAATATCTCTAGTTTCAGTCGCATAGGTGAGAGTAGGAACGACCTTTTGTTTATAAAAGGTTAGCGCAGGCATTAAGGAAAACTTGCCATATTTGGCCTGTATGATTTTTGTTTGGGATATACCAGTTGACAACTTTTGATTTAGATCTCTGAAGAATGGTTTATCATGTGTGCCATTACTAATTTGAAGACCTAGATATTTATAGTCAGGAACTCTCTCAATCAGAGCGTTCTGGATATCCCAAGATCTCTTCCGTCGTGTACACTTTTTATTTTTGCCCAGTATCATGATCTTGCATTTTTCTTGATTTATTTTTAGACAGTTTTCATTAGCATATTTGCTCTTTTTAGTCATTTTAACAGTACAACATGACTTTGCACGGACTTTGCTCTGCAGAAACACACTTTGCAAAATTCCATGAATCAGAGTGTGTGTCGGAAGTGCAAAGTTACTTTTCAGAAGTCCAAAGTCACTTTGGACCGTGCAAAAAAACCCACGAATCGGGCCCTGCATTGGCTGTCACTGGAAGCTATGCATAACATCTTTTAACAAAAAAAGTAATTATTTTGATGTACACAGATCTTTGTTAATGTGTACACTGTTTTGCATCCCGATTCTCTGAAGAAACATTTTAAGATCCTCAACTCCTATCTGTGTGGCCTCAAAGCGCTATCGGCTGCCTCGTATTGCACCACACTGGAGAACTGCAAGTCCTGAATACCTCGGTGCAGGCCCAGATTGCCCTAGACGGCAGTAGGGCAATGCCGAATCAAAAACGCAAAATGCTAGTGTGGGCCAATTTGGTGGTCAAAGTGGGCCACTTTTTTGGCCAATTTGGGCCAGTTTGATGAGTTACATAACTATGCGGCTAGTCGTTTTGACCAGTGTTGTTGAATAAATATTCTATAAAATGCACAATTTGCAACACATTTGATCCAAAAACTGCACCTTGGGTCCCATTCAAACAGTGTCACAAAATGAATGAATAGCCATTTGCAACTGTGAGCCACTTCTGCATTGACGCCCGAGACAATTGTATGCCCCGGTCCGACCCTGCAGTTCATGAATAAACAAGGCAAATAGCATTAGCAGAAAAAGGCCACTGTTCCCCCCATTTGTGCTTCATGTTATTGAATGTCTCGATAGCCACAAAGAGGTATTATTCTGCCAGTCATTAAGCGGTGCCTGCGAGGTCAATTGTTCTCATATCGAACTATCTCTGTATGGCTTGTTACAGCTCTGGGCTCTGCCTAGGTATAAATCTGATCTGAACACGCAAGATATATTCTATTGTTCAGAAAAATAGGACAGCTAGCTGTGAAGAGGCCCATAGAGAAAAGGCAAGACAGCAGGAAGTGAGGCTCACAATAAAAAGTGTCAAGCATGCATTTAACCTATTAACCCTCAGTAGGCACCCCTTGCAGGCAGAACAAGCCTTACATTATCCAGTTGACAACAGGGATAAAACAGTGCTGCTTCTGCGCTAATGCATCCTGCTTGCCTCTTAGGAACACTGATTCACTCCAATAAATGCAGTGGCAATAAAACAAATGAATGCACATTCAATTAAATGCCAACCCTGACCTTTCCAGGGTCAAAGCTTCTTTGCAAGCCTGGAGAGCTGGTCGTATAATGCACTCTGGCAATTTCCTGGGGGACCGCGCACACTTAACTAACACACAACAGTGATGCCATTGGAATGAGCGCACAGTCCATCCCCGGCCCCCCGCCTCCTGACAGTCATGTATTAATATAGCAACCCTCATAAAGAACATTAATCACAATCCATCTACGATGTGATGGCCAGCCAATGAAGAAGAATCTTTCGGGAGACTTCATCAAGAGAGTCGGATTAATTAGTGTTGAGGAATGAAAGGCCCTGGCAGCGAGGAGGGGCGGAGGGGAGGTACAGATCCAGTGGCAGGAGCAGCGAAGAGTAGGGCAGGCGTGTATAAACCACCTGGGGACAGTTTAGAGAAATGTTGCTCAAGTTCCAGCGCAAAGTTACAAGGTATTAGCCCTGGTGCAAAAATGCCTCGCAAATCTATCTTTTTTGCACTAGGGCACATTTTGCCCTGGTGCCTATACCATGACAAAGTGCACTTTTCATGGTGCAAAGGTTTTCTAATATGTCCCAGTGTTTTTAGAAATAGGGCTAGCGTTAATACCATGCACTATTGTACTTGCACCGGTGCAAAGTTTCTGTAGCGGCCTCTGATAACTTTCACCCTGTGCCATGCCTCCCCAAAAAGGGAACATCCAAACAAATCCAACAGAGCACTTACTGTAGCTTTCACCCCCGAGATGGAGGGGGGGGGGTGAAATGGACGGCAACAGGCAGCCAACCCTCGCCAAGGGGGCGAAAGCCATTTGCGCCCTTGGATGTACCGGCAAGCGGAAGGTTTTCCATTTTTTTTCTTCCATCTGGAGGTGGGCTCAGCACATAGTGCGTGAGCCAATCTCATGAAGAAAGGGGAAAAAATGGGCAGTGAAATTAAAATGGAAAAGGGACATAAGAAATATGGACAAAAAAAGGCCACCGTCATCCGAAAAGGGATATAATTCTTTTTCTATTTTATGACGCGGATGCGGGCGGTGATTGTATAATCACGCCCTGGAAAGACAGATTGTGATTGTTGAATAATCAAAAAAGATGAATTGTTTTAATTTGGAGGTCCCCCCAAGTGTCCCCTTTCTACTGCCTTTTTACCCTCCCCCCAACTGTCCCCACCCACTTTAATCCCTTACCCCACCACCCATATATACTTTTACAAAAATAATGGAAGTTTAGTTGTTATTCAGGTGTAATTAAAAAAAGTGTGTTTTTATTTCTTTTTCGTTATAAACACTGAAGCCTCTGAGTTCATATTGTCTTTCATACAAACAAATCGGTATGGATATGTCACAGCAACTTGTGCATGAATTCCCAATGTTAGCCCTTTGTCTGCTACTCCAATAGGATGGTGGTGAAGGGGCGGGGACTAGAGAAGAGGCCTCCATCTGCTCCTCTACAGATCCCGTGTGAAACTATGGCTTCAACAGCAGGTTTAGAACCTGTGAACCAAACATTCTCTAGTAAACAAGCCTTTGGCTTACTGGTGCAATGGTGCATGGCATGGGCAAGGTGAACCACACAATTTGTGAGCGACTCTGAGATGACAATGTGTGAACCTCATACTAGAAGACCATTTTCTGTCACTTACAGTTCCTCTTTCCTGCTAAATAGATTAAGCAGACAACACTGTGCGAATGTCTTTCACTAAGGTTTCCATTATCGAGACGATACGGGCACCTTGATCACTCAAAAACACTAGTCGTGGTTGGTGGCCTCTTGAATATCTGGTACGGTCATTGACTGTGGTACATGATCCGCCCCCATTATATTTACTTGTACTTTTAACTTTGCTGCAGCTTTTGACTCACCAGGTGTCACTGTTCTCAGATGGTGCAAAAGGAAATTTGCAGTATTGCCCACTGTGAAGTCAAACGCCCCCAGTTGCAGAGTCTCAATTCGAGAAGGCGAGCGCAGACATGATCTGTTGAATATCGATATCAGGGACTTGTCGTTGGTAAGTATCTTGAAAGGTCTCCCATAGAGATAGAAGTGGAATGATGACAGACACACAAAACAGCGATCACTTCCTTTTCTATTAGGGAATACATGGACTAAGGGGAAATCAGAGCCCACCTTGAGATTATCAAAATGTCATCGCTGACATTGACAATTACCAGGATCCATGCCATGACTCTACATATAGTGGTTTGAAAAACCTCTGACAATATCCTGAAATTCAGGCACTGAACCGCCATTAGATATAGTTTTGAGAAGAACTGCAAGCCTCATGTATGACAGCAGGTTATCGATCGGTGGAGTCAGGTGTCTTTCTCTCTTCACTGCCCTGTTGAGGATCCACATACCCAAACAAATGCAGACTTGCTCCAGGTACTTGGGCTTTCTGGCCACTACAATCAGTGATAACCACCGCTTTGGACCTTGTGCCTTCTCCATTATCCCTGCTTCTTTAAGTTTACGCAGTTCCTCTTTGACCTTGGGACACAAGTGGAAAGTAATGTGCCGGTGCTTGAGGGTTGAATTGTTTGGTCAATGTATAGGCAAACATCATTGGTTTGTAGCCATCCAAGGCCTTCAAAAATGTACTTGAATTTGTGTAGCAGCTCTTCGATGTCTTCCACATGTACTCTGAACACGAACTTGATCAGTTCCACTTTTTCTACCATGTCACAGCTTAAAATAGTTGCCATATCTGCCGGTGTAACATACACTTTCCATTCTTTGGTCACACGTTCATGTTCGAATTCGACTCAGGCAACACCTTGCAATGGAATAGGTGTCTCACTGCCATATGCAAACATGTGTGCCTTTTGTATCTCAGGACAGGGCGCGACTCCAGTAGTGGGAACTGTGACATACTCATTACGTTCACTGATGCTCTTGTGTTCGTCAGAGAGGGCACTGCGTTTACCTCAATCTTGATTGGGCGTTATGGCTACTTTCTCTTGCTCGTCATCGCAATCATCTGGATCCTGGTTTGTTACTGCCCTCCTAGTGGTTCACACTTGCCTGCTGCTGTATTAACGTTCTCGATGGTGGAATAAAAGTGCCTGATTTACACACTTTTGCGAAGTTTCCAATTCTACCCCATTTGTTGCCCTTAGCTCCCTTAGCTGGGCATTGGCCATGATGAGGTAGTGGTCCTCCATAGTATTCACAAGATCTTTCTGCTGTCCGGGCACAAGGAAGGTCTCTGCTTCGGGTTTGATGTCTGGTTGCGTTCATTAGGTTTCCCCAGACACCTTTCTGCGACTGGTTGAACTTCTTGGATGCTCACCAATTGGAACTCCACCTCCATTTTACTTGCTCCCACCTCTGTGAGCTCATGCAAGCAGCACAATTCCAGAATGCACTGCAGGATCAAAGCTGGTTCTCTTACCATTTATTGGCATAGCTTGTTGTATTGCCAACCCTGAATGATTTGGGCCCTGACCTCACCTGTCTCATCAAGGAAGGTGCAGGTCAGTGTCAGATGGGGGAGCTAGGTATGACAAGTGTTAATCGGTACATGAGCAGTCTTCTGGGTTTCTCTTGGGTGAAAACACTAGAAATCAAGACCAGCATAGAATAAAAGGGAAGATTTTTTTTATCACATCTGCTTCAAATTCATGTGTAATTTTGAAGTATAGTTCTAGTCTCTTCACCCACGTGGCCCATTTAGCACCCAAAGCAGGTGGTGCTCCCTGTGTATCAAACTCGTGAATGGGTATTGTGGCTGATTGCTTATTCAACACGCATGGCATGGGGGATACTATCAGCGGGATGACATATTCATCTGAGCCGACCATTATGTCTTTGTCGCCTCCGGTAGCAATGATGGTCTCTAGTGTGTACAATGCAATGACAAGGTCCCTGGAACATATATCAAGCAACCACCAGCAGAACCACTCTTAGAGGATTACCAGAACACTCAAACTGCATATCATGATCACTGATTTCACACAAGCCGCACCACTGCTAATAATGAGCATAATGCTTACTGTGGATATGCCAAGAGCTCTCTGCAAGTGTGCAGAGGCCCTGGCCTTTTATATCTCATGGTGATGCTTCCTGGCATCACCGCGTGTGGGGATGTGTGTGATGGTGTGCACGAGGCTCGCAATGACACAGTGCAACCTCAAAGACTAAGGAGCTTCCCACTCTCAGAGGTGTCGCAGAACCGCAATGAGTCCCAGATATTGGCATGCTGATGCACTGCGTCAGGGGATGGCATGCCAATGAAAGAGAAGTTCCAGTGGCAAAGGTAACAGGATACAAGGTAAAGGAGGTCACTTCTCATAAATTAGACAAAGCTCAGTTGAAAGTCCCAGAAATCTTTCTTACCCCAAAAAACAACATGTCAGGAATGTGCAGCAAGGAGTTTTACAAATTTTGCTTGGAGGGTTCTCTTCTGACAAGAGATCAGGGGCAAGATTATCTAACATTGGTACTGGTGCGAAAATGTAGTAAATGTTTAGATTACACAGAATAGTGCAGGAATGTGTTGTCAAAATTACCAGTAGCTACAAATATTGCACCACAGCAACCATTCATAATGCTGTTTTTTGTACTATGTACAAAAGGAGGTCACTACTCATAAATTAGGCAAAGCTCATTTGGAATTTCCTTGAAAAATTTCTTACCCCAAACACCAAAATGTCAAGAATGTGCAGCAAGGAGTTTTACCATTTTTTATTGGAGGGTCCGCTTCTGACAAGAGATCGGGGGCTATCTAACATTTGTACTGGTGCTAAAATGTAGGAAAGGTTTTCGATCACACAGAATAGTGCAAGAATGTGTTGTCAAAATTACCAGTATCTACAAATATTGTACCAGAGCAAATATTCATGATGCTTTTTTCATTTTATGCAGCAAACATGGTAATGTTATGTTATGTTATGTTAAGTTGTCTTATACTGCGCACCGTTACCATTTTCATTGTTTTCAGGCACTTACGTGACTCTGTAAAAAAGTTGGGGGGGTGGGTTAGAGAGGGAAGAGGGATAGAATAGCAGTTGTGCTCATCTGTTGATGCTTGCAGAACCAGGAGAAACTTGTATCTGTGCGTGTCGGCTTTCTAAGTGTGGTACAATTGTGTGCGCTGGTTTGTTGTGTCCTTATGGGTAAGGCACAGTGTCTGGGATTGCTTGTTGTTTGCAGATGTTTGTTGTGGTGGATATGTGTTTCGGGTGTAGTGTGGCAGGCTCTCTAGGGTGTGTGTGGTACTTGAAAGATAAGTGGGAGAGGAGTTGGAGCAGGGGTGATTAGTACAGTGGCAAGCTTCAGAGTGTGGTATGCTTTCAGCGCAGAGACAGTCTTCAGAAAGCAGCAGTACTCTAATTATTACAGTGTCCACACTTCAAATTCATCAAAATACAATACATAGGCTACCCTGAGGATTCTTCTAAGTGCAATATATTGGCCATCCTCAAGATTCTTCTACGTTCAATACCAAGGCTGTACATTGAATAAACTCATTAAAAAAATTCTAAGCGCAATACACAAGTTACCCTCAGAATTCGTCTAAGTGGAATACATTGGCTACACTCAAGATTCTTCTAAGTGCAATACATTAGCTACTCTCTAAAATGTTCTAAATGCAGTACATTGGCTAATCTCAAAATTCTTCTTAATACAATACGTAGGTCACCCAAGGATTCTTCTGAGTGCAATACATTGGCTACCCTCAAGATTCCTCTAAGTTAAATACATAGGCTATCCTCAAGATTCTTCTAATTGTGGTACATTGTCTAAGCTCAAAACATTATTCTAAGTGCAATACTTCCAATCAAAACGGTGCACTTAATGTTTGTCCTTGTGAAAACATGTTTTGCTAATACGTAATGAAGCTAAACTGGTTTGGTTAATTATGCATTATATAAGCAGTAAAGTTGGTGCTAAATGAATATGCTCAATTGTTTTGCACAAGGGCAACATTTTGATAATCTGGTCTCAGACCCCTGATATATGTGAGCCCATCCCTCTCACCTCCCATTACAGCTGCTGCTTCCCACACTAACCCAAGACTGCTGTATTTCCAACCCTCACTCGCCATTTGCACAATGGATACCCAGACTCCCCCTCTGCTATCCAATTTAGCCGCAGACTATTGGAAATATTTATGGGGCAACAATTACTTTGGAGAGTTTCCTTCCCCCAATCAAAAAGCCACACAAATTGAGAAGATGTGGATTCTTGACCAGCTCTACTTTTGACCTAAATAATACCAAAGTGCACCCCCACTCGTTCCTCAATATAGAAGCCAAGAACCAGGCCTATGTACAGTAAGAATATAGATTTATTATAAGTTAACAAAACCATGATCATACTATAGTTATCAAAAGGCATGCCACATCACTCTGTGGCACAAAACCTTTCCTTTCTGACAAAATGTCACTTTTCATACAAACAGGTTGAAACCACCATTTGCTTTTGATTATAACTGTCATTCTCATAACATATAAGACACAACCAGATGTACAGTTTTCATTTTGACTCTCTAATCCCCCCTGTTAACATGTAAAAAGAAAATACTGTTCTAAAGAATACTTCAGAGACTTGGGTCACACAAATACCCCTAATGTAAGGATAGTTAATGCAGCACCTTGAATCTGTCAGTACAATTGTGCTTTACAATATACTTTATAAGGGTTCTGATTTAAATACAATGTAACACTTTTCTATTGGGCAAAATAAATTGACATGTGCAGTGCTTTTTATTTCTAACTTCCCTCTGAACTTTCCTTCTAGCAAGCTTCTGGCACAACAACATTAATTATCAGACTGTTTTCAACAGATGCCGAAACCATTTTTCCGTTGCCACTATACATTGAACATGTTCCCATTCACTTTGGAGTACCTCGTTTCCTCTGTCTCTAGTATATGCTTTTAACTAGCTATTTTCACTTTGCTTATGCCTGAAGGCACTTTTCAGCACAGCACAAACCAGAGATTCAGTTTACCATTTGGAATCCCCCTGCTTTAAGGCAAGGCCTGGGGAATGGTGAACAGTTGAACGTTTCATTTTTAAATGCACCCCTTGCCTTTAGGGGATTCATGGGTTTGGCAAGAATAATGTAGGGATCCCCAATTATTTTAAAAGACTATCTTTATCATCACATGGACAGATGTTGGAGATTTTGAATTTCCCCCAAATCACCCCAGTGTCCCTTGACTATATGGAATAAATTAAATTATTACTTAGCAAGAACATGCTAGGGATCTACTCCTGAATGCCCAGCCCATTAATATGAGGATGATATTAATCCAAAAAGATCTCCACCAATGGTTTATTTTATGTACTTACTTTAAATCACTCTGGGTTTATGTTCAGTAAATGTCATTAGGCCTGCTGGGTCATCTCATTGGAACTATAGGGTCCCAGTTAGACTGCGTCTCTAGACTCGATTATGGATGGCTTCCAGCATCATTACCTCTCTTTGCCCCTCCTGAGCTCTGGTTATGGATGGCCCAGCCTGTGCCTCACTCCTGACTCCCTGCAGACTTTAGTCAACCTTTCTTCTTGTCTCATCCAGGTCCTCCTGTCTCTCTTGCAATCTTTTTTCCATTGGATGTCTTCTTTTAAAATCTCCCAGTACCCCAAAATTGACCAAATTAAAATGTACTGGCTGATTGGTTTATTATCCTGATTGGACATCTATTGTTTGTCATTCTGCATAAGGCCTAACCCCTTTACTTGAATTGATCCTTAACATTCTACACCCCATCTCTGTGAGCTATGGCTCTACTGATTCGAAATGGTATTTCTGACCAAATTCAGAAATTAAGTAACAATCTTCAACATGGCACTTTTTTCAATTTACAGTGTCACAAACTGTATATTTCTGAATTTGTCTGATCATTCCAGTCAGAATGCACTGTGTCCAGTGTTGGCACATGGTTGCAGGTGCGAATGGCAGATAATACAAATTAGCATCATGAGATTTTATAGACAAGTACTTGACTCAATAAGCTACCATTTTCCCAAATCTCTTATTCACAATTCATTCTGAGAAGCTGTAATCATATTTAAGCTCACAACTCTGGTTTGCAAATTGGGATTTCTATCACCAGATAGGGCTTTTCATGAGTTTTCTGGAGATGTCTGAACCATCTCTGTATGTTTCACGGGACAAAGGACAATGGACAACATATAATCATATGAGACCCTTTAATTATATGCATATTATTAGTTCAATAAAACAGCACATTTCTCTTCCCGAAACCTATATGTAGGCTGGGTCCTCTGGTGTCTGTTGACTTAGTCTGCAATAAAACACTTAACATTCTTTCTCCCAGGGTTGATTGACCATCTGTGTCCTTATCTTTTTGAGGAAAGGGGACAACTCTGCCGCCTGCCTCATATGACATTCTCCTCTACCTTGTGAATTGTCATCATCCCCTGGACCTCACTACAAATGGTATTTAATTCTGAGTATTAAACAGAGTTCAAAACCCATGAGCAGCATCATTGTTTATTCAGTGTTGTCATTCCATCCCCAAAAACCTGCTTCCCAGGCATAAGCATTAACCCTTTCCTGGCTCTGCTGTGGCTTCAAAGAGATTTCCATATAGAGGGGTGGAAGGGGGTTTTATCTTTGCAATCTGATGTTGTAAGGTCTTGGGCCAAGCACAGCTTTACTTCACTTCTTGTTAACAGGAAAATAAATGATATATTTGAAATTGCTGCATTTTCTTTACACATGAGGCCCTCATCTATTTTGCAATACAAAAATACATTCTCACTGCTCATTTTAATACATTTTTGATAAGCTGACAATGTCTCAAATTTCCTTAATGTGGGCCTTTGAATTTACTTCCTGCAATGGAGTTTCATCTTTCAAATATTCATTGTTCCAAGCTGCACAATGCACACATTTCTCTGTGGCAGTTGTTTTAGCAAAGCTGCTCTTGAGTGCATCTGTCAACTTTAAATCAAAATAGGTTGCTTTTTTCCAGCCTTGACAATTGAACACAAATCACAATTAGTTTTATATTTCTGAAACCGCATTTTGATGTTTGGCAGTTGAAGGTGAAATTGTTACGCTCACCTGGCTCCCACAGGGGCATCGGTCGGATCCGGACGGCTGCGGTCTCCACCAACGTGATGCGTAGTGCAGGGATGACTGACTGGACTGGCCCTCCTAATCTTGTCTGCTTGACCCGTAGAAGTATTCTCCTGCGAGTGGAGGGATGGATTTAGCCACCCGTGGATTCAAGTGATGGCACCCCCCACAGTCCTCTCAACTAATCACCTCCGAAGTGCCCTCTCAGCTATCTCACCTTATATTCTTGAAAGATGAGCTCTCCATGCTGCATGGATTGCAAGGGCGCGTTGATGCCAGTTACTTCACTGGTTTGAAGGCATGGGAGAATTCCGGAGAGTATTGACTCTGAGGTTCCTGGCAAGGTCTAGTAAGTATCAAGTTCATAGAGTTCAATATGTCCGATGTTTCACTCTTGTCCCCCCTTCCTTCCTTGTCTTGCTGCTGAGATCTTGAGGAGATGCTCTCGTGGCAGCTGGTGGCGTTCAGGTAAGAGTCTGTATTACCCGACGCTGTCCAGTAAATGTTCCACGTGTTGTTTTCTCTCTCTTTGCAGGTGCGCCACATGAAGATGTGGAGAGTTATAGAATAATGCCTCCGGTGGTAAATCAGGTAAGTCTATGGTGATAAGAGTTATATTTGTTGGTTTTCTCGGCTCACCTTGTTGTTTTCTTTTGTCCCCCAGGTGCCGGAGTTCGGCGAAGAAATGATGGAGGCAGTGCCGAATCGAAAGATGCTGTGAGGACTGGTGAGTATGGCGCGGCGCTGCAGCTGGAGATGCGACGTGTACAGAAATGATGTTCTTTCCAGGTCCGGAGGCGAGATGGATCCGGAATCAGGTGAGGAATTCGAAAATAGTTTGTTTTCTAACCTTGTCCTTTTCTTTCCTCTTTGTTTTAGGAGCTCCAGGATCGAGGCGGGCGTGGCGGAAGACTGGATGCAGACTGCATGCACAGTGAGCATGACGCTGCTGGATGCAGAATAACTCGAAGCGTGTGCTGTTGTTCGGGCGTGGTTTCAATAGCCTCCAAAGTAGTTCCAGGTAAGAAGTTCCCTAGAACCACGCCCGAGTGAAAAATAGTCCCTGTAATAAAATAGTCCCATCCAGGCTCACGTTGGCTTGGACTCACTAGCAGCATGGTCTGCATCAGGTAAGTAAAGTCTATGAGGAGAGGGCCACCACAAAAGGTGGGGCACGACCCCCAATAGATGGGGAAGTAGAGTGTGGGCACCCTGGGGCCAGATTGGCACACTAATATGGCCATCTGCGCCAAGCGAAGTTGGGTAAACAAAACAAAAAATAATACAAAATCGTAGGCTGCTTTTTAGGGGGGGCTGAGGGGCACCCTAAATTGGCAGCGAATGTTGTACTGCAATGGGGGTGGCACTCTCCCCCCCAAAATGGAGGTCCCCACCTCATGCATCCCTCCTTGGTGTCAGATAGGGGAGGCCCCACCTCATGCATCCCTCCCTGGGGACAGATGCCCCTTTCTAGGAGCCGATATCTGCCCCCAGGGAGGGTTACAAGGGGTGCCCCCCTTTCTACTTTGGTAGTGAGGGGAGGGCCACCCAGGGCCACCCACCCACCCCCCTTTCAATCAGTAAACAAACCCCCATCCTCCCAACCCCCACCCCTACTCCCACCACCTTTTCCCATCATTTTTATTTTTATTTTTTACATTCCCTGGGGCAGATGGTCAGCCATCTGCCCCCAGGGTTCATGTGCATGTGCCCCCATGCTTTGGGGGCTGGGGGAGAAAGAGGGCTGCTTACTTGAAGCAGCCCCCCTCCCCCCTCAACTCACAAACAAATCAATGGTGGTCCAGTGGGTTGCTGGTCACGGATAAGCGTTCTGCGCTGATCCGTGACCAGCAATGCGTCATATCAGTGGTGTCCTTGGAAAGGGGAGAACCTCCCCTTTCCAGGGACACCACTTTTTGTCATGTCCCTGGTGGTCTAGTGGGCCCAAGGCCCCAAACCCCCTCCCACCTCCCCCATCCCTCGATTTTTTTTTTCAACCTTGGGGGCAGTGATCATCTGCCCCCAGGGGTCTCTGGTGCTGTGGCCCCATGCTTTGGGGCCACAGGGGGAAGGGAGCTGCTTACCTAGTAAGCAGCACCCCCTCCCCCCACGTCACAAACAGATCTGTATTGATCCGGTGGCATTGCTGCCCACGGATCGCGCGCCCTACGCCCGATCCGCGGGCAGCAATGCCACACAATGGGTATCATTGGAAAGGAGAGGATCTCCCCTTTCCAAAGATACCTGCCTCGATCTCCGGCTTGAAATACAGCCGGAGATCGAGGCGGAACAAGAAGGTCTCTTACCTTCTCTCTTCCCCGCAGTAGCCGAAAATGGCTGCTGCTGGGAATTTACTTTCAGTTTCACGCCGACGTGCGTTCACATAGCCCGGGGGTTGGATTACAGTTTTGCTCGATCCCTGCGTTGCAGGGATCGAGCAAAACAGAGTGCCTAAACCGATGAGCCGGCTCGTCGGTGGCAACCTGGAGCACCTGCCACCGACGAGCCGGCTCATCAGTGGCACTTAAGGGGTTAACATTATAACAGTAATAGTGGAAGCAATTTAAAATTGAGAATTAGACCAAAAAAACAGTAAGTAGGGCAATTAAACTGAAGGGAAGAACGAGAGTAGTGCAGTAGAAGTGAGAGAGGGGGAGGGGTGGGGAAAAGGAGGAGGAGGGAAACGGATGGGTTAAGGGTGAGAATGGGGAGGGGGAAAGGGAGGGAGATGATTAAGGAGATAAGGCAAGAGGAAGGGGGGCAAGAAGGTGTGAGGGGTTTCATGGTGGGGAATGGAGAAGGAGAGATTTGAGGTAAGTGCAGAATGAGAGAAAGGTAGAAACAGAACGGAGTGTGAGAGGTAAGGAGTTCCAGTGCAGTGGGGCTATGAGATGGAAGGAGCAGAAACAGGATGTGGCACAAGGGAAGGAGGAACAGTGAGAAGAAAGTGGTTAGGAGAGTGAAGGGAGTGGGAGGGAGTGTAGAAAGAGAGGAGAGAGGAGAGATAAGGGGGGGCAAGATTGTGGAGAGATTTAAAGACTAGGCAGAGAAACTAAGGTAGTATTGTACTCTTTTTTTGTGGAATGAGCAGGTATCTTTGTAGTTGGTGTTTGTAGTTCAGATGTTGCTGTTTTCCAGGAGAGTGGTCTTCACTGCAATTGTAAAAGAAAGAAGTTAGTAATTTTGTGTGTTTATAGCAGTGATGTTAATTGAGAGATTAATGTGTATGTCTTTGTAGTAGTATTCTTGTTTGATTTCTGAACATAGTGTGTGCATGCAGTTTCATTTGACTATGTGCAACATTTATATTTTATTTACATTATGTTAGTTCAACGTGCTTTGTAAATGAGTAGAATATTAAGTGTATGAAGTTCACTTGGGTTTTTAAAACTGTGTTATAGAATGATAGGAGAAAGAAGAAATAATGTTATATTTATTTTGCAATTTTTATTAGGTAAATGGTGGAAACTGTATAGAAAAGCATGCAATATATGTATTTGTGAAGCTGTGGGTAATAAAGCAGAAGGATGTGATTTACAGGTAATGGTGTTATTGCAGCTGGGAGCATTTCAATGAAGTGTCTATGTGGGTGAGTGTATGAAGATGCATGAAATCTTACTGGCTGTGTGTAATTTTATGGTACACTAATAAGTGTTTTTCCACAATTATATTGTTATTTCTTCCATCTTCCAATATTATAATTTTTTAGATAGGTGTGTGTGAGTAAAAAAATAATTAGATAGCAGACAGGTTTGGAGTTAATTATTGCAGATGGAAAAAAAATGACAATAAGTTCATGCCTAATTGAGGGCTCTAAAGAAACAGTCCGTCAGTCCGTCATCTCCTGCTAAACTGTCCAACTCTCAACCAAGAACGCATAGCCATACTGTCACCTCTGTGGGTAAACTCTGTGCTGGTAGAAGAAGAAACATGGTGGTGCCGCCTTATTTCAGGGGAAAAAGCACGCTGGGCAGTAGCCACATGCAAATTAATGGAAGTAGCTTTTATCAAAATAAACGCAAACGATTCCAACCGCCAAACAGAGACCAATTAAATTAAGACTAACACAACCAGATGGCATAGCTCATGCATTAACCTAATCTACAGTCCCAGATAGGATTTAATTGTTTAACTCCTTCAGGCTGAACTTCCTTCCAGCATTTGGGCGCCGGCCGACCCCTTGTGAAGCACTGCAAGGCTTTGAGAATTCTGAAAAACAAATAAACTAGTATTCCAATATTGCAGAAAATGCACGGATAAGCCCATACTTTCACTTTTGCTCTTACACGGAAACTTCAGTTATTCTTTCTTGTAAAAATCATTTTCTGTTTTTGATTATATACACGTAAACAAAAAATAAATAAAAAATAAGTTCATTTCATAGGCTATACAGGTTAAGTGGCAGTTACTCTGTTTATATGCATTTATAAGAGTTGTACATGTAATGTGCAGAAAATATGCATACCTGTAGTTTGTATTCATGCATGTGGATATGCATGCAGCTGCAAGTAGAAATCTTGGAGACTTGTAGAATAGTTTTTGTAGTAGGTGCTTCCCAATGATATGAGACTTGTACTCTGAGTGATCAACAGTACATTTGAAGTGCTGAACTCTGATGATGGAGTTAGATGCAGAGGTCTTGGATGTGATTGGTGGATGGTTGTGTGACTAGTTAGTTGTATCCAATGAGGGGATGGCACAGAGAGTGAAGTGGAAATGGTAGAAGGGCTGTCCAAGTTACGATATGTCCGCAGACATGGCGGTAGTCCGCAGACATTGCATATTACATACAGGGATTTTGAGGTGGAGAGGCATGAAAGTGAGAATGAGCAGAGCAACTGATTGGTCAGTAAAGTTTAGTGGGTGTGTTGTGTAAGGAGAGTTTGTCAGAAAGTATTTTTCCTGAGAGAAGAACAGTTATCTATGGCTGTGTGTTTCAGAAAACAGATTGTCTGGATTTTGGGAGACTCAAGGATACATTGCTTGGAGGTGCATGCAGAACGCTGTGGAGTAGCTGCAGATCTTGGATTCTCTCATGTGTAAGTGCACTGGCATGGAGTGCGTGGAATGAAGTGGCTGGACGTGGTACCTCTCTGTGCTAGTTTGGAGACAGAGCTTCATCCAGACATAATTATAATTAATTGTGGAGGGAACAGTTTAGGACATGTGTCAGGAATTTCTTTGCAATATGCGATGAAATAAGAACTTGGGAAGGTCATGGACATGTTTCCAAATTCCCAAGTAATATTTTCTCGTATTGCACAGAGACAAATGTGGCTGTGTTCTTCTTCATTTTGTCCACAAATGGAGAAAGCAAGGCGGAATGTTAATAAGGCTATTTGTGCCTTTCTAAGAGATGTTGCCATGTCCTCTTTCCACAATGAAAATATTATGTTTCGTAGCACATATATTTTTCGCAGAGATGGAGTTCATCTTACTTATGCTGGTAATCAGATTTTTCAGAGAAATGTACAAAATGCATTGCAACCTTTTGTGGAATTACAGCCATCCATTTTGCACTAGGTGTTGACTATTTCAAGTTTTTGAAACACAAAACAACACCACCAAAAGGCTCTTTTCAGAGCCACCACTTCCTCCCAGAGAAAAGCGCAATGGTTTTGATAGGGCGGCACCACAAAATGTTAGATATCCAGGTACTGTCCACGGACTTCTAAAAAAACTTCTATTTTTAGACTGTGAAAGGCAGCTCTGAAAAGAGCCTTTTTTTGGGGGATTTTTGTTGTTTTCTATTTTATTATGTTTTTTACACACAACACACTAGGAGCGGAGGGGAAAGGAGGGTAAGGGGGCACACCAACCACAGGGATAAAAAGGGCAGGTGGAGAGAGGAAGATGTAGGGTGGGCCTTATTTAGGTAGTGGGCAGGTCTTCCCGTGCTCCGAGACCGTAGTCTCGAAAGCACTTCGAAGTCTCTCCCCCCTGCAGAGTACTGCGTCGCAGTACATACAAAAAACTGTGACCCTCGAAAGGTAAGGGTCATCAGCATTGTGAATGGCCTCTGAGGTAGCTGGAGGGATGTGCTCTCCCACAGGAGTGTCTCTTGTGGTGAGAGGAGTGGAAACCGAGGATGTAGTAGAGGAATTCAACCTACTACATTCCTCACAAGGAACAACCTTGCGAATGGCCCCACCGTGGAACGACCTTAGGTGTTGCTTTATACTTGTCATACCAAAGCTGTACGAACCAGGCCTCCCGCGACTCAGCACCATATTGCACTGGTTGCAGGTGACCTTGTTCACACGTGCCTTGGGTACGTTACCTTGAATGGTAAATAAGACTCACGACGAGTGCTGGTAGTAGGGACTTCTATTACCTCGTCCTCGTTATCCTCTTCATCCTCCTCCTCTACATCCTTACACCTGTTCCCCTCTTCAGGCCCTTGGGGAGGTGGTGGTGGTGGAGGGGTTGGGGGTGGTGCTGAGACAGATGTAGCACCAGCTAGAGCAGCAAGCATTGATGCCATCAGGTCTGATGGAAAGCAGCAGCAAGAGCAGCAAAATACCAGCCAAAGTAGACAATGCTTTGTCAAATAGCCAAAACCACAATGAGGATGAGCTCTGGGATGTTGCCTGTTATAGGGGTGCGTGTGCGCGCTTCGCAGACACCTGCGCTGTCCGCGGACAGATCAAATGCTCAAAAAGTTCCAAAAAGTATGTAGAAAGTCAGGGTCATTGTCTGGGACATTTGCTATGGTGAATTTGTACTATAAAATACTGTGGATTGCCTGAAAAGATACTTTTGAAATTTTTGGGGACCCGGACAGTGTCCGCAATTCAGGACACACGCTCAACGTGGGTGCGTTCACATGATGGCGTCGCGAACATGTCCGCGAAGGGAACGGGTGGGGGTTCTAGGGACAGTGTTCGGGTCCTGAAACTAATTAAAAGTGCGACACAAGTGAGACAAACAGTTACGGACAGGCGCAATGTTTGTAGAACTTATGACTGCAGTGCGCATGTGAGTAGATGTTCTTCAGGCAGTACGCACAGGTAACTTCCCTCGAACAGTACGGACAGGCATAGTGTCCTTACGACACCCCCCCATTTTTTGTTTCATTGCGGACATCCCGGATACCGCATGTGTTCTTAGAATAGTTTCAACTTGACTGCGGACAGTACGGACAGGCATAGTGTCCTTAGGGCTACCCCATTTGGTTTATTTACGGACATCCCGGACACCCGCGCTGTCCGTGGACAGCCCAACTGCCTTTTGAAAAAAAAAAAGGACTGAATTCAAACACACATAATATTTTTTTATTTATTATATATTGATGTACAATTTATGAAAGAGAAGGGGAAGCAGAAACTGACACAAACACAGGGGAATTGGGGGTTTCAAGAGGATGGATAGGAGGAGATGAAGGGATGGAAGTCTCATCAAAATGTTTTTCTTCGTGGGATAATTGACTGGGATATGGAGAGGGGGGACAGTACATGTGGTACAATGGTATTTATTTTTTTCTTTTATGTGTTCCTCCACAACATTTTTGAAATGGTTGAAATTTGCCATGAGCATGTCAATTTTTTCTTCGATGCGCTGGAGAGTCTTTTCCAATGTATCTTTTGGTGTGCTATATATATATATATATATATATATATATATATATATATATATATATATATATATATATACATATGTTAAGTGCACATAAAGTAATGCTTATTAATTTGGTTATATAGAGAAGTGTCTACCATTAGTATCACTATCTTCAGACATTTCCTCACGTGGGAAATTCTCCTCAAGCCACTCTAAAGTGCTGGACATTTCTGTGAAAAAATATATATATATATTACTTCTATTGTATCTAATACAAAAATTTTAGAAATATATAAGAAAAATGAAGTTTACTTACTAGCTTCTGGTAAATTGTGTTCTTACTGGTCTGTAGATCTGCTGTTGCTTCTAGTTGTGCAGTCCTGTGAGGTAATTATGTCGGAAGCATATCTTTGTTGTTTTGGTATATTCCATTTTAGTACATATTGGCCCTCATTACGAGTCCGGCGGTAACCGAGGCGGAAAAACCACCTGGTTACCGCCAGACTCGTATTACCATTCTGCCTCCGTGATTCCCGGGGCATTACAACCCCGGTGTCCCGGGAATTCCGGAGGCGGAATGGTGTAAATCCCCATTTCCATTGAGCCCTATGGGACTCAATGGGAATGGGGAACATGGAAACACTGGCACCATCTCGTGATGGTGCAGGTGTTTCCTCGTCCGCCTGCAGGCAGGGGGTGGTAAACCCGCCAGGTCAGGCCTGGCGGGAACGCTACCTCCCGTCTGCAGGACTCGGGATCGGGCAGTCCGGAATTAACAGTGGCGGCGGTTTTACCTCCACTGTTATTTCCGGACCGCCCGACTTGTAATGAGGCCCATGGTATTTAAATGGATGGTTGATGTGTTAGATATATAGGTTCCACTTCTTATTTATTACTACATATAATGTGTTTGTGTGCTGGTTTTTGAACTTGTGCAGTGTTCATATGGCATGATGTAACAATTTAAGATACCCCCTGAGTTTTTGGGTACTGTTGCTGTTGTCCGCGTCCATCCGCAGACATGCGCACAGTCCGCGGACATCAAAATCACTAGCTGGGGGATCGGTATGTTCTATGTTACATCTATGTAAAGTCAGGGGCATTATGGTTAAATTGCACTACTAAAAACCTATGAGATTCAGTAAAAAAACTTTGTTAAAGGGACATTATGGTTAAGTTGCGCTACTAAAAATCTATGAAATTCAGTAAAAAAAACGTTGTTAAAGGGACGTTATGGTTCCAAGTAAAACTGAAAAACCCCTGAAATTTGCTAGTTATGGTAAGCTAAGCAACCATAACTCGTGCCACCACCGTGCACTGCTAAGACTAACATCCAGGACATCACACATTTTTAGTTCCTGGCTGTTACTGAAGAGAACCAAGTGGACTAGATATGTCAGTAAAGGAAAAAAGGGGAGCCAGAAATGTGATGTCATCAGTGATGTCATCAATGACATTTGTGATGTCATATTTGACGTCCTTGGTGTTAGTCTTAGCAGTGCACAGTGGTGGCACGAGTTATGGTTGCTTAGCTTACCATAACTGGCAAATTTTGGAGGTATTTTGGTTTTACTTGTAACCATAACGTCCCTTTACCAAATTGTTTTCATTTATATATATATATAGAGAGAGAGAGTTGAGAATGGAAATTAATGCTTGTGTCAAAATCAGTAGTGAGATTCATGTATACATGGAAAATTCGTATTGCTGATTAATTATTTATGAGACTGTAAAATATTAGTGTTCTCCTTAGTGTTAAACGGAAGACCACCTTTGTTTAAATTTGAGGCATTTATTTATATACATTTCGAGTTTTGGGAAACACACTATCTGGTTTTTCTTTTCCCAGAATTGTGGGGAGGAGCTGTATAGCAGGTGGCATGAAATCAGTTGTGCCGTCCAAGCTGAACCCATAAATAAACCTACCAAAAGACTTAGGTAGGCAGACAGAAAGACAGATTAACACATGACAGAAGCAACGTCAGAAACATGGATGGATAGAAAGACAGATAAGGAGTTTGCCATACAAAAGGGTGAACCCTAGGCACGGAAGCAGATTAAATAATGAGTAGATGCGCAAAGATCAGTGGGTAAGTGCACATATTGTCCTGATGACCTATTAAAATAGTCCATGAAAGGGGATAGATAGCAGAAAGGCAGAGGCGCATGGACATACCTTAATAAAAAATGGCAGGTGATCAATAAGGTTAAGAATAACCTGCAGGTAATGTGTGCTAATGCATAAATGATTTGGAATCTGAAACACTGGATTTCAATCCCAGCTCTTCGCTGTACATTATGTGATCGTGGGCTTTTCATTTTACACTGTGCAGTCCAGTATCTTCTCTGTTAGGTGTTCCCCTTCCCTCATCCCAATCACTCCCTGATGTCTTCAATTTGGTCTCAAGCAGACCGTACACAGCATGCCCTTTTTATGAACAGGACCTCCTTTCTGACACAAAAGAAATGCAGATATACAGGAGAGTCCTCTGAATAATAGCCTAGAAGACTTTCTTACGCATGTAGATAGTGCCTTTACTGTTTCGAAATGAATATGCCGACTATTGCAGGGATACACTACGCTTTCATTTAGAATCTCAGAATCCGAGTGCATAATGTCCACCTGTACACGGTACATGCCTTTAATTGCTTGTCATCGCCTTCTTCGTGATGAGAAGTGACAGCCCAGCAGGGGACGAGCTATAAACAATCACGCGTGGGAGTTGATCGAGAGGGTGGTGCGCAAAAATATAGCACCATGACCTAAGCATCACATGCTGTAACTCCTCAAAGTCACGAGCATCCTGATAAGGCAGGCAGCCTCTGAAAGCGTCGTTCCCGTGAGCCTCTTCTGTGATGTTTAATTGTCTTTTATTAACAGGGATGTCTCGGGTGTACACACTAAGTCTACAGTGGCAGTAATTAGAACTGACTTTTCTGATGTGTGCCTTAATAAGTAGTTTGACCTTAACATAAAATTAAACGTGTGTTCCATTCAGAGCTGGGATATTAATATGGAAAGTGCAAACACAGTGCTAATGGAAGGAATAAAACAAAAAAAAAAACTCATTTCAATTTTACTGGCTGTGATCCAAGTAATGTAACCCCAGAACATCCACGGTGACTCATGTTAGCTATAGCCCCTGAAAAGTAGATGCACGCGTTAAGAGGGAACCCAGGGGGAGAAGCAGACAAATAAAAGCAGGTTGTTTTGCTTAATCTTTTTCTCATTCATAAGTGTTACTCATTATTAATCTCATACGGCTATGTTTCACTAGTCTTAATAAAACTAATTAACCAAAAGAAACATAGTTCAGGCAGGCATATGAGATACTGGAACGATTGTTTAATAAGCCAAAAGAAAGAAATGTTCGTAAAAAATGAAAAGTATGGGCACACTTCTGAATTCCAAGACTGAATTCCACTTTCTCTCTCTCTTTCTCTATCTCTATCTCTCTCTCTCTCTCTCTCTCTCTCTCTCTCTCTATTTCTCTCTCTCTCTTTCTCTCTCTCTCTCTCTCTCTTTCTCTCTCTCTCTCTCTATTTCTCTCTCTCTTTCTCTCTATCTCTCCCTATCTCTCTTTTTGCTCTTTATTTCTGACTGCCTCTCTCTCTTTCTTTGTGGTTGAGAATCACGTAGTCTGGGGTGTGTTTGCTTGAGCCACACCAGACAATGGAGACAGCTGTGCAACCATATAAATCATAGGTACCTTGAAGGGTGGTGGTTTGGGTATTTTTGCAAATAACGCTAATAAAAAAGAAATTATTTCATTGTACTGACATAAAATTGGTCTCTTTCCATTGTTTATTTGTAATGATCCCATCCTGTATATTATAGTCTTAATATAATTGCTACAGTTGTCTTAGAGAAGCATATTATCAAAACCATAAGTAACAATACACATTATTTCAGATACAGGTTGATCATTTCAAGATGAACAGTATGGTGCCCTCCTATTGTACACTTTCAAAATACCTATTTAAGAGAGCAGAAGAGGCAAATAGCATGTGTGAGAGTTATATATATAAAATCAAAGACCATTTTGGGAACCACCAAATGACCGCAGATATTTACATTTGACAAATACATTTGTGATAACAGGACTGTATGCTTGAATCACAAAGTACATATTGCGCATTGGGCATGGAACACATTTTATTATTCAAAACATTCATCCTAGCATAAAGCATATACAGTGATTCAAACAGCCTATAGATTTGTATTTGTGTACACACATGCTAGTTCTATCAGTCACTCCATTATTAATCAATGTCCATCCAGAGATGCACCATTTTAGCCAAGTATCAGAATGAGTATCTCGGTGTGCATCCTCATACTCCAATGCACAGACATACCGCTGTGTCAGCATTGTAACTGTAAAGCACTTCAATGCAACTATACCAACAACATATGTTAGCATTGCCACTGTAAATCACTTTCAAGATGGTGTGGCAATAATATATGCTGGCACTGCAACTGTAAATCCCTTTGATGATGGCATGCTCACAATGTATGCTATGGGTTTCTTGAAGCTGCATCTTCAATTTATAGCAGCCGTTCCACTAAGAATGATGCTGATGATGTTACATTCAAAATATATGTCATTAGTACCCGGCGCGAGACAATCAGAATCCAACAAGCATTCTGATTGGCTCTCGCCGGGTCATTACCTGGCCGCGAATCCTTCGATTCTCGGCCGGGATTCCAGCCGCCTTGTCCTCTGCGGGGGCGTGGCAGCCCCTCAGCCAATGAGGAGGCTCGAAGCGGGGCCATCCCTGCTCCGAGCCTCCCCACGACTCAGAGGCTGCCTTCGCTTCCCCGCGGGGACTCGGGTAAGCTTTTTCTTTTTTTCCTTCCCTCCCTCCCTCCTCCCTACCCCACTTACCTTTTTGCTCCTGCGTCCTCGCTGGGCAACGATAGCAGGCTCCAGCAGTGTGGAGACTCAGAGCGGGCCATCCCCGCTCCACGCCTCCACACGGCTGGAGGCTTCCATCATCCCCCAGCGGGGACGCAGGTACGTTTTATTTTTTTTTCTTCCCCTCCCTCCCTTCCTCCCTCCCAACCCCACTTACCTTCTGCTTCTTTTTTTTCTTCTTTTTTTTCGGGAGCGGACGCTCCCGATGGCCACCATGGAAAGGGAAAACGGACTCTGTTTTCCCTTTCCCGACGGCCATTTTTTTTCCTTTTTTTTCATTTTTTTTTTCTGTTTCGAAACGCGGCGAAACAGAAAAAAAATGCCATTAACACCCCAGTCTAACGGGCCGGGGTGCTAATGGCAATAAGACCCTCGGTGGCAGGCCAATACCACCCACAGTAATGCCCACGGGGCTTCGTTAAGGCCCTCGCTACACTCAGGCCTATAACTACGGCCCAGGGGCATTACCTGGGGCGGTATTGGCCCGCTGCCTCGGGTCTTATTGCCACAGTATTGCCACAGTGAATCATGTTCATGGTGATATATGCCAGCATTCATATTGTAAATCACTTTGATGTCAGTTCCAAAATGCATAGTTCATAAAAACAATGTAGGGCAGCCATAACTCCGGAAAGTCAGGCTATATAAAAGATTTTCAAAACAAGAACACTTTTTTTTTCAAAGAAGACACACTATACATTATATAATACCTTTTATTAATCAAATCTCTGTGTTGTCAACTATAGAAATAAAACATGAGAATTGACCACCCTCCCTGGTGACTAAAAAAATAAAAAAGATCATTCAAGCAACGTTCACATCTCATCATTTCCAGGTACCTATACATTCATGCATGCCTATTGATAAAGTAAAACAATCATGGTCATTTTCTGATTGGAATTATGTCTTCTTTCTTGTGACACCACTATAGGTGTGTCCACAGTTTTATAGTTTTCATACAACACTGTCTTAGCAATTGCATATTTTGAGAACACTTGATGTTCCAAAAGGCACATGACCGACATGTTTAAACATTCCAGACACTTTATTGTCATGTGTCCCACAGGATTAGGCGATTAGGTATTCCATCTAGAAAGTTATTCAGTATACTCTAACGTGCTTTATATCTCTGAAACTCATATCTTTGATTACAAAATCTTGCAAGTTGGCTCAGAAAATAATGTAATAATTTCTACTGAGATGCTAAGATATATGTCAGACACCCAACTAGTGGAAATCAAATCATGCCATTAAGTAGGTATAACAATCAGGAATATGTAAAAATATCAAGCTTTATGGAAGCGATTCAAGACCTTTCTTTATTCTGACTATTTCTGATGTGAGTACACATGTTAAAGCTGTATATTTCAAGGATTCAATTTATTCAAACATTTGCATCATCGATAAGGTCCCAGCATTAAGCAGAATCCAAACTGTGTTCCTAAAATGGTAGCCATCCACATATATTGTGGTTCCAATTGCATGAAAATGGCATCCCTTTTATGGACACTATGTGGGCTCTTGTCATGGCTGCTTCCTGATTGATGATGCAGAGATATGAATATATGCCAGCATCTCCACTGTAACTATATTTCATGAGATTATGCCTACAATCTATGTTGTACACAAAATATATGCATGCATTGTCACTATACATCACTTTAATGAAGCCGTGCCAACAATTTGTGTCTGCACTTCTACTGTCGATCTCCTTCATGATATTGTGCCAAGAAAATATGCCACAATGCATCTATAACATGATTTGATAATGGCACAACCAACATATATGCCAACATTCCTACTGTAAATTACTTTCATGATGTTGCACCCAATATATGGCAATATTGCCATTGTAAAATAATGTCAGAAAGCTGCACCCACAATGGATTTCAGCATTGCCACTCTAAATCTCATTCATGATGCTGTGCCAACAATATATGTGGCATTCCCACTGTGAGCTACTGTGATGCTATTGCGCTCTTAATAGAAGTGGCACTCCCATTGGAAATCACTTCCATGATGTTATGCCCAAAATATATTACACCATTCTGTTGCAGTCTGAAAGCGGTATGATGGTTCTCAGATACAGATTAGCTGTGTGCCTGTTCTTATGAAATTCCAGCATATTTTATTTGCATACAAACAGTTCGAATTTCTCTTAGTTTAATTATACAGCGACCACTCACTAGGTATCCTCCTCCTCTTGAGGTCAGGCCTCCAACTGCCAAATTCAAAACATTCATTGAAGGCAATCCCCAACATCCCCTGGGCTGTCAATAATACACATGCAGCAACATTATATATGCACTCATGTATAGCTACCAGGGCAAACAGTATCCAGTCAGACCACAGTAGATTTGAAGCATTCAAGGATATTATTGACAGGGAACCCAAGGGCACCTGCTTCACAGGCATGCACCTTTCCAATGGGCGTGGAACTTGGACATGCTGACCTCATTAGACCAATGCCTGAACAATACTGCCCAAACTACAGTGTGATGTTGCATCTGCCCTACAATTGAAACTCAAGACATGCCAGACTTGGCAGCCTTCCACTCAAACACTACAAACATCTTAATTAGTGCAACCACTTTGCCAGTGAAAAACACACCACACACCAGGAATCAAGAACAACTTCTCATGTACACACAGGCCACATGACCTGACACTCAATTCACAGTCACATACAGACACCACACAAACCTTTCTGCCACCAAACACCAAGCATTTAATGGATGTTCCGCAGGATGGAAAGAAGATATTGGTTAAGCTGGCATATTATGAAAAATAAACTTTTGACAATTTACTTCATCTGTGAGTTGAGAATGAGGTCCAAGTTCCAGATGATTTCAAGATTGTTTACCATGGAGGGGAGGAGGTATGCATTGCAGGTTATGGACTAAATTATGGGCCGTTGTAGACGTTTTTGCCGAGTTCAGTTTTAGACCACTTACTTTCATCTACTGGCTTATTTGTTTTATGGCATTTGAATGTTATGGCACATCCTGCTAAGGGCCACCTATGTGCATCAGAATTTGTTTATCATTTGGGGGTTTGTTTGTGGCATATCAAACCCATAAGATAAGGAGCTTCATCAGGGAAACCATGTAGATGTTAAACAGTGTTTGAGGAGAGGTGAATCTTGTGTTCAAAAGGACCAAAGCTTGATTTGCTGTCCATGTCCAGGGAAAGAGTTGAACCAGTCTAACAAGATATCCTCATCAAAGCGAACTTGTGAAAGATGTGATAGGGAGAGTTGATGATTCACCATATCAAAAGCCGTTGATAAGTCTTCAAAATTAATGTTGGTAGATTGTAATTTTCACCATTATCACCTTAAGTAAGAATGGTATCACAGACAGAAAGAATAACTGTTTTGGTGTTGTGCTTTCACTAAAACCAGATTGATAGAGGTTGAGGGATCTTGAAGTATCCACGAAGCCCTGTAGTCGAATTGCAGCTACATTTTCCAGGGGAGGCCCTCAATGGGTCACTAGTTCTTGTAGCTAAAATATGAAATAGTGGCTTTTTAGAGAGTATAAGGACAGCCTATTTTCGTTAGTACCAGAACCTATCCTGGAGTTGAGAACACATTGAGAAATTTGGTCAATCAACAGGCAAATATGGAAGCATGTGTTTTCACAACTAAAGCTGGGATGTCATAAGCTGGGACAAGAGGTGGGTCGGATTGAGTTTTGGAATGGGACAATATTAGAGGCACAGGTCTCATAGAAAAAGGGTTGTCTCAATGAAATGTTGTTGGCCATAAAGGCAGGAATAGTGAGAGTAGGTGAAAGAGAACTTTTAATATCTAATTCAATCTGCTTAAGCTTATCTCAAAAGAACTAGCACATGGGGGTAATAGAAGTTTCATATTGTGTCCAAATGTTCCTTATGTTTACTTAAAGCAATTATCATATTGTTAGCAAGGAGAGCTTTTTGATAATCAAAATTGTTGCACACGAACACCGTCTAAGCAGGAGCTCCGGTGAGCTGCAGGAGCAGCTTTGTTCACCCTACTCGATCCAGCTGCATGAGGTAAGCCTGCTGGCTACTTCCCCGACCCCAGCGTGATTTGTGCTTCATGGATTATTCTTAGCGCTTATCGCGTGATAATCACCCCATCACCAGTGTACCTGCTGCATCTCACAGAACAGTGTACCTGATGCACTTATCTCCCCTAGCCATAAGCAAATGTGCCCACAATCAGCATTTCACCATCAGTCAACACGTGGCTTTAACCACTCCAAGATGGCAGATCTTCGTTTTCTCCCCGCAGCCACAGCCTGATGCTGCACCAACCTCCTTCCCATTGGCTGAGTTTCCCTTCTTGTCCTTCAACACGCGGCCGGAGGCGTGAGCCGGCCCACCTCCAAGAAGGCCCACAACATCAAGGCTAGTGTCTGTCCGAGCCTGTCACTAGCCATCACGCCGTCGCCATCGGCCAGAACCCCTGCATGAGCAAACCTACACCTCACATGTCATCACGGTAACACTATAGGCTTAGTGGCTTCGAACCCTTTGACTATACTGTTGATGCACCCTTCCCTAACGTACTCCTTTAACAAAAACGGTACACTCTCCCCTAACTTGCCTGAGCAACAGGCGCCCCTGTAAACATGTCCGGCCATGTATTACTACTGTTGTCAACCTTTTGCGCCCCTGACGCCTGAACTCATTGTTACCCGCAGCGGCGCATATACCCTGCCTCCACAACTACTGTACTGTATTGTGCCTCAATTACGCTCCCTTATATCTAATCCTGTCAGTCTAGAAAAATGGATACCTCTCATGATTGACGGCAAACGTATTTTGGTGGCCGAAGGCCAACCGTCTAATGTACGAAACAATAGAAATACAGGTTTCTGAGTTTTACCAATGAACGGCCATTTTGATGTAACAAGGATCGCCATTTTGTTTTCTAATAATTGCTCATTGCTTTCTGTTCACATTGCTTTTCAGCACATTTTTCTGCTTACACTGCTCCACTGTTAACATTGTTGTCTGAATGTGAAAGGACAAGGCCGCAGGGCGCGAGGCTAATGAGAGTTTGTTGAAACACAACGTAGGCAGCTCCGGGAAGGAATGCCTGGCTCCCTCCCGAATGAAGCCTTGAAGCAGAGTCGCAGGGCATTTAATCATTTCACAGCTGCCAGCCAGTCTCGTTATATGGTAGAATATGTTAGAATAAAGCAGCCAAAGGCTTGAATTATGCTCTTTTTACGGCCCCCCTTTTCCGAGCCCTGCAGAGCGTGTCGGCTCCCAGGACACGAATAGCACCTCATAGATAGCAATGTCTGGAATGTGATTCTTCCCCCGTGTGTAGCTTGCTTCCAAGAACAGAAGCATTGTGTTCTGTTCAACAAAGAAAAGATGTCTCCGCACTTTCAAAGTTACATATTGTTACTAGAATAGACATTTGAAGGTGTCATATTCGTCGAAAGTGTCCATCATCAAACCGAGTTCAAAGAAACCCAATAAAGGGGGGTGTTAAACATGTCACAGCTGATTGTATGATACGCATTTTGTATATATGTAACTGATCTACGTAATTCGCTCTCTTGCGTCCCTCGAGGTCTAGAGATACACGTCGCGGGGTGTGAGACCGAGTTGGCCAACTGAGACTATTTGCTTTGCAATAAACCCTAGCTTTGGGAATACAACCTCGTGTCTGGCGTATCTATCGTGTGTGGTGACTAGCGTTGTTTTCATAGACGTGAGGGACCCCGAGGGGCCCCTTTCAAGATTGCGCCCGAACAGGGACCCTCCCCCATTTGTTCCATCGTGTACATTGTAATTGAGTAAAGGCGGAGAACGACGAGGACGGGACGATCGAACCGGGATCAAGAGGTGTTCGGGGCACCCTGTAGAAGTGATGAGAGATTCCTTTGCAGATCTGCACACATCTGATCCCTGATCAACGTATCTGGCTAGAGAACAAGGAGGCGAGGGTCCCGAAACGAGGCAGAAGCCAAGAAACGCAGACACGACGTCATTGGTTGCGTCAGTATACAGACTAATTGTGTCCTGGAGGACAAATTGATTTATCAGGTGAGTCATACCCCGATTCAAAGTAATCCTGATATTGGTTGAGAGTTGACTTTGTAAAATCAAACGCCCTAAGTAAGGTTGATTAACCAGGGGGAAGGTTGAAACATGCCTGGGGTATTGTCCACACTAGCGGGGTTTTTCCGCTGTGGTAGACAATCTTTGGAAGATGGCCAAATTGCACTACCTGGGGGAACGCTGGCGTATGAGATGTATGTGAAGTATCGTGTGGGAGCGATAATATTCTGTGAGGCTTGGCATAGGCAAACCAGAAAGCAACAAGACCATCAGTGGCCAATAAATGGTAGTTTTGAGATAGCGAGAATAGATAATTTGGAAAGAGTGTTGATAAGAAAGAAAGCGCGTCCCGCAGCATTTGATATTGTTAAGGACTGGAGAAGGGAAGCAATGCTCCGATTTAGAAGTAGAGCGAAGCATGCGTGCAGGCATAAATCAAAAGGAGAAGTAGCGGAAGAAAAGGAGGAGGAGGAGTGGACTGAGAGTCTAAGGAGGTCAGGTAGAACACATCAGTAACTATTGCTCAAGCCCCTCCCGTAGCTCAAGCCCCTCCCGTGGCTCAAGCCCTCCCACAGCCACAGACTGCGCACGTAACAATTCCTATTAGCCAAAGAGGCCCACAGCAGACACTCCCCGGTCCCATTGTCCCATCCGCACCTCCCGCCTTAGATACAGACTCAGTACCGTCCGTTCCTCCAGGGGTTGAATTTGAAACCGCGGGGGCGAGAGGCGGGACTGAACAACGTGGATGCACGAGGGTAACTCGCAGTGCGATCAGCAAAGAAAGGAAGGTGGAATTACAGCAACAGGCAGAAATGTATATAGACGGGAATGATGGGACGGCAGCATTGGCTTCGATGTATGACTTCCGAAGAAGCAACGAAAGACAGGTAGTGTTGGAATGCATGGGTGAATATTTGGTGGAGAGATGGAAACAGTTAATTGGGAAATCACCACTGCAGCGATTGTTAGACTTAAATGCATTAGCAGGCTGTAGACAAACAGATGAAGAAGTGAGGGAACATGTGTATGGACTTTTTGAGCTTAAAAATGAATTGGATAATGAATATGCTGAAATGTTTACTGCACCTGGGCACAGGGGTAAGGATATCGGGAGAAATAGAAAAGGAAGCGGTAGAGTCGTATATAGAGCGATGACATTCGATGTCATCAGTACAGAGGGGCGACAAATTGAAAGTATATATACGAGAAGCGTTCAGATGAATGTCGGAGCCCAGTATTCCCACAATGGAGATACATGAGATATTTGATGAATATTCCATGCCCATGAAAAGAAAAGCACTGCAGTCGATGGCTGAACATTTACTAGACAAAGATATAAAAAACAACAAGGCCAGCCCACCCGAAATAATGACATTATATAAGAGAGCACTAGAGCGAGGGACAGGAGGGACAGCCCTATCGCTTGATCTGGGAATATTATTACACATGAGGGAAGGGGGAGGGACAGTAAGTGGGGCATTCCCTATGAGGGAAGTCCCACCTACCTTTGTGCCTAAAACAGAGGTTCCCGCAACTGGCACTGTAGCGGCACAGGTAACGCTAGCCCATTATACCACCCAGTACGTGCATGTCCCCTTTTCCAGGCAGGAGGTGAACAACATAAAACCGACGATTCCTGATATAACAAGAATCCTGCAGGATTTTACAAGGAAATAGAGTCCTGCCTGCAATCATCCGTGCTTACCATGGGTGACATAGACCTAATATTCCCAGTGATCCTGCCAACAGACATATGGAAGCAAATAAGAAAGGTGGATGAAGCAATGGCCTATGGCACCACGTGGGCGGACTTGGTAATAGAAGACAGGAATAAAGCGGTTGGAGGGACACCAGGAGCGAACATGGTAGCATTACCAGCACGCATAATACAGAAATGAAAAGAAATTGTCCCAGAGAAGAGAATTCAATGGGACAAGTTGACTGCAGGTGTGCAAGGCAAGTATGAGTTAGCAACAGATTATTTTAATAGATTCGAGGAAGTATTCGCAGACTTCAGTGGGCAGGATGTGAGCTCGGAAGCGGGGAAGAGGTTATTTGTTAATAAATATGTGAGGGGGTTGAGACGTCCAATTCAGAACCTAATAATGACATCAGAAAGTGCATGGCAAGCAAAAACGCTGGGTGAAGTATTGCACTTGGCCCAATATTATGAGAAGAGAGTAAATGCGGGAAAGGACCAGGAGGAGGGAGATGGAGTAAATCTGAAAACAAGGGTGTTACTACAGCAAGTAGCAGGACATAATAGAGGAAGAGGGAACCCACTAGGGAGGAGTAATTTGAAAATGCATGGGGGGCCATTGGGACCAAATCAGTGTGCATACTGTAAGGAGGAAGGACACTGGCGAGCGCAATGTCCACATTTACAGAATAGAAATGGACCTGGTCAGAGAAGACAGTACAGAGGGCACCAAGGAGCTAATGGACCAAATAGAAATAGTATGCAGCAGCATCACAATAATGAAGGTAATCAAAACCAAGCCCAAAACCAAAGTGCTCCGAACCAGAGTCAGGGTCAGCAAAACCAACAGTATGCGAATCAGAGTAGGGGAAATAGAGGAAAGAATGGGAACATTTTCAATACGCAGCCAAATACGTATTACAGTAATAGTAGTAACTACACATCGGATGATGTGTTATTTCCCCAATAGGACAGCACAGTGCAGGGGTCGGAACCAGTGTCTGTTCCCGTGAATCAGAGAGGACCCTACGTAGAAATGGGAGTCGGGAATAAGGAGCACCGCTTCCTTGTACACACAGGAGCGCAAAAGTGTTCAATAGACCATCACTTGGTTCCGGATATACCATTGTCAGGGCAAACGAATGTTTCCGTAGGGTTCGCAGGTACACCAGTCATAAACCCAGTGTCCCAACCAGTCCCAGTTACTATAGGACCATACTGAACATTGTCCCTTTCTCCTAACAGAAAATTGTGGGGAGAACTTGTTGGGATTGAACTTGTTGAAAAAGCTAGGTGTGACTATACATTGTACGTCAGACGGGGTGTTTCTAACGATTTGGCCACAAAATGCCCCTGTGTCAGAATTCATGTCAGAAACCTTGCCAGGAGAGTTAAGAGAAGTGCCAACCTGTATATGGGCGATGCATGACAACGATGTAGGATGCTTGAAGATAGAGCCAGTAAGGATCATTTTGAAAGAAGGAGTTACACTGCCAAGAATTCCCCAGTATAAAATTTCAGCTAACGGAGAGAAAGGATTGAAAAGTATTGTTTCAGATTTGGTGAAATTAGGGGTAATTGAAGAAATTACAGGTAATACATATAACAGCCCGATTCTTCCAGTGTTTCAGAAAGGAGGCAATGAAGTACCATATCGTTTCATAATTGATTTGCGCACGCTAAACAAAGTAGTAGATCCACAATTTCCTTTGGTCCCAGACGTCACTACAATATTGACAATGATACCTGCCACAGCAGAATACTTTCGCGTAATTGATCTAAAAAATGCTTTCTTTAGCATTCCGGTGGACAAGGACAGTAGATATTTGTTCGCGTTCACATTAGGTGGACGATCATTTACATTCACGCGTATTCCACAAGGTTATACGGAAAGTCCAAGTATTTACAGTAGAGAGTTAAAAAAGCAGCTCGACATGCTAGAATTACCAGTGGGGTGTGTACTATTACAATATATAGATGATCGCTGCTGATACAGAAGAGAGTTGTAAAAAGAGCACCGTATTACTCCTGACACAGCGGCACATGGCCATAAAGCTAGTTTGAAGAAGTTTCAATATAATCGAAAGGAGGTAGCTTATTTGGGCTCCCTACTTTTGAAAGAAGGGAGAAGGCTAACGCCAGAACGCATAGAAAGTATTTCTTGTATGCCTATTCCAAAGACACAGAAAGACACAGAAAGGAGTCAGAGCCATAATAGGCATGGCTACTGATTGCCGGCAGTGGATCAGTAATTTTGTGTTGATTGTGAAGCCAATGGTGCTATTAACTAAGAAGGATGCGGTGATGCCTTTGCAGTGGAATGAAGAATGTCAGAGAGCGTTTGATCAATTGAAAACTGCATTATGTTCTGCTCCAGTTTTGGGCACGCCGAATTATAAAAACGTTTTTAGATTATTTGTATGCGAGAATGAAGGATGTGCATTAGCTGTTTTGACACAGGAACAAGGTGGAAGAAATAGGCCGTGCGGCTATTTTTCTTCTGCGCTGGACCCTGTAGCGCGTGCACTACCACGATGTTTGCGATCTGTCGCGGCGGCTGCTGCATCGGTGAAACAAACGGAAGGGATGGTATTGGGGCATACTTTAATTCTGATGGTGCCACATGCCATAGATGTCCTATTAAACAGGAAACAGACGCAACACCTCACCTCCGCTAGACTGACAAGATATGAGATTATCTTGTTCGCGGCCAATATCCAAATTATGAGGTGTAGCGCTTTGAATCCTGCAGAATTGATGCCACTGCCCATTAAAGAAATTGGTGACAACGAATCACCACCCCATGATTGCTTAATTGTCACTGAGGAAGAAATGAAGGGGAGAGTTGATTTAAGTGACATCCCACAAAAGGAGCCAGATGGAGAGTTATTTTGTGACAGCTCTTGTTTTAAACTACCTGATGGCACGACAACTGCCGCTTACGCTATCACTACCCTAGAGAGCGTTGTAGAAAGCAAAAGAATTCCCTACAACTCGGCACAAGCCGCAGAAATAATAGCATTGACCAGAGCCTGTGAGATTTCTGAAAATGTGAACGTGAATATCTATACTGATAGTCAGTATGCTTTTGGGGTGGTTCATAACTTTGGTCTACTCTGGGCTGAGAGAGGTTTCCTGACATCACATGGGGCCAGAATTCAACATGGCCCTTTGATTGTACGATTGCTGTCTGCACTCACGTTTCCAAAGCGCCTAGCAATAGTGAAATGCGAGGCACATAAAAAGGTAACATGCAAAGTGGGAGAGGGAAACGCATTTGCAGACAGAATTGCGAAACAAACTCCCACTGATTTGAATAATAAAATGATGACAGTTAAGACTGTGGAAGTACCCTGTATGATAGAAGATGGAATTGCCACTGCGAAAGAGATGCAGGCCGAAGCCACGGCCGATGAGATACAAGGGTGGGCAGAGGGCTCTGCTGAGTTAGATTTAGAGGGTTGTTGGGTGGACAAGGGAACTAAAAACTGGATGACTGCAATGGTCACAATGGCTCACAGCCCTACTCACATCTGTGCGAAAAGAATAATACAGCACCTATCTACGGTATGGCAGAATGTAAACATAAAGAAGAATGCAGAGAGGTTGGTGCAGAACTGCATTACGTGTTTACAACACAATGTAGGAAAGGGAACAGTGACTCCAATAGGCAGTTTTGGCCCGCCCTCTATGCCTTTTGAGGTAATCCATTTTGATTTCATAGAGATGGAGAGGTGCCAAAACTTGAAATATGTCTTAGTGGTGATCTGTGCATTCAGCAAGTGGGTGGAGGCATATCCCTTAAAAGACTGCACAGCAATGAGTACGGCAAAAGTAATGCTTAAAGAATACTTTTCCCGTTTTGGCTTGCTACATCTCATATGGTCAGATAATTGCCACATTTTGTGGGCGCAGTGGTGTTACAGATATGTGCAGGTCCCCAGATTCATAAGAGATTTCATAGTTCGAGGCATCCGAGTTCAGCCGGTCTTGTTGAGAGGCACAACGGAATCCACAAGTCAAAACATTTGCAAATATGTGCAGGGAGCAAGTTGAGTTGGGTGGATGCATTACCAATAGCGCTATTGTGCATGCGTACGTCTGTACAGGCTAGAAATGGGCTCTCCCCGCATGAGATCGTGATGGGGAAGCCGGCGAATGTTTGGTGCGCACCTCAGCCAAAGTGGCTGAGTGAAGTGGAACATCCTGTACTTAGCACTTATTGTGGCCTTTTAATGCAGAAATTGCCTTTGATTCATCAGCAGGTGCAGGAGGCTCTACCCGTAAGATATACTGGTCCGGGGCACACGCTGGAGCCAGGCGACTGGGTGCTGCTTAAGAACTTTGAGAGAAAATCGTCGTTAGTACCCAGGTCGCGCGGGCCCTATCAAGTGCTTCTGGCAACGCAGACGGCAATACAGGTGGATGGGAGGAAGTTGTGGATCCATGCCAAAAAGATCCCATCTTCACTGAAAGACTTGCCCAATCCGGACAACCAGAAAGAGACGGCGGTCCCAGAAACGAAAGAAACTGCTGCCAGTCCACCGCCGCTAAATCTGTCCGAGCGGGAAGTGAAACTCGAAACAAAGCCTGAAAAGATTGCCAAAAAGGGGGAAAGGCAAAGAGTGCCCCAACGCTGCCCAGCAGAACCTACATCACTGTTGGCCGACACGAAATCTGCATTGCAAATAACGTCAGATACCAAACGTGTACCCTTTTGGCGCCCACCAGCACTTGCCATTGCGACAGAGCTAAAGACCGAATCCGCATCACTGTCGCGTCACACACCAGCATCTGTCATTGCGCCGCATGCTGACGCTGAGCCTGGATCTGGAAGTGCACCGGCACTGTTCACGGATCACACAATACCAGGAGTGAGGCGATATGACTTGCGGCCTCGAAAGACAGAGTGATCCACAGTTCTTTGCTGTTTATGCTAACCTCTGGTTCCGCTCATGGACGGAGAAGGAACTAGAGGTGTAGAGGAGAGAAGCGTGAGAGTTGTGCAAATCGGACAATTCAAGACTCGTGGCTCCTCGGTGCGATCATAAAAAGTACATGTGTCCTGAACCAGAGCAGACAAGCTGGGCGCACATGGAACAAAGGCAATAGAGAACTGTTCAGAAGTACTCTGAGCAGTATGAGAGAGAATAAGTGATCTTGCCTAGAACAAATAAGCAAACCAGGCTGTAAAGGGCTGGCAGACTAAACTGTTCACATATTCCTTTTAACTTATTGACATCCGGACAAGGGCGACGAAGAGAGATATCCACGACGAGCTTTGTCAGGAAGAAGAAGGACGGTGAGAAAAATGTCGGGACCAGTTTCAGCCTCCTCCTGCACCACTGCTGAGAATGAGTTAGTTATAAAGACTGTAAACTTAGGGAAAACGCATGGAGAAAAAAAATTGTATGCTGGCTTTCACAATAATCATGTGCTTCAAGAGTGTGGTAGCACCAATAACGACAGCCTTGGTGTTATGGTATGTGGAATCTATACACCCATTGGGAATGTTTTTACCAATAGTTAATATATCCACTACTGAAAGCCGGATTCAGGTGATTACTTATACCTTGTCCCCAATGGAAGAGAGACACAGAGAAGGGTATGGGAACAATACGCTATTACTCATCATGAATATGACGCATGCAATTCTAAAGAAAAATTATTGTTGGGTATGCGCCCATTTACCGCAGCATGCGGGGAAAGGAATAGGGTGGTATGTACAACCACTACCATTGAGTTCTGCATGCAGTGCATCTTTAAGTGCAATGTTTTATGGGAAGTGGAACAAGAGTATTACGGGTCAATTAGACAGAACAAACATGAATGAGTTTGAGGAAATAATTATGAGGCCTGTGGGTTGTTCCATATTCCAGAAAAGCACAAGTGATGATCCCAGAAGCTACGCCAAAATGAATGCGAAAAATAACACGACAAAATAGACAAGATAGATTGTCCCCACCAGTTAAAACATCTGTGATGACGTTTTGTGTAAGAACCGACAGGAATAAAGATGTAATTCCCCCTTCTTACACAGTGAATTATAACCCGAGAACTGTCCCTTTTTGTCTAAAAAAGAAAGGCTCCTATTTAGTAGGAACATTTACTGGATGCATGAATACAGCGGTACTAAAATGGGAAATAGAACCAGTATATGTGGGAGATCCAGTCTATTTTATATGTGGAGAGAAAGCATATCCTTGGTTGCCCAGAAACTGGGGAGGTACATGTTACCTAGGTCTACTGTTCCCGGGAGTGTTCCTCTTAGAAACAGCAGACATGGCCAGGCTATCCAGATCTAGAACCAAAAGGAGTAGTGAAGGTGTTTTGATAGCGACGGACATAGGAAAATCATTCATTCCATTCTTGTCCCAGATTGTGAACTCCTACAACATAAGGCAGCTGTCCAGAATACTAAAAGATACCATAAACCCAACGACAGATATACTATTTAACATGATGTTAGAAGAAAAATGAATTAGGTTAATGATGCTGCAAAATAGAATGGCTCTCGATGTAATCCTGGTTGATCGTGGGGGAATTTGCAAGATTGTGGGATCAGCGTGCTGCGTATTCATAGATGACTATTCCCCTACGATTTTTGAAGCGATAAAGAAAATGCATGTCCTAAGCTCCGAACTCCCTATTGGAGAAGGGGGCTGGGGAATAGAGTCCTGGTTTTGGGGAATACTGCATTCTTGGGGATGGAAGTTAATTGCGATATTAGTAGTGGTGTTTGGAATATTCATAACGTGCTGTTGTTGCATACACTGCCTACCGTTAGTTTGCACTGAGGTAACTGAGGGATGTACTAAGGGATGTATGCATATGATAACAAGAAGAAAACAAATTTATGGCCGGGATGACCGAGACACAAATGAAATTAAAACAGTGAAAGAATTCCTAACGTGATCAAGCGCTCGGAGAAGCGCGAAACGCGTCGTTAAGGACACTGCCCTGGCGTTCTGTTCTGTTTGCTGTGTGTTCTTTGCCTACTATTTTTAACCATCTATTAAACTCGTTTTTCTGTTACTTGGATCTGAGTTTGCTACTTTGTTTACTGGGACCTGCAGACCTCATGCTTGGAGTGCGGTTTTTTCCTTCCTCCATGTCTTAAAGAATTAATGGCTATAGATATTAATGAAGATGATGATGCTTATAGTAGCATGCAAAACTCAGACATAAGTGCTTTAGACTTATCGTCATCAGAGGAGGATACAATAAATGAATGAGACGTTTGGCATACGGCCAAAGGAGGGTTTGTCAGTCTAGAAAAATGGATACCTCTCATGATTGACGGCAAACGTATTTTGGTGGCCGAAGGCCAACCGTCTCATGTACGAAACAATAGAAATACAGGTTTCCGAGTTTTATGAATGAACGGCCATTTTGATGTAACAAGGATCGCCATTTTGTTTTCTAACAATTGCTCATTGCTTTCTGTTCACATTGCTTTGCAGCACATTTTTCTGCTTACACTGCTCGACTGTTAACATTGTTGTCTGAATGTGAAAGGACAAGGCCGCAGGGCCGCGAGGCTAATGAGAGTTCGTTGAAACACAACGTAGGCATCTCCGGGGAGGAATGCCTGGCTCCCTCCCAAATGAAGCCTTGAAGCAGAGCCGCAGGGCATTTAATCATTTCACAGCTGCCAGCCAGTCTCGTTATATGGTAGAATATGTTAGAATAAAGCAGCTAAAGGCTTGAATTATGCTCTTCTTACGGCCCCCCTTTTCCGAGCCTGTAGAGCGTGTCGTCTCCCAGGACACGAATAGCACCTCATAGATATCAAGGTCTGGAATGTGACTCTTTCCCCGTTTGTAGCTTGCTTCCAAGAACAGAAGCACTGTGTTCTGTTCAACAAAGAAAAGATGTCTCCGCACTTGCAAAGTTGCATATTGTTACTAGAATAGACATTTGAAGGTGTCATATTCCTCGAAAGTGTCCATCATCAAACCGAGTTCAAAGAAATCCAATAAAGGGGGGTGTTAAACATGTCACATCTGATTGTATGATATGCATTTTGTATATATGTATATATGTAACTGATGTACGTAATTCGTTCTCTTGCGTCCCTCGAGGGGCGTCAGACCGAGTTGGCCAACTGAGACTATTTGCTTTTCAATAAACCCTAGCTTTGGGAATACAACCTCGTGTCTGGCATATCTATCGTGTGTGGTGACTTGCCTTGTTTCCATAGATGTGAGGGACCCCTAGGGGCCCCTTTCAATCCTGTGTACTCCACTCTTAGCCGCAACACGTTATAGGCTGGTATACCTGTTACATTGGTACTCCTTATACCGCAAGGCGCTTCATGCACTGCCTTACCTAATGCTGTCTGATCTGTATTGTTCCTTACATGCATCGCCCTATTTGTGCTGCTCAATTTTGCTGCGTAGAGGCACTGGTGCCTAACTGCCTCATTTGCATTGCCTCATGCTGCTGTGTCATTGAGATGTCATTGTTACCAAGACGTTCTGTTACTGAGTGCTATTGAGCTCTGGCCCAGGCACCTAACTAACTTACTTGCATTGCCCATTATTATTGCAGTACTGTAAATTGTCCCACCTAACTAACTGCTCAACTGTCTGGCCTAGGTGCCCTTACATGTACCGCCATACTCTTACTGCTTTACTGGAAAAATGTTAAGCCTTATAACTGTGCTGTACATAATGGCAGCCTCCCTACCCATAGGCACTAGAAGCCAGGTTCATTTGTCTGACTTCCCTATAGTACCTACACTAGACCCTAGCCTGCTCAAACTGACCAAGATAGCTATGAATAAGGCCACCTCCGTCCTACCCAAACATCCTATCTCCCCAGAGACAGTTACCCTTGTAACTCTACCATGTGCTACATCTAACAGAAACCTTAGACTCCACGCTAGATTGACAAAATTGCATGAACCTCTCCGAATATCTCTACCGCCCACCAACCTTAAAACAAACTATCAGCATAATATGAAACCCAGTCATACTAAGCTGTCACTGCCACCCCCTACATCCAAAACAGATGCCTTCCTAACGAACCATCACAAGCTCAAGTTACCTGATACCATCACAGCTAAGCCCTTCCAAGCTAAAGCTGTTATCAAGACCCCTTCCCTCAAAGGAGCACTCCGTAACGCAAGATCGCTCGTCGCCCACACCCTTCACATAGCCGACCTTATCACAGAAGGTAATCTTGACTTTCTCGTGATCACGGAGATGTGGCTACACAATGCAGCAGGACCATCGCTTATGTTAGCCATCCCGGAGGGCTGTACAATAGTTAGACAAGACCGAGATGACACAAGAGGAGGCAGTATCGCAATCATCTCCAAAATGAGCCTCTCCCTCAGACTAGCTCCTACCCAATCGATACAATCATGTGAAACCCTATCTGCCAAATTCCAGATAAACAAATCACAATCCCTCACCATCCATCTAATATACAGACCACCCGGTCCTCTAGGCACCTTTGAGGAGGATCTCCATAATTTACTCACCAACAACCTCAAACCATCCACCCAATTACTCCTACTAGGGGATGTCAACATATGCCTTCATGACTCGATGGACAAAAATGCCTCAGTTTTAGCTAGCATGATCAGTGCGCTAGGCCTGTCTCAAAGAGTTAACAAACCCACTCATTTGAAGGGTAGAACACTAGACTGCATAGTAGACTATAACTGCACAGCTACAATCTCTTCTATCATGCCTCTTCCCTGGACAGACCACTCATTGGTGTCCTTTAACTTATCCACCACTAGACCTACTCCCATGGCCCCTCCACTAGCGCCAACATGCCTAACCAGAAATAAACAGCGCATCACAGCAAAGAAAGTTATCCCTGCCATCCTATCCACTCTTAATGCACTGTCAGAAAATCTAGATCCCAGCATCCTAGTGCAAGAATTCAATAATATCATGCTCAACACACTTGACAAACTGGCCCCTCTCAAACACCGAGTAAACCTAAAGCCCATCTAAACAAATGGTTTGTGCCACAGTTGAGAGACCTACGTATCTTGAAAAAAAAAGTGAAACTACTTGGAGGCCCTGCCCCTCAATTGACAATAAGGCCAAATTAACCTCTCTCTCCTCGCTTTATAAGAATGAAGTCTGCCTGGAAAAATGCAACTCTTATGACAAACGCATAGCCAAATCTAACTCCAGTATGAAAGAGCTCTTCTCCATACTAAAATAACTAGAGTCACCAATAGCCATACCTGATATCTGCACTAAGGACAAGTCCTGGTGCACAGATATCCAACATGCTCTAGTAAACAAAATTAACACGCTCCAAAATAAAATACAGCTAAAAAAAGAAACACTGAAACTTCAGGAATCGCCTAAAACCCCTCTGCCTAGCAATCCTACTATGGCACATAACAAAACTTTTCATTCTCCAAAATGTCTACCCTGGAAGTAGAAAAAATTATCCTTTCGCTTGAACCTTCCAATTGTAAAGGTGACATTTGTCCTGCACAATTAATAAAACATGCTGCCAGAGAACTGTCTCCCTTCATCTCTAAATTGATTAATGTCTCCTTTGCCTCAGGCACCATCCCTGCTAACCTTAAACAGTCTTGGGTGCTCCCTCTACTCAAGAAGCAGACTTTAGATCTTCTCATCCCTACCAACTACCGTCCCATCACCACGGTACCTTTTCTACTCAATATGCTGGACAAAGCTGCTTACAACCAGATTCAAAAACACCTAGAACTACATAAACTTTTAGGAGATAGACAATCTGGCTTCTGCCCTCTACATGGAACGGAAACTGCCCTAATTAACTTAAAATCCCAAATCGACGAGCTGAGAGACAAAGGGAGGACAGTAGTTCTGCTACTTCTTGATCTCTCAGCGGCCTTTGATTTAGTTGATCACAAAGTCCTCTGTAGACACCTGGACTATGCCGCTCATTTCTCCCATGAGGCCATCAGATGGATTGAGTCATTCCTGAGCGAGAGAACCATGAGAGTCTTTTCTCCCTCAGCAGCTGCAGATCCTATCCCCATCTTGTGCGGTGTACCCCAAGGCTCCTGTGTCTCCCCAACTCTATATAACATCTTCACCAAGCCCCTGTTTGATGATCTGGACCATCTGGGTATCACCGACACCAACTATGTGGATGATACACAGATCCTCCTCCCGCTTTCTGGGGATCATAGCAAGTACACGGAATTGGTGAATAAGGTATATTTTATCATCCAGGCATGGATGGCCACTCATGGCCTCTGCCTGAACGATGATAAGACTGAGTTGATAATTCTGGGCACCCACACCAACATTAAAAATCTAGGCCAGGAATTCTCCTCCTTTAACATTGATGGGAATATCATCCAAGTTTCCAAGGAAGTAAAAATCCTTGGTTTCTGTCTTGACTACACTTTGTCACTTGATAAACAGGTAAAAACCCTGGCCTCCAACATAAATGGTTGTATACTGATAATAAAATACAGCTAAAGATGTTATCCCTGACCCACAAAGCTCTCAATAATTCTGCCCCTAGTTATATAGATAGACAAACTTCACAGGAAAATTTCCCTCAGACCCACTACAGCTGGCAATGCTAACTGCCTGGCAATATCCAGATACAGGCTCTCCACAATTGGTGGAAATAGCTTCCCAGTAAAGGCTGCCAAAATCTGGAACCGACTGCCACAAGATCTGAGTGTAGACCAGCCCTACCTACACTTCAGAAAAAATGTAATTCAACATTTCATCTCTACCGACCCCTAGTCGCCCACCACGTGCTGTAATTACTTAGCGCAATAGCTAGTAAATTGCACCTTGTACATTGTATATTTGTATCTATGCGAGATCTATGTTTATTGTATATTGTATACTGATTTAATATGTAACCATGTAAGCCTTGTATCTTCTTACTGCTGTGCCCTGCTATCTATGGGTCTGGTGCGCATGAAAAGCGAATAAACAAACAAACAAACAAAATAGGTTTTTTGTAGATATTACACATCTTCTTAGTTCCCAGACCATTTTAATTGTTGAGGCAGTTTCTCCATTTACCATAGCATCTGCTTTCCTGTAATTATGTGTCACTAAAAGAAGGTCAGGCATAAACCATGGAGAGTTGATGTGTTTGCCCTTGACAGTGAGGGCAGCACTCTTAGAAATATCATTGTTATGTTAATGCTATCGAACCGAGGTACAGTGCAACCAACACCAAAAAGGCAACCTGGCGCTATGAATGAAACAGAGATAAAGCAAAGGCGAGGGACTAGAAGAGTGGAGTTTTCAGAGCTTTCCTAAAGTGTATATGAATTGGAGAGGCGCACAACATGGCAGCTCTAACCAAAAAAGAGTGGCCTCCCATTCTTGCACAACAGACTCTAGGGACATCAAAGAGGGAGCGGTAAGCAGAGAGCAGTGCACAAACAGGAACATAGGGTCGGAATTTCAACTGCAGGTATTCTGGACCATTAGCGTAGAAAGCCATATGCACTAAACAAAGGGATTTGAAAGACACATGCTTAGCAACTGGGAGCCAATGGAGAGACCTGAGAACGGGTGAGATATGCTCCCAGTATGCAGTGCCAGTGGTGAGGCGGGCAGCAGATTTTTGTAGCACCTGTAAACGATGGACTAAGTTTTCTATCTGAGCAAGATATAAGGAGTTAAAATAGTCAATCCTGCTGAGAACCAGGGTAGAGACTACTGGGGCGCGCAGGTGAAGCAGAATATAGGGCAGGACCTCTATTAAACGGGATATTATATCGTGCCTCTTTTATTGTATATATTGGCCTAAGACCAGTCGCTCTGCGAAGAAATCCGCGTTGCAAAGTTCCGATCTTAGATTGATTTAGCCGCCATTTTAGGTTCATCTGCCATTTTGATTCTCACTCCAAAGTCACCCTGTGTACTAACATGGTGGACAGTGTTCTTCTGTTTGTAACTTGGCCATCCTGACCTCTACATGCAAGTTAATGTCTAAACTGCCCGCAGCCCAAATATTAGGGTCATGTAATGTGACCTTGTCCTTCGTTGACCTGTAGATTGAGGATTACCTGTGCCAACAAAACTGATCCGTGAGCATATATTAAGCACAATGTTGTTTAAATACTGAATGTGAACACTTGTTGAACTGCATTGTATAATACATGTACGAAGGCTTAATGTTAGATCCAAAGGTACACTGTTGCCATTGTGATTTATTTGTGTATAAACTAGGAATAATCCATATGCATATAGGTGAATAAATTAGAAGTGAACGTAGCACGAACCTCTAGCCCGAGGAATGATTAACCTGTAGATGGGCTGGACATCATGTTAGAAATTGTATAAAAAGAGTGTGTGTTCTGATGTACAGCCCCACTCACCTCTCACACCGAAAGGGCTGGTATTTGGTGTGATGTACTGAGGGCCAGATAGCTATCTGATACTTTGTTCCTTTGAAAACTGTTCAGTTATAGAATAAAGATTTGTGTATCTTTGTAAACCTGTGTTTGGTGTATTTCCTTTTGGGGTACTCAGCCTCGATATTCTCTTTTTGCTTTTACACTTCCTCAGTATTTTCAATTGAAAATGGGCAGCCTGGCAAACTGAACCTGTCTGAGAGGCCAGAGAGAGGGAGGGCGATAATTTAACACCCAGATTTTTGACAGTCGGAACCGCCACAGGAAAAGTACCCAACACTGATTGCCAGAAGGACGGTGTCCAGAGGGAAGTAACAGTGTTGACACACATAACCATGATCTCGGTCTCCACTAAATTTTAGCCAATTTCTGCTCCAGCATCCCATGGATGAAAGTCATCTCGCAGCTGAGGGGCATTGGCACTATGGAGTAAGTCAAGCTGACCCAAGATCTGAGTATGATCAGCATATGCATAGCATCTAAAGCCGCGAGAGAGGAACAGGGTGATCAGACGGTGAATGTAAATATTGAACAGTGTGGGGGACAGGGCAGAGCCCTGTGAAACCCTACACAGCAGCTCTGCAACTGCAGAAAGGAAAGGTCGAAGTAGGAGTTGCTGAGGCTGATCAGATAAAAGAAGCAAAACCACGAAAGAACAGAACCCGACATACTAGCAGTTGACCACCGACTGGTCAGGATGGCGTGTTTGATGGTATCAAAAGCTTCTGAAAGATCCAAGAGGATCAAGGCCGCCACTCCATCCTGATCAGCAATAAGAATCATATCATCGAGCACAAAGACCAGAACAGTCTCAGTGTCCTGGCCTGGACTAAAGCCCAACTGGAAAACATCAAGCACAACCATGGACTCGCAGAATTTGACCAATAGAGGAGACACCAGAGACTTAAGCAACTTCATAAAAAAAGATAAAAGAGAGATAGGATGGAAATTAGCAGGAAGGAGTTGGTCAAGAGTCAGCTTTTTCAAAAGGGGTATCACAGTGGCACACTTCAGAACAGAAGGAATAGCCCCAGAGGATCACGAGAGATTAACCACGGTGGTAATCTGAGGCAGGAGCATTTGAAAAATATCTTTCACCACAGACAGTGGGATACCGTCAGTGGGAGAGGCCAACTTAATATCTGTAGCTGCTAGAGTAAGGTCAATTGCCATAAACAGTGGAAAGGAATCCCAACAGGCATCAGGAGATGGCATAATCCCTGAAGCTAAGGAAGGTGAGGAACCAGACCTCACCCCGAAAAGATCAAATCCAGCAAAATGTGCTCATGAATATTCTCAATCTTATGCATGAAAAACTTAGCCAAGTAGTCACAATGCTCTTGGGAAAAGGGCATAGAGTTGTCAAAGGAGTCCCTACTAGAAAGGGAGCAAACTACCCGAAAAAGCTCGTTAGGCTGGGAGATGGAGTTTTCAATTTGAGAAGTGTAGAAGTTTCTCTTAGCAAGCTTAAGAGCTGCATGATGTAGAGAAGTAGCAACAAAAGAGGATGTCAGGTCCCCCACCATATAGGAGGAACGCCATTTGCGTTCCGCTTGCCTACATTTGAGACAAACAGACTTAAGGTCCTCTTTGAACCAAGGCTCCGATGGCTGCCTGCGGACCAGAATCTCAGCCACTGGTGCAACCAAATCAGCAGTGGTGGAAAAGATTTCTGATAGAGCACCACAATTAACAAGTTATGATTCATGGGTAGTAAGGAAGGACTGATACAATGATCCATCGAAGAGCAAGGAATACAAATTTGCCGAACAGGCAGCAGATGCAAGTGTATTCTTAAACTAGATGGTTTGTAGTCTGCATTTCATAATTTTTCAGCGCTTAGGGGTCTGTTGTAATGCTGTGTTATGTCAAAATTATTTGTAAAGCTTAGCAGTCCCCCCAAAGGCATCATGGTGCTAGGAAAGGAAAGAATCACAAGGAGATGCATGGGTAGCAGGAAAAAGTCTTAGAAAACAAATGGTTTCAGCCAACGGTGAAAACAAAAATGATGGTCATCAATAGCACAAATAAAGTATGGCAGCTTATTCCAGAGAATGGCAGCTGCAACAAAGAATGCACATCCACCAGCTCTGAAGCAGCAACATGGAGGACCCTGGATAGAAAGGGCATTTGCCGAATGAAGAAGTCTAAATGGGACATAAGTACAACATTTGTACTATAAATATTCAGCTCCACTGCTCTAGAATGCATGGTGAACAATCTGTCTAAATTGGGTAAATTAAAAACTCCACTGGTTGGCCTTTGCTGATGATTTTATATGTTTTGATAGAGCAGCAATTGGTCTCCTTCATGCCTGGTAATGCACGCAGGAACATTTTGGAATCTAATGGGAAAAAAAGATTTTTATATTCTCGCTGTGTGTTGGACTGTGGGGACAGTAAAACTGGAAATAGTTTATAATGTGATATTTAGGCTACTATTTATCAAATATTGATTCTTTCACTATGTGGAAGTCCACATTAGATGAAATGTTGAAACCATTAACCGCTCAAATTAAATGTCTGATGTATAGACGCTGCAAATGTACCATTATGCCTGTTCTCAGATTCTATACCATGAAAATAGTTCCTGTCTTGCTTTATGTATTGGACTATTGAAGACAGATGCAGCCAAAGCCTTGTGAAGGAGCAGCCTGTTGCATCATTTGCAAAAGACATGACTTTTCCCTTATCATTGGTCATCGAATGGTCCTTGGGTAACAGCGTTCAACTTCAATTTGTAGAGGAGGAGCCAAGTAACCCCACTCCACCTGCCCCGCCTGCATTACCTGAAACGTATGAACCAAAATATGTGACATATACTGAACAGTTAAACCAACAAAGAGAAGACAGAGGGCTCTGTGCAGTACCCATAAGAATACCTATAGAGAATATGGCAAGTAAAGTACCCATTGAGGAAACCATACTTGCATCCAAGACAATATGATGGCCATTTGAATGAGATTCCTGATGAAACAAAGAAACTGAATGACCAGGATGAATGCTGACATTATACAAAGTGAATCGACACCCAGATAGAAAGATATCCAGACCAGAGAGGTAGACAATTTATAAAGAACAAAGAAGTACCAAGGATAAGTGACATCTTGGGATCAAGATGAAGAGATTTATGCCACAAACCTAATGAAGAAACTTAGCTTAAACGTGTACAGATGCAATGAAACGCAAGCAGCAAAGCAGTCATGAAGCTAACCACATGCTTAAATAGATTAGACAGCGGCAAGTGCCAACGTATACCTATATACCTCATAGATACCTATGGATTAAGTGAAGAATGAATGTTTCTACTATGTATAAAGCAGTCTTGAGTAACGAGGAAGGCCTCAATTCACTGTCACAGTTACAAAAAGCTATTGAATTAAATAGAATCAATTTCAGCTAAAGAAGTTTACTGAGCTAAGAAAGCCAAAGTCTTATCAAACTAGGAGTTGGCTGACATTGGATACAATTAACGTGAAAGAACAGAAGCTCCTGTTCAAGAAGGTCAAGCAAAAACAAAAGACGTCAGAGGACTATTGAAGAATTAAATCCAATACACAGAAAGGCTCAATGCATGGTGTCCAGATACATGATGGAAGAAAGTTGGTCGGATGAGATGGTCACACCTACGCACGGAAGCCGGATAGTGCCATGCTCCTTAAAAAAATCTCCGAGAGCAGTACAAACTTAAGGCCAACTTCAAAGTACTAATTGACACTGGACCATTCAGGTGATGATGGATCCTATTTTAATTGGTGGGAAGCTCGTGCAAAGACAAGCTTATCCGCACCTGGTTGTTCAGTCTGCATGCTGCTCACGTAGGTGGAAAGTACTGACGGGGGTTAGAAGCCAACCAATTGTAGGGGACCACGCAGTAAGGGGTCCTATAGTTTGTGTAATAAATGGGACGTCGTACATTTAGTGACGCTCATACAGGCCATTTTAAAGGGAGGGCTAAATTGCCCCACCTGATGTAAGCTATCCTATTACCTTTCTCCATTACTCCATACAGACATAGCACCTATGCTTAGTTATTCACTTAGAACCAATCCTGCTTCCCGATAAGTTTTAGTAGTTTGCCACGTAGGATGACATTGGTAATGACGCAGATCAGCACATCAGTGATGACCACTTTTGGGTACAAAAGCTCATCTTTCTTATGAAGTAGTTGAAAGTCAGAGTATTGAGCGATTGCTGATGTTCGTTGTACTCCCTGTTATAAGACTTGCATTAAAACAGACAAACTTTGCCAAACTATTTGTGTTGTCTTGATTATTGATGTATGAGTAGAATCTGCATCCTCACCCATCTCCATGGTATTGCTACTCATCTAAAAGGGTTGGAAGCATCCAGTTCAGATTTATGTGGAGGGTGTGACTGGAATTGGGTGGCTTCCTGTTTGAATGAATGTAAAAAGTAGCTGATCCCTATCAAGGACAGGGTCCCCCAGGTACGACATAACCTGGGTATCATGGAACTCCAGGGGCTTTGTTCACCTGTCCGCTCCTGGGGGTTCATTCATATTGGAAAAAGATATGTTTTGTCTGCAAGAAACGTGGCTGAGAACTCCTCCCTCAGTCGATGGGTATGAGTTCTTGCTAAATTCCACCTACAAGGGTGAGAAGGGGAGACCGGCCTCAGGGCTGCTTTTTCATATCCAAAACGACTTGATGATCTCGGCATCTGACTGCGCACCTACTAACACCTTCATACAGGCTGTCGAGTTGGAGTGGGAGAGCCTGCTCTACCCGGAGAGGGGATTTACTTTGGTTCTAAATCTTTATTGCGGCCCGGGCAAAATTGAGCAAGATCTCTTCCTGGTTTCCATAAAGGAGGTTTTATACTCATGGCAAACCAAGAGGAATAGCAACTCAATCTTGATCTGTGGGGATTTAAATGCATTTTGCCTCACCCCTTCTGGCTTTGGGGATGTAAACCCGCTCAAATAAAAGCCCAGTTAGCCAGAGGAGCAGCATAGGTGGTGCTTATGGATGCATGGGGCCTCTGTATTTTATATGGCAATGTTACAGGGGACACTCCTGCACACGCGACTTGGCACAAGGGGGACAGCAGTAGTACAATTGACTATTTTTTTGCATCAGACGACTTTCTTCAAAATACCAACTCTTTATCAATTGTACACTCTGACCTTAGCGACCATAATCCTCTGTTTCTCATTTGGGCTGTGGAGAGAGAGAGAATCCTTCACCTGAAATTTACAGGCCCACATTAAACATTAATGCTGGGAAAAACAGAATATCTTGGCACGCACCCTAAGAACGAGCAGAGGTTCCATGACATTTTGGAGAGCGTTTTTGCAGGGGGATCTTTGATCCTAGGTTAATGTCACCTACTTACCAAGCAATATTGATCAGAATCTATGCAGAAATGCCACCTAAAAAGCAAATGACGTGTCAGGGGGCCAGAAACCATTCTTATGACCCCATAGTTCAACAGAAGAAGAGGGTACCACCGTAGATCTTTGGAAACTGTGAAAAACAACTCTTATAATAATGAAATTCCTTTGAAAAATGCATACAGGAACTGGGTATGGTCCTACAAACAGCAGCTGATGTTAAACGATGCAGCAAAGATGTTATCATTATTCAGCTATAGGGACATCAGTGATTTTTGGTGAGCAATAACTAGTGTGGGGTGTTTAACATCACACCATCTTAATAAACCCCATTAGTGAACAGGACTGGGTAACCTATTACTCAGATATTTATAGGGAGGCCTCTGACAATGAAACTCAGATGCAGGTGTGCCCAGAAGGCCCTTGGTACCTGGATTTTACAGAAGATGAAATTGACAGGCTGTCCAATGTAGTCCAAACATTCCATCTTAAACTATGGGCTCGCCTACTGAGAATCCTTTTTAAAGACATCCTTGCTAAAGCACACCTCCCAGATGGTTGGAGGGAGTCGATTATTGTGCCCATTCACAAAAAGGGACCTCGGCTGCTCTACTAACTATAGGCCAACTGCACTATTGGATGTCCCCTCTAAGGTCTTTGCAACTTTACTGCTAAGGGACTTAACTGGCTGGGCAACGGGGGCGGCAGACTGGATCCTTTACACACTGGCTTCCTGAAAGGGGTGGGGACAAACGCTAATTCTTTTTCTGCTGGGGCTGCCTAAAAGGGAGGCCATGGCAAGATCTAAGCCGGTATATGTGGCTTTTATTAATTTTTTTCCATTGTCTTTGATAGCGTGGACAGGCAAGTGTTATGGTCCAAATTGCAGAAATGGGGCTCCCTGATGCACTTTTAAACATGATAGTGGCTCTTCATTCAGACACAACCATCAGGTTCCGGCTGAATTCTCAGGGCACAGCCTTTAAAACCACCAGAGGCTTAAAACAGGGCTGCATGCTGGCGCCCTTCTATTTATTCTCTTAACCTCTGATATCAGTGGAATCTTTAAAAACATCTGAAGTTTCTTGCCTCTCCTAGCCACACTAAACCTAGACTACTTATTCTATGCTGATGATTCGGTATTTCTTGATTATACTCCCAATGGCCTCCAGTGGCATTTGCAAGTCTATAAAAATTAACAATCAAATTGAAGAAATACAAGCTTTTGTCTCTTCAGCTAGGCATGAGACAAAACTACAGACATTTCCACTGGTCTCTTAACAGGGAGGCCATGGAAAATGTCCCGACTTTTGTCTACCTGGGAACTAGATTGCAGGCACTGTAGAACAAAGCAGAACTGCAAAGTAATGTAACCTTAAAGGTGAAAATGTTGGCGTCCCAGGCAGCTGCAATAAACTGAAAATTGGGGTATTTTTCACTAACCCCTGTCATGGACCATTATAAATCGAAGGTTGTCTACTCCCTGCCATATGGTGGTGAAAACAGGACCTTTCAGTAGTAATGTGCTGGGAGATGCTTGAGGGCACCTTCTGGAGATCGGTCCTACTGCTTCCTAACAGTGTCCCTGTGGCAGTGATACACTATGAACTAGGTCTTCCCTGTTTCAAATATCATTTTCTGTCCAAAAATTCAGTATTGAAAAACATCTTGTGTGCTGAGCAGGGTTCTATTTGGTGGGAATTGAGGTTGCTCCTAGACCCAAAGTCCTGGCCCTATTTTAATAAATGGGAACAGGAATGCTACCAAATTCTAGAGGATAGTGCCATCTCAATGGACATGTTCCGGTACGCCCCTTTGAAAACTGGGACAAAATTAAAAGAAAGAGTCTGGATCCTGACAATTGAAAAAGTAAGATCATTCAAGCATATGCTCATTGATGTCAAGCCTGTCCGTATGCCACCTACATACATATACAAATCCCAGAGCCCGCTATGGCGCAGAACAGCTATGAGGCTGAGACTCATTTTATTACCAACAAAAGAAATTGAGGGTGCTAAGGCCGGGATTTTGTGGGAGTCAAGGTCCTGTCGCTACTGCTCTGAGCAGGGCCAGGTTGAGTCATTGCAGCATCTGCTGCTACAGTTTGGGGCTCTAGATGACAGGCGGCATCACTATTTCGACCATTTGGTCAGGCCATCATCTATTGGAGTAGTTGGTGTGGTTTGGCAGCGAGTTATGGGCTCTCAAGGTACTGACTATTTGCTGACAGCAGCAATACATTTCTTTAAATAGATTTTGGCACCAATGTAAATAGTCTGCTTTCAAATGGATTGTGATTTTTCTTTTCTTTTTTTTAATATTTATGATCCTGGGTAAATGTAATGAATTTTGCTGGCTTGGTCACGTTAATTGGTAAAATGAATTGTTATGCTATGTGATTAAGATGATTTGTTGAATCATACTATGTAATCAAAATTATTTGTTTTAATTGAAGGTTGGTAAAGGTTATTTTATAACCATATAACAATAAATACAAAATAAAAAAAAGAAATTCAACATATGTCTGATTGAGATAGGAAAAAGACTTAATATTATTCAAAGGAAGCTCTTGAAAATAACACTGAGCGTCTCTCTTGCTATCCCCAATTCAATTATTCATGATGAACTGGGTCTCCAATCTTTACAAACAAGGTATGCGTGGTGTTTATTGATGAATTATGCAAAGTTCCTTCCACCTACTGTCAATTCATTGTATATTGAACATGGTCTGCTGCTTCAGAAGTCCTCTGTCACTTCAATTCGTGTTTTCAAAAACAAAATGCAAGATATTCTTCTGACCATAGGCTCAACTGAGGAGTAGTTGGTGAATAGACCAGAAGGAGTGAAGAGGAAATTATTTAAATACAATTGGGCTAATACTATCAATTTAAGTGGTGCCTATCCCTTGTATACAGAATATAACAATTTCCCTCATATACAGGATTCAATCACTTGCTTTACATGTAACAACGTGCAGGCTTTGTGTATGAGATTAAGACTCAATCAGTTTCCCACTCAGGATCATACTAAATATTGGAAGCTAGATCATGCACTGAGCACTTTCTCTATTTGCTTAATTTGCACATGCTTGTTAAACCCTACGTCACTTGGTCTTGTATTGTCCATATTTTAACCTGCTTAGATCTAGGCAGTTTAAAAATGAAATTCAAAGTTTTGTGACTGACGTATCAAAGAATTTGCTTTGCTCAAGATTGATTTGGGGAATTAATGTATCGTTGGTCCTTTCAATATGTATGTTTTTGGAGGAACTTTCTACTGAATTGTAAGGCATTGTGATTATTTTATTATGATCTTTTGTATTTAAACGTGTTCTTTTAGTTTTTCTTTTTAGATCTACTTCATGAACATTTTCACTTGTGTACGGTGTATCTTTTCAAACTATATAAAAATAAAAAGAATGTAAAAATGCACAGCATTTTAAACTTACTCCTGCCAGTGACCCGGGAGCCAATGCAATCCTTGGAAAATGGGGGAAATGTGCTCACAGTAAGAGGAGAGTTTTTTAAGACTTGAAGGTGGTGGAGCAGATAGGTAGATTTAGACAGAAAGAGTGAATTACAATAGTCTACGTGTCCAAGGACAAAGGAAGCCAGGAAAGGAAGAACTTTATGCAAAACTTTAAATTTAAGGTGAGCAATTTGACAGACTGAGGTGATGTGGGCATCCATTAATAGTAAAGCAGTGGTCTTTACACCAAGGTCTTTAACGGTGGTCATAGGAAGGGGAGAAGAGCCCAAATAAGGGGGGCAGCAAGCAGGTGTTCAAAAAGAAGAGGCCATGGAAGGGCCAACTACCAGAACATCAGTCTTCTCAACATTAAGTTTGAGCCAGTTAAGACACATCCAATAGTCAACTGTCTCAAGACAATAGAGAAAGCTGGTGGCAGCTTCAGGTTTTTCGAGATGCATATGTACCACAATTACCATATCGTCGGCGTAGGTGTAACACCGAAAGGCATAAGATTGAATCAGTTTGGCCAGAGGTTGAACATAGACTTTGAATATGATTGGGAGTGAGCTGAACTTTGTGGTATGCCACAAGTGACTGGAACAGAGACATGCTGGAAAGGAGGGAGAGAAAGGGACTGAGAGCTCTCCATTAAAAAAGAGCAAAACCACGTACTTGGCCGGATATACCAGCATCCGCCAGCCGGCATTATAGGATAGTGTGGTCGATGGTATCAAATGCTTCTGACAGGTCTAAAAGGTTCAAATCAGGTCTGATATTTCCAGGAAAATAAATAAGGAAACAATGCAACCAGTTCATAAGATGAGTTGATAAAAAAAAGAGTTTTAAATATGTCTAGCCTAATTAGAAATAAGTAGTGTCCAGTAACATGGGATGGTGCAGTGTATAGAAGGGAGATGTAATGAGCATCGATCAGTTCAAGACATTGTATACAGTCAGGATTGCAAGGCATGTTCACACAGAAATAAATATCACTCATGGTCAGTATGTGTCCAAGATTGGTTTGTCAAACACAGACTACACATTTGAATGTAAGATTATTATCAGCTTCAATATTAAGTCAAAGAGTTCCCCTGAAGTGAAAACAGGTGGCACCAAACACTAGTAGAATTTGAGATATTTAGGCCAGGAACCTTCATGTATAAAACTGTTCACAAACATTCATGAGCCATGTCTCTGAGATCAAACGCCAATTTAATTTGGTGTTCTGGATGATCTCTTGAAAGGGGCAAGCATTTGCAACCACAGATATAAGGCCTGCCTAAACCTGTATCTAACAACATAGGCCCTGTACGCAGAATGTGAATACAACCTGCATCAAACAGGAAATATTCCTGACCTGGGGTTCCAGAGGGACCCATTTGTGAAAGTGTGTTTGTATGTTAAGGGGTGACTCCAGCCCCATAACAGTTGATAGACTGAAATGTTGGCCCAAGGTCGGCACAACAGTCTGGGGTGTACTGGCAATAGTGAAATCTGACAAACCCACCCATTCTCCCTACACAGCATGGGGTCTGGCCCTGTGCTATCAGTACAGGTGATTAAGGGAGATTGCCAATTTCTCAATTGTTGGCTCCAACCCCACATCAGTTGGTGAGCTGAAATTTAAGCCTGAGGTTGGCATACCAGGCTGGGGTGTACTGGCGATAGAGAAATCTGACCAACCCTACCCATTAGCCCTGCACAGGGCGGGGTCTAGCCCTGTGCAATCAGTATAGGCGATTTCAGGAGATTGCTGATTTTTCGTCTTTTCCATTAATATGAAGTTAGGACACAAGGTTGGAATACCAGTCTGGGATCCCACCAATTTGCCCTGCAAAGGTTTGGAGAAGGGTCTAGCCTGTGGTATCAGATTAGGCGTTTTTGGGAGATTGCCAATTTTGTGATTTTATGACATACACAAGCTATATCAGACCCCCATGTGCATGTCAGCTACAGACCCGTGCAACACCAGATGGTACCGTTAGTGATGAACATAACCTCAAGCACCCAATGACACAATGTACTCAAACACTTATCACAAGTTATGTTGGGACACATATAATACCACCCACACTGACCTACCAATAACACAATAATGTGCATACAAAGTCTTAGGGGGTAATTCATAGAATCCAGCGCACAAGTGGCGCACGCGGCTGGCGCACAGTGTGCGCGTGCAAATCCCTGCACCAGCCGCGTGCGCTAAAATCCAATTCCGCGCACAGCGTATTCATGGATTCCAGTCACCAAAACCAGCCGTGGCGCACAGTGGCGCAGCGACCCTGCAGCAGCACCAGTTACGCCCCCAAGAAAGCCTCTCACGCAGGGAAAAGCCATCAATATACCCAATCCAGCGCAAAGGGCTGCGCTAACCCTGTACCAGGGTACGCGTATCTCAGGGGTGCGCGGGAAGTTCCACACACAATATCAGCAGGGTACGTGTATTTCAGGGTGCAGGGGAAGTTACACACGCGATTTCCGCAGGGTACGTGTATTTCAGGGGTGCACGTGAAATTCCACACGCGATATCAGCAGGGTATGTGTATTTCAGGGTGCAGGGGAAGTTATACACGCGATTCCAGCAGGCTACGTGTATTTCAGGGGTGCGCGGGAATTTCCACACGCGATTGGGCCCGTGCGAGCAGGGCACGCGTATCTCAGGGGTGGGCGGGAAGTTCCACACACGATTCCATCAGGGTACGTGTATTTCGGGGTGCGGGGGAAGTTTCACACGCGAAATCAGCAGGGTACGTGTATTCCAGGTGTGCGCAGGAAGTTCCACATGCGATTCCATCAGGGTACGTGTATTTCGGGGTGCGTGTGAAGTTCCACACGCGACATCAGCAGGGTACGTGTATTTCAGGGTGCAGGGGAAGTTACACACGTGATTTCCGCAGGGTACGTGTATTTCAGGGGTGCGCGTGAAGTTCCACACGCGATATCAGCAGGGTACGTGTATTTCAGGGTGCAGGGGAAGTTACACACGCGATTCCAGCAGGCTACGTGTATTTCAGGGGTGCGCGGGAAGTTCCACACGTGATTCCATCAGGGTACGTGTATTTCGGGGTGCGCGTGAAGTTCCACACGCGATATCAGCAGGGTACTTGTATTCCAGGGTGCAGGGGAAGTTACACACATGACTTCCGCAGGGTACGTGTATTTCAGGGGTGCGCGGGAATTTCCACACGCGATTGGGCCTGTGCGAGCAGGGTACGTGTATCTCAGGGGTGCGCGGGAAGTTCCACACGCGATTCCATCAGGGTACGTGTATTTCGGGGTGCGGGGGAAGTTCGACACGTGATTCCATCAGGGTACGTGTATTACAGGGGTGCGCGGGGAGCACCACACGTGAATTGCACGTGTGGGCCCTCCCAGGTGTTCCCTCTACACCCTCCACGGCCCCTGCAGGTGGCTCACATCACAGGGGCCTACCCTGCACATGTCCTGCAGGCACCCCATCCACCATGGCCATGCACCCCAGCCAACCCACATGTCAACTTGAACAACTGCCCACCAACGCATGTCCCCCTGCAGCCCCAGCCACCAGGGGCACCCTCCAAAGGCCCCCACCCATGTCTCCCACACCCTCCCACCCCCCAGCAGTGCAGGGGCACCCACCACCAGGCCCCCACCCATGTCTCCCACCACCCCCACCCCCCAGCCACCAGGGGCAGCCTCCACCAGGCCCCCACCCATGTCTTCCACCCCCCCACCCCCCAGCAGTGCAGGGGCACCCACCACCAGGCCCCCACCCATGTCTCCCACCACCCCCAGCCACCAGGGGCAGCCTCCACCAGGCCCCCACCCATGTCTCCCAGCACCCCCACCCCCCAGCAGTGCAGGGGCACCCTCCACCAGGCCCCCACCCATGTCTCACACCACCCCCCACCCCCCAGCAGTGCAGGGGCAGCCTCCACCAGGCCCCCACCCATGTCTCACACCACCCCCACCCCCCAGTCACCAGGGGCACCTGCCAGCAGGCCCCTACCCATGTCCAACTCATGTACCCCTGCACCCCCACCCCCCAGCACTGTGGGGCACCTGCCAACAGGCCCCCACTCATGTCCAACTCATGTACCCCTGCACCCCCACCCCCCAGCACTGTGGGGCACCTGCCACCAGGCCCCCACCCATGTCTCCCACCACCCCCACCCCCCAGCCACCAGGGGCAGCCTCCACCAGGCCCCACCCATGTCTCCCAGCACCCCCACCCCCCAGCAGTGCAGGGGCACCCTCCACCAGGCCCCCACCCATGTCTCCCACCACCCCCACCCCCCAGCACTGTGGGGCACCTGCCACCAGGCCCCCACCCATGTCTCCCACCACCCCCAGCCACCAGGGGCAACCTCCACCAGGCCCCCACCCATGTCTCCCAGCACCCCACCCCCCAGCAGTGCAGGGGCACCCTCCACCAGGCCCCCACCCATGTCTCCCACCACCCCCACTCCCCAGCCACCAGAGGCAGCCTCCACCAGGCCCCCACCCATGTCTCCCACCCCCCCACCCCCCAGCAGTGCAGGGGCACCCACCACCAGGCCCCCACCCATGTCTCCCACCACCCCCACGCCCCAGCCACCAATGGCAGCCTCCACCAGGCCCCCACCCATGTCTCCCAGCACTCCCACCCCCCAGCAGTGCAGGGGCACCCTCCACCAGGCCCCCACCCATGTCTCCCACCACCCCCACCCCCCAGCCACCAGGGGCAGCCTCCACCAGGCCCCCACCCATGTCAAACCCCCCCCCCCCACCCCCCGGCAGTGCAGGGGCACCCACCACCAGGCCCCCACCCATATCTTCCACCACCCCCACCCCCCAGCCACCAGGGGCAGCCTCCACCAGGCCCCCACCCATGTCTCCCAGCACCCCCACCCCCCAGCAGTGCAGGGGCACCCTCCACCAGGCCCCCACCCATTTCTCACACCACCCCCACCCCCCAGCAGTGCAGGGGCAGCCTCCACCAGGCCCCCACCCATGTCTCCCACCACCCCCACCCCCCAGTCACCAGGGGCACCTGCCAGCAGGCCCCCACCCATGTCCAACTCATGTACCCCTGCACCCCCACCCCCCAGCACTGTGGGGCACCTGCCACCAGGCCCCCACCCATGTCTCCCACTACCCCCACCCCCCAGCACTGTGGGGCACCTGCCACCAGGCCCCCACCCATGTCTCCCACCACCCCCACCCCCCAGCAGTGCAGGGGCACCCTCCACCAGGCCCTCGCCCATGTCCCATCCATGCCCCCCTGCACCTGGGTCCCACCAATCCCCAATCATGTCCGTAATGGCCATCCTCCCCTGCCAAAAGGCCCAACCAACTATCACATCCACCCACATATCAAAGGCAATTACATGTTACACACCCAATGTAAATAATGGAAATGAACACATGTCTGTCACACACAATGGCTGCAAGTGAATGTCAAAACACCCAACATGACATGCATGAAAGCAATGAGATGATACGACACATTGAAGGATGAAAAAAATCAACTAGAATGGAAATGAAATGAGAAAAACCACAAAGCAAAACCACCAAAAGAAGATGAATGTCCATGAAAAAAATCAAAAACACACAGCACAATCAAAATAAATGGTGTCCAAAGTCACAGTCAGAAAAGAAATCCAAGGGTAAATGATAAACAAAAACCATTGCTCCATGGCGATGAAAAAACTCCATAAAAAAGAAAAATCCATTGAACAACTATTTACAAGATAATCCCGGGTCCATGAGCCCAACCAAATGAAACCTAACTATGACAACTAACTAAAAACTGAACTACATACAAAAACGTGGCGCATTGTCCAATCGCAACCAAATAAAAACAAAAATAAAGGAAACCTAACGCTTACTATATAACTATATACAAAGGCGGCGGGCAAGTCCAGCGGCTCACTCTGTGGTGTTCTAGGCCAGGGCATCATCGAACTCCTGTTCGATGTCCCGGAGGCGGTCCTGTTCCATGGCCCCGAGGGTCCGCAGGGACAACGCCGTCTCCTCCTCCAACCCCCTGCGGATTGCCTCGAGGCACTCGGCCCGCCTCAGGGCCCTCCGCATGGAGTTCTCCGCCCTGACCATTGTGAGCCGCGCCTCTTCCGCCCGCCGCCGCTCCGCACCTATCTGCTGGCCCAACCGCTGCCACACAGAAGACACACCCCGTCATGGGTCCACCTGCCCTCCGGCCGATGCCTGCCCCTCTGATGTTGAAGGCCCCGAGCCTTCATGGCTCCCACCACGTTGCTGCTGCTGCTGTGCCTCTGCCCGTGCACTGCCTCCTGCTGCCTGCACATCCTCCGCCGGCTGGGGTGCAGTTGTTGATGTGGCCACCCCTGCTGGACGTCCGACTCCCGACTGTGGAAGGGATGGCTCCTCCACCAGCCTGGCCGCACCGTCAGAGGCAGCTCCACAGGGCACCCAGGTGACTGATGGGTGGGAAGATGGCACAGAGGACGACTGCGCGTAGGGGGTCCAGTTGAGGAGGGGGTCGGAGCAAGCCCCATCAGATGGAGGAATCCGGCCTGGGTGACCTGTCCCAGCAGGCTGACGTGGTCAACGAGCCATTCGAGATGACGTGCAGTCTCTTCATGAAAAGACGGCAGGTCACCTCGCATGACCCGTTGACGCAACGCCACACCAGCCAGGACAGGCTCAACCCGGACCTGGATAGCCACGTCCGCAGGCAGAGGAAGGCCAGTTGACGTGAGCTCATCCCCTGCCTGAAAACGGGTCTGGACGTAAGCATCCCTGCTGGTGCAAGATGATGCAGGGACATGATCGGGGACAGGATTGCACACAGGCACCTCCGCGGCGGCCTGTGCTGCCTCCTGTCCCTGGTCCTGCACTGCACCACTAGCACCAGTGGGATCCCCACCTCCAGACCCCGTCTGTGGTGCTTGCACGGCCTCCTCCTCCACCAAACCCCCCACCAACCTGGATGACTCCGTGCCATCTTCCCCTGTTGGGCCCTGTGGGGTCCCAGCTGCCCCTTCTGCTGCCGAGGAGTCCAACTCCAACCTCTGCCTCTTGGACCTCCCCCCGGCAGCTGCGGCCTGGGACGCGGCACCGGACTCCTCACTCCCCGATGAGATGACAACCTGGGAGGGGAGCCGGGCCTTGCGTCTCCGGCTGGCGGTGGGATCCCCGCCGCTGTGCTCCACAGCACCTTCTCCGCCCTCTTCATCAGTTGACGCTGCAGACAGGGAGAAACAAAACACAGGCATCAGGGCACTATACAATGGACACATACACACATGACAGTTGTACATGAGTGGCATTCGCAAACCTCAGACATGTCATCACAATCCCCAACACACATGTCATTACAACTCGCACACATGAGCCATACCACAGCCATATCGCAACTGCCAGCACCATCCATACACATACAACAGCATGAGCAGCCAAAGGTGAGCCAGACATCACATGCAACACAGGAAGTGCACCACACATGTACACACACCACCACACTTGCATGCATATGTACACCTCTGCCAAGTGTCGCACTGTTCAGACGGGCATCCATGTCACACCTCCAATCAGGCTTCCACATACCGCTGTCACATGCATCCATGTTGCATCACTGTTGCACCCTTGTCAAATACACACACATGCACATGTACACAGTGCTGATACATGCAGCTGAAAACAACATACATCACGGACATGTCTACTTACATACACATTCATCCAAACATGTGTGCCCACACAACTGCATTTGGCATGCAAGCCTACACACACAAGCACCATCCATGTCTCACACATTACAGCCCTCGCATGTGTCAGCCCCACGGCCCTGTACACCCCCACCCATACTCGACCCCATACAAACAGATGTGCAACCTGCACAATACTGAATAATCACCACACGCACTGCTCACAATCAGGATGCATGTACACTCACCGCTCGACTCCAGACGGGTCTGCTTCTCTAGGACCTGGACGTGGAGCGCTGGGGATATGCGTTCCAGGACCCTCATCTGTTCTTCCGACAAGTGGCCCCGGCGCCCCTTGGCATCCGCTGCCTACAAGAGGCGCCGGGCCTTGTTCAGGGTCCTGGACCTGAAGTCCTCCCAGCGCTTCCTGACATGTTGTAAGTCGCGGACTGCCACCCCCTCCGCATTGATGGCAGTCACGATGTCAGTCCAGATCCATGTCCGTCCTTCCTTGTCAGCGCGGGAACTTCCGAAGAGGGCATCATACTGCCCCAGGACTTGCTCCACCAGGACACCAACTTCGGTGGCACTGAAGCTGGTGCCCCTTTGCCTCTCTGGCCGGGGGTTGTCAGTGGTCACAGATGGTGTTTGCCCCGACATGACAACCCCAGAGGCAGGAGTGGGTGGGCAACTGGGTCCTGGGGCTGGGCTGTGGAGCGATGGAATCCCAGTCGGGAGTCTTCGGTTCCAGCAGGGGTGGTCACAGCAACAGCACCCCTGGCTGATGTGCAGGCAGCAAATGGCAGTGCACGTGGGCAGCAGGCAGTCAGGCAGCAGCAGATGGCAGGTGGGAGCGTGCTCGGGGCTCTGGGGGGCAGTAGTTCGGCCTTCTGGGCAGGAGCGTGGTCTTCCGTGTGCTTACGCGTGGCCAGCTTGATACGGAGTGATTTGGCACGTGAAAAATCTGCACGTCAGCGTGTAATTCGAGGAAAGGCCCTTAGCGCGTAAGCGCGTCTGCATGCATATGCATTTTCATTGGACAGAAGGCCCCTCAAGCGCAAGCGCCCCTGTGACGTGACGCGTACAGACGTGCATGGGCATTTCAGCGCGCGTGAAAAACTGCACGTCCGCGTGTAATACGAGGAAAGGGCCATGCGCGTAACGCGCACGTGAAAAACTGCACGTCCGCGTGTAATATGAGGAAAGGGCCATGCGCGTAACGCGCACGTGGAAACTGCACATCCGCGTGTAATACGAGGAAAGGGCCATGCGCGTAACGCGCACGTGGAAACTGCACGTCCGCGTGTAATACGAGGAAAAGGGCCATGCGCGTAAGTGACGTGACGCGCGCGTGCGTTTCCCTCAGCACGGGTTAAAGGTGAGCGGGCCCAGCAGTTCGCTGTACGTGCCTTTCGTGGAGACCGACGTGTGTTGCTGCTTCCTGTTGTTTCGCGCGCCATCACAACTTCACAGCTATCAAGGACGTATCTCTTCTTTTGGCGGGGGTTCGTGGCTACGCGTGTTTTTCTGCATCCCGCTAGTCAGACGGTGAGTCACACACGCTCTTTTTCCCACTGCGGGTGCCCCTGTGTATTGCACCCATTTTCGATGTCATAGTAGCCTGCGTGTCCCACGCGTATCGTTATTCATGTTACTGGGTGCCACCGCGTACTGCAGGAGGTTGAATCCACGCACGTAGGCTGCAGGGTTGCGTGCACGGTTTTACTGCAGTTTTGGGGTGCCTGAGCGTTGCGTGACCCGTCACCACATCACCGGGGTCACATACAGCCTTGCAGGTGCAGGGGGGCTGTTAACATCTTGCTTCCCACCCCCTTCACCCCAATTGCCCAGGTCAATTGTGGTGTACACCTCCCATTGGCACCACTCCATCTGTGCCAGCACTACTACATCTGTGCCATGGTTGGGAGGCCACCAAAGGTGAGGGGCGCCTCAGCTGGGCATACTCCTCGTGGCGGGCGTGGTCGGGGTCGTGGCCGTGGTGACCAGTGAGTAGGGGGACTCCAGGGTGTCCAGGGCAGCCACAGAGGGGGAAGAGGCAGGGGTGCGCCACTTGAGCACAATGTTGTGCCATTTGTCGGTGCAGCCATGCCACCACCCCCTGTGGTTCCGGGGGATGCAGCTCCTGCATCTGGCACTGGCACCCATATGACCCGGCAGTCCGTTCCATTGACTGCCACGGGCCCAAGGGTAGTGGTAGCTGCAGGTGCAGCTGTGGACACCGCGACCCAGGCTCAGGGTCTGCCAGCGCAGGCTGCGTTGGTACTTGAAGAGCCCTTGGTAGATCTCCAACAGGCCAGGGGGGAAACCATAGGGGCAGGCCGGGCTGCTCAGACCAAGACACGTGTCCCTGGGGGGCGGTCATGTCATCTGCTGCCCCGAACAGCCGGGTGTTGGCAAGTGCAGGGGCAGATGCACCCAACAGCACCCCGGTTGTGAGTCTGCCAACCAGGACCGTTGCGGCCAACGACCCTGCCACAGCTGATGTTGCTGCGCAGGGTCCATTAGTGGGCACCCAGCTGCCACTGACACAAGTCAGGCCTCTGGTCATCCCTCCACCTGCCACTCCCTTGGCTCAATCCACCGAACCCACTGGCCATACTGGTCAGGGCGGCATTAGCCAGCCAGGGTCTGCGCCACAGTCCAAGAGGAGGAAGGTTGCACCTGCAGCACAGGCTGGGTCCCCACACACAGCCACGACCTCCTGCACGTCGAGGAAGAAGCCTTTCTGTAAGCAGGAACTGGACTTCCTCGTGGACTACGTGCGGGGCAACAGCCGTGACATGCTAGTGGGTGCCAATAGTCAGACCACAGCTGCCCAACGTGACACCCACTGGAAGCATGTTGCGGAACATGTCAGCTCATTCGGCCATGAGGTGTGCACGGCGCAGGAGTGCAAAAAGCGTTGGAATGACATCAAGCGCAGCACTAAGGCGAAGCGTGCCTCAAATTACAACTTGACTCTGGTGACTGGCGGTGGGCCTGCACCAAAGGAGGAAGAACTCACTCCGCATGAGGCTCTCGTTGCGGAGTTCATACCACCTGAATTGGTCGAAGGAGTGGGAGAGAAGCTGGACTTTGATGCCCCGTCCAGTGAGTGTTGATGCGTGTTTGTTGAGGACGCGTGCGTTTCACTTGTGGGATGTGTTGTGCATGATTGCTGCTACATGTGACATGTACATGGTTCTGATGTGTAAGTAATGCAATGCTACCGTCATGCATGTCTCCTCTGCCTGCATGCGGGACTCCATGTAGGCATGCTCCCTTGCCCCTCCTCTGCCACTCTGCACCCCAGTTCCACCTTTGCACTGGTCTGCTTCAATCTTGCCAATGTGTACTTTCTTGTTCATGTGTCCTGTGTAGATGCTAACTTCCAGCGTAGAATCTGCCAGACATATGCCGTGTGGTACAGCCTTAGTACTCGATGCAGGGTATCTCACTTGTACTGTGCATGGGTCAGATGTCCCGCAGGGACATGAGTGCCCATTCATGCTCCATGTGCATTGCACGCATGCCCCTATGTGTCCTTGACTGGATGATCATTGTAATATAAGTCCTTGGTTACATACATTGCCTGCCATCTCATCAGCCTTCCCATGTCAACTGTGCCTCAGTCCTGTGTTGCACACATGTTTAGGCTCTGACAATCTGTGTGGCTCACAGGCCTCAGCCTGTTCAATGGCCAATGACTCTGTCCAACTCTTGTTGTGTCTTCTTCACACGTGGGCGGCCTCCGGAGTTTCCATCATGTGTCCTGCCCACTGTCCCAGCATCATTTGCAGTGTTGTAACTTGAATCACATTAAGCTGTTGATGCCAGTCAACACTGCCTGTCAATACACAGGTGTATGGTCAGCCTTTTGATACCATGCTAGGCATCCCTGCTTTGGTACTGGGGTGGAGGGGTGCTTGGCTTCTAGACATGGTACACATTGAATGCACAATGCACGTGATGTCTGAATTTGACATTGCACTGCCTTCACATTTCCTGGCACACACCATGTAGTGCTTGTACATGTAGGTAGTGAGTGGCGTACACATTTTCTGCACTGCATAGACCCACTTCCATGGAAACTGCCACCTTTCAACAGGTCTGATCACAGAAGCTATTCAAAGTAGACCCAGCATGCATGCCAGGTCATATGTTGTGTGTCACATGTCTGCCTGATGCCTTTGCTGTCGGTGTGTGTGTGTGTCGTGTGCTTCTGACATGTGTATTGACCTTTTCCTCTCTATTATTCAGGTGATGACGCAATGGAGGCAGAGGATGGTGTTGTCATGCCAGACACAGGGTTGGTAATGCCACATCAACCCGGCACTAGTGGGGGTCGTGGGGTGGTAGGCCACGAAAACCCCCAAGTGCTGCAGTCCATCTTGTCTCTGGCAGCCTATGAGTCCAGCCTTGATGACGACTCTGACGTCCATGTTGAGTTGGATGACCATCAAATCCATGTGTCAGGGGTGAGTGATTCTGATGTGGACACTCCTCTGTCTGCGACCCCTGCAATGAGGGATCAGACAGTCTTGGTTCCTCCGCCCGTGGTGTAATGGGACGCAGGGTCACCCTCCACACCAGTCACTGATGTGCCTGGGACATCACGTTGACGGGGGCATGTAGTCGTGCAGCCGCAGGCGGTGCCAACACAGCAAGGACCCCTGGTCCTTGGGTCCTGCAGGGGTCAAGCCCGGCAACGCGGTCGCCGCGCGCAACCGCTGTATACTGAGTGGGAGCAAGACATGACTGCCAATTCCGAACGGCAGGGGGCAGCAATGGAGAACATCGCTGAGAGCATGGAGCGTGTGGCCCGATCTGTGCTCCCCACTGCTAGGCAGGTGCTTCTCCAGCAGCAGGCGGCACGGTCCACGGCCCGCTCGCTCAGGCTGGGCATGGCGGCCTCAGACAGGGCACGCCAGGCTGAAATGTCGTCTCTGCGTCAAGCAATTGCTGCTCACGCAGAGGCGCACATGGATGCCGTGAGGGAGGAGTATGCTTCCCTCAGATCCACTCTGGGTGTCCTTATGATGTCCCAGAGGCAGCAGGCAGAGGAGAGGTTTGCACAGCTTGAGTGTACCATCTCGGCTGAGCTACAGGCTTGCCGGGAGGTGCAGCGGTTGTCCAGCCAGGCTTTGCAGGAGGAACTCTGTGTTACACGTGCTACCTTGCAAGAGGAAGCACGTGTATCATGGGAGGTTCTGCATGCAGACCTACGTCACATCGCCACACAGAACCAGGCTCACCCGTCCGGCAGACTTGCTGCCGACGAGGGGCAAGCTGCGGCTAGGCGTGGCCAGGCTACTGTGCCACGTCCTCCTTTCCAGGATGAGCCAGACTCGGACGACCAACTATCTCCCACATAGGTCGTGCTGTGCAGGCGTTGAGCCCATGGAGGATTTTTTTTTTGGCTCAGCATCATCGCATGTGGATGTTGAGCAGCACCCTGTACCTCCCCCCTCCTGGGTGCCTCCCCTCCCCCCCGGGTCGTATGTGGCCATTTTTGATTTTTCTTTTAGTTTAGTTAGTTAAGTTTCTGTTTGATAGTTAGTTTAAATAGGTAATGTAGGTTTTCCATAGTTAGTGTAATTAGTTAATAGTTGATTTAGTTTAAAATTGCTAGTCTATTGTGCTTTCATGTGACGGTGCAGTGCTTTGTGGCTTTTGAAGGCATCCACTGTCTGTTCCAGCTGGGCCCTTCATGGTTGTCTTGTGTATGTGTTTGCTGCTTGGGTTCCTTGACTCACATATGCAACTCCTGCCTCCCTTATCCATGGGCTCGCAAGGATGGTTCGGTGTTACAGCATTTTACACAAGGGCTTTGGACTGTCATATCTGTGGCATGTCTGGTGCTGTGTGACTTGTGTTCACACCCCTAGTGGGGATGATTTAGGTGTCATTGTCCACTGTTCAGCTTTTGCTAGATGGGGTGTGTCATGATTAATGTGGACATTGATTGCTATGCATTGTGTAGTATGTTTCATATCTTTCATGTACATGTGCTTGTTGCAATTCATGCTGTAGATAGTGTTCCACACTTTGGAGGTGAAAGACGGACTGATGGTGTGATTTGTGATGTGACTCTCTGACATGGTCAAGTAATGAGATGCCTGATGAGACACACACAGATGACTTTGAAGCATTAATCATGTGTTTCATGCCCTTTCTGCAGGGGGATGAGCCTCCAGAGCACCTTTGCCAGCAGACATGTCCCATTGGACGACGGAATTCTGGACCCGTTTGTTGGTGCGCACATGCACATGTGTGCAGAAGCAGAGGCACAGTGATTGCAGACCCACATCCTAGAACTGCTGACATGTTCCAAGGAACTCCAGGCAAGGTGAGCATCACAGGGGGGCCACGACACAGCAAAGCTTGCACCAGGCGAGTTGCACATGCAGGCTTAGTCACAGCACTGAGGGTGTGCTTAGACGAATATTGGTGTTGAAGCACACAATGCAGCTCAGATGTGTTTGTGGACTGATGGCTGCTAATAGTAGGGTTGTCTGGGACACATGCAGGGGCAGTGGCACATACCCTCCGGTACACCAAGGTCCATTGAGCCACTTGTATCAACCATGTAGCCTTCCGAGACATGGAAAGGGGCAGCTCACAGGGACATACAGCAAGGGACATACTCGGGTGCAGTGCATGTCTTTTCCACGTACTCCACGTAATGCACTGCCAACTTTGTTTAGGTCATGGTGGTACGTAACTTGCTCTGTAGTCATGGCTTGCTATATGGGTCTGTCTGCTTACCCAGGGAACATTGCATGTTGTGTGAATTGTGACACATTGGTGTTCCATTTGCCACGCACCCAGCAGCGGCTGCCTTACTGCATTGACTGTGTATGACCCGTCACAGGGGTGATGTTATATATGGGTACGAAGCATCAACCACAGATTGTCTGTTTGTAGAGTAGTCTGTTGCTATGGGGCATGTTTGGTGTTGTGTTTTTGTGCAATTGGCACATACAGGTTGTTGACTGTGTCTCTCTTTGCAGAATTGCAGTGCTCCTGTAACCGGACCTGAGAGTGCGCAGGCAGGAGGCCAGCACTCAAGACCAGAGCTAAGTGTCTTGTTGTTTTTCTTACGAACTGCTCTGCATAGGCTTGCTGGGGAGTGTACTGATGCATGGATGTATGTGTGGTTCAATTTGGTATGTTTTTTTCCCCCTAATCACCCGTGATCCTATGCAATTTTGAAACCTGTACCCTCTACCCGGTGTTCCTGCTTCCCGTGCCTATCCAAGCAACGTTCCCTGACCCTCTTTGCCCACTGGGGTTGCGGATGCCTGTGTAAGCCCCGAACTTGCAGGCGCCAAAACCCTAGAGGGGGTGGTTGGTTCGTACCACTCCTGAGCCTGGACTATAGAAGGCCATGACAATGATGTCCAAGTCTGTTTGGATTGTGTATGTGTTCATGCAGGTTGTACATTTTCGTGCATTCCCTAGTTTCATGTGTCATTCCTCCCCCCTCTCCTGCCGCTCATTACAGTCATCCAGTGTGTCAACACCTGTCCCGACTGCATATCCCTGAACCTCCTTCCCCACCAGGGTCTCAGGGGCCTGTGTGAGTTTGACCTTGCAGGCACCCGGGACATGGTGGGGGTGGTTGTTTCATGACACTCCCGCGCCTGTACAGGGGACCTCTGACAGTACACATCCATTCATGGTGCATCATCCTATGTCATGTACCACACATGTCTCACATCCTGTCGAGACATTGTTTTGCTGTGCTACCTTGGTTGTTGCATCATTGTGGTAGTACTTGGCCTTTGTGAGGTACTGCTACGTCAAGTCATCTACTGGAGGGTGTTCGGGTTCATTTTTATGCCTTCGATTTTGTGATTTTGGAAATGAGTGTGGATTCTGAGGGTTCAGGCATCTTTTTACACACAAGGTGGGAGATGGTGACGAAGGGTAAAGGTGATCCTGTGGCCAGGTGGAATTGAGGTTTGGAGGCTCCATGACCCAGGTGCAGTTGTTCAGTGGGTCATGGTCATTTGTGAGGGGGGCGTTGTTGTTGATAGTTGCCTTACCCTGCAGTGTGATGGGAACTCTGACATAGTAATGGTGGTATCCTATGCACATGTTGTGTTCTGCTTATCAATCCCTGTTCATGTGTTGTGTTTTCCTTTCAGGTGCGAGGGGATAGTTGTGGTTTGACATGCTGGGGTGTACACATGGTGGATGTTCACATGTGATGTGTAGGGAACACTGATGGTCACTTGAGTGCACATGCATATGTGGAGTGCATGTCCTTGCAGAACCACACACTTGCACTCTGATGCACTACATGTACTCCCACCCTTGCATATCCACGTGTACACTGTTTGCCTTCTGGTGCCCACTGTGTCCCGGCAACACATGTTCTGTGACCGATCATGGATCCAGTACATGCCTAATTTGATGTTTGACGTGGCCTGTCACTTAGAAGTGATGCTCAGGGTGTGCATCACACACAATGGCTGTTCACTGTGCTGTGCGCTGAGCAGTGTGATGCAGGAGTAGGACACTGCACACATGAGCTGCAGTGTTGATTTTGCAATGCATAATGTGCATGTAGACAGGCATTCATTGTGATGTTACGTCTACGACTGTTGTAATGCATTTGGAAATGACTTATTTTGGGTGGGAGGTTGTTGGTCTGTCATTTCATCTGATTCCGGGTCAGGCAGCAGTGTCCGATGCCACTGTGCATTTAGGACATGGCAATGTGTACCTTATCGTTACTGCATTGGTGTATGGGTATTGCGTGCCATGTCATGTTGATATTTGGGAGGGTTTGAGTGACATGACAGTGATGGCAATGGCCTGGTTTGCAGGTGTGTGTGATGCACACCTTGCATGTCCGGGTCATCCTCTTCTCAGAGCAACTAGCTGGGGGTAGATTTCTCTACGCAGCAGGGCCCTCCCCCTGGAACAGACTTCCGGCCTGACTTGAACTTGAGGGGAATCATCTCCAGTTCTGGAAGCACCTCAAGACCTTCCTCTTTGCTTCTGCTTACTGTCTGCCTCTCCCTTGCAGAATTCTCCACTGGAACTGCACAGGAGCTGCAACTGGGCCACTCTCACTGACCTCGGTCCCTGGCCCAGCCACTCTCCACTTGCACTGCCTCCCTGGCAACCCCTGCACTGCAGTACTGTCTCTCTATCCCTACAGCCCTCCCTTCCCAGCACTTGTCTGCACTTACCTTTGTAGTTGCCACCAGGCGACCTATGTATTATTTTTTTGGGCTACTTCCCCTGTACTGGACTCCCCCCCACCCTTCCCCTTGCACTTTTCCCATTCCCCCTACCCCTGCACTTGCACGATCCCAATGACACCTCGCCTAGTAGTAGCGTTCTCTGTGTTCCCTTGTTCCCCCCTCCCTCCCTCATTGCGACTTGGAATACTTGTGTATGGCCCATATCATGTCATATGTCATATGTGTGCCTTTTGGTCACACAGGATAGCTTGTGTTTAAGTAGCTAGGGATGCAGACGATGTGGCACTTCCATGGCAACTTTCTCAGGGTGGTAGGGTTGTGACACTTAACTGTCTCTTTGTCATCATCGATTGTCACCTGGCATGTGCCAGGCCTGTGTGCACTCCGCAGGGGTGGGAGTTTAGGTGAAAAATGTGGCCACAAGCTGGGTCCGGGCTTCCTCGCCACGTGCCCTGTCCCCTCCCATGGGCAGCGCCTGTGCCTATGGTTGGGGATGTGGGGGCACCACCATGTCCACCGGGACGCCCTGCCGTGTTGCAACATTGTGCAGGACACCTGCTGCCACAATGATCCTGCACACTACTGGTGGTGCATAGAGTAGTTGCCCACCAGAGCGGTCAAGGGAGCGGAAACGTGACTTGAGCACTCCGAATGTGCGCTCCACTATGCCCCTGGTTGCAATATGGGCAGCGTTGTATCTTACCTGGGGTGGTGTGGTGGGGTTCCGGATTGGTGTCATCATGTGGTTGCTCAGAGGGTAGGCACTGTCCCCTGTGGAGGTGATAATAGTTGAGATTATTAGGGTTTGGATATTTGTCTGTGTGTGACTTGCATGCGTGTGCACAGGCATTTGTACTCACCTAGGAGCCATGTGTCGCCATGCTGCCCAGCTTCCAGGGCCCGGCTCAGGGCGGACATTCTGTATATGAAACTGTCATGGGTGGAGCCAGGGTAGTTTGCATAGACAGAGGTGATGATTCCCTTTGCATCACATACCACCTGTACATTGATGGAATGCCAGTGCTTGCGGTTTCGGTAGATGTGCTCAATGGCCCTAGGTGGTCGTAGGGCCACATGGGTGCAATCTATGGCACCGAGCACTTTGGGGAAGTGTGCCACCCTGAAATAATCCAGGACAACGGCCTGCCTTTCTGCGGGTGTTCTGGGCATGTATATGTGCCTGCGGACTGAGGGGCGCGCTGTCATGATTGCCAGTACCTGGTGTAGGCAGCGTGACTGCGTGGCCTGTGAGACCCCCCCCACTATGGCAGTGGTCCGCTGAAATGACCCAGTGGCCAAAAAATGCAGGACATTGAGCAGCTTCTCCAAGGGGCTCAATGCTTGGGAGCAAAGGGTGGGGGATGTGAGGTCATCTTCCCACTCCCTGACCAGGTCTAGGATGATATGGGGTGGAAACCTATACCTGCCATAGACCTGGTCGTCAGTCATCCCAAAAAGGCTTGTCCGTGGTGTGAAAATGCGTGCCCTGGCTATTCTCCTCCTCCTGCGGTGTCCCACGATCAGTGCAGCGACAAATGGGGCATTCATCGTAGCTGTATATACGCGTTTGTTGTTTGCGCGCACTTTTATGCTGTGCGCGGGGACGCTTCCGCCTGCCTTCGTGTGGCAGACGCGTTGACGCCTGTGCACGTCTTTTGCCGTGCGCGGGTTTCCCGTATTCGGATACGGTCCGAGTGTCATCGCATGTGATCGGAGGGGAGTGAGCGTACCCGCAACTGGCCTGGGTACGTGTGTTTCGGGGTGCGCGGGAAGTTCCACACGCGATTAGCCTGGGTACGTGTGTTCCGGGGTGCCGGGAACTTTCACACGCGATTGGTGGAAATCCACGTGTGTTCTGTCATCACGTGCAATGAGGGAAACACCTGCGCGCGTCACGTCACAGACGCGCTCACGCGCTAAGGGCCTTTGGTCCAATGAAATCGCATATGCGTGCTGCCGTGCATACGCGCTAAGGACCTTTCCTCGTATTACACGCGGACGTGCAGTTTCCACGCGCGCGTTACGCGCATTGCCCTTTCCTCGTATTACACGTGGAAGTGCAGTTTTTCACGCTCGCGCTGAAATGCCCATGCACGTCTGTACGCGTCACGTCACAGGGGCGCTTGCGCTTGAGGGGCCTTCTGTCCAATGAAAATGCGTATGCGTGCAGACGCGCTTACGCGCTAAGGGCCTTTCCTCGAATTACACGCTGACGTGCAGATTTTTCACGTGCCAAATCACTCCGTATCAAGCTGGCCACGCGTAAGCACACGGAAGACCACGCTCCTGCCCAGAAGGCCGAACTACTGCCCCCCCAGAGCCCCGAGCACGCTCCCACCTGCCATCTGCTGCTGCCTGACTGCCTGCTGCCCATGTGCACTGCCATTTGCTGCCTGCACATCAGCCAGGGGTGCTGTTGCTGTGACCACCCCTGCTGGAACCGAAGACTCCCGACTGGGATTCCATCGCTCCACAGCCCAGCCCCAGGACCCAGTTGCCCACCCACTCCTGCCTCTGGGGTTGTCATGTCAGGGAAAACACCATCTGTGACCACTGACAACCCCCGGCCAGAGAAGCAGAGGGGCACCAGCTTCAGTGCCACCGAAGTTGGTGTCCTGGTGGAGCAAGTCCTGGGGCAGTATGATGCCCTCTTCGGAGGTTCCCGCGCCGACAAGGAAGGACAGACTCGGATCTGGACTGACATCGTGACTGCCATCAACGCGGAGGGGGTGGCAGTCCGCGACTTACAACATGTCAGGAAGCGCTGGGAGGACTTCAGGTCCAGGACCCTGAACAAGGCCCGGCGCCTCTTGAAGGCAGCGGATGCCAAGGGGCGCCGGGGCCAATTGTCGGAAGAACAGATGAGGGTCCTGGAACGCATATCCCCAGAGCTCCATGTCCAGGTCCTAGAGAAGCAGACCCGTCTGGAGTCGAGCGGTGAGTGTACATGCATCCTGATTGTGAGCAGTGCGTGTGGTGATTATTCAGTATTGTGCAGTTTGCACATCTGTTTGTATGGGGTCGAGTATGGGTGGGGGTGTAAAGGGCCGTGGGGCTGACACATGTGAGGGCTGTAATGTGTGAGACATGGATGGTGCTTGTGTGTGTAGGCTTGCATGCCAAATGCAGTTGTGTGGGCACACATGTTTGGATGAATGTGTATGTAAGTAGACATGTCCGTGATGTCACACATGTATGTTGTTTTCGGCTGCATGTATCAGCACTGTGTACATGTGCATGTGTGTGTATTTGACAAGGGTGCAACAGTGATGCAACATGGATGCATGTGACAGCGGTATGTGGAAGCCTGATTGGCAGATGTGACATGGATGCCCGTCTGAACAGTGCGACACTTGGCAGAGGTGTACACATGCATGCAAGTGTGGTGGTGTGTGTACATGCGTGGTGCACTTCCTGTGTTGCATGTGATGTCTGGCTCACCTTTGGCTGCTCATGCTGTTGTATGTGTATGGATGGTGCTGGCAGTTGCGATATGGCTGTGGTATGGCTCATGTGTGCGAGTTGTAATGACATGTGTGTTGGGGATTGTGATGACATGTCTGAGGTTTGCCAATGCCACTCATGTACAACTGTCATGTGTGTATGTGTCCATTGTACAGTGCCCTGATGCCTGTGTTTTGTTTCTCCCTGTCTGCAGCGTCAACTGATGAAGAGGGCGGAGAAGGTGCTGTGGAGCACAGCGGCGGGGATCCCACCGCCAGCCGGAGACGCAAGGCCCGGCTCCCCTCCCAGGTTGTCATCTCGTCGGGGAGTGAGGAGTCCGGTGCCGCATCCCAGGCCGCAGCTGCCGGGGGGAGGTCCAAGAGGAGGAGGTTGGAGTTGGACTCCTCGGCAGCAGAAGGGGCAGCTGGGACCCCACAGGGCCCAACAGGGGAAGATCGCACGGAGTCATCCAGGTTGGTGGGGGGTTTGGTGGAGGAGGAGGCCGTGCAAGCACCACAGACGGGGTCTGGAGGTGGGGATCCCACTGGTGCTAGTGGTGCAGTGCAGGACCAGGGACAGGAGGCAGCACAGGCCGCCGCGGAGGTGCCTGTGTGCAATCCTGTCCCCGATCCTGTCCCTGCATCATCTTGCACCAGCAGGGATGCTTACGTCCAGACCCGTTTTCAGACAGGGGATGAGCTCACGTCAACTGGCCTTCCTCTGCCTGCAGACGTGGCTATCCAGGTCCGGGTTGAGCCTGTCCTGGCTGGTGTGGCGTTGCGTCAACGGGCCATGCGAGGTGACCTGCAGTCTTTTCATGGAGAGACTGCACGTCATCTCGAATGGCTCGTTGACCACATCAGCCTGCTGGGACAGGTCACCTAGGCCGGATTCCTCCGTCTGATGGGGCTTGCTCTGACCCCCTCCTCAACTGGACCCCCTACGCGCCCGTCGTCCTCTGTGCCATCTTCCCACCCATCAGTCACCTGGGTGCCCTGTGGAGCTGCCTCTGACGGTGCGGCCAGGCTGGTGGAGGAGGCATCCCTGCCACAGTCGGGAATCGGACGTCCAGCAGGGGTGGCCACATCTACAACTGCACCCCAGCCGGCGGAGGATGTGCAGGCAGCAGGAGGCAGTGCACGGGCAGAGGCACAGCAGCAGCAGCAACGTGGTGGGAGCCATGTAGGCTCAGGGCCTTCGACATCGGAGGGGCAGGCATCGGCCGGAGGGCAGGAGGACCCAAGACAGAGAGTGTCTTCCGTGTGGCATCGGTTGGGCCACGCCATAGATGCGGAGCGGCAGCGGGCGGAAGAGGCATGGCTCACAATGGTCAGGGCGGAGAACTCCATCCGGAGGGCCCTGAGGCGGGCCGAGTGCCTCGAGGCAATCCGCAGGGGTTTGGAGGTGGAGACGTCGATGGCCCTGCGGACCCTCGGGGCCATGGAGGAGGACCGCCTCCGGGACATTGAGGAGGAGTTCGATGATGCCCTGGCCCGTAACATCCACAAGTGAGCCGTGAAACTAGCCCGCTGCCCTTGTACATAGTTTCTAGGTAGTGTTAGGTTTCATTTTTGTTTTTATTTTATTTGGACCTTTCAGACATTGGCCACATTTTTGTATATAGTTTATTTTATTAGTTAGTGTAGTTAGATAGGTTTCCTTTATTTTGTTGGGATAATGGACCCTGGATTGTTCCCATTTACATAGTTGACAGTTGGATTGTATTTTTTTTTCTATTTTTGACCATGGAGCAATGGCTTTCTTTTTCATTTCCCATTGGATTTTGTTTTGTGGACATCGACTTTGGACATTACTTTGGATTTTTATTTTTGGTTTTGCTTTTTTTGACGGACATGCTTCTTTTCATTTTTGTACATTCACGTTTCTGTTTCTTCTTTTTTTATTCTATTGATGTTTCCTTTAATACATATTCTTTTTGGTGAACTTCAATGTGTGGTATCTAATTGGTTTCATGCATTTCATGATATGTGTTTTGAGATTCACTGACACCCATTGGGTGTATGTGAGGGAAATGTGTTTGTTTCGGAACTTGCAATTGGTGTTCTGTGATGTAATTGCAAATTGTGAGTGGGTGGATGCAATACTCGGGTGGGTGTTTTGCATTTGGAGGCTGACCATAGGGACCAGGGATCTAGATTGTGATGACATGTTGGCTGGGGAACATGAGTTGCACATGGGTGGGGTCCTGCTGGCAGGTGCCCCACAGTGCTGGGGGGTGGGGGTGGTGGCGAACATGAGTTGGACATGGGTGGGGGCCTGCTGGCAGGTGCCCCTGGTGACTGGGGGGTGGGGGTGGTGGGAGACATGGGTGGGGGCCTTGTGGAGGCTGCCCCTGGTGGCTGGGGGGTGGGGGTGGTGGGGAACATGAGTTGGACATGGGTGGGGGCCTGCTGGCAGGTGCCCCACAGTGCTGGGGGGTGGGGGTGGTGGGGAACATGAGTTGGACATGGGTGGGGGCCTGCTGGCAGGTGCCCCTGGTGACTGGGGGGTGGGGGTGGTGGGAGACATGGGTGGGGGCCTGGTGGAGGCTGCCCCTGGTGGCTGGGGGGTGGGGGTGGTGGGGAACATGAGTTGGACATGGGTGGGGTCCTGCTGGCAGGTGCCCCACAGTGCTGGGGAGTGGGGGTGGTGGGGAACATGAGTTGGACATGGGTGGGGGCCTGCTGGCAGGTGCCCCTGGTGACTGGGGGGTGGGGTGGTGGGAGACATGAGTGGGGACCTGGTGGAGGCTGCCCCTGGTGGCTGGGGGATGGGGGTGGTGTGAGACATGGGTGGGGGCCTGGTGGCAGGTGCCCCACAGTGCTGGGGGGTGGGCCTGGTGGAGGCTGCCCCTGGTGGCTGGGGGGTGGGGGTGGTGGGGAACATGAGTTGGACATGGGTGGGGGCCTGCTGGCAGGTGCCCCTGGTGGCTGGGGGATGGGGGTGGTGGGAGACATGGGTGGGGGCCTGGTGGAGGCTGCCCCTGGTGACTGGGGGGTGGGGGTGGTGGGAGACATGAGTGGGGGCCTGGTGGAGGCTGCTTCTGGTGGCTGGGGGATGGGGGTGGTGGGAGACATGGGTGGGGGCCTGGTGGAGGCTGCCCCTGGTGACTGGGGGATAGGGGTGGTGGGAGACATGGGTGGGGGCCTGGTGGAGGCTGCCCCTGGTGGCTGGGGGTGGGGGTGGTGGGAGACATGGGTGGGGGCCTGGTGGAGGCTGCCCCTAGTGGCTGGGGGGTGGGGGTGGTGGGGAACATGAGTTGGACATGGGTGGGGGCCTGCTGGCAGGTGCCCCACAGTGCTGGTGGGTGGGGGTGGTGGGGAACATGAGTTGGACATGGGTGGGGGCCTGCTGGCAGGTGCCCCACAGTGCTGGGGGGTGGGGGTGGTGGGGAACATGAGTTGGACATGGGTGGGGGCCTGCTGGCAGATGCCCCTGGTGACTGGGGTGTGGGGGTGGTGGGAGACATGAGTGTGGGCCTGGTGGAGGCTGCCCCTGGTGGCTGGGGGGTGGGGGTGGTGTGAGACATGGGTGGGGGCCTGGTGAAGGCTGCCCCTGGTGACTGGGGGGTTGGGGTGGTGGGTGGCATGGGTGGGGGCCTGGTGGAGGGTGCCCCTGGTGGCTGGGGGTGCAGGGGGACATGCGTTGGTGGGCAGTTGTGCAAGTTGACATGTGGGTTGGCTGGGGTGCATGGACATGGTGGATGGGGTGCCTGCATGACATGTGCTGGGTAGGCCCCTGTGGTGTGAGCCACCTGCAGGGGCCGTGGAGGGTGTAGAGGGAACACCTGGGAGGACCCACACGTGCAATTCACGTGTGCTGCTCCCCGCGCACCCCTGTAATACACGTACCCTGTTGATATCGCGCACCCCTGTAATACACGTACCCTGATGGAATTGCGTGGGATACTTCCCCCGCACCCCGAAATACACATACCCTGATGAGATCGCGTGTGTGATTTCCCGCGCACCCCAGAAATACACGTACCCCGCTCAATCGCGTGTGTAACTTCCCGCGCAACCCCGAAATACACGTACCCCGCTCAATCGCGTGTGTAACTACCCGCGCACCCCCGATATACACGTACCCCGCTCAATCGCGTGTGTAACTTCCCGCGCACCCCCGAAATACACGTACCCCGCTCAATCGCGTGTGTCACTTCCCTCGCGCCCCCGAAATACACGTACCCCGCTCCCCCAGGCACGATCGCGTGAATATGCTCACGCGAACCCCTGAAATACACGTAGCCCGCTCCCCCAGGCCCGATCGCATGAAAATGTTCACGCGAACCCCTGAAATACACGTTGCCCGCTCCCCCAGGCCCGATCGCGTGAAGAAGTTCACGCGAACCCCTGAAATACACATAGCCCGCTCCCCCAGGCACGATCGCGTGTAAATGTTCACGTGAATCCCTGAAATACACGTAGCCCGCTCCCCCAGGCCAGATCGCGTGTGTGACTTCCCGCAAACCCCCGGAATACACATACCCCGCTCAATCGCGTGTGTAACTTCCCGCGCAACCCCGAAATACACCTAGCCCGCTCCCCCAGGCCCGATCGTGTGAAAAACTTCACGCGAACCCCTGAAATACACGTAGCCCGCTCCCCCAGGCCAGATCGCGTGAGAAACTTCACGCGAACCCCTGATGTACACATAGCCCGCTCCCCCAGGCCCGATCGCGTGAAAAAGTTCACGTGAACCCCTGAAATACACGTAGCCCGCTCCCCCAGGCCCGATCGCGTGAAAAAGTTCACGCGAACCCCTGAAATACACATAGCCCGCTACCCCAGGCCCGATCGCGTGAAAAACTTCATGCGAACCCCTGAAATACACGTAGTCCGCTCCACCAGGCCCGATCGCGTGAGAAACTTCACACGAACCCCTGAAATACACGTAGCCCACTCAATCGCGTGTGTGACTTCCCGCGCAACCCCGAAATACACGCGCCCCGCTCGCACAGGCACAATTGCTGTATGTTGCCACTTTTGTAATGCGCAGGGACGCTACCGCCTGCCTTCGTGTGGCGGACGTGTTTCGGCTTGTGCGTGTCTTTCGCTGTGCGTGGCTTTGCCCGGCTTTGCCCTATTCGATTCCATGAATACGTGTGGTTCGGGTGCGTGTGGGTGTTCCGTCTGCTTCCCTGCAGTACATCCCCAGTTACGCTCTTGTTTTCGCGAGTTGTTCCCCATCCCGCGCGTTACGCCCCGTGTTCCGCCCACTTTCTAGTGTATGCGCCGAGGTTGTGCGCTTTCACTGTGCGCGTCGCGCACGTCTTTCGGGATGTTGCAGTGACGTGTGCGCCATGCACGGGTTTGGCGCACATCCCGAGGAGAACACACGCAGGGACTTCCATGAATCGCATGCGTGCGCCTGTTTTTTTGCGCTTGCGCCTGCTTGCGCCTGCTTGCGCCTGCTTGCGCGAAGATTTTCGGCGCACGTTTGTTCCATGAATCGGCCCCTTAATGTCCCAAAGTCCCTCTCCTCCATCCAAGCTTGGGTGACAAACAACTAACTGAAACTTAATTGTAACAAAACAGAATGTTTCCTTGTAGAGTACCCCTTTAAAAAAGAGGTCATACAAGGGTGGCTGAATGGAAGACACCTTGATGGATTCATACTTCAGGAGGCCCCAGGTGCCAAACACTTAGCTTAATTTTTGACACAATCTTTTCTTCTGCAACATGTGAACAAAGAATTCCTAAACTGGTGGTACCAACTAGAACTCCTTCCCAAGATACCACGTAGAGGTTTTAGAATCATGGTTCAGGCCCTCGCCAGACACCTGTCACCCCTCTAGGGCCATTAAACACACCACTGCATGCCTCATAGCGGGATCTAAGAAATGTTACCACATTCTTCCCTTCGTAAGAGAGTTAAATTGGCTACCCATTCCAGTCAGAATCTTCAAAACTGCCTCCATCACTTAGAAGGCAACTGCTGCCGAGCACCAGCCTACCTCGCCAAAAAACATGTGTGCTCGGGTGTCGAATGCCCCTTTGCAAGCCAGATTAGAGGCTTGAGACAAAGCTTGCACACCAACAGAAAACCACTAAATAGTCCTCTTTCTAAGTCCTAGCCTACTGGAACAACATCCTGATTGGCATCAGGAGTGCTCCAAAGCTCCTGCAATTCAGGCAGGAACTCAATTGGTACCTGCTACCAGTGATAAACCACCCTGCAATATATAATTATTTTTTTTGTGTTTAATTGTATTACAATTTTTACAAAAACGTTCTCTTGGTTGCGTGTTTAAAGGGAAAGCTAAAAGTTTCATCTGGCTTGCTTGTATCCTCCAATACATTTCTTTTATGTTCTTTTTTCACTTTAGAATCATCAGTTTTCTATTAGTTCCCCGTTGACTTTTCTTTCAACTCCAAGCTTTCAAGGAACTTGGCTGTTGCCACGGTCAAAGTCGTGGAGTCTCCACTCATTCGCTTATTACACCAGTCTTCTTCACTTGTGGTCAGACATTTGAGTCCATGTGGTCACAGGTAGATTGTTCTAAGTTTATCTGTACCTGGACAGTGAAGTACTAGGTGTCGCACTGTTTCAGTCTCCAAACTGTTACTCTAACGACAGTTGTTATCTTTCGACTGCTTTCTTTGGAAAAGGATTTCTTTCGTCTTCAAGACATTCAAGCGTGCTCTTAAAAAAATTGTGCGTAGTCGTTTATCTGGAAATTTTGTCAGGTCATTTCTTACCTTATCAATCCTTTGTGTGTTGATTGTATGATGGGTCAGGGATGTGTGCTCTTTTGATTTTTTTCCAGCGTGTCAATCCAATCTTGAGTTTTTAATTGTTTCTTAATTTTTACAGGAATTTTTCCTATGTCCTATATTTGATTTTCAAGCTACTATAACCTGTAACCTCTCCTTCCACTGACCCCTTTTAAACCCAGATTGTGTGTACAGCCCTACAATGCTTCCTAGCTAGGTTTGTGCTGTATAACTCCTTATACTAAAAAATACAAATACAAAGTGAATGAACTCTCTGTGACTTCAGGCACATACGTTTCACACCCCAGCCCGCAAACGCCTGCAGTTACATCACGCTCTATACTTACCAAGTTGCTATGAACAGTAACAACTTCAATGAGCTGTTGGAGACCGCCCTAATATGCAGTCTGACAAAACCTTTGTTGGTCTAACCTGCTCTGAATAAGACTCTGTTAAGTGTGGGGTTGATCACACAATGGAACAGTTCAGCAACACTACCAGAAAAGGGTATTTGTGGTCCTTTTCGGTCGGTTGTGGCCTGAATGCCTTGGCCACAAATCAGTCTGACCATTTCTCGGAGTGCCATTGGATGGCACATGGCAGACTCAAGAAGTATTTCATAGTAACACCAAAAGTCCCCAATAAAGGTTTAACATGTGCTTCTTTCTGCTCCATTCTTTGGTGCAATTGGTAGCAGCACCACAGACTGGTGAAGAAGTCAACACGAGAAATGTCCTTTGACTGCAAATCCCAACATCCCACAAGCATAACCATACATCTTTCAGATGCCACCACAAGAAGAGCTCACAGGAGCTGCCTGGCTGAAGCAGCCCAGCATTAGGGAACAAAGAATGTAAGTTTCTTCTCTGATGTTGGTGACCAACCCAGTCTAGCATCTATCCAAATGCTAAACATACCACAAAGCTTACACGTCCTGGGTCTGCTTCACAACTGTCCTTCTTGCTGTGCCTCCTGCTACTTTCAAAATATAGCGGTCTCCCATAGCATAGCTCGCAGAGCCTGCACTGCCTACCAGCACTATTGCCCTAACTTGGCACACAGCAGAAATCTCCCATACTCACTTCCGCTTATATGTCCTGCCAGGTGCTCGTGCAGCAGTGCACCATCCTCTGCAGTTGGAACACGTACTGCCAAAAGAATCCATCAGGAGCACTCCATCATGCAGGGTGATGCATTGTGAGCACAGGGGGAATTCAGCATCTTTCACCCCTGGGCTATTCCTGCCTGTTGCTGTGAGCCGTGTTTAAGTCTGAGCTGTTCCACTTGCATCCTCAGGTCCTTTCCTCTATTCACTTTACTCCAAAAAACAGCTATTTGTCTCCCGTGCTGTTCTACTGAGGATGGGTAACAGATTGGATTGTGGTGGGTGGTCAATCCTTGGCAGCTACTCCCACCACAACACTTCTTACCGGTTTCCTCAGTGTTTCTTGACTGCACCTTGCCAATTTACAATCTAAAAAAGGTGAGATAGTTCACACATACAGACAAGCTGTGAACCTCTTCATAAAAAAACAGTCTGCTTTACTATACATATATACAATTCCTGTTACTCTAAAGTTGTTATTAGAGACCGCCCACCACCCATCTTCATCCTCTCCAACTCAGCCCCCCATCTGGCACCCTCACAACAGCCATTCAATATATCCCAAAAGATGTTATGAGCTCAATAGCCAACATTCTCCCTGAATGTGTGGATGACCTGCAGGGCTGACATTGATATACCCTCACAACAAACTTATCACAACAACAAAAGTTGCACATTTATTTTATGAAACGAGCCAGAACCCCTTTCATAATTCAATGAATACAATCACTGATTTATTGTTCTGTAACGTGAATTACCAAAACATTGTCTGGACCATTCACTATACAATATAATTTTATGTGGTAATTCATCTTTTTTACAGGAAACAAAAATACAAAATACATAACTTAACATTCATCATAGATACATTAATTAAATCCATGTATACAGTCATTACATATAAGGTAGAGCTGTCAACATAAGTTTCATGTCTGTCTAATTTGTTCCAAACAGTTCTTCATGGCCGCACATGGTTCATAGAGGAAATGGCATTTCATCCTTTTTTAAATGTTTCGCTATGCACTGCAAAGCAAAATAAATCACATTATTGCCAATGAATATTAATCAATCCGTGAAAAGGGACGCTGACCAGGATGCAGCAATAAATATTCATTAGTAATATCTGCCTGCACAATCTCATGCTTATGAGGAGTAAGCTTCCTGACACGGAAGGGCAGAGCAATCATTAGTACACCTCCTGCCTTGGACACAACATTTCCAAGGCATCAATGATTGCTTTGGGCGTCTTTTTTAAGTTTACTCTCCTACAAAATATTCCATGTAAAGCCTCACGAACGCCGAACGTCTTAGTTCTATGGATTTTAATTAGGTGCATAATTAATTAAGACCAACGGAGCAGTTCAAAGTTAACACTGTCTCCATCAAGTACTTTTTGTAAATTCAAAAAGGACTATTACCTGTCCCATTTCACCCAACGGAGGCGTACTTTCCTTACTCTGGCTCGGAAAGGAAAATAGTCTGTCGAAATCCCTTGTGCTCTTTAAAAGGAATGATAGTGCTTCATGTGTGCTCCATTTTACTTAATAGCCTTAGCAGTACACACAGGTAAACTATATATGCCAACATTGCCACTGTCATTTCCATAATGCTGCTGCGGGCCCCTCTCCTTCCAAAAACATTGGCCCATCTGTTACGGGTGACTGCCCCTTTAAGGCAGCCCCTGCATTGGGGAAACGTCATGGAAGGAAGTGACGTGGAGGGATGAAGGAAGTGCTGTACGCACTGGGGAGTATAAAGTGGGGCGTCTGTCTATTTGTACGGATGAATTGGTGGCGATTGCATTGGCGAGTGTTAGGGAGAATTCTCTGTTTAGGCTGAATTTCCTAACCTAGTGAGTCCCCCAGCAGCTTTGCTGGATTTCTGGAGTTTGTTTTTTCCATCCTGCCAAGAGTGAGACTCTTTTCTCCAACTCTTGGACATGTATGTGTGTGTAATTCCTTTGAAATGTCTATGTGTTCGATGGGCTATGGGGTCTTTTACTCCATAGGGTCTGATATGTTTTTCTATGTGTGTTACACCGCACCCTACGTGCCGTAACACTGGGGCGTCCTAGCGGACCCCCACCATAGACTCCATACCCGGGGACTGACTACTGTCTCCCCGGGCATATAAAGTCACCATTGGCTTTACTAGACCTAAATTTACTAACAGGACTAGTACAAACCATCTTATTGTGGACGTACTAGTAGGGGTAATTCGATTACTCCTAGACCTGTTACTCGAGGGGGCACTGTCCCGTCCCCCCTCGTCGAGTTTTGGCTGGTGGCAGTGGAAACTACTTGGTATGTTCGACCCCGAGCTTAACCCTATGGGATTCATCCCATTGTTGGAGATTACTCCTTTTTCTCGTTAATCTCTAACGTACCACCGATCTACTTATCGTAAATAAGTTTATCGGATGGTATTTTCTGCCAGAACTCGGTTTGTAAAATGGCGTCTGTGTTCGTCTCTGTGACTCCTAAACCAAAGGTTGAGCCCTTTGTTCCACTTTTGGCGGGCCTCTGTACAGAGACCCTCCAAGGTGGTGCCATTCTGTCTGGGTTACCTCAGGGGTGTGGGAGGGGGTTTAGGCACCCTGGACCGAGTTGCCTTGCCAACTCAGGTCGCACTCTGGAGTGATTGGCCCAAGTGGTGAGCGTTCCCGCTCACCACTCAGCATGTGTTGATTGACAGCTAGGCTGAATGAATGGGGGTTTTCTGCATAAAAGCAGGGCTTTTGGGACTGGATCTTCAGAAGTCGCCACAGGACCTAAGAATCCGACGAGGGTAACGCTGAGCCGACCTGCATGACGACACCTCCAGTGGAGGCCTGCGGAACCGACTCACCACTTCCCGACGACAGAGGAGATCTCCCTGCCGGAGAGTCTCTTCCCCTGACTGGTGGGAACAACCAGTCCCCTTTGCTTTTTATTCGCCTCAGGACGCGGTAGTCGAATTGCCCGTGCAGAAGCACCTCGGCAACCGGATAGCCACTACCCCTGAACGGCGACCAAAAGGTGGTGCCTTGTGACGGAGCACTCCACGGCTGGTCTCTTCCCTGGTGGTGCACCGGACTTCATTTTCTTCGACGACGAGATCATCTCTACTCTTGGCAAAGACCCGACGTGCATCCACCACCAGGAACAACTGCCCCCGCCGGAGCTGCCCTCCACAACAAGGTACCGTGTCCGCCTGGCTTCCCTTTCGATCGGTTCGAGTGAGGTGTCTTAATCCTCTCCGTTCCGTTGGGTCGCCTCCAAGCTTTTATCATTCGTTGTTCTGAACTGGTTCAATCCACCGATAACAATTTGCAATACAGACTTGAATGCATCTCCACTAGAGACTTTTTGGGACATTGCGCCTTGCCTCTCTCCGAGTGGGCCTGGCCTCTGAACTTTACGATCTATTGTGATTCTTGCCTTCCTGCCTTGCATTTTATCCGATAGGAGCGAACTGTGTTGATTTCGTAACCTGCCTATCTTTTTCTCTCCCTTCCTAACTAATATTCGAGTGTCATCTAGGTTGAGGTATACACCTCTGTCTGAAAATAAGTGGTACCAGTAGAACCTAGAGTTGTCGATATTGCTAGGGGGATTAATCATCTACTCCGTAGAGTATTTGTGTTTGATTTGTTTGTCGTGATTTGCCGTAGTGTTTTTCATAGACATTTTGTTATAAATAAATACCTTAATATCTTTACACTAAGCCTCGTTGCGTGTTTGCTTGTCTTGCTGTGAAGAATTGCCCTATTTTGTATACTCCACATACTGCTCAACTTTTCTTGAGAGAAGTCTGACTGCTCAGCCACAGCTACCACGTGAATCTGTGTGGTGCAGACTGCTACCAAGTGGGTTCACCGCCAACGCCTGTAGTCCTAAATCTTTTGCAGTGGTCCCAGAGGGAACTGCACAGGTTTCTGCCTAACAGCGATTGATAGAGTGTGCGAGTTGGGGTATGGGAAGGTGGTGGTGTTCTCGGATTCATTAAGTGGGTTGCAGGCGATTGTGGCAGGGGATGGTGATACAAAGGATGTGATTTTGGACATCAGGAGGAAGATTGATCGGTGTATGCTTGGGGGAATGGATTTGGAGTTGGCGTGGGTCCCCAGTCACAGTGACATTTTGGGTAATGAGTTGGTGGATCTGGCGGCGGGTGAAGGTATGAGGAGGGGAAAGGTTGATGTGAAGTTGCCTTTGAGTGTGGATGGTGAGACGGGTCATTGATGAGTGGCAGGAGAGGTGGGTGAGTGGGGTGAAGGACAGGTTGATGTTTGGTGTCCGTGGGAAAGTGTCGGTGAAGGTGGATGCGGGAAGTCTGGAATGGAGGAGGGGGGAGGAGGTGATGCTGAATCGGTTGAGGATAGGGCATGTGGGGCTGAATGACTGTCTGTATCGAGTGGGGAAGCGTGAGTCGAGGGACTGTGCTGTGTGTGGGGTGCCTGAGACTATGGGACATTTTTTGCTTAGGTGTGAGAGACATGTTGTGGAGAGAGAATTGATGAGGGTTCGGTTGTCTGCGCTGGGTGTGGCTGAGATGAGTGGAAAGGCTTTGCTGGGAGGTGACGGGGTGAGAGGCAGGAGGAGGAGCAGTGTGTTGTTGGATTTTGTGAGACAGACGGGGCGGTGGGAGGAGTTGTGAGTTTATGTGGGCTATGTGTTGATTGGTGGGTTGGTGCACATCATCCTATTGGATGGGGAAGCGCCTGCGTGGGTCCGCCCATGCATTCAGTAATTAAGAAGAAGAAGAAGTGCTGTATGAACCGCAGTTAATCCATGTACCTGAGTAAAGAAGGTATTACGCATCCATGCTGGTGTCCGTGTTTTATTTAGGGCTATCCAAGCCCCTAACAACTGGCAACGAGGATGGGATAACACCATCACATTTGCACGTACGCTTACTAAATTACACTTGAACATTCAAACACACACGCACAGAAATGCACAAATGTTGACATTTCACACCCAGACTCACTCAAACGCATGAATTCACTCATTCGAAAGGCAGATATCTATGCTTGGTTTCTTAGCAACCTTCTGACATAACCTAGTCATCACTGCACGGCTCAGCACGCATCACTCTCTCTCCTGCAGCGTTCCTTTTGAAATGTTTCCTTTAAAAGGAATCCTGTGCACGTTCTGGCCCAACAGGCAGCAGGGGCGGGGCGTGGGAGGGGGCAGGTCCTGGATGAGAGGAAGAATCGAGGCACACGTTTCAGCATTTGATATGGTAATCTCCACCCCGGTGCTAGCAGTTCAGGCTCAACATGCCGAATTTCACTACAGATTGGAGAAAGTATAAAGAAACCTGCAACAGGACAAGAATGTACATACAATATTTGGACACCACTCACGTAGAACAGCGCCAGAGTATCAGATTGGAGATCAACTATGGATCGCCACAATAAATGTTAACCTAAAAGTCTCTCAAAAATACCTTCCCAAACTCTTGGGTCCTTGCACCATCACAGCCCTAGTAGGCTCATCTACAATCCGTCTAGCTTTAATCCAAACACTCCAGTTGCATCCATGTTCCATGCACACCTAACCAAACCAGTTGATAGTGAAGCATGGCCAGGTAGGGAACCCTTCCACCCCACATGACCAATAGGGACAATGAAAACGAGGTACGCGCCATCCTACATTCAAAAAGGGTGACAGGGGGCCTCATTACGACCCAGGCGGTAAGTTACCGCCTGGGTCGTACCTTTACCACCATGGCGTAAACTACGTTTACGCCATGGTGGTTGGCGGACTTACCGCCCCATTCCGAGGTTGGCGGGGCGGTAAGTCCCCAATCCCCATTTACCCTTCCCCATTCCCATTTTTGCCCCATAGGGCATAATGGGAGTGGGGAAGGCGTTAATTACGCCACCGTAAATTACGGTGGCGTAATTAACAACAAGGTCCCTTAGCGCCATGGATTTTAACACCTGCTAAAAGCAGGTGTTAAATCCTCCATGGCGCTAAGGGACCTCGGAATCAGGCGGTAAGGGTCGGCGCTGTTTACGCTGCCGTAAACCCCTTACCGCCTGGGTCGTAATGAGGCCCAGGGTGTCTCTATTACTTAATTGAATGGAAAGGGTATGGCGCTGAAGAGCATACCTGGGAACCCCATAGTAGGGTACATGCTGCAAAACTAGTCCAGCAATTCCAGCACAACCATCCTGAGAAGCGTGGGGAAAGGAGATGATGCTTCAAGGGGAGATCTGTAATGACCAACAGCCACGGGCGTCTGGAAGAGAGGTCAAGGATCTTCATTGGGCCCTCAAACGCCTACACATCTGCGTTTAGGAGAGGCCATTGAGGTAGTTTTGTGAGGAGCTAGAAGCAACAAACTGAGTGCAAAAATCACGGGAAGTAGCAGAAACCAGACTCCTGCTATTGAGAACCTCATTTCCTAGAGTGCTTTGGTAATTCTGCAGTACATACAAGATCTTGTGAGACTCTGACTTACCGGTGGCCATTTTGAGCTTGGAACTCTTTAACTCTGCCCACCGGAGAACGCATTTTTAGTGACTCCTGTTCAAGCAATGCTTACCATCTAGCGCTGCTTCCTGTGTCCCTCTCAGCATTCCTAACTCTTGCGTCTCCATGGGCCCTCTAACCTCCGGTTCTTGAAATCTTTAGCTCCAGTTTCTGTGATCTTCTGTTCTGCACTGGTCTCTGCAAGGAAAATCCCATTCAGAGGATAGTGAGATTGGACAGGCATTTGATATTTCTTTGTGCCGTTTCACTGGCAGAACCAAACACATATAGTGGGGCTATTTGGCATGGTTCTGTTTTCGAGTGTTGAATGGTTGAATTCATGAGTGACAGTTGTACGGATGATCAGAAGGAGCTGGGAATATTGCGTTCACCTGCCAATGCAGACAGGCGTCGTCAATAGATCTCTTTTGAAAACGTGTTCTATATACAAATCAAGAGCTAAAGAACCAATGCACTAGGTAACAGATTGTGCATGGGACAATTTTGTCCAAGTAAAAAGTATTTTTAGAATTGTGTCTGAAACATAATAAATTATGCTTTTTATTGATATGTATTTTATAAAATGAAAATAAATTGATATTTTTGATAAAAGTTGGGAATAGTATGTTATAATTTAATAGATAATAATACATACGACTGGGCAAACACAAAAGGTGTTTGGGAAGCCAGGGACCCTGTAAACAAATGTAACGTATCACTATTTGGCATACCCACCAAATTGCTTCCGGACTGTACCCATGAGCGCACTAGGAAAATCAGTGCAATCATGAGGGATCCATTGCACTCCTGCAGTAATATAAGGCAAGCATTACCCTCCTTTCAAATATCAACCCTAAACATTCCCTACTCTGAAATCAAGATTTTTAGCACTGTTTGCCCTCACCGAATCCTGTTGCAATTCGTTCAGTGTTGTCAGGACCTATGAAACCCATTGCATCATAGTCCCTCTGGCTTTAACGAGACAATTGTAAAAGAGCGAACAGTGGGCATTGCCCCAATGTTGGTCTTAGTGTGAACATTCTGGTGAACTCTACCTTAAAACTATTAGTTAATGTTCGCTCTATGTAGCAACTAAGTCAAGGAGAGACGTGGGCTTCCACGGAGGGCTACTTGATCATAAAATATGTTAGAAAATATACAGTCGCAAACATGCTTGGCTTACTGTGATGAATGGAATAAAGTTAACAACCAGTCATCTGAAAAGGTTGGATTCTTTACTCATTTCTTGCCAAACCTATTTATGTGGGAATTTGGGAGACACCATCATTGAAACAGTGGATCTAATTGATAATGAAAACACATGTAGAGTGTCAGGGCGAGATGGCCTCTGCAACCAGTTTAACAAAAAATAGGATTAGCGATATGGAGAGACGGTCTTTAATGAACAATACTTGCTATTAGTGACTTTGGAAACATAGCAAAGCTATGGAAAAGTGGGATTTTACTCCAAATTGATTTTTTAAAAAGGCCTGAGGATTGCTTGGTCAAATTGTAGACTAAACTCGCTACTTGATGCCACAGGGAAGGTGTTTGCAAAATTCATACAGAAATAGGATGCACTCTGGGTTTAGGTGGGGAACTAAATACTGTCACCTTTACAGACAGAATTTAGAGGTGGACTTTCAACGACGGCAAACATTTTGGCTTTGGTGTGGACATCATGTAATGCTAAACCTATTGTGACTCAGCCAATGTGTGCTTGGGGTATATCCGCAGGTTCAGTGAAAGTGATAGCTGTGCTATATACAGGCGCTATGTTGTAGGAAAGGAAAACCCATAATGATGAAGTAATGAAATACAGACAATGATGGGCTAAAGCACGCCGTGTTACTGCACGCACCATTGATGTTTAATTTATACATAACTCATATCTGTGAGGCCTTTGCTAAAATTAGTACACGACGAAGGGTGTGTTGTGACCTCCCAACCAATTAGGAGGCTTACAACAGGGTCTATACCACACAGTACGACCCCATTCTGAGCCTCATCAGAGAGGGAGCCTACCATCTTCCATCCTCAGGAATCAGGTAAGTGTGCTCTCCCTTGCATTCATTTCTCCTTCCCCCAACCTCAACCCCTTCTTCCACATACCCAATCCCTCCGACCCACTTACTTTGAGGTTGCTTGTGCGTTCGTCAGTGCCGGGAGCAGTACTGTACCCAGCACGTCTCCGACTTGAGAACGGCCACCATTGAAAGGGAGAAAGGACTAGGTGCTGTTCCCTTCTACCCAATTCATAGTGGGCATCTCTTTTGTCGTTTAGTTGAGAAACGTTTAACATGTTGTCTCTCAATTCGAGAAAAATAGACTATGGTACCCAGTTAAAACGTGCCAAGGTACTAATGATATGATATATGATATGGCATTTATTACGCGCCTATACACAAGTGTTTCAAGGCGCGACGAGGCAAGGGAGGGGGAACAGAGGGAAGACAGAGACAACAATCTTACTAGGCCAGGTGACATTGAGATCGTGCAAGTGCAGGGGAGGGGTAAAGGGGAAAAGTGCAAATGGAAAGGGGGAGGGGTAGTGCAGTACATAGGATAAACAGTAAAATAATAAAAACAATAAATAAGAAGTGCAGCCAGCTGGTGGCAAGTGCAAGGGTAAGTGCAGACATCAGGTGTCAAGTACTGTTAGGGGGCTGTAGAAACCGCCCCGAGTGCAAGGGTTGCCAGAGGGGTAGTGCAGGTGTACAACTGGTGGGGAGGGGACCTAGGCCCGAGATCAGAGGTTAGCCAGGTGACCAGTGCATTTTCAGTTTCAGCCAGGAGATCAGCAGGGGAGAGGAGGAGAGAAAGCAGAAGCAAAGAGGAAGGTCTTGAGGTGCTTCCGGAACCAGAGATGGTTCTCCTCAAGTTTCAGAGAGGCAGGGAGGCTGTTCCAGAGTGAGGCCCCAGCCGAAGAAAGAGATCTACCACCAACTCGTTGCTTGGAGAAGGGACTGACCCTGAGGGAGTTGAAGTAGATGATGAAAGAGCTTGAGAAGGAAGATATTTATGAAGAGAGAGTTGAAGGTATTGAGGCCCAGGCCCCAGAAGGTCTTGTGGACAATGCAGAGAGTTTTTAACTTAATCCTCGCACCCACTGGTAGCCAGTGCAGAGATTTCACTCCTGGAGAAATACGATCCCTGGGCTTGAGGCCAAGGACAAGTCTTGCAGTCCTGTTTTGGAGGAGTTGCAGAGGGCGGAGAGTAGAGGCAGGCAGATTTAGAAAGAGGCTGTTACAGTAGTCCAGCCTAGAGAGAACCAGAGCTATGGAGACAGTGAGCTTCTGGGCAGAGGAGAGGCAAGGAAGAATACCTCTGAGGAGGTGCAGCTGGTAGTGTGACTTCTTAGAGTTGTCAGAGATGTGAGGAGAGAAGGAGAGTGTGGAGTCGAAGATGACCCCGAGGTTTTTAGCCTCACAGGTGGGAGAAGGTAGAGGGCCAAGAGAGGCCTGCCAGAGAGTTACAGGAAAGGAGGGAGCAGGTGTGACGATGAGGAGAATCTCAGTCTTACTGACATTGAGGCAGATATCATTGGAGACACACCATTCCTGGATAGCAGACAGACGGTCAGAGATGAGAGAAGGAGAAGAGGTGGCTGAAGGGAGCCTGAAAATGAGCTGAGTGTCATCTGCATAGCACTGAAAGTTGGGGCAGAGAGTGGCAATGTGGTTGGCAAGAAGTGCCAGGTATTGGTTGAACAGCCAGGGAGAGAGGTTAGACCCCTGAGGAGCACCACAGGTAGAGATAGAGATAGAGGAGAGGAGGGACCCAAGTTGGACCTGGGAGGGTCGATCTGAGAGGAAAGAAGTCAGCCAAGCCAGGGCCTGGTCAGTGATACCCAAGTTATCACTGAGACAGTTGAGCAGGATGGCATGGTTGACCGTGTCAAAGGCAGAAGAGATATCAAGTAAGATGAGGACACGGGGTGTTGGCATCAAGGATGGAGAGCAGGTCTTCACAGATCATCAAGAGAGCAGTTTCTGTGCTTCTGGAAGCTCAGAAGCCAGACAGATGGTCATGGAGACAACCAACAGATTCAGTATGAAGACTAAGATGTGAGATGGCCAGCTTTTCCAAGAGTTTGCCCAGGAAAAGAGTCAATGAGATTGGGCGATAGTTCGCTGGCCAGGACGAGTCGGCAGAGGGTTTCTTAAGAAGAGGGTGCACAAGGGGTTGAAGGGGGAAGGGAAGACTCCAGTGGCGATGGATTGGCTGTAGAAGTCAGTCAGAGCAGGAGTCAGGGTGTCAATGTGGTCATTGATGGTTTTGGAGGAACAGGGGTCAACCTGTTTTGACGAGACTTTCATAGATTGGACTTGTCTAGAAACCTCGTCTGGGGAGAACAGGGCAAAGGCAGAGAAGGCAAATAGACATATAACCCTTCCAGGTGGCATTACCAATCTGCTAATGGTCTGCAGCTTGTGTTAATGCCCTTGTTTCGCTTGTGCTTGTAACTGATGCCCCTGGGTATTACCAGACATGCCTCCCTGCTCCAGTTATATTGTTTAAGTAGTGTTATCCCACCAAAGCTGTGGAAAAATCATCTGCAATGGTTTGAGTATGCTCGGGACTTGGTTCTACTGGATTATACTCCAATTAATAATAATTTGTTATTTATATAGTGCTTTAATCTAAAGCCCTTTACATAGGACATATTTACATACATTACTAGTATTACCCAATTGAAATAGGTACTCATTAATCAACCTCGGAAGAATAAAAAGGCTGAGCTAGCCTTGCTGGGATTTGAACATGTGACATGCAGATCAAACACACACACACCGGCAGCCTGCTGAGCCATTTTACCAGCAATTAGACCTCACAGGGTGATTACATGCATTGCAACCGATATTCACTGACACTGGAATTTATTTTATTTTGTCATTTATATAACACCAAAACCCTGAGGTATCAGGACGTTCGTTACATTTGGAGAATTTGGTTACAGGCAGATATTGTTATTCATACTTATTGCATGTGCACCTGTCCCCTTCTGCTTTTTTCCCTATGCTGAGTCCTTGAACAATTCGCCCACAAGGTCTGCACGTACTCATCAGCTGGAAGACCTGCTCTGTCTCCTATTTAGTTGTGCTGCCACCCACCAAGTTAGGTGTTGTAGTGCAGGGTTCTGTCTAGAGATAGGGTGGGAGGAGGGTGGGTCTCGCTCCAGATAGCTCAATTGTAAATGTGTGTCATTTTCTCTACATGCAGACTAACTTGCGGACCTTGCTTCCACTTTCCTAGGTTATCTTTTCAGTTGTTGCATGCTTCATCTCCAACCCAGGAACGTTCCTTTTGGCGGTTATGGACCTTGAATAGGTTCCAACCTTGAATCTTGGGATGTGGCCCTTCTTGATGGTCTGAATTTCTTTAACATTGACCCCTCTGAGACATCTGGGCAGTCCACTCCTAACAGGTGGAGTTGTGTTGCTTTTCAGTTTAAAGTCAAAAGCGGAGAGAGACCAAATAAAGAAAAAAAAATAAGAATAACGAGAAGGAAAGAAAGAAAGAAAGAAGGAAGAAAGAAAGAAAGAAAGAAAGAAAGAAAGAAAGAAAGAAAGAAAGAAAGAAAGAAAGACAAAGGGGAAAGAGGAAAACAAGATAAAGTTAGGAAAGAACAATGTGAAGATGGAAAGAAAAAGTAACAAAATAAATTATGATAGATGGAAAAGAAGGAAATAAAGAATGCAAAGAAGAAAATTGGAAAACAAACGACAAACAGCAGAAACTAAAGAACCTAATTGTGAAAAAGAACAAACGAAATAAACGGATAGAAAAATGAATAGAGAAACATGGAGCGTGGATGCAAAAAAGTAAAGACAGGTGGAAACAGGGTACAAACAGAATTTCAAAATAACATTATACATGTACTATCGTCATTTTCAGAATGCTTTCCTAGAGTCAAATATATAACTGACACGTTACAGCAGCTTAGACGGTTCCCTGCAGTGGTCATTCAGTCTATTATTCATATTTGGTAGCAGGAGGCATGCCAACATACGACTGAGGCCGTGGGGAAGATGTTAGTCCTCAGAAGCCAACCGGAGAGTGATTTTTGGGGTTACTTGCATTTTTGCAGGCTGTTAGTGCTCCCGAAGCGCTACTGGTGAGTACTTGAATGATTTAAAATGAAATATTTTAGCACAGTTCCACTTTAAATCCTGGTTCTGTCTTGAAATCCCTCCCATTCATTGTGATAAAGTGTAACCTTGTAGCAGAATCTTCCCACTTCGACCCTGAGACTTAAACCTGACTTGTCTACCAGTCCTATTAATAGCTGAATAAAAGACAGCCGTATGTATGCGCCTTGTGTACCTGTCCTGAGAACAGACCCCTGTTCTTCCTTAGAGGCGGGTCACAACCTTAGAAGTCTCTACAGTGTGTCCACTAGTAAATACTCTTATTTTTTGTTATTGTGTTTTGGTTTACACAAACATTTCACATTACAGAGTAAAAACTAAAACACAGACAATATTATATTCATTCCATCTCTAGACACAATTTTAAAAAAAATGCATCTAACTCATCCTTGTTAAGCAACTCAATATTGCATAATTCATTGTTCTTGGATAACCCTGCAAACAGCTATTGTCATAGAAATAGGAGCACTATTTAGTATTCAGATCCAGAAGTATTCTGATTTTAAAAAACAACCTCAGCAACAATTTGCTTGGATATAAAACTCTCAATTGGAAAGTTTCCTCACACTCTTTTAGTAGATGGTACCAGGATTCTGCCTGCCCCTTAGACTTACAAAAATTAGAATTTCTGGACTCCTCTCGCACCCTTCCACGGATATCACACATTTCACCAAGCATAAGGACATTCGTATAAAGTTTAAGAAAAGTCGCCTTGAACATCTGACACAGGAACTGTTGCAGAAAAGGCAGAAGACTTCTCAATTTCCTTATCTGTGCAGGATGCAATTTCTATAATTTGAATGACGAAAGAGAGTCTTGTGAGTTAATCTGGGGCACTCGCAAATACTTTCACTATTGCCCGAAATCAATTTTCTTTAGATGCTTCCAGGGAAATCCTCAAATTACATAAAATGTTCTTGCACCAATTTACCAATTCATTTATAAGCAGGGAAACTATTGAGGAGAGACAATCTGGTAGATCTTTATACGTAGAGATAGCAGGAAGCAACCTTTTAAAATACAGGGACTACATAGTCTCCCTTATCCAGGCTCCCAATGAAGTAAGGGCCGGTTCTTATCTTATTATGGCTACTGGTACACTCTGTGGAGGGACCAAAACTCTGCTCCCCAGAATTCCTTCCAGATGAGCATGCATTGCACAATCATCAAGATGCCCACATTCCAAGTCTACACAATGGTAGGAACAAGCATCATGTTATAAAAATGCACCAAAGGATTTATTGAAAAACAGCAGATAATGTGCTTGATTCTTTGCATCTGAGCAACAAATAGCATCATCCTCTTTCTTAGCACAGAGAATAAGAAAGAGTTTTTAGATTTGTTGAAGATTTGGAATCCAAGGTAGCAAAGATGCTTGGTCACCTCCAATTTGTTTCCGTCAGGATTCCAGCTAAAATGGTGGGTGCTGAAAGGAAGGCGTGGTTTCAACAGGAGACACAGACACAAAAAGATGCACGTTTTCAAAACCTTTATTTTGGGGAGAATTCCTGACTGGCCCGAACTCTATAATGGGAGTAGTCTCTACCATTAAACAAAAGTAAACAAGTCCAAGTCAGTCTAGTCAAATAAATTGTCTGTGATATAAACCGAACCATGCCCTCGCTCTTAAATAACAAATGTGAAAAGGAAATATATTTCAAGTAAACAGTGTTTAAAAAAAAACTCTGAATGGCGTTTGCAAACAGGTTATAACTCCCTTTCCCATTTTCAACAGGGTTTCAAGAGTTTGGGAAATGGTGATTGGCAGGCACAGTTCTATAAATGTGGCACACTTTGGTTTACTGCTACGATTCAACAATTCTCGACTGCTCATCGACCGGCTCAGAGTTCAACCATTTTTCTAGGCTTCCTCTGCCTTAAACCAAATTACACAGCTCACAGGTTTCTTACAAGTCCCTTAGGCCTTCCTTGCCTCTGTTCCCTGGCAGTTCAATACTCAGCCCTGTTAATCTTAATTGACTTCTTCCAGGCTTCCCTTGCACAGAGTTATACTTTTCTTAAACACACGGTTCAAACCGCTTGACACAGTTGAAATAGTTCACACCACAGCGTAGGCTTCCTTTGCTTGGTTATTTCAACAACACAATCTTGTCAGGCTTCCTCGTCTGGGTATTTCAACAACACAATTTCTGTTTAATGCAGTTTTCTGGTGCTCTCTTTAATATTCTCGGTTCACATGTGCCTTCTTATCACTTCGGAAGTTTCACTTTTACACAACTTAAATATATTTCAACATTTTGTCGAAATAGAGACTCATGCTACCGCATAGTATTCTTTGGTCCCTATACGTGACCACTCCGACACATGGGTTTCCTTCTCAGGATTGTGCATCCTGCTCTTCTGGCATTTACTTTCACACACTTCACACGCTGCATTCATTTGCAATCTTCAATTGCCTTTGTTTTGCTTGAATTCGCTGTTTCACCAGTTTGCTCCTATTTCATTAGGTCCACTCAGGAGCTCCACTCCTTTTCTATAAAGCATCTTTATTAGCGGGTTTTCTTTCTTTCTCTTGGCCCTTAATAATATTTCGGATGTGACCTTCTTCCCCAAGTGTCTGATCTTACACATGTCGCTTCCTTAATCCTTTCCGACATCATATTTCCCCTTCAAAACTGTGGTTGTAATTGGAAAGTTAATTTGCGAGTTGAAATTTCAATTCAAAGTCTTTTTGCAATTTGAACAATGTCTTGCTACTTTGTATTCACATGCATGTAAGATTTCTCGATGAAGTAGTGTTAAATCGTGCTTTTGGTTTACCTGATACTGTCTCTTTAAACAATGGCATTCGCGAGCAGAGCCTGATGGGGCTTCTTATTCTTTGAAACTCACTTTGGCTCTCTTGCAGCGCCACTTGTCACTCGAGTCTTTTCCTCACAAGATCCTGCCAGGGTCTTGCTTCCTGTTAAGTCCAGTTCCAGAAGGGGTTCCACACTGCTCCTCTGGTACTTCGGCATACTCCTAAGTCCAGGAGCTATTAAGCACCTTCTTTCTGGAATGGGGACTGGGGAAGGTAGATCGGCACAGCTTTGCTTCCATCTTTGTGACCGCTGCAGGAAGGGATTTCAACTCCCTTGCCATCCACGAGACAAGGCTCCAGCTACTCTGGTTCAGTCTTGACACCACCTGAAGTTTCCTATGGTCCACAACAGCTCCAGCCTTCACCACACTCTTCCTCCCATGTGCTTCTGCTGCTCTGCCCCTTGTCTTTCTGGCTCCTCCTTTATACTTTGCTGGCCCACTAAAAGGTTCAGGTGTTTTTTTTGTTTTCTTTTTTTTTAAATGATTTTTATTATAGACCATAAACATACATGGTGATTGGTAATCATTTGAGAAAATATGAACCATATAACAACAGTATAAACTGGACATAATAGTCAACAAAGCCGACATATGGCATAGAAGCCAGGCATGTATAAAAAGTTGAATATAATTAGCTTAAAACATTTCATAATATGGGGGGAGGGTGACAACACATGACTAACAAACGAAAAAAGAGTCAAGACAAAAGGACATGATGCCTAGAAGGGGGCAGGGGGAAGGGGAAGGATTGGTAAAGAATAATTATGGGATATAATGCAGTTTGGCATTAATGAGTCTGTATTGGATAGGAAATCAAGAAAGTGTTTGCATCCCAGTTGGTGGTTGCATAGTAATTCAGGAGAGGGTGCAATACAATGTTCTAGTCTGTGAGTATTACATATGTTGTTCCAACAAACATTATAGTGAACTGAATTTAAGTTTTTCCAATTAAGAGTAATAGTTTGGATAGCAACCATTAAACACAAATCAAAGAGATAATTAACAAATGTGTTGATAGGAGTAGCTTGTAAAAGGGAGCTTCCAAAAATAAGAAAATCAAAACAGAAGTCTTGCTGAAATTTAAACATAGATTGGATGGTACACCATTCAGAGTTCCAGAATGGTTTGACATACATACATTACACTAGCATATGTTTGAGGAGCATTGGCTATGTAAGCAACTCCAGCAACAGTCATTAGGTAATAGTCAATACTTAAAGAGGGAGACAGGGGTGTTAAGGGCTCTATGAAGAAAAAAATAAAGGGTTTGGGTTATACTGGCTGAGGCGGTGATCTTAGAGATAAACTTAGACTCTGAGGGCCAACATAGTTAAAGATCTGGCATTGTGCAGTCATTCTTCCAGTCACTGTGAAGAGGATCCGCCGACAAGGAGGTTGATGTTGACATCAGTGTTTTGTTGTGAGCTGAGGCAGTAACATTAGAGTCGAGTATATACAATAATCTCTGGGAATCAGGAATATTGGCATTGTGTATCAGTAATTGTTTGATTTATTTATTTATTTATTTATTTGATTTAGTTGCATAACAACTTTTCAAATATTTTATCACCATTTAAACAGTCATTTAGAAATTTCATACATCACAAAAGTTTTCCTAATACAACAATAACAAATTTATCCAAATTGCATAAAAAAAGAGAACACTAAGAACATATTACAACTAACAGTTTAGATCTATTCCCGCTCCTTTAAACAGAAGGAATATTAAGGTCTAACCGTTCCCCTTATCATGAAATTCCATACAGGCATCCTAAAAAGATCCGGCATCCTACTTTACTGTGGACCCTGTGACATCGCTATTTCTGTCTAACCCCCAGTGACTTCAACTTTCAGAAGAATCAATCTGAAGACTTGTCCCACTGCAATTTGGACACGTTCTCTTGGAGAAGAGAATATTGTTTGCCATCTACACGCACTTGAAGTATAAGTATGAAATGTGAGAATGTTAAGGAAGCATGTATTACGGACCTCCCTTAGAGCAGGACAATCAATTAATAGATGCTGCCGGGTTTCATTTTGCGATGTGTCTAAGCAATATCTACAGTAATTCTGCGCTGCAGGAATGACTTTGCGCCAGGCCAGCTCCTCACGCGTGCCCCACAAATTAAATCTAAACCTTAGGAACTCTGACCTGGTCTCGGGCGATGGAAATTTCGCCAGGTACGAGGCCATTCTCCCATAAGGTTTTATACCAAAAGACCAGAAATTAAAGTCTTTGTAGAGATTGCAGGTGGCAAGCGTCCCTGCCCAGTCCGCATAATATATCTTTCTTTTAGCGCGGTCCGGATTCAGCAGAAACAGCTCAAGTGATACCTCTGCCCTGGCCATACAATTTAAGACGCAATTAAGCCACTCTCCTGAGAATTTAATTCTTGATTTCAACAAGGCCAAGGCTAAAACTTCTAAGATGGTACTCGCGTTTACCCCCACTACGCACTTTCGAAGTAGCGCACATTGTCTCCAACTTGCCTGGGCGTGGATGGACAACAGGCCTAGCTCGTACCGGATCAATGCGATCGGAACTGCCTTAGGTACTGTTAAGATCTCTTTCCAATATTTGGATTCAAGAGCGTCCCATGGATGAGATTTGTTTAACACCATTCCCTCCACCCCATACAACAAAATCGGGGACACTTTCATTTTATAAAAGTCAAGTGCGTGTTTTAATGTGAATTTCCTATATTTTTTTATTATTATTCGCATCTGTGAGGTCCGCTGTGATAGCTTCCTCAGAGACCTTGCGCACTCGTCGCCCTTGCATTGTCTATTCATGATTAGAGTTCCCAGATATTTATACTCAGAAACATTTTCTAGAATTATATCTTGGATCGCCCATTTCTGATTGGCCCGAAACCTCTTACTAGATGCTGTTGGACTACATGTTAATACCTGGGATTTACCCACATTAATACTCAAGCCGTTTTTGCAGGCATAAGCCCCCAACTTCCCCAACATACGCTGTAGCCCCTGTGGAATTTGCGATAGTAACACCAAATCATCCGCGTACAACATATACAGGATTTGGTGAAGTCCCAACCTAGGGGGATCCCCATTACAATCAACAAATTCCTTCCCAATATCGAGAATAAAAAAATTAAAAAGGAACGCTGCTAACGCACAGCCTTGTTTCAGGCCACGTTGGGTTACAATTTCAGGTGACAGTTTTCCATCCAGGCTAATGCGTACGCGCATAGTTGTCTTAGTATCAGTAATTCATAGTTTTCAAAAAAAGCTGCAGTAATATCCAAGTATTTATTTAAGAAAGAGGCAGGTATATGATACATATTAGCAAAATCATTAAAGGCAAACGGATTATTCTGCAAAAATATTGATTATGAAACATAATGCCTCTAGAGAGCCATGGCTTCCAAAAGATAACCTTACCTTTAATTTAAACAAGGGGATTTAACCAGATGAACGGAGAGATAAACAAGGCCAATTTTGTTATTGATGGGAACATATATAGTTTGAGATACAGTATAGATTGATGGTTACAGGAGTATTTAGTGAACTTATTCTTTCCGTTAATAAGATACATATCAGTCAGGGAGATTGGGGAAGCCACAGCTCTCTCTATAAGCACCCAATTAGGCATAAACAATAATTCATCTTGAGCAAATCATAAATGTGTCTGTTTAATGACACAAGCCATGTGATATTTCCTAAAATCGGGGAAGTTAACACCATCTAAAGAACAGGCTTTTGTATCTGCTGAGAGAAAATCTGTGCTTTTTCTTTCCCCATAGGACATTAATCAAGCAAGAATCAATAGATTTGAAGAAGTAAGGTGGGAGGGAAACTGGAAGCATGTATAGAAGATAAAGAATAATGGGCGAAATCATCATCTTGATAGATTCTAGACGGCCCAACCAGGAGAGAAAAAGAGGTGACCAAGACGTAATCAGTTCTTTGTCTTTGGCTAAAATAGTATCAGCGTTTTGCTTGCGAATTTTGCTAATAGAAGCAGAGATATGAACACATAAATAGGTGTTGATAATAATGGTCTTGTGCCTGACCTTGCATGTATTTGCTAGCAGGACATTGCCATAAAGGAGGTAGGGCTGATGTTGGTATTTTCCTATGGGTAATCTTCCTTACTCCAGTGGGCCTCTTCTTCTTCTCCTCAGTATTTTTATAGTCAAAGAGAAAGCAGGAATTATGTGAATTGTAGTTTTTCACAGGGAGCTTGGGAAACCCATGTAATTTAATGTCAGGATGTGGAAGGTAGTTTATGGTTGTGGATACATGGGTTTTCTTAGGTTTGCTTTATATCCAATGGGTTTCAAGTAAGGTGAGATACAGTTTATATTCAGATTTAGGGACGGTTTTGGTTTCCCATGATGTTTTCACATTCTTTTCCTTAAGGGAAAGTGCTGGGGTGGGTAGGATGGGACTTTGATGGCAGTATCCCACAGAGACTGAGGGAATGTCAGGTAGGGGTGTGCCCGAAAAGGGGGATACCATGTCTCGCCCAAGGGCATTCCTCCTGCAGTCCCCAAGGAACCCCAGCCCAGGTGATCCTCCCTCCCTTGTCCACCCCCAGGGTTAGGATCAAGGCATGATAGCCCGCGCTTGGCCACCTGAGCAAATTATCCCCGGAGTCTATAAGTGAGAACGCCCTCAGGATTCTCACAGTACTTTTCCTCCCTCATGAGGAAAACATTGTAAGTGCTCATTCACCTCTTTATACTTTAATGTAAATTACATTTTGCTGGCTCCACAATGCAGACATTGACACTTTTTATATTGCCACTGGCTCATACATGCAACCAATAACACGTCCTGAAGTCTCCACTGCTGTTACAGATATAGTTTCAAGAAGACTTGTGTTGAAGGGAATTTGTGCTGGTTATTCAGCTCCTGGTTGTACAATTAATGAGGTCTTGTGGGAGGATTAATAGTGTCCTATGGAAAGTCCCATTTCTGATTAATATGCTCTTACAATGGGGGAGATGCGATGGATTTAGGGATACAATATTGCCCCCTTTTGTTCCTGTAAGTGGCCTTTTAAGTTGTCACCAAGAATTGTGGTATTCTGTCATGAGCCCTGCCTCAGGTTCATACAATTTGAGTTTACAGGAAGCTACATATACTCTCTAGACAGTTAATGCACCAGAGATTCCAGGATATTGGGCTGCCTGCTGCAAAACCAGCTTCCATTTCCTCTCCTGTTGCTGCTGTACCACGGTTGCAGGTCAGGTTCAGGCTATGCCCTACAGGAGGTGTAAAGCTCTGCGTTATGCCCTGTTAGTCCTTGTTAAGGCTTGTTGGACAAATTCAGGGCACACAAATTGCAGCCCATTGCCTTGGGACCAATTTGTGGTTGCTCACTGACATTGTACAGTGACTGCAACCATAGCAACACTCAGCCTCATATGCGATTATGCCACAATGACCAACTTACAAAAGCCCGACACAGCCTTACAATGCTGACTGCTATTGATAAAAAGATAAACGTCCTCTTTAAACCCTAATGCTTTGGGCTACGTCAGTGGCCCAGTGTGCATTAACATGGACCATTCGTTGCTAATTTGACATTATTCCTCACAAATATTCCTTTTGGGACAATGTGAAAAGGGCCCGATGCAATTACGTTCGCTCATGTCCCTCAAAATCTGTGAAAGTAGCCCCTCTGCCACCATGTGCAGTGTTAGCCCTCCTCAGCCCCCACCACAAAGATTGGCTGTAGTTGGGCCCCATGCTTGTTATTATGCAACATCTTAAGACAATATGAATTTCCAAACAAAAGAACACACTTTTTGTTGTGGGTAAAACTGGCAGACGCCACGGACATAAGCTACACAGTTAAAAGGGGATGTGGAGGGGGGTTATTTTGCAACTCAATTGCATTGTCTTGAAAGAAGGAAAGGATTTGGTGGTTAATAGGAGCTTTGTGTTTGCTATCATATGGATTAGTACACATCACAGCTCCATTTGCCTTCATTATTTCCACATAACACAATGTGCTGCTGCCAGCAAAGAGATGTGTTAAAATGATTTACCAGGCCCTGCTTAAGGTGATGGGGGAGCTGTGTCCAGAACTCTAGCTCTGGAAGTGTCAAGCAGGACAGGGGCCAGAATTTCGGGGTGGGAGTGAAACCCAAAAAGCACTCCTTAGCCCAGATATGGTCAAGGTGATGAAATGAAAATAATTATACGGCGTTTGGAAAAGCAGCTTGCCCTGGTGAGGGGAGTCACTCATTAGCAAGTACTTTGACAGGCAGCAATAGCTCTAGGGCACGTGATCGGGGTAATCTAGTTCATGATAACACGTGCTTTACTGTGAGTATAATGAATACCAATTGTATTTAATGTCCTTGACGCTCTTGTATCATCTATCACGCAAGTTGCAAATGTTGATAAATAAAAGCTATACAGATGTGAAACGTGTGCGATTTTAAAACTGGACTAACATAGCATCTAACTTTTCTTTACCCATGAACTATTAAATAAGCACAAATGTTGTCGATAAATGACAATATTACGAATTAACATTTAAAATTAAAAGTATGAACTTTAAGGCGACATTTGCGCACATACATATTATCAAATGCTGCAACGCGATAGGCTCATTCTGATGCACAGACACCAAGGGACCGATTCATGGAATATTTGCCCAGTTCCAAATTAATTTGCACTTCTGAAAAGTCCGGGCAAAGTCAGTGCACAGTCATTTTTGCAGTTGAAAATGACTTTGCCCGGACTTTGCATAACAAAAATACACTTTGCACGGTTCCATGAATCAGAGTTGGTGTCGGCAGTGCAAAGTCACTTTGAACCGGGCACACATTCCACGAATCTGCCCAAAGTGACTTTGCACTGCCAACAAACACACTGATTCGCAGAGCAGTGTAGAGTGTATGTTTGTAGTTCAAAATCACACTGCAAAAGTACGATTTGCACTGTGAATTAGGCCCATTTAGTTAAGTGCAACAAGTACTTATGCAGCGCAATGTGACTTTGCACTGCTCTGTGAATCAGGGTGTTTGATGGCAGTGCAGAGTGACTTTGCACCAGTGCAATGTCACTTTTCACTGTGCTAAAAATGCTATGAATCTGGCCCAAAGTGTGTATGAAATCATTTTGTCAATAAAGCCGTAGGTTGCCTATCAAGCACAGACAGGCGCAGATGCGACGCATATTATAGCCTCTCCCGTTCTATGCCAACACTACAGCGGTCCACTCACTGCTCACTTGCCCTCTAGTGGCCATGATTCGCCATGCGCATAACTCAATTAGCACAGAGCTTGGAGGCCTGAAGAGCAGATGACTGCTGAAAACTGAAATGGACAATGGGCTGCATTTCAGGGACTAAAAATGGCATCTACTAAATACAACAATGCATGTATTAACATGGCTCCTGATTAGACTTGGAGAACACAGCAAAAGCGGTATTAAGCACGCTTGCCTATTTCTAGAGGATCTTTTAAACGTATTCTTATTTTACAATTAAGTAGAAGCATTGCCTGACAATATAGAACAAAGGAGGGCATTTATTAATGAATCTTGATATGAAAATATGGGTCCCTGCGAAAGTATCAATCCATAGTGGTCAACACTTCAAACCTTCAAAGACCCATCGTGCAATTAAGAACATATAATTCAGATTGTTGTTTGGATAAATAGGACTATTTTTCACCCCTCGCACACACTCCTCATGGCGAATTTAATTTACTGTGCAGGAATGCAGTGAATACTCACCAAACTCATGTACTGATCGATTGTTTATATTTTGCACATGGTAAGAAATGTGGATGGCTATAGATATAGTTTAAAATAACTGACAATTACATAATTACATATTGTACTAGTTATCCTCATAGGAGCAGGCTTTTAATATATAGCTTATTACCAGATCCCAAAGGAGTAACCCCATTCCTTTTACAGGTCCACACCACTGACCATAGCTGTTCTGCTCCTGGTTGCAGCACATCGTCAGTTTATTTATTTATTTATTTAGGCATTTTTAGAGCGCACCTAACCTTGAGGCATCTGGGCGCAGGACAGTTGACCCAGCCCCTACACAGCTCCCCTTCCGAAATACCACACACAACCCTGATTCCCACTCCACCACCCAGTCCCCACAATCACGGCCAGATCCTAAAAACACCACTGTAGCCACCAGCTGGGACTGTGGCTCTGTGTGCCAATGCGTCCACTAGCGGGGCCTGTGTTTCACCTTATGGTCACAGGTTCGAATCCTAGCAGGTTCACTCAGCTTCTCATCCTTCTGAGGTAGATAAAATGAGTGCCATTAAGTTGGGTAACAATAATCATCTGATATCTGCCATTAGTGCCAAGATACATCTGGGGTTCAATGTGCACTCTACAAATACGCCTGTTATGTTATGAAACCTGCAACCCTTTCTCATCTGTTCCATTCTATCCAATGACCCAGATGCCTTTTAAGACTTCCCTCGACTGCCAAGATCTCCTCCATTCCCCAATCTCTCCACTGCAGTCTCTTCCAAACCACAGCCTGTCTGCCATTGCTCATCCTTGTGACAAAATGGCTTCTGCTCTGCACGGTGTAAGGCTGAGCAGTCGCTAAACTGCCTACTCAGCCCAACACGTCTACAAACTAACAGTGCTCCTAATCCTAAAGGTAAAGGAGTTATAGCCAATAGATAGACCTGCTTCACCGTTTGTGTTAATCTGGGCCTAGTGAAGGCTACACACTCAGAAGGAGTTTGAATGTGAGTCAATAGCAACTCAAAGAGCAAAGTGCAGCAGTTCGAAAATAAAATAAAATGGCTATTCAAGGCTCTATAAAGATACATACGTTTATTTACACAAATCAATTTTGCACTCAACTATAAAAAAACACTATACAAACCAAGCACATGTAAAAGAAAGAGACAGAGATGCAGAATGTAACGATAACGATACTTAACAGGGAGAAAAAACAGACAAGAAATGGAACAAGGAATACAAAATAAGATATGTTCCTAATGGAAAAGGTGACCTTAGCCTGGCTTTAGGGACCAACATGTTCGACTAGAAGGACATGGCCATTTCAAAGTACATTACTCCAAGTTTCAGCAGTTGGAGGTGTCAGTCGAGGTTTACAGCTATTGTTCTTATGGGTCAAACTCGATTCGATTCAAAGGCAGTGAGCCGTGTTTATCCCATGCAGTGAGTCAGAAGCGAATCAGATTAGAGCAGATGCTCCATGAAATTTGGGGCATCATTGGGAAATGCAGGCCGAATGGGTCACGAGGAGGAGTTTGATGATCGAGTATGGTTCAAAATGATGAGCGGTCTTGGTAGTTCAATGCTTGGTTCAATGCATTGGTTCAAATTTGTTTTCATGGTGCTCAAGTCAGCCAGGTGATGGGGATCTACTGGGGTGATGCAGCATCTAGCCGGTTCGATGAGGTGAGCACGGTGGCTCTAGGAGGGAGTGAGTGCCAAAGGCAGCATAGGGGAAACTTCTAGTTCAAATGCAGTGAACATTGTGCAATCACAAAAAACAGAGTTTATGACTGTTCTGACCCCCAGGATGCTGAGAGGCCCACTGCACGGGCTCTAGAACAGGGTGAGTAATTTCAGGTTCTGCTCTCCCAGACTGCAGAGGTTTGCAAGCCGGGTGGCAGGTAGGTACTGGTTCTCAGAAAAAGTCACCTGAAATGTGCCCTGGGAGTGGGTAGGGTGCAGAGCCTGCTTCTGCGTTGGAGCACTCCTTCACCTCAATGGCTGAGGACTATGGAAAGATCAACTCTCCCAAAAGGTTCCATTGAGTTATTTTTATGTCCAGGGTTGTTCAAAAGTGAATCAAAGAAAAGGTTGGAGTCCTCTCTTTCATAGGCAAAATGCCCTATAGGATTTGATGACAATAAGCCTGCTTTAAGGGGTCCAATGCCTTTCCTTGTGACATGTGCCTCCTTTGCCTGGTTGCACCATACGCAATGTGCTTTCTGCTAAAGGAGTTTAGGGACCATGAAGGAAGAAGTGGTACAGAGAGATGGCGGCATCCTCTCCCAACTGTGCTGAGGTCCCTCTGACTACACTAACACTGCCTTGTCCCAGATACGCAGCATCACATGCCCTTTGGCACGCAATGCCCCGGTGTGAGGCACGTTACTTTGTTTAGGGTGTGGCATTTGATTCCTGTTTCCGAGCACAGTTCCTGCTGAAAGGCTGCCTTGCCGGAAAGAAGTATTTTACCTTACAAAGGACCACAAGAGGGGCAACCCCCACTGGCTATGGTCCTGCTGGCTGGGTGCAGCAGAGACAACCACTCTTGGGAGAATACACACAGCGCGTCAATGGCGGGCATTTTATCGTTAATAAAAAAACAAAATAGCCAGAGCTTTTAAACCATTGCTAGAGGTCACTGTCTCACATGCCCCCAACCATAAAGGATCAGCCTCACTCTTCAAAGGGTCTGCCTCATCATCATGGTGAAAATATCTACAGAGGTCATATGCCTTGGAGTGCTGCAAAACTAGCTTGTTTTGGAAGTCCATGCCCAATCCTTAAAGGGATATGGCCCAATGCACTAAATTGGGATTCTCTCCCAGCATGGCCAAAATCTACCCAAGAGGTCTGTGGTATGCTTGGTTAATGAAATTGTTAAGACGACCTGGGAAATCCCAATGTACACAGAGGATTAGGAGGCAGGAGAACCCCAATCCCTTAGAGGAAATAGATCAAGTGAAAGGCAAAACCCATCTTCCTTAAGATCCAAATAAAGCAGGGACAGATTCCAAGCATAACAGGTTGTTGCTATCAACATGCTTTTCAAAAACAGTTGTTTTAATACTACAAATGTGTCATCAATGACATCATAACATAATATCAGTTTACAAAACATATGGGTTAGAGGGGTTGGTAAAGGGGCTTGACTAAATATACTTCTATAGGGGCTAGTATTCTGATTGGGTTACGCTTGTTTTATGGCTCCTCCTAAGACCACCTCTAAATTCATGGACAGACATAATTTCTACAATAAACTATTGATTGACATAATACGAACTGAATAGCCTAACATTGGAGGTTTTCATTGGTTGGCTTTCAACTAATCAACATTGAACAACTGACAGGTCGACAAGACATGAGCCAAACAGTAGTAGGGGGAGAGATGTCCACATACTGTTTTCCTTTCAATGAAAGAAGATACCATCCCTTCTTCCTAGACCATGAGCCAGGGTGATCTCTTTGTAGTTGGCCTTGTATGGCATCTTGTGTCTGGAAATATGTGTAAGGAGTGAGGCAGGTGTCCTATCTGTGCCCGTTGCTAATGAATAGGCAGTGTTCTTCAGTTATGGGTCATGTGTGGTGAGACTGTGTTTGAAATTATTTCACCCTGCATTTATTGGGATGTAGCTAATATTGATGCAAGTGTTATGGTTCTGTTTACCACTGGGACACTCTTGAGATATTCTTCATAGAGTCTTTACCTTATTATTGTCCTGCACCTGGCTTACAAAGGTCGGGTGTGCTCTTCCCGACTTTAATTAAACAGGGAATATTCTTCTTGTGCTGGGAATTATTATCTTGTGCATTAACTGTAATGTTCAGTTCCTCCCTAATTTCTCATTAACCTTGGCTCTGGTTGCTTCCTACCGTCTAAGCTCTGCACAATTCTGTATTTCTGTAATTTCAGCATTTTGAGTTTCATGAAGTCTTGAGGCCTTTCAATTACTTAAAAGCATGCTGCAGCTTTCATTTTGGAAAACATGGCTTCCGATTATGCTTGTCCTTCTATGTTAGTGAGCTATATTCACGTATCGTTCATGTTGCAATCAGCTTATACATTGATCATGTTAATATTCTTCACGTATAAATGCATATATTACCTTGTGTTTATGTCCTTCATGTTGAGTGCATTTTTGCTTCATCTCTGATACATACACATGTAGTGTTTCATTGTTTGTTTATTTATTTTTGTCATCTTTACCTTAGATCGTGTTCATCTCCTGTTGTACTTGTCTGGGAAATGGGCGGGATGTTTGCCTCACCTGTATTGTATTGTACCAGGGGATGGGCAGTAGCTATGGAGGATGTATTCATCTGTCTTCCAACAAAATGACACTCAAATGTGTAGGGTTTCAGTATGCATGCCGTCCAAACTGCTTCAAATGGCTCTTTTTCAAATATGGCCCAGTTGTGTCCTTGCTTGGTCAAGTGACCTATTCAGGAATGCACACGGTTGCCCTACCACTTCAGATTTCAGCTTTCTAGCACTGCACCAATTCCAGTCTTTCTGAATAATGAATACTTGCCCATAATCCTTTATCTCTAGAATTTAGGCCTTGCACAGACCATCTTTAAACCTCTGGAAAGATGTATCACAGCCAAAGGTCCAGGTCACCTTTTTTGGCAATTTTTTAGAAGTGACATTGTTAAGGGAAAGGGCAAGGTTCCCATACTCTTTTTCAAAAGGTCTGTACTTACCCGTGAGGCCTAAGAAGGCTCTCACTTGAGTATGTGTCACTGTCTGGACTCTGGCTGGGAAAGGCGTTTTTTACTGCCACCCATTTGGTATACTAAGATAGTTGCAGTTCCCTGTGCTATCTGGCACTTCGATGCCTTGATTGTCAAGCTCGCCTCCTGCATAGCTCGAAGCACCTTTTTGAGATGCGATAAATGGTCTTCCCAAGTATGACTGAATACTGCAACATCATCTAAGCAGGCAATGCTGAAGTCCTCCCACTAGAACAGTACCTGGTTTACCATCATCTAAAGGTGGCTGGGACATGTTTTAACACATTCAGCATAACCGTAACCTCTCCTTTGCTTGATGAGTTAGTCCAAACTGCCAGTACCCTGCTCTGAGTGCAAAGGTACTCATGAACTTGGTAGCATCTAGTCTGTCAATCAATTTGTCTTCCCTAGTTATGGGGTGTGCACACAAAAGCAGACCTCCGTTTCCCCACTATTGGACTTTGTAGGGACTAGTAATGTTTGGCTAGCCCAGATGCTGTGGTATGTATCAATAACACCCAAGCCCAGCATCTTGGAAATGTCTTATTTAATGGTGTCCATGACCTTGTCATTCATTAGGTGAATTTTACTTTTTTACTGGATTACTGTCTTTAGTATCGTTATCATGGATGCACCACTCAATCGTCCCTTCAGTCAGTGAGAATAGACCAGTGAACTTGCACAGCAGCAGCTGACAATCTCGAAATTGCTTCTCAGTGACGTCTGGGGAGCTGTAGATGGACTTCCCCTGTAGACTCATTAGTAGATTATGTGTGTAACTAGCCTGGGAGGGGATCTGTCTCCTCTTTAGTCTCATCATCGTTCACCAGAGCCATCACTAGGTCATCCCGACTGTAATGGGGTTTTAGCCATTTGACATGGAAGACCTGATGTGTCTGCTTAGGGGCCTTGATATCACTGAGGTAGTGAACTTAACTGCTTTTCTCAAGCAGCACGTAAGGCCCATTCCACTTTTCATGAAGGGTGCTCGGCTTGACTAGTATCATGTTCCAGTTCATTTGGCCTGACATGTAATCAGTCATGCTAGCCATCAGGTCATGCCAGTGCTTCATCAGCTCCTGACAGACATTCAGATCTGTTCCCTGTGCTTGACCATTTTGGATCTGAGGCCAAGTACATAGTTCGCTATATCATGGTAAGAAGTTCAGGAATTTCCCTCAAATGTTTCCTGCACCATAATTAGGGGACCCCTAACAGGATGGACAAACAGGAGCCCAAAAGGACTGAACCATACACCACTCTGTGTCCCCTCCCAGTATGCAATCAGAATGCCTGGCATGAGGATATCCCACTTTCTCCTTATGGGCACTTCCAAGCCTCTAGTCATGCCCTATAGGGTATTGTTTAACCACTGACCACACTCATTGGTCTGTGGATTAAAGACTGTGGTGAACTTGTAACGTACTCAACATTCATCCTACGTGGTCATCATATATGAATATATGAAGTTTCCCCACCTGTGGAAATAGCTTCTTTAGGGAATCCCACATGAGAGAATATCCCTAATAGAGCATTTTCCCCCCACACAGGCTTTGATGCTGCTTAATGATATAGCCTCTAGGTACTGCACTACAATTACCAAGATGTACAGGTTCCCTGATGTGCTCTGAGGATCCAAAAGACAAACAATGTCCATGCCTACTCTCTCAAAATGTCTTCCAAACACGGTAGTGGAATTGAGGGGGCCTTTGTTGCTCTGCTGGACTAATCGGATGCTTAGCAAGTACTTTATTTTTACTCCCATCAGGGGCAAGTAAAAATGTGAAAATCACCTTGCAGCTATCTTGGTCACTCCTCTAAGTAACCTGTCAAAGGAATGTTGTGAGCCAAGTACTCCAGACACCTCCTGCAGCATTGGGGCATAGCCAACCTCAGATTGGCCCCTCCATCAACATTCCTGGGCTCACTGTACTGGAGACTATTCCCCCAATACAACCTGAATACCCCACGGGCTTCTCCATGAGCATGTTTCTCTGTATGTTCACGCAGATCTGCAAGAGTGAGGCAGTCGTGCTGTGCTTGGAAAAGTCAGCATGTCTGGGGCCTACAGTTGAGGACAGGTTTCTCAGGTGTGCTAGGACCCTGACATCTGAAACCATTGTTTCCTACATCCCAGGTTGTGGTTCTACTCAAGCAGGCAACCCTGCGATCGCTGAGTCTTGTGCCACCACAGAATGCACCTCAGTGGCCATTAGGCTCTGACTGGGTCTGGACGGGGGGTACCAGTGATAGTGGTGATAGTCTCTCACCATCTCCAGCTGAAAGTGTCCCTGGCCCCATGGCCACAAGGGTTGCTTCTCTGCTGCTTTGTTTTCCCTTGATCCAGTGACCACGGTAATGCTTACTTCATCGGGAAGGTTATCCCTTGGCAGAAAGTCCACCAGAATTGCCTCCTTGACAATGACGCAGACTTGAGAGGTTTCACATCTCCAAATGTACTCCACAATAGATAGTGGGCATCTGATAAGTCCATCAAACCCCCTAACTAGTTTGTCAGCAGCAGGAATGATATGATAATGTTGGGCCCACCAACGTCGGACAATGTGATACTCGCAGCAGTATCATAACTTGCTTGGGATTTTGTTCCCATTTATGAATGCATACTCCAAAAATATCTCAGCATTTGCAGGAACCTGGCCCTCTTTTGGATATCCAGCATATTTCCCACTCAAAGATACTAGGGTACATTCGGCCAGCCCCTCGCCCAGTGAGAATTCATCATCTATGATGCCCACCCTATTTCTACCCCTCAATGAAGGAAGAACTAACTACAGTCGGCTTGGATCTACCCTTGCAGGCAGGATCTCCCTTTCTATGTTTCTGGTCTCCACACACAAGGCAGCCTTGTGGGGCAGGACATGTGGGTGCCCCAGTGCTAGTGCGGCCTCAATTTTCCTTTCTGTGAGAGCGGATGATACATGCAGCAGGAATTTATCCTTACATTTTTGGGGACCTATCTTCACAAGAGGTGTTGGTACTTTGTTCTTACCCTCCCTTGGTTTGCTTTGATCTTGTGCCTTGTCATGTGGTTTATTCGTAGGTTTCCTGAGCCTTCTTTTTCTATGCTCACATACCTGTCGGATACCTTTGTCCACTACATACTGCTGTAACTCCACCCCACAGTTTCTAAGGATATTATCACATACAAACAAATTATAGATGCCCTCAAAAGTCTCAACTTTGTTACCTGTTAACCATCCACTCAGATATTTCATGGACTGACACACAAAGGCCTCAGAAGTTTACTCCTCTGCTCAATGAGCTCTCTAACACTCCTGAGGTATTGTTCTGGGGTTTTGCAGAACTTCTTCAGGACTGTGGACTTCATTCTGGTATTATTGGGCATCTCCTCAGGAGTCTACTGAATGATCACATCAGTTCCACCCATCGACTCATAAGAGCTGCTCCTTACCACACTTCTTCCACCTCCTGGAGTCAGAAAGCTAGTTCCTCTGTTTTGAACCATTCAAACTTATCTTTCCCCAACTCATATGATTGGTATAAGTCCTTGTGGATTTAGCACCTAGGCCTTGCTTGGGAATCACTATTGGAAGCACATACCCTGCACGAGAGGCCTGCTTGTTGGTCTCCTTCTGCACTTCCTTCTGCTGTTTCTGCCTCTTATCCCTTTGTTTCTGTTCTTCTAAAGCCACCTTCCTCTCTTCTAAGAGGAACTTCTTAGCAATATCTGTCCTAGAGAGACTCCCCTGGGACATGGTTGAACCATGGGGCCTAACAGGAAGCTGAGAGCTGACAGAATCCTGTCAACTGTGAGAGGCTACCCTTACTGCCATCCTGGGGTGGTGGTGGGACCTGCTTTCTTCATTGGTGTCATCTGCCACTTCTATGCTCCCCAGAGAAAAGGGGTCCCTGAGCTAGGAGTACCAGATCACTCCTGGCCCTTTAGGACTCCTCCACCCCCTAGAGCTTCCTCAATAGCCTGGAGGGTCAATAGAAGTCAATAGTAGCTTTCTTAACCTTATCGCCATGAGGGAGACCCCTCTCTTGACGTAGCCCATGCAGTTTGCCTTCTTTCAAGTTTGCTGCAGCGCTCATGTCCAACTCCATGGAAGCAGAAATACATGGCAGTGCTTCTAATGTTATCTACCAAAACCTTTATTTTGGATGGTTAAGCTGTAACCACAGTCTGTCACAAATCCCAACCATGCACAATAGTGGGATGAATTGATTTATGCTCTGTAGGAGTATAATGATGAGAATTGGCTAAAGCGCCTACTCAGCTTCAATACTTCTACAAATCAATGGTGAGCCCAATCATAAGTTTAAAGCAGGCACAACCAAAATACATACCTCCCTTGCCTTGTGTGGTAATGTGGGGTGAGAGGAGTCTGTACACTCAAAAGGGGTATGAATGTGAGTCATTAGCAGCTCAAACAGCAAATTACAACAATTCCAAAATAAAAGAATGTCCAATCAATGTTCTATAAAAATGTATACTTTTAATTACACAAATCAATTGTAGACTCAACTATCATAAACCGCATCAAAACCCACCCTTGTAACGGAAGACAGAGAATGCAGAATGCAGGGATGCAGCACCGAGGACAAATAGGCAAAAAGTGGCTATGTCATTCTCTACGGCCTTAAAAGGTGGACCAGGGCTATGCGTCAGATCAAAGTACCACTTCCAAGTTTAGGTGGTTTAACGTTGTCGAGCTGGCTTTGGGCTGTTGTGCCTGCGGGTAGAAATGGATTGAGAGGTGGTGGAGTGACATTGATCCCAGGCTGTGAGACGGCGTCAAGTGGGGGTTCAAGCAGGTGCTCCATGCACTTCAAGGCAGTGTTGATGATGCTGGTCGAATGGGTCATCAGGAGTGGTTTAATGACTGAAAGTCGTGCAAAACGATGAGTACCTCTGGGTTAGGGTGTTGAGAGTTGTGATGATCCAGTGGTTCCAGTCAAGCTGCGATACAAAGTCCTGGTGGTTTGATGCTTGGTTCAAGGCAGCAATTTGAATTTGTCTGCACTGGGCAGTGAATCACAACCCGGACAGGAGACAGGACTCTGCTAGAATGATGTCTCATTAAGCCAGTTGGATGACTCAAGCTCAGTGCTTCGAAGACTTTGGCAGGTTTAAAAGGATGGTCTAGTAAAAAATTTTATTTAAAAAATAGATAGGCAACATAAAATAAAAAATACTAGCATTCTCCGTTTTAAAACTTCCTATGTAAAATTTTGAGCTATTCAAGCTCAAAATTCGCAAAAGCAAGCACATGGGCGCATCCATTTTGTGAAATGGAGGCCCTCCTGTTGTGGAAACAGAAAAATTGATATGAGGCCGGGAAGCCCAAAGGAAACACACCAACACAGGTTACAAAGGACATACAAAGCGCTTTATTCAAAGTTACAGCAATTACCAAAGTCAATTGACATACGGATAGCTATTCGGCCCTCAGAGTAACAGAACGAACCATCAACGGTAGTTCGCCGTGTTAGTGTGAGAGACCGTACATTGGGATACTCGGGTTTTTATACTTTTTATTCAGCTTTGGCCAACCTCCTCGCGGGTTAACCATTCTTGGGACCAGGCCTAGGGTTCGTTGCCAGGTCAATCTCATAATGTATGCATTTTGATCAGTTCCGCTGATATAGTTGTTCATTTACACATAGGTCAGGGATCGGACAAGGTCTCAGTTCGCGACCCCAACAAGTGGCCTGCGGGCATATTACTTATTCATGTGTGCGGAGGTTACAACGGCCAGAATCCCACTCAAATTGTCATTCGGCCTCCATTTTGTTGTTCAGGGTGACTTCCACACTGCAAGAGAACCTAAAATGGTGGCTAAATCCAAGATGGCGATTTGCACAATACATTAAGGTCAAGACCTTGCCGCGGAATCTATGTACACAATGTTTTTTAAACAACTTGGCATAGGCCAACATACATTCAAACAATGCAATAGGAGGTACAATATTATTTCGATTTCCACAGACCCTCCTTTTGGCCTATGCCAAGTGCTAAACATCATCCCTAATACTTTCGAAAATGACTCCATGTATTATCATCCATAGGTTCCGCCTCATTGTCTGTAATGTCTACAGCCATAAGGTCGTTCATAAGAACCTCTTGTAACATGAATTCTTTAGATGCTGTATCTGGGGTATATATTTTATGCCCTATTGCGCTCACTGCTTGAGCTCAACACCCCCCTATGATTCCACATATACTTGGGAGGCATTGAAAACAACAACAAAGGAATAACAGAATCCCTAAAATAACCAGAATAACGGAAAGCATCCTCCAACCCCAAGATCGCAAAGAATCCCAAAACCAAGTACTAAGGTTCCAGTCTCCTACAGGGATATGGACTTCAGAACTGAGAGTATGCAAGTTCTGAATTGCTTTAAAAATTGTTGGTGAGGAGTCTGGTACGAAAACACAACAAGCGGACCCCACTAATTTGCATACTCCACCTCGTTCTGCCAAGATGACATCTAACGCCATCCGATTTTGAAGTGTTACCAATCTTATCGCCTTTTGCTCTAAGGTCATATTGTAGAGTATGTCCATGGTCCGGTTGATCGTTCTCTCCACTACCCTTGCTAATCCCCTAATGTTCTCTGAGTTTGCTATTTGTCCCCAAAAGGGCACAACCAATTTAGCTATGTCCCCCAATACTTGCCCAGGGGTATCTCCATTGTTGTCTCGCCGTGGGCGAGCCTTAGAAACCTCCAAGGTACTAGCTACAAATACCCTGGGTAACAATATTCCTAAATAACAGGTTCCCTGCCAATACTAGGGCAACCAGGAAAATGCTAAACTACCACAAACAAAGTAAACAGGCCCTCCTACATACAGACGCCTGTTTTCCCCAGTCAAATTTACAATATTTTTACAAGTTGCAAAATCTCCCATTGGCCTAGTGCCACTTCTCTGTAAACAGAAGGGAACCGAGTCGGGACTATGATTTACAGAATAAGAAGGAGGTACAGCGTCCTTATTGCCTATCGGAGCCATTTTAAAGGAAATCAGAGTTTGAAAAGGAAGATATAGTTTGTCAGACGGCCTAATAGAAGCAACGTTAGGTTTACTTCTATTTGCGAGAAGCGAGCATCCCAGGGGAGTCAATTCACATTTCTCGAAATCATTTAAATTAGTTCCATCAAAATTCCCTGAGATGCTATCATTCCATCGGCCAAAGAATAGTGCTCTAAGAGAGGCATAGCAAGAAGTCGTTAAAGGTAGAGGATGTATATACCATCCCAGTCCCTTGTTCCCATGTTGTGGTAAATGAGTACAAATCCAACAATTACTCTTATTAAAAATGGCATGAGTAGCATTCATTACTATCATCAGAGTATTATTATGATACTTCTGTCTATGTTGGGAGTCTCCAGGGGACAGAGTGTGAAGGTGTACAGAGGGAGTCAAAACAGTTGGTATGATCTTGGTCGGTAATAAAGGTTTCAAAGGATAGACTTCTTCGAAATACCAAAGTCCTACAGCAGCAGTTGCAAAAATAACAATAATCAAAATCAAAACACAACAGTACGTTTTCGGGGCCCAGGCACATTGTTCATTGTTCGATTTGGTCACCCCCATATCTAAAAGTCCAGTGCGGGGAGCAGCGGTAAAGGTGGCAGGCATCGTAGTTTCTTGATCGACGGCCCCAATGTTCGTTGCTGGCGACACTACGGTTGCGTGATTTCTTAGTCCTTCCAAACCCTAGCCAGCAGAATCCCTTTTTGTTCAACAAAACAAAACAATTTTCCGATCACTTCCTTTTCCAGATGCACGACACTCGTGTCGTAGTTCTATTTCCGTGGTCGAAGGTTGTACCTGATGGTACCCAAATTTGTCTGGTCCAGAAGCAAAGTATCGTCACTTCCTGAGGGAAGCGACGTGTCGGTGGCGACGGAAGTCGCAGAGCTCGAAACAGTGTTTTCCAGAAGTGATTTTTCAAGAGAGTGCGGAGACGAGATGGACTGTTCCCCAAGCTCCTCAGGCTCAGAGACCTTCTCCGGCGCACTCACAGCGCTGTTTGCTACTCCAAGATCAGAGACTGTAGCATCAGCGAGGGGTTCTGCTTCTTCTGTAGCATGTGGCATCGGGTAAGGAAGTTTCTTGACGTGCGTCGCGTGAATCCAGTTCTTCTTTACAGCCACCCGCACTGCTATCCTGGTGACCAGTAATACCTGGTGGGGTCCCCGCCAGCGAGGCGCGAGACAGGAAGACCTCTCGTAGGCCTTCGCGAGGACCCAACTTCCAGGCCGTATATCGTGTCCTGGGCCCGTGAACCGTACAGGTAAAGCAGAATTCACCTGGTGGTAAATGAAATACAGATTTTTAGTTAACTGGTTACAGTAGTCTACAAGCAATACATTCTCCACCTCCCTCAGGGCTTTAGGTTTCGGGAGGCCCCAAATGTTAGCAGGCCTCGCCATTACTACTTCAAATGGAGAAAGCCCAGTTCTAGTCTGAGGTGTGGTACGCATAGCTAATAACACAATAGGCAAAGCATCTGGCCATTTCAGTTTGGTATCAGCACATGTTTTTGCAAGTTTATTCTTTAAAATACCGTTGTGTCTTTCTACCAACCCAGCACTTTGAGGATGCCTAGCTGAATGAAATCGTTTCTCAATACGCAGGGCTGCACATATTTGCAAAATTACTGCTGCGATAAAGTGAGGACCATTGTCCGACCAGATTATCCTCGGGAGCCCAAATCGAGGAAAGAATTCTTTTACCATAATCTTTGCAGTGGTCATGGCGGTAGCATCTTTGACGGGGAAAGCCTCGACCCATTTACTAAAGGCACAAATAATGACAAGAACATATTTTAGATTATTGCATCGTTCCATCCCAATAAAATCAAAGTGAATGACCTCAAAAGGGACAGAGGGGGGCCCAAAACTTCCCCTTGGAGTCACTGTCCCTTTACCCACATTTTGCTGTAGGCAGATCATGCAGTTCTGGACGTGCCTCTTTGCAGTTTCCAGAATTTTGTCATTTACCCAAACCTGTTCTAACATTTTCGTGATCTGCTGGGCACACACATGCGTAGGACCGTGTGCCATTGTAACCATCGCCAATACATAAGAATCAGGAAGCAACCATTTCCCTTCGGATGTATCCACCCAACACCCTTCGTCATCCAGTTTCCCCATTCCTTCAGCCCACTTTCTAGATTCTTCCATTGTGGCATCAGTCTGAATATCTCGCACAGACCCAATACCTTCATCCATTATGCAACCGTCTCTCATTTCCCTCGAGGTATACATGTCCGTGCTAAGGTCTCTGGCCGTTTGTCTGGCTATCAAATCTGCAAAAGCGTTCCCTTTGCCCACATCATCTATGACCTTGCGATGTGCTGCACATTTCATGATTGCTAACCGTTTAGGGAGTGAGAGCGCCGAAAGTAATTGCACTATCAAAGGGCCATGCTGAATCTTGGTCCCATGTGAGGTCAGGAACCCTCTTTCCGACCAAAGTTTTCTGAAGTTGTGAGCCACCCCAAATGCGTACTGGCTATCGGTATATATATTTACTCTTCGCCCTTGGGAAAGTTTGCAAGCTCGGGTCAACGCTATAATCTCTGCGGCCTGCGCGGAGTTATGCGAAATTCTCTTAGTTTCGACAATTTTGCTCAATGTAGTAACTGCATAAGCAGCTGTAGATGTACCATTCGAAAGTTTGAAGCAGGAGCCATCACAAAACAGCTCCCCTTCTGCATTATCCAAAGGAGTATCTATGAGATCTATCCTGCCCTTCGTTTCTTGCTCGGTGGTATACAGGCAGTCATGTGATTCTTCGTCACCGCAAACAGTGTTTTGAGGGAAAGGTAAGAGTTCAGCCGGATTGAGAACACAACACCTCCTAATTTGAATATGAGGGGCAAACAGAATTAGTTCATACCTTGTTAACCGTGCAGAGGTGAGGTGTTGCGTTTGGGTTTTGTTCAATAGGATATCAACAGTGTGAGGTACCATCAAAATCAAATCATGGCCTAGGACCATTCCCTCACTCTGTTTTACAGACGCGGCAGCAGCAGCAACAGCGCGCAAACATCTTGGCAAAGCGCATGCGACAGGTTCAAGGGCGGAGGAGTAGTAGCCGCACGGCCTATTCTTCCCTCCGTGTTCCTGTGTTAACACAGCCAAAGCACATCCATCACATTCATGCACAAACAACACAAAGGCCTTGTCATAATTTGGAGTACCCAGAACCGGTGCCGAACATAGCACGGTTTTGAGAAGCTCAAATGATCGTAGATGTTCCGATTCCCATGGCAGTGGCAGAGAAATGCCCTTCTTCGTCAAAGCCAACATCGGGTTTACCACTAGTGCGAAATTCGGGATCCAAAACCTACAGTAGGACGCCATCCCTATCAGGGCTCTGACTTCCTTCTGTGTATTTGGAACAGACATGCCAGAAATGTGTTTTATTCATTCAGGTGTCAATCTTCTCCCCTCCTTTGACAGGAGGTAGCCTAGATAGACAACCTCCTGACAACAATATTGAAATTTTTTAAGCGAAGCTTTGTGACCATTTTTAGCTAGATGAACAAGCAACAGTATAGTGCCTTCTTTACAGGCCTTCTCAGAATCTGCAGCCAAAAGTAAATCGTCAACATATTGAAGCAGCGTGCAAGTAGGTGGCAATTCAAGGGTGTCGAGCTTCTCTTTTAAAGCTCTACTATAAATACTGAGACTTTCAGTATACCCTTGAGGTGCCCTTGTAAATGTAAATGAGCGTCCCCCTAAGGTGAACGCAAACAGATATCTGCTTTCTTTATGTATAGGGGTACTAAAGAAAGCGTTTTTTAGATCCACAACGCTGAAGTGCGTAGCCGTAGCAGGGATCATTGTTAATGTCGTCGTCACATCAGGCACAATTGGAAATTGTGGGGCGACCACTCGGTTAATAGCACGAAGATCAATTATAAACCGGTATGGAATTGCATTGTCGCCTTTCTTATATACGGGTAAGATCGGACTGTTACACAAACTACCTGTGATCTCCTCGATCACCCCACGATGTACAAAATCGGAGACAATGCATTTCACAGCACGTTCACCTTCGACTGATATTTTATACTGCGGGATGCGTGGCAGTTTCACCCCATGTTTCAGGACTATTTTAACGGGCTCAATCTGTAACACTCCGACATCATTGTCGTCCACCGCCCACAAACATTCCGGAACAATGCTAAACTCGGGAGGTAAAGGTCGAATCAAGAACTGAGAATTAGGAAGTTGCTGTGGTGAAACCGTTAGCCGTACTCCATCTGAAGAACAATTAATTACTGCGTTCAATTTCTTTAACAAATTCAACCCCAGTAAATTCTCTCCACAGTTTGAAGTGAGAAGAAAAGGGCAATGGTCCGTGAAGGGACCCAAAGAAACGGATACCGGCGCAGAAACTGGACAGACAGTTGGTATACCAGAAAACCCTATGGAAACATTTGTTTGCCCTGACAGTGGGATGTTTGGAACCCTGGAATGATCAATGGAGCACTTCTGTGCTCCAGTGTCAATCAAAAACTGGTGTTTCCTATTCTCCACTAATAATTCAACGTAGGGGCCTTTTTGATTAACGGGAATAGGCATAGGTTCCAAACCCTGCTTCAGGCAATCCTAATAAAATAGAGCCTCATCAGAAGGAAGCTCTTCAGAAAGGTAGGCAGCAGAAGGGTGATCAAATATGTTTCTCGAGTCCATACTCGAGGTCTGATTTTCCCGTGAAAAAGGTTGCTGATAATCTTGCAAAAGCTGACCTCTGTCAGTGCCCCCTGCTCCAGGGCGGCCCCTAGGTCGTCTACCCATACCCCCAAAATGCACTACTTGACCTCTGGCGAAGGACAGGGCACTGTGCTCGCCAATGACCTTCCTGGCGGCAATAAGCACATTGATTAATATTTACAGGACTCAGAGGAGCATTTCCTTTTGGAACGTACTGACCTCTAGTTTGTGTCATACCTCCTCTGGGGTTTCTAATAATTTGCTGTAATAATACTTTAGTTTTCAAATCTCCCTTTCTCTTTTCAATTTTTTCCTTCTCATTATTAACACGGTTCTCATAATACTGAGCCATGTGCAAAACCTCAGATTGAGATTTTGCCTGCCAAGCGCTCTCAGAGGACATAATTTGTGACTGGATGTTAGGTAACAACCCACGTACAAATTTGTCCACGAACAACCTCTTCCCCGACTCTGTACTTAAATCCTGTCCACTGAAATCAGAAAATACCTGCTCGAATCTATTGAAAAATTCGGTGGCGCCTTCAGTTTTCCCTTGAACAGAGGCCGTAAGCTTGTCCCAAATAATCCTTTTTTCTGGAATTATAGTTTTTAGTTTAGCGACAATCCTATCAGGTAAAGTAAGTATTACCTGTGGCGGTTTCTCACCAGCTGGTCTTTCTCCATCAATTCTAATCATATTTGCCCACGTATCTCCCAGCCCCGGCACATCGTCTATTGTCCGAACCTGTTTCCAGACATCTACGGGTAGGAGTACAGGGAATAACAAGTCAATGTCACTCAAGGTGAACACAGAGGACTGTAGAACGGACTCTATTTCTTTATAAAACCCCGTCGGGTTTTTCCTAATATCGGGAACTGATTGTCTAATTGTGTTCACTTCCTGTTGTGAAAACGGGACGTGAACGAATTGCGATACATAATGTGCAGGGATATCCACCGCGGGGGCACCAGTCGCCGCATTGGCGGGGATCTTAACTTTTGGGACAAAGGTCTCTCATAGGCAACTGAGATATAGGTACCTCCGGCCGCTTACTAAGCAATAGAGCCAGATCGAGCGCTAAGGCAGCTGTAGAAGTGTCGGGCGAAAAAGCCCTTTTACAAATCCCCAATAATTCTATGGGGCAACTAACCTTCTTCCTTACACATTCCTCTTGCAGGTGCTGTACCATCACCTGAATTACTTTTCTTTGCATCTCTACTGTATACTGACTATACGTGTCATACACTTCGTCTGGGGGTATCGATGAATCCGAGATCCATCGAACCGCATCTTTGGTACAAATTCGTACTTCCTCAGGTGCCGCTCTACGGCATGGAAGGAACCGTTTCTGTACATATATTCTATCGTCTTCATCATCCTCATCTCGTGATTTTTCAAAGTCTTTCCTAAACTCAAACAATCTTTCAACATGCCCATATACTTTCTGCTCTGTGTCCCTCGAAAGTGCCAAAGCATTCAGATCTCTCACCCCTTGTGGAAGATCCGAATTTTGTAATCTACCCCATATCACACACAAATGAGTCCCCAAACCTTTGATAAAAACATTTTTCTCGGGAAAACTATTCAAATTAGATAATGTAGAAAAAATATTAGCTTGATCACCTTTCTCCATGCAATGCTTAGCCCATGCAAACAATTCCTGTTTCCTATCTGCGGAAACAGTACTACGAGTCACAATCTTTGACCCTGCACCTGGATCAACTCCAATCAATACGGGGCCACTGGGGAGCAGAGGTATAGGTAAATTTAACAAAGGTGCAACTATCGGTGCAGGGGAAAGGGGCGGTGCGATAGGCGGAGGAACAACAACCAAAGGACTAGGAACAATAGGCTGTACAGGGGGAACAGGAATAGCAACAGGAACAACAGCAGCAATGGGCAGAGTGCCCAAAACAGGAGCATACGGAGGTGGCGCTGAGGCATCGGGCGTGCGTTCATTTAATAATTTCTCAATAAATTCCTCAGACACATGGAAATCTTTAGAGGGATACATTTTCTGGATCCCGAGTGAAAAGGCTCTATCCATATTTTTAACTGATTCTGACCGCTTTTCTTTATCATATAGTAATGTTTTTTCAGCGTTTGTTTTATGACGACGTGCATGTTTCCCTACTTTTAAGCAGCTGCAATGCTTCGTTCTTCCAATTTTGTAACACATCAAAGGCTGCTGGTCTAGCCTTTTTCTTTAACAAGATCGATTCTAAGTATTCCATACGGGGGATCTCAAAACTACCGTTGATTGGCCACTGAAATTTGGAGGCATGTCTGGTCTGTCTGTGCCAAATATCATTAAATACTATACTTCCAATGCCATACTTACAGTACATAGTACACGCCGGCGACCCCTCCTGTGGTGCCGGGCGGCTAAATTCCAAGAATTGCCGATCGCTGCGGAACAGAGCCCTAAAACAGCTAGACAATTTCCCAGGCATTTCTCAAAAAATTGGTGTTACCTGGTCCAATAATTGTGTCTGCAGATACAATACGCCAAATTCAAAGTGTCAGGGTTAAATTAAGAGCCGGGTCACGACTGCACCTGACCAAACCTAAGGAGGACCGTACGGTTTACAAAGAACTTACCTAACAAATTTTACCTTGCGTTTGGTGGTTTCGGCAAATCTGCCTGCCTCAAAATTGGACCCTCGTCAAGATGCCGTGTCAGACCACACGACTATCGTCCAAGGATCGGATCCTGCAGCACTGCCGAGGTATCGCGTCTCGATCGGTCGGGCCCGCAGAATCACACCGCCCGATCCCGGTTCGATAGTCTGTGTCAACATTCAATGATCCGGCATCAATCTTGAGGGTCCCTGTTCGGGCGCCAACTGTGGAAACAGAAAAATTGATATGAGGCCGGGAAGCCCAAAGGAAACACACCAACACAGGGTACAAAGGACATACAAAGCGCTTTATTCAAAGTTACAGCAATTTCCAAAGTCAATTGACATACGGATAGCTATTCGCCCTCAGAGTAACAGAACGAACCATCAACGGTAGTTCGCCGTGTTAGTGTGAGAGACCGTACATTGGGATACTCGGGTTTTTATACTTTTTATCCAGCTTTGGCCAACCCCATCGCGGGTTAACCATTCTTGGGACCAGACCTAGAGTTCGTTGCCAGGTCAATCTCATAATGTATGCATTTTGATCAGTTCTGCTGATACAGTCGTTCATTTACACATAGGTCAGGGATAGGACAAGGTCTCAGTTCGCGACCCCAACAAGTGGCCTGCAGGCTTATTACTTATTTATGTGTGCAGAGGTCACAACGGCCAGAATCCCACTCGAAATGTCATTCGGCCTCCATTTTGTTGTTCAGGGTGACTTCAACACTGCAAGAGAACCTAAAATGGCGGCTAAATCCAAGATGGCGATTTGCACAATACATTAAGGTCAAGACCTTGCCGCGGAATCTATGTACACGATGTTTTTTAGACAACTTGGCGTAGGCCAACATACATTCAAACAATGCGATAGGAGGTACAATATTATTTCGATTTCCACACTGTGCTGGCTTTTGCTTTTGCAGCACTAATGAAGGAAAAGCTAGTCAGCTTTAGTAAACAAAGGCTACCGCTGGGTGGCTTTCCCTTCATTAGTGCTATAGGCGGAGGACGGGGACCGGAGACCAGAGCAGGAAAGCTGCAGCTGAATCTCGGTAAGTGCTATTTATTTATTTTTTAAAAATAAGCACTAGCTGCGGTTTTTTTTCTAGGTTTTCCGTGCTGGAGGAGCCCGGAAAACTTAGTAATAAAACCGCAGCTTTAAAAATGTTGTATTTATGTTTGCGGTCGCTTTTGAAGCGACCGCAAACATAAATACAACGTTATTGTGTTGGAAAACGCTGCGGTTTTTCTTTCCAAGTTTCTCAGGCTCCTCCGGCTCGGAGGAGCCTGAGAAACTTGGAAAGAAAACCGCAGCGTTTTCCAACACAACCGCGTGTGTTTCTGCCTGCTGTGGCTATCACTTTGGGTCTCCGGTGCAGAAAGTGAAAGCCACAGCAGGCAGAAACACACCCGGTTATGTTTACATGCCGCGTAGTGTTGCTACCTGCAGCTGATTTCCCACTTGGGGCGCTCGGGCTCCCCGTGGGGAGCCCGAGAGACCCAAATGGGAAATGCTAAATGCTGCGTTGTCTGCCTAAATCTGCTTTCCCATTTGGGGCTCTCGGGCACCCCGTGGGAGCCCGAGAGCCCCAAATGAGAAAGCAGATTCAGGTAGAAACAACGCGTTGTGTTGGAAAACACTGCGGTTTTTCTTTCCGAGTTTCTCAGGCTCCTCCGTGATGGCAGGCAGTGATGATCAGGTCAAGGATGTTACCTTTCTTGTGCACTGGGTCTTCCATGTGCTGTGTGAGTCTGAGGGTGTTGAGATGGCCGGGGAGAGCCTCCTTCATTGGTTTAGTGGCCTTCTTGTCGGGGAGGTTGAAGTCGCCTAAGAAGATGCTGTTGGCGTGCATGAGGGACATGGTGGCAAACAGGTCTGTGAAGTCTATGATGAAGGCGGTGTTGGGATTGGGTGGTCTGTAGATGAGCTGTATAGTGAATGTGTCCATCGGGGAGAGCAGGATGTGGCAGGATAGGACTTTGAAGGAGCCAATGTTCTCGATGTCAAGTCTGGTGCAGGGCCACAAGGTCTTGTGGATGACTGTGAGGTCTCCACTTGTCTTGTTCAGCCGGTCTCTTTGTTCGATGCTGTATCCATCGGGGACAAGGACGTCTAGGATGTGGGTGGAGGTGGGTGGGTGGTTTGCTAGCTAGGTAACGTTGATGAAGACGGCTTCAAGGTCATGTGTACTGATGAGGTCGGTGATGTCTGCTGCATGGGTGATAGCTGAGCGGATGTTGGAGAGCATCAACTTCCATGTTGTGGACAATGAGGGGGTGCTGAAAGGCTTGAGGCTGATGTGGGCGAGGTTGCTGCATTGTGGAGTTAATGCCTTAGAGGAGGGGCAATGTCATTGATGTTGGCATTGCCTGGTGATGGTGGGGATGGCCTGTGGGGACAATGGAAGAAAATACATGTTGGTGCGTGCTTACCTGTTGTTTGAACATGTGGTTCGGGCCCTGGGTCCTCCTGGTCCGAACCGCTCCAAATAGAAATTGCCCTTTTCTTTGCCCTTCACATCAAACACTTAGCAAGAGACGCCTTTGATCTAAGAGTTAAGAACAGAAAGGAAGAGGCAGGGCTAAGAAGGTGGGTGAATTCTATGGCAGGCGATAACATAAAAGAGAATCTGGCTGTGCAAAAGGCTTTGAGCCAATAGATTCCCTTCTGTGAAGCTGCCCGCCTGCAGAGTGGGGTGGTGAGTCCCTCACTTAAAAGAGCATCCTGATTCACACTGGGGTGCACTTTGATCAGTGGCATCCCCCTGGCTTTCTCTTTTTCGTCGTCTTGATGGACGTGAGATTCAGGGGAAGTAAAATTCTAGTAGGACATTTTTGAAACCTTGGCAGAATTTCTCAGCCAGAAATAGAAATAATCATAAATGGCATGAGATTTTTCTATTCATGTTTTACACGTCATTCTCTTAGAATGAGGTGTTTAAAAAAAAAAAAAAACCTGCACTGACAAGCCCTTTAATACACCTCATAGCAGATGCCTTTGCTGGCACCATCCAGGTAGGGTGTTGACCCTAGACCCCCACCCAAATTGAGTCTGTTAGTCAATGCACACCTACATGACCCGAGTGTCTTGTATTAATGTATGCATGCAGGGACATGCTGTGGGTCCGTGAGTCCACACCATGGCCCTCCTGCCCATTACTTGTCCCTTTTCTCAATGCGTAGTATTCGAGGAGAGACCTTAGAGGATGGAGATACCCTGTGGGTTTTGAAAAATAACGGTCATTTTGTCCTCGGCTCATTTACTGCTATAACTCTGACACTTTAGGCAAACAACAGAGGTAAACAAGAACAAGGTCAATAACTTGAGACCGCTGATATTTTTTGAAAATATGTTGTAGTATCATAATGTAATGGTCTTAAATGTTCCATTCCCAAGTTCACAAAGACGTGACATCCCAAATGTCTTTGTAGATCTGTCACAAATCAGACGCTGATCAATGATTTTTGCAACTGCCTTAAATAACACCAAGCCTCCTCTTCCTCAATTTCCCCATGTGCTACATCAATTCGATTTCAGAAGACATATGTTCGACTTTGACCCCCGTCGCCTTAAAATAGCACAGCCCCATTCTGCCCTAAGCTCGACTTTGCATGGCATGCGCTTAATGGCAGGGTGGGAACCCAGTCGATTGGAAATAAAAAAAATCAATTTTTGCAAACAAAAAAGTATTGCTATAAAATGATTTTGCATTGCAGCGGCACATGCGGTTACTGACAACTCAGAAAGCAATATAGATAAAAATAACTTCATGAAATCTTCAATATCTTCCCGCAGTGAGAAGAAGCGAGTAGACGCTATCAATGAAAGCTACAAAGCTTATTAAATAAAAGACCTCGGAATAACTCCCTTTGTCACGCGCCCCTGTGGCAGAAGCCAAGGCGGCACCAGTGCTTAACCGTTTAGTGTATAACATGGCTATTGTCTGGGGCTCACCTTGTGTCCAATTCTTCAATCTACAAGTAGGTTAATCAGCACCCGCTAAAGGTCAGTCTCAATATGAAAGCTGGCGGCCCTGTTCATTCACCCCACGTCCTCTTTCATTAAATCCCACTTATGTCTATCAGTGGTGGCTTAAGGAAATTCCTATTTTGCTGATGGTGCAATTAGTCACAAACATTTCACTTATAGTAGGCGCAACACCACTTCCTCGCCAATCTACGATCACCAGATATATTTGTAGGAGGGTGACCATGAAAAACATCTGGCCATATTACAGAAACCTTGCACCAGTGCAAGTGCATATTTTGCACAATATTGGCACTAGGGCAAAGTTTTCCCTATTTTTAAAAACACTGGGACATATTAGAAAACTAGTGCACCATGACAAGTGTAGTTTGGCATGTATAACCACCAGGGCAAACATTGCCCCAGTGCAAAAAAAGATACATTTTCAATGCGTTTTTTTTCTACCAGGGCAAAGTTTGCCCTAGTGCTAATACCATTCCGTATTAGCACTAGGGCAAACTTTGCCCTGTTGCAATAAGGCAGTTCTATGGGGTCAGATTACAGAAACTTTGCACTGGTGCAAGTGCAAAGTTTGCACAGTATTAGTACTAGGGCCAAGTTCGCACTATTTCTAAAAACACTGGGACACATTAAAAAACCATTGCACCTCGAAAAGTGCAGTTTGGCAGATTAAAAGCACCAGGAATGGTATTAGCACCAGGGCAAACTTTGCCCTGATGCAAAAAATGCATCCACAATGTATCTTTTTAGCACTAGGGCAATTTTTGCCCTGATGCTTTTAATATGCTAAACTGCACTTCGTTTTTAAAGTAGTTTGGTTAGGTATAGTGACGTCAGGGGTGAAAAATCCCTAGACATGGTGTGCTTTTCAGCATGAGAGACTTTGGAGAAAGATAGAAGAAAATAGTTTAACAAAATGAATATAAAAAGGAGCAATTGTAGTCTAGTTTTAGATGCGCCACACAATGTATTTTAGGTTGTGTATTCTCACTTTTGGTATTATATTGATTGCGTGTGCAATGTTTGCCTATCTAGTTTACTGTTATGTATTCTTTTCATGATTCTTATTTTTAGTTACTTTACTTTAGTACACGAGTAGTGTTGTTCTGTATTCATCATTTAAGTTGGATTGTAGTATAAAACTTGAAGTCAGTCTCCCTTTTTACTGACTTTTTGTGGTTGCGACTAGGGTAAAAGTCAATGAACTGAAACTATGGGTATAATAAAAATATGTTTTAGTTATAATTAATTGTATTTGTGTATTTATCTATGATGAGTAATCCATCAAAGGACTTTTTTGGGGTACCCTGAGTGTAGAACTTTAGCACATTATTATTTCATAGGACCACCAGCATTATTTCAGAGGACCACCGAGGTGCAGGAGCCCTCAACACTGCAGGAGCAGTGGGCTAGCCCTCCACCAGAGTGCATCCACCCTAAGGTAGGCTCCCTGCCTATTTTTAGCCCCCTGGGCTCGAAAATCCCACCCACTGAAAAGTGCTCCTCCTAGCCCTATAATTACAAATGAGCAGTGTAAATTATATTTTCATTGAAAAAACGACCTAAAAAGTGCATTTCGAGCGTTTTTTCTGTGCCTCCATTGGAACACATGAGGTGTTCCTGCTTCAACATGGCCGCCAACCTCCTCCTTGCCAAGAAGGCGACCATATGACATCCAGGAGAGCCCCCATTGGCCAACTGCAACTACAGAAGGCCAATCAGGCGCCGGCAGCAAACGCCAGCCATCTCATTCAAAGGATCCTCATCACAAGGAACTTTTCCTGTCTGGAGCCTGTCCGGAGACACCTGAGGCCTGGGCTAAGGAATCTGCCCATTTTCTGGTAAGCCTGCCCTGACCCTGCAGCTTGCCCACACCTCCCCAGAACCTAACCTTTCCACCTAATCCCTTCATGCAGTACACCTCATGGGTGCCTCTGCTTTTCACTGACTTTGGACAATTGCTTGCTATCACCTGGTCTATTGTTGATATATAATATCTCACTATACTATTTAGCACATTTACCAGTATTGCTTATCCGCTTTGTAATGTATCCTCTTGTGCTGCCAACTGCTACCTATTGTGCCCTGCCACCATTTAGCCTCTGCCTGCCCCACTAGAAAATCAAATTTAGGCATTATATTTTGTTGAACTGCTACCTATTATGCCCTGCCACCATTTAGCCTCTGCCTGCCCCACTTATAAAATCGATTTTAGGCATTATATTTTGTTGAACTGCTACCTATTATGCCCTGCCACCATTTAGCCTCTGCCTGCCCCACTTAGAAAATCGAATTTAGGCATTGTATTGTGTTGAACTGCCACCTATTATGCCCTGCCTCTGAACTACCTAGCACTAAGCACTAGTCGCATGATCCCCCTGTCATTTCTGTCACATACCAGCAGCACACACCAGCTGCACACACACACACACAGCCACTCTCCACGATCATGATGCCCAAGAATGCACCTCCCAATCATAGCATAGTTTCACTCTCCTGCACTCTCCCTGCCACACTCCGCTCAGCCAGCCTAACAGCCATACTTATAGCCCTCACTATAATGCCCTCTACGCCTCCCCACATATTCCCAGCACACCTCACCCAGCGCCCGGCACTAAATTCACATGCCGCAGCACCAGACTACAACATCACACAGTCTCGGCCAACTAGCCTAGCCACCAGACTCCGCAATCTCAGAAATCGATCACTTCCTAGGTATTTACTCTGCTCACCCACACCAATCACAATTAGAAACCCCAGAATAGGCACCCGCACTGCACCACTACCCCATGCTAAAATGAGCATAGGCACTGCCCCTCTCCCCCCACCCCCCCAACATGCCTCTACACTACTTCACATTAAGCTCCTCACTACCACACACCACAACAAGCACACTTCACCCCATACTAGTACAAACAAAAACATCAAAGGCACACAACACCCACCTCTTAAATGTGCACTACTGAATGTACGCTCCCTACCTGCACATGCCCTCAAGATAAATGATCTACCATCCACACTTAATCTGGACTTACTTTGCATCACCGAATCCTGGCTCAATGATGCCTCCTGCCCAGCCATCGCTCTAGCCCTACCCACAGGCTACACCATCCTTAGGCAAGATAGATATGGTAAGATTGGAGGAGGAGTCGCCCTTATCCACAAAGACTCACTATCCATCAGATTAGCAGACCATAGTACATGGGGTGGTAATGCTGATATCCTATCAGCCAAGCTTACACTCTCCCCCACTAATCTAATCAACATCCATATCCTATACAGACCTGCCGGACTCCCAGCTGACTTCCAAGAGCACCTATCCCATCGACTCAGCACCAACATTAAAAAGTCCTCCAAAATCCTTCTATTAGGAGACTTAAATTTAGGATACAATGATCCTAAGGATAAATCTGCCGCAACCCTAGCTAAAGAACATCGCAGACTTAGGTTTCTCCCAAAGAGTCCTCACCCCTACTCACTCCAAAGGCCGCACCCTTGACTGGGTCATGGATCACAACTGTGCATCCAACATTACCTCAAACACCGCCCTTCCTTGGTCGGACCACACATGCATCGAATTCCTCATCCCCACCAACCCTAAACCTAAGACTCTCACCCACGCACCACCTGCCACAATAAGAAGTTCTAAAAAACTCAACTCAGACAACTTGCGTCCCCACCTTAAAAGCCCCTGCCTAACACCACCTTTCTCTCAGGACCCAAATATACTATCAGTTATCTTCAATGATACTCTCACCAATGCCATAAACTTTATAGCCCCACTTGAAAGCAAGAAGGAAAAAAAATCATTTCATTGCAACTCTTGGTTCTCGGAAGAACGCCAAACCCTCTGAGCTCAAAAGCGCCAGTCGCTTAAAAACTGGCAAATGGATCCGAGTGATCTAAATAAGAGCCTCTTCAAACAAATAGCCCTCCAATATAAAAAAAAGCAATTTTAGCAGCAAATTCCAACTCCTTCAATGATAGGATTTCAAAGGCCAACTCCCAAGCTAAAGAACTATTCGCAATCTTTAATGAATTAGTCACCCCTCCGGCTACCGCTGACGATATAACTAAAGACAAAACCTGGTGTGCCAGCATTCAGTCCGCCATGCTCAACAAAATAAAACTCCTCCAGAACAAAATCCAAAACCACTGCAAAGCCCTCCCAAACCAAAAAACAAACCGCCTACACAAGAGAAGTGTAGTAATCTCAATCACGCTCAATTCTCCTTCAGAAACGTCACTGAACTTGAGGTCCTTAATCTCATCAAAAACCTCAAACCATCCCTCTGCAAAGCAGACATTTTCCCTCCCAAAATCATCAAGGAATGCGCCAATGACCTAGCACCCCTGATTACTGCCTTCATTAACACATCTTTCCAAACAGGAACTGTCCCAAACAATCTCAAGGAAGCCTGGGTGCGGCCACTTCTAAAAACGGCCACACTTGACCCAGCGCAACCCAACAACTACAGACCGATAACGACCGTCCCGTTCCTCCTAAAAATCCTGGACAAAGAGGCTCACATCCAGATCCAATCATACATAGAAGCTAACTCCATACTAGGCAAAAGACAATCTGGCTTCCGTGTTGGGCATGGAACAGAATCCGCCTTATTAGACCTAAAAAATCAAATCTCACAGATCATGGACAAAGGCAAACCTGCCTTGCTCCTCATCCTTGATCTATCAGCTGCTTTTGACCTGGTAGATCACCAAACACTCACCACCCACCTCACCCATGCAGCCCATTTCTCTAATCAAGCAGCCTCCTGGATCACTTCCTTCCTTGAACAAAGAGCCATGAAGGTCTACTCCGACACAGCTAACGCAGATCCTACCACTATAAACTGTGGTGTCCCCCAAGGATCTTGTACAGCCCCCACCCTCTATAACTCTTCAGAAAACCCCTCTTCGACCTACTTGACTCGATGGGTGTTGCATATACAAACTATGCAGACGAAACACAAGTACTTTTACCCTTATCTGTACTCTATCACCAAGACGCCATGGCCCTTCACAGCATCTATGCCACTATCCAAGTTTGGATGGCAATCAATGGCCTCTGTCTTAACGGGGAGAAGACTGAAATTCTCATCCTGGGCCAGACAAACACATTATCCAAACTAAGCCCCCATACAACAACTTCAACATAGACAACTCAACCATCTCAGTATCATTCTCTGTCAAGACTCTAGGTGTTCACATTGATGCAAATCTATCGATGAACAAACAAGTCAGCACCATAGCCTCTGCATCAGCGTTCAGCACCAAACTCATCAATGCCATTAAACCCTACTTATCCACCCCCAACCGCTTGGCCATAGCTAGAGCAACTATAGGAGCCAAACTCGACATTGCAACACCCTTCTAGCTGGGACCTCTGCCAAAAACATTCACAGACTGCAAACCACACAAAACAATGCCCTCAGAGCCGCCATGAGCATCCTTAGAAGAGACCATATATCCCACGCCAGACGTGAAGCACAGTGGCTCCAGGTCAAAGACTGTATTACTCTGAAAATCCTCACCATCACTCACAGGTGCATCAACAAAACTGCTCCAGCATACCTATCTGAAGCAATATCATGGACCACATCCACTCGCCCCACCAGAGCTCAGTACACCAACCAGCTACACATACCACGCATAAAGAGAGGCACAGCGGGAGGTCTAGGCTTCTCCTATATTGCACCGAAACTCTGGAACTCACTCCCTGCCACCCTTAGAGCTGAAATATCCATCTCTGTCTTCCGCAACAACCTCTAGGCCACTCTCCTCAACTAGAAAGTGGAGGACTGCCTCCTCCACTTCTGCCATGTATATTGTAATATAACACAAATGTAATATAACTATATTGTAACCTGTATATATACTGCTAATGACTATGTAACTATATTGCAACCTGTATATATATTGCTAATGACCATGTAACTAAGTAACTAAGCTTTGTACTGTAACAAGTGCCACGATGTCCCCGGGCTGTTGTGCGCTATATAAATACGAATAAAACAAACAAACACATCAGGAGCACTGTTTTCATGTTATGAAGGAACACTGCATTTCCTTGATCGGTTAGGTGTACTCAGTTATGCCGATAGAAATTGGCCATATAGAAGTGTATGTTGTTGTTCGCAATCCATAATTGATTGTGGTCTGTCATGAATGCTGAAACTGCTTTATTAACATTCCCCCAGGATATTTCAATTTTACCATTAAATATGGTGGTCCGTCTCCATTTTTGCCTCTGAGTGAGATTGGAAAGGATAAGGATCGTGTGAGGAAATAGTTCCATTAGTTTTACCATCTCTTGTTTCATCATTAAAGTAAGGGACACTCCCCAAATTGGGGTAAATTCGGGATTTAGCTGTATTTTCTTACCGTGATATTTTGGTGGTAAACTGCCCTTATATTTAGAGATAGTTTAGTATTACTCTATTTTGGTGATAATGTAATATTAGGTTGTGTTGGTGGTAATTTTAGTGGTATTTTACTTTGTGGTATTTTCAGAATTACCTTATAATTGTGGTATATCGGTGAGCACGGTTCTTTTAATACTACAGCCCCATCATAAAACAATCCTTCCTCTCTATTAGAATGTCTTTTGGTCGCCTGTAGAGAACCCCCAGACCTATCACTTCAGGTAACCCAATGAGTTTATTCAGAATGCCACCTACGGTTATTCGCTGGTATTACTGGCTTATGTACATCCAGTAATCTATGTGTCTCATCTGACATTGTCTTCTTTTCAGCATGCAAAGAAGGAATCAATCACAACACTTACACACACCTTCCTACCTTGCAAGTATGTATTCACTTTTCCTTGATTGCTATTTTAGCTACAGTTGTGAATAAGTAAAGGCTCTACCGCTCTGGAATATATATCAAACCCTGTGATTCCCCTGTATAGAAATGATTCATAGATGCATGAATGACACCAACATCCGAGCCTTTATTTTTTTTGTACACTTTGTGAAGTCTGAAATTCTCATTGTCAGGATTCTGTCCTTATGACCTAGCCGCTTTGCAGACCCTGTGCCAAGAACTCTGCATGTGTGGGGAGCTACCAGCTGTTAAATTCGTAGCTAGCGCTCACACCCACATGGAGTCCATCAGATGTAGCACCATCTATCTCTCTGTCCCAGCACGATCTGAACTCTTCCCCCTCGTTATTCCTTAAGAGATCTTCTTCTGCCAATCACCCCTAGGTCAGCCCTACATTGACGTGGCCCATCCACCATCAATCTCTACCAATCAGAATAAAAGAATGTGTTCTGTACCAGCCCTCGTTTTTCAAGACAATGAAGATTTCAGCTGCAAAGCAACTGTTTCTGTTTTCCTTTCCTGCTGGTGCATATTTCTGATCTCCACAAAAATGCTCACATGAACTGAGTGTGCAACTTTTCATGGAAAATAAAGTGAATTTCAAACCATGCATGTAAAAACATAGAATGCATTTCATTGGGCATAAAAACTGCATTAATACTGTTAGAGGGGTTGGAATTAATATATTAGTAAAGGCAGTTAGTACAAGGTTAATTAGTTATGTATTTCTAATGCAGTTCTCACACATGAACACATCCAATTTTTTTTTTATTGTTTTAGCTGAAACAAGTCAACTTTACAATTTTTTATTCAATTCTTAAAAAATATTAAATAATAAAAGAAACGAGAGGGCACTGGAGAGCCGTCCAAGATGGCGGCCTCCCTGTGAGCTCCATGAAGCTCCCACGAGATCCTGATAAATCGCAGCTATCATGATGGTGATACTAAGCTCTGACGCCAGCAATGTTTAGATGAAGCATTTGTGAACCAAAGTTTGCGACTAATCTGCTTGTTACCTGACGCTTCGTCTCTGAACTCCCGGCGAAAAGGACCCCCCCTCCTCTTGCAGGCCTCGAGACGTGGCCTCTGCTCGGGCGCGGAAGGCCGGGGGCGCGGGAAGACAGTCAGCTGAGAGGAGCCTGCCTCCCGCCTGCAATATCCGGGCGGCTCCCACTTCAGGATAAGCTCTGAGACCGCTGGATGGGCCAAGCGGTCCCATGACCGCTGCATCCGGGTGCGGCCTGAGAAGAGCGAGCGGCCCAACACTGCACCAGGAAGAACATAGAGGCAACCGGCCGCGACCTGCAGGAGCCCAGGTACGAGCGCCTTGCATATCCCTAAGCCGCATACACACGCGCGGCTGGCAGGCTGCACAATTCTCGAGGCTACGTCGGCCCGGAGGCCCGTTGTCCTGAGAACAGGAGAGCTGCGGAGGGGGACTCGAGGCGCGACACAGATGCACATGTCGGAGGGGCCAGGGAGAAATACTCGGCAGTGAGCGGTGCCCCCGGACTCAAGCAATGAAATATAGCGCACTTCCCTGGTGGCCCTGAGGCTCCGAACATCCAGCTGAGGTACTCCATACGGACTTGAGCCCCGAAAACCGCTGCCACACCACCTCCGGGGACACGGCCGGCCCTATCCACAACGAGAATGGGGAAAACCGATAGGTCGCAGAGAAAGCTGACCTTTGAAAGCTGCTCCTCTAACAAAACGGGCCCCCCCAACAGTAGATCACAATCCCCCATCCAGGACCCACCGCATGACGAAGAAGCGACGCAGTCCTCACTCAAGGTGCAAATGAAAGTAGTAATGGCCAAAAATGAGGACTTGGAAGGTCGCTCCCGGCGCAATAAAATAAGGATTGTCGGAGTCAGAGAGCACCAACTGACTTCCAAGATGGAGGACCACATGGAGAAGATCTGCACTGACTTGTTTGGCCCTGAGATCCTGTCCAAGCTTTTCGTAGTCAAAAGAGCCCACAGAATTCCTAACTCAAGACCCATCCCTGGGACGAACCCACGCCCCATCATAGCTAAACTGCTAAACTATAAGGATCGAGATGCAATCCTCAGGGCCGCAAAGGGACAAAGGGGATCAACTATACGAGGGAGATAAGATACAGTTCTTCCCAGACTTTTCTCAAGTAGTCCAGACACAAAGACGGTCGTTCAGAGCTGTGAAACGCAGGCTGCAAGAAAACCAAATTCAATATTTGATGCTATTCCCAACCAAATTTTGCATCCAATTCAAAGGAACAACTCAGTTTTTCAGCACACCTGAAGAAACAAGTGACTATCTGGACCATGCTGGCTGCAGACCGGGCCAAAATAATGGTCTCCCATAAAGGGGTAACTGACGGAGAAGAGACCCGCCATAAAGCTATCTCCAGGAGCAAATACAAATCAAAGGCGTCCATTCTCCCTCGACGCAATACAATCATCATCACGAAATAAAAGCGTAACAGTGGGAGGGAGCAAACCTCCTATTGGAGGGCTACCAGTGCCCCTTGCACAACAATGTTGACAGTTTGGTTTATTAGGGACTGTTTGTCGTGGGCCAGGTGGGGGTTGCCTACTCAAGGGAGGGATACGAGTTCAGCACGGCTGCCTTACACCCCGTACTCCCATTCCACAACAATCACGCAGCACGAAGCTGTCCGATCAGAAGCCAAGTCCTCCAGTCACTCACATGGATCAAGTCATCAGTCGCAACATCCGGACCTGTCAAACATGAGCTCACCAGATCTCTCTGATGGCAGTGCCAACACTTAAAATCGCGACCTGGAACATCAGTGGGGGCAACCCGCCAGCGATAGCACAGAGAATCTTCCAGTACCTCCGCAGACACAAAATCAACATTGCCATACTGCAGGAAACACATCTCCTGCCAAAGTCAGAACTGCACTGGGCCAAATCCTGCGGCTGTCACAGGTATTTCTCATTGTACTCTTCCTATGCCAGGGGAGTCGGAATCTTAATAGATAGGAGAACGAACTTTAGTGTAATTGACTCGCAGAAAGACTCTGAGGGGAGAGCCCTGCTGGTGAGGGGGATAATCGCAGGAAAGGAAGTAATAATTGTGAACTCTTATGCACCGAATACTGATAGCCCAGACAACTTTAACTGGGTGATGTCCCAACTAGGAAAGACCAACGCAGCAACCATTATATGGGGAGCGGACCTTAACACACCAATTGATCCCAGACTTGATAAATCCCCAACACAGCGGGGAATCCGTCCAGAGCCAGCGCTCAAGTTTGTGAGATCTGCCAGACATTTGGCCTATCCGACACCTGGAGGCACCACAACCGAGATGCGAAGGACTATACATTCTACTCTGCCATCCATAACACCAGTTCCCGGATTGATTACATCTTGGCGTCCACCCATAGCCCATTTGTCTGGGGGATGAGTCAAATTTTGCCACGCACCTTGTCCGACCACTCAATGGTCACACTCGACGTCTCCCTACTGAGCACAGCAGTTCCCGGCCTTAACTGGAGATTCAGACCTGGCACACTTGCCGATGCAGTTTTCACAACGGAACTGCGCAAAGAAATAATGGCCTTCATCGAGACAAACGTTGGCTCTGTCGATTCGCCCGGCACCATTTGGGAAGCTCTAAAGTGCTTTGTACGTGGCATATGCCTAGCTAAAGAAAATTACATACTAAAACTGATCCGCAAAGATTTATCAAACAGTGAACAATGTCTGAATACACTAGAGATTCAGGTCCTCGCTGCTCCAAACTCACACACCCAAGCCAAACTAAAGGAAGAACAAGGAAACGGCCGAACGAGAGATAAAATTCTTGGGTCGCAGTCACCAGGTCCGACAATATGGGAAGGGACAGAAACCAGGCTCTCTGCAGGCCCATCTACTGTCGATGGACAAAACCCTGACTCGAGTTGAATGCGTTAAAGACGATCAAGGGCAGCGAGTGTACACTGAGGAGGAAATTGCTCTCGCATTTCGGAACTTCTATCAGAAACTGTACAGTTCCAAAGGTAACTCAGATCCGAAATCTATACAGGAGTATCTCGACGACACCCAGTTGTACTGGGTGGAGGCAGACCTGCGAGAACCACTGAATGCAACGCTAACAGAGGAGGAAATTCTGGAAGCAATAAAATCCCTTCCAAACTACAAAGCGCCAGGCCCAGACGGGCTCATTGGAGAGTTCTACAAAGCCCACGCGTCCATCCTCGCCCCACTCCTGCTCTGCATTTACGAAGAGGCAATCAAACGTGGAAGCCTTCCCCCACACTGCGCAAAGCCAACGTTATGGTGCTGCACAAAGCCGGCAAAACCGCAGATGACTGCGCATCTTACAGGCCGATCTCCTTAATCAACCTGGACAATAAAATCCTTGCCAAAATACTCGCATCACGGCTTCTCCCTCTCATGCCGGCTCTGGTGATTGGAGACCAAGCTGGATTCATCCGAGGACGCAGCACCACATTCGGCATCAGGAGACTGTTCGGGTTTATTGAGGCCATAGATCCAACGCAACAAGCAATTGCTTTACTGCTCGACGGCGAAAAGGCGTTTGACTCTGTAGAATGGCCATTCATGATGGCAACGCTTAGGCAAATGGACTTTGGCAATTTCTTTATCAAGTTGGTATCTCTGTTATATAACGACCCATGGTCATATGTCACTCTGGGAAACACTAGATCCACAAGCATATCATTAGAGCGTGGAACACAACAAGGTTTCCCGCTTCCAGCCCTGATATTCGCCCTTATCATGGAACCCCTGGCATCGAGATTACGAGAAAACCAACTGCACCGAGGTCTTAAACTAGGCCCCCGCAGGTTGATTGTCTCTCTTTACGCTGACGACGTTGTGTTGTTCGTCAGTGACCCCCAAGAGAATCTTAACCCTGTAATGCGCGAAGTGATAAGATTAAGCCAAATGTCAGGTCTTAAAACTAATCATTCCAAATCGTTAGTATTCCCCTTGACTCCCAATACAACTGAATTTATTGACGATCATGGTTTTAAATGGGAGCACTCAAAGGTGCGCTATTTGGGTATTTACATGTCGCGTAACCATCATGAGATTTACAAAGATAATTATGTTGCCACGTTAAACTCTCTGAAGGAACGTATACACAGGTGGAAATCGTTACCACTAATGCTATGGGGTAGAACATTCTTGACCAAAATGGTCATTCTTCCTAAGCTTCTGTATCTATTCATGAGCATCCCACTACTCTGCCCCAAATCCTTTCTCCTGAAAGTCAAGTCGGCAGTCCTGGAGCTAATATGGGTGGGTAAACCATCTTGTGTCGCGTATAACACACTAGTTCTACCAACGTCGAAGGGAGGTCTGGCGCTCCCAGATATAGAAAAATACTATTGAGCGGCCCAGGCTCAGTTCCTCAGCTACTGGTATTTGACTCATTTTGTTCGCCCACATGTGCAGGTGGAACGAGCCCTGGCCTCACCCGACCTGCTAAGTGCTGTCATTATAAGTCAGATCCCAGTTCCGTACAGCACTCTCAACATAGTCTTGTCTACATACGCAATCTGGAAAAAGATGGCGGCCAAATACGGAGTGGACGTGAGATTCTCCCCTCTATTGCCTATCAGATTTATTCCCAACATCTCCCTCACGAATGAAAAAGTATTCCTAATATGGGCTGACAAGGTTAATGTCAACTCCTTCGGAGACCTGTTCCCAGAGGGCACCTTTCTAACCCCACAAATGGCAAAGACAGGGGCGGAAACACTTCCCTGGATGTATTCCTTTACTTTAGACTACGCCACACCTTACACAAAACATTTCCCCCATTTCCCAAACAACCCCCCACGTGGGAGTTACTGCATAACATGATTCAGGCGCAGGGGGAGGGGAGGTTGGTCTCGTTGCTATATAAATCCCTGGTGGTCGATATTGGGAAACCCAACCCTAAAACACAGCAAAAATGGGAATTCAGGAGACGATATCCACGGAGAATTAGTCCTATATCCTATGTCAAACTCAAAAGGTTGCACTAAACACTCGCTATAAACTGATACATTTCAATTTTGTACACCAAACATATTATACCCCAGTTAGGAAACACAAGCTTCACTCAGAAAGGTCGCCCCAATGCGAAAGATGCGCGGCGGCCCAGGCGGACTTCCTCCACCTAGCGTGGGACTGCCCTGGAATAATACGTTTCTGGAACTTGGTTCTACAAACAACTGCCAACATCATAGGCGAATAGGTGACCCCGCTATCACTGGGGCCCCTTCTGGGTCTCACTAAATACCTTCAACCCGCATCACGTAAATTAGCAGCCCTTCTTCTGGTGCTGGCCCGATGGAGGATTGCCATGTCATGGAGCCGAGGCCCACTACCCAAAATTGAGACTGGAAAAAAGACATAACATACTGCCAGGACGTGGAAAGCGAATTTATAAGAACCCTACCATTGCATGCACACCCCCCCGACATCTGGACCATATATTGCGTATCTGCTAAATAGTAATGAATCTTATGACTCTGATTCATCTGGTACCTGAAAGGAGATTATGGAACTAAGATCCTTAACAGTCCACTGAATTTTAAACTATCAGACTCTGATGAAGGACTGTATCAGGCTTTATCATCTTGAGGATGTGGGAGGGGGAGGCGGCCTTGGGGGGGAATTCGGTATTGGGTAACGCTGTGTTGTTTTTCTTCCTTCTCTCTTCCCTTCTTTTTCTCTCATGCCCTCCTCTTTTTCCTTCTTCCCCTTTCCTTTTCCAATGGTTTTGACTGGGCACCATGTTGGGGCGATTGTATTCCAAAGGTATGCAAAATTCAAAAATAAAGTTTAAAAAAATAAAATAAAATAATAAAAGAAACAAGAAAATACAGACAAAAAGGAAAACTAAGGTAATCCAGATAAAACAGAATACATTAATCTCAAATTCAGAATAAAATTGATTCGTATTGAAAATGATAATTATTAAAAGAAGAAATTAAAATTAAAATGTATACATCAGAACAGTTCATTACAGTTCCTTCCATCTGGGTGTTTAACATAGGAATACTTTTCAAGAGTCGGATAGTGCTGATCCTCAGAGGTAAAGATAAACCAGACATAATCATTAACCACAGGGTATCCATATTTACATCATTGTGTTCCTTTAACGGTGGTTTTAGGTAAAGGAGTCTTTCATTATATACAGCATCACATTCTTCCAATATGTGTCTTAAGGTTTCAACTTGTTTAACATTTTTACATAGTCGGCAGAATTTTTCCTCTGGTGGAATCATTTTACGTTTTACCCGTAACTCTTGTGTGGGCCATAGATTCAATCTTAATCTTAAACAGTCAGATCTATGTTGCATGGAGGGAGATTTAATCATGTAAGGTTCTGGAAAACTGTATTTTTTATGAATAAAAATATTACCATAAAAGTCCTGATACCGAAGACAAGTTGATCTATTTCTCGACCAATCCCATTGGAATAACTTTGTCTTAACTCGGATTGGGTTTTGTAGTAGTACTTCAATTGTCACATCAGCATAAGCAATGGCATTGTTAGCTTCTTGACACCAATTTTTTGCAAAATTATCATTATATTGCAACAGATACCGGGCTACAGATCCCAACAGCATATTTGAATCATATGCCAACAAACATTTTCGAAACAAGTTTATTATTTGCCATAAATAACGGGCATATAAAGATGTTAACCCCAGTTCACTATGAATAAGCGCTATTGGTATACAATTTGGAAGTCTTAGGCTACGTCTCCAAAACGTGGCTTCAAATTTTTCCCATGCGGATTCTGATAGAATTGGTAACGTTTCTGAACCATACAGTAGAATCGGTTTGACTTTTTGTCTAAAGTAGGTCAAAATTGGGATAATTGAACATTTTCCAAATTTGGCTTGAATTATTAGTGATTGGGAGATCATTGTACCGAGCTTTGTTTTCCATATTGACATTTGTGCTATATTCGTAGTGCCAGAAATAGCAACACCCAAATATACATATTCATTGACACATTCTAGGTGTTTCCCCTGTATAGACCATTTATAGTGCCTGCAATTAGATTTCATGCTGAAAACTACCAAATAATCAGAATGGACAGACCCAATAACAGAGGAGCCGGACTGGCCATCATAGCAAAAACTGACCTTGAGCTAAGACTATCGACCAAATCACCTCTCAAATCCTGCAAACTCCTCACAGCCAAACTGCCCAACTGTAACTGTCGTACCTTAACCATCTACCTGATTTATCGACCAACCGGCCCCATTGGCTCATTCGAGGCAGACTTATCCAGCCTCTTAGCCAACAACACAAAAGAAACCTCTCAAATACTATTAGTAGGCAATCTGAATCTTGGTCTGAATGATGCTGATGACAAACCAGCACAAACTATAGCCAACATGCTTGCTGAACACGGTCTAATCCAAAAAGTACTCAACCCTACCCACAACAAAAGTAGGACCTTGGACTGGATTGCTACACTGAACTGCGATACCACCATCTCCAAATCTACCCCTCAACACTGGACAGACCACCACCTCATCGACTTTACTTTATCACTCTATAAAGAAGCCGGTGGAAAAAAAAATCATGGCACCACCACTGCCCACCAGAGCAAAAACATATATAACTCCTGACAACCTCCTACTATTATTGCTGCCAACCCTTAATGCTCTCCCCGACAACCTACACCCAGAGTGCCAAGAAGAAAGTTACAACAATACTATGAAGAAAGGACTAGACACTATTGCCCCCCTAAAATTGCAAAAGAGCAAACAACAAGCTCACCTCAACACCTGGTTCACCCCCCATCTGAAAGAACTAAGAATGAAAAAAGGAAACTAGAAACTCAATGGTGCAACACCCCCACAGAAGAGAACAAACTACAACTTAAACTTTTTGCAAATAACTACAAAAAAGAAATCCTTCCACCAAAAAGTACCTCTTCAATAAAATAATCAAAATCTCCAGCTCCAATACCAGGGAACTATTTGCTATCCTAAGGGAACTGGAAGCCCCCATACCTCCAGCAGATAACATAACTAAAGACAAACAATGGTGCCCCAGCGTCCAAAATGCCCTAAACAACAAAATCAAAACTCTCCAAATTAAAATCGCTCTAAAAAAAGACTCCCTAACCACTAATGACTCACCTCCTAGCAATCCTGCTAAAACAACTAACCCACCAGGCCCGAATCTCTACAGATTCCCCAAAATCTCCATTCCAGAAACAGAAAGTATCATCACTTCTCTCAAACCCTCCAATTGCAAAGGCGACAACTGCCCACCCCAGATAATAAAGGATGCTGCCAGGGATTTAGCTCCCTTTATAACCAAATTGATCAACGCATCCTTCTCCTCCAACACCATACCAAGCAATCTCAAACAATCCTGGCTTCTGCCGCTCTTCAAGAAGCAAACCCTAGACCACGCTATCCCCACCAACTACAGGCACATCACCATGGTGACATTCCTGCTAGAGATAATAGACAGAGTAGCATACTTACAAATTCAGCAATGTCTAGAAACCCACAAACTCCTAGGTGCCCACCAATCCGGATTCAGACCGCAACATGGCACAGAAACTGCCTTAATCGACCTTGAAACCCAGATCAATGAGTTTAACGACAAAGGAAACACTGTGATGCTTCTCTTCCTCGATCTGTCGGCTGCCTTCGACCTGGTAGATCACACAGTCCTGTGCGAAGACTTGGCCTCAGCTGCCCACTTCTCAAAAGAGGCCATAACCTGGATCCAATCATTCTTGGACAATCGAACCATGAGAGTCTTCTCCTCATTAGCCTTAGCTGACCCTATAAAAATAAACTGCGGTGTCCAGCAGGGCTCATGCGTCCCCCCCTACCCTCTACAATATCTTTAGCAAGCCCCTATTTGACAAGTTGGATAGACTGGGTGTATCATACACAAATTATGCAGACGACACCCAGATCCTCATACCCCTTTGGGGCAACTTCGACTCAGATACGTCCTTGGTAAACAAAATATACCTCATCATTCAGGCATGGATGGCCACACATGGCCTATGCCTGAATGATGAGAAAACCAAAATCTTACTCCTCGGATACAATGCCAACCTAAAAAAACTCAGTCCCGACTACAAGGCATTTAACATCGATGGCAACACTATCACAGTTGCCAAAACAGTGAAAACTCTAGGCTTTGACCTTGACTCAGCCCTGTCACTAAAAAAACAAGTTAACACACTAGCATCTTCTACCGCTTACACATGCAAGCTTATCAGGGCAAGTAGAGCATTCCTCTCCCAAGCTAGCTGCATCGCCATCGCCAATGCCCTAATACTTTCCAGGCTCCACTATTGTATTGCATGTTCCTAGGAGCCAACAAATACATAACAGACAAACTTCAAACTATGCAAAATAATGCACTCAGGACAGCCCTTAACTTACCATACAAGGAACATATATCCAATAAGAGAAGAGAACACAAATGGCTCAAAGTCTGCGCCCACATCTCACTCAAAACAGCATCACTAAACACAGCCCCCCTATACCTTGCAAGAAGAATATTAAAAAGAACCTCTACCAGACCCACCAGGATGACCAACTCTTACTGCCTACAGGTACCCAGATTCAGACAAAAGAAAACGGGCAGCAGTAGCTTCCCTGTCATGGCAGCCCTACACCGGAATGCCCTCTCTCTCAACATCGGTACTGACCAATCCTACTACAGCTTTACGCGAAACACCCTCACCTGGTTACGATCCAACGATCCCCATGACTGAACAATGCCCTACACATTAACAAACCCTAGCCTACCTCACTGAATATATGTACATAAACTGACCTGCTGAAATGTAAAATACTGAATGTATATTTGTATATATGCCCTCTTAACAGATCCTACAAAATGTAATGCTCTGCTTACTACTAAACTGTTTCTTACCCGGTAACTACGTTTTTATGTAAAAGTATTTTCGTGTTCTCTGTTACGCCCTGTTACCTCTGGGTTTTGTGCGCCATATTAAATAAAAAGACAAATAAACAAACAAATAAACATAGACACGTTACATGTCATTACCTTAGTTTTTTCAAGGTTAATTGTTAATACATTTTTATCTACATACGCAGAGAGTGCATCAAGAAGTTTTTGTAGTCCAATTGGTGTTTTCGACCTCAAGACCAGATCATCTGCGTATAGAAGTGCAGGTATTTTTTATTGCTCTAGTTTTGGTGCATCTGATTGAGTTTCATTGAAGGTTTTGCATATATCTGCTATAAAAAAAGCTGAACAAGGCTGCAGCTAAAATGCAGCCCTGTCGTAAGCCTCTATAGGTATTAATCAATGTCGATAGTAGTCCTTCTAGATTCAATCTCACACAAATACTAGTTTGATTATGAAGGGCATGAATAAGTGTACAATATGAATCGGGCAGTTCTCTTTCACCAATTTCCTTAGCAGCAATTTTCACGACACAGAGTCAAAAGCGGCTCGTAGGTCAACAAAAACAATATATAATGATTGTTTGCTGGCCTGATGATGTTTTATGATTGCTGTCAAAGTTGATAAATTGACTGAAGTTCCCAATCCAGCAATGAACCCTGTCTGACAGGGGTCACGTAGAGATCGGGAATTCATCCAATCATTAAAGTCTCGCAAAATAAAATGGGCGAAGATTTTGCCTGGAACATCCAAGAGGGCGATCGGCCTATAATTCGATGGATTTGACCGATCGCCCTTCATGAAGATTGGAACAATTACCGATCTTCGCCAGGAGTCAGGAATAATGTTGGTTTCAAGTATTTGGGTAAAGATGTTATAGAGGATCTTAGCCCATAGCAATGGGTGTTGCTTAAGTGTGTAATTACTAAGGCCGTCAGGCCCGGGTGCTCTGGAATTACTCGATAGGTTGATAAAATATAATACATCCTCTTCCATAATCTGCATTTGATGTAGACTTTGAGCTAAATCTTGAATCTCAAATTCTGCTATATGGGTATTGGAATAAAGAGTAGTAAAATGTAATATCCAGTCAACTTCAAGCACTCCATTTATTTGGACTGGGTACTGTGTTTGATTGTTTGTTAAATTCAAGAGACTCCAGATTTCAGCTGATTTTTTGGAGTTTATAGCTGCTAGCATAATTTCCCCATTGTGTTGGTATAATAGGTCTTATGGCATCGTGTCCAGTTTCTATATCTGTTTTTCATTACTCTGAGAGCCTCGTATCTTTGATGAATTGGAAGTTGTAAAACAAGTCTCTTTTCTTCACGGAATTGTGTTTTTTTCTATTGCATTTCCTTGTTAAAATTGTATCTCAGGGAGTTTTTTCCTTGAGTAATAGGGCCGTGATTTAATTTATAAAGGTGTAAGGCCGATCTATATGTCTGATCCTCCAAATTTGATTCTGCTTTTATTTTCAAAAGATCGGTATAAAATTTTTCTAGCATTTTTCCATTGCAGCGAAATCTAATTTGAGTGTTGTTTACAGTTTAGAATGCCAATATGCAGTTAACATTTCATGATCGCTATTAGGGCAATGCACCACTTCAAATTTAGATATCAAACTGAAGGAAATGCTATCAACATATATATAATCGATAATTAAGTTATCTAAACCTCGCTGCCAAGTATAATGTGTTGGAATGTCGCTTTTTATTGAGGCATTAAGCATCAATAAATTGCGACTTTTCATAGCTTCCTCCCATTTAGTACATGAGTTATTTTTCTTATCTGGTGTTTTTGCTAATCAATGAAGATTCAAATCACCCGCAATAAAAGTGTTTGTCACCTCTGGTGTTTGTGATATAGTATTAAGAAGTTTCTCTAGTTCTACAAAGAATGTCTTATCTGATATACCTATAGGATTTCAATAAATATTTATTAAGGCCAATGAGTAGCCTTGGAATGTTATTTTAACCATTTGCAAGTAGGGATTTGGTTGGGCCCATTGAAAGATTATAAAACCAGCTTCTATACTGACAGCTAACATGAGCCCAGAAGCTGGTCTAGCTTTTGTCCCCTTAGTTGCAGGGCAAAGTAAAATGTAATATCTGTTCCAAACCGGTATGGTTGTAAACCAGGTTTCTTGGAGGGCTATGATATCATATGTTAGTAAATGTGAAATTTCTTTTAACAAATGACAATGGCCACATGTATTCCAACTTACAATCGAAAATTCCAAGCACTTTTTCTCTGAGAATAGTTATGAGCTGATTCATTGGAATTATATTTTTCATTTGAATTATATAATTTCAGCTCTCGTTTTGATGTTAAAGAGTTATTCACATCACCTTTGGTTTTTTTTGTTGTCGTAAAATGTAGACTTGATCGCTAGAATAAATCCCATTACAAACAGGTCCATGCGGGCTTGCCATAAGACGTTACCAACAACATTTGAGCTCAGCCATAATCTAACTATAGATAGAGTTGAGTCACTTACGAATTCAACTTGAGTAATATCATTTGAAGTGATGTCACTCAGCGCTGGTATATCTTCGAAAATCGCCATGGCGCTAGCTCGACATAGATCATATGCTTCAAATGGAGCATCACAGCATTTCAATATAAATCGATGATTTTCATTTTGGTTGAGCATGTGTCTTGCCAATTTGGTGTTCGAAGTGAAATATTTTTGTTGCAGCATCTTTATTTGTTCAGGACAATTTTCCAATAACAAGCTACTTGAGGTTTATTTTTGTTGTGTGTTTACAACCACATCTTTTGTCTCCATTGTATTAGAGTTAAACTCTATTTTTTAAAAAATATTCGTCCATTGCATGACAAATTTCAGCCCTAATGTTAATTGGCAAATTCACAGTAGCATTGTGTTTCGTGTCTTCTCTCTCAGTAAAATGAGAGGTCATCTCGACTGTTGGAAGTTTTGGAGTTATATGAGGATTTAAATGGTCTACGCAATCCAACCATCTTGAAAGTTAATCTTTTCTAAGCATTAATGTCTCAGTTTGTGTATCTTGATGTAAGGACAAGACAGGTTTCAGACAGTTTGAAGTTAGGTTGGATTGTTTAAATAGCTTATATTCTTCCAACCTTCGTCGAATTTCTGCTTGAACGTCTTTCAAGATATCGTCAGAGAGGTGTGATTTATTGTTACACAAGTGTGTTACATTCGCAGTACCTGTTTGCGTCATTGGTATATTCTTGGAGGGTTTTCTTTTGTCCTCGGCACATTGCGTAGGAAAAGGGTCACTGTTAATGTTTTAAATGAATTTTTCCCCTCATCGGACACGCATGTAACAGAAGAGTTACAGTCTATTATCGGATCAGCAACAGGTTGATTTGCTTTCAAATCACTGTTCTGAGACATGGGAGGAGTCCCTATTATTGTAATAAGATCGTTTAGTGGTGTGTAATCATTGTTAGTGTTCAAATATTTTCTGCTGTTCTTTTTTATTTAAGTGTTTATATTTGTTCTGTAACACTTTCCTTATATTGGAATTTGAGCTTTTGACCGAAGTCAGGTGTTGTACAAACTGTTTGTTATTCGTGCTACTATTAGATCTCATTTTTTTTTTTATTCGTTTTTTTCATAGAATTATTTACCATAGCAATTTTGGTCAAATCATTAGTTGCTTTTGCGTTGATGTCAAACAGGTTGTAAACCGGCCCGGGCCTGACTACAGCTTCTATCATTTGTTGTATAGTAGGATCGACAGACAAAGCATTAGTCTCCTCTTCGCAATTACTAGGACATATAATGTTTTCAAAAGCCGGAAGTGGTACATTTTCAGACAGAGTAGTTGCCACTTGTAATTGTTTTTCAATAGGAGGACATGGTTGTGTCATTCGCTTATTTTCTTCATTGCCCATAATGTTACTTTTGGAATCAACAACAGTATCTAATTTGGTTTTATCATTGAGTCTTTTGTCCCAATCATGCATCCACTTAATAATCTTATCTATTTTCTTAGATTGTTGCGTAATTCGTATGTCTAAAGATTCAAATAATTTTTATCAAAGACATAATTGTAGAGTTCATAGCATTTAGGGTAATTTCCAACAAGGGGTTTTGTTTATCTGACATATCTTTCAACTTGGGGGACGGTTGAGGGGTAAAACTCACATGTTTTTTCCTTGGGGTGGATTGGGAAAAAGACGACGGGTTGTCAAGTGAGGAATCATTTGAATGATTAAATAAACTTAGCGACTGGTATAAACTTATTTCAGCAGCCTGTGAAGGTGAAACAATGGGCATGAGTAATTTAATAGTTTGTAATTCTTCTTGGTGGCTAGGTGGAATTTCATCATCTAGTTCAAGGTTTTGGCATACACTGACTACTGAAACATTGATTCTAGGTGAGCAATTACCTTTTTTTGTATCACACAGTGGGCTAGAACACATAGAAGAACTTAATTGGTCAGTATGTTCATTTCTTTGAGTTGTTAAATCAACTATTGTAACATTAGCAGGTATATTTGTAATTGCAGCCATAATCTGTGTGTCAGAAGTCAGATGCTTGAACTCTCAAACCCAGCTCAGGTGTATTATTAGTTACAATTTTATTTGTAGATACATTTTTGCTACAGTTAACATCAGAAGAGGAATCAATAGAGATTTGAGGGAAATAAAAATCACGAATATCACCAGTCACAGTCTTTTTATCGGAAGGGTTGGAAGGCTGACCACACATTTTCCTCTTAATTGCAATCGTAGGCGATGGTTTCATTGGTGAAGCTTTCAACTGCAAGGACGCAGACGTTACCATAAAATGAGAAGGCATTCCAGTTTTCAAATTATAACCGGCACCTTTGCGTAACATTGAGTTGGCTGACTTCAAATTGCTAGCCAAAAAAAAACTTCTCAGGACGAAGAGGAAGAAGGCATCAGCAGCGAGGGATAGTAACCGGTAGAAAAATCAGAATTGCAATTAGGTGAAGTCGCTCCACGCTGTCAGCTGAATCAGCTTAACAGCATAACAGCGACTTCTGAAGTGACTTACTCGAAGCGCACGTGCAGAAACACACGCTCATCGCTTTCGAAGGGTTTCTGGGAGAAAGTTGGGCAGAGTTTACCACGTTGCAAGATCCAAGGAATTCAACAGGTATCCACAGGTGCAGGGTGGACACAGCATAATAGCGACTTCTCGAAGCGCGCCAAACATCCAATTTATAAAAATGTGCACCTCTTCATTTAAAATGACAGCACACTGTGCTAAAACGTTTTTTTACTAAATGTTCTGAAAGAATTGCCTGCCTTTAGATATTGCATACTGGCAATAAAATCCCCATATATATATATATATATATATATATATATATATATATATATATATATATATATATATATATATCCATTAGTTTTACCATCTCTTGTTTCATCATTAAAGTAAGGGACACTGCTTCCACAATGAATTAGTATTAGCTCTGGGTGCCCTATACTTCTCAGACTAAATCATTTTGGAAAAACCTGGAACCAATGCATTCCCCGCAATTCAAACCATTTAATTGTAAAATCTGTGAAACCCATGTCTGTCTTAATATTTAGTGTCTCACAAAAAGTGAGTAATCAAAACAGCCAACTGTCTCCAATCAGCCACACAGTTTTCAAACCAGCCATGATACCTGCATTATTTCTCTGTTTCCAGGAAAATGATTGCTAGTTTGAATTTCCAGTACTTTGTATGAGCAGGATACGTATGACATGTGTGTGTGTGTTGGACTTTTTAATTGGTGGATGGTGCTACACCTCCCCCATTGTAGCTGAGGCTATATTACAACAATTGACACGCCATGTGTTTGAGAACCTGTGGTATACGCGACTCACCAATATTTTGGGTGGCGTGACATATTATATGCATTGAGTGTTTTGGGGTATTGTAAGACACTAGGGGAGTAGAAGAGAACTATGAGGAGTGGAAGGGTGGTTGGTGGGTATGTTGGGGACAGTTTCTGAAGTAAGTTTGTTGCAGTGGAAATGCAATTGTGAATTTGATTTTTTTGCAAATAGCCACAGCTACCAGCGCGTGTATAGGACGGGCGCTAGAATAGTCGCACCTATGAAAAGCATGTGTCAATACTATTCCATGTTTCATTCATTGCAGCCCGAGCCGTGGGTATATTTACAGCCATCTCTATAAATATACATTTCCTGTACAATAATCATATATTTATGTGCATGATACAGTACATAATTTTATTTGTGTGTGTTAATTATGTACTTAGCTGTTCACTTATTTGATTTGAACGTTTGAAATCCAGTTTGGTTTGATTTGGGGGCTTGCAGGAAAATGTGAAAATGTGTGTGTAGTTGCGGGTACAATCGGGATCCGTATCTGCATCCAATAGCTATGGCTAGGAAAGATACTAGGTGTATTTGTGTCAGTTTCATTGTTTGTTATTGGGTGTTGTTACTTTTGCATTTGTGCAGGGCTTCAGGTTGCGCCGAAATGTGTCAGCCATATTATTAGTTTTATTGGTATGTAGTCCTCTTTTTATGGTGTTTCTTTTCAAAAGTATAAAAGCCACCATTTTCTGCAGTTTAGTCTTTTTGATTCCTGAATTCTGACTGTGCACATGGCAGGAGTGTGGCTGATGTGAAAGTAAGTATAATGTACAGATTTTAAGGTTTATTTGCAGTGTTGTGTGGTAGTTGTACTGACCATTGCTATCAGATAGGGTTCATTATTATTTTGTTCATTTGCTGTTTGAGTGGCAAGTATTTTCTACAGTTTTTTAAGATGGAAAAATGTGGAGATGTAGCTTTTATATTTGTTATTAAGGCTGAAGGTTTCTTTGATTGTATCTTTTGTACTTGTAATGTGTTTTGAGCTATGCATTACTTGTAGGTGTTTCAAGTGTTTTGTGCGGTAATTCAATTGATGGGGTTCTGCAAGTTCATTTTTGTAATGTGCTTATTTTTGTATTTTCTTGTAGCTGCATTGTTATCATCATCCCCGTGGATTCCCACTAGCTGTTCTACAGTTACCTCCCTTGAAAGGTCAACCTATGTTCAAAACATAGTGGTAATGTCAGAGATGGGATCAGTACAGACTCATTATGAAACCCTTCCTTTGTGATCTCTCTAGCACTTTGGACGATTCTTTAAATGCAGTGGTTCAGGTATGTTGGTGGCAGCACCTTCAATGTGCTGTGGTTCATTTTGGACAACCACTGCTCACAGCTCCAGTGATAAGGGAAGTCGGGAAAAGAGGAATCTGTGCATTTGATACCTCTGTTGATGTTGTTGGATTAGTGGATGGAGGTGCTACAGGTGGTGCTGATCTCCTTCTATGTAAGGAATGGGACCCATGCATTTTCTTTTATGATGGATTAATCATTATTGATGTTCCTAGACTTTGCATTGGAGCATTGGAAGGTCCACAGCAGAGAGTTTTATTGTACCTCCTTTCCCCTTTTTTTGCACAGTATTTCTTAACTTTGAAGAAGCTCAACTGAAAATTACATGAAAAAGAAAATGCTGCCAAAAATGAAAAAGTTAGAAAAGTCATTTGATAGACTATCAGCCTGATTTATGGAATTATTTGCATGAAAAATGCAGATTTGCACGCCTGTCTACCTGAAAATCCCTGTTTGAAGTATGGGGATTTTCGGGCGGAAAGGCACGCAAATCTGTGTTTTTCACACAAATAATTCCATTAATTAGGGTGATTATTTGTTTGATGACTTGTTCTCCAAGTTTATTTATACTAGCCTATGTTCTCTTGTTATCCACGTTTTCTTTACCTTCTCATAATTTGTTCTGCATGCTACCAGTATAATGCTCTCTGCTTATTTTCACCCAGTTTATAAATCCCTGTTTGTTTTTTGTAGTGTTGTTTTCTTATAGTTTTTTTTATATTGTTGTATGTTTTTTTTATTAATCCAGGTTAGAATTTTCTTTCTCCCAATGTCCCAATGATTAGTATGTGCAAAGAGAACAACAGTGTACTATGCACTAATAGTGTGTCTGTTATTTAGTGCCTGTGATGCGCGGTGTATACAATATGAGGGTCATAAAAATGTGTATATTAAATTGTGTTTATTAAAGTGTGTGTGTGTTATTGAAGTGATATCATTGTTTTTTTTAATACATAGATGTATAGCCGCGGCTACGATCCAGCCCAATGACCCATTGGTATTTAGAGACAGGGGTTACCGCATCAATGACCGGGAGGTGTCCCAGACATGATTTCAATGGTGCAGCATGATTGAACATTTTGGTAGCCGTGGCTAAATATATATTTTGAAAGAAAATTCAATTTGGAATATGTTTTAAATATGTATTAAGTGTGGTGTTTGCAAACAGTTAGCATAACATTTGAAATACTGTTTAATCAATAATGATGCATATAGGTGGACATATTTGAAAGGTTAAATAAATATTCAAACACAGTTTGTTGAAAACAAATTTATTTGGCAGGGGATGTGGTTATGGGTTTTCTTTCAGTTTTAGTTGTAGTACATGATATATCTTGTTCTGCAAGCCACATTTTCTGCCTTTTTACTCTCCATGATTACTTTTAAATGTTGAATGTCCTTTGCATTGTTTGTATGTCTTTTGTATACACATCATTATTTCTTTTAATTATATCAAGTAATCCATAATTAGATTGGTGGGCTCTTTTTGTGGTGCTTCCTTTGTGAATCTTCTAGACAATTGAATCACTTCTTCATCTGTTTGAAAATATTTGAAATATTTTTAAACAATTGAAGATATAATACACTTTCAAAATATGTGGGTTGATTGCATACACATTTGATAGTTTGACAATAGGTAGATACATTATATGTGTTTGGTGACTGATATTTGTTAATTTAAATGTAATTGTTAGTCACATTTTACATGAATATATGCAATGTACTTACCAAATCCTGATTGTGGTGTATCTTCTTCTGGAACATTGATTTTCATGTCTTCTTTTCCTCTTCTGTAGTGTAGTTCTCCTCCAGCCATTCCATGTAGTATTCCATTGTTCTAGTGGTATGGAGAATACGTCTTGTCAGTTCAGAGTTAGAATTTGGAATGGAGGAAGATTAATGAGAGGAGAAAGTGGAATGTATGTGTTTGCTTTGTGATTGGTTGTTCATTGTTTGTGTGGTAGGTGGCTGCCAATAGGATTTCATTTAGCTCAAATGCGGTAGAATTGTATAGAGCCTCTGAAAGAATGTATTTCTTTGAGTGATGTTTATATATGCCAAAAACAATCTAGATGGGTGAGGTGCAGCTTTAGGAAACAATGTTGTTTTGGGGTATATGTTATGTTATGTTATTTGGCATTTATATTGCGCTCTACTTATCATTGGTATGATCTCAAAGCGCTGGTAGGTTGAACGTCCTTGGGGACCTGAGTCCAGGTCAGTAGAGAGAAAAAGTGTTGTAGGGTGCGTGGGAGTAACAGTTAGGTTTGCAGCTGATGTAATTGCCTAATGGTAGCCGTATCCTACTGTTAGGTGTGGTGGTGGAGATATCAGTTGAATGTGTGCATTCTGGTGGGTGGACACCCGGACTAAGTTCTGGCTGCATTAGGCCTGTAGGATGCTTATATGAGCAGCCAGGCCAGTTTGTCATAGGACATAGCTGTATTTTATTAGAGTGATGAGGTGTTCATCGGGTAGTGTTCGTATGTGAACAGCTTGGCCGAATTTATCGAGGGGTATAGCTGTACTATAGTTAGGTGATGGTGTATAGTAGAGAGTGAGCTTAGTGATATGATATGGGTATGATATGATATGATGGTTCATTCTTAAAGCGCCTGAGACCAGGCAGGTGACCTACGGGTACGATGGGCACACAGCAACTTCACAGGGACTAGAGGGTAAGGCAGTACAGAGAGATATATAGCAACATCATGGGAAGCGGAGGGCAGGGTACACAGCAACACAAAGCACAAAGGGCACACAGCGACAGGTTGATATATAGCAACATCATAGGGAACAAGAAGGCACGGTACACAATGACACACTGGTATGGAGGGGACACAGCGAGATCACAGGGATTAGAGGGCAGGGCAGTACAGAGGGATACATAGCAACATGACAGGAAGAGCAGGGCAGGGTACATAGCAACAAACGGGCAGAAAGCAGCACACAGCTTTAGAGGGCTGGGCCTACAGTGACAGGGCAGGGGGGCAGAGCGATACACGGCAACATCATTGGGAACAAAGTTGCGGTCAGTGTTATGGGAAAAAGCACGTTTTTAGTACTTTGCGGAATGTCAAATAGTCATGAGTGTGTCGAATGTGTTGTGGAAGCGAGTTCCACAGAGGCGGGGCCAAGGATGAGAAAGCGGATCCTCCGATCCTGACAGAGTTAGTTGTTATGATCACTAAAAGGAGGGTGTATTGTTGTAGTTGATATTTGAAACATCGAGCAAATTCTAGAAGGAGAGGCATGTCTTTGTTCAGAAGGTGGTTGTGGATGTTAAGGACATAGGTGATAAGTCCTCAAAGCATTGGCTTACAAGGTTTTTTTGGTTTTGTAATATTATATTAGATGGAGTGTTTGAAAGGAGAGGTATATGCTGCAATTGTGGAGAAATATTTTTGACAGGGAGCACAGGTTTTTTTTCTTATTGGAAAAAGACAATTATTAAATCATCTAAAGAAAGAGCACATGCACGTTTTTCAAAATGTTTTGAATCATCATTGAGGGGAAGAGTATTTCGCTGATTGGACATTTTGGTGATGTGTTGGTAGAAGAATCCAAAGGCTCTTTAAAAAGCCACTCAGAGAACTTTTTAAGTATATTGGAAAAGGAAAATGTGTTTGTTTTCCTTTTTTAATTATTCGCACCTATGGTAACAGCCCATTAAATGTTGTGCTCTGTCAAACATATTCCAGCCACAGGTACGGACCACCACGGGACAGGCCATAGACGCAGGTATGAACAGGCAAATGGCACGTTGTGTGCTTTTGACTGGTGCAGCTGAAGTTATAACTGTCCTGTTTTAGCTGCTGGGTATGAGTGTATCAATCGCATGTTGCGGTCTTTGATAGCCATGGGTACGAGCAGGCAAATGCCATGTTGTGTATCTTTGCCGGGTACAGTTGTGGCTATTGCTATTGCATCGCTAAAGCCGTGGCTCAGCCGGTTGTATTTTGGTGCAGTGATAATTTTATATTATTGATGTTTTTGCTCAGATTTGTACATGTGTTTCTATTTGGATGTTGTCACCTGATGGCTAATGTGAATTGATTTTGAAATGTTTCTGATATTTGTTTTTGAGCACATTAGCACATTTTCGTGTAGCCGCGACTATAGGTGGGTTTTCGTCTTGTAACCAGGGTTATAGCCGCGGGTATGTTGTTGGGAAATATTAGGAAGAAAATAAAGGTTTTCTTAATGTAGCGTGTAAATATTGGTCAAAATATTCTTTGAAGGATTGTTTTGGGGTCTATTGATTGATAGAGGGTGCAATAGAAATGTGATATTCATTGTACTTGTTTGTTTACTACAGTCCTCTTTTTGTGGTATTCAATTGTGAAAGCTATGAAAATGACGTTTGTCTGAACTTTTGACAGTATGATTTCAGAAATCAGGGTGTGCACATGTTCTGAGTTTGGTTCTGGTGAAGATCTATTCATTATTTGGAGCAGCTGAAAGTGAGTGATAGTGTTTGTTTATGTACTTTATGTACAGTTTGAATTATTGTATTTGTAAGATAACTGAATTATTTTTAAGTGTCTCATTTGGTGAAGTTTATAAGCATTGTTTGCAATATAGAGTTTTCTATATTTTACCTCAGTGCCTTTAGGAGAGTGATGAAGCAGTATGACATGGTATGCAATAAAGGTTGTTTCTTAGTGACATTGCAAGATGCAATATTGCGAGATGTGATATGAATGAGGGTGCATAAGAAATCCTACTGTGAACTAAGCAGTATAACTGTACTCTTGATGACTTGTGTGGCTGTGTGTGTGCTTTATAGTTGGATATTGATCTGTTTTTTGTGACCCTATATTGGTGATTAGCTTTATCATTAAACAATGTATGATTTTAAGCGCAGATATGATAGAAGTTGGCAAAATGAATGGCCAGATACACCTTTGTTTTCTATCAGAGCACATTGCAATTATACCTTCTATCAGAGCACATTGCAATTATACCTACCTCTTTAGTGATGGATGTTATTTTGGTGGTTTAATGGTTTATATTTGGTATTGCAGGTAGACCAAATGGTTGATTTTCAAGCATCTGTTGTGTCAGGTTATCTACATCTTGTTTTTTTCTAAATCCTGGTTTCTCTGTTATGTAATGTATCGGGTTTTGATATATCACACCTTTTCTTCTGGATTTGATGTGGATGTCAAATTGTTATGGTATGTAAAAATTGGGTAATGTGGTGTATAAGATGTAAAATTAATGGGATTGCATAGTGAGTTGGGGAAACAGTATTATTGATGAGGTTTGTAAAGAACGTTTTCTCGGGCTGGTTAGGGCATATGGCCATTGAAACCTTAGTGTAGTATGGATGGACAGTGAAGTAGGACATATATCCTGATATCCTTTTGTTAATTAGCAGTAGTGATTATTAGTTAGTAGGGGAAAGGCAGGATAGTGCATTAGGCTTCTGTGTTGTTTAATGTACACTTGCTAATCACAGAGATCTAAGCAGACTATCCTGAAAGATGTATGTCTTTCCTTGGCTGTTATTATTGATGGATTCAACTGGTATGGTGGATTGGATGCCCTCTGAGGTGTCTACCTGAGCATATGTGGTGTTTTTGCTTCTGGTATGAGCATTACTGGAAGCAGTGATATATTACTGGTTTTCTGAAATACAATTTTGTTGTGTTTTTATATGCAGTAATTGCTATTACTGTATGTGTGGCAGCAAAGGTGTAATCATCCAGTACAACTCTCTTTACCGCATATGCTTTTAACTATTGACCAGATTGATTTTCTATGGACATGTTATCACTATCATGTTTGAGTAAAGAATTGAGTACATTGTTTTCACCTCTCTTCATGAACATGTGTCAACATTCCTGAGAATAATACCAGTGTACTTGAAAGAGGATAAGCAGCTAGTAGTGTCCTTAAACTACTCAGAGGTGTGCTGCCCTGGCTGCGCTTACAGCACCCTTTTCCTGCTTTCCCCTCCTCTCTCCCTTGCACTTCCTCCCTCCTTTTCTGTTTCCACTTTTCGTTCTTGCTCTTGTATGATCTGATTGACATAAGGCCTAGTAAGATTGTTTGTCTTGTCTTCCCTCTGTCTTCCCTCCTTTGTCATGTCATGCCTAAACATACTTGCTTATAGGTGTATTATAAATAAGTTATGATATCATACAATTTGGGATGTTTTGGGGATATATTTGATGATTGTGGGTTATATAATAAATGTGAACCTCCAATCAGACTTGTCCTATTACCCTCACTGTCACAGGAAGTGGTATTTGAGACCTATACCATAAGTGCCACTTAGTGTTGAAGTTCTGGGTCACTCCCCTGTCCCTCTCTAGGTTTCAGTTAGCAAGGAGACATGCTAGTTGTCCCATGTGTGTGGTCATGAATCCAGGCTACTGTTTTACAGTATCATGTAGTACTGTGTGGACCTAGAGATCTTGGTGAAAGAGGGTGTGCAGGTTATGTCTGCGTCATACGTAATCTGAACATTTAGGGTTTGCTATTGTTTACAATTCTGGAGGGCATGCTTCCTCCCAATGGGTGACACACGTGGCATATCACACATGTGTGCAGTTCAGGAAACCATTGGTGTTTGTGAACTGGTCAACGATGTAAAATCATCTTTTTATATTATCTGTTGCCCCTGGGATTTTCAGTAGCCATGTGTGTTGCTGAATGGTGTAAGGGAGCTATTGCCACCTTTGTCAGCATGTGTGGAAATGTTGGCTGTATAAGGTCATGACCATGCCAACAGTGTAATTGGAGGAGTTTGTTTAAAACAATGGTGTGTAGCTGCCAACTTCAAATGGTGTGACATGGTAGTGTGTATATTTGCTTTGTATTCAAGGTCTCTGTCAATGAGTTGGAGTATGTAGATGATGGTAAACCGGTGCAGCTAATATGGTTTCTTGACCTTTTACTCTGACATATTACATCTGTTTTTTTTTCTGGATGTGGTGTGTATGTGAAATTGTTATGGTATGTACATAGGGAATGCAGTGTATAAGATGTCAAATTAATTGTGTTGCATAGTGGACTGGGGAAACAGTGCTGTTGATGAGGTTTGTTAAGAAGGTTTTCTGGGGCTGGTTAGGGGCATATGGCCATTGAAACTTTAGTAGAGGGGGATGGGCAGTGAAGGGAGGACATAGATTATGATGTCTTTTGTTGATTAGCAGTAGTAATTAGTTTGTAGGGGAATGGCAGGATAGTTAATTAGGCTATTAGGCTATTATGCTGAAATGTGTGGAATCAGGAGACATAGTTAATTGTGCATGTTTTGTATTGAAGATGGCTAAGGAGGAGTAATTGCATGGGAAAACAAGGGTGTGGTAGGGTTTACTTATGTGAACACTAATGTACTCAATGCTGTGTACTTGGAGTTGTCGTTTAGCTGTTAAGTAGAGGTTTGTGGGGCATTTTAATGGCGCTACTAGGGGACTTTGCATTGAAACTGTAGTGATATTGGGATGGGTAGTGGAATAATGGTGGACATGCTGATATGTTTTGTACAGTAGTAGCAATTTTATTTTAAAGGTTCCTTTTTTAATTTTGGTGGCCAATTTGGAACAGTTTTTTAACGTTTGTTGTCATCTGAAAATGGAACAAGTGTCTTTTTGATTTAAATCATGGTGGTATATTCTTTTTCTGGTTGGAGGTGTACTCTGAACATTTAGGGTTTGCTATTGTTTACAATTCTGGAGGGCATGCTTCCTCCCAATGGGTGACACACGTGGCATATCACACATGTGTGCAGTTCAGGAAACCATTGGTGTTTGTGAACTGGTCAACGATGTAAAATCATCTTTTTATATTATCTGTTGCCCCTGGGATTTTCAGTAGCCATGTGTGTTGCTGAATGGTGTAAGGGAGCTATTGCCACCTTTGTCAACATGTGTGGAAATGTTGGCTGTATAAGGTCATGACCATGCCAACAGTGTAATTGGAGGAGTTTGTTTAAAACAATGGTGTGTAGCTGCCAAATTCAAATGGTGTGACATGGTAGTGTGTATATTTGCTTTGTATTCAAGGTCTCTGTCAATGAGTTGGAGTATGTAGATGATGGTAAACCGGTGCAGCTAATATGGTTTCTTGACCTTTTACTCTGTTTGTCCGTATGGGGAAAGTGTGACCGTGGCTATGTGTGGTTGTCATGTTCTCCTTCTTACTTGCAGGGCCATGTGTTGCATGAATGTTATTATGCCTTTGGTCAGTAGGGACAGCTCCACAAAATACAGGAGGAGGGTTCCACCCGGTTTTATGGTACTCTGAGTCTTCTCCGAGGTGCAGGTAGGCTAGTCATTTCCACAGTGGGTGAAGTGGATGAATCTTTGCTTCCTTTCAGAGCATGTGGCAGTCATGCCCACCGTCTTAATGGTGGAGGTTATTTAGGTGGTTTAATGTGCAAAATGTGGCATTGCAGGTAGAGCTAATAGCTGATTTTCCAGCATCTACTGTTAGTTCTAAATCCTGTTTTCTCTGTTATTGCATGTATTGGGTTTCGACATATTACATCTGTTTTTTTTTTTCTGGATGTGGTGTGTATGTGAAATTGTTATGGTATGTACATAGGGAATGCAGTGTATAAGATGTCAAATTAATTGTGTTGCATAGTGGACTGGGGAAACAGTGCTGTTGATGAGGTTTGTTAAGAAGGTTTTCTGGGGCTGGTTAGGGGCATATGGCCATTGAAACTTTAGTAGAGGGGGATGGGCAGTGAAGGGAGGACATAAGATTATGATGTCTTTTGTTGATTAGCAGTAGTAATTAGTTTGTAGGGGAATGGCAGGATAGTTAATTAGGCTATTAGGCTATTATGCTGAAATGTGTGGAATCAGGAGACATAGTTAATTGTGCATGTTTTGTATTGAAGATGGCTAAGGAGGAGTAATTGCATGGGAAAACAAGGGTGTGGTAGGGTTTACTTATGTGAACACTAATGTACTCAATGCTGTGTACTTGGAGTTGTCGTTTAGCTGTTAAGTAGAGGTTTGTGGGGCATTTTAATGGCGCTACTAGGGGACTTTGCATTGAAACTGTAGTGATATTGGGATGGGTAGTGGAATAATGGTGGACATGCTGATATGTTTTGTACAGTAGTAGCAATTTTATTTTAAAGGTTCCTTTTTTAATTTTGGTGGCCAATTTGGAACAGTTTTTTAACGTTTGTTGTCATCTGAAAATGGAACAAGTGTCTTTTTGATTTAAATCATGGTGGTATATTCTTTTTCTGGTTGGAGGTGTACTCACTTTAGTATATATTTTTTGCCAGGAATAAAAAAAAAAAAATATCTGCATGCATGACAATTCCCAGGGTGTGAATAACTATTATACTTGTGCTGAAGGGCAGATACAGGGTTTTCTGTTCTGCAGTTGTGAGTGAGTGTCTTGTTCCGCTTGGCCTTAGACATCCTGGGGTGGCTGGCACTTAAAGTGCATCTCCACCTTTTAGCCTGGGCTTGAAACTTATATTTTATATTGCAAATATAAAGAAAGGAATGTGTGAGCCAGTGATGAGAGTGGATGTAGCTATGAAGACAAAATGGTGTGATTTCAACAACAAAAAAAGAAATCATACAGTGTAACAATACGGAAATGGTAAGTGTAGGTCAGTCAACAATTAAACAAAAAAAGGATTGTGAGGTATGGATTTGCAATTTTGTGTGCAATATGGATACCTTTTCTTGTGATAATGTTCAAAGACAAATCAAGATGCAACAAAGAATAGATAACTGTGAAGTTTGTGAAAAAAACAGGACTTTTGGGTCACTCACTTGCTTGTCTTGATAAAAGTAGATGTAAGAGTCAGTTTCAACATATACGGATGCTGGTTGCATATCATACCAAAATTAGATACCTTCTAGTTAAACTGTATGAGTGCAAAACATCAAGTATGTCTCTTGCAGTTTTAAATCAAATACTTTTGACTGGAACTGTAGAAAGTGTATTTTCGACAATGCAGATGATAAATAGATGCATTTAAAAGAGTATGTGTATGAAGATGAAACACTTACAGGAAGTGGAAAGGATGATCCTATGCTTTTAAAGGATCAGATTTTCCAACATTATACAAGAAGTATTGCAATGTTTGAGTTGTCTTCTACTGAAAGATCTGACATTGTTTGTGTATCTTGTCGACCCACTGTTTATAAGTCTCAAGTGCAACTAGTGTATGTTGAGAACAAAATTAAACACACTGAAGAAGATGTTTGGAAATAACTTTATCTGTATTTGTTTATAGAAGAACGATTTGACACAAGTGAGGCACATTATGTTTGTAGACACTGGGGGTCATTACGAGGTTGGAGGTAAGGGAAAAACGATGCCGGTAAAGGATTACCGGCATCGCTTACCACTCTGGGCTATTATGACCCACCAACCCGCTATTAGCGGCACCGTGAATAACGGTGCCTCTAATAGCGGCATGGCCGCGGGCACGCAACCCTTCATGCCGGCAATACTGGCATGGCGTAAACAGGAGGACATCACAAGTCAGACGGACATGCAAATAACAGCCTACTGAAGCCCGAAAAGTACCTTACCGGCATGGAGTAAATACCGGCATTGCGGAACACCCGTAAACGGCCATGTGCAGTGTTCCCAACTGCCACAGGTGCAAACAATCAGCATAGGTGGAGGCAATATAGACTAGGCCAGCACAAAAGGAGCACACCCACCCCTTCCCACACCCAGTCACACACCAAAATGATTCCAATACTACTAGCAATGCTGGGGCTGGAGGACATGATAGCAATGGAACTCCAGGAACAACAACAACAACAGGCAGCACAGAGGAGACGCAGGAGGAGAAGGAGGGTGAGGCAGGCCCAGCATGCCCCACCAGTGCAGCCAGTGATACCACGCAGGAAGCCCCCATTCCCTTGCATCAGAGCCAGTCCATTCAACCTAAACCCTGAGTAGATCCACACCCTGTACCGTCTTGACCAGGATACCATCACCACCATTTTGGACATGATACATGACGACATTGTCAGCTTCATTGAAATACGCACCGCCATCCCACCTCTACTGAAGGTAGTGTCTGTGCTCCACTTCCTAGACACAGGCACCTACCAGCACACAGTGCATCACATGCATGGCATATCACAGACATTATTCTCACGTTCGCTGAACCAAGTGCTCAATGCCCTCCTGAAGCACACAGGTGACCACATTTTCCTACCACGGACAGCCCAGGAGATCTCCAACACCAAAGTTGGTTTCCATTCACTGGCCGGCATCCCTGGTTGCATTGGCGCCATCGACTGCACCCATGTTGAATTGGTGGCCCCACATGCCATGGAGGCAGTGTACCGCAACCGTAAATTATACCACTCCATCAACGTGCAAATGGTATGTGACTCAAACAAGATCATCACACATTGTTGTGCCCAATTTCCCGGATCTACCCATGATTCAATGATCTTGCGGAACTCTACGATACCATGCTACATGGAGTGACATGCAGGGAAGAGATCCTGGCTTCTCGGTGAGTTGCATGTCAGGCTCATGGCATCGCGATGTAGGTAGGTGATTGGGGGGTGAGATGCATACTTCACCTAGCTGAGATGGGGGGGAGAGATGCATACTTCACCTGGCTGAGATGGGGGGGAGAGATGCATACTTCACCTGGCTGAGATGGGGGGGTGCATACTTCACCTGGCTGAGAGTACCTGAGAGGATGGACCATGCTCATACCCCAAAGCAGGCCAGACTGCACCTGACACCTGACCCCAAAATGCACGTTGTAAGCTGCCCTACCATGAAAATGATGCAGTGTTACAACCATTCCATAGCCAACAACATGTACACTGCACATAATCAGACCATAGCCCCCACAACACAATAATGCAGCGACAAGTAGTTAGTATGGCTAATGCACAGCACCAAATACCATCATCAAGAAGGACAGTTCTCCATTACTGCATACAAAGGAGTCACATGAGGGCAAAATACATGAACACACACCAACACCAACACAGAGGCTCACCAAAGCAGCATGTCCACATCTGTTGTGCAGAGTGAGATCATCATGAGTCTGCCATCAACGGTGACAGGATGAAAGCATACAATTGACCACACAGCACCCAGATCATGGAAACAACCGGTGTGGACTACCACAGTGCATGGGCACTCACAAGGAATAGGACACCGTTGCACCCACTAGACAATGCCATGCACATCTGTCGATCTGATGAATACACACAATGCAGTAACGTCATGAGGCTCTATTCATGCATCGATATGAGGGTGCCAACAGAAACTAATGCATGCTATGTGTCATTGATACAAGTTTCATATGATGTGATCACTTACACATAACCATTCTTGCACACATGCATGTGATGCAGGCTATCCCTTGAAGAATTGGCTCCTTACTCCAGTCCGGAACCTGCAGAACAGGCACGAAGAGGACTACAATTGTGCGCATACACGTACCCGTGTGGTGATTGAGCAGACATTTGGCCTTTTGAATGCACAGTTTCGCTGCCTCAGCAGGTCTGGTGGGGCACTCCTGTATGGGCATGAGAATGTGGGCAAGATCGTCATGGCATGTGTCATGCTACACAATATGTGCATCAGACAGAATGTGCCTCTGTCCCCTGACACTGAACTGCAACCACCTGACGATGAGGATGAGGATTGTGGAGATGGGGCTGCACTTCTGAGAGGCAGCGATGCACAGGAGGGACATGCCATGCATCAGACTTTGATAAACCAATGTTTCTAGCACACATGGATCGGTAGTGTGACATGGAGGTGGGACTCAGGGCACTGGGTGTGTCAGGGACATGGACACTGTAGACTGTTCACCAATAAAGCACACATATACAATAAACAATGTCCGCTCATTCGAATTCTGATTTCACAACAGGTGTATTGAATAAATGTAACATATTTAGTGCAGAAGCCCTCCACCCCACACACCCTCTCCCCCTCCCCCCTCAACTTCCCCACACCCCCTCTCCCCCCTTCAACTTCCCCACAGACCCTCTCCTCCCTCCCCCTACCCCCCAATTTCCCCACACCCCCCTTCTCCCCCCTCAACTTCCCCACACACCCTCTCCCCCCTCCTCCTCCCCCCTCAGCTTCCTCACACATGGTGTGCACTTGCATGCACCATTGTTCTTCAGGAGTCCGGATTGCCAGGCTGCACCTACACCCCTTTTCCACTGGCAGCATCGGGTGGACCCCTGTCTGACTTGCGCACATTCCAGACAGACCTACGCAGGGGACTGGTCTGTCTGGAGGTGCTATTTGAGGAGGTCTCTGGTTGTTGAACCACCTGTGTGGGACGTAGGGCCTCAAATGCTGACACCATTTTGGTGAGGACCTGCCTCACAGCTGCCATTTCACTACATATGTCCTTGCCAGTGGACTCAATGGCAGATTTGAGGGATGCTGTGCATTCCCTCATTTCCTCCCTTGCCTGGCCACATTAGGTTATGTGCTGGGACAGCAGCCCTGTCAGCTCCCCCTGGCACTGTTGTATTGCCCTGATACCCTCATGCCTGTTCCGGACACTGGCGGATGTTGTTGGTGCATGCAGAATGGTTGGGTCCTCATGCATGCTCCCCATGGGGCTGATGTTCTGTGGCCAGGACTCCATTGTGGACAGCTCATGGCTGCTGGCATCCTGATTGCTGGGTGGGGAGTGTTGGAGTGACTGCTGTGGGCCTATACCAGTAGGTGTTCCGGGTGTCAGTGTGTATAGTTCGTCATCAGAAACAGCTGCCATGGCAGCTGTCTCACCAACGGTACTGCTTGCAGTAGAAACTGTGCCTTCATCCACTGGCTCCTGTGTGGATGTGGCTGGTGGGGGTGCTGTGGTGGTATCAGTGATGGAGAGTTGTGCTGTTGGATCCCGCGTTATGTTGGGTTTGCCCAGTAGTCAGGTTGCCCTCTTCCCCTGGATGTTGAGGGACGGTTTGCTGGCACCATGCCCTTAGACCTCTTGGCTGGTGTCGCAGCGTCCTCCCTGGGGTCCTGGTCTTCACTCTCAGAATGTGTGCCTGTGGGGGATCAAGAGAGGGAGTCCATTAATGATGGGTCTACATGCATCAGGCATGCATTGTGGTAGCTGCATTTCAATGTAATGGCAGGTGATTGGCATTGGGGTAGTGACATATGGGTCGCTTGCCTTTTGGGGTTTTTGCATGGATGCATCTGGAATGAAACATATATGGGGAGAATCATGCATGGGGACAAGATGGTGCTGGGCACTGCCTGTAGGCAGTCTTGCAAAAATGTGTCTGGTGGACCCTGCTTCCCATCATTACACTGTCACTTCAGGGTGACATCATTGTGTAGTTCTTTATAGTATTTCATTTGGGACACCTACCTGCATCAGCCGATGACGGGGCTCACGCTCCATATCCCCCACTCCTTCAATTGCCTCCATCCCAATGGTGCTTGCACAGATCTCCTCCCAGGGTTGCCTCTTTATGGGGGAGGGCGCACCACCACCTGTTGCCATCCCCAGGTTACTGTTGGCAGAGATGATGTTCCGCACGCGTAAGCGCAGGTCGTCCCAGCGCTTCTGGACATCTTTAGCCGTGCGCAGGGTGGTGCCAACGGCACTCACTTTCTGCGCCACCTCCGCCCATATCTCTATTTTGCGCTGCACTGCAGGTCACTGCATGTTAGTGGAGAACATGACATCCGCATTTTCTGCCAGCATCTCAGCCAGCATGTTGAGCTCCTCTTGTGAGAAGCGCTCCTTGTGCAAGCGCTCAGCACTTTTTTTAAGGGCCTTGGGCAATGTGAAATGCTGCAGGTATATGTTTGTACATACCAGGTATGGTGGTGATATGGGTCCTGGTTACAGAGGATGGCAATGGATTGTGTTTTTAAAGATGGCCACCGTGCTCTTTCCCGTTCCTGTGGGATGACGCTACTTCCGGTTCCGCTTATTAGCGGTCACCGCTAATAGCAGTCACCCCTAATGCCGGTGGCATAGATGGCGGTGGAGCAATCTGCGCTTCACGCAATGCCGGTAAAGGCGATTTTTTGCCTTTTAACGGCAGGGCAGTAAGATCGTTACCGGCAAGGCGCAAAGCTTGTGCCTGCGTACTCGTAATGGCCCTCTAATTGCGGCCTTGAAGCTGCAATTAGAGGGCCATTTGCTCCATGCCGGTATTGTCTGTTACTTACCGCCCACCTGTGTTGGATTTTATAGTCAAACACGTATTCTACCATGAACTGTCTTAAACGATATGGTAGTGCCTGATATCCCTCTTGTTTTTGAAGTGATTGCATTGCAAACTGTTCGTTCTTTTCAAGTTATTGTTAGACTGCAAACAAAGATGTCAAATCTGCCTAAGAAGCCATTAATGCAAGGTGTGAGGGGCAAAGTTGTGTATTTACTTCTGAATTTGGAAGAATATGTTAATACTCTAGGAGTGAAGCGCGACATTGCAGATTCTTTGTTTGCTTTAGTAAATGGTGTTGCCACTAAAGATAAGAGGATTTTGCAGCAGCTTATCGATATTGGAAAAGTGAAAAATGCATTGGCGAGGTCAGTTTGAGCATGTATCTGTTGCAGAAGGGAATCGTTTGTATGAACATTAGACTATTGATCCTCTACCCTGACGTGAAGTCATAGGTGACAGTTTAGCATTCTATCAAATGAAAGCAACAAAAGGTGTACCAATTAGTATCTGGGAAAAGTCATTAGAAACCTATTGTTTCCCCATGCTTTTTCCAACTGGTACTGGAGGGAGATTGGATATTCGTAAGGTGCACATCTCTGCTTAGAATATTGTTGTACAAGAATATATTCAGAAGATTCACAATGTTGCACCAATGTTGAATAGAATTTTCACATATTGTCTGAAATATTCAATATTATGTTATTCAGTTGATCATACACTTCAGACCAGAACTAGATTTAAAAATCTTTCTGCATGTGAAATGCTGTAACAGGTGAAAGAAAAAAATGAAGTTTAAAGGGCAAACATACGATTATTCTTGCTACAATTAGAGAAACTAAAAAATATTATGATAGGAGGTTAGATGCATGATGGAACTTGGGATTTCCAACCTGGTTCGTGACTTTAACAGGCGATGTAATACTTTACACCTCATACATTAAATGAAACTTGGGATGATCTTGCAGAGTGGATTGGGAAAGTAATGCAGAGAAAGACAACATAGAACATATGACTCCAGGAGAATTGTGTTCCATGGATCTGTAAGTGTATTATAGTTTTTTCATCACCGATTTTTAGCCATGTTACACGTTATATGTAATAAAGAAAATGGTCCAGTGGGCCAAGTAGAACATTTCTTTTGGAGGAAAGAGTACTGAACACGTGTTGCTCCACATATACATATGCTGTTCTGGATTAAATATTCTAATCAGTTTGGTAAGGAAAGTGATGAGTGTGTGATGGAGTTCATTGAAAAATATGCTACTTGTTCTATGCCAGCTCAGCACATGAATGCTGATCTACGGAACAAGGTGGAAAGGTTTGAAAGGCATTCATGTGGAAAGTATTATCAAAGAAAAGTACTACACTCAGTGCAGATTTGGCTTTCCAAGGTTTGTGACACCAATTGCTAGAGTGAATAGTTTAATGTCATCTGCTCGACAACATGTTACTAGTCAGACTTCAAGAAATACCAATGTATTAATAATTACAATGCTGCCATTGCTCAGCTATGGGATGCAAATACTTATGTACAATTTATTGCTGTTGTTTGTCATGTTACAGCATACATGACAAAAGCAGAAAAGAGCAATGCAGCTGAAGTATGGGTAGATTTATCGTCAGATAAAAGTTTCAGTCAGAAATGTGTAACCTTTGGTTTGAAGATGCTTTCACATAGAGATTGTGGTAGATATGAAGCTGCAGATCGGCTAACTAGTTTGCCTCTGTATGGACATAGTGTTAATGTAGTTTGGTTAAGTCTTGGACCAGCTAGGACTAGAAATTGGGTATTAAAGACTTTGGGTTAAATTGAGTAGTTAGCTGAATCAACACCTGACAGTACAGAGATTTTGACAACCAACTTGACTGATATATATTATCCAAATCGGTCTGAATGGTTGTAGCACAACACTACCCATATTGAAATATTGAATTAAACAGTGACAGAGGACGGTTTAAAGTACATGGATATAGTGATTATCTAGTGAGACATGAAAAGGGAAGTATCATTAACCCATGAAACTGTCTTGCCAAAGTGCAGAGATAAAGGAATTATTTGAATTTTGTATTTTACAGTTGTTCTTGCCATGGGTGCAGAAAAGTGTGTTTCACTTGGAAGTTTTTAAATCTTTTAAAAATGAGTTTTTGCCATAAAAAACTATAAAAAACTTAATTACATATTCAAAATTTGAACAGTATTTGCACTTACTGGAGAATGAACCATGTCACAAATATGTCACAAAGAACTTTTGGCAGATGAATTGGCAAAAGATACTCCTGAGGGCAGTCAAGAATCTGCACCAGGAAGTCAAAATGTTCTTGGTGAGCCAATTAGTCAAACTGATATTGAGCTTGCTATGGAGGAAGTAGAAATTGTATTGGAACAAAGTAAAGTTGCAGATGTGAATCGTAATGAAATTGCTAGTAAACTTAATATACAGCAAAAAGAAGTTTATAATAAAATTAAAGATAGATTCTTACATGCATGAAAAACGTGAATGCTCTTGTGTGCAATACAAACCTGTTTTCTTGTCTATTAGGGACAAGCAGGAACAGGCAAATCTTTGTTAATGAATGCAATAAGAGCTAGGATCCAAAATGTAACAGATTCCTCGTTGTTATGTATTACAACTTCTCCAACAGGTTTAGCAGCATTAAATGTAGGAAGTGTTACTTTACATCACCTGTTAATGTTGCCAGTGGAGCATGTCAACAAACAAGAATATCGGAAACTTGTATCAAGTGCAGCACAAGATTTAGGAAAAGTTCTTAGAAAATGTACTTCCTTCATTGTAGATGAAGAAAGTATGGTGTCTAACTTGATGCTAGCTTTCATTCACTTGCGAATGCAAGAGGTTTTGAAGACTGATTACAAAATATTGCTTGGAGGTAAACATGTACTTGTTTTTGGAGACTTGCTACTATTAACTCCTGTGAAAGGTCAACCAGTTTTTAGAATGCTGCATTCTAAGGATGCTCAAAAAAGTATAGGAAGTATTGGTCATTTTTAACTTTGAAATTGTTTTGAATTCCAGGAACTTACCATTAATATGAGGTAATCTGTAGACTTAGAGTATGCCGAAATGATTAACAAGATTTGTATAGGTGTTCTTGAGGAAAATTTAAAGGCAATCTTAAAGGGAAGCCTGATTTCTAACATGTTTCATGTAGATTGCAGTCTATCTGATGTCATCTTCACTCTTAAAGAAAGAAACATTTTTTGTGTTGGTTTGATGTGCACACTTGCAGGTTGTAACAAGTTTAACTCTACAATGCTACTGTAAGAGAAGTAAAATATTGTAGAGATACAATCATGTGATCTTTTAGATGTTCATGTTACGCCTTTAGAGTTGGATAAGAGATCAAAAGCTCGATAAGGTCAACTAGAGAATTCAATTTCTAAAACTGCAGGCCTGGAAGGAGTTTTAAAACTGTGCATCAATGCAAGAAGGATGTTGAAGAGGAATTTGAATGTAGAAATCGGTTGTCACGCCTGTGCCACTGGCACACACATTGGCAACCATCATGGACGATATGGTACTCGTTTATCGTCATAATACTCTTTAAACAACCCCTATTCACATTTTGGTCCTTAATTTCCATGTGTACGACATTGGTACTTTCCTATTTAATTCAGCTAACTGCATGTACCATAATGCACCTTGCTACAGCTATCAATTCCTGGCCATTCCCATTCATCAGTATTGAAATCATAATCCCCAGAAGCCCTAGCAATCAGTGCTGCTTCCACCATCTCAGGACCAGAGAGGGAGGAGGCAGATTATCTTCAGATGTGCTGCTGTAGGTGCTGCCAATTAGCCTGCCTCAGTGCAGGGCAGGGATGTATTTAAGAAGCTGCCTGCAGGAGCTCAGTCTCTTGCATCAAGAGTCCTCCCAGCCCCTTTTTTTGCCTTGTGACTCGAATTTTGTATGCTGTTCCTGTTGCTGCATTTTCCTGTTTTGATCCAGTGCTCTTTCGGGGCTGCCTGCACTCTGCTGCCTACAGCCCTAGCCTTCTGGGCTCCCTGCCTCACAGCCCTGCTCCTCTGGGCTCCCTGCCTTGCAGCCTGTTACACTCTGCTGCCTTCAGCCCTAGCCTTCTGGGCTCCCTGCCTCACAGCCCTGGCCCTTTGGGCTCCATGCCTTGCAGCCTGTTACACTCCGCTGCCTACAGCCATAGCCTTCTGGGCTTCCTGCCTCACAGCCCTGGTCCTCTGGGCTCCCTGCCTTGCAGCCTGTTACACTCCGCTGCCTACAGCCATTGCCTTCCAGGCTCCGTGTCTCGCTGCCCTGCTCCTCTTGGCTCCCTGCCTTGCAGCCTGCAATCCTCTGCTGCCTACAGCCCGGGTCCTCTGGGCTCCCTGCCTTGCAGCCTGCTACTCTCTTCTTCTTTCAGCCTTGACCCTCTGGTCTCCCTGCCTCGACGCCCTGTTCCTTTGGGTTCGCTCCTTGCTGCCCTACTCCTATGGGCTCTCTGTCTGCCACCTACTACTGCTCTCAGTCCTGCTCCTCTGGACTCTCTGCCTTGCAGCCTACTACAGTCCTCTACAATCCACTACAGTTTTTCTGCACCTTGTGCCATCCATTACTGCAGCCCTGCTTCCTTGTTTGCAGCCCCCCCTATTTCCTGGCTACTGCTCCCTTGCTCTCTTCCTTGTTTGCAACCCCTTGTTCTTGATCCCTGTCCTTCTCTTCCTTGAGTCCTCTGTCCTCCCCTTTAGTTTACCCATTTCTATTGTACTGTTTTTTCCTTCATTCCCTTCTGCTAGATTTCTCTTAGACTTCCTTTTTCCTGGTTATTTCTGTTCTTGACTCTCTTGTGTCTTATGTTGATCCTTTGTACAGAACTTGACTGTTGGTTTCCGGCAGGCAACCTCTGCCCCTTCCCTTGTCGCGTTTCAGTGTTACAGACACCCACAGCTGTTGTTCCCAGCCATGAGCAGACAGCGTGGGCCCATGTAATAGTAATCTGTGCAGAAGGCTGGAGTTTCCAAAGGTCCGTGGAACACCCTTTTCCATTTCTGCATACACCCCAAGAGGGAATCCAGTTTGTTTGTATCTTTGTATTTCCTGCCCCTTTCTGTTCACAACTACAGTTGCCTACATTTATTTCTTGTTGAGTTTCCTGCTGTGAGTGTACTTATCTGTCACCTTACATCAACACAGCCACCCAAACCCTACCTGGGGACCCTGTGCCACTCTTGACAGAGAGCCATCCTTGACATTGGTTTATTCAATGTAGCAATGGGAAGAGTGATTGCATTTCACACTTTTCCTCACAGTACTGGTCATGGAGTCAGGGGCACAGGCATCCAGGGGTCGCATGCATTGGAGACCTGGGTGGACACTGTCCTGGTGCCTTTGGGACCAGGCTCATGAACAAAAGTAAACAAGAACATCCATTTAACAACAAAAAGCTTTTATTATGGACATAGCACTTCAGATGCATTAACCATGAACATTCCATCCATTAAGCAGCCCCAAGTGTATTCTTGGGTGTGGCTGCTAATGGATTGCCTTTGCACGTGGCCACTCTCTAGGAGTGGCAGGGTGTGGCTGGTAAGCTGGCCCTAGTGGGCGTGCCCACGATCTCAGCTATATAAGCTGCCCCGATCCTCAAGACAGATGCTTCACCTTATTCTGCACCTGCAAGCAGTGTAACGCTGATTGTCGTCTGAGGTCAGACTTACCTTTGAAGATCCTGCTTCCTGGACATCCTGCTTCCTGCCAGCATACTTACCAACTGGGGGAACCTGTACATCTCCTTGGCGAACCGAGTATTCACCTTTACACTTTCCCAGAACGCCGAAATCTTCTTCTTGGCACCAGAGCACGACACGCTCCATCGTTGAAAGCAGTGCCTGCAAGGAAAAACGGAATACAAGGTTAGACATTGAAAAAACAGTCAGTTTAAGGGTGCGTTTCGCCATACTTCGTGCTTTCCTTAAACCATCACTTACCTGCTGTCAAACATTGCGGTAGCATCCCTATTTCATCCGGCTGCTTCTCGCGTCTCACAGCTGCATTGAGGCCACATTTCCATCTAAGGAAAGAAAACAGAAGAGAGACCTTATTGCGGGCATAAATAGGAGCAACATATAAAGACATTAAACAGAACAAACAGCATCACAAGAGCTTAAGAAAGACTTACCAATCATAAGGAGATGCATAGTCGCAGCTGGACTGGACTAATCCTTATCAAGGATCAGTGAAGGAACTAGATCCCATTCGACGCGCCCCTGCCAGAAGTAGCAGGATGGAGACCTTATCTTCCATAATTCACAAGTGAGCTTTATGGGCCGGTGTATGCTCACAGAAACCGTACTTTGGGGTGAAGGGTTAGAGAGGTACAACAATCGCAGATTGGCACACTCACACACTCTTATCTCCACGCAGTAGCAGTATCACCACTTACCACTGCTCACAGCTTTTCTACTGAGGGAGAGGCCTGAGGGGGTGATTCAAGTTCAGGGAGGGCTGCAAACATGCCCAACGCCTCCACAGAGACCAGGTGAGCATAACAAGTACAGGTATTGATTGTGTTGAAGGAACTCACTTGATTTCTTGGAGCTCTGCACCTTTCATGCTTTTAAGGATACCTTTGTGAACATAGCAGAGTTTCCATGGTGTGCTGCTTATGCAATAACTATTCATAAATCACAAGGGTTGACAATAGAAGCAGCACTTATTGACATTGGTCATACAGTGTTTAAAGAAGGAACGCCATATGTAGCTTTGTCACTTGTGAAAAATGTAGAAGGTTTATTTAAAAAAAAAACTTTGATGAACATTGAAGTATATAATAGGTTTCATGTACTGCATGCTCCTCACCTGAACCTTAACCTGTACACGTGAAGCAGTCATCCAGGAAGCAGAAGGAGTCAATGAAAGCACATTCAAATTAAATCAGTCCTTGTAAGAGTTGGAGAGTCGTTCAACTGTAACATACTGCCATTGCAGCCTTAGTAATGAAACAGGAGTTGAATGCTATTGTAATGCAGTTTTGTGTATGTTGTTTCAAATGACTCCATTGATGCAAGAAATAGCTACAATAACAGATAAGCAGCTATGTGTTGAACTTTAATTTCTTAAAATGTCACAGAGTTTACATTCAGCATTGTCAATCAGATATTGTCATGATTCCTGTCCCTCATGTCCCCAGCCCTCCAAGGTGTCAGGCTGGAGCCAGGCCACGATCACCTACATGGCCCTCAAGGGCTTCTCCATCCCTCCAAAGACCCACTTGGAGTCAGACTTGATGCTTGTGGCACCAGACTCACTCACTCCCATAGGATAACATTGGGGATTAGACTGGTAGTGCATTGATGGGGACAAGATGGATGCCCCCACATATTTTGGTTCCCAGAACTGCATGTGCGGTCTAGTCTTTTGGATGTGGTTCAGCCCAGAAACACCTGGGATACCCAGAGACTATTTAAGCCACACCCAGGCTGAGAAACATGCTTTGCGTTTTCTGCACCTGCAGCGTGACACTCACCGTGTTCGGATCGGTCTCCGGTAGGCCTGCATCTTTCTTCTGCACTCAGCTCCTGCAAGAACAAGAACACCGTTAGGAACAGCCTTACCTTGCAGCGCTTCTGCCCATAATTCATCGCTCCTTCTGTTCTGCGGGCATCTTCTACGGTGTCATTCCCATCCCGGCATGCCGTTTCCTAAGGAAAAGGGAAAAGAACAGAAAAAGGCATTAGTAAGCATTCTGCAAATCTTCGCTTATTTTTAAATACTGTACGAGCTTCACACGCTTACCTGAATCCCAGCCGCTCTGGGGGAACTCTGTCTCTGGAATTTATCATCCATCTGCAAGAGGGAAAAGACACTCCAGGTTAGCGTGGAAACATCTAGAGGCGCCGCATACTGCGCTTACCCACCGCATTTGTTCTTCAAAATGTCGCGGCACTTAAAAGACACAGAAGAAGAACTCAATTCAATGCAAATACGAAAGGGGTGCATCACGCATCGTGCTCTCACTCACCTTCTGCGCTACTCATCTCAGCAGCACGCCGCCATCCCCAGACGCCGGCCATCATCTAACGAAGGAAAGGAATGAAGTTAGAGAACTGTTCAAAAGACTCATTATACTTACCTGTCGGACTCTTGCCAGTGAAGTAACTAGGCAGCAATGAGCCTGCAGCAATCAACGCGCCCCTGCGCTGAAAGCAGGACAGAGAGCACACTATCCAAGAAAACAAGGTGGGCTGTGGATCAAAGGGAAGGGTTGGACCATGGGAAAGAAGGGGTTCAAGCACACAGAGACAATAGGGAGTTAAACTCTACCAATCCTGTGTTTCAGGCCCAGTCTCCAGTCGAATAGCCTCCAGGGAAGGGTTTGAGGTCGTAAGAGGTCAGAACAGGCTGAGTGACGTCCCCGTGGATACCAGGTGAGCGTTACAGAATGAAAAGCCTCACATCAAAATCCACCTGGGCATCATGGAAACGTCAGAAACTGACCAGTTAGCCCACATGATGGGGTAGCTACGTTCCGAAGTACATGCAGCCAGACAGGAGACCAACACCCTGAGGAGAGAGCTGATAGTAGCCAAAGAACGCAACAAGCAGGGCATGCACCATTGCCGGGAAGCATACCCTCGATGCCAGCGCCATCAGCCAATCCCGTTCAGATAACCCTTGCTGGGGCAGTTCCCTTGGCCCCGCCCGAACGATTTACGGGGGATCCCAAGAGGTTTGCAACGTTCATGAACCAGTGCCGCCTGCACTTCCTTTGTAGACCAAGGGCCTTTCCGAATGACCAATCATGGGTCGCTTTTGTGCTATCCTACCTGAGTGGTAGTGCCGCAGACTGGTCTGTACCCTTTGTGGCCCAAGACGATCCTTTGCTGCATGACTTCAGGGGCTTTCAGCAGGAGATGGAAAAGCTGTTCGCTCGTCGTACTCATGGACAGGCATTAGACAACGAACTTCTGTCCTTAAGCCAAGAGAATCAAGACCTATTAACATACATAGCCACGTTCAATAGACTCGTAGTTGAAGCAGAATGGCCAGTGGAGAAGAGAACCACGTTATTTCATCGGGGGGTTCCGGGTGGAGCTCAAGGATGTTCTCGAACAAGTAGTGAACCCCCCGAAAGACTGCTCAGAATTCATTGACCTTGTGGTTCAACTGGATCATAGGTTGCAGGACCGAAGAGTATATCAAACCAGACCGGACCCTCACCCTATGTATGTGTGTTCAAAGGACAATACTGCCCGAACAACGGAAGGTTCAGGAGAACCAATGCAAATCGGGGGGGGGTCAGATCCCGCTTGACTAAAGCGGTAAGGGATAAAAGGAGAAAGCAGCAGTTATGTCTGTACTGTAGAAGGTCAGGTCATTTCCTTAAAGAGTGCCCTGTGAAGCCACCGAGGAGGATGGTAGGGGCCACGGACAAGGAAGATGCCATCAAGGAATCGGAAAACTCCCCAGCCAGGCAAGTGTAGGGGTCCACTTGTCGAGCGAAGAAAGTGAACTACAGACCTCCCATTTTGCACTATCTGTGGTCTAGATCAATCACCAACAACCATCTCTGATGCACGCAGTAGGAGGGTACATAGACAGTGGAGCCGTTGGGAATTACATCAACCAGGATCTTGCGGCAAAGATGGGCTTCCGTTACGCCCTAAATCAACCAACGATACTGTTACCACTGTCGGCGGCACGGAAATAGCTTCTGGTCCAGTATCCCAATGCACTGCATCTTTAACCCTTCTGTGCCAGGATGGACACCAACAATCTATTGTTTTCAACCTCATTAAGGCACCACAGTTCCAGTTGATTTTGAGAATGCCATGGTTGGTAGCTCACAATCCTCAAATCAATTGGTGAGCAAAAGAATTGGCCTTTCCCGAGACTTGCGCCCACACATTGTTAGAACTGAAATAATAATGTTTCGTCCTCATCGTATATGTTGGCCTATGCCCAGTCGCTTTGCGAGGAAACCCGTATTAAAAGGTCATGACCCCAAGTAAATCGAGCCTACATTTTAGGTTAGAACTGCCATTTTAGTTTTTGTACAAAGTCACCCTGTAGTCTAAAATGGCCGTCTCGTGTGCTCTTGTTCTTGCCTTAACCTCTTCAACCTCTGTAACCTGCCTTCAGGCTACATGTTAGGGTCATGTGGACCTTGTCCTTTTTTGACCTCGGGATCAGGAAATTACTTGAATTAGCAAATGTTAAACTACAAGTATACAAGAACAGTAATGCTATCCGAATACGATATGCGAAACATTTGTTTGATCTGTATTAAAACAATATGTAAAGAGTGTAACATTAAATTAAAGAATAATAGAGTGTGTTAGTAAATGTATTCAAAAGTAAACCGCATGCACGAGATATGTAAATTAGGAAAGTGAACCTGGCGCGACCCTAGCCCAATGTATTATTAACTTGTAAGAGGCTGGACATCATTGTAGTAAACTGTATAAATACGCCGATGTCCAGCTAGCAAATTCGGCTCACTGCTCACATTGAACCCTGCTGGTGGTCTCTGTGATGTATTGACGGCCAAATAGCTATTTGTGTACTTTGTTGACTACTGTTCAGTTTTGTAATAAAGATTCTGGGAATCTTTACAAGCCCGTGTCAGTGTATTTTCCTTTGCTTGGAGTAACAGCCGTAATATTGTATTTTCTCTGATTCCACAACATGTTATCGCCAAGAGAAACAACCAATAGACACCAGAACCTCCACGCTTGCGACTGTGGCAATCGGCACCCTACCAAGTGAATACCAGGACTTTCAAGATGTCTTTCAGAAAGAACATGCTAATACCCTGCCACCGCATAGGCCATACGATTGCCAAATCGACCTGATACCTGGCGCACAAATCCCTTGTGGGCGAAATTTACGCACTCACGGAACAAGAAAACCAGCACCTGAAGGTCTATCTTGACCAATACCTGGCCAACGGGTTCATCCGTCCCTCGAAGTCTCTAGCAGCCAATCCTCTTTTCTTCGTACCTAAAAAGGAGGGGGACTTGAGAACGTGCATCGATTATCACGCACTGAACAAGATTACCGTAAAAAATCGCTACCCCCTGCCACTGATCCCTGAATTGCTTGATCAAGTCAAAGATGCCCAAATCTACACAAAACTAGACCTGAGGGGGGCATATCACCTTGTTCGCGTAAAACTAGGGGGCCGAATGGAAAACCGCTTTTCGCACCAAATACGGCTTGTATGAATATCAAGTAATGCCCTTTGGCCTTTGCAACGCGCCTGCAGCATTTCAATACTTAATGAACGATGTCCTACGGGAATTGATTGATGTCTGTGCTCTAGTGTACATCGACGATATCCTAGTATATTCTACATCAAAGCAGGACCACGTTAAACACGTCCGATCTGTATTGGAGAAACTCCGTCAACACAACCTCTACGACAAGCTCGAAAAGTGCTCATTCCACGTCTCCGAGGTGGAATTCCCGGGCTTTATTCTCAGCCCGAATGGAATCCGAATGGATGTACACAAGGTAGATGCTATCCTGAACTGGCCATCCCCAAATTCATTCAAGGGGGTTCAAAGTATGCTGGGTTTTGCAAACTTCTACCGCCGGTTCATCCCAGGATTTTCGCAAATCGTGCATCCCATCATGTCATTACTAAGGAAAAGCAACAAAAAGTTCCAGTGGACAACAGAAGCCGAGGAGGCTTTCCAGGAACTCAAAGCAAGATTCACATCTGCCCCAATCTTACGCCACCCTCACCCTGATCTCCAATACCTGGTGGAAATGGATGCCTCAAGCATGGATATGGGAGCTGTCCTCTCACAAAAGGATCCCGAAATGTGCCAGTTACGCCCTGTTGCCTTCTGGTCACGTAGATTCACACCCCCTGAACTCAATTACGCTACCACAGACAACAAACTCATGGCCATTAAGTCAGCCTTTAAGGCATGGCGGCACTACCTCTTGGGCGCCAGACACACAATCACCATAATAACTGACCACCGGAACCTCCAGTACCTAAAAACGGCAAAGGCCCAATCCTCACGACAACTACGTTGGGCTCTTTATTTTGCTGAATATGACTACGTGATTACATTTCGGCCAGGGATGAAAAACGGGAAGGCAGATGCCCTTTCCCGTATGGGGATGGAAGAGCAAGGGTATGAGAGCCCTGACCCAATACCAATCATCCAGAGTGACAAGCTCCTAGGAATCACAGCAACCATAACTCAGAAAGAATTACATGAAGAAATCCAAAACCTGATGAGTCCGGAGAAATTACAAGCGTGGAGTGCACAAGGAGAACATTACATGATAAAAGATCAGTTTCTCTTCTTCAGGAATCGTTTATTCTTACCAAACCAAGAACTACGAGAACAAGTTATGTCCGGTTATCATGATTCCTTGATTGAGGGCCACCCCGGAATCGCTAAAACCCTAGCCAAGGTAAAACAAAATTATTGGTGGCCCACGTGGCATAAAGACATTATCCAATTCATCCTATCTTGTGGAGTGTGTGCTCAAAACAAGTCATCCAAGCAGAAACCGGGTGGGCTATTACAACCATTGGAAATCCCACCAGCACCCTGGCACACGTTGTCTCATGATTTTATTACTGACTTACCACCCAGTCAAGAGTTTAACACTATTCTTGTGGTCGTGGACCTAGTTTCAAAAATGGCACATTTCATTCCTCTTAAGGGGCTCCCAAATGCTTCCATTCTGGCAAAGGTATTTCTTGAAGGCATCGTACGGCTCCATGGGTTTCCTTCAGTTTTGGTCTCAGACCGAGGTACTCAATTCGTATCTAACTGGAGAAAATGCTGCTCTATGGCCCAGATCGTCATCCGGCTATCCACCAGTCACCATCCCCAAACGGATGGTCAAACTGAGAGGACAAATCAGACGCTCGAGCAGTATCTGCGTTGCATGTTACACCAAGCTGAAGGAAGATGGTTTGACCTATTTTGGCTAGCTGAATATGCTTATAATAATTCCCTACACACCAGCACTGGGCAGACAGCCTTTTATACCTTGTATGGCATGCACCCACATACTTCTGAGTTGGACATTCCTACAACCCTGGAAATGCCAGCAGTCAAAACCTTGCACACGACCATTTCTCAAACCTTTAAAAGGGCAGCTGAACACCTACTTCAAGCTAAGAATCGGCAAAAGAAGTTTGCTGATCAACACCGAGCAAAGGCCCCCTACTACCAAGTGGGAGACAAAGGGCCTGATCACGACTTTGGCGGTAACCCTGGTAGCGCTAGTACCGCTGGATTTAAGGGTCCGCCAAATCAGGACTTCGGCAGATTTTGCCCTAGCTCTGAGCTGGGGGGAAATCCACTGAAAATGTGCGCTATTACCGCCAGCGGGAAATCCGCCGGCGGTAAGAGCGTGAAAATTCCCCATTGAGCCCAATGGGGAATGGGGCATTCCCAAATGGGCTCAATGGAGAATGGGGATTAACATTACCGCCGAACACGTGATCCGGTGCTATTAGCGCCGGGGAGTTCGGCGGTAGGGCTAATACCGCTGGCAGTAATACTGCCGGCATTACCGCCAAAGTCATGATCTGGCCCAAAGTCTGGCTGGCGTCTAAACACGTGTCCATTAAAGGAGCCCGAACTTTCCGTCCAAGACACCTGGGTCCATTCACCGTCACCTCTGTGATAAATCCTGTGGCGGTCAGACTAGCTTTGCTGTCAAACATGCAGATTCATCCTGTGTTCCACGTGTCTCTCCTTAAACCTGTTCAACCTGGGACCCGGGTAGCAACGCCACTGCAGCCAGTAGTAGTCGCCAGGGAGCCAGAATTCGAAGTCAAGAACATCCTAGATTCAAAGTACGTCAGATCCAAATTATACTACTTAGTAGACTGGAAGGGGTATGGTCCACAAGACAGGACATGGGAACCTTGTGAGTACATCCATGCACCTCGCTTGCATAGACGATTTCATCAAAACCATCCAACCAAACCAGGACCAGACAGAAGAGCCACCTTGAGAGGGGCCTTGGGGGGAGTGCTGTCATGATTACTGCCCCTCGTGTCCCCAGCCCTCCAAGATGTCAGGCTGGAGCCAGGACACGATCACCTACATGGCCTCTCCATCCCTCCAAAGACCCACTTGGAGTCAGACTTGGCGCTTGTGGCACCAGACTCACTCACTCCCATAGGATAGCATTGGGGATTGGACTTGTAGTGCATTGATGGGGACAAGATGGATGCCCCCACATATTTTGGTTCCCAGAACTGCATGCGTGGTCTAGATTTTAGGTGTGGTTCAGCCCAGATGTCAACAAAACAGGTTGTCCCCTTTCCCATTTTAAAGATTTGAAAAAATGCCCTCCTTACATTGGTGGGGGCGCAAACTTGTTCCTACCTTGTCCTTGTTTGAATTGTTACTAAGCATTAGACAAGGGGACTACTGAGGAACTCCTCACGTGTTTTTGTGTTGGTCAAGGTCTCTGTCTGTTTCTACAGTATGGACCACGTTTCTATTAATTCTGGCCCTATAAGTACCAGACTAAAGACAAGGCCATGTACAACATAGGTGTGTTGAATAGACAATTTATATAGTACAAGTGTGTGATGCTGTAGCAAAAAAAGGTTTATAGTAAGACATATATACAGTGTAGAGAAAGAACAAAACAAAATATAACCATGTTTCACTTTAAATTCTCAATGTCAAATTTCATGGACAAAGAAAGAAGGAACACAGGTGCAGCCTAAATTGGTTGCTAAAACATATTTCTAGTGACATACAATCAAGTAAAACAGTTATGTAAATGTTTGGGCTGCCACATGAATTCTGCGCAACAGTTTCCTCTAGGGTTAATCATTTGAGCAATGTTTTATTAAGATAAAGGACTTCTACATGTAGTGAAGTTGCTTTCACTATTTCTTATAGTCTCTCAACTCAAATGCTCAGGTTGACTTTTAAGGTCTGGGTCTTTGGACTATAGGGATATCTCAGAATATAGCCAACGTGTTCAAAGAACATTTGATTAACACACTATGGAATGGAGGATTTGTGTAGATTCTGTCCATAGTCATCTGCTGTCCGCTGACTAGTGTGTACATGTTTCGGTGCTTCTATGTACTTGAAGAGTACATGGCACCTTCTTCAGGGCGTCCAATTGGTAGACCGTGTGTCAAGAAGAGGCAACAAAAGAAGTTTGAGAGTTCCTCAGGTTTGTCAAGCTGTTAGTTCAGATTCTATACAGTGGTTTGAAAAAAGCTCAAGTTACCGGCTGTGAATCCTACTGTGGTGGACGCCAACGGGTAGTTATGGCGACTGCTGGAGGAAGCTGTGCGTGAATTGGTGCAATGTGAGGAGCCGCGGGGCTTGTTGCGCAATGTGCTTCCTGATTGGTTGCACTGTGTTGTCCAGGAAACGGACGATGCCTGGGCTCCAAAAGCCCGCAGGACATGTCGCGGCTTGTAATAGTGCCGTGATCTGTGTCGCTGTGCTCGGAGCAGGGATATGTGTAGTGACAAAGATATGCATTAGTCTGCTCCGAGTCAGATAGAGAGAGGGAGAAAACGATGTGAAAATGCATACGGTTATGTCGGCACCTCTCTGCCTGGGATGTGTCGGCTCGAGTGTATATATGCTGTGTAGCGAATCAAGCGTGGCAGAGGGTTTGTGACACTGGATGGAGTCATGAATGTCAGGGTGTGGGGGTGGCCCATGACTGGGGGGTCCTACCCATATGTGTATGGAAGAGGTGACGGATTGGTGGGCCTACCTAGGTAAGGGGGACCCGGCTACGCTGTGCAGACTGAAGTCCTTTCCGGTATGTCTGAGTGTGTTACTGGGTGAGGATAGCGTGGGGCATCTTTGCTGTTGTGCTCCGTACTGAACATGTGCTGGGGTGTCTGTCCCCTGATGGATATGGATCAGTGTAGGCTGGGTTGGAAAGACTCGTTCAGGCCATTATGGTATGTATCGAACCGGTGTATCCATCTGGACTCTCTATGTGTTAGGCTTTTCAAGATGTCAGGGCCTCCTTTGACCATCTCCAGTACCCACCAGCTGAGATCATTTGGTGTATGTTTGGCTGCAACGTAATGGGAGAACAAAGGGGCAGTTAGGTTCTTACACCTAATCCACGAGCGGTGTTCCAATATTCGTAGATTGACTGCCCTCGTGGTCTGACCCAGGTACATGAGTCCACATGGGCACTGACTACAGTAGACCACACATTCACTCTTGCAATTGGTGAGGTTGCGGAGGTGCCATTCACGTTGACCTATTTTGAATGAATTTAATTTGCTGGTAAATTTGCACGCCACACAATTGCCACAAGGGTGATGCCCTTCTTGCGGGCGTAAAACTCTTTGTGATTGATGTCTCCGGTCAGGTTGGAGTGTACCAAGGAGTCTTTTAGGTTCTTACCTTGCTTGTATGCAAAGCAAGGTGGTGGGTCATCTGGTAAATTTAATTTGGCTATATGCCAATATCTCTGTATAGTTTTTTTCATTTGTGATGTGTGTATTCCATGGGTGATTACACATGTAATCCGATCCTCATCCTCTCCATCTTGCCTTGTTTGGTTGTCCTGTTTTAGTAGTGTTTCTCCGTTCATGTTCAGGGCTCTTTTAGCTGCTTGTTTAATCGTTGATTCTGGATACCCCCTCGTTTTGAGTCTGTTGGTAAGGTCTTTCGAGTGTTTTTTAAAGTCCTCTTAGGATGTGCAGTTCCGCCTTATTCGTAAAAACTGTCTGTATGGTAGATTGGCTCTGGTGTGACTGGGGTGATTACTTGTATGATGTAGTAGGGTGTTGTGATCAGTTGGTTTACGGTATAGATCGCACTCTAGTTTTCCATCCTTGCGTCGAATCAACAGATCCAGGAATGCGATTTGGTTGGTACTGTGTTCCATGGTAAATTGGATATCCTGGTTGCAAGTGTTTAGTCATTGCCAGATCAGGATGACATCATCTATGTACCTGAACCAGGATCTAACATGTGTCCTCCACTAGTTTGTTTGTGATAGTACATATTTTTCTTCAAATGTTGCCATATATAGGATGGCCATGCTTGGGGCGAAGACTGCCCCCATTGCCGTGCCTTTTGTTCGCAGGTACATCTGGCCATCAAAGGTAAAAAAATTCTTTGTCAGAGCTATGGTCATTAGCTCAAGAATGAAGTTGGTCAGGACCCTTTGTTGCAGTGGGTTTCTGGTGAGCCACTCTCTTGTGCATTCAATGGCCGCCTCTTGTGGAATGTTTGAGTAAAGGGCTTTTATGTCCATTGTGACCAGGATTTCAGTTTCTGGGTCAAAATCTTTGCCCTCAAAGATTGTGATTGTATGCTTCGTGTCACGTAGGTATGCACCGTTTGTGTGCTCAACAGTTGTAGAAAGGTGTCTATGAACTTGCACAGGGGTTCCAGAATTGAACCACATCCTGACACGATCAGTCGACCCAGAGGGTTTATGGGGTCCTTATGAATTTTTGGTAGGACATAGAAGCAGGGTGTACGGCCCCCCCTTCCTAATTAGGAATGCTGCTTCTTTTACAGTCACCCAGTCTCGTTGCATTGCGAAATCAACTATTTCTGCAATTTCTTGCTCCAGATTATTAGTTGGATTGCTGCGGAGGGTGGAGTAACATTCTTGGTCTTCCAATATGGTAAGTACCATTAGTTTATATTGAGTTGTTGACATAATGACTATAGCCCCTCCTTTGTCTGCTGGTTTGATTATTATGCTTTTGTTATTTTGGAGTTGTCTGAGGGCTTGTCGCTGCTTCCAGGTGAGGTCATATTTGAGTTTTACTTGCCTATTTTTCAATTTTTCAAGATCCTGAAGGATGCACTTCTCAAATGTTAACAGTTCTGGTGGTACTTGATTGTCCGTTGGGGTGAAGGTAGATTGTGGGTGTAAACCTGTGTCCTCCACTTCTTCCTGTGTGTTGGGCTCATGTTCTCTGAAGAAGGTGCAGAGTCTTACTTTTCATAAGAATGTTTGAATTTCCATCTACAAATTGTACCAGTCTGTTTACTTGACCGGTACGAATGTTAGCCCCTTGTTGAGAATGTTTTTTTGTTCTTTAGTACGTTCTATATCCACCAGATTGAATATTAGGGTCATAGAAGTCTCATTCTGGGATGTCAGTATCTCGGTCGCCTCCTGTGTGGCCTGGTGCCTGGTCTGACCCTGGGATACCCAGAGACTATTTAAGCCACACCCAGGCTGAGAAACATGCTTTGCGTTTTCTGCACCTGCAGCGTGACACTCACCGTGTTCGTGTTCGGATCGGTCTCCGATAGGCCTGCATCTTTCTTCTGCGCTCAGCTCCTGCAACAACAAGAACACCGTTAGGAACAGCCTTACCTTGCGGCGCTTCAGCCCATCATTGATCGCTCCTTCTGTTCTGCGGGCATCTTCGGCGGTGTCATTTCCATCCCGGCACGCCGCTTCCTAAGGAAAAGGGAAAAGAACAGTAAAAAGGCATTAGTAAGCATTCTGCAAATCTTCGCTTATATTTAAATACTGTACGAGCTTCAAACGCTTACCTGAATCCCAGCCACTCTGGGGGAACTCTGTCTCTCTGGAACTTCTCATCCATCTGCAAGAGGGAAAAGACACTCCAGGTTAACGTGGAAACATCTAGAGGCGCCACATACCGCGCTTACCCACCGCATTTGTTCTTCATAACCGGCATCCACGCTGAAAAACTAAAAGACACAGAAAAAGAACTCTGTTCAATGCAAATACGAAAGGGGTGCATCGCGCCTCACACTCTCACTCACCTTCAGTGCTACTCATCTCAGCAGCATGGCGTCATCCCCGGCGCTGGCCATCATCTAAGGAAGGAAAGGAACGAAGTTAGAGAACTGTTCAAAAGACTCATTACACTTACCTGTCGGACTCTTGCCAGTGAAGTAACTAGGCAGCAACGAGCCTGCATCAATCAACGCGCCCCTTTGCTGAAAGCAGGACGGAGAGCACACTATCCAAGAAAACAAGGTGAGCTGTGGGTCAAAGGGAAGGGTTGGACCCCGGGGAAGAAGGGGTTCAAGCACACAGAGGCAATAGGGAGTTAAACTCTACCAATCCTGTGTTTCAGGCCCAGTCTCCAGTCGAATAGCCTCCAGGGAAGGGTTCGAGGTTGTAAGAGGTCAGAACAGGCTGAGTGACGTCCCCGTGTATACCAGGTGAGCGTTACAGATATGTAGTAGCTGTTGCAAGTGGAAATTAATAATTTTCTCAAACTACACAGAAGGATAGTCAAGCGTTTGTAATGAATGTCTTTCAGATATTAGTAAAAAAAACTGTTAATCTACATGAGTATGTTGGAATTAGTTACGAGTGGAAGCATATGTGTTCAAAATGTAAGAAAGGCTATTCTACTCGAGATCTTTGTGAAAGATTTGTGTTTCTGCATGTGCCTGATCAGAAAAGTGCCAATGTTTTCTGATCCTGTAACTAAAGAATTCCCAGACATGCAATGCAGTGACTGTGGTTGAAATTTGCAATCAACACAGCAAAATCTATTTTTTAATAAGTATGTATTGATTATGTTTCAAAGATACAATATAGATGGTAGGCAAATTAACACGTCAATAATGTATTTCGTAAATAGTCAAGTTTCTGTTAGTATGGACCAGTATGAAGTATTGCATATGGCCCAGTATTATGAAAATAGGTTGAATACAGAGAAAGAGAAAGAGGCGAAGGATAGGGTAAATTTGAAAACAAGGGTGTTACTTTAGCAGGTAGCGGGACACAATAGAGGGAGAGGAAATATACAAGGGAGGAGTAATTCTAACATGCATGGAGGGCCTCTGGGATTAAATCAGTGTGCATATTGTAGAGAAGAGGGTCATTGGCGAGCGCAATGTCCACACTTGCAAAATAGGAATGGGTATGGTCAGAGAAGACCACACAGGGGACAGCTGGGAACAAATGGACAGAGTAGAAATAATAATATGCAGCAAAACCAGAATAAACAAGGAAATGGCACTCAGAATCAGAGCCAAGATCAGGGTCAGATTCCTTATAACCAAAATCAAAGTGAGCGAAATAAAGGCAGGAGCGGAAACATTTTTGACACACAACCCAATACATATTATTGTGGCGATTATACATCGGATGATGTGTTGTTTCCTCAATAGGACAGCCCAAGACAGGGGTCGGAACCAGTGTCTATTCCCGTGGATCAAAAAGGACCCTACGTAGAAATGAAAGTCGGAAATAGGGAGCACAGCTTTCTCGTAGACACAGGTGCGCAAAAGTGCTCAATAGACTACCACTTGGTTCCGGATATACCGCTGTCAGGGCAAAGAAATATCTCAGAAGGGTTCGCAGGCACGCCAGTAATCAATCCAGTGTCCCAAACAGTACCAGTAACATTAGGTCCATTTACTGAATATTGTCCATTTCTCTTAACAGAAAATTGTGGGGAAAATCTTTTAGGATTAAATTTATTGAAAAAACTGAGTGCAGTTATCCATTGCACTCCTGATGGAGTGTTCTTGACAATATCGCCACAGAATTTACCAGTATCTGAGTTCCTGTCCAAACCTTTGCCGGGGGAGTTCATTGGAGTACCAGCTTGCATATGGGCAATGAATGATGTGGGATACTTGAAGATAGAACCAGTAAAAAAAATTGAAGGCAGGAGTAACATTGCCATGTATTCTGCAATACAAAATTTCAGTGGAGGGCCAGAAAGCATTAAAAAGTATTGTTTCAGATTTGGTAAAATTGAAGGTAATTGAAGAGATTACAGGTAGCACATGTAACAGCCCCATTCTCCCGGTGTATATGAAAGGAGGTAATGAGATACTGTATTGTTTCATAATTGATTTTGAACAAAGTGGTTGATCCTCAATTCCCATTGGTCCCAGACTTCACCACGATTTTGACAATGATACCCACCTCGGCAGCATATTTTAGCATGATAGACCTTAAGAATGCATTTTTTAGCATTCCAGTACACAAGGATAGCAGATACTTGTTTGCTTTTACGTTAGGAGGGTATTCATTTACATTCACATGCATTCCACAAGGCTATACAGAGAGTCTGAGTATTTGTAGCAGGGCATTGAAAGAACAGTTAGATATGTTAGAACTACCGGCAGGTTGTGTATTGTTACAATATATAGATGATTTATTAATTGCTGCTGATACAGAGGAGATTTGTAAAGAGAGTACTATTTTGTTATTATCACACTTAGCCGAGCATGGCCATAAAGCAAGTTTGAAGAAATTCCAATATTGTCGAAAGGAGGTGGCTTATTTGGGCTACCTACTTTCGAGAGAGGGGAGAAGACTGACACCAGAAAGGATAGAAAGTATCTCTGGTATTCCTATTCCAAAAACGCAGAAATGAGTCAGATCCATAATAGTCATGGCTTCCTATTGCCGGCAGTGGATAGAAAACTTTGCGATGACTGTAAAACCAATGGTGGCATTGACAAAAAAGGATGCTCTGATGCCTTTGCAATGGAATGAAGAATGCCAGAGAGCATTTGATCTGCTCAAAACTGCATTGTGCTCTGCACCAGTTTTAGGCACAGCAAACTATGAAAACATTTTCAGAATATTTGTGCATGAGAATGAAGGCTGCGCGTTGGCTGTTTTGACACAGGAACAAGGTGTAAGAAAAAGACCATGCGGTTATTTTTCTCCCGTGCTGGACCCTGTCGCATGCACGTTACCACGTTGTTTGCCAGCTGTTGCAGAGGCTGCTGCGTCGGTAAAACATACTGAAGGAATGGAGCTGGGGCACACTTTAATTTTAATGGTGCCACATGCCATAGACGTTCTATTGAATAGAACGCAGACGCAACACCTCTCGTCCGCTAGAATGACTAGATACGAAATTGTCCTATTTGCACCACACATCCAAATTATGAGGTGTAGCGCTTTGAATCCTGCAGAATTAATGCCACTGCCCAGAGAAGAATTAGGTGAGAATGAATCACCTCCCCATGATTGTTTAATGGTTACTGAAGAAGAAACGAAAGGAAGAGTTTATTTAACAGACACCTCACAGAAAGAGCCAGATGGAGAACTGTTTTGTGACGGCTCCTGTTTAAAATTACCTGATGGCACATCAACTGCTGCCTATGCTATTACGACACAAACAAGTATTGTAGAAAGTAAAAGAATCCCCTACAACTCCGCACAAGCCGCGGAGATAATAGCATTAACCAGAGCATGTGAAATTTCTGAAAATTTGAGTGTAAACATATATACTGACAGCCAATACGCCTTTGGGGTGGCACATAACTTTGGCCGACTCTGGGCTGAGAGGGGTTTCTTGACATCACATGGAACCAGGATACAACATGGCCCTTTGATTGTATGATTACTGTCTGCACTTACGTGTCCAAAGCGCCTAGCAATAGTGAAATGTGAGGCGCATAAGAAAGTAACATGTAAAGTGGGAGAGGGAAACACATTTGCCGACAGGATTGCGAAACAATTGATTTGAGTACCAAGATGTTAACAGTACAATCAGAAGAAGTGTCTTGTATGATAGAGATTGGAATTGCCACTGTTGCCACTGTCAAAGAGATGCAGGCAGAAGCAACAGCTGATGAAATACAAGAATGGGCTGAGGGCTCTGCAGAACTAGATCTAGAGGGTTGCTGGGTGGACAAGAAAAGTAGAAAGTGGATCATGCCCGCCTCTTATGTAACTGCAATGGTTACAATGGCCCACAGTCCCACGCACATTTGTGCAAAGAAAATAATTCGGCACTTAGCTACAGTATGGCAGAACACACACATAAGGAAAAATGCATAAAGACTGGTGTAGAATTGCATAACGTGTCTGCAACACAATGTTGGAAAAGAAACAGCTACTCCAACAGGTAGCTTTGCCGCCCCCCCTCTAAGCCATTTGAGGTGATCCATTTTGATTTTATAGAGAAGGAAAGGTGTCAGAACTTAAAATATGTCCTACTGGTTGTGTGTGCATTCAGAAAATGGGTAGAAGCATATCCATGAAAGGACTGTACTTCCATGAGCACTGCAAAAGTGATGTTAAAGGAGAACTTTTCACGGTTTGGCTTGCCCCGGGTCATATGGTCAGACAATGGGCCGCATTTTGTGGGCACAGTGGTATTACAGATTTGCGCAGGTCTCCAGATTGACAAACAATTCCATTGCGCCAGACATCCCATGAGGGCCGGGCTTATTGAGCGCCAAAGCAGAATATTGAAAGCCAAAATTAGCAAAATCTGTGCGGGGAATAAGTTACGTTGGACAGATGCATTGCCCCTAGCGTTATTGTGCGTGCGCACATCTGTGCAGGCAAGGACTGGGTTCTCCCCGTACGAGATTGTGATGGGGAGATCTGCAAATGTTTGGTGTGCGCCACAGCCGAGGCGATTGAATGAAGTCGAATACCCTGTGCTCAGTATATACTGTAACTTGTTAATGCAGAAATTGTGTTTGATTCATCAGCAGGTGCAGGAGGCTCTTCCCATCAGATACACTGGTCCGGGGCATTCTCTGCAACCAGGCGATTGGATATTAGTGAAAAACTTCGAGAGGAAATCATCGATTACACCCAGATGGTGTGGACCCTACCAGGTACCTTTGGCAACACAAACAGCAGTCCGTGTGGATGGTAGGACGGCGTGGATACATGCCACGCATACGAAAAAAGTCCCATCGCCATTGAAAGAACTGCCCGATCCAGACGACCTGACAGAGACAGCTGCTTCTGGATCGAAGGAAATTGATGCCAGTTCTTTGACGCAAAATTTGTCTGATCCTGAAACAAAGCCTGGAAAGATTGCTATAAAGGAGAAAGGGCTAAGAGTGCCCCAACGTTGCCCAGCAGAATCTGCATCACTGCTGGATGACACAAAGCCTTCATCATCATTTCTGCACCCACCACTTAGCATTGCGCCGCAGGCTGACTCTGAGCCTGAGTCTGGAAGTGCACCTGCACTATTCATTGATCACACAGCACCAGGAGCAAGGCAGTATAATTTACAGCCTTGAAACAAGGAGTGATCAAATATTCATTGTATTGATCTTTGTTGCCTCTGTTTCTCATCACGGATGAAGTGGGACCGGAGGCCTAGGGGAGAGCGGCGTGGGAGTTGTGCAAATCCGTCAGCTCAGAAACACGGCTCCCCGGTGCTATCTTTGAAAATCCATGTGTAGATCACCCCTCACAGACAAGAGGGGCTCATATGGTACAAAGGCAATTGATAACTGCTCTAGAGTTCTTTGAGCGATGTGCAGAAGTACGATAATCTTGCCCAACATATGGCAATCCAGGCTGCTGAGAACTGGAAAGACACTTTGTTGACATTTCTAAACTTACTAAATATTCGAACAAGTGCAACGGTAAGAGACATTCACGCCGAACATTGTTGGAGAAGAAGGACCACGAGAGAAAAAATGCCTGCACCAGCTTTTGCCCCCTCCTGCACCGCTGCTGCTAACGAGTTAACTGTAGAGACTGTAAGGTTGCAGAAAAAACATTGCCGAAAAAATTGTATGCTGATCCTAACAATAGTCATGTGTATTATGAGTATATTAGCACTGATAATGACAGTACTGGTATTATGGTATTTAGAAGAAATACACCCATTAGAAGTGTTCTTGCCAATTAGAAATATTTCTGCGACTGAATGTCTGGTCTATGTAATTACTTATACTTTGTCCCCAATGGAAGAGAGACACAGGGAAGGATATGGAAATAACACATTACTTTTGATAATGAACATGACACACTCAATTCTGAGAAAAAACAATTGTTGGGTGAGTGCTTACTTACCACAGCATGGAGGTAAGGGAATAGGTTGGTATGTGCAGCCATTGTCATTGTATTCTGCATGTTACGCATCGTTAAGTGCATTGTACTATGGGAAATAGAATAAGAGTGAAACAGGTCGATTAGATAAAACAAATATGGATGAATTCGAGGAGGCAGTAATGAAACCTGTAGGTTGATCTATATTTCACAAAGCAAGATTAATAAGACCAGCAGTTACGCCTCAAGATAGATTATATGTGCCATATAAATCATCTATAATCACGTTTCATATGAACCTAGAAGGAAATAAAGATACAGTGCCCCCCTCCTATGCAATAAATTACAGTCTACGCTCTGTTCCATTTTGCTTAAAGAAAAAAGGCTCCTTTTCAGTAGGGACATACACCAGGTGTATGAACATTGCAATCCTTGAGAGAGAGGAAGAACCAGTGTATATAGGTGACCCTCTCTCTTTCATATGTGGAGAAAAAGCTTATCCGTGGTTGCCTTGAAATTGGGGAGGTACTTGTTACTTGGGGATTCTGTTTCCGGGGTTTTTCTTTCAAAAACAGCAGATATAGCTTAATCATCTAGATCAAGACCACGACGAGATGAGGAAGGAGGATTAATTGCAGAGGACATAGCAAAATCATTTGTACCATTTTGGGGCCAAGCAATAAACTCCTATAACATAAGGCAACTGTCCAGAATATTAGAGAAAATGATAAATGGGATAACGGACATATTATACAACATGACGTTGGAGGAAAAAGGGATTAGATTGATGACACTCCAAAATAGGATGGCTCTTGACATAATTTTGCTGATCGTGGGGGAGTTTGCAAAATCGTAAGATCATCGTGTTGCGTATTTGTAAGTGACTCCTCCCCTATGATTTTTGAAGCGATAAAAAAATTGCACGTTTTGAGCTCCGACCTTCATCCCCAGAAGGTAGTTGGGAATTGAACATAAGCTCCTGGTTCTGGAAAATATTACACTCATGGGGATGGAAACTATTTGCAATCCTAGTAGCAGTGCTAGGAATATTTATGACATGTTGTTGTTGCATACAATGTTTACCAATAATTTGCACTGAAGTAAGTGAGGAGTGCGTACACATGGTAACACAAAAGAAAACTCCCAAATTGGATACTAAAATGAATTATGAAATGAAGACAGTAAAATAATTTATGTCAATTAATATCGATGACAATGATGACGATTATAGTAGTATGCAAAGTTCGGAATCAGATACTTGGTCAGAAGAGGATGCAATGTTTGGCTGAGGTGTATGGCTTAAGGCCAAGAGGAGGGTTTGTGAGTCCAGAAATTAACCTCCCATAACATAGGCAATGTATTCTTTTGGCTGAAAACCAACCGCCTCATACGTTCAGTATCATTAGAACAGACTCATGAGCATGACCAGAGAGCGTCCATTTTGATGGAATATAATTCGCCATTTTGACTAATTTTCTCTTCTTGCTTTCTGTTCAAACTGCTTTGCTGTAAGCAACAACTTTATTCTGTTGTTGCTCATGCATAGAGCAAGGCCACAAGATACATGTTGAAACACAATGGAGGCAACCCAGACAGCAATGCCCGGTCTCCTCCCTCACAAGTCCTTGGAAGTAAGCAACACAGCATTTAATCACTACGCAGGTGCCAGCTATTCTCAGTGATGCGGTAGAAATGGTAGAAACGAACAATTAATGACTTGAATTATGCTCTCTTTTACGGCCCCTCTTCACTGAGCCCTGTAGAGCGAGTTGACCGAATAGAAACTGGAAGATAGTGAGGCCTGGAATGTGTCTCTCCCCTGCACGCAGCTTGCATGTAAGAACAAGAGCAGTGTGTTCCCTAAAACAAAGAATCATGTCTGCAAGTCCGCAAATTGCAAACTGTTGCTAAATGAATGTCTGAAGGTGTCATAGTCATCACAATTGTCAATCATCTAATCCATTTCAAAGGAAGTACATTATGGGCGGTATTGAATATGTCATTACTGATAATAAGATGTTCGTTTTGCATATATGTAACTGTTGTAGAATGCTCGCTCTCTTGCATCCCTCAAGGTCTAGAGACACACGTTGCAGGACGTGAGACCCAGTTGGCCAACTGAGACTATTTGCTTTGCAATAAACCCTAGATTTTGGGAATTGAACCTCATGTCTGGCATATCAGTTCGTGTGTGGTAATTCTGCCTTGTTTCCATACGCGAGGGTCCCCTAGGGGCCCCATCAGTGGGAGGTGCAGCCATAACATCGGAAGCATAGTGTGCCTGCCAGACAGTGGCAGCAAGTAGACCAGTGATAAACAACAAGCCTATCATTTTTATTACAATAGCTAATATCACTGGCATTCTCCTCTTACCTGTGCTGCGGTCCTGCAGCTTGTTACATTTGATGATATAGATGCCCACCTGAAAATGTCTAAAAATAAGCATTAATTGTGTTACTTTTTATTATTCAAGCTCCCCCTATCAAGTAATCGTTTAATGCCCAGGCGAAAAGCTGTTCCCACGCGTACCTTAGCGTCCTATCTCTCAGACCTGGTAAGTGCTCGTGGAGATGTGGGAATGATTGCTCTATGGCAAAAATGAACGTGTTGTAGTACACACGTATTTTCCTTTTCTTTAGATATTTTGGTCTTTTTATAGCGTATACGAATTGTGATAGTGCTTCAGGGGTATTGTCATCTGTGGTCAGCATTTACCTCTGGGCAAAACGTATTCGTTAGTACCTCTATTCAATTCTTCACATAAAACAGTACAGTGCGGTACCTGCGTGTGCAAGACAAAAAGAAGGAGAACATGCACGTGTCTACATAGTGTCGTGCAACTTGACAGTTTGTTAGGCAATGTCCTTTATTTGGGTAGTGGCCGGGCGGGGCTTGTCTGGTCGGGGCTTGTTGGGGTCTTATTTTCCTTACTCTGGGATCTTGTGACCATGGGGTGAACTATGGGCAATTGTTCACTTGAGTCCTTGGGGGTGTTTGCGGTTTGGGAGGGGTCAGGGGCTGCACTGTCGTTGTCGTTTGTTGCTGTTGCTGCTGCGTTGGCCCTGTCGTTACTGCTAGGGTGGGTCTGGTCTTTGTAGGGCTTGATGTCGTGCAAATGCGTCCACACAGTCTTATTTTGGAGCTTTACGGCTCTAGGAGATGTTTTTTCCACCTGGTGCGGCCCAGTAAACCGGGGGCTATTGCACCAGTGATTAAAATTTCAAAGGAGGACACTGTCCCCCCCCCCCTTACAGTCCACTGTGGTGCTTGTTCCTGCTCTTCTTCTGCTCTTTCTTCTTGTTGGGTGTTCGACCTGGCCCGCGTCCGCTCAAGCTGTTGAGAGATAAAAGCAACACTAGTAACCAAGGAAGATACATATTCTTACATTTCTTCACCAAAGAGAGTCTGAGATGAGTCACAATCTGTTATAGCCCTTGATGGAGGTGACAATGGGAGATGCATTTGACATCTGGTCAACACCTTGTGGGGTGTGGGGTGGTGATCTGACCCTGGCCTGTTTCTTAACTCAAATAGGGCTAAGGGAAGGCAGTAGAGACAGCGTTTCTTGGTTGATTGCTGTATCTTTGCTATCTCTTCTTTTAAGAGGCTGTTGAGGCTTTCACAAACAGCATTCCCCTGTGGGTGGTACGCGCATGCAAACTTGTGGTTGATACCAAGTAGTGCAGTTATGTGTTGGAACATTTTTCTTTGGCAAAATGTGGGCCATTATCAGACCACAACACTTCACACACCCCCACCTTGGGAAAATCTCCCTCACCAGGAATTTAGCTGTCCTGAATGCGTCAGCATGGGAGCATGGACCGGCCTCGATCCACCTCAAAAATGGACATACTACCACAATCATGTATCTGTATCCTTGACATACAATAATCATGTCAACGTAGTCAATATGGAGGTGCATGAAGGGTCCTTCCGGCCGGAGTATAACACCTTTCATCACTTGCAGCATGTGACAGGCCGTAAATTGTTGACAAGTAAGACAATAGCTAATGAATTTTGCAACATGTGAATTTATTTCGGGACAGAACCACCCCTCTTTTATTCTTGCTGCAATCACCTCTTTTCCTGTGTGTGCATGATGATGTAGTTGGGCCAGGGCTGTTTACAGTAGGGCCAGGGGCATCACTATTTTGCCTGTATTATTCTGTCACCATAATGCATCTGAGAGGGACATTGTGCATCCTCTCTTGACCCACAGCTCCTTCTCTGCCATGGGTGCTGCTGCTTGCAATTCCATTATTTGATTTTCAGGGATGTGTGTGTACCCATCCTTCAACAGCAACAGCATCTGTCTTGCCCCATCCCCCCCTTATCTTTTCCTTTTTCTGGGGTGGTCCATGTTTCGCCAAAATCTGCAGCATGTTTGGCATGTGCGTCTCCTGTTTCATTACCTTTGGAAATGGGATCATCCCCGTTTGTATGGGCCTGACACTTCACCATGGCTATTTCTTCGGGACCTTCAATTACTTCAATTAATTCAGCAAGTAGTAGGGCATGTTGCACTGGGGTACCATCAGCTCTTCTTAACCCTCTTTGCTGCCACTTAATTAATCCTGAATGTACAGTTGACGTGACGTACGCACTGTCAGAATATATGGTTACTCTTTTTCAAATGCTTTCTTTCAATGCTAAAATTAGGTACACTAATTCTGCTGCTTGGGCAGAGTAGTGTTGTGGTAACTGGACACATTTCACTGGGGCATATGTCAAATCCTCTGTCATTTTCACCACTGCTGCTCCTGTTCTGTGCACCCCATTACTTTGATCAATTGTTGAAGACCCATCAATGTACATTATCTCTCCCCCCTTCTAAGGCGTTTTCCTCAACCTTCCTTGTGCTGGAGTACACGCCAATGGCCTGTGTGCAATCATGAGTGTAGCTGCCATCTTCCACTACCTCTGCTATGAACCTCGCTAGTTTCACAGTGTTGCACCTTATAATTGTTAATTCTTGTCTGGACAAAATTACTTCGTACCCTGACACCCTCTTAGTGGGCAAAGTTGATTTTGGTTTGTTCAGTATTGCAAAAAGGGCATGCTCCATGTAGAGTGTGGTTGGACAGCCCATTGTTATGGAGGAGGATTTTTCTATCGCAAAAGCTGCGGCAGCCAAACTCTGTTTGCATGGGAAGTGGCCTAGCATTAAAGGATTCAGGTGCCCACTGCAGAATGCAACTGGTTTATGGCCCATGCTAGTTTTCTGTGTTAGCACTGCCCTTATTACTGCTGAGCTGCAATGTGAAAAGATGAAAAATTGTGCTTCGTAATTTGGGGTGGCTATTACTGGTGCTGTGGATATGGCATGTTTTAGCTCCTGGAATGCCTCTGTCATTTCTGTTGTCTACCTTAACTTCTTCTCCCCCCTCTGTGCTTCTTTGATGGCCTCAAGAAGTGGTCCTATGTATGAGCTGTAATCGAAAACCCAGGCCCTGCAGTAGTTGCATAGGCCCAAGAACTGCTGTAGCTCTCTCACTGTCTGTGGCTGTGGTGTGTTGGTTATGGCCTGTGCCCTCTGTGGTGCAATGTGCCTTTCATTTTGCGAAATGAGCTTGCCTATGTAGAGCACTTGTTCTTGACAGTATTGCAGCTTTTCCTTGTCTACTTTGTACCCTTTTTCTGCTAATACTGTTAGCATTTTGACGGGGTCCCTCCTGCACTTCTCTTCTGTTGTGCTGCAAATTATTATGTCGTCTACATATTGCAGCACCGTGCTTTCCATCTGAATGTTACCCAAATCCATTTGTATCACCCTGTTGAAGATAGATGGTGACTTGCAGTGCCCCTGGGGCAACCTGGTGTGTTTCTATTTTGTGTTGCGGTATGTGAAACTTGTCAAGTCTTGTGAGTCAGGGTGTAAAGGTATTGAGAAGAATGCGTTTTTGAGGTCAATTACTGTAAACCGTGACGCCTCTGCTGGTATCCCACATAGTATAGTGGCCGGGTTAGCCGCTATGGGGTATTCTGCTTCCACAATGTAGTTGAGGGGTCTTAAATCCTGAATGAAACGCCAAGACCCTCCCTTAACCTTGGGCACAGGGTACACAGTAGTGTTACATGGAGACTCTGATGGTACTAATGTACCTCTGTCTATCAAGGCTGTTATTGTCTCATATATTCCCTCATATGCCTCTTTTGATAGTGGGTATTGCTTTACTCTTGGCAGTATTGCACCTTTTTTCAACTTTATTTGTACCCCTCCAATGCTTTTGATGCAGCCCACGTCATATGGATTGGTAGTCAATAAAGACGCAGGTACTGCTGCCAGAGCCTCCTCGTAAAATGGTACAGCGGTGGTGGCTGGTGCCTCTAGTGCCAGTGCTATCCTCTGTGCTACGTCTCTGTATGTCACTGTCACCCAGATCTCTACACTCATTTCAAATACCATAAACCCCTCACCATTATCGTCTGAGAAGAGTTCCTCATCAGATACCTGGGTTAGTCGGCATCCCTCTGCTAGTGCTATTACTGCTCTCCACGCTCTCCCCTCCTTGTCTTGGGCGTGTACTGCAATGTAGTCTTGAGTTGCCACAATGCTCTCAATGCTCAGTGATATCCTTGGCCCTTCTTTCTCGTTGGCTGGCGTTTCGGGTCTAAAAAGGTAAGCTGCCGGCTTCCTCCAAATTTTCCCTTCAATCCCTGGTAGCCATGCTATTGCCATGTCTGTCCCATATTGGAAGAGGTCTCCATCTACTGGTTCAGCTCTGGCTACTGTTTTGTCGCAATAAGCCTGTATTATTTGTCGTGCTGTGAGCAAGTGTATGCCTGGTGTAGAGCATATTATTCCCTTGTCAGTAAAATAGATAGTCATATTCAACCTGCTCATGATGTCCCTACCTAGGATGTTTACTGGTGACTGTTTTGAGTATATCGATGGGAGGGACATATCGTGATCACCTACAGATAACGAGATGTTATCAGTGAAGGGAACCAACCCTCGAGCCCCAGAGTATCCTTGAGTGTTCATAGCTTCGCCTGACAGTTGCAACTTCCCCTCCCTTATGCATGACCTAGTGGCCCCTGTATCAACTAAGAAGGACATTTTTTTGTCACCTATCATCACCTGTATGCATGGTTCCTCCGCAGGGTTAGGTGTTACTGATAAGATGGGACACATCAAGGACATCTGTGGGCTGTCCTATTGTGGGTACAGTGACTGCCCATTTCCCGTGTATGGGTTGTGGCCCAGTATTGTAACCTTCCCTAGCTGTGTCTGTACTACAGGTGTGTCAGTGGATGTTATTGCATTGTCCTGTACTTCCATGAGCTGCTGCACCGTTTGGACCTGCTGTGTTTGCATGTATGTTTGTATTTGTGGTTGTGTCTGCAGTGCCTGTTGTTGTTGTTGTTGTAGTTGTGGCTGCTGTGGTGTCCCTTGCTGTTGGTAAACTTGTTGTTCCCCCATATGTCCTTGCTGTCCCTGCTCCCTCCATGCTGCCTGTGCTTGTCTCATTCTGCATGTGCGTGACATGTGTTCCACCATCCCGCATAACCAGCATGTCAGTGGTTCCAGTGCTTGCCATTGGAGCCCCCCCATGTTGTCCTGGTATCCCTGTTGTCCTGGTTGGCTGTAACCCTGGAACCCTCCCCCCTGTTGTTGGGAGGGTGGGCCATTTCCTCTCCCTCTCATGTGTCCGCCCCTCCCTCTGTATGTGTTTGAGTACCCATTTCCTATTTGCACATAGCCCCCTCCTGTGTACGCTGGTGGGGGTAGTTGTTGTGTCATTACCTGAGCTTGCTGCATTGGCGATACCTGTTGTTGCGTTGGGCTTTGCGTCACTGTGGTCTATGTGGGGGTGGGTGCTGTTATCAGTGCTCCCTCCATTGCATATTTGGATAACTTCTTTTGAACCAATTTGGCTTCCTCTGACTTTCTATCTTCCTCCTTTCTTTTCATCTTTTCCTGCCACATCCTGCAGTAGTGCACTATTGTCAGTTGTATTTCTGGCCATGCTTTAGCTTCCATCCCCACTAACTTCTTCAACTGTCTTTGTACTTGCTCTGGGAGCCCTTGTACTAATATGTGGTAAAATATTGCTAGTGTTTTGTCCCACGGTTCCCGCGTTTCCAAGCGCCACTTCTCCTGAATCTCCTGGATGTAATCAACAGGATCTTCATTCTCACGCATTTTGCGTGAGGTAATTGCTCCTATATCAGGTGTGTCTGGGTATTGGACCCTCAATGCCTGCCAGAGCGCATGCCTGCAGTTGGCAAATGGAGCCCCATCATGCACTGTGTTGTTTATCGTTACCCCTGGGAACCCCGCCCTTTTCCAGATGTCATAAGCCGCATCCCCCAGTATTGAAATCAGGAGGCCCTTCACGTCTCCCACCGCTAATGTTTGCCCCGCAGTTTTTTTTTCCATCTCATATATCCACTTCCCAGCTCCAGCACTCAGTGACGGAAGCCTGCATTTTATATTTTCCTTATCAGCATGTTTCCAAGGGATATATTGTGGTCTGGCTCCTACCCTCTCTAGTAGTGGCATCAAATTGTACTCCCTCTCCCCTCTTATCCTCCTCTGTGTGGTTATGTTAGTATATTGTGCATCTTCCTCCATATCTGGTAGTTCTTCAATGCTGTCAATGTTACAGAAGTTTACCCTCTCACCTCCTGCATCTTACCTTGTGCCCTGTTCGTGTGTCATCCTCCTCTTCCTTATTTACCTTTCTCACTGCGTCCTCCTTTTCCTTTGGTAGTGTTCCCCAGAGGTTCAGAAGCACCTGTGCTGCTACCGACTCATCTGGCCCTACATCTGCAAAATTCCCTAGGGCCTTCCTCTCACTCCCTGCTCCTGCCAGTGTTGTGGTTTAATCTACCATACCCGCCGCCCCATGCTTTGTTTGTGATCGTCAGGGGGTGTGTATGGTGGGGGGCTGTATGCAGTGTTGGAGTATCCTTCAGCGGCCGTTAGTTGTTGTCTGGCCGCTTCTCTAAATTCTGTTATTGGGTACAACCCTCCTTCCTCATTCTTCACTACTTTAGCCATCGACATTTCCTCTGCCCTTTCCTTTTTAATCTTTGCCTCTGATACCACAAATTATCCTTCTGCCTCCTCCTCACTTTTTTCAGTGCTGGGTGATTTTCTGCATGTCACACCCCCACCCCTACCTTTCACCTTCTCTTCTTTTACCTCCTGTACCGCGTACACTCCTGGGGTTCCCGGTGTGCATCCCTGAAACATCTTCCAGATATCGAAAGTGGTTTGCTAATTTTTTCCCTTTATAAATGTTATGCAAGTATGTCAGTAGGTGATGTTGGGTGTATGTGTCAAAGCTGCCGTCGGGCGGCCACGGCACCCCTATTTTGTTGTCAGTTCCTTGTGTCCATCCAGTACTATACTTTATGATCTTTTCTCTATGTGGTGACAATGTCGCGCAGAAGTGTTGGAGTGGTGTAGTTAAAGCGTTTGCTCTGAACCCCAATCCTGCTCCTGCACCCGACCCATAATACATTGCCATGTTACACTTAACTTTTCTCAATTTCAACCGTTTACCTGGCCCATAAGCTGGGGACTTTCGACTGCTCGCTGAAAGGGAAAGCAATTTCCAATGTTACACTTGTATATTTTTGTTATTCCTTTCTTCCCGATGTTACCACTATGGCCCCCTTTGGCCGTGGCGCACAAAGCCCCCTGCGGCTATGTGCCCTGTGCGGCGCGCCTCTGGGCTGCCCCCCCTTCCTGTTCCTCCTGTACTCGGTACACCTTCTACTTAGCTCTTCCTTCTCCCTGTACCCGCTATCTGCTCAGACCACTCCCTCTTCTTGTCAACCTCCTTGTCGAGCGCGGCCGGCGTTCTCCGTGCGTGTCCGCCTCTCTCCCCTGGGCTCCTCCCCCTTCGTCCTCCTGGTTCTCGAGCACCCCCGGAAAAATGCGATATGGTCGTGGTGTCCTATACAAGCTCTATGGGTGACATCACCAACCTCTTACAAGACACTGTAAGTACGTACAACTTTTAGAACCTTAATTTCGCGTGCTATCTTTTACACTTGTACCCCCGTTAACTCCACAGCTGTCTTCCCACTTCGTCTGGAGCGAGGAAATCAACAACAATTCTCCTAATATAATCGTACTGCGCACGCTGCGTTGCCTCGCATGTGATACGCCCCTTCTCTAGAGGAGCTTAACCAGCCAATTACCTTCCGCACTCGGGAAACAATCTAGCTACCTCCTGCGGGAAAACGTCATCTACCTAACGAGTTTCAACACTCAATTTGTAGGGATCCTCATCTACTTGTTGATCTACAACGTCAACTCATAGGAAAGCCATGCCCCCCTCTTACACAGGTGTCCGCGATCCTAAACTAATCCGCGCCCTCTAACAGTCATTTGTGAGTGCTCGAGGCCCCACCCAACTCGTTTCGTGATGCCATAGGGGACCGTCCTTGTGCCTGTCCTGCTATGCCTCACACCTCCGTCACTGCTGATCAGTCAAAATCAATTTTTACACACTGCTACAACCGCCCGCCTCCCTCTTTACAATTCCTCCCTGTTAGGGAGAATTCTCTGTTTAGGCTGAATTTCCTAACCTAGTGAGTCCCCCAGCAGCTTTGCTGGATTTCTGGAGTTCGTTTTTTCCATCCTGCCAATAGTGAGACTCTTTTTTCTCCCACTCTTGGACATGAATGTGGTTAATTCCTTTGAATGTCAATGTGTTCCATGGGCTATGGGGTCTTTTACTCCATAGGGTCTCATATGTTTTGCTATGGGTGTTACAACGCACCCTCCGTGCCGTAACACCGGGGCGTCCTAGAGGATCCCCACAATAGACTCCATACCCGGGGACTGACTACTGTCTCCCCGGGCATGTAAAGTCACCATTGGCTTTACTAGACCTAAATTTACTAACAGAACTAGTACAAACCATCCTATTGTGGACGTACTAGTAGGGGTAATTTGATTACTCCTGGGTCTGTTATTCGAGGGGGCACTGTCCCGTCCCCCCTCGTCGAGTTTTGGCTGGTGGCAGTGGAAACTACTTGTTATATTCAACACCCGAATATAACCCTATGGGATTCTTCCCATTGTTGGAGGTTAATACTTTTTCTCGTTAATCTCTAACATACCCCCGGTTTATTTATCTTAAATAAATCTATCGGTTGGTATTTTCTGCCAGAACTCGATTTTTTAAAATGGCGTCTTTGTTCGTCTCTGTGACTCCTAAACCAAAGGTTGAGCCCTTTGTTCCACTTTTGGCGGGCTTCTACAAAGAAGTCATCCAAAGTGGTGCCATTCTGTCTGGGTACCACAGCGGGTGTGGGAAGGGGTTTAGGCACCCTGGACTGAGTTGCCTTGTCAACTCAAGTCGCACTCTGGTCTGATTGGCCCAAGTGGTGAGCCACCCTGCTCACCACTTAGCGTGTTTTGATTGACAGCTAGGCTGAATGAATGGGGGATTCCTGCATAAAAGCAGGGCTTTTGGGACTGTATCTTCAGAAGTCGCCACAGGACCTAAGAATTCGACGAGGGTAAAGCTGAGCCGACCTGCAACGACGACACCTCCGGTGGAGCCCTGCTGAACCGACTCACCACTTCCCGACGACAGAGGAGATCTCCACGCCGGAGAGTCTCTTCCCCTGACTGGTGGGAACAACCAGTCCCTTTTGCTTTTTCTTCGTTCCAGGACGCAGTGATCGAATTGCCCGTGCAGAGCACCCCGGCCACCGGATAGCCACTAACCCCTGTACCGCGACCAAAAGGTGGTGCCTTGTGACGGAGCACTCCGCGGCTGGTCTCTTCCCTGGTGGTGCAACGATCTTCAACTTTCCTTTGACGACGAGATCATCTCTTCTCTTGGCAAAGCCCCGACATGCATCCACCTCCAGGAACAACTGCCCCCGCCGGAGCTGTCTCTCCACAAACAAGGTACCGTGTTCGCCTGGCTTCCCTTGTGTTGGTTAGCGTGAGGTGTCTGAATCCTCGCCTCTCCATTGGGTCGCCTCCAAGCCTTCTTAACTTTCTGTTCTGAACTGGTCCAATCTTTCTATAACAATTTGCGACCAAGACTCGAAGTGCATTTCCACTGTGATACTTTTTGGGACATATCGCCTTGCCTCTCTCCGAGTGGGTCTGGCCTCTGAACTTTGCGATCTACAGTAGACCCTGCCTTACTTGCCTTGCATTTGTTTGTAAAAGTGTTGGTACAGAGTGGATTTCATACCCTGCCTTTTCTCTCCCGTCCTAACGAATACTAGAGTGCCATCTAGGTTAAAGCATTCACCTCTGTCTGCAAATAAGTGGTGCCGTGGAACCTAGACTTGTCGAACTATTGTTAGGGGGATTGATTTACTTATAGTAATTGTGATTGAGGTTGTTTGCCGTATTAGTGCCAGAGTGTTTTCCATAGATGTGTTTTTATAAATAAATAACTATATATCTTTACACCGAAGCCTTGTTCCGTGTTTGCTTGTTCTACTGTGTAAATTGCCCTATTTTGTATACTCCACATACTGCCTAACTCTTCTTGAGGGAAGCCTGACTGCTCAGCCACAGCTACCAAGTGAATCTGTGTGGTACAGACTGCTACCAAGTGGGTTTACTGCCAAACACCTGTAGTCCTAAATCTTTTGCAGTGGTCCCAGAGGGAACTGCACAGGTTTCCGCCTAACACTGGTGTACAGCGGTGGGATTTGTATCGAGTATACAGTTTAGATTGCTTTTCAACACTTTAGGATAACTAACCACAAAGCTTAGCACTAAAGGCAACTTTAACAACATGTCTACTGTGGAAGTTTACAGTCAAGAATCCTAGTCAGGTGAAAATACTGAAAGTTTATGAGCCCTCTGAAGACAAGAGAATCTTTCTGTAAAAGGCAAGAAAGTGGAACTGATAGCGAGATTGCCTGAAAACCAAAGTCTGGGTACTGGTTCAGAGGAACCAACTTCTCCAGCAAATGTCGAAAACAGTAATGGTATTGATCTAAATCAAAGTCTTGATAATGAGTCAGAAGAGGAAAGTGAACCTAATGAAGTTAGCCACTCTGAGCCTCTGTCTGCCTTACTGTAACGCTCACCTGATTCCCACGGAGGCGCAGGTCTGGCTTCGAGTGCTTATGCTTCTTCAATGGTGAAGCGCAGGACTCTGAAGATGGACAGGAAGGGCCCTCTACTCTGGCTTCTCCGGCTCGCAGGAATATTCCCCTGTGCGTGAAAAGGGAGTATTACCTACTGACTGAGTTATGCTCAAGCCTCCCACTCTCTTCCAACCCTCCACGATACCCTTCCATGATTCCCCGTGAAGTCTCACCTTAGGGTCTGAAAGGACAAGCTCTCCATCCTGCTTCTGACGCAGGGGCACGTTGAACCCAGTTACTTCACTGGATTGAGGTTGGATGGGAGTTCAGGTAAGCTTGATTATACTGGTAAGGCGCTGTAAAAGTTCTGTTGCAAGTTCAAAAGTTCAAGCTTTAAATAATAATGTTCATTGTCTTTTTTCAGGTGATGAATGAAGATTCCTTTGGAGACTTCTTGCAACAAAGCGCTGATGTTGATGTCTTTTCCCCATAGGGGCCAGGGTTCGGAATGCCGGAGATATGGCGCCACCCGAAGTGAAACGTGCAGTTCCAGTAAAGATCTGGTAAGTCCTAGATGAGCGCTCAGGTAATGTTTTTGCATTCACTCATCTAATGTCTTTGTCTTTTTTCCCCATAGGGGCCGGGGTCCTGCTTGGAAGCAGCAAGACCCGAAATGAAATGGGAATGACCCAACAGGTAAGTCTTAGAACGAAACTGAGCTTTTCCTATTCCCTTCCTTCTCTCACCTCTTATTCTTGTCTTTTTCTCTAGGCTCTGGGAAGTGGCTGTGTATCCGGATGATCGCTGCTGAAGATGGAGGAACCCAGGAAAGGTGAGTGAAATGCAGCGCTGCAGCGATCGTAACAAAATGCTTTTAAAAATGTTGTCTTCCCTTTCAGGATCGTCGGTGGTGTCTCCGTGGTGCAGATTAGCTGGTAGGTCTCTTGTCTCCCTTTGCAGGTGACCCAGGATGCTGACAGGCGTGGCTGAAGTCCAGATGCAGGAGCTGACACAGTGAGCGTCCAGCTGCGAGGAGCAGAACGACGCGAAGCGTGAGTTGCTGATCGGGTGTGGTTTAAATAGCTTTGGAAGAAGTTCCCAGTGTGTATCCTTCCTCCGATCAGGTATGTATCCTTCCCCGACCACACCCGGGTGGAAAGTAGTCCCACAGGTAAAGTAGTTCTTATTCAGGCCTCAAGAGGGCCTGGATGTGGCAGCATGGTCTGCATCAGGTAAGTGCACATTAAAACACTTGAACACATGTCTAGCTTTATGAGCCTGGCGCCTAAGGCGCCAGGACAGAGGTCCAACATGAGCCTGGCACCTAAGGCGCCAGGACTGTGTCCAAAGGGCCCCAGCTTGGGCCCGCTGGCACTCCCCTGGGGGAAATGATACCTGCCTCTGGGGTTGCTGGGTCGGACCTGGCTCCTTGGAGGTAGGCATCATGACACTTACCTACTGTACCTATGGGGCCCATACCAGGTCCCACATGTAACCCTTTTATTTTGAACTTGAAAAAATGAAGCCCGAATTAGAATATAAACGGTTCTTGGCTCAATCTGAAAGAAACCAAGAGCTCGAGTTCAGACGGATGAATGCCCAGGCTGAGCAGAAGCAAGCTGAGTTAAGACTCAGAGAAATAGAACTTAATCACGAGTTAGAGATGAAAAAGTTGTCTGTGGAAAATGCTTCTCTCTCCTCTGGTTCCTCTAGAAGCTCCAGTCCCAAAAGACCCCAGATGCCGAAGGAATTAGTGGGTATGTATAAACGAGATTGGATGTTTTGGATTGGTTAAAACTGTTTGAGTACAATCATGGGCTCCAGGACATCACCGGGAATGATTTAATTCCCTGGTTGTTCTCTAGGCTCCCCCCTGTTGCGACTGATGTGGTAATGGAGTTGGGGGAGGCGGATAAGAAGGATTACAACAGTGTGAAACTAGCTTTGATAGCTAGATTCGGGAAGACCCCTTCCCAGTATCTTAAGAGGTTTAGAACCCTCAAAAAGCATGATGGTACCCCTTGGGCTACCTGGGTGAGTGAAGGGTTGAAAAACTTAGAGGGATGGATTAAGGGTCACAAAGTGAACACTTATGAGGGTATGAAGAATCCTTTTATGTTGGAGTCTATTTATGATGCCTGTTCTCCTGAGCTCAGACAGCACCTGGCTGATTCGAAGGAATTGGATTCCAGGAAGCTAGCTAGGGCTGCTGACTTGTGGGTTGCCAACAGGGCTACTCATAAGCATTCTGGGGCAACTCAGAAAAAGGATTAGGGAAAACAGCCTAAGAAGGACTCAAAAGAGAATTTGAATAACTAAAATTCCAAAGAGGGCCCCAAACAAAACCAGAAGGGTAAGCCACAAGGAAAACCGCAGCAGAATAGTGTGTCTTCTGGTGCCAAACCGGAGGGAGGCCAGAACAAGCCACCATTCCAGAAAGCATTCGGTAAATGCTTTGTTTGTGGCTCGACTGACCACGTGAAAGGAGATCCCAGATGTAAGGGTAAACCTTCAGGGGTCCAGCTTGTCTCCTTAGCCTTCGCTCCAGAGGAGGAAGTCCAAATGGCAAGTGGAAACTTTCTACAGCTGGCTGATGAACCCATTGGAGTCTCAGCCAGCGTTTCTTTAGTATCTCTGGGGTTGTGGGAACAACAGAATTTAGACGTCTATAATTCTATCCCCGATAATACTAAAGAGTATTATAAGGACAGTGTCCAGGTGAATGGTCAGGAGACTCCTGCCATTAGGGACACTGGGGCCAGCATAACTGTGGTGGATAAATCATTTTTTCAGGCTGAGGATGTTGCTAAGGCACCCAAACGCCTCACCAAATTAGCTGGAGGGCCTGTGAAGATGCTTCCTCAATTACCAGTTCTCATCCAGTGTAACGACATGACTGTGAAGATACCTGTCAGCATACAGAGTGAGGCACCAGGACGTGTTCCGTTGGGTAACGATTTGAAAACTCTCGGAGTTGTATCGCATACCCCCAGACCTCCTAGTAAACGGTCAAAGGAGCTAACCAGACCTGCAAGGGAGAGAACCATGTGCGGTACTCCCCAGGAGATGATGAAGAAAGAAATCACTCTTGCTCCACTGGAATTGTCCGCTGCTGTCTCAAAGAGCTCAGAAGCGAAAGGGAAACCTAAGACTTCTACCCCGAAACCAGCAGCCCGCAATTCAGTGCAGCCACCAAGGACTTCCCCGCGGTTGTCCAAAGATACACCCGTCACTCCACCTCAAGCTGAGGCTGAGAGGGAGGTACAACCCTGTGTGGTAGAATTTGACTCTGAAGAAGAGCTAATGGAAGGCCAGGAACTCATTGGAGATGTGGATCCCGTTGACCATCCTGAGCTGCAGTCTTTAGTGGCAGAAGGTGGACCCAGCAGGGCAGACTTCAGTAGGGGACAGAGAGAATGTCCAACTTTGGAAGGTCTTCACCACCAGGCAGAAGCTCAGGCTGAGGGGCAAGAGTCTGGGAAATACAGGTTGCACTGGGAAGATGGCCTCTTCTACAGTGAACCGACCGAGTCTGCACCTGGAGACTACAAATGACTTGTAGTACCCCAAGAGAACAGACCACAGTTCTTGCAGTTAGCCCACGAGATTCCTTTGGCTGGTCACTTGAGTTTCAAGAAGACTAAGGAAAGGCTCTCGCTCTACTTTTATTGGCCAAAGATGGGGGCCGAAGTAGAAAAACACTGCAGGAGCTGCCACACCTGCCAGAGCTCTGGTAAAGTTGGCTCCAACAATGTGGCACCTTTAGGGCCTCTCCCAGTTGTGGGAGTCCCATTTGAGAGAGTAGGGATTGATATTGTTGGTCCCCTTGATCCTCCAACCTCCTCGGGCAACAGGTTTATACTTGTAGTAGACCATGCTACTAGGTATAATGAGGCAATTCCTATGAGGACTGTTAAAGCTCTGGCTGTGGCTAAGGCCCTCCTTGGTATTTTTACCAGGGTCCGGTTTCCTAAGGAAGTAATCTCTGACAGGGGGTCAAACTTTATGTCCCACTACATGAAACCCATTTGGAAAACCTGTGGAGTTACTTACAAGTTCTCAACGGCGTACCACCCACAAACCAATGGGTTGGTAGAACGGTTCAACCGAACCATGAAGAGCATGATAGGTGCTTTAGAGGAACCCCTTAAGCGTAAGTGGGACCTTCTACTGCCATGCCTTCTATTTGCTTATAGAGAAGTCCCTCAGGAGGGAGTAGGTTATTCTCCCTTTGAGCTTCTGTATGGTCATCCCGTCAGAGGTCTATTGGCCCTGATTAAGGAGGGGTTGGAGAGTGCTCCTTCCCCCAAGCCAGTCAGAGTGACTGACTACGTGATAGGTCTCCAGAGGAGAATGTCGCACATGATGACAGAAGCAAGCGATAACTTCAAAGCTGGACAAGCATTGGTCAAGCACTGGCATGATCAAAAGGTTGACATGGTTGAGTTCGCTCAAGACCAGCTTGTTCTCGTTATGATCCCAACAAGGCAGAGGGCCTTGCAAGACAAATGGATGGGACCCTTCAGAGTTATGGGTAAACTCGGAGAGGTCAACTATCTGGTGGACTTGGGCAATCCCAAGGAGGCTCCGACAGTCTTCCACACCAACCTACTCAAAGCGTATGTCTCAAGACCTGATGTAGGAGCGTTGCTTCTAGCATCATCGGAGGAAGAAGAAGAGAGTGAAGCTCTTCCGGATCTCCTCAGAGGCTTACCTTTAGACGAAAAAATTGAAGGAGTAAATCTCTCTTCCAATCTGACACCCGAGCAACAAGAAGAGTGCAAATCTATGTTGAATCAGTTTGCCTCTCCGTTCTCGCTTTCACCACGCTTGACCCCTTGGGGCCAGCATGACATACTCACTGGTGACTGTCTGCCAGTCAAAAGCAGAGGGTACCGAATGTCAGAAAATGTACAAACCCACATCAAAGGTGAGGTCAGCAAGATGCTTGACCTCGGGGTAATAGAGCCCTCTACTAGTCCATGGTCTAGCCCAGTTGTGTTAGTACCAAAGGCTGGATCTAAAGAACTTAGATTCTAAGTGGATTATAGAGCTCTTAATGCAGTCACCAAGACTGATGCCCACCCTTTGCCAAGAACAGATGAGTTGGTGGACAAACTTGGCGCAGCCAAGTTCCTCAGCACATTTGACTTGACGTCAGGCTATTGGCAAATAGCTCTGACAGACCATGCCAAGGAGAAAACTGCATTTTCTACCCCCGTTGGCTTATACCAGTTTAAGGTAATGCCTTTCGGATTGAAGAATGCATCTGCTACATTTCAACGGATGGTAAACCAGGTTCTGAATGGGATGGAGGACTTCTGCATGGCATACTTGGATGACATAGCAGTGTTCAGCAATTCCTGGGAAGAACATGTAACCCACCTGAGAGATGTTTTGTAGGCTCTTGGATGAGCCAATCTGACCATAAATGCGAGTAAATGCCAAATTGGACAGAGTAAGGTAGTCTATCTTGGACGTGAGGTAGGAGGTGGAGAAATAAGGCCTTTGTTCAGTAAGATTGAAGCTGTGCAATATTGGACAACACCTACTACTCAGACCCAAGTGAGAGCCTTCCTAGGCCTCACTGGGTATTACAGGAATTTCATTGAGGACCATGGGACCATAGCTTCTCCACTGAATGTCATCTCCTCGCCCAAATTTCCTAAAAAGGTTAGATGGAACGAGGAGTGCAATCAAGCTTTTGAAAACCTGAAAAAGGTTCTTTGCCAAGCCCCAGTACTCAGAGCTCCTGATTACCGCCAAACTTTTATTGTGCAGACAGATGCTTCAAATGTAGGAATAGGTGCCGTACTCAGTCAACTGGATGGGAAAGGAAGGGAGCACCTTGTTTGCTTCATCAGCCGCAAGCTGAAGGATCCTGAAACAAGATGGGCAACAATCGAAAGAGAATGCTTTGCTATCGTGTGGGCTCTGAAGAAGTTTAGGCCATACTTGTATGGTTCTACTTTTGTCATTCAGACTGACCACCAACCCTTGAGATGGTTAATGCAAATGAAAGGGGAAAACCCAAAACTACTGAGATGGTCGATCTGCCTGCAAGGGTTTGATTTCACCATTGAGCACAGGTCAGGGTGTCACCACCAAAATGCTGATGGTCTCTCTAGGATGTATGTCATCGACTAGAGGTATGAGATTCATCCAGGAGTGGATTAAATCCTCCTGTCCCTTAGTCTGGGGGGGGGGGGCGGCGAGTGTTAGGGAGAATTCTCTGTTTAGGCTGAATTTCCTAACCTAGTGAGTCCCCCAGCAGCTTTGCTGGATTTCTGGAGTTTGTTTTTTCCATCCTGTCAAGAGTGAGACTCTTTTTTCTCCCACTCTTGGACATGAATGTGGTTAATTCCTTTGAATGTCAATGTGTTCCATGGGCTATGGGGTCTTTTACTCCATAGGGTCTCATATGTTTTGCTATGGGTGTTACAACGCACCCCCCCGTGCAGTAACACCGGGGCGTCCTAGAGGATCCCCACCATAGACTCCATACCCGGGGACTGACTACTGTCTCCCCGGGCATGTAAAGTCACCATTGGCTTTACTAGACCTACATTTTCTAACAGAACTAGTACAAACCATCCTATTGTGGAAGTACTAGTAGGGGTAATTCGATTACTCCTGGGTCTGTTATTCGAGGGGGCACTGTCCCGTCCCCCCTCGTCGAGTTTTGGCTGGTGGCAGTGGAAACTACTTGTTATATTCTCGTTAGATCCTACCTGTTAGATCCTCGGCAGGCGAGTGCTTGTGGCCCCGACCTCCATTTTTGGCCTGCAGACCTCCCCTTCCCACCGCATCCCGCATCCCTCCCCGAGCATGTCCCTGCTCCCTCCCACCTCCCAACGCGCCCACCGCCCGCTATTGGTGACTGGGCTTCCGGGCCCAGGGTCTAGCGACCCGCGCCGCATGCGCTCACTACCTCCCAAAAGATCCTCGGCAGGCGAGTGCTTGTGGCCCGACCTCCATTTTTGGCCTGCAGACCCCCCCTTCCCACCGCATCCCGCATCCCTCCCCGAGCGTGTCCCTGCTCCCTCCCGCCTCCCAACCCGCCCACCGCCCGTGATTGGTGACTGGGCTTCCGGGCCCAGGGTCTAGCGACCCGCGCCGCAGGCGCTCACTGCCTCCCAAAAGATCCTCGGCAGGTGAGTGCTTGTGGCCCCAACATCCATTTTTGGCCTGCAGACCCCCCTTCCCACCGCATCCCGCATCCCTCCCTGAGCGTGTCCCTGCTCCCTCCCGCCTCCCAACCTGCCCACCACCTGTGATTGGTGACTGGGCTTCCGGGCCTAGGGTCTAGCTACCCGTGCCGCAGGTGCTCACTGCCTCCCAAAAGATCCTCGGCAGGTGAGTGCTTGTGGCCCCGACCTCCATTTTTGGCCTGCAGACCCCCCCTTGCCACCGCATCCTGCATCCCCGAGCGTGTCCCTGCTCCCTCCCGCCTCCCAACCCGCCCACCACCCGTGATTGGTGACTGGGCTTCCGGGCCCAGGGTCTAGCGACCTGCGCCGCAGGCACTCACTGCCTCCCAAAAGATCCTCGGCAGGTGAGTGCTTGTGGCCTCGACCTCCATTTTTGGCCTGCAGACCCCCCCTTCCCACCGCATCCCGCATCCCTCCCCGAGCGTTTCCCTGCTCCCTCCCGCCTCCCAACCCGCACACCGCCCGTGATTGGTGACTGGGCTTCCGGGCCCAGGGTCTAGCGACCCGCGCCGCAGGCGCTCACTGCCTCCCAAAAGATCCTCGGTAGGCGGGTGCTTGTGGCCCCGACCTCCATTTTTGGCCTGCAGACCCCCCTTCCCACCGCATCCCGCATCCCTCCCCGAGCGTGTGCCTGCTCCCTCCCGCCTCCCAACCCACCCACCGCCCGTGATTGGTGACTGGGCTTCCGGGCCCAGGGTCTAGCGACCCGCGCCGCAGGCGCTCACTGCCTCCCAAAAGATCCTCGGCAGGTGAGTGCTTGTGGCCCCGGCCTCCATTTTTGGCCTGCAGACCTCCCCTTCCCACCGCATCCCGCATCCCTCCCCGAGCGTGTCCCTGCTCCCTCCCGCCTCCCAACCCGCCCACCGCCCGTGATTGGTGACTGGGCTTCTGGGTCCAGGGTCTAGCGACCCGCGCTGCAGGCGCTCACTGCCTTTCACAAACCAAAGCCCTCCTCTCCCAGCACCGTTCTCATTGGTCCCTCCAGCCTTTATCACCGATCCCCCCAGGGCAGCCCTCTGCCCGGCAGCCCCCAGCGGCTAAGGGCCCCGAGGCCAAGGGCGACCCCAACAGAGGCGACTCCAGGAAGTGTCAGCAGGTGTCCGCAGGGGAAGCCAAGCCAGTGGCCAGCCGTCAACCAGCAACTACAAGGACTAGTAAGGTAGGGGGGGCCGGGGTTGGGAGAGGTACAGCTTTACACTAGATACCTAACCTCGTTGCCCCAAACTGCATTTGATAGAAGGGCCGCCGTGCCCAAATTGCATTGTCTGTTTTCCAAACTGCATTGATAGGCCTCTCTCCCACTATACAGGTGTCTCTCAAACTTAGCAGATAGAAGGCCGCCGTGCCCAAATTGCATTGTCTGTTCTCCAAGCTGCACTGATGGACCTCTCTCCCTCTATACATGTGTCTCTCAAACTTAGCAGATAGAAGGGCCGCCGTGCCCAAATTGCATTGTCTGTTCTCCAAAATGCATTGATAGAAGGGCCGCCGTGCCCAAATTGCATTGTCTGTTCTCCAAACTGCATTGATAGGCCTCTCTCCCACTATACAGGTGTCTCAAACTTAGCAGGGCCGCCGTGCCCAAATTGCATTGTCTGTTCTCCAAACTGCATTGATAGGCCTCTCTCCCACTATACAGGTGTCTCAAACTTAGCAGGGCCACCGTGCCCAAATTGCATTGTCTGTTCTCCAAACTGCACTGATAGGCTTTTTGTCCCATAATACAGGTGTCTCAAACTTAGCAGGGCTGCCGTGCCCAAACTGCATTGTCTGTTCTCCAGACTGCTTTGACAGGCCTCTCTCCCACTATACAGGTGTCTCAAACCTAGGAGGGCCGCCGTGCCCAAATTGCATTGTCGCTAAGGGAGATGGAGACTAAAGAGAGCCACTGTTAGAACCCAACTATATAACTATACTACCCTTAACTCCACCCTTACACCCCGACCAAGACAACAACTAGACTAAAACAACTCGGAATCGCACAATGCCGCGCAAATGACCCACCCAGAGGGAAAGAAGAGAAGAAAGAACAAACACCCCGAAACTTCAACTAAGAACCGCAACAACAGAACACACCCCCACAGACAGGTTCAAAGATCGGGCCAACACTGAAAGAAGAGACAAATCCCTTTACCTAACTCCGTACCTCGCTGAGACCTACTCACCAGATCGAACCAACGCGACGCCAAAACCAACTACACTGAACAACCTACCAACATCACGAAGAAGGACAAACCCCACCAGATACAACAAGCACACAACTGAAGCAATAACACCATACATCACCGAAGCAAAAAGAACCCCCAACCCACAACCATGTCCCCTGGAAGACGAACCAGATGAAAACAAAAACCCTAGACTAAACCTAGAAGAACTACTCGAGAACGCCGACAACCTGAAACCTGCTCCTGAACAAGATCAGGAAACAATCCTAACAAAAAAAGGCAAACCAAGCTACACCTCTAAACTCCACTGCAATCTAATAAATGCAAGATCCATGTCAAAACACTCTACAGAGATCTTCGACCTACTCGACGACAACGGCATCGACATCCTCTTCATCACAGAAACTTGGCTGGACGACAACTACCAAATCACACTCCAAAGTTGCCTTCCAGCAAACTTTAAACGCCTTCAAGTAAACAGGAAAAACAAAAAAGGAGGAGGCATTGCAATAGCATTTAAAGAGCAGCTGAAAATAAGAACAGACAAACCACTCAACATCCCCAACTGCGAGTTCATGGTCATACACCTAACAGCTAGCCCAAAAACCAACATCACATTCATCCTGGTGTACAGACCCCCAATTTATGATGCATCCTTCGTCGACAACTTCATAGAAGCCATAACCAACATAGCCATCAACCACGAACACCTAATCATACTGGGGGACTTCAACATCTGGTTCGAAGACAGTCATGCCAACTCCCAAAACTCACTGATTGAACAACTCGCCACCATGAAACTACTACAACTAGTAAAAGGGGCAACTCACTCGGCAGGACACAATATTGTGTCCAATATTGGACGCAATATTTGCAGAGGAAAAACTCATCACCACGGCACCGCCGATACAAATACTGTGGAGTGACCATCTCATCATCCCATTCGTAATCACTCTGCCTACTCAAGCCTACATCCAACCTCCCAAACTCACAGCCACCACAAAAAGAAACTGGAAAGACGTCAAAAAAGGCAACCTATTTTAACAACTGGAGTTAACTAAGCCCTCAACAACAGAACTAGACCTAGCTGACCTAGAAGGGAAAGCTGAGATACTACACACATGGATTGCAGATACAATTGACAAGATGGCCCCAGAAAAACCATTCACACCATCAAAAAAGAGAGCAATGGCAAAATGGTTTACCCCACTACTAAGCACCATGAAAAAGAAAACAAAAAGATGGAAATGGAATGGAGGAAAGATTACAATCCAGACAAAAAAACAATGTTCCAGAAGCACATTCGCGCGTACAAGAAGGAAATTCAAAAGGCAAAGAAGGCATTATGATGACAGAATCACAAATGCCACCAACACACAAAAAGAAATGTTCCGTATCATTAAAGAAATGAGAAACCCACCAGGCTGTGACAACAACCCAACCCCCTTGGAGAAACTATGCAACAACCTAGCAGACCACTTCAAAAAGAAAATCAATGACATCCGACAAACCATCCAACAGAGACCAACCAGCAGCGACTTACAACCAAACGAACCTAAATCAGAACCGCAGCACAAACTCAATAACTACCCCAAAATATCAGCAGAGGCATTCGCAATGCTGATAAAACACAGCAAGAAAGCGGGCTCACCGATGGATCCCTGCCCCCCGGACATCTACAAATCAATCCTCGGACAAGGAACACCAGCAGAATACTTCAGAAACCTTCTAAATCTATCACTGGCAACAAGAACAGTACCAAGGATCTTCAAATCGGCTTACATCAAACCACTTCTGAAAAACACAAGCGGGGACGTAGATGACCTCTCCAACTACAGGCCAATCTCCAACATCCCCTACCCGGCCAAACTCCTCGAAACCTACGTATACAAACTAACCCAAGAATAAGTTGAAGAACACCACCTGCTAGACCAAGCTCAAGTCGGCTTCAGACCCACAAGAGGTACAGAAACAGCACTACTATCCATCTGGGATGACCTAAAAACAAATGCAGACTCCAACACAACATCTGCCCTTATCCTGCTCGACCTCTCTGCAACCTTCGACACAGTTAGCCGTGACACCCTAACCAAAAGACTAGAAGACATAGGCATAACAGACACAGCGCTATGCTCGACTAAATCATTCCTAGTAGACAGAACTGAAACCGTCTGGATCAAACCCTTCAAAACCACCCCACGAGTCAACGACTGTGGAGTACCACAAGGATCCTCACTATCACCGCTGCACTTCAACATCTACCAAACCCCAGTAATCAGAATCTTCAAGAAACACAACATCAAATGCTACAACTACGCAGACGACACTCAAATCATCTACAAGATCGAAGACACCCAAACCGATCATTCAAACTTAACCAACTGTCTAAAAGAAGTCTTCAACTGGATGAATGCCAACAACCTGAAAATCAACCCAGGAAAAACCGAAATCATGATCATATCCAAAGACCAAGAGAAGGAAACCGCCATCCCGTGGCCAATGGAAATGGGATCTACACCATCACCATCTAAGGTAGTAAAATATCTGGGAGTCCTGATGGACAACACCCTAACCTTAGAACCGCAAATAAACGCAACAGTCAAGAAATGCTTCTTCCTCCTCCACACGGCAAGAAAAATACTACCTTTCCTCTCCTTCACACACAAAACACTCACCATCATCGGCCTCATCATGTCAAGTACCGACTATGCAAACAGCCTCTACCTCGGTATACCGGAATACCTACTGAAGAAGCTACAACGGATCCAAAACACTGCAGCCAGACTACTCCTCAAACTATCCAGAAGAGACCACATCACCCCGGCCCTAAAAACACTACACTGGCTCCCAGTAAAACAGCGTATCATCTTCAAAACAATGTGCATAACGCACAGGGCAATGAGTGGACAAGGAGCAGAATTCCTACAAAAAAAAATAACAATCTACAAGCCAACGAGACCGCTCAGGTCAACCAACGAAATCCGACTGGAACAAAAACCTTACATCAAGAAGAAACTCGGAGGCACCGCTTTCTACCACTTAGCTGCGAAAACCTGGAACAACATCCCAAAAGTAATAAGGAACTCCAAAGATCACCTTAAATTCAGAAAATTACTAAAAACCTGCCTCTTCAACACCAGAGACTAAAACCGAAACAATAATAAGACAAACGACTCATCAAAAAAAGGACATTGACAAACCCCTAGAATCCGACAGAAGTACCCTGAGCACCAGTAGGGCTGACGCTGGACACAGAGGTCCACCCGCGAGACCCAGAGAAACAGAGGCAACTACTCCAGCCAACCCTTACCATCCCCCACCGCCCGTACAGCCACAACTAGGTACCACGGGGCTGTGGAATGGACAAGATACCACCAATCACCACACAATCGAAAATATGGACACTAGCAGCTGCGCTAGTCATGTGGCGGGGGTGAGGAGCATGCAAGGTTATTAAGGGAGCGGGCGGAGGGGGCAGCTAAATCCTCAAACAACCTCGAATGCAAAAACGGGCACGTACCTCCTGAGGCTCAGGGTGTACAAGCATCCCGTCGTGTAAGATTACAAAAGCCCAACCAGTTCAGTCCAGGATAGAGATACAAACTAACCAATACCACTAACAATTTCCTTCTCTGCATACACCTCTCAAACTCCAAACCAAACACAACCACAAACCTCTAGCGCAGCAAACCGCACAAACTTCACTACACTGCAACAACAAAACAAAAACACACATAGACTCGCACATCAGCAAACGACGACTACCGGCCGCATCCACCCCAAGCCCAGCCGACGGAACCACCGGGCTGAGGCTGCCAACAGCACATCAGTGCAATCTTGCACTTTTCCAGCCTCCACCCACTAACCCACCCTCCCTCCCTCTTTCAGAGCCGCCAGAGCACCAGGGGACCACTCCGGTTGGTGATAGTGTGCGGTACAAATGACCTTTAACATTAACATTAACATGAACATATTCGACCCCGAATATAACCCTATGGGATTCTTCCCATTGTTGGAGGTTAATACTTTTTCTCGTTAATCTCTAACATACCACCGGTTTATTTATCTTAATCGATCGGTTGGTATTTTCTGCCAGAACTCGATTTTTAAAATGGCGTCTGTGTTTGTCTCTGTGACTCCTAAACCAAAGGTTGAGCCCTTTGTTCCACTTTTGGCGGGCTTCTACACAGAAGTCCTGCAAAGTGGTGCCATTCTGTCTGGGTACCACAGGGGGTATAGGAGGGTTTTTTTTAGCACCCTGGACTGAGTTGCCTTGCCAACTCAAGTCGCACTCTGGTGTGATTGGCCCAAGCGGTGAGCCATCCCGCTCACCACTTAGCGTGTTTTGATTGACAGCTAGGCTGAATGAACGGGGGTTTTCTGCATAAAAGCAGTGCTTTTGGGACTGGATCTTCAGAAGTCGCCACAGGACCTAAGAATCTGTGAGGGTAAAGCTGAGCTGACCTGCAACAACGACACCTCCGGTGGAGCCCTGCTGAACTGACTCACCACTTCCCGACGACAGAGGAGATCTCCCCGCCGGAGAGTCTCTTCCCCTGACTGGTGGGAACAACCAGTCCCTTTTGCTTTTTCTTCGTTGCAGGACGCAGTGGTCGAATTGCCCGTGCAGAGCACCCTGGCAACCGGATAGCCACTAACCCCTGTACCGCGACCAAAATGTGGTGCCTTGTGACGGAGCACTCCGCGGCTGGTCTCTTCCCTGGTGGTGCAACGATCTTCAACTTTCCTTCGTCAACGAGATCATCTGTTCTCTTGGCAAAGCCCCGACATGCATCCACCACCAGGAACAACTGCCCCCGCCGGAGCTGTCTCTCCACAAACAAGGTATCGTGTTCGCCTGGCTTCCCTTGTGTCGGTTAGCTTGAGGTGTCTGAATCCTCGCCTCTCCATTGGGTCGCCTCCAAGCCTTCTTAACTTTCTGTTCTGAACTGGTCCAATCTTTCTATAACAATTTGCGACCAAGACTCGAAGTGCATTTCCACTGTGATACTTTTTGGGACATATCGCCTTGCCTCTCTCCGAGATGGCCTGGCCTCTGAACTTTGCGATCTACAGTAGACCCTGCCTTACTTGCCTTGCATTTGTTCGTAAAAGTGTTGGTACCGAGTGGATTTCATACCCTGCCTTTTCTCTCCCGTCCTAACAAATACTAGAGTGCCATTTAGGTTAAAGCATTCACCTCTGTCTGCAAATAAGTGGTGCCGTGGAACCTAGACTTGTCAAACTATTGTTAGGGGGATTGATTTACTTATAGTAATTGTGATTGAAGTTGGCTGCCGTATTAGTGCCAGAGTGTTTTCCATAGATGTGTTTTTATAAATAAATAACTATATATCTTTACACCGAAGCCTTGTTCCGTGTTTGCTTGTTCTACTGTGTAAATTGCCCTATTTTGTATACTCCACATTCTGCCTAACTCTTCTTGAGGGAACTCTGACTGCTCAGCCACAGCTACCAAGTGAATCTGTGTGGTACAGCCTGCTACCAAGTGGGTTTACTGCCAAACACCTGTAGTCCTAAATCTTTTGCATTGGTCCCAGAGGGAACTGCACAGGTTTCTGCCTAACACCCCCCCCCGCACAACATTACGTTGCTAGTTGGGTGTGCCATACTCAACAAGTCCTTGTGAGCCGGGCCCGCTCGACTGCGGGCACCCCTCCAAAGCGGCTCGCCACCTCCCCTCGTCAGAACCACGTCTGGACACTCATCAACCGCGGGCAGGATGCTTCTCAAGCTGGCTCCCGATGGCCAATGTCCGGATTGCGCTGTCTGGTCTTCTCGCAGTTCTGCGATGGTCCTGTAATCCTCAAAAGGGGGCAACGGCAGAGGAGGCCACACTGCCTGGTTGCCTCGTTGCAAGAGGCCTGGTAGTGGTGCCCTTAGGTTAGGTAGACCTCAAACAGATCTCAGCAGTGCCTCCAACTTGTCGGGGTGATTTCCCAGGGGGCCGGCAGAGCAGTCCGCGGACCTCCGGGACTGGGAAGGCCCCAACTCCTCCTGCGTCCTAAAAGGAGTATGAGGCACAAACAAGAGCAAAGTAATTACTGCTGTTTATTAGAATAACGGTAGGGATTGTTCTCGCCCCGTATGCATCCGGGGAGATGCTCTCACTTTTAGTGGGCTCGCAGGCACTTTTTACCGTAGTATGACGCGCTACTCACATCACCTGGGAAAAATCATCACAAAACCTATCGCCACTTCGGGTTGGCTCCCCAAGTGGTAGGGTAGTATAGCTACCTATATGAAGGAATATTAGTGGATCAGGACGGGTCAGGTGGCACACTTGGGTTGTCCCTAACATTTGCTACAACAAATTGGTTACAAGGGGACACTTGGTGATTGGCTAGCAGAAATGGCGTCAGTGAGGGGCCTGGGACCATTGCCATTCCCAGCTCGCGATTTACCTGGTGCTTGCAACAATGTGTAACTATGTGTTACTGGTGGACAAGGGACAGGTCTTGCTAGTGGCTGATGATCACGCCTTTCCCATCGGTGTAGGTGTCCATATTGTCGCTATGTTCTTGCAACCTGTGTCTCAGACGTGGGACCCCGGCAGCTTTCGGTCTCATGGGCTTGGCACTTTGTCAGTTCGGCCTGGTCACGTGTGGAGAGACCGTAGCTGGAGCAGAATTATGAGCATTTAATTTGGGTTTTGGCTGTGAGGGGTGCTTGACGGCGGCAGGTGTATCCTTGGCTCTGAGAGTGCGGCATGTGGGTTGCAACATTGCAGCCTTCGCTGTAGGCTCACGTTAGGCTCGTTCTGCGTGGTCAGCACTTTGCTTCTTCGTTTTAGGGGGATTTCGTCTGAGAGGCTCCTGCCTGGGGACTCTTGCTTGCGGCCTACTCGGGCCTGGCCTAGTACTGGGTGGCGGTATATGGTCCATTATATGGAGTCACGAGGCAACAGAGTGTCCCAAGTGGCAGTGGATATATATAGGATGGTGTCTCTATGGGCATAGGTAGCAAAAAAGCATCTGCAAGCAGGTATACACGAGCTCTTCAGGCGTCTTGCGTTTCTGCGGTGCTATAGGAGGCCTATGTGAAAAAAAACAACGATGCATGTCCGTGGGTGTGTCAGTCCGCTACGTCATAGCACTGAGTATGTTCTTTGTGTAGATTGGTGCCCGAGTAACCAGTGTGCATAGTGGCACGTGTGTTCTTGTCAGTTTGCTATGTTGTCATGGCATGGAGGGCCTGTGAAGATGCTTCCCCAATTACCAGTTCTCATCCAGTGTAACGACATGACTGTGAAGATACCTGTCAGCATACAGAGTGAGGCACCAGGACGTGTTCCGTTGGGTAACGATTTGAAAACTCTCGGAGTTGTATCGCATACCCCCAGACCTCCTAGTAAACGGTCAAAGGAGCTAACCAGACCTGCAAGGGAGAGAACCATGTGCGGTACTCCCCAGGAGATGATGAAGAAAGAAATCACTCTTGCTCCACTGGAATTGTCCGCTGCTGTCTCAAAGAGCTCAGAAGCGAAAGGGAAACCTAAGACTTCTACCCCGAAACCAGCAGCCCGCAATTCAGTGCAGCCACCAAGGACTTCCCCGCGGTTGTCCAAAGATACACCCGTCACTCCACCTCAAGCTGAGGCTGAGAGGGAGGTACAACCCTGTGTGGTAGAATTTGACTCTGAAGAAGAGCTAATGGAAGGCCAGGAACTCATTGGAGATGTGGATCCCGTTGACCATCCTGAGCTGCAGTTTTTAGTGGCAGAAGGTGGACCCAGCAGGGCAGACTTCAGTAAGGGACAGAGAGAATGTCCAACTTTTGAAGGTCTTCACCACCAGGCAGAAGCTCAGGCTGAGGGGCAAGAGTCTGGGAAATACAGGTTGCACTGGGAAGATGGCCTCTTCTACAGTGAACCGACCGAGTCTGCACCTGGAGACTACAAATGACTTGTAGTACCCCAAGAGAACAGACCACAGTTCTTGCAGTTAGCCCACGAGATTCCTTTGGCTGGTCACTTGAGTTTCAAGAAGACTAAGGAAAGGCTCTCGCTCTACTTTTATTGGCCAAAGATGGGGGCCGAAGTAGAAAAACACTGCAGGAGCTGCCACACCTGCCAGAGCTCTGGTAAAGTTGGCTCCAACAATGTGGCACCTTTAGGGCCTCTCCCAGTTGTGGGAGTCCCATTTGAGAGAGTAGGGATTGATATTGTTGGTCCCCTTGATCCTCCAACCTCCTCGGGCAACAGGTTTATACTTGTTGTAGTAGACCATGCTACTAGGTATCCTGAGGCAATTCCTATGAGGACTGTTAAAGCTCTGGCTGTGGCTAAGGCCCTCCTTGGTATTTTTACCAGGGTCCGGTTTCCTAAGGAAGTAATCTCTGACAGGGGGTCAAACTTTATGTCCCACTACATGAAACCCATTTGGAAAACCTGTGGAGTTACTTACAAGTTCTCAACGGCGTACCACCCACAAACCAATGGGTTGGTAGAACGGTTCAACCGAACCATGAAGAGCATGATAGGTGCTTTAGAGGAACCCCTTAAGCGTAAGTGGGACCTTCTACTGCCATGCCTTCTATTTGCTTATAGAGAAGTCCCTCAGGAGGGAGTAGGTTATTCTCCCTTTGAGCTTCTGTATGGTCATCCCGTCAGAGGTCTATTGGCCCTGATTAAGGAGGGGTTGGAGAGTGCTCCTTCCCCCAAGCCAGTCAGAGTGACTGACTACGTGATAGGTCTCCAGAGGAGAATGTCGCACATGATGACAGAAGCAAGCGATAACTTCAAAGCTGGACAAGCATTGGTCAAGCACTGGCATGATCAAAAGGTTGACATGGTTGAGTTCGCTCAAGACCAGCTTGTTCTCGTTATGATCCCAACAAGGCAGAGGGCCTTGCAAGACAAATGGATGGGACCCTTCAGAGTTATGGGTAAACTCGGAGAGGTCAACTATCTGGTGGACTTGGGCAATCCCAAGGAGGCTCCGACAGTCTTCCACACCAACCTACTCAAAGCGTATGTCTCAAGACCTGATGTAGGAGCGTTGCTTCTAGCATCATCGGAGGAAGAAGAAGAGAGTGAAGCTCTTCCGGATCTCCTCAGAGGCTTACCTTTAGACGAAAAAATTGAAGGAGTAAATCTCTCTTCCAATCTGACACCCGAGCAACAAGAAGAGTGCAAATCTATGTTGAATCAGTTTGCCTCTCCGTTCTCGCTTTCACCACGCTTGACCCCTTGGGGCCAGCATGACATACTCACTGGTGACTGTCTGCCAGTCAAAAGCAGAGGGTACCGAATGTCAGAAAATGTACAAACCCACATCAAAGGTGAGGTCAGCAAGATGCTTGACCTCGGGGTAATAGAGCCCTCTACTAGTCCATGGTCTAGCCCAGTTGTGTTAGTACCAAAGGCTGGATCTAAAGAACTTAGATTCTAAGTGGATTATAGAGCTCTTAATGCAGTCACCAAGACTGATGCCCACCCTTTGCCAAGAACAGATGAGTTGGTGGACAAACTTGGCGCAGCCAAGTTCCTCAGCACATTTGACTTGACGTCAGGCTATTGGCAAATAGCTCTGACAGACCATGCCAAGGAGAAAACTGCATTTTCTACCCCCGTTGGCTTATACCAGTTTAAGGTAATGCCTTTCGGATTGAAGAATGCATCTGCTACATTTCAACGGATGGTAAACCAGGTTCTGAATGGGATGGAGGACTTCTGCATGGCATACTTGGATGACATAGCAGTGTTCAGCAATTCCTGGGAAGAACATGTAACCCACCTGAGAGATGTTTTGTAGGCTCTTGGATGAGCCAATCTGACCATAAATGCGAGTAAATGCCAAATTGGACAGAGTAAGGTAGTCTATCTTGGACGTGAGGTAGGAGGTGGAGAAATAAGGCCTTTGTTCAGTAAGATTGAAGCTGTGCAATATTGGACAACACCTACTACTCAGACCCAAGTGAGAGCCTTCCTAGGCCTCACGGGGTATTACAGGAATTTCATTGAGAACCATGGGACCATAGCTTCTCCACTGAATGTCATCTCCTCGCCCAAATTTCCTAAAAAGGTTAGATGGAACGAGGAGTGCAATCAAGCTTTTGAAAACCTGAAAAAGGTTCTTTGCCAAGCCCCAGTACTCAGAGCTCCTGATTAACGCCAAACTTTCATTGTGCAGACAGATGCTTCAAATGTAGGAATAGGTGCCGTACTCAGTCAACTGGATGGGAAAGGAAGGGAGCACCTTGTTTGCTTCATCAGCCGCAAGCTGAAGGATCCTGAAACAAGATGGGCAACAATCGAAAGAGAATGCTTTGCTATCGTGTGGGCTCTGAAGAAGTTTAGGCCATACTTGTATGGTTCTACTTTTGTCATTCAGACTGACCACCAACCCTTGAGATGGTTAATGCAAATGAAAGGGGAAAACCCAAAACTACTGAGATGGTCGATCTGCCTGCAAGGGTTTGATTTCACCATTGAGCACAGGTCAGGGTGTCACCACCAAAATGCTGATGGTCTCTCTAGGATGTATGTCATCGACTAGAGGTATGAGATTCATCCAGGAGTGGATTAAATCCTCCTGTCCCTTAGTCTGGGGGGGGGGCGGCGAGTGTTAGGGAGAATTCTCTGTTTAGGCTGAATTTCCTAACCTAGTGAGTCCCCCAGCAGCTTTGCTGGATTTCTGGAGTTTGTTTTTTCCATCCTGTCAAGAGTGAGACTCTTTTTTCTCCCACTCTTGGACATGAATGTGGTTAATTCCTTTGAATGTCAATGTGTTCCATGGGCTATGGGGTCTTTTACTCCATAGGGTCTCATATGTTTTGCTATGGGTGTTACAACGCACCCCCCCGTGCAGTAACACCGGGGCGTCCTAGAGGATCCCCACCATAGACTCCTAACCCGGGGACTGACTACTGTCTCCCCGGGCATGTAAAGTCACCATTGGCTTTACTAGACCTACATTTTCTAACAGAACTAGTACAAACCATCCTATTGTGGAAGTACTAGTAGGGGTAATTCGATTACTCCTGGGTCTGTTATTCGAGGGGGCACTGTCCCGTCCCCCCTCGTCGAGTTTTGGCTGGTGGCAGTGGAAACTACTTGTTATATTCTCGTTAGATCCTACCTGTTAGATCCTCGGCAGGCGAGTGCTTGTGGCCCCGACCTCCATTTTTGGCCTGCAGACCTCCCCTTCCCACCGCATCCCGCATCCCTCCCCGAGCGTGTCCCTGCTCCCTCCCACCTCCCAACGCGCCCACCGCCCGTTATTGGTGACTGGGCTTCCGGGCCCAGGGTCTAGCGACCCGCGCCGCATGCGCTCACTACCTCCCAAAAGATCCTCGGCAGGCGAGTGCTTGTGGCCCGACCTCCATTTTTGGCCTGCAGACCCCCCCTTCCCACCGCATCCCGCATCCCTCCCCGAGCGTGTCCCTGCTCCCTCCCGCCTCCCAACCCGCCCACCGCCCGTGATTGGTGACTGGGCTTCCGGGCCCAGGGTCTAGCGACCCACGCCGCAGGCGCTCACTGCCTCCCAAAAGATACTCGGCAGGTGAGTGCTTGTGGCCCCGACCTCCATTTTTGGCCTGCAGACCCCCCTTCCCACCGCATCCCGCATCCCTCCCTGAGCGTGTCCCTGCTCCCTCCCGCCTCCCAACCTGCCCACCACCCGTGATTGGTGACTGGGCTTCCGGGCCTAGGGTCTAGCTACCCGTGCCGCAGGTGCTCACTGCCTCCCAAAAGATCCTCGGCAGGTGAGTGCTTGTGGCCCCGACCTCCATTTTTGGCCTGCAGACCCCCCCTTGCCACCGCATCCTGCATCCCTCCCCGAGCGTGTCCCTGCTCCCTCCCGCCTCCCAACCCGCCCACCGCCCGTGATTGGTGACTGGGCTTCCGGGCCCAGGGTCTAGCGACCTGCGCCGCAGGCACTCACTGCCTCCCAAAAGATCCTCGGCAGGTGAGTGCTTGTGGCCTCGACCTCCATTTTTGGCCTGCAGACCCCCCCTTCCCACCGCATCCCGCATCCCTCCCCGAGCGTTTCCCTGCTCCCTCCCACCTCCCAACCCGCACACCACCCGTGATTGGTGACTGGGCTTCCGGGCCCAGGGTCTAGCGACCCGCGCCGCAGGCGCTCACTGCCTCCCAAAAGATCCTCGGTAGGCGGGTGCTTGTGGCCCCGACCTCCATTTTTGGCCTGCAGACCCCCCTTCCCACTGCATCCCGCATCCCTCCCCGAGCGTGTGCCTGCTCCCTCCCGCCTCCCAACCCGCCCACCGCCCGTGATTGGTGACTGGGCTTCCGGGCCCAGGGTCTAGCGACCCGCGCCGCAGGTGCTCACTGCCTCCCAAAAGATCCTCGGCAGGTGAGTGCTTGTGGCCCCGGCCTCCATTTTTGGCCTGCAGACCTCCCCTTCCCACCGCATCCCGCATCCCTCCCCGAGCGTGTCCCTGCTCCCTCCCGCCTCCCAACCCGCCCACCGCCCGTGATTGGTGACTGGGCTTCTGGGTTCAGGGTCTAGCGACCCGCGCTGCAGGCGCTCACTGCCTTTCACAAACCAAAGCCCTCCTCTCCCAGCACCGTTCTCATTGGTCCCTCCAGCCTTTATCAGCGATCCCCCCAGGGCAGCCCTCTGCCCGGCAGCCCCCAGCGGCTAAGGGCCCCGAGGCCAAGGGCGACCCCAACAGAGGCGACTCCAGGAAGTGTCAGCAGGTGTCCGCAGGGGAAGCCAAGCCAGTGGCCAGCCGTCAACCAGCAACTACAAGGACCAGTAAGGTAGGGGGGGCCGGGGTTGGGAGAGGTACAGCTTTACACTAGATACCTAACCTCGTTGCCCCAAACTGCATTTGATAGAAGGGCCGCCGTGCCCAAATTGCATTGTCTGTTTTCCAAACTGCATTGATAGGCCTCTCTCCCACTATACAGGTGTCTCTCAAACTTAGCAGATAGAAGGCCGCCGTGCCCAAATTGCATTGTCTGTTCTCCAAGCTGCACTGATGGACCTCTCTCCCTCTATACATGTGTCTCTCAAATTTAGCAGATAGAAGGGCCGCCGTGCCCAAATTGCATTGTCTGTTCTCCAAAATGCATTGATAGAAGGGCCGCCGTGCCCAAATTGCATTGTCTGTTCTCCAAACTGCATTGATAGGCCTCTCTCCCACTATACAGGTGTCTCAAACTTAGCAGGGCCGCCGTGCCCAAATTGCATTGTCTGTTCTCCAAACTGTATTGATAGAAGGGCCGCCGTGCCCAAATTGCATTGTCTGTTCTCCAAACTGCATTGATAGGCCTCTCTCCCATTATACAGGTGTCTCAAACTTAGCAGGGCCACCGTGCCCAAATTGCATTGTCTGTTCTCCAAACTGCACTGATAGGCTTTTTGTCCCATAATACAGGTGTCTCAAACTTAGCAGGGCTGCCGTGCCCAAACTGCATTGTCTGTTCTCCAGACTGCTTTGACAGGCTTCTCTCCCACTATACAGGTGTCTCAAACCTAGGAGGGCCGCCGTGCCCAAATTGCATTGTCGCTAAGGGAGACGGAGACTAAAGAGAGCCACTGTTAGAACCCAACTATATAACTATACTACCCTTAACTCCACCCTTACACCCCGACCAAGACAACAACTAGACTAAAACAACTCGGAATCGCACAATGCCGCGCAAATGACCCACCCAGAGGGAAAGAAGAGAAGAAAGAACAAACACCCCGAAACTTCAACTAAGAACCGCAACAACAGAACACACCCCCACAGACAGGTTCAAAGATCGGGCCAACACTGAAAGAAGAGACAAATCCCTTTACCTAACTCCATACCTCACTGAGACCTACTCACCAGATCGAACCAACGCGACGCCAAAACCAACTACACTGAACAACCTACCAACATCACGAAGAAGGACAAACCCCACCAGATACAACAAGCACACAACTGAAGCAATAACACCATACATCACCGAAGCAAAAAGAACCCCCAACCCACAACCATGTCCCCTGGAAGACGAACCAGATGAAAACAAAAACCCTACACTAAACCTAGAAGAACTACTCGAGAACGCCGACAACCTGAAACCTGCTCCTGAACAAGATCAGGAAACAATACTAACAAAAAAAGGCAAACCAAGCTACACCTCTAAACTCCACTGCAATCTAATAAATGCAAGATCCATGTCAAAACACTCTACAGAGATCTTCGACCTACTCGACGACAACGGCATCGACATCCTCTTCATCACAGAAACTTGGCTGGACGACAACTACCAAATCACACTCCAAAGTTGCCTTCCAGCAAACTTTAAATGCCTTCAAGTAAACAGGAAAAACAAAAAAGGAGGAGGCATTGCAATAGCATTTAAAGAGCAGCTGAAAATAAGAACAGACAAACCACTCAACATCCCCAACTGCGAGTTCATGGTCATACACCTAAGAGCTAGCCCAAAAACCAACATCACATTCATCCTGGTGTACAGACCCCCAACTTATGATGCATCCTTCGTCGACAACTTCATAGAAGCCATAACCAACATAGCCATCAACCACGAACACCTAATCATACTGGGGGACTTCAACATCTGGTTCGAAGACAGTCATGCCAACTCCCAAAACTCACTGATTGAACAACTCGCCACCATGAAACTACTACAACTAGTAAAAGGGGCAACTCACTCGGCAGGACACAATATTGTGTCCAATATTGGACGCAATATTTGCAGAGGAAAAACTCATCACCACGGCACCGCCGATACAAATACTGTGGAGTGACCATCTCATCATCCCATTCGTAATCACTCTGCCTACTCAAGCCTACATCCAACCTCCCAAACTCACAGCCACCACAAAAAGAAACTGGAAAGACGTCAAAAAAGGCAACCTATTTTAACAACTGGAGTTAACTAAGCCCTCAACAACAGAACTAGACCTAGCTGACCTAGAAGGGAAAGCTGAGATACTACACACATGGATTGCAGATACAATTGACAAGATGGCCCCAGAAAAACCATTCACACCATCAAAAAAGAGAGCAATGGCAAAATGGTTTACCCCACTACTAAGCACCATGAAAAAGAAAACAAAAAGATGGAAATGGAATGGAGGAAAGATTACAATCCAGACAAAAAAAAAAAATCCAGAAGCACATTCGCGCGTACAAGAAGGAAATTCAAAAGGCAAAGAAGGCATTATGATGACAGAATCACAAATGCCACCAACACACAAAAAGAAATGTTCCGTATCATTAAAGAAATGAGAAACCCACCAGGCTGTGACAACAACCCAACCCCCTTGGAGAAACTATGCAACAACCTAGCAGACCACTTCAAAAAGAAAATCAATGACATCCGACAAACCATCCAACAGAGACCAACCAGCAGCGACTTACAACCAAACGAACCTAAATCAGAACCGCAGCACAAACTCAATAACTACCCCAAAATATCAGCAGAGGCATTCGCAATGCTGATAAAACACAGCAAGAAAGCGGGCTCACCGATGGATCCCTGCCCCCCGGACATCTACAAATCAATCCTCGGACAAGGAACACCAGCAGAATACTTCAGAAACCTTCTAAATCTATCACTGGCAACAAGAACAGTACCAAGGATCTTCAAATCGGCTTACATCAAACCACTTCTGAAAAACACAAGCGGGGACGTAGATGACCTCTCCAACTACAGGCCAATCTCCAACATCCCCTACCCGGCCAAACTCCTCGAAACCTACGTATACAAACTAACCCAAGAATAAGTTGAAGAACACCACCTGCTAGACCAAGCTCAAGTCGGCTTCAGACCCACAAGAGGTACAGAAACAGCACTACTATCCATCTGGGATGACCTAAAAACAAACGCAGACTCCAACACAACATCTGCCCTTATCCTGCTCGACCTCTCTGCAACCTTCGACACAGTTAGCCGTGACACCCTAACCAAAAGACTAGAAGACATAGGCATAACAGACACAGCGCTATGCTCGACTAAATCATTCCTAGTAGACAGAACTGAAACCGTCTGGATCAAACCCTTCAAATCCACCCCACGAGTCAACGACTGTGGAGTACCACAAGGATCCTCACTATCACCGCTGCACTTCAACATCTACCAAACCCCAGTAATCAGAATCTTCAAGAAACACAACATCAAATGCTACAACTACGCAGACAACACTCAAATCATCTACAAGATCGAAGACACCCAAACCGATCATTCAAACTTAACCAACTGTCTAAAAGAAGTCTTCAACTGGATGAATGCCAACAACCTGAAAATCAACCCAGGAAAAACCGAAATCATGATCATATCCAAAGACCAAGAGAAGGAAACCGCCATCCCGTGGCCAATGGAAATGGGATCTACACCATCACCATCTAAGGTAGTAAAATATCTGGGAGTCCTGATGGACAACACCCTAACCTTAGAACCGCAAATAAACGCAACAGTCAAGAAATGCTTCTTCCTCCTCCACACGGCAAGAAAAATACTACCTTTCCTCTCCTTCACACACAAAACACTCACCATCATCGGCCTCATCATGTCAAGTACCGACTATGCAAACAGCCTCTACCTCGGTATACCGGAATACCTACTGAAGAAGCTACAACGGATCCAAAACACTGCAGCCAGACTACTCCTCAAACTATCCAGAAGAGACCACATCACCCCGGCCCTAAAAACACTACACTGGCTCCCAGTAAAACAGCGTATCATCTTCAAAACAATGTGCATAACGCACAGGGCAATGAGTGGACAAGGAGCAGAATTCCTACAAAAAAAAATAACAATCTACAAGCCAACGAGACCGCTCAGGTCAACCAACGAAATCCGACTGGAACAAAAACCTTACATCAAGAAGAAACTCGGAGGCACCGCTTTCTACCACTTAGCTGCGAAAACCTGGAACAACATCCCAAAAGTAATAAGGAACTCCAAAGATCACCTTAAATTCAGAAAATTACTAAAAACCTGCCTCTTCAACACCAGAGACTAAAACCGAAACAATAATAAGACAAACGACTCATCAAAAAAAGGACATTGACAAACCCCTAGAATCCGACAGAAGTACCCTGAGCACCAGTAGGGCTGACGCTGGACACAGAGGTCCACCCGCGAGACCCAGAGAAACAGAGGCAACTACTCCAGCCAACCCTTTCCATCCCCCACCGCCCATACAGCCACAACTAGGTACCACGGGGCTGTGGAATGGACAAGATACCACCAATCACCACACAATCGAAAATATGGACACTAGCAGCTGCGCTAGTCATGTGGCGGGGGTGTGGAGCATGCAAGGTTATTAAGGGAGCGGGCGGAGGGGGCAGCTAAATCCTCAAACAGCCTCGAATGCAAAAACGGGCACGTACCTCCTGAGGCTCAGGGTGTACAAGCATCCCGTCGTGTAAGATTACAAAAGCCCAACCAGTTCAGTCCAGGATAGAGATACAAACTAACCAATACCACTAACAATTTCCTTCTCTGCATACATCTCTCAAACTCCAAACCAAACACAACCACAAACCTCTAGCGCAGCAAACCGCACAAACTTCACTACACTGCAACAACAAAACAAAAACACACATAGACTCGCACATCAGCACACGACGACTACCGGCCGCATCCACCCCAGGCCCAGCCGACGGAACCACCGGGCTGAGGCTGCCAACAGCACATCAGTGCAATCTTGCACTTTTCCAGCCTCCACCCACTAACCCACCCTCCCTCCCTCTTTCAGAGCCGCCAGAGCACCAGGGGACCACTCCGGTTGGTGATAGTGTGCGGTACAAATGACCTTTAACATTAACATTAACATGAACATATTCGACCCCGAATATAACCCTATGGGATTCTTCCCATTGTTGGAGGTTAATACTTTTTCTCGTTAATCTCTAACATACCACCGGTTTATTTATCTTAATCGATCGGTTGGTATTTTCTGCCAGAACTCGATTTTTAAAATGGCGTCTGTGTTTGTCTCTGTGACTCCTAAACCAAAGGTTGAGCCCTTTGTTCCACTTTTGGCGGGCTTCTACACAGAAGTCCTGCAAAGTGGTGCCATTCTGTCTGGGTACCACAGGGGGTATAGGAGGGTTTTTTTTAGCACCCTGGACTGAGTTGCCTTGCCAACTCAAGTCGCACTCTGGTGTGATTGGCCCAAGTGGTGAGCCACCCCGCTCACCACTTAGCGTGTTTTGATTGACAGCTAGGCTGAATGAATGGGGGTTTTCTGCATAAAAGCAGTGCTTTTGGGACTGGATCTTCAGAAGTCGCCACAGGACCTAAGAATCTGTGAGGGTAAAGCTGAGCTGACCTGCAACAACGACACCTCCGGTGGAGCCCTGCTGAACTGACTCACCACTTCCCTACGACAGAGGAGATCTCCCCGCCGGAGAGTCTCTTCCCCTGACTGGTGGGAACAACCAGTCCCTTTTGCTTTTTCTTCGTTGCAGGACGCAGTGGTCGAATTGCCCGTGCAGAGCACCCTGGCAACCGGATAGCCACTAACCCCTGTACCGTGACCAAAATGTGGTGCCTTGTGACGGAGCACTCCGCGGCTGGTCTCTTCCCTGGTGGTGCAACGATCTTCAACTTTCCTTCGTCAACGAGATCATCTGTTCTCTTGGCAAAGCCCCGACATGCATCCACCACCAGGAACAACTGCCCCCGCCGCAGCTGTCTCTCCACAAACAAGGTATCGTGTTCGCCTGGCTTCCCTTGTGTCGGTTAGCGTGAGGTGTCTGAATCCTCGCCTCTCCATTGGGTCGCCTCCAAGCCTTCTTAACTTTCTGTTCTGAACTGGTCCAATCTTTCTATAACAATTTGCGACCAAGACTCGAAGTGCATTTCCACTGTGATACTTTTTGGGACATATCGCCTTGCCTCTCTCCGAGATGGCCTGGCCTCTGAACTTTGCGATCTACAGTAGACCCTGCCTTACTTGCCTTGCATTTGTTCGTAAAAGTGTTGGTACCGAGTGGATTTCATACCCTGCCTTTTCTCTCCCGTCCTAACAAATACTAGAGTGCCATTTAGGTTAAAGCATTCACCTCTGTCTGCAAATAAGTGGTGCCGTGGAACCTAGACTTGTCAAACTATTGTTAGGGGGATTGATTTACTTATAGTAATTGTGATTGAAGTTGGCTGCCGTATTAGTGCCAGAGTGTTTTCCATAGATGTGTTTTTATAAATAAATAACTATATATCTTTACACCGAAGCCTTGTTCCGTGTTTGCTTGTTCTACTGTGTAAATTGCCCTATTTTGTATACTCCACATTCTGCCTAACTCTTCTTGAGGGAACTCTGACTGCTCAGCCACAGCTACCAAGTGAATCTGTGTGGTACAGCCTGCTACCAAGTGGGTTTACTGCCAAACACCTGTAGTCCTAAATCTTTTGCAGTGGTCCCAGAGGGAACTGCACAGGTTTCTGCCTAACACCCCCCCCCGCACAACATTACGTTGCTAGTTGGGTGTGCCATACTCAACAAGTCCTTGTGAGCCGGGCCCGCTCGACTGCGGGCACCCCTCCAAAGCGGCTCGCCACCTCCCCTCGTCAGAACCACGTCTGGACACTCATCAACCGCGGGCAGGATGCTTCTCAAGCTGGCTCCCGATGGCCAATGTCTGGATTGCGCTGTCTGGTCTTCTCGCAGTTCTGCGATGGTCCTGTAATCCTCAAAAGGGGGCAACGGCAGAGGAGGCCACACTGCCTGGTTGCCTCATTGCAAGAGGCCTGGTAGTGGTGCCCTTAGGTTAGGTAGACCTCAAACAGATCTCAGCAGTGCCTCCAACTTGTCGGGGTGATTTCCCAGGGGGCCGGCAGAGCAGTCCGCGGACCTCCAGGACTGGGAAGGCCCCAACTCCTCCTGCGTCCTAAAAGGAGTATGAGGCACAAACAAGAGCAAAGTAATTACTGCTGTTTATTAGAATAACGGCAGGGATTGTTCTCGCCCCGTATGAATCCGGGGAGATGCTCTCACTTTTAGTGGGCTCGCAGGCACTTTTTACCGTAGTATGACGCGCTACTCACATCACCTGGGAAAAATCATCACAAAACCTATCGCCACTTCGGGTTGGCTCCCCAAGTTGTAGGGTAGTATAGCTACCTATATGAAGGACTATTAGTGGATCAGGACGGGTCAGGTGGCACACTTGGGTTGTCCCTAACATTTGCTACAACAAATTGGTTACAAGGGGACACTTGGTGATTGGCTAGCAGAAATGGTGTCAGTGAGGGGCCTGGGACCATTGCCATTCCCAGCTCGCGATTTACCTGGTGCTTGCAACAATGTGTAACTATGTGCTACTGGTGGACAAGGGACAGGTCTTGCTAGTGGCTGATGATCACGCCTTTCCCATCGGTGTAGGTGTCCATATTGTCGCTATGTTCTTGCAACCTGTGTCTCAGACGTGGGACCCCGGCAGCTTTCGGTCTCATGGGCTTGGCACTTTGTCAGTTCCGCCTGGTCACGTGTGGAGAGACCGTAGCTGGAGCAGAATTATGAGCATTTAATTTGGGTTTTGGCTGTGAGGGGTGCTTGACGGCGGCAGGTGTATCCTTGGCTCTGAGAGTGCGGCATGTGGGTTGCAACATTGCAGCCTTGGCTGTAGGCTCACGTTAGGCTCGTTCTGCGTGGTCAGCACTTTGCTTCTTCGTTTTAGGGGGATTTCGTCTGAGAGGCTCCTGCCTGGGGACTCTTGCTTGCGGCCTACTCGGGCCTGGCCTAGTACTGGGTGGCGGTATATGGTCCATTATATGGAGTCACGAGGCAACAGAGTGTCCCAAGTGGCAGTGGATATATATAGGATGGTGTCTCTATGGGCATAGGTAGCAAAAAAGCATCTGCAAGCAGGTATACACGAGCTCTTCAGGCGTCTTGCGTTTCTGCGGTGCTATAGGAGGCCTATGTGAAAAATAACAACGATGCATGTCCGTGGGTGTGTCAGTCCGCTACGTCATAGCACTGAGTATGTTCTTCGTGTAGATTGGTGCCCGAGTAACCTGTGTGCATGGTGGCACGTGTGTTCTTGTCAGTTTGCTATGTTGTCATGGCATCTCTAACAATGTTGATGTTTTGTGGTTGTTACTTTTAGTCGAGCTGGTCCATGCCGCAGACATCGGCTTGGCCAGGGCGTGCTATTGGGCATGTTCCTCGTGGGTGTGGTCCATGGACCCATGGTACCGTGTCGTCAGGTAAAGAAGTGAATGGGTCAAACTCCTCTCACGGGGGGTGCTTGGGCCGTGATCCTCTAGGCCAGGGTCTGGATGAGAATGGGGGAAAGGTGCTTTCCCATTTTCCCACTTCACAAGTCTTGCAGTCCTGTTCTGGATGAATTGCAGAGGGCGGAGAGTAGAAGCAGGCAGATGTAGAAAGAGGCTATTGCAGTAGTCCAGCTTAGAGAGAACCAGAGCTCTGGAGACAGTGAGATTCTGGGGGAAGGAGAGGAAAGGAAGAATACCTCTGAGGAGGTGCAGCTGGTAGTGTGACTTCTTAGAGACATCAGAGATGTGAGGAGAGAAGGAGAGTGTGGTGTCGAAGATGACCCCGAAGCTTTTAGCCTCAGAGGTGGGAGCAGGAAGAGGGCCAAGAGAGGCCAGTCAGAGAGCAATAGGAAAGGGGGGAGCAGGTGTGCCAATGCGGAGAATCTCAGTCGTCTTTCTGGCATTAAGGCAGAGCTCATTGGTGGCACACCACTCCTGGATAGCAGACAGACAGTTAGAGTTGAGAGCAGATGAGGTGGTGGAAGGGAGCCTGAAAATGAGCATAGCACTGAAAGTTGGGGCAGAGAGCAGCAATGTGCTTGGTAAGAAGTGCCAGGTATTGGTTGAACAGCTAGGGAGAGAGGTTAGAACCCTGGGGATCACCAAAGGTAGAGATAGAGATAGTGGAAAGGAGGGACCGAAGTTGGACCTGGGAGGGTCAATTGGAGAGGAAAGAGGTCAGCCAAGACCAGGCTTGATCAGTGATACCCAGGTTATCATGGAGACGGCATGGTTGACCGTGTCAAAGGCAGAAGAGAGATCAAGTAAGATGAGGTCACAGTGGGTATTGGAATCAAGACTTGAAAGCAGGTATTCACAGATGTTCAGGAGAGCAGTTCCGATGCTTCTGGCAGCTCTGAAGCCAGACTGATGGAAGAGGCTGCAAAGGTGGGTGCCTCAACTTAGACACAATTTAAATATTGGGATATGTGTTGGACATATAAAACACTGCATTGTCAAACCCCACACCAGTCCCTCGGACAGATCAGACAAAGGTCAAAACTCTCAGACTCTCGATGGACAGCAACCTCATACTTGTAGGTTAAAGCCATTGTAAGGAGCTGCCTCTTTCAACTCCGAATGATCTGGCACATTGTGCCTTAGCTGCACTTCCCACACTGAACCATGGCAGTGATGACACTAGTGCTCTCAAGATTTAAAATAAGCCACAACCTCTACTTTGGGCTTCTAGAATACTTACTGAATGAACAACAGAGTGCAAAATGAGGCAGCTAAACTTCTTCTGATAGTTCAAAGACCCAAACGCATTTCCCACACCGAAATACAAGTCTTCAAAACACTTGAATTCGGCCACAGAGCCTTAGTAACAATATCAAGAAATGATTGGAAATTCCACAGAGGATTGTCTTTCCCTTTTCTCTCAACCAATCTCTGGAATGCTGTGCCCCCAGATATCTCTGCAAAGAGAAAAACAACTATTCCTTCAGAGAAAATCCCTGAGAACTTGACTATTCAAGAGACACCAGCACAACATCAGTAAATACTGAGCCTAAGCTCTTTGGGCCTCATTATGAGGTCAGTGACGTGGGAAAAATCGGCAGGAATGTTGCAGGAATTCCGGAACTGCCGCATTCCCACTGCATTTCTGCATACACAAATTGTGTACAGATGGATACACAAAGTTGACAATGGTCATCACAGTTCTGCCTGTTTCAGTTATTTTTTTTTCATGGTCTTTCCACAAAGCATGGTAATTATGTCTAATCTCTCTGTCCCTGCAAAAGGGTTGTATATGAACACGCATACAGAGTTGTTGGTTGTTATTCTTGTTTGTTATGTACATTAACCATTGCTTCACTATGATTTAGGAGCATGGATATTTAATTTTACATAGCTATCTATTTCATGGATAATTATTCACTCATGAGGTGTTAATTTTCGGAAGGAAACTTTGCATTTTTTGTAGCAATGAAATATTAGTTACTGTTTTTCAGAATGCCCTCAAATGGACCTCAACTCTTAAACAGCACCCATCTGTAAGTCAAATTATTTTTGGTAAACCTGCAGTGATTTAATATTCCCTCCATCTCCTAAAAGTCTAGATACTTTAAATCACTTTAATAGCACAATCAGCCTGAAATGTGAGCAGGTGGCATACATTGTATGTGATGCAGCTCACTATGTGGACCTCTTCAACCATGACAGAGAAATGTATTTCCTGTTTTGCAGGACTTAGCCTATTTGCTTACTTACAATCCTTTGCAAAATGTGTCACAGATGACCTTATTACCACACCAACCCCCAGAAACGGTTCAAGGGATGTTATTAAATATACATAAAAGGGTTCTGAAGGCTGTCTCTCTTTCTCTTGTCAAGGGAAAGCAAGACCCTCCCTAACCCTGGTGTCCATATTCCCCTGGTTAATATCTACTGGTTGTTTACCTTTACTGTATAGTTTCCGCCTTGCTATCTTTGAGGGCATAAGAGTTGACCGCCTTATCTATCTAACCTTCCTCTAGGACTTCCTAGGTGTGACCTGCACTATTTGAGGATTTGTTTGAAGGGGTTTTCAGGTTGTTCCTTTCAGACACTCAAGCCTCAATCGATCACCTTCCTTTCACACTTTGCTGTTCGTCTCCCTGTGTCTCTCAACACTTCTACCCTCCTCCTGCTACTCTCCTCCCTCCAACTCCACCCATCTTCACACTCTCCTCCTATGTCTTCTCCCTTTGTCCACCTGATGTCTCTTTTTCTCTCTACAACATACCTCCACCTTCTGGTGTTACTTGGTCCTGCTCTCATACTCTCCCTGGTCCACTCTACTACTACTCTTCCCTCTCAATTCCACTAATACTCACCAGTTTCCCACTCCACATTCTACTCAGTCACACTCCTTTCACTCTCTTAGTCACCTTTCACTCACCATCTACTCTTTCAGTCACACTGTCACTTACCCAGCTTTCACACACATTCACGATGCAGAACCAATTGAGCTCACCAGCCAATGCCTCACATGCTCTGCAAATTGCCTGCACAATTCTGTCTACCATCCTTCCTACTTCTGGTCTCTTGGTCCGCCAACTCTTCCTCCTCTGATCTCACCTGAACAATCTACAACTTCCTGCTTTCTACTCTCAGCTATATGTTTCCTCTCTGTCTTCCATTGGTCTTCCTCCTCTGACCAATAATGCCTTCCCCACACAGGAGTCGTTACAGATGTAAGAGTACAAAAAAGGGAGCTAAGACCCACCCCATGTTTGCCTCATGGGTTCTGGTGCTGGTTTAATAGGAACCAGCTTTGGAGAATGTCCATGTTCATTTCAGGAAGCCACGCTATGACTGGGCTCAAGGTATGTTTATGCCTTGCGGCTGCATATGGTCTCTGCCACCCCGCATAGTGCTTCTCGCTTCCACAAAGTTCAAACAGATCTTGTGACTGGAGCGGTCTGTGTGGAGGCTCTGATAGTTGTCATGTCGCGGGCAGTTCACCCATACTGGTATTGGATGTTGCAGCCTGAAATAAAAAGAAATAAACTGTCCAGTATCATTATGTAGAATTACGGGGTGATTCACAGTTGTACTGTCAGGTGCACATAAGCACTTTGGGAGGTGACTGTAAATGGGGCCTTCCCAACTGCCACCCTCCCCTCTGGAGTATGTCTGGCACTTGCTTCCACTCTGGCAGGCCTCCCACTCCAGGCTGAGAAGGGTCCCCATCCCCTCTTGATAAGGTTAGTTCACAAAGCTTGTCACAAATTACAGTGGGTTATGTTGTCATTCCAACATAAATAAATACATTTCTAGAACAGCTTACAATGCACTTATATTTGTTTATTTATGTAAAGAAATGTTAAGAATGTTTTACTATATAATTCATTTACACCATCCTGAAACTAGTAAGGTCCTTCGAGGAGTTGGACCTGCATTAAGTACATACATGTTATTCAACAGTAGATCTGTTAATGGGGTTGGTTGCCCATGTTTTTTCATGATTTTTGTTTCCCAAATGCTTCTGGGTGACCAACTGTGGTATTACTGATAGCGAAATACTTCATTTGGGAAAGTTGTTCCAGCCACAACAGTAACTTGAACTTTGTTTTTCGGGTGTGTCATCCGTGATTATACATACCTTTAATTTTAAAACACAAATTATAAATAATCCACAGGTATAATTAATAGATAAACTAACATATCAAGCATCTAAATGTTTATGTCTATCCATAGTTATGCATGATTATCCAAATCCTTCAGGTTCAGGGACACCCATGTGTGTTCATGGTAGCCTGGACACTATTAGACCATGGTTACCCATGGTCTGTCCCTTAGCGACGGATAACCTCGCTATCTACTCTATCTTCGATTGGGTTTTCTGGCTATATCCTTCTCTGGTTTTCCTCTTGTCTTAGTGATTGCTCTTTCTCTGTTTCTCATTCTAGTAGAAATTCTACAATCTACCCTCTCTGTCATGGTGTCCCTCAAGTCTCTCTGCTTGGCCCTCTTCTTTTCTCTCTTTATACCAACGTTTGTCCTCCCTTATTTTTTCTTTCAGGTTATTATTCCACTTTTATGTGCATGATTCCCAAATATGTGTTTCTTTTTCTTCATTGACTGCCTCCTTCCATACTAGTATCGTAGCCTGTCTTCTGGTAGTCCAATCGTGCACGAACGATCATGTCCTTTCTCTTAACGCTTCTAAAACTGAAATCCTTTTCTTCCCTACTTCTGCGGTCCCCCCTCCTCTTCCTCATCATTCTATTTCCTTTCCTGCCTCTTTGCTTGCATTTGGTCCTGTTTCTCCTAACTTTGGGGTTATTTTCAACTCTCCCTCTCCTTCAATCCTCCTATCGCTTCTATGTCCAAGTCATGTCGGTTCCAGTCTTTCAACATCTGTAAGGCTTCTCTTAACTACTCTTATCTTCTCTCAGCTTGACTACTGTTCTTCTCTTCATGTTGGTCTCCCTACCTACCACCTTGCCCCTCTGCATTCTATCTTTCATTCCACTATTCATACCTTCAGTCTCGTCTCCCCATGTCTTTGGTCTTGTCCTCCCTCTACTCTCTTTCCTGCCTTACGTTTGACAATTGCATACTGTTCCCCTTGATGACAATTGTTTACAAAAGCACCCATGGCCTTGGTGCTCCATATCTGTACTCTCTGCTTTCATGCTATGTACCCCCTAGGCCTCTTCAGTTTGCTAATGAGTTCTTACTCTCCAGCCCTAAGCCCCCCGTGCACTGTCCTGTTTTGGCTCCTTCTCTCTGCTGGCCCCAAAGCTTTGGAACTCCCTCCCCCTTCACGTTAGATCCTCACCATCATTACATCTTTTCCGTACTCACCTGAAATCATTTCTCCTTATCTCTGACTCTAAGTTCTGATTCTTTGCGCTTCTCTCATCTCTTCCCCATGTTCTTCTGTTTTTTAATTCTTTAGTTTTGTACCATTTTTTTAACCTGTTTGTGCAGCGCTTTGGCAAAGGCGCTTAATAAATGAATAAAATGCAAAATACAAATGGCTAACCATGGTCAAAACGTTGTCCATGGTTGACCATGGTAAAATCAACTTAAAAACAGGGAATAATATACACAGTCTCTTCGGCATAACGCTACGGTTACAGCCTGAAACACTGATACGGAGCAAGAAGACCCATATGGGGGAAAATACCATTACCTAGAGGAAGTCAGGGGATAAAGGCATACAGGTTATTATGGACTTCTCAGAGGGCATGAGTCTTTTCAATACAAACATCATTTATAAACAGAAGCCTTAAGAAATGAAACTCATCCAAGGGAATGCATAGTGGCTGCAATCAACAAAAAGCAAATAGGAGGTGCTTCAATTCACTGTTATCCGAACAAATGCTAAGGTGGGGGATGCCATCTTTACCTTGTTTTAGCCATTGTACACAGCATCAATAGACAACATTTACTATAAATAAATAGCAAGGGAACACAGAAATCAACAGGAAATTATTTTAACATCACCTGCCATAATTAAAGTACAGATGATGACCAGCATAAAGATATGTGCATTAATATGCCACAGTTGCAATGAGATACGAGAGGGCTTGCTAGACAGCACAGGCTTCTTTCCGACCTAGCATGTAACCAACCTGAGATATTTACCTCCTTCACTGTCATGAAATGTTACTGCACTGGCATCTGTAGGTGGAAGGCAGAAATCCAGACTTGGAAAAGCAGGCACATTACTTGATTACTCAGGGTGTCCTGGATTTACACAGGCGTAGATAGTTCACTTCTTCTCTAATTGTGGCCAAAGAGTACCTTCCACTCATGCGTCAACAATTGAGAAAAAAAAATGATAAAAAGTCCCCATTGTGAACCTGTGAAGTGCTGTCAGGAAAGTAAAAGGGTATCATTGTATTGTCCTATGATACCTTACAAATACTCTGAACGTAAGAGGAAGCGTAGATCTTCGAACCCAGGAATCTTCTGCGTGCCAATGCCAAATAGGATACATCAAGGAGGCAAACAGCTGAGGGATTGACCCAAAACCTAAAGTAGCCTACCACAGAACTTCAAAAAACATCCATCTAACAGAAACTGAACGAAAACTGTTCTTGAAAGACAATCCAGCTTAGTCACCCAACCAAGTAATCAGTGGCCCATTTTGATTCCTCCAGATCCTTTTCTGCACAGAGTTAAATTGAGCAAAACATCACCCAAAAACAACCTTACATGTCAAATACTAAATCAGAAGCATCATAACAGAAGTGGGAAACACTGGACATTTCAAACAACAAGAAAGAAGGCAGAACGGCCAGTCACCAAGATCATTCAGCCTTTCCAGAAGCACATGCCATGGAGATAGGGACGGGATAGGTAACTGCTCTTTGGACTACTGTCAGAACCTCCATACAGGCAAGGCTTCAATAAGAGAGTAGACATTATTAACTACATAAATACGTTTTGTTTCTTTGTTAAAGAAAAGTATTTGACAGAAACACAACCATGCTGGGCAATGAAATTCACGCCAAGAAACAAATGGGGCAAAAGGCCCATTAGCTATGGTAAAGGCAGCTGGACCAGACAGATTGCCATTCGAAATATACACAATTCTAATAGGAAAAACAACACAAAACATCAAAGGTATTTCAACTGCATATATGAGAGGGAATCACCTCTGATATGTTGTCAAGTATCTAATAGAGGTGTGTAATGGCATAAATGAGAGGACTCGGCTCCCGTTTCTCGGCAAGCATCTAGGATATTAGTTATCCTGAAGGCAGCAGAGAATGAAAGAGTACACCTCATATCCGCCAATCTCACTCATAAACTGTGACATAACATAACATTTTTTTCCAAATCCTAGGTATTAAACTGGTTCCCCCTCTACGCACCCTCGCCTTCCTTCCTCTCCTACTTACTCTTCTATTACCCCTTTCTCGCTTCTCCAGATTTCACTCCACTCTCTTGCTTTCCCTTCCTTCCACCCCCTCCCTCTACTCTCCTTTCACCTGCTGCCTTTCTCTTCTCACCCTGCCTCTCTCCTGACCTGCATTCCCTCTCTCGTCACTCAAGCTCTTCCCTGTGTGCCCTTCACCCGTTCACCTTCCTGGTATCTGCCCTCTCTATCTCTTCTACAACCTCTGTTTGTTATGCTACAGCCTGATCTTCTTTATCCAGAATTCTTTCTTACTATCTTTCCTCTTGAATTGGCTGAACTTTCCAAAGTCCGCTCCGTGCACCGCTCCCAGCCTACCTGTCCCAACTTGCTTGACTTTGCACCCTGACTTTTATGCAGCACAAGCTGACTGTTCAATGCACCTTATGGCCCAGACCATCTTGCCTGACTTTTGCAGCACAAGCTGACTGTTCAATGCACCTTATGGCCCAGACCATCTTGCCTGACTTTTGCAGCACAAGCTGACTGTTCAATGCACCTTATGGCCCAGACCATCTTGCCTGACTTTTGCAGCACAAGCTGACTGTTCAATGCACCTTATGGCCCGGACCATCTTGCCTGACTTTTGCAGCACAAGCTGACTGTTCAATGCACCTTATGGCCCGGACCATCTTGCCTGACTTTTGCAGCACAAGCTGACTGTTCAATGTACCTTATGGCCCGACCATTTTACCTGACTTTTGCAGCACCAGCTGGCTGTTCAATGTACCTTATGGCCTGACATTTGCAGCCCACGCTGACTGCTCAATGTACCTTAATTGCTACAAGGGCTTGGATTTATTGTCTTGTGTTGCATTTCCTTTTGCAGTTATCTGGTGCATCCCCCTTCACCTCAGGATGAGGACTTCCTTTACTGGCTCTTCCTTACCTGTATTCCTTGGCACCCCCTCCTCCTGAGTTGAGGCTTTACCAACTCTACTTCCTTTCTATAGCACACCCAAACTCTGCTTCTTAATGCTCACCGGTACTGTTTTAGATCCCTTCCCTTGTTATATTTCCCTGCCTCCTCCCTCACACCTCCCCTGTGTCCGCTTACATACTCAACACTTGCACAGTAGAAATGCCTACCACAAGACTGTTTGCCTGATGTAGCCCCTCGGTCCATGAGGCATGGCTATTCTAGGCTGCAGCCTCTTACCTGCTTAGCCTAATCCGTGTCTGTTTGCCTGATGTAGCCCTTCATTCTTTCATTCTTGAGGCAAGGCTTTCCTAGGCTGCAGCCACGCTTACCTGCTTTACACAATTGCATGTCTGGTTTTACTCAATGCAACCTGCCTACTTGTCCTGCACGTATTGTTTTTGTGCCTCTCACCTCCCCCGCTTTTTTATGTTCAACACTTGCACATTCCAAATCATCTCACGGACCTTGTCAGAATGCTATTGTTTCTGTCTTCATCCCCTCCCACTTCCTGCACTCCACCCTCTCCTGCTCCCATTCTTTAGCACTTGCATGTTTCAAATGTTTCAAGACTAGACCTTTTAAGAACATTGTTAGTTTCTCCCCTACTCCTTCCTTGTCTTGATGCGTCTTGGAACAGAAATTGTACTGCTTATTACAAATAGACAATAAACAAATCAATAAAACCTGGCTTAAAACAATAAAATAGTTGAAGAACAGCAAGGGATCCTCTCCGGGAGGAATTGGTTCAGCCTAACTTTAGCCACATCCGCATGAATTGAACTAGCACAGAACTAAAAGAAACACCCCGAGAAACAACACATACTAATTGACTTCATATGGGCAGGCATGTAAGCAGTTTGATTGTCAAAACCATATACAACCATGAACTAACTTTACTTTCAAAAGAAATATACTTTACCTGGGAGTGACATTTTAATATATTGTTCTTTCTTATCAGCCATCTCGCAAATGCATTGCAACACTGTTTTAGCCACAATTTATCGCTGATAATATCGCCACAATTTGATGGTGCGCTCAGCACCTACAACCTAATGGGACATACGCACTGGGCTCCAGTCCACTGAATGTAATCATTATACAGGTCAGTTCTCACCTGACATCCCAAAACAGTAGACTGTGTTTACTTAGTGAGCTGAAATCACCTGCTGGATGTACTATGACAAAAAAGCCCTTTCAAGCATATGTGAAAGAGAAATGTCCTTGTAAGCTATTATTAAATTAACCTTTAAAAGAGTGGCCATGTTTGTTGGCATAGAGAAGCAAGATGAGAACATAGGGCATTGCGATTAGAAAAGCAGCAAAGCCCAAAAGGTGCTGCAGAGATAGGAGTACAGATAAACGCATAGCCCTTATGAAGTGAGGCTATGAATTTTCATCATTTTTTAGTAGGAGCCATTTTGCAACTAGACCTCACTGTGTCATATTAGATCATTTTAGCTTTAAGCTTTGTTATTTTAAAAATTGCATTGTGTTTGTTAAATTGTTCGTTTTGGCTTGTAGGGCTAGATTAACTGAAGCGTACCACTAGCATCACGTTTCTGTTGACTTACAGCGGGAAAGTCTGTCAGTTCACTGAATTGCCCATTGCGAACTATAAATCCCACGTTTTTGTAGTTCCTGGCAATTAGCTGTCTGTGCAGGTCAAAAAGGAAGCAGCGCTCTCCTTTTGAGTTTCATAATTTTCTTGTAGGAGCCACATTGCAACTAGACCTCACTGCGTCATTTTAGCTTTTAGATTTGCTATTTAAAAAATTGCATTGTGTTTGTTAAATATTTAGTTTTGGCTTGTAGGGCTAGATTAACTGAAGCGTACAACTAGCATCACGTTTCTATTGACTTACAGCGTGTTAGTCTATAAGCTCACTGAATTGCCCATTGGAAACTACAACTCCCAAGTTTTTTGTAGTTGCTGGGCATATAAATCCTCCCACCAGGCGCGTGAGGAACTAGCCGGTCTGTGCCGGCCCATTCTACGGACGTGCTACTAGTCCTGCTGTTGCTTCAGGCAGAATGGGAATGGTAGAGGTGCTAGACTCTATCAAAGCCACCAGAAAAGGCTGGATCACAACTGCCTCTCCATCCTGTATCAAGGTAGGACTGACACAGGGGAAGATGGTAACTCATATTTAGTGGCCACGCTAGCTATCAGGGCAGGTGCTAAATTAAAGAAGGGCTCCCCCACACTTCCGATCTCTGCTGCCAGGGTTGTCCCGCACCATAAGGACGCTATCAAGGCCCATGGGGCAGAAACCCTGTCAGTGCAGACAAAAGAGGTGCCACTCCTGGAGCAGAAAGGGTACACTACTGGGACAACCAGACCCAGTATAAAACAGCAGGTTTTACCAACTAATAATACCCACCTCTCACATCTGGTAACTGCTGGAGATACCCCCCCTGTGAAGTTGCTTTTAAGGCCCACGATAGGGGAGTCCCCACAATCCAGAATGAAGAGGCTCAAGAGTCAACGAGGCAGGTTTTGTCAATAGGAGATCAGTCCCTCATACACCCAGAATCTACTATACCATACACGAATTTGAGTGAATTTAAGGAAGTTGCTCCTACGATGGATAATAATGTGCCACAATTGAACAAGTTGTTTACGGAGCTGCCCCAAATTAGTTCTTTTAACCTTGCTCTTCTTAATACCAGGTCCTTAGCGAAACACACCTTTAATGTTCATGACTTTATTTTGGAAAAAGATGTGGACATAATGTGTATAACAGAAACATGGCTCACAGATGCCCATGGCCCGGTTATCGAGCTAGTGACCTCACACCCCCACTATGCCTTTTTTGGGGAAAATCATGAAAAGGTCAGGGGGTGGAGTAGCTATTATATGTATAAAAAAAAATACTAAGGCTATTTGAGGTGAAGGCAGATTGCAAAGGATGTGATATTTTACACACAAAGATCATTCCTAATCACAATTTTAACTTTAAATGTGTATCACTTTATAGGCCGCCAGGTGAGACCCCACTGTTTAATGAAGATCTCATATATCTGCTAACCTCCATGAAAAAAGCTATCAGTGCTATAATCCTTCTGGGTGATGTAAATATTTGGAGAGGAGACCCAAGAGATAAGAAAGCACTTCAATTAGAAAGACTCCTGAACAATGCAAACATTGCCGTACATAACTCTGACCCAATGCACATAAAGGGAAATACCTTGGACTGGATAGCCAGTTAGAATATATAAAGGGAAATACCTTGGACTGGATAGCCAGTGAGAATATAATACTGACAGGCGTTACTACTACTCCCTGTGAATGGTCAGATAATTCTTCTCTTGTGTGTCAGATTCAACTCCCCATACCTTTTAGGCAGCAACATGAGTTGCCACGTAAGGTTTTAGGGAGAAACTATCGGGCCATTACATCTGATGATCTTGCGGGATGTATAAATGCCCTGATGCCACAGACAAACGAGCTAGATCACCCTGACGTATTGATGGAGCTTTATGATAGACACATGATAGCTGTGCGTGACAGGCTTGCTCCTAAGAAGTCTCGAAGCGTTAGGGATTTTCCAAATCATCAAAAGTGGTTCTCCCCAGAATTGGTCCAGCCAAAGATAAGGAAAAGACAGGCAGAGCATATATGGCTTAAGGAAGAAATTCCTAAAAATAAAGAAGAAGGGGAACATAGGGAGAAGGAGTATACAGACAAGATCATAGAAGCCAAACGTAACCATTATAATAAACAAAAAAGCAGGGCAGGAAATTAAACAAAATAACTCTTTTAACTGTTTAGAACATGGGAAAAGCCTGCAGTACTAAACTAAAATATGAAACCTAAAAAGGAAGATTGCACATGAGTTCAAAAGGCAGACAAGTGTGTGCTTGCTCAGGACAAGATTTGTAAAGAGCTGGACAGGTTGAAGATTGTAACAGTGGGTGATATTTCAGGGAATAGGCAACAAGAAATGGTGGCTGACCAAATGCCCTCTGATCCTAGGTAGTAAAATCTGGTGGCGCCTTCTTTAGTTTTTCACCTGTAACAATCTCAGAAATTGAACAAATTCTAAAAGCTAAGCATCCGCAAGTTGCCCAAGGGATCGATTGTCATCTAAGATCATCCTGGAACATCATGGTGTTTTTGCACCATTCTAGCGCAGATCTTCGAATGCCTCCTTTAATCATTGCGTCGTACCTCATATCATCAAAGATGTTTCACTGATGCCCCTTTTGAAAAAACAGGGTGTGGATCCTAATGGAATATTGTGGCCCATATCCAATATCTTTTTCTTTCTCAAACTGATCGGCAAGGTGACCACCATGCAGCTCCAATGACATATGGGGGCTGTAGGCATGTTATACAAGAATCAATTGGGTTTTCAATGCACCTATGCCACAGAGAGCACCCTTTTCGACCTCCAAACACAGATGTTGACAGTGTTGGAGAGGAGTGGATCGGGGTGTGATGCTGGAAATGCATCAGAGGGACAGGGCCTCTGTATTCTTCTCCTTTACTGCCTTTTATCATGTGTTCTGCCATGTTTTCCACACAGAAGTTCATGTGGGACTCCTGGCGGTGCAGCTCTCTCCTTTGGTTTCAGTGAACAGCCCAATGGGATACCCTTATGGCTCCCATGGGTGGGGGTACAAACCTGTGTCCCTAGTGTATATTTCTGGGCACCTGTGTGTGGCCCACAGAGCAGGGTAATGGCTGGTGGCAGCTCAGTGCTGAATTGACTGGTGCTCTGAGCGTCCTCCATTTTGGGATGCCCAGGCCCTGTCATTGGAATCGGTTTATTCCTGATGGAGACAAGATGGCCCCCGTGGCCTCTTGCCTCCCATTGCCTGTTACCTTGATCTTCCCGAAGTCCCGGGAAGCCCTGACTCTGTCCCTTACCCCTGACTGGCTGTTGAGTGGAAGTTCCATATATGGTAGTGTGGGGAAGTGCTGACCAGACTGGCTGGAGCCTTCCCAACCACCGTATGTTTTGAGTACGCCTGTGGGTGGGACCTGGGTGAATGGAGTGTGTGACGAATACACATTCTGTGTTGTGGGTGTCTAGGATCTGGTGTTTAACACAATGACTGAGACAGCCCTGCCCGAAACTGGTATGAATGCAGTGTGGAGTGTTGAATGTCTGGATACTTGTCCCAATACACAAAACTTGTTGTCAGTGTCTGGAGAGAAGTGAATGGCCTGAATGCACTATGCAACTGATTGGCTGCCTGCCTGTATGAATGCCTTTCTGACCAATTGGTTGCCTGAGTGTGACCCAGCAGAATGATTGGGAGACCAACTAATATATCGGGAGGCCTCTCACTGCTAGAATTCATGTTCAGAAGCTGAAGAGTAACTGGAGTGAAACTGAAGCTTGACCTTGAAGCCCTGCTGGAAGAGAAGAATTGCTGTTGCTCTCCTTCACAATCTGAAAGCTGCTGTGTCTCCAAGGGCTGACCTAGAGAGGACCTGGTAAGGCGCCCTCTTCCCGAGCTACGAGGGACCATCGTGCACCAGCTTATCTTTGCCAAAGCTCCCTGGTAGACAGACCTACGAGAGGCAGCCAACCCGAGATGGGAACTGCCGCGGAACCCCAATGAGAAGCACCTGGACTGTTGTCCGCCACTGTCAATGACCACCATCGTCGACCGGAGCTGCCGTGCTCCCATTTGCCTAAGAACTTTCGAATCCAAGGATGCTCTCGTCCGCATCTCCGCCGTCTTAACCCGCTAGAGAAGGCCTGACCGTCGACGCGCCGAGGAGCATCCACCGGTGGGTTTCCTGCCACCAAAGGACCACAGAGACACTGACGGCTCGACGCCCTTGCTTGGCCACAGTTCTTCAAACTCTTTGTGGTCCAGAACTATCAACACCGAGGTGCCCCGCACGCCTCTTCCTGGCAGGACGTTTACGTTTCCCAGTCAACAGGCACCGCTAGGAACGAAGCTGCCACTTCCCCATTGTAGCTCACCCTGTTCTCCATCAGACGTTCGATGACCCGTGACTCCTGCCTTAAAGGGAGGACACTCAAGAAGGGCCGTTGATTCCCCGACGAGGAACGCTTCAACGCCAGCTACTTTGGAGTTGCAGAACTATTGGGAAGTCTCTTGTGAACAATATATGTACTGGGCTTGTATCTTTATTCTACAGGTTGCCCAGGTGGGAGAGATCTCCACACAGAACTGTGTTTAACGGTAGTGACCAGTATTTCTGCCAATTGTTCTTACCCACTGCTTTCCTCTTACCTCTATGGTTGGTTTCCTTTACAAACTGATGTGTGTGCCATTTAACCGTACAGTTGATGTACTTTAAAGAGATCTAAGAGTAATTGTGGTACCACGTAGAACTGTATATTTGCCATTATAGATATCCGAGTACAAAGTGAGTTATCGTGATATTGTACATAGCTTTGAATATTAATTATATAAACTTTATTATAATTAACCGATACAGTGTGCGGACATTCCTTTGTGGGTGCTTGGGGACTACACTGTACTTAAGAACCTGCCTGCATCACCTCCTGAGAAGCTAGGCCTTGATTGCTCGACCACGCACCAATAATAGAGAATCTTGGCTGGGCTCCTCTCTGCCTCTCCTCTACCATATAGAGAGCAGAAGTACAGACACACGCCTCCGGTCTTTATACTGGTGGCAGAGGTGGGATGCTTATGGTTTAAGAATCAGTGTATAACCGTGCCACTTACAAGGATATCTGCACTTTGTTAAATTAAGATTTAGTTGTGTACAAGATAACTGCATTACAAGCAATGGAATCTATTGCGAATGGTAAATTGACTTGGATGAGCTTGGAGGCCTCCCAGAGTGCTTGTGAAGCCAGGGAGTTAGACTTTGTGGATAAGTGTAGGGTTGAGCTGATAGCTGAGCTGCCCTGGTGGACTATCAGACTGATTGTGAAACTCTTGAAAGGGGGGATGCAACCAATGAGGACTCTACCCCGAGGGTTGTCGCCGAATCTGATTCAGGGAATGCCACCATTCCTGCTGCCTCTGTTCCAAACCCCAGCAATTTCTTGGAGCTTGAGTTATTAAGGATGAAATTGGCCTTTGAATATTGTAAGTTGGAAATAGATGCTGAGCTTAAGAAAGAGGAGAAGGCACAGCAAGTGGAGCTCAAGAATCGGGATCTTGAACTCAAAGATAAGGACCTTGAACTCAAGCACCGGGACACTGAATGTCAGAGAATCCAGTTAGAGAAAGCTCGAGTGGAGACTTCAGCTAAACCAGTTGAGAGTGTCAGGTCCCCAGCAACCAAGTTCATGAAAGATTTGGTTGGTGTGTATGCGGAGGGTTCTGATATCCTCCAATGGATTGAAGCGTTTGAGATGCAATTCACATTTATTTATTTATTTATTTATTTATTTATTTGAATTTGTATAGTGCACATCTGCCCACATCTGATGTTGATAAAAGAGATTGGGCTAAGTGTTAAGCAGAGTGCCTCAAACTGGATATGACTGTATTCTGAAACTGAATGTGGAAGAAAGGGGTCAGTATGAGTGCATGAAGTCTGCTTTAATTTCCAAGTTTGCCAAGACACCGACCCAATACCTCAAACGGTTCAGGGATTTTAAGAAACGAGAGAATGTGTCTTGGATTGACTGGGTGAGTGCTGCGCACATGAACATGATGGGGTGGATTGATGGTTACAATGTGAAAACGTTTGTTGAATTGTCCCACCTTTTGTTTTTTGAGAATTTTTCGGAAGCCTGTTCACCAGAGCTGCATCAGTATGTTGCTGACCAGAACATTTTGGACCCTTTTAAGCTGGCTAGGTTGGCCGAAAAGTGGGTCTCCCACTGGGTGTCCCCTAAGGACTCCAGTGGGAAGGACAAGGACAAAGAAAAGGGGGCCTCTCAGAAAGCTGAGGAGTCCCAAAAGCAGTCACAGTCGGGTAAACCAAAACCTTCCTCTCCTAAGACCCAAAAACCTAGTGGGGATACGTCTGTTGTGGGTGGGAGCAAGAGTAGTGGTCCGCCTACTGCAAAGCGGGGTCCCAGTGGTTCCAGTACCGTACCCCGCACTCCCACCATTTTTGGGATTGTGGGGCTCTGGATCACTGAAGGGGTGACCCCAAGTGTAAGGGTAAGGCCCTTGGAGTCCAGGCTGTCAGCCTGACCTATCCCTACTCTGTGCCTGAGGCGGAGGCCACGGTCCTCCCCTCCTCTACTGGAATCACCTTTGGTGCTCCCGTAGAGATTTCCTTAGTGCCCCTTTGGGCCTGGGACCAGTACGCAGAAGTACTGGTGACTATCCCACAGAACACTCGTAGGTTTTTGAGAAGTGTCCTCTTGAATGGCCAACCTTCTACTGGTTTGAGAGACACTGGGGCAAGCATGACAGTGGTGGACAGGACCCTGCTCAAGCCAGAGGACTATTTAGGTGCTCCTCTGAGAACCACCAGGTTTGCTTGTGGACCTCCCAAATGATCATCTGTAGCCTTAGTCAACATTACGATTGGAGACAAGACAGCAAAGCATCCGGTCCTGGTTCAGGACAACGTGCATGCAAACATTTTGTTAGGAAACAATTTGGTCGAGCTGGGGATGATTGCGGATTCTCTACCGATGGCTGCTGTTGGGGTCACCGGATCGCAGGTCACACAGGGTCCAGCTGCGAGCCTGGTACCCTCACCGACGGGGAAACCCAAGGCACGAAGAAAACAGAAGAGTAAGAAGGCCACCTCTGTGGAGAGAGCCCCTGCTCTTCCCGCTATTCCAACAGCACCCATTGGGATCCATGCTCCGGACTGGCTGGGTCCAGTGGTGAATCCTGTCTCAACTCCTGTGGGAGAAGAGCCAGAAGACTTTCCTGTGGGAGAGGCTCTCAACCCGGAGGATCATCCCGACCTTCAATGCTTGTTAGCTGAAGGGGGACCTTACCGTGCAGACTTCTGTAAGGGACAGAGAGAGTGCCACTCTCTCGAGGGCCTGAGGAAACAGGCCCTGTCCCAGGCACAAGGGGAAGTGCCTAGGACATTCCGGATTTATTGGGAGGGTGAGCTCCTTGTTAGTGAGCCCACTAAACCTGAATCTGGTGCCCTCAAGAGGTTGGTGGTACCCCAGGTTTACACGCCCTTCCTACTGCAGTGTCATGATGCCTACCCCCAGGCATCAGGACCAAGCCCATCAGCTCCAGGAGCAGGCATCCAGATACTTATTAAAATCCCAACAGCCCCGGCTGGGGGCTGTTTGGGTTCAGTCCTGGTGCCTGAGGCGCCAGGCTCATCATAGAAATCAGTCCTGGCACCATAGGCGCCAGGCTCATAGACTTTACTTACGTGATGCAGACCATGCTGCTAGTGAGTCCAAGCCAACGTGAGGCCTGGATGGGACTATTTTATTACAGGGACTATTTTTTACTCGGGCATGGTTCTAGGGAACTTCTTACCTGGAACTACTTTGGAGGCTATTTAAACCACGCCCGAACAATAGCACACGCTTCGTGTTATTCTGCATCCAGCAGCGTAACGCTCACCGTGCCTGCAGTCTGCATCCAGTCTTCTTCCACGCCCGCCTCGAATCTGGAGCTCCTAAAACAAAGAGGAAAGAAAAGGACAAGGTTAGAAAACAAACTATTTTCGAATTCCTCACCTGATTCCGGATCCATCTCGCCTCCGGACCTGGAAAGAACATCATTTCTGTACGTGTCGCATCTCCAGCTGCAGCGCCGCGCCATACTCACCAGTCCTCGCAGCATCTTTCGATTCGGCGCTGCCTCCATCATTTCTTCGCCGAACTCTGGCACTTGGGGGACAAAAGAAAACAACAAGGTGAGCCGAGAAAACCAACTAATATAACTCTTATCTTCATGTGCCGCACCTGCAAAGAGAGAGAAAACAACACGTTAAACACGTGCAACATTTACCGGACAGCGTCGGGTAATACAGACTCTTACCTGAGTGCCACCAGCTGCCACGAGAGCATCTTCTCACGATCTCAGCTGCAAGACAAGGAAGGAAGGGGGGACAAGAGAGAAACATCGGACATATTGAACTCTATGAACTCAATACTTACTGGACCTTGCCAGGAACCTCAGAGTCAATACTCTCCGGAACTCTCCCACGCCTTCAAACCAGGGAAGTAACTGGCATCAACGCGCCCCTGCAATCCATGCAGGATGGAGAGCTCATCTTTCAAGAATATAAGGTGAGATTTCTGAGAAGGCTCTTCGGAGGTGATTAGTTGGGAGGACTGTGGGGGTGCCATCACTTGAATCCACGGGTGGCTAAATCCATCTCTCCACTTGCAGGAGAATACTTCTACGGGTCAAGCAGACAAGATTAGGAGGGCCAGTCCAGTCAGTCATCTCTGCACTACGCATCACGTTGGTGGAGACTGCAGCCATCCGGATCAGACCGACGCCCCTGTGGGAGCCAGGTGAGCGTAACAGAACGCGAAGCCTCTCTATAAATCCCCACCCGGGCTTTATGGAAACCTCAGAAACCGACCAACTGGCCCAATTATTGGGGGAACTTAGGGCGGAAGTGCAATCTGCTCGCCAAGAGACTAATGCCCTCAGGAGAGAACTGATTGTCTCGAAGGAGCGCACTGACGATCTGGCTAGGCAACTGCTGCAAAACCAAGCAGGCCAAACACCTTTACCAGGACTCGGGGGGGGAATCCAACTCCTGTTTCATCGAGCAATCCGGTGCAAGTGGTTTTACCAGGGGCTATTCCTTTAGCTCCACCTGAACGCTTTGCTGGGGACCCAAAAAGGTTTGCCGTGTTTATGAACCAATGTCGCTTGCACTTTTTATGCAGACCTGGAGGTTTTCCAAATGACCAAGCCAAAGCAGCTTTTGTATTATCATATTTGAGTGGCAGTGCAGCTGTCAATCAGGATGACCCTCTTCTTCGGTACTTTCAGGGTTTTCAAATGAGCATGGAAAGACTATTCGCCAGACATTCCCAGGAACAGGCCCTGGATAATGAACTTTTATCCCTACGACAAGGTAACCAGGATCTGTTAACCTATATTGCAACCTTTAATAGGTTGATGGTGGAAACCGGATGGCCAGAGGTAAAAAGAATTACACTATTTCTTCGTGGACTTCGGGGAGAACTTAAAGATGTTTTGGCCCAAGTTGTGAACCCACCCCAGGATTGCGCAGAATATATAGACTTAGTGGTCCAGTTAGACCACCGACTTCAGAATAGAAAGGCTGACCGAGCTAAGTTCGAGAATCGGGTATTGGTTAAACCCAACGTCACCCCCAAACGAACAGATGCAGCACAACCTATGCAGATTGGGGGGGTTAAGGGACCCTTAACTCAAAAGGAAAGAGAAAGGAGATGGCAGATGCAGTTGTGTCTATACTGTGGGGCCTCAGGACATTTTCTACGGGATTGCCCGATAAAACCATCCAAGAAAGTAGTCAGAGTTGCTGATAGAAATCAAACAGAACCTGATTCAGGAAACGACCACGCCTGACAAGCGTAGAGGTCCGCTAGCCAAGCTTGAAGAAGGACACTCAGACCTCGCACCTAATCATACCAATGGTCCTTATAGATCCAAGGCAGCCATCACGTATGCACGCAGTAAGGGCAGACATTGATAGCGGGGCCGTAGGAAACTATATGGACCACGATTTGGCTTCTAGGATGAATCTACCTTTTTGCAAAAAAACCTCTTCGGATGTCATCACCACAGTTGATGGAACTGAAATTGCCTCTGGGCCTGTAACTCATTACACCACAGAGATGACACTGTTGGGTCAAGATGGGCATCGAGAGACTATTGTGTTTGATTTAATCAAAGCCCTGCAGTTCCAAATAATACTGGGGATACCTTGGTTGGAAACACATAATCTTAGTATTGAGTGGCGAGAGAAGAGAATAACCTTCCCGGATTGTGCACACACCTGTTACCCGGAAAAAACCTTGAACATATGGCCTGGCCACAGTCGCTAATCCAATCGTGCAGTTACCTCAGGAATATCAAGAATTCCAGGATGTTTTTAAAAAAGAACAGACAAACACCTTACCACCTCACAGATCATACGATTGTCAAATTGACCTCATACCCGGTGCACAACCTCCATGCAATAGAATCTACGCCCTTACGTAACCCGAAAACCTTCACCTACGACAATACTTGGACCAATACCTTGCTAATGGCTTAATTCGTCCATCCAAGTCCCCTGCATCCTCAGCTTTATTCTTCGTGCCTCAGAATGTGCATAGACTACCGCGCATCAAATCGGATTACAGTGAAGAACCAATACCCATTGCCTCTGATCCCCGAATTACCAAGTAAAGGATGCTTGCATCTACACCAAATTAGATCTCTGAGGGGCATATCATCTGGTACGTGTAAAGAAAGGCGAAAAATGGAAGACTGCCATTCGCACCAAGTACGGATTATTCGAATATCAGGTGATGCCCTTCGGGTTGTGCAATACACCAGCAGCCTTCCAGTATTTTATGAACGATGTCCTTCGTGAACTCATTGACGTCTGTGTTGTTGTATACATAGACGATATTCTAGTGTACTCCTCCTCAGAATCAGACCATGTTAAGCACGTGCGTGCAGTCCTTGAGAAACTACGCCAGCACAAGTTATATGCAAAATTGGAAAAATGCATTTTTCATTCTACGAAAGTTGAATTCCTTGGATTTATCCTGACTCCAAAAGGAGTCCAAATGGACTCTCGAAAGGTGGATGCAATTTTGAAGTAGCCATTACCCAGTTCAGTTAAAGGGGTACAAAGCATGCTCGGATTTGCTCATTTCTACCGCAGATTAATTCCGGATTTCTCACATGTTGTTCACCCTATCACATCACTTTTGTGAAAAAACAAACGCTTCTTGTGGACCGAAGAGGCTGAAAAGGCCTTCCAAGAGCTGAAAGCGAAATTCACGTCTGCACCTGTCTTAAAGCATCCACGCCCTGAACTTCCATACATAGTTGAAACTGATGCATCCAGTTTAGCCATGGGAGCTGTCCTGTCCCAGAAGGATCCTGAAACCGGTCAACTTCACCCAGTAGCATTTTGGTCCAGAAAGTTCTCGGCACCCGAGTTAAACTATGCAGTTTCCAATAAAGAGTTATTAGCCATCAAATCCGCCTTCAAGGCTTGGCGGCATTATCTTCTCGGTGCCAGGCATACCATTACTGTAATCACCGATCACCGGAACTTGGAGTATTTAAAAACAGCCAAAGCCCAATCGTCGCGCCAACTTCGATGGGCATTGTTCTTTGCCGAGTTCGATTTCGTGACCACTTATCGACCAGGCTGTAAAAATGGCAAAGCAGATGCCTTATCCCGAATAGGGATGGGAGAAGCATATTCGAACCCGGAACCGGAGCCTATAATTATAGAACAAAGAATTCTTGGCATAACTACTCTACAGACACTAGAGGATATTCATGTAAAAATCCAACAACTCTTCGATCCAACAGCCCTGCAGGACTGGTTAAAGAAAGGCCCGGACTACTCAGTCATCAATGACCTACCTTATTATCAAGGGCGACTATTTCTACCACACAAGGAACTACAAGAACTGGTCATCTCCAATTATCATGACACTCTGATGGAAGGGCACCCAGGTATCGCAAAAACTGAAGCTAAAATTAAGAGACTATTCTGGTGGCCCACCTGGCGAAAAGACGTAAAGTCGTTTGTGATGTCTTGTGGCATGTGCGCCCAAAACAAAAGTGAGAAGAAAAAACCAGCTGGCCTTTTACAACCTTTGGATATTCCACCTACACCATGGCACGCCTTATCTTTAGACTTTATTACAGATCTACCTCCATGTAATGGATTTAACACCATTCTAGTTATTGTGGATCTTTTTTCCAAGATGGCCCACTTTATTCCTTTAAAGGGATTACCTTCTGCTTCAATTCTGGCCAAGGAGTTCCTCGAAAACATTGTTCGAATACACAGATTTCCTTCCATATTGGTCTCTGACCGAGGTAGTCAATTCATTTCACATTTTTGGAAGAAATGTTGTGAATTGGCGCAAATCGACGTGAGGTTATCAACTAGTCACCATCCCCAGACCGATGGTCAGACGGAGAGGACCAACCAGACCCTTGAACAGTACCTACGTTGCATGCTACACCAGACCAAAAGTAATTGGAAAGATATTTTATGGATTTTAGAGTATGTATACAATAACTCTGTACATTCAGGAACCGGACAAAGCCTCTTTTATACCATATATGGACATCACCCTCGAATCTCAGAACTAGATTCGCCTCAGCACTTAGAAATGCCCGCAGTTAGTCATTTGCACTCTACTATTACACAAGCCTTTAAGGAGGCAACAGAACATTTGAAACAAGCAAAAGAGAAATATAAGAAAAATGCTGATCAACATAGAAGTGAAATTCCACAATACCAGATTGGGGATCAAGTTTGGCTGGCTACAAAACACATACCTTTGAAGGGAACTGTAGATATTTGGGACCTACGTTTAACTGTAGATATTTGGGACCTTACACCATTAAGGCCATTATCAACCCAGTGGCTGTCAAATTGGAATTACCCTCTAATATGCAAATTCATCCTGACTTTCATGTTTCACTTTTAAAACCAGTTTAACCAGGAACAAGATTAACCAAACCACCCAACCCCATCTTGATAGATGGAGAACCTGAATTCGAGGTAAAACATTTCCTGGACTCCAAGATGGTTAAATCAAAACTTTTTTATTTAATCGATTGGAAGGGCTACGGACCACAAGAAAGTTCATGGGAGCCTTGTGACCACGTTCATGCACCTCGGTTGGTGAAGAGATTCCATGAGGACTTCCCAGACGATCCAGGGCCAAGGGGAAGAACAACTTTAGGAGGGACCTTGGGGGGGGAGTGCTGTCATGATGCCTACCCCCGGGCATCAGGACCAAGCCCATCAGCTCCGGGAGCAGGCATTCAGATACTTATTAAAACCCCAACAGCCTCGGCTGGGGGCTGTTGGGTTCAGTCCTGGCGCTTTAGGCACCAGGCTCATCATAGAAATCAGTCCTGGCACCATAGGCGCCAGGCTCCTAGACTTTACTTATGTGATGCAGACCATGCTGCTAGTGAGTTCAAGCCAACGTGAGGCCTGGATGGGACTATTTTATTACAGGGACTATTTTTTACTCGGGCGTGGTTCTAGGGAACTTCTTACCTGGAACTACTTTGGAGGCTATTTAAACCACGCACGAACAACAGCCCACGCTTTGCGTTATTGTGCATCCAGCAGCGTAACGCTCACCGTGCCTGCAGTCTGCCTCCAGTCTTCTGCCACACCTGCCTCGAATCTGTAGCTCCTAAAACAAAGAGTTAGAAAAGGACAAGGTTAGAAAACAAACTATTTTCGAATTCCTCACCTGATTCCGGATCCATCTCGCCTCCGGACCTGGAAAGAACATAATTTCTGTACACGTCGCATCTCCAGCTGCAGCGCCGCGCCATACTCAACAGTCCTCGCAGCATCTTTCGATTCGGCGCTGCCTCCATCATTTCTTCGCCGAACTCCGGCACTTCGGTGACAAAAGAAAACAACAAGGTGAGCCGAGAAAACCAACTAATATAACTCTTATCACCATAGACTTACCTGATTTACCACCGGAGGCATTATTCTATAACTCTCCACATCTTCATGTGCCGCACCTGCAAAGAGAGAGAAAACAACACGTTAAACATGTGCAACATTTACCGGACAGCGTCAGGTAATACAGACTCTTACCTGAGTGCCACCAGCTGCCACGAGAGCATCTTCTCACAATATCAGCTGCAAGACAAGGAAGGAAGGGTGGACAAGAGTGAAACATCGGACATATTGAACTCTATGAACTCAATACTTACTGAACCTTGCCAGGAACCTCAGAGTCAATACTCTCCGGAACTCTCCCATGCCTTCAAACCAGGGAAGTAACTGGCATCAACGCGCCCCTGCAATCGATGCAGGATGGAGAGCTCATCTTTCAAGAATATAAGGTGAGATTGCTGAGAGGGCTCTTCGTAGGTGATTAGTTGGGAGGACTGTGGGGGTGCCATCACTTGAATCCAAGGGTGGCTAAATCCATCTGTCCACTTGCAGGAGAATACTTCTACGGGTCAAGCAGACAAGATTAGAAGGGCCAGTCTAGTCAGTCATCTCTGCACTATGTATCACGTTGGTGGAGACCGCAGCTGTCCGGATGCGACCGACACCCCTGTGGGAGCCAGGTGAGCGTAACAGCAGTTGGCGCATGAGGTGGCCTTAGCTGGTCATCTTGGTACCAAGAAGACTAAGCAGAGGGTCTCTGCCCATTTCTACTGGCCTCGGATGGGAGTAGAGGTGGAGTCCCACTGCAGGACCTGCCGAACTTGTCAGTTGTCTGGCAAGACTGGCGGCAGTGGCATTGCCCCAATGCAGCCATTGCCAGTGGTTGGCACACCTTTTGAGAGGGTGGGCATCAACACTGTCGGTCCCCTTCACCCTCCCACTTCAGGTGGACATCGGTTCATCCTGGTCCTGGTTGATCATGCCACCAGGGTACCCTGAGGCTATACCCCTTTGGACTGTAACTGCCAAGGTGGTTGCCAGGGCCCTCCTGGGCATTTTCTCCCATGTTGGATTCCCTAAGGAAGTTGTCTCAGACAGAGGGTCCAACTTCATGTCTAGTTACATGAAAACCAAGTGGAAAGAGTGCGGGGTAACCTATAAGTTCTCCACCTCTTACCACCCAGACCAATGGTCTGGTTATGAGATTTAATAAAACTCTGAAAGGCATGCTAGGCACTTTGGAAGAGCCCCTAAGGAGGAAATGGGATCTCCTCCTGCCATGCCTGCTGTTTGCTTACAGAGAGGTACCGCAAGAGGGTCTTGGTTTTGGCCCCTTTGAGTTACTCTTCGGACATCCCGTGAGGGGGCCCCTCGCCTTGATCAGAGAAGGTTTGGAAGCCACCCCTCCAGGTCCCGCCAAGCAAGTGGGGGGCTGTGTGTTAGGCCTCAGACGGAGGATGACACAGATGATGGGTCAGGCAACAGCAAACCTCAAGGCCAGCCAGGAATTGAATAAGTACTGGCATGACCTTAAAGCCTTGCATGTGGATTGGACTCCGGGACAGGAAGTCCTCATGATGGAGCCTACCAAGCTTTGTGCTTTGGCAGATAAATGGACTGGACCCTTCACGATAATCTCCAAGATGGGCGAGGTCAATTATCTGGTTGACATGGGAGTCTCTGGGGTAGCCCCTCAAGTATTCCATGTTAACAGGCTCAAGCCTTTCCACAGGCGAGCAGCAGTCTCATGTCTCTTGCTAGCTTCAGAGCAAGAAGCAGATGAGAGTGAGCCCCTTTCTGATTTGCTGCATAGCAACCCTCAGGATGGCTCAGTGGAGGGAGTACATCTATCTCACGATCTGATGACAGAGCAGCAGAGGGCCTGCAGGCTTTGCTCCGACAGTATGCCTCTCTGTTTTCACTGACGCCAGGCCTTACACCGTGGTGTAGGCACGAGATTGACACTGGTGACAGTGTACCTGTCAAAAGCAGGTGCTTCCGTATGTCGGATACAGTTAAGAACCACATCCAGGCTGAGGTTGCCAAGATGTTGGATCTGGGTGTTATTGAACCCTCAACCAGTCCCTGGTCCAGTCCCGTGGTCCTTGTGCCCAAGGCATGTTCCCAGCCAGGTACCAAGGATTGGAGGTTCTGTGTGGACTACCGAGGAGTCAATGCCGTCACCAGAACTGACACGCACCCTTTGCCTCGGGCCGATGAGCTCGTGGACACCATGGGTGCTGCCAAATTTGTGAGCACCTTTGACCTTACCTTAGGCTATTGGCAAATAGCTCTGCCGGACCATGCCAAGGAGAAAAAAGGCATTCTCAACACCTGAGGGACTCTACCAGTTTAGGGTCATGCCTTTTGGGTTAAAGAATGCCCTTGCCACCTTCCAGATATTGGTCAATCATGCGCTCAGTTGGCTGGAATCCTTTTGTGTGGCTTACTTAGACGACATTGCCGTCTAGAGTTCCACCTGGGAAGAGCATTTCACACATCTAGATAAGGTGTTGCAGGCCTTGAAAAGGGCTAACCTCACTATCAAGGCCACCAAGTGCCAGATATCTCAGGGGAAAGTCACGTATCTTGGTCATGAGTTAGGAGGGGGTCAGATCCATCGTCTCCCCAGTAAAGTACAGGATGTACAGGACTGGGAGACTCCCACTACTCAAACCCAGGTGAGAGCCTTTTTGGGTCTCACCGGGTATTATCGCAATTTCATGGCAGACTATGGAACCATAGCTGCACCCCTGACAGCTCTGGCTTCACTCAAACAGCCCAGGAAGGTTAATTGGACTGAAGGCTGTCAGAGGGCCTTTGATGGCTTGAAAGAAAGCCTGTGTAGGGCACCTGTGTTGTGTGCGCCTGATTACAGCAAGCACTTTATCGTTCAAACTGACAAATGTGACACCGGAATTGGAGCTGTCTTGTCCCAGTTAGATGACAAAGGGAGGGAACATCTGATCATATTCATTAGTAGACAACTCAAGGGTAGAGAACTTAGGTGGGCTACTGTTGAAAAGGAATGTTTCAGTTAGTTTGGAGCCTTAGGTGTTTTAGGCCCTACCTTACGGGGTCTACCTTCAAGGTCCAAATAGATCATAAGCCCCTGAAGTGGCTTATGCAGATGAAGGGTGAAAACCTGAAACTGCTCAGGTGGTCCATTACCCTGCAAGGGCTAGACTTTACCATAGAGCATAGACCAGGGAAGAGTTATGATAATGCAGATGGCCTTTCCAAAAGGTATGTTGACCGTCTGGAGGAAGGTGTCTATCTCGTGGGAGATTCGGCACCCTAACCTCAGACTGGGGGGGTGACTGTGATGCTGGAAATGCATCGGAGGGACATGGCCTCCGTAACCTTGTCCTTTACTTCCTTTTATCGTGTGTTCTGATGTGTTTTCCATGCAGGAGTTCATGTGGGACTCCTGGCGGTGCAGCTCTCTCTTTTGGTTTTGGTGAATAGCCCCATGGGATACCCTTATGGCACCCATGGGTGGGGGTACAAACCTGTGCCCCTAGTGTATGTTTTCGGGTACCTGTGTGTGGCCCATAGAGCGGGGTAAGGGCTGGTGGCAGCTCTGTGCTGAATTGACTGGTGTCCTGAGCTTCCTCCATTTTTGGATGCCCAGGCCCTGTCATTGGAATCGGTAGATTCCTGATGGAGACAAGATGACCCCTGTGGCCTCTTGCCTTCCATCGCCTGTTACCTTGATCTTCCCGAAGTCCCGGGAAGCCCTGACTCTGTCCCTTCCCCCTGACTGGCTGTTGGGTGGAAGTTCCATATATGGTAGTGTGGGGAAGTGCTGACCAGACTGTCTGGAGCCTTCCCAATGACCGTATGTTGTGGGTACACCTGTGGGTGTGACCTGGGTGAATGGTGTGTGTGATGAATATGCATTCTGTGTTGTGGGTGTCTAGTATCTGGTGTTTTACACAATGCCTGAGACAGCCCTGCCCGAAACTGGTATGAATGCAGTGTGGAGTGTTGAATGGCTGGGTACTTGTCCCAATACACATAACTTGTTGAGAGTGTCTGGAGAGAAGTGAATGGCCTGAATGCACTATGCAACTTATTGGCTGCCTGCCTGCATGAATGCCCTTCTCACCGATTGGTTGCCTGAGTGTGACCCAGCAGAATGAATAGGAGACCACGTACTATATCTGGGGGCCTCTCACTGCTAGAATTCGTGTTCAGAAGCTGAAGAGTAACTGGAGTGAAACTGAAGCTTGACCTTGCAGCCCTGCTGGAAGAGAAGAATTGCTGTTGCTCTCCTTCACAATCTGAAAGCTGCTGTGTCTCCATGGACTGACCCAGAGAGTACCTGGTAAGGCGCCCTCTTCCTGAGCTATGAGGGACCATTGTGAACCAGCTGATTTTTGCCAAAGCTCCCTGGTAGACTGACGTACGACAGTCTGCCAACCCGAGATGGGGACTGCCGCGGAACCCCAAGGAGAAGCACCTGGACTATTGTCCGCCACTGTCGACGACCACCGGCTTGTTCCCGTTTGCCTAGGAACTTTCAAATCCAAGGACACTCTCGGCCCCATCGCCGCCGTCTTATCACGCTGGAGAAAGTTTGACCGTCAACGCACCGAGGAGCATCCACCGGTGGGTTTCCTGCCACCAGAGCACCACAGAGACGCTGACGGCTCAACGTGCTTGCTGGGCCACAGTTCTTCAAACTCTTTGCGGTCCAGAACTATCGACACTGAGGTGCCCCGCACGCCTCTTCCTGGCAGGACGTTTACGCTTCCCCGTCAACGAGCACCGCTATGAACGAAGCTGCCACTTCAATGTCGTAGCTCACCCTGTTCTCCATTGGACGTTCAATGACCCGTGACTCCTGCCTTAAAGGGAGGACACTCAAGAAGGGCCGTTGATTCCCCGATGAGGAACGCAACAACGCCAGGTACTCTGGGGTTGCAGAACTATTGGGAAGTCTCTTGTGAACAATATATGGACTGGGCTTGTATCTTTATTCTACAGGTTGCCCAAGTGGGGGAACTCCACACAGAACTGTGTTTAACCGTAGTGACCAGTATTTCTGCCAATTGTTCTTACCAAATGCTTTCCTCTTACCTCTATGGTTGGTTTCCTTTACAAACTGATTTGTGTGCCATTTAACCGTACAGTTGATGCACTTTAAAGAGATATAAGAGTAATTGTGATACCACGAAGAACTGTATATTTGCCATTATAGATAACCGAGTACAAAGTGAGTTATTGTGATATTGTACATAACCTTGAATATTAATTATATAAAGACTGTGTTTTAAACGATACAGTGTGCGGACATTACTTTGTGGGTGCTTGGGGACTACACTGTACTTAAGAACCATCCTGCATCACCTCCTGAGAAGCTAAGTCTTGATTGCTTGACCACGTACCAATAGTAGAGAATCTTGGCTAGGGTCCTCTGTGCCTCTCCTCTACCATATAGAGAGCACAAGTACAGACACCCTCTCCGGTCTTTACACGGGGCTGCTGATCTTGCTTGATTTATCAGCAGCTTTCTATCTACTGGATCATAAAATACTGTTGGAGAGATTGGCTGTCACAGGGGTATTCTCAGGGGAGGTGGTCAGGTGGATGAGGTCATTTCTGGATGCAAGTAGATCCAGGGTCCATTGGGGAGATGTCTCATCTGATTCAGAACCCGTTGTCTTTGCGGTCCTGCTGGGGACATGTCTATCTCCCTCACATCTTAACATGTATATCCAGCCCCTTTCTGTGCTTGGAATTGGAGAGATTGGGGCTTTTCTTCACAAATGATGTTGATGATTTTCAGCTGTCAATGGAACTTAGCACAAATTATGCAGAGGATCAGAAGAGGTTAAATAATATCTACCTGTTTATTAAAAATTGGATGTCCATGAATTGGCTGTGCTTAAATGCCGGGAAAACCGAGCTGATGATTTATGGGTCCAAACATGCTAGGGAGAGTTTAGGTCAGGATTTTTCCAGCTTCTTGATCGAGGATAGCCTGATTCCAGTGGCTACCAAGGTGAAGACTCTAGGTACTTACATGGAGGCTAATCTTAATGCGGATGCCCATGAGGACTATATTATTATTTATTATAATTATTATATAAATATATAATAATTATAATATATTATATAATAATATATTATTATTATTATTATTATTATTATTATTATTATTATTGTGAAGAATACTAATTATTATCTCAGAGTCCTGAGATTGATTGGTCCCATGGTCAAAAAGGATAACCATGCAAAATTGCCATGGGCTATTATATTACCACGTTTGGACTGTTGAAACTCTCTGCTGGGGGGGTGCCAGTAAGGATGCAATACAGAAATTGCAGAACATTCGAAACGAATCAGTGCATATGGTTCACCAGATGGAATGGAGAGAACCAGTGACAGGCTGACAGCAGCTCGGAGAGAGCTGCATTGGCTCCCGGTGGCAGCTAGGGTCCTTTTTAAGTTGCTAACCTTAGGACATAAGTGTATTTTTGGGACTACCCCTCAATATCTTAAAGTGTAGTTTGTAATCTATCAACCCACTAGGAACCTTTGTTCAGCTAAGGCATGCCTCCTTAGAGTAAATCGATTCAAAAGAGCCTGCGGCAATGGCCGCTCTTTCCCGTTTCGGGTGGCACTGGCCTGGAATGAGCTACCAGAATCAATCCGGATGGAAGAAAATCATCTTGCCTTCAGAAAGTTGCTGAAGACCAGGCTGTTTTTGTAAAGAAATCTGATAATCCTGGAATTCCTGTTCTGTAGCTCTGTCCCTTTTTTCAGCACCTGGATGCCATTGGACTTTGGCGCTTTATAAACAAAATAACATAACATAACATAACATGCAGACAAGGGGTTATACACGTGACCAAGCGAGATGCAGATGTGCTGGTCAAAGAAGGTGTTCTGTTTTTGCAAATGTTAATTGTTCATGGCTATGAGAAAGCACTAGCTTGCTTATGTAATGAACTACCCTCCATTGTTAGTATGATTAACCATGAAAATAAATGATCTGTTCTATTGGTTGCGGGGATTCACATCTTTTGATGGAGATACTCTGTAATGTTGCGTCCTGGCATTGCAATGAAAATGAATTGACTTGTGGGAAAACGAAATGGTAGAGTCTTCACTTCAGCAATTTTATTATGTGACTGGGTTGGTGAACAGACAGTTGACACTTAAGACTTGGCTGAACTATTTTATTGAATCATGAAAAACCCACATTGTCACTGTATTTAGGATCTGCCTAACTTCTCAAACATTTCCCTTTCGTGTATAGTTTCAAAACATTTTCCGTGACTTTAGGATATTTTGATAATTGCATTGTATTATATTTAATTGCTGAATATGTGTGATTTTAAGGTTTCTGTATTCAATTGCATTTAATTGTATCAATTAGCTAAGCACTGGCACCTTTCAGGATTGATGTCATCTAAATCATGTACATTGATTGATTGGTTGGTTGGTTGTAATAGCAATCTTAATCTATTCAAATCAGACAAAGCTTAAGGGAGCATCATACGTAAATGCGCAGCATATTACAACTGTCGTAGATGTGTGTCCTAGCCGAGAGTGTGGTATGTTTGAACTGTTCTTGTGCATCACAATCCAATCGCTTAACAGAGAATCATATACATTGTGGTGGTTTAAGAATATACATTACAACATCGAAGTGATGACAAGAAGAATGGGATCTGGTCATCTCCTTCGCTGCACACAGCAATACGTATTGCTAACATTGTATTGGTTAACATTGTAGAGGCAATCTGTGTATAGCTGAGATATTATGCATGTCAGAAGTTTCCGGGATCATTCTGCCTTTCTCCTCACCTTTTGGTACGGATAACACCTAAATATGATTATTTTTTTTAAGAGATTTGGGATAATGAGTTTGTGTAGGCAGCTTCGACTGGCTACTCATAAAAGGGATTCCTGGAGCTCTTTATCCGGCGCCGGGAATCCAGCTAGGGAGGAGGATGGTGTGGACTGGTGTTGTTTCCTGATTAAGAGCTGGTGCATTTTACTTTCTTTTCAAGATAGGGCTTTTTGGTTTGTGAACAATGCATCGTTCAGTGCTTTGCATTTAATGTATTTACATTGACAGAGTTTTTTACTAAACATCATTACATGTTGTACATTCAATAATATATTATAATATATTATAGAGGAGAATTTTGTTAGGTTGAATTTAGCCAGTGGCTCCACAGAATATATACAAATATATAAAATCTGCATTTAAAAGAAAGGCAGGCCATCCTTTGGGATATTTTTGAGTGATTTCACTTTCTATGCCAAGCACATCAACAGTTTGCTTTGTATATCTGCACTGGGTGAGCTTCATGGAACATGCGTTCACACACAAGAAGCTGAATTGAATTTATTTTACACAACTTTGGGCTAGCAGAAAATTGGTGGGTGGAGGGGGGCTGGAAAAATTGTTGGCGGTGGTGATCACAAGTATTAGTAGCAGGGGGATTGGCTGTGTGACACAACATCATGCTTTCATCGTGCATGCACTTGAACCACACGCAGGTGGTCTGGCCAGCACACATGCAAAGTCATCCCGTAAGCCTGCCGCTGAGCGCATCCGTCCTTCGACTGGAACTTGTGGGGTGAGCAGTCTTGCCCATAAATCTGTACAGATCAAAATCTGTGCACCATATGTGAGTGCAATATTACGTGGCAGTGCACAGTCAACTATGATGTTGCATACAGCCAGAGGGTCATAAATTGGCACTCCCTATGAGTCAAGTGGTGACTTGAGTATAACAAATGTACACTTTGTGGGTTTTCTGATGTGTCCGTGTGTTATGTTGTAATGTTTCTGTCCTGCAGTGACTAGGTTTTTGAAAGAGGAGAACAGATGTACCTTCAGGGGGGTGTATACAGTCACCAGTGGCAAATAGAAGCATAATCGGATATGCAACAGCTTATATTTATCTGGAAGCGTGCTGATGATTGTGCTCATGCACTTAGCAATCAACAATGTCCCCATAACGTCTTGCCTCAAATTGTTGTGCTTTGTCTGAGAAACCTGAAGGTGTCTCCCTAGCTAGTCCCTGGGGATCTGCCATCCAGGTGGCCAGGACACGGCCATTGCTATTGGATCCAGTTTCTGGGGGTGACCAGTGAGGGAGGATCACCTAGATGGGGGGTCGTCGGGGAGTGGGAGTGGGAGACTGTTAACACCTTTTCCCTATCCTGCCATGTAGGACATTCAAAACCACTGCCCCCCCCATTTTCCGACATGATTACTTTCTCACGACCAGAGAAAGGACTAACACCAGAGCCATTTACCCGACCTGTCCCAATACAACGGTCAGACAAAGTCAGGCAATTGATCAGAATCATACACACCTGACGGCCCTTTCCCTTGCCCACAGGTATAAAGGGTGGAGGAAGAGAGCACAGTACGAGCATGGCAGACTGCATGATGACACAGATACCCAGGCCCGGCAGTTTAAGAGGAGGAGAAAGGCAGCGAATATTGAGAGGCGTACAAGGAGACACATCAACTTGCCTTTTTCGATACAGACCCACGAAACCTCCGCACATGGAATCGTTAGACCAAGGACAATAGCCCAAGTGTGCTGCAACAGATGTCAACAGTACACGGAGCATGTCAACACTGATAATCGGGAGTGAGGGAAACACTTACTACCATGATACCGGCCTTCACTCCTGTTACGAGGAAAGGTAAGTGGTTCATCACAACCGTTGAGTCGAGGGGAGAGCCGATAAGAGCTAGGCTCGGATGAATGAAAGACTCAAAGTGGCTAGTTGAACTAAGTTCAAAGAACTGTAAAAGTGTTAAGGGGAGACCAGCTGCAGAGGGAACCGGCATCTTGTCGGTGTTAACTCGAGATACTCTGGTCAATTCCAGTCTGAGTGAAACTACAGATACCAGAAGGCCATAAGAGAGCCACCAAGATAGGTCAAAGTGGTCATACAGGAGGTGAAGCAAAATCCCTGTACATTCGAAAGTCTTTGAATGAAGAACTATAAGGAAAGCAACTGAAGTGAATCCCGCCACATGAGAAAGCAATGGAATTGAATCTCACAAACATTGAAAATGTATGTCAATGTGAAGTTGGCAAGAGTGAACATGGAAGAGGGATGCTGAAGAGAAGGGGTCAATTCTAAAGTCCCAAGAAAAAGGGTGTTGACAAGCGTGAACACGGTCGAGGGATGTCCGCTGGAACTATTTAAAAAAACATTAAGAAATGTGAAGGAAGGAAAAGCCATAAGTCAACCCGGTGGAGGGAGGCTGAAAGTAAAAGGGGGTCAGCACACGGAAGAGGGGGACTCAGGGGTGAAAAATCCTCATCCTAAGTGAAACCAGGAAACACACTTTCATTGTGTTAAAGGAACTTTTTGTTTGGTTATTTGAACACGTCAGGCCCTCGAAGGCAAGAGACTTTCAAGTGAAACGAGACTTGGCCATTGACGGTCCTGAGAGCTGCAAGGTAAAAACGTTCATCCCGTGCTGAAGAAGCTTGAAAGTGTGCTGTGCTCTAAGATCCCACCTTACTCCTTGCTCAAAACGTGGGAAAGGGAGTCCCAGGCTACCATATCCTGACATATTATTTGTGAACACTTCTTTCTTTTCTTGAGAACTATCCCACACCCCTTTTTGTATTAGTTATAAGGTTTGGCAATAGGTTTCTTAGTATAGGCCATTTTTTATTTGACAGAACGCCACTAGGGCTGCCTTATTTTTATTTGATGTTCGACCCTTGCTCCCATCTTAGATTTAGGTTTAGATTAGGCGTTTTTCCAACCTGCATACAGTTTGATAAATACCCTTGAATTATGATAACTTGTGTCTGTCTTTACTATTGCCCCCATGAGTTTGTTACATTTGGCATAGGACCTGACGATGTATCTGTTTGCGAGTTGATCCAGGTACATTTTGCTGGCTGCATTACACACCATTTGTACATTCACTGAATGCCAGTATCTTTTTTTACATTTTTTATTAGCATTTGGTTTAACATTTTCAAACCTTACAGCTATTTATCAAATCATTACCATAGAAAATTTATAAGAAAGCAATAAGCAATAAAACATAATTCCCCCACAGAAAAATATATAACTTTGCAGCTTCTGTGGGGGGGTCATAACCCCCCACCCCGAAGCACAAGTTTTAATTATGTTAAGCGGCTTCACTTCAACACTACAGCTAAGTCAATGCCTAGTCTGGGATGCTGAGGAAAACCCTTATTGATGTATTTTTATGTCCAGTTCACTACTCTGGATGACAACCCTTGTATAACACCCCCCTCTTAGAATCCCCCTGACCCCACTGAGCCAAGAAGTAGGTTTGTTTTGCAAATTAAAAGGTTTATTTGAAAAATTCACAAGATATATATCACACTTTTATAATAAATTAATAATTGATATCACACTTATGGATATAATGTTGATCAACAATGGGTAATCTGGCACTAGAACACTTCTTTACAATCAATGAGGAGTTAGTATAGGATGGATAAGGTAGCAAAAATACTTTTATGGTTTCAAGGGAAAAGCAATGAGGAATAAAATGCAGTACAGAAATACTTGATATGATTTTAGCAAAAGATAAGATAATCACTTTTTCTCTGGCAATTCACCCCCCCCCCTATGCAATGTAAGAAATGGAAGGAGATGGAAAGAGGAGCACACAGTTCTCAGGAATGCAATCAAATACAATCCGAAATTCAGTTCCCCCCCAGCAAGCTTAGAGGAAACAGGTAGAAGTTTGAAACACAGGCCCAAAATGCATTGAATGTGATGACAATGAATGGGAAAATGTGCTAACTGATTTTAATTACCTCTAGAGATTCACGGTGAGTGAGAGATGCTTGTTGGTATTAGTTCAGGCTCACTTTAGCAATGCTCTATGAGTTATTACCAGGTTGCAAACAGATTTTAACAAAGGAAAGAATGGAGCTACTATTTTGACAAGTGGAGAAATTGAGCCAAAATCGCAAATCGCGGTAAATTTTGCAAGTGCGTAAATCGCGATTACAGCAAAAGTATAAGGAGTATCAAGTCGGTTCGTCGGAAAGCCTAGAATCTCAGCTTTAAAATGAAAGTTAAATTTTGTTCCTAGCCCAAACGGTTCAAGAGATACGGACGATTTAATAAAGGTAGATTTTCGGATTTAAAGTAAAACTCAATTGACAGGTGACAGCTTGCAGCTTTAGAATGACAGATGACAGTTCTCAGTTTTAGAATGACAAATGACAGGATTTCTAGGAGGCTGTTCTAATTAGGTTAAAATAGTTTGGATTAGATTATTTTAACTAAGAGATTGGGTTCTGCACAGTTCTGGCGGATACTCACTCCTAATTTGAAATAGGCCTCGTCACGGATCTGGTCAACTGAACTGGACTTCGGGCAGTTCTGCTCACAGCGTCTGGGTCAGCTCTGCTCTGCTGGTCTAGCCTCCCTTGATACAGCGGTCTCTGGTTCTGGATACTGCTCTGCTTTCTGGTCCGGATCAAGTGGATTCTGGATACAACACTGCTTTCTGGGTACTGGCAAGAGTTCTTGGCAAAGATTCTTGGCAAAGAATTCAAACAGCTCGCCCGGCTGTTGAATAGTTTGCAAAAGATTTTGAGGCCTGCTGACAAATACTTTTGCTTGCAGTGGGCCTTCTTGGTTCAAAGTTCTGTAGTCTCTGTTTAGCTTGGAAGTCTAAGTGTTGGATCTCTGGATGTGAAATCGTCGGTCAGCATGCTCCACAGCAAATGGAATTGAATGTCTCTACCTGTCCCAGCAGTCTCTTTTTATGTGTTTTGGAATTGGGTGTGTGCGTGGCATAACTGAGCCTGCCCCTCTCTACTTGTCATTGGCCCAATTCTCCCCTCTCCCATGATTGGGGGAAGGAAATGGATTGTCATCATGATGAGGTCTGTTTATGGGTCAGAGGATCCTCCCCTGGTCAATTTGCCCACAAATCTATATTTGATTCAAATACATATTTCCCAGATACACAATTTGTTGAAATTACATGTACACATTATATATTCCTTATGGTCCATGCTTGTCCACCTCTGATCTTCCTGGGGGCTTGCATTAAAAAATGACATCATTTTGCGCTTTTTGACTAGTTTACCAATATCGGAAATTTACCAAAAATTACACACATGTGCGCAAGGAGTATGGACATTAATTGATGAAGTGTCAGATTTTTAACATGCAGACATTTGGAGTGAGACCCTATTTTCCGCTAGCAACCCCCCAGAATACACCACAGGGTCCTAACGCCTCTTAAAACGTGCACAGAAAAATCACAAGAATAATGATATTACTTATATAATTTTGACCAGTCCGCACTATGAGTTATCTATCTTTTTAACTTATGCCCTGGTCAAAAAGGGGTGTGGCTTCCCACATCACATGGTGGAAGAACTGTTTTATCCACTTCCCCCTAGCTCAGCTGGCTCTCACATGCACTTCTCCTCCCACTTCTCCCAAGCGGAAGCCACTTTACGGCCTCCCCAATATAACATTTGCCTGAGTCCATTGTTCAGTTTCCTGCAGGCCCCAGGTAATTCAATCAGAGAGGTGTCACCTCCTTTTTGTGGGGGCAGCAGAATGCAGCCAGGCCTGGGAACACAATATCAGTTTCAACTCCTGTCGGGGGTAGTTGTCAGGCAGAATCCAGTTTCATTAAGCCAGGTTTCAGCTAAATGTCACTTTTTGTTCCCAGTTTTCTACATTCAAATCAAACTGACACGTTTTACACATGCAGCTAGAATGCTGATTCTAAGTTCAAAACTATGACATTTCAACAGTTACAAACTTTGTGACACTCAAAAGTAGGTCCCTCATTTAATTTAAACATTTCAATTTTAGTGGTTTTCAGTTCAGTTTAATTTAAGATGCTGACCTCCACAGCTCAGCCAGTTTTGTTATGAACATTGTTTTGGGCTCTTTTACTTTCCAGATTTTGTATGCACACAAAACTTCATTCTGCCAAATGTCTGCTGGTGTTCAGTGAGATTTTTGAATATCCTGCAATGTTTGAAATAGGCATTTTGAGCTTGCATTCAGAGAAACCAAGGTGATTTCAAAGGGCTTTTTAAGCTAACAGGCACTGCTGTTTTTCCTTTGGCACACTTCCACTCATGGCACCCCTGGCCCATCACGCTCGCACTGGTGGGTGGAAGGTTGGGCGACCATTTTGGTGTGCGTACAAACTGCACGGTTCTCCTGGATTCTGGCGCACATGTGGGCTTTTTGGCCATCTTGGATTTTCTAAACCCGAGCACCAAATGTTGCAGCTTAATGACTCAAATGTGGGTCAATACACCTGACAAATATAAAAAGAGTAAAAGATAAAGAAACAAGATTTAAAAAGTAAAAACAACCCAGTAAGTGAGGTGGTGAATAGGTTAATGTTTATCTAATATCGAGAACGTTTCCTCCAGGAACGCTAAGAAAGCCAGTATTAATGAGATTAATGAGATTTGATCTCTTTGGAGAAAAGCTATCCACCAATCTTCTACAGTCAATGTGGTAAATTGCAAAAATAATTTTCCCAACCATCTCACTCTTTGCAGCTGTAACTTTGGGCAGAATAAAGTCAAACGGAAAAGGGTTTCTCTCTGGCCTTGAGTATAAGGAGACTAGGCCCAGTTCTTCTCTTACCAATTGAATCGGGATACATGATGGCAGTGAGAGGACTGGTCTCCAGAATAATATATTTCCCTGTCAAACCAAATGACACATGACCATGGAAGGGCAATGCTACTCCAGGCAACAGCAACGGGGCCGCCTACAGAGGTGCATAAGGGCAGTTTTTAAAATTTGATGGAAGCAGGGAGCTATTTAGCTCTTGGTTGTAGCCCAGAAGACACCGGCTAGCCTGACACAAAGAGCCACCAGCCCTGGCTCGAGCAGGCTAAGTGATGTGAACAACACAACTATGCAAATTTAATTCTGTGAGCTTGGGACAATAAACACTAAAACACAGCTATACAACATCCACTTCTTAAAGGGCCATAAATAATGGATAAAATGCTACGTTTACATCTCATGTGGAACTTATATTTGCAGATCGCTATGTCCTAGCTCTGTGTTCCAGAGTGGTAGCTCAAGGTTACTGGTTAGTTCAGGATACCCAGGAGCTGCATTTAGCTCTTGCTTAATCAAGCTTAATTTCGAATCCTGGAAGGTACCCTGTTTTGTTCCCCAATCTGCCCCATTGTTAGGCAGACCCTCCTTCATATAGTGTGAATGTATTCACTCACAAGACCCCCAATGTGCGTGGCCAAGTCAGAGCAAGATCAAACCATCTGCCCAAGATCACACACCACGGCCAGACAATGATGCGTGGGATCCAACCCTGCGTAAGTAAATGGAGAAGGGCATTTTTGGAGTAAATCATTTGTTCAACCTTTATGAATGGAGTTTTTGGAGCATCATGCTCACTTGTGCTTGGCACTGTCCTCTTGCACGCTACATTTTTTGTTGATTTACATGCTTCTTGCCTTCTTTGCATATCCTTTGGTTGCAATCAAGGTTCACAGTCTATACACAGACCAGAGGTCTCATGTTAAGTGTTTTTATTAGTGAAAAATTATAGTGTGGGAAAAATGCATAAAAGTGGTTGAATAAAGGTGACCTTTAATGCACCATGGTCTTCCCTGAACCAAATTGAACATAGAGTTCTGTATAGGTTCTCCAAATGAAAGGTTTTGCTGGGTGGATTCTGGGTACTTTGCCTATCCCCTCAGAAGCCCTCAAACTTCGGGTTGACACTTAAGTAAAATGCATAGTTAAAGGCGTAAGGGTGGTCCCAAATCACTTGGAATGAAAGTCTTTCAAATGTTCTTGCCCTAGTGGGTTGCCACAACTTGGTCCCTCCATTAGTATATTGTTCAGAGAACTGGCAGTTGCAGATCAGATCTCGATGGGCGTGGTGTCTGGTTCCAAGAGTGCAGGGGATTGGCTAACAGGCCCAACTCACGTTTTTTCTTTCCCACCTAATTTTGCCCTCGCCACCACAGCAGTGCTGCCCTGCTTGTTACCATACTATGAGCTTGCACCTCATCCCACTTCAACCCCTTCTGGTCAGGGTATCCCTCATAGCCCAAGCATGTCCACCAACTTTCTCTGGTATTCAATTCTCTTCACACTACATCTCTCTACCTCCTGTCAGTGACCCCCGTCCTTGGATTCCCCATATCCTTCTCATCTCCCTTTCACCTACTTGCATTTGTTATCTAATTTCTTCTTAAACTCTCTAAGAACCTGCTTCTCATCTTCACTTCCTTCTGTTGCTTCCTCCCCTTCTGCCTTCCCATGCTCTGCTGTCTCCTCCTTGAACTCTCCAACCACTCTCTTCTCAATGTCAACCTCTTCTTTGGCTTTACCGGTTCTATGTTTGATCACTGCATTCTTTTGTTCACGGGTAAAAACACTGATTTCTTTTACCACTTTTTTTTGCGGCATAATATCGGGGAGACCCATTTCACCCAAACCCCCCTATATATATATATATATATATATATATATATATATATATATATATATATATATATATATATATATATATATATATATATATATATATGTGACCCCAAAACCCCATATGCTTGTTTGAGGTAAAAAATGTGGTAATTAAATCAGTAAAAAAACAACTATCGTGGTAAGTACCGTTTCACCAACATGAACCTCATGATCGTGTCTAACCAATTCCTCATCGCACCATCTGCTTGTTTGACTTCATCTCTTTCTACCGCTTGATGTTCTACTAACTCCTCCTCAGCTTCGGCACCATGCACCTGGTTCTAAAAGGCTAAAACCACCAAGTCTTACTATTACTAACACCCTTCAACAACACTCTTGTGAGGAAGTGACTGAAAGTGGCAGTCTTTGCAGCTGACCAGTACCTCGGGCGAATACCTTTGGGCTCAATTAGTTTTAGCTGCAGACTTAGCACTCATCAACTGCACTAGTGCCTAGAGTACATAATCTGCTTTTTGGCAAATAGCACGCATTTGGCGAGGAAGTGGCTGAAAGTGGCAGGCTTTGCAACTGAACAGTACCTGGTGCGGACACCTCTGGGCTCAATTACTTTTACATGCAGACTCAGCACTCTTCAACTGCACTAGTGCCTGGAGTACATAATCTGCTTCTTGGCGCATAGTACGCAAGTGGTGAGGAAGTGGCTGAAAGTGGCAGTCTTTGTAGCTGAACAGTACCTTGTGCGGACACCTCTGGGCTCAATTAGTTTTACCTGCAGACTCAGCACTCATCAACTGCACTAGTGCCTGGAGTATATAATGTGCTCCACAGCACATAGTACACGCGTGGTGAGGAAGTGGCTGCAAGTGGCAGTCTTTGCACTCCTTGTGAGTCCAGGGCAGTCCTTTGGCATATTATAATATTGGTGGGGGGTGCCACTTGAAGACTGGTGAGCTCACCCCTTGCGAAGCAGTTTGGCAGTTTAGCAGATTTGTAGCAAAGCGAATGCCAGGAAATTGTCCTGTTCAATTTGGACTTTGCCCTCAATTTTGATTGTGGATCCCCTTTCTGTACGTATTTGACGTTGTTTTCAACAGTACCACACTTGCCAGTGGGTTTATATTATGACAAGCAAACACAATTACTTATTCCGAAGTTTCTCCATACCTGCATTAGGAATTAAAGAGTTGTTCCCCCGAACTGCCTTATAAGGGGGCTCAGTTTGACATGGGAGGAGCTTCTTTTATCCACAATCAGGATCAGAGCCTCTCAAATGGGGGCGTAAAGGTTGTAGCAGACAGAACCTCCCTTTCCTGTAATCAGAGGCTTGGCTTATTTGATGAGAATAGGACAGCTGCGGTGGGAGGACTCTCACTTATCCGCAGCCAGGGCCATGGCATGGTCTATCAGAAGAAGATTTGGAATCTGAACTACGCACACATCTGGGGTACCGACCTTAAATGTACATGAGGGGAAGACATGTCTGTTATGACCTGGCCTGCGGTCATGCAGGCCAGGCAGACCAAGGCTGGGGCCACCCATCCGACATGTTGGGAGCACCCAGCCGACATCTGTGGACAAGGGACACCCAGTCAGCCCATGAGCAGACTGGTTCTTCCATGGTCTGGGAGCACCCAGGCCAATACCAAACACGGCGACAGAGTTGTCCCACAGGGGCACCGGCACCTCAATGCAGAGTTGCCCGACAGGGACTCTGCGAACATGGAGATGCAGAGTTGCCCAGCAGGTGCTCTGCTGGCATGGCAGGATGGGCATTAGAGACAGCGTTGCCCAGCAGTGGCACTGTCAGGGCCCTCTGCCTACTACGCAGCACCAGCATCGCGCTGCAGCCAAGGACACACAGCAGGCAGGAGCAGGCAGTTTGCATCAACTAACGAGTCGGAAACGCCTGTCTCTTTTATTACTAACTAGTCACATGGCCACAACATGTGAGCTTGTCAGGAGCCATGGGAGAGACCATGCTCCCAGGAGGGGTGACACACCACAATGTCGGGCGAAGTTTAAACACTTGGAGGCCACTAAATGACCCCAATTTCTGGTCGGAAAATGACCTTCTTCTTGATGTCAGGAAAAAGCACTGAAATTAGACCCCTGGCTCTGTGTCGCGCATGTGCAACGGAGGATTATTCCAATATAAACGACCAAAGTCTGAAGCTGCAAATGGAATTTGTTCTTTGGCCTCGTGTATGGAAAATGATAGAGAACAGGTGAGAAATGCTAACCTTGAGGAAGGGATCAATTTCATCTATCCAGGGGGAGCCTCATTCAGGAACCCACTTTACTAACAGAGCTGCTTTCATCTAGTGAAACATTGCCACATCACCCAAACTATGAAAATAGAAAGTGTGCCTTTACATCACAGAGACGTTCATTAGAGGGTTCATCGTAGCTCTCCGACAATTTCTGCAATGAACTCGGCTCTGAGTACATTCGTGGAGCTTTATGACAACATCCGAGACGAGGCGAGAGCGCACGCTTTGGTTTGGAGTGACATTAATTTGAAACTGCTACAATCCATCTCCCCCAGTAGAGTACCCACAGTGCCTGGCACGCGCCAAATGTCCAAGACTATTGGAACGGGAGCAGTGCTGGGAAATTATGATAGCGTCCCGAAACCCTCTACCTTAACTGAGAAAGGTAATAACTTACAAGTTGATAATGTAGTAGGGGAAGAACCAGCTGACCCCACTGCACCTACACCTGAAATGAGTTCAATAAAAACTGAGAATTCTAAAGCTGAAGCTAAAAACTAAGTCTCATACAAGGAACTCGTATCCATTCCTGCACTCGATTCATTCTAAGGAGTTGGCTGTGGTTCAGGCACTGAAGACAGTGCAGGGGTTGGAGGTGCATAAACCATCAGGTCCCCATTTCCAATCAATATGAATTCATCGATGGGGGATTGCATGCTCCCGACACTCCTTCTACACCAATACCAATGGCGCAATCATCTTCACCATCGTGCACAGCTATTAAATGTGGTAATAGAGTTGCCACTAGACCTTGATAAATCACTGCAATGTGGTGAAACCCTTTCTGATTGAGAGTAGAGTGGTGGCAAAGGAGCAGTGGTTGGACCCTATTATAAATGATTTCAAAGATTGTGTTGCGCAATACAAAGGCTCACAATGCACTATGCAGGAGGAGTGTGCAACTGGCCAGGGATGTTCTAGATCTATTGTCCCTAGGCGGCCGTTTGTGTCTGCCATGTGTACTTTTACCACAAGCCCTTTTTGTGAGCGGCACACTCTGTGACTGCAAGTGGCATACATGTGCAAACAGGCAGAGATTTTGAGATCCAAAGTAAACCTATTATCCAAACAGCAGCTTTTGAAAATTGCCAAAATTGCTGGAGGGAAAGTTGAAATGGTAATCCAGCCAGGGCTATTGCCACTCGTGATTTAACAGTGCCATCTAGCCATGTTGTTCCCAACAAAGGTGGGGGTATGCACACATCTGTAAGGCCTGAGGATATCAGAGGTCATGCTCACCTATATTGTGACCCTATCGTAGAGAAGGATATACACAAAGCTCTCACTGCACAGAGTAGTGGGACTAAAAATGGTGAAAGTTGTGTGACCGTGCATCTCCTCTAATATTAGAATTTGTTTTGGATGCATTAAACAGTAATGGCCTAATCCTAAATCGTCCCAAAATATTGGCTCTATTTAATGAAAGCCCTCGACTAAGATTAATTTCAACAGAATACCTACAGCTTGTGAACTTATTTGATGACCAAAGAACTGATATTGTGGCCATCAAGGTCCCATCCCGGGCGGTTTATACAATATTGATATAGGAAGCCAAATCCCTACGATCAATGGGTTATGATTTGCGCCCTAACATGTTGGTGGCAGGTGGTAGGGGTGGGATTAAGGTCAATTCACTGATGGATAGTCAGGAGAAAAAGGTCAATATGCCTTTTGGTGAAGATGTTTTGGAAGATGCTCAGTGGAAAACGCTAGTAGAAAGCACTCTTTACAAATTTTCATGCACAGGTTTTGAACTAATTTGAAGATTGGACCTGGCTTCCCGCAACGCTCCCCAAAACGAATGAGCACAAACCAGTAGTAGATTTTGTCTTCGATGTATCAAATGAAGGAGATGATGCTGCTTACAAACTCTTATGGAATATCAGGGGTTATGACAAACTCACACGAAATGTTAAAATTACCAAATCTCTTAGTTTGCATCCAATTGTTTTCTTGAAGGAAACTGTGTTATGGACACTTTGGTTTGGGATGGCTACTGCATTTTCCAGCAGCCTGCTATTAATGAGCAGGCTGGTAGACCTTCTGGAGGACTCCTTATTGCAATTGATAATAGATTTGGATTTGTAGGGAAATGTGTTTCAAAGGATTCCAGGGAGATTTTGGCGGTTGAACTATCTCTTCCAGGTAGCATTTTTTATCACATCTTACTCCTTAACGTTTATTGACATCCCACTCATTCCACATTATTTGATTGTGTTCCTGCTGTGAGTACTATTTTAGAAGCTATTAAAGTATGGGCTCCGGATGGAGAAATTGTGGTTGTCGGAGATTGGAATGCAAACTGTTTACTTCTTGAAAACTGTATGAATGTTGATAAGGATTGGCAAGGATTGGGGATCGGAATATAACCAAAACCAAATAGAATATGGTAAAATCTGGTGGGAGTTTTGTACTAATTGGGGGCTAATTTTTGCTAACAGGCAGGTATTGGGAGATAACCTAAGCCAACCAACATGGCATAGGGAGGACTCTGTCTCCTGGATTGATTATGTTTCTATGTCCGAAAAACTGTCAAAATGATTCATTTCGTTGGCAGTGATATAGCCTTCCATAAACAAGAGTTTCGAGTGTACCATAGCCATCAGAGTGGTGTGGTCTTGTAAGGTGTCGTTTATTGACTCGCATAGTTTAGTAAAAGGTGCCAGGGCGATGGTTAAGGTCGACATTATAGTTAATATATCCGGTTTCTTCCTTTTCTTTTCACTTTCTGATTGCAAATGTAGGTGATCCGGTCAAGTGTTGGTCTCTTGACAGTATCAAGTGTTGGTCTCTTGACAGTATGTGAAGGACGTATCCTGTGAAGAGTCTAATGAAAGCGGCATGTGTTGGGTAGGTTTCCGCTGTTGTATTTCACCTTCCAAGCTGGGTCTTGTAGATCTCGTTGATGTAGATAGCCATTTAGCATCTGATAGAGGCTGGACCCTCTGAGAGACTTTAGGCATAGCAGCCAGGGGCAAACGTCTCTGTTCCTCAAGTGGCTGATTAGAGAGAGATTCCACAGCCATTCACATTGGGTCAAAATCTAGAGCTGGTGCTGGGTTTGGAACATGAGGAGATGTTAGGTCCTCACTTCTTACCTTTTGAATGGTTTGACTCAAGGGTAGGTCTTCTTCACAAACCTCCTTATTCCGGGACTCCTCTCTTCCGTGTATCAATATGGCCAAAGAGGCTATTGATGTTAAGGGCATTCGAGGCGTTAGGTACCCGCATAGGGGCGGAGGCTTATGTTGGTTGTTTGACTCAGCCAAGTGCCATCTTTTGATTTAGGACACACTAACATTTCCTCCTAGGTCAGCTGGTTCATCCCTAATGGACGAAACACTGTCCTTTATGCCCTCAAGAATTTCTGCTTCTGGAATTTCTCCCATGGCCTCTGTAGTTAACGGTTTCCTTGTTTTGGGTTGGAAACAACGGACAAATTCGGGGCTGTTCGAGTTCCGCCTTTGTTCACCTTTCGGTAAATTCTCTGAGGATTTGTTAATTTTCTGCCTCTTCGGTGGAGCAGGTTGGGCTGAATATTTGCAGACAGTGAAGAGTCTTTAGATTTCTTCTTATTGACATTATGAGTATGCGGTAGGGCTGTGACTAATAGAGTTAGTGATTCCCCGGAGGCACTTGATGGTGTTTCACCACCACGTATGACGATTTGGAGAGGCACAAGTCTGCGTTTAGGACTTCCAGCAGTACTTTGGATAAGAGAGCAGTCTCAATGGCTGAGCAGGGATGGCAGTTGCTGAGCCCCTCAAGGACCTGTTTGTGCTCATACAATGTTTCCTCTGGGGAGAGGGTAGATGTGATTTCTGGGACCTCTTGCAGGTTTGGGTCTTGAACAAAGTCTGTGGCATAGGTGGGGCTGTTATGCATTTTCCCTTGTAAGCAAGACTGGCACTCAGGCCGCTCCTATGTAGATGTAGACTGTGGGATGGTGGGTTGAACTGGGACATTCTGTGAAAAAGGAGGGGATACCGCAGGCAGACCCACAATGCTTGAGTTATTAAAGTCTTCACCCCGGGATGAGATTCCACCATCCCCACAGCACCTTGATCGGTCTTCTGCCAATTTTGGGGGAGGGCAGATTGGTTCGGCACTGTCGACTCTTCGACAGTGGCCATTGGTATAAATTTGTCTTGTAAATTCAAGCCGTAGGTGGCTTGGTCCGTATCTTTGACAACGTCAGTGTTGGACATAGGCCACAAATAGCTCGTATTTTGGCCAGTTTCTTTGCCAAAATGAAGGCATCCAAAGGAGTCAGGGAGCCCGAGGCCTCAACTTCAAACTGACAATTATGTTCCACGGTGTCAGCTGTAAAGATAGACCGGGTTTGGGATGGGAGATGTGGGTAGGGGAAGGTGTTTGATGGGGTAGGTTACGACCTTCTTCCATCCTCTCTGCACAAGCTCAATTTCTCTGCCCTTAGAGCACAGGCGGACTGCGCAAACTGCAGGGATCAGCTACGATCTCTGACGGCCACTCCGTGGCAAAGCAGGGTTTAAATGGAGAATCCTCCTCTACCAATAGGCAAGGTAGACAGACCACGAAGCACGTAGGCAGCAGGCAGCAACAGTAGACTGCAGGGAACTCAGCGACAAACTCTGTGACCGTTCCACGGCAAAGCAAGGTTTAAATAGAGACTCCTCCTCTACCAATAGGCAAGGTAGACAGATCGGGAAGCAGGAAGGCAGCAGGCAGCAAGAGTACTCAGCGGCAAAAACTTATTTTTTAGAATTTTTTTTAATCTTATCTCTTGATCACATGTATCTTTATCTTCTTTTCATTGGTGATCTCTTTATTATTATTATTTATTTGATTTTTTGGGGATTGTTTTGTATCTTTTAAAAAAAATATTAAAGTAAAACATTGTCACTTTTAGAAAACATAAGTCCATAAAACTGTGCCATTGGCCTCAGTCTGATGTAAAAACCAGTAAAACATCCATTTGTGTTAAAAATCAGTTTGTAAAAATAATAAAAAATAGTCTTTGCAGTTCATTTAAAAATCACTCAGGAAACCAGTCTTGGTGAAGTGAACCTCCATTCTCTGTAGATGGGACTTCTTTTGAGGTCATCATCTTCACATCTTTCGGGGTCCTCATCTTCACCCTCTTCTTTGGTCCAGGGGCTTTCCACGAGACTCCATTCCAGTGGCATCCTCCGGGAATACGACACTTCAAGGATCCAGCACTGACGGGGAATATAATTATTTTTAAAATCAAGTACATCAAACCCTTTACTTTTCCCTTCTCACTGGGATATCTGAAATCAAGATATAATGCACACAAATGCACATTATACCAAATACCATATAATACAGCCAGGACATCTCTTTAGGACCTTTGAAAATAATATAAATTAAGGGCACTAATACCACATGGTATTTTTCAGGGAACAGTCTCAAACACTCCTTTTTCTTAATTACTTATTTGCATTTTTGTTCACTAATTTGACATATCTTTCCCTTTTTCTCCTTAAATCTTGCCTTGACATCTTCACAGTATTTACACCAATTGACCTGCTATGGTAATCCTATTTAATAGGTAAGTGCTTTACTTTTTCACTGCGAGTCTCAACTTGCTCTGGTCTTTTCACTTCATGTTTCGGGTGAAAAGGCTTCATTTGATTAACATGGACAAACTGTTCAAGTGTTAATTCTCCCTCCTTTTTAGCAATTCTGTAGACCTAGACAACAGGTGAAACCATATATACAATTCTATATGGCCCTTCCCATCGCTGCAAGACATTTAGGGGGTAATTCATATAATTTAGCGCACAAGTGGCGCATGCGGCTGGCGCACAGTGTGCGCGTGCGAATCCCTGCGCCAGCCGCGTGCGCTAAAATCCATTTCCGCACACAGCGTATTCATGGATTCCAGCTACCAAAACCAGCTGTGGCGCACAGTGGCACAGCGACCCTGCAGCAGCGCCAGTTATGCCCCCAAGAACAGCCCTCGCACAGGGAAAAGCCATCAAAATCCCCAATCCAGCGCAAAGGGCTGCGCTAACCCTGTACCAGCACGGCAAGCGGGGAACGTGTATCACTGGGGATCACGGGAAGTTTCACACGCGACTTGCCCTGTGCGAGCGGGGCACGTGTATTACTGGGGTGCGCAGGAAGTTTCACACATGATTTCAGCAGGGTATGTGTATTACTGGGGTGCGCGGGAAGTTTCACACGCGATTTCAGTAGGGTACGTGTATTACTGGTGTGCGCAGGAAGTTTCACACGTGATTGGCCCTGTGCGAGTGGGGTATGTGTATTACTGGGGTGCGCGGGAAGTTTCATACGCAATTTCAGCTGGGTACGTGTATTACTGGGGTGTGCGGGAAGTTTCACACGCAATTGGCCCTGTGCGAGCGGGGTACGTGTATTACTGGGGTGAATGGGAAGTTTCACACGTGATTGGCCCTGTGCGAGCGGGGTACGTGTATTACTGGGGTGCGCGGGAAGTTTCACATGCAATTTCAGCAGGGTACGTGTATTACTGGGGTGCGCGGGAAGTTTCACACGCAATTTCAGCAGGGTACGTGTATTACTGTGGTGCGCGGGAAGTTTCACACGCAATTTCAGCAGGGTACGTGTATTACTGGGGTGCGCGGGAAGTTTCACATGCGATTTCAGCAGGGTACGTGTATTACTGAGGTGCGCGGGAAGTTTCACACGCGATTTCAGCAGGGTACGTGTATTGCTGGGGTGCGCGGGAAGTTTCACACGCGATTTCAGCAGGGTACGTGTATTACTGGGTTGCGCGGGAAGTTTCACACGCGATTTCAGCAGGGTACGTGTATTACTGGGGTGCGCGGGAAGTTTCACACGCGATTTCAGCAGGGTACGTGTATTTCGGGGGTGCCGGGGAGTCCTACACGTGATTTGGCAGTGTGGGTCCTCCCAGGTGTTCCCTGTACACCCTCCATGGACCCTGCAGGCAGCCCACACCACAGGGGACTACCCTGCATCCCTGGTCATGTCCCGCAGGCAGCCCACCCAACATGGGCATGCCCCCCAGCAAAGGCACATGTCTCCTTGCACTACTGATCACCAACTCATGTCCCCTTGCACCCCCACCCCCTAGCATTGCGGGGCACCTGCCCGCAGGCCCCCACTCATGTCCCACTCATGTCCCCCTGCACCCCCACCCCCCAGCATTGCGGGGCACCTGCCAGCAGGCCCCCACTCATGTCCCACTCATGTCCCCCTGCACTCCCACCCCCCAGCATTGCGGGGCACCTGCCAGCAGGCCCCCATTCATGTCCCACTCATGTCCCCCTGCACCCCCACCCCCCAGCATTGTGGGGAACCTGCCAGCAGGCCCCCACTCATGTCCCCCTGCACCCCCACCCCCCAGCATTATGGGGCACCTGCCAGCAGGCCCCCACTCATGTCCCACTTATGTCCACCTTTACCCCCACCCCCCAGCATTGCGGGGCACCTGCCAGGAGGCCCCCATTCATGTCCCACTCATGTACCCCTGCACCCTCACCCCCCAGTATTGTGGGGCACCTGCCAGCAGGCCCCCACTCATGTCCCAATCATGTCCCCCTGCACCACCACCCCCCAGCATTGTGGGGCACCTGCCAGCAGGCCCCCCCTCATGTCCCACTCATGTCCCCCTGCACCCCCACCCCCCAGCATTGTGGGGCACCTGCCAGCAGGCCCCCACTCATGTCCCACTCATGTCCCCCAGCACCCCCACCCCCCAGCATTGTGGGGCACCTGCCAGCAGGCCCCCACTCATGTCCCACTCATGTCCCCCTGCACCCCCACCCCCCAGCATTGTGGGGCACCTGCCAGCAGGCCCTGGCAAATGTCCCCCAGCCAACACGTCATCACAATCTAGATCCCTGGCCCTTATGGGCAGCCTCCACATGCCAAACACCCACCCAAGTATTGCATCCACCCACTTAGAAATGCCAATTACATGATACAACCCCAATGGCAAGTATGTAAATGAACACATGTCCCTCACATACACACAATGGGCCTCATTACGACCCAGGCGGTAAGTTACCGCCTGGGCCGTGACTTTACCACCATGGCGTAAACTACGTTTACGCCATGGTGGTTGGCGGACTTACCGCCCCATTCCGAGGTCGGCGGGGCGGTAAGTCCCCAATCCCCATTTACCCTTCCCCATTCCCATTTTTGCCCCATAGGGCATAATGGGAGTGGGGAAGGCGTTAATTACGCCACCGTAAAAAAAAAGCAGGTGTTAAAAGCGCCATGGCGCTAAGGGACCTCGTAATTGGCGGTAAGGGGTCGGCGCAGCTAACGCTGGCGTAAACCCCTTACCGCCAGGGTCGTAATGAGGCCCACTGGGTGTAAGTGAATGTCAAAACCCATATCATGATATGCATGAAACCAATGAGATGATACTACACATTGAAGTTTGATGAAAAAAATGTATTAAAAGCAACATAAATGGAATTATAAATAAACAAACGACAATGGGAATTAAAAACCAAAAGCAGCATGTCCGTAAAATAATGAAAAAACACAAATCATAATCCAAAGGAAAGGTGTCCAAAGTCGCAGTTCAAAAAAGTAAATCCAAGGGAAAAACAAAACCGAAAACCATTGCTCCATGGGTAAATCCCAAAAAAAAAACATAATCCAACAGTCAACTATATACAGATAAACAATCCAGGGTCCATGATCCCAACTGAAGAAATGAAACCTATCTAAAAATACTACCTAATAAAAAAACTATATACAAAAATGTGGTCCATTGTCCAAAAGGTCCAAAATAAATAAAAAAGCAAAGGAAACCTAACACTAACTACATAACTATTTACAAGGGCAGCGGGCTAGTCCGACGGGTCACTGGTTGTTGTCATGGGCCAGGGCATCATCGAACTCCTGTTCAATGGCTTGGAGGCAGGCATGTTCCCTGGCCCCGAGGTCTTGCATGGATAATGCAGTGTCCAGCTCCAACTCCCTGCGAATACCCTCGAGGCACTCAGCCCGCCTCAGCGCCCTCCGCATGGAGTTCTCTGCCCTGACCATTGTGAACCGTTCCTCCTCTGTCCGCTGTCGCTCCGCACCTATCTGCTGGCCCAACCGCTCCCACACGGAAGACACTCCCATTCCAGGGTTCTCCTGCCCTCCAGCCGATGCCTGGCCCCCTGATGTTGATGGCCCCGAGCCATGATTCCTCCCACGTCGAGCCTGCCGCTGCCTCCGACGCAACTGCCTGTGCCAGCACAACGGCATCCAGGCTGATGCAATCCACCAAAGCCGTCGTGCACGTGCCCTGCCCGATGATGCAGTCACATCCTCCATCTGCTGGGGTCCAGTTGCTGGTGTGTCCACCCCTGGTGGTCCTCCGAATGTGGCAGGGATGGGACTCAGTGGGGATCCCAACTGTGGCAGGGATGGGATCCCCACTGAGTTGGCTGCATTGGTCGGGGCAGGTCCACAGGGGGGCCCTGGTGGCATCTGGGCCAGAAGATGGCATGGAGAACGACTGGCGCATAGCCTCCACAGAGGAGGAGAGGGTTGCCAGAGTGCCCAACACATGTACAAAACCCCCGACCACGGCCGCTCCCAAATGGGCCACGTTGGCACGGTGCTCTTCGTGATGACGTGCGTGCTCCCCCTGGGAAGCACGCTCCTCATCACGAATGACACCCGTGCGCAACGCGACACCAATCAGGACCTTCTCCATACGGCCAGGGGTCCCCTCGACCGCAGGTGGAGGGGAGTCAGATGACATGGACATCCCCCCTACCTGCGGACGGGCCTGGGATGGGGCATCCCTGCTGGTGCATGGTGGTGCAGTCACAGTGTCAGGGACAGTGACATGCACAGGCACCTCCATGGCGACCTGTGCTGCCTCCTGCCCCTGCCCCTGGACTGCACTACTTGCACCAGCAGGGATGCCCCCACCAGGCCCCATGTGCGGCCCAGTAGCGGCCTCCTCCTCCTCCTCTGTGGAAACCACCAACCTGGATGGCTCCACCCCGTCTTCTGCCGTTGCAAGCCCCTGTGGGGCTCACCCACCCCTTCCGCTGCAGCCGTGGGGGCATCCCCGCCGCTTTGCTCCACTACGCCGTCTCCGCCCTCTTCTTCACTTTGTGCTGTGTAGAGGGAGACATAGAACACAAGCATCAGGGTACTGTACAATGGTCCCCTAGACAGGAAGCAATAGCAGATGAGTGGCACTGTCAAAGATCACTTCCATCATGTCCCTCCACAACACATGGGTCAGTGCAGGCAAAATACATGCAGTAACAGGTGTGGCACATGCTATGGACATTAGCAAACATGTCCAAGGCACTCTTGAAACATACAATGTTGTTTTTGAACTCACATGCATCATGGGTCATGCCTATCACATGCACACACTTCACCGTACTTTCATCCATCTGGACTCGTACACCCCAGACACAGTGGATGCAAGGATAACTAGGCTGCATCAGTGATTCTGAACATTGTCACAGACATGTGTCATGCATCCATGGCATTCTCAAGTCACAAACACGCAGGTCAGACACACAGACATGGACACCATACATGTACATGGCATCAGCACCCATCCCTCACCCCCATCCATGTCCAGGAACAGAGACTGGCATGCTCTCATGTGTCCATTCCGCATAGGGCTCCCCATGTTGCATTTAAACACATACACCAACCGTGTGCTTCACACATTACCAGTCTCACATGCATGACCATGATAATAATAATAATAATAATAATAATTTGGCATTTATATAGCGCTACGAACCCTCAGGTATCTGAGCGCTGCTTATTATTACCCACGGTGTGTGGTGCTCATTTATCGACCTCGGAAGGATGAAAGGCTGAGTTTGGCCCCGCCGGGATTCGAACCTGCGTTAGCAGACTCTGCACTGATGTCAAAGCGAAGATGTCCCTGCACACACACACGCGTACATGGCCTATGTCACACATACAGGCAAGTATCAGACAACCAGCACACTGCAACATGCCCTGTCTCACACAGCAATGCTTGGCCACTTACCGCTCGACTGCAGGTGGGTCTGCCTCTCAAGGATCTGGGCATGGAGCGCTGGGCGTACGCATTCCAGGACCCTCAGCTGGATGGTACTCATGCTGCCCCGGCCCCCCTCCACGAGGCGCCGGGCCTTTATGAGGGTCCTGGACCTCAAGTCCTCCCAGCGCTTCTTGACTTGCTTGATGTAGCGGGTTGCCACCCCCTCCGCGTTGATGGCAACCACAAAGTCGTCCCAGATCCTGTCCTGTCCTTCCTTGTCGGCACGTGATGATCCGAAGAGGGCATCATAATGCCCCAGGACAAGCTCCACCAGGACACCAACTTCCTTCTGACTGAAGCTGGTGGCCCTCTGCCCCTCTGGCTGGGGGTCACCAGTGGTCTCAGATGGTGTTTGCCCCGACATGGCAACCCCTGAGTCCTGGGGCTGGGCTGTGGAGCGATGCTATCCCAGTCGGGAGTCTTCGGTTCCAGCAGGGGTGGACACAGCAACTGGACCCCTGCAGATGGCTGATGTGTAGGCACCAAATGGCAGGGCACGAGGGCAGCAGGCAGTCAGGCAGCAGCAGATGGCAGGTGGGAGCGTGCTCGGGGCTCTGGGGGGCAGTGATTCGGCCTTTTGGGCAGGAGCGTGGTCTTCCGTGTGTTTTCGCGTGATCAGCTTGATACGGAGTGATTTGGCACGTGAAATAATTGCACGTCAGCGTGTAATTCGAGGAAAGGCCCATAGCACGTAAGCGCGTCTGCACGCATACGCAATTTCATAAGCGTAAGCGCCTCTGTGACGTGCCTCTGTGACGTGACGCACGCGTGCACGGGCGTTTCAGCGCACGTGAAAAACTGCATGTCCGCGTGGGAATGTGTATAATCCGAGGAAAGGGCCCATGCACGTAAGTGACGTGACGCGCGCGGGCGTTTCCCTCAGCACAGGTTAAAGGTGAGCAGGGGCAGCAGTTCGCTGCACGTGCCTTTCGTGGAGACCGACGTGTGTTGCTGCTTCCTGTTGTTTCGCGCGCCATCACAACTTCACAGCTATCAAGGACGTATCTCTTCTTTTGGTGGGGGTATTGGCTACGCGTGTTTTTCTGCATCGCGCTAGTCAGACGGTGAGTCGCACACGCTATTTTTCTCACTGCGGGTGCCCCTGTGTATCGCACCCATTTTCGAGGTCATAGTAACCTGCGTGTCCCATGCGTACGCGTTATTCGTGTTACTGGGTGCCGCCGCGTACTGTGGGAGGTTGATTCCACGCACGTAGGCTGCAGGGTTGCGTGCACGGTTTTACTGCAGTTTTGGGGTGCCTGAGCGTTGTGTGACCCGTCACTACATCACCGGGGTCACATACAGCCTTGCAGGTGCAGGGGGGCTATTAACATCTTGCTTCCCACCCCCTTCACCCCAATTACCCAGGTCAATTGTGGTGTACACCTCCCATTGGCACTACTCCATCTGTGCCGGCACTACTACATCTGTGCCATGGTTGGGAGGACACCAAAGGTGAGGGGGGCCTCAGCTGGGCATACTCCTCGTGGCGGGCACGGTCGGGGACGTGGCCATGGTGACCAGGGAGTAGGGGGACTCCAGAGTGTCCAGGGCGGCCACAGAGGGGGAAGAGGCAGGGGTGCGCCACTTGAGCACAATGTTGTGCCATGTGTTGGTGCAGTAATGCCACCACCCCCTGTGGTTCCGGGGGATGCAGCTTCTGCATCTGGCACTGGTGCCTGTGTGACCCGGCAGTTCGTTCCATTGACTGCCACGGGCCCAAGGGTAGTGGTAGCTGGAGGTGCAGCTGTGGACACCGCCACCCAGGCTCAGGGACTGCCAGCGCAGGCTGTGTTGGCACTTGAGGAGCACTTGGTAGATTGGGGAAATCATAGAGGGAAACCATAAGGGCACACAGGGCTGCTCTGACCAAGACACGTGTCCCTGGGGCAGTTATGTCATCTGCTACCCCGAACAGCCGGGTGTTGGCAAGTGCAGGGGCAGATGCACCCAACAACACCCCGGTTGTGAGTCTGCCAACCAGGACCGTTGCGGTCAATGACCCTGCCACAGTGGATGTTGCTGAGCAGGGTCTATTTGAGGGCACCCAGATGCCACTGACACAAGTCAGGCCTTTGGTCGTCCCTCCACCTGCCACTCCCTTGGCTCAATCCACCGAACCCACTGGCCATACTGGTCAGGGCAGCATTAGCCAGCCAGGGTCTGCTCCACAGTCCAAGAGGAGGAAGGTTGCACCTGCAGCACAGGCTGGGACCCCACACACAGCCACGACCTCCTGCATGTCGAGGAAGAAGCCTTTCTGCAAGCGGAACTGGACTTCCTTGTGGACTACGTGCGGGGCCACAGCCGTGACATGGTAGTGGGTGCCAATAGTCAGACTACGGCTGCCCACCGTGACACCCACTGGAAGCATGTTGCGGAACATGTCAGTTCATTCGGCCATGAGGTGCGCACGGCGCAAGAGTGCAAAAAGCGTTGGAATGACCTCAAACGCAGCGCTAAGGCTAAGCATGCCTCAAATTACAACTTGACTCTGGTGACTGGCGGTGGGCCTGCACCAGAGGAGGAAGAGCTCACTCCGCATGAGTCACTCATTGCGGAGTTCATACCACCTGAATTGGTTGAAGGAGTGGGAGAGATGCTGGACTTTGATGCCCAGTCCAGTGAGTGTTCATGCGTGTTTGTTGAGGACGTGTGCGTTTTACTTGTGGGATGTGCTGTGCATGATTGCCACTACATGTGACGTGTACATGGTTCTGATGTGTAAGTAATGCAATGCTTCCATGATGCATGTCTGCTCTGCTGGATGCTGGACATGTGGAGCAGACAGGGACTGTCCGCATCACCACTATTGCACCCTACTCACATGCTGGTTACAAGTATGCTCCTCCGGTCCATGTTCCAGCTCACTGGCCCTTCTGCATGTGGCGTGGGGTGACCTTCCTCTCAGCCCAGGCACAATGTCATTGCATGACTGACGTGCATGTGTCCTCTGCCTGCATGTGGGTACTCCATGTAGGCATGCTCCTTTGCCCCTCCTCCGCCACTCTGCACCCCAGTTCCACCTTTGCACTGGTCTGCTTCAATCTTGCCATTGTGTACTTTCCTGTTCATGCGTCCTGTGTACATGCTAACTTCCAGCGTACAATCTGCCAGACATATGCTGTGTGGTACAGCCTTAGTACTTGATGCAGGGTATCTCACTTGTACTGTGCATAGGTCAGATGTCCCGCAGGGACATGAGTGCCCATTCATGCTCCATGTGCATTGCACGCATGCCACTATGTGTCCTTGACTGGATGATCACTGTAATACAAGTCCTGGGTAACATACATTGCATGGCATCTCATCAGCTTTCCCATGTCAACTGTGGCTCAGTACTGCGTTGCACACATGTTTAGGGTCTGACAATCTGTGTGGGTCACAGGCCTCAGCCTGTTTAATGGCCAATGACTCTGTCCGACTGTTGTAGTGTCTTCTTCACATGTGGGTGGCCAACAGAGTTTTCATCATGTGTCCTGCTAACTGTCTCATCATCATTTGCAGTGTTGTCACTTGAATCACATTAAGCTGTTGATGCCAGTCAACACTGCCTGTCAATACACAGGTCTATGGTCAGCCTTTTGAGACCATGCTAGGCATCCCTGCTTTTGTACTTGGGTGGAGGGGTGCTTTGCTTGTAGATATGCTACCCATTGAATGCACAGTGCATGTGAGGCCTGGATTTGACCTTGCACTGCCTTCACATTTCCTGACACACACCATGGAGTCCTTGTACATGTAGGTAGTGAGTGACATACACATTTTCTGCACTGCATAGACCCACTTCCATGCAAACTGCCACCTTTCAACAGGTCTGATCACAGAAGCAATTCAAAGTTGACCCAGCATGCATGCCAGGTTCTACGTTGTGTGTCACATGTCTGCCTGATGTGTTTGTTGTCGGTGTGTGTGTGTGTGTTGTGTGCTTCTGACATGTGTAGTGACCTTTTTTCTCTCTATTTTTCAGGTGATGACGCAATGGAGGCGGAGGATGGTGTTGTCATACCAGACACAGGGTTGTTACCACTACATCAACCCGGCACAAGTGGGAGTCGTGGGGTGGTAGGCCACGAAAACCCCCAAGTGCTACAGTCCATCTTGTCTCTGGCTGCCTATGAGTCCAGCTCTGATGACGACTCTGACGTCCATGTCGAGTTAGATGAGCATCAAGTCCATGTGTCAGGGGTGAGTGATTCTGATGTGGACACTCCTCTGTCCGCGACACCTGCACTGAGGGATCAGACAGTCTAGGTTCCTCCGCCCGTGGTGGATCGGGATGCAGGGTCACCCTCCACACCAGTCACTGATGTGCCTGGGACATCACTTCGACGGGGGCATGTAGTCGTGCAGCCGCGGGCGGTGCCAACACAGCGAGGACACCCAGTCCTTGGGTCCCGCAGGGGTCAAGCCCAGCAACGCGGTCGCCGCGCGCAACCACAGTATACTGAGTGGGAGCAAGACATGACTGCCAATTCAGAACGGCAGGGGGCAGCAATGGAGAACATCGCTGAGAGCATGGAGCGTGTGGCCCAATCTGTGCTCCCCCCTGCTAGGCAGGTGCTTCTCCAGCAGCAGGTGGCACGGTCCACGGCCCGCTCACTCAGGCTGGACATGGCGGGCTCAGACAGGGCACGCCAGGCTGAAATGTCATCTCTGCGTAAAGCAATTGCTGCTCACGCAGAGGCGCACATGGATGCCCTGAGGGAGGAGTATGCTTCCCTCAAATCCACTCTGGGTGTGCTTATGATGTCCCAGAGGCAGCGGGCAGAGGGAAGGTTTGCACAGCTTCAGCGTACCATCTCGGCTGAGCTACAGGCTTGCCGGGAGGTGCAGCGGTTGTCCAGCCAGGCCTTGCAGGAGGAACTCCGTGTTACACGTGCTACCTTGCAAGAGGAAGTACGTGTATCACGTGAGGTTCTGCATGCAGACCTACGTCACATCGCCACACAGGACCAGGCTAACCTGTCCGGCAGACTTGCTGCCGTCGAGGGGCAACCTGCGGCTAGGCGTGGCCAGGATACTGTGCCACGTCCTCCTTTCCAGGATGAGCCAGACTCGGACGACCATCTATCTCCCACATAGGTCGGGCTGTGCAGGCGTTGAGCCCATGGAGTTTTTTTTTTTGGCTCAGCATCATCACATGTGGGTGTTGAGCAGCACCCTGTACCTCCTCCCTCCTGGGTGCCTCCCCTCCCCCTCGGGTCGTATGTGGCCATTTTTGATTTTTCTTTTAGTTTAGTTAGTTAAGTTTCTGTTTGATAGTTAGTTTAATTAGGTAATGTAGGTTTTTCATAGTTAGTGTAATTAGTTAATATAGTTTAAAATTGCTTGTCTATTGTGCTTTCATGTGATGGTGCGGTGCTTTGTGGCTTTTGAAAGCATCACTGTCTGTTCCAGCTGGGCCCTTCAGGCTTGGCTTGTGTATGTGTTTGCTGCTTGGGGTCCTTGACTCACATATGCCACTCCTGCCTCCCTTATCCATGGGCTCGCAGGATGGTTCGGTGTGACAGCCTATTACACAAGGGCTTTGGGCTGTCATATCTGTGGCATGTCTGGTGCTGTGTAACTTGTGTTAACACCCCTAGTGGGGATGATTGCAGTGTTATTGACCACTGTTCGGCTTTTGCTAAATGGGGTGTTTCATGATTAATGTGTACATTTGTTGCTATGCATTGTGTAGTATGTTTCTTATCTTTACTGTACACGTGCTTCTTGCAATTCATGCCGTAGATAGTGTGTTCCACACTTTGGATGTGAAAGACGGACTGATGGTGTGATTTCTGATGTACGTCTCTGACATGGTCCAGTAATGAGATGCCTGAAGAGACACACACAGATGACTTTAAAGCATTAATCATGTGTTTCATGCCCTTTCTGCAGGGGGTGAGCCTCCAGACCACCTTTGCCAGCAGACATGGCCCATTGGACGTCTGGATTCTGGACACGTTTGTTGTGCCGCACATGTGTGCGCAAGCAGAGGCACCGGGATTGCAGACATACATCCTAGAACTGCTGACGTGTTCCAAGGAACTCCAGGCAAGGTGAGCAGCACAGGGGGGCCACAACACAGCAAAGCTTCCACCAGGCCAGTTGCACATGCAGGCTTAGTAGCAGCACTGAGGGTGAGCTTGGATGAATATTGGTGTTGAAGCACACAATGCAGCTCAGATGTGTTGGTGGACTGATGGCTGTTGATTGTAAGGTTGTCTGGGGCATCTGCAGGGGCAGTGGCACATACCCTCCGGTACACCAAGGTCCATTGAGGCACTTGTATCACCCATGTAGCCTTCCGAGACATGGAAAGGAGCAGCTCACAGGGACATACAGCAAGGGACATACTCGGGTGCAGTGCATTTAATTTCCATGTACATTTTGAAACATGCACTGCCTACTTTGTTTCGGTCATGCTGGAACATGACTTGTTCTGAAGTCATGCCTTGCTATATGGGTCTGTCTGCTTACCCAGGGAACATTGCATGTTGTGTGAATTGTGACACATTGGTGTTCCATTTGCCACGCACCCACCGGCGGCTGACTTACTGCATTGACTGTGTATGACCCATCACAGGGGTAATGTTACATATGGGTACGAAGCACCCACACCAGATTGTCTGTTTGTAGAGTAGTTTGTTGCTATGGGACATATTTGGTGGTGTGTTTTTGTGTTATGGGCACACACAGATTATTAACTGTGGCTCTCTTTGCAGCATTGAAGTGCTTCTGTAACCGGACCTGAGAGTGCGCAGGCAGGAGGCCAGCACTCAAAACTAGAGCTAAGTGTCTTGTTGTTTTTCTTTCAAACTGCTCTGCATAGGCTTGCTGGGGGGTGCACTAATGCATGGATGAATGTGTAATTCAATTTGGTATGTTTTTTTTCCCCTAATCACCTGGAGTCCTATCCAATTCTAAACCCTGTACCCTCTACCCGGTGTTCCTGCTTCCCGTACCTATCCAACCAGTGTTCCCTAACCCTCTTTCCCCGCTGGGGTTATGGATGCCTGTGTAAGCCCCAAGCTTGCAGGCGCCGAAACCCTAGAGGGGGTGGTTGGTTCGTGCCACTCCTAAGCCTGGACTAGGGAAGGCCCTGACAATGATGTACAAGTTTGTTCGGATTTTGTATGTCTTCATGCAGGTAGTACATTTTCGTGCATTCCCTACTTTTACGTGTCATACCTCCTCCCCTCTCCTGCCACTCATTCCAGTTATCCAGTGTGCCAACGCCTGTCCCGACTGCATATCCCTGACCCTCCTTCCCCACCAGGGTCTCAGAGGCATGTGTGAGTTTGACCTTGCAGGCACCCGGGCCAAGGTGGGGGTGGTTGGTTCGTGCCACTCCTGTGCCTGTACACGGGAGCTGTGACAGTACACATCCGTTTGTGGTGCATCATTCTATGTTATGTACCACCCATGCTTCACATCCTGTTGTGACATTGTTTTACTGTGCTACCTTGGTTGTTACATTATTGTGGTAGTCCTTGGCCTTTGTGAGGTACTGCTACTTCAAGTCATCTACTGGAGGCTGTTCTAGTTCGTTTTCCTGCCTTGGATTTTGTGTTTTTGCAAATGAAGGTGGACTCTGAGGGTGCAGGCACCTTTTTACACACAAGGTGGGAGATGGTGACGAAGGGGAAGGGTGATCCTGTGGCCAGGTGAAATTGAGGGTTGAAGGCTCCATGACCCAGGTGCAGTTGTTCAGTGGGTCATGGTGATTTGTGAGGGAGTGGGGGGTTTTGTTGTTGATAGTTGCCTTGCCCTGCAGTGTGATGGGAACACTGACATTGTAATTGTGGTATCCTATGTACATGTTGTGTTCTGCTGATCAATGCCTGTTCATGTGTTGTGTTTACCTTTCAGGTGTGAGGGGATAGTTGTGGTTTGACATGCTGGGGTGTACACATGGTGAATGTTCACATGTGATGTGGAGAGGACACTGATGGTCACTTGATTGCACATGCATATGTTGAGTGCATGTCCTTACTGACCCACACACTCGCACTATGATGCACTACATGTACAACCACCCTTGTATGTCCAGGTGTACACTCTGTTTGCCTTCTGGTGCCCACTGTCTCCCTGCAGCACATGTTCTGTGACCAATTATGGATCCTGTACATGCCTAATTTGCTTTTTGATGTGGTTTGTCGCTTAGATGTGATGCTCAGGGTGTGCATCACACACAATAGCTGTTCACTGTACTGTGCACTGAGCAGTGTATTGCAGGAGTTGGACACAGCACACAGAAGCTGCAGTGTTGATTTTGCAATGCACAATGTGCATGTAGACAGGCATTCATTGTTATGTTACGGCTACAACTTTTGTAATGCATTTGGGAATGACTTATTTTGGGTGGGAGGTTGTTGGTCAGTCATTTCATCTGATTCCATGTCAGGCATCATTGTCTGATGCCAATGTACATTTTTCACATGGCAATGTGTACCTTATTGGTACTGTGTTGGTGTATGGCTATTGCTTGCCATGTCATGTTGTGGTTTGGGAGGGTTTGAGTGACATAACAGTGATGGTCATGGCCTGTTTTGCAGGTGTGTGTGATTCACACCTTGCATGTCAGGGTCAGCCGCTTCTCGAAGCAACGAGCAGGGGGTTGATCTCTCTCCGCGGCAGGGGCCTCCATCTGGAACAGCCTTCCTGCCTCTCTGGAACTTGAGGAGAACCATCTCCGGTTCCAGAAGCACCTCAAAACCTTCCTCTTTGCTTCTGCTTTCTCTCTCCCTCTCCCTTGCTAAATTTTTCACTGAAACTGCACTGAATCTGCAACTGGGCCACTCTCACCAACCTCGGTCCCTGGCCCAGCCACTCTCCACTTGCACTGCCTCCCAGGCAACCCCTGCACTGCGGGACTGTCTCTCTATCCCTGCAGCCCCCCCTTCCCAGCACTTGTCTGCACTTACCTTTGCAGTTGCCACCAGCTGGCCTATTTATTTGTTTTTTATTCTACTTACCCTGTACTGCACTCCCCCCTCCCCTTCCCATTGCACTTTTCCCTTCCCCCTACCCCTGCACTTGCACAATCTAAATGACACCTGGCCTAGTAGGATCGTTGTCTGTCTTCCCTTGTTCCACCCTCCCTGCCTCGTTGCACCTTGAAACACTTGTGTATAGGCACGTTACAAATGCCATATCATGTCATGTCATATGTCATATGTGTGCCTTTTGGTTACACAGGATAGCTTGTGTTTAAGTAGCTAGGGATGCAGACAATGTGGCACTTCCATGGCAGCAATCTCAGGGTGGTAAGGTTGTGACAGTTGACTGTCTCTTTGTCATCATCGATTGTCACCTGGTAATTGCCAGGCCTGTGTGCACTCCGCAGGGGTGGGAGTTTAGGTGAAAAATGTGGCCACGAGCTGGGTCCGGGCTTCCTCGCCACGTGCCCTGTCCCCTCCCATGGGCAGCGCCTGTGCCTGTGGTTGGAGATGTGGGGGCACCACCATGTCCACCGGTACGCCCTGCCGTGTTGCAACATTGTGCAGGACACATGCTGCCACAATGATCTTGCACACTACTGGGGGTGCATAGAGTAGCTGCCCGCCAGAGCGGTCAAGGGAGCGGAAACGTGACTTGAGCACTCCGAATGTGCGCTCCACTATGGCCCTGGCTGCAATATGGGCGGCGTTGTATCTTACCTGGGGTGGTGTGGTGGGGTTCCAGATTGGCGTCATCATGTGGTTGCTCAGAGGGTAGGCACTGTCCCCTGGGGAGGTGTAAATGGTTGTGATTATTGGGGTTTGTGTATTTGTGTGTGTGTGTGACATGCATGCATGTGCAAGGGCATTTGTACTCACCTAGGAGCCATGTCTCGCCATGCTGCCCAGCTTCCAGGGCCCGGCTCAGGGCGGACATTCTGTATATGAAACCGTCATGGGTGGAGCCAGGGTAGTTAGCATAGACAGAGGTGATGATTCCCTTTGCATCGCATACCACCTGTACATTGATGGAATGCCAGTGCTTGCGGTTTTGGTAGATGTGCTCAGTGGCCCTAGGTGGACGTAGAGCCACATGGGTGCAATCTATGGCACCGAGCACTTTGGGGAAGTGTGCCACCCTGTAACAATCCAGGACAACGGCCTGCCTTTCTGTGGGTGTTCTGGGCATGTATATGTGCCTGCTGACTGAGGGGCGTGCTGTCATGATTGCCAGTACCTGGTGTAGGCAGCGTGACTGCGTGGCCTGTGAGACCCCCCCCACTATGGCAGTAGTCCACTGAAATGACCCAGTGGCCAAGAAATGCAGGACATTGAGCACCTTCTCCAAGGGGCTCAATGCTTGGGGGCAAAGGGTGGGGGATGTAAGGTCATCTTCCCACTCCCTGACCAGGTCTAGGATGATATGGGGTGGAAACCTATACCTGCCGTAGACCTGGTCATCAGGCATCCCAAAAAGGCTTGTCCGTGGTGCAAAAATGCGTGCCCTGGCTATTCTCCTCCTCCTGCGGTGTCCCACGATCAGTGCTGTGACAAATGGGGCATTCATTGTAGCTGTATATACGTGTTTGTTGTTTGCGCGCACTTTTATACTGTGCGCGGGGACGCTTCCACCTGGCTTCGTGTGGCAGACGCGTTGACGCCTGTGTGCGTCTTTTGCCGTGCGCGGGTTTCCCATATTCGAATCCATGAATACAGGTTGTTCGCGTGCGTGTGGGCGTTCCGTGTAGTTCCCTGCAGTACTTCCCCAGTTACGCCTTCTTTTTCACGCGTTATTCCCCATTCCGCGTGTTACGCCCACTGTTCCGCCTACTTTGGTTGTGTGCGCCGCGCTATGTGTGCTTTTGCTGTGCGCGTAGCGCACACCGTTTGGTGGAGTTTGTGCCCGCGTGCGCCATGCAAGGATTGCTGGGATTTTCGGCGCACGTTTGCTCCATGAATCGACCCTTTAGAGTTTTTATGCTTATTTCTTCCGAAGCTAAATGTATACACCTGGTCTCCTATTTCATATTTTCTCACAGATGTTTTCCTATTGTAATATGTCTTTGCACTGTCAGCGGCCTTTTCCAAATGTCACTTTGCAAATGAAAACGCATATTGCAAGTGCTTTCTCAGTTCTTCCACATATTCATGAATTGCGGATGCATTTCCAAGCACCTATTCATTTGTTCTGTAAAGTAAGTGTTGTGGAAAATCATTTTCCCTCCTTCAAGATTTCATTGGGGCTGAAATTTGTTGATTTAGAGGGCCTCGACCTGACAGCAAGTAGTACCAATGGAAGCCGCAAATCCCAACTAGATCCTGCTTCAGCTACAAACTTTTTCAACATATCAACTATCAATCTGTTACACCATTCTACTCCCCCTGAAGAGGAGGGCTGGTAAGAAATGTGTAGCTTCCTCATCACACCCAAGATTTGCCACATATTTGTCATCAATGCACTAGTGAAATGACTTCTACCGTCTGATTCTACTCTTTGAGGTAAACCAAATCTTGAAAAAATATGATTTAGAAGTAAAGTGGTAGCAGTTTGCACACAGCAGTCTGGAGCTGGAATGCACTCCACCCATTTAGACATTGAACAAACAAATGTCAGCATGTACCTTTTTCCCCTTGCCGATCTCCTCACAGGACCTACATAATTGACTTGTAAATCAGACCATGGGAGTGTTAAACCCCTTTTCATTAATGGTGCTCTATGAGCTGGTGATGCAAGCTGAAACTGTGCACACACTAAACACCCTCTGGTGTAGAGCTCAACATCTTGAGGCATGTGTGGCCTATATGCATAATTTTTTAAAATGTCCAAGGTTTTCTGTGAACATCTGTGTAGATCAGTTATGGATTGTTGGCATGATGTAAAATCAATCCTTGAAATATCAAAGTCACTACCCATTGGATTTGGCCTGTCACGGATTCTCCAATCATCAGTCTGTCTTGTAACGTAATTCTATTTTTGTTTTTTAATAGCGCCCTCAATTCCTCTGTGCCTTTGTAGTCCTCTTCAGTCAGAGGATTTTTTTCTTCATTTAGAAAAAGTGTATAAAATGGGCCTAGAATAAGAGTTTTCTTTTGAGCCTCAATCAAATCTTGATCTGGAGTATCAAAACTCCATTGTGCCACAGGATGTTCAACTGTTTTCAGAGTTTTTCAATGTGTTATTGCACCTACCTGTATTTCACCAAACAGGTGTTCAATAGGAAATACCTCCGGCATTACAGCTCCAATTTTGGCTAATTGATCTGCCTTATCATGTCCTTCCTTTTCCTCTCCTGTTGTTTTCAAATGACTACATATTTTCCTCCAATGGATTATCAGGTCATTTTCTGACACAAGTTTGTCTATAGCCTGAATCATCTTTCCATCTTTAAGTGGCTTCTTGTTATATGTGAGCATGCCTTTCACCTTGCAGCCAGGTAAATACTCCACAAAACAATTTCTCATATAATCAGAATCAGTGACTAGAACTATTTCTTTGAGTCTATTTTCTACTGCTGTAGATATTACCTTATACATAGTGGCCAGTTCTGCCACTTGACTACTTTTGGGGCCTATCCTCATGCTTATTCTTGGACTGTTGTTAAATATAACTGTCATGATCTCTGCTTCCAAAAGGTCAGGGTTTTCCCAACTCCCTTGGAAGCAGATCCATAACCCAGGTTCCGAGTGCCAACCAGTCCCAATTGGGACCTTTTGGACCCAGTCCTGGCGCCAGTGGCACCAGGATCATAAATATGCCCAGTCCCAGCGCTGGAAGCGCCGGGCTCATAATGCTTGGGTGGACTTACCTGCAGCAGACCATGTTGCTTACTTGCCTGCCAGTTGAGCCTCTGATCCTCTTCTGTTTGGAACTACTTTTCCTGTTGGGTGGGGCAGGAGCCACTCCCTAGGTTCAGAACACTGGAACTCTTCTGGAAAGCAGGAACTCTTTTCTTACCTAGGCGTGGCTGTGGAAGGAGACACCTAAGCACTACAGGAGGCTATTTAAACCACACCCGATGGATGAATCTTGCTTTGCGTTATTCTGCATCCTCTGCAGCAGAACGCTCATCGTGTCTTCGGCATCTGATCCTGGGCCTAAGGAAAAAGGCTTACCTACTCTTCGTGCGCTCCGGAGGTCTTCACACTGCATTCCAGCATCTGAAAGACAAAAGCTTACCAACTCTTCGCACGCTCCGGAGGCTTTCGGCGCTGCATCCCGCATCTGAAAGACAAAACAAGGTGCGTTTAAAGACATTGGGGAACTTTAATACTCACGTGCCATTACTCCTTTACACATCTAACCCAGTGGGTATTCCGGCACCCTGCAGCCGCTCCGAACTTGTACCTGCAAAATAAAAAGACAGTTAGAGCGCATCGTGAAGCAGGCAACAAGCGCTTACTTACGTGCTTCCAGGCGCTTCTATTCATCACACGGGCTCCATCTTCAACTCACTTCAGCCCGTCATCCACCATCGCCGGAACCCTGCAAAACAAGAGACATCATTACTAGAGACTTTAAAGACATTAGAATTACTCGAAACTTACCGTTCGTGCAGTAAACGACGGACAGCAGTCCTCTGAAGTCAAGAGGCCTGCTCCCCTTATCCAGTGAAGAAACTGGTTACAGCACCCTGCCCCGAGGCAGATGGAGAGCACGGCGTTCACTTACCTAAGGTGAGAGCGTTAACCTTCGGGGTTCTACAGGAGAAGAGAAAGGGAAGAAGAGAGAGACATTTAATAACCCAGTTCATTAATCCCATATTTTCTATCTGCAGACATCTTACCCTTCGAGTCAGACATACAGTGCACAGAGGTCCAGCCCAAAGAGCCAGCCGTGTGTTACACATCACCTTTGAAGATACGGTATACGCCCAGTCAAGACCGGCGCCTCTACGGGAATCAGTTGAGCGTTACAGAACGCAAAGCCTACCACAAAACTCCCGTCCAGGCGCTATGGAAACCTCGGATACCGACCAACTAGCCCAGTTACTTGGGGAACTAAGGGCAGAAGTGCATGCAGCCCGTCAGGAAACGAATGCTCTAAGAAGGGAACTGATTATTTCCAAGGAGCGAACAGATGATCTCGCTAGACAATTGCTACAGTCACAAGCCGGACAGACCCCGTTACCCGCATCTGGGGCAAATCTTCCTTCTACATCCTCTATGAATCCAGTGCAGATCAACCTACCTGGGAATGTACCTCTGGCTCCGCCCGAACGATTTTCTGGTGACCCAAAGAGGTTTGCAGTATTTATCAATCAGTGCCGGTTGCATTTCTTATGCCGGCCAGCAGTCTTTCCAACTGATCAAGCTAAAGTAGCTTTCATGCTTTCGTACCTTAGTGGCAATGCGGCAGACTGGTCGATCCCTTTAGTAAATCAAGATGATCCGGTCCTCCATGATTTTCAAGCTTTTCAGCTCAGTATGGAAAAACTGTTCGCAAGACATTCACAGGGGCAGGCCTTGGACAATGAGCTTCTTTCGTTGCGACAAGGTAATCAAGACCTTTTGGCTTATATTGCGTCTTTCAACAGACTGATAGTGGAAACTCAATGGCCTGAGGACAAAAGGATTACGCTGTTTTATAGAGGTCTACGTGGAGAGCTCAAAGATGTGTTAGCCCAAGTAGTGAATCCCCCACAAGATTGTTCGGACTATATAGACTTAGTCGTTCAAATAGATCACAGACTGCAGAACAGGAAGGCCGATCGTTCCAAGTTTGATGCTCTAGTATTTTCCAAACCGCCAACTCCTTCCAAAGGAGTAGACTCCGGGGAACCCATGCAAATAGGGGGTCTGAAAGGTCCTCTAACACAAAAGGAGCGGGAAAGGAGAAAACAGTTGCAATTATGCCTCTATTGCGGAAACTCAGGGCACTTTCTTCGAGACTGTCCGGTGAAACCTGCCAAGAAGGCAGTAGGAGCTGCAGTTACCAAAGTTACAAACTCTGAGCAGGGAAACGACCTCGCCCGACAAGAATAGAGGTCCTCTTGCCGAGCTTGAAAACCAGTTCTGTGACCTCGCATTTCGTGATACCTATGGTCCTCATTAGCCCTGATAATCCGGATCGATTACATGCAATTGAAGCTTACGTCGACAGCGGTGCCATCGGCAATTATGTGGATCATGAAATGGTTTTGAGGATGAATCTAACTCTTTGTCCCAAGGCTGTAAAGGACGTCATTACTACGGTGGATGGTACGGAGATAGCCTCCGGGCCAGTAACGCATACCACTCAAGAAGTGACGCTAGTAAGTCAAGATGGACACCATGAGAAGATCGTGTTCGATGTGATCAAGGTCCCTCAGTTTCAGATTATTCTAGGAATACCTTGGTTAGAGAAACACAATCCTCTGATCGATTGGCGAGCAAGAACGGTCCAGTTTCCAGAATGTGTCTCCACTTGTCACCCTCCACCTGGTGTTGCACTGGCAGCAATTTCTTCAGAGACTCCCCAGTTACCTCCTGAATACCTAGAATACCAAGATGTTTTCCGGAAGGATCAGGCTAACTCTCTACCTCCTCATAGGTTTTATGACTGCCAGATAGACCTGATACCTGGATCTACTCCTCCTTGTAGTAGAATTTATGCCCTCACCGAGCCTGAGAACCTTCACCTTCGACAATACCTGGATCAATACCTGGCAAATGGGTTTATTCGTCCTTCCAAGTCCCCTGCTTCTTCAGCTTTGTTCTTCGTTCCAAAAAAGGAAGGAGACCTTAGAACTTGTATAGATTATCGCTCCCTGAACCAGATCACCGTTAAGAATAGATATCCGTTACCTTTGATCCCTGAACTCCTGGACCAAGTCAGAAAAGCATGCATATATACAAAGCTGGATCTTAGAGGAGCTTACCACTTGGTACGAGTAAAAGAGGGCGATGAATGGAAGACGGCCTTCCGCACCAAGTATGGGCTATTTGAATATCAGGTCATGCCCTTCGGACTTTGCAATGCCCCGGCCGCCTTTCAATATTTTATGAACGATGTCCTCAGAGAGCTCATAGATGTGTGTGTTGTTGTTTACATTGACGACATCCTCGTTTATTCTTCATTGGAATCTGAACATCGGAAACACGTGAAAATGGTCCTCGAAAGATTGCGTCAACACAAACTTTTCGCTAAGTTGGAAAAATGTGTTTTCAACGTGACTGAAGTTGAATTCTTGGGATTCATATTATCACCTGGCGGAGTGCGTATGGATTCAAAGAAGGTCGATGCAGTTCTCAAATGGCCATCACCATCCTCCGTAAAAGGTGTGCAAAGCATGTTAGGCATCGCTAACTTTTACCGCAGGTTTATCCCCGAATTCTCTCGAATAGTCCAGCCCATCACTGCCTTGTTAAAGAAAAACAAACGTTTTGAATGGTCTACCGAGGCGGAACAAGCTTTCCAGGATTTGAAGACTAAATTTATCTCTGCACCAATCTTAAAACACCCTCGCCCCGAACTCCCCTACATCGTGGAAACTGATGCTTCAAGCCTTGCCATGGGGGCAGTTCTATCACAAAAGGACCCGATAACCAATCAGTTGCATCCCGTGGCATTTTGGTCCCGCAAATTCTCGCCTCCTGAAATCAATTACACGATTACTGACAAGGAACTTCTGGCTATCAAGTCTGCCTTTAAGGCTTGGCGGCATTATCTGCTGGGGGCCCGACACACCGTGACTGTGATTACGGATCACCGAAACGTGCAATATTTGAAAACCGCAAAAGCCCAATCCTCTAGACAACTCCGTTGGGCATTATTCTTTGCCGAGTTTGACTTCATAATTACCTATCGACCTGGTACAAAAAACGGTAAAGCTGATGCCCTTTCTCGGATGGGAGTGGAAGAACACTTGATCAACCCTAAACCTGTACCAATCATTCCCGAACAAAGAATTCTGGGTGTAATCGCCACACAATCCATAGAGGAAGTTAAGGATAAAGCCAGGCAACTTGTAACTCCAGCAGACATACAGCAGACAAATCTGCAGGGAAAGGACTTTGCAGTAAAGGACAACTTATTGTATTTCCAAGAACGATTATACCTACCCAGCACAGATTTACAGAAAAAAGTAATCTCTTGTTATCACGATTCTTTAATGGAAGGACATCCCGGTATAGCCAAGACCTCAGAAAAGATCAAGCGCTACTGCTGGTGGCCGTCTTGGAAAAAAGATATCAGAGACTTTATAATGTCCTGTGGAGTATGCGCCCAAAACAAGAGTCAAAAGGAAAGACCAGCCGGCCTCTTACGCCCTATTGACATCCCACCTCGCCCTTGGCATACGCTTTCTATGGACTTCATCACCGATCTACCTCCATGCTCCGGATACAATACGATTCTAGTAATCGTGGACTTATTCTCCAAGATGGCGCATTTCATTCCGCTCAAAGGCTTGCCAACAGCAGCAACTCTGGACCGAGAATTTCTCGAAAACATCGTCCGACTGCACGGTTTTCCTTCGGTTCTAATTTCGGATCGAGGTAGTCAATTTATTTCTCATTTTTGGCAAAGTTGCTGTCGGTCGACTCAAATTGATGTGAGACTATCGACCAGTCACCACCCTCAGACCGACGGACAAACCGAGAGGACCAATCAAACTCTGGAACAGTATTTACGCTGCATGCTACAACAAACTGAAAAAACTTGGAAAGACATCCTTTGGATAGCCGAATATGCCTACAATAACTCTGTCCATTCGGGGACTGGGAAAACCCCGTTTTTTCTTTTGTACGGCAGTCACCCTCGAACCTCAGAGTTGGATCCTCTCCAAGATCTTGAAACACCAGCAGTAGACTACCTGCATTCTACAATCACCCAAGCCTTTAAGGAAGCTGTTTCTCACCTTCAAAGGGCTAAAGAACAATACAAGAAAGGAGCAGATCAACATCGGAAGGAAGCCCCTCAATATCAAGTAGGGGATCAAGTCTGGTTATCCACCAAATATCTACCTCTAAAAGGGCCACGCACATTCAACCCAAGATACCTTGGTCCCTATTCCATCACTACCATAGTAAACCCAGTAGCGGTCAAGTTGGACTTGCCCCCGCACATGAAGATACATCCGGTCTTCCACGTCTCTCTATTAAAACCCGTGCAACCTCAAACCCGACTAACTAAATCTCCAAAACCTATCCTAGTTGATGGAGAACTCGAGTTTGAAGTCAAAAGCATTCTGGACTCCAAGATCTCCAAATCTAAACTATTTTACCTAATTGACTGGAAAGGCTACGGCCCCCAAGAGAGATCCTGGGAACCTGCTGAATATGTCCACGCTCCTCGCCTAATCAAAAGATTTCACCGAACATTTCCTGACAAGCCAAAACCCCCGGAGAAGCCCGGTTTGGGAGGGGCCTTAAGGGGGGGTACTGTCATGATCTCTGCTTCCAAAAGGTCAGGGTTTTCCCAACTCCCTTGGAAGCAGATCCATAACCCAGGTTCCGAGTGCCAACCAGTCCCAATTGGGACCTTTTGGACCCAGTCCTGGCGCCAGTGGCACCAGGCTCATAAAGATGCCCAGTCCCAGCGCTGGAAGCGCCGGGCTCATAATGCTTGGGTGGACTTACCTGCAGCAGACCATGCTGCTTACTTACCTGCCAGTTGAACCCCTGATCCTCTTCTGTTTGGGACTACTTTTCCTGTTGGGTGGGGCAGGAGCCATTCCCTAGGTTCAGAACACTGGAACTCTTCTGGAAAGCAGGAACTCTTTTCTTACCTAGGCGTGGCTGTGGAAGGAGACAGCTAAGCACTACAGGAGGCTATTTAAACCACACCCGATGGATGAATCTTGCTTTGCGTTATTCTGCATCCTCTGCAGCAGAACGCTCATCGTGTCTTCTGCATCTGATCCTGGGCCTAAGGAAAAAGGCTTACCTACTCTTCGTGCGCTCCGGAGGTCTTCACACTGCATCCCGCATCTGAAAGACAAAACAAGGTGCGTTTAAAGACATTGGGGAACTTTAATACTCACGTGCCATTACTCCTTTCCACATCTAACCCAGTGGGTATTCCGGCACCCTGCAGCCGCTCCGAACTTGTACCTGCAAAATAAAAAGACAGTTAGAGCGCATCGTGAAGCAGGCAACAAGCGCTTACTTACGTGCTTCCAGGCGCTTCTATTCATCACACGGGCTCCATCGTCAACTCACTTCAGCATGTCATCCACCATCGCCGGTATCCTGCAAAACAAGAGACATCATTACTAGAGACTTTAAAGACATTAGAATTACTCGAAACTTCCGTTCGTGCAGTAAACGACGGACAGCAGTCCTCTGAAGTCAAGAGGCCTGCTCCCCTTATCCAGTGAAGAAACTGGTTACAGCACCCTGCCCCGAGGCAGATGGAGAGCACGGCGTTCACTTACCTAAGGTGAGAGCGTTAACCTTCGGGGTTCTACAGGAGACGAGAAAGGGAAGAAGAGAGAGACATTTAATAACCCAGTTCATTAATCCCATATTTTCTATCTGCAGACATCTTACCCTTCGAGTCAGACATACAGTGCACAGAGGTCCAGCCCAAAGAGCCAGCCGTGTGTTACACATCACCTTTGAAGATACGGTATACGCCCAGTCAAGACCGGCGCCTCTACGGGAATCAGGTGAGCGTTACAATAACCCCCACATTTCCTTTTCCTGCCACAAGTTCTTTTTCAGCATTATTTTCTACATGGTATGCATATCCATCTACATACAAAGTTGGTAAATCCTTACATGTTTCCTTGTTGAAAGCCTTGAGTGGGGATTTCTCAAATTCATTCAAACTTGTCTCTAGCTCTGTGTCATCAGGTGCACAGACAGTTGTACACTAATGCAATTCTGCTAGCCCTTGAGCAACTGGGCTCTTTTTATTTTGTCCATATCTCACTTCTACAGGAAATCCCTGACGTGATAATGTCCATTAAGTTATTCTTTACTAGGCCAATTTCACTGATCTAATTCTCTTACTTTGCAAAAGTTGCAAAGGCTGTTGATATGTTTCCACAATCACCCGCTCCCCTTGAATTATGGGACGGAAATGTTGTAATGCCCAGACAGTTGTCAGAAGTGCTTTTTCACATTTACTGAATTTGGTCTCTATCTGTGACAATGCTTTGTTGGCATATGCAACAGTATTGTTCTTTGCATCATGTTTTGATATAGCACTGCTGATATTGTCCCAGGAGTATAGCTCAGTGGCAACGTGCGCATCTTGGAAGCAAGACGACACGAAGCAATAGAGGTTCGATCCCTGGGTCTGCGCTTAGAAACCTCCGGGTGTTTAAGCACGTTATAAATAGGCAACTAAGACAAAAAAAACAATTACGCAACTAAAAATGTAAAAAAAAAAAAACTATTCCTGTAACAGTGCCTCGATGCCCGCAGGCTGTGTGAGCGAGTTCAAAATTAAAAAAAAATAAAATACATTGATCTGTGAATCCTATTTATACAAAGAAAACCTGTTTTTTTTAAAGGATATGCCAGACATGGTGCTTTCATTAGAAACTCTTTTAGCATGGCCACTGCCTCACTCTGTTCCTTTTCCCATTTCCAGGGTACACCCTGCTTCAGTGATCTCGGCAAAAGTTTGTGTAATCTCTGTATAACTTTCAATAAATGTTCTGTTGTAACTTGTCATCCTAACAAGCTCTTTAATCTTTTCAAGTTAGTGGGATCCTTTAGTTTATGAATCACTTCCACTTTTTTCTTTTGTGGATTTAACCCATGCTCTGTCACTTCATGACCTAGGAAGTTTATCCCTTTTCTGCACCAATTTGCTTTTTTTAAAGATACTTTGCCCCAGCCTTTTGTAGCTGACTGAGCACATGTATAATCTCATTGATGTGGCTTTTCTGATCTTCATTTTTGATTAGCACAACATCCACATAGACTATTGTCCCTTTTTCAGCTGCATCGGGGGTGCCTTGTTCAGGAATATCCCAAACCAACTTCCACTATTGACATACCTAAAAGGGGTGGGTCCGGGACCAGGCATATTGTGATTTGTGAAATGAAAATGCAAAGCGATGTTGAACATCTTCAGCTAGTGGCACACACCAGTATCGAGCTGTAAGGCCTAATGTGGTAAACACCATTGACCCGTGAACCTGTGCAAGACCCATATCAATAAATGGAAGGGGCCACCTTGAAACAGGTACATTTTTGTTTATTTCTCGTAGATCTGAATACAAGCACCATTGGCCATTGGGTTTTAGCACACCTAACATAGGGATATTTGATGTACTATGAATAGGCCTAGTGATTCCTCTAGATTGTACATTTTTTATTATTTTAGCTCGTGATTCCAAACATGCCACAGGTAACCTATATTGTCGCACATATACTGGCTCTCTACCATGTCCAGCTGCTAGTGTGGCAACATACAAATCGGTCAGCCCTGCAGTCATAGGCATCTTTGTCAAAAATCTGTTTGAGCTCCACAAATATTTTTTCCAACTGGTATTTTTCTTCTTCATTTGTGCAAGCATCTGCAGCTTGAATCTGCTCCTTTACCATTATAGAAAACTCTGGGAAGTGTTCCATAGGAGGAACCTCTGTACTTTCCTCTAATCGTGTCGCAGTATCTCTCTGGAGAGTCGCAATACTGAAATATTTTAGAACATTGGAATATTGACTTCCATTTCAATATGCTGTTCTTCCTAATTCGTAATTTAAATACAATACAATCATCCTGATGACAGCATACTATTTCACTTGGCTCATAAGGGTACACAGGCTGAACTTTATAGATTCCGTTAGGTTAGACTCCAATGATTCTGGTAATTCACCCTGTGCAGTCACGTAGCTTTCAGCAATGTTGACGATCAATGGGTTACTGAAATCGGCAGTGTAGTAACATTTCTGTATTGCCATTCCTAATGCTGAATTCTCTTCCAAATAAATGTCTTGACACACTTTATTGTTGACCAGGATTTGAATGGGTCCTCCCCAATCTTTATCAGTGGAGTATACTTGCATTCTAACCCGTTCTACTTTATGGATACATTTAGGCATACAAATGCATCAGAACCTTTTATCTGCTGTCCCTTCCTGTATTTTAATGCTACTGTAAATTGTCTGGTAAATGCAGGAATAGTAACATCCTTTTTCACCTGAAGCTCAGTTGCCTATGGCACCATTTGGGCACAATGGTAAGCTAGTCTTTTGTCTTCAAATTCAGGTGTGGCTCCACCCAACCCGGACCAAACCTTTTGATTTAGAAAGTCTAATACCATAACCATCCTGTGCATGATGTCATTTCCCAAATAAAATGTGTTTTGTGTCCCGCTCACGATCCACACATTGGGATGAATACTCTTAGAGCCAATTGTAATCTTTAACATGCATTTTCCTACAATTCTTTGTCCCAACTCTGGGTCATCTAGGCCAAAAATGTGTTGATTCTTTATTCTGAAATTTGGGATCTCCTCCCTGTCATGTATTTGCCGAAGTATCTTTTCATTAATTAAACTCCTTTCATGTTCAAGTGCTAAAGTGGCTTCATTCATTTCAGGATACTCATTCACAAGGATAAGGATCCATGGCTGCCCTTCTCCCATGTGTATTTCTGAGATTGTTGAAATTTGTTTTTCTTGATTTAACTCTGGAGTAACATTTGGTTTGTGATTTTCTTCATTTAGATCAAAACGCAACGTGTTTCATCTATTTGTGTTTGCCTGTTTTTCTTGGGGTCCAAATAAATCTCCAAAGACTGCTTCTTTGTTCCTCGCATTTCATCCTGACGCATGAGAATGACAGTGACGATAGGCACACAGCCATTCTGAGGATATACTTCCACTGCACTTTCTGACTAAGCAAAGGTGTGGCATTCTTTTACACTGTTGCTTTGGATCATTATTTTCTTGGGTCTCAATGGCTTTTTAGCTAAGGATAAAAATCTCCATTTACCCAATCAATGAGGGCCGATAACCTCTTCAGGTAATGCATCCCAATTAGAAAGGGTATTTCATTAATGGGTGTGACCAACACTTCCTGTCTCATCAGATGCTTCCCTATCTTTAGGTCAACCTCAGTGACACCTTCGATAGGTATTTCTTCCCCATTGAAATTGTGCACAGGGCCTTCAGTTTGCCTCACATTTGCATGATTTTATGGGGATCGCCCTTCATTGATACTTTTCACTATTTATTTTGATATTATGGTTGCGTGGGCACCTGTGAAAATTATTGCATTACATTTTTCTACAATTGTGATAGGAGCATAGTACCTATCTTCTTCTAGTATTCATAAAAAGTGATTTCTTTTTCTAATTTCAGGACCTACTTTTCTTAGCTCTTTTTTTATTCTTTGCTATGCAAATGGGAATATGAAATGGCATTTTACCCTCCTTTCTGCCCACTACATTTTGAATTTCTTGGTCTATTCTCCTGGGCTCAGAACCCATTTGGAGTGTCGCCACTGACTGTACCTCTGACTTGGGACCACTAGTGTTCACGCCCCAATTTCTCATTGTGCCTTTCCTATTTTCTGGGTCCCCTCTACTTACTTCCACACTGCAACCTATTGGCTAGGTATTTTCACAAGTGTCACATGACAGCATGTCAGCTTCTGGCGTGTGACACTTATCTGCATTTTGTATGGAACACGTGTCACGTGACAGCAAGTCAGCTTCTGGCGTGTGACACTTTTCTGCGTTTTGTATGGAGCCTGTCATTTCTGGCCCTTGGACTATCCGTGGTTCAAAATACTCCTCAAGTGACTGACCTGCACCAGCCTTATGGGCAATTGTTTCCTCATGTGTGGGTATCAACAGTATTTTGACTATCAAGTAAGGAAAATCTATCTGTTGATCCTAATTCTTCATTGTGTGTTTTATTTTCACATTGGATGTTCTTTTTAAATGTGCTTCTCTGTTATTTGTTTTTTTCTTGTTCATGTTCCCCTTTTTGTTCTTCATCTTCACATACCTGAACCATGCTCCGTTGTTGAAATTCCCTCTCTCAGTTTCATTTGTTTGTTTTCTAATTTTTAAATCAGCAAGCAATTCATTATTTGTATTCAAGGGCGATTCATGGGCATCTGCGTTTTCATCAGTGTAGAGGTGATTAGCTAGTCACTTGTTGCTATGCACAAGATCACTCCTATGGCCTTCTGCACCTTCACTTGGATATTGCTTTTGGGCTGCACATAATTTTACTATCTGTTCAGACAACATTTTGGCTTAGGCCTCTAAGTATTGAAACCTGTCCAGGTCTCTGAATTCCTCTCTTTGAGGTTAGGGTTAGAGGTAATGATAAAACTCGCCCTGATTAAACCTGTTATGATATCTCTAAGGTGATTGATTTCTATTTGTGTTACCTCTGAATTCACGTGACACAGGAGGTGGAGAATGCAGAGTGACCATCCTTTGACCATGGTCGACCAGTGGTGGTGACTGATTATATTGGCAAGGGACATAATTCATATTTTGTCTTTCATTTGATGGGAATTGTTCCTTATGCTGGTTTCCATTTTCAATTAATCTATTCACATATCATGGTCTTTCTTGGTGTCCATATACCATTGTATTAGGGTTAAATCTACTCTTGGCCCCTAGTATCTGCTATGGGCCATTGTACGTTTGATTTTGATAGTTATTTAGGCCTGGATTATCATGGCGAAATACCACTCTGGGAGAACTACCAAGATATCTAGGACTAATGTGAACGTCTATCGCTGGGATCAATGGATTGGAACAAAGGAATTTGGAGTGATGTCCTCTGTGGAGGCACACCCTTTTGACTAGGTGTCATGTCATTCTTTGTCTGAGTTTGGGCTGATTCTACTGGCATCTTTACAGATTTTACCTCCAAAATTGCTGGTGTGAATTCCTTAGACTTTGGTTGTGTCTCTTTATTCTAAGACCCCTCCTCTCTCTGACCAAATATCACATCCTACAGTTTGGGCCTCTGTTCTATTATCCATTTTATGGGTTCTTCCCTGTCAAATTCACAAATTAACTGGAAGATAATTTATTTTTGGAACCCATAAAAGTATGCAGTTTAAATTCTACAGAGTTAGGGTTAAAGGCCACATCAAAGTGTGCAAATGCTCTTTTTAAGTTTTGAAAGAACTGGCGAGGTGAATTATCATGCTTTGCTGTCATAGTACAGGCTGCTTTTTTGGCGTCTGGTATAGACTGGTAAGGTAAAAATTGAAGTTGAACCTCCTTCTCACAGTCTGCCCATGACAAATGTTCCTGTTCATTAAGACCACAAATAATGCTGGCAGAGGCAGCATCTAGAGTGAGGTGTAAGTATTGTCTATATTGTTCCCTAGGGATCTGGAGGGCTTTGAATATATCATTAATGGTCTCTAAATGGTCTTCCATGCAACAATCACCTGCCTTTTTAAATGGTTCAATTAAAGTCTTGATAGATTTCATAATTTTTATAGGACTACATGGTGCATTCTGGTATGTGTCATTTTGTTGCTCATTCCTGTTCTCTTGTGGGCAAGACTCTGTGTGAATGTTTGCAGGTGATCCAGACCCTACAATTGGGCTATACCCAAGTCTGGACAAAGAGACAGCTGTTGGTACATCGTTTCCTTGGCCAGAGCTGTGATTGAGTTCAGCGCCAGTGAGTTTAGTACCCTGTCGCTTTTCCTGAGATTTGAGATTAAACATTTGCTGTTCCAGGTTCTTGCACTGTACATGAAGCTGTTCTGCTTTGTGACAGAGATCAGAACTCTCATCCCTTGCTTTATTGATTATTGCTTGCAATTCATAGATTTGTGTCTTAGAATGATTCAGTGCTTTGGACTTTTTGTAATTTTCTTCCAGTAATTTAAATATTTCCTGTTCCATAGCATGAAGTTCTTTATCTTTCTCCCTGTCATCAAGGGCTTGCATTTCTGAAACAACAACATCTTATCTTGTCTTATATCATCCAATATTGCTTTTAGATGGGCTAATTCATGAATTGTTTCTCTCTCTGAGCCAATAATAATAATAATAATAATAATAATAATACTTTAATGTGATACAGATTGAAATTAATTCAAACTTTACACATATTACAAATTGCATAGAAAAATGAACTCTTTACAAATATAAAAAATATATAAAACATAGATATGTATATACCTAAATACATAGCACCTTTACAAGTATCCGAATTACTACCAAAGGAAGATAAAATAAAATACACAATGCTATCTAGCCATTTATCCTTGGCAACATATTTGTACATACATTATAGTGATTGTGCAGATTAACCCTCTATGAGGCGTTAAACACCCCTGCCAGAGACATCATGCCTCTGTACCCCTTTGCTATATAGAAGAGGAATTACCTCTTCCCAATCAGGATCACTCGCATATTCATAAAAAACCTTCCTATTAAGACATTTTAAATCAAGGCACCCATAACTTTTTCGATCTGTAGCCATACATTATATAATGCAATAAAAAGATGCATGTTTGAAGTATTAGTACAATAAAGCCAGAATTGACTTTCACATGTAGATTGCAGATCGTGCACAAATTCCCCAAGATATTTGGTGATTGAGGAAACCAATACAGAGCACACGGTTAGTAGATGCTTGGCGGTCTCCAGGCATTCAGGGAAGTTACATAAACGACATACTCGCTCAGCAGTAGCGATCTTTTCCCTAGATCCTGTATTATACAAAGTCGGTAATTGCTCCAGGCGGAATAGAGTAATAAACCGTCTGAGCCTTGTAGAGGGGCAGAGGTACAAATAAGCTTGAGGTTTCATAAAATTATAGAGTCTATATTTCACAAAAGCACATGACTTTAAACGACTCAAATGAGAGAAGTTCTCCAACCAGTCCCAGAGGTCTACCTTTTTTCCAAGTGCTGTTAAAACGTCCTGGGAAACAATTGCCCCTCTATGAGTCCAACCTATGTCTCTGAGAAATTTGATCATATCTTTCTGGAGGGGGGAAGTGGAATCTTTTTTGCTCACTTCTTGATGTATGGTAGCCAATAATGGGTTAGGAGAACTGCTCTTCATTTTGAGATAGAAGCCCGCCCTCTTTTTAAGTACCATTGCTTTGAGTGAAGGAAGACCCAGCTCAAGCCTTATCAAGACCATAGGGACACTCGGAGGTAATCCCAATATGCGTCGCCAAAATTTTCCCTCCATCACTTGCAGCCAGGCCAAGTCGAATGAAGTAAGGGCTTCCAGCCCATACGTAATCATGGGCGCAAACACTTGGATATACAAGTGTCTCGTCCCCCATAGAGTAAAACCGGCCTGCTTGCAGGTGAATGACGCAATTAAAGCTGTTACTTGCTGCGCCCTAATTATCCTCCCTTGTCTGCACAGGGAGTAATCACCCCACGGTTCAATTTCAACACCTAGATACCGATAGGAAGGGGAATATAGTATGTTGTTATTCTGCACCCAGAGCTCAACTCGGGATACTTTTTTCTTCGTAAATCTGATCACCTTTGTCTTGTCCAGGTTGATCGACAAACCATTGATTTTAGCATATTCCCATAGAGTAACCGCTGAGCGCCTAATACCAGCTATAGTGTTATCAAAGATGACCAGGTCGTCTGCATATGCCAAGACTGAGCACGGTGCTTCCCCTATTTTGGGTGGGCAGTTATTCGCCTCGGCCAGTGCTATTGGGATATCATAAACGTATAGATTATACACCAGAGGTGCAGTAACGCATCCCTGTTTTACCCCCCTATTCTGTCTCACTTGTCTAGTCGTAGTGCCCTCTTGATTTAATCTGAGGCACACCGTGGTATTGTAATGTAACTGTCTTAGATAGTGGAGAAGACCAGGCGGACAACCCATGGCTTCAAGCTTAGTCCACAACCTAGCTCTTGGTATGGAGTCAAAGGCAGCCTTAAAGTCAATGTATAGGGCATAGAGCGGGGGCTCTCCCTTGCTAAGCACCCGCGTTCGTAGCGTATCCATCACCCACAGATTGTGCGTGGTAGAGAAGCCACGGCGAAAACCACATTGGAACCTGCTAAGAATGTTGGTATGTTCAGCCCAATTCTGCAACTCCATAAGCAAGAGTGCTGCAAAGAGTTTTCCCGTGGTATCTAGCATGGAAAGGAGCCTGTAGTTATTTGGATCCATGCGGCTACCCTTTTTGAACACCGGCACCAATATAGCCGTTTGCCATGAGCGGGGAGTCGTCCCCTGAGCTAAGACCTTTTTAAAAAATATAGAGAGGAGGAATGCCCAAAAAGCAGGGTGGTTCTTAATAACTACATTGGCCAACCCATTGGGGCCAGGAGCTCTGGAAGCTTTCAAGGTGGCTATTTTATTAAGAATGGCCTCTTCCGAGACATCTAGGGCTGGGGGAAAGGGGTTCTTCAATATTGATGTAATTGAATCATCCACCTCTCCAGAATTACGATCTAATAAAAATCTTACCCAAGTTTCCTCTCCAGTGGGATTATCTAAATGGCCCTTGACCTTCTCTCTGTTCTCATTTAATAGTTGCCATATATTACGCGAGTTTCCAGAGCAGATAGTTTTAACCAGCTTCTGGTTTCTGATATTCCTCTCTATTGTTCTGATGTTCCTAATACCAGCTCTATATTTATTTTTGGCTTTTCTGACTTTGTCATAATAGGTGGTTCTCGCTATGTGCAAGTGCTTGAGACCCCGCAACTCTGCTCTTAGCCCTCTCTTGGCATCACGTATTCCCTTATTATAGGGGGGAGTAGAACCTCCCAGTTTTATCATATGATTTTTTTTTATGGTGGCATGGAGACACGAAAATCCCAGGATCCATTCTTCTATTTCATTTGCGGTCATCTGTTCGAAATGGGGAAGAGACCCCTGGGCGGGAAATGAAAGTGCTTCCGTAGCCATTCTAATGTTTCTCTCCGACTAAACTATTCGGGATCCTGTACAATTCGTTTGAATATTGCCAATGTTACACTGAGTGGCGGGGGGAGAGGTAGTTGGAGAGAGCAAAGAAGAAACGCATGGTCACTCCATTTGTTGGGTATAACCCTCATGTTAGTAACTATGGACTGCATTTCAGGGCACATAAATATATAGTCCAAAGTGCTAAATGATGTGCCATTGGACCATGTGTGTTTCCCCGGCCGGTCACCTAGTGTTCGACCATTAATCATGGATGATTCCCATGTCTCAAACAGTTATAACCACCCTAACCCTTCGCTCTCCCTTTTCCCATGAGACATCAAGCATATTTCACTCAGGGCGGGGTTAGGAGAGACCAGCTGATCGCCCCTCATATGGCAATTAAAATCCCCCATCACCACTACCGCTAGATTACCAGATCTTTGAGTCAAAGATGATAATAAGTCATGAATAGCCTCTTGTAATGGTTCCCTTACCAACGCTCCGGGGGTATTATAGAGGTTGATCAATAAGAATCTACTTTGCCCGTTTTCATTTGGGTAATCCACCTCAACCGCCAAAAGGTAATCAGTGGCTTTGGCCTGAATCTTCCGAGAGTTGACCGTATTAACCACCCCCGTAATTAGACCCCCATATGGGCGACCCTTGTCCCCTCTTTTGGCAAAAGACTGATGTACTACAAAACCATCCAGCAATAGGGGATTCAATGTCCATGTTTCCTGGAGACATATACAACTATGTTTAGACAGCAAATCCATTGATCCTTCTGGCCTCAGGAGATGGACAAAGCCTCGACAGTTCCATGAAATGAGAAAAAAGCTTCAAAGGTTCTGTGTAAATCGCGGGAGAGCTTCCAACAATGTTTTAAGGGCTTGCTGTATTTCAGACATCGCCGTATTTTCCAGTGCCACTAGATTAGCCAATGGGGCTTGTATATCAGTGGTCCCAGTGGCCTCAATTTCCTCATTTAGGTCCCTCTCCTGTGGATCAACATCAATGGCAATATCTACAGCTATCAGTTCTTCTTTATATTTTCTAATCATTTGTGCTGAGGCCAGGAAAGTACAATGTATGGCAGAGACGTGAGGGTTAGGGACCTGTAGGGGTTCAATAAACAAGAAGTCGTCAGATTTCATAACTCGAAGTTGAGGAATATAGTGGAGTCTGGTTAAAAATTCTGATCGCGACAGCCAGGGATTTTTTCCACTCGGATAGAGGTTCTTGATGTAGCAGATACGACTCGGAATACATTCCTCATCTGAGCTTTTTTGCACGGGCCGTATTGGCTCAGGTGTTTCGCCTGTTCCGCCTGGCCCTATGGGATCTTCAGGATAGAGTGTAGCACTATCGTCTAGGTCTTGTTCAGAGTCCACCCGTGAGACTTCGTCTAGATCTACCACACTAGACTTATCTCCCAATACTAACCAGTCTGACAGAGGCCCCTTTGCTTTTATAGCTCGAGCTACCGCTCGTGCCTTTCTTTTTCTTTTCTTTTTTAGAGCGAGATTCCGTGGCTGATTGAGGTCTCACAGTAGGAGGTACGGCATTCGTTGATACTTTCTTGTTTTTGAGAGCCCTTTTGGCTAGTCTACGTTGTTTCCGTGTGAGATAGGTCCCAGGACTGTGTGCCATCTCTTGATCTTCTACAGTTGCTACAGAAAGTTCTTCAACTAGGGCATTGTCCTTAGGGACGGCATGCTCGGCAGCTTCTTCCATAGTCTTTTCCGGTTCTTCCATCTCTTCCACAATATGGATAGCATCCGAGAGGTTCGCTTCTACCTCGTCACGAGGGAAGTCCTTCAGCTCCAGTGCCCTCGTAATGATTTTAGTATTTGTCAATATACTCCCTGTCATTTGCAAGAGTATTTTAAGTGCAAATTGTAGAGAGGCTACTGACGATTGGAGCTCGGTTATTGCCATATTATTGGCATGCGAGCTTGTATCTTCGTTAACCTCATTTTCAGGGCCATCCTCCATGGAGGCCATCGCAAGGTTTGGAGAAGCAGATAGGCGACCACAACTGGCCTCAGGATTGGCTACCTCCAATGTTGTATTGATGCTTTCTTTATGTTGAGTTAAATTGTTGGCTGCCCTCTGTGGATTCTGCGATGCCATACCTCTCTGAATACTCTGACAGAGGTCAAGTAATGAGTTATTATCAATATCCTCAAAATTCATGGAATTTAATGAGATGCTGTCATTATTGCCTGGTTCAGCTGTTTCCTCATTTATTGTTGAATTAATTTCCGGTGGTGGATTCACACCAAAAAAGTCTGTGATGGCTCCTTGTGCCACAGGCATTGTATTTATTAAGTTCTTCTTGCATTTTTTCCCTTTCTTTTTGTTCTCCTTGCCGTCTTTCAATGGTGATGTCTTGCCTTTCCGCAAGTTGTAATTCGACTGGGGTACTCTTCTCCCTCGCTGCATGTCCACAACGTGACAACACAATCCGTAGGAAGTTACTTTGTCAGAGTCATACTTCAATGATAGCAGTACTACTCGGTGCACCACCCCAACGCGGTCACTTCAGTACCAGTGCCGGGTGAGCCAATGGTCAGTACAGTTCACGTGCCTGCTGCCCTGAACCCCTCCAATTCCCCACACACCCCTTCTGTCTGTTTTTCAGTACCCTAGGGGAGTGGTTATCAGGAATATCAGAGATACTAACACCCCCTGGTCCCACCTCCGCAGTCCCACTCCTCGCTATCACTCCTGCTTTGGTCTCACTGTTCTCCCTGCCAGTACAACGACAGCGCGGTGGTAAGTGGGTAGATCAGAGAGGGTGAGTGTGGGGTGCTGGTGGATTGCCTGAGCCAAACACAGTTGGCCCCTATTTGGTGTTTTACTGATCAGCTGTGCAGAAAGCCTCCTTTCCTCCTTGCCTCCCTGTATCAAACCGCACCTCGCTTTTCACTACACATAAAGTGAGGCAGCTTCAAACACTCAGATAGCCAGGACATATGGTGGTCATGATGTGCACTAGAATAGTCGGTCACTGCAGGAACTTGGGGGTACTACTGGGGGCTAGTGGCAGGAGACTACAACACACGCCTCCACTAAGCGCCTCACCAGCAGTCCTAGCCCTAGGTCTGGACCAGGACGCGGACCACAGACCCAGTGCCTAACCCAGCGCCTGTGTTCGACACACACCGCTGCCGTGCAACACAGTCCTACGCGCAGGCTCACAGCTTCCTTTCTGCTCGGTTCGGCTCGGCTCCGGTCATCCCGCACCCCGAGACCTACTTGTCGTCTTCTTCCGTGCGCACAGCGTCTTGGCTCCCGCGGCTCCCGCGGCTCCCGCGGCACCCATGCCTCACAGCTGGGTTCTGCCTTCGCGGAGCCTCGGCGCTCGGAGCTCAGAGCTCGGAGCACAGCACAGCGTACCACAGCGTATCCTGCGTTTCTTGCAGCCTCGGGCTTAGAGGAAAGGACCTGTGAACCACAGAGTCCACAGAGTCAAGCTGCACTGTCGCCCATACCCGGATCGCAATCACAGCCGCTTCCGACTCTTCCGTCAATCATAATGGACCACGTTGTAACAGTTCAAGCCTAGTGCGCACACTACTAATTGAGTAGCAAGATCGCTACATTTGGCTTGCAATTCCATGTCTAGCTCCCTCTGCTTTAAATCCAATTTTAATTGCTGCACCTGATTACATTCATTTTCCAAACTGTGCTGTAATTTGCTAATTACTTCACTGTCTTTACCTTGCATCTTTACGGCTCTGTTTAGAAGAAACCAAAGTTTTGTGCACAGTCTGATGATGCAGTTTTTCTCCTCTGTGCATTATGTTGCTCGGAAATAACCTAAGGATACACACCTGCACAATTCTTCCTTCATCAAAAATATTTTCAAATGCCTGATTTTATACCTCTGTGCCAATCCTGTTTTTCCATATTGTCACATTTTCTGAGGACCAAACTGCATGGGTATAAAGCTTTGCCTCAAGGTAATCTAACAATTCAGAAAATTTAGCCTGAATCTAGGACATGGCGCACTATTGCCAATGACACTATAACAAGAGTCAAGTGAGCACACAGTACTGCACTATGTCACAGCACTAATTCAATTAATGAATTCACAGTATGGTTATACTTTAGGATTGTAGTATAATTTATAGTGCTTTGAAGTATAGCGCCTCGAAGTTTATAGCAACTCACTGAATGTGATGGCATCTTGTTACCAGCAATAATGTGGCATACACATATAGCTAGTCCTATGTTGCCAGTATAACAGGTGAATATGTGGCTGGGGGGCATGCAAGGTATGGAATTCATAATGCAGCCAAAGCCCAATATAAAACTACAGAAAGTAAATGTGCATCATTTTTTTATCTTTCTACAGAGAGCAAAAGTGCATCATTTTTTTTTCTTTCTCTGGATTACCTCATGCATAGAGGACTACATTATTGAATATTATTTATATAACTGACTGATTTAATTAACAAGTACTAATCAATAATGCTAACTCATTAACATTATAATGTACAAAGTGAGGTAAAAATACATATTTTGAAATTTGTTTTTTAAATGTGCATTTTTCTCTCTTCTTTTCTCTTGCTGTGCTGAATGCAGAAGGCAGGAACGCAGCAGGAAATCGAAAAAGATACAGTTATTATAATCTGAAGCTACCATTGTTTGGGGCATGAGGGTGTTAACAGAATACATTTTCTGTTAATATGTTTGGAAGGAAGTGTATCTGTAGTCATGCCACGTAAGCAGAATGGGATGGGACAGAGTTTTGCCGTGGAAAGAATGACAGAGGGAAAATCAGATCGCTTTTGCTGGACTCCAGAGACGGATGATCTTGGTGTCTTAACATTGGATTAAGAACCCTATGTTCTCGCCGCACACAATTTAGACACTGAGATTACGAAGGCACCCTTGCCAAATGGGCCGCTCTTCTGAAGGAAATCGCCTGGGGGAGAAAATCACAAATATTTTGGTTAGCAGCCAAGTTCAAAGTGAGGTTATTTTCATGCGATTGCTTGGCGAATGTGTTCTAAAAATGGTAGGATAGCAAAGCAAAAGAAATCCCATGCATTTGATTTGTCATAAGATAATGTTGCAAAGTGAATGTTGCTCTGTTTTTGTATTGTTTCTTTTCTTGTTTTTTATTACAGAGAACAACACGATGTAATTGGTAAGATGTTATTTTGAATTGCAATTGTTTCTAATACACACAATATAAAAGCACAACGTGAAGAGAGTTTTGTTTTTCTCTTGGTGCATTTGGAATAACATTTTATGACACAGGGAAGATTTTTAGGTAGTACATTTGTCATGTTTCCCATGCGGATGAAATAATAGATCGAATTAGCGGTGATAAATAGATGTATGCGTGTGGTCCCCAGTGCTTAGTGTCTGGGTGAAATCTAATACAAAATATAGATTACTGGGGGTCCATGAACCAGTAATGAATCAGTAATGAGGCCTATGGAAGCATAGTTCACTGATGTAGATAAATCAGTGATAACACCACAGGTATTGATAATCCTCTATGTAAAATTGTGGTGTTTCTGAATGTAGGTCCAAGGCTCTCTACATATCACAAGAATATTATAAGAATAAGGAAGGTTTTGTGTATGCTGGGGCCATAAATAGAACAGGAAAGTTATGCGCATCACTAGAAATTACCACCAATAGTGTATATTACTAAATTATCTAATATAGTGTAACAAGACATGGTTACTGAAAGGAGGTAAGGCCAAATCCAATCTAAATGCAAGGATAAGTCATCGCCAAATTACCACTCTTCTTTGGCGGTAAGAAAATACTGCCAGACCCCAAATCTACACAAAATATCCTACATATATATGGTGTGTTGCAGGCCGGGAAAGTGATCATAGAGCACCTACTGGGCGTGGCAAGTGTGTCTCACACCACCATCCGTGCATTAGAGGGAACCCATTTCATAATAGCAGTGTGACACTAAAAGTGAATTTCAGAATGTCTCAAATAGAAGCCACAGTCTCAGAACTAGTGCAATATCTGGAGGCAAAGTTATATGCACATGGGACATGGTCATCACATAATGCCACAGAATGGCATGACCGCATTTACGGTGAAGTACAGAAAGAACCACTATACATAATTCAGGTCTGCCTTCTGAGATTATTAAATGCTGCTGATAAACATGCAGAGAAAGATTGTCTGATACGGCTATGCGCCAAGACATGGTTTATTTTGAATAGGTCCCTGCGAATGCAAGAAAATTATACTAAGCTGATTAACAGGTTAAAAGCTTATCTAGATGGGGCCAGTAAAAAGGAGGAAATATTAAGAGCAGAATTGGAGGTATGTCAACAAGACATGCAGTTAAAATGTAGGGATCTTGATACACAATTGTCTAAAAGCAAGAAACAGTTGGAGGATAGTGAACAAGAACTGGTACATTTAAAAGCGTTGGTAGACCATATTAAAGGATAGTTCCGGGACTTTTTTTTTATTGTCCCTACGGTTCGGCCATGTGTTTTTAAGCATAACTCGGTAGATCGTAGAAAACATTCCTATGGACCTTACCCGACTTTTCGTCCATTAACGCACTCGAAATCAGCCGCCATTTTCTGATAATCCTATCATTTCCCCCCATCGACCTGGCTCACCTGCTTTTGCGGCACTAAATCAAATCCCCCGCCCCTGAGCCTGACATCAGCAGACGCGTACCGCCCATTTCCCAACGCCAAAGCACGTTTCGTGTCAACAATCGCTGCGCCTCAGCTAATGAAGTGTCGCCATGGAAATGGCAGGACGCCTCTTTCCTCAATAAGTATAAACACACCGTTTCACAACACACAGCAGCAGATTTTCGATTCCATTCCTCTCTCTGTGTTACTTTGAGTATTCTGTGACTCGTTTCTGTGCTCTGGTCAGCTACATTCGCCGCTTCTAGGCCTTGTGAACACCTGTACCATCTCTGTAAATTATTTTACTTTCTTTACCACACAATGGCTACAATAATGCCGTATATGTACGAGCCCGAGTACACCGAGGCAAGCACGCGAAAACGATGGGGATTCGGACGGCAGTTGGGAGGACCAGTCAACGGATGAAGAGCCTGGACCATGTCGCATGGACGGCGTCTCCACCTGGTGCACGTGCAATCGGTGCGAGCTAATGCCAACTGAGGAGGAGAACTGCTGCTGCCGTGAAAATTCCGGGTGCTTGGCCTACATTTCGGAAGGCGAGCCAAGTCCGCAATGCATCACCGAGCTGCCAGAGTTCAGGGAAGCCTGCCTCTCACGGACCGTGTTGAGGATGATGATGGTGCTTATGCACGAACTTCGCGGCACTGTTCGTCCGCGTAATCCGAGTAACGAGTAAGTATACTCTGGTTGTGATGTCAGTGATGCCACTACTATTTCATGGTCGTCTCCCACATATAAAATTACATCTACATATCATTCGAATGCATGTAAATTGGTTCCATATTGTGAATTTTCTAGATAGAATTTTTTTCAAAGCAGAATGACATTTTTTTACCTGAATCGACAGTGATAAGAAAGTTTTGTCATTTTAATACAGTTTGCATCTTTCATTTTCACAGGTGGTACAGGCTGGTGGCCTATCGTTGCTTCACTTGGTGGCTTCACGGGAGGCTCAGACACCGCGTTCGGAGAGTAATACCTGCCTGTGCGGTACTTGCCATTAGACAACATTTCCCCAGCGACAGTGGACAATACCGCGGATTTTCCCTAGATGTGCTACAACCGGAACTTTACAATGTGTAATGTTTATTATTTATGTTCAATTGAAATTAAGATCTAAAATAAAACCCAACATATATTTTAACAATGGTTGTTTTGATTTTTTAAATGAATCTAGTGTGTCTCCATTGAATAGTCTTCCTGAGCCTTGTCTTGTCACACCACATGTCTCCGGCCAGCATCCTCCCTCACGCTGGCCGCCCACCTTCAATCCACATAACCGTTGAACCCATATGTAGCAGACATACATATGTTATTTTGCGGGTTGGCATCAAGCCTCCCGGCCTTGCCTCCTCCCCCAAAAATACTTACCACACCACTTTGTTCAAGCGTTGGCAATAAAAGGCCGTTGGATTTTATTGATACAAAACATGGTTATAGGTAAATAATCAATATGGTTGATCATAATAAATCATCCTTTTGGGCACCGGGTACAGAGATGACCCCCTCTGGCCCGTGCCGCCTTGCCACCACAGGCCAGCCTGCTGCTGACTAACTGCCTAGGCATCCAGGGTCTCCAGGGTGAACTGCACCCATATATTCTCCTGGGAGGGTGAGGTATTTATAAACTCACCCCCCTGCCTTCCAAGTATTAGATCCTGCAGCCTGCCTCTTACATGCAGTTAGATGGCCTCTCCTTGGTGAGGCCCTGCGGCAAACGAGTCTTGTCTGCACGACCACCGCCCCAATCCACCCCCGCCCTATCAAAGGCAGTTCGCACCGGGGTACTTGCGCTGGCAAGTGGAGCTGTCAGGGAGCGATAAAGGCCAAGAGGTGCCAAAGACCATGTACACTTCAAAGTGGTCTATAGAGCATGGGTTGTTGTTCCCATGTCTACCTCCAGACCCCGTGTCTCCTGCCAAGCATCCCCCCTCACGCTGGACGCCCCCCTGCAATCCACATAAGTGTGTCTCCATTCACAAGTCTTCCTGTGTCTTGTCTGCACGACCACCGCCCCAATCCACCCCCCGCCCTATCAAAGGCAGTTCACACCGGGGTACTTGCGCTGGCAAGTGGAGGTGTCAGGGAGCGATAAAGGCCAAGAGGTGCCAAAGACCATGTACACTTCAAAGTGGTCTATAGAGCATGGGTTGTTGTTCCCATGTCTACCTCCAGACCCCGTGTCTCCTGCCAAGCATCCCCCCTCACGCTGGACGCCCCCCTGCAATCCACATAATGCCACGACATATACACGTCATTCATTCACAAACACACCCCTGTTTCGAATTCTTTATAACCCACTTCATATTTCTAATGAGAACTTCTTTGCGCTTTGCTAGTCAACCCGTGAAGGTGCTGGTTATCTGCTCTTCGTCTCTGTGAACTTCCGTGACCACTTCGAGGAAACTCGTCAGTTTGCAACCTGTGAACTGCTCCCTGTTCTACGACAAGAAACTACTCTGATCCCTGCATCTAACTGTTTGTTCGTCAAGGTAAGGCCATGTATCATAATCATTTTGCGTCCAATTTCTTTTCGTTCAAGACAGTACATGCAAGGAACTAGTCACATGTTCTGAGTTTAGTCAAATTATTTTTCTATTTTTTTAAAGTTATTCAAATACTTATCCGCATGTGAATAACGTGTATAGTTCCAAGAACCAAAACGAACCTTGCATTGAACCTTTTATGTGTCATTTAATTTTTTAACACATTGGTACTCATAGAGAATTGTTGATCTTTACTTTTCAGAACTTTCCACAATGCCTGCCTGTTCCATTGGCGGTTGCCCTTCGAAGACCCATAATAAATCTGAAGGTACTATAATGCATGTTTTCCCTAAGACAATAGATCAGATAAGAGAATGGGTCCGATATTGCGGATATCCACCGTCTGAGCTTGAAAGTAGAGTCCTAGAAGTCTTTGCGGACAAGAGGGGTGATGGATACCGCATCTGCAGCAGGCACTTTAGCTCAGACATGTACTCCACATCATTGCTAATAAAGAAGAACACACCGCGAGCGAGGCGAAAATTGCTCTCAACCGCTATTCCCACTCTATTCGTCCACATCCCTCCACTGGTGAGTCAAGTTTACGTATTTATCTCTCGGCCTTGCGGTAGTGTGTAGCATTAGCTAACAATGGGAAGAATATGAAGTGATTGACAACGGAGCTATACCACCACAAGCCATTGATAGTGAATGTCCTCCTGGTAGTTCGGATGCAGTCGGAGATCAATTCACAGAATCCACACCCGCAAAAACTAAGACCGCGAGAAAGTTGAAGAAATTGTTTTATTCACCCATCGCCGGAGAAGGAACAGATGATGCAATGGAAGAGAATGAAGTGGACGACAATGAAACACCATCAATATCACTGAACATAGCGGAAGACGATATCAGAGATTCTACCTTTCATGTGAGTGACATGTCCTCAACGTTACAGGCCGAACCAGCTGGGATGCAGAGTGACAGTATAAGGAAAGAGGCCAAATTCATTGTATTCGATAGTTGTTTGATTGATATTATTATTCGGATGAAATGTGGGCATTCGGTTGGTGGGGAAGTATGTGGGGAGCCATTGATTAATGTGACTCGTGCAATTCGAGGCAGTAACCTTAAAATACATGCCACCTGTACAAAATATCATCCTTTCTCATGGTCTGCACAACCCATGCTGGGGCAACTGCCAGCAGGCAATCTACTTTGTGCAGCGGCTGCACTTTTTAGTGGTTCAAGTTTTAAAAAGTTAGAGTCTTTCTTTCAGTTTGTGGGAATCCATTTCATTGCGAAAACTCAGTTCTACAAATACCAAACCGATTATCTATTTCCAGCCATTAGCGAAGCTTGGAGAATGGGAAAAATGTCTATTGATAGTACATTCACGGGCAAACGGTTCAGGCTAGCCGGTGATGGACAGTGCGACAGCCCAGGATTTTCAGCCAAGTACTGCACCTACCACTTTCAGGACATGGAAAGTAAGAAAATTGTGAGTTCGGTGGTCGTGCAGGTGTCACAAAGTACATCCTCAGTGGCCATGGAGAAAGTTGGCTTTGTAGCATCATTGCAAGAACTACAATCGTGGGGAATGGTGATCGACCTGATAGCCACGGACAGACACGTTTCAATTGCCAAGACAATGAGAGAAGAGTACAAAAATATAAATCACCAATTTGACGTTTGGCATCTTGCAAAAACAATCAATAAAAAAATGTCGGCTGCAGGTAAAAAAAAAGATATGCAAGGTATTTCACAGTGGTCCAAGTCAATCAGCAACCATCTTTGGTGGAGCTCAAAAACATGTGGAGGGTCGTTGGAAATTCTACTGGAAAAATGGCGGTCAGTAATGCTACACTGTAGCAACGTTCACCGCTGGAACACAAACCAACATTTCCACAATTGTGAACATGGCCATTTGTCCACAGAGGAGGCACGGAAGAAGAAGTGGTTGATTCCTTCATCACCCCCTCACAAAGCCATTGAAAAGATTGTATTTGATAAAACTATAACAAGAGATTTGAGGGGACTCACGCAATTCTGCCACACAGGAGATTTGGAGGTGTTCCACAATATGTGCCTAAAGTACAGGCCAAAACGATTGCATTTTGGCATGGAGGGCATGATAAATCGGACTCTTCTAGCGGTCTTGGCACATAACCATAATGTTGGCCGTCAACAAAGTAGGATGACCGGAACTTTAGGGACGCTTCGCTACAATAAGGCCTTCACTAAAAGAAGTAAACAATGGGTGATCAAACCAGTGTTTGAGGAAATGCAATATGAGTTTATTGAGAGACTTATTGTTGATGTCCTAGATAGGCACATACATGGAGTTGTGAACAAACCTGTGCAGGGGACAACTGCATTGCCACCCAACATTGCCTCTGTACCATGTCCACCTAAAGCAGAGCTCATTGAGAAATACACATCACGGTTTAAATGATTGTAATTTGATTGTCTGTTCTCTCGAGTCTCCTCATGTTGCAGGCCCATTGAATATGTGTAGCTATGTATTGTGTAAATAAAAGTGATTGCTCAGTGTACATGCAATGTGTCTCTCCACCCTTGTTCATTTGCGCATTAAATTAAACCAAACAGTAATATAAATCATTTTTCAAACAATATAGAATGTCTCCGTATTTATGGTTCGCTGGGGCTGCAAATGCACGCAGACAAAATGCAAAGATGGAGTGTAAATTTCAAGTCCTGTGAGATGGCCTTACACTGAATGTAGCTAACTAGGAATGTGTGCTCGTTCAAAGTGAAGGTCAGCTGCTTTGATTTTTTGCTCGGGTGCCGGAATGGCCCACGACTCAGTATAAGGTTCTATTGTTATTTGACCTTGACAGGCCGGGACCATCCCAAAAGACTTCTTTTTGGAGGTGTGGTGCAATAACGTAAGAAACGATAATGAATATAATTTCTGAAACGAAAGCCATTTAATGTTCGTTCAGTAGAAGAAATAACGTCGGCATAGAAGGAGTGGTATTTCGGGGCTGCCCTACGCACAGACACAATGGAAAATGCAAATATAATGTAAGTAACTCTTTAGATGAGTTTATACCGCAATTTAATTACTATACAGTAGCTTTAAAGACGGGTTAAGTTGTACTTGTTCGTTCTATGTGGCATATTGTTTTGTACCGCGCACTATCTTGAGGAGAACAATCTCCTTTTACGGAAGCACCTCAAAACCTTACTCTTTGCTTCTGCTTTCTCTCTCCCTCTCCCCTGCTACAACTGGTCCACTGTCTGCGACCTCATTCCTGGGCCCTTCCACTCTCCACCTGCACTGCCTCCCTGTCAACCCCTGCACTGGGGGACTGTCTCAGTATCCTACAGCCCCCCCTTCCCAGCACTTGTTCTGCACTTACCTTGCACTCGCCACCAGCTGGCCCTATGTATTTATTATTTTATGCTACTTACCTTGTACTCCACTTCCCCCCTCCCCTTCCCCTTGCACTTTTACCTTCCCCCTACCCCTGCACTTGCGTGATCTGAATGACACCTGGCCTTGTAGGATCGTTGTTTGTCTTCTCCTTGTTCCCCCCCCTCCCTGCCTCGCCACGCCTTGAAACACTTGTGTATAGGCGCGTTGCAAATGCCATATTATATCATATCAGTGACGAAGTGGTCCACTGGCGCTCAGGCGGCTCTGAAAAAGGCGGAGGAGAGGGGGTGGGTTACTGGAAATGACGTATAATACCCAGTTGCACTGTCCTAGCTATGAAATAATTTCCCGACCTAATATATAAAATGAATAATTTTAATAAAGATCTGATGGTGAGACTAATTTCATTTTTTATGTTTTTAAAACAGGTACATCCTTCATTATTGTATGTGTCACGAGTACCAGACACCGGCGGATGGCTTTTTCAACCGCCAGTTGCTTCTCCGCGTGAACAATGTTACCACCCTGAACATTTTATGGGACGATCGCCAAGTACAAGTATGCCCTTACGCGGTACTAACGGCTAGATGCAACATACAGACCGTTGTGGTGGCCTAGTGCCTCGTTGTTGGAACAGCCATGCGATTATCAGTGCGACCGAAGAGCTTATTTTATCGTAAACCAACACCCTGTGTACTGCACACGAACATTGCTTGCCTCAAGACGAACTATTTTGGATCGAGAGCAAAGAAAAATGCAAATCGCTGAATATTCTCTAAACATTTGATGTCCAATAAATGTACTTTGCCAAATGTACAATCTTGCCGTTTGCTTTTAAACCACAGTTTCATATTCCGAATTGTGGCGCTGTATTGTGAGATGATCTAAGACCCTGTGTACAGCAAAGGAACATCGCGTGCCTCAAAACGAACTTTTTGGAACGTGAGCAAATAAAAATGAAAATCGCTGAATATTCTCTAAACATTTGATGTCAAATAAATGTACTTTACCAAATTTACAATCTTGCGGTTTGATTTAAAAGTACAGTTTCATATTCCCAATTGTGGCGCGCTGTGTTGTGAGCTGATCTGTGTTAATTTCTGGGTTCTTTGTGGAGTCGCGTAGAAGACGCCTGGGCGCGTTTGCCTACGCAGCACAGTCACGTCACGGATAGAGGCGGGGAATATGAATGTTTTGATAAAGTCTGTTTCAGGGGCGGGGGATTTGATTTAGTGCCGCAAAAGCAGGTGAGCCAGGTCGATGGGGGGAAATGATAGGATTATCAGAAAATGGCGGCTGATTTCGAGTGCGTTAATGGACGAAAAGTCGGGTAAGGTCCATAGGAAAGTTTTCTACGATCTACCGAGTTATGCTTAAAAACACATGGCCGAACCGTAGGGACAATAAAAAAAAAGTCCCGGAACTATCCTTTAAACAAGACAAAGATGAGGTTGTTTTGGAAATGCAGATTTTACAAAAAGAACATTGTGAAAAAGAAAGTGATCTTCAAAATGTTGAACAGGAAATAATTAAAATATTTCAAGAAAGAGACAAGAGAAACAAAGAATTCAATGAATGCCAAATGCAAATGTCCGACATGCAGGAGGTAATTAATAAAATGAGTGATGAAAACAACTATTTGCAAAAAGAGGCAGACAGGCTCCTTAAGAAGAGTAACGTATTGGAACAGCAAATGTGCATTTCCAGGTCCCAGGAGAGGTGGCAGGGCACCACATTCAATGGAGTTGAGGTGAATCCTATTTGTACCCAAAGAGCTAGTGCCCAGTGAGTGGGCCGGTGACTGAAGTTGGTTGCAGCGCCCTTGGGGGATTTGATACACCCATTGGGGGCTGCCACCAATACCATACACCTGAAACCAGGATTGAATCACCAAGTAGTGAAATTCCGTGCATTACAACGAGTAGCCCCATAAAGATAATGAAATCCATCAAAGCTCTGATCAAACCATTTAAAAAGGGAGGGGAATGCTGCATAGAGGATCACTTAGAAGCGGTGCATGACATATTTAAAGCCCTCCAGATACCTAAGGAACAATACAAACAGTATTTTCATTTTACTCTAGATGCTCCCATAGCCAGTATCATAAGGGGATTAAATGAACAGCAGAATATGACATGGGCTGAGTTTGAAAAAGAGATTAGGAGTCTTTTTTCTCCTTTCCAGTCATTACAGGAGGCGAAGAAAGTTGCTTACAAGATCACTGCTGGGCCTAATACATCCCCTCGCCAATTTTTGCAAGACTTAAAAAGAGCTTTTTCTCATTTTGATGTATCTTTTGACCCCAATTCCAATGAGTTTAAAACTGCCTACTTCTATGGGCTACAGAAAGATATCATATCACAGTTAGTCTGTGAATTTGACCGTGACAAGTCCCTTGAATGGATTGTACACCAAAACAAAACCATATGAGGTACTCTATTGTCAGGGTAGAGAAAATGATAAAATGAAAGACACTAGACCTAAATCTAAAGAACCCTCAGCAACAGTGATGGAAATCAGGTCAGCCAAAATGTCCCTTGAGTCTGCTCAGAGTCCATGTAAAAATAATTTGACACCTGAACAAAGGGGTAATCAACAAAGGTCGTCACTTCCTGCACCAATGTTTCAATCACATGTTCCTAGTAATAGGGAGAGCTACATCAGCCCTAGGTACCTAGGAGATAGGCCCCGGGCAGGCTATCGGCCTGATATGTTAGGTATGAATAATAATCAGAGACAAAGTCAGGATCAAAGAAATAATGGTCCCTACCAGACATTGGGGACAGAGAGCAGATTTGATCCCAACACCATGATATTTGGTAATCAGGATAGACCCCGATATGTGGATCGATTTACTGATAATGGGAATCAACATAGGGGTCAGTACCCACAGCATGAGAGACAGGGCATGCACCTCTCTCCCCTCCACATATGAATCAAGAGTTCAGAAGCAATCCCAATAGAAATCATTCTCCTGAGAGACATCAGAATAGATTCAATTAGGGGGAAAACAATCAATATCGACCTAGGCCATAAAGAGAGGATTCTAAAAATATGGAAAGATTCCAGTGTCTTGAGGCCCAAGTGAAAATGTTGGCTGAGCAAATAGGAAAGCTGCGTACAGCACAAAAACAGACATAAAAGGAGGGGGCGGAGAGGTATTTGGGGTTGAAGAGGAAGCCAATACCTCCACCAGGACCAGTAGCACGAGAGGTATGAGAGGATGATGAAGAGGTGGTTAGGGAAGCAGGGACGGAAGTGTTGTGAGGAGGGATGCATGATTCAGTGAGGCAGATGAAATGAAGGTTGAGACGGAGGAACATGTTAAGAACAGCAGCGGTCTTATTGCAGAGGGATCTAGCGTTCCAGAGAGCAATGTTGATGAGAAAGGAGGGTCGGACTGTGGGGGGGTAAAGGAGGTTAGGGCGGTGAGAGAGGGTAGGTGTAGTAAAGGAAGGGTGGGGGAGAATTATAGAGGGGAATGGACATGAGGAGGAGGGAGAAGTAGAGTAGGAGAGGAGAGGGAAGGCGGAGAGGGGCAGGGGGTGAGGAGGATGGTGGGGAGGAGACTTGGCCAAGCGCATAACCATGGGGGAGAGAAAGGAAGGAGAGGGCAAAGAGGTAGTTAGGAGAGCTGGTAGCAGAGGAGGGAAGGTAGAAGGAGGGGGCAGGTGTAATAGCAGAGAAGGGATTACACTGGAGGAAGGGCTAGCGTGGGCAGTTCCGAGAGGATGAGGGGTTGGGAGGTTAGAGGTCAGGAGGCAGCCAGGGGGATCAAAATGGGTTCTGCTGATGAGGAGCACTCAGAGCAGGCAGAGGGGTTAGGCAGGAGAGCAGGGAGCAGCGACGGGGCAGTGAGTAGGAAGAGAGGGGAAGGTAGGTAAAGAGATCAGGTTATAGCACTGGGGCTGAGTTGGGAACAGCAGAGGGGGGCTCGCTGCAAAGTGGACCTGTCAGTAGAAGAGGCAGGCGGAGACCTTAAGGAACAGGGAGCAGCAGCAGGGAAGGCCTCATTAGTAAGGACGGCCTAGTGTGGAGAGGAAGGTGGACAGGGACAAAGAGGTTGGGGAGATGGTTGTGGAAGGAAGTGAGGGTGGTAGGTGAGGGCTACCTAGGGCTTGTAGTGGGAAGACACTGCAGGTAGAGGAGGGGGGGGTCAGTGGGTCTGAGGGAAGGGGGATAGTGTATGAGGAGAGAATGTGTAACGCTCACCTGATAGACACGGGGACGTCACTCAGCCTGTTCTGACCTCTTACGACCTCAAACCCTTCACTGGAGGCTATGCGACTGGAGACTGGGCCTTGTTTTCTTGGATAGTGTGCTCTCCTTCCTGCTTTCAGCGCAGGGGCACGTTGATTGATGCAGGCTCGTTGCTGCCTAGTTACTTCACTGGCAAGAGTCTGACAGGTAAGTATAATGAGTCTTTTGAACAGTTCTCAAACTTCGTTCCTTTCCTTCCTTTGATGATGGCCGGTGTCCAGGGATGGCGGTGTGCTGCTGAGATGAGTAGCGCTGAAGGTGAGTGAGAGCGCGATGCGCGATGCACCCCTTTCGTATTTGCATTGAACTGAGTTCTTTTTCTGTGTCTTTTAGGTGTTGCGAAGTTTTCAGCGTGGATGCCGGTTATGAAGAACAAATGCGGTGAGTAAGCGTGGTATGCGGCGCCTCTAGATGTTTACACGCTAACCTGGAGTGTCTTTTCCCTCTTGCAGATGGATGAGAAGTTCCGCAGACAGAGTTCCCCCAGAGCGGCTGGGATTCAGGTAAGCGTTTGAAGCTCATACAGTATTTAAAAATAAGCGAAGATTTGCAGAATGCTTACTAATGCCTTTTTTCTGTTCTTTTCCCTTTTCCTTAGGAAGCGGCGTACCAGGATGGGAATGACACTGCCGAAGATGCCCGTAGAACAGAAAGCGCGATGAATGAGGGGCATAAGCGCCGCAAGGTAAGGCTGTTCCTAACGGTGTTCTTGTTCTTGCAGGAGCTGAGGGAAGAAAGATGCAGGCCTACTGGAGACCGATCCGAACATGGTGAGTGTCACACTGCAGGTGCAGAAAACGCAAAGCATGTTTCTCAGCCTGGGTGTGGCTTAAATAGTCTCTGGGTATGCCAGGTGTCTCTGGGCTGAACCACACCCAAAAGACTAGACTGCACACGCAGTTCTGGGAACCAAAATATGTGAGGGCATCCATCTTGTCCCCATCAATGCACTACAAGTCCAATCCCCAATGTTATCCTATGGGAGTGAGTGAGTCTGGTGCAACAAGCGCCAAGTCTGACTCCAAGTGAGTCTTTGGAGGGATGGAGAGGCCCTTGAGCGCCATGTAGGTGATCGTGGCCTGGCTCCAGCCTGACACCTTGGAGGGCTGGGGACATGAGGGGCAGGAATCATGACAGAAGGTGGGCACTGAAGACCAGGGTGCCAGTGGAGGAACTGAACTGGAGGAGGCTCAGACGGGCTTCACAGGGGAGGATCAGATGAAGTCCAGAGAGCGAACGTGGGAGCAGCGCAGGAACAGCGGGGGAAGCAAAGGAGCTTTAAGACATGAGGATCTGGGTGCCAACACAGGAACAGCACCAGGAGAGACTCCGATGGGCACTATAGGCCAGAGTGCCAGCGCGCTAGGAGCGCAGGAGGAGGCTCAGGAGGGATTTACAGTCCAGAGAGCCAGCAAAGGAACAGCAAAAAAGGGGGTTCAGATGGGGCCTGAAGACCAGAGCGCTAGCACAGGAACAGCGTAGGAAGTGCGTATGAGGATTGGGGTGCCAGCACTGGAACAGAACAGGGAGAGAGACTATTGGGCACTGCAGACCAGGGTGCCAGCACATTAGGAGCGCAGGAACAAGCTCAGAAGGGAGTCACTAGTCCAGAGAGTCAGCGCAGGAACAGCGCAGAAAGAGAGTCAGATAGGCACTGAGAACCAGAGGGCTAGCACAGGAACAGTGATGGCAGAGGATCCAGAGGGCACCAAGACCGGAGTGACAGCACAGGAGTTGTGTAGGGAGAGCAGGAACACACTGATGTGAAGAAGAGCGGGCAGTGAAGCCAAACAATGGGGAGATCAGGAGGCTTTGAGGACCTGGATGCCCGTGTCGGAGTTGGGGGGGAGAGGTCACTCGGGTGACCAGCTGGGAAATCCGAAAAGGGGCCTTAGGAGAAATTAGGGTGGCTCACCACAAAGGTCCGACAGGACTGGGATGAAGAGGTGGCAAGGATGGTTGCAGCAAACAGGAGCCTCAGACTGGGCGAGAAGGATAGTACTCATGTAATGCGCTGGGAGATAAACTCCAGTCCAAGGAGGAGGGTGGGCTATCACACGGTGGATCCGGGGGCCAGGGGCAGAGGACCAAGTGAGCAGGCTGGGGGAGGCTCTACAGTGGATCCGGTTCAGGACTGCTGCGCAACGTTGACCAAAGTCACCGGAGGACCGGGCTGGGCCAGGGACTGACGAGGAGGGTCCAATGGTGCAAGGATGCAGGCGGCGGTGAAGCGGAGAGGACCCGGGGCAATCAGTGGCGCCTCTCACCAAGACCAGATGCGCGGCCATGCCGGGACCCGCCAAGAAGGAGCCCGCTGCAGAGTGGTTGCGGGCGGCGAAGAGGACCCAAGCAAGCTGCAGCGTCTTTCTCCTAGACCAAGAAGCGCGGGCCACGCCAGGACTCACTGAGGAGGAGCCTGCTGTAGAGAGGTTTCAGGGAGCGGAGAGGCGGTGAGGACCTAGGCAGCTGTGGCGCCTCTCTCCAAGTCCAGGAAGCGCAGGCCATGCTGGGACCAGTCGAGGAGGAATCCACTGAAGTGTCGTTGTGGGCGGCGGTGATGCGGGAAGGACCCAGGCAAGCTGCGGCGTCTCTCTCCTAGAAGAGGAAGCACAGGCCACGCCGGGCCTAGTCGAGGGGGAGCCCACTGAAGTGTCATTGTGGGCAGCGGTGAGGCGGAGAGGACCCGGGGCAAGCAGCGGCGCCACACTCCAAGTCCAGGAAGCACGGGCCACGCCGGGATCAGCTGAGGAGGGGCCCACAGTAGCGAGGGTGCAGGTGGCGGAGAGGACCCGGGGCAGGATGCGCCACCTCGCGCTAAAGTCACTGGAGGCGCGGGCTCGAAGAAGGTTGGTGGGAAGACCCATCGTCTGTGACTGAGGAGGCCGCAATGAGGAACCGAGCCCGGACTGGTGGAAGGAGTGTCCGATTCGTGATGAAAATGCTGCCGGATGAGCCCCTGGGCTCAAGGACCAGGAACGAAGGCGAGATGTGAAGTTCTATTGCTGTAAATATTGTTTTTAGATCAACTGAAGCAGCCTGGCTTGAGGAGACGCCGGTCCAGGCAACCGAAGCTTCTGCGCCCCCTGGTGTTTAATATGAATTATATTCTCATGAATTTTAAATCCTAGAGCAGGTTAATAAACTTCCAATTTATAAACTGGGTCAAAAGTGACCATAATCCTCTGATTACACTTTTGAATTTGAAAATGTCCCTGATTCCCTTGTTTTGGAGACATAACATGTTTGAGCAGATCCTTTAGAGATAAGAGCCAAACAACTGTATATACTTTAGTATAAGACTTGCTCAGATAGTATTGATAAAGAAAATGTCTGCTTTACCAGCAATAGAAAACATTATTTGTTTGGCATTTAATAAACCAGTAATAAAGGACTGGTTTGCTTCATTAGCAGGGAAAGCTTCAACCATTTTCTCAAATGAAGTCAGCACTTATACTGGGTGAAAGTCTGAAGCAAAAATAATGCACAACAGTGGTTGATCTCCATGATGACCTTAATGACATTTCCAAAGAAAGAGAGAGAAAAACTAAAGCAGCCAGAAAATGTTATGAAGATTTAGTTATTGTTAAAATGAATCTGTATCATATGGAAAAAGGGGACACATTGGTGGAAGAGGAAAACCTACTTGATCCGAGAATGCTTGCGAAAGCCATTGCATATCGCCAGTGTGATGCAAGATCATTGGACAACCGTAACTGACTTCGAATGGGTAGATCATTTTGTAACTCTGTATGCAGCTCTCATTACAAACACGCAATTTCGCGATACAGTAACAGTGTACCAAATAATAGACATCTCATTCGCTCCTGAAATTTCAGAGCAAGTAACTCCGTTGTAATACAAGCACAGCACAGTGAGAGAGCACCAGGGCCTGATCTGATCCCCCCTTGACCTGGCAAAACTTGATCTAGCCTCGTGGCGTGCAATTCTGAGTAAGGTATATAACTCTATCAAAGTCAATCCAGACGTTCGTCAATCATAGAAATCAACAACATGTTCCTGATTTAAAAAGAAAAAGGCCTAAGTGAGTCACAGACGGGCTATGGGCCAAGTTCCCTGATTGAGAAGCATACAAAAAGATTTGGAAGAGTAATTGACAGAATGGGTGAAGGACGATAGGGAGATAGGGACATAAACCCATGTCAATTAAGTTTCAAAGAGAAGGTGAGCACCACCGATCAATGCCTAACTCTGAACCTATTACTCTCTAAAACCAAAGAGAACAAGAAGCAAAAGCTATACTTGGTGTCTTAGGTCTCAGAACAGATTTTGATCTAGTCAATAGAAATACATTGAGGAAGATACTCACTTATATACAAATTCCTAGAGATGTGTTGACATGTATAATGGTGCTGTACAGTGATAATGGGGAGATTTTAACTGAGGTGTTCGGCGGTGCTGTTACTGACAGGGTCAGCCTACTGTGGTGGGTTCTAATGGTGTGCATTTCTATCTCCAGAAAGTAACTTACCTTGCTGCATGGCCCAGCGCCACGTTCTGGTTCCCGAGTCCATTTTCTATATTGATGACTGTGACTTCATCAACATTGAAAAAGACTCAGGGAAATCTCTGCACTGGGCTGCGCATCAAGGTAAGTTTAATTTTATTTAAGTAGGAAACTACATGGGTGCTAAGAGGTGGGGGAGCGGGGAAGTGAAGGGGGCATTGCCTAGCAGTACCCAGGCTGCTCAGAATGCTGTACTATGCTAGTCTATAAAGCCGGCATTCTGAGTGTCCTGATTGCCCAGAGCCCCCTTCCAGGCTGCTAATGTGGGATGTGTTTAATTTGGTGAAGGTTGCAAAGAACCAGGAGACATGCCATCTCCGTCTATGCTCCAAGGCTCTGGAACCTCCTCCTCACAAGTTTCAGAGTTGCACCATTGCTTCTAAAGTTCTGTAAAGCACTCAATACATTCACCTTCAAGGAATGTCTAAATCCTAGGTACACACACCCTGCACTGCCCACCCTACCTGAGACTCGGTTATGTGCTTCCACCTGTCTCCTCCCCTGCTTGTCACTTGCTGCCAATGGCCCAAACTCACCCTCTCCTGATAGCTGCCTGCTCCCCTTTTCTCTGCTTCTCTCACTGTGTTCTTCTGCCTATGATTGTAAAGAGCTCTGTTGCTCCCCAAAGCTATGTCTTCGCTCAATAAATATCAACATAGTAATAATAATTAGCACCCGGCATGGGGGAACCAGCCAATCAGTTGGCTTGAAACGCAGAGTGAAACCTACATACTCAGCCTGCGTTCTAAGCCATCAGATGCCTCATTCCCCCAGCCGCCATCTCCCCTCCCACCCTCCGTGCCCTTATTTGACTTTGTTCCACCATTTCCCACCTCCCTCCCCAACTCCATTTCGACTTTAATCTTTCATTTACCCATCACATTTCCCTTACATCCCGTTTTTGAGGCTTTCACTTGCATAATATTCACAAAGTTCGTTCTTCTTTCACTTTTCATGCGACTAAATTGCTAATTTCTTCTCCTATTTTTTCTCGACTCTTCTACTGCTCTGTTACGCTCTTTGGTCTCCCTTCTTCTCCTCTTACTCCTCTGAAATCTATTTACGATTCTTCTATTTGCGTACTTTGCCTTCTCTCCTACCGTGATTCCATTTCAATTTCGCTTGCATCTCTTGGATGATTACCTTTTCACTCTCAACTTAAATTTCATTTTCTCCGTCTAGTCTTTAAATCTCTTTATGGGCTAGCTCCAGACTATCTTGCTGTTCTGCTGTCCTTCTATACTCCTTCTCGTCCTCTTCGCTCTTCTTGTCTTTTTAAGCTGACTGTTCCCCATCCACTCTGTGTGCAGTCTCACATTCGTTCTTTCCAGCTTCTTGCTCCTCTCCTTTGGAACAGTCTTCCTCTATCTCTTTGATCTATCTCCGCCTATTCCCTCTTTCGGATCTCTTTGAAAAATCACTTACTTCACTGTCCATGATTGTTTGCTCTCTGACAGGAACTCTGAATTATTTTATACTTCATTAATTTCATACCGTTGGTTTTAATTTTGTACAGCGCTTTGGACAAAAGTGCTATATAAGACTCAATAAAATACAAATGCAAAAATACAACCCTACTTACCTGTTTGTTGCAGCACCACAGGCTGCCCCATCTTTCTAGCTTCTCTGGTCACTATGGAAAGGGAAGAGGGGCTCCATTCCCTTTCCATAGCGGCCATTTTAGCATTGTATTGTCAGTCATTAAATGTGACGCGTGGGGCGTCCTGTTCTATGACTGCAAACACTTTTCTTTTTATAGCACCCCGGGTTACCTCTTTGGTAACCAGGGGTGCTAATGGCTTTTTTTAACGCTAACTTCAGCTGCCGGCCATTAACCGACCGTTCCAGCTCTTGGAACGGGGGCTTAACGCCACATTATTATAATATTAAAGTCAACCGAATGTCTATTCTACAGACCACAGTAGACATACATTGGCCTTCAAAAGGTTATCTGACTTGTTCCTATGACCAATTGTTTTAAACTTCTTTTAATATGAATAACTTTGAGTCCTAGAATTGTTTAACCAATGCTGCCTTAGTAAAAGCATAAACCACACTATGGAACCAAACTATAAACTCAGGCATGTGATATCAACTATAAATCAGCACACTATTATATTTCACAACTTTGTATTGCACTCTGTGCCCTATTTCTTCCCAGGCACTTTGAAGTGGCACCCCCCACGAGTAAGCACATTATGAAACGGTTAAATAAATAAATAAATACATAAATAAATAAATAAACAAATATACATCAGATTTTCTCCTCACCTTAGCTTCTCTCTAGGACTTCACTGTCTTGGACCAGCTAGAGACCTCTCTTGCCAGTCATAATCTCCAGCTCGATCTCTATGTCACTAGGCCTAGTAAGAAAGTTGTCTTTGTCCTCCCTTTGTTTCCCCTCCCTTGCCTCATCACGCCTTGAAACACTTGTGTATAGACGCATTATAAATGTCATATCATATCATTTGTATTACTAACCGTTCCAGTACCCAAGTGGGCTGGCAATGAATTGCAGTGTGAAGCCCTGTTATACTGGTCAAGGTGATTAAGATATAGAGATAAAACCAGATCCCTGATCTTAGATGGTCTCTGATCGCATAGATGTCCAGGCCTGGGGAAGGTTAACTCTGTTCCCGGGGATACATTGAAAAGCCTACACCTCCCATGAGGCGAAAGGATGTGCAGAAGGGGACTAAGGATTCCTATCTTTCGGTGAGATGAACCATGTCCCATCAGATCTTAGGGAAGGTTCAAATAAACCATGAAGCTTCTGAATATTGGCTGCCCTTTCTACCCCAACTTGAAGCCACTGCCTTGAAGATGGAACTTTGAAATTAAAAGGTTTGCTGGATAGAATCTGGCAGTGGCTGAGAGGAATAAGGAGACAGGGTGGAAGAAGGAAGTCATCTTTACATAACTGCCAGGTCTGCTACCTGCAAACCACATCCTTCCCCTGACCAAGGGGTAAAGAGTTTGGTGAAATCCTTCAGGTTGTCTCTTTTACTGGAGACTGAATCAGAGGTTGTAGGGACAGGAGCTATGTCTCCATTGTCCTATAAAGCCCACAACTAAATGGTGCAAATGGCGAAAATGACAAATGGGAAGGAGGTTCTGAAGTGACATGGCCTACAAGCATGTAACATATGTGTATGCTATGAGAATGTATCCTGACTACTGGTTTCAATACTCCAAGTCCCCCATGAACGTCTCATGTCTCTACAGTTGAGCTAGTGGATCTCTCCCCTCGAGGATTGCTACACCTCTAACATTACAGGAATGTTTTCCGTGCAAGAGGGACTCAGTTCTTTCCCCACTGCGAGGCAGGCCTGCTAGAAAGAAGACACTGTACAAATCTCTCTGCTGGAATGGTCCTAGAATGTTGATGGGTTGGCCAAGGGGGGTGGTACCTGGTTTTATCCAGAGGCCGGTGAGAGAAAAACCCGGCCAGTGATCCAGTGTTCAGATGACACCTGGAAAAGATGCAATATCTATCATTCTACATCTATAGTCAGACCTTCGTGTGATCCATATCCATTGATCTCTGGAGGAAACTGGGGATGCCATGACTATTGTTCCTCCCTACCATAGTGAAACGTGATGTTTCCTTCGTAATTAACATGGTTGGATGGTTGAGCCATGGCGGTGCCACTGGTGTAGGCTGCGGAGGATTGGAGACAGCTTCTTGCACAGCAATCTATCAGTCACCGGCCCGCACACCAGTAGGCTGTGACCTGCAGATATAGAGTCTGCTCAGCGGGTACTTTCATCTCCTTTTTATTTTTAAAGGAGGGTCCCTATTGCAATCTATGAATCTAGAGGTGAATGATCAAGTATACATCAAAACAGCTGAGATGCAAAGGCACATGAAACCATTGGACCCTACCCCAAAAAGCTATGAACAACCATTCCGATAAAGGGCCATGGAACTGCCTACGTTCTGGTTTTGCTGCCCATGGGCAATAGATAAATCAAACTTCTTTGACCACTCACTCTGAAAGGCTACAACTCATGTTTAAAATGATTTGTTACCCTGAGTGTAGGAAACAAAAGATGAATTGGTCCTGCAGACTCAACCTCTTGGGTGGTCAACCCGCAGAACTACTGACAGTTGGGGAATAACCCGTCTTTTTGGGGCTGCTACTACAGTAACCCATGGCCGCAACTGGTCCAATCTAACAGTGATTCGCTTGCCTGGGCGTTCCAGTCTAAGATGAGTGCTAAATTGCTGGTCTATCCCAGCTTGACAGCACCCTGCTACTGTCCATGAGAAGGGTGGGTTGGTAGCACAGAGAATAAAGGAGAGCACTGCCTTTGCTTACCACAATGTTCCCATTTCCCTCTATTCTGACCATATTGACTCTGGAGTGTAGAAACGTGAGGCCACTGGCACCAGATGTACACAAGACGCTGTGATGTAACTTCAGAACTCTTCGAACAGGAGGTTTGTCTCGAACGTCCCAACAACGAGAAAGCTGCCACTCCACTTGGAGCCTTTGTTCCATAGCTGGGACTGACTTGGTAACCTCTCTGCATAGGTGCTTGCGAAGTGATGCACAGTGGGGGATCAGAATGTTGACCCATTCTCTCTAAAAATGCTCTACATAATTTGGTATTAGCCTGGCTAGCAGTGATAATTAGCACCAGCATCTGGATGACCCAGACTGACCACCCTCTCATCAACTAAAGGGGAGACAATGAGCGAGCCATATGTCCACATCGGGCTGACCCCCTCAATCTGGGTTCCTGAGTTTCATAGTGTGGGAAGCGGACAGACAGGAGAGTCCACTCCGCAAAGGGAATGAGCGAGGTGGGGCCCAGGCATCCAAAGCAGTGAGCACAGTGAAAGCTTGCAACAATTCTGTATTCTCCCTGCACCCGCATCCAGGAAGGCAACAGCCATTCTCAACTGTTGGGGGTCGCTGAGGGTGGGGGGGTAAAGCAGGCCAAGAGGCTTTTTTGTCAACCCGTGTGCTTACCAGCACTCACCCAACCAATCATGCGGGGACCAAGGAAGTGCCAATGTGTTAATAATAGGAGGTGGCATTGTGCACATGCTCAGAGCCATGAAGCAACAAACCCAGTGAGTGTATCTCCACCATTGCTCGCTCATCACTCTTCATAACACCAGGCCTTGCTTGCCTGTGCTGGGACCCTAATCAGCAGTACTTGTCCCTCAGCCACTCCAACCACCTTATTGGGCCAGTCAGGTGCTCAGGGGTGTTGCTACGTCTGGCAATGATCTGGGGCTACGCTAATGTTGGACCTCAGGGCTAACTAGCCTTTTGGTTGTAGCCCCTGAGCTTCTATCCGGGGCTACAACCAGTCCACCCTCCATCACCTTAAAAAAAGGGGGACAGCGGGCGGCGGGTGAGATAGCAGCCCATCTGCATGTACCCCTCCAGACATCCTTCCTGGCCCTCATGCAGAGAGCAGCCCCAAGGTATCCAAAGACTCCATCCCATCCGGGAAGGGCACAACACTGGTGACAAAGGTGGAGTGGGGAACATATATTATGATGAGGACTTGCCCCTCAACCCCTACCATGCCCAGGCCCAGCAACCACCCTGGGCTCACCCACACTCTCTTCTATTGCTCTGTTACACTCTTTGGTCTCCCTTCTTCTCGTCTTGCGCCTCTGAAATCTATTTACCATTCTTCTATTTGCATGCTTTGCCTTCTCTCCTACCGTGATTCCATTTCAGTTTCGCTTGCATCTCTTGGATGATTACCTTTTCACTCTCAACTTAAATTTCATTTTCTCTGTCTAGTGTTTAAATCCCTTTATGGGCTTGCTCCAGACTATATTGCTGTTCTTCTGTCCTTCTATACTCCTTCTCGTCCTCTTCGCTCTTCTTGTCTTTTTAAGCTGACTGTTCCCCGTCCACCCTGTGTGCAGTCTCGCTTTCATTCTTTCCAGCTTATTGCTCCTCTCATTTGGAACAGTCTTCCTCTATCTATTTGATCTAACACCATCTATTCCCTCTTTCGGGTATAAGAGTGTGCCCCAATCTCTGCATTTGAGACTTTGGGCACACCGTCAGGCCTAGGGCTCAAGTGGCCAACCTGGGTTGAGCAATTAGATCTTTATTCCACTACACCAAAGGAGAGCAACAGGGCTAAATGGCCCACCAAGCTTTTCTATGCTGGACTCAGAATGCACAAACTCTTCAAGACACTTGCCCTGTGGACAATTCCTATGCTTCTGCGATGGTGGCACTAGCCAGTTATTTCAGCCACCAATCCAACAATGACGTTGAGTGGTTCCAGCTTCTTCAAGCCTGCCACGTGGCGCACAAGTGGATGCTGCATTTCAAACGCACCTAAGAAAACTGTCCTCCACTTGCACCCTCATCGATGAAACAGGTGAAGTCAGGGGTAAACACATCCAAGAGTGTTACTAGAACAGGCTATGGCATCAAAACATTTGAAAATCCAGCCTACCGTTACAGTGTATCCTGGAACTTGGCCCCTCTCACAAACTGACCGAAGGCAGAGTGAGAAAGATGGAGATTGCCTTCAAGCACATGGTGGTCACTCAAGTACAGTCTATCTCCAGAGGCCTGACCTGGAAACCCTCAGAGAAAAGCAACAGTCATGCCACAACCAGCCCAACCACCCCCACTTGCGTCTTGCGATGCTATAAATACTGCAGGTGTAGATAACCACATATGGGCTGTTGTCCTGCTATGGGCACAGAGTATGAAGAATACAGGAGACTGAACCACTTAGTGAGTGTCTGTCAGGCCAGCATGTGTGCCCTACCATCCAGAACGTGACGTCTGTCACAACAACGGGTGAACCATGTGGATGCCTTGCAAGTCACTGACCCTGATGACTCAGATGATGACCACACAGTCTTCCTGGTAATGCCCCTGTGCCCCCATGCTTAAAAGAGGCACCATCCCAGATGCGGGATACGTGTGTTGGGCTAACATGTCTGCAGTAATAGACACAGGTGCATCCGTGAATGTGATGAGCAGTGCACAGTTTCAACTCCTACAATGCAAGCCCCAAACCGAACCCACAAGCATTGCCAGAACAACCTTCTAACATGAAGACATCGTGATACAGAGTAAACTATAATTTACGCCTGCAGACACTGCAACACTGCTCAGCTGCACCATGAGCGAGGAACTTAGGGACTGATTGATGGAAGTGTTTTATAATGGCGCAATCCCATAGGAACACGTTCCATGAATCAGGCCCTTAAACTCTTGCACTTTATACAGAGCATAAACGAGGAAGAAATGGAGGTCCCCTTGGAGTTAGTCAGTGACATATTTTGTGGAATTGATTGCCTTTGTTCCCACAAGGTTTGCCTCCACATCAATACTACTGTCGAGCCTATTGTGTTGAAGCACAGGAGAATGCCCTTCCATCTCCCTGACCAGGTAGAAGAGGAACTCAGGAAAGTGGAAGATGCTGGGTTCATTGAAAGGTCAAGCGGTCCTACTTTGTGAGTCTCTTCTGTTGTTCTGGCCAGAAAACCAAAACGGCCTGACTAAGTAGGCATATGCATAGACATGCAACTCACCAACAAGGCTGTCAAAAGGGGGCAACATCCAACTCTGATGCTTGCGGACCTCCTTGCACACATGCAAGAAGCCAAGCACTTCTACAAGCTTGACCTCACAACAGGACATCTCCAACTCCTGCTGCATAAGAACTCAAGGTACATTCCAACCTTCTGCCCCCATTTTAGCCTGCACCACTTCAAATGCCTGAGCTTCGGTAAATTGTCTGTGGATGAAAATTCCAAAATGCCATTAGAGGTGTTATCGCAGGGATCCCAAGTGTGATAAATGTTAGCAATGATACCAGCATCTTTGCAAAGTCGTCAGCGTAACACCAACGCTGCCTCAAGCCTGTCCTGCAGTGACTAAAGGATCAGAGTCTTACACTGACTAACGTCATGGATGAATTCTACTGGGAAAGGCTGGCATTCTTTGGCTATTTGTTCCAGAAGAAAAGTGTCTCGGCAGACCTGCAGAATATCAAAGACATCAAGGCGGCATTAGCTCCTCAAAATCAATCAGTAGTGAGCAGCTTCCTAAGCATGATGAACTACTGATGCAGATTGATCCCCAACTTGTTACCCCTAAGATGCCTCACCAAGGACACAGATCCATGGGAATGGGGAGATCTTCAGCCGGCTGCATTTGAAATACTCAAAAAGAGCACTGGCTGAAGACAAGAAGATGGCCTACTTCGACCCTGTCCTCACCACTAAACTGGTTGTCGATGCCAGCCCTTAGGGGTTGGTGCTGTTCTCATCCCAAGGACCCCGCTGGAGAAGTTATTCCTGTGGCGGATGAATGGAAAACCATTGTCTGGGATTGCAAGCATTTCAAACTACACCTCTACGGGAGACCATTCAAAGCGCTGATGGAACATAAGGTGCTTGTCCCCATTTTCAGGAGTTTGTCTCTTTGCACATCCCGTGCACTGAAATGTGGAAGCTAAAGCTCCAGATGTTTTACTTTACTCTTGAATGCTGACTGCCTCCAGAAACCCAGCAAACCGAGTGAGGAAAAGCCAAGGAAGCACTAGATAAATGCAGTCAACCTCAAAAGCCACATCAACAGCTGATGGTTGGGCAGGTCCCTCATGCACTGTAACTCAAAGAGATCAAGGAAGCCAGAGACCAACATGAGTGCATTGCATGGATCAAGGCAAATCTAACTTCAGCCAGTTGGAACGGATTGCTCAAGGTGCAACAACATTGCACAGAACAAAGATGTCTTAGAAGCCTTTATATGATAAAAGACACACTGAGTGTCTGAATAGGGTCTTCTTCTGCAGGGCTCGCAAACTATGATCCCACCCACTCTGACAAATAGAGCGGTCAATCTAGCACACGTTGGCCACTGAGGCACATGCAAGGCCCGAGAGAGAAAGTATAGTTCATTGGGCACAAGCCAGCTGTTTAGGCCCTCATATCGAGATGCCAAGCGACATGAGTGTTGCCTCCGCGAACCACCTCCGTTCAGTGTCCATGGGCCTCATTCTGAGGTTGGTGCTAGTCATGGTGCTATTAGCGCCATGACTAGCACCACAACCAGTACCGTGTCCGCCCTGGTTCAATGGGGATTTACCGGTCTAGTCCGACCTTTGCGGGACCGGTAAGTCCCCATTGAAAATGTCAATCCCCATTCCCGTTTGAGCCCTCAGAGGGCTCAATGGGAATGGGGAGGGTGCTAATAACGGTACCGTAAATTACAGTACCATTATTAGCTCCGAAGTCCCTTTGCGGGTCCTGTCCTTAACGCCTGCTAAAACCAGGCGTTAAGGAAGGACCCGCAAAGGGTCCTCGGAATGGGGCGCAAAGGGATTACTGGCACCAGTGTCAGAACTGGTGCCCGGTATCCCTTTGCGCCCGGATCGTAATGACCCCCCATGAGTGAAAAGCTGTGGTAAAGCATCTCAGTAGACTTCGGCTCCATGAAATTATAGGTTATTTATAACACGCTGAATACCCAGAGGTTTCTAAGCGCGACCTGGGGATCGAACCTGTGGTGCTCTGTTTCATCTTGCTTGCAAGGTGCGCACGTTGCCCCTGAGCTATCCTCTGCGAACCACCTTCATTCAGTGTCCAGGAACGAAAAGCTGTGGTAAAGCATCTGTGTAGACTTCGGCTCCATGCCAGATGGAAGCAAATAGAACCTGCTGTTTGATTCCCAGCTACTTATGGTGACTGCAAAGGAGGGCAGCATGATCACCATGTATCGCGGGCATACATCCATTACGAGAAACTCGTCACATTTCAAATAACTGCAGAATGGCAGGTATATTAGCAATAATGATCATGCCCTACCCTCCAGGAAGATGGCTAAGCACTTGGAGAGGATAACCTGTCTCCAACAGGTGCAGTGGCATCAGAAGAGTGGCTGGAGACAGTTATGGCCTTGATGACTATAATGTCACCAACCCAGAACAGGAAGAACCGGGGGTGAGAAGAAAGACAGAAAGAAGAATTGTCAAGTTACTGGGTAAATTCAAGTACTTTATAATGAGTTGAGAGGTGCTACTTTTGGACATTTGAATACTTTTGTTAATGGTGGGGAGGGATGTGGTGTCATAACCACATTGAGGGCTCAGAGCCGTGGAGAAGCCAACACAGCAAGTATCCTCGGTCATTGCTTCCTCATCAGTGGCTGGCTGGCACGTCTGTCAGTCACTGTAACTTCCTCTGGTGTCCCCTCGCACGAGTTGTCACCAGAGGAAGTTACTGTCCTGTTGTTTTCCCAACCCCCTGCCCAGGTCACCGAGACATCTTTAACCCTCAGCGAACCTGGGCCTCCTTGACATGTTTCGAGCTTTAAGGTACTGTAAGGTACGCATACAGATATATAAATGCTTACATGTATTTATATATTAACATACCTTTCTATGGTTTGTGTACTTTTTTTTAGGCCACGCCAATGCCAAAAGCCATGCTCCCAAATGAGGGCACCCCTTGATTTCTCACCCCACTTAAAGCCCTGCCTGCTGGGTCCCTCAGGTGCCTCCAGAAAGCCTGCCTGACTCTCACTCAAGGAGCATTCCCAAAGTATCCAGATGACCCGCCCCAGAGGGGGAGGGCACAACACGTTCCATGCACTGCGCCTTTCATTCATACTCCTGTTGTCACCAAACTGCCAGGCAGTGGTGCCCTGTGATGTTTAATCAAATAAAAGGAAATCATTTTTTTTTTATTGTTAGTTGATACAGCTGAATTATTCAACTTTACAACATAAACATATAAGTAAAAAAGGTACATTTATATGATTAACCATTTGTTAAAAGACATTAAAATAAAACATAGCAAAAATAAAAAAATAAATCAGGTTACAGATACAATTCATCTAAACCTAAACAAGCGAACATCTTGTTTCAACATAATTTGGCAAAAATTGCGTCCAAAAATCTCTTAATTGCAATATACACTGACATCCGATTTGTAGAGAAGAACACGTTCCATTTTTCCATTAAATCAAAAGTTTGGTATTGACAGTGTTTGAGTAAAAATAATTCAGGTTCTTTGGCAGCACCCGGACAAACCATAAACAAATTCCACAAGGATTCTGTTATTTGTTTGTTTTTACATAGTCGACAAAAATCTAATGATTTATCAAGAACCTTTCGCTTAGCTAAGATTTCATCTGTATTCCACAAATTGAATCGAAAGTGTAATATCGCAGCGCAGAACACTGGATTCGGATATTGGAGCAAGTATGGCTCACATTGGCCAAATTTTTTCCCAGCAAAGGGATTATCTCTGAACACTTTGGGCCTCCTTACACGTATGGCAGTGAACCATGGCGGGGCGGTAATTCCCCCTTCCACCATTGCCCTTCCCCATTCCCATTTTGCCCCATAGGGCTCTATGGGAATGGGTGAAGGCGCTAATTACGGTACCGCAAATTCCCATACCGTAATTAGCTCCCTGGTCCCTTTGCGGGTTGGTTTTTAACGCCTGCAAAAAGCAGGCGTTAATTTCCCCAACCCGCAAAGGGACCTCGTAGTAAGGCGGTAAGGATTTACCGGTACCGGTAAAATACCGGTACCGGTAAACCCTTACCGCCATCCGTGTAATGAGGCCCTTTATACCTAAGACATGATTCTCTAGTTTGGATTCAATAATATAAATACATCATTTGTATTTGGGAAATCATTTGCCCAGTAACATTTACACACAGAGTTATCTGATTTCGGAGCTGGAAAGGGTCATAGAGCCTGTACTGTAGTGGAGACCAATACAAAAGCATGGGGAGTGGAGGTTGGAGGTTCTGAGAGGTTAAATACTAGTGACCAAAAGAACAATCATAGAAGGACCCTGGCAGTGCCTGTAGTTTCTACTTTTGAGTGTGGAGAATGTCGTAGTAGGTGGAGTGTGTCTCATGCACCTGACAGACCATGCAAGTAAGGACTGTGATGTGGAAGACGGACAAGGGAGTAATTGCATGTATGCGAGAGTCTATGATGACATTATCTGGGAAATGATGATCTAGCACCTATGGAAAAGCCAAAACTCATTACCAGGGTCCTCAGCTATATGCCGCTTCTGCAATGATAGCAGTGTTTTGGAAACTTTGGAACACAACACTACGAGTTGCCCTGCATTACATCTCATAAGATGTAAGTAACTCCAATCAAGCAATCCCACTAAGTCAGTGCCTTGTCTGGGGTGCCCAAGGGAAGCCCTTATTTATATATTTTTATGGCAAGTTATAATCTGGATGATGAACCCTTGTATAACACCCCTCGCTTAGAATCCCCCTGACCCCACTGAGCCAAGAAGTAGGCTTGTTTTGCAAATTTAAAAGGGTTTATTTGATAAATTAAACAATATTTATATATCACACTTTTATAATAAATTAATAATTAATATCACACTTATGAATATAATGTTGATCAACAATGGATAACCTGACACTAGCACACTTCTTTACAATCAATGAGGAGTTGGTATAGGATGGATAAGGCAGCGAAAATACTTTTATGGTTTCATGGGAAAAGCAATGAGGAATGAAATGCAGTACAGAAATAACGTGATATGATTTTAGCAAAAGATAATATAATCACTTTTTCTCTGGCAATTCACCCCCCCTCATGCAATTTAAGAAATGGAAGGAGGAGCACACAGTTCTCAGGAATGCAATCAAATACAATACGAAATGAAGTCCCCCCCCCAGCAAGCTTAGAGGAAAACAGGTAGAAGTTTGAAACACAGGCAAATTACTTTAATGTGGTTTGCAAGGAAGTGAAAAGGTGCTAAAATTGCTTTTAATTCCCTGTAGGAGGTTCAGGGTGAGTGATATCTAGTTTATATTAGTTCAGGCTCACTTTAGCAATGCTCTATGAGTAACTAGCAGGTTAAAACGAATTTTAGCAGAGGAAAGCAAATTTAATCGCGTGCGTCGAGCGTAATTACGGAGGCCCTATAAGGAGTAGCAAGTCGGTTCTAGGAAAGCCTAGAATCTCAGCTTTAAAATGAAAGTTAAACCACCTTCCTAGGACAAACGGTTCCGCAGATACAATTTAGTAAATGTAGTTTTTCGGATTTAAAGTAAAACTCAAAATGACAGGTAACAGTTTGCAGCTTTAGAATGACAGATGACAGCTCACAGCTTTAGAATGACAGATGACAGGATTACTAGGAGGCAGTTCTACTTAGGTTAAAATAGTTTGCATTAGATTATTTTAACTAAGGTATTGGGTTTCGCACAGTTCTGGGAGTACTCACACTATATTTTTAGAAGGACTGGGTCAACTGGACTGGACTTCGGGCGGTTCTGCTCACAGTGTCTGGGTCAGCTCTGCTCTGCTGTCCTGTCAGGCACCGGTTCCCTCTGCTCGGCGGGTGGTTCTGCTAGCGGTCTCTGGTTCTGGATACTGCTCTTCTGTTAAAGGTTCTTGGCAAAGAATTCAAACAGCTCGTCTGGCTGTGGAATAGTTTGCAAATTATTTTAAGGATGCTGAGGCCTGCTGAGAAGAGTTCTCAGTTTGTGGGTTTAGGCCCTTGCTTTAGGTTCTGAAATAAAGTTCTGGTCTCTGGAGATTGATGGATGTGAAGTCTGGAGTCTCCCGGCAGAGCGTCCCGCAGAAAATGGAATTGAATCCTCTACCTGGGTTTCAATGTTCCTTTTATGTGTTTTGAAAGTGGGTGTGTGCGTAGCATCACTAAGCCTGCCCCTCTCTTGATTTTATAGGTCAATAGATTCTTTGGTCCCTGATTTGGGAAGGGATAGTGTGTCAGAGTGATGTCATTTTTATGGCCTCCAGAAAGAACACTCCCCTGTCATCTTTACACACATATCTATTTCTGATCCAAATACATATTTCCCAGATACACAATTTGTTGAAATTACATGTACATATTACACATTGCTTAAGGTAGTCTCTGTTCCGACTCTGGCATTTCTAGGAGCTTGCATTAAAAAATGGCAACTTATTTTCGATTTTAGTGGGTTTTGCAACATTGGTTTTTCATCAAAAATTATACAAGTGTACACCCCCCTTCTACACATATCCCACTAACTTTCCATGTCTCTAGCTTAAACACAGTGTCTGGAATATTGATAAATAGCGGGGTTTTGCCCCAGAACATGGTACAAAGTTGAATCTAGTCTTAAATTGAAGGTACATTTCTTAGATTAAGGGTCTCCAAATTGCACATTTCTGTCATCTGGTTACAAAGAGTTATCAGTCTTTTTATGAAACATATATTTGCCTTCAATTCAACTCCCCAAAGTGTTTGGGTCCGCCCCCAGAAGCTTGGGTGGGCCAGGGAACACATGTCTCTGCTCACAGGCAGATCTTTGTTGACAGTCAATACTCAAAATTAACATACCCCATTCAAGGGAAAGAGTCTTTTGTGTGGGCTCCAGCAGGCTGCCTAGAAGTTTCTCCTCAATCAATCAACAGGGTCATGTGATATCCTGCCTCTTGGTGTGAATCTCTGAGGTGAGAGGTTTCCCAGCCTCTTGAAGCTGTTAATGAAATCAGCCTGCCTCCTGGGAACAGCATGTGGCTAAGATTTTTTAATTAACCAACAGGCTTTGAAGTCCAGCTGACTCAGGTCCCTTTGTCAGCTATTGAACTCAGTTCTCCTGTCAGAGTTTAGACCGCTAGCGCCGCCTTGCGGAATTTGTCGGTACTGCATCCATTTAGGAGTTGTCTTCAATTTGACAGGAGATTTTTGCTATTGTTTTGATAGGCATCCTTACATTAGAGTGGTTATATGGAACCCACCCACAAGAAGGTTGAATCTTTGGAGTGGTCTTGTGCCCATGATTTCAGCAACTTTTTGACATCAGTAAAACGGATTTTTGAACAAAGGTCTCCGGTATTAGCTGTCTTGCAATGTTTGAACTTGACATTTGGAGCTTGCCCTCAAAGAAACAGAGGTGATTTAAAAGCGCTTTTGCTCTGACAGGTGCTGCTATTTTTCCTTTGGCACCACCTTTCACCCCTGACGCTTTTGGTATGTGCACAACTGCGTGGTTCTCCTGGACTCTGGGATGGAATGATGGGCGGCGGCAGCTCATACCCACATCTACCCAGTCTATTGATTCAGCATGGGTCAAAACCCTTCACAAACCCCCCCACCCGACTACGCTTTGATTCAAGTCGAGAGGAAGTCGGGTGCAAAGGAGGTTTTGAGCCCTTGCGCTGTTATGTCCACATTATCCTCTTTCAATTCTGTAGATGGCACAGTTCAGCATCTTTTCCTCCACCCAGTTGGGTCGATCGGTCCGCCTCGCCGGTCCTGATGGGAATATTGGGCGGCACCCCGGGCTCTTTGCTCCCGGTCCCTGGGCGTCCTCCTTGGCCAGTCTCAAGGTTTTCTTTCTCCTAGGACGACAAAGGAAAGCGGCAATACCTATTCATAGACATTTCTCCCCCACTATTGATATAGTGGGGCGAAATATACATTTTATACTTTAATAGACATAGCATTCCAATTTTTAAAAACAAGATATAATTCAGAGACAGTGTCTTACAAGCGTCATAATATTTTAGAGACTATATGTGGGATATTTTAGGGTTGGAAATGAATTCATCTGGAGTGGTCCCCTCTGGTATTGCAGAGGACTCCTCCAGTTGCTGCAGAGTGTGCCTGGGATGGCAACACTTTAGCTGATTTATATGTACCCACTTGTCTTCCCCTTCCGCCAGACTACCTTTGGGGATGCAGATCTTATACGCTACAGGGGAGATCTTGTCTATAATTTCAAACGGTCCCTTCCATGTAGGCAAACATTTTCACTGTTTGGCCTGGTTCCTTTGGAAATTGTATAGATAGACCCAGTCCCCCACAGTATATTCCTTCCTGGTGGTCTTCAGGTCGTAGTGAGTTTTCATGCTATCAGCTGATCTTTCTAGATTCCGCTGGGCATAGGCAAAAGCATGCTGAAGGTGTTTCCTTAAATTCTCCACATACTCATGAGTTGTGGAGGCATTGATCAGTGTCTGCTCTTGGGTCCTGTAGAGCAGATGCTGGGGAAGCACCATCTTGCGTCCGGTCATCAACTCAAATGGTGACATTTTAGTTGCAGATGAAGGGGTAGATCTGATGGCCATTAGGACCAGAGGTAATCGGATATCCCAACTTGGCCCAGAATCTGCCACAAACTTTTTTAATATGCTCACAATGGTTCGGTTGTATCTCTCTACTGCTCCAGAAGAAGCTGGCTGGTAAGCAATCTCCCACATCTTTGTCATTACCTCGCTGGTGAAATGGCTACCTTTGTCTGACTCAATCCTTTGAGGTAGACCAAAACGGGAAAAGATGTGGTTAATCATCAGGGCAGCTGCTGTTTCTGCCTTGCAGTTTGGGGCCGGGAGACATTCCACCCACTTGGTAAACAAGCATGTAATGGTCAACATGTACTTGTTTCCTCTACACGAGCAAATTACAGGGCCTACAAAGTCGATTTGCAAATCTGACCATGGCAGTGTCATCCCTCTCTTTTGGGAGAGGTGCACGGTGCGTGAGGGATGATGGCTGAAATTGTGCACACACAAGACACCCCTTCAAGAATTGGTCGAGGTCCTGCCCCATGTGTGGCCAGTATGCAACCTCTCTTAAGATTTCAAGTGTTGTATGAACCCCCATATGACCGGCGGTGGCCGCATCATGGGCGTGACTTAACATCAGGCTTCGGAATGAGGTAGGAACCACCCACTGATCATGGCCAGCTTGGGATTTCCTTACCAACAAACCGTCCTGGATTCGGAAAATTTTTAGACATTTCATCAACACTCTTAGGTCCTCTTTCCCAATGTAATCGGTATCCGTCAGGGGAAAGTTCTCAGGGTCCTCAATGTGTTGGTAAAACTTACCAATCATTGGATCCCCATTCTGAGCTGTAATCAAATCAGCATCAGGGGTCTCCTTACTCCATTGTGCAGTTGAAAGATCATTGTGAGCATTTGTCTGGGATCTAGTGATAGCGGTGACCTGGATTTCCCCCAACAGGGACTCTATTTCTATTAGATCCCCTTGGATGGCCCCGGTTTTGGTCAGCTGATCAGCTAAGTCATTTCCAGTTTTGTCTGGTCCCTCTACTTTGGAATGACCCTTGATCTTCTTCCAGTAGATGGTCATCCCATTCGAGGTGACCAGATCATCAATGTTTTGGATTAACTTCCCATGTTTCAAGGGTTTGTTATTAGCACATAACATGCCTCTGGTTTTCCAATTAACCAGGTGCTCCATGAACCCGTTCCGTACATAATCCGAATCTGTGATTATGACCAGTTCATGGAGTTGATGTTGGACGGCAGTGAGGATGGCTTGATGCACAGCCATCAACTCTGCCACCTGACTACTTCAGGGACCAATTTTGTACCCAGTGGAGGGTTCTGGAAACTCCTTCACCCATGCATTCCCTACGCTGGCCACCAGTTCTTTTCCCCCGTTGTTGTCAACATGGTAAGAGCATCCATCCACATAGACAGTGGGTATTCCCTCACACTTGTCCTCTTCAAAGACTTTGTGGGGGGAATTAAGGTATGCCTCAATGTTGTCCTTGATTTTTAGACTTTCGTCCTCAAGACAGTTTTCTCTGGCACAATCATGCAAGTCAGCCAGACCTTGCGCGAGGGGACTCTTCTTGTTTTGGCCATATCTGACCTCTACAGGAAAGCCTTGCATTGACAGAATCCAGGAAGTAATTCGGGAATAACTCACATTTCCGGCCCGGATTCTGACACTTTGGAGATATTGCAGAGGCTGGTGTGGAGTCTCCACTATGATGTGTTCCCCCTGGATAAACGGGCGGTAATTCTTCAATGCCCACACCGTTGCCAGGAGTGCCTTCTCACAATCGTTGAATTTTTGCAACACAGAGGATAAAGTTTTGCTCGCATAGGAGATTACTTTATTGACCTTGTCATGCTTTTGGTATAATACTGCCGTCAAGCACATATTAGAGAACCCTGTCTCCAGGAGGAACTCCTTGTTTCTGACAGGGTAAGCCCATACAAGGTGCTTGTGAGAGGCTTCTTTTGAGTTGTCTTACTGCCTCGGATTGTTCTGGACCCCATTCCCACTTGACCCCCTCCTTCAAGAGATGAGTCAGGGGTCTAGTGATCTCTGCGTAGCCTTCAATTAACTTTCTGCTGTAATTAGTCAGTCCAAGGAGGCTCCTTAGTTCCCACAGAGTTGTGGGATCCTTCAGTTTCTGGAGTGCTTCCACTTTCTTTTCTTGGGGACAGAGACCCTGAGGAGTAATCTCATGCCCCAAGAAATTAACACAGGTTCTACACCACTGTGCTTTCTGAAAGGAAAGTTTTGCTCAGGTGGCCCTCAACTGTGTCAGAACATAACGGATCTCCGCTATGTGTTCCTCCACAGATGAACTTTTGATGAGGACATCATCTACATAAGCCAGGTTACCCCTCGCACCCAGGTCGGCCATGGCCTTATGTAGGAAAATGTTGAATTCATTGCTGGAGCTGAGGTATCCGAAGGGAGTCCGGGTCCATGTGCACTGATGGCCCCCAAAGGTAAAAGCCAGTTTGTATTGGTCCTCCCTACTGACAGGCACGGTCCAGTAGCCATTGGTCAGGTCTATTGCTGTGAATACCTGTGACCCCTGGATCTGGGCCAGCCCTTGGTCAATGTAGGGCAGGGGCCATCGGGAAGTATGGACCCGTGTGTTGATCTCCCTAAGGTCGGCGCAGAGTCTCCACTGGCCGTTTGGCTTCAATATTCCCAGCACCGGATTATTGAAGGTGCTGTCTACTGGACGGATTATTCCCCGGGACTCAAGGTTCTTAATTATTTTAGTAAGGGACTCCATGGCTTCAAGAGGCAAACGATATTGCTTCACAAACACTGGAGTCATTCCAGGGTCCGTGGGAATTTTTGTGGTGTGGATGTCGGTGCGACCACTGTCATATGAGTCTACCGCAAAGAGATCTTGGAAATCCAAGAAAACTTGTTTCAACTTTTGCTTCTGTTCCAGAGTCACGCAGGCATCAGCTAGGTTGACCCTCTCTTCCACCATCTGCCTGAAGCCCGGCAAGACTTCTGGTTTGGCTATCTCAGCTGCCTCCTCTAGCTGGGTGGGGAAGTCCCTGGTCAAAGTGCTGATTTGGACTGGAGGCTTCAGGTGGGAAAGGCAGCCCTCATGGACCTGGAAAATCACCTCATCCCTCCTGAATTCACAAGTCACATCTTCCTTACCATAAGGGAAAGAAGTGTACACCAGGAAGTTCCCCCCATGCCGGGTGAAGATCCTGTCTGGTGTTGTATTGTCATCGCTGTCACTGTCAAAACAGTCCTTGGGGATCGGTCCTAACAGTTAATTCCTTAAATCAATGGAAAAATGTTGGTCATCAACCGCCATTCCGATAATGGTGCCTGCGGTTAGAGTAATACTCTTTAAGTTGCTGTTATCCACCTCTATTGGAATGGTGTCATGTTCTATGTTGACTAATGGTGTTGGGTTTACCCCCAACCCTTGCTGTTGGAGAGAAGCATTTAGATGTATATAAGCATCAGGGTTTTTCAATTTGTGTCCTCTTTTAACTTTCACTTCCAGGGAGAATTGTCGGGTCCTTTCTGGGATGGTGACTTCCTCTTTAATCTGGATTTCAACTGCATAAGGCAGCAATTGAGCTGACCTAAATGCTTTTTCTGGATCATCAAAGCCGATGGGATTATCCGCTAATTGGGACCAAGCTTTGAAGTTTATTAGGTCCAAACTAATGGCAAAGCGATTGAGAATATCACTGCCTAAGTAAAAGGTGGCAGTGACGTCTCGCACGACCCAACAATTATGGACTATGCTTTTGTTGTCAATGGAGATTTTGAGCATACACCTGCTTGGCAGGAGATGTTTTGAATTGGGTGCTTCCAGGTCCATTTCCCATTTGTCTATCAGTTTGAATATGGGAATGGCTGGATCTTTTGGGTGTTGGCAAAACATGGCTTCGCTGATGAAGCTCTTACCGTTTTTCACACACACTCGGGCGAGAACAAAGTCCTTCCCATTATTTAACTGAACAGGGATGAACAACTGATCTCCAATTTGCTGAATATCAGCCAAGCTCTGAGCTGATTTCACATCTTTCTGGACTATAGGAGTGGGAGTGTCTGATTGTGGAGTGGTAAAGAATTTCAGAGTGTTTCCTTCCAGTGTGGAATACCACCTTAAACTGGAAGGAAGGTTGATTTTCAGAAATAGAGAGGACCCCCCATCACCAGTCTGTTGTCCTACTGCTATTACTGTCACGTCTGGAATTTGGTTGTTCTGGAAGTGAAATTCTACTTGGTCAGATTTTTGTTCAACCATGTGGCAGGTGCCGTTTAAACTAACATGGTTTTTAATTTTATTGGTCGGCTAGTCTGGGTTCAGAGGACCTTGTTTACGCAATCTATTAGTGGTGACAACCTTCTCAGGTGGTCATTCCCTAGTAAACAAGGGGTGCCCTCTGGAGTCACTACTATGACCGGGTGTTTCACATTGTGTCGCCCAATTTTGATGTCCAAATCTGCAGTCCCCTCGACAGGAATTTCCTTCCCGTCAAAGTTCTGCAGTTGTCCAGGAAGAGAGGTGAGAGGAATATGGTAATTCTCCCCACTTCCTGCATTTAGTTCATCAAAGGCCCTTTTGGACAGAAGGGTAGCTTGGGATCCAGTGTCCACCAGTGCCAAAATTGTACCCTGCCCCTGTACTTGTACCGGGGCATAATATCTTCCCTCCTTCTCCTCAAGGGGGCACAGATAATGCACATTTTTGGACAACTGGTGGGCCAATTTTCTGGTTTTGGACATTGCAAGAGAAGAGATTTGGGCAGAATTCTGTGGAGAGCCTTGGGAATCTAAAAGAAAAGGTTGGCAACTGGAGAATAGAGCCATTGTGGGTTCCCCTGGTTCCGGTTCTGGGCCACCCCCCTTTTTGGAGGCAGTCACCAGGATGGGTTTGAACCAGGGGATTTCGGTATTGTGGGTTCTGGGATGAGATGATGGGCGGCGGTAGCTCAGTCTCCATATCTCCCCAGTCTGGATTGGAATCCCTTGGGACCCATTTTTCTTTGGGAGGAGTTCCCCCATCTCTAAAGGAGAAGATCCTTTCCCCAGGATCCTCTGAGGATCCCTCTCCCTCAAATCGGAAGATCTGTACCTCGTCCACAAACTGGGCCTGTTTGGGTACTTTGTTTCTCCTACCTCCTCTCTACTCCTTGGGTGGCAGACTTTCAGGGGCAGGAGATTTTGTTTCCAGTTCCTGGTTTTCCAGGGGCTGTTTACAAGTTGGGAAGGCAGCTTCCTCCAAGGCTTTACACCCCTCTTCCCCTTGTGCCTACTCCCTGGGAACCGGTGGGTTATCAGGGTGCTGCCCCCGTCATTGTTCTGGAGCACCAGGCCCAGAGTTTGGGGCATTCTGCGGTGGCATGCTCATCTGAGGGTTCTGTTGAGCCCTCAGTATGTGACCCAGATCCTGTGCCATGTTTTAAACCTGGCGCTCAAGTTATGAAACCCGCTCAGGCTGATACGGGGTTCTACTTTCTCCCCTGGGCTGATCCCGGGAATTGTAGCTATCCCTTCTCTGGTAATACCCCGGATTGGGAAGATTTGGGTACCCCTCCACCCTTGACCTCCCCTCTCCCGGATTAGGTTGTCTGGGCTCAGGGAATTGGGGAAAGAAGGATGGATGATTTTGGGGCTGGAAATTGGGTGGATACCTGGGAAAAAAGTTCTGCCCAGGATATGGTGAATTTCTGCCCTCCTGGGGGAAGTTAGGAGGGAAGTTTCCTGGGTCAGGTGCTTGGCTGAATCCCCCCCCTTGGGCTGGAGGAGTCCACACATAACCCAGGATGGGTCGGTTTCCCTTGTAGCGGGGACTTACATAATCAGGGGAGCGGGGGACCCCATTTGTGGGACTACCTCCTCGACTCCCTGTCTGTGACTGGCCCGAGGGCCTTCTGGGCTGTGAATTATTTGGTGCAGGCAGGTTTTTAGGCCCCCCCATCTCCAAATCTAAAACGGGGGCAACCTTTACCTTTGTCACCTTGGCAGCAGCAGGGGTGCTGTTGGTTTTGGGGGTTTTCTGCGCATTACTTTTATTTTCTATGGGCTTCTGCACCTCATAGATCCGGGTAGCCTGTTCAATGACCCAGTCTAGTGACCTCTTCTCGTGAAAATCTCTTACTTGCTGGGTCATGATGTATTTGGGCAAGGCATGGAAAAAAGTATTGACAAATTCTCTGCTGTCCGTGCGCACCCTTCTGGAGGTCTGCGCAAAGGCACGCTTCAATTCTTGTACGAATTCTTGTGGGGCCTGATCCTCCCCACATTGCAAATTTTAGGCTGCCTTGCGAGCCTCTTGAGGATTTCTATGAACAGAAAAATGCTTCAAGATGGCCGCCCTATATGCAGACCATCTTGAATGGTTTTGTTCCTCCAGCCCTGCAAAGAAACTGGAGTATTCTGGGGAGAATGTCCATTTGACGTACTGGATGTAGCTACTGCTGTCCTTCATATGGAAAGTCTCCATTATTTGCTCATAGAGCTCCAAGGGTTCCCAAACAGAATACTTGGCGTTCTTATGATAAGGCGTGATGACACTCCTTATTGCCTTTATTTGTTTCAATGGGTCCTTAAGCAAGGCCCTTTTTGCCTTATTGGCCTTTTTGGTTCGGGTCACCCTGGTCCATTCATCCTCTGACTCCGAAGCACTGCTCTCAGAGGTGCCCGTCTGATCTTCCAGGTTTTCCCGGATTCTGCGAGCCTGGAAATGGCTGGCAGAATGTGGGGACCTGGTCTCCTGTGTCCTGTAATGCTCAGAGGAGTCTTCAGATCCCTCCTTGCTGCCAGGATTTGATGGGTACCCCCCCACTGTACTAACTGGGCAGAGGTTTTCAGGATGCCCTTAATGGGCCTACTCTCCTGGGGTTCCCCACTAAATTGCACTGTGCTTGGGTGCCCACACCCAGATGCCGGCCCCTCCATTCCTGGGTGGTACTGGCCTATGATCCCCATACTTTTGGCTGGATAGTAATCTGCCTTCCCTGTGGCCCTGTGCTCATGTGCGCCAGGGGACATGGGGTTGGCAGAGTCCAGGGACTGAGAGAGATGAAGGCCTCCGGTACTAGGGCTCCTGAGGTTATGCTCGGGCGTTTCTTGCCAGAGCATCCTCCACCCTCCTGGTGTGCTCTAGCAAGTCGTGATGCTCTTTTTGGAGGTCACCCATTCCCTGGAGGGCCAATTTTTTCTTTTAATTGGCAGACTTCCTGGCCTAAGGTGTCCCTTTCCTGACTAAGGGCCTCATTACACGGATGGCGGTAAGGATTTACCGGTACCGGTAAAATACCGGTACCGGTAAATCCTTACCGCCTTACTACGAGGTCCCTTTGCGGGTTGGGGGATTTAACGCCTGCTTTTTGCAGGCGTTAAAAACCAACCCGCAAAGGGACCCAGGGAGCTAATTACGGTACCGCAATTTTCTAATTAACCAACAGGCTTTGAAGTCCAGCTGACTCAGGTTCCTTTGTCAGCTATTGAACTCAGTTCTCCTGTCAGAGTTTAGACTGCTAGCGCCGCCTTGTGGAATTTGTCGGTACTGCATCCATTTAGGAGTTGTCTTGAATTTGACAGGAGATTTTTGCTATTGTTTTCATAGGCATCCTTACATTAGAGTGGTTATGTGGAACCCCCCCCCACAAGAAGGTTGAATCTTTGGAGTGGTCTTGTGCCCATGATTTCAGCCATTTTTTGACATCAGTAAAACAGATTTTTGAACAAAGGTCTCCGGTATTAGCTGTCTTGCAATGTTTGAACTTGAGATTTGGAGCTTGCCCTCAAAGAAACAGAGGTGATTTAAAAGCGCTTTTGCTCTGACAGGTGCTGCTATTTTTCCTTTCACCCCTGGTGCTTTTGGTATGCGCACAACTGCACGTTTCTCCTGGACTCCGGGATGGAATGATGGGCGGCGGCAGCTCCTCCCCACATCTACCCAGTCTATTGATTCAGCATGGGTCAAAACCCTTCACAGAGAGATTTTTCATGGATGAACTATTCTACAGTGCTAGCCTTGATTTGGAAGATACATTGAAGGTCTTATTTAGTTAGACGAAGAATGCTTGTTTTAATCGCAGCTCTAAATGCAATATCATATCAGTGATACAATTGTTACAATCTATTAATTTAAACGATTCCAAATTGTGCATTGCTTTTTTCTCTTGGTTTTAGAAGTTTAATTATGTGTTTTAATTAATCTATGTATGCACTTTGAACCGTATCGATTGCATATGTGTAAGGTTTTAAATTTAACCAGAGCACAATTGCAACAAATAAAAGCCAAAACTGTTGGATGTGTCATTGCGTGTTCTCCATTCTTTTTTGGCACTATATAAATTGCTGTTATTATTTTAGTTAATCTAAACTGGCTCCTATCCTGTCTGGGCATTGACAGCAACTAGACAAATGGAGCTGTATACTCATGACGTATAGCCACACTGTCGCTCTTCACACCGAAGAAGCCCGGTGCGCGCCACAACTATTTTTCTTAATTATTTCTTTCTTTCTAGCCCATCAGTTCACGAGGCTCCTCGGAGGATTGAAACAAGCAGCCAGGGTGTCATCGTCTGAAAGATGAGCTGTGCCTGGCGTTTAATTTGTCGTACTTCTCGGCGCCTTTGACGGGTATTTATAGCTCGGTTCCCCACTGTCCTCTGGGGCCAAGGACGAGATGTATGAGGTATGAATCCCACTGGGAGGGGATTATGTGCACCTTACACGGGGGTGTTACACAAGAGCCTGGGTGCAAAACATTTCCGGCCCATGCATTTTCATGTGGTCACCCGCTGACTATTAGGCTAAAATCATGCCCCACGCCTTTCTGTGCCAATCACCCATGTATACAATTATCACCTGCTTAACGCTAACGTGTGGGGGGCCGTTTGTACAACCAGGCCCCCGAAATGTCTCTGCTCGCTTTGAAATTTTTACGTTTTTGTAGGGCGCGCATGAGCACTGGGAACGTCCGGTTTATTAAGGGATCCTTTTCAGAAACTCTTTTGACAGATTATTAATGTGTAAGCCTATTTTTTTTTTAAAAACTTCCTATACAGCCTAACATGTTCTTTTGCAATGGCAACCATTCTTTCTCATGTCTACAATTCATCTTACCGAACTCCTGATTTCTAAAACTCCTGTGACGGAAAATATGAATTGTCTGCGTTGGAACACGTTGTACACATCTCGAATGTTCGCTGACACTGGGGAAGGAATTGCATGTGTTGATCTTCTGATTTTTTTAAGGCTCCAGGATTAAAATGTGCACCTGTGTGACAAAAATCAGCAATATGCCACCAATAATGCTTGCTTTAGCAAATATCTCACTCGAAAACCCACTGCTCAGTCCAAGAAGATTAGTTTCAAGTAATGTTCACGCACTAATAGTGGGTCTGATTCACAAAAAAGTGTGAATTGATCCCACAAAGTTTGCACGCCAAAAACGACTGCGCATCCCTGCGCGCATAGGATTGTTCCAGCCGCGTATACAGACCTTTGGGCACTCCTCATCCGCAGAGTAATGCACCCCAGCAATACTGCATACAAACGCCCCCATTCAAGGCAGCACCCTGGCGTCACTGCGTGGGGTCCCCCGTGACTATGTCCAGCACCCTGTCAATATGCATACCATGTTTCATAACTATAGTCCGTCGCCAGTAAATATGTGCACAAACCCCCGTAAACGTGTCTGCATCCCGCTACACTGCTTATGCCACCCCTAGTGCAAGCACCCGCCCCTAAATTCCAGATCGAACCTTACCTTTGCGCAGTGATTCCTATGCAATTGGGACTTTACGCATGCCTTCAGGTCGCAGTGAGATCGTAATCTTTGCGTGCTGAATTTCCTGACATGACGTTGCACCGTCAGATCCAGGAATATTCTTGGTTTTGGACAGTTGTGGGCCTGGGATTTCATTGCGTGGCCTGTCCCCCGACACACCAACAATTTCCCTTTTCTTCCTCATTCTGCATGTTCCAACCCCTATTTAGATCACTGCGTAGTCCCAACTCACACTCTGCGTGGAGTCTCGTGCAACGCGCTCGCCTGCATGCAGAGAGGTGCCGCACCAGTGCAAAGCCCCCACAGTGTCCAAAAAAGTCCTGCAAAGTCGATTCCATCAATCAACGAAGGGGGTCTTGTGGGCAGGATGACGCACACAGTCCATATTCACTGTGCAAAAATGTGCACGAACCAGCCCCAATATGTTTATACAATTTAATACAATTATGCCATACTGGTTGCATCTCCTGGCTACGGCAGAATACCTAAAGAATATAAAAGCCATTTAGAAAGCACTATGTAAAATCACTGCCTGAAATGTGCACACAAAAATCATAATCTCACATTCGTACATAGCGCTTCATGGCAGATTCACCCGCTTCTAGGTGCTGTAATAAGAGGTGGTACTATCACCCCAATTTAGGCCTTTCCACCTTTACACCATGAAAGAATAAAAGGCTGATTCGGCTCTGGCAGGATTCAAGCCTGTGCCTGCAGGTTACACACAGAAAATGGCCCTTAACCGCACAAGCTATCGTACCAGGTTCATTGCATTACCCCTAACTGAGCCTCTCTGCTGATCATGATTATCAGACACCTGATCTCCTCTCCACACCCTCACCTGTTGTGACAGCCTCAACAGTCATCTGGCAGCATACGTGTTATATAAATCTGCAAAGAAACCTATAGGGGCTTCATAGATGATATTCGTTCAGTATTGCCGTAATTTGCATTGGTATCATGCAGAAAGATGCCATTGAATGCTCAGGAGCCTGAAAAGCAATAGGGTAGCACAAAAAGTTCCACCCCCCACTCTGAGCCACGATGAGCGCCCCTCCCCAAGATCGGCAACAAAGCACCGGCCGCCCCACATTCTGGACTGTCCTCAACGACCAGTCATGCACAATACGCATGGTGATCATGCTGTTGCAGGGGCACGCCGATTACTGCACTAGGATAAATTATGTACTTTAATCAAACCTTAAATCTTTCACCTAGTGTGGAAACAAGGGGGGTGTTCATGGCTCCAGGCAACCCACTGTGCCAGCCAACTCTGTGCATGGCTAGTAATATTAAGCACAGTTATGATTTCATAAGAAAACATGCTCGTGCTGACTCGGCCAGTGTCCCCATGTATGAACATTCGTTTGTTGGCTCTGCCCTTAATCTTCTGCCAGACTAAAAAACTCCACCAAGAGGAAGACAACTTGTTATTGCCGGTTGCAAAAATGCTTGCCCAACTCCCACACCACCATGTAAGAACACTCATCATGTTGACTTTGCCTTTAACACCACAAAGACATGCAATGACAGTAAGGAACCGTTTACTTGCAGACTGCACAAGTGCCCCTGCTGTCCCCTTATAGGAACACACATCATATTCGCCTTCACCCTTATGTGAGTAAAAATGTTTTGCTACAGAAAATGTGCAGTCTTCCTGCCCCCTTGTGCTCCAACCCCCCACACCAAACCATGTAATAATACTAATCAAGTTGCCTTTGCCCTAAAATCCCAATAAGCCCTAGACACCCAAGCTACTCCTCACTGATGAGGCCCGACAAGGCCGAAACATGTCCGGGGACGCTTGTGGTCTCGTGCAGAAGGGATGTGACCAAGCAGTTTGGGCTTGACTGCCACTTTTGGGGTGGGACCAAGCATGATTTTCATGTGGTCTTTTGTCTTTTGTAATGGCTTGACAGGTGAAGAACGATGGTCTGAATGGTTGCCCGGAGCAATACCAGAGGTGACAATTAATTCTAAACGTTCCAGCCATCTCCTCTTTTGTTTTGCTAAAATCCCAGTAAAGCATGTAAGGAAATGTCCATGTTCCAATGCCCCTTGCCTAGGTCCCAACCTTGCATGCACACATTTATACCCTTTCATAAACTAGTCACACATTTAATGGCTGGTGACTTTTGTATCTGATGGGGTGTAAACATTTCCCACAATTATGCCAGCATGACCGAGTGTAGCAAGGGACACCAAGCCAACTGTTGAGTAATTTTAATAATCTTGGATAGTGGCTCATGCAGACATGACACGCCAATCTAATGCTCTCATTTTCACAATCCCACCCCCACAATTCAGGGCAAAGAACAGGCAGTGACCCCACAATTCAGGGCAAAGAACAGACAGTGAGGTAGTCAAAAATCTGAATTTATTTAAACCAAGAGTTCAGTTTCAGACACCTGGTTTTCCAGCCTTAGCCCGGAGATCACTATAATATGGTGTACATACAAAACAAATACTTAAACTAAAACAAAATGTTTCCTACCTATATACATTTGGCTATTATAAGTCCACAAAGGCATCCACTTTCAATCATGCAGTCGTCCTCTGAATATCATGGTAATCTAAAAGATACTAGACATACTTATGTTTCTGCTTAACCTTGGTTTCTTATAGAACATAACTAATTGTTCAATGGAACCATTTCACATAATGCAAGTAAGGTTAAAACCTTAGATTTATTTTCCAGTATCAAGATTTGTATGATACCGGAGAAAGTTAATGGAAAAATAACAATCAAGAAACATTTATACTCCATCAACGCCACTGTGCAGGCATGAGATAGTGAAGTTAATAACTATCTGACGGCTACTCGACATGTAGACAATGATCTGCTAGCATGGAACTATGTGTTAAGCCATGTACATGCAAAAGGTAACCAGTTCCATTGGCTTGTGTACGTTTGAATTCACAGATAATGTTCACAAATAATGTTCTCAGGAATCTATATGTTCTGACCTGAACCAACATGTATCCTATGTTTTCTGAATGTGTCGGTGCAGCTCTCTCTATGCATGTGAATGTGGCTTTAATTAAACATGGATTTGTTCTTTTCATTTATCAATGGGTGTGTGTGTGTGGCTTTCCTTTAACATGAATGCATTCCATTCAATCTAGTTGCATGCACAATCTGAAAAGGGCCTGCATGTAATGATTTCAGTCTCTTTATATTTCGGGGCTGGAGATATACTATTTTTATTCTACAGTAACAGATACATTTTTGAGGACCCATTTTCAGCCCACATTACACATGACTCTGCCTATGAATTGAAAAATATGGGAATGCAAGCAGAGGATTAGCACTTCACACTGTTCTTGATGAATATAATTAATTTCTTTAAGCATGAATTTCATTGCACAAACATCCAGTCTATACTATGGCGCTCCCCGTCTGTATTAAATGCATATCATCCCAGGTGACATTACTTGCCATTGCATCATGACCTACCATGACTCCAAACTGGTTCAAGTGACTACATGTATTTCAAATATCACTTAACTTTACAAAAACTATTCCATTTTATAGTGGTACCAAAATGTTTTCAGTTTTGAATTTAGTTTTTCAATACTAAGTCAATTAGGCCAGTAAGAACAATGTCTCACATTGTATTTGACATACAGGAGGACCACAGAACATTGGGGTACTAGCCACTGTGTCCCTGTTTTATAATTTCACCTCCATGAATTCCCCCAGGCATTGCCCTAATGTCAAGCAGACTGAGGAAGTAACACAACCTTACCCTGACCACAGAAGCCGAAATGGAAGTCGACCCTCCACCCTATGTTGGCATAGGTTCCTGATTATGAGAAACAGGTCCCCATGTGGCAGCCAGTGGGGGGAAGAGGGTCAGAGGGAAGTTGTGGATAGGTAGGAGGAATTAGGAACACCGGGAATAGGCTTAGGAAATGTAAATGGCTAGGAAGGGGGAGTAAGGGAAACACATGACATAAGTAACCAAAGTAACATGTGTTAAGCACTAAGCACACCCAGAATTGGATGACCTAATCAGAACTTTCTTAATATCCCCTGACCATTCCTGCCTGCCTGCTACTAGAATGCCCTTCTTTAATCAAGAGCTCCTGTTATTAATTGTTCACCCTCCTGTCCTCCAGTCTTAAAAAACTCATACATATATTGCATGATTTGAAGTAGATGATTGCAAGACAATGTAACAGCACATGTAAGCACATACAATGGTTCCATAAAGACCCAGAAGCAAGCAGTATAGAAGCATGTGGCACAGAAACAACATAGAAGTGAGGCAATTCTTTTGCAGTAAGGAGTAAGTGTTCTTTACCTTTGTTCATTCCTGGACCCACTCCTCCCCACAATTTGGGAAATTTGTCTCTCAAGGATTCAGAATGTATCTTGTAACTTATCCCCAAAATGTTAGCCTTTGCTGTGATATCACAATTTGCCTTTGTATTGACCCACATGTTAACCATTCTCACATAAGTAAACATTTTCTACTCAGTACGTATCTGTGGCCTGGGAAACCATCCGCTGTACCCCCAGGCGTTAGATGAAAGAGCGTTGAACAAGGGAGGACACGCCAGCTTGCTGAATTCCCATTGCTGGCATCAAGCACGGCAAGTGCCGGTCGCCGCTTAATCACGGAGCGGAACTTTCACAGTGCATACACTCCTCCAAGCACCCTGCTGCCTCACCCATTCTCCTGCTGCTCTCACTGCAACGCACCCAATCCAACTTGGCATCTACACCTGCTGCAGCCCTTTACCCATGTCTGCATGGTTCCGAAATCAACAGCAAGCAGCACGGGCCAAGGCTTAAGAGGCCATCATGACAGCCTCTCTTCCACATGTCCTGTCATGTGGCCACCGCCCAGCCTAATGGGAACTGTAATTTCTGTGTACATAACAGGCTCCTGCTGCCTGACACTGGCAAAGCTTGTTAGCCCTGACATCATGACTCCTGCCACAGCACCCCAGTACAGCACCCCAATTCCCAGTCCTTACACCTAATCAAATTGGACAAATTGAGGATTAGGGTGGATTACCTTTCCTGATGTAACTTCTGGTTTCAGGAGAACCAGAAGAGAACTCGGTCAGCCCGATATTATTCCTACAGCAAACATTCAATTCAGGTGCCTTCTTTGGAAATTGATCCCCAAACGCCTAGTAGTCTTCCTTCTATGGGTTGTACTGGCCATTTTTCTCTCAATGACAGGTCAGCCTTTTTGCTCTCCAATATCTAGATGTGTCCCCTTCTCAATCTTCCTTGCCCAATATTCCATTATAATCCTCTATCCTATGTGTATCAAAACATATACTATATTAGCCCCACCTCTTCCTTATGGCAGATGTATGGTTTTCCAGCCCCAAGGGTGGGAGGGAATCCACTTCTGTTAAAAAGATGCTGATTTTGTTTTTTTTCATAACGTTTAACTCGTAGATGCTACTGGATAAAACTAACATTTTCAAATTCTGCACGTTTGGGCGAACATTTAGAGATGTTAATCAATACTGTGCAATGAAATGTAATGTTTTTACACATTTTTAACATTTTCTGACAATTTTAAACGATGACAACATGCACTTTTTATTACAGATTCAGATAGAGGTTATTCTTATCTACACACTTGCCAGAAATTGTATCAATTAGATCTTGCATTGCAATGCACTGCTAAGTTTCAAGGTAACACATTTTCGGCAATTATTTTATTCATTTTAAATAAAAAATAATCTTTGGTGTTCAATTGAAGCTGTTCTTCAACAGGGGGCAGCAGTGATACTCACCTAAATATTCCCTTTCCATGTTGCTACTATCCAAAGCAAAATTCTTTTGGTGGAGTTTCTTTGCGAAGAGTGGAGAGCAGGAGCTTGCCGGAAAACCAGGAGCAGCAGTCTTTTTGTGTGCTCATCCACTTCACACTAGCGCCCGCCTACTTAGCCATCTTTTAGAGCGGAGCATAGCAGAGTGTGACTGAGTGTCTTGGTGGAGAGTGGAGAGCAGGAGCTTGTCAGCAAACCAGGAACAATAGTCTTTTTTATGTGTAACTCCACTTCACACTACCGTTGATTCCACGGAATAGGCGCTTAGTATCACCAGGAGGCGAGTCTGAAATAATAATGAATGGTTTGGTCCATGCACAAGCAAGAGGACCCCAAGTTGAAAAGATCTCCTTGGATGGCTGTGAAATGAAGCTTACTAACTTAAACTTAATGGATCTCACCAACTCCTTCCCAGGACTCTTGATGTTTAATTTGTCTGTAGTAGTGGATGCTGCTGGTGATCCAGCTGAAACTCTGAGTATTGCCTCACAAGACCCTGAGGCCAGTGGCTCGTAAGCAGCTATATTTTTCTATTTTGGAATCTTTATTGATTGAACTAACACACAAGTGTGATGCTACAGCTGAAAAGTGAAATATTTTGTGCAGGAATTCTGACAAGAGTGCGCATCCATTAAATGAACTCTTGAAGGCCTTTTATCCATTATCTAGAGGTGTGGTTTCCATAAGCAAATAAGTCAATACTATCTCTTCTTTACTTCAAAATGATGATCAAAAGGGTAGTGATCTGCAAAGGGGAGAGTCCAGACTGGAAACAAAGAAGCCCATTACATTAGACTCTACTTCTTGGTACAAGCGGCCCAGAAAGAGGGTAATAAAACAGTTGCTGATGTACGAGAACCTGGCAGATAAAAAAAGGCTTTGTAGTGTATTTATCCACTGAATCAGGGTCTGGGTGCGGCTTCGACCAACTCTTCAGTTAGTAGTTGCTCCACAAAAAGAAGGGTAGGAGAGAAAATCAGCCCTTATGGTAGGTATGAATTGGTGCAGTCACACTGTGTAAGACTGCACAACACTTATCTGCTTGGTATTAGGTAACCCACCTTTTGGTATAGGTCCATACTGCACAAGTTGGTAGAGTGACTGAGCAGCCATGCCTGTCTCAAGAGGGGTAAATGTGAGATGTAGAGCTGTACAAATGAAATCCGTAAATACAAGTGCCCAACAAACACATTCAAGGTTTCAGTTATAAATAGTTATTTATTTATTTTCAGCTTTAAATAAGCATACTTTAAAACGGTAAAAGATTGTAACAACACAAATAAACATTGAAATTACTTTCCAGAATCAAACAAGCCAATGAATAATCTTTGGATATGGTTGATACACTTCTCCTACACCCAGAGGTGACTTCAATCACAAGGATAGTATTTGCATTTATATATTACACTGGTATAATTTGCAGATTCAGAGTTGTGAAAAAGAAAGGTTAAGGGAAGAAAAAAGGATCAGAACAGTTTCTCAGTAAATGTGAGGACAACTAAATCCCCCAATGAAGTCTAGATAAGCCTTTCCCAGCAGTACCAGTACAGAACAAGTGACCACCTATGAGGGACAAGAAAACATATAAGTCAATGGATTTAGAATAGTGCCTTTAAGGAGTCAAGGCAGCCAAAGTCATTTGGAACACAGTCTATGGTTCTGATGCTCTTCTTGGATCAAAGTCTTGCACAAAGTTAGAGAGTTCAGTAAAATCACTTGTAGAGCCACAAGCTGTTAAACTTGTGAGAAGGGAGTTGAAATCAACTCGGAAAGGTAAGCCAATGCAAATCCCAAATGAGAAAAGCATGGCTAAAGGCAAAAAGGTAAGAACCGCAAGCCTAAACAGTACCTCTGGTTAGAGGAAGAGTGGTCCAGCTGCATTCCATCTTGCTACAGCGGTGCAGATCCTGGTTCCTGAGCCTCAGTCATGGGGACAAGAGGCAGGACGTGTGGAGGACCTATGGAGGGCTCCTGCGGCAGTACTTGGGAGATTGTCAGTAACTACAGGCTCTTTTCGATTCTCTTGGTTCTGTAATCTAGCGGTGGGTGTACCTATTATCGGAAGGGTCACTTACTTTTAGAATGAGGTTTCAGTTTGTACCTATGCTCATGAGAGTACAGGTTAATCTGATGCACTTCTGTTAGCGTACAATGCAAGTTATGAATCCAACCAAATCTGACAAAAATGAACATTTCATTTAATTATCAATAAAACATGTATAAAAAATAACCTAAAGAAAGATCTTTGACTGAAACATAACAGATAAACAAAGAAAAGACAGAAGTCTGATACAAAGCATTAAAATACAGTGGGGTTAATACGTGCGTTTATACCTTATTTTATATTACTGTTTTTCACGACAAGTGGGCTAAAATTTGAATTAAGTACGGTTAACCAAAAGTACTCAACACAACAAAACCTCTTTGAAACGAACAACCTTTTTTCTGTCCTGAAGACGGCTACACTTGCAACAAAAGACACATTGGGGGTCATTACAAGGTAGGAGGTAGCCATGGTGCTGCTACCCCATTATCGCATTCCGGGTCCGGGTTCCCGAAATAGGGATTTACCGGGTCATTCCAATCTTGGAGTACCTGGTAAGTCCCCATTCCGGGAACCATTCCCCATTCCTGTTTGAGTCCCCATAGGGCTCAATGGGAATGGGGATGGAACTAATAACGGTACTGCAATTTGCGGTACCGTTATTAGCTGTGAAGTCCCTTAACGGGTCCCTTCCAGGCGTTATGTTTTGAGAGAGTACTAGAAACTGTAAGACATCTCTTGTATCAGTGCACAGCTTTGGTGGAGCTAAGGGCAGTGCCAGCTGCAGCAGCAGGTTTGGGGAGGAACCCGCCTGGAGATTGAGTGTAGGGAAAATTTATAAAGGGAAATAATCATGCTTGCATTGTTTTTTTAGCATGTTTTGGAGGAACATTGTAAATATACTGGAATCCTTAGCATGAGGAGAGGCCAATGAGGAGTGACTTTTATTGATGTTTTTAATTGGTACTGTGACATTTGTTGGTTCAATATCTTGGATGTAATGAAATAAGTTGTGGAAAGTTGAATAAACTACATCACAAATAAAAAATAAAAAAAATATCTCTTTGTGTGCATATTATTCATAACCTTTCACCTTGACTAACCCAATGCAGATTTCTGGGCCCGGGTATCTGAATGTCAATCACTTTCTCATTGAGTTAATGCAGTTTATACAAGCTTATGTGTACAGATTTTTGGGCTATCTCATCTGTTAAGCTAAAATGTCTTTTCATTAGTGAGTGCCTGAAGTAAATGTACAGAGCTATCTAGTTTGAGCACCTGTCTTGCATACAGTGGAGTAGCCTTTTGGGGTGGTCTACAATACATTTGGCCTGACCAGGACATTTAACAATCTTCTAACAGGTTCCAAATGTACTCAAGCCCGATGGCCTCTTTAGCATCCCCTGCAAATGATTATTGAAACTTGCATACTATCTTAATTCTGTTCTTTCTTTTCAGCTCCTCTGTGTTTAATGTCTCTGTTTACAGTGCTGACCTACCTTTTCAATTGACATGTCACAGTAAAACAAAATGTAATAGCATTTTCAGTTTGATTAAAAGATGTAAACACAATATAGTTGTAAATGTATTACTAACATGGCAGAATAAAGGGGCACATTACATATAGATTCATTTAATTGAAACTGGGAATACAACTTTGCAGTAAGGATATCATCTTTACACATGCTACTTGCATTATAAGGACATGTGATGAAGTCTAATTCTTGACACCTTTAATGCCATGCCCCGTTGTATTCCCTCAGAAATAACTACTTTCTTGTCCTGTCTTTCAAATGTAGCACGGCTCATTTGGGGAAATAAAGACAGTCCAAAGGTCCTTTGTGTGATTTATTTTATGTTGTGTCATTTTTATTGTTTAAAGCGTGGACGTAGATCGAGGGTAGTGGAGCACTGTACAAAGAGTGGGTAGCCAGCATTGGGGCTGCCATCTTTTAACAGTAATGCAGTAATGTGAGGTATGTGCGTTGATAGGGGCACCCATTAGAATTAGTCCTCGGTCAGGTGTTATTAAAAGAACCATGTTTTGAAAGATCTGCAAAATCGGAGAATTGTGGAGACATTCCGAGCCAACACCAGGATCGAGTTCGAGAGGGTGGGTGCATGAAAAGAGAAAGAATGCTTGCGGGTCCTCTCTTTGTGGACGGGTTGTGATTCAAGCTGGTTAATCGATTTGCTACGTCTGGAGTGTGTGTCACCAGATATGTGGAGCTTAGTCTTGTGAATTCTTTTTAGGTGATACATGTAGTCTTGACTTTTATCCTGGCTTGGAGTGAAAAGCAATTTAATTCACTTAGGATGGGGGTAATTTGGTCAAATGTCCATGCTCCTGTAAGTAGACATGTTGCAGCATGGTGGACTAACTTTACGGGGACAAGTGAGCAGCTGGGAGCCCTGTCAAGAGAGTATTTACCCCATTGATGTGGAAGACCACAAAGGCAGTAGAATGAAGTGTTTTATTTTCGAAGGGTAGAGATTCTGAGCCAGACTTTTTGCTTCTCTTTGGCTATGTGTTTCTGGAAGGACAGGCTGCTGTCAATGGTAAAGCCTAAGGATTTTTCTGAGTCTGAGAGTTGTGGATCAAATCCTTCTAGGCACATATAATTGAGCCACTGTTGGACAAGTTGTTTTTTAACAGGCGGATCGATGAGAATGAATTCAGTCTTGGTTGGGTTTAGTTTGAGGTAGGCAGTCAACATCCAAGACTGTATGAAGGCTTGGCAATCGCATAGACGAATGATGTCCTGCACACTATTTATTCTTTATTTCAGCTGAGTATCGTCCACATATTGGTGGAAGGCTATTTTGGGATGTTTGAGGCGAGTGCCCAAAGTTTCCATGTAAAGGTTAAAACAGGTTGGTGAGAGGATGGGGGACTCAGCAGGAGGCCTGGAGTCGACTAGAATGCAACAAGTTCATTTAAACAGTGTGGTGTGTGCCTGAGAGTTAGGAGGTAAACCAATTCGGGACAGTGTCAGAGAATCCCACCCTGTCAGCAAGGAGGGAGGGGTAGGATGCATTGGTCGATGGTGTTGAATGTACCCTAGAGGTCAAGGAGGATGAGGAGGCAGGAGTTGCCCGTATTTATGATTTGGAAGGGCATCATCCACTGGCTGGATGGTGGCTGTCTCTATGCAAAACTTGAGGCAGTATCCTGACTGATAGTCATTTAGGACGTGGGGATGTTTGATTCTAGCAAGAAGTTATGTAGGAGCTACTTTTTCCAAGATTTTGCAATAAACGGGAGGTTCCTAATGGGCTGGTAGTTGGCTAGGTCGTTTAGCTCTAGGGTTGTTTTTTTCAAAAGAGGTCATATGACACCAGTTTTTTTTTTTAATAAAACATTTTATTCTTTTTTATGACTGAAGCAAAACAGCCACAGAACAAAAGAACAAAAACCACCAACAAAGTGGCAGAACAAAAGCACTTCAGGACAGCGTCCACATCTTAAATCAACAGAATATCATTTGCGTTACAAAACACCAAGAGTTCTTCCCCCGGCCCACTCTCCATCTGTACGTGCAGTAAGCATCGCTGACCTTGGCCTCAGGGCCCAGACTCATCCCATTTCCTCCATATTTTAACTGCTTTGGTTGGGCAGCCTCTTGAGCAATAGATTCGGTGTTCCATCATAGCACATGAGTCCATATCCAAAATTCACTGTTCCAGTGTCTGGGGGTCTGGCACTCCCCATTTTTGTGTGATGTTATGCTTCTTAGGACCGTCGCAGTATTCAGTAGCAGCTTGTCCCATTTATTAAAGTCAGACGGGTCCGGCACACCGAGGATCAGGACCCTCGGGTTCAGTTCAATGGTGCAAGTGAGCACCCTGGAGAGCTTTGTACAGCAAGCATTCCAAAAGTACGGATCCGGGGGCATAGCCACAGAGTGTGGAAGAAGTTACCCTCCTCCTCGCCACATCGGAGATAGTTTGAGTTCGTAGCCTTCTTCCAGCCATATAAAGTAGTTCTAGGGCAGTATATTCTATGCAGGACTTTGAGTTGCACTAGCCTGAGCCTGGAGGAGATAGCCACCTCCCGTGGATGCATAAGAACCTGGATCCAGTCCTCTGGATCTATCTACCCTACATCTCTCTCCCATTTAGCCTTTAATCTCTATAGAACGGGGGTAGCAAAGGATGTAATGGCGTTGTAAAGGATGGATGTGCATTTGGTGGGGATGTAGGCGGGGAACATATTTTGCTCTATCGGTGTGTAGTCGGGGACCGTGTCCTCTGGAGATATGTGAACTCTCAGGGCGTGGGACAACTGCATAAAGTGATATCGGTATGTGGTAGGCAGCTGAAATTTACACTGCATGTCCTTGAACGAAGCTAGTTTCCCGTCCCTCAGGGTATCCTCCTCCCTCAAAATTCCCACCCTTACCCAGCGTGTCCATGGGTCAAGCTTCTCAATTTCCCTCAGGTTACCATTTTGCCATAGGGGCTGCACTGCGGTTATCTTATTTCCCCACCCAAGAAACACGTGTGCCTGTCGCCAAGTGGTGGTGATGTGGGTTGTAGGTGTCTGCTGAGGGGGCCGTTGTGGGGATTGATATAATATCTGTAGCGGGTCAAAGCCCTGCATGGCATCCAATTCAGCTCTGATGTGGGGCAGTGCCCGGTCCCCGTAAATCAGGTTGTTGACCACCACGAGCTGGAAGGCCCAGTAGTAGGTCTGGAGGCAGGGTACCCCTATCCCACCCTCCCAGACCGATCTCTGCAAAGTCCTAACGCAATACGTGACTGGCCTCCCCCCCAGATAAGTTCCCTGAGAAGGCTGGCTACTCGGGTAAATTCAGAGGTAGGGATCATAAGAGGGGCGTTCTGCAGGACGTAAAGGAATCTAGAGTGTGCCATCATCTTGAAAAGCGCGGCTCTCCCCATGAGAGTCAGAGGAAGGAGCTTCCAGTAACGAACGTCATTAACAAACCTTTCTATGATCGGTTGGAGGTTATACATCGCATATTTGGTTAGATCAGTGGTAACCCAAATTCCCAAGTATTTGAAGCCCTGCCTTTCAATCTGATACGGGCAGCTTGGTGGGCTGGCCTGCTCCCCTCCCTTCACCGGGAAGAGTATTGACTTCTTCCAGTTGATTCGCAGTCCGCTAAATTCCCCGTAGTTAACGAGCATCTGGGTCACTATGGGACAGGTCCGAACCGGGTCAACTAGGTACAACAGGAGGTTGTCGGCGTACAGGAAAGTACGATCCTCATGCCCCTCGGGCCATCTGAAACCCGTCCACTTCCTGCACTGGCGAAGCCACAAAGCCAGCAGTTCAATCGTAAGGGCAAAGAGGAGGGGGAACAGGGGGCACCCCTGTCTTGTGCCTCTGCCCAGGGGAAAGGATCGGGAGGTCCACCCGTTCACCCTGACCTCTGCTTGAATGTTTGTATAAAGCAATTTTACCCATCCCAGAAAACCCTCTCCAAACCCCATACGGTCCTTGATTTCCCAGAGGCGATCCCATCTGATTGAATCTAGCGCCTTTTCAAAATCAATTGCTAAAAGGGCTAATGGGGTGTCCAGAATAGGGGCACGGTCTAGCACCAGATGGAGTCGGCGCAGATTCATTCGGGTTGATTTATGTGGCATGAAGCCACATTGATCTGGATGTATCAAGGTGTTGACTACTTGCTGGAGCCGGTTGGCCAGAAGTTTAGCCAGGACTTTTGCTTCCCCGTTAATTAACAAGATTGGCCTATATGAGGCACATTTCTCCTGTGGTTTATCCAGTTTGGGGATGACCACAATGGTGGCCTTGCACAGGTCTTGTGGAAGGGAACCTTGTTCCAGGGCTTTCAGTAGCGTCCGATGCAGGGGGGGGGCTATGTTATTACTCCCTGGTTTCTGCCAGATTCCGGCCGGGAACCCATTGTGGCCTGGAGTTTTCCCCAGTTGCAATTGTGCCAGTGCATCTTCTATTTCAGCTTCGGAGATGTCGGCGTCCAGCAGCTCTCGCTGTTGTTCCGCGAGGGTAGGGATTGCTATGTCGTCAAGAAGGGTTGGGTCATGCGACACTGATGGGGCCCGATACAGCACAGCATAAAATTGGGCGAATGCCTCCGCTATCTCAGCATCCGATCGGCATCTCTCCCCCTGCGGGGTGATGAGTTCCCGAACGCAGTGCTGTCCCTCATCTCTCTTCTCTAACCAAGCCAGCATTTTCCCTGCCTTGTCTCCCAGCTCATATATCCTAGCTCTGGATTCCCAATGGGCCTGCTTGAGGTTATCCAGCATGAGATTGCAGAGGTGTTTGGTGGCTCGTTTAAGGGATATGTGGGTCTGGGGGGTTGGATCGAGGGTATGTGCATTTTCCCGATGGGTTACCTCGGCTTCGGCATCGTTTATTTTCCGGAGCCTCTCCCTCCTACTACTCGCTGTCCAGGAGATAGTTTCCCCCCATAACACTGTCTTGTAAGCCTCCCAGATCACCACCGGGTCGTTTTCGCCTGTATCATTAATCTCGAAGTACTAGGTGGAGACCTCTGTGAGGCGGTCCACCAATTCTGGGCAGTTCAGATAGTAACTGTTCAACCTCCATGTTCTAGGTGGAGCCGTACCTTGTAGGCGTGATTCCACCATCAGGGGTGAGTGATCCGAGATTCCCCGGGGAAGTAATTCCGCCGAAAGTATTCTGAAAAGATCTGTGTGCGGGATTAATAGATAATCGAGCCTAGAGAGGGAGCCGTGGGCACCTGAATGGAATGAGTAGCCCCTGGTTTCGGAGTGGAGTTCCCAGCCTACATCACAGAGACCCAGGGCAGATACAAAGCTGGAGACCCTCGTTGGGACAGTCGGGTTACGCTGTCTAAGATGTGAGCGGTCCATGGAGTTACATATGACGTCATTAAAGTCGCCTCCCAGGAACCATTTATCGGGTTGGTGTCTACCCATAAGGATGGTCAGTTCTTCTAAAAGCACCTGCCCCAGTCCCGGTGGGGAGTAGATTGAGACAAACCCATATGTTTCCCCCCAGAGTGTACCCAGGACCAACACATAGCGACCCTGGGGGTCCTGCTCCTGTTCCTGTACTGCGAACGGGACACGTTTGTGTATGAGAATGAGGGTGCCCCTGGATTCCATGGTATATCCCGCGTGGAAAGCTATCCTATAATTGGTCCGCTGAAAGAAATAACAGTGCGATCCCGCTAAGTGAGTTTCGGTAATCAGGGCCACATCAGGGGAGTGTCTAGAGAGTAGTTGCTTAATCAGGCGTCTCTTGATCGCAGAGCCCATCCCGTTCACATTCCAGGTGAGGATCTTAAGGGACTTGGAACGTGCAGTAAGTGGCATTTGAGAATGGTCAGGTGTCATCTTGCAAGATTATTTGAGGGGTAGGCGGGTGGCCCATGGGGATATCATCTTGGTGCATGGTAGTGTAGTGTAAAATAAACAAAAATTGATGGTTGAGTCACTGCCTGGGCGTGCTATAAGCCCAACTAACCAGAAACACTGCTGTCCCTTGGGAGTTGCAGGGATAAGCTGGTCTTGAAACAACCTGGAGCTCTTCCCAACAAAACCTTCCCTCCCCCTCCCCCTCCCCATACTCCACCCCAACATGAAGTACCTGTCTCCCCAACATGTGCTGACAATCAGAGAGAAAAAGAGTAGATTTTCAGTGTATAACAGCTCCTATAGAAGTTCAACTAGAACTGATGAGGGGGGGAATAAGATACCCCAGGTGCGAGGGTAGCAGATCCCCGCTTACCGCATTGTAGGTGTGTGACATGCCTTTGGTGTCCTTCCGAGGGCCCCTTGTGGTGACCTCCATGGTATGGTTGCCTAACGGCAGGAGGTCGAGCCCACGAGGGGGGTCAGGGCAGAGCCCCGACTCCTCTGAGCGCCGGAGGGTCAGGGGTTGGTGGTTGCTCAGGTCTGGGTCGTTGTTCCAGAGGTGTTCTAGGGTTTCTTTGCCTGTTTCCTCGGGGCCCCGACCAGTCCCCCTCAATGTGCTGCTTTGCCCAGTGCCATGCTTCACCCGGGTCGTCGAAGTGAACCGTAGCGCCTTTGTGATAAATTTTCAATTGTGCAGGGAAAAGCAAGCCATACTTGACACCCAGAGATTGCAATTGTCTCTTAAGTTTTGCAAAGGATTGCCTCGCCTTCTGTACCTCCTTTGTATAATCAGGGAAAAAGGCCAGCCTGGACCCATTGAAGGTTACCGTGCCCTTGGTCCTAGCCAGCTGTAAGAGTGCGTCACGGTCTCGATAGTTCAAGAACCTCGCTACCAAATGCGCGGAGGAGCGCCAGGCGACGGCCTTCCCGTGGGCATTCGGTGTGCTCTCTCTATGGAGAAGAATTTTGAGAAGGAGTGTGAGTCGAAGAGGTCTGTTAGTAGTTGTTCCAGAAAGAATTCCATACATGGGCCCTCCTCTTTCTCAGGGATACCGAGTATACGAACATTGTTATGTCTGCACCTCCCTTCGCTTTCTTCGACCCTCGCCTCCAAGGTCTTGAGTATGGCCGCGACTCCCTGGAGTTGGTGTTGCACACTGTGTAGCCCATCCTCTGTATTCGAGATGCGCTGCTGCGCTTCTCCAGTACGCGCAGACAGTTTCTGCAGGTCATGTCTGAGAAGGGACACATCCAAACTTATCCAATCAATCTTCTGCTCCATGGACAAGCGTGAGTTGGCTATTGCGGCCATGACATCTTTGAGGGAGAGCGCGTCGGCGGGTTCCATGTCTCCAGATAGATGCGGTTGAAGGTCGGTGGCCTGAGAAGAGGCGACTGTATATTGTTCAATCCTATTCTGCATGGCAGGCTTTTTCGTTTTTTCTTTGCCCATGGTTGCAACCCGGTCGGGCAGGTGTAATGTCGTGGCGGAGCTCCTGTCTCTCGGTCTCATGGAGTGCGGCCCGGTTCGGTCGCGACTCAATAATGAGGTGAGAGGCTGGGTTTTTCTGTTTATTGTTAGTTCATATTTGATTGCGGGCTCCGATGCCAAGCCACCACACTCTGCTATGTTGGCAAGTGTTCCTACTAACCCAAAGTTTGTCTGGTTCTCAGGATGTTTATGCTTAATCGATGGTTTCGAGGTATTGGGTGAGGGGGGATTCCTTGGGAGGTGAGAGTGGCCCAGTCGTCCTGCTACCAGTAGCGATTTATTGGTCTTACTCCCAGTGTCTTAGTGTCAGGCCACGAGTGGGAACGTGTTGGGCCGTGGCGGCGCAGTGCTCCGTCACACCCGACCGCCCGCCCAGCCCGGCACACTGACCAGTGGTATATGGCGGAGGGACCTCCTGGATGTATATGGGGGCACCCCTCACTTATTCCAGGCCGTTCCTGGTCAGGCTGATGTGCGCCTCCTGCAGTCTCTCCACCTAGGCTCGGCAGGCCCACTGGTTTTCATTACCCCTTAGCCTCAGGGCCCAGTGGGGAGCCGGCTTTATTGTCCTTTTCCGTGCGGGTGGTGTTACGCTTTGTGCTGTTCCGCTTGGATGTTGTTTGTTCCGGCCCATGGAGGACCCGACAGTTCTTCTCTGGGCGATCCAGCAGCGCCTCGCGGGCCTGTGCTTAATTGTCCACCCCGCCCCGGTGGGGCTGTGGCGCCGTGGGTGGGCCGCCCTGAATCACCCATACACATTGCTGTTCCGGTCCGCACCGGGCACCCCGGGACAATGAGCATGGGAGCGGCACCGCCCTAGGGATCGATCCGGCCCGAGGACCCGAGCCCCAGCAGCGTGTCACAGAGTGGGCGCTGCCCCTGCCCCACCCGATGTTGCTCCTCGGTTGGGTCCCTTGCGGACTCAGGCTCATCTGGGACCACCGCCAATTCCCTCGTGGGCCCCGGATGGCGGCGGCCGACACTGGTGCCAGCGGCCATCTAGCGGTGTGGCCGTGCCTGGGACAGTCAATCCGCCGGGGTAGCAGGCCATGCAGGGGACGCGTTCAGGTCCGGACCGGTTAGGAATTCAGGGCGCCGGAGGTAGGCGCCACCTCTGCAGCCCTGCCGAGCCCCCGGCCCAGCCGCGGTCAGGACTCCAGTCCCCTCAGCAGGGCGTCACCAGCCTGGTCGGAGCCGCGGATTTCCAGCGGTGGCCATCTTGTTTCGGGGACTACGCTCAGGGCCTCGGACTTCGAATTGCCGGGGTTCAGCGCAGCTGCCTCTCCAGTCACCACAACTTCTCACACTTGTGCCACGGGTGTTCTTCCTACTTGCGGCCCTTTTGGAGCACGGCTAGCGGTCACATATCAGGCTGGTTTTTCAGGATGTATCATGCGGCAGCGGGAGCCGAAGGGACTCACGTCTGCATCGCCTCACAGTTGGCCACGCCCCCATATGACACCAGTTTTGATGGTGTCTGGGAATTATTCTATTGCGAGGGAGGCATTGCTGATGCTGAGGAGTGCATTGAGCACTGGGTCCATCAATTGTTTAATGATGGAGGCCCCAATGTTATCATCAGAGCAAGAAGTAGGTATGAGGGAGGCAATAATTTTTTGGAGATCCAGGTGAAAGAGTGGGGAGAATTCATACTAGAAGGGCAGTGTGCATGTCAGGGTGCAGGGGATGCTAATGCTGTTAGAGATTGATTCAATGTTGTCTCGGATGTGGTCTTTTTTTTTTTGCAAAAAAAAATGTGTTTATTGGATCACATTTTTCCTGAGTTGCTGGCACCTCAAGGCCAGTAAGGGTTTGGTACAATGCTTTACTACTTCAAAGAGGGCTTTGCTCCTATAGAACGCTGTGCATTGGTGGTGGAGTAGTAAGCAGCTTTGGCATAGGTAATCAGAATCTTACAGTTTGTGCAGAGAGATTTGAAGTTGGTGAGGGCTCCCTAGTTATGGGTTTTGCACCATTATTTCTCTAGGGCTGTGATTGAGCATTTATTTGGAGAGTAGCTCGCGGGTGTACGGGGCAGATGGTCTAGTCTTTGGCTGGCTGGATTTTAGGGGGGCACAAGTTTTCACCATTACCATAGCAGAGTTGGTTAATAATTCCAGGAGGCCCGAGGTTTTCCCTGTGGTGGGGCACTCTGCAATGTTTGCTTCCAGCTCATTGACCGGGACAGTTTTGAATGAGCGGTGTTGAGTGAGGGGCTCATTTAGCCTGAACTTTGTGTGCCCTAGTGGAGTGAGTGGCTGATAATGGAATGAGTGGAGTGGCAAGACCAGTCAAGTGGGATTGGATCTGCAGAGGTGATGCAAGGGATGATGGGAAAAACTAAGCTTAGGGTGTTACCTTTGTTGTGCGTGGGGGAGAGCACAATTTGCTTAAGGTCCATGGAAGCAGTCAATGCACAAAGTGTGCTTCGAGTGTGGCTGTCAACCTGTGACATTAAAATCATCAAGAAAGTCATTACTAGAATGTGCTAATTTGGCAGAGAGAGTTCAGTTGTAGATGTCTGCAATGAAGGAGTCTCATCTGTGAGATGGTATGTAGATGAGGTGGAAGGTGATGAATTCCTTGTGTGATAGAGGGAACTGGCAGGCGAGTGATTAAAATGATCTTGTTCTTGGAGAGGGGATGATCGAGCATGGCCAGTCGCTCCTTTGAATGATTGCCACTCCACCTCCTGCCCTTCCTGGATGGTCGGCATGTTGGATGCAGTAGCCTTGGTGTAGGAGGATGTCAGAAACATGTGGGTAGGATGGGGTAAACCATGTTTCAGGGATGAACAAGGCATCAAGGTTGTTTTACAAGTTGAAGTTAGCGATCTCTCCAGCATGCACAACTGCTGAATGAGTATTGATCAACATAAGAGTGAGTGTTCATGTGGATCATGAGTGTTGGATGGGGGCAAGTGCAATATTGATGATGTTTGCTAGCGTAGCTTGCCAGGTCTGCCCAGGGCACTTGGCAATTCAAACCCTAGTAATAGTGGGGATTGGCTGTGGAGGGAGGAGACACATTGTGATTTCTTTTGGTGAGTAACATTATTAGACATTTACAAAATGGACATGCACTATGCAGTTTGACAGGCATCCTTTTTAATTGTGACAGCAAGGCAAAGGCAGTAATATCCCATAATTTACGGAATCTTTAAATATTGTTCCTCTTGTCCTGCCAAAAAGGCCTTTCTCATTTTATTTATCCTAGGCCTTTTTTTCATTAGCTATAAAATCTCTCACAAGTTCCCCCTCCTGGAATTAACATCTCCAGGAATAAGGCAGAAGTTCTGTGACTTTCCAACAATTATTTTCTCAAAGAGCACTATTCATGTGCATCTTCACACCCACTCTCTACAGAGAGGGCACTCAGGCTGCTGCCTCGATTTTCTTCGTTGGAGGGACTCTTGATGCCCTTCGCTCAAGTTTCCCTTTCCACTTCTGGGGAACTGGAATCTCATAATCAAGGCGCCGTAATTTACTTGAGGGGTAAAAAGGCTTTTTAGTGTAACATACATTCAAATTATCATCTTTCAATATTTAGGATTTCCTAATCTGTCCCACTCTGTCTATAACACTGCACCACACAGATTATATCTATATTTGAACACTGAAATGTATTTGTTTAATTTTCCAGGCATTCATCCTTTCAGTCTAATTACTCTTACCTCTGAAGGGAGATTCATTTGCTTGGTCAGAAGTCATCTGATAGGGAGAAGGAACTGATTCCTCGATCCAATAAAGAGCATTTCTAAGGTGGCAGTGTTTTCAGCTGGTTCATATGCACCCAGCATTTCTCAGCCTGTTCCCCTTCTGAAATATTGATTTTGTATGCATCGGGAGAAACTTATCTATGAACTCACATGACCTCTTCCAGTTCTCAAGGAACTTGCATTTATTGGGTTGGTAAAGAAAAATCATATCACCTAGCTGGTTCTTCTTTTTGGCTTTCAAGGTTCTTCTGGGTATATTCAAAACCTGTTTTTGTAGTTGTTCCTCATCTTTTTGAGTGGTAGAGGCATTTATCAATGTCTGTTCCCGTGTTCCATTTCCCATCATGAGTTCCAAAGAGGACACTTTGGTTTCTGAAGTTGGTGTTGACCTTAGAGTCATTAGAACTAGTGGTAACCATACATTCTAACTGGGTCCAGAGTCCACCACTATCTTCCGTAAAATTCCTACTATTGTTTTATTATTTTCCTCCACCCACCTGCTGGATGCCGGTTGATAGGCGATATGGCATTTCCTCTCCACTCACTTGGTCATTACTTGACTAGTGAAGTGACTACCTCTGTCTGACTTTTGATCTAGGCTGAAACAAAAATATATGTGGTTCATCAATAAGATAGCTGCTGTCGTATGACATCCTTTAGCCGACACAAGATTTTTACAAAAACAATTCCATCAAAAAAACATATCAAAACATAGAGGGGGTAGGGTATAAAAGGTGTCGGGGAGTTGGGCTAGATATAGAAATATAGGGAAGTGGGTGCTTGTGGGGGAACCCACCGAACAAAAATATCCCATCAGCAAAATGATATAGAACCAGCATTCCACATTTTCTTCCTGACTGTGGAGAGAGCGGACCTCTTTGCTGTGTTTTCACAACGACAGAACCAGCTGCTGTTTCTGCTTTGCAATTTGGAACGGGAAGACATTCAACCCACTTAGTAAAGAGTAATGTACCAGTCAATATACGTTTCTTGCTGCATGCAGCAAAAGTCACTTGACCAATAAAGTCGATTTGAGGCTGGCCAACCACAGGGCTGTCAGGTCTATACTGCACTGATGATTCCTAATAAGGGTGAAACCAGGTTTGCAGTTGTCCTGGCAGCCTTGCAAATGTCTGTATTGATTTGATTAAGCTATGTCAACAGTGACAAAACTGAGCTTCTGCTGATCGGATCACCAACCATCCTGGGTAACCTTGACAAGAACTACTGCGCCTTCACCATCGACAATATACCTGATAGCTGTGTCCGATACAGTCAAAACCTTGGGAGTATACCTAGACTCGAACCTCACCATGAACAGGCAGGTCAACGCCATTGCCTCCTCATCGACCTATTACGCTAAACAACTCAATGCATTAAGACCCTTCCTAACCACACGGAATTGCCTCACCATTGCCAAGGCTACCATCGGCTCAAGACTGGACTATTGCAATGCTCTCCTTGGTGGGACTTCATGCAAAAACATCACCAAACTCCAACTTGTCCAGAACAACGCCCTCAGGGCTGCCACACGATTCGCTAGAATGGAACACATATCAGACCCGAGAAGACAGGTCCATTGGCTTCCCGTTAAACAGAGAATCATATTCAAAATCCTGTCCCTCACCCACAAATGCCTCCATGACCTGGCACCATCCTACCTTGCCCAGCGCATAGTCATTCCCGCCTCCGCGAGGCTTTCAAGACTAGCCTATACCAACATGATCACTAAGCCCATAACTCACAGAGTGCGAGCAGGGGGCTCAAGCTCCCCAGCCATTGCGGCTACCAATTGGAACGCCCTACCCTCTCACATCAGGGGAATTGACTACCACCCAGCATTCCGCAAAGCCATCAAAACAAGTCTATTTGCCTAATTGCTACTACCTACTCCTCAGCTTCTTACTTTGTACACTACTATAACCAAAGATTAACATCCTAAACTGTACCTTGTAACTCATGCTTATGTTGTAGCCAAGTAACCACCGTCTGAATGTAATGTAATCCTGCCTATGTACACTTTCTTGAAAAGCGCCTCAATGCCTATGGGCTGCAGTGCGCTCTACACATGTAAAAAATAAAAAAATAAAATATGTATAAAGTAGCACTGCCCTCTTAGACAAAGACAATTTCCTGGAGAAAAAAGGTTTGCGTTTGCATTTGAGCTAATTTGCATACCCACAATGTCTTGCTGTTGTGGCTCAAACTGAAGGTGAACTTACAGCGATGGCTACTAGGTGGTGGTGTGGCAAAAAGAGGTAGCGGGCGCTCCTCCCCAGAAAGAACATTGCATGATAACCTGTTTTGAGATGAGAGTTTGCAGCATACACTTTTTGCTCACTGTACCTTTCACAGATGGGAAATACCCTTATGCATATCAGTCCTTGTCCCGCCCACATGGGTAGTCCAGCACGGAAATGCTATGGCAATTCCACTCTGAACAAGAGTACCAACAGCAACCACATACACATGTTTCAGCCTTGTTGGGCCTCATCAGTGAGGTGAAGCTGCGCCTCTCTGAGCACAGTGAGCAGGGACTCCACGTCTGGTTGCCCCAGGTAATTTAGGGTGACCAACCCCAAGTTCCTTACAAATATGTCCAAAAAAGGTAGCAGGCGCTCCTCTCCAGAAAGAACAAGATACAATAGGTGGTGTTGTGGAATGTGTGACTTCTCTAAAAAAGACTGTCCTACTTTCACATTTCAGGTTTTTTTTCAAACCTGTTTAAACCCACCATAAGAGACGTTTTTGATTCAGTTTCCCTAATAAAAATCTAGCAAATTCAGTGCAAAAACTTTGTAAAGGGACGTTATAGTTACTTTGCACTAATAACAACCTATCCATATTATGGTTACAAGCAAAACCGAAAAAATCCCCGGAAATTTGCCAGTAAGCTAAGCAACCATAACTGTGCACTGCTAAGACTAAAACCCATGACATCAAAGATGACATCACAAAGCATTCCTCCTTCAAGGTCATCCTTCCTACGTCCCTCATATGCTTATATCAAATGTTATTCCCCAAATGTGCCGTACTGTCCAGGTAATCATTTAGCTCATGATCATCTTCTCTAGCACTTCTCTTGGATCTTGTTTCTTTCTTTAACCATCTTCTGTAACATGTAAGCATAGTTCTTATTTACTAGCCCTCTTATAGACTCATTCATCAGTAGACTAGGTGTGTTTACCTGTGCTGCCTGTGCAGGAAAAAGTTCCAAAAATGTCATCCTATCAACATAAACTTCAGGTATAAAAATATTTCGCATAATTTCATCACGTGATCTTCTTCTAAAAGGTGACTCCGGTTTATTCATCACAGGACCACATGCTCTTGTATGTACCTCTAGAGTAGGGACAATCACATAAGGTCTTGGCTGCCTCAAAGTTGCCACAACTGTACCCTTCGCTTGTGTAGGAGGATACACAGGAATCTTCACTCTATTTACATCTACATAATAAGCTGTTTGTACTGTAAGTGGGAGCAGTAATACTATGAACAAAATACACATGTAAATCAGACATAAACATGACCATTTATAGCAATAACTGTTGGCACATCATGGATGTCTCTTGTGATCTGCCATAATGAAGTTGCGACTGATGCTGCCCATTTTTACTTTTAAGGAAGGAAAAAATTAACTTTAATAGGGCAACATCATGCACTATTTTGGAAATCTGCTGAGTCTGCTCAAAAAAGTTCCTTAATCAGCTTCAGCAGGCTGATTTATACAATAATGAAGTTAAATTCCCAATGGATCCCATAAATTGGCCTCTGACCAGACAACATGAAGATCTTCTTTCAGCATGAAACAAATGTTCCTTACTTAGCATACCTTTGGATGTGTCCCTCAGCAAGTCTCATTCAGTTCTCAACGTTCTCTTGTAGTATCCACTCACTTGGATAATAATGTCTTTCAATATTTCATTGAGTGCTGCATTGTTTCTCGAGTCTCTCAGTAAAGTTTGGATGTCGGTTTGTCTCCCAACAAGATATGGGCGTTCCTCTATCAGATAACAGAATACCAAACCGGCGAATCTATATGAATTATCCGGTAACAGGGTAGAAAAAGATGAACGTTAGTAGTTCTCCCCACCAAAGCAGGGTAGGCACACAAGATGAACAAGATAACAGTAAGAATGATCCGGGAAATGTTATCATTGAGCACCGCCATGCCTGCCTCTAAAACAGGAACTCAGGGAGAAATGAATCTGGGTACTGCTCCCTTTTCAAATCTTTGAAAAGGAACTCCAGTTTTGGCATATCTTCTTCTTTTTAATCAAGGTTTAAGCATGCCTCAGTCCAATGACAACAGATTCCTGCAGCTCAAGAACACAATAATTTCCATTAACTTTTTTTGAAATGACTGAAAAGAGTGTCCCGAAATAAGCCACATTCCAATGAAATATTATCCTTTATTCAGCAGCTTCTGCTTCCTGTTTTCTTGTCACAGACCTAGAATGCACGTGCTGTGGCTCTTCCCCGCTGATCTCTTCGGGTGGGGTTGAGGGTGATGTGGGTTCTCCAGTATAAATCTTTACATCACTGAGGAATATCCAAGCACGTCTGCCTTGCACCTTAACTGTAGATGGCGTAATGTCTTCTACTATGAAAGAGCTGTTAAAACGAGATGTGTGCCACTTCCTAGTGAAATTGCAGATTAGGATTGCATCTCCAGTGAAGTGTTTAGGAAGACAAAGCTGGTTAACTCCGGCTGTTGTGGCATCTCCTTCTGTGTTCTGTGTTGCCCTAGACCATTTTCGCTTAAGCTGATCTGAAATGACAGAGATACTTGAAGTCGTACACTTAAGGTTATCATGTAACTCCTTTCCTAGCAGTTCTGCTTTTAGGATGGCATCCCTTCTAACCCTATATGGAGGTGTGAGAGGTGTCCTCATTCACCTCCGTGTCATCATCTCGTGCGGGGTAAGATGTTAGTCCAAATCTGGCTAGTTTCTCAACTCATACACTGCCAGTGGTAGACAATGCAACCATCCTTCAGAGTCAATTTCTATTTGGCTATTCTCTCTTTAAGCAAGCCGTTGAGTCTCTCACAGAAGCCGTTTTCTTGCAAGTGATATGCTGATGAAAACTTGTGCTTTATACTAAGCAACAAGTTTATTTGTTCAAAGACTTCTCTGACAAAATGAGGGACATTATCTGATCTTAATACTTCATATATTCCCCATCTAGGAAACACTTCTTGTACTAAAAATGTAGCTGCACAAGCGGTGTCTGGGTGTGTACACGGTCCAGCTTCAATACACCTTGAAAAGGGATATACTGCCACAATCATATATCAGTATCCATTACAGACTTGCAGCATGTCAACATAGTCGATATGTAAATACTGAAAGGGACCATTAGGTCTCAGAATAACTCCTTTAATTGTGCGCAATGTGTGCCCAGCAGTAAACCTTTGACATATGATACAATTTACTACATAAAATGCAACGTGTTGTACTATATTTGGAACAAACCAATCCTACGCTATTGTTGTGGTGAGGCTCTCTCTAGTGAGGTGTGCAGGGTAATGCAGCTGTTCCAACACCAACTTTACTAAGGCAAAAGGCATCACCGGTTTACCAGTACTGTCGTGTCGCCACAATGCCTCAGAGGGGTTTAAAGAACACCCTCTCAGAGTCCACAATACTTTTTTGTCTTGGGGGCTTCCCCTTGGATTTCTCCCAACTGAGTTCTAGACAAATTATTATAACAATTTAGTTATAACACTCATCATCACCACCATGCTTTCATTCACATCAGGCGTATCAAATGACAAAATTACTTCTGCATATGCAATACGTTTTGCTTCCTCATCTGCTTTTTGAATTCCACATGAAATAAAATCTGCCTTTTAGTATGAGCTGTGCACTTTATGGCTGTGATGGGTACTGGGAGTTGTAGTGCTCTAATTAGTCTGTCCAATAAGGTAGCTCCTTGTTTTCCAACATGCTAGTCCTACGTGCACTGTTGACGACACATAGGCAGAGTCACTGTACACTGTTTCTTCCTGGTCTGCATGATTCTCGAGCGTTAAAATCAGCGCCACTAATTCTGGAGCCTGTGACGAAAAATGAGACAGTAGTCATGCACTTATAAGTACTTTACAACAGCGGCACCTGTATATCTTTGTCCATCATTTTAATCGATTCTTGAAGAACTGTCAATAAAGAGAATTCCCCCAGCTGCTAATGCATTTTCCTTCACCCTTGGGAGCTTGTCATAGAACTACTCATAGTTCGAACAATCATGTGCATGCTCACCCTCTGGCAGTGGTTCCGCTACAAACATGGCAGGATTCACTATTATGCATCTCACTATTTTAATCGCTGGATTCAATATGACCACCTCATAGGCAGAAGCCCTTTGAGATGTCAACATGCCTTTAGGTTTCTCCAAGATGGCAAATAATGCAAGTTCAACAAATATCATAGAACATCCCATTACTATACTGGCAGCCTTCTCAATGGCAAAGGCAGCGGCTGCCAGCGATTGTTCACAAGGGAAGTGACCCCTCATTACTGCATCTAAAATCCCACTGTAATATGGAAGGGGCTTTTACCCCAACGTGATTCTCTGGGTGAGTACTGCCATCATAACAGTGCCATTCATGTGTGAAAACAAAAAGAATAATTAGAAATCCCTAAAATTGGAGCTGTGTAGATTGCCTTCTTTAATTCATCAAACCCTTCTTCTATCTCCTCTGTCCAACCAATTTTCTCTTGATTTGCCTGTGCTTTCTTTAGAGCTTGCAATAGGGGCCTTATGTATGAACTGTAATCAATGACCCATGCTCTTACATAGTTACAAAGTCCCAGGAATCTCTGCATGTGCTTTATCGTAACTGGCTTTAGTGCTTTTAATATAGACTCAGCTCTTTCAGGAGTAAACTTCTTTCCTTCATGTGAAATTAACTGGTCAATGTATACCACTTCTTGTTGACAATGCTGTAACTCCTCTCTGTTAACTTTATATCCTTTGTCAGCAAGAATAATCATTTACTGAACAGAATCGCGTCTGTAATTTTCCTCTGTGGTGCTGCAGACCAATATGTCATCCATGTGCTGCAACACAACACTTTTATATAAATATTGCTTATATCCATCTGTAGGACCCTATTGAAAATCGATGGAGACTCACAGCACCCCTGGGGTAAACAAGTGCTTTTCAGGCAAGTCTGTCTGAACGTAAATGACGTCAAATATTGCGAGTCTTTATGCAATGGGATTGAGAAAATGCATTTCTCAAGTCAATCACAGTGAAATATGGTGCTTCAACTGGAATATTAAATAGGATTGTCGCAGTATTAGGAACTAGAGGGAACTCGGCCTCTACAATCTGGTTAATTGGTCTCATATCTTGAATTAAACAACACAACCCTCCTTTCCCTTTTTCAATCAGATAGATTGCAGTATTACACAATGACTCTGATGTCACTAATATACCCTGTTCCATCATAGCAGATATCGTCTTAAAAATACCTTCATCTGCCTCTCGAGAGATGGGACGCTGTCGTGCTTGAGGTAAAATTGCTCCTAGTTTCAGTTTAATTTTTAGTTCCCCATCACCCTTCAACAGGCCTACGTCATAGGGGCCTTTTGTCCATAGAGAAACTGGTATCTTTGCCATGTCCTCATCATAATACCCAGGACTTTTCTGTGCTAACATCATCCTGTGACGGACTTCTCGTTTAATTGCTCTCACGCAATAAGTAATATGTGTTTCAAAGATGACTTAATTATCTGATGTATGATCTCTAAACAGGTCTTCATCTGTGACATCAGTCAATCTATAACCCTCCCCAATGGCAATCACGGTGACCCATCGTCTGCCATCATAATCAACTCCATCAAGCATAGCTAATTCTCCTTGTACTATAGCAGCTTGTAACTCTAAAGGAAAGACTTGTCCTTCCTCTTCAACCATAGGTATCTTTGGCCTGAATAAGAATTCATCAGGTTTCCACACAGAATTACCCACTAAGCCTGGCAGCCATGTCAGCAAAATGCGTACACTATAGTGAAACACTTCTGGTTCCAATGGCACTCCTCGTATGGCTTTTTGTCCGGCAAATGCCATAACAAACTCATTTACGTTTATATAATACATTCCTGATGTTGAGTACACTATGCCCTCATCATTAATCTGGTCATTAAATCTCAACCCAATATATTTACAGGTGTCTGTCTTGAATGTAGTAACTGTACAGACATGTCACACTCTCATATAGAGACTGGTAGTGCGTCAGTAAAAGGAACTCTACCTGTAGCTCCTGTGAACCCTTGAGTATTCATGGCATTTTCAGACATCAAAAATGTCCCCTCTCGTATACATGAGCGTGTTGCACCCTTATCTACTAAAAAAGAAAAAGATTTGCTTCCTATATTAACGTCAACCCTCGGTTCCTCTTGAGGATTAGGCGTTACTGATAGTATTGAACAAATCAAGTCTCCCAGTGAGCTGTCCTATTGTGGGTACAGCCTCATCCCTAAACCTGTGAAAGGATTCCCTCCATCAACAGTGACACCCCCTATTCTAGGAGTCATTAACTCTCCTGTGCTCGTGCTTTGCTGTATTTGCATAGGTGACTGCTGTGCCTGCTGTGTTCAAAGGTTTTGCTGTACTCTCAGCGCTTGTGTCTGTTGTACTGTCTGATTCTGAACAAACCCATCTCCAGTCTGCTACGAGTATGCAGGAGGGTTTGAAGTCCCCCCTCTCAAAAATGGACTAGTATGCACGAATCCTTGACTTTTACACATGCAAGCCTGATGGCCTGTCATACCACATGTCCAACATATAGGCAGAGGTCTCCACATCTGTCCCTCCTGCATGTCTTGATTATCATTCTGCATGTTCTGAAGCCCACCTTGATTGTTCTGAACATACCCCTGATTTTTCTGAAAACCTTTTCCTGGAAAACGTCCCCTTCCCCGTGATATGAACCCATTATTACCTTGGTCCAACTGCCTCTGGTTATTCGTCTGTGGCATGTTTGCTGATTGCTGTGGACCTGATCCATCTCCACTAGTCAACATTGCCCTTTCAATGGCATGCTTGGAGAGTTTTTTCTGCACTAATCTTGCCTCTTCGCTTTTTCTAATATTGTTTTTCTTACAATTCTTTTCTTGCAACAGCCTGCAATAATGCCCGATGGTCAGCTGAATCTCTGACCATGGCTTTGCTTCCATGCCCACTAACTTCTTGAGCTGCTTTTGTACTGGATCTGGCAACCCTTGACATAGTATATGATAAAACACAGGTATAGGTTTCCCCCGAGCTTCGTGTGTCTTCCGCTCCACTTCTCTCGAAAATTCTGAGTGTAAACAAGCGGATCATCCCCTCCCATATCTAACGTGTTCGGATACAGCAGTCTAAGCACTTTCCAAACTGCTGCTCTACAATTATTGAATTGTGCTCCATCTTGAGCAGTGTTTACCGTGCTAAGACCAGAATATGCTGCTCTTGACCAAACGTCATCAGCTCTTTCCCCAAGGATAGCAATTAGGAGACCCTTATTGTCCCCTATAGCTAATGTGTTCCTCCTGTCATTTTCCCTAATTCATGTATACATTTTCCAGTGCCAGCAGTTAAACTCTGGAGTTTACACATTAAATTATCCTTGTCCATCTGCGGCCATGTATATACTGTGGTCTGGCCCCTCCCTTTTCTAACAAAGGAAACTGTGAGACCCCAAATTCACTCTCATCTCCCATTGTTTTCCTATCCATAGCAGGTACAATGATTCTGCACTGCCTCTTCCAGGCAGCAACCTTATCCTGCTCACATAAGGTGTCGATTCCCCCCTCTGACCATGGGTTTGCCGTTTGGGTGGCGTATCTAGCCGCGTCAATGATTCTGACGCCCAAGATATAGGTATGTCTAAATCTGACCATCGGACTTCCTTATCTATTGTAACACATCCCTCAGGTCCATATGTGTCACCTCCCTCTTCCCCGCAGAAGGCTTCTCTATCTTTGTCTGACATCTCCTGTCCCCAACTCGTGTGACCTATCTCCTCCTTGTCTCTATCCAGAGTCAGTCTATCTAGAGACAGCTATTTTGGCTCAAAACTACATGAGACTCTCTCTTTGTCGTACAACTGTGTACTTTCAAGTCAATCATATTTACCCTTTCCCTGCAATACTTTCTTAGTCTTCATATCCTGATAGACTGTATTGATTTCGTCCCCAATGCTTCTGGAGTCAAACTCATCCTCTAGATTTGCTCTAGACACATCTGCTATTGGCTCATGCTCTGGGAAGAACTCTTCTAAATCTTCCAATGATACTACCGGATCAGGATCAATTACTTCCTTCCCCATGCGATCAAGATCACATGCTCTCTGTTTTCCCTTTTGTTCTATTTCATCATCAATCTCTGTTTGTTTCCTCGCTTCCTCCCGTATCCTGTCTTTCTTTTTCATGTCCCTTATCTCATTTGCCCTTTGTATTTCTTCATCTCTACGTCTTTGAATTCTTTTGCCCCTCAATTTCTGTTCCTCTTCTTCCCTCCTTTTTCTTTCTAGTGTTTCTTGCTATTTGATTGCCCTCTGTCTGTTGTCATACTTTCTCTGTTCCTCTGCTCTTTCTTGTTCCCTCAGTTGCTCCTCTTGATACAATTGTTCCTGTCTTTGCCTATCCTTTCTTTTTGCCCCATCGTCTTTCAATCTTTCTTCATCCTTTTATCCTGCTTGTCTCGATCTTCCCATTGCCTTACGTCCTCAATGCTTTCACCATTGAGTTTGAGCAAAATCTTACCACCCATCCATTCGTTCTGTATAAGCGCTTATCCTTTTCTCCTTTTCATCTCTTTATTTCTCGTCCTATATCTAAGGATGTACTTGGTTGTTCACATCTCTCCTTATCGCGTCTCTCCTTGTCCCTCTCTCAGTATTTTTCTCTGGGCCCTTGTCGCTGCTTTGCGCAGGTGGTGACTCATATGCCGGGTTGTTATACCCAGTCGCTGCATTGTGCTCCCTTAATGGGTACAGCCCGTCATCCTTTTTACTATCACCGGCTGCTTCAGGTGCAGCGGGTGGAGCGGAAGGCTCCTCAGCCCCCTCTGTGCATATATTAAGTATCCAATCTACAGGAGGTGGCTCCTCGCTCTCCTTCTGGTACATTTTCCAGAGCTCGAAGCTCGCTCGTCGTTTATCTAACTTTTTCTCTGTATATGCAGCATAAAAATATGTCATCATATGCTGCAAAACTGCCTTTGATAGCGATCCCTCTTGTGGCCACGGCATGAACATTTTGTCTGCGGTTCCTTTAACCCATTCTGCACTGTACTGTCTAAGCTTAGGTGCCTGTTCCAGCAGCTGTTTGCTAAGGTGTATACGCAGAGTAATATCCACCATTTTGACACATCACTCTTTGACCGTCAATACTCACTGTTTACTCTTTGCAAATTTGAAAAATACTTTTTAAAGAAAATAAAACAATATGTGCGTGCACCAATCGTCTCAGCTCTAAACCCTCTATAACACATTTTTTACTTTAGTTAAAAATATCATCAAATTCAAGTTTGTTAAAAAACATGCTTAGTTCTTTTAACTCCTGCGTTTATTCTCTTTTCTTTTCTTAATTTCGTCTATTATTTCTTCATTATTAAATAATCAGAAAAAACAAACAAACAAAACAAACACACTCGGCCAGCCACATATATCATAGTCTTTCTCTTTAAGACTTCTCCTGCCCTCTAAAATACTACGGAGTTTGAACTGCCCTCCTTAAACCCGACTATAACCAGGTTTGTCTCCTGTTCCTTTGTTTGTTTGTTTGTTTGTTTGTTTGTTTGTTTTTTTATTTACTTATAATTCGCACCAGACCCGAACGTAACCGGGCACAGCAGTACAGAATATGCAAGGTTCAGGGTTACATGTTTACAGATTACAAGCAGAAACAAAATATATACAGGCCATAGAAGGTCAGTTACCGATTCCATGCAAAAACTAAATATATACAGTCCATAGAAGGTCAGTTACTGAATACAAGCAGGACAGAATATATACAGGCACGAGCAGGTTGTCACAGGCATGAAGCACAAGCAGGTTGTCACTGGCCTAGAAGGAAGATGTACAAATGGGCAACAGGATGGTGGATATAAATGTATATACACTAGTGAGCAACTAAACGTCGGCAGACTTCAGTAGATTTATATAGTTGGATATGAATTTCAGAAAGGGCTGCTCCTCACGTAGTGGATGTGGCAATGAATTCCATAATTGGGCCACTCGGACCTGGAAGCTGCCTGCCCCAGCCTTAGCCAGCCTGGATCGCGGTATGATAAGTTTATTGACATTGGTGGTTCATGCCGGTCGGGTGGAGCTTCTCTTTAGGAATCTGTCCATGCTAGGTGTGGCATTATTCAAAGCTTTGTGAACAAGGGCTGCAACTTTTAAATGGATTTTGTTTTGGGTAAACAGCCAGTTGTTTTGATGTCTAATTTTAGAAATATGCAATCTTTTGGACACGCCAAGAGCTGCTCTTAAGGCATTGTTTTGTAGGATTTGAATTCTGTGGATGATAGGTTTATTGGCCCTGATGTATAGGGCATTGCAATAGTCGAGCCTAGACAAAATCAGGGCTGTAGCTAAAATAATGCAGTTGTCATCTTAGAGAAAGTGTTTACCTGCTCTAATGAGTTTTGCAGGTGTAAGCTGTGCCTGATGCCATGGATCTCACCGAAGGAGAGGGTGGAATCCAGATAAAAGCCAAGTGTCTTCACCTCCTTGGACACCTTGATGATATTGCCATCAATCTCAAACGAGGTGTAGTCTTGGCCACATTTTTTAAGATTTGGGTGAGTAACCTGGATGATTAGCTCTGTTTTATCATCATTCAGGCATAGACCGTGGGTTTCCATCCATGCCTGGAAGATGAGATACACCCTATTTACCAAGGCCAAATGTTGTAATCCCCGGAAAATGGGAGGAGAATCTGGGAATCGTCTGCATAATTAGTGTAGGTGATACCAAGAAGGTTCATATCATCAAAAAGGGGCTTAGTAAATATTTTGTATAAGGTGGGGGAGACACAGGACCCCTGGGGAACTCCACATAGAATGGGGATCGGATAGCCCTTTTAGAAAAATGTGCAGCTGAATCTAGTTGGCTGCAAAGGACCTTGTAGTCAACAAGATCGAATGCAGCTGAAAGGTCCTGCAACAGGGGAAGGCGTGTTTTAGCTTTATCTCGTAGTTCATATATTTGTGCCTTCACATCAATGAGGGCAGTCTCAGTACCATGTTGGGGACGGAATCCTGATTGACGTGCTCCTAAGAGCTGAAGTTCTTCCAAGAATGTTTGAATTTTGTTATAATCAATCTTGTCCAGGATTTTAAGCAGAAATGGGACTGTCGTGATGGGACGGTAGTTTGTAGGTATAAGTGGATCTTGGGTTTGCTTTTTGAGCAGCGGTAGTACCCAAGATTGTTTCAGGTTGGTAGGCAGAGTGCCCATTGCTGAGGCATTGATAAGTTTTGATACAAATGGGGAGAGATCTCTTGCAGAGTCTTTTATTAGCTGGGCCAGTCAGAGGTCGCCTTGGCAGTTGGATTGCTTGGGAGAGAGGATGACTTTCTCTACCTCGAGGATAGAGGTTTTTGAGAACATGAACAGCACAGCGGAGTCCTGTTCCTTTGAAAGGGGGTCGGTACTCAGGTTGTTGGTCTGGGATGGTTGATTGGGAGAGGCTTTTTTCTTAACTATTTTCTTTTGGAGCATAGCTACTTTATGTGATAGTGCTTGTTGTATATCTTCACACCATGTTTTATCTTTGGAGCATGTGTCCGGAATAAGGATGGGTGACTCTAATTCCTTGAGGATGGTGAACAGTTCCCTCATACTTGAATTAGCATTAGATATACACTTGTTATATGAATTTCGCTTGGCCATGTGGATTTCCTTTTTGTAGTGGGAGGAGATTTCCATATTTATTTTTGTGGTCTTCTGACGGGATTAGCCTCCATGCAGTTTCGCAACTCCTCTTATGTTGTCGTAAGTTCTTTTATTCAGGGGTGAACCATTTATTTAGATGGGATTTGGGTTTAATCGGTCTGAGTTTTAGGGGGGCAATGTTGTCAAGTGTGGTTAACATAATTTTGTTGTACTCGTCGACGAGTGTTTCTGGTTCTAAGTGATCTGCTAATTGGTTAAGAGAGGTTAAGATAGCGGGAATCACTTTATCCTTAGTAATACTCTTTTTATTCCTTGTTGGAAATGGCGGGGCCATGGTGGGAGGTGGAGAGAATGGTCTGGAGGTGGAGAGTTCAAAGGACACGAGGAAGTGGTCTGTCCAAGATAGTGGGGAGATGGATTTGATGTTGGCAGTGCAATTGTAATCTGCCAGCCATTCAAGGATTCTACCTTTGGTTTGAGTGGGTTTGAAGATTTTTTGAGTTATGCCCAGTTCAGAAAGAATATTGGCAATGTTGGTGGCATATTTGTCTGAGGGGTCATTGTATCCCAGATTGAAGTCCCCTAGGACAAGTAATTGTGAAGATATTTTAAGGGCATTGGAGAGTAGGCTGTGGAAGTCCTCCTCGAATGTTCCTATGGAGCCAGGTGGTCTGTAGATAAGGTGGATAGTCAATGTCTGGGAGTTAAGTTTAGGAAGTTTGATAGTGAGTGCTTCACATGATTCAGACATTAAGGTGGGTCTAGTTCTCATACCTAGGCTAGTCTTAGCGATGATGGCAATGCCGCCGCCTCGCATATTAGTTCTATCCTGTCTCAGTATGGTGTACCCATCCGGGATTGCTAATGACACTAGGGGCCCAGCTGCTTCGTGCAGCCAGGTCACTGTGACAGCAAGAAAGTCCAGATTATCGGCCGATATTAGGTCGCAGATATCCATGGCGTGTGCAGTAAGGGATCTGGCATTTATTAATCCTTCTGTTATGTTCTTTGAAACACAGGTATCTATGTGTACTCTTTATCGTGGACTCCCTCACGATACTTCTTAATTGCTTGGCCACCTCCAAAGTCAATTTTACTCAATATTTAACACACATCATTCTCATAGCACTGAATATTCTCAAGTTGCTTTATCCCCACATCCCTCTGTTACTTGTTTTTCCTTTCACACTTTTGCCACCTCACTTAGTTTTACACACCATTCGAATTTTTCAACTTCCGAATCTCTGGATCATATGACCCTTCAATAGCCTCTCCAACTTTCCATTCGCTCAGCTTCCTGTAGACGCTGGGAGGGGTTTCTGCATGAAAACAAGGGGACCCATCTAACCTGGCTTGCAAGACGTTGCATTACGGTAAACCGCCATCTAAAGGGAGCTTCACGTAATTTCAGCTGAATGGCAGAGGTTCTGCGATATTTACGGAACCCAAAAGATGACTTATCTCGATGGATATCTAACCATCCTCTGAGCTACCACGTGAACTGGATCTCCAAGCCCTTTAAGATGAGATAGCAATACCCTTGAGATGGATGGGGATGCAGAAATTATTCAAACATCAATAATCAAAACAACTTAGGTAGTTGGCAAAGGGATAACTGTTTTAATATCAATTATCTTAAACAGGGAGTACAACGGACAGAAAATCGTTGTAAGTGACATTAACCTGCCTATTACTAACGTCATCCTACATGTCAAAATACAAAAACCTAGTGGCAAGTGTGATAGGGTCTAAGAAAACATCTAAGTATACGATCCATACTCGTTTAGGCAGTGGAATAAAGTGATATAGCTTCTTGACATCAGGTGGGGCAACTAAATATACAATGCTCTATTGGCTAAATAACTATTATACCCTTGATTGTGTGGTCCCCTATCATTGGTTGGCTTCTAACCTCTGTCAGTACCTTCCCACCTATGTTAGCAGCACACAGGCTAGGTGGCCAGGTTCTGGTGAGCTTGTCTTAACCATAGCTTCCCAACAAATAGCATATCCATCCCTCATCACCTCAGTGGTCTGCTGTCAATTAGGACTTTGAATTTGTCCTTGGGAGTGTTCTTTTACTCTGGGAAATTCAGGAGAGTGAAGGCCCGATATGCCCTCTTGCGTAGGTGTGACCATCATGCTCGTCCAACTTCTCCCCACGTGACTGAAGACCATCAAATCAAGCTTCTAGTGTATTAAAAATACCATTTTCTAATAGACCTCTGATGTCTTTTTGTTTATGTCCATGCCTTCTGAACAAAATCTTCATTCGTTCACACGATGTGTATCCAATGCTAGCTCACCACAGCCTGATTGCGGCCTTGGCTTCTTGGCGCATCCAGCCTCGCCTTTCTGAGATTTGCCTGTCATTTCACTTGTTTTTCTAGCTGCGCCATACTAGAAAAGAGACCTTACTTCTTTTGCTCAGCTCTGCTATTGTATGTGGTGGAAACATCCACTGTTTACTGACTCATATATATGTATATGTTGGCACATGCCACAATCTATTCACTATAAAGCTAGCCTCAAGAATACTTTTTCTGATTGCGTTTTGTTCCACCTGTACACGTGTCAAACAGCTTAACGTTTTCATCTATCTCGTTGCTTAAGCTTCTTCATCCTGACACCAATATGTCACTTATCTTTGATACTTTCTTGATACCTTGTATAATTGCCTGCATTCTCTCATCTTTGCATTTCTTCTATGCACGTCAGCTCTGTTCTGCATGAAGTCATCACTCTTTTCGTTCAGTTATTTGTTCTGTTTCTTTCAGCATTTAATTTATTTAATTTGACTGATTGTCACATTGTCTCATATACAGGTATGGTTTTCTGAATGGGAACCTTGCCTCCATGATTCTCCTGGGTATCTGTAGTTTCAATGACTCTGTACGTGTCTCATACTCTGGCTCTCAACATATAGGCAATATGGGCAAGGTGATTGAGATCGGGGCACTTGGCTCCTTCTCTATAATCCCTCCTCCCCAAGAGCCACCACCAACAGCTGGAGGACCTACACAACAAAAACATCACAGTACTTCCGAAGACAATGAAGAGGCAGTTCCTACCCCTAGCACTCAGAGAGAATCCTGGGTGTGGAAGTTCTTTCTCACTGTTGGCAGGTACCAAAAGCTGAAGCTACCAAAGTGAAAGTAACTGAGTGCAACTTTCTACTCAGTCACAGATTACCAGGACAGCACTCCTACGGCACCACCTCCATGTGCCGCCCACTAAATCCAACCACTGCAGTGGTCTCAGAACAATGTTTGTGATATACGGTCTAAGATGCACATGCTCAAAACTGTATATCGGCAGCACAATTCGCCTGTTGAAAAAGGATAGCAGAACACATAAGGTCGATCAAAAATAAAGAAATCAAGTATCCTCTGGCATACCATTTCCACCAAGAACACACACAAAGCAAGATTGATGAACTGAAATATTTTGGTGTGGAAAGAGTAAGTATGCCGCCAAGAGGAGGAAATCAAGAATGAATCCTAACACAACACAAAGCAACCTGGATATATTTGATGGACTGTTGCCACACTGGGCTTAACTCTGAAATGAATCACTTCCTCTAAAAAACAGCAATTATATGGTCAATAGTTCACAGAAACTTAAATAGCGTTTTGAACAACTTAGTATTGAAGCCAAGAAGGTTCAGGAAATGTATGAATGAAAACACATGATTAGTTTCTGTTGTGTCAGTTCAGCCCCATATTTGGAAAAAGCAAAATGCTGCGATAAGACTGGTTTGTATTTTTCATGTCAAATATCTTTACCAGATATTTCTGCTTATTTTGGGAAACAGGTGTTCGTTAGCACTGATGTAATGTGTCAATACACGTCATTGTGTCACCATACGTAACAGTGTTATCACATGTTATAAAAGCACATTTTGCTTTTAATATGTAAATAAAACCAATTCAAGATGGCGCGACGCAATGGTTGGATCACATGATGGTAAACGTGTCCACGTCATTGCGCCGACTTTAAAAAGTGGCCATCTTGAATGCAGTTAACATGCCGGTAGTTTCAGCAGGAAACAAATCAGAGCATGAACAATTCATCCGATAGAAGGTAAGCGCCAATAACTAGAATAGCAGAAACAGACCACATGCACAAAATATGCACTATGATTAGACATAATAGTACATGACTGCTGTACCAACAGGAACCACCCTGATATCGCGAACGAAGCGGCATTGAATCTCAGGTGCCGGTCACTAAAGTACTAATGATCATCAATACAGAGAGAGTACAAGTGAGTTAATATATTCACAGTGCTGCGCGGCCAGCCCTCAACCTTGCTATCCCACAGGGCTACTCCATCATCAGGCAAGATCACCTTTCCTCAGTAGGAGGTGGGGTAGGACTCATCCTGAAAGATCATCTAGAGGCCAGACAAATCACATCTCACCTTGGTGACACCATAGACTCCCTAGCTATAAAAATCGCCCTCTCCCCAAACTTCACCACCAACATCAACCTTGTCTACCGCCCACCTGGCCCACTATTGGAGTTCCAAGAGAACCCCCTACATTGAATAACAGAAAACCTAAAACTCACCTCCAAAAGCATCCTCTTAGGTGACCTTAACCTAGGATACAACGACAAAAAGGATAAGCCAGCCAAATCTCTTTCACTAGCCTTAAAGGAACTAGGCTTTGACCAAAAAATAACCTCACACACAACAAAGGCTGCATCCTTGACTGGGTAGCCGACCACAGCTGCCACATCAACATCAGCTCCAACACTATGGTCAGACTACCACATCATTCACTTCTTCATCCCCGTCGTATCCAAAACCAAAAAGCCTAACCCTATCTCCCCAGCCCAGGCAAGATGCACCAAAAATCTTACTAAAGATAAGATCTTACCACACCTAAGCATCCTCACAACAGATCTTAAGTCCTCAGACCCTTCAGAACTAGCAGACATCTATAAGAGCACCATAAGCACTGCCATCGACACCATCACCCCTTTACAGAATAAAAAAGCCAAAACAGTGAAACACTATAACACATGGTTCTCCACTGAACTTAAGAACTCCGCTCCCAGAAAAGAAAAGCATTGAACACCTGGCAGAAATCCCCATCCCCAGCAACTCTATCTTCCTACAAAAAAATCACATCCACATACAAAAAAGCCATAATCACAGCCAAGTCAGTCTCATACAATGAAAGAATTGCGAATGCAAGCTCCAAATTCAAAGAACTCTTTGCCATCTTTAAAGAACTCACCACACCAGCTAGCAAATCACAAGATATTGTTAAAGACCAAACCTGGTGCAACTCCATACAATCTGCACTCTTGAACAAAATTGAACTCTTACAAGCTAAAATCAAGGAGCACCACAAAAACCTATCACAGCACCTCACATCTACCACCACTACTAACCACCTACCAACCACCAGCTCAGATCCCCCTTCGTCCAAAACCCCCACAACCCCTTTCAAATTCAGGGAAGTTACAGAAAATGAAGTTATTGAGATAATGAACAAGATCAAACCATCTAACTGCAAAGGAGATCCATGCCCAGCCAGTCTGATTAAAGACTGCACTGAAACACTCGCCCCCCCTTCAAATCCTTCATTAATGCTTCATTCAATGCCAAGACAGTTCCAGACAGCCTCAAAGAAGCTTGGGTACGCCCTCTTCTAAAAAAACCTACTCTTGACCCAGAAGTGGCTAATAACTATAGGCCCATTAGCACCGTGCCTTTCCTGCTCAAGATCCTGGATAAAGTTGCCTACACGCAAATCCAGGAATATCTTGAAACCAACCATATCCTATGTAAAAGACAGTCAGGCTTCCGACCAGGTCACGGAACAGAGTCAGCCCTACTCGATCTAAAAATACAACTTGGAGACATCAAGGACAAGGGCAAACCAGCACTCTTCCTCCTATTGGACTGTCCTCCGCCTTTGACCTTGTTAACCATGATATCCTAGGCCCTCACATAAAAAATGAAGCACACTTCTCCCCTGAAGCTATCGCCTGGTTGGCTTCATTTCTAAATGGAAGACTCATGAAGGTCTTTTCAGACACTGCCTCAGCAACCCTGACAACTCCACCATCACAGTCTCCAAGACTGTCAAAACCTTAGGTGTTCACATAGACGCCTCACTATCCATGTCCTGCCAGGTCAACGTCATAGCATCCTCCTCAGCGCTCACCACCAAGGTGATCAACGCAGTCAATCCTTTTCTCTCCACCAAAAAGAGGCCCACTGGCTACCAGTTAAGGAGCGCATACTCTTTAAAGCCATGGCCATCACACACAGATGCCTCACACTAGATGCTCCACCATATCTCGCAGAAAGAATCACCCTCAACGCCTCTAACAGACCCACGAGAGCCCACCATGCCAACCAGATCTATGTTCCCACTTTCAAAAGATCTAGAGCCGGAAGATCTAGCTTACAACACCTCGCACCCAAAAACTGGAATGCCCCACCAACTTCACTAAGGAATGAAAAATCATACACCACCTTTCGCAAAAACCTAAAAACTTTTGTTTTCCGCTAATGCTTAAATTTGCACTGTTATGCCGGCACTGTAACCTCAGCAAAGTTTAATTCCTTGACCCTCTCAGTCCCGTACCACCTATCAATGTACTATTGCAAATTAATACCTACTGTTGCAAACGACTGTTACTATATACCTATGTTTAAATATGCACAGTTATGTTTGCACTGTAACCTCAGCTAAGCCTCTTCGACCCTCTCGGTCCCGTACCACCTATCAATGTACTATTGTAACAGACTGTTACTCTATACCTATGTTTAAGCTTGAGCCTCCTGTAAAAGCGCCACGATGCCTCAGGGCAGTTCTGCGCGCTTTATATATTCAAATAAATAAATAAATAAATATTTTAGAAACATTGATACTTGAATATTTTATACAAATCAGGACGCAATTGTCTTTTACCAAAATGAAAGGTTAATGAAGTATTAATTCATTGATTTTGTTTATGTACTTAGACCTGTCAATGTCAACCCTCCTGGTGAACCATTAGAAACAAATGGAGAAACACGTGTCGAGGGAGTCACAAATCAATATCAAATCAAGAGACATGAGTTGTAATTTCCGATTACAAATTGAAAATCAAGCAAAATTCAAGGAATTGTTAAATGTGAATTAACATTTAAATTATCAACTTAAGAGGAAAAACAAGCATCAACAATAAAAAACTAAGTGAAAATGTATCACGACTTTATTCTTTGGACAAATCTAAGCAAATTTTGTGGGGTGCAAACAATAAGGGCACTCAAGGTTCTCTCTGATGCTCTCAGAAAGGTTGTTTCTTTCTCAGCAAGTAGTAGGCTGTCTTCCTCCACCTCAACTTCCTCAACCAATACTGTAACCACACAGCCTACTCTGAGATGTACAAAATCCTGCCAGCTACGTTGCAAGCAATAAAAGATACTGTTGATACATATCTTTGGAAGACAACAGTCCTCTGTATATACTGCAACACACCACTCTGCCGGGGGAAGCAATGGCTTTGTGCGTTTGAAGCTGTAATCAAGAAGCATGAGAAACACTGCCAACTACCTTAGAAGTAACCTTAGAAGTAACACACGCGCAACATCATCCCCTGTCCACCTGCCCCTCCATATTAGTGCCTGGTTCTTCTTCCCTCATTTCCCTCCTCACATTACATTCTAACATCTCCTGCAAACATTTCTTTTTAAAACAACAAAGAAAGGTTCCCTTAGGAACCATCTTTGACAGTAAAAAAATAGAACTAAAAAAATACCTTATAGGCTCCATCTACTTTAATTTTTGCAGTTAAATACATAGACTCAATAAGATAGTCCAACATTTCCATTAGCATTTTGTGTTATGCTAATCGGAATAATGTGGCGTTCATCCCCCGTTCCAGGGTTTGGAACGGGGATAACGTCCCGGCAGCCCAAGTTATCGGCCCAAGCGAAGCGACGGTAGATAACAAGGACTTTGGACCGTTATCCCCTCTTCCAGCCCCTGCAATGGGGGATGAAAGGTATTAGCACCCGGGTTGCCAAAGCGGTAACCCTGGGTGCTAAAAAAAAAGGATTCTTTCTTCCTACAATGGGACGTGTGTGGCGTCCCGCTGTAGGAAGGAAAATCCTTTTCTAAGATGGCAACCATGGAAAGGGAATGCAGCGCCCCATACAAAGCCCCTCATCCCTTTCCATGGCATCCTGCAGAAGGCGAATAGAGAACCCCATAACCATATTACCATGAGCACATTTTTTTTCCCTTTCAAGCAATTTCGAAAAACTTTATCACATAGCCGGTTCCTGGTGGACATGGTCACTTTATCCCTATTGGTCGTCCCTCGCGGTCATGGCCAGTAGCCAGATTGTCCAGGCCATGACCTTATGCCATGACCCAGACAATCTGCCCACTGCCCATAGCCACAGGCTATATATACCTCAGTCACCAAAGGTATATCACTACTTTTTTGTACCTACATTAGGACACTTGTCAAAAAATAAAACACAAACACATTTGCATAACCATGCTTTCAGGTCCTTGCTAAAGCTCCTTACATGAGTTTGCTGCAAATCTGCCCATGTTTTATTTTTTCAAAAGTGTCACAATGTACGCACATACAATAGGCATATATCTTAGACCCACTTGACAAAATCCATACACAAACATTCAAGGTTGGGTCTCTGATCTTTCTGAAAACATTTGTCCACATTTGTCATATGGCAACAAAGTTATATATATGCCATCTAAAAATGTTTCCAGGACCACTCTAATTTAGCCCCCTCTTGATAAAATCCCACCAAACTTTGCAAAAACATTTATACCTAGATCTATGTTTACCGCAATGTTCATGAACAGTGACGTATGTCCGCAAATTCAACACAGCTGGCGTTTCCAAAACTCTGATGCACTTCACGCTTTTCTCCATCCAACAAGCGGGGAAGTGAGTCCACGGACCGGAAACAGATATCACACATTTACTTTTACCTACTTTTTAGTCATTTTCAAAAAACCTAATGGACGGATTTACACCAAATTTACAAAAGCACGCTTTCGAGACCAAGCTGCTGCTCCTGCTGCAAATTTGCTGAAAATCCATGCAGCTGTTTGGGCTGAGCAAAGTTTGTTTCCATTGTGTCTGAGAGAAAATCCACACATTTAGGGAGCCCCCTATAACTTTGCCCTCCCCTTGACGAAACCTCACCAAACTTTGCAGGATCAATCTGAAAATGTATCTTCTTTCTGTGCAGAAATTACATCTCGGTCTGAAGCATCTCTACTCCATGGCAGAATCGTAGGCTAATTTTCTGAGTTTGTGGTAGAATTACTGCGGTTGCTTGTATTTCTCTCAAGGAGATGTTCCATGGCATTGTAATCCCCCTGGATTCCTCCAGTTGGTCAGCCAGATAATTTCCTGTTTTATCGGGACTTGTTGGTGACCCTTGATTTTCTTTCAAAACCGAGTCATGTTGTTTAATGTCACTAAATCATCTATTATGTGGATTAACCTCCCAGGTTTCAGGATTTTGTTGTTTGCACAAAGTATATATTTGGCTTTCAAGTTCACTAAATGCTCTTCAAATCAGTATCAGACATAATCTCCATCAGTTATGATTACTAGCTCCTGAAGCTACTGATTTACAGCAGCAAGGAAAGCTTTGGATATTGCCATCAGTTCTACCTCCTGACTACTCTGGGGAACAATTTTATAAGCAACTGGAGTTCAGGGATATCAATTACTCAGGCATTCACCAACGCCAGGTACTAATTTTTTCTCATCATTTTCTTTAAAATGGTTACAACATCCATTGACAAAAACTACATGCATTCCTTGACAGGTCTTCTTGTCATGTAATCTATAATGATAATCTAGATATGCCTCAATATTATTGGTGGTTTTTAACTTTTCATCTTCCAAACACTTGTCTTGAACACAATCCCAGTTCTGATCTGGTCACTCTGCAAATATTGCAGCAACTGGTGGGATGTCTCAACTATTAAATGATCCCCATGGATTAACTGACAGTAGATTTTCAATGCCTATATGGTTGCCAGGAGTGATTTTTCGCATTCATTAAATTTGATCTCTAAAGTTGATAAAGTTTTGCTTGTGTAAGTGATCCCTTTATTAACCTGGTCATGCTTCTGATACAAGACCGCCATTAAACAGTTATTAGAAAATACTGTTTCCAGGAAGGATTCCTTGATTTGAAGGGATACCTCAAGCATGAGGCTTGGGGTAAACATGTTGGTTGTTTCACAGCCTGTGTTTGAGAGCCCCCCCTGCCACTTGACTCTCCCCTTTCAATAGATGGTCCAAGGATTGAGTGACTTTGGTGTGATACTCTATGAATGTATGACTATATAGTTAGTCAATTCTAAGAGGCTATATAATTCCTGTAGATGTGTGGGGTTCTTCAATTTTAGTAGAGCTTCAACCTTCTTATTCTGAGGATTAAGACCCTTGGCTATGATTTCATGGCCTAGAAAGTTCTGTGCCACTGTGCTTTCTGAAGTGATAATTTTGCAGCTGAGTCAACACATGGTAGATTTCCTCCAGGTGTTCATCAAAAGTTTGAGATTTGATTAATAGATCACATAAGCCAAATTCCCTCTTTCGATAAGGTCAGCCATGGTCATATTGAGGAAGATATTGAACTCTTTTCTGCTGTTAATGTATCCAAATGGAGTTCTGGCCCATGCATGGTGCTTCCCCCAAAGGTAAATGCAAGTGTATACTGGTGTTTACAGAACACAGAGGTAGTCCAATCCATTAGTCAAATCAAGGGCAATATAGACTTTTGAACCCTGGAGCTGTGCAAGGCTCTGATCAATACAAGGAAGAGGCCACCTTGACATCTGTACCCTCTTGTTCAGTTGCCTTAGGCCAGCACATTGTCTCCATTGGCCATTAGGTTTCAATATTCCTAGTACTGGATTATTAAAGATTCTGTGAATTGGTCAAATAATACCCGTGACTATTTTCTAACTGTGTGGACAGATCTTTATTTATGGCATCTAACTAGGCAGCTAATTCTTTAGCATCAAGATAATTACTTGTTACTTTGAACACTATCTCATCTTCTAGCATCTCACAGGTAACATCCTCTGCTCCATGGCGGCACACAGAGGGCATTAGGGTGGGTATTATAATACTCTAGAAGGGGTGTGAACAAGATCTAGTAGCAACCCAAACTGCAAAGTACAAACTGTCCAAACTAAACAGAATATCCAATCAAGGTTCAATAAACATATAAATACTTTAACCAAACACACCAATGTACAAATAACTATAAACACACTATAATACATACCCCTGCAAGAGAGAACACCGAATATCCAAAAAATAGAAAAATGCAGAACTCTGGGTAATGAGAGAGGGGTGAAAAAGGCAATAAGAAACCACAATGAATATAAGGATATTTTCTATCAGTGGAACATTGTATAAAAGTAACCTAACCAGTCTCTACACCCCAAAGACAGACGAGGGAGGCAGTTAAGCATCAATAGTACTTTTCCACTGTTCTTAAGCAGTTCAACAGCATCAGACCAGGTTTTGAGCTGTGCTGAAGTGTGTGTCAAACCGGTTTGTGTGTGTTGAGTCGTGCTGGGTAAAGTAGCAATTTGGCATGTAATCGGTTTGAATCAAGGGCTATGTGCGGCTCAAGTGTGGCATTAGGGTCATGCAGTTTCAGATGGTTCATCAGTATCAGATCAGAATCTAATTGGTTCAAGATCATGGTAACCAATGGTTTGGGACAGTATGTGATGCAATGCTCCAGCAGCTGGAGTTGAGGTCTGTTGATTTAATGTGGTGGCCTTGGTGCTCTGATGCAAAATTTAAAGATGCAGCAGTTTGAGTTTGGTCTGCAGTGGCAAGCAGGTTTGTTTGAGCCAGACAGGGGACATGCTCCGCTTGGCACAATGCAGTGGAGAGTCAGATCAACAGGTGTGATGCTGCAATAGTTCGAGTTGAATGGCATGCCTAAAGTAACACCGGCAAATCCTTCTAGTTCAAGTGTGGTGAACATGATTCTAATGTGTATTGAATGGTTCAATGCAGCAGCTTGTTGAGCTTTAGCTGATCTGGTCCTCCAGATCTGTGAGACCTACTTCAGGTTCTCTAGGATAGGATGAGCCCTCCCGAACCTGCCCCCCTAACCTGCAGAGGTTTGGTGCAGAGTGGCAGTTCCTGGTGCTCAGCAAGTGTCACCCCAAATGTTTTGGGAGAGTAGATAGTGAGCAGAGCTTGCTCCTGTCTTGGATTACTCCTTTCCCATCTCAATGGCTGAGGGCATTTGGAAGATCAGCTCTCCCAAAAGAGGTCCAAAATAATTCATCCTTAAGTTCTTGAAGTCCAAAAGTGAATTAAAGAAGGTGTGATAAGCCCGCCTCTTTATAGGTAAAAGCCCACCAGTGATTGGTCAAAAGGAAGCCTGCCTTAAGGGGCCCAATGCATGTCTTTGAGACAAGTTGTCTTTGCCTTCTGATATCATAAACAAAGTGTTTGGTTTTAATGGAAGACAGGAAGGAATGAGAAGTATAAAGAGAAACAAGATGATGGAACCTTCATCTATGCTGAGCTCCCTCTGTCCATATCACCAAGGGACCTATTCCTGGTGTGAGACTTGTCATTTTTTAGGGCATGCACTTTGATTCCTGTTTCTCAGGACAACTCCTGCTGAGGGTTTGTCTTGCTGGAAAAAGGTGTTACATGACCTCAAAATTGATCAAAAGAGAGACAGTTTCCACTGAGACTATAGTCTGTTCATGTGCGCTGGACTCACGATACAATGTTAATGTGGCTTTAATCTTTAAGAGATACTAGCCACCATACCTTTGATTCAGGTATGGCTTATACCTGCAGTTTATAACTGCGACCAGGATAGCAACTCTCATAGTTATGTGGTTTGAGGACAGAGCTACCTTTTTAAATGCAGGCTCTGGGCTGAAGTGACGTGGCTACCAAGAGGGCACCTGTGACCACTGAACCTGCTCTGTGCCATGAGAGGACTGCCGCTGCAGATCTCTATACTGTTTATGTCGGGCACAGGCTTACACTATGCTTTTGCGAAGGAGATTGAAGAAAGGGGAATCTGGTTTGCAAGCCACCCTTTCTTAGATAGAAATACCTGCATCATTGTATTATTAATGCACATAAAAAGTCAGGGCTTGTACCCTTTGGCCAGATGGCAATTCTTCACAATAATTTTCACAACATAAAATGCATATGTTGGAAAATGAATACCTGGAATGTGCAAACCCTGTAACTTCCTTGTGAGTGTAGACGACTTTTGCATTTGCTTCTCATATGGCTGGTACAGATCTACCAAGGTTTCCCCCATAGGCACGTATCTCCCTTGGGTGTCCTGTATTATACATGTTTTTCCATGACTGATCTCTCTTGTCATATGACTGCCAGATAGCTAAGCAAATGGTCCCATTTCACTTAGACCAGAGGGCGTTAAGCGCGATATAAGGATTCAATCCTCAGTTGAGTTGTGTTGTCTTGCTTCCAAGACAAGCGTGTTGCCCCTGATCTATCCTTCCTCTTCAGTAAGAAGTATGCCCGTGGCTGTGCACTAGTGTATATACTCACGGGCATTCAATTTGATATGTAGTCCCGTGCACAGTGTCGGGGGGAAATTCTGCCGGGGTCGGCCGGGCCGTCCGTAGACCTCCGGGCAGGGAGGCCCCAACTCCTCCCGTATATCCCAAAAGAGATAGAGTATGAGACACACGCAAGAAGCAAGGTGACTCTGCTGTTTATTAGACAAAACGGCAGGGATGGGTCAAGGATCGTACGCGTCCGTCCTGACACACACACAATCGTGGGGCTCGCAGGCCCTTTTTACCTTAGTATGACGCTCTACTTGCGTCATCTTACAAAGTTTAGCAAAAAACCTATTTCGACTCTGGATTGGTTACTCGAGTGGTAGGGTTAGTATAGCATACATATAGAGAACGGTATTAGTGGTTGAGGGTTAGTCAGGTGATATACTTGGGCTGTCCCTTCAATTTGATACATGAAAATTGTTACATGAAGACCTCTGAGGATTGGTCAATGTTAATGGCGTCAATGATAAGAGCCCCGTGTTCTGATTGGTCCACTCGCGAGCCTCCCAGTCTGGGACTATCGCTGTTCCCAGCTCGCGGTGCACCTGTCATTTGCAACAATGTTTTTACTATGGGTAGGTGTAAACAATGTGAGGATTTATTCATATGTTGAGAGGTCGACTACTCCCACTGCTGCAGATGTCCAATGAGTCTTTTATTTGTATCTGCCTGTGTCTTGAAACGTGGGATTCAGGCTTCTCCTTCCTCTTGGGCTTGGCATCCTGTCAGGTTTGGCTTTGTCACATGAGGTGGGACCGTGTTTGAGGCCGAATTCAGCACAATTAATATTGTTTTTCCCACTGTGTGCCTGGTTTATCTTGCAGGTGCGACCTTGGCGTCGGCTTGCAGCGTGCGAGATTGCAACATCGTGCCCTTGGCGGTGTGCTTTCGCCTGGCTCATTCTGCAGGGACAGCAACCGAGCTCTCGCTCATTCAATGTTCATGGAAACTTTTGCTTGCGGCCTACTTGGGCCTGGTGCATAGGTGGAACCGTTTGATGCAGAGCTCTTTAGGTTACGGTATCATATTGCTCTATCCTCAGTATCGTGTCTCCGTTATATTCTTCATTATGGTACATGGATCTTAGAAGAAGCGTGAGCAAGCCTTTTTAGATAAGTTCATTATGCGTCTTGCGTTTCTGCATTTTGAGAGCCTATGTGGAAAATAATAAAGATGCACGTCCGTGGGTATGTCTGTCGCCTATGTTATAGCACTGAGTATGTTCTTCGTGTGGATTGGTGTGGGAGTGTCCGGTGTGCATGTGTGCACAGGTGTGCTGACCGTTGGCTAGGTCGTCATGGCATCTCTAACGACGTGTAGGTTTAGTCGAGTTGATCCATGCCGCAGGTGTCGGCACGGGCAGGGCGGGCTGCTGGGCAGGTAGGTGGGCACATCCGTATGTTCCTGTACCAGGGTATTTGGTCGTCTGGTAGATAGGCAAACTCCTCTCGTGGCGGGTGTCTAGGCCGTGATCCTCTAGGCCAAGCGCGAGAGGGGAAGGGCGGGAGTCTGTTCTTCCATTCTCCCACTTCAACAGGCTTTCTAACCTTCTGTCAGTTTACAGATGTCATTTTCTTTCAATCTCGCTTAGTGAACTTTTTCCTACACTTGTTTTTTCTGAGTAACTTCCTGTTGTGTATGCCGCCTTTCTCTTTTCTACCCTTCCTGTCTTTATTGAAACTGGAATTGTACGAGATATATACCTGTTTACTTCAAAATTCGATGCACCCTGGAGACCCCATAATGTTCCAGGCTTGGAGTGGATGCGGCAGAAAACAAAGACCTGCCACCAGCTCTACCAAGGAAGAATTTCCCAAATGAACGCAGCGCACGCAGGAATGAGGGTGGCAGAACAAAGGCCGGGCATAAGAAAGCGTGCCGGCTAGATCCAAAAGACACAAAAAAGCGTGACACCTTGCTCCTTGTACAATACTTGGATGCGTGATGCGTACTTTTTTCTCGTAGATGTCACTTTTCACTGAAGGGCTCCAGCTTCCTCAATTTCGCATTCTGCAAAGAATGTGTTTCTGCAGACAATTAACAGGTGCTGCAGATTAGTTAAGTACCCCTTTTCACGCCCTCTCCCCTGCCGTCATTACATCCATTTTGCACTTATTTAAAATTGCATGGATACTAATTATATTCAGAAAATTTCACTGCTAGGTAACCCACTGCCAGATAATTCCTGTGATCTGTTTAACATGTGCTTAATGACAGATATACGTACATTTGAAAAGTCAACATGAGTGTTGTTTTTAACATGATAGGTTATTTATAACATGCTTAATCCCCGCGGATCGAACCTGTGATGCCAGGTGTCGTCTTGTTTCCAAGGCGAGCATGTTGTCCTTGAGCTATCCTCCCAAGACATTACATCGATAGCACTCTGTTTATTAAGGTCCGCTTTCCGTGTATCATAGTCTGTGCACCAATGGTGGATTCAGATGGGAAGCACACATACCAAACCTCCCGCTTAAAAAAGTCAGGATAAACAACTGAACTATCTAGTTCCAGGTCAAGCATGCCCCCCTGCCAGCTATATCCTCCGTCCTAACTATCCTTACAGGTACTGTCACCAATCTTCCATCCCTCATGCCAATGACCCTCCTACTCTGACAATAAGGCCCACTCACTCAGACACAGAAAGGCCCAAGACAACAACCTCATAAACAAGACCCACAGCCTGTACAGTGTCCTCCACCGAAGACATACGGGAGAGACGGGCAGCCCCTTGACCTTAGCTTTTAAGACAGATACGAGGAACCCACAAACTGCACACAAGCCCCATTAACCAGCCAGTGAGGACTGTATCAATAACAAGAAAGAACACAACTCCATCATCTTGTGCACCATAAATGGGTTATATGTGATTTTAACGAAACCAAAATAGTGAAAATAAAAAAACAGTGCCGAAAAAACAGAGAGGCATTATTCATTACAACCCAGTAAAAGTGAAGAGAAGGTAAATTACAGAGCGGAAAAAATAAAGTAGTTGATGTTTATAAGAAAAGCACCTGCAGTAGCAAGTAACGTATCTGGATCAAGCTATGGAATGCTCGCAATGGCTGAACATTCTGAGACTGACTGTTGAACTGACAAAATAGAACTGGTGAGTTTCAGTGAACAGGCAGAAGGGTGAGGTGACTGAACGCAGGATTTGTTGTAGTGAAAGTGAAACGGTAAGAACATTTTCTTTTATTAATAAATGAAAGTAGTTATATGGTGACAAATGAAAATTAGATTAATATAAATAGAGAAAAACAAATGAGTAATTATAGCGTTTTAATTACAGATTATAAAATGGAAACTGACACGCTCGATTTTGTAATGTCCCAAAAAGGAAAAAAAATCTGTTAATTCAGCAAGGTTTTATTTTTAACAAGGAATATGAGAAAAACGAACGTATTCATTGGAAGTGTGCGGGTCATTAGTCCATTGTTGTAGAGGGAGAGCATTAACAGAAGGGAATAATATTGTGAAAGCGACGGAACACAACCATTTGCCAGAGGGAGTTAAAATAGAGATAAAGAAACAATTCACAGAATTAAATGAACGCACAAACAGTGACATTCCAAGTGGAAGTGTAATTAAGGAAATATGTGAGTCGGTACCAATTCAGGTGCCTGGACAAATGCCTAATGTGAAACTGCTACAAAGACGAATATGTCGCAAAAGGCAACTTAAGGAACATAACCCACCAGCACCTCTAACATTCGAAAATCTAGTACTTCCACAGGAACTGCAAGTGACAGAGAAGCACGAGACATTCTTATTATGTGACAATAATAATTCAGAAGGCAGGCGAATAATATTTGGAACATTCAAAGCACTGGAATTGTTGAAAAATGCTAAAACATGGCAGGCAGATGGCACTTTTAAAGTGATCCAATTAGTCAACTTTACAGCATACATGGGGTGATCAATGATAACAGAATACCTTTAATGTTTGTGGTAATGCCAACAAAGATATATGAAATATGCAGGGAATGTTACGAGTACACAATGGGTGCTGTGTCTCGATCAGAGCAGGCAGTAATCATTACAGACTTTGAACTACAACAATTAAAAGCTATTAAGCAAAGAGGTCCATAGACAAACATACAGGGATGTTTCTTCCATTTTACGAGAGCAGTGTGGAAGAAAATGCAAACAAGTGGATTGCAGGCAAATAATTTTAATATAATGTAAACCTGTTGTTTGCATTAGCATTTGTACCCACAGACCACGTAGAACACTATTATGAAATGATAACAAAGAGTACATATTACACTGACAACGAAACAATGTTTGAACCTATGTTGGATTATTTTGAAAGTAACTGGATAGGCCAATTAACTAGAAGTGGAAAAAGAAGACGGCAGAGATTTGAGAAAGATATCTGGAATTGCTCCATGGCTAGTATTGAGGGAACACCAAAAATAAATAATGGATTAGAAGGATAGCACAACAGTCTATGCCATTCCTGCAACTCCCTAAATCCCACACTTTGGAATTTCTTCTTTTTTTTTTTTTAAAAGAGCAATGCTTCCAAGATTTAAACAATTTCCAAAGAGAAAACAAGTGCATCAAAGAAAAAATACAGAGGTGCATCAGATATATTAAAAGAAAATATTCAAAATGATGGAACTTCAAGCGAAATATCATACTTACAAAGAATCGCAATCATTATACAATACTGATTTGTGGGTGCAGAAACACTATGAAACAAGCATCCATTTTCAAAAGAACAAGACAAAATGAGGACAAAATAACGCAATTAAAGTAAAATGTGTACTTACATAATAACGAAGGCCGCAGTTATATTCTGAATCCATCTGTAGAAACATGCCAATAATCCATCCAAAAGTGACATCCAAAGGAAAAAACAGTAAAAAATGCAAATCCGCAATTGTGAAATCCATCCAGAAAATTACCCAAAAAATGCCCAAATCTGCAAAAATCCATAGTTCCAAAGTGCAGGGAATGCAAACAATCGATACATAAGTGACATCAAAGGAAACAACAGTAAAAAATGCAAATCTGCAATCGTAAAATCCTTCCAGATTTACCTAAAAATCTCCAGATCCACAACAATCCACAGTTGTAAAGTGCAGGGAATGCAAACAATCCATCCAAAAGTGACATCCAATTAAGAAAACAGTAAAAAATGAAACACCAGAATCGTGAAATCCATCCAGCAAATTAACCAAAAAATGCCCACATCTGCAAATAATCCATAGGTTTTGGATGAGCTGTTAAGTCCCAAAATCCATGCAAAAGTGAGATCCAAGGGAAAAAAACAGTAAAAATAGAAAAACCGCAAACGTGACATCCTTTAGAAAAAATAATCAAAAAAATGCCAAAACCCGCAAAAATCCATAGTCCCCATGAGCTGGGAATGCACACGTCCTCTTCCAGAACAAGCGCATTGAATAAAAAAAATGCCGTCCATCCAGTTACAGTATCTCAAAAATGCATTGCAATGGACTAGTGGACAATAATTACACTATTAACTTGAAATCCCCCTAGAGGTCAACTTTTTAATTAGAGTTACAATACAAATGTTAATTAAAAAGGAAAAGTTAAGAATTAGATTTACATTAAAGTAAAGTAAAGGTTAAATTAAAGAGTTTTCGGTGTTTTTTTCCACTTTCTAATTTGTCTCTTTGTTTTGTATGGCTATATTATGACTGGATATCCACAAATGCTAGATCATAAATGTGAAAAACGCTGTCAATATCCAACTCCATTTTGAAGACGACCAAAGACTGCCAAATCGACCTGTAGCCATGATCTAAGCTTGGTTCATGGGTGCATGTACCATTACTGTTGAAAAAACTCCAATCCCCAGAGAATAGAGCAAACAACTAATTTGTCAATGAACTCAGCAAAGAGACACACATCTTACTCATCCTAGAACACAGGTGGATGCAGAATCCATCCACCAATGACAGGCTCATCTGGAAGCTCTTGGGCTGTGGGAATTGCACCTTGATTGGAAACACGAAAAAAACATACTTTCCTAACAGAGTCAGCACCGAAATTAGCAGCTGTCTGAAGTATTTAAAATCTTTCAAGAATTGAGTGTCCCACCTCAAATATCAATTAACTCACACCCTCAAAGGAAGTTGACAGCCGGTTGGGCCAAATGTTCAGTGAATCCATACTAATTAGGACAACCTCACTAGGGGAAGGTCTAACTCCTTTACCAAACTTAGACACCTGTACAAAACATTCCTATATTATTTCATATCAAACCCACCTTTCGCTCAACGTGTGCTTGCTTACCAAGAACTTAGGGGGCTCAAAGGGACCTCTCACCCTTGCCCTACACCTGTATTAAGGACAACATCAACACATTGATATCTGGCACCCCTCCTCCTCAGCAAAACCTCTTATAGGACATGCATTACCCAGGGACCCTCAAAGAGGCAAGCATCTCCCTTTTGCTAAAAAAAAGCATCCCCTCACATCAATGATATGAACAACTACTACACCATATCAAACATCACATACTTGGTATACATAATGGAAACAAAATGCCATAGTATAGTTATCTGAATTTAGTGAAAGATATTTGACAACCAGTTGGATTTCAGACCATTCAAGAGTCTAGCAACCGCTCTCATTTATATGCACAGAGAAATCCTCAAAGCTCTTGAAAGCAACTCTGCTTGTTTTTTATAACGCTAGGTATCTCTGAAGCTTATGTTACTGTGGTTTATATCACACTTACTAATGGAAATAAATCCACCATGGACATCAAAGGCCTCACCCTTAAGAGGATACTCATGAATCACCACACCTGTGTTAAAGGAGTTCCATGTAGTAATGTCCCAGCAAAAATGTCGCCTGGCTACAAAGTTTCCAAAGTGGCAGTTTCTTGCAGGGACATTATGTTAATGTTAATGTTGAAGGATATATGTAGCGCGCACTAACACCACAGGAGTGGTCCCCTGGAGCCCTGGTCGCTCTGAAAAAGGGAAGGGGGTAGGTTAGTGGGAATAAACTGGAAAAGTGAGCAGTGATGTGCTGTTGGCAGCCTCAGCCCGGTGGGTCTGTTGGCTGGGCTTGGGGAATTTTACGGTCTTTAGTCGTTGTGTGCTGTTGTGCAAGTCTCTGTGTGATTTGTTTTGTTACAGTGTAGTGAAGTTTGTGTGGATTGTTGTTTTGTAGGCTTGTGGTTGTGTTTGGTTAGAATTTGAGAGGTGTATGCAGAGGATGAAATTGTTCGTGGATTGGTTATTTGGCATTGCTGTCCTAGCAATTATGTCTAGGCGTGATGCTTGCTATCATTCACTATTCCATCTAAGTGTGGCACTTTCTAATCTTCAGTATCCTATCTAGATGTGAGGCAGGCTAGTGATCACGATTCCATCTAAGTGTGGCACTTGGTAACATTCAGTTTCATGAAAGTGTGGTGCATGCTAACATTCACATTCCTATCCTGATGCGACCCAGGCTAAAATTCAGAATTCCATCCGAGTGTTGCACGTGTTAACATTCATAATTCTATCTAGATATGACACAGGCTAATCTTCATAATTCTCTCTAGGCGTGGCACTAGTTAACATTCATGATCCTATCTAGATGCAATGCACGCTAAAGTTAAACATTCCATCTAAGTGTGGCACATGCTAACATTCATAATCCTATCTAAATGCAACGCAGGCTAAAGTTAAGAATTCCATCTAAGTGTGGCACATGCTAACATTCATAATCCTATTTAGATGTGACGCAGGCTAAAGTTCAGAATATCATCTAAGCGTGGTGCATGCTAGCATTCATAATCCTATCTAGATGCGATGCAGGCTAAAGTGAAGAGTTTGATCTAAGTGTGGCACATGCTAACATTCATAATCCTACCTAGATGTGACGCAGGCTAAAGTTCAGAATACCATCTAAGTGTGGTGCATGCTAACATTGATTATCCTATCTAGATGCAACGCAAGCTAAAGTTAAGAATTCCATCTGAGTGTGGTGCATGCTAACATTCATAATCCTATCTAGATGTGATGCAGGCTAAAGTTAAGAATTCCATCTGAGTGTGGCTCATGCTAACAGTCATAATCCTATCTAGATGTGACCAGGCTAAAATTCAGATTACCACCTAAGTGTGGCGCATGCTAACATTCATAATCCTATCTAGATGCAACGTAAACTAAAGTTAAGAATTCCATCTGAGTGTGGCACATGCTAACATTCATAATCCTATCTAGATCTGATGCAGGCTAATCTTCATAATTCTTCATAGTTGCCCGCCCAATCAGGGACCAGGGACTGGGCTGGGAGGCAGGCCCAGGGAGGGAAAGGGAAGCCAAGAAACGGGCATGCAGGCATGGGGCAGGGGGCCCAAACCATGTGCCAAAATGGTGCATTCAAAAGCCCCAACTCACCTGCAGCACCACATTGAACATGCAGGGGACACCCCTGCAACCCTGCAAACCTTTTTTTTTTCAACCCCCACTCCCCTTCACCCTATATATATGGTCACCATAAATAATGTCGCCATAACCTCTTCCCGGTGAAATTATGTATGGTGACCATATATATGGGGATAATATTACGGGACACCTGTTTAAGTAGTTCTGTTCAGATCATGCCCATCCAGAAAAAAACCTAAGGATCCCAAGGAATCTACACTTTCCCGTGCTTGCGCCAAACATACTTCAGACCCCAGCAATCTATCCCTTAGCAATTCCCTCTGAGCTTCCAGCCCTATGCTGACTACACCCCAATAGCCTTTTACGTTGACGTAAATACCACCCTTTACGAAAAGACTTATAACTGGTGGTACATGAGGGGTTGTGCCTAAAAAAGCACTGCCTCAACAATGTGAAGATTTAAATAAAATGAAACCCATGACGCCAACAGTTAAGGTACTAAAGTGACTCCCCCTCAAAGCCAACACCCATCTTTAAGTGCTGTTTGACCCTCATATTCCTACATAATAATGTACCCAAGTACCCATGAAGTCTACTTTTCCCCTGTCCCCAGCTAGGCGTATTAGGTACATACTGAACATTTCTGGATCCCCTAAATTTAAAAGATTTAAGGCCTCATTACGAGTTTGGTGGCATTCTGGTGGTAAATCCGCCAAACTTTGTAATGATGCCCTTAGTCAGAAGGGGGTGGCTGGTCAACCTTTGCTGCATCTACTACGAAACTGTAGAATTATCTCACCTGGTTCAGGTCTTGGGCCAACCAAGAACTCAGAAATCTGCCCTGTTTATATCAGCCTTGCCTCTGCTATGTCTACACTTGTTTGTTCCTACCTCATAGGCACACCAGTAAATGTAATCACGATTGAGTTTAACTTACAGCATCTTATCCCCTACTGCTAGCCTCTATTCTGGCAATAAGCCCCGAGACTGCAGTCCATTATCGTCTAAGGTAAGGCCCCTGGGGCCCAGAATTACAGGTCAGAGCAAAGACAGGGCCTTGACGAAGGCCCGGGGGGCATTACCATAGGCGGTAATAGCCCGCAGTCTCAGGGCTTACTGCCATTAGTACTCTGGCCTGTTAGACGGGGTACTAATGTTTTTTATTCCCGGCTGCCGAATAAAAAAAAGTTAAAAAAAGTTTAAAATAATGGCTGCCTTGGACAGAAAACGTAGTCTGCTTTCTCTTTCTGTGGTGGCCATAGTAAACAAAGAAAATGGCGACCATTGATGGGGAGAAGCCGATTCTCCCTTTCCATGGCAGCCATTCACTTACATTGAACGAAAAAGTAAACAGAAAAAATGGCCACCAAACAAAAAGACTATGGGGGTCATTGCTATTAGCACCATGGCTGCCTCCAAACCTGGGTCCAGGTCCGGTTTGTCTGAATGGGGACTTACCGGGTCATTCCAACCTTGGAGGACCCGGTAAGTCCCCATTCAGAAAACCATTCTCCATTCCCATTTGAGCCCCCATAGGGCTCAATGGGAATGGGAAAGGAGCAAATAACGGGCCCGCTAATAACAGCCCCGTTATTTGCTCCCTGGTCCCTTAACGGGTCCCGCTAAGAACGGCTGGTCAGACCAGCCGTTCCTGGTGGGACCCACTAAGGGACCTCCGAATGTGGCGGTAGGGGGTTAACGGCACCGGCATCCTTACCGGGTGCCGTTAACCCCCTACCGCCATACTCAGAAGGAGGCCCTATGACCGGCGCAAGTGACGCGTATGTTATTTCGCTTGAAGTTCCATCATTTTGAATACTTTCTTTTAATATATCTACTGCATCTCTGTATTTTTTGCTTGATGCACTTGTTTTAACTTTGGAAATTGCCTGTGCTGTATTTAAATCTTGGAAGCATTGCTCTTTTTTTTTTAAATGTTCAAGATATTCCAAAGTTTGGGATTAAGGGAGCTGTAGGAATGGCGTTGACTGTTGTGCCATCCTTCTAATCCATTATTTATTGTTGGTGTTTCTTCAATGCTTGCCACGCAGCACTTCCAGATATCTTACTAAAATCTTGTCCGTCTTCTTTTTCCAATTCTAGTCAATTGACCTGTCCAATTACTTTCAAAATGATCCGAAATAGGTTCAAACATTGTTTCGTTGTCAGTGTAATATTTAATCTGTGTTATCATTTCATAATAGTGTTCTACCTGGTCTGTGGGTACAAATGCTAATGCAAACAACAGTTTTACATTCTATTCAAATTCTATGCTGCTTGCATATTTTGCCTGCAATCCACTTGTTTGTATTTTCTTCTGCACTGCTCTCGTAAAATGGAAGAAACATCCCTGTATGTTTGTCAATGGACTTCTTTGCTTAATTGCTTTTAATTGTTGTAGTTCAAAGTCTGTAATGATTACTGCCTGCTCTGATCGAGACACAGCACCCATAGTGTACTCGTAACATTCCCTGCATATTTCATATGACTTTGATGGTATTAACGCAAACTAGAAAAGGGCCATCTGCCTGCCATGTTTTAGCAATTTTCAAGAATTCCAGTGCCTTAAATGTTCCTTATATTAGTCGCCTGCCTTCCGAATTTTTATTGTCACATAATAAGAATGTCTCGTGCTTCTCTGTCACTTGCAGTTCCTGTGGGAGTACTAGATTTTCGAATGTTAGAGGTGCTGGTGGGTTATGTTCCTTAAGTTTCCATTTGCGACATATTCGTCTTTGTAGCAGTTTCACATTAGGCATTTGTCCAGCCACCTGAATTGGTACCGACTCACATATTTCCTTAATTACACTTCCACTTGGAATGTGACTGTTTGTGCGTTAATTTAATTCTGTGAATTGTTTCTTTATCTCTATTTTAACTCCCTCTGGCAAATGGTTGTGTTCCGTCGCTTTCACAATATTATTCCCTTCCGTTAATGCTCTCATTTCAACAACAATGGACTAATAACCCGCACACTTCCAATAAATACGTTCATTTTTCTCTTATTCCTTGTTTAAAAAAATAACATTGGTGAATTAACAGGATTTTTTTCATATTTGGGACGTTACAAAATCCAGCGTGTCAGTTTCCATTTTATAATCTGCAATTAAAACACTGTAATTACTCATTTATTTTTATTTATATGATTCACATTTTCATTGGTCACCATATAACTACTTTCAGTTATTAATTACAAAAAAAGTCTTTCCATTCAGTTTTCACTACAACAAATCCTTCGTTCAGTCACCTCACCCTTCTGCCTGTTCACTGAAACTCACCAATTCTATTTTGTCAGTTCAACTGTCAGTCTCAGAATGTTCAGCCATTGCGAGCATTCCATAACTTGATCCAGGTACGTTACTTGCTACTGCAGGTGCTTTGCTTATAAACATCAACTACTTTATTTTTCCGGTCTGTAATTTACCTTCTCTTCACTTTTACTGGGTTGCAATGAATAATACAACTCTGTTTTTTCAGCCTGTTTTTTACTTTCACTATTTTGGTTTCGTTAAAATCACATATAACCCATTTATGGTGCACAAGATGATGGAGTTGTGTTCTTTCTTGGTATTGATACGGTCCTCATTGGCTGGTTAATGCATTGGTTCTGGAGCTTGTGTGCAGGTTGTGGGTGCGTTCTATCTGTCTTAAAAGCTAAGGTGAAGGGGCTGCCGGTCTCTCCCAAGGCAGCCAAGGCAACTTTGAAATTATGTCTTTGGTGGGGGACACTGTACAGGCTGTGGGTCTTGTTTATGACATTGTTGTCTTGGGCCTTTCTGTGTCTGAGTGAGTGGGCCTTGGTGTCAGAGTAGGAGGCTCATTGTTTGGCATGGGGGATGGCAGATTGGTGACAGTAGTTGTAAGGATAATTAGGAGGGAGGATATGGCTGGCAAGGGTCATGTTTGACCTGGAACTAGATAGTTCAATTGTTGTACATATTTATCCTGATGGAGGTTTGGTATGTGTGTTTCCCAGCTGAATCCACCATTGGTGCACAGACTATGATACACGGAAAGCGGACTGTCGGGGGGAAATTCTGCCGGGGTCGGCCGGGCCGTCCGCAGACCTCCGGGCAGGGAGGCCCCAACTCCTCCCGTATATCCCAAAAGAGATAGAGTATGAGACACACGCAAGAAGCAAGGTGACTCTGCTGTTTATTAGACAAAACGGCAGGGATGGGTCAAGGAGCGTACGCGTCCGTCCTGACACACACACAATCGTGGGGCTCGCAGGCCCTTTTTACCTTAGTATGACGCGCTACTTGCGTCACTTGGAAAGTTTAGCAAAAAACCTATCTCCACTCTGGATTGGTTACTCGAGTGGTAGGGTTAGTATAGCATACATATAGAGAGCTGTATTAGTGGTTGAGGGTTAGTCAGGTGGTATACCTGGGCTGTCCCTTCAATTTGATACATGAAAATTGTTACATGAAGACCTCTGAGGATTGGTCAATGTTAATGGCGTCAGTGATAGGAGCCCCATGTTCTGATTGGTCCGCTCGCGAGCCTCCCAGTCTGGGACTATCGCTGTTCCCAGCTCGCGGTGCACCTGTCATTTGCAACAATGTTTTAATATGGGTAGGTGTAAACAATGTGAGGATTCATTCATATGTTGGGAGGTCGACTACTCCCACTGCTGCAGATGTCCAATGAGTCTTTTAATTGTATCTGCCTGTGTCTTGAAACGTGGGATTCAGGCGTCTCCTTCCTCCTGGGCTTGGCATCTTGTCAGGTTTGGCTTTGTCACATGAGGTGGGACCGTGTTTGAGGCAAAATTCAACACAATTAATATTGTTTTTCCCCACTGTGTGCCTGGTTTATCTTGCAGGTGCGACCTTGGCGTTGGCTTGCAGCGTGCGAGAGTGATACATCGTGCCCTTGGCGGTGTGCTTTCGCAGGGCTCATTCTGCAGGGTCAGCAACCCAGTTCTTGCTCATTCAATGTTCATGGAAGCTTTTGCTTGCGGCCTACTTGGGCCTGGTGCATAGGTGGAACCGTTTGATGCAGAGCTCTTTAGGTTACGGTATCATATTGCTCTATCCTCAGTATCGTGTCTCCGTTATATTCTTCATTATGGTACATGGTTCTTAGAAGAAGCGTGAGCAAGCCTTTTTAGATAAGTTCATGATGCGTCTTGCGTTTCTGCATTTTGAGAGCCTATGTGGAAAATAATAAAGATGCACGTCCGTGAGTATGTCTGTCGCCTACGTCATAGCACTGAGTATATTCTTCGTGTGGATTGGTGTGGGATTGTCCGGTGTGCATGTTTGCACAGGTGTGCTGACCGTTGGCTAGGTCGTCATGGCATCTCTAACGATGTGAAGGTTTAGTCGAGTTGATCCGTGCCGCAGGTGTCGGCATGGACAGGGCGGGCTGCTGGGCAGGTAGATGTGCACATCCGTATGTTCCTGTACCAGGGTATTTGGTCGTCTGGTAGATAGGCAAACTCCTCTCGTGGCGGGTGTCTAGGCCGTGATCCTCTAGGCCAAGCGCGAGAGGGGAAGGGCGGGAGCCTGTTCTTCCATTCTCCCACTTCAGGACCTTAATAAACACAGAGTGCTATCTATGTAATGTCTCAGGATGATAAGTATGGGGCAATGTGCTCGCCTTGGAAACAAGACAACACAGAGCATCGCAGGTTCGATCCCCTGGTACACACTTTGAAACCCCTTATAAATAACGTAGCATATCATGTTTAAAACAATGCTCATGTTGACTCTTCAAATGTAAGTACATCTGTCTTTAAGAACATGCTAAACAGATCTCAAAGATGATCTGGCCGTGGGTTGCCTACAATACCCTTGCAGGGACATGTTCTGAATATAATTAGCATCCATGCAATTTTAAATAAGTGCAAAATGGATGTAACGAGGGCAGGGGATAGGGCACAAAAGAGGTACTTAACTAATCTGCTGCACCTGATAATTGTCCGCAGAAACACATTTCAATGTAGATTGTGAAAAGGAGGAAGCAGGAGCCCTTCAGTGAAAAGTGACATATATGAGAAAAAGGTATGTTTCACGGATCCAAGTATTGTACAAGGAGGCACGTTTTTTGAGTCTTTATGAGCAAGCTGCCACGCTTTCTTGTGTTTTTATTTTTTGTCCCATCATGCTGCCCGGCCCTTTGTTCTGCCACCCTCATCCCTGCGTGCGTTGGGTTCATTTCGGAAATTCATCGTTGGTAGAGGTTGTGGCAGGACTTTGTTTTCTGCAGCATCCACTCCAAGCCTGGAACATTGTGGGGTCGCCAGGGTGCATCGAATCTTGAAGTAAACTGGTTTATAGCTTATACAATTCCAGTTTCAATAAAGGCAAGAAGGGTAGAAAAGTGAAAGGCGGCAGACATTACAGGAAATTACTCAGAAAATCAGAAAAATCAAGTGTAGGAATCAGTTCACATCAGCGAGATTGAAAGAAAATGACATTTGTAAACTGACAGAATGTTAGAAAGCCTGTGCAAAGGACTACATAGTAAATTAAATGTCGGTGAGTATATGCACTAGTGCACAGCCACGGGCATTCTTCTTATTGGAGAGGAAGGTTAGCTCAAGGGCAACATGTTTGTCTTGATTGCAAAACAACACAGCTCAACAGAGGATCGAATCCTTATATCACGCTTAGCGCCCTCTGGTCTAAGTGAATTGGGAGCATTTGTTAGCTATCAGGAACTCAGGAAGTCATATGACAGGAGAGATCAGTCATGGAAAAACATGTATAATACAGGACACCCAAAGGAGATATGTGTCTATTGGGGAAAACTTGGTAGATCTGTACCAGCCATATGAGAAGCAAAACCAAAAGACGTCTGCACTCACAAGGGAGTTACAGGGTTTGCACATTCCAGTTATTAATTTTCCAACATATGCATTTTATGTTGTGAAAATTATTGTGAAGAATTGCCATCTGACAAAAGGGTAGAAGCCCTGCCTTTTTTATGTGTATTAATAATACAATGATGCAGGTATTTCTATCTAAGAAAGGGTGGCCTGCGAAACAGATTCCCCTTTCCTCAATCTCCTTGTCAAAAACATAGTGTAAGCCTGTGCCCTGCAGAAACAGTATAGACATCTGCAGCAGCTGTTCTCTCATGGCACAGAGCAGGTTCAGGGGTCACAGGTACACTCTTGATAGCCAATTCACTTCTGCCCAGGGCCTGCATTATAAAAATGTAGCTCTGTCCTCAAACCACATAACTATGAGAGTTACTATCATGGTCGCAATTGTGAACTGTAAATATAAGCCGTACCTGAATCAAAGGTATGGTGGCTAGTATCTCTTAAAGATTAAAGCCACATTAACATTCTATCATATTAATTTCAGCCTAGTGAGTCCAGACCACATGTACACGCTATGTGTCGTCTCTCAGTGGAAACTGCCTCTCTTTCGATCCTTTGTGAGGTCAGGTAACACCTTTTTCCAGCAAGACAAAGCCTCAGCAGGAGCTGTCCTGAGAAACATGAATCAAAGTGCATGCCCTAAAAAAGTACTAGCCTCACACCAGGATGCCAAAAGGGCCTTTGATGGTATGGACAATGGAAAGGGTGGGTTACTTTAGACAGAGAGAACTCAGCATAGATGGAGGAAGGTCCCACTATCTTGTTTCTCTCTATACTTCTCATTCCTTCCTGTCTTCATTAAAACACAACCCTTTGATTATGATATCAGAAGACAAAGATGGCTTGTCTCAAAGAGAGGGATTGGGCCCCTTAAGGCAGGCTTAACTTTGTCCAATCACCTGTGGGCTTTTGCCTATAAAGGAGGGTGTTTCTCACGCCTTCTTCAATTCACTTTTGGACTTCAGGAACTTAAGGAGGAATTCTTTTGGACCTCTTTTGGGAGGGCAGATCTTCCCAAAGCCCTCAGCCATTGAGATGGGAAAGGAATAATCCAAGGCAGTTGCAAGCTCTACTCGCTATCTACTCCCACAGCACATTGGTGGTGACTCTTGCTTAGCACCAGGACCTGCTACTCTGCACCAAATCTCTGCAGGCTAGGGTGGCAGGATCTGAAGATCTCATCATATCCTAGAGACCTAGAGACCGTGAAGGGGGTCTCACAGCATCTCGAAGACCAGATCATCCAAAGCTCAAGATTCTGCCGCATTGAACAACTCAAAACACATTAGAATCATGTTCACCACAGTCAAACCAGAAGGATTCGCTGGTGCTACTTTTGGCTTGCGATTCAACTCGAACAATAGTGGCATCACACCTGTTGAACCGACTCTCCACTGCATCGTACCAAGCAGAGCATGTCCTCTGTCTGGCTCAAAAACACCTGCTTGCCACTGCAGACCAAACTCAAACTGCTGCATCTTTGAACTTTGTATCAGAGCAACAAGGTCACCACATGGAACCAACAGACCTCGACTGTCCTGAACCATTGGTTACCAACATCTTGAAAAGATGTGATTCCTGATCTGACACTAGTGGACCAGCTGACACTGCATGACCCTAATGCCCCACTGGAACCGCACAGAGCCTCTGATTCAAACTGATTACACGCCAACTTGCTACTTGACCCAGCAAAACTCACCACACACAAATCGGTTTGTCTCACACTTTAGCACAGCTCAAAAACTGTTTCGATGCTGTTGAACTGCCTCGGAACATTGGATAAGTACTATTGATGCATAGCTGCCTCCCTCGTCTGTCTTTGGGGTGTAGGGCCTGGTTACGCTACTTATGCACAATTTTTCACTGAAAGACAATCTCCTTATATTCATTGTGGTTTGTTATTGCCTTTTTCACACCTCTCTCATTATCCAAAGTTCTGTACTATTTTTCTATCCTTTGCATATTCAGTGTTCTCTCTTACACAGGTACATTTTATAATGTTTTTATAGTTATTTGTACATTGGTTTGTTTGGTTAAATTATTGATATGTTTATAGAATCTTGATTTGAAATTCTGTTTATTTTTGACTGTTTGTACTTTGCAGTTTGGGTTGCTACTGGATCTCGTTCACACCCCTTCTAGAGTATTATAATACCCTTCCTAATACCTTTCCCGTGCCCCAAGGTAGGAGAGGATGTTACCTGTGAGATGCTAGGAGATGAGATAGTATTCATAGTAACAAGCAATTATCTTGATGCTAAAGAATTAACTTCCCAGGTAGATGCCATACATAAAGATCTATCCACACAGTTAGAATATAGTTCGGAAAAAGCCATCTCAGAAATATTTCCAGGCTTTTACCAGATGTTAAAATAATAGATGAGTATGGCTGATGCGTGTGAGCTAGAAGAACAGAAACAAAAATGGAGGCACATATTTATGGATTTTTAGAACATTTTTATCTGTAGATTCATATGTGTTTGGGCATAATTTTCTTTATTGTACAACCTTACCTACCAACCTTAATATGGCCAATGGAGACTATGTGCAGGCGTAAGGGAACTGAAGAAGAGGGTACAGATGTCAAGGTGGCCTCTTCCTTATATTGATCAGAGCCTTGCACAGATCCAGGGTTCAAATGTATATATTGCCCTTGATTTGACTAATGGATTGGTCTACCTCTGTATTCTGTAGGTCTGTGATCAAGTAAAAAGACTATGGTAAATGACTCTTGATGAAGGCGAAGGGCTGGCCCAAAGAAGAAGGACAGTAGTAATACAGGACTATGACGAAGGAAAAGGACTATGACAAAAGGGAAGGACTGTGATGAAGGAGAAGGAATGTGATCAAGGAGGAGAAGCATCATTATGAATGGCTGTTACAAAAAAAACATTCTTTGATGAAGGAAAATGTAAAGGAGAAGGGCTATGAAAACGAACTGTGACTAAGGAATGTGGTGAAGAAGGTCTATGAAAAACAGTCTCTGATAAAGAATGGCTGTGACAAAGGAGAAAAACTAGGGAGAAGAAAGTTCTCAGGCAGGTCAGTAACAAGCTGTGAGCATTCATTCACTAAGGTTAAAGGTCAGAAATGGCCAAGCTGCAAAACAGCTTAGTCTGAAATGCTGGTTTGCTCCCCATAGAAACCTAATGCTTTTTAACGAGCAAACATAATTGGAGCATGTGAAATGTCAGATAAGAGTGATGAGGATGCATAGACTAGGGATAAATACCACTGATAGGCAAAGGAATGGTGACATTTGAGCCAAGTGGTGTAGCTGTTAGCACCACATTTCTGTTTCAAAATGAGATGACTGAATTAGCATATGTACTGTATTACCAGTTAGGTTTAATGACATATTAAGTCTGTTCAATGCTAGATGGATAGCTAAACATACAGCACACATTAGCACAATCAGCATTTTAAACTGAACGTGATTTTGTTTATAAAAGAGCGAGAAAAACAGCAAGCCTTTACACTATGTTTAATGCATTGAGATTGTTCACAGTGCATAGCTCTTGAAGTTAGTAGGCAAAGCTATGTCTGAAAACTACTATAGGCCAGGGGCCTGCAACCTTCAGCTCTCCAGATGTTTTGGATTAAAACTCCCATGATCCCCCAACATTGACTGTGCTGTTGAGTTGTAATGGGTGATGTAGTTCAAGACATCTGTAGAGCCAAAGGTGGCCGACCCTTGCTTTAGACCGTAATAAAACTGCTCCCGTGTTTAGAAGAAACTGTTTAGTCCGGCTTGAGTGCAGTCTCCTTCTGAGAACCTGATTTGACAGTCTGTTTTCCCAGGAAGACGTGATTCGGAGCAGCACATCGAATACCACTCAAAATGTTTCTCCAGCAGAGCGGACTGCTCAAGTGTGGCTGGAGTACAGTCTTCTTTTCCTTTTTTACATTTTTTTTTAATGTGTTGCGGCATTGTCACTGCAAATAGTACAGAGCAAGCATTTCACAAAAATATACATCACAATGGTACAAGTTTCAGCAACAATCAGATACAAAAGCAAAACAATCAACACGGTTAAATAAACATTTTGAATCTAACATTTCTCTTAAAAAGTTGTAAAGTGCTAAAATAAGGGAGTTATTATCCCCCCACATGAGCCGAGCCCAGAAAAGGTCTTCCGCAGGATCCTCTTCCTTCTTCTTCTTCTTAATTATCGGAAGCGTGGGCGGACCCACGCAGGCGCTTCCCCATCCTATAGGATGATGCGCACCGTACCCACTAATTATTATTTGGCTCCATTTAAGCTCACAACTCCTCCCACCTCCCCGTCTGTCTCACAAAATCCAACATCACACTACTCCTCCTCCTGCCTCTCTCCCCATCACCTCCCAGTATAATCCTCTCACTCAGCTCAGCCACTCCCAACACATTCAACCGAACCCTCATCAATTCTCTCTCCGTAACATGTCTTTCACACCTAATCAAAAAATGTCCCACCGTTTCAAGTACCCCACACACCGCACAGTCCCTTGATTCACGCTTCCCTATTCGAAATAGACAGTCGTTCAGCCCCACATGACCTATCCTCAACCGATTCAGCATCACCTCCTCCCCCCTCCTCCATTCTAAACTCCCTGCATCCACCTTCACCAACACTTTCCCACGAACACCGAACATCCACCTGCCCTTCACCCCATTCACCCACCTCTCCTGCCATTCATCCAGGACCCGTCTCATCATCACAGCCTTCACCTCATCCACACTCAAAGACAACCTCACATCAATCCCTCCCCTCCTCATATCCTCACCCGCCGCCAGATCCACCAACTCATTTCCCAAAATACCACTGTGACTGGGAACCCACGCCAACTCCAAATCCATACCCCCACGCACACACCGATCAATCTTCATCCTAATGTCCAAAATCACATCCTTCCTATCACCATCCCCTGCCACAATCGCCTGTAACCCACTCAATGAATCTGAGAACACCACCACTTTCAGGATCCTCTTCCACATGCCTCTCAAAGTCTGATGTTCTGCACTCTGTCAAACAAGGGCAAAACTGTATGAGGTGTTTCAATGTTTCCAAGGAAGATGCCGGCTTGCAGTGACGACAAGTTAGGTGACCCATTTGGTCACCATTGCATTTACTAGTACGGTCCAAAATAGAAAAAAGATTTAATTTCCAGTCGAGTCTTCTTCAGTCCTCAGTAGGTCTAGCCTCATGGATCCGATCACTGCCATGGCTGAATAAGTAAGAACTTGTGGTTTAAGCTGTTTTTTAAACCTTTGGCAGAAAATAGGTATAAACTATTCCTGAAAACAGGGACAAAGCCCTGTATAATCTTAGAAGTGGCACATAAATATTAAATCTGAACAAAGTAACTATGCGCGGCCGGAAGTCGAAATGCAAGAAGCGGCTAATAGTAATCAAAGGGTCACAGTTACAACATATTTTTCTAAACCACACACAGAAAATAGAGCCCTTACACTACAAACAGGCAATAGCACACATAGAATGAGTAATATATCTAAAATGACCAACATTGATAACAATTTGCTTCTTAATCTATGTTACTCACTAGAGAGAGAAGTAAAGAGGTTGGCGACTGTGGACACAGAGTAACTACCTGAGCCCCTTGTGGACAAGGGCCAGGCACACAGCTGAATGATAGCCTAAGGGCAACCCTGGACCTATTTAATGAACATAGAGACCTAGGGGAGCACAGTGCGGGTGTATCCTCCACAATCACCTCTCTCACTACAACTGATACTGAGCCAATGCTGTTTGCTCTGAAAATCTTTTTGCAACTCTGCATGGAGTCGAGCAGTAAATACTCTGAGGATGTGGAGCTTATCAAGAAAGTGTATACTACTATCCAGAAGTGGATGGCCAATAATGGAATGTGCCTGAATGCCAAAAGAACTGAGATCATGATATCCAGCTCACCACAGTAGAGATCCAAATTGGACCCCCAGGGCCCGATTCTCAAGTTGGCGCATTGAGTGTGCTAAAGAGCACAAATCACTGCACCAAATCAGGACGCCCAGGCTCCAGCACTACTTTCAAGGGGGCCCTGGGTGTCCTCATAGTGCACAACAGTGCACCGCGTTCATTGCCTCTTTGTTTGGGCACAACGGGCGCAATGGAGAAATCTCTGCAGTAAATTTGTAAAATAACGACATAATCGTTAATTTATACGAAAGTGCTGCCAGGGTTTCTCACCAAACAATCGGAATCCACTCTGCACACGGAACAATTTGAGCCCCAGTCCGAGCCGCTAGCTTCTGCTAATGCACTCCAAACCAAGTACACTAACCCTTGTTTACTGAAGGCAACAGTAACAAGCTTGTCACTAAGCTCACCCTAACAGCAGCTTCAACATTTTATCCTGCCCTGACAAAGGATATAATGTTGAAGCTGCTTACTTTACTAGTTTTCCCACTCACCTGCACTGCAACCAGCTTCCTGTGGCACTCCTCCAAAATAACGGCAACGGAATGGTATCGTATAATGGCACCACTTTAGCGCACATTTAAAAGTGGAGGAGTGCCACGAGAATTCCTGTTTTAAGTGGCAGGTAACGAATGTGGTGGTTGCTAGGTAGGTTCCCACCCATCTAGCAAACATCACATTTATTCCGAAAGTCGATTATTCATACCGACTTCAGAAGAATGCGCTACCTTCAGAATAGGTCTTAAGTACTGAAAAGGTTGTTTGCGCTTTTAACAACCTTTTCGGTACTTAAAACCCACCTGAGAATCAGCCCCTCAGTATGTTGGTCTCTCCATTGACAATCACTTTATTAAGACCGTGGAAAGGCCGGGGCCTTGGGCGTCACCTTCCAATCCTTACTGAACATCGAGGCAAACACTGAGAGTGTTGCTAATACGGCCCAATATGTACTGCGACTTTTAAGGTTGCTAAAGTCTTATGTCTCAGTGACTAATTGCGCCAACATGGTTCGTGCCCTAATAATGGCAAGTATAGATTACTGTAATGCTAATACAATTAAGCGTAAGGGTTCAAATCCTAAGTAGTGCACTTTGACCACTGGTATTATGCCTTTTGTCAGGCTGCGTCACCAGTTCCACAAGGACAACCCATAAGGGCCATGAAAAAATGAAACGTGAATTAAAATGGATTTGGGTGATTCGCGCTCTGCCTTCTTAGAGTTAAGTGAGCAGTGTAGTGGTGTGAAATTAGTTCAGAGTCCTGCAAATAGGTCATCCAAAAGAATTATTTATTCCTGTTAGGGTTAAGACCGTGGACAAGGTCAGGACCTTGGGCGTCACTTTTGAATTCTCACTGAACATTGATGCAAACATAGAGAGTGTTGCTAACATGGCTCAATATGTGCTGCGACTTTTAAGGTTGGTTAAGCCTTGTGTCTCAGAGACTAATTGTGCCACCCTGGTTCGTGCCCTAATAATGCCAAGTTACTGTAATTCCTTGATGCTGGCGGCTAGTAAAAATAGTATAAGACGCCTCCAAGTTCTGCAAAACAATGCTTTTCGGATCATTAAGAATATACCCAGATACAAACCAATCTCCTCCCACCCAGAGGAGTCTGCATTGGCTCCCTGTGGAAGCTCGTATTCATTTTAAAGTGCTGACAATAGTGCACAAAATCCCCACGTTGTCTCAAAGAGTGTGCTAAGATCCACAGCTGAGCAAGATTCACTAGATCAAGTGATGGGGTCTGTGATGGGGTCTGTCTATCGGTCAAAGGGATGAGCAGATCTTTCACCTCTTAGGCTGCTATTCTATGGAATAAACTCCCCAAATTTTTGCACACCGAAAAAAATCTTCTGACGTTCAGGAAGGGGAGAAAATTGTTGTATTTGAGTAAACCCTTTCTCCTGTTTGCTCTCTCATGACGCCCTCCCTGCCTCCTCCTGTCTTACCCCTGCACCCTGATGCCTGTGGGCTCCAGTGCATTATAAATGAATAAATACAAATACGAGGGAATACAGGAACACTCACGTGTATTGCGCCACATTGTAGTGGGTATAGGCACTAGCCCTCCCTAAGGAACACATGGGCCCTCATTACAACCCGGCGTTAAGGGGTTAACGGCGCTATAAAAGGTGGCGGCGCCGTTAAAGCCTTAACGCCTGATTACGAGGTCCCTTTGCGGGTTGGAGACTTTAACGCCTGCTTTTTGCAAAAATGCTATGGGGCAAAAATGGGAATGGGGAAGGGCCATGGCTGCATGGGGAATTACTGCCCCGCCAACCTCGGAATGGGGCGGTAATTCCCCATTCCGCCATGGCGGAGTCGGTAAGTTACCGGCATGGACCATGGTGCTATTAGCACCATGGTCCAACGCCAGGGTCGTAATGAGGGCCACGGACTTTAAGCTGAGGGTGATGGCTTAGTCAACACATCTAATATAAACAAATGAAACAGTTTCTCACTGGAGAGATCAAATACACAAAAAAGTGTTACTATGAGAAACATGCTGGTATCCACTGACGTAAACAAAGTAAACCAAGTGGTTTAAATTATAAACCCTAGAGATATTTAATGCCCCTCCACTGACAATGTTTCTCAGCCCTCAATGAATCATTTAGAATGCTGGCGACTCTTCAGGAGCTGACTGTTGTCCCTGGCAACAACATCTGCTCTGTCTTTGATTGGATAGAACATGACAGTGTCAGTAGTGTGAGTAAATCCTATGACAGAGGTGCTGGTAGAATGAGCAGCTGAAAAGGTCCTGATGCCCTTCTCCCCACAGATTCAAAAATGTGGAAACAGGAATGGCAGCTTCTGTTGAATGACTTGCATGCATCATGTAGTGCTCAGGTATTTCTTTAGTTAGTGCATAAGCTGTAACTCACATACCCTTGCTTGCTGTGTCTGGTACTTTAACATTTCCTGACCATTATATGTTAAAGAGTGGGATCATGTGATGCAGCCTTTCTGTTGGATTTATAGTGCTTTCCCAAAAGAATACCCATTCCTCCATCCTCACATTCTCATATTTTCCCCAGCCTCATGTATCCTTCCCTAATTGCGTATTCAGCAATCCATTCATCCATATCACAGTTATATACATACCGATCCGTACATCTTCACACTTTCAGATCACCTTAAACATTTGTTCGCCTATCTTCAGATTATTTCATTCATTTATTGAGCAACATACCCTTACTTAGTCAGCTATACCACAGGCCTGCAACCTGCACTCTCCAGATGTTTCACACTACAGCTCCCATGATCCCTCACCATTGACTAAGTTGGATAGACTGATGGGATTTATAGTTAAAAAAAAACATAATTATTCCTGCACACATCTTCCCTTGCTTTCATTCATCAGTCCCCACATTTATATTAATCAATCTACCGCTCATGCAACCTCCCTCCACTCAATGTCTGTGTTCCCACCGACATACGTCCTATATGCTTATGTGTGTCTGTGCAAGAATTCCAAAAATATTTCCTTATAAAACAGCCCAAACTGTTGACTTTGTCAATGCTTGTTTGAGTATAGTAGGGGATGTTATTGATAGGTTGTATTTGAAACATTAGTAGCATGATATTCTTTGGCTGCCAATCAACTGGGATCTCACTTTTGCACGTATACGTGCCATACCGCTTGGACTACTAATATTTTACATCAGATTGGATACAATACACCTCATTGTCTAGATCCTCAGCATGTGCAAATCCCACCCCATTTACCTATTTACTTACTTTATATTTCTGTTTCATAATGTACCAACATTCAAAAAATATATTTCAAATCCCAACATTCATAGGAGCCTTGGGGGAGGCGGGGTGTGCAAATCAGACACATTTCATACAATAAAGAGTAGTTCACATTCACATTTGACAATCATACCATCCATATAAACTAAACATCAAAACAATAATAGCCATTAGTACGCAGTGCAGGTTTTTTCACGCGAAACAAATGCACCGATTGGTACATTTGCGAGAATTGAGTGTCCCACCTCATTGATCTCACACCCTCAAAGGAAGTTGACAACAGTTTGGGCCAAACATTCAGTGAATCCATACTAATTAGGACAACCTCACTAGGGAAAGGTCTAACTTCTTTACCACCTTTGGACACCTGTACAAAACATTCCTATATTCTTTCATATCAAACCCACCTTTCTCTCAACATATGCTTGCTTACCAAGACCTTAGGGGGCTCAAAGGGACATCTCCACCCTTGTCCTACACCTGTAATAAGGACAACATCAACACATTGATATCTGGCACCACTCCATTTTAGCAAAACCTCTTATAGGACATGCATTATCCGGGCAAACATCACCCTTTTACTAAAAGAAAAGCCTCCCCTTATATCAACAATATGAACAACTACTACACCATATCAAACATCACGTACTTGGTATACATAATGGAAACAAAATCCCATAGTACAGTTATCTGAATTTAGTGAAAGGTATTTGACAACCAGTTGGATTTCAGACCATTCAAGAGCCTAGTAACCGCTCTAATTTTTATGCACTGAGAAATCCTCAAAGCTCTTGACAGAAACTGCTTGTTTTTTATAACACTCGGTATCTCACGTTACTGTGGTATTTATCACACTTACTAATGGAAATAAATCCACCATGGACATCAAAGGCCTCACCCTTAAGAGGATGCTCATGAATCACATCACCTGTGTTAAAGGGTTCCATGTAATAATGTCCCTGAAAAAAAGTCGCCTGGCAACAAAGTTATTACATTATTACATTGAACATGTGGGGGACACCCCTGCAACACCATAAACCTTTTAAATAATGTTGCTACAACCTTTTCCCGGTGACATTATGCATGGCGCCCATATATATGAGGATAATAATACCGGATACCTGTTAAAGTAGTTCTGTTCCGATAATGCCAATCCTGAAAAAAAACCTAGGCATCCCAAGGAATCTACACTTTCCTCTGCATTCTATAAACATACATCAGATCCCTGCAATCTATCCCTAACCATTTGCCTCTGAGTTTCCAGCCCTATGCTGACTACACCCCAATAGCCTTTTACATTGATGGAAATACCACCGTTTACAAAAAGACCTCTATCCGGTGGTACATGAGGGGCTGTGCCTAAAAAAGCACTGCCTTAACAATGTGAACATTTAAATCCTTAGGTCTGAAACCCACAGCGTCCACAGTTAAGGCTCTAAAGTGACTCCCCCTCAAAGCCAACACCCATCTTTAAATGCTGTTTGACCCACATATTCCTACATAATAAGGAACCCAAGTGCCCCTGAACTCTACGTTCTCCCTGTTCCTAGCTGGGCATATTAGGTACATACTGAACATTACCCAAGTACCCCTGAACTCTACTTTCTCCCTTTCCCCAGATAGGCGTATTAGGTTCATACTGAACATTACCCAAGTACCCTTGAACTCTACTCTCTCCCTTTCTCCAGCTGGCGTATAAGGTACATACTGAACATTACCCAAGTACCCCTGAAAGGTGGCAATGTGGTCATCATGAATAGGAGTGACTACATTGCAATGGGTATGCATCATCTAAACTCAGCAGGTTGCTATTTGATTATCCCAAATAATCCTTTACATTCTATTCATGCAACAGCAAATTCACTTATTTTGAAATGGCATAATTAGGCCTATTAACAGATGTAGAAAGACATTTTCTTACTGTGTACTTCCATCCGAAAGTGCATAAGGAATTTCTAGACATACCAGAAGGGAGACTGATAGTAAGTGGAGGTGGTGGGATACTTGAGCCAGTCTCTATTTACATCAATGAATTTTTACTACCAGAGGTATTGCAGACCCACACATATATTAGAGATACTATGCATATATTGGAAATGTTAGACCATCTCAAATTTGATCAAGACTGTTGCTTGATTACCCTAGATGTCAAAGCTTTGTATACTTCAATAGCTCATTCCAAAGCATTACAAAGTGTCGATTTCTTATTTTGGGAATTTTCTGCTTCTTATTTTGAACATATTGAAATGGTTAAAGAACTATTGTTATTTACTTTACAAAACAATGTTTTCGTCTTCAATAACATGTACTTTTAGCAATTGATTGGAGTCGCTATGGGTGCGAGCTTTGCACCTGCTCTGGCTAATGCCTTCATGCATTATTTCGAACAGAAATGTGTGTTTTCTAATCCTTTGTACTTACCATTTATATATTTGTGGAAACGATATATTGATGATTTGATCTTAGTGTGGACTGGCACACATGAACTACTTGTAGAATTTGTTTCTTGTTTAAACACCAATGAATGGGGATTACAATTTACTTCAACATACAGCCAAACTCATATTGACTTCTTGGATCTTTCTATTGATTTAACCCCTGGCGGGTTTATCACAAAAACCTCTGTGAATGCTATTCTTCATGCAGAATCCTGCCACAAAAAACATGTCATAGCCAATATTCCCAATGGTGAATTTATACGTGCTAAGAGAAATTATTCCCAATCAGTGGATTATGATCAAGAAAGTGCCCTCATAAAATTTCGGTTTTTGAATAGAGGGTACAATAAGATGTGTGTTGAACGGGCATCAGCTACAGTACGACAGTTTAAGAGAGCCGATCTACTTGTTCCAAAAATTCGGACCAAATCATCATCCTTTCAAAATATCAGGCTAATTACTAGATATAATTCTGACAGTTACAAAATTCATAACATTCTGAAGAAACATTGGCACTCGACAAAGACATCGCAAATTGGTTGGACACTAATGCAAGTGTGACTTTTAGTAGAGGCAAATCGCTTAAAAACAAATTGTGCCCTTCATTTATGAGTCCGTTACCCACACCTCAGACTTGGCTTCACTCCGCCAGAGTCCAAGGTTTTCACAAATGTGGTGGTTGCAATATGTGTCAATTTACATTTGAAACATCATCAGTCACATTCGGTACACGTAGTAATCATGAAATCAAGTCCTTTATTAATCTAAGTTTGTCGTGTATTGCATTATCTGTACCTGTGGCCTTAAATATATAGGGAGCACTATTTGCCCACTTAAAATTAGGATCCGTGAACATCTGGCTACAATTGGTAGCCAGGAAGCTAAATATCCCCTTGCACACCATTGGCAACAATCACACCAAATGGATTGCAAGGATGATATTCACTTTGTGGGGCTGTGTAAAGTCTCATTGCCCCCACGCGGTGGCAAACTCACATTAAAATTACGTCAATTGGAGGCGAAATTAATTTGCAAATATCGGACTGTCACTTCTGGACTCAATTCGGACCATGAGTTTGCCACCTTTTTATAATTCCGGATGCGTATTATTGACTGAGATTGACAAGTGCCTCTATCTATCCTTTGAAAATTGCTATCATTACCTCTTGGGGTTGTCCATGGGGCTGCGTCCCCTTCGTTGAACTTTTTGTATATGTACTACCATAATGTCAAATGCTGACCTGTAGCAGCGGACTCACGTCCAGTCAATTTAGCCGCTACCATGTGGCTTACAAACTTTTTTCTCATTATTATCCAATTTCATTTATAATTGTACATGGTTTTATTTATTAGTCCTCTTTTCAATGCATCATTATTAATTAATTGACTTGGTTACTAATATATTAGTTTTTTTTTAGTTTTTTAGTTAATTATTTAGTTCTGTAATGTATTACTTGCATTCGGCCTACGGACATCCCTCTAATGCAGTAAGGTTCCCTGTTAGGCTCTTTCCGTTCTTCCAACATGGTGGCTCGTTTTCCCAACTTGCTACACCTTAGTTGCATGACTATACATTTCACTGCCTTTAGACTCAAGTATATGTAGTCCTACTACTATTTCGCGAATCGCACGATGGAATTCTGAGCAGACACAAAGTTAAGATTGCCGCGGTAAGACGTGTTAATATGCTCCCCCTAATTATGGATGGTCAAGGACCTAATTGGTTGTTTCCTGGTACAATTATCTTTGCAATTCTTGTATATCACGGTACAATTACGGCTGATGTATTTATTCCTTGTTGATCAGGAGCCAATTAGTGGTTTAAAAGGGTTTTTGCTGGCCTTTATGCAACATTAATTGAGACTCGGTTTTTCTTCCTTTGTTTTTGTTGAATTTTAGCCTTCTGCAATAGCGAGGCAGTTTGAGGTATGTTTTAATCTTCAATGATCCTGGTATCTTGGTTATAAATGTTTTTGTCCTAATTTTGGTTGATTATATTAATTACATATTGGGGTCTTTTCAGAATTCATCCTGGCATTGTCCTACGTTTAATTTTGACGACTAATTGCTGTAATTCAAGGTAAATCATTTACTTCACAATTATGGGGCACATATTAGTCCTTCATTTTAAGACTTATCTCATTGATTCGTTTGGTACATGATTGCGCTGCTATGGGCAACCTTTGTTTCTAAGAGTGTGCTTTAATTTTCCTTTGCAATTGTTCCCATGCACACGTGCTGCTACGAATGAAATTGACAACTTGCTGTAACTTAATCTCATTTATTATTTGGTTTTTTACATGTATTGCACATGTGTACATTGTGGTTGCACCTTGCCTTGGTTCCTTTCCCTTCCCTTGTACCTTTGTTTGTTTTTGATACATTGCACCAATTGCATACATTGTAATTTATTTATAATTTGCTTGTCATTTTTGTATAACTGTAGCCTCTGAAGAAGAGCTGTACGCAGCTTGAAACACGTGCCAGGCGTTTTACACCTTTAATAAATTCCAATTCCTTGGCGCAGAGAGACTGGGACCTCTTTTTGTTCTTCATAACTTACCTTGTGGATTTATACTGGCAGTATACCCACACCAGGCAGACACCTGCAGCCTTGGTTGATCTCTTTAATTGTTATACAAGCACTGTGGACCTGTGACTTTATCTGCCATAACCTCGTTTTTACCCCTGAACTCTACTTTCTCCCTGTCCCCAGCTAGGCGTATTAAGTACATACTGAACATTACCCAAGTACCCCTGAACTCTACTTTCTCCCTGTCCCCAGGTGACGTATTAGGTACATACTGAACATTTCTTGACTCCCCTAAATTTAAAAGATTTAAGGCCTCATTACGAGTTTGGTGGCATTCTGGTGGTAAATCCACCAAACTTGTAATGATACCCTTCGTCACAAGGTGGTGGCTGGTCACCCTTTGCTGCATTCTCACCTGCTTCAGGACTGGGCCCAACCAAAACTCAGAATTCTGTCCTGTTTATATCAGCCTTGCCTCTGCTATGTCTACACTTGTTAGTTCAAACCTCACAGGCACATCAGTAAATGTAATAATGCCCCTCCGGGGCCCCTCAACGAAGGCCCCAGGGACATTACCGTAGGTGGTAATGGGCCTCAGTCGTTGGCCTTATATTCCATTAGTACTCCGGCCTGTTAGACCAGGGTACTAATGTTTTTATTTTTCCTGGCTGCGAGACGCATTGCATTTCGCATGCCAATAAAAACATTTTTAAAAGTTTTTAAAAATGTCTGCCGCGGACAGAAAACGTTGTCCATTTTTTCTTTCCGTGGTGGCCATAGTAAACAAAGAAATGGCCACCATCGAAGGGGAGAAGGGACTACGCCTAGTCCATTCTCCCTTTCCATGGCGGCCATTCACTTACATTGAAAGAAAAGGTCATCAGGAAAAATGGCCACCATGCAACAGGGAGAAGGGACTTCGTGTGGTCACGGCGCAACAGAGAGCAGAAGGATAAGGTTACATAGGAACTTAGTTGCATGATGAGGCACATATGAGTATATAGCATAGCATTACAATACGTATAATCTGGTGAAATGACATATTTACATATATACATGTAGTTAATTACATTTCAGTAGGTCAGCTAAGGGATGTAGATAAAACAATCAGGTTGGTTATAGTTTGTTAGTGTGAAGAGTTCACTGATCAGTCATGGGATCATTATAGCGTAACCAGGTGAGAGTGTTTCGCCTAAAGCTATAGTAGGATTGGTTTGTTCTGATGTTGGGTGGGAGGGCGTTCCAATGTTGGGCTGCCATGACAGGGAAACTGCTGCCGCCCGTTTTTTTTAGTCTGAATTTCGGTACTTGCAGGCAATGAGAGTTGATCGTTCTGGTAGGGCAGGTGGAGTTTTTTTTAATTATTCTGGCTGCGGGATAGGGGGAGCAGCATTATTCAGGCATTTGAACGTGAGTGAAGCTGTTTTGAGTGAGATGTGGTCACAGATTTTGAGCCATTTGTGTTCTCTCCTTTTGTTGGAGATGTGTTCCTTGGAAGGTAAGCTAAGGGCTGTCCTGAGTGCATTGTTTCGTAGTGTTTGAAATTTGTCTGTTATGTATTTGTTGGCTCCTAGATACATGGCATTACAATAATCAAGTTTGGAGAGTATTAGGGCATTGGCGATGATGATGCAGCTAGCTTGAGAGAGGAATGCTCTACTTGCCCTGATTAGCTTGCACATGTAGGCGGTGGAGGAGTCTAGATGAAAGCCTAAGGTTTTCACTGTCTTGGCAACTGTGATGGTGTTGCCATTGATGTTATTTTTTGCTCTGGTGGGCAGTGGTGGTGCCATGATTTTTTCTTTGCTGACTTCTTTATTGACTGACAATGTGAAGTCAATGAGGTAGTGGTCTGTCCAGTGTTGAGGAGTGGTTTTGGTGATGGTGGTATTGCAGTTCAAGGCGGCGATCCAGTCCAAGGTCCTACCTTTATTATGGGTAGGGGTAAACACTTTTTGGGTTAGGCAGTGTTCAGCAAGCATATTGGCTATGGCTTGTGCTGGTTTGTCATCAGGGTCTTTCAGACCAAGATTCAGGTCGCCTAGTAATAGTATTTGTGAGGTGTCTTTTGTATTGTTGGCTATGAGGCTGGATAGGTCTGCTTTGAATGAGCCAATGGGGCCAGGTGGCCTATATATTAGGTAGATGGTTAAAGTGCGGCTCTTGGAGATGGGTAATTTGGCTGTGAGGAGCTTGCAGGATTTGAGAGGCGAGTGAGTGAATGGTCTTAGATCGAGGTTGGATTTTGCTATGATGGCCAGACCGTCTCCTCTGTTATTGGGTCTGTCCATTCTGATTATGGGATGGCTATTGATAGAGCTGGGCCTGCTGCTTCATGCAGCCAGGATTCTGTGATTGCTAGTAGGTCGAGGTTGTTGGTGGATAAGATGTCTGCTATTTCTGTGGCGTGGGCCACTAAGGATCTAGCATTGATCAAGGCTCCGGATATAGTGGTTGTATTGGGTGGATCCTGGATGGTTATAGGGATGAGTTTGGGTTGGGTGAGTTCATTACAGGGTGTGGTTAGGTTAGGACATACTTTAGGGTGCCGTGAGGTAGATCTCAGAAGGGGATTCAGAGTTTTGTTGTGACCGGTAGACTCATAGAGACAAGGTAATCTGGCGCGAAGCCTGATGTTTCTTTCTGAGATCGTGCACGGTGCATTTTCTGCTGAGCGCATGGTTGCAGCAATAATAGTCATGGTAATGTGTAATAGAGGCATGAGGAGGTACAGTAGGGTGGCCGTTTGGCTCTTGCTAATGTGCATTGTGCAGTGAGTGGTTATCCTCAATTACATTTGGTACATATAGTGATGATAAAGCACATTGACTAGCATCAGGTAGGACACAGCAGCTAGTATGAGGTAGGGCTGGCTTGGTAGCAGCAGCAGTGGTAAGGTTTAGCGGCTATCAACATGTTAGACACAGCAACTAGTATGCGGGCTAGGCTAGTAGTGGTAATAGTAGTATGGTACATTGAATAGAATCAGGCAGCGCATAGCAATGCCATGGGCATGGGGCGCTATAGATAAGTGGTGTAGCGTGAGACAGAAGGGCCATATAGTTGTGCTGTGGTACAGCGCAGGATTGCAGGGCAATACGGTTATAGTGAGGTATGGATTCAAGTGGGGGTTGGGTGCATAGGCTAAGGGAACTATTCAGCATTTTGTAAGTAGCAGTCTAGTGCGAGATTCATTTGGCAGTTGGGCACATAGGTTAAAAACAACTATCCAGCAATAGGTAAGTAGCAGTCTAATGTGAGATTCATTTGGCAGTTGGGCACATAGGTTAAAAACAACTATCCAGCAATAGGTAAGTAGCAGTCTAATGCGAGATTCATTCAGCAGTTGGGCACATAGGTTAAAAACAACTATCCAGCAATAGGTAAGTAGCAGTCTAATGCGAGATTCATTGGGCGGTTGGGCACATGGGCTAGAAGCAACTATCCAACAGCAGGTAAGTAGGAGGAGAGCACATGGCTAAAAACAACTATCTAGCAATCGGTATGTAGCAGTCTTATGCCGGTTTCGTTCGGTAGTTGGGCACATAGGTTGAAAGCAGATTGTCTATCAACAAGTAGGTAATGGTGGTTTAGCTAATGGCTGTGCACAGACAACTTATAGTGTTGACTGGTGTGCTAGTAGTGTAACATAATACCAGACCATAATAAGGCAAATTTGATCAACGCAAGTAAGTTAGAGCAGTACAATTGACAGTAAAAACAGTGCGGGTCGTGAGTGCCTAGATTGTGTGTAAATTCGTGATTGTCCGCCTGTCATGGGTGCATGGGGCACTGGGGAAAAGGTGCATAAAAGGTGCGCTGGATCAGAGTGCATTCAAGTGGGCAGACTCGGTTGGTCAAGTAATAGGAATGCCCTGATGAGGTCTGTGAACAGTAGGCGATGGGACAGTGGGCCCTCAGGGTGAGATGAGTAAATAATAGAACAAGATGAAGTTTGTTAGTCGCGGCATAATTTTTAGATTGCCGCTTCCCTTGCTGACAATGACGAGGTGCCTATGGAGAGGTTTTCAGTGTACTCAAATGTATTGGCTCATGTGTCTTGGTTGTGCCGTGGCTGGTGGTGCTCTGTGGTGCACAGGGGCAAACAGGAAGGGGCCTTGCTCTCTTGGGCCTTCCTTGAGTGGGCCGGCTTCCGCCTGCCGGTGGCCTTCTGGGCGGGATGTTGAACGTTGCTAGGCAACTCAATAAACATTGATGGCGGCGGCCATCTTGGAGGCTGGAGCTTTATCGTGTCGTAGTGCACACGATTTCAGGTGCCTACCGTGGGGTGGCCCGGCGCATTGCACACTGCCGGTGGGCTTAAGGCTCACCTGCAGAGGTCATAGGGAGAACATCCAGGTGGCTACTTCAATGGATGCACGGCTGCTCCTGCAGTCCGTGTTGTCGTTGGGGCGGCGGTGCTCAGGGGACGCAATTGGTGCAAAGTAAAAGGGGCTCCTGCCCTCACGAGCGTCTACCTGGAGTGGGGGAGCAAGGGCAAACAGGAAGGGGCCTGTAATTAAAAAGAAATGAAAGTAATTAAATAGGTAAATGGGGTGGAATTTGCACATGCAGAGGTTCTGGACAATGAGGTGTATTGTATCCAATCTGATGTCAAATATTAGTAGTCCAAACGGTATGGCACGTATACGTGCTAAAGTGAGATCCCAGTTGAGTGGCAGCCAAAGTATATCATGCTACCAGTGTTTCAAATACAACCTATCAATAACATCGCCCTACCATACTAAAACAAGCATTGACAAAGCCAACAGTTTGGGCTGTTTTATTAGGAAATATTTTCGGAATTCTTGCACAGACACACATAAGCATATAGGACGTATATCGGTGAGAACACAGACAGTGAGTGGAGGGAGGTTGCATGAGGAGTAGATTGATTAATATAAATGTGAGGACTGATGAATGAAAGCAAGGGAAGATGTGTGCATGAATAATTATGGTGTTTTTGACTATAAATCCCATCAGTCTACCCAACATAATCAATGGTGAGGGATCATGGGAGCAGTAGTGCGAAACATCTGGAAAGTGCAGGTTGCAGGCCCGTGGTATAGCTGACTAAGTAAGGGTATGTTGCTCAGTAAATGAATAAAATAATTTGAAGATAGGCGAACAGATGTTTAAGGTGATCTGAAAGTGTGATGTATGGATGGGTATGTATATAACTGTGATATGGATGAATGGATTGCTGAATACCCGATTAGGGAAGGATAAATGCGGCTCGGGAAAATAATGAGAATGTGAGGATGGAGGAATGGGTATTTTTTTGTTGGAAAGCACTATAAATCCAACAGAAAGGCTGCATCATGTGATCCCACTCGTCACCATATAATGGTCAGGAAATGTCAGTGTGCCAGACACAGCAAGCAAGGGTATGCGAGTAACAGCTTATGCACTAACTAAAGAAATACTTGGAGCACTATAGGATGCATAAAACTCATTCAGCAGAAGCCTGCAATTCCTGTTTCCACAGTTTGAATTTGTGAGGAGAAGGGCATCAGGTCCGCTTCAGCTGCTCATTCTACCAGCAACTCTGTCATAGGATTTACTCATCTGACACTGTCATCTTCTAGCCAAACAAAGGCAGAGCAGATGTTGTTGCCAGGGACAACAGGCAGCTCCTAAAGAGTCGTCAGCATTCTAAAATATTCTTTGAAGGCTGATGAACATGGTCAGTGGAGGGGGCATTAAATAACTCTAGGGGTTATCATTGAGACCACTGGGTTTACTTTGTTTACGTCAGTGGATTCCAGCATGTTTCTCATAGTAACACTTTTTTGTGTATTTGACCTTTCCAGTGAGAAGCTTTTTCATTTGTTTACATTAGGTGTGTTGACTAAATCATCTCCTTTTGCTTAAAGATCATGTGTTCCTTTGGGTAGGATAGTGCCTATACCCTCTTCCGTGTGGCGCAATACACTTGAGTATTCCTGCATTCCCTCATACACGTTGTTGCATGGTTGCAACAAGACTTTCAGAGCAAACTGCATTGGCTCAGTATTAGCTGCAGTGAGCGAGGTGATTGAGCAGGATACACGCACACTATGGTCCCCTAGGTCTCCATGTTCATTAAATAGGTCCAGGGTAGCCGTAAGGCTAAAATTCAGCTGTGTGCCTGGACACTGTCCACAAGGGTATGTTGGGGCTCAGGCAGTAACTCTGAGTCCACAGTCGCCAACCTATCTACTTCACTCTGTAGTTAGTAACATAGATTAAGTAGCGACTTGTTATCAATGTTGGTCGTTTTAGATCTATTACTCATTCCGTGTGTGCTAGTGTCTGCTTAAGGGCATTATTTTCTGTGTGTGCAGTAACTGTGACCCTTTCATTAGTATTAGCCGCTTCTTGCATTTCGACTTCCGGCCGCGCATAGTTCCTTTGTTCAGCTTGCATACTTTCTGTGTCTCTTCTAAGATTATACAGGGCTTTGTCTCTGTTTTCAGGAATAGTTTATACCAATTTTCTGCCGAAGGTTTAAAATAACTGCTTAAACCGCAAGTTCTTACTGTTGTAAATCTCCCCCCGTCTCACCTGAGATCGCTTCTTGCTCTGTTCCGCGGGAGGATTCCTCTTGTGGATGGATTGGGTCTTGTATAGGCTTGCTCGAGTCTCGTCCGGCTGCAGAGCGCGTTCAGAGTTCCGGGACGGTCGCAGTTCCAGGATGTCCAGGAAAAAGGTAGCGGTCGCTAGGGATGAGGATTCCAGGAGCAGAATTAGTGGGAAGGGGTGAAAGGAAGGAAGAAGCAACCAGGAAACTAGAAATAGTGGATTCGCCGAACAGCACACACACTTCAAGTCTCTACCTAATGATAGAGTTGAGACGCGCGGGGCCGCGGGGCGTGGCCAATTTATAGAATGTGCCGTGTGCGACGTGAAGGCTGGTGCGAGGCAAGTCACTTGGCACGGCCATGTTGGGAGTAACACAGAATACAACCCCCGTCGCGATAAGGACCAGGAAGTCCAGAAGGGACACGTTCTATGGGTCATGACAGCATGCCTCCTCCGAAGACCTGTTCCCCCAGGTTTGCCCGGGTGTATTAGATGGAATCTTCTGAGCAATGTGGGGTATTTAAGTTAGAAACTGGTTCCCAGGTTCTCTCACTAGGAGGATATCCCTTCCATTCAACCAGGTATTGAAGTCGACCCCGTTTATACCTGGCATCGCATATTCTGGACACTTTGTATTCCAGCTGATCGTCCATCGTCCACAACAACAGGACTGGGACTGCAGGATTTTCGGGTGGATTGGATGTAGGTTTTCAATAGGGAAGTGTGAAAGACTGGGTGTATTTTCTTCCAGGAGTCAGGTAGCTTGAGTCGGAATGAGACAGGATTGATGATTTCCTTTATGGAAAATGGTCCATAGTACCGAGGGGCTAATTTGTTTGGCTGTAGATGTCGCGGTAATAGTTTCGAGGACAACCAGGCTTGATCACCAACAGAATAAGAAGGAGATGGTCTTCTTTTGGAGTCGGCATAACGCTTAGTGCGTGTCTGGGCCTCTTTCAATTGTTCCTTGGATTCCTTGTGTATGTTGATGAGAGTCTGAATCCATGAGTCGAGAGTAGGTACTGGAGTGGGATGCGGAAGAACAGAAGGTAAAACAGACGGGTGAAAACCTTAACTGCAATTGAAAGGGCTGACCTTGAGTGCTGAGTGATCGGAATTGTTGTAGGCAAACTCGGCCAGGGGTATGAGGAGAGACCAGTCATCCTGAACCTTGGTGGCAAAACAATGAAGATATTGCTCTAGAGTTTGATTTACACGTTCCGTTGCTCCGTTGGTTTGTTGGTGATGACCTGATGAGAGAGCGCGTTGGATCCCTGGAATACGACACAGATGTTTCCAGAATTGTGAGACGTATTGAGGTCCTCGGTCCGATATGATCTTGGAAGGAAGTCCATGAAGACGGAAAATGTGTTCCAGGAAGATTCCAGCAAGTTCTGAGGAGGATGGTAGTTTATACAAAGGTGTAAAATGAGCCATATGAGTGAACAAGTCTATGGTTACCATGATGGTCGGGTATCCTCCGGAAGGTGGTAATTCCACAATGAAGTCTGTAGCAATAATTTCCCATGGTCTTGTTGGCAGTGATGGTTGCAGTAAAAGACCCGCCGGTCTCTTGTTATCATGTTTGTTTTGACCGCAGATAGCACAAGCCTTGATGTACTGTTGTACGTCGGTCTTCATTCCAGGCCACCAAAACTGTCTTTGTATAAAACGGAGGGTGTTAGTTATACCACGATGACCGGAGTGAAGGGTATCATGGCAGAGGTTTATTATCCTTTGTTGTAATTTCTGCGTAGGAATGACCAGTGCATTGTCCTTGAATAAATATCCTTCCTTAACTCTTAGATTCCATGGATTCTTCCTTGAAATATCCTTCCAGAGGTCAGAGGACTGGGTTTGCACTCGGATTTCTTCCAGGAGGTTGACTGCTTGAGCTACAAAGATAGTGTGGGGAAATATCATAGGATAGGCCTTGTCTTCAGTGGCTACGTAGTCAGGACGTCGAGATAAGGTGTCAGCAATCATGTTTTGTGATCCGGGAACATGAGTGATTTGGAATTGGTACTGGGCAAAGAAGTAGGCCCAACGCGCCTGACGACTGTTCCTGCACTCCAACGACTGTACAATTTGGAGATTCCGATGGTCTGTGCGGACCTGAACTGGATATTTAGCACCCAGAAGTAGGTGTCGCCATTCAGTGAAGGCTTGATGGATGGCCAACAGTTCCTTCTCCAGGACGGAATAGTGTGTCTCGCTGGGAGTCAGGGTTCGTGAAAGGTAAGCAATGGGGTGTTCCAGTGTATCCTCAAGTTCCTGTTTCAAGACCGCTCCTATGGCATAGTTAGAGGCATCCGTTTCCACTAGGAATGGGCGATTTATGTCGGGTTGGGCCAGGATGGGGGCTTGCGTGAACCCTGTCTTCAATCGTTGGAATACTTTATCTTGCGGTGTAGACCAGATAAAGGGGGTGTCTTTCTTCAAGAGACCAACGATCGGCTGAACGATCTCGGAAAAGGTAGAAATAAACTTCCTGTAAAAGTTGGCGAGCCCCAGGAAGGATTGAACTTGTTTCACAGATGTGGGAGTGGGCCAAGCCAGTATGGCCTTTACCTTTGAAGGGTCCATACCAATTCCTTCTGGGCTAAGGATGAATCCTAGGTAGTGAACAGAAGTAACGTGAAACAAGCATTTTTCGGGTTTGGCTAAAAGTTTGTGTTCACAAAGTCATTGTAGTACTGCCTTTACATGTTCTTCATGCTTTAGAGGATCCTTGGAAAAAATCAATATGTCATCCAGATAGACAATGACGGAGAGGAACAACATGTCAGAGAACACCCTATCCATAAAACGCTAAAAGACTGCAGGAGTATTAGCTAGTCCAAAGGGCATGACTAGATATTCATAGTGACCAAAGGGTGTTCTAAAAGCTGTTTTCCATTTGTCTCCTTCCCGGACACGGATTAAGTGGTAGGCACCCCGGAGATCCAACTTCGTGAATATAACGGCGCCTCTCACAGCTTCCAGGATATCCGAGATCAGGGGCAGTGGGTACCGATCTTTGAGGGTGCATTGATTTAAGCCTCGATAGTCGAGGCAAGGTCTGAGTTCCTTGGTATCCTTCTTGCGAACGAAGAACAACGAAGCACCCGCTAGAGATTTCGAGGTTCTTATGGTGCCGTTTTCAAGATTGGTGTTTAGGTATTCCCGAAGGGCCTTTTTCTCAGGTTCGGAAAGAATGAACATTCTGCCGAAGGGAATTACTGCTGAGGGATCTGTATATATGGCACATTCTTCGGGCCTGTGAGGGGGTAAGGCTTGGACTATGGCAGTAGAAAATACATCAGCATATCCCTGATAGGCCTCTGGAACTTGTATGATATTGGAAACCATGAGTGGTGTTTTTAGGTCTCTTGATGGTTCTTTAGGAGGCATCGAGGAGGGATCCAGGGATAGACAGTGGGACATACAGAACTCTTAGCCCCGGAATAATGATCCTGCTGTCCAATTGATATACGGATTGTGCTTTTGTAACCAGAGCATACCCAAAACCATGGGGTAATGAGCTGACTTAATGATGTCGAATGTAATCTACTCATGATGATGGTTTATGGAAAGTTGGATCTCTTTAGTCTGCAGGCTTATGGGTCCTGAAGAGAGGGGTCTTCCGTCAATTGCTTCCAGCGGCTGCATGGTGTTTCGTGTCTCGTATGGAATATGATGATTAACAACCCAGTCTTGATCAATGAAAATTCCCATAGCTCTGCAGTCCACCAAGGCCAGAATGGGATAGGTCTTGTTCTTGGAGGGCGAGAGGAAGGCCTGTAGTATCACCAAATTGTTTTGTCCAGGAGAGTTCAAGGATGGAATTGATGTGGAGCAAACATCTTTCTCCCGACACCTTGCTCCATCTAGGGTCGGGAGCTGGTGTTTCCCGAACGCCGAGGAGGGGCTAGAGGGCATTCTCTAACAAGGTGTTTATCCGAGGCACAATAGATGCACAGGCCTGTGTGGATCCTTCTCATCCTTTCTTGTGGGAAATAGGCCCACGGAAGGCTCCTATTTGCATGGTTTCCGGATCTATGTCAGGGGTTGGGGCAGGATCAGCCTTTACAGAAGTGTCAAGGGAATTCTTTTGAAAGGGTATCTTGGTCTTTCTTCTTTCAGCCTTTCTTTCCTGGATTCGGAAGTCTATTTGCATGGCTAGATCCATAAGAGCCTGGAATGAGCTAGGACGAGCCACCCTGGCTAATTCGTCCTTAATATCCTCGTTTAGACCCCTGCAAAATAGAGTGAAACTTGCTTCTGAGGACCAATCCGCTTCCTTGGCTAGTTGTTTGAATCTAGTAACATACGTTAGCATATCCTGAGATCCCTGTGGGAAATCAAGTAACCGTTCCTGAGCACTAAAAACCTGTTCTGGGCGGTCGACCATAGTCTTGAGTGCCTGAATGAATCCATCATAATCATCCAGGAGGGCATCTCCTGAGTTGACTAAGGGAGTGGCCCAGGTCAACGCGTTCCCTGTGAGATGCGAGATTATGAAGCCCACCTTCGCCCTGGAAGTTGAAAAATAATAGGGCTTAAAAGTAAAATGCACCAAGCAGGAATCCAGGAATCCACGTAAGGATTTTGCCGAGCCATCATATTTGTCTACCATTCTACCCAGTAACACGCTGTCCTTGTTAGCGGGGTCACGCGACAAAACAAGCTGTTTTATGGCAGCATTCTCAGCTTTTAAGTTCTGTACTTCAGTTGTGAGTTCTTGCATGCCACGCATAAGGTCCTGGAATGCTTTCTCCATAGCATTAGTGTTGGTCGTTTGGCGTCTCAAACTGTCGTAAATCTCCCCCCGTCTCACCTGGGATCACTTCTTGCTCTGTTCCGTGGGAGGATTCCTCTTGAAGACGGATCGGGTCTTGTATAGGCTCGCTCGAGTCTCGTCCGGCTGCAGAGCGCGTTCAGAGTTCCGGGAAGGTCGCAGTTCCAGGATGTCCAGGAAAAAGGTAGCGGTCACTACGGATGAGGATTCCGGGAGCAGAATTAGTGGGAAGGGGTGAAAGGAAGGAAGAAGCAACCAGGAACTAGGAATAGTGGATTCGCCGAACAGCACACACACGTCAAGTCACTACCTAATGATAGCGTTGAGACACGCAGGGCCGCGGAAGCGTGGTCAATTTATAAAATGTGCCGTGTGCGACGTGAAGGCTGGTGCGAGGCAAGTCACTTGGCACGGCCATGTTAGGAGTAACAAGGAATACAACCCCCGTCGCGATAAGGACCAGGAAGTCCAGAAGGGGCAAGTTCTATGGGTCATGACACTTACTTATTCAGCCATGGCAGTGATCACATCCGTGAGGCTAGTCCTGCTAAGGACTGAAGAAGGTGGGGAATAAAACCTTTTTTCTACATTGGACTGTCCTAGTAATGGAATGATGACCAAATGGGTCCCCTAACTTGTCGTCTCTGCAAGCAGGCAACTTCCTCGGAAACATTGAAACACCTCATACGGTTTTGCAGAACATCATACATTGAGGGGCATTTGGGAGAGGATCCTATTGCAGACCTTTTCTGGGCTCGACTTATGGGGGGGATAATAACTCCCTTGTTTTAGCACTTAGCAATTTTTAAGAACATTTTTAGATAAGGTCAAAATAAGTGTTCACAAGTATTAATTGTTTTGGTTTTGTATCTGGTTGTTGGTGAAACTTGTAACATTGTGATGTATAGTCAGTCTTGCCTTGCTATTTAAATAAATCACCAGACCCTCTAGCAAGAGCACTCTTTTTGAGGTTTAGATTATACCTGCTCCCAACCCACGAGATTAAGGCCTCAAGGGATAAAGAAGGAGACATTGATGACATATGAGACAAATGCGATGAGAAAGAATGCCAGTCAATTAAGCATTTGTTATCTAATTGTCCTGGTACGTGGGATCTGAGAATGGCTAGAGATTTGTCCATGATGTTCGCTGGTTGAACACTAATCAATTCTGGCACAGACTATCTTCAGGAATTGAAACCTTTCTGACCACTTAAGTGGTCAGAATCCTAAAGGATTTAAGTCTGGGTGGTAATACAGAAATGTAATATGGGAAGTTGTGAAATTGAAGTTCACTTTTATGTTAGAGTATGTATTTTTTGATTGTTTTATGATTGATGATTAATGTTTTTATCTTTATCCCATATTTTTTTCTTTTTCTTTGTCAGAACTTTTGTATAAAGTGAATGTTTTATGTTTGAGCTGAGTTTGTAATTTGTGTTAAAAGTAAACATTTTGGCTAAAGCACAGTAAATAAAAAAATGAAAAAAAATGTATATTTTTGTGAAAGCTTGCTCTGTATTATTTACAGTAACAACTCAGAAACAAAATAAAAAGAAATAAAAAAAAGAAGACTGCACTCCAGCCACACTTGAGCAGTCCGCCTCGCTGGAGAAACTTTTGACTGGTGTTCGATGTGCTGCTCTGAATCACGTCTTCCTGGGAACAGAGACTGTCAAATCAGGTTCTCAGTAGGAGACTGCACTCCAGCCGCAGTAAACAGTTTCTTCTAAACATGTGGGCAGTCTAAACATGTGGGCGGTCTAAAGCAGGGGTCGGAAACCTTTGGCTCTACAGTTGTCTTGAACTACATCACCCATTACCATTCACCATTCACCAGCACAGTCAATGTTCGGGGATCATGGGAGTTGTAATCCAAAACATTTGGAGAGCTGAAGGTTGCAGACCCCTGGCCTATAGTAATTTTCACACATAGCATTGCCTACTAACTTCAAGAGCGATGCACTGTGAACAATCTCTATGCATTAAACATAGTGTAAAGGCTTGCTGTTTTTCTCCCTCTGTTCTAAACATAATCACATTCAGTTTAAAATGCTGATTGTGCTAATGTGTTCTGTATGTGTCACTTTCCTTCTAGCGTTGAACACATGTAATATGCCATTATACCTAACTGGTAATTCACTGCATATGCCAATTCAGTCATCTCATTTTGAAACAAACATGTGGTGCTAACAGCTACAGTACTTGGCTCAAATGTCACCATTCTCCGAATACCTCTTAAATTAAAGCTCTCAGTTGGTCATTTTCTCACTGACATTATGCAAACTCGCTTTGTTTTCTCTGTTAAAAAATACATAGCTTTTCTTTTGATAAGCTTTCAGAGTTCATACACAGCAGCCACTCTGCATACTTATACCAGCAGGCCCCGCTGCTTATGCCGACCTGCTAACTCCTCTTCTTATGCTACAATGAAGAATAATCTATCTTTCCTTTGCCTATCAGTGGTATTTAGCCCGAGTCAATGCATCCTCATCACTCTTATCTCACATTTCACCTGCTCCAATTATGTTTGCTCGTTAAAAAGCATTAGGTTTCGATGGTGAGCATACCAGCATTTCAGACTAAGCTGTTTTGATGCTTGGCCATTTCTGACATTTAACCTTAGTGAATGAAGGCTCACAGCTTGTTAGCGACCTGCCTCGGAACTTTCTTCTCCCTAGTTCTTCTCCTTTGTCACAGCCATTCTTTATCAGAGACTATTTTTTATAGGCCTTCTTCACCACATTCCTTAGTCACAGTTCTTTTTCATAGCCCTTCTCCTTTACATGTTCATTCACTACAGAATGTTTCTTCTATAACAGCCCTTCATAATAATGCTTCTCCTCCTTCATCACATTCCTTCTCCTTCATCACAGTCCTTCCCCTTTGTCATAGTCCTTTTCCATTGTTATAATCCTTTATCACTGTCCTTCATCTTTGGCCCAGCCCTTCCCCTTCAACAAGTGTCATTTACCATAGCATTTTTACTTGATCACAGACCTCCAACATAGTATCTCTACTTGATCATTGTACCTCTGCTTGAGTTCTTCACTTTCATCCTAGATCCTCATCATAGTTGTTCTTCTTCATCACAGTCCTTCATTCCAGGTCTTCTTTTTCACATACTGTTTTGATCACTGCCCTTCTGTATAACATGGCTTCATCAACATCATTGGTCAACACAGTCTGTCTCCCTCGCCACTACCCTTTATCAAAATACTTCTTTTCACAGTCCTTCTCCTTTTTTATAGTCTATTTCCCTCATCAGAGTCCTTCCTTGGCACTGTCCTTCTCTTTTATCAAATTCCTCTCTTTTGTCACAGTTCTTCATTTTTGCCACAGTCCTTCATCACAGTCTTTCTCATTGTTCAAAGTCCTGCTACTCCATCATAGTCATTCGCATTCTTCACAGTAATGTATATTAGTACCCGGCGAGAGAAAATCAGAATGCAACAAGCATTCTGATTGGCTCTCGCCAGGTCATTAACCTTAGATTCTCGGCCGGGATTCCAGCCACCTTGTCCTCGGCGGGGGTGTGGCAGTCCCTCAGTCAATGAGGAGGCTCGAAGCGGGGCCATCCCCGCTCCGAGCCTCCCCACGACTGAGAAGCTGCCTTCGCCCCCCGCCGGGGACTCGGGTAAGCTTTTTCTTTTTCCTTCCCTCCCTCCCTCCTCCCTACCCCACTTACCTTTTTGCTCCTGCGCCCCTGCTGGGCAACGATATCAGGCTCCAGCAGTGTGGAGACTCGGAGCGGGCCATCCCCGCTCCGCGCCTCCACACGGCTGGAGGCTTCCTTCGTCCCCCAGCGGAGACGCAGGTACGTTTTATTTATTTTTTCTTCCCCTCCCTCCTTTCGACCCTCCCATCCCCACTTACCTTCTGCTTCTTTTTTTTTCTTTTTTTTCGGGAGCGGACGCGCTGGGAACACTTGTGTTCCCAGCGCGTCCGCTACCGATGGCCGCCATGGAAAGGGAAAACGGACTCCATTTTCCCTTTCCCGGCGGCCATTTTTTTACATCTTTTTTTTGTTTTTTCTGTTTCGAAACGTGCCGAAACAGAAAAAAAAATGCCATTAGCGCCCCGATCCAACGGGCCGGGGTGCTAATGGCAATAAGACCCTCAGCGGCAGGCCAATACCGCCGCAGGTAATGCCTGGGGGCTTTGTTAAGGCATTACCTGGCGCGGTATTGGCCCGCCGCCTCGGGTCTTATTGCCACATTAATTTTACTTCATCAAAGTGCTTCTTCTTCCTTACAGTCCTAATATGTGTTGCATTCCTTTATTCTAGTATTTCTCCTCCATTTCATTCCTTCTGCATTAGCCTGTCTCCTTCATTACAGTGATTCTCCCTCAGCACACTCCTTATCATTGACAGTCTTTTTTCGGTTCTATGTGATATTTCCACATTTTAAAGGCCAAACACAAAGAAACCTGATTATATTTGGACATGTTTGTGTGGTCTTTAAAATGCCAAAATATCACATATCCTCCCTTGGAAAGTGATCGCACCCCACCCCCAGCTTCTCCCATTAGTTTTGCTGTTAATCGTTTAACCCCCCGAAACCGCATTTCCTCACCCACAACATCCTTCCCAACCCTGCACACACTTTCTTGCCAAACACACACAACACATTAAACACACTTACCTCCCTTGATGCTCCTTTTCTCTGCTACCCGCGCCTGTCAGACAGTTTAATTTAGAAAGACCACTCTGTGCGATCACAGAGTGGTCTTTATAAATCGATCTTTTTTTCGATTAAAGAAATCAACTTTTTCACTTGATACCCTTCTTTCTTCACAGCACTTCCTTGCCATATTCCTCCGTCACAGTCCTTCATTATAGTCCTTCTCCTTCATCACAATCCTTTGTCACTGCCCTGTGCATGCCCATCTGTGGCTCAGTGAACTAATATATCCAGTGCAGGGATCTGTGTTTGACCACATGGTCACATGTTATAATCCCAGCAGGTCCACTCCTAAATTTGAAAAAATTAGTACCATTGAACTGAGTAACAATAAACATTTGTCATCTGTGTATGGCACCAAATTACCCATATTAAGGTGAATGTGTGCTATAGAAATACACATGTAAGGTTACTCCTTCGTTTCCATCACAGCCCCTATCCTCTGTCACTGTTATTTTACTTTGTCGCAGTTCTTCACCATGACAGTCCTTCATCACAGTCCGTCTCCTTCATCACAGTTCTTGTCCTTCATTGCAAATCTCCGTCACCACAGCCCTTCAGTGTGGCCCTGTTCCTTCAGCACAGTCCTTCTCCTTTGTCATAGTGCTCCTACTTCATCTCAGTTCTTCTACTACATCACAGTCATTCATCATAGTCCTTCTACGTTGTCATAGTCTTTCACTTTCATCCCAATCCTCCTCCATCCACCCTCATAACTATTCATTCCAACATCCTCCCTAGTTCTTTCATTCATCTATATTCATTCATCCACACCTCCTACAACCTCTCTTCTCTCTGTCTGTTTTCTCCTCAACATATCTGCATTTTGCCCAAGTGTGCCTGTATGTGTTTACCCAGAAACTGATTTCACCATACAAGAGCTAAACCTATTGGCTTTGAAACCGTCCCCCCACCCCCACCTAATTCCAATGCAAAAGCACTGGAAACATAAAACAAGTTTGACATGCTGCCTTGCCATGCAGGCTCCTACCAGGCACGAGTAGGGCAGTGTGGAATGTGGTGCGGCCTGTTGTGGATGGCAGAACCCTGCCCTCCCTTGCAGGGCCCTAGTTTATCCCTGGATGATGTTGAATATTTCCAGATGAATATCCAGAAAGGTTTTGCAAGTTAGTGGGTTTGGAGTAAGCTAAAATGTGTGTGGTTCGAGATTTGCTAAAACGAGTTCACCCACCTGTGGGCATGAAACCTGCGTGCTATGCTGTCCATGCCAGGAGATTCTCCTGTATCTCTACAATGATGCAGGCGGCTAAGGGCCCTGCACCTTTAAACGTATTTCCCAAATAGCAGGCTTTGCATAAATATGCCGCATTATGCTGTGCTCGTGTTGTTGGGCCAGTTAATGACCAAGTCGCCCTCACCTATCATTTAAGTGACCAGCTAGCAGTCTCCTTTGTGTTACTCACAGTGGAAAGCGATGGTGCCGTTCTGCATGTGACACCTGATGGGCAGCAGAAGCCTGAATGCGGCTGCTAATCTATTTAACTGACACACGGGGCATGAATAATGTCCAGCCCCGCTTTCTGCGATACTGTGGATGGCAGTTTGACTGATAGCTGCCTCGTGAGAATATTAATATCTGCTGTTTCAAATGGCACACGTCCCTTCAAGCAGGCATCCCATGCTAGTCGCCAATGATGGCATGATTTGCCTGGTTCCAGTTCCAGCTCCCTCCCCACTCTAATACATTGGCAGGATGCCGGAGGCTGTTCATGTTTCGATGTCGTTTGTAGGTCAATGAGAGAGAATGGCTGTTTTTCCTCAAGTAACTTTTTCTGGTGTAGGTCCCCACTCTGGCATGCTTCAAATGCTACAAAATCCTCACCAAAAAGCGAAGAGATAGAAATGTTACCATCGTTTTAGTTTTGTATGTTTGTAAGTGGGCTGCGTGGAAGGAAAGGTGAGACATTTACATTTGGAAAACTGTTTTCCACAAAAAGTCATTAGGTTCAAACGCATCACAAAATACAAGGTGTTAATATAATACAAACCTACATAAATAAGCATTAAAAAGCATTTGATGTCGTAATCATAAGGTGTGAGTGCAAATATTGCATAAACAATCATAAAACTCATCCACATAGGAGAACACATGCTAAGTCTACAAAAGGTTTTAAAAAGAAACATTATAATTCTGGTAGAGCTATGCTTGCAGCCTTAAACACTATTCTTTTCGGCACAATAATTAAAATTGGCAAAGGGCATTATCACTTCATCAGTGCCCTCCTCCTCGGCAGCCAAGCTCTATGCACATAACAAACACCAGCAAACTCTACCGAAGGCAGGGGAACTATGGGTTAGAAATAGCAATGCAGGACTAAACAAATAAATACCAGCCTCAAGCAGGATAGGTCTCAAATACAGACATCATAACCACAGGGTCGACACACAAAGAGAAAGGAAATGGGAGACTGGCCCTCATTACGACCCTGGCGGAAATCAACCGACCGGACCGCCATAGCGTAAATAGCGTTTCCGCCATTGCACGACGGAGCAAAGTGCGGCTCATTCCGACCCATCGGGCACGAGCACCACGCCATGGCGGAAGTGCAAAGTCCGCGATGGCGGAAATGACCCCAAAACGGCCCACACCGCCGCCGTACGGCGCCCTAGGTGCAATACCGCCACCCATCTTAGCGGACACCGCAGTGAGCGCCAACCGGAAAGTACGGTGACCGGAAATATACGGAAACGGAAGTAAAAGCATGGTCCCGGAACGGGAAACATCACGCCGTACACCTATAAAACCACAAATTCCACACAACCATCAAAAATACTACCCTGAGACACATCCCAACCCGTCATCCACCCTAGTGAAACCAAGAAAAATGGGAAAAGTAGCGAAGAAAGCGTGCGACCGCAAGCGGCAGGTCCACTTCTCCCGTGAGGAACTCACCGTGCTCACAGAGACCCTCCAGGAGAATGCTGCCGCCGTCTTCTCCACGCAAAAGACCAGGACGGCACTTGCGAACAAGAAGGCCATATGGGCCCTGGTGGCACAGCGGGTAAGTGCGGTGGGGACCGCACCCCGCAACCCACAGCAATGCAGAAAGCGATGGGACGACCTGCGGATACGCGTCCGTAGCATACTTTCTGCCAACCGCAACATTGCCACAGCTACCGGGGGAGGATCGGAATCACCCATCAAGTTGACCCCCTGGGAAGAAATCTGTGCCTCCACCATTGGAATGGAGAGCATAGAGGGAGTCGGAGGGATGGAGAAAGGAGTGCAGACATCCGAAGGATCAGGTAGGTGTCCCAAATAAAACAATGCCAAAACCACAATGTCCAATCATGTGAAGTACCACGTGTCCACATAGTGCAACAGTAACACATGTCCAGGAGAACGTCCACATACATAGGCCTGATAGCACACTTTAAAACTCACATCAAATACATAAATAATTAAAAATCCTAAAAACACCCTCTACACGTGCAGCAGGCACACCCTAACTGCAGGCTGCAAAACAACTGCACCCTCACTCCACACACAAATGAAACCACCTCCAAGGCCCCGACCCAAATCACCCTCAGGTACCACCCCAATGCATGTGATACATTGCCATTCCAATTTCCACAGACCCATTAATAACGCTCGCCCTCCTTTACTCCACCACAGGGTCCGATTCAAACGACGAGCTCCAGGACACCCCTACCAGCACACCTGCAAAGAGGGCCAAGACCAACGGCCAAAGACCCTCCACCTCAGCTGCACGCATCAAGACACGGAAGCAGCACAAATCAAGTGGCAGCACAGAGGAGGGAACTCCAACAGGCACCCCAGCAGCCAGCATGCCCACAACAGCACCACCACAGGTCCCCCCAATGGATGCCACAGTAGGCACTGCTTCTGGTGGCAGCAGCACCATAGGTGACACTGCATTAATGGCAGCATGCTCCGACACAGAAAACGGGGATGTCGAAGTTAGATCCATCCATGACCTGTCTCAATCCCCCTGTCTGTTCCATCCCGTACACCATGAGGATACCACGCAGGGGCACCCACAAGACGACGACTGGCCATCCCCCACAAGCCCTGTGGCAAGGCAACATGAGGTGATCAGCCACTCTGTGACACCACCGCAAATGGCCATGGCCCAGCAGAGGCAACAGTCCCTCGACCAGGTAATCGTGCAACAGCAGCAACTGGCCACGCTCCTCAAGGACCATGCCGATGAATGTGGGGGCACTAAGGCAGACATAGAAACATCAACTGAGACACTTAGGGCAGAAATGGAGAGAAGTACAGAGACACTAAGGGCACAAATGGAGAGTAGCACCGAGAGCCTGAGAGTAGAAATGGAGAGAAGCACCGAGAGCCTGAGAGTACAAATGGAGAGAAGCACCGAGAGCCTGAGGGGGGAACTGCATGCGACGTCCAAAGACGTATGTGCCGAACTTGCCGCAGTGCGCCGTGTGCTCACTGAGCTCTCACAAACCCTTAGGGACATGCATGGACGTGAGCAGGCAGAGACATCATCCGTTGCAAGTTCCGTCCAGGGCAGCCCCCAACGTAGATCTGGGAGGAACCTGCGCTCCACAGGCAGGGGTGCCCCTGATACCCGGAGAGGGGGCTTGCAATAGCGACTGCCCACTGACAATGAGCATCTTTGGACACTGGTGTTCGGGGAGGAGGTAGGAGGGTGGAGGGGGTGTGTTGGGCTCACTTGGGTGGCGGGTCGATAGGGTGTTTAACATGATATCACATATGCCATAAACAATGCACGATCATCCAATGAGATGTGTGGACATTGATCTTTGTGTACGAGGCCATTATAGGCGTACAGTCCATATTGTGCATGTTCCAGACACACACAGTGCCACGAGTCCCGTGTCCATGTATCAGCCACCAGGCGTGAGTGCTAGAAGCATGCATCTATGAGATGCTGACGAATGTCACGGCCCTCCTGTGCCTCGCGGACTCCTTGAGGTGCTGCCACATCCCCACCCTCATCATGACCATCTTCAGGTGCTTGCAGTTCTGCGTCAGGGGGCATGGGCACATTTCTACGTACGCACATGTTGTGGAGCATGACACATGCCATGACCATCTTTGCAACCTTCACATGGCGGTACAGGAGTGCCCCGCCAGACCTGCTGAGGCAGCGGAAACGAGTCTTCAGTAGGCCGAATGCCTGTTCTATGACTACACGGGTACGTGAGTGGGCATGGTTGTAGTCCTCCTCATGCTGGTCCCGTGGGTTCCGGACTGGTGTGAGGAGCCATCTCTTCAGTGGATACCCGGCATCACCTGTATGTGGACAATAAAGGAATTTTGAGGAATGCCATTGCTACGTACGCACCCCCCCACCCCCTTCCTGCCAGGTCATTGCCGCATCACATACCCCACATCATCATGCATGAAATGAGACTCACCGAGTAGCCAGGATCTGTTCCCTGCGTGTCGCTCCATGTAGCGTGGTATTGTAGAGTTCCTCAAGACCATAGAATCATGGGTTGATCCAGGGAATCGGGCACAACAATGTGTAATGATCCTGTTGGAGTCACACACCATTTGTACATTTAGAGAATGAAATTGTTTTCGGTTGCGGTACTGGGCCTCCATGGCATGTGGGACGACCAATTCCACATGGGTGCAGTCGATGGCACCAATGCAACCCGGTATGCCGGCAAGTGCATGGAATCCCACTTTTGTGTTGGTAATTTCCTGCTCCGAGCGTGGTAGAGAGATGTAGTCGTCTGCGTGCTGCAGGAGGGCATCGAGCACTTGCAATAGTGTCCGTGAGAACAGTGGCTGTGATATGCCATGCAACTGTCCGACTGTGTGCTGGTAGGTGCCTGTGGCCAGGAAGTGGAGTACAGACACCACCTTCAGTAGGGGTGGGATGGCGGTTGGGCTATCTATCATGCTGACAAGGTCAGCCTGTGTCATGTCCACAATGGCGGTTATGGTGTCCCGGTCCAAACGGTAGAGGGTGTGGATCTGCTCATCAGTGAGGTTGAACGGATGTGCTCGGAGGCGTGGGATTGCGGGCTGCCTGCGTGGTGGTAGTGGATGTGCTGGCGGCCCTTTCTGGCCCTGCCTTGCCCTCCTCCTCCTCCTGCGTCTCCTCCGTGCGGCCGGTTGTAGTTGGTGTTCGTCTTCTTCTTGAAGTTGGAGTACTTGCAGTGCTATCAGGTCCCCCAGGGCCAACATAGCTAGTCCTGCCGGTAGCATTTCGGAGTGGGTGTGGTTGTGGGAGGAGGCTGGGTGTGCAATTTATGTGTTTTCAGGCTGTATGGCCTCCACCTGTGGTGATTCATTCCACCTGTGCAAGCTGCTCTCCCCTTTGGGCGAGCACGTTCCGCACACAACGCTGCAATTCGACGAATGGCATCTTGCTATTACAATCATGTATTTGTACCCGATGGCAGTGTAACATTGGTTGATATGTTCATTCTGCTATGGTCCCATTGTTTCACATACTATCTTTGCAGTCGCGAACAGACTTGTGAAGGGTCAGTGGAACGTAGTACTCGAGTAACGGTGGACCCTCATGCAACACTGTACTGAGGTTCACCGACGGGCGTGGCGTCCCATTTGTGAGTGAAGGCAGTTGCCATTTTCACACACAGCCGCACTAGATGGATTAATTTGTGATTTCAAGCGGCCACAGATGCCTTTTCGACGTGATGTTGCAAATGAGGAATTCGAAGGGCGGCGCTTTCGGTTTTCAGCTAGCGGCGAGGAGATGCCCACAGGTCTGACTGCAAATATAACGTTCTATTGTTCAATGTCCTTGGGACAGGGGCCATGGCGAGGATGCAATGATTGATATGAATAGTTTGGGATGCGCAATAGCGAAGTGGGCGATAAGGCCGGACGTTCCCAAATACATGTTACTTCACAACACTGGAATTACGGGCTGGGGCACAGTGGATTTTGCAGGCTGCATAACGCACAGACTCAATGGAAATTTCACATGTTATGTGAGTATGGAAACAGGCGTTTTCATTACGGGATGAGGGAATGATGTATGGATGCATGGACAGATGATTTGATACAGAGTTTGCCATGTACAGGGCTTCTTGGAATCTATCCGCCTCCCCTGCGCTATGTGATGCAGGGCTGCCATAGTCGGACCATCGTCTATCTGGCCTTGTTGAGCCCTCCCTGTCTCGACGCGCCTTCAGACACTTGTGTCTATGCACGTTACCAATCCCATCTGATGGATTCTGTTTTAACAGACGCATGCACAGGTACACTCGTTTGTGATAGTGTTTTCACCTCGATATAGATAGTTATGATTCGCAAGTGGTTTTTGGGTGGTGATGATCCTTTGGAGTGGGCTAGCATGCATATGGCTGTGGATTTGGTGTGATCATTGAAGTGAGTAATTCAAATGAAGTTCTGATGCCCATACTATTCTTTTTCATTTCATTTGGGTGACAGGTATCTCCTCCCCTTTTGCCACTGCCATCTGTATGCCACTCCTGCAGATGGATTTTACTCCCGACACCTGCTGCTTCGTGTTAATCAGTGGAGCAGCATTACGATCTTATGGGACGATCGCCAATGGGCCACATGCCCTTACGCAGTACTAGTGGCTAGGAGCAACATTTCGGCCTTTCAGCTGGACTAGTGCCTCCCTATTGGGACGGCCCTGCGGTTCTAGGCGCTTCCATGTTGCCTTTTCGTACGAGAATGTAGCCCCTGTGTACCATGAAGGAACAGGGCGTCACACAAGAAGTAGCTGGTCATTTATTGCGGATGCAGCCCACAATGGTGAAATGTATTTTGGAGTTCATGGCCTAATGGCTGTATGGGCTTGGTGAATTTGTTGTGCATTAAATTTCTATTCTGATATGAACCGTGTAGCGTTCTTCTTTGCAAGTGATGTGGCATATTCCTATTTGGGGAGCGATGTATTGTGAGGAGATCTGCATTGGGTTCCAGCTTCGGAGTATAGTTGCGTGGTACTGTGCTGGGCGCGTTTGCCTACGAAGCCCAGTGAGGTCAGGGATAAGGGCTGCCAATATGACTGTTTTGATGATGTCATGCTCAGGGGCGGGGGATTAGCTTTTGTGTAACAGATGCCGGTCAGCCAGTTGGATTGGTGGAATGATGTGATTATCGGAATATGGCTGGTCACAGGTGCCTGTGTTTGCGTGCGTTTCTTGGTGGGAGACTGAGGTCATGTCCATTTGTATAGCTTCTGTATTCGTGCCATCTGTGCCCTGCAGCTCCCATTGGCCCCTCTTGAGATTCATTTGTTCGTTGGCAGGCATGGATGACTAGTACATTTCACTGGTTGCATTGTGTGACTTCATTGCACCTACGGGGAGTTGTACAATGTGGCCAGGGAGCGGTGTACAGGCACTCAGTAGGGCCGTTTACGGTTGGTTCGCGATGCCGTACTTCTCACCATGGCGGAATGGTACTTTCCGCCGTGCTTGATGGCGTTAGGTGCATGTCCGCTAGGGTCAGAATTCGCGTACCGTTGCGCCATGGTGGTAATTACGGTTTGGCATGGCGCGCGCGTACTTGGTGCAGTTAGCGTTGGCGTTCACTACGGTGTCGCTAATGGCATCGTACTTTGCGGTGACGGGTCATGATCGCACCGAGCGCTATTCGATGGCGGTATTGCATTTCCGCCATCGTTTTTCGATTTCCGCCAGGGTCGTAATGAGGCCCACTGTCTCTTAGCTGCTCCACAGATTAGGCTCTTATTAGAATTAGAGCCCTTCCACACACACGTAAAAGCCACCCATTCTGGACCGTCCTGCAATCTTACTCCAAGGTAATCAAAACTATTGACCTGTTCTATTGGGTGCCTTCTATCATCAACTTGATGAAAATATGCTTCCTGGATTGGGGTCTACAAACTAGAGACTTGGTTTTAGTCGTGTTCACAGTAAGACCAAGATTATTACATTTCCTCAAGAAGATAGAAAGAGATTTCTTCCAACCCTGCAGGGCGGTGGCAGTCAAGAAGGTGTTATCTGCATACAATGGGGCCGGAAGCTTGCATGTGGCCAACATAGTGCAGTCCTGGCACCCACTGTATAATGCATCTGTAATCTCCTGAACATAGATTTAAATATACTTGGGGCCAGGACACAGCCTTAAATAACGCCTGAGACTACCCCAGAGAAGCGTGTCTGTTTGCCTGCCAGAACATAACAAACACATCCTTCCGTGTCTGAATAAAGTAGTCTTAATATAGAAATCAGATACTGGGGAACGTTTTGCGCTGCCATTACCGCCACAAATTTGCACGAGACACAGAGTCAAATGTTGACCTCAAATCCAGAAATAACACATACAGGTGGCTTTTCCATAGTACGGTGTACTTCTTGATTATAAGGAAAAGCGTAAAGCATTGGTCCACTGTTCCATGGCCCTTCTGAATCCGGCCTGCTGAACACACTTATCACATTATTGTTATCAGTCCAGAGTTGAAGATGGCTCAGTATAATTTCCAAAACAGCTTATGGTGCTTTCTAGGAGAGAGATCTGTCTGTAATTGGCCAGGCTATCCCTTCCACCATTTTTGTACCCTGGAACAAGCTTTGCGCCAAGAATCAGGGATCCTCCCTGTAGACATTATGGTATTACAAATCTGGCACAACGTAGGGGCCCAGATAGTATTCTCATTTTTTAAAGAGGTTTATTGGTATTGGATATAGTCCTGCAGTTTTACTATTTGCTGAGCCAATTACAACCTCAACCTCTTTCACAGTAATGTAAGGCACACATGACATAGAATGGATGGATGTTAGAGGGTGCAGGAGAGAAGATGGAGAATACAGATGCGAGAAATACAATCTCCATTCTGCCATACTTATGCAACAGACTAATGCATGTTCCCCTTACAGCTCATTGTCAGAAACCAGTTTCCAAAATAGCACAATGTCCCTAGAGTGATAGCGCTTACAGAGGCCTGCCCATTTCCCCGTCATACACTCTTTTTTTGTGAGGATTAGATTTTTATATTTGTCTCTTAACAACCACACATTGGACCTATAAACACCCAGAGTGTCACCAATGCATCTTCCTATTTCTTTTTTGGCAGCTAGGCAGGCCCCATCATTCCATTCCGATTTACCTGCAGCTTTTCATTTAATCACAGTGGCGGGGACGGAGTATGCCGACGAATATTGCCCTTGAGTTTTTCAAACGCTTCCATAATTGCAGCATCCTCACTCCCCAGGTTACAGATCAGTTCTATATTGTCAAGAATAGAAACATTGACTGTCTGAACTCAAGAGATAGAACTTTTCCCCTTTCAACCACAATCTGTTGAGAGCTCAGAGCAATATCTCCAGTGCAAGGCCCAGCTATAATCAACAAGAGATAAATGGATAAAGGCAGATGGTCACTTTCTATTCTTTAAATAACTTTAAAATCACCCACCCATGCCCAATCAGTTGCAGAAAAAAAATTGTAATCAATATGTGTTCTACCATTGTGCCCAATAAAAGTCTGTTTTGCTGGTTGTTCGTTGAAAAATCTGCCATAGCAAGCTCTTAAATTTAGATTTTACATGATACAGGATGATTGAACTAAACAGTGCATTGTTAGGGGACAAGCACAACCAATGCTGTCCCAGGCTGATCTTGGTCATCCGAGAACCCTTCCATGTCCTTAAGTGGTTCTAGCTGTAAACTAAAATCTCCTAATACTAGTGTAATACATTATAATGGCATTGGGGAGATGTTATTAGTTATCATAGTTTGGAGACACTCCAGACCTGCCGGACCATTCAAGCTCGATGGCCTGTTACAAATGTTAATTAAGTGTAAAGAATCAACTTTATTAGACTTAATAATAAGCATTTGAACATCTACAAAGTGTGTTGTAACTACCTTCACCTCCCAACCTAGGGACACCCCAATCAAGACCAGTGATCCACCACATGGTCTGCCCTTCGGTCCCTTAGCTGCAGGGATACAAAATGATTGATATCATTGGAGCATAACTGGGTCTGTAAGGGATTTCAATCAGGCACACACCCAAGTCTCGCCTAGCATTTTCCGCATCTGTTTGCAAGTGTGTGACTAAATGGTAAGCGCCGATGACTGTACGTTTTGACTATTTTAGGCCAGTCAGGTTTTATTATAATCAGAATTGCATTATAATCCCGAATTACTCTGACTGACAACCAAGCGTTGCTATGCAACACATTGGCACGTGATTTGTCATGTGATCAGAACCTTTATCTACGGCATCAGTGTCATAGGCTCGCTTAACCAACACCCCGTGTCCAGTCACTGGAACGCCACGAACTGCAATTGAGCAGGAATGTACGTTCTCTCGCATTCATGCGGTCTAAATGGTGAGTTCCAAAGGCTATACGTATTATTAATATTTAATCGAGCTGCATGTCTAAACCCATCACTTATACTAGTATTTAATTCTCCAAATAAAAGTATATAAACAGAAGCATTTATGCAGCACATACTACAATAGACGACTATTTTTACTTTTTAAATATGAATGCGCTTCTATTTAAACAATTACAAAAGGGTGCAAAGATGCTTAAATGGAGAACAGCTCTAAGAAAAGCAACACTAATCAGGTCCTAACTTACATGATCTACAATATAAACAACAATACACACTTGAGATCAGGATGGGATGGAAAAAGCACTTTGAAATGGCGAAATGACATGTGTAAACTTGTGAATTTAGCAAATTTGCGGCAAACTTTTACTATGCGATATTGAAGAAAAATGGGTCAAATACACTGTTCTGCAGTGCGGTTTAGCTGTGGGTGTAGCTAACGGTCCTAGGTATCAGTGAGAGTTGAAATTTTGTTTCTATGTTTAAAACCGAAGAAGTTATAGAGGTTTTAGTGAGAGATGTTTTTGCAAAGTAGGCGCGAAAATGAAAACAGGGATTCGATTTTAAAATGACAGATGGGTTTGATTACACTATATTATGACTATCAAAAAGAGAATGCCACATATGGATCTTACAGTCACGTGATCAGCGTAACCCGTCATGTTGTGGATACTCGATTTCTTCCTGGGCTTTAATTTAGTTATTCAAAATTACTAGGGAGTTATGGTTTTGCAACACAGGTGAGACAATCAGCGCAAGAAGGATTCTAACAATACTGGAGTTCTGAATTAAAGATGGGATGGGTTGAGATATGGATAATACAATGCAGATATACTATGGGTCATGTTCTTCCTGTTAATACTTACAGAAGAAGTTATTAAATTGCACCAGCAGCTCGGGTCAATGAATTGGATCTGATCTACCGGCAGCAGGGCACCTCTAGCGGGATTGGATCAGCAAGGCAGTTCTGGTTATGATATGATATGATATGGTCTTTATAACTCGCCTATACACAAGTGTTTCAAGGCGTGACAAGGCAGGGAGGGGAAAAACAGTGGAAGACAGACAAACGATCCTACTAAGCCAAGTGACATTCAGATTGTGCAGGTGCAGGGAAGGGAGAAGGGAAAGTGCCAGGGGGAAGGGAGAGGGGAAGTGCAGTACAAGGGATGGAGGAATGGATACGGTAGGAAAAGGCCTGCGAGTAGCAAGTGCAAGGTAGAGCAGAAGTGCAGGTGGGGGGACTGAGGGGATACAGAAACAGTCCCTAAGTGCAGGGGGTTCCAAGGGATGCAGTGCAGGAGTGCAAACAGTGGGACCTGGCCCCAGGGTCAGAGGGGTGGCCAGATAACCAGAGCAGGTTAGGCCAGGGGTTTCAGCAGGGGAGCGAGGCAGAGAAAGCAGAAGCAAAGAGGAAGGTTTTGAGATGTTTCCGTAACCGGAGATGGTTCTCCTCAAGTTTCAGGGAGGTAGGAAGGCTGTTCCAGAGGGAGGCTCCTGCCGAAGAGAGAGATCGACCACCAACTCATTGCTTGGAGAAGCGGCTGACCCTGAGGGAGTTGGAGGCAGATGAGCGGAGAGCCGGAGAAGGAAGGTATTTAGGAAGAGAAAGTTGAAGGTAAAGCGGCCCCAGACCCCAGAAGGCCTTGTGGATAATGCAGAGGGTTTTGAACTTAATCCTTGCAGCCACCGGGAGCCAGTGCAGAGATTTCAGTCCTGGAGAGATACGATCCCTGGGCTTGAGGCCAAGGACAAGTCTTGCAGTCCTGTTTTGGATGAGTTGCAGAGGGCGGAGAGTAAAGGCAGGCAGGTTTAGATAGAGGCTGTTGCAATAGTCCAGCTTAGAGAGAACCAGGGCTCTGGAGACGGTGAGCTTCTGGGGGAAGGAGAGGAGAGGAAGAATACCTCTGAGGAGGTGCAGCTGGTAGTTTGACTTCTTAGAAACTTCAGAGATGTGAGGAGAGAAGGAGAGTGTGGAATCGAAGATGACCCCAAGGATTTTAGCCTTGCTGGTGGTAACAGGAAGAGGGCCAAGTGAGGCCGGCAAGAGAGCTGCAGGGAAGGAGGGAGAGGGTGTGCCTATGAGTAGAATCTCGGTCTTACTGGCATTAAGGCAGAGGTCATTGGCAGCGCACCACTCCTGGATAGCAGACAGACAGTCAGCGATGAGGGAGGGAGAGGAGGAGGCCGAGGGTAGCCTGAAGATGAGCTGGGAATCATCCGCATAGCACTGAAAATTGGTGCAGAGAGCGCCGATGCGGTGGGCGAGGAGTGCCAGGTATTGGTTGAACAGCCAGGGAGAGAGGTTAGATCCCTGGGGGACACCACAGGTAGAGAGAAAGATATCGGAGAGGAAGGACCCAAGTTGGACCTGGGAGGGTCGGTCAGAAAGGAAAGAAGTCAGCTGTGCCAGAGCCTGTCCTGTGATACCCAGGTTATCACGGAGACGGTTGAGCAGGATGGTGTGGTTGACAGTGTCGAAGGCAGAAGAGAGGTCAAGCAAGATGAGGACACACTGGGTGTTGGAATCAAGGATGGGGAGAAGGTCTTCACACATGTTCAGGAGAGCAGTTTCCATGCTTCTAGCAGCCCTGAAGCCTGACTGATGGTCATGAAGACAACCAACAGATTCGGTGTGGAGATTAAGATGGGAGATGGCCAGTTTCTCCACGAATTCGCCCAGGTAGGGAGTGATGGAGATTGGGCGGTAGTTAGCCGGGTTAATTTGGAATGCATCTCAGCCTGGATTTGGAAGGGCCCCTTCTGGTTATTGGACATGGTAGATAGCAGGATCCAAGTTTTCAGCAGGCAAGCCTTAATGGTAGCAAGCCATTCTGAATCAGAATTAAATCCTTTCAAGTTTGAGATGTTTTCAATTGTGTCAGCCAGCAAGAGTTTCAGCAATACTAGAGTCAAGGATTCTGGAGTCAGCTACAAGATGAAAAGTTCTGCAATAAGGTGCTGCACGGACATCTGGATGGGTTCTGGAAGCAGTCTTCTGGAGTGGTGTCTGTCTGTGTGTAGTGAAACTCCTATATTTATCCATTACAAAGTTTATGGCGTGGGCAGAACTTCAAAACACACACCTATTGTTGTAATTGGCTACAGGCTTGTGCTTTGTTTTGGTTGGCAGTCTGAACAGAGCTGTCATCTTATGCCAGGATTTAGGAATTGGACACATATACTTTATATTCGATTGTCTACATTTACATTCACTTCACATCTTTGTGAGAGCTGTGTTGCTCATTCTATGGATTGATATGTCTTACCCATAACACTTTGGAGTAATCATTTCTAATTTGATACATCTCTGGCCGCTTATCAGTGGATTGTGTACATACAATTGTAAGTTTGCATCATTAATAGTTTTGCCACAATCAGACATTTTTCATAACTTTGGTCCCTTAAATGGTATGAGTTTCCTCAATGTCTTCAAATCACAGAGCAGAACTTAGTTTAATGTCTACTAAGTTTCAGATTTATCCCTCTTTAGGTTGCTCAGTTAAAGAGTTTTAAACTTTAATCAAAACTAAGGATTTCACACCAACGTCCTCCAGTGTAACCTCCCCTTTTCAGGCAGCAGCTGTCCAGTCCTTTGAAGTTCACTGAGAAACCTCTTTCACATCCTGCCCCACCTTACAGAGGTCAATGCTCAGCCTGTCCTTTGTTCTTTGGTCAACCAGCAGACGAATGTCTAATGCGGCCCCATTGTGTGGCTTGTTAGCATTATGCGGTAACCATTAACAGCCATTAGCCTTCCTGTTCTCAATGGAGTGTCAAGCAGAGATGTCAGATTTCACAATCCAGGCTATCAGATCAGAATTAAATTGTGGATTGGCCCCAGACTGTGCTCCATGACATTAAAGTCTTTTCATTTCAAATATAAAATATAAGCACATTTTATAGAGGATTTAAACATTTTTAAATAATTAGCCCTTCACAAACATGTTTGAAATAGTGGATTTTGCAATTTCTTCCAGAAAAAGAAACACCTTTAAATTTGTTTGACAGCTAGTTTCCTTAAGCAGCTGTCAGGCAGGGAGGCCTGGATTCCTTTGACTGCCTGAGATTCCATGATTTCAGCACACTTTCCTTTCTATAATTCTCTGGTAAAATGACTGAATTTTTAAGGTCATTTTTGGATTAGGCCCTTCGGGGGCCTATTTTCAGGTGTCAGATGACAGATGACAGCAATGATTCCTGCTTTTACACCACTTTGTCTGTGTATGTGGCAGGGCATGCAACCCTTTTTGGTAGTTTAGGAACTCTGTGCAATTTTGCAGATTTAGTGTGCACAGGAGTTATTGGCTCCCTTTTTGGCAGTTTTTTTTCCCCAATAGTAAAAGGGTGCAGTGTGGCACATTGGCGTGGATAAAAATACTCCACAGGTCCAAAGCCCAATTCTCCTGCAGGGCAATTACATTGAAACCTTGAATAAAGGAGCTCCACCTTGGGTCATCCAAAAATCTACTCACCCCTCCAATGTTCCAGGAAAGAAGACTAAACCTCTAGATCAGCACGGTTAACATCTGGGCTTTGTGTACAGGTATCAGTGGCCCAGTAATTACTTTCGCTTTCACCTCTATTACGTGCATTTGAGTGGGCAGGTGTAGTTTGAAATCCACCAGAGTGTAGACCAGAAATATGTGGGGCAAGGTTACTAGAGTTAAAAAAATGCAGATCAAAATAAGAGTGCCATGTGCAGCCTGTTTGCAGCATACTGTAAGTTTGTACCCCAAAGACTGCAGAATTCCAGTACATGTATATAATAATGAAGCAACATTAAATCAAAACCCAGTCAGAGGCGCTATTCTACTTGCGGTTAATGTCAGTACTGCTAATCGAAGACAGCTGGGAAATATTTTCCCACATTAAAAGTTCTTCTAGCTTTATCAACTTGGCAAATACAACATTTTCATAGGGCTCACAGTACCCCTTACAGAGTCCAAATGTCTGATCCATAGGAACCAAAGGGTGTGCGTTATATGGAAAATTAGCTGCAGATAATTTATTCAGCTATAGTGGAATAAGAGGTTACTGTGTCTTTATAAGTTAAATTGAGTTTAGCTTAGCATCCATTTGTGTGGAGTCAGGAAGAGACTGATTTGTTACCATATTTGGTGGGTTTCTTTGCATCGGCATATCTACTTATCAAGGGGCCCCTGCAACGTCACCTGTCTAATTTTTCCATCTCCCTGGGCCTTGGTAATAACCGTTTGTCAGGGAGTAGGTGAAGACGCTTTATGTTTGGAGTGATTCGAAATAGTGCGTGTGGTGATCATAATCGAAAAAACCCACATGCGTATTAGATTGCCGTGGTTTGTGAACTAGTTGTCAATTCTGACATTTTTTATGCACAATAGGAGAGCTGTCAATCACAGACAGCTCATTGCACAGTGCCTCAATAGCATCTTCTTCTGTAGCAACCATGATATGTAGAGAATCCAGTGGCAAATAATGATTCGGTAAACCAGCTTGTTCCGCATTGTGCACAGAACTGTTGGGCTGATAAATATCATTAAATCCTTTTGGTTTCTTTAGTCCCACTTCATCAGCGATCTTCTGAATATTACAACTTTGACTACAATCAAGAATAACATCAACAACTTTAGCTACCATAGATTTTAACTCCTGCTGCTCCACTGCTGAGTTCAAACAGAGGGAAAGGAGAGCCTCCATCTTAAAAAAACAAATAATTAACTGAGGAAGGGAATGTTTCTTCTCCTGCAAGAGAAAGATGTCTTGAGGAGGTTGATGCAATGTCATCATAGTCTTTTTTTTTTTTTTTTACATTTATAAAGCGCTCACACAGCCCGCAGGCATCGAGGCGCTGTTACAGGAATTGTTTTGTTTTTCTTAATTGTGTGTGTGTTTTTTTGTCTTAGTTACGTATTTATATCGCGCTTAAACACCCAGAGGTTTCTAAGCGCGGACCCGGGGATCGAACCTGTTGTTGCTTCGTGTTGTCTTGCTTCCAAGACGCGCACGCTGCCACTGAGCTATCCTCCCGGGACAATCTTATAATAGTCACTTCCATTGTACGAGGATTCCGACAAAGACACCAATGCTTCCAAACTGGGACTTGCTGCAAGATTGCTGCCACTAATATTGTTGAAACTAGTCAAGGCAGGTCCCAAAGAGTTTCTTTTGAAGCTGTGACAAAGGTTAAGAATATAACCATTGTTGCGTATAGACAGTGAACTACGTGCAGAGCTGCTATTAGGATTATCCAGCCGGTCATTAGAAGGAAATTGTTCTAATGCAGTTTCCCCAGCAGCGGAAGACATGACAATAGGTTCCGGGGCCTGAAGAGACACAGGGAATGCCTCAAGAAAACCAATAATTTATGGTTGAGAAGCAGCAAACATATTTAATTTGTCTCTTTTGGGGCAGGGCACATAATTCGGCCCATTAGTATGTTTGTCAGGACTCTGTAAGCATTTTCCCGATTTTGAAGCCAGCCTTACTACGGAGACCATGGGCCTCATTACGATTGTGGCGGTAAGGCAACAACGGTGCCGGGAGTGCTACTGGCGCTGTTGCTGTCATACCGCCACATTACGAGTTCTGTTCGCGGGTGCCGCTCTGCACACCTTGTCAGACCAGGAGTGCAGAGCGGCACCAGCGAGCGGAACTGGATGGTAGCAACGGTACCTTTATGAACGGTACCGCTGCTACCATCCTCCGCATTCCTATTGATCCCTATAGGGGCTCAAATAGGAATGGGCACATACCGGCTCCAGTTCCCGTGCAAGGGGAATTACCGGGCCCCCCGAGGTCCGAATGGCCCGGTAATTCCCCTTTCCCGGGACCCGAAAAGAGCACAGTGCTCGGCTTAAAACACATACCATGTGCGCAGATGCCATGAGCGCACTTCAGATGGTTAGTCTCAAAGAGGGGCACCTTGCACTTATGAACATCACAAGAAACTTGCCCCTAAGCAGAAGAGGCCAGAAATGTGTCACTTAGCTGTTGTTGTCTAGCGCAAAACAAGTGGTATAACACAAGAGCGGTATCTGGCAGTGTTCATTTGATCATAATGTTAGTTGTGTATGATTTCCTATTCCTAAAGGGTGTGATGGCATTGAAACAATTGGCAAGTTCCCTGTCCTTGGGTCTGAGGTTAATGTAACACAGCAAAGTAACAGTAAATAAATCAAGCAGTCTGTAACAATTGCAAAGTTAATCTGGCCTTGTTTCATTGGCTGTAGTCTAGAATTTATTACATTTTTTTCTCATCTTTTTCATTATCATCTTTTTCAGTCCTGGATGTAAAATATTTAAGGGGATACATCCTGGTTTATGTGTTTAAACAAGTGGTATAGAGCATAAGTCTCATAGGGCCTCATTACACGGTAGGCGGTGAGCCATGGCGCTATTAGCGCCATGGCTCATGCCGGTAAAATACCGGCACCGCCTTGGCGGAAAGGGGATTTACTGCTCCATTCCAAGGTTGGAGGGGCGGTAAATCCCCCTTCCACCATTGCCCTTCCCCATTCCCATTTCTGCCCCATAGGGCTCTATGGGAATGGGGAAGGCGCTAATTACGGCACCGCAATTTTGCGTTGCCGTAATTAGCTCCGAGGTCCCTTAGCGGGTTGGATTTTAATGCCTGCAAAAAGCAGGCGTTAAATCCCCCAACCCGCAAAGGGACCTCGTAGTAAGGCGGTAAGGATTTACCGGTACCGGTATTTTACCGGTACCGGTAAATCCCTACCGCCATCCGTGTAATGAGGCCCATAGTCTTAGTACACATTAGAGAAGTAGCATTTAAAACTCCATATTTGAACAAAATGTAATTGAGTATCACACTGATCAAATACATGAACATAATCTAAAGAATATAAACAAACAAAGGTATCTTTTGTGAATAAGGAAAAAGTGTGTGTTCTCAAAAATAGACCCCGACTAGTGTAGGTCTAGCTGCAGTAAGAAGATTGACCAATCCTAGGGCGAAACAAGTGGCGGGCACACATAACAGATGGCCGCGGTGCTTTTGGTGAACCTTCAAGTAAAGACAAATAGACTGTAAGTCTTCGGTACCGACCAATGATTCTACCCCTAACCACGGCAGACCAAACTCACGCACACTCTCCAAACACGGCTCATAGAGACTATTGACTATGAGGGAACCCCTGCAGTCGCTAGGGGAGAACTAGGGATCCGGGGAGGGGAGGGAGGTGAACATTTGCAGCATTAAGCAGGCATAGGTGTCTAAATAGCCAATTAAGGCTATAAGCCTACCAGCCCTCTAACGCCTCTTGAAGCACTCCAGAGATCAGGTTGTTTTTCGTGCAAACGATCGAGGTTAACCGTACCACAGTAGGTGTCACTGCTAACCAGGAAAGGTGAGACCATTAAGAAGGTCTATTACAATTTGTAAAAGGTGAAGAGACATAGGCCATATAATGAAAAAAGTGCATCGCAACACAAAACTTACTCACTTGCATGTGTAGTGCCAGAACCGAACTTTGGAGGCACAGAGAAACGTTTGTAACATGAAGAAGCTCATTTTGATGCAACCATAGTTACCCAGAAGGGAGCACTTATGTTTGCACTCAGGTGCAAACTGGTCCCTTCCATGCATTTATTTTATCATTTGCACTGTGGTGCGCAAATTAGAAGTATACAACCACTGTTTGGAGTCCCGCGGAGTGCAAACAGATATGTTTTTGCCTTCACAAACAATGCAAATCCCCCACAGTGTGAATGGAGGCATTAAGACAGGCGTAACAGTGTTATGCTTGTCATTAGCCCCTCCATTTACTCTCTGTAGGGACTTCAAAATGAGCTCCTGAAAGCTCAGCTTCTGTAAGAGCAGCCATGCATTCAGTATCGCGAATGCAGATTGTCATGGGTCCTGTCCCATGCCAAACATTGAATCTGCACTCTTGCCAGACCATGTCCCTGCATAGGGAAACAAGAAAATGTAGAATAATTGGGGACATATTAACAAAGATCACGCAGGGTGCAAGTTATTATTATTATTATTATTATTATTATTATTATTATTATTATTGTTATTATCATTATATTATTATTATTCAATGCTTTTACCGTGCTGAACACCCATAGGCATCAGAGCACACACAAAACAAATACACACAAACTTGACTAACATTAAGCAATGGGCAAATATGGGCACAATCAGAAAGCACTTCTTAATCCTTCTTGTTAAACAGATACGTTTTCACTGCTCTCTTGAAACGACTTAAACATGGAATACTGCGCAGGGTAACAGGGAGAGTGTTCCTGGCACGAGTAGCAACAGTATCAAACATTCTGCCCGCAAAGTTATCGATTGAAAAAGTTGATGGAAGAGTTTACTATGTCATTAGACCGAAGTAGACTCTTGCTCGGTGTAACCGTAAAATGGTGTTAATGTTAAAGGACATTTGTACCGCGCACTATCACCACCGGAGTGGTCCCCTGGTGCTCTGGCGGCTCTGAAAGAGGAGGGGAGGTTGAGTTAGTGGGAGGAGGCAGGAACAGTGCAAGAGAGCAGTGATGTGCTGTTTGTGGCCTCAAGAAGATGGTCAGGAAGGAAATGGTCAGGAAGATACCGAAGTGCGTTATCATTCCGGCATTTATGAGTCAACATAAAAATTTTCCACAACATTCGCGCACACTGGACTGCTTTCTAATCTGAAAAGCCCTTCCAGCTCACAGTATTTCCCCTTCAACAACAAGGTGCATAACCGGCACGAGTAACCAGCCAACGGTCTGCCCTTTTCAGACTCAAAAGGAGATATGGCTGAATAAGATCTCCCACCCCCGATAAATAGCAACTATAAGTCTGTTAGATGGGATTGATATCTCCTTGCATTCCCTTTTCTCATTAACTGCAGTTCTAAACATGTGCTTATAATGTGGTAAATGTGCAAATGGCAGCAACCTGCTCAGGGAGAAAAGTGTGGAGACATTATTTTCAGTTAAACAAATACTAAATTAAAAAAAATCCAATGAATGTTCTGCCAGTTATCCCGGCCAATGAGGACTGAATGAAACATGTTAAACTAGCCTTCTCATTTGACCAGAGACGTAGCCAGAAATGGATTGGTTCTACAATCCACTGGTCCTCTAGGAAGGCCACTCACAATTCCTTGTGCACAGCATAATTAGGAGCACACCGACCACTTACATTTATTTTGCTGTATCTGTAAGTCAGTCATTTTCGTGCAAACCCCAAAGGGGGACTCCATAAGGAACAGCGGCTTTTGTCTGGGTACCATAAACTTTAAAAAACAGTTCTAAAGGTAGGCTGTGGCACCAAGCCGTAAAACAGGGTAGCCCACGCAGGTAAAGGGCCATCTTCAATCGTTGCTTAGCAAGATGGGCTTTATCCGTTACTGCTGCTGATTAACGAACACCTAAATAGTCAGATTCCTTGATTCTTGACCTGACCTGTTACAGATCATAGGGTTCATGTTCACAGTCCTCTTCCCACCATCACAGCAGATTTTGTGGAATTAATTTTCAATTAAAATTGTTCATAAACACGGTGTAGGCATTGATCAATTTCTGAAGGGCCACTGGAGTTCTAGCAATCAAAACTGTATCATCAGCGTAGCCTAACGTCGGGCAAGCTCTAGCACCCATCCTCAGGAAATCTGCCTGGGAGTCTACCAGGGCTTTGGGTAGACCATTAACGTACAAATTGAAAAGAACCAGGGCCAAAACACAGCCCTGACGGACCTCAAAACCAACTTCAAAGCAAGCTGTACTTAGCCCATTCGGCCCACTATGCACACTTGCTTGATTTCCACTATGTTGCTCCCGCAACGCAGACAAGATCACTTCTGAGCACTTCATGGACCCAAGCACGGCCCCAGCTTTAACCTGTTCACTTTGTGAAAGGCTGTGCTCAGGTCCATGAATGTGAGATATATGGCCACACCCTTACAGAAAACAGAATTTGTCACCAGTAAATAAAGATTCAAAGCCTTTTCCATAGTGACCACCCCAGGTGTAAAACCAAGCTGAATGTCTGAAAGAATAGAATGTTCCAGGAGACAGCTTTCAATATTCAAGTATTGAGCAGGGAGATAGGTTGATAAGACAGTGGGCTGGAAGGGTCCCCTTTTTTTAAAATAGGGAAAATAATAGCATAGTGCCAAGAAACTGGATATTTGCCCAACTCCAAAAAGGCATTGTAGGCCACAGTTAACATTGGTGCCCTGACATTGAGCTGATCGTGAAAAGGGTATGCTGGAATGGCTTCCGGGCATGCAGTGCGATTACTCGCCTTCTTATTAATGGCCAAAAATAGCTCTTCGAGCATGAAGCGAAGGGGAGAACGGGAATTGTATCCCAGCTGGGAAGGATGCGTGCCGTTAAACACACTGGAGAAATACTCCACTCATGACTGGTCGTCCACATGCGTTCCCTTTGTCTTGTTTGTGATGTTAAAGACTGCCCCCCCCCATTCATAAAATCCCTAAATCATTTTGAATCCTAGGTCAAAACAGCCTCCAGTAAACCCACCCATGCTTCCTCATCCAGCTCAATTTACACCTTTTCCAAGACGACATGATATCTTGCTCATACTAGTGTGATCTAGTGCTTAAAGCACCCCTTCTTGTTTATCTTTGCCTTCCTCTTACATTGCTGCAAAAGAACCTTTGAAAATGCCCTCATCAATTCTTCCAAACTTGTTAGGACAATAGTGGTATTACCAGGGTTATATAAAATAGACAGAACACAAGGACATTGCTGTGCCAGAATTTTAAGATGTAGATTTGAATCCAAAATTCTGGCCCAATGAATTCTCCTATTCACCATCGTGTCGACTTCTGCTAAGTTTGAAAAATGATAAATGGCCTTCCTTTCTTTCCCCACAATCCCCTGAAATTTAAGAGTTATCGGATAGTGATCACTGCAGGGATCCCCCAATACTTCAAATTCCAAAATCCTGTCTCAGATTTGCACTGAGAGGTAGAAATAATCAATGGTGGAGGATCCCTGGTGGTTTCAAAATGTGGGATAAGGGAAGTTGCCCTGTCACCCATGTGGCTAGGGCTGAACTGCTAGGAAGGTTTTGAAACCTGACTGATCAGGAGGTTAAATACCTGGTGCGTCCGGCGATGATGCATAGATATGGCAAGGAGGGTCGACCGGGTCGCTTAGCACTCTGCATAGGGGTCTCCTGAGCTGGGAGAGCAGACCCTGAAGGGAACCATCCTATTCTCGAGTCCCACTGAAAGGGCGTCACAGCAACCAGAGGACCAAACCAGCCAAAGCTCCCTGTTCACCTCACCAAAAAGGTTGCTCCATGTTCACTGCACCCGGAACAAGAGGAAAGTCACTGGCAATGTTTGCTTTGCTCCTCCCCCCTTCGAACATTGCTTGCACCTTTGACCAGATCGACACTGCATCGTGTCCCAGCCAAGTCTTGTCATCTGGTAGAACCAAAGCAACTGCTCAAGCCCAGGGCCCAAACTCAATCACTTGAGAGTCACTCACTGGCTTTAAACGGGTGTTACAACCAAGGCTCGGCCCAGAAAGCCCTTGAACTGCTGCCTCATCTATTGCACATTAACACACCCAAGATCACCACTTCAACGACCGTCGGCCGCCGACTCGAACCGCTGAAGAGTCACTCCTCAATCCCTCCCAGCGCCTAAAGCCCGACTCGGCCTGGCCACCTGCAAAGCATTCCTGGAACAGCACTGACCTGCATCCTTGAAGAGCCACTATTCTACTGCACCAAACACCCACATCCGATTCTACTCGATGCCCGCTTGCTGCCGGGGCCTTCACATTCCTCTGTGCTGCAACTGTGCCTGATTAGATTGCTACAACATTTGACCCGGGGTCTGACTGCGTCAGCCAACCAAGAACTGAATCCACGTACTGTTGACTCTGAACTGCCCCTCAGTATAAATGGACCTTAGAGGCTGGCTAGGTCATGATTGCCTCTGTTTTCTACCAAGATATCCTCTTTGTTGTTAGTATTATACCTACGACCCCTGGAATAATGTGCAGAGTGCAACTTTCTCCAGCCTGTTACATCTTCTCTGTTCTTCCTTTGGGGTGGGGTTTTGTACAGTATTCTCTATTTGTTCTATGTGTAGAGGGTTTGTTTGATTAAAGTGTTTCCATTTTTATAGAACCTTGATTGGACATTCCCCTTATTTTGGCCTGTGTCACTGCGTTGTTTGGGTCACTACTGGTTCACCTTCACACCCCCTGGAGAGTATGGCCTTCCTGCAGCCCACGTTACCACAAAAGGTGAAGGAGGTATATCTCTTAACTGTCCCGGTTTTCCCTCTAAGATTAAATTGTGTTTTGGTTTGTAGAAGTGTGAGGAATGAGTGGGCCATTTTATCCTTACTCATCCTTGTACTTCTGCAAAGCAGAATCCAATTCGTCACATATGTTGCCTCTTTTTTCATCATGTGTCAATATTTGCATTTCAAAATAGAGAATAGCAACATTAAACTAATGGCAAATGGTTCAGTATTGTTTTACTGTCACTAAAAGTGGTGATTCTCACCCTCTATGATGAAAAAAAGCTTTCACATGCTACTCCTTCTAATTATTGTCCTTGCCCTCCTTACCTCCTCAGCCAAATCTCTTGAATCTTCTGCACCACACAGCTTATAACTTACATTTGAGTCTCCTGTTCTCTCCATTCCCTCAAAGGTTGGCTCCACCCTCAGCGAGGTAATGAATCAATTTTCCCTGCAATTTATGATGACATTCATCTTACCCTACATGGTGGCAGTGTTTTGGACCTGTCGTGCTAAACTTGTTAGTGGGCTACCCCACCGTAAATCACCCTCCTTTTACATCACCTCATTGGTGTTGGCGTTAGGAGCCCTGCTCTCACACATCATTTCCAATTGGATTTTCCGCCCCCTTTCACTTCCTCTCCCCACATCCTAAATGCTGTGTCCCCCAGGACTCATCTCTTTCTCCACATTTTTAAAATCTCAGTGCCCATTCTCATTGCCTATTGTGGCTTCTCTATTCACACATACGGGGATAGGTACCACCTCCTCCTAGACATCGATGTAGAGCAGGGTGCTATTGCCTCTAAATTCCAGTTCTGTACAGCTGTCATTTTCAATTGGATGTCCTTCAACTCTCTCAGAATTAAATCCAATAAAACAGAAGTCATTTCTTTGGGGGACCTAGTTGGTGTGGAGTCCTTAATTCTGGTCACCCACTCTTGGTCCTTGTCCTTCGCTGTGTCCTGCTCTGTTCCTTTTGTTAAGCACCTGGACTTCAAATGTGTTACCACTATTACTCTGATCACTTAAATCAACAAAGTCTCTTGTCACTTTCACTTCCAGTTTACATCTCTGTGTCATGATCACAGCCCAGAACAGGTGCTCACCCCGCTTTCGCCGTTCTGGAGACTCCCTGTTCTTTCAGTGTTGGACATTTCCATGGAAACTGGGCAGACGCTACGCACAGAGGCCTTGCTCTGCAGCAGTCCCATTTCACCGCCAAACAGTGTGCGGATCATTACAGTCACATTACCGACAACATAACGTCATCACGTCCAGTCTGTTTTCCCCAGCTCCATAAAGAACTGCCGGATGGAAGTAGGAACGCTTCTTATTGAAGTTAGTACCCTTGTGTTTTGCGCTCTGCTTGAAGACTCTTGTTTTGCGTCCTTTTGACCCTGTTTCCTCGTCACGGACTGCCTTTGCCTCTCGTTTCTGTTTGGGTTCTGCAGATTTCTTGGTAACAATCTTTTTGCTTTGCTTTTCGATTGCCTCTGGATTGTCCCTGTGTTCATTCTGACTTGTTGCTCTCTGAATCATGGGACTGGATTCTGCCTGTTGTACCTTGTGAATCTTTTAGTGCACTGAATTTAGGATGCCTTGTTGACAATCAACTGTACACCACCCGTCGCTAGTCATCCTCATGCCAACTGGGGTACAGGTCCTTATTAATCCTTCTAACCCCCTCTTTTCTCGCTATTTTTGCTCTCATTTCCCTTGTGGATTATCTTGGATTTTCTTCTGTGTTATTAGGAAATACTCTCTGTTTAGGAAAGTCGATGAGGTGACTTAATTTCCTCTTCTCTTCCTACTCCTATAGTGAGAACAGGGTTTTGTTTTTACACCATCAGACGACGATTGAAAGCTCAAGTGTTAGCGTTGCTCTTATCCCTCGCTTACTTGGTCTGTTTTCTCAATTCAACACTAAAACCTGTTCTTATTCTTACAGCCTGGTGCACACCTACCTGGTGGTGTTTTTTCTTTGCTCTTTCAGCTGAATTACACCTCTGTTTGTATACACATAAATGAACAGAGGGGTGTATCAATAGAAAGTCACCCTCATTGAGGAGACTCGTACCTGCGTCACGCAGCAGCATAAATCCCATGTCCAGTCTCTAGGAGTATCCCCCTGGTGTGTACAGGTACAGCCCTTATCCAATCACATCTCTGTTATGCTAATGCCCTCTACCTCAATATCATTGCTTGTAGGCTTCATCACCTTCATATCTCTACTGCCAATGTGATTTCTTTGGTCTCCACTTTCTGCAATTGAAATTCTTCTGCTGCTAAACTCATTGGTTTCCATGCAGGCAAATAATTATCTTCAAAACTCTATGTACAGTCTATCATTTCCTTTCACACACAATTCCCAGATTCCTTTCCACTAAACTCAAATGTTATTCTCCCTCTCAGTATATTGATCTACCATTCAAGAGTTCCTGGTTGTTCCTCACTTTCACCTGCAAGGGTAGGCGCTCCTTTTCCTCCCTCGCACCCGATCTTTGGAATAAACACCCTCTTTCTATTTGAAATCCCCCTTTGCCAATTTTCCAGCACACACTTAAAAACCTGGAGATTTTTTTCTAGAATGTCCTGGTTAATTCTATTTCAAGTCCTGACTGCTCCTGCTTGATAGCCTCTGGATTGTCCCTGTGTTCATTCTGACTTGTTGCTCTCTGAATCTTGGGACTGGATTCTGCCTGTTGTACCTTGAGAATTTTTTAGTGCACTGAATTTAGGATGCCTTGTTGACAATCAACTGTACACCACCCGTCGTTAGTCATCCTCATGCCAACTGGGGTACAGGTCCTTACTAATCCTTCTAACCCCCTCTTTTCTCGCTATTTTTGCTCTCATTTTCCTTGTGGATTATCTTGGATTTTCTTCTGTGTTATTAGGAAATACTCTCTGTTAGGAAAGTCGATCAGGTGACTTAATTTCCTCTTCTCTTCCTACTCCTATAGTGAGAACAGGGTTTTGTTTTTACACCATCAGACGAAGATTGAAAGCTCAAGTGTTAGCGTTGCTCTTATCCCTCGCTTACTTGGTCTGTTTTCTCAGTTCAACACTAAAACCTGTTCTTATTCTTACAGCCTGGTGCACACCTACCTGGTGGTGTTTTTTCTTTGCTCTTTCAGCTGAATTACACCTCTGTTTGTATACACATAAATGAACAGAGGGGTGTATCAATAGAAAGTCACCCTCATTGAGGAGACTCGTACCTGGGTCACCCAGCAGCATAAATCCCATGTCCAGTCTCTAGGAGTATCCCCCTGGTGTGTACAGGTACAGCCCTTATCCAATCACATCTCTGTTATGCTAATGCCCTCTACCTCAATATCATTGCTTGTAGGCTTCATCACCTTCATAGCTCTACTGCCAATGTGATTTCTTTGGTCTCCACTTTCTGCAATTGAAATTCCTCTGCTGCTAAACTCATTGGTTTCCATGCAGGCAAATAATTATCTTCAAAACTCTATGTACAGTCTATCATTTCCTTTCACACACAAATTCCCAGATTCCTTTCCACTAAACTCAAATGTTATTCTCCCTCTCAGTATATTGATCTACCATTCAAGAGTTCCTGGTTGTTCCTCACTTTCACCTGCAAGGGTAGGCGCTCCTTTTCCTCCCTCGCACCCGATCTTTGGAATAAACACCCTCTTTCTATTTGAAATCCCCCTTTGCCAATTTTCCAGCACACACTTAAAAACCTGGATATTTTTTTCTAGAATGTCCTGGTTCATTCTATTTCAAGTCCTGACTGCTCCTGCTTAGGCTAGCTATAGGATATATATATTTTATTTTTTACTTTTGCTTAGACACACACTCAATTGTCAATTGCAGAGTCATATTGACCTCCCTCTAAGATCCCCATTTGAGAGGATTGTGTCAGAGAATTCAATCCCAGCAAAACCAGCCTCCACACTCTACGAGGCTATAGTGCCCTTTTCGTCAGACACCCAGGATAAACTTAATACAAGATGGAAACAAGACATGGCCAATACAAAGGAGGAGGAATGGAGGGCAAGGCTTGAATCCTCCAAGATGGTGACTATCAACTATCTAGTTAGACTAGTGACATCAAAGAAGCTGCACCAAATACAATTCCTCGAGATTGTTTAGGATGGTGGAGGAGCGTTGACTGGAACCAGTTATTGTGGAATACAGTAATAGCGTCCTTGTACGATACAATATGAGAATGTCCCATAATACAACTTTATTTAGCCCTAATAGTGTACAAACCTTATACGGAGGAATCAGTGAAACACTGCCTGGTGAACTGTAAGCAATATGAAGTACAAAGGAAAGTGTTGAAACAAGCCATAAAGGAATTGGGAATGATTGTAATAAATGAATTTGACATATGGAAGGAAAGAATTTCAAGAAAAAAAGGAGAAAATAATTTTGAAGTATATTGTGGACACAAACAATGAAGATTGCAAGTGTTTGATTTGGCAGGTAACGGCATCCCCTAAAATCTTGAGTATGGGTGCTACATGAAGGCAACAGATGAGTGCAGACATTTGCATGGATTGTATCAATAGTTGCCATAAATGGTGGTTGCTTCTCTCTGTGGGGGGAGGGGGTGGGAGGGGCAGTTGATGTCCAAGGGTTTCTAAATTGATGTGAAGGTTTGGACAGGCTAATGAAAAGGGATAAACTTGCTTATTGACATAGGGGCTGCCCACAGAAAGATCAAAGATTTGGATTCATTGGGCAAAGTACCACAAACTTGAGATACGTCCTGTGGCAGCAGCAATTTCATGATTTGCTTGATCACTGGGGTGCACAACATAAGGCCCGCGGGACATATGGGGCCCGCGATATTGTGGTTTGCAGCCTCCTGTGTGTTGAACTTTCATATTGAAGTGCGGCCCACTTCAAGCAACAGAAAAACAGCGGGCCGCACTTCATTAAGGAAGTGTTTCTATCCGTATTGCTGGCATAGGTGTCCGTAGAGGGGGCATTTGCCCCTCCATCGGCTGCTTTGTGCCCCCTAATTCATGCCCTTCCCCTCCCCTGGCAAAGAACTCTTTCCAGGAGCCTTAAAGGTGCTCCTTAGCTCAGCCATTATTCGCGCATTTGCAGGACTAGTTTGCCTAGCCTGAGTTTTTTCTTCTGGCCTGAAAGGGACACCACGGGAATCAATGGGCCATGAATATCACTGGAATGGGGTCATTACTGTTAAAAACAGGCTACCTTCATAGTGGGCACACTATTGTTTTCCAAAGGTGCTGCTTTAAAAAGAAAAACCCAAGACATTTCCAAACGGCAACATGCTTCTTAAACTTACATGAACTGGTTTGCTTTAAAATTTGTTTTTTTTTTATCAGACTTCCACACAAATACCCTGTGATTTTTGTGCCCTTCCTTTGTGTTTTTTCACAAGACATATTTCTAAAACTGTTATATGCTTGTCAAAGTGCTTAATCACAAATGTTGTTATTATGTGGACAGCAGTTATTAGGAAATTTAACTGTGGGTTCATGGGTGCCAACTTTTTATTTTTGCTATGGGGCAGAAATTGCCTCACCCTCACCCTGAATATAAGCAAGCGACCAGCCCAACCCATCCCCTGGCTGAACACATTTTATAGTGCTTTTTTTAATACAGAATTGCACAAAGGCATAAGATTTGCAGCCAGTGTTAAATGTATAACATCTTAGCAACAGTCACTTGACCTGCTGAGCTACCCAGGTAATCTTCTACGGTATGGCATGTCTATGGGTCCCTTAATGTGTCCAAAATCTCTGTATTACCAACAGTGCAGTTCGTGTACATGACTTTAAAGCCAACCGTATTTCATCACCAGCCACACTGACCCTGTGCATACATTCCTTGACGGTGTACCAGTGGTGGCTTATCCATAATGGGCAAGGTTGCGATGACCCACGGGCACCCTCACCCATAATGGAGGAGCCAGCCCAGTGTAAACACTGAGTTCCCACTCAGCTGCTTTTTGTGGCTGAGGGAGCGCTCCTCGGATGGCTTGAACTGTCAAAGGGAAACGTGGTTTCCATTTGACAGTTCTGCTCCTCAGTCTCGTTTATCCAATACACCATGTAAAGCCGGGGGCATTTTGCTTCCCCAACCTTGGATGGCCCATTGGCAATGCTGGCTGAGGAGCTGCATGTTTGTGCAAGGAGGCGCTCCTGTGCCGCCTCACAAATAAAAACGGAGCAGGGCACTTCATCATCACCAGCACAAATACTTATCATATATGTTGTAATATACGTCCCAATGCAATATCTGTAACAACAGCATGATATCTTGTAGTATTCATAATGTGTTATCAATCGCTTTCATGCCTGTACCATGTAACTAAGTTATTGCAAGTAACAGCGCCTCAATGCCCACTGGGCTTCTTGCGCGCTATATAAATATAAATAAATAAATAAATAAATCAGCATCCCAGCTCTTGTGCACATGTGCACAAACCGGGAAGTGCTCTATGCTTCCTGGTTCCTGTTTGTGCTTTGCGGGAGCAGGAGCACTGGGAGGAAACATCAGGACCAGCTTAGAAGGTACGTTAATGTATTCATGTGTATTCTTGTGTTTTAAAAATGTCTCTGGGGCGGGGGGGTTGGGAGGAAGCCCCCCCAACACCTCTAATTGGCCCAGGCTCCCTTGCTACACTCCATCACAGGAGCATAATTAGAGGAAATATTTAGGTCCCTCCAATTACAAAATTTCACCAGCTGCCAATGGGATGTAGAGCCAGAAACTGAAAACTGAAAAGACGTCTATAGGGCAAAGTGAGATTTCTGCAACCATTGCTAAAGAACCAAAGGAGCAGTCGCCTCCTTTACCCCTGTGTGACATTTCATCTGTTAAACCTACTGTCCTAGACTTTCATTCGAAAATGAGGTATGAGTGATATCTCTTCTGTTAAACTGTCTATATTTGATTGGCTGTTATTTAAAGCTGAGCTGGAATCAATGTCTCTATTGCCAAAACCACCTCTAACTACACATTATTTGAAGCTGTGCCGGGAATGGTGTCTGCTTCAATTAAAATAATGCAGTCTCTTGCTGAGTGCATAGGGCATTTTTGCAACTGTTGAACATGATTTGACTTTTTAGGATGTATATTAACTTGATGCAAAACGATATTTTCATTAAACCTACTCTGAACGTGCTTAATGCCACGTATCTTAACCTGCTTGGTATACTTAAACCAGTTTGACGTGTTGACCCTTATTTGATGTGTCATTCCCCATCCCACCTTGTAGTATTTGTGCCCCACGGTTTACCTCCCCTAATACTGATTTCTAGTGATGTCACTGATTGCTGCTCCTCTATACGCACAGCGTATGCGCTACATGGCAGATGTCTAATGATTCACGTAGTGCTTGTGCTCAGCCAAGAGAGGACAAGCAATGTGAAAACCACTGCTGATTTTGGGTAAATGGGCTCTTCCTGACTTACTCTTCATGGAACAGAAGACTCAAACATGTCTCCCCTATCTCCGTAGCATGCCTTGCCCCCATGGTATGCATTGGCCAGCTTTCCCTGTATGCCCCCACCTGCCCATCACTATTTTTAGGCTGAATTATATGCAGTACATTTTGGGAACACCACACACAATTAAGACTACAAGTGACAGTACAAATTTGCCTTTGGTACAAGCCTGTACTACACAGTAAAGTGGTAGCGAAGGCTGAGCAGCCAGGCCTATCGCAAGACAAGTGAGCAGTATCAATAGTTACACAAAGGACAGCAATTACTATGATTCAGACAAACACTGACTCGAGGTATCTGAGTAAAAGAATATACATTTATTTACACATCAGTTGTAAAACATTTCACTAAAGTAAAGCAGTGGAAAAATCACACTCTTAATACACCACACCACTCCCAATAGATTCTGGAAAAGTTAAGCTCAAAATGAAGTGTGAGCAAAATGGCATTCAACAATTTAAAAGGGAGGGAAATGCAAAGTTAGACAAAAAATGAGCAGCCCCAACAGTTAAGTAAGCAGGGCAATCTAGAAAAAGGAACTACAGTGAGGGAATCAAATGAAAAAGGCTTAGGGCCAAAGTCAATAGGACAAAAGTCTTTCCATCAAGATCACACAGTTCAGGGTAGTTTGCGGTTAAGTCTTTGCCAAGAATTCAGAACTAAGTTGGTCAGGTGAAAAGTTACTTTAAAGAAGAAAGAAGGACAAGCCCTCGGATTGGCGAAAGGTTTCACGCACTTTCACCGCAGCTGGATGAAACGAACAACGGATTTGAAAAGTACCTTAAAGTGGAGAAGCAGCTGTAGCTGAGGCGGACGTTCCTGGCAGCTCCTGCAGGCCCACGGTTCCTGAAGTGACTATCGGACTGACACGAAGTAGGAAGACTAGAGGTCCTGCATTGCCCAGGGAAGAAACCAGCAGCAGAGCAGAGCAACAAATAAAAGGTGCGCTCCTTAAAACCAAAGCAGGGTCCGACCTTTGTGGCTATCCGGTTCACTGTAGCTCTGTACATCAAATTCAACCAGAGGAGGGAGACCTAGCTTGCAGTTTGGGTGAACTGCTTGGTTCCACCAGCTCAGGGGAAGAAGATTCCTGGTAGATCTTCTCTGTCATTGAAGTCTGAAGATTCAGACCTAAAGCAGGGCTTCACCTGGCGGTTCAGTCGTGGTAGGGGTCCTCTTCTGTCAGGTCCTCTTCGGTTCTCTCGTTCCAGTGGCGCTTCTGCCTTTCCAGCCCCAGAGACCTGCTTTTTATGCAGTTTTCCCCCATTCACCCAGCCAGGGTGGCTGTCCTGGCGGGACAGTCACCTAGCCAATCAAACAGGAGTGCGACTTGGGTTACCAAGGGAACCCATGGTGGGCGTCCTAAAACCCCTCCCTCCCATCCTGCCTACTCAGACTTTCAGGTGCCTAAGGAGGGCGTCTGTGCAAAAGCCTGCAAAAGGACGGGGAACAAAGGAACCAAACCTGGTTTGGCGTGCAGAGTAAAACACGAGAAAGACATTTTCAAAAAGAAATGGTGAATAAACCCAGCCGGAACCGTATAAAAACATATATGGTCTAGCGGGTTTAAGTTCGAGGCTACCAAGATAGCCTAAAACAATACCAAGGATATTTAAGATAACCGTGGTAGGAAAAATAGGGTAGTTACCACTGCCATCAGCCAAGTCTTAATGAAAAGGGAGCAAAACAATGCTCCAAGAAAAACAGACACAAAGGGATACGTATTAACCCTTTCCAGTACTCTATGTAAGATAGTTTGTACAGGGTCTGTGGATTTAAAGAGACTAATAAAGTCAATGGCAACTTTACATGTTCTGGGAGACAGTAGTCAGTCCCAGAAAATAGAGTCTGAGCTGGGAAGCTTAAAAGACAACCCTGTGTCACTGCACTGAAGGTGCTGTGTAACACATAGTAAAAGGATGATTCGTGTGGAGTAGGTGAGGCTCCACAGTCTATGAACACAAAAAATGTTAAACACACACAGCAAAACACATGTAAGAGTGGGCAAAAAGGCTCACACTCTTACCAGGTGAAAAAATAAATCCTAGAAATCCAGCAAAGTTGCTGAGGGACTCACTAGGTAAGGGAAATTAGCCATTCTCGAGAATTCTCCCTAACACTGCCCTCCCCAGACTAAGGGACAGGAGGATCTAATCCACTCCTGGATGCATCTCTACCTCTAGTTGGTTAAAAACATCCTAGAGCATTTTGGTGCACCAGAACACGATAGCATTTTGGTGGTGACATTCATTATTTGTAGACTATATGACCTACAAACCTGTTGAGGTACATCACTCTTTTTAATGTATAGGGGATCTGATCTAACAGTCCCTCAGACGTTGTAACAACCTCTGAACCTACAATAGGCTTTTTCAAGGGGTCCATAGAAAGAAATCCCTTAGATCTAGATGGGCCTCCATGGTTCCTCACCACCTCTCTGACAAGAGCAGGTTGGGTCTCAGGTATCTTGGTTGGAGGGGCTGTGGTCAAGCAAGGTACATGCTGCCACTTCCTCTGAGATCTGACCTTACCTATTTTAGAGGTTTCCCTCCTAACATTTGGATTTACCTTGGAGTCTTCAGTGGGAGCTCCAATAGTCTTAAGGTGTTTAGCCTTAGACCTATTTTTCCTGGTTTTCCACCAGCTTTGCGACTTACCAGTTCTCACAGGCCTAGAGAGGTGTCCAATTTGTCTATCCACCTCTTCCTCAGAAGCAGGAGGAGTCAAAGACTTTACAATTGGATGGGCAATGATGGAGCTTGGTTGGGGATCCCATTCCCCTACTATACTAGCCTCAGATTTGCCTGGGTTAGAGATCAATTTACTAACACCAGGGCTTGCAGTGGGGATCTCTGTAGAGGTTCCCACAGGCTCGGAGTGGTCTCTTGAGGTCGCCTCTCTAGCCAATTTGGTTTGGTTCTGTTTTCTCTCACTGGGAGGACAGGGGGTACTGGATACCACTCCTAGAGATTTCAGATCATTCCCCAACAGGACTCTCCCAGGCACCTCATTCTGGACACTGACAGGAATCTTCACTGTCATATTCTTACACTGAATGAGAGCTGGTAGAATTGGAACCAACTGGACAGGGCCTCCAGAAAATTTAGTGGGACCTTTGGGTGCCTTAGCAACATCCTCAGGTTTGAAAAAGCTTTCATCCACTACTGTTCTGTTGGCCTCAGTGTCTCTCCTGACAGGAGAATCCTGGCCATTGACAAGAACACAGTCCATATAATACCCTCTAGAGTTTTCTGGAATGGAGTTGCACACATCTCTATTCTGTTTCTTACCCAGACCCATGGACTCTAAGGATACAGTTTCCTGAAGACCCAAGGGTGCTTCAGCAAATAGTTCAAAGTGGGCATTAGCCATTTGTACTTCTTCCTCCAGGGAGAAGGCTAAGGAGGCAGTGCTGATTCCTGCAGGTTTCCCCTTGCAGCTGGGATCTCCTTTGACATGGTCAGTTGACCCACAAATATAGCATTTACCAAATGCTCTCTGGAATGGGGGCTTCTGCCGACCTCCCTCTGGTTGGGCACCAGAGGATTCACTAGCCCTATTTGGTTTCCCATGTGGCTTTCCCTGGTTATGTTTGGGGGCCTCTTCTGGATGGGAGGTATTTGAATTCTCCTTGTTATCTTTCTCTGGCTGCTTTCCCTCATCCTTCTTCTGAGTTGCCCCAGAATCCTTTTGAGTGGCCCTGTTGGCAACCCACAAGTCAGCAGCCTTAGCTAACTTCTTTGGATCTATCTCCTTAGAATCAGCTACATGCTGTCTAAGCTCAGGAGAGCAGGCATCATAAATTGACTCCAACATAACAAGATTTCTCATACCTTCATAAGAGTTCACTCTGTAACCCTTAACCCAACCATCTAAGTTTTTCAAACATTCACATACTCAAGTGGCCCAAGGCGTACCATCATGCTTTTTGAGGGTCCTAAACCTCTGAAGGTACTGGGAGGGGTCTTCCCAAATCTAGCAATTAAAGCTAGCTTCACACACTCATAATCAATCCTATCCACTGTCAGGTGTCTTGACCCATGTTTGAATTATTAGGCTGCAACATTTGGTGCTGTGGGCTTAGAAAATCCAATATGGCCGAAAAGCCCACATTTGCGGCAAAATCCAGGAAAACCACGCAGTGTTGCGCACTCCAAAATGGTCGCCTGACCTGCCACCCACCAATGCGAGCGTGATGGGCCAGAAGCGTCATGAGTGAAACGTGGTGCCAAAGGAAAAACAGCAGTGCCGGTTAGCTAAAAAAGCACTTTGAAATCACATTTGTTTCTCTGAAATGCAAGCTAAAAATGCCTATTTTAAACATTGCAAGATATTCAAAAATCTCACTGAACACCAGCAGACATTTGGCAGAATGTAGTCTTGTGTGCATACAAAATCTGGAAAGATGAAGAGCCTAAAGCAATGTTTATAACAAAACTGGCTGAGCTGTGGATGTCAGCAGCTTAAGTGAAATTGGATTTAAAACCACTAAAATCGAAATGTTTAAAATAAATGAGTGACCTCTTTGAGTGTCACATAGGGTGCAACTGTTTAAATGTCATAGTTTTGAACTTAGAATCAGCGTTCTAGCTGCATGTGTAAAAATTGTAAGTTTGATTTGAATGAAGAAAACTGGAACAAAAGTGACATTTAGCTGAAGCCTGGCTTGAAGAGATTGAATTCTGCCCTGCAACTACTCCCGGCAGGAGTGGAAACTTGCCCAGCAACTGCATTCCCAGGCCTGGCCTCCCTTCTGCTGCACCACCAATAGGAGATCACACCTCTCTGATTGAATCAGAGGAGGGGCACCTGGGACTGCAAGGGAAACAGAACAATGAGCTTTCCTTGGCTCAGGCAAATGTTAAATTAGGGGGGTCGTACATGGTTTCCTCTTGGAAGAAACTGGGAGGAGCAGTGCCTCTGTGAGCAAGCTGAGCTTGGAGGAAGTGGACAAACCAGAAATTCCACCATGTGCTTTGGGAAACCACACCCCTCTGGGCCAGAGCATGATTTTAAAAAGATGGATAATTCATAGTACGAAATTGTTAAAATTATATAATAATATCATTTATTCTTGTGATTTTTCTGTGCACATTTTAAGAGGTGTTAGGACTCTGTGGTATGTTCTAGGGGGTAGTAGCGGAAAATAAGGTATTACTCCGAATGTCTGTATGTTAAAAATCTGACGCTTTATCATCTGATGCCCATATTCCTTGTGCACATTTGTGTAAATTCTGGAAAGGTTTAGAGGTTGTGTTCTTGATGAAAAGGGCAGAATTCTGTCAGAAGTGGACACAACATCTTACAAAGACAGAGATCGGATGATTTGGTGCTACAGAAAATATGTTAACTGGACATATAATATTAGAAAAATTGTACATAGATAAATATGTATTTGGATCAAAAATAGATTTGTGTGCAAATTGACAAGGGGAGGATCCTCTGACCCATAAACCTACCTCATCACAATGACACTCCATGTTCTTCCCCAATCAGAGGACGGTCGATTCTCTAACCTATCAGGATCCTCAGAGGGTTGGGCATAGAAAGCCAGCCTTCCCACCCACTTTCAAAAGACATAAAAAGAGCCACTAAGACCCACGAAGGGACATTCACTTTCCACTTCCAACTGATTTCTTGCGAAGCATTTTGCCGGACCAGACAATATTCAGAAGACTCCAGAAAGAGAACTTAGAATCCAGACTTCAGAACTTGCAGCAGAGAGGCCTAGTCCAAAAGCCGAATCCTCAGCAGGCCTCAGAATCAAGCCACCTAACCAAACTATTCAACAGCGGGGGGAGTGTATGATTCTGGCTAGAACCCTGTTCCAGAACCCAGAAAGCAGAGCTGTATCCAGACCGCTGTGCAGTGCCGAGACCAGAACCAGAGATCCAGAACCGCAGACCAGACCCAGACCAGATCGCTGTGACCAGAACCAGTGCCAGAGACCGTCCCGTGGCGAGAGAACCGCAGCCAACCTGACCAGATCTTCATGGCCTCGTTCAAATTTATAGTGTGAGTACCCAGCCAGAACTGTGCATAGTCATCTATTAGTTTAAAATAAGCGTATACCATCCAATTGAACCTGCCTAGAACTGCATAGAAATCGTGTGTCCATTCTCTGATTTCAAACCTGTGAAAGTGTCATTTGCCATTCTGAATCATTTTTTTATTTCTGAGAATCTACCTCCATTAAATCGTCTGTATCTTTTGAAACTTTCATTTTAAAGCTAAGAATTTAAGCTTTCAAACGAGCCCTAACCCGACTTTCTACTCCTTATAGTTTTTCCGTAATCGCGCTCGACGCATTCGGAAAAAGTGCCACGAAATGAAAACTAGCTCAAACTTCTTCACCTGTCAAAAATATCTGTCTATTGCTTGCATTGCTGAAATCCGTTTTCAACCTGATAATCCCTCATGAATCACTGATAGGGTTGACCTGAACCAGTCTTACGTAGCTATCACCTACCCTGAATCTCCTATAGAGAATTAAAATCATTTTTAGCGTATTTTCACTTCTTTGCAAATCACATTTAAAGTATTTTTGCCTGTGTTTAAAAACATACCAGTTGCTCTAAGCTTGCTAGGGGGGAACTGAATTGGTATTGCATTTGATGGTATTCCTGAAAATTGTGTGCTCACCTTCCACCTCTTTATACTGCATAGGGGGGGAGTGAATTGCCACAAGGGGAAAAGTGATTATATTCTCTCTTGTTGAAACCATATCAGTTTATTTCTGTGCTGCATTCTTTCCATCATTGTTTTTCCTTGAAACCATAAAAGCATTCTCAGCTACCTTATCCGTCCTATACCAACTCCTCAGTGATTACAAAAGTGTGCTAGTGTAATATTATCCATTGTTGATCACTGTCATATTCTTAAGTGTGCGATCAAATATTAATTTATTATAAAAGTGTAATATATATATATATCTTGTTTCATTTTCCAATAAATTTGTGAATTGCAAAACAAACCTACCTCTTGGCTCAGTGAAGTCAGGGGGATTCAAAGAGAGGGGCGTTATATAAGGGTTTATCATCCAGATTATAACTTGTCATAAAAATATATAAATAAGGGCTTCCCTTGGGCATCCCCGACCAGGCGTTGACTTAGTTGGAGTGCTGAATTGAAGTCCCTTAACAGAGTTGGGGCTCGAGCCGGGACATCTGGATTAGATATGCCACTTGTGCAGCTTGATACAGTGTGCTAACTGATAGGATACATAAATCCTGTTGGATCACCACGCTGTATTACACTGTAAAAACACTCCTCAAAGGAAAGCTCTAAGGAGACGGTCTGTTTTGCAAAATAAAATAGAAACTTCTGTAAGTCAGGAAGGAAATCAATTTCCAGAATGACGACATTCTGAAGACGACACATATGAAGATAGCTAGAGAGCGCCTCTTACATAAACTATTTGTGAGAGGTGAGTGGACTGAACAGGACCAGAATGTGTGGTTGCAGGCAATCGCGCAACAGGTCACTGTAACTGGGTCAGATACATGGAGAGATCAGGGTCCCTTACATGTGGCCCTGAGCGAACTATACATGGCCCCTAAGGCCAAAGATGAGCACGACAAGATTGTCAGGATAACCGCATATTTATATTTATATATGGGAGCCATACAGGACAAATGTGCTGAAGGCCAAGATCTGGCAAATAGGCAACAGATGGCATTAGAAAAGGCCCAATCTGATCTGGTCTCTTCTGAGCAGACTCTGCAGAGGAGCCAGGAGTCAGAAAATGATAGTAGGCAGTATATCATTAAGATAAAAGAGGATATGGGTATAATGCAACAGGAAAAGTCTGACCAGGATACCAGATTTCTGGCCTTGCAGAAGGAGTACAAAGAAGGTTTGGACGCCCTACTGCAGAGCCAGAAAAAGCTGGAGCAGCAACTGGACTTCAATAGGGCATGCGCAGAGTAGGTAGTCACCCTGCAAAGCCACCTAGATAGGGAGAAGGCAGAGAGCAACAAACTGATTCTGAAAGACCTGGATACCCAGACAGAATTTGAAGAAAAGTGCCAGAAAGCTGGGGCCCTTAAAAGGCAGAGGGACGACCTGGCAGCACAGATGCAGGCTCTTAGTCAGGAAAGGGACACCTTAGGCCAGGAAGTCTGCCAATTAAAAGAAAAAAATGAAGAAAATCACCTGGCCCTCCAGGGACTGGGTGACCTCCAAAAAGAGCATCAGAACTTGTTAGAGCACACCAGAAGGGTGGAAGATGCTCTGGCAAGAAAGGAGCAGGCCAGTAGGGATGGGACTCAGGAAGTAACCCCCCCTGCAGCAAAGACTGGCCCAGTACTCCAGGACCAAGCAGGAGGCACAGAGAGAAAATGAGGCTCTCTGTCAGCACAATGATAGGCTCCAGCAACAGGTAGCCATGCAGGAGAGACTGATCGAGTCTAGTAAGGCCTTAACTGAGGAACTGAAAGCACAGGCTCTTGCATGGCACCAGGGAGCAGGGGCTGATAGAGATGAGGTTTGCTGGGAAAGGGAAACACCTGAGCATAACCTCAGGAGCCCTAGTACCAGAGGCCTTCATCTCTCCCAGCCCCTGGACTCTGCCACCCCCATGTCCCCTGGCGCACATGAGCACAGGGCCACAGGGATGGCAGATTACTATCCAACCAAAAGTATGGGGCTCATAGGCCATTACCACCCAGGAATGGATGGGCGGGCATCCGGGTATGGGCACCTAAGTACAGTGCAATTTAGTGGGGAACCCCAGGAGAGTAGGCCCACTAAGGGCATCCTGAAAACCTCTGCCAAGTTAGGTCAGTGGGGGTTACTCATCTAATCCTGGCAGCAAGGAGGAATCTGAAGACTCCTCTGAGCATCACAGGACACAGGAGACCAGGTCCCCACATTCTGCCAGCCATTCCAGGGCTCCCAGAATCCGGGAAAACCTGGAAGATCAGACGGGCACCTCTGAGAGCAGTGCTTCTGAGTCAGAGGATGAATGGACCAGGGTTACCCGAACCAAAAAGGACCCCTTAAAACAGATGAAGGCAATAAGGAGTGTCATCACCCCTTATCACAAGAACGCCAAGTATTCTGTTTGGGAACACTTGGAGCTTTACCAGCAAATGATGGAGACTTTCCATTTGAAGGACAGAGGTAGCTGCATTCAGGATGTCAAATGGACATTCTCCCCAGAATACTCCAGTTTCTTTGCGGGGCTGGAGGACCAAAACCATTCAAGATGGTCCACATATAGGGTGGCCATCTTGAAACATTTTTCTGTTCACAGAAATCCCCAAGAGCCTCGCGAGACAGCCGACAATTTGCAATGTGGGAGGATCAGGCCCCACAAGAATTTGTGCAGGAATTGAAGCGGGCCTTTGCGCAGACTACCAGAAGGGTGCGCACGGACAGTAAAGAGTTTGTAAATACATTTTACCATGCCTTGACCAAGTACATCATGACCCAGCTAGTGAGAGATTTTCATGAGAAAAGGTCACTAGACTGGGTCATTGAACAGGCCACCCGGATCTATGAAGTGCAGAAGCCCATAGAAAATAAAAACAATGCCCAGAAAAGTCCCAAACCGACCAGCACCCCTGCTGCTGCCAAGGTGGCAGAGGTAAAGGTTGCCCCCATTTTAGATTTGGAGATGGGGGGGCCTAAAAACCTGCCTGCCCGGAATAATTCACAGCCCAGAAGGCCCTCGGGCCAGTCACAGACAGGGAGTCAAGGAGGTAGTCCCACAAATGGGGTCCCTCACTCCCCTGACTATGTAAGTCCCCGCTACAAGGGAAACCGACCCATCCTGGGGTATGTGTGGACTCCTCCAACCCAAGGAGGGGGATCCAACCAGGCACCCAACCCAGGGAACTTCCCTCCAAACTTCCCACAGGAGGGCAGAAATTCACCAAACCCTGGGCAGAACTTTTTCCCCAGGTATCCACATAAACTTCCAGCCCCAAAATCATCCATCCTTCTTTCCCCAATTCCCTGAGCCCAGACCACCTAATCCGGGAGAGGGGAGGCCAAGGGTGGAGGGGTACCCACATCTTGCCAACCCGGGGTACTACCAGAGAAGGGATAGTTACCCTTCTCGGGATCAGCCCAGGGGAGAAAATAGAACCCCGTATCAGCCTGAGCGGGTTTCCCAGTTAGAGCTCCAGGTCCAAAATATGGCACGGGATCTGGGTCACATGCTGAGGGCTCAACAGAACCTTCAAATGAGCATGCCGGCGCAGAATGCCCCAAACTCTGGGCCTGGTGCTCCAGAACAATGACGGGGGCAGCACCCCGATAACCCACCGGTTCCCAGGGAGGAGGCACAAGGGGCAGGGGGGTGTAAAGCCTTGGAGGAAGCTTCCTTCCCCACTTGTAAACAGCCCCTGGAAACCCAGGAACCGGAAACAAAATCTCCTACCCCTGAAAGTCTGCCACCCAAGGAGCAGAGAGGAGGTAGGAGAAACAAAAGACCCAAACAGACCCATTTTGTGGAGGAGCTACAGGTCTCAAAACTCCCTGCCGAACTCTGCCCAAATCTCTTCTCTCTCAATGTCCAAAACCAGAAAATTAGCCCACCAGTTGTCCAAAAATGTGCATTATCTGTGCCGCCTTGAGGAGAAGGAGGGAAGCTATTATGCCCCGGTACAAGTACAGGGGCAGGGTACAGTTTTGGCACTGGTGGACACTGGATCCCACGCTACCCTTTTGTCCAAAAGGGCCTTTGATGAACTAAATGCAGGAAGGGGGGAGAATTACCGAATTCCTCTCACCTCTCTTCCTGGACAACTTTAGAACTTTGACGGGAAGGAAATTCCCGTCAAGGGGACTGCAGATTTGGACATTAAAATTGGGCGACACAAGGTGAAACACCCGGTCATAGTAGTGACTCCAGAGGGCATCCCTTGTTTACTCGGGAATGACCTCTTGAGAAGGTTGTCACCCCTAATAGATTGCGTAAACAAGGTCCTCTGGACCCAGACTAGCCAACCAATAAAATTAAAACAGAGTGTTAACCAGGTTAGTTTAAACGGCACATGCCACATGGTTGAACAAAAATCTGACCAAGTGGAATTTCACTTCCAGAACAACCAAATTCCAGATGTGACAGTAATAGCAGTAGGACAACAGACTGGTGATGGGGGGTCCTCTCTATTTCTGAAAATCAACCTTCCTTCCAATTTAAGGTGGTATTCCACACTGGAAGGAAACACCCTGAAATTCTTTACTAATCCACAATCAGACATTCCCACTCCGATAGTCCAGAAAGATGTGAAATCAGCTCAGAGCCTGGCTGATATTCAGCAAATTGGAGAGCAGTTGTTCATCCCTTTTCAGTTAAATGATGGGAAGGACTCTGTTCTCGCCCGAGTGTGTGTGAAGAACTGTAAGAGCTTCATCAGCGAAGCCATGTTCCGCCAACTCCCAAAAGATCCAGCCATTCCCACATTCAAACTGATAGACAAATGGGAAATGGACCTGGAAGCACCCAATTCTAAACATCTCCTGACAAGCAGGTGTATGCTCAAAATCTCCATTGGCAATAAGAGCATAGTGCATTATTGTTGGGTCGTGCGAGACGTCACTGCCGCCTTTTACTTAGACAGTGACATTCTCAATCACTTTGCCATTAGTTTGGACCTAATAAACTTCAAAGCTTGGTCCCAATTGGCGAATAATCCCATGGGCTTTGATGATCCAGAAAAAGCATTTAGGTCAGCTCAATTGCTACCTTATGCAGTTGAAATTCATATTAAAGAGGAAGTCACCATCCCAGAAAGGACCCGACAATTCTCCCTGGAAGTGACAGTTAAAAGAGGACAAAAATTGAAAAACCCTGATGCTTATATTCATCTAAATCCTTCTCTCCAACAGCAAAGATTGGGGGTAAACCCAACACCATTAGTCAACATAGAACATGACACCATTCCAATAGAGGTGGATAACAGCGACTTAAAGAGTATTCCTCCAGCCGCAGGCACCATTATTGGAATGGCGGTTGATGACTGACATTTCTCCATTGATTTAGGAAATGAACTGTTAGGACCAATCCCCAAGGACTGTTTTGACAGTGACAGTGATGACAATACAACACCAGACAGGATCTTTACCCGGCATGGAGGGAACTTCCTGGTGGACACTTCCTGCCCTTTTGGTAAGGAAGATGTGACTTGTGACTTCAGAAGGGATGAGGTGATTTTCCAGGTCCATGAGGGCTGCCTTTCCCACCTGAAGCCTCCAGTCCAAATCAGCACTCTGACCAGGGACTTCTCCACCCAGCTGGAGGAGGCCACTGAGATAGCAAAACCAGAAGTCTTTCCAGGCTTCAGTCAGATGGTGGAAGAGAGAGTCAACCTAGCTGATGCCTGTGTGACTCTGGAGCAGAAGCAAAAGTTGAAACAAGTTTTCTTGGATTTCCAAGATCTCTTTGCGGTGGACTCATATGACTGTGGTCGCACCGACATCCACACAACAACAATTCTCATGGACCCTGGCATGACTCCAGTGTTTGTGAAGCAATATCGTTTGCCTCTCGCATCCATGGAGTCCCTTACTGAAATAATTAAGAACCTTGAGTCCCGGGGAATAATCCGTCCAGTCCACAGCACCTTCAATAATCCGGTGCTGGGAATATTGAAGCCAAACGGCCAGTGGAGACTCTGCGCCGACCTTAGGGAGCTCACCAAACGGGTCCATACTTCCCGATGGCCTCTTCCCTACATTGACCAAGGGCTGGCCCAGATCCAGGGGTCACAGGTATTCACTGCAATAGACCTGACCAATGGGTACTGGACTGTGCCTGTCAGTAGGGAGGACCAATACAAACTGGCTTTTACCTTTGGGGGCCAGCAGTACACATGGACCCGGACCCCCTTCGGATACCTCAACTCCGGCATTGAATTCAACATTTTCCTACATAAGGCCATGCCCGACCTGGGTGCGAGGGGTAACCTGGCTTATGTAGATGATGTCCTCATCAAAAGTTCATCTGTGGAGGAACATATAGCAGAGATCCGTTATGTTCTGACCCAGTTGAGGGCCGCCGGAGCAAAACTTTCCTTTCAGAAAGCACAGTGGTGTAGAACCTGTGTTAATTTCTTGGGGCATGAGATTACTCCTCAGGGTCTCTGTCCCCAGGAAAAGAAAGTGGAAGCACTTCAGAAACTGAAAGACCCCACAACTCTGCGGGAACTAAGGAGCCTCCTTGGACTGACTAATTACAGCAGAAAGTTCATTGAGGCTACGCAGAGATCACCAGACCCCTGATTCATCTCTTGAAGGGGGGGTCAAGTGGGAATGGGGTCCAGAACAATCTGAGGCAGTAAGGCAGCTCAAGAGAAGCCTCTCACAAGCGCCCTGCCTAGCTTATCCTGTCAGAAACAAGGAGTTTTTCTTGGAGACAGGGTTCTCTAATACATGCTTGACTGCAGTATCAAAAGCATGACAACGTCAATAAAGTAATCTCCTATGCGAGCAAACCTTTATCCTCTGTGGAGGAAAAATTCAACTATTGTGAGAAGGCACTCCTGGCAACGGTGTGGGCATTGAAGAATTACTGCCCGTTTATCCAGGGGGAACACATCATAGTGGAGACTCCACACCAGCCTCTGCAATATCTCCAAAGTGATAGAATCCGGGCCGGAAATGTGAGTAATTCCCGAATTACTTCCTGGATTCTGTCAATGCAAGGCTTTCCTGTGGAGGTCAGATATGCCCAAAATAAGAAGAGTCCCCTCGCGCAAGGTCTGGCTGACTTGCATGATTGTGCCAGAGAAAATGCATGGGTGGATGAGTCCCCAGAACCCTCCGCTGGGTACAAGATTGGTCCCCGAAGTAGTCAGGTGGCAGAGTTGATGTCTGTATATCAAGCCATCCTCACTGCTGTCCAACATCAGCTCCACAAACTGGTCATTATCACAGACTCGGATTATGTTCGGAACGGGTTCGTGGAGCACCTGGTTAATTGGAAAACCAGAGGCTTGTTTTCCAAAACCATGTTATGTGCTAATAACAAACCCTTGAAACATGGGAAGTTAATTCAAAACATTGATGATCTGGTTACCGTGAATGGGATGACCATCTACTGGAAGAAGATCAAGGGTCATTCCAAAGTAGAGGGACCAGACAAAACTGGAAATGACTTAGCTGATCAGCTGGCCAAAACCGGGGCCATCCAAGGGGATCTAATAGAGATTGAGTCCCTGTTGGGGGAAATCCAGGTCACGGCTATCACTAGGTCCCAGACAAATGCTCACAATGATCTTTCAATTGCACAATGGAGTAAGGAGACCCCAGATGCTGATTTGATTACGGCTCAGAAGGGGGATCCAATAATTGGTAAGTTTTACCAACACATTGAGGACCCTGAGAACTTTCCCCTGACGGATACCGATTACATTGGGAAACAGGACCTTAGAGTGTTGATGAAATGTCCAAAATGTTCCGAATTCAAGGCGGTTTGTTGGTAAGGAGATCCCAAGCTGGCCATGATCAGTGGGTGGTTCCTACCTCATTCCGAAGCCTGATGTTAAGTCACCGCCGGTCATAGGGGGTTTCACACAACACTTGAGATCTTAAGTGAGGTTGCATACTGGCCACACATGGGACAGGACCTCGACCAATACTTGAAGGGGTGTCTTGTGTGTGCACAATTTCAGCCAACATCCCTCACACACCGTGCGCCTCTCCAAAAGAGGGCGATGACACTGCCATGGTGAGATTTGCAAGTCAACTTCATAGGCCCTGTGATTTGCTCTTCTAGGGGAAATAAGTACATGTTGATGGTGACATGCTTATTTACTAAATGGGTGGAATGTCTCCCGGCCCCAAACTGCAAGGCAGAAACAGCAGCTGCCCTGATGATCAACCACATCTTTTTGCATTTTGGTCTACCCCAAAAGATTGAGTCAGACAGAGGTAGCCATTTCACCAGCGAGGTAATGACTAAGATGTGGGAGATACTGGGGGTTAAAAGGAAGCTACATATTGCTTACCGGCCAGCCTCTTCTGGTGCAGTGGAGAGATACAGCAGAACCATTGTGAGCATATTAAAAACGTTTGTGGCAGATTCTGGGCCGAGTTGGGATATCCGATTACCTCTGGTCCTAATGGCCATCAGATCTATCCCTTCATCTGCAACTAAAATGTCACTGTTTGAGCTGATGACTGGACGCAAGATGGTGCTTCCCCAGCATTTGCTCTACAGGACCCAAGAGCAGACATTAATAAATGCCTCCACAACTCACTAATACGTTGAGAATTTAAGGAAACACCTCCAACATGCTTTTGCCTATGCTCAGCGGAATCTAGAAAGATCAGCCGAGAGTATGAAAACTCACTATGACCTGAAGACTACCAGGAAAGAATGCAATGTGGGAGACCGGGTCTATCTATACAATTTCCAAAGAAACCAGGCCAAACAGCGAAAGTTTCTGCCCACATGGAAGGGACCTTTTGAAATTGTAGACAAAATCTCCCCAGTCGCCTACAAGATCTGCATCCCCAAGGGTAGTTTGGCGGAAGGGGAAGACAAGTGGGTCCATATAAATCAGCTAAAGTGTTGCCATCTCAGGCACACTCAGCAGCAACTGGAGGAGTCCTCTGCAATCCCAGAGGGGGCCGCTCCCGAGTAATACAGTTCCAACCCTAAAATATTCCACCTATAGCCCATAAAATTCTATGATTCTTGAATGCAAATGTTTTCTGATGTATAAAATGTATATGTTCTCCCCACCATTAATAGTGGTGGGGGAATGTCTACGAATATGGTTCTGCCGCTTTGCTTTGTCATCCTAGGAGAGATGAAACCATGGAGACTGACCAAGGAGGACAAGCCGGGGACTGAGAGCAAAGATCCGAGGGGCCCGGGGTACTTCCCGAAACTCCCATCAGGACCGGCGAGGAGAACTGATCGATCCACCCTGATGGAGGAAAAGATGCTGAACTTTGCCATCTGCGGAATCGGAAGAAGATGATGCGGACATCCCAGCGCGTGGATCAAAACATCCTTTGCACCCAACTCCCCCTCGACTCGAAATCAAAGTGCAGTCGGGTGGGGAGGGCTTGTCAGATGTCTTGACCCACGTTTGAATTATTAGGCTACAACATTTGGTGCTGTGGGCTTAGAAAATCCAAGATGGCCGAAAAGCCCACATTTGCGCTAGAATCCAGGAAAACCGCGCAGTGTTGCGCACACCAAAATGGTCGCCTGACCTGCCACCCACCAGTGCGAGCGTGATGGGCCAGAAGCGCCATGAGTTAAACGTGGTGCCAAAGGAAAAACAGCAGTGCCGGTTAGCTAAAAAAGAGCTTTGAAATCACATTTGTTTCTCTGAAATGGAAGCTAAAAATGCCTGTTTTAAACATTGCAAGATATTCAAAAATCTCACTGAACACCAGCAGACATTTGGCAGAATGTAGTCTTGTGTGCATACAAAATCTGGAAAGATGAAGAGCCTAAAGCAATGTTTAAAACAAAACTGGCTGAGCTGTGGATGTCAGCAGCTTAAGTGAAATTGGATTTAAATCACTAAAATCGAAATGTTTAAAATAAATGAGTGACCTACTTTTGAGTGTCACATAGGTTGCAACTGTTTAAATGTCATAGTTTTGAACTTACAATCAGCGTTCTAGCTGCATGTGTAAAAATTGTAAGTTTGATTTGAATGAAGAGAACTGGAACAAAAGTGTCATTTAGCTGAAGCCTGGCTTGAAGAGATTGAATTCTGCCCGGCAACTACCCCCGACAGGAGTGGAAACTTGCCCAGCAACTGCATTCCCAGGCCTGGCCTCCCTTCTGCTACACCATCAAAAGGAGATCACACCTCTCTGATTGAATCAGAGGAGGGGCACCTGGGACTGCAAGGAAAACAGAACAATGAGCTTTCCTTGGCTCAGGCAAATGTTAAATTAGGGGGGTCGTAAATGGCTTCCTCTTGAAAGAAACTGGGAGGAGCAGTGCCTCTGTGAGCAAGCTGAGCTTGGAGGAAGTGGACAAACCAGAAATTCCACCATGTGCTTTGGGAAACCACACCCCTCTGGGCCAGAGCATAATTATAAAAAGATGGATAATTCATAGTACGAAATTGTCAAAATTATGTAATAATATCATTCATTCTTGTGATTTTTCTGTGCACATTTTAAGAGGTGTTAGGACTCTGTGGTTTGTTCTGCGGGGTAGTAGCGGAAAATAAGGTATTACTCCGAATGTCTGTATGTTAAAAATCTGACACTTTATCAACTGATGCCCATATTCCTTGTGCACATTTGTGTAAATTCTGGAACGCTTTAGAGGTTGTGTTCTTGATGAAAAGGGCAGAATTCTGTCAGAAGTGGACACAACATCTTACAAAAACAGGGATCGGATGATTTGGTGCTACAGAAAATATGTTAACTGGACATATAATATTAGAAAAATTGTACATAGATACATATGTATTTGGATCAAAAATAGATTTGTGTGCATATTGTCAAGGGGAGGATGCTCTGACCCATAAACCTACCTCATCACAATGACACTCCATGTTCTTCCCCAATCAGAGGATGGTAGATTCTCTAACCTATCAGGATCCTCAGAGGATTGGGCATAGAAAGCCAGCCTTCCCACCCACTTTCAAAAGACCTAAAAAGAGCCACTAAGACCCAGGAAGGGACATTCACTTTCCACTTCCAACTGATTTCTTGCGAAGCATTTTGCCGGACCAGACAATATCCAGAAGACTCCAGAAACAGAACTTAGAATCCAGACTTCAGAACTTGCAGCAGAGAGGCCTAGTCCAAAAGCTGAATCCTTCTCAGCAGGCCTCAGAATCCAGCCACCTAACCAAACTATTCAACAGCCGGGTGAGCTGTGTGATTCTGGCTAGAACCCTGTGCCAGAACCCAGAAAGCAGAGCTGTATCCAGACCACTGTGCAGTGCTGAGACCAGAACCAGAGATCCAGAACCGCAGACCAGACCCAGACCAGATCTCTGTGACCAGAACCAGTGCCAGAGACCGCCCCATGGCAAGAGAACCGCAGCCAACCTGACCAGGTCTTGACGGCCTAGTTCAAATTTATAGTGTGAGTACCCAGCCAGAACTGTGCATAGTCATCGATTAGTTTAAAATAAGCTTATCAGATCCAATTCAACCTGCCTAGAACTGCATAGAAATCGTGTGTCCATTCTCTGATTTCAAACCTGTGAAAGTGTCATTTGCCATTCTGAATCATTATTTTATTTCTGAGAATCTACCTCCATTAAATCGTCCGTATCGTTTGAACTGCATGTGCTAGGAATGAGATTTAACTTTCATTTTAAAGCTAAGCTAAGAATCTAAGCTTTCCAACAAGCCCTAAACCGACTTTCTGTAGTTTTTCCGTAATCACGCTCGACGCATTCGGAAAAAGTGCTGCGAATTGAAAACTAGCTCAAACTTCTTCACCTGTCAAAAATAGCTGTCTTTTGCTTGCATTGCTGAAATCCGTTTTCAATCTGATAATCCATCATGAATCACTGATAGGGTTGACCTGAACCAATCTTAAGTAGCTATCACCTACCCTGAATCTCCTATAGGGAATAAAAATAATTTTTGGCGTATTTTCACTTCTTTGCAAATCACATTTAAAGTATTTTTGCCTGTGTTTAAAAACATACCGGTTGCTCTAAGCTTGCTAGGGGGGAACTGAATTGGTATTGCATTTGATGGTATTCCTGAAAATGGTGTGCTCTTCTTCCACCTCTTTATACTGCATAGGGGGGGGAGTGAATTGCCACAAAGGGAAAAGTGATTATATTCTCTCTTGTTGAAACCATATCAGTTTATTTCTGTGCTGCATTCTTTCCATCATTGTTTTTCCTTGAAACCATAAAAGCATTCTCAGCTACCTTATCCGTCCTATACCAACTCCTCAGTGAATACAAAAGTGTGCTAGTGTAATATTATCCATTGTTGATCACTGTCATATTCATAAGTGTGCGATCAAATATTAATTTATTATAAAAGTGTGATATATACATATATTGTTTAATTTTCAAATAAATCTTTTAATTTGCAAAGTGAGGTCAGGGGGATTCAAAGAGAGGGGCGTTATACAAGGGTTTATCATCCAGATTTATGAACTAGTCATAAAAATATATAAATAAGGGCTTCCCTTGGGCATCCCAGACTAGGCACTGACTTAGTTGGAGTACTGAATTGAAGTCGCTTAACACCACCTCCCCCAACTCCATCACATCACAAGATCAGATGCAACAGTGGGTAGCCTAGAGAAGAGCCAGGGAAGCAAATGATTCCCTGTGAGACCTTGAGTACCATGGTTATATTCAAACATTGCCAACCAATCCAAAATATCAAGCTTAACCTCATACATACCCACAATTTCTTTAGGCATACGGGGTCTCTTCGAACTGGAAGACCTAGAAGCCTCTGGCAGAGAAGCATTCTCAAGAGATAACTTTTTCTTTTCTAGTTCATGATTCAACTCCATTTCTCTGAGCTTAAGTTGCTGATGCTTTCGTTCAGTTTGAGCATTTAAACGTTTAAATTCCAATTCAAGCCTCATCTTTTCTAGAGCAATGAAATCAGGACTGAGTGTAGGACCTGGCGGGGTCCCAGTGGACAAAGGTTGAGGTGGCTGAGAAGGTAAAGAAGCAGTGAGGCCTACATTCTGGGACACACTTGTTTTAATTGACTCAGCAATAATAGACATTATCATCCTCATCATTTTCCACATTTGCTGAAGGGTTAGGTATTTCAGACCCACCCTCCAGACTTAGTTTCTCTTACTACCTTTCAATCAATTCAGACTTTTTGCCTTTGACAGAGAGATTCCTTTCTCTACACAGATTTTTTAGATAATCCACAGTGTAACTAGGGAGGGTCACCTGACTGTAGCTTTCCATATCAGACATGATTAATATTGCTTTTTAGTGATGTTTAGCCTTGTGGTTAGTTGATCCAAGGTAATAGCAGCACTCTAAGTGTAATCACTATACCTGATCCTCACCGCTGTACAACAGTGTTGGGCAGAATTATATGCAGTACCCTTTGGGAACACCACACACAATTAAGACTACAATTGACAGTACAAATTCTGCTTTGGTACAAGCCTGTACTACAAAGTAAAGTGGTAGCGATGGCTGAGCAGCCAGGCCTATCTCAAGACAAGTGAGCAGTATCAATAGTTACACAAAGGGCAGCAATTACTATGATTCAAACAAACAATAACTCAATGTTTCTGAGTAAAAGAATATACATTTATTTACACATCAGTTGTAAAACATTTCACTAAAGTAAAGCAGTTGAAAAATCACACTCTTAATACACCACACCACGCCCAATAGATTCTGGACAAGTTAAGCTCAAAATGAAGTGTGAGCAAAACAGCACTCCAATAAGTTAGACAAAAATTGAGCAGCCCCAAGAGGTAAGTAAGTAGGGCAAACTAGAAAAAGGAACTACAGTGAGGGAATCAAATCAAAAAGGCTTAGGGCCAAAGTCAATAGGACAAAAGTGTTTTGCTCAAGATCACACAGTTCAGGGTAGTTTGCGGTTAAGTCTTAGCCAAGAGTTCAGAACGAAGTTGGTCAGGTGAAAAGTTACTTTAAAGAAGAGAGAAGGACAAGCCGTCGGATTGGCGAAAGGTTTCACGCACTTTCACCACGGCTGGACGAAACGAACAACTGGATTTGAACAGTACTCTAAAATGGAGAAGCAGCTGTAGCTGAGGCGTACGTTCCAGGCAGGTCCTGCAGGCTCACGCTTCCTGAAGCGACTGTCGGACTGACACAAAGTAGGAAGACTGGAGGTCCTGCACTGCCCAGGGAAGAAACCAACAGCAGAGCAGAGCAACAAATAAAAGGTGCGCTCCTTAAAACGCAAGCAGGGTCCGACCTTCCTGGCTATCCGGTTCACTGTAGCTCTGTACAGCAAATTCAACCAGATGAGCGAGACCTGGCTTGCAGTTTGGGTGAACTGGTTGGTCCCAGCAGCTCAGTGGAAGAGGATTCCTGGTTGATCTTCTCTGTCATTGAAGTCTGAAGATTCAGACCTGCAGCAGGGCTTCACCGGGCGGTTCAGTCATGGTAGGGGTTCTCTTCTGTCAGCTCCTCTTTGCTTCTCTCATTCCAGTGGCGACTCTGCCTGTCCAGCCCCAGAGACCTGCTTGCAGTTTTCCCCCATTCACCCAGCCTAGCTGTAAATCACACAGCAGGATGGCTGTCCTGGCAGGACAGTCACTTAGCCAATCAAACAGGAGTGTGACTTGGGTTACCAAAGGAGCCCATGGCAGGAGTCCTAAAACCCCTAACTCACATCCTGACTACCCAGACTTTCAGGCACCTAGGGAGGGATTCTGTGCAGAAGCCCACAAAAGTACAGCGAACAAAAAGAAAGACATTTTCAAAAAGAAATGGAGAATAAACCCAGCTGGAACCGCATAAAAACGTATACGGTCTAGAGAGTTTATGTTTGAGGCTACCAAGATAGCCTAAAACAATACTAAGGTTATTTAAGATAACCGCGGTAGGAAAAATAGGGTAGTTACCACTGCCACCAGCCAAGTCTTAACGAAAAGGGAGCAAAACAATTCTCCAACAAAAACAGACAAAAAGGGATAAGTATTAACCCTTTCCAGTACTCTAAGATAGTTTGTACTGGGTCTGTGGATTTAAAGAGACTAATAAAGTCAATGGCAACTTGACATGTTCTGGTAGACAGTAGTCAGTCCCATAATATAGAGGTTGAGTTGGGAAATCTAAAAGACAACCCTGTGTCACTGCACTGAAGGTGCTGCGTAACACATAGTAAAAAGATGATGCCTGTGGAGTAGGTGACACTCCACAGTCTATGAACACAAAACATGTTAAACACACACAGCAAAACACATGTAAGAGTGGGTTAAAAAGGCTCACACTCTTACCAGGTGAAAAAATAAATCCTAGCTATCCAGCAAAGCTGCCGAGGGACTCAGTAGGTAAGGGTAATTTGCCATTCTGCAGAATTATCCCTAATAACCAGGACTGGCCTTGCCTGCCGCCACCTGCCATCGTCACCAGCCTTCGGCTCCCAAGGTAAGCTTGTGGCTGAAACTGGAGGGTTGGGGAGAGGAGCTCAAACTGTGCTGCACAGTGACCCTATGCTCACATCTATTTGAGCATCACAGGAGGTGGGAGGGAGGCGGATGCTGTACATTTATATAGTTCTCTACTGAGTGCCACGATGCTTGACCATGTCAAAGTGCTAGATGACGGATAATACTTTTACTAATCAATTTCTATAGAATTTTTAACAGATGAGTTCATTTTTATCAATTTGTAAACTTTAATAGTTTGTTTGTTTGTTTCTTTTAATATTTATAATGCGCGAGGGTACCCGTCGGCATCAGGGCGCAGCCTTTACAGGAATATTCGAAGCTTGGTTACAAGAATATACATAATACAAGAATAAAAGTATAGCAGTGTTATACACAAATCAGAGGTAGGCCAATAGGCCATTATATGCAGGTAAGCAGGAAGCACACAAATTACAATTTGTGCACGTATCGCTAGGCACTTCATGGACTTAGCAGGTCTCCAATTTCAGCCATGAGACTACCAGGGAACGGAAGTTCCGCTAGGGCATGTCTACTCTAAAGTTTGGAGGCATGGAATTCCACAGCTTGGCAGCTTTTACTGGGAAACTATTGCCCCCAATGGTAGCCCGTTTGTAGTTAGGAACAGATAGACAGTTTTTGTATGCAGATCTGGTGGGTCTTAGTGAGGGCTGTCAGTGAAATCTGTTGATCAGGTAAGTTGGGGCGGCCTTGTTAAGGGACTTGTGTGTAAGTGATGCCGTTTTTAATAGAATTTTGTCTCTAGTGGAGAGCCAGTTATTCTGTTGGCTGAGACTTGTAATGTGTTCTCTGCTGGAAATGCCCAGGGCTGCTCTGAGAGCATTGTTCTGAAGGGTTTGCAATTTGCCGGTGGTATGCTTAGTCGATCCCATGTAAAGGGCATTGCAGTAGTCGAGGCGAGACAAAATAAGAGCTCTGGCAAGTGTTAGGCAGCTAGAGTCCGACAGGAAGTGTTTACATGCGCGGATTAGTTTGCAAGTATAAGCCGTGGAGGATGCAAGGGAGCTCACTTTTCTTTTGAAGGAGAAATTAGAGTCCAGATAGAATCCCAATGTTTTCACCTCCTGTCCAACTTTGATGTTATTTCCGTCAATCCTGAAGGAATTATAGGCCGGGCCGAGTTTCTTTATGCTGTGTGTAGTACATAGGATGATAAGTTCTATTTTATCATCATTCAGGCATAGTCCATGAGTGGCCATCCATATGATATGGCCTTTGTAACGCGCCTATACACAAGTGTTTTAAGGCGCGACCAACTATCCATGCCTGGATGATGATGTACAACCTATTTAACAAGGCCAAGTCCTTTCCATAATCTCCAGAAAGTGGAAGGAGGATCTGGATATCATCTGCGTAGTTGGTGTAGGTGATACCAAGATGATCCAGATCATCGAACAGGGACTTGGTAAATATGTTGTAAAGTGTGGGGGAGACACAGGAGCCCTGAGGGACGCCGCAGGTGATCGGTATAGGATCTGCTGCCGCCGTGGGGGAGAAGACCCTCATAGTCCTGCCGTTAAGGAAGGAAGTGATCCAGGTAATGGCCTCGGTGGAAAAGTGAGCTGAAGTGTGGAGGTGAGAGCATAGGACAGCATGATCGACCAAATCGAAAGCTGCCGATAGGTAGAGGAGAAGGAGTAAGGCAGCTTGGCCATTGTCCTTGAGTGAACCGATCTGGGCTTTTAAGTCAATGAGAGCGGTGTCTGTCCCGTGTTGGGGACGGAACCCAGATTGTCTAGATCCTAGGAGGTTGTGTTCTTCCAGGTGCTTCTGTATTTTAACATAGGCAACCTTGTCCAAGATTTTTAGAAGAAAGGCAACCATTGTTATAGGTCGGTAATTAGTGGGTATGGCTGGGTCGAGAGTGTTTTTTTTTTTCAGTAATGGGAGTACCCAGGATTGTTTTAGGTTAGCAGGGATAGATACAGAGCGAAGGAGGCATTGATCAATTTTGTGATGAAAGGGGAGAGGTCGCGGGCAGCGTCCTTAATGAGCTGTGCGGGGCACAGATCTCCTTGGCAATTGGACAGTTTCAGAGATAAGATGATTTTTTCAACTTCCAATGTGTTGACTTTGGAGAATTGGAACCGGGCTAGAGCAGTGACCACTTAGAAATGTATTTGGCCAAGTGATAGAAGGCCCTCAATATGTGGTGTCCATTTCAATTGCATTGGCCCTCATTCCGAGGTTGGTGCTAGTCATGGCGCTATTAGCGTCATGACTAGCACCAATACCGGTACCGCCACCGACTTGGTGGTATGGGGACTTAGTGGTCCAGTCCGACCTTGGCGGTACCGGTAAGTCCCCATTTGTAAAGCCATTCCCCATTCCCATTTGAGCCCCCATAGGGCTCAATGGGAAGGCGTCAATAACGGTACCGCAAATCGCGGTACCGTTATTGACCCCGGTACCCCTTTGCGGGTCCCGTCCTTATCGCCTGGTAAAACCAGGCGTTAAGGGAAGGACCCGCAAAGGGACCTCGGAATAGGGTACACAGGGATTACCGGCACCGGTGTCATTACCGGTGCCCGGTATCCCTTTGCGCCCGGGTCGTAATGACCCCCCATTGAGTTGGATGGCCCAAAGACAGAGCCTCATCATTACCCATTCCTGCTCGTGCTTGCGGTCTACACAACCCGTGTTCACATGTGTGACAACTGGGTTGCTGTGTCGTGTGCCTGCTGCTGGGGTGCCAGGGTGTGTCTGTGCTCACACTGTGGATGAAATATTCAAGATGAGTATCAACACCATTTTTCTTCTGGTTTTAGTACACCATTTTACCAACACCAGTGCTGTAAAGCATAGTAATAAGCAGTATAGAAAGCAAACTATATCAGTTATATTTTGTATCCATGGCCTGTGCACCCCACCTTTGTATGCTGCTTCAGAGCAAAGTATTGGAAAGAGAACATTAATCCATTGCCTGGTGACAAAGCAATGTTGGCAGTGGGTATTAAGTCTTGTGTGGCAGTATTGCCGAATGCAGAGGTGTTTCGTGGTGATGTGTGGAGTATGCAAATGTAAAGGTTTTTCTTTTTTGTTTTTGAAAAAAATGTGATGGTGTCCTACGCTGCCGGTGGGCTCCCAGTCTGCCCATACTGCAATGTTGTAAAGTGCAAAGGGTTGGAGGCTGCATTCTCTTCTAAGATAAGATCCAGAGGCTAAAGCTTCCTCATGTAGTCATTAATATGGGCAGATCAGTTCTCTGCCACAACTGCACAGCTCTTTTTCACCTGCAGGACAGCTGGCTCTCTGTTAGTTTGTTGCTGCTGAGGGTACTGGGATGATTTTGTTCTCACATTGTGGATAACATGTTCAAGCCCAGAGCAAACCAGTTTTTCTTCTTGCTTGTTAATAATGTGTACTAACACTAGTGCTGTGAGGTATGTTAATAAGCACTATAAAAAACGTTTCATTTAATATATGTGATGCAGAATTGAAAGCACAAATAGCAATAGAGATAGGAAGTACACCCCAAAATGCCAGTTTGTTTCCCCAAATGCTGACTACAAATGTCTGGGGGCGGTTGTAAATTCACCACATGTCCCTCGCGGCTACCCCACACTAACAATCTGCCCCCCGGTAGTCAGCTTGTAAGGTACATTCCGCCCGCTGGCAAAACTAGTTGTGCACCCCTGTAAAATGCATTTAAGGAGCTGCTGGTCTGCAGGGCTTTCCTTTGACTGGATATTGATTTGGTCACTAACTGCCAGTGATCCCTTTCATTACAATGTTCTTCTCCAAGTGTCTTCAATGTTTGGTTTGAGTGGAAAAGTGGCTTCTGGTTTATGCAGTCTAATCCTCGTATGTGTGTGTAATCAATTGCATGTGTGATCAAAATTGACTATGCATGTTCATCTGTCTTGCTGTTCGTGGATTTGGTTTTCATGCTGATCCGTCATTCCTGCGTAGAAGCAAACATTCATAAAACAATCAGTCTCGGAATGATCATGGGAGGTTTGCAGCCATTTAGGGGCTCCATGTCTAAATTCTGGTCACATGTAGGTGATTGAAAATAGCCCTTTCTGCCTGTAAAAGTGTCTGTCTGGAAAGTAACGGGTTAACTGCAACTACTAAGCAGCCTCTGGTGCAGGAAGTTGATTTCTAAGCAATGAATCATGGGAACACACAGCCATGGAGTATTGTCATTACTGTTTTGTTATTTTAAAGAATAAGTAAAGACCAGTAGTAAAACGGTATTACTTTGATTGGGATCATTGATAGATCATTGTAATATATACCGATTTTAATATTAGAACTACAACATTAGAACTACAGGTTCGATCCACGGGTCCGCGTTTAGAAATCTCTGGGTATTAAGCGCATTATAAATAACCCATCAAATCAAATCAAACTATATGGGTAGGGGAAACGTGGCTACTAACAGAAACGCCCAAATTGTTAGCTTTGGCACTGCTTTTTTTTAATCTTAAAAGTACTGCAGGATATTTTGGAATAAATACAAGCTTTCCGTAATTACTACTGAAAGGTACTGGATCTGTTCAAGTAATGTAGCTGCTACAATATGAGTGCAAAAACTAAAACTGCAGGTTTAACCACAATGTGGACCAGTCTTTCATTCTTCTGGTGTAAATTAAGGGAACACGGCTTAATCCTGAGTAAAATAAAGACAGAAAGTGATGTCCTAGCAAGGGTAAGAGGCGGAATGCGAAATGCACGGCAAAGGGCCATCGTTAATCATGTTTGCATTAGCATTCTCAGTGGGAAGCTGGCGAGTAAACATGATGCATTTCTTAATGGGAATCCGAAGCGGGGTTGCACTGCCTCCTGCTTGACTTTCAGTCCAATGCACGTTTGGAAGGACTGATGCGTGAGCTCAGCCAGCGCCCCCCCCCCCCTCCCTCCGCTTGACATCCGGTCTAATATTAGCAGTTTTATGCCGGCAATTAAAAGTGCTCTTTTCAGATAGGATGAGAGCAATTGAGCCTGCAGCTGCAATCACGCGGCACTGAGCGCCAGAGCAGTAATGTTGGTGGGGAGTGGGCGGGCTGGCAAGCGGCACTGGAGCGGGGATGCCGCCATCATCAAGGCCTATTCATTGGGTGCTTCGCTGATTGGCCAGGTGGGGACCGGAATAGGAGCAACCAACGCTGTGGTCCCAACGCCAAACCGAAATTCGCACAGCGAGGGACTTACGCCAACATTGGTGGATTCTTCTGAATCTTGCATAGGCCACTGGCTGCGTGAGATGCCTCGTAGATCTGACTCTTGTATAGGGTGTTGCCTGTGTGAGAAGCTCACGTCTCTCAGTTGGCACTCAGCCCGACCTCCCCACATGTGGTGTACGTTTAGCTGTTGATGCGTATGTTGGTGCTGACATTTACATCGAGTCCAGAATTATATAGCAAGATATTTGTTTAGGGATGTCACCCTCATTCTAAATGGGGTGGAGTGGGGAATCAGGTCCAAGAAACAAGGCATCATGCGTTTATGACTTGATTTAGCTTTCCGTCTCATTTTGATGCAGTAACAAGGCGGAGGCGTGAAACGGAGCGCGGGTAACATCTCTACCATGCATTCCTCCCCCGACTTGTCAGTGCATTTCATACCCATGGGTAACATCTCTACCGTGCATTCATCCCCCGGCTTGTCAGTGCATTTCATACCCATGGGTAACATCTCTACTGTGCATTCCTCCACTGGCTTGTCAGTGCATTTCATACCCATGGGTAACATCTCTACCGTGCATTCCTCCACTGGCTTGTCAGTGCATTTCATACCCATGGGTAACATCTCTACCGTGCATTCCTCCAGTGGCTTGTCAGTGCATTTCATACCCATGGGTAACATCTCTACCGTGCATTCCTTCCCCGGCTTGTCAGTGCATTTCATACCCATGGGTAACATCTCTACCGTGCATTCCTCCACTGGCTTGTCAGTGCATTTCATACCCATGGGTAACATCTCTACCGTGCATTCCTCCACTGGCTTGTCAGTGCATTTCATACCCATGGGCAACATCTCTACCGTGCATTCCTCCAGTGGCTTGTCAGTGCATTTCATACCCAATGGTAACATCTCTACCGTGCATTCCTTCCCCGGCTTGTCAGTGCATTTCATACCCATGGGTAACATCTCTACCGTGCATTCCTCCACTGGCTTGTCAGTGCATTTCATACCCATGGGTAACATCTCTACCGTGCATTCCTTCCCCGGCTTGTCAGTGCATTTCATACCCATGGGTAACATGTCTATTGTGCATTCCTCCACCTGCTTGTCAGTGCATTTCAAACCCATGGGTAACATCTCTATCGTGCATTCCTCCCCCGGCTTGTCAGTGCATTTCATACCCATGTGTAACATCTCTACCGTGCATTCCTTCCCCGACTTGTCAGTGCATTTCATACCCATGGGTAACATCTCTACCGTGCATTCCTTCCCTGGCTTGTCAGTGCATTTCATACCCATGGGTAACATCTCTACCGTGCATTCCTCCCCCGGCTTGTCAGTGCATTTCATACCCATGGGTAACATCTCTACCGTGCATTCCTCCTCCGGCTTGTCAGTGCATTTCATACCCATGGGTAACATCTCTACCGTGCATTCCTTCCCCGGCTTGTCAGTGCATTTCATACCCATGTGTACCCATGGGTAACATCTCTACCGTGCATTCCTCCCCCCGGCTTGTCAGTGCATTTCATACCCATGGGTAACATCTCTACCGTGCATTCCTTCCCGGGCTTGTCAGTGCATTTCATACCCATGGGTACCCATGGTTAACATCTCTACCGTGCATTCCTTCCCGAGCTTGTCAGTGGATTTCATACCCATGGGTACCCATGGGTAACATCTCTACCGTGCATTCCTTCCCGGGCTTGTCAGTGCATTTCATACCCATGGGTACCCATGGGTAACATCTCTACCGTGCATTCCTCCCCCCGGCTTGTCAGTGCATTTCATGCCTACAAGTCATTTTCACTGCAACCCTGAAAGAAATGGATTTCTAGGCAATGCACATTGGTTTCACACCTTGTCAAAATCAGATGCATATCCATTAGTAAATGCTGCCTGCAAAGCGTATTTCAAGAAAGTCTGCCTGGCTTTTACTCTTTCCTTCTCCCTAGAATTGCATGCCGGGGACCAAACAGCATGTAAGTGCAAAGGTTGTTGGTCCCCGACATTCAATGAATGTACCCTCTGTTTCTTCCACTTAAAATATTCTATGCTGACACGACTCCGGCTCATTTGCGCGACCAACAGCATCTCGCAGAAACATTGTGAGTTCATAAATGTTCTTCAAGTGGTGCACAACCAGACGCAGGAGCCCCATTGCAATTCCAGGAAAGCTCTGTGCCATTCAAAGATTCAAATCTTTTACAGTCATTTCAGAAGAAATGCAAATTGCATGAAAGGACCACCAATGTTAGCGGTTACATGCTGGTGGATCGCCTACATGCGATTTTACTCCTTTACAAAGCAGAGTGTTATCATGAAGATTAGAACCCTGTAAGGGTAAATAACCTGTCCCCATTGGTCAATTTGTTGCCTATATGAGCCGGTAATAGCTTTATGGGCCATACCGTCATTATGGGCCCTCATACCTCCTTAAAGGCCCTTGCTTCACTCGTGCCATTAACTCGGTCTTCAGGGCCCATAACGCCCGGTATAGCCCTCACTGCAGGTCTATAAAGCTATATATAGTATAGGAAGGCCAAATTGGCTTTACACTCCATCTTTACCACCAGTTAGTTACCGGTCAGTGACCACAAAACCAGGTCTTTAATGCTTTCTTGAAGTCAGTGGTGTTGCTAGGTCTTTAAAAGATCTGGGGCGGCTGCAAAAAATAAATAAATAAATAAATAAAAGATCTGGGGCTATGCTAATGTCAGAATGTCGGTAATCGGGGCTAGATAGCCTTATGATTGTAGCCCCTGAGCTTCTATCCAGGACTACAACTAAAGGATCTAGCGTTATAGCCCGCTTAGCCCCCCAACACCCCTAGGAATGCCTCTGCTTGAAGTGCAGAAACTACATCATCCGTTTGGCCCGAGAACTAGCTAAAATATGCCTATAAAGGACTTGTTAATGGATAGATGGGTAAAGTTGGGTGCCAAAGAGAGAGCGGGCCCGTGCAGCAAGCTTTATGAAACGGACACAAGGCTGTTTGATGTGTTTGTCTATTGTCTGTGTGGGCTCACAGCTGTTAATATTTGGTTAGCTTAGTTTCAAAAGCGTTCTGGCCACCATTTATTTTTACTATACTGCAGCGTCGACATTGCACAGTTGGGAAGTCCCAGGAAGTGGAGCGTCCATGTATTATTTATTACCCATGCAGTTATTTCAGTGTATACCACGGCGCCTTGTGCCACTGACTTTTCCCTCGTTTTTCACCCTTTCATGCTAAGAGGTTGCATAAGATAGGAAAGAGCGTGCTCTTCTGGACTCCCCTTCACTGATCTTCTGTGCTGTCTCTGAGAAGAGGGGGTGCCTCTAACCCCTCTGCCTCTGCCCCCTCACCCCACCATATCAATAATTGTCCAGTCTCCTTTTATCCACTTAACCTCTTCCTATGCGCTATTTCCACTGCTATCCTTGCATAAACCACCACCACAGCACACACTCCCACCCGGCCGCTTCCCCAGCCCTCCCCCCCAAACCCCCACACACATACAGCCTCCCCTGTCCCCTCCTCAATGCACACTTCATTCCCGCAAAGCAGCAAGTACAGCATGGTAAAGGACTGCACTGCAATTATTCTGCAGGTAAGAGTTGCCACCGAAGTGAACATTACAGTCGTGGGCTCTGGGAACGGTTTAGGGTGATTTGCTCGAGAATATTTGATCGTGGTAGAAATCATCGAATTGTTTTTTACTGTACAATTTTGCCCGAAATAAAAAGGGGGGAGACCCCGCACAGCCCTCCCCTAAACCATTCATTATTCACCTAAACCAAGCCCTCACATACATCTGCGACAACATGCATGGTAAAAACGCAATTAATTCTACTGCGATCAAATCTGCTGCAGTAAAAACTCCAGTTCCCTTGGAAACTGCTTTACTCTTAACAAGGTTTACTGGGCAGGTCACAGAAAAAGTGTAGTATTCTCCTGAGTAGTTGCTGCTGATGAATTCAGTACAGAGTATTAGAGTATATTTGTGGCAACATAGAGCAGACTCAAGGTTTACCTTGCAGGTTTGTTATGACTGGTTACAAGGGCCCATGCATTGCAGCCAACAGGTGGCCAATCACATGAAAGCATCATTCTGGGATCTTAGAATGTCGGTTCTGTTGCTGCTCATCTTCAATTAGTGCACACACATTCGTCAATGCAAGAGAGACGTGGTTGAAAAGATGAGTCCTTCGTTGACGCGTTATTGTCTAGATGACAAAGAGTCTGCCTGTCAATAGGATATATCTAGTGCCCTATTATGATATGATATTGCAGCATTATGTGGTAATATCACATGTAATATGGCATAGCCCAATGGAATTACATGAGGGTCCAAAAGGAGGAATAATGTATGGGTCTGCATGCAATAATCAATATTTCATTTGGTGGTATTTCCAGGGCAAATACTGGGAGAATTGTAATCAAGACCACAACGATTTAGCCCTGATGGTTTGTTGATCAGGGCTATTGTTCCTACATGCAAATGAATTAAAAGGTGTCTGAGTAGACATGGTTTCTCACTGAGCAATAGTGTGTTTTTTATGCTGTTTTGTTGCTCCTACTGTTGTTCATTGATGTTCTTTTTTATCGGAATCCGTACATATAAACAATGACAACAAAAAAACGAATGGGAGATTTGATCGAATTTTGGCCGTACGAAAATTACATACAGCTGCAAATGTAGACCAAGTCCTCCATTTGGTGGTATTACAGTGAACAAGGGCGGAGGGGGATGTGGGGTTGCCTTGCATCCCCGCCGCTTTGCTCCACACCGCCGTCTCCACCCTCTTCTTCACTTTGCGCTGTGTAGAGGGAGACATAGAACACAAGCATCAGGGTACTGTACAATGGTCCCCCAGACAGGAAGCAATAGCAGATGAGTGGCACTGTCAAAGATCCCTTCCATCATGTCCCTCCACAACACATGGGTCAGTGCAGGCAAAACACATACAGTAACAGGCATGGCACATGCTATGGACATTAGCAAACATGTCCAAGGGACTCTTGAAACATACAATGTTGTTTATGAACTCACATGCATCATGGGTCATGCCTATCACATGCACACACTTCACCGTACTTTCATCCATCTGGACTCGTACACCCCAGACACAGTGGATGCAAGGATAACTAGGCTGCATCAGTGATTCTGAACATTGTCACAGACATGTATCATGCATCCATGGCATTCACAAGTCACAGACACGCAGGTCAGACACACAGACATGGACACCATACATGCACATGGCATCAGCACCCACCTCTCACCCCCCCCATGTCCAGGAACAGAGACTGGCATGCTCTCATGTGTCCATTCCGCATAGGGCTCCCGATGTTGCATTTAAACACATACACCAACCGTGTGCTTCACACATTACTGTTCTCAAATGCATGACCATGATGTCCCTGCACACACACACACGTACATGGCCTATGTCACACATACAGGCAAGTATCAGACAACCAGCACACTGCAACATGCCCTGTCTCACACAGCAATGCTTGGCCACTTACCTCTCGACTCCAGACGGGCCTGCCTCTCAAGGACCTGGACGTGGAGCGCTGGGGCTATGCGTTCCAGGACCCTCATCTGATCTTCCGACAAGTGGCCCCGGCGCCCCTTAGCATCCGCTGCCTTCAAGAGGCGCTGGGCCTTCTTGACAGTCCTGGACCTGAAGTCCTCCCAGCGCTTCTTGACATGATGGAATAGTCGGACTGCCACCCCCTCTGCGTTGATGGCAGTCACGATGTCTGTCCAGACCCGAGTCCGTCCTTTCTTGTCGGCGCGTGATGATCCGAAGAGGGCATCATAATGCCCCAGGACAAGCTCCACCAGGAGTTTTCGGTTCCAGCAGGGGTGGACACAGCAACTGGACCAACTGGACCACTGCAGATGGCTGATGTGCAGGAACCAAATGGCAGGGCACGATGGCAGCAGGCAGGCAGGCAGCAGCAGATGGCTCGTGGGAGGCTGCTCACGGCTCTGGGGGGCAGTAATCCGGCCTTTTGGGCAGGCGCGTGGTCTTCCATGTGCTTACGCGTGGCCAGCTTGATACGGAGTGATTTGGCACGTGAAAATTCTGCACGTCAGCGTATAATTCGAGGAAAGGCCCTTATCGCATAAGCGCGTCAGCACGCATACGCGATTCCATTGGACCAAAGGCCCTTAGCGCGTAAGCGCGTCTGTGACGTATCGCCCAAGGGCGTTGCCCTGGCAGGGCTTGAAGATCCCACGTGGATTTCCATTGCTCAGTACGTGACTTTCGTGGGGTGCGGTGCATGTGTTATGCAGGCGTTGGGGTTCATACGCCATTACTTCACAGTGGGTGGGTGTTGGCTACGCGTTCTTCTACACGCAAGGCAGATGGTGAGTGGTACCCTGCTCCCCCAGGCCCGATCGTGTGTTAAACAACCTGCGAGCCCCTGAAATACACATACCACGCTCCCGCATGCCCGATCGCGTGTTAAACAACCCGCAAGCCCCTGAAATACACGTACCACGCTCCCCATGCCCGATCGCGTGTTAAACTTCCCGCGCACCCATGAAATACACGCACACGCTATTATTCACACAGCGGGTGTCCGTGTTTGTCGCGTACCCCTTTGCACGTCATCTAGGGGTGCGTGGGAAGTTTCACACGCGAATTCAGCAGGGTGCGTGTCTTTCAGGGATGCGCGGGAAGTTCCACACGCGATTGTCCTGGGTACGTGTATTACAGGGGTGCACAGGAAGTACCACACGCGAATTCAGCAGGGTTCGGGTCTTTCAGGGGTGCGCGGGAAGTTCCACACACGATTGTCCTGGGCACGTGTATTACAGGGGTGCGCGGGAAGTACCACACGCAAATTCAGCAGGGTACCTGTATTTCAGGGGTGCGCGGGAAGTTTCACACGCAATTCCATCAGGGCACGTGTATTTCAGGGGTGCGCGTGAAGTTTCACACGCAAATTCAGCAGGGTATGTGTCTTTCAGGGGTGCGCAGGAAGTTTCACACGCAAATTCAGCAGGGTACGTGTATTTCAGGGGTGCCCGGGGAGTACAACACGTGATTGGGCCGTGTGGGTCCTCCCAGGTGTTCCCTCTACACCCTCCACGGCCCCTGCATGCAGCCCACACCACAGTGGACTACCCTGCACCCCTGCTCATGTCCTGCAGGCAGCCCATCCACCATGGGCATGCCCCCAGCCAAGCCACATGTCACCCTGCACTACTGATCAACAACGCGTGTCTCCCAGCACCCCCACACCCCACCACTGTGGGACACCTGCCAGCAGGCCCCCACTCATGTCCCCCTGCACCACCCCCACCCCCCAGCATCCAGGGGCACCCTCCACCATGCCCCCACTCATGTCTCCCAGCACCCCCACCCCCCAGCAGTGCAGGGCACCTGCCTGCAGGCTCCCACTCATGTCTCCCAGCACCCCCACCCCCAGCACTGTGGGGCAGCCTCCACCAGGCCCCCATACATGTCCCCCCAACACCTCATGACGATCCATAATCATGGCCCCCATGCCCACTCAATACACTGCCTACGCCACCCCAGTCCGAACACACCACCAGGTATGACATCCACCCGACAAAGAAATAACCAGCACATGAAGCATTCCAAATGGCTAGTCTGCACATCAACACATATCCGTCAAACCCACACAATGACAGCATGTGAATGATAGAACACACATTGTGACATGCATGAAACAAAAGAGAGAATATCACACATTGAAGTACACAATTATAATGTATTAAACAGAAAAGCAAGGCAATGAAATGGAACAGAGATAAATGGAAATAATAAATGAAATCAAGCATATCCAATAAATGAAAAAGATGCATGAAATCCAAATGAAAGGCAATCCAAAAGCAAGTCTCCAAAGTGTCAGTGTGAGAAAATAAATCCAATGTTCCAAAATAAGAAAAAAACATTGATCCATGTGAAAAAATAAACAATTAAAATTCCAAATCCATTGTCAAACTATGTACAAGGTGAACATCCAGGGTCCTTGTGCCCAAACCTTTAAATGAAACCTACAAAATAAAATACTACCTAATGAAGAACTATATACAAGAAGTTTGGGCATTGTCGAAGCGCCCCAAAATAAAACAAAACCAAAAGGAAACTTAACACTAAAGAACTATTTACAAGGGCAGCGGGCTAATCCGACGGCTCACTTCTGGATGTTCCGGGCCAGGGCATCATCGAACTCCTGCTCAATGTCCCGGAGGAGGTCCTCCTCCATGGCCCAGAGGGTCCGCAGGGCCGACGACATGTTCTCCTCCAACTCCCTGTGGATTGCCTCGAGGCACTCGGCCCGCCTCAGGGCCCTCCGCATGGAGTTCTCCGCCCTGACCATCGTGAGCCATGCCTCTTCCGCCCGCTGCCGCTCTGCATCTATGGCGTGGCCCAACCGCTGCCACACGGAAGACACTTCCCATCCTGGGTCTTCCTGCCCTCCGGCCGATGCCTGCCCCTCCGATGTTGAAGGCCCCGAGCCATCATTGCTCCCACCTCGTTGCTGCTGCTGCTGTGCCTGTGCCTGTGCCCTGGCTCCTGCTGCCTGCACATCCTCCACCGGCCGGGGTGCAGTCGTTGATGTGGCCACCCCTGCTGGACGTCCGACTCCCGACTGTGGCAGGGATGTGTCCTCCACCAACCTGGCCGCACCGTCAGAGGCAGCTCCACAGGGCACCCAGGTGACAATTGGGTGGAAAGATGGTACGGAGGACGACTGGTGCATAGGGTGTTCAGTTGAGGAGGGGGTCGGAACAAGCTCCAGTAAACGGAGGAATCCGGCCTGGGTCCCAGTAGGCCGTCGCGGTCAACGAGCCATTTGAGATGACGTGCAGTCTCCTCATGAAAAGACTGCAGGTCACCTCGCATGGCCCGTTGACGCAACGCCACACCAGTCAGGACAGGCTCAACCCGTACCTGGATAGCCACGTCCGCAGGCAGAGGAAGGCCAGTTGTTGTAAACTCATCCCCTGCCTGAAAACGGGTCTGGACGTAGGCATCCCTGCTGGTGTAAGATGATGCAGTGACAGGATCAGGGAAAGGATTGCACACAGGCACCTCCGCAGCGGCCTGTGCTGCCTCCTGTCCCTGGTCCTGCACTGCACCACTAGCACCAGTGGAATCCCCACCTCCAGACCCCGTCTCTGTCGCTTGCACGGCCTCCTCCTCCACCAAACACCCCACCAACCTGGATGACTCCGTGCCATCTTCCCCCGTTGGGCCCTGTGGGGTCCCAGCTGCCCCTTCTGCTGCCGAGGAGTCCAACTCCGACCTCCGCCTCTTGGACCTCCCCCCAGCAGCTGCGGCCTGGGACGCGGCACCGGACTCCTCACTGCCCGACGAGATGACAACCTGGGAGGGGAGCCAGGCCTTGCGTCTCCGGCTGGCGGTGCAATCCCTGCTGCTGTGCTCCACAGCACCTTCTCTGCCCTCTTCATCAGTTGACGCTGCAGACAGGGAGAAATAAAACACAGGCATCAGGGCACTGTACAATGGACACATACACACATGACAGTTGTACATGAGTGGCCTTTGGAAACCTCAGACATGGCATCACATTCGCCAACACACATGTCATTTCAACTCGCAAACATGAGCCATACACAGCCATATTGCAACAGGCAGCACCATCCATACAGATACAACAGCATGAGCAGGCAAAGGTGAGCCAGACATCACATGCAACACAGGGAGTGCACTACACATGCACACACACCACCTCACTTGCATGCATGTGTACGCCTCTGCCAACTGTTGCAGTGTTCAGATTGGCATCCATGTCACATCTGCCAATCAGGCTTCCACATCCCGCTGTCACATGCATCCATGTTGCATCACTGTTGTCCCCTTGTCAAATACACACACATGCGCATGTACACAGTGCTGATACATGCAGCTGAAACCAACATCCAGGTGTGACATCACAAACATGCCTACTTACATACACATTCATCCAAACATGTGTGCCCACACATCTGCATTTGGCATGCAAGCCTACACATACAAGCACCATCCATGTCTCACACATGAGAGCCCTCGCATGTGTTAGCCTCACGGCCCTGTACACCCCCCATACTTGGCCCCATAAATACGCATGTGCAACCTGCACACTACTGGCACACCACCACACGCACAGCTTACAATCATGATGCATGTACACTTACCGATCGACTCCAGACGGGTCTGCCTCTCAAGGACCTGGACGTGGAGCGCTGGGGATATGCGTTCCAGGACCCTCATCTGATCGTCCGACAAGTGGCTCCGGCGCCCCTTAGCATCCGCTGCCTTCAAGAGGCGCCGGGCCTTGTTGAGGGTCCTGGACCTGAAGTCCTCCCAGCGCTTCTTGACATGATGGAATAGTCGGACTGACACCCCCTCCGCGTTGATGGCAGCCACGATGTCCGTCCAGATCCGAGTCCGTCCTTCCTTGTCGGCGCGCAAACTTCCGAAGAGGGCATCATACTGCCCCAGGACTTGCTCCACCAGGACACCAACTTCAGTGGCAGTGAAGCTGGTGGCCCTCTGCCTCTCTGGCTGGGGGTTGCCAGTGGTGTCAGATGTTGCAGTGCCCGACATGACAACCCCAGAGGCAGGAGTGGGTGGGCAACTGGGTCCTGGGGCTGGTCTGTGGAGCGATGGAATCCCAGTCGGGAGTCTTCGGTTCCAGCAGGGGTGGTCACAGCAACAGCACCCCTGGCTGATGTGCAGGCAGCAAATGGCAGGGCACATGGGCAGTAGGCAATCAGGCAGCAGCAGATGGCAGGTGGGAGCGTGCTTGGTGCTCTGGGGGGCAGTAATTTGGCCTTCTGGGCAGGAGCGTGGTCTTCCGTGTGCTTACGTGTGGCCAGCTTGATACAGAGTGATTTGGCACATGAAAATCAAGCACGTCTGCCTGTAATTCGAGGAAAGGGCCTTAGCGCGTAAGCGCGTCAGCACACGTACGCAAATTCATTGGCCCAAAGGCCCCCAGCGTGTAGGTGCGTCTATGACGTTACGCACACGTGCGTTTTCCATGGCGCATAGAAAAAATAAGCACGTCAGAGTGTCATAGCGTGCAATTGGTGGAAAGGGCCTCAGCGCATATGCGCATCTGTGACGTGCTTGCGCGGGCGTTTCCCTATGACTGCACGTCAGAATGTCAGCTTGTGTAATTGGAGGATAGGGCCTTAGCGCGTACACGCGGAAGTGACGCTGGACTTGTGGGCTTACTTCACAGCGTTCCAAGTTCGTACTCCCTGTTACCTCTGACAGCTTTTTCTCTTTTTTGTCTTTTTCCTGGTCGTGTTTCCTCAAACAGCGTTCACTTCTCCTGTTGTCCTGTCTCCTCAGACAGCGTATAATTCTTCCTTTGGCGGGTGTGTTGCCAACGCGCACACGCGCGTATTTTTCACGCAATTTTTCCTGGCAGACGGTGAGTCGCGCATGTATTTAACATCGCTGCTTGCCCCGTGTGTTGCCTACCCCTTCAGAGGTCAGTCTAGGCTGCTTGTGACACTCATACGTTCATTTTTGTGTTTCTGGGTGCCACAGCGTAGTGCAGGTTTATTTTTCCACGCAAGTCATCTTCCCCCAGGGGTCACACACAGCCTTGCTAGAGCACTAGGGTACGAATTCCATCTAGTACCCTACACCTTTGACCCCCAATTGCCCAGGACAATAGTTTACTGCAACTCCCATACGCACAGCAACATCAGTGCCATGGTTGGGAGGTGAGCACGCGGTAAGGGTGGCAAAGGTGGCCGAGCCACAAGAGGTTGCCGTGGTGGATACGGTAGGGGACGTGGCCAGGACTTGCAGGGTGCCCCTAGCCCCCCATGTGTGGGTGTTATGTTTCGGCCATGGAAGGTTTGGCAAAGATGGTCCCTTTCCCGACTCCGATGATTGTTCTATGACTAGAACCGTTTCGCACGGTCTAGTCTTCCTCCAAGATGGCCGCCGCCAGTCAGCGTTGCTATAACAACGCACTGAAACCTACGTTCAGTGCGTTGTATCGCTCTTACTTCCTGTTTTGACTTGGAACTCTTGTGTTCGAGTTGCCTTCCGTTCGCTCTCGTTCCTGGTCTGTTTTGCGGGAGTTTTCTCCGGCTTCCGCCCTTCCTCGCTCTGTTCCTCTTCGCTCTGCGTTATACCTTGCCTTCTTTCCTCGCTCCCTCTCCCTCTCTCTCTCTCTCTCTTTCGGTGGCGGTTGAGTGCTCTCCTTCTGCTAGCCTCCGGCTCCCAGTGGCATATCGGTTCGGGCCGCAGGATTCCTTTCTTTACTTGTGCCCCTGCATGCTCTGAAGTCTCTCTGGACGTTCAACCTTATACCTCCCTTCGTTCTGTCTTTCTATCCCTACTGCCTTTTTCTATCTACGTTTACTTTCCTCTGTTACTGAATATTAGCTACGGACTGCAGAATATCTACCGCTGGTCTAATCGAGCTCCACGTTCAGCCCGAGTGCTTGAGTGCTTCAGGGTTTTTTGGTGCTGCAGAAGCTTTTTCCCTGAATTCTCGGGCGGGCTTACTGGGGTCCCACTTGGCGGGGAGTTACTCAGTTTGCCAAGGTGGCCTCTAGTGGAGCCCGTCCCTACCTCCACGATAAGAAGATAAAGGGTCGAAGAAAGAAGAAGATCCCGGCGGCCACTACAAGAGGAGGTAGAGGGGTCTCACGAACTTTGAGCACGTCCTCAGGATCTTCAGGTGAGGAGGGGACTTGGGAGATAGACCTAGCCATTAGCAACCTTGACAGTGGGTGACAAGTCAGGGACACCCATGCTCCCCCCGGTTGAGGGTAACGTGACTGACACCATCCCTGCTCAGCCCTTGTGGACCAGCCCATTGTGGCACCAGACCTGGCACAGGGTGACTCCATGGCTGACTTCCAGGTCAGCAGGTCTAGGCCATGTGTGGCGGTGCACGTTGGTGTCACCAGGCCACGTGGATCAGGGGCAGCTATGTCATCTGCTGCCCCGAGTATGCAGGGTGGGGAGGCTGCAGGGGCAACTGCGGCTCCATCCACCCCAGCTCTCAGTCTCCCAGCCAGGACAGTGTCCCAGTCCATCCTGCTGACGTTCCCCCTGACTACATCACACTTCATCTAATGCCTGCACCAAGTCCCATGGTGAGTGTTCATTCCCACACTTCTAGTCCACAGTCCACCTGGGCTCCTGCCCCTAGTGTCCAGAGCGGCGCAGGACACTCAGGATCCCCACCACCTTCCAAGCGGAAGAGGAAGAGTGCTCATCCAGTACAGGCTGATGTCCCAGACACGGCTACACAGTCCGGCCCACCAAGGAAGCCTAGCTTCAATCAGGCCAAACTTGATGCACTTGTTGAGTATGTGTCCGCACATGACAGCGAAATGGTGATTACTGCAGGATGCAAGACCACACCTGCACAACGTCAGGCACACTGGCAGACCATTGTGGACCTCATAAGTGCCCTTGGATTCGTGAGGCGCACAGCTAATGATTGCTACAAGTGCTGGAATGACCTGAAGCGCAGGGCAAAGAAAAAGCTGGCCTCAAGTAATGCCGCAACTCTAGTGACTGGAGGTGGGTCTCCAGCAGAGGACATAGAACTCGCTCCACATGAGTATGTTGCTGGGACCTACGTCACGGAGGAACAGATTCAAGACGTGGGAGACCTGCCAGATTACGAGGCATTGTCTGGTGAGTGCACATGCATGTGTGTGTCATCCATGTGCATGGTGTGTGTGTGAGGGCTTCTGATTGAGTGCCAGGTGAGGGTGTGTGTGCCTGAGTGGTTTGGGTCACCCATGTGCTTCATCCAATACATTCTGCGCACCAGGATTTGGGTATTGCAGTATCCCTTCTGGCAACAGTAGACATTCAGCCCAACCTCACGCCAGCTGCCCTTGAAGTGTCATCTTGCCACAACATAGTTGCGTATTATTCTGTGTTCATTCAGGCTGATTGTCTGCATTCCACCACTTTCACTAGGCATTTCTCAGTCCTATTGTCACATGTGTGACATGGCTATGGTACATGCCATCTGTGTGATGGCATGTGTCATGTATGTGTATTGGACATGCCAATCACAGGCCAATGTGTGATGGCACTGCTAGCCAGCATGCAGCAAATGTGTTGGTCTTCCATCTTGGTGTCATCAATGTGTGCCATTTGCCTCCCCTTCATACGCAGTGATGGTGCATGCATGGGAGGGTTATAGTCATGTTGGACATGTGTCAATGAAGTACTGTTTCTGTTGCTTCTCAGCCCTAATTGTGTGCCATGGTGCTAATGCCTGTTCCCATTTCTTTTCTTTCATGTCTTTGCAGGGGATGACGCACTTGATACTGCTGGGGTTGTGGAGATGGTGCAGACCCAGGAGGGGTCTCAGGCCCGACCGGGCACCAGAGAGGGACGTGGTGTGGTGGTGGGTGAGAACCCACACTTGCTGCAGACCATCATCTCAAGGGGTGTCTCTGGGTCACCTCCCCCGAGTTCTATTCAGGTGTCGATTTGGATGATGATACCTATGTGCCGTCGCAGGTAAGTGTTTCTGGGAGGGATTCTGTACTGTCCAACCCACCTGCACCAGGGGTAGAACCCTCAATGGGGATGTCAGTGTTGGTAGGTCCGCCTTTGGTGGTTAAGGATGCAGGGTCACACTCCACAACATCTGATCCTGTTCCTGGGCCGGAAGATCAGAGGGGGAATGCAGTCCTGCAGCCTCAGGCAGTGCCGGCACAGCAAGGCGCAGTTCGCCTTGCCCCAGACAGGTGTGGCGCCCGCCGACGCGGTGGCCGTATGCCACCTGGCAATACCGCATGGGAGCAATCTATATACGGTATGGCAAACCAACAGGCAGCATCATCTGAGATGATGGCTCAGGCCATGGATAGGGTGGCCACTTCCATTGTCCCCCAAGAAAGGCTGATTGAACAACTACAGCAGGCAACAGACTCCATTTGCCAGTCACACAGGGAGGACATGTTGGCGTCCAACAGGGACAGGCGGGCAGCACTGGAGACTCTGCGGGAAGCCATTTCTATTGAGTCCCAGGGCCACAGAGAAGCCCTGAGGGTGGAACTCCGTCAGCTCAGGGTAACTCTTGTTGAGCATGAGGCTTCAACTAACACAAGGACAGAACAGCAGCTGGATCGGCTCACACGTACTCTCTCAGCTGAGATGCAGGCAACTAGGGAGGAGGTCCGGGCATCCCGTGAGTTGTTGCATGGGGACCTCCGCATGATTATCCTCCAGAACCAGACCTTTCACACCCGCATGCTTGCTGCCATGGAGGACCAGACTAGGGCTTTGCGTGGGATGCCTCCCATAGTGCCACCACCTCCTGATGCAGCTGCAGAGGGTGAGGAGAGCGACAGCAGCAAATCTCTCACAATCGGGTAGCCGTGCAGGCCATGAGCCCATGGAGGTGTTTTTTTTCCGCAAAATCCACACAGGTGGGTTTTGGTGTGCACCCTGTCCTCGGACCTCCTGGGTGGCCTCCCCCACTCCCCCTGGCCCATTCATGGCCATTTTTGATTTTTGTATTTTGATTTTTGAATTTTGAATTTTGAATTTTGAATTTTGAATTTTGAATTTTGAATTTTGAATTTTGATTTTTTGGACAGTGTGTTGCCTTGTGTGGCTCCAGTGGGCATACGCTGTATTGTGGCTGGGCACATGCAGGCTTGTCCTGAATTTGGGTCAGATGCTTGGGTTTGTGTGACACACACCCCTACTGCTTCCCATTTCCATGGGCTTGCAAAGGGTGTGCCCAAGTGACATTGACTTACACAGTGACGTTGGACTCCCATTTGATGTGTGGGCAGTCTGTAGTCAATACTGTGTATACATTACTAGTGCATATTGTTGTTGTATTGTACACTGCATGGTGTATTGATATGTGCCTCTGCATCCATTTCATCCTCCTAATTTGCAGGTCCATTTGTCATGTCTTCACAAGGCAGTCTACTTTGGAAATGGAGTCAATGTTGTAAGCAGTGCGCCTACACTTTTGCGTGGCGTTAACACTGTACAGTTGGAAGTGTTCGAAGTGCTGGCATTATCAGGTAGTGAGGCTACCAATTTCTTAAGTCCGTACTGTCATGTTTATGGTAGGTTGGAGGTTGTGTAGGTGATTAGTATAATTGGTAAGTATTTGGTAATGTGTGTTGTTGGTCCTGCATTACTGTGAGCATTTCATGTGTGTCCAGTTTCTATTAGGGACACTGTAGTTTGTGACACTTGGGTCATGTTGTGGGGATTAATTTGTTTGCTCTCACATAGCATGAAATGCCATGGTGTGTTGTGTGGCCGTGCCGGGGAGGGGTTTGGTGACATGGCACTGTTCTCATGTTGTATTTTGCAAGTGGGTATTCATTTTTGCTGCATGGAAGTGTATCTTTTGATGACACTGCATTGGTGGTGTTTGTGTAGGTAGGGATGCACACATTGTGACACTTCCAGATGAACAATCTCAGGCTGCTATGGTTCTGACAGTTGACTGTCCCTTAATTCATCATAATTGTCAGATTGAGTCATCATTGGTTGTCAGATGGTATGTGCCAGGACTGTGTGCACTCCACAGGGGTGTGATTTCTATGTGAAGTAATTAGCCACCAGCTGCATACGGGCTGCCTCACCCCGTGCCCTTTCCCCTCCCATGTGCAGCGGGCGTGCATGTGGTTGGGGATGTGGGGGCACCACCATGTCCACAGCCAGGCCCCGGGGTGTTGCAACATTGTGCAGGACACATGCTGCCACTATGATCCTGCACACTACTGGGGGAGCGTATAACAGCTGCCCGCCTGAACGGTCAAGGGAGCGAAAGCGTGACTTGAGCACTCCGAATGTGCGCTCCACTATGCCCCGTGTTGCAATATGGGCTGTGTTGTATCTTACCTCGGGAGGCGTGATGGGGTTCCGAATTGGCGTCATCATGTGGGTGCTCAGAGGGTAGGCACTGTCCCCTGGGGAGGTGGTGATGGGGATCATTAGTGGGGTATTGACATTACTCTGTATCTGTCATGCATGCGTGTGCTGTGGCATTTATACTCACCACGCAGCCATGCATCGCCATGCCGCCCAGCTTCCATGTCCCGGTTTAGGGTTGACATCCTGTAAATGAAGCTGTCGTGGGTGGACCCTGGATAGTTGGCATATACTGAGGTGATGATTCCCTTGGCATCACATACTACCTGGACATTGATGGAATGCCAATGCTTGCGGTTTCTATAGATGTGCTCAGATGCCCTGGGGGGACGTAGAGCCACATGAGTGCAATCAATGGCACCTAGCACTTTGGGGAATTGTGCCACCCTGTAGAAATCCTGGCTGACAGCCTGCCTTTCTGCAGGTGTTCTGGGCAGGTATATGTGCCTGCGGACTGATGGGCGTGCAGTGATGATGGCAACACCTGGTGCAGGCACCATGACTGCGTGGCCTGTGACACCCCCCCCACTATGGCACTTGTCCTCTGAAATGATCCGGTAGCCAAGAAGTGCAGTACATTGAGGACCTTCTTCAGGGGGCTGAGTGCTTGGGAGCACAGGGTGGGTGATGTGAGGTCATCCTCCCACTCACTGACCAGGTCGATTATTATGTGTGGTGGAAACCTGTACCTCCCATACACCTGGTCATCAGGCATACCAAATAGGCTGGTTCTGGGTGTGAAGATTCTGGCCCTGACTATCCTTCTCCTCCTCCTGCGGTATCCCACGGCCACTGCTGCTAGGAACGGTATATTCATCCCGGCGTCTGAGCTTGTTTGTTGTTTGCGCACTCTTTTATGCTGCACGGGACATGCGCCTGTTTCATGCTGGCGTACGTGTTTCTGGATTGGACCTTTTTTTTTGGCACATTGTAGGCGACGTGTAAATCTTCCCGCCCACCCCAGGAATACACGTAACACGCTCTCCCAGGCCCAGTCGCGAGTAAATATTCCCACCCACCCCTGGAATACAAGTACCCCACTCTCACAGGCCCAGTCGCGTGTGGAACTTCACGCGCACACCGAAATACACGTACCCTGCAAATTCGCGTGTGAAACTTCCCGCGCACCCCGAAATACACGTACCCAGGGCAATCGCGTGAGGAACTTCCCGCGAAACCCGTAATACACGTACCCTGCTGATATCGCGTTTGGAAGTTCACGTTGACCCATAATACACGTACCCTGATGAAATCGCGTGTAAGACTACCGGTGCACCCCTAAAATACAGGTACCCAGGCAAATCGCACTGCTGGGGGGTGGGGGGGGTGGGAGACATGAGTGGGGGCCTGGTGGAGGGTGCCCCACAGTGCTGGGGGTGGGGGTGCAGGGAGACAGGAGTGGGGGCCTGGTGGAGGGTGCCCTACAGTGCTGGGGGGTGGGCGTGCAGGGGGACATGAGTTGGACATGAGTGGGGGCCTGGTGGAGGGTGCCGCTGACCGCTGGTGGATGGGGGTACAGGGGGACAGGAGTGGGGGCCTGGTGGAGGGTGCCCTGCACTGCTGGGGGGTGGGGGTGCTGGGAGACATGTGTGGGGGCATGGTGGAGGGTGCCCCTGCACTGCTGGGGGGTGGCGGTGCTGGGAGACATGTGTGGGGGCCTGGTGGAGGGTGCCCCTGGATGCTAGGGGGTGGGGGTGCTTGGAGACATGAGTGGGGGTCTTGTGGAGGGAGCCCTACAGTGCTGGGGTTGGGGGTGCAGGGGGACATGAGTTGGACATGAGTGGGGGCCTGGTGGAGGGTGCCCCTGGATGCTGGGGGGTGGAGGTGCAGGGGGACAGGAGTGGGGGCCTGGTGGAGGGTGCCCCTGGATGCAGGGGGGTGGGGGTGCAGGGAGACAGGAGGGGGGCCTGGTGGACGGTGCCCTGCACTGCTGGGGGGTGGGGGTGCTGGGAGACAGGAGTGGGGGCATGGTGGAGGGTGCCCTACAGTGCTGGGGGGTGGGGGTGCAGGGAGACAGGAGCGGGGGCCTGGTGGAGGGTGCCCTGCACTTCTGGGGGGTGGCGGTGCTGGGAGGCATGTGTGGGGGCCTGGTGGCGGGTGCCCCTGGATGCAGGGGGGTGGGGGTGCAGGGAGACAGGAGTGGGGGCCTGGTGGAGGGTGCCCTACAGTGCTGGGGAGTGGGGGTGAAGGGGGACATGAGTTGGACGTGAGTGGGGGCCTGGTGGAGGGTGCCCCTGGATGCAGGGGGGTGGGGGTGCAGGGAGGCAGGAGTGGGGGCCTAGTGGAGGGTGCCCCTGGATGCTGGGGGGTGGGGGTGCAGGGGGACATGAATGGGGGCCTGGTGGAGGGTGCCCCTTGATGCTGGGGGGTGGGGGTGCTGGGAGACTTACGTTGGTGGGCAGTACTGCAAGGTGACATGTGGGTTGGCTGGGGGCATGGCCATGGTGGATGGGCTGCCTGCGGGACATGTGCAGGGGTGCAGGGTAGTCCCCTGCAATACACATACCCTGCAAATTTGTGTGTGAAACTTCCCGCGCACCCCGAAATACACGTGCCCAGGGCAATCGCGTGTGGAACTTCCCGCGAACCCCGTAATACACGTACCCTGCTGATATTGCGTGTGGCAGTTCACGCGGACCCATAATACACATACCCTGATGAAATCGCGTGTAAGACTACCCGCGCACCCCTGAAATACATGTACCCAGGCAACTCGCACTGCTGGGGGGTGGGGGTGTGGGAGACATGAGTGGGGGCCTGGTGGAGGGTGCCCCACAGTGCTGGGGGTGGGGCTGCAGGGAGACAGGAGTGGGGGCCTGGTGGAGGGTGAACAACAGTGCTGGGGGGTGGGGGTGCAGGGGGACAGGAGTGGGGTCCTGGTGGAGGGTGCCCTGCACTGCTGGGAGGTGGGGGTGCTGGAAGACATGCGTTGGTGGGCAGTAGTGCAAGGTGTTATGTGGGTTGGCTGGGGGGCATGGCCATGGTGGATGGGCTGCCTGCGGGACATGTGCAGGGGTGCAGGGTAGTCCCTTGTGGTGTGGGCCGCCTGCAGGGGCCGTAGAGGGTGTAGAGGGAACAGCTGGGAGGACCCACACGGCCAATTCACATGTGGGTCCCCCCGGCACCCCCAAAATACACGTAGGCTGTTGGATTCACGTGTGGAATTTCCCGCGCACCCGGAGTACACGTACCCTGCTGAAATTGCATGTGGAACTTCACACGCACACCGAAATACACGTACCCTGCAAATTTGCGTGTGAAACTTCCCGTGCATCCCGGAATGCACGTGCCCAGGCCAATCGCATGTGGAACTTCCCGCGATCCCCGTAATACACATAGCCTGCTGATATCGCGTGTGGCAGTTCACGCGGACCCATAATACACGTACCCTGATGAAATCGCGTGTAAGACTACCCGCGCACCCCTGAAATACACGTACCCAGGCAAATCGAACTGCTGGGGGGTGGGGGGGTGGGAGACATGAGTGGGGGCCTGGTGGAGGGTGCCCCACAGTGCTGGGGGTGCAGGGAGACAGGAGTGGGGGCCTGGTGGAGGGTGCCCCTGGATGCTGGGGGGTGGGGGTGCAGGGGGACATGAGTGGGGGCCTGGTGGAGGGTGCCCCTGGATGCTGGGGGGTGGGGGTGCTGGGAGACTTACGTTGGTGGGCAGTAGTGCAAGGTGACATGTGGGTTGGCTGGGGGGCATGGCCATGGTGGATGGGCTGCCTGCGGGACCTGTGCAGGGGTGCAGGGTAGTCCCCTGTGGTGTGGTCTGCCTGCAGGGGCCGTGGAGGGTGTAGAGGGAACAGCTGGGAGGACCCACACAGCCAAATCACGTGTGGGACTCCGCGACACCCCAGAAATACACATAGGCTGCTGGATTTGCGTGTGGAATTTCTCGCGCACCCGGAGCACATGTACCCTGCTGAAATTGCGTGTGGAACTTCACGCGCACACCGAAATACACATACCCTGCAAATTCGTGTGTGAAACTTCCCGCGCACCCCGAAATACACGTACCCAGGTCAATCGCGTGTGGAAATTCCTGCAAACCCTGTAATACACGTACCCTGCTGATATCGCGTGTGGCAGTTCACGCGGACCCATAATACACGTACCCTGATGAAATCGCGTGTAAGACTACCCGCGCACCCCTGAAATACACGTACCCAGGCAAATCGCACTGCTGGGGGGTGGGGAGGTGGGAGACATGAGTGGGAGCCTGGTGGAGGGTGCCCCACAGTGCTGGGGGTGGGGGTGCAGGGAGACAGGAGTGGGGGCCTGGTGGAGGGTGCCCTACAGTGCTGGGGGGTGGGGGTGCAGGGGGACAGGAGTGGGGGCCTGGTGGAGGGTGCCCTGCACTGCTGGGGGGTTGGGGTGCTGGGAGAAATGCGTTGGTGGGCAGTAGTGCAAGGTGTTTTGTGGGTTGGCTGGGGGGCATGGCCATGGTGGATGGGCTGCCTGCGGGACATGTGCAGGGGTGCAGGGTAGTCCCTTGTGGTGTGGGCCGCCTGCAGGGGCCGTAGAGGGTGTAGAGGGAACAGCTGGGAGGACCCACACGGCCAATTCACATGTGGGTCCCCCCGGCACCCCCAAAATACACGTAGGCTGCTGGATTCACGTGTGGAATTTCCCGCGCACCCGGAGTACACGTACCCTGCTGAAATTGCATGTGGAACTTCACACGCACACCGAAATACACGTACCCTGCAAATTTGCGTGTGAAACTTCCCGTGCATCCCGGAATGCACGTGCCCAGGCCAATTGCATGTGGAACTTCCCGCGATCCCCGTAATACACATAGCCTGCTGATATCGCGTGTGGCAGTTCACGCGGACCCATAATACACGTACCCTGATGAAATCGCGTGTAAGACTACCCGCGCACCCCTGAAATACACGTACCCAGGCAAATCGAACTGCTGGGGGGTGGGGGGGTGGGAGACATGAGTGGGGGCCTGGTGGAGGGTGCCCCACAGTGCTGGGGGTGCAGGGAGACAGGAGTGGGGGCCTGGTGGAGGGTGCCCCTGGATGCTGGGGGGTGGGGGTGCAGGGGGACATGAGTGGGGGCCTGGTGGAGGGTGCCCCTGGATGCTGGGGGGTGGGGGTGCTGGGAGACTTACGTTGGTGGGCAGTAGTGCAGGTGACATGTGGGTTGGCTGGGGGGCATGGCCATGGTGGATGGGCTGCCTGCGGGACCTGTGCAGGGGTGCAGGGTAGTCCCCTGTGGTGTGGTCTGCCTGCAGGGGCCGTGGAGGGTGTAGAGGGAACAGCTGGGAGGACCCACACAGCCAAATCACGTGTGGGACTCCGCGACACCCCAGAAATACACATAGGCTGCTGGATTTGCGTGTGGAATTTCTCGCGCACCCGGAGCACACGTACCCTGCTGAAATTGCGTGTGGAACTTCACGCGCACACCGAAATACACATACCCTGCAAATTTGTGTGTGAAACTTCCCGCGCACCCCGAAATACACGTACCCAGGTCAATCGCGTGTGGAAATTCCTGCAAACCCTGTAATACACGTACCCTGCTGATATCGCGTGTGGCAGTTCACGCGGACCCATAATACACGTACCCTGATGAAATCGCGTGTAAGACTACCCGCGCACCCCTGAAATACACGTACCCAGGCAAATCGCACTGCTGGGGGGTGGGGAGGTGGGAGACATGAGTGGGAGCCTGGTGGAGGGTGCCCCACAGTGCTGGGGGTGGGGGTGCAGGGAGACAGGAGTGGGGGCCTGGTGGAGGGTGCCCTACAGTGCTGGGGGGTGGGGGTGCAGGGGGACAGGAGTGGGGGCCTGGTGGAGGGTGCCCTGCACTGCTGGGGGGTTGGGGTGCTGGGAGAAATGCGTTGGTGGGCAGTAGTGCAAGGTGTTTTGTGGGTTGGCTGGGGGGCATGGCCATGGTGGATGGGCTGCCTGCGGGACATGTGCAGGGGTGCAGGGTAGTCCCCTGTGGTGTGGTCTGCCTGCAGGGGCCATGGAGGGTGTAGAGGGAAGAGCTGGGAGGACCCACATGGCCAATTCACGTGTGGGACTCCCCGGCACCCCCGAAATACACGTAGGCTGCTGGATTTGCGTGTGGAATTTCCCGCGCACCCGGAGTACACGTACCCTGCTGAAATTGCGTGTGGAACTTCACGCGCACACCGAAATACACGTACCCTGCAAATTTGTGAGTGAAACTTCCCATGCACCCCGAAATACATGTACCCAGGGCAATCGCGTGTGGAACTTCACGCGAACCCCGTAATACACGTACCCTGTTGATATCGCGTGTGGCAGTTCACGCGGACCCATAATACACGTACCCTGATGAAATCGCATGTAAGACTACCCGCGCACCCCTGAAATACACGTACCCAGGCAAATCGCAATGCTGGGGGGTGGGGGGGATGGGAGACATGAGTGGGGGCCTGGTGGAGGGTGCCCCACAGTGCTGGGGGTGGGGGTGCAGGGAGACAGGAGTGGGGGCCTGGTGGAGTGTGCCCTACAGTGCTGGGGGGTGGGGGTGCAGGGGGACAGGAGTGGGGGCCTGGTGGAGGGTGCCCTGAACTGCTGGGGGGTGGGGGTGTTGGAGACATGCATTGGTGGTCAGTAGTGCAAGGTGTTATGTGGGTTGGCTGGGGGGCATGGCCATGGTGGATGGGCTGCCTGCAGGACATGTGCAGGGGTGCAGGGTAGTCCCTTGTGGTGTGGGCCGCCTGCAGGGGCCATGGAGGGTGTAGAGGGAACAGCTGGGAGGACCCACACGGCCAATTCACGTGTGGGACTCCCTGGCACCCCCAAAATACACGTAGGCTGCTGGATTTGCGTGTGGAATTTCCCGCGCACCCGGAGTACACGTACCCTGCTGAAATTGCATGTGGAAATTCACGCGCACACCGAAATACACGTACCCTGCAAATTTGCGTGTGGAACTTCCCGCGAACCCCGTAATACACGCACACGATATTTTTCACACAGCGGGTGTCCGTGTTTGTCGGTACCCCTTTGCACCTCATTTGTCCTAGAGGGCCACAGTATGGATCATTCATCATAGCTGTATATGGGTGCTTTTTGTTAGCGCACATTTTGGCGCACATTTATTTCAGGCGCAGGGACGCTACCGCCTGCTTTCTTGTGGGGTACTTTTTTTACCCTGTGCGCGTCTTTGACCGTGCGCTGGTTTGCCCTATTCGATTCCATGAATACGAGTTGTAGGCGAGCGTGTGGGCGTTCCGCGCACTTGCCTCCTGTACTTCCCCCGTGACGCCCATATTTTCACGCGTTGTTCCCCATTCCGAGTGTTACGCCCCGTGTTCCGCCTACTTTTGTAATGTGTGCAGCGCTATGTGCGATTTCGCAGCGGCCGTGGCGCACGCCGTTGGATGACCTGTGCGCCGGCTTGCGCCGCGCACTTTTTCAGAGCACATCCAATATTTTTCTCACACACGGACTTCCATGAATCGAAGTGCGCTGGTTTCCCTGCGATTTTCGCAGTTGCACTGCGATTTTCGCACTTTTGCTGCGAATCGCACGTTTTGGCACCTCTGCGCCGGAATTTTCGGCACACATTAATTCCATGAATCGGCCGGTTAGATGGAAAATTCTGTTATTAGTTCTGTGGAAGTAAACGTGGGTGCAAAATGAATGGGCTGTCTTTTCCATTCAGAGCGATTATTGTTCTTGCAGGAAATAGAATGATACATGTAAGAGCTATGGGTGTGGAAGTTTACTGGGGCGATAGAAACCATCAGAAAAAAGGGCAGGAATTAGTCTTGACTGACAAGGATCAGGTATAAATGTAGGCAACAGAAAGGGTGTGGAGCTTTTTGCTGCTGGCTGTCTGGAGAAGAGGGAGTTAAAGAGCAGAGGGGAGAGCTGAGCTGTCCAAGCCCTAGATTCAGCTGGTGCACTGTGCTGACCTTCGGGGGTGCGAAAGTAGTGCAGAGTTTGCAATACCTCTTTGCTGATAACCTACGGCAGAGAGTGAGTTTTCCTGATAAAGCCCAGAGACTTCAAAGTTCTATGTGAGTAACTGTAGAAAACTGAGAACGGACGATTGCATGTGCGGTTCCATCAGATAGGATAGAGGTTTATTTTTAACCAAATGTGTGCTGTTTTTCTCTAACATGTTCAATGGTAAATAACAAATGCCAATGAAAAATATTTTTCCATGCATTGTGCTGTGCTTCATATTTCTTCTCTTAGATAACCTCGTCAGTGTTGATGCACTGGCAAGAACAAACAAATGTGTTATTGTGAACTGAAATAAGATTTTATTGCAACTAGCGTTATTTTACCACATGTATAAAAATGGTAAAAAGCTGAACTGGTGGGATTGTTTTATTGTCTCTCTGGTGATTATTTTTAAATGAGGTGAGGTAAAAAGGAAGTGCCTTAGTGCATATACCACAGCGGTAAAATATTTACCACCAGTGGTAGAGTAAAAAAAGAAAAGTGGGAGGACCAGAAAAGCAAGCAGAAAACCTGTTCTAGATGTGTGAGTGTGCTCAGCTGTGCATGCTGGAAGCTGAACAAAACTATTAAGTACAGTAGGCTGATGTCGTATATAAGTCATCAGCACAACATATGGTAATGTTTTGGTCATACTAAGTGTGTACGATCCAGTAATCTATACTTACAGTCAACCCTAGAACAGAATACCAATACAAAAGGGGGAGGGTTTGTCTCATCACATAGGGCAGTACTATAAATATGCTCACCACTTGTATACCACAATACTAAACTTCCATCACTTTACTGCCAATTTACCACAAAACTAAACTACTACTCAAGTTATGATAGCCCTATGACAAAATCCCTAACAGTCTCCCTGTCTACCCTTCAAATCGCCAGAGTGACATCATAGAATTTTACAATATGGGTGGAAGCATCCAAAAATTAGTCCCATCCTAGGATAGGTCACCCTATCAGTCCTCCCACCTCCCCAAGCGGATTGGTTCAGGGGAAGTGACATCAGTATATGTGTATGTGTTTTTGACTTGCTTTGTCTCACCACAGTTACTTTTTACCAAAATAAGTTATGGAACAAAAACCTCATATTTACAATAATCACCATCATATAAATCAGATAGGCAGATCCCATATTTCACAAGGAGTATGCTGGTTCGAACACCAATTCTGTGCGATGTTGCCTCATCCTTGGGCACAATTTAGCCATTTTCAGGAGCAACTATTATCTAAAATTCAACAAATGGCTACACATAAGCATAATAGTATTTGGCATAGTTTCCCCAAGTTTAATATATGTGCCATTTATGCTTCCCCCAGAAATGCATTTTTACTACCATTTCAGTTCACCACGTGCCAAAGAGCTGCCCATAGTCTTATTTTCCTTGTCCAAAAATCACATTAAAACTGTCATAATATCATATCGTTGCTTATTCAAATTGCAAAGAAAAATGTCTTAAAGTATAAATGTTTTGCATTGTCAATGAGGTAGATTTGTCCAAGAAGTGGGCGGCGCTGTCAACCCCACAATGCAAATTGTCTTCTCTGGGTCAAATTGCACAAGGGTTTCCATAACTCCCTGTTTGAAGTTATCCAGTGGATCCTGGGGATGAATGGAGAGGAAATCACAGCTACAAGGCAAACACAGGGCTTCCCCCTATCCTTTGTCCTTGGGAGCAGTTCTGCCTGGCAGTCTGGGAGAACCTGTAATTATCACACTTGCACGTCCATAGGAACAGAGCCCATGCCCTTGCATCCTTAGTCACTGGTAGTTGCGAAATGGGCCTTTAAACCAAACTGGTTTGACAGGAATGCCTGAGCCTCAGCCAGGATGATTTGTCTTTTGGGGCGGGGAAACAGAGCACTATATATATATTCAGTGAAAAAAACTTTGTTGAAGGGACGTTATGGTTAAGTTGCGCTACTAAAAACCTATGAAATTCAGAGAAAAAACTTTGTTAAAGGGACGTTATGGTTCCAAGTAAAACCGAAAAACCCTTGAAATTCGCCAGTTATGGTAAGCTAAGCAACCATAACTCGCGCCGCCACCGTGAACTGCTAAGACTAACACCCAGGACATCAAAGATGACATCACAAATGTCATTGATGACATCACTGATGACATCACATGTCTGGCTCACTATTTTTTCTTTTGCTGACATATCTAGGCCACATGGTTTTCTTCAGTAACAGTCAGAAACTAAGAATTTTATTTTATTTGTAGACATATCCTTCTAGTAGGTTCTTAAAGTAATTCCCTTAGAGTACAGTCACATCATATGAAACATATACATATGGGAAAACACAAGCTTGAAAGACAGCAATCCTTTTTGTGCATAAAGATAATCACTAGACTTATGAGCACTTTCTGATAGTTCTGTTGTTTTTTTATGGCTGTACTTTCCCTGTATATGGTCATATTTGTATACATTGTACTCACACTACTTTCCTTAGGGTCCAATCACATCAAGTGATACATATACATAGGGTAAATAGCAGCTTTGAAACAGAGCAATCATTTATTTGTATGAAACTAATCAGTTAGGTTATGAATTGTTTCTGCTACTACTTGTGCTTTTTTGCTAACTTCACTTTCCCTGTATATACCCATATTGGTATGTGTTCTTGTGTCTTTGTGTTTTGTCTATAGTAATGCAATTATGTAATACATGGGTTTTATTAGCTACTTATTACATATTTCACAGTACACAAAAATCTATTAAGAAAACAATTATCATTTCATTATTCAACATATGAACATTACGAATATCATACCTTCATCTTGTACGCTGCACAATATGTTATGTTTCTGTATGAGTAGCTTAGTATACTAGATAGAACCCCATAATAGGATGCTATTTATATGAATGCATCGTTCAATGCACTTATTAGGGTATATTTCTTGCAATGATTCTTGACACTTTTTTCGCAACATAATAAGAATCCCTTCTACACATATTTCATGAGAAGTACATACACATGTGATGTCATCAGTGATGTCATCAATGACATTTGTGATGTCATCTTTGATGTCCTGGGTGTTAGTCTTAGCAGTGCACGGTGGTGGCACGAGTTATGGTTGCTTAGCTTACCATAACTGGCGAATTTCAAGGGTTTTTCGGTTTTACTTGGAACCATAACGTCCCTTTAACAAAGTTTTTTCACTGAAATTCATAGGTTTTTAGTAGCGCAACTTAACCATAACGTCCCTTCAACAAAGTTTTTTTCACTGAATTTCATAGGTTTTTAGTAGCGCAACTTAACCATAACGTCCCTTTAACAAAGTTTTTTCACTGAATTTCATAGGTTTTTAGTAGCACAACTTAACCATAATATCCCTGACTTCATATACATGTAACATAGAACATACTAACCCCTTAGTAGTGATTTTCATGTCCACGGACTACCGCCATGTCCGCGGACACATCGAAAATCTGAGCGTGGTGAATGTAAATTTAAATAGTGTGCCCCATTTCCCCTTTGAAGTTGGCTCTGAAAAGAGCCTTTTTTTTTTTTTACAGATGCTTGACAGACACCTGTTATTTTGTATTTTTTTTCTTGTTTTTTTTTCTTACTTTACTTCTAAAATCTTCACATAACCTTCTCCAAAGCAACCCTTACATTCCAAAATAGAAAGGCATTTCCCGTAAAAGATAAAGAAATGCCATCTTCTTTAAAATTAACAGCATTACTGGCATCAATATTCTCATTGTTACAGAAGAACATACCAGCTCTAAGCATGAAGGCACACATGCCTCGGTTGATGACACACCTATCAATATTTTGCTGAGGACAAAAAACTGAACTATAGTCCCATATTGCCCAATGTAGTAATCCAGAAAAAATTACTTTTGCATTTGGAAGGATCTTCATTACTGCTTGAACCAAGCGTTCCAAATCAGCCAACAAAGTAGGGGCACTGACGTTGCCCAAATGGAAAGCACCATAGTGCAAAACCACCACATGTGGACTGTTCATTGTGGCCATATCCTCACAAACTTGTACAATTCCCTGTACATTGCAATCAGGCACACTGCTCCACACCACCTCCACTCCTTTCACATCAATGTTCTTTACAACATGCCTGCATTCAGCGTACTGCTGTAAACCATGCACAAACATATCTCCGAGCACCAAAATCCTGACTTTCTCCACTTCTGCCATCTTCACCACATACAGTCTCTTTCAACACAAATCCACAACCTCGACATCTGACTGGCTGATCCGTACAGTCTTCTTTCCATGTTGGATTTCCTGGAAAAACCCGGATGTAGCACGCCCTGTCCACGAACAGCTGCGGTGTCCGCTGACGGCGTCCACTTTACTCTCTGTGCCATTCCCTCATTGCATACAGCTTAGCAATCACACAATACGAATAACGTCCTCAGAACAACCCCATTTTGTGATTTTTCGAACATTTCAGGACAATTATTATTTCATTATTCATCATATTAACATTACACATATTATACTTTCATCTTGTACTCTGCACACAATGCTATGTTTCTCCATTAGTAGCTCAGTATACTAGATAGAATCCCATAATACAATGCTATTTATATCAATGCATTGTTCAAAGCACTAATAACGGTATGATATTTATTGCAATATCCTTGACACTTTTTTCAAAACATTATAATAAAGATCCCTAGTACACAAATTCCATGAAAAGTACATGCACACGTGATGTCATCAGTGATTTCATCAATGACATTTGTGATGTCATCTTTGATGTCCTGGGTATTAGTCTTAGCAGTGCACGGTGGTGGCGCCAGTTATTTTTCAAAGCTTACCATAACTTGCGATTTTCAGGGGTCTTTCGGCTGTACTTAGAACCATAACGTCCTTTAAACAAACTTTTTTTAATATCACGCAAACAATATACAAACATGGCCTGCAAAAACCAACTTCTACAGATGGCTTTACACAGAATGTTGCAAAGTAAGAATTTATGCTCGTTCACAGTGAAGGTCAGCTGCTTCCACAACTTCTACAGATGGCTTTACACAGAATGTTGCAAAGTAAGAATTTATGCCCGTTCACAGTGAAGGTCAGCTGCTTCCATTTTTTTCTCGGGCCCGGAGAGGCTCACGAAGCGGACTATAAGGTTGTATTGTGTTTTGACCTTGACAGACAGAGATTGTGATGAAAGACTTCTCTTGAAGGAGTGTTGCTAAAACGTAAAAGATAAAGATGAAATTTCTGAAACGAAACCACTTTTATATATTATATCACTATGCGAAAGATCGTTGGCACACGCAGAGTCGTATTTTGGGACTGCACCACTCGTAGACAATGGAAATTGCAATTGTACTGTAGGTAACCCTTTAGATTACTTTATACCAAATATAATTACAATAGCATAGCATTAAAGACCGCTCAAGTTGAACTTGTTCGTTGAAAGTGGCATAATGTTTTCTACCGCGCACTATCACCGCCGAATTGATCCCCTGGCGTTTAGAGGGCTCTGAAAAAGGCAGACGACACAGGGTGGGTTAATAGAAATAATTTAACCGGTCTATTGGCGGTCAAGCGCTCTACTCGCTGTGCCACTTCACTGTAGCCTGTCAAGTGGCACAGCGAGTACAGCGCTCGCTTTGACATCCGTGCACAGCTTGCTAACGCAAGTTTGAATCCCGGCAAGGCCAAACTCATCCTTCCGTGGTCGATAAATGAGCACCACACACCGTGGTTAATAATAAGCACCGCTTACATACCTCACGGTTCTTAGCGCTATATAAATGGGAAAATATTATTATTTTATTATTAACATACTCTGTTGCACTATCTTCGATAGCAAATATTTTCACGCCCTAATAAATAAAATGATGATTTTTAATGAAGATCGGCTGGTGAGACTAATTTATGTTTTTTAAAACAGGTATGTGGCCCCATTTTGCCTATGTCACGATTTACAGACTCCAGCGGATGGGGTCTTCAACTGCCAGGTGCAGGTCCAAATATGCAACTTCATGACCCTCACCATTTTATGGGACAATCGCCAAGGACCAATATGCCCTTACGCAGTACTAGCGGCTACAAACAACATACCAACCAATAGGGTGGTCTAATGGCTCGTTGTTGGAGCAACCTTCCGATTATCAGAGCGACCATTTACTGCTTTTATCATAAACCAACACCCTATCTACCGCAAAGGAACAACGCGTGGCTCCAAATAAACTTTTGCTGATCGACAGCAAAGACAATAGCAAATCGCTGAATATTCACTAAACATTTCATGTGAAATAAATGTACTTTACCAAATGTACAATCCTGCTGTTTACTTTTAAACCACAGTTTCATATTCCGAATTGTGGCGCAGTGAGTTGTAAGCTGATCTAACACTCTCTGTACCACAAAGGAACATCGCTTGTCTCAACATGAACTTTTGCGGATCGACAACAAAGACAAATGCAAATTGCTGAATATTCTCTAAACATTTGATGTCAAATAAATGTACTTTACAACATTTACAATCTTGCTCTTTGCTTTTAAATCACAGTTTCATATTCCGAATTGTGGCGCGCTGTGTTGTGACATAATGTGTGTTGTCTTCCGGGTTCTGTGTAAAGTCGCGTAGTACTGGAGACGACTGGGCGCGTTTCATTACGCACCCTGTAACGTCACGGAGAGAGGCGGGGAATATGAATGCTTTGATAATATCAGGCTTAGGGGCGGGAGATATGATTTAGTGTCGCACAAGCAAGTCAGCCAGGTCAATAGCGCCAGTCATAGGATTATCACATAATGTCGGCGCACACCAGCCGGATTTATCGTTTCTTTAGTGGACAAAAAGTCGGTTGACGCCCCTAGGAAATTGTACTATTAGCGGACAAAAGGAATGCTCTTAAAACACTTTCACCCTGACAACGAACAATACAAACAACGTTCTCAGAACACCCCCATTTTGTGTTATTGCAACCATTTCGGGACACTGCGAGTGTTCTTAGAACACATTCAACTAGACAGATTACAATACGGACAGCGTCCTGAGGACACCCCCAGTTTGTGTATTTACGAACAATTAAGTACACCACAAGTGTTCATAGCTCATTTTTATCTTCCTTGCGAACAAAAATGACACATACTCCGTCCTCTAAACACCCCACCATTTAGTTTATTTACAAAATGTCAGAACAGCCGTGTTCTCCGCGGACAAATAGAATGCAACAAAAAGGTCTAGCACATAAAAAACAAAACATTGAACCTATCTCATACTCCCCCACCCTCCCTAAACACTCTTACACACCAACACACGGCACTAAATACAATTTTTTATCCACGTTTCACTGCGCTGTATGCGGTCGACTGCGAATACAAGATGGCGGGCGCCACAGAAAATCTGACGCGCTCCACGCCCCTCGCCGTCCAATCAGCGAACACGTCGCATGTCCGCGGACATGACGCAAGGCGATGGGCCAATCGGGGTGCTGTCCGCGGAGCGAACAGGGAAGTCCGTCCGCAAAGCGAACGCAGATATCACTAATTTTTTTGCCTTACATTTTGGTCATTTTTAAAAAAACTACTGGATGGATTTACACCAAATTTACAAAAGCACGCTTTTGGGACCAGGCTGCCGCTCCTGCCGCAAAGTTGGTGTAAATCCGTCCAGCGGTTCGGGCTGTAGCCATGCGCAAAGTTTTTTCCCATTCAGTCTATGGGAAAAAACAAAAGTTTTGGGACCCCCCCTATAACTTTTCCCCCCCTGGACGAATCCTCACCAAACTTTGCAGTGACCCAACTACTTTTTTTGCAAAGTTTGGTGAGGATCCGTCCAGGGAGAGCGAAGTTATAAGCCGCCCAAAAAGTGCTCTTCCTATGGAAACAGCAACTTAACCATAACTACATGGCCACTACCGTGGTATCTCTCCCCCCTTCCTGAATTTAGCTGCACGAAGGCCCTTTTGGACAGAAGAGTGGCTTGGGATCCAGCGTCCACCAGTGCTGAAATTGCACATTGACCTTGCACTCAGAAGGGGGCATAGAACCTCCCTTCCTTTTCCCTCAAGGGGCAAAGGAAATGGGTATTTTGGGCAAGCTGAGCGGTTAGTTCCTTTATTTTGGACTCCGACACTATGGGGTTTCGACATTTCCTGTGCCGGAATTCGGGAATCTGTAAACAAAGTTTGGCATTCTGATATTTGATAGTTTCAAGCTCCCCTTTCACTCTTGATTCTGTGCTGCCCCCCCCTTCTTGGAGACAGTCACCAGAATTGATTTGGGGGATTTGGGAATCCCCTTTTTCCTCTGGCTCTGGGCTGTCCCGCCCCTTCTTGGAGGCAGTCACCAGAATTAGTTTGCAGGATTTGGGAATCCCCTTTTTCCTCTCATCCTGTGCCATCCCCCCTTCTTGAAGACAGTCACCGGAATTGGTTTGGGGAATCTGGGAGTCCCCTTTTTTCTCTGACTCTGCCCCCCTTCTTGGAGGCAGACACCAGAATTGGTTTATGAAATGTGGGAACCCCCTTTCTCCTCTGATCCTGAGATGCCCCCCCTTCTTAGAGGCAGTCACCAGAATTGGTTTGGGAAATTCGGGAATCACCTTCTTCCTCTGATGCTGGGCTGCCCCCCTTCTTGGAGGCCATCACCAGAATTGGTTTGGGAAATTTGGGAATCCCCTTTGCCCTCTGATTCTGGGCTGCCTGCCCCCTTCTTGGAGGCAGTCACCAGCATTGGTTCGTGGGGAGGATCCCTCAGTTCTCGTTATGCTCTCGGGATGACAATTCTTGGGTTCAGAGATGGGCGATTCTGAATCAGTCCCCACACCTACCCAGTCTGGGTTTTGGTCTTTTGGGAGCCATTTTTCTTTGGGAGGAATTCCCCCATCCTTGAAGGAAAGATTTTTTTTCCCATAATCCTCCAAGGATTCTTCCCCTTCAAACTGGAGAAACTGACTTCTTCCACAAAATGGGTCTTTTTGGTCTCTTTGTTACTCCTACCCACCCTCTGTTCCTTGGGTAGCAGATGTTTCAGGGGAGTAGATTTAAGTTTTGGTTCCAGGGTGTCTAGGGACATTTCATGGGTGAGGAAGGAATCTTCCTCTAGGGCTTCACACCCCCCTTCCTCCCATGCCTCCACTTCTGGAATTGGTGGGTTATCGGGGTTCTCTCCCTGGCATTGTTCTGGGGTGCCAGACCCTTGGTTGGAGTTATTCTGAGCCTCCATGTTTATTTGAGGGTTCTGCTGAACCGCTCAACATGCGACTCAAATCTTGAGTAAGGTTCTTGACCTCGCGCTCCAGTTGGGACACTTACTCCGGCTTCTACGGGGGTCTTAAATCAACTCTGGGTTGCTCTCGGAAAGGGTAGCTATCCCTTCTCCCGGAGTAACCTGTGTACTGAGGATTCCTGTGGTAGCCCTATACCCTTGGCCTCCCCTCTTCCGGATTTGGTGATCTGGGCTCTTGAAAGTGGGGAGAGTAGGGGGGGTTCTCCTGCATGTTGGGGTTTTGAGGGTACCTAGGGAAAAAAACTTAAACCAGAATTTGGGAGATTACTGCCCTCCTGACGGAAGTTAGGAGGGAAGTTTCCTGGGGCCAAACTCACCTGATTGGATCCCCCCGCTGGGCCGGGCAGTCCATATGTACCGCTAGATGGTCTGTTGCCCTTATACCTGGGACTGATGTAATTGGCAGAATTAGGGGGCACATTTGTGGGGTAAACTACCTGACTATCACCTGCTTATTACTGATCAGAGGGTCTTCTTTACCTCTGATTTGGTTGGTTTTGGGAAGGTGTATTTTTAACCCCGCCCCCCCATTTCTATGACCAAAATGGGGGCAACCTTCTCCTCTGCCACCTTGGCAGCAGCAGTGGTGTTTTCTTTTTTGTTTTTGTTGGATTTCTATTTTCTACAGGCTTTGGACCTCGTAGATCTTGGTAGCTTGCTCTATTACCCAATCCAGAGACCTGTCATCATGAAAATTCCTTACCAGCTGTGTCATGATATATTTTTGGAGTGCATGAAAATAGGTATTTATAAATTCCTTACTATTTGTCCACACCTTCCTAGTAGTTTGTGCAAATGCCCGTTTTAGCTCCTGAACACATTCTCTTGGGGCCTGATCCTCCCCACACTGTAGATTGTAGGCCGCCTTGGAGGTTTCTGTGTGTGGAGAAGTGCTTCAAGGTGGCCAACTTGAAGGTGGACCACTTTGAATGGTTCTGGTCTTCCAGCCCAGCAAAGAAGCTGGAGAACTCTGGAGAGAATGTCCATTTTGCAAATTCTTTACAATTCTGACAATATTTTTGTGAAAAGAGATCATCATTTGTTCATATAGCTCCAGATGCTCCCAGACAAAATATTTGTCATTCTTGTGATATAAGGTCATAAAACTCCTAATAGCTTTAATCTGTTTAATGGGGTCTTTCACCAGAGCTCTCTTTTGTTTATTAGCCTTCTTTTGCCACTTCACCTGAGTCAATTCACCCTCAGACTCAGAGCTGATGCTATTTCAGGTCACCTCGTTATCCTCTAGGTTCTCCCTAATTCTTTGAGCTAGTGAGTTTCTCCCAGAATGATGGGGCCTAGTCTCATCTGCCCTCTTTCGCACAGGAGAGGAGTCTTCTGACTACTCCCTGCTTCCAGGGTTGGTGGAGAATCCCCCCCACTGCCCTGATTAGGTGGAGGTTTTTAAAATACTCTTTTGAGGCCTCAACTCAGACGAACTTTTCTCTGCAAAGTGAACCAAGTAGTCCTTTGTAGGTGATGTTTCTGCAGGTCTAGCTCGCTGATTTTCCCCTCATAAGAGCTTTCCTGGTCAGATGCCTTAGCCATAATATTTTTGTACCTGAACAGGGATGCCTGTCCATCAATCTCTGATGGACGCTGAACCGTCAGCTCAATCATGCTAAGCCTATTTAAGTCAGGTCGCCTCATGGTTTCTGGTCATGTGAACCTGTAGCCATGAAGTGAGCAGTGTATTGGGTATACAGACGGGTAAATGGGTTGGAGGCCCTTGGTACAGAAGGCATCCTACTGTGATCAGGGGTTGCCATGCCACTCTCTACCGATTCGTGGTCCCTCAAGTTTTGGTTCAATCTAGCACACTCTTTTTGTAACTTCCCAAGCTTTTTCCTTTTGAGCTCCTACCTCTTGACAGTACGCAAAGTTCTGAGCCTTTTCCTCTTCTATGAGGGCTTGACTTGCCTCTATTACCTTCCCTTGGGCTCCCACCTGGCTCTGGAGTCCCCTGTTCTCATCACAGAGGGCCTCATTGTCTTTTTGTGCTGCTTAAATTGCTTGGAAACACTGAGACCATTTTTGTTGCAGTAGATACATCTGCTGACTCTGCACATTTTTGGTTTGGGTGGTCTCTTTCTAAAGCACCCTCTACTTGTCTCAGGCACCCCAATACATTTTCATATTCTCCTTTTAGTTCATTCGGTTCCTGGAGGTCTAACTTTCTTTTCTGTAGGTCTGTTTTTTAGTTGCACACTTCCTGACATAGGGCATCTCTTTCCTGATACAGGGTGCCCCTCTGTTCAGCCAGGTCATCCCGCTGTTATTTAATAGCACTTAATTTCTGGCGTTCTTGGTCAAATTCTGTTTCAGAGTGGAGTGCTTTAATGATTAACCTATTATTCTCCTTTTCCAACTTTTTGATCTGGTTTTGTAACGCAATCATGTCCCCTAAGCAGGTTCTATTGTATATCACCTGTTGATTTAATTTTAGTTGACTCTCTTTCAGGGATTCAACCTTTTCCTGACACTCTTCTTTTAATGTATCTAATTGGGCCTCTTGCTTTACATTTTTTTGTCGTTGTACAGCCAACTCTTCTTTTAACTGCTGGATGAGATTTCTCAACTCTGCCTCAGAAATTTGACTCTCTTTCATTTTCTTTTCTACCTGTTTAAATCACTCTGGGTTTGGTTTAAGAGCTCCGACTATTTTTGTGGAAGAGCTATACTTTCTTGGTATTTATCTTCCATAACCCTCATGTGGAGGTATATGTAGGCTGTGAGTCGGACCATTTTAAGCTGTTCCTCTTTAACATTCCGAGTCATGTAAAACTCAGTCAATGCATGATGTAACAGGTAACTGTCCTGCCGCACATCCATGTTCATGGAAGTGACCTGTTGCATCATGCTGGACAGCCAGGCTTCCTGCTCCTGCTCTGCTCTAACAAATAGTTTGTGCAGAAGGTGCTGCCTAGCTATATTAATCTCTATGGTGCTCATTATGAAGAGTGCTCTTCCCTTTTTTAATTATCTATGCAAGGACAGATCTATACTCTGCATTTGTCTAGTTTAGGGTTAAGTTTACTTTATTTTTACACACCGGCCTGATACCAAGGGTATGGGTTTTGAGCTGGCCCTTTTACAGTGTAACACAGTTTTCTAACCTCCAAAAGTATCACTACCTTCAATGAGTTAGCCTGCTGTGTTAAGCTGTCACGGGTGAAAACACTTCAATCACTGCACAAGCCTGCAACGTGTAACAGATTTTAAGACATGGCACACTCCAGCCAGAGACTTCTTCCACTAACACTGAAGGTGGCACGCATTAAAACACACCTTTTGAATTTTTATTATTTGAACCCAACCCATCTCACACCCAATTTAACACACACCCTGTGTCGCGATGGATCATGAACCAGGCGGACGTGTAACAAAGAAATATTTATTTTTAGAATTCAAATGAAAATCAGAGCAAAACGAAATTTAGGGCAGCAATCACCAGTGTGATGACAGTATAATGCAAAGATTCCCACAATACAGTTACTTCACACTCCTAACATGAGATACATAAATCTTTACTGGAAGGGGAAACAAAATTACTTTTCTTCAGAATGACAGATGGCACATATGTTATGCACTCCCCCAAACACCTGCTACCAAATTCTCTGTGGATGGAAAGCAGTGGCGAGGAGTAAGCAAGAAGTGGAAAAACAATTTTTTTTAATTCAACTACCACCCCAAAATGGGTGGCCAAAACGAAAAAGAAAACCCTCAAAATTAGCAAAATGGCACACTCGGATTTCACTGGTTACTTAGAGATCGGTTTACATTTGCGGTTGGATAGATAGGACAGAAAGTCATGTGGCTGCACTTAAGAGACAAGAAAGCTTACAGGATTCTGAGCAGGGTACTAAAGCAATGTGAACACATGTGAGGAAATCGAATTTGGGATGAAAACAATGCAACAAAAATCACAGGTGGCAGAATTGCAATTTCTTATTTCACCTGGGCTTTAAACTGGCAAACAGCTAAGGAAATTTGCTTAGTAATCAAAATCGGAAATCGGTTTTTGGGATGGGAAACAAAGACATAGAACAGGTAGGATACTAATGGGAATGGGTGACTCTTATGGGATGATGATATTTTTTTTATGGGAAAAGTCAATCGGATTTTTAATGGAAGGCAAATACACGGCAAAATTGGTTTTGGTAGCACAATGATTAGTTCTACTGAGACTATATTTTAAAGAATATCATTGTTAAAGAAAGGCACTTGTCATGAAGAGGTTGGGTTTGAATTACAACCAAATCACAGTGAATCTCTTTGTAGGGTAATTAATTGAGTTATTCCAAATGATACTAGGGACTTACACAGGAAACTGAAGTAAATAAAGAACACATATGCTAATATATATGGGCATATACAGATTCTTCTAGGGAAAAGGTGAACAGAGGATACTGGCAATTTGGGATTTAATGGGATTTGAAATGGGTTTTAATGGGATTCAAGGTAAAATAGCGGGATATGCATTTTTGAGTACGGTGTAATGGGATACTTACAAGACAAGCTTGGGTTTTGGACAGCCAGCAGAGTCTCTAGATGGCAGGACCAAGGATCTGGTCACGGACAGTGGGGTCAAGAGATCTGGTTACTAGGTCAGCTGGGATTTCCTGGTGGGTAACAGCTGGGCAAAGTCTTGTCACTGTGGACAGCGGGATGGGTCAGCTGGGCAAAGATGCTGGTCACTAGATTCTCCCAAAGGGATCAAATGCCTTTTCTCCTTTCTCCCTGTATTGTTTGGATGAATATGGTTCTGAATAGGTTGTTCTGAATAGGTGGTTCAGCTCCCTCTGGACCTGGTTCAGGTGTTTTGGAATCTTGCAGGGTGAATTTTGAATGTTGAAGTTCCCTGTGTCTCCATGTTATTGTTATTGTTATTGTTATTTTGCACTTATATAGCGCCTTATATACCATTGGTATGGTCTGAAGGCGCTGGTAGGTTGAACGCCCTTGGGAACCGAAGTTCAAGTCAGTAGAGAGAGTGGGGAGGGTCAAACGGCGCGTGTGCGCACCGGGTATGTGTGCAGCTGGTGCGTTATTCATGAAATAGCTGCTTCTTAGCGGTAGGTGTGGTGGTTGATGTCAGGGGTATGTGTTAGTTCTGGCAGGATTTATCCAGACCGACTGTGGCTGCGTTAGGCCTGAGGAGAACGCCTGGCTGGGGGGTGTGTAACCAGCGGTGTTTACTTAGAGTGATGGGGAGTGAGCGAGAAGTGTTGGTATGAGAACAGTTATACCGAATGGTGTCATAGTATCTCTGTGTTCTATTTGAGTGGTGATGTAGAGGAGAGAGTAAGCGTGGGGTGTGATATGGTGGGTTTACATGCTCTTCCAAACGTTCCCTGCATTCCAGACCATACTGGAACCAGCTACACTTCTAAATACACATAGGCTGTTTGATACGCTTCTAAATGCAACTTTTCTCAGAGAGGCTATAGGGCACAACTTCTAGATGTCACTTTCTCAGAGAGGCTATTGGGCACAACTTCTAAACGCAGCTTTTCTCAGAAAGGCTATTGGCACAACTTCTAAATACACATAGGCTATTGGGTACACTTCTTATTGTGTCTACCCTTTAAATAGCCAGAGTGACATTTACAACCACTGAGAAGAACTTGATCCAATGCCAGCTCAGTAACGGGATTGCAATATAATCAATAATACACTGACTGGGTCCAATGTCAAATGCATATTTTACTGGGATATCGCAGGTATTCTGCCATTCACAGTCCTGTAACCACATTAAAAAAACATATTCCAAATGATGGGGAGTCAATCAGGATTGGCGTTGGAATCTTATGGGCTCTATATATCTTTATGAGTGAAATTGCAATTCACTGCCCCTTAAATGTGTGAAAGATTCATAATATTAAGGAGTGACCATGGATTAACCTGGAATTGTCATTGGAATGAAATCCCCCAAAAATGCATGAGACTTATATATGCTCTGAGTGTTTGTATCGGTCGCCAAGGTGGGATCTCCATCCAAACAGTCATTTTGTAATGCACTGTAAAGATCATCCCGGTACTCGTGTATGGCGTCGAAATGTGAGGACATAATCTTAGATTGGAAATGAACTGTTTTGAAGCAAAAATGCTAAGGAAATGATTCAGAATGCCCAAGAGGCAGTGGAATATCTGTTAACATCGAACACCCAACTTGCAATTCACAGCTTGGCCTCTTTTGTTTCAGTTTGGTGGCACATTAGAACCACATTGCTTTCTTGCTCTCTAGTGACAGCAACTGGTTGCACCAGAGTCTTGAGGTCTTCTATTGTATTTGATTTTAATGATTTATATATTTTTGTGTCTATGTTGTAAATATATTTCGTTTTGTATTTATTGTGGTTTTATTTTATGTTGTTTGTTTTATTTGTGTGTCTTTGATGAATAAAGAATAACGAAATGAAATCAAAATGAAAATGGCCGGTTGTCCATCTTGCAGACAGTTACATCCTCGCAATCCCCATCCATCTCTTTCAACAGAAACCCCAAAACAAAGACAGCAAACTCACTTATCAGACCTCCAGAAGGAGGAGACCAGATTATGGCCCATCCCATTTCTCAAAATAAGTCTGCTGCATGGCGTTAATTCACATCTGAAAAGCAACGACCACACGTTGCCGCCTGCTATATTAGCAACATCAAGTTGTGCAAGTGAAGCCAACAACATATTTGGGCACTTCTTCCCTGTGGGCCCACACGAGATGGAATCATCCAAATGTTTGGCAAAAGGGAAAGATAACAGGTAAGCCTTCCCCCCCTCTACTACAGGCAACAACATTTTTGCACCACCAGCCCACAACATTACACCAGAGAATTTTGAAAATGTACAGCTTTTCCTAAGCTCCTTTGGAATAAAATATTTGCTTCTGGCACGCAGACAAATCATTTCCCCTTCCATGTGCCAGCCTAGAGTTCTTGATATTTCGATGATGTCAAAAAATATACCGAAAAAGGAAAAGTGTTGTCTCTTCAATTACAAACTTGCTCCAATGCTGGCAATGGATGTGCTGCCCTTCTCCTGTGTTCTCCTTTGTGGAAAACCCATGCTTCAGACGGCTACTTGGCCTGGTTTATCCCCACTGGAAAATCCAGAGCCATGTGCACAGCAGTGCCCCGCCTTTCCAAGCATGTTCCCAAAGCAGTGGAAATGTGACTGGACCACTCTAGGTGTGAGAAAGTCTAGCTGGCAATTGACACGTGACCTATTGCTTAAGGCACAGATTTCGTGTCTGTAACCGGACACTGAATCACCTTTCCCAAGACCTCTCGTCAGCAAAGTCCAGGAGTGCAGCCATTGAGTAAGCCACTTTGTGCATTGGAGGGTTTCAGAGCAAGGCCCACAGAGGAGTTTACTTCTCAGAGAAAGTAAGCAAGCTTGTATCACACTGAGCCACTACTATGATGTAGAAGCAGGCGTAGTAGCAGGAGACCTTGAGTGTTATGTTGTATAAGCCCTAAGGATAGGTGTAACCATGAACATTCCCATCTTTGCCCATGGCCTCCATTTTGTGGTGCTGGAACTTATAAGCCATTATCAGCCACTAGAAAAGATTGTTAGAGTGGGGAAAACAATCTCGGCCCACCTTAACAGCTCCTACCGTGCCCACAATTGGTTAGGAAAGTTACAGTCACATCACCAACTCCCTTACAACCAGCTGAAGATTGCAATGTTGCAGGGTGGAATACAGCCCTCCATATGCTGGAGCATCTGCGAGAACAGTGCAATGCATTGAACAACTATTTCAGTAGCCACAGCTGGAAACTGTGAACGGAGGATATCACCGGGGCAACGTGCTGGTCATGGAAGCAAGACTCCGCAGAGCAACAGAGGTTCGCATTCGAATCCTGGATCCGCGCTTAGAAACCAAACTCAGGTATGGTATTAGGCATGTTATAAAAAACAATTAAATAAATAAACTGGATGGGGATTACCTCACACATAAACACTGGGCAATGTTGGAAAATGTGTGTCGCTTACAGAATCCTTATGAATAGGCCATCCAGCTAGTTAGCCTGTACATTACCATCACTCAGGAAGGTGTTGCCATTGGTGTATCTGTTGGAATCACTGCTATCCAAAACACAATAACGGAACATGACCTATCTGCCGATGCAGGGTCAGGTCCAATGACCATGAGAATGCTTTCACCCTTCCGACAGACTCCGGCATTGTTAGCAAGAAGGTGAAGATGGAGGTCCTGCTGGCATATTTATTTCACTCAGGGTTTAATGTCATGTGCATGAGAGCGTGAAGGAGGACAGCAGATGGCATTGCCGTTGCAAGAAAGCCTCCAACCCATGTTCAAGGATGCACTAAAACGACATATAAAAGCTTCAGTTGACATGACGAGCAAGCCAAAAGTCAGAGAAGAACAGCCCAATTCAGTTCTCCTGCACTGCAAAGTAGGTTTTCAGATTGTGGACACTTATTATGCTCAGAATATGACAATGATTCAGAGTACACTATGATAAGCTTTCAAGCATAATATAAGAAACTGTGTGACAGATTCGTCCGGGAATTCAGCAGAACCACTGCAGACCAGATATTTGATGGCTCTGTTATTTATATGTCAACTGGATAGTGATCATGATCCACTACTATTATGGCCGGGAACGCGGTAGTTCTGACCATCTGTGCTTGTTCAATTGACTGTGGAAACCGTAACCTGTCCCCAGTTAGCGTGGACTGTGTCTGGGTATTGAGAAGGGCTGGGCTGAGGCGATGTGTGAGAGTTTCCTTTCATAAGAATGCACATGCATCTTATCTCTGAAAACTATAATGGGAGGGCATACTGGCAGCAGGACTTGGGAGACCAAACAACAGAATCTTCAGATGAAGCACAGTTGAGTTAACGAAATTAAATGTACTTCTATCCTCATTTAAAGTTGAATTTTTAGTTATGTTTAGTTTCTCCTTCTTTTAGAATTTCGTTTAAGTCGAGTCTTGACTGAAGTTGAAATTTTGTTAAGTTCACTTTCTTTCTCCAGTTCTTGTATTGATCTTTATTTAGCTTGGTTCACACTGACATTGTTCTCAATCAAGGTTCTGCCACAATCAAGGGCCAGCTTGTGCCAAGGCTCCTTTGGTCAAATTAACCCCCAAACTCCAGGGCTCAGCACACCCTAGAAATTATATCCAGTCGTGCCCAGTTCCTGCCTTCTTCCTTATTCAGCCTGGTAAAGAAGAACTCCCTGTTGTTTCTGCCTAAATTTATTTGGCTCTACCTACCAATAAAGCCACACATTTTCTTATGGATTCTTTTGTTTATTTCTGAACGCTCCCATTGCACAATGTTTTCCTTTTTTCTGCCCTCTTGCTCAGTCAACTACAACAGGATAGGGTGGTGCTGTATCATGTTCCTCAGCACAGTACCCTCTCATGCCATGTTGTCCAACTCCCCTGACTTACAGATGTGCACAATACAGTCATTGGGCCTCATTCCGAGTTTGGGGGTAGCCATGGTACTATTAGCGCCATGGCTGCCTCCAAAATTGGGTACGGGTCCGGTCTGGTTCAATGGGGACTTACCGGGACATCCGACCTGTGCGGACCCGGTAAGTCCCCATTCAACCAACCATTCCCCATTCCCATTTGAGCCCCCATAGCAGTCCCGTAATTAGTGCCCTGGTCTCTTAGCGGGACCCATAAAGGACGTGTGGTCAGACCACACATTCTTTGTGGCTCCTGCTAAGGGACCTCAGAATTGGGCGGTAAGGGTTTAACAGCACTGGTCTCCTTACCAGTGACCGTTATCCCTTACTGCCCAAGTCGGAATGAGGCCCATTATGTGCCTGCATGGCTCATCATGCAATCTCTCCTCCCCTCCCCAAGAGGCAGCACACCATAAACTCCGTCAAAGGAGGCCATGTTTGAAAGCTAGAGCCATGATTGTCATTGATGCCAATATTTAACTCTGTCCTGGGCAAGACCATGACAATCGGGAAGGCATGTGTGCTGGCCGAGAGTCAGAGGAGGTTTACACTTTTGCATGACTTGCAATAAGGTTGAGTGTCATCCAACACTCACTTGTGCATGCCATCATCACTTGAGGAGGGTGCTCCACTACTCGGGTCTTTGGCACATGATATGTGTTCCTTGTACATATCTGTGTACCATGTGTGTGGACGGGCATGTTCATTAAGAAGGTGCCCACCACGTTCTTCCTTGGGTCTTCCTGATGCACTTCTTTTAGGGGTTGCAGATTAAACTGCCTACCTCCCCCCTACAGTATCACGCACCAGCAGGTGAAGTACCATCACTCCCATGGCTAGACTGGCGTGGATGTCATATGTGGAGATATCGTCTCACGACCCTCGCTTGCTCAAGGGAGGCCTTGTCTTCCATTTCCCCCTCCTCAGGGGCAGGCAAAGGTATAGTGCCCCCTCTCTTCTTCTTCTGAGTAGGGAAAATGTGCAGTATTCCCCCCTGAGCCATATACTGGGGGACAATCTCTCACTCCTCTCCCAGATAGCCTTCAATTTCATGCAGCACCCTGCCTTCCTCCTCCTCTCCCTTCTGCCCATCGTTCCCCTGAACCTGTATGGCCAACCGTCCATACTGCTGGCTTTACACCATCTCTCCACCAACGTTTAGATCTAGATCATGGTCAGCATTCTCCAGAAACCCTTGCAGGTACTCTGCGGCAAACACAACCCTCTCTTAATAGATGGAAGCCTGCCCCTCAGCCACAGCTACCTCCATAACACATGCAGTAATTTCCACAAAAGCCACTGTCACCACCACCTCAGCCACTGTCTGACCTAACCTTGTCCTCATATGTCATCCCACCTACCAGTCCCCATTCCCCCAGCTGTCACTGACTACATCTTCTGATACAGAAGTTGGGGAGTTGCACATCTTCTGCACAGGGGGAGCTCTTCTCATCAAGCGTTCTGTCATCTGTGAATTCATTTTGAGTCAAGGACCTGGGACAAAAGATCAGATGCCCGGGTGTTTCTCACAGCAGTCTTTATTAGAGGTTGCAAGACACTTCTGAAAAAACACACAACAACATTTTGCATTCAACCTGCTTATATAGGGTTTTTTGGATGATGCAACATCCTCATTCAAATTACTACTTTGTTAGAGCATATATCTGATGCTCTAACAAAGTAGGATGAAGTTAAGAGCAGAGCCTACCAAAACCCTCCCTTTCTTCCGTTTGGATGACTTATCTGAATCACACCAAGCCCACATCAGTCATACTTGGCATTAACACTTGCTGTCTGACACACAGGCTGATAGGCTATTTTAGACCCGGCTGAACACAATTGCATCATTCTTCATATTTTGCCAAGAACAATTTCATCACATCACTGTCAATCTGCGTCTGGGGGCCTTGCAACTTTAGTTAGTCCTTATACAGTGAGGAAATAAATATAAGCTCAATTATGATGGCAAGTAATGCAGCTGTTCTGTTCAAATTGGTAATTTCCTTTGCCTTTCTTTATCTGACACTATCAATCTTGTCTGCTTTTCCTGCCAAGTTCTAATATTATTTATTTATTTATTTATTTATTACATATATACAGCGCACAGCAACCCATAGGCATCAAGGCGCTGTTACTTGTGGGGAGTTTAGTGACAGGGTAGGTACAGCTGGGAAATGCATTTATACATACGTTGTTTGTACATTGATACATTGGAGTACAGAGTCGATTCATAAGTACATTTGGCTTGTCCATCTGGGCAGGTGATAGTGGTGTGTATCAGTTAGTTTTCCATACTTACTTATCTCACAGCGGAATGCTGCCAAAGACGTTCTACTGTATCAGTATAAGTCAGGGCTTTCACGCTAGACACCATTTTGCTCAAGGTATCCATTTTGTAATATATCCTAGACTGACACTGTGCTACCCTTCAGGGAGTCATTATTTAATTATTTAAGAATTTCTTACTTTGTATCTCTTTTTCATAATATATTTCTATATATTCATGACATATGTGTGACCCTGAAAGCAGCCTTCACTTCCTGGGTCATTTTAACCCAAATATGCCCTGTGCCATGTGCACTTTTTACCTAAAAATAAAGGCACTACAATCGTGAGTTCTGTAATAATGGAACCATTGATCTTCCTATCATGTTATCTGTACTCAGTTGAGGGGGGGGGCAGCACCCCTATACACTTCTCTTCCTCTCACACTGGTTCTCCGTCTGACCCACACTCCTCAATAAAAATCATGTTGCTGTGTGTGGCCTTTGCAAATGAAACACAGTGATGAGGGCAAATGAATGGATTCACAGAAGAATCACACAAAGGGAAAGGGTTGTGGCAAAACACAGATAGTAAGGCCAAGTAAGGTGACTGGGCCTAGGAAGAATTCTTGAGTACACACAAAACAAACACAGTAAAGGAAAAGTGTTAGGAATGTGATAGTTTTTACAATTTTTCGGGGCTGAAAAGGCAATTATATTAAGTATGATAGAAACATGTTTTGGAATGTTTGCATTTTTGGGTGATACAAACAGATAGAAAGGCACAGGGAAAAGTACAACAGAAACTTTGTAAGGCTTTTTTCCATTTTTGTAAGGGGGTAAGGGCAAAAGGATGAAGTTAAGAGCAGAGCCTACCAAACACTCAAAAAGACAAGGCAACGGACAAATTAAATAGGGATCAAGAAACACCAAGATAAGCACAAATAACTAACGCACACGTATTCAGAAATCTATTAAACTATCTAAAAGCACTCCTCCCACACACCACCAAATTGTTCAAAATGCCCTATATTCCACTCATCACAGCCAAATAAACCCCACAAAGCAAGCACAAAGTGATCTGTGCCTTTTATAAGCTCTCACGCCTTTCTATTCTAGATATATAATATGATATGATATTTTATTTGTATCACGCTCGTACACAAGTGTTTTAGAGTGCGATATGGAGATGGATTTAGTCTTTTGATTGGCTGGTTGAAATTCTTTATCTGGGTTCAACCCTCCCAATTTGAACCCAGGACCTGACAACCATCCTGAAACCTAAAGCCTAGTTCAACCCATCACAAATTCTGCAGAAATACTGTGGGCGTAGGCAGGTGTTACTATCCACCCAGAAAAGCTCTATTTGTATATGGGGCTCATTTTAGGAAGTTTGAGCCCCCTTATTCTTGACTGAGCAGGAGGATATTATTTTAGGTAATCTAGAAATCTGTATTTGCCCGAGAAGGTCAACAGGACATTTCTGTTTGGTGCATGATATAGGTGACTCTCTGTGGCAACTTTCTTCTCCTGATACATTTAATGATCTCAGGTGAGAGCTAGTGATCAGAAATGCCTAGGTTCAGATTGGCATATTGGTCAATATGCCAATGCCCAAACGGGCAACTGGACAAGCCACTGTGGGCCTGTTTTATGGGCCAGTCTCTGTCAGGCCGATCACTTAGTGCATTATGCAGCTGCTAGTTAGGCTTAAGGATATTGGTCCAATTGTTTCACTCAAAACATGCACCGAGTACTATTCCATTTTTTGCAAAATATAACATAACATGAATAGAAAATGTGGGCCACATATGCCTGGGCCATTGGTGTCTCTGTCTGACCTGGACATTCTAGGTCTGTCTGTGCACCTGTAGCCGCAATATACAAAACAGCCCTTCACAAGAAGTGAAGCTCCATAGAATGGAGAGGTGTTGTATAAACTGGGTGTGCTGTTGCCTGCAATTAGAAAAGAGATACAATAAAGTAGACATGAACACACAGTCAATACATAGATGCACTAGGTAAAAATTGCAAATGACTTTCTGTGGTTAAAAAAATGAATGGCAAAGGCAACCATATGATGGACACGTGAACAGGCCCTGACACTCAGCTCTCTCATCCTCCACCAGTTTCCCGATTTACAGGTGGCTATATAGGGATTCCAGTCCATCTCCAGGTAGACAGCATTGATGAGGCTGTTAGTCAGGTGATCATCCCACTTCGATCCACTTTGGTCACCCTCTAGCCTGGCTTTTGTCAGACCTATCCAAGGTTCTGTGCTTAGAGCAACAATGGTTCATGTTGTTTATATATGTTTGTGATAAATGTGTAAATATTTTGAGCCTGTATATGTACCTTTCTCTTTGAAACGTCATTACACGGTATCTTTATGTATCCACTCACCTAAGTTTGTTACACATGTGCCGCAAAAGTTTTCAATGCAGCATTCTCTTTTTGTAATGCGGAATAATTGTACAACTGTTTATATGCAATGTCTGCCTTACTTACTGGAATTCATAAATCCAGCTTTTGTTGAATGACTGAGAAGAGAAAAAATGAAAAATTACTCTCAGTTTCTATTCTATTTAATCTTTTGAGTGCGTGGACTACCTTCCCCTTTGCCCGTACACTTATCCTTTGGATATGCATAAATTATGCTACAATAGAGGAGCAGATACACTTTAAATTCCTTTTGCATATAATTAAATTGCAATTAACTTTGCTTCTTTAGACAGGACTCCCTTTCGTGTTTTTTTTCAGGCCTTGGCACTCAGCTGCTCTGCCTCCACTACCTATTTTACCAGTGCTCTTAGGAGTCCACTTTGCCAGCTTCCTCAGCAGAGAACAGACAAAGACAAACACATCTCCTGTTTGTGCCTGGTCTGTCCTCATAGGGCCAGCTATCCTGCATTTTACCTACAAAGTAGTTGCTAAAGAACTACTCACAAAATCACCATGTTCCTCCTCCCTCCACAGCACCCATCCCCACCCTCTCTAAGGTTCAAAAAGCCAAGAGCACAGGGTAGCCCATGCAAGCTCACCTTGTGAACTCCATCAACATTGCCCTTTCCCCATCCAACACTCTGAGACCACATGCACAAGCTGGCTCATACTGATCAATGCTCACTCAGCAGTTGCTCCGTTTATCTCATAAGAATTTGATCACCTTCCACGTCATTTACAGACCACCTCAAAGTAGGGTATCTTATTTTTGACAACACCTCCAAATTTATCTCTTGTGGCAAATTAGCACACACAAATAATGTCTTTCTCTAAGATTTTAACTTTCTGAGTCGCGCAGCTACTACCTCACACGAAGCATGCATTGTGCAGTTTTCCCCACCACAGGGAATGCCTCAGACCTCATATAATTACTCCACAACTCTGCTATGAAACTGGTGGTAACTCAAAATATGACAGAATAAACAACGTATTAATTGGAAAGAATAGTATAAATCTGAGAGATCGATGCAACCTCCCCCAGTGTTAGCCCCCACTTACACCTCAGCACGCACACTGCCCCTGTCGACTGAATTCCCTCAGACCTCCTAAAAGGACTTGCCTCCCTCAAACCTTCATCCTAATCTAAAAATATGAATCATTAATCTATTGACGTGCCTGGTGCTCAACACACTCCTTAGCCTCATGAGTGCCTCCCTCACTGAAGGGTCATTCCTGGGCACACTCAAGACTGTTCTCATACAACCTGTAGCCAATTAGCAGCCCAGTACAAACCTCCTGTTCATTAACAACATTTTGGAAAAAAAGAAGTAGCCACAGAACTACTCACCACAATAGAACTATACCTCCTACACAACTATGAGTCAGGGTACCGCTCCAAGTGCATCATTGAGACAGGCACCATCTAGATAAGCGCAAGTCATGCTTCCTTGTCCTCTGGCTGTATTCAACACCATTGACCACTTAATCCTCCTTGCCCTCCTCACTGTGAGGAAAAGAAATGCTGGCACAGTCCTGAAATGGTGTATCTCCTTCCTCTTGGGCAGAGACAAGGCTTCCCAGAGTAACACACTTAATTCCAACTGACTCCCAGTCACCTGCAGTTTCCCCCAAGGGTCCATCCTCTCACTGATACTCTTTACATGCAGCATCTAAGTATGCACCTCAAATATCCTGATGTTTCCTTCCACCAATACGTCAACAAATTCACAACAAGTACATCATTACATGACAGTAAAAAGCCAAAAGGACATCATTTGTCTCTGAGATTAGCTAGCCATCATCTAGTCCCAGGTGCCGACTGCCTACCTCAAACATGACACCTCCAAGACTGAATTTGTCCTCACCATTCCCCCCACTGAATAACAACTTGCCCAACAATGGCTCAATGAAATGCGCCTAGAAGGATTTGAAACATAACTCTCGGATTCAGCAAAATCCTTAGGCTTCACCATCAAGGGCTAACAAACACATAGCCAAGAAGGCCCAAATGGCAATGCTCCAAATCTCGACCCTTTGCAAAATCAAACCCTTCCTCATGCCGCATGACTGGTCGTGCAGGCCCTTGACATATTGTACATCGGTAGGGGAAATGTCCTTCTGTCGGGTCTCCCAGCATCTCACCTGGCTTCCCTAAAGGCAGTCCACCTTGACACAAGTGTGCTTAACTTTGACTAAATCACCCCTGTTCTACGCAAACTACAATGGTTTCCTCTCTAGGCCAGGATACTGTTCAAGGCTGCATGTATCATCTGCAGAGCAGTCATAGGTACATCACGAGCTACTCATACCTAGCAGCAAAGCTTTACATATCTGGTGACAGACGCTCCTCTTGCAGCAAATCTACCAATGATCTTGAATCGGAACTTGCTCACAAAGAGAGGTCCCACAAACAATCCTTCTCTTGTCATGGAACCACCCTCTGGAATTCAATTCAGGTACTGACTCAGAATGGCCCCACAATTCTCCAATTTGGGAACGCTCTCAAAATGTGGCTTTTTGTAACACTACCTGACCAAGGACTAATCCTGGTGGACTCACAGACTGATACACAGACCAAAACTCACAGTAGTGTTTTAAACGATAAGTATAAGAACTGTAAGGAGATCCCAAAAACCCACTTGTCAAGAAGAGGTGGACTCCTACCTTGGTTTTAGGAGGGGGAAATTATTAAATATACAGGAAGGTAGGAGAATGGTTAGATATTAACAGCTATTTGCTAATCACACAACTACATACGTGTAGCCAAAATTATCAATTTTATTAGAGATTAAAAAAACACTATACATATAAAATACATTATCAGACACTCTAAAAAGATACATAAATGTAACAATGACAAATATTGTACAAATAAATGCATACATAAAATTTAAAAAAATAGAAATGTGCTAATACATCATTCTATATTTTAACCTTTGCTATGAATCCTTTTTTAGTTGGGTTTCTGGTCTTTATGGATCACTAAATACTTTTATACAATCTTGTATTTCTAAATTGGAAACCCTACATGTTTCAGTCCTCTTAGCAATTATAGGGACTTTGTTCAGGAGTGGTCAAAGGGCAGTATTTAGAGTAGGTAAGCAATTGGTCTGTTATCTTCTTAATGTGAAGATTCATTCATTAGGACTGCAGTAGCTGTCGTCAAAAACCAGAAATAAGAATCAGTCATTTTAATTATATTCTTAAAACACAGATTAAGGTGTCTGGAGAGGTTCAGGATAAATAAATTACCTGGACTTCCTAGTGTAGGTGCTCTCTTGGCATTCAAGGAGAAACAATCCACCAATGTTGGACGTTTTTCTTGTGGGAGGGTAATTTCCTTCATCTAAATCCTGTAATAAATTAATAGTGCAAGGGAGTCACAAGATCATCCTTCTCTTTTTCTATTGTAATTAGTTCATAGAGGAATAGTTTCACCCCAATTACTTAGTTCATAACTTGCAATCACTTGCTACAGTTTAATTAGGTGTATTACATATGGATAACTTGCCTTAGACAGTAGGTGGAGCTCCCTACGTTGGGACGGATCGGCTCAAGGGTACAGCTAGCATCTGTGTGGGGCTCAAGTTTCGACGTTGTCACTATGGTGATGATGTCGGGATTAGGGCTAGTGAATAAACCGGAAGTCAAATTAGGTTTATGTGAATATACTATCTTGTCATTAGACAAGTATAAGGAGCTTACAACAGGTTGAATTTTGTCAATGTCAAGAGTCTAGAAAGTTATTTCTACACTTGTTCAGTTCGAAAGTGTATATCTCTAGTTTTTATAGTATTACACCTTGCGGTGTAGTAAGTCACTTACCTGGTTGTTTTGCCAAAGTTTGCGTATGCTGACGTCCTTCTTGGGCCACTACCTCTCTGTAGCTATTGGTCTTGGCTCACGTCTCAGTTAGGATGTAAAATCTTGTTACTAGGTCCGTCTCGGGGGATAAAAGTATGTTCCTCCCGAACCCACAGAAAAAGCCGAAACAACACAAACAAAAAAGCCTTTTTTAGACGCCATCTTGAGGTTGAACTTCCAATGGATCACTGGTCCTTTTTTAGTGTTGGTGACAATGAACGTGATACTCAGCACCGTATATCTTGCTCAACGTTATATGTTGGCTAGCGTTAGCTTACACAAAACTACTGTAGTCATTTTGTTTACTGAATGTTGAAGTTAAAACATTATGTTCCAACTTTTAACCATTCAATAGATTCATTTAAAACCTTTTTATCACTCTGGGTTAGGTAAAAGAGTCTTTGTTCTTTTTCAAACAAGACTTTACTTTTGATGTTGTGATCAGGTCCTCATATCATCAAAAGTATTGTCCATTTAAAATCTTCAAATCCGTGTTTCGCTTCAATGAAGTGTTTAACTAATGGAGCATTAAGCACTTTGTTTTTTAAGCAGCTTTTATGTTCAAGCATTCTCACTTTTGCTTTTCTATTGGTTTTCCCTATGTAGTGTTTATTACAAGGACATGTAATCATGTAAATAACATAATCTGAATTACAGTTGGTCATTTGTTGTTGTTGCCACATGTGTGGGAGCCCAATGTTGACTTCTTTAGTTTTTTGTGTTAACTTGCACATAGTACAGTTTCCACATGGGTAATGTCCGACGATTGGCGTCGGTCCCCATGTTTCTGTTAGGCTGGTAGTCTTTGTCATTTTTTCTTTCAGCTTGCTGCTACTTATTCTGTTGCCTATGGTAATGGACTTCTTATATGCAAACATTGGTGTTGGTATCTCAGAGTTTCCTTTTTTAAAATTGTGTTTTAAACGATGCCAGCCAAAAACCTGGCCACTGACACCTTGTGCAGCTCTCTGTTGCTCTCGAGCTAGATCCTCGCCTTTCACAATAACATAACAAAAAAACTAAATCAGGATGCCACACAATACTCATGGGCACTCACACTTTCACCGCCCAATGTTCCCAGTGGCTAAAGACTCTCACTTCACTCTTGTTTATCTAAATAAAGGAGCTGCATGAATCTGAATCTTATAAAGGGGATTTGCAAAACTATACTAATGTGTGTATTGGCCTGGAAGAAATAACCATGTAACACACAAGACATCACTGTAATCTACAATCCAATGTCAGCAAAATAGGGAATACCACTTATTAGCACAAGGAAGTCATTATTGACCTCCTCTCAGCCAATGCGAATGATCGGAGTGCAGTCTGCATTCTGAATATTCTGACATCAAAGGCAGAAAGGGAAACAGCTATGCAATTTTCAGGGACCTCTTTTTCACAGCAGCATCCCATTTAACGCACCAAAGAGAAACCTAAAACAAGTGAAAAGGCTTTCATTTTCTTATAGAGAGCCTGTTTACTTTTACATTACACTTAATGCATGCTCATATAAAATCCTTTCCAGTTCAACCCAAGCAGCAATTAAAAAGCACAACTTATGAAGACAACCTTGTTTTTTACATATTACAACATAAATGCATATCTAATTTACTAACACAATTTTGAGTATTTATTTTACTTAAGGTTTATAGCCTTATCCCAAGAGACTTACCAGGGGTTTTGGGCCATGAAGACTGAGTTAATGGCCCGAACGCAGCTTTCATTGTGGCTGTCAGCACATGAGTGCCGCGCTGACAGCCGTGTTGCTGCACTGGTGGCAGGTCTCTGGGGTGGGTGGCGTTCCTTCTTTATCATGGGAACACCGTGGTGAGAGCCCTGCTGCCAGTGCAGCGACACTGTGGTAATGACGCAGCTTCACTCTGACTGGCCAATGTCTGGGCCATGACACATTTCTCACCCATTCCGGCGCGTATGACACACAAATTGGTCAATACAGGAGTGCCACGTCACTCCTGCAGGATATAAATATGATTAAACAACATTTTCTACTTTATAACTACAACTCCAAAACCTATATTGCAATTACCAGGATGTGCAAGTAACCTTATAGACCTTGGCGGGAATTATTACCCTGAGATAATGACCCTCACTTGGTCTACAGAATGAATGAATGTTAACCAGTCCAAACAAATTGTGAATCTTAGCCTTGGGCTTCCCTAATTGAATGAAACAACCCTGCTAAGTTAAGTAGCTTAGGTAGCTTACCAGCACCGTTACTACCGGACCAGACAACTTGTAATGAGGCCCATTGTCCTTTTGCCTGAAAAACTTCACATTGGGTTATTATGTGAATTGCATACTTTTAAGTCAGTTCTAAAAACAATAAGGTACTATTTTAGTTCATGAAAGTGAAACACAAATAATTGCACCTTGCTCTATGATAAGAACTGGGAAACAATGTGTTCAAGTACAGAAATTGCAGATTCGGCTCACCTCTTAACCAACATGCGTGATCCTTGGCAACTCATCTAATCTTGTTTTGCCTAACTTGCCCACATTTCCAGTCTGTAAACTGTTGAAAATTCTCAGGGCTCGATTCTGTTCGAGGTTCATTGAGCGTGATAAACACCATGCTTCATTGCTCCTTTTCATGATGCCCAGGTACTGACCTCATCCTCAGGGTGTCCTGGGCGTCGGTGCAGAGGACGATACTGCTATGTCAAAAACGGTCTGCATTTCGCCTGTTTTTTAAATGAATGGGCAGGTTTGCAAGTTTTCGGCAGCGGTTTCGTATAACTGCACAACATTCGCAACTTAACAAACGCGCTGCCCAAAACACCCCTTTTTGCATTCTATTTATTTTTAAGTTTTCTGTAGCATCGTGGAACAACCCTCACCAACCCTTCCCTCCTACACCCCAAAAAACAATCCTGTCATTATAGGAACGTTGCAGAGTTGCAAAATGTCTACTTAAACCAGTACAATTAGGATCAGGCGTACTTGTGAGATATTTTGTTTTTGTTGAGAAGCACTTAATCTGTTGGTTTACCGCCATGCAAATGCGCATGTGTAGTTAGATGTGTACGGTAGGTTGTGACTGGGAAAGGGGGGGTGACCTTGCCTCTTTTCTCTGGTAACACTCCTCCACAATAGCAAAAGTGCAATAAGCGCACCACCAACAAAGGGCATCACCTAATATTATTCCTTTAAAAAAAGATGGGAGTTGCAGGGGTGTCCCCCGCAAGTTCCATGGGGTAATATCGCCGCAAACAAATTGTGCCATTCTTGTATGGCAACATTTTTGCAGAGATATTAACACATCGATCCCACCAAAGGAGGTAGTGTATGTGTCTGACATGTTTACACTGTCACTAAAAGTCTCTCATGGTTTTACTGGTTACAGTGTTGAATTTTATATAATAATCGTGATCACTGATATATTGCACACCACAAAGTAATTTATTCTTTGCAGACTAATAGCAAAAGTTCTTGAAAACGATAGCTTCTAATTTATATCCACAATCTACACAATCTGTCTACGTGGTTGGGCATTTTTACTATTAATGAGACTGCAAACCTGAGGCATCTCTCTATGCTGGGGCATGTGTGCCTTTTTCATACAGCTACTTATCTGTGCCTGCTTTTGAACTACACCTTTCTCATAGCTGCTATTTCAAAAAGTGTTCCTGTACCTATGCTATTTATGCTGAAACACAACTTTTCTTTTATTGTTAATTTGAATTGGCTGAAAATTTCAACCTTTCAAATTTTACAAAACATACACTAAATTTCATTTTTACAATTCATCCACATTTTACATTGTCAGTTTATTACTTCTCTAATCATACAACTTAAAAAAAGGAAAACAAATTAAAACAAGGAAATTACATAATAATCAAGAGTAAAATTATCTCAATCAACACCTCTCTTCATTTCTCAATTAGCTCTTATTTACTACAACTATGTCTTCATCACTAGGTTCTAATTTTACTGCCTTTAAGTAATTAATTATTGCATAACCTATTAATCTTGATTGTATATTAAATAGATAGCACCATAGCTTCTGATCATCTAATGTTCGATTTTCTTCAAAATATTTCCAAAGTGGATAGTTCTGATGTGTGCCAACTTGGGACATTGCACCATGATATGCTCAAGAGTTTCTTTCATTTTTTGACAATAGCGTCACAATTCGTTTACGCAGACAGTTGGATACCACCTCATCAAGATCTCTCTGGTATGCCACAAGTTTAATCTAAAGCGAAGGAGTCCAGAGCGATGATGCATATTTGGTGATTTAACCAAATAGGGTTCCATGGTCCCATATAGCTTAGCTATGAATGGATTTTTTGCAAAGTCTTTATACTTCGAACACTGGTTCCTGTTTGTAATCCAGTCAAATTCCCATAGTTTGACCTTTGCTTTATTAAGATTTGTAAGCAGTCATTCTTTAGTAATATCTGCATCAAGCAGGAACTCCTCTGCTTTAGATTTCCAGCATTTGACAAAATTGTAATTCGAATTTCCAATATAATCTGCTTGTACGCCTAACAAACCATTATGTATTGTAATGTTCAGACATTTTCTATACAAGGAACATATCTTCCATTTGTAATGCCCTTGCTTAGAAATTAGGCCTAGTTTGTGCCTTACCAGGGCAGAGGGAAGAAGATTAAGCACTGATTTCCAGTACTTGCCCTCAATCCTGCCCCAATAGAGTTGGCTTTTCCACTTTTTAATTTCAGACCCATATAGGAATATAGGCATGGCTTTTTGTTTGTAGTAAATTACAACCGGAAGAATTGAAAATTCACAGTATTTGGCCTTAATTATACATGCCTGAGATATAGACACTAATTCATAGAAAATCGCACAAAAGTGGCGAACGCGACTGGCGCACAGCATGCCCGTGCGAATGTCTGCTCCAGCCGCGTGCGCTAAAATCGATTTCCGCGCACAGCATGGCGCAGCGACCCTGCAGCAGTGCCAGTTACGCCCCCAAGAACACCCTCGCGCAAGGAAAAGCCCTCAAAATCCCCAAATAATCGCAAAGGGCTGCGCTAACCCTGGACCAGTTCACAGGGCTGGCAAACAGCAAACGCCAAGCGGGGACCGTGTATTTCAGTGGTTCGCGGTAAGTTCCACACGCGATTGTCCTGTGTACGTGTGCATCAGGGGTGCGCGGGAAGTATCACACGCAAATTCAGCTGGGTACGTGTATTTCAGGGGTGCGCGGGAAGTTCCACACGCGATTGGTCCAGTGCGAGCAGGGTACGTGTATTCCAGGGGTGCGCGGGAAGTTCCACACGCGATTCCATCAGGGTACGTGTATTTCAGGGGTGCGCGGGAAGTTCCACACGCGATTGGCCCCGTGCAAGCAGGGTACGTGTATTCCAGGGGTGCGCGGGAAGTTCCACTCGCGATTTCAGCAGGGTACGTGTATTGCAGGGGTGCGCGGGAAGTTCCACACTCAATTTCAGCAGGGTACGTATATTTCAGGGGTTCTGGCGAGTACTACACGTGAATTGGCCGTGTGGGTCCTCCCAGGTGTTCGCTCTACAACCTCCATGGCCCCTGCAGGCAGCCCACACCACGGGGGACTACCCTGCACCCCTGCCCATGTCCCGCAGGCAGCCCATCTACCATGGGCATGCCCCCCAGCCAACCCGCATGCCACCTTGCACCACTGATCAACAATGCATGTCTCCCACCACCCCCACCCCCCAGCCACCAGGGGCAGCCTCCACCAGGCCCCCACTCATGTCCCCTATTACCCCCACTCCCCCGCAGTGCAGGGGAAGCCTCCACCAGGCCCCCACCCATGTCCACCACCACCCCCACCCCCCAGCCACCAGGGGCAGCCTCCACCAGGCCCCCACTCATGTCTCCCAACACCCCCACCCCCCAGCCACCAGGGGCAGCCTCCACCAAGCCCCCACTCATGTCCCCTATTACCCCCACCCCCCAGCCACCAGGGGCAGCCTCCACCAGGCCCCCACTCATGTCGCCCAACACGCCCTAACCCCAGCAGTCAGGGGCACCCTCCACCAGGCCCCCACCCATGTCTCCCACCACCCCCACCCCCCAGCAGTCAGGGGCAGCCTCCACCAGGCCCCCACTCATGTCCCCCTGCACCCCCACCCCCCAGCAGTGCAGGGGAAGCCTCCACCAGGCCCCCATTCATGTCTCCCACCACCCCCATCCCACAGCCACCAGGGGCAGCCTCCACCAGGCCCCCACTCATGTCTCCCACCACCCCCTACCCCCCAGCAGTCAGGGGCCCCCTCCACCAGGCCCCCACTCATGTCTCCCACCACCCCCACCCCCCAGCCACCAGGGGCAGCCTCCACCAAGCCCCCACTCATGTCCCCTATTACCCCCACCCCCCAGCCACCAGGGGCAGCCTCCACCAGGCCCCCACCCATGTCTCCCACCACCCCCACCCCCCAGCAGTCAGGGGCAGCCTCCACCAGGCCCCCACCCATGTCTACCACCTCCCCCACCCCCCAGCCACCAGGGGCAGCCTCCACCAGGCCCCCACTCATGTCCCCTATTACCCCCCCCCCGCAGTGCAGGGGCAGCCTCCACCAGGCCCCCACTCATGTCTCCCACCACCCCCACCCCCCAGCCACCAGGGGCAGCCTCCACCAAGCCCCCACTCATGTCCCCTATTACCCCCACCCCCCAGCCACCAGGGCAGCCTCCACCAGGCCCCCACCCATGTCTCCCACCACCCCCACCCCCCAGCAGTCAGGGGCAGCCTCCACCAGGCCCCGACCCATGTCTACCACCACCCCCACCCCCCAGCCACCAGGGGCAGCCTCCACCAAGCCCCCACTCATGTCCCCTATTACCCCCACCCCCCGCAGTGCAGGGGCAGCCTCCACCAGGCCCCCACTCATGTCTCCCACCACCCCCACCCCCCAGCAGTCAGGGGCAGCCTCCACCAGGCCCCCACTCATGTCCCCCTGCACCCCCACCCCCCAGCAGTGCAGGGGCACCCTCCACCAGGCCCCCACCCATGTCGCCTTGCACCCCGACCACCCCAGCCAAAAGGGGCAGCCTCCACCAGGCCCCCACTCATGTCTCCCACCACCCCCTACCCCCCAGCAGTCAGGGGCACCCTCCACCAGGCCCCCACCCATGTCTACCACCACCCCCACCCCCCAGCCACCAGGGGCAGCCTCCACAAGGCCCCCACTCATGTCCCCTATTACCCCCAGCCCCCCGCAGTGCAGGGGCAGCCTCCACCAGGCCCTCACTCATGTCCCCCTGCACCCCCAACCCCCAGCAGTGCAGGGGCAGCACCACCAGGCCCCCACTCATGTCTCCCACCACCTCCACCCCCCAGCCACCAGGGGCATTCTCCACCAGGCCCCCACCCATGTCTCCCACCACCCCCTACCCCCCAGCAGTCAGGGGCAGCCTCAACCAGGCCCCCACTCATGTCTCCCCCCACCCCCACCCCCCAGCCACCAGGGGCAGCCTCCACCAGGCCCCCACTCATGTCCCCTATTACCCCCACCCCCCTGCAGTGCAGGGGCAGCCTCCACCAGGCCCCCACCCATGTCTCCCACCACCCCCACCCCCCAGCCACCAGGGGCAGCCTCCACCAAGCCCCCACTCATGTCCCCTATTGCCCCCACCCACCAGCCACCAGGGGCAGCCTCCACCAGGCCCCCACTCATGTCTCCCACCACCCCCTATCCCCCAGCAGTCAGGGGCACCCTCCACCAGTCCCCCACCCATGTCTCCCACCACCCCCACCCCCCAGCAGTCAGAGGCAGCCTCCACCAGGCCCCCACTCATGTCCCCCTGCACCCCCACCCCCCAGCAGTGCAGGGGCAGTCTCCACCAGGCCCCCACTCATGTCTCCCACCACCCCCATCCCACAGCCACCAGGGGCAGCCTCCACCAGGCCCCCACTCATGTCTCCCATCACCCCCTACCCCCCAGCAGTCAGGGGCACCCTCCGCCAGGCCCCCACCCATGTCTCCCACTACCCCCACCCCCAAGCAGTGCAGGGGCAGCCTCCACCAGGCCCCCACCCATGTCTACCACCACCCCCACCCCCCAGCCACCAGGGGCAGCCTCCACAAGGCCCCCACTCATGTCCCCTATTACCCCCAGCCCCCCGCAGTGCAGGGGCAGCCTCCACCAGGCCCCCACTCATGTCTCCACCCCCCAGCCACCAGGGGCACCCTCCACCAGGCCCCCACCCATGTCTCCGACCACCCCCTACCCCCCAGCAGTTAGGGGCAGCCTCCACCAGGCCCCCACTCATGTCCCCCTGCACCCCCACCCCCCAGCAGTGCAGGGGCAGCCTCCACCAGGCCCCCACTCATGTCTCCCACCACCCCCTACCCCCCAGCAGTCAGGGGCAGCCTCCACCAGGCCCCCACTCATGTCTGCCACCCCCACCCCCCAGCCAACAGGGGCAGCCTCCACCAAGCCCCACTCATGTCCCCTATTACCCCCACCCCCCAGCCACCAGGGGCAGCCTCCACCAGGCCCCCACTCATGTCTCCCACCACCCCTAACCCCCAGCCACCAGGGGCAGCCTCCACCAGGCCCCCACTCATGTCCCCCTGCACCCCCACAAACCCAGCAGTGCAGGGGCACCCTCCACCAGGCCCCCACTCATGTCTCCCACCACCCCCACCCCCCCGCAGTGCAGGGGCAGCCTCCACCAGGCCCCCACTCATGTCTCCCACCACCCCCACCCCCCAGCAGTCAGGGGCAGCCTTCACCAGGCCCCCACTCATGTCCCCCTGCACCCCCACAAACCCAGCAGTGCAGGGGCACCCTCCACCAGGCCCCCACCCATGTGTCCCTGCATCCCCACCCCCCCAGCAGTGCAGGGGCAGCCTCCACCAGGCCCCCACTCATGTCTCCCACCACCCCCATCCCACAGCCACCAGGGGCACCCTGCACCAGGCCCCCACTCATGTCTCCCACCACCCCCTACCCCCCAGCAGTCAGGGGCAGCCTCCACCAGGCCCCCACTCATGTCTCCCACCACCCCCACCCCCCAGCCGTGCAGGGGCAGCCTCCACCAGGCCCCCACTCATGTCTCCCACCACCCCCACCCCCCAGCCACCAGGGGCACCCTCCACCAGGCCCCAACCCATGTCTCCCACCACCCCCGACCCCCCAGCAGTCAGGGGCAGCCTCTACCAGGCCCCCACTCATGTCTCCCACCACCCTCACCCCCCAGCCACCAGGGGCAGCCTCCACCAGGCCCCCACTCATGTCCCCTATTACCCGTACCCCCCGCAGTGCAGGGGCAGCCTCCACCAGGCCCCCACCATGTCTACCACCACCCCCACCCCCCAGCCACCAGGGGCAGCCTCCACCAGGCCCCCACTCATGTCTCCCACCACCCCCACCCCCCAGCCACCAGGGGCAGCCTCCACCAAGCCCCCACTCATGTCCCCTATTACCCCCACCACCCAGCCACCAGGGGCAGCCTCCACCAGGCCCCCACTCATGTCTCCCACCACCCCCTAGCCCCCAGCAGTCAGGGGCACCCTCCACCAGGCCCCGACCCATGTCTCCCACCACTCCCACCCCCCAGAAGTCAGGGGCAGCCTCCACCAGGCCCCCACTCATGTCCCCCTGCACCCCCACCCCCCAGCAGTGCAGGGGCACCCTCCACCAGGCCCCCACTCATGTCTCCCACCACCCCCATCCCACAGCCACCAGGGGCAGCCTCCACCAGGCCCCCACCCATGTCTCCCACCACCCCCTACCCCCCATCAGTCAGGGGCAGCCTCCACCAGGCCCCCACTCATGTCTCCTCCCACCCCCACCCCCCAGCCACCAGGGGCAGCCTCCACCAAGCCCCCACTCATGTCCCCTATTACCCCCACCCCCCAGCCACCAGGGGCAGCCTCCACCAGGCCCCCACCCATGTCTCCCACCACCCCCACCCCCCAGCAGTGCAGGGGCAGCCTCCACCAGGCCCCCACCCATGTCTACCACCACCCCCACCCCCCAGCCACCAGGGACAGCCTCCACCAGGCCCCCACTCATGTCCCCTATTACCCCCACCCCCCCGCAGTGCAGGGGCAGCCTTCACCAGGCCCCCACTCATGTCTTCCACCACCCCCACCCCCCAGCCACCAGGGGCACGCTCCACCAGGCCCCCACCCATGTCTCCCACCACCCCATACCCCCCAGCAGTCAGGGGCAGCCTCCACCAGGCCCCCACTCATGTCTCCCACCACGCCCACCCCCCAGGCACCAGGGGCAGCCTCCACCAAGCCCCAACTCATGTCCCCTATTACCCCCACCCCCCCCCGCAGTGCAGGGGCAGCCTCTCCACCAGGCCCCCACTCATGTCTCCCAACATCCCCACCCCCCAGCAGTCAGGGGCAGCCTCCACCAGGCCCCCACTCATGTCCCCCTGCACCCCCACCCCCCAGCAGTGCAAGGGCACCCTCCACCAGGCCCCCACCAATGTCCCCCTGCACCCCCACCCCCCCAGCCACCAGGGGAAGCCTCCACCAGGCCCCCACTCATGTCCCCTATTACCCCCCCCCGCAGTGCAGGGGCAGCCTCCACCAGGCCCCCACTCATGTCTCCCAACACCCCCACCCCCCAGCAGTCAGGGGCAGCCTCCACCAGGCCCCCACTCATGTCCCCCTGAACCCCCTCCCCCCAGCAGTGCAGGGGCACCCTCCACCAGGCCCCCACCCATGTCCCCCTGCACCCCCACCCCCCCAGCCACCAGGGGCAGCCTCCACCAGGCCCCCACTCATGTCTCCCACCACCCCCTACCCCCCAGCAGTCAGGGGCATCCTCCACCAGGCCCCCACCCATGTCCAACTCATGTACCCCTGCATCCCCACCCCCCAGCACTGTGGGGCACCTGCCAGCAGACCCCCACTCATGTCCAACTCATGTACCCCTGCCCCCCACCCCCCAGCACTGTGGGGCACCTGCCAGCAGGCCCCCACCATGTCCAACTCATGTACCCTGCACCTCCACCCCCCAGCACTGTGGGGCACCTGCCAGCAGGCCCCCACTCATGTCCAACTCATGTACCCCTGCACCCCCACCCCCCAGTACTGTGGGGCACCTGCCAACAGGCCCCCACCAATGTCCCCCTGCACCCCCACCCCCCCAGCCACCAGGGGCAGCCTCCACCAGGCCCCCACTCATGTCCCCTATTACCCCCCCCCCCCGCAGTGCAGGGGCAGCCTCCACCAGGCCCCCACTCATGTCTCCCAACACCCCCACCCCCCAGCCACCAGGGGCAGCCTCCACCAGGCCCCCACTCATGTCCCCTATTACCCCCACCCCCCGCAGTGCAGGGGCAGCCTCCACCAGGCCCCCACCCATGTCTACCACCACCCCCACCCCCCAGCCACCAGGGGCAGCCTCCACCAGGCCCCCACCCATGTCTCCCACCACCCCCACCCCCCAGCCACCAGGGGCAGCCTCCACCAAGCCCCCACTCATGTCCCCTATTACCCCCACCACCCAGCCACCAGGGGCAGCCTCCACCAGGCCCCCACTCATGTCTCCCACCACCCCCTACCCCCCAGCAGTCAGGGGCACCCTCCACCAGGCCCCGACCCATGTCTCCCACCACCCCCACCCCCCAGCAGTCAGGGGCAGCCTCCACCAGGCCCCCACTCATGTCCCCCTGCACCCCCACCCCCCAGCAGTGCAGGGGCACCCTCCACTAGGCCCCCACTCATGTCTCCCACCACCCCCATCCCACAGCCACCAGGGGCAGCCTCCACCAGGCCCCCACCCATGTCTCCCACCACCCCCTACCCCCCATCAGTCAGGGGCAGCCTCCACCAGGCCCCCACTCATGTCTCCTCCCACTCCCACCACCCAGCCACCAGGGGCAGCCTCCACCAGGCCCCCACCCATGTCTCCCACCACCCCCACCCCCCAGCAGTGCAGGGGCAGCCTCCACCAGGCCCCCACCCATGTCTACCACCACCCCCACCCCTCAGCCACCAGGGACAGCCTCCACCAGGCCCCCACTCATGTCCCCTATTACCCCCACCCCCCCGCAGTGCAGGGGCAGCCTTCACCAGGCCCCCACTCATGTCTCCCACCACCCCCACCCCCCAGCCACCAGGGGCACGCTCCACCAGGCCCCCACCCATGTCTCCCACCACCCCATACCCCCCAGCAGTCAGGGGCAGCCTCCACCAGGCCCCCACTCATGTCTCCCACCACGCCCACCCCCCAGGCACCAGGGGCAGCCTCCACCAAGCCCCAACTCATGTCCCCTATTACCCCCACCCCCCCGCAGTGCAGGGGCAGCCTCCACCAGGCCCCCACTCATGTCTCCCAACATCCCCACCCCCCAGCATTCAGGGGCAGCCTCCACCAGGCCCCCACTCATGTCCCCCTGCACCCCCACCCCCCAGCAGTGCAGGGGCACACTCTACCAGGCCCCCACCAATGTCCCCCTGCACCCCCACCCCCCCAGCCACCAGGGCCAGCCTCCACCAGGCCCCCACTCATGTCCCCTATTACCCCGCCCCCCCGCAGTGCAGGGGCAGCCTCCACCAGGCCCCCACTCATGTCTCCCAACACCCCCAACCCCCAGCAGTCAGGGGCATCCTCCACCAGGCCCCCACTCATGTCCCCCTGCACCCATACCCCCCAGCAGTGCAGGGGCACCCTCCACCAGGCCCCCACCCATGTCCCCCTGCACCCCCACCCCCCCAGCCACCAGGGGCAGCCTCCACCAGGCCCCCACCCATGTCCAACTCATGTACCCCTGCATCCCCACCCCCCAGCACTGTGGGGCACCTGCCAGCAGACCCCCACTCATGTCCAACTCATGTACCCCTGCCCCCCACCCCCCAGCACTGTGGGGCACCTGCCAGCAGGCCCCCACCATGTCCAACTCATGTACCCTGCACCTCCACCCCCCAGCACTGTGGGGCACCTGCCAGCAGGCCCCCACTCATGTCCAACTCATGTACCCCTGCACCCCCACCCCCCAGTACTGTGGGGCACCTGCCAACAGGCCCCCACTCATGTCCAACTCATGTACCCCTGCACCCCCACCCCCCAGCACTCCAGCACTGTGGGGCACCTGCCAGCAGGCCCCCACCCATGTCCAACTCATGTTCCCCAGCCAACATGTCATCACAATCTAGATACCTGGTCCCTATGGTCAGCCTCCAAATGCAAAACACCCACCCGAGTATTGCATCCACCCACTCATAATTGGCAATTACATGACAGAACACCAATTGCAAGTTCCGAAACAAACACATTTCCCTAACATACACCCAATGGGTGTCAGTGAATCTCAAAAGCCATATCATGATATGCATTAAACCAATGAGATGATACTACACATTGAATTGTGATAAAAAAATATGTATTGAAGGAAACATAAATAGAATCAAAAATAAAGAAACAGAAATGGGAATGTACAAAAATGAAAAGAAGCATGTCCGTGAAAAAAAGCAAAACCAAAAATAAAAATCCAAAGTAATGGTGTCCAAAGTCACTGTCCAGAAAACAAAATCCAATGGGAAATAAAATAGAAAGCCATTGCTCCATGGTGAAAATGCGAAAGAAAAATACAATCCAACAGTGAACTATGTACATACGAACAAGCCAGGGTCCATTATCCCAACAAAAGAAAGGAAACCTATCTAACTACACTGACTAATAAAATAAACTATATACAAAAATGTGGCCCATGTCCGAAAGGTCCAAAATAAATCCAAAAAAAAAATGAAACCTAACACTACCTACATAACTATGTACAAGGGCAGTGGGCTAGTTTGACGGCTCACTTGTGGATGTCCCGGGCCAGGGCATCATCGAACTCCTGCTCAATGTCCCGGAGGCGGTCCTCCTCCATGGCCCCGAGGGTCCGCAGGGCCGTCGACGTGTCCACCTCCAAACTCCTGCGGATTGCCTCGAGGCACTCGGCCCGCCTCAGGGCCCTCCGCATGGAGTTCTCCGCCCTGACCATTGTGCCTCTTCCGCCCGCTGCCGCTCCGCATCTATGGCGTGGCCCAACCGCTGCCACACGGAAGACACTCTCTGTCCTGGGTCCTCCTGCCCTCTGGCCGATGCCTGCCCCTCCGATGTTGAAGGCCCCGAGCCTTCATGGCTCCCACCACGTTGCTGCTGCTGCTGTGCCTCTGCCCGTGCACTGCCTCCTGCTGCCTGCGCATCCTCCGCCGGCTGGGGTGCAGTCGTTGACGTGGCCACCCCTGCTGGACAACCGACTCCCGACTGTGGCAGGGATGCCTCCTCCACCAGCCTGGCCGCACCGTCAGAAGCAGCTCCACAGGGCACCCAGGTGACTGATGGGTGGGAAGATGGCACGGAGGACGACTGGCGCGTAGGGGGTTCAGTTGAGGAGGGGGTCGTAGCAAGCCCCATCATACGGAGGAATCCGGCCTGGGTGACCTGTCCCAGCAGGCTGACGTGGTCAACGAGCCACTCGAGATGACGTGCAGTCTCCTCATGAAAAGACTGCAGGTCACCTCGCATGGCCCGTTGACGCAACGCCACACCACTCAGAACAGGCTCAACCCGGACCCGGATAGCCACGTCCGCAGGCAGAGGAAGGCCAGTTGTCGTGAGCTCATCCCCTGCCTGAAAACGGGTCTGAACGTAGGCATCCCTGCTGGTGCAAGATGATGCAGGGACAGGATCAGCGACAGGATTGCACACAGGCACCTCGGCGGCGGCCTGTGCTGCCTCCTGTCCCTGGTCCTGCACTGCACCACTAGCACCAGTGGGATCCCCACCTCCAGACCCCGTCTCTGTTGCTTGCACGGCCTCCTCCTCCACCAAACCCCCCACCAACCTGGATGACTCTGTGCCATCTTCCCCCGTTGGGCCCTGTGGGGTCCCAGCTGACCCTTCTGCTGCCGAGGAGTCCAACTCCAGCCTCCGCCTCTTGGACCTCCCCCCGGCAGCTGCGGCCTGGGACGCGACACCAGACTCCTCACTCCCCGACGAGATGACAACATGGGAGGGGAGCCGGGCCTTGCGTCTCCGGCTGGCGGTGGGATCCCCGCCGCTGTGCTCCACAGCAACTTCTCCGCCCTCTTCATCAGTTGACGCTGCAGACAGGGAGAAATAAAACACAGGCATCAGGGCACTGTACAATGGACACATACACACATGACAGTTGTACATGAGTGGCATTGTCAAACCTCAGACATGTCATCACAATCCCCAATACACATGTCATTTCAACTCGCACACATGAGCCATACCACAGCCATATCGCAACTGCAAGCACCATCCATACACATACAACAGCATGAGCAGGCAAAGGTGAGCCAGACATCACATGCAACACAGGAATTGCACCACACATGTACACACACCACCACACCTGCATGCATGTGTACACCTCTGCCAAGTGTCGCAGTGTTCAGATGGGCATCCATGTCACATCTGCCCATCAGGCTTCCACATACCATTGTCACATGCATCCATGTTGCCTCACTCTTGCACCCTTGTCAAATACACACACATGCACATGTACACAGTGCTGATACATGCAGCTGAAAACAACATACATGCGTGACATCACGGACATGTCTACTTACATACACATTCATCCAAACATGTGTGCCCACACAACTGCATTTGGCATGCAAGCCTACACACACAAGCACCATCCATGTCTCACACATTCCAGCCCTCGCATGTGTTAGCCCCACGGCCCTGTACACCCCCACCTATACTCGACCCCATACAAACAGATGTGCAACCTGCACACTACTGAAAAATAACCACACGCACAGCTCACAATCAGGATGCATGTACACTTACCGCTCGACTCCAGACGGGTCAGCCTCTCAAGGACCTGGACGTGGAGCGCTGGGGATATGCGTTCCAGGACCCTCATCTGTTCTTCCGACAAGTGGCCCCAGGGCCCCTTGGCATCCGCTGCCTTCAAGAGGCGCCGGGCCTTGTTCAGGGTCCTGGACCTGAAGTCCTCCCAGCGCTTCTTGACATGTTGGAAGTCGCGGACTTCCACCCCCTCCGCGTTGATGGCAGTCACGATGTCAGTCCAGATCCGAGTCCGTCCTTCCTTGTCGGCGAGGGAACTTCCAAAGAGGGCATCATACTGCCCCAGGACTTGCTCCACCAGGACACCAACTTCGATGGCACTGAAGCTGGCGCCCCTCTGCCTCTCTGGCCGGAGGTTGTCAGTAGTCTCAGATGGTGTTTGCCCCGACATGACAACCCCAGAGGCAGGAGTGGGTGGGCAACTGGGTCCTGGGGCTGGGCTGTGGAGCGATGGAATCCCAGTCGGGAGTCTTCTGTTCCAGCAGGGGTAGTCACAGCAACAGCACCCCTGGCTGATGTGCAGGCAGCAAATGGCAGGGCACGTGGGCAGCAGGCAGTCAGGCAGCAGCAGATGGCAGGTCGGAGCGTGCTCGGGACTCTGGGGGGCAGTAGTTTGGCCTTCTGGGCAAGAGCGTGGTCTTCCGTGTGCTTACGCGTGGCCAGCTTGATACGGAGTGATTTGGCACGTGAAAATCCTGCATGTCTGCGTGTAAATCGAGGAAAGGCCCTAAGCGCGTATGCACGTCAGCACGCATATGCAATTTCATTGGACCAAAGGCCCTTAGCGCGTGGGCGTGTCTGTGACGTGAGGCGCGCGGGTGTTTCCCTCATTACACGTGATGACAGAGCACACGTGGATTTCCACCAATCGCGTGTGGAACTTCCTGCGCAACCCCAGTAATACACGTACCCAGGCCAATCGCGTGTACGCTCACTTCCCTCCGATTACACGCGATGACACTCGGACGTGCAGTTTTACCACGTGTGCTCGCATTTGCGATTTCATTGGCCCAAAGGCCACCATGCGCAGCTGTGACGTCACGCGCATGGCCGTAGAGAATGGCGCGTGTAAAAATGAAGAGATACACATCCGAGTGTCAAAGCGCGTAATTGGTGGAAATGGCCTCATTGCGTATGCGCGTCTGTGACGTGTGTATAAAAGGTACGTGTAGAACGCCATTTCCTTGTACGTGCTTTTCGTGGAGAGCGAGTGGGTGAAATCTGTACTTCTTGTCGGTTCACACGTGATTTACTTCACGGCGTTTCCAGTTCGTACTCCCTGTTACCTCTGACAGTTTTTTCTCTTTTCCTCTTTTTCCTGGGCCTGTTTCCTCGAACAGCTTCCCTACTACTGTTGTCCTGTCTCCTCAGACAGCGTACAATTCTTCTTTTGGCGGGGGTGTTGCCAACGCGCACACGTGCATATTTTTCGCGCTTTTGTCCCTGGCAGACGATGAGTCGCGCACGTATCTAACTTCTGTGCTTGCCCTGTGTGTCGCGTACCCCTTCAGAGGTCATTCTAGGCTGCGTGTGACACGCATACGTTCATTCTTGTGTTCCTGGGTGCCACAGCGTAGTGCAGGTTTATTTTTCCACGCACGTGGACTAGGAGGGGTTGCGTGCACCTTACTTCCCTTTTTTGGGGTGCCTGTGCGTTGCGTGACCCGTCATCTTTCCCCAGGGTTGACATACAGCTTTGCTAGAGCACTAGGGTACGATTACCATCTGGTACCCAAGCCCTTTAAACCCCAATTGCCAAGGACAATAGTTCACATCAACTCCCATATGCACAATAACATCAGTGCCATGGCTGGGAGGCGAACAAGCCGTAAGGGTGGCAAAGGTGGCCGAGCCCCAAGTGGTGGCCGTGGTGGATCCAGTAGGGGACGTGGCCGTGACTTGCAGGGTGCCCCTAGCCCCCCATGTGTGGAGGAGCAGTCAGTGACACCCATGCCCCCCCCCGGTTGAGGTTACCGTGGCTGACAACATCTATGCTCAGCCCTTGTTGGACCAGCCCACTGTGGAACCAGACCTGGCACAGGGTGACTCCAATGCTTACTTCCAGGTCAGCAGGTCTAGGCCATGTGCGCCGGTGAACGTTGGTGTCATCAGGCCACGTGGATCAGGGGCAGCTAGGTCATCTGCTGCCCCGCGTAGGCAGGCTGGGGAGGCTGCAGGGGCAGCTGCGGCTCCATCCACCCCACCTCTCACACACCCAGCCAGGAGAGTGTCGGTCCAAGTCCATCATGCTGACATTCCCCCTGACACCATCACACTTGAGATAATGCCTGCACCAACTCCCATGCTGAGTGTGCAATCCCATGCTCCTGCCCCTAGTGTCCAGAGCGGCGCAGGGCACTCCGGATCCCCACCACCTTCCAAGCGGAAGAGGAAGAGTGCTCGTCCAGTAGAGGCTGATGCCCCAGACACGGCTACACAGTCCGGCCCATCAAGGAAGCCCAGCTTCAATGAGGCCGAACTGAATGCACTTGTAGAGTATGTGTCCGCACATGACCGTGAAATGGTGATTGTTGCAGGATCCAAGACCACACCTGCACAACGTCAGGCAAACTGGCAGACCATTGCGGACATCATAAGTGCCCTTGGAATCGTGAGGGCACAGCTAATGATTGCTACAAGCGCTGGAATGACCTGAAGCGCAGGGCAAAGAATAAACTGGCCTCAAGTCATGCTGCAACTCTAGTGACTGGAGGTGAGTCTCCAGCAGACGACATAGAACTCACTCCACATGAGCAGGTTGCTGGGACCTACGTCATGGAGGAACAGATCCAAGGCGTGGGAGTAGTGGCAGATTACGAGGCATTGTCCGGTGAGTGCACATGCATGTGTGTGTCATCCATGAGCATGTTGTGTGTGGGAGGGCTTCTGTTTGGGTGCCAGGGGAGGGTGTGTGTGCCTGAGTGGTTCGGCTCACCCATGTGCCTCTTCCTAAACATTCTTGGCACCAGCATTTGGGTATAGCAGCATCCCTTCGGCCAACATTAGACATCCAGCCCAACACCACGCCAGTTGCCCTTGGAGTGTCATCTTGCCACTACACTGTTGCTTATTTACCTCTGTTTATTCAGGCAGATTGTTTGCATACCACCACTTTTACTCTGGATTTCTCAGTCCTATTGTCACATGTCTGACATGGCTATGGTACAGTGGACTGGCTCAGTTTCGTGGACATGATTAGTTTGGACATGTCCCTGTGCTATAGCACCATTTTTGACTGACAGCTGCATGTTAAACATTAGAACCATTACAATGAAAATAATCAATCATATGAACAAACTGGACTAAATGAACAATTGGTGACCTCCTCTCCCTCTTCACTTCATGGCTAGGGTACATGCCATCTGTGTGATGGCATGTGTATTTGACCTGCCAATCACTGGCCAATGTGTGATGGCACTGCTAGGCAGCATGCAGCAAATGTGTTCATCTTCCATCTTGGTGTCATCAATGTGTGGCATCTGCCTCCCCATCACACGCAGTGACGGTGCATGCATGGGAGTGTTTTAGTCATGTGGGACATGTGTCAATCAAGTACTGTTTCTGTAGCCTCTCAGCCCTCATTGTGTGCCATAGTGCTAATGCATGTTTCCATTTGTTTTCTTTTATGTCTTTGCAGGGGAAGACGCACCTGATACTGCTGGGGTTGTGGAGATGGTGCAGACCCAGGAGGGGTCTGAGGGCCGACCGACCACCAGTGAGGGACGTGGTGTGGTGGTGGGTGAGAACCCACAACTGTTGCAGGTCGTGCTCTCAAGGGGTGTCTCTGGCTGCACCTCCCCCGAGCTGTACTCAGGTTTTGATTCGGATGATGAGACCTACGTGCCGTCGCAGGTGAGTGTTCCTGGGAGGGATTCTGTTCTGTCTGACCCACCTGCACCAGGGTTAGAACCCTCAATGGGGATGTCAGTGTTGGCAGGTACGCCTTTGGTGGTTACGGATGCAGGGTCACACTCCCCGACATCTGATCCTCTTCCTGGGCCAGCAGATCAGAGGGGGAATGCAGTCCTGCAGCCTCAGGCAGTGCCGGCACAGCAAGGTGCAGTTCGCCTTGCCCCAGACAGGTGTGGTGCCCGCCGACGTGGTGGCCGTACGCCACCTGGCAATACCGCATGGGAGCAATCCATTTACGGTATGGCAACCTAACAGGCAGCATCATCAGAGATGATGGCTCAGGCCATGGATAGGGTGGCAGGCAACCAACTCCATCTGCCAGTCACACAGGGAGGACATGTTGGCGTCCGACAGGGACAGGCGTGCGGCACTGGCGACTCTGCAGGAAGCCATCTCCATAGAGTCCCAGGGCCACAGGGAAGCCCTGAGGCTGGAACTCCTTCACCTCAGGACGACTCTTGTTGAGCTTGAGGCTTCAAAAAACCAAAGGACAGAACAGCAGCTGGAGCGTCTCACCCGTACACTCTCAGCTGAGATGCAGGCAACTAGGGCGGAGGTCCGGGCATCCCGTGAGTTGTTGCATGGGGACCGCCGCACAATCATCCTCCAGAACGAGACCTACTACACCTGCATGCTTGCAGCCATGGAGGAACAGACTAGGGCTTTGTGTGGGCTGCCTCCCATAGTGCCACCACCTCCGGATGCAGCTGCAGAGGGTGAGAATAGCGACAGCAGTGATACTCCCACAATAGGGTAGCCGTGTAGGCCATGAGCCCATGGAGGTGTTTTTTTTCGCAAGATTCACACAGGTGGGTTTTGGTGTGCACCCTGTCCTCGGACCGCCTGGGTGGCCTCCCCAACCCCCCCCCCCCCCCCCCCGAGCCCATTAATGGCCATTTTTTTTTTTGGGACAGTGTGTTGCCTTGTGTGGCTCCGGTGGGCATACGCTGCATTGTGGCTGGGCACATGCAGGCTTGTCATGGATTTGGTTCAGATGCTTGGGTTTTTGTCACACACACCCCTCCTGCTTCCCGTTTCCATGGGCTTGCAAAGGGTGTGCCCAAGTGACATTGACGTACATGGTGACATTAGACTCCCATGAGCTGTGTGGGCAGTCTGTAGTCAATACTGTGTATACATTCATAGTGCATATTGTTGTTGTATTGTACACTGCGTGGTGTATTGATATGTACCTCTGCATCCATCTCATCCTCAATATTTGCAGGTCCATTCCTCAAGTCTTCACAATGCGGTCCACCTTGGAACTGGAGTCCATGTTGTAAGCAGTGCATCTACACTCTTGCGTGGCGCTAACACTGTATACTTGCAAGTGTTCGGAGGGCTGTCATCATCAGGTGGTGAGGCTAGCTAATTTTTAAGTCTGTAATGTCATGTTTAAGGTAGGTTGGAGGTTGTGTAGGTGATTGGTATTCTTGGTAAGTATTTGGTAATGTGGGCTGTAGGTCCTGCATTACTGTGAGCATTTCATGTGTGGACAGGTTTCCATTAGGGACACTGTAGCTGCTGACACTTGGGGCATGTTGTGGGGATTCATTTCTTTCCTCTCATATTGCATGACATGCCATGGTGTGTTGTCTGGCCGTGCCGTGGAGGGGGTGGGTGACATGGCACTGTTTTCATGTAGTATTTTGCAAGTGGGTATTCATTTCTGCAGCATGGAAGTGTCTTTTCATGACACTGCATTGGTGGTGTTTGTGTAGGTAGGGATGCACACATTGTGACACTTCCACATGAACAATCTCAGGCTGCTATGGTTCTGACAGTTGACAGTCCCTTTGTTCGTCTTAATTGTCAGGTCGAGTCATCATTGCTTATCAGATGGTATGTGCCAGGCCTGTGTGCACTCCACTGGGGTGTGATTTCTATGTGAAGTAATTAGCCACCAACTGCGTACGGGCTGCCTCACCCCGTGCCCTCTCCCCTCCCATGCGCAGCGGGCATGCATGTGGTTGGGGATGTGGGGGCACCACCATGTCCACGGCCAGGCCCCGGCGTGTTGCAGCATTGTGCAGGACACGTGCTGCCACTATGATCCTGCACACTACTGGGGGCACATATAACAGCTGCCCGCCAGACCGGTCAAGGGAGCGAAAGCGTGACTTGAGCACTCCGAATGTGGGCTCCACTATGCCCTGGGTTGCAATATGTGCTGTGTTGTATCTTACCTCTGGAGGCGTGATGGGGTTCCGAATTGGCGTCATCATGTGGGTGCTCAGAGGGTAGGCACTGTCCCCTGGTGAGGAGGTGATGGGTATCATTAGTGGGGTAGTGACATAACTCTGCATCTGACATGCATGCATGTGCAGTGGCAGTCATACTCACCAAGCAGCCATGTATCACCATGCCGGCCAGCTTCTAGGTCCCGGCTTAGGGTAGACATTCGGTAAATGAAGCTGTCGTGGGTGGACCCTGGATAGTTGGCATATACTGAGGTGATGATTCACTTAGCATTACATACTACCTGCACGTTGATGGAATGCCAGTGCTTTCGGTTCCTATAGATGTGCTCAGATGCCCTGGGGGGATGTAATGCCACATGGGTGCAGTCAATGGCACCTAGCACTTTTGGAAATTGTGCCACACCGTAGAAATCGAGGGTGGCAGCCTGCCTTTCTGCAGGTGTCCTGGGCAGGTATATGTGCCTACGGACTGATGGGCGTGCAGTGATGATGTTCAAGACCTGGTGTAGGCAGCGTGACTGCGTGGCCTGTGACACCCCACCCACTATGGCACTTGTCCGCTGAAATGATCCTGTGGCCAAGAAGTGCAGTACATTGAGGACCTTCTCCAGGGGGCTGAGTGCTTGGGAGCACAGGGTGGGTGATGTGAGGTCATCCTCCCACTCACTGACCAGGTCCAGTATTATGTGTGGGGGAAACCTGTACCTCCCATACACCTGGTCATCAGGCATCCCAAAAAGGCTGGTTCTGGGAGTGAAAATTCAGGCCCTCACTATCCTCCTCCTCCTCCTTTGGTAACCCACAGCCACTGCTGCTAGGAATGGTATATTCATCCTGGCGTATGAGCTTGTTTGTTGTTTGCGCACACTTTTATGCTGCGCGGGTCGACGTACGCCTGCTTCATGCTGGCGTACGTGTGTCAGGATTGGACCCTTTTTCGGCACGTCGTAGGCGAACGTGTGAATCTTCCCGCCCACACCAGGAATACACGTAGCACGCTCTCACAGGCACAGTCGCGGGTAAATATTCCCGCCCACCACTGGAATACATGTAACCCACTCTCACAGGCCCAATCGCGTGTGGAAGTTCACCCGCACCCCGAAGTACACGTACACAGGCAAATCGCGTGTGGAAGTTCACGTGCACCCCGAAGTACATTTACAATCGCGTGTGGAACTTCACGCGCACCCCAAAGTACACGTACACAGGCAAATCGCGTGTGGAAGTTCACGTGCACCCCGAAGTACACGTACAATCGCGTGTGGAACTTCACGCGCACCCCGTAGTAAATGTACCCAGGCAAATCGCGTGTACCCAGGCAAATTGCATGGCTGGGGGGTGGGGGTGGTGGTAGACATGGGTGGGGGCCTGGTGGAGGCTGCCCTTGCACTGCTGTGGGGTGGGGGTGCAGGGGGACATGAGTGGGGGCCTGGTGGAGGCTGCCCCTGGTGGCTGGGGGGTGGGGGTGGTGGGAGACATGAGTGGGGGCCTGGTGGAGGCTGCCCCTGGTGGCTGGGGGGTGGGGGTGCAGGGGGACATGAGTTGGACATGAGTGGGGGCCTGCTGGCAGGTGCACTACAGTGCTGGGGGGTGGGGGTGGTGGGAGACATGAGTGGGGGCCTGGTGGAGGGTGCCCCTGGTGGCTGGGGGGTGGGGGTGGTGGGAGACATGGGTGGGGGCCTGGTGGAGGGTGCCCCTGGTGGCTGGGGGGTGGGGGTGGTGGGAGACATGAGTGGGGGCCTGGTGGAGGCTGCCCCTGTACTGCGGGGGGTGGGGGTAATAGGGGACATGACTGGGGGCCTGGTGGAGGCTGCCCCTGGTGGCTGGGTGGTGGGAGACATGAGTGGGGGCCTGGTGGAGGCTGCCCCTGCACTGCGGGGGGTGGGGGTAATAGGGGACATGATTGGGGGCCTGGTGGAGGCTGCCCCTGGTGGCTGGGGGGTGGGGGTGGTGGGAGACATGAGTGGGGGCCTGGTGGAGGCTGCCCCTGGTGGCTGGGGGGTGGGGGTGGTGGGTGACATGAGTGGGGGCCTGGTGGAGGCTGCCCCTGGTGGCTGGGGGGTGGCGGTGGTGGGAGACATGAGTGGGGGCCTGGTTGAGGCTGCCCCTGACTGCTGGGGGGTAGGGGGTGGTGGGAGACATGAGTGGGGGCCTGGTGGAGGCTGCCCCTGCACTGCGGGGGGGTGGGGGTGGTGGGTGACATGAGTGGGGGCCTGGTGGAGGCTGCCGCTGCACTGCTGGGGGTGGGGGTAATAGGGGACATGAGTGGGGGCCTGGTGGAGGCTGCCCCTGGTGGCTGGGGGGTGGGGGTGGTGGGAGACATGAGTGGGGGCCTGGTGGAGGCTGCCCCTGGTGGCTGGGGGGTGGGGGTGGTGGGAGACATGAGTGGGGGCCTGGTGGAGGCTGCCCCTGCACTGCGGGGGGGTGGGGGTGGTGGGTGACATGGGTGGGGGCCTGGTGGAGGCTGCCCCTGCACTGCTGGGGGGTGGGGGTGGTGGGTGACATGAGTGGGGGCCTGGTGGAGGCTGCCCCTGGTGGCTGGGGGGTGGGGGTGGTGGGTGACATAAGTGGGGGCCTGGTGGAGGCTGCCCCTGACTGCTGGGGGTTAGGGGGTGGTGGGAGACATGAGTGGGGGCCTGGTGGAGGCTGCCCCTGCACTGCTGGGCGGTGGGGGTGCAGGGGGACATGCGTGGGGGCCTGGTGGAGGCTGCCCCTGGTGGCTGGGGGGTGGGGGTGGTGGGAGACATGAGTGGGGGCCTGGCGGAGGCTGCCCCTGGTGGCTGGGTGGTGGGGGTGCAGGGGGACATGAGTTGGACATGAGTGGGGGCCTGCTGGCAGGTGCACCACAGTGCTTGGGGGGTGGGGGTGGTGGGAGGCATGAGTGGGGGCCTGGTGGAGGCTGCCCCTGGTGGCTGGGGGGTGGGGGTGGTGGTAGACATGGGTGGGGGCCTGGTGGAGGCTGCCCCTGCACTGCTGGGGGGTGGGGGTGGTGGGTGACATGAGTGGGGGCCTGGTGGAGGGTGCCCCTGGTGGCTGGGGGGTGGGGGTGGTGGGAGACATGAGTGGGGGCCTGGTGGAGGCTGCCCCTGCACTGCGGGGGTGGGGGTAATAGGGGACATGAGTGGGGGCCTGGTGGAGGCTGCCCCTGGTGGCTGGGGGGTGGGGGTGGTGGGTGACATGAGTGGGGGCCTGGTGGAGGCTGTCCCTGCTCTGCGGAGGGGTGGGGGTAATAGGGGACATGAGTGGGGGCCTGGTGGAGGGTGCCCCTGCACTGTGGGGGGGGGTTGTGGGTGACATGAGTGGGGTCCTGGTGGAGGCTGCCCCTGAACTGCTGGGGGGTGGGGGTGGTGGGTGACATGAGTGGGGGCCTGGTGGAGGCTGCCCCTGGTGGCTGGGGGGTGGGGGTGGTGGGTGACATGAGTGGGGGCCTTGTGGAGGCTGCCCCCGGTGGCTGGGGGGTGGGGGTGGTGGGAGACATGAGTGGGGGCCTGGTTGAGGCTGCCCCTGACTGCTGGGGGGTAGGGGGTGGTGGGAGACATGGGTGGGGGCCTGGTGGAGGGTGCCTCTGGTGGCTGGGGGGTGGGGGGGGTGGGAGACATGAGTAGGGGCCTGGTGGAGGCTGCCCCTGCACTGCTCGGGGGTGGGAGTGCAGGGGGACATGAGTGGGGGCCTGGTGGAGGCTGCCCCTGGTGGCTGGGGGGTGGGGGCGGTGGGAGACATGAGTGGGGGCCTGGTGGAGGCTGCCCCTGGTGGCTGGGGGGTGGGGGTGCAGGGGGACATGAGTTGGACATGAGTGGGGGCCTGCTGGCAGGTGCACCACAGTGCTGGGGGGTGGGGGTGGTGGGAGACATGAGTGGGGGCCTGGTGGAGGCTGCCCCTGGTGGCTGGGGGGTGGGGTGGTGGTAGACATGGGTGGGGGCCTGGTGGAGGCTGCTCCTGCACTGCTGGGGGGTGGGGGTGGTGGGTGACATGAGTGGGGGCCTGGTGGAGGGTGCCCCTGGTGGCTGGGGGGTGGGGGTGGTGGGAGACATGAGTGGGGGCCTGGTGGAGGCTGCCCCTGCACTGCGGGGGTGGGGGTAATAGGGGACATGAGTGGGGGCCTGGTGGAGGCTGCCCCTGGTGGCTGGGGGGTGGGGGTGGTGGGTGACATGAGTGGGGGCCTGGTGGAGGCTGTCCCTGCTCTGCGGAGGGGTGGGGGTAATAGGGGACATGAGTGGGGGCCTGGTGGAGGGTGCCCCTGCACTGTGGGGGGGGGTTGTGGGTGACATGAGTGGGGTCCTGGTGGAGGCTGCCCCTGAACTGCTGGGGGGTGGGGGTGGTGGGTGACATGAGTGGGGGCCTGGTGGAGGCTGCCCCTGGTGGCTGGGGGGTGGGGGTGGTGGGTGACATGAGTGGGGGCCTTGTGGAGGCTGCCCCCGGTGGCTGGGGGGTGGGGGTGGTGGGAGACATGAGTGGGGGCCTGGTTGAGGCTGCCCCTGACTGCTGGGGGGTAGGGGGTGGTGGGAGACATGGGTGGGGGCCTGGTGGAGGGTGCCTCTGGTGGCTGGGGGGTGGGGGGGGTGGGAGACATGAGTAGGGGCCTGGTGGAGGCTGCCCCTGCACTGCTCGGGGGTGGGAGTGCAGGGGGACATGAGTGGGGGCCTGGTGGAGGCTGCCCCTGGTGGCTGGGGGGTGGGGGCGGTGGGAGACATGAGTGGGGGCCTGGTGGAGGCTGCCCCTGGTGGCTGGGGGGTGGGGGTGCAGGGGGACATGAGTTGGACATGAGTGGGGGCCTGCTGGCAGGTGCACCACAGTGCTGGGGGGTGGGGGTGGTGGGAGACATGAGTGGGGGCCTGGTGGAGGCTGCCCCTGGTGGCTGGGGGGTGGGGTGGTGGTAGACATGGGTGGGGGCCTGGTGGAGGCTGCTCCTGCACTGCTGGGGGGTGGGGGTGGTGGGTGACATGAGTGGGGGCCTGGTGGAGGCTGCCCCTGCACTGCTGGGGGGTGGGGGTGGTGGGTGACATGAGTGGGGGCCTGGTGGAGGCTGCCCCTGGTGGCTGGGGGGTGGGGGTGGTGGGAGATATGAGTGGGGGCCTGGTTGAGGCTGCCCCTGACTGCTGGGGGGTAGGGGGTGGTGGGAGACATGAGTGGGGGCCTTGTGGAGGCTGCCCCTGGTGGCTGGGGGGTGGGGGTGCTGGTAGACATGGGTGGGGGCCTGGTGGAGGCTGCCCCTGCACTGCTGGGGGGTGGGGGAGGTGGGTGACATGAGTGGGGGCCTGGTGGAGGCTGCCCCTGCACTGCTGGGGGGTAGGGGTGGTGGGTGACATGAGTGGGGGCCTGGTGGAGGCTGCCCCTGGTGGCTGGGGGGTGGGGGTGGTGGGAGACATGAGTGGGGGCCTGGTGGAGGGTGCCCCTGGTGGCTGGGGGGTGGGGGTGGTGGGAGACATGAGTGGGGGCCTGGTGGAGGCTGCCCCTGGTGGCTGGGGGGTGGGGGTGCTGGGAGACATGAGTGGGGGTCTGGTGGAGGCTGCCCGTGCACTGCTGGGGGGTGGGGGTGGTGGGAGACATGAGTGGGGGCCCGGTGGAGGCTGCCCCTGGTGGCTGGGGGGTGGGGGTGGTGGGAGACATGAGTGGGGGCCTGGTGGAGGCTTCCCGTGCACTGCTGGGGGGTGGGGGTGGTGGGAGACATGAGTGGGGGCCCGGTGGAGGCTGCCCCTGACTGCTGGGGGGTAGGGGGTGGTGGGAGACATGGGTGGGGGCCTGGTGGAGGGTGCCCCTGGTGGCTGGGGGATGGGGGTGGTGGGAGACATGAGTGGGGGCCTGGTGGAGGCTGCCCCTGACTGCTGGGGGGTAGGGGGTGGTGGGAGGCATGGGTGGGGGCCTGGTGGAGGGTGCCCCTGGTCGCTGGGGGGTGGGGGTGGTGGGAGACATGAGTGGGGGCCTGGTGGAGGCTGCCCCTGCACTGCGGGGGGGTGGGGGTAATAGGGGACATGAGTGGGGGCATTGGTGGAGGCTGCCCCTGGTGGCTGGGGGGTGGGGTGGTGGGAGACATGAGTGGGGGCCTGGTTGAGGCTGCCCCTGACTGCTTGGGGGTAGGGGGTTGTGGGAGACATGAGTGGGGGCCTGGTGGAGGGTGCCCCTGGTGGCTGGGGGGTGGGGGTGGGGGTGGTGGTGGACATGGGTGGGGGCCTGGTGGAGGCTGCCCCTGCACTGCTGGGGGGTGGGGGTGGTGGGAGACATGAGTGGGGGCCTGGTGGAGGCTGCCCCTGGTGGCAGGGGGGTGGGGGTGCAGGGGACATGAGTTGGACATGAGTGGGGGCCTGCTGGCAGGTGCACCACAGTGCTGGGGGGTGGGGGTGGTGGGAGACATGAGTGGGGGCCTGGTGGAGGCTGCCCCTGGTGGCTGGGGGGTGGGGGTGGTGGTAGACATGGGTGGGGGCCTGGTGGAGGCTGCCCCTGCACTGCTGGGGGGTGGGGGTGGTGGGTGACATGAGTGGGGGCCTGGTGGAGGCTGTCCCTGCACTGCTGGGGGGTGGGGGTGGTGGGTGACATGAGTGGGGGCCTGGTGGAGGCTGCCCCTGGTGGCTGGGGGGTGGGGGTGGTGGGAGACATGAGTGGGGGCCTGGTGGAGGCTGCCCCTGGTGGCTGGGGGGTGGGGGTGGTGGGAGACATGAGTGGGGGCCTTGTGGAGGCTGCCCCTGACTGCTGGGGGGTAGGGGGTGGTGGGAGACATGGGTGGGGGCCAGGTGGAGGGTGCCCCTGGTGGCTGGGGGGTGGGGGTGGTGGGAGACATGAGCGGGGGCCTGGTGGAGGCTGCCCCTGCACTGCGGGAGGTGGGGGTAATAGGGGACATAAGTGGGGGCCTGGTGGAGGCTGCCCCTGCACTGCTGGGGGGTGGGGGGGTGGGTGACATGAGTGGGGGCCTGGTGGAGGCTGCCCCTGCACTGCTGGGGGGTGGGGGTGGTGGGAGACATGTGTTGGTGATCAGTGGTGCAAGGTGACATGTGGGTTGGCTGGTGGGCATGGCCATGGTGGATGGGTTGCCTGTGGGACATGAGCAAGGGTGCAGGGTAGTACCCTGTGGTGTGGGCTGCCTGCAGGGGCCGTGGAGGGTGTAGAGGGAACACCTGGGGGGACCCACATGGCCAAATCACGTGTAGCATTCCCCCGCACCACCGAAATATATGTACCCAGCCAAATTGCGTGTGAAACTTCCCGCGCACCCCTGGAATCCACGTAACCAGCCAAATCGCGTGTGAAACTTCGCGCGCACCCCTGAAATCCACGTACCCAGCCAAATCGCGTGTTGAACTTCCCGCGCACCCCTGAAATCCACGTACCCGGCCAAATCGCGTGTGGAACTTCCCGCGCACCCCTGAAATCCACGTACCCAGCCAAATCGCGTGTTGAACTTCCCGCGCACCCCTGAAATCCACGTACCCGGCCAAATCGCGTGTGGAACTTCCTGCGCACCCTTGAAATCCATGTACCCAGCCAAATCGTGTGTGAAACTTCCTGCGCACCCCTGAAATCCACGTACCCAGCCAATTCGCGTGTGAAACTTCCCGCGCACCCCGAAATACACGCACACGTTATTTTTCAGTCAGCGGGTGTCCGTGTTTGTGGGTACCCCTTTGCACGTCATTTGTCCTGGAGGGCCACAGTATAGGACATTCATCATAGCTGTATATAGGTGCTATTTGTTGGCGCACCTTTTGGCGCACATTTTTTACAGGCGCAGGGACGCTACCGCCTGCTTTCTTGTGGCGGTCGTGTTTGTGCCTGTGCGCTGGTTTGACCGTGCGCTGTTTTGCCCTATTCGATTCCATGAATACGTGTTGTAGGTGAGCGTGTGGGCGTTCCGCGCACTTGCACCCTGTACTTCCCCCGTGACGCCCACATTTTGGCAAGTTGTTCCCCATTCCGAGTGGTACGCCCCGTGTTCCGCCTACTTTTGTTGTGTGCGCCGCGCTATGTGCGATTTTCGCTGTGGCCTGTGCGATTTTCGCTGTGACCTGGCGCACGCCGTTAGATGGCCTGTGCGCCAACGTGCGCCGCGCACTTTTTTAGCGCACATCAGATGGTTTTTTCGCGCACGCCCTTCCATGAATCGATGTGCGCTGCTTTTCGTGCGATTTTCGCACTTGCGCTGCGATTTTCGCAATTCCACTGCGAATCGCACGTTTTTGCCCACTTGCGCCACGCTAATTATTCCATGAATCGGCCTAATAATTGTTAGCAATTTGGCCTTTAGGCTTGAGTCATAAGGTAGGTCAGCATGGTGATTATTAATGCTTACTCCCAAGTAAGTATAGTTTGTAACACAAAGCAACTTTGTATCATACAATTTGCAGGCATTAGCTGCTATTTTTTGTTTGTGACTTCCAAACTGCATTATTTGTTTTTTTGGTGTTAACTTCAATCATATTTGTTTGTGCATATACCTATAGTACTTTTAATATATTACGCAGACCACAAGGTGTTTTAGCAATTAAAAGGAGGTCATCCACGTATAGGAGCCATCTTATAATATGCGTCCGCAGTTTTGGTGAATCTGAGACACATTCTTTCTGCCCAACTCCAATATCCGAAATGATACAATTGAAGAGGGCCGCTGCGAAGAGACATCCTTGCTTTAGCCCACTTGCAGTAGGTATTGGAGTAGATAACAAGCCATCCTGGCTCAATCTAACCTGAATTGAGGTCTCAGCATAAAAATCGATGAGCCACTTTAGAATATGCCAGGGGCAATGGTGGTCCATCAACTTTTTAAATAACAACTCTCTCAAGACATAATCAAATGCAGTCCTAAAGTCTACAAAGGCTACATACAAGTGTTGTTTTTTTCTGAAGACTGCTAACGATGAGAGAATTTAAAACAAACAAATAAATTAATGCTGACCAATTATAGTCACCTAATTGCAAATGACATTAGGGAAGTGGGGAGACATACATATTACGATAGTGTTCCGTCCAGATCAGTTCTGAAATAGGATTTACCTGAACTGAGTCCTGTGATTTATATGTTGATTTATTTAGGAGCATCCATATATTCACTGTTTATTTAATTGTGATATTTGACAGCATTTGTTCGCTGTCATGCTGTAATTGAATAGATTTCCTCCCACAAATCCATTTTTTGTATGTTAATTTAAGACGTTTAGATTCTATAACCCTTATTGGTAATGCAAGATGGCACAAACTCATGAAGTGCTCGTCTCAAGATGATTTTCTTATATTTTATAGCACGATCAAAAATATGAGTCGATTCGCCATGTTGAGTAACTCCTTCTTTGGAGTTAATATTAAATGGAAACGGCAGAGTTGTTTGTTTTGGTTCCTCTACACAAGATTTCATGATGCAAAGTTCAACAGAAACTAGCTCTTTTGAGCTATCGGAGTTCATTTTCCCATCAGTCACCTGTTCTGTTCTGTTCTTTTAATTGCGGGGATGAATTGCTTTTATTGCCTTCAACTATGTGCTGAGTAAGTACCGTTTCATTCACAATACTGGAGACCTAAGTCGAGACCAAATTTGGGTGTAAATGTTCCACTCGATTCTCACTCGTAGTTTGTGTACCTGCACTCGTCTGTTCGCAATGTCTGAAGATCTCAAACATAGGAGTTAAAACTACCTTGCTATCTTGATTACTTTGTTTAACGAAGTCCATCAGTTGGTTAAGAGTCGTTGTCTGATGGTTAAGTTTCTGGTTCATTGTCTCAAACAGCCTCGCTATAGTAAATAAGTCTGTATTAATAGCTGCTAGGGTATGGTTTGTCGCCTCTATGTTGTTCGACGCACCCTGACCTTGATATACTTGGTTGAGTTGACGAGTTGCTTCCTGAGTGCTTAGTACAAGATTGAAACATCATGCACTAGGAGGAATGAAGGAGGAGGAGTGAGATGATAACTGAGGAATTGAATAATGAGACGTGTCTAAAGATTGCGGTTTGGAACCATTGTTCAGTGCCCTCTGTCGAAGGATACTATCGCTCAATATAGGAGATGTTGTTAATTCTTCAGCAAAGTCACCAGTAAAAGCTTAATTCATTTCCATTAAATCCCCCGTGTTGGAGAGAACAAACACAATCTCATCCGAGTCTTTATCGAGGGTATTTGATTGATCCATAAAATCCAAATCCGTCAACTTGCCCTGTCACTCTCAGTTCTTGAAATGCATCGCTTGGGGCCTTCTGAGATGCTACTGTGCATAGTTTTTGTTCCTTAAGGCAGGTTGTTTGGTCACTGAGATCAGCATCAATCGTCGTATTTGACACCCCTTTATCATCGTCATGATTCCCATTCCCTGTCGGTTTTACCTTTTTATACATAGGAATCTCATTTCCTTTCTCTAGTTGCAGCATGCCAGGGACCTTCAAGCTAGTTTCAACCACCTCCACTGGCTTAAGGCCAGCTCCATTGAGCTACAATATAAGCGAATGTCGGCACCAGTTGACTTCGAATGTTGCAGCGATTTTGCTGCCATTTTTTCACCCAAAAATTGTACCAGAACTTTTTTTTGATTAGGAGTGGTCATTGACATGGGGATGACCCCATTTACCAAAGCAGGCATCCCCGATTTCAATGAGTAGGGTCTCACTGTCATTCCGTATTTTGGCTGACCGTTGTTAGAGTGTGACGAAGCTTCACAATCCAAACAAGAACGGGATCCGGCAGCACTTCTGACAACCACAGAGAACCCTTTTAAAAAAGCCCTTCCAAAAAAAGCACGCTGACAACAGAGTTTAAATAGGTCAGAATAGGAGCAATGAGCTCAAAGGCTTCAAGCCCACAGTCGCACTCTGAAAAAATGTCAATTGGCAATATAGCCCCGATTCCTCAAATAGCCAAGTAAAGAAATGCACAGTGAGTCTTACCGGAGAAAGTCTAGCGGTGCTGGGAGGCACAAGCAATAAAAAGGAGCAGGAACAGGAATAGCCGACCTGCCAAACACCAAACACTTGACGCACACTGCGTCGCTACGCTTCTCAACTGACTTTTTAAAGCTGACTTGTGGTGGAAATAGAAGAAAGACTTCCGATTTTTTTAATGGAACAGGGATCTTCAGCAGCAAATACAAAGTTGCAGAATGTTCACCAATGTCCACCAAACACTCGACGCATTCCGCTGTGCTCAAAAACAACTAACCTCATCCTGGACTGAAAATGTTGCCCTTCAAATGCTGCTTGTTTATTATTCCGATTCCAGCTAGTCTGAAGAGGTTAGGGAAGACTGATAGGGAACCCGAGGCATATTTTCATTGCTGCAGGACAAAAAATCAACCTGGGGGATTTTATCTCAATGTGGGGACGACGACCACAGATTTTGAAGTCTGTTGTCTGTTGCCGGGGCTCCAAGATTCCTTAAGATGGCCCTGGGTAAATATAGAAACACAGAAAGAGAGCCCTAGCGAACAGCACACCTATTGGATCCAAATACCTTGTGCTCTGGAAATTCACCCATCCTTGAAGTGGACAAGGATCATCTGAGGGAGAAGAATGGTGTGTGTGCTAAGGCTTTCTCCACCAGCTCCTGGGACATCAGCAAGCACACAAAGTGAAACACTGTATATGTTTGAATGACAAGAAAACCTTCAGGGAGGGGTCATGATGCCTGGCAGCAGGAAAAGTGGAGAGTGCATGAGAGTGCATGGTGCCACCTGAACGATATTCTACAGACAGAGATCACCCAGGAAGTCCCTACATCATCACCCAGAGGAAGAACGGGGATGTCCAGATGTTCATTGAGTAAAGTGGCCTTACCATACACACTATTCTGAACCAATATACCACACCCCCAATGAGCGAGGCATTGGACTGCGTAATGGGGACTGACTGGATTTCAGTCCTGGACTTGCAGAGTAGCTATTAAAAAATCCTGATGCATCCAGTGGACCATGAGGAAATGGCTTTCATCTTGCCTCTCTGATTCTATAAGCTCATCAGATTAACACAGGGGTTTTTCGGTGGCCCAGCCACATTCGAGCACCTTTTGGAGAAGATGGTTCATGACATGAACCTTGTGGAGGTGCTTGTTTTCCTTGATGAGATCATTGTGTTTGGAAGGACCCTGGAAGAACACAACAGGAGGCCCATGAAGGTGCTTGATCAACTAACAGAGAAAAGACTAAAGATCAGTGTAGACAAGTGGCAGTTTTGCCAGATGATCGTCAAGTATAACAGACACATTGTCTCTATGATTGGCATTGCTCTGGGTCCACCAAAGATGGGCGCCCTCCTCACCTTGCTACTCAGAACCTGAAGGAGTTTCCTGGGATTCTGCAACTACTACCAGAGGTTTGTTGAGAGATTTTCCAGCTTATTGCCTGACATGTGGACTTCATCAAAGGATACCCACCTATCCAGAGGAGCCAGTGGACTACGGCCAGCTCCGGGATAATTTGTACCACCCAACATAGCCCTTTGGTAATAGGCTGAATGACCAATGCCTGCATGGCTTTCTGGATCTCAAGTGCACCATCATCAAATAACCAGTCCTGACCTACATGGATCCTGAGGTGCTGTACATCTTGCACATGGATGCAAGGGATTTGGAGTTGTCCTTTAGCAGTAGACCAACATGGATATGAGAACAGTCAATTTTGGCAGCCAAGACCTGTCCACAGCGGAAATAAACTACCAAGTCCACAAGTTGGAATTTCAGGTGTAAAAGTGGACCAATACAAGGAAATTCCAGGATCCCTTTTACAGTGCCACTTCCATGGTGAGAAAAGACATTAACCCCCTAGTGTATGTGTTCAAATAGTCATTGCTGGATGCTACCAGACACTAACGGCTCACTGCATTGTCCACATACACCTTCAACCTACAATTCCAACAATGGTGTACTGACATCAATGCTGATGCCCTCTTTTGGAGGCTACATTATCCACCGGATGGTACAGTTGGATCCACCTCTTGAAATGAGTTGTTCACAGCAGGCATCAGACCTATCTGCAAGGCTGCAATTTAGGAGGAGCCAGACAGAGCCAGGGTCTTGGGATCTGCCACCCGTGTAGTGTACCATCACCAGCCTGGAGGTATCTGAGCTATCGTGTCTGACCCAAGATGAGATCCCTTTTTCCCGTTGTCCCTTTGTCCCTTTGTCCAAACTAGTGGATCCTGGCATTGCTCCTTTCCTGAAATCTAAGACCAGTGGAGTGGATGTGCATAGAAATGTCTTTCGAGATCCGAAACAGGCTTCTATGCTGAGGAAGTGGAAGACACTTGTGCAGAAATGTGGAGTCATGTACAAGGAAAGCAAAGTTGGAGACTGCGTGATACAGCAGTGGTTCTACTATTCTGTTTTGTATACACTTTACAAGCAGCAGGGACATCTTGGTAGCAAAAGAAGTTTCAAGTTGGTCCTGGTCAAGGTTCTACTGGCTGCAAATATTGGCCAACATAAAGCTTTATTGCGAGCACTGCACCAGGTGTGTCACTAGGAAGACAGTGGCTAGACCTGCAGCATGTCTACATCACTTGCAAAGCTGTGGGTCCAAGGTACTCATCATCTTAAATAGGACGGTATTGATCTCCTTCCCGGACTGTTACAGCGAGTGGGCTTGGGGCGTAAACAGAGAAGGTCACTCTTCTGATTTTTCTTTCCTGCACTGGGAGAGTTCAAGTCTGCAGATGTCCTTACTTCTGGTGGATCGTAGGCCTCCTGAGATGCTGAGTTTCTCTGTGAGGTGGCTTTGGGACTTCAGGGTGACAACCTTGTAGATAGTGCAGCAGGTTTTTAAGATGATACAGGCTTGCAGCGGGAGTCAGTGCAGTTCAATGAGGGCCAGGTGATGTTGTCGATTTTGTGGAATCCTTTTATGAGTCGTGCTGCAGCATACATTAAACATCTCCAGGAAGCCACGGTAGTCGCAGGAAGGCCTTCAAAAAGTGCATTGCCACCACACAGGTTGGAGAGGACTGAGCTTTGGACAGCAGATATGAAGCTGTTTTCTGGGATGAAGGGATTGATTTTGCACAGCAGAGAAAGTTGGCGCACAACCGTTTGTGTCTTCTTTGCCATGAGCTGTTTAAGGAGAAGTATCTGTCAACGTTAAATAGAAGAGATTTGGTGCAGGTGGCCAGCTGTGATGTGACGACCTTGAGGTGCATAGGAGAGATCCAGGTCTGGATGTCCTGGTGTTCGGTGCTGTTGGTCAGCAGTAGCAATTTAGTCTTGGAGGGCTTGAGCTTCAGGAGCAGTGGACATCCCTGTGCCATTTGAGCCTGTGCATGTCTTCGATGGAGGATATCTTGAGGTAGAGCTGTGTGTCATCTGCATAATGGTGGATGTGGATGTTGTGTGGAGAGAGGAGGGTGCCAAGCGGTTTGCGGGACTCCACAAGAGATGGGTAGAGTTGGTAATCTTGAGGCATCCATTTCTACAAACTGATGTTGATTAGCAAGGTACTATTTGAACCAGCTGAGGATGATCCCACTGATACACATGCAGTGATGTAGATTGTCGGTGAGTGTCTGGTGGTCTACTGTGTCAAATGCTGCTGAGAGGTCAAGGAGAACCTGGAGGCAAGGATGGTTTCATCAAGGATTTTAAGGGCCTTGTCGGTCACCTTCATGGCAGCTGTTTCTGTGCTGCATCTGGGTATGAAGCCAGATTGGTAGGACTAAAGAAGTTTGCTGGCTTTGGTGTGTTGGAGTAGTTGAGTGGCTACTGCTTTATTTAGCAATTTACCTAGGAAGGGAATTGTGCTTCAGTCAGAAGTGTCTTGAGTACAGAGGCAGTACATAAAACCCTGTTTCAGACTGAGCATTGCACCGTGCATGTCATCAAGGCCCAGCCTCACTGCATGGTGCTACCTGTGGGGACGGGAACCACCCAATATGAATGCCACCTCTGCCTTGGCCTGCAATGCGCAGTGCTCCCCAGAAAGAAAGAGGAGCACTGCGTGTCTATTGCTGGGCTCACCCACTGCCAAGACATGCCTGCATTGAATCCCCAGGCTGCTACTGGCAGACCTACCTTGGGTTAAAGGACGTGCCTAATCCCAGGGTCACTTCTTGCATAACAAGCCCAGTCAGGACTCTATATTGGCCTTTACACTGCTTCTAACATGCTGGGCTGTCTCTGGCATACAGCCCATCATAAAAAAAACTTTTGGGCCCCCCTCCTCACTGCCTCTACCCTGCCTGTACCATCTATGAGCACCTGACAAAACCATCTGTAGAACAATGGTCCTTGAAAGAGCACTGGCCAGGCGTTTCTCAAGTAAGAGTTTTGTAAATATTTTTTTGGTAACAGAAGCTGCAATTTACAAGGACTTTGATATACTTTTTAAGGACTTTTTTCAGTTTTCTAATGTAGCTGCTTAGCAACAGTTATAGTGTGAATACGTGTGAAATGTGCTGCCCACTTTTTATATAAAAAAAATAGAAAACTGTTGGTGTAGTGGTTCAAGATCTATATATTCCAACCAATAACCCCCCAAAAAAAACACCAGCATTCCTTTGTCCGCAGTTCATTGTTTTATATATTTATTCGAACCTAGTGTTTCTTCCTTGGGGTTTTGGGAATTCCTATACCTGCTTTTCCTCATAAAGTCTTTCTCCTAGAACGGCACACCAAGGGTGATCCAGAAACTCTGGTACGCAGACGACCCCAGAGACAGGAAGAGGAGGGTTAAATACTTTGGGCTAAGATTGCTTGTGTCCTCAGTGTCTCCCTACAAGCCTCATGATCATTGAGTTCAAAAGACCCTCAGTTCAAGAGGGCATGAGATCCTCTGTACGTATGACCAGTATGCTGAAACAAATTACATATGAATCAGGAGTTGAGATTTTTGCTGAGGCTAAGAGCAGGTGGTCTCTGGGATAATATTGCTCGATGCAAATTGAGGACTGATGCTGCACCTCTGTGAACATCTATTTTGTCAGACGTCGATATGTTTCACCATATCATCACAAGTACACTGGTAGTCAAGGTGACTATGCAATGCACCAAGAATTTCTAACATAGCGGGTCCCTGCGCACTCTATCTTTGGAGGAGAAAGTGAACCAGGACCTCATCCATACAGACCACCTTTGTCAGAGGCTGGAGTGCAAGCTACTCCTCCTTCTGACACTTCCTCGTGGTTCTTGCCCAACAGGAGGCAAATGACCATTAAGGCCTGATTGTTTACTGCCGCACTCGGCAACACACATAGACTAAAGCGTATTGTTGGCGAGTTATGGTGCTATGATTTCTGTACCCAAGGGCCCAGGTGGCCACAAAGGAATGGATACAGAGTGAGAAAAAGGACTAGGGAAATCTTAAACTGTCAAGGCAGCCACATTTTGGAACCTCATGCCCACTACTCTGACTGCAGAAAGTAATCTGAAAACCTTCCAGGAAGCATTGAAAACTCACCCGAACCTCTATACCCTGTAATGTTTTAAATGGAATGTCCTTTGTGTTTTTGTTACAGCGCCCCGATGCCTGCGGCCTGTCGGCACTGTAAAAATAAATAAATAAATAAATAAATAATAAAGATGAATTGGGGGATTCAAAGGCCCCATTTTGCATTCGGCACTTATAACAGTTGCTCCTGTACTGCTTTCATCTTCCATTGCTCTTCCGACCACAAATAGGCCTCAAGTGTTTATATATTTATTATTTCATTTATTTGGAGTTTTGTAAGGTGCAAATTAGCAGGAGATTCTGTTTCAAAGTACACGGAAGAACTGTGCAAGACATGGGTGATATTCAGAGGTATGGCTGATATATAAAGGATTAGACAGCAGGGGATAATGGTACAAGTAGTTTGATTAAATTCACTTATATCCGAGTGCTGCATTGGTACAGTAGATTTCATGATGTGGGTAATGCATTTGCTACAACATTATCTGATGTCTTTTCGAGTCTAGACATTACAATAAATCATAATCATAAACAGGTAGACATATAAACGGTTCACGTAAACTCACCAAGGCAGGTGGATTCTAGGTTATCAGGTAATGGGTAAATTTGGCCATTTTGTGGGAGTAATAGTAGGTACAGGCAAGTGCTGCAGAGTGATGGGTAAGAGTCAGGAAAGGACGTGAGACAAGCTTATCGGTTCATGTTTACATTAATGGATCGGTATGCAGGTCTGTGATGCTAGCAACGTAGCCAAATCAATGGTTAACAATAAGATCAAATGAGAAAGATACATTGGTAAGCAGAGGGGGTAATTGAAGCAAAAGGCAGAACTCGATATGTATTGAACCCGTAGGCCCTTTAAGCGAGGTAGCTCTCTATGGGATGGATGGGGGTGCATATTTTACTCTTACACCGATAATAAAACAGACTTTTGGCAAAACTTAACCATTTTTAATTGCCATTGTCTACAATAGAGTAAAACGGGCGTCAGCGGACGACCCACAGCATAAGTCTCAACACATTTCATAAAAAAGCATTCTTATATAGTAAAAACTCGTAATATGTGGCAAAATAAGAAAACCGACGTGAGGTTGTGATAGGCTTAAGGGGAACTTCTAGGTATACTTTCTATGGTGGGTATCAGTGTGATTGGATCTCTAAGGTAAGGTGGACAGCTATCCCCACCCCTAGTGCAAGTCATCTTCGTTGTCATGAATTATACAACGCTTCATTGGTTTTCAAACTATAGGGCTCTTTGCTGCATGGCCCTCTACAATTGGTTGGCATGCTTGTACCCTTCTGGAATATTCCACTCGCTAGCAGCACACAAGCTGGTACCCCAGGTGCTGGAGGGTTGGACTTGACCATGCCTCCCCACCCAATTAGCCCAACATCCATTATTATTCCTGCTGTCTGCCAATCAATTAGTTTTTGAACTCGCCTTTGAGAGTATCACTGCACCTGAGAATAGAAGGGAGTGTGAGCATGCCCTTGTCTTCGAGTCTCAGTGTAGCTTGCCCAAAGACTATTTTCATGTTGACCATGTGACAGGAGATTGTGTTTTTTGCTCCTGCTCTACATTTAATTCTATTAAATTAATAAATCCTGGCACTTCTAGTGTTTTTCCATTACACCTCAACAGGAGCTCCTCTCGCTTCTCAAGTTCATTGTATCTTCTCGAATAGATAACCAGTTTCTGGGCTGTCCCAACCCTTGACACCGGGCCCTACAAGCTTTCGCGAATCTTCCTTCGTCGTCAGCTGTTTTTATCAACTGCGCCACACTTTCAGCCCTTCTGTTTATGGGGTCCTAGTTTGCTAAAATGCATCATGGAACATCCAGATTCTATACACATATATATAATGGTGGCGCTACCTGCAGTCTATCCACTACTTATAGCCAGCCTTATGATTACTTGGTCTACGTGTGTTTCAGCATCTGTACAATTGTAAAACGTCTTTGCATTTTCTTCAGTGCTTTCCGCACATTCAATCTTCATTTTAATCGTGAAATATTGCTCAATTGTTTACTTCACCATCAGATTCTATAGGGTTTTTATACTCTCTTCATTGACATCTCTTCTGGGTGCATCATTTCTGCTTCATGTGACGTCACCAGTCTTCTCTTTCATTCATCTTCACACTTCTTCCAGAACCTCCGTTAAAAGACTGTAATTTCTCTGCAGGTACATCATATAGGGCTTTCTCAATGGAAATCTTGTTTTGAGGACTCTTCGCGGTATAGGGACCATTATTGGCGTTGTGCATGTCGCATTTTCCGGGTTCCAACATATAGGCAATATAGGGGCGGGACTTCCAGTAGAGGCACTTGGCTCCTCCCCTACACTATGGCTGGAGGCCCAAGTAAGAGACTGTCCATTGTCTCCTTATTGAACTGGAGCCAGCTCTTCTTCACCTATACATGTGGCCCCTAAACAGAGGCTGAGCTGAGCGAGTTGGTCAGAGGGATCCCTGGTCCTTGTTTTTAACTGAGATTCGTTAGCTTATGACAAAAAGGCAATGCCAAATCATTGGATCAAATACAAAGTTGGTCAAATACAAAGGTTAAACAGGAGAGGAACATCGGAAACCCTTGAAGAAAGTCACATCATTCGAGCACTGGAGCTCATTTTCCTCAATAACGTAATGTGACGGCGGGGCCTGGTACTTTTGCCCTCAGGCATAGCCAGGTCCCCGCTGCCACATTTTCAGCATTTACACGGCAGAATCCAAATGTGCAAGGCGAAACGGCAGCATATGCCACCTTTTGCCCTACACTTTTGCCCTCCACAGAGCAAAGTTTGCAAACGCCTCCTGGCATAGTCGCATGGAAGAGAATGTTTACTTTTAATCTTGCTGAGCATGTCAGGCAGCATTCATTTGTAATTGCAAACGTTGCCTGCCATGCGCATGACAGGCAGTATTTACAATGGATCCCTATGGGATAAACCTGGCAGTCCCCAAAGCGATCTCCAGCATTTGCGCCAGCATGAAAATCCATTCCGGTGCCAATGCTGGAGCATTTGTATGGTGCAGAGGGAGAGAGGCTGTGTAAATGCAAGCTGCATTCCGGCCCTCCTCGCTTCCATGCAAATCCTGGAACATTAGCTGTATCATGCATGAATGGCATAAAAACCTTGCCCCACCAAGCTCCAAATGCGCTCCATTGAGTTCAGGCAGAAGGATCTTAGAGTGACCCATTGACATCTAAGCGCAGAGAAGGAAGAGATCTATTCAATGCTATTAGGGCAGAGCTATAGGTGGATAATCAAAGGATGCTGATAAATCAAGTAGCCACCTCAGAGTGCAATGTACTACATCGGCTGCTTTCAAGGTGAAGTCCCATATGGAAATTAAGGCAGATTTGGTCATGTGCCTGGGGCGAAAGCTGATTTGGGAGGTGTCCAGCAATTTATAGGACAGAATGAAACTCTGAATCTGGGAAGTGCGGACAGATACAAAGATGTTGGCAATAAGGGAGAGCTTTACAACAGGATGATAATTGGTGGCATACACCAGAACAGGATACAGTGTTTCTAGCAATGGTTGTACCATAGTGTGTTTTAAAGCACACAGAAAAACACAATCCAGCAGAGATGTGACAGAAGGAGCATATGATTCAGGGATAATGCAGAGCACTGAACAATTGGCCAATTCAAAGAGGATCATCTTTTAGTTGGTTCAAGAGAGTGACTGGTAGTCTGATGTCAGAATTCAGCATGAACAGTAAGACAAGGCACTATTCTCATATCTTGCAGTTGCTCTTGACAACCACTTGTGGATACTTGTTGGAAGGGTCACTTTCCCATACTTTGAGGTCACTTTGCAGGTGCAACTGGAAAAGGGCATGAGGTGCTCAACATTCTCAGGGCATTCTTTGTGAATAGGCTCACCTGCTTAGGGTGGAGGAGTGTCTGGGGCGACATGGTAGACATTCATAGATATGAACAGACAGGTGATGCACTTAACCACTGTGGGCCTCATTTGGAGTGTAGCAGATATAACTGTTTTCTGACGACTGAAAGAAATGTATTCAAAGTTTGTTTACACAGTCTTGGCCTTGTATCAGGTATCCACCAATCCCCGTGCACGGGAATGGGGATTGGCAGAGTTTCAACCAGCTGTCTGCCCTGGGATACATGGTCGCCATTGGAAAACCTGCAGATTTTCAATCTGCCATGCTGTAATTGAGGCTTTCTGTGTTCAAACAGCTGGTATTATGGGTTAATTTTTAGCAGATGGTGTCTGAGAAAATCTGCACTATCCTTCTCTCTGGTTCTGGAGTGGATGCTTTGATGGGTGTAAGAGGTAAAAAACAAAGGGACACAGGGTCAGCCAATTAGGTCTCTGATTGTAAAGAGGTGAATGGTAAGGCCAATGATAATGTTCAAGTTACTGGGTTGTCAATATTATTTATTATAAAGTGTAGATCATTATGTATCCTATACAAGGTTGGAGTGGTGAACATCATAAATGTAATAACGTCAGATAATGTATACATCGAAACAGGTTGGATCAGAGAATCTAAAAGTGACAAAATAGCCCAAATGAAAAGGGTTGAGTATTAAAGTGTCACCAATAATATTACTAACTACAGAAAACACTCTGTTCCATAACCTTTGACTGTCCTTGCAAGTCGAGGACATATGGACAAAATCAGGGTCCTTGTTTCAACACCTATCAGACATCCACCTAGCATCTGGGTATATTCTGTTATTGCGGGCTTGAGAATAATACTCCTTGGGCCTCATTATGAGGTGGGAGGTAAGGGATTACCGGCACCGGTAAGGGCACTGGTGCCGGTAATCCCTTACCTCCCTACTACGAGTTCCCTTTGCGGGTCCTTCCTTAACACCTGGTGTTTGTAGGCATTAAGGACGGGACCCGCAAAGGGACTCTAGAACTAATAACGGTACCACAATTTGCGGTACCGTTATTAGCGCCTTCCCCATTACCATTGAGCCCTATGGGTGCTCAAATAGGAATGGGGAATGGCCCTGGTGAATGGGGAATTACCGGTCCCTCTGACCTCGGAATGGACCGGTAATTGCTCCATTCACCAGGGCGGAGTCGGAAGGGTTTTGGAGGTAGCCATGGAGCTAATAGCTCCATGGCTACCTCCAACCTCGTAATGAGGCCCCTTGTGTAGAAATTTAAATTGAACCAGTTTGAACATGGAGTTGAATGGAGCACTTTTAACTTGTTGGCAGACGTAAGCCCAAACATTGTCTGGGATGTTGGTGACTAGTGTACCAAGCTATGTTTGGCTCTCATCAATTTAATACCACATCCTTCATTTATTTTACTATATAGACCAGAGACCAGCCTCCTCTCCCTCTCCACCATTATAACATCATGTAGGACCTCCATTGTTTCCCGCTTGGCTGGAAAGAGGGTAACTCAGCCTTCATAGATATTTTAATCCGATAGTTCGGCAATATTTCCAAAGATGAGGAGTCACTGGCCTGTTTCCACAGTTACAGACATGACCTGACCCGCAGAAAAAAAACAGACACATTCCCCATCCCCAACTTCCAGACAGTAGTAACATACAACTTCTCTGCAGCAATCGGGATTCCAGCTGTATGGATTGTTGGGATTGTCAGGGAGTATAAACCCGAAAGGCCCACGTCACAGAATTGACCTCTCATCTGCTAGTTCGAATCCCATGCAGGACCACCATTCTAAGAAATGCTCTGGCTGAAACCAATCTATCAACCTGCACATGTGGGCAATCAGGAATTGGAGGTACCCGACCAATGGTATCTCAGCAGTTCAAAAGGTAACACAGGACAGCCGGCCATCAAAGAATGATCCCACAATGAGGCCAATGGATCGAGTTGACCCATGATTTCCCAGGATGGAGATGAAGCAGAGTACTGGTGACCCCTCTCTTTTCTAGGGCAGGTATGTTGCCTATATTGAGGTGCTGGTCGAGGAGATTTTCATGGTGAGACAGCACAGCAACACCTTCTAAACAGCCCAAACATGGAGAAGCCAGTCTAGCCAGTGAGGTGGGTCAGGAATAGGAGAAGCCTATAAGATTCCAGCAGGCAAAGACAAGAAAGAGAAGTATGGCCACACCTTCCCCTAAGAGTCAGCAACCCATCTTGGTGGAAATCCTCCAACATTGCAGGTAAGACTCTCTCATGAGTGTGCACAAGCATGCCCTCCAATCACACACAAAGCAAGCACAAAGGTGTAGGCAGATAGCCAATCAGTCCGGCCCTAATAAATGTCAAATATTCAGATAACCCACACATCATGTGAATAGGGCTTGTCTGGGGCAGAAAGCCAGGCTATGCCAAATGTAGCCACAGTTGAAGTTGCAATTCTGGGTTCAGAATGTTGTGCCATGCCAGCACAGTCGCCTGTATAGGCTTGTACCCTGGTCCCCAGACACCCAGGGAGGTCTTGAAACAAAATAAACAAGAGTAGGGTTTAACACTTCATTAGTTCCTACACTGGCTACCATACAAATTCAGTAAACATTACTGCACCTCTAGTGAAGCCAAGATTAAAGGACAGCTACCACCTGCCTACCCCGCCAACACAATTTTAGGGTGAAAGGATGAACCTGTGAGCACTTTGATTCATACAAAATCATCATTGGAGCAAGATGGGCTACCATAGGACAGTACATGAAAAAGGAATGTAGTGGCAGGGAGACTTCAGTAGATTTCCCTCTGGCTGAAAATATAATTCATCCAGAAAAAACCCATGGGGGAAAAGCTAAAAGTTAGCGTTTCCATAAAGTGGGTAAAGCGAACCCAAACATTGGAATTCTGCCCTAACATTAGCATTTAAGGGACAGTTGAGATGGTGATCCTAGAGTTGATTGAAAGTACTCAGCTGTAATGTTATGTTATGTTATGTTATTTACATTTGTAGCGTGCACATACACCCATGGGCATCTTGGCACGAGGATAACACAAAGCAGCCAACCTATCATGGGGTAGAATAATAGGATTTCGAGTATACCACAGAACTGTAAATTATTTGTAGTATGTCTCATGGTAACGGGGAGGTCTTTCCACAGTTTGCTGGCAGCCACTGAGAAGGCCTGCCCCCAACACTGCAGAGGCAAAATCTGGGTACCACGACCAAACAATAATTGGCGGAACAGAGAACCCTTCATGGAATGTAGGGTAAGAACTTGTCCCGAAGGAAATACGCTCCCACCCGATAATATGTCCAGTCGACCAAGCACAAGGATTTGAAGATGATCCTTTTAGCCACTGGGAGCCAATGGAGGCCTCTTCTGTTTGTCAGTGTGTTGGACAAGTTCACAGGTCAAAGGTGTTTACCACATTAGACCTTACAGCTGGAAAATGGTGTTTGCCACTAGCTGAAGATATTCAAATGATATTTGCATTTTCAGTTGACAAATCACAATATGCATTGTCCCAGACCCCTTTTGGGATATGTCAACAGCGGAAGTGAGTTTGGGATATTCCTGAGCAAGGCACTTCTGAATGCATCTGAAAGAGGAACATTAGTTTAGGTGGATGATGTGTTAATAAAAATGTAAAAAGCCGCCTTCAATGAGATTAAACATGTGCTCAGTCAACTACAGAAGGCTGGGGCAAAAGGATCTTTACAGAAAGCACAGTGGTGCAGAAAAGGGTAAACTTCCTAGGTCATGAAGTGACAGAGCATGGGTTAAACCCACAAAAGAAAAACGTGGAGCAATTCATGAACTAAAGGATCCCACTAATTTTAAAAGTTTAAAGAGTTTGTTAGGAATGACAAGTTACAACAGAAAGTGTATTGGAAAGTAATGCAGCGATTACAAAACGGTTGATGAGATTACTGAAGCAGGATGTGCCCTGGAAATGGGAATGAGAACAAAGTGAGGCAGTGGCCATACTAAAAGGATATCTAATGAAAGCACCATGTTTGGCATATCCGATGAAAAACCAGGATTTCTCTGTAGAAATAGGATTCACAGATCAATGTATGTCTGCAGTGTTATATCACGATGCAGATAATAAAACCATTACATATTCTAGCAAAGCATTGTCACAGGAAGAGACCAAATTTAGTGAATGTGAAAAAGCAATTCTGACCACTGTCTGGGCATTAGAACATTGTTGTCCCATAATTCAAGGGGGGCAGGTGATTGTAGAAACAGATCACCAGCCTCTGCAATTTTTGCTAAGAGAATCAGATCAGGGAGTTTGGCCAGGCAAGAATAGCTTTCTGGACATTAGCAATCCAGGGATTTCCAGTAGAAGTGAGATATGGACAAAATAAAAAGAGCCTAGTTGCTCAAGGACAAGTAGAGTTGCATGACTGTGCCACTGTCTGTGCGCCTGACGAGACAGAGGTAGAGTCAAGTTTGAATGAATTTGAGCAATCCCCACACAAGGACTTCACAACTGTATATGTAGATGGATGTGCATACCATGTAGAAATTATACAGAAAAAGAACTTGTTGCAGGAATAGGAAATGTGTGGTAAGATGTGACAACATTCGAAGAGTAAGCATGAGGATAGGCCCCAAAAGCAGTCAAGTGGCAGAATTGGCTGCTATTTATAAGGCAATATCCACAGCAGTAGAGAATAGACTCAAAGAAATAATTTTAGTCACTGATTCTGATTTTGCACAAAATAGTTTTGTGGAGTATTTACCTGGCTGGAAGGTGAAAGGCATGCTCACATATAACAAGAAGCCACTTAAACATGGCAAGATGATTCAGGCTATAGATAAACCTTTGTCAGAAAATGACCTGATGATATGTTGTAGGAAAATACGTGTTCATTTGAAAACACCAAGTGAGAAAAAGGAAAGAAATGATAAGGCAGATCAATTGCAAACATTTGTGAACAAAAATGTAAATAAGTAAACAAGACAAAGGGCCTCATTACACGGTAGGCGGTAAAAAATGCGAATTACCGGCATGGCGCTATTAGCGTGTCCGCCCTCGCAGGAGACCGCTAATAGTGTTCCATTATGAGTAAGCGGACACGCGCATAGGGCCATGCCGGTAAATGACACTACCGCCCTGGCGCAAAAGCACCTTTCCGGCTCCGACCAAAGTGCTGATAGCACCTCTGCCCTCATGCTGCATGCTATTAGCGGTCACCGCTATTAGCGGTCACCGTAAAACACCGGAACCGGAAATAGCGTCATCGCACAGGAACGGGAAAGAGCCCGGCGGCCATCTTTAAAAACACAATCCATTGCCATCCCCTGCACTCAGGACCTGCAGCAACACCACAACTGGCAATACCACTTCCCACAATAACAAACAATGCCCAAGGCCCTAAAGAAAGCTGATGCGCGCCAGCGCAAAGAACGCTTTCAAACGACGAATTGAAAATGCTGGCAGACACCCTGGCTGCAAATGCAGACGTAGTGTTTGCTAGCGACATGCGGCGCCCTGCACTCCTGAGAAAAAAGGAGATCTGGGCTGAGGTGGCGCAGAAAGTCAGTGCGGTGGGCTCCACCCCCCGCACCGTAAAGGACGTGCGCAAGCGGTGGGATGATCTGCGCCTCCGTGTACGCAGCATATTATCGGCCAACAGGAATCTGGCCATGGGCACAGGATGCGGAGGAGGATCCCCGATGAAGATGCAGGAGTGGGAGGAGACATGTGCCAGCACCATTGGCATCGAATCCATCGAGGGAGTGGGCCGAATGGAGTGCGGTGTGGCAACAACGTCAGACGGAGGTGAGTGTCCACGCAAAACACTGCAATGCAAAGCATGAGTTCCTCCCCCAAATGTGAAATGGGAATTAGCTAATGGATGGGGTCATCACACACACATGTACACAACCCTGCATATATGCCGTGCATATTCCCACACAACCACATGCATGCAGCACCTCACACACGTGTCACCCTGACTCATGTCCGGATGACCCACCCATCTGGCCAACAACCTGCATGTCCAAACTAGATGTCCAAATCCAAAGGACTGCAGCAACAACAACATATGCATGATGCACGTTGACCCATCACTGATGCTATCCCTGTCTTGCTCCCCCACAGGGTCACATTCTGACAGTGAGGAGCTGGACTCTGCAACGCAGGCCCCACCACCCAAAAAGCAGGCCAAGGGAAAGGATGCAGGCACCAGGCCCAGTACATCGAGGGGCACTGGCAAATCTGGAGTGGCCCAGGGTTCACAAGCCACACACGCACCGACCACACCAAGGGTCGAAATGCCATCCGACACTGTGGTAGCACCCACACCACCCACCCCCACCACTCAGGAGCCAGTGCCAGAAGGCACGCCGTCCGCAGCCAATAGCTCCGTCGGGGAAGCAGCAGCCACGGCACCCATTAGTGATGTGGACGACCCATGTCTGACACCGGAAGGGCAGCGTACACCCAGCACCCAGCTGTCCCCACACCACAGCCCATGCAACACATCTAATGGCAGCATCCATGAGGTGCATGCCGGAGATTCAATGGATGGGTCATTCAGTCCCGTGGCAAGCTCACCTGATGTCGGCCACATGCAGCAAGCTGCGCCGAGGAGTAACAGGGGCAGGGCCGCAGAAGACAGCATGAGCCTGATACGACAGCGCCAGGAGGAGCTCAATGCCCGGCAAGTGAGCGAGGCTGCCTCGACCAGGGAGGAGATCCGGGGGTTATCAAGGGACATGAAAGCTGCCTTGGACAGCAACACGACGCGCCTATGTGACGAGATGGCCGCTGTGAGGCAGGTCCTAACGCGCATTGCTGAGGCGATGGAGAGCATGCGTCACACACAGGGAGCAGATCAACCAGCCACCCCCTCGTAGGGAGGTTGTTTGGTGGAGTTGTGGGGGCAGGGGGTGAGGGTGTTTGGTGGAGTTGTGGGGTCAGGGGGGTGAGGGTGTTTGGTGGAGTTGTGGGGGCAGGGGGGTGAGGGTGTTTGGTGGAGTTGTGGGGCAGGGGGGTGAGGGTGTTTGGTGGAGTTGTGGGGGCAGGGGGGTGAGGGTGTTTGGGGTGGAGGGTACATGCACATTTGAATGACATAATGCTCAATACACACGTAATGGCATGGATAATCACATGACTGGACATTGATTATTGTGTATGTGTGCTTTATTGTTGAAGGGTGCACTGTGTTAATATCCTCCATACACCCCGTGCCCTGAGCTCTACATCAATTGCACCCTCCTAATCCATGTGCATCAGAAATGATGGTCTATCAGGTGCTGCCGCACAGCACGTCCCTCATGGGCATCGCCACCTGCATGACCTGCAGCCCCCTCTCCTCCATCCTCATCCCCGTCATCATCCTCAGACGGTGGTTGCAGTTCAATGTCAGGGGGCATTGGCACATTCCGTCTGATACACATATTGTGCAGCATGACACATGCCATGGTGATCTTGGCCACCTTCTCATGCCCGTACAGGAGTGCCCCGCCCGACCTGCTGAGGCACCGGAAGCGTTCCTTCAATAGGCCGAATGTCTGCTCGATCACCACGCGGGTACGGGTGTGTGCATGATTGTAGTCCTCTTCGTGCCTGTTCTGTGGGTTCCGCACAGGGGTAAGGAGCCACCTCTTCAGGGGATAACCTGCATCACCTGCATGGGTGCAACAATGGGTATGTGTAAGTGTCTACATAAAGTGGAGCCTGCACATATCACACAAACAAACATAGCATTTTCAACAACATCCACTGATCCAAGCACGCATGGCAATCAGGGTAACTGCAATGTGGGAATGTGAGGTGGTCCTTGCAAGTGGACATGCACCATGCATGCATACGTCAGGGATTGCCATGTCCCGCCTGAGTTTAAGTAATTTGTGTTTCCTGGCCCTGGCAATGTTAGTGCCACACTGCTAGTACACTGCCATTCCTTAGTTGATGTCCCCATGCTGTTCAATGGCAATTCAGTGGTGGGGTATGGGTGTGGCTCACTACAATGGCTACAGGAGATCCATTTGTATGCACTCATGTGCGCGGATAATTTCTGATGTTGTTCAGCGTACATCAGATGTGATTTTTATATGCATGTTGCTGATTTGTGTAATGGGGGGAATGGTGTGTTGTGCGGTGCGCATGTTGTTTGGAATGGCCTGTTTAGCGTAATGGATAGATATGTTTGTCGTGGCACTCACTTCTAGCATGTGGTTTTGTGTCTGGTCCATTGTGGGCTGCCTCACTGTACAGTGATGCAAATATGTATGTCCATTCTTCTCCTGACGCCAGTTCACGCCCAGTTGGAGTATGCATCTCCCCCCCCAATCACGCCCAGTTGGAGTATGCATCCCCCCCCAATCACGCCCAGTTGGAGTATGCATCTCCCCCCCCCCCAATCACGCCCAGTTGGAGTATGCATCTCCCCCCCCAATCACGCCCAGTTGGAGTATGCATCTCCCCCCCCCAATCACGCCCAGTTGGAGTATGCATCTCCCCCCCCCCAATCACGCCCAGTTGGAGTATGCATCTACCCCCCCACTCACAATCACATCACACTGCCATGTGGTTGGCCTGCTACTCACCAAGTAGCCACGAACGTTGTCCACCATGTCGCTCCATGTATCGTGGTATTGTCGAGTTCCGCAGGACCATTGCATCATGGGTTGAACCGGGATATCGGGCACAGCAATGTGTGATGATCTTATTGGAGTCACATACCATTTGGACGTTGATGGAGTGGTATTGCTTTCTGTTACGGTACACTACCTCATTGGCATGTGGGACCACCAGTTCTACATGGGTACAGTCGATGGCCCCGATGCAACTTGGGATGCCTGCCAGTGAATGGAAGCCAACTTTGGTGTTGGAGATCTCCTGGGCAGTCCGTGGCATGTATATGTGTTGATTTGTGTGCTTCAGGAGGGCATCGAGCACCTGGTTCAGTGTGCGTGAGAATACTGGTTGTGATATGCCATGCATCTGACCTACCGTATGCTGGTAGGTGCCTGTGGCCAAGAAGTGGAGCACAGTTACCACCTTCAGTAGAGGGGGGATGGCAGTACGGATGTCAATGAGACTCACGATGTCGTTGTATATCATGTCTACAATGGTGGTGATGGTATCCCGGTCCAGACGGTACAGGGTGTGTATCTGCTCAGGGGTTAGGTTGACTGGACTGGCTCTGATCCTGGGAATTGGTGGCTGCCTCTGTGGTATCACTAGGTGCACTGGTGGTGCTTGCTGCGCCTGTCTTGCCCTCCTCCTCCTCCTCCTCCTGCGTCTCCTCTGTGCTGCCTGTTGTTGTAGCTGCTGCACTGCAATCATGTCCTCTAGCCCATGTAATGCTGCTAGTATTGCATCCATCTTGGTGTGGGAATGGGTGTGGGAAGGGGTGTGGTGTGCTCTTTTGTGCTGCCAGTCTCCATTGCCTCCACCTGTGCTGATTTTGTCAACCTGTGGCAGGTAGGAACACTGCTGTGCTCTTTTAACGTGTGGTTCGCGATGCCGGTATTAGCGCCTTGCCAGTAAGTGGTTTTTGGGTCTACTACATGCCGGTATTGCCATGTCCGCATGGCTCGTGATGGCGTGATATTAGCGCTATGCCGCTATTTCCGGACTGAGGGGGCGCGCGCTCACGGACTTGCCGCTAATAGTGCCACCGTACTTAGCGGTGCCGCTAATAGCGGTATGTCCGGGTCGTAATTGGGGAGGGGATTTACCGATACCGGTAATCCCTTACCGGTAACGGTAAATCCCTACCGCCTACCGTGTAATGAGGCCCAAAGTGTTGTGTTTCAGACTATTGCCTGAAAAATATCATGTGGTATTAGTGTGCTTAAATTATATCATTTTCACATGGTCCTAAAAGGATGTATTAGCTGTATTCTATGTTATTGGGAAAAATGTGCATTTGTGTATAATATAATTTGATTGCAGATAATCAAGTGAGAAGGGAAAAGTAGAGGGTTTGATGTACTTGATTCTTAAGTTGTCTTTTTTTTGCTCTAGAATATTAATGATTTTCCCCATCAGTGCACTGGATTCTTGGAGTGCGCCGGATCCTTGAGTGCCCGGATAACTGTAGGATGCCACTGGAATGGAGTCTCCTGGAAAGCCCATGGACCAAAGAAGAGGGTGAAGATGATGACCCTGAAAGATGTGGAGATGATAAGATGATGACCCAGCGAGAAGTCCCATGAAGTCCCAGAATGGAGGTTCACTTCACCAAGAATGGTTTCCTGAGTGATTTTTAATTTGACTGCAAACACTATTTTTATTATTTTTACAAACTGATTTTTATCACAAATGGATTTTTTTACTGATTCTTACATCACACTGAGGCCACACTGAGGAAACTGGCACAGTTCTATTGGCTTATGGTTGTTCATGAAAAAATAAATAGATCACCAATTAAAAGAAGATAAAGATAAAGGTGATCAAGAGATGAAACGATACGATAAAACATGTATTTTAAAAAGAGAAAAAACGGGGCTATAATGTCCGTGTGTATGAATATTACCATGTGAAGGTTTTTTGTGTTTTTTGACTATTAAGATGTGGTTTATTTGAATTACTGAATATTTGTTTTTTTCCTGTAGTGATTTCAGTGGTGTCCCAGCAGAAAAAAAGAGGGTATTTAGGAATGTAGGTTCTGCATTTCAACATCCATTCTCCACATTTCAACATTCACATTTTAACAACAGTTTGAATTTTAACTAAGGTTTGAATTTTAACTAGGGCCAAGGGTGTGAGACACATAAATGTGATTCAAGGGTATGAGGCTGAATCTAAATAGATGCCAATGCACAGAACACATGCTAGAAAATGATCACTTTACTCCACTATGCTATTTTAATGGGCTGAGTTACACTTAAAATGAAACTAACATGAAACGAATATACCAATTAACCCAATCCCATTTAACATGTAACAGACTCACATAATAATATTTAGTGCAAATTGGACCATTATATGAAATGAAATGAAATGAAATGAAATTATTTGGATGCAGGTTGTTGGAAATGCATGATGTGCTGGAAATGGAAAATAAAATTTAAACATGCAGGCAAAAAGCTGCGCTGTGTTGTAAGGTTAGCAATGTGAGATCTGTTCTGCTGAAGACATGGCACTGTCTTGAGGCAGGAAGTGTCAGGGAGATGTAACAGGTTGTCTTTAGCAATGCAGTTTGTGTTTCGGGTAAAGGCACAGAGGAAATCATGTGCTATTTTAGTGGGATGATCTTGTCCAGGGGAGGTGCTTTTTGAGTGACACAGGGTTTGAGAAAAAGGTTTGAGGCAGAGTGTGCTGGTTCATTCCATCCTCTGCCTGACAAAGCAGGCAGAAGAACTGAAAGAAAGAGGGCTGGTTCCTGGGCAGTCCGAGCTGTCAGGGATGAGTCTGTCCTTAGAAGAGCCACAGTCTTGTATGACCTTATCTGTGATTGACCCTGGGTCATTGCCAAGCTGAGTCAGGGAATATCAACAACAGAACTCAGTAATTATGCTATTAATTGGGTGATGTGTGAAGTGGCTGTTTGAAACTATGAGGCATAGGTTAAATAATTCAGTTAATTTTTAAGCGCTGAATTCGCAATAAGTATTTAAATGTGCATGTAAAACTGTGTTTATATTTCTTTAGGTTTTGGCTGCAAGTCAGAGTGTATTTATTCTGCCAACTGTGTTGCGGAGTCAAGGGCGACAACAGGCAGGACTCTGCACTTCATCGCATATAAAATCTTGTTTATGTTGACTTTATCACGTGGGCACACATGTTCAAGGAAATTTAATTTCAGTGTATTTCTTCTGCATTCAGTCTCATTGATTTGGCATGCATAGAGAGATAAAGCGTGTGGTAAGAAATCTCAAAGCAAAGCTAGCCACAGTAAATTATTTTACTCAGAGAGGCTGAATGCATGTTATGTATTTCATGTGCAAGTTTAATGTTTTACACATACAAAAGGACGTGAGAGGGATATTGTAGATACAATATCACAGGGGAGCATGAGTCAATTATTCAGAGTGTACTAAGTCCAGTATTTGTTTACTGTTAGTGACCCTGGTGAAATAATTATCAGGCAGTATTCTAAAATTAGTCTCACCACTATACCCCAATACGTTTACCACAATATATTGCCAAGAAATCCCACAAAATACCACCATACCAAATAGCACAAAATACCATGGAACACTAGATATAACCAAAATAATCTCCTACATGCACGAATGAAAGGATATTGCTGGTGGGTAGAATTCAGCTAATGTATGTCAACAACCACAAGCTTCTTTTTTCATCTAAATCAGAGTGCAAAATGCTGTCCTTTACGTTGTCAACAATCAATTAAGTTATGCAGTAAAGACTCTTCAAATGCATACACATTAAAGAAGGTCAATTCACAAATTTGCAGCTAAAGTGTAATAGTGGAAATGAACACCTTGATTGCATGGAAAATGTTTGCACGTGTTATTTCACAAAAAATCATCTATGTGATGTGCACAATATGTGCCTACAGCTCATTGAGTATGCATGTGTATATTGCAACAAAGAGCACATAACCAGGTTCCATTCGCTGGGAGTAACATTTCTGATTAATTACTATACAGACAGTGTTCAGCTGAGTGAGTTCAGGTAAGAGACATAGGCCCTCATTACAAGTCAGGCGTTAAGGGTTTAACGGCACCGTCGGCGCCGTTAACCCTTAACGCCTGATTCACACTTTAACGCCTGCTTTTTGCAGGCGTTAAAGTCCAAGGCGCTAAGCGACCTTGGTGCTAATTACGGCACCGTAATTTACGGTGCCGTAATTAGCGCCTTCCCCATCCCCATTATGCCCTATGGGGCAAAAATGGGAATGGGGAAGGGCAAATGGTGAATGGGGAATTACCGCCCCACTCACCTTGGAATGGGGCGGTAATTCCGCCATCCACCATGGCGGAATCCGGCATGGACCATGGTGCTAATAGCACCATGGTCCTCCGCCTGACTTGTAATGAGGGCCATACTCTTGTACTGTAACTGCTGTTACTTTAGAGTTTTAACTTGGTTATACTGTGAAAATATATTCAGTTTGGCACCTCATAATGAATGCATGTTGGCCTAAGCACATTCGCATCACACCACAATTACCACAAGTACCACAATAACAATGGCCACGTTGCCATTTTGTTTAATCCGCCATCTTGGCTGCATTGTTCAGTTCCTTGCTCATTCTGCAGTTTCACTCTGAACACGATAGGAGACTGCTGCATGAACTTTCTGACACTTACATACAGGAATGCAAGTTCTGCTTAGCGTGTTGTTTGTCTTAGACTGAAGAACCTTGAAGGAGACGCAGGATCATAGCTAATCTGTAAATTAGGTGCCTTCCTGTCTCGGCCATGTTTTCTCCTCTGAACTGTTAATTATAATAATGTGCATTTGAAACGTGTCACTTCAGAGAAGCCGTATTTCTAAACTATAGAGCAGACTGAACTTAGGCTTCTAGGAGCAACATAGATAAGCTGCATGAAGAATGTTACCTTGTACTAGAGAACACGATATGCCCCGCGCATCGCTTTGCCCTGCTCCCAGTCAGTAAATTGTCTGCGGGAAGACGGGGACGTATGCAAGTATGTTGTCATGGTAACCCAATGGTCCCTATCACATGAAGGGGCTGCACAAGCCTATCGTGTGCTATCCTTTATGTATATATGCCAGGGGTTTTCTGTGACTCGCTCTCTCTCTCTCCACTATGTCTGCATGCATGCATCGTGGGGTGCTAAGAACCCTTTGCGCAATTGTAATAAACCTTGTTCTCTGACCTTGTGACTGGCGTATTTCTATTGCTTGGTAGTTAGCCTCAATTTTGGTCTTTCAGATGGTGCACGAACAGGGACCCCTCGTTGATGTCCATTTGTTGTTTGGCAGAGACGAGGCCATCGGATCGAGATCAGTGAGTACTGGGAGAGATGTGTTTCCTCACAGACTGCTATGCCTGATCTCTGACTGATGCGCAGTGCCTAGAGGCCATTGCGGTGAGGGTTCCGGAATCGAGGCTTGTTTGAAGAAATCGCCAGCCACAACAATTGTCCGTTGGACTTGATTGGAATCACGTGAGTCTATTTCAGGCTGGAAATGACCAGATGATTTGATTGAAAATAGTATTTACGCGTAAATATTTTGGCCAGGTAAGACTGTGATTTTAGTATGCCTGGTAAATTGTCATCCTGTTTAGCAATGTTTTGTTGCCGAGGAAGACAATCTAGAAACTTGGAACATGGTCAACCCGTGCCACCCGAGATGTCACCGGCGTATGACATGTATATCGGATACGGCCTTGGCGCTAATGTGTTTAATAATATTTGGCATCGACAGACCAGATATGCTCCAGACCTTCAGTGGCCAGAGTTAGGTAGTTTTGAGGTGGCTAGAATAGAACATTCGGAGACTGTATTGTTTTGTAAGAAAGCGAGACGAGCTGCATTTTACGCTGTCAGAGACTGGAGGAAGGAAGCCATTAAGCGACTTAAAAGTAGAGAGAAGCAAGTACGTAGACATATGACAAATGCAGAGAAAGTCTTAGTACATGATCAGCAGAAGCAATTGGAAGCCATTAGGGGCATGGATAGGGCTTTCCAATTAGATGTGCAAAAGATACTCGTCGCAAGATTTGCATGCATCAGATTAATTAATTAACAAGCATTTGAATGAAAGGAGGTCTGATTCAGGAACCGATCCAACTGAGCCACCACCTTATGTACCTCCTCCCATGCTCATATCTCCACCAGCACCTGCACCCGTGCCGACATTTGTGGCTACCATACCAATTATACCAACTGCACTGACAGCGGTATTTCCTCCACCGCCTAGTGCACATGATTTATATATGCTTTTGTTGCCAAGTTGTTCCACTCCATTTCTAGTGCATGATGTGATTGATGGTGATTCAATAGTAACTCGGAGCAGGATACCTGCAGAGAGGAAGGGAGAATTGCGTGAATGGGCTGAGACATATAAAGAAGGGGGTGATGAAACGGCTGCTGTAAGTGCGATATCAGACCATGGAGGCATCCGTGAGCAAAAGATATTGATAGAACAGATGGGGATATATCTTGCCGAAGTAATGAGTGACGTGACTGCTTCAGCTGTTCCACAAGAATTGCGGGATTTCTTCGTTCGAGAGACACTGCGACGAAAGTACATGAGCATTTTGCAAAATTGGAAATTTATGAGAGAGAACTAGATCATTTACACAAGGATGAATTATAAAGGGAAAAGCGACATACATCGTATGTACAGAAATTATTTTTGCCTCCGTTGAAACTCATTAGTGAAGAAATGCGTATTTGCACAAGAGATGCTATTAGATGGATTTCAGATGTTTCCATTTCACCTACTGAAGTGCATGCTATGTTTAGTCAGTATACACCAGCTATGAAGAGGAAAGTACTACTGGTGATGGTTGAATATTTGCAAGATGAATGTATGAAGAGAAACTTGTGCTGTCCTGCTGATATGATGGTTATATATAAGAGGGCATTTTAGGAGGCCACCAGGGGGCGCGCAGGCAATGGCTGCCTGAACGTACTGCTCTCCCCGAAGCCAGGCGTCTAGAGGGAATTGAGCCCCCCCCCGAGACCCCCCAGCGGGCCCAACGCGGTGATTGGGACGGGTGAACCCGCTGGGCACCCCATGAGAGCAGGAGCGGAGTCCGACGACCCCAGGGTTCCCGAGATCTCCCTTCCCCTCTCCCCCCGCCATCCGGATCAGAGAGGCGACGGAGCAACACCCCCGGGCCGGGAGACCGTCCCGGAGTGCTCGCGGTCGGAACCGCTCGAGCGAAGCGGGCCTGCGTGCAGACGGCCCCCGCCCCATCAGGAGTCCCCGAGGAGGGCTGCCGCGGCCCTCGGAGCCCCGGAGGAAGGAGGTGAGGAGAGAGAGCGGCGGTGACACGGGGAGTCCCGGACCCGCTCCCCCTCTGGCGCGGGTGGGGAGATCCCCCGCACGCCCTGATTAAGCACAGGGGGGCCCCGGACCGTGTCGGCCCTGGCCAGGAGGGTCCAGTGTTGGGCGCCCCGCCCCCCCCACGGACAGAAGCACCGTCACCGGAACTGGGGGTAGCTGGGGTGTGAGGCCCCTACCCATTGTTGGTGGGGCATGTGCCCGGCCACCCTCCCACGGACAGAAGCACCGTCGCCAGAATTGGGGGTAGTTGGGGTGAGAGGCCCCTACCCATTGTTGGTGGGGCGTGTGCCCGCCCCCCCCACACCACGAGAGCCTTTAGGCTGGGCGCCGGGGTTACAGTGCCCTCCGCCCCCACCAGCCAAGGCCACACACGACACCCTCCCACAGGGTGGCCAGGAGAAGCCCCGGACCATTGTGGCAGACTTCGATCGGGGTGTGAGGCCCCCCCCACGGACAGAAGCACCATCGCCAGAACTGGGGGTACTTGGGGTGTGAGGCCCCTACCCATTGTTGGCGGGGCGGGTGCCCGTCCCCCCCACACCACGAGAGCCTTCAGGCTGGGCGTCGGGGTCACAGTGCCCTCCACCCCCGCCAGCCCAGGCCACACCCGACACCCTCCCACGGGGCGGCCAGGAGAAGCCCCGGACCACTGTGGCAGACTTTGAGCGGGGTGTGAGGCCCCCACCCAGGGATTGGTGGGGCGTGTGCCCGCCCCCCCCCAAGAAAATATTAGCCCCCAAGAAACAGCTAAGAATCATCCGATTCGCGAGTGGGGTAACCTCGCTTGGCCTCCCCCCCTTGCACCTGCCCCCCTGGGGCGCCCTGGGAGGGAAACCGAGTAATGACCTGGAGTGGGCCCCCCGCCCTCCGCCGGGGCGGCGGGGGTCGATACGGCGAGGTGCAGGTAAACACCAGATGAACTGGCGAGAAGCCTTACAGGGATACCGCTTCCAGGAAACCCCCAGAGGTAACAAGGGTACGAACCCCAAAGGAACTATGGCCCAATCAGAGGACGTGGCTCCCTCCTCGGCAGCAATGGAAAGAGGCTTTGCCTCGATCTTGCAGGAAATCAGGGACATGCGCTCCGATATAGCCCAGAAGTTTGAGAAAATGGACCAGAGGATGGACAAGGTCGAGGAAAGACTATTACAAGTGGGGGCCAACCAATCTTCATCAGCAGCCCAGGACATACAACTATGTATGAGGCTGGAGGCCCTGGAGAAGAGGGACGAGGAAAGGGCCCGACAGATGGACGATTTCGAAAACAGGGAGAGGCGGAACAACCTCAGAATCTTCGGGGCACCTGAAGCGGAGGGGGAGACGGAGAGGGACGTCACCCGAGTAGTGAGGGACATCATCACCCTCCTACTCGCAGAGGAGATGACAACCGAGCTCACATTTGACAGAGTGCATAGAGCAGGGGGCAGAGCGGAGGCCCCCCGGTCAATTTTGGTCCGGTTCCACTATTACTCAGAGAAGACAAAGGTGCTGGAGGAGGCCCGAAAGACCAGAGAAATCACCTACAATAATGCCCAGGTCTCAATATATCAGGATCTCTCCGCCTACACGCTGGCCAAGCGCAGAATGTGCCGACCCCTTACGCTACTACTCAAAGAAAAGGGCGTGCGTTATAGATGGGGGCTACCCCTTCTCCCTGAATTTTGAATACATGGGCCAACGCTCTACTCTGATCACGGAAGAAGACATTCGGGGAGCTATTCAAGAGTACACGGTGGACCCGTACCCCCGGAGGGGACCGGTGGGACCAGAGAACTTCAGAACAAATAGCCCCGGCCCGTCCGGAGAGAGGAGACGGCGAACCGGTGCAAGGAAATTTCGAAAAATGAACACTCCATCCCCAGCAAAAGCGGGAGAACGAAACGACCCTGAGGACTGAGAACAGGGGCAACCCACTGAATCCGGGACAGATGTGCGCAGATTCGGAGACTCTACCACCACTATCGTCCCCACGAACAGCAAGTATAGGGGACATACGGACGGCTCACAGCCGGGGGGGAACATTGGGGGCTCAAGGGGATGAGCTTTATGCGTGAATTGCCTGGCCGAGGTGGGCAGGCTGGTGGTTCGGCCAAAAGCCAGCAATGGCGGAACTAATTGGCTGGATGCCGGGGATAGGGGTGGGGGTGTTTACGGGAGTTGGGGTTGTTCAGATATGGTCGGGGTACGGTGTGCAGTTGGGGTGTTCTAAGCCCACCCGGGGGGGAGGGGAAGGGAGCAAAGGGGACCACAAAGTAGAACCAAGGGAGCACGCAAGGAAAAGAGTTACGAGGGCGTTGACCGAGAGGGAGGGAATCTGGGAGAGTCTGCCTGCCCTGGGAGTGGGCTCCCTTAATGTACGGTGCTTAAACACCCCCACAAAGAGATCCCTGGTCTGCAGAGGGTTTAGAAGGGCCACCCTCGACCTTCTCTTTTTGCAGGAAACTCACTGGCCACGGGGGAAGGAGCCCAAAATGCGGGGAGGAGGTATTGGGGAGGTCTTCAGTGCATCCCACAAAAATAAAAAGAGAGGGGTGGCCATCTTGGTGGCGAGGAATGTGGGCTTCGAGAAAGAGGCCGTGCTGAAAGACCCAGAGGGTCGCTACCTGCTGGTGCAGGGATCCCTGCAGGGGGCCCCACTTACCCTAGCCGTTGTCTACGGCCCAAACGAAGGCCAAATCCAGTTTTGGGAGGAGGTGATGGACAAACTCAAAGGCTTTGTCCACGGGACGGTGGTGGTGGGGGGGGCTTTAACATGGTCTTAGACCCAACCCGGGACAGGAAACGAGCTGGTCCCCAGGCCCCCAGGGCATCTGATGAGATCACGGCACGTGGCTTCCAGAGGGTCAACTCAGAGCTGGGCCTGGTAGACACGGTCCCGACCCTTAGAATGAACACCCCCCTCTTCACTTACTACTCATCTGTACACACGTCATTTTCCAGGATAGACTATGTCCTGGTGGACGAGACCTTGTATCCATTTGTCACTGGCCATATGGTTGACCCAGTCCCCTGGTCTGACCACGACCTGGTCCGAGTCACCATAGCAAGAGGTGGGCTAAACGAACATAGGGGGAGATGGAAGTGTAATGATGCCCTCCTGAAGGACGAGGTCCTAGCCCAGGAGGTACTTGACGCCATTGCAGATTTCTTTGAACTCAATGACAACGGTGAGGTGCGAACACACACCCTGTGGGATGCCTTTAAGGCAACCCTACGGGGAGTCCTGATCAAATTCGGAGCCTAGAGGAAAAGGGAAAGGGAAGCCCAGGAACGGTATCTGAGGGGAAAAATCACCCAACTCCAACCGGGAGGCCCCCCTACCGAGCCCCTAGATTGTGACCGGGTGGCCGCCCCGGACGACTACAGGCTCCAACTAAAAGACCTCCTCCTCCACAAAACAGAGAGAAGCCTCCACCTGGTTAAACAAAAGTATTATGAAAAAGGGGACAGGGCGGACAGGATCTTAGCTTGGAGACTGAGGGAGGTACAGAGAAGCAGAATGGTGAAGGCAGTGAAGAACGAGGTGGGGGAGCTGGGTTATGACACTCCCCACATTGGAGAGGCCTTCCGCCGATACTATGAAAGGCTATACTCGTCCGAATACAAGGGGGACGGGGGGGAGATCTAGGAATTCCTAAACTCCATACAGATCCCGTCCCTGACCAGGGAGATGGCGGAGGGGTTGGAGGGTCCGGTGACCGAGGAGGAGGTGGAACACGCGATCAGTGGCATGAAGGTGGGCACTTCCCCGGGCGAAGATGGCTATTCAGTCTACTTTTACAAAAGGTTTCGGTCGCCCCTTGCCCCCCACCTGGTTAAGGTGTTCAATGCGGTACTGGAGGGGGGTCCTCTCCCGGACTCCATGATGGAGGCAATCATCGTAGTGCTCCCCAAGGACGGCAGAGACCCCTCGGAGTGCTCCTCCTACCGCCCGATTTCCCTGCTGAATATTGATGTCAAGATCCTGGCCAAGGTTATTGGGAGCCAGGTGGAGGGGATCCTGCCGAAGCTGGTCCACGGTGACCAAGTGGGGTTTGTTAGGGGGAGACAGGGCTCAGATAATATTCGTAAAACTATAGACTTGTTTCACTACACCCAGGTGTCGGACCTAGACGCGAGCGTCCTTTCCCTGGACTCGGAAAAGGCATTCGACAGGGTTGAATGGAGGTTCATGGAACTCACCTTCAGAAGATGGGTTTCGGGACACACATCAGGGACTGGGTGGCCGCGTTATACAGGGCACCAAAGGCCGGAGTCCAAGTGAATGGTAGATTGTCAGACCCATTCCCCCTATCACGGGGAACAAGGCAGGGATGCCCACTCTCCCCGCTGATCTATGTCCTAACTATGGAGCCCCTGGCAATAGCAATCAGAACACACCCAGACATCAGGGGGATCAGGAGAGGTGATGTAGAATTTAAGCTCTCCCTGTTTGCGGACGATATCCTGGCCTACCTGGTGGACCCAAGATCCTCACTCCCCCCCCTCCTGTCCCTGCTGACCGCATTTGGGCGCTTTTCGGGCTTAAAGATTAATACATCTAAATCAGTCCTGCTCCCCATGAGAACTCGGGACCTGGGCCTGGACTCCCGGGACAGTCTGGGGGGGATAGCAGTGGGGAAGGCCTCTATTCGATACCTGGGGATCCTTCTAACCAGGGACCTAACCAATCTCGCCCCCGCTAACTATGATCCCATTATGTCACAGGTCACCGCCGATTTAAGGAGATGGGGCTCCATGATCCTGTCCTGGTACGGCCGTATGATGGCAGTGAAAATAAACATACTTCCGCGCTTACTATAACTTTTCACTGCTCTCCCCACCAGCGTCCCCGACCAGACCTTTACGGTCCTTCAGAACGCGGTGCGCGAGTTCGTATGGCAGGGCAGGACCCCGAGGACCGCGAAGGCCTTCCTTACCTTACCTAGAGAGGAGGGGGGGTTCGGGCTGCCTGACTTCCACCTTTACTTCCGCGCCGCCCAATTGCGCGTCCTCCTGGAACACATGAAGGAAGGGATGGGCACATACTGGTCGTACCTGGAGGACATGAATGCGCACCCACTCCAGGTACGCGACCTCCTATGGGCCCCACACAAATTCATCCTGAACAGACTCAAATCCCACCCAACACTGGGAGTTCTCTGGGCAATCTGGAGGGAGGGCCCCCAGACGGCACATCTGACATCATGGCCGTCCCCGATGTCATCCCTTTGGGGTCATCCCCTCAGACTGGGAAGCAGGGGGTTCCGTAAAGCACAGTCCTGGTCAGACTCAGGGATGGAATGGGCTGGACAAATGTTTAAAGAGGGGGAATTCCTGCCATATGAAGATTTGAGGGACGCCCTCGGGTGGGAGTCAATCTCCATATTTGAGTACCTACGCATGAAGGGAATCTTATGTGATCAATCATGGGGCCAAAGTCTAAAGAGACAGCTGACCCCCTTTGAGAAACTACTCGATACTGCGACCTCCAGGAAGGGGGCGGTATCTGCAATGTATAAAATTTTGAACACTGTTGACCTGGGGAGAAGGAGGGGGTTCCGCACTTTTTGGAACGAACTGGCTGGGGAAGAAATCTCAGAGGACTCCTGGTCGCGGATATTTAAAATAGCTTTCCACGGGAACTTGTTCACAGCGGACATGGAGCACAACTTTAAGATCCTACAGGGGTGGCATAGAGACCCCGTCAAACTGTCAAAAATGTTTACGGGAATATCCCCCGTCTGCCCAAGGGGATGTGACCAGGTAGGCACGAGGGGCCACATGTGGTGGCACTGCCCGAAAGTGCAGGCATACTGGGAGAGGGTAAGGGGTTGGATCGCTGAAGTCACAGAGGAACTGCTTCCCCATAATCCCCTGACAGTGCTGCTGGGCCTTCCCCCAGAGGATACGGATGTATACAGATACCCGAGAATGTGGGAAACAATGCTGAGGGCTGGGAGGGTGGCCTTGGCCCAGAAATGGAAAAGTAAGGAGACCCCCGCAAAGGAGGACTGGCTACTAAAGGTTAAGAACATGTTTTTGATGGACAAATTAACGGCGATGATGAACAATGACATGAATTCCTTTCAGGCTAAATGGTACGGGGTGCAGCAGATCTGGGGATGGGAGATCCATTGATTCTCCGGGAGGGAATATGGATGGAAAAGGGCGCCCACGGCCCAGGGGACAGCGGACGACATACAGCCAAACATGCAGTCGAAATTTTCACTCTTTCCCGAGCTCCGGTCACACAAAGTGTGCAACGCGTCTCCCCGTAAAGGGGGTTCTACTGGGACTAAGTTATTGGGGGGGAGGGTTTGTCTTCTTGGGAGGTTGAGGGGGGGGTTGTTTTCCTTTTTTTCTTCTTTTTTTTCTTCTTTTATTTTCTTTTTTGGGCCTCTTTGGTAAAGCTTTCAGCCTGTTTGTTATATTATGAAAATGTCAATAAAACAAAGTTTAAAAAAAAAAAGAGGGCATTTTAACCCGATACGGCACTAACTTCTTTGTCACTTGATCTGGCTTTGTTACTTAATAAACATTCAGAACATCCCACTGTACAGTTGCCAATGAGAGAGGTACCTCCAACACTTGTCCCGAAAGTAGAGATCCCTGCTGTGGGGCACCTGCCTCCACTATTCCAGTGCACCACATTTCACAGTTCGTTCACGTTCTGTTTTTGTTACTCACCGGCCGGCGAGTGGTTCAGGCAAGTGACCAGGAAGGAAGTACTGGATGTTGATTGAAGAGCTCGAGATGGAGCCTCCACCTGAGCCTCCTCTCTGTTGAGGGAATAAGCTCTTTTTGATGATATGACCCTCAGCTGCACTGAAATACAGACTGAGAGACTGATCACCCAAAAGAGCGGGGAGAACACACCGCCACGGACCCAGCTAAAAAGAAAAGGACAACTGGTAAATATTTGGAAAAAGCAAAGATCATCAAAAGAGAAAAGCCTCTCAGAAGCAGAAAGTACCTGGGTCACCCACTACCCTTATCATCGAAAAGGAACAGAAATGGAATTTCCCCTGTAAGTACAGAAAAGAGATTAACTTCTATTTTGAGGATTTGAGTAAGAAATTAATAGATTCAGATAGGAATCAATAAATAAAATGAAGGAAGTCTTACCAGAAGGATTTGGACAGGAGTTGAAATAACCTAAACTAGAACAACGGAGGTACAAAACAATAAACAGGAAGGTTAGTAGGGAAACTATACCCGGGCTGCACGAGGGGCGCACTAGATACGGGTAGGTGCACACTATTCAGCAAGGCGTCCCTGTGTGCACTTTCAGAAAAAGAGTTTTGTGTTTAGTCAGCAAAGCGTCCTTGCGTGCACTTGGGGGAGCAAATCCAAAACCTCGGAATGGAGTCGAAATCCACAAAAGAACACTGGAATGGAACAGTACCCAATACTTGAAGTCAGCTGGGAAGGTGAGGAAAACCAGTTGAAGGCGGTGGTAGGTAAATCAGGACAGAAGGAAGGCAATCCAGTAAACAGGCAACGAGATCCGATACACAAGCGGATTTATGACGGTAAAGAATCAGAAAGAAAGCAATCCTTAGGACAGGCAAAAGTCTGGTACACAGGTAGGCAGAAAACAGTACAGAATCAGGAAACAAGCAAACCGTAGAGCAGGCAAGAGTCCGGTACACAGGAAGTCAAAAATGTTTGAGAACTCTCAGGAATTGGTACACGGGAAGGCTGAAAGGCACAGAAGACAAAACTTCGGATTTGCCGGTTGCAACTTTAATCAGAAGCAGTGTCCTTACCGCTGCAGTGCCTAATATACTCAGGAGGCGGAGCACCGTAAGCCTGTCAGAGCTCACGTTCTGAATAGTCGGAACTACACGCAAAAGTAGGTTTCCTGGGAGTTGTAGGCAAAGGCTAGGTTGTCGATACCTTTGATGTTGTTGAGCCCAACCTCCAGGGTAACCGCCACCGAGAGAAGTAAGGGGCTGAGAAACGTCGGATATTGTGGCGAAGCGTCACAACTTTGGTAGGTACCTTGATGGTTTGTTTCACCTGGCGTGATGAAGATGTGCGCGGGTCACTCAAACCCCGATGTGTGACAGTTTTCTAGACAGGAAGCGAATATTATTAAGCAATCCATTCCAGATATTAGGAAGAATCCTACAGGGTTCTACAAGGATATAGAATCAGTTTTGAATTTGTTGGTTTTCACCTTGGGTGGTATCGACCTATTGTTTGGTGTGATCCTACCTGCAGACTTATGGAAGCAGATTAGGACAGTAGATGATCAGGCAGGGATGGGCAATGATTGGGATGCCTTAGTACAAGGTGATGGGGCTAGCAAAGCAGCCAAGAAACCGCCTCAGGTTATATTGATGTTACTGAATCACATAGTGACCAAACTGAAGACCTTGGTACCCGAGAAATGGATTATACGGGACAAGCTAACAGCATGCATGCAAGGAAAGACCAAGGTCATGACTGAAAGTTTTAATAGGTTTGAACAAGTCTTTTCGGATTTTAGTGGGCAGGATTTGAGTACTGAGCCAGGAAAGAGATTGTTTGTTGACAAATTCGTACAAGGATTGTTGCCTGACATTCAGACACAGATCATGACATCTGAAAGTGCATGGAAAGTGAAATCACATTCCGAAGTACCACATATGGCCGAGTATAATGAAAATAGGGTCAATACTGAGACGGAAAAGGTGGAAAAGAAGAAAGGTGATTTAAAGACTATAGTTCTTCTACAACAGATTGCGAGAGGATTTAGAGATGGGAACATGCAATCAAGGAGTCAGTTTGTGCCGCAGATGGGCGCACAAATGGGTACCGTACACATAAATCAGTGTGTGTATTGTAGACAGAAGGGCCAGTGGAGGGCACAGTATTCATCTCTCCAACAGCAAACAAATTGTGAGTATGGTACAATAGGAAGGCGGTCAAGGGGTCGTCTTGGTATAACGGGTCCAGGTAGAAACCAATTTGTGCAGAATCAGCAGATTCAAATGCAAGTTACGAGTGTGAATTGTCAGGAGGACAGCAACAGAATGTGAGTAGTGGGAATGTTTTTGATAATCCTACCCACGCTTATTTCACTGAGGACTTTACATTTGGCGATGTACTGTTTCACTAGGACTGCCAGAAGCAGGTTCTGGAACTGACACCTATTCCCGTTGACCAGAAGGGGACCTACATAGAGATGAAGGTGGGGAATAGGGAGCATATCTTTCCAGAGCACAGAAGTATTCTATTGACCATCTGCGGGTTCCATATATTCCACTGTCATGGCAGAGCAATGTTTCCGTAGGGTTTTCCGGTACGCCAGTGGTTAGTATGTTCTCTCGGCCGGTACCGATTGCACTACGACCATTTACTGATTCATGTCCATTTCTGTTGACGACGAATTGTGTCGAAAACTTGTTGGGATTGAATTTGTTGAAGAAATTGAATGCTGTGATTTATTGTTCTCCGGATGGAGTGTATTTGACGATCCCTCCCCAACAACATTCCGCTTCACAATTTCTGTCTATGCCTTTACAGTGTGAGTTGAGTAGAGTACCCACACATTTACAGGCGGTAAATGATAATGATGTAGAGATCCTCAACGTTGAACCAGTTCAAATTGTCTTTGAAATCAGATTTTACTGTGCCACATATTCCACAGAACAAGATTTCAGTTGAAGGAGTATGTGCTTAGAAGGCAATTGTTTCTTATTTGATACACTGAGGTGTGATTGAAGAGATTTCTGGAAGTGTGTATAATAGCCCAAATTTGCCTGTCTATAAGAAAGGAGATAATGTTGTACCTTTTGTTTTGTTATTGATTTGCGTGCGATTAACAAGATTGTAGCACCACCGTTCCTGATTGTGCCCGATGTTACCACCATTTTGACTATGATTCCGGCTAAGGCCAATCATTTTAGTGTTGTCGATTTTAAAAACACCTTCTTTGGCATTCCAATACACACTGACAGTAGATATTTGTTTGAGTTTTTCCTTAGGAGGATGCTCTTCCACATTTACACGTGTCTCACAGGGATATACAGACAGTCCAAGCATTTACAGTAGGGCATTGAAAGAACAGCTTGATATGCTTGAGTTGACTTCCATTTGCACTTTGCTACAGTGCATTGATGATCTGCTTATTGCCGCGGATTCTGAGCACACTTGCAAGGAGGGTACTGTGCTGCTGCTTATTCATTCGGTGACAAATGGGCACAAGGCATTGTTGAAGAAGTTTCAGTATTGTTGACAGGAAGTCACCTATTTAGGCTATGTCCTGTCAAAGGAGGGCAGACGTCTGACACCTGAAAGTATACAAAGCATCTCTGACATGTCTGTTCCAAATACGCAGAAGGAACTCAGAGCTTTTATTGTCATGGCTTCTTTTTGTAGACAGCGGATCCCAAATGATCCACTTCTGATTAAACCTATGCTGGCACTGATAAAGAAGGATGTTCCTTTGCCTTTGGCATGGGATATAATTTGCCAGGACGCTTTTGATCTGCCCAAAGCTGGGTTGCGCTCAGCGCCAGAATTGGGCACACCAAATTATGAAAAGAGTTTTGTTTTATATCTACATGAGAGAGAAAGTAGTGCTTTGGCTGTACTGACAAAGGAAAATGGGGGAAGAAGCAGACTGTGGGGCTACTTTTCCTCCACTTTGGACCCTGTTGCATGTGCTTTGCCAAAATGTTTGAGAGCTGTGGCTGCTGCTGCCGCATCGATAAAATAAAGTGAGGGTATGGTTTTAGGTCACTCTTTAACCGTGATGGTAACTCACTTTGTTGATGTTCTACTAAACAGAACACAGACCCAGCATCTCACTTCTGCTCGACTAACAAGGTATGAGCTGATCCTATTTGCACCGCACATCCAAATTAGGAGTGCTGTTCTTTGAATCTGGCTGAACTTTTGCAGTCTCCGGAAAAGGTAAACTGCACTAATGAAATGTCTCATGATTGCCTATCTATTACAGACAAAAGGTAGAATCGATTTGAGTGATACACCTTTGAAGTCTCTAGATGGGGAACTATTTTGTGATGGTTCTTGTTTCAAACTGTCTGATGGTACTTCTGCTGCTGCCTATGCAATCACCACATTAAACACAATTGTTGAGAGCCAAAGAATACTGCATAATTTCGCTCAGGCAGCATTGACCAGAGCATTTGAGACTTCTGGAGGGCTTAGCATAAACGTCTACATTGACAGTCAGTACGCGTTTGGGATGGTTCACAACTTTGGACGATTATGGGCTGAAAGGGGATTCTTAACATTGCATGGCACCAAGATTCAGGATGGTACTTTGATAGTCTAATTGTTATCAGCACTGTCACTTCCTCCACAGATAGCAATAATGAAATGCACCGCACACCAGAGGGTGACGGACGATATAGGGAAAGCAAATTGCCAAACAAACTGCTACCGATCCACACTCAGGGATGTATGTGCTGGATACAGCTAGACGGGTTACTGATACTAGTGTAATGGAGGAAGGAGTTAACAGTGTGAAAGAAATTCAGGCTGAAGCTACAGCAGATGAAATTAAACAATGAAGTGAGGGTCCAGCAAGGTTGGATGATGAGGGTTGTTGTGTGAACAATGATAAACAAAGATGGATGCTGCCCAATGCTTATGTGACTGCTGTTGTGACCATGGCGCATGTGCCAGCGCACATATGTGCAAAGAAAATATGTCAGCATTTAGACCCTGTATGGCACAACAATAATATTCCGAAAATTGCTGAACATTTGGTTCAGAGCTGTATGATATGTTTACAACACAACATTGGGAAGGGAACGCTGACACCAAAGGGTAGTTTTGGACCTCCCTCCATGTCATTTGAAGTGATTCACTTTGACTTCATTGAGATGGAGCATTGCCAGAACTATATGCACATGTTAGTTGTGATCTGTGCGTTTAGCAAATGGGTTGAGGCTTTTCCACTGAAATATAACACTGCACTGCTATGTCGACAGCCAAAGCCATGTTAAAGGAATATTTTCCTAGGTTTGGCCTGCCAAGCGTCATTTGGTCCGACAACGGACCACATTTTATCGCTGATGTCATGCTGCAAATATGTGCAGAATCGATCAATGTTTTCACTCAGTGAGGCATCCTCAGAGTGCCGGTTTGGTGGAATGCCACAATGGTATTTTGAAGAATATGTTAGCAAAGGTGTGCACACAGTAAAGTGAAATGGCCTGATGCCTTACCGATGGCTTTACTTTTGATGCGGACATCCGCATAGTCAAAAACAGGACTTTTCCCATATGAAATTGCATTGGGAAGACCTGCTAACGTATAGAATGCACCGAGACCTAAAAAGTTGGCTGAGATTGATTATCAATTACTGTCAGATTATTGTGACCAGTTGACTCAAAACTTGCGTTTGATTCACCAACAGGTTCATGCAGCTCTGCAAGTGGAGTATGAGGGACCAGGCCATCAAATCCAGCCTGGTGACTTTGTGCTGTTGAAAAAGTTTGAGAGGATATGTGCCTTGTCACTCGTTGGAAGGGGCTGTACCAAGTGCCATTGGCCAAGCAGACAGCTGTACTTGTGACCGGCAAGCAACACTGGATCAACGCGACACACGTGAAACAAGTGCCTTTGCCCTTGCCCTACGACAAGTGTGACGAGAAGGAAACTGATGATCCCGATACTCATCGTGTACCTGTCCTAATTGACACCAAGTGTGCTACGAATCAACTCACTGTGCCAGTGGGGCTTGGGGAACCAGCTTCGTTGTCATCTTCTTCTTCTTCTTCATCGACAGACCTTGTTTCTTCAGAGATCGACAATCACCAATCCTTTGTTCATTGATCATTCTGTACCTGGTACAATCTTCACCCACAGAACCAGATTTAGTTCAGGGATTGACATTACGTTTTGTAACAGAATAGGAAAGTATAGTAGGATACTGCACCCACAAGAAACAAACGTTGTGCCATTCTTTTGTCATTCCCCTGTAGTCAAGATAAGGGGCAGGGAGCGTCAAAGAAGATTTCAAGCAAGATTGGCCAAGTGGCCAGGTGCCACCTATGGATGAACTTATAGAGCATATCAGTGAGGCTTCTTAACAGACGCTGGAGGACAATGTCCGCATTTGGGGCCGCTCCTAGAAATGAGCACATGGTACATTTCCCTGTTAACGGGCCTGTTTATCAAGGGCCATGGTCATGAGGGCCAAATATATAATCATTTTAGTGATATCTTGTATTATAGTCGCATTGATACCTATACTATGGTATTTGGAAAGTGTATATTCACTCGTTACTCTATTGCCAACTGTGAGTGCATCCACTATGTCTCCACTACACGTGTACGCACACACTCTTTGGCCACGTGATCTCAGCCAAAGAGGGGGTTATCATAACAACACCCTCATTATGATTATGAATGCAACACATGCTATCCTGAATAAAACCAACTGTTGGGTTTGTTCCCATCTGCCACAGCATGGTGAGAAGGGATTAGGCTGGTATATTCATCCGCTGCCTCGGTCCACTGCATGTTATGCCTCTTTTAGGGCACTGTTTTACAGACGCTGGAACAACAGTGTTACTGGTAACTTCGATGGTACAAACATCAATGAATTTGATCAATTTATTTTATTGCCTCTAGGATGTTCGGTGTTTGCAAACAAGAGCACACTCAATACTGCCTCTCCTAAACACTCTGACAATCTTTCAATCAATGATCTCTTTCAAAATGGCACCAGTGGGGGAAAAGAAGGCTGCTCCTCCATCGTACACCATTAATCATGAACCTGATTCTGTCCCATTTTTTTTTATGAAAAGAAGGTTCCCAACCTATGGGCTTGTATGATAAATGCATGAACACTGCTGTTCTGGTGAAAGAAGATAGGCCTCGGTATATAGGGGGTTCAATCTATTTAGTTTATGGCGGGGTGGTATTTCCCCATTTCACCATGGCCCTTCCCCATTCCCATTTTTGCCCCATAGGGCTCAATGGGAATGGGGAAGGTGGCAATTACGTTTCCGCAAATGGCGGTACCGTAATTGCCTGCGAGGTCCCTTTGCGGGTCCCTACTTTAACGGCTGGTCCGAAACAGTGGCATCACTCTCCTGACCAAATTTAGGAGCATCTATAATCCACAAAAGCATGTGGATGTGTGGTGCTTCTCTGGCTTGGTATTCTTTTCTCCAAAAGAAGCGTTGAACTTCTCCGAGGGGAGGAACAGTCTTATTACAAATAAAGTGCATCATAGCAATGAAGTGATGATGGAAATATCTTGATACATTTACAGGATCTAGAGAGCAGAGTTCTCCTGTTTTTTTATATCTATGTTTGTTTTATTTTTGTTTGCTATGCATAGGAAATCGTGTAAATCGTCCCATGCATATTCTGCACAACTAAATGTTACAAACCAAGTGGGTGGGCCAAGGTTTCTGATCACACAGCGTACATCTCTGTGACGTCCGAACCAGTATTCTTTTGTACCACGCATGTTTGCTAAAAGATTTGTAATACTTGACTGTAAAACTTCATCTTTTTCTTGCACTTTTTGTAATAATTGAGTATCTGACATATTTTGAAAATGGTTACCTGATTTTAATGGGTTTGCAACTCCGTATCATAGAGTTGCTAGTTCACTTTCAAAGAGAAGGTGGAATATGTATTCTGGGGTCAGCAGAATACATTCGTAGAGAGTGATATTCTGATGCTGTTATCTGTGTGGGTCTATCATCGTACCTTCCTCCTTTTCCAGTAGGAAAGAGTAACGGAAAGGCCTGTGCTTCTATACTTTTTTCCCATATGCTGATTGGAGATCCATTGGCTTGTCACATTTGGTAAGTTTCAAGTGCATCATCTATAGTAGCTTCAGAGTATAAAGGATGAATTGCATAATGGTCTAAAATATTGGATTCTGTAGTAGGATTTAGAAGTTCAAATTGACCAGTTTATGGTAACTTGAATTATTTCAATGGTTTCTCTTAGGTTTTCTTCAATATTAATTTCTTTGTAGTATTCATTGTTGTTTTTTAGATATTGCAGGGCTTGTCTAACTTTATGTAAGTCTACCAGTTGTTGTCTTTTGTAGGTACGCCATTTACTAAGACAATTGAAGATTGATCTATTGGCCGTTGCACTCCTAGAGTGTGTACATTTTTTGTGAGATCTAATGGTAAATAAACTACTTTGCCACACATGCGTTTGACTAATTCAGATTGAGGTAATATTGCTGTTTTTGGTTGTAGGCGTATTATTGCTTGAAATGGGTGCACTGTTTGAATTATGATGCTCTCATATAAATTTAGTTTCTGCAGGGGTTTTATAGTGGGAATAATTCCAAGTTATTTTGATAGCACGTGAAGGAGTTTGGTTGTTGTCTAGTTTTGTAGTGCAGTAATTGCAAAGTATTAAGGGGTCAGTAATGTCGTTTTTGTTTTCTGCTATAAGGTAGAGAGCAAATTGGAACCATTTTGAATCTTCATTGTCTTCTATTTTGTACGTTATGTCTATAGTTTTTTTGGTACTTTTATAAGAAGTCCTGCGGCAGCACACACACACAACGGTTTGGTACTTCAGCGGTGGTACTTTTAAACTTAGTATTTCTTTTTTGTATGTGTTTAATGGAAGGTTGCTATTTGTACAGTAGTTGCTAGTTTGTTGTACATCTATTTCATTTTGTAAGTGGCTTTCAATTCCAAAATATTTTCTCTGGATATGGTCTATTTTTTTGAGTAGTTGTTTGGCTCTACCATGTAGAAGACTGTTATTTAAGTTGGCTAGTGCTAAAGCAGGACTTTTAGCATAGTAGAGTTTTTCGACTAGATTTCTTATTGTTGAATGATGTGTTGATATCATTTTGATATGATGGAAGGTGCTTTTGCAAATAGGTCCTAAAATGCAGGCTAATGAATGTCCTTGTAGTCCTGTGTATTTGCGCACTGGACAGGCATCCATATTTTGTACTAGTTTCATTTTGAATTTGTGTTTGCTTTTTACATACTGATTGAGAAACTGGCATAAAGATTTGAAAGACTTTTTGGCAGTGTTGCACATTGATGTGCACAGCCATTTGTAGACTGGACGTTTTAGTTCAGTAGATGGGGGAGGGGATACTGAGTTTTCTGGGGATATTGTAGTAAGCAGAGTTTCTTGTTCCATAATGGTGTTATTAAGATTTTCATACTCTCGTCCAGTGCTATGTATGGCAGTTGGGTTTGTTTGCTTTTGTTTATAAGCTTCTTCATCAAAATATGTTTCTGTGGTCGTGGTGTGACTCCATTCACCTCCACATGTTTAAGAAGCTATTTTTGGTGATATTCTGTTTATTGAGAAGTCTTTTTTGTAGTTTAGTAGTTAGTTTTGTTAGTGGTTTCATCCTGTTTAAAACTAAAATAAATAACTTTCTTTTGAGAATAATTGCAACGTCTACGAGAGCTTCTAGGATTAATTTTCTACGGTAGGTTTTAAGGGTTGTGCATGATTTCTCTCCTGTTTTTAAAAGGTTCTGAAGGAATCTGTGGCGGAAAAAGTTTTGTAAAAAATGTTTTTGCTATGCTTACTTGCCACTACATCAAGATTTATAGGTCCAGTGTTAGAAGTAGTGGTAGCTGAAGTCTTCACTTTCTGTTTGGTTTTACATTTTGACAGAGGAGGGAACGTTTCTGTAGTGGATGCTTGTTTTGTTTCGCTTAATGACTGTATTAGCTGTTTTGTTTGAAATTTTTGTACAAAATCTGCTAGAGATGGATGCTTATTTTGGACACTTTTATTTTGATTTGTTCTACTTCTGCGTTGCTTTCTACTGAGTTGCTTTTTGGTAGGCATTCTTTGGGGTAAAAAAAAAGTGTGGGTTGGGCTGTTGTGCAGTGTATGCGTGCTCTGTGCATGAGTGTTTGAGTATGATGGTAAGTATGATTGTGGAGGTGTGTGATTGTGCAATGGGCAGGTACATCAAGTTGGGAAGGCTATTCTTGTATTTGTGTGTAATATACTGGGCTTCAGATAAGAATATAAAGTATGCATCTGGTAAGGGGAAGCACTAATACTACATCTAAAGGTAAAGGGTTAATATATTTGTTTCTTCTACAACAGTAAAATGCTAGTTTGAGTAACAGTTAGAACATTATGTTAGTTTTGTACTTTTTTGTATGGAAAAAATTGGTTTCTTCTAAGTCCTTGTTCGTACTTCAGATGCTGCTGCTTTTCAGGAGAGTGGTGTTCGCTGAAAGTGTAAAAGAAAGAAGTTAGTGCATATGTGTGTATATAGCAGTTTTGTTAATGTAGACATTCTTTTGCACTATTCTTTGCCTATGTGCATCTTGTATATTTTATTTAGAATCTGTTAGTTGAATATTTTTTTCAACTGAGTCTAGTAGTAAACGTATAGAGCACAGTTGTTTTTTTAATGTAATGTTAATGGGTGTTAAGAGATAGAAGAAATAATCATACACATTTTGTGCTATTTTTGCAGAGTAAATGGAAGAGAATGTACATAAAAGCATTTTTTGTATGCCTTTGTGAAGGTGTGGGTAATAAAGCAGAAGGATTTGATATAGAGGCAGTGGTGTTGTTTGATCGGGGAGATTTTTCTAATGATATTGTCTGTGTGTGTGCTTGAATGAAGATATATGTACTCATCCTGCCTGCCTGTAATTTTATAACACACTGGACAGTCCTTTTCATAATTATACTGTTATTTTTCACATCTTATAATATGAAACAATATTTTTTTAGATAGGTTTGTGTGTAAACTAAAATTTGGAGAGCTGAAAGCTTTGCAAGTGACACTTCCTCATAGCAGATGGAAGAAATGACTGTAATTTTAGTTTACAGTTTATACATGGTCAGTGGCATTTACTCTGTTCATATTTTTATTTATTTTGTTTTACATTTTTAAAGCGCTTACACAGCCCGCGCACATCGAGGCGCTGATACAGGAATTGTTTGTTTTTTAGTTGCGTAATTATTTTGTCTTAGTTGCGTATTTATAACGCGCTTAAACACAGAGAGGTTTCTAAGCACGGACCCGGGGATCGAATTTGTGTTGCTTCGTGTTGTCTTGCTTTCAAGGTGCGCACATTGCCGCTGAGTTATGCTCTCGGGATGTATTGTATTTCTAGAAGAGGTTTACATGTACTGTGTAGAAAATATTCATACCTGTAGTTTGTTTTCATGCATGTGGATGTGCATGAATCTGCAAGTGGAAATCTTGGGAAGTTTTATAGTAGTTGTTGCTGTAGGTCCTTTGCAGTGACAGCCAAATTGTACTGAGAGAGATCAATGGTACATCTAAAGTGCTGATCTGTGATGACAGAGTTAGATATACAGTTCTTGGATGTTATTGGTGGATGATTGTGTGACTGCTTAACAGTAGCCAATGAGGAAATGGTGCAGAGAGTGCCGTGGAAAGGGTAGAAGGACTGCCTTAGTGTTACTTGTGCGTTCCGCTGACAGCGCAGATGTTTTGAGGCAGGACATGCTACATCTGGGGTTTCCGAGCATGAAGTGGGAGTACATATTGAGGATTAGCCAATCAGGTGTTGAGGTTCTGCTTCGTATTGAGAGAGGTTGTGTGTAGTGAAGATGGCAGAGGTGCAGAAAGTCAGGGTGTTGGTGGTTGGCGATATGTTTGTGAATGGTTTGGTGGAGTATGCAAAATCTAGGAATGTGGCTAACTGTGCCTGATTTGAATTTGCAGGCAATTCTAGCAGTTTGTCAGGATATGGCTAGGTTTTATAGTCTACATGTAGTTGTGCTACACTGTGGTGCTGAGCATTTGGGCTATGTCAGTGCCCTACTTTGTTGCAAGATTTGCAAAATTTGGTTCAGGCAATCATGAAAGTCCTTCCGAATGTGAAGGTTATTTTTTCTGGGTTTACACCTAGGGCAAAAAGGAACAATTCATCTTTTTTTTGTCATCAGCAAAATGTTGCTAGGTGCTTCGACAACCAAGGCATATTTGGTTTTATGACTAGATCGGGCATGTTGTTTTGCGACAATGACAACATTGACTCTGGTAATGTCGATTACTTTAAGGAAGATGGCATTTCTTTATCTGTTATGGGAAATGCCATGCTGTTTTGGAACGTCAGGGTTACTTTGGAGAAGCAAATGTGAAGATTTTATGGAGGAAAATATGAAAAGAAAACAAAAAAATTGAAAATAAAAGGTGTTTCTGAAGCATCTGCAACCCCCCCCCCAAAAAAAAAACAGCACTTTTCAGAGCCAACCTCAAAGGGGAAATGGGGCACACTATTTAATGTTTCATCCCCTACGTTCAGATATTTCGATTTGTCTGTGGACAGCGGGATTTTGGGGTTGACTGGCATGCAAATGAAACTGAGCAGAGCAAGGGATTAGTCAATACGGTTTACTGGGTGTGTTGTGTAAGGAGAGAGTTTGTCACTATGTCTTTTTCCTGATAGAAGAGCAGATAGCTAAGGCTATCAGAAAGCAGATTGTTTGGATTTTGGGAGATTCGTGGATAAATTGGTTGGAGGTGGATGCAGATCGCTGTGGAATGGCTGCACATCTTGGATTCTCTAATGTGGACGTGCACTGGCATGGAGTGCGTGGAATGAAGTGGGTGGATTTGGTACCTCTCTGTGCTTCTTTGGTGACACAGCGTCATCCAGACATTATTATTATTAATTGTGGAGGGAACAGTTTAGGACATGTGTCTGGAATCTCTTTGCAATTTGCAATGAAAGAAGGACTTGGGAAAGTCATGAACATGTATCCAAATTCCAGAGTAATTATTTCCCGTATTGCACAGAGACAAATATGGCTGCGTTCTTTTTCATTTGGTCCACAAATGGAGAAAGCAAGGTGCAATGTTAACAAGGCTGTTTGTGCCTTTTTGAGAGATGTTAGTATGTCCTCTTTTCAGAATGAGAACATTATGTTTTGTAGCACACACATTATTCGCAGAGATGGAGTACATCTTACTTATGCCGGCAATCGGATTTTTCTGCGAAATATACAAAATGCATTCTGACCTTTTTTGGAATTAGAGCAATCCATTTTGCAGTAGGTGTTGACATTTGATGTTTTCGAAACTCAAAAAAACACCACAAAAAGGTTCTTTTCAGAGCCAACACTTCCTCCCAGAGAAAAGTGCAATGGTTGCGACAGCGTAGCACTGCACAGATTTTAGGTGTTTGCGGAAAGTTCGCGGACATCTAAAAAAAACACAGGGCCCTGCACCATTTATTTGTGACTTCCATTTTGAAACTGTGAAATGCGGCTCTGAAAAGAGCCTTTGTTTTGTTTTGTTTTTTTGGGATTTTTCAAACACAACACAGAAGGAAAGGAGGGGAAAGGAGGTTAAGGAAGGGATACCAAACACAGGGATAAGAAAGGGCAGGTGGAGAGAGGAAGATGTAGGTTGGGCCTTATTTAGGTAGTGGGCAGTCCTTCTCATGCTCCTTAACCGCAGTCTCGAAAGCAGTTTGAAGGTTCTCCCCCCTGCAGAGTACTGCGTTGCAGTACATGCACAATATTGTGACCCTCGAAAGGTAAGGGTCAACAGCATCATGAATGGCCTGTGAGGCAGCTGGAGGGATGCACTGTCCCACAGGAGTGTCTTTAGTGGTGACAGGAGCAGAAACAGAGTATGCTGTAGAGGAACTCAACCTACTATATTTATCGCAAGGTACAACCTTACGAATAGCCCCACCGTGGAATGACTTTAGGTGTTGCTACATTGATGTATTTCCAAAGCTATACGAACCAGGCCTGCCATGACTCAGCACCATACGTCACTGAGTGCACATTACCTTGTTCGCATGAGCTTTTGACTTTCCATCAACGGTGGTAAATAACCGCCACACCCAAGACTCACGATGAGTGCTAGTAGTAGAGACTTCCACTAACACATCCTCTTCATCCTCTTCGGCCTAGATATGGCAGTGAACAAAAAAGAAGGGGCTAGGCATGTGATGTCATCAGTGATGTCATCAATGATATTTGTGATGTCATCTTTGATGTCCTGGATGTTAGTCTTAGCAGTGCACGGTGGTGGCGCGAGTTATGGTTGCTTAGCTTACCATAACTTGAAAATTTCTGGGGTTTTTCGGTTTTACTTTGAACCATAATGTCTCTTTAACATTTTTTTCACTTAATTTCATAGGTTTTTAGTAGCGCAACGTAACCATAACTTCCCTTTAACAAAGTTTTTTTCACTTAATATATATACACCTACACCAAAAGGCACAGTCAATTAATGGGAATGCTGGTGTTAAGAAGAATGCAATGACAGCACAGAACCTATGGTTCTGTGCTGTCATTGCATTCTTCTTAACACCAGCATTCCCATTAATTGACTGTGCCTTTTGGTGTAGGTGTCAGGCCATTGATTCTTTAGGAGCAGGATGATAAAAATGTTTCCCAACTCAAGCTCCCACTGTCCTCAATTAACATGATTCAAATACAAAAAGTTGGATGTAGTGTGGTCCCTCTTTCTTTTGTTACGCCATAGCACTACAAGTTCCTCATTAAACCAAAAGTTGGAGCGTTTAGCTAGCCATGGTATTTTAGTTTTGAGCGGTGCTAAAGTGTCAATGGTGGATTTGAGGCAGATGTGGTAGGTGGCAACGAGGCAATTAGGCTGAGTGCCAGTATTAGTCTGGGCTGTGAATGCCTCTAGCAATACAGGGGTGATATTTTCAACTGTGAGGTTATGAGTGTTTCTTATTTGAATGGGACTGAGTGTTTTATTGGGCGTGGATAATGTTGCTTGTGTTGTGACTTGGAAGCAGATTAGTTGGTGGTCGGACCAGTTTATTGCTGAGATGGTGTCAATAGAGAGACACACATATAAAGTAAGTATCCAGTCTAGCGTTCTACTCTTAACATGTGTAGGTGCAGTCACTAATTGAGTGAAGTTCATATCAGTGTGGGATGTGTAGAGCATCATTAAAACCTAGGTTGATATCACCTAGAATAATGAATTTGGTGTTAGGCTTAATGTATGGTCTAATGAGTAATGGGATGTCGACTTCTGGGTGGTTGAGGTGCTTGGGCAATCTGTGGATGATGATGAAGTTAAGAGTGGTTTTAGGGTTGGTTGTCAGTTTTATGGGGAGCAATTTGTAACCTTCCAGGGAGTCTAGTGGGCATGGTATGAATTGAAGGTTGGCTATTGCAATGATGGCAACACCTCTTCCCACTGAGTTGGGACGGTCAGACCTGATATTGTAAAGCCAGTGGGAACGGTTAGTGTGAGCAAAGAGCCAGAGGCTTGGTGCAGCCAAGTTTCTGTAATTACTATAAAGTCTAGTTCTTGGTCTATAATGAGGTTGTGTATCTCAATGGCATGGGCACCTAGGGAGCGCACATTGAGGAGGGTGCCTTTGAGCGGGGGTGAGAGCGCAGGTAGCGGAGTTAAGGCTTGAGGTCGGGGTGGTATAGATAACATGGGATGGATGTTGGTTATGGTATTTTGTGGTTGCAGTTTGTCTCTCAGCTAGTGGGGCTGAGAGGGGGTGTTGTACTTTAGTGAGCTGTCTTTGCATATGGGCGTAGCTCGTGGCATGGCGGTGGCTGAGTCGTGATGCTAGTCTAGTGCGCCTAATGTGTCCTGTGCAGGGGTACGAAGAGGTAGAGAGTGGAAGTGGCAGTCTGAACTTGAGGCGAGTTGCATGTTGAAATCCAGTAATAGGGTTGGTGTTGAGACTACGGATATAGGTACTGTTGGTAGGGGCAATCTCCTTAGGTTTCGTTGTGGTTATGGTGCAACATATGGGAATGCTGAAGGCGGTCTTAGGGGATAAGGTTTATGGGAAAGGGGGTGTTTTGGGTAGGAAAGGGGTGCGTTATGGGAGGGTGTGATGGCGAAAGCAACCAATTTTAGCTAGACTGTTGGCCATAGGGGTAAAAGCACCTCCTGTGCAGGGTAAAGGACCTTCCTTAATGGGGATGGAAGCCATAATGGTGGTGTGCAGACCTACTGGTACCACCAGCAGTATACTTGGAGGAGAGTAAGCTGATCCTATATTTTGTAGTTACGGTGTGGTAGGGTGAGCGGGTAGAAAAGCCACTCAATGGGATGGGGTCAGGCAGTCTTATACTGGGATAAGGTGGTCAGAGATTCTACTGAGAGGCAATGGTCTTACAGGTCTCTAGGAGTGCTAAATAATATCCATGGACAGACATATATTGTTCTAGTTAGGTAGCATTAAAGACAGGGTTAATCACGTTCAAATGGGTATGGCTATGCGCGAGTGCTCCCAAATGGATTGGAAACATATTCAAACACATTACATGACCTAGGTACATTTGTATGGAAGTATTTTTAACACAAGGTTTAGTTCAGCTGGTTGCATAGTTCATAGCACAGGCAATACAGTAGTAAACATACTTTTCACATCAGAAGTGTGTATCACATATCAATGGAAGGGGTGGAGTGTTCACACTTCTGAAATTTAGGATAGATTAAACTGTAATCGGTAGCAAACTAAAGAGGCTCACAATTACGAACATTAAAAATTTTGCATGGACTAGATACTCTTGTATATATGTATATTTCACACTATAATTAGTTCAGCTAGCTGCATGAGATGGGAATCCTAGTTCATGGCACAGGCAATACAGTAGTAAACATACTTTTCACATCAGGAGTGTGCATCACATATCAATGGAAGGGGTGGAGTGTTCACACTTATGCGATTTAGGATAGATCACATACAAACGGTAGCAAAATAAGTGGCTCACAATGTTCCGATGACAGGGTTGGATGCAGATGAAACTGAGCAGAGCAATGCATTAGTCAATACGGTTTACTGGGTGTGTTGTGTAAGGAGAGAGTTTGTCACTATGTCTTTTTCCTGATAGAAGAGCAGATAGCTAAGGCTATCAGAAAGCAGATTGTTTGCATTTTGGGAGATTCGTGGATAAATTGGTTGGAGGTGGATGCAGATCGCTGTGGAATGGCTGCACATCTTGGATTCTCTAATGTGGACGTGCACTGGCATGGAGTGCGTGGAATGAAGTGGGTGGATTTGGTACCTCTCTGTGCTTCTTTGGTGACACAGCGTCATCCAGACATTATTATTATTAATTGTGGAGGGAACAGTTTAGGACATGTGTCTGGAATCTCTTTGCAATTTGCAATGAAAGAAGGACTTGGGAAAGTCATGAACATGTATCCAAACTCCAGAGTAATTATTTCCTGTATTGCACAGAGACAAATATGGCTGCGTTCTTTTTCATTTGGTCCACAAATGGAGAAAGCAAGGTGCAATGTTAACAAGGCTGTTTGTGCCTTTTTGAGAGATGTTAGTATGTCCTCTTTTCAGAATGAGAACATTATGTTTTGTAGCACACACATTATTCGCAGAGATGGAGTACATCTTACTTATGCCGGCAATCGGATTTTTCTGCGAAATATACAAAATGCATTCTGACCTTTTTTTGGAATTAGAGCAATCCATTTTGCAGTAGGTGTTGACATTTGATGTTTTCGAAACTCAAAAAAACACCACAAAAAGGTTCTTTTCAGAGCCAACACTTCCTCCCAGAGAAAAGTGCAATGGTTGCGACAGCGTAGCACTGCACAGATTTTAGGTGTTTGCGGACTGTTCGCGGACATCTAAAAAAAACACAGGGCCCTGCACCATTTATTTGTGACTTCCATTTTGAAACTGTGAAATGCGGCTCTGAAAAGAGCCTTTGTTTTGTTTTGTTTTTTTGGGATTTTTCAAACACAACACAGAAGGAAAGGAGGGGAAAGGAGGTTAAGGAAGGGATACCAAACACAGGAATAAGAAAGGGCAGGTGGAGAGAGGAAGATGTAGGTTGGGCCTTATTTAGGTAGTGGGCAGTCCTTCTCATGCTCCTTGACCGCAGTCTCGAAAGCAGTTTGAAGGTTCTCCCCCCTGCAGAGTACTGCGTTGCAGTACATGCACAATATTGTGAACCTCGAAAGGTAAGGGTCAACAGCATCATGAATGGCCTGTGAGGCAGCTGGAGGGATGCACTGTCCCACAGGAGTGTCTTTAGTGGTGACAGGAGCAGAAACAGAGTATGCTGTAGAGGAACTCAACCTACTATATTTATCGCAAGGTACAACCTTACGAATAGCCCCACCGTGGAATGACTTTAGGTGTTGCTACATTGATGTATTTCCAAAGCTATACGAACCAGGCCTGCCATGACTCAGCACCATACGTCACTGAGTGCACATTACCTTGTTCGCATGAGCTTTTGACTTTCCATCAACGGTGGTAAATAACCGCCACACCCAAGACTCACGATGAGTGCTAGTAGTAGAGACTTCCACTAACACATCCTCTTCATCCTCTTCGGCCTAGATATGGCAGTGAACAAAAAAGAAGGGGCTAGGCATGTGATGTCATCAGTGATGTCATCAATGATATTTGTGATGTCATCTTTGATGTCCTGGATGTTAGTCTTAGCAGTGCACGGTGGTGGCGCGAGTTATGGTTGCTTAGCTTACCATAACTTGAAAATTTCTGGGGTTTTTCGGTTTTACTTTGAACCATAATGTCTCTTTAACATTCTTTTCACTTAATTTCATAGGTTTTTAGTAGCGCAACGTAACCATAACTTCCCTTTAACAAAGTTTTTTTCACTTAATATATATACACCTACACCAAAAGGCACAGTCAATTAATGGGAATGCTGGTGTTAAGAAGAATGCAATGACAGCACAGAACCATAGGTTCTGTGCTGTCATTGCATTCTTCTTAACACCAGCATTCCCATTAATTGACTGTGCCTTTTGGTGTAGGTGTCAGGCCATTGATTCTTTAGGAGTAGGATGATAAAAATGTTTCCCAACTCAAGCTCCCACTGTCCTCAATTAACATGATTCAAATACAAAAAGTTGGATGTAGTGTGGTCCCTCTTTCTTTTGTTACGCCATAGCACTACAAGTTCCTCATTAAACCAAAAGTTGGAGCGTTTAGCTAGCCATGGTATTTTAGTTTTGAGCGGTTCTAAAGTGTCAATGGTGGATTTGAGGCAGATGTGGTAGGTGGCAACGAGGCAACTAGGCTGAGTGCCAGTATTAGTCTGGGCTGTGAATGCCTCTAGCAATACAGGGGTGATATTTTCAACTGTGAGGTTATGAGTGTTTCTTATTTGAATGGGACTGAGTGTTTTATTGGGCGTGGATAATGTTGCTTGTGTTGTGACTTGGAAGCAGATTAGTTGGTGGTCGGACCAGTTTATTGCTGAGATGGTGTCAATAGAGAGACACACATATAAAGTAAGTATCCAGTCTAGCGTTCTACTCTTAACATGTGTAGGTGCAGTCACTAATTGAGTGAAGTTCATATCAGTGTGGGATGTGTAGAGCATCATTAAAACCTAGGTTGATATCACCTAGAATAATGAATTTGGTGTTAGGCTTAATGTATGGTCTAATGAGTAATGGGATGTCGACTTCTGGGTGGTTGAGGTGCTTGAGCAATCTGTGGATGATGATGAAGTTAAGAGTGGTTTTAGGGTTGGTTGTCAGTTTTATGGGGAGCAATTTGTAACCTTCCAGGGAGTCTAGTGGGCATGGTATGAATTGAAGGTTGGCTATTGCAATGATTGCAACACCTCTTCCCACTGAGTTGGGACGGTCAGACCTGATATTGTAAAGCCAGTGGGAACGGTTAGTGTGAGCAAAGAGCCAGAGGCTTGGTGCAGCCAAGTTTCTGTAATTACTATAAAGTCTAGTTCTTGGTCTATAATGAGGTTGTGTATCTCAATGGCATGGGCACCTAGGGAGCGCACATTGAGGAGGGTGCCTTTGAGCGGGGGTGAGAGCGCAGGTAGCGGAGTTAAGGCTTGAGGTCGGGGTGGTATAGATAACATTGGATGGATGTTGGTTATGTTATTTTGTGGTTGCAGTTTGTCTCTCAGCTAGTGGGGCTGAGAGGGGGTGTTGTACTTTAGTGAGCTGTCTTTGCATATGGGCGTAGCTCGTGGCATGGCGGTGGCTGAGTCGTGATGCTAGTCTAGTGCGTCTAATGTGTCCTGTGCATGGGGTACGAAGAGGTAGAGAGTGGAAGTGGCAGTCTGAACTTGAGGCGAGTTGCACGTTGAAATCCAGTAATAGGGTTGGTGTTGAGACTACGGATATAGGTACTGTTGGTAGGGGCAATCTCCTTAGGTTTCGTTGTGGTTATGGTGCAACATATGGGAATGCTGAAGGCGGTCTTAGGGGATAAGGTTTATGGGAAAGGGGGTGTTTTGGGTAGGAAAGGGGTGCGTTATGGGAGGGGGTGATGGCGAAAGCAACCAATTTTAGCTAGACTGTTGGCCATAGGGGTAAAAGCACCTCCTGTGCAGGGTAAAGGACCTTCCTTAATGGGGATGGAAGCCATAATGGTGGTGTGCAGACCTACTGGTACCACCAGCAGTATACTTGGAGGAGAATAAGCTGATCCTATATTTTGTAGTTACGGTGTGGTAGGGTGAGCAGGTGGAAAAGCCACTCAATGGGATGAGGTCAGGCAGTCTTATACTGGGATAAGGTGGTCAGAGATTCTACCGAGAGGCAATGGTCTTACAGGTCTCTAGGAGTGCTAAATAATATTCATGGACAGACATATATTTTTCTAGTTAGATAGCATTAAAGACAGGGTTAATCACGTTCAAATGGGTATGGCTATGCGCGAGTGCTCCCAAATGGATTGGAAACATATTCAAACACATTACATGACCTAGGTACATTTGTATGGAAGTATTTTTAACACAAGGTTTAGTTCAGCTGGTTGCATAGTTCATAGCACAGGCAATACAGTAGTAAACATACTTTTCACATCAGAAGTGTGCACCGCATGTCGATGGGAGGGTGTAGTGTTCACACTTCTGAAATTTAGGATAGATTAAACTGTAATCGGTAGCAAACTAAAGAGGCTCACAATTACGAACATTAAAAATTTTGCATGGACTAGATACACTTGTATATATGTATATTTCACACTATAATTAGTTCAGCTAGCTGCATGAGAGGGAATCCTAGTTCATGGCACAGGCAATACAGTAGTAAACATACTTTTCACATCAGGAGTGTGCATCACATATCAATGGAAGGGGTGGAGTGTTCACACTTATGCGATTTAGGATAGATCACGTACAAACGGTAGCAAAATAAGTGGCTCACAATGTTCCGATGACAGGGTTGGATGCAGAGCTGGTGCGGCTACGATTGCACTGGATGGTTATGAGATCTGGGGTCCAGGTAGCTAGAATGAAATGTTTTGGTTGCTGGTGTTGCGCATTGGATATGGATTGGCTTCTTAATTTCTGGGCTACCTAAGCGGGTGGCACTAGGTGATGTTTGTCAACAAGGGACGGGTTAGTATAAACTTTGAGCGATGATGCGACGGAGTCAATCCACTATGTGTAAGCTGACAGTGGATTTATATAGCGATATGCTGTAATATGATAGCCGTTTACTAGTTTAGGAGAGATAGAGTGTGATGCTTGGTGTGCAGCAGAATCCCTGGGTATAGCGACAACTCGTGGAAGACAAAATGTGTCGGTGAGGGTAGCAAATAATAAAATAGATGTTACCTATGGAGTTTTGTGTTCCCCATTCCTCCCCATTCCTCCCGGCTCTGACACGCTCGGGATAGGAGCATTAGTTTGATGGCATTTGTTTGTGGGCCGGCGTTTGTCTGCCGGCGACAGGTAATTGGTTTATGTGGATGGCTTCAGCCAATGCAGATGCAGGCTACTTAAACCAAACAAAATCAAGTATGGGTGTCAGCTGAAAAACACACGGCGGCCATCTTGGCAATGGTGGTCCTCGTGTAATTCAAATCCAATGATGTGCACAATATTTGCAATGCAGCGTATGCATATGGATGATTAGTATTCAGGGAATGCAGAACTCTCAGATAAGAAATGTAGCGGGTGCTATGGGGGATGGCACGATCCGCTTCACTTGAAGTTAGAAGTAAGTTGGATGAGCTGATAATATCATGAAGCTCACAGGTTTACCTTCAGTGAAGAAGAAGGTCCGGATGGGATAGGAGCACTGCTCCTGCAGTGTGGGTGGAGCACCTGCTCCCAAGGTCAATGCTGCTACTGCAGAGGAAGAAGGAGGAGATGGCAGGGTAGTCAGAGAGGAAGAATAGGGTGCCAGAGAGGTGGTGGAGGAAGGAGAAAGCAGAATGGCCAGAAAAGCAGCAGAGGGGTGAAAGACAGGTGACAGAGGAAGGAGGCGGCAGAGGAGCCAGAGAGGGGTAGGTAGGAGTAGCAGGAGAAGGAAGGAAGTTGATAAGTTGCGGGAAGCGTCTATCCAAAAGGAGGAGATTGTCTTGAAGGCCCTGGACCAAGACAGTGGCCCTCATTACGACCCTGGCGGAAAGTGACTGACCGGACCGCCACAGCGTAAATAGCGTTTCCGCCATTGCACGATGGAGCAAAGTGCGGCCCATTCCGACCCATCGGGCACGAGCACCACGGCATGGCGGAAGTGCAAAGTCCGCGATGGCGGAAATGACCCCAAAACGGCCCACACCGCCGCCGTACGGCGCCCTAGGTGCAATACCGCCACCCATCTTAGCGGACACCGCAGTGAGCGCCAACCGGAAAGTACGGTGACCGTAAATATACGGAAACGGAAGTAAAAACATGGGCCCGGAACGGGAAACATCCCGCCGTACACCTATAAAACCACAAAATCCACACAACCACTAAAAACACTACCCTGAAACACACCCCAACCCGTCATCCACCCTAGCGAAACCAAGAAAAATGGGAAAAGTAGCGAAGAAAGCGTGCGACCGCAAGCGGCAGGTCCACTTCTCCCGTGAGGAACTCACCGTGCTAACAGAGACCCTCCAGGAGAATGCTGCTGTCGTCTTCTCCACGCAAATGACCAGGACGGCACTTGCGAACAAGAAGGCCTTATGGGCTCTGGTGGCACAGCGGGTAAGTGCGGTGGGGACCGCACCCCGCAACCCACAGCAATGCAGAAAGCGATGGGACGACCTGCGGATACGCGTCCGTAGCATACTTTCTGCCAACCGCAACATTGCCACAGCCACCGGGGGAGGTCCTGAATCACCCATCAAGTTGACCCCCTGGGAAGAAATCTGTGCCTCCACCATTGGAATGGAGAGCATAGAGGGAGTCGGAGGGATGGAGAAAGGAGTGCAGACATCCGAAGAATCAGGTAGGTGCCCCAAATAAAACAATGCTAAATCCACAATTTCCAATCATGTGAAGTACCATGTGTCCCCATAGTGCAACAGGAACACATGTCCAGGAGAACGTCCACACACATTGGCCTGATAGCGCACTTTAAAACTCACAATAAATACATAAATAATTAAAAACCCCTAAAACACCCACTACACGTGCAGCAGGCACACCCTAACTGCAGGCTGCCAAACAACTGCACCCTCACTCCACACACAAATGAAAGCACCTCCAAGGCCCCGACCCAAATCACCCTCAGGTACCACCCCAATGCATGTGATACAATGCCATTCCAATTCCCACAGACCCATTAATAACCCTCGCCCTCCTTTACTCCACCACAGGGTCCGATCCAAACGACGAGCATCAGGACACCCCTACCAGCACACCTGCAAAGAGGGCCAAGACCAACGGCCAAAGACCCTCCACCTCAGCTGCACGCATCAAGACACGGCAGCAGCACAAATCAGGTGGCAGCACAGAGGAGGGAACATCAACAGGCACCCCAGCAGCCAGCATGCCCACAACACCACCACCACAGGTCCCCCCAATGGATGCCACAGAAGGCACTGCCTCTGGTGGCAGCAGCACCATAGGTGACACCCCATTGATGGCAGCATGCTCCGACACAGAAGACGGGGATGTCGAAGTCAGATCCATCCATGACCTGTCCCAATCCCCCTGTCTGTCCCATCCCGTACAACATGAGGATACCACGCAGGGGCACCCACAAGACGACGACTGGCCATCCCCCACAAGCCCTGTGGCAAGGCAACATGAGGTCACCAGCCCCTCTGTGACACCACCGCAAATGGCCATGGCCCAGCAGAGGCAACAGTCCCTCGACCAGTTAATCGTGCAACAGCAGCAACTGGCCACGCTCCTCAAGGACCATGCCGATGAATGTGGGGGCACTAAGGCAGACATAGAAACATCAACTGAGACACTGAGGGCAGAAATGGAGAGAAGTACAGAGACACTAAGGGCACAAATGGAGAGTAGCACCGAGAGCCTGAGAGTACAAATGGAGAGTAGCACCGAGAGCCTGAGAGTACAAATGGAGAGTAGCACCGAGAGCCTGAGAGTCCAAATGGAGAGAAGCACCGAGAGCCTGAGGGGGGAACTGCATGCGACGTCCAAAGACGTATGTGCCGAACTTGCCGCAGTGCGCCGTGTGCTCACTGAGCTCTCACAAACCCTTAGGGACATGCATGGACGTGAGCAGGCAGAGACATCATCCGTTGCAAGTTCCGTCCAGGGCAGCCCCCAACGTAGATCTGGGAGGAACCTGCGCTCCACAGGCAGGGGTGCCCCTGATACCCGCAGAGGGGGCTTGCAATAGCGACTGCCCACTGACAATGAGCATCTTTGGACACTGGTGTTCGGGGGGGAGGTAGGAGGGTGGAGGGGGTGTTTTGGGCTCACTTGGGTGGCGGGTCGATAGGGTGTTCAACATGATATCACATATGCCATAAACAATGCACGATCAACCAATGAGATGTGTGGACAATGATCTTTGTGTACTAGGCCATCATAGGCGTACAGTCCATATTGTGCATGTACCAGACACACACAGTGCCACGAGTACCGTGTCCATGTATCAGCCACCAGGCATGAGTGCTAGAAGCATGCATCAATGAGATGCTGACGAATGTCACGGCCCTCCGGTGCCTCGCAGACTCCTTGAGGTGCTGCCACATCCCCACCCTCATCATGACCATCTTCAGGTGCTTGCAGTTCTGCGTCAGGGGGCATGGGCACATTTCTACGTACGCACATGTTGTGGAGCATGACACATGCCATGACCATCTTTGCAACCTTCTCATGGCGGTACAGGAGTGCCCCGCCAGACCTGCTGAGGCAGCAGAAACGAGTCTTCAGTAGGCCGAATGCCTGTTCAATGACTACACGGGTACGTGAGTGGGCATGGTTGTAGTCCTCCTCATGCTGGTCCCGTGGGTTCCGGACTGGTGTGAGGAGCCATCTCTTCAGTGGATATCCAGCATCACCTGTATGTGGACGATAAACGTATGATGTGGAATGCCATTGCTACGTACGCACACCCCCCCCCCCCTTCCTGCCAAGTCATTGCCGAATCACATACCCCACATCATCATGCATGAAATGAGACTCACCGAGTAGCCAGGATCTGTTCCCTGCGTGTCGCTCCATGTAGCGTGGTATTGTAGAGTTCCTCAAGACCATAGAATCATGGGTTGATCCAGGGAATCGGGCACAACAATGTGTAATGATCCTGTTGGAGTCACACACCATTTGTACATTCAGGGAATGAAATTGTTTTCGGTTGCGGTACTGGGCCTCCATGGCATGTGGGACGACCAATTCCACATGGGTGCAGTCGATGGCACCAATGCAACCCGGTATGCCGGCAAGTACATGGAATCCCACTTTTGTGTTGGTAATTTCCTGCTCCGAGCGTGGTAGAGAGATGTAGTCGTCTGCGTGCTGCAGGAGGGCATCGAGCACTTGCAATAGTGTCCGTGAGAGCAGTGGCTGAGAAATGCCATGCAACTGTCCGACTGTGTGCTGGTAGGTGCCTGTGGCCAGGAAGTGGAGTACAGACACCACCTTCAGTAGGGGTGGGATGGCGGTTGGGCTATCTATCATGCTGACAAGGTCAGCCTGTGTCATGTCCACAATGGCGGCTATGGTGTCCCGGTCCAAACGGTAGAGGGTGTGGATCTGCTCATCAGTGAGGTTGAACGGATGTGCTCGGAGGCGTGGGATTGCGGGCTGCCTGCGTGGTGGTAGTGGCTGTGCTGGCGGCCCTTGCTGGCCCTGCCTTGGCCTCCTCCTCCTCCTGCGTCTCCTCCGTGCGGCCGGTTGTAGTTGGTGTTCGTCTTCTTCTTGGAGTTGGAGTACTTGCAGTGCTATCAGGTCCCCCAGGGCCAACATCGCGAGTCCTGCCGGTAGCATTTCGGAGTGGGTGTGGTTGTGGGAGGAGACTGGGTGTGCAATTTATGTGTTTTCAGGCTGTATGGCCTCCACCTGTGGTGATTCATTCCACCTGTGCAAGCTGCTCTCCCCTTTGGCCGAGCACGTCCCGCACACAACGCTGCAATTCGAGTAATGGCATCTTGCTATTGCAATCATGTATTTGTACCCGATGGCCGTGTAACATTGGTTGATATGTACATTCGGCTATGGTCCCATTGTTTCACATACAATCTTTGCAGTCGCGAACAGACTTGTGAAGGGTCAGTGGAACGTAGTACTCGAGTAACGGTGGGCCCTCATGCATCACTGTACCGAGTTGCACCGACGGGCGGGGCGTCCCATTTGTGGGTGAAGGCAGTTGCCATTTTCACACACAGCCGCACTAGATGGATTAATTTGTGATTTCAAACGGCCACAGATGCCTTTTCGACGTGATGTTGCAAATGAGGAATTCGAAGGGCGGCGCTTTCGGTTTTCAGCTAGCGGCGAGGAGATGCCCACAGGTCTGACTGCAAATATAACGTTCTATTGTTCAATGTCCTTGAGACAGGGGCCATGGCGAGGATGCAATGATTGATATGAATAGTTTGGGATGCGCAATAGCGACGTGGGCGATGAGGCCGGACGTTCCCAAATACATGTTACTTCACAATACTGGAATTACGGGCTGGGGCACTGTGGATTTTGCAGGCTGCATAACGCACAGACTCAATGGATATTTCTAATGTTATGTGAGTAAATATTCAGGCGTTTTTATACCGGGATGAGGGAATGATGAATGGATGCATGGGCAGATGATTTGATACAGAGTTTGCCATGTACAGGGCTTCTTGGAATCTGTCCGCCTCCCCTGCGCTATGTGATGCAGGGCTGCCATAGTGGGACCATCGTCTATCTGGCCTTGTTGAGCCCTCCCTGTCTCGACGCGCCTTCAGACACTTGTGTCCATGCACGTTAACATTCCCATCTGATGGATTCTGTTTTCACAGACGCATGCACAGGTACACTCGTTTGTGATGGTGTTTACACCTCGATATAGATGGTTATGAGTCGCAAGTGGTTTTGGGGTGGTGATGATCCTTTGGAGTGGGCTAGCATGCATATGGCTGTGGATTTAGTGTGATCATTGAAGTGAGTTGTTCGAATGTAGTTCTGATGGCCATTCTGTTCTTTTTCTTTTCTTTTGGTTGACAGGTATCTCCTCCCCTTTTGCCACTGCCATCTGTATGCCACTCCTGCAGATGGCTTTTACTCCCGACACCTGCTGCTTCGTGTTAATCAGTGGAGCAGCATTACGATCTTATGGGACGATCGCCAATGGGCCACATGCCCTTACGCAGTACTAGTGGCTCGGAGCAACATTTCGGCCTTTCAGCTGGACTAGTGCCTCCCCATTGGGACGGCCCTGCGGTTCTGTGCGCTTCCATGTTGCCTTTTCGTACGTGAATGTGGCTCTGTGTACCATGATGGAACAGGGCGTCACACAAGAAGTAGCTGGTCATTTCTTGCGGATGCAGCCCACAATGGTGAAATGTGTTTTGGAGTTCATGGCCTAATGGCTGTATGGGCTTGGTGATTTTGTTGTGCATTAAATTTCTATTCTGATATGGGCCGTGTAGCGTTCTTCTTTGCAAGTGATGTGGCATATTCCTATTTGGGGAGCGATGTATTGTGAGGAGATCTGCATTGGGTTCCAGCTTCGGAGTTTAGTTGCGTGGTACTGTGCTGGGCGCGTTTGCCTACGGAGCCCAGTGAGGTCAGGGATGGGGGCTGCCAATATGACTGTTTGAATGTTGTCATGCTCAGGGGCGGGGGATTGGGTTTTGTGTAACAGATGCCGGTCAGCCAGGTGGACTGGTGGAATGATGTGATTTTCGGAATATTGCTGGTCACAGGTGCCTGTGTTTGCGTGCGTTTCTTGGTGGGGGACTGTGGTCATGTCCATTGGAATGGCTTCTGTATTCGTGCCATCTGTGCCCTGCAGCTCCCATTGGCCCCTCTTGTGATTCTTTTGTTCGTTGGCATGCATGGGTGACTTGTACATTTCACTGGTTGCATTGTGACTTCATTGCATCTACGGGGAGTTGTACTTTGTGGGCAGGGAGCGGTGTACAGGCACTCAGTGGGGCCGTTTACGGTTGATTCGCGATGCCGTACTTCTCACCATGGCGGAATGGTACTTTCCGCCGTGCTTGATGGCGTTAGGTACATGTCCGCTAGGGTCGGAATTCGCGTACCGTTGCGCCATGGTGGTATTTACGGTTTGGCATGGCGCGCGCGCGCGTACTTGGTGCAGTTAGCGTTGGCGTTCACTACGGTGTCGCTAATGGCATCGTACTTTGCGGTGACGGGTCATAGTCGCACCGAGCGCTATTCGATGGCGGTATTGCATTTCCGCCATCGTTTTTCGATTTCCGCCAGGGTCGTAATGAGGCCCAGTGCCATTTAAGTAGACATTAATGATGGTCTTGGAGGAGTGGAAATGGGAGAGGAGGAAAAAGGAGAGAGAACAGAGACCATAAAGGTGCGTCCATTGGCCTGGAGAGAGAATGGCAAAGAAGATGTTGGTGAGGGTCTGTCTGGAGGAAGCACTGGTGTAGGTATCAGCGATAGGGACGCCTGGGTTGGAGATCAGGATGTCCCTTTTGAGCTTCTTCCTACCAGACGTAGTGAGAGGGATAGGATAGTCGATAGAATAGCAGTTAGAGAAGATAGGAGAGAGCGCCATAGAGGGTGCAGGGTGGATTGTAATGGGAGGGGGGCAGCCCCAGAAGGGGGAGGGAAGTGGGGTCACATGCTAGGGGCAAACAGGAGGGAGGCACATGGGGAGGTCACACACAATAGAGGGACAACAAGTATGTACACCACAGAACAAGAACACTGGAACCTTGCAAGTAACTAGAGTGAGTTGAGCTACTAGTGCAAGCTACAAATGTACACTACAATGGTACTCAAGGGAGTGAGAATGCAAGTACAATACAGAATGCACAGCTGATAGTCCTAGGGGACCTAGAGGGGGAGAAGAGGAATGCACACGATGCAGCACGTAAACAATACTATGCTCACACTACAAAACAAAATACGCAAACACTGGTAATCCAAGGAGACTGGGAAGTAAGAGGAAAATGCCAGTGGTGCAGTGGAATGACAATACAATAGTCACATACGAAAGAACGTGGAATGCAGAGATACAAGCAGGGAACAATACACTGGTCTTGGCTCAGGGGGGCCTGAAGAGGAAGGAGAGGAGGGAAGCAGGCCTGGGTTGCGTGGGGAGCAAAGATGAGAAGGATGTGCAAGGCTGGGGGTGCTGGGCTAAGTTATGTGGGGAGCAATGCAGAGAGGGATGCGCTAGGCCAGGAGATCAGGTACAGTTGCGTGGGGAGCAACACAAGAAGGATGCACAATACCTGGGGAGAAGCGACAAGTTATGTGGGGAGCAACGCAGAGAGGGATGTGCTAGGCCAGGGGAGTGGGGGCAGTTGCATGGGGAACACTGCAAGAAGGGTGCACAAGGCCAGAGGAGTGGGGACAAGTTACATGGGGAGCAACACAGAGAGGGAGGCGATAGGCCATGGAGCAGGGACAGGTTGTGTGGGGACGCATGTGGCGTGAAGACGGAGGGAGCTGGCCTAAGTTGTGAAGGAACATATGTGGCACACAAGACAGGGGAAGCGGGGCCTACGTTACGAAGGGAGCGAACCTGGTGAAGGGAGAAGGATGGATGCGCAGGCAGGGGAAGCAGGGATGGGTAGCAAGGGGACTTGCATGTGGCAAGAGGGAGAATAAGACAGACGAGCAAGGGCAAGGAGTTGTGTACAGTAAATGCTACTATCCCTCCCCACACCTTCTTACCTTGCGGACGCAGATGGACGGTGAAACCGTCCATGCTCACAATCTGCGCCACTACCGCTTTACCGCCAAACACCTGCGTCACACAACACTGCAGCCTTGTGTGAAAACATAAAAATTGATATGAGGCTGGGAAGCCCAAAGGAAACACACCAACACAGGTTACAAAGGACATACAAGTGCTTTATTTAAAAGCTACAACAGTTACCAAAAGTCAATTGACAAACGGATAGCTATTCGGCTCTCAGAGTAACGTAACGAACTTCAACGAGGGTTCGATGCATTAGTAGAGAGAGCGTACATTGGAATACTTGGGCTTTTATATCCTTTATCCAGCCCTTGGCCAACCCCCTCGCGGGTTAACCATTCTTGGGACCAGGCCTAGGGTTCCTTGCCAGGTCAATCCTATAATGTATGCATTCTGATCAGTTCCGCTGATACAGTTGTTCATTTACACATAGGTCAGTGATAGGACAAGGTCGTAGTTCGCGACCCCGACAAGTGGCCTGTAGGCATATTAATTATTCGTGTGTGCGGAGGTCACAACGGCCAAAATCTCACTCAGAATGTTATTCGGCCTCCATTTTGATGTTCAGGGTGACTTCCACTTTACAAGAGAACCTAAAATGGTGGCTAAATCCAAGATGGCGACTTACATAACTTTTCGTTAAGGTCAAGACCTTGCCGCGGAGTCTATTTACATGATATTTTAGACAACTTGGCGTAGGCCAATACACATTCAAATACTGCGATAGGAGGCATAACATCATTTCAATTCCAACAGACCCTCCTTTTGGCCTATGCCAAGTGCTAATATCATATCTAATACTTTTGCAAATAACTCCATGTGCTGTCATCCATACATCCCGAATCATTGTCTGTAATATCTATAGCCATTAGGTCGTTCATCAGAAACTCTTGTAACACAAACTCTTTGGATGCTGTATCAGGGGCAAATATACTATTTGCCCTATTGTGCTCACTGCTTGGGCACAACATCCCCCTAGCATTCCACATATACTCGGAAGACATTGAAAACAGCAACAAAGGAATAGCAGGATCCCCAAAATAACCAGAATAACAGAAAGCACCTTCCAACCCCAAGATCGTAAAGAATCCCAGAACCAGGTGCTAAGATTCCAATCTCCTACAGGGATATGTACTTCAGAACTAAGGATATGCAAGTTCTGTATTGCTTTAAAAATTGTCGGCGAGGAATATGGCACGAAAACACAGCAAGCGGACCCCACCAATTTGCAAACTCCACCTCGTTCCGCCAAAATGACATCTAATGCCATCCGATTTTGGAGTGCTACCAATCTTATTGCTTTTTGTTCTAGTATCATATTGTAGAGTATGTCCGTGGTCCGGTTGATCGTTCTCTCCAGTACCCTTGCTAATCCCCTAATGTTCTCAGAGTTTGTTATTTGTCCCCAAAAGGGCACAACTGATTTTGCTATATCTCCCAATACTTGCCCAGGGGTATCTCCGTTCTTGTCCCGCCGTGGGTGAGCCTTAGAAACCTCCAATGTACTAGCTACAAATACCCCGGGTAACAGGATTCCTAAATAACAGGTTCCCTGCCAATCCTTGGGCAACCAGGGAAATGCTAAACTACCACAAACAAAATAAACAGGCCCCCCTACATACAGAGGCCTGTTTTCTCCAGTCAAATTTACAATGTTCATACAACCTTCAAAATCTCCCATTGGCCGAGTGCCGTTTCTTTGTACACAAAAGGGGACAGAGTCAGGGCTATGATTTATAGAGTAGGAAGGAGGCACGGCGTCCTTATTGCCTATCAGAGCCATTTTAAAGGAAATCAAAGTTTGAAAAGGAAGAGACAGTTTATTAGACGGCCTAATAGAAGCGACATTAGGTTTACTTCTATTTGCAAAAAGCAAGCATCCCAGGGGAGTTAATTCACGTTTCTCGAAATCATTCAAATTAATTCCATCAAAGTTCCCTGAGATGCTATCATTCCAACGGCCAAAGAATAGTGCTCTAAGAGAGGCATAGCAAGCAGTCGTTAAAGGTAAAGGGTGAATATACCATCCTAGTCCCTTGTTCCCATGCTGCGGTAAATGAGTGCAAATCCAACAATTACTCTTATTAAAAATGGCATGCGTTGCATTCATTACTATCATTAGAGTGCTGTTATGATACTTTTGGCTATGTTGGGAGTCTCTAGGGGACAGAGTGTGAAGGTGTACGGAGGGAGTCAAAGCAGTTGGTACAATCTCGGTCGGTAGTAGAGTATTTAGAGGATAGATTTCTTCAAAGTACCAAAGCCCTACAGCAGTAATCGCAAAAATAACAATTATCATTATCAAAACACAGAAGTACGTTTTCGGGGCCCAGGCACATTGTTCATTGTCCAAGTTGGTCACCCCCTTATTCACAAACCAGTGCGGGGAGCAGCAGTGGAGCTGGCAGGCATTGTAGTTCCTCAATTGACGACCCCAATGTTCGTTGCTGACGACGCTACGGTCGTGCGATTTCTTAGTCCTTCCCAACCCTAGCCAGCAGAATCCCTTTTGTTCAACTGAAACTTTCTTATACAAAAGAAAACTTCCAATCACTTCCCTTTCCCAAATGCACGGAAAACCCGTGCCGTAGTTCTATTTTCTTCGTCGAAGGTTGTACCTGGTGGTACCCAAGATTGTTTGATCCGAAAATAAGGTGTCGTCACTTCCTGAAGGAAGCGACGTGTCGGAGGCGACGGAAGTCACAGAGCTTGAAACAGTGTTTTCCGGAAGTGATTTTTCAAGAGAGTGCGGAGACGAAACGGACTGTTCCCCAAGCTCCACGGGCTCAGAGAAATTCTCCGACGCACTCACAGCGCTGTTTGCTACTCCAAGATCAGAGACTGTAGCATCAGCGAGGGGTTCTGTTTCTTCTGTAACGTGTGGCGTCGGGTGAGGAAGTTTCTTGACATGTGTCGCGTGGATCCAGTGTTTCTTCCCAGCCACCCGCACTGCTGTCTGAGTGACCAATAGCACCTGGTAGGGTCCCTTCCAACGAGGAGCGAGACAGGAAGACCTTTGGTAGGCCTTCACTAGGACCCAACTTCCAGGCTGTATATCGTGCCCTGGGCCCGTGAACCGTACAGGTAAAGCTGAATGCACCTGGTGATAAATGAAATACAGGTTTTTAGTTAACTGGTTACAGTAGTCTACAAGCAATACATTTTCCACCTCTCTCAGGGCTTTAGGTTTTATATGACCCCAAATGTTAGCAGGTCTCCCCATCACTACCTCAAATGGAGAAAGCCCAGTCTTAGTTTGAGGTGTGGTTCGCATAGCCAATAATACAATAGGTAAGGCATCTGGCCATTTCACTTTGGTATCGGCACATGTTTTTGCAAGCTTATTCTTTAAGATACCATTGTGTCTTTCCACCAACCCAGCACTCTGAGGATGTCTAGCTGAGTGAAATCGTTTCTCAATATGTAAAGCTGTGCATATCTGCAAAATTACTGCTGCAACAAAATGAGGACCATTGTCTGAACAAATTACCCTTGGGAGCCCAAATCGAGGAAAGAATTCTTTTACCATAATCTTTGCAGTGGTCATGGCGGTAGCATCTTTAACGGGGAAAGCCTCGACCCATTTCCTGAAGGCACAAATAATTACAAGAACATATTTCAGATTGTTACACCGTTCCATCTCAATAAAATCAAAGTGAACGACCTCGAAGGGAACAGAAGGGGGCCCAAAGCTTCCCCTTGGAGTTACTGTCCCCTTAGCCGCATTGTGCTGTAAGCAGATCATGCAATTCCGAACATGATGTTTGACAGTCTCCGGAATCTTGTTATTCACCCAAACTTGTTCTAACATTTTCGTGATCTGCTGAGCACACACATGTGTAGGACCGTGTGCCATCGTAACCATTGCCAGTACATATGAATCAGGGAGCAACCATTTTCCTTCAGATGTATCCACCCAACACCCATCATCATCTAGTTTCCCCATTCCTTCGGCCTACCTTTTAGATTCTTCTACTGTGGCATCAGTTTGAATATCTTACACAGACCCAATACCTTCATCCATTATATACGCATCTTTCGTTTCCCTCAAAGCATACATGTCCGTGCTAAGGTCTGTGGCCGTTTGCCTGGCTATCAGGTCCGCAAAAGCGTTCCCTTTTCCCACATCATCTATGACCTTACGATGTGCTGCACATTTCATGATCGCTAACTGCCTAGGGAGTGAGAGTGCCGAGAGCAATTGCACTATCAAGGGGCCATGCTAAATCTTGGTCCCATGTGAGGTCAGGAACCCTCTTTCCGACCAGAGCCTCCCAAAGTTGTGAGCCACCCCTAAGGCGTACTGGCTATCAGTGTATATATTTACTATACACCCTTCTGAGAGTTCACAAGCTCGGGTCAATGCTGTAATCTCTGCGGCCTGCGCGGAGTTACGCGAAATTCTCTTAGTTTCAACAACTTTACTTAATGTAGTAACTGCGTAAGCAGCTGTAGATGTACCATCTGAGAGTTTGAAGCAGGAGCCATCACAAAACAGTTCCCCTTCTGCATTGTCCAAAGGAGTATCTATAAGATCTATCCTGCCCTTCGTTTCTTGTTCAGTGGTATACAGGCAGTCGTGTAATTCTTCGCCACCGCAAACAGTGTTTTGCGGGAAAGGTAAGAGTTCAGCCGGATTAAGAACACAACACCTCTTAATATGAATATGCGGGGCAAACAGAATTAATTCATACCTTGTTAACCGTGCAGAGGTGAGGTGTTGCGTTTCGGTTTTGTTCAATAGGATATCTACAGAGTGAGGTACCATCAAAATCAAATCATGGCCTAGGACCATTCCCTCACTCTGTTTTACAGACGCGGCAGCAGCAGCGACAGCTCGCAAACATCTTGGCAAAGCGCATGCGACAGGATCAAGGGCGGAGGAGTAGTAGCCGCATGGCCTATTCCTCCCTCCGTGTTCCTGTGTTAACACAGCCAAAGCACATCCATCACATTCATGCACAAACAACACAAAGGCCTTGTTATAATTTGGAGTACCCAGAACCGGTGCAGAGCATAACGCGGTTTTGAGAAGCTCAAATGATCGTTGATGTTCCGATTTCCATGGCAGTGGCAGAGAAATGCCCTTCTTCGTCAAAGCCACCATCGGTTTTATCACTAGCGAAAAGTTCGGGATCCACAACCTACAGTAAGAAGCCATACCTATTAAGGCTCTGACTTCCTTCTGTGTATTTGGAAGACATGCCAGAAATGTGTTTTATTCTTTCAGGTGTCAATCTTCTCCCCTCCTTTGACAGGAGGTAGCCTAAATAGGCGACCTCCTGACAACAATATTGAAATTTTTTTAGCGAAGCCTTATGACCATTTTTAGCTAGATGAACAAGCAACAGTACAGTGCCTTCTTTACAAGCACTTTCAGAGTCTGCAGCCAAAAGCAAATCATCGACATATTGAGGCAGTGTACAAGTAGGTGGCAATTCAAGGGTGTCGAGCTGCTCTTTCAAAGCTCTACTATAAATGCTTGGACTTTCAGTATACCCTTGAGGTGCCCTAGTAAATGTAAATGAGCGTCCCCCCAAGGTGAACGCAAACAAATATCTACTTTCCTTATGTATAGGGATGCTAAAGAAAGCGTTTTTTAAATCCACAACGCTGAAATGCGTAGCCGTAGCAGGGATCATTGTCAATATCGTCATCACATCAGGCACGATTGGAAATTGTGGGGCGACAACTCTGTTAATAGCACGAAGATCAATTATGAACCGTATGGGATTGCATTGTCGCCTTTCTTATATACAGGCAAGATCGAACTGTTACACAAACTACCTGTAATCTCCTCGATCACCCCACGATGCACAAAATCGGAGACAATGCAGTTCAAAGCACGCTCGCCCTCAACTGATATTTTATACTGCGGAATGCGTGGTAGTTTCACTCCATGTTTCAAAACTATTTTACGGGCTCAATCTGTAGTACCCCGACATCATTGTCGTCCACCGCCCATAAACATTCCGGGACAATGCTAAACTCGGGAGGTAAAGGTTGAATCAAAAACTGAGAATTAGGAAGTTGCTGTGGTGAAACCGTCAGCCGTTCTCCATCAGAGGAACAATGAATTACTGCATTCAATTTCTTTAACAAATTCAACCCCAGCAAATTCTCTCCACAGTTTGAAGTCAGAAGAAAAGGGCAATGGTCCGTAAAGGGACCCAAAGAAACAGACACTGGTGAAGAAACCGGACAGACAATTGGTATGCCAGAAAACCCTACGGAAACATTTGTTTGCCCTGACAGTGGAATGTTTGGAACCCGAGAATGATCAATGGAGCACTTCTGTGCTCCAGTGACTATCAAAAACTGGTGTTTCCTATTCCCTACTAATAATTCAACATAGGGGCCTTTCTGATTAACAGGAATAGGTGAAGGTTCCAAACCCTGCTTTGGGCAGTCCTAATGAAATAGAGTATCGTCGGAAGGAAGCTCTTCAGAAAGGTAGGCAGCAGAAGGGTGATCAAATATGTTCCTCGAGTCCACACTCGTGTCTGATTTTCCCGTGAAAAAGGTTGCTGAGGATCTTGCAAAAACTGACCTCTATCAGGGCCCCCTGCTCCAGGGCGGCCCCTAGGTCGTCTACCCATACTCCCAAACGCACTGTTTGACCTTTGTCGAAGGACGGGGCACTGTGCTCGCCAGTGACCTTCCTGGCGGCAATAAGCACATTGATTAATATTCACAGGACCCAAAGGAGCATTTCCTTTTGGGACATAATGACCTCTGGTCTGTGTCGTGCCTCCTCTGGGGTTTCTAACAATTTGTTGTAGTAATACTTTGGTTTTCAAATCTCCTTTCCTCTTTTCTATTTTCTCCTTCTCATTATTAACACGGTTCTCATAATACTGAGCCATGTGCAAAACCTCAGATTGAGATTTTGCCTGCCAAGCGCGCTCAGAGGACATAATTTGTGACTGGATGTCGGGCAACAATCCACGTACAAATTTGTCCACAAACAACCTTTTCCCAGACTCTGTACCCAAATCTTGCCCACTAAAGTCAGAAAATACCTGCTAAAATCTAGTAAAGAATTTGGTGGCGCCTTCAGTTTTCCCTTGAACACAGGCCGTAAGCTTGTCCCAAATAATTCTTTTCTCTGGAATTATAGTTTTTAATTTTGCGACAATTCTATCAGGCAAAATAAGTATTACCTGTGGTGGTTTCTCACCTGCTGGTCTTTCCCCATCAATCCTAATCATATTAGCCCACGTATCTCCCAACCCTGGCACATCGTCTATTGTCCGAACCTGCTTCCATACATCTACGGGTTGGAGTACAGGGAATAACAAGTCAATATCACTTAAGGTGAACACAGAGGACGGCAAGACGGACTCTATCTCTTTGGAAAACCCCGTCGGGTTTTTCCTGATATCGGGAACTGATTGCCTAATAGTGTTCACTTCCTGTCGTGAAAACGGGATGTGAACGAATTGTGATACATAATGTGCAGGGATATCCACAGCAGGGCCACCAGTCCCAGCGTTGGCGGGAATCTCAACCTTTGGGACGAAGGTCGGAGGAACCTCTCTCATAGGCAACTGAGATATAGGTACCTCCGGCCGCTTATTAAGTAACAGAGCCAGGTCGAGCGCTAAGGCAGCCGAAGAAGTGTCGGGCGAAAAAGCCCTTTTACAAATCCCCAACAATTCTATGGGGCAACTAACCTTCTTTCTTACACATTCTTCTTGCAGGTACTGTACCATTACCTGAATTACCTTTCGTTGCATTTCTACTGTATACTGACTATACGTGTCATATACTTCATCTGGCGGAATCGATGAATCCGAGATCCATCGAATCGCATTTTTGGTACAAATTCGTACTTCCCCAGGTGCCGATCTACGACACGGAAGGAACCGTTTCTGCACATACATACTGTCGTCTTCATCATGCTCATCTCGTGCTTTCTCAAAGTCCCTCCTATACTCAAACAATCTTTCAACATGACCATGTACTTTCTGTTCTGTGTCCCTCGAAAGTGCAAAAGCATTTAGATCTCTCACCCCTTGTGGAAGATCCGAATTTTGTAATCTACCCCACATCACACATAAATGAGTCCCCAAACCTTCAATAAAAACATTTTTCTCGGGAAAACTGTTCAAATTAGATAATGTGGAAAAAACATTAACTTGATCACCCTTCTCCATACAGTGCTTAGCCCATGCAAACAATTCCTGTTTCTCATCTGCAGAAACAGTATTACGAGTGACGATCTTTGATCCTGCACTTTGATCAACTTTAGTCAATACGGGACCACTCGGGAGTGGAGGTGCAGGTAAATTTAATAAAGGTGCAACTATCGGCGCAGAAGGAAGTGGTGGTGCGATAGGTGGAGGAACAACAACTAGAGGAATAGGAACAATAGGTTGTACAGGGGGAACAGGAATAACAGCAGGAACAACAGCAGGAATGGGCAGAGCGCCCAAGAAAGGATCATACGGAGGCGGCGCAGAGGCACCAGGCCTGCGTTCGTTTAACAATTTTTCAATAAATTCTTCGGAAACATGAACATTTTTAGAGGGGTAAATTTTCTGGATTCCAAGTGAAAAAGCCCTATCCATATTTTTAACTGATTCTGAATGTTTTTCTTTATCATATAACAACGCTTTTTCGGCATTTGTTTTATGACGGCGTGCATGTTTATCCCTACTTTTAAGCTGCTGTAACACTTCTTTTTTCCAATTCTGTAAAACATCAAAGGCTGCAGGTCTAGCCTTTTTTTTTAGCAAGACTGATTCTAGGTATTCAATACGGGAGATTTCAAAACTGCCATTGATCGGCCACTGAAATTCGGAGGCATGTCTGGTCTGTCTGTGCCAAATATCATTAAATACTATACTACCAATGCCATACTTACAGTACATAGTACATGCCGGCGACCCCTCCTGTGGTGCCGGGCGGCTAAATTCCAAAGATTGTCGATCGCTGTGGAACAGAGCCCTAAAGCAGCTAGACAATTTCCCAGGCATTTCACAAAGAATTGGTGTTACCTGGTCAATAATTGTGTCTGCAGATACAATACGCCAAATTCAAATTGTCAGGGTTAAATTAAGCCGGGTCATGACTGCACCTGACCAAACCTAAGGAGGACCGTACGGTTTATCAAAGAACTTACCTAACTAATTTTACCTTGTGTTTGGTGGTTTCGACAAATCTGTCCGCCTCAAAAATGGACCCTCGTCAAGATGCAGTGTCAGACCACACGACTATCGTCCAAGGATCGGATCGTGCAGCGCTGCCGAGGTATCGCATTTCGTTCGGTCGGGCCCGCAGAATCACACCGTCCGAGCCCGGTTCGATAGTCTGCGTCAACCTTCAATGATCCGGCATCAATCTTGAGGGTCCCTGTTCGGGCGCCAACTGTGAAAACATAAAAATTGATATGAGGCTGGGAAGCCCAAAGGAAACACACCAACACAGGTTACACAGGACATACAAGTGCTTTATTTAAAAGCTACAACAGTTACCAAAAGTCAATTGACAAACGGTTAGCTATTCGGCTCTCAGAGTAACGTAACGAACTTCAACGAGGGTTCAATGCATTAGTAGAGAGAGCGTACATTGGAATACTTGGGCTTTTATATCCTTTATCCAGCCCTTGGCCAACCCCCTCGCGGATTAACCATTCTTGGGACCAGGCATAGGGTTCCTTGCCAGGTCAATCCTATAATGTATGCATTCTGATCAGTTCCGCTGATACAGTTGTTCATTTACACATAGGTCAGTGATAGGACAAGGTCGTAGTTCGCGACCCCGACAAGTGGCCTGTAGGCATATTAATTATTCGTGTGTGCGGAGGTCACAACGGCCAGAATCTCACTCAGAATGTTATTCGGCCTCCATTTTGATGTTCAGGGTGTCTTCCACTTTACAAGAGAACCTAAAATGGCGGCTAAATCCAAGATGGCGACTTACATAACTTTTCGTTAAGGTCAAGACCTTGCCGCGGAGTCTATTTACATGATATTTTAGACAACTTGGCGTAGGCCAATACACATTCAAATACTGTGATAGGAGGCATAATATCATTTCAATTCCAACACTTGTCCTGAGGGAGGTTTGCAGCAGAGGGTCTGATCCTCGTTTCTTAAAGGCTTGGGAGTGTGGAAAGTTGCATTGCATGCTACGTTTCATCAGCAGCATTTCCTGCATACCTGCATCGCACAACACTGTGGCCTTGTCCTGCAAAGGCTTTCCTGTAGAGGGCCCGATCCTCAGTTCTTAAAGGGAGAATATCCCAGGAGGATAGCTCAGAGGCAATGTGCTCGCCTTGGAAACAAGACTACACAGGTTCGATCCCCGGGTCTGTGCTTAGAAACCTCTGGATATTTAAGTTTGTTATAAATACGCAACTAAGACAAAAAAAATCAATTATGCAACAAAAAAAATATTCCTGTAAGAGCGCCTCGATGCCTGCGTGCTGTGTGAGCACTTTAAAAATGCAAAATAAATTTTCAAAAAAATAAAAGGCTTGGAAGTGTGGAAACTTGTGCTGCATGCGACTTGTCATCAGGCAGTGTCTCCTGCATATCTGCGTCACACAACACTGCAGCCTTGTCTTGGGAGGGCTTTGACGCTGAGGGTCCGATCCTCAGTTCATAAAGGCTCAGGAGCATGGAAAGTTGCATTGCATCCTACATACCATTGCCTACCATCTCCTGCGTACCTGTGTCGCACAACAACGTGGCCATGTCCTGCAAGGGCTTTGATGGGGTGATTATAAGTTACTGGAAAAGTGGTGCAATCCTGGTGCATTCTGGGTGGTGGGGCAATAAATCTGGTGTCACCCAAGGGGTAAAAACTTCCTGTTTACATATCTGTGGCTATTCTGGGCCGTAATCATGTGATTTTGTTACAATTACACAACAGCCTGAACCGTGAGTCCAACTGAGTAACATCAGGCTATTTGCTTAATATGCCCACCAGCTAAATAGTTGCAAAACTGTCAAAAAAGAACTGCCACTACATTTGTTTTGTTTGGTAAATAGCAGACCGTACATACAAACAGGGAACCAATTAAACTACCCGGAAAATAACCAACCAGTTACATCTTCAAAGGGCTGTTGCTATTATGTGAACACCGAAAGAATTTTGAGACTTTTGGGGAGAAAGCAAAGCTAATTTTTTTTTTTTTTTTTTTTTGTTTTATTGGTTAATCATAGGTAAACCTTTAACAAACCTCAAATAAGAGTCCGAGGAACAAGAGTCCAGAGTTCCTCTACTAAAGTATTATTTGAGTTCCAATCGGTTTAGTTATCCCTCCAATGGAAGTCTTTACCGCAACAGATGCACCCCGTAGTCTTTAGGGCTCCTATCTCTCCTCCATTTCCGTTTCTTCCTGGTCCAGATTTAGGGATTCGACAAACTTTAGTGCATCAATAGTTCGACCTACCTTTTCCGCTGTTAGAAGGCGTTCCCAGTGTTCTTCTTCTGTTTCCATCGTGATGTTGCTTATATAGTTGCCCAAAAACGCTAATCGCTTTGGTACCAGAACCGGGCATGTTAACATCACGTGTCGCACTGATTCAAGTTGGTTCTTCATTTTGCAGAACCTGCAGATCGCTGATGCTTTTTCAATAAGCCGTCTTCTCAGCTTGACCTCTCGGGAATACCAGATATTTAATCTACATCGTAATAGCAGATCTCTATAATGTTTAGACGGAAATTTCTGAAGATATGGTGGGAGAATATTTAATGCTTTGCGTTCCCAGACGATGTTATGAGCCCAGTTTCCTGCCAATTTAGTGAACTGGGTTTCCTCCCAGTCTTTTTCCCGCAGGATTCTTTTGGCTTTGTCAGGATTACACTTTAGAGTTTCCAGTGAGATACCTAGATGTTCTAAGGTATCCTCACATCTCTTCTTCCACTCATGAAAAATTATATCTTCATTGGGCATACCAGGTCTTGTTAAAATATTAAATGGCTGCGCCGGTTTGTCCAAAATACACTTCCGAAATAATGAAAGAGATTTCCACACCGTGATTGAAACCATAGATTGAAGTCTAAGTTCCGATCTTATCAGAACTAAGGGCAGTGAGTTCGGAAGATGTAAGATCCTTCGCCAAAAGTAGGCCTCGCACAGATTCCAGCTTTCCCATCCCAAAGACAACAGTGCCTCTGCTCCATATGTTAACACTGCCACCACCTTTTGCTTATAGAATGTAATGATTGGCTGTAATGAAAATTTTCCATATCTATAGTGCAGTAGGATTCCTTGATTAGTTAGCGCTGCGAGTTTCTCTCGAATAAGGGTGTATTGTGCTTGTTCATTGCAATTTTTATTTATCCTAATGCCCAGGTAGATGGAAGTATCCACTTCTTCGAGTTTCTCTTGGTCCAGCATCCATATCTGTCGTTTCCCTGCAGGTTTTTTTCCACGACTTGATTTCATGCACAGTATCATTGATTTCTTTACATTGATTTGCATGTCATTTTCTTTCAGATATTTGTTAAAAGCTTCAATTCTACGTTGCAGACCAATAGGGGTCTGATCAGCAAATACCGCATCATCTGCGTATAACATCCACGGGACTTCCATACTGTTCACTTTTGGAGGGAACGCACGGATCCTTTCTTGGGATGTCTTCATATCCGCCATATAGAGGACAAATAGAAAGGGAGCCAGAGCACCTCCTTGTTTGATTCCCCGAGTGGTATAGATTTTTCTAGATAACCCTCCATTAGCAGTAATTTGGACCTGGATTGAGGTATTAGTATACAGCGCTTGGATTGGTGCCAACAGGGCGTTCGGGCATCCCCAGCTTCTCAATTTCGACCATAGTCGCTCTCTGTTGATACTATCAAATGCCTGTTGGAGATCAATAAAAGCCAGATAAGTTGTTGTATTGTCTTTCAAAGCCTTAGCTTTCAAAAGGTTTAACAAGAACAGGTTTAGAGATGTTCCCACCCCGCTTATAAAAGCGGTTTGTCTTTCATCTAGGATGTTGATTCTTATGGCCCATTTTTTTAAGTTCATTAGTAGAATGGCCGCAAAGAGTTTCCCAATAGAGTCTAACAAGGCTATTGGCCTATAATTTTTGGGGTTAGATCGATCCCCCTTTTTGAAGATCGGAACTATATACGCCTCCGTCCATGTTGTTGGAATTTGCCTTTTTTTTGCTATTTTTTTGAAAAGGGCATAGATCAAATCCGTCCAATCTCCGCAGTTCTCTTTTAGCTTTTTGTTGGAAATGCCATCCGGACCTGTTGCCCTGGAACTGCTGAGCTTTTTAATAAGCATCCATATATCTTCTCTGTCAAATTCAAAATCCCATGCTGAAGTCGTATTTCTTTTTTCTGGGGGTGTACCCATGGATTTCCCCTTAAACAATGCATTATAGTGCCGATACCAGTCCTCCTCTGAGACTTGATTTACACCTATTGCCGACTGATTCAGATCTCTATTATTAATTAAGTCCCAGGTACTTCTTGAGTTGTTGGTAGATAGTGCCGCCAACATTTTTTCCGCGTCCCTTTGAGTTCTTAAGAAGCGGGTCGAGCGCAGCCAGTTTTTATAGGTTTGCCGGCATTTCCGCAGGAGAATCTCTTTCACCGGGGAATTTTCTTTTTTAATACGTTTAAGTTCTGCTCTATATTGCTTCCTTTTAGTGACCACAGAATCATCGTACGCATGCTTTCTTTCAATTTTATTCACTTTTGCTGGTTCATACTTAAGTACAAAAGCTTCCAGGAGCCATTTATATTCTACTGTCTCATCGCCTTTGTTACCCGCTTCTTTAAAGTCTTTAACCAGCTTCGGTATAACTTGATTTTTAAGTCTCAGTCGGTTTCTTCCCCAGGATACTTCTGTTTCCTTCCATTTTTTCATCGATGATGGTAATGTGATATTCCATGCTAATTCAGTTCTCAAGAGGCTATGATCGCTATTTTCTTGTTTGATTATTGTAAATGTTTTGATCCAGGGTAGCGTGTTGTTTCCGACAAAGCAGTAATCTAAACAGGCCCCTGTTTTACCGCTATGCCATGTGTTCGCACCCATTAGATCACCTTGGGTCTGACTATTTAACATCCTCATATCACGAGTGCACATTTCCTTTGTCCAAAGACTTTCTTTACCTCGTAGATTTTCTATATCTCTTATTTTACCTTTCTTGTCAAGGAGTTTGATATTCAGATCCCCATTTAGTAAGATTAGCCGTTCTTTGTCTTCAATCATAGATTTATCTATTGCATTCATGATGGTTTTTAGATAATTTTTCTGGTTCGGCATATTTTCACTCCAATAGGTATTGATTAGAGTCATCGTCGTCATTTTTTTTTTTTGTTGATTATTTGTCATGTTCTCAGATTTCTCCTTAGTGTCTTCTTTAAGGTTGATTGTTAATATCTGCACATAGGGATTTGGGATCACATGTTCCAAAACTTGTAGTGACGAGTCCAATTTCTTTAATACCATGAGGCCTGCATAAGGTCTACCTCTAGGGCCTTTCTTAGCCGGATTAAAGTAGACTTCATAGCCTTCACACATAGGGGCTTCACGCAGCCATGACTCCTGGATCGAAATTAGGTCGTAGTCAGCCAGGAAATCACTTTCCTTAGAGAATAAGTGTTGAAAGCCTCGGGTATTCCATGAGGCACAGGAGACCGATCTTTGCTGGGCCTCCTCACTCTATTGCTTCTTCTTAGTGGTGCTCGTATTCTTTGGTTCAGGCCGCTCATTCGCTTTCAGGCCTTTTTTGTTCAATGTAGAATTACCCTTCTTTGGGTTATCCGAGTTGTCCACCGTAAATTTCAGATTTTTCAAATTCGCATCTGAGAACTTCAGCGAGGTGGCATTTGCTTTCTGAGATTTAGCATCACTCTTTATTTCCACCTCCTTCACTTTGTCACTTAGTTTTCTGGGCCTTTTCCCCAACTCCTCCATATCTCGTCCTTTATTATTATAGTCCTTCACCATGTATTTTTTATTATTGCCGTCCTCCATCCCCACTTCCCTGGGTCTCCCTTTGCCCCTTATTGTTTCTTTTGGATTCTTCAGTTGACTACTGCAATCTATGTCCTCCAGTCGATAGCCCTTTAGTTTAAGGCAATCTTCAGCCTTTAGGAATTTTTGTTTTACTTCCTTTGAGACGAGATGTAATATTACTTGATCCATCCTTCCTTCTTTTGGGAATTCCACAATTCTTATATCGTCAGCTGAAATCGCTCTGAGCGCTGGAGTTTGTTTGCATAGAGACATCACGTAGCATCTATTCAAGAGGACCTTCCTCGGCCCCTTCGATGTAATTCCCAGTTTCACAAAGTGGTCTTTGGAGGAGGGTGTTTGCTTATCAGTTAACGACTTTCTACTGTTCTTACTGCCCATACGATCTTTTTCTCTACTGTGACTTCTTTGTTTTAGACTAGGCTTCCTTGGTTCAAAGTGGACGGTTTTTCCCTTATTAACCAACTCCCTCCTTTTGTCTTCTAGTGTTTTAAACCTCGAATATTCTATTTCCCTGTCATAATCACTCCAAGGCGAAATCATACTTTTTTCAGTTTCTTTCCTAGATTTACTAGATCGATCTTTTTTTCTGTCTGCTTGTCCTTCAGATGGCAATTCAGCTCGTCCCTCTCCCAGTTGTCAATTGTTTTCCATTCTGACGGCGTGATGTTTCCCCACCCCTCTTCATCGCTGTTATTTGAGAAAAGTTCGATTAAATCACTCAAAACGGCTGATTGTTACAAGTCCTCCGTTTTTTCATCTGCTGATGCCACAGATGTTTTAGATGCAGTTTCCCCCTCGGCTTCTATGCAATCCAAGACACACATCACGAGTTCTCTTCTTGGCTTCTTGGTACACTGTGGGTTTTCCCTTCTCGGTGGTGTTCTTAGATTCCTCAGGAATGCTCTAGATCCATTCACCTTTCGTTTAAGTGTTTCGTTTTTGGTTTTTTTCCCCTTTTCTTTAAAATTGTTTGCAGGCAAGGTTTCAGGTTGATGTTCCTTGGATTTATTACCCGTACCTGCAAAGATAGCAAAGCTCAATTGCTCTTTTATGGGGGAATTGTCTTGTTTTTGGCCCTCCTTACTGCTCGGGGAGATAAGAATTACATCTCCACATCGCAGTTCTGGTTCGATGGGCTTAGTGACTTTTCCTTGTTTCAATTTCATTGGCCCGTTACCTCGGTTAGGCTGTTCTACAACTTGCAGGTCCAATTTACTTTGTTTATGCTGGGATCTCATCCATTTACAGTCTTCTAATACTGCTTCCATAAGGAGTGATTTATCACTAGCGTCCCTTCTGGCCAAGTCACCCAGACGATTTTGCCAAGTCTGAGTTTGTTCTGCTTCTTTATCTACTCTTGAGTTTAAATTCTGTAGAGAGAGACCCGTTTGCCGATTTGCTTCCTTAATTTGCAGAATCGTCGTGGTTACCTCTTGGACTGAATCTTTAATGACTTCATATAGTTTCAGAAAAGGAGCCAGCGAAATATTCAATGAGGTCATCAACACTTTTTGAATATGTTCACTGTCCTTAGCTCTCTCAATTACACAGGCCTCACTAATAAGTTGTATTATTTGGTCTTTTTGAAGGAGAGCTGGCGATGTCATTACCTCATCCATTATCGAGCTCTGTGTCATTTCAGATGCCCTATTGTGATCGTTGACCATTGATTGTCCCTTAGGGTCTTGATGTCGCTTATCTGAAATGAATTTGGTTTTCTCGAAGTTGGTCATTTGCAGTTGATTGATGGGTGACTGGGAGTTCAAAGTAGACTCCACGTCATCCATCATACAGGGTCCCCCTTTGGTTTGATCCCTGTCCAGAGCGGCCATCCTCTCATTTATTAGGGAAAAGCTTCTCCTTTTTTCCCTTTCAATTTTCCCCGTCAGTATCATGATATCATGCTTGATTTTATTTGCCAGACTTAAGTTAGTCAATTTTATTGGTGATTGCATCAAGTTGCTGCTAGTCCCCGGAGTACAGGGAGGGTCATTCCTTCTGTTTCCATTGGACCTCGCTTATCTAGGCAATTCTTTGGAGGGTAGTTCTCATTATAAACTGGCACTTCAATCGATAACTCTTCAAAGTGCCCGTATGTACAACTCCTCTCGGTGACTTCTTTTGGTTTTGAGTCTTGTTGGGCTGCCTGGTTTCCATCTTGTGTTTTCTGAATACTTTTGACCTTAGTTGAGGGAGCACAGTTATCTTCTCTATAAGGTTGAAAAATGTCAAAAGTTTCTAGGTTTGACCCCCTTGGGTTCAATTGTGATATTTTCCCCTCCTTGACAGTTGAAGAATCGACGTGGGTCTTTTCCCATTGGGCCATTTCATGGTCTTCCCAATGATCTCCAAAATCCTCAAACACTTGAGGATCCTTGCTCATGTAATTGGGTGTTTCCCTCTCCCCCTCCAGATTATTTGCTGGTTCTCTTGGTAATTTAGGGGAGGTACATATACATGGCTTTTCTCCAACCTCTTGTGAGCCTATCATACTTACCTCAAGTTCGATGCCTGTTTGATTAGATCTTTGTATCGGGTCATCACCTAGTTCACCCGAAAAGGGGGTCTCTTCGCTAGGAGGTCCCAGTAACGCCTCTCTCATCTCTAGGTTGCTTTCAGGAACCTGTCCTTCGATTATTTCCTCAAGTCCCATATTGTCTAGGTTATCCAAGGTCTCCCCTGGCCGATCTTCCAGTGGGAGATGGGGCTCAGCTGGGTTCATAGTATAATCATTAGGAGGGGTGACCCTCTTACAATGGTGGTTTCCTTCTGGCTTCCCACTAAGGTGCGAACATCCCTTTACATGATCTAATGACCTTTTGAGTGTTGTAGGTTGAGCTTGACTTCCGATTTTCTGGGGAGTTGGCTCACCAAGTGAAGGAACCGTACAGGCCATTGGTTGAGTCGGGGTATTTGGTACTAATAAGAGAGTGTCTAATTTTGATCTTATAGGGGGGCTAATACTCCCCATGTCTGTAATATCCCCCACAGAACCGCTTTTTCGCTATTTGCAGAAAGGTAGACGAGTCTGTTTCAGCATTTGCGATTTTTGGGGATATTCATTGCTCTCAGTCACCCCTGGGAGTGACGCCAGTCTTTGCCTTACCTGCAGCCTTGTTCTTAGCCCCGTTCCGGCTTATTTGATTTCATCCCAGCAACTATTTTGAGTAAGGATCAGGTGTAGGGGTGTGCGCAGTCACCACGCCACCAAACAGCCACACAACAGCCGACGCCCTCTACTCCTATCGGGCTCAACGCCGCGAGGGTGCGCTGTCTCTGCTTTTGTGGCCGAGGATGTCACGTGAGCGGTCACGTGAGCCATAAAGCTCCGCCTCCTCCAGGAAGCGAGCAGTTGTCTGTGGCTGCCTGTGGGTGCGCGAGTGATGGCAACTCCCAGCGCTTATTCCAGGCACAGGCGCAGCGTCCTGCAACTCCCAATGGTCGGGTAATGCGCGGTTCAAGGTCCGTTATCCGAAATGAGCAATGCGCCGCTCGGCAGCGCTGTCTCTGCTTTTGTGGCCGAGGATGTCACGTGAGCGGTCACGTGAGCCACAAAGCTCTGCCTCCTCCAGGAAGCGAGCAGTTGTCTGTGGCTGCCTGTGGGTGCGCGAGTGATGGCAACTCCCAGCGCTTATTCCAGGCACAGGCGCAGCGTCCTGCAACTCCCAATGGTCGGGTAATGCGCGGTTCAAGGTCCGTTATCCGAAATGAGCAATGCGCCGCTCGGCAGCGCTGTCTCTGCTTTTGTGGCCGAGGATGTCACGTGAGCGGTCACGTGAGCCACAAAGCTCCGCCTCCTCCAGGAAGCGAGCAGTTGTCTGTGGCTGCCTGTGGGTGCGCGAGTGATGGCAACTCCCAGCGCTTATTCCAGGCACAGGCGCAGCGTCCTGCAACTCCCAATGGTCGGGTAATGCGCGGTTCAAGGTCCGTTATCCGAAATGAGCAATGCGCCGCTCGGCAGCGCTGTCTCTGCTTTTGTGGCCGAGGATGTCACGTGAGCGGTCACGTGAGCCACAAAGCTCCGCCTCCTCCAGGAAGCGAGCAGTTGTCTGTGGCTGCCTGTGGGTGCGCGAGTGATGGCAACTCCCAGCGCTTATTCCAGGCACAGGCGCAGCGTCCTGCAACTCCCAATGGTCGGGTAATGCGCGGTTCAAGGTCCGTTATCCGAAATGAGCAATGCAAAGCTAATGTGGGGTCATCTTTCATCTGCACACTGAACTGTGGATTTCTATGCCTTAATAGCATCCCTTTATCAACAGTTAACCTATACAAACCTGTCGTGATCTGAAGAGTGTTCCTATATATTACTGTTACTATTCAACGAGATACAGTCCTGCTCAACTATTCATTATACTTACCTAAATTCAGATACATCTTTCTGTGTTTGGTAACACTTTATGGACTGTCACAAAGTGACGAGGATTCAAACATAGGATAAACATGGGAGAACCTTTCCCAACAAATTTTTATCAGGGGCATTATCCTGAAAGGGGTAACAGAAATAGTCTATGGAGGACATGATATATACAAAACAAACATCTATCAGAACCATGATTTACTAGAGTATATTCACTTACCCAGGGCAGCTTTAGGCTTGCAAAATTCATCAATTTCTCTGGGAGAATGGCCTGCCATGTCCCTGGACAAAGAACTCCAGCTCTTGTCAGGTCCTGTTTCTCTCCTCTCTTGGGAGCTTGGCACAATAGACAGATGCAGAGGTGTATGCAGGTGGGCTTTGAACCTACAAAAATGAAATGTAAGCTAAAATTGTCTCTCAAAAATATCTTTGTGGAGTCTCATGGCTTTTCTATGTCATTCACAGTTACTGTAAAATCGTTCTTGAACATCCTGCCTTCTTGATTGCCACATTTGATGCTTGCTTGCAGTGGGAAGTCCTCCTCTCTTGGTACTCGGTCTTTGTCAGGTAATCCGGTAATGAGAAATGAAGGGGCAGCAGGAAAAGAGTCTGAACGTGCTTTGCCCAAGGACAAGTCTCTGGAGCAAGCAGAAATTCAGGTTCTAGTTTACACTGCTTCCTCATTGGCCTCTCTCCACCTCCCTGCTTCAGGATCCCGGCTTTCCTGTCCACCAACGACTCTCTTCTTCCTGCTCGATGTTTGCTTGTACCTACTTGGATCTCTTCCTTTCCCTTTTCTCTTTTCTCTTTTCTGTGTTAGCACCTCCTCAACACTGCACCACATGCGTGGTGCCCAACCTGCCCAAGCCATGCCCTGTTTTGGTTCAGGGTTTGGTTTATTCCACATCACCTTCCTGCTTAAATCTTTGGTGGGGTTTTACCTCTCCACATTTGTATCCCTCCTCCTCTCATCTGTTGCTATTCCTTCTCTTGTCTCTCTCACCCATCTCTCTCTTCTGTTAAAATTGCTACACTCCTCTCTTCTCACCCTCTACCTCGCCTATGTTGTTATTTCTTCTCTCCTCCTCTCCTCTGGTTCTTGGATGTTATTCCTCCACTCCACTATTGTTACCCTCTTCATCTCCTCCATTGGTATTGCTCCACTCCTCCTCTCCAATCTTCTCACTCTCCTCCTTTCTTCTGTTATCCCTCCTCTCCATATTTCCCCTCTTCACATGCTGCTCCCATCATTTTAACTTATTATTCATCTCATATGTTGTGATGTCTCCTCTTCTCAACTCCTCTCTTGACACCTGCGTCATGTTCTCTGTTGTTATTCTTCTCTCTTCTCCTCACTTCTCACCCTCCTCCTCCTCTCATCTTCTGTTATTCCACCTCTTCTCTCTTCTTACCTTCCTCAACTCCTGTACTCCACCTCTAAACCTTCTGTTGTTGCTCCATTTACTCTCCCCTCCAGCCTTTACCAAATAGCCTCCATCTGAAAATATTCACCCTACTCTGCTTAGCACTGTCCCTTAAATAGGGACTCGGCCACACCTAACAGGCACTCCCTTGCTAATTTTTATTCAGCTGGGGGCAATTTTGGTTTATGACACATGCTCAGTTAATCTCAGTGTGATAGAGGCTGCCAAACCCTTTTGTGTTGAATCTGGGTGTATTGCATTGTGCTGTGTTTAAAAACAGCCTTTTTCCACTCCTCTAGGAAAGTTGAATCTGGGTGTTTTGCATTATGCAGTTTTTAAAAACAGAGCCTTTTTCCACCTTCTAGGAAAGTTGAATCTGGTTTTTTTTGCATTGTGTTGGGCTTAAAAAATGAGCCCTTTTCCATCCCTCTAGGAAAGTTGAATCTGGGTGTTTTGTATTCTGGTAACTGTGGCACTGTTGCTGGGTCTCTTTAGGCTCCCTCCCACACTAGATCCCCCTGCAAGGGTGCTGTTCACTGTTGTGTGTTACTGGTTCTCCGCCTGTGTCTTTCTTTGTTGTGACCGCGGTCCCCCTTATCGCGCATCCCAAGTTGTATGCCAAAGAGCTGTGCATCTCTCTCTGCTCCCTCAGGCCTGTCTCCCCCCCCTCCTACCTCCATCGCACCCTCTATGGTGCTCGCTGCTTCTCCCATCTTCTCTATCTGCTACTCTGTCTCCTATCCTATCCCTCTTACTAAGTCTGGTAGGAAGAAGTTCAAAAGGGACATCCTGGTCTCCAACCCTGGCCTCCCTATTGCTGATAACTACACCAGCGCTTCCTCCAGACAGACCCTTACCGACATCATATTTGTTGCTCCCTCTTCAGGCTATGACCCCCCATATGGTCTCTGTTCTCTCCCCTTTCTCCTTCTCTCCCATTAATGGTGGCACTCAGTGGGAGGTCCTCCTGGCCTCCTTCCACACCTCCAAGACCATCATTAATGTCTATCTGAATGGCACTGTCTTGGTCCAGGCCGAGACATGAGAGCCGATGAGCAGGAATTATGGAAGATCAGACATTGTAGAGGGATTACCCATTTATACAAAACAGACCGTACACCAGGACACAGGACAGATCGGAACTAATTATGCCCAGATTTGACTAAGGCACTCAGCGGAAACACAAGTAATCAGAAGAGCACACACATTGGAAACTAAAATACACTTGGGCGCCTGTTTCATAGAGTATATGTATACGCACTTGTGGGTCAAGCCTTTAGAGGGTTCCAGCGTCATCTTTGTTTTCTTTGCCACTCATTCGTCAAGTGAGGAGTGGCTACAGCAGATCCTCTAAAAGCTTCACCTACTCCTGAACTTTCTCCGGCAAGTTGAAATCTTGATGCCCTTTGGGAATTGTGGGATCTTCGTCTTTCTTCACTTCTGGCTATATCAGATTGTTGGTCATGCCATCGTTGTGTACCAGTGTTACTGCTGCACAGCGGGGAGGCTGGGAATAATTGCTTTGTGTGAATTCTTTAAAGGGACAGTGGCCCATGTTGCTTCTCAATGAATGTTCCTTACCTCCTGTGGGTGGTATGGTGGGGCAGGGGCTGCTTCCATGACATGTCTGAACAATGCACACCACAATTTGTGATGGCAAAAAGCACCTTTGGTGACCCCACCATCCATTTACAGAGTAAGGTTGGAGACTTTATCAAAATGTTGCATTGTGTATGTGATGCACCCAAAACCTTCCATATGTTGTTAAGGTTTGGAAGCTTGACAACCGCAATGCAAACTCTGAGGATACGTCAGTTTATACCCCACAAAAATCACACAGAGGCTATCACATAGCAGTTAGAGGGAAGTCACACAAGGAAACAGTAAACTTGGCATCACGCAGATCTGGGAACTTAGAGGGCCTTATTTACAAAACGTTTTTCAATGGAATTGGGCCATTGTAAAATGCTTTTGTTATTCAGGCCCAACGTCTCTTAGGGGGCACTGTTGGTGTTGCAACTTCATGTATATGGGACATCCAGCTGCGTAAATCTGAATGGATTCTAACGAGATATAGTGCGGCCATCACTAAATTCGCAGTTGGATATGTCGTTGGAACGATGGAAACCTTGCTACAGGTACATATGTCCCAAGCAAGGCAAGCTGCCCTGTATGGTGCTGAACTTTGGCGTGACACCAAATGTAATGAGCTTGTGGAAATTGACAACGTTTTTAAAAGAAAAATCTGGCACTCCCTTGTGGAACATCGACTTTTCTTCTTTGTGAAGAGAATAACGTGGAGTAACAGTAAGCTCTGCAAGATCAGGGAAGCTGTAGTTGACATCTTGGGGCAGCCAGGAGCTGTCTACTAAGTGGTTTGACCATGTTAAAACTTGGTTGTGTGAGGTAGGCCACATTGACCTCAGGCAGCCCCCAGCTGGCATAACTGCAAACGTTAAATTGTTAAAACAGATTACTGACAGAAAATTGATGATGGCCAATGGAGCATGTCGTCCAACTGTGCTCCCATGCCAGCCTATTGGGATGCAAAGAGTACCAGGGGGTATGAATCCTACATGGATATCATGAGTCCTAGACTGATGCGCACACTGTACCTGAAGCTAAGGTTTGGAATTTTGTCCGTGACAGCAACAAGTAATGCATGGAATATGGCTGTAAATACAATAAGGGTTGTTCCTAGTGGAGGTTTATGATCTCGGTCATTCGTTATATAGTGTCTGAAAAAATCCAAGAGACACTGAGAGCTGGGTATCAAAACACAAAGAGTGATTTATTTCACTCTTGTCTGATTTGCTCTATACCTTATTTTGCATTATTTAGAGAGACAAACATATTTATGAATTCCTTACATCTGTGCTGTTGGAAGATTTTACTTCATGCATTTCATCGTGGCAATGATTGTGCACAGAAAGAGAGTGTCCAATGTCTCCCAGTGTTAAGAGAAAAGGTGCATTGGGTGCAATAACTAATAGCAGCCTAAACAAGTGATCTAGGGTTAAGAAGACCAAAATAAACAACCAGGGTCAATGCTGAAAAGGTGGAAAACCACTTGAAGCACAAGCAGAGTAGCAGTGCTTCAATAAAGCGTTTCGGCACAGATGCCCTTGCTCATAACCAAATGAGGTCCTAATCAGGATGGGGGAAAGAAAAGGAGATTACAATTAGTTGATAAAGCGACAGAATGAGAGTCATGTCGGGTTCCAGGTGGAGGCCGGGCCCCTGTCCCAACAGGAACCCAACATGACTCTCATTCTGTCATTCAATTAGGAGCGCTAACTCGCACAATCACTCCCATTGTGGAGGTGCAAGACCGATCTACCAAAACATTGAATTGTGAGCCGCACTGTAATGGGATGCGCAAACACACCAGCAATACCTGGACATTCGGGTGTCTAAAATATAACATAGATTTCTGGATCGTTTCATATCTCTGAACCCACTTTGAGAAATGACATCTTGAACTGTGTCAATAGATAGCTGATTAATTACGAGCACTCGGGGCCTAAATCTCCATATGCCTTGACAAAGACCACAACCGGCGAAACAAGTGTTGGCAAGGGCAATAGGAGTATATAGGTTACCCCATACAATTGACACTGGAACAAATGTAACATTTGGGAAAAAATAGCTTTTTCTGGGCTCAATCTTTACTGTGACAAGCACATTGATTTAGGCAGACCTTTCCATCTTTCCCCTCTTTGCATGCTACTCCCATCATTTTGAGTTATTATTCATCTCATATGTTGTGATTTCTCCGCTTCTCAACTCCTCTCTTGACACCTGTGTCATGTTCTCTGTTACTTATAATTCAAGGCCTGTTAGAAGGGGTGCGGATAGTATTGGCGGCACTCTACATTCCAAACCAGGGTCAGGAGGAATTCATCCAGGGTGCATTGGACATAATACTGGCCCTAGTAGGGGATCCTTTTCATCATTGGAGGTGACTTTAACTCCTGGACGGATGCAACACCTCGTAGGTAGTCTGTCAAGGACACAGGTGTCCCCAAAGGAGGAGGAAGGGAAGGCCACTTAGGGCCACTTCATCACAGCAAGGGGACTGGTGGATGGGTGGCGACTGTTGCAGCCAGGGCAGAAGGGGTACACTTTCTTTTCCCCCCCTCACTCAACATACACCGGAATATACTACCTGTTTTAGAATGGAGACCAAAGGGGGGGGCGGATTATCCGTAGGTATATCCGGCCAATGGGGTGGTCTAACCATGACATGGTCATTCGTTATGGAATTAAAGAGGGGGCTAAGAGGGCAGAGAGCAGGTAGAGATGCAATGACTCACTGTGGAGGGACCCACTCTTTTCTGAGCAGTTATCTGGAGACATCTCAGAATGCTTTGAGATAAATGACATTGGAGGGATGGACATAAATGTGGTTTGGGACGCTGGGAGGGCCACATGGAGGGGGCTCAATATGAGAGAAGGAGTGCAGAGAAAGACAGAGAGCTGATTGCAGGAAGTAGCGCTAAGGAAGAGTATTTCAGAAAGTGAATCGCAGCGGCAAGGGGAGAGGGATAAGATGAGGAGATGTTAGAAGCAACACAGAAGATGAGGACGCAACTGAAGGCACTCTGGCTGGGGGACACACTGTCCAAATTGAAATACCTTAAGCAAACATTCTATGAGAAGGGGGACAAGGCATATGCGTTACTCGCTGGGCGGCTCAGAGCGCAGAGGGCTGAAAGATGGGTCATAGGGTTGAGAGATACTGAGGGTGTCTCCTGGGATATGCCAGCAGAAGTGGCAGAGGGCTTTGCACAGTACTATAAAGGCTTATATGATACTGGCAGCAAAGAAGTAGGAGTGCAGCCAGAAGAATTCTTAGAAGGTTTGGATATGGTGGGACTCACTGACCTTGAAGTTCAGTCCCTAGAGACTCTGATAAGGGCGGATATGGTGTTGGCTGCAATCAGGATGCTCCCAAATGGGAATGCCCCGGGAGAAGATGGGTACACTTCAGGCTTTTATAAGCATTTTGCCGGTGTCCTCCCGGGTCCTATGACTAAGATATACAAGAATATACTAGTGACAGGGAAGGTCCTGGCATCCTTTGGTAACGGGTTAATAACTGTGATTTAAGGAAGAGTTGGCTGCCGCAATGTGTTCCTCATATCAACCCCTATCCCTGCTTTATGTGGATAAAATAATATTTACATGCATTTTGGCCATGCGCCTTGAGGGGAAGATGCCATGATAGAGGCACCCAGATCAGGTGGGATTTATTGCACCGATGTAATACGCAAAACATTGGACCTTATGGAGCATGTGCCTACAGTGTCGGGAGACTTTGCACTGCTCAGCCTGGATGCCAAAAAGGAGTATAACCATGTCGAATGGGGGGTTTTATTTTCTGTATTATGTAAGGTGGGACTGGGGGATAGAATGTTGCAAGCAATCAGCACGATATATGCAGAGCCAACTGCGAGAGTGGTTGTTAATCGGATGTCTGAAGCCTTTCATCTATGGAGAGATACAAGACAGGGTTGCCCGCTGTCTCCTCTACTTTAACGTCTGAAGCCTTTCATCTATGGAGAGATACAAGACAGGGTTGCCCGCTGTCTCCTCTACTTTTGGCACTGTCCATAGAGCTGCTCGTTATAATGATGAGGTGGGAAGAGCATATAGCGGGTATTAGGGTAAGGGAAAAGTAATATAAGCTGAGTCTATATGTCGATGACATCCTGCTGCATGTTTCAGATGTAGCCAGCACGGTAAAGGGGGACCTCCACGTAATGAGTGATTATGGTCAGGTGTCTGAATTCTGGGTTAGTATGGACAAACCGGTCCTCTTCCCGTTTCGCAGAGAGGTGCTGGGACTGGATTATGATATGGGTACTAAGCAATCACACGGCCTCGAGGGGATTGATTTCCAAGTTATATCAGACTGGCTTAGCCATGACGGGTAGAGACATAGAAATGCACATGAGGCGATGGGAGAAGGAAATGGTAGTGGAGCTGGAAGATGACCGATGGATGATGTTATGTAGGAATCCCCATAGGACATCAATTGCATGCCAATATAAGCTACATGGCATCAAATTACTGTATAGATGGAAATGGGACACAGTGAGGCTATCAAAGATGTTTGTGGGAATAGATCCAAGGTGTTGGAGAGGCTGCGGTGAGCGTGCCATCTATTGGCATATGTGGTGGGGTTGTAAGGAGGTGCAGAGCTTTTGGAAGGAGGCTTTGGGTTGGGTAAAGGCCCCGGAAGGAAATGAGAGGCACTTAGTCCCCCTTGCCGCTGCTGATTATCAGTGGAGGTGACGGAGGGTGAATCGAGGAGGCTGTCGTATATGACTAATTTTTTGTTATTGGCAGCGCGAGCAAGCTTGGTGGCGGGATGGAACAGGGTGCAGCTACCTACGGAGCATCGATGGGCCTTGAAAGCTCTCAACATCTGCGAGATGGAGCAATTAACCAGGTTATTGGGCAATCAAAAAGCCTCATATGCACTGGAGTGTTTTGCCTTCCTTAATAAATATGACCCTGAGGAAGCCGGAAACGCACGAGAGTGGATAAAGGGTTGCTGTCAGGTGAGTGAAGGGGGTGCCCACTCCACCCAAGAGGAGGGGGATCGAAGGTAGGAGGTTTCATTGAGCAGACCCATGGCCCAATGGTTAGAGCAGGGCCCCCACTGCCGAAAAAGGTCACAATGCAATTGTGTGCTGTACGTTTCTTTCTTCTGTTATATATTTTTATTCCTCATCAATGTGCTACCAGGGGGAGGGGGTGGGGGGGAAGGGAGGGAGAGGTTAGCGGGATGGGAGAAGTTTGTAAGTTTGGGGGTGAAAATGTTATAAAATGCAGTTGTGGACTGGTCATTGATATGAACATCCTATGCGATGTCTCGAATTGCCACAACTGTTAATAAAAACTGTTTTTTTAGAAAAGCCTAATCAATTGATGTGAAAGACCCAGTTCAGATATGAAGGAGTGGTGGGGTACTGCACCACACCCGCCAATATAGATGCGGTGTAATGAATACAGTGATGTTACCGGCAGCGTTATGATGATAGCTTAATAATAATGCGCTTAATACCCAGAGCTTTCTAAGCACAGACCCGGAGATCGAACCTGTTGTGCTCCGTGTGGTCTTGCTTCCAAAGCGAGCACATTGCCCCAGAGCTATCCTCCCGAGACATCAAACAAAATTGTAATTCCAAGGGTGGGAAGAACCTTCAACATGCTAGAAGAGGGTATAAAACATGACATAACTCATAACCTACATCACCTTGGTGGTGTAGGAGAGATGGGTTTGTTGGCCCAGCATACATTGAAGAGCGCCAACCTTAGCAGCCAGTTCAATGACTCACATTTGATGGATCTTAGTTTCAAATTGCGCAGCAACTATGTCTGGAAAAATGGCAATGTGCTGAAATATAACAGTAATAGTTTGACTTAGTGGTAGGAACTAAATGAAAGTCAAGGGCATGTCATGTCCATACCTTCTGGAGGGAGCAGGAGGAGGGGGGCTGAATAGGCGTAGGTGTGAGGGAACAGAATACATCAGTTCGAGTTATTTTATTATTTGTTCAGAGCGTATGCAGAGTGCATAAGTCCTCTGTCCTCGTGCACTGAAAAAGAAAGCAACCAGCGCCTCGTAGGGGATGCATAATGGGAAAGTCAGAGCGGGATTTAGAGAACAAGAGCGAATTCCTAGGGTGGGGGGTGTACTGAAGGAGCTGATGCCACCTCCTTCTAGTTTCCTACAGAAGAATGCATTAGAAGCCAATATTCTTATCCCTGGGTGTTAGATGTGCCAGAGAAGCTGTTTTAATTAACAGAAGGACTGTGTTTGCTGTTGCAAAATTTGTTCATAAAGCCTGGTTAGAATGAATTACGTTGTTGAAAACACTCCCATGAGGTACTTTGTGTGGGTGGTGTCTATTAATGCTTATTTACACCCTATAGTGTGTTATTTGTGCTTGCTCTGATCCTTTGGATTAACCCATCACGACGATGAATACTTATATCTCTGCTCTTTTCGGGTCTCATTTGCATTTGCACTTTAGGAATGCTTGATTGTGGAACTTTGTCTATCTTGGTCATTAGTGTTTTGACCAGGCTTGTTTTTTATTGTCTTTATTATGTACTGTTGTATGGTATTGTTCTGTTTTGTGTATCACTATATAGGCCTGAAATGTATCCACAACAATCTGTTGGGTCCAGCACCAGAAGCTCCCTTTGTTCTCTGTTGGGAAGTTTTAACATCTTCCCAAGAGAACAGGATATACCCCCTGGGGCAAAGAGGGGAGAAGTGCTTTAAAGGAAACTCTGCCAGCACAATGGGCACATCACAACAGTGAGATAATGACTGGAGTCTCTTTGAAGTAGGGCAGACAGGGAGAGAGGAAAATGTGGAGGAACCCAGGAAAGAAGTTGCTACCAGGAAAGTGGTTAGACAATCTGGGGAATTCCTTGACATTCAGACAAGTTACTCTGGGAGTTCATATTAAGAGGCAAAACACGTGTTAAAACAGCTGAGATTGGCTTGAAACCCACTGTTCTGATGTGGCAAAATGGGCACGAAAGGGAGTGAGACACACCTTTTTAGACTCAAGAAGTAGGATTTTGCTGGAAATGTATTTGTGTACAGTATGCCCAAGGTCCACAGCCACTGGGCTCAGGATAAAGCTTTCAAAGGAAGGAGCCACATCCTCATCTCAGTCACTTCAGAGAAACATATGAAAAGGCCGGTTCTTGGAACAGGCCTGTCTGCTGCTTGGACACTGGTACGCAGGACTCTGCCTGCTGAAGTTGCAATTGCTGCAAGGGTCCCTGGCACCTTCCTGGCTGTAATGAACAGAAGAAGGACTCACCCTTCCTAAAGACCCTGGTCATGGTCCCATGGTACCCCATGAACAAAATAAACTGCTTTTAGCTTTCTTTGCAATTCCGAACTGCTTCAAGTGCATGCAAGCGTTGCCGACTGGAACATCACCTTGCTGTCACATGTTTCTGTGAGCCAAGTGATGTTGCCACTTATTGAATTGCACTGCATTGAGCAATCATGTTGCACCAGCTCGACCACCTTGAACTCGATTCAACTCTCCCTGGCCTTATTTTATCTGCCCTGGCAACAATTATGACCCCACTCCTTAACTTTCTAAAAAACATATTCTTAAACCTGCCCCTTGCTGAAAATACATTTGCCTTCTTACCCATAGCACCCCTTTCCAGAAACATTTTGCATATTCTTTGTCTTTCATTACTGGGGTGGATTGTTAGTGTCTTTAACAGTGTGTTTTTTGTATTTTTTAGTTGAATTAAAGACTCAATGTTTGATAGAACCTTGATTGAATATTTCCTTTTTTGGTACCTCATAACTATTGTTGTTTGGTTAAATTTATTACTGCAATTTCAATATGGTAAATACACAATTCCCATCATTACATTTACGTATACCCACTACTCTGTCCTTGTCACGTCTTGCTAGCAGGACCTTACCATTGACACCATATCTCACCATAATGGTTTTCGTCATTCCTGTCCGATAGGTCACAAGTTCTTTCTTTGGGGTCTTTTCTCTCAGGTTCTTTTAAACTTGTCTGCAGTGTCCCTCAGGATTCGGCACTGTCTCCTGCACTTTTTAATAACTGTTTTCGGACTCTTTTGCTCCTCATGGTTTTCAATTGTATTGCTACGCTGATGACACCCAAATGATTGTCCGGCTGGATCTTGTCAAGCCGGACACCGCAGCTCGGCTGCGGGGGTGTCTGACGGCAGTGAGTGACTGGATGGGGAGAAACTCGCTGAAACTCAATGGGGACAAATCAGAGATCTTGGCGGTGGGGCCTTCGACTTACCCTCGTGGTTCTCCCTTCTCTTTTCCCATACACTGCTCTGATCTTCTGCTTCCTGGCCCTCAGAGCTGGGCTCCTGTCTTCAACCTGTCTCGGTAGTTAGGAACCTGGGATTCCTGTTTTCTGAATCCCTCTCTGCCACAGCACAAGTCAGCTTGATATGTAAATCTGACTATTTCCAACTTAAAGTACTAAAACAAGTTCTGCCTTTTCTTCCGGAGAACCTTCACCCTTTGGTAGTGTCTTCTTTGCTACGGAGCCGGCTCGATTATTGCAAATCTCTGTTCCTGGCCCAGCCAGCTTATGTGATCCACCGGCTTCATCTGCTGCAGAACTCAGAAGCTTGTGTGGCCACTAACACTGCTTATGGGGAACATATATCTCCAGTCTTGTGGTCACTACACTGGTTGCTAGTGCAGAAGCAGATTCTTTTTAAGTCCCTCTGTATTGTCCAGCGTGCCTTTTAATGCCATGGGACCGGAATGTTTGCAGGAGAAATTCCAACACTGTGTGCCTGGAGCCTCCTTAAGATCTGAGAGAGCTTGACTATTGATCATCCCTCGGTTTCAGCGTGCCCGAATGGGTGGAGAGTCATTTTCAGTTGCTGCGGCCAAGCTATGGAACGCTCTACCTTTCCCAATTCGGGCTTCCCCTGACCACCTTGGCTTCTGCCGCTTGTTCAAAACCTTTCTGTTTTAAACATCTTTTCATCCTGATGTTCTACACCGCCATGATGCTTCTGCAAGCGCGCGATTTATAAACCCCAATAACATAACATAACATATTGTTGATGACAGTCAAGGAAATAGATTCCTCCCGGCAGAAAAAATTTAAGAATCTTATAGCATTTGGGACTGTATTGCATGAACTGTGCACTAATGCAAGTGAAATTTTGTATGGTTTTAGCACCAGGGAGCAAATAAAACAAAACACAGTTTACCTCTCTTTTAAATCTTTCCTTGTCTACCTTCACTGTCCCTTTATCCTTCGAACATGCTAATATCGTCCCTATTCTTTAAAATAAAAACTGTGCTGCCCCTTCATTTCTTTCTACTTTTTGACCTATCTCTCTTCTTCCTTTTCTCTCTAAACTCCTTGAAAAAGCTGTCAACATTCAACTTTCAAAATACTTGAATCTGCATTCCTTGCTTTCCCTAAATCAATCTGGTTTTTGTCCCGCCCATTCTTCTGAAACAGCCCCTTTTCATGTCACGATCGCTCTTCTACCTGCTTGGTGTACCATAGACGTTTTGGTGATATTTGACACTATTGAAAACCCCAGGAATTCGGGGATCAATTTGGTCTAAGACGAGCTCTGGCACTGCCTGATGCATACCATGACCTTCTGGCCCAGGAATTCATGCACAATTCAAGTAACCAGTCAGATCACATCCTGGATCCACCGCCCTTGCTTGCTTAGGCAGACATACATGGCGACATGTGTGTCATAGTCATGGACCCGGTAGAGGGTTTTGTACAGATATATCTGTTAGGGACATTTCTAAGTCACAGCAGGCTGAACCACAATAAGGATATACACATACACCAATGACCACCAACAACCAGTGAAATCAACAGAGTTAACTAGCTGTACAAGTTTACACACACATGGCCCCTTTGCCACTCCCTGATCCTCAGTTACATAGGGCTTCTCAGGGGCACATCGACGTGTTGCATCTGGAATAAAGCCCATATACAGACTCAAGCAGGGAAATTCAGCAAACCACCCAGAGGTACAGTTTAGGACATTATATATTTATATTTGCTCAGATCAGTCATTAGTCTAACTCCAGTACTCTGTGCAGTATGTAACCCGCCAATCTGAGACTATGGTGGACCCAGAAGAGCAATCTGTGAGCATCTGGTCTACTGGGTAGTTTTACCCAGTTCTTCTTTTTCGTATCTTTTGGATCCCTGTGTCATAGGAACTTTTTTCACCAGATAGCTCCTACATAACCTTTTACCTTTTTTATATTCAATTTAACTGCAACCTGATCAAGATCAGAACATATGAACTATTGTGGTGCCCAACTTGTACCTCTCAGAGGGTGGTGTAAATCTCAATGTTTGCAGTCCATAGGAATCCATGGGGTCTCCTGGCATATTTCTTGTCGGTGAAATTACTTTGTTGTAAATCAACTTATTATTGGAGGTAAAGTGAATGGTTTACTTCTGGCAAAAAGCTGGAGGTGAATATGAAACGTTTCCTAAATTAAGCTGTGGCTTTACAGCGCGGTCATTCCGCCAGTGGTAAATCCTCCAAAATTACCATTTGGCAGTGCAGGAAAAACAATTGTATGCTGTTATGGTAAAAAAAAGTGTCAGTAACATAATTACGCTGATTCTTTCCCACACTGCCAAACCTGGAATGAGGCACCTGCTTTTAAGACAAGCATCCAACAGCAGTGGCCAAAATTTGGAGAAACCCACACACTAGCTGGAAAGTTGAAGCATTTGGTTAAGCTACAAGATGCCAGGATGTGTTTCAAAGCCAACATCTTCAAATTTGGGAAGAATTGCCAATACCTATACTTCATCAGTCAGAAACCGATGCCCGGACATTATTTACAGCGTAAATCTATCTTCCCAGGAAGGACAATGAATGCATGGTTAAACTGCTAGATCACTTTCCCTCATCAACTTCATTCCCACACCTGCTAGTCCTTCTTCCTATCTCTCTGTCCCCACTCCTCCGACTGGACCACTCCCCTATAACCCTCCTCGGAAAACCTTCTAAGGCAGAAACCTCTTGCATCTAGCCACGCTTTATGCTCGCTCTGCTATCAAACACTCTGCCGACATCTTCCTTCTGCTTGAAGACCTTGACCTAGATATCCTCGCTCTTACCGAGATGTGGTTCAATGCCAGCTCAGTCACTGCTTTAGGCACCCTTCGCCCAGATGGCTATACAATCATCCCCACCCCACGTCCTAACTGAGCTGGCGGTGGGGTTGCCCTGATTATCCCTAAGTGGGTCCCTTCTTCCCTCATAACCACCCAGCCTTACTCTTCCTTCGAGAGCCTTGTTTGCAAACTGGTTATCTCTCCCACTTCCTCGGTGACTATCTACAGGCCACCTGGCTCTACCTCCCAGTTCCTCTCTAAATGAGCTGATTTCTCCTCCTCTTTCCTCTCATCCACCTCCAAACTCCTTCTCCGAGGTGACTTCAGCATCCCCCTTGACTCAATCACGCCTCAATCACGCATCCACTCTCTACCGTGACCTCTGCACCTCGCTCTCCCTCTCCATTATTGCCTCTGGTTTCACCCACTCGGCTGGACACACTGTCAATGCCAGTATCCACACTGATCTTTTGCTCTCCTCCCCGTTCACCACCCCACTCTCCTGGTCAGACCATACTCTCCTCTCCTCTCACCTGGGTCTTCTTTGCTGCCTGATTGCTCCGACCCCAGCCCTGCAAACCTCGTTCATGAACATCCATCCAATGAAACGAGTGTCAGCTGCTGACTTTGCCTCAAACTTCATCCTCCCCTCCCCCCCACCACAGACTATAGCTCTGACACTGCTCTCAACAACCTCCATCTTGTCATCACTAATACTCTTGACATTCTTGGCCCAGTCATGAGGATCTGCCTGAAACATGCCTCCAAGCATAACACCTGGTGCGGCTCAGAATTTGCAGCCCTGAAATCCAAGTGCAGAGCTGTGGAACGGAAGTGGCAGACCTCAGACTCACCCTCTGACAAACTGGCCTGTCTCCTGCTCCAAAGGCAATAATGACTCTCCATTCACCTCAAGAAAGGGGCCCACATCCAGGCTTGCATCCAACAACACGGCTGAGCTCTTTAAAACCTGCAAGGAACGAGCCAACCCTTCAGCAGTCTCCACCTCACCTCTTCCCTCCCAGGCCCTCTGCAATTCACTGGCCACTCAATTCAGTGCAAAAACTGAGGACATCCTGAGCACCCTCGCGTCCTTTTCCATCACCCCCCAGCCACCTATGGCGTACCATCCCCCCTCTGCCTTTCTCTCCTCCTTCTCTCCTATCACATCCAACAAGAACTATTAAGGACAATATTGTCTCTCTTTCCCCTGCACATGCTGATTTCTGAAATCACTCTTTTTCTATTCGGTTTTCCCCTCCTCCCTCAAGCAATCTCTTGTGCGCCCCTTCTGAAAAAACCCTCTGCAGACCCATCTTGTACGGCTAACTGCTGCCCCATCTCTACCACCCCCTTCCTTGGGAAAATCTTGGAGAAGATGGTCTTCCCCCAAATGACCCAGCATACTGAGTTTTTGGTTGCCTATACGACCATCAATCTGGATTATGAGCAACCAGAGGCTCAGAAACTGCTCCCCTCAACACCTGCAAAGAACTGCTTGCATCCCGATTCTAACTCTCCTGCCATCCTCATTCTACTTGATCTCTCCTCGGCATCTGACACAGTCAACCACTTCATCCTCATAAAACGGCTCCACAATACCCTAGGTATCTTGGAGTGGGCATTGGACTGGCTAACCTCCTTCCTCAATGACCGTCCCTCCCAGGTTATTCTGGGCTCTTTCTCCTCTCCCACTTCAATATCCACCTGTGGTGTCCCCCAGTGCTCCAACCTTTTCCCTGGCTCTTTAAATTCTATATGTCTCCACTGGCACACCTAATTTCCACTTACTTCCCTTATTTCCATTGGTATGCAGATGACACACAACTCTTCTTCAAACTGCCCTGTGATCCTCTCCTTACTTCCGCCGTCATTCCTGACTGCCTATCTGCCATCCAGTTACGGTGTGCCTCTAATTATCTCTGCATCAATGCCAGCAAGACTTAGATCCTTCCCATTGGGACTTCTGCTCCCTCTTTCTTCCCTCACTCTGGCCACCCTCTATGATTTCTCCCTCTTCTCCTTCACCGGACACCAAAAACCTTGGAGTCTTCACCGACTCTTCTCTTTCCTTCCTCCCTCACATCGAGGACCTTGCCAAGAAGGCCCACTTTCAACTTCTTCTCCTCAAAGGAATCCTTCCTTTCCTCACCTTTCCCCAGAAGCTTGATGTCTCTAGACCTCTGGTACTCTCTAGGCTGTGATGTGATATTTTGTATTCATACAAATTACTGCAATAGCCTCTTCCTTAACCTACCCTCTTTCTCTCTACGTCCCCTTCAGCTAATCCAGAATAGGGCTGGGAGACCTTTCCTTGGCCTCAAGCCCAGGGACCGCATATCTCCAGCCCTAAAAACTCTCCACTCGCTTCTGGTTGCTGCAAGGATCAAATTCAAATCCCTCTGTATCAACCATAAGGCTGTCTGGGGCCAGGGACCACACTATCTACAACCCGCTCTCACTAAATACTCACCCTCCAGATCTTTATGTCCCTCTGGCACCAATTCTCTGCGTGTCAAGCGCTTCCCTAAACAGCGAGCTGATGGCCGATCTCTTTCCTCGGCTGGCTCCCTCGTATGGAACAGCCTCCCTCTTCCTCTTCGTCTTGAGCCAGATCACCCCAAATTCTGTAAGCTCCTCAAGACTTTCCTTTTCACCTCTTTGTTCACCCTTCCCTCCTTTGCTTAAACCTCACAGTTGCTGAGATTGGTGACCAGGGCCCTTATGTGTCCACCTGGGTCCTGACCTCCCACCCCCAATTGCCTTCTGCATCCGCTGATTCCCAGCATTTGCTTCAACACCAACTGGCCTGTGATATCAAAGGCCTGGTCTTATTTATTGGCAGTTGACCACTTTTACCAAGTTATCTCTGCAAGTCACTTAGCAGTTGCTTGCAACTTACTCCCTAGCACTTCCCTCTGTGGAACTCCTAGCACCTACCCTCCTCCCTCTTCACTTCTCTCTATCTGCACTTGCACATTTTGAATGCTCAGAAGGCCTATTAGGACCGCCTCTCTCTTTCATTGTTATATTTACCTCTCATTCCCATGTTCCGCCCATTGCGCTGTGGGCGCTTTGAAACAGAATTTACTTGATGTATAAGTGGCTTACAAATGCACAATAAATAAATAAAAATAAAATAAATCAATGTAGCATCCATACATTTACATAATAAACCTCAAGAATAAAGGCAATTTTTCTTGTTTTTTCTCTGTCGCCAAGAAGATGCATTTCTTGACTGTACAAAATGCACGCTGGGGTCCCAAAAACACAAAAGTGCTAATGCTGTCTGTCCCCTCCATGCAATTAACACTTATTGTAAAATGAGCAATAGTAAACTTTAGCTTGAAAGATTAACTTAGGAAAAATAATGTTTTGCTGAAAATGTCACGTCGTTAACTGATGTATCATTATAATGTATATATATTCGTACTTGGAGTCAAACTGACATTTGGAGGGTATATAAAATATATAACATTTGGAGAGCAGCACGAAAACAGACCGAATGCAAGAGACCAGGAATTGCCAACGGGCTTCATATCATCATGACATACTTGCCAACATTCTGTGGCCATGTTTGAAAAATAATAATTCCCATAACAATGACATCACAGGAAAACACAAAACATACAAACAGCACAACATGGAAAGATGTTGACATGTTAAAAATGTATAATTCTGAATGGTAACACCAAATTGTCGGCAGATGCTGTGGGATGGTGTTACCGTGTTACACTCTGCCACTTGCTTACACTGGTGGTTCACCTAAGGGTTGCCGCGGCAAGAGTGCAGGACAGAGTCAAGTAGCTGTCAAGTGAGTGTACTGATCTGAGTGCAATCCACGTATTCACCTATCAGTCCACTGTACAGACAGACTAATTAATGTGTTGCATGCTTGGTCCTGGAGCCTGCCTTAGAGCCACATAAATTACTTGCCACTGTAAAAAGCAGTGGGATCTGTCACTGAAATCTGTAGGCAGTAGGACTACGTCAAAAGCAGTAGCCTACTGCCTAAATCTGTAGGGTTGGCAAGTATGTCATGATCACTTACATGCACGTTGGCAGGATTCTCCTCCGAGACTGTGTTCATTGCCCAGACAGTCTCTTGACAATCCACAAGGCCTTGGGCTCCCCCCTCAAATGACCTTTTCTTACCTGGGGTAGCTCTGATTAAGCAGCCAAGGGACAGCTCTCAGGTGGTATGTGTGGCCTCAGAAAACATAATAACACCTCTAGTCTGAATACACATAATGGCCACACTGTGGTACCAACAATATATTACTTTATAGGTACACATAAAGTATGAGAAGGTATTCAGAAGTGAAGGTCAGTATATGACTGCACCACTAGTAAAGATGTAGCAGCTCCAGTGTTCCGATGCAATGATATGATACGTTATTTATAACTTATCATATCATATTGATGAAAGCAAGGGGTGCTACAATTCAGCCACTGCGGCCAATTCTAATTCATCTCTCAATGTTATAATTCAGCATCCCTTGCATCCTTTGGAACCTTGCAGGTGGGGTTTCCTCATATCCTCCAAAAGCTTCAAGTGTTCAAACAGCTATTGTCACCATGGCGACAAAGAGTTTTCGGCAAATACTTTGTGGCCAAGGAAGGGATTTGCAGAGTTTTGATAAACAAAATTGCAAGAAACCAGGAAAAAGGGATGCAGCAGATGACAGATGCAGCCTCTGAGGTATTCATGTTCACTGCATCTCATTGAAAGGTTCTTTCCACATCCACAAGTGGAAGGAACTAATGTCTGACTCTGTACCAAATTCTCCATTGCCCTTGCCTTCTTAGAGCAGAATCCATGCAGGGGTTATCGACGGGCGCTTCAAAGCTCGTGATTCATCTGGTCCCATCACATCAAATTAGAAGGCAATGGCAGGTTCTCCTCTAATCACTGCAAGTAGCCGGAGGTGTGCACACAGTGATGGAGCTTCACCCTCAGAAGGGAGTCTTCAAAGTATTGCATGTGCAGCAACATTTATCTGGCGTTGCCCTCCTCTTCTTTCCTTGAGATCTGTCTCTAGGCATGGTAAGGTATGGCTGGAAAACCATCCAATGAATAGGAACCTTGAGTGCTGAGTGCCAACTCACATCCAAATCAGAGTGTTGCAGCCACCTAAGCTTTTGGTGGCCACCCATTCACTGGGGGTTATCACATTCAAACTTCCCTGAGTATTTTTCTATGTTTTTGCTCCAGGTGTGAATTGCCATGAGTCGTTCCTACAACTGTAGCCCTTGCTCTCAGAGGCAGGCAGAGGTGTTGATTCCACATGGCAGCCTCTGCATTCCACACACAACAGTAGGCTGTTGGCCTGGGTACTGATTTTAACACAGTGGTTAGCAGTAGAGTGAAGCATCTCATACACACTACAACCATAAACAAAAGATGCCTCCAGCCAATGGAACACATATAACGACTCATGCAGGGAGGTTCATATGGGAAGAGGGAGGTTTTAGAGCCATCCATTTCTGAGAGATGTATTGCTCCACGTGGCACATACTTGATTCATTACACTGATGAGGCCCTGGAATAGGACTCCAGAGGGAAAGACTCTGGTTAATCTGTCAGGTTAATGCCACTTTTCGTGGTCCTCTCAAAAGAGGTTCAATTTAGGACTATTAACCTAACACTACAGTCCAGACCTTTAGGCCAATGTCACTATTAAAGAAGGGACTTATGATCCCCAGTTATAGACCAATAGGCAAAATCTATGATTTCCTCACTGCAAAGTAATGCAAAATTCTCCTCTCTCAACCAGCGTATTTACTGCATCGCCTACAGGTGCTACAGAATTCAGCCGTGCGTTTGGTCAAGTGTATTCCCTTCCATCATCACATCGCCATAGCAAGGTGGGAGCTACACTGGCTGTATGTAACTGCTTGCATCCATGTCAAGGCCTTGTGTATTATTAATCAGTCAGTGAATGTGCAAGAGAGTTTAGCCCTGCAGGAGGAGTTTCAGTTATACTGTCCAGGGCGGCCACACCGCTCCACAGGTGCAGTGTTTTTTTCAAGCTACCGGCTTATCATCTGGAGAGTGTGGGAGGCCAGTCCTTTTCCATCTCGGGCCCTAAACTCTGGAATGCAGTCAACGTATGCATATGTTGCTTACAAGACTTTGGTCTGTTTAAGTGTAGTCTTAAGTCCCAACTCTTCGCCTAAGTATATTCTATCGTTGTTGTGCATCTCGATAGCACCATGATGCCATTGGTGACAGTGCGCTCCACAAATGTCTTGATTGATTGATTGACTGATTGATTGAAAGTGCCTTTAGCCTGAAAACCAGGGCTGGATAAAGTTGATCCTGATAAGATGAGAACAGATGGGAGCTCATGGGAACTACATTAATAATCACATTTGAGATCTGTGATGTACAAGGCATAGACACTCACATAGGGTACTATAGTTTTCACTTGACTGAAAACTAAAAATATCGATATAGAATGACTGCTCTGTGACCGCGCAGAGCGGTCATTCTAAATTGAACTGTCAGCCCGCTGCACACAAGTGCCTGCAGGGACTGACAGGCTGACAGGTGAGTTTGTGTGTGTGTGTCTGCATGAGTGTTTGTCTGTGTTAGTGTTTGCGTGTTTTAAAGCCGACACAAAAAAAGGCCAAAAAAACAGTCCTTCTTGTGTTCGGTCTTTAAAATGCAGTAATATCACATAGAACCCTCTCATAGTTGGTCTGCGATGTTTATTAGGGCCGCATTTGTGTTTATGCTAAATCTACAGTTGTTATGCTTGAAAAAACATGTGTGTAGGGCTTGTTCGAATAGTTTTTGCCATTCAGAAAATTCCACAAAATTTGACTTTTTAGTGTGTTGGTGAGTAAAGCTCTAAAGTCGATGACTGAATCCAAATAATGACGTGATTCCAAAGCCCAGATTGCTATTTCTTATCCTGGTCTGATATTGGTGTGTCCACTCCTGGCCCTATTGCATTGCGTTGTGCTTAAATGTGTCAGCGCCTTTAATGGTGATCCATACACATGCAGCTTTGTCACACTATATTTTCCCATGAAAACGTTATTAGGTTTTTTCCTAATGCTAATTTAGGCACACCATGTAGCATTCAGTCCTCATTTAATTGGATCCTGCTGTGTTCAATATGATTTTGATCTGCTCCAATTCTAGAGCGAGGACAAACAACTGGGGAAGGTGGAGGCTGGGAGGCAAGAAGTACTTTGGTAATTAACTCCGAAGAGTTCTTATTAGCCTTCTACTAAGTTACCATGACATATATTTATTGGTAAATTTTTTTTGCCCAATGTTTAATGAACATGTTGTTATCTTCTGTCCCAGTGACTGGTTCATCTTATTAATGAAAATGACCTCTCAATTGAAGCAATCAATCACATCCCGGCTTTAATGGAGACATTTGTGTCAGTTCTAATCAGATGCACGCATGGCATATTAGGATAGCAGACACACATGGCAGTTTTCACACATGAAAGGCTCTTTCTACACAGCTGCTTGGCAGCATAATGTGCACAAGGACTAATGCTTGTTGACTACAGGTAGTTCCCCACGAGCCCATGATACACAGATGAGACCGGCGTGTCGTGGGAGGGCACGGCTATGAGCACAAGCGGGTATGTGAGTTCGGGGGAAGTGCCGGATGCTCATATATGCATGGATCTGCAGCATTCACACTATGTGATATCAGTGGCCCAAGTTCTCCCTTTATGTGGGTGCTGGCAGTCAATTTCAAGGGGCAGACTGCAATGCTCGGTTGAACATTTCACACCGATTTCATGGGGTAAAATCTGCAGAAACTTTGGGAAGTGTCATTTACTTTGTATTCGTTTTCCTCGTAGCTTTTCTTTTTCTTTAATGGGGTGACATACCCACCTTACCACCTCCTCTACCCTACAATTTACTGCCCTTCCATACCCCCTAACTGTTAACATTCATGATATCTTGTACCAGAGAAATCCTGTGATCATAAAACGCTAAGTCAATCAAACAATTCTGTACAACCCAGACATTTCAACGACATAGTAAATCATTGCGCAAACTCAATACATGATCTATACAGTAGCCAACAGCATGGATGACAGCCAGCACATGTTTCAACCCATAGGGTGTGCCTCAAGGCTGTGATATCAATCATATGAAGTCCAAGTACATTAGGACCAGCCACATTGATAACACATTAATGGATACACGAAAAAAAACAAAATGACAAACAACATGAAAGTGTACCAAAATGTTAACGGGAAAAAGAAAGACAGGTCAAGGAATGAGAATTAGTAAACATTACTGATAAATCATCCAAGAATCAAATTCAACTAACAAAGAGCAACGTCTGAACCTTAAAAGTGGAAACCTCAATGACAATCAGGTTATACCTGATCAAAAGCTCAAACCCCTGTGCGAACACTCTTTTGTGTAATTACACTGGTGAGATAGTAGTGGGAATCAGTGGAAGTCATGACTCTGGTAAAAGCCACCAGCCACCAGCCTCAATTGCTGAAGCATTTGATAAGTCTGAGATATTACTGAATACGCAACAAAGTACGTCCTGTTGCAATACTAAATAACCTCTTTCAGAGCTGAATCACTGTCAGTGAGATAAAGGAAGGAATAGTTTACATAGTGACCATAGTGTCTCTCTCCTTTTCTCTCCTTTTCTTTCTGGCCTTTTCTCTCTTTGCTGTGGGGTCCCTCAGAGAGCTGCCTTGTCTCCCATTCTCTTCAATATTTACATTTGGCCTCTTGTGTGCCTCATCCGCTCCTTCGGCATCAGGTGCTATTCATATACCGACGACACACAGATCCTGATCCGCCTAGATCATGATCAGGCTGAGGTGGTGTGCTTGTTTCGGTGCTTGACTGCCATGGGGGCATGGATAAACCACGATTGGCTGAAGTTGAATGGAGACAAGGCAGAGGTGCTGGTGGTGGGCTCTCTTCCTGATCCCTCATTCTGTGTGTCTTCCTTTTGGCCTTCATCTCTTGGCACTCTTCCTGTTCCTACTGACAAAGTGAAGAACATGGGTGTTGTGGTTTCCGCATCACTCTCTATGGAGGCACAGGTTGTTGCGGTCTGCAAATCAGGTGACTTTCGCCTTAGAACTTTAGAGAAGGTTCTTCCGTTCATTCCTCTCACCTTCGCCCCTGCTAGTTGCAGCCCTATTACTAAGTCATCTGGACTATTGTAATTCTCTATATCTGGCCCAACCTAGGGGCAGAGTACTTACGTGACAAGTTCACCTGCTATTTTCCCACGCGGCCACTTAGATCAGGGGATGCTGGTCTTCTGGTAGTCCCTTCCTTCTGAGGCGCTCGCATCGGAGGGCAGGCTTTCTCAGTCGCCTTGGCTCAATTGTGGAATAGCCTCCCCCTGGCCAATCTTTCAAATCATTGGGCTTTTAGAAAAGCGCTGAAAACACACTTGTTTGATTAAATGTTTCTCCCTGTGGATTTTGTCTCTCCTCTCCTCCAGCGCCATGATACCCTTGGGTGACTGTGCGCTAAACAAGTTCTCTTAACATAACCTCTATTGAAGACAGTCTAGCATTACAGATCACTGATTATACCCATGCCAAACTCAGCAACATACTATTCTCATGTAGAAATGGTGAAAGAGTTATTACAGTTGTCCTTGGACAGCAACATCTCATATTCAATGGGCAATGGTACAAGCAATGGGAGTCAGTTATGCACCAGATGATGCTAATCTCTTTACTGGATATTTTGAAAAAATGCACTAGCAGATCCTCAATTCTCTCATCTTGTAATCAACTGCCACAGATAAATATATTCTTTTTTCATGATTTGGAAAGGTTCACAGGAAACATTAAATGAATGTGTCAGGTCTCTCAGTACCAGCAGATTTCTATAGAACTAACATGTACTTCCAATAGAATCATTACACATACATGTTGGAAACCTACCGAGGTCCATTTTAAGTAGCATTCAACTAATTTTCACCATAAATCTGTCATAGACAACTTCTCCACAGGAGAATGTATCAGAGCTAGGAGAAACTGCAGCAGAGAATCAGGATTTAAGGAAGAAGCTGCATTGAAGGCATCGGCCCTAAATAGAAATAAGTTACTGATCCCCAAAAAGAGAATTCAAAATCAGACAAATGAGAGTGAAATTTCTCACTAGATACATCGCAGACAGTAATGAGATACCTGAGATCATCAAGAAACATTGGTACTTACTCAGTGTTTGGCTAAGGCATTATCATGTGTGGGTTCCAGGCAAGGAAGGTGCCACACCGGGAGCCATTTATAGTAAGGGGGGATTCGGCCGCCGGATACAGCAAGCGTTTCCAGGCATGAATGGTCGCACCGACGGGGTCAATAGGAGAGTCAGGTGTATAATGACGATGTAGTATAAGGGACATCATGTTGGTGTCAGTGGCCGCAAGTCGCTCTAACTTGACATGCGGGCGTGTTGGGGAGCCAGGGTACCAGTGAGTGGCATGTTGAGCCTGGGCTGCGGTCCAGTAGAGTAGCAGATCCGGAGCAGTGAGCCCCCCTTGTTTATAAGGGAGCGTCATATCAGTCCACTTCTTACGCACTGCACCGGAGTGCCATAGGAACTGTGCGCATAGTGTATGCAGTTTAGCGAAGTAACCCTTCCCAGGCCATATAGGAACGTTGCCGAAAGTGTAAAGAAGCTTGGGGAGCAGGATCATTTTAATGAGAGAGAGCCGACCAGCCATGGACAATGGGAGAGAGCGCCACCGTGACATCTTGGCCTCAACCGTTTGTGCCACGGCAGAGTAATTGTCGGCGAGCAAAGTGGATTTAGTTAAGGATATCTGCACACCCAGATATCTGACACCGTTCGGGGACCAACAAAGGGGGTACTCAGTGGTCGGTTGTTGGGTAGATTTAGTAAGCGGGAAGATCTCTGACTTTGAATAATTGATCGTGAAGCCAGAGTAAGTGCCGATGCGGGTGATGTCCCTCAGTATGGGGTCAATGTGCGTCGTGGGCTCTCTAATGTATAATAGCACATCATCCGCATATAAATATATGATTTCGGGGTCATCCTTCAACCGTATTCCCTTGCGGGCATGGCGAGCACGGACATAATCCGCCATTGGCTCAATTGCGAGAGCGAAGAGGATCGGGGAGAAGGGGCAGCCCTGCCGGGTACCCCTGAAGAGTGTGAAAGGGTCAGATGTCAATGAATTAACCCTAACTCGCGCCACAGGGGAGGTGTATAGTAATTTAATGAACCCGATCATGTTCGGGCCAACGCCCATTGTCTCCAGCACCAGCCACATGTAGTTCCAGAGACCATGTCAAAGGCCTTCTGAGCATCCAAAGTGACCGCCGCGGCCTGGGCGTCTTGATCTATACGGGACATAACATTGAACAATCTCCTGATATTATGGGAGGTGGACCTGCCGGGGACGAAGCCTGCTTGATCCTCATGGACTAAATATGGCATAATGGGAAGAAAGCGGTTCGCTATGATCTTAGCAATAATTTTTGTGTCTAAGTTCATGAGGGAAAGAGGTCTATAGGACCCGCACTTGTCGTCCGGCTTGCCAGTTTTGAGCAAGACCGTGATGACAGCTTCACGCATGGATGAGGGGAGGATGGAGAAGCGGAGTGCTTCGTCCCAGACCTCGAGTAATTTGGGAGCCAGTATGGCCACGTGCTCTTGATAAAACTCGGCCGTAAGGCCATCGGGCCCCGGCGCCTTCCCTTTGGGCAGGTTCGAGATGGCCGTCACTATCTCATCCAGTGTTACCAGGGAGTCCAGTTGGTCGGGGGCATCAGGGGATATTTCAGTGGTAGGGATCTGAGCAAGCAACTCGCGCATGTGTTGTTCGGTGTGTTCGGCAGGTTGGGAGTAGAGGGACCTGTAGAACTCAGTGAATACCTCCAAAATCTGTTGATCCGCCCATTGTGCATTGCCAGATACATCTTTGATGGAGGTGATCTGAGCCCGGCCAAATTCCCCTCTCACCACATTTGCCAAGGCCTTCCCCGGTCTGTCCCCCTCGCCATATTTCCTGGCGGCCTGTGGGCGGCTGAAGTACTGGACTTCGTTGGTAGCGAGCGCATTGTATGCCTGCAGTTCCTTGCTAATTTGGACAAGTATGGCGGGATCGGCGCCTGTGGAGCATTGCAGCTCCAATTGCTTCAATTTGGCTTCAGAGCGACCGAGGCCGGCTCGGATTGCTTTTAGTACCCCAGCCTCTCGTGATCGTGAGATGGACATCCCCCTGATATACACCTTAAAGGCCTCCCATCTAACCGCAGCTGATGTGTCTTGAGGAGAGTTGTGGTCAAAGAAGGATTCAATGTCTGCAAGGATGTTGGCCCTGAACACAATATCCCTGAGGGCCTCAGATTTGAATCGCCAGGTGCTGAGTGTCGGGATGGGTATACCCAGCTTCACAGATAGTGTAATTGGAGCGTGGTCAGACAGTGTGCGAGGGAGGATCCAGGACCCCTCTGCCCCGCCCATGGTTTCATTTGACACGAAGAACAGGTCTATTCGAGACGAGCTGTCGTGCACGGACGAGTGATAAGTGTACTCCCGGCACTGGGGGTGTAGTGTCCTCCAGACGTCGCAAACATTGAGTGTCTGCATATGGCCATGTAGCCTGCGTGCGGCGCTGGTTAGGGCTCAAGAGGACGTGCCAGTCCTGACCAGGACAGTGTCAAGAATGAGGTTCAGGTCCCCCCCCCATATAATCTGGATTCCTACATATCCCAACAGTATGGCAGTTACCGCATCGAAGAACTCAGGAGAGTCGACGTTGGGGCAGTACGTGTTAACAAGTAGGTATTCTTTATTCACCAGCATGCAGTGCAGTATAACATAGCGACCCTCAGGACCTATATAGCTTTTGTGCAGAATAAATGTAATCGATTTATGGATCATTGTGAGGACACCCCTGGATTGGGAGGAGTAGGAAGTAAAGAATCTAGCGGGACCCCACGACGGGGACATGGTGCCCGGAATGTGGGCATTGGAGTGTGTCTCCTGCAGGAGTAGTACCTTGCAGCCATGCCTATTAGCGAAGGCCATGATCTTACGGGCTTTAGTGTGATTGCTTAATCCGCGGATGTTCCAGGACATTATGACGGTAGACATGTCAGTGGCAAATATCTAATCTCGATATACTCGCATCAGTGAACATCCCAGATCCAGCAGTAGTGCATATTCCCGAGGTTAAAGTCGGGAGTGCGCTCATGGTTTACCAATGTGCGCGCCGTGAGACCTTGTGTGCCTTTTTTTTCCAACACCCCATTCCCACCCGCCACCCTCACCACTAACCCAAAATCAGCAGTGTGAACATCACCCACCCTCAACTGTACAGAGCTGAGCCGGCCCCAACTATGCCCAGTCTGTCCAAAAGCCCAACAGGGGCTGACCCGCAACAAGGGCATATCCGAGAACAGTGCAATCGCAGTGAGGTGCGCCGTTGCCGTGCAGAAGCGCGCTTGGAACCAGCTGGTTCCGTTACAAAACAAACAGTGTTAGCGGTCATATCGTGAATACCCCTGTCTTACACAATGGGGCGCAGGGATCCACACACGAACCAAAGGGATCCAGCAACCCAATCCAGGCGAAGCAGTGAGGCAATGCATGTCCCCGTATTCGTGAACAGGGGGCAAAGGGTTGCAGCCAGAACAAGGGAGCCCTGCATGTCAGAGAACAACAGAAGTAAGTGTGGAAGGATAAACGGGACGGAATGGCAGTTGCTCCATGGCGAGCGTGTGTACAAAGCGGAAATTAAACCTGCGTAGGAGAGCATTGTATCAGGGTGAATGCAGAAGTGTGGTCGCCCATGGATGCGAACAAAGAGTGGTAGGACTCAATCTAGATATAGGCATAGTATCCAGACAGCACAGAGCAAGCATAGGATTCAATCATTATTCATAGAGTCATCAGCAAGAGGGTGGAGAGGAACATGTGCCTCCATGAATTTAACCGCCTCAGATGGCACCGTGACGAAGTATAGTTTGTTGTTGAACGTGAACTTCAAGCGTGCAGGGAAGAGTATGGCGTAGGGGATGTTCCTCTCCCTGAGGAGTTTCTTCACTCCAAGGAACTGGCGGCGTTCCTGCTGAACTCCGGTGGAAAAGTCAGGGAAAATTCTGATCACCTGCGAGTCCATTCGTGCCTCGCCCCTTTCCCGTGCGAGGCGGAGAATTTGGTCGCAATCTTTGAAGCTCAAAACCTTAGCAATGATGGGCCTAGGAAAGTCACCAGGTTTAGGCCGCGGTGACAGTGCCCTATGGGCCCTTTCAATGGTGAAGAAGGGAGACATGTCTGGATTGCCCAATAGATCCTTCAAGAGATCCTCGACTGCCGATTCCAGTCGACCCTTCAGCGCATTTTCCGGGACACCAACCATGCGTATGTTGTTTCTACGCGACCTGGATTCGAGGTCATCGCATTTGGCCTGACCGCCTTCATGTCTGAGACCAGATTGGATACAGTGCCCTGGAGTGTAGCTATATTATCTTTGTTGGTTCCAATCCTGTTTTCAGCCTCTGTGATTCTCATCCCCTGCTGATCCAGTTTGGCTCTGAGCGATGCTACATTGGCATTAATGTCATCAAGCTTTTCGTGGAAGGCTGCAAAGTTTCTAGCCATGGATTCCATTATCGCTGTGAGGTCAGTGGCAGGTGCCTCGGCGGGGGGCGAGTCGTCAGCTGGATCGCTTGATGTGTGGGCCGAGTCGGACCTCGGGGTGGCTTTAGCGAATTTGTCCATGGCCCCAGTTTTATTGGTATTCCTAGATCTGTTGGACATCGTAGATAATGTAGCAGGGGCGCTGAGTGGCCAGAGTAGAGACCTGAGTAAGAGTGTTGAGTCAGGAGGCCACACAGTGTGGAGGTGCGGGAGAGGCCCCACCGCAAGTCCCGCAGTCAGAGAAACACAGGTCGGTGGAACAGCCCGCCAATCCAAATCGCCCAAACAAATCTTAGGTAGAGGCGGCAGGAACAACAGCGTCAGGGAAATATGAAGTAGCTTCTAGGATAGTGCGACCCCGCCACCCTAGTTGACGAGGTCAGTATCCGGAACAGTCCCCGAGTAAGCACCACAGGAAGAACAGATGGCAGGAGCGTGGGCACTAGTGCGCAGGCGGATATCGCATGGAGCAGTGAAGGCAATGTGCAGTAAAGTCACAAAGCTGTGCCAGAGTAGTAGTGCTGAGCTGGCAGGTGGCGTAGCGACAGGTAGAGAGCGTCGCAGCAGTGCCCCCCCGCTCAAGGCGGGCACACCGGAAGTTGTGCAGGTGTGGGCCACGGCTCTGTTAAGCAAATGTTCATTAAGCCTGGAGCAAGGTGGCAGCGGAAGATCAATGGAGGACCAATGGAAGCTGCATCAGGGGGCAATCAGAGGCCCGCCATGGTGCGGAGCAGCAGCAGCGTTGCCGGGTATGGGCCCAGAGCAGGAGGCCAGTCAACGCGGCACGGGAGCAAGCCGGGGCTGCACAGCGCGGGGAGAGGCCCAGGCCGGGGATGGCCTGCAGTAGTTGGGAAACGGGGTCAATGCAGTTCTGGCGCGCAGCAGCCCCAGCAGCTCCTCACCTGAAACACAGCCAGCGATTAAGGCAATAGTCAGTCAGTCAGGCAATAGGCGCAGCTCCTCCAGAGAAGGCGCACCGCCCAGACGCCGAGCGGTGCGGGTGCAGAGCGGGCAAGGGCTCCACAGTTTCAGGCGCTCCAAGAAGCAGGTCCGGTCTCGGCAGCAGGTCGGGGGGACAAGCCGGAGCGGGAAGATGCAGGCCGCAGCCCAGGCCTCAGATGCCAGGCCAGCGGGAGCGCAGGCCAGCCCACGGCACCTCCAAAGCGGGTCACAGGCCAACGGCCGCCGAGCGCGGCAGCCAGGCGAAAGCCGCAGCTCCTCCAGGAGGGACGCACCGCCCGGGTGCTGAGCAGCGCGGGCGAGGAGCGGACCAGGGCCCCCCGATATCAGGCTCCCCAACTGGCAGGTCCGGGTGCAGCAAAGCCAGATGATCCCGGCAGCGGCGCAGGGGGACAGGCCGGATCGGGCCGGTGCAGGGCGCAGCCCAGGCTGCGGATGTCGGGCCAGCGAGGGTGCAGCCCAGTCCACGGCGCTTCCAGCGCGGGTCACAGACCACTCACGATACGCGCCACACAGAACCCCAGCCTTAGAGTCAGGCAGCCCAGTGGAAAGATGCGGTAGGCGGGCAGGCAGAAGGCAACAGTGGGGCGGCGTGAGCCGAGGACAATGTCGCGTTGGGCCGCCGCACGCCACAGCAGCCTCGAGGATATTGCTCACGGAGATCTCCGGCTCCCGGGGTCCGATTCGTGTCCGGACCGCATCGCCACGTAGCCCCAGTTATGGAGAGGACAGGGGGTCGACCAGATAGGCGCAGAGACACTTCAGACCACAGATGTCCTCGGATGAAAAGCGGCTGTGCACGGAGCTAAAGAGCTAGGCAGCCATCTTGACGGCTGCTCAACAGCGCCCCCTGCATCTATAGTATATGAAACATGGTTACACTTAATATAGCAATGCATGATTACCAGGATTACAGATGCCATAGACAAGTGGATAAACTCTGCTCATGTTACTCATCTCATCAGTCATGGGCGCTAATGCCCTCGCGGAACCTGTCCTTACTCGGCGTTCCGCTTGGTAAGTGGGGCTGGGGGTGCCATGTTGCTCGTTGTATTCCATACATAATGTACATGTTACGTGTGATGTAAAATTATTTTAATTCTATCTATGTATTTCTTTTGAGTACTAAATATGAGGCTCCTGCCCTGTGACGTTCGATAGTTAAATGCATGAGTGCACTGATATAGTGCTGAAAAAAGGGCAGGGTATATAATTGAAATGAATCAGTGTCACATTTTGAATATACCAAATATTGACATGATATGATATTTTATTTTATTATGCAACAAATTTGAAAACGGTGCAAATATCAGGAACACTTACTACAGTCGCCTTGACATAATGTTGCTAGAGAGTCCTCTTTCATGTTTATGTATATCCATTAAGCACTATATCGCAGGCAGCAGCCCTGTGCATTTGAAGCATAAAGGCTTAATTACACTGCCATAGTGCTGAGAAAAAGGGGGCAGGATATGCATTAAAAATGAGTCAATGGGCCTCCTTACGAGTTAGGAGGCAGCCATGCCCTGCCTTCCTCCTCCTCCGGCAGCCACACAAAGTTGTGCTGCCCACAAAATGCGCAGAAGAATACACGCGCCATTCCGGAGTCGTGCGACAACCCACCAGCGGCTGAAGCCTCCAATTCACAAGCAGCCATGTGTAATTTACAGGTGGGTGGTGCCCCATCACCTCCCCCCAATGTGCCATTCCACCCAGACTCTTCTTCACAAGCACGTGCATGTGCAGTTGAAAAAAACGAACATTTACACTGGCCCAGTGTAGTCCATCCCAGGCCCTACTAAGCCCTGCTATTGGGCACAAAAGAAACTGCACCACCCAAAGCATCCAGTGACACAGCACAGACGCCAGGCGACCATAGTCTCCCAGGAATATCTTGGCCAACCCAGCCCATCTCCACCATGAGCTCATCCCCTGACCAAGGCGGGCAAACCCTGGCGCCACCAGCACCTGCAACAAGGTCAAACAACACCGCATGGCGGATGCAGCCTCCATTCTCCCTCAAACCACAAGCTGACAAAAGGCCCCGGTGGGTGGAATGGCTTGAAGATTTTAATAATTTCATAGCTGCAGCAGGCGAAGAGATCTCACAAAGATTACGCAGCATGTTTCTCAACACGGTCAGGAATGAAGTTAAAACACTAATCAAAACAATCCCAGCGGCTGAACACCGAGATTTGACCTCGCTAATTACTGCCCTTAACAAGAGGCTAGTCATAGTACCCAATAGAGACTATGAGAGATACATATTCAACGAATACACTCAAAGAGTAGATGAAATGGTGGATTAGTTCATCACCCAACTACGGATCAAAGGGGCACACTGCCAGTTCCATGCATTTTCACCAGAAGAAGCAATTTCCCTGCGTGTGATTGAAGGATGTATTTCCCCAACACTCTAAAAACAACTACTCAAAAAACCTCTTGCCATCGAGGAAGTCAACGAAATGGCCAGGATCCTTGAAAGAGTTGATAGACAAGTAACCCACATGTCTGCCACCACCACAAGGGGGAGATTGAGGCAATGGTCCCAACCCGCAGATGACACCGTGGATGCAGCACCAGTGCTACCGCGGTGGGATGGCCTTTCCACACACAGGTACATGCCCTGCACTCACCCAAACATGCGGAAATTGTGGAAGAGAAGGACACTTCCAGTCAGTCTGCCGGGAAGGCAGGCCATTCCACAAACCACAGACACCCATGACACCACAGTACAGGTCATACAAAGGCCACCGCAAAACCAGCCCTACCAAATGCGCCCATACCAGCAAGGGCCTAGGAGATACATGAGAGTGGTCGAAGAACTCCATCGGGAAGATGAACCGCAAGAGCCCGAAGAGCAAGACCTAGACTCACAAATTTGCGATGAATATGATGGTCCACCACCTCCACGCTAAGGATACTATACCATGACACCTTATGGCCATGACCATGTGAATGAGCAATATGATCTATATGCACCGGAGGAGTACGTCAATCTCATCATGGATGAAAGGAGAGCCAGAGAAGCACCACTGATAACAGTGGACATATGTGGGAAGCTATTTCATTTCCTCAATGACTCGGGGGCAACCGTGAACGTTATGGGAGAAAAAGTATTCCAACTGACACAGACGACATCCAAGATTTTCCAATGGGGTGCTGACACCCCACTACAATCCGTAGGACACTTCAAACATTGCCTCATCCATCGAAACCACACCACGGCGTTGGTCATCCACGTGATCAGCAGTCCAACAAAAGTGAGGTGTCACCAAAGCTACATGATGGCTTCATGTTTGGGATTAATTGACATCCATTTACAGGAAGGCGACACCATCCTATCCACGGCCCCCCTGCCTGACACAAAGGAACGGATCTGCAATCTAGAAGTTAATGCATAAACAGCACCTATCATCATGAGGGAAACAATCTTAACAGAGATTCTGCTCCTATGCAAAGGGCTGGGCAAAATGAAAGGCCCGCCCATCAAACTAAAGATTGACTTGTCAGTCTGCCCCATTCCTCAACACCCACGCAGATTTGGCTTTCACCTCCAGACAGCCGTGTCCAATGAACTTAACCAGCTCCTGAAAGATGACATTATCGAACCCGCCACGGGCCCAACCCCATGGGTCTCACCACTCCTCATCGTGCCGAAAGAAGACAGCCGCATACGACTCTGCATAGACATGAGAATGGCCAACACCACCATTCAGAGGGAACGACATCCCGGCCCAAGGATAGAGGACATGATTGTGCAACTCAATAAATCCGTCCTTTTTTCCAAACTCGATCTCAACCAAGGCTACAATCAAATGGAGCTTCACCCTGAATCCAGGGTCATTACCACTTTGCCACAAACGATGGACTCTTCTGCTACAAACACCTAAACTTTGGCATTTCGTCAGCAGCCCAAATCTTTCATGAAGCCATACGACAAGTCATCCGACCAATGAAGGGGACACTCAACTACAGTGATGACATTCTCGTGTTTGGGAGATCATGTGACAAGCATGATACAGCCTTATGGGCTACCGGCACTGCCGTCCAAGATGCAGGATTGACACTGAATCTAGAAAAGTGCTGGTTCAGAAAGTCCAAACTTAAGTTTTTTGGACACATCTTTTCGGCTGATAGCATGACCCTGGACCCTAATAAAGTTTCCACTATCTTTAACTTGCAGGAACCCAGCCAAGTGGCAGACGTTAGATCATTCCTAGGAATGGCAGGCTACTGAGCCAGGTACATTCCCCACTTTGCCACCATCACAGAACCACTACGACGGTTGCTGCAGAAAGAAATCCCCCTTGTATGGTCTGAGGAATGCCAATCAGCCTTTGACTGCATCTAGCAAGCGCTAGCGGAAGCCAGGACACTCGCATATTTTGACCTGGACTGGCATACAGAGATTGTTGTGGACGCAAGTCCAGTTGGACAAGCAGCCATCCTGGCTCAAACAAGAGGCTCAGATACCCACCGGAGGCATATTGTGGCTTTCGCCAGTAGAGCGCTGGCCCCTCTGGGAATCAGCATACTCACAGGCCAAAAAGGAGAGCCTGACCGCCGTCTGAGCATGAGAGCACTTCCATAGTTTTGTAATAGGAAAGAAGTTCACCCACATCACAGACCACCAAGCCTTACAATTGCTCTTCGGAAACCCCAGGAGGGAATTGTCCCCAAGGATCGAGCGATGGGGCATCAGTCTCCAGGAGTATGATTTCCAGATCATTCATCGTCCGGCGGCGAAAATAACCCAGCGGACTACTTATCAAGACACCCAGCAGGCAAGCCCGTCCCCAGACACGGAGGCATGGAATACATCAGCTATGTCACATCCAATGCACTGCCACCGCCCGTCTCCCTAGAGGCAGTGGGATTAGCCTCAGCAGCAGACCCATCCATGGCTCTGGCGATTAGCCTCACCAAAAATAACCGGTGGGAAGACTTTCGCTGCACTGTGCTCAGACATCCAGGTGTGTGCAAAGACGAACCTGAAAGGCTGGCCAAGGTTCACACGGAATTGGCCGTACAAGATAAATCAATCCTTTTGAGAGGATGCCGACTAGTCATCCCACCGACCCTCCACTCGGAGGTCATCAAGAGGGCCCACGAAGGCCATAGTGGGGCTGCAAACACCAAGAGACAACTCAGATGCCACGTCTGGTTCCCGTTCTTGGGCACTATGGTAGACCAGTGAATGAACCTCTGTGTAGCTTGCCAATGCATGGCCAGAGCCGAACCCCCAGTCTGGCTCCGACTAACACAAATCCCAGACCACCCATGGGAGAGAGTCACCGTCGACTCCTATGGACCCCTTCAGTCATGTGAGTACCTGCTACTCTTCATTGACAAACCCTTCAGGTTCCCAAGCGATAAGAAGGCGAAGTTCACAGCCTTTGCCCCGGTAGCCACCATCTTCGACCAGGTCATCAGCAAATGGGGCATCCCATAGACCATCAAATCAGACAATGGCCCACCCTTCAGTGGCCATGAATTTGGGATATTTGCAAAACACATGGGATTCAACCACCAACAGATTATACCACACTGGCCCCAAGCTAACGGGATGGCAGAGAGATTCATGGCTTCATTCAAGAAAGTACTTTAAAGAGCTCGTGTTGAAGCCACTGATCCACACTAGGCACTATGCCGAATGCTAAGAGACTATCGCAAGGTGCCCCACGAGGCCACAAACAGAACACCGATGGAAGTAATGATGAGATACCAGGTCCGCACAAGGATCATTAGGAACCCAGCGCACCAGCCCAAAGCATACCCCGAAGTCCTAAGGAGGGACGCCGAGAGAATGGAGAAGACAAGAATAGAGACCGATGAAAGAAGAGGAGCTTGACCAAAAGAGTTCCAGATAGGGGACGAAGTATGGGTCCAACAACCCATGCAAAAGAAAACTGACATGCAGCTTGCACCGGCACAACTTCAAGTCACTGCCATAAAAGGGACAATGGTAACCGCCATCAATGCCGAGAAGGAAGTAACCAGAAAAAGCTCACAGTTTGAACATGCCAGCAGAGGAGAAGAAGAGGGACCACCAACTCCTGAACCAGATCCAGAATATCATGATGCCAGGGATGACCTGTGGATTCCACCCGAGCCACCAACCAGGCCGGCAAGTGGAACTGTGTGACACACTTGATGGTGGCCTAACGTCAGAGCCCCTAACATGACCCCAAAGGAATGTCAAGAGACCTCCCAGACTGGTCGAGACAGAGACTGGGCCCTGACAAGGAACTCACGTGTCTCTTGATGTTGAGGGAGTGAAGGGGAGGCAAAACTAAACTATTGCTTCCTTTATCTTGTTCACAGTGATTCAGCTCTGAAAGAGGTTATATAGTATTGCAACAGGACAGACTGTGTTGTGCATGCAGTAATATATCAGACTTATCAAATCCTTCAACAATTGTGTTTGGTTGCTTTTCCCAGATTCATGACTTCCACTGATTCCCACTACTATCGCACCGGTGTAATTACACAAGTGTGTTAACACAGGGGTTTGAGCTTTGGATCAGGTATAACCTGCTTGCCATTGAGGTTTCCATTTAAGAAAGAATAATAGCACTTTTAAGGTCCAGACATTGCTCTTTGTTAGTTGAATTTGATTCTTGGTTGATGTCATGGTGTGTGCTCCAAAACCCCTGGAACTGTTGGGCCCACCCCAGTCCCTGTCACCCGGAAGGACTTGTCAGGCCCCAAGGTAGTGCCCCAGAGCCTCATAGACTCAGTCCTGGCACCCTTGGCGCCAGGCTCATGAAATGGGCTGAACTTATGGAACTACTTAATCTGCCTAGTGAGGCTGAGCCTTCTGGATATCCAGGGTGTGGCAGAGGGACTTCATGAGAGACAGGGTGTGGTAAAGGGACTACTTTACCTGGAACTACTTGCAAGTCTATTTAAGCCACACCCTGCAGGCAGAACACGCTATGCGTTATTCTGCACTCCTGCAACGTAACGCTCACTGTGTCTGCTCTGCCCTCGATTTTCTACAGCCACGCCTGCCTGAGAATTCCATCCATCGGTGCCTGGAAGAAGAAAAGGAGAAGAACAGGTGTTACTACAGCGACAAAGGCCTTAACTGCAATTCCGTCCATCGGTCTCGTCTCCAGCTGGTCTTCCGACCACCGCCCCTGTTGGGAAAGGACTTCTGCGCAGGCATCCAATACTCACCCGGGATTCTACATTCCTCCGGGTAACTTCGGAGCGGTTCTTCCATTCTTCATCTTGGGGCTGCGCCTGCAAAAAGGGACCAGAAAACAGCAGGTTAGTCGCACACAAAAAAAAACGAACAATTGTTCAGCCATCCAGCGCCACTCATCCACGCTAATACTCACCTGGAGGCAACCAGTTCAGCATCCTAGGAGAGTCAATTCTTTTTCTAACCTTCCGTACGAAACCACGTCTGCAAGAAAGACAAAACACGTTTAAATCTTCAAACAATAAGACTATGAGCATCTATACTAAGCTATCATTGGGATAGAGACTTACCTGATTAATCCAAGCATTCCCGAAACACAGCAACAGACACTCAGGAACAGTGAAGTAATTGTGCCCAGAGAAAGTCTGAGCCTACTGCGCCCCTGCTGAAGGTCAAGCAGGATGGAGAGCCAACCTCACCAAACTCAAAGGTGAGCAGGAGAGGAGTCGGACATCAGGAAGTTGCAGGAAGTGGGACCAATCCAACCCACTCATTAGCTAACATCTTGTTTCAACATTGCAGGCTAACGCCTCCTGGGGAGATAACAGGGGAGAGGACACCATTATATCATCAAAACTACGCCAGTACAGACATCGGTCATACGACTACCTGCTGCGCCCCCGTGGAGACCAGGTGAGCGTGACAGTTGATTTATCAGTAATGTTTACAAATTATCTTCCATTGATCTTTCATTCTTTTTCCCATTAACTCTTTGGTACTATTTCATGTTGCGTTTGTCATTTTGTTTTTCGTTTATCCATACATGTGTTATCAATGTGGCTGGTCCTAATGTACTTGGACGTCATACGATCGATTTCACAGCTGTGAGAAAGGCCCTATGCATTGACTGTCATCAATGCTCTTGGCTATTGTATAACTAAGGTTATTAAATCATGTATATTGAGCTTACTACATGAATCAGCATGCCTTTGAAATGACTGGGCTAAATATCATTATTTGATTGACTTAGCACTTTATGATGACAGGATTTCTTTGGTACAAAATGTGCACTTGCTTGGTGGTATTGGGCACAGCCACCTACACCCCCTGTGCGTAAGTAATTTAGTCACCAATAAACTACAAATGAAAGCTTGGTGCCATTAGAGAGTTGTTGTTGTGCCTCCACCATGTCCTGGTATATATTTCTATACAGTGTGGGAAGCAGAGTGGTGCTCTAGTGGTCTTTGGTGGCGACCACAGTAGTTTTGCACTTTCCATTGCTTAGAGGAGGAGCCCAACAAGCAGTCTCTCTTCCAGCATTCAAATTGGCCAGTACAGCACAGAGCGCTGAAGCTGAGTGCTGTGCGAGTGGTCTTTGGTGGTCTGTGGTTTGTCGACGTGACCATTGACCATGGCCTGCTCTTCAACTACGTACCCCTCTTAAACTCTGAACCCTGCCTGATGATCGCTGGTAAGCGTACATCAAGATCTGTATATCTTGTGTTCTATTGCTCGGTAGGTGAAGTCACAACCCCCTGTAAATCTCAAGTTAACGGCTCGCCTTCTCCCACGGAAGCACCTTCCCCTTCTGGGCAGGTGTGCTCGTAAATTACTCTTACCAAACTTATTAGACTGCTATTCGAGCTGGACGGGGTTGGATTGCCATATAAGTATTGACCCCCCACCCCATTGGCTAATAGTGTCTTATCCTGCTAAACTGAACAACACTTGATACAACCTAAGAAAAGGGGGTAGGGCCCTTCCATTGAAGCTGTTCAGGCCACAGCTAAAGGAACAGAAAAGTGGAGTGAAGCAGGCAAAGTAAAAAGGGGACCATACCAGCATTCTTTTTACAGGAACAACCTGCAACTATTTTGAAATCCACAGCTGAAGAGCCGGAAACCCAAAACGCAGGATGGAGGGATACCTCAAGACTATATGAACTTTGAGGACATCGATAATAAATCCCTTCTGGACCTTTGTCTTACCATCCAACAGAATATGATAACAGCAAAGGAATTACTTCCTATCGGCAGGGGGGAGTTGTTGGTGGCCCGTGCCAATTTCTTAAGGGCAGAGTCAAGACCAACCCTGCCCCAATCTTGTCATGAACTCCCCATGTGCTGTGCAGATATAAGATTCTGAAGCCAGAAACCACAAAAATGGGCGAGGCAGCATTCTCGGAACTGCAGTCTTTTATAACTTCTCTCAAGTTCGCAATGAAAATATTGCTAAAATTGTGTGGCCGAATACATGAGAATTTTCAGCCAACGTCTTCCATAGTCAATCCACACCCCATGAAAGAAGATGCTCAGGTGATAAACTCAACTTCTGCCAGGGCACACCATGAGCCGGTGCTAGCGCCTTCATCTAAGGAGAACGCAGAGATTGCTGACACCTCAACAATCTTTTACTCAAGGAAGCAACGCAGGATGGCAAGACGGGCAGCAACTCGCAGGATCCCCTGTGAAATAGCTGCCTCATTAACAACTTCTGAAATACCTGCCAAAACATGGAAAAAAGCATGCAAAAAGGTTGCACGTAGTGAATAACGTCAGGAAAGAAATCTGGGTAACCTAACAAGCTGGGTCTTAGCAAATAAGACCATAGACGGGGCACACTCTACGTCTCATCAGTATGACACAGACATTCCCCAAAGAAGGGGAGGTGCAGAGCGAGTGCCTATGCACAGGATCTATATTGAAAAGTAAGGTCTGTACAATGAAGAATATGAATCAAAAGTCCTGGGCTCAAACTGCCTTTTTAGCTTGTCTCCAACGATTCCCTCAACTGTGAGTATTGGTATCTGAAGACTGTGAGTACTTTGAGCCACAAAGGGCTCCAATCCCAATGTCTCGGCAGTACATGCAAACACGCTGAGACAGCACATCTTCTGTGCAATTTCCATGCACAACTACTGGTGGGGGTGTCGAACTGGATGCCAAAGTAGACAAGGCAATCCAACCCTACCAGTCCCATGGGGATCCGGCATAGCTACATCGGCAGCTATGGCACAACTTCCTGACAAGGAGAATGTCCAGATATCGGACATTCAAATGATGCTGTAGAGGCTGGCAGAGTCCTTGCCAGTAGCGACGCGCAAGCAATGAGAGTGGTCACTAATGACATGCAACACCTGTGGCTTTATTCACCTCTTATCTCCTTCAGGCTCCCTGTCCTACGTAACTCAGCATGCATTCTTCCTGCTACAAGAACAATGGTTAACAATGGCTATATTGGTGGATGGTTATACCATTTACCAAACATTAGCTAAGAAGGGTAGCAGAGGAAGACCCTGTGGGGGCCTAGTCATGGGGGTGATCCATAGTCTGAACTCTCACAAAATGTCAACTGTGCATCATGATTTCCTACTTGCAATTGAGGAAACCTATTAATATGAATAATGAATGCAGGAAGATAATGCTGGTAAATGTATGTAATCCCCTTTGCGATGGTGGACAGGGGGAGGATTGTATTATTATTGGGGGGGATCTCAATTGCAGATGGGCAGGTAAAAGATACGGTGCTGCACAGGAGTATAATGAGGCAGAACCCCTCCAATAACGAGGGGCTAGGTTGGCTAAGGTTCTTTGACAGCTGGGAATTGGAAATTCTGAATGGGCGTACAAAGGGTGCTATTTCTGGTGAATCCACTTGAAAGCTGAAAGCGCACGTGCAACCTTGGATTATTTGTGTGTCAATGGGAAGGCAGCCCTTAGGGTGTTGGAATTTGTGTTAGCACCAATGCTTGGAACAACCTTATCCTCAGGCTGAGATTTCCCTCACTGCAGCCAATAGTGCAGGGCTTGGGGGACCTGGTAACAAATCATCAATCCAGCCGTATCAGATGGTCTGACACCAACATACAAAGAGCTGGATCGGCTACCTCGCATTTGACTCTGCGTGATTTCAAGGTCTTCCATAACGAGAATATGCAGGACATCGAGAGGTGGATATTTTCTTTTACTGGTGTTCATGTGATCTCAAAGATGCCCCCGAAAATGCAGAAAACTCAAACCCCACCTTCACTATGATAAAACCATAAGAGATATAAAAATCAAGCTGTGTGGGGAATACGAAGGGTACAAATCCATGCGCTCTCCCTTAGGGCATACCTAGCTGAAACCAAACATCTAACAAATTCCTATCACAATTGGCTACGCTGGTGGTGCTGTTCCAATAGGGATACATATTGGCAAACCATGGTGGCAGCCCTTTGCAGTGGAGATTCACGCAGCATTTGGACCCTGCTCGGGGAGGTAACAGGGTGAAAGAAACAGAAAATGATAAACCCCATTAATGAGCAAACATGGGTGACCTTTCTAAATAAAAGTAATGTTACCGGCTTTCCTCACACCTATCCTCAGATTGATATCAAACCTGTAGCGAATGCCTTAGAAATAGAGGAAGAGGATATCTTTATAAACATTAAGACACTGCAAACTTTGCAGGTGCCGGGGCCAGGTGGTTTGGCCAATGTAGTTATGAAGCACAACCCTAAGTTCTGGTCTGCGCGACTTAAGAACTTATTTGACGAGGTCCTTGAAAAAGGGATGATCCCTGCCTCCTGGAAATCTGGCATCCTCATATTGATCCTAAATAGGGGCTCCCCTAGAGACAGTGCCAACTACTGAAAACTGTCTATGCTAGATTGCACAGGGAAACTATTTGCCTCTTTCCTTTTGACAGAACTTAAGAGGTGGGTGTAACATATGGGCATCCTAGACCGATACCAGAGTGGCTTTCAACCTGACTACTCCACCTCGCACAAGTTGTGAATCCCCAATTTTTTTAGTCCAACAGTCTCAGGGCCAAAAATGCACCTCCTCTTTATGCCCTATTTATTGACTTTAAATCAGCCTTCGGTACTGTCAATAGGTCCTTGCTGTGGCAAAAACTCGAACATCTGGGCTGCCCGATGGACATCTTCTATTACCTCAAACTACTGGATAAGAACAACACAGTTTCTCTCAGACTCAACTCTGGAGGCACTATGACGGTCCCGGTAGCCCAATCTAATGAGGTGAAACAGAGTTGTGTTACAGCTCCCTCTTGTACAATCTTTACGTTTCAGACCTTCCCTGGTTTCTGTCCCACACTAGAGGTTGCTCCCCTAAAATAGACCAGACACACTGCACAGTCCTCGCATAAACTGATGATCTTGTCTTATTAGATCATACCTTCTGTGTCATGCAGTGAATGGCTAATTCTCTTTGGGCATATGTGGAGACGAATGGTCTAACGATTAACAAAGACAAGACGCAGATCATGCTGTTTACTGCCAAGCTTGTGGCTTGACCGAAACTCGTCATCTCCAATTCTGTAATCTCTTATACAGACAATTACAAATACTTGGGAGTGAAATTCGATACGAGCCCTGGATATAAAACCTGTATTGAGATTCACACCATGAAGGCATATCAGTTATCATCATGAATTGATCAATGTAATAAAAGAAAGGGTAGCTACACACTTGCAGAGGTAAAACAGCTATATCTACAATGCCAGGCCCCAGCGGTTATTATGGTCTTGAGTGGGATTTCAACAAGCTTAATATCTTGGGAGGAGATTGTTTTCAATAAAGCGACTTGGTGTAGCAGTTCTAATTTTTCCGATTACAATATGGACTGGCTGAAGAAGCGTATAAGTCACAAATTATTATTATTATTTTTTGTATTTTTGTAGAGGGAGCCTTAATTGTTTGTGACACAAGGAACTCCAAATGTAACATGTTGCAATTAGCTTCCTATATTAAGACAGAGGTGTCTGTATGGTCGACATTGTCCTCCTCTTGTAAACTCATAATGCCCAAGATTGCAAGCCCTTTGGATGAAGTAGGTTATTTGTTATCTTTTTGGTATGTATCGAAGAGTTAAAAAAGTTCTCTTTGATAGACTCTGTATGTATCCTAACTTCTTCGCTGGAGTTAGTAGTATTCTTCAGATATGGGCGGGTATACATCCTTTTCTGGCAGATGAAGTTGCTTGGAAAGGCAAAGGCAAGACCTTGTCTACTAGCGCGACTTTTCCCAGGGTTCTTTGAGTTAGCCACATGACTCTTCATTTTTCCCATGCACTTCTTACCATGCGCAATGTTCTGTACTTTTTTCTCCAAACCGCATTTACTTGTGGCTGTAGCTGTGCATTAGGATCAGTAGGAATATGCAAATCCTTTATACATTCTATGTTCTGCATTGTTTGAATAATAATTTGGGAGGTGCTAGCGTCCCATGCCCTATTAATACTCTTATCCTTTATAGCCTATGTGGCAGTTATCTGCCTGGTGATTAACCATTCTGAGATCTCATTTAGATCTTGTTTAATTATTTGTTGATTTTTGTACAGTATATTCCAAAGTACAAACAGAGCTTTAAAAATCGTCATGAACTCGGGTTCAATACTAGGGTCATCCAGCGAGGATGCATCACTGGAGGAAAAGCTTGCATGATGTTTAGGGGAGGAAGCATAAGAATTCATGGCAATTGCTGTTAAATTGGGGGATTTTGCCAGATCATTGAATGGAATTGAACAGGGGTCCTTGATTGCAATGGTTTGATCAGCCGTAACAGGTGTCAGGTTATCCGTTATCTTACCTGCCTGTAGATTTAAGCACAGGTTTAGCAGGGAATTATTGTCAAAAGGATTGTCCTCCAATGAATTATGTTCAGTGATTGGGGTGCAATTCATCCTAGACATAGAATCTGGTACAAAGTTGCAGCTGATGTTTGATAAAGGTTTAACAAAGGCAGCGATGTTCCCACGTTCAAAGTTTTCTATCTCGTTCAAGTCCAAAATGGAATTTGTCAACCCCACCAATATAGCTTTCAACTGCTTGTTTATCTTGGAGGTTTTGCCCTACTTTTTCGAAGCGCAACTTGCTGTCAACACTCAAGAAGATGTAGCTCATTCTTTGGAGTGGAGGGAGTAGCTGCGACAGATAGCAGGCATCCTAATACAGGCCCACCATTTATCACCGATCCATGGATGCTCTGATGATTTTCAACATAGAGGTTCAAAGACTATCCAGCCCTCAGGCACCTCCTGTGTGTTTAAGATAATATACTTAGGCAAACCCCTTATGCAGCTTCAGAAATCCCGTCGAAATATTCCTTAAAATGCTCTTTCAGTAATCTCCAAATGGCTATGCTCAATCAGGGAAGATTGGCTCAAATAGTAGGTTACAGTACTCTCGAGAGGTTCAAAGGCCAACTGTCCGCAGGCGCCTCTAGAAAAGATAGTGTGATAATAATTATAAAAAAGACTCTGGTCCAATTAATTGGTAAGGGACACTTTCCAATGAGGCTGCTTCACATAATAAACACCTAGTTTCAGGTCAAGCTTCAAACACGCCTCTCAGCGGTCCTCCCGATACTAAGGGCCGCCAGAGGTACTGTTGCAAAGCGTATGCGGGGCGCTATTCCGACTCCTCAAGTTGCATTAGTAAAGGGAGATTGCACAGCTAAGACTGGCTCTAAGAGGGTGTGTTTAGATAAGTGGCAAGTCTGTGTTAGAACTAAGTGTGTAAAAAATGAAGCAAATCAAAAGCAGGTTGAAATCCTACCACAATTTTCTACTCCTCTCGATAAGCTACTGGAGCAGTAGTCCCAGTCCTCAAGTCCCTGGAGCCATGGAACACTCGCTCCAAACTCTGCCATGCTGTGCTTGGCAACAGAGCTTTTATGGGGGAAGGCACATCCATCTTAGTCAACAGTGAGAACAGACTTGCTGCAAAAAGTGCTGGTATCAGCTCCTGTAATGTCAGGAACACTCCGCCTGACCTTTTATAAAGTATTTCCATAAGCTTTTTACTTGGCATCACATCATCTACCTTTTGTGAGATGTATGTTTGTGTGTGAAAAAAGAGCATGTCACATAGGCTCTGGTTCAATGCTCATTATGGATCCAATAATGCCATTTTTAAAAATGGGAGAATGTCCCTGTTGTTATACAATGACTTACGCATGATCTCTGCATCCCTTTACCCATGATGATGGTGAAACCCCCCCAAAATGATGTAAACATCTTGAAACTATTTGTGTATCATGACGGATAGAAAAAACACTCTTGCACCTCATTCAGGGAATTGATTTAAGAAAGACTGAGTATCATCTCATGATCTTGACCATAATGTTATAAAGTGGGGCTTGTTTGATATATAATCCAAATAAAGTACAAAAAGAACTCCAAAAACAAGTATACACAGTGCAAGAAGGAACACTGCTTTATTGCAGAAACAGCTGAGAGAAGACATCTAGACAGTCCCGTGGAATTGACCTGGGTTAAAGGGTTTTCAATTCTGCCTACGGCGGCTGCAACCTTTATAAGAATAACCCACAGGATTAAAATAAAACACATTAGTTACATTTGTGGGCAGGTCAAACAAGCTGGTTGGTGAAATATTATCGGGCCCCTATTGTGCCCCATACATTGGGGGTAATTCCATTGGATAACACATTTCCTGGAAGAAAACCCTCTAACACACCTTTCATGATGCCATGTTACTAAAATATCCTGCCCCTCTATTACATCACTTAAGCTGACCAGCAGAACAACTCTTAACTATAATTGACTGGCACAGTTTGACACAAAGGTAGATGATAACTGCAAGCTAAATTGAGCCTGTGTTTGGAGATAACATGAGGCATATGCATTGTTACATCCCGTGGAACACCATATCCCAGCCCTCTTATTGGTTCTCCTCCTCCCTCGCCTTGCACCTGCTAGACGTCCCGTCTCTTCCCTTGCATCGTGCCAGCTTTAATTAGAAAATCTTTGCAGGACACTGTTAGCGAATTTCTATTTCTCTTATTTAATCCCCTTTTACTTCTGTATTTGCTGCCAAGGCCCTCAGCACCCTAGTACGGTGACCTTGACACTTATTGTGTGGGACTGCAGATGTTGTCTGGCTGGAGCTCTCTTCCAATGAGAAAACTTTCCCTTTACACCGAATAATTAGCTACTGTGGCCTTCTTTGTTTCTCAACCTTGGTGAGCTGATCCACTGTTTCTTCATGTCAGCAGAAATTCAATTTTGCTGTGTTGTGGCCTTTCAAACACTTAATAATAAGGGCTTCCGTTAAGTCTGGCCTGGGCCTGCTAAAACAGGGCCAAACTGTGGTTCATTTATACACCTAACACTTGACCTTATCATACTCCTATTTTACTCCTAATACCTCCTCTAACTATTCAATATAATAATACAAACGTGTTTACCTCCATGTGTCAAAAAACAATAAGAAATATACGTAGTTAATAAAACCTAGGAGCAACAGTTCTGTTCCACCTATGCTAAAAAAAAAGAAAAACAAACAAAAAAGACCTATGTGCTCACATAACAAAAGTGTGCATAAGTGTGCTCTAAACATAAAAACAAACCACTACACGTTGGCTTTCGCTTCATGACAGCCGTGTTCACTTATCTGTCCCTACTTATCTAAAATTCGTGAATCTGTTATGTTTTGTGTTTTCACGTGTATATTTCCCTGCACAGCGCCCTAGGTGTATTGTGTGTGAATGATGTGACCCTCCAAGTTACATTTTGGCATTACTGCATAACTTCTTTAGTTTGTACATGCACCCCTCCCCCCCATCCTGAATTGGCACCATCAAATCTACCCCTTTACAATATATTTTATGTTCTTTTTCTTTAATGCACAGTTTGGCAAACTGTACAATGCATCACATTTGAGTATACCAAGATGGTAGCCAGGTTATCTTTCGAAGTTTCTAGCTCCGAAGGCCACTCACACAATATGTTCCAAATTATGCCACTAATTAGAAATGCTTCATCCATTTTTTGTGCTTCATGAAATATTAAGCCACTTTGCTTGGATATCATCAACCAACGCTGCATCTTCCAAGCACTCAGCCCTATTTCATATCTTTTCTGTTTCTGCAAATTACCCAGTTCTCATCTTTCCCTCCCTCTGACAAAACTCACTGCTGACACAATGTATTCTTTGTTGACAAACTGTATGATAGCATTAAGCAAGAACATTTCTCATCGGTATTCCCCAAAAAATGCTAACAGAAAGGCTGAATGCGCATTTAGTGAGCATTCGGGATGGACAAAAATTCGGAATCCCATAATGCCGAACAAGGGAAGCAGGGTTTGCGGGGGTGTTCCACGCTCCGCTTGTTCAGCATTATGTGTTCTGGGGTTGAGGGGGTGTCCCCTGCTTCCATAGCATGGAAACAGGGGACAAATGGCAGTAAAATTGTCGGTCAGGAATTTTGTAATACGAAGCTATCATCTTCCGAGAACAAAACCGCAGTGTTCTCGGCTTTGTGATTTCAGGCTAGAACCTTTGCATCAACCTTCCCCAAACATCCATCAAAAATCATGAACATTTTTCAAATAAACTGAAAGGATTTTTCTCCTGACAAGATTTACTAAGTTAAGATAAGTGACCTTGAGCAGATGCCTGGAGTAACATGACCTGGTTGAATGTCTTGTCCGCCTCTGCCACCTGTTCCCGAACCGTTCCACATCCCCACTCTAGCTGAATGATCTAGGGTATCAGGAATGCTCAGGGTCACAAATCCCTTGAAACATATGGCCTCCCTTGTGCCATTTCCTACCATGTGCATTTTGGAGATCAAAAGGCCATATACAAGTGTTCCTCGTTTCCGATAACTCTTTTCATTGTGCATCAGCATATGGCAGCAGATCCAAAAATAATGAGACATCTGTGAGTCTGGTGACTCTCCTTGTGTGATAGTACCAAACCATAAGGGAACATGCGTTTATTTCAGGCATTTGCTTTCCATTCTTGGGCTGTGGCTGGCTTAATATGTTGCCTCCTCATCTGGGTGACTGACGCAAATGCTGTACAATATTTATCAAGGGTGACCATGGGAGTTAACAGTGGCAAGAGGCCTAAAAACAGAATAATTCTTTCTTACAAATTGTACTTGTGGAACTATACCATAATCGCTCTTGGCTTGTCCTCATTCTGTGAGCGACATCTCCCAACCCTCTGTGCCCTGTCCAGCTCTATTTAAACACTCACAACGTCATCTAGTGTGGCTGTGAAGGGGCCTTGGACATGCTCCACAATGTCCGCCTCGTCACGCACCTGATGACACAGGCGCTTCCAGAGTTTTAATTCAATTACATCTTGAAAGAAGATCAATGGATATCTCTGAATTTGACTCTTTCATTGTATTCATCCTCTCTTTCAAAGCATTCACTTCTTTCCAGACTTTTGCTATCTTACTTCCAATTTCATGTAGCCCCATTTGTAAGTCCTTGTTAATTGTAGCTCCGTGCAGGTAAACAGTTCCATCTTGATGAGGGTCTGAACCACCGGGTTGCTTGAATTTTTATTGCCTTACTTTGAGGAGGGTGAAAGGTATGCTGTGTGAAATACACATGGATGTTGTCCTGTTTGTGAGGCTGCTTCACATTATAAAAACCTAATTTCAGGTCAAGTTTCAAACACGCCTCTCAGCGGTCCTCCCGATACTATGGGCCACCAGATATACAGTTGCAAAGTATATGCGGGAAGCTATTGAGGCTCCTCAATTCGTATTAGTAAAGGGAGATTGCACAGCCAAGACTGGCTCCGAGAGGGTGTGTTTAGATAAGTGGCAAGTCTGTGTTAGAACTAAGTGTGTAAAAAATGAAGCAAATCAAAAGCAGGTTGAAATCCTACCGCAAATTTAACTCCTCTCTATAAGTTACTGGATCAGTAGTCCAGTCCTCAAGTCCCTGGAGCCATGGAACACTCGCTCCAAACTCTGCCATGCTCTGCTTGGCAACAGAGGTTTTATGGCGGAAGGCACATCTATCTTAGCCAACAGTGAGAACAGACTTGCTGCAAAAATGCTGGTATCAACTCATGTAATGTCAGGAACAATTTTTTTTTTTATTGAACATTGTGTTAGTTGATACATCAACTTTTTCAATATACTCTTACATTGACATGAAGTGTTATAATACATTAACCCAACAATTTCAAATATCAAATCACATCCTCAGTAACATCTTAAAATAAATAAACACACATTTATCAATATGGACACCATCTATAACATAAAAACAATAAAATCATCTGACATAACAATGAGTTAAAACTCTTAAATTTTAGTAACAAAGACATTAATTAATCATAAATTCAATTTTATAATAAAATTCACAATTGCAATTACTAGAGAGACCAAGGAAGCATTAAAAATCTCGTGCCACAGTTGTTCTTGTGTTAACAAAGGTCTTTCTTTAAAAAACTTTAAAAAATAATTCTTTCTCAGATCCACTAAACCAATACATTCTGATATTAAATGACCCATAGTCTCAGGACAGTTATCTAATTTACAGAAACTACATATTATCGACAAGATCGGGTTCTTAGCATAGAGTGCTTTTTGGGAATTAGTGGATAACAAATTAAAATGGAAACATAGGAATGTATCTGCATAAGATCTGTCTGGAAATTGTTGGATATATACAAGGATCACTTTCAGAGCTTTACATAAGAAAGAAACAGCCTTGTATGCCTTATAGTCTAAGCATCTATTTCCAGTAGTGATCCAATCAGTCCTATAAAGTTTTAGTTTTGCTTTATCTGGAAATTGAATTAAAAACTTGAGTTTAATATCAGCTGCTATTAGGAGGGCGTCACAGTATGTTTCCCCATTATTCATAGTGGAGTTTTTTAGAACAGGGAACAGATTTTTAGAAAGGTCCGAGGATAGCTGAATTTTCCTATACAAGGATAGCATAGCCCACTGCACAGCAACCTTTAAGGATAGCAGTCCCATTTCATTACGGATAAGAGCAATTGGCGTTCTTATTGGAACAAGTAAAATCATTTTCCAGTAAATTCCCTCCAACACATCCCACTGAATTTCTTTGTCTACTAATTTGGTCTGGGCACCATAAGTGATAATAGGGATAGCTTTTTGTAGGTAATAGATTCGAGCAGGTAACAAGGAGAATTTACCATGTTTCCTCTGTATAGCTTTCCCTTGAATAGCCACCATTCTCATTCTGAGATACAATTCCCCTTTATAGGGTTTCTCAGACAAATGGGAGTTAACGTTTACTCCCAGATATTCATACGAAGTGACGTGCATCAGTTGGTGCTTAGCCAGATACCAAGTGAATTTAATTTTGGATTTTTTGTTAGAATGATTAGATAGTAGGACATTTGACTTTTTAGCATTTATCACCAGCTTATTTTGTTTGGCAAATAGAGATAAGGCTGATAGCTTCCTTTGCAGCCCAATTGGAGTCAGATCAAAAAGAACTAAATCGTCTGCGTAAAGTAAATAATGAGTATGATAGGAGCCCAGTTTAGGAGAAAAAGTCTGAGTGTTTTTAAGAACAGCATAAAAGTCACTAATATAAAAATTAAATAAAATCGCCGCAAATGGGCATCCTTGTTTCAAACCTATGTTTGTCTCAATAGATTCTGATAAAAAGACCTTTTGTTGAGAGTTTAATTTTGATCGAAGTGTTAGAGTAAAATTGATGGATTCAAAATGTAATATATAACAGACACTTAGCAGCTAAAAGTTTATTCCATAAAATATTTCTCTGTACTGAATCAAAAGCTTGTTTAGAATCCACAAAAGCTACGTGAATGGGTTGTCTGGCTTTAATTGCTTGTTCTTTAATTGCTGCAATTAGAATTAAATTTAAAGCAGTACCTACTCCGGTGACAAAACCCGATTGATGGGGGTCCATTAGATTTTCTTTATCCAGCCATTTAGAAACGTTGTTGATTAAGAGTCTTGCTAAAATCTTGCCTGGGGCATCTAAGAGCTTAATAGGGCAATAGTTACAGGGATTTGTCCTGTCTCCCTGTTTAGAAATTGGCAATACAATGGCAGTCTGCCAGGATGGTGGGATTGTCTTTGTTTTAAATATAATCTGAAAAATGTGATTTAAAACCTCCGCCCGGGGTTCCGGATGCGCTTTAAAAATGAAATTCGTCAGCATGTCAGGATCCGGAGCTCTAGACGAGCTAAGCTTTTTAATTATTAGTAGAATATCTGTGGAATCAAACTTGAATTGAGTGAGGTCCAGAAGATCATAGTCAATAGATAAGGGCTCTAGATCTTGTTCAAACAAAATCTATTGAAAGTGAGCTTTCCAAGTTCTTTCATCAATTCCATTTAATTGTATAGATTTAAACCCATTCCCAGAGACAGAATTAATATTCTTCCAAATCTCAGAAGCAGATTTTAAGAGCAAGGCTTTAAGCATAGATTCAGCTTCTTTCTGTTTAGCAGGGAGTTTATATGTTTAATTTTATTTCGATACCCCGTTTTCAGGGCCGTTTTTTGTGCACTAGTTATGGTTTTAGGCAGTGGCGCCTCCAGAAATTTTTCATAGGGGTGGCCTGATGAGGCCACAGGAAATCTTGGGGTGGCACACAGGGTGCCAAACAGGGGCGGATCCAGCCTCAACATTTTGGCGGGGCTGGATGGCAGTTTTGAAAACTGTTAGTGAGCCCGGACATTAAACCTATTGGGCTACTGAACCACCCTCGTCCTAACATCCGCTTTGCAAGCCCAGTAGGCTGAGTAGATATCACGCCTTCCTTTGGCCCATTAGATCCATCTTTCACCCCAACTCACCAGAGGCGTAGCCGTTATTCTGTAACAAGTGGGGCCTGGAGCTAATGTAGTAGGGCCCACATTAAGAAGAGCCTGCAGTAGGAAGGGCACTTGTTCTGCCCCCAGCCAAATACATAGGAGTGACATAGTATTGAGGGAGGGCGAACCAATCAAAGGGGGTTTGTCCCCTTGAGAAAAGGTTTTAAATAATGTGTTAAAATATAGTGCATTTTACAGTACACTTTGTGATAAATTAGGTAAAAACCACCCAGTTTACAATCGATTTTGTAGGGTAAGACATGAAAAGTATGTTAGATTCCAAATCACCAACAATGCACCGGAGCATTTTCAAACACATTTTCATAATGCCTTTGTCCGCTATATGCCAGTACTCTGCAAGTGTAAAAAAGCATTTTCATATTGATTTTGCTCACACATGTCCTTTCTGGTGCACCTATATATGCCAATATTTCCATATATGACAATAATCATGTTTGCTTTGTCCATAATGCCAGTAACGATACTATAACAAAGCATGTGTATGCTAGCTCTCCCAATACGCGCCAGAATCCCCATGTAAGAACATACTCCTGTTGGCTTTGCCTTAATGCCAGTGAAAAAAGAGCCATGCCACATTAAGAAAATATATCCTTGCTGGCTACAAAAATCCCCCACTCCACATATAATAACACTCATCATGTTGTATTTGCTCCCTAACGGCAATAAAAAATGTCATGCCACAGTAAAAAAACATATAGCCTTGCAGGCAGCACGAATGCCCCCACCCCAATGTTAGAATACGTATGTTGCCTTTGGCCTTAACACCAGTAATACACTGCAATGCCACAGAAAGAAAACATGCTCTTGCTGGCAAGCCGGTAAAATAGCTCACCGGGCTGAGCGCATGCTTTTGTAATCTGAGTGTGATTCGCAGGTTCAAATCCAGGCAAGGCCAACTCTGTCTTTCATACTTCAATGTGATCTCTACCCTCCTATATTGACCTCGTACTATTATGTTGCTTTTGCAACTTGTTACCTCTCTTACTCTGTACTGTACTGTTTTCCCTGCTCACTAAGTTGTACCACTGCCGTGATACGTATGGGTTTTTTGGCAATGTCAATAAATGCAATAAATAAATAAAGCTCATTAAATGAGTGCAAACTTCGGCTGGGTGATATATTTGATGTAAATATGTTCTCTGAAAATCGCTTTGGTGAAAGCGCTATATAAATAGCATATCATCACACAAATCCCCCCATGTAAGAACATTTATGTTGCACACATCATGTTATATTCCCCCATGTAACAATATGTATGTTGCCTTTGACCTTAAACACCAGTAAAATAATAAAGACCCAAGTCAAGATAAGGAAGCATGTGCTCCCAATGTAAGAACACTCATGTTGCCTTTGACCTTAATGCGAGTACAACATTCCATGCCACAGTAAGACCCTGCCAGGCCAGCCCCACTGTAGTATTCTCCCCCACCCATCCCCACTCCAACCCCACCATCACATACAAACACTCAAGTAGGCTTTCCATTGCCCAAAAATGGCAGTAAAACATGCCATGCACTTAGAGTGTGAGTCTCCCGACTAGACCCTTTTGCAAAAGGTGCACTTGCAGCTTTTGTCATTTATGGCACTATTTATTTAGTGGCTATTACTTCAACTCACTGCTTAGGGAAATTGGGGGGCCCTTCTTTCCTCTGAGCCTCATCTGAAATTACTTCTACTCTGGGTTTGTTCGTAAGTAAATGCCCTTTCACATATCACTGAAGCATATTCTCCCTACTTTCAGTCTGTAAAACTGCCCTGATGGGCTGCCTCATATGTTTTACCTAGGGAGGGCCATCTATTTACACAGGGTTGCTCCTTTTCGCTCTGTTGGCACACTGTTAGTAGCTTTTGTTCCAGGGAAATGGAGCTGGAAACATGCAACTACTATCAAAGGCAGATGGGCAAAGCAAATGATTGTGTTGGACTAAGGACACCAGAAAGTTCTACTACTTAATGTGATCCAATTTCATTACTCGGGTGGCATTGCAGCTTTATGGGCAGAAAGGAGGTGTGTATCAGTGCCCAAAATCTGCAGGACCACAATGTAAGCATGTGTCCCTTAACATTCATTAAGCATTACACATTTCATGTTGTAGACTTTGTTGGACTTCATTTTAGCTCAGAAAGCATTGCTCATTAAGGATCTGGTCTTCAGCAAATGTGTTGCAGCATTTCCAGTGTGTGTGTTTAGTGGTGCTTGCTATAGCCTCATATATCTACAACTGGGGCGAGGAAGGTGCTATAGTGTCCACAGGGGATTCGCGTTACTCCAAATCCTACTCTTTCTTGTCACTCTCAATCCTCCTGCTACCCTGCCAAGTAATGCTGCCAGCCTGTGCACATGCTTAGGAGCTTTCTAGCCAAAGGGAGCATTCTGGGAGTGGGAGGAGTGCTATTTGGAGTCCGCATTTGAATTAAACTAAAGTATTATTTGAAAGCTATTTGCTTACATAAGGTGACTCGAGAGGTGAAAGTGCCGCAAGTTGTAAGGACTATGTCAAGGAAGGGAAGGGCTTGGTGTATTGAAGCATATTGGCAAGTAATATGGACACTGTCATGCTCTGAAGCATTAGAGAGGGGTGCTCGTTTCTATTTTAATGCAGCATTCTGAAGTGCACACAAGAATGAGGGGAGTCACATCTGTTAGTGGGAAAGTTTATAGTTATTTAATTTAAATGTTTCTAGAAGTCCTATATAGAGGGACCAAATCTAGCTGTGCACAACAGGCCTAGGAGCTCATTTGTTCTGGGTGGTGACAGAATGGTCGGGATTGCGTAAGGAGGTGTAAGTATAAAGAAATTGCGTGTGTGAGGAGAGCAGAATTGTGTAGGGAGATCAGGGCAGTGCAGTGCTGGCCTCGGTCAAGGGTGGGGTGAAGGTGGGCAGCAATCATGTGTCTTGTGTGGAGAGTAGGGCAGTGAAATGCCTCCCACCTGTCGAATGGGCAGGTAGAAGGGCAAAGGTATTTGGGGGTAGAAAGTAAAGGTCACCGAACATGGGCCTCTAGTCCAGGGGACGGCTGTGACAGGAGGGGCCCTGTTTTTGGATAGGCAGCAATGATGGCAGCACTGCTCTTTGCCGATTGGCAAATGACGACGTGGCAGGGTTCGCATACGACATGGTCTGGCCACGTAGGCCAGATACAATTTAAAGAGCTGCTCTTTCAATTGGCAGGCACCGCAGCAACACGTTTTTGACAAAGGGTGTACTCTTCACGATGGGTACAAGGAGAATGGCCTCACTGAAAGAGACACCGATTATCCTGCTAAGGTGGCCAGCATGCATCTCGCAGCCAGCAGGTACTCTCTTCTTCCAGGGGCGTCTCACCTCCACAATTGTTCTATTTAATAATAATGGGCTTGTTACATTTTAACGCCTCCTCCCTCCCCCACAATCAGTTTTGTGAGGAGAAAATAAAGCGGTGTGGAGAGCGCCGGCTTGAGGTCAAGCGAGCAGGCCTGTGCATGGCAAATAGGCAGCTGCAGAAGGGGGGGGGGACTTTAGCCCTCCCACGCCCATGCCTGGCACCACCCCTGGTGCCACATACATCAACTCTGAAGTGCTTGCCTAGGACAACCACTCGATCCCTCAGCGCCGCAGCCCAGGTCTCCTTTTCAGTGCCTGGAAGTGAACAAAGCCTGCAAGTGCAAGCCAAAACAGAAATGCGTGCACTCAGGCTGTGTTTATTGTGCGATCAATGGGGGTAGGGCCACCATCATACGTGGCTTGATCCAGTCCATCGCGGGTGGTGAGCTGCGGCAACAAACAAAAAAATGTGTTCACACTGAACTGCACATGTGATTATTGTCCATGCACAGTTCAGAGGGGAAGAAAAAAAAGTGTATTTTTTTGCTTTTTCATGGGGTGGCCGATGGGGGGGCCAGCATTTTTATAAGGGTGGCCATGGCCCCCCCTGGCCACCCCTTGGAGGCGCCCCTGGTTTTAGGCAGCTTATGAAGAGCCCTACGTAAGTCTTTTTTTAATTCGTAGATAGTTGAATTCCATTTATATTTATGGGCAAAAGTAGGTTTAATACCTTTACATGACTGTGCAATGATCTGAATATAGTCATTGTAAAAGGTATGCGAGTTCCTTAGATTGTCTCCTGCTAAACATTCCACTTTTTTTGTAAACCAGCAATTTTGGGCGTGTTCCATCTAATTCTGTTCTGGGCATTATTCATTTCAAATTCACCAACAAAATTTGAGACTGGGTCAACCAAATGAGGAAACCAAAGTACTTCAAGCTGCTCATGATCACTAACCCGAGTAGGAATCACCTCAAATGCAGAAACTAAGTTATTGGCATGATTTGAAATATATACATAGTCCAGGACAGATTGGGAATTAGCTCTAGACCAAGTTGCAAGAGGGGGAATATCTTTTATGTGAGACGCATTCAGATACATGAATTGTCTCATTTTCATTACCCGGGACCACTTGTCAGCTCTGGACCCAGCTTTAGGGGAGCTATTTAACAGATTCATATTAAAGTCCCCAGCAATAAGGGTAAACGCATTGTTTGAATCTAACAGAGTTTGATCTAAAAGAGCTTCAATTTGACTTATAAACAATGGTTCAGTCAAAGACATTGGATTCCAATATATATTTAGGACCATCACCATTGGAAAGAAAGGATGATTTTTATTTTGCGGGCGTATGATAACAGGTTGAATCCCATGATCAGGAGAGGCCAGAGGGTCGATAGATAGCTGGGAGTCAATTCAAACAGCTAATAAAAGGCCCGCTGCTGGTCTACCTCTGGTCACCTTTGAGGCTGGAACCAGGCTAATGAAATGATCAGGCCAAACTGGAGATTGCATCAACCAGGTTTCTTGTAATAGTATTAAGTTATATTTATTAAGTAGCTTAGCATTAGGAGACAGTAGATGTGAAAAACCACAAGTGTTCCAAGAGACCATAGAGTACTCACTAAATAAAACAGGGGCAGCAAGCTAATGGTTGGAAGGAGCAACCCCGACGATCTTGTTTAACCAGGTCCATTTAGAAGGTACCGATTGAGCAGGAATGGGCGGAACAGAGTTGCATGTACCACATTTTTGGGTCTCTTCTCTGCCAGAGTTAGCAGGGATATTATAATCAGCCCTCGCATTTTGCGGGTTTATAGGAGGATGGGTAACTTGGGGTTCAAAAATTTCTAAGGCTAATCCTTTCTCTAGGAGAAGATGTCGCTGCTGCCATACATAGTTTTTAATTATTACTGATGGAATATTTAAATCGACATTGTCTTGGTAAGCAGGCTTACGATAAGATACACTGCTTATATCATCGGAATTGATGTGTTGTAAAGCTGGAATAAGATGGAACACAGCCAGAAGGGTAGCTCTGCATGGGAAAGGGTCGGAATAAACTCTATCAATCATGGTTATTCTAATTACTTCATCCTGTAAATTCTCTGGGCCAACTCTTTCGCCTTTGTCTGTGCAAGGAGGAGGTTCAGACCTGCAAGCACACGGGGCAGAACCAGGAGCCATTTGCTGCGAGGACTCCAGCGAACAGCTACCACCGGCCTTTACAATAGGAGATTTTATAAATGCTAATCTAGTGATTAAGTCGTTACGCTTTTGTTCAAGTGTTCTGAAGGCCAGCCCATTAAAATCCAGGTTAACACAAAACTTGGGGCTTGAAGGTTGGGGGTTATCGGTATTATCATGTAAACGTTTTTGAACAGCCTCATGTAAATCAGAATTATTATGAGAATAGACAGATAAATTAATCAACTCCTCTCTAGAGGGTGAAACCACAACTAAATCAGGTGCATCAATTACAGACAAACCACCAATCTTATCCAATGATTTCTCTTCCGACCGCAGAGGTTTCGGGGCCAGGGGTAATTCATCATGACTAATAGAGGGCAAATTCTCAACATTTTTGCTCAGGTCATGAGGAGAGTTTAAATCAGAAAGATTAGCAACAAATGCTTTGGTTTTTGATTTTGTGTGTTTATTTATTTGGGTTTTGGTACATTTTTTGATTTTTTCCGTTTAGAATGATCCGGAGAGGAATTAGAGTCCAAACCTCTGTTGGAAGTTCTTTTCCTGTTTCTTTTCCTTCTTCTGTGATTTTGTGACGGGCGACAAAACACATTGTATAATTGGATCTGCCGGATCAGGCAAATCGGCAGATAACTCATCGGGGAGAGTCTTAGGAGACACTTCAAGCTGTTCAAGGTCATCAACCTCAACTACAATCGGCTCTTTAGGCGTTGAGGAGGGTGAGAGGATAATAACCTGCTCGGACTGAGGAAGAGAGATCACTGGGGACATATTTAGGGCAGCCGCCTGGCATGGGCTGCTATTTACATTGTCCAACATCTGTGGAAGATTAAACGCTAACCAATCCATTTTGTTCGTCAATAAAGAAATTGCTTTTTCCTGCGATGAAGCTCTAGATTCAATTATTTCAAATAATTTTGTAAGCGTAAAAATAGAAGTATTAATTGCAGTAAGAGCCGAATCCAGCGCAAGGTTGTTAACAGCAGGAAAACCAAAAGAGGGCCGGGTCACAGGTTTGGCAAATGAGGATGAGGAGGACCCATTTGAGGCAGTCAGAGAGATTATATCGTCAGGGCCATCCGTAGGATACAATTCAGGTGAGATTGAAAGTCTCGGGTCATTGACCGGCAGACAAGAATCCTCCACCAAAAAAATAGGTGGAGGACCAGGTTTTTGAATCGAGTGGGCAACCAGTACATTAACATTGGAGTGAGCTTGTTGTTGAAAAGATTCAGGAGCAACTGACCTAAGTCCCAAAGAAGGAGCCGACATTTGCCCAGATAGAACCTGAGAATATAACGGTTCAGAAATTACTGGCAAAGCCATATTCACAGCCAGACTCCTTTTCAGCAGTAGATACAGAATTAGCCTCCATAGGACAAGTACCAGCATCTAAAAGGGCCGGCAATGAGTTGGAAGCATACTGATGCACTGTAACATCAGAAAGGAAATGAGCTTGAGAAAAAACGTTTGGGGGGCCTGAAGAAAGAGTATTTGGCAGCCTTTGTTTCCACATACAGGGCATACCATGTGAAGGGCCACGGGATAGAAATTCTATGGGACCGGCTATATGGAGACCCAGTCTTACGATAACTGCGGTATGGATGACATGAGGGCATGCCAGCCGTAAGTCTCATCATTATTTTTTTTTATTATTTTATTTTTAATTTTGTTCCCGTTTTTCAAATCCTCATACAGCTCCTTAAAACTCTATTTCCTTAAACCCTTGTTCTATTAATACTCTTAATATTAGCAGCCGATTATAAATATATAAGCTGCTTATAGGGCATAGATGAAAATAGATTATGGGCACCACACAGTTTCAGCAAAGGGAGTTAATCAACAGTGGGGTTAAGAGGCAGAGTTAAAAAAATAAAGGAGAAAGGCAACCGCTAAGGCACAGCTAGTTTAATGTTAGCCTGAGATTTTAGAGCATATATACGCTACGACTAAGTCTTTTTTTTTTTAGAGGTAAGCCAAAAAAACAATAAAAACAAAAACAAAAGAAAAGCGAAAAGAGCAGAGCCACACTCACCACTCACCCGCTCACCCAAACACCTCAACACCTGACACTTGTCCACACTTGATGCATGCGCTGATGCGCATGCACAGGAGAAGATAAGGGTTTCTGGGTAGAGTGAGGGCGGGGCGAGGGGGCGCAAAGGATCTAGGTGAAAAGAAAAAAAAAAGAAACACTGTGAATAGGTTCCGTGATGTATGAGCGCTCTAACAAGATCCAAGGACGTTGAGACACGCCCAAACAGTAACCCAGCCCACAGCACAGCCCACAGCACAGAGTGCCAGCCCACAGCCCACTACTAACAGCAGAAAAGGTACTCTTAAAATACTCGAGTAGCAAGCAAACACAGTAATTACTTTGGTAAATGCAGTCCACAAGTCCAGCGTTTCGCATCTTCTTTTCAGCAAGAGCTTCTTCTTGCACATACAGCCATCCGGGTATTCTGGCAGAAAGGCTATATGTAGAGACAGAGAGGCAGCTTCAAACTAGGTGAAAGTCTCCGCTCCACCTCAACACCTGACACTTGTCAACACTTGATGCGAGAAGATAAGGGTTTCTGGGTAGAGTGAGGGCGGGGCAAGGTGACGCAAAGGATCTTGCTCTGATATCATTGACACAGTCCACATTCCTCCAAATTCTCCCCGCTCATCATTCAGCTACCCCCTTTTGGCTGCAGGACCTGTGTGCTTCTCACTGTTCCCACTGGAATCTGTCTGTGCCACTTCAAGGATGATTAATTATTGCTCTGTAACCGAATGACGGGTCCTGCGTCCCAACGTGGAGCACTAAAGAGCCAGGAACACTCTCTCCACACTCGGCCACGCTCTGCTTGGCAACAGAGCTTTTATGGGGGGAGGCACCTCCTTCTTAGCAAACAGTGACAACAGACTTGCTGCAAAAATGCCGGTATCAGCTCCTGTAATGTCAGGAACACCCACTCCACACTCCGCCTTGCCTTTTATATAGTATTTCCATAAGCTTTTTACTTGGCATCACATCATCTACCTTTTGTGAGATGTGTTTGTGTGTGTGTTTGTGTTTGTGTGTGTGTGTGTGTGTGTGTGTGTGTGTGAGAAAACAGAGCATGTCACATAGGTTCTGGTTCAATGCTCATTATGGATCCAATAATGCCATATTTAAAAATGGGGGATGGCACTGTTGTTATACGATGACTTACCCATGATCTACCCATCCCTTTACCCATGATGATGGTGAAACCCCCCAAAATGATGTAAACATCTTGAAACTACTTGTGTATCATGACAGATAGAAAAAAAACACTCTTGCACCTCATTTAGGGAATAGATTGAACAAAGAGTGAGTATCATCTCATGCTCTTGACCATAATGTTATAAAGTGGGGCTTGTTTGATATGTAATCCAAATAAAGTACAAAAAGTACTACAAAAACGAGTATACACAGTGTAAGAAGGAACACTATCTTATTGCAGAAACAGCTGTGAGAAGACATCCAGACAGTCCCATGGAACTGACCTGGGTTAAAGGGTTTTCAATTCTGCCTACGGCAGCTGCAAACTTTATAGAAATAACCGATAGGGTTAAAATAAAATCACATTAGTTACATTTGTGGGCAGGTCAAACAAGCTGATTGGTGAAATATTATCAGGCCCCTATTGTGCCCCATACATTGGGGGTAATCACATTGGATAAAACATTTCCTGGAAGAAAACCCTCTAACACCCCTTTCATGATACTAAAATATCCTGTCCCTTTATTACATCACTTAAGCTGACCAGCAGACAAACTCTTAACTATAATTGGCTGGCACAGTTTGACACAAAAGTAGATGATAACTGCAAGCTAAATTGAGCCTGTGTTTGGAGATAGCATGAGGCAGATGCATTGTTACATCCCGTTGAACACCATATCCCAGCCCCTGATTGGTTTTCCTCCTCCCTCGCCTTGCACCTGCTAGCCCTCCCATCTCTTCCCTTGCATTGTGCCAGCTTTAATTAGAAAAACTTTGCAGGACACTGTTAGTGAAGTTCTATTTCTCTTATTTAATCCCCCTTTACTGCTGTATTCGCTGCCAAGGCCCTCAGTCCCTAGTACGGTTACCTTGAAACTTATTGTGTGGGACGGCAGATGTTGTCTGGCTGGAGCTCTCTTCCCGTGAGAAACCTTTCCCTTTACAACGAATAATTAGCTACTGTGGACTTCTTTGTTTCTCAACCTTGATGAACTGATCCACTGTATCTTCATGTCAGCAGAAATTGAATTTTGCTGTGTTGTGGCCTTTCAAACACTTAATAATAAGGGCTTCCGTTAAGTCTGCCCTGGGCCTGCTAAAACAGGGCCAAACTGTGGTTAATTTATACACCTAACACTTGACCTTATCATACTCCTATTTTACTCCTAATACCTCCTCTAACTATTCAATATAACAATACAAACGTGTTTACCTCCATGTGTCAAAAAACAATAAGAAATATGTGTAGTTAATGAAACCTAGGAGCAACAGTTCTGTTCCACCTATGCTAAAAAAAAAAAAAAATGAAAGCAAACAAAAAAGACCTTTGTGCTCACATAACAAAAGGGTGAATAAGTGTGCTCTTAAAAATAAAAACAAACCACTACAGGTGTGCTTTATCTTCATGGCAGTCGTGTTCAATTATCTGTTCCTACTTATCTACAATTTGTGAATCGGTTATGTTTTGTGTTTTCACATGTATATTTCCCTGCACAGCACCCTAGGTGTATTGTGGGTGAATGATGCACCCACAAAGTTACATTTTGGCGCTCGTGCATAACTTCTATAGCTTGTACATGCAACCCCCCCACCCCCGACTTGGCACATCAAATCTACCCCTTTACAATGTATGTTATGTTATTTTACTTTAATGGACAAACTGTACAATGCATCACATTTGAGGATACCAAGATGGTAGCCATGTGATCTTTCAAAGTGTTCTAGCTCCGAAGGCCACTCACACAATATGTTCCAAATTATGCCACTAATTAGAAATGCTTCATCCATTTTTTGTGGTTCATGAAACATTAAGCCACTTTGCTTGCATATCATCAACCAACGCTGCATCTTCCAAGCACTCAGCGCTATTTCATATCTTTCCTATTTCTGCATATTTCCCAGTTCTCATTTTTCCCTCCCTCTGACTAACCTCACTGCTGACACAATGTATACTTTGGTGACAAACTGTATGATAGCGCTAAGCAAGAACATTTCTCATCGGTATTCCCCGAAAAATGCTAACAGAAATGCTGAATGCGCATTTAGTGAGCATTCGGGATGGACAAAAATTCGGAATCCCATAATGCCGAACAAGGGAAGCAGGGTTTACAGGGGCGTTCCACGCTCCGCTTGTTCAGCATTATGGGTTCTGTGGTTGAGGGGGTGACCCCGCTTCCATAGGATGGAAACAGGGGACAAATGGCAGTTGAATTGTCAGTCAGGATTTTTGTAATACGAAACTATCATCTTCTGAGAACAAAGCCTATCATCTTCTGAGAACAAAGCAGCAGTGTTCTCGGCTTTGTGATTTCAGTGTAGAACATTCGCATCAACCTTCGCCAAACATCCATCCAAAAATCATGAACATTTTTCAAATAAACTTAAAGGATTTTTCTCCTGACAAGATTTACTAAGGTAAGATAAGTGACCCTGAGCCGATGCATGGAGTAACATGACCTGGTTGAATGTCTTGTCTGCCTCTGCCACCTGTTCCAGAACCGTTCCACATCCCCACTCTACCTGAATGATCTAGGCTATCAGGAATGCTCAGGGTCACAAATCCCTTGAAACATTTGGCCTCCCTTGTGCCATTTCCTACCATGTGCATTTTTCAGATAAAAAGGCCATATACAAGTGTTCTTCGTTTCTGATATTTCTTTTCATTGTGCATCAACATATGGCAGCAGATCCAAAAATGATGAGTCATCTGCGAGTCTGCTAAGATGGTGGTGCCTCTCCTTGTGTGATAGCGCCAAACCATAAGGGAACATGCATTTATTTCAGGCATTTGCTTTCCATTCTTGGGCTGTGGCTGGCTTAATATGTTGCCTCCTCAGCTGGCTGACTGACGCAATAGTGTAAAATATTCATCAAGGGTGACCATGGGAGTTAACAGTGGCAAGAGGCCTAAAAACAGAATAATTCTTTCTTACAAATTGTACTTGTGGAACTATACCATAATCGCTCTTGGCTTGTCCTCATTCTGTGAGCGACATCTCCCAACCCTCTGTGCCCTGTCCAGCTCTATTTAAACACTCACAACGTCATCTAGTGTGGCTGTGAAGGGGCCTTGTGTTAGAACTGATATAATATTGTTTCGTCCTCATTGTATATGTTGGCCTATGCCCAAGTCGCTTTGCGAGGAAACCCGTATTACAAGGTCGTGATCCCAAGTGAATCGAGCCTCCATTTTAGGTTAGAACCGCCATTTTAGTTTATTGTACAAAGTCACCCTGTAGTCTAAAATGGCCGTCTTGTGTGCTCTTGTTCTTGCCTTAACCTCTTCAACCTCTGTAGGAGGGTTAATGTCCAACCTACCTTCAGGCTACATGTTAGGGTCATGAAGACCTTGTCCTTTGTTGACCTCGGGATCAGGGGATTACTTGAATTAGCAATGTTAACCTACAAGTATACAAGAACAATAATGCAATCCAAATACGACATGCAAAACATTTGTTTGATTTGTATTAAAGTAATATGTAAAGAGTGTAACGTTAAATTAGAGAATAATAATGTCTGTTAGTAAGTATATTTAAAAGTAAACCGCATGCACGAGATACGTAAATTAGGCAATGAACCTGGCGCGACCCTAGCCCAGTGTGTTATTAACTTGTAAAGAGGCTGGACATCATTATAACAAACTGTATAAATACGCTGATGTCCAGCTAGGAAACCCTGCTCACTGCTCACATTGAACCCTGCTGGTAGTCTCACTGATATATTGACAGCCAAATAGCTATTTGTGTACTTTGTTGACTGCTGTTCAGTTTTGTAATAAAGATTCTGGGAATCTTTACAAGCCTGTGTCGGTGTATTTTCCTTTGCTTTGTGTAACAGCCGTTATATTGTATTTTTTCTGATTCCACAGATGGCACCCGAATAGGGACCCTCAAGATTGACTTTGTCTCGTTGAAGGTTGGCTCGGCTATCGGACCGGGATCGGACGGTGCCAACAGAAAAGGCCACTCTAGACGAGAAGCGAATTCCTCGACGAAACTGCACGATCCGATCCCTGAACGGTGAGCTGTAGCCCGAGACAACGTCTTGACGAGGGTCCATGTATCGAGTTGGGTAAATTTGCCGAAAATCACCAGACACGTGGGTCCTTAGCATTGTCCTTAGTAACCCGATCGGGCCTCCCAGTCCTTTGGTCAGGTGAATCGTGTCCTGATTCTTAATTTAACCCTGACAATTTGAATTAGGAGCATTGTACTCGCAAGCACAATTATTTAAACAGGTAACACCAGAACTTTGATATGCCTGGGAAATTTTCTGCCTGCTTTAGGGCATTATTCCGCAGCGACAGACAATCTCTGGAAGATAGCCGTCCCGCACCACAGGAGGGGTCCCCGGAATGTACTATGTACTGTAAGAAAGGCTTTGGTAGTATAGCATTTAATGGCATTTGGCACAGACAGACCAGACATAATTCTAATCACCTGTGGCCAACCAATGGTAGTTTTGAAATCCCTCGTATAGAATATTTAGAGTTTGTATTAGTAAAGAAAAAGGTTAGACCTGCAGCATTTGACGCGTTACATAGTTGGAAAACAGAAGCTTTGCAGCAACAGAAGAGTAGAGAAAAACATATGCGTAGACATATGACAAGTGTCGAAAAGGCACGGTTATGTCACAATACACAATAATAGGAGGAGAGGTCGACACTCTCCCCCGAACCACAGAAGCCGAATGAAGTTGACCCTCCCACCGTGGTTGGCACTGATATATATATAGACAGGACACCACGTGGCAGCCAGTGGGGGGAAGAGGGTTAGGGAGAGGTTGTGGACAGGGTGAGGAGTTTTTAGGAACACCGGATAGAGGGTAGAGGGAAAACCTAGTTTGGATAGGACTGGGGAAAGTACAGGGAAAAATCCTACACTTAGTAATACTTATAACATCATACTCTGCAATACTCTGATTACTTGATTTCATATGTGGTATTACTGCCTGTTACCTGATAACCCATACTTTGAGAACATCGTAATACATGTATCTCACACACTGTATGTCATTGACATGAAACAAACAAAGCATGATTAGCAGATGAAACATACGATGGGAATACTCCCAAATGAAGACATGACACATGGCCCCCTGGGCTGGTATATGCAACACTTATAGCAAACTAACAAGTACGACAAGCACAACCAGTAATTAAACGTGTAGAACATAAAGATTTGTCGAATACTTCCTTGCAGCATAACAGAAAAATATTCACAGTCTCTCAGTAGGTCGTTGTCACCATAAAGACCCCGTAGCAACCCCTACTGGGTTGGAAAAAATGTGGTACAATGCAAATTCTACCGACACCACTGCGTACTGCCCACCATCTTGTGTTTTCGCAAAGCATACGCTGAGTACTTCTTTGAGCGTGCTCGTAATCACATGTGCATTTCATCAATGACCAATAAACCCTTTCCGCACTTATCTTGTGTCCGGGAAGTTCCTGAGCCTTCCCGGACGTTGAATGCTGTTGCCCGTAGCAGCAGTGAAGATTACTCCTCTCCCCGCTGCAAAGTGCTTACGCCGTCACCTCCGTGTTCATGCCAATTTCATAGCGGGCGGCTCCTGACTTCTCCGATGCTGCTCCGACCGACGCAGCTTCGACCTCCAAACAAAATAAGCCACACCTGCCGCGCGGCGTGGGCCGCTCATAAACCGTTAGCAATCAAGATCAGCTGGCCCCACGCACGCATGGCAGTAAACTACCCAGCCTCCCAAGTACTGCTGGGAATTGTAGTTTTGTTGGATTTTTTCAGTGTTTTAGCCCTCTGAGCCCAGTGTACACATGCTTGCCCTAATTCCTGACATTACCTCCTCTCCGAGGGCCCTTCCCAGGACCTGGTTTACCCGGATGTTGTCGATGAAATTGTTTAACCAACCTTGGAGCATGTACTGATTCCGCCAGCTCCCAGGAACAGTCCTCTGGCCCATAACCTGTTCAGTTAATCAAGTACCATAACCGTTGATTCCTTATTTTTGCATCCAGAATACTTTTCACTTCATACTCCATCTGACCTTCTTTCATGATGGCTGGCGGTCGCTTAGCAGTCATCCCCGGAGCTGCGGGTTTAAGTAAAGAGACATGGAATACCGGATGGATAGGTACATTTTTTGGCAAACGTAATTTCATTGCAGTGGCTGACACACATTTAATTATCACGTAGGGCCCAATAAAACGAGGCAGAAATTTTCGCGAGCCTATCAAGGCTAAATTTCGTGTGGATAACCACACCTTATCTCCCACTGCATATTTAGGACCTGCTTGTCTATGTCTGTCAGCTTGACTTTTGTATTGTCTTTTGGCTTGTTCTAGATTTGCCGTGCCTTTTGCCTGATCTCTAGAAGCAACTGCTTTCGCTCTTGTAACAGGGGGATTTGTCCCACTTCTGGCAAATGTTCGGGTAGCATATTCTGCACTTGTCCATATAAACATTCATTTGGTGCCATTCCCAGGGAAGTGTGATAGGTATTATTGTATGTGAATTCTGCCAACCATAACGCTTGTACCCAAGAATCTCTGCCATCTCCCAAGTACCCTCTTAAGTATTGCTCTAGGGTCTGATTAACGCGCTCTGTTTGCCCATCAGTTTGAGGATGATAGCTGGTAGAGAGCGCACAGTTGATTCCCAGCATCTGACAAAAGGCACGCCAAAACCTGGAGGTGAATTGTGAACCCCTATCCGATATTATGCACTTTGGTAGCCCATGCAATCTGACCACATGTTGCAAGAATAACTCTGCCAACTTTCCTGCTCCTGGTATTCCTGCACATGGAACAAAGTGAGCCTGCTTAGACATGAAGTCCACTACTACCCAAATGGTATCATAACCATTATCAGGAGGTAAATCCGTAATGAAATCCATCGAAATGGAAGTCCATAGCTGACTTGGGGTTGGTAAGGGCTGTAACAACCCTCTCTTCTTCCCATGCTCTGCCTTGTTACGTGCACAATTCTCACACAACCTTAAGTACTTCTCCGAGTCTTGTTTTACTGTGGGCCACCAGAAATATTTCCCTAGCATCTCTTGCATCTTTCTCAAACCTGCATGCCCTGCCAATGGAGAATTATGGCACCAGTATATTGCTTGCTTCTGTAATTCCTTGGTTGGCAAGTACAGTCTACCCTGATGATAGGGTAAGCCTTCTCGTAGGGTACGTGCGGGATGAGTTTTACACCATTCCTGCAGTTGTCTAACTGGTAAAGCCTTCTTGACCTGCTCAATGATTTTCTGTGTAATATCCCCGACAATTCTTTCAGGTGAAATAACAGTTTTAATTTCCCCTACTGAATTATCCACATTTTGTTGTCTAGACAAAGCATCCGCTTTTCCATTCTTACTACCTGGCCTGAATGTAACCACAAAGTCAAATTCATTAAAATATTGAGACCAACATAGTTGCCTAGGGCTTAGCGATTGTGCCGTTGTGAAGTATTGCAAGTTTTTGTGGTCTGTTACCACCACCACCTGATGTCTTGCACCCATCAAATAATGTCTCCATTCCACAAATGCTAATCGAATGGCCAATAATTCTTTATCCGTAATAGAATAATTTTGTTCACACCCTGACAATTTCTTAGAAAAAAAAGCCACAGGATGCAAAATTCCCTCTTCATCCTTCTGTGATAGAATAGCACCTACTGCCACATTACTAGCATCAGTTTCCACCTGAAAGGCTCTCTCTAATTTAGGATGCCTTAACACAGGAGCGGTAGTGAATGCTGTTTTTAGTTGTTGAAATGCTTGCTCTGCCTCCACACTCCATGTAAATCTCACTGCCTTTTTTAGTAGTTGTGTAATTGGACTAACGATCTTGGAGAAATTGCCAATAAAACGTCTGTAGAAATTAGCAAACCCCAAGAAGGATTGTATGTCTTTTATACATTGTGGAGAAGGCCAATTCACTACTGCTTGCACCTTCCTTGGGTCCATCACAATTCCGGTGTTTGTCAATATAAAACCCAGAAATTCCACCTGACTTACATGAAATGCGCATTTCTCTGATTTCACACATAATTGATATTCTTGTAACCTTTTCAACACTGCTGTTACATGTTTTACATGTTGTTCTGGGGAATCTGAATAAATCAAAATATCATCAATGTACACTATTACAAAGAGATCAATAAACTCATGCAATACTTCTTGCATAAAAAACTGAAAAGCAGCAGGGGCATTACACAAACCAAACGGCATGACAAGATACTCAAATAATCCAAACTTTGTTCTGAATGCCGTCTTCCACTCATCTCCCTCCTTTACCCGTATCAAATGATAGGCTCCCCTTAGATCCAATTTGGTATAAATCTTTGCATTCTTTACTTGGTCCAATAGAACCGAAATCAAAGGTAAAGGGAATCGATTCTTGATGGTCACCTTGTTTAATGCCCGATAGTCTATGCATGTGCGTAGCGTCCCTTCCTTTTTAGGGACAAAAAATAATGGAGAAGAAACTGGAGAAGTAGAGTGCCTAATAAATCCTTTAGACAACATTTCATCAAGATACTCTCGTAAGTGTTCATTTTCCTTCTCTGTAAGGGCATATATTCTACTACAAGGTAATTTTGCCCCTTCTTCTAGTTCAATAACACAATCATAGGTCCTATGAGGAGGCAACTGCTCCGCCACTCTTTTGTCAAACACTTTTGCAAATTCCATGTACTGTGAGGGAATTCCTTTTTCCACTGCTCCCACCACTTGGGGCTCTACTACCTTCTCAATTAACAATGCTGTGGGGCCTGTTTCAAGTAGCATGTGTTCTTGACACCGTTGTTCATCAAACCTTACTGTCCGTAGTACCCAATCAATTTGCGGGTTATGTAATCTTAACCATGGCATTCCCAGAATCAACCCAAATTGCGGGGCTGCTATAAGGTCAAAGGTAATTAGTTCTTGATGACCTCCTTCACAAATCATTTCCAATTCCTCAGTCTGTTGCCGTATGGGACCTGATATTAATGTGGAACCATCTACCGACTGGACTCCTTCTACCTGCTGCTTGTCAACTACAGGTAACCCTAACTGAGTAGCGAGTGAGATGTCTACAAAGTTACCTGTGGCCCCTGAGTCCACCATCGCCCTAACCTCCTGTTTCGTCAAAGCAAAACATAATGTAACAAGAATGTAAAAATGGGAAGTTTTCCCACCCACCGTGTTTGCAATCCACCTGGGGAATTTTACTTCTAATGGGCCTGACACCTGTGTTCCCCTCAAGGCCGGCCCAATTCTTTTCCCGCCTCCTTCGAACTCTTTTCACCACTCTTCTGAGGGGTATTGGGACATGTTCGTATAAAATGCCCTGCTTGCCCACAATACAAACACAACTTATTGGACCTACGTTGTTCCTTTTCTGCCGCCGATAATGGCCCTCTGACACTTCCAATCTGCATTGGTTCTGCTTCACTTGCCCTTCCTCCTCTGCTTCTGTCTAGTCGTACAAAAGGTGCTACTTCTGGTCTCTTTTTATCACCTTTCCTTTCATTCATGCGATGATCCAACCTCAGCGCTAAATCTATCATAGCAGTACATGTGCTCGGTTGAGGCTCCACTTGTGCAATGGCATCTTTTAATTCCTCCCGTAATCCTTGGTAAAATAATACTGTTTGTTTGGCTGTTGGCCAGTCTGTCTCTATGACTAGCCTGTTAAACTGAGTTACATACGTTACTAGGTCCCGCACTCCTTGTTTTAATCCCAACAATTCCTTATCCTGAGCTAGAGATACCTCTCGGCGATCAAATAGCCTGCCAAATTCCGTCAAAAACCCATCCCAGTTATATAATAGGGGATCATCTTTTTGTACCAAGGGCATTGCCCATGCTGCAGCATCCCCGGTTAAATAAGAAATGACAAAAGCCGTTCTAGCCTGAATAGTCTCGAAGGCCGTAGGTTTACATAGAAAATGTAATCTACACTGTGTAAGGAACATCATGTACTTTCTGGGATCCCCCGAAAAATGCTCGGGGGCTGCCAAGGGAACACTACTGGGAGGGTGGACAATTACCGTGGAATTCTGACTAGAAGAGGCAACTCCCATTGCACCTACCCCCTCCAAAGGAGTTCTCTGAGCAACCAAACTTTGAACTTGAGTCTTCAAATTATCAGCTTCTTGTCTTGTCTGAGCTAATTCTAACTGCATATCTTGTAGGGCCTTTAGCACATCGGCCAAAGGCGGAGGATTCGCTTCCATTTGGCTTGGGTGGTTTGAGTATCCCAATATGGGGGTGGCTTATTATGTCACAATACACAATAATAGGAGGAGAGGTCGACACTCTCCCCCGAACCACAGAAGCCGAATGAAGTCGACCCTCCCACCGTGGTTGGCACAGGTACCTGATATATATATAGACAGGACACCACGTGGCAGCCAGTGGGGGGAAGAGGGTTAGGGAGAGGTTGTGGACAGGGTGAGGAGTTTTTAGGAACACCGGATAGAGGGTAGAGGGAAAACCTAGTTTGGATAGGACTGGGGAAAGTACAGGGAAAAATCCTACACTTAGTAATACTTATAACATCATACTCTGCAATACTCTGATTACTTGATTTCATATGTGGTATTACTGCCTGTTACCTGATAACCCATACTTTGAGAACATCTTAATACATGTATCTCACACACTGTATGTCATTGACATGAAACAAACAAAGCATGATTAGCAGATGAAACAAACGATGGGAATACTCCCAAATGAAGACATGACACATGGCCCCCTGGGCTGGTATATGCAACACTTATAGCAAACTAACAAGTACGACAAGCACAACCAGTAATTAAACGTGTAGAACATAAAGATTTGTCGAATACTTCCTTGCAGCATAACAGAAAAATATGCACAGTCTCTCAGTAGGTCGTTGTCACCATAAAGACCCCGTAGCAACCCCTACTGGGTTGGAAAAAATGTGGTACAATGCAAATTCTACCGACACCACTGCGTACTGCCCACCATCTTGTGTTTTCGCAAAGCATACGCTGAGTACTTCTTTGAGCGTGCTCGTAATCACATGTGCATTTCATCAATGACCAATAAACCCTTTCCGCACTTATCTTGTGTCCGGGAAGCTCCTGAGCCTTCCCGGACGTTGAATGCTGTTGCCCGTAGCAGCAGTGAAGATTACTCCTCTCCCCGCTGCAAAGTGCTTACGCCGTCACCTCCGTGTTCATGCCAATTTCATAGCGGGCGGCTCCTGACTTCTCCGATGCTGCTCCGACCGACGCAGCTTCGACCTCCAAACAAAATAAGCCACACCTGCCGCGCGGCGTGGGCCGCTCATAAACCGTTAGCAATCAAGATCAGCTGGCCCCACGCGTGCACGGCAGTAAACTACCCAGCCTCCCAAGTACTGCTGGGAATTGTAGTTTTGTTGGATTTTTTCAGTGTTTTAGCCCTCTGAGCCCAGTGTACACATGCTTGCCCTTATTCCTGACAGGTTATATGACCAAAATAAACAATTACAGTCAGTTAGGAACACGGACAGGGCATTTCAATTAGGCATTCAGAAAATCTACCCTTCAAAAGATTTTCATTCGTCATTGATTTATTGATTAATAAACTTTTGCATGAACAAAGGCACGATGCCTCTGCGCCACCTCCGTACGTCCCTCCTCCTGGCGCTTTGCCCCTTCCTGTTGTTGGTCCCCCTCCTACAATTCCTCCTGTCCTCCCTGCTGTTCTTCCTGTTGTTCTTCCAGCCATCACTCCTTTGCCTGCCCCCTTGCCTCCACCTGTTGATATTCAGAATGTGCCTACTTTTCTTCTTCCAAGTGATTCTGCATCGCTTGTAGTAGACCAGGGAGCAAGACCAAGGGTTGTGACTCGTAATACTTTGTCCCCAGACAAAAAGAGTGAATTGATTGCTTGGGCTAAACATTGTATGGAGAAGGGTGAACAAGCCAATGTTTTTTCCACACTCAAAAATTCCTGAGAAAAATGTTTTTGTCGAAGGATTAGGGACTCATTTGAGTATAATGTGGAATAGATTGAACAATGAAGATTTCCCACAGGGGTTATGGGATTTGAACACCTTAGCGTTGTCCAGAGATACTGCGGAGAAGGTATATGAGCATGTTGAGAGGATTTTTGAGTATAGGAAGGAGTTGGAAGGGTTAAAGAATGAGGAAGCAGATGGTGGTAATTTAGGTATTGTGTACTTACAGAAATGGTTTTCTCCTCGCCGTGAATTAAAAGGTGAGGAAGCGCAAATTTGTATAAAGGATGCGATAAGATGGATTTCGGATATGTCGATAACTCCAGATGAAGTATATGACACATATAGTCAGTATACGTTAGAAATGCAGAAGAAAGTGATACAGGTGATGGTAGAGTACCTGCAGGATGAGTGTGTAAAAAGAAAGATTTGTTGTCCCGCAGAATTGTTGAGTGTTTATAAGAGATCTTATCCAATTGATACTTCTTCGACTGCCCTAGTGCTTGATTTGGCTCTGTTGCTTAGTAAGCGTTCGGAGCTGCCTACTTCTCAGCTGCCTATGAGAGAGGTCCCTCTGACATTTGTCCTGAAAGTTGAGATTGCGGCCGATGCTGGACGAGGAATAGTCGCCGGAGAAATTCCTGCACATTACGTATCACAGTTTGTTCACGTCCCGTTTTCAAGACAGGAAGTGAACACCATAAAACAATCTATTCCCGATATAAGAAAGAATCCGACCGGATTCTATAAAGAAATAGAGTCGGTTTTACAGTCGTCGGTATTCACCTTAAGTGATATTGACCTATTATTTCCCGTACTCCTACCAGTCAATTTGTGGAAACAGATCAGGACTATAGATGACATACCTGGGTTGGGAGATACAAGGGATAACATGGTTAGGCTAGATAGAGAAAGACCAGCTGGCGAACGACCGCCTCAAGTGATATTAACCTTGCCTGATAGAATTATTGTAAAATTGAAAACTATGGTTCCTGAAAAAAGAATCATTTGGGACAAGCTTACGGCCTGTGTCCAAGGAAAGTCTGAGGGTGCTACCGATTTCTTCAATCGGTTCGAGCAGGTATTCTCAGATTTCAGTGGACAAGACTTAGGCGCAGAGTCAGGGAAAAGGTTGTTTGTCGACAAATTTGTACGTGGATTGCTGCCTGACATCCAGTTACAGATTATGTCTTCTGAAAGCGCTTGGCAGGTGAAGTCTCAATCAGAAGTACTGCATATGGCTCAGTACTATGAAAATCATGTAAATACTGAAAAGGAAAAACTTGAAAAAAAAAGGGTGACCTGAAAACAAAAGTTTTATTACAACAGATTGTTAAAAGCCCTAGAGGGGGTAATCAATTTAGAGGTCAGTACATTCTAGAGGGAAGTGCGCCTTTGGCTCCGGTAACCATTAACCAGTGTGCCTGTTGTCGGCAGGAAGGCCACTGGCGCGCACAATGTCCGACCTTGCAGCAAAGGTCATTTGGGAACATGGGTAGACGATCCAGAGGTCGCCCAGGTGCAGGGGGCCCTGGTAGAGGTCAGTTTGTACCAGAATCACAGCAACCTCCTTCCCAAGATAAGCAAGTTTCGAATGTGGATAATAGAAACATTTTTGATCACCCTTCTGCCGTGTACCTCTCTGAAGAGCTTGCTTTTGATAGTATTCTGTTTCGTTAGGATTGCCCGAAGCAGGATTTGGAACCTACGCCTAGTCCCGTTCATCAGAAAGGCCCCTACGTTGAGATGGCGGTGGGAAATAGGAAGCATCTATTTTTAGTAGATACGGGAGCACTGAAATGTTCCATTGATCATTCACGCGTTCCAAATATTCCCCTGTCAGGGCAGTCCAACGCTTCGGTAGGGTTTTCCGGCACACCTGTAGTTTGTCCGGTCTCTTTGCCGATACCAATAACACTGGGTCCCTTCACGGAACAGTTCCATTTCTACTTACCACAAACTGTGGGGAGAACTTGCTGGGGCTAAATTGGTTGAAGGCATTGCATGCAGTAATACATTGTTCTCCGGACGGAGTTCGGTTAACAATTTCACCTCAGCAATCACTCGCCTCTCAGTTTTTGATTCAACCTTTACCGCCAGAATTTAGTAATGTTCCAGAATGCTTATGGGCAATTGATGATAATGATGTGGGCATTCTTCAAATTGAACCTGTTAAAATTATTTTGAAACATGGAGTAAAATTGCCTCGCATCCCGCACTATAAGATCTCAGTTGAAGGCGAACAGGCTTTGAAATGTATAGTTTCTGATTTTGTACATCGTGGAGTAATTGAGGAAATTACGGGTAGCCTATGTAACAGCCCCATTTTGCCAGTATGCAAAAAAGGTGATAATGTGATTCCCTTTCGTTTTATAATTGATTTACGTGCTATTAACAAAATTGTGGCTCCTCAATTTCCTATTGTACCTGTTGTTACAACGATACTAACCATGATTCCGGCCTCTGCCACTCATTTTAGAGTTGTTGATCTTAAAAACGCGTTTTTCAGTATTCCCATACACAAGGATAGCACGTATTTGTTTGCGTTTACCCTAGGTGGACGCTCGTTTACATTCACTCGTGCACCACGAGGGGACACTGAGAGTCCAAGTATTTATAGTAGGGCATTGAAAGAGCAGCTCGATACTGTTGAGTTGCCTACTATTTGCACATTACTACAGTATGTAGACAACCTCCTCTTGGCTGCTGATTCTGAGAGGGCCTGTCAAGAAGGCACCGTGTTGTTGCTTGTCACCTAGCGAAACATGGCCACAAAGCTTCACTTAAAAAATTCCAATATTGTTGTCAGAGGTCGCTCCTCTGACAACAATATTGTAGGCTACCTCCTGTCAAAGGAGGGAAGACGGTTGACACCTGAACGAATAAAGACTATTTCTGGCATGTCTGTCCCAAATACGCAGAAGGAAGTTAGAGCCCTGATAGGTATGGCTTCTTATTGTAGATTGTGGATCCCTAACTTTTCGTTAGCGATTAAACCAATGCTGGCTTTGACAAAGAAGGGCATTTCTTTGCCATTGCCATGGACTTTGGAACACCAGACAGCATTTGATATGCTCAAATCCGCGCTGTATTCAGCGCCGGTTTTAGGAACTCCGAATTATGACAAGGCCTTTGTATTGTTTGTGCATGAACGTGATGGATGTGCTTTGGCTGTATTAACGCAGGAGCATGGAGGGAAGAATAGGCCATGTGGTTACTATTCCTCCACCCTTGATCCTGTAGCATGCGCTTTGCCAAGATGTTTGCGCGCTGTTGCTGCTGCTGCTGCGTCTGTAAAACAGAGTGAGGGAATGGTCCTGGGTCATGCATTAACCCTAATGGTACCTCACTCTGTAGATATTTTATTGAATAGAACTCAAACGCAACACCTCACTTCTGCACGATTGACAAGATATGAACTAATCTTGTTTGCCCCCCACATTCAAATTCAGAGGTGTTGTGTATTAAATCCGGCTGAACTTTTACCCGTCTCGCAAGATACTGTTGATGGTGACGATACGTCACACGATTGCCTTTATATGACAGAACAGGAGACTAAAGGCAGAATCGATCTGAAAGACATGCCTTTGAATAGCCCACAAGGAGAGCTATTTTGTGATGGCTCTTGTTTTAAACTTCCAGACGGTACATCCACGGCTGCTTATGCCGTCACTTCTTTAAACACGATTGTGGAAACTAAAAGAATTATGCATAATTCCGCGCAGCCCGCATAAATGATAGCTTTAACTCGAGCTTGTGAACTTTCTGAAGGGCTTACAGTAAATATATATACTGATAGTCAGTATGCTTTTGGGGTGGCCCACAATTTCGGTAGACTTTGGAAAGAACGAGGTTTCTTGACCTCGCACAGAACGAAAATCCAGCACAGCACTTTAATAGTGATATTACCTTCAGCACTCGCACTCCCTGTTCAGTTAGCTATCATAAAATGTTCAGCACATCAAAAGGTTACAGATGATGTAGGAAAAGGGAATGCTTTCGCCGATCAGATAGCTAAACAAACTGTCACTGATTTCAGTTCAGAAATGTATGCTGTAAAAGAAATTGTAAACGTTTGCACTTTGGCTGAAAGTATCAATGCTGTAAAAGCTATTCAAGCAGATGCTACCATAGAGGAAACTAAGAGATGGATGGAGGGTGCAGGGAGATTGGATGACGATGGGTGTTGGGTAGACAATATTGAAGGAAAATGGTTACTCCTTGACGCCTACATTACAATGATGGTTATTTTGGCTCATGGTCCGACACATGTTTGTGCGCATAAATTGACTAAAATGCTACATAGTGTATGGGCCAATGATAAGATTTTCAAAACTGCGGAGCGTTTTGTCCAAAGCTGCATGGTCTGCTTGCAGCACAATGTAGGAAAAGGTACCTCGACTCCTAGAGGAAGTTTCGCTCCACCTTCTGTCCCGTTTGAGGTTATTCACTTTGATTTTATTGAAATGGAATGTTGTCACAATCTTAAATATGTGTTGGTTGTCATTTATGCCTTTAGTAAGTGGGTTGAGGCCTTCCTGGTTAGAGATGCAACAGCCATTTTTTCCTAGGTTCGGGCTGCCGAGAGTCATCTGCTCAGATAATGGGCCACACTTTATCGCTACTGTAATCCTACAAATTTGCAAAGGATTACAGATTGACAAACGGTTCCATTCGGCCAGACATGCCCAAAGTGCCGGCTTAGTGGAAAGGCATAATGGCATTATAAAGAACAAGCTCGCTAAGACGTGCGCTGGCACCAAGCTAAAATGGCCGGACTCCTTACCAATCGTGTTGCTGTCGATGAGGACAACCCCTCAAACTAAGACTGGGCTCTCTCCCTTTGAGGTGGTAATGGGGAGACCTGCTAATATTTGGGGTTTGCCAAAAAGCCGTTCACTACGGGACATAGAAAATGTGCTTCTTTCAGATTACTGTAACCAGTTGACCAAAAATCTGTTTTCAATTTATCACCAGGTGCGAGAGGCATTACCTGTACGCTACGAGGGTTCCGGTCACAGTCTATGACCAGGGGAATGGAACCTCACAAAGGTTTTTGAGAGGTCGTCTTGCCTTGCACCTCGGTGGAGGGGTCCCTACCAAGTCCTGCTAGTCACTCAGACTGCTGTGCGGGTAGCGGGTCGTAAGAACTGGATTCATGCAACCCACACCAAACGGATCCCAGAGCCCGTGCCATACGATACAGAAGATACAGAATCCCGTCCCACTGCTGTAACTAGTGTGCCTGAAACAGTAACAAACAACAAGGGAGAATCAGAGACCGCTTCAGAATCCGCAAGGCCAGACAAACCGGCCATTTTATCTCTGCACTCCCCAACAGTGGAACTTCCGGATCAATCCTTTTTTGATCCCATTTCTGTTCATTCGCCACTTCCAGGAGGAAGTGACAACACTTTGTCCTCACCAGAAACTGCAAAATTTAATTTGCGTCCAAGGAAGTAAAAGTACAGCATGGTTTGACTGTGCGATTGAGAAAATCATTTGAGGGCTTGCCTTTTGGCCCGACTGTACGGGAGGATTCTGTTCGCTAAGGGTTGTGGGAAAGACATTAAGAAGACGCGCGACTGGAGTCACCAGCAAACAAACAATTGTTTTTTTTTTTTCGGTTGAAGACTACAATGCCTGCACCCGCTACCGCTCGTACCAAACTTTTAGATAAACATGTGACTAGCAGAGACAATTATCAAGCATGTAAGGGGACCCCCAAAGTGTATTGTTGCCTTTTTTGTGATAATTACTGGATTTTTAGTAACTGTTGGTTTTGGGTTATGGTATCTGGAGGAAGCATATCCGTTAGAGGACTTTTTACCTATTGAAAATGTATCTGTTATCCCCACTCCTTCCGTGCAATTGCATACTTTGTCGCCTAGAGATTCTTTGCATAGACGGAACTATCAGAATAATACCCTTTTGTTGATCATGAATGCCACTCATGCAATTTTTAATAAGACCAATTGTTGGATCTGTTCGCATTTACCGCAACATGGGGATAAGGGGCTAGGTTGGTATATTCATCCTTTACCTTTGACAACTGCCTGTTAAGCTTCTCTTAGAGCACTATTTTTTGGTCGATGGAATGGCAGTATCTCAGGGAACTTTGATGGTACAAATTTAAATAACTTTAAAGCATGTTTTGATGCCCCTGGGTTGCTCGCTTTTTGCAAATAGAAGTAAGCCAAACTTTGCTTCTGTTAGGCCCTCTGATAGATTGTCTCGTCGTTTTCAGTCTTTAATCTCTTTCAAAATGGCTCCTATAGGCAATAAGAATGCCACGCCTCCATCTTATTCTGTTAATCATAGCCCCGATTCAGTATCCTTCTGCATACAGAGGAATGGAACATGGTCAATGGGTAATTTTAGAAAGTGCGCCAACGTTGCAAATTTGACTAGTGAAAACATACCTCTGTATGTAGGCGAACCTGTCTATTTTGTTTGCGGTAATGTGGCATTTCCATGGTTGCCCAGGGATTGGCAAGGAACCTGCTATTTAGGGATTCTACTACCTGCAGTATTTATTGCTAGTACTGCAGATGTTTCGAAAACTCGTCCACGATGAGGTGTGAAAGGGGATACTTCAGCGCAAACTCTAGGAGATATCATGAAATCCTTTGTGCCATTTTTTGGGCAAATTACAAATTCAGAAGATATTAGGGGACTAGCGAGAGTATTGGAGAGAACCATCAATCGGACCACTGACATACTCTATAATATGACGTTAGAACAGAAAGCGATAAGATTAGTGGCTCTTCAGAACCGGATGGCATTAGATGTCATTCTGGCCGAGCGTGGAGGAGTATGTAAATGAGTGGGGTCCGCTTGCTGCGTTTACGTTCCAGACTCCTCTCCGACGATCTTTAGGGCTATCCAAAATCTACAAGTTCTTAGTTCAGAAGTACATGTTCCTGAGGGAAACTGGGAACTTAGTGCATGGTTTTGGGACCTCCTACGGTCATGGGGATGGAAGTTGTTTTCGGCCCTGCTGATTATCTTGGGAAGTTTTCTGTGTCTTTGCTGTTGTATACAGTGTCTCCCTGGTATATGCTCAGTATTAGGGAGATGTTGCGCGCAAGCAACAAGTGTACTAGGGCATAAAATATGCGCCCCAGAGAAGGTTTCCAAAGAGTATGTGTTAAAAGAAACTCTGGTGTCAGATCTAATGGCAATAGATATGTCAGACAATGATTCGGGATGTATAGATGTTGAAATGTGGAGTTAGTCACAAAGTGATTGAAGGTAGTTTAGCGCTTGGCATAGGCCAAAAGGAGGGTTTGTTAGAACTGATATAATATTGTTTCGTCCTCATTGTATATGTTGGCCTATGCCCAAGTCGCTTTGCGAGGAAACCCGTATTACAAGGTCATGACCCCAAGTGAATCGAGCCTCCATTTTAGGTTAGAACCGCCATTTTAGTTTATTGTACAAAGTCACCCTGTAGTCTAAAATGGCCGTCTTGTGTGCTCTTGTTCTTGCCTTAACCTCTTCAACCTCTGTAGGAGGGTTAATGTTCAACCTACCTTCAGGCTACATGTTAGGGTCATGAAGACCTTGTCCTTTGTTGACCTCGGGATCAGGGGATACTTGAATTAGCAATGTTAACCTACAAGTATACAAGAACAATAATGCAATCCAAATACGACATGCGAAACATTTGTTTGATTTGTATTAAAGTAATGTGTAAAAAGTGTAACATTAAATTAGAGAATAATAATGTCTGTTAGTAAGTGTATTTAAAAGTAAACCGCATGCACGAGATATGTAAATTAGGAAATGAACCTGGTGCGACCCTAGCCCAGTGTGTTATTAACTTGTAAAGAGGCTGGACATCATTATAACAAACTGTATAAATACGCTGATGTCCAGCTAGGAAACCCTGCTCACTGCTCACATTGAACCCTGCTGGTGGTCTCTGTGATGTATTGACAGCCAAATAGCTATTTGTCTACTTTGTTGACTACTGTTCAGTTTTGTAATAAAGATTCTGGGAATCTTTACAAGCCCGTGTCATTGTATTTTCCTTTGCTTGGTGTAACAGCCGTAATATTGTATTTTTTCTGATTCCACACTTGGACATGCTCCACAATGTCTTTTGCCTTCTGGTCCTTCAAAAAGAGGTTATCATCATGAGTTATGCCTTTTTATGGTGATTATTTTCAAGATGTCCACCTCATCACACACCTGATGACACATGCTCTTCCACAGTTTTAAGTCAGTTACATTTTGAAAGAAGATCAATGGATATCTCTGAATTTGACTCTTTCATTGCATTCATCCTCTCTTTCAAAGCATTCACTTCTTTCCAGACTTTTGCTATCTTACATCCAATTTCATGTTTCAAATTGTGTAGCCCCTCTTGTGAGTCCTTGTTAATTGTAGCTCCATGCAGGTAAACAGTTCCATCTTGATGAGGGTCTGAACCACTGGGCTGCTTGAATCTTTAGTGCCTTACTTTGAGGAGGGTGAAAGGTATGTTGTGTGAAATACACATGGTTGTTGTCCTGTTTGTGCATCATCAGTTTCCAAGGCCACTTGTTCTGGAATTCGGTCACTGCTGCTTAGAGTTTTATGTTGAGGTCTTCTATCTTCAAGGTACTCTTATTTTTATTAAGATATTTTTATCAACATTTCGAAACTGTATGCAAGTTGTTTCTCCCTATGTTATGGTATGAAGGTGTGGGAAGCAACCTGTAGGAGACCTGAGCATGGGATGCTTGCACCTTACTGCACACATGTGCAAATGAAAAGCCATGGGGGTGGTTGAGGAGCCTTCGTAGGACGGCCTATGACATACCTCCGTCTAGGCAGGCTGCCCTTAGGGGACGTTGTCCCTTCCACTAAGGTAAGTTCGCCCTGTTGACCGACAGTTTTACCTGAGACACTGATTAAATAACTACAGCCCCAGTATTAGTTCCTTTTCAAGGCTAGGGCCACTTTGCTTTATTTGTCTTTATATAACCGTATGTGTAACTGGTTTTCTTTTACAACATCTGAAAGCCTTCCTCTTCAACATTTCACCTGACTAGGTATCCCATTCCACCAAGGAGATGCCCTTCCTTGACTGCTGAGCTCCGTCCCCTGGCTTTCTTTGCGCATCGTTTTGGATTTTTTGTTTTGGTTGTTTGTCCATGGCTGTTGTTTACGCACCCTGAGGCCTGTGGGATTATGGTACGATGGAATAAAAATTCTTATTAAATAAATAAATAAACATGCTGTGTAACTGGTTTTCTTTGACAACATATGCACCTTTATAATTCTGTGCCCTTAGTGTGGTGCGCTCATCAATTCATACATGACTCCAATCACTAACTGACTGATCTCATAATAGATGATGAACCTTACAAATTCAGTCACCGGGTCAGAGGGGTGTTTGGATGGGGGTAGTTCATGAATAAGTACATAAATGGCTAGGCAGTCTGAACTCTTTTGCCCCTGCTATCTAATAATTAAATAGTATACATTCAGTATCCAAGAGGGTTGGTATTAGGAGCAAGTTAATTTACATTTGGTAAATAAATAATCAAATCACACCAATTAGGTCACGTGGGAACAAGTTCATTCACCTTTGGTAAATAAATAATTAAATAGCATCAGTTGGGTCACCTGGGAGCAAGTTCATTCACATTTGGTAAATAAATAATTAAATAGCATCAGTTGGGTCACCTGGGGGCAGGTTTGTGATGCTGGAAATGCATCGGATTGACAGGGCCTCCGTATCCTTGTCCTTTACTACTTTTTATCATGTGTTCTGTCATGTTTCCCACACAGGAGTTCATGTGGGACTCCTGGCGGTGCAGCCCTCTCCTTTGATTTTGGTGAACGGCCCATGGGATACCCTTATGGCACCCATGGGTAGGGGTACAGCCCTATGCCCCTAGTGTATGTTTTTGGGCACCTGAGTGTGGCCCACAGAGGAGGGTATGGGCTGGTGGAAGCTCTGTGCTGAATTGACTGGTGCCCTGAGCGTCCTCTATTTTGGAATGCCCAGGCCCTGTCATTGAAATTGGTAGATTCCTGATGGAAACAAGCTGCCCCCCGTGGCCTCTTGCCTTCCATCGCCTGTTACCTTGATCTTCCCGAAGTCCTGGAAAGCCTGACTCTGTCCCTTCCCTCTGAATAGCTGTTAGGTGGAATTTCCATATATGGTTGTGTGGGGAAGTGCTGACCAGACTGGCTGGAGCCTTCCCAATGACATTATGTTGTGGCTACGCCTGTGGGTGGGACCTGGGTGAATGGAGTGTGTGATGAATATGCATTCTGTGTTGTGGGTGTCTAGTATCTGGTGTTTTACACAATGACTGAGACATCCCTGCCCGAAACTGGTATGAATGCAGTGTGGAGTGTTGAATGGCTGGGTACTTGTCCCAATACACATAACTTGTTGTGAGTGTCTGGAGAGAAGTGAATGGCCTGAATGCAATATGCACCTGATTGGCTGCCTGCCTGCATGAATGCCCTTCTGACCAATTGGTTGCCTGAGTGTGACCCAGCAGAATGAATGGGAGACCAAATAGTATATCTGGGGGCCTCTCACTGGTAGGATTCGTGTTCAGAAGCTGAAGTCCACTATGACAAGTAACTGGAGTGAAACGAAAGCTTGACCTTGAAGCCCTTCTGGAAGAGAAGAATTGCCTTTGCTCTCCTTCACAATCTGAAAGCTGCTGTGTCTCCAAGGACTGACTCAGAGAGGACCTGGTAAGGCGCTCTCTTCCTGAGCTACGAGGGACCATCGTGCACCAGCTGATCTTTGCCAAAGCTCCCTGGTAGACAGACCTTCGACATGCTGCCGACCCGAGAAGGAGACTGGCGCGGAATCCCAAGGAGAAGCGCCGGGACTGTTGTCCGCCACTGTCGATGACCGCCGTCATCGACTGGAGCCGCCATGCTCCCGTTGCCTAAGAACTTCATTTGATCCAAGGACGCTCTCGTTTGCATCGCCGCCCGTCTTATCACGCTGGAGAAGGCCTGACCGTCGACGCGCCGAGGAGCATCCACCAGTGGGTTTCCTGCCACCCAAAGACCACAGAGACGCCAACGACTCGACGCCCTTGCTGGGCCACAGTTCTTCAAACTCTTTGTGGTCCAGAACTATCGTCACCGAGGTGCCCTGCACGCCTCTTCCTTGCAGGACGTTTTATGCTTCCCCATCAATGAGCACCGCTAGGAACGAAGCTGCCACTTCACCGTCGTAGCTCACCTTGTTCTCTGTCGGATGTTCGACGACCCATGACTGCCTTAAAGGGAGGACACTCACGAAGGGCCGTTGATTCCCCGATGAGGAACGCTACAATGCCAGGTACTTTGGGGTTGCAGAACTATTGGAAAAATCTTGTGCGAACAATATATGGACTGTGCTGGTTATATATCTTTATTTTACAGGTTGCCCAGGTGGGGTGATCTCCACACAGAACTGTGTCTAGGTATCGGGGTTAGTATTCTGCCTATTGTTCTAACCAACTGCTTTCCTCTTATATCTATTGTTGGTTTCCTTTACAAACTGATTTGTGTGACATTTAACTGTACAGTTGATGCACTTTAAAGAGATCTAATAGTAATTTTGGTACCACGTAGAACTGTATATATTTGCCATTATAGATAACCGAGTACAAAGTGAGTTATCGTGATATTGTACATAACCTTGAATTAATTATATAAAGACAGTGTTTTAACTAATATAGTGTGTGGACATTCCTTTGTGGGTGCTTGGGGACTACACTGTACTTAAGAACCAGCCCGCATCACCTCCTGAGAAGCTAGGGCTTGATTGCTCTTCCATTGCTACCACAATAGAGAATCTTGGCTGGGGTCCTCTGTGCCTCTCCTTTACCATATAGAGAGCAGAAGTACAGGCACCCCCCTCCAGTCTTTACAAGATTCATTTACATTTTGTAAATAAACAATTAAATAGCATGTGTTGGGTTCCATAGGATATCTGGCCTACCTTGGCATTTAGCTTAGACTCAGACCACCCTGGTACTCCAGAGTTCCTTGTAGCTGCAGACTACCATTAGACAAACATAACACTGAGGACTCCAACTAACATATACGCAAATACACAACACAGGGAAACTTCCCAACCTCTGCCCCCTTATAGCCGGGCAGTTGGATTATCAGTCCCAAACTTGGGGCCGTCACTGTTCTGCATAAACCATCTCTTTTCATTGTGGGGCTGGGCAGCATAAAGTAAGCATGGCCTGCCCTAGCCCAGAATACAGCCCTGGATTGGTTTCTGTCAGAACTCTGATGCCTGTTAGACACAGCCTCCTTTCTCTTCCCGAACGGACACTTTGCCACTCCTTCACTACCCCCTGGGGGATTAGGACCGTTCCACAGTGCGGGATAGACAGAATCTGGGGTGCGTAGCAGTGGGACAGCATCACCATGCACAGGCCCTGCTGGCCGCATTTTCTATGTGTCTGCCTAGTTCCGTAATGGTCCCTCCCAGTCAATCCCTAGCCTGACCAGGGGGGGGGGGGAGAACGAAGGAAGAAAAAGAAACACCACATGCACCAGGGAAAAAAAGAGGGAGAACCAACAACAACCCCGCATCACCCTTGGCCCCTGGCTGGGTGCCCGAAATTGGTTGGGAGGGGGGCAATCACTCAACAACTCTTGCGGTGGCAAAGGAATTAAAGCTTTACTCTGTGCATCTTTTAACCAGCCCTGGGCACATTATGCTTACTCTGATGTGCACACATTGTAAACTGCACCTTTTTGCTGACTGAAATGTCTCTACACTTTACATTCCTGTAATTTCAAAACATAGTACGGACTTGACACAGAGCTTCCTCATACAACTCGTCCGTCTTCTACACCCTCCATGCTTTCCCTCTCCTACCTCGGTTCTTGGGTTGGGCTCTAGAGATGAAATATGGCTCTGTCCCTCACCACTGTTACGGCACGCGAGCCAGCGCACCAGCCACCTCTAACCTCTTACAGCTCTCCACCAGGCCCTCTGTCCCGCCCTGGTTAGGGGAGAGAGCGAGCTGAAAGGCCCTGAAATGACAGGACTCAGGGGCAGCGACCCCTCACAGAGAAGGCAGACCGCTCTCTCCTGTCTGCCGTCGCTCTCCCTCTCCTGTCTCCCGGCTCTTCCCCTCACCATGTGCTTCCTCCGGCTTTATCCTTCACGGGGACCTTCCACCTGAACAAGGCGGCAGGGGAGCTCCTGCCCGCCTTGAGATAAAATCACCTCACATATCCACTTGCTCTCTCTGTCGACGGAACATACCATGTCTCCCTAGTTCAGCTCTTTGGGCTGGGAGCGCGAAAAACAAAAAACCTGACAGAGAACAAATGCCAGACACACCATTGAACGCTATCTGTCCCCTTATACGCACATAAACCCTTCATGAAATAAGGGTTTACATGTACAAAATACACATTTTCTATTCTACAAGTACAATATTGGGAACTCATTTTATAGTTCATCGAAAGGTATAAAAAGAAACCTTCAACACTGTTAGAATAGGAAAGTAAAAGGATGATACAAGTGTAAACTTGAGTGAAAAGCTTTCAGAGTTACAATAAAAAGGATAATGCTTTGATCATTTAATGAACTCTCCAATGTCTATGTAGGGAGCAAACAAACATTACATTATATGAAAAAGAGAAAGTAGATGGAATGGGGGAGGAGTAGAAGATTAGGGGCCAGATTACAGAAACTTTGCGGCAGTGCACATGCAAAGTTTGCACGGTATTAGCTCTAGGGAAGGTTTGCCCTATTTCAAAAACACTGGGTCACATTAAAAAACGATTGCATCTTGACAATTGCATTTTGGCATACTAAAAGCACCAGGGCTAACATTGCCCAGTACCATTCCAACTCAGTGTAACCAATCCACATTCAGCCGCTCTTTGGCCTAGTGAGAAGTCCTCCTCTAGTAGACCCACACTAATGATGGCCTCCTCCATGAGCCCAACATTGAATGTGGCTTGCTGGGGTAAGCCCTTGAACGCAGGATCCCCTTTCCTATGGCACAACTCCTTACACACAAAACAACCTTTGGGTTGGAAGAAACCAGGTGTCCCAGTGTTAGGGGTGCCTGTGCTCTTCTTTTCGGTGTGTACAGATGAACTAACTTTTGGGGATTTCTCTTCATTCTTTTGGGGACCTTACTTAGAAGAGGAGTGGGTTGGACATTTGTCCTTCCCATCCTTATTACTTTTCTTATCTCAGGATTTCTCGTCTGGTTTGGGTGTGCTCAGCTGAGCTTTTTTCTGGACTTGAGTGCTTACAAACCTGTCAACAGCAGCTCCCAAGAGTATTTAATAGTCTTGTCCACAAGATGCTGCTGTGCATAAACTTCACAATTCTTCAATAATTGCTCACACACAATCAAATTGAACATCCCTTTAAATGTGTCAACTTTGGTACCAGACACCCACCCGCTCAAATATTTCAACGATAAGTGTGTGAATGCTTAAAATGTCTGCCTACTTTTCTTGCCGAGCTCTCTGAAGCTGTTGAGATACTGTCCCGTGTCTTACAGAACTTCCTGACAAGGGCTATGCTCTCATAAACGTGTCTTTCCTAAGGAGTTAACTGAATAATTGTACCAGTCCCCTGGGTCATCAGGGATGCATCCCACAGTACCTTCTCCACCTCCTGTAGCCGAAAAGCAAGCTCAAGCGCTTCAAACCAGTTCAAAATGCCCTTCCCAACCTCATAAGCCTGCACTAAATCTTTGATGGTATGGCGCTGTGACTTATCCCAGGTACTTTAGTTTGAGCCACTACTGCTGCTTTCTATAGAGGTGGATCTGTTGGCCTTATTCTTTTATTTGAGTGCCACCTTGAACAGCTATGTGTTGACATTGCCCCACTGTTTTTGTTTCTCCAGCGCTAGTCTCTTGTGATCCAAAAGGAGTTTTCTAGCCGCTACCTAGTTAACAGCTGGAACAATTACTGGGCCACTTAGAGGCTGTGTCGAGACCTGGGACCTGTGGGATGCTGCACTAGCCCCAGATCTAGCCCCTGATCTCACTGACACTCTGGAGGAACCATGCTTGCCCCCGCCACCAGATAGATGGTTGGTGAGAAAGGCTAATTATGCTGTCTTCCTCATCATCTCCCACTACCCCTCCTGCAAGGTCTTCATCATTCGTGTACATAGGGCCTAGCCAAACCACGGATGAGGAGTGCATCATTGCGCATGCCTTTCTCAGTCTCTATGTCAAGATCCATGATTATTAACAAATACCTGGCAGTGTCCTAAACATTGCCTGCAACAATACTTTTATCGCTGGGTTACTAAGCTGTGCGCAAGGCTCTAACTAGATGCGACTGTATACCAACAATGTGACAAATCAACTTCTGGGGTACCAGTGGTGCTGGGTGAATATCAATTCATAAACCAATCAGCCATACACATCTAATACGCTCGAAGGGATCTCAACAGATTGGAATAAAAAGCTAATTATAGACCTCCTTGTCTAATTTTGGTAACATGGACAGAATAGCAGGTCGTAGATCATTGGTTAGTTGCAACACAGCAAAAATTCAATTATTAACTAATGATAAAAGGGACTGTTCAGTGAAAGTTGTATCAAACATATCTACTTCATTTATAACACAACAGTCTAACAACACCACGACATACAACCCACCCTGTAAGGGAATGCAGAGGACAGACAGTTTCAAAGAAGGAAAGGGAATGCACTCTTGATACTTACTGGAGGGTAGTCGGTCTGGTTAATAACCACCACAGTTAAAGGTTTCTTGGCTTCAGCACCAAGGGAACAATGGGTTTTACTATGTCTCGGGGGGCCTTGTAGGAAGGGCCATGGGGGCAGAATCACAATATACCTTGTGCTGTACGTGTTCTTGGTGCTCAAAAGGGTGGAATCGGCTTCATGGCACTTTGCAGGCTTCTGTGACAGAGTTAGAGACAGGGCTCAGGGTCAGGAACAGTGACAGCTGTGGAGCTGCAGTGCTCAGCTTTGGCGGGAGGAGCTCCAGCAAGCTGCTACTGTGCAGGTGCAGCCACGACAAGAGGGACATGTGAAGGAGGCAATCACTTTTCAGTGTGTGGCAGGTGGTGTGGGGGCAGAGCTCCAAGTTGCCTTTTCTCACAGAGCAGGGAAACGGCACAAACCATGAATTTGTGTTTTCCAGGGAGGGCCAACAGGGTGGTGACAGAAGGTGGGGGAGAAGCAGGGGCACGTTTCATAGGGTGATTAAAATCCAGGGGTAAATAGGTTGTGTTTATTCATGGTACCTTAGCCTTCACATATATCTGAGAGTTGTTGGCTGGGCCAGTGATCAGGGGTGAATAGTATAGAAGGGGAAGCATGGACCCCATGAGATGCAGATGGTAGGCCTTTGACTCATTGGTAGTTCATATGTGTGCCAACTGGCTGAGTTGCTGTCAGCCATGGCAGGTGAGGTGGGGCTCTAAGGGGGATGCCTCAGAGGTGGGTGCACTGACACATGGAGTGCCAAAGTGATATGATATCAACCCAGAGGCAGAGGGTGCAGACACATGGAGAGATGGGAAGCTAATGGGAGTGTGGGGATTTGACATGGAGATTGGTGCTGGTGAGGTCCTTGTATTTGTATTTTGTATTTATTTTGTATTTATATAGCGCCTTAATCCAAAGTGCTTAACATAGCAACAATACAAAAATGGTACAATAGTAAGCAAATTAATCTTGACATGAGGAGCCTGAGATCAGCCCGGGTGGATCAGATGAAGTTTCAGCGATTTGCGGAATAAGGGATAGATAGTGATAGAACATAGAGAAAGAGGAAGAACATTCTAGTGCAGGGGGGGAGGTAAGCAAGTGTAAGAAAACATGATTGGGCACAGGGAGGAGCTGGAATGAAAAAACGAAACTGAGAGCTAGAGCGAAGGGAGCAGGAAGGAGTGTAGAATGAGACCAGGGAGGAAAGGTAATCCGGAGTAAGACCGTAAAGTCATTTGAATACCAAGCAAAGAAAGTTGAATTTAAGATGTGCATGGAAAGGAAGCCAGCCGGCCAAGAGAGAGAAGAGCAGAAGATATAGATTCACGTGGTGTCAAACAGAAGAGTACGAGAATAGCAGCATTAAAGAGGGATTTTAGAGGAGCAAGTCAAGAGGTTGGGAGAGCAAAAAGTGTAGTGGAACAGTAAAAGAGATGTGAAAAATGAGAGAAGATTTAAGAAGCTTAGTTGCATGAAAAGTTAAGAAAGAGCGGACTTTGGAAATATTAAATAGATGGCCTTGATAGGGGATGGGGTGCTGACAGAGGTTGTGGCTCCTATGTTAATGGAGGCATTAGGGCAGGAGGACACAGAGGGAGCAAGAGGGGTTGAGGTTGGCAGAGATACTGCATCAGTGGCGGTTTATGAGGTACATGGTAAGGGGTTGTAGATGCATGTGCCACAACTTTTCATTTATAGTGAAGTGTGCACTCTGTGGATCAGGAGGCGGGGACGTCATTTCACCAAAATGCCAGGGGTAGCGGACGTGACATCACACGACCTTTGACCCCTGATGACATGACCGGAAGTGATGTCATTTGCCTCCACCCTAAAGTGATATTGCGGGTAGCGACGGAACACAACCTTTCACCCGTTGACAAAACAGGAAGTGGCATTCCGTAGCATTGTACACTACGAAAAATATGGTTACAATATCACTATGATGTGATGTACATTTCATACAAGAATGGATCGCCATGTGTATCATTAAGATCAGTGTGTATAGGCCCATACTACCAAATTACTGTGAGTGCAAGCAGACGTACATGACCAAATGATAATGATGTGTTATTATATAGCACTTACGCTTAAGTGATTTATATAGAAAAAGTATACACCCAATATCACCCAACCTGTGTTGGTACTCATTTATTGACCTCAGAAGGATGACAGGCTGAGTTGAGGCGTTTAAGAACAGACTAAATCAGTGACTCACCCCCTGAAGTGTGCCTGAAATAAACCTTTAATGAGTCTAGCAATTATTGTATAGAATTCCAGAAAGACACTTTATTTGGTATTGCTATTCTTTCTTATTTAGGGTCAGTGCTGAAAGTGTTAGACTTGTGGCACTCCGGTTCTTATTTTTCTTCTTTTTTAAGGGGCCTGAACAAGAAAGCCAGGCACTTTTTTTGGGGTTTCAGTTTTTTAGAGGTCGCAAGGGAGACCACAGAGGTCACAAGGGAGACCTCAGAGGTTGCAGTTGCGACCTCTGGCGACCGCTAAAGGGCGTCCCTGTCAGGAGGGAGAGCGGGTGTATGCGTAAGTCTCCACCAACAAACGTAGCCACAGATGACAGGCAAAATGGTCCAACCATGCCTGGCGAGGTGGTAGAGCAGCAGAGGAAGAGTAGTGCTACACTGTGGAGACAAAGGTGGGGCATCAGGTGGTATGTCCACACACGCCATGTACAACAGGGTGGTGGGTAGGCCAGTACCCACCCACAGAGAAGCAGAGATGTATGAGGATTCCATCACCATGGTGATTTGTGGAGGAGACAGTCACTGGGGCTATATGTGTGTGCAGTGGTCCACGGTGCTACAGGAGGCATGAGGGTGCATTGATGGATATATAGGAAGGCCATGGTGATGACTCAGGGGAGGTACAGGGAATTGCAGAGGGATGGGATTGAGGGAAAGGAAGGTTAACAGGTGCAGTGGCTGGGCAGCTGTTGCATTTCCTCATTTCAGGAGCAAGTACATTGCAGTGTTGAGTGGATGTGAGCAGACCCAGCAGCAATAGTGCAGAGGGACCCAGCATCAAGATGGTAGCCAGGTGAGCCTTTTCTGTTGCACTCATTACGAGGTGGGCGCAAAGGGATACAGGGCACCGTTAAGGACATCAGTGCCGCTAATCCCTTTGCGCCCTATTCCGAGGTCCCTTAGCGGGTCCCTTCCTTAATGCCAGGTTTTACCAGGCATTATGGACTGGGCCTGTTAAGGGACTTCAGTGCTAATAACGGTACCACAATTTGTGGTACCATTATTAGCGCCTTCCCATTGAGCCCTATGGGGGCTGAAACAGGAATGGGAATAGCTTTTTCTATGGGGATTGACCGGTCCCGCAAAGGTCGGAATAGACTGGTAAGTTCCCATTGAACGAGGACAGACTCGGTACCGGTATTGGAGTTAGTCATGGCGCAAATAGCGCCATGACTACCTCCAACCTCGTAATGAGGCCCACAGTGTTTGCCAATCCAAGAGGCACATTCTCAGCATGTTGTTATGGGCAAGATGGATTAACCCAATTTCATCATTGAAGGCCATCAGGGATGTGGCTTTAGTGTGTGTGTTCGACAGGGGTTGTACTTTATCTGAAGTAGGCCTCTACTACCTAGTTGTGTGTGTCCAGTCCTTTTGCCCTTTGGCCTATGGACGAGGGTGGAAGTCCTCCGGCACCTCTACTGCTATGGCACAACGTGTGGCAATATTATGCAGTACACAGCAAGCCACATTGATTTTGCATATTGCAGGTGGTGCATATTGAAAGAAGCCATCAGAGTGTTCAGGGGAGCAGAAGTGTGACTTAAGCACTCCGAATGTGCATTCCGCTATGCCCCTAGTGTCTAATTGTGCTACATTGTAGTGTGCCACGCCTGGGGTGGCTGGATTCCTGATCAGTGTCAACAGGAATGGTGGCAGCGGGTAGGCACTGTCCCCTGCAAAGGGGGAAATGTTTATTAATACCATGTTTTGTCATTTCTTGTGTTTCTGTGTGTCATGTGACTGCTTGTGTGTGCATGATAGTTGATACCCATGTGCCAAGTGTTGCCTTAGGTTCCCGATGCAAGGACCTGGTATATGGGGGAATGAAGCAAAATGTGGCTATTATGCATGAATACAGGGTAATTGGCATTAAAATGCATGATGTGTCCCTTGGCATCACAGATCACCTGCACATTTATGGAATACCAATGTTTTCTGTTGCAATATATGTGCTCAGTGTCTCTGGGTGGGGGATCGTAATTCTACATGGGAGCAGACGATGGCTCCCGGACCAAGGGAAAGTGTGCAACTGCACACAATTCCTGGCACAACCTTTGCCTTGCCTCCAGTGTGTGTGACATGTCAATGTGCGCATGCACAAATGCTAGGTTCAGGACCTGGTGGAGTCACCTTGATTTTGTAGGCTGTAATATACCCCGACAATGGCTGTGGTATGTTGTAATGACACAGTGGCCAGGAAGCATAAGCCTAATAGCACTTTGACCAGAGGTGTCACAGCCTCTTAGCGCATAGTGGGTGATACCTGGTCATTCGCCCACTCCCTGACCAGGTCGTGGATGACATGGGGAGGGAAGCGGTATCTTTCATGCTCCTCCTCATTTGGCGTCCCAAATATTGCTGTTCGTGCATGGAAGGTTCTGGTCCTCGTCTTCCTCCTCAGCCTTCTCCTCCTTCCATGTAGTACTATAAGTGCTAGCAATGCAGTCTCTGGCAAATGAGGGCCTTGCTCTCTTTGTTTCTTCAGGCAGTCCAGTTACTTTTGCGCTTGCAGCTGAGAGCTTTGTTCCATTTTCAGATTGATTCCTGCCATAGCTGACTAATGTTGGGCCATTGAGAAGGCATTAAACGAAAGAAAAAAAAGGCATTGAAGGCAATACTCGAACTTCCAGTGCCATACAGAGTAATGGGCACTCAAGAAACCATAAGCTACAAGGCACATGCAAAAGCGCATGCATGGCACGTCAGCATCAGATCACAATGCATGTCTAGACCAAAACCTTGCTCATGGACAGCACAGTGTTTGACTAGAACCTCACCGTTGAGGAGCAAGTGGAGAGGTGCAGTTACTTTCGCTTTAGGTCTTTCGAAGCTGGGGTGAAAAATACATGTATTTTCTCGTTGAGACAAAGGTTCTTTTATTGAGGCAAAAAGTGCATGTTCCGTGTGTCAGACGAAATTAGAATGTCACTGTTGGGTTGCAGTGCCGTTTCAAAGCCTTGATCGTTCTTAAAATTATGGTAGCATCGAAGCATAATTTAGAATAATATAAAAATGTTGGCCTTTCTCCACCTTAGACATTTAGATAATACTTTTGACATTGACATTGCTTGCTTAATGGCAGAATAAAGCATGAGGTCCCCATTTGAGGCTGCCAAACTCTCACCCTGCTCTCTATTCTAAAACAAGCTGACTGTGCTAATGAAAGAGAGCACAGATTTACAGCACACACAAACTCGCAGAGTACATCTAATGTGGGTGGCGTGATCTGAAATATTTCAGGACATTACAGCTATTACAATATTTCTTGGGTGATAACGAGGGCATAAAGCAACACGGACCAGGATCACAAAGTATACAACGTTAGTTTGTGAAGCCATAGAACTCAGTACAGAAACAATAACAGTATGTGTTGGAATGCAATCTGTTAGGGTACTTTCATTTTAGTGTTCAAAGTGAAAGCTGTTTTTATTCAATGAGTACAAATCTTTTTTTTAAATTAAAGTGTGAAGCAGTTGATAATCAACTTTTCACACTAATAACCACAATCAGTACAATCTAGTTGCCAAGAAAACGTGACAAAAAACTGTTTGCACTAAAACAACGTCAAGCATCTCCTTAAAAATAATCTAAAGAAAATATTGTGACAATTCATTATAGATCGCCAGTTTTAAAACCATTATCTTCAAGACTAAACTAAATAACTGTAAATCTGTTTGATTTAAAATGCCCTAAATTATATCTGATATATTTATGATGGCTGGAATAAATGCAACAGAACTGCCCTGGGCACCTCCAAAATTCCTCAGTTGTGAGCTGTTCCATAGCGTTGATATATATATTTGAAAATAACAGTTCTCTTCCATGAGTCACCTTCCTGCATGATGTCAGCAGATTCCTACTAGTTCCAATTGTTGATGACTGTCTACACAATCAACAACGCTCAGCAGCAGGTATTTTGTTTCCTCTTATTATTACGTCCATAGCAGGAAGTTAGTTAAGTCTGAGCATCATGAAGGCTCTGAAAAGTGTAGATGAAGGACATTTCAAGATATATGATTGTGGCTGCATTCCTGATATAATAAACTATATACTAAGGTTTTTTTTTTCCTGTTAGTAAATATTCATGTTGGTTCCAATCCCATAACGAGCTTTAACTTTTAGGGTTTTTGTCCAGCACTAATAGTGTCTCAGACCAGTCCAGCATCGAGTCAATGATTTAAAATAATTGCACATTTACATAAGCAAAGGCCATAGCTACTGTGTTGCTACCTGTTCTAAGGCATTTTCCAGTACACAGCCAACTGGCGTATTTGTAAATGTACGTATGCATATGTAAATGTACAACTACATCAGGTGACTGATCCATTGAAGGTCTAATTGAAGTGTACAAGATTAGCCTCATCCCTAGCACGCTCTATGGATTAGAGATGCACACAGACAAGGAATTAAGGTGGACGAAGATACTAAAGAGGAATATCTGGTGCCGTATATTGGGACTTCCACAGGGGACCCTATTGAGGCTATACAGTTGGAACTCGGTCTTGTGTCGGCAAACGACAACGATTACAATCAAAAGAAGCCTGTTACTACATAAAATTAAGACTGATGATGAAAGGACTCAATATGGTTGGCATAGGTCTCTTGGTGGTCAAAGCCAGATGGATTCTCCTATAATGAAAGCATGGCCAGATGTCAATCAAGAGTTCCTTGCCCAGGTGGATTTTAATATGGACTATGGAGATAGTATTGTGGTGGTTAAGAGGTTATTAATGAAGAAAGCATTGGACCGGGACAGGATAGCCAATATAAAAAATGTAGGTGGGAAGAAAAGCTGATCAAATGTTTCCGTATTTACAGACTTTCCCTTATATTGTTACATGGGATGACCCAGCCTTACGTTATTTTGGATTGAAACTTTATTTTAACTAATTTCCGGTAATGATGATATTGGGGGCTAGAAACCGCATACCAGATGAAACAAGATGGTACATATTGTGTAGACTACAACTGGAGACAATTGAACACCTCCTGACTAACTGCACAAAATTAAAAGAGCTATATTTCATCATGCATCGGGAATTGTGGTTCCCATGGGGATGTGTCCCAGAGGGTTCCCTTTGGAAACCTATTTTTAGCTTATCGTCTAGGGTTCCTACCCAAGCATATTTTACATTTTGGAGCACACTATGATTAGGAATGGAGACGAGCACAAATAGATTTATCCCTGTAATAATGTGCTTGTAGTGAAGGATACACCATTAGAATAACTTTGTATGTGTCTGTGAAGCACTAGCTTATATTTCTTTTTATAAAATGTTCCTATTTGTTAGGAATTTCATTGTTATATTGTATTTAAACTGATGAAGTATAGTGATGTTATAATGTCATTTTTATTTGCATAATGTAACGTTTCATATGACTGTTCTACTAGTTTTAAGTGAAAAGGTTTATATTGAGGGTATATGCCACGAGGTGGCGGGCCCACTCTGTAGGTAATGGCCTGCCACCCAAGTGAAGGGGACGTGCGCATCTGTCTACTGACGTTTCCAAAATGTCCCATAGCGGTTTGCACATGTGAGTCTGGGAAGGGGTTCAAAGAGTTCCTATGATGCAACATTAAAACAGTAACTTGTCAAAGGTTCAATGCTCTTTCAGTGTCATGATCAGTTGCATTCCCATGAAAAACGGATGAAGATGACTGGTTGCAGATGAATAAAGATCTACTGGTCATCTCAAATGTCTTAATGTGGTTGAGAGTGGTGTGGCAAGGTTTGCAGGACCCAATCATTTCAGGATAATGTATGCCTCTACCAAATAGCCTCACTCGGAGGACTAGCCTAATGTTGCAGTGTGGTTTGATGCTAATTAGTTTGTATGATTTTAAAAGCTTTTGTTTTAGGGGCCTATCTTTGACAGCACATTTCATACAGTTCATTTCTGCATTCTAGGTGAATTTTGCTTTCCCAGCTGTGTCTGTGCCCAGAATAAATAGTGTTACTTCTTGCTTGGCGTACACTCCTTTTTTGGATTACTTTTGTGATTTCTGTTGGTCGGTCCTGAGGCAACCCACAATACAGTTTTGGTGGCCCGTACAGGGATTGCAGCTTTCCCAACCAGATTTGGGAATTCCAGCTGTGCTCCCAGAGCAGTGCTGGAGAGCGTGTGCAGACCAGTCCTCAGAGCTCAACACAGAGGAAGCGTGTGGAGGCCGAGTTCGAGAAGGTCTGCCTGGTCGAAATGCTCACCGCACTCAGAAGGGGGTACTGGCCTTAAAAGGAAGACTCTGGGGTCAAGAAGATTTGAGACTCTCCGAAAAAGTATATATGCATGAACACGCAGAGGGGGAGGGATTCTTTTTATGGTGTATAGGACACACCCTCAATAGGTGGAGGGCAATTGGCCATAGTAGTCATAGGGAGGACAGCTCAGGGGCAACACGCTTGCCTTGGAAGCAAGACGACATGGAGCAACACAGGTTCGATCCGCGGGTACATGCTTAGAAACCTCTGGGTACTAAATATGTTATAAATAACCAATTACAATAAATAACCAATCACAATATATTTTAGGTCCACCTGCCCGATCGGGAGTGAGTGGGGGGGTGGCACATCTGCGTTAGTAAGTGGCGTATTTTGTTAGACGAGAGTCGCGCGTAATGCAGGCAATTGGAATAGTTGCATAATTGTTTGTTCACAGGTTAAGGAGTATTGAAGTTGGGAAGAGAAGGAGAAACAGAATATATATTAGGGTTCTTTTGAAGCAGTAGTAGTTGTAATTAAGTGGAGATATTATGTTTTTTGTTGCTGTGGAAATCGTGGCGGGGCCACAGCCAAATTAAAATGTAGCATGTGCAGGGGGCACAGTTGTACGGAGGGCAAAGCAACTGAACCCTAAGCACATTAACTTAAGGCATAATTGTTGAGGTGGCAGGCCTGTGGAGAGAGCCATTTGTGTATAAATTGAAACTAACAGGACAGGCCTGTGGAGAAGGCGATTGTGTGTAAATTGTGTGAAAGGGCGGGGCCTGAGGAGAAGGCCAGTGTGAACGAAATAGGGTGAACAAGTAAGAAGGTAATTATAAGAGTGCATGATGGTGAGTGAGGAAGGGGTAATGCTTTTTGAGGTATAAGTAAGCGGGCCAAGAAAAGAAGGGGGGAGAAAGAGGAGTCTAAAAATTGGGAAAACAGATAAATAATGTCATCCTATGATATGGACTCACCCCTTGCTCATGTGTGCAAATAATTGCCCCAATATCACAATAAAATATTAAAATATCATTTTCAGTGGACGAATGACACAGTGGGAAAGTGTTATCAGGAATGGCCCGGAGAGGGAACATTTCAAAAGGATATAATCAACATTATTTATTCATATTTGTCAGCAACATACAAAGGCGCAAAGCTTAAAAAGAGACAGGGCATTTTAGGTCTCTGGAAACTTTATGAAGAAACTAAAGTAGAGAAAAAGAAGTGAGATGGATTGTTTCCATTGTTGAAGCCGCTGCCAGATATGCAAATCTTAGGCGGGCATCGCCAGACGGAAAAAACAAAAAAAAATACCTCTTTCGGAGGATAAGAAAGAGAAACAACAGCGACTGAATTCAATGTTTAGAGAAGCAGAAAAGGTAATGGAGATGGAGATAGAGAAAGAAGGGATGTCACAGGGAAAGGGAGAGGACAAGCAGGGATGGACAGCAGAAAGTATACAATTTAAAATTGATAACTGGGGACAGGACATGGAAGAGGATGAGCCAGACACAACAGAAGGTGATGACACTGCATCATACTGGGAGGTCAGCAGTGACAATGACAGCATGATATGACATTTATAACGCACCTAGAGACAATTGTTTCAGTAGGGATGACTTATTTATCCCCTGGGATTTAACAAGTAGAGGAAGGAGGAGGAAAGAAGGGGAAGAAGAAGAAATAGAGGAACAAACAGGGACTTGGGGAATAGGCTTTGAAATAGAAAAACAAGGATGGCAGTAGCAAAAGACCTTGACGGGGTGTTAAGAACAGAGCACAAACCCAGTGTGACTAATGACTAATATGACTTGCTTTGGACTAGATTGACTCTGCTATTTACTTACATTCAGACTGTGATTGTAAGTATCTGCTACACCTTCCCAAGCCCTTTGCAACGCTCTGTCACCTTTTTTTGTGACTAAGATTGAAACAATCTAGAATGGTATTGCAGTGGCAGAAAGCCAATTCTCCCCTGAGCTGGCCCCCCATCCTCCACCATCACCTAAGTCCACCTGGTCCTCTTTCTGTGTGTTCGCTGAACGAGACATCTCTGAGGCCATTCAACACCTTAAATCTGCCTCTCCGACTGACCCTATTCCTCTCACCTTGCTTAAAGATATCTTGGGTGAGGTAATTTCCCATATTACAGTGGCTGTTATCATGGCATTTTCTAAGGGCTTTATTCCTAGTCCTCTGAAACATGGACTGGTTATACCTCTGCTAAAGAAGCCCACTCTTGATCCTGGGATGCTTGAAAACCTTTGCACCATTTCACTTCTCCCTGTGCTGATGAAGGTCATGGAGGCCCTTGTCTCCCCTCTTCTATCTTCCTTTTTGGTATCTTCCGGATGCTTTGACATCTTTCAATCAGGCTTTCGCCTGGGAAGGGGCACTGAGTCAGTACTTAATTCTGTACTCAACAACCTCACTCGCCTTGTTTACCAGGGTGGAGTGGGAGCAGTACTGTTGCTAGATTTATCCGCGGCTTGATCATACCATACTTATCTCCCGTTTGTCGGAAGTCGCGATATCTGACAAGGTTCTTAACTGGTTTTCTGCCTTTTTGGTCAATCGTTCTCACTCCGTCTCCATCCCCACTTTCTGTTCTGAACCGGTAGGGCTCAACTGTGGGGTTCTGCAAGGATCTGCACTTTGCCCTATACTTTTCAATATATATATCAGATGCCTCCTCCTTCGCATCCGTTTTCATGGTTTCAGATTCTACTCCTATGCTGATGACACCCAGCTGTTGGTTTGTAATGATCTCACTCGTCCCAACACTGCTGCCCGATTTAGGAGCTGTCTGGAGGATTTGGGAGCATGGATGGCATGAATTCACTTAAGCTTAATGGGAACAAGACACAGGTCTTGGTAGTGGGCACTACTGGTCCCCCCTCCTTCTGGACCCCAGACTTCTGGCCCTCTTCTCTTGGACTGTTTCCCCTTCCATCCACCTCTGTGAAAAACCTTGGGGTTAAGCTCTCGTCCTCTCTTTCCATGGCTGATCAAGTTGCAGCTGTCAGTAAATATGGCCATTTTAAACTTTGTGTATTGAGGAAAGTTCTCCCTTTTATCCCAGCCCAACTCCACGCTCCGTTTGTTGCAGTCCTAGTTTTGAGCATAGTCGATAACTGCAACTCACTGTATCTGGGCCAACCTGCCTACATTATAAATAGACTCTGGCTGCTTCAAAATGCTGCCGCTAGAGCAGTTTCCTATCCTCCCCCTCGTACTCACATGTCACCTGTGCTCAGAGAACTTCACTGGCTCCCTGTGGAGAAGTGCATTCTTTTTAAATCAATGTGCATTGCCCACTGTGCCTTTTACAAACAAAGGAGCTGAATACCTCCAAGAAAAGTTCTCCCAATATGTACCCCCTTGTGACCTCCGTTCTCAGTCTGCTCTTTTACTATCGGTACCCTGTATTAGGCTGACTAGGACAGGGGGACGTGCCTTCTCTGTCATGGCAGCTAGGTCCTGGAACAGACTTCCATGTACACTATGTGCCACTACTGACCATCTCTCCTTTCGCCAATCTCTTAAAACACTGCTCTTTTAGTCCTCTTGTTTTCTCCTCCTCTCTCAGCACCATGGTGCCCTCGGGTGTACGTGCGCTTTATAAATCTGTATAACATAACATATAATATAACATATATATTTGTATATATTGTTTTTTACTGTGCTTCAGTGTATATATGCCTTATCTGACTGTATCCTGTAACTAAGCTATAAGTATCCTTGTACTCTGCTGCGCCCGGTTACCTAAGGGTTTGGTGCGCCCAACAAATTCAAAAAACAAACAAACAAACAGTTGCACCTTCTACAGAAGGCAAAATGTGAAGAACATTACGAACCCTGGCAGATGATGAACAGGGATAATTTGGTCTACAGTTCACTAATTACAGGGGCCAGCAAGTGAATATATGTATTCGAGAAGGAGGCATCAGGGATCCCATTGGCCATAGGGGGCATTATTGGCAGTTTTGCTAGGGGAAAAGAGTGACAAGATATGGCAGTAAGCAGGGTATTTAGGGGTAAAATTAAGCACTAACATACATAACATAGCACCTTTTAAGAATTATCAAGCACACGTGTGGAAAGCTCTGAGAGAGCTGTATCCAGATACGTCAGATATGGGATCAATATTAGCACGTAAAATGAAGCCAGATGAGGACCCTGCAGAATACATATGATCAATAGAAGAAATCTGGACGCAAGAGAATAAACAATCGTGGAGCAACAAAATACCTTGATTCTATCACATTCTTGTTAGGGGGCTCCCCACAGATGTGCAGGCTTCCCTAGAAAAAGTTGTAGGGGTAGAAGCAAAAGGATGGCCCGAGATACAGCTGACTATCGTACATTATTGTAAAAGAAAACAGGAAAAAGACAAGGATGCAGTACACAACGCAGTAAAAGCAGGAAATAAACTTGTGCCGAAAAATTGGCTAAAATAAGCATGGAAGGGGCAGTGCTTTTAGGACCAGTTAGCGTTCCACCTGCCCAACATGGGGGTCTTCCAGTCACAGCTGTAGTGCAGCAAGGGGGATATACATAAGCACCATACAGCCATCAATGGGGAATGCAACAGATGCAACAGCAGCCCAGATTTGTAAATGTGCAGTAGCCTGGGTTTCCACATGCAGGGGGGGTAAACCCATACATTGGACAGTATCAGACAGGAAGGGGATATTATCCAAGGTGAAGGGTATTTGGATTTATGGGTATGGGGCCTCGTTTGGGAGGACAGTGTTTTGTCCGTGGACATTTTGGTCACTTTGCCCGAACATACCCACTTATTCAACAAACAGATCCACAGCAGCAATACATGCAGACATACACCCAACCTTAACAGATGCAGATGATGTTGCAGCAACAGATGCTATTGTAACCCATACAGACACAGGTTGCGCCAAGACAGGGACACGAATTAGCTCAAGAGGGAATGATAGCTGGATCGCAGGGTACCGTAAGCATACTGCAGGCACCAGCGCATACACACGCACAAGAGAAGGTGACAATATTGGGACAACATGAGGTGCTCCATTACACAGGGGTTGCAGTGGTGGGTGGAAATATATTCACATCTTCGATCAATACATTTTCCCAATAGGGGTGCCCACAGGAAGTACAAGTGTGTCGTGTCCTTGCAAAAACTGAAGACCCCTAAGAGGAGCCCAAGGTAGCAGTTCAAATAGGATGGAGGGACTTTTCCGTGCTAATAGATATTGTAGCTACTAGATCCTTTTTAAAAGAAGGGGGCCATCCAAGAGGTTCCTCTAACAAAAGAGTTACCACTGACAAATAGGACGCAATATATTGTGGCGCCATTATTGCAGTCGAAAGACACACCTATTAACATATTGGGAAGTGATCTTTAATGCAAATTGAATGCCACAACTTCACTTTTCAGAGGGGGCAGTGTTGATACAAGCGTACTATGCACAAAGCACATTGAGAGGGATACACACACGCACACAGAAATGTTCTTGTATGGAGTGCAGATATTTGTATTTGTATTTTATTAAAGCTTATATAGCGCTTTAATCCAAAGCACTGCAAAAAGTTAAAAAAACAAAGGTACAGCAATATTGGAATATACGAAAATTCAATTATTTGTTCTGAAAGCAAACAATCATGGGCAATGCAGAAGATGATTTCAAAGAGACCCGAAACAGAGAATAAACAGTGATAGATCGAAGAGATAGAGGAAGAGTGTTCCAATGAAGAGGAGCAAGAAGCTGGAAGGAATGAAAGCGAGACTGAGCGCAAGGTGGAAGTGGAATAGTCAACTTAAAAGGACAAGAAGAATGAAGAGATTGAGAAGGAGTGTAAAAGGACAGGAGAGCAGCAAGATAGTCTAGAGCTAGGCCATAGAGAAGAGTAGACAAAGAAAATGAACTTTATGTTGAGAATGAAAAGGTACACAAAACAAAAAATAATGCAACCTCGCCTTGTAGTCACTGGCGCTTCTCAGTTGGCCCCCAATCCAAGGGGCTGAAAGTTTCAAAAATATATATTTTCCTTAAATGTTAGTACTTCACTTATTGAATAAACACGCTCTTGTTGAATCAGTGTGGTTAAAGCCTGGAATGTTTTATTCACATTCCTATTCAAGTGAAAAATAGCACTTCTTTACAATATGCTACGTTGAGCAATCATCTTTATATGCCATCAAAATTGTTAACAGCAGATCATGTCACATTTCAAAAGCAAAACAAGTTAACACATACCATTAATTGGGATGTCCCGCGATATGTTCAAAAGTTGAGAAAAAGAAACAAAAACAGAAAATGCCATTTAGTTTCAAAGCTATGTAATTAATAATATCAGGTTTTAAGGAACATAAAGTAGTCCTACCTGATCGCATCAAGTTCTATTTTTCAAGTGCGTATTTAAACGCCTATGGCAATACTGCCGATTCTGATTTTGATTTACTAAAGGCGTGTGGGGACGCATGTATCGATGCTGTTGATGTAGGGGAAACAAACATGCCATTAGCTCAACTCGCTCTTAGTGTCCAATACATTCAATAAACCGGCTCATATACGTCGGTGCTTACCTCTTGCTCGAGTAAAACTGCAGCTCTGCAAGCCGCATACTTGCGCAGACTCCAGAGCTGCATTTAAGTGTTGCCATGGAGATGGTAGCGAGGCGCCGTGGTCCAGATGGGAAGCTGGAGCATGTACGCCTCGCGCCCCACCCCAGGGTGATCACCCTGGGGCGGGGATCTCTCCATGGCAACCTCCTGTTGCTATAGTCGCTAAGGAAAGTAGAATGACATAGGAACTGTCAATACCGTTCCGTTTCAGTTCACAAAATTTCCATTATGTAACAAATAGTTATACATGTTCTTATATTGTAACTGATGCAATATGAACGTAGGATTATACAACCTCTTTTGTGTAAAAGAGTTAAAGAGGTGAAATAAAACTTAAACAATCAACAATCATAATAGTTAAGATGACTTGTACCGAGGACCATGGGTCTAGGGTGCTGAGCACAACTGTCGGATTCACAAAAAATCCAATGTAAGATTTGTACAGGTTGAAAGCAAACAGTCTGACCTGCAATCTGCAGGCATGCAAACTATCTTTGTAAATTTTGAAAACAATGAGAAAGTAATAGCATTAAGACTTATGGTTCCATCAGTTTTATAGAAAGCACATGTAGTTAATCTCCTCGTTCATCCCCTTAGGTATAAGGGAACTTAGACGGTCTATGCAGAAGGTTTCTCATTGGTCCATTGTTTTTTGGACATTTTCATGAAGATCTCTTTTGCCCACTACTTCCAAAATTGCAAATCAAATCTGTGCCAAGTTGTGCTTCTTGTCATGTCAGTGTCTGGCCACAGCTGAGTTTTTGTTGTTGTTCCGTATGCAGGACCTATGTTCATTCCATCTAGTTTTTGCCGTCCTCAGTGTTTGTCCAACATAATATAAGTCACAAGGCACTTTATTGTGTATATTACGTTGTGCGAATCACATGTCGCGAAACTTTTTAATTTGACTGTCTCTCCTGGATAAGGATGTTTTAGTGATTCACCTTTCATTATGTAGCCACAATTACTGCAACTCAAGCAGGGAAAAGTACCAATTCTTTTGGTGATTTTCTTTTTTTGTGCTAGTTTCGTGTTGACAAGTTTATCCTTGAGATTATGGCTTTGTTGGTAAACAAATGTGGGGATTTCTTTGAATAAATGTTCCACTCATTGATCACATGTCACTGTATTCCAGTGTTTTTTGATGATGGTTTTAATACGATTGCTCTGTCTCGAATATTTACACACGAACACTAATGGAGGTGAATTGTTTTTCTTGGTTTTCATTTTCAGCAGATCCTCTCTGCTTTGAATTGCTGTGCGAGTTTCTGCCACCTTTACCTCTTCTTCGTTGTATCCTCGATCCAAAATCTTTTTTCCCATTTCTTTGACTTCCTTTTCATATTCAGTTGGGTCACTCACCAGTCTTTTCACATGTAGCATCTGGCTATACGGTACATTTTTGATAAGACTTGGTTGATGAAAACTTAGTCGTTGGAGCAAATTATTGCGATCAGTGGGTTTTCGAAAAATGGTTGTCTGGTATCCTGTGTTGGTTACCTTAATTTGCACATCCAAAAAGTGAATGTTTTCTCGGGAGTACTCATGTGCAAACTGAAACTTATGTGTCTTTACTGTTCAGGTAGTCAAAAAATTTCAGTAGTTCTGATTCACCGCCCTTCCACACTCCAAACATGTCATCAATGTATCTAATCCAAATACTAAGCTGTTGTTGCCACCAGTGATTGAGTAGGACGTATTCTGTTTAGAATTTGTGCATGAATGAATTAGCATAAGATGGAGCCATGATGGCTCCCATGGCTGTGCCAGCTACTTGAAGATAATGAACCTCATTACGACCCTGGCGCTAAGTGTTTAACAGCGCTGTAAAAGGCTGCAGCGCCGTTAAACACATTCAGCGCCTTACTACGAGGTCCCTTTGCGGGACCCGACATGAATGGCTGGTCTACAGCAGCCGTTAAAGTAGGGACCCGCAAAGGGACCTTGGTGCTATGTACAGTACCACAATTTGCGGTACCGTACTTAGCGCCTTCCCCATTCCCATAGAGCCCTATGGTGCGAAAATGGGAATGAGGAAGGGCCATGGTTCAATGGGGAATTACCGCCCCGCCAACCTTAGAATGGGGTGGTAATTCCCCATTGAACCATTACAACACCGGCACCAACCATGGTGCTAACAGCACCATGGTTTAGCGCTGGTGTTGTATTGAGGGCCAATATCTGTCTTTGTATCGAAAAATATGAATTGTTATTGATAAATTCAAGAAGTGTCATTATGAATTCTTTTTGCGCTGGTATTTCTTCTGCCTTGAGTAGTATCCATTCCAAGGCTTCATTACCTAGATCATGTGGGATTGACGTGTATAAACTCTTGACGTCAATTGTTAAGCAAATATTATTAGGGTCGAATGGTGTTGAATTCAAATGTTGCAGAAAATGTGTGGAATCCTTAATGTATGTGCTGGTTTTTTGAATGAGAGGTTGTAGGAAGTAGTCTACATATTTACCAAGCGGTTCTAGGATGCTGTTCATCCCTGCAACAATTGGTCTCCCTGGTGGTTTCACTGGTTCTTTATGCACCTTAGGAAGGGTGTAAAAGTGTGGTATTCGTGGATATTCATTGCTTAAAAATGTCTTATTATGATGGTTTATCCATTTAAGTTCTTTCGCCTTATCGAGAAGGATTTCCAGGTTCTGTTTAATCTCTAGTGTTGGATCACTGGCTAGTTGTGCATAGGTATTAATATCACTAAGTTGTCTTTCGCACTCTTCATCATAGTCTGTTGTGTTCAACAATACCCAACCACCAACTTTATCTTTAGATCATATAGTTATGATTGAGTCACCATACAGCTCTTGTATCAATTTTAATTTGTGTGGTTTCATGTTGCGTCTAGTTTTTGACTTAAACTGCATTTTTTCCAAATCTCTCGTCACTTGCTTTTGAAAAATATCTATTGAGGGGATGGTGATAGGAGGGATAAAGGTGCTCTTACTCCTGAATTCTTTCAAGTCTTCTTCTTTCTTTTCTCCTATGTCTTCATGTTCCAGTTCGCTGAAGAATACTTTTAGCTTCATTTTTCTGATTAATTTGTATTATTCAATTTTGGACTCAATTAATGTACTGTCGTATGTAGGCACAAAACTGAGACCTTTCTGTAATGTTTGTATTTCTTGAGCCGTCAGTATCCATGTTGATAAGTTAATTACAATGTTTTCTTTAGTTGTAACCTCGTGTTCGGTTTTCCTCTTGGTCTTTCTCTTCCCCCTTCTTGTTCGTTTCTGCCTCTGTCTAAAAAAGCTGATCTACCTCCTGCTGATGCTTCTGATGGTCTTGAAGATCTTGAAGTGCTAGGAGGATTATCTTCTTCTGTGTTAATGAATGTAGTGAGAATGAAAAGGTAACCATCCAAGAGATGCAAGTGATACTGAAATACTGAAATCACGATAGGAAAGAAGACAGAGTAAGCGAACAAAGAAATGATATATGGATTCCAAAGAAGCAAGACGAGAACAAGGGAGACCAAAGAGTGTAACAGAACAATAGAAGAGTCGAGAGACAATAACTAGGCTGCTAGGCTGGGTGCCAGGGATAAAAGGAAAGGTCTTTCGACTCAAGTGAATTTGTATTCAGACCACAATGCCATCAGCCATCACAGCCATCACACCAGGCACACACACTACTATACATCGATGAATAGTAGTGAGGAAAGATATGGTTATACTGGTTGCTACAGATGACAATAGCATGGAGTGGTGATCAATACTGTGTATCAATTCCACACTAACATGGACAGGAATATCAGACACAGAGTTGTTTGCTACAGAAGATGAAGAGGAGGGGGATATAGTGTTCCAGTTGAGCATACCCTATCCAGTACAGATAAAGGAAAGAGCAGTGCCCCAAATGACACATTTGGTGTAAAAAGAGGCAAAATACATGCAGGAGGATTCGAAAAAAGGTCCAAAGAATTTGTGCACCAAAGGACCGCATGACGTGGCAATATTGAAAGGGGCTGGAGCAGTGCACCTTAAGATAAAGGAAGGAGCACTGCTGCCATGAGTGAAGCAATACCCTCTTTCACGAGAAGCAGATGAGGGCATATATGAGACACTGCATGCCTTACGGCAGCAAGGTATCATACAGAAATCTACATCACTGTGCAATACGGTGATCTATCCGATTGGAAAATCATACATGATCTCTGTCCTCTTAACAGCGTCATTGAAGCAGAATTTCCATTAGTTCCAAACGCTGTGACAATTTTCTGCAGCATCCCAGTAGAGGCACACTACTTCACAGTAGTGGATTTAAATAATGCTTTCTTCTCCATTGCCCTGCATCGGGACCCTACGTATCTCACCATCTTTATGTGGGACCAGATTAGAACACATGAGAATGCCTCAAGGGTACGGTGGGGACCCAGCATATTTAACAGAATAATACAAATGGATCTGAGCAATCTGCGCGTAGCAAGTACAGTGATACAATATGTGCCTTTTAGTGTGTAGCACAACAGAAGATGAGTTCAGGGAGGATTCATTGACACTACTAATGTTGTTGACTGACAAGGGATACAAAGTGGACAAAGACACGTTCTGTTATTGTCAAACAGAAGTGGTTTACTTGGGGCAGTTTGTATCAGTAGATGGGAGAAAGATAACACCAGAAAGGGTTGAAGCAATACATAAAATACCAGACCCAAGAAAGTGAGAGAAATGCAACAGTTCCTAGGTCTGTGCAATTACTGCAGAGCATGAGTCTTTGATTACTCCACATATACCAGGCCACTTATCTAGGCACTCAGGGAAGCCAAGAAAAACAAAATCAACACACAATGGACACAGAGATGAACTAAATTAAAATGTTGACAAGCACAAAAATGGTCACCTCCAATTAAAAAGTGAATTTGTTTTCTCATTCAGACTGTAAAGTAATGACAAGTCGTACTGATACAAAAGAAGGCACAGCGACATAAGCCAATGGCATATTAAAGTGGATCCATAGATCCAGTGATGCTGGGACATTTTCCTTCTGAACAGGCACTTGCTGACACTGCTTTCACAATTGAAAAAGCTTCAACAAAAACAATGGGATGCCCAGTAATTTGGTACATGGAACATGCATTGTTTGCAGTACTAGAAAGGTCCAAATCAACATTGACACCTCAGAAAGCAACATGTTATGAAATTATACTAACAAACCATGCAATATAAATTGTAAGATGCAGGATGGAAAAAATCCAGCTGAATTCATTGCAGAACCAATGGAGGAGGGAGCTTATACACACAATTGTGTAGCGTGTAAGGACAGGAACGAAGGGATCCCACTGGTAAAAGAAGAAGTAATTGAGCGGGAAGAGCATGATTTTCATTGGTGGGTCCTCAAGTATAGACCCATATTTCGGAACAGAGACCTTTTGGTTCAGAAGTGGTAAGACACAAACATGGAGTACTTAAGCAAGGAGAATGCACAGTTCTCTCTCAAACACGACCGCCAGCACACTATTCTGCACAAGTGGCAGAATTGGTGGCCTTAATTGAGGCACCAAACATGTCAGAAGGGCATGCAGTAAATATCTTTTCAGATTCTGCGAACGTAACATCTACAGGACATTCAGTATTAGCGAGATGGGAAAGGAGAGGGTTTAAGAGAAGTGATGGAACACAGGTACAACATGCAGATCGTTTGAGTAAATAATTGGAAATACTACCACTCTCTCTAGAATTAACAATAAGAAAGCCGAAGGCCTATACAGGGGGGCAACATCGTATTTCTTTGGGTAACAAAGGAGCAGACAGAGCAGCAAAAAAAGCAGCATATTTGCCAGAAGGCAAGGATAAACAAAACGCTTATACCATTGATGACAGCAACTAAAGAACAAATTGCACTACCAGAGGGCTTCAATGCAACACTGATAGTGCAGATGATAGAATTATAGGCAGAAGCACCAAATGATAAAAAAGAGCTGTGGAGTAAAAGAGGGTGCTCTCTGTCTCCAACAGATTTAATTTGGCGGAAAGATAGCACCGGCACATTGGTAATGCCAAAGAAATTGTTGAATGTGGCCCTGGAACGGCTTCACTTCCCTGCCCATGTATTGAAAGAGCATGTGGCTACATGGATAATTGGGAATTGGTTCATGCCACAGTTACATGAGTGTGTGTCTGAATTTGTAAACAACTGTATGATTTGTCAAGGTTTTTATCAGGACACACTTTGAGAGTAATACAAAGAACATTACTGCAACCAAAGGGCCCTTGCCACACTTGCATATAGACTATGTTGATATGCAAGACAGATGCACCTCTTATAGATACATGCTTACTGTGGTATGCCTGTTTACATGCTTACTGTGGTATGCCTGTTTTCACGCGGGCTTGAGGCTCGTCCCTGTGCCCGTAATGACGCCTGCTCAATGGCAACATTTTTGGTGAGGGAGGTATTTCCGAGGTGGGGGATCCCAGACAAAATTTGCTCTGACATTGGTCAGTATTTTACAAATGGTTTGATTGGGGAAATAACTGCCCATCTGCGAATTAGGCACAAGCTATGCATTTAACACACACAAGCCAACAGTGTGACTGAGAGAATGAATGGCTTATTAAAAGAGCACTTGGTAAGCTAACACTGATGCTTGGTAAAACATCATTGTGCTACTTACCTCTTGCTCTCTTTGCTTTGTGAAATTCATCTGGCGGAGACCATCATCTCACTCCTCATGGAATTGTTACTGCCCGGAGAATGCATGCCCCTATCTCACCGGCACATACAATTTCTGATGCTAACTCTTCTTCTAACATCTTGGGGGAGGAGTTTCATATGTTCATAGTTTCATGTGTACCTCACAGAACTTACAAGTTTGTTTGCCTAAATATCCTAAAAGACAAATTAAAGAATATGGACAGAGCAAGAAAGCAATTGAAATAAACACTGGCAAGCTTCTCTACGCAGGGGAGTCATTTCTTATAATGAATCATGTCAGAAAGTGGAAAGAGGAATGCTTTACTGGTCCACATACAGTGATATACTCCACACCAACAGCGGTCATCGATGATGGGTTCAACTCACGGACGTGCACAGGAACAAGAACACCAGCTCCCCCGAAAAAGAGGGGCAGAGCACGAGGTCATGGGAAGTATACATCAGCTTTCATTAACTTTTTTCTCAGCAATAAGGTTTTTATAGAAGACCAACAAGGGAAGGAGGTGAGGGTGTATTAACATGCATTAGTATAGGATTATTATTATTATGTTTTTTATTTAAAGAAAACAGTGTTATACCTTCAAACATTACTGTGAAGGGGAAGGGGAAAAAAAGAATTGTGTTAGACAAAGAGGCGTTCCATCATGGGGGCAGGAGATTATATCCGGAAACATCTGGTATGATGCAATGTTACATGTGAGAAGAGAAAGGGCTACGTCTGCTCACTCATACCACACATAATAGGGGCACCCACGCGTTTCCTGCTTCAGGCTGTATCATATGATGATGCAGGATGCCTAATGAACCTATCATTCTGCAAAACTAGGGGTATATTTCAAGAAACAAGTGTGTCTGTCCAGTGGGTGGATGAAGGGAAGAGGTCTACAATGATAATTGTGTGCAACTTGACAAGATGGCCGAAAAAAGAGATACCAAAGAGATGATAGTAGAATATATAACAGAAGGAGTTAGGCACTGATGCAGGAGACAGCTTTCATAATGGACCTGTGGTGGGCATGTGGATTGAAGGCCTATGCATAGCTTCCTCCTGATTGGAGTGGGATGTGTGAGATTGTTTCACTCCACAGCCCTGCCATGGTAAAACCCCAACGCAACAGCAATGTGGGTCTTTCCCAAAAGGCACTAAACAAACAAAACCGTGAGTTTCCACACGGTAACCCCATATGCACTCCTCACGGGATAATATCCCTTAGGTAATTAGAGCAATTCACCATGTCATTGCTCTCAAGTAGAGAGTGGGACTTACAGTACTGGCAATGAAGCCGATATAGTAACTAAAAACATGTTCCAACAAAACTATAAACATAGGTTTTTTTAATACAACAAGAATAGCAATTTTCCAAAACACAACAAAATTCACCAAATGTTTTCAAATAAATACATAAGTAACTAGTGTTTATAACATTCACACTAGCATTTTTATAAACTCATTAAAGTCTCTTGAAACACATCCCAAATAGCACCATTAGATTCAATCATTTGCCAACGCGTTTCGGATTATCACAGAATCCATCCTCGGGCTAAGGTCACTATTTGTTCCCATTCTTCATAATGTTTCACAGTTCAGATCTCTAAAAAGTAACCGAGAGATATAATCACTAATAATCAACATAATCGACCTTAATTAAATCACTAGCAAGAAACGCTAGCACACTAACCTTATAATCCATCAGCAATAGGTGTTGTCAATTCGTAGAACCAAACTTTATGGGACCTCAGTGCACGACTGGGACCAATAGCAGGTAGGCGTGGGGCTAAGAGTATTCCAGTATCCTACGGGGAAGGGGAAAGTATGTATATGTTAAATAGGGAGAACCTCACTGCAAACGTAGTGAACACCTCCCTATGACCTCCAGACAACTCATAGCACAGCATAAAGACACCTACAAATGGGGTACAGAATTTAATCAAATCAAACCAACAGAGGGGCATCTAACCAACTACGTCTCAGAGTGAACAGTGAACAGTCAAAGCTGTGCAACACAGAGGGGCAGATAAGCTTTTGCATGGAGCAAACAGGTTCCACCTAACCTGGGTCCAGAGACGTGTAGCCGTATAGCTTGATGGGATTTACCTAAATTTCAAACCGGTATCCGCCCGCGTTCCAAAAACGGGACGGGCGTACCGAAACGCTCGGATCTGGGAATGAATATCGACCCATTCGATAATGACAATACTATGGACTAAAACGTCCGTGTGTGCACTCACCTGGTCTCGAGTGTCTCTTTCCCAAAAGGAGCAGTCAATGGTGCTGAAGGAAAATGTGGTGCAGCCAGACAAGGAGCAAACAATGTGAGGAGTGCTAAATAGAAAAAAAAGAGCAAATAACTATTGGTCCGAGAAGAGTGCAGACATTCTGAGTATCGACTATTCTCCAAGACAAAGGCAATTGTACCGCGCACTGTCACCAATGGAATTGGTCCCCAGGCGCTCTGGCGGATCTGTAAACAAGAAGGCGGGTGGGTTAGTAGGGTGAAGTGGGAGTAGGATAGTGAGAGAAGTGGTATCCTGTTGGCAGCTTCAGGTTAGTTTTCACCGTGCGCTGAGCTTGGGTGCGAGTATCAGATCGATGTCGGTCCTTGCGTGCTGTTGGTGCGGCTTATGTGTTGTTTGTTTGTTGTGGTGTGGTGAAGTGCATGCAGTTTGCTGTGCGAGAGGTGGTTGTGTAGGTTATTGTGTGAGTTAAGTATGCAGCAATTTTAGCTTTTTGGTTAGTGGGTTGTATGTCTTGTAACTAACATTCAAAATGTGTCTCATTGCCTAGATTTGAGAGCCCTGTATAGTGAGAGAAAGGCCTAGGTTTCACAACACAGTAGGTTTCACCATTCAATAGACAGAGATGGAGGCTGCACCTAGATTTGAGAGTCCTGTATAATGGGAGCAAGGCCTAGGTTTCACAATACAGTAGGTTTCACCATTCAATATACAGAGATGGAGGCTACACCTGGATGTGAGAGTCCTATATAGTGGGAGAAAGACCTAGTTTTCACAATACAATAAGATTCACCATTCAATAGACAGAGGTGGAAGTTGCACCTAGATCTGAGGGTCCTGCATGTTGGAGGAGAGGCCTAGGTTTCACAAAACAGTAGGTTTCCATAATGTTATACAATAGATTTTCGTAATATAATAGACATAGATGGTTTGTTAAACCTGGATTTGAAAGTTCTATATAAGGGGAGATTGCTAATATTGACAATTCCCTAAGAGAGAAGGAGGTTAATATTTACAGTTTTATCCCAGGAATCCCAGTTCTATCCCAATGTGGCCCCATCTAGATATGGCTTGAGGCAGAATCAACAGTTCCCCAAGAATGTGACGCAGGCCAATGTTCACAGTACTGTCCCAGAGTAGCTTGGTTAATAATTCAACAATTCTACCCTTTGTGGAGCTGGTTGATAATAGGAGTCTGGCTAGCTATGTTCTAAGGTAAGGTAGAGTGTCAGGGCTTTCTGGAGTAGAGTGATTGCTCGGCTCCCCACCCATGTCACACATACCTTGGTAGTAGCTGCTGGTTGAGGGCTGGGCACTGGCCTCCCCCTGCTGACACCTGCAGACACAGTTTGGAGCCGCCACTGTAGGAGATGCTCTTTGCCTTGGGGCCCTTAGCCGCAGGGGCTCCAAAGGGCATAAGCTGCCCTAAGGCTTCTATCAAATAGGCTCGCTCAACCAATCAGTGCCCGCGGTTGGATGGAGGAGGAAGCCATCAGAGGAGGATTGAGAGAAGCCAGGGAGTGGGGAAAGGAAGAACGACATGCCGTGGAGCAGCGGCATGTTTATTCAAAATTATATATAATGGGGCCCAAGTGCACATGAAGGATTAACCTAGCTGTGCAGGGGTTAAGTCAGGGGCGTCTCACCTGCCGCTTCGTTCCGTCGATGAATGCTGCAATGAGTGCGGGCTGGGAGTATATTTCATATTTTTCCAGCAGCAGCGCGCTCAACCAATCAGCGGCCGGGGGTGGGATGGAAGAGGGAGCCATCGGAGGTGGATTGAGGGGAGCCAAAAAGTGGGTAAAGAAAGAAACGTCAGGCCCTGGAGCAGCAGCCTGTTTATTAAAAATATATATATTGGGGCCCAAGTGCACATGAGGGATTAACTGGGCTTTGCAGCGGTTAAATCATGGGCTTCTCACCTGCGGCTTCGTTCCATTGAGTAATGCTGCAACGAGCATGGGCTGGGAGTATATTTCATATTGTTCCAGCAGCAGCTCACTCAACCAATCAGCGACTGGGGGTGGGATGGAAGAGGGAGCCATCGGAGGAGGATTGAGGGAAGCCAGGAAGTGGAGAAAGAAAGAAATGCCAGACCGTGGAGCAGCGGCGTGTTAATTCAAAATTATATATAATGAGGCCCAAGTGCAGATGAGGGATTAACTGGGCTGTGCAGCGGTTAAATCATGGGCTTCTCACCTGCTGCTTTGTGCCGTCGAGTAATGCAGCAACGAGCGCGGGCTGTGAGTATATTTCACATTGTTCCTGCAACAGCTCGCTCAACCAATCAGCGGCCGGTGGTGGGATGGTGGAGGGAGCCATGGGAGGAGGATTGAGTGAAGCCAGGAAGTGGGCAACAAAATAAACACCAGGCCGTGGAGCAGCGGCATGTTTATTCAAAATTATATATAATGTGGCCCAAGTGCAGATGAGGGATTAACCTGGCTGTGCAGGGGGTTAATCAGGGGCTTCTCACCTACCGCTTGGTTCCGTCAAGTAATTCTTACTGCTTACGGGTGTGCAGCCTGAAGCTAATGCCAAGTGGTTGCAGCTAGCCAGGTCTGAGTTACTGCAACTAGCCAATTCAACAGCAAAGGGCCTAAACACATTAAAGGAAAAACTGAGGGCACTACGTTTGGTGGCACTTCAGAATAGGTACGTGTTGGGCCTTCTAGCTACCATAGAGGGGGAGTTTGTGCCAAGATAGGGAGCAACTGTTTCACCATAGTGCCTGATGGAGAATCATCAAATGGAACATTGTGAGTAGCTATCGATGAAATAGAGGCACTCAAACAATTTGTTGGACACTCTTTTCACCTAAGTGCCTGCTTGGCTCTCCAGAGTATTTAAACGGACTGTCCCCCACTGGTCCTCATGCTCGTCACCTTCTGCATTAGCAAACATATTTTGAGACTCTATATTAACAAAAAGAGAGGTAAATGTATGTTGCCCTGAATGTATAGGGGGTGTGTGACATCCATTTGTGACATCCATGTAGTGGATAGATAAATGCTTCTGCTGCACACACTCTAAAGACTAACCATCAGCTGCAGGATGTTTTAATCCGGTGTCATCTAATGCAGGGAACTTTTCATCCACCCCAAACCAGACATGCACAATTTTCCTTTATTTAATAGAGTTATTATTATTAATCTGGGGCCCACAATTTATTAGCATGGATTCCTTAGAGCTTCCGTCCTCTTTTGGGAAAAGAAACACACAGGGTTGCAAAGAAGGTCTATTTATGAACAAAATAGAAATAATTTAATCAGTTTAAAGATAAATACATTGTTTCCTTGTGAAAAGACGATGATAAGAAATAATCAACACACTATTCACCTTTATAGAAATAGAGACTTTTGCAACAGATACTTCCCATAGGTATCTCTACATTTTATTCACCCTGAGCGTGCATGTACAATGGATTGAATGCATGAGAGTCCAAGATGGTAAAAAGCCCAATAACTCAAAGCATCCCTACTTATCCAGTTCTCTCTAATTCCCCTTTATTCAAAATAGATACCACCCACTGCTTACTCAATAGACATGCCAGAATTTCAGCAGCATTCCAAAAACACAATTGCAACAAACTACTAGACCTTTGTATATGCAGGTGGCTTGCAGAAAAGAAAATGTATGTTCCAACATGTAAATAGGCTAGATTCCCTTCAGTGATGTTTCTTTCTAATTACAGTGTAAAAACATACCTCTCTCACCTTCAATGGGCAAGTTAAACAGTGAGAGAATGGGTAGAAAATAATCACCTTCGCCCTTTCATCTGGAACAAATTAGCTTTAACAACAATATTCTGCTTGATGGTATAGCCAATAATGGATTCTATTAAAAAAATAATACTAGGTGTGCCCACAGTGAGATGTCCATTTAACTGCCCGATAATTCTTCTGTGCTAGACGTCATTACACAGAGGAAGAGTGAGGGGATTTCACTGTACATACATTATGGAACTATTATATACAAACATTTTCTTTCAGAAGCACATACACCTCTGAAATGTTCCCTAACTTCTTGGGATGAACAATTAATTCATATGTTTGTACTGCTCAGTACAGACAAATCAGAGGGCCAGGATGTGATATAATCCCTTTTATAATATCACTCCCCTCAGGATTATTTCCCCTTCAGATCATACTCACATATGAATATATTTTGGCTTTATCACGGATAGGTGGGCACCTTCTTAAGGACTGGTTAAATAATCCACTTCTCGGAACAGGTGGGCATCAATCAGCAAGATGGGTTCTGCCTCCCTCCACAGCCTGCCTGCTATTTATTTCACTGAACTAGGCCTGGGGATTTAGCTCCTGGTAGGTCTCACTTACAGTCTCTTCTAATAATCCATCAATGGGTCCAATAGGAGAGCAATCTATTCCTTCTTCTTCCTATTGTTATCAATTCTCCTCCTACCTCTCCCTCAGTCAGTGAGTGAGCATGACCCTCCAGTGATGCGTGTGCATGTGATCAGCATGTCCCATGATGCATGTGCATGTGAGTTTCAGCCCACCATTGGATGTTTCAACGGTGAGGTGGACATGGATGCAAATGTTTGTTGCATGTGCCATGCCGGTTCCTGCATGTGTGTTGCCTGCACTGTGTTGTTGGGAGACATGATGGAAGTGACGTTTGACAGTGCCACTCATGTGCTGTTGCTTTCTGTCTAGGGGACTATTGTACAGTACCCTGATGCTTGTGTTCAATGTCGCCCTTTATACAGTGGCGAGTGAAGAAGAGGGTGGAGACGGCGCTGTGGAGGAAAGCGGCAGGGATGCCTCCACTGGCCGGCGACGCAAGGCCCAGTCACGCTCCCAGGAAATTCCATCATCCGGGAGCGAGGGGACTGGTGCCGTGTCTGCCATTACGGCTGCAGCAGAAGGGGCGGATGAGCCCCCACAGGGGCTTGCAACGGTGGAAGATGGTGCAGAGCCATCTAGGTTGGTGGTGTGTATAGAGGAGGAGGAGGCTGCTACAGAGCTGCACATGCAGCCTGGTTGGGGTGGTACCACTGGTGCAAGTGATGCAGTCCAGGGCAGGAGGCAGAACAGGTTGCTGCAGAGGTGCCTCTGCATGTCTCTGTCCCTGACACGGTGACTGTATCACCATGCACCAGCAGGGATGCCCCGTCCCAGGCCCGTCCACAGGTAGGGGGGAGGTCCACGTCATCTGGCACTCCTCTACCTGTGGAAGAGGGGACCCGTGACCAGATGGAGCCCATCCTGATTGGTGTTGCTTTGCGCACATGTGACATTCGTGATGAAGTGCGTGCTTCCTGGGGTGACCATGCATGTCATCACGAAGAGCTGTGTGCCAACGTGGCCAAGTTGGGAGGGTCCATGGTCGGGGGTTTCCTCCATGTTTCGGCCAGTCTTGCGGCCCACTCCTCCTCTGTGCACACTATACACCAGTCGTTCTTTGTGCCGTCTTCCGGCCCAGATACCACCAGGGCTCCCTGTGGATCTGCCCCAACTAATGCAGCCAGCCAGGTGGAGATCCCATCCCCGCCGCAGTTGGGAGTCGGAGGTCCAGCAGGGGTGGCCACTCCACCAACTGGACCCCCACAGATGGAGGATGTGCCGGCATCATTGGGAAGGGCACATGCACAACGGCGCTGGGGGATTCCAAGGCTGCATCCCTGCGAGACCTCGAGGCCAGGGAACAGGCCCGCCTCCGGAACATCGACATGGAGTTCGATGAAGCCCTGGCCCGGAACATCAAACAGTGAGCCGTGGGATTAGCCTGCCACCTTTGTAAATAGTTATGTGGTTGTAGGTTTCCTTCATTTATTTTTTCCTTTGGGGCACATGGACTATGCCCCGCCTTTTTGTAAATAGTTATTTATTAAGAAGGTTTTTTCTTAGGTTTCCTTTGGATTGTTGGGCACATGGACCCTTGATTTTTTCATTGTGTGTAGTTATGGACCTGATTTTACATATTTATTTTTACCATGGAGGAATGGTTTTGTTTTTATTTTGACTTTGGATTGGTGTTATGGACGGACACTTTGGAGGCATTTTTCTTAGCATTTTATTGATTTCACCATTAATATGTTTTCCTTCATTTCGGACATCCTTTTATTTATCATTTTTTTCTTGTGTAATTTCGTTTCATTCATTCATTTTTGTATATAATACATTTTTTTTACTTAATTTGTGTGGTCTTCTCTCATTGCTTTTGTGCATGTCACAATGTGGGTTTTCTCATGAATGTGTCGCCATTGTGTGGGTCTGACAGACTTGTACTCATGAGCAGACTGGTTATTTGGGATTTATATTGACATGGGGATTTCAATGTGGAGTGGATTGAATGCTTGGTTGGGTGTTTGGACTGGGGTGGCGTGGGGTGGGATTTGGGTGGCCATAAGGGCCCTGGATCTGGATTGTGGTGACATGATGGGTGGGGGACATAAGTCGGGGACCTGCTGGCAGGTGCCCGTCACTGGCAGGTTGGTGGGTGGCGGACATGAGTCGGGGCCTGCTGGCAGGTGCCCATCAGTGGGGGTGGGGTGGGGGACATGTGTCGGGGCTCCCAAGTGCATGGTGCCATGTGGCCTGCCTGTGGGGCATGCCCAGGGGTGATGGGCTGCCTACGTGGCATGGGTGGGGGGCACACTCGGGAGGGCACACGCTGCCAAATTGCATGTAAAACTTCACACGCACCCCTCGGAATACGCGCAGGCAGCCCATCCACCCTCCCCATGCCCCGCAGTCAGCCCATCACCCCAGTCCATGGCCCGCAGGCAGCCCATAACCCCTGTCCATACCCCACAGGCAGCCCATCCACCCTGGGCATGCCCCGCAGGCAGCCCACTCCACAGGGCAGACTTTTTCTACATGTTTTTGCTCGTGCGAGCGGGGTACGTGTATTCCGAGGGGTGCGTGTGAAGTTTTACATGCAATAGGCCTGGCGCGAGTGGGGTACGTGTATTCCGGGGATGCCCGTGGAGTTTCACATGCGATAGGCCTGGCGCGAGCGGGGTACGTGTATTCCCGGGGGTGCATGTGGAGTTTCACATGCAATAGGCCTGGCCCGAGCGGGGTATGTGTATTTCGTGGGTGCGCGTGGAGTTTCAGATGTGATAGACCTGGCACGAGCGGGGCACGTGTATTCGGAGGGGTGCGCAGGGAATTTTTTACCCGAGGGGTAAGCGGGGAGTTTTACATGCAATTTCGCAGACACGAGTGGGGTACGTGTATTCCGAGGGGTGTGCGGGGAGTTTTACATGTGTTTTCGTGGTTGGGGGGCTGTATGCTGGTCCACTGGATTTGTGCGATTTTTTTGGCACACGGGGCAGGGTTGGGGGCGTATCTGGCACTGCTGCAGGGTCGCTACGCCACTCTGCGCCACGGCTGCTTATGGATGTATAAATCCATGAATACGCTGTACGCCTAAATGGGTTTTGGTGCATGCGGCTGACGCAGACCCTGTGCACTAGCCGCATGCACCATTTGTGCGCTGAATTCTATGAATTACCCCATAATGTCATCATATAAAAAATGTAATTCATATAATTTCCATCAAGCAGTCTTTGCCAGATTTCATAGATATTACAATTGTGCATATTATTATTGTATTTTATGAGGTGTTTGCTACGTAGCTCAACAAGACTATCACACTTGCATATTAGATGGTATGATGTTTCTACAGTGTTTACTCCACATAGTCTAAAATATCTAAGTTCTTTTTGTATACCAAGTTTTGCCCCTAGTATTTCTAGGACATTACATAAATTAAATTTGAACATCATGTACCAACGGATAGTAATACAATCTGGACAGGTGCATTGATAGGTTGGTTTACTCTCTCTCATAGCTAAATGACCAAGAAATAGCCCGCTAGTTACTTTTGTCGCCAAATTAACTAACATCTGTTCATTATCCAGATCATATATCCGCTTTTTTAATTTCCGCGTTGTCTGTGCAATGGAGTATAACAGCCATCCAAAAATATCATTCTCAATCCATTTATAATAGACCCCTCTCCATCTATGTAGGGTTAGAAAATCAGCCTTGTTGTATGCCCATCCATATTGCTCCACTAGCTTCACCGCAGATGTACCATTAGTGAGCCTTGTCAATTTAACATACAACATTGCCACCATCAATTGTATGAGGCTATTAACACTATTCAGCTCACATTATAGTAGGATATATTCATATGAAAGGTTGTTGGGCATTAGCAGCAATATCTTCAGTAAGTTTGTCTCAAATTTGTCCAACTCATTTTTAAAGTGACACCCCCTGATTTCAGCACCATATACCATGCAGGATACAATTTTAGCAGCATATAATTTCAACACTGTGCTTACTGAAAAATTCCCTTGCCGTCCAATGAATTTGCTTAAAGCCATAGTTGCTATCATACATTTTCTCTAGGTTTCACTCCAGTGTTTTTCAATTTAAGCTTATTATCGATGATAATACCCAGGTATTTATATTCATTAACAACCTCAATCGTTCTCCTATCTATCACCCATATTGGATTTTTGTTTTTATTCAGGATTTTATATTTGAACTTCATTATTTTAGTCTTGTCTATATTGATCACCAGACCATTCACATCAGCAAACTTTTCAAGTTCATCTAGCTTTACTTGAAGTGCCTTAGGTGTATACTCTAATAGGAGGAGGTCGTCAGCATACCCTAGCCAACCAAGCGTCAATACTCCCATCTTAATATCATTCATCTGAGTTTGCGCTACATTTCTAAGGAAGTCTGCCAAGTATAGATTAAAATGTATGGCCGCTAATGTGCAGCCTTGCTTTACACCACGTAATGTGGGTATAGCTTCTGACAGTCTCCCCTCTATGTCAAGGCGAACTTTAACCGACGTGTCTTGGTACAACAATTGTATCATATAGAGAAGGCCGGGAGGTATTCCCCACAGTTTCAGTTTAGCCCATAATTTGCTTCGTGAGACAGTATCGAAGGCTGCTGAAAAGTCGATATAAGTGACATATACAGGTAGCTCACGAGTCTTCCATGAGTAGTCAATGCACTAACTGATATAGCTATATTATGGGATGTCAATGACCCCGCTCTAAATCCAGATTGATTATCAGGCAATAATCCACAGTCAAATATCCACTGATTGAGCTCACTTAGCAATATTTTGGTGAAGACTTTTGCCGGAATATCCAGCATGGCCAACATCCTATAGTTGGCTGGTTCTTTACAGATACCTTTTTTGTATATTGGAAGTATGAAACTCTTCTTCCACGATTCAGGTATCTTCCCATACCTTACAATCCACTGATATACAATGTACAATGTGCAACACCTTAGCCCATAGTTCAGGGGACTGATTCAGCAGGGCATTGCAAGTACTGTCAGGTCCTGCCGCTCTTGATTTAGACAGTTTCTTTATCAGTATTGTTAAAGATGCAACGTGAATGTTCCCTTCCAGACCATCACATCATTCTTGGCTTCTTCATCATCTCTTGCCAGAGTTCCCAATGTATTCTTAACATAGGTAATCCAACTACTTTCTGGAACACAATTAATCGGGAGTGTCTTTTCATTTACCTCCCACTTGGAGGGTTATATATATTGACTAGTACAAATGTATCTATAGTCGATGACATGCAGGTTACTTTGACTAATACCATGCTGGTGGATTCCTTATGCTTTATCCCACTCCATGGTTGTTTAATGGAGGTCACTAACCCTCCCTTAGGGCGTCCTCTAGGTCCTTGTATGGCATTGCTTGCATGAGTATTGCGTACATCAATTTCACATTCATTGACGAGCCACATTTCTTGCAAGGCACTGACTCTAAACTTAGCAATATTATCCAATAGCCCATCTTTGCTTGTATAATGAGCATTACCTCGAGTATTCCAGGATAGTATTATCTCCCAGTCATCAGGAACAAGCTTCGAGTGGGATTTAAATGCAGTAGGGAGCCACTGCCAATAACCATCTGGTATTTCTTTGTCCATCAGTCTATTGGATGTTTCTACACATGGTTTTTTTAAATTCCAAGGTATTGTCCCTTTTTTCTTTAACTACTTGAGTATTCTTACTCAATGTTTGTTTGGGAGTTTCAGCCTCATACTTTACTTTCGACATGTAACTTTCGTTAGATGTGTAGCCAAATTTCTCAAATCATTTTCTCTGGCTCAATATAAATTCATGAATTGACAATTCTTTACACCATACATTCGTAATGATTCTAGTAGAACTCACCAATTGATCGACAATTTTAAAATCCTCTGACACAATCATCCGCAAAGGTACAATAGATGCACATATTGATAGAATTTGGTGTCTATTAAGGACGATCATCTCAGATGCATCAACTTTTTCAATTTGTATAGCCAATGTCATGTCACTCATATCTACCACGTCGTAGTTGTTTATTTTGCCAAACATTTCATTGGCATTTTCTGTAAACGGAGGAGTTCCATTAGTATGCACCCCACACTTCAATGGCTTAGTGTTTTTCATACTTTCTTTTCTACCCCCCTTCATCAAGGCGTCGCGGTGTCTTCTCATATAGCTTGTGTATATCCGTGAGTATTTCGTCAGTGATTTCCAAGTGTTTTAGCTTTTTCTTTTTTCGCATTATCGCCTTATTAATTAATTTATTTATTTATTCGCATTTGTTGAGCGCACAGCAGACCGAAGGCATCGTGGCGCTTGTTACAGTGTTTCTTAATCTTAGTTACATACAAATAGTGCCTGCGGTTACATTGGACAATGATTATGATTTAATGACATACATATATTGAACACGAGAGAGGTCTGGTGAGCATGTTAGTTGAAGAGGGCAGTTTTGAGTTGTTTGCGGAAGGAGAGGAGAGATTTCCGCTCCGAGGTTGGTGGGCAGCACCTTCCAGAGCTTTGGTGCAAGGTAGGGAAGCCTATACCTCCAGCCTTAGTTCTATTGATGCGTGGTATGATAAGTAGGTTGGTGCATGTAGATATGATTGGTCTTGTGGATTGAGATCTATACAGCGTGTCGGAAAGGTAGGATGGTGCTGTGTGGTTGATGCATTTATGCGTGGTGGTGAGAATTTTGAAAGCGATCCTATCCTTGACTGGGAGCCAATGGACTGTCTTCCTTGCTTGAGTGATGTGCTCTCTTTTTGGTATGCTGAGGGCTGCTCTGAGAGCATTGTTTTGAGTGGTTTGGAGCCTGGATAGGTTATTCTTGGAGGTGCCGGCTAGGAGCGCATTACAATAATCCAGTTTAGCTCCTATGGTGGCTCTCACGATGGACAGGCAGTTATCTTTCATTAGGAAAGGTTTTATTGCGTTGATGAGCTTAGTGCTTAGCGGCGAAGCCGAGACTATGGCGCTAACTTGTTTATCCATGGATAGGGTGGCGTCTATGTGTACTCCTAGTGTTTTGACTGAGGATAAGACTGGGTTGATGCAGTTATCTATGTTGAAGTTGATGTATAGTTGGTTGCGGTTGGAGAGGGTGGGTTTCTGACCTAGGATGAGGATTTCGGTTTTGTCCCCATTCAAGCAAAGGCCGTTAGTAGCCATCCAAGCTTGTATGGCGGAGTAGATTAGTTGAAGGGAAGTGGAGTCTTGATGATAGTTTCCTGTCAAGGGAAGGAGTATCTGCGTGTCGTCGGTGTAATTAGTGTAGGTGATCCCCATAGCGTCGAGCTTGTCAAATAGGTTGGTAAAAAGGTTATATAGAGTGTGGCCGTACAAGAACCTTGTGGAACCCCACAGTGAATGATGGATGGTGCTGCATGAGCTGTGTTGGAGAACACTTTCATAGCTCTGCCTTGTAGGAAGGAGGTTACCCAGGATGCAGCGTCCATCGAGAAGCGTGCTGCATGCGTTAGGTGGCTGGTGAGTGTGGTGTGATCTACTAGATCAAATGCCGCTGAGAGGTCGAGAAGAAGGAGGAGTGTGGGCTTCCTTTGTCCAAAATGTTTGTGATTTTGTTTTTTAGGTCTAGAAGGGCGGTTTCAGTTCTGTGTCCCTTACGGAACCCAGATTGTCTTTTACCTAAGATTGCGTTTGATTCAAGGTAGAGTTGGATCTGTATAATGGTGGCCGTGTCAAGTAGTTTTAGAAGTAATGGAACTGTGGTTATGGGTCGGTAGTTGTTGCGGTTGGCGGGGTCTAGTGTAGGCTTTTGTAGCAGGGGCCACACACAGGCCTCTTTGAGACTGTCTGGGACTATGCCCGACTTGAATGAAGCATTGATGAATGCTGTGAGGAGAGGGACGAGCTGCTCAGCACAATCTTTGATGATTTTAGGGGGGCATACATCACCCTTCTTGGGTCGACCCTGCCACCCTTCTTTGGCTTTATCTGAGTTCAACTTAGATGGATTTATTAGGAATTCTCTAATGTCAGCATCATTAGCCTTCATTTGTTTTTTAAGTTTGCCCTTACTATTATCTTTCATCAGTGGTTCATGAATCGAAACATTATGGTCATCCACATAGTTGGCTTCTTTATGTATTGTCAATATTTTTGGTTCAGTATTGTTTCCCTTCTTATTTATTTCAGGTTCAGATATTTCAATCTCTTTTATTTCTGAGATATCATTCATCTCAGCAACACAGCCATTGTTAACTTTTTTAATCTTATTTGTGCTATACATGGCTGCTTGTCCATATCTTATTTTCTTATTACCCTTTTTCTGTTTTGTTTGTTATTTACGATTCTTATTTTCCACTTTATTACAACTTCCCTTCTTCTTTGACGTAATGTATTCCGCCACTGTACATTTATTTATTTGTTCGTGAAACTCACTAAATTCACTCAAATCATTTATATTTAGATGGTCACTCACATTTACATTTTCGATTTCTATGCAAGTGTTAGTGCTTTTGTCGCAGGCCTTTTGCTTGCTTTTTTTGCTAATGTCACATAGTAGTATTGAGTGTATAGCTAATTTACTTTCTATGGACTCACATTTTTCCACCAGAGTAACTAAAATATTTCCGAGTGCTTGAAATAGCTCCTCCATATTCATACTCATGAAACTCGTCTCATCTAATATCTCTATTTTAGCTGCATTAGGTTTATATTCAGGAGATATTACCATTTGTTTCTCCACCATAATATTATCAATTGCTAGGCGTGCTTGCCTTATGACTATCAAAACAGATTTTGCATCAATTTCAAACCTCTCTCCAGGGTTTAGCATCTCATTATTTTCACATGCTTTTTCCTCTGTCAGTGACCCAGTCAGTGTTTTACTAATCGGACTCACTTGAGTGCTATTACTAGGTGTAGTAGTACTTGTCTTCCCTTGACAGGGTGAGGTAGATTTTAACACTAGTGACAACAATTTACTACCAATACAAGGAAATGCTGCTGATAGTTCATTCATAATTTCTAATGTGCTACATTCAACCTCTTTTGGTGTCATCATTAGATCACCTGCTTCTCTCGTTTTAGTACCAGGGTGATCAATTTTATTTTTAAAAGTTGGCATTTTAGCTAACTTACATTCTGTCAGCAACCCAGGTTGTAATATTATCTTGCATTTGCACGCCCGGTTCGTCCTTCCCTCATGCATGTGTTTAATATTAATATAATCCGCTTGCTTTAACTGAAATTGTGCTAATTCACAGATTTTAGCTTGTGGGTTTTTTGTGGAGCGTAGTTCCATTGTCTTATTTACTGTCTGTAGTGGCCTGATTTTTCTTCCCACTTACCTATACAAATCACAATTCACACTCAATTAATATTGCTATCATAAAATATAAAACACATAAAAAAATTCACAGCACCTTACCACCTACAGCACACCGCGCACAGTGAACAGTAAACAATACACTTGCATGCACTTCCAGGTGCGTGCGCACGTGCACTGGATTATGGGTATTTCAGGCTTCCTGGGTGAGGGAGGTGGGTGGGGCCACTATCATTTAGCCAATCTCAGCACTCTACAAGGAGAGAGAGAGAAAGGATTGGATATTAGCGCTGGGGTGTGAACATCAATGGCATCAGGGGGCTCTAGTAACATACTATACACGGCTCAACCAAGGGCTCATTCAGCGGGCTCTCAGTCAGTTCAGATCACGTGTTTGTCACAGGGGTACGTGATGAAATAGTAACCATTTGTTATCATGTAGGTCAGGCAGCATCCGTGTTGCTCAAAACGACGGCCTCCTGCTTTTACGGCCGCGCCTCAGCAATGCAGATTACAGCGTAGAAACAAAGTCCAGCCAAGAGGTATCCCAGTAAACAGTACACTTGCGTGCACTTCCAGGATTCTCTATTGCACACATTTTAATTGGAGAGACATCTGATGTGATTTGAGACCTTTTTCCAGATCCAATGGCCCTAGATCATGTTCTGTTCATTATTTAAAGATGGTCTTTGCATGTTGTTTTTATTTTCCTTCTCCTGACCAGCTTTTGAAGAAACCTGCTGCAATTCAGTTATCTTCTCCTGCCACTGTCCTTCTCTGGTACACTACTCATGTGTCCCTGTGCATGATTATTTGTAGGTTGAGGTATTCGCAGTCCAAAAACACTAGTGTTATTGTAAACAATGTTTCCTTTTTCTTTAATAAAGGATTTTCTTTTACTGAATCTGTTAATGCCATTTTCCATGGACCATACTTAAAATGTGTAGTATCAGAATACTAAAACAAAAACTTTTTTTATAAAAAGCTTCATGGCAGACTCCATCCTCTAGGCGCAGCAAAGTTTTCTTTTTGGATCCGTGTTAGTTTTGTGTAGTGACATGATAAACTTCATGTGGGTTTTTCCAAAGTGTGCTAGTTTTGCGCAGTGCCTCAAGTAACTTTGTGTGGTTTTTCAATTTGTGCTAGGTTCACGTAGGGTCACGAGAAACTCTGTGCAGGTCTTTTTTCTATCCATACTAGTTTCGTGCAGAAGCAGAAGCAAATTTGTGAAGGTTATTTTCGATCCATGATAGATTTGTGCAGCAGCATAAGAAGCTTGGCGGGGTTTCGCATGATCCGTGCTTATTTATCTGGCTTATTTTAAATCCGTACTAGTTTTGCTTTGCGGCACAAGAAACGTTGCACTTTTTTCTAAATGTGCTAGGTTCACAAATCTTTGCACAGCTTTCTGTTCGATTCATTATAGGTTTGTGCAGCGGTACAACAATCATTGTATCATTATTTTCGATTGATGCTAGGTTCACACAGCAGCACAACAAACTTTGCCCAGATTTTTGTTCAATTTGTACCAGGTTTGCGCAGTGGCATGAGAAACTTTGTACCACTCTTTTCAATCCGCTCTTTTCGCTATGCAGATTGTGATGAAACTGATCAAAATCTTATAGATTTCGCTTACGGAGCTGGCGGATTGGAATTTTCACTATTTCGTCCAGCCCCAGTGATAATCTGGGTGCTGCAGAGGCTAGGTTTCACCATTGAAAAGAGGAGGAGGGCCACTGGAACAACCAGATTTGCTTAAAGTGGAATCACCCAAACACACCGAAACAGAGGTCTTACTATGTTGATATCTCACTCGGCAAAAAAGAAGCACTGATTCACTACACAGTGATTTTGTTAATATCTGGTCTCTCAGACATTGGTCCACTTCTCTGGGTCCCTCTTCCACTCCTTTGAGCTAGGTTTGCAATCTAGAAGTGTTGATGGACTCCACTCCATCCATGAATCAGTAGCTTAGCGTGGTGTCCCAATCATCTTTCTTTTATCTTCAAAGTTTGGATAAATTTCAGGATAATGTGTGCTCCATTTAGGTCAACTGATGCGTGATGGGTTAGACAGAGAAAGAAACCAATACCCTTGGGTGGTGACTTTGTCACCAGGACCTTTAATATTATCAAAGACCAGTAGTGATGACAAGAAGAGAGTCTTTGTAGATAATAAGGAGAGTGGTTGACCAATCTTTGCAATAACAAGCTAAACAGACGCGCATGGTTGGCCTCAGTTGTTGGACGAATGGTGCTAGATGGTCGAGGGTGAGGTAATGGGAATGGAGAATTGTGATATTCTAAGGTGGTGGCCAATGCAGTGTTCAACTCAACAAAGGAAACTTTCATAAAGCAAGCGAGTCAAAGGGTTAGAGCTTGGAGTTAGACCTTGACTAGGTCAAGATGGAGGACCATGGCATCAGCCTTCAATTTCTATCTGATGATAGCTACTCATGGTTGGTAAAGGGCTGGAGTGTCAGACACTTGAATGTGGATGAGTAAATTGTCAGAGGGGGAGGGAGGGGTCAACAGAACAGCAGAGGATTCAATAATGGAGGATAGGAATGTAAAGTTCAGCAGTAGCCTTTGAAATGGGTATGTAGGTTGCCTACATATACCCACTGGTATGATATGGTATGATATTTTATTTGTATGGCGCTCATACACAGTGTTTCAGAGCGTGACGAGGCAAGGGATGGGAATCATGGAGGACAAAACAACGATCTTACTGGGCCCAGTGACATTGAGAACACGCAAGTGCAGGGGAGAGGGAAGAGGGAAAAGTGAAAGGGAGAGGGGATGAGTGGAAAGTGCTGAGCAAGGGAAAACAACAACAACAGCTGGTAGTGCAGCCAGCAAGGTGGCAAGTGCAAGGTTAAAGCACAAACAAGGGGTGTCTAATAAGTGCAGGTAAGGTGAGATAGGGAGTCGTCCAGTCAAAGGGAGGAAGAGGGGCTGATGGTGAGTCCTAGCTCATTATAAGACCAACACCACTTACATTTTGTGTTAGGCAAGGGGAATGATACAAGGTATCTAAACCAGTGTGGAGAGCAGCCAAAGATGCAGTGTCAGGGAGGGATCCATATTTCAGCTACAGCCATCATGCAAAGTGTAGGGTGATCCCAGTCATAGTGGTCATTGAGACCAGAATCATTCTCACACAGGTTGTGGGTGCTCAAGGGTAGATTAGGTTGCAGTGGAAGGGATGGGAGGGAAATCTGCAGCAAAGGTGCCATATGTATGGCAAATGGAAGATGGGGTGTGACAGTCTGGCGGTTTGGAGGGGTGGGAGAGACAGCAGTGAGAAGGGATCGCATTGGTAGGTGCATGATGAGCAGAGGGGAGTATGAAGGGAGGTATGTGGTGGGAGTTTTCATTACCTTGGCAGGCAAGTGAGGTTGCAGTGGGAGTGGGTGTCGAGGCTCTTGGTTCTTATGGGTTCATTTGGGGGCTCTTAGTAGAGATGAATATCACAAAATAAAAGGAAATAATCTAATAGATTGCACGTGCAAAAAGAAACTGTTAAGGGCAATGGGCCAGTAGGTGACACACGGGAAGACATGTGGGGCAACAGAATGGTGAACAACCAACATTAGAAATTACAACTGATGGACCTTCAAGCTGGTGGGCAGGTAACATTGACAAATTAGGGGCTAAGGTAGGGAGTTCACCAACAAAATAAATCAAGTGTTTAAGGGCAACAGTCAGGTAAACAACCAACAGTGAACATTATAGGCAATAAGCCAGTAGGCAACCAATAGTGAGCGATTCAAGGTAATAGGCTGGTAGGGGAAAGTCCATAAAAACGAAGGGCAATAGACTGGAATATGGCCATCGGAGGCTAAGAGGCTAAGAGAGAAAAAGTGTGAGCTGTTTGGGGAGGAATGCAAGTAAGAGAGAGAGAGAAGGAAAACAAGGAGATAATGTAGCTTACTGGTGTACATGAGCAGCAAGTATTATTCTTGTCATCATCTTGACTTCCAAACTGGTGGTCACAGGAAGTGGAGATCCATGACCTTATTCATACAGGAACTCAGCCTTTGGCTGTGTTCTTCTATTTGGTCATGGAACCCCTATGTAAAAAGGTGCATTTCAAATATCTCGTGTAAGATATAATAGGGTTTGCTCTTTTGTATAAATTAAATGAAGCATGTTATAGAATTATAATCTAGGAAGAAATGTCTTTGAACCTTGCTCTCCAGCATTTTTGCCAATTCCATTGGGAGAGATTCCGCACAAACAAAACGTTGACAGAAGCCAACAATAAATTTTCCATCCACATCGCAGGAACAATGGCGGATGTGTTCGATGTTAAGCCTTTCCAGTTTGTGCGGCCAGAATGTGGGATTTCGTTTGCTCCTATTTGTAACATTTATCCTGGATGTGTCATGGGTGCTGATCAAATACACCTTGGGGAAAAATGGGCATCCCACAAGTCTAGATCTATGTTTTATGTTTTGTCTTTGGCTGCTCAGCAATATGCTGCAAGCGGGGTGCTGAACGATGCAAACAGGAAACACAACTATGTACCACCCAAGATGAAGGGCACGCTCCATTTATCATCATACCTGGCACCTCAGGTGGTGTTCTCCTTCAAGTGCTTTCAAGCCTCATGCTCTCTTCAGGAAGACAGTGCAAGGTGTTGATGATTATTTCATCCTCCATCAGTGCAGGGAAATCTTGTCCTTGTAGTTTGATTTGTTTTGATTTGGATTTGTAAGGCGTCGAAGCCCGCAGGTATCAGGGAGCAATGTGCTCACAACAGGCACTCCTCCATTACTATAGTAGCAGAACCTCAGTGGGGGGTGCAGGGGGAGAAGACTGGCAGTGCTGCATTCCTAAGTGCAGTGGAGTAGCTCCGGTGCTTCCATTCTGGAGTCCAGATCTCCCAAAAAGAAATGCAGCACACAAGATGTAGGGCACACTCCAGTTCTCAGCATACCTGGAAACCCAGGCGGTGTTCTCCTTAAAGTGCTTTCGAGCCTCATGCTCTCTTCAGGAAGGCAGTCCCAGGAAACACAACTATGTACAGCAACATCCATATTAATGCAATACAACGATTTGTTATATGGAAGTCTGCCAACTGTTAGTCTTTGCCAAAGGCAAACAAAAAAACATGCATTCATTGTTTTTCCAAAATGGTAGAATTTCGAATATTAGCTGCACTCTAGGACTCAGATTCACTTTTTCAGACTGCCTCCCATTACATTGTGCAGTCTTTTCATGCTTCGTTTTGTTCTTTTCCCTGCCTGACACCCAGTGACAAATATCCCATTCAAAAGAAGACGTGCACAAGTAAATGAAATCCCCCTTCGTGCCCTTACTATGCCGCACAGATATTCCACGTGCCGCGGTGGGATGCCGCCTCAGAGGTAGCCTGAATCACCATTATATACATATATCTTTTCACATTTCTTCTTCAAGCCTTTAAAAGAAAAATAAATGGAAGTCCATAAATCGTCCATGCTCCTCACCCTGCCTGCCAGAAAGCAAAGGAGATGCACGCTAAGTTATCAGTTTTAACGATGATTCTGTCTCTTGCAGCGCCATGTGTCTTCTCTTGTGTTTTGGAGTGAGGAGTGAGGAGTGACAAGGGCAGGGAGAGTAGATGAAAGGCAAGGCAGTGATAGGTGATGTGAAGCACAAGGTTTCTGTTCTGACGTTTGCTGTGTGAGGGGATTGGGGAAAGGAGTGGCCAGGACAGTGGAGGGTGGGGGGGCAACAGTAGATGAGTTCATGCTACACAGGGCCACTGCTCGCCCCCTTAGATGGACCGGTGCAGCAGGGAATGCTGGCATATACTGCCAAATTCGGCTTGTGTTTCCCCTTAGCTGACTGGATGAGGCTGATATATAGCTATAGATCCCTCTCATGACAGAGGAGTATACGTGGTAACATTTGTATGTTACCTTAATTTGTTGCATGCAAGCGTTTGCCCCACACGATGAATCGTGGTGCTGTTACATGGACACACTCAACTTCTGTCCAGGTTCAGGAATGATCAACAATACCAACAAAAGAATGCAAGGGAGGCACAGATGCAATGGCAAGCATGTCATTGCGGTCAGCTTTACAAAGCATAATATAGCTGCTTGGGAAAGACAAGGGGCCTCATTACAAGGTTGGAGGTAGCCATGGAGCTATTAGCTCCGTGGCTGCCTCCAAAACCCTTCCGACTCCGCCCTGGTGAATGGAGCAAATACCGGTCCATTCCGAGATCGGAGGGACGGGTAATTCCCCATTCACCAGGGCCATTCCACATTCACATTTGAACCCTGATAGGGCTCAATGGGAATGGGGAAGGCGCTAATAACGGTACCGCAAATTTGTGGTACAGTTATCCGCTCTAGAGTCCCTTTGCGGGTCCCGTCCTTAACGCCTGCAAACGCAGGCGTTAAGGAAGGACCCGCAAAGGGAACTCGTAGTAGGGAGGTAAGGGATTACCGGCACCGGTGCCCTTACCGGTGCCGGTAATCCCTTACCTCCCACCTCGTAATGAGGCCCAAGTAGTTGACTGCATGCCGAGCAAAGATACCACCTGAGCGCAGTGTGATAGCAGGATCTGAATGCTAGACAGATTACCCTGTTTTTATTGAGGGAAGCAATGCAATTATTTTAGAGCATTTGCATATTACCTCTTTTAGGCTGGCTTAGCAGTAGCCGAGCAGCTGAATGTTGACCTCTGCAGTCGGGCACACGCTGCATTGCAGTAATCAATGAACAATGGGAGGAAAGCATTCACTGCAATTCAAAAGAGAGCTTGCTTCAAGGGAAGGGCAGCTGGCACGCTTAGAAGCAGTTCGCCTGCAGTGAGGAATAGACTAAAATGTATCTAAGGAGGTTCAGTGAGTGCTACATTGACCTGAAAGAACAGGCCCTGTTGCTAGTGACTGTCTGAAGTGTGGAAAAGGTGAATGCTAACTGCATGTAACTTATTGACAGAATAAGCATCTGACATAGATGGGCCGATCTTGCTCTAGCGCCAGCGCTTGTATCAAGGATTGTTGGGAGGCCGGGCAGGCTGTCGCCCAGGTAAGGGCCTGCTGCTAACACCGAGGCTGAGTGCTTAACTGACCTTAAGAGGGAGATCTGCTTGCAAAAAAGTGACCTACTTCTCGGAGGCCTCAGGCAGAGGATACGAAGAAGCCTTTCCCTTCAAAATGTCACCTATGTGACGGCAGCCATCTCTGCAGCAATTTCTGACCTTTTCTCATTTCCGCAAATCTTATAGAAAAAAGATATGCTGGTCTCAAAATCATGGAACAGACAATATTCAGCAAAATAAGGATGTCCCCTTGGAAACAGCATATTTTCTACTTCGGAATCATATTTCAAACCAGTAATATTCCTCTTTGTTTGCACCTGGTCCCAGGGCTGCAACACCGAATGGGTTTCCAATGTGTAGTGCAATACGTGTTTTGGGAAATACGTTTCTGTGTAACTGGCGACAAAGCACATATACGTGTTTGATACACATATGAAAGCTTGAAAAACATGCTGTCCTTCAGCTGAGTCTCAAACTCAAAGCTCTGTGTGAATTATGCTTTATAACGTTTTAAATTAAGGGAATTCCTGGGGTTTCTTGCAAGCCACTATTGGGAGCACAATATGAGGTTCTTGCAAGACCCTCTCGCCGATATCTCAAAGGGATTCTTTTATTAGAAGGCAATAAGGAGGCAGGTGCAACATGTGCTGAGAGTGTATCAAATGAAGAGGCTCTCACAAGGAAATCTGATCAAGTTAGTCCTTTCAGCAGCTCTTCCATCGCCTGTGCTGCCCCACCAGAACTTGACAAGGCTGGAATGGGCCAGGGAGAAAGTCAAGGGCATGTGGACAGACCTGCCATAGAATCCATCTTGGCATTCCAAGCGACTCATACATCCCATGCAGAATTTGTAGCTTTTCTCCCTGATATTCGAGTGCAGGATCAAAGGGCAATAATAATTCAGATCTGAACAATAATCCATTTTGTGATGTAGCCTTGTGTTGCCCTGTACATAAGAGGGACATCTGATGGGTGAATTCCTTGCATACATTTCCCTGCAGCTAATAGAGTTTAAAGTGAAATTATCTTTCTTCTTTTTTTTCTATGTAAAAGATATGTTTCAGTAGTAAACAACTGGCTTACATTCAACAACTTCACATTTTCAATGTATGTATCAGAAAGCATTTTACTCAACAAGGGTAACATAGAAGAGGCCCAGGTGGGGTAATTAGGGTTTTCAGATGGCTTTCCAGAAACAGAAATGCTGCACCAAATCCATGGTGTGTTCCCACCGGTGCATATGTAACCAGTGTGCATTACATAAAGACAAGGAGTGCTCAAGGGTGGGGAAGGTTCCAGTGGCAAAGGAGTGATTGCAAACAACAGCCAGGGCTGGAGCAACGGTGTAAATGTGGTCCTTGATGGTTGTGGATGATAGGGAGATCCTGCTTTGACAAGGCTTTCATAGATTGGACTTGTCTAGGAACATCGTCTGGGATGAACAAGGGAAAGGAGGAGAACCGAGGAGGAGGGACGGCCATACGCAGGACTGGAGTGGAGGAGGAGGAGGAGGTAGAGGTAAAGAAGGTGAACAGGATAATCAGAGTTTTAGTGATGAAATGATGGGCCAAGGCCATGCAGAGGACCTAGGAAGAAACAAGAGTGGTAGAGACTGCAGCAGGATCTTCCAGCTCTTTGCAGATTTTGAAGAGTTCGATCGAGTTGTTAGATGCTGCAGAGACACAGGCTTGGATGTGGGTTCTCTTCTTAGTGAGTACAGAGAGTCTGTATTGCCTTTGGAGCAGGCCTGGAGAGGGAACAGCAAATAGGATGTTGGTAAGGGTCTGTCTGGAGGAAGCACTGGTGTAGGTATCAGCAATAGGGTGGCCTGGGTTGGAGAGCAGGAGGTCCTTTTTGTTATTCTTCCTGCCAGACTTAGTGAGAGGGATAGGATAGTAAATAGAAAAGCAGTTAGAGAAGATAGGTTAGACAGAGAGCACCATGGAGGGTGCAGAGAGGAAGAGGGGGGATTAGTGGGCAGGAGACCAAGCGGGGGAAGAGAGGGACTAGCGGTCAGGAGCAGGAAGGTGTGGGACACACCAGGGTGGTCACATAAAAAAGGAGGGAGGGTCAAAAACATCAGACAAGAAGCAATGGACCAGAGAAATCAGAGGCAATGCATATTCAACAGCAAAGTACAGCACACAATAGGGAACCTAGAAGAAAGGATGCACATGAAAATAACCAACAACAAAGCACAGAGCACAGCAGGGGACCTTGAAAGGGAAGAAGAATACGGACCAACAACAAAGCACAGAGCTCCACAGGGGACATAGAGGTGAAGAAGGCTAGAGCCAACATGAAAGCATGGAGCACAGCAGGGGATCTAGATTGGAAGAAGCAGGCAGTGCAGTGTGCCGCCAAGAACTGTGGGAAAAGCACAACATCAGAGCAAAGGAGGATGCACAAGGTCAATCACAAAAGGAACCTAGAAGTAAAGTATGAACACAAAAGGAATCAGGCAATGACAATGTAGGCCAACAACTGTGGAGCAACAAAAAATGTCAAGAACAGTACACAATTGATCAAGGGAGGGAGGGAGCTAAGATGAGAGGGGAGGGAAGGGACCGTGGGGAATGCAGGGACCTAACATGAGAGGGAATGCAGCGACTAAGGCATGAGGGGTGCATGCGGCCAAGTAGAAAGGGAACGGACGCATCCAAGTTGCATGGAGCTCCAACAGCCTAAATTGTGAGGGAGCGTAGGTGGCCTAAATTGCGAGAGAGTGCATGCAGACAGAAAATTGCAAGGGAGCGCACGTGGCATATGTTGTGAGGGGCACACACAGTCTAGAGTCGCAAAGGGCACGCACACAGCCTAACATGCAAGGGAGCACACATGGCCTAGGATGTGAGGGAGTGCACGCGACCTAGGGTGCGAGGGAGCGCAAGTAAGTATGGGGGTGCAAAGACCAGTCGTGGACTAACAGTACGTGTGCAAGAGTGAGAAGGGGCTCTGGGTCAAGGGGGTTGCGTGGAGTGTAACAAGCTAACTCTCCCTGCACCTTCTTACCTTGCAGCCGCAGACAGGAGGGTGAGGTTGTCCGCACTCACTATCTACGCTGCTACCCCATCTCTGCCAAACACCTGCCTAGCTCAACACTGGAGCCTTTTCCTGTTAGGGCTTTTCCACAGAGTGTCCGTACCTCGGTTCTTATAGGCATGGAAGCACTGACTTAGCAAAGCGTGCAATGTATACTCAGGCAGCGTCTCCTGTGCAGCTGCGTCGTTGAACACCACGGCCTTGTCATGCGAGGGATTTGCCGCTGAGGGTCCATACCTAGGTTATTATAGGCATGGAAGCGTGGATGTAGTGAAGCATGCTAAATATAATTGTGGAATGTCTCCTGCGCACCTGTGTCGCTCAACACTGCGGCCTTGTCCTGCAAGTGCTTTGGAGCCACCCAATGCCCTTGGAAACAGAACTGATATTCATCTACTTGTACTTTTACTAGAGTTTCACGTGTCTCAATCCATGTTATCGTAGGTATATATGAAGTCCAGATTGAGAAACAGTTCTTATTGATGTTCCATATAACTTCTTCACCAAACCTTACCAACCCCCCTCCTGCACAGCTCACCCATCTGTTTGACACAAACAGAACTCCTTATTTTAGCATGGTCTGTGGCTTGCATTGAGGGGCACTGTTGTCCTTGGCACATTTTTCTCCATCCCTGTCCATTAACACCACTTGTACCTTGTGCCCTTGGAATAAACTGCAAGCCTGACACAGCGCTAAGTGCACTAAGCACTGGGCCTTTAAGGGAATATGTCTTGGGGTACTAACATTGTGAGTGCCCCAGATGCGTGGGGGATGAGGGAGCAGACATAATGACTCCTGTTGTACCTCTCTTCCCCTACTGAGTTCATGTAACTATACTACATATTATTGAATTATGGGTGGTGCACATTAGACATTGTATCAAGCACTACAACGTTGTATTGCTCATAATCCTTTTCTTCTTCCAAACCCCTCCTCAATCGAATTCTTATATTCCATATAAGAGTATTGTGTATTTTCATCCGCTTAAAGTTGACCACTGTAGTTAAATATTCATCATTTGGTGCTGTGGCTTCAAACAATTCATAAAAATGGAGCATATGTACCTTTTGTGCATCTCTTTAAAGTACTACACCCTCAACCCCCTTTATATGGCTTCGTTGTGAACACATATTTGTAAAAGCATTACAAAATATACTCCTTTGTATGTACATAGGGTCCAAATGTTTCTCACAAAAAAAAATCCTTTAAAAGAAAAAAGAGAGAAAGAAAAATTAAAACACCACTCAATTACTACTAAAACTGTAGTTTTTGCTGTAATCACCTGAACCTAAGTTATAAAAGGATATGCCTAAATTAAAAAAATGCAGATAAAATACTTAAACTTGGTGGTAACGTTGAGAGTGCTTTCCTAACATCAAACACATGCACCCAGTACCTCAACTCCTTTACTTTGACAGCAAGGGGAGTAGCATACACCACTGTGTATGAGCCGTTGTAACAGGGTTCACTCCACCTTCTAATAAAACTTGTTACATAGACAATATCATTTAGAAATAATTGCAATGGTGTCAAGTTTGCAGATTCTGGTGCAGCAATGTTATCAGTTTTTTTCCGATCTTCGTGGAGCAATCTGTTGAGAAAGGTATTTAATACACTTTGTTAGCTGAGTTAAGTACAATTGAAATTCGGCGAGAACAGACACAGCCGTTAAGCATCTGAAGCACTATGCACAGGGTATAGTGGTCTGTGCATATGTCTCCCGGTCACTATTTCATGAGGGGAGAGGTGGTGATCCTTACAGGGCTGAGTCCTCAAACTGAACAAGGCCAAAGGGAGACAAGGCACCCAGTTCCTTTTCTGTGTTGAACAGAGCTTTAATAACGTATTCTTAAACAATCTATTCATCCTTTCTACACTTCCGTTGGCCTGAGGGTAGTAAATGGAACACAGTTGGTGCTTTATTTCCCAAAATACTGCAATCTGCTTGAACAACTCATTAAAGAAGTGGGTGCAGGTGTCACTTTTAAGAATATCGCACACTCCCCATCGGGGAAACACTTCTCTCACCAAAAATCTGGTGGCCAATTTAGCATCAGGATTCGTACATGGGCCAGCCTCAATACAACAGGAGAAAGGACAAACTACCACTATTAGATAGCAATAAGAGTTACACCTTTGTCCCATGTCAGCGAAATATGTATGCAATTAACAAAATGGACCAATTTGGCATGGCAGGGTGCCCCTCAAAGCATTCAATGTTTGCCCAGTAGTATAGGTTTGGCACACTACACAATTGGATGTGTATACAGATATTAATTTCTGAATGTTGAGTACATACCAATCCTCTTGGAGATCTACTGCAATATGCTGTTTGGATAAATGGGAGGGGTAGTGGAGTTGATCAAATGCCATTATCGCCAATGTTTGGGGCATCACTACCTTCCTGGTACTTGTTTGTCTCCATAACAAATCAATTGTAGATTGCGCACACCCTCTCCTTTGCCGCACCAACTTCTCACTCTGTGGCACCTGGCCCTGATTCTCAATACATTCGGTCACAGGGAGGGCCATTTATGGAACTTGCAACTGCAACTGGATGTTCACAAAATCAGGATGTTCAGTAATGTCTTGGAGTGGCAAATACACAACCTGTTTGACCACTGTATCTGCTGCTTGGTTTCTGAGAGAAAATGTCAAAATGGTGGCCGGTTCACTGTTTTACAACAAACAATATGGATAGATGGGCTTCAAAGAATCACTTCAAATGCAGAAGCCCTTTGAGTTGTCAAGGTGGATTTGGACTTCTATAATATTGCTAAAACAGTGTGCTCCATGTACAACGTTAATGAACACCCCATGGCAACAGTTGCACATTTCTCAATAGTGAATGCAGCAGAAATCAACGCCTGTTTGCTCAGAAAACTGTCCTTGCATAACAGAATCCAACATGCCACTGTAATAGGCCAGGGGTTTATTACCCATTATACTGTGCTGTGTCAATACAGCAGTCATCAACTGCCCCTCAGAATGCAAGAATAGGTAAAACGCTTTAGTGCAATCAGGGATGGCCAAGACAGGGGCAGTAGAAGTTCCATGTGTAGTTACTGAAATTTAATAATTGTCGCATCAGTCTAAATAATAGTGTTTTTTGTCCGTTACTGTCATGATCCTACTCTCCTGCTACCAAGCACTGCTACATGTGTCTCTGCCTTTATTTCCTTGTTTTACCGCTGCAGTTTTGGACTAATCTAAATGCATGTTCCATTCCGCCTTTTGGGTTAAACCAGCAGATGCATTCTGGGACATGTATGATGTCCAAAAGGCAGAGGGCTGGAGGAGGCATACTAAATACATTTGTTTACAGCAAGCTACTAAGAGCTGTAGAGGGCCTGATTGCATTCACCTGTTCCAAGCTACTGCAGGCTAGGCTGCAGAGTGCGGGAGACCACTTGATTAGAAACCACTGCTGCCACTGCTGCAGGCTACTGAAGCCAGGGCTGGGCTTAAAGGCATGGTCTAGTAACATGTTTCATTGTCCCTACGGGTCGGCCATGTTTTTTTAAGCCTAAGTGGCTCAATTTTAGAAAACTTTCCTATGGACCTTATCCGAGTTTTCGTCCATTAAACGCACGCGAAAACAAGCACCAGGGAGCCGCCATTTTCTGATAATCCTATCTTTTCCCCGATCGCCCTGGCTGACCTGCTTTTGCGGCACTAAATCAATTCCCCCGCCCCTGAGCCTGTCATCAGCAGACTCGTACCGCCCATTTCCCAACGCCAAAGCACGTCTTGTGTCAACATACGCTGCGCTTCAGCTAATGACGTGTCGCCATGGAAATGGCAGGACGCCTCTTTCCTCAATAAGTATAAATAAACTGTTTCACAACACACAGCAGCAGATTTTCGATTCCATTCCTCTCTCTGTGTTACTTTGAGTATTCTGTGTCTCGTTTCAGTGTTCTGGTCAGCTACCTTCGCCGCTTGTAGCCCGTGTGAACACCTGTACCATCTCGGTAAATTATTTTACTTTGTTTACCACACAATGGCTACAATAATGCCCTACATGTACGAGCCCGAGTATACCGAGGAGGAACTACTGGAAAGGGAAGCACGCGAAAACTATGGGGATTCGGACGGCAGTTGGCAGGACGAATCAACAGATGAAGAGCCCGGGCCTAGTCGAATGGACGGCGTCTCCACCTGGTGCACATGCAATCGGTGCGAGCTAATGCCAACTGAGGACGAGAACTGCTGCTGCCGAGAAAACTCGGGATGCCTGGCCTGCATTTCGGAAGGCGAGCCACGACCGCAATGCATCACCGAGCTGCCAGACTTCAGGTCAGCCTGCCTCACACGGGCCATGTTGAGAATAATGATGGTGCTTATGCACGAACTTCGCGCAACTGTTCGGCCTCGTAATCCGAGTAACGAGTAAGTATACTCTGCTTGTCATGCCACTCCTATTTCATGTTCTTCTACTATATCCAAAATTACATCTACATATCATTGTAACGCATGTAAGTCGTTCAATAGTGTGCATTGTCTAGATAGCATTTGTCCGTGCAGAATGCCATTAGTTACAAGAATTTTCATTGACAACAAACGTTTATTAAACTTATCTTGGTCATTTAAAAACAGTTTGTTTCATTCCTTTTCACAGGTGGTACAGGCTGGTGGCCTATCGTTCCTTTACATGATGGCTCCACGGGAGGCTTGGACACCACGTTCGAAAAGTGATACCCGCCTTTGCCGTTCGTGCCATTAGAGAAACGTTCCCGAGTGACAGCGGTCAGTACAGGGGATTTTCTCTCGCTGTGCTGCAACCTGACCTGTATAATCTTTAAAGTCTTGTATTTTTGTGTCATGAAAATAAGATACAAAATAAAACACCACATATATTTTAACAACGGTTGTTTCGATTTTTTCGATGAATCAAGTGTGTCTCCATTCAAGGATGGACGTCAGACATCTGTGCTCCGAATGGGTGAAGGTCTGGTCTATCTAAGCTAACATAACATATTCTCGATAATGCATGCACTAAATAACACTTGTTCAAAGTCTTTCAGTGGGTTATGTCTCTATAAAAGTCACACATATGTCTATACTAACAATTACCATTGGATTATACAGGCCTCAGGGTCTTGACCACTATAATACACCGGTTGAAGTGTGGGTCTGTGCTCACAAGAATCTCCGGTATGTGGCATTTGTGATTGATAAGCAACGATATACTGATATAAAGGCGGTTCGCGCCAGTGGATGCGCGCTGGCATGGGGGGCTGCCAGGGGCGCGAAAGGCCAAGGTGCCAAACTGCATGTACACTTCAAAAAGTATCTCACGCCAAGGGGCCATCGGTCACATGGCCTCCTCAGACCCCGTGTCTCCAGCCAGGCCGCCCTCCTGCAATCCACATAAGTGTGTCTCCATTCAGCAGTCTTCCTGTGCCTTATCTGCATGCCCCAGGCCCATCCATTCCACCCCCCTGTATCAAAGGCGGTTCGCGCCGGTGGATGCGCGCTGGCATGGGGGGCTGTCGGGGGCGCGAAAGGCCAAGGTGCCAAACTACATGTACACTTCAAAAGGTGTCCCACACCAAGGGGCCATCGGTCACATGGCCTCCTCAGACCCTGTGTCTCCAGCCAGGCCTCCCCTTGAAGCAGGCCGCCCCCCTGCAATCCACATAAGTGTGTCTCCATTCAGCAGTCTTCATGTGCCTTATCTGCACGCCCCAGGCCCATCCATCCCACCCCCCTCTATCAAAGGCAGTTCGCGCCAGTGGATGCGCGCTGGCATGGGGGGCTGTCGGGGGCGCGAAAGGCCAAGCTGCCAAACTACATGTGCACTTCAAAAGGTGTCCCACGCCAAGGGGCCATCGCTCACATGGCCTCCTCAGACCCCGTGTCTCCAGCCAGGCCTCCCCTTGAAGCAGGCCGCCCCCCTGCAATCCACATAAGTGTGTCTCCATTCAGCAGTCTTCCTGTGCCTTATCTGCACGCCCCAGGCCCATCCATCCCACCCCTCTGTATCAAAGGCGGTTCGCGCCGGTGGATGCGCGCTGGCATGGGGGGCTGTCGGGGGCGCGAAAGGCCAAGGTGCCAAACTACATGTACACGTCAAAAGGTGTCCCACGCCAAGGGGCCATCGGTCACATGGCCTCCTCAGACCCCGTGTCTCCAGCCAGGCCTCCCCTTGAAGCAGGCCGCCCCCCTGCAATCCACATAAGTGTGCCGCAATTCAGCAGTCTTCCTGTGCCTTATCTGCACGCCCCAGGCCCATCCATCCCACCCCCCTGTATCAAAGGCAGTTCGCGCCGGTGGATGCGCGCTGGCATGGGGGGCTGTCGGGGGCGCGAAAGGCCAAGGTGCCAAACTACATGTACACTTCAAAAGGTGTCCCACGCCAAGGGGCCATCGGTCACATGGCCTCCTCAGACCCCGTGTCTCCAGCCAGGCCTCCCCTTGAAGCAGGCCGCCCCCCTGCAATCCACATAAGTGTGTCTCCATTCAGCAGTCTTCCTGTGCCTTATCTGTACACCCCAGGCCCATCCATCCCACCCCCCTGTATCAAAGGTGGTTCGCGCCGGTGGATGCGCACTGGCATGGGGGGCTGTCGGGGGCGCGAAAGGCCAAGGTGCCAAACTACATGTACACTTCAAAAGGTGTCCCACGCCAAGGGGCCATCGGTCATATGGCCTCCTCAGACCCCGTGTCTCCAGCCAGGCCTCCCCTTGAAGCAGGCCGCCCCCCTGCAATCCAGATAAGTGTGTCTCCATTCAGCAGTCTTCCTGTGCCTTATCTGCACGCCCCAGGCCCATCCATCCCACCCCCCTCTATCAAAGGCGGTTCACGCCAGTGGATGCGCACTGGCATGGGGGGCTGTCAGGGGCGTGAAAGGCCAAGGTGCCAAACTGCATGTACACTTCAAAAGGTGTCCCACGCCAAGGGGCCATCGGTCACATGGCCTCCTCAGACCCCGTGTCTCCAGCCAGGCCTCCCCTTGAAGCAGGCCGCCCCCCTAAGACCACGACATACATACGTCATTCATTCACAAACACACCCCTGTTTCTAATACTTTATAAACCACTTGATATGTCTCATGAGAACATCTTTGTGCTTTGCAAGTCAACTCCTGAACGTGTTTCCTGGCAACCACTGAGATCTACGCTAATCTGCTCGTCGTCGTGCTATCCGTGAACTTCTGTGACCGCTTAGAGCAAACCCATCAGTTTGCTACCTGTGGCCACCCACCTATTCTCCTGAAACATACTGCTCTGCTTGCTGAATCCAACTGTTTGTTGGTCAAGGTAAGGCCATGTATCCTAGTCATATTTCGCAGATTTTTAAATTTCTATCTATTTGCGAGTTGAGTACACAATAGTGCTAGGTTCATTGGTCTCATTGCTATTGACTTGAGTTTCCATTGCTATGCTATCAATAGATCTATTTATTTTCATCTGTGTCTATTGTCATCGAATTGCACCCTTCGGGGGTCCAGTCTATAATGTAAGCATGTTTCCTTCTCGTGCAATACAGAACATCCAAGGGATGAGTCACATGTTCAGTTTTTAGTCACATCATTTATACATTTCTGCAACTTATGCAAATACTAAGCCGCACATAATGAACTGGTATAGTTCCTGCGACCAAAACAAACCTTGCATTGATCATTGTATGATTCATTTACTTTTGTATCAAATCTTTATTCTTGAAGATTGTATAATAATGTCGATATTTACTGTTCAGATTTATCAACAATGCCTGCCTGTTCGATTAGCGGTTGCCCTTCGAAGACCCATGCTAAATCTGAAGGCACTACAATGCATGTATTCCCGAAAACTGTTGATCGAATAAGAGAATGGTTCAGACATTGCGGATATCCACTGCATGAGCTGGAAAGTAGAGTCCAACAAGTCTTACAGGACAAGAGGGGTGATCGATACCGCATCTGCAGCCGGCACTTTTCCTTGGACATGTACACAACATCTTGGGTAACAAAGAAGAATAAACAGCGAACGACACGGAAATTGCTCGAAAACGCTATTCCCACTCTATTCGTCCACATTTCGCCACCGGTGAGTCAAGTGTCTGGATTTAGCTTTAGGCCTTGTGGTAGTGTGTAGGTATCCGAATGGATTAATTGATATTGTAGGTGTTCTATCCCTTGTAATAATTTCGATATTGATATGAGTGTATAGTTTTTTGAATAATGACATTTACCAATATATTCTTTTTCGATTTCATAACCCACAAACGCAATGTATATATATGGGAACAGGGAACTGTGCTGTATTGAGCATTTTACAAGTATTCTGTCGCCTTACATGGCTATTTTTAATATTGGCATTTCATTATCAATCATTAATTTACCTTTACAACTTCTTGACTATCCCTTGAATCTGAAGCAAGAACATTCTACATCCTTGACGTGGTCGCAGTTATCAACCACTTCTAGCGCGTATCAGGTAATCTTACTAGGCTAATCCGCTACAGACCTGTTTTGTGCATGTCAAGTAATATTTTTATTTTATCGTGTAATCATTTTACCAAATGTTTGGTTAGTGCTTTCCAATTGATATACACCTTAGTTATCGTCCACTGGTGTTTGTTTTCAGTTATAATTAGTGTTATCCATACTAATGCAAGTGCTGTCTTTCAGGGAGATGCTGAAGCGTCCGCCACATCTACAACATTCCTAGTTGTTCAACAGCTGGAGGTATGGATACTGACAGCTCCATCGAGCGTCATCATCAGAGCTGGAATTCTTGTCATTTGATTGTTCTACACAATGTTTCATTTGTGGTTAGCCGTTGATATGTACCTGTGCTGTCGACCCCAGGTGTGTGTTATGTTTTCACTATTGTAATCCTCACTAATGCAAGTACTATGTTTCAGGCAGTTGAGGGAGCGTCAACCCCTGCACTTGATGCAGAGCCTGACATTCAAGTAATTCCAGGGGAAGTGGAAGCGGGACCATGCGTATACGAATCGGCGCAACAGCTTTCGGAAGTGCGCACTACATTTGCAACATCCATAGATATTCTTCAGCAGCACGAGGTATGGATAATGACAGCTCCATCATGCGTGATCATATAACGAGATTTCAATTGCTATACTTTATTCCCTATTAACGCAAGTGCTGTGTTTCAGGGAGACGACGAAGCTTCCACTACAATCACAACATCCAATTTAGATGATGCAGATGTAAATAAATCGTAGAAATAAGTCGATGAAATGTGATCATATTTAGATTTTCCTTGATTCTTTTGGACAATGCATCATTTGCGGTTATCTCTTTATATGTACCTGTGCGTTCGACCCCAAGTGTGTGTTATGTTTCCAATATTGAAAACCATACTAATCCAAGTACTGTGTTTCAGGGAGACGATGGAGCTTCCACCACAATCACAACATCTCATTTAGATGATGCAGATCTAAAGGAATCGTTGAAATAAGTCGATGAAATGTGATCATATTTGGATTTTCCTTGATTCTTTTGGACAATGCATCATTTGTGGTTATCTCTTTATATGTACCTGTGCCGTCGACCCCAATTTTGTGTTGTGTTTCCAATATTGAAAAGCATACTAAAGCAAGTACTGTGTTTCAGGGATATGCGGATGCCTCCTCTCCAATACAACCATTCATGGCAGTCCATGCAGAGCCAGAGGTATGGATACTGACAGTTCCATCGAAATAGATCATCACTGGTCGAATACTTGTCGTTTGATTGTTGCACACAATGTTTAAATCGTGTTTGGCTATTGAGATGTACCTGTGTGTTCGTCCTCACGTGTGTTTTATGCTAACAATATTTTGATACATAGTAATGAAAGTACTATGTTTCAGGGAGACGATGGAGCCTCATTCCGTGCTGTCTATGCGGATACAGAAAATATAGTTGTTGCAGCGCAAGAGGAAGGGAGGACATGCGGAAACGAATCGGAGCTACAGCGTGCAGATGTTGAAGGTCGAGTCAAAAAAGTTGCAAAGAAAAAAAACAAAAAAAGGTTAGTTACAAAAGGTTCATAACTTTAAAAATGTTTTTGTGCTCTGGGGACTATTTTATGTTTTTTTCCAGTCAATTCTACTACACTCCATCTTGTGTTTAAACTGAACATCCCTTTTCCAATCTCTCCTCCAGTTACCCGTGGGTGTCAGAACTATACACACACAGACAGTGAAGCGAATGAGAGATGTGGCTTGCCAGACCGTGTACACTATGGAGGAACTATTAATTGAGGCGAGGCGTGTTCAGGCTCGAGATGCTCATGTCCAATGGCCAGAACATGAATTAACTGTGTTTGGAGACTACAGCAAAGTTTCATTGGACCATAGCAACAGTGCGACCGCACCACCACAAGAAGATGTTATTGAATGTATTGAAGATAGCTCTGAAGTAGTTGCAGATCAATTTACACAATCTACACCCGCCAAAAATTTGCCACCAAAAAACCTGTCGACATTGTTGTGTTCTCCCATCAATGTTGAAGTAATAGATGTCGAAATGACAGAGAATGAACCAGCCGCAGCATCCATAGACGCATCAGAACTTAATATCAGCGATATTACTTTCCAATGTGTTGAAATCTCCACAACGTCACAGGCCGAAACAACGTTGACGCAGGATGACAGTCTAATGAAAAAGAGCAAATACATTGTATTCGACAGTTGTTTGATGGAAATTATAAGTATGCTGAAATGTGTGCATTCCATTAGAGGGAAAGTATGTGGGAAGCCATTGATATATGTGACTTGTCAAATAAAAGGCAGTAACGTCAAAATAGATTCCGCCTGTAGATTAAATCATAGGTTCTCATGGTCTGCAGAACCGATGCTGGGGAAACTGCCAGCAGGCAATCTACTGTGTGCGGCTGCATCACTTTTTAGTGGCTCCAGTTTTAGAAAGTTAGAGGCTTTCTTTCAGTTTGTGGGACTCCATTTCATTTCTAAAGCGCTGTACTACATATACCAACGTGATTATCTGTTTCCGGCCATTAGTGATGCTTGGAAAATTGAACAATTGTCTCTAGCAAGTACATTCGAAGGCAAACGATTCAGGCTAGCCGGCGACGGACAGTGCGACAGCCCTGGATTTTCTGCCAAGTACTGCACCTACCACTTTCAGGACATGCATAGTAAGAAAATTGTGAGTTCGGTGGTCGTGCAGGTAACACAATGTACATTGTCAGTGGCCATGGAGAAACTAGGATTTATAAAATCAGTGGAATATCTACAATCAAGGGGAATGCACATCAACCTCATAGCCACGGATAGACACGTTTCAATTGCCAAGACAATGAGAGAGCAGTTCCCACATATTAAACATCAATTTGACGTATGGCATCTTGCTAAATCAATCAATAAGAAAATATCGGCTGCAGGGAAGAAAAAAGGTTTTGAAAGTGTTTTGCAGTAGTCACATTCTATCACCAACCATCTTTGGTGGAGCTCAAAAACTTGTGAGGGGTCAGTGGAAATACTTCTTGAAAAATGGCGGTCACTGATGCACCACTGTACCAACGTTCACCGCTGGACAGCAAATGAACATTTCCACCAATGTGAACATGGCCCTTTGTCCCCAGAGGAGGCACGGAAGAAGAAGTGGTTGATTCCATCTTCACCGACACACAAAGCCATTGAGAAGATTGTTTTCGACAAAACTCTATCAAGAGATTTGAGAGGACTGACAGAATTCTGTCACACAGGAGATTTGGAGGTGTTCCACAATATGTGCCTAAAGTACAGGCCAAAGCGCTTGCATTTTAGCTTTCGGGGCATGCAACATCGCACTCTACTAGCGGTCTTGGCCCATAACAGCAATGTCGGATGTGAACAATCTAGGACTAGGGGTAAAGTAAGGATGCCGCGCTACACTAAGGTGTTTTCAAAACGAAGTAAGCAATGGGTGATCAAACCAGTCTATGATGAAATGCAGTTCGACTTTGTGAAAGGCCTTATTGTTGCCGTGTTAGAGAAGCACAGATATGAAATTTTGGACGTTTCTGTGCAGAGCAGTGATCCATTGCCACCGAACATTGCGACTGTGCCATGCCCACCCGAAGCACAGCTGATTGTGAAGTACAAATCCCGGTTTAAATAATTGCAATACGATTGTCTTTTTGTAAATAAATGTTATTGTACAGTGTACCTGTAAACCTAACCCCTACCTTCACCATCATGGGTGGCGAACAAGCTGGGTGTCATCTTTGAATTCTCTCTATTCACCTCACATATGTGTATGTATATATTTTTCTCATGTCTCATCTCATGTAAATGTAAATGCTGCACACTGTTAACGGAGGGGAGGCTTGCGTATGGCAAATAATAAAACAAACAAACAAACAATAAATCTCACTTTTAACTCAACTCCTGTGGTACTTTATACTTTCCCTGACCTTCCGCCAAAAATTAAATGTCTCAATTTGGGCTGCAAAGCTCGCAGACAACGGGGACAAAATTGGGGCACTTAGAACGCGCCAGCCAAGTGGGCCGTGGCATTTGGGAGAGAAGCCAGTTCGCATTTGCACATTGAGGCGCACTACATAGACGGATTCTAAACTTCAAGTTCTCACAGATGCCTACGCTACGTGATGTTGCAAATAAAGAATGCGAAGGACAGCGCCCAGATGAGGCCCACAAGTCGCACTGGAAGTATAAGGGTCTATTGTTTTTTGACCTGAGACAGGGACATTGCCGAAAGAACTACATTTGAAGGGAGTGCGCAATAACGTAAGAGATGATAAGGCAGAAAATTCAGAAACTAGACCGAGTTTCATTTTAGTTCAGTATACGAAAAATCGTGGTCAAGAGCACGGTCCGTTTTACAGACTGCATTACGAAGAGACACAATGGAAATTTCAAATATAATGTAAGTAAATCTTTACACGCTTTTATACCGGAATGAAGATTTAATGAATAGATGCATGAATAAATGAATGAATGAAGAGCTAGGAAAAGCAAGTAAAACGTGTTTGTAGTGGACACATGGGCATGCAGGTCCACTGGTCTCACCGATCTCGGTCCTTGGCCCAGCCACTTTTCCCTGCACTGCAGACCTGCACTACGGGACTGTCTCTGTATCCTTCAGCCCCTTCTCCCAGCATTTACCTTGCACTTGCCACCAGCTGGCCCTATTATTTAATTTGTATTCAACTAACCATGTACAGCCCTTCCCCATGCGCGATTAGAAAGACACCTGGCCTAGTAGGATCGCTGTCTGTCTGCCCTTGTTCCCCACCTGCCTCGTCACGCCTAGAAACACTTGAGTATAGGCGCGTTACAAATGCCATATCATATATCATATCATTCCTCATGCATGTAGACTAACTGTCGTTTATCATTTTATCTCGACTTATCTCGTTACTTTTCGCATTGATTTTAGAGACAAACTTACTCCATTGAACTATCCTTGCAAGCAAATCGTTTCTGATCGGCCGTAATAAATAAAATGAGTAATATTAATGAAGTTCGGCTAGCGAGACTAATTATAATTTTTTTGTTTTCATAACAGGTATTTGATCCCATTCTGCCACTGCCATCTTTTTGAGACACCGGCGGATGGATTCTTCAGCAGACACCTGCAGCTTCGTGTCAACAACTGGAGCACGATCACCATATTATGGGACGATCGCCAAGGGCCCACATGCCCTTACGCTGTACTAGTGGCTAGAAGCAACATATAAACCTTTAGGCTGGACTAGTGCCTAGTTGATGGAACAGCCTTGCGGTTCACCGTGCTTCCAAAGGGATTCTTTTTACGAAAATGAACACCCTGTGTACCATAAAGGAACAGCGCGTGACTCAAGATGAAACGGAACAGTTATTGCGGATACAGATAAAAGAAAATAAATGGCTTTCGGAGTTCATATGGCAATTGCTGAATATTCTCTAAACATTTAATGTCAAATAAATGTACTTTACCAAATGTACCGTGTTGCTGTTTCATTTTAAAGTACAGTTTCATATTCCGAATTGTGGCACGCTGTGTTGTGAGTTGATCTGTGTTGGTTTCCGGGTTCTGTGTGGAGTCGCGCAGAAGACGACTGGGCGCGTTTGCCTATGCAGCACAGTAACGTCACGGAGAGAGGCGGGGAATATGAATGTTTTGATAATGTCAGGCTCAGGGCCAGGGGAATTGATTTAGTGCCGCAAAAGCAGGTCAGCCAGGGCGATCAGGGAAAAGATAGGATTATCAGAAAATGGCGGCTCCCTGGTGCTTGTTTTCGCGTGCGTTTAATGGACGAAAACTAGGGTAAGGTCCATAGGAAAGTTTTCTAAAATTGAGCCACTTAGGCTTAAAAAAACATGGCCGACCCGTAGGGATATTAAACATTTTTACTAGACCATGCCTTTAATTGAACACAGCTGCCAGACTCTGCAATCAGCTCCACCCTGCTGGCCTGCTGGCTGGCAGGTCCTTTATAAGCCCACTTTGAATAGAAGCAGTTGTCAGTCAGCTGCTTCCACTGGGACTTCGTGCTGGTGCTCCTGTTACCAGTTTTTGATCTTTCCTGGAAATCCTCTTTTGGCCTTTGATTCTTGTTGCTGTTGATGCTTGCAGCTCCCTTTTGAGTCTGGTGCAGCCTTCTGCCCTGCTCCTCTGGGCTCTCACCTGGCGGATCTGCCGCACTCCGCTGCCTACCGCCCTGCTCCTATGGGCTCCCACCTGGCAGCTCTGCCGCACTCCGCTACCTTCTGCCCTGCTCCTCTGGTCTCCCACCTGGCAGCTCTGCCACACTCCACTGCCTTCCGCCCTGCTCATCTGGGCTCCCATCTGGTGGCTCTGCCACACTCCGCTGCCTTCCGCCCTGCTCCTCTGGGATCCCACTTGTACCTTCTGCCCTACTCCTCTGGGCTCACACCTGACGGCTCTGCCGCACTCCGCTGCCTTCTGCCCTGCTCCTCTGGGCTCCAGCCTGATGGCTTTGCCGCACTCCGCTGCTTTCTGCCCTTCTCCTCTGGGCTTCCCTCCCTGGCAGCCTTGCCACACTCCTCTGCCTTCTGCCCTGCTCCTCTGGGCTTCTTGCCTTGCAACCTGCCTGCTCTAGCTTCTGATATCCTATCCTGTCCTCTACCTGGTTATTTCTTTCATCGCTGCTTTCTACTTGTATACAGCTTAGTCCACTGTGGTGTCTCCAATTGAATCCATTTTACAGTGCGACCCTGGGTTGGTCTCCATTCAGATCAGATAAGGGAAGACTTCTGTGGCCATCGCCTAGTCCGTTGAAGGCATACCTGCCTCAGTATATGGTCTTTCAGTTTTACCCTTGCACTGAGTACAACAGTTTCCTCAGCAGGCCCGAGTCATGACGATGCTGTATGACTGTTGTTAAGAGTAATCTGCTGTTACCTACCCCAAGGGCTTTCCTTAATCCCTGGAGACCCTTTATCATATTCCAGTACACCCTTATTTCTGATCAATCCAAATTGCCCAGTGTACTTGCTTGTCTTTGCCTTTTCTCTGTCTCTTTGGTTTACAGCCTGCTCCTGCAGTTCCTGTGAATACCTTTTTCAACTAACAGCTCGGTATGTACCTTTAATCTTTTATATGCTAACATTGTCTCCAGAATCTCCCTTAATCTACTTGCATGCAGTGAGAGATAGACTCTGCCCTGTACTCTCCACCTAGATTTGTGACAGTTACGTCTCCTTGAAGGCCTGAAGCAATGGATTGATATATGATGTGTAGTGAAAAATCCACACCCATAATCCAAGACATTGTTGCATATCCTTAACTGTCACTGGTTGTGGGATAGCACACAATGCTGCAGCGCGCTGTGGGGTTACTCTTTTAGCATTCACCAAAATCAACTGCCCCAAGGATAGCTCAGTGGCAATGTGCTCACCTTGGAAGCAAGACGACACAGAGCAACACAGGTTCGATACCCGGGTCCGCGCTCAGAAACCTCTGGGTATTAAGCGTGTTATAAATAACCTATCATATCATATCATAAGACATCTTGCTGACAATATTGAAATTTTGCTTTGTCCACCTTGTACCTCTTGTCAGCTAACAATTGCAACAGTACAATAGAATCCTCCATGCACTAATGCTCTGTATTGCTACATAGCAGTAAGTCATCCACATATTGAATTATAGCGCTGGGGAAAACAATATTGCCCAAATCCTCTCTATTGAAAATGCTCCGGCAAATGTAAACACAGTAACATACTGTGAATCAGGGTGCATGACTACTGAGAAGAAAGCATTCATCAAGTCCACCACAGTTAAGTGGGTGGCCTCAACTGGTATATCACATAATGTGGTAGCAGGATTTGGAACCACTGTAAATTCTGTGTGTGCAATGTCATTAAGGGGGTATACCCCTTTGCTTTCTCCACCGGATAAATAACTGTGTTACACAGCGTTTTAGATGGTATGATTTTGATTTTGATTTTGCGGATTTTTAACGCGCACCAGGCAGACTGAACTGCATTCGGACGCAGATGATTACTAAGTTTGTATCAATCAGGGTGAGCAGAATATTCACAGTGTAGTGGCTGGTGTATAGATTTCTTAGGTTTACTTAAAGAGGAAGGTTTTTAATGCCTTTCTAAAGCTTTCCAGCGATGAGCATGAACGAATGGTAAGTGGTAGATGATTCCATACCTTTGGCCCAAAGACCGAGAACCTCCTATCCCCCTTTGAGACCTGCTTAGTCCAGGGTATGGACATTAGCATTTTATCTCCCAATCTAAGATCTCTGGATGGCTAAGATGGTAAATCTTAGCACTGAGATATTTTGGTGCATTATCATAATAGCACTTGTGCATCAGACAGGATATCTTAAACTTTACCCGATCCTCCACCATTAGCCAATGAAGAGATCTCTGTGAGGCCGACACATGATCTCTTTTTCCCAAATGGGCAATCAGCCTAACTGCTGCATTCTGTGCCCTTTGAGGTCTCATCATCTGTTTGGTGGAAATCCCTGTCAATAAGCTATTACAGTAGTCGAGATGGGAGTTAGTCAACGCCCCCACAACCACTGCACGGTCTTCCGCTACCACAAATGGAAGCACATTCCTAAGCATACGTAGTGAATAATATACGGCCTTCACCTTGGCGCCTACCTGGGCTTCGCTGTCAAGGTTTTCCTGCCATATAAATCCCAGATTCTTTACTTTCTTTGAGAACTGGATATCTTCTCCTAGGATCCGTGGGGTTGTCTCTTGTTTTTCGGCCCTCAGCTAACTTCCTGCACTAAATAGGATTACCTCTGTTTTGGCCGCATTAAGCTGCAGCTGATTGCATGCCATCCATTATTTTATTTCCTGCATGCACTGATCAATTTTTTCAAAGGCCTCCTCTATATTCTCTGTTTCCACATAAATCTGGGTGTCATCAGCATAAGAATGGAATCTCAATCCATACTTCCGTAAGATGTCAAACAGTGGCCAGATGTATAGATTGAAGATCAATGGTGACAGTGATGACCCCTGTGGGACTCCGCATTTTAACCATAACAGTTCTGATAGAAACACTCCCAGTGCTACTCGCTGGGTCCTATCCTTCAGAAATGAGCTGAACCATTTTACCACTACTTCTGAAGCTCTTCCCACCATCCCAATCCGTTGGAGAATGATTTTATGATTGATTGTATCGAACGGCGTGGATAAATCCAGCATTCGCAAAATTGTCGATCTACCTCTATCCATGGCTTCCAGTAGATATAGCAAATAAAGCAGTTTCAGTTCCATGATTAGGCCGGAACCCCAACAGACATTCATCCACGATATTCTTATTATCCACAAAGTCCTGAAATTGGCTGCAAACCAGTTTTTCCAGGATTTTAGTCGGCCAACATAAATTGGCTACTGGGCGATAATTTGGCTTTTTCAATATGGTACTATTATGCCCTGATGCAAAAGGGCCATGATGTTGTCATTTATTCCCTCCTCTGCTGCCTTTTATAAATGGTATTATTTCACTCGAGGTAACACAGCTCCAGGTTTCAAAGTAATACGTATTGGCGCACCACTTCGTAAGAGTCCCACATCATGCAGATTATTTGTCCATAACTTATTGGGTACTTGAGACAAATCTGTAGAAGCAAAAAAAGGAACATTCCCTACCAATAACATGGGACATGTGATATGTTGGTACTGTATCATGATCTCACAGGGGACACACACCTCCAAATTTATTTTCCCTTAATTTTCTCTATTCTCAAGTACTTCCTCATCTGAGAAACCTTTCAACTGGATGGTTGGGTCAATACACAAAATTGTACACCATTCCCCTGAATTTAAATCAACTGCTATCAACACAATTCTGTCATCTGACACTAGAACTCCCTCTATGTCCAGTTCAATGATGGTTACTGCAACAACCTGCTGGGGCTGGGCGGGCAGGAACAGAAACTTGGATGGTACCCACCAATATTTTTTTGCTACCTGCGGTATTGCACTAAGCAATATGGTAATGCCATATAGGAACACATCTGGGGCCATTGGTGTACCTCTCACAGCAGATTCAATGTCTAATGCATGTTAGGTCAACATCACCCTCACGGCACTCATGCCAGGTGTTGAACAGATCACACCCCTTTCCATAAATGGGATGGTCATGTCTCTGCCCAACAGGTTAATCAGAGTTGCAGTGAAGTACAACAAGGGGGCCCACACCTCTCTAACCCCTATCTTTACAGGATATTTCTCTGTTAGGATCCAATTGAAATGCCCCAGAAAAGACCTGTGTTTCCATAACCTCACTTGATAAAGGGAATCCTCCCTCACTGATACACCATTTGGTCAGACCTGTATCTACCATGACATTGAATGTTTTTTTTTTCCTATCTCCATGCCTTTTAAGGGTTCCTCTTCTGTGTCTGCAGTGACTGATAGGTTTGGACATACTAAGGCTCTCTGTGGGCTGCCCTAATTTGGGTACATGTTTGTTCCTGGAAAGACAAATGGGTTCCTTCCATCCACTGTGGCCCTCTGATAATGTGTCACTTTACCACCCGGAATGGTAGTATTGTTCAGAATATGAGGGCCCTGTTGTTGCCCTTGATATACAGCATAAGATGGTACATTACTAGAACCGGGGCTGGTAGATGTGGAAATGATGGTGGGGGAGCAGGCAGGGCCGTGGGCACTGGTGCACTGTAGGGGGCAGCCGGAGGTAAGTGTCCGTATGGCTGGGGGTAGGAGATAGGACCTTCCTGAGGGTACAGATATATCTGTTGTTGAGGATATGCATGTGCTTGGCTGCGATTGCATTCGGTCAAGAAAGATTACCTGTTTGCCCACATCCCCTCGTGGTCCAATCCATCCAAATCCCCCTCGCCCTTCTCGAACACCTGCAAACCCCCCTCCTCTAAGCTGAACTCCCCCTGGAAACCCTCCTTGATACTGAGACCGATACCCACCTGTCCACTCATTTTCTCTTCCCCGCGCACTCATTTTCGCTTCCCTGCGTAGGTGCAGGTGCTGCATGCGCATCAGCCAGAATCGCCCTGAAATCAGCCAACCCTTTGGTCTGTGCTGTCACTACTGTTAGGCGGAAACCTGTGCAGTTCCCTCTGGGACCACTGCAAAAGATTTAGGACTACAGGTGTTTGGCGGTGAACCCACTTGGTAGCAGTCTGTACCACACAGATTCACTTGGTAGCAGTGGCTGAGCAGTCAGACTTCCCTCAAGAAGAGTTGAGCAGTATGTGGAGTATACAAAATAGGGCAATTCTTCCCAGCAAGACAAGCAAACACGCAACGAGGCTTAGTGTAAAGATATTAAGGTATTTATTTATAACGAAACATCTATGAAAAACACTATTGCGAATTCACGGCAAACAAATCAAACACAATTACTCTACAAAGAAGAAACGATCAATCCCCCTAGCAATATTTCGACAAGTCTAGGTTCTACCGGCACCACTTATTTACAGACAGAGGTGTATACCTCAACCTAGATGACACTCTAATATTAGTTAGGACGGGAGAGAAAAAGATAGGCAGGTTACGAAATTAACACAGTTCAATACTTCACGGGCAAAATGTACGGTAAGAAGGCAAGAACCACAATAGATCATAAAGTTCAGGTGCCAGGCCCACTCGGAGAGAGGCAAGGCGATATGTCCCAAAACAAGTCTCTAGTGGAGATGCATTCAAGTCTTTGTAGCAAATTGTTATCGGCAGATTGAACCAGTTCAGAACAATAAATGAGAAAAGCTTGGAGGCGACCCAACGGAAAGGCGAGGATTAAGACACCTCACTCGAACCGATCGAAAGGGAAGCCAGGCGGACACGGTACCTTGTTGTGGAGGGCAGCTCCGGCGGGGGCAGTTGTTCCTGGTGGTGGATGCATGTCGGGTCTTTGCCAAGAGTAGAGATGATCTCGTCGTCGAAGAAAAGTGAAGTCCGGTGCACCACCAGGGAAGAGACCAGCCGTGCAGTGCTCCGTCACAAGGCACCACCTTTTGGTCGCGGTACAGGGGTAGTGGCTATCCGGTTGCCGCGGTGCTCTGCACAGGCAATTCAACCACTGCGTCCTGAGGCGAATAAAAAGCAAAGGGGACTGGTTATTCCCACCAGTCAGGGGAAGAGACTCTCCGGCAGGGGGATCTCCTCTGTCGTCAGGAAGTGGTGAGTCGGTTCCGCAGGGCTCCACCGGAGGTGTCGTCGTGCAGGTCGGCTCAGCGTTACCCTCGTCGGATTCTTAGGTCCTGTGGCGACGTCTGAAGATCCAGTCCCAAAAGCCCTGCTTTTATGCAGAAAACCCCCATTCATTCAGCCTAGCTGTCAATCAACACATGCTAAGTGGTGAGCGGGAAGGCTCACCACTTGGGCCAATCACTCCAGAGTGCGACCGCAGTTGGCAAGGCAACTCGGTCCAGGGTGCCTAAACCCCCTCCCACACCCCTGTGGTAACCCAGACAGAATGGCACCACTTTGGAGGGTCTCTGTACCGAGCCCGCCAAAAGTGGAACAAAGGGCTCGACCTTTAGTTTAGGAGTCACAGAGACGAACACAGACGCCATTTTACAAACCGAGTTCTGGCAGAAAATACCATCCGATAAACTTATTTAAGATAAGTAGATTGGTGGTACGTTAGAGATTAACGAGAAAAAGTATCAATCTCCAACAATGGGACGAATCCCATAGGGGTATGTTCGGGGTCGAACATAACAAGTAGTTTCCACTGCCACCAGCCAAAACTCGACGAGGGGGGACGGGACAGTGCCCCCTCGAGTAACAGATCCAGGAGTAATCGAATTACCCCTACTAGTACGTCCACAATAAGATGTTTTGTACTAGTTCTGTTAGTAAATTTAGGTCTAGTAAAGCCAATGGTGACTTTACATGCCCGGGGAGACAGTAGTCAGTCCCCGGGTATGGAGTCTATGGTGGGGGTCCGTTAGGACGCCCCAGTGCTACGGCACGAAGGGTGCGGTGTAACACACATAGAAAAACATATGAGACCCTATGGAGTAAAAGACCCCATAGCCCATAGAACACATTGACATTCAAAGGAATTACCCACATACATGTCCAAGAGTGGGAGAAAAAGAGTCTCACTCTTGGCAGGATGGAAAAAAACAAACTCCAGAAATCCAGCAAAGCTGCTGGGGGACTCGCTAGGTTAGGAAATTCAGCCTAAACAGAGAATTCGGCCTAACACTCGCCCCCCCCAGACTAAGGGACAGGAGGATTTAATCCACTCCTGGATGAATCTCATACCTCTAGTCGATGACATACATCCTAGAGAGACCATCAGCATTTTGGTGGTGACACCCTGACCTGTGCTCAATGGTGAAATCAAACCCTTGCAGGCAGATCGACCATCTCTATAGTTTTGGGTTTTCCCCCTTCATTTGCATTAACCATCTCAAGGGTTGGTGGTCAGTCTGAATGACAAAAGTAGAACCATGCAAGTACGGCCTAAACTTCTTCAGAGCCCACACGATAGCAAAGCACTCTCTTTCGATTGTTGCCCACCTTGTTTCAGGATCCTTCAGCTTGCGGCTGATGAAGCAAACGGGGTGATCCCTACCTTTCCCATCCAGTTGACTGAGTATGGCACCTATTCCTACATTTGAAGCCTCTGTCTGCACAATGAAGTGTTGGCGGTAATCAGGAGCTCTGAGTACTGGGGCTTGGCAAAGAGCCTTTTTCAGGTTTTCAAAAGCCTGATTGCACTCCTCGTTCCATTTAACCTTTTTAGGAAATTTGGGCGAGGAGATGACATTCAGTGGAGAAACTATGGTCCCATAGTTCTCTATGAAATTGCTGTAATACCCCGTGAGGCCTAGGAAGGCTCTCACCTGGGTTTGAGTAGTCGGGGTTGTCCAATTTTGCACAGCTTCAATTTTACTGAGCAAAGGCCTTATTTCTCCACCTCCTACCTCATGTCCAAGATAGACTACCTTACTCTGTCCAATTTGGCCTTTGCTTGCCTTTATGGTCAGATTGGCTCGTCCAAGAGCCTGCAAAACATCTCTCAGGTGGGTTACATGTTCTTCCCAGGAATTGCTGAACACTGCGATGTCATCCAAGTATGCCATGCAGAAGTCCTCCATCCCATTCAGAACCTGGTTTACCATCCGTTGAAACGTAGCAGGTGCATTCTTCAATCCGGAAGGCATTACCTTAAACTGGTATAAGCCAACGGGGGTAGAAAATGCAGTTTTCTCCTTGGCATGGCCTGTCAGGGCTATTTGCCTATAGCCTGACGTCAAGTCAAATGTGCTGAGGAACTTGGTGGCGCCATTTTATCCACCAACTCATCTGTTCTTGGCAAAGGGTGGGCATCAGTCTTGGTGGCTGCATTAAGAGCTCTATAATCCACACAGAATCTAAGTTCTTTAGATCCGGCCTTTGGTACTAACACAACTGGGCAAGACCATGGACTAGTAGAGGGCTCTATTACCCCGAGTTCAAGCATCTTGCTGACCTCACCTTTGATGTGGGTTCGTACGTTTTCTGACATGCGGTATCCTCTGCTTTTGACTGGCAGACAGTCACCAGTGAGTATGTCGTGCTGGCCCCAAGGGGTCAAGCCTGGTGAAAGCGAGAACAGAGAGGCAAACTGATTCAACATAGATTTGCACTCGTCTTGTTACTCGGGTGTCAGATTGGAGGAGAGATTTACTCCTTCAATTTTTTCATCTAAAGGTAAGACTCTGAGGAGATCCGGAAACGCTTCACTCTCATCTTCTTCCTTGGATGATGCTAGAAGCAACGCTCCTACATCAGGTCGTAAGACATACGCTTTAAGTCGGTTGGTGTGAAAGACTGTCGGAGCCTCCTTGGGATTGCCTAAGTACACCAGATAGTTAACCTCTCCGAATTTACCCACAACTCGGAAGGGTCCCATCCACTTATCTTGCAAGGCCCTCTGCCTTGTTGGGATCATAACGAGAACGAGCTGGTCTTGAGCGAACTCAACCATGTTAGCCTTTTGATCGTGCCAGTGCTTGACCAATGCTTGTCCAGCTTTCAAGTTATCGCTTGCTTCCGTCATCATCTGTGACATTCTCCTCCGGAGACCTATCACGTAGTCAGTCACTCTGACTGGCTTGGGGGAAGGAGCACTCTCCAACCCCTCATTAATCAGGGCCAATGGACCTCTGACGGGATGACCATAGAGTAGTTCGAAGGGAGAATAACCTACTCCCTCCTGAGGGACTTCTCTATAAGCAAAGAGAAGGCATGGCAGTAGAAGGTCCCACTTACGCTCAAGGGGTTCTTCTAAAGCACCTATCATGCTCTTCATGGTTCGGTTGAACCGTTCTACCAACCCATTGGTTTGTGGGTGGTACGCTGTTGAGAACTTGTAAGTAACTCCACAGGTTTTCCACATGGCTTTCATGTATTGGGACATAACGTTTGACCCCCTGTCAGAGATTACTTCCTCAGGAAACCCGACCCTAGTAAAAATACCAAGGAGGGCCTTAGCCACAGCCGGGGCTGTAACAGTCCTCATAGGAATTGCCTCAGGATACCTAGAGCATGGTCTACTACAACAAGTATAAACCTGTTGCCTGAGGAGGTTGGAGGGTCAAGGGGATCAACGATGTCGAACCCTACTCTCTCAAATGGGACGCCCACAACTGGGAGAGGCACTAAAGGTGCCACATTCTTGGAGCCAACCTTACCAGAGGTCTGGCAGGTGTGGCAGCTCCTGCAGTGTTTTTCTACTTCGGCCCCCATCTTTGGCCAATAGAAGTAGAGAGAGAGCCTTTCCTTAGTCTTCTTGAAACTCAAGTGACCAGCCAAAGGAATCTCGTGGGCTAACTGCAAGAACTGTGGTCTGTTCTCTTGGGGTACTACAAGTCGTTTGTAGTCTCCAGGTGCAGACTCGGTCGGTTCACTGTAGAAGAGGCCATCTTCCCAGTGCAACCTGCATTTCCCAGGCTCTTGCCCTTCAGCCTGGGCTTCGGCCTGGTGGCGAAGACCTTCCAGAGTTGGACATTCCCTCTGTCCCTTACTGAAGTCTGCACTGCTGGGTCCATCTTCTGCCAGTAAAGACTGCAGCTCAGGATGGTCAACAGGATCCAGATCTCCAATGAGTTCCTGGCCTTCCATTAGCTCTTCCTCAGAGTCTAATTCTACCACACAGGGTTGTACCTCCCTCTCAGCCTCAGCTGGAGGTGGAGTTACGGGTGTAATTTTGGACAACCGCTGGGAAGTCCGTGTTGGCTGCACTGGAATGCTGGCTGCTGGTTTCGGGATAGAAGTCTTAGGTTTCCCTTTCGCTTCTGATTTCTTGGACACAGCGGCCGACAATTCCAGTGGAGCAGGAGTGATTTCTTTCTTCATCATCTCCTGGAGAGTACCGCGCATGGTCCTCTCTCTTGCAGGTCTGGTTAGCTCCTGTAACCGTTTACTAGGAGGTCTGGGAGTATGCGATACAACTCCGAGAGTTTTCAAATCATTACCCAACAGTACGCATCCTGGTACCTCACTCTGTATGCTGACAGGTATCTTCACAGTCATGTCGTTACACTGGATGAGAACTGGTAATTGGGGAAGCATCTGCACAGGCCCTCCAGCTAACTTGGTGAGGCGTTTGGGTGCCTTAGCAACATCCTCAGCCTGAAAAAACAAATTATCCACCACAGTTATGCTGGCCCCAGTGTCCCTAATGGCAGGAGTCTCCTGACCATTCACCTGGACACTGTCCTTATAATACTCTTTAGTATTATCGGGGATAGAATTATAGACATCTAAATTTTGTTGTTCCCACAACCCCAGAGATACTAAAGAAACGCTGGCTGAGACTCCAATGGGTTCGTCAGCTAGCAGTAGAAAGTTTCCACTTGCCATTTGGAATTCCTCCTCTGGAGCAAAGGCTAAGGAGACAAGCAGGACCCCTGAAGGTTTACCCTTACATCTGGGATCTCCTTTCACGTGGTCAGTCGAGCCACAAACAAAGCATTTTCCGAATGCTTTCTGGAATGGTGGCTTGTTCTGACCTTCTTCCGGTTTGGCACCAGAAGACACACTATTCTGCTGTGGTTTTCCCTGTGGCTTACCCTTCTGGTTTTGTTTGGGGCCCTCTTTGGAATGTGAGTTATTAGAATTCTCTTTTGAGTCTTTTTTAGGCTGTTTTCTCTCATCCTTTTTCTGAGTTGCCCCAGAATCCTTATGAGTAGCCCTGTTGGCAACCCACAAGTCAGCAGCCCTAGCTAGCTTCCGGGAATCCAATTCCTTCGAATCAGCCAAGTGCTGTCTGAGCTCAGGAGAACAGGCATCATAAATAGACTCTAACATAAAAAGATTCCTCATACCCTCATAAATGTTCACTTTGTAACCCTTAATCCATCCCTCTAAGTTTTTCAAACCTTCACTCACCCAGGTAGCCCAAGGGGTACCATCATGCTTTTTGAGGGTTCTAAACCTCTTAAGATACTGGGAAGGGGTCTTCCCGAATCTAGCTATTAAAGCTAGCTTCAAACTTTCGTAATCCGTCTTATCCGCTTCCCCCAACTCCATTACCACATCAGTCGCAACAGGAGGGAGCCTAGAGAACAACCAGGGAAGCAAAGCATTCCCGGTGATGTCCTGGAGCCCATGATTGTATTCAAACAGTTTCAACCAATCCAACACATCTAATCTCGGTTCATACATACCCACTAATTCCTTCGGCATCCGGGGTCTTTTGGGACTGGAGCTCCTAGGAACCAGAGGAGAGAGAAGCATTTTCCATAGACAACTTTTTCATCTCTAAATCGTGATTAAGTTCTATTTCCCTGAGTCTTAACTCAGCCTGCTTCTGCTCAGCCTGGCATTCATCCGTCTGAACTTGAGCTCTTGGTTTCGTTCAGATTGAGCCAAGAACCGTTTGTATTCTAGTTCGAGCTTCATGATTTCAAATTCAAAATAAGCAGTGTTACTTGGGGGACCTGGTATGGGCCCCGTAGGCACAGCTGGTAAGGCAGGTAGAGGAGCAGGGGAGACAGTTTCGTTAGCCTCTCCGTCCTCGTCAGCCTCTTCATCGCTATCATCAGAATTACGATTCAGATCAACACCATCACTGTTATCTACATTCGCTGGAGAGATTGGTTCCTCTGAACCAGTACCCAGACTTTGGTTCGCCAGCAATCTCTCTATTAGTTCTAACTTCTTGCCTCTTACAGGAAGATTCTCTTGCCTACAGAGAGCTCGCAGACTCTCAGTATTTTCACCTGACAAGGCCTCTTGACTGTAAGTTTCCATCGTAGACATGTTTTTTGAAAGTTGCTTTTTGTGCAAAGTTTTGTGGTTAGTTATCAAAAAGCACTCTAAACTGTATACTCGATACAAATCCCACCGCTGTACACCAGTGTTAGGCGGAAACCTGTGCAGTTCCCTCTGGGACAACTGCAAAAGATTTAGGACTACAGGTGTTTGGCGGTGAACCCACTTGGTAGCAGTCTGTACCACACAGATTCACTTGGCAGCTGTGGCTGAGCAGTCAGACTTCCCTCAAGAAGAGTTGAGCAGTATGTAGAGTATACAAAATAGGGCAATTCTTCCCAGCAAGACAAGCAAACACGCAACAAGGCTTAGTGTAAAGATATTAAGGTATTTATTTATAATGAAACATCTATGAAAAACACTATGGCGAATTCACGGCAAACAAATCAAACACAATTACTCTACAAAGAAGAAACGATCAATCCCCCTAGCAATATTTCGACAAGTCTAGGTTCTACCGGCACCACTTATTTACAGACAGAGGTGTATACCTCAACCTAGATGACACTCTAATATTAGTTAGGACGGGACAGAAAAAGATAGGCAGGTTACAAAATTAACACAGTTCAATACTTCACGGGAAAAATGTACGGTAAGAAGGCAAGAACCACAATAGATCATAAAGTTCAGGTGCCAGGCCCACTCGGAGAGAGGCAAGGCGATATGTCCCAAAAAAAGTCTCTAGTGGAGATGCATTCAAGTCTTTGTAGCAAATTGTTATCGGCAGATTGAACCAGTTCAGAAAAATAAATGAGAAAAGCTTGGAGGCGACCCAACGGAAAGGCGAGGATTAAGACACCTCACTCGAACCGATCGAAAGGGAAGCCAGGCGGACACGGTACCTTGTTGTGGAGGGCAGCTCCGGCGGGGGCAGTTGTTCCTGGTGGTGGATGCATGTCGGGTCTTTGTCGAGAGTAGAGATTATCTCGTCGTCGAAGAAAAGTGAAGTCCGGTGCACCACCAGGGAAGAGACCAGCCGCGGAGTGCTCCGTCACAAGGCATCACCTTTTGGTCACGGTACAGGGGTAGTGGCTATCCGGTTGCCGCGGTGCTCTGCACGGGCAATTTGACCACTGCGTCCTGAGGCGAATAAAAAGCAAAGGGGACTGGTTGTTCCCAGCAGTCAGGGGAAGAGACTCTCCGGCAAGGAGGTCTCCTCTGTCGTCGGGAAGTGGTGAGTCGGTTCCGCAGGGCTCCACCGGAGGTGTCGTCGTGCAGGTCGGCTCAGCGTTACCCTCGTCGGATTCTTAGGTCCTGTGGCGACTTCTGGAGATCCAGTCCCAAAAGCCCTGCTTTTATGCAGAAAACCCCCATTCATTCAGCCTAGCTGTCAATCAACACATGCTAAGTGGTGAGCGGGAAGGCTCACCACTTGGGCCAATCACTCTAGAGTGCGACCGGGGTTTGGCAAGGCAACTCAGTCCAGGGTGCCTAAACCCCCTCCCACACCCCTGTGGTAACCCAGACAGAATGGCACCACTTTGGAGGGTCTCTGTACCGAGCCCGCCAAAAGTGGAACAAAGGGCTCGACCTTTGGTTTAGGAGTCACAGAGATGAACACAGACGCCATTTTACAAACCAAGTTCTGGTAGAAAATACCATCCGATAAACTTATTTAAGATAAGTAGATCGGTGGTACGTTAGAGATTAATGAGAAAAAGTATCAATCTCCAACAATGGGACGAATCCCATAGGGTTATGTTCGGGGTCGAACATAACAAGTAGTTTCCACTGCCACCAGCCAAAACTCGAAGAGGGGGGATGGGACAGTGCTCCCTCGAGTAACAGATCCAGGAGTAATCGAATTACCCCTACTAGTATGTCCACAATAAGATGATTTGTACTAGTTCTGTTAGTAAATTTAGGTCTGGTAAAGCCAATGGTGACTTTACATGCCCGGGGAGACAGTAGTCAGTCCCCGGGTATGGAGTCTATGGTGGGGGTCCGTTAGGACGCCCCAGTGCTACGGCACGAAGGGTGCGGTGTAACACACATAGAAAAACATATGAGACCCTATGGAGTAAAAGACCCCATAGCCCATAGAACACATTGACATTCAAAGGAATTACCCACATACATGTCCAAGAGTGGGAGAAAAAGAGTCTCACTCTTGGCAGGATGGAAAAAAACAAACTCCAGAAATCCAGCAAAGCTGCTGGGGGACTCGCTAGGTTAGGAAATTCAGCCTAAACAGAGAATTCTCCCTAACACTCGCCCCCCCCAGACTAAGGGACAGGAGGATTTAATCCACTCCTGGATGAATCTCATACCTCTAGTCGATGACATACATCCTAGAGAGACCATCAGCATTTTGGTGGTGACACCCTGACCTGTGCTCAATGGTGAAATCAAACCCTTGCAGGCAGATCGACCATCTCAATAGTTTTGGGTTTTCCCCCTTCATTTGCATTAACCATCTCAAGGGTTGGTGGTCAGTCTGAATGACAAAAGTAGAACCATACAAGTACGGCCTAAACTTCTTCAGAGCCCACACGATAGCAAAGCACTCTCTTTCGATTGTTGCCCACCTTGTTTCAGGATCCTTCAGCTTGCGGCTGATGAAGCAAACGGGGTGCTCCCTACCTTTCCCATCCAGTTGACTGAGTACGGCACCTATTCCTACATTTGAAGCCTCTGTCTGCACAATGAAGTGTTGGCGGTAATCAGGGGCTCTGAGTACTGGGGCTTGGCAAAGAGCCTTTTTCAGGTTTTCAAAAGCCTGATTGCACTCCTCGTTCTATTTAACCTTTTTAGGAAATTTGGGCGAGGAGATGACATTCAGTGGAGAAACTATGGCCCCATAGTTCTCTATGAAATTCCTGTAATACCCTGTGAGGCCTAGGAAGGCTCTCACCTGGGTTTGAGTAGTCGGGGTTGTCCAATTTTGCACAGCTTCAATTTTACTGAGCAAAGGCCTTATTTCTCCACCTCCTACCTCATGTCCAAGATAGACTACCTTACTCTGTCCAATTTGGCATTTGCTCGCCTTTATGGTCAGATTGGCTCATCCAAGAGCCTGCAAAACATCTCTCAGGTGGGTTACATGTTCTTCCCAGGAATTGCTGAACACTGCGATGTCATCCAAGTATGCCATGCAGAAGTCCTCCATCCCATTCAGAACCTGGTTTACCATCCGTTGAAACGTAGCAGGTGCATACTTCAATCCGAAAGGCATTACCTTAAACTGGTATAAGCCAACGGGGGTAGAAAATGCAGTTTTCTCCTTGGCATGGCCTGTCAGGGCAATTTGCCAATAGCCTGAAGTCAAGTCAAATGTGCTGAGGAACTTGGCGGCGCCAAGTTTATCCACCAACTCATCTGTTCTTGGCAAAGGGTGGGCATCAGTCTTGGTGACTGCATTAAGAGCTCTATAATCCACGCAGAATCTAAGTTCTTTAGATCCGGCCTTTGGTACTAACACAACTGGGCTAGAGCATGGACTAGTAGAGGGCTCTATTACCCCGAGATCAAGCATCTTGCTGACCTCACCTTTGATGTGGGTTCGTATGTTTTCTGACATGCGGTATCCTCTGCTTTTGACTGGCAGACAGTCACCAGTGAGTATGTCGTGCTGGCCCCAAGGGGTCAAGCCTGGTGAAAGTGAGAACAGAGAGGCAAACTGATTCAACATAGATTTGCACTCGTCTTGTTGCTCGGGTGTCAGATTGGAGGAGAGATTTACTCCTTCAATTTTTTCGTCTAAAGGTAAGCCTCTGAGGAGATCCGGATGCGATTCACTCTCTTCTTCTTCCTCGGATGATGCTAGAAGCAACGCTCCTACATCAGGTCGTGAGACATACGCTTTAAGTCGGTTGGTGTGAAAGACTGTCGGAGCCTCCTTGGGATTGCCCAAGTCCACCAGATAGTTAACCTCTCCGAGTTTACCCACAACTCGGAAGGGTCCCATCCACTTATCTTGCAAGGCCCTCTGCCTTGTTGGGATCATAACGAGAACGAGCTGGTCTTGAGCGAACTCAACCATGCTAGCCTTTTGATCGTGCCAGTGCTTGACCAATGCTTGTCCAGCTTTCAAGTTATCGCTTGCTTCCGTCATCATCTGTGACATTCTCCTCCGGAGACCTATCACGTAGTCAGTCAATCTGACTGGCTTGGGGGAAGGAGCACTCTCCAACCCCTCCTTAATCAGGGCCAATGGACCTCTGACGGGATGACCATAGAGTAGTTCGAAGGGAGAGTAACCTACTCCCTCCTGAGGGACTTCTCTATAAGCAAAGAGAAGGCATGGCAGTAGAAGGTCCCACTTACGCTTAAGGGGTTCTTCTAAAGCACCTATCATGCTCTTCATGGTTCGGTTGAACCGTTCTACCAACCCATTGGTTTGTGGGTGGTACGCTGTTGAGAACTTGTAAGTAACTCCACAGGTTTTCCACATGGCTTTCATGTAGTGGGACATAAAGTTTGACCCCCTGTCAGAGATTACTTCCTTAGGAAACCCGACCCTAGTAAAAATACCAAGGAGGGCCTTAGCCACAGCCGGTGCTGTAACAGTCCTCATAGGAATTGCCTCAGGATACCTAGTAGCATGGTCTACTACAACAAGTATAAACCTGTTGCCTGAGGAGGTTGGAGGGTCAAGGGGACCAACAATGTCGATCCCTACTCTCTCAAATGGGACTCCCACAACTGGGAGAAGCACTAAAGGTGCCACATTCTTGGAGCCAACCTTACCAGAGGTCTGGCAGGTGTGGCAGCTCCTGCAGTGTTTTTCTACTTCGGCCTCCATCTTTGGCCAATAGAAGTAGAGAGAGAGCCTTTCCTTAGTCTTCTTGAAACTGAAGTGACCAGCCTAAGGAATCTCGTGGGCTAACTGCAAGAACTGTGGTCTGTTCTCTTGGGGTACTACAAGTCGTTTGTAGTCTCCAGGTGCAGACTCGGTCGGTTCACTGTAGAAGAGGCCATCTTCCCAGTGCAACGTGCATTTCCCAGGCTCTTGCCCTTCAGCCAGGGCTTCGGCCTGGTGACGAAGACCTTCCAGAGTTGGACATTCCCTCTGTCCCTTACTGAAGTCTGCCCTGCTGGGTCCACCTTCTGCCATTAAAGACTGCAGCTCAGGATGGTCAACAGGATCCAGATCTCCAATGAGTTCCTGGCCTTCCATTAGCTCTTCCTCAGAGTCTAATTCTACCACACAGGGTTGTACCTCCCTCTCAGCCTCGGCTGGAGGTGGAGTTACGGGTGTAACTTTGGACAACCGCTGGGAAGTCCGTGTTGGCTGCACTGGAATGCTGGCTGCTGGTTTCGGGATAGAAGTCTTAGGTTTCCCTTTCGCTTCTGATTTCTTGGAGACAGCGGCCGACAATTCCAGTGGAGCAGGAGTGATTTCTTTCTTCATCATCTCCTGGAGAGTACCGCGCATGGTCCTCTCTCTTGCAGGTCTGGTTAGCTCCTGTAACCGTTTACTAGGAGGTCTGGGAGTATGCGATACAACTCCGAGAGTTTTCAAATCATTACCCAACAGTATGCGTCCTGGTACCTCACTCTGTATGCTGACAGGTATCTTCACAGTCATGTTGTTACACTGGATGAGAACTGGTAATTGGGGAAGCATCTGCACAGGCCCTCCAGCTAACTTGGTGAGGCGTTTGGGTGCCTTAGCAACATCCTCAGCCTGAAAAAACGATTTATCCACCACAGTTATGCTGGCCCCAGTGTCCCTAATGGCAGGAGTCTCCTGACCATTCACCTGGACACTGTCCTTATAATACTCTTTAGCATTATCGGGGATAGAATTATAGACATCTAAATTTTGTTGTTCCCACAACCCCAGAGATACTAAAGAAATGCTGGCTGAGACTCCAATGGGTTCGTCAGCTAGCAGTAGAAAGTTTCCACTTGCCATTTGGACTTCCTCCTCTGGAGCAAAGGCTAAGGAGACAAGCTGGACCCCTGAAGGTTTACCCTTACATCTGGGATCTCCTTTGACGTGGTCAGTCGAGCCACAAACAAAGCATTTTCCGAATGCTTTCTGGAATGGTGGCTTGTTCTGACCTTCTTCCGGTTTGGCACTAGAAGACACACTATTCTGCTGTGGTTTTCCCTGTGGCTTACCCTTCTGGTTTTGTTTGGGGCCCTCTTTGGAATGTGAGTTATTAGAATTCTCTTTTGAGTCTTTTTTAGGCTGTTTTCCCTCATCCTTTTTCTGAGTTGCCCCAGAATCCTTATGAGTAGCCCTGTTGGCAACCCACAAGTCAGCAGCCCTAGCTAGCTTCCGGGAATCCAATTCCTTCGAATCAGCCAAGTGCTGTCTGAGCTCAGGAGAACAGGCATCATAAATAGACTCTAACATAAAAAGATTCCTCATACCCTTATAAGTGTTCACTTTGTAACCCTTAATCCATCCCTCTAAGTTTTTCAACCCTTCACTCACCCAGGTAGCCCAAGGGGTACCATCCTGCTTTTTGAGGGTTCTAAACCTCTTAAGATACTGGGAAGGGGTCTTCCCGAATCTAGCTATTAAAGCTAGCTTCACACTTTCGTAATCCGTCTTATCCGCCTCCCCGAACTCCATTACCACATCAGTCGCAACAGGAGGGAGCCTAGAGAACAACCAGGGAAGCAAAGCATTCCCGGTGATGTCCTGGAGCCCATGATTGTATTCAAACAGTTTCAACCAATCCAACACATCTAATCTCGGTTCATACATACCCAATAATTCCTTCGGCATCCGGGGTCTTTTGGGACTGGAGCTCCTAGAGGAACCAAAGGAGAGAGAAGCATTTTCCATAGACAACTTTTTCATCTCTAACTCGTGATTAAGTTCTATTTCCCTGAGTCTTAACTCAGCTTGCTTCTGCTCAGCCTGGGCATTCATCCGTCTGAACTTGAGCTCTTGGTTTCATTCAGATTGAGCCAAGAACCGTTTGTATTCTAGTTCGAGCTTCATGTTTTCAAGTTCAAAATAAGCAGTGTTACTTGGGGGACCTGGTATGGGCCCCGTAGGCACAGCTGGTAAGGCAGGTAGAGGAGCAGGGGAGACAGTTTCGTTAGCCTCTCCGTCCTCGTCAGCCTCTTCATCGCTATCATCACAATTACGATTCAGATCAACACCATCACTGTTATCTACATTCGCTGGAGAGATTGGTTCCTCTGAACCAGTACCCAGAATTTGGTTCGCCAGCAATCTCTCTATTAGTTCTAACTTCTTGCCTCTTACAGGAAGATTCTCTTGCCTACAGAGAGCTCGCAGACTCTCAGTATTTTCACCTGACAAGGCCTCTTGACTGTAAGTTTCCATCGTAGACATGTTTTTTGAAAGTTGCTTTTTGTGCAAAGTTTTGTGGTTAGTAATTGAAAAGCACTCTAAACTGTATACTCGATACAAATCCCACCGCTGTACACGAGTGTTAGGCAGAAACCTGTGCAGTTCCCTCTGGGACCACTGCAAAAGATTTAGGACTACAGGTGTTTGGCGGTGAACCCACTTGGTAGCAGTCTGTACCACACAGATTCACTTGGTAGCTGTGGCTGAGCAGTCAGACTTCCCTCAAGAAGAGTTGAGCAGTATGTGGAGTATACAAAATAGGGCAATTCTTCCCAGCAAGACAAGCAAACACGCAACGAGGCTTAGTGTAAAGATATTAAGGTATTTATTTATAAAGAAACATCTATGAAAAACACTATGGCAAATTCACGGCAAACAAATCAAACACAATTACTCTACGAAGAAGAAACGATCAATCCCCCTAGCAATATTTCGACAAGTCTAGGTTCTACCGGCACCACTTATTTACAGACAGAGGTGTATACCTCAACCTAGATGACACTCTAATATTAGTTAGGACGGGAGAGAAAAAGATAGGCAGGTTACGAAATTAACACAGTTCAATACTTCACGGGAAAAATGTACGGTAAGAAGGCAAGAACCACAATAGATCATAAAGTTCAGGTGCCAGGCCCACTCGGAGAGAGGCAAGGCGATATGTCACAAAAAAAGTCTCTAGTGGAGATGCATTCAAGTCTTTGTAGCAAATTGTTAACGGCAGATTGAACCAGTTCAGAATAATAAATGAGAAAAGCTTGGAGGCGACGCAACGGAAAGGCGAGGATTAAGACACCTCACTCGAACCGATCGAAAGGGAAGCCAGGCGGACACGGTACCTTGTTGTGGAGGGCAGCTCCGGCGGGGGCAGTTGTTCCTGGTGGTGGATGCACGTCGGGTCTTTGCCAAGAGTAGAGATGATCTCGTCGTCAAAGAAAAGTGAAGTCCAGTGCACCACCAGGGAAGAGACCAGCCGTGGAGTGCTCCGTCACAAGGCACCACCTTTTGGTCGCGGTACAGGGGTAGTGGCTATCCGGTTGCTACGGTGCTCTGCACGGGCAATTCGACCACTGCGTCCTGAGGCAAATAAAAAGCAAAGGGGACTGGTTGTTCCCACCAGTCAGGGGAAAAGACTCTCCGGCAGGGAGATCTCCTCTGTCGTCGGGAAGTGGTGAGTCGGTTCCGCAGGGCTCCACCGGAGGTGTCGTTGTGCACATCGGCTCAACCTTACCCTCGTCGGATTCTTAGGTCCTGTGGCGACTTCTGAAGATCCAGTCCCAAAAGCCCTGCTTTTATGCAGAAAACTCCCATTCATTCAGCCTAGCTGTCAATCAACACATGCTAAGTGGTGAGCGGGAAGGCTCACCACTTGGGCCAATCACTCCAGAGTGCGACCAGAGTTGGCAAGGCAACTCGGTCCAGGGTGCCTAAACCCCCTCCCACACCCCTGTGGTAACCCAGACAGAATGGCACCACTTTGGAGGGTCTCTGTACCGAGCCCGCCAAAAGTGGAACAAAGGGCTCGACCTTTGGTTTAGGAGTCACAGAGACGAACACAGACGCCATTTTACAAACCGAGTTCTGGCAGAAAATACCATCCGATAAACTTATTTAAGATAAGTAGATCGGTGGTACGTTAGAGATTATCGAGAAAAAGTATCAATCTCCAACAATGGGAAGAATCCCATAGGGTTATGTTCGGGGTCGAACATAACAAGTAGTTTCCACTGCCACCAGCCAAAACTCGACGAGGGGGGACGGGACAGTGTCCCCTCGAGTAACAGATCCAGGAGTAATCGAATTACCCCTACTAGTAGGTCCACAATAAGATGGTTTGTACTAGTTCTGTTAGTAAATTTAGGTCTAGTAAAGCCAATGGTGACTTTACATGCCCGGGGAGACAGTAGTCAGTCCCCGGGTATGGAGTCTATGGTGGGGGTCCGTTAGGACGCCCCAGTGCTACGGCATGTAGGGTGCGGTGTAACACACATAGAAAAACATATGAGACCCTATGGAGTAAAAGACCCCATAGCCCATAGAACACATTGACATTCAAAGGAATTACCCACATACATGTCCAAGAGTGGGAGAAAAAGAGTCTCACTCTTGGCAGGATGGAAAAAAACAAACTCCAGAAATCCAGCAAAGCTGCTGGGGGACTCGCTAGGTTAGGAAATTCAGCCTAAACAGAGAATTCTGCCTAACAACCACAACCCCTTCCAAAGCAACCTTTGCTAACTTCTTTTCAACCAGTTTCGCTTCCTCTGCTTGCGCTCGCTGCGCAGTTTCCTTCTCCTTTTCTTTTAACCGTTTTCAATGATGGATGATAATAGACTGAATTTCTGCCCAACCCTTCACCTCAATCCCCACTATCTCATCAAGCACCTTCTGTACCTCTTTCGGGAGGCCTCTTTTGACCACAAAATAGACAAATGGAATTGTTCGATCCCATTAATCTCCCATCTCTGCCGGACACATCTCTTGTACATGCAATATATATTCAGTGTGGTCCTCATCATCCCGCATCGTTCTTTGCATAATCGGCTGGATATCAGGCATCGCGTGGTGTGCATGCCATAGTGTCACCCAAACTTGAGACCTTACATCATCAAAATGTGCTGCATAATGGCTATCATCACCCAACTTCACACCCGGGTACTTTGCTTTAGCCCATATGTCGTCAGCCGGATCTCCCAAAATAAGTACAAACAAGCTTTTCAAGTCCCCTGCAGCCAAGCTAGTGCCAGCTGTATGCTTCTCAAATGCGTATATATATTTACCCACATGATATGTCATTTACTTACCCTTATTCACAATCCCCCTTCACTCACATACACACAAACACACTCCTCTCTCACACCTCCTATGTCACACCAACATTGGCCTTCCTCCGGCCACCACCAACCACCACAAAAACAGAAAAGAATATAAACGTTTTTGTTCCAGCACCCCCTTACATTGGGTGAAGAGATCCCAGGCCAACAAGGGTATCTATCACAACTACTTATCATTGCCACACCCCTTTACACTGGATGGAGAGATCCCAGACTCACTAAATATACTGAGCACCTATCCACATCATGTTCCCTTCAATAGACAGCGCTGTCTTCTCCCCTATTACCTATGGAAAGGATTCCATTTAATCCACAATCCGCAATACAAAACTCATAAAAAAATAATATACACAATACCATGTCATTTCCTAAACCATCACTCCAATCTCTTCTTACCACACACATTTATCCAGTCTCCCATCATACCTCACTTGGTTTTCTCCGAAGAGAGTGCACTTTCATCTACTTGTTCACCCGAAGTCCTCCGTCATGGAGTCCTGTTAACGGTCTGCACAATCTGGGGACACCTCGGACATTGGTTGCAAACTTTACATGTCTGGGGTGCTAACCGCCAGCCAAATAGCGACCTTCATAATTTGTTTGTGCAACCAAATACAGAACTTTTTTATTCGATTGAGATTTCTGTTTGTTGATTATTTCTTGTCTTACCTTTGGTGTCCCAATTGTTCTGTCAAGCAGTTTAGATGTGATATATATCAAGGCATACTGGGCTGGCAAGGAGAGGTTACAGAATAATACTACCCCCCCTCTGCCTCCAAATATCCATGGCACAGCACCACCCCCTATCTCATGATTTATTACAATCTGGGGACAGCGCCTCGCCCCATAGAACAGAAAAGAATTCTGAAGACGCAGCTCCTGTAAACCTCTCAATGGTTGAGCACCAAGGGAACTGGTCGCTGCAGGAGGGCACAGCCTATCTGGATGTGTGGCCAGGAATCCTCCTTCCTCGCAGGGGACACAGGGATCACATCAGGATCATCAATAATGTAGGTTAACTCCCTAACGATCAGACCAAGAAAATACAACCCACTAGAGAAAAAGGCTAGGTGCACCCTTTTTCCAATAAAATAGACAAGTGGAAAGGTAGTTGATAAAATTACGGGATTCATGATTTTTAGGACATACAAAGATGTTTTAAAGGGATAAAATGGCCCATACCAAGCAATCAGAGGTGTTTTCCTTTTTCTATATATTGTTTTACATTTATTTCCATATACATATCCTATGTTGAATTTATGTGTACCTTTGATGATCAGACATTATGCATTTGCACCATATTGCATGTAATACATATTATTTCATATCATGGAACTGTTAATCGGGACAAGTTACAATTATCGATTTAAATTATGTTTTCATGTGACTGTGTTTATTAATCATGTTTTGTTTTATATAATATTCTGATTACTAGTGCCTTAATGCATTGTATTGCCATTCAAAGGTGAATTCTACTAAGCCCTTATGTAACTGTTGGGTTGGAGAAATCCCCCCAGATAGAGTGGGGGCTACTAGGAGTCCCTTGAATCCAGAACTCATGGAAGGACCAACAACTTCCCTTTGCGAAAAGGAATGCAGGTCCAAACAAACAGCAAGTTTAAACTGTGCTTTATTATGGCCAAAGGTCCACAGGGATCTGTGCATGGAAGGAAGGTCCAGACTCTCTCTGAGTCTGGCTTGCAGGCTCATTTTTTATTGCACAGTACCATGCTGATCTCACATCTTGGGCCAGTTCCCAGAAAACCTATCTCATCCTGGGATTTGATGTTGAGTGATAGGCCACATATAGGTCTCCTAGGTTATAGGTTAAAGGATTGAATGAAAAGGATCGAATGACAAAAGGTTTGAGTCAAAAGGACCGAAAAAAGGGTTGCATTTTTTTTTTTGGGGGATTTGGGGAGGTGTCCCCCCCCCCCAAATCCCTGTTCTTGGTGTAAAAAACACTTTTTTAACCTATAGGGAAGCCAAAAAAATATATACATTTTAAAAAAGGCATTTGGCCTTTTTTTCAGTCCTTTTGGTTCGAACCTTTTGTCATTCGATCCTTTGACTGGACACGGGTCTCCTATAAGGGTTTTTTTCATTGTGTCAGGGCGCTGGCCTTGCTTGTCCTCAATTATCTAATTTCTACAATGTTGCAGTGTGAGTGTCTCTTCATTGATTGGTGCCCATCTCTGTCCACCCTTAGGGTTCCGAACAGTAATTGGTTAGAGCTGATGCCCCAGGCCTGAGAAAGAATTTGTTCTCAACTCGAAATGTACCTTTTCAAGAGAAAAGAATAACTGTCTTCTGCATCATAACCGTCTGTGAAACAACCAATGCCTCTGAGTGCACCCATTCCCACCATACAAGATGCAGCCTCTTGTGTTACATTTTGTTTCAAATCATGTCTGGTTTTGCAAGATTGTCTTTAGCACCCAGTAGCTGGTGTTGGCTCCCTCTCAGCTCTGCTGGACCACGTTTTATGCCACCGTGCTCTGGGCTTTTACAGCTCTGAATTAGTCATACTTTATGAAGAATTAATAATGCTGTCTCTGCCAAGGTTTACTGCCATTCAGAGAAAAAGGGATGTTATCTGCAGCACAAGTCCTTGCTGTGAGCCTGGGTTTCAAGGTGCTCTCCCGTTGTTCGTGCTGATCCCAGCGCCACTTGCTTCACTAAGAGTCAGTTATAGTGATTCTGCATTGCCGTAGGGTTATTTGCATGTGGCATCTGCAAGCTTTTAAAACAGGGTTTCCTGCATCTTGTTTCAGCACTGCTGCAATCAAGCTAATGAAGCAAAATAATAAAGCAATGGCCGGGTGTAAATGTATCTGTCTTTTAATCTCATAGAACGGATGCATTTGTTCTTCATGTATGTGAGTGTATGATTGATTCCCGATGTGCTGTTGGCACTTGTTCTTCATGTCTAGCGCTGCTATGTCATGGGGTCTCTAACGACACTGGGCAAGTCTTCTTGGTGCTTTTAATCAAGACTGTCAATTGAGGTGTTTTTAACAGAATTCAGGGGCTCTTCAATTACTCTGAGCAAGGTTTGTGTTGCTTTTGAACTGTAGGGTTGCCAAAGTGGGTATCTCTCAGCATATTTGTCCCTCATGGGCATAACCAACTGGGGCAGAATGGTGAGTGCACTCACTAGTCTTTCTACACTTATTCCTGTTCATGCGTCTGGGGGAAGGGGGAGCAAAGATAGATTTTGGCCCTCCCTCTTCATAACATTTGTTTTGGAACTATGAAAACTGCTGATGGGCTACTTGTATAAGGCTAGGGTACTTATTTTGATTGTGTTCTGGTTTACAAATGAAACCTTACACATACAAGTAGAATAGAAAACAGGAAAAAATAACAATATTATGAATACAATGAGCAGAAACATAGAACTCATTTCCATGCATTCAAAATTACAACGAAAGTATCATAATAATAAATAACTTAAAAAGCCATAATTGTGCACGTTAATTGCCAACAACTTCAAGATTTGTCTTGGTTCATTATTAGGAAATAAAAACATAAAACATAAACATTAAACATAACAAATCGATTTGTATCCAATATCAAAGAGATTTGAGAGGTTAAGATGCATGTCCAATGGTTAGCGTCTCAGATATTCTCAATATTGGGATCAATGGATCCATATTATTTTACATTCTTAGCTAGCAAACCAAGAAAATAGAGATGGAGATGGCATAACATTTCGATTCAAAGTCTACAGCTTCATTCCAGTTTGGACATTCCAGTCTAGCCACGTAATAACACATATCATATTTGCTATATCAATGATACAACAAGCATAATAAGTTATATTTTGTGACTTGATCAGTCTAGCCATTTCTTACTTAGGCATGACATTTTTGACTGGGCATCTATGATATATGCTCAGTAGAAAATATCATGCCCCAGTAAAAAAACTGCTATTCTGCCTACAGCAAAATGCCAGTCTAGCCATGTAGTAGCACTTATACTTGCAGTATCGTAGGTGGCAAGCAAAACATTTTAAGACCAATGTAAGAAATGGCCACACTAGCAACATCAACATGCAATTCAAGCCGCATTTCGATGTAACCAGTATAGCCATTTTGTACTGGGGCATGTTATTTTTTACTGGGCATCTACGATCCTGCAAGAAATACAATCCCCCTGCACTTAGTGCACACAGTTATAGTTACGTTATACTAATACTCAGCGTACAGATTATTGCAATCAGAAAGACATTTATTTGTGCATTTTCCCTTTTGGTCACTTAGTTATTCAATTGATATAAGGTCACCTAGTCATCCATTAGCCAAAATGTACCCATTGGTGCACGTGCCAATGTTTCACCAATCTACAGGCTTTATCTAGGCGGTGTACATTGCTTTCTGTAATGTCGCTGTTACATTAAAATATATTTAACAATCTCTTGGAGAGTGTGACAGATATTTATTTAGAAAATTCAATGGTTAGCATTAACTTACGTGGTCCACCTATTGCTGTTGCTTGTCGCAAATGTTATTACCCAATCTCATCTCAGGGTCCAAGAAAAAGAATGCTGGCATTTCCTTCTCTGCATTAGTTAGCACCTTAAGGTCGAAATCCCCTAAGTTCTTTGGGTACTGGTCCAACGTGTGACTATTGATAGGAATAAGTCCTCTGGGCAGGGAATTCCATTGGGTTGATTCACTAATATCCACTCCTTAGTTTATTAGTTTCCATAGAGTTCCCCTGAATTAAGGGTACAGTCATGCTCACTGGTTCAGAGAACATTCATCTCATCTGTTTGGATATCCTTTTCAGATCCCTTAGAGACTCTTCATTATCAAAAATTAAAATGTTGACTACCCAGAACTTCAGAATGATTTTCTTTCTACAAGGTGGCGTCATTCCACGTGTGCAGCAGTGGATATTATACACAAATACATTTCTTTCTTATTGCAACGATCTGTACGCTGCACATTAGTATAACGTAACTATAACCTTGAGCACTAAGTGCAGGGGCATTGTATATATTGCACAGTGTAAGACTGTTCCATGAGTGACAGATTTCTCCCTGCTAGTGGCTGACAGTACAATAGAGTTTGCTGTTTCCTCTCTGGAATTTGGTTCTAAATAACATAGTAGGTGGGCGCTGGGCACTTTAACACCGATCAAGTTCTAACACTCATCTATGGTACTCTACAGCAATAGTGTCCCAGCTTAGGAAACTCTCGTCCCCTGCACTCCATCAAAGGCTCAACACGCCAAGAAATTAAATCGAGTCCACTGTTGTTTTCCTGATATTATCACATATACTCTAGCCTTAAGTGAAATATAGTCATGTTCAGCCTTTAAGGTCAAGGTGAAATCTCGGATATATATATATATATATATATATATATATATATATATATATATATATATATATATATATATGTAACTCGTTTTAACGGTCAAATCAATTGAGAATTTAAAAAAAATAATTTTATTAAGTTCATTATTGTGAAAAGAACTTTTGTTATTAACATAGACTATGCATACAATTACAATTGAAACACTACATTCATCAACACAGGAGTAAAGTGCTTCACATTTTGCATATGACCATTGTTCAACATATGTCATAGCTTTCCATCACTGCTTGTGCCCTTTACTACTTTAAAGGGAACGTGTCATTTGTGTAGGCCCTCTGAATCCACCTATTGTACAATGTACACGTATGACGTTGTATTTTTGAAGCAGGGTCATTTGTGTACATTGTACGAAATGTGATGAGCCTTACTCCTGTGTTGATGAATGTAGTGTGTCAACTAGAATTGGATGTCGTTTATGTTTTTAACAACATTTCTGTTTACAATAATGAACTTAATTAAAATGTCCTTCTAATTCTTAATCGATGTGCCTGTTAAAACGAGATACATATATATCTATCCTAAATGTCGCCCTGATCATCGTTTTGTTGATTCATATAGTTTGGCACTTGGGGGATCAGGGATGTAGCCAGGCACTCCCAGGATCCCGCTCAACGCACTTCAGGACTGAATCGTCCTTTCTTCAGGATCACATTTGAAATGATATCGGCAAGATCAACAAAAAGATGGTATTACACTTGCTCATTCAACATGCATGCACCAAACCACCCATCCGTCACATACTTTCTCATTCCCACATGCATACATACAAAAGCACACACACATTAACATGCAAACACTTGTGTATAGGCGCGTTATACATGCAATATCATATCATATACAGATCCCACATTAAATCAAATCCATTTTACTTTTAGTTCAGCCCACGTCTGATTCCTGCTCCTGCCTGACGACACCTCCCTTGACAAGTACCCTTTGGCTCCGCGCAAAAAAGCTGGAACCAGGAAGCATCCTTGAGCGCTTCTTAGTTCCTGCACCTGCACGCAGGAGCTGGAGCGCCACTTCTGCCGCGCTCCTTTTAGTCTGGATGTACGGAGAGGTTCTGAAGTGCTCCCTCACTCATTCAGCCTTGCAGTTCCCCATCCTTCATCCTTCATCCCCATCCTTCATCCCCAATGAGCCATGCAAAGCTGAGGAAACAAAATGTCCCCGGCCTTGCATAGTCCACTAGTCATGTGCGCAGGGGAACATAAACTGTCAAAGGAAATATTGTCATTGACAGTTTAACCCGTGGCTCTTCCAGAGCGGGGAATGCTTTTGTTGGGTCAGCGTGCCCTCACCCATCATGGATGAGGCGCCCATGCACTTGGCTAATAAGATTGAAAGACAATATTATCACTGATGTGGGGCAAGGAGGGCAAAAAAGAATAACAATAAATAGATATAAACTAGAAAAAATATGTTTTCGTTTGTTTGCAGTCATAGGTCAACTTTGCCAAAGGACAATTTGGAAAACACAGTGCCATTTTGAAACCACTTCTTCCAAAGAAAGCTTAATGCTTTTAAATCTGTGTTTATGCTCAAAGGGGACCATGGACAGTAAGTCTTCAATGGTGTATCTACGCTTTTATTATTAATTATGTCTGAGGTTTCAGTGACCAACGCTAGAGTTGCAAAAGAATCAAAAGACTGTTTACTGATAAATCAATACCCAACATAGGGATGATTTCCCGCAAGTTTCACAAGAAAGCTGTACTCAAGATAGGAGCATACATCCTCCAATGTAAAACAGTACAATATGATATGTAGTCTATATTAGATGACAGTGCACTATAGCAGATATTTGAAGTTCGAGAAAAAGTAAAAGACGCAGATTAAACAGCTTTCCATGATGCATCCTTAGGTATGCTACAGCAATATTAATGTCAGGTCTTTATATAGTGCTTAACGCTGGATTTGCCTTATATTATTTATTTCTGCAATAATAGCTACTATCATTACCCAACTTAATGTACTCAATGTATAAACATTAGAAGGAAGAGTGCTGCATTGACCCTGCAAAGATTCCAGTTTTCAAGAGTGGGCTGGCATCATGCTGGAGGTGAGTGTTTAACTTGTGAACTTGCTGTCTAGACCTAGAGCTATAGTACCATGTTGGATGGTTTATGTCTAATGAAAAAGGAGAATCTTTCAAAAGGGAAAATAAATCAAGGAGTGAGTGAAGATATATTACCTGCAACTGCACTGGAAACGTGGAAATCATCTTAAAAAAATAGTAATCTTTGATGCAATGATCTACTGTTTAAAAACAACAAATAATTATCATCACGAACCCCATTAAATGTTAAAAAGGACTCCCTCAAACCTGAAAAATGTCCCCCCGGAAATTGTATGAAAATTACTTTCTACATTCTGAGATCGGTGACATAACTCGATACTTTGAATACAATAATAAACTGTGATCTAGTGTTGAATCTAGCACTACTTCTCTCCCTACAGTTTTAAGGTAGGTAGGTCCCTCATATCTAATTGCCCTTGCCCAAATTAATACAATTGGGTGGCAGGAGAATTTTAATGGTAGCATTGAGAGAGAAAGTCAGTGAATGACTGAGTAGATCTGAAAGATTGCAAAGTCCAGAGAATATCTCCTCCATGGATTCATAGGCATTTTAATTGGCTAGAGGAATTTCAAATTTAGGTGGTGGCCTCCGAATGCATAAGAAATATGCAACTAAGTCAGAATGTAGACTAGTGACAGTCAAAAAAATGTCCACTCGTAATTATAGATACATTTAATGCACCATCATCTACTTCCAGATTATTCTTTAAGTATCTGCAAAGGTTGAACAAATACAAATCATTAAATATACTACTGCCTTTCATATGATTTACAACCACATTTCTGCTTCTTGAGGTCAACAAGAGAGGAATGAGATCCCACTTTCATGCAGTGGAGAGTGGGAGAAGGTGTGTGCATCTGTATAACCTTTTACCTCAACAAGATCCTCACAAAGGTCAGCTTCAAATGTGGCCATCCACTTTCAAACTATAGGTAATATATCAAACCTACAGGATTAAGAGATATCCTAAATCCTAGCAGGAGACTATCTTTTAATAAGGAATACCAGAATGTATAAACTGCAATAATGGGGTCCAGAGAATATCCTTACCTAGAGCTTGTTACATAGACAAGGAAACACCATATTGCTTTTTATTCAAGAAAATGTAACAGTAATCTGAAGAATTCTAAAAAGGGAAATAGGGAAAATTAATGTAGAATGGAAGTTACCTAACTTTGGAGTATCACAACATAGAACTGGGCCCAGATATTGCTCTCAAGACTTATATAACTGACATGGATCTGAAAAGTCAGGCATTTAACATTATGTATTTATGTATGTATGTATGTATTAGGTATTTTGTACAGACTTCCTCAGAAGCAACCAATCATTGTACAACAAGGGGATATTTTGACAGAATACCATCTGGACAGGGTAGCCTGAGCTTTTGTTTAATTTTACATCATATATTGATACATTTAATTCTATTTCTGTCCTCATTTTCATAATACTCCATGCCAAAAAGCATAATACAACCATGTATCTTTCTGTGGCAGTCTACTGACATCAGGGCATGTTCATAGGTCATATGTGCGTTCCTGAATAAAGCTGCTGGAACTCAAAGTTCCAAGAGTCAGATGTGGCTTTTATCTGTGTGCACCTTGGTTCAAAATATCATAATTGTGGGCCCAGAAGTCTGATGGAAGTTTAAAAAAAATATATACAAACCATTTCTGCTTTTGACATGGTGGCTACTGAGATTGCACAATTATACAGTCAAATGGATTTCATTTCAGATATGTGTCAGTTTTGTGAACAGTGACTCTTTCGTGACAGGGCCTGGCGTGTATTAAGCTGTCTTGACTGGTTTTACCCACAACAATCATGCTGGTTCCCACTTGTGAAACCCCCTCTTTGAGCCCCCTGAGAAGAGCTGTCACCTCTTCCAATGGAGCGGGAACTCTCACTGTGGGGTCCTCCTGGAACAGGTGTTTCAATTAATGTCCTGTCATTACAATTGCCACCTCAAAGTAGTGTGCCTTTTGTTACTTTAATTATAGATCCTAATTGTATAGAACCTTGGCCTGACATTCTTTTATTTTACCATTGTACTATTGTTGCTTGGATTGCTTCAATACCAGTTCACACCCCTCCTTAAGAGTATGGCCTACCATGATGGTCAGCATGTGCTATCCTAAAGAGTGAAGGAAGTAAACCTGATGGACTGTGACTGTGACTCAGTGACTTTATGATTGGGAACACTGCTTACACAGATAAGAAAGGATCAAGGTGTATCCTCTTATTCGCTGATCCTGGGCTGATCACAAATACACAAAGAGAACCATAGGAAGTAAACCTTACTATCTTAATCAATGTGGTCAATTTGGAGATGAGTACAATTCTATGACGAAAAAAATAGTTTGCAGCTACAGGTTCTGCTAAGTCAAGTGTGTGTGTGTGTGTGTGTGTGTGTGGGTGTACAGATCAGGCATGGGCCCTTTAGAGCAAACTATGGTCTCTTTAGGCTTTCACCCATAACGATTGTCAAGTGACACAACCCACAACAGATAAATGGTGTTGAAATTAGTGAGAAAGGTCTCCTAGTGTAGAAGCTGTGTGATTGTATGTGGAACAGCCATTGACAATCCAGCAAGGCAAGGCTATTAGAGAAGAGTCAGCAAATGTTGGATAACAAGCCTGTCAGTGACAGTGTAGATGATAGGAAGAATACACCTATCTTGCAGATGAATGAGACACTGTTGCAATGGGTGGAGAACAAGTGGTAGATGGAAAATACTTGATACCGGTATTACAAACAGCCACTGAAGGATTACCTATCTGGGAGGTGTGCGTAAGAGTAGTAGCCTATACGAGGGAGAGGAGCACTTAGTGGAACCATACGGAGAGAATTTTGTAGATGCCCACCAGCATGTAGAGGGAAAATCGAGGAGAAGGTCATGGGATGAACGGGAGACATCTGTTAAAATCCCTGGTAGACCCACTGTGAAAGCATTTCAGGAGGGGATTGGCATGAGTAAGGCGTCAAGCTGGTCCTGTGGAAAAGGTCCTGGGAAAGACTTTACTGTGGAAGATGGAGGCAGGGAGAATGCTACCAGAGCCAATTGAGAAAGTGCAAGCTGGAACCATAGGAGATAGCTCCTTTTGTCAACTGGGAAATTGATGGCAAGTAGAAATGCTATATGGTGGAACTTGAAGGCCAAGTCCCTAGAGAAATTATAGAAAGATACTGAAGGTAGGTCAACTCCCTGCTGGAACGTGAAGGGGAATTCATTAGAGGCAACTTTCAAAGTGATTGCAAGAGGAACTGGTACATGCTAAAATTACATGCAAATGGCCTTCAACCAACAGAGTCTGTAATACATTCTCAATAGGTTAATGCACCTCATGTAGCGATCAGTGCGAAACGTTCCGATCACAGCTTTGAATCTAGCGAAGAACACCTCCTCCTATCATCCTTTTGAAGTAAAATATTTACAGTTGAATAGAGGAATTATGAGACTACATAAAAGATCGACAGACACAATTATAGGCCACACATGTTTGGGTCTGTTTTTTTTTTTTTTGCATATTTATGTCCATAAAGTAATTGCCATTGACGTATGAATATAACATCATAGGAGTTCATAGCAGTCATAGCAGACATCTACTACTGTAAACCCTATTGGGTTGGGCCAGCCAGTCATGCATGTCTGCAGCATTGTATCCTCCTCTGGATGTTTTCATGATTTATACTGAGGTTAGTAATTCTACAGTGAGGGGAGTCCCTTTTGGATGGCAATAACCTAGGAAAGTTCAGAAAGAATGGGGCAGAGTCAGTAACATTTGAAGAAATTTGAGCTCTGTTGCTTTCCGGGAAGATTTGCGGTTTACAGATCCCAAACATACATGCACTCACGGAACAGCCATTCATCCCTTTGCTTTTGCTTACTTTATTACAATTCAGAGAGGTAATATTGGAGTGTTCAATGTTTGTGGAAGCCATATACCATTAACAAATAGATAGCCCATCCGAACAGTAAGGGCTTGGTTTTCAAGCCAATAGTGATGCAAATTGACACACTTTCTTTTGGCATCTGCTGACAGATAGGTTTCCTGTGTTTTTCAACAGTTTACAGAAAATGGCATCATGCTGAAATGGTCATGAATTTAACTCGAATATACAATCCAAATGTTTTCACAATTGCATTGACACCATTGACCCACATTAGCCCTAATTTGGAGATATTGACACATATCGAAGATATGTTCTGCCCACCAAGGTCCCAGTGATTGTGATGTCCTTATCAGTATTATAGCTGCAAATATTTTAGGATTATTACGTTAGTTGTTTATTTATTTTTAATTATTTGCATTTTTAAAGTGCTCACACAGCCCACAGGCATCGAGGTGCTGTTACAGGAATTGTTTGTTTTAGTTGTGTAATTGTTTTTGTCTTAGTTGCGTGTTTATGACGTGCTTAAATATCCAGAGGTTTCTAAGCTCGGACCCGGGGATTGAACCTGTGTTGCTTCATGTCCTCTTGCTTCTAAGGCAAGCACATTGCCGCTGAGCTATCCTCCCATCAATGTTCGACAAAGGGATACGATTTGGAAAGGATTTTATCTATAACCAATCCTGATTTGAAGGATATGCCAGTGTTAGGATTTTGAACAATTAGAAGACAATTTTATGTTACCTTCTTGGAAGGCAATTCTTCTCTGGGATGTCCCACACCATCCTTTCCCTGCTGAGTTCTTAACCTCTCTCGGCATCATTATCCATCAAATCTGTGCATTGATTAGCAACTTTGTTTAATTATGGTTCGAGGCATTGGGTCAGCATGAACTAAGGTTTGCTGATGCTCACGTTGTGCTGGGCTGAGCCTTGACTAGCGTTCTGCCCAACAGAGGTGTTACTTTGATGCTGCACGTCAGCGGCCCAGATGATAATCTATAAAGTTGTGGGCTCAGCTGAGTGCTGGTATGGTAACAATGACAGGAGAACGTACATGCAAAGGCTCTGACCTTGCGATCTGCTGAGCAATGTTTGATTTGCATTGTCGAACCTCTTGATTTGCATTGACCTTACCTCTTGATACAGTCTACCTCATCACCCTACGTCAACCCTCCTTTTGATGTTTACCCGAGATCTTTGGATGTCAAAACTCCTCCAACTCTGTTAGCATTGTGCACTGACCAAGACAAAGAGAGAGACCTTGAACTACTGCAAATCCCCAACATGGGCATTGCGGGGCGGGATGGAACCAGGATCTCATTCCTCTTTCCATGAGGGAAGCATAACCTTTATAGATTTATTAAATCTGGTGTGCATTTAACGAACTTTAGACTTGGGTGGGACAGTCTTTGTCATATTTATTGTGTCCCTGTGCTTGTTCGGGCATCTCATTGTCCTACCCGTGGTCCTCCACACTAGTTTATACCGAAATTCTACGAAATAGTAGAAATAGTATGTAAGGGAGAGAATAGACCCATGCATGGATAGGCTCAATCCCTGAAAACGATTAGAATGATGCATTTGGTTGTTAACGTCATGCCCTTCAATTGATTGTGCTCTACCCCGGCATACTTGTGTTTGTGCTCTCGTGCTGTCTTTTTATTACGGTTCAATAAAATGTTTTAAAAAAATGAATATTCAAAGGATATCTCAGGAGGGTTTTTCTTGCAGCTCTAAATGCTGCCAGATTGAGGTTAACCTTGTTTTGGGTTAGGAGCTTTGAACCGGGAATCATAGGAGGAAATAGAAAGGGCACACCTACCATTTGTTGGATGGAGTTGCCTAGAGTCAGAAGGGGGTAGGACAAGCAGAAATAGATTATTTATTTATTTTATGTATTTATCTATTTATAATGCGCCGAAAGCCCATAAACAAGAGGCTTGAAGACGAGACATGGAGGAGGTCAGGTCTATGGATTAGGTGGATTATTTAAAAAGCCTTGTCTTTAATGCTTTCCTGAAATGTAGAAAGTTTACTTCCTGCCTTATGTTCCTGGGGAGGGAATTCCACAACTGGGCTGCGTGGACTGGGAAGGATCTGCACATGCCCGCTGAACGTTTAAAAGCAGGGCAGGAGGCCAAGGCGAAGTCCACTGAGCGCAATCGTCTACCTGCGGAGTAGCGAGTTACCACTCTTTTAAGGTAGGAGGGAGCGCTGCCATATGCAGTGGTGGAAGATAGTGCACGTTTTGAAATTGATACGGTCCTGTTTGGACAGCCAATGCAGGTCATTCAGATGTTTCAAAATGTGCTCCTTCCAAGTGATCCTTTTAATGATTCGTATCACGTCGTTTTTGGCGGGCATCTTTTTATACTGGAATTGCTAACCCCAAAGAGTAGCGCGTTGCAGTAGTCCAGCCTTGGTAGTATGACAGCATGGGCGATGGTAGCCACATTCACCTCTGTTAGAAAAGGTTGAATGTTCCTGATGAGTTGAAGATAATGATTGCAGTTTCTACTAATCATTTTGGTATGCTCCTCCACATTTAGGGAGGCTTTCAGAGTAACTCCCAGAGTTTTTACCTTTGTCTGGACAGATATCCTGGTTTTGTTTATGGCAAAAGCATCATAGCAGGGGCTAGGTTTGCTCCTGGCTTTCGAAGAACCAATGATGAGAAACTCAGTTTTCCTTCCATTTATGCACATCAAATTCTTAGACATCCATAGTTCGACCTGCTTAAAGATCGAGAGAGGTTTGGATGAGTCTTCGGAAGAGTCCCCGCTGAGTTCCATGACCAGTTGCGCATCATCCGCGTAGTTCATACAATAATGCCCAGGCTCTCCAATAGGGCACAGAGTGGTTGGATGCAAATATTAAACAACACAGGCGATAGGTTGGATCCCTGAGGCACACCACAGGGGATGGTGGCAAGGGGAAAAGGGCCTCTCCCCAGTGTATTCTGGATACACGGTTGGTCAGAAAGGATTGAATCCATTCGATAGCTCCACAAGAGCAATTTTCTCTGGTTTCAAGGGTGTGTAGAAGACATTGATGGTCAACCAGACCAACCAGCCGAGGGTCCATAAGGATCAGCAAGCCTGACTTGCCCTTCTCCATGATCCATAGCATATAGGATTTCAGGTCTAATAAGGCTGTTTCGGTGCTGTGGGCTGGCATGAAACCTGATAGACCTCCATGCAAGTTAATATTGTTCTCTATGTGGGTTTGTAGCTGCGATGTTACAACTTTGTCTAAGATCTTCAGGAGAAAGTGTCAGTTTGTTATAGGCCTGAGGTTTGCAGGGTCTCTAGGGTTTTGGCCCAGTTTTTTGGTTAGGGGAGTAACAGTAACCACTTTGATGGAGGTATGAATACACTTGTCTCGAAAAGATTAATTGACAAACTGTGTTAAGAAAGGAGCAAACATGGCGCTATACTCTAGGATGACTTTAGGGAGTAGAGGTTGTTCTACACAGGAGGTTGGTTTCATGCTTGAGAGTATCTTCTCCATTTCTGGTACCTTGATGTGGTTCAGAGCAAGAGTGGTTGTACGTGTAAAGCAACAAAGTGGTATCTCCCATCATCAAAGTGACCGTTTGACAACATATGAACGTTTTAGGTTCTAGGATCTGCTGCTCACCCCCACTTGACACCATTGCATGGCAACAGTATATCTGGGTGTGGGTGGCTTCCATTTTGTCCCGCTGAAGACTTCTATCTTCCGACACTTAGCATTTTCGCTCAGCACAAGATATGAGCATACCACCATTTTGATTACGAATGCGATACTGAAGGTTTTGCAGATTTTAAGTATACGTTTAAGTGGAATTGCACAATATTTAACATGATATATAAAACGAAAACATTTTGAACTTAGTGACCGTGCTACGTTACTATATCAAAAATAAGGGCTAGAATAGAACAGCATTGCATTCAGTTGACTCTAAGGTACCAGTCCATGGGCGTAGGACATGAGGGGGGACAACCCCCCCACAATTTTAAGTGGGGGGATATAATAGCATTTATCTCCTCAGAATATGTAAGTGTCGTTGTGTATAATGCAGTGCACTATGTCTCTACACTGTCTGCAGTTGCATCATACATCATGTCAAAATACTTATGCAGACTGTAGTGTGTGATGCCGTGAGGCGGGGGCCGATCCTTAAGAAAACCACAACCCGATGTCTTGACAATATGCAGTGTCCAAGTAGAAATGTAGGTAGATCCTGCTCTATACACGACTGCTAGTGTTCCAGAAATAATTTGCATTACAATTTGAAATGCATGATGTTGTTTTAGAGAGAGTTTCCTTCATGGTTTGGGAAACACTGATTTTGTGACAAATGTTTTATCCCCACCGAACAGCTTTATTTTTTAAAGATGACGCACTGTTGAAGGTCACCAAAATCTAGGTCACTGTACCAATGTGTGTGTGTACACATGCAACCAGAATAAAAACGACAAACGCACCCAACAAGTGTTTTCAAATGTTAATTCTTTGACACAGCCACTACTTCAAGCACTGGCCAGTTTTTTAATTCTCGCAGTTTAGGAGATTTGACAAGGATCACACATTTTCTGTTAGACATGGAGGAGACGATGGGATTAACCCATGACTCTCCTGTTTGCACAGTTGAACGCCAGCAGATCACATCTCCGTCATGCCACCTACACAGTGTCTGCCATTTTAGTGGCATTTACATTATTGGATGGTAAACTCTGTGACCTGCGGTCCAAAAGGGTAATTGTTACTAAATGATGATTATTTTTTCATTATTATCTGGTGTGGGCGCGGTAGGTCCATCATATGGCAGGCGCATATCCTTACTCAGACAGGCTTTAAATAGTGCATGGCTGCTCTTTGCTCCTGAAATATGGATGTACGAACCTATAGGGAGACCCCCCATGTAGTTTTAAGCCAAAGTGAGGCGAGGCCGCTGTGCTGCATTGGACACCTGCTGTAATCTGCATGCGTGCATGTGGGGAATGCACACACGCCAGAGCAATGTGTTTAAAGCAGTGTTTATACCCGTTGGAGGTTTGCCCTCTGTGCTGGTGGCACTGTGGTGGCAGTCTGTGTGACTCCAGGGAATGCCCACTCGCACCTGGGAAATGCACCGTGACCAAGGGGCACCTCAAAGAGGTATTGGACGATATGCAGTGATCTTCCCAGGATGTTAATGGGGCTATGTGTTTTATACTTTTGTAGGGTGCTGTATTTACTTTTGCGGGGCAAAGTGGTACTTTTTGAGGGCAGGCACGGCAAATGTAACACAATTAGACTTGTTTGGGCAGGGCTTATTTAAAAGGGCTGTGAGCTGCTCCCTGAATAGTAGATCATATGAGATCTTAGGCGGATCACTAGGCTGTCGCAATGGTGATGCTCTAGCATTTGGATAGGGTGCAGGGCCGTATGTACACCTTCAGGTGACAATGCCTCGGGATATTGCACTTCACCCTGGGCGGATGTCTGAGCCCATGCAGCACCATGGCGACGGGACGAGTTCACCAAGCCTGTGTCAAAGTGAAATAGACACACAGAAGCGCCTGGGCCACCATGTAAAACAGGGTTGCTGGGTCTGAGATCTGCCAAAAAATGTCTCCCACTTACCTGCAATCCGACAACATTCATTTGCCTCCTGTATTATTGTAATGCTTTAAACTGTCAATACTGTTGGAGCCAGGATTCAAACATGAGATGGTTAGGGTGTAGGGCAAAGCACTTAACCACAAGGCCACTCCATTGTCTTATTGTGATATTAGTGAAATGGCTTGTTTTTAGATTTAAAAGGTGGCACCTTTTATTGTTTGCTTGCAACGCTATAGGAAACTCTCCATCCTTGTGTTTTTGTTCTAGTTGTGCATGATTAACCTTCCGAGAAGCAAATAGTGGCATGGGTGATGTTGTAACACTGCGAGCACAGAATAGGTTGCTAATATTAATAATTGGTGTTCTTATGTAGCTCTTCATGCGGATTCATCTTGCTTCTAAGCACTTGTACCAAACATTATTATTACCCAATAATGTAATGCTACTCATTGTATCAACTTTGAGAGGATGAATGGCTGGGTCAGTCCTACCCCAGTATTCAAACTTCAAAGCACATGGAACATGCAACTTAGAGGGAGATGCAAAAGAGGTGTTGAGCACTAATGTAGGTTTCTTGATTAGCATTGAGTGGCATGAGAACATATTTATCTTCTGAGAGATTGACACCTACTTGGAGCAATCCCAGCAGCAAGGAAGGTGTGGACCAATACAGACATTAGAGGAAAACAGGGCATTCTGGAGTGAACTCTTGGTGTATTTGTCCTTGCCAAGTCGGCTGAGACCCGTGCAGCCATTGAAGGCCTTGGCTGTCTTTGAACTTTATGGGCACTGTCTGCAAATTGGTGCGTGGAGTATTTCTCAAGTGTACCCGGAAAAGACTGTGTGGGGACATGGAAAATGCATGATAAATGTGGATGGCCCAGAAACTAAACTAAATCATGTAATCATGCACCAGCATGTGTTTATTCCCTCTGTCCCCACAGGCCATCCTCATCCCCTTTGGTCCCCCTGTGATGTTCTCTTGTGCCCCCCTTCTTGCACACAGGTATTGCCGCGTTTGCTTGATTCTTCTACCCTGCTCTCCCTCTCCCCCTCCAGCCTACTTCTGCAGGAGTCTGTCCTGATACATTCTGGTTTCACCATCACCGTCTTGTGGCCAATGCTGAATTTTACTTTATGGACTTCATTGATTCATGGTGCGTCACCCTTTCTCAACTCTCATGCTGGACCTCCTTAGCATCTTGTACTCATGTAGACCCTGAAACATGGTGTTCAAATCTTCATCTTGTATCCTGCCTTGCAACATTATGTGTTACTACTGACTTCTGCAATTGTATTCACTCTCCCCTCTTGCTTCTCCACTCTTTTTGACCTCTTACTCTCTGCTCTCTCCTCCTCTACCTTTCCCCCCTTTCCTATCTCCTCCCCTTACTTTCTTCTATGCACTTACTCTATCGGAATTGTCCCTGGAGCTAGTATGATAGCAACCTCGTCTGTCTCCTCCCCCGTTTCCCCCTGCCCCTTTCAGCACTATCTGAAATGTCATCAGGCCTAGTACAGTAGTCACCTGTCTGTTTCCATTTCCTTCCCACTCTCCCCTTCTCTTCCTTTTCTATGTCTTAGCTCTTGCACTATCTGAAATGTCGTCAGGCTGAGCACGATAGTTAATTTCACATCCTTACTGTTCATGGCCTGTAAGAATGTCATTGTATTTTCCCTTGTTCCCTCCCTTGCCTTGAAGTGCTTTGAAACACATTGTGAATAGGTGCTATATAAATAAACTATCATATCATATCAAACTATCATATCATATCATGTCCCCAGTGCTGGTGGATCGCGATGCATTTCCAGTGATAGACAAGTGGCTCAACTAATTGAGTACAAAATGTGTGCTTTCAGGGCTTGGAGGGATGTCTCTGGTACCAATAAAGCCCATCCAAACAAAGTGAGCGCTGGTCATCACCCCTCTGAGCCCAGAACAGTAATTACCCAGGCCTTAGGTGAGATTAATTACATATTTTTTTATTACATGCTGGGGGACCCTGTAGCACTTACTCCTCTGCCCCCCCCTCTTCTTTGTCACTGCATGTTCCGAATATCCCAAAGCCTAGTAGGACTGCTGTCTGGTTTATTATTTCTTTTCTCTTTTTTTATACAGTGATGATATATGTAATTTAATACGTACTGCTATTTTAATTTAAAATTTGTGAAAAGTCGAGTTCTTTGACTAAAACACAGTAAATAAAAAAGCAAAGTCCCCAAGTGTCAGCCACCCTTCCCACCCCCCAGGATTTTAGGTTTCTCCTACGCCCCTGTACCAGTTTCGTAATCTACAACAACATATTTTAGAATCAGTAATTGCCGGAAAAGGCAGACTTAAAATACATTGAGAACAATTTAGATTTCCTGAGAGCGTCGTTATGTTTGTCTAGACGGGCTGTTTTTATGCGCCTCGTTCAATTAGCTAAGCGGTGGCTCTGCCCGTCATGGACCTCCTCACTGCTGCTTCTTGGCAGGTGCTTGTGTCGCAAGGGCCTCGTTATGAGACGATGCTGTAAATTCAATCACTCCGTCACGAGGAGGCGAGGCGTTGCTGCTCCTTCACTAATGATGTTCTGATTAAAACCCATCATGAGATGGTCCCTGCTACTTCCCAATCATAAAACATGCTTCCATTGGTCACAGGTGGGTGGATGGGGACATCCGCCTCCCAGTGAAAAACAGAACCACCTGCCATCAGAGCACCAGGTGAACTTTTTTCTGATCACGAAGACAGACATCTTTCCATAAAAATCAACCCAGGGAAAAGAAACTCTGCATTAAAAAAAGAAAACAAATTAGTTTTACTTCAATGACCAACTGAGATTCTGATTTTTTTTGGTAACATTTCACATTTTTTATTGCTTTAATCATCACGCCGCAGCCGTGATATTTTCTGCCAAATTAGGCAACCAGCATTTCTTTGTTCTAATTGCTTTTCTGAACACAGAAATTAGTCTGATGAATAAAAAGGCACTGCTGTTAACCTTTTCTTGATGAAAAAGTACAAGGCCTATAATGGAAATGATACTGTATACAGAGCAGTAATTTTCCATGATTACTGCTATACATACATACAAACTGGAAAGACCTTTTATCAAATTAGGGCTGTATATGCTTACATTGCCCCCTGTCATTCAGAAAATAATAATAATATTTCAGCACCTTCACAAGGATGAAAGTCTGAGTTGACTGTGCCAGGATTTGAACCTGTGACCTGCAGATCTCACACAGGTTTCAGCATTAAGCGCTGGCCTATTTTACCAGCTTTGGTGGTGCTAATCTAGTAATGTTTTTTTTTTTTTGCTTTCTTGGTTTGTTTGTTTGTTTATTTATTTATAACGCGCACCAGACCGAAGGGTATTAGGGCGCAGAAGAAGGAAAAGAGGGTTGTTCAGCTTAGGTTACATTGCTGTGCGATGCCGTACAAAATATTAATAAACAGTGCTGGCCTATATCATAAAAGTGAACAAAAATTAACAGAGAACATCAAGCAACAGTTATATACAATATATACAATTATACAGATACAGATACAGTTATATGCAGTAATGGAGAGTGGTGTGGCAGTGTGGTAGATGGTCAAATGTCATGCTCCTTAATCCATTGGATGGTGCTTGGACTTGTGTTTTTTCTTTTCCAACTACAAATCAAGGACTACATGCCTCAGAATGCATACAGACTACGCTACTGTATAATTAGCTCCATATGAATGTGTATATACAATGGAAATCTCTTGGATTGGAAACTGCATTCTAAATAGTCAGCTATAGTATTCTCCAGCAGGGTCTATAGATCTATCGGATTGTAAAGTACACTCGGAAGTGTCCGCTGTGTTCTCCATCAGGCCCCATTCATTTCTCTGACCCTCTGGCAGACACTGAAGATGTGGTACACCCATTCTAAGCAAACCTTCCCCTGCCTGTCATGAGCCTAGCGAGTGGCTACCCAAACAAAGCTGAGCTTCAAGGGGCAGATAGTGGACCCCTGCCCTGCATATAAGAGCTTCTTAACCTCCCAAGAACTTGGTCTCCTGACTGGCAGTAATCCCTCTTATGAGGTAAGGACTCAGTCTATTCAGAGACCATGCAAGACCTCTTGTTCATCGGGGCACACTTACAAACCAGTATAGGTAAGGATCACCTTACAGAGATCAGATTCCTCTGCATAATTTGAGAAGTGACTCAGTTATGCCAGAAGAGGGAATCCCCTGCCAGAAGATGGCTTTGTATTCTGGCTCACGTGATGGCTTCAGTTTTTCTCATCACATGGGCAAGATAATTGCTGACCCCTCATCTGGCATCAAAGTCTCTATGGAAATCCAGCCTCATCTGGCCTCACCAGGCTAATTCGACTCTCTCCTCAGGCAGTTGCCTCTCTTCAGTGGTGGGTGGATCCAGCCAATGTCCTCAAAGGCTTTCCCATCAACCCGTGTTTACTTGCAGTTATTACCCTAACACCAATGCACCATATATATATACAGGGGCATTGGTCCCCCAGGGGACCCCTAAGATCTTCGAAGTGGAGGCAACTGGACACCATCTGTTGAGCACTGCTGTGGTTCATCACTCAGAACAGATCTTGCTCTGCAAGAATTATTTCAGACAACACAACAATCGTGACCTATCTGTGGGATGTTTCAACCCACTAGTCCAGGCCCTGCAACATTACTGTGCATTGCTTGCAGCAGAAACATCCGAATGGCTGCCGGAAAGCATGCTGCTCGCTAAAAATCACCAGAAAGTGTGCAGTAAAAATCTGAAACATAGGCCGCCATCCACTTCTGCCTATGTCAGTGGTAACACAGGAGACCACTGCCAAAACCCATCATTTGGCTGCCCACAGAGTAAAATCATTGCAAAAGAAACACAGAGCTGTTTTAAAAATCCGTTTTTTCCTGGCTGTCAAATTTGCAAAAATCATGGCTCACAAACCACCCAAAAAGATCCAACCTCCTTGTTGGGTGGTGAACATCATCCTACTTCAAGAATCCACATAAATATAATGTCAGCAGGAGTACATGTTATCAGAACAAAGTCCACTTTTGAAGATGGTTGCTGGTAAAAAATCTGTCAAAAATGGGTGTAATACCGTTACTCACCTCTGTCAGAAAATGTCAATTTTAAAACCTGTCATGTGTAAAGTTGTTCATTGAACTCAAACTATGCCAAAGAAAGACTTGCTATCAGAAGCCTAAGAGATGGATACAATTCAAAACTATATTTTAAAAAGGCATGAAGTAAGAAATTGGTTGATGTATTTGTTAAAAATGTAAGTTATATTTTAGGACAAGACAATTTCAGACATTGGCTCTCATTATGACCCTGGCGTTAACCAATGGCGCTATTAGCGCCATGGTTAACGCCGGTAATTTACCGGATCCGCCGTGGTGACATGGGGAATTACCACCCCATTCCAAGGTTGGCGGGGCGGGAATTCCCCATTTACCATTGGCCCTTCCCCATTCCCATTTTTGCCCCATAGGGCTCAATAGGAATGGGGAAGGTAGTAATTACGGTACCGCAAAATGCGGTACCAAAATCACCTTCAAGGTCTTTGCGGGTCCTTACCTTAACGGCTGGTACAGACTAGCCGTTAAGGTCGGGATCCGCAAAGGGACCTCGTAATCAGGCGTTAAGGGATTACTGGTACCGGTACCCTTAATGCCAGGGTCGTAATGAGGGCCATTGTGTTTAAAAGTTAAGGTTACCCACACTGAGCTTCAAAGACATTCCACACCTTCTACCCAACAAAAGAATCCTTCCCCCTGCTCTCTGCTAAGAAACTGGCAGGCTGGTGTGAAAGGAACTGGGTGGGGCACTCTGGCATGTTGCTCTGAGTGGAGACAATGGAGTCTTGGAGCTGAATGGAAATGCTAATTCGGGTGTGACTGACAACTGCTCTGGCAGGAAGACAAGCCATGTGACTCTCTGACTCAGCCAAGATCTTGGAGGCGGGCCAGACTGAACATGTGGATTGAAACTGGAGTAAATATATGTTTAAGGAAAAGACTTATAACAAATTGTACAGAACTGACAAAAATATGGAACTTAGACATTATTAAAATGAAAACTTCGCTCACAGTTTAAAACTAATCTGGAATCTGTGCGACATTCAGAGACTGAACCCGGAAATGTTCATATTCTAGCTCTGGTGATTAGGCTAGGAACATGAAAAATTACAGGAACATTCGCAGAGGGTGTGTGCATTTAAGGGTAAAAAATGGTCCAGATCCGAAAATGTGCAACTGCCCAAAAGCGCAAAAAACGGTCATTTGTGAACCAAATCTCGTAGGAACCTGAGACTTTGACAGAAACGTACCTTAGTCAATCTATCCTCTAAATATGTTTTATGAACAAGTTGTGCATATTGTAAATATGTTTTTATGAAAAATAAGATATACTGTACAGAGACAAAAGGGAGGTTTTCTCCCTAAGCCATAAACATGATGACACATGATGACGCACTGTTCCTTCCTCAAATCAGGATAAGGGAAATTCTCTGACCTATCAGATCCTTAGAGGGTTGGGCATAGTAGAATCAGCCTCCCACCTCTTTGGAAGATGTGTAAATAGGGATTGTTGAGGACCCCCAGGGACACACATTTCACTCATCAACTGATCCACTGGCGAAGCACCCTGCAGGAAGATCCAGACTCCAGAACCAGACTCCAGATCCAGACTCTAGAACCAGATTCTAGAACCCTGAAGCAGAGGCCTAATCCAAAAAGCTGAACCCTTTTCAGCAGGCCTTTAAAATTCTTGCAAACCTGATTTAACCCCTAACTTCCATGGGGCCTAACCTAACTGATCCAACAGCCTGGCTGAGCTGTTTGCTGCTCCTGGCCAAGAACCGTGCTAGAATCCAAGATCCAGATGAATCCAGCAAAGTTGTAACCCAGAACCCATCAGACCCAGTCCAGAGGCCGCGCAGACCAGAGTGCCTTGCTGAGAGCAGAGTCCAGGTGCCCTGAAGCCTGTCCGGTGGTGAGTGAAGTCCAAACCTTTGACCAGATCTTTTACGGGCCCATTCCATTCATAAGCCATAGTTAAAAGTATTTAGTGTAGAACTTTCCATAACCAACCTCTTAGTATTAAGTAACCAAATCCAACCATTCCAACCTATCCATAACTGCATTATTGAATCTCTTTTGTCTATCCTAAATTCTTCTCTCCTCCACATAATCCTTGATAATTGTAGTGATAATCATCTTGGCGCTAATATATATAAAGGCAATCGTCTCGTACAGACAGAAACCATCCGGAGGCGCCTCTGGATAGGTGGCTGGGCTGACGTGTAATTTGCGGCTCCATAGACTCTTTAGTGTTAAGAAATATTTGTTCCAAATCTTCAACAGCGCCTGTTTCATTTTGAAATCTTGACTTTTTGAGAAAATTCGACCTTTATAAAAAGCCTCTGTAACTTTTGAATCATATGTGCTAGGAACGAAATTTAAATGTAATTTTGAAGCTAACACCCTCAGCTCTCAATTCCTTATAGTTTTCCGTAACCGCGTTTCCCGCACGTGGAAAAGTTGCTGCGATTTCTCATTTGGCTCAATTTCAGCACATGTAAAAATAGCTATTTCTTGCTTTCAACTTCTGAATTTCGTTTTCCATCTGCTAATCATTCAACAATCATTGCTAGTGTTTCCCTGAACTTATCCAAAGCAACCCTCGCTTGTTCTGAATTCAATTTAGTGAATTAAAATCATTTTTAGCATTTTTCCCATTCATTTCAAGCCACATTGAAAAGCAATTGACCTGTTTTAAAATCAAAACTGTTCTCTCTAAGCTTGCTGGGGGAATTGGGATTGAACTGCATTGTTGATTGTTATTCCTAATACCTGTGTGACCTCATTCCATCTCTTCATATTGCATAATCGGGGGGGATAGAGTAATATCAGGGGGAAAGAGTGATCACATTGCCTCTAATTGAGTTCATATCAAGTTTGTTTCTGTGTTGCACTCCTTCCTATCATTGCAATTTCTTGAACCCATACAAAGTATTCTCTGCTACATTATTCTTCCTATTCCTACTCCTAATTGATTAAAGAGATTGTTGATATTGTCATATTACCCATTGCCGATCATTGTTCATATTCATAAGTGTGATATTCAGATATTATCCATATTTATAAAAGTGTGATATATATATTGTTCAATTCTTCAAATAAATCTTTTAATTTGCAAAACAAACCTATTTCTTGGTTCAGTGAGACCGGGGGGATTCAAAGAGAGGGGCATAATGTAAGGGTACATCATCCAGAATTAAAAGAACTTTTGACATAAAAATATATAAATAAGGGTTTCCATTGGGTATCCCATACTAGGCATTGACTTAGTTGGAGTGCTGGATTGAAATCACGTACATATCTGAACCATTGGGGAGATGAGCTTATCTTCCCTGGCTTTCATCTCACACAGGATAACTTACTGAGCAGAGAAGATCTTGTTGCTGTTTCAAGCCACACTCCTCAGAGGAATTCAAAAAATGCTAGCAGATTCCCTCAGCAGGATTTCCTTTTTTTCAAAGGAGTTGTCAATTATCCCAGCAGCTTTTCCACCGTTCATTCCAGCCTTATCCTTGCAGAGGTGGACACGTTTGCCTCCCAAGTGAATCGTGTGCCTCCCACTTTTTGATCCAGGATCCTGGAAGAGTGAGCATGGGTGACCAAAGCACTCCCCATCCCTAAACCTCCCAAATACCTAAACCTATTTCCACTCATTGACTTAATATGCACTATCTACAACACTCTCTTCCTAAATATTCTCCTTCTATAGCCCTCTTCTCATACTCCTCCAACTCTCTGCTGGTGAGCCATTTTTCCAAGCAGGGATTTGGGGGTAGATCTTTACCCTCTGCAGGTGCTTCCTTATGGAGCAGCCTCCCTGCCTCTCTCTGCTTTCGGCCAGAGCTCCATAAGTACACAAGACCTTCCTCTTTCTCTCTCCCTCTCCCCTGCTAACTTCCTCTCTCTTTCTCTCTGCCTCACTCCTCCATCTCCCCTAACTCAGTTCAGCTTTTGCTGACTGCTCGCGTGGCTCACCTCCAGAGCCTCCCAAGTCCCGGGCTCCCCCACCAGTCTTTGTATTTGCCTCCGAGCCTCTGAACTATGCTCACCACTACTGTACTTTCACCATAAGTTCCATGAGAGGGGAAACCTCTCTGCACTAAACCCAGGGCCTTGCTAAGCTTGGCACACTTATTCCCGTTCCCCCTCCCTTGCACTTCCGTCTGTACACTTGCATGACCGGAATTTACTAGACCTAGTAAGTTCTGTCTTATCCCCCCTTTGTCACCCCTCCCTATTCTGGTTGCACCTGAAACACTTCATGCACTTGCTTTAGGAGAACTACCGTCAGGCCTAATACGCAAGTTACTTTTTTGTTAGATCATTCGGAATCCACAAGGTCTAAGAATTACTATTGTATTCCCTTTCTCCCTTGCCGCCTTGAAGAGCTTTGAAATACTTCACTTGTGTATAAGCGCTGTACAAATAAACTATTAAAATTACAATTACAATTGCAATTACAAACCCCATTAGGTGGATTAGGTTGAGCCAGTCCTCAGCTCTATCGGGGGATAGTTGCTGAACCAGGAGAACATGGCTGCCCTTCCTTGTGCTCTTGGTGATGACTCTTCTGCTGCTGCTGCCCAGATATTCAACTTTGATCCTAGCAGGATACTTAACACTGATCAAAAACTGGCAAATGGTGACATGGTCCTTGACAGATAGGGCCAAACACATCATGTTATTTGCTCTGTCCTTTCCTTGGCTGTTCGGGCCTCCAAGAAACCCTACACTCACCATGTCTACAATAGGCGCTGGGGTACCTTCACACCCTGGTGTAGCATGGTAGCAGGCTCCCCTAAAATTGGGAAATTCCATAAGAAAGGATGTAAGCTGGGCCTCTCTGTATTTCCAAAGAGTTCAGTGGGTGACCAATCGTGCCTTCCAGGCTCCCCAGCTTAATGTTCAGGTATCAGGGATTGTCATCTCCAGGCTACTACAAAATGTCTCTATCTCTCACCACAGAAATACATCCTTGACTCTCCCTTGGGACCTACCTCTGGTTTCCATTCCCATGCAGGGATATTTTCTTGGGTACCTTCAGTCTGCAGACATGAAGGAGCTGAAGGCCCTCCTGTCTTCTGCTCCTTATGTCTCCATCATGCGAGAGGCAGTCATACTATGGTCTGATCCCATATTCTAACCAAGGTTGTCTCTATGTCCATCTTTCTCAAGAAATTGTGCATCCTGCCCTACTTCTGGAGGTCGGGGATCAGTTGTCATATAAGGGACATGATACTAACCTACGTAGACAGAACCTTGTACTTCCAGTCCTCAACCACTCTCTTTGTACATTTTGTCTGCCCTAAAATGGTCACCATGCCTCATCATTATCCATGCAACTATAATATTTGCGTTGTGATTTATACCCAATTTCAAATGCCTGAGAGCTCTTAATGCTTAGGCCCCCTTTGTTGCATATGAGGCCTGACCCATCCAAGATGGCTGAAAAATACATGCCTGCCTAACTAGGGCAACCCTACATCAGTTTTGACTACCTGTACCACCCAATAGGCTGCTGGTTCCTCTTTTGAGCCAATCACACGCCGGCAAGGCGTGTGCCGGCCCACCGCACTAAGGACCACGAACAAAGGACATTCACCTGTCCTGTGCCTGTCCTAAGCCGCCTACGCCGCTAGCCAGATCCCCTGGCCGGATATACCTAAACATTGACATACACATCAAAGGTAATCACACTTAGCCCAGTACTCTAACTCTCCCTCCTGCCTTTATGGCTAACTGAACTGTTTACCTACTGAGTCACTGAGTCTACCCGCTGCTGGCAACCCCTTTGTGCATGATGGATGTCAGAGCCACCTGTTGCACTATTGCGTATCCTATGTTTAGACTGATTTTGTATAGTCACCACACCACAGGTTTTCAGCTATCTCCCAAAGTATACATCACAACGCCTGTGATCACCCTATGGCTGGCGTGTATCCGCCCAAATTGCTCATTATGCCTTCATACTAATTCCTATGCACTGCATCTGCCATTACATGTAATAATGCCTGGTATATCTCAAACAACGGTCCTTCGCCTTACCATTACATATTATTGTATACATCCGGATTTGTAATGCATACCTCGCTGATTCTCATTGTTACCTGCCTATTTTGTGCAATAAGCCAAGTCGAATCTGCCCATATCTATGAATATTTTGTGAAACTGTACTTGCCTATCTTGTGTAATCTTAGCTAAGTTGAATATGCCCATCTCTAGGAACATTGTGCTAAACTGAACCTGCCTATTTTGTGCAAATTTAGCCAAGTCGATTCTGCCTACTTCTCACTTTGCTAAATTGAACCGGAATTGATCTGCCTGCTTGAGTACTCCCAGCCAAGCTGTATCTACCTATCTACTTAATACCTAACTAAACTGAATCCACCTAATAAGTGATTGTCTAGTTAAAGTTGCACCTCCACCCTAGTGCCATTGTGGTAGACCCTACTCTTTGTGATATTGTAACTGGAAAATGGTAACCCTAGCATTACTGTTATGCACTCTTATGACTACCATGACAGCAACCTACACCTCCCTAACCTGTGCCACGAGCAAGAGAAATGTTAGTCTCTGTGCCAGGTTACCTAAATTATACGAACCGCTTAGGAGATCGCTTCCAACTACTAACCTTAGAACTAACCTTAAGATTAGTCTGACACCCGGCCATGAAAAACTGTCTCCTCCACTATCCACTTGGGATTTGAATATCCTTCACAACAATAACCACAAGCGCAAGTCACGTGCCAATAACTCTGACAAATCCACCCTAGTCAAAGCATCTACTGAGACCCCCTCCCTCAAAGGAGCACTTCTCAATGCAAGATTGCTTATCGTACATGCCACCGACATTGCTGACCTAATCACAGAATGTCATCTGGAATTCCTTGCGATTACGGAAACATGGCGCCATAGTGCAGCAGGAACCTCACTCAAGCTAGCTATCCCTGACAACTATACTATAGCCAGAAAAGACCGCAACAGCACCCGAGAAGGTGGCATTGCCATCATCTCTAAAATATCTCTATGCCTACGACTAGCCCCTGCCCATGTCTTGAAATCATGTGAAACCCTCTCTGTCAAATTCCAGATAAACAACTCTCAAACATTAACCATCCACCTAATATATAGACCGCCTGGTCCACTCTGTACTTTTGAGGAGGACTTGCACAATATACTTACCAACAACCTCAAACCGTCCTCCAAATACTCTTACTAGGAGATTTCAACCTCGGCTTTATAGACCAAACTGACAAAAACGCTACAGATATATTCACTACAATTAAGGCACTAGGTCTTTCCCAAAAAGTTGATAAACCCACCCACCAAAAAGGGAGAACATTGGACTGGGTAGCGGATTACAATTGTACAGCGACTATTTCATCCATCCTGTCGCTCTCTTGGTCAGACCATTCACTGGTGTCCTTCCACCTATCCACTATAAGATTCACCCCACTAGCGCTCCCAGTAGGGCCACCCTGTCTAACCATAAATAAAAAAGCATCACAGTAGAGAAAATTATCCCTGCTATCCTTCCCACCCTCAACTCTCTGTCAGAAAATCTTGACCCCAGCATTTTAGTTCAAGAATTTAACAATATTATGCTTACTACTATGGACAGAAATGCCCCGTTTATTTATGTTGCACGTGGCGGCGTGCAACATCACGCCGCCGCGTGCGCGCCCAGTCATCGGGCAGCGCCACACTATCTATCCTGTCCCTCTTTTGGTGCTTGATTGTGTGGTCCCCTTGAGTATGTTAACAGGAAATTGGGCATCTTCTAGCCTCTGGTGGAGAGAGGGAGGGTCCTTATTTTGTTTTGCAGACTTAGTGGAACGGTCAGGGGGACGGCGGACAGCCTTCATTTAGTTAGGACTGTGATCAGGAAGAGTGGGACTTGGTGGAAATAAGATAACCGGTAACCAATCCGAATATTTTAATTTCTTTTATAAAAACGAAAAGGTCTAGACAGACCTATACAAAAATGAAAATCATGGGAATAGTAGCTCCTATTCCAAACATAAGCATTATCTTAATCATATGCGAGGAACTCGCGCAAATAATGGCTCAGAGACTAAGAAGTGTGACACAAACACAGTTATCATCCATCAGTGCCTTCCTTTCTCCACTTTTTCATTCCGTCATTTTCCTGCATATTTCACCGGAATCCCCGTGGAAGCACATTTTCTTATTGTTCGCAAATAAAATCGGAAATACCTTTTGTGTCATTAAGGTAAAATAAATGGCTCTGTTTAATAAACGATCTGTTTTCACGCTGGCCAAAATGCATGAGGTAAGCATGGCGCCGGACTCAGTGAACTGGAAACAAAGGATGTTCAAGGCATCAGGAGAGGGAAGAGAGGTTAATGTGTTTTTTAATAAGCAACGGGCCGCATGTTCTTAAGTTCAGAGTGATGCACAACAATATTACTTTCTGGCAAGGAGATTGCTTGGAGAGTAACCAGGTCAGCGGAAATGCGCTCTCCTCTCTTTACAAGCTCAGCCTTACATGTTCCCGTCCAACACCCGCGGGATGGCGGCCATTTTGTGTAGTTGGGTTGCAGCCAAAGAAAGCAGCAGAACCATCGAGAAGAAAAAGGATCAACTACAAATGAGCCCATTCTTCCCCGCTTTGTTGGGTGGCGCAGTCATCTGAATGGTGTGAGAAAACAGATTCCAATTTCATCATTAATTCCAATCCCAGCACTATGAGTGCTACACTAAAATCCAATGCGCATGAATAACCTTTTGAGGTGTCATGACATGCTGTCCCAAAAGGTCATTCCTGAGCTATGTGGTTGTGCAAAAAAAATACCTGAACCTGCTGAAAAGTGTTCCCGGTGGTCGGCGACCACATAGTTGCCAGCTTCTTACAGGATCCATATCTCCTTGCACTGTTCCCGCAGCACTGTGGCACTGCGGGAACACCACATGTGGACCGTGTACACGTTGGGGAATTAGCAGATAGGTGAAAAATACTGAAAACTCTGTCCGCCATTTGATACAGACTACCACCACCACAAATACGAGGGGTGTTTCGGCATTTGTTCATCTAGTATAAATGTGTAAATGGGTGCGCTTGCACTTTCCGAATGTTCACAGGGCCTAGTAGGACCGCCTCTGTCTTTGTTCATTATTGTTATTGTTTTTGCCTTTTGTTCCCATGATCCCTCCCCATTGCCCTGTGGGCGCTTTGAAACACAATTTGTTGATGTATAAGTGCTTTACAAATGCACAAAAAATAAATATATTAGATGGGTCATAGTTAGGAGAGAACCTGTTCAACCACGGAACAGTAGAAAACACATGTTTTAATAAATCAGGCCAAGAGCAAAAAAATAGGCCAACACACTCCTACCTGCTGGTAGACCATTGCCTTAAAGCCCTGAGAAGGTGTGCTTGTCGGATGTGCTGCATTCCACCTCTGTAAGCATGCGCAAAGATGACGCTTCTTATCAATAGAGGCTTCAATTGGAAATCTGGAGATGAAATCTGAAAATCCATGTGTCATTGCCTCTTGGTGCTGTGTCATACAAACATGGAGAACACCAGGGGCCAAATTACAGAAAGCTTGCTCTGGCGCAAGCGGAATTTTGCACAGTATTAGCACTAGATCAAAGTTCTCTCTAGTGCAAAAAACATTTGGCCCTTATTAGAAACCCTTTGCAGTAGTACAAGGGCGATTTTGCATGGTATTAGTTTGCCAATGGACAAAAATCCTCTGCTTTTAAGGCAATTTTGCCTAGGGGCAAAGTTTGCCCTAGTGTATAAAACATCTAGGCCTTATTAGAAAACCTTTGCAATAGTACTAGGGCAATTTTGCATGATATTAGCTCTTGGGTAAAAGTTTACCCTTGGCAAAAACCTCTTCTTTCAAGGCATTTTTGTGTAAGTGCATAAATTGCCCTAGTGTTAATACGGAATAGTATTAGCAGCAGGGCAATGTTTGCCCTGGTGCAAACATGCATTGCAAGTATATGTTTTTTGTACTAGAGCAGTTTAATTATGCAAAATAGCACTTGCCATGGTGCAGAGGTTTTCTAATGTGGCCCAATGTTCCTGCACTAAGGTAAACGTTGCTCTAGTGCTAATACAGTGCAAAATTGCACTTGCACCTATGCAAAGTTTCTGTAATCGGACCCAGGTCGGAAATAACTGTGCTGGTGTTAGGTGCATAATATATTTCTTAATATAGTTGAAACGACCGACTTCAACAGAAACAATAGTGTGGCTGACACCAATTTATAGAGTTGAGTGCCTCCTCTCAATGTAGGAATTTCCACATTCCCCAAAGTAATTGGCGTGAAACACGTTTCTGGCTCGGTGCCATGATCCATTTTGAGAGATCATTCCTCTGCACAACCAACATTGGTAGGAACCACTGCTCTGATTGAAGAGACACATATCGGTCTGTCTTGGGGTTTTCCTAATGCCTTTTCTGAAAAAGCAAGATTTCTATACTTGGACGCTGCAACACCGCAAATCACCCATTGGTGCACTAAATTACACCGCCCATGAATACTTTGGTCAACCCGACACCCATGACCGTGATGACTCCTTACACACTTCCTCCACCACAATGACCACACCCGTAGAAGAACCTTTGATGAAGTGAAAAAACGAGGGTGTGTTTCGGCTAGCTTGGTCCTGCAGTTAGGAGAATATAGTCGTAGTTGGGTAGGGACCTGGCAAATTACAAAATGTGGTTAGCATGCAACTTGCAGTTGCAGAGGGAGGCACACGCACGAGAGTGAAGATGTGGTGCTTGAGACGTATCCACTGTGCACCAGTGTCCATATGTTCCAGCGGGCAATGGCAGCGTAGAAGTGGCATAAGTCTGCACGCGAAACATGGAAGAAGAACCTATGGTGGGCGCACCAAGATGTGCAATGCTGCCAAGATGGAGCTGCAGTATTTCCAAACCTGTGCAGCCGGCTGCAGGTTTACTGCACTTGAAGTCTTTAGAGCCACCGAGTTCCCTGTGAGAATTCCGCTCCCACTGGCCATGTTGTAATGGCTGTAACCTAAGCCACGCCCTCTCCCATGGTGGCGCTTGGCAAAGAAAACTAAAGGACGATTGACACAACGGGTTGACCAAGGTTGATTTCAGTTAGAAAGATTTCTTCTTAGGCCAGTGTGCACTGCACGGTGGCTCGGAATTCTGTGCAAGGGTATTTGACTATCAAAGCATGGAAGCCTTGATGCACAGGAACAGCGTCTAAATCTGTGCACCTTTCAAAACAGTAAGAATAGCTGTGAAATATAAGTACTGTGAGGGCCCTTGTGCAATTTCTCAGCGACTCCACAACTTTCTACAAAGATTAGCACACCCTACTGGGAAAGGGTGTCGGAATTTAAAACAGAGCTGGAAATCATCATGAAAGTAGACTTTCTTTATATTGAACAATCTTGTTTGCTGTTTAATTCTGTAAACAGAAAACCAGATCATTACTGTTCTAATCATTTGAGGATGTGTAACCAGGTCTGCAGCAAGGATATCCTTCTCAAATAAAACCTATCCCCAAGGTGTTTCCACTGTCATTCCTCAGGAGGAAAGTGAGATTCCTGAGGGATTCACATCACTCCTGCAGAAAATCAGGTAGGATTGTGTCTGGGAAAGCAGAGCCCACACAGCTAATGTGGATGTGCAACGAGATACAGCAACAGTTTATTGCACTCAGGGGTGTTGCTAGGTCTGGAAAAGAGCTGGGGCTATGTTAATGTCGGGACTGGTGGGACTCGGGGCTAGCTAGCCTTTTGGTTGTAGCCCCGAGCTTCTATCCAGGGCTACAACCAAAACACCTGGGGCTATAGCCCCCTCAGCCACCCCCTAGCAACGCCTCTGATTGCACTGCAATGTAATAGAACAAGTAAAAGCATGTCACTGTCTAAACTAAACACCAGCTGCAACCCAAACTGTTGAATCCAGTAACCTATAAACCACCCATGGAGCCGATGGCAGTCCTCTTATTGAATACCTCATTATTATCATAACGTTTTATTATTATGGTATTATTGAGCATGGACCTAACTTTGAGAAGCAACGCAGCTATAAAGCAGTACAGATACACAACGGACCCCTTTAGAGAGGTGTACAACAGTACAGATGTAAAACGGAACGCTTTTTAGAGTTAACAACAGAACATAAATACAGTGGGTGTAGGATACAGAGGGGCACAGAAGAGGGGTACAGCTGTACAGGGTGATGGAGAGGAGAGGGGCTGATGGCATTTAGCGAGGTAGGTTGCTCAGGGGGCGATGTGATGGCCTAGCTCTTGAGGAGGAGAGATTCCTTGAAGAGGTGGGTCTTGAGTTCTTTTCTGAATTGTAGGAGAATGGGTATGAGTCTAATGCTGATGTGGAGGAGTATCCATAGTCTTGAGGCATAGGCAGAGAAGGATTATTTTCTGGTCCTTTCCTGTTTGCAGCAGCAGATTTCAAGTCTGTACATATCCTGGCTTCTGGTGGTGCAATGTCTTCTGGAATGTTGAGTTTCTCCGCAAAGTAGCTTAGTGACTTGAGGCCGACTGCCTTATAGATGATGCACCAAGACTTGAAGGTGATTCTTGCGTCAAGTAGGAGTCAGTGAAGGTTGATTATGGCTGGGGTGATGTGGTCGTACCTGTGTAGACCCTTGATGAGGCATGCTGCTGCTTTTAGGACACTTCTCAGGGGCACAAAGGAGGACAAGGGGAGGCCCTCAAGGGGAGGATTGCCCAAATTCAGATGGGATAGGACCAGTGCTTGAACAGTGTATCTTAAGCTGTCCGGAGGCAGGATGGTCTTGATTTCCCGCAGGAGGGAGAGCTGATACCAAGCTGTCTGATTTATCTTAGGTATGTGTGTCTTGAAGGAGAGGTGTTTGTTGATGTGGAGCCCGAGGGAATTGACACCAGAGGTGATCACAGGTCTGAAGCCCTTAGTGTTCATGGTTGATAGCCAGGTTTGTATGTCTAGGTGTTCTGGGTTGCTGGTGAGGAGTAGGAATTCGTCTTGGAGGGGTTGGGCTTCAAGTATGCCCTGGACATCCATGACTGGATTAGTGAGAGGCAGGTTTTGAGCCTGTGATTATCTTTCATGGAGTCTATTTTGAAGTATAGATGTGTGTTGTCAGCATATTGGTGGATGTGGATGTTGAATATGGTTAGGAGGGCTCCCAGTATAGATTGAAGATCACTGGGGAGAGAATGGAACCCTGCAGGACTCCACAGATGATGGGTAGCATTGGAAATCTAGAGGAGTACATCTGAACAAACTGCTTGTTGTTGACCAGGTATGACTTGAAAAAGCATAGGACAAGGTCGCTGATCCCCATGCACCAATGATTGGAATCTGGGAGTGCCTGGTGGCCTACTGTGTCGAAAGTGGACGAGAAGTCGGGTCGACCCAGGAGGCATTGATGGTTGCTGTCAAGAATGTTGAGTGCATCGTCGACCACCTGTATTGTTACTGTCTCCGTGCTGCATCTGGGTCTGAACCCGGATTGGTATGTTTGGAGGAGATTTTTGGTGCTGATGTGTTGCTGAAGTTGCATGGCTACCACTTTCTCATTGATCTTACCTAGATAGGAAATATGGGTAATGTGGCAATAGTTAGCTAGGTTGTTGGGATCCAGAGTGGGTTTCTTTATTAGAGGGAGGATTTGTCCTGTTTTTAGGGTATATGGGAAGGTGCCTTGAGCTAGGGAGCTGTTGATGATCTCCAGGTTGGGATGAGAGACTCTGTGGGGAGGGTTTTGAGGGTGGATCCTGGGTGGAAGATGTCTGTATACAATGTGGCTTTGAGGGCAGCCACAGTTTCTACCAGGTCCTATGTCAAGAGTGTCTTTAATGTTGTCCAGGTTGGGGAGAATTGTGAGGATGGACAGGAGGTGGGTCTGTGGATGCATAACTGGTGTCTATGTCCTGGAAAATCTATGATTCGATGGAGTGTGGTATGGCAGGGTTGAGAAGCAGGTTGATACACTGCTTGACCTCTTTGAAGAGGGCTCTGCTTTTGTTGTGGGCTTCTGCTATGGTGTTCTGATAGTAGAAGGCCTTGGCGGTGTCTTTTGCTGAGGTTGAGCTCTTGCATGTACCAGGGTGCTGATGGTTTTGGTTTGCAGGTGCTTGGTTTCAGAGGCGAGTGTCGGTCAATGGATGCTGAGACGCTGGCATTGAGTGATTCAAGTAGAGAGTCACAAATCAGTTGGTGGTGTTTGGTCCATGTCAGGTTTATGTTGGCGAGGTCCTCCATGAGGGCTTCCAGCTGGAAGTTCTTGAAGTACTTGATGGTTTGTCTGATGGGTTTCTGCTGAGAGTGCTTGACTAGGGCGGTGTGCAGGATGTTGAAAGGCATGGCTAGGTGGTCAGACCAGCCAAGCAAGGAGGAGCGCTGGAGTTGAGGGAAAGCAGTGCAGTTATGATTTGGTCGCAGATGTTCCCTTGCTCATGCATTGGGTTTTTTCATGTGCTGTGTGAGGCTAAGCGTGTCGAGGAGGCAGAGGAGAGATGTGTTCATTGGTTTGGCGGCCTTGTTCCCTGGGAGGTTGAAGTTGCCTAAGAAGAAGTTGTTGGAATGAGTGAGGGACATGGTGGTGACCAGGTTGGTGAAGTCTCTGATGAAGGCCGTGTTCGGTTTGGGTGGTCTGTAGATTACATGTAAGGTGACTGTGTCCATCGAGGAGAGCAAGAAGTGTCAGGAGAGGACTTCAATGGAGCAAATGTTGTTGACGTCAAGTCTGGTGCAGGGCCACAGGGTCTTGTGGATGACTGCAAGATAGACATCAGGGACAAGGGGGTCTAGGATGTCGGTGGAGGTGGGTGTCAGCCAGGTCTCATTGATGAAGATGGCATCAAGGTTGTGTGTAGTAATGAGGTAGGTGATGTCTGCTGCATGGGTCATAGCTGAGTAGATGTTGGTAAACATCAACCTCCGTGTTGAGGATGATGAGGGGGTGCTAATGGGCTTGAAGCTGATGTGGGTGAGGTTGCTGCATTGCGGATTCCATCCCTCAGAGGAGGGGCGATGTTGATGTCGTCCTTGAGCAGTTGTTACAGTCCTGGGAAAACACAGGCTCTCCTTCCAGTATGTGTACTCATGCTTGTCCACTCTTAGTATTAGACCTGCTGCTTCCCTCTCTCTCGACCACATGTTTAAGGTCCTTCTTTATCATTTAATCTCAGCAGTAGTCTGCTGTCTTCTATTCACACCGCATATTAGTTCTTGCCTTTGCCATGCATGTTGCAGTCAATGCCCACCCGGGAACCCACCTCCCATAGGCACCCACTTCATATTGACAGAGTCTGGTACACTTATATTATATTTCTCTCTCATGCTTACCAATGAAGAATATGCAACAGGACCTTACCAGTTTAAAACTTTGCAACTGAACCATGTGGCAAAGGGTACATTTGAACATTCATGAACATTCATGTTGGGATTGTACTAACCAGCGTTTGTTATCACTCAAAAAGAATATATATGTGTACCCTTGCACACAGCTTAATCAATACTCTCAGGCCAATGATAGGTAGACACAAAAGACCTCCTGTGGCTAAAAGGGGGCACTGGAATCAAAAGTTTAAAAGCTTACGTTTGTTTTAGTCCAGCACTGGCCATTGATACAGTGTTCCTTATTTTGACTGATGTTCAATATTCCATAAAACTCTTGTATTCCGAGTTTTCTCCAAAGGCAAGTAATGACTGGAAGACCAAGGATATCCAAAAAGGAGCGCACTGGCAATATGGAGAAATTCACACGGCATCCAACCAACGAGGTGCCCCGCTGACATCAGCAAGGACAAAAAACACTGTTGCACCCTCGCCCCATAGAACTCTTCCTATGCATCTTCCCAGGCCCATCTGCCAAGGGGCAATTTGAAACTGCTTACCCCACCATGATTTTCGTCCTATTTGTCTGTATTTATTTTTTCCAGCAAGTGCCCAGGTGCCTGACTCGCTGAGCTTGAAAGTATCGGCTAGACCCATTTCACAGCGAGTATGGTCTCCTGGGAACGGTCACCTTGCATCATTTCTGCAGCATACTGCTGTGGCTGAGCGCTAAAGAAATAAATGTCTGCCCAAAACACAGGGCCTGTGAGTGCAAAGAGACAAGTGATTTACTTACCTGTAGTCTATGCCACAAAATGGCTGTTCTGTGGTTCATATTATACCGCACTACCACTTCTAACACTTGCTCCTGCCCTGGATCCCTATCCCCTGCATGGCCCCCTGGGTGCCTCCACCCCCACTCTTCCGCACAGACTTCTCTAGCTGCAATCGCACACACAGTGCATAAGTTACACTTGCAGCTCAATGATGTCCCCACCTCTAGGGATGCAACTTCCCTTTTCCCATCACTCCTGCAACTGGTAGGGGCACCCCCGGACACTGAATCTGCACCTTTACCACATTCCGCCCTTCGATTTATCTATCGACCAACATTATTTTGCCCAACATTGTTTTACTTACTGTCTTGGGGGTCCACAACCTTGTTACTCTGTTCATGCTCTCCTTCTTCCCCATATTCCCCACGGATGCTTCTATTACCATACACTCTTGCCCATTGGCTGAGTACGAAAAAAGCATCATATTCGCTTACATTTACAGACAAACATGTTAAGCACTCCTTGAATATCACACTCAGTTGCTCCAGATTGTGTGTCATCCAATATGTTTCCCATTGTCTACCCTCTTCGCCACCAAAATTCATGAACATTATATATAGCTCCTTCTCCCCTTTTTACATTTGCAGTGTTGCAAAATCAGCTGACCTTCACAGAAGGTGATGATCACCAGAACGAGCACTGGGACTGTCCATTTAAATGTGTTCGCCAACCATGTGTAGACACAGGCAAACAACAAATCAAACCAACTATCTGATGATACATGATGACCCTGAGAGGAAGTCACTTGCCAATCAGGAAACCACCTGTAAAATAACCACTAGCTGTCAACCCAATCAAATGGATAGATGATCCAGTGAAGAAGAAAATGAATACAAATACCAGGTGCCCACAGGTTGACCAGAGGAAGAAGATGCCACCATACGAAGGTAGGTTGTTTGAAATAACATCATGAGAAAACCCATGAAACTTTAAAGAAACAACATGAAAAAAAAACGTTTCACCTTCCCTGTCTGTCAAACAAGATTCAGAATTCGAAGAAAAGACTAAGGGGTAGAAAAGCGATTTGGATATTGTGTTCATGAAATTACTGTATGTCCTGATGAAGGCCCAGCATAATATTTTAAAAAAAAGATCGTCAAGGATGGGCGAATCTTGGCCAAAGGGCTGAAACACCCTGTGTTGTCAGAATATCCCATGAGAAAAACATACATTTGTGAACCAAATAAAGCATTAAATATTAGCCTCTGGGCAATGTATTAACACACACACACCACTGTGAAATGCAACAATGAAATGAAATTAGATGTATTAAGCACCAGCTTTTAGAAGAGGCATGGCATGACCCATGTATACCAACAAAAAGTACCCAAGAAATGGTTGTGGTAGTTTTCTCATACCCTTATAGATCAAATATGAAGAATCTTTTGAACAAATTCGATTGCATACAAAGCACTTTCTAGTACTGACCCCATGGTGCACTGGTGCACTTTAACGAGCAAGTAGTACTGATCTCCTAGTACTTTGCTTGCTAAATAATAATATGTGTTAAATGTCATATGTATGTGAAAATGTATAATTCTTTGTCCAACTGTGCATTGTGTTATATTTAGTTTGATGTTTTAGAATTCTGTTTATTCTACTATTGAGTATTCAATGTGTCCTTTTTGATTAGAAATAAAATAAATAATTTTTAATGGAAAATGAAAGTTGAGGCTTACTACAGTATTTTTTCTATATCTGCATTCACTATACAGGTGGCTTAAGGTCTTCACACAAGAGGGTGTGGTAGCTTTACACTCACTCGCTTACTTTTGTCCAATGATACAGCATTCGTTTCTCTCTTCATTTTCTCATGGAGTGTGCACATTTCTTCAACTGCTTCGGTTAGCATCCCATTGGCTGCATCCTTTTATGGAATCACGTTGCAGTAACTACTGCCTATTTTGTGGCAATTCCACTCTCCAATGCTGTTATCATGTCCCGTACATAGTGATTTTGAAGTGCCACCTGTCTTACTGCACAACGCTCTTCCCTCACCAAATTGAGTCTTTTCTCAGTCGAGTTTGCTAGCTGTAGTGAAGAGGGATGAGGAATACTAACACCCCCTCCTCCTCCAACGAAATTCATGACATGGAAGAAGGCCATGAAACACTGCAATCACCCATTCTTTTTCAGACCGATTCCCAGTGGTCCAATGATTGACAAGTATGTCGAGAGATACCCGTCAGCCAGCCATACGCCCTTAACCAGCCCTACAGGCCAGGTGTCGTAAGAGTCTACCCCAGTGTGGATGAAGAGCCCCAGACTACAACCAAAGGCACCTCGATCGACAGTTTCAATTAAAGCACCATGAAGCAATGTTGCTGATGTCATTAGAGACACCACGACATAGCAGCGTTAGACATGAAGCACACATGCCATCTGCAAAGCTACCTCCAAACTCGCATCTGGGTCCGGCACCCGCAAATGGGCAATTACTGGGCTCTTCCAGCCCAGCCACACCCAGTTTTTGCCCTTTCGTGGGTGCCTGGCCCAGTACATCCCCATTCCCATTGAGCCACATAGGGCTCAATAGGAATGGGCATGGTGGCAGCAGCAGTACCATTAATAATGGTCCCGGTGCTACCATCATGTTCTGCTCGCGTGTGCCGGTATGGCCACCAGGTCAGACCTGGTGGCTGCAAGGGCACCCACGAGCAGAACTCCTAATATGGCAGTAAGGTAGCAACCGTTGTTGCCTTACCGCCATACTTGTAATGAGGCCCAATATCTCACTATAGGAGATCACGATCTTACTCTTGACAGACACCTGTAAACATACTGGGACAAGACATGAGCAGACTAAACATGACCATCTCATTCATTGACAAGAGCATAGTGTGCTCAACACAAGGCATATACATGCTGTAAGAGATTTCAACCCGGCACTCCACCTAGGTCAATGCCTAACGTGTGATGCACAGTTGGAACCCTTAATTATATATTTTTGTCTATAAATTATTTTATTTCTGAATGATGTACCCTTATATCACGCCCCTCTCTGTGAATCTCCTCCCCCCCCCCCCGGTCTCACTGAACCAAAAAGCAGGTTGTTTTGCAAAGTTAAAAGATTTATTTTATGGATTTGAACAATATACATAGCACACTATTAATATTTATACAATAATCACCATGGGAGATATCACAACAATCAAAAATCTCTTTAATCAGAATGAGTATGGATAAGAAAACAATGCAGCATAAAATAATACTTGATATGGATAGGAAAACAATGCAGCACAGAATAACACTTGATATGGATAGGAAACCAATGCAATGTCACTTTTGCCCCTGATACTACTCAATCCACCCCAATATGCAGTATAAAGAGATGGAAGAAGAAAGCACAGGTTTCAGGAATAAACATTCAACATATACAGTTTCAATCCCAATTGCCCCCCCCCCAGCAATCAGAGAGAAACAGGAAGGATTTCAAAACAGGTCAAATGCTTTTGAATGTGGTTTTGAATGAATGAGAAAAACACTGAAAAATGAATTTAATTCTCTAAATTGGATTCGAAACTAGTGGGAGCCGCTGTGTATAGATTCAGGTAAACACTAGCAATGATGATTGAATAACTAGCAGATTGGAAACTGAATTCTGAGGTCGGATGCAAAGAATAGCTGTTTTACACGTGTTGAAATTGAGCCAAACGCGAATTCGCCGCAAACTTTTCTGCGCACGAGAAACGCGATTGCTTTGTTTCTAGCATATATGATATGGAAGTTGCAGAGGTTTTAGTGGAGGTCGATTTTTCTCAGAAAGAGTCAAGATTTTCAAATGAAAGATGCGCTTTTGAATTACAAACAGGAATTTCTTTACACTAAGGAGTCTATGAAGCCACAAGCTACACAACAGCACAGCCACCGATCCAGTGATGCCCCCGGATGGTTTCTACCTGCGGAGACGCTTGCCTTTCTTCAGCAAATATATTAGCGCAAAGATGAATTTATCACTACAATTAACAAATGACTATATGAATGAGGGAAAGATTCAGAAAAAACAAGAAAGGTTCTACAATGCAATTCTGGATATGATAGAATGGGTTGGATAGGATTACTTAAGGATAAGAGATTGGCTATGGACAATTCTATGCTAAATACTCACAACTATGGTTTGGAATAGGCCCGTCGGGATCTGGTCAAAGATTTTGGACTGGAATTCTGCTAGCCCACCGGACAGGATTCAGGCACCCGGTTCTGCATTCAGCACAGCACTCTGATCTCTGCACGGCCTCTGGACTGGATCTGGATACAGCTATCTGGTTACAGCTCTGCTCTACTAGTTTGGATCTCTGGGTTCTTGGCAAGAAAGCAGCACAGCTCAGCCAGGTTATTCAATTTCTGGTGTGCCCCTTGGAAATCTGGGGTTAAAATCAGGTTTCAAGATTTTGGAATTGGGCCTTCTGCTTTCAGAGTTCTGGAGTCTTGGATCTGGGTTCCCCCTGCAGAGCGCTTCACCAGTAAATCAGTTGATGGGTGAATCTGTGTCTCCTCTAGGTCCTAAACTGTCCCTATTTATGTATTTCCCAAAGGGGTGGGTAGGCTGAATTATACTAAGCACACCCTCTAGGAATCCTATTGGTTAGACTATTTCTCCTCTCCTGATTTGAGAAGGAACACATGGTTTCATGATGATGTGGCATTTTACAATCCAGGGAGTACCTACCCTTTGTTTCAGTACAGTAAATCTAATTTTCAAATAAATCATATTTACAATATCACCAACTTGCTAATAATACATATTCACATCACAGATTTAGTAGAGCACGTATCTGTCCGAGTATCATTTTAGTGCAAACTTTGGTTCAAAATTGACAGTTTTTCGCGCTTTTGGTGGGGTACCCAGTGTCAGATCGGTCCACATTTTTCTCCATACATGCGCATGACATCTGGGCATAATCCTGTGAAGTTTCATATTTCTAGCATTATCACAATTGCTACATCAACATTTTGGTAGTCCTGTCTCTGAACATCGCACAGAGTTCAGAGTAGTTGCAAACTGTGAGCAGAAATTTCATTTTAACAACACTATATTTACAGATTTTTACAAATTTTGCACAGTTCTCTGTGAGTCTTTTTCAAAAAGATATTTTCTTGTGGGTCAAGACACACATATCTGTCTGGTCCCACCCCCAAGATTTGGCTGGGTCCAGAGCACTCCCAGGCTCTCTTCCTGCTGGCAGATGTTTTCTGTTGACAGTTGAATCTGCATATCTTTTCAATCGCGGGAGTCTTTTGTCTCTCCTCAAAGCAACAGGCCAAAATCTCCTCCCACCTCCATTAACAACTCAATGACAGTTCCTGAGCAGAGAGCAGGGGGAGGATGCCTTTGTTTGGGGCAAACTGTGGAATGTGCCTTTGAAGTACTGTGGCTAACATTAGTTCACTTTTAAAACTCTTGTTTAAAATTGTCTTTTCCGAATAAACTTACATTTTCAACAAATATACACATAGACCTCATAATTCCAGTCTTGTTCAAACATAGAGATTGAATTGTATCAACCTATATTGGTTTTGATGTCAAGTCTCTTCTTTTCCACAATTTGATCTTAATGTACAAGTTTAACTAACAGTATAAGTAAATGACAGCTCTGACACAGGTGAGCGGTGGTACTGCACCCATACCAGGCAAGCACCTTTTTGAATGTGGATTTTCTTGTGATGCAATGTGCTTCTCCTGACATTGTTCTTAGGCGGATTCTTTAAATAAAGTGATCTTTAACACCCACCAAGGATGTTGGAACTTTTCTGATGTTTGGGAACCATGATTTTGCACTTTCAACAGCCAAGTAAAACTGATTTTAAAGCACTTCTGTGTTTTCCTGGCAATGCAGCCCTGCCTTTTCAGGTAATTCCATTTCACTCTGTGGGCAGCCCAGTGACAGGTTTTGGTAGTGTGGTCTACGGTTCCACCCCTGTAAACAGGCAAAATGGATTGGCGGCCTATTTTTCAGGTTTCCCTGTGCACTTCTTAGCGATTTTTAGCGCATAGAACTTTTTGGCGACCATCCTGTTGTTTCTGATGAAAGCAGCACACAGTGATGTTGCAGGGCAGAACCTAGTGGGTCAGAACATCCCACAATGCTAAATATAAGACAGATTGTCCAAGTGTATTGTGGACACACGGTACAGAGGGGGATGCCAGTGGACCCAGAGATGTTCCAGTATGGAACTGACATTGCCATTGCATGGCTTCAAGGCATTGTGGGGAAAGTTTGGTGAGTTCCAAATTAATACCTGTTCAGGACAGAAACACCATTGGACGAGCCAGGGTAACTACAGTGACTGACGACAAACTATTTAAAGTAGAGAGACAAGAAATGGAGATGATGTTTGAAATGGGTGTAACCTACTGGTTACAGATACACTACAGAGAAGTGCCACAGAGAATGGCAATGGCACTGGAAGTGCTGCCCTCATTCTAGGAGGAGGACATGGCTAAGGTACCCCATTAGTTTATGGACCACAAATCCCTATGAAGTGGATTGCGTAAAGAGCATAGGAGGAGTAAAGATCAAACTGAAGCCAGGAGCAAGGAGTAAAACAGTAGCCCCTAACCGAGGAGGCAGATGAGGGCATTTATGAGACAATCACAGCGCTGATTGAGAGAGGCTTTCTTGTACCATCAGAATCCCCATGTAACACTGCAGTGTATCCTATGTGCAAGGCTAAGGGTGGGTCATGGCATTTCATACAGGACCTAAGGCCTCTTAACAATATTGTGGAAGCAGAGTATCCTTTAGCTGCAAATCCAGCGACAATTTTCTGCAGCATTCCAGCGAAAGCTGCCTGTTTCACAGTCATTGATTTGAAGAATGAGTTCTTCTAAGTACCGCTTCACCCAGACTCACAAGACTTGACCATCTTTATGTATAGAAACCAGAAGTGGAAACATACTTGGCTCCCACAGGGCTACTGTGAGTCACCATCCATCTTTAAGAGTGATATAGAGGGACCTGAGCAACACACAGACAGAAAGCACAGTTTTACAGTATGTAGATGACATTTTGATTTGCAGCGAGACAGAAGATAAGTGCAGAAAGGAGTTACTGCACATGTTAATTGTGCTAGCTGACAAAGGATACATGGCGGACAAAGCCATGGTACAGTACTGTCAGAAGGAGGTGCTATATGCTATATGTCTATGGTGCTATACGTATATAGATGCTATATGTCTCAGGAGGATAGCTAAGGGCAATGCACTCGCCTTGCAAGCAAGACGACGGCGAGCAACACAGGTTCGATCCCCGGTCCACGCTTAGAAACCTCTGGGTATTAAGCGCGTTATAAATAACCCATTGTACAATTCCTACATTGGACAGGCAATATCCCAAAATGGCCGACAGGTCACCCCAGAGAAAGCAGAGACAACACACATAACTCCCCAGCCCGAGACAGTTAGGGAAATGCAACAGTTCTTGGGGTTGTGCAACTACTGCGGAGCATGCGCGAATGTCTACAGCACATTCATAAGGCAACTATTGGGCCCCCTGAAAGAGGCACAGAAGGGAACAAAGGCACTGACATGGACCACAGCAATTACTGAGGCCTTCGATGAACTGAAGGAAGCATTATGCACAGCCCCATTGTTAGGGATCCCAGACTACAAAAAGGAGTTATTCTTGTTATCACACACATGTTGTGATGAAGATGGTACTTACACAAAGGACAAGAATGGGCCATAAGCATATAGCTTACTACAGTGGACAACTTGACCTAGTAATGAGAGGACATTATCTGTGCAAACAAGCTGCGGCCTTCTCAGTGGAGAAGTCATCAGCAGTAACAATGGGGTGCACACCACTCTTTACGTGGAGCATGCCCACTTTGCAATACTGCAGAAGCCAAAGAGCACACTGATTACACGAGAGCATCAGGGTATGATGTAACACTATCGAATGTAAGTTTGAAGATAGTAAGTTGCAAGACTGTAAACCCAGCAGCATTCTTGGCAGATAGCTTACAAGAAGGAGACTATGCACATGACTGCACAAAGAACATAGAGATGTTCAGAGAAACATGCAAGGTAGAGAAGAATGCACTTGAGGGAGAATACATGCTTTATATTGGCAGTTCTTCCACAATTGATCAAACTGTAGGGGTCAGACATACTGGGACTGCAGTAATACTGATGAGGCCCGGACAAGTGTGATGGTTGCAAGTGCGTGATTACCATCCCATTATTTAGCACAAGCAGCAGAGAAGGAAGTAACAATCTATTCTTACTCCGCCTACGTGACGTCCACAGTACACTAAGGATTAGCATGTTGGTTTAAGAGAGGGTTTAGAAGAGCAGACAGGATGTCAGTACAGCATGCACTTTTACTGGGTAGATTGATCAAAGTAATTGCTTATCCAACAAAGGTAGCAATAGTGAAGTGCCAAGCCCACACAAAAGGGGAAGACCCTATCTCAAAAGGAAATGAAGCAGCAGACTTTGAGGCAAAATGTGCAGCGTATTTTGGGGAATTATGGTACCTGAGAGAAAGACAAAAGGCAGAAGAAGGGGTGAGAAACATGGTACTAAATGAGGGTTACAATGTAGTACCAGAGACACAGATTATGGAGCTGCAGGGAGCTGCGCCCAAGGATGAAAAGAAGCTATCAGTGAGGAGAGAGTGCGCAATGTCTCCAACTGATGCCTTATGGTGACAGAAAAACACAGGGAAGGTGTTCATGCCACTAGCAGTATTGAAGACAGCATTAGATATGATATATGATATGATATTTATAACGCGCCTATACACACGTGTTTCAAGGTGCGACAAGGCAAGGGAGGGGGAACAGAGGCAAGACAGAAAACGATCCTACTAGGCCAGGTGTCATTCAGATCGCGCAAGTGCATAGGAAGGGGGAAGGGGACAGTGTGAGGGGACGAGGGGGGTAAAGTGCAGTAAAGGATAATAGAATAAATAACAATAAGTAAAGTTTGGCCAGCAGCTGGCAAGTGCAAGGGTAAAGGATAAGTGCTGGCATCAAGTGTCAAGTGCTAGTAAGGGACTGTAGAGCTACAGAAAAAACAGTCCCAAGTGCAGGGTTGCAAGAAAGGTAGTACAGGTGTGCAACTGGCGGGGGAGGGGACCTGAGCCCGAGATAATAGGGTGGCCAGGTAGCCAGTGCACTGTCAGTTGCATCCATGAAATCAGCAGGGGAGAGGAGGAGAGAAAGCAGAAGCATAGAGAAAGGTTTTGAGGTGCTTCCGGAACAGGAGATGGTTCTCCTCAAGTTTCAGGGGGGCAGGAAGGCTGTTCCAGAGAGAGGCCACTGCCGAAGAAAGAGATCTACGACCAACTCCTTGCTTGGAGAAGCGACTGACCCGAAGGGAGTTGGAGGCGTAATTATACTATCCAACACACAAAGGAAATTATGTCATTGCTACATGCATTGGAGAAATGTGGTTCTGCCTGAATTTAAATGATCGTGACCAAATTTGTGAGTAACTGCATGACCTGTCAACAGTTTACAGCAGGGTATACTTTGAGAGTTGTGAGAGGAGCAATCCCAAAACCAGTAGGCCCATTTCTGCATTTACACATGGATTATGTGGATATGATCCAAATATGCTAGAGGTACTGCTATATGATAGTAGTTGTCTGACCATTCTCTAGGTGGATTGAGGCAGGTTGCGGTTCACATGCTGACACCCTTAGAATGGCCAAATTCTTGGTCAGGGAGGTTTTACCAAGATGGGGTGCGTGTGACGTCCTGCATTCTGACAACGGCCCGAACTTCGCCAACTAAATTTTCAGCACATCACAAACATGCTAGGCATTCAGCATAAGTTTGCCTGTGTGTACCACCTGCAAGCCAATGGAGTGTGTGAACACCTGAATGGACTCCTCAAGGAGTACACAGCCGAGACTCACAAAGCACCAAGAAAAATTGGTTGCACTGGTTGCCCCTTGCATAGTTAGTACTGCACCATAAACCAACCACCATTTAATGCCCCATGATGTTTTGACAGGATGGAGCATGCCTCTCCCCCTGGCTCCTCCCACAAGAGCACTGAAGGACTGTGAGAGTAGTGCAGATGTGTTTTTACAGGAAATGTGTGAAATGTGTGAGTTCTTTTATCCACGCCAGATTTAGTGGGGGCCCAGAAGACAGCGAAGAGATCAACTGCGACAATGCACCACAAGGATGTGAACTAAAACCCTCTGTGAAAGTGGGTGAAATAGTGCTTTTGTTTACCTGGCCTCATGTGGTGGAGCAGGTGGCCGACTTTGCTGTCAACTTAGTCAGAAAGGTGGTCTGGAACCACCTGCAGGACATCAAGCCCTACAAAGCAGTGGCCTCGCCTGGAAAAAAAGTCTCTGTGACCGACAGGGCCAACAATCAGCACCTGGACGAGCAACAAGTACGTTCTGAACTTACAAGACTAGGGAGACTCGGACACACAATGGTCACACAATCCCAAGCAACAGAAGCAGCAACTGGAACACTTGTAGAAATTGACTAAAGATACACTGTCTTTGTTATTTTCCTTTTCCGTACACATAGGGCCTACGTGAACGTTGTGGGAATTGTACTGTTGTCTTCCACCCGTCAACCAGACACTTTATCTAATCAGTTAGTCTGTCTGTAAGGAGACCCAATCAATTCAGAGCACAATACCCTGAAATATACTATCTTGTCTTTGTAGAGTACCTGGCACAAACATACCCACAACTTGAGCACAGTGAGCTACCAGTGCTGGCCACATTAAGAGATCCATCAGTAAGGAAGGTATGGAAGGAGATGTTTTTCTTTCGCCATCAATGATTATTTGTTCAGCGGGGCTTAGGCCACTTACAACACTAACACACAATAAAGCACTTCTTTGCACATTTCAGGCGGGCAACTGTATCATCAGCTGCAATGATGAAGCAGCGTAATTGGAAATGAAAGGAACAATAAAGAATATTTTTGTTATGTCATGTCTATTATTTGCCAGTGAATTGATGGGATTCATATTCTGGCATTTGTATGTTATTGTTACTGCTACAGCTGTACCCTCTATTAACATTCACCCAACCCAAGCAGGTGGAATGACCATGCCAGTTGGGTGAGAGAACACTGCTGATAAGGTAAGGAGAATTAATTGCAGTGTTGACACAGACATGAAGGGAGTAGACATGTATCTCACCGACACTGCTCGAGTGTCTAATAACATGTTGTACAAACATATGACAAAAGTAGGTAAGGAAACCACCTGGCAGAGCTGTGACGTCTGCTCTTTAATCCCCTACGCAATGAGTGCCTCCAGAACATTCATAGCAACTGACATACCAGCAGCAAGAGCACAATTCCCTATGTATATCGCGATGCTGCAAACACGAGGAAGATTTCAAGGGAAGTCAATAACATTGAGATGGATGTCCAAGGGAACGTTCCCGTATGAATATAATTACATAAAGACATGAGACATGATGAACAATTATTGGCAGCTAGATGAATCAATAAAGTATGTGACTGATGGACTTGAGAAGGAAGAAACAAAGACTATTACATTGAAGGAACTGCCATGTCCCTGGTTAAGAGTGAGGGAACCAGTAGGAGAATTCAGCTGCTGGGAAAGGCAACAGATACTAGTGTATGGACGAGTGTACACCAATGATGGATGGCAAGATGGACTGGTGGGAAGCAATGCGCTGACACTAGCCCAGTCACCAGTGAACAGGACGCAAGAAGAAAATGATAAATGCCTGAAGGAATGAGAAGCGAGCGCAAAACTACTGACATAGGTGGAAAATGAAGCTGTACAATGCCGATAATCCCTCTGAAGACATCAGCACTGTGCTATCAGAACAATGGTGAAGTTGAAGAGGGCGAGAATGTCTGGTGTAGAAGCGTTGAACAACACCCAGCTGTGATAGCAGGAACAAAGGTACTGATGGATCACTATTGGGCTTGTGGATCCATAGCATATGAGAAACTGCCACCTGTGTGCAGAGGGGTTTGCTAGTTAGTACACATCAATATGCCCTCATTGGTCATGTCAAAGAAGGATGTGAAGCTCAATGAGTTCCGGAAGATGAAAAACAACAAAAGAAAGAAGAAATTGAGCGAAATTGCACCAACCACCAAGGCAGAGAAATCAGAGAAGCCACCTGGACTGAGCAGAGTAAAAAGAGGAGGAAATTACCTCTCAGGAGCATCAGAAGATGCACTAGATGAGATCCCAGTGGAACACAAGCTGTTCAGCAGGATGGAAATGTTCTTTGCATCAATAATACCATCCGTACAGACATACATGAATGTCAAGTGGTTGCAGATCACGCGCTGGAGCTGATGGTAATGTTTAACTCTACTGTGAATTGGTTCAATCCAATGAAGGAAGAGCTCAGAGCGATACGGTTGGTGGGGCTCTAGAATCGATATGTTCTGGATCTCCTCACGGCTATGGAAGGAGGAGTTTGCGCAAAGATAGGGAGTTCATGTTGCACATTCATTCCCGCCAACGATGAAGATAACGGAACACTATCAGATGCAGTGGCACAACTGACATGGATGCATGCTAAGATGGTAGATGAAGCAAGAGATACAGGAAAGGACTAAATCTGGATAACGTATATATGGTCCTGGATGCCAACATGGCTATCATATGGACTAAAAGTGATAATTGGAGCACTGGTATTTGCAGTAAAGTCATTGTGTGCGATCAAAATATGTATGGCCAGGTGTAATAAAACAGCCAAAGAAGCTATCAGAATGCAGATCCTGATGGACGTAAACATAGAAGGGGCAAAGGAGGAGATGGTCACTGAAAGAGAGAAGATGAGGGAGAGAATTGCACAATGCAAACTGGTCCTGACCGAAACAATGAAGCTGGGCAACCCATTTGATTCGAAGTACTGTGAAGGGAAGTGGGTTTGGTGTAACCCCAATGGAGTGTACTGCTACATAACCTGGTCATTCGATGACCACACAAATTACTATGGACACCTTGGAGGAATAACGAAGATATGGCAGCCAAAAGCAAATGGACTGTCAAAAAAGGATGTGGTTGACAGGTCGGCCAGAGGGGGGACTGATGAGGGATGGGAAATACTACCACCCCATCCCCTCCCATCAAATTCATGACACGGAAGAAGGCCAGGAAACACTGCAATCACCCATTCTATTTCGGACTGATTCCCAGTGGTCCAATGATTGACAATGTGTGGTATGAGTCTACCCCAGAATGGCTAAATAGCCCCAGGCCACAACCATAGACAGCTCAATCGACAGTCTCTTTTAAAGCACCACAAAGCCATGTTGCTGACGTTGTTAGAGACACCACAACATAGCAGCATTAGACATGAATTACACGTGCCATCCGCACATCGCGACATAAATACACACTCGAATACATGAAGAACACGAGTCTACAGTTCTATAGTTAGAGGATAGATACATATATGTATATACTGTTGTTGCTTTTATTATTTTGCCATTAGTTAAACGCAGCAATGCAGAAACCACAAGAAGCAAGAGATCCTGAACACAGCTTGCAAATGCTTATATTCGAATAACCCTATGGAACTGCAGGAGCACCTATGGGACCTGACAGAACCCAGTGTGACTAACCTATGGAGAATGTAGTATAGCATGAACACTGTAGAAACCACATTTTAATGGTTTAGGAAAAGAAAAGCAGGCCCAGCTACAGTAAATACAAATAATTCCTCTTAATTTAGAGCTGCACCTCTCATATTCATGGTTTCTGAACACGTGATCCCGCTGAAGCAGAAAATGGAGACCGACTAGCGCTGGGAAAGGGAGATGATCTCAGGCTACCAGACAGAAGACTGCAACAAATATGCTACAATGTGAGTCAAGTCTTGGACTGAGCAAATGAACACTCTCATAGACTAAGGTGGTGCACACCAGTTGTAATGCAGACACATAGTCATTCTTATTACCTTGAAGAGGTACACTGGGAGCTGAGAACCTTTGCAGATCCCAGGCCTGGGGTCGTCAGCTCTAGCCAATCACAGTTTAGTATCCTAGGAGTAGATAGCAACGGGCCAGAACCAATGGTAATTCCACTACATTGCAACATTGGTATAGATAGTGACTTGGGGATGGACCAGGCCAACTACCTGACATGCGTGCGCCAGTAGACTAACATGAATAGTGACCAATATAGGTGGTATATTACTCAGTACCCAATCCAGTGGTTCGATATGTTTTCTGTAGAAGGTCCCAGGTTGTGACATCATTCTGATGTAATTAGGGTGCAAAAGCGACCTACGAGCCGTAGAAGGCTGAGATTTTCTGGGATATTTACTGTTCCTGAGCTGATCCCTGTTGGTTTTGTCTGTAATAAGCCGCTGTTTGAACTTGGCGTTCACTGTGTTCTTCGTTTATCCTGAGGAAGGTGTTGGGTCTTCCAAGAGTCTCCTAGTGGCTCTCTGGCATACCTAGGATTTTGTCTCCAACAGTAGCACTTCATAACGGGTCACTTGGACCCCAGGAAGCAGGAGGGATGCAAAGAAGACCGAAGCCTTTGAAAATAGTCAGAAGTAGGATGGAATGGCTTCCAAACTTTGTGATGATGCTGTAGTTATTTCTGCGCCTCCTCCTGTTCAATGTGTGCCCCCACCCTTTTTGTGCCTTTTCTTCCGCCATCATTTTCCTTTTCAGCATTGCCGGGTGGTCGTTGAAGGCCATCAGGTCTGCTTGTGGCACTACCAGTGCAAGGCTGCAAAGCATGATGGGGGAACACAGTCCCCCTCAATCAGGAGGCAGAAGGGCGTTACACCCGGTCCCACATGCCCACAAAATCAACAAAATAACTGTTATATTCCAATATAACCTTTATAACCAAGTATCTTTGTAGCCAGGATCAGATTTCCTTCCCCAGGCTTAATGCAGGATAAACATTCCAAATAATGAAATTACTTTCAATAATCAAATTCTGCTTCAAGGTTAACACAAAGTACCTTCCAATAGCCATCTTCTGCTTCCAAAACAAAGTTACTTCCAATAGCCAAGTTCTGCTTCCAACAGTAAGTTTCTTTCCACTTTTCAAGTTTTAATTGGCACTTGGATTGTTTGAGGATGAACAATATTCATCACTCTTCGTTTTACACAAGCTCTTGTTCGGTCAATGAAAGGTCTCTGTATTCACTCTTACAATGAATATTTAAATGACACTACTCGTCTTTGGAAAAGATAACCACTACACATTTCTTCTTCCTTAACAACAATGTTTTAGTGAGCTTGCTACTTTCTTTCCACCACAAACCTTCACCACAATGCAATACGTCAATGTCTTCTTTTTGGTCCACTAACCTGCCAGGACTATCACTAACAATCTCTTTCATGGTTTACTTGCCAATCATGATAACACTCCTACCACTACTACAAGAACTTTGTGGTGGGCTTACTTCAAATATTAGCAAAGTCTTTAATGTTCAAAAACATTGAGATTCATAACTTCTTCCTAAAGGAAACAACATATATTGATGTTGTTTGTTCCACTGATTTGTTTGGGTTTCTACTATCACACCACGTAACTGCTGTTAATATTTCTTATTCAGGTTTCAATCTTTAAGAAAGCTATTTCCGCTTTCATATAAAATATCCCTTCTATGTCTTAGGCAATTTTGGTTGTTATGTAGTTTAAATACTGCCTCCACTGTACTTTGGAAATGTTGGCTATACTCTTGTTTCATATTGCCCCTTCTTTTTTAATTTACATTTTTTAATTTATTGAGCATTTGTTAAGCGCTTGTACAACCGAATTGTGTTTCAAAGTGCCAAAAGGGAAAAATGGGAAGGGGACAGGGGAGAGAAAAGACATTGCCAAAACAGTAAACATACAGTCATGGTCCTACTATTCCTTGTGGTATGCCTACATGTAAATGCAGTGAAGAAGTGCAGGAGATAGGGATGGGTGGTGGGGCAAGGAATGGGCAAGTGCTGGTGGGGGGGTCTGAGGGGAAAGTACCTAGGGAGCCAAAGAGGAGGCCTCAGACTAAGCGCTGGCGCGGGCAACACCCAAGAGTGGGATGTAGAGCGGGCAAGCAGGGGCCCACAGTGGCAGTGCAGTGGGGGGTGGGAGGATGCTGGTATCAACTGGGTAGAAGGGCTTGGTATCCTGATTCATGAGGATCAGGCCTCCAGTCTGAGGGGCAGTGGGGTGATCACAAACACAGATCAACAACACCACTCCTCAGCCTGCAAATCAAATCCCTGATTTATACAGTTTAAGAGGAGCTTTAATCAACGCCAGACCTTTGGCTGCCCATTCTCTCAACAGTGCTAATCTGCTGACCACCCATAATCTAGATGTCCTGGCCATATCTGAAACTTGGCTTCACGCAGCCTCATGTCCAGCTCTCTCGCTAGCCTTGCAGCAACCCTACTCCATCTTCCGTAAAGATAGACCTGATGGAAGAGGGGGGGGTTGCCATCATAGCCAAAGACTCCCTTATTATTAGAGAAGCTAACACCCTTACCATCCTCTCAAGAGAAATATTAATTCTCAAACTCAGCTAATCGCATACAGCCACAGTGACTATCCACCTGACCTACTGGCCCCCATGCCCTTCTCACTCCTTCGAGGATACCATTGCACCTATCCTTTCTGCTAACGCTAAGCCCACCTCCAAAGTCATATTCATTGGTGATTTAAATTTAGAATTTAACGATCACACCAATGCCAACTTTTCCACCTTAGCCAATGCACTTGCTATCACAGGTTTCACACAACACATTACAACTCCCACCCATAATAATGGCCGGATCCGAGACTGGCCAGCCAACCTGAACTGTGGCCTCACAATCCTATCCAGCACACCTTGCCCTTGGTCAGACCACAATATTGTCACCTTCCAGTTACCCAGACCACAAGCGCACCACTTCAAGCCTCCCTTGCTGCTTGCTGCACTGACAAGAAGTTCTAGAAAAATGACCCTAGTAAATATCCTGCCCTTTCTAAAATGGCTCATTGAGCAAACTAATCCTACCAGTTACCCAACCACCTTGATCATCAACTATAACCAAACCCTGTCATTAGCCACGGACACAGACGCCCCATCAACCATTCGTAAAGCCAAATCCATTGCACACATCAACGGCTGGTATCCCCCAGATTTGACAAAACTATGTATCTCCAAGCGCACACCAGAAACCTCATGGAAAAAGCACCCTAATCCGGCGAACAAAAAAATTCAATTCCTCACCAAACAAAAAGAATAAAAACAGGCTATGCTCCAAGCTAAAAGTACCACCGACAATGATTGAATCTCCGAAGTCAATTCCAGCACACGGGAGCTCATCTCCATACCACGAGAACTGGACTCCCATTCCTGACCCATTTCCAACTGCACCAAAGATATCAGCTGGTGCACCAAGATCCAGCATGCACTAGTGAGCAAAATCTCCATGCTACAAGGAAAGATCCTGCAAAAGAAAAAAAAATTACCTATCCACAGTAACATTGATGAGCACAAATCACAAATCATAGGGTCCAATGTCCCCCTCTTTGAATTCAAACCTGTCTCCAACAGCAATGTAATCACAATCTGGTGTGATAAAGGGTCTCATGCCATCAAGATGTCAAGGGGACATCTGCCCTGCCCCAACCATAAAAGACTTTGCCGAAGCCCAAGCACCATTCATATCCTCTCTGATCAATGCCTCCTTTGCACCAGGCATTGTGCCAGTGAACCTCAAAGATCCCTCGGTACTTCCTCTTCTAAAAAAGCCAACGCTAGACCCAGACATCCACACCAATTACCGGCCCCTTACAACGGTACCTTTCCTGCTAAAAATACTGGACAGAGAAGCATATACCCAAATCCAACAGCACCTCGAATCCCACAACCTTCTAGCCCTGTGCCAATCTGGCTTCAGACGAGGTCACAGCACTGAATCAGCCCTTTATCTAAAAAAGCAACTCAGCTAATCCAAAGACGCTGGCAAACTAGCACTCCACCTACTATTGGATCTCTCAGTAGTCTTTGATTTGGTGGATCACCAAATACTCTTCCAGCACCTCCACTCTTCGGCCCATTTCTCCTGTGATGCTGGATATTTCCCTTCCTCTCCAACAGAACCATGACAGTCTTCCCCGCTCCGCCCCTGCGTTACCCACCCCTGTCACGTGCAGTGTCCCCCAAGGTTCATGCATGTCTCCTACATTATATAACATTTTTACCAAACCACTCTTTGATCTACTCGATGTGAAAGGGATCTCCTACACAAACTATGCTCATGATACCCAGCTTCTTCTTCCCATAACAGGTGACTACCTTACAGACGCTGATGCACTAACTTCAGTGTACCAAACTATCCAGGCCTAGATGGCGACCCCCATGCTCTACCTCAATGATGAGAAAACCAAGCTGCTCCTGATTGGCTCTCAAGCCCTTCCAAACAAACTAGGCCCTGCATAAAAATCCTTCAGCATTGACAGTATCACCATCTAAGTCGCCAGCAATGTCAAAACCATTTGGGTGTATCTTGACTCCACCCTCTTACACTACAGGTGAGTCAAAGCCATTGCCTCATCAGCAGCCTGCACCACTAAACTTATATTTGCCTGCCGGCCATTTCTCTCTACAGAAAGTTGTCTCACCATTGCCAGAGCCCTGATAGGCTTTAGGTTGGACTAATGCAACATCCTCTTTGCTGGCACCTCGACTGGGAATATCAACAAACTTTAAATCATACAAAAAAATGCTGTAAGGGCCGCCCTGAACATAGCAAAAATATAACATATATCACAAGCTAGTAGAGATGCATATTGGCTGCCAATCCGAGAGCGCATCTGCTTCAAAACACTAGCTCTAACCCATAAATGCATCTCAAACTCTGCTCTAAGACACCTTGCGGCCAAATTCACCAAAGTTCCCGACACCAGACTCACGTAAGCCATCCTTCTGGGAGACATGAACATAGGTTTCAATGGCCACAAAGATTTGCAAGTGACTAATAACACCAATGTCATTACAGAACTTGGATTTACCCAAAGAATATCACAACCTAACCACGAAAAAAGGTAGCCAACGACAACTGTAATGTAACAATTACTGATGTCTGCCCACAAATCTGGACAGATCATGCGCTACTAACCTTCCTCATAAATGAAAACACCACCTAACCTAAGGTAAATATATTGCCCCCCCCTACCAACCAGAAATAAAACAAATCATAACTACGGACAAGCTGCTACCACTTATCCTCCGAACCCTGAATTCCTTATCTGAATCACTTAACCCATGAGCTCTAGTGAACAAATTCAACTCAACCATGACCATAGCCTTGGACACTATCGCTCCTCTGAAAATGAGAAAAAGTAAGCCCAGAGCACACTTAAACACTTGGTTCACCCCTCACCTCAAATCCCTAAGGATTGAAAAACGCAAATGTGAATCCGCCTGGCAACTAACTTCATCTGAGACTAATAAAATAGCTCTCATAAATGCCTATAAGATTTACAAAAACAAAATAAGGAGAGCTAAAAAAGAGAACTTTAACAGTAGAATACTACAGGCTAAATCTGGAACCAAAGAGCTATTCATTATACTAAAGGAATTGGTAAACCCCATCCGTGTCCCGGACAACTGCGACAAAAATAAAACCTGGTGTTCTAACATCCAAAAAGCTCCAAATGACAAAATTGCCACACTCCAAAACAAAATTGAGAAAAAGAAACAAAATATTCCTCCAACCAATCAAAGTGGTAAACCTCCGACTTCTACCAAACCAGAACATAAATTCAACTTCACCAAAGTAACAATTTTAGAGATTGAAAAAATAATACTTTCGCTCAAACCAACCAATTGTCGAGGCGACATATGCCTAGCTCAACTGATAAAAGACGCAGCCAGAGACCTATCCCCATGTATTGCCAAACTTATTAATGCTTCCTTTGCATCAGGCACTATACCAGATTACCTTAAACACTCCCCCTTCTTATAAAGCAAACCTTGGACCCCTCCATCTGACAAACTACAGGCCAATCACTACGGTACCATTTCTGTTAAAAATACTAGACAGAGTGGCTTACCTACAGATCCAAAAATACTTGGAGCTGCATCAACTATTAGTTACCAGACAATCAGGCTTCAAGCCTCACCATGGTACAGAAACTGCGCTTATCGATCTCAAAACCCAGGTCGATGAGCTGAGAGATCTTGGAAAAACTTACCTACTCCTCCTACTGGATCTCTCAGAGGCATTTGACTTGGTGGATCACAATGTACTCTGTACCCACCTGTAAACTGCGGGCCACATCTCCACACATGCCATTGCATGGATCAAGTCATTCTTGAGTGGCAGAACCATGAGGGTTTTCTCTAACCTGCAGCAGCTGACCCAGTACCTTTCACATGTGGCGTTCCCCAGTGATCCTGTGTCTCTCCGACCATGCATAACATTTTCACAAAGCCCCTGTTTGATGATCTGGACCTTCTGGGTGTCACCTACACAAACTATGCAGATTACACTCAGATTCTCATCCCACTTTCGGGGGATTATGAAAAGGATTTGGCCTTGGTGAACAAGATCTACCTCATTATCCAGGCATGGATGGCCCGCCATGGTCTATGCCTGAATGATGACGAAACGGAACTCATCATACTGGGGAATACACAAAATATCAAAAGACTGAACGATGACTGTTCACCATTTGTTATAGATGGTAACACCATTAAAGTAGCAAAAGAGGTAAAAACATTAGGTTTTTACCTTGACTCTTGCCTCTCTCTAACAAAGCAGGTGAGTGCGATGGCCTCTAGCATCGCATACACCTGAAAGCAGATTAGAGCAGCTAAACCATACTTGTCCACTACCAACTGCCTCACCCTATCAAGAGCTCTGGTATTATCCAAATTGGACGATTGCAACACACTATACAGTGGGGGTCATTCCGAGGTTGGAGGTAAGTATTGGTTTTTACCGGCATGGAGGAAAGAGCGAGTCCGATCTGGTACCACGCTGCTATTTACAGGCTATTCCGACCTCGCGGGCACAAGCTTTCCGCCATGCCAGTAAATCCCCTAGCGGCATACCGCTAAAGGGCCCATTAAACCCCTTACCGGCATGAAGCGAGACGTTCTTAACAACACCGCCATCGAAGCTTTGCCGTCCGTAATTAGCGGTAAATTACGGTCACCGCTAATTAACGGATACGGAAATTACGTCATTGCCCAGGAACGTGAAGGAGTGCGGCGGCCATCTTTAAAAACACAATCCATTGCCATCCTCTTCATATAGGACCCGGAGGCATATTTGGATCGGAAAAATAGCCATTAGAGCCATTAGAGACCAGCATCATGCCGAAAGCACTGAAAAAGGGTGCCGCCCGCATAAGGAAGGAGCGCTTTACACAGGACGCGCTCCAGGTACTGGTGGACACTCTGCACGAACATGCAGAGATAGTATTCAGCAGTGACATGCGTAGGCCCACCTTCGTCAGGAAGAAGGAGATCTGGGACTTGGTTGCACAGAGAGTGAGCGCCGTAGGAAACACCCCCGCACCACGAAGGACTGCAGGAAACGGTGGGATGACCTCCGTCTCAGGGTGCAGGCCATCCTATCAGCCAACCGAAGTCAGGCCCTGGAGATAGGAGGAGGCCCAGCTTCTCCCATCAAAATGATGCCCTGGTAGGAAACGTGTGCGGACATGATGGGCACAGAAGCCATAGAAGGGGTTGGCGAAATGGAGTGCGGTGCTCCGTCATCCGCTGATGGAGGTGAGTGTCCAGAGTCAAGACAGTAAATGCATTCCTAATGTAAGGCACCGCCAAGGGCTGGGCAAGCTGTCACATCATGTATTGGAAACCCCCCCTCCCCCCAAGTGGGACCCAGGCTGATGTCAGGTGCAAGGCTGCAACCCATATTGGCCATACCACACAAAGAGGCTGTCAATGTGAGTCACCACAGTACTCCGCCAACATGAGTGACCCAGACATCTGCATGCATTTTCCATGCAAGCCCAGATCACTGTCCCATTCACCACCCAAATGTCAACAAAACGCTGCAATCCCATTGTGATACCATAGGCCTGAAGAAATGCTGACCGCCAAATCATTGCACATGCCGTCTCTCTCTTCCCCCCCACAGGCAGTGGGCATGAAAGTGAGGACCAGGAAGCCACCCGGGCCAGTACCTCCAGGGGCAGAGCCAGGGGACACCGTATACCTGCAAGCAGGAAGAAAACACATGCAACACCACCTGCTCCAGCAACCCCCATGGAGGGTGCACAACCCCCACCCGCACCCCTACCCATGCCTGCAGTGCCGCCGGACACATGCCCCACGGTGGACTCTGAGGAGTCCAGTGTGGCAGGGGAGAATGCTGCCATGTGCCTCCTCGATGTGCCAGACAGCCCCACATCAATTTCCGTGGCCAACGTGGAGGACCCCAATGACATTGGACATAGCCCAGACACTCCATCATACAGCAAGGTGGCACACAGCGACTCCGGGGAGAGTGACACCCCAGGGCTCACAGGCCAAGGAGTACCACCTGCCTGTCCTGGATCCACTTCCCCTGCAGAAAGTCCCGAAAGGGCTGCAGGCTCAATACCAAGCCTGCCAAGCACATCGGCCACATTGGCCATGGATGCAGTGCGCTCCCAGCACCTCACGGGCCTGATTGAGGAGTTCATCCGGGACAACCGCGAATCAAGGTTGGAGTAGCACAATGACCTTCAGGCTCTGGGCGAGGTGATCACTGCGAGCACAAACTGGCTCTGTGAGGTGCTGGGCCGGATCGCAGATGCCCTGGAGGCAGCACCCCCCAGACCACAGCCCCAGTGGGAGTACCCACCCTCCCAAAGCTCCTCCACGCAGACCAGCCCTGTCCGTCGGTCACTGCGTACATTGCGCCGCCACGACATGGATCCCCTTGGCTCTGGGAGTGCACATTGATCATACTGCCACACACATGTGGCCTATGTTGCACTGATGGGATTATTGTGGGGTTGTTGTGGGGGGAGGTGAAGGGGGTGAGGGTGTGTGTGGGAGTTGGGATGGAGAGGGAGGGGGATGAGGATGTGTGTGGGAGTTGGGGGGAGGGGGAGGGGGTTGAGGGTGTGTGTGGAAGATGGGGGGCAGGGGGGTGAGGGTGTGTGTGGGAGTTGGGGGGGAGGGGGAAGGGGGTGAGGGTGGAGGTTTTGTTGTACACGTTTGAACATTATTATTCAATACACTGGTTGATCATCCCTAAAAAACAGAGTGGACATTGATCATTGTGCATGTGTCTTTTAATGTCTCACAGTGCATGGTGTACATGTATCCCCCACCCAGTGCCCAATGTCCTGTCATCCTCACACCAACAGCTGACTTGTGAGTCAGAAATATTGTCCGATCAATGATTGCCGCACGGAACGTCCCTCCTGTGCATCGGCACCGTGATGCTCGTCTGCCATTCCTTCCTCCTCCCCCTCATCATCATCTGGTGGTAGCAGTTCCACGTCAGGGGGCAGTGGCACGTTCCGACGGATGCACATGTTGTGCAGCATTACACATGCCATGGTGATCTTGGACACCTTCTCGTGGCTGTAGATGAGTGCCCCACCCGACCGGCTGAGGCAACGAAATTGTGCCTTCAACAGGCCGAAGGTCTGCTCTATCACCACCCGTGTACGGGTATGGGATCTATTGTAGTCCTCCTCGTGCCTGTTCTGTGGGTTGCGGACCGGGGTCATGAGCCACGGCTTCAAAGGGTAGCCAGCATCACCTGCATGAGAGTGGAATGAAGGTAAGTGTTTGTGCATTCATGGTGGAGAATTGTACTAGTCTTACATGGCCGCAGGTGATTACTGGCCATACACACATGTCCCAGGATACAGTCACCCCATTACTGGCCCGGCTATGTGTCATGTGCAATGGAATGATGGAGGGGTAGCTTCTCCCTTTTGGGTCATGGTGTGCATTCACGTCTTGTTGCAAGTGCATCGTATATGCATGCAGCAGTGTTGGACTGCATTCATTGATGTCTTGTGCGAGACTTGGTGAAAGGGGGTGTTGGCTGTAGTTGGTAGCATACTCGTCATTCTGCACGGATCCCTACCATGGTGACTTGCAGCAATCCTATGGGGGTGCAGGACCAGTGACACGCTGTAGGATCCCTGTTAGATTCACTTCTATGCACTCCCAGGGATGACTGTCCTGTGTGTTGAGATGCAGGAGTCAGCGACATGGTGCTATTGCACTGCATGGTGCAGGATGCCCCTACGGTGTGTAAGGGCCGCCGATGAGTGGTCCATGTGTTGCGGTATCTGGCCAGGTTTCCTGTTAGTCATGTAGTGTTAGGTGTCGGCTCAAATTCATCACTGTGTGGTTATGTGGTCATGTGCCGTGTCACTTGCCTTGGGGCACAGTGTGCTGTGAGGTGCACATCGTGCACTGGCGTGAACATTCCCACCCAGGTGGAGTATGCATCTCCCCCCCCTTTCCCACCCAGGTGGAGTATGCATCTCCGCACCCCCTTTCCCACCCAGGTGGAGTATGCAGACAACCTACTCACAGCCCCAATGCACTGCCATGGCCCATTCAGGTTACTCACCAAGCAGCCAGGCACGTCGTCCAGCATGTCGCTCCATGTAGCGTGGTAGTGTTGAGTTCCGCAGGACCAAGGAGTCATGAGTTGATCCGGGGTATCAGGCATTGCAATGTGTGATGGCTTTACTGGCATTACACACCATCTGGACGTTGATGGAGTGGTATTGCTTGCGGTTGCGATACGGCACCTCCATGGCATGCGGGACCACCAATTCAACGTGGGTGCAGTCGAGGGCACCTATGCAATTTGGCATGCCTGCCAGTGCATGGAAGGCAACTTTGGTGTCATATATCTCCTGGGGAGTCCGGGGTAGGGATATGTAGTCCCTTGTGTGGTTGAGGAGGGCATCCAGCACTTGGTTGAGTATCCGGGAAAATATGGGCTGTGAAATGCCATGCATGTGCCCCACTGTATGCTGGTAGGTGCCTGTGGCAAGGAAGTGGAGCACAGACGCTACCTTCAGTAGAGGGGGGATGGCAGTGCTGATTTCTATGCGGCTCACTATATCGTCATGTATCAGGTCCACTATGGTGGTAATGGTGCCCCGGTCAAGCCGGTACAGTGTGTGGATTTGCTCTGGTGTGAGGTTGAAGGGGGTGGCTCTGATGCAGGGGATTGGGGGCTGCCGGCGTGGTAATGGTGGCTGCACCGGTAGGGCATGCTGGGCCTGTCTCACCCTCCTTCTCCTCCTGTGTATCCTCTGTGGTGGGGGCGGTGGTTGTTGTTGTTGCTGTTGTTGTAGTTGCTGCCTTGCAAGCAGCGCCTCCAGCTCCAGGAATGCTGCTACAATTGGTATCATCTTGGTGTGGGAGGGGGTGTGGTGTGTGGGTGTGCTCCTTTTGTGCTGTGCCAGACTCCATTGCCTCCACCTGTGCTGATTGAGTGCACCTGTTCCTCTTGGAAACACTGCTCAGGGTTCTTAACACCTTCTCGGTGATGCCGGTATTTACTCCATGGCGGTAAGGTACTTTGCGATCTTGTGGAGGCCGTTTTTTCCATGTCTGCTTTACTTGGGATCAGCTCCGGTTTACGCCATGCCGCTAATTTCGGCATGGTGTGTCGGGCGCATGCCACTAAACCGCTATTTACTGCCTCGTACTTTACGGCGCCGTAAATAACGGTCTGGTGAGTCAGAATGGGCCGTAACGGGAAACGATGCCGGTAGTCCTTTACCGGCATCGTTTTTCCCTTACCACCCAACTCGGAATGACCCCCATAGGGTCTAATATACACATGTTGCAAAAAATCCAAACCTTGCAGAACAATGCCCTTAGAGCCGCCCTAGGAATCCCAAGAAGAGAGCATATCTCAGATATCAGAAGACAATCTAACTGGCTCTCTACAGCTGACAAAATTAAACTTAAAACAGTATCACTAACTTTCAAAGTATTAATGACCTAGCCCCCAAATACCTAACAGAAAGATTCAAAAGAAGAACTTCTAATAGACCTACTAGAGAAGCAAATACCAACCATCTATTTGTGCCCCCATTTAAATTGAGCACAGACGGAGGCATCCGCTTCCCTGTCAAAGCAGCACAGTTGTGGAACTCCCTCCTATCTTCTTTAAGGTCTGACCAATCCTATCCACACTTCAGACTTAACTGTATTAAATGGCTCAAAGAAAATGACCTATAACTGACCGACACTAGGACTACTCACGTCTAACCCGTCTGTTGATCTGCACCTGAACGCATACTTACATGCTCACCCCTCCCCGCTTACTCCACCTTGCTCTTTGACTCTCAATGCACACTGTGTATACATCTCTGTATACAAATACCTGTGTATATAACCATGTATATTGTGATCCTTTGCTGTCAATGCATCCTGTAACTACTTGGAATATGTAACCGTAACTTGTAAGCTTAAAGTATTCTTGAACACGCGCCCGGATACCATCGGGTCTCGCGCGTGCTATAAGTAAATAAACGAACAAACATGATCGTCCCACACAAATTGCCCCATCACCCTGAGATTTTGACTGAAAAGAGAAGGCAGGGCCAGTTTCCTAACAATCGCCGCCAAGAACTGGAATGCTTTACCACCAGCCTTGAGACTGGAACATTCATATTGGGCCTTCTGCACGCAGCTCAAAACATTACTCTTCTCCGAAGAAACCCAATGAGCCATACACTTCCCACCTGTCTAAAATGACCTATGTCTGCTTACCGTTCTTCCCGGCCCTTCACAGACCAGCATTGGACAATTACGGAGGAAATTCTATGACTATCAGATGTCAGCAATCATCCGCTCATAGCATCAGGGATACCACAAGCAGCATACCCAAACGCAGAAGCAATCTGACCGGAAGGATTATACCAAGGGACATTCAAGTGGATACAGATCATCAACATATCTGCACACTCAAAGCCATGTTACTGAACACTAGACCTCTCATAAAACATGGAACAGAAGTTGCTGCATATATCCAGGAACAAAACCTGGACATATGTGCTCTTACAGAAACATGGAGTCACAACGCAGCAGCAGGTTACTCCATATTGTGCAGCAATAGGAAAGAGGGAAGAGGAGGAGGTGTTGCACTGATTTTTAAATCAGAGCTAAAATTCCGACAAGTAAGAATAGAGGATATACTAGATAGCGAGGTTTTGCTAATAAAAATAGCAACCAGCACTGAATCCACCCTTAATATAATATTGATATATAGAGTGCCACCAACAGCATCAAACATTTATGATCAATTATGCAATCATATTCTTCCATTGCTTAAACCCAACACCAAATTGTTGTTGTTGGGGGATTTTAACTTTTGGCTGGGTGATTCGTCAGATGTTAAAGCAAGTACAGTAGAGGCTGCTCTCAACACCCTGGGTTTCCACCAAGCTGTCACAGCCCTGACTCACGAGAAAGGGCATACTTTGGACTCTGTGGCTGTTCACAATGTTAGCCTTGAGGTTAATGGAGTAGAACCATGCCCGTGGTCAGACCAGCATTGCATCTACTTCCGGATAAAAATTTAACGTTTTGCCAATGCAATCACATATACAAAGGTTCCCATTCCAGTAAAAAATAGGAAGAACCTGACAACTGACACACTCCAACCCTGGGCTTCCACTCTAAGCTCAGAAATCATGGAGGCAGATGCTCTATAGGAGATGACTACTCTATTTATCTCCTCTATCAAGGAAATTACAGAAACAAAAAAGCGCCTTTACAAATAAAACTCTGTCCTACAGAATGGAAAAATAACAAATGTTTCAAAGTAGAGATCCAAGAACTAAAAACAAAAAAAATGAAATACTTTCACAATTGCAGAAAGAGATTACATGCTCCAAGCTTGGAATTATAGACGCAGCCAGGACATATAAAAATGCAATTATGTAGGCAAAAAAAGCCACATTCAATTACAGAATTATTAAGGCAACCTTGGAGAGTAGAGCATTATTTAAGATTCTGAAAGAGCAGGGATGCCCCAAAGGAGCCAGTAAAACACCACTTGTAAAAGATAAAGCATGGTGCTCACTAATCCAGGAAGCCATGACAAATAAACGAGAAAACATCAAAAAAGTATTGATGAGAAAGAAATCACACTTAATAATTCAACTGAAACATACACCAAGGAGGTTATTAGCCAACTTAATACACAAAAGGAATTTAATGTTACACCTACTACAGAGTTAGAATTTGCAGAAGTCGTCAAACAATTAAAAAGAACTAGCTGCAAAGGGGATCCGTGCTCGGCACTGATCATTAAAGAATGTACACCCATTTTATTACCAGCTTTAACTAAATTTGGAAACACATCGCTATCTCAAAATTGTGTTCCTGAAGATTTAAAGGAAGCATGGATAACACCACTCCTGAAAAAACCTACTTTATGCCCATTATCCACAATGAATTACAGATCAATTACAAATACTCAATTTCTCCTTAAAATTATAGACAGAGTTGCTTACAATCAAATATCCATATATCTTAATAACCATGACATACTAAATAAACATCAATCAGGTTTTATAAAATACCATGGCACAGAGACAGCCCTTCTTAATTTGAAAAAGCAAACTACTGGAAGCAATGGATGTAGGACACATTTTGTTACTGATCATCCTTGATCTATCAGTGGCGTTCGACCTGGTGGACCATTCCATCTTGGCCACCAGGTTTAGGGATACAGCACACTTCTCTGAGCAAGAAATTCAGTGGATTTTATCTTGTTTAAGTGACAGGCAAGGTAGGGTGACCAGAGGGGAGGCAGGGTCGGAACCAGTAAGATTAGTTTATGGAGTTCCTCAAGGTGCATGTTTATCCCCATGCTTGTACAACATTTTTATGGTGCCATTCTTTGATATGCTGGAATACAAGGGCATCATATTTTCTAACTAGGCTGACGACACACAATGAGTCATTCCACTCATAGGAATACACAATATGGATGAAGTGGAAATGAATAAGATCTATGATACCATCCAGCTATGGATGGTGAACAACTGTTTGGCATTGAACAATGATAAGAAACAGCTAATGGTGGTGTGAACAAACAGTAAGCAGCTAAACTAGGACTGCATTCAATAGCTTTAACATTGCAGACTGTCACATCGAGACCCTAAAGAAGGTCAAAACTGTGGGTATAAATTTGGCTCAAACTTTATCAATTAAACCCCAAGTTAACAACCTCATATCCTCCTCCACCTACTATCTCAAGCTATTGAGACATCTTTTGCCCCTTGTATCACAAAAGAATGTGGATAAACAATAGCTAGAGCCATAATCAGCGCTAAAATAGACTATTGTTGTAGCTTACTTATAGGGACCACACAAACAGAAATCAATCAACTATAAGTCATACAAAAAGCACAGTGAGGAAAGTCAAAGGTCTCAAATGGAGAGACCATGTATCTGAAGATAGGAGAGGCCTGCAATGGCTACCAGTTAATGCCAGAACACAATTTAGATTGATTCTGATAGTTCATAAATGTTGCGCAGGCCGTATGCCAAACTACCTCTTGGAAGGGGTGATAGAAAAACAAAGCCAGAGGAAGCTCAGATCCAGCTTATTGGAAACACAGAGATTTAAAACTAGTAAAACACTTAAGGGAGCCTTCAGCATGGCTGCACCCATAGCATGGAATGCTATACCACAAGATTTAAGAGAAACATAGTCCATAGATGTGCTTACGCAGGATGCTTTGCTCTGTCACTGCTGCCGTTTTGGGTAAGCACTGCGAAACTTAGTCTACTGCTTGCTCTGCACCCACGGCAACCTCACACCGAATTCCGTACACTTGGCACTCTCACCCTGCCTCTGCCTACAAGTGGAGGCCTTGCTTGAGTAGTGGGGACTTGTTCTGCATCGCTTCATTCACCTTCCTGAACTGCCTGAGATCCTTGAAGACCCTACTTTATCCATTGGCACCCGCGCGTGCAGGTACTTTTGAGCATAAGGCTCCTCTCTTCGTAGGGCTCGGACTTCCTCCTAGTTAGGTGTATTTCTGATGTCGAACTGGGTCTAATGATTACTTGCACTGCCTGTTTTCCTCCCCATCTAGGTGGTCTACATATTACGTGCTCATAACTCCTTAGACCCCTGTATTGATTGTGATGTGTTGGTTTACTTTAGTATTATTGTGATTCTTTGCTATGGTCGATGTTACAAAGGCCTTGTAATAAATGTGTCTATATTTTTAATATAACACCTGTCTGGAGTAATTTGTAAGTGTTCTTGCTTTGTGTGCTCATTGAGGTCTTTCAGTCACCCTCGCCCCTCTTGAGACTTAGGGCCTCATTACACGGAAGGCGGTAAGGGTTAACGGTCACCGGTAATGGTACCGGTGACCGTTAACCCTTACGCCTTACTACGAGGTCCCTTTGCGGGTAGGTACTTTAACACCTGCTGTTTAGCAGGCGTTAAAAACCAACCCGCAAAGGGACCAGGGTGCTAATTAGCACCTTCCCCATTCCCATTATGCCCTATGGGGCAAAAATGGGAATGGGGAAGGGCAATGGGGGAAGGGGGAATTACCGCCCGCCAACCTTGGAATAGGGCGGTAATTCTCCTTTCCACCAAGGCGGTGCCGGTATTTTACCGGCATGGACCAAGGTGCCAATAGCACCTTGGTCCTCCGCCTACCGTGTAATGAGGCCCTTAGTCTTGACCGCCGCCATCGCTAGCCTGATTGGTCTGGCTTGGCCAGAGGTTACCCTGTTCCAAGAAACTAGGGTGGCCTTCTGAACCTCGGCCTCTCCAGGTCCAAGTTCAGAAATCCATCTTAACAATAGATTACTTCAAAAAGAAATTAAAAACCTTGCTATTCTACTAGCCTCCTCAATAACGAATAAACCAAAGGAATGATCACCGATCTATTCTCAATATTGCAGCACTGTCACAGTCTTGTCCTATCTGTTTTTTTGTGCGCCCATAAGCCCTAGGGTACCCTGGTGTGCGTTAGAAATGCAATAAAGTAAAGTAAAGCTATGCCATGCCATAATGCTATTAAGAAATATGTCAAGGTATCAAATGTCTGTCAGCAGCACCTTGATGCCTGAGGGCTTAGTGCGCTATACAAATGTAAAATAAATAAATAAATATGCTCTATGATTCCACTACCAAACGTTCCGTCTCCTGGCAATTCATGAAAACACTGTCCCCCTGTGTTCCAAACCCATTGAAAGTGGTATTTAAATATTTTATCCCGATATTGGGGCAACTCTTTACATAAATGATCCAGGAGTGCACCCATCCTAAAAGCAATTCCCACCATGTATGAACTCCAACTATACTTGCGTCTGGAGTTCCTTCCCCATTATTCCATTTAAACCTTCACCAAATGTCATATTACCCTTATAACCTTCACACCTCCCCCAAATTCCCACTTCTTACTCTCCCCTTTCACACACTCCCACCTTCTCCTCACACATCCATACGTACCACTCCTTCAGCTCACACCCTATCCACATTCACTGACCCTCTCCAAAGGCCTGCTCACTCACACCTATCCCGCTCACCGGCCTTCTCCTAAGGCCCACGCACTCACTCTATGTTAATACAATAATGGCCCTCTCCACAGGCCCTCCAATTTCCCAAATACTCTAAATAAGTAAGCAGACACCTTGCCATTCCCCTCCTCTTGCCCTGCGTCTGCCACAACTAAGCCAAGCGCAATTACGAACACATTATCTCTGGTGCCGACCCTTCTTTCTCAGCCGACTCCAAATAAACCAATAAATACCACTACTAAAAGAATGAAGCACCAAATGTCAGATCAACTGACATACCCAACATATAGTACCCTATCACGTGCCCTGCTTCATCTACTCAATGAGGCATAAATACCCCATCCCAAAAATGATGCAACTATACAATCACCTGCACTATGGAATCTCCCATCTAATGGGGTCTGCCACCTTCTGTGCACCCTTCTTCTCTAATGCAGGCATGCCCACCACACACTCACTCCCTATCAGAGGGGTGGAACTAAACTCTAAGACTATTATGGCCAATCGTCCTCCACTCATAGGATGCATCCTAAACACCATAAAAGAAAATCTCTCTTCTTCCATCGGCATGCACCCACAGTGTTGTGAGCTCATGCAAGGGTAAACTGACGTGTCCTAGAAATCCTCAAATCCTCCCAGCATCAAGCCTTGCACATGGTCCGCCCTTCCACCGGAGCGTGGGATGTGCTTGGGACGAGACAGACCTTTGAACTCGGCATCTGTGGGGTCTCCTCGGTTGGGCCTGTGAGACTGGTCTGTGCTCGCCTGACACGTGCCTCCCCGGAAAGGCAGCCGGAATACCCTCAGCTCCCTGAGGGAACTGAGGATCTTGCTGGGGTCTCCAAATGGATATGGGGATCTTGCTGGGGCCTCCAAATCTATCAGGGGTCCTCCAAAGGCAAGTAACGACTGCAACACCAAAGTAATCCAAAAAGGCGCGTATACCATGCAGGAAGTAGTACAGTTTATTACAGGCCCAGACGCAGCTGGGAGAGCACAATTCAAATAGCATGGTGGAACGGAACTGAATGAAGGGAGCTGTCAATGCCACCTAGTGTAGGCAAACCTTTTATACCTTCTAGCATAACTAGCATAGACAAAAATTGTGACACTTGTTTAACAATCCAACAAAGCTCAATGGTGGGACTACATCAGTCCCCTATGGCTAAACATACAGTAGCTGATCATGATTGGGAAAGGCCATCCTGAGTCCCGCTGTCCAACACCACCCCTTGCGATGTCACAAACCCCCCCCAAACATTACATTTATTAATATAACATGATTCGGCTGACTGACAGATCTTTATCATCTTGCCATTGGCCAGTTCTCTTGCAACACACAAGACAACCTGAGTTTGACAATGGGGAGACATTGACACGGCATCCTACCAATGAGGTGCCCCACTGACATCGGCAAGGACACAAAACACTTTTGCACCTTAGAGACAACAAAACTCTCTCAATGACTGGTCCCCTTCAGGCTCCCTCCCTTCCCCCGCAGCCCTCTTCCCAGGCTCATCTGCCAAGGGGTGATTTGACACTGCTTAATCCACAGTGATTTTACTCCTATTTACCTCTATTTATTAGATGAATCCCTATATTTCCCAGTGTGTGCCCAGGTGCCTGGCTCACTGACCTCTAACGTATCGGCTGGACTCATATCCCAGTTAATACAGACCTTTGGAAATGATCAGCTTGCAATAGATCTCCAGCACACTGCTGTGAATGAGCAATCAAGAAAATCATGTCTGCCCAAAACAGCTAATCTGTGGTTCATATTATACTGCACTACCACATCTACCCCTTGCCACTACACTTGATCCCTATCCCCTGCATGCCCCGCTGGGTGCCCCCACCCTCACTCTTCCGCACTGACTTCTCTTGCTCTATGTGCACACTTTGCAGCTGTCAGTGATGTCCACACCTCCAAGGATGCCCCTTCCACTTTCCCATCACTCCAGCAACTGGTAGGTGCGCCCCCCCTTGGCAGCGCTAAAAGTGCACCTTATCCGCATGCTATGTGTTTCACTTTTTCTCTGAATGGTGTGCTTGCATTGTACAGCAGCACACCTTGATTTTCTGAGTGAGAACCTTGAGCAGTAGAGCCTGTTTCCAGTTATTCATTTTCCTTTTCCCTTTGGCTGATGGGCAGTGAAGGTATGTTACTGTTATTTTCATAAGAACAAAGAAAAATAGAGTGGAATAGCTCTGTTAAGACTGGTGCTCTCAGTTTGCCCTTATGGTAGGGACTTTCCAATTCTGTGCTGTGAATACTGTATTTACGTAAAAATTCAATTTAGGCATAGTCTGTCGTTTTCTCAAAAATATAATATTTATTTGCGCATCTATTAATGTTCTCATCACTCCTGAATATTCATTCTCATATTCAATGTGGATGGGCTTTAAGATACTGGCTCTAATATTGTGTACGTTAGCCAATGCATTTCGGTTATTTTAACCTTCGTCAGGGCCGTACAATGATTTTAATATGCCCAATCTGTTGCCGTTACAAAACAATGATTCAACATAATGCAGGAACAACCATTGCACAATCAATTCAAAATCAAATGTATATAGACACACATACCAATTCCAAGATGCGTTTAAGTTTTCGAACGATATAGTAGTGGTTGTCAGAGTGGAAAGAAAAAGAAACTAGAAACATAATCAAATATATGCAATAGGACTATTTTGGCTGTCCTTAGTGTAGCATTTAAAAATATGGGTAATCAATCAAATGTACCTTATAATCCATAGGTCACTAATGTTCGTTACAGACCAATCCAGTCTGAGTAATCAATCCTGTTAAGGTTATGTGAAAAAGGTATCAGAATCCAGTCAATCTTTAAACATGTTCTGATCTCGAGCGCAAAGAATCCGCTTACCGTTACACAGCAGAAACGCTCCTTCAATGTCAGACGCTGCCACAGGAGTGTGGGCGCTAATGACAAGAGCGGTATTTATTGGTTGCCATGGTGATACCAAGGCGTCGCGTGGATGCACGTACACCTTGGGTCCCGCCCCTGTGCTAGCACAGGAGGCAGGACTGTCACCATGACTACTACACACTTGTTAAAGTAGTGTAGGGTTATACAAGAACAAATGCTCTGTACGTTAAGGGAAAGCCTAGTACCTGTAAAATGAATCAAAGTATATGGAGGATGGTATAGGTTTGTCTCACCTGTGTTGGCAGAGAAGCCTATTGTTTACGTGATTTGTAGCCAAAGTCAATGCTGGGTAGAAAGCGAGTGCGAGGTATTTAAAGAGGTACACTACTAGAAAACACAGGTGCATGTTGCACTCGAATCTCACATAGGTGAGCAATGAAAACTGTTATTTAAGAGGAACATGGTACCTGTGCTGTACTTACTATCATGCACATACTCATTTAACTGTGGTATAGATAAATGAGTGCATTGTGTTGTCGCATGTACAAATCAACTGGGGTAGATTTTACGTGCGTAAGGGCCCTCACCCAAGGTAGCAGCGACCTTAAGGGATCCCAAAAACATTCTAAAATAATAAAATTAAAATAAAAAGAAAAGAAAAATTTAACATCAACATACAAAATTCTAAATTCCAAATTTCACTCATAAGAAGCACATATAGTTTATTTCTTCATTCAATCCCCTGGGTCTCAGAGAGCTGAGACGATCTATCCAAAATGTTTCTCGTTGGTCGAGTCTTTTTTGGAGATTTTCATACTTGTTGTATTTCTGGACCACTTCCAAAATTCTGAATCTGATCTGTGCCAAATTGTGGTGTTTTTCTTGCCAATGTCTGGCCACCGCTAAAGTCGCTGTGTTATTCCTTATGCATGAACGATGTTCATTCCATTGAATTTTTCCAGTCCGTTGTGTCTGGCCAACATAGTATAGCCCACAGGGGCATTTTATGGCATAAACAATATTTTGTGTGTCACAAGTGGCATAGTCTTTGAACTTGATCTTCGTTCAAGAATGTGGATGGTTTATGCTTGTTCCGTTGATTATATAATTGCAATTACTGCAGTTGAGACATGGAAAAGTGCCAATCCGATCTGTTAACTTTTGTTTCCGCATGGGTTTCGTGTGAACCAATTTGTCTTTTAGGTTCTGGCTCCTTTGATATGCAAAAGTGGGGAGTTCTTTGAAAAGATGTTCTATTCTTTGGTCACAGGTTATGGTGTTCCAATTTTTCTTAATTATCGATTTGATTCGACTACTTTGCCTTGAATATTTTGATACAAAGACCAATGGCGTCTTTTGTTCTGTCTTGGTTTTGGGTTTCAATAATTCTTCTCTACTTTGTGTGCTAGTGCGAACAGCAGCTGTGTCTATTTCATCCCTAGAATACCCTTGCTCCAGAAACTTGTTCCCCATCTCTTTCAATGATTCTTGGTACTCTGTAGGGTCACCGACTATTCTCTTTACCCTTAGCATCTGGCTGTAAGGGAGATTCTTGATGAGACTTGGTTGATGGAAGCTTAACCTTTGTAGTAAATTGTTGCGATTGGTGCTCTTACAATAGATTGTGGTGCGGTATTCACAGTCGGTGATCTTTATCTCCACATCGGAGTAAACTGGATACGGGGGTCTTGTCCAAATGCCGAAGATGTCATCTATGTATCTGATCCATATTAACAGATTCTTTTGCCATTGTGGATTTTGAAGGACATGTTCAAGTTCGAATTTGTACATAAATGCATTGGCATAAGAAGGTGCCATGGTGGCCCCCATAGATGTGCCTGCAACTTGCAAACAATATGTGCTCTTGTATTGGAAGTAAGAATTGTCGCTGATAAATTCCAAGAGTGCCATCATAAATTCCTTCTGTGCCTGTATCTTACCTTCTTGTAATAATAACCATTATACTGCATCTCTGCCCAAGTTATGAGGAATGGAGGTGTAGAGGCTCTTGACATCTACGGTGAAACATATATGATTAGGATTGAATAGAATTGTTCTCAATTGTTGCAAAAAATGGGTCGAGTCCTTAATATATGTGCTAGTTTTTTTAATTAAGGGTTGTAGGAAATAGTCAATATATTTTCCCAGTGGTTCTAGAATGCTGTTGGTACCTGCCACAATGGGTCTCTCTGGTGTTTTTTGTGGATCCTTGTGCACTTTTGGTAATGTGTAAAAATGAGGTATATGGGGATGTGGATTTGTGAGGGATTTCCTTGTGTTGTGTGAGATCCATTCCAATTCTTCTGCTTTAGACAATAGTATCTCCAGATTCTTTCTTATCTCTTCTGTGGGATCTGTGTCCAATGGAGCATATGTGTTTACATCATTCAGTTGCCGTACACATTCTTGGTCGTAATCTTGACTGTTAAGGAGAACTATACTGCCTCCTTTATCTGCAGCTCTTATTGTTAATGATTCGTCTCCATAAAGATCTCTATTCAATTTGAATTCATGAGGTTTCATATTATTGTTCTTTGAATAACCAAACTTTATTTTCTCCAAGTCTCTTGTGACTTGTTTTTGAAATATATCCAACGATGGTACACTAATTGGAGGAATGAAATTACTCTTTCCCTTGAATTCTTTTAGGTCTAGAGGATCTCCTTCAGATGGGTTTTCTTGTTCCAGCTCACTAAAGAACACCTTTAGTTTCATTTTGCGAATCAGCTTATACAATTCAATTTTAGAGTCAAAAAGGGTACTGTTGTGCGTGGGAACAAAGCTTGGTATCACCATGGCAACCAATAAATACTGCTCTTCTCATTCGCGCTCGCACTCCTGCGGCAGCGTCTGACATTGAAGGAGCGTTTCTGCTGAGTAACGGTAAGCGGATTCTTCGCGCTCGAGATCAGAACATGTTTAAAGATTGACTGCATTCTTATACCTTTTTCACATAACCTTAACAGGATTGATTACTCAGACTGGATTGGTCCATAACAAACATTAGTGTCCTATGGATCATAAGGTACATTTGATTGATTACCCATATTTTTAAACGCTACACTAAGGACAGCCAAAATAGTCCTATTGCATATCTTTGATTGTGTTTCTTGTTTCTTTTTCTTACCACTCTGACAACCACTACTATATCGTTGGAACACTTAAACGCATCTTGTAATTGGTATGTGTGTCTGTATATGTTTGATTTTGAATTGATTGTGCAATGGTTGTTCCTGCATTATGTTGAATCATTGTTTTGTAACGGCGACATATTGGGCATATTAAAATCATTGTACGGCCCTGATGAAGGTTAAAATAACCGAAATGCATTGGCTAATGTACACAATATTAGAGCCAGTATCTTAAAGCCCATCCACATTGAATATGAGAATGAATATTCAGGAGTGATGAGAACATTAATAGATGCACAATAAATATTATATTTTTGAGAAAATGACAGACTATGTCTAAATTTAATTTTTACGTAAATACAGTATTTACAGCACAGAATTGGAAAGTCCCTACCATAAGGGCAAACTGAGAGCACCAGTCTTAATAGAGTTATTCCACTCTATTTTTCTTTGTTCATATATTTTGGTCCTTATGCCATAGGACCTTCATCAGACTGGTTGCCCCAGGCTAAAACTTGATCAATGAATACAAAGCGAATTATAATTGATTAAAACTACAGTAACAGGACGTGGTGCCCACCTTCAACTTCTTTGTGTTTACTGTTATTTTCATACCCATTTTGGATCATGCTTTTATATGATTTGTGTTGCTTAACTGCTAACTGCTTAATATATGCCTATATTTCCCCTTCTCTCATGTTAAACACTGCTCCCAGTTTGCTTGAAGTCTTTAATTGTAATGTCCCCCGCCCCCATGCACCACCCTTACTATTGCTGCCTTTTTGTTCCTATGTCATCAGCAGGATCTTTGGACACCTCTGCATCACACGTGTTTCTTCTTGTCCAATAACACTTTTGACTAAGTAACCATTGCTAGCATCAGCAAAAGTGAAACGGATCAAAGTCAACAATAAATTGATATATCATCTAATCTAGCACAGTTTATCTTTAACATATATTGGGCATGAGCAGATAACAGAGCCTCACTGTGACCACTGGGCACTCTTAAGTGAACATGCTATGTTAGTCTGCGTGTGTTAGTGCATCTCAGTGCATGTTCTTGTTCCATACTGACTCCCTTTCTTTTCTTGGTCAGATACCCCCACTTGCCAATACTTTTTAGGGCCTCATTACGAGTCCGGCGGTAACTCAGCGGGTTGCCACCAGACTCATAACACTTTCCCGGCACCTGACTTCCCAGTGCCACCGGGACATTACAAATCCCGGCGGATCGGGAAGTCAGGCGCCGGAACATGTTAGTCCCCATTCCCATGGAGTCCATAGTACTCCATGGGAATGGGGACACGGAAGCACCGGCGCCATTGATAATGGTGCCGGTGCTTCTGTGAAAACTCTGCGGGCAGATGCCATTGGCCTGGCAGGTCAGACCTGTCGGCCGCAACAGCACCCACCCGCCGAGTTGTACTGTGGCTGTCCGGAAAGGGTGCCGGTACTGTGTGACCGGCACCCTTATTTCCGGACAGCCACACTTGTAATGAGGCCCAATCTGGGTTCTTCCTTTGAAAAAGTCGATCCAAGGCTGCAGATTCAGCCTTGGAAGGCATCTGCAACATTCTTGCACTTATGGAGCCCAGAAATATGTCTAAGTCTAATGATGGGCTACAGCGAGCCCTTAGATGGATCTTTACTTTAGGGACGTAGACTTCATCAGTCTGAAAGGCCATGGGCACCCATAACTTGTCTACATCCTCTCGATTGCCCTCCAATAAAGGGCATGGCATGGGGCCGCCCCAGTGTTAAAACAGCTAAGACACTGCACCTGGGCCATGCAGAACATGTGGAGAATAGCTTTGCGTAGTGGCAGGATCGGTTAAGGCATGCAGTAGCCCGTGTTCTTTATCACTGCAAAGACTAAAAGCTACAAAGAAACACGTGCACGTAGCTTTGTCAATACCCTGCAGGCCAGGGATGGGCAGATACAATGAAAAGCACACGATGCTTGTAGGTGATAAACACTTTTGATCAGACCTGAGGCACGTCATCATTAGCTTATAAAAGTCAAGGTTTGCTGTAATTCAACATTGGACATCATTGGAGTGTTCCTGAATGAATCTGACCCTCTCAGTGACAGATAATGTATTTATTCAGAGTTTGCGATGTGAGGCAGGGACTTCCTTGAGTCACATCCTTACGCTGAATGTCAGTGCACTGCTCGCTTCTGAACTACAACTATATAGAAGTGCATCCCTTTCCCAGTCTTTACTTTTCTTCTTAGAGATAGTTAGTTGCATTTGTCCTTCTACTTTTGCTGCTCCTGATGTTTTGGTGTTATGCTGTTTCTTGGATGCTTTGAGTTATTTAATTGACTGGATGTATGTGCACACTGTCCACAGTGAAACGCAGTAATCACCTCACCCATATTTATGCTAAATATACTCTCTGTGCTGTGCCCACTGATGGGGTCATAGAATGAAAAGTGCTGTAAAGTTGGTAATTAGGCTGATGGTAAATTAGACACACCTGTATGGGAAAGGAAGCACCAATTGTGATGCTGGGATGCCACAGATTTGGGGGATTGCACTGGAACACAAACGAGTGTAAGGTGTGGATTGGGAGAAGTGCTTAACGAGTGTGAAGAGGAAAAACCAGCACTGACTGTAACCTGCAAGTTGAGACTGCCTCCTTGCTGATGGGATGGGCCCTGCAAACGTTTGGAGGAGAGGGCCAGTGACTCAACTGTATATTGAGCAGGGAACCAGAGTGTGTCCCTCCCTCGCCTTCTGTAATGTTATGTATATGAAATTCTGAAAGGTGGAAGCTCCGGATTCCGCAGGGTACTGCACCGGGGTGACTCACATCCAGGTTTAATCCCCACTCCCACTGTGGTTGATTGGGTTTGGGCAGGTTCGCCACAACCTGAAAACTACAGGTACCAGAAGTGCTTCCTGAAAAACTGACACTGACTTAAAACCATTCACCATAACCAATACAAGTACTAGGGCATAGTCTACATTTGCTGTTCCTCTTAATGTAAAAGTACTTTTTTGTCATATGCACTCTTCTACTGAATTGGAATACTGCTAGATCTTCCGTGCACAATTATCTGCAATATTTGTACATAAAAGTGAAGTGGTTCAAGCACTCTGTGTAATCCTCAATTGGTCATGATACACAACTTCATCAAGACTGGCCTCAGTTCCCCCATTCACTGACCATCAGAGAACTATCACAATGTAAACTGATCTACCTTGTCAACACATCAATCAGACTCATGATCACAGATCTGCTTCTCTCTCCATCTCATCAGCTACCATGGAATCCTGCCATCTGACCTTCTGTGCTGGGAACCTCTCTTTGGAAAGCCTACTGATGAGTACCATGCCTACCACCAACCATCCAGCCTGCTTCAAACACTTAAACACCACTTTGTTTACCAAATAATTATATCATTCTGCCTTGTGTCTTGCTCCATAAAGTTGAATCTGGTGAAGTGCTTGTGCTACCCGTAACATCAATAAAGTAAACACATGCATGCTCTCTGTCACTTGTACCCTGCTCACAACTTCTTCAACATTCTACAAATGATGCACGTGCTGCTAAGGAAATGATCAGGGCACTGCAATACACATTAAAGTAGACCAGTGGAGGCCTGTGTGTAGAATAAGGTGTGATTCTGCAGACCCTGTAGTTGATTCCCTATGAAAATACACAGCTGTACCTAAAAACCCAGACACCAATTCCAGCCACTCATTGAACCTCCACACGAAAGCAGTTTAAAGTGGGCTATAGTGACATATGCAAGTAACAGAGTAAGGCCATTCTATACAGTAGAAACCACCTGTTAAATGGTATTTCCACATTGGTTTTTAATGCATAGTATGGAAAACGTTTTGTCACCTATCGCAACCCCTATACGCGGTTCCTCCGCTCGGTTTGGTGTGATCGACAGGGTGGTGCAAATTAAGTTTGTCTGTGGGCTGTCCTATTGAGGGTACATGGATAACCCATTTCCTGTAAAGGGGTTGGTCCCTACCATGGTAACTCCCCCCCAGTCATCGGATGGGTACTGTCGCCACTGTGTCTATGTGTGCTGGTGCATCATCATTCTGTATTTGTGCTAGCTGTTGTGTGCTCCCTCTAACCTGTGGTGCTTGTAAATACTGTGGTATTGGTGTTGACATCTGTGGTACTTGCCCCTGTGCTTGTGGTACATCTGCTTGTTCTTGTGTATTCTGTTGATATGTACCCTGTGTCTACCCTTGTGGCTGTTGGTCCTGGGCATACTAATCTTCTTGTCCCCCTTGTTGTGGCTGCTGGCCCTGCTCTCACCAATCCTGGCGTGTCCCTCTAAATCAACATACCCTTGAGATGTGCCCTAGCTGCCCACAGGTCCAGTACTGAGGTGGCTCCCTCCCTTGTCCTTGAAAAAAAAAAAATCTCCTGGGTTCTGCTGCATCTGTTGTTCCCCGAAAAGCCTCCTGAAACCCCCCCCCCGTGATTGTGATGCATTTGTGGCCCAAACCCACACCCCCTTTGTAGGCCTCCCCTTCCTCAGAAACCCTGTGTGGGCTCCCCCACCCCATGTATCCTCCCCCCATGTCGATGCAAATTGTTGTGGCTGCTGTGTCTGTGGGGCTGGTTATAACCACCACTTCCGTCGCATACTTTGATAGCTTTCTCTGTACTAATTTCACTTCATCTGCTTTCCTGTCTTCTGCTTTTTGCTTAACCTTTTCCTGCCATAGCCTAGAGTGATGCACTATCGTGAGCTATATCTCTGGCCATCCTTTCACTTCCAATCCCACCAATTTCCGCAAGCTCTTCTGAACTTGCTCTGGTAATCCTTGCACTAATATATGATAGAATATTGCTACTGTTTTGTCCCAAGGCTCTCGGGTTTCGAGGCACCAAAGCTCTTGAATCTCCTGAATGTACTGCACAGGGTCTTTGTCATCTCTCATGCGTGACATAATTGCCCCTATGTCTGACGTGTCTGGGTATTGTGTCCTAAATGCTTGCCATAGTGCTGCCATGCAGTTTGCAAATTGTGCTCCTTTGTGTGTGTGCTGTGTTCTCTGTCATCACCCTTGGGACCCCACCCTTTTCCATATGTCATCAGCTGCATCCCCTAGTATTGATACTAACATCCATTTACATCACCCACTGTCGCCTATGGCCAGCTGTCATGTTCTCATCTCATAAATCCGTTTTCCAGCTCCTGCGCTCAACGATGGTAACCTACACTTCACATGTTCCTTGTCAGTGTGCTTCCATTGTCCATACTGAGGTCTCAGCCATCCTCTCTCCTGTAAAGGCATCTAAGTGTATGCTGCCTTCTCCTCAAGTGACCTCCTAGTCAGTCTAATTTGTTGTGTCCCTCTCTCGTCCTCAATGTATGCACATACATCTACTGGTTCCAAGATAGGCACTCTCCTGCTACTGTCATAAGCTCTAAACAATCATCCTCTCGAGGAAGCTATGGGTGTCTCTCCCCTACTTGGTGCTGGGAGATCCCTTAGTCTGTTAATATAGATGCTGTGTGAGGTGAAAAACTCACCCTTATGTTGTCTCTGTTCATCTGAGCCACCTCCCTCTTCAGGCGTCCTGAGCTCCCATGATACCCGTTTTTCGGTCCCTGTTCCTGTGGACTGTGATTGATACTGCTCTCCCCTCTGGTCCCCAAAGTATTTGTCTTCAATGTCAGACACTGTGTCCATGTTGCTACAAAAATCATCTGTGAAACTCAGTCTTCTCGATTACAAGTCTGTGTGGGCTTCAGGCTAAGATCTATGTCTCTCAGGTTGCCCCTGCTTCCTCCTGCCCAGGCCCCTAGGCCTGCTCCATGTCCCTCATTTGTTCTCCTGCCCTGACAGTGTGTGCTGCCCAGTTCTGTCCGTCTGTCCCCTCAAATCTATTTCTTTCCCTATTCAGTGCTACTTGTGTCTTCACCGCCCTTATTGCTCACTCGTCCTCCTCTCTGCTCGCTCGTTCCCTTGCCAGCGTGGCCAACTGCGACTTTCTCTGTCCCCTCTCTGCTAACTTGCATTTTTCTTGCTCTGCTATCTCTCTCCATATCTTCTCCAGCTCCCTTTCCGTCTTCCCCCTAATTTCCCTCCCCGCTCTCTTCCTTTCCTTAAGATCTCTCTCTATTCTTTCTTCTTGTTCCCTTTCCAAGTGTTCCCTCTCTTCCTCCAACCTTCGCTCCCTGTCTTTACGCTCCAATTTCTCCTCTCTCCTTCTCTCTCTGTCCTTGCGCTCTGATCTCAATTCTGTGTCCTTCCCCCATCTATCCACCGCATTCATTTGTTCTGCCCAGTCTGTCGTGTCTCTGTCCCTTTTCATGCTTTCTATCGCCTTGATCGCCCCTTCTGCCTCTCAATTTGTCTTCCTTTGAAGCTTTAAAAGTACCTGCGCTGCTATCCATTTGTTCCCGATTATGCCCTTGAGCCCCTCCTTTGCACGCTTCTCGACCTCACTCAATTTATTCCCCTTATAGGTACCCTGTATGTGTGTCAATAGTTATTGCTGCACGTCTTTGGAAAACTTCCACATGGGGGCCATGGTTTGGTTAATTTACTCTCAGGTGGAAGTGTTTTACACAAATGCTGAAGGGGAGTATCACCCCACACTTCCCTTGGTACATCTCAATACCCTTTACCTGACCTCAAGTCAAGGGTTTCGATAATCTGCTGTTTGCAGATAAAATTCACATGGAATACTAATACTTTACAATTTCTATGAGCCTCTCTGACTCCACAAGTTATCCGGTGTGCTCCGCGCACCACCCCTCCTTCACAATCGCTGCCTCCTCAAGCACACTCACAATCCGTGAATGAGCCTTACGCGCACCTCCACTGGTTCATCTCATCTGCCAATCCCAAGTTCTCAATACTAGCCCCTCACCATCTCAAGCTCGCTGTGTCCTATATGCAAACCTAAGGGTGATGTCACTAAGCTACCAGAATGACATAGGAAAATCAAATATCGCGCGCACACAATAATAGCCTGTTATTCCCAAACCCACACAAAAACCCCACAGCTGTCTTCCTGCACTCCAGGCAGAATATGCCAATATTCTCTTGTGATCAAACTGTGCCTGCTGCATTGCCTAACAGGAAACTTAACCAATCAACTCACCTTCCACAATCTAGGCTAGCTCCCTTGCTAGCCCTCTCGGGGATACCAAAATCTATGACCCAAGCTAAAACTGCCAACACACAAGAATACCTTATTTACATAACTTTTGTCATCCAAGCCCTTGAGTCAATATTCTAGGTTATTCAACAGAACCTTTCACCTCTAAGACTGAATGTGCCCTAAACATAGAAAAGGGACATATACCTCTGCTCCCATCCCTACTCACTATAATACCACCAAACAATACTTGACAAAACTCAACGATACTTACCAATACTCCACAATACTCAATACCCTCCCTCACACCCACAGTTGCCGCTAGACTGGGTCAATACTTACACTCTGTGGTTTGCTGGTGCTGCTCGGCTGCCAGCTACCCATCAACGTGCTCACCTCCCCGTCCTGGTCCGCCTGGACAACTCTCTGTTTTTGGGCAGGATGATTTCCAATGGGCTCCTGACGACCTGTAAACGGGCACGCATTTTCCCGTCTTGTCTAAATATGCAAGAGTCCCCCAGCATCTCATGCTAGGCAGTGAAGGAGTCGGGCTGGCCCTGGGCTGGCACAGCCAACCATACCTCTGCTACAAACTTGTTGGGACAAACTCCCAGGTATGCCAGAGAGCCACTAGGAGTTTGCGGACTCTCAGAAGGCCCAACACCTTCCACAGAACAAACGGAGGACTCAGTCAGCAGCAAGTTCAAACTACGGTCTATTACAATGAAACACAACAGGGATCAGTATAAGGACAGAAGTCCGTGGACGTCTCAACTTCTCCTGGCTCACATGCCAGTTTTGTACCCAAATGACATCAGAGTGATGCTACAACCTGGGCCCTTCTCCAGACAACCTATCAACATCTGGGTTTGGTCGCCAGGAGCCTAAAAACCTATATGTGTTATTCTACTCTCTCTCCCATGTCAGGTGGCTGGTGTTAGGAAAGATTTCATATGTGTATGTAATTTTCCCTCCATGTATCAACCCCCAAACCATTTGCTACTGTTTAGACACCATTGACTGACTTTGCCAGAGAAGCACAGCCTTCAGCTGCACTCCTCTGGGCTTTCGCTCACTTTTTATGGGGAAACTGACATGCCCTTAAGACAGTTAGTACTGGGAGACTGTGTTTCTCTTAGTCTTTTTCCCATGTTGCAATTTTTGTGCAACATGTAACACGTGTGCAATGTATCTTACCATACAGCACACTTGGGTCTATAGTCATTTCCAAAGGCCCAAGATACTCTCACTGGACTTTTTATGAACTGTGCAGATGTGTCATGGATAGAACTGGTGGCAGCTATCGTTTCACATTATGTTTAACCCTTTCCTGCCATGTTAACCGCATTAACCGCGTTTGGCACGAATAGGTGACCTGGCTCCAAAATGGCCATGCCACGAGGTCCTTTGTCCTGCCCTTTGGCCATCTTGCCCCTTCATCTTCCCCAGGTCGAGTCGAGCCGGGCCAGTCTTTATTTGGTCATGTACTTTCCCACGAATCCCAATGCTTTCACGGGCTTCTGCATGCCTTGTGTGTGTGCCTCCAGGATGTGGGCTGGGATGTCTGTTCCCATTACACATCCTGGGTGCCAGAGAGTCTGGAGTGTCCTGGATTCCTGAGACCACCGTAGTCTGTGATTGGTCCACATATGGAGTGTGTGTTTGTGAGCAGATCTCCCATTTGGTCCTCTCCGTTTTGACGCAAGGGGAACTTTGGATAAGAGGAGGCTGGAATCACCACTACCAGGTTGATCTCCTGAGTTTTCACTGAACAAGGGATAGGATCCAAGTATCCTGCAACTAGGAAGCTGAGTCGAAGAACCGCTAGTGTTTTCCGCTGGAAGGTTTGGCACCCTGAGCCCGCTGCTGTCCCGTGGGACCCCTCTGAATCTGGTCGTCCTAGAAGGTCTGTGAAGATGCTTCGACCCATTGGAATAGTGGGACCAACTAGTCCCGGCACCTTCACCAAAACCTGCAAGTAAGCTTTCTCGGAAGAGGCCCTGGGCCAACCAGAGGACTGAGAAGCTTACTCATGACCTTTGCTCTGTGTCCGCTGTTGTTTCGAGGAGGCCCTCGAAACTTGGTATACTGCTAGCTCTGTGTCCACGGCACCCTCACAACAAATTTCGCAGACTTGGCATTCGCAGGTCTGAAGTGAGACGAGTACGCCCGGACCAGAGTAAACGCGGTTACCGTGTTGCCCTGCTGCGGCAAAGTCCTTTGCAAGTCCGCTGCATTTGTGACCCTCTTGCCCCTGAAGCCTTCTGCAGTGAAACTGGGGTGATTCATCCAACTGGAGCGCCACTGTCCCGTTTGGGAATCCTCGCTGGAACTCAGGAACTAAAAGGTGCCGAGACGTCCTTTTTGCCACATTCAAACCTGCAACCGAATTGGACTAACCTGCTGAAGTTTGGGTCTCCTTGCATCAGGGACCAGTGAGTAATCAATACCCCAACTGGTGGCCCCTAGTACAAGATCCCATTGTTATGCACGAGTGGCCCCTGGGGGCCCCTCTCCTGTCCACTACTATTGCAAAATAGCGATTCCATCCCAAACTCTCGAGGTCCTTCAGTCACCCTCACCCCTCCTGAGAGTTAGTCTTGACCACCTGCCATAGCTACCCTGATTGGTCTGGCTTGTCCAGAGGTTACCCTGTTCCAAGAAACTAGGTTGGCCTTTTGAACCTCTGTCCCTCCCGGACAGAGTTCAGAAATCCTTCTTAACAGCTGGCGTGGTCCATCCCCAGGTCACTAACTATAACAATGTTGCAGTGTGAGGGTCTTACCATTGGTTCTTGTCTGTTCCTACCCACCTCTAGGATACTAAACTGTGATTGGCTAGAGCTGATGTCCCCAGGCATGGGATCTGCAAAGGTTCTCAGCTATTTGTGTACCTTTTCAAGGTATTAAGAAAAACTATGTGTCTGTATTGTAACTTGTGTGTATCACCTTAGTCTATGAGAGCACTTGTTTGCTCAGTGCAACACTTGCTTCACATTGTAGCATCTTTGTTGCCAGCTTCTGTTAGGTAGAGTGAGATCGGTTCCCTTTCTCAGCGCTGGTTGCTGTCCATTGTCTGCGTCAGCCGGGTCACGTGTTCGGAGACCATGATTTGGAGCTCTGCAGCTCTGAATTATGACAAGTTATTTGCAGTTACTGCAGCTGGGGCTACTGTCATTCAGGGAATGGAATGTCATCTGTATCCAGTTGCCTTGGCAGTGGGTACTGTCTCACACAGTTGCTATTGTTCAGCCTGAATTCAGCTAAGCTCCTCGCTGAGAGGCCTGTGGCCTGTTGTAATTTTCAGAAACCATGATCTGGCTTCTATACTGTTCATGCTATTCTATATTCTCCATAAGTTAATCACAGTTGGTTCTGTCAGGTCCCATAGGTACTACTGCAGTTCCATAAGGTTATTCGGATATAAGCATCTGAAAGCTCTGTTCAGGATCTCTTGCTATTGTGGTTTCTGCGTTGCTTTGTTTAGCTAATGGCAAAATAATTAAAGTAATGACAGTGTGTATATGTTTTTGTCCTCTAACTGTAGAACTGCACGCTTGTGTTCTTCATGTATGCGAGTGTGTGTTTATATATTTATGTATTTATGTATTTATGTATTTATTTATTTATTTATTTATTTATTTGTTGTATTTTTGGTCGCAGCCACACCCAGAGGCATCACAACGATAGAAGTACAGGTTGTGAAGACATTATGATGTTACATGGTATCAGAACAAAGTGTTAGTTACATTTTGTCATCAGACAGGAGTCAAGTTCAAAGTCAGTAGAACAGATAGCAATACATTACAGGTATTTGTTAAACAGTAAGGTTTTTGTTTTCTTACAGAACAGAATGTAGGCAGGGTCATCTTGGATGTGCTGGGGCAGGGTGTTCCAAAGTGTGGGCACGATGGTAGTGAAGCAGGAGCCCCCGGCTCGTTGTCTGGCAAATCTGGGTATGCTCAAGGCAGAGTTGGTGGAAGAGAAGAGATTGCGTGTGTTGTGTTTCTTGTTGATATGGTTGGTAAAATGGGGGGGGCAGTGTTGTGTAAACAGCAGTGGGTAATAGTTAGGAGTTTGAACTCAATGCAGGCTTTGATGGGAAGCCAGTGAGCCTCCCTTCTGATGTGAGAGATGTAGTTGGAACACTTCAAGCCTCAGACTACTCTGAGGGTGTTGTTTTGGAGCAGTTGGAGTGTGTTAGGTTTTTTGGAGGAGGTCCCTGCTAAAATGGCATTGCAATTGTCTAATTTGCTGCCTATGATGGTACTGGCTAGGGTGAGACAATTGTCGGAAGTGGGGAATTTTCTGGAAAGGGTTATAAGTTTGGTAGAATAGGCAGCGGAAGAGGCAATGGCTTTGATGTGTTTTTGCATGTTTAGTTCTGCGTCCAGGTAGACGCCTAGCGTTTTTACATGGTTGGAGACAAGGATGGTGTTCCCATCTATGCAAAAGGAGGATAAGGCAGGGCAGAGGACATGAGTCGATATGGGGAACCTACGATAAGGAGTTATGTTTTTCCGTCATTCAGGCAGAGATGATGGGTGGCCATCCAGGCTTGTGTGATGCTGAACACATGGTTGATGTGTGTGGAGTCAATGTTATGATTGCCAGAGAGTTTGAGGAGGACTTGTGTGTCATCAGCAAAGTTGGTATAAGGAATGTTGAGGCTGTCGAGATGATCAAAGAGTGGTTTGGTTTACATATTGTAGAGGGTGGGGGAGAACCATTAACCCTGTTGGACACCATAGGACACAGGAATGGGGTCAGCTGTCTCGGGCCTGCAAAGACCCTGTTAGTTCAGCGGAAAGAAAGGATTGAATCCAGAGGGTGGCTTCTGGGGCGAGGTGAAAGGTGGTAGTGAGGGGTTTGCAAAGGATCTCATGATCCACTAGATCAAAGGCTGCAGAGAGGTCTAACAGTAGAAGGATAGTGAGCAAATTGTTGTCCCTGATGTGGTCTAGCTGGATCTTGAGATCGAGGAGGGCAGTTTCAGTGCTGTGTGTTGATTGAAAACCAGATTGGCGGGTGCAACAGTAGGTTGTGGTTTTCGAAGTGTAGCTGTGAATATGCAGTGCAGGATTGTGAGGGGATAGGGAAGAGTGATGATGGGGCGGTGGTTGGTAGGGGTGGTGCGGTCTAGAGAGGGTTTTATCAGGAGGGGAGTGACTCAAGCTTCTAGAATGGCAGAGGGAATGGAATTGGACGTACAAGAGGCAATGATGAAGCTTGCTATGATGTGGGACAGGGGTTCTGCTCAGATCTTGACAATGTGGGCTGGGCAGGTGTCTCCCACACAGGTAGATGCTTTCAGGTGCTGGATGGTCGTCCAGACTTGTGATGGGGAGACGGCAGAGAATTGGAATTTGGGTGGTGCGGTTCCAATGGTGGAGGTACTGGCCAGAAGGAAGGGAGATAGCAGTAATAAGAGGGATTTTTTCTGTATAGCTTTGTCCTTTAATGAATGTGTTTTGGTGTCAAGGGAGGATTGGATGAGAGTGCACCATGCTTTATTTTTAGGGAACTTGTCAGAAGGGGGAGCAAGGGTTTGAGCTCTCTAAAGTTTCCGAAGAGTTCTTTGGTGTTGGAGGTAGCATTTGAGATTCTGGTGTTAAAGATGTTAAAGATGAGGGAGGATAGGTCATCAGAGAACCAATTTTGGGTATTTTTATTTTTTTAGGTGGTTTTGAGAGGAACGTGTTCGTCCAATGTATTTGGCAGGGCAGAATTGTAGGATACAAGAATTGCTTCAGGTGGGGAGTTGACAGGGATGGGTTTGAGGGAGGCTGGCAGGAAGTGGGGAGAGGGCCAATAACTCAACTATGAGCTTGCAGGTGTGTTTGGCGGTGATACTAGGGGTTCGCTGATAGTAGGGGTGTTAGTGATGATGGTGGGGAATGTGAAAGGGATAAGTAGGTGATCAGACCAGGGAGGATGGAGAGGGGAGGATACTTGGAGGAGAGTGTTGTGAGGGAGTATCCAGTCTACTTAGAGGAGAGTGTTGTGAGGGAGTATCCAGTCAAGAGTTCTTCCTTTTTCATGGGTGGGGGAGAGGAGAAGTTGGGTGAAGTTCATCTCTTCAAGGGTGGCTGTGAGGGTGGATGCCTTATGGACGGAAGGGTTGTATAAGCCTAGATTGAAATCTCTTAGGATTATCAGTTTGGTGTTTGGCCTGAGGACCTGAGGACCTGAGGAGGGAGTGCTGAGGAGGGGGATGTCGGATTCTGCGGTGCCAGTGTGAGAGGGTTGGTGATAGAGGAGGAGTAGGTTGATGGTGGTTTGGGTGTAGGATTCAAATTTGGCCAGAAGAATTTCAAAGCCTGGAGGCTTTTGTAGGGGTGAGGCTCTGAGGGAGAAAGTGGATATGTGAATGATGGCAACACCACCTCCTAGGCTGCCTTGGTGGCCAACTAGTTGGATGGAGTATCTGGTAGGGACTGCGAGGGAGAGGAGGGGACCAGCTGCATTGTGTAACCAGGTTTCAGTTACAGTTAATAGATCAAAGCTATGTTCAGTTAGGAGGTCGTGGATGTTGGGGCATGGGTGCAGATGGAATGGGCATTAATGAGAGGGCAGGTGAGGGTATTTGGTGGGGCTGTGGTAGGGAGATCGAGGGTGAGGGTGGGGGGACAGAAGAAGTATGAGGGGGTGATGTGAAAGGGTTGTTTTAGGGGCAGTAGGGAAGTTGCTTAAGTGTTTTTTAGGGTGAGCGATGTGAGTTCTTAGCCGAAGTCGATGAGTACGATCAGGGCCAATACATGATGTGAGGGAAATAGGTGGTAGGCTGGGAGGAGTTGAGAGTTTTCTCTCAGGATGGGAGGACCTTGCATGATGAGAGGCGGTATTTAGCTTGATGCTGATGTTGTTTGTAGATTTGCGTGAACGGACCGTATGCTGGTTGTGGGTGCTTGGGTATGTGTGCTGTCTCAGCCTTGTTTTTCTGGACTGAAGACTAGTGGGTGAGGTTTGAGGAGAGGCGTTTCTAATCTGTAAATGGTGTTGGTCTGCAAGTGGTGCAGATAAACTGGTAGGTGGTGGTGGCAAATGGAGAGCACTAAGTGATAAAGTTTGTTCTGGGGGAACGAGCAGGTGGTTGCTAATTCTGAGTAAATGAAGCAGATGTGAGGGCCTGTGAATTGTGTCACATGGAATATGTTGCATGTAAGTGGTGTTGTAGTGGCCTAGTGGGTGTAGGTTTGAGGCCAGGCCTGGCAAAAACCGGGGGAATAGTGAATGTCGTGTGGAGGAGGCACAATGGAATGAATGTGTCTGGAGGTGAGGAGTAGCCCTGAAGTCATCTGCGCATGCGCGCTGCTTGAGGCTCTTGGGAGATGTGGTTCCCGACATGAGAAAGCTCTGTTGAGTGGGATCAGTTTCACGCCAAACTGAAAAGCTCCGGCAGGGACTGTGGGCAGGTATGGTGTGTGTTAGAAGGTGGAAGTGAGTTGGTTGGGGTAATGGTCCGGTGTAGTGGAACGGCTTGCCGGGTGCTCGTTGCAGGTCCAGCAAGGTCTAAACATGTTGTAGCTGAGCCGCGCTAGAGGAGGGAGAAATCAATTGTCGGCAGTGCGGCCGATTGCGGGCTGGATGTGTGCTGGTAAGTAAGGAGGACTTAGGGGGAGCAACGTTGTGCTCTGCTGCGTGGGAGCAGGAATACTGTTGGGCAGAGTGGATAATGCAAGGTGTTGTTGGTAACGTGTGGCATTGGGAACTGAAGGAAATATGTGAGACGAGTTGTGCGCTGTTATAGAGTGCGACATATTGGCATTATAAAGTGGGTAAATGGGATGTGAGGCAACGACAGTTGCAGCGGGCATATGTTAAATCCTAGGAGTGGGTGGGAGCATGGTGGTAGCTGAGTGAAGGCGGTCATTGTGAAGGTGTCCTGTATTGGCAGATTTACTTGCAGTGATGTGTTGTGGCGTAGTCGGGATTTCGTGGGATGGGCAGAGCGGCGGCACAGGCAGGCATGGGCCCATGTAGCGGGCCGACTTATGGAAAGTACTTGGAGGAGGGGGTGAAATCTGTTTGTAGCAATGTACCCGTACCAGAGCACTGAGCTGAGTCGTGTAGGCACCGGTTGCAATGTAGTTAGATGTATTGGATACAGAAATAACGTTTGCAGACCAATGCGATGAGGCAGTAGCTTTCTCTGAGATACAATGCGGTTTGTTGTGTGGAGGCTGGTCCACAAGAGGCAAAATACAATGTACAGCATTACTGGAAGCAGGAGTAGAATCAAGAGCATTATAAAACGTATTTTGCATACCATGTGTAGCCTCGCGGTCAACGCGGCTGTGAACGGCATAGACTGATGCATTAGGCCTTGAGTGTTGACCTTCAGTGGGGGCCGGCTTCACCTGGCAGTGGTTAGCTCCTTCAAATTCGGGAAGGGCCCAATCAGGGTGCTGCAGGCCCAGGGCAACCTGGGATCCTGGAGTGCAGCCAGGCAAGGCAGCAGCCATCTTGGAATTCGCTGTAAATTTTGATTTCTTTGTTGTAGCTGCAGTGCTGCTGGGCTCGGGTTATGAGTCTCCCTGTTGGGGAAGGGGACTTGTCTCACCAAGAGACTGTCAGAGACTGATTTATTAGGCCTTGAGTGTTGGCCTTCAGTGGTGGCCAGCTTCACGTGCCATTTGTGTCCCGATCTGCGGATGACATGTGTGCTTCATGTCTAACGCTACTAAGTCGTGGTGTCTCTATCGACGTCAGCAACATGGCTTCTTGGCGCATTAATTGATACTGTCAATTGTGGTGTCTTTAGTTGCAGTCTGGGGCTTCTCGTATACTCTGGGGTAGATTTATACCACACATGGCCTGTAGGGCTGGCTGAGGGGGTACCTCTCGACATACTTATCTATCATTGGAGCACTCTGAATTGGTCTGAAATATTATGGGTGATTGCGGTGTCTCCTGCCCTTCTTCTGTGTCATGTATTTTATGGGAGGGGGAGGAGGAGGCAAACTTCACCATCCCTCTTCAAAGGGGAGTAGGCTACAACACCCAACTGCCCACAAACATAGCCACGCTGGCTTTCAATATGTATAAATACACAGAGGGTTACTTTATTAAATGATCGGTGCATGTTTCAAGTCATCTCTATAAAATGAAGTGTTATGTTAGCCCTGTATGTTTATGTTTGTTTAAAAGCCAATCACTGGCCTGCCTTGACTCAACCACTAGACACCCTCTCATCTCTTTGGCCACCACTCTTCCACTTTTATCATCACCAGAGGTAGGTTCTCAGAATGAATTATTTTCCATTTTCACCACTCTATAAGACATACAAGTAATTTATTTCTTTAGTGTATTGCTTTTGCATTTCTACAGTGCTACACCCTGCCATGTGGAACTCTTATAGCATGTGGGCAGTGGGTGGACAAATGTCCCCTACAAGTTGTATCATTCACTTTCATCATTTATTTAGTTTAACAAACATGGCCATTGTATACACAATCCCAATTCCATATCCGATCAAAGCTTATCGACTCGAACTGGGGGATTTACTGATCATGATTTTCAGATGAACTAATTTTCACTTGCTTGTGATCTAGAAACAAGAAAAGAAGGCAACACCTTCAGAAAGCATTGAAGAATTTCAAAACAGACTCTTTAACTGGCTTGAAGTCCGAAAGGGTTATTGTTATGCACCGACACAAAACAACCTGTCTTGCCTACAGTTTATTTTTCGGACACAAAAAGTGAGATGTTTATCCCACCATTCATGGTAGGGTGGAGGTGATCATTACATTTATGAAAGGTTAGTCACTGCATGATCGTAGACACAGTCCTGCCATACCCCCACCCACTGCCTGCCCTTATTGGGGATAATTGGCTGTCTCCTTGTATCACGTGACCGGATGCACCTATCTTTGAGAACCACACAAGGCAGTCATGACCGGGCAGCCAGCGAAGGGTGCAAGGCAAAGGGCAGCTTCCTGTGACAGCTCCAATCCCATTTGCCTCTGTTTGCCCATGGACACATGACGGGACATCCTACAGCGACAACCAGGTAAGGTGGTATGGGCAGGAGTACAGCCATTACGGGGCTCTGATAAAACCCTGCCACTCCTACATTACTACCTCTTACTCTTCACATTATGCTGCCTTTCACAGTGCTCTTTGTTTTTTCCATTGTATTGTGCTTAGATGAACTGTGCAGCTTAAACCATGTATTGCATTTGGAAGTAATGTGGGGGTCAGCCTATGTATTACGCTTTGATGCATGACGAAGGACAGTCCTTTATACTTCTGATGCCCCTGAAGGTTAGCTATGTATTGCACTAAGAAGATGGTGAAGCTAACCTACGTGTTGCACACAATAGAATTACGAGGACCGCAAATACACAGCACTTAGAGCGAAATGTGAAGACAGCAAGTGTCTTGCTCTTGGAAGTTTTTTTTAGGACAGCCAGTGTCCTCCATTTAGAAGAATGTTGTAGCTAGCCTATGCATCACGCACAATAGATTTATGAGGACTGCAAATACAGTGCACTTAGACCAAAATATGAGAATAGCCAATGTATTGTATTTGGAAGATTTTCGAGAGTAAATAATGTCTTGCACTTTACCGAATGGTTAAACTAGCCTATGCGTCGCACGCAATAGATCTATGAGGATCACAAATTTCACTCAATTGGTTGGAATGTGAGGATAGACAATGCATCGCACTCAGAGGTTAGATAGGGACCAGTGTGTTACACCCAGACTAATTGCGAAACTTGCCAGAGTGTAGTACTTACAAGAGTTGTGAAATTATTTCACTTAGGAGAACTCTCGAGGATAGCCAATGTATTTCAATTACAACAGTTATGATAGTTAAACTATGTATAACATCTCAGAGATATTGTGAAGATGGCCGAGATATACTGCTCCTCTCCCACATATCTCCCAAGTACCACACATGCCCTATGGTCAAGCCAAAGTACATGCAAATCAGACAAAACACACATCCAACACCACAAATATTGACATACAACAATCACTAGCACAGGGCCGCACCCCTCTGGCTACAATAAGCCAGTGCACACAATCAGACTCACTTAGAAAACCGACTCGCACGGGACTCCAGTTCCTCCTGGTTCCTCAAGCATCAAAAGAAGAGCACAACTTCGATCCTATCCCTCTTCCTGCACAAACCCACCACACCCTCTTTCCTACAGAGCCAAGTGAGCACCTGGAGACTATGCCAATGGTAACGGTGTGCGGTATAAAACAACTTAAGATAACATTTTAGGGAGACCAGAGGAGAGCGGCTAAAACAAGTTATGGATGTAAGGAAGCTGCTTTTTCCAGAAGGATTTCTGTTTATTTGCAGTGGCTTCTTGCATCCCCTCTCTACTCTGTGTTTCTCGTAATACCTTTTAGATTTTTCATAGATTGCAAACGTGGCTCCGGGGGGCAGTGGGGAAAAATGGCATGAAGCAGTGCTTGCTGTAAACAAAAGACTAACATTTGTGGAATCTAGTGGAAATCATTCTATAGAAACCTTGGATGTGCCAGGGTAGGTTTCACAGAGGCCCTGTGATTGGTCGCAGCAATGCCTGCCGCAGGGCAATCAGAATGAGATTTGGTTAGAACCAGAGGAGATTTTGATCAAGGTCTCCTTTTTGAAACATTAAGCAGCGGCTACATGAGGCTACACCCACGGACGTCATTTAGGGGTCGCCAGAGGTCGTAACTGTAACCTCTGAGGTCTCCCTTGCGACCTGTTTTGTCAACGGTGAAAGGTCGTGTTCCATCACTTCCCGCGATATCACTTCCTGTGATGTCATCAGGGGTCAAGGGTCATGTGATTTCACTTCCACTAACCCTGGCATTTTGGTGAAATGACATCCCTGGCTACATCGCCTCCCAATGGGGAGGAGATGAGGCCAATGCATTGTTCGCACCACTGAGCGCTACTACGGCTGCTGTGATACTCTCGCCCTCTCCCTACATTTACAGGCAACAGCAGAATTCGGAGCATTCATTAGTGAGGGCCTGCATTATTTATTGCAAATTCATTAATGGCTTCTCAGAATTGAAGTTTCCCGTCGCACATATTGAGAACTGAATTTATGGCCGTCCTATTAGAGCCGTTTGAATGTTTAATACGCATATTATTTGCACATTTGATTGTAAGCCATCAATCTGTCCCTCCCGGGAAGAATTTAAGCATGGCGAGATAGATGTAGGTACGGCATAAAACATTGCCCTACGTACAGCCATGGCAGTATGTGATTACTTTCCTTATCAATCATTGTTAATAAATATTCATTGGGTGGCTCAAGAGGCATTTGGTTATTATAGCTTGCATTATACTCAATTAAGCCCAAACAGCGTGCTGTATTCTTTATGAGCTGGGATTGCTATAAAAGATGGGTAAACAACACAATAATTTAATTATGATTTATGAAGGAATAATTGTGTAAAATGCTGCCTATGCAGAACTATGAGAAAATGTGCCTTTTTCCCCCATTGCCTGCGGATTCTTCTACAAAAGCTCAGCCAGAAGCGCCAGCATTGTTTAAGGTGTCAGATCATGCGAATACTGATTTATAGAATCCCTATATTTGTTCCTTTGGTCTTAGATGTTGTCACCTTTGCAGTTTCTGAAGAAAAAAAAACGTGTTCCCCTCATTGTATGGAAGGCCTGCACCATGCAATAGCCTAGTAATTCTTTCATTGGAACTGCCATAGAGGTAAACATGAATGTGGAATACATATATATGTCAACACTAAAATAACTAAAGATATATGTATTTATTCAGGAACTATTGAAAATTGCAGATCCAGAGTAAAGTATGTCAATCCTGCAATAATAGAGTTACTCGATATCTCACCTTAATTATACTTTTGCTGTGTACATAATGACCAATACATTATTTCTTGTCTCAGTGTCTACATTTCATAGACATTACTATATAGGTCACGTGTTTGCCTTTCTTTTTTCATTATGGCCGCATTACTGGACCCTATTATGAAGTGGTGCACTTTTCCCTGAAGGCCTTTGCTCGCAGGGATCCTTCTGCAGGCAGGCAGGCATGCATGCATGCACAGACCACATGGCCTTGTTGAACGATAACAGATGGAGCTGTGTGTAGCTACCATTGACATCCTTCATAATGCATGGGCATTCCCATGGTAAGGCCCTGCAGGACTGGTGATGGCAAAGTCACTGTGAGAAAACCAGATATCACATTCAAAGTGTGCAGAGCAAGAAAATGCGGTATCCAGTGAACATCTCTTCAAGGAAAAGGCACCAGGGGGCGACATTTCCCCAAATATGCACCCTCAATAAAATCAAACACTGTCCCTAATTATTCTAGGATTGGGGTTTATAATCATAAATTACACCCATCAAAAAATGTTTTGGGAAAGTATTTTAGGGGTCAGGAAAATAGATTTAGACATTTTTCAGGCGACATATTCACATGGAACCAAAGATTCTAATGTTCAGCTGTAAGAGGATGTCTTATGCCTGGTAAATAAGACTGATAGTCACTGAAGGCTGCTTTGACTGCCAACAATTATACATCAGTAATCATATCATTCATTTCAGCTGCTGACAGTTTTCTGGAGTAGCAGCTGTGGGATCAAGCTGCTTGGTGCTGATGCAAGGCTGACACAAAATGGCCGCTAATGCAACATCAGGAGGATCATTCATAAATGTGCAGTGTGGTCCAGTGTTACTTTGCATCAATAAGGTACTTGTTGTAGTTACTAGGTGTCATGTATGTGAGTGTTCTCCTAAAACATGTTTGTGTGCAATGCTGATGCAAGTTGAGTGGATGCATTATGAGGGAGACAATTACCTACTGACTAGAAGAGTATCAAGTCCAGCCTGGGTAGCAGTCCCGGTTACCCACATTATATCTATCTAACAGCTTATATACTTGTGAACTTTGCACTGCTGAAGGAGGTAATAAGGAAGACGTGTGTGCAATTTACCAGGTGACTCCAGCCTCTCCTCCAACAGTACTCATGAAAAGGCATGTTGGAGCTGTGCACTGCCCGGTCATTCAAAGGTACTACCTTTTCGAGTTAATGCTATTAAGGACTCCGTTTTGAGCAAAGCACCAGCCCCTATCCCATGTTCTATTTTTTCATGGTTCTGATTTTATTTTGTTCATGAAGCCACCATTCGGAGTGGTGAACCCCCAACATGCTCTTCAAATCAGGTGAAACGAGAAGCTCTCTAGCTTGCCAGGTAGGTTGTCTGTCTGCAAAGTGCAAAGTATGGTAATTCCCTTTACTTTAGGTAAAATGACAGACTTAGAAAGGAACAGAATAACATCGAGTGAGCCTACAGGGGACCTGCAGGTGTGTTCCCAAAGCATGTCAACACAAAGTGCTGAAACGTTGCTGCAGCATTGCTGAAAGACTTCTTGTTTCTCTGCACCCTGATACCCTCGGGTCTGGTGCGCATTATAAATAAATAAACAAACAAACAAATAAAAAAACTAAATAAAAATGTGTAATTATCATCAGTGTATTTTTTATATGGAAATATATATGTTTTAGGAATCATTCTCTTTTGTTTCTATATTGGTATCAAACATTATAGTATTATTGACCGCAATGGCTTTAGATATTAACGATTTGAAGTTGTAAGCGGATTCAATTCAACACTACAGCTAAGTCAATGCCTAGTCTGGGATACTGAATGGAAACCCTTATTGATATATCTTTACGTCCAGTTCATGCGTTCTGGATGACTAACCCTATATAACACCCCTCTCTTGGAATCCCCCTGACCCCACTGAGCCAAGAAGTAGTTCTGTTTTGCAAGTTTAAACGGTTTATTAGAAACAATATATATATATATATATATCATACTTTATAATAAATTAATAATTGAATATCACACTTAATCTGAGCAGTAATCAATAATGGATAGTCCGGCACTAGCACACTTCTTTATAATCAATGATGAGTGGTTATAGGATGGATACGATAGCAACAATACTTTTATGGTTTCAAATGGATGCAATGTGGAATGAAAATGCAATACAGAAAATACTCAATATGATTTCAACAAAACAATGTAATCACTTTTCTCTGGCAATCCACTCCCCCCCTTTATGCAATGCAAGGAAATGGAAGAAAAGCACACAGTTCTCAGGAATGCAATCAATACAATACGAAATTCAGTTCCCCCACAGCAAGCTTAGAGGAAAACAGGTCGGAGTTTTAAACACAGGCCCAAAATGCTTTGAATGTGGTTTGCAAGGAAGTGAAAAATATGCTAAAATGCTTTTAATTCCCTTTAGGAGGTTCAGGGTGAGTGGTATCTAGTTAATATTAGTCCAGGCTCACTCTAGCAAGGATCTAGGAGTAACTAGCAGGTTAAACAAATTTTTGGCAAAGGAAAGCAATGAAGCTGCTGTTTTCACACGTGGCTGGATTTTTAACCAAATTGCAAATCGCGGTAAAATTCGCCAGTGCGAGAATCGTGATTACGGCAAAAGTATGAGGAGTAGGAAGTCGGTTCTAGGCTTGTTGAAAAGCTGAGATTAAGCTTTCAGAGGAAAGTTAAACCAAGTTCCTAGCCCAAACGGTTCCAGAGATACGGACGATTAAATAAAGGTAGTTTTTCGGATTTGAAATTTTAAAAGTTCAAAGCGACAGGTTACAGCTTGCAGCTAGAAAATGACAAGTGACAGCTTTGCAAATGACAGGTGACAGTTAGGAGGCAGTTCTGGTTAGATTAAACTAGATTGAATTATATTATTTTAACTAAGAGATTGGTTCTGCACAGTTCTGCTAGGTACTCACAATATAATTTTAAAAGGAATGGGCCTCGCCACGGATCTGGTCAACAGGTTTTCTTCACTCGCCACGGACGGTTTCTGCGCACAGCGTCTGGGTCAGTTCTACTCTGCTGGTCTGGTCTGGGTCTCTGGTTCTGATCAGGTCTGTGGGTCCGGATACAGCGGTCTCCGGTTCAGCTGGTCTCTCTCTGGATACAACACTGCTCTCTGCCAAATGGTAAGAGTTCTTACAAAGAATTCAAACAGCTCGCCTGGCTGTGAATAGTGGCAATGATTTGAGGCCTGCTAAAGAGGGATTTAGCTTGTAGTTGACCTCTCTGCTACAAATTCTGAAGTAAAGTCTTGGTCTCTGAAGGTGGATAGATTGAAGTCTCTATGTTGGCTCTCTGGAGGTTGATGGAGGTAAAGTATGGATTTTCCCGGCAGAGGGTCCCGCAGCAGGTGAAATAGAATCCCCTCTCTAGCTTCCAGTGGCTCTTTTTATGTCTTTTGAAAGTGGGTGTGTGTGCAGCATCACTAGCCAGCCCCTCTCTCAACTGCCCATTGGTCAAGCTTTCCTTTCTCCCTTGATTGGGGAAAAGAAGTGGAGTGTCAGAGCGATGTCATTTAATGGCTTGCAGAAAGGACACTCCCCTGTCAAATTACACAAAATCTATATTTGACCTAAAGACATATTTCATAGATACACAGTGGTTTAAAATTACATGCACCCATCACATATCACATGAGGTATACCCGGTTCAAACTCTGCTCTTCCTGGGGGCTTGGGTTCAAAAATGGCAACATATTTCACTTTTTGATCGGGTTACCAATATTTGATTTGTCCTCACATTTACACAAATGTTCGCAAAGCATGTGGGCATTAGGTGGTGGAGTGTCAGATTTTTAACATACATACATTTAGAGTAATATCCTCTTTTCCGCTAAAACGCCCCCTGAACATACCACCGGGTCCTAACATGTCTTCAAATGTGCACAGAAAAATCACAAGAATAATGATATCACTTATAAAATTTTCACAAGTCCGCTCTATGAATGATCCATCTTTTTAGATTTATGTTCTGGCCCCAAAGGGGTGTGGTTTCCCAGGTCACATGGTGTAGAAACCAGTTTATCCAGTTTCTGCCAAGCTCAGAGACCCTGCCCCTCCCAGCTTCTGCCAAGAGGAAGCTATTTTACGGTCCCCCTAATAAACCATCTGCCTGGGCCCTGGAAGGCCCATTGTTCAAAAGGAAGCCATTTACGACTACCCTAATAAATCATCTGCCTGGGCCCAGGACAGGCCTTTGTTCAACTCCCTGTAGCTGCTCCACCCCTAATCTAATCAGAGAGGTGACAACTCCTTTTGGCAAGGGGAAGAGTTGCTGAGCAGGTTTTAACTCCTGTGGGGGTAGATGTCAGGCAGAATTCAGTTCCTTAAGCCAGGCCCCAGCTAATGTCACTTCTAGTTACCCAGTTTTCTGCATTCAAATAAACTAACAATTTTTACACATGCAGCTAGAATGCTGATTCTAAGTTTAAAACTATGACATTTAAACAATTGAAACCTATGTGACACTCAAAAGTAGGTCACTCATTTCTTTTAAACATTTAGATTTTTAGTGTCTTTCAGGCCAAATTTACTTAAACTGCTGAATTCCACAGCTCAGCCAGTTTTGCTATGAACATTATTTTAGGCTCATCCTCTTTCCAGATTTTGTATGCCCACAAGACTTTATTCTGTGAAATGTCTGCTGGTGTTCAGTGAGATTGTTGGATATTCTGCAATGTTTGAAATGGGCATTCTGAGCTTGCCTTCACAGAAACAAAGTGCTTTTAAAGTGCTTTCTAGCGAACAGGCACTGCTGTTTTTCTCTTTGGCACCCCATTTCACTCAAGGCTCTTCTGACCCAGCTCACCCGCACCGGGGGGTGGCAAGTCAGGCGACCATTTTGGTGTGCGCACAAACTGCGCTGTCTTCATAGATTCTGGCGCACATGTGGGCTTTTTCGGCCATCTTGGATTTCCTAAGCCCACAGCACCAAATGTTGTAGCATAATAGTCCAAACGTGGGTCAGAACACCCAACTACCCCCCCGCCCGACTGCACTTGGATTGAGTCGAGGGGATGTCGGGTGCTAAGGATGTTGACCCACGTGCTCAGAGGTCCGCATCATCTTCTTCCAATTCCGCAGATGACAAAGTTCAGCATCCTTTCCTCCATCAGGGGTGGATCAGTCGGTTCTCCTCGCCGGTCCTGATGGGAGTATTGGGCGGTACACTGGGCCCCTTGCGTCTCTGCTCCCGGTCTCCGGATCGTCCTCCTTGGCCAGTCTCCAGGTTTTCTTTCTCCTAGGACGACAAAGGAAGAGCGGCAATACCTATTCATGGACATTTCTCCCCCACCATTGATATAGTGGGGTGGCATATATATTTTAGAACTCAACAGATATGAACAGGCACATTTTTTTTTAATTAAGAGACAGGAACACATAAACTTGAGAAACACAGAATTTGATAGGCTATAGGTAGGATCTTTTAGGGTTGGAATTGAATTACTCTGGAGCGGTACCCTCTGGGATTACCGAGGACTCCTCCAGTTGCTGCAAAGTGTGCCTGGGATGGCAACCTTCAACTGGTTTATGTGGACCCACTTGTCTTCCCCCTCTGCCAAGCCGCCTTTGGGGATGCAGATCTTGTAGGCCACAGGGGAGATCTTGTCTATAATCTCATAGGGTCCCTTCCATGTAGGCAAAAATTTTCGCAGCTTGGCCTGGTTCCTTTGGAAATTGTATAGATAGACCCGGTCCCCCACCTGATATTCCTTCCTGGAAGTTTTCAGGTCATAGTGGGTCTTCATACTCTCAGCTGATCTTTCTATATTCCGCTGAGCATAGGCAAAAGCATGCTGAAGGTGTTTCCTTAAATTCTCCACATACTCATGAGTTGTGGAGGCATTTATCAACGTTTGCTCTTGGGTTCTGTAGAGCAAATGCTGAGGAAGCACCATCTTGCGTCCAGTCATCAACTCAAATGGTGACATTTTGGTTGCAGATGAAGGGGAAGATCTGATGGCCATTAGGACCAGAGGTAATCGGATATCCCAACTTGGCCCAGAATCTGCCACAAACTTCTTTAATATGCTCACAATGGTTCGGTTGTATCTCTCTACTGCTCCAGAAGAATCTGGCCTGTAAGCAATGTGTAGCTTTCTCTTGACCCCCAGTATCTCCCACATCTTTGTCATTACTTCACTGGTGAAGTGGCTACCTCTGTCTGACTCAATCCTTTGAGGTAGACCAAAACGGGAAAAGATGTGGTTAATCATCAGGGCAGCTGCTGTTTCGGCCTTGCAATTTGGGACTGGGAGACTTTCCACCCACTTGGTAAACAAGCATGTCACAGTCAACATGTACTTATTTTCTCTAGACGAGCGAATCACAGGGCCTACGAAGTCGATTTGTAAATCTGACCATGGCAGTGTCATCCCCCTCTTTTGGAGAGGCGCCCGGTGTGTGAGGGATGTTGGCTGAAATTGTGCACACACAAGACAACCCTTCAAGTATTGGTTGAGGTCCTGGCCCATGTGTGGCCAGTATGCAACCTCTCTTAAGATTTCCAGTGTTGTGTGAAACCCCCTATGACCGGCGGTGGCCGCATCATGGGTGTGACTTAACATCAGGCTTCGGAATGAGGTAGGAACCACCCACTGATCGTGGCCAGCTTTGGATTTCCTTACCAACAAACCCTCTTGGATCCGGAACATTTTTGGACATTTCATCAACACTCTAAGGTCCTCTTTCCCATTGTAATCGGTATCCGTCAGGGGAAAGTTCTCAGGGTCCTCAATGTGTTGGTAAAATTTACCAATTATTGGATCCCCCTTCTGAGCGGTAATCAAATCAGCATCAGGGGTCTCCTTGCTCCATTGGGCAGTTGACAGATCATTGTGAGCATTTGTCTGGGACCTAGTGATAGCAGTGACCTGGATTTCCCCCAACAGGGACTCTATTTCTATTAGATCCCCTTGGATGGCCCCGGTTTTGGCCAGCTGATCAGCTAAGTCATTTCCAGTTTTGTCTGGTCCCTGTACATTGGAATGACCCTTGATCTTTTTCCAATAGATGGTCATCTCATTCGAGGTGACCAGATCATCAATGTTTTGGATAGACTTCCCATGTTTCAAGGGTTTGTTATTAGCACATAACATGCATCTGGTTTTCCAAATAACCAGAACTCCACGAACCCGTTCCGTACATAATCCGAATCTGTGATCATGACCAGTTCGTGGAGTTGATGCTGGACAGCAGTGAGGATGGCCTGATGCACAGCCATCAATTCTGCCACCTGACTACTTCGGGGACCAATTTTGTATCCAGCGGAGGGTTCTGGGAACTCCTTCACCCATGCATTCCCTACGCCAGCCACCAGTTCTTTCTCCCCGTCGTTGTCAACATGGTACGAGCATCCATCCACATAGACAGTGGGCATTCCCTCACACTTGTCCTCTTCAAAGACTTTGTGTGGGGAATTAAGGTATGCCTACGTGTTGTCCTTGGTTTTTAGACTTTCGTCCTCGAGACAGTTTTCTCTGGCACAATCATGCAAGTCAGCCAGACCTTGCGCGAGGGGACTCTTCTTGTTTTGGCCATATCTGACCTCCACAGGAAAGCCTTGCATTGACAGAATCCAGGAAGTAATTCGGGAATTACTCACATTTCCGGCCCGGATTCTGTCACTTTGGAGATATTGCAGAGGCTGGTGTGGAGTCTCCACTATGATGTGTTCCCCATGGATAAACGGGCGGTAATTCTTCAATGCCCACACCGTTGCCAGGAGTGCCTTCTCACAATCGTTGAATTTTTCCTCCACAGAGGATAAAGTTTTGCTCGCATAGGAGATTACTTCATTGACCTTGTCATGCTTTTGGTATAATACTGCCGTCAAGCACGTATTAGAGAACACCGTCTCCAGGAAGAACTCCTTGTTTCTGACAGGGTAAGCTAGGCAAGGCGCTTGTGCGAGGCTTCTCTTGAGTTGTTTTACCTCCTCGGCTTGTTCTGGACCCCATTCCCACTTGACCCCCCCTTCAGGAGATGAATCAGGGGTCTGGTGATCTCTGCGTAGCCCTCAATGAACTTTCTGCTGTAATTAGTCAGTCCAAGGAGGCTCCTTAGTTCCCGCAGAGTTGCGGGGTCTTTCAGTTTCTGAAGTGCTTCCACTTTATTTTCCTGGGGACAGAGACCTTGAGGAGTAATCTCATGCCCCAAGAAATTAACACGGGTTCTACACCACTGTGCTTTCTGAAAGGAAAGTTTTGCTCTGGCGGCCCTCAACTGGGTCAGAACATAACGGATCTCCGCTATGTAATCCTCCACAGATGAACTTTTGATGAGGACATCATCTACATAAGCCAGGTTACCCCTCGCACCCAGGTCGGGCATGGCCTTTTGTAGGAAAATGTTGAATTCATTGCCGGAGTTGAGGTATCCGAAGGGAGTCCGGGTCCATGTATACTGCTGGCCCCCAAAAGGTAAAAGCCAGCTTGTATTGGTCCTCCCTACTGACCGGCACAGTCCAGTATCCATTGGTCAGGTCTATTGCAGTGAATACCTGTGACCCCTGAATCTGGGCCAGCCCTTGGTCAATGTAGGGAAGAGGCCATCGGGAAGTATGGACCCGTTTGTTGAGCTCCCGAAGGTCAGCGTAGAGTCTCCACTGGCCGTTTGGCTTTAATATTCCCAGTACCGGATTATTGAAGGTGCTGTGGACGGGACGGATTATTCCCCTGGACACAAGGTTCTTAATTATTTCAGTAAGGGACTCCATTGATGCGAGAGGCAAGCGATATTGCTTCACAAACACTGGAGTCATGCCAGGGTCCGTGGGGATTGTTGTTGTGTGGATGTCGGTGCAACCACAGTCATATGAGTCTACCGCAAAGAGATCTTGGAAATCCAAGAAGACTTGTTTCAACTTTTGCTTTTGTTCCAGAGTCACACAGGCATCAGCTAGGTTGACTCTCTCTTCCACCATCTGCCTGAAGCCTGGAAAGACTTCTGGTTTGGCTATCTCAGCGGCCTCCTCCAGCTGGGTGGAGAAGTCCCTGGTCAGAGTGCTGATTTGGACTGGAGGCTTCAGGTGGGAAAGGCAGCCCTCATGGACCTGGAAAATCACCTCATCCCTCCTGAAGTCACAAGTCACATCTTCCTTACCATAAGGGCAAGAAGTGTACACCAGGAAGTTCCCCCCATGGCGGGTAAAAATCCTGTCTGGTGTTGTATTGTCCTCACTGTCACTGTCAAAACAGTCCTTGGGGATTGGTCCTAACAGTTCATTTCCTAAATCGATGGAAAAATGTCGGTCATCAACCGCCATTCCAATAATGGTGCCTACGGCTAGAGTAATACTCTTTAAGTCGCTGTTATTCACCTCTATTAGAATGGTGTCATGTTCTATGTTGACTAATGGAGTTGGGTTTACCCCCAACCCTTGCTGTTGGAGAGAAGCATTTAGGTGTATATAAGCATCAGGGTTTTTCAAATGTTGTCCTCTTTTAACTTTCACTTCCAGGGAGAATTGTCGGGTCCTTTCTGGGATGGTGACTTCCTCTTTGATCTGAATCTCAACTGCAACAGGTAGCAATTGAGCTGACCTAAATGCTTTTTCTGGATCATCAAAGCCCATGGGATTATCCGCTAATCGGGACCAAGCTTTGAAGTTTATTAGGTCCAAACTAATGGCAAAGCGATTGAGAATGTCACTGCCTAAGTAAAAAGCGGCAGTGACGTCTCGCACGACCCAACAATTGTGGACTATGCTCTTGTTGCCAATGGAGATTTTGAGCATACACCTGCTTGGCAGGAGATGTTTGGAATTGGGTGCTTCCAGGTACATTTCCCATTTGTCTATCAGTTTGAATGTGGGAATGGCTGGATCTTTTGGGAGTTGGCGGAACATGGCTTCGCTGATGAAGCTCTTACCGTTGTTCACACACACTCGAGCGAGAACAGAGTCCTTTCCATCATTTAACTGAACAGGGATGAACAACTGCTCTCCAATTTGCTGAATATCAGCCAGGCTCTGAGCTGATTTCACATCTTTCTGGACTATAGGAGTGGGAGTTTCTGATTGTGGATTAGTAAAGAATTTCAGGGTGTTTCCTTCCAGTGTGGAATACCACCTTAAACTGGAAGGGAGGTTGATTTTCAGAAATAGAGAGGACCCCCCATCACCAGTCTGTTGTCCTAGTGCTGTTACTGTCACGTCTGGAATTTGGTTATTCTGGAAGTGGAATTCTACTTGGTCAGATTTTTGTTCAACCATGTGGCATGTGCCATTTAAACTAACATGGTTGACACTCTGTTTTAATTTTATGGGTCGGCTAGTCTGGGTTCAGAGGACCTTGTTTACGCAATCTATTAGGGGTGACAACCTTCTCAGGAGGTCATTCCCTAGTAAACAAGGGGTGCCCTCTGGAGTCACAACTATGACCGGGTGTTTCAACTTGTGTCACCCAATTTTAATGTCCAAATCTGCCGTCCCCTCGACGGGAATTTCCTTCCCGTCAAAATTCTGGAGTTGTCCAGGAAGTGAGGTGAGAGGAATTTGGTAATTCCCTCCCCTTCCTGCATTCAGTTCATCAAAGGCTCTTCTGGACAGAAGGTAGCTTGAGATCCCGTGTCCACCAGCGCTGAAATCGTACCCTGCCCCTGTACTTGTACCGGGGCATAATATCTTCCCTCCTTCTCCTCAAGGGGGCACAGATAATGCACATTTTTGGACAACTGGTGGGCTAACTTTCTGGTTTTGGACATTGCAAGAGAAGAAATTTGGGCAGAATTCTGTGGAGAGCCTTGGGAATCTGAAAGAAAAAGTTGGCAACTGGAGATCAGAGCCATTGTGGGTTCCCCTGGTTCCGGTTCTGGCCCCCCCCCTTTTTGGAGGCAGTCATCAGGATGGGTTTGAACCAGGGGATTTTGGTATTGTGGGTTCTGGGATGAGATGATGGGCGGCGGTAGCTCAGTCTCCATATCTCCCCAGTCTGAATTGGCATCCCTTGGGACCCATTTTTCCTTGGGAGGAGTTCCCCCATTTCTGAAGGAGAAGGTCCTTTCCCCAGGATCCTCTGAGGATCCCTATCCCTCAAATTGGAAGACCTGTACCTAATCCACAAAGTGGGTCTGTTTGGGTCCTTTGTTTCTCCTACCCCCCCTCTGCTCCTTGGCAGGCGGGCTTTCACGGGCAGGAGATTTTGTTTCCGGTTCCTGGTTTTCCAGGGGCTGTTTACAAGTTGGGTAGGAAGCTTCCTCCAAGGCTTTATACCCCCTTCCCTTGTGCCTCCTCCCTGGGAACCGGTGTGTTATCGGGGTGCTGCCCCCGTCATTGTTCTGGAGCACCAGGTCCAGAGTTTGGGGCATTCTGCGGTGGCATGCTCATCTGAGGGTTCTGTTGAGCCCTCAGTATGTGACCCAGATCCCGTGCCATATTTTGGACCTGGCGCTCTAACTGGGAAACCCGCTCAGGCTGATACAGGGCTCTATTTTCTCCCCTGGGCTGATCCCGGGAAGGGTAGCTATCCCTTCTCTGGTAGTACCCCTGGTTGGGAAGATTTTGGTGCCCCTCCACCCTTGGCCTCCCCTCTCCCGGATTAGGTTGTCTGGGCTCAGGGAATTGGGGAAAGAAGGATGGATGATTTTGGGGCTGGAAATTGGGTGGATACCTGGGGAAAAAGTTCTGCCCAGGATTTGGAGAATTTCTGCCCTCCTTGGGGAAGTTAGGAGGGAAGTTCCCCGGGTCAGGTGCTTGGCTGGATCCCCCCCTTGGGCTGGAGGAGTCCACACATAACCCAGGATTGGTCTGTTTCCCTTGTAACGGGGACTTACATAGTCAGGAGAGCGAGCGACCTCATTTGTGGGACTACCTCTTTCACTCCCTGTCTGTGACTGGCCCGAGGACCTTCTGGGCCTAGCATTATTAAGTGCAGGTAGGTTTTTAGGCCCCCCCATCTCCAAATCCAAAACGGGGGTGACCTTTACCTCTGCCACCTTGGCAGCAGCAGGGGTGCTGTTGGTTTTGGGGTTTTTCTGGGTATTGCTTTTATTTTCTATGGGCTTCTGCACCTCATAGATCCGGGTAGCCTGTTCAATGACCCAGTCTAAAGATCTTTTCTCATGAAAATCTCTCACGAGCTGGGTCATTATATATTTCGGCAAGGCATGGAAAAATGTATTGACAAATTCTCTGCTGTCTGTGCGCACCCTTCTGGTGGTCTGCGCAAAGGCACGTTTCATTTCTTGCACAAATTCTTGTGGGGCCTGATCCTCCCCACATTGCAAATTGTAGGCTGCCTTGCGAGCCTCTTGAGGATTTCTGTGAACAGAAAAATGTTTCAAGATGGCCGCCTTATAGGTGGACCATCTTAAATGATTTTGGTCCTCCAGCCCCGCAAAGAAACTGGAGTATTCTGGGGAGAATGTCCATTTGACGTACTGGATGCAGCTACTGCTGTCCTTCAAATGTAAAGTCTCCATCATTTGCTCATAGAGCTCCAAGTGTTCCCAAACAGAGTACTTGGTGTTCTTATGATAAGGCGTGATGACACTCCTGATTGCCTTAGTCTGTTTCAATGGGTCCTTAAGCAAGGCCCTTTTTGCCTTATTGGCCTTTTTGGTTCGGGTAACCCTTGTCCATTCATCCTCTGACTCAGAGGCACTGCTCCCAGAGGTTCCTGTCTGATCTTCCAGGTTTTCCCGGATTCTGCGAGCCTGGGAATGGCTGGCAGAATGTGGGGACCTGTTCTCCTGTGTCCTGCGCCGTTCAGAGGAGTCTTCAGATTCCTCCTTGCTGCCAGGATTTGATGGGTACCCCCCCCCACTGACCTAACTGGGCAGAAGTTTTCAGGATGCCCTTAATGGGCCTATTCTCCTGGGGTTCCCCACTAAATTGCACTGTGCTTGGGTGCCCATACCCGGATGCCCGCCCATCCATTCCTGGGAGGTACTGGCCTATGAGCCCCATGCTTCTGGCTGGATAGTAATTTGCCATCCCTGTGGCCCGGTGCTCATGTGCGCCAGGGGACAGGGGGGTGGCAGAGTCCAGGGACTGAGAGAGATAAATGCCTCTGGTACTAGGGCTCCTGAGGTTATGCTCAGGAGTTTCCCTTTCCCAGCGAACCTGGTCTCTATCCGCCCCTGCTCCCTGTTGCAATGCAAGAGCCTGCACCTTCAGTTCCTCAGTTAAGGCCTTACTAGACTCTATCAGTCTCTCCTGCATCGCTACCTGTTGTTGGAGCCTATCATTGTGCTGGCAGAGAGCCTCATTCTCTCTCTGCGTTTCCTGATTGGTCCTGGAGCACTGGGCCAGTCTTTGCTGCAGGAGGGTTACCTCCTGAGCTGTGTCCCTATTGGCCTGCTCCTTTCTTGCCAGAGCATCCTCCACCTTCCTGGTCTGCTCTAACAAGTTCTGGTGTTATTTTTGGAGGTCACCCAGTCCCTGGAGGGCAAGGTGATTTTCTTCCATTTTCCTTTTTAAGTGGCAGACTTCCTGGCCTAAGGTATCCCTTTCCTGACTAAGAGCCTGCATCTGTGCCACCAGGTCGTCCCTTTGCCTTTGGAAGGCACCAGTTTTCTGGCGCTCCTGGTCAAACTCTGCCTGGGTATCCAGGTCTTTCAAAATCAGTTTATTGCTCTCTGCCTTCTCCCTATCTAGGTGGCTTTGCAGGGTGACTACCTGCTCAGCACACGCCCTATTGAAGTCTAACTGTTGCTCCAGCTTTTTCTGGCTCTGAAGTAGGGAGTCCAAACCTTCTTGGTACTCCTTCTGCAAGGCCAGAAATCTGGTATCCTGGTCCGCCTTTTCCTGTTGCAGCACATCCATATCCTCCTTTATTTTAAAGATGTACCATCTGCTGTCATTTTCTGACTCCTGGCTCCTGAGCAGCCTCTGCTCAGAAGAGTCCAGATCAGATTGGGCCTTCTCTAATGCCAGCAGTTGCCTACTCGCCAGATCTTGGCCTTCAGCACATTTGTCCTGCATGGCTCCCATATGTAAATATAAATATGCCGCTACCCTGGCAATCTTGTGGTGCTCATCCTTGGCCTTCGGGGCCATGTATAGTTCACTCAGGGCCACATGTAGGGGACCCTGATCTCCCCATATATCTGACTCTGTTTCAGTGACCTGTTGCGCGATTGCCTCCAACAAGACCGTTTGGTCCTGATGAGTCCACTCACCTCTCACAAATAGCTTATGTAAGAAGTGTTCTCTGGCTATTTTCATATCTACCAAGGCCGTCATTCTAGAGATTGGTCTCTGTCCTGACTTACAGAAGTTTGTATTTTATTTTTGCAAAACAGACCTTTTCCTTAGAGCGTTCCTTTGAGGAGTGCTTTACAGCGTAACACAGCGTGGTGATCCGGCCGGATATGTGTATGTGGTCAGCTGGCACGCTGTATTAATCTGCACAAGTGATAGATCTCACCCAAACGTCCGGCTCGAGTCCCCAATTTGTAAGCGGATTCAATTCAACACTACAGCTAAGTCAATGCCTAGTCTGGGATACTGAATGGAAACCCTTATTGATGTATCTTTACGTCCAGTTCATGCATTCTGGATGACTACCCCTATATAACACCCCTCTCTTGGAATCCCCCTGACCCCACTGAGCCAAGAAGTAGTTCTGTTTTGCAAGTTTAAACGGTTTATTTGATAATTTAAACAATATATATATATATCACACTTTATAATAAATTAATAATTGAATATCACACTTAATCTGAGCAGTAATCAATAATGGATAGTCCGGCACTAGCACACTTCTTTATAATCAATGATGAGTGGTTATAGGATGGATACGATAGCAACAATACTTTTATGCTTTCAAATGGATGCAATGTGGAATGAAAATGCAATACAGAAAATACTCAATATGATTTCAACAAAACAATGTAATCACTTTTCTCTGGCAATCCACTCCCCCCCTTTATGCAATGCAAGGAAATGGAAGAAAAGCACACAGTTCTCAGGAATGCAATCAATACAATACGAAATTCAGTTCCCCCACAGCAAGCTTAGAGGAAAACAGGTCGGAGTTTTAAACACAGGCCCAAAATGCTTTGAATGTGGTTTGCAAGGAAGTGAAAAATATGCTAAAATGCTTTTAATTCCCTTTAGGAGGTTCAGGGTGAGTGGTATCTAGTTAATATTAGTCCAGGCTCACTCTAGCAAGGATCTAGAAGTAACTAGCAGGTTAAACGAATTTTTGGCAAAGGAAAGCAATGAAGCTGCTGTTTTCACACGTGGCTGGATTTTTAACCAAATTGCAAATTGCGGTAAAATTCGCGAGTGCGAGAATCGTGATTACCGCAAAAGTATGAGGAGTAGGAAGAGTCGGTTCTAGGCGTGTTGAAAAGCTGAGATTAAGCTTTCAGAGGAAAGTTAAACCAAGTTCCTAGCCCAAACGGTTCCAGAGATACGGACGATTAAATAAAGGTAGTTTTTCGGATTTGAAATTTTAAAAGTTCAAAGCGACAGGTTACAGCTTGCAGCTAGAAAATGACAAGTGACAGCTTTGCAAATGACAGGTGACAGTTAGGAGGCAGTTCTGGTTGGATTAAAATAGATTGAATTATATTATTTTAACTAAGAGATTGGTTCTGCACAGTTCTGCTAGGTACTCACAATATAATTTTAAAAGGAATGGGCCTCGCCACGGATCTGGTCAACAGGTTTTCTTCACTCGCCACGGACGGTTTCTGCGCACAGCGTCTGGATCAGCTCTACTCTGCTGGTCTGGTCTGGGTCTCTGGTTCTGATCAGGTCTGTGGGTCCGGATACAGCGGTCTCCGGTTCAGCTGGTCTCTCTCTGGATACAACACTGCTCGCTGGCAAATGGCAAGAGTTCTTGCAAAGAATTCAAACAGCTCGCCTGGCTGTGAATAGTGGCAATGATTTGAGGCTTGCTAAAGAGGGATTTAGCTCGTTACAAATTCTGAAGTAAAGTCTTGGTCTCTGAAGGTGGATAGATTGAATTCTCTATGTTGGCTCTGGAGGTTGATGGAGGTAAAGTATGGATTTTCCCGTCAGAGCGTCCCGCAGCAGGTGGAATAGAATCCCCTCTCTAGCTTCCAGTGGCTCTTTTTATGTCTTTTGAAAGTGGGTGTTTGTGCAGCATCACTAGCCAGCCCCTCTCTCAACTGCCCATTGGTCAAGCTTTCCTTTCTCCCTTGATTGGGGAAAAGAAGTGGAGTGTCAGAGCGATGTCATTTAATGGCTTGCAGAAAGGACAATCCCCTGTCAAATTACACACAATCTATATTTGACCTAAAGACATATTTCATAGATACACAGTGGTTTGAAATTACATGCACCCATCACATATCACATGAGGTATACCCTGTTCAAACTCTGCTCTTCCTGGGGGCTTGGGTTAAAAAATGGCAACATATTTCACTTTTTGGTCGGGTTACCAATATTGGATTTGTCCCCGCATTTACACAAATGTTCGCAAAGCATGTGGGCATTAGGTGGTGGAGTGTCAGATTTTTAACATACATACATTTAGAGTAATTTCCTCTTTTCCGCTAAAAACCCCCCTGAACATACCACCGGGTCCTAACACGTCTTCAAATGTGCACAGAAAAATCACAAGAATAATGATATCACTTATAAAATTTTCACCAGTCCGCTCTATGAATGATCCATCTTTTTAGATTTATGTTCTGGAACCAAAGGGGTGTGGTTTCCCAGGTCACATGGTGTAGAAACCAGTTTATCCAGTTTCTGCCAAGCTCAGAGACCCTGCCCCTCCCAGCATCTGCCAAGAGTAAGCTATTTTACGGTCCCCCTAATAAACCATCTGCCTGGGCCCTGGAAGGCCCATTGTTCAAAAGGAAGCCATTTACGACTACCCTAATAAACCATCTGCCTGGGCCCAGGACAGGCCTTTGTTCAACTCCCTGTAGCTGCTCCACCCCTAAACTAGTCAGAGAGGTGACAACTCCTTTTGGCAAGGGGAAGAGTGGCTGAGCAGGTTTTAACTCCTGTGGGGGTAGATGTCAGGCAGAATTCAGTTCCTTAAGCCAGGCCCCAGCTAATGTCACTTCTAGTTACCCAGTTTTCTGCATTCAAATAAACTAACAATTTTTACACATGCAGCTAGAATGCTGATTCTAAGTTTAAAACTATGACATTTAAACAATTGAAACCTATGTGACACTCAAAAGTAGGTCACTCATTTCTTTTAAACATTTAGATTTTTAGTGTCTTTCAGTCCAAATTTACTTAAACTGCTGAAATCCACAGCTCAGCCAGTTTTGCTACGAACATTATTTTAGGCTCATCCTCTTTCCAGATTTTGTATGCCCACAAGACTTTATTCTGTCAAATGTCTGCTGGTGTTCAGTTAGATTATTGGATATTCTGCAATGTTTGAAATGGGCATTCTGAGCTTGCCTTCAGAGAAACAAAGGGTGATTTTTAAAGTGCTTTCTAGCGAACAGGCACTGCTGTTTTTCTCTTTGGCACCCCATTTCACTCATGGCTCTTCTTACCCAGCACACCCGCACCGGGGGGTGGCAAGTCAGGCGACCATTTTGGTGTGCGCACAAACTGCGCGGTTTTCATAGATTCTGGCGCACATGTGGGCTTTTTCGGCCATCTTGGATTTCCTAAGCCCACAGAACCAAATGTTGTAGCATAATAGTCCAAACGTGGGTCAGAACACCCAACAAAGTATTGTTGTGAAGTTTAATAGAAATTCATTTCGGTAAAGATGTTGTGTACTTTGATGGAAATCAATGTGAGAGATAAAGATTTTGCTTCGAGCTGGCTTGCGAATTACACTGCCCGGACCTGCTCTAAAATGTGTTCTTCCTTTCAGGTTATAGACAACACTAAGATCCAGAATGCAATCAATCTTATCATGCGGAAGTTAATTTAGCAAGGCTAGTATAAGTGCACAATGTGTTAAAAGTGTTGTAAGAAGCTAAAGCACAATAAAAAAGAAGTGGACATGGATATCTTTTCTTAAGTGCTATATTGGTTTTAATTGTGGTAATCATTCTAGTTTTTATTGTGATTACTCTTTTTATGTATTGGAATGTAATGATCATTGATACTTGTTTTTGTGACATTCATATAAAAGGCTGTATACGTTTCTTTATGTTAGTGCAAAAGGTTCAATTTTTAACCAAAAGCACTTGATACACATTAAATCATTAAGTAATATTGTTTAGGGCTCTATAGTCAAAGTATGAGTGCCATTTCCTTCCTTTCTCAGTTACCTGAAAAGAGGGGAAGCAGATGGAGATGGGGAAAGGAAATATTTCCATTGGGTGCATGTTCCTGCAGTTGTATGTGAAAAGACCTCTTTCAAAAGGTCTCAGGAGAAAAAGACCGATTTACATTGACCAATGTTCTGTTGATCGTAAAACCAGCATTGCAAAGTTCTTTTTCGCCTTAGAGCTTTAAAGTACATTTTTAAAAAACAAATAATTGGGGGTTTTCACCCCCCGAGCACCCCATTGTTCCATATCACCCCCCACACACCCACCAACCTCTGCCCACACCCTCTCCCGTGGGATTTCCTTTAAATCAGGTGTTTTGCCGCCCAAACCCCTATCTCTCAGTCCCTGCCCCTTCCCTCCCCACCCAAAACTCTCCCCCACCTGAGACTCCCCCAAACCAAAACACAGCCAGACACAAAACACACACACACACTCACTTACCCGTTCTCCTCTTCCTGCGCTTCCAGGTCCTGCTGAGCCTGTCTGCCCTTGAGCGCACTCGTGCACGACAGGGGAATGACAGTTCGATTTGGAAAGACCTCCCCATGTGGTCACGGAGCGGGCTTTCGAAATCGTTTTTTTTTTCAATTCGAAAAAAAATGGCTCTTTGACTTAGAACGTTTCCTGCAGGTCCTCTTTCCTTTGTCAATCCTCTTGTTGCGGAAGGGAATATTAGATATGCAGACAATTCTGTTTCCTGGAACCAAATCGATCAGGCAAACATATTCCAGATGAGGTGGCAGCTGAGTGGCTTTTTCCTTACTAAGCGCTGCAGTGTACATGATGCGTACACCAGGAATATTAGAGTCATCCAGCCTAATGTAATGGGCATTGAGCACCATGAATTGACACTCAGATTTTACAGACATGCTATCAGAGGAATTGCCCTCTCTAAAAATGTCTCCACAAAAGGAAGAAGGCATGACAGTCACATTTCCCAGGGCATGATTCTAAAACCAGGACGCTAGCTTTTTTCAATTGGGGAATGCATGCATTTCACAGTTACCCCAAAATCACGAGAGACATCCACAATAATTGGAGATTATTTATTGTTTATCATAATGGCCAGATGAGTGAATTGGATTGTGAGATAGCTCAGCAGGTTAAGGGTATGCTGCAAAGATCTGTATCTTATCTGCAAGTCGTAGATTTGACTCCAAACCAGACCAACTAAGATGTTCATAATTTGAAGGTCATTATATGAGTACCACCTGTGTTTGAGTAAACACATGTTCTATGTGCTGCACCTTAGCAAAAATGTACAAACATCTTATTATGGACAACTACTCCAAGTATGGAATTGCCCAATGTTTGAGAACCATGAACAGCCAGACCTGAACCAACTACCCTCATATATATCATAGAGCAAGGGTTCAGGTCAGAATTTCTAAGTTCTTGGTTAATACGTCCATGTTCTACCTCAGCAAGTTAAAAGGCACAGGTCAGAGGATGTCCCCCCTTTCACTCAGTCAGTTGCTGGTTTAGCTGCAGAACCAGCTCCTACAATTCAGGTTATATGGTGATCTCCGGTGTCCTGTCCATGGTGATGTAACGCTCACCTGATTCCCGCAGAGGCGCCGGTCTTGACTGGGTGAATGCCGTATCTTCAAAGGTGATGTGTAACACACGGTTGGCTCTTTGGGCTGGACCTCTGTGCACTGTATGTCTGACTCGAAGAGTAAGATGTCTGCAGATAGAAAATATGGGATTAATGAACTGGGGTTATTGGGTGCCTCTCTCCTCTTCCCTTTCTCTTCTCCTGTAGAACCCCAAAGGTTAACACCCTCACCTTAGGTAAGTGAACGCTGAGCTCTCCATCTGCCTCGGGGCAGGGTGCCGTAACCAGTTTCTTCACTGGATAAGGGTGCAGGCCTCTTGACCTCAGAGGACTGCTGTCCGTCGTTAACTGCACGAACGGTACGTTCTGGGCACTTCAAATGTCTTAAAAGTCTTTTGTAATGATATCTCTTGTTTTGCAGGGTTCCGGCGATGGCGGTTGGCGGGCTGATGAGAGTTGAGGATCGAACCCGCGTGAGGAATAGAAGCGCCTGGAAGCACGTAAGTAAGCGCTTGTAGCCTGCTTCACGATGCGCACTAACTGTCCCTTTTATCTTGCAGGTACAAGTTCGGAGCTTTAGAGAAGCTGAAGGGTGCTGGAATACCCACTGGATTCGGCGTGGGAAGGAGTAATGGCACGTGAGTAATAAAGTTGCCCAATGTCTTTAAAAGCACCTTCTTTTGTCTTTCAGATGCGGGATGCAGCGCCGAAGGCCTCCGGAGCGTGCGAAGAGCTGGTAAGCTTTTGTCTTTCAGATGCCGGAATGCAGTGCGAAGACCTCCGGAGCATGCGAAGAGTAGGTAAGCCTTTGTCTTTCAGATGCCGGAATGCAGCGCGAGGCGTTGGTGACAGCCGATGGACCAGGTAAGAGATGCGCTGCCACTGAAGACCGTAGTGCTAACCTGTTCTTTCTTTGTCTTTACAGGTGCTGCTGAAGACTGGATTCCAGGATGGTAAGCCTTTGTTCCCTTAGGCCCAGGATCAGAAGCAGAAGACACGATGAGCGTTCTGCTGCAGAGAATGCAGAATAACGCAAAGCAAGATTCATCCATCGGGTGTGGTTTAAATAGCCTCCTGTAGTGCTTAGGTGTCTCCTTCCACAGCCACGCCTAGGTAAGAAAAGAGTTCCTGCTTTCCAGAAGAGTTCCAGTGTTCTGAACCTAGGGAGTGGCTCCTGCCCCACCCAACAGGAAAAGTAGTCCCAAACAGAAGAGGATCAGGGGTTCAACTGGCAGGTAAGTAAGCAGCATGGTCTGCTGCAGGTAAGTCCACCCAAGCATTATGAGCCCGGCGCTTCCAGCGCTGGGACTGGGCATCTTTATGAGCCTGGTGCCACTGGCGCCAGGACAGGGTCCAAAAGGTCCCAATTGGGACTGGCTGGCACTCGGAACTGGGGTTATGGGTCTGCTTCGAAGGGAGTCGGGCAAGTCCTGATCTTTTGGAAGCAGAGATCATGACAGGTGAACACTCTCATGGCAAATTCCTCACTGTCTCCTCTTTTTCCATGTAGTTCAGCTCTCTGAGCTATGGTCTCTGTAGGTCTATGTAGGTTCATAGCAGTTATTCCTCAGTCCCCATCTCTCCTCCTGTTAATCTTTTGCTGGCACTGCATCTCGGAAATGTTAGTCATATTGAACCCCCTGCCTTTGGGGCAGGGTTACTTTTTTATTTTTTTATTTATAGTTACAAAGTAACTTTTATAAAATTTTAATAAAATTTTCAGTTTTTATAAATAGGAAACCATTTTTTTAGAGAAAAGTCACACTAAACCCACACTTAAAATATGACCAAGGAATTTTATGCCTTAGCAAATTAAAATCCTACAATAATACATCCTAAAAGAATAAAACAGTCTAATTTTCCTAGTAATACACAAATTTACATGAGACAACATCAACCTCCAGACTTCAAAACTCGTTCCATATAGCCAATTTTTAGGAACAGTTAATTATTAGAAACAATTAGTTAGTTATGGGTGTCCCATTCATTTTCGCATTGCAGAAACTAAAAAGCAGACTGAATAGTGAGTAGCACAGATTTACTCAGGTCGCCAAAGGGTTGCTGTTACCGTAACAAATAGATCTCGAGTCATTATACTTCATGTTATAGTATATGCCCCCATTATTTTTTACATTTTCATTATTTTTTTAGGTTGTGTTATTTAGAATGTGGGGGCACTGGCCCAGCTTACTATCAGCCAATTCCCCCAACAGATTAATTTCATAGGCCGCAGCATACTTTAAGGAATCTCACTACTGCAATCTGGAGATTGACTCTTTTACCATCAAGCATATCCCGCCACAAAAGGTCAAGGTCCACTCAGTCAGTATTTGGTACATAGTTACTGAAATAACTAATGCATTCTTTCCTTACGCTGTCACATATGGTCAACAAGTGCTGCAATGTCTCACAGTATTCCTTTTGTTTGCAAAACCTACAATGCGAATGGCCACTAGTCATACCATTTTGGATATCCAATATTTCGCCAGTTGCCAACACATTAAAGCGGAATCTCATAAATTCATGTCTCTATTCCCTATTTGGGAATTTAATTAGGTATGGTGCCGGCTCCCCCATCTTTTTGTAAACGTTTATGGGTTGATGGTATAGGAAGGTCTTCTGTACCTCCGCCACCGTGAGGTTCCAGTCCACATGTAGCAGTATCAATTTTACTTTCATTGGGTTTCTTATTAACTGATCTCTCTGCATCCCCAATTGGTCCAATACATCATTAGCTTCCTGTATCATAACGTTCAGATATTTTGATGTGGGAGCACCGCTCCTAATACCCTTCCTCATGATGTCATATAGTGTTGATTCGTGGCTAGTTAACAGTTTCCGATAGAGACTTAGTCTGTGCCATTCGAGGACACTCCTCAACGAGTGCAGACCCAGCTCATAACGGATTGCCATTAACGGTACACATTTGGGCAGGCATTTAACCACTGCTCTGAGTATCCTGGATTTGTATATTGCCACCTCTCCTCTACACCAAGAAGGGGCAAGTTCCAATCCATAACAGAGTTGGGCCACAATTCTGCTTTTGTAGAGACGAAGACAGGGTAATATGGAGAATTTACCATATTTCAGGTCTATTTTATGAACTTGGGCAATCAAGGTTCCAGTCTTTGCATCCAGGTAAGATCTAAAGTTGGCTTTTTTTTTATCTCCAAAGACCGGGTATCCTAAGTACCTGAAGGCCTTAAATATAGGAAGTTTTTCGTGGTTTAGGAACCAGGTAAAGCTTTTGTGTTGTTTCTTACCGGCTAGACATACTATCACCGTCTTCGAGTAGTTAATTTTGAGGGCATTCGCCAGGATGTAATTATTGAAGGCTGATAACAGACGCTGCAGGCCAATAGGGGTCAGATCAAATAAGGTCACATCGTCTGCGTAGGCAATCCATACTAATTTGCTGCCTTCAATCTTTGGAGAATAAATGTTAAGATTTTTAAAGCTTTCTCCCATATTGGAAAAATACAGATTAAATAAGGTTGGGCATAAATACAACCTTGCCTTAGGCCATTCAAGATCTTAATTTCCTGGGATAAGTTGCCCTCAACATTAAGTTGCACCCTCAGTTTGGAGTCTTGATGCATATGATACAGGATTGATAGTAACGGAGGAGGCATCCCCAGAAGGTCCAATTTTGCCCATAGTATTGACCTGTCCACAAGATCAAATACAGCAGTTAAATCAATGGATGCTATATAAATTGGTAAATTTCCTGTGGACCATGCAGCATTTTGTAGAATGTTAATTAAAAGACCTCCTGCGTCAGTGCCTACATTTTTTCTGAAGCCAAACTGGTAAGGTGACAGAATATTAAATTTAGTGATCCAGGTCCGAATGTGCTCCAAAATAATACTAGCGAAAATCTTAGAGTCAATGTCCAAGAGGGCGATAGGTCTATAGCTTACTGGGGATGCCCTATCCCCTGTTTTATATATTGGTACAATGTACGACATTCTCCAACTAGTCGGAATGATTTGCATGTGAAGAATGTCTTTAAATAAAAGGAATAGCATTTTTGCCCATAAGTTTGCATTACCTTTCAAGACGCTGTTACAGCACGTTCGGGCCAGGAGCCCTAGAGGAGGAGCACTTAATAATTTTATCTTCAATATCCTTAACCACTATTGAGATGGTCCAAGCAGTATTTGCAATATAGGATGGAAGACTCCATGCTCTGAGAGCGGATGAATACAGATTACCAAAATGTCATTCCCATTTATCAGAATTTACACATACTGTTTGTATTTTAGTTTGCGCAGACCCACATTTGTTGATCAATGTCCAAAATCTTCGGGTGTTTAAATCACCGAGGGATACCAACATGTCTGCTTCATCAGCCTGATATAATTGAGCTCGCAAACATCTGGCTTTCGTCTTCCACTTATTTTTCAATCGATTGTAATCACCCTGATCTATCACTGTTTTAGAGTGTTTGTGATGGCTTAGAAAGCCACGTATTTCACGGTTACGCTCCTTCTTAAGTGTCTTTATCTCATCCGAAAAGACATGCTTATGGGGATCTTGTCTACTCAGATGAGATTTTTTGTTTTTTTCCCCCAATTTAGGTGTGACCACAGATTCAATATAGCCCGTAAAAGAATTGTGGGTGTATAGCATTTCTTTTATAGATGAAGACACTACAATCGAAATCTTCCTGAAACATCATGTTCACTTTATCAACATTAGATTTATGCCACGCAATTCTATTCTTTTGGGCGTTTAGTGATACTGGAATAACGTAAGCATATTTCTCGACCACATTTGTTGGTATCTCTATACTCATGCTCAACATTTTGTGGTCACTTTCCAGAGAATCAATCAGATTGAACTCATAAATGAGAGAGAAGATCATAGTACAAAAAAATATATAATCTATGGTGGAACTCCACTTTCCATTTGACCAAGTAACGGGGTCTGCTGTCTCCTCCATTATGTTATTTACGCATCAGAGCCCCCAACCCCCAATAGATTGCGCCCATTGGCCTCCATGGGAAAGTTTTCAGGTATCCCCCGTAAATTTCTCAACCAGCCCACCTTTCCTTCGTACCCCTCTTCTTCAATGCAAATGTCTGAATTAAAATCTCCACACATGATAACATACATATTGTTATCCAACTCCAGGCATTCCTGAATAATTAGGTCTATAGAATCAGTGTAGGTCTTTAAATCTCGGTCTGGTTGCCAATATATATTTATGATTAGAAGGTGACTCCAGGTACATTTCCAAGCCACCTTTATAAGGACTGCGATACAGCCGTTATTTAAACGAAAGTTCTTTATGGTGCTAAAGTCAACATTATTCTTAACGGAGATAAGCAGACCCCCCGTTGGTCTCCCCATGACTTGTTTTATGGCTGGTTCCTGAAAGATAGTGAATCCATCTAGAGATATTGCATTAATAGCCCATGTTTCTTGGATGCATAAAAAGGAGTTTTTAAGGAGCTCTACACACGTCTTGGCCGAGTGCAGTAGTGCCCACAACCCCCTCGAATTCCATGATAAAAATTGATACTTAGTAGTAGAACTTTTCAGACCTTGGATCTTGACTAAAGATTCCTTCAAATATTCTGCCAGTGACCTAAGTTCAGCAACTTCATTTAATATTTTCTCAGGGTTGGTATTACGTCCTCCCTGTGTAGAAGTGTTACCGTGTATCTCTGAGTATTGCACTGTACGTTCCCCTCCTTGATGTGGTCCCGTGCCCTGACTGAAATTCACGATGTCATAGCCAAATCTTTGCAGAGCCACACCTTCAGTTAACACAAGTTCATATGTTGCTCTCGAGTAAAATATGATTCTTACGCAGTCGTATCTGGTGGGATGAATGTAATCAATGAGTCAATGAGCTTTATGTCTCCCGAGGAGATTAAGGACAGACAGGGAATCTCGTTAAACAAAGAGAGAATCCTCCCTCGATGTAATGACGGGGGGTCTCCCATAGTTAATACAAAGTTCAACATGAGACTAGGATGTTCTGTATATTTTGGTTCCCTCAAATCTCCCCTAGCCTCCGCCCAAACATTTTGGTGTCTAGTGTTCTGTTCTTCCCAATTATATTGCTTCTGAGATTCCCAGTCTCTCCCATCTCCTCCTCAGGTTTTAAGCAAGGCCTCCTGCCCTTGTTGAAACTCTCTGGCATGTTCTCGGACCTTCTCTTGGTTCCACAACTCAAATTGTTCTCTTATCTAAGAGCGGAGAGGTTCCCCCCCATGAGTGTCCTCACAAGCTTTGGTGTTGTTAGCCACGGTTTTTGTAGAGTCATCCCCCTGTATTATGGTAGAGGCCGGGTTAATCAGCCCAACTTTCGGAGCTGAACCCTTAAGTCATGGCTGTGACGTATCATCACTTAGCTCAGGCAAATTGTTCGGGGAATCCCTCCTCAGTTCTACCTCCCTGATCTTTTGATTCAGGATATCCCTCCTCTGTCCTACCTCCCCAAGATTACCCTCCATTTGTGGCATGAGTTGAGGGAGAGGTGTACCAAACTTATTCGGGTGTTGAAGCAATTTAAGTAGTGCTTCCTGAACCAATTTTTGTATCTCTTCACTAGGGACCATAATAGGTTCATCAGAATGTGCTTCCAGATTACCATTTTCTCCCACCGTTCCCAAACCCTCATTCCGATCAGAGGAGAGGATTGTATCAGTCTCCTTAGGAGCAGTGTGGGGGACCTCTTTTTCTTTTTCCTTTTCCTCACTCTCAGTGAGGAACTTTTCCTTAATTTTAGTGGTAAAGAACTGTTGGATGCTCTGCGCATCTTTGTTTACTTCGGATCTACTGTCATTCTGTTTTCTTTGATCTGATTTTTTCTTTTTATTAGTTTCTATATTTTGATTTTTTTGTTTGCCAGTAGACGTTTTCCCCTTGTGTCCCATGGCGTTTGAAAGGGTATTTGAGGCTTCATCATATTCATTCCTCTGTGCATACATTTCAGTTTCTGAAGTGTTGAGGTGGTCTCCCTCCCTCCCTTCATCCTGGAATCCAGAAGTTACTTTAACCTCTAGAGCTAGCTTACTTTCTTCGTCCAGTTGTGTAAAATCAAGAATTCCTTCTTCCCCCGATAAGCTGCAAATATCTTTGATGTTTGTATTTGAGTTCTTTATTTTAGTAGCTGGTTGGTTTTGTGATTTTTTTTTTTGTAGTGGTTGATCCCCCCTCACTCTTTGCTCTTCTTTTGAGGGCCCTTGCTCTCATTTTCTTTTCTCTACGGGAGATTATATAGACAAAGGGACGTTCCTCTACCTGAATTGACTCTGAATTCAGCGGGGACTTTGCTCGCTGTTTCATAGCGGTCTCCTCCTCGATTACCTGTAGTGATGCCGAAGGGCTGTCAGGTTTATTTCTAAATACTCTGTTCTAAGATGTTCATTTCTTTAAGATTACTGACATCTTGCCCCCTAGCCTGCAGATTTTCCACAGATTTTATCTTTTCAGAATTAATTAGTATCAATCTCATTATTTCCTTCACATCTTCAGACTTGTTCACCTGCTCACTGTTGATTTTATTGGGTGCAGAAGCGGTAAGAGACGCTTCTTTTTTTTTCCCAGGGGACGGAGCTCCTGACTATTTCTAAACTCTTACACTCTTTATCCACATCTATGGTTTGGGAGCCCACATTAGATCTCGGTGTGGGTTCCTTTCCAGAATGTGCTAAGGTGAAGAGATTCAGGGCGTGCACAAAGCCTTACAACCTACTTAATTTTTCTGAAAATTCCATCACCATGAATCTCAATTCCTGTAACTCCCCGTGAGTTCTTTCATGTCCCTTGTCCAGAAGATTTAAAATCCTGGTAAGTACAGGAAAGGTTTCCAACATGGGTGCAATCCCATCCATGTTTAAATCATTTTCTAGGTGATTGGAGGACTGTTCCTCACACTTGTGTTTCTGACTAGATGCAGGTATAGTAGGACTTGAACATTTGTGGGTGCTTGGCTTTTGTTCCCTCCTATTTACACTACCGAACATGCCCTTCACTTCCCCCGTAGAGTAAGTGTCGGTCGCAATATTGGTACTGACAAGTTCTCCTCCATTCTTCCTACCGTAGGTGTATGGAGGTGCACATTGTCAAGGCCTCCCCCCTTGCCCTTGCCGGAGTTGAGGGTCCGATGGAAAGTCTGACCCTTCTATCCAACTCCGCAGACACCGCAGGGGCCAAAAGGGACATATCTAGTTGGGGAGTAGGGGGCAGAGTAACGTCCACATTTAAGGTTGAAGGCCTTATTGGTATATCCTGTACGCTTAAAAAGCTTTTTTGCTTGGGTTCCTCTGAGCAGTCTGGAGCCTTAGCATGTTCGCTGGGGTCCACAGTGGGGAATCCTACAAGATTCGAGAGTGGGGGGAATTCATTACAACTTAAATCCCATTTACTAACTTCCCCTTCCCCCGCTTTTTCCTTTAGGTCTTCTATATTCATTTTCCCTGGTGACAAATTAGCAATGTGGGGATTTTTGTAGTTTGGATATACGAAGGTTCCACTCGCAATTGGAGTTTTTCTTTTCCCCAATTTTTTTATATGTCCCCCACACGGCATAGGTATTGTCCCACTTCGTAGGGTTCCTACCATACTACGGGTGTGGCAGCACAATCAAACTTTAGATACAGGATAGTGAGTCCCTTGTCTGTTTAGTTGTTAACTTATTCTTAAAAATGTTGGGGCCGATTAATGGAACAAACGTGCACCGAAAATCCCAGCGCAAGCAGGCGCAAGGAGGCGCAAGCGGGAGAAAGCAAGCGCACGCGCACGCATACGCATGCAATTCAAGGAAGGCGCTGCACTACTTTCCCACTGGTTGTGCGCCAAATCCGTGCATGGCGCACGCTGGCACACACGTCTCCAAACAGCGTGCGCTAAGCGCACAGCGAAAGCGCACATAGCGCAGCGCACACAACAAAAGTGGGCGGAACAGTGGCCGTAACACGCAGAATGGGAAATAACGCGTGAAAAAAGAGGCGTAACTGGGGAAGTACGGCAGGGAACTACATGGAACGCTCACACGCACGCGAACAACCCGTATTCATGGATTTGAATACGGGAAACCCCGCGCACGGCAAAAGACACGCACAGGCGTCAACGCGTCCGCCACACAAAGGCAGGCGGAAGCGTCCCCGCGTACAGCATAAAAGTGCGCGCAAACAACAAACACGTACATACAGCTACGATGAATGCCCCATTTGTCGCAGCACTGATCGTGGGACACCGCAGGAGGAGAATAGCCAGGGCACGCATTTCTTCACCACGGACAAGCCTTTTTGGGATGCCTGATGACCAGGTCTATGGCAGGTATAGGTTTCCACCCCATATTATCCTAGACCTGGTCAGGGAGTGGGAATATAACCTAACATCCCCCACCCTCTGCTCCCAAGCATTGAACCCCTTGGAGAAGGTGCTCAATGTCCTGCATTTTTTGGCCACTGGGTCTTTTCAGCGGACTACTGCCATAGTGGGGGGGGTCTCACAGGCCACGCAGTCACGCTGCCTACACCAGGTATTGGCAATCATGACAGCGCGCCCCTCAGTCCGCAGGCACATATACATGCCCAGAACACCCGCAGAAAGGCAGGCCGTTGTCCCGGACTTTTACAGGGTGGCACACTTCCCCAAAGTGCTCGGTGCCATATATTGCACCCATGTGGCCCTACGTCCACCTAGGGCCACTGAGCACATCTACCGAAACCGCAAGCACTGGCATTCCATCAATGTACAGGTGGTATGCGATGCAAAGGGAATCATCACCTCTGTCTATGCAAACTACCATGGCTCCACCCATGACAGTTTCATATATATATATATATATATATACACATGTCCGCCCTGAGCCGGGCCCTGGAAGCTGGGCAGCATGGCGACACATGGCTCCTAGGTGAGTACAAATGCCCGTGCACATGCGTGCATGTCACACACACACACACACAAATACACAAACCCCAATAATCACAACCATTATCACCTCTCCAGGGGACAGTGCCTACCCTCTGAGCAACCACATGATGACGCCAATCCGGAACCCCACCGCACCACCCCAGATAAGATACAATGCTGCCCATATTGCAACCAGGGCCATAGTGGAGCGCACATTCGGAGTGCTCAAGTCACGCTTCCGCTCCCTTGACCGCTCTGGCGGGCAGCTACTCTATGCACCCCCAGTAGTGTGCAGGATCATTGTGGCAGCATGTGTCCTGCACAATGTTGCAAAACAGCAGGGCGTACCGGTGGACATGGTGGTGCCCCCACATCCCCAACCACAGGCACAGGCGCTGCCCATGGGAGGGGATAGGGCATGTGGCGAGGAAGCCGGACCCAGCTTGTGGCCAGATTTTTCACCTAAACTCCCAACCCTGCGGAGCGCACACAGGCCTGGAACATACCAGGTGACAATCGATGATGACAAAGAGACAGTCAACTGTCACAACCTTACCACCCTGAGATTGTTGCCATGGAATTGCCACATTGTGTGCATCCCTAGCTACTTAAACACAAGCAATTCTGTGTGACCAAAAGGCACACATGCAAGGTGTGAATCACACAGACCTTCAAAACAGGACATGACTATCACTGGTATGTCACTGAAACCCTCCCAAACCACAACATGACATGGCAAGCAATAGCCATACACCAACACAGTACCAAAAAGGTACACATTGCCATGTGAAAAATGTAAATGGGCATCAGACAACGATGCCTGACATGAAATCAGATGAAATGACTGACCAACAACCTCCCACCAAAAATAAGTCATACCCAAATGCATTCCAAAAGTTGTATTTTAAACATAACAATGAATGCCTGTTCACATGCACAATGTGCATTGCAAAAGCAACACTGCAGCTACTGTGTGCCATGTCCACCTCCTGCAACACACTGCTCAGCGCACAGCACAGTGAACAGCAATTGTGTGTGATGCACCCTGAGCATCACTTCTAAGCGACAAACTACATAAAAAACAAAAATAGGCATGTACAGGATCCACAAATGGTCATAGAACATGTGCTGCAGGGACACAGTGGGAACCAGAAGGCAAACAGAGTATACACGTGGAATTGGAAGGGTGGTTGTACATGTAGTGGATCATAGTTGAAGTGTGTGGGTCAGTAGGGACATGCACTCAACATATGCATGTGAAATCAATTGACCATCAGTGTCCTCTACACATCACAGGTGAGCATTCACCATGTGTATACCCCAGCATGTAAAATCACAACTATCCCCTCACACCTGAAAGGTAAACACAACACATGAACAGGCATTGATCAGCAGAATACATCATGTAAATAGGAAAGCACAATTACAATTTCAGGGTGCCCATCACACTGCAGGGCAAGGCAACTATCAACAACAAAACACCCCCCCCTCCCTCACAAATCACCACGACCCACTGAACAACTGCATCTGGGTTATTCATCCGACATCCTTGAATTCCATCTGGCCACAGGATCACCCTTCCCCTTTGTCACCATCTCCCACCTTGTGTGTAAAAAGTTGCCAGCACCCTCAGAGTCCACCTAGATTTGCAAAAGCACAAAATCCAACAGAACTCAAAGCAGGACAACACAGAAGCCAAGCAAATAGCCTGCAGGCAGTAAAACAAACCAGAACAGCCTCCAGTGGATGACTTGAAGTAGCAGTACGCCACAAAGGCCAAGTACTACCACAATGATGTTAACAACCAAGGTAGCACAGTAAAACAATGTCACAACAGGATCTGAAGCATGTGTGGCACATAACATAGAATGATGCACCACGAACGGATGTCTACTGTCACAGCTCCCGTGTACAGGCGCAGGAGTGGCACGAAACAACCACCCCCACCGTGGTCTGGGTTCCTGCAAGGTCTAACTCACACAGGCCTCTGAGACTCTGGTGGGGAAGGAGGGTCAGGGATATGCAGTCGGGACAGGCATTGGCATACTGGATAACCGGAATGAGGGGCAGGAGAGGGGAGTAGGATTGACACGGGAAAGTAGGGAATGCACCAAAATGTAGTACACACATTAACACATACACAATTAGATCAAACTTGTTCACATGCACATAGCACCAAATTACTCAAATGTACGTCAAAGAGAAACTTATCTATGGGGTGAGTGCTGGCCTCCTGCCTGAACACTCTCAGGTCCGGTAACAGGAGAAATTCATTGCTGCAAAGAGAGCCACAGTTAATAATCTGTGCATGCCCAAAACACACAAACACACCACCAAATATGCCCCAAAGTAACAAAATGCACTACAAACAGACAAACTTGTGTGGATGCTTCATACCCATACGGAACATTAACCATGTGATGGTTCATACACAGTCAATGCAGTAAGTCAGGCACCGGTGGGTGCGTGGCAAATGGAACACCAATGTGTCACAATTCACACAACATGCAATGTTCCCTGTGTAAGCAGACAAACGCATATATCAAGGTCTGACTTCAGAACAAGTCCTGTACCATCATGACCAAAATAAAGTAGCCAGTGCATGTATCAATTTCTACTTGGAAATTAAATGCACTGCACCCGAGTCTGTCCCTTGCTTTCTGTCCCTGTGAGCTTCTTCATTCCATGTCTCGGAACGCTACATGGCTAATACAAGTGCCTCAATGGACCATGGTGGACCGGAGGGTATGTGCCACTCCCCCTGCAGGTGCCCCAGACAACTTTCATATCAACTAGCCATCAGTCCACTAACACATCTGAGCTGTATTGTGCGCTTCTACACCAATATTTGTCCAAGTTCACCGTCAGTGCTGCTACTAAGCATGCATGTTCAACTTGCCAGGTGGAAGGTTTGCTGTGTTGTGACCCCCCTGTGCTGCTCACCTTGCCTGGAGTCCCTTGAAAAACATCATCGATTTTTGGATGTATGATCGCAATCCCCGTGCCTCTGCTTGCGCACACATGTGCATGTTGGCAGCACCAAACGTATCCTGATTCCAGACGTCCAATGGCCCATGTCTGCTGGCAAAGGTGGTCTTGAGGCTCATCCCCCTGCAGAAAGTGCATGAAACACATGATGAATGCTTAATATTCATCTGGGTGTGTCTCTTCAGGCATTACATGACTGGACCATGTCAGAAACGTACATCAGAAATCACACCATCAGTCCGTCTTTCAAAGCAACAGTGTGGAACACACTATCTACGGCATGATTTGCAACAAGCACATGTTCATTAAAGATAGGAAACATACTACACAATGCATAGCAATGAATGTACACATGAATCATTAAACACCCCATCTAGCAAAAGAAGAACAGTAGACAATTACACCCCAATCATCCCCACTAGGGGTGTTAACACAAGTTCCACAGCAGCAGACATGCCACAGATATGATTGTCCATTGCCCTTGTGTAATAGGCTGTTACATCTAACCATCCTTGCGAGCCCATGGATAAGGGTAGCAGGAGTGGCATATATGAGTCAAGGACCCTAAGCAGCAAACACACACACAAGACAAGCTTGAAGGGCCCAGCTGGAACAGACCGTGGATGCTTTCAAAAGCCACAAAGCACCACACCGTCACATGAAAGCACAATAGACAAGCAATTTTAAACTATATTAACTAATTACACTAACTATGAAAAACCTACATTACCTATTTAAACTAACTATCAAACAGAAACTTAACTAACTAAACTAAAAGAAAAATCAAAAATTGCCACATACGACCCGGGGGGGAGGCATCTAGTAGGGGGGAGGTACAGGGTGCTGCTCAACACCCACATCAGATGATGCTGAGGAAAAAAAAAACCTCCATGGGCTCAACGCCTGCACAGCCCGACCTATGTGGGAGAAAGATTGTCGTCAGAGTCTGGCTCTTCCTGGAAAGGAGGACGTTGCACAGGAGCATGACCACGACTAGCCGCAGCTTGCCCCTTGTCGGCAGCATGTCTGCCGGACGGGTGAGCCTGGTTCTGTGTGGCGATGACACTTAGGTCTGCATGCAGAACCTCCCGTGATACACGTGCTTCCTCTTGCAAGGTAGCACGTGTAACACAGAGTTCCTCTTGCAAGGCCTGGCTGGACAACCGCTGCACCTCCTGGCAAGCATGTAGCTCAGCCGAGATGGTACGCTCAAACTGTGCAAACCTCTACTCTGCCCGCTCCCCCTGGGACATTAGAAGGACACCCAGAGTGGATCTGAGGGAAGCATACTCCTCCCTCAGGGCCTCCATGTGTGCCTCTGCGTGAGCAGCAATTGCTTCAGGCAGAGACAACATTTCAGCCTGGCGTGCCCTTTCTGATGCCACCATGCCCAGCCTGAGTGAGTGGGCCGTGGACCGTGCCACCTGCTGCTGGAGAAGCACCTGCCTAGCAGGGGGGAGCACGGATCAGGCCAAACGCTCCATGCTCTCAGCGATGTTCTCCATTGCTGCCCCCTGGCATTCGGAATTGGCAGTCATGTCTTGCTCCCACTCAGTATACAGCGGTTGCGCGTGGCGACCGCGTTGCTGGGCTTGACCCCTTTGGGACCCAAGGACCGGGTGTCCTTGTTGTGTTGGCACCACCCGCAGCTGCACGACTACATGCCCCCGTCGACGTGATGTCCCAGGCACATCAGTGACTGGTGTGGAGGGTGACCCTGCGGCCCGATCCACCTCGGGCGGAGGTTCCAAGACTGTCTGACCCCTCAGTGCATGTGTCCCGGACAGAGGAGTGTCTACATCAGAATCACTCACCCCTGACATATGGACCTGATGCTCATCCAACTCGACATGGTCGTCAGAGTGTTCATCAGGGCTGGACTCATAGGCAGCCAGAGACAAGATGGACTGTAGCACTTGGGGGTTTTTGTGGCCTACCACCCCACGACCCCCACTTGTGCTGGGTTGATGTAGTGATAACAACCCTGTGCCTGGCATGACAACACCATCCTCCGGCTCCATTGCGTCATCACCTGAAAAATAGAGAAGACAAAGGTCACTACACATGTTAGAAGCACACTACACACACACACCAACACCAAATACATCAGGCAGACATGTGACACACAAAATAGAACCTGTCATGCATGCTGGGTAAACTTGAAATTGCTTCTGTGATTAGACGTGTGGAAAGGTGGCAGTTTGCACTGAAGTGGGTCTATGCAGTGCAGCAAATATGTATGTTACTCACTATCTACATGTACAAGGACTTCATGGTGTGTGTCAGAAAATGTGAAGGCAGTGCAAGGTCAACTTCAGGCATCACGTGCAATGTACATTCAATGGGTAGCATATCTAGAAGCAAACCACCCCTACCCCCAAGGGCAAAAGCAGGGATGCCTAGCATGGTATCAAAAGGCTGACCATAGATCTGTGTATTGATAGACAGTGTTGACTAGCATCAACAGCATCATGTGAGTCAAGTGACAACACAGCAAATGATGATGGGACAGTAAGCAGGATAAGCAGGACACATGATGAAACCTCTGGAGTACACACACGTGTGAAGAAGACACTACACCAGTTGGACAGAGTCATTGGCCATTAAACAGGCTGAGGCCTGTGACCCACACAGATTGTCAGACCGTAAACATGTGTGCAATGCAGTACTGAGCCACAGTTGACATGGGAAGGCAGATGAAATGCCATGCAATTTGGGTCATCATGGACTTGTGTAACAGTGATCATCCAGTCATGGACACATATGGACATGTGTGAAATGCACATGTAGCATGAATGGGCACTCATGTCCCTGCGGGGCATCTCACCTCTGCACAGTCCAAGTGAGACACCCTGCATCAAGTACTAAGGATGTACCTCAATGGATATGTCTGGCAGATTGGCCGCTGGATGTTAGAATGTACACAGGAGGCATGACAAGGGAAGTAATGAAGAATGCACTCACATGTCCCGCAAACTTGTTGACAAGTGGGTATCACGGTGGGCAGCCGTAGTCTGACAATTAGCACCCACTAGCATTTCACAGCTGTCTTTCCGCACGTAGCCCACGAGGATGTCCAGTTCCTGTTTGCAGAAAGGCTTCTTCCTCAATGTGCAGGAGGTCGTGGCTGTGTGTGGGGTCCCAGCCTGTGCTGCAGGTGCAACCATCCTCCTCTTGGATTGTGGCGCAGACCCTGACTGGCTAATGTCGCCCTGATCAGCATGGCAAGTGGGTTCGGTGGATTGAGCCAAGGGTGTGGCAGGTGGAGGGACGACCAAAGGCCTGACTTGTGTCAGTGGCAGCTGGGTGCCCTCTAATGGACCCTGCGCAGCAACACCCATTGTGGCAGGGTCATTGACCGCAACTGTCCTGGTTGGCAGACTCACAACCGGGGTGTTGTTGGGTGCATCTGCCCCTGCACTTGCCAACAACCGGCTGTTTAGGGCAACAGATGACATAACTGCCCCAGGGACACCTGTCTTGGTCAGGGCAGCCCTGCGTGCCCCTACGGTTTCCCTCCTGGTCTGTTGGAAATCTTCCAAGGGCTCTTCAAGGGCTCTTCAAGTGCCAACGCAGCCTGCGCTGGCAGAACCTGAGCCTGGGTGGTGGTGTCCACAGCTGCACCTGCAGCTACCACTACCCTCGGGCCCATGGCTGTCGATGAAACGGACTGCCGGGTCACACGGGCGCCAGTGCCAGATGCAGAAGCTACATCTCCCGGAACCACAGCGGGTGGTGGCATGACTGCACCGACACATGGCACAACATCGTGCTCAAGTGGCACACCCCTGCCTCTTCCCCCTCTGCGGCCACCCTGGACACCCTGGAGTCCCCCTACTCCCTTGTCAACCCGGCCATGTCCCCGACCACGCCCGCCACGAGGAGTATGCCCAGCTGAGGGGCCCCTCACCTTTGGTGGCCTCCAAACCATGGCACAGATGTAGTAGTGCCGGCACAGATGGAGTAGTGCCAATGGGAGGTGTACACCACAATTGACCTAGGCAATTGGGGTGAAGGGGGTGGGATGCAAGATGTTAACAGCCCCCCTGCACCTGCAAGGCTGTAGGTGACCCCGGTGATGTAGTGATGGGTCACGCTACGCTCAGGCACTGCAAAAATGCAGTAAAACCGTGCACGCAACCCTGCAGCCTACGTGCGTGGAATCAACCTCCCGCAGTACGCAGTGGCACCCAGTAACACAAAAAATGCATACGCGTGGGACACGCAGGCTACTATGACCCCGAAAACGGGTGCGATACACAGGGGCACCCGCAGTGGGAAAAATAGCGTGCGTGACTCACCGTCTGACTAGCGCGATGCAGAAAAACACACGTAGCCAATACCCCTGCCAAAAGAAGAGATACGTCATTGATAGCTGTGAAGTTGTGATGGCGCGCGAAACAACACGAAGCAGGAACACACGTCGGTCTCCACGAAAGGCACATACAGCGAACTGCTGGCCCTGCTCACCTTTAACCCGTGCTGAAGGAAATGCCCATGCGCGTCACGTCACTTACGTGCGTATGCCCTTTCCCCGGATTACACGCATTCACACACGGACAAGCAGTTTTTTCATGCGCGCTGAACCACTATGCCCACGTCACGAGTGAAACACCCACGCGCGTAACATCAGAGAAGCGCTTACGTGGTAAGGGCCTTTGGTCCAATGAAAACGCATACGTGTGCTGACACGCTTACGCGCTAAGGGCCTTTCCTCCAATTACACGCTGACATGCAATTTTTTCACGTGCCAAAGCACTCCGTATCAAGCTGGCCACGAAAAAACACACAGAAGACCACGCTTCTGCCCAGAAGGCCAAATTACTGCCCCCCAGAGCCCAGAGCACGCTCCCACCTGCAATCTGCTGCTGCCTGACTGCCTGCTGCCCACGTGCCCTGCCATTTGCTGCATGTACGTCAGCCAGGGGTGCAGTTGCTGTGACCACCCCTGCTGGAACCAAAGACTCCCGACTGGGATTTCATTGCTCCACAGCCCAGCCCCAGGACCCAGCTGCCCACCCAATCCTGCCTCTGGGGTTGCCATGTCCAGCACAACACCATCTGGCAGCACTGGCAAACCCCAGCCAGAGAGGCAGAGGGCCACCAGCTTCAGTGCCAGGGAAGTTGGTGTCCTGGTGGAGCAAGTCCTGGGGCAGTATGATACCCTCTTTGGAAGTTTGCACGCCGACAATGAAGGACGGACCAGGATCTGGATGGACATCAAGACTGCCATCAACGCGGAGGGGGTGGCATTCCGTGACTTACATCATGTCAAGAAGCGCTGGGAGGACTTCAGGTCCAGGACCCTCAACAAGGCCCGGCACCTCGCGAAGGCAGCGGATGCCGAGGGGCGCCGGGGCCAGCTGTCGGACCACCAAATGAGGGTCCTGGAACGCATATGCCCAGTGCTCTACGTCCAGATCCTTGAGAGGCAGACCCGTCTGGAGTCGAGCGGTACGTGTACATGCAGAGTGATTGGACGCTGTGTGTGTCATGGTGTGCCAGTAGTGTGCAGGTTGCACATGTGTTTTTGTAGGGCCATGTAGGGATGTGTATGAACATGGGCGTGAGGCTGCCACATGTGTGTCCTCTCATGTGTGAGACACATTGATGGTGTATGTGTTGGTAAGCATGCTGGACAAATGCAGGTGTGGGAGCACACATGTTTGAATTTCTGTGTATGAACATTGGCATGGTTGTGGCATGGATGGTGGTTCCTAATGCATGTATCTGCACTGTGTACATGTGCATGTGTGTGTATTTGACAAGTGTGGAACTGTGATGCAACATGGATGCATGTGACACTGATATGTAGAAGGCTGAATGGCAGATCTGACATGTATGGCAATCTCATCACTGCAACAGTTGGAGGAGATGTAGACATGCATGTAAGTGTTGTGGCGTGTGTGCATGTCTACTGCACTCCCTGTGTTTCATGTGATGTCTGGCTCACCTTTGGATGCTCATGCCGCTGTATGTGTATGGATGGTGCTGGCTGTGTGATATGGCTGTGGAATTGCTCATGTGTGTCAGTTGAAATGACATATGTGTTGGGGATTGTGATGCCATGTCTGAAGTTTGACACTGCCACTCATGTGCAACTATCATGTGTGTATCAGTCCACTGTACAGTGACCTGATGCCTGTGTCCTATATCTCCCTGTCTGCAGGGTCAACTGATTAAGAGTGCGGAGTGGGTGCTGTGGAGCACAGCGGCAGGGATCGCACCGCCAGCCGGAGACGCAAGGCCTGGCTCCCCTCCCAGGTTGTCATCTCATCAGGGAGTGAGGAGTCCGGTGCCGCTTCCCAGGCCGCAGCTGCCGAGGGTAGGTCGAAGAGGCGGAGGTCGGAGTTGGACTTCTTGGCAGCAGAAGGGGCAGCTGAGACCCCACAGGGTCCGACGGAGGAAGATGGCACGGAGTCATCCAGGTTGGTGGGGGGTTTGGTTGAGGAGGAGGCTGTTCAAGGGACAGACACGGGGTCTGGAGGTGGGGATTCCACTGGTGCTAGTGATGCAGTGCAGGGGCAGGGACAGGAGGCAGCACAGGCCACCGCGGAGGTGCCTGTGTGTAATCCTGTCCCCGATCCTGTGACTGCATCATCCTGCCCCAGCAGGGATGCCTACGTCCAGACCTGTTTTCAGGCAGGGGATCCGCTTACAACAACTGGCCTTCCTCTCCCTGCGGATGTGGCTATCCGGGACCGGGTTGAGCCTGTCCTGAGTAGGATGGCGTTGTGTCAACGGGGCATGCGAGGTGACCTGCAGTGTTTTCGTGAGGACACTGCACGTCATCTTGAATGCCTCGTTGACCGCGTTGACCTATTGGGACGGGTCACCAGGGCCGGATTCCTCTGTTTGCTGGACCTTGTTCCGACCCCCTCCTCACCTGAACCCCCTATGCGCCAGTCGTCCTCCATGCCATCTTCCCACCCATGTATCAACTGGGTACCCTGTGGAGCTACCTCTGACCCTGCAGCCAGGCTAGTGGAGGACACATCCCTGCCACAGTCGGGAGTCGGACGTCCAGCAGGCATGGCCACCTCAACAACTGCACCCCAGCCGGAGTAGGATGTGCAGGCAGCAAGAGCCAGGGCATAGGCAGAGGCACAGGAGCAACAAGGTGGGAGCGATGATAGCTCGGGGCCTTCAACATCGGAGGGGCAGGCATCGGCCAGAGGGCAAGAGGACTCAGGACTGGAAGTGTCTTCCGTGTGGCAGCGGTTAGGCCATGCTATAGATGCGGAGCGGCAGCAGGCAGAAGAGGCACGGCTCACAATGGTCAGGGCGAAGAACTCCATGCGTAGGTCTCTGAGGCGGGCCGAGTGCCTCCAGGCAATTCGCAGGGACCTGGAGGTCCGCATGTCATCGTCCCTGTGAACCCTCAGGGCCATGGAAGAGGACCGCCTCCGGGACATCGAGCAGGAGTTCGATGATGCCCTGGCCCGGGAAATCGGAAAGTGAGCCATCGGACTAGCCCGCTGCCATTGTAAATAGTTTTTAGAGTTAGGTTTCCTTTTCCTTTTCCTTTTATTTGTGGTCAATGGACAATGCCACACACAGTTGTATATAGTTTTATTTTTATGTAGTTTCTTAGGTAGGTTTCATTTGTTTGGTTGGGCTCATGGACCCTTTACATAGTTGGACAATGGATTTATTTGATTTATTTATGGGATTTTGCACATGGATTCATGGATTTTTCTTTTGGACTATGGATTTTGAATAGTTATTAATTAGAATATTTTTTTTTCATCATGGACATGGAGTAATTATTATTTTTTTTTTACCTTTCCTTTGGATTTGCGTTGGTGGAGGGAGAGTTTGGACTGTTTTTCTTTCACATTTTTTTGGATTGGTGATAATTTTCATACACTCATCATTTGCAGATGCTTTTCATTTCATGTTTGCTTTTTTTGTATGATTTATTTTCATTTATTTATTTTTGTACATAATACATATTCATATTTTATTTCCATGTGTGGGATTCGCTCATTGGGTTGATGCATGTGAAAATGTGTGTTCACACAATCAATGCCAACCAGTGTATCTGTGTGACAGACATGCGTTGATGTATATAGTTGGCTTTAGGTTTGTGTCCTGAGATAGGCATGTCAGTGTGGGGTGGATTGGGAAATCATTGCGTCTCAAGAATGGGGTGGCGTGATGTGGTTTTTTGGTGTAGAAGTGGCCCATGATTGTGCTTCTTTATTTTGTTTAGGGGGGACATGAGTGGGGGCCTGCTGGCAGGTGCCCCGCACTGCTGGGGGTGGGGGTGCAGGGGGACATGAGTGGGGCATGAGTGGGGGCCTGTTGGAAGGTGCCCCTCACTGCTGGGGGTGGGGGAGCAGGGGGACATGAGTGGGACATGAGTGGGGGCCTGCTGGAAGGTGCCCCTCACTGCTGGGGGTGGGGGAGCAGGAGGACATGAGCAGGACATGAGTGGGGGCCTGCTGGGAGGTGCCCCTCACTGTTGGGCAGTGGGGGTGCAGGGGGACATGAGTGGGACATGAGTGGGGGCCTGCTGGCAGGTGCCACTCACTGATGGGGGGTGGGGGTGCAGGGGGACATGAGTGGGGGCCTGCTGGCAGGTACCCCTCACTGCTGGGGGGTAGGGGTGCTGGGGGACATGAGTGGGACATGAGTGGGGTCCTGCTGGCAGGTGCCCCTCACTGCTGGGCAGTGGGGGTGCAGGGGGACATGAGTGGGACATGAGTGGGGGCCTGCTGGCAGGTGCCCCTCACTGCTGGGGGTGGGGGTGCAGGGGGACATGAGTGGGGCCCTGCTGGCAGGTGCCCCTCACTGCTGGGCGGTGGGAGTGCTGGGGGACGTGAGTGGGACATGAGTGGGGGCCTGCTGGGGGGTGGGGGTGCAGAGGGACATGCGTAGGGGCCTGCTGGCAGGTGCCCCTCACTGCTGGGGGGTGGGGGTGCTGGGGGACATGAGTGGGACATGAGTGGGGGCCTGCTGGCAGGTGCCCCTCACTGCTGGGCGGTGGGGTTGCAGGGGGACATGAGTGGGACATGAGTGGGGGCCTGCTGGCAGGTGCCCCTCACTGCTGGGGGTGGGGGTGTAGGGGGACATGAGTGGGACATGAGTGGGTACTGCTGGCAGGTGCCACTCACTGCTGGGGGGTGGGGGTGCAGGGGGACATGAGTGGGACATGAGTGGGGGCCTGCTGGCAGGTGCCCGGACTGCTGGGCGGTGGGGGTGCAGGGAGACATGAGTGGGGGCCTGCTGGCAGGTGGCTGTCACTGCTGGGGGGTGGGGGTGCAGGGGGACATGAGTTGGTGATCACTAGTGGAAGGTGACATGTGTGCTGGCTGGGGGGCATGGCCAGGGGTGCAGGGTAGTCCCCTGTGTTGTGGGTTGCCTGCAGGGGCCGTGGATGGGGTAGAGGGCACACCTGGGAGGACTCACACTGCCAATTCACATGTGGGACTCCCCGTGCACCCCACTAGATACACGTACCCGCTCTGACAGCGGAATCGCGTGTAAAACTTCCCACGAACCCCAGTAAAACACGTACCCCACTTGCACAGGGCCCTTTCGCATGTAAGACTTCCCGCGAACCGCAGTAATACATGTATCTCACTCGCACAGGGCCCTTTCGCGTGTGAAAATTCCTGTGAACCCCAGTAATACACGTACCCCACTCGCACAGGGCCAATCGCATGTGAAACATCCTGCAAACCCCAGTAATACACGTATCCCACTCGCATAGGGCCAATCGCATGTGAAACTTCCCGCGAACCCCAGTAATACACGTACCCCACTCGCACAGGGCCAATCGCATGTGAAACTTCCTGCGAACCCCAGTAATACACGTACCCCACTCGCACAGGGCCAATCGCGTGTAAAACTTCCCATGAACCCCAGTAATACACGTACCCCACTCAAACAGGGCCAATCGCGTGTGAAACTTCCCATGAACCACAGTAATACACGTACCCCACTCGCACAGGGCCAATCGCGTGTAAAACTTCCCGCGAACCCCAGTAATACATGTACCCCACTCGCACAGGACCAATCGCATGTAAAACTTCCTGCGAACCCCAGTAATACACGTACCCCACTCGCACAGGGCCCTTTCGCGTGTGTAAAACTTCCCACGAACCCCAGTAATACACGTACCCCACTCAAACAGGGCCAATCGCGTATGAAACTTCCCACAAACCACAGTAATACACGTACCCCACTCGCACAGGGCCAATCACGTGTAAAACTTCCCGCGAACCCCAGTAATACATGTACCCCCACTCGCACAGGACCAATCGCGTGTAAAACGTCCTGCGAACCCCAGTAATACACGTACCCCACTCGCACAGGGCCCTTCGTGTGTGAAACTTCCTGCAAACCCCAGTAATACATGTACCCCACTCGCACAGGGCCAATCATGTGTGAAACTTCCCGCAAACCCCCGTAATACACATACCCCACTCGCACAGGGCCAATCTCGTGTAAAACTTCCCGCGAACCCCAGTAATACACGTACCCCACTCGCACAGGGCCAATCGCGTGTGAAACTTCCCACGAACCCCAGTAATACACGTACCCCACTCGCACAGGGCCAATCGCGTGTAAAACTTCCCGCAAACCCCAGTAATACACGTACGCCATTCGCACAGGGTCAATCGCGTGTAAAACTTCCCGCGAACCCCAGTAATACACGTACCCCACTCGCACAGGGCCCTTTCATGTGTAAAACTTCCCACAAACCCCAGTAATACACATACCCCACTCGCACAGGGCCCTTTTGCGTGTAAAACTTCCCGCGAACCCCAGTAATACACATACCCCACTCACACAGGGCCCTTTCGCATGTAAAACTTCCCGCACACCCCAGTGATACGTGTTCCCCGCTTGCCGTGTGCTGTTTGGTGTCCATGTATACTGGTACAGGGTTAGTGCAGCCCTTTGCGCTGGATTGGGGATTTTGATGGCTTTTCCCTGCGCTAGGGGCGTTCTTGGGGGCGTAACTGGCCTCTGCTGCAGGGTCGCTGCGCCACTGTGCGCTATGGCTGGTTTTGGTAGCTAAAATCCATGAATACGCTGTGCGTGGAAATGGATTTTAGCGCACGAGGCTGGCGCAGACAATTCCACGTGCACACTGAGCGCCAGCCGTGTGCGCCACTTGTGCACTAAATTCTATGAATTACCCCCGTTATGTCTGAAATAGAGGGGATTCAACCCTCTATCAGCCGCGATACTTTTACCGAATAGTCCAATAATTATTTTCCTTGCGAGATAGAGGTTGTTACAAATTAACCACTCCAACACCCGTAATGGTGTTGTGCACAATGGGTGAGTATAGTCTCCAATTGATGGGTTATCCCAACAAGAGCTTCGGGAAGACAAGTTAGCAGTCCACCCAGCCTAATGGAACAATCAACCCAAAATGTCTTGTGTCAAGTAAGCGGCACAAATATCAACAGTTCTTTTCATGCAGATTTGCAATAACAGTAAACACAGTTCAAATAATTAAATTCCATCCACGCACGCGGGAATAGAAACAGTCGGGGATTCAGGGGATAGTTACCCTACTCCCTATCCCGCTCGGGAACAATAAAGGGCAATAGTGGCTCAAACAAATCCCAAATTGCGTAACGGGAAAAGTAAGATAATTTCAGAGCGAGGCAAAAAGGTCCAATGAGTACAAATCTTTCCACACACACAAAATATAAACACCATGCTACAAGTGCAAACGATTATCTAGTAGCGAATCAGGAGTTATTCCTCACTACCGACTCCCATTAGGTGTCACAAGACAATAAGTGGCTCAACAGGTAGCTCAAACGGCAAAAGTTCACAACGAAGAAAGAAAAAAAAATATAGAAATAGAATAAAGAAAAAAAATAATAGAAAAAAAATATGCCGTCAAGACAGACCCTTTTGGAACGCTAAGTAATGGTCATGCGCGCCAGAGTGCAGCGTAATGAAAATGGATTAAGGAGAAAAGAAAAATAATTAAATAAATAAATGATATTAACGCCTCCCGCGCCCCCGGCACCAGGCTAACAGGCAAACAGGCACTTCCTAAGCACTTCTCGGCACGCGCGCGCTGGTGCGCGCGGCAGTGCCTATTTGATGTTTCCGCGTTGGTGGGCGGGGCTTGTCTCTAAAGGAGATAAATGTGAATATTTAGGGTACTAGTATACACTTAGGGGGTATATGTATGTATATATATATATATTCAAGTACTGATTGCCCCACCCTCGGCAACTAAGGAAAACAAGTTTGATCAGTCCATTAAAGTCCAAGAAATACAAAGATCACAGGCACGGCAGACTCTCCCCAGGCAAACAGGCACTTCCTGGGCACTTCTCGGTGCGCGTGGCAGTGTCTATCTGACGTTTCCAGGTTGGTGGGTGGGGCTTGTCTCCTTGGCAACTAAGGAAAACAAGTTTTATCAGTCCATTAAAGTCCAAGAAATACGAAGATCACAGGCACGGCAGACTCTCCCCAGGCAAACAGGCACTTCCTGGGCATGTCTCGGGCAGGGTTACTGTGCTTTGAATATTTTATTATTTTGAAATTAAGTAAGTAGGCACCTGTCTCTATGTCCTTGCTACAGCTGTATGTTCCTCCTCACTAGAGCATGCTCCACTCTATGGCTTCCCCATAGTTCTCCAGCAGGTTGTAGGCACTACACTTATGTACTGCAGGTATCTCCATGAACCTGGGTTTCTTCAACTCTCACAAGACATCTTTCACAAAACTTCAGTATCATCAACCTTCGCAGTAGGTATCTAGCAGTCAGTGGGTTTCAAGAGCTTTCACATTTGGTCTCTCCTAGACCTTGATTGAAATATACAGAAATTAGGTAAGCCAAGATAGCTTTAGGGATTCAGGACGGGAGAAACAAGGAGAAGGATGCCTTTACATAATGAAGTGACCGAGGTAAGGAGGGAGAAGCGTGTAATTATTTTGTAAGTACCTTTATTTATTACATAGCATGTAATGTACATTAAAAGTATTAGTGGCTAAGGATGTATAGGGCCCCACCAACCAAAGTCTCAGTTGTGATTTGAAATCCCAGTTTTCGCTGCTACATGAATGGATGTGTCATTGTTCCATGAGCAGAACACTCACGACCTTATGCATCCACAAGCTAACACTCACGTGGAGCCTCATGGTGACAAGAAAGGAAATATACAATACTGCACATCTCCCTTCCCTAACTTCCCCTTGTTCGTCAAAAGTCAACTCCAAGATTCTTCCACATTTCCTGTACCCTCATACAAAGTCTTTCATGTGGTCTGGTTTGAGGATGATCCTTCCTGTCCTTGACACGTGTGAGAAATCTGACTTTGGTTTTAGCAAGGACATTTTCGACAACACATTGTTACTCATCACTCCTTTGACACACATCCCATTCTTCTCTGAGTTCTCACCACTATTCAACCTTTCCTGATCTCTGTGTACAGACTCATTTGGTGCAACCACTTTAGGTGGTTTTATCACACACACCCTTTCCATGTTCCAAACCCTGCCATCCTCTACTTTTACAGCATGTTAAAAAACTTCAACTACACCTACTGGTTTAGACCACTTGCAAGGTCTGTCTCTCAGTACAGGAGGAAGTTTAATCTTTACCAAACCTCCTACTGTTGGGGCTTCTCTCTCCTTTTTTCTATACAAAGTGCTGTCATGAGCACTCTTATTTTTTAACTGTGTATTTCTAATGTTTTCACATACTTCACCGAAACCCTTTCTCACAACCGTCACTCTCTCCATCCAAGATGGGCTTAACTAAGTGTTTGCCCCACGTCCCCTACTTAACTCAAATGGAGACAGAACTGTTGTACAATGCGGTGTGAAGCGCTGAGCAACAATTTTCTTCCTAACCGCTTCTTCCCAGTTAAGTCCATTTGCCCAAGCCGACCGAATGGCGTCTTTGAGCGTTTTGTTGAACCTCTCAACTATTCCATTCATTTGTGGGTGATATATAGCGCTCCTTTTGTGTATGATAGAATTTCCAGCACAAAATTCTTGCATTTCCTTTGAACAAAATTTGACACCATTATCTGTCAAAATGCTTTTCGGAAAGCCCTCTCTTGCACAAACTTTAGACAAAAAATCAATAATTATTTTTGCAGACATGGACGGTTTAATTAAAACCTCCACCCACCTGGTCAAAAGGTCAATAACTACTAGACAAAATTGTTGTTTGCCATCACTATGAATTGGACCTAGTATGTCTATGCCCAAATCATCCCACACTTTTCCTGGAATATTCGTCACCACAATAGGATATTTCACATTCATACATGCCCTATCACTTTCATTGCAAAGGATATAGTCTCGGATGATTCTCTCGATCTGTAGGTCACATCCTGGCCACCAGAAGTCCTCACGTATTCTTTGTTTAGTCTTCACTATCCTTTGATGACCCTTGTGACCCAATTCGACAATTCCTCGACGTAAGCTTGTAGGTGGAATCATTCTGTCACCTCTCATGACTCTGTCATTCTCTACTTTGCAACTCTCCAATAATCCATAAGACTGAGTTCTTCAAATTTTGTTTTCTTCAAGCATTCTTTACTTTGAATAATTTGTTTTAAATGCATCAATAGAGCATCTTGTCCCTCTGCTTCTTCCCATTCTTTCTTGGATATGGACACAGTCTCTATATTTAGGACAACCTTCGAATCAGTTTCACTACACCCATTCATCTAGGATATGTTGGTAAATCGTGATAAACAATCAGTAGCACGATTTCTTACGCCTGGTACATAGCGAACTGTGCAATTATACTCCTGTAAAAGTATGACCCAGCTTTTTATATGGTTCAAGACATTATTCAACCCTTTGTTCATAATGACATGGATTAACAGTTTGTGATCAGTGCAGAATTCCACCTCTACACCCCAAAATGAAGTTCTGAACTTTTCCGCCCCCATTTGACAGCTAACATCTCTTTTTCTATGGCGGCATATGATCTCTCTGCACCTTTTAGCAATGTTGATGCGAAAGCAATCAGAACTTCTTTTCCGTCAACTTCCTGAGTGACAACCACTCCAAGACCCAAATTACTGGCATCCGTAGTAAATATCGTTTTCTTGCCGCTCCTAACATTTTTCAATGATGGTGCTCTGCTCAATTCTAATTTGATCAATTTGAATTCTTCTTCACACTCAACATCCCATTCAAAATGTTCCTCTTTAGAGGTTCACGGAGTGGGATAGTACAGAGAGCAAAATCCTTTATGAACTTAGACTAATATTCTGCCATTCCAATGAAGGTACGTACTTCTTCTTTTGACTTGGGTCTTGGCATGTCCTTTATAGCATTCGCTAACTGCCTCTTTGGTCGTAGCCCTCAGCTGAAATAGTATGCCCAATGTATTCAAACTCACAACGGTTAATATTGCATTTTTCTCTGCTCAGAGTTACACCTGCTTCATACAACTTCTTGCAAACATGTTGTAGTCTTTCGTCGTGTGCTTTCTGATAAGCAGCATGCATCAAAATGTCATCTTGGGAACATATGATGCCTTGTTCTCCTTCAAAATGTTTGTGCATGATCTGTAAGATATTTTGTCTAATTGGGGTAAATTTGGGGTTTGGCGATATTTTCTTACCGTCTAAATATGAGCGCTAGTTTGGTGGTAAATCAGCCTCGCGTTTAGATCGGGCTTGGCCTCATATCTTTTTAGTAACCATACCCTGTAATATTATATTGGGGAATCTGGTGATATATTGTTTGCTGTATTTAGTGGTGAGCATATTTTTCTTTCCTATATTATAACCCCATCATAAACAAAACCTTCCTTTCTATTGGAGTACCTCCCAGTGGTCTATGGAGAGCTTTGGACCTATGTAAGTGATAGAACCCAACAATTTTATATAGCGCGCCACCTATAGGTTGTGGCCGATATCACTGGTTTATCTACATCCAGCGATCTAAACGCACCATCACTGGTTTATCTACACCCAGGGATCTATATATTATATCAGATTCCTTCCAAACAACATGCAAGGAAGGCGCACACACATACACACCTGCTCTATCACTGAATATGATCATCTTATTCTGGATTATTATTCTATCTGCATGGGCAAATTGACAAATGCACTACTAAAGAGAATGAATCTCCCCTGTGTATTCATATAAATTCACAGATGCAAAAATGACACTAAACCATTTGTTTTTATATTCTTATTATATTATATACAAATACAATTCACAATTATCAGTTCTTACCGTAAACATTGCAACATCATCTGTAATACATGGTTTATCTACACCCAGCGATCTATATATTATATCAGATTCCTTCCAAACAACATGCAAGGAAGGCGCACACACATACACACCTGCTCTATCACTGAATATGATCATCTTATTCTGGATTATTATTCTATCTGCATGGGCAAATTGACAAATGCACTACTAAAGAGAATGAATCTCCCCTGTGTATTCATATAAATTCACAGATGCAAAAATGACACATAACCATTTGTTTTTATATTCTTATTATATTATATACAAATACAATTCACAATTATCAGTTCTTACCGTAAGCATTGCAACATCATCTGTAATACAAAAGAAAAAGAAACAGAGCAAGCAAGCCTTTTAAAACAGGAGTTAATTTTCCACATTCTGAACATGACGAAATAAAATGCAGGGATTTACTATCCTGTCTACACTGTATTACAATCAGTCATCCATGCGACCTTACACAGTGACCTCACTTGTACATATTTTCTTACCAAAAGTGTTTATTTGAAGTTCCCCCACAAGACCTTGCTTCGCTCGCCTCACAAAGACAGGCCCAGTCAGCACAAACTGCTCCTGTAATCTTAGGTGTCTGGGAAGCACGGCAAGAAACTCTCAAGCAGCGCTCAGTGACACCATGAACTTCTGTCTTCAAAGCCCAGTTAGCACAAACTATTTTTCTTTTTCCTTCCTTGTCATCAAGAAAGCTCTCCTCCAGCCCCTTTTTACGTAGTTTTATCTGCCAACATTTTCCTCCAATCATATTAAAAGGATTTTTTCAACAGCACCCTTTACTTTTATAACAATGGAATCCTTGCTCACCAAGCAACTGTTTCAATTTTATTTCCTGCCGTGCATGCTTTCTGCAAACTAAACACAGAAAGAGAGAAAGAAAAAAAAATGTCATTGTACTTTTAAAAAAACAAATTATATCAGTGCTACCAAAATATGTATTTTCACCTCATTTTGCACATGAGACTACATTATAATGTTAGGGAGTTAGAATTAGTGTTTAGTAACTGTTAATTAAGTTAGTCAGTTGTATAAATCATGTAGTCTTCCATGTAGAGGTATCTATCCAAAGAGAAAAAAAAATGGTGCACTTTTCTCTCTGCAGTTTCACATTGGACTTTTGCAGTGTTATGAATTCTGTACCTTGCATGCCACCAACAAGATATTCACATGTTATACTGGCCACATAAAATAACTATATGTGTATGCCATATTACTGCTGGCAACAACAACAAAAAAATGCCATCACATTTAGTAAAGTGCTATATGTTCTTATAAAGCGCTATATATATTACTACATGTTCCCTCCTTTTCCGACAATTGTGGCTACTCAAATCCACAATTGGAGGAAACCCAAATTATACTTCTTTTTTTATTTTTTAATATGAATCACGGTTGAGATAATAGTAACCTAATAAAATTAACATTGAAATATTTCATAAGAAACCACTGTTTGATCATAATAACAGAAAAACATATCCCAAATGGGTCCATGGGACTCATTCCGAGATTGGAGATAGCCATGGCGCTATTTGCGCCAGGGCTGTCTCCAATACCAGGTCCGGCACCGCTCTGGTTCAATGGGGACTTACCGGTGCATTCCGACCCTGGAGGGACCGGTAAATCCCCACTGAACCAACCATTCCCCATTCCCATTGAGCCCCCATAGGGGAGGGCGCTAATAACGGGCTTGTGAATAGCAGGCCCATTATTAGCACCCGTGTCACACCACACGTCCTTTACGGTTCCCTCTAAGGGACCTCAGAATTGGTCTGTAAGGGATTACCGGCACCAGTCTCCTTACTGGTGCCTGGTATCCCTTACCGCCCAACTTGTAATGACCCCCCCATGAGTCCTCATACACATGTGCATATGTATGTATAACTTTTTTTTTTTAACAAAGTGTCCATCTGTATTCAAATGTCTTTGTTCAATTGTGAAATCAACATTTTAGGTTACAGTGACAAAATAATAAACTAAAATAAATAAATAAAACAAATACCTAACATAACTAATTAAAATAATTAAATAAAACAATAAAGCTGTGGGACTCCATCGCCCATACTTCCAGCCACATAAGAAAATCTTCTTCATCCACAAGGCTGCAGAATTAAGTCTAAATTACTATTGTTCCATTAATGATGTCCGCTGTCTTTATGATCGCACCTCCATGATGTCCTGATTATCAATTCTTCATCATTTGGTTCATTCAATGGTGGCCCTGGCGCTCTTGGATTCTTTTCCAAAGAAGTCATTCTTTAGGGCGTCCCGGTTACTTTGTCTTAACCTCCATATTTCGGTCCGTAGGCATTACTTGAGCTTCATCCCGTGGACTCCAGGATTCCATCATCTCCCGTGTCCTCCGGTCCTGCAACCTCCGATCTCAAAATATTATTTAGTCGTTCTAAATTAAACAGAAAAAAGACAGATTAAGTACATAGCATAATATCAATTTCACTCTTTCCACCCAAAAAAATTGTCCAAATCATTCCACTTCCTCCTGAAACTAAGCACATGTTAGAGAAAAAATAAACATATACATAAAACACCATTATACATTAAAATATTTCAACATTGTATCATAATAAATCAATCTGCTTCAGCCCCTTTTTTCAATGTTTACCATCTATGGTATTTTCTACCTTTAGCTCTCTAATAATGACCATAACTATGTATTTTTTTAATGATGTGAGGTACTATGAACACAGTCACCGTGTCTTCCCTTCCATGTCTTCAGGGTAGTTAAGCTGTTTCTACTTGCTCAAGTCTCCTGACTTCATGTTTGGGATGACAGGGCTTAATTTGGTAAACATGAACAAACTGCTCTGTTACCATTTCACCCTCTGTCTTCAATATTTTGTAGACTACTGGAGACACCTTATCTACAATTTGAAAAGGCCCGTACCAGGCCGCCAAAAATTTAGAATTTGTATGTTTACCTTTTCCAAAATGAAATTTATATACCTGATCCCCTACGCTATACTCTTTCACAGATGCCTTTCTATCATAATATGATTTTGCACTGTCAGCAGCCTTTTCCAAATTCCGCGGCACAAAAGCAAATGCATGTTGTAAATGCTTCCTCAGTTCTTCCTTATATTCATGAACTGTAGATGCGCTTACAAGTGTCTGTTCATGTGTCCTGTGTAATAAATGTTGTGGCAGTACCATTTTCCTTCCCGTTAATACCTCATGCGGGCTGATACCTGTTGCTTTGGCAGGAGTCGATCTGATTGCCATCAAAACTAGGGGTAATCATAAATCCCAGCTGGCACCTGCCTCTGCTACAAACTTCTTTAATATCTCCACAACAGACCTGTTGCAATGTTCAATGTTCCCAGAAGAGGCGGGTCGGTATGCAATATGCAGTTTTCTTTTCACCCCCAGTATCTGCCACACTCATTAAAGCGCTTGTAAAATGACTTCCTCGGTCTGATTCTATTCTTTGTGGTAATCCAAATCTTAAAAATATATGATTTACCAATAATGTAGCTGCACTACAATCTGGTGCAGGAATACATTCTATCCATTTTGACATCAAACAGACCACGCTCAATATATAACGGTTCCCCCTGCTCAACCTTTTTCCAGGCCCTACATAGTCTATTTGAAAATCTGACCATGGAAGGGTTAAGCCTCTTTTCATCAGTGGAGCTCTATGCATTGGTGAAGCGGGTGTAAATTGGGACCATACTAGACACCCCCTAGTATATAATTCTACATCTTGGGACATATGTGGCCAGGAAGCATAATCTTTCAGTATCTCTAATGTTTTTTGTGAACCTCTGTGTCCTGCAGTTATTGCATCATGCGCATGATGTAGCATTAGCCCCCTGAATGAAAGGGGTACCACCCACTGTATTTGTCCTGTTATGGATTCCCTAATCATGAGTTCATCCTGTAGTCTGATTCGTTTTTCATTCTTTAATAACACCCTCAACTCTTCTTTTCCCGTACAATCATTTTCAGGTAAAGGATTTTGTTCGGGGTCCATTAAATGATTATAATAGATCCCCAATATTGGATCATCTTTTTGCGCTTTAATCAAATCTTGATCTGGTGTATCATAACTCCATTGTACTACTGGTTGTTCTACCTCTTTTGGAGACTTAGAGCGTGTAACTGCATCAATCTGTATTTCACCAATTAAATGTTGAGTAGGTAGCAATTCTCCCATCACAGCCCCAATTTTGGCTAAATGATCTGCTTTATCATTTCCCTCCTTATCTTCTCCTGGAGTTTTTAAATGTCCACAAATTTTCTTCCAATATATTGTTAAATCATTCTCTGACACTAATTTGTCTATGGTCTGTATCATTTTTCCATGTTTGAGGGGCTTTTTATTGTACGCAATCTAGCCTCTTGCTTTCCATCCAGGCAAATATTCCACAAAGCTATTTCGTGCATAATCAGAATCAGTCACCAGGACAATTTCATTGAATTTATTATCAACTGCAGTAGTAATTGCTTTATAAATGGCTGCCAATTCCGCTACCTGACTACTCCTAGCCCCAATTCCCATCCCTATGCTGGGAATGTCTTCACATTTCAGCCAGACATTTCCTATTCCTGATACCAATTGTTTATTACTGTCATTTTCAATGTAAAAGGCACAACCGTCAACATATACAGTTGGTAAATTCTTGCATGTCTTTTCATCAAAAGCTTTGTGTGATGATTGTTCAAACTCATGCAAACTAGATTCCACCTCTACTTCATCTGATACAGACGCAGCTGCATAGTCATGTAAATATGCTAACCCTTGAGCAACTGGGCTCTTTTTATTTTGGCCATACCTCACTTCTACAGGAAAGCCTTGCAATGCGAATGTCCATGAAGTAATTCTGGACTGTGCTAGATTGCCTGACCTAATCCTTTTACTTTGTAAAAACTGAAATGGTTGATGATTTGTCTAAATGATTATGTTTTCTCCTTGAACAATGGGGCGGAAATGTTGCAACGCCCATGCAGTGGTCAAAAGGGCCTTTTCACATTAACTGAATTTAACTTCAACTTGAGAAAATATCTTACTGGCATAAGCAATGGTTTTGTGATTCAAATCATGGGTTTGAGATAACACTGCTGACATACAATGTTCAGTGAGACCTATGTCTATAAAGAAATCCTTGTTTTTTATGGGGTATGCTAAACATGGTGTCTTTATGAGACATTCCTTTAATTTAGCAACTGCCTCAGATTGCCTTTTTTCCCATTTCCAGGGTGTATTCAGCTTCAATAGTTTAGTTAATGGTTGAGTAATTTCAGCATCATTTTCAATACATTTCCTGTTATATCCCGTCATTCCTAATAAACTCTTTGAACCTTTCACATTTCTAGGGTCTTTTAACTTTTCTATGGCCTCCACCTTTTTCTTTTGTGGGTTTAACCCATGTTCAGTTACTTCATGGCCTAAAAAATTCACCTTTTTCCTGCACCATTGTGCTTTCTGTAAAGATACTTTCGCACCCGCCTTTTGCAATTGGCCAAGAACATGTCTAATTTCATCAAACTGGCTTTTTAAGCTTTCATTTTTAATCAGGACATCATCCACATAAACTATAGTTCCTCTTTCCGCTGCATCAGGCATAGCCTTTCTCAAAAATATGCCAAATCCGCTCCCACTATTGACATACCCGAATGGTGTTCTAGCCCATGCGTATTGCGTTTTATCAAATGAAAATGAAAATAAATTCTGAATATCCTCTGCCAGTGGCACACACCAATATCCAGATGTGCGATCTAAGGTAGTAAATACCTTTGAGACATGCACATGAGCAAGGCCTTGATCAATGAATGGCAGTGGCCATCTGGACACTGGCACTCCTTTATTTAACTCTCCCAAGTCTGCACACAGACACCATTCACCATTTGGCTTTAACAAACCCAAAACGGGAGTGTTGGATGTACTATGAATGGGCCTGATAATTCCCAGAGAGTTTTTAATTATCTCTGCCAATTACTCTAAACATGCCAGTGGTAACCGATACTGGCGCACAAATACTGGATTTCTACCACACCCTTCCGGTAATGTGGCAACATGTAAATTAGTTGGGCCGCAATCATATGCATCTTTAGCAAAAACATCTTGAAATTCCATAAATATTTTTCTCAATTCATTTTTATCTCATCGCTATCACATACATCTGCTAACAAAATCTGCTCCTCTACCATTTTTGAAAATTCTGGAAAATCCTCCAATGGAGGAATCTCTGTGCTTTCTTCCAACTGTGTGGTTGTATCTCTCTGTAAAGCTGCCACTTTTAAATATTTTGGCATATCAGCTTCCACTTCAATGTGCTGATTTTCTGTTTTATTTTCATTTAAGTAAAATACTATACAATTCTCTTGATGACAGCACACTGTCTCATTTCAATCATAAGGGTACACAGATTGAATGTTAAAGATCCCTTTGGGCTGAGAATCCAGATATGATATTCTGGCAACACACCATGTGCATCTACATATCTCTCCAGGATATTTCCAATGAACATGTTATTGAAATCTGCAATATAATTTGATTTTTGTATGGCCATTCCTAATTAAAAATTCTCCTCTAAATGAATATCCTGACACCCTTTATTATTCACCATGATTTTGACAGATCCTTCTCCAACGTCTATTAATGGGGTTTATTCATAATCCATGCCGTGCTGTTTTATGGATTCATTCAAGCACACAAATGCATCAGAATCTTTCATTTGCTGTCCATTCTTGCACTTTAGCGTTATTGCAATCTGCTTGTTGAATGCATGAACAGTAGTATCCTTCCTCACCTGTAATTCAATTGCATATGGGACCAGTTTTGCGCAATGATAACCCTTTCTCTTGTCTTCAAATTCAGGTGCAGGCCCACATATCCGGGACCATATTTTTTGATTAAGGAAATCTAAAACCATACACATTCTGTGCATGATATCATTGCCCATGTAAAAATCATTTTGTGTTCCACTCACTATCCACACATTGTGGTAGATGGGTTTCTGCCCAATATTAATCTTTAGCATGCATCTTCCTGGATTTCGGTTTTCAAAGTCTGGATTGTCCGAACCAGAGACATACTGGTTTTTAATTCTAAATTTTGGTATATCCTCCCTCTCCATTATTTTCTGCAGTAATTTCTGATCAATAAAGCTCCTTTCTTGTTCAAGTGCTAAGGTAGCTTTCATCACTTTAGAATGGTCATTTATACCAATGTGAACCCGTGGCTGCTCATCTTCCATGTGTATTTCAGCAAGAGTTGTAATGTGTTCTGTGTTTGTTTTAGGGATAGTATCCTGTTTGCATTTCTTTTCTTTTAAATAAAAACACAATGTGTGTTCATCTATTTCAGTTTGCCATTTCTTCCTGGGATCCAATTAAATCTGCACAGATTGTTTTTCTTTTTCACTTTGCATTTTATCCTGACACATCATAATGACAGTAACACTAGGTACACAGCTATTCTGCAGGTATACCTCCACTGCATCTTTCATTTTGGCAACGGTGTGATATTAATTTATACTGCTGTTTTATGATTTTATTTTCTTAGGTCTGAACGGTTTTTTGGTTAAGGACCACAGTACTCCATTTACCCCATCTATGAGAGGAGACAATCTTTTCAGGCAATCTGTCCCCATCAGGAATGGAATTTCACAAATAGATGTGATCAATACTACCTGTTTCATTCTATGTTTTCCTATCTTTATGTCAGCCTCAATCACACCCACAATAGGCACCTCCTCACCGTTAATGTTATGCACTGGGCCCCCATTCTGCCTCACTGTGATCTGGTTCTGTGGGGATCTCCCTTCATTGATACTTTTTACCAATTCTTTGGACATAATTGTGGCCTGTGCGCCGGTGTCAATCATGGCAAAAGTATTGCATTTTTCTTCAACTGTAATGGGAACATAATACTTGTCTTCAACTTCCTCTAACACACACAAAAAGTCTGAATTCTTACTGATTTCAGGACTCACCTTTCTCAGACCTTTTTTACTTTTGGCTAAGCACATTGGTAAATGGAAAGACATTTTTCGCTCCTTTCTGTCAATTTCTGTGTGAGAAACCTTATTAATTTCCCCATATTCGAAGGTCTTTTGGAGTGTGGCCACTGTTCGTCCTTCCATTCGGGGATCATCAGAGTTCACACTACAATCCTCCAACTGAACATGTGTAGAAACATCACTTGATCATTTGCCATTTTCTAATTCTGTGCATTAGTGGTTATTTTGCATGGTTCCAGTCTTTTTAACTTCTTCAAAAATCTGTGGCTCGAAGAACTCTTCAGGTTACTGATAGATATCCTCCTTTTGAATATTTATTCTTTCTGCCTGTATTTGGTTAGTGTTTTGATTGTCTAGGGAAAGCGTTCTAGCATCCCCACTTACTCCCTGTTCAATTGTATTACACCTGCATGAGTTGTCTTTCTTAAATCTGTCCTTTTGTTCTTTTGGAATTTCATGTTTTCCTTTTTCATTTGTGCAAATCTCCAATGTTTGATTTAACTCTAGGTTAAACCGAACTTCTTTTTTTAGATGTATTTGCAATTTCTGTCACATGTTCATTTGCCGGTACTTTCCTTTTTAAATCATTAAGCATCTCAGAGTCATTATGCAAAACCAAATCAGGGCAATCAGTCTTTTTAACATTGCAGGTATCATTAATATTTAGTCACTTATTATTGGAAACCACCTGGTCATTGCATTCTGCCCCATCCTCTGATGACTGTTTTTGTGCCGTACAGAGCTATGCTATTTGTTCAGCCAACATTTTCACTTGGGCCTCGAGAGACTGGAATCTTTCCATCTCTCTAGAATCTTCTCTCTGCAGCCTCGGTCGATATTGGTTGTTTTCCCCCTGATTGAATCTATTCTGATATCTCTCAGGAGAATGATTTCTATTGGGATTGTTTCTGAACTCTTGATTCGTTTGTGCAGGAGAGCGGGGTGCACCCATCCTTTGGTTGTAGTCCCCTGGTGTCATGCCTGCGCCACAGGCGCATCCATTTACGCTCAATATGGACTATTTGTTTATCATTTATTTACAACAGACTCTTGGATCCATCTATATTTACTTTGGGAACTTTATTTCCCATTTGCGAGACTTTGGTGCTTTATTACTTTTTTCCAACAAACTACGTATACCACAATGCACCTGGCTACAAGCATCGATTCCTGGCTGTTCCTATTGGTTATCAAAGGAACTACACCCCCCAGAAGCCCTAGGGACTTGCCCTGCGTCCACCAGCCCAAGAACAGAAAGGGAGGTGGCCGATTGCCTGCAGGTGTGCTTAGCCAGGTGCAACCAATTAGCCTGCCTCTGTGCTGGGCTAGGCAGTATAAAGGCTGCTGCCTGCAGTGGCTCAGCCTCTTGCATCTCAGAGTCCTTCCTCCACCTTTTGCATCTTCCTACGGATCTTGTATGCTGCTTAACTTCACTCCTGCTTGGACCCTGCCTTGTTGCTTGCTCCACCCTGCTGCCTCCAGCCATAGCCTTCCAGGCTCCCTGCCTCACAGCCCTGCTCCTCTGGGCTCTCCACACCGCAGCTGATCACGCTCTGCTGCCTTTCAGCCTCCGCCCTTGCCCTGCCGGGCTCTCCACATTGCAGCCGATCACGCTCTGCTGCCTTCCAGCCTCCGCCCTTGCTCTGCCGGGCTCTCCACATTGCAGTCGATCACGCTCTGCTGCCTTCCAGCCTCCGCCCTTGCCCTGCCGGGCTCTCCACATTGCAGCCGATCACGCTCTGCTGCCTTCCAGCCTCCGCCCTTGCCCTGCCAGGCTCTCCACATTGTAGCCGATCACGCTCTGCTGCCTTCCAGCCTCCGCCCTTGCCCTGCCGGGCTCTCCGCATTGCAGCCTGCCTCACTCCAGCTGCCTTAGCCCTTGTCCTCTGGGCTCCCTGCTCTGCAGCCTACCTCACTCTGGCTACCTACAGCCCTTGTCCTCTGGGCCTTCCTACTTTGCAGCTTATCACGCTCCGCTGCCTACTACCTACCTTTTCCGCTGGGTTCTCGGCCTAGCAGCCCTCTACAGTCCTCTGCTACCTTCTACGTTCAGCGGCCCTGTCCCTCAGGGTTCACTCCTTACTGCCCGGCCCTTATGGGATCCTTGCCGTGCAGTCTGCTTTACTCTGCTGCCCTAAACCCTTTTCCTCTGGGCTTTTTACCTTACAGTCCTACTCCTGTGGGCTTACTCATTGCTTTCCTGCTCCTCTGAGCTCTCAACCTTGTTCCTTACTGTCCTCTGCTATCCTATCCTGTTACACGACTTTCCCTTCATTTCCTTCTGCTAGTTTGCTATCACCTCCTTACCTGGATTTGTCTGTAGTATCTTCTCTTGTACTGTTTGTAGACCCTTTTGTACAGAGCTTGTCTGTTGGTTACCATCAGTCAACCTCTGCCCCTTCCCTTGTCTCGTTTCTACATTACAGACACCCATAGCTGCTGTTCCAAGTCATGAGCAAACAGCGTGGGCCTCTGTTATAGCAAACTGTGCAGAAGGCTAGAGTATTTCCAAGGTTCGTGGAATACTCTTTTCCTATATCTGCATACACCCCACGAGGGTATTCATTCTGTATCTTTTCCCTTGCTACTCTTGCCTACTCTTCGTTCTCTTTCCTTTCCGCTGTGTGTGCTCTTATCTGTCCACTTTATTTGGCACAACCACCCAAACCCTTTCTGGGTGTCCTGTTCCACTCTTAATAGAGTGCCATCCCTGACACCTGGTGGTGGTGATTCATTGGATTGACGTGGGGCATAATTCATACTCTGCCTCATGTCCTGTCTCTCATTTTGTGAGTATTGTCCGGTATGCCGATTCCCACTTTCAGTAAATCGATCCACATATCGGGGTCTATCCTGATTACGATATATCATGGTTTAGGATCAAATCTGCTCTGTGTCCCCAATGCCTGGTAGGGACCATTAGCCCTTTGATCCTGGCTTTGTCTCTGATTATTATTCCTGACATATCGCCCGATATCCTGCCCGGGGCCTGTCTCCTAAGTACCTAGAGCTAATGTAACTCTCCCTATTACTAGGATCATGTGATTGAAACATTGGTGCAGGGATTGACATCCTCTGTTGATTACCCCTTTGTTCAGGTGTCATATTATTTTTTCCTGGACTTTGAGCAGACTCAAGTGACATTTTGGATGACCTGATCTCCATCACTGTTGCTGAGGATTCTTTAGATGTTGGTCTAGTGTCTTTCATTTTATCATTATCTCTACCCTGACAATATAGCACCTCATATAGTTTTGTACTTTGGTTTACAATCCATTCAAGGGACTTGTCACGGTCAAATTCACGGACTAATTGTGATATTAGTCTGTAGCCCATAGAAGTATGCAGTTTTAAACTCATTGGAATTGGGGTCAAAAGATACATCAAAGCGAGAAAAAGCTCTTTTTAAGTCTTGCATAAATTGGTGAGGGAACCTATTTGGCCCAGTCGTAATCGTGTATGCAACCTTGTTTGCCTCTTGTAATGACTGGAAAGGAGAAAAATGATGTCTAATCTCGTTTTCAAATTCTGCCCATGTCATGTTCTGCTGTTCATTTAATCCTCTAATAATACTGGCATTGGGAGCATCCAGAGTTAAATGAAAGTATTGTCTGTATTCTTCCTTAGGTATCTGGAGGGCTTTAAATATATTCTGTACCGCTTCTAAGTGGCATCTATACAGCACTCCCCTCCTTTTTTAAATGGTTTGATCAGAGCCTTAATTGATTTCATTATTTTTATGGGGCTACTCATTGCTATGCATGGAATAGCATTACTTTGTGATTCAACCCTGGTTTCAGTCGTATGGGGTTAGTGGCGGCCCCCATTGGGTGTATCAAATCCCCCAAGAGCACTGCAACCAAGTTCAGTCACCAGCCCAGCCACTGGGGCACTAGTTCTCTGTGCAGAAATAGAATTCACCTCAACTCCATTGAATGTGGTGCCCTGTCGTCTGTCCTGGGACCTCGAGATGCATATTTGCTGTTCCAATTCCTTGCACTTTTTAAGGAGCCTATCTGCCTCCTTACGCAAATAGTTGTTTTCATCACTCATCTTATTGCATACCTCTTGCATATCGCCCATTTGCATTTGGCATTCATTGAATTCTTCGTTTCTCTTGTCTCTATCTAGAAACATTTTAACCATTTCCTGTTCAGCATTTTCAAGATCACTTTCTTTCTCAAAATGTTCTTTTTGTAAAACCTGCATTTCCAAAACAACTTCATATTTATCTTGTCTAATATGATCTACCAACGCTTTCAAGTGTTTTAATTCTTGCTCACTATCCTCAAACTGTTTCTTTCTTTGAGACAATTGAGCGTCGAGAACTTTACATTTTGATTGCATGTCCTTTTGACATAAATGCAATTCTGCTCTTAATTTTTTCTCTTGTTCACTAGCTCCATCTAGTTCAATCTTTAACCCGTTAATCAGCTTGGCATCACTTTCTTGCATTCGCAGAGATCTATTTAGGATAAACCATGTCTTGGCACATAGCCGTATCAGACAATCTTTCTCTGCATGTTTATCAGCTGCATTTAATAGTCTCAAAAGGCAGACCTGAATTATGCTGCCTCCTGCAAATATGCTGTCTAATGGTTCTTTCTGTACTTCACCATAGATGCGGTCATGCCACTCTGTGGCATTATTTGATGGAAATGTCCCATGTGCATATAGCTTTGCCTCCAGATATTGCACTAGCTCTGGGAACGTGGCCTCCATTTGAGACATTCTAAAATTCACAATGCTCTCACTTGCCATGCCCAGTAGGTGCTCTACAGCCACTTTCCCGGCCAACGCACCATATATGTAGGATATTTTGTTTATTGGTTAAATTTGGGGTTTGGCAATATTTTCTTACCATCTAAATATGAGCAGTAGTTTGGTGGTAAATCAGCCTTGCGTTTAGATGGGCTTGGCCTCATATCATTTTAGTAACCATACCCTGTTATATTATATTGGGGAATCTGGTGATATATTGTATGTAGTATCTAGTGGCGAGCATATTTTTCTTCCATATATTATAACCCCATCATAAACGAAACCTTCCTTTCTATTAGAGTACCTCCCAGTGGTCTATGGAGAGCTTTGGATCTATGTAAGTGATAGAACCCAACAATTTTATATAGCGCGCCACCTATAGGTTGTGGCCGATATCACTGGTTTATCTACATCCAGCGATCTAAACCCCCCAATCCTGGTTTATCTACAGCCAGCGATCTATATATTATATCAAATTCCTTCCAAACAACATGCAAGGAAGGCGCACACACTGACAAACCTGCTCTATCACTGAATATGATCATCTTATTCTGGATTATTATTCTATCTGCATGGGCAAATTGACAAATGCACTACTAAAGAGAATGAATCTCCCCTGTGTATTCATATAAATTCACAGATGCAAAAATGACACTAAACCATTTGTTTTTATATTCTTATTATATTATATACAAATACAATTCACAATTATCAGTTCTTACCGTAAACATTGCACCATCATCTGTAATACAAAAGAAAAAGAAACAGAGCAAGCAAGCCTTTTAAAACAGGAGTTAATTTTCCACATTCTGAACATGACGAAATAACATGCTATCCTGTCTACACTGTTTTACAATCATTCATCCATGCAACCTTACACAGTGACCTCACTTGTACATATTTTCTTACCAAAAGTGTGTGTTTGAAGTTCCCCCACACGGCCTTGCCCCACTCGCCTCACAAAGACAGGCCCAGTCAGCACAAACTGCTCCTGTAATCTTGGGTGTCTGGGAAGCACGTTGTGAAACTCTAAGCCAGCGCTCAGTGACAACATGAACTTCTGTCTTCAAAGCCCAGTTAGCACAAACTAATTTCCTTTTTCCTTCCTTGTCATCAAGAGAGCTCTCCTCCAGCCCCTTTTTACGTAGTTTTATCTGCCAACACTTCCTCCAATCATATTAAAAGGATTTTTTCAACAGCACCCTTTACTTTTATAACAATGGGATCCTTGCTCACCGAGCAAATGTTTCAATTTTATTTCCTGCCATGCATGCATTCTGATGTAATAAATAGCCCTTTCTGTTTTCCCCCCAGAATGTTAGTATCTCCTATCCCCGTGCACACAAGTAAGCAGATGGAATGCGGGTGGCAGAATTGAAGTTCAAGGTGGTCCAGGTGTTCCCCGGAGTGAACCATAAATATTGTGGTGAATATTTAAGCACCTTTAGTGTTCCTCATAATTCAAAACTTATAATTGATCCTGGGACATTGCTCTAAATTAAGCTTTATACATGAACCTTTAATTAATGCTTAGCCTGCAGCTTGTCTGATTTGCATGAGCTGAATGCCATTCTGTTTAAGTCTGGCAATGGGAATGCATTATTATTATCACAGGGGAAAGAATGTCTTCAGCGGCCACACAGGTGAGATCCAGTGATTTACTTTTGCTAATAATGCGGCAGCACACCTCAAGGCCTCAGGGTGCACAATCCATAGGTTTGACATACTTTGCCTTGTTCACTTCACAAAATGAAGATGACAGTGTGAAAACGAAAACTCATATCACAGGAATTAGTAAATCTCGATGGTGAAGAACCTACACAGGTTTCATGGTCACAGTCCAACCTGTGTTATCATGTTTATGCTGGTGCTTGCAGAGTAGTGATATCACAGCATGCTATGCTATTGTGTATAGACATGTTCACTGTGCTATAGTCTGGGGCAGCGAGAGGAACAGAGAGGCAGAGGCAGAGAATGCGAGAGTGAATGAAGGATAGGGAATTAGAGGGACAGAGAAAGACAATGGTGGGGAGACACTTAAGCAAGGTGCAGCGTGTGAGGGGGGAAAGTCTGATTGGAAGGGAACTACTTTGTAGAGAAAGGAACAGGGGCCAGATTACAGAAACTTTGCACTGGTGCAAGGTTGCACGGTATTAGCACTAGAGCAAAGTTTACCTTATTTTTACAAACACTGGGACATATTCGAAAATTATTGCACTATGACAAATGCAGTTTGTCGTGGCATAAGCACCAGGTCAAAAATTGCATAATGCAAAAAAAAGTGTGTCCTAGTGCTAATAACATTCTGTGTTAGCACTACAGAAAACTTTACCCTGTTGCAATAATGCAGTGAAAACCTATCTTTTTCAGCCAAGGGCAATTTTTGTCCTGGTACTTAGACCATGGTAAACAGCACTTGCCATTGTGCAACAGTGTTCTAATATGTCCCAGCATTTTTAAAAATAGGGCCATCTTTGCCCTAGTGCTAATACCGTGCAACTTTGCACTTGCACTGGTGCAATATTTCTGTAATCTAGCCCCAAATGGTTAGTGAAAAGAATGGATATGCAGGGAGCAATTGATGGAAGATGTAGAGAAGGACGAAGAGAGAGAGAGAGAGAGAGAGAGAGAGAGAGAGAGAGAGAGAGAGAGAGAGAGAGAGAAGAGAGAGAAAGAGAGAGAGAGAGAGAGAGAGAGAGAGCGAGAGAGCGAGAGAGAGAGAGGTATAAAGAAAGCAAGGGACAGATAGAGCAAAGGATGGACCTAGACAGAGCCAGAAACTTTGAGAATGAATGGCGAGAAGTAAAGAGAGAGGTGAGGTATCAAGTGGAAAGAGATTTGGACAGAGAGAATGAGAGACTAAGGTTGAGAGCATGATATAGCGAAATTGGGCAATAGGTCAAGAGAAGGCAGGGGAAGGTGCAAGAGGGGCATACATAGATAGGTAAATGTAAACAGTCACACAGAGAGAGGCGTTCAAATGAAAATCTGGAAGATAATTGGGGAAGAGAGAAAGCAACAATAACATGAGAGGCAGGCAGAAGAAGGGGAGAGGAACATGACGAGAGAGCAGCTCAACAGGACAGGGAGATGGGAATGAGGCAGAGCAGAATGGAGAGATGGGGATATAGAGAGGCTAGGAGCATAGGTAAATCAATAGGTAAATGAGAGATGGAAACGAGAGGGAGGGATAGTGAAGGAAGGGGATAGAGAATAAGTGTGGTTAGATATAGGGTCTGCAGGGGTCAGAGAAACAGGGGCAGATACACTGAGAAAGGGAGAGAAGGAGCGAGAGAGACGGACTAAGAGATGTTCATGATTTAGTAGTGCTTAAGGTTCTGACATCACACTCACCCTTTTCAGTATCTCTTATGCTCTGTTAATCAGAAATAATTTCCTGGAACTTGCATGTAGCGGTGGCAGTAAAGAGGGGGACCCAAGAATAATTACCAGGGGCGTCAGGACGCACAATCATAATATTGGTCCAGGACTAGAGAAGGTTTTCCAGGTAATTTTTGGGAGTATGGTGGCTTATGGAGCAGAAATATGGGGGCTGGATAGCAAGAGCGACAGAATCAGTGTCAGTGAAAGAAGAATCCGGAAGCAGATCATTTAGCTGCCACAAAGCTCTCTGAGCTCCGCACTACAAGCAGATGCAGGCTTCCTATCACAGCAGAGGAGAGTGAAAGACAGCCCTGCAAAATATGTACTAAAAGAGCTATGCAAACACAGGACAATCTGCTGGATTTAGCCTGGAACGAGCACCTCACACAAGCTCAGGTATCAAAATACAGACATGCATTAGCTTTAGCTAAATAACTTAACATCCTTCAAATGCCTGATATCCATGAACCCAGTTATGATAATCCCAATGGAAATCGATTGCTACTTTGGCAGTTCAAGGCGAAACAACGAGTCCGTAATAGGCATCGCAGTATCAAGATGTGGGGCAATTAGAAGGCCTAGGGTGGCCTGACATATTTGTGGCGGACTCGGGTCAACAACCACATACAAAAAAAGTTTTCCAAATGTTATGAGAGACGTTTGTTTGCATTGACAAGAGAAGATACTTTGGCTCGTGATAGCCACATGAAAACATGGTACTGAGCTGCAGAGTTGAAGTGTAAAATCTGCAAATCAGAGGATGAGGCTCTGAGCACCTTTTTCTTTCCTTTCATGGATGTAACTCTTTCCCCCCAAAAAAGGACGTTTTCATTGATATGGAGAGAAGGGAAGTTATGAAATGATGATACATCAATAACATACCTTCTTGGAGATTTAGATGAACACTGTCAAGAAGGCTGCTGCCTGTCTGGCCAACGTGTGAATGATCTGGGAGAAAGTGGAAGCTTGACATTATGAAGATGCAGAAAGCCCAGAGCATGTGTAGAGGCAGGGCCTTTATAAGGGACAAAGGGGTTGTGAGGGAAGAGTCTATTGCCTAGTCCCTCTCTCCTGCGGATCCAATTGTTAAGGGTTTTAGCATTTGTAATATGTTTTCTTGAATTTGGTATGTAATTGTGTATAGTTTATGTTTGATTGTTGTTGTAAATTACTTCATGAAAGGCTCAAAGCACCGTAAATGTAATACAATCATATCAAATCTAACTTTATTTTAGGGATATATTCTTCTCTGTTTTCCTTCCTTCATCCCTCTTTCATGATGATCTTTGCTTCTGACTATTTCTCTTTTGATCCCTCACCCCCATTCACTTCCATTCTCTATTCCTCTTACACTGGGGGTCCTTACAAGTTTGCCGGATCGGGAACTACGGTACCAGTAAGATTGCTGGTACCGTAGTTCCTGGACCGGAAAACAACAAATTCTGCTCGTGGTTGCCGTTACGGTCACCAGGTCTGAACTGGTGGCCATAATGGCACCTGCAAGCAGAGCATGTCCGATGCAACGGCACGATTCGGAATGGTGCCGGTGCATCCAACCTCCCCATTCCCATTGAGCACTGTGGAGATCAATGGGAATGGGGAGCATTCCATACTGGCGCCCGCAAATGGGAAATTACCGGGTCTGGCAGGGCCGTAATAACCCGGCAACTGCCCATTGGGGGGTGTCGGAAAAAATTGCAAGTTTGGCAGCAGCCTACCGGTTTTACCAGCAAGGCTACCGCCAAGCTTGTAATGAGGCCCAATGTCTCAAAATTCTCTACCATCCCAAGTTAGGGTACAACTTGAGATCTCTGCTTACTAGAGTATAGCGTGCCTGTAGTCTCCCTGACACACAATCATTAAAGATTCATCTCCAGCAGGAGCTAATTTACACTTCATATTGCCCACCACACCCCTATTGTCCAACTGCAATCATCCTGCACATGAATGCACAATGCTTCAAGTGTATTTATGGATAATTGACGGAGGGTGTTGTCTCTTGCACTCAGAGCTTAACTTGTGCAAAGAGGATAGATTGGGCTTGAAGGTGAAAGTCACTTCCCATCCTCCTCACCATTGTGCTATGATATTTTCTCCTATGAGATCCCCCAGCCATTGATGAAAATGCAGTCCTCAAATGCCAGTATCTGATTTGTATTTCGGGTCTGAAAATCCTGCTCACTCTGAGGACACTGCATGTGGACCCTGTAGACCTAGGTTCAATCGCTGTCAATGCAGGAATGTTCCTTTAAAAATGGATAGGCTGAGATTCTTTACTAATTTCATTAGTGTAAATTACTTCTGTGAAATGTGCAAGAAAAAGTCATGGGCAATGGTCATGGTAGTACAGCATGCGGCCAGAAAGCACACTTATTAAAGGAAATAGTCAGTCTAAGAACTATGTGCATCCGCTTGTAGAGATTACCCATGCACTTAACGTAGAGTTAGGGTCTCTGCAGAATCTAAACACAAAGTGACTGCACTCCACTCTCCATTGTCACATACTATAACATCAGCACTACGTCTCTCATGTTCTTGAGACGATGATTTGGGGGGGGGGCTTGTAGTTAGTGGGGGTTGTTGATTATTTGGAGGATGGCGACAGTGTGCTGAGGTGGTAAACAGGCACTAAAGACAACTGCCCCCATACTCACTGGTATCAATAACCAGATGTTGTTCATGGGTGCATGTATTCGAGCAAACCCCACTCACTTGCTTGTCTGCTTGCCTCACCATGTTCTGCCCCCCCTATAATTGTAAAAAGCCCCATTGCTTTCTGAAGCTAGGTCCACATTCAATGAAAACAATATCAATAATAAAAAACAAAATGACCGGATTATTGATAAAATATTGTTGGACTTATTATAGCCCAACCCTAAAGATAAGTAGGAAAGCATATATTGAAATAGATGTAAAATAGAAGTGTAAGACAAATACACAGTCACAAAGAATGTTCTAGATATTTAAACATGTACTGCTAAATAAAATGCATACATTCGTACAAACAAACCTTGTGAATAGTGAATTGTGCATCAGGTCCTATAATGTGGTGGGCCACCATAATGGTGTGACTGTTGCTTAAATTAAACCATACATGCACAGGGTATTGGAACAGCAGAAGGAGGTTAGGGTGGTCCGGGTTATTCCCCATTGTGAAGTGTGCCAGAAGATCATGCTACAGACCTCTTATATTTCCTTTCTTAGGAATTCTTGGGAAGTTTGTAAGATGTCGGGAAAATTCATCATCTGCTTCAAATAGTTTAATTTAATGACTCCTTTCAATCACATACACACTTGCACTCCCAACCTTGGAACACCCTGCCTCCACCACTAAGAATGGACACTTCCTTATGGTCCTTTCGTAATAATCTAAAAACTCTGCTGTTCAAACAAGATGCATGCTAATCTAAAAGATGAGAAATATGTACACAAGAAAGATATGCAATACATATTGTCCTTGTAAATAAGGCAACCCCACCAATAATGTATACTGCATTTCAAGACTGTAAGTTCTGTGGAAGTCCCACATGCTCACATTGTACCCTACGTTGTAACCGTGTCATTGATGAAGCTGTATTCCATGCCTGTAACCAATCCCTTAAGTTTTAAGCGCCTAGATACCTATGGGTTTTGTGAGCTAATAAAAAAATTGCTAAAATAAATAAATAAATACATACATACATAAACGTATTGGTTCCATTCTTAAATAAGCTGCTTTCTGTTCAAGATGGATAAATACATAGCTGATTTCAAATGTGCTCTCTCCTGATGCCTTTAAACTTAGTAGGCCCAATCGAAGAAGCCCACAGTCACCAAAATATTTGACTACAGAGTCATTGGCTCAGTAAGAGTTCCACGGTCGGGAAATACTGCTGATAAAAATGCTGGTAATTCTGGCATTAGCCTGTTTTCGAGAGCGGGGAAATACAAGTTTACCGGTGGGGGCACAGATTTACTGGCGGGCCTGACCTGCTTATAGAACTGGCCGCTAACGGCAAATAAAGGCCGGAAACACCGGCACCGGTGATACTTGTGCCAGTGATTACATCAATCCCATCCAATGGGACTCCATGGAATGGGAATTTACCAGCGTCTGTGCTGCACGTAATATCCTAGTAATACGGGCATATCAGGCGGCAGAGACGGTAGTGGCAGTTTCCCGGTATCCCTCCAGAATTACTGGCAGGATACCGTGAAACTTGAAATGAGCCCCAATTGACTGTGTCTAGAAAAAGCTGCTTCCCAAATTGACAATTAATCTGGGAATGCCGAAATCCGCTCAGCATCCTATGATTACCACCTCATCAACATAACCCCAGCCCAAAATGCAATTGGCTACAGAAATGGCAAACACTGAACTTCGCGTGGCACAGTGTACAAACCAAAGACCCAATCTGTTATCTTGCTCACAATACAGTTCCAAATAAAAAACAAAGAATCTAACACACAACTTTTTAGGGCACACTGAGACATCACTCTATGAACACAGCATACCACAAGTGAACAATGCAAAGGCCTCATTTTGAAAGAAATCATAAGCCGATGCCAATGCCGCGGTGCAAGGAAAGGTACACCTCGGATAGCCAGAAGGAAAACGGCAGCACACACTGAGAAGTGCTGATATTAACTGCCACACATGAGGGAAGTCAACATGAACTTTGACCTTGTAACAGAACATCTTCATCAAAGAGCCACCCGTCCATAACCCAACGCCTACCCAGACAAATACTTACAAATAAGACCGACATCACAACCTGCTCCCAAATATTGTTCAACAACCTCGATCATGCTACCTCTACGAACACCCAGGCAGTGTCATAAACTCCAACAGATGGACTTGAAGCTCCAGCTTGGCGAGGCATCTGTGGGCATTACATGCACCAACGGAGGGCACACGCGTGCAGAAGTCTCCACACGCACAGAACATTGGCATGATACAGCGACCATACACGCAGAGCAGAGATACTCCGTAAGGGTCTTGCTATGAAACACGCAGCTCATGATAGAGGATGACAACACACTCCGCCCGAAAATTCTGCATATCATGTTGGCAGAGTGCAGCTCACTGCCACATGCTATCATGCAACAGGCTTATTGCAAAAAGTCACATGATGCACCCTGAGCTTCTCCCAACCCATTGTCCGCAAAGAAATATTAAAAGTGATAGTGTGACTCATGCCGCATGTGGCATGATATGCTGCTACCTCTCAGCACCGCCACAAGACATCGGTGCCCCGAATAAGTCCTTTCATGATACTGCTAATGACCTCCTGGCCACAAGTGTCACTGATGGCACATATGCGGCAATCACAGTCCTGTGACCAGAGCATTTCCATGCTACACCTGAAAAGGGCACTCTAGCCTCAGTCTGCAGCTGGTGGGCGTTACATATCTACAATTCACTTCATACTCAAAACGATTTCCATGATCATGGCATGACCAGGGACGTCATTTGGGGGTCGCCAGGGGTCGCAACTGCGACCTCTGTGGTGTCCCTTGCGACCTCTGTGGTGTCCCTTGCGACCTCTACTAAAAAAAAAAAAATACATTTTTTTTTTTTTTTTGAAGTTATGCAAGCTCCTGGGCTGTGGCTCTTTACTTCTGGGGTGGCTGGCTTTCTTGTTCAGGCCCCTTAAAAAAAAAAAGACTTGAGGCACTCCTGTTCTTATTTTTCTTCTAACACTTTCAGCACTGACCCTAAATAAGAAAGAATAGGAATACCAAATAATGTGTCTTTCTGGAATTCTATACAGTAATTGCTGGCCTCATTAAATGTTTATTTCAGGCACACTTCAGGGGGTGAGTCACTGATTTAGTCTGTTCTTAAACGCCTCACTAAGCCTAAGCCGTTCATCCTTCTGAGGTCGAAAAATGAGTACCAACACAGGTTGGGTGATATTGGGTGTATATTTTTTCTATATAAAGCGCTTAATGATGTGTTATTATATAGCACTTACGCTTATCATTTGGTCATGGACGTCTGCTTGCATACACAGTCATTTGGTAATACGGGCCAATAAACACTGAACTTAATGATACATATGGCGGTCCATTCTTGTATGAATGTACATCATATAGTGATATCATAACTATATTTTTCATAGTGTACAATGCTATGTGATGCCACTTCCTGTTTTGTCAACGGGTGAAATGTCATGTTCCATCGCTACCCGCTATATCACTTTGGGGCGGGGTCTAATGACATCACTTCCTGTGATGTCATCAGGGGGTCAAGGGTCGGGTGATGTCACTTCCGCTACCCCTGGCATTTTGGTGAAATGACGTCCCTGGGCATGACACAGAGATGTGGGAGGCCAGTTGGGTGTCAAGGCACATGCAGACAAATTGAGAGAATGGTTGTGTCCTATTAGGATGGATAGGTGCGCACACCACTTTTACCCCAAGGGTCCTGAGCGACTGAAGTGAGGGCAGCTGTTTAAAAACCAAAAAGAGGGAGGGATTGCTTGTAGGTTAGTATGTATGACGAGGAGCGCCATGAATATTCTTATTCTCTGGTAAACCCTACATCGAGATGGAAACATTATTTGTACAAATTGCCCTGTGAGCTCCCTTCAGACTTTCCCTAGGTTCTTAAATTACATGTGTTGGGGTTGGTTGTGGGGTGTCTCAGAAACTCGCCAGTGCTCCCTTGGAAAGCCCACTGACCTCATGCACTAGCATCATGCACCAAATATTTAGTTGCAAATTCGTGTTTGTAATCTGTGTCTTGAACCAGCTAAACAATTTTATTTATTTATTTTATTTTTATTTGTTACACGCCCAGACCCTCGGGTGTCACGGCGTGGTTATAAGACAGCTTAGAGATTAGTAAAATTCAACATTACATTCGTTGCATTACATGATATAAATTACAAAATATTAACAACAATATACATGGACTAAATATTCACAACAGTATACGATGGATGGGATCCTATCTTTGGGTGCTAGCATTGGTTGAATAACCAGGTTTTCAACTGTTTCTTAAAGACCGTGAAGGAAGATGCTTTTTTGATATTAATGGGTAATACCCACCACAATGCCCCCCCCACCAACCCTACCACCCCCGATAACTATCTAAGGTAGCCTTCGTTAGGGTTCAGATGTCTGAGAGAGTGCATTGCTTAGGTTCTACTCCTTCAGACCCAGAGAGACATAAAAGACTCATGTACACAACACAGAAGCTTGGTCTTACTTTCTGACCGTGGGAGTGAGTAACCAGATCTCTTCTTTGTCTTCCAGAGTGTTGAGGTAAGGCCCTGTGCACTAGTCTGAAGAGCGCAGATGTTCTATGTGGAAAAGGATCAGCCGCAATGAAGAAGAAAAGGCTGCTTGGAACCGGTTCGGATGCAGGAGATTTCTCAGGTAAGAACACAAAACGTCCAACACGTGATGCTGTGGGGCAGTGCCTTTTATGGACATGACTCAAGTCTTGTTCTCAGACCCTAAAATCTTGCATGTTTCTGAACGGTTCCAAAATGTCATTCTCAGACTCTTGAAACTTTGCATGTGTTTGAGGAATTGTGGGAATTGTAATCTGCAGTCAACCGGTCATGACCCGTGCTTGTGTCACCGAATGACCATTCACCTGGTCCAGCCCCCACTATCAAGATCAGCAGAGGTGATAAGAGTGCGTGCAAAAGCCTTCCCTGATAATAGGGTGTCATGAATTCTTTGGGAGTTATAATTATAAAAATTATAATTGATCTTTTATAAAGCACTTAATACGAATGAGTGGTTTCTAAGGGCGAGATCAGGATTTGAAGTTGTGTTGTGCTGACAAACGCATTGCCCCTGAGCTATCCTTCCTCCCTTGTCATGGGCAAGGTTCATGACAATCCGCACCAAAGAATATGACAAACCAATGTGACGCCAATGAAGACTGTGGACATATTGCACATCTCCTTCATGCTACCCAGGGTAACGAGGGATGCTCACTGTCCTCTATGAAAAGCGAAATGAACATCCAATGCAGAGGCGTAGACAGGGTAGGGCCTGAGTGGGCTAGGCCCACCCAAAATCTGTTAATGCCCACTCAGCAGCACTGTAGTCACATTTACAGATAATATCACTGCATCGGGCCCAACTACATTAGCTTCAGGCCCCACTTGTTAGACAATCCTGGCTACGGCCCTGATCCAATGCCCAAGATGTCAGTGATCCATAAACAGGCAACCACCACAACAGCAGTGTCTAGGTGCACCGGGGGAACTGAGGGGAACAGCCGTAGCCCAGTGGATGAGATAACAACACTCCAGGCCTAGCAAATTCACAGTGGTCGGGAGAGTTTCAGACTAGAAACTATTTCACCAGCCCGGATTGATTGGAATAGCAGAAGACCTAATAGTCCCCTGGCTATTGCCCTGGATAACCCTATTAGTGCAACATCCACAATCCTGAGTCCCACACAAAATCCTACCACTGCATACATCACCTGCTCTGCAACTATGTTGTCTGCCCTCACATCACTAGGAACTATCAAGGCGGCTGATGGGACAGTAACCACCAGTATCCCTCCCACTTACCTGCATGGGCAAGCTGCTACTCCCACACCTGGTGCAGTACTGTGACAAGAACATGGAGCCTCAGGTCACATGCCTAATTTGATTAAAGTACACTGAAGTGTATGTTTTCCTGTCACCTGTGTAGATATTGTTTGCAGGGTATGTGTGTTCTTAAGACCACTTGGAGTAACCTCTGTAATATGATCTGATAATGATATGACATGATATGATGAGTTATTTATAACGCGCCTGTACACTAGGGTTTTTAGGTTCAACAAGACAAGGGAGGGAGACATAGGGGACGAAACAACAATCTTACTAGTACTTGTGTCATTCAGATTGTGCAAATGCATGGGGTAGAGGAGAAGTGCAAAGGGGAGCTAAGGGGGGAGGTGTGGTCTAGGCAGCGATGGCTCTGAGTGGGTGATGCCGGGGGAGCCAGCTCTGGGTAGTGCAGGTGGTGGGGACTGTAGGGAAACAAATACAGCCCCTAAGTGCACAGAGGACCGGAGGCAGTGCAGTTGCTTGCAGGCCATGGAGGAACCTGGTGCCCAGTGGGGTCAGAAAGTAGCCAGGCAACCAGTCAGCACAGTAGACAGATATGTCAGCAAGGGAGAGAAAGAGAGAAAGCAGAAGCAGAAAGGAAGGTTTTGAGCTGCTTAGGGAACCTAAGGTGGTAATGCTCGAGTTTGAGAGGGGCAGGAGGACATTCCAGAGGGAGGCCCCTGCAGAGGAGAAAGAACTACCTCCCAATCTCTGCTTGGAGAAGCATCGGACCATCAGAGCGTTAGAAGAAGCTGAGCGAAGGGCTCAAGAAGGAAGATGTTTAGGAAGAGTGAGTTAGATGTAGTGTGGCCCCCAGCCCCAGACAGCCTTGTGGAAAATGCATAGGGTCTTGAACTTGATCTTTGCAACCACCGGGAGCCAGTGGAGAGATTTCAGGGCTGGAGGCATATGATCCCTGGGCGTGAGGCCAAGGACAAGTCTTGCAGTTCTGTTCTGGATTAGTTGCTGAGGGCAGAGAATAGAGGCAGGCAGGTTGAGAAAGAGGTTGTTGCAGTAATCCAACCCAGAGAGAACCAGGACAGTGGAGACATTCAGCTTTTGGGGGAAAGTGAGAAAAGGTCTTGCTAGCATTGAGTCAGAGATCATTGCAGGTGTACCATTCCTGAACCGTGGAAAGACAGTCAGGAATCGGTGAGAGAGGAGAAGAGGCAGAGGGAAGCCTGAAGAAGAGCTGAGTGTCATCCGCATGACACAGAGAATTAGAAGAGAAGGTAGAGATGAGGTGGGTCAAAGGGGCCACGTAAGTGTTGAAAAGCCAGGGTGAGAAGTTGTAGCCCTGGGGAACACCACATGTGGATAGAGAGGTGTTGGTGGACCTGAGAGGTCCAGGAGGAAGGAGGTCAACCAGGTGAGGGCCTGATCTGTGATACCCAGGTTCTCACAGAGACGATCAGGGTGGCATGGTTGACTGTGTCAAAAGCAGAGGAAAGACCAAGGAGGATGAGGACAGAATGAAGGCTAGAGTCAAGATTAGTGAGCAGGTCATCACAGGTGTTCGGGAGAGCAGTTTCCATCCCTCGGGCTGCTCTGAAGCCAGACTGATGTTCATGAATACAACCAACAGATTCAGTGTGGAGAATGAGCTGGGAGATGGCCAGCTTTTCCAAGAGTTTGCCCAAGAAAGGAGTGATAGAGATTGGGCAGCAGTTCACCGGACAGGAGGGATTGGCGGATGGTTTCATCAGGAGGGGATGCACAAAGGAGTGCTTAAGGAGCCAGGGGAATGTTCCAGTGGCAAAAGAGTGATTGCAGAAATTGGCCAGCGGTGGAGCAAGGGTATCAATGTGGTCCTTGACAGTTCTGGAGGAGCAGGGGAGCACCTGCTTGGAAGACACTTTCATAGATCGGACTTGTCTAGAAATGTCATCAGGAGTGATCAGAGAAAAAGTGGAGAAGGAAGAAGGAGGGTGAGAAGCAGCCAGAAGGGGGCCAGTGGAGGTAGAGGGAGAGGAGGAGAGAGATGTATGGACTACTACAGATTGTGGACTCTGCTTCTAAATACTGAGCACATGTGAATGGTGTGTAGGAGTTCATATATGGCTTCAGTGTTGCAAATAAGCACCTGTTGCTATATGCTGTGGACACAATGGACCCGATTCATGGAATGTTTTGCAAGTTTCAAAGTGTCTTTGTGTATTTTTACAGTGCACACATTCCGTGAATCGGGCCCAATACTTTTATTCCATCTTGCAACGCAGAAAGATACTTCCTTTATACAACCAAGTAGCGCTATAACTTCTAGGTTGTATGTAGCCATTGTCTCTCATGTGCTAGATTGTATCCCTCTACCCTTCGTTGTTCTGCCTTTCTCTGTTTGTACCACCTCTTCATGTGCGACATGCCTCTCAAACTCCCTCTCTAGCCCATGGTTTTATTTACTTATGCCAGTGTTTTTGGGACAAACGTCATTAAAGAAAGCAAACAATAATAAAAAATATATTAAAATATCAATTAGTAAGACAGAGATATGTAAAATATGTTTCACAAAATAAATAAAAAACATTAAAAGGTTAATAACATTAGATGAATTCTACTGTAACAATAAGATAATGCATTATTATGTTGTGACAGCAATGGCTTGTTTACTTCTACGAAACAATGCTTTATGTAGGAAATTAACGACACCTAAAAATATCTTAACGTCAGTTGATGTTTTACACACCTGAAAAGCATTGTAAATACACCTGACACCGTGGTTTTTCAGCAAAGGAATCAGTTAAAAATCATTATACGAGGGATAACAAAATAACATATCATAACAGGTGTATTTGTAGAGTGCACGTTGGACCGCAGAGGGGCATCTTGGCGCTATGGACAGATAACAGCTGTTTATTATTACCCAACACATTGATACTCATTTTTATCAATGTTGGCAAGAGGAAGGGCTGAGTGTACCCTGCCGGGAATCAAGCCTGTGACCGTGAAGTCAGACACAGACACCTCTAGTGGTTGCAATAGTCCACTGAGCCATAGTCCAATAAGAAGTTATAAAATGATGCCAGCGCTGCTGTACAAAACAGACAGTAAAATTAGATGCAGTATTCTAGGTATTCTGTAAACATCCTAGGGGTAAAGTGCCCAGCCCAAATCGTATATATGATGACCTCACAGAGTATGGATATATGAGATATAAGTAGACCTCACAGTATTACACAGCCACGGCAGTGGCTGTGTAGTTATGGTTAAGTTGCTAATCCCATAGGAAGAGCACTTTTTGGGCGGCTTATAACTTCGCTCTCCCTGGACGAACCCTCACCAAACTTTGCAAGAAAAGTATATCTGAATTGGTTTGCAAAGTTTGGTGAGCTTTGGTCCAGGGGGGGCAAAGGTATGGGGGGGGTCCCAAAATTTCTTTTTTCCCATAGACTGAATGGGGAAAAATCTTTGCGCACGCCTACAGCCCAAACCGCTGGACGGATTTTCACCAAATTTGCGTCAGTAGCAGCGGCTTGGTCCCGAAAGCGTGCTTTTGTAAATCTGGTGAAAATCCGTCCAGTAGTTTTTTTAAAAATGATCAAAAAGTAGGTCTAAAAAAATTAGTGATATCTATGTCTGCTCCGTGGACACACTTCCCTGTTCGCTCCGCGGACAGGAAACCGATTGGCTGATCGGCTCGTGTCATGTCCGCAGACATATGACATGTTCGCTGATTGGATGGTGAAGAGCGTGAAGTGCGTCAGATTGTTCCGATGCACCCGCCATCTTGGATCCACGGACATCCGTGGACAGCGCAGTGACAAAGGGGGACGAAATACAACTTTGGCAAGTGTGTTGGTGTGTAAGAGTGTTTGGGGAGGGTGGGGAAGTAAGAGATGGGTCAAATGTTGTATTTATTTAGGTGGCAGGCACCCCTGTTGTGTTAGTCTTGTCCGCGACATCCGGGCTGTCCGGGATGTCCCTAATCAGTCAAAATGGGGGTGTCCTGAAGACACTATTCCTGTCTGTACTGTCCACAGGCAAATTGAAACTGTTCTATGAAAACGTGCAGTGTCCGCAGACATAAAAAATGCCCATATGGCATAGTTAAAATGTTTGATAATATGGGTGTGATCTCTATGGGTGTGATATGCTGCGGTGGTTGTGGCCATGGCCTAGATTCTTGGGTGCATGGCCGAAGGCCGTAGGCCATGCACCCAAAACTCTAGGCCCTGGCCACAACCACCCCAGCATATCACACCCATAGATCACACCCATAGAATTGAATATCTATCAAATATTTGCAAATCTACAGTTTGTGTACTATTTGATTTGAATAGTTTGTATGTGAAGTTTTGGCTACTTCATGTCATTAAGATTGTAGAGTTTGGTAACAAGCACTGCAGTATAACATATCCATGTAAGTAAACATATTCAGGCCGATTCATGGAATTAATGTGCGCTGAAATTTTCGGCGCAAGCGTGCAAAAGCGTGCGAATCGCAGTGCAAGTGCGAAAATCGCAGCAAAAGCAGCGCACAGCGATTCATGGAAGTCTGTGCGCGTGTAAAACAGCGTGCGCTAAGCGCACAGCAAAAGTGCACATAGCGCAGCAAACACAACAAAAGTAGGCGGAACAGGGGGCGTAACACGCGGAATGGGGAACAACGTGTGAAAATGTGGGCGTCACGGGGGAAGTACAGGAGGCAAATGCGCGGAACGCCCACACGCGCGTCTACAACACGTATTCATGGGATTGAACGGGGCTAATGCGTGTGCTAAAAAAGACGCGCTAATCCAGAAACACGTACGCCAGCAGGAAGCAGGCGTACGTGGACCCGCGCAGCATAAAAGTGCGCACAAACAACAAACAAGCCCAGAAGCCAAAATGAATATACCGTTCCTAGCAGCAGTGGTCGTGGGATACCGCAGGAGGAGGAGGAGGATAGTCAGGCCCAGAACTTTTACACCCAAAACCAGCCTTTTTGGGATGCCTGATGACCAGGTGTATGGGAGGTACAGGTTTCCACCTCACATAATACTCGACCAGGTGAGTGAGTGGGAGGATGACCTCACATCACCCACCCTGTGCTCCCAAGCACTCACCCCCCTGGGGAAGGTCCTCAGTGTACTGCACTTCTTGGCCACTGGATCATTTCAGCAGACAAGTGCTATAGTGGGGGAGTGTCACAGGCCACGCAGTCACGCTGCCTACACCAGGTGTTGAGCATCATGACTGCACGCCCATCAGTCCGCAGGCAGATATACCTGCCCAGAACACCTGCAGAAAGGCAGGCTGCCATACAGGATTTCTATGGGGTGGCACAATTCCCCTAAGTGCTAGGTGCCATTGATTGCACCCATGTGGCTCTACGTCCCCCCAGGGCATCTGAGCACATCTATAGAAACCGCAAGCACTGGCATTCCATCAACGTGCAGATAGTATGTGATGCCAAGGGAATCATCACCTCAGTATATCCCAACTATCCAGGGTCCACCCATGACAGTTTCATTTACAGAATGTCAACCCTAAACCGGGACCTCGAAGCTGGGCGGCATGGCGATACATGGCTGCTTGGTGAGTATAAATGCCACTGCACATGCATGCATGTCAGATACTGCATAATGTCACAACCCCACTAATGATACCCATCACCACCTCCCCAGGGGACAGTGCCTACCCTCTGAGAACCCACATGATGACGCCAATTTGGAACCCCACCACGCCACTCGAGTTAAGATACAACACAGCCCATATTGCAACCCGGGGCATAGTGGAACGCACATTCGGAGTGCTCAAGTCACGCTTTTGCTCCCTTGTTCGCTATGGTGGGCAGCTGTTATATGCTCCCCCAGTAGTGTGCAGGATCATAGTGGCAGCATGTGTCCTGCACAACGTTGCAACACGCCTGGGCCTGCCGGTGGACATGGTGGTGCCCCCACATCCCCAACCACATGCACGCCCGCTGCGCATGGGAGGGGAAAGGGCACATGGTGAGGCAGCCCGTACGCAGCTGGTGGCTAATTACTTCACCTGAAATCACACCCCTGTGGAGTGCACACAGCCCTGGCACATACCAGCTGACAATCAATGATGATGACATAAGGGACACTCAACTGTCACAACCATACCATCCTGAGATTGATCACCTGGAAGTGTTACATTGTGTGCATCCCTACCTACCCAAACACCACCAAAGCTGTGTCATCAAAAGACATACATCTATGCTGCGAAATTCATTACCCCCTTTCTAAATACAACATGAGAACAGCGCCATGTCACCCAACCCCTCCCCAGCTCCACCACCAAACACACCATTGCATGTCATGCAATATGAAAGTAAACAAAGCAATGCACAAGACCTGACACAAGTGTCACAAAGTACACTGTCCCTAATGGAAACTGCCCACACACAATATGCTCCCAGTAATGTATAACTAACAGCACACATTACCAAATACTTACCACCAACACAATGCTGCAACACACCATGGAAAAATGCAAAAACATGACAGTACTAAGTTCAAGTAGTGGTAGTCTTACAACCTGAATACGCCAGCACATCGACCCCTTACAACGGTAGAGTGTTTCTGCCACGCAAATGTCTCAGTGTACTGCATACAACATGAACTGCATCTGCAAAGTAGACGGCCTTGTGAAGACATGAGGAAGGAACCTGCAGATTAGGAGGAAGACATGGATGCACAAGCACATACCAATACACCATGCAGTGTACAACAACAATATCCACTAGGGATGTCTACACAGTATTGACTACAGACTGCCCACACAGCTCATGGGAGCCCAACGTCACTGTGTAAGTCACTGTTACTTGGTCACACCCTTTGCAAGCCCATGGAAACGGGAAGCAGGAGGGGTGTGTGTCTCACGAACCCAAGCATCTAACCCAAACTCAGGTCAAGCCTGCATGTGCCCAGCCGGAATACAGTGGATGCCCACGGGAGCCACACAAGGCAACACACTGTAAAAAAAAATCAAAAATGGCCATGTGGGGGTCAGGGAGGTGGGGGAGGCCACCCAGGATGTTCGAGGACGGGGTGCACACCAACACCCACCTGCGTGGATGTTGCGGAAAAAAAAATACCTCCTTGGGCTCATGGCCTGCACGGCTATGCCATTGTGGGAGAACTACTGTTGCTCTGCTCATCCTCTGCTGCTGCATCAGGAGGCGGTGGCATTATGGGAGGCAGCCCAAGCAAAGCCCTGGTATGGTCCCCCACGGCAGCAAGCATGCGGGTCTGGAAGGCCTGATTCTGGAAGATTAAAGTGCGGAGATCCCCATGCAGCACATCACGGGTTGTCTGCATTTCTGCACGCATAGCCTCGCGTGATGCCCGGATCTCCTTACGTGTTGTATGCAGCTCATCTGAGAATGAAAGTGTGAGCTGCGCCAGCTGCTGTTCTGCCCTAACATTTTGGGAAGGCTGAAGTTCAAGCAGACTCTGCCTGAGGTTATGGAGTTCTACCCTCAGGGCTTCCCTGTGGCCCTGGGACTCTATTGATATGGATTCGCACAGAGTCTCCAGTGCCGCCAGTCGGTCCCTGTTGGACACCAACATGTCTTCCCTGTGTGATTGGTAAATGGAATCTGTTGCCTGCTGTTGTTGCTCCATCTGCCTTTCAAGGGGGATAATGGAAGTGGCCACCGTCTCCATTGCCTGAGCCATCATTTCTACTGATGATGCCTGTTGGGTTGCCATACCGTACATGGCGTTTTCCCATACAGTATTGCCTGGTGGCGCACGGGCACTGTGTCGAAGGGCACCACACCTGTTTGGGGCAAGGCGATCTGCACCTTGCTGTTCTGGCACTGCCTGAGGCTGCAGGACTTCATTCCCCCTCTGATCTGCTGACCCAGGAACAGGATCAGATGCTGTGGAGTGTGACCCTGCATCCGTAACCGCCAAAGGCAGACCTACCAACACTGACATCCCCATAGAGGGTTCTACCCCTAGTCCAGGTGGGTTGGACAGAACAGAATCCCTGCCAGAAACAATTACCTGCGACCGCACATAAGTCTCATCATCTGACTCAGCACCTGAATAGAGGTCTGGGGAGGTGCATCCAGAGGCACCCCTGGACAGTATGGTCTGCAGTAACATTGGGTTTTCACCCACCACTACACCACGTCCCGCACTGGTGCCTGGTCATGCCTGAGATTCCTCCTGGGTCTGCACCATCCCCTCAACCTCAACAGCACCAAGTGCGTCATCACCTGCAAAAACATGAAAGACAACAAATGGAAACAGGCATGAGCACCATAGCACACACATAGGCCGTGACAAGCCAGAGACCCAGTACATGAATCACACATGTCCCACATGACTATAACCCTGCCATGCATGCACTGTCAAAGAGTTGGAAGTGGAGTCAAAAAGGCAGACACTGGGGAGAGCAAGATGGATATGCAACACATTTGCAGCATGTTGGGTAGCACTGGCATCACACATCAGGCTGTGAGTGGCATGTTCAATACACATACATGACACATGCCACCAGACAGATGTCATGTAGCATAGCCACAGTAAATTACAAAACTACAGCAATATGTCACATCGACATGATGCGAAGATTGATGCTGAATAGTGTTGCAAAATATGCATGTGCCACACACTGAAACACATCCAGTGTCCAATAACACAGTCATTGTGGGCTGATCAATGGTTGGTCACTTTAACATTACAGGAAACACCTGTCATCTTCCACATGCAAACAGAACAGGCCGTAATAAAATATTTCTGCAGCCCAATACTCCATCGGCCTGAATGGTGTAATCATTAACATAACCAGGTAAAAGTAGTGTCCCAGTGTGGGCTGTAAATAATGACCGAAGCATATCACATATGTTGCAATAGGGCAGAATAATGTGTACTAAAAATGGGATAGTGGAAACAATCAGCCTGAATGAACACTTACAAAATCTGACCAAAGTAGTTGCAAGATGACAGTTCAAGGTAAAGTGCACTAATCTGGCCATAATTGGCAACTGTGGGCAGAAGGGATACAGTCATACCCAAATCCAAGGCACGTGAATGTATGGGAGGAAGCAAATGGGTGACCCATAACACTTAGGAGTACAAACCCTCACCTGGCACTCAATCAGAACCCGTCACCCAAACAACATACGCATGGATTACACACACACGCATGGGCACTCACCGGACAATGCCTCGTAATCAGGTAGTTCTCCAACACCTTGGATCTGTTCCTCTGTGATGAAGGTCCCAGCAACAGACTCATGTTCAGTGAGTTTGTTGTCCTCTTGTGGAGACCCACCGCCAGTCACCAGAGTAGCAGCATGATTTGAGGCCAGCTTGTTCTTTGCTCTGCGTTTCAGGTCATTCCACCGTTTGTAGCAATCATCAGCTGTGCGCCTCACAAATCCAAGGGCACTTATGCGGTCCGCGATGGTCTGCCAGTGTACCCTACGTTGACCAGGTGTGGTCTTGCACCCTGCAGTCACCAACATTTTGTGGCTATATGCCGACACATAGGTCACAAGTGCATCAAGTTCCGGGTCATTAAAGCTAGGCTTCCTTGACATGCCGGAGTGTGTAGTCGTGTCTGGGGTCTCAGCCTGTTGTGCCAGATCACCCTTCTTCCTCTTTTTCAAAGGTGGAGCAGAGCCTGAGTGGCTTACGCCGCTCTGGTCAGTAGAGGCAGAAGCACCGGTGGACTGGGTAGTAGGAGTGTGCCAATGCACAATGACCATAAGCCTTGCTAAAGGCATTGGCAGAAGTGTGATGTTGGCAGGGGGATTGTCAGTTTGATGGATCTGGACCGACACTGTCCTGGCTGAGAGACTCAGTGCTGTGGTGGATGGAGCTGCAGCTGCCCCTGCAGCCTCCCCACCCTGCCTACTTGGGGCAGCAGATGACATAGCTGCCCCAGATCCGCGTGGCTTGGTGACACCAACTTGCACCGCCACATGTGGCCTAGACTTGCTGACCTGGAAGTCAGCCTGGGAGTCATCCTGTGCCAGGTGAGGTGCCACAATGGGCTGGTCCAACAAGGGCTGAGCTGGGATGGTGTCAGCCACGTTTCCCTCAACCATGTGGGGGGGAATGGGTGTCCCTGATTGGTCCTCCACACATGCAGGTCTAGGGGCACCCTGCAAATCCCAGCCAAGTCCCCTACCGCGCCCACCATGCCCACCTTTTGAAGGTCGGCCACCTTTGCCTCCCTTACCACTTGGTCGCCTCCCAACCATGGCACTGATGTTGTTGTGCGTATGGGAGTAGCCGTAACCTATTGTCCTGGGCAATGGGGGGTGAAAGGGGTAGAGTACTAGATGGAATTCATACCCTAGTGCTCTAACAAGGCTGTCTGTGACCCCTGGGGGAAGATGACGGGTCACGCAACACACAGGCAGCCCAAAATCAAAAAATAACCCCTCGTAGACCACGTGCATGAAACAATGAACCCGCACTACGCTGTGGCACCCAGAAACACAAAAATAGGCGTACGTGTAATACACGCAGCCTACAATGACCTCTGAAGGGGTACGCAACACACGGGGCAAGCACAGTTGGTAAATACATGCGCAACTCACCGTCTGCCTGGAAAAAGAACGTGAAAAAGACGCACGTGTGTGTGTTGGCAACACCCCACCAAAAGAAGAATTGTACGCTGTCTGAGGAGACAGGACAAAAGAAGAAGTGAACGCTCTTTGAGGAAACAGGCCCAAAAAGAATAAAGAACGCTGTCAGAGGTAACAGGGAGTACGAACTTGAAACGCTGTGAAGTAATCGCATGTGAACCGACAAGAAGTACAGAATTCACCCACTCGCTCTCCACGAAAAGCACGTACAAGGGAATGGGGTCCTACATGTACCTTTTGAAGCGGCCCACACGTACAGCGGCACTTACGTGTGTACGCGCTATGGCCCTTTCCTCCAATTACACGAGCTGACACTCAGACATGCAGTTTTTGGATGTGTACGATGAACATGCACCCGTGTTGATGGAAACGCCCGTGCGCGTCACATCACTTACGCGCGTAAGCCCTTTCCTCGGATTACACGCATCCACATGTGGACGTGCAGTTTTTCCATGTCCGCTGCCACGTGACGAGGGAAATGCCCACGCGAGTCACGTCACAGAAGCGCTTACGCGCTAAGGGCCTTTGGTCCAATGAACCTGCCAGAAGGCCAAATTACTGCCCCCCAGTGCCCCGAGCACGCTCCCACCTGCCATCTGCTGCTGCCTGACTGCCTGCTGCCCACGTGCCCTGCTATTTGCTGCCTGCACATCAGCCAGGGGTGTAGTTGCTGTGACCACCCCTGCTGGAACCGAAAACTCCCGACTGGGATACCATCGCTCCACAGCCCAGCCCCAGGACCCAGCTGCCCACCCACTCCTGCCTCTGGGGTTGCCATGTCGGGCACAACACCATCTGGCACCACTGGCAACCCCCATCCAGAGAGGCAGAGGGCCACCAGCTTCAGTGCCAGGGAAGTTGGTGTCCTGGTGGAGCAAGTCATGGGGCAGTATGATGCCCTCTTTGGAAGTTTGCACGCCGACAATGAAGGACGGACCAGGATCTGGATGGACATCGTGACTGCCATCAATGCGGAGGGGGTGGCAGTCCGCGACTTACACCACGTCAAGAAGCTCTGGGAGGACTTCAGGTCCAGGACCCTCAACAAGGCCCGGCGCCTCTTGAAGGCAGCGTAGGCCAAGGGGCGCCGGGGCCACCTGTCCGACCACCAGATGAGGGTCCTGGAACACATATGTCCAGCGCTCCACGTCCAGGTCCTTGAGAGGCAGACCCATCTGGAGTCGAGCGGTAAGTGTACATGCATACTGATTGGACACTGTGCGTGTGGTGGTGTGCCAGTAGTGTGCAGGTTGCACATGTGTTTTCGTAGGGCCATTTAGGGATGTGCATGAACAGGGGCGTGAGACTGCCATATGTGAGTCCTCTTAGGTGTGAGACACATCGATGGTGTATGTGTTGGTAAGCATGCTATGCAAATGCAGGTGTGGTAGCACACATGTTTGAATATCTGTGTATGTACGTTGGCATGGTTGTGGTGTCATACATGGATGGTGGTTCCTGCTGCATGTATCGGCACTGTGTACATGTGCATGTGTGTGTATTTGACAAGTGTGCAACTGTGATGCAACATGGATGCACATGACACTGATATGTAGAAGGCTGAATGCCAGATGTGACATGTATGGCGATCGCATCTCTGCGACAGTTGGAGGAGATGTAGACATGCATGTAAGTGTGGTGGCGTGTGTGCGTGTCTAGTGCACTCCCTGTGTTTCATGTGATGTCAGGCTCACCTTCGGCTGTTCATGCTGTTGTATGTGTATGGATGTTGCTGCCTGGTGCAATATTGCTGTGGAAATACTCATGTGTGTGAGTTGAAATGAAATGTGTGTCGTCGAGTGTGATGCCATGTCTGAAGTTTGACACTGCCACTCATGTGCAACTGTCATGTGTGTATCAATCCATTGTACAGTGCCCTGATGTCTGTGTTTTATCTCTCCCTGTCTGCAGCGTCAACTGATGAAGATGGTGGAGAGGTTGTTGTGGAGAACAGCGGCAGGCATCGCACCACCAGCCGGAGACGCAAGGCACGGCTCCCCGCCCAGATTGTCATCTCATCGGGGAGTGAGCAGTCTGGTGCCGCGTCCCAGGCCGCAGCTGCCAAGGGTAGGTCCAAGAGGCAGAGGTCGGAGGTGGACTCCTCGGCAGCAGAAGGGGCAGCTGAGACCCCACAGGGTCCAACGGAGGAAGATGGCACGGAGTCATCCAGGTTGGTGGGGGGTTTGGTGGAGGAGGAGGCCACACACGGGGTCTGGACGTGGGAATTTTACTGGTGCTAGTGATACAGTGCAGGGGCAGGGACAGGAGGCAGCACAGGCCGCCGCGGAGGTGCCTGTGTGTAATCCTGTCCCTGATCCTGTCACTGCATCATCTGGCACCAGCAGGGATGCCTATGTCCAGACCCGTTTTCAGGGAGGGGGATTAGCTCACAACAAATGGCCTTCCTCTCCCTGCAGACGTGGCTATCCGGGACCGTGTTGAGCCTATCCTGAATGGGATAGTGTTGCGTCAACGGAGCATGCGAGGTGACCTGCAGTCTTTCGTGGAGAGACTGAACGTCGTCTCGCATGCCTCTTTGACCACGTTGACCTACTGGGGCGGGTCACTGGTGCTGGATTCCTCCGTGTGCTGGACCTTCTTGCGACCCCCTCCTCACCTGAACCCCCTACGTGCCAGTTGTCCTCCGTGCCATCTTCCCACCCATTTGTCACCTGGGTACCCTGTGGAGCTGCCCCTGACCCAGCGCCAGGCTGGTGGAGGACAAATCCCTGCCACAGTCGGGAGTCGGACGTCCAGCAGGGGTGGCCACCACGACAACTGCACCCCAGCCGTAGGAGGACGTGCAGGCAGCAAGAGCCAGGGCGCACGCACAGGCACAGCAGCAGCAACATGGTGGGAGCAATGATGGCTTGTGGCCTTCAACATCGGAGGGGCAGGCATCGGCCATAGGGCAGGAGGACCCCGGATTTCAAGTGTCTTCCGTGTGGCAGCGGTTGGGCCACGCCATAGATGCGGAGCGGCAGCGGGCGGAAGAGGCACGGCTCACAATGGTCAGGCCGGAGAACTCCATGCAGAGGGCCCTGAGGCAGGCCGAGTGCCTCGAGGCAATTCGCAGGGAGTTGGAGGTTAACATGTCGTCATCCCTGCGAACCCTCGGGGCCATGGAAGAGGACCGCCTCCAGGACATTGAGCGGGAGTTCGATGATGCCCTGGCCCGGGACATCAATAAGTGAGCCGTCGGACTAGCCCGCTTGGGCGATTGGACAATGCACCACATTTTTGTATACAGTTCTTTATTAGGTAGTCTTTTTTGTAGGTTTAATTTCATTTGTTGGGCTCATGGACCCTGGATTGGTGATTTGTATATAGTTGAACAGTGGATTTTCTTTTTTTTTCTTTTCATTTCACCATGGAGCAATGGATTTCACTTATTTTCTTCCCTTGGATTTGCTTTGTTGGACTGAGACTTTGGACACATTTTCATTTGGATTTCTTTGGATCCTGATTTCTCATTTTTCATTATTTTCTGGACATGCTGCGTTTTATTTCTTCTTCACATTATTGTGTGTTTTTTCATTACATTCATTTTGGAGTCAATACATTTTTGTTTCATACTTCGGTGTGTGGTATTCTCTCATTTATTTCATGCATGTCATGATGTGGGTTTTCACATTCACTTGCACCCATTGTGTGTCTGTGACGGACATGTGTTCATTTACATACTTGCCATTCGGGTTGTATCATGTAATGGGCATTTCTATGTGGGTGGATGCAATACTTGGTTGGGTCTTTGGGCTGGGGTGGCATGGGGTGTGATGTGGCTGGCCATTAGGCCCATGATTGAGGATCGTCATGATGTGGGGGCAGGGAGACATGAGTGGGGGCCTGCTGGCAGGTGCCCCTGACTTCTGGGGGGTGGGGTGCTGGTGGACATGTGTGGGACATGAGTGGGGGCCTGCTGGCAGGTGCCCCTGACTTCTGGGGGGTGGGGGTGCTGGTGGACATGTGTGGGACATGAGTGGGGGCCTGCTGGCAGGTGCCCCTGACTGGTGGGGGTGCTGGTGGACATGAGTGGGACATGAGTGGGGGCCTGCTGGCAGGTGCCCCTGACTGCTGGGGGGTGGAGGTGCTGGGGGACATGAGTGGGGGCCTGCTGGCAGGTGCCCCTGACTGCTGGGGGTGGGGGTGCTGTGTGACATGAGTGGGGGCCTGCCGGCAGGTGCCCCTGACTGCTGGGGTGTGGGGGTGCTGGGGGACATGAGTCGGGGCCTGATGGCAGGTGCCCCTGACTGCTGGGGGGTGGGGGTGCTGGTGGACATGAGTGGGGGCCTGCTGACAGGTGCCCCTGACTGCTGGGGGGTGGGGGTGCTGGTGGACATGAGTGGGGGCCTACTGGCAGGTGTCCCTGACTGCTGGGGGGTGGGGATGCTGGGGGACATGATTGGGGGCCTGCTGGCAGGTGCCCCTGACTGCTGGGGTGTGGGGGTGCTGGGGGACATGTGTGGGGGCCTGCTGGAAGGTACCCCCGACTGCTGGGGGGTGGGGGTGATGGGGGACATGAGTTGGTGATCAGCAGTGCAAGGTGACATGTGGCTTGACTGGGGGGCATGCCCATGGTGGATGGGCTGCCTGCGGGACATGACCAGGGGTGCAGGGTAGTCCCCTGTGGTGTGGGCTGCCTGCAGGGGCCTTGGAGGGTGTAGAGGGAACACCTGGGAGGACCCACACTGCCAATTCATGGGTAGGACTCCCCGCCCACCCCCGAAATTCACGTACCCCGCTCTGACAGCAAAACTGTGTGTAATACTTACCGCGCACCCCGGAATAACACGTACCCCGCTCCGATCGCGTGTGAAACTTCCAGCGCACCCCAGGAATACACGTACCCCACTCGCACAGGGCCAATTGCGTGTGTAACTTCCCGCGCACCCCAGTTATACACATACCCCACTCGCACAGGGCCTATCACGTGTGTAACTTCCCGCGCACCCCAGTTATTCATGTAGCGCACTCGCACAGGGCCAATCGCGTGTGAAACTTCCCGTGCACCCCCGATTTACACGTACACCGCTCCGATCGCGCGTGAAACCTCCCACGCACCCCAGGAATACACGCACCCCACTCGCACAGGACCTATCGCGTGTGTAACTTCCCGTGCACCCCAGTTATACACGTAGCCCACTCACACAGGGCCAATCGCATGTGAAACTTCACGCGCACCCCCGAAATACACGTTCCCCACTTGCTGTGTGCGGCCCTGTATACTGGTACAGGGTTAGCCCAGCCCTTTGCGCTGGATTGGGGAATTTGATGGCTTTTCCTTGCATGAGGGGCGTTCTTGGGGGCGTAACTGGCGCTGCTGCAGGGTCGCTGCGCCACTGTGCACCACGGCTGGTTTTGATAGCTAAAATCCATGAATACGCTGTGCGCGGAAATGGATTTTAGCGCACGCGGCTGGCGCCACTTGTGCGCTGAATTCTTTAAATGATCCTGTTTGTATTGTGGTGTATGGTTAGATATTTGCTTCAATGGTTCTGTTATGAAGCAGTATTTATGTGTTCTATTAGAATATACTATTAGAAGATACTTACTGTTTGGTTTTTTGTGATTGGATATATTTTTTCCATGAGTTGGGTAACTGGAGCAGATATTCTTTTTCAATTTCTGTGATAAAAGAAAATATCATGTTAATGTAGGTATTTTATAAAGACTTATTACATGGCATAATAGACATTTCAGCTTTTTTTCAACCCTCATATTTAGTAGTGTACATACCAGTGTACTGTGCAATTTGCTCAGTTTCTGTGTTTGTTTTTTAAATCATTGGGTCTGTGGGAAAAAAATCCATGTTGGATTAAAAAAAACTTTTTTTGTTCTGCTACAGTCTATTTGTTTGTTTGTTTTCAGTGTTCACTTGTTGTTTCAGGCTAATGTTCTATCTGTTGGCTTGTTGCAGATTGTTAGATACCTGTTGTTGAATTTTATATTCAGGTTATAGTTTTTTATTTATATTCTCAAGCTGCTGATCTATCTGTTGGGTTGTTGCAGATTTTTGGGGCAGTTAGATACCTGTTGGCGTTTTCTAACTGTTTATAGTTTTCTAATTGAAGTTGTGTTAATGTTTAAGTACAGATTAGTTATTATATTTTGGTTTTAAGAAGATTAAATAAGCGTTTGTAAGATTTGCTGGTAATCTCTGCTTTAGTAATGGTACTATCATTACATTCGAACCATCCACATTTTATTTTTTATATATGCAGTGTAGTGACCTGCATAGGTTGTGGCTCCTGCATGGTAGATTATACCTATTGTTGTGAATGTTTTCAAACCAAGTGATACTTGACCATGTGTGAATCCAGTCAGCTTGCAGTTGTTTCTGGTACCATCCTCATTGTAACGTAGAAGCATTAGTATTACGTATTTAGTATGTGTTTGTGTTAGTAAGGCAGAGCGATTATCTGAATTGCAGGTAGTACATAATCTGCCATGGTTTGCATTTTGTACAAGTTGTTGAAATGGAACTGATTCACAATTAGGTATGGATACATACACGAAGCACTCATTAGCAATGTGTTCCTGTGCTACATTGTTGCAGAGAGTGCATATATGTTTCCACGTGTATGAAATCGGGAAGATTTCATTTATAGGTATGTTTTTGTTTTCCAGTACTTGTAGTAAGTACATTAGAAATTCTTGTGGATCTTCTTGTGAGTTTATAGTGAATTTCACCATTCTAGCACAGTAGTCCAATTTGTGTCTTATTCCAAGAACACTATATGTGTTGTCAGGATTTTTGGTTACATTACTATGAAGGACTAACATTTGGAAACACAATTGGTCTGTACTGTGTAAGTAAATGTTGTCAACAATTGGTGGCAATTGAAATAGAATATTGATTGCTACATTTGCGTAGCAATTTAACTAGTTATATTTGAAAATTTGAATGGACCAGATAGTTCTGTGTCCAAATCATTTTTTCGGAGTGTGTGTTGCTTCTTTGAAGAAGTACCTGAGTTACTTTGAGTAATAGATTCTTCTTTGGTTGTGGTAATTGATGAAGTATTAGCTTCTTTTACCTATCAATGCTTTAAGACCTTGTGATTTGTGAATGGTGACTGCGTATGCTAGAGTTAGAGAAAATTGTTCTCTGCGTAGATACATGTCTTTGAAAAGAAGGAATCGAGCTGTTGAGCGCCCTATCCTTTTTACTTCTGAAAGTTTGTCAAAGAGAATATTGAGAAAATGAATGCTGTTGTCACGTGGGTATGTTTGAAAGCCAACAACCATACCCAGTGCTCCATTAAATAGACCTCGCTCCATGTCAACGTTATGTTTAAGCATTACTCTGCAGTTTAAGGATAATTTTAATATTTTCTCCAAACCAGCTGTGTTGGAGATAGAATTGTCTAAGGTATTTAGTCTTCTTGTGGCTTGTTGACACATGGGTAGTGTCATACCATGTACATCCAGTTTGTCTGTGGAGCAAATTTCAATTATTGGTTGCATTTCTTTTTTCAACATTGTTTCATTGAATTTGGAACAGCTTGCAAGAGTTGGCATTAAGGACATACAATTTACATTTTTGTGTGCTAATTGTTCCATGACATCAGGAGCACATGAGTTATGGCCATAAAGTGCATGGATGTTCCGGGTTTTTAATATTGCTTGTGCTTCTTGAGATAGTACATCAACTCAAATACTTTTTAAAATGTTGGCGTAAGTGAGGTCTGCAGATTGGCGCATGTTTTCTGTTAATTCTCTGTATTGGAAATGTTGCCAAAGGTTGATATTTCCTATGCTGCCAACAGTTTTACGGCAGAGTTTGTGTCCTAAGGGTTCAAAAATAGGTTCACCTTTTACTGGTGTCAATTGAAGAAGATCTCTGAAAACAATAATATGTTTTCCTCCAAAGAGCTCTTCGTAGTTTGTTTTCAGTACTTCTTGTAATCTGAGGTGGATCAAAGCCAACATTAGGTTGGAGTCCATGCTCACTTCATCTATTAGTAGCATTTTCATTTGTTTTAATACTCTGCATATAATTATTTCAGTTGTTTCCCTTATGTTTTCTTCAATATTTATTTCTTTGTAATATTCATTATTGTCTTTTAGATATTGCAAGGCTTGTCTAACTTTATGTAAGTCTACGAGTTGTTGCCAAATTATTTTGTTTTTTGTAGATACACCATTTACTAAGATAATTAAAGATGCTCTATTGGACGTTGCACTCCCAGAGTGTGCACATTTTCTTTTAGATCTAATGGTAAATAAACTACTTTGCCATGAATGCCTTTCACCAATTCAGAGGGAGGTAATTTTGCTGTTTTTGGTTGAAGGCGTATTATTGCTTGAAATGGGTGCACTGTTTGAATTATGATGCTCTCATATTAATTGAGTTGTTGCAGGGGTTTTGGTAGTGGGAATAATTCCAATTTATTTGTGATAGCACGTGAAGGAGTTTGGTTGTTGTCAAGTTTTGTAGTGCAGTAACTGCAAATTATTAAGGGGTCAATTATTTTGTATTTGTTTTCTGCTATAAGGTAGAGAGCTAATTGAAACCATTTGGAATCTTCATTGTCCTCTATTTTGTATGTTACGTCTATAGTTTTTGTGTTACTTTTATATAAAGTTCTGCGGCAACACACACACACACATGGTTTGGTACTTCAGTGGATGTACTTTAAAATGTTAGTATTTCTTTTTTGTATGTGTGTAGTAGAAGGTTGCTATCTCTACAATTGTTGCTAGTCTGTTGTAAAGCTATTGCATTTTGTTAGTGCCTTTCACTTTCAAAATTTTTTTTTCTGGATATGGTCAATTACTTCGAGTAGGTCTTTGGCTGTACCATGTAGAAGATTGTTTTTTAAATTGGCTAGTGCTAAAGCAGGACTTTTAGCATAGTACAGTTTATAGACTAGATTTCTTATAGTTGAATTATGTGTTGATATAATTTTGATATGATGGAAGGTGCTTTTGCAAATAGGTCCTGGAATCCAGGCTAATGAATGTCCTTGTAGTCCTGTGTATTTGCGCACTGTACAGGTATCCATATGTTGCAGCAGTTTAATTTTGATTTTGTCTTTGCCTTTCACATACTGATTGAGGAACTGGCGTAAAGATTTGAAAGTTTTTTTGGCCATTTGTATACTGGACGTTCTGGTTCAGTCGAATGGAGAGGTAATACTGAGTTTTCTGGGGATATTTTTGTAAGCAGTATTTCTTGTTGCATTATGGTATTATTAAGTTTTTCATAACCTCGTCCACTGCTATGTATGGCAATTGTGTTTGTGTGGTTTTGTTTGTGTCCTTCTTCATTAATGAAAATATGGTCCTGTTCTCGTGGTGTGACTCCATTCACCTCCACAGATATTTAAGAAGTTATTTTTGTTGACATTCTGTTTATTGAGAAGTTTTTTTTGTAATTTAGTAGTTAATTCTGTTAGTGGTTTCATTCTGTTTAACACTAAAATAAATAACTTTCTTTTGAGAAGGATTGCACTGTCTATCAAAGCTTCTAAGATTAATTTTCTACGGTAGGTTTTAAGGGTTGTGCATGATTTGTCTCCTGTTTTTATAAGATTCGGAAGGACTCTGTGGTGGAACATTTTTGCAAAAATACCTTAGGTATGGTTACTTGCCACTATCTCAAGATTTATCGGGGCAGTTCTAGCAGTAGTGGTAGCTGAATTCTTGTTAATCATTTTCTGTTTCATTTTAAATTTTGATAGAGGAGGAAAAAGTTTCTGTACTGGAAGCATGTTTTGTTTCGTTAAATGACTGTATTAGCTGTTTTGTTTGAACTTTATGTACAAACTCTGCTAGAGATGGATGCTTATTTTGGACACTTTTATTTTCATTTGCTCTATTTCTGTGTTGCTTTCTGCAGACTTGCTTTTTGGTAGGCATTCTTTGGGGTCTGTTGAAAAAAAAGAAGGTATGGGTTGGGCCGTTCTGCAATGTATGTGTGCTGTGTGCATGAGTGTCTGAGTATGATGGTAAAGATGTATGTATGTGGTGATTTGTGATTGTGAATTGGGCAGATACAATGAGTTGGGAATACTATTCTTCTGTTTGTATGTTACTAAACTGGGGTTCAGATGACAGTAGAAAGTGAGCTAATGGTGAGGAGAAGCACTAATAATAAATCTATTGGTATAACATTAACACAGTTCTTTGTTTTGTAATACTAACATTCTAGGGGTTGAGTTATGTTATTTGTGTTCCAAAAAACAGAGATTTGTTTGCCATTCTGTCTGCTAATCCCTGTTTAATAAATGGGGATTTGTGGGCAGAATGGTTCAGAAATCTCAGTTTATTTGGTGCACAAATTACATGAATGAACCACACAGTGTGTTTGAGTAATAGTAAGAATATTAAGGTAGTATTGTACTTACTCTTTTTTTGTGGAATGAGCAGGTTTCTTCAGAGATGTTGTTTGTAGTTCAGATGCTGCTGCTTTTCAGGAGAGTGGTCTTCACTGCAATTGTAAAAGAAAGAAGTTAATGATTTTATGTGTTTATAGCGCTGATGTTAATTTAGATGTTGATTTTTATGTTTTTGTAGAAGTATTCTTGTTTGATGTCTGAACATAGTGTATGCATGCATTTCATTTGACTTTGTGCAGCCTTTATATTTTATTTACAATATGTTAGTTCAACATGCTTTGCAAATGATTACAATATTAAGTGTATGAATTTCACTTGTTTTTTTTAAAGCTGTGTTGTAGATAGCAGACATGTTTGGAAGTGACAGTTGATTATAGCAGATGGGAACATTTGTAATAAGTTCATTTTATAGGTTATACAGGTTTAGTGGCATTACTCTGTTTATATGCAATCATAAGAGTTGTACATGCACTGTGAATAAAATATGCATACCTGTAGTTTGTATCCATGCATCTGGATATGCATGCAGCTGCGATTAGAAATCTTGGAGACTTGTACAGTAGTTTTTGCAGGAGGTGCTTTCCAATGATAAGAGACTTGTACTCAGAGTGATCAACAGTACATTTGAAGTGCTGAACTCTGATGATGGAGTTAGATGTAGAGGTCTTGGATGTGATTGGTGGATGGTTGTGTGACTGCTTAGCTGTATCCAATGAGGGAATGGCACAGAGAGTGAAGTGGAATGTGTAGAAGGGCTGTCTAAGAGTTACGCGGTCTGCGGAAACCGCGGCAGTCCCCGGACAGGGCGTGCCACATCCAGGGTTTTCCAGCAAATCCAGCATGGAAAGGGGACTGTAGGGATTATCCAATCAGATGTTGAGGTTGTGGATTTGTGTTGAAAGAGGCTGTGTGTAATGAAGATGGCAGAGGTGGAGAAAGTCAGGGTGTTGGTACTTGGAGATATGTTTGTGCATGGTTTACAGCAGTATGCTCAATGCAGGCATGTGGCAAACAATTTTGATATTAAAGGGGTGCAGGGGTGTGGAACTATGTGCCTGATTGCAATGTACAGGGAACTGTACAAGTATGTGAAGATATGGGCAGGATGAACATTGAACAGTCCCCATGTGGTAGTTTTGCATTATGGTACTTTCCATTTGGGCTATGTCAGTGCCCCTACTTTGTTGGCAGATTTGGTACACTTGGTTCAAGCAGTAATGAACATCCTTCCAAATGCCAAAGTAATTTTTTCTGGATTACTACCTAGGGCAATATGGGACAAAAGTTCTGTTTTTTGTCCTAAGCAAAACATTGGTAGGTGTGCAATCAACCAAGGCATGTCTGCTTTCATGCTTAGAGCTGGTATGTTTTTCTGTAATAATGAGAATATTGATTCCAGTAATGCTGTTTATTTTAAAGAAGATGGCATTTCCTTATCCTTTTTGGGAAATGCTATGCTGTTTTGGAATGTAAGGGTTGCTTTGGAGAAGGTTATGTGAAGATTTTAGTAGTAAAGTAAGAAGAAAAAAAAAATACAAAATAACAGGTGTCTGTCAAGCATCTGCAAAAAAACAAAAAAAACGGGGAAATGGAGCACACTATTTAAATTTACATTCACCACGCTTAGATTTTCGATATGTCCGTGGATATGGCGGTAGTCCGCGGACTGCGCATATTACATACAGGGGTTTTTGGGTGGAGAGGCATGCAAATGAGAATGAGCAGAGCAAGGGATTGGTCAGTAAAGTTTAATGGGAATGTTGTCTAAGGAGAGAGTTTGTTAGAAAGTCTTTTTACTGAGACAAGAACAGATAGCTATGGCTGTGTTTTTCAGAAAACAGACTATCTGGATTTTGGGAGACTCATGGATACATTGGTTGGAGGTGCATGCAGAACGCTGTGGAGTAGCTGTAGATGTTGGATTCCCTCATGTGGAAGTGCACTGGCATGGAGTGCGTGAAATGAAGTGGCTGACTTGGTACCTCTCTGTGCTTCAGACATAATTATAATTCATTGTGGAGGGAACAGTTTAGGACATGTGTCTGGAATTTCATTGCAATTTGCAATGAAAGAAAGACTTGGGAAGGTCATGCACATGTGTCGAAATTCCCAAGTAATTTTTTCTCGTATTGCGCAAAGACAACTGTGGCTGCGTTCTTCTTCATTTGGTCCACAAATGGAGAAAGCGAGGCGCAATGTCAATAAGGCTGTTTGTGCCTTTCTAAGAGATGTTGGCATATCCTCTTTTCACAATGAAAATATTATGTTTCATAGCACATACATTTTTCGCAGAGTTGGAGTCCATCTTATGCTGGCAATCAGATTTTTCTGAGAAATTTACAAAATGCATTGCAACCTTTTTTGGAATTACAGTCAACTATTTTGCAGTAGATGTTGACGATTTCAACCAAAAGGCTCTTTTCAGTGCCACCACTTCCTCCCAGAGAAAAGTGCATTGGTCTTGCTAGGGCAGCACCCCAAAACTTTGTATATCCTCAAACTGTCTGCACAGGGCCCTGCACTATTTATTTGCCACTTCTATTTTTAAACTGTGAAAGGCGGTTCTGAAAAGAGCCTTTTTTATGCTGATTTTTGGTCTTTTATATATTTTTTGGGTTTTTTACACAGTACACACTAGGAGGGGAAAGGAGGGTAAGGAGGGGACACCAACCACGGGGATAACAAAGGGCAGGTGGAGAGAGGAAGATGTAGGGTGGGCCTTATTTAGGTAGGTAGCAGACCTTGTCATGATGCGTGATCGCAGTCTCGACAGCACTCCGAAGATTCTTCACCCTGCAGAGTACTGCGTTGCAGTACATACACAATATTGTGACGCTCGACAGGTAAGGGTCAACAGCATTGTGAATGGCCTGTGAGGCAGCTGGAGGGATGCGCTCTCCCACAGGAGTGTCTCTTGTGGTGAGAGGAGCGGAAACAGAGGATGTGGTAGAGGAACTCAACCTACTACGTTCATCACAAGGTACAACCTTGCAAATGGCCCCACCGTGGAACGACATTAGGTGTTGCTTCATGGATGCCATACCAAAGCTGTATGAACCACTCCTCCCTTGACTCAGCACCGTTTTGCACTGGTTGCAGGTGACCTTGTTCGTACGTGCTTTTGGTATGTCACCATGAATTGTAAACAACCACCACACCCAAGACTCCCGGTGAGTGCTGATAGTAGGGACTTCCACTACCTGATCCTCTTCATCCTCCTCCTCTACATCCTCACGGCTGTTCCCCTATGCAGGCCCTTGGGGAGGTGGTGGTGGTGAAGGGGTTGGGGGTGGTGCTGTCATCAATGACATTTGTGATGTCATCTTTGATGTCCTGGGTGTTAGTCTTAGCAATGCACGGTGGTGGCTGTCATGATCTCTGCTTCCAAAAGGTCAGGGTTTTCCCAACTCCCTTGGAAGCAGATCCATAACCCAGGTTCCGAGTGCCAACCAGTCCCAATTGGGACCTTTTGGACCCAGTCCTGGCGCCAGTGGCACCAGGCTCATAAATATGCCCAGTCCCAGCGCTGGAAGCGCCGGGCTCATAATGCTTGGGTGGACTTACCTGCAGCAGACCATGCTGCTTACTTGCCTGCCAGTTGAGCCTCTGATCCTCTTCTGTTTGGAACTACTTTTCCTGTTTGGTGGGGCAGGAGCCACTCCCTAGATTCAGAACACTGGAACTCTTCTGGAAAGCAGGAACTCTTTTCTTACCTAGGCGTGGCTGTGGAAGGAGAGACCTAAGCACTACAGGAGGCTATTTAAACCACACCCGATGGATGAATCTTGCTTTGCGTTATTCTGCATCCTCTGCAGCAGAACGCTCATCGTGGCTTCTGAATCTGATCCTGGGCCTAAGGAAAAAGGCTTACCATCCTGAATCCAGTCTTCAGCAACACCTGTAAAGACAAGAAAGAACAGGTTAGCATTACGGTCTTCAGTGACAGCTCTTCACTTACCTGGTCCATCGGCTGTCACCAACGCCTCGCGCTGCATTCCGGCATCTGAAAGACAAAGGCTTACCTACTCTTCGTGCGCTCCGGAGGTCTTCACACTGCATTCCGGCATCTGAAAGACAAAAGCTTACCAACTCTTCGCACGCTCCGGAGGCCTTCGGCGCTGCATCCCGCATCTGAAAGACAAAACAAGGTGCGTTTAAAGACATTGGGGAACTTTAATACTCACGTGCCATTACTCCTTTCCACATCTAACCCAGTGGGTATTCCGGCACCCTGCAGCCGCTCCGAACTTGTACCTGCAAAATAAAAAGACAGTTAGAGCGCATCGTGAAGCAGGCAACAAGCGCTTACTTACGTGCTTCCAGGCGCTTCTATTCATCACATGGGCTCCATCTTCAACTCACTTCAGCCCGTCATCCGCCATCGCCGGAACCCTGCAAAACAAGAAACATCATTACTAAAGACTTTAAAGACATTAGAATTACTTGAAACTTACCGTTCGTGCAGTAAACGACGGACAGCAGTCCTCTGAAGTCAAGAGGCCTGCTCCCCTTATCCAGTGAAGAAACTGGTTACAGCACCCTGCCCCGAGGCAGATGGAGAGCACAGCGTTCACTTACCTAAGGTGAGAGCGTTAACCTTTGGGGTTCTACAGGAGAAGAGAAAGGGAAGAAGAGAGAGACATTCAATAACCCAGTTCCTTAATCCCATATTTTCTATCTGCAGACATCTTACCCTTCGAGTCAGACATACAGTGCACAGAGGTCCAGCCCAAAGAGCCAACTGTGTGTTAACCATCACCTTTGAAGATACGGTATACGCCCAGTCAAGACCGGCGCCTCTACGGGAATCAGGTGAGCGTTACAGAGGCGCGAGTTATGGTTGCTTAGCTTACCATAACTGGCGAATTTCAGGGGGTTTTCGGTTTTACTTGGAACCATAACGTCCCTTTAACAAAGTTTTTTTACTGAATATGTATATAAGTAATTTCCACAATAGGTTCTCTTCCTTACATTTCATCCACTTGCTGCCTCTAACAATGCATGGTATCAATGCCATTCTCATGTAGCCCAGAAGCTTAGTCATCTAATTGTGTGCGCCCACGCAACAAAGGCTCACAATGATGCTCGGTATATTAAGAAGTTGAGGTCAGCCCTGTTGAACCATCAATGAGACCCATGTTTTGCTTTATGCAAAGACCCTCATCGGTCCACCCCACTGACCGAGTCCCCAACAGTGCTGCCGCCCACTCAAACCAACCCTTTTATCCTGGATGCATGTCGTTGATACTCCACTGTCACTTGCTGTGTCTCCCCTGCTGCGTGGCAGATCTTCTGAGGCATGATTTCCTCCTTGAACACCAGGGGTAAATTATTCAGGTGGGCAAGCACCTGTGTCCTCCTATTCTGTGTGGGTGCAGGAGAAAAGAAGTGTTAGGGAGAGTTCTCAAGAATGTGCTAATGTCCCTTACCTTTTGAGACCCCAGCAACTTTGCTGGATTTATAGGATTAGATGTTTCTGCCTGGGGAGAGTGTGAGCCTTTTTCCCACTCATCCATGTATTTAGATGTGTGTTGTTTGGTTATGGACTTTTAAAACAACTCCATAGGCATCATCTTTTTCTGTGTGTCGCACAGCACCTTCAGTGAAGCGGCACAGGGATGTCTTTCAGATTTCTCAAGGTTTAAATACCTTCTCTGGGACTGACTAGTGTCGCCAAGAGCATGTAAATTTAAATTGACTTTACTAGTCTATTTAAATGTATAAACCCAGCACACCCTATCATCCTATATAGTGTTGGAGGGGTTGGCTAGCATCCCCTGAGTCAAAACACTCATGTAACAGTCAAATGTTACCCTTTCCTACATGAAATGGCTGGTGGCAGTGGTATAGATCAAACTCCCATGATTGTTCTCAACAGTAGCTAAAAATCGGGTCAGTCATGTTTTTCAATATGGCGCTCAAGACCTATTTGTAAAAACAGACTCCAGTCAACTTTTTTCACCATATCTTTTTGGAAAGGTCCTTCTCGTGTTTGTCTCTGAGCACCAAACAAGGTTAGGTCCCTTTGTTCGTTGGCCTTTGGTGGGCTCCAGTGCTGAAGCCCTCCTCTGGCGCCTGAGTGTCTGGGGTGGAAAGGATGTGAGGGAGGTGCCCGAAACTCCCTGTGCTTAGTCCCCTAGGAGACCTGAATGCACTCTGGCATGATTGGCCGGCTGGCCACCCTGCTGTGTGAGTGACAGCCAGGCTGGAATGAATGGGGAAAACTGTTTAAAAGCAGGTCTCTGGGACTTGGAAAGCAGAGTCAACCACTGGAACAAAAGAACCGAAGATGAGCTGAAGGAAGACGACTGCTGCAACTCCTGGACGACCGGTGAAGCCCTGCTGCAGGTCCGAATTGCCTGAAACTCCATCGACAGAGAAGCCCTTCAAGGTTAACTTCTTCCCTTGAGTTTGGTGGGAACAACCAACTTGCAAACCGCCTGGACACCGTCCCCTCTTGGCCGAAATTTCTGCAGAGTGCTGTGGAAAACCGGATAGCCAGTGGGAAGGATACCAGTTTGTGGTCTTTAAGGCACTCACACCTTAAACTGATGTTTTGCCAAGCTTTTGGCCTTTTCCCTGGTTAATGCAGGAACCTCCCGATGTTCTCCTTCTTGTCCCCATGACTGAATCTCAGGAATAACGAGATCTACAGGAACTGCCAGGAACAACTGCCTCAGCTACAGCTCTTCTTCACTTTTAAGGTACTGTGCAAACGCGTTCCGGAAATCTTTTCGGCCACAGTGAAAGTTTTCACAACTTTCCTGACTTCCAAGGCTTCTCCTTCCTTAAAGCAACATCTAGACCAAATTCTTCTAAGATCCGTGGCAAAGACTTAACCGTTTACTACCAGAACTGTGTTATCCGATACAAAGATTCTGAACCATTTACTTTGGCCCAGGCCTATGAATCGAATTGCTGGTTGTAGTTAACTGAAACCCCTTGCCCTGACTATGAAAGTATTTGTGCTTCATTTGCTATAACCTTGTCTTTTTACCCCTTTATAAAGTAACTGAAGTGCCATTATGCTCCCACTTCAGGGGAGCAGAACTTGTTCAGTAACGTATTGGTTGTGTATTTGTAGTACATTAGTATATGATATTGAGCTGCTCTTGCTAGTGTAATGTTTTCCAGCTGACTGTAAATAAATGTATATTATTTTACCAAGAAACCTTGAGTAAGTGTTTGTTTGAACCACTGTGGTTGCTAGTCCTTTTTGTAACCTGTTGTACTGCTCACTTTACTCTTGAGATAAGTCTGGCTGCCCAGCCACTGCTACCACATTACTGTGTAGTACAGGCTTGTACCAAAGGTGAAATTGTACTGACACTTGTAGTCTTAATTGCATGTAGTGTTCCCCAAGGGTACTGCAGGTGATTCTGCCTAACAAGAAGCATTGTAAAGAGCTGGCACAATGGGCAAAGGACTGCAAAACCTCACAAACAAGAAGCACAGTAACTTGGGCATAGTAGAAATATTGCAAGTCCCAGACAGCATTAACACCACCAGTACATTCCCTGTCTAAAGCATGCTAGAGGCAGCCTGTACACAGATGGCTACAGGTGGAATTTCCTAAAGTCATGCAGACACAGGGCATGTTAATGGAAGGCAAATGCATAGTTGCATGGCATCTACCTTACCATTCAGAGCACACAGTGAAATGGAGTGTGAAAGCTTAGACTTAAAATACAGGTGAGGCTCAGGAAGGCTTGATGAACAGTGTGCCTTTCAACACCACCCCTCATCCCTTTTCACTTCATACACTACTCCTGTATAGTTCAGTACTGTTGCAATGACATGCAGGTCCCCATGCTTTCATTCTGTTTTGTCTGTCACTTAACCTGTTTGTCAGTACATGCATATGCTGCTTATGTTTGGGTCAGGCCACTGGTGGGGACGGCTTCCCATTCAGTGCATTAACTCAAGCCTGTGCCACCTTGCTGGTAGTGGACCTGTGTTTGACTTTCGTGGTAATCCTACCATTGGTGGGTGCATCAGGCTGTATTTTATCTTGAGTTGCATGACACTCCAATGGAACTGCTTCTGTGTGCTTAATAATCTCTTCCTAGGCCATCCTCTGTTGTTCACAGGTTGTTTGAAGTCTGGCCCTTTTTCTGTCTCCTCTGTCAGGTCAGGCACCACCTGTCTTTCTTTACAAGGGGTATTCCTATTGGCCTGGTGTCAGCAGTTGTGTCTGTGTCATTTGTGTATGTTTTCAGTTGGCCTGACTGACAGAGTGTCTTCAGTGATACTGGAGAGGTCTGATGTGTTGTCTTCCCCTGTGTGTGTCAGGTTCCCTCAGTGCCCCTGTTGCTCACCTTGCCAGAGCTGCTGGTACCATCAGGTCCTGTGTTGGAAGGAACTTTTCAGTGACCTTCAGCTTCTCTCAATTGCTCTGTTAAATGGGGGTCTGGATGGATAAACTCTGCTCCACTCCATCAAATAAAAAAACAGGAGTTTGGAACCACCACATTTTAATTTTCTTTTTAAAAAAAAAAGCCATTCGAAAAGAAAAAAAAACGTCGGCAAATTTGGTGTCGAGAAAATGGCATTCGAAAATATGGGTTCCGAAAATCACTGTAAGCCGCAGTGGACATTGCTGATTGGTAGCTTCTGACCAATGGCATGCTGTCATGCTCCTTTTCACTAATGTCTTCCAAAGTATAGCACTCTGCAGATGGTTCCTTAACAACTGGTGGTCATGCAGAATGTCTAAGGTTCATTGTGGATCATGCACCATTGTCACTGTTGCAGGTGAGGCATACACAGCAACATTTGTGACCTTTTAGAAGACCCTCAATGCCAGTTATCAGGGGTTGCTGCAGGGGTGTTGCTAGGTCTGAAAAAGGTCTGGAGCTACGCCAATGTATGGACTGGCGGGACTCTGGGCTAGCTAGACTTGTGGTTGTAGCCCCTGAGCTTCTATCCAGGGCTACAACCAAAAGACCCAGGGCTATAACCCCCCCAGCCACCTCCTGACAATGCCTCTGGGCAGCCAGCTGTTCAAAGGCATTCTAGTAGGGTGTAATCCCTTGCTCTGTTCTTGTATGGCCAGGTATTTGCATTGTGATGTGTATTTGCAGATTGATTAGGAGTGTGGTGTTTGTCAATATGTCTGTGGTTGTGATTGTCGGTGGAAGGAAGGGAAGCCTGATATTAACAACATATCCAGTGGACAATGGAGTGGCAGTATGTGGGTGGCCTGATGGCTCGGCTGCGGCATCAAGTGCTGATTTGCAACTCATGCTCCGTTGATGTCACCAGCAAGTGTTTAGATTTTTTAAATAGATGTTTTGGTTTATTTGGAACATGTTCACTCGTATGTATTCATACTTTGTGTACGCAATCACGCCTTTGATTGATCACACTCAATGGTTGCATCTGAACCGGATGGTACAAAGGACCCATTTTATTTCGGTGTATGGTATCCCTTCTTCAGTTTGGATCTTGCATTGACTCAGTATGCATCTGGGTTCTCGTGTTTAAGGCAAAAGATGAAAGGAGTGCTATGAAATGGGCAAGACATGTAATGGCTCTGTATTCACATGTTTAGTGAACATGTAACACTTTTTCAATATGATCAATCTGATTAGTAGATATAAGGACACATACTGGAAAATGCATTAAAATCCAATTAACATCCTACTTAAGTACTACCACCTGCTCCCATCGTTGTGCTGGGAAAGGATGCCTTTTTTACCGTGGAAGTCAGTGTTTCACATGGCTAAAATCCTAGAACACCCACAATGTTTCTGTTAGAGTCACAGAGATTTAATGTTGACAGAAAAAAAAACTATTCTGCAGTGAACATGTCAAAAGACAGAATCTGCTACAACTCATGTGTAGCATTCTGCTTCCGTGGAATGAATGTGTAGAATGCAAGGAATGTGATTTAGAAATAGAATGGAGAAGGACTTCAGGCAGTTAGAAGGAGCTTTGAGCAAGACTGGTGGGGTGTTCATGTGATCCTGTTTCATGACAATAAACAAGCCTCCAACCTTACCCGTGTGTGAGGAATCATTTAACTGGCGACGAGGATCTCTTACCGCAGCGGCCCCACCGAGTAACTGCGGCATAGGATTACACAGTGCAATCTTGATTGCTAAGGCAAACAAAATAAACCATTGCAGCTGTGTCAGGCGCCGACGTGCTAGAGGAAAGATCCTAGTGACATAGCCTACACAGCACCATCTTGGTTACTAAGGATACCAAAAAAACAAGTCAACCGTTTTCGCTACACCAGCCTGCATCTCAACGCCATCACTGTAACTCCATCTCATGGAATAATACAAGAAAGCAAAGCCTTCCAGTCAGACAACCGAACACATGTGCAGCAATTGCTACAATCCAATACCTGTAACGGGGCATTACATAAAAACGGCGCATTCCATAAGATTGATATATCCAAGCAAGGATTTTCATCCAGGTGCCCGATTTAATGTGTAACAGTGCCCACACAAGCATTAAGCAGTAAAGATATGGATACTGTATTCTATGGTTATTACCGATAACTGTACAGTAGATTGCATATTTACACCAAAACAGTGCAATACATTACACGTATATTCTCATCTCCAAATAAAAATGTTTGGCACTGAATACAACTCTGGCCCCAGCTCCACTAGTTTTGAACAAACACTAGGAAAGGTACCCTGCAAGCACAATGGCCATACAAGGTGTACCACCACCGAATTACTTTTTGGAAGTACAGGGAGAACCAAATATACCCTGGAGAAGGTGGAAGAAAAGGTTAGATCATTATGTATTGGCTATGCATGGAGTAAACTTTGCTGGAGAGAGAAAAAAATGTCTTCTTATGCACTGTCTTAGGAATTATGGCCAAGAAAAATTCAAGAACATTCCCCCTTTATCTGAAGAAGAGTCTGGTGGTTTATCAGAGTATGAGAAATGCATCAAGATGTTAGACAAACATCATGAAAAGTGCACAAGCATAATTCTGGAAAGATATCACTTTGGAAAAAGAAAACGGGGAAAAGATGAATCTGTGGAACAGTATATCACAGCTTTGAGAGGTTTAGCAGCCTTGTGCGAATTTGGTTGCACGTTAAATGAAAGACTACAAGATCAATTTATGCTTAAATGTTGCAATGAAAAAGTAAGAGAAGCACTATGGGCCAAAAACCATCCTACCATTGACAAAGTTATTAGGTTAGCAAAGGAAGTAGAACATACCCACAAATGTGTCAAGGAGTTGGAGAATAGGATTGAATAAGATGACAAGAGACCAAAAAGGAGAACAAGGTATGGAAATAGCTACCCTTCAAACCAAGAAATATGACAGCAAAAGACAACATTTCAGGAAGCACAATGGAAAAAGGACATATATAAAAAACAGAGGTAGAAAGGATGAACCTGAAAAGAAACTATGTTTTCGTTGTGACAGTCCTACCCACTTTGCAAGCAGTGACAAATGCCTGGCAATCGAAGCTCTGTGCAAAAGATGCAACAGACGTGGGCATATTACCTCATGTTGCAAAACCAAAAAGGAAAACATACCCTGTTTATATTGATAGGATGATGATGCTGACACTGAGAAACCCATGTCCACCATCAACCTTGGAGGAATGAAACTCGACACAGTGATAGACTTGGGTGCAAAACTACACTTTGTTGGCCAAACTTATTTTTTAAAAAGAATTACAAGGGTTGTTTCCCTAAATTTAGTAGACATACGACCAGTTGCCAATGGGGGAAAGAGAATTGAATTAGAAGGATGGTTTTGGACTGTGTTGAAATTCAAGGACTGGTCAGCTAAAGGCAAAATATATGTTTTTAAGAAACGTAGTAATCCGCTACTAAGTTGGTCACACCAAAAGAGGCTCTAGATAAAGCTTGATCCCAACGCGGAAGAAAATGTTTATACCATAGATGGCAGTAATGAGTTATCACATCATGCAGTATTTCAAGATGAAATAGGTATTCTCAACGGTTTTATGCATAAAATTAGATTAAAATCTGACTCTATTCCAAATGTAGAAAAAATTTGAAGTGTGCCAGTTAGAAGGAGCTTTGAACAAGACTGGTGGGGCATTCATGTGATCCTGTTTCATGACAATAAACAAGCCTCCAACACTACCAGTGTATGAGCAATCATTTCATCATGTTTGCCCAAAGAATTTGTATAAGGAACAAAAGACCCACGTTTTAATTGTGAGCATATCCATAACGGAAACCAATGAAGTATAATTTATGAAACAGTTTTAATATGCAATGGTTGCATGCACCGCAGCCCTCGTGTGAAGAATGGAACATGCATTACACTATATTACGTGTATGATGACGCCCGGGGGTGGGCAGACAGAATGTCATGTAAGAAATTAATCAGCATCAGTTAAGGAAAGAGGCCCTGATTGGATGGGTACCTAAAGATGCCTATTGAGGTGTTATGCCATGCACGCAATTATAAAAAAAAAGTCGAATGAGATCAGAGAAGGGGCCTTTTGCCTGGCTTGCCTTTCCCTGAATTTGACCCTTGATCTGGGGAAGATGGCTAATTTCAGACAGGCTGAAGTGCTCTGGGTCTTGCTGGTTAAAGAAAGCAGCTCTGCTACCATCTCTGGTTACTATGCAATTAAACGGGGACTTTGCAGTTGAACCAAGCCTTCTGATTCAGCTGATGACTTCTATCATGCAGTCAAAGGGAGTGATGGGGGCAAGGTTCAGTGTTAGTTGCTACCTGGCATTTGATGTGGTCCTTCCCAGATATCTGACCTAGCGAACTCCAGGCAGAGGGGAAAGGGAGATAGATGCAAATGTAAAAAAACTTAGCTAGAAGCCACATGAAAATGAATGCTTACCTCCATCATTTGTCTAAAAAGATACTGTTATTTCAACTCCTGAGAACAAAGTGGGGAGATTATTGGTGGCATGACTGAACATTATATGTTGCACTCCTTTTCCCCTCTTCCTCAGACTGCACTGCACATTGGCAAGGTTACTAGGCCATGTATTGTAAATGAAAATCATCATGATTGATGCACCGTCCTTGTAAGTGAAAATCTAACTTTGTAGCACTGTACCTTTGAAAGTACATAAGGTCAAGTATTTTAGATGAAAATCAACTCGCTATTTTTGTAGAACACAAAGGGGCGTTTGGTTTCATTTGTTTTGCCACGTTGGGCTTTCATTTGTTTAGAAAATAACAGACGTTCTGGTTGTTTTTGTGTTTCAATGAATGCACCGTATTTGGATTTCTACTGAAAAAGTATTGAATATGTTTGATTCTCTTGGGTTTTGAGTAATAAAAGGAAAAACAACCTACGCATATCTCATCGTCACTGTTGAATTTCATTTCATTGTCGCTAGAGATTCTCACTAAGACACAGTCTATGACATGTATAGGTTAAATATACCTTGGTGATTTAATTAAACAGAAGCCTGGATATGTGAGATGTGCTTTTTACTTGAGTTGACCAATTGCCATGATATCAAAGAAATACTAATAATAGTAATAAATAACCTTTGGGGATGGAAATGAATGCATACAATACAATCCCCTTTAAAATCTTGAAAATTGGAGCCACTTCTTTCTCCCTGCATGTGCCAGAGTATGCTGCAGTTCTCATGGAAGCAGGTTTCATGTTTTGCACTTGATCAGTGTGTTTTTTGTATTAGAGTTTCCTGCGAGTTGTAGTCTTTCAGATGCCACAAGTCATCAGATTGAAGCACCATTAACTGTGGATGGCATTTGGGTAGGTAGCATTTCCTTTCCTGATTTATTCATGGCGGTTGTTTGGCAGGTGAGATTAAAGGATGTAATCACCTTGTTTTTCAAAGCCAACTTCATTACCTTCATACTGTTTTGTGTTTTGCCCTCTGTGGGTAATTTTACTACTGTGCCGGGGTTGCAGGCATTTTTATTTTAGTCAGAGTGTTGGGGAACACTATGTTTATGTCTATCTAGTTGCACGTTGCTCGAAGCTTGCCTTTCCTTGATCAGCAAAAGCATTTATTTCTGGATGTGTTTGTTTCAGAAATGAGAGAAATGTGTTTTGTTGTGTCTGCCCACCCACTGCTTCATTGGCATGCATTGCTCTCAAGTTTGACACAACAGTCAAGAAGGTTTTGATGAAGGCATGTGTCAATGTAGAACATCAGCATCTGAGCGTTCCACTTTACTGCCATTGACAGTTCCTCAGCCCACCATTGATTGTCTTTTGCCACTTTTTGACACAACATACACCCCTAAGATGGCATTGAAGTAGATCTTGTATGAATGATGGCATTGAAGTAGATCTTGTATGAATGCAACCCATTTTACAAAGCAAATGTATTGCTCATTGCTTGTCATCTCTGTAATCTACCATCCCATTATAGATGGGTTCTTAAGCAGGGGTTTTACCAAATACACCATAATGTATCTACATGATACGCCAAAACAAATTGTTTGTCTGCGATTTAATGTGTGTTTGCCTTTAAAAAATGTGTATTGAATAAAAACTGTATTATGAGTGCAGTAAATAATGTATATGTTAAAGTTACTTACATTAAAGTTGGAGGGCATGTGTAGCACAATAGGCCGTTATTCACTGTGTCATCTTTCTATATGTATATTCTTTCTTGTGGAAATTGTATTAAAGCAAAATAGAACTGTAACCTAAGTATTAGGAATTAATCTACATATTAAATCAACTTTCAAAAGTATTGCAGATTACCAAATATCAATGATCACTTGGCCATTGATCACTGATAATACATGTTTACCTGGGCCAGACCCTTGCATGCTATTTTAAGAGGAAAAGGTTGGTTCAGAAAAATGAGGAAGGCTAAGGGAGTTTCAAGTCATGAGTCAGCCATCTGTCAAAGCCAAGCCTCTTATCCATCATGAGATAACCCCATTAACCTGGGGTACACTCATGGGGAACAAATGTTCACCTTAGGAAAATAGAACATAACTACTTCCAATGAATTCCAAAACACAAATTTCCGTGGTCTTAGAATTGGTCACATGCTGGAGGTCTGCTTTTCACAGAACAAAGGATCAAAGAAGGCAAGCTCCACTCAGCCTTAATCTTTCATTAACTCTGGCTCAACCATAAAATACCACCTGTGCATGTCTGTTTTATGCCTTCAAGCCCAATTCATAAACCAGCCCTGATTGTGTTAATTATTGCCCCAAATGTATGAAACTCTTAATTTAAAAATGCCCAAACAATCCAAATAAAAGTTCAGTTATAATTTTGCAAGGTTTAGGTAGTATGAAAAAGTGAAGAATTATTTGCATTCAGTGCAGCATACCCCATGGTATAAGGATAAACCTGATATAACATATGCATGTGCATAATTAAATGACTGTCATCATTCATGCAACTAGAGCATGTAACATGTCTACAGAGGCAGAATTATTGTGTGGTCTTAAACATCCGTATCTCAATAATGGGAAATCTTCCTGATACATGGTTGAAGAATTGAAGAAAAATGGATTTGGGTATCTTACGTCAACCAATAAGACAACTTGTCTAATGAAAAAACACGATGTTTGATGACACTGCATGCAAACAATTAGCCTCTCCATAAATCGAAATAAATAGGAAGTGGGGAGAGCTTGGGGATTCTGACAAACCTGCACACAGGACACCCCTGTTCGATAGTATACGTGCTGAAGTGGGGCATTGCCTTGCAGATAATGGGAGGAGCCCTTAGAAGGCCCTGCACAGTGAAAACCTAGTGCAGAACTTTGCCTAAATAGAATCAAATTCCCTGAGATGGATTTTGAAAGCAGAACTTAGGAGATAAAGCTGACTATGGGAAGTTGTCTTAAATTCCTGACCTCAGTGAATAATGTTTTACCAGCTTGGCCATTGAGTTAGTTGGGCTATAAGAGAAGCCATTGGGATCTGATTAAAACTCAAATGCCATTGCATGTTCAGCACAAAATGCATATTGGTTTCCAAAATCATTGGGGAAGTGATTTCAAATAGAATGCCATAGCATTTTCAGCGGAAAATGCGCATTGCTTACTAACGAAGCCATAGCCATTGGGGGAGACATTTAAAATAGAATGTCATAGCATTTTTGGGGCAAAATGCAGAATGTGATTCTCACAGTGGCCCAGCAAATCAAAACCCTTGTTTTCTCAGGTGCATTTTAAGATTAGAACTGTGAACTTGTGTACAACTTTTCAATGTTTAAAGATGATTATTAATCTTTTAACCTCTGGAAGCCACAGTTGTATAAAAGGAGATCTCTTGAGTATAGTCACACCATTCTAGTGGGATTAGTGGGAGATTAGCCTGTCCACTTCAATCCCATTGAAATGATGTGATTTGAACCGGGGCCCTTTATGTGAGGAAAGTGCACAGATATGAAAATAGTCTTTGTTTTTCAACTTTTTAACTATCTATGGGTCAGGTTCATGACCCTCTGAAGATCATCGATTTGCCGCCAGAGTTCCAGAAATGTGCTTTACGTGCTCACTGTCATAAACATGAACAACAGACTAGACATTGAATGTCAATTTAAAATACTACTGCCACAAAATAATCACATTTAATGCAAAACGCATTTGAGAATTTAAGTACCAAATCCAGAAATAAATATATGCACTTCAAAATCGATGTTGCATCGTCCCCACGTGTAGGGTTTTGAGCTGCTTACAAAATTCTAATACATGCAATCGGGCAAGGGAATGATTCAGCTTATTAATGAGAATCCTCCTGAGTTTTTGGGGGTACCTGAATTGTACAAGTTCAGTTTGTCTTTCATTGAAGGGGTTTTTTGCCCAAAAAATTGCAACCCATAAGGGCACTGTATGAAAATCAAATGTATTGCTAGTTGTTGGATGACCAAATGTATTAGGGAAATGACCCCCCCACTGAGAGACAAACTGAATGAGCAGAAGTCAGTCACCCGCACAAAATGAGGAATATTCACATTATATCCCTTTTGGTTTAAATGAGATATTCCTATGGAAAATGATATTGTAAAATCTGCATCCCCGGGACAAAAACCAGTTTGAAGCATTAACCAAAGGTGAGAAGTGCATGTAAAAATCTACTACACCCCCCTAGGTTGGCCTAAACATTACGCCTAAAACTCAGAAACGGCACATTGATAAAATCAGAGCCCCCTGTGCAGGCCCTGTTTGAGCTCCGATGAGGCTAATGACTCAATGCCAATATCTACTTCTAACTTATACCCTTATCCATACCCCCTCAACCAGCATTCTGCGGAGACCCTAAGCCTCTACCACCCATCGTCTGCCTTAATCTATAATCTATTTTAACATTAAAGTATGGCAAATATCCACTCAGACCGAACACTCATCATCTCCTTGACCCTCACATCACAGACTCACCAACATGCCAGCCGGCTCTCCATTGTCACACTCCATTGTCACCCTCACCTTATCTGGGAAAATCGATGCTTCTAAACTCTGTCCCCTATTAAGAAACCCCAACACTCTGAGATTTCACGCTAAAACATATCGCAGCACACTTGTCTTGATAGGGAGACAGGTGTCCACACAGAGATTAGGGTTTCCCCAATCTGCTTCTCACCTCCAAATGAACACAAACAAATTGCTCTCCTGCTATTCCATTTACCATCCCACCACTCTTTTGCAGAGCCCACAGCACCAAGAGACCAAACACGAGGAGCCATCACACTATTTGAGGCCCTGTTATATAACATGTCATGACACTGCCCCCAAGTAAGCTTCCACTTGTGTTATAGAGTGAGGATAAAAATCCTTTTCCTGCCCAGTCACATTGTGCACACAATCCTCTCAACTCACTGCTAAGCCCCTCATTATGTTATTTTGAGATACAATGAGAAACGTGATAAGCGAATTATTGCAAATTTTATTTCAAAACTTTCTGTTAAGAAATATCAAAAAAATGCAGTCAAATTGTAGTTGGTCCATTGCCCCATTTTTTCTGCTGCATATGAGAAAGCACAGAACTAGTGCCGGAGTGTCATTGTGGAGACGCATGTGCCCTTTCCGTTTGTGATTAAGAGCCACAGAGCCCCATTATACTCAAATCCTGTGCTGCTTCTCAAGAATATTATTTTTGCAGAACTGAAATGGGTGACATTTGAACAATCTACCAAGAGCCTCATTTTGCAAATAAGTGCTAGTTTCCTGCAGGGGACTGCCAGCTCTAGCATGTACGTGGTGTTGGACCTACCACATGCAATTAATGAGCAAAGCATAATGCAAAGTCAAAGCATAACACAGTTGAAATTGCCTATATGCGTTTCTTTTACATTCAATGTTTATACAAATGTAAATGTCGCCCGTCAGTTACGCTTTGCAGATGGTATTTACAATGGATTCCTACTGAATCTGCATGCTTTTAGCAGGTGCTAAATGGTGGCGGATACCAATGGAATTCGTTGGCTTCATACCTGCATGAAAATCTCATGCTGGCGTTAAACCATGTTCTCTTCAAAGAAGACGGAAGAGGAAAGTACAGCAGAATCAATAAGTTCTCTTTCTGCCTCTACTCTGCATTCAGTGGGTAAGGAAAATGGCCCATAGCAGTTAGCAAGGCGTAACACCTGTGTATGCCTTGTATTTACGTCTAGGATCTGCGCACTGGGGCTTATGTATGAAGTCCCTAGGGAAGCTTGCCAATCTTTCACCAAACTATTTTCATATAATAGCTACTTCTCTAGCACATTTCCGAGGACGTTGGAACCAACTTTATAAGATTACATCATTGAATGTATTGTTAAACATACAATTCCCACCCAGTGGCAATGTCACGTGTCGCACTTAAAAGAAGCACATTTTTCTAAATAGTGATATCAATCAATCGAGTCAGTTGTCTAGTGCCCCTACCAGTTAAAATGCTTTTCTTTCTTGCATTCGCCACCTGATTGATTTAAGACAACAAAACATTCAGCTCCTCCCAGTACTTATTTATTCATTCATTCATGTATATATTTGTTTAATGTTGTGTCTGTTCACATATTGGATTGAAAAGTCAAGAAACTACTGAGAATAAACACATACTTTTAATAACATCCACAACCACTTTTTTTTATTCTCTTCAGCAGTTCCCTCCTGTTGGTGTGCCACCATTCCATGATTCTTCAATGTTGCCTGCTCCCCAATCAAAATTAACGTGTCCCCAGTCAAGGTATATGGAGTATGCAGTAATCAGGACATAGCTGCATGCACTGTGATGAGTGATATTTGATGTGGCCCATCCTCTTCCAGTATTTATATATTTTGGTATATTGTGTAGCGTGGACAAGCATGTTGGAATCACCAAAATTCAATACCATATGATCACATGATTTTCTCACAAATGCGGAGGGCGTGAGCAGAGAGCTGCCTTCTTCTACTCTGATGTTCCTGCCTCCCGGGTCACCTCATTTATCTCCCGAGCTGCTGGTATGAGACTAGCATGTTGCAACAAATAACAAAAGGGGCAGGATATTACATGAACCCATGTCCTTACAAAAGGGAACTGGAAAGATGAGAGAGTTAGATAGTGTTCATATCACAGACTTGAAACCTTCTCTGAAGTCTTCTCGGCCATCTTGTTCAGATTCCTCTCTCCAAGGTATCTTCCTAGTTCCATGAGGTGAAACAGGAACGGATTTCTTAATCAAGTAGGACTTCATGACAGAGGAGTTGCTAGGGGGAGGCTTAGGGGGCTATAGCCCCAGGTCTTTTGGTTGTAGCCCCAGACAGAATTGCAGGGTCTACAATCAAAAGGCTAGCTAGCCCCAAGTCCTGACAATCCCCACATTAGTGTAGCCCTGGATATTTTCCAACCCTAGCAACAGCCCTGCTTCATGGTGATCCTGCTCAATTTGGTCAGTGCTTTTAGATTATCACTGTTCATTATTTGCTCTGTTACACAAGCTTTGTTCTTCTTTTAGATGTGTTTGCTCCTTCAGCTACAGTACAATTGTTTCTAGACTCTGAGCTCTCCCAACTGTAGTTATCACTGAGTAAACCTTCACTTTACAAATGGGTGCATTGCACGTTTGCTCTGTGCTCTTGTCTTTGTATGCAATTCTGACATTCAACTAATAGTTCTTATGGAAAGAGTCATTTAATGGCCTTCCACCTCTTGTGCACATCTTCCCTATTGCGCTGCTGGAGAGTCACACTAGATCCAATGCTTAACTTGTCGGTAGTCATAACTCAATATTCCTAAATGGCCTTCCGAATTTCAGCTGTCTGAACGGTATCATCTATAAGCCTTTGAAAATGTAGAATGAATGAATGAATCCCTAGTTAACTCATTGATGTCTGTGTACATAATTATCATGCATTATACAATTAATTATAAAACCTTATAAATATAGTTTGTACTACTGAGGTGCAGAAAGGCAAGCACTTCTGTGGATGTGGTGCTGTTTCATCATTTGCATTTATATTGGATGTTCAGGCAGTGGTTGGGAGTGGATGTGGTCACACTTACCAGTAATCACTTTTCCGAGACACCTGCTGGCCCCACATTTCGCTAGTTGGAAGCACCTTTCACGTCAACTGTTGTGCAAGTAGTATTTTTGGGGACAATGTGGACTCAGGTGGCTGAAACCATGCCCCTCTCCTGTGATCCACAAGTGGCGCTGCCCATTGCCTGATGTCTGCGGCATCACTGAATATGTGGTCACACTAATATTTCTATGATGGAAGAATATCATTCTGTCTCGGTCAAGATTTAGAAGCAAATGCAAAGTGATGGTTATGTTTGTGGCACTTACAATAGGCCCAGGCAGTAGACAATACAACCTTCTGACCTAATTGAGTCCAGATCTGTATTGAGTGGGCTCAGGCGTGGTGCATTGGTCATTTTACTCTTTATTCTTGTTGGGCATATTTCGGACTATTCATGTTATGCTTCGTTCTACAATAGAGGCCTGAGACACTATGTGGTCACCAAGAAATCATTGGTGAACTTTGCAGAGTATTCCATCATCCCCATGAATGACTTCAACTGGTATATGCCCTCCTGGGATGGAGCCACAGTGATGCTTGATTATAAACTTTACTTTAGATGTACCCAAGATTCGAAAATTGAGAACCGCAAGTAGTTCAAATGTGTCTGAAGGAAATTACACCTGTCTTTTCTCTGCTGCAAGCAGCACTCTTTCAAGATGGTAAGGATCATGTCCAAAACAATGCTGTTTTCTTCTGCTGTCTAACTCGCTTAACCCTTAGAGGTGGACCCAAGTCCAAACAGCAATCTCGTATGCATGATGTTAACCTAATTCCTTCACTGCCTGGGCTGGTATTTGATTTGGGGACATAGATTGTCTTTGCATGTGTCCTGCAGGAATGTTGCCATTGCACTGATAGACGATTGTCTGTCTGTGAGCCGTGAGGCCGTGGAGAGGTTCTGTGAGGGGTGCTGGGGTTCTGACAGTCCTTGAGAGGGACCAGAAGACCAGGTTGCAGGGTCTAAACATATATATTTGGAGAGATAAAGTGGTGTGCATCATCAACAAAAAAAGCTATTTGTCTTCAAAAGAAAAATTATTTAAACACACTAACACTTTAAAGTGGCTCTTTGTAAAAATGAAAAACCTTCAATCCTAAAAATCGTTCAAATATATATTCTAGTCATAAGACAACATTGCACCTATAATACTGAATAAATCACATTTTCAAAACCTAGAACAAATAATGCTTTATTTTTCAATAGAAAACTGTCAATCCAAGATTAACAGTCTGCTACACATATATTGTGAGCTTTTGAAATACCACTATGCTAACGGCAAGATGCCTGTGCCCCGATTGCTAGATAATGCTTCGGCAGCATCTGAATCCACTTAGATTTTTCTGTCTTGCAAAGTGAGATTAGCACGACACCCGCAACACAACTAAACAAATTCCATCAAAACAGGAGAATGCTTCTAATCGCAAATCACCATATCCCAGAGACTAACCATCTCAGAAAGCAAGAAAGAAGGAAAGTCGCAGAAAGAGGGGAAGTCGCAGAAAGAGGGGAAGTTGCAGAAAGAAACAACAGTCCAAGAACGCTGAAATCACTGAAACTAATAGAGTTAGTGACAGTGAGTATAGTTCCACTCCCAAGCGTCCTGAATCTGATGGCACTATGATACCGGTAGTGCGTCTCTCGAGCAAAAGGGATATTAAGGCCAATAGTGAGGTTAAAAAAGGCAGCTAGAAATTTACTATGAAACAACTAAATCTAAAAAATAGAGACAAAAGGGTAAACCGCTCGGATTTACAGCATTAACTACAACATATTCCTCCTTTACAAGTCCTGAATTCTAATGACTTTGATTTTGTTGAACCACTTGAGAGTCACGCCTGTCCATTGTAACATCTGTGATACGGCCACTGTGATCCGGGAATATTATGAGAACTTACCAAGGATGGGTGTTGAGTTGGATATTGATGAAAATGCACACGATCTTTTTGACCATAAAAGTGGCCTTAATTATGCAAAAAAGCGACTTAAACTTCATTAGCGAGAAGGACACAATGACTGTTGGAGGTGCATCATTGGAAGGAGTTCAATGAGGCTTAAAGTGGCTCGCAGACTAGCTTCCTACTCTGTCGACTAAACGGCCATAAGGTCTATCGATAATGTCCCGGAACACTACAGGTTTTAGCCATCTTCTTACTTACAATGGCTTGATGAACTCACTACTTGAAAACCAAATGTTTATGTTGCAGGAATGCTGGATACTTTAATTTATTTTTTTAATAGATGGCTACCATGTTTTTCAGACTTTGGCCAAAAAGGGTCAATACGGCAGCCCTTTTGGGGGAATGATGGTTGGTGTAGGGCTCTTTTACACTGCCCTCACTTTAAATGTTGCACAATGTGAGGATAACATCTTAGCAGTCGAATGGGAGGGGTGGGCTCAGAAGGAGGTGGGGGCTGTTAGTGTTACATATTTACGCCCCGCTGCATGGTGCCCAGACTGAGGCTATTTTTGACTCTTTGTCTGAGATATTGGTAGGCTGGATTATGGGGGATAATGGAGACCTCGTATTGCTTGGGGGGGGGACCTAAATGCCTGTTGTTTCTGTGATAGTGAATACAAACAGACCTTGGGAGTGTGAAGGAAAAGCTCTACGTTACAGAATATCCCAAATTAACTGGGATGGGCCTGGTACAGCTTTTTAAATGAATGGGATTTAAGAATGTTAAATGGTCACACAGTGGGAGATTGTCCAGGGTAATATATGTCGGCACTGGGTGTTATGAAGGCTATGCTAGATTTATTTTCTTTTTTATTGCAACCTTCTACAACTAGTGAAAGTGATGCCTATTCAGACTATTAACCCCAGAGATCATGCCACGCTTACAATCTGCATAGCCAATGGTAAAGCAGGATATGTCAGGAAAATAGGAGCAGTGCATGTCAACCAAGCAGGGAATCATATCTTCTGGTCAAGTGAGAATCTGGAGTGAGCAAGGAGGCTTTCAGGTGACCTTGGCCGAGAGATATCAAGAACTAGAATCCCTAGATTTGAACGAGAACTGGTGGCTGAAACTTTCTAACAAAGTAGCACTACACAGAGTAAATAGGTAGCATTTGAAGCAAAAACGGGAATGACATTCGACAAGACTGCTAGAGACCATAAGAGAGATATGCACAGAGATATTGTCCAATTCAAAACTAGTGGATCGGATGCTTCTTGGGCCCACTTAATGATTAAGTCAATCAAAAACAAATATAAAAACTGGGTAAAGTAGTGACATCATATGGAAGATTGGTCAATTAAAAGCATCCAAAGCCCCTGGCCCAAATGGTCTAGCCAGCATTGTTCCAAAAAAAGACCCTGAAAGGTGGCCTAGTGTTGAACTGTTGTTCAGAAAGGTACTTCAAGAAGGTAATATTCCCCGGTCATGGAGAACAGTGATCTTGGTGCCTATTAATAAGAAGGGTGACCTCTGTGACCCCAGGAACTATAGACTCTTGTATATCCTGGACATAACTGGGAAAATGTTAGTGTCATTTATGTTGAAAAAGATCCAGCAATGGGTGTAATTAGTCCAACTCTTGGACCGGTTCCAACCCGGTTTCAGGTCCGGGTCAGCAACAACGCATAATTTGAGAATAATGGATCTATTGAATGAAAGGGCAAGGACAAAAAAAACAATCTGTGGCTATACGTTCTTTTTATTCAATTTCGTGCTGCTTTTGATTCGATATGCGGAGACAGACTCTGGCCAACACTTGTGGATATCCAGGATACATCAGTGATTGACCCGATATTGACTACTAAGGGAATTAGGCCGGGCTGTGTCCTGGTCCCCATGCTCATCAACTTGTACTTGGCAGACCTGCCCAGATGATTAAATGAGGTCTTGAATTGCACACCAAAGGTGGACTCCGAGCATGTAGTATGTTTATCATACGCTGATGACCTTGTGATTTTTGACCATACATTCCCTTGCTTAGAAAGATCCGCTAGAGAATTGTGGAGGTATGTGAAAAAATAATTTGCCCATTAACAGGGGAAACATTCAAATTATGTTATTTTCAATTGGGAGGATTTTGAGACCAGGATTGATGGTTCCTGTGGTTGACATTGAATATACCAACTGTTATACATTCCCTAGGAGTCGAAATCAGAGTGCTGCAAGGTTTCTTTAATTGCATTGCAGCAAGGCAGAGAAAGGCATTCACAACGCAAATGGGGGATTTTAGTCTAGAGGGCACCATTCGCTTATCTAAGCAATGCATTTCCCAACTATCATGTAAGTATCTTGTAGGGCTTGGAAAGTTTGTAATTACTGGATATAAAATGGCTACAAGTGGTGGAGAGCCGTTTTTGGAAAATTATATTGTGTCTACCACAGTGTGTTCCCATGGAGATAATGCGACAGGCGTTGGGTCTTATCTACCTGAAAGCCACAGTTATGTTGAAACAAAGTTTAATATACATCAAGGCAATGACAGACCCGAAATTCCCTTTGCTGTTTTCATTGGTCTTGGAAATGAAATCCAGTGGGGGTGCTGCAGTTTATGTTAAGTATATCATTGAATTATTCTAAACTATAGGTTGGCAATTGAGATACACACTACTATCAGTTAAAGAAAGGATTTGAAGTGAAAGTAGGAAAATGCGACTGGTGCCACAATTCTGACCATTTAGCACACTGAACTCCTATCTTCATGTCATAGCAATGACATCTCAATATAAAAAGCCTCAACCATACCTGTTATTAGTCCCTGCCCCATGAGTGCAGAGGTTTATTCTTTTAATGCAATAATGCAGATCAACCGCCATCCAATATTGACCTTAATTGGCCCTTCTCTAAAGCTATCCCCTGTCAAAAGAAGCTGTTGTTTATGCCAAAAACACAATATACCTGAGATGGCCAAACATGAGCTGACAGAGTGCAGTGCAATGGGTTCTAGAAACGCCAAATGGGGAAATGTGTGCGCACATTAGACTCCATTAAACCTCCCCCCCCCCTCCACCCCTCTTTTTGGACCTTTTGTGTAAACTCTAAGAATAATAGGCTGCACCTTGCACATTATAGGGTCTGGTTTAATGGGACCCCAAAGTTAGTTTAAATTTAGTAATTAAATAAAATGTGCTCAAATGTATATATTATTTTAATTGTATTTCAGAATGCCTTGTATGGATTTTAGGATTTTAGTATACACAAATACATTATTATTATTATTATTATTATTAATGACACTGGGCCTCAATACGACCCAGGCGGTAGAGGGTTAATGGTGCCGGTAGAGCTGCCAGCGCCGTTACCCCTCTACCACCTCATTACGAGGTCTGCTCGCTGGTCCCGCTAAGGATGTCTGGTAAAACCAGACATCCTTAGCGGGACCCGCGAGCAGACCAGGATGCTAACAACAGGCCTGTCATTAACGGGCCCATTGTTAGCATTCCCCCCATTCCCATTGAGCCCTACGTGGGCTCAAATGGGAATGGGGATGTACCGGGTCTGGGTCCTGGGAAAGGAAAATACCGGGCCCTCCAAGGTCGGAATGGCCCAGTAATTCCCCATTCCAGGAACTCGGACCCGGTACCGGGTATGGGGGTAGCCATAAAGCGGCATGGCTACCTCCATACTTGTAATGAGTCACACTGTTTGGAAAGCTGGTATTTAATTGCTTGAGAGAAGGTTATTAATCAAGGTTTATGGAATGTATTCGTATTTGTAATGTGTTCAAGGTAAGTGAAAAGTGCTGGTAAACTACATCACATTAAATTGAATAAAACAAAATATCACTATGAGAAAGAGAAAGGGGAAAAAATCACACCAATGACGGTCCCTTGATGCTTTGCATAAAATCATGCAGTTTTTGGCAAACATAAATGGCCACAGATATTTATCAGTGACAAATGTGACTGTCTTAATCGGGATGTATTATTGAATTGAGATAATGAACACTCGGCTTGGTGCTCATTTTATTATATTTACAATACAACACTCACCCTAACATTACCGGGTTTGTAATGATGGACAATATCCACTCATACAGACATCTTCAGGATGTGATGATAAAATGGCTCTTATGTCTGTCACTCCATTGAGCTTTGAAAGCTGCCTTACTCATTGTTTTCAACAGGGTTGAAAATAACGAGCATTTTAGTGAGGAAAGGGTTCATAGGAGAGGCATGGACAGTTCCTAATACACAGACATCCATAGGGACAGTTCCTAATACACAGACATCCATAGGGACAGTTCCTAATACACAGACATCCATAGGGACAGTTCTTAATACACAGACATCCATAGGGACAGTTCCTAATACACAGACATCCATAGGGACAGTTCTTAATACACACACATCCATAGGGACAGTTCCTAATACACAGACATCCATAGATCATTATATTTAATGACTCTGAGTTGTGCACAGTTTACTGAATACTGGGAATTATATAATTCTTCTGTATTTCTTTGGTTTATAGCGTGACTTTCTGATTCAGGAACTCACTGCATGCAATTGAACATGATTGCTGCTGTCAATAAGGCATTCTCTATGCCCTTACTCTACCAGAATTGTCCCTGGAGCTAGTATGATAGCAACCTTGTCTGTCTCCTCCCCTCTCCCCTTACTTGTTTTTTCCTCCTCTACATCCTTACTGTTCATGACCTGTAAGAATGCCAATGTATTTTCACTTGTTCCCTCACTTGCCTTGAAGAGCTTTGAAACACATTGGGCCTCATTACGACTGAGGCGGAACGGGTTAATGGGCTCTGCTAAACCTGTTCCGCCTCATTAGAAGCTCCCCTCGCGGGACCCGGTAAGTAACGCCTGGTCAAACCAGGCGTCCTTACCAGGTCCCACGAGGGGAAGAGGGAGCAAACAGGCCGCTTGTAATCGGCCGGTTGTTTGCACCCTCTCCCATTCCCATTGAGCCCTATGGGAGCTCAGATGGGAATAGTTTCAAATCCTTGATGAAATAGCTTAATCCTGGGAAAGGTACATCCTTCTGCCTCCATTCTATAACCTGATAACATGGGAGTGCTTCAGAAAAGCCACAACACTTGTTTTAAGTGCTGTGTTAAAATATAGAGCATGCCCTTGATGCTATATGGGCCTACAAGTGAGCCACTTGGCGGTGTTGTCCCTTACGAGTCCCCGCTGTAATAAACTCACTATAAATAATAACATAACGGTGGGAATAAACAGCTATGAATCTCCTAACACTTGTGTATAGGTGCGTTATAAATGCCATATCATATCATATCATATCATATCCTATCGACTTTAACAAGTGTGCTAATGCCAGGAACCAGATTCAAGGAGTCAGTAGTAATCCTATAACACAGAAGGATCACAGAAGGAGCACTGTAGCATAGTGTCCTCGCCAGAGAAAGTACACGTAAGTGTGCTGACTTTCACCACCGTCACCAGTCACACAAACAGCCTCATTGTATAATGCATGTTAATTGCAAGGAGGGGACCGCTAACATTGGCGTTTACATGCTGTAGGTTCTACTGCATGGCATTTCAATGTTTGGGAGGTGATGGGGAAAAGGAAAGAGTAAAACGAGGCACCTGCTGTTACTCTTTCATTTACCTCTCCGCCTCGTGAATTAAGCTTTTCAGCCGACGTTTACTAATGGATTTCTAAAAGAATACACCTGGTCAATAGCAGGTGCTAACGTGAGGCGGATTCCACAGGAATCAATTCGTTTTGCACCAGCCTGAGAACATCCTGCAGGCGTAAAAGGAAGTGCAGTGACAAGGCAGAGTAGGAACGCATGGCAGAGATCTTACCTCCACATTTTGCCCCTCGGCTATCTTGTCACTGCCCTGGAAAGTGGGGCGGAGAGGTACATTAATGTGTAAATGCATTACACACTGATTTACCATTTAAAATGATGGGGCAAGAAAATAAACCAACAGAAATACCTAAAGAAGAGTTGGTCGGTTGACACAAACGTATCAAGGAAAGAAGAGGAGTTTTTGGATCTTGACTGGCAAGGGAAGCCTCGAAAAAAAAGAAGCATCTTCACTGGCTAACCAGATCACAGAGTCGGTTAACAATGGCTGTGGTAAAGTCCGAGGATGGACGCATGCGCAGTCAGACACCATTGTGCTACACAGCTTCAAGCGTATAAAGGCTAGTTCTCAATGAGTGCATCCCCGTCAACACACAAATGGTACATTCTTTCTACTTTAAGTTCTCTCGAAACATTTCTTCATTTGCAGTTTAATTCAGCCATTGATTTTTCAGCCTTCCAATAATCCAATCTAGTTAACTGGTCAATGCACGGCCGCCTGAAAATGGAAAGGACCCCCTCAAAACCTCTGGATCAATGAGCACATGGATTGTGCTGCTCTGGACAGTTTTAATTGGATTTTCTGAGTGTGCAGTAAGCACTCCAATCATGTAGATTTTAGAGTTGGACGGCCCCCAAAGCTGATATCAAATGGATTGTGTCCAATGAATGGATACATTTTTCACAGCAAGGGTACTATTGTGAAAGTAGGTTGAACAAGTCTGAGAAAATAGGTAGCATTATTTTATTTGATTAGAGCGGCAGTAAGAGGAACATGACAAAAATGAGAGGACGCTCGCCACGAGCTATCGTTGTGAATCTGGAAAATGTGAGTCCATTGCAAATCACAGTAAATAACAACGGATGCACAGCACAATCTGCAAGAATTTGCCAACATTCATGGTGCATTGTATTTGCTCCGAGCCAATTCCCTGTTGTCATCCATTAACGTTTGCAAAAATGATGACACCAGTGCTGATGAGGTCTCATTTTTTATAAACGCGTGCAAAAACTGTGGGGAGAGCACCGCAGTGCAGATGAGGCTACCTGATCGGAGCATTTCAAACAATAAATAGCAGAGTTGCCCTGGAGGTGTACAATAGTTACCATCTCAAAGAATCATAAAGCTAGAAGGAAGAGGTATATTTCCAGGTTTGGGATGAAATGATCGAATTTAAAAATTAAAAAAGGAGAAATGACCCTGCAACCTGCAAATCTCACCCCCACCTTAACTAATACCCTTGCCCCACCCAGCACATATATTTTATTAACAACGACCAAATATAAAAAAAAAGAAAATAGGTAAACAAATTTGGTTATTTCTTCTTTGTTTTTTTCTTTTATTCAATCATTTATACAGATACCAAATTCCCACAACTAAAAATGAGAATGACAGGTTACACTTTGATGAGGGATGGCTCAGTAGTGTTCCAAAGCAGCAACTAATGCCAGAGAAAAAGTCAATCAAACTAATGGATGTGAATTAGGATTTGGAGCAAGGATACAGAACAATATTTGGGATTAGGATTCAGGTCAAGGATTCAGAGTAAGAACTAGGATTAGGATTAGTATTACGAGAAACTAGTCTGAGCCAGGACAAGGATTGGAGTTCAGAGCAAGGATTAGGTTTAAGATTAGGATTCAGGGTAAGGATGCAGAGCAAGGTTAACATTAAGGAACATTGCAAGTCAAGTTCCTTGCTATCATTCACCACATCATTGAATCTAAAAAGTAGTGCTTTGTATGTTTGCATCTGCGTAAATCTGTAATGGGCTTTATATGACACAACCCTAGCTGGGAATCTGTGCTGTTCTGTTGAACATAAGGATAACAGGATCCATTAATATGGATACAGTAAGAAGGATAGAAATGTAAGGGTGTAGGACAAAAGAGACACAGGACTGTTTTGCATCTTCCCCACCAACAAAGGCCATAGAGCTATGCAGAACTATCGGGTCGCTCTCCCCTGTTCTCACCCATCAGTCATACAAGTTAAAAAAAGCCTGCAATCATCCGAAAATGAAACTCTGAGCAATAACAACTCTGCATCCCAATGGACAGCAACATGAAAACAAACTCTCTTCTCAGCTCTTACAGCAGATGGAAGCTTTAACGCATCAGTCCAGCATTAACCTGCAAAAACAAGGAGTGTTCACTAATCCCAAATCCCTTCTGCTTACCGAATATACAGACTTGCCTCTCCATCTCCTACCACTTTACACTACACAAAGGTACTACCACATAAAAGGCAACAATGCCAATATGTACATCTTTAGCTCTAATACCCAATGCCATGGGAGTTACTAACGAGTTACTCCACAGCTATCATCTAATAGACCTTGGGTTATTCTTTTCAGTTATAACACATGCCCAAGTGTTAGCACCACAAACCATTTAGAACCATACATTATTCAGTATACTTCATGACTATACTCAACCACACATCAGGCTTCACATCTGCCGCCCTGTCTACACCACCAATGTCTCCTCTTTCAACTCCTGCAGTGATGAGCAACAAGACTGCCAAAATGGCAGTGGTATGCTATTCAAGACCACATACATTACATTACATATTGAAAGAAGAAATACAGGGCATTACAGGTAGGGGGATGAGGGAGGTTTGGTGAGCACCATTGAATATGGGGACACATTACCATTTGAAGCAAGGGAAACTTATGGGATCAGTTGACGCCTTACTCCTTTGCCTTATCAGAGACGGAGTTAGGACCCTAGGGGCAGACCAAGGGTATCCATGACACAGACTGTTTCAGGTTAGGGTCAAGATAAAGGAAGGGAAGGGCTAGAAAGGGATTCCATAGTCAGCCTGAAAATAGTCTGCATGTTAAGAGGGTAGCTACACCAGAATTAAAGGAACAAATGCAATAGGGCTGTCCATAGTCTATAATAAAATGTATTCATCGCCATGCATCACTATCCAACCTCTTCAGTCCCAAGAACTGCTGGTCTGTAATGCTTATCTTTATCTTCTACAGGAAAATGATGGAGCACACACATCTCAACCTGAATGATCCTCTCACTGTAAGTAAGAAACATGCAAGATGGTAAGTATGAGAGGGAGAGGAGGATTGGTGTAGCATTGACTGCCCTCTGACTTGTGTCAATTACCCTCCCATTAGTATTGCACTTGTGCCCTGGACCCTAGTTCTTTCCTGACTGGGAGTGGACCTGAGATGAGAGAATGGATTAGTAGTTCTGATCTTCTTCGTTGAGTCCCCACACTAAGTACCCCCATTACTGATATACCTGTTGGGTTTGTTGTGGAGTGGAGAAGATTCATTGGAAGTGAACAGTAGTTAACAGTAGTTAGTAGTTACGAGTAGGGAAGTAATTAACACTACTGTTGGGTCAACCAGTCCTGATACAAAGGTTTCCTTTAAAGAATGTGTGTAACCTGTGGGGTGAACATAGAGACCCAGATGACAGAGATTGAGAGTCCATGCAAAGCCCTATTATAAGAATACCGCTGGGTGATATTGATACCTATTGGAATATGCAGGCCATTTCAAAACTTTGACTTCCAACATAAGGTTGAGAGAAGGAACACAAATGGGCCTCTTTCAACTTTCCCAAAATGAACAAGCACCCAAGTGCCCAAGTGGAAGAAAATGTTCCAGAGAAATCAAAACTACTGGATATGGCCAGTCATGGAACAAACACATATGTGGCTGAAATGCTATTTTCATAAAATATGAAAAGCTACAATTTAATTTAAGGAGACTAATAGCAGCATGTTACATTAACTTCAAGTCAGCACAAGACTGTGCATTTGTCAAGAATAAGAAACACTTACTTTCATCACGCAAAATGACCTGATTTAAAAAGAGATGCCTATTTCTCTTGAAGTAGTGAACACCTGTTTCCTATGTCAATTTAAAAGGCTATCCTTTCCAGAATTATGTCTTCCCACTGTACTAAAACTGTGACTTCAAGACCTTTGGCTCAGGCGCACTAGGAAAACAGGCCTGCTTTTCAGCTTAAAATCCAAATAAAAAGAGTAGATCAGAATTGTGGAGGGTACAGATTAGACCGCCAGTAGAAATGACTTTAAGATCAGGCCTCCGCATTAACTGTGCATTAGCTCCGAACAGAGACATTTGAAGACACTCAATGGCAGGGTGGAATGAAATGAGCCAGGCAGATGTCTGTCATGTTACTGGGGAGAAATAAAACTTATGAGGAGAAGGAAGCTGGATCTGAAACTCAGAGTTCATGCGATGCATTGCCTATGATTAACATTGTACAGATTTTTCCTTTATAAAAAGAGAATTGTGCGTCCCAGTGAGCTCATTCAAAACTTTAAGGGCATAAGAAGTCTGTTAGTTCCATGTGAATATGAACCATGTGTGATGTACAGAATTTGAGTTAGAAAGAAAACCCCAATTTTGGACTTCTCATAATTCTGTGGAAGTGAACAGTTGGTGAGGTGATAGTGAACTAGATAACCCAGCCCTTTAAGATGAGTAGCAATTACCCTGGAGATGGACGGGGATGCACATTTTTATTCAAACATCAATAATCAAAATGACTCAGGTAATTGGCAAAAGGAAAACTGTTTTAATATCAATTATATAAAACAGGGAGCATAATGAACATCAATGAATTCGATAGATCCTCTTACTCAATGCATTCTAGTAAAAACTGAGATTTTATACCCAAAACCTGTCATCAATGACGTTAACCTACGTGTTTACTAATGTCATATTATGTGGCAATATACAAAAACCTATGAGTATGGGTGATTGGCTCTGAGTGAACATACAAGTATACGATTCATACTAGTCTAAAAAATTGTGAATATGTGATTGGTTACTTAAAATCAGGTGGTGCAACTAAGCCCTCCCCTAAAAATGACCACTATGAACGTCACTAAATACACAACGTGCCATTGTTTTACACAACTATAGGAACCCTAATTATGCTGTCCCCTACAAATGGTTGGCACTCTAACCTCGGTCAGTACTTTTCCATCTACGTCTAGCAGCATGCAGGCTGGCCATCCTGGTGCTGGTGAGGTCGCTTTAACCATTGCTTCCCACCAATTAGCATATCAATACATCATCACCTTAGTGGTCTACTGTCAATTAGGCTTTGAAGCTCGTCCTTGAGTGTTCTTAGCTCTGAGAAATTCAGGGAGTGAAGGCACACTCTGCCCTCGTGTGTAGGTGTGACCATCTCGTTCGTCCAACGTCATCCTCCCATGTGACTGGAGACCATGGAATCGAGATTTCAGTGCCTTTAAAATACTACTTTTTAATAGACCTCTGAAGTCTTTCTTGTTTTGTTCATGCCTTCTGAACAGGAGTTCTGTTCTTTCACACAATTTGTATCCAATGTCAGTTTACTCCAGTTTGCTAAAACCATGGCTTCTTTGGCTCATCCTGCCTTGTCTGCTGAGATTTCTGAGATTCACTTTGTAATTCAATTTGCTTTTCAACTACGACACTCTGGAAATTAGGCTTTCTCGGCCTTCTTGCTAAAGTCCAGCACTGCTATAATGCGTAGTGGAAACAACCATCCTTTACTTGTCCATATATATATATATATATATATATATATATATATATATATATATTTATATTAAGAGCTAGCCTCAAGATTACTTCATCTGCTTGCATTTCTTTTGCATCTGTACACGTGTAACATAGCTTGATATCTTCATCGGTTCTGTGGCATAAGCTTCTTCACCTTGATCCCAAGAGATCACTTATCCTTGATATGTTCTTGATGCCTTATAGAATATCTTCATTCTGTGGGCTCTGCATCTCTTCTAGGTACATCAGTTCAGCACTGAGTGACGTTTACTTGGTGATGGTTGGTGACGTTTGGTGATGTCACAACTCTTATTTACCATTTATTTGCTCTGCTTCTTCAGGCATCTCATTTAAACAACCATTATATGTCCTTGTATGCAGGTATGGTTTCACCAATTGCAATCTTGCCTCTAGGATTGCATTTGTCCTTTGTCGTTTCAACTGCTCCTTGTATGTCACATACTCTGGCTTCCGACATACAACATACAGGCAATAGGGGCAGAATGGTTGAGGTGGGGGTGCTTGGGTCCTCCTCTACAATAGATTGAGAAATAAATGTTTGAATTATGAAGTGGCATATTTTTCACTATTTTTTCGGCTCAGGAGCAAATAAAAATAAACTATAGCTCCTCCCAGGAAGAATGTGCTGAAGTGAAATGAATTTTTCCAGATTCATCATAAAATGTAGAATTAAAAAATATATGTGTAACCTGAAAATAAGGATAGTTGCAATGTAGGGAGATTTTAAGAAAACCAAAATTATAAACCAACATGTCATTTTGGAGTGATGCATTTTTCTCCTCCCCTCAGTTTCCATAATCCACACCTCCCAGCTGTTTGTCCTATCAGCAAGCAGTGGGCAGAATTGGTGGAAGGGGAGGGAGAGCGGTAACCAATCCATACTGTGGGAATACTGATAGTGTGTAAGTGTCATCAGCACAATATAATATCAATTTCCCATCTGAGAGGGAATGCTAGTGAGGAACAACTAACCCGAGAGGCAAGGAGAGATAGCAAAACCACCGGGGTACCACCTTGCCAGGAGAAAAGCTGTCTACCTGGAGAGGCCTTAAACCTTGCAGGGGAGGTAGAGACATGGAAACCTAGAAGCTAACCGGGCCTGACTTTGAAGGAGCCAAATGAGGACTGGGTGCTATTGACTATATTTGACAGACACCTTTGACCAGACCTGTGCTTTCCCATGATGAGACCTGCTGTTTCCCTGAGTGCCCAATAACCACAGTCTCCCATGTTAATAGATTGATTCAGAAGACAGAAAAAGTGTGGGGGGTGTCTGCCAGCCTTCATCTCATTCTTGCATAGTGGGTAGTGGGTAAGGGGTGCAAGAATATGGGCCTCATTACGAGAAAGGCGGTAGGGGGTTAACGGGGCCGGTAGAGGTTTTACCAGATGTCCTTAGTGGGTCCCCCGAGCGGTCCAGCATGATAACAACGGACCCGTCATTAATGTGCCTGTTGTTAGCATGCTCCCCATTCCCATTGAGCCCTATGGGGGCTCAATGGGAATGGGGATGGACCGGGTCCGGGTTCCCTGAATGGAGAAATACCGGGACCACCAAGGTCGGAATGGCCCGGTATTTCCCCATTTAGGGAACCCGGACCCAGTACCCAGAATGCGGTAGCCATGCCACAAAAAGCAGCATGGCTATCTCCTTCCTCGTAATGAGGCCCTATGTATTAATTCCCATATAGAAAACATCAATGGATAAGTTTTGTTGCAATTTGAAACTAACATATTTCATGCACAGTGTGTTACAGCCATTATAGTCAATAAAGTAATTGGGTCACTCTATTTTCCTATAGGCCCTTACTTCCTAACAGAAGAGGCGTGTCCAAATCAGAAGCCCAAAGCCTTGCATTTCATCTCAACGCGTGTTGAAAGACAATTTTCCCATTGGGATTATTTCCCAAAAACCTTGCCTTTCAAATAAAAAGCCAAGAAACAATTTTCCCATTGAGTACATTTCCCAAACCCTGCCTTTCTAATAAAAAGCCAAAATGATGTTCCCACTGTTTTCCCACTCCCTGTAACTTGCCTTCAAACTAAATGGGTCAAATCTAATTGAAGCCTGGAGGGTGGGGGTTGCTGTGAGAAAAGAGCATTGAGATAAACTAAGCAATCACTGTGTGTTTTGCACATTTTTCTATCAGTTAATTTGCAAAGAAATCTGAGGTAATTTTCGACTGCAAATCTCTAAATTCTACCTGTGTTGTTGTAGTAACTGTAAGGCTATTAGAAATGCATGTGGATCAATTGATGCAAGTAAGTTGAAGTTGTGCGATTGTATTGTGCCACAGAGTTCCTGGCTGCTGTCTTTGTGATTGATATACTATTCAGTGTAGTAAAATTTAAATAAATATATATTATTACTATACACCGGCCTGGTTCCTAGCTTATTGATGGTACAGAGGGTATCTGCTGAATGATATTATATAGGTTGGAGTACTCTCTAAAGTTGAATCTGCTCAGCGCTTTGTTGTGTGCCACCTTGCTTGGTGGGTGGGGGAGAACTCCCTGGGTTGTGAGTGTCTGTCCAATAAACCGTGACAATCCTGATTATATAAGAAAGCGCCCAATCCCAATCCTCGGTTGTGCTGGTATTAGTACACAAAATACACAAAATAGATGCACTATTAAGTGTTATTCATCAAGCAATCATATATATATAACTACTGACGCATCTGATGAGTGTGCTATGTATTAATAAAGAGGCATGATGCACATTGGTTAATGCTCATTTTGCTTGCTTTATATATCTTGTGTAAGTCCCAGAATCTCTGTGATGTGTCTTTGCTATGTGTGCTAAACCCCTTTCTATCGGCCTAACAACGAATTGGGCTCTAGCCCTTAAATGTGACGATAGCGGTATTACCGCCACATTTAGGGGCTGGCCCTATCACGAGTTGGATGCTAAATAGGCTGTTTTACTTCCATCTTTTTTCTGGAGGTGAAAATTCCATTTAGAGCCTCATCACGAGTTGAGCGGTAGCCCTTAAATGCAGTACTAATGGTATTACTGCTGCATTTAAGGGTTTGGCCCTATCATGTGTCTGGCATAATTAACGAGTATGGCTTATTTACCCCCAGCTCTGAGCTGCATGTGAATTTGCAGAAGAAATGCCCATTTGCACTGAAAATTCCCCATTGGGTCTGATGGACCCAAAGGGGAATGGGGATTAACAATTAGCATGAACCAGCGGTAATACCACAGAACCACTGGGTGCTAACGCTAATATAGTTGGATGGTATTTCAGCCGGGATACCGCCCAACTCGTGATGAGGCCCTATGTCAGATAACAATGTCTCCGATGACATTAATTTTAACATCTTAGTTTCTTAGAGGTCTTGAGGTTATCCATCTGTCAGAATCTACTTAATTCTGATGCATCTTTTTTTTCATCTTAAAATGCACTTGTGCACTTAATTATTTGCAATTACTAAAATGCAAATTTGTCCTATATTTTTCCTTTAGGGTTCTTCATCCATGGTTCTGCACCTTTTGGCCTTCCCTTTTGGTTTGACCCTACACCGCCTAAGGACCACCGATTTGGAATATTTTCTATTTTCATCTATAATTCAGTCTGTTGGTGACATGATTAGAGTTTGAAACATTCAACATTTTAAGGTTGGTAATAGAAGGGGTAATATAGTGATCTACTCCATACGGAGAAAGGGGTTACTGGGGTCTAGCATTTGAAGTTTGAGATAATCTTGTGATATCTCACAAAGCTTCACTACCTTGTCTTTTTAGATGTAAATTGACTTTCATCTTCAGTCCTGCTTGGGTGGTGGATCCGAAACAAATATAATTTTCGGCATCATATTTGGACTTACTTAGGTGAATATATATATATCTCCAGGTTTTTTTTCTATGGCTAGAGGTGGCGAATATCAGGAGGCTCATTCATTACATTTTGTATTTTAACACCAAGTTTCTTTGTTTTTCCTATTTGTTTGTTTTAATGTGTTTTAGCAAGGGTTAACGTCCCCAACAGACTTCAAGATCTACAATCAAGCCCTTTTGAATTGTATAAAGTTTTACCTATGAGAACTACTGTGTGATAGCCAAAAATTCAGCATTAGTATGTTCCAGGTTTACAATTACATTATTTAGTGCGCCCTGAAGAAGGCGACTACTGGCTCGATCAATTGAGCCAGATAGGTTGATTTCGCCGAAACTGTTATGATATTTGAAGATCATGTATGTACAGTAGGCACCTAGCACTCTTTTGCATTTAGCACTTTATTCCATTGTTAACAATTCGGCATTTAGCACTTGGTTGCATTTAGCACTTTATTCTATTGTTAACTATTCGCTTTTTCCACAGCATCTCCGTTACTTGAATGAAATTTATAAATGAGACTGTGATGCTCCACCTTGAGTAATACTGGGTCATGAATTGTGGTAATTAAATTGCGATCGAATGGTTTAATGTATTAGATTTGATAACTATTTTATACTAAAAATTAATTCATTTTTTTCATTGTCGTTCTGATGTTTATATATTATGTAATTTTATAATGGTAAAAAATTAAAAATTAAAATGTGAATTTATTATGATTGGGCCTCCTTCTCTTCTTCGCCTCTATTTCCATAATTGGGTACTCAAATTAATACAGTACTCTTCCATGTGAACTTTTTCCCCCTATGGGTTTTTTTTGTCCTATGTCAGATAAAAGCCTATTGGCAGTAGGTTAGAGTTAGCTTTACTATGCACTATAATTAGTTTCAGAGAGAAGTTGATACCAGCCAACTCGTGATCAGGCCCTTAGCGCCCTATATTTGGTGGTACTGTTAGGCAGAAACCTGTGCAGTTCCCTCTGGGACCACTGCAAAAGATGTAAGACTACAGGTGTTTGGCAGTAAACTCACTTGGTAGCAGTCTGTACCACACAGATTCACTTGGTAGCTGTGGCTGAGCAGTCAGACTTCCTTCAAGAAGAGTTAGGCAGTATACAGCGTATTCACAATAGGTCAAAAGAAACACAGTAGAACAAGCAAACACTGACCAGAGCTTGGTGTAAAAGAGATATAATTATTTATTTAAAACCACATCTAGTAAAACACACAGGCACTAATATTAAGCAGTTCAAAAACACGGTTACTAAAAGATATACACTCCCTTAAAAGAATATTAGACACGTCTAAAGTAAAGCCCCACTTATTGTCAGACAGCGGTGAGCGCTTAACGCAGATGGCACTCTAATAATTCGTTTTAAAAGGGAGAGAAAAGCAGAGTATAATTTGAAACAGATCCCAACACTTTCAAGAGAACACAACAAGAGAGGAAGGCAGAGTAAAACCGTGAAGTTAGAGTTCAGAAGGCCAGATCCACTTTAAGAGGATCAGAGCGAAATGTGTCCAAGGTCACACGGTTGAAAAGTGCACAAAAGTCTCGAAAAGGTTCAGAAAGAGTTGGACCAAGAGAAAGGGACCAGTTAGATGGTCAAGGCGGCCAGCCCAGTCCAGAAGGTTAAGGGATTATTATTACCTTGTAGCAATCTTTAGAAAGGGAGGCCTTGCGGGCACGGTACCTTAAAGTGGTGAGAATGCTCCAGTGGGCGAGTTGTTCCTGGCAGCGGATGCAAGTCGATGCTTCGTCCGGGGGAAGAGAGGATCTCGTAGGGGAGGAAGACAGGAGTACGTTGCACTGCCAGGGAAGAAACCAGCCGCGGAGTTCTCAGTTAAAAGGAGCGGTCCTTTGGTTTGCGGTCCAGTGTTAAGTGGCTATCCGGTTGCCAGGGTGCTTGGCACGGGCAATTCGACCAGAAGACGTCCTGGGATGCGAGAAAAAGAAGGTAAACTGGTTGTTCCCACCAGTCAGAGGAAGAAGACTCTCCAGCCGGGAGATCTTCTCTGTCGTCGGGAAGTGGTGAGTCGGTTCCGCAGGGCTCCACCGGTGGTGTCGTCGTAGCAGGCCGGCTCAGCTTCTCCCTCGTCGGATTCTCAGGTCCTGTGGCAACTTCTGAAGTTCCAGTCCCCAAAGCCCTGCTTTTATGCAGCACACCCCCATTCACTCAGCCTAGCTGTCACTCAAACATGCTAAGTGGTGAACCGGCCGGCTCACCACTTGGGCCAATCACACAAGAGTGCGACTTGAGTTACCAAGGTAACTCAGTCCAGGGTGCCTAAACCCCCTCCCACGCCCCCTGTGTTACCCAGACAGAGTGGCACCACTTTTGGAGGCTTCTGTGGAGAAGCCCGCCAAAAGTGGAACAAAGGGCTCGACTTGGGTTGGAGTCACAGAAGAGAACACAAATGCCATTTTAGAATCGAGTCCTGGCAAAAAATACCAACCGGCGAATTAATATTAAATAAATAAACCGGCGGTATGTTCGAGGCTATGAGAATTAAATAATTAAAGTTGGTAGCCTCGAACAATGGGAAAATCCCATAGGGATATATTTGCGGTCGAATATAAAAAGTACTATCCACTGCCACCAGCCAAAACTCGATCAGGGGGGACGGAGACGTGCCTCCTCGACTAACAGACCCCGGGGCAATAGAATTGCCCTGACCAGTACGGCCACAATATGATGGTTTGTACTGGTTTCTGTTCATAATTTGGGACTAGTAAAGCCAATGGTGACTTTACATGCCCTGGGAGACAGTAGTCAGTCCCAGGGTATGGAGTCTATGGTGGGGTGTCACTATGGCACCCCTGTGTCACTGCACAGAGGGTGCTGTGTAACACACATAATAAAAACACATGAGACCCTATGGAGTAAAGGACCCCCATAGCCCATAAAACACATTAGCAGTCAAAGGAACACCATAAATCATGTCCAAGAGTGGGAGAAAGAGTCTCACTCTTGGCAGGAGAGAAAAAAACAAACTCCAGAAATCCAGCAAATTCAGCCTAAACAACAGGTACTTGCTGTCTTAGCAAGCAGTATTTGCGCCGAAAATACCCCATTGGATACAATGGACCCAATGGGGAATGGGGATTTACGGTTAACGCCCAACCTGTGATCCGGCAGCAATAACACTGGACCGGTGGGAGCTAACTATTACAGTTGGGCGATATTTCAGCCGGGATACCGCCCAACTCGTGATGAGGACCTATGTCAGGTAAAAGCCTATTGGCAGTAGGTTAGAGTTAGCTTTACTATGCACTGCAATTTGTTTCAGAGAGAAGTTGAGGCACATTTTGAAAGCCAGATTGTAGAACATAATGTTTGTTCATTCTTTATTTCTTAGTTGTTTGCAGGTTCTGTAGCTCGATTCAGAATTGGGGCCCAGTTTCCCGAAGAGTTAGAGACAGAACACTGTGGGAACATGGTAAGGTAAGCATTACTTAAGAAAGCCAGAATGGTAACCAACATGCACAACGTTGGCAAAACTATTTAAATTCTAATGTTCAAGATGGCTGCATATTGAAAAAAAGATGTAAGGTGGGAAATTCCGGTCACAGGGTTTTGAGCAAGTTTGATGCTTTGGCTGGAAGTATCCTACCTTAAGTAACATTCTCAAAATCAATGGTGAAAAAACATGCACTTTATGAGGAGGGATGGCATGACGATGATTGTAGAGTAGAACGGGCAAGTGGCGCTCAGTGAAGCACTCACTGAGCATGGAGACTCCGGTGCGTAGTAAATACTTAAGCAATATGCTCCGAGCGGTAGGGGCATTACCGACTCAGTTAACGAAGTTAACGAAAGCCCCGGGGCATTACCAGAGTCGGTAATGCCCCCGCCAAGAGGGGCACATAGCTATTAGTACTCCGGTCCGCAAAAACCAGGGCACTAAAAGCTTTTTTTTTGCGTTTCGGAAAGAAAAAAAAAAGACGGCATAGAAAATGGCTGCCGGGAAAGGGAAAACTGAGTCCGTTTTCCCTTTCCATGGCAGCAATCAGGAGCGGACGCGCTGGAAGCGTTTCCAGTGTGTCCGCTCCTGAAAAAAAAAAGAAGGTAAGTGCGCTTGGAAGGGCGGAAGGGAGGGGAAGATGAAACAAAAATAAAATAAAAAAAATGTACCTGGGGTCCCGGGCGGGGGACGGTGGAAGCCTCCAGTCGTGTGGAGGCTCGGAGCGGGGGTGGCCCTGCTCCGAGTCTCCACACGGCAGGATGCTACCATCGTGCCCCACCGGGGACCAAGGGATATGTTATGTTATGCTATTAGAATTTGTATAGCACACATTCGCCCAGGGGCATTATGGCGCTGGATAGGAAAACTGCTTACTGAGAGGAAAGCCAATGAAGAAGGAACAAGGGAGCTAAAATAGGATGGTCTTAAGAGCTCTTCTGAACCCGAAATGGTTAGAAGTGCTTCTGAGTGACTTAGGAAGATTATTCCAGAGTTTGCCGGCAGCAATGAAAAAGGCCCTGCCGCCAACCTTTCCACGGTTAAAGCTGGGGACAGTGAGAAGATTAGTGGTGGAAGAGCGTAAGTCACCTTCAGGGGTATAGCGAAGGAATTTGGACTAAAAAAACTCAACACCTTGGCCATGGACCGCACGTTGAACAATACAGAATGACTTAAAATGGACATGTTCGGCCACTGGAAGCCAATGAAGTTGATGGAGCACTGGCGAAATATGAGCGCCGTAGAGGGATAGAAGGTTAGTGGGGTGGGGAAGGCAGGGAGAATGGAGGAAAGGGAAGGAGGGGGGAAAAAAAGCCTTACCTCAGCCCCCAGCAGGGAGGGGGAGGTAGCCTCTCAGCTGTGGGGAGGCTCGGAGCAGGGATGGCCCGCTTCGAGCATCCTCCTTGTCTGAGGGGCTGCCACGCCCCCCACCGGGGACAAAGGCCGTGGAATCCCAACAGAGGGATTCCCGGCCTGGTAATGACTCAGCGAGGGCCAATCAGAATGGCTCTTACATTCTGATTGCGCCCTCGCCGGGTACTAATACTTCAAATGAATCATAAACAGTCAAAATGTATGTTTTTCCTCCAGGAGATTAAAGTTGCAATGATCCTCAGATTGTCCACCTTGTGATTAATCAAATGATCTTTATTCAAGGGTAGTCACCAGAGGCCTTTGCCAATGATTTCGGACTTGAGAGTCCTTCGTCAGGGCGGGCTCTAAAAATATCAACAGGCATGAGGTTATAGAAAACCCCTTTAATGCTCCGTGTGGATGTTATACTTCGCAAACATAGAAATCAACACAATAGATTTTAAGGCATACCTGACGAGTAATGAATCTCAGCGCTAATGTTATACAATCCATATTCCTTAAAATGATTTCTCACTCTGTTTGATCAGAAATTCTTTGTCGTGTTTTAGTAACTAACAGAAAATGTACAATCCTAGCTCTTGTTGCCACATCAGTAACAGTGATATATACACCAACCATCCATTTTGTAAAATGTATGTCTGTTACTTTGATCTTTATCCAAACTTTCTATAGTGTATGTAAGTCTGTAAACATCAAGTACGCAGAGGTGGATAAAAACACAGTACTGATTGTTTGTAAACTTAAAATACCAAAACAAACATACTGATCGAAGTTTGAGTATCTAGTGCATATAGCCATCTTTATTAGGTTTCACGGTATATGCAGAATTTTGTCTATATGAAGCAGGAATGTTTCTTCACCTTATTGACTACAGCATGTGTCAATTGTTACGTGCGGCACGATTTAACACTCGCTAAATGGATATTGTGAGAGGAAGTACAGATCTCTTACTTAAAATGTTTCGTTGCAGCTCCTTCAAAAGGTTCAGAGTCTGATGGTCGACCAGCGTCTCCACGTCGGTAGCAACTGCGGTTTCCATAGACACAGGGACGCCGGGGCACCTCGGACTGCTTATTAATGGAGACGTCATCGCGTAAAGACGCGTGTCTATGCATGTTGCCACTAGTTTGATGGAACTTGTAGTCAGGAAGTGCTACTGACGCGATTGTAGAGTAGCCACACAGTGAAAAATGCTTGATTCACGGATGATCCTGCAGTGAATAGACATTGCCTGCGTGGCTGTAGAGTAACCTATAAGCAACCTATCAAAGAAAAGAAAGATTTGTTTACCAAATCAAAGTGGGAAAACCGCCTAACAATTTTCGAGAGGGGTGATTGTACAACTTTTGGGAAATTGGTTTCTGGCTAGGAGGTTGAAGCAGATGTGACTCTCCACTGTAGTTTAATTGCAGAGGCTTAGTGTGAGCATTTTGCTGGGCTGTATGGGGGTAACGCGGAGGCCCTTACCCCACAGCAGTATCCGAGAAATATACATGATAAGCGTCCATATGCACAGAGGAGCGATTTCCATCTCAGTCTGAATGAGATCCATGAGGCAATAATCACAGAAAGGAGGGAAAGCATCTGGACCCAACAGAAGATGAAGCCTCAAAATGGGCCCCAGTCTTGTGGCATCTTTTTAATGCCACAATTAATTTGGACATTGTACCTGCCTCTTCAGAAATATACTGTACTTAGAAAAGTTAACTGTATACTTTCTTTGTTGATCTGAAAACAGAGTTTGATGGGTACCACGTAATATCCTCTGGCAAGTTCTTAAAAAGAGGAAAGCACCCCCCTCCCATTTGATATCTATTATCCAGTCCTTGATATTTGACAATCAGGCGGTGGTCCGTTATGCATAGCAGGTGAAGTTAGAACCCTCATTAAGGTCTATACGGGCATAAGGCAAGACTCCATCCTCACTCCACTTTTATTTTGTACATGCATCGATTAAGTTATTGAGGAGTTGATGTTAAATAGACTAGATCCACCAATAATGGGTAATGACAGATATCCTTCAGTATTCTTTGCAGATGATGCAGTTCTCCTGTCCATGTCCCCAATGGACCTCAAAACTACAATGAGGTGCTTCCCTGGTAAATGTGAAGAGTTAGAACTCGAGTTAAGTGTCAGAAAAACCAAGACCCAAGTGTTTAAACCTAGACATGTTAAACAATGAGAGTTAGGTATTAGAGTGAATGGTTGTAAATTGGAGCAAGTCTCATTCTACGATTATTTGGGAGTTAGATTTGAAGACAGTGGCTCCTGGACTGCCCACATAGATAAGGCTTGTAACAATTTGGAAAAGTATAGTGGAGCAGTGAAAAGCTTCTTTCATAGACATGGCAGAGGTACAGTCTCTCCTGGACTAGAAATGTATAAATAAAAAAACAGGCAAAAAATGTTGCTGCTCCAGATGCATGAGGCTATGCAAATGTAAAAAAAAAAATGTCAAGAGCAGAAAACACATTTCTTAAAAATGTACTCATGCTCCCAGAGGGTTCTTCAAATGCCCTAACCCATATGGAGACTCTGAGGAATTCGACCATCCGGTCCCTGGGTGTGCGCTCGCCTGGACCTTTTTGACATTTTAAATTAAATTGAATGATGGTAGATCATCCTCCGGAAAATGTGTTGGGCTAATCCGCATATATTTTCCTATGCTGACTGCACAACATATGCATAGACCTGCATACTCTGGGTGGACACAGGCTACAGGCGCAGTCCCCCCTATCATATTTAGATTGGATATAACAGGGGGAGTACACAAAGCATCTCTAGAAGGGAGAGGGCCAAACCTTCCTCCTGGCATGGCCAGTCTAATTAACAAAAAAAAGCTCCATGGATCGGCTCTGTCATTTTGTTGGGCCCTGTAGCAGGTAGCAGAAATTTGCATACAAATCAGAGAGTAATTCAAACAGGCCCACATGGTGGCCTAGCTGCAGAGGCTAACAAAGAAGACAGAAACCACCAATACCGGTTCATATGCACTGTGTCAACTTGATGCCAGCTGCCGCCCTCAGTATCAATTGACAGTGAAATATCATGACTGGGGCTATGTATTTACAGTAGTCATCCCCGCAGATGGACCCCATTCAGAAGGTACGAGCATGTGGTTTGACTAAGCCAGAAAGTCAGCTTCAAGGGAAACCTGCTGCTTTAATCATGAACCACAGAGAGCTCCATTAAACAAGGGACCCTTTGATCGACATCAGACAAGACAATGGTTGGGAGTTAGAGAAGTGCATCGATGAGCATCTACCGAAATCTGCTTTAAAGGAATTTTTTGAGCCAGTCAAATTCCTTGAGCAGCAACCAACTCCACTCGCTTAAAGACCTCCAAGATGCTGCGACCGGTGCTTCAGAAGCACCAACCTGCAATGACACAATGATTCCTGACCCTCAGCTGCCGTGTAGGACAGCATTCAGCCGTCCATCCAGCGTTATTGGCTGAGCTGTCTGCCGCCTGATATCTGCAGCTGTCTCCCATCTTGAACTCTGTCACAGAAGCTGCAAAGTGCCCTAAAACTGACTCGACCCTGTCGAGCATCAAGAAAACCAACATGCACAAGGGACATTGTGGTTCTGTTCCCCTGGTCCTTCTCTGAAGTTCCCTAGAGTCATTTTCAGACCCATTGCTCCCTTTGTGCTGAAGCCAAGTAACCTTGAACTGTTGTGATTATTTAATAGACCGACTACCCTCCTGTCCGTATCCAGAGTGCATCCTTTTCCCTGTTCAGGAACTGTCTGTCCCCTGTATTCCTTTACAGGGTGGGTTGTATTTCATAGTGTTGCTAGAACTGTCTTTTGTGAAAATAATTAAGTAGATATTTGTATAAAACCTTGACTGGACAGTCCCTTTTACCATTAGTTATTAATTGTATTTTCGCTGTGTTGCAACTAACCAACGATCCATGACCTTTTGGAGATAAGCCTGCCGTTCAGTCTACATTATCAAAATTGGATAAGGAAGTTTGTAATTTGCTTGTGTTTCCAATCTGTTTGGATCCCTTCTGGTGTACTAGAGGTGTGGGGCTGAATAATGATTTAGAAACTGATATTCATCCCTGGACCACTGGTGACCGGGAAGTGGATTAGTCACAGAGATGGATATATGCTCAATCATGGAATTTGCCTCTTTCAGACTGGTGATGCACTGGATTAGGTTGTGTGCTTTACCAGGCCTTATTGGTGGAATAGAAAATATATCGTGCCTCCTATTGTGGAAAATATATTTAATATTGGCCTACGCCAAGCTGCTCGAAAATCGCATGTGAGAGAAATCTGTGTTGCAAGGTCCTGACCTCTAATCCATGTAGGTCGCCATTTTAGGTCAAACCGCCATTTTAGGATTTGCGTGGAAAAGTCACCCTGTGAGCTAAATGGTGGATGATGTCATTGCAAAATACAACATGGCCGTCTTGACCTCTGTACATCGCTAATGTGTAATCTGCCTGCTGGCTACTTGTTGAGGTCATGAACTGAGACCTCGTCCTACGTTGACCTATGTGTAAAAGGACTACTCGGGCAATGAAACCAATCCACAAGTATATATTATGATAATGTATTTACATATTGAACGAAGAACATCTGTTTTACTACATTGTATTTATGTTTAAGAAGACCTGCAATGCGCAACTTTAGAATACACAGTTAATGCATATGTTTATTGTTACATGTAATAAAAACAAACCAGATAGATGCGGTTATTTGGGATTCGGCAACAAACCCTAGAATTGGTGATGTATAAAGTGGAATATTAACCCGAAGTGCGGCTGGACATAGTGCCCACAAAATGTATAAAAGGTGAATGCATTCTAATGTACAGCGTCTCTCACTGAACACACTGAACCACGCTGGAGTTACTTGTGCTGTACTGAGGGCCGATAGCTATCACTGTTTTTGTAATTGAATTCAGTAGAGAATAAAGTACTTTGTATGTTCCTTTGTAACCCGTGTTCGGTGTATTTCCTTTTGGGGTACTCAGCCTCGATATTTTGTTTCTGTTTTCACAGTTGGCGCCCGAATAGGGACCCTCAAGATTGATGCCGGATTGTTGAAGGTTGACACATGCTATCGGACCGGGATCGGACAGTGTGACAAAAAGTAAGGGGCCCCTGGACGAGACGCGACACCTCAGCAGCGCTGCACGATCCGATCCCTGGACGACTAGCCTGTGGTCTGAGACGGCATCTTGACGAGGGTCCACATAACGAGGCGGGCAGATTTGCCGAAATCACCATACACGAGGTAAGATTAGTTAGGTAAGATTCTTAGAAGTACCTATCGGTCCTACTTAGGTTTGGCCAGGTGAGTTGTGACCTGACTCTTAATTTAACCCTTGCAATTTGAATTTTGGTGCATTGTATCTGCAGACACAATTATTGACCAGGTAACACCAAGAATTTGAGATATGCCTGGGAAATTGTCTACCTGCTTTAGGGCATTATTCCGCAGTGATAGACAATCTTTGGAATTTAGCCGTCCCGCACCACAGGAGGGGTCGCCGGCATGTACTATGTACTGTAAGCATGGCATTGGAAGTATAGTATTTAATGATATTTGGCACAGACAAACCAGACATGACTCTGAACTTCAGTGGCCAATCAATGGTAGTTTCGAGATCCCTCATATTGAATATTTGGAGTCAGTATTGTTAAAGAAAAAGGCTAGATGTGCAGCATTTGATGTTTTGCAGAATTGGAAAAAAGAAGCGTTACAATAGCTTAAGAGTAGATAGAAACATGTGCGCCGTCATAAAACGAATGCCGAAAAAGCGTTATTATATGACCAGGATAAACAGTCTGAATCGGCTAAAAATATGGAAAGGGCTTTCTCACTTGATATTCAGAAAATCTATCCTTCCAAAGATGTTCAAGATTCTGAGGAGTTTTTTGAGAAAATATTAAATGAACGAAGGCCTGGTGCCTCTGCGCCACCTCCGTATGTTCCTCTTCCCGCTGCTGTACCTTTTCCTGTTGTTATTCCTGCTCTCCCTGCTCAACCTGTTGTTCCTATACCCCCGACCTTTGTCCCTCCACCTGCTCCTCCGCCTCTTTTTATCACACCAGTTATAGCTCCTCCATTGAATTTGCCTGCTGCCCCTCTTCCAAGTGGTCTTGGGCCGCTTGTAATCGATCATGGTGCAGGTTCGAAGGTTGTCACTCGCAGTACTGTACCACCGGAGAAGAAACGTGAGTTAATTGCATGTGCTAAGCATTGTTTGGAGAAGGATGATCAGGCTAGTGTTTTTTCCACACTTTTTAATACGGATAATTTTCCTGAGAAAAATGTTTTTATTGAAGGTTTGGGGATCAGTTATGTATAATGTGGGGAAGATTAAATAATGCGGATGTTCCGCAAGGGTTAAGGGATCTAAATACTTTAGCACTTTCCAGAGACACTGTGGAGAAGGTAAATGAGCATGTCGAGAGGTTATTTGAGTATAGAAAGGAGTTAGAAAGGATAAGGAATGAGGATGATGAAGAGGAAAGTATGTATGTGCAGAAACGGTACCTTCCGTGTCATAAACCGATATCGAAGGAAATGCGAATTTGTAAGAAAGATGCGATTAGATGGGTTTCAGACATGTCGATAACTCCAGTTGAGGTATATGACACATATACTCAATATACGTTGGAAATGCAGAGGAAAGTGATACAGGTAATGGTAGAGTACCTGCAGGATGAATGTGTAAAGAGGAAGATTAGTTGCCCCACAGAGTTATTGAATATTTATAAGAGAGCTTTTTCACTTGACACTTCTTCGACTGCTTTAGCACTCGACTTGGCTCTGTTGCTTAGTAAATGCTCGGAGTTGCCTATATCTCAGTTGCCTATGAGAGAGGTTCCTCCGACATTTGTCCCGAAGTTTGAGGTCGTGGACAATGTTGCTCAAGGTATAGACGCTGTGGACATTCCCGCACATTACATATCACAGTTTGTTCACGTCCCGTTTTCACAACAGGAAGTGAACACCATTAGACAGTCTATTCCTGATATTAGGAAAAATCCGGCAGGGTTCTATAAAGAGATGGAATCTGTTTTGCAATCCTCAGTGTTCACCTTAGGTGACATTGATTTATTGTTTCCAGTACTCCTGCCCGTGGATTTATGGAAACAAGTTAGAACTATTGACAATGTACCCGGGTTGGTAGATACATGGGCGAATTTGACCAGGCTCGATGGGGAAAGGCCAGCTGGCGAAAGACCACAACAGGTGATATTAACTCTGCCTGATAGAATTATTGCTAAATTAAAAACCATAATTCCCGAAAAAATAATAATTTGGGACAAGTTTACGGCATATGTCCAAGGAAAGTCTGAGGGTGCTACCGAGTTCTTTAATCGGTTCGAACAGGTATTTTCAGATTTCAGTGGACAAGACTTAGGCACAGAGTCTGGGAAAAGATTATTTGTGGACAAATTTGTACGTGGATTGCTGCCTGACATCCAGTCACAGATTATGTCCTCTGAGAGCGCTTGGCAGGCAAAACCGCAATCAAAAGTACTGCACATGGCTCAGTACTATGAGAATCGTGTCAATAATGAAAAAGATAGGATTGAAAAACAGAAAGGTGATTTAAAAACAAACATGCTATTGCAGCAAATTGTTAGAGGCCCCAGAGGGGGTAACTCTCAGGTTAGAGGTCAGTATGTCCCACAGGGGAATGTGCCCTTCAATCCTGTGAATATTAATCAATGTGCTTATTGTCGTCGAGAGGGTCGTTGGCAAGCACAATGCCCCTCCTTCAACAGCGGTCAAATAATAATATGGGTAGGCCGATCCAGAGGTCGCCCGGGCGTAGGGGGCCCTGGTAGAGGTCAGTTTACACAGGACCCTCAACAGCCTTTTTCACAGGACAATCAGACACCGAGTGCGGACACTATGAACATATTCGATCATCCTTCCGCTGCATATTTATCCCAAGAGCTTCCTTTTGATAACATTCTTTTTCGTTAGGAATGCCCGAAGCAGGGTTTAGAACCTACACCTATTCCCGTCAATCAGAGAGGTCCCTACGTTGAGATGATGGTGGGATATAGGAAACATCAGTTTTTGATAGACACTGGAGCACAGAAGTGTTCCATTGATCGTTGTAAGAGGATTCAATTCAACACTACAGCTAAGTCAATGCCTAGTCTGGGATACTGAATGGAAACCCTTATTGATATATCTTTATGTCCAGTTCTTGAGTTCTGGATGACTACCCCTATATAACACCCCTCTCTTGGAATCCCCCTGACCCCACTGAGCCAAGAAGTAGTTCTGTTTTGCAAGTTTAAAAGGTTTATTTGATAATTTAAACAATATATATATATATATATCACACTTTATAATAAATTAATAATTGAATATCACACTTAATCTGAACAGTAATCAATAATGGATAGTCCGGCACGAGCACACTTCTTTATAATCAATGATGAGTGGTTATAGGATGGATACGATAGCAACAATACTTTTATGGTTTCAAATGGATGCAATGTGGAATGAAAATGCAATACAGAAAATACTCAATATGATTTCAACAACACAATGTAATCACTTTTCTCTGGCAATCCACTCCCCCCCTTTATGCAATGCAAGGAAATGGAAGGAACGCACACAGTTCTCAGAAATGCAATCAAATGTAATTCAGTTCACCCCAGCAAGCTTAGACTACAGATATGAGTGTGAAATACTGGCAAAAGTGCTTTGATATGTGCTGGCAATGAAGTGAGGAATATGCTGAAAATGGTTTTAATTTCCTTTAGGAGGTTCAGGGTGAGTGAAATATACCTGGGATGAGTTCAGGCTCACTTTAGCAAGGATCTAGGAGTAACTAGCAGGTTAAACAAATTTTTGGCAAAGGAAAGCAAGGAAGCTGCTGTTTTCACACGTGGCTGGATTTTTCACCAAATCGCAAATCGTGGTAAAATTCGCTAGTGCGAGAATCGTGATTACGGAGAAAGTATAAGGAGTAGGTAAGATTCTAAGCTTTCAGGGGAAAGTTAAACCAAGTTCCTAGCCCAAACGGTTCCAGAGATACGGACGATTAAATAAAGGTAGTTTTTCGGATTTTAAATTTTAAAAGTTCAAAGCGACAGGTTACAGCTTGCAGCTAGAAAATGACAGGTGACAGCTTTGCAAAATGACAAGTGACAACTTCTAGGAGGCAGTTCTGGTTAGATTAAAATAGTTTGAATTATATTATTTTAACTAAGAGATTGGTTCTGCACAGTTTTGGCGGATACTCACTCCTAATTTTTAGAAGGACTGGGCCTCGTCATGATCTGGTCAGCGGGTTTTCTTCACTCGCCACGGACGGTCTCTGCACACAGCGTCTGGGTCAGCTCTTCTCTTCTGGTCTGGGTCTCTGGTTCTGATCAGGTCTGTGGGTCCGGATACAGCGGTCTCCGGTTCAGCTGGTCTCTCTCTGGATACAACACTGCTTTCTGGCAAATGGCAAGAGTTCTTGCAAAGAATTCAAACAGCTTGCCTGGCTGTGAATAGTTGCAATGATTTGAGGCCTGCTAAAGAGGGATTTAGCTTGTAGTTGATCTCTCTGCTACAAATTCTGAAGTAAAGTCTTGGTCTCTGAAGGTGGATAGATTGAAGTCTCTATGTTGGCTCTCTGTAGGTTGATGGAGGTAAAGTATGGATTTTCCCGGCAGAGCGTCCCGCAGCAGATGGAATAGAATGTCCTCTCTAGCTTCTAGTGGCTCTTTTTATGTCTTTTGAAAGTGGGTGTGTGTGCAGCATCACTAGCCAACCCCTCTCTCAACTGCCCATTGGTCAAGCTTTCCTTTCTCTCCTGATTGGGGAAAAGAAGTGGAGTGTCAGAGCGATGTCATTATATGGCCTGTAGAAAGGACATTCCCCTGTCAAATTGCACACAAATCTATATTTGATCAAAAAGACATATTTCATAGATACACAGTGGTTTGAAATTACATGCACCCATCACATATCACATGAGGTATACCCTGTTCAAACTCTGCTCTTCCTGGGGGCTTGCATTCAGAAATGGCAACCTTTGGTGCTTTTTAGTGGGTTTTGCAACATCAGATTTTTCTCCAGATTTATACACATGTACACGGCCTGTCCATACATACTCCAGTAAATTACCATGTCTCTAGCTTAAACACAGAGTCTGTAGTATACATAAATAGCAGGGTTTTGCCCCAGAACATCACACAAATTGGAGTTTGGGCTTGAATCGAAGGTACATTTTTTAAATGAAGGCTCTCAAAGTTATACATTCCTGTCATTTGATTACAAAGAGTTATCAGTGTTTCTGTAAAAAATATATTTTGCTTTCAAATCAGTTCTCAGAGTGTTGGAGTCCGCCTCCAAGACTTGGGTGGGTCAGTGATCACATGTGTCTTCTGGCAGGCAGGCCTTTGTTGACAGGAAACAGTCAAAATCAACATATTCTATTCAAGTGCAATAGCCTATTGTGTGGTCTCCAGGAGGTTGAGGTCAGCAGACCAGGGGGTCAATTTGCATTTGGTTATTATGACCATGTGATATCCTGGGCTGTGGTGTGAATCTCTTGAGGTGAGAGGGTTTCCCAGGCTTCTGGCCTCTGGGAACAGCGGGTGGCTAATTTTTAATTAAAATGCAGCCTTTGAAGTCAGCTGAGTCAAATCACTTTGTCAGCAACTGCACTTAGTTCTCCTGTCAGAGTTTAGACCGCTAGCGCCGCCTTGAGGATTTTGTTGGTACTGCATCCATTTTTGGGATCTTTCTTGGATTAATGCATTCCAAACAGGAATGGTTCTTACATGGTAGTAAATAATCCTTGCTTAACATTGTTTTGATGGGGCTCCTTACAGGAAAATGGTTATGTGGAACCCCACAAAAGGGTTGAATCTTTAAAGTGGTCCGGTGAGCCACGATTTCAGCAACTTTTTGACATCAGTAACAGTGGATTTTGTTAACAAAGATCTTTCTTTACACTGGTGGGAGGCAAGTGAGGTAACCATTTTGGTGTGCGCACAAACTGCGCGGTTTTCATAGATTCTGGCGCACATGTGGGCTTTTTCGGCCATCTTGGATTTCCTAAGCCCACAGCACCAAATGTTGTAGCATAATAGTCCAAACGTGGGTCAGGACACCCAACATCGTTCGCGGGTTCCAAACATTCCACTGTCAGGGCAAGCTAATGTTTCTGTAGGGTTTTCCGGTACACCAGTTGTTTTTCCGGTCTCTATGCCGGTACCTATTTCTTTGGGTCCCTTTACAGACCAGTGTCCTTTTCTATTGACCTCGGATTGAGAGGAAAACTTGCTGGGGTTGAATTTGTTAAAATAATTAAATGCAGTGATTTATTGTTCTTCCGATGGAGTGCGCTTGACGATTTCACCACAGCAATCTTCTGCCTCACAATTTCTGACTAGACCTTTGCCTCCAGAATTCATTGATGTACCAGAGAACTTGTGGGCTGTTGATGACAATGATGTCGGTGTTTTGCAGATTGAGCCTGTTAAAATAGTTTTGAAAAATGGAATTGAGTTGCCACGCATTCCCCAGTATAAGATTTCGGCTGAGGGAGAGCGAGCTTTGAAATGTATTGTTTCCGATTTTGTGCACCGCGGTGTGATTGAAGAAATTTCAGGAAGTTTGTGTAATAGTCCGATTTTACCCGTGTACAAGAAAGGCGATAATGTAATTCCATTCTGTTTTATAATTGATTTACGTGCCATTAATAAAGTTGTGGCACCGCAATTTCCAATTGTGCCTGATGTGACGACAATTCTAACCATGATTCCAGCTACAGCTACTTACTTTAGTGTTGTGGACCTAAAGAATACGTTCTTTAGTATTCTATACACAAGGATAGTAGATATTTGTTCGCGTTCACGTTAGGGGGACGCTCGTTTACATTTACTCGTGCACCTCAAGGGTACACAGGGATACCTAGTATTTATAGTAGGGCTTTGAAAGAACAACTTGATACCCTTGAATTGCCCTCTACTTGTACTTTGCTTCAGTACGTTGACGATTTTCTTCTGGCTGCTGACTCTGAGAGTGCCTGTAAGGAGGGCACTTTGTTACTACTTATTCATCTAGCCAAGCATGGTCAGAAAGCTTCGCTAAAGAAATTTCAATATTGTTGTCAGGAGGTCATCTATTTAGGCTATCTCCTGTCAAAGGAGGGAAGAAGATTGACACCTGAAAGAATAAAACACATTTCTGGCATGTCTGTCCCAAATACTCAAAAGGAAGTTAGGGCCTTGATAGGTATGGCTTCTTACTGTAGGTTGTGGATCCCAAATTTTTCACTAGTGATACAACTGATGTTGGCCTTGACGAAGAAGGGCATTTCTTCGCCGTTGCCATGGACCTCGGAACACCAGCAATCATTTGACTTGCTTAAGACTGCATTATGCTCTGCACCAGTTTTGGGCACACCAAACTATGAAAAGGCCTTCGTACTGTTTGTGCATGAATGTGATGGATGTGCTTTGGATGTATTAATTCAGGAGCATGGAGGGAAGAATAGGCCGTGCGGTTACTATTCCTCCGCCCTTGATCCTGTAGCATGCGCTTTGCCAAGATGTTTACACGCTATCGCTGCTGCTGCTGCGTCTGTAAAACAGAGTGAGGGGATGGTCTTAGGCCATGATTTGACCCTGATGGTCCCTCACTCTGTAGATGTTCTATTGAACCGAACTCAAATGCAACACCTCACTTCTGCACGGTTGACGAGATATGAATTGATTTTGTTTGCCCCTCAAATTCAAATTAAGAGGTGTTGTGTTCTTAATCCGGCTGAACTCCTACCTTTCCCGCAAGATATTACTTGCAGCGATGAAGACTCACATGATTGTTTGTATACGACTGAACAAGAAACAAAGGGCAGGATTGATTTGAAAGATACCCCTTTGGATTATCCGCAAGGAGAGCTGTTTTGTGACGGCTCCTGCTTTAAACTTCCGGATGGTACATCCACAGCTGCTTATGCAATCACTACCTTGAGCATGGTTGTGGAAACTAAGAGAATTACGCATAATTCTGCGCAGGCCGCAGAGATTATAGCATTAACCCGAGCTTGTGAACTTTGCGAAGGGCTTGTAGTAAATATATCTACTGATAGTCAGTATGCCTTTGGGGTGGTTCACAACTTTGGGAGACTTTGGTCGGAAAGAGGATTCCTAGCCTTGCATGGCACCAAGATCCAACATGGCACACTAATAGTGCAACTACTCTCAGCACTTGTGCTCCCTACTCAGTTAGCAGTTGTAAAATGTGCAGCACATCGCAAGATTGTAGATAATATTGGAAGAGGGAATGCTTTCGCTGATCAAATAGCTAGACAAACTGCCACTGATCTCCTTATGGCAATATATGTTTCTAGGGAGACTGAAAATGCTAATGTGATGGATGAGGGCGTGGGGTATGTACGGGATATCCAAGCCGATGCCACAGTAGAAGAAGCTAAGAGGTGGGCTGAGGGCTTGGGAGAACTTGACGATGATGGGTGTTGGGTGGACACGGTTGACGGGAAATGGTTACTTCCCGATGCTTACGTGATGATGATGGTGTAATGGCACACGGTCCTACGCATGTGTGTGCCCAACAGATGATGAAAATGTTAGAAAAACTTTGTGTAAATGAAAAAATTTCAAAAATTGTTCAGCACTACGTCCAGAATTGTATGATTTGCTTACAACATAATGTGGGAAAGGGGACAGCAACCCCGCGGGGGAATTTTTGGGCCACCCTCTGTCCCATTTGAAGTAATTCACTTTCATTTCATTGAAATGGAGCGATGCAACAATTTAAAATATGTATTGGTAGTCATTTGTGCCTTTAGTAAGTGGGTTGAGGCTTTCCCTGTTAAAGATGCTACAGCCATGATCACTGCGAAAAGCATGTTAAAGGAGTACTTTCCCCGGTTCGGTTTGCCGAAAGTTATCTGGTGGGACAATGGTCCACACTTTGTCGCCGCTGTAATCCTACCGATATGTACAGCGTTACGAATTGACAAACGGTTTCATTCGTCCAGACATCCTCAGAGCGCCGGACTAGTAGAAAGACACAACGGTATCATCAAGAACAAGCTTGCTAAGACGTGTGCCGGCACCAAACTAAAATGGCCAGACGCCTTACCGATCGTGTTACTAGCTATGTGTACAACGGCTCAAACTAAGACTGGGCTCTCTCCATTTGAGGTGGTAATGGGGAGACCTGCCAATATCTGGAATGTTCCAAAATGTCGAAATTTGAGAAATATTGAAAATGTGCTACTTTCAGATTATTGTAGCCAATTGACTAAAAACCTGTATTTGATTTACCACCAGGTACGAGAGGCCTTACCTGTGCGTTACGAAGGCCCGGGCCACCGCATACGACCGGGGAGCTGGGTGTTCATTAAATCATTTGAGCGCACCTCCTGCCTCGTGCCTCGCTGGCATGGGCCATGCCAGGTCCTGTTGGTCACCCAAACAGCGGTGCGGGTAGCTGGCCGAAAGAATTGGATCCACGAGTCACACATCAAGAAACTTCCTCACCCTGTGCCACACGTTACAGAAGAAGCAGAACCTCTCACTGATACTGCAACTGATGATCCCAAAGCAGTAAGCAGCACTGAGAGTGTGTCGGAGAATATCTCTAAGCCCGAGAGGCTTGGGGAATCTGCCATTTTGTTTCCACACTCTCCACAAATTTTACACCCGGAAATGGCTGTTTCAAATTCAGCCTCTTCATCTGTCCCTGATACGTTGCTTCCAACGGGAAGTGACGACACATTGTTTCCGGATCAATCAGTACCAGGAATAGCCAGATATCACTTGCGTCCGAGAAAATAGACATACGGCACGGTTCGGCTGTGCATTCAAGGAAGGAAAAGAGTCATCGAGGGATTGCTTTTGCCCAAATTTGAGAAAGGGGATTCTGTTGGAAGGACGCAGAAATCGCGTGACCGGGGAGTCACCAGCAACAAACATTGGGGTTTCCGTTTGAAGACTGCAATGCCTGCTACCACCGCCGCTCGTATTGGACTTGTAAATAAGGGGGTGACCAACCGGGACAATGGACAAAATGCCTGGGCCCCGAAAACGTACTGCTGTATTTTTGTAATAATATTTGGTTTTATAATAGGCACTGTTGTAGGCCTCTGGTATTTAGAAGAAGCTTTTCCCTTAGAGTTTTCGCTACCGACTAAAAATGTACCCACTGTCCATACACCTTTTGTGCATTTGCATACTTTGTCCCATAGAGATTCCCAGCACAGACAAAGGTATCATAATAATACACTGTTACTTATCATGAACGCTACACATGCCATTTTTAATAGGTCCAATTGCTGGGTCTGTTCACATTTACCGCAACACGGGGATAAGGGGCTAGGTTGGTATATTCATCCTTTACCGTTGACAACTGCTTGCTCTGCTTCTCTTAGAGCACTATTCTTTGGCCAATTGCATGATAGCATCTCAGGGAACTTTGATGGCATCAATTTGAATAGTTTTGAGAAACGTGTTTTGACTCCCCTGAGATGCTCTCTTTTTGAAAATAGGAGTAAACCGAATGTTGCTTCTATTAAGCCTTCTGATAGACTGTCCCGTCCCTTTCAATCTTTCATTTCCTTTAAAATGGCTCAGATAGGCAATAGGATGCCATGTCTCCTTCTTACACTGTTAACCATAGCCCCGATTCAGTTTCTGTCTGCATACAGAGGAATGGCACTCGGTCAATGGGAGTTTTTAAAGGTTGCGCCAATGTTGCGAATTTGACTGAGGAAGACAGACCTTTGTATATAGGCAAACCTGTCTATTTTGTTTGCGGTAATGTAGCGTTTCCATGGTTGCCCAGGGATTGGCAGGGAACCTGTTATTTAGGGATCCTGTTACCTGGGGTGTTCATAGCAAGTACTATAGAAATTTCAAAAGCTCGTCCATGACGGGACGAGAATGGTGACACCCCATCACAAGTTTTGGGAGATATAGCGAAATCAATTGTGCCATTTTGGGGGCAGATAGCGAATTCAGAGGATATCAGGAGACTAGCGAGAGTACTGGAGAGAACCATCAACCGGACCACGGATATACTCTACATTATGACATTAGAACAGAAAGCAATAAGATTAATAGCACTCCAAAATCGTATGGCATTAGATGTCATTTTAGCTGAGCGTGGTGGAGTATGCAAATTAGTGGGGTCCGCTTGCTGTGTTTTCGTACCGGATTCCTCCCCAACTATCTTCAAGGCAATACAGAATTTGCACGTCCTTAGTTCCGAAGTGCATGTTCCCGAGGGAAATTGGGATCTTGGTGCTTGGTTCTGGGATTTCTTGCGATCTTGTGGTTGGAAGGTACTTTCGGTCTTATTAATTATTTTAGGAATTCTGTTGTCCCTTTGTTGCTGTATTCAGTGTCTGCCTGGTATGTTTTCGATGCTAGGGGGATGTTGCGCACGGGCAATAGATTCGATAGGACATAAGGTGTATGCCTCAAATAAGACTTCCAAAGAATATGTGTTAAAAGATATATTAGTAAAAGACCTAATGGCAATAGATATTTCAGATAATGATTCAGGGTACATGGATACTAATGTATGGAATTATTCGCAAGGAGACCAAAAGGAGTTTTTAGCACTTGGCATAGGCCAAAAGGAGGGTTTGTTGGAATAGAAAATAGATTGTGCCTCCTATTGTGGAAAATATATTTAATATTGGCCTACGCCAAGCTGCTCGAAAGTCGCATGCGAGAGAAATCTATGTTGCAAGGTCCTGACCTTTAATCCATGTAGGACGCCATTTTAGGTCAAACCGCCATTTTAGGATTTGTGTGGAAAAGTCACCCTGTGTGCTTAATGGTGGACGATGTCATTGCAAAACACAACATGGCCGTCTGGGCCGTCTTGACCTCTGTACATCGCTAATGTGTAATCTGCTTGCAGGCTACTTGTTGAGGTCATGAACTGAGACCGCATCCTACGTTGACCTATGTGTAAAAGGACTACTCGGGCAATGAAACCAATCCACGAGTATATATTGAATGAAGAACATCTGTTTTACTACATTGTATTTATGTTTAAGAAGACCTGCAATGCGAAACTTTAGAATACACAGTTAATGCATACGTTTATTGTTACATGTAATAAAAACAAACCAGATAGATGCGGTTATTTGGGATTCGGCAACGAACCCTAGAATTGGTGATGTATAAAGTGGAATATTAACCCGAAGTGGGGCTGGACATAGTGCCCACAAAATGTATAAAAGGCAAATGCATTCTAATGTACAGCGTCTCTCACTGAACCACGCTGGAGTTCGTTGTGTTGTACTGAGGGCCGATAGCTATCTGACTTTGCACTGTTTTTGTAATTGAATACAGTAGAGAATAAAGTACTTTGTATGTTCCTTTGTAACCCGTGTTCGGTGTATTTCCTTTTGGGGTACTCTGCCTCGATATTTTGTTTCTGTTTTCACATTATAAGATATCGGACGCCCTTCTGCATTTAATGTAATTGGATGGCGGAAAAGTGCTCTGTGTTTGTTGCACGCAAAAATAACTCACCTCTCTTTGAATATAAGCAGCCTATGGTTTAATCCTCCCACTATAAATACATCTTTGACTGAGAGGGTTAAGAAGGCTGTGCTAGTTCTGCATATAAAACAGATGGAGGATGCGAGTTGTACACTGAGTGTGGCCAGGATATCTTCCGAAAAAAAACAGAACTGGTTTGGAAAAATATCTGAACATTGTCACTCTAGCATTCGCACGGGCACTCTACCTGGAGTTCAACATAAACACGCTAAAGGTAGCTCCCTTCACAAAAACGGGGGGTGATTTAAATGTGGCCCTTTCCCCTCTCTGTGGTAGTGATGAGGACACAGTTGTTCATTTTATGCTTTATTGCTATGTCTAAAAAGCCCTGACAGTCAACTATTTAAAACCAGTGCTTAAATCTACACACTTCTGCACTATTTTAGCAGCAATAACATAATGCAAATCTACCACTGACATGAATATTGTGTGCCATGTGTCCAAATATATCCACCCCACCTGGCTTTGTAGGAGCAAGATGATAACAACACCCTGGATCCAACATTTTTGCTGGTTTTATCTTGATGTGGATTTTATCTATGATAAGACACCCAGTTTATGGCAATGCCTTAGCAGGAGTTGTTTTGATAAAATTGTCATATTTCTTATATTTGAAAATCTTAGAAAGATAGAATTGGTTATTGAATAAGTAATGCTGTATGAAAATCTCCAGCTGAAACTGTGGGCTTAGTGTTTCACATCCTTCCTTTCTTCCTTAACCTTTTATCTTCAAGGGTTTTATAATGTATTTTGGAGTATTTGTAAGCACCACATTATTTTATCAGAATTGTGTCATATGTTGTGCTATTTATATTCCTATTGCCTAAAGACTAAAGTCGAATAAAGGTTTATTTGACTGACTGACTGATTATACATGCACAGTTAGGTGGTATTCAGCAATGTGACTGAAATAGTACTACTGATGATTCTGGGCAGTGTCGAACTATTAGTATAGAGGAATCATACATAGTAGTCTGAAAAATGTGTAATTATTATTATTTCTTTTCTATTTCTGTTATATGGTTATAAAATAACATTTAACAAACTTTCTGAAAATCATCATCAGAGTTACATATAAATTCAATTGTCCAATTAAAACAGAAGGGAAAAAAAACAATTGCAATTCAAATATAACCGTATAAATGTACTTAAAACAAATACTAAATCAATTTAAAAACAAACACAGTCAGTTACATGTACCCAAAATCATAAATAAACACCATCGTGTAATAGGTGAATGAACAATTTACAAAATGAGTCAGTTGAGAGTCACAACCAATTACGATATATTCAGTATCTCTTTAAAAAAATTGTTTGCTGCCGTCAACCAGTGATTATAACCGTGAGATCTCATAACTTGTTGCAAGACCATACCCACTCCTCTGACAGTACACTTTTCCACCAGGTGATCGAAATAATGATGGCACCTATCATTTGGAGCCCCACAATGCAGAAACAAATGCAGCAGTGACGCAACCTAGTCCTGCTCCAAACAATAGCAACAGGTACTTGAATACCAGGGTTCCCAACTTTAGCACCCTCAATTTATTTAGCTCGTAGTTATTGAGCCTCAGCATCATAGCCAATCTATGCCATGTTGGGTGGGATGATTTGCTTAAGTAGGTCGGTGACATCCCCACAGGCCTTACATCAATAAGCAGATCTTTAAATCTCCTATATGATCTTACTTTTTCGTTCGTAAATCCAATCCCTTTTTATTTTATTTTTTCTTAGTTTTTAAGGGGGAGTTCAGGAACATGTCCCTTGAGATGCCACTTTCCTACAGGGTTTGGTAATATTCCTGCTCCCATTTATGGAATCAGGGACAGGTTTTAGAGTCTAGAAGCAGTCTCAGTTCACACCAAATAGAACCCTGCTCAGCACACAGGAGGCTTTTCAGTACTACAAGGTTTTTTGACAAGATATAAAACTTAATAGAGGGCAAGCCTATTTCATAGTGAATCACTGCCATGGGGACAACATTTGTGAGTGTTAGGATTTTCCTCCTCAAGAGGCCTTCAATCATTTCCCAGCGCATCGGTGGTGGAAGCCCTTGGTTTTCCCTACCATATGTCAAAGAGGGGATGACTTTCAGTTTATAATATTCGAGCACCGGTTATAGTGAGAAAAAATAAAATGTTCTATTTATTGCAGTGGCCTGGGCTGACAAAATTTTTCCCTTAGAGGTCAAATGACTCTGCAATTCGTCACTGATCTGCAAGGCCTGCAATCTAGTGCCCAAATAAACAATAGTCGTGACTTTCTCCAAAGCCTCCCTGTTCAGGCACCAGCGAAAAGTCTTTTATTTTTGTCTCATACCTGGGCGAAGAATCAGAATCTTATATTTCTTCAAATTGATAATTGATAGTTAATGTATTCAGACTAGCTTATGCTCCCAGTGCATTGCACATTCTCTGGAGGCTGATTGGTGAGTAATCAAACAACACCAAATTGGCAGAATAATATAGATAGTCTAAATTTAACGTAGATAGGTGAGGCGAGAAGCTACGAATAGTTTCAAAGATTCTGCTGATGTCAGAGGTAAATAGAATAACCAAGAGTGCGGATGAAGTACAGCCCAGTTTTAGGCCTATGGAGCCCAGTTTTAGGGCTATGGTGGTTTCAAAGGCAGCTGACAGTTTGCCCTGAGCATTCAACCGGTCCGTGATGGTCCTGTCTCAATGACGGTCCACAATCATATTTAAGAGTGCTTCCGGGCAGCCCCATGTCTGGAATTTAGTCCATAGGAGGTGCCTGTCTATACTGTCGAAGGCCATGGAGAAGTCAATAAAGGCTGCATATACTGGTTTAGAACTCTCCATGGACTCCCTTTTTAGCAGCAATCGTAGAAAGAGGTTTGCTTTTGTCCCCACCCCTTGCAGAAGCTGGTTTGCAGGGGATCCAATCTACCAGCCACTTTTGCCCAACCAGATAAGTCCCTCAGCAATAAAGGCCAGCAGCGCATTTGACCTATAGTTGTTAGGGAGTTCTCCGGTAGGTGAGCTTTGGCCAGAATACCTTCAAATCAGGTGCTCAATAAACAAGGCCATAATTTCGGATAGAATTTAAGAACCAAATTAGATTGGCCATTGGGCCGGGAGCCTGTGATTTTTTGCTATAAAGATTAATTAACTCAATTTCTTCTTCTGTGAATTCCAAGTTCGAAGGCCCTGATGAACACATCTCCCTCCGGGTTGCAGCAGCAGTGGCCTCCCTATAAACCTCTGAATAACAGTTCACCCAGTCCTGTTCACTTATTGGATTAATTAGGTCATGTGAGGTAGAGCGTGACACACCAGTGATTGCTTGCCAAATGGCGCCTACATCCATAGACCTGATTAAAGATAACATATTTGCTGCATTGTTCAGCACCATCAGCTGTTTACAAAGGCATAGCCAGTTTCTATAGGTGTTTTTCAAGGATCTGTGGTCATCAGATGGAATATTTTCCCAATTTTCAATGACCTATGTAGCTTTCTTTTCTTTTGTTGAGCTAAGAGGTCATACGAATGATTCCTGACCTGACATATCTTATGCTTTGGAGATGGCATTTCTGCATAGATTCCTGTCAGTATAGCCTGTAAGGAGGGCAGGGGGGCGAGAGAAGCCAGAGCTCAAACTCCCCCTCCAAAAAAGCTTTCAAGTTTGAATAGAACCTCTGCACATTCTTGGGTTTCCAACCAAATCTATTTTCCCCCCATTGATGCTTAAAATAGGCTTATAGGATTAATCAGAACATTTCTGCCTCTCCACACTCCAACTAAAGATCAAGGGGTTAAGATCACTGAAGTCAGAATGAACAATTGAGAGGGAACTAGTATTTTGGAATATGTCATCTTATATGATCTCCTCTATGGAATCCAGACAAAATTACTGCTCGATTTCTCCTGGTATCCAATAAAGGTTTAGAAATAGTGTAAAACCTTTATCCGGATAGATCAGACTGTCCCACTACAAATCAAGTGCCTGAACAAAAGCATTTGGTATTGTGTAGTTAGATCTTCAGGTCATTCCGGATGCCAAAAAGCAGACCAGAAGCTGGTCTCCCAATCTCACCTTTATAGGCAGGATTTAGTAAGCACTCGTATCCATCAACTCGGGGGGGGGGTGCTTTCTCAGCCATGTTTCTTGTAAGCAGAACATATCTATCTTGAATATTAGTGATCCTTAGGGAGCAAACAAATGAGCAAAGCCCCGAGAATTGTATGATATGTATGATATATTTTGTGATTTTGGGATGAGGACATTTTTATAACAGGGATCAGCTACTTTTACGCTAATTTAAACAGGCAGTCACCCAATTCCAGTCAGACCCTTCACATGAATCAATATTTTAACTGAGGTGTTTAGTTACAAATCGATCGCCGTTTCCGCGGGTTAAACATTTTACAGACAAAATTGGAGAGGGATCAGACTTTTTCGCCATGCTGGAGGGGGCAGGGTTATTTTGGGCATCACATTTCAACTGATTTTTTTGAAGGAATAGAAAGCAGCAACCAAAATCCCCAAGTATTCAGCTGATCAGAGGCCAATAAAACCTGGTTTAATATCAGGCGGGATTCAAAATGCAGGATGACCTTGTCCATTCTACTGTTGTTTCAAAACTCCACCTGGACAATATCTGTTGAAGTTAAGTGCTCTAAAGATTGAATTCTAGTCAGCAGTTTCATTACTCGGGATCTGTTTAGTGTTAACTGGACACTGTCGCCCAAAGACCACTCGACCACCAATGTCAGGGGTAAGGGCCCTCCTTTATGTGATGGTGTGACGGACTGCACATTTACAAGGCTTTGGCATTGTCTGTCTTTGATAGTAATGAACCCTTTTACTTCCTCGGGTCCTGTCCTGGGGGGCACCCTAGTTGAACTGATGGAAAGCGCCTCCTCAGAGTCCTGGGCCAGAGAGTGGGTAGACAAAATCATTGCGCCTGAAAAGGCATCCTGAGAAGAGAAAGAAGTAACTTGACGGACCTGGGTGAAAGAACTTCCCTCAATGGAATTTACTGAAGCACGCACTCCTATAGCCTGCAGCTGATTTACCAAGACTTCCCGGCCAGGCACACCCAAAGAAAACACTCGAGAAATGGACCTACAGGCCCTATCTGAGACACTCTCCCGTCCTGGATCTACCCTATGTTCATTCACCGGGTCATCAGGTACGGGCAGTAGGAAGTGCACTGATTTTTTCTCCTTATCCCTTGTAGATTTTGATAGGTACAAGCTCATTTTTTGAGGTTGATACAGAGCCATGGAGTTAACTATTTTTCGCAAAAATTGTTTAAAACTTCTCCCTGCATTTTTGAAAGTTCCCTTTTTATTTGCTGGCTTTTTGGGTATTTCGGGAAAAGCATTTTTGGTTGACTTCTTTCCTTTCCTTTTTAACCCTTTTCTTTGAAGTTTGTCTAGTGTCTTTGACCCTGGCAAGTCAAAGATTGGAAAGGCCTCGGCTGATTAAACTCTTGCCTCTGACATTTGGGAGCTGGGCAGAAGATCAACCCTACCGTCTGCCATCAGATCTTCTGCTACACAAAGTACCTCTACAGGGCAAGATGACTCAATCAAAACTCCCCCTGAGTTTTCAAAGAAGCTGGCTGCTGAATCACATAAGGGCTGTAGTCAACATCCACTGGTTTTCTGATCAGGCAATAATCGACCTGTCTCTAGTGAATGAAATGATGAGCGTAAGGTGGGGGCTCTTCAATTTGACAGTGGATTTCAATCGCTGGTTTAGGAATGACATCCAGAGAAAGGGTCCGAAGCAGGTCTTCAACCAAGCACATTTTGCCCATCAGAAGTGCTACCAACACCAGTTCATTTTGATCATAGAGCGCCTTCAGCTCTTTTCAAGTTCCCACACATTGCGAACAGAGCCCCCTTGTCTCAATAACGTGGGCGGGGGCTCAGGTGGACTTTCACTAAGTAATCCAAAAGATTTTTCCCCACGGAATTTGTTTTGTGGCTGCAAAGCTTCTGATGGTAGGTTGTGTGAGAGAGTGTCAGAAATAAAACAGAGTCAGAGTTGCCATTAAACCCTATAGTTTGTGGTCGTTGCTGGGAGGGGCCATTTCTACAGGCAGCTGCGTGATTTTTTTTTATTTGCTGTTTTGAACATTTTAAGGGAACAGCGGCTGACGCATAGTCTTTTTTCCATATTGCTTTCGCCCAAAAGCACAACTAACTCCAAATTTGTGATTTCCCTTAAAATATCTATATTCTCATTCATCAGATCTAGGAATGAGTCTGCAGTTTCACCTGTTTGGTAGTCAGGAACACCGCAGCCATCTCTTCAGTAGCGTTTTCCTTCCAAAGCTGGCCCACCACGGGTATCCATGAAAGCTCTTGGCTTTGCTCACGAAACTCCATACAGGCGCCACCATGGCACATGCCCCTGCCAATGTGTAGGTAGAAGGAGGATTCCCGACACCAGCCAAAGTGAAAGACTTGGGATGTTGAAAAGTATGTGGGTAAACTGGGAGGCGCTGACTGTGGGCGATCAACTTTGTCAGATGGGTGAGATCCAAAAGGTAATTTCTGTGTTGAGGAGATAGCACAAGCATGGAAACGAACGGTTTTCAGAACTGGAGAACACAGGGCAAAATAAGAGTCTATTTGGATACGTTTTGATGGATTTGTTAGTGAAACCCCAATTTGATATTTAGGACTAAAGGCCGCCTCCCTAGAGCCGGTCATCATTCGCATCTTTAGAGTATGAACTGCTACTAACGCTGGTGAGTCGGCAGGGGGGGAAGCCAGATAGAGGACTGGGGTAGACACTGCTCAGCCAATTCCGACACAGTGCAACTCATGGGGGGTTATCTAGGAGAGGTATGTGGGTACGGAGGAATGGAGCGGGTGCACAGAGCATAACTGCTCATAGCTTAGTAACAAAGTTGAGCGTTTGTGATGTGGGCACCCCTGCTCCCTCCAGGTGCACTGAGTAATTCAAGAAAAGGGAGAAGGAAGGCACAAGCTTACATACGGTTTAGGAAAGCCTCCTCCTCCTGGCTCCCAGGGACCGCAGAAACACAGAACACACAGCAGCACAATGCAGCGCTCCACACCCTAGCGAGTGTTTCGTAGGCTTGTACTGCCGCTGCCTCCTCCTCCAATAAACACAGAAAAGAGACTCACGGGTCCAGGCCAAAGTTTGTAGGTATTTCGCAAAGCAGTCCACGGTAAACACGGAACACACAGCAGCACACCGCTGCACTTCGCGCCCTACTGGGTGTTTTGTAGGCTTGTGCTGCCTCTGCCTCCTCCTCCAATAAACACAGAAAAGAGACTCAGAGGTCCAGGCCAAAGTTTGTAGGTAATTTGCAAAGCGGTCTCTGGCAGGCACAGACACTGAACACACAGCAGCACACAATGGAGGAAGATTGTAATACAATAGCTTCATGCCCAGTGTTCATGCTAAAAATGTTTTGCATAGGTGCCAAAAGGACTCTGAAATTACCTTGTGACATGTGCTGATTCCCTATTTAAGCCATGCAATAGATTCTGGTGGTATGTTACAGCCAGCTTTACTATGCCCTACATTTTGTTTCTGAAATAATTTACTGCAAATGTCTACAAAACAAGATTGTTAAGCCTAATGTTTTATCTTCTGTTATTTCTTGCTTCTTAGCAGCTGCTGTAGCTGAATTCCAGATGGTGACCTGAGTTCATGAAGTGTTGGCGATGGAGCATTGAACTTAATCAGGAAGATAAGTATTGCGTTAGAAACCCAGAATGGAAAGCAATGTGCTGGAGGTGGGCAGGGTATTTATACAGTTAAAGATGGCTGTTGCTCCTGAAATCCCACATCCGCTTGCTGCACTGACCACGAATCAGAATACCTACCTCTGACATGACATGATTTTATACTCTGCTTTCCAGAGTCGAGCCTCCACCGCAGAAGCAGGCAAAATGTCCTACTGGGGCTTTGGCAAGTTTATTGACATACAATAGTGCTGTATCTGACCTAGGACGCAGGGAAAGGAGGATCTCTGTGATTGTTGGCAAATGAATCCTCTACCCCTAAGCAACTGACAGATTTTTTATAAGTCAGCAAAATGGTAATTTGGCTACCCCCTGAACATTTAGAAACCAAATCGTATTACCTTTTAGTAAATGATCAACATTCAGGACTAATTCATGGAACTTTTAGCACAGTGGACAATGGCTGTGCACTGCCACCAAACACGCCAAAGTACTTTTGCAGTGCAAAGTTTTCAGTCTGTTCTCACATATATGCGGTTTTCCTCTGTATAATGCAACCACTGCTTACTAGGACAGGTCTTCTTCCACCATTCTTCGCTCATGGATGGAAGACCGCACAATCTTTATTTAAAATGATTGTGACTCATGGAAATTGTGTAGAGTCACCAGAGTATCCAATATAAACATTAAGTGGCCGGAATAACGGAGGAACAAAACTGTAACATTTTAAAGAGGGTGTGAAGTGATCCCTCACACTACCAGAGTGTCTAGTAAGGTTGATTGAGCAGCGTACTTGGTTAATAAATGTGCCATTTTGACATTGATGGTTTTTCCGAAACAACTGTTCAATTGTTTGCAATTTTGGAAAAGTACAAGGACACAGTTAATATAGTAGGATATGAAACCGCACCAGAGTAAATGATTGCAGCTAAATCTCACTGGAATATATTATTAGGTTGTGTTGCATGATTTGAAAATGAAATCCAGCTACGAACCACGTGCACTTCAGTACTGGATGTAGCTAGGTGAGCAATAAAGCTTGCATGTTCCTAACAATTGTATTTCAGGAACTGCAGTAACCAAAAATTCTCATGTTGTCAGCTCTTCTCTAGCAAAGAGAAGTGAAAATATTACAAGGGACACTGAAGGGGGCTTGTGGTGCATTGCAATGGCAAGAGCAGGACGCAATGACAGGGCAGTAGAAACACAAAGGCGCATGACATCTCATACTGTTAGAGTTAAACAACACTATAATAAGGCAATACAATCATCATATAGAAGTAATATGTTTGGGGTGACAATGATGGTGTGGGTGGTATGGTGCAGTCTACTGGTGAGATGGCCGTAGTAGCATTGGGTTCATCGCAGACCTGTTCATAGTGCTCCAGCACATCACACCCCAAAGATATCGAACCCAACTTGGTCACAGCGTTTGCCCTGAAAACACTTTTCTTGCACAGGATCAAATATCAACAGTCTCTGGTTCCTCGTCATGTATCATGAACGTTCAATCTTCTTTTTTGCTGGGCCAAGAATAAATGTCCTACTTTCTTATCTGGCAATGAAGGATTTGGTGGTGGTGGTAGAGCTGGTGGTGGGGCTGCCACATGCAATGTTTACTAATTTCAGATCTGCCATTCTGTCTTTGGATGATGCTGAGCAATGGTGGATGAATAGCGTTTTTTTTTCTCTCCTGCCCCAGTTACTCTGGCATTGTTCTCTCTCTTCACCTACCTGATATCACTGGTTACAAATTAATGCGTCACGGCCTGGACTCACATGGGTCACCTTCATCTTAGTCATTGTCGTCATTAGTTGTCTCAGACTTATCAGTGGATGTGGATGGTGGTGGAGAGGGTGAGGATGAACCTCACATTTCCTGTGCCTCTGCATTGTTTGTTGTTCGGCCCAATACATAATTAAAACCAACCTGTGGCTTCTCTCCTTCTTCTCCAGATACATTGGGATGACCTTTCCTCCTTCTCCTCCCTCCTTCTTCTCAGGCTCAAAATCCTTAGCATGTACTAGTTTATCTTGCACACCATATTGTTGCTGGAGCCTTCCCAGTGACTCTATGTTGTGGGTAAACCCTTGGGGTGGGACCTGGGTGAATGGAGTGTGTGACCAATATGCATTCCATGTTATGGGTGTCTGGTATCTGTGTATGTGACAAAAGAATGAGACAGCCCTGCCAGAAACTGACATGAATGCAGGGCGGTGTGCTGAAAGGCTGAGTGCTTGCCCCAGTCCACATTCCTTGCTGTGAGTGTCTGGGTGGAAGTGAATGACCTGAATGCACTGTGAGCCTGATTGGCTGTCTGCCTGCATAAATGCCCTTCTTAATGATTGGCTGCCTGAGCTTGGCTCAACAGTGTGAATGAGAGACAGAACTGTATATCTGAGGACCTCTCACTTACCAGAAATGTTCAGAAGCTGAAGTTGAAACTTGAAGCTGCTTATCGTTGAAGCCCAGCTGGAAGAAGAAGGTTTGCTGCTGCTCTCCGTCGATGAAATCCAAAAGCTACTGTGTCTGTCAAGGACTGATCCAAGAGAGGACCTGTTTAGGAGACCTCTCCCTGAGCTACGAAAGAACATCGTGCAGAAGCTGATCTTCATCAAGGCACCCTGGAAGTCAGTCCCAAACAGCTGTTGACTGGAGACGGGGTCCGCCAAGAAACATTGTAGTAAGCACCAGGACATCGAGGCAGTTGATGTCCATGACCATAGACTGGGGTTGGAGGACCACCATAACCTTGTTGACTGGAGACACAACACTCCACCATTGCCTAAGAACATTTAAACCAAGGACTCTCTTGCCATCACAGTTGACCGCTTTGTCCCGCCGGAGAAAGTCGAGGTCATCGATGAGTCGAGGATAATCCACTGATGGGTTTCCCGCCACCCGAAGTCCACAAAGACACAGACCAACGAAGAGCTGAAAGCCAGCCGTGGTCGCGTCCCGATCTTCAACGCCGACACCGACACCTGAAGCCCACTGGCGGGCCTACGACCTACATCAAATCTGCTTTGCGGCAACAAACTCTTGTCACCGAGGTGCACTGCACACCTCGTCTTCACAAGACGTCCACGATCAATCGTTGATGAGCAGGTTGAAGAGGCTGTCCAGACGACAGTGTTCACATTTTTCTTTGAGGAATCTCAACCCTTGTGGCTCCTGCTTTAAAAGGGAGTCCACCCACGAGGGATCAAATGACGGACCGTCGAATATATTCTGCTATACTGAGGTACATATGAGTAGTAGAACATTTTACCAGGAAACAAGAATATTTTAAACATATATGGACTGGGCTTGTTGATACACTTTATTTACAGTTTGCCCAGGGGTGGGAGGGGGATCCTCACACAGAACTGTGTCATGGTAATGGGACATCGTATTCTGCCATTGTTTAACCTAACTTGTCTTCCTTCCTATGTCTTATGCTGATACACATTACTATGTGATGTGTATGCCATTGGAACTGTCAGCAGTTGGTGCATTTTAAAGGAGTCAAGAGTGAACTGTGGTACCACATAGACATTGTACATATTTACCATATTAGATTTTCCAATGCACAAAGTGTGTTATTGATTGTGTGTATATATTTGAACCTTATTTATATAAAGAACTATGTTATCACATAACATATTGTGTGGACGTTCCTTTGTGGGGGGCTTGAGGACTACATTGTACTTAAGTACCATCCTGCATCACCTCCTGAGAGCTTAAGCCTTGGTTGCTCGTCCATAGCTACCCTATAGAGAGCCTTGGCTTGGGAGCTCTGTGCTTCTACTCTGCCATATAGAGGGCAGGAGTACAGATACCCCCTCCAGTCTCTTTACAGTGGTGAAGCTGGTGGTGGTTCTGCCATATGCAATGTTTACTAATTTCATATCTGCCATGCTGTCTTTGGATGATGCTGAGCAATGGTGGATGAATAGCGTTGTTTTCCCTCCTGCCTCTGTTACTCTGGCATTGATCTCCCTCTACACCTACCTGGTATCACTGGTTACAAATGCATGTACCCCAGCCTGGACTCACATAGGCCACCTTTATCTTAGTCATTGTCGTCATTCATTTTCTAAGACTTATCAGTGGATGTGGATGGTGGTGGAGAGGGTGATGATGAACTTCATATTTCCTGTGCCTCTTCATTGTGTGATGTTTGGCCCAATGCATCAATAAAGGCAACCTGTGGCTTCTCTCCTCCTTCTCCACAGACACTAGGATGACCTTTTCTCCTCCTTCTCCCCCTCCTTCTTCTTCTCAGGCTCCAATATCTTAGCATGTACTATTTTATCTTGCACACCTGTTTGTTATAGTAACAAAAGGACTGCTGCTGAATGTGAATTTCACCAGACATACGTTTGCCATCACATGCACAACAACTGCTGTGGCTGATATAACATGCACTCTATCACATGCCTTCATATCCCTGTGACACTTGAGCACTCAAAATGGAAACTTCTTCTTTCCATAATCAAAAGTAGATGGCATGTATGTTGTGTGCTGGGCTACATGTACTGAATCTAATATCCTCCTCCATTCAAACAATTTGAAGACTTGTATACTGATATTATATATCATTCTGATCTGACCCACTGCATTATAATTCCTTCCTCCATGCAAAGAATATTCAAACACTTTTTCTGCACAGCTAGTATTTTTTCTTGTGCCAAAAATATGGTGCACTGAATTATGACTTCTGAAAATAATCTTTTACTGCCACCAAAGATTTCTAAGACTTTTTCTCCACAACTGATGTTTCTCTTGTCACCACAAGATGGTGCACTGAGTTACACACACTGGACACAATCTCTTCCAGCCTCCAAAGAATTATCTGCCTTTTTTTTTATTTTTCTCTGGTACTTTGTCTCAACAGAAAAAAATGATGCACTGAGCTACAACCATGAATATAATGTAATGTATAATATAATATTCTCCTGGATCCCGCCTCTGCAGGAAGTCTTGACCCCCTACCTCCTATATGTTGGAAAGCGTAGATCGTGCCATGTTTGACACCAGCAGTTGTGCCAATACCACCACGTATACTCGAAAGAAGAACCCATTGAGACAGCCCAATGCCTCTCTTGGCCCTCCTCCCACTCCCACCTGCCAGGCTAAAAACCTCGGGTCATCTTCGACTCTACACTCTCCTTCTCCCCTCGCATCTCTGACGTCTCTAAGAAGTCACAGTACCAGCTGCACCTCCTTAGAGGTATTCTTCCTTTCATCTCCTTCCCCCAGAAGCTCACTGTCTCCAGAGCTCTCGTCCTCTCTAAGCTGGACTATTGCAACAGCCTCTATCTAAATCTGCCTGCCTCCACTTTCCGCACTCTGCAGCTTATCCAGAACAGGACTGCGAGACTTGTCCTTAGCCTCAAGCCCAGGGATCGTATCTCTCCAGGACTGAAATCTCTGCACTGGCTCCCAGTGGCTGCGAGGATTAAGTTCAAAACCCTCTGCATTGTACACAAGGCCTTCTGAGGTCTGGGACCGCAATAGTTTCAACTCTCTCTTCCTAAATATCTTTCTTCACGAGCTCTTCGCTCCTCTGCCTCCAACTCCCCCAGGGTCAGTCGCTTCTCCAAGCAACGAGTTGGTGGCATATCACTCTCTTCGGCAGGGGCCTCTCTCTGGAACAACCTTCCTGCCTCCTTGAAACTTGAGGGGAACCATCTCCGGTTCCGGCAGCACCTCAAAACCTTCCTCTTTGTTTCTGCTTTCTCTCCTCCCCTCCCCTGCTGAATTCCTGACTGAAATTGCACTGGTTATCTGGCCTCCCTTTCTGATCTCTGGCCCAGGCCCCGTCAATTGCCCACCTGCACTGCCTCCCTGGCAACCCTTGCTCCTGGGGACCATTTTTCTGTATCCCTACAGTCCCCCTACCAGCACTTTTGTCTGTACTTCCTTGCACTTGCTACTTGCTGGCTGTTTTATTTGTTTTATTTATCTTATTTATTCCACTTTCCCCTGTACTGCACTTTCCCGTCTCCCTTACCCCTGTGCACTTTCCTTTCCCCCTTCCCATGCACTTGTGTGATCTGAATGACACCTGGCCTAGTAGGACCTTTGTCTGTCCTCCCTTTGCCCCCCTCTTGCCTCGTCGTGCATTGAAACACTTGTGTATAGGCGCATTATAAATGCCATATCATATAATATCATATATCCGATGTATCCCCGAACAGATGACAATCTGAGGGAGGAACTCCCTGAAGGAATATGAAAAAGAGTGAAAAGAGAAGCTAGTGCCAACACAAGAGACATGTGTGACCTCCTGAGAGGTTGGCTAAAGAGAATGCATGGATCTTATAGAAAATAATGACGAAGTTAAGAATCAAGTAAACTTTCACATGCGAGAAGAAGAACGCATGCACACAAAGTACTGCAGAGAATCAACAGTTCAATAATTGTACAGATGCTGAAACGCAAGGTAGATTAAGTTATCGTAGAGGCTGGCTATACGTAGTGAATAGAATGCAGGTGAAGCCACGATTGTATAGAAGCTGGACATCAGTGTCATGAATTTTAGTAAGCCAAGATCGATGAAGAGAAAAGGCAAGACCTGTGTCACAGCAAGATTAAGCTGAAAATCGTGGAGTTGCATGGCGAGGCTGTCTGGCCTGGTATCAAAACTGAAGCAGCCAAGATCAGTTATCTATTCTTGAATGGAGTGAACATACAAAGGATAAATCATCTCTTGTTAAGGTGCAAAGAAAAAACACCGACAGTGCCAAGTTTTATTCGTTTAAGACATTTAAAAAACCTGCAAAATGGACCAAATCGTGGTCTCCTGTCACGTGAGTCGAGGATTAAAATATAGTTGAACTTGGAGTCCTAGAACAATGATAGTTAGTGCCTGCACTCCCATATATTCCTAGGGACTAGGATACTTTGCAAGGCCAAGTTCAAAAGCAATCTTGATAAGATATGGCATTCATAATGCGCCTATACACAAGTGTATCAAGGCAAGGAGGCAAGGGAGGGAAACAGAGGGAAGACAGAGACAACAAACTTACTAGGCCAGGTGACATTGAGATCACGCAAGGGTAGGGATGGGAGGGAGGGGAAGAATGCGAGGGGGAAGAGGGAGAGGGAGTGCAGTACATAGGATAAAGGGTAAATAAATAAATAAATAAATAAATAAATAAATAAATAAATACAATAAATAAGAACAATAAATAAGAAGTGCGGCCAGCTGGTGGCAGGTGCAAAGGTAAGTGCAGACATCAGGTGTCCGAGGCTTTAGAGACACAGAAACAGCCCCAGAGTGCAAGGGTTGCCAGGATGGCAGAACAGGTGTGCAACTGGCGAAGAGGGGATCTGGCCCAAGAACAAAGGGTAGCCAGGTGACCAGTGCAGTTTCAGTTTCAGCTAGGAGTTTGGCAGGTGAGAGGAGGAGAGAAATCAGAAGCAAAGAGAAAGGTCTTGAGGTGCTTCCAGAACCGGAGATGGTTCTCCTCAATTTTCAAAGAGGCAGGGAGGCTGTTCCAGATGGAGATCCCTGCCGAAGAAACAGATCTACCACCAACTCGTTGCTTGGAGAAGCGACTGACCCTGAGGGAGTTGTAGGCGGATGTGCGAAGAGCTCGGGAAGGAAGATATTTCGGGAGAGAGAGTTGAAGGTATTGAGGTCCCAGTCCCCAGAAGGCCTTGTGGACAATGCAGAGGGTTTTCAACTTAATCCTCGCTGCCACTGGGAGCCAGTGTAGAGATTTCAGTCCTAGAGAGATACAATCCCTGGACTTGAGGCATCAGACAAATCTCGCAGTTCTGTTTTGGATGAGTTGCAGAGGGCGGAGAGTAGAGGCAGGCATATTTAGAAAGAGGCTTTTCCAGTAGTCCAGCCTAGAGAGAACCAGAGCTCTGAAGACAATGAGATTCTGGAGGAAGGAGAGGAAAGGAAGAATACCTCTGAGGAGGTGCAGCTGGTAGTGTGACTTCATAGAGACATCAGAGATATGAGCAGAGAAGGAGAGTGTGGAGTCGAAGATGACCCCAAGGTTTTTTGCCTCACAGGTGGGATCAGGAAGAGGGCCAAGGGAGGCCGGCCATAGAGTGACAGGAAATGAGGGAGTGGATGTGCAGATGAGGAGAATCTCAGTCTTACTGGCATTAAGGCAGAGATCGTTGGTGGTACACCACTCCTGGATAGCAGACAGAAAGTCAGAGATGAGAGAAGGAGAAGAGTTGGCTGAAGGGAGCCTGAAAATAAGCTTAGTGTCATCTGCATAGCACTGAAATTTGGGGCAGAGAGTGTCAATGCGGTGGGCAAGAAGTGCCAGTTATTGGTTGAAAAGCCATTGAGAGAGGTTAGACCCCTGGGGAGCAGCATAGGTAGAGATAGAGGAGAGGAAGGACCCAAGTTGGACCTGGGTGGGGTCGATCAGAGAGGAAAGAAGACAGACAAGCCAGGGCCTGATGAGTGATACCAAGGTTATCACAGAGACGGTTGGGCAGGATGGCATGGTTGACCATTTCAAAGACAGAAGAGAGATCAAGTAAGATGAGATGAGGACACAGGGGGTATTGGAATCAAGGTTGGAGAGAAGGTCTTCACGGATGTTCAGGAGAGCAGTTTCCATGCTCTGGCAGCTCTGAAGCCACACTGATGATCATGAAGACAACCAACAGATTCAGTGTGAAGATTAAGCTGGGAGATGGCCAGCTTTTCCAGGAGTTTGCCCAGGAAAGGGGTGATTGAGATTGGGCGATAGTTACCTCGATAGGATGGGTCAGCAGAGGGTTTCTTAAGAAGAGGGTGCACAAGGGAGTGCTTCAGGGGGAAGGGAAGACTCCAGTGGTGAAGGAGTGATTGCAGAAGTCAGCCAGAGTAGGTGCCAGGGTGTCAATGTCTTCCTTGACGGTTTTGGAGAAACAGGGGTGAACCTGTTTTGACAAGACTTTCATAGATTGGACTTGTCTAGAAACCTTGTTTGGGGAGAGCAGGGGGATGGCAGAGAAGGAAGGAGGAGAGGTGGCCAAAGAAGGCCATAAGGCTTGGGTGATGAGAGATGAATGGCTAATTGGGTGGGGAGATAAAGTCAGGTCCACCTCCTTGCAACTGGGTCTGGGCTTATGTGCTGCTAAGTGAACTGAATGTTCCAGACATGGCACAAGCATGCCATCCAATTGTAGAGTGCCGTGTAACGAAGTTCCTTATAGTTTGAAGACAAATTGAAAACAATGTACTTAATGATTTTTATGATGACATGTTTTAGAGGTAGGCATATATTGTCCACCTGACAGTGGGTAGCCAATTAATCCTAACTCCTATAGAAAGTATATTTAGATGTTCCCCTTGAACCAATTACAATCCCTCGTAGGTTTTTCATTATTTGTCATGTTGTATGTCCACACCTCTGACGTATTTTAGTATAACGTTTTGTGGAGAAATCATTGCGAGCCTGAGCAAATGTCCGTTGATGATCTTTGTAACCTCCCTGTTTTAGATAATTGTTAATAAAACAGTATCTTTGCCATCTTCCTGAGTTGGTTCGCTTATTTTGACTCAGAATTACTCTGCAATCCCATCCATTGCATGCACGTTACTTAAGGACCATACGTTCAAAAGAATTCCATCACTTTTTCTCTCAACAACTGGTACTTTGCCTTGTCAACACAATGTGGCACACTGAGCTCAAAAGGACATTTTTCTCTGCAACTAGTATTTTCTCTCATTCATTACTTAAAGAATGCCCACTCAGTTATCGCAATTCCTGATGCAAATAATGTACAAGCAGGCATTGGAAATGTTGGCACATTTACTTCAGGTAATACCACCTAACACCTTTACCATTAAAGCAGGTGGACCATGTGGTTATATCCTATTTTGATTGGGTGATTTCACTATTGCACAATGTGATGATGCTTGTGCTTGGAGGAAATTCTCTCCAGACAAAAGCCAGCCAAAAGGAAGAGTTTTATTAACCAAACATGACATAATGTGAATTATAAAACCTGCAGTATTTCAAAACACTGCATGCTTTACCACTACTGTCAACCTGTAATGAACAAGTAGTACTTTGTCCACCAAAAAAAATCCCCAATGCGTCCAATTCTAAGATTTTCTCTTTGTGTGCGGCTACTCTTTTGCTTCATCACAAAACAGGCATAATGAATTGTGGCCACTGAGCATGATTTTCTACTGCTCCTAAACACATCTATGACATTTTATTTACAACTAGCATGTTCTTATATCATGAAAAGATATCCCACTTAGTTACAACTACTGCATATAATTTCCTCCTGCATCCAAATAATAACATTTTCTCTCTGCAACAACTATTTTCTCATGGCACAGAAAATGGCTCACTCCATTATAGGTACTGGATGTAATCTTCGCCTGCCTCCAAATAAATCTAAACAATGTTCTTTACAATTAGTATTTTCTCACATAAGAAAAATATGGCACACTCTTTTACATCGACTGAAAGTAATTTGTTGCTCGCCTATCTTCCCCAAAACAATTTTGCGATTTTCTCCTCACAGCCATTCTTTCTGACCAGAAATGCCATTTGTATGTATGTAATGCAAAGTACCTACAGAGACATAGGGCCTCATTACAAGTGTTCCGGCTACGGAATGAACGGTCCTGGTAAGGGATGGCACTGTTCATTCCAGGCTGCCACATTCCGAGGTCTGCAGCGGGTCCCACTCTGGACGCCTGGCCAGACCAGACTTGCAGAGCGAGACCCGCTAGCAGTCCAGGATGCTAACAACGGGCCCGTCATTAACGGGCCCGTTGTTAGCATCCTCCCCATTCCCATTGAGCCCTATTGGGCTCATTGGGAATGGGGATGTACTGGGTCCCGCGAAAGGGAATTACCGGGCCTTCTAAGGTCAGAGTGGCCCATTAAGTCTCCTTTTGTGGGACACGAACCCGGACCCGAGTTTGGAGGTAGCCATGCCACTGAAAACGGCATGGCTTCTTCCAAACTCGTAATGAGGCCCATAGTTCTTATGAGTAAAAACATACAGCCATATCATATTTCAATGTTATACCTCTTTAAACCAAATTGTTTTTGATGTTCTATCTTTTACTCAACTAAATCTTATTATAATTGTCAAGGGGCCTCATTACAAGTCCGGCGTGTAAGTGACTTCAATCCAGCAATCCAACTAAGTCAATGCTTAGGATGGGATGCCCAATGGAAGCCCTTATTTATATATTTTTATGTCAAAGTTCATTAAATCTGGATGATGAACCCTTATATAACGCCCCTTTCTTTGAATCCCCCTGACCACACTGAGCCAAGAAGTAGGTTTGTTTTGCAAATTAAAAGATTTATTTGAAGAATTAAACAATATATATATATATATCACACTTTTATGAATAAAATAATATTTGAATAGCACACTTATGAATATGGACGGTAATCAACAAGGGGTAATATTACAAAATTGACACTTTCTTTAATCACTTAGGAGTATGTATATTAAGGATACTGTAGCAGAGAATACTTAATGTAATTCAAGGAAATGCAATAATGGGAAACAATGCAACACATAAATAAACCTTGATATGATTTCAATCAAAAGATAATATGGTCACTTTTCCGCTATGCAAGATGAAGAGATAGAAATTAGGGCACACAGGTTTCAGGAATACAATCAAGAATGCAGTTCAATTCTGGTTCCCCCCAGCAAGCTTAGAGAAAACAGGTATGATTTTAAAACACAGGTCAAAACGCTTTTGAATGTGATTGCAAATGATGGGAAAATATGCTAAATTGACTTTAATTTACTAAAGGAGATTCAGAATAAGTGATACTTACTTTGGATTGGTTCAGGTCAACACTAGCAATGATTCATGAATGATTATCAAATTGGAAACGAATTCAGCAGTTGCAAACAATAAACAGCTATTTTTACGAGTGGTGAAATGGAGCTAAATTGCAATTCCTGCAATGTTTCCACATGCGTAAATGTCGTTTTGGGCATGTTGGAATGCTTAGGATCTTAGCTTTGAAATGACAGTTAGATTTCGCTTCTAGGACGTGCGGTTCAAAAGTTATGGATGTTTTTGTGAAGGTAGATTTTGCAGAAATAGAGTCAAGATTTCAAATGACAGATTGCGAGATACAGATTTGGAATCAACAGGATGGACACAAGATTCTATAATGCAGTTCTGGACAGGTTGAAATGGATGGAAGAGGATTATTTTAAACTAAGAGCTTGGTTATGGACAGTTCTAGACTAGATACTCACTCCTAGGCTTTGGAATGGAATGGGCCTCGTCAAAGATCTGGTCAAGGGTTTTGGCGTCACTCTCGCCACTGGACAGGTCTCAGGCCCTCTGGGTTCTGCTGTCAGCACTGCACAGCGGTCTGGGTCTCTTGAACTGCATCTGATGGGTCTGGATACAGCATTACTCTCTCTGGGTCTGGATCTGGGTTCTAGCACAGGGTTCTTAGCTAGAAGCAAACAGCACAGTCCGGCTGTTGAATGGTTTGGTTAGGCCCTGTGGAAGTTTAGGGGTTAGAATCAGGTTGCAAAAGATTCTGAAGGCCTGCTGAGAAGGATTCAGCTTGTGGTTTAGGCCTCTCTGCTTCAAGGTTCTAGAGTTTGGGTTCTAGAGTTCTGGTCTCTGGATCTTGATCTGGATTCTGGAGTCTTCCGGCAGAGTGCTTCGCAAGAAATCGGTTTAAGAGTGGAAAAGAGTGTTCTTATCTGGGTCTCAGCAGTTCCTAGTTATGTGTTTCCAAAGTGGGTGGGTAGGCTGATTCTCTATGCCCAACCCCCTAAGGATTTGATAGGTTAGAGGATTACCTGTCTTTTGACTGGAGAAAGGATCAGCGTGTCATGAGGTGTCATCATGATGCTACCATTTACCCTCTATGGAAGAAACTCCCCTTTGCTTTTACTTAGAAAATCAATTTTTCATAACAAACATATTTCCAAGGTGCACAACTTGTTCATAATACAAATACTCATCAAAGATTAATTAAGGCATGTCTCTGTTCAAGTCCCATGTTCCTACGAGCTTTAGTCCCGAAATGACAACTTATTTGCGCTTTTGGTGAGTTTCCTAATATTGGTTCTGCACCAAATTTGATACATGCATGCAGCTACTCTCTGGGCATACTACTGTAAGTTCTTAGGTTCATAGCAACAACACTGCAGCTGTGATATTAATCATTCCGGCGTTTGGTCTCAGAATATCACACGCCATCCAGCTTAGTCTTAAATTGTGGGTGAATTTTTCATTGTCACAATCTCATAGTTGCACATTTTTGTCAGCTTGTTACAATAGTTTAGAACCATTTTCCTTAAACATATATTTGGTGCAATGTTAAATCCACATCCCAGTCTGGTCCACCCCCAAAGCTGGCTTGACTCAGAGGTCACATGTCCTGTCTCTCCCAGAGCAGTTGTTGACCACTCACACTCAAATTAGCATTTCTATTCAGTTGAAAGACTCTATTGTCTCTTTCCTCCTACCAGCAGAGGAATCTCCTCCCTTTTGATTAACATGCCCATGCAACATCCTCTCCTGTTGGTGGGATGGCCCAAGTGTGAAGGGTTCTCATGGACAGAAGGCCTCCTGAAGTTTTAACTGCATCAAGTTACTTTCTGATCAATTGTACATACTACCATGTGAAAAAATATAACATCTATAAACGTAAAATAAGCAACAGATCTTAAATCAAGTCTTTTTCCACATGAAATCAATGTGTGGCACTCTATATGGCATTTTGATGGAATTCTCTTCTTTGGCATATTTAATTTCTGAAACACCAGTTCTCCTGTTAGAATTATAAATCGCCAGCACCTGACAGAGGCGAGTAACAGTACTACACCCATTTTGACAGCTGTCAGTCCATCAGTATCTTTAAAATAGGATTTTGTTCTGAGAACATCTGATTTTATTTTTGACATTGTATTGATGTGGATTCTTGCAGTTAAGTAATGTGGAACACCCAACAAAGAGGTTGGATCTTTTAGGTGATTTGTGAGCCAGGATTTTTGCACATTTTTGACAATCAAGAAAATGGATTCCCAACAGCTCTGTGTTTCTTTTGGCAATCAGCTTTGCTTTTTCCAAGTGGTTTCAGGCTACTTGGTGGATAGCTCAATGGTGGTTTTGGCCAGTGATCTCCTGTGCTCACCAAGATAGGCAAAAGTGGATGGCAGCCTATCTTTCATATTTTTACTGCGCATTTTTGGATGATTTTGAGCGACCAGCATGCTTTCCAATGGCCATTCTGATGTTTCTGCTGCCATCAATGCCCAGTGATGTTGCAGGGCTTGGATGAGTGGGTTAAGACATCCCACAAGCCCCCCTCTTATGATGCCCATTGCACTTTCATCAATGGAACTTCGCAAGACTCGGATGTCCTCATCATCTCTCCAGATTCCAGAAAAGGCAAAGTTCAGCATCTTTTCCTTCATCAGGGGTGGATCGATTGGTTCTCCTCGCCAGTCCTGATGGGATTATTGAGCGATACCCCGGGACCCTCGAATATTTGCTGCCGGTCTCCGGGTCGTCCTCCTTGGTCAGTCTCCATGGTTTCTCTCTCTTAGGATGACAAAGCAAAAAAGCATCAACATATTCGTAGACATTTCCCCACCACTATAAATGTAGTGGGGCGGAAATTTACATTTTGTAAATCAGGAGACATTTGCATTCTTATTATTGTATTTTATAGACTACATGTGGAATGGTTTTAGAGTTGGAATTTTATTGATCTGGAGTGGCCCCCTCTGGGGTTCTAGAGGACTCCTCCAGTTGCTGCAGAGTGTGCCTGGGATGGCAACACTTTAGCTGATTAATATGGACCCACTTATTTTCCCCCTCTGCCAAACTGCCTTTGGGGATGCAGATCTTGTAGGTGACTGGTGAGATTGTGTCTACAATTTCAAAAGGTCCCTTCCAGGTAGGCAGAAATTTCCGATGTTTGGCCTGGTTCCTTTGGAAATTGTATAGATAGACCCGGTCTCCTACATTGTATTCTTTCCTGGTAGTCTTCAAGTCATAGTGGGTCTTCATGCTATCGGCTGATCTTTCTAGATTTCTCCGAGCATAGGCAAAAGCATGTTGAAGGTGTTTTCTTAAATTTTCAACATACTCATGAGTTGTGGAGGAATTGATCAATGTCTGCTCTTGGGTCCTGTAAAGCAGATGCTGGGGAAGCACCATCCTGCGTCCAGTCATCAACTCAAATGGTGCCATTTTAGTTGCAGATGAAGGGGTAGATCTGATGGCCATTAGGACAAGAGGTAATCGGATATCCCAACTTGGCCCAGAATCTGCCACAAACTTTTTTTAAATGCTCCCAATGGTTTTGTTGTAATGTTCTATTACCCCACTAAAGGCTAGCCGGTAAGCAATATGTAGCTTCCTTTTAACCCCAAGTATCTCCCACATCTTTGTCATTACTTCGCTGGTGAAATGGCTACCTCTGTCTGACTCAATCCTTTGGGTTAGTCCAAAACGCGAAAAGATGTGGTTGATCATCAGGGCAGCTGCTGTTTCTGCCTTGCAGTTTGGGGCCGGGAGACATTCCACTCATTTAGTAAATAAGCATGTCACAGTCAATATGTACTTATTTCCCCTAGAGGAGCGAATCACGGGCCCTATAAAGTCGACTTGCAAATCTGAACATGGCAGTGTCATCCCCCTCTTTTGGAGAGGTGCACAGTGTGTGAGGGATGTTGGCTAAAATTGTGCACACACAAGACACCCCTTCAAGTATTGGTCAATGTCCTGCCCCATGTGTGGCCAGTATGCAACCTCTCTTAAGATTTCAATTGTTGTATGAAACCCCCTATGACTGGCTCTGGCCGCATCATGGGCGTGACTTAACATCAGGCTTCGGAATGAGGTAGGAACCACCCACTGATCATGGCCAGCTTAGGATTTCCTTACCAACAAACCATCTTGGATTCCGAACATTTTTGGACATTTAATCAACACTCTGAGGTCCTCTTTCCCTATGTAATCAGTATCGTCAGGGGAAAATTCTCAGGTTCCTCAATGTGTCGATAAAACTTACCAATTATTGGACCCCCTTTTTGAGCCGTAATCAAATCAGCATCTGGGGTCTCCTTACTCCATTATTCAGCTGAAAGATCATTGTGAGCATTTGTCTGGGACCTAGTGATAGCAGTGACCTGTATTTCCCCCAACAGGGACTCGATCTCTATTAGATCCCCTTGGATGGCCCCAGTTTTGGCCAGCTGATCACCTAAGTCATTTCCAGTTTTGTCTGATCTCTCTACTTTGGAATGACCCTTGATCTTTTTCCAATAGATGGTCATCCCATTCGAGGTGACCAGATCATCAATATTTTGAATGACCATCCCATGTTTCAAGGGTTTGTTATTAGCACATAACATGCCTCTGGTTTTCCAATTAACCATGTGCTCCACGAACCCGTTCCGAACATAATCCGAATCCGTGATTATGACCAGTTCGTGGAGTTGATGTTGGACAACAGTGAGGATGGCTTGATGCACAGCCATCAGCTCTGCCACTTGACTACTTTGGGGACCAATCTTTTACCCAGCGGAGGGTTCTGGGAACTCATTCACCCATGCATTCCCAACACCAGCCACAAGTTCTTATTCCCCGCTTTTATCAACATGGTAAGAGCATCCATCCACATAGACAGTGGGCATTCCCTCATACTTGTCTTCTTCAAAGACTTTGTGTGGGGAATTAAGGTATGCCTCCATATTGTCCTTGATTTTTAGACTTTCGTCCTCGAGACAGTTTTCTCTGGCACAATCATGCAAGTCAGCCAGACCTTGCGCGAGGGGACTCTTCTTGTTTTGGCCATATCTGACCTCCACAGGAAAGCCTTGCATTGACAGAATCCAGGAAGTAATTTGGGAATTACTCACATTTCCGGCCCGGATTCTGTCACTTTGGAGATATTGCAGAGGCTGGTGTGGAGTCTCCACTATGATGTGTCACCCCTGGATAAATGGACAGTAATTCTTCAATGCCCTCACCATTGACAGGAGTGCCTTCTCACAGTCGTTGAATTTTTCCTCCACAGAGAATAAAGTTTTGCTCGCATAGGAGATTACTTTATTGACCTTGTCATGCTTTTGGTATAATACTGCAGTCAAGCATGTATTAGAGAACCCTGTCTCCAAGAAAAACTCCTTGTTTCTGAAGGTAAGCTAGGCAAGGTGCTTGTGAGAGGCTTCTTTTGAGCTGGCTTACTGCCTCGGATTGTTCTGGACCCCATTCCCACTTGACACCCCCTTCAAGAGATGAATCAGGGGTCTGGTGATCTCTCCGTAGCCCTCAATGAACTTTTTGCTGTAATTAGTCAGTCCAAGGAGGCTCCTTAGATCCCGCAGAGTTGTGGGGTCCTTTAGTTTCTGGAGTGCTTCCACTTTCTTTTCCTGGGGTCAGAGACCCTGAGGAGTAATCTCATGCCCCAAGAAATGAACACAGGTTCTACACCACTGTGCTTTTTGGAAGGAAAGTTTTGCTCCAGCAGCCCTCAACTGTGTCAGAACATAACGGATCTCCGCTATGTGTTCCTCAACAGTTGAGCTCTTGATGAGGACATCATCTACATAAGCCAGGTTACCCCTTGCACCCAGGTCGGGCATGGCCTTATGTAGGAAAATGTTGAACTCATTACTGGAGTTGAGGTATCTGAAGGGAGTCTATGTGCATGTGTACTGCTGGCCCCCAAAGGTAAAAGCCAGCTTGTATTGGTCCTCCTTACTGACAGGCACAGTCCAGTATCCATTGGTCCAGTATATTGCAGTGAATACCTGTGACCCCTGGATCCGGGCCAGACCTTGGTCAATGTAGGGAAGAGGCCATCGGGAAGTATGGACCCGTTTGTTGAGCTCCCTAAGGTTGGCGCAGAGTCTCCACTGGCCGTTTGGCTTCAATATCCCAAGCACCGGATTATTGAAGGTGCTGTGGACTGGCCGGATTATCCCACGGGACTCAAGGTTCTTAATTATTTCAGTAAGGGACTCCATTGATGCGAGAGGCAAGCGATATTGCTTCACAAACACTGGAGTCATGCCAGGGTCCTTGGGAATTGTTGTTGTGTGGATGTCGGTGCGACCACAGTCATATGAGTCCACCACAAAGAGATCTTGAAAATCCAAGAAAACTTGATTCAGCTTTTGCTTCTTCTCCAGAGTCACACAGGCATCAGCTAGGTTGACTCTCTCTTCAATCATCTGCCTGAAGCCTGGAAAGACTTCTGGTTTCGCTATCTCAGTGGCCTCCTCCAGCTGGGTGGAGAAGTCCCTGGTAAAAGTGCTGATTTGGACTGGTGGCTTCCGGTGGGAAAGGGAGCCCTCATGGACCTGAAAAATCACCTCATCCCTTCTGAAGTCACAAGTCACATCTTCCTTGCCATAAGGGCAGGAAGTGTACACCAGGAAGTTCCCCCCATGCTGGGTAAAGATCCTGTCTGGTGTTGTGTTGTCATCACTGTCACTGTCAAAACAGTCCTTGGGGATCGGTCCTAACAGTTAATTCCCTAAATCAATGGAATAATGTTGGTCATCAACCGCCATTGCAGTAATGGTGCCGGCGGCTAGAGTGATACTCTTTAAGTCGCTGTTATCCACCACTATTGGAATGGTGTCATGTTCTATATTGACTAATGGTGTTGGGTTTACCCCCAACCCTTGCTGTTGGAGAGAAGCACTTAGATAAAGATAAGCATCAGGGTTTTTCCATTTTTGTCCTCTTTTAACTTTCACTTCCATGGAGAATTGACGGGTCCATTCTGGGATGGTGACTTCCTCTCCAATCTGAATTTCAACTGCATGAGGTAGCAATTAAGCTGACCTAAATGCTTTCTCTTGGTCATCAAAGCGCATGGGATTATCCGCTAATCGGGACCAAGCCTTGAAGTTTATTATGTCCAAACTAATGGCAAAGTGATTGAGAATGTCACTGTCTAAGTAAAAGGCGGCAGTGACGTCTGGCATGACCCAACAATGATGGACCATGCTCTTATTGCCAATGGAGATTTTGAGCATACACCTGCTTGGCAGGAGATGTTTGGAATTGGGTGCTTCCAGATTCATTTCCCATTTGTCTATCAGTTTGAATGTGGGAATGGCTGGATCTTTTGGGAGTTGGCGGAACATGGCTTTGCTGATGAAGCTCTTACCGTTGTTCACACACACTAGGGCGAGAACAGAGTCCTTCTCTTCATTTAACTGAACAGGGATGAACAACTGCTCTCCAATGTCCTGAATATCAGCCAGGCTCTGAGCTGATTTCACATCTTTCTGGACTATAGGAGTGGGAACGTCTGATTGTGGATTGGTAATGAATTTCAGAGTGTTTCCTTCAAGTGTGGAATACCACCTTAAACTGCAAGGAAGGTTGATTTTCAGAAATAGAGAGGACTCCCCATCACCAATTTATTGTCCTACTGCTATTACTGACACGTCTGGAATTTGGTTGTTCTTGAAGTGAAATTCTACTTGGTCAGATTTTTGTTCAACAATGTGGCATGTGTGGTTTAGACTAGCATGTTTGACACTCTGTTTCAATTTTATGGGTCGGCTAGTCTGGGTCCAGAGGACCTTGTTTACGCAATCTATTAGGGGTGACAACCTTCTCAGGAGGTCATTCCCTAGTAAACAAGGGGTACCCTCTGGTTTCACTACTATGACCGGGTGTTTCACCGTGTGTCGCCCAATTTTATTGTCCAAATCCGCAGTCCCCTCGACGGGAATTTCCTTCCCATCAAAGTTCTGAAGTTGTCCAGGAAGAGAGGTGAGAGGGATTTGGTAATTCTCCCCCCTTCCAGAATTTAGTTCATCAAAGGCCTTTTTGGACAGAAGGGTAGCTTGGGATCCATTGTCCACCAGTGCCAAAATGGTCCCCTCCCCCTGTACTTGTACCGGGGCATAGTATCTTCCCTCTTTCTCTGCAAGGGGGCACAGATAATGCACATTCTTGGACAACTGGTGGGCTAATTTTCTGGTTCTGGCCATGGAGAGAGAAAAGATTTGGGCAGAATTCTGTGGAGAGTCTTGGGAATCTGAAAGAAAAAGTTGGCAACTGGAGATAGGAGAAGTTTTGGGTTCCCCTGGTTCCGGTTCTGGGCTGCCCCCCCCTTTTTGGAGGCAGTCACCAGGATGGGTTTGAACCAGGGGATTTTCATGTTGTTGGTTCTGGGATGGGATGATGGGTGGCGCTAGCTCAGTCCCCACATCTAACCAGTCGGGATTTGAATCCCTTGGGACCCATTTTTCTTTGGGAGGCATTCCCCCTTCTCTGAAAGAGAAGATCCTTTTCCCAGGATCCTCTGAGGATCCCTCTCCCTCAAATTGGAAGATCTGTATCTCCTTCACAAAATGGGTCTGTTTGGGTCCTTTGTTTCTCCTACCCCCTCTCTGCTCCTTGGGTGGCAGACTTTCAGGGGCAGGAGATTTTGTTTCCGGTCCCTGGGTTTCCAGGGGCTGTTTACAAGTGGGGAAGAAAGCTTCCTCCAAGGCTTTACACCCCCCTTCCCCTTGTGCCTCCTCCCTGGGAACTGGTGGGTTGTCGAGGTGCTGCCCCCGTCATTGTTCTGGAGCACCTGGTCCAGAGTTTTTGGGCATTCTGCGCCAACATGCACATCTGAGGTTTCTGCTGAGCCCTCATCATGCGACCCAGATCCTGTGCCATATTTTAGACTTGCCGCTCTAACTGTGAAACCTGCTCAGGCTGATACAGGGTTCTGTTTTCTCCCCTGGGCTGATCCCGGGAAGGGTAGCTATCCCTTCTTGGTAATACCCCGGGTTGGGAAGATTTGGGTACCCCTCCACCCTTGGCCTCCCCTCTCCCGGATTAGCTGATCTGAGCTCAGGGAAGTGGGGAAGGAAGGATGGATGATTTTGGGGTTGGAAATTTTGTGGATACCTGGGGAAAAAGTTCTGCCCAGGATCTGGTGAATTTCTGCCCTCCTGGGGGAAGTTAGAAGGGAAGTTCCCTGGGTTAGCTGCTTGGTTGGATCCCCCCCCCTTGGGCTGGAGGAGTCCACACATAACCCAGGATGGGTCGGTTTCCCTTGTAGTGGGGACTTACATAGTTGGAGGAGTGAGGGACCCCTTTTGTGGGACTACCTCCTTGACTCCCTGTCTGTGACTGGCCTGAGGACCTTCTGGGCTTGGAATTATTCTGTGCAGGCGAGTTTTTAGGCCCCCCCATCTCCAAATCCAAAATGGGGGCAACCTTTACCTCTGCAACCTTGGCAGCAGCAGGGGTGCTGGTCGGTTTGGGGTTTTTCTGGGCATTATTTTATTATCTATGGGCTTCTGCACCTCATAGATTCGGGTGGCCTGTTCAATGACCCAGTGTAGTGATCTTTTCTCATGAAAATCTCTCACTAGCTGGGTCATGATGTATTTGGGCAAGGAATGGAAAAACATATTAACAAATTCTTTGCTATCCGTGCGCACCCTTTTGGTAGTCTGCACAAAGGCACGTTTCAACTCCTGCACAAATTCTTGTGGGGCCTGATCCTCCCCACATTGTAAATTGTAGGCTGCCTTGCGAGCCTCTTGGGGATTTCTATGAACAGAGAAGTGCTTTAAGATGGCCGCCCTGTAGGTGGACCATCTTGAATGATTTTGATCCTCCAGCCCCACAAAGAAACTGGAGTATTCTGGGGAGAATGGCCATTTTACGTACTGAATGCAGCTACTGCTGTCTTTCAAATGGAAAGTCTCCATCATCTGCTCAAAGAGCTCCAAGTGTTCCCAAACAGAATACTTGGAGTTCTTATTTTTAAGGAGTGATGACGCTCCTTATTGCTTTGATCTGTTTTAAGGGGTCCTTAAGAAAGGCCCTTTTTGCCTTATTGGCCTTCTTGGTTCGGGTAGCCCTGGTCCATTCCTCCTCTGACTCAGAGGCACTGCTCCCAGAGGTGCCCGTCTGATCTTCCAGGTTTTCCCGGATTCTGCAAGCCTGGGAATGGCTGGCAGAATGTGGGGACCTAGTCTCTTGTGTCCTGGGACGCTCAGAGGAGTCTTCAGATTCCTCCTTGCTGCCTGGATTTGATGGGTACCCCCTCACTGACCTAACTGGGCAGAAGTTTTCAGGATGCCCTTAGTGGGCCTACTCTCCCGGGGTTCCCCACTAAATTGCACTGTACTTGGGTGCCCATACTCGGATGCCCGCCCATCCATTCCTGGGAGGTACTGGCCTATGAGCCCCATACTTCTGACTGGATAGTAATCTGCCATCCCCGTGGCCCTCGGCTCAAGTGCGCCAGGGGACATGTGGGTGGCAGAGTCCAGGGACTGGGAGAGATGGAGACCTCTGGTACTAGAGCTCCTGAGGTTATGCTCAGGTGTTTCCCTTTCCCAGCGAACCTCATCTCTATCAGCCCCTGCTCCCTGTTGCCATGCAAGAGCCTGTGCTTTCAGTTCCTCAATCAAGGCCTTACTAGACTCTATCAGTCTCTCCTGCATGGCTACCTGTTTCTGGAGCCTATCATTGTGCTGGCAGAGAGCCTCATTCTCTCTCTGTGCTTCCTGGTTGGTCCTGGAGTACTGGGCCAGTCTTTGCTGCAGGAGTGTTACCTCCTGAGTCCCAACCCTACTGGCCTGCTCCTTTCTTGCCAGAGCATCTTCCACCCTCCTGGAGTGCTCTAACAAGTTTTAATGCTCTTTTTAGAGTTCACCCAGTCCCTGGAGGGCCAGGTGATTTTCTTCCAGCTTGCCTTTTAAGTGGCAGACTTCCTGGCCCAAGGTGTCCCTTTCCTGAGCAAGAGCCTGCCTCTGTGCCACCAGGTCATCCCTCTGCCTTTGAAGGGCACCAGCTTTCTGGCGCTCTTCATCAAACTCTGCCTGGGTATCGAGGTTTTTCAAAATCAATTTATTGCTCTCCTCTTTTTCTTTATCCAATTGGCTTTGCAGGGTGGCTACCTGCTTTGTGCATGCCTTGTTGAAATCTATCTGTTGCTCCATCTTTTCCTGGCTCTGCAGTAGGGAGTCCAAACCTTCTTGATGCTCCTTCTGCAAGGCCAGCATTCTGGTATCCTGGTCTGCCCTTTCCTGTTGTAGGATACCCATGTCCTCTTTTATTTTAATTAGATACTGCCTACTATCATTTTCTGACTCCTGGCTCCTCTGCTCAGAAGAGTCCAGATCAGATTAGGCCTTTTCTAATGCCAATAGTTCCCTACTTGCCAGATCTTGGCCTTCAGCACATTTGTCCTGTATGGCTTCCCTATATAAATATAAATATGCCGCTACCCTGGCAATCTTGCTGTGCTCATCCTTGGCCTTCGGGCCTTATATAGTTCACTCAGGGCCACATGTAAGGGACCCTGATCTCTCCAGTTATCTAACCCAGTTACAGTGACCTGTTGTGTGATCGCCTGCAACCATGCATTCTGGTCCTGCTCAGTCCACCCACCTCTCACAAATAGCTTATGTAAGTGGTGCTCTCTAGCTATCTTGATATCTACCAATGTAGCCATTCTGGAAATTAATTTCCTCCCTGACTTACAGAAGTTTATTATTTTATTTTGCAAAATAGACCGTTTCCTGAGAGCATTCCTTTTTGAGGAGTGCTTTTACAGCGTAACACAGCGTGGTAGTCCAACAGGATTTATGTATCCTATTAGTTAGAAAACTGTATTAAGCTGCACAAGTGGTAGGTCTAATCCAGAATCCCCGGCTACCGAGCCCCCAATCTGTAAATGACTTCAATCCAGCAATCCAACTAAGTCAATGCTTAGGATGGGATGCCCAATGGAAGCCCTTATTTATATATTTGTATGTAAAAGTTTGTTAAATCTGGATGATGAACCCTTATATAACACCCCTCTCTTTGAATCCCCTTGACCTCACTGAGCCAAGACGTAGGTTTGTTTTGCGAATTAAAAGATTTATTTGAAGAATTAAACAATATATATATCACACTTTTATGAATGAAATAATATTTGAATAGCACACTTATGAATATGGACGGTAATCAACAATGGGTACTATTACAAAATTGACACTCTCTTTAATCACTTAGGAGTATGAATATGAAGGATACTGTAGCAGAGAATTCTTTATGTAATTCAAGGAAATGCAATAATGGGAAAGAAGAATGCAACACAGAAATACACCTTGATATGATTTCAATCAAAAGATAATATGGTCACTTTTTCCCCTGTGACAACTCACTCCCCCCTATGCAAGATGAAGAGATAGAAATGGGGCCACACAGGTTTCAGGAATACAATCAAGAATGCAGTTCAATTCTGGTTCCCCCCAGCAAGCTTAGAGAAAACAGGTATGATTTTAAAACACAGGTCAAAACGCTTTTGAATGTGATTGCAATGGATGGGAAAATATGCTAAATTGACTTTAATTCACTAAAGGAGATTCAGAATAAGTGATAGTTACTTTGGATTGGTTCAGGACAACACTAGCAATGATTCATGAATGATTATCAAATTGGAAACAAATTCAGCAGTTGCAAAAAGAAACAGCTATTTTTACAAGTGGTGAAATGGAGCTAAATTGCAATTTGCGTAAAAATGGGCTTGTTGGAAAGCTTAGGATCTCGGCTTTGAATTGACAGTTAAATTCGCTTCTAGGACTTGTGGTTCAAAAGTTACAGATGTTTTTGTGAAGGTAGATTTTGCAGAAATAAAGTCAAGATTTCAAATGACAGATTGCGAGATACAGATTTGGAATCAACAGGATGGACAAAAGATTCTATAATGCAGTTCTGGACAGGTTGAATTGGATGGAAGAGGATTACTTTAAACTAAGAGCTTGGTTATGGACAGTTCTAGACTAGATACTCACTCCTAGGCTTTGGAATGGAATGGGCCTCGTCAAAGATCTGGTCAAAGGGTTTGGCTTCACTCTCGCCACCGGACTGGTCTCAGGCCCTCTGGGTTCTGCTGTCAGCACTGCACGGCGGTCTGGGTCTCTTGAACTGGATCTGACAGGTCTGGAAACAGCACTGCTCTCTCTGGGTCTGGATCTGGGTTCTAGCACAGGGTTCTTAGCTAGAAGCAAACAGCACAGCCCGGCTGTTGAATGGTTTGGTTAGGCCCTGTGGAAGTTTAGGGGTTAGAATCAGGTTGCAAAAGATTGTGAAGGCCTGCTGAGAAGGGTTCAGCTTGTGGTTTAGGCCTCTCTGCTTCAAGGTTCTAGAGTTTGGGCTCTAGAGTTCTGGTCTCTGGATCTAGATCTGGATTCTGGTGTCTTCCGGCAGAGTGCTTCACAAGAAATCGGTTGAAGAGTGGAAAAGAGTGTTCTTATCTGGGTCGCAGCAGTTCCTATTTATGTGTTTCCAAAGTGGGTGGTAGGCTGATTCTCTATGACCAACCCCCTAAGGATTTGATAGGTTAGAAAGGATCAGCGTGTCATGAGGTGTCATCATGATGCTACCATTTACCCTCTAGGGAAGAAACTCCCCTTTGCTTTTACTTAGAAAATCAATTTTTCATAACAAACATATTTCCAAGGTGCACAACTTGTTCATAATACATATATACATCACAGATTAATTAAGGCATGTCTCTGTTCAAGCCCCATGTTCCTACGAGCTTTAGTTCCGAAATGACAACTTATTTGTGCTTTTGGTGAGTTTCCCAATATTGGTTCTGCACCAAATTTGATACATGCATGCAGCTCCTCTCTGAGCATATTACTGCAAGTTCTTAGGTTCATAGCAACAACACTGCAGCTGTGATATTAATAATTCCCGGGTTTGGTCTCAGAACATCACACAGCGTCCATCTTAGTCTTAAATTGTGGGTGAATTTTTCATTGTCACAATCTCAAAGTTGCACATTTTTGTCAGCTTGTTACAATATTTTAGAACCATTTTCCTTAAACATATATTTGGTGCAATGTTAAATCCACATCCCAGTCTGGTCCGCCCCCAGAGCTGGCTTGACTCATAGGTCACGTGTCCTGTCTCTCCCAGAGCAGTTGTTGACCAGTCACACCCAAATTAGCATTTTCTATTCAGTTTAAAAGGTTCTATTGTCTCTTTCCTCCTGCCAGCAGAGGAATCTCCTCCCTTTTATTTATTTATTTATTTATTTATTTATTTATTTATTTATTTATTTATGTATATAGCGCTAAAGCCCGCAGGCATCGGAGCGCGTTCCAAAGAGACAAGACATAGAGGTATAGAGACGGGACAATGAGTGTGCAGAGCGGTCATTTCACAGTTCAAAGCTTGTTGTAATTCAAAGATTTATTTGAATAACAGTGTTTTCACTTTCTTTCAGAATTGAGTATAATTGGTTTCCAGTTTCAATGAAATGGGTAGTTCATTCCATTTTTGGATACTTCTAGTCGGAAAAGCCTTGCCTCGGCCATTTTGCTTTTTCAATGAGATGGTTTGTAGTAGGCCTTTATTGGATGATCTTAGGCACCTGGATGGCTCGTGCCACTTAAACTGTTTCTTTAGGTAGGCTGGGGCTTTGCCATAGAGACATCGATGGACCATGGTGAGGGACTTAAAGATAATTCTCTCTTCCATGGCCACCCAGTGTAGATCATTTCTGTCTCCTGTGATGTGATCCCTTCTTGACCTGCCTGTGATTGTTCTGATGGCATTATTTTGGATCACATGACATTGTTTTAGACTTTTACTGTTTGCTCCTAGGAGCAGGGAGTTTCCGTAATCAAGTCTGGATAGTATTGTTGCTCTGTCAACGGTGGTACTGTTCTTATGGTCGAGCAAAGGTCTAATTTTTTTCAGAAGTATTTGGTGATACTGGAAATTTCTTTTTAAGTAGGCAGTATGTGCTTCTGCTCCTAAAGAGGCTTGTAAGTAGACTCCCAGAGACTTCACTTTTTCAGATATTAGAATTTGGGTGTTTTTAATGCTGAATGAAGAGTATGGGGAATTCAGTTTCTTTCTGGCCTGTGTGGATCCAAAGATCATCAATTCCATCTTGGAGCTGTTTAGACACATCCAGTTGTCCTTTATCCAACTCTCGATGATGTTATATATGGTTGTTAGTTTGTCACTGTCCTGTTTGTAATCACCACTGAGCTCGAAGACCAGCTGGGTATCATCAGCGAAGTTGGTGAAAAATATTCCCATTTGGGACAGCATGGTACAAAGGCAGCGCATATATAAGTTGAATAGCAGTGGGGAGAAGCAAGCTCCCTGTGTTACTCCACAGTCCACAGGTTTGGTGTTGGAGGCCTTATTTCCCCAGACAATCCTGGATTGCCTGTCATGAAGAAACAAGGCTATCCATTCAGTTGCCTCCAATGAGCAATTTCCTGAGGTTTCGAGGGCCTCTCGGAGTCTTGTGTGATCTAGCAGATCAAATGCTGCCGAGAGGTATAATAAAATTAATAAGCCTGATTTGCCCTTGGCTAAAATGGATAACATTTGAGTCTGAAGGTCTAGGAGAGCAGACTCAGTACTGTGACCGTTCCTGAAGCCGGACTGTTGGGGATGTAGTAAATTGTTTTCATCCACGTAACTTTTGAGTTGTTCGGTGGCTATTTTATCTAGAATTGCAACAGAAAATCGCAGTTTGTTATAGGTCGTAAGTTAGCCGGGTCTTGTTGGTCTAGATCAGGTTTCTTAGGTAGAGGGGTGACCTTGACTGTTTTGATGATGGCAGGTACAGATTGATCCCTAAATGAAGCATTAACCATTCTTCTAAAGAAGGGAGCGAAGATATCAGGGTTTTCTAAGATAAGTTTTGGTGAAAGTACGTTTTCTGAGCATGAAGTGCATCTCATGTTTGAGAGTGTTTTCTTCATTTCTTCTAAAATTATGGACCTGAATTGAAATTTGTGATTTCCTAAATCAGTATTCTTTTCTGTAGGTGTAAGCTTAGACAGGGCGCTAGTGGTCTGACAGTCAAGAATGGTCTTTCTGGCTTTAATGATTTTGTTATGGAAGGCCATTTGGACTTTTTCACAGTCTATTTCTGTGGGCTGAAAGGGTGGAGTGAGTGCTTTAGGTTTGTCTATGGATTTAAGAATCTGAAAGAGCTTTCCAGTGGAGTTAGCCGCAGTGTTAATAAGCTTGTTGTAATCGTTTTTCTTGAGGTCGATAAGTTTGGATTTGTACCTGCGGTCGGCATTCTTCCAATTCATTTTGTTTGTTTCTGTCAGTTCTTTTAACCATTTCCTTTCAAGATTCCGTTTTTCTTTTTTGAGATTAATAGCTTCGTCATTTAACAATTTTTGGTGATTAGTGTTAGGCCTAACATTTTTATTCTTTAATGGGGCTTGGAGATCGAGTTGTTTTTTCATGCCTTGATTGTACATCAATATGATGTGTTCGCATGATTCCTCATCTTTACTATTAGTCATGATTTTGTCCATTTCTTCTGAAAGCATATTGCTGGTGATTTTTTTCAGGTTCCTATCAAGTACAATCTTAGGTGTGTGTTCTGTCTTATCCTTTTTTTATATCGGAGTCAGGGAAATTTCAATTTTGAAATGATCTGTCCAAATACATGGGTAAGTTCCTAGCATAGTCCATTTTGAGCTGTTTGTGATAATCCAATCAAGCTGGTTCCCTGTGACTGCCGTGGGGCCCTTGATGATTATAGTAAATTCGTGGTTTACTAGATCCTCTTCTAGAGTGATGGCCTGTTGGTCGTTTTGATTCCCCCTCCATCTATTTATATCGTCCAACAGTATAGTCTCCGTGTTAGGTGATTTGAGGTTATTAAGAATGGTAATTAGTTCATCGTTGAAATCAGATGTTAGGGATTAACATGTCCATGTAACACCCTCTCCTGTTGGTGGGAAGGCCCAAGTGTGAAGGGTTCTCATGGACAGAAGGCCTCTTGAAGTTTTAACTGCATCAAGTTAATTTCTGATTAATTTTACATACTTCCGTGTGAAAAAATATAACATTTATAAACTTAAAATAAGGAACATATCTCAAATCAAGTCTTTTTCCACATTAAATCAATGCGTGGCACTCTATATGGCATTTTGATGGAATTCTCTTCTTTGGCATATTTAACTTCTGAAACACCAGTTCTCCTGTTAGAATTATAAATCGCCAGCACCTGACAAAGGCGAGTAACGGTACTACACCCATTTTGACAGCTGTCTTTCCATCAGTATCTTTAAAATAGGATTTTGTTCTGAGAACATATGATTTTTTTTTTTTTTACATTGCATTGATGTGGATTCTTGCAGTAGAGTAATGTGGAACACCCAACAAAGAGGTTGGATATTTTAGGTGATTTGTGAGCCAGGATTTTAGCACATTTTTGACAATTAAGAAAACGGATTCCCAACAGCTCTGTGTTTCTTTTGGCAATCAGCATTGCTATTTCCAAGTGGTTTCAGCCTACTTGGTGGATAGCTCAATGGTGGTTTTGGCCAGTGATCTCCTGTGCTCACTAAGATAGGCAAATGTGGATGGTAGCCTATCTTTTAGATTTTTACTGCGCATTTTTGGATGATTTTGAGCGACCAGCATGCTTTCCAATGGCCATTCTGATGTTTCTGCTGCCATCAATGCCCAGTGATGTTGCAGGGCTTGGATGAGTGGGTTAAGACATCCCACAAGCCCCCCTCTTATGATGCCCATTGCACTTTCATCAATGGAACTTCGCAAGACTCGGATGTCCTCATCATCTCTCCAGATTCCAGAAAAGGCAAAGTTCAGCATCTTTTCCTTCATCAGGGGTGGATCGATTGGTTCTCCTCGCCAGTCCTGATGGGATTATTGAGCGATACCCCGGGACCCTCGAATATTTGCTGCCGGTCTCCGGGTCGTCCTCCTTGGTCAGTCTCCATGGTTTCTCTCTCTTAGGATGACAAAGCAAAAAAGCATCAACATATTCTTAGACATTTCCCCACCACTATAAATGTAGTGGGGCGGAAATTTACATTTTGTAAATCAGGAGACATTTGCATTCTTATTATTGTATTTTATAGAGTGGGTTAAGACATCCCACAGGTAACCTGACGTTTTTTCCAGCTTGGTTACCGCCAGACTCATATTACCATTCTTCCTCCATGATTCCTGGAATTACCGGGGCATTACAACCCCGGTGACCCGGGAATTCCGGTGGCGGAATTCGGTAAATCCCCATTCCCATTGAGTCCCATAGGACTCAATGGGAATTGGGACCATGGAAACACCGGCACCATCTCATGATGGTGCCGGTGTTTCCATGTCCGCCTTCAGGCGGGCTGTGTTAAACCCGCCAGGTCAGACCTGGCGGGAATGACACCTCCACCTGCAGGACTCGAGATCACCCAGTATGGAAACAACAGTGGCGGTGGGTTATTTCCATACCGGGTGACTCATAATGAGGCCCAATGTCTCCCTTAACTCAAATGTATTGATACTCTACCTGTCTCTCAACTAAGGCCTATTGTAACAATGGCTCTAGGAATCTCCTGCCTCTGTCTAAAAGACTGATCCCAAAATCAAACAATACATGCTGTCAGGATTCACTGAGACGCTGCCCGGCAGTATGTGTACAGAATTCAATGTGCTATGACGTGCACATTCCTGGTTCCTCCGGGCCAGAACTACATTTAACTGAATTTCCGTTCACAGACACAAATATGGTATTCACGTCTCACGACAGAATGGTTTGCAAATGTTCTGATATCATAAAGGACGGTTAGAGCCACAGAGTGGTACCCAACAACATGGTTATTCACTCGTCTAGCTCTTAGTTCATTCCTGTTTTGTTCACCTTATATTCAATTTCATATGTGTTCTGTAGTCCCCCTTCGAGCTCTGGTTGTTGGAGTCTGTTGGCCACCTGTTGCCTGGCAATGGTCTTGCTCCTGGCTTGAGCTGTCACATACTTCTGTTTGTGTACTCTCAGATTTCCTTCTGACCATGGTCTGACCATATAGAGACACTTGAAATTATACATAATCAATGCAAACAACATCTCAAAAAATGCAGGTTCTTGTCTTCTCCATATCCTAGGTGAATCCGTAGCAGACAAAGACGTCAATTGCAGGGATCCCTGTTCTCTGTTAGAAATCGGAATAGAGACAAAAGTTATTTGTGTACTGACAAGGACGTCAAGTTATTTCTTAACCTAAATTCTGTTTCCCTGCTTCTAACAAAAATACTTTCTAGATTCAATTCTATCTTTTTTCTGTCCAATTAACTCACAAGCCTTCCCTAACTCGTTGGTGCACCAAACAATAACACTTTTCACCAACCCTATTCAATGTTAGGGTTAATACTCCGTCTGTTTCTCTGATTTGCTGTAAATACTTCCCACTCAGCTGTAAATGCTTGCCGCTTAGCTGTAAATGCTTGCAGCTCAGCTGTAAATGCTTCCTGCTAAGCTGTAAATGCTTCATGCCTTTGCGTCTCCATCTTTCTCCCGATCGCGTTGGACCATGGTCTTTTTGTTCTGTGCTTTGCTTTCATAGTGTTAAGACAAACAGATGTGTTTTGCTGCACAATATCTCCTCCTTATCCCACTATACTTAATCTAGTATACCCCTGTTTTTCTAGACTAACGCACCAATTCGTACTATGTGCCTTTATATTATATCACAAAAACTACATTGTTTGCCTATTCTAAACATTTTTATACATTTGCAAGTCGACCGCCTTTGGCATACCATAAATAATAAATGGTTACCCACCTTCAATTTAAATTCTGTTTTCTGTGTTTGCCTGAAGTGGCCATGCTTTCATCTATTTGCTACTCTCTTCACACCTGATTGCACCTACCTTGGGAAAAATGGCTACACACTTGAAGACACTGTGGGGGTAATTCATAGAATTTAGTTCACGAGTGGTGCACGCGGCTGGCGCACAGTGTGCGCGTGTGATTGTCTGTGCCAGCCGCGTGCACTAAAATCCATTTCCGCGCACATCGTATTCATGGATTTTAGCTACCAAAACCAGCCGTAGCGAACAGTGGCGCAGTGACCCTGCAGAAGCACCAGTTACGCCCCCAAGAACGCAGGGAAAAGCCATCAAAATCCCCAAAACAGCGCAAAGGGCTGTGCTAACCCTGTACCAGCACGGCAAGCGGGGAACGTGTATTACTGGGGTTCGCGGGAAGTTACACATGCATTGGCCCTGTGCGAGTGGGGTACGTGTATTACTGGGGTTTGCGGGAAGTTTCACACACGAAATGGCCTGTGCGAGTGGGGTACGTGAATTACTGGGGTTCGCAGGAAGTTTCACATGGGATTGGCCCTGTGTGAGTGGGGTATGTGTATTACTGGGGTTCGCGGGAAGTTTCACACGCGAAAGGGCCTGTGCGAGTGGGGTACGTGTATTACTGGGGTTCGCGGGAAGTTTCACACGCGAAAGGGCTTGTGTGAGTGGGATACATGTATCTAGTGGGGTTCGCTGGCAGTTTCACACGCGAAATAGCCTGTGCGAATGGGGTACGTGCATTACTGGGGTTCGCGGGAAGTTTCACACGCGATTGGCCCTGTGCGAGTGGGGTACGTGTATTATTGGGGTTCGCGGAAAGTCTCACACGTGATATCAGCAGGGTACGTGTATTTCGGGGATGCGCAGGGAGTCCTACACGTGAATTCGCAGAGTGGGTCCTCCCAGGTGTACCCTCTACACCCTCCACAGCCCCTGCAGGCAGCCCACACCACATGGGACTACCCTGCACCCCTGGTCAAGTCCTGCAGGCAGCCCATCCACTATGGGCATGCCCCCAGCCAAGCCACATGTCAGCTTGCACTACTAATCACCAACTCATGTCCCCCTGCACCCCCATCCCCCAGCAGTGCGGGGCACCTGCCAGCAGGCCCCCACTCATGTCCCACACATGTCCCCCTGCACCCGCACCCCCCAGCAGTGCAGGGCACCTGCCAGCAGGCCCCCACTCATGTCTCACACATGTCCCCCTGCACCCCCACCCCCCAGCAGTGCGGGGCACCTGCCAGCAGGCCCCCACTCATATCCCACTCATGTCCCCCTGTACCTCCACCCCCCAGCAGTGCGGGACACCTGCCAGCAGGCCCCCACTCATGTCCCCCTGCACCCCCACTCCCTAGCAGTGCAGGGCACCTGCCAGCAGACCCTCACTCATGTCCCACACATGTCCCCCTGTACCCCCAACCCCCAGCAGTGTGGGGCACCTGCCAGCAGGCCCCCACTCATGTCCCACTCATATTCACCTGCACCTCCACCCCCCAGCAGTGCGGGACACGTGCCAGCAGGCCCTCACTCATATCCCACTCATGTCCCCCTGCACTCCCACCCCCCAGCAGTGCGGGGCACCTGCCAGCAGGACCTCCCTCATGTCCCCCTGCACCCCCACCCCCCAGCAGTGCAGGGCACCTGCCAGAAGGCCCCCACTCATGTCCCACACATGTCCCCCTGCACTCCCACCCCCAGCAGTGCGGGGCACTTGCCAGCAGGCCCCCACTCATGTCCCACTCATGTCCCCCTGCACCCCCACCGCCCAGCAGTGCAGGGCACCTGCCACCAGGCCCCTACTCATGTCCCCCTGCACCCCCACCCCCCAGCAGTGCGGGGCACCTGCCAGCAGGCCCCCACTCATGTCCCACACATGTCCCCCTGTACCCCCACCCCCCAGCAGTGCGGGGCACCTGCCAGCAGGCCCTCACTCATGTCCCACTCATCTCCCCCTGCACCCCGACCCCCAGCAGTGCGGGGCACCTGCCAGCAGGCCCACACTCATGTCCCCCTGAACCACCACCCCCCAGAAGTGCAAGGCACCTGCCAGTAGGCCCCCACTCATGTCCCACACATGTTCTCCTGCACCCCCACCCCCCAGCAGTGCGGGGCACCTACCAGCAGGCCCCCACTCATGTCCCCCTGCACCTCCACCCCCCAGCAGTGCAGGGCACCTGCCATCAGGCCCCCACTCATGTCTCACACATGTCCCCCTGCACCCCCACCCCCCAGCAGTGCAGGGCACCTGCCAGCAGGCCCCCACTCATGTTCCACTCATGTCCCCATGCCCCCACATCATGACGATCCTCAATCATGGCCCTTATGGCCAGCCTCCCCAGCCCAAAGACCCAAACAAGTATTGCATCCACCCACATAGAAAAGGCAATTACATGATACAACCCCAAATGCAAGTATGCAAATGAACACATGTCTGTCACACACACACAATGGGTGCAAGTGAATGTGAAAACCCATATCATGACATGCATGAAACCAATGAGATAATACCACACATCGAAGTATGAAGAAAAAAATGTATTAACCACAACATGAATGTAATTTTAAAAAACACACAACGATGGGAATAATTAAAGAAATGCTGCATGTCAGTGAAAGAATAAAAAACAAGAAATCATAATCCAAAGAAATCCAAAAGAAATGGTGTCCAAAGTCACAATCCAACAAAGAAAATCCAAGGGAAAAAAGAAAGTGAAATCCATTGCTCCATGGTGAAAATAAAAAAAAATGTGAAAAATCCAATGGTGAACTATGTACAAATGAACAATCCAGGGTCCATGAGCCCAACTGATGAAATGAAATCTACCAAAAATACTACCTAATAAAAAACTATATACAAAAACGTGGTGCATTGTCCAAGCGCAACCAAAATAAAAAAGCAAAGGAAAGGAAACCTAACACTATCTACCTATATACAATGGCGGCGGGCAAGTCCTGCGGCTCACTCTGTGGTGTCCCGAGCCAGGGCATCATCGAACTCCATGTCGATGTCCCGGAGGCGGGACTCTGCCCTGGCCCTGAGGTCTCGCAGGGAGGCACTCATGGCCTGTTCCAACTCCCTGCGAGTTGCCTCGAGGCACTCTGCCCGCCTCAACGCCCGACGCATGGAGAACTCTGCCCTGACCATGGTGAGCCGCGCCTCTTCCGCCCGCCACCGCTCCGCATCTATAGCATGGCCTAACCGCTGCCACACGGAAGACACTTCCAGGCCTGGGTCCTCCTGCCCTCTGGCCGATGCCTGCCCCTCCGATGTTGAAGGCCCGAGCCATCATGGCTCCCACCTTGTTGCTGCTGCTGCTGTGCCTCTGCCTGTGCCCTGGCTCTTGCTGCCTGCACATCCTCCTCCAGCTGGGGTGCAGTTGATGATGTGGCCACCCCTGCTGGATGTCCGACTCCCAACTGTGGCAGGGATGTGTCCTCCTCCAGCCTGGCCGCAGGGTCAGAGGCAGCTCCACAGGGTACCCACGTGATACATGGGTGGGAAGATGGCATGGAGGATGACTGCCGCATAGGGGGTTCAGGTGAGGAGGGGATCAGAACAATGTCCAGCAAACGGAAGAATCCGTCCCTGGTGAGCTGTCCCAGTAGGTCTACACGGTCAACGAGGCATTCGAGATGACGTGCAGTGTCCTCAGGAAAACACTGCAGGTCACCTCGCATGCCCTGTTGACGCAACACCATCCCACTCAGGACAGGCTCAACCCGGTCCCGGATAGCCACGTCCGCAGGGAGAGGAAGGCCAGTTGTTGTAAGCGGATCCCCTCCCTGAAAACGTGTCTGGACGTAGGCATCCCTGCTGGTGCAGGATGATGCAGTAACAGGATCGGCGACAGGATTACACACAGGCACCTCCTTGTTGGCCTGTGCTGCCTCCTATCCCTGCCCCTGCACTGCACCACTAGCACCAGTGGAATCCCCACCTCCAGACCCCGTGTCTGTCCCTTGCACGGCCTCCTCCTCCACCGAACCCCCCACCAACCTGGATGACTATGTGCCATCTTCCTCCGTCGGACACTGTGGGGTCTCAGCTGCCCCTTCTGCTGCCGAGGAGTCCAACTCTGACCTCCGCCTCTTGGACCTACCCTCAGCAGCTGTGGCCTGGGATGTGGCACCGGACTCCTCACACTCTGACAAGATGACAACCTGGGAGGAGAGCCGGGCCTTGCGTCTCAGGCTGGCGGTGCGATCCCTGCCGCCTTGCTCCACAGCACACTCTCCGCCCTCTTCATCAGTTGACGCTGCAGACAGGGAGAGATAGGACACAGGCATCAGGGCACTGTACAATGGACTGATACACACATGACAGTTGCACATGAGTGGAAGTGTCAAACTTCAGACATGGCATCACAATCCCCAACACACATGTCATTTCAACTCACACACATGAGCAATTCCACAGCCATATCACAACAGCCAGCACCATCCATACACATACAACAGCATGAGCATCCAAAGGTAGCCAGACATCACAGGAAACACAGGGAGTGCAGTAGACATGCACACACACCACCACACTTACATGCATGTCTACATCTCGTCCAACTGTTGCAGTGATGAGATCGCCATACATGTCATATCTGCCATTTAGCCCTCTACATATCAGTGTCACATGCATCCATGTTGCATCACAGTTGCACACTTGTCAAGTTCACACACATGCACATGTACACAGTGCAGATACATGCATTAGGAACCACCATCCATGCCACAACCATGCCAATGTTCATACACAGGAATTCAAACATGTGTGCTCCCACACCTGCATTTGTCCAGCATGCTTACCAACACATACACCATCAATGGGTCTCACACATGAGAGGACACACATGTGGCAGCCTCACACCCATGTTCATACACATCCCTACATGGCCCTACAAAAACACATGTGCAACCTGCACACTACTGGCACACCACGACACGCACAGCGTCCAATCACTCTGCATGTACACTTTCCGCTCGACTCCAGACGGGTCTGCCTCTCAAGGATCTGGACGTAGAGTGCTGGGCCTTTGTGTTCCAGGACCCTCATTTGGTGGTCCGACAGCTGGCCCCGGTGCCCCTCGGCATCCGCTGCCTTTGCGAGGTGCCAGGCCTTGTTGAGGGTCCTGGACCTGAAGTCCTCCCAGTGCTTCTTGACATGATGTAAGTCGCGGACTGCCACCCCCTCCGCGTTGATGGCAGTCACGATGTCCATCCAGATCCTGGTCCGTCCTTCATTGTCGACGCGTAAACTTCCAAAGAGGGCATCATACTGCCCCAGGACTTGCTCCACCAGGACCCCAACTTCCATGGCACTGAAGCTGGTGGCCATCTGCCTCTCTGGCTGGGGGTTTCCAGTGCTGCCTGATGGTGTTCTGATGGACATGGCAACCCCAGAGGCAGGAGTGGGTGGGCAACTGGGTCCTGGGGCTGGTCTGTGTGGCGATGGAATCCCAGTCGGGAGTCTTCAGTTCCAGCAGGGGTGGTCACAGCAACTGCACCCCTGGCTGACGTGCAGGCAGCAAATTGCAGGGCACATGGGCAGCAGGCAGTCAGACAGCAACAGATTGCAGGTGGGAGCATGCTCAGGGCTCTGGGGGGCAGTAATTCAGCCTTCTGGGCAGGAGCGTGGTCTTCCGTGTGTTTTCACATGGCCAGCTTGATACGGAGTGATGTGGCACGTGAAAAAATTGCGCGTCAGCTTGTAATTGGAGGAAAGGCCTTTAGCGCGTAAGCGCATCAGCACACGTACGTGTTTTCATTGGACCAAAGGCCCTTAGCGCGTAAGCGCGTATGAGCATGGGCGTTTCCCTCGTGACGTGGGCATAGTGGTTCAGCGCGCGTGAAAAAACTGCACACCCGCGTGTGAATGCGTGTAATCCGAGGAAAGGGCCTATGTGCGTAAGTGACGTGATGCGTGTGGGCGTTTCCCTTAGCACTGGTTAAATGTGAGCGGGGCCAGCAGTTCGCTGTACGTGCCTTTCGTGGAGACTGACGTGTGTAGCTGCTTCGTGTTGTTTCGCGCGCCATCACATCTTCACAGCGATCAAGGACGTATCTCTTCTTTTGGTGGGGGTATTGGCTACGCGTGTTTTTCTGCATCGCGCTAGTCAGACGGTGAGTCGTGCACGCTATTTTTCCCACTGCGGGTGCCCTTGTGTATCGCACCCGTTTTCGAGGTCATAGTAGCCTGCGTGTACCACGCGTACGTGTTTTTCGTGTTACTGGGTGCCACTGCGTACTGCGGGAGGTTGATTCCACGCACGTAGGCTGCAGGGTTGCATGCACGGTTTTACTGCAGTTTTGGGGTGCCTGAGCATAGTGTGACCCGTCACTACATCACCGGGGTCACATACAGCCTTGCAGGTGCAGGGGGGCTGTTAACATCTTGCATCCCACCCCCTTGACCCCAATTGCACGTGATGCCTGAAGTTGACCTTGCACTGCCTTCACATTTTCTGACACACACCATGGAGTCCTTGTACATGTAGGTAGTGAGTAACATGCATATTCGATGCACTGCATAGACCCACTTCAGTGCAAACTGCCACCTTTCAACAGGTCTAATCACAGAAGCAAATTAAAGTTGACCCAGCATGCATGCCAGGTTCTATTTTGTGTGTCACATGTCTGCCTGATGTGTTTGTTGTCGGTGTGTGTGTGTGTGTGTGTTGTGTACTTCTAACATGTTCAGTCACCTTTTTTCTCTCTATTTTTCAGATGATGACGCAATGGAGCCGGAGGATGGCGTTGTCATGCCAGGCACAGGGTTGTTCTCACTACAACAACCCGGCACAAGTGGGGGTCGTGGGGTGGTAGGCCATGAAAACCCCCAAGTGCTACAGTCCATCTTGTCTCTGGCTGCCTATGAGTCCAGCCCTGAAGAACACTCTGACAACCATGTCGAGTTGGATGAGCATCAGGTCCATATGTCAGGGGTGAGTAATTCTGATTTGGACACTCCTCTGTCCGCGACACCTGCACTGAGGGGTCAGACAGTCTTGGTACCTCCGACCGTGGTGGATCGGGACGCAGGGTCACCCTCCACACCAGTCACTGATGTGCCTGGGACATCACATCGACGGGGGCATGTAGTCGTGCAGCTGCGGGCGGTGCCAACACAACGAGGACACACGGTCCTTGGGTCCCGCAGGGGTCAAGCCCAGCAACGTGGTCGCCGCGCAACCACAGTATACTGAGTGGGAGCAAGACATGACTGCCCATTCTGAACGGCAGGGGGCAGCAATGGAGAACATCGCTGAGAGCATGGAGCGCATGGCCCAATATGTGCTCCCCCCTGCTAGGCAGGTGCTTCTCCAGCAGCAGGCGGCACGGTCCACGGCCCGCTCGCTCAGGCTGGGCATGGCGGCCTCAGACAGGGCACGCCAGGCTGAAATCTCGTCCCTGCGTCAAGCAATTGCTGCTCAAGCAGAGGCACACATGAAGGCCCTGAGGGAGGAGTATGCTTCCCTCAGATTCACTCTGGGTGTCCTTCTGATGTCCCAGAGGGAGCTGGCAGAGGAGAAGTTTGCACAGCTTGAGCGCACCATCTCGGCTGAGCTACATGCTTGCCGGGAGGTGCAGCAGTTGGCAAGCCAGGCCTTGCAGGAGGAACTCCGTGTTACACGTGCTACCTTGCAAGAGGAAGCACGTGTATCATGGGAGGTTCTGCATGCCCACCTACATGTCATCACCACACTGAACCAGGCTCACGCGTCTGGCAGTCCTGCTGCCGACAAGGGGCAAGCTGCGGCTAGGCGTGGTCATGCCCATGTGCCACGTCCTCCTTTCCAGGAAGAGCCAGACTCGGACGACAATCTATCTCCCACATAGGTCGGGCTGTGCAGGCGTTGAGCCCATGGAGGTTTTTTTTCCTCAGCATCATCGCATGTGGGTGTTGAGCAGCACCCTGTACCTACCCCCTCCTGGGTGCCCCCCCCAGGTCGTATGTGGCCATTTTAGATTTTTCTTTTAGTTTTGTTAGTTAAGTTTCTGTTTGATAGTTAGTTTAAATAGGTAAAGTAGGTTTTTCATAGTTAGTGTAATTAGTTAATATAGTTTAAAATTGCTAGTCTATTGTGCTTTCATTTGACGGTGTGGTGCTTTGTGGCTTTTGAAAGCATCCAATGTCTGTTCCAGCTGGGCCCTTCAAGCTTGTCTTGTGTATGTGTTTGCTGCTTGGGGTCCTTGACTCACATATGCCACTCCTGCTTCCCTTATCCATGGGCTCGCAAGGATGGTTATGTGTAACAGCCTAATACACAAGGGCAATGGACTGTCATATCTGTGGCATGTCTGCTGTTGTGGAACTTGTGTTAACACCCCCAGTGGGGATGATTGGGGTGTAATTGTCCACTGTTCTTCTTTTGCTAGATGGGGTGTTTAATGATTCATGTGTACATTCATTGCTATGCATTGTGTAGTATGTTTCTTATCTTTAATGAACATGTGCTTGTTGCAAATCATGCCGTAGATAGTGTGTTCCACACTGTTGCTGTGAAAGACGGACTGATGGTGTGATTTCTGATGTACGTCTCTGACATGGTCCAGTCATGTAATGCCTGAAGAGACACACACAGATGAATATTAAGCATTAATCATGTGTTTCATGCACTTTCTGCAGGGGGATGAGCCTCAAGACCACCTTTGCCAGCAGACATGGGCCATTGGACGTCTGGAATCAGGACACGTTTGGTGCTGCCGACATGCGCATGTGTTCGCAGGCAGAGGATAGGGATTGCGATCATACATCCGAAAATCGATGACGTGTTTCAAGGGACTCCAGGTAAGGTGAGCAGCACAGGGGGCTCACAACACAGCAAACCTTCCACCTGGCCAGTTGAACATGCATGCTTAGTAGCAGCACTGATGGTGAACTTGGACAAATATTGGTGTAGAAGCACACAATACAGCTCAGATGTGTTAATGGACTGATGGCTAGTTGATGTGAAAGTTGTCTGGGGCACCTGCAGGGGCAGTAGCACATACCCTCCGGTCCACCATGGTCCATTGAGGCACTTGTATTAGCCATGTAGCATTCCGAGACATGGAATGAAGCAGCTCAAAGGGACAGACAGCAAGGGACAGACTCGGGTGCAGTGCATTTCATTTCCAAGTAGAAATTGATACATGCACTGGCTACTTTATTTTGGTCATGGTGGTACAGGACTTGTTCTGAAGTCAGACCTTGCTATATGCGTCTGTCTGCTTACTGTTAGGGAGAATTCCCTGTTTAGGCTGAATTTCCTAACCTAGTGAGTCCCCCAGCAGCTTTGCTGGATTTCGGGAGTTTGTTTTTCCATCCTGCCAAGAGTGAGACTCTTTTTTTCTCCCACTCTTGGACATAAATGTGTGTAATTCCTTTGGATGTCAATGTGTTCTATGGGCTATGGGGTCTTTTATTCCATAGGGTCTCATATGTTTTTCTATGTGTGTTACACCGCACCCTACGTGCCGTAACACGGGGGCGTCCTAGCGGATCCCCCACCATAGACTCCATACCCGGGGACTGACTACTGTCTCCCCGGGCATGTAAAGTCACCATTGGCTTTACTAGACCTAAATTTACTAACAGGACTAGTACCAACCATCTTATTGTGGACGTACTAGTAGGGGTAATTCGATTACTCCTGGACCTGTTACTCGAGGGGGCACTGTCCCATCCCCCCTCGTCGAGTTTTGGCTGGTGGCAGTGGAAACTACTTGTTATGTTCGACCCCGGACATAACCCTATGGGATTCATCCCATTGTTGGAGATTGGTACTTTTTCTCGTTAATCTCTAACGTACCACCGGTCTACTTATCTTAAATAAGTTTATCGGATGGTATTTTCAGCCAGAACTCGGTTTGTAAAATGGCGTCTGTGTTCGTCTCTGTGACTCCTAAACCAAAGGTCGAGCCCTTTGTCCCACTTTTGGCGGGCTCTGTACAGAGTCCCTCCAAAGTGGTGCCATTCTGTCTGGGTTACCACAGGTGTGTGGGAGGGGGTTTAGGCACCCTGCACCGAGTTGCCTTGCCAACTCCGGTCGCACACTGGAGTGATTGGCCCAGGTGGTGAGCCTTCCCGCTCACCACTTAGTATGTGTTGATTGACAGCTAGGCTGAATGAATGGGGGTTTTCTGCATAAAAGCAGGGCTTTTGGGACTGGATCTTCAGAAGTCACCACAGGACCTAAGAATCCGACGAGGGTAATGCTGAGCCGACCTGCAAGACGACACCTCCGGTGGAGCCCTGCGGAACCGACTCACCACTTCCCGATGACAGAGGAGATCTCCCTGCCGGAGAGTCTCTTCCCCTGACTGGTGGGAACAACCAGTCCCCTTTGCTTTTTATTCGCCTCAGGACGCAGTGGTCGAATTGCCCGTGCAGAGCACCTCGGCAACCGGATAGCCACTACCCCTGTACCGCGACCAAAAGGTGGTGCCTTGTGACGGAGCACTCCGCTGCTGGTCTCTTCCCTGGTGGTGCACCGGACTTCACTTTCTTCGAAGACGAGATCATCTCTACTCTTGGCAAAGTCCCAACGTGCATCCACCACCAGGAACAACTGCCCCCGCCGGAGCTGCCCTCCACAACAAGGTACCATGCCCGCCTGGCTTCCCTTTCGATCGGTTCGAGGGAGGTGTCTTAATCCTCTCCGTTCCGTTGGGTCGCCTCCAAGCTTTTCTCATTCATTGTTCTGAATTGGTTCAATCTGCCGATAACAATTTGCTATAAAGACTTGAATGCATCTCCACTAGAGACTTTTTGGGACATCGCGCCTCGCCTCTCTCCGAGTGGACCTGGCCTCTGAACTTTATGATCTATTGCGATTCTTGCCTTCCTGCCTTGCATTTTATCCGCATAGGATTGAACTGTGTTGACTGCATAACCTGCCTATCTTTTTCTCTCCCATCCTAACTAATATTCGAGTGTCATCTAGGTTGAGGTATACACCTCTGTCTGAAAATAAGTGGTACTGGTAGAACCTAGAGTTGTCGATATTTTGCTAGGGGGGATTGATCGTTTTCTACTCCGTAGAGTAATTGTGTTTGATTTGTTTGCCGTGATTCGCCATAGTGTTTTTCATAGATGTTCTGCTATAAATAAATACCTTAATATCTTTACACTAAGTCTCGTTGCGTGTTTGCTTGTCTTGCTGTGAAGAATTGCCCTATCTTGTATACTCCACATACTGCTTAACTCTTCTTGAGGGAAGTCTGACTGCTCAGCCACAGCTACCAAGTAAATCTGTGTGGTACAGACTGCTACCAAGTGGGTTCACCGCCAAACAGCTGTAGTCCTAAATCTTTTGCAGTGGTCCCAGAGGGAACTGCACAGGTTTCCGCCTAACACTTACACAGGGAACATTGCATGTTGTGTGAATCGTGACACATTGGTGTTCCATTTGCCACGCACCCACCGGTGCCTGACTTACTGCATTGACTGTGTATGAACCATCAGAGGGGTAATGTTACGTATGGGTATGAAGCATCCACACACGTTTGTCTGTTTGTAGTGTATTTTGTTACTTTGGAGTATATTTGGTAGTGTGTTTGTGTGTTTTGGACACGCACAGATTATTAGCTGTGGCTCTCTTTGCAGCATTAAACTGCTCCTATTACCGGACGGGAGAGTGCACAGGCAGGAGGCCAGCACTCACCCCAGAGATAAGTTTCTCTTTGACTTCCATTTGAGTAATTTGCTGCTATGTGCATGTGAACAAGTTTTGTCGATTTGTGTATGTGTGTACTACATATGTGTGTACTTCCCTCTCCTGCCCCTCATTCCCGTTTTCCAGTATGCCAATGCCTGTGCCGACTGCATATCCCTGACCCTCCTTCCCCTCCAGGGTCTCAGAGGCCTGTGTGAGTTAGACCTTGCAGGCACCCATACCACGGTGGGGGTGGTTGTTTTGAGCCACTCCTGCGCCTGTACACGGGAGCTGTGACAGTAGACATCCGTTCGTGTTGCATCATTCTATGTTATGTACCACACATGGTTCAGATCCTGTAGTGACATTGTTTTACTGTGTTACCTTGGTTGTTGACATCATTGTGGTCGTACTTGGCCTTTGTGGCGTACTGCTACTTGAAGTCATCTACTGGAGGCTGTTCTGGTTTGTTTTACTGCCTGTAGGGTATTTGCTTGGCTTCTGTGTTGTCCTGCTCTGACTTCTCTTGGATTTTGTGCTTTTGCAAATCTAGGTGGACTCTGAGGGTGCTGGCAACTTTTTACACACAAGGTGGGAGATGGTGACAAAGGGGAAGGATGATCCTCTGGCCAGGTGGAATTCAAGGATGTACGATGAATGACCCAGATGCAGTTGTTCAATGGGTCGTGGTGATTTGTGAGGGAGGGTGGGTGTTTTGTTGTTGATAGTTGCCTTGCCCTGCAGTGTGATGGGCACCCTGAAATTGTAATTGTGCTTTCCAATGTACATGATTTATTCTGCTGATCAATGCCTGTTCATGTGTTGTGTTTACCTTTCAGGTGTGAGGGGATAGTTGTGGTTTGACATGCTGGGGTATACACATGGTGAATGTTCACATGTGATGTGTAGACGACACTGATGGTCACTTGATTTCACATGTATATGTTGAGTGCATGTCCCTACTGACCCACACGCTCGCACTATGATCCACTACATGTAAAACCACCCTTCCATGTCCACTTGTCCACTCTGTTTGCCTTCTGGTGCCCACTGTGTCCCTGCAGCACATGTTCTCTGACCATTTACGGATCCTGTACATGCCTAATTTGGTTTTTTATGTAGTGTGTCGCTTAGATGACATGCTCAGGGTGTGCATCACGCACAATGGCTGTTCACTGTGCTGTGCGCTGAGCAGTGTGTTGCAGGAGGTGGACACGGCACACAGTAGCTGCAGTGTTGATTTTGCAATTCACATTGTGCATGTAGATAGGCATTCATTGTTATGTTTCAACTAAAACTTTTGGAATGCATTTGGGTATGACTTATTTTGGGTGGGAGGTTGTTGGTCAGTCATTTCATCTGATTCCATGTCAGGCATCATTGTCTGATGCCAATTTACATTTTTCACATGGCAATGTGTACCTTATTGTTACTGTGTTGGTCTATGGCTATTGCTTGCCATGTCATGTTGTGGTTTCGGAGGGTTTGAGTGACATACCAGTGATAGTCATGGCCTGTTTGGCAGGTCAGTGTGATTCACACCTTGCATGTGTGCCTTTTGGTCACACATGATTGCTTGTGTTTAAGTAGCTAGGGATGCACACAATGTGGCAAGTCCATGGCAACAATCTCAGGGTGGTAAGGTTGTGACAGTTGACTGTCTCTTTGTCATCATTGATTGTCACCTGGTATGTGCCAGGCCTGTGTGGACTCCGCAGGGTGGGGAGTTTAGGTGAAAAATCTGTCCACATGCTGGGTCCGTGCTTCCTCGCCACGTGCCCTATCCCCTCCCATGGGCAGCGCCTGTGCCTGTGGTTTTGGATGTGGGGGCACCACCATGTCCACCGGTGCGCCCTGCCGTGTTGCAACATTGTGCAGGACACATGCTGCCACAATGATCCTGCACACTACTGGGGGTGAATAGAGTAGCTGCCCGCCAGAGCGGTCAAGGGAGCGGAAGCGTGACTTGAGCACTCCGAATGTGCGCTCCACTATGGCCCTGGTTGCAATATGAGCTGCGTTGTTTCTTACCTGGGGTGGTGTGGTGGGGTTCCGGACTGGCGTCATCATATGGTTGCTCAGAGGGTAGGAACTGCCCCCTGTAGAGGTGATAATGGTTGTGATTATTGGACTTTGTGTATTTGTGTGTGTGTGTGACATGCATGCATGTGCACGGGCATTTGTACTCACCTAGGAGCCATGTGTCGCCATGCTGCCCAGCTTCCAGGGCCCGGCTCAGGGCAGACATTCTGTATATGAAAGTGTTATGGGTGGAGCCAGGGTAGTTTGCATAGACAGAGGTGATGATTCCCTTTGCATCGCATACCACCTGTACATTGATGGAATGCTAGTGCTTGAGGTTTCGGTAGATGTGCTCAGTGGCCCTAGGTGGACATAGGGCCACTTTGGGGAAGTTTGCCACCCTGTAAATGTCCTGGACAATGGCCTGCCTTTCTGCGGGTGTTCTGGGCATTTATATGTGCCTGCGGACTGAGGGGAATGCAGTCATTATTGGCAAGACCTGGTGTAGGCAGGGTGACTGCGTGGCCTGTGAGACCCCCCCCATTATGGCAGTAGTCTGCTGAAAAGACCCAGTGGCCAAAAATTGCAGGACATTGAGCACCTTCTCCAAGGGGCTCAATGCTTGGGAGCAGACGGTGGGGGATGTTAGGTCATCTTGCCACTCCCTGACCAGGTCTAGGATGATATGGGGTGGAAACCTATACCTGCCATAGACCTGGTCGTCAGGCATCCCAATAAGGCTTGTCCGTGGTGAAAAAATGCATGCCCTGGCTATTCTCCTCCTCCTGCGGTGTCCCACGATCAGTGCTGCGACAAATGGGGCATTCATCGTAGCTGTATACACGTGTTTGTTGTTTGCGTGCATTTTTATACTGTACGCGGGGACGCTTCTGCCTGCCTTCGTATGGCGGACGCGTTGATGCCTGTGCCTGTCTTTTGCTGTGCGCGGGTTTCCTGCATTCAAATCCATGAATACGGGTTGTTCGCATGCGTGTGGGCGTTCTGTGTAGTTCCCTGCAGTACTTCCCCAGTTACGCCTTCTATTTCATGCGTTATTCCCCATTCCACGTGTTACACCCCCTGTTCTGCCTACTTTTGTTGTGTGCGCCGCGCTATGTGCGCTTTCGCTGTGCGCTTAGCGCATGCTGTTTGGAGACGTGTTCACCAGCGTGCGCCATGCACGGATTTGGCGCACAACCAGTGGGAAAGTAGCGCAGCGCCCTCCTTGAATCGCACGCGTGCGCGTGCGCTTGCTTTCTCACGCTTGCGCCTCCTTGCGCCTGCTTGCGCTGGGATTTTCAGCGCACATTTGTTCCATGAATCGACCCCTGTGTCTCTATCTACCTTTTTTCTGTTACTCACCTTGGTCCTCTTACTTTTAATAATGATCAATAGTGTGTCCACACCCTTGTAGTGTAGTGTGAACCAGTACTTCTTTTCTACCTATTTAAGGCCATGCCGACATTCCTCCCACATTCACGCAAGGTCCACGATTTTCATCTGTAACATAAACCAACATCGTTACAAAAATGTATAAAATTGTAATTTTACTTACCCTTGTATTTTCTTCTTGAATTGGCTCTGTTCAAAATATTCCTTGTCTGGTTAACCCAATTTTGGTCAACCATACCCTTTATCTAGTTCTTCATGACTCTCTGATGCTTTTTTATTGCTCTGCACATTTTTTTCAAAGTTGGCCTGTAACCCTTATGCTGTTTTGTTTTGTAAAACTTTGGATTTTGCTTATTTTATGCTCCCTATTTAATTCCCTATCCATTCATCCAATCATTTCTTCATTAATTTTTCCCTTTCATTCATTTTGTAATTATTTACATAATTTCATTTTTTCATCAAATTCCGTCAATTTTTTAAACTGAGCTCTTTTACTCCTATACGGTTTAAGGTAAATCAATTATTTTCATCTTCTCCTAATTCATTTTTCTAGACCTATGCCAAAAAAGGCCCAACGTCTACCTAACATTCTTGACACTCTTTCCAATCTTCTTTTATTTATTCTGGGTGCTGCTACATTATTGTCATGTATACTAAAAAAAAGAAAAAGTTTCCTTTCCAGTTAACCTGTGATGTTCCGAAAGAAAGCACCATTTCATACTCCATTAAGCCCTATCTAGGTATATGGTCATCTGTGACGTTACTTAACCTAAACCTTTTTATGAGAACCATTACTGTCCTTCATGAACCATTTTTATTGTTCACTCCTTAATCATTTGCCATGTTTCCTTACTCTATGGCTGTCTCTAATGTTATGGAGGTCATCTGCCCCCCTTCTTTGTTCATACATATCAGTGGTCTGAGACTAAATTCACCAAATACTCTCACCACTTTTCCACTGGATCACACAATTATCGATAATTCTGCGCTTTTACCACAACAATAAAAACCCTTTGGTTCCTATGAGGCTCATCCCATTGGCATTCTGCCTTGTACATGCCCCTATGGATATACCCATATTCAAATGGTGCACGCTTTTCTTTGATTTCCTAAACAACATCACCGTGCATTAGGCTTGCATTGTCCACTTGTTTCCTCAAAATGTTGGCAAATGCCTGTTATGCATATACAAAGAATTCATCATAACACACTCTCTTCCAGAGACTGCTAATTTCTCACTAGACAGAAACTACACGTATAGTCTTCAAAAACCATCCTCAACCTTCTAATATTCATTCACCAGCTCTCTGTCTTTGCTCCATGGACATACGGTCCCAATATCTGTCATTAGACCAAACATTGTTCTCCCTTTGCCATATTAATTCTTGGCACCTTTAAAACCTAGTGCCATTAATAATTCTTAACACACCATTTCACAAAGCAGAGGAATGCATGCATTCACAGTAGGGCAGCCTCACAGGGTATGATATGATATGACATGATATGATATGATATGGCTTGTTATAAATGCCATGTCATATCATATCATATCATACCCTGTGAGGCTGTCCTACTGTGAATGCATGCATTCCTCTGTTTTTGTGAAGGCATTCTTTCTTTTTAGACTAACACCTTTTATTCCTGTGTGTCTTCATGTATTCTGTGTTTACTCATTGCTGAGCCTGCATGTGGGATCACTTACTTTCCCTCTCCAATAAATTCATTTTGCACTTTTCCTAAGCTGCTGTACCTGCTGCACTCCCAGCACTTATCTTTAATGCAATGTCTGAACCTGGGCGAAACCCTTCCTTGACTTGTGAGCCATACACTAGGGGTGTGCGTCCCCCTTCTCAAGAATTGCCCATTCTGAATGAATCCTTGGTTTCTACACATGTGTGCAAAATGTTCTAACATATCTCATATCCAATTTGCTGGAGGTCTCCTAATTTGCCTCCTCTGTATGCTTTGACAATTGTCCTGCGTGCTTTGAAGCCCACCCTGGTTACTCTGAACTCTACGCTGATTATTCTGAAAACCTCTTCCTCACGGAGCAAACCCATTATAGCCTTGATCAAACTGCCTTTGGTTCTTCACCTGCGGCATTCATGATGCCTATAGTGAACCTGATCCGATTCCACTAGTCAACATTGCCTTTCCCATGGTGTAATTTGACAATTTTCTCTGCACTAATTTTGCTTTCTCACTTTCCTAGCATTATTTTTCTGTCACTTCTTCTCTTGCAGTAGTCTGCACTAATGCACGATGGTCAGCTGCATCTCTGACCGTGGCCTTGCTTACAGGCCCACTAATTTCTTAAGCTGTGTCGGCATGAGCTCTGACAGCCTTTGGTATTTTTGATAGCTTTCCCATCTTGCATGTCTGGATACAGCACTCTAGGTGCTTTCCAGACTGCTGCCCAGCATGTTTAAACAGCACTCCATCATGAGCGGTAATACTCAAATATCTTACCTTTGACCAAATGTCATCAGCTTTTGTCCCCAAGAATAAAGGCTAGAAAACCTTTGCTGCCTTCTGTGGCTACAGTGCATCTTTTTGTCACTGTTTTCTAGTAAATGTATCCACTTCTCAGCATTACAAGTCAAAACTATGGAGTTTGTACCTTAAATTACCCTTGCCCACCTGGGGTCAAGGTACATACTGTGATCTGGCTCACCCTTTCTCTAACAAGGGAAACTGTGAAGCCCCAAACTTGTTCTCATTTCTCATTGTTTATCTTTCCACAGCAGGGACAATATTCCCATACCGCCATCTTACTAGCAATTACCTACATTTTGCTCAAATAAGGTGGCAATTCCCCACACTCACCATGAGGTTGCCTTTTAAGTTGCTCTAACTGCGCCAGTGATTCACCCTTCAAGTCCACATGTCCTTACATATCCTGTCCCCACTAATGTCGGTCTTTATCATTCTAGTCTTTATTTTAAGACACCTTGTCTATGGACAGGGCTCTGATGCTTGAGGCAGGACAAGCCTTTCAAATTTTCAATCTGCATTGGTGCATGCTATTGATTCAAAAAGCCTGCCAGCGATGCACTCACTTGTTTGCGATTTGTAACTTTTCCCATTTCTCAAAAAAATGTTCTCTGTTTAGGCAGTTTTGTCCTTCGCAAGCTGTTAAGTACAAAAGCCTGCTTAAATATTTTGCCAGCAATACGCAAATGCCGCATTTCTGACTCTCTTTATCATGACCTAATGCTAACTGTGGCAAACATTTTCCTCAAGGCTGCCCAGTGCTAAATTCCTGTCCTGCGAGTTCACCACTACTCCCCGTTTTCCCAACCTACTATCTTATCTATTTCAAAAAAGCCTTTTTGGTTATGTCCACAGTAAAATGCAATTACTGTACTTTTATTCTTGCTTACATACTGCTAGAATCTCAATATTCTAAATACACAAATCTCTGTCCCTCCTAAGTTTTCAAGAAGGACCAACTATTGTCAATGTCAGCTACCAATTTAACTGAAAAATAAAACCATTCTGAGTACTGATTATTGTGTGCTTGTAAATGTGCATGCACATATTTTACCTAATGTCAGTGCATCTACATAGATGCCTTCATATGTTGGTACAGCTTTCTAGCATTTCCTTCAATGCTATTATGATTCTTTTTAAACTGTATTTTAATATTTTTCCAAATTTGGCATGTTTAGTTCAAAAAACGTTTGTCAAATAATGTTTCTTCCCATATATTACGTTAATTTCCCATAACTTATTTACTGTGCTTGGTCCAAGTACCATCTATTAGCACATGGGCCTGCTTTATGCCATATTCTGCACATAAAAACACAATTCAAATCTCAGCTACACCTCTCTCAAATTGTGTGCTCCTGGGCACCTTCTCTTTGACTTTATGTCCAAATGTCTTTGAAATTCTCAGACATAATATACATATCACTGGGAACAACTCTTCCTTTCTTGACATCTGTCTACACTGCAAATTCATTTGGTGCACTTTTATAAACTGATATATTGTTTGCACTTCATGCTATCATTTGCACAGCAAGATGTTTTTTACTCTCCCTTCCTGTTCATAGCGCAAACTGAAAATTCATTTTATTCAAACCAAATAACTCATGGGCATTTCTCAATCCATGCATCTATCAAAAACATTTATTGCCAGCTAGCCTAACTTAATCAAAGCACTGCCTCACAAGGAGGCACAGTTTATGCAACAAGTGTTAAAAAAAAATATGAAACCTTCATTATTGTTTTATTATATCATTTAGTCAACTTTTTACACTTCGGAAAACAACTTCTGTAACTGTTTAAACACTGTGTCAGCCACTGTGTCAGCGTGGCTTTCAACTTCAATTTAGCCACTTCTGCTTAGTTCTAAAAATACTAATTCTTTCACATAAAAAGTTATGTAGCTCTTTTCTTTAAACAGAGGCTTGCTTCTCTCTCATATGTTAAATTAACCATTACTCAATGTCATGTCTTTCGTGCACACAGTTCTAAACCACATTCCATTCAAAAGACTGTCTGCTTTGAAAATAGCTTATCTTATTTTAACTACTTGGCTTGTGAAACAAAATCTATTCATTTCTTCAGCGTTGCACGACTATCTAGGCACACTGTCAACTACGCACTTCTAACATAAATCTCCTTTCTCTGTTCAAGAATCCTTGCAAAGCCAAGGCGGTTCTGTACCATACAAGGTTTATTAGCTTTTTAAAGGTGTTGACCCCATAAATACAAAAGATTAACCTTCTGTCTTCTTGTGTTTTTCTACCGCAGAGCTTTCAAAGTGTCTATGCATTTTTTGGAAAGCACATATCATTCTTGAAAAGGCATATTTTCTCTACTCTTTGTTTCTGACAAGCCAGATACAAAATCATATTGTGTAACATTATTTGTACAGCTCAACTGGTCTAGTTTTGGCACTAGAAGAATAACTTTGTAGTTACTGGATTTTGGTTTCTATGAGAGTTTGAAGTGGAGCACTTTCTTCACTGTTTTTTTATTTTTTTCACCAAGTATTGTTTAAATCATCAGTAAAACAATGCAAACCTGTTTACTTTGATCCATAGCATATAATGATCTCATTTATTTTCATAATTGAACATTTAAATGTTCTGGCTTGGTGCCAATTTTTTCATAGTCCTGGAGACATCAGCTCAGGATTCCTGGCTTTGGCTCACTAAATGTTCAGGAAGGTCCAACCACCCCCACTCTCTGAACCTGGTATTTCTGGGGCGAAGAAGAGACTCTGGAGAACAACAGCAGGCTCAGACAGGATTTTCAAGAATACAAGTTCTCTATTTTCTTCCATGCAAGACACATCATACAGCTAGGACATCACAGGAACTCTGTTCAAATTCTGAATAAAACCCTGCCTTGCATCCACTCTAGGGAGGTGAGGTAATGGCCCGATAAAAGGAACAACCCCTTTCCTATCTGTGATTCGTTGACTTATATGGCATTATCAATGTGCTGTTCCTTTTTTAACTTGTGATTCGCCTGCCTATCTGCCACTTGGACCTAGTGTAGACCTGTTCGACTCACTCATTACCCCCACCATTGTCCCCTGGTGGAACTCTTTGTAAAAAACCTGTCCACTATGTTCATAATGAGTTAGCACAAAGCGACCATTTTCAAGAAAGTATTCATTTTGAAGTGCCTGACCTTGTCACAAAACCCAAAATGGCGGATCACTTATAAAATGCCTGACCATCCCAAATTTTGCCTAAACTTTGGGACCTGCTCCTATTTGGATCTAGTTTCTTTGATAATATATCATAACATGTATTACCTGACACATTCTCTACTGTACATGACATTCATTTTTTTTTTTATTGATGCAGCTGAACTAAGTCAACTTTACAATATAAACTTTAAAACATATCTTTAAAACACAAACACTTCATCATAAAAAAACAATCAATTAGATCAAGGAAACAAAAATGTAAATTATACAGTAAATAATAATCATGCTAAATGTCATCTATTCCACTCTCATTCAATATTCTCTCAATCATAATTAGTTTCCCTATTTCTCCTAGAGCTTAGTATCTTTACTGTACAATACTTGTTAATTTAACATTGTTAATTATTAGTTCTTTCAAAAAATGAATGGCACTAATGCGTACATAGGTTAAATTTCCTGCAGAAATCATAAGCCATAAGTGCTCAGGGGTTGCCTCATGATAATCATTAAAAGGTTTCTTGAAATATTTCATTCTTAAGGTAACCAAAACTAAGCACTCAACCATTAGGTGGCATAATGTCTCTTTTTGACCCACTTGATTGCAAAAGCAACATACATTTTCAGCTATTTTGATCTTTAAACGTCTTTCTTGCGCTTCCCTAGTATTCCAAAGGTTGAAGCGCAAGCACATAAAGTCACATCTGTGTGCCACTGCTGGATATTGTACCAAGTATTTTTCAGGATTACCGTATCGCTTCCTATTAAATATATTTTCATCGAAATTGCGATACTTTTCACATTTGGTTCTCATCTGAATCCAATCCATCTGAAAAAGTTTGGTCATTACACGCATTGGATTCTGAATCAGGCTTGACAATGTAACATCTGCCGTTGCCAGGGCATCTACAACCAATTTGCACCATTGTAAAAATAAATATATCTCTAGAAGAAAAAACATACCTGGCCAGCATACTCAGAACCGTAGGAGACTGAAATGCCAAGATGCATTTCCTAAACATTGCAATAACTTGCCATTGATATAGGGCATAGAATGAGTTCAATCCTAACTCATTGAGGATCAATACAACCGGAACACATTGAGGTAGATGTAATTCACTATGCCAGAATTTCTCTTCTAATTTAACCATAGTCCATCTTGTAAAACTGGCTTAGTCTCAGAAGCGTACAGTAAAATGGGAGTAACCTTATGTAGATAGTACGTGATAACAGGCATAAGTGTACATTTCCCAAATTTTGCCTCAATCATCTTTGCTTGGGAAATAGATGCTGTTAGCTTAGTTTTAAGAGTCTTACTATAGGTCTTCACATAATCCTGGCTTGATATTGTCATGCCTAAATACATATATTGTTGGACTCATTCAAGCTTAACACCTCCTACTGACCAGGTTTGATTTTATTTCTTATTTTTTGGTCGATGTATTACACACCATAACTTTTCTGCACATTTATGCTGAGAAGCTTTGCTTGGGCATAGCAATCAAGGGCATTTTACAGCCTCTGCAGACCCTTAGGTGTCATTGAAATCATCACCAGATCATCAGCATATAATAAAGATGATACTGGTTGATTATTAATTCTTGGAGCATCCGTGATAATTTCCCAAAATCCATCACCCAAATCGGCGATATAGAAGTTAAAAAGGGCCGCAGTAAGTTTGCAGCCCTGTCTCAGCCCTCGGAATGTGTCTATCTGGCCACACAATTGTCCATCTAATCTAAGTCTCAATTGAAAGTTTTTGTGCTGCAGATCTCGAATCAAGGAGATGATATATGATGGGCATCCATTATCAACCCGTTTTTGAATTAATATCTGCCTAGAAATTGAATCAAAGAACGCTTTCAGGTCTACAGAGGCTGTTTGATATTCACATGATGTAAGATAATGGAGGTCAGCATTAACAGATTTACCGATGTGGCCATTCCTGAGATAAATCCTGTTTGAAACGGGTCACGTTGCTGGTGTTCAATAGACCATCTCGTAAAATCTCACAAGATAAATCTTGAGAAGATTTACCCTGGGGCGTCGAGCAACGCAATTGCATGATCGTTAGCTGCGCTAGCTCGATCGCCCCTCTTAAAGATCGGGACTATCACCGAGCGCCACCAAGTCGCAGGCACCGCATTTGTTTGTATTACTTGTTTAAAGAGCTTATACAAAATACTTACCCAATGAACAGGGTGTTTCTTAAACCTACAATTACTGAGGCCATCAGGGCCTGGAGCACAAGAATTGCTCAGTTTGCTAATACACTCCAGAATGTCTTGTTCAGTAATATGCAGACCACTGTAATTAAAGGACTTGGTGACAGTCTTATTTCAAAAAAAGGGTGGAAGAGCATACATTTCTGAGAAGTATTCAACCAACTGTGTCTCATTAACCCCATTAATTTGGACCGGCTTTTGGGCCATATGGTTTGCTGAATTTATTTATGCCCATATTTCGGCCGAGTTTTTCTTAGATAGAGCATGAAGCATTATTTCTCCATCAGTCTGAAATGAATGGGCTTGATGACCACGTTGCCAATTTCTAAATTTACATTGGGCCGCTTTAATTGCCTCTTTTTAATTTAAAACTTTGGATGCCATTATCACTCTTTTTGTTAATCTAAGCCAACTTTTCATCTCCCGAACCTCTGGGCTAAATTCATGTCTAGGTTTAAACATTGCATGTCCTACAGTTTTATTACATACTTGGTACAAATGAAGGAAATTTGTGTAATTATATGCGGGCGCTGCTATTCCTCCCTCTATACACTATCTCCTTATATTGTTCTCAAGGGATCTTAAGGTGGTGTGATTCCAAGAGAATCTGGTCTGTGCATTATTTAAAATCAAAGGGTGATAATATAAAGGGTCTTTATTATCACTCAAAGTCTGAAGTTCCAGCCAAACCCCAACAATTATTGACCTGCTTTTGAACAGTGAATGTAGTTGCTTTATCAAATGTATTCTGGACAGTAAAAACATAATCGATAATTGATGCACTCGTAGATCTTTGCCAGGTATTTTGTGCAGGAATATCGCCTGGGAGAGAGCCATTACACATTACATAATTTCTCTCTTCCATTATGGTCAGCCTTTTCTTACAGGTTATGGTTTTCGTACCGTTATTCATTGGTAACAGAAGATGCATTTTAGATCCCCAGCTATTATGGTCCTTCTAATATCGGGCGTCATTGCTATGATATTTAATAGCTGTTCGAAATCAATCAAAAACGTTTTATCTGTTATCCCAACTGGATTACGGTACACATTTATGATGGCTATAGAGACTCCTGGGCATTTCACTCTAACCATTAACAAATACTGATTTGGAGCTTCCCATAAAGATATCTTCCAATCTTTATGGTTTTAATAGAAACCAATAATCCTGCAGAGGGCGACCACGGGGTAATGTTTTGGCTGCATGCAATACTTTAAAGTGATTTTCCCATATATGCACTTCAGTAAGCCACGTCTCTTGAAGTAATACTATATCATAGGCCCCAAGGAAGTCATCACTAGCTCCAAACAAATGTGATGAACCTCATGTGTTCCAGCTAGCAACAATATTATGATTGTGTGATTGTTCTGGGAGAGTTATGATCGTGGTGTCCACTCATTTCATCAGGCCTATTTCTTTAGACTCGGCCTGGTCCACGTGGCAACTGGTTTATTTCAGTAGAGCTAGGCTTTTCAGTACAATCAGTAAGCATGATCTTATACACCCCTTGACCATCTTTAAAGTCACACGGGGCTGGATCAAGTGCCAAAAGAAAGCCCATCTCAAATAGCTCCATACGAGCTTGCCAAAGGGCATTCCTAACGAGGTTAGATTGCATCCACAATCGAACTACAGACCAGTTGTCATTCAAAAATTCACAGGGTAACTCATAGAATTTCGCAGAAAAGTGTCGCAATCGGCTGGCGCAGAGTGTCCGCGTGCGATTGACTGCGCCAGGCACGTGCGATAAAACCGATTTCCGCGCACAGCGTATTCATGGATTACATGCTCCCAAACCAGCCGTGGCGCAGAGTATCGCAGCGACCCTGCAGCAGCGCCAGTAACGCCCCCAAGAACGCCCTCTCGCAAGGAAAAGCCAGCAAAATCGCTAAATCATCGCAAAGGGCTGCGCTAACTCTGGACCAGTTTACAGGGCAGCCAAACAAGGAACGCAAAGCGGGTAACGTGCATATCAGGGGTACACGTGAAGTCATACACGCGATTAGCCAGGGTACGTGTATTACAGGGGTACGCGGGAAGTTTAACACGCGATTGGCCAGGGTACGTGTATTACAGGGGTACGCGGGAAGTTTAACACGCGATTGGCCAGGGTACGTGTATTACAGGGGTACGCGGGAAGTTCAACACGCGATTAGCCAGGGGAAGTGTATTACAGGGGTACGCGTGAAGTCATACACGCGATTAGCCAGGGTACGTGTATTACAGGGGTACGCGGGAAGTTTAACACGCGATTGGCCAGGCTACGTGTATTACAGGGGTACGCGGGAAGTTTAACACGCGATTGGCCAGGGTACGTGTATTACAGGGGTACGCGGGAAGTTCAACACGCGATTAGCCAGGGTAAGTGTATTACAGGGGTACGCGTGAAGTCATACACGCGATTAGCCAGGGTACGTGTATTACATGGGTACGCGGGAAGTTTAACACGCGATTGGCCAGGGTACGTGTATTACAGGGGTACGCGGGAAGTTTAACAGGCGATTAGCCAGGGTACGTGTATTACAGGGGTACGCGGGAAGTTTAAAACGCGATTGGCCAGGGTACGTGTATTACAGGGGTACGCGGGAAGTTCAACACGCGATTGGCCAGGGTACGTGTATTACAGGGGTACGTGGGAAGTTTAACACGCGATTAGCCAGGGTACGTGTATTACAGGGGTACGCGGGAAGTTTAACACGCGATTAGCCAGGGTAAGTGTATTACAGGGGTACGCGGGAAGTTCAACACGCAATTAGCCAGGGTACGTGTATTACAGGGGTACGCGGGAAGTTTAACACGCGATTGGCCAGGGTACGTGTATTACAGGGGTACGCGGGAAGTTCAACACGCGATTGGCCAGGGTACGTGTATTACAGGGGTACGCGGGAAGTTTAACACGCGATTAGCCAGGGTACGTGTATTACAGGGGTACGCGGGAAGTTTAACACGCGATTAGCCAGGGTAAGTGTATTACAGGGGTACGCGGGAAGTTCAACACGCAATTAGCCAGGGTACGTGTATTACAGGGGTACGCGGGAAGTTCAACACGCGATTGGCCAGGGTACGTGTATTACAGGGGTACGCGGGAAGTTTAACACGCGATTGGCCAGGGTACGTGTATTACAGGGGTACGCGGGAAGTTTAACACGCGATTGGCCAGGGTACGTGTATTACAGGGGTACGCGGGAAGTTATACACGCGATTAGCCAGGGTACGTGTATTACAGGGGTGCGTGGGAATCATCACACGCGATTAGGCTGGGTGGGTCCTCACAGGTGTTCCCTGTACACCCTCCAAGGCCCCTGCAGGCAGTCTACAAAACAGGGGACTACCCTGCACACCTGCTCATGTCCCCCTGCACCCCCACCCCCCCAGCAGTGCAGGGGCAGCCTCCACCAGGCCCCCACTCATGTCTCCCACCACCCCCACCCTCCCGCCACCAGGGGCAGCCTCCACCAGGCCCCCACCCATGTCTCCCACCACCCCCCGCCACCAGGGGCACTCTCCACCAAGCCCCCACCCATGTCTCCCACCACCCCCACCAGTGCAGGGGCACCCTCCACCAGGCCCCCACCCATGTCTCCCAACACCCCCACCCACCAGCACTGTGGGGCACGTGGCCAGCAGGCAGTCAGGCAGCAGCAGATGGCAGCGTGCTCAGGGCTCTGGGGGGCAGTAATTTCGCCTCCTGGCCAGGAGCGTGGTCTCTCGTGTGTGAACGCGTGGACAGCCTGATAGGTAGTGAAATCCCACACGTCAGCAAAGGCCCTTAGCGCGTAAACCCGTCAACAGCATATGCGCGCCTATAGTCACCTGCACGTGCAGGAAATTGTTGCGTGACACGTCCCAGTGTCAAAGCGTGTGATTGGTGAAAATGGATGTACACGTAGAAGTGACAAAGCGTGTGATTGGTGAAAATGGATCTACACGCAGGAGTGACAAAGCGTGTGATTGGTGAACGTACACGCCGCGTAAGTGACGCTGTACGTGTGGGCCTGTATATAAGGTACATGTAGAACACCATTTCCTTGTACGTGCTTTTCGTGGAGAGCGAGTGGGTGAAATCTGTACTTCTTGTCGTTTCACACGCGATTTACTTCACGGCGTTTCCAGTTCGTATTCCCTGTTACCTCTGACAGCTTTTTCTCTTTTTTCTCTTTTACTGGTTTACCTGGGCCTGTTCCCTCAAACAGTGTCCCCTTCTAATGTTGTCCTGTCTTCTCAGACAGCGTACACATCTTCTTTTGGCGGGGGTTTAGCCAGCCAAACGCGCTCATTCTTCACGCTCTTTTACCTGGCAGACGGTGAGTCACGCACGTATCCAACTTCTGTGCTTGCCCCGTGTGTTGCCTACCCCTTCAGAGGTCATTCTAGGCTGCGTGTGACACGCATACGTTCATTCTTGTGTTACTGGGTGCCACAGCGTAGTGCAGGTTTTTCTTTCTGCACACGTGGTCTAGGAGGGGTTGCGTGCACGTCATCTCCCTTTTTTGGGCCTCCTGTGCGTTGCGTGACCCGTCATCTTTCCCCAGGGGTTACAATCAGCCGTGCTAGAGCACTAGGGTACAATTACCATCTGGTACCCAACCCCTTTGACCCCCAATTGCCCAGGACAATTGTCTACAGCCACTCCCATACGCACATTAATATCAGTGCCATGGCTGGGAGGCGAGGATTCCGTAAGGGTGGCAAAGGTGGAAGAGCCACAAGTGGTGGCCGTGGTGGATCCGGTAGGGGACGTGGTCGTAACTTGCAGGGTGAGCCTGTCCCCCCATGTGTGGAGGACCAGTCAAGGGCACCCATCATCCCCCCCCCTCCCCCCCCCTCCCCCCCTCCCGTTGAGGCTGAAGTGGCTGACACCATCCATGCTCAGCCCTTGTTGGACCAGCCCATTGTGGCACCAGACCTGGCTGACTCCATGGCTGACTTCCAGGTCAGCAGGGCTACGACACGTGCGCTGGTGCACGTTGATGCCATCATGCCACGTGGATCTGGGGCAGCAAGGTCATCTACTGCACCAAGGAGGCAGGGCGGAGTGGCTGCAGGGGCAGCTGCGGCTCCATCCACCCCAGCCCTCACACACCCAGCCAGGACAGTGTCGGTCCTAGTCCATGCTGCTGAGATTCCCCCTGACACCATCACACTCGAGCCAATGCCTGCACCAACTCCCATGCTGAGTGTGCAATCCCACACTCCTGATACAGAGTCCACCAGGGCTCCTGCCCCTAGTGTCCAGAGTGGCGCAGGACACTCAGGATCACCACCACCTTCCAAGCGGAAGAGGAAGAGTGCTCGTCCGGCACAGGCTGATGCCCCAGACACGGCTACACAGTCCGGCCCGTCCAGGAAGCCCAGCTTCACGGATGACGAACTGAATGCACTTGTCGAGTATGTGTCCGGACATGACAACGAGATGGTCATTGTTGCAGGATCCAAGACCACACCTGCACAACGCCAGGCACACTGGCAGACCGTTGCGGACATCGTAAGTGCCCTTGGAATCGTGAGGCGCACAGCCAATGATTGCTATAAGCGCTGGAATGACCTAAAGCGCAGGGCAAAGAGTAAGCTGGCCTCAAGTCATGCCGCAACTCTAGTGACTGGAGGTGGGTCTCCAGTAGTAGACATGGAACTCACTCCACATGAGTCAGTCGCTGGGACCTACGTCACGGAGGAACAGATCCAAGGCGTGGGAGATCTGGCTGATTACGAGGCATTGTCCGGTGAGTGCACATGCATGTGTGTGTCATACATGTGCATGGTGTGTGTGTGAGGGCTTCTGTTTGGGTGCCAGGAGAGAGTGTGTGCGCCTCAGTCGTATGGGTCAGCCATGTGCTTCATGCAATACTACCTGCGCAGCTGCATTTGGCCATAGCAGTATCCCTTCTGCCAACAGTAGACATCTAGCACAACTGCACGCCAGTTGCCCTTGAAGTGTCACCTTGACACAACAGATTTGCTTATTTTTCACTGTTCATTCAGTCAGTTTGTTTGCATTCCACCACTTTCACTAGGCATGTCGCTGTCCACTAGTCACATGTCTGACATGGGTATGGTAAAGGGGAGTGACTTTGTTACCTGGATATCATTTGTACACACATGTCCCTGTGCAATTTGACCATTACAGACTGGCAGCTCCAGGTGAAAAATCTGACCTGTTAGAATCAGAAAAGCTATTACATGCGGGAACTGGACTGAATGAATAGGTGCTGCCCTCCTCTCCATCTTCACTCAATAGCAATGGTACATGCCATCTGTGTGATGGCATGTGTGTTTCACCTGCCAATCACAGGCCAATGTGTGATGCCACTGCCAGGCAGCATGCAGAAAATTTGTTCATCTTCCATCTTGGTGTCATCAGTGTGTGCCGTTTGCCTGCACTTCATACGCAGTGAGGGTGCATGCATGGGAGGGTTTTAGTCATGTGGGACATGTCAATCAAGTACTGGTTCTCTTGCTTCTCAGCCCTCAATGTGTGCCATGGTGCTAATGCCTGTTTCCATTACTTTGTTTTCATGTCTTTGCAGGGGAAGACGCACCTGATACTGCTGGGGTTGTGGAGATGGTGCAGACCCAGGAGGTGTCCCAGGGCCGACCAACCACCAGTGAGGGACGTGGTGTGGTGGTGGGGGAGAACCCACAAGTGCTGCAGGTCGTGCTCTCAAGGGGTGTCTCTGGCTGCACCTCCCCCGAGCTGTACTCAGGTGTTGATTCGGATGAGACCTACGTGCCGTCGCTGGTGAGTGTTCCAGGGAGGGATTCTGTTCTGTCTCACCCACCTGCACCAGGGTCAGTACCCTCCATGGGGATGTCAGTGTTGGCAGCTACGCCTTTGGTGGTTACGGATGCAGGGTCACACTCCGCGACATCTGATCCTGTTCCTGGGCCAGCAGATCAGAGGGGGAATGCAGTCCTGCAGCCTCAGGCAGTGCCGGCACAGCAAGGCGCAGTTCGCCTTGCCCCAGACAGGTGTGGTGCCCGCCGACGTGGTGGCCGTACGCCACCTGGCAATACCGCATGGGAGCAATCCATTTACGGTATGGCTACCCAACAGGCTGCATCATCCGAGATGATGGCTCAGGCCATGGATAGGGTGGCCACTTCCATTGTCCCCCCAGAAAGGCTGATGGAGCGACTAGAGCAGGCAACTGACTCCATCTGCCAGTCACACAGGGAGGACATGTTGGGGTCCAACAGGGACAGGCGGGCGGCACTGGCGACTCTGCAGGAGGCCATCTCCATTGAGTCCCAGGGCCACAGGGAAGCCCTGAGGCAGGAGCTCCTACACCTCAGGACGACTCTTGTTGAGCTTGAGGCTTCAACACACCAAAGGACAGAACAGCAGCTGGAGCGTCTCACCCGTACGCTCTCAGCTGAGATGCAGGCAACGAGGGCGGAGGTCCGGGCATCCCGTGAGTTGTTGCATGGGGACCTCCGCACACTCATCCTCCAGAACCAGACCTACCACACCCGCATGCTTGCAGCCATGGAGGAGCAGACTAGGGCCTTGCGTGGGCTGCCTCCCATAGTGCAACCACCTCCGGATGCAGCTGCACAGGGTGATAATAGCGACAGCAGTGACACTCCCACAATAGGGTAGCCGTGTGGGCCATGAGCCCATGGAGGTGTTTTATTTTCCCAGGATCCACGCAGGTGGGTTCTGGTGTGCATCCTGTCCTCGGACCTCCTGGGTGGCCTCCCCAACCCCCCCGGGCCCATCAATGGCCATTTTTGATTTTTTCTTATTTTTATTTTTATTTTGATTTCTTTTATTCCCAATTCTTTTGGGAGGATCTGTTGGCTCCGATCTGTTGGCTCCGATCTGTTGGCTCCGATCTGTTGGCTCCGATCTGTTGGCTCCGATCTGTTGGCTCCGATCTGTTGGCTCCGATCTGTTGGCTCCGATCAGTTGGCTCCGATCTGTTGGCTCCGATCTGTTGGCTCCGATCTGTTGGCTCCGATCTGTTGGCTCCGATCTGTTGGCTTCCGTGGTTCCTGTGGGCATACGCTGCATTGTGGCTGGGCACATGCAGGCTTGTAATGTATTTGGTTCAGATGCTTGGGTTTGAGTCACACACACCCCTCCTGCTTCCCGTTTCCATGGGCTTGCAAAGGGTGTGCCCAAGTGACAGTGAATTACACAGTGACGTTGGACTCCCATGAACTGTGTGGCCAGTCTGTAGTCAATACTGTGTATACATTCCTAGTGCATATTGCTGTTGTGTTGTACACTGCATGTTGCATTGATGTGTAACTCTTCTTCTGTGTCTACCTCCCAATTTGCAGGTCCCTTCCTCAAGTCCACACAAGGACCTCTAGTCTGGCGATGGGGACCATGTTGGCAGCAGTGCACCTACAACTCTACATGGCGCCAACACTGCACAGTTGGTAGTGGTGGGAGTGCAGGCATTTCCAGGTGGTGAGACTACTAATATGTTACATTTTTGATGTCATGTTAATGGTACTACGTGCTCAAGTATGTTGTTGGTCCGGCATTGCTGTGAGCATTTCAGGTGTTGCAGGTTTCTAATAGTGCCACTGTACATAGTGAGAGTGATGTCATGTTGTGGGGATTACTTTGTTTACCTGCAATTAGCATGACATGGCACGGTGTGTCGTGTGGCAGTGCTGGGGTTGGGTTGGCTGACATGGCACTGTCCTCTTGTTGCATTTTGCAAGTGGGTATTCATTTTAGCTGCTTCAATGTGTAACTTCACAAAACTGCATTGGTGGTGTCTGTGTGGGTAGGGATGCACACATTGTGACACTTCCAGGTGAACAATCTCAGGCTGACATGGAATTCCCGGTTCATTCTCCACACATTTAGGATCAGTGTCAGGTTGAGTCATCATTGATTGTCAGATGGAATGTGCCAGGGCAGTGTGCACTCCACAGGGGTGTGATTTCTATGTGAAGTAATTAGCCACTAGCTGTGTACGGGCTGCCTCCCCCCGTGCCCTTTCCCCTCCCATGCGCAGCGGCTGTGCATGTGGTTGGGGATGTGGGGCCACCACCATGTCCACGGCCAGGCCCCGGCGTGTTGCAACGTTGTGCAGGACACATGCTGCCACTATGATCCTGCACACTACTGGGGGAGCGTATAACAGCTGCCCGCCAGAACGGTCAAGGGAGCGAAAGCGTGACTTCAGCACTCCGAATGTGCGCTCCACTATGCCCCTGGTTGTAATGTGGGCTGTGTTAAATCTTACCTGGGGTGGCGTGGTGGGGTTCCGAATTGGCGTCATCATGTGGGGGCTGAGAGGGTAGGCACTGTCCCCTGTGGAGGTGGGGATTGGTTTCATTGGTGAGGTTGTGACCTTGCTCAGTATCCAACATGCATGCATGTGCAGTGGCATACATACTCACCAAGCAGCCATGTATCGCCATGCCGCCCAGCTTCTAGGTCCCGGCTTAGGGTGGACATTCGGTAAATGAAGCTGTCGTGGGTGGAGCCGGGATAGTTGGCATATACTGAGGTGATGATTCCCTTGGCATTACATGCTACCTGCACGTTGATGGAATGCCAGTGCTTGCGGTTCCTATAGATGTGCTCAGATGCCCTGGGGGGACGTAGAGCCACATGGGTGCAGTCGATGGCACCTAGCACTTTGGGGAATCGTGCCACTGCGTAAAAATCCAGGGCGGCAGCATGCCTTTCTGCAGGTGTTCTGGGCAGGTATATGTGCCTGCGGACTGATGGGCGTGCAGTCATGATGTTCAAGACCTGGTGTAGGCAGCGTGACTGGGTGGCCTGTGACACCCCACCCACTATGGCACTTGTCCGCTGAAATGATCCAGTGGCTAAGAAGTGCAGTACATTGAGGACCTTCTCCAGGGGGCTGAGTGCTTGGGAGCACAGGGTGGGTGATGTGAGGTCATCCTCCCACTCAGTCACCAGGTCCAGTATGATGTGTGGTGGAAACCTGTACCTCCCATACACCTGGTCATCAGGCATCCCGAAAAGGCTGGTTCTGGGTGTGAATATTCTGGCCCTGACTATCCTCCTCCTCCTCCTTTGGTAGCCCACTGCCACTGCTGCTAGGAACGGTATGTTCATCCTGGCGTCTGAGCTTGTTATTGTTAAAGTCCGCAATTTATGCTAAGCGCGTGTTCTAGGCGAGCGTGTGACCCGCGCAGCCCTGGAATCCTGTTGCCAGTCCAATAGCGTGTGGAAATTCACACGCACCACGGGATACAGCGTGTGACCCGCGCAGCCCTGGAATCCTGTTGCCAGTCCAATAGCGTGTGGAAATTCACACGCACCACGGGATACAGCGTGTGACCTGCGCAGCCCTGGAATCCTGTTCCCAGTCCAATAGCGTGTGGAAATTCACATGCACCACGGGATACAGGTTCGCTGACGTACTTGCGTGTGTAAGTGGCCGCGCACCCATTAAATACACGTACATAGGCCAATCGCGTGTACGCGCACTTTTGTCCAATTACACGCGATGACACTCTGACGTGCAGTATCTCCACGTGTGCCCCGTCATCACGTCCTGAGTGGGGAACACCCGTGCGGGTCACGTCACAGACGCGCTTACGCGCTGAGGGACTCTGGTCCAATAGAATCGCGTATGCGTGCTGACGCGCTTACGCGCTAAGGGCCTTTCCTCGGATTTCACGCTGACGTGCAGGATTTTCACGTGCCAAATCACTCCGTATCAAGCTGGCCACGCGAAAACACACGGAAGCCCACGCTCCTGCCCAGAAGGCCGAGTTACTGCCCCCCAGTGCCCCGAGCAGCCTCCCACGTGCCATCTGCTGCTGCCTGCCTGCCTGCCTGCCTGCTGCCACCGTGCCCTGCCATTTGGTGCCTGCACATCAGCCATCTGCAGGGGTCCAGTTGCTGTGTCCACCCCTGCTGGAACTGAAGACTCCCGACTGGTATTACATCGCTCCACAGCCCAGCCCCAGGACCCAGTTGCCCACCCACACCTGCCTCTGGGGTTGCCATGTCGGGCACTTCCACATCTGGCACCAGTGGCAACCCCAGGCCAGAGGGGCAGAGGGGCACCAGCTTCACTGTCACCGAAGTTGGTGTCCTGGTGGAGCATGTCCTGGGGCAGTATGATGCCCTCTTTGGATCGTCCCGCGCCAGCAAGGAAGGACGGCAGAGGATCTGGGCCGACTGTGTGGTTGCCATCAACGCGGAGGGGGTGGCAACCCGCGACGTCCTGAAGATCAAGAAGCGCTGGGAGGACTTGAGGTCCAGGACCCTTGTGAAGGCCCGGCGCCTCGTGGAGGGGGGCCGGGGCCGCATGAGTACCATCCAGATGAGGGTCCTGGAACGCGTACGCCCAGCGCTCCACGCCCAGATCCTTGAGAGGGAGGCCCGTCTGGAGTTGAGCGGTAAGTGTCCATGCATTACTGTGTGAGACAGGGCATGTTGCGGTGTGCTGGTTCTATGATACTTGCCTGTATGTGTGCCATAGCCCATGTATGCATGTATGTGTGCAGGGACATCATGTTAATGCATGTGCGACCAGTGATGTGTGATGCACATGGTTGTTGCATGTGTTGAAATGCCGCATGGGGAGCCCTAATCAGATCATGAACATGAGAGCATGCCAGTCTCTGTACCTGAACATGGGTGGGGGTGAGGGATGGGTGCTGATGCCAGGTACATATATGGTAGCCATGTCTGTGTGGCTGACCTGCATGTCTGTGACTTGTGCATGCCATGGATGCATGACACATGTGTGTGACAATGCAGAGATTCAGTAAAGCAGCAAAATTACCCTTGTATCCGCTGTGTTTGGTGTGTTTGGGGCCAGATGGATGTGACTGAGGTGATGTGTGTGCATGTGATGGGCATGAGCCATGATGCATGTGAGTTACATATCATTGAATGTTTCAAGAGTCCATTGGACATGCATGGAAATGTCCATGGCATGCACCATGCCTGTTACTGTGTGTGTTTTGCCTGGACTGGCCCATGTGTTGTGGAGGGACATGATGGAAGTGTACTTTGACAGTGGTGCTCATCTGCTATTGCTTCCTGTCTAGGGGACCATTGTACAGTGCCCTGATGCTTGTGTTCTTTGTCTCCCTCTACGCAGCGGCTAGTGAAGAAGAGGGCGGAGACGGCGCTGTGGAGCAAGGCGGCGGGGATGCCCCCACGGCTGCAGCGGAAGGGGTGGGTGAGCCCCCACAGGGGCCTGCTACGGTGGGAGACGGTGAGGAGCCATCCAGGTTGGTGGTTTGCACAGAGGAGGAGGAGGCCGCCACTGGGGCACACATGGGGCCTGGTGGGGGCATCCCTGCTGGTGCAAGTGGTGCAGTCCAGGGCCAGGGGCAGGAGGCAGCACAGGTCACCGTGGAGGGGCCTGTGCATGTCGCTGTCCCTGACCCTGTGAGTGCACCACCATGCACCAGCAGGGATGCCCCGTCCCAGGCCTGTCCGCAGGTAGAGGGGATGTCCATGTCACCTGACTCCCCTCCACCTGCGGACGTGGGAACCCCTGGCCGTGCGGAGAAGGTCCTGATTGGGGTCGCGTTGCGCACGGCTGCGATTCGTGATGCCGTGCGTGCTTCCCGGGAGGAGCACGCACGTCATCACGAAGTGCACCGTGCCGACGTGGCCCAATTGGGATCGGCCATGTTCGGGGGTTTCCTGCATGTGTTGGCCAATGTGGCGGCCCTCTCCTCCTCTGTGCAGGCTATCCACCAGTCGTTCTCCTTGCCGTCTTCCAGCCCAGATGCCACCAGGGCCCCCTGTGGACCTGCCCCGACCAATGCAGCCAGCTCGGTGGGGATCCCATCCCTGCCACAGTCGGGAGTCAGAGATCCAGCAGGGGTGGACACCAGAGCAACTGGACCCCAGCAGATGGAGGATGTGACGGCATCATCGGGCAGGTCACGTGCACGACGGCGTCGGTGGTTTCCATCAGCCTGGATGCCGTCGTGCTGGCACAGGCAGTTGCGTCGGAGGCAGCAGCAGGCTCAACGTGGGAGGCATCATGGCTCGGGGCCATCAACATCAGGGGTGCAGGCATCGGCCGGAGGGCAGGAGAACCCTGGAATGGGAGTGGCTTCCGTGTGGGAGAGGTTGTGCCAGCGGATAGGTGCGGAGCGGCAGCGGGCAGAGGAGGAACGGCTCACGATGGTCAGGGCGGAGGACTCCATGCGGAGGGCGCTGAGGCGGGCTGAGTGCCTCGAGGGTCTTCGCAGGGAGTTTGAGCTTGACACTGCGTTATCCCTGCGGGACCTCGGGGCCAGGGAACATGCCCGCCTCCAAGCCATTGAGCAGGAGTTCGAGGATGCCCTGGCCCATGACAACAACCAGTGAGCCGTCCGAATAGCCCGCTGCCTTTGTATATAGTTGTATAGTTAGGGTTAGGTTTCCTTTGTTTTTTTGAATTTTTTTTGGGTTGCGATTGGACAATGCACCACTTTTTTGTATATAGTTCCCTTTTTAGTTAGTAGTCAGTTAGGTTTAATTTGGTAGGGCTCATGGACCCAGGATTATCTTCTTGATTGGCTTATTTTATTTTTTCATAATTTTTTCATGGACATTCATCTTGTTTTGTTTGATTTGCTTTGTGTTTTTTCTTATTTGCTGTTCAATACATATTATTTTTTTAATCTTCAATGTGTCGTATCATCTCATTGCTTTCAGGCATGTCATGTTGGGTGTTTTGTCATTCACTTGCAGCCATTGTGTGTGACAGACATGTGTTAAATTGCATTATTTACATTGGGGGTGTAACATGTAATTGCCTTTGATATGTGGGTGGGTGTGATAGTTGGTTGGGCCTTTTGGCAGGGGAGGATGGGCATTACGGACATGATTGGGGAATGTTGGGACCCAGGTGCAGGGGGGCATGGATTGGACATGGGTGGGGGCCTGCTGGCAGGTGCCCCACAGTGCTGGGGGGTGGGGGTGGTGAGAGACATGAGTTGGAAATGGGTGGGGGCCTGCTGGCAGGTGCCCCACAGTGCTGGGGGGTGGGGGTGGTGGGAGACATGAGTGGGGCCCTGGTGGAGGGTGACCCTGGTGGCTGGGGTTTGGGGGTGGTGGGAGACATGAGTTGGACATGGGTGGGGGCCTGCTGGCAGGTGCCCCACAGTGCTGGGGGGTGGGGGTGGTGGGAGACATGAGTGGGGCCCTGGTGGAGGGTGACCCTGGTGGCTGGGGTTTGGGGGTGGTGGGAGACATGAGTTGGACATGGGTGGGGGCCTGCTGGCAGGTGCCCCACAGTGCTGGGGGGTGGGGGTGGTGGGAGACATGAGTGGGGCCCTGGTGGAGGGTGACCCTGGTGGCTGGGGTTTGGGGGTGGTGGGTGACATGAGTTGGACATGGGTGGGGGCCTGCTGGCAGGTGCCCCACAGTGCTGGGGGGTGGGGGTGGTGGGAGACATGAGTGGGGCCCTGGTGGAGGGTGACCCTGGTGGCTGGGGTTTGGGGGTGGTGGGTGACATGAGTTGGACATGGGTGGGGGCCTGCTGGCAGGTGCCCCACAGTGCTGGGGGGTGGGGGTGGTGGGAGACATGAGTGGGGCCCTGGTGGAGGGTGACCCTGGTGGCTGGGGTTTGGGGGTGGTGGGTGACATGAGTTGGACATGGGTGGGGGCCTGCTGGCAGGTGCCCCACAGTGCTGGGGGGTGGGGGTGGTGGGAGACATGAGTGGGGCCCTGGTGGAGGGTGACCCTGGTGGCTGGGGTTTGGGGGTGGTGGGAGACATGAGTTGGACATGGGTGGGGGCCTGCTGGCAGGTGCCCCACAGTGCTGGGGGGTGGGGGTGCAAGGGGACATGTGTTGGTGTTCATTAGTTCAAGGAGACATGTGCCTTTGCTGGGGGGCATGCCCATGTTGGGTGGGCTGCCTGCGGGACATGACCAGGGATGCAGGGTAGTCCCCTGTGGTGTGGGCTGCCTGCAGGGGCCGTGGAGGGTGTACAGGGTACACCTGGGAGGAGCCACACTGTCAAATCACATGTGGAACTTCCCGCGCACCCCTGAAATACACGCGCCCAGGCTATTCGCGTGTGGAACTTCCCGCGCACCCCTGAAATACACGCGGCCAGGCTATTCGCGTGTGGAACTTCCCGCGCACCCCTGAAATACACGCGCCCAGGCTATTCGCGTGTGGAACTTCCCGCGCACCCCTGAAATTCACGCGCCCAGGCTATTCGCGTGTGGAACTTCCCGCGCACCCCTGAAATACACGCGCCCAGGCTATTCGCGTGTGGAACTTCCCGCGCACCCCTGAAATACACGCGGCCAGGCTATTTGCGTGTGGAACTTCCCGCGCACCCCTGAAATACACGCGCCCAGGCTATTCGCGTGTGGAACTTCCCGCGCACCCCTGAAATACACGCGGCCAGGCTATTCGCGTGTGGAACTTCCCGCGCACCCCTGAAATACACGCGCCCAGGCTATTTGCGTGTGGAACTTCCCGCGAACCCCTGAAATACACGCGCCCAGGCTATTCGCGTGTGGAACTTCCCGCGAACCCCTGAAATACACGCGCCCAGGCTATTCGCGTGTGGGACTTCACGCGCACCCCTCAAATTCACGCGCCCAGGCTATTCGCGTGTGGAACTTCCCGCGCACCCCTGAAATACACGCGCCCAGGCTATTCGCGTGTGGAACTTCCCGCGAACCCCTGTAATACACGTAGCCCGCTCCCCCAGGCCCGATCGCGTGAGGAACTTCCCGCGCACCCCTCAAATTCACGCGCCCAGGCTATTCGCGTGTGAAACTTCACGCGAACCCCTGAAATATACGTAGCACGCTCCCCCAGGCCCGATCGCGTGTGGAACTTCACGCGAACCCCTATAATACACGAAGCCCGCTCCCCCAGGCCCGATCGCGTGAGGAACTTCACGCGAACCCCTGTAATACACGTAGCCCGCTCCCCCAGGCCCGATCGCGTGAGGAACTTCACGCGAACCCCTGTAATACACGTAGCCCGCTCCCCCAGGCCCGATCGCGTGAGGAACTTCACGCGAACCCCTGTAATACACGTAGCCCGCTCCCCCAGGCCCGATCGCGTGAGGAACTTCACGCGAACCCCTGTTATACACGAAGCCCGCTCCCCCAGGCCCGATCGCGTGAGGAACTTCCCGCGCACCCCTCAAATTCACGCGCCCAGGCTATTCGCGTGTGAAACTTCACGCGAACCCCTGAAATATACGTAGCACGCTCCCCCAGGCCCGATCGCGTGTGGAACTTCACGCGAACCCCTGTAATACACGAAGCCCGCTCCCCCAGGACCCATCGCGTGAGGAACTTCACGCGAACCCCTGTAATACACGTAGCCCGCTCCCCCAGGCCCGATCGCGTGAGGAACTTCACGCGAACCCCTGTAATACACGTAGCCCGCTCCCCCAGGCCCGATCGCGTGAGGAACTTCCCGCGCACCCCTCAAATTCACGCGCCCAGGCTATTCGCGTGTGAAACTTCACGCGAACCCCTGAAATATACGTAGCACGCTCCCCCAGGCCCGATCGCGTGTGGAACTTCACGCGAACCCCTGTAATACACGAAGCCCGCTCCCCCAGGCCCGATCGCGTGAGGAACTTCACGCGAACCCCTGTAATACACGTAGCCCGCTCCCCCAGGCCCGATCGCGTGAGGAACTTCACGCGAACCCCTGTTATACACGTAGCCCGCTCCCCCAGGCCCGATCGCGTGAGGAACTTCACGCGAACCCCTGTAATACACGAAGCCCGCTCCCCCAGGCCCGATCGCGTGTGGAACTTCACGCGAACCCCTGTAATACACGTAGCCCGCTCCCCCAGGCCCGATCGCGTGAATAACTTCACGCGAACCCCTGTGATGCACGTACCCTGCAAATCGCGTGTGACACTTCCCGCGCACCCCGGTATACATGCACACGTATTTTTTGTCAGCGGGTGTCCGTGTTTGTGGGTACCCCTTTGCACGTCATTTTTCCTGGAGGGCCACAGTATGGGACATTCATCATGGCAGTATATAGGTGCTATTTGTTGGCGCACCTTTTGGCGCACATTTCTTACAGCCGCAGAGACGCTACCGCCTCCTTTCTTGTGGCGGTCGTGTTTGTGCCTGTGCGCTGGTTTGAGCGTGCGCTTTTTTCCCCTATTCTATTCCATGAATACGTGTTGTAGGCGAGCGTGTGGGCGTTCCGCGCACTTGTGCCCTGTACTTCCCCCGTGACGCCCACGTTTTGGCAAGTTGTTCCCCATTCCGAGTGTTACGCCCGTGTTCCGCCTACTTTTATTGCGTGCGCCGCGCTATGTGCGATTTTCGCTGTGGCCTGTGCGATTTTCGCTGTGACCTGGCGCACGCTGTTAGATGGCCTGTGCGCTAACGTGCGCCGCGCACTTTTTATCGCACATCCGCTGGTTTTCTCGCGCACGGACTTCCATGAATCGACGTGCGCTGCTTTTCGTGCGATTTTCGCACGTTCACTGCGATTTTCGCTATTCCACTGCGATTCGCACGTTTTTGCCCACTTGCGCCGCGCTAATTATTCCATGAATCGGCCTCTCAATCTGTTCAATATCAGAGGTGCTAATTTCATGTAAAGCCTCTACATCTTCACAAATTGCCAAGTCACTAGATCTATTCAAAACACAAGACTTTTAAGGGGGCAGCATGACATTTTAAAATTAACCTATGATATATTTTCCACTTAGAGATATCCTCATTTTAATCTTTGTTGCCAGGTTAGGACCGGGGTCACCATTATTCTTTTCAGATGTAACTTCTTACTCTTGTGTTCTATTCCAGGTATTTACAGTTGGATCAAAGTGAACCTGCTTTGCTTGTTCTTGTGGTCTATTCACAATTGTTTTTTTCTTGTTGACCGTTGTTAATTTGCATTGTATGAAAGTATTTTTCAATTACACTCGCAATCTGAGCACTAATGTTGACATCAGCCCCCAGGTCCCGATTGCATACCACCCCCAGGGCAAAGCCATTGCTAGTAGACATCACTGCAGTCTTTATAGCTGCATGCGCTGATAATGGGGTTTACACTCCTGCTGACTCAGTCATGATTACTCGTGTGTCTACTTTTTTTTTTTTTTTTTTTTTTTTTTTATTTGTTTTGGCTGAAATAAATCAACCTTTCAAAAGAAAGAATAAGAAAACAGATACATGTAGGACAAGATTCATAAACATAGACATCAACATCTAAATCAAAATCAGCATCTAGCATCACACATGTTTTAAGTATTCACTAACAAAACAAATACACAAGAAAAAAAAAAAAAGAGAATAAAAATATGTAATTCAAGTTTGCTTTTTCAGCTGCATCCCGAAGTTATTGTTAGAGGAACCTCGTTTTCTAGGTTTAAACTATGCAGAAAATTAACTGCTGCAATTTGAATAGCCAGATTGTTACAGGCCAAAATCGCTGCCCAACATTGTTTTTCCGATAGGCTCCCCAGATGGGTACAATGTCTTGTAAAAAAAATGTTCCGTTTTGCCATTAGCATTGTACATTCTGTGAATACATGACATAGTGTTTCTGGGATGGTTTGAATTCTGCAAAATCTGCATACATTCTGTGTTGCACTTATAAGACCCCTTCTTGAGTTTATATCATTGGTCTTCCATAGATTCATGCGTAATCGTATGATATCTGCTCGGTACATAGGAGTGGGACAACGTCTCAGATATGGTGGTAAAATGCCTGATCTTTTAGGCGGAAAACGCAAAGAATCACCATCACGAAAATTGGTACATTGTTGACAAGTGTTAATCCAGTCCAGCTGATGAATCTTAAATTTTGCTTTATCTGGATTAGTTAGCAACAGATCAATAGAAATATCTGCAGTGGCCAAAATGTGGTAAGCTGTTTCAGACCACATTTTGGCAAAGTTGTAATTGGCCGAGAACATATACTGCGATAGTTTTTTTAGCAGTATGTCCTCCTTTGATGAAAGTAAGCATTTCCTAAAGAATGCGCAGAGCCGCCAATTATAATGTGCCTGTAAGGATATAAGCCCCAACTCATATCTCAGCCAGGCACACGGTGTACATTGAGGTAGCCGAAGCACAGATCGCCAAAATTTGGCTTCCCATTGCTTGAATTTAAATGATGAATTAGTTGGCATTGTCTCTAACCCATATAGCATTATTGGGACAATTTTTTTAGTCCAAAAATGCCATGCTGGTAGGATCGAAAATTTGCCATATTTATACATAATAAGGCGTGCCTGCGAGATTGCAGATGTTAATTTAGTCTCCAGTCGAGTAAGTTGTCCCTGTCTATTGCTATTGCCATCAAAAATCATACCCAGGTAGCAGTAATCCGTTACTACCTGTATGGGAACCGATGTGATTGACCACACATATGAAAGTGGGCCTAATCTTTTTGGTGAGTAATAGACTATTTGGGTTTTAGAAGAGTTTACTGAAAGTTCATTTGCCTGTACATAATCTTGAAAACCATTCAGTAGCCGTTGTAAGCCTATCTGGGTTCGTGTCTACTTTATCTAAGGGAGTCCCTTCACCTTCTAATGAATGTTTTCTAACTTCCAAAGTATACAATGCTTGTTGATCATTACCCTTACTTGGCAATTTATTGGACATCATTATCGGGTTTCCCAGTGTTACTATACCAGTGTACTTTATGGGAGGAGCCGACTCAGGTGTTCTAAGGGTTCCAGCAGCCTCACATTTCTCCTGATTAAGCTTTTGTGTTCTTTCAAGACCTAATAGCTTTGTTTGTTGTAGCATAACATATTTTTCAATAGATATATCTATTTGTATTTTGAGGTCATCAAGAATTAATGCATGCGTTGTAACAGCAGCATCAGTTACCAGGGAAGACAGTGCCATTTTCTGCATCAGTATTTGTGTTTCACCACCCTGGGAACCCATGTCAGCCTTCGGCACGAGAGCATCATCAGCTGTTTCTGCAATAGCACGAACCAAATCATTAAGAGTGAGTAATCGCTCACTGGCATTATTAATTTCACATCAGTGAGCTCACTCTGCTGCTGAGTCAAGGGCTTTGATTTGGACACGGCTACACTATTAACTGTGGTAACTCTCATCTTTGATCCAATTCTCCGTACAAATTGCTTGATACCACCTCTGGCACGATTTACAAAAGCCTTCTGGTTTTTGCTTTTCTTTCTCGGGGCGATATTAACTTTATTTCTCCTACAAGGGTTATCAAACAAGTTGTAGGTTTGAACCGGAATAGGAACTTCTTTTCCTTTGGAGGTCCGATCATTATCAACACCTCTGAGGGAACAGAGACTTGGAACAGCCTGCAGCAATTTGATGCCTTTTATGACAATAGGATTCGGAAGAGGAACACCCACATATTCTGTTCCGACATTGCCACTAGTTCTCAAACCAGTTGGACTCAGGGCCACCTGTGGTATTTCAAAATCGCTTATAACTGCAGAAATCAATGGTAGGACGCTAACACATTCACTCATAGCATTACGGCCAGTACCAACCCTATTTTCACTCTCATTACCTTTCACACATTGCACACTGCAATCGCCAAGTTTACGAAATTGGATCCCTTTCACAATCTCTTGCATCCACAAGACTATTTGATCAATCTGTAGATTCTGTTTAGAGATTTTTGCATCAAAGGTATGAAATAATTTTGGGAGCAAAACTATAGTCATATTCATTGTGTTAAGCGTGATTCCCAATAAGTCAGCTTGGGATTGGACTGGTGATACGTCACTCCGAGTTCTTTCAGAAATAGTTCTTTCTTCGCTTGTTATCGCCGCCGGAATTGTTCCTTCAAATGTTGACTTTCCAAAGAGACTTGGGGAGTGGTACAAGCTGTTTGTGTGTGTCAATATCAATATGCGATTAAGAGGATGTAATCGATATATTTTCTTCAAGCGAAAGACAATTTTCTCTCTGACTTTTATAGTCAGAAGTATTCACAGGATTTTCCGGGGTTAATTTATCCAGGTCATTGCATATATCAGCTTGACATGCAGCATCAATAACCACTATTTGCGTCGGAGGAGGAGCTTTTATTTCATCTACGCCCCTCATCTGAGTGTCAGTAATTGATAGATCACATATTTGGGGACTATTTCAGTGTTTCCACAGATGGTCAAACATCGTTTGCAAATCTCTCTAATATACCCAGCGCAGATTTTTTTATCCAACACAAAGCGGTCAGCTCTAGTCATTTTCTGTTTGATGGCAATAAATGGTGATGGTTTCGCTGGTGTTGATTTAAGCACGACTGAAGTAGTGGTAACTTTTAGCTGGTTTGGCATGCCTGATTTCAATGAATATGTCACTCAGTTCACCGACATTCAAAGCCCAACTGTCTCCTTAGAAAGCGATGTAGCCTGTAAATGAGACTGTTACTTATGTAGTTAAATTCAGCTAATTGCTTTTGGTGAATGAGCTCCACTCGTTAAAGGATTTGGTTGCTCAAAGAGAAACACCACAGTCACAACCAGACCCAGTTAATGCTTATCGACAGTTTGTTTATTTCCAAGTGTTTATAACGCTATAGGTCGCTCAAAGGGTTATACTCCACAGTCGCGGCAAAGCATAAGTGCATGACAAAGGAAGTCGTTCAAAAGCATAGACAACCATAAAAGGGAGAGATGGAAAAATGTACGTTCTTTGACAGATCCAAAACAGCCTTCACTTGTTATATTTAAACAAGACTTACCAATTTAGGGAGTAGGCCATCTCCTCTCTCCCCCTCCACCAGACACAAGACACACTGCTTGTGCTGCGTGCATGAGCGTTGATTTGAAGAAAGTGTCACTGGTTTCAATAGGAATAGAAATAGGACTGGTGAAAATTCATTTTCCAATTCTGTACAAAGGCAGTAAATCCACATTACAGGAGCAGTAAAGTTCAGGGTCTTGACTCCACACCTCCACAAGCCACACTGCTCGCACACCGCGTAGCGCTCTGAGCATGCGTGGTGTATTTGAAGAAAGTGTCACTGGTTTCAATAGGACTAGAAATAGGGCTGGTGAAAACTCCTTTTCCAATGCTATACAAAGGCAGTAAATCCATGTTACAGGAGCAGTTAAGTTCGGGGTCTTGACTCCACACCTCTAGAAGAGACACTGATCGCACACCGCATTCTGACTTCATAAAATAGATCGTCCTCCAGAGCGCCTCCCTGCAAAGCACTATAATATTAATTTCTGCAACATTTCAAAGCATTGATCAACCTAATAGGTTATTGACATTTGGTTTGAGGTAGAGGGAGTCTACTTCCACTACATGCAGTTAAAGGGGGAGGGGAAACTTATTCCTTTACATGCCTATTTTTTGTTATATTTGTAATATTAGACATATGGTTTATAAAAAAGGAGAAAACCTTTCTCTGGTCACAGGCTGTCACATTGGCAAATCAGTAGAGCATGATTTCCTCATGCTCAACTTTTTCCTTCATGATCAGGTAGAATTGCAGGGAGAGAAGGAAAGAGCTCCCTCAAGAAGTCCAGTATCGCACATATTATTCTTAAGTCTTCTCCTATGCAGATCGTTCTCCACCAGTCATCACTTGAGTTCGATTTCTTCAAAATTTTGATTCTCCTCAGGTATTGGTCCTTAGAGCTGTAGGCCTCAAGCAGTTTATTACTAGACTGCTCAGGGTTTCCTGCCGGTCCTTATCTTGCCAGAATCTGCATCTGACATCTCGCAAGGGGGTTCAAATACCCTCAGTGATACCAATATAGGGAAGATATTTAAGTGGAACCTCAAGAAAACAGTAGAGCGGCTTGTGCTCAGGAACCTTGTCAAATATTTTGATGGAAATTGGCTGGCTGTTTGATCCAGCCAGATATCTTTTCTTAGCTTATGTTGGCATCTATCTTTTTGTGTCAGTATCTGTCACATGCTACCCTGGCAGCTCGTGCCACCAGCACCTCTTACCTGCTGGAGCCTGGAGGTTGCATCCCTGGTGGTGTGGGTGGGAGTGCTTTCCTCTGTGGTGCGAGGGGAGCATTCGGGAATGGGAGTCAGCAGTGGAGGATTCATTGGTGGCGCTGTGGCCACACGGGATGCTTCCGGGATCAGAGTCCCAAAGTGCTGATGTCATGGCGTGGCCTTATGTTCTGGGTTCAGCTGATCGGCGACAGCCTCCGATTTCCAAGGAAACCACTGACACCGGATCTCACATTCCAAACTATAAAAGACAGGCAATAAGTCAGAAAAGTGCGTCTTAACGCTCCCACGGTCCTGGTCAGTATTCTTGCCCTTCCGTGGTTGGGCCTCAGATGATCTCACTTTGCTCTCTGCATTTTCCTTGCCTGATTCCTGTTTCTCCCTGACCCTGTTCCTGCCTGCTGCCTTCTCTTGCCTGAGTCATGTTCCTGCCATGTTCCTTACTCTGCCTTGGTCCTGTCTCCTCTTTTCTTTTACCTTTCTGCCTTACCATTCCATTGTCTGAGAGTGGCCCCTCTGATATATCCTTGAGACCATTGTTTCCTCCATCAATTCCTCCCGGCTCAGTGGCACCCTTGTGATTCCACTGCCCTACACCACTTTGCTGGGAGGTGAATCTAGCCCGTTGTGTGGGTGGAATCAGTCCCCAACCTAGCCCAAGTCACTCAATCGCTTGGGATGGAAGGGGGCTGAGTCTCCTGCTTGCACTGAGACCGGATCATCCTGGATGACTTGAAAACCGGTTCCTGCAAGAAAAAGGGAGGAAGCCCATCACTGCAAGGATATGGTTAGTCACGGCCTAGTGACCAAGCCCTTGACAGTATAAAATTTGTCTGACACAGTTTTCTTTTCACCAAATCTGGGTTTGTGAATAGAGTTTCTTCCGATATACTCATATGTTCCATGATTTCCCTGCACCTTTGTTTTCAAACCATCAACTTGAAATATTCCTGTGCATCCTTGTCTTTTAATATCAGGCACGGATCTGGAGTATTTGGTATTATTAATTTTCTGAAGAGAGATAGAGTTTTCCAAACCACAATTCTGTGAATGGAGATTAGGGTCATTTTGTGTCTTATTAGAGCAGGTAAAACTGTTCTTGGCAGCTGTAAAACTCAGCTCCAAAAGAGTCCTTCTAATGTGTTGCACAGTCGCCATGGAAATGAGAGCATTGCCTCCGATCCATATGTGAGAATTGGGGCTACGTTCATCTTATAAAAGTTCAAAATAGGCTTTAATGACGATTTGTCATATTTCTTGTTGAGTGCTATAGCTTGAGCAGCTAGCATTTTAACTCAGATTCTCAGGGCCAGTTGTCTTGTCTTGTCTTCCATGCTCAAGCTGATTGTTACTCCCAGGTAAACCATCTCTTTGACCAATGGGAGTTCGATGTATTTCAAAGTCCATTCAAGGCCACTCTTGCGTCTTCCTTTCTTTTGTCCCATAATCATGCTAGCTGATTTCCCTTCATTGATTTCCAAGTTGTTTTTGACATCATTCTGCACCATTGCCAATCTCTGCTGTAGTCCGATGGGTGTCTGGTCCATAATAATGAGATCGGCGTATAGAGACCACCCTAAAGCGAGTCGTTGACTTTTGGAGGAAAGGCTTTTGCTTCGTTTAGGCTTTTGTGCAAGTCCGAGAGGAAAAGACTGAAGAGTGTTGGTGCTAAGGGGCAGCCTTGTTTTAGCCCTCTCTGTATCGGGATGTCCCTCATAAGCAAGCCATCTGAACTTAGTCTCATCTGGACTTTCGTGTCTGTGTAGAGTGCTTTTATTGCTTCCTGTAGGTCTAACGGACAATTGCAATGTAAGAGTTTTTTCCAAAGCAATTTTCTGTCCACACTATCGAAAGTCTTTTTGAGGTCTATAAAGGCCACATATATTTTTATTTTGTTCTTTAGGGCCTTCATCTCCAAGAGGTTGACCAAGAATACATTCAGGTCAGTTCCAACACCCTTGATGAACCCAGCTTGCCAGTTGTTCAGTCTTTTTGTCTCACTCGCCCATTCCTGCAGATGTTTTAGGAGTATCACAGCAAACACTTTCTGCAAAATGACAAGCAGAGACATTGGGCGGCAATTGTTTGGGTCGGTTATGATTCCTTTTTTATAGATTGGTACAACAATCACCATTTTCCATGATTCTGGAATCTCACCTCTTTCCAGGATATCCTTGAAGAGTTTGAAAATGAACGGGGTCCATGCCACTGGGTCATGTTTGATGGTTCTATATGTCACACAATCAGGGCCTGGTGCAGAGTCGCCTCTCGCTCTTTTGATTAGCTCCTCTAGATCCAATTCATCCATGGGTATGTCCTACTCTCTTCCATTTTTAGGCACAAAAGCCTTGCTCCCTGATTTGCAAGCTCCAAATAAGTCCTCATAGAGGTTGTAAGTAACTCCAATCAAGCAATCCCACTAAGTCGGTGCCTTGTCTGGGATGCCCAAGGGAAGCTCTTATTTATATAGTTTTATGGAAAGTTATAATCTGGATGATGAACCCTTGTATAACACCCCTCTCTTAGAATCCCCCTGACCCCCACTGAGTCAAGAAGTAGATTTGTTTCGCAAATTTAAAAGGTTTATTTGAAAAATTAAACAATATATATATATATATATATATATATATATCACTTTTATAATAAATTAATAATTGATATCACACTTATGAATATAATGTTGATCAACAATGGGTAATCTGACACTAGCACACCTCTTTACAATCAATGAGGAGTTGGTATAGGATGGATAAGGCAGCGAAAATACTTTCTTGGTTTCAAGGGAAAAGCAATGAGGAATGAAATGCAGTACAGAAATAACTTGATATGATTTTCGCAAAAGATAATATAATCACTTTTTCTCTGGCAATCCCCCCCCCGTCCCCCTATGCAATGTAAGAAATGGAAGGAGGAGCACACAGTTCTCAGGAATGCAATCAAATACAATACGAAATTCAGTTCCCCCCCAGCAAGCTTAGAGGAAAACAGGTAGAAGTTTGAAACACAGGCGAATTACTTTAATGTGGTTTGCAAGGAAGTGAAAAGGTGCTAAAATTGCTTTTAATTCCCTCTAGACGTTCAGGGTAGGTGATGGCTACTTTATATTAGTTCAGGTTCACTTTAGCAATGCTCTATGAGTAACTAGCAGGTTCAACAAATTTTAGCAAAGGAAGCAAGGAGCTGCTGACTCTTCACACGTGGCTGAAATAAAGCAAATGTTAAATCGCAGTAAAATTTGCGAGTGCGTGAATCGCGATTACGGCAAAAGTATAAGGAGTATCAAGTCGGTTCTAGGTTTGTTGGAAAGCCTAGAATCTTAGCTTTTTAATGAAAGTTAAACCACGTTCAGAGATACGGACAATTTAGTAAAGGTAGATTTTCGGATTTAAAGCAAAACTCAAAATGACAGGTGACAGTTTGCAGCTTTAGAATGACAGATGACAGGATTTCTAGGAGGCAGTTCTACTTAGGTTAAAATAGTTTGGATTAGATTATTTCAACTAAGAGATTGGGTTCTGCACAGTTCTGGCGGATACTCACTCCTAATTTTGAAATGAATGGGCCTCGTTACGGATCTGGTCAACTGGACTGGACTTCGGGCGGTTCTGCTCACAGCGTCTGGGTCAGCTCTGCTCTGCTGTCCTGGATCTGCTAGGCACCGGTTCTCTGGATCGGGTTCTGCCTTATCTGGACACAGCACGGCTCCTGGTTCTGGATGTTTCTGTCACAGGGTTCTAGGCCAGAATCAAACAGCTCAGCCCAGCTATTTGAGGAGTTCAGTTGCAAAAGATTTTGAGGCCTGCTGACAAATACTTTTGCTTGCAGTGGGCCTTCTTGGTTCAAAGTTCTGTAGTCTCTGTTTAGCTTGGAAGTCTAAGTGTTGGATCTCTGGATGTGAAGTCGTTGGTCAGCACGCTCCGCAGCAAATGGATTTGAATCCCTATCTGTCCTGCACTGTCTGCTTTTATGTGTTTAGAAAGTGGGTGGAGAGGCTAGCTTCACTAAGCCTGCCCCTCTCTTAATTTGATAGGTCAATATATTCTTTGGTCCCTGATTTGGGAAGGGATAGTGTGTCAGAGTGATGTCATTTTTATGACCTGCAGAAATGACACTCCCCTGATCAATGTGCACACAAATCTATTTCTGATCCAAATACATATTTCCCAGGTACACAAGTGGTTGACATTACATGTACATATTACACATTGCTTAAGGTAGTCTCTGTTCCGACCCTGGCGTTTCTAGGAGCTTGCATTCAAAAATGGCAACTTATTTTCGATTTTAGTGGGTTTTGCAATATGGGATTTTCATCAAAAAGTATACAAAGGTACACCCCCCTTCCACATATATCCCAGTAACTTTCCATGTCTCTAGCTTAAACACAGTGTCTGGAATATTGATAAATAGCGGGGTTTTGCCCCAGAACATGGTACAAAGTTCAATCTAGTCTTAAATTGAATGTATATTTCTTAGATTAAGTGTCTCCAAATTGCACATTTCTGTCATCTGGTTACAAAGAGTTATCAGTCTTTTTATGAAACATATATTTGCCTTCAATTCAACTCCCCAAAGTGTTTGGATCTGCCCCCAGAAGCTTGGGTGGGCCAGGGAACACATGTCTCTGCTCACAGGCAGATCTTTGTTGACAGTCAATACTCAAAATTAACATACCCCATTCAACTGAAAGGGGCTATTGTTTCTCTCCTCCAGGCTGAAGGGGAAAACCCCTCCCTCTCACTCAGAAGGGCCATGTGATATCCTGCCTCCTGTTGTGAGTCTCTGGGGTGTTAAGAGTTCTCAGCCTCTTGGCCTCTGGGAACAGCAGGAGGCTAAGATTTTTTAATTAACCAACAGGCTTTGAAGTCCAGTTGACTCAGGTCCCTTTGTCAGCCAGTTCTCCTGTCAGAGTTTAGACCGCTAGCGTCGCCTTGTGGAATTTGTCGGTACTGCATCCATTTTTGAGTTGTCTTGAATTACTGCATTTCAATAGAGTGGTCTTTTGCTTGATAGAATAGGACCTTTGCTTAACATTGTTTTGATGGCATCCTTACAGTAGAGTGGTGATGTGGAACCCCCCATAAGAAGGTTGTATCTTTGGAGTGGTCTTATGCCAACTGCACAGTTCTCCTGGATTCTGGCGTGAATGTGGGCGGCGACAGCTCATCCCCACATCCATCCAGTCTGTTAATTCATAATGGGTCAAAACCCTTCACAAACCCCCCCGCCCGACTACGCTTTCATTCAAGTCGAGGGGAAGTCAGGTGCAAAGGAGGTTTTGAGCCCTTGCGCTGGTATGTCCGCATTATCTTCTTCCAATTCTGTAGATGGCACAGTTCAGCATCTTTTCCTCCACCCAGTTGGATCGATCGGTTCTCCTCGCCGGTCCTGATGGGAATATTGGGCGGTACCCCGGGCCCCTCGGGTCTCTTCTCCCTGTCCCCGGTCGTCCCCCTTGGTCAGTCTCCATGGTTTCCTCTCTCCTAGGATGATAAAGCAAAAGCGGCAATGCCTATTCATAGACATTTTTCCACCACTATTGATCTAGTGGGGCGGCATGTACATTTTATAACTCAATAGACATAGCATTCTTCTTTTGAAAAACAGAATATAATTCAGAGACAGTCGCTTACAAGAGTCATAATATCTTAGAGACTATATGTGGGATATTTTAGGGTTGGAACTGAATTAATCTGGAGCGGTCCCCTCTTGGAATTGCAGAGGACTCCTCCAGTTGCTGCAGAGTGTGCCTGGGATGGCTACACTTTAACTTATTTATATGGACCCACTTGTCTTCCCCCTCTGCCAAACCGCCTTTGGGGATGCAGATCTTGTAGGCCACAGGGGAGATGTTGTCTATAATTTCAAACGGTCCCTTCCATGTAGGCAAAAATGTTCACTGTTTGGCCTGGTTCCTTTGGAAATTGTATAGATAGACCCAGTCCCCCACAGTATATTCCATCCTGGTGGTCTTCAGGTCGTAGTGGGTTTTCATGCTATCAGCTGATGTTTCTAGATTCCGCTGAGCATAGGCAAAAGCATGCTGAAGGTGTTTCCTTAAATTCTCCACATACTCATGAGTTGTGGAGGCATTTATCAGTGTCTGCTCTTGGGTCCTGTAGAGCAGATGCTGGGGAAGCACCATCTTGCGTCTGGTCATCAACTCAAATGGTGACATTTTAGTTGCAGATGAAGGGGTAGATCTGATGGCCATTAGGACCAGAGGTAATCGGATATCCCAACTTGGCCCAGAATCTGCCACAAACATTTTTAATATGCTCACAATGGTTCGGTTGTATCTCTCTACTGCTCCAGAAGAAGCTGGCCGGTAAGCAATATGTATCTTCCTTTTAACCCCCAGTATGTCCCACATCTTTGTCATTACCTCGCTGGTGAAATTGCTACCTTTGTCTGACTCAATCCTTTGAGGTAGACCAAAACAGGAAAAGATGTGGTTAATCATCAGGGCAGCTGCTGTTTCTGCCTTGCAGTTTGGGGCTGGGAGACATTCCACCTACTTGGTAAACAAGCATGTAACGGTCAACATTTACTTGTTTCCTCTAGACGAGCGAATTACATGGCCTACAAAGTCGATTTGCAAATCTGACCATGTCAGTGTCATCCCCCTCTTTTGGAGAGGTGCATGGTGCGTGAGGGATGATGGCTGAAATTGTGTACACACAAGACACCCCTTCAAGTATTGGTCGAGGTCCTGCCCCATGTGTGGCCAGTATGCAACCTCTCTTAAGATTTCAAGTGTTGTATGAAACCCCCTATGACCGGTGGTGGCCGTATCATGGGCGTGACTTAACATAAGGCTTCAGAATGAGGTAGGAACCACCCACTGATCATGGCCAGCTTGGGATTTCCTTACCAACAAACCGTCTTGGATTTGGAACATTTTTGGACATTTCATCAACACTCTTAGGTCCTCTTTCCCAATGTAATCGGTATCCGTCAGGGGAAAGTTCTCAGGGTCCTCAATGTGTTGGGAAAACTTACCAATTATTGGATCCCCCTTCTGAGCTGTAATCAAATCAGCATCATGGATCTCCTTACTCCATTGTGCAGTTGAAAGATCATTGTGAGCATTTGTCTGGGACCTAGTGATAGCAGTGACCTGGAATTCTCCCAACAGGGACTCTATATCTATTAGATCCCCTTGGATGGCCCCGGTTTTGACCAGCTGATCAGCTAAGTCATTTCCAGTTTTGTCTGGTCCCTCTACTTTGGAATGACCCTTGATCTTTTTCCAGTAGATGGTCATCCCATTCGATGTGACCAGATAATCAATATTTTGGATTAACTTCCCATGTTTCAGGGGTTTGTTATTAGCACATAACATGCCTCTGGTTTTCCAATTAACCAAGTGCTCCACAAACCCGTTCCGTACATAATCCGAATCTGTGATTATGACCAGTTCATGGAGTTGATGTTGGACGGCAGTGAGGATGGCTTGATGCACAGCCATCAACTCTGCCACCTGACTACTTAGGGGACCAATTTTGTACCCAGCGCAGTGTTCTGGAAACTCCTTCACCCATGCATTCCCTACGCCGGCCACCAGTTCTTTTTCCCCGTTGTTGTCAACATGGTAAGAGCATCCATCCACATAGACAGTGGGCATTCCCTCACACTTGTCTTCTTCAAAGACTTTGTGGGGGGAATTAAGGTATGCCTCCATGTTGTCCTTGATTTTTAGACTTTCGTCCTCGAGACAGTTTTCTCTGGCACAATCATGCAAGTCAGCCAGACCTTGCGCGAGGGGACTCTTCTTGTTTTGGCCATATCTGACCTCCACAGGAAAGCCTTGCATTGACAGAATCCAGGAAGTAATTTGGGAATTACTCACATTTCCGGCCCGGATTCTGTCACTTTGGAGATATTGCAGAGGCTGGTGTTGAGTCTCCACTATGATGTGTTGCCCCTGGATAAACGGGCAGTAATTCTTCAATGCCCACACCGTTGCCAGGAGTGTCTTCTCACAAACATTGAATTTTTCCTCCACAGAGGATAACGTTTTGCTCGCATAGGAGATTACTTTATTGACCTTGTCATGCTTTTGGTATAATACTGCCGTCAAGCACGTATTAGAGAACCCTGTCTCCAGGAAGAACTCCTTGTTTCTGACAGGGCAAGCTAGGCAAGGCGCTTGGGAGAGGCTTCTTTTGAGTTGTCTTACTGCCTCGGATTGTTCTGGACCCCATTCCCACTTGAACCCCCCTTTAAGAGATGAATCAGGGGTCTGGTGATCTCTGAGTAGCCCTCAATGAACTTTCTGTTGTAATTAGTCAGTCTAAGGAGGCTCCTTAGTTCCCGCAGAGTTGTGGGATCCTTCAGTTTCTGAAGTGCTTCCACTTTCTTTTCTTGGGGACAGAGACCCTGAGGAGTAATCTCATGCCCCAAGAAATTAACACGGGTTCTACACCACTGTGCTTTCTGAAAGGAAAGTTTTGCTCCGGTGGCCCTCAACTTTGTCAGAACATAACGGATCTCCGCTATGTGTTCCTCCACGATGAACTTTTGATGAGGACATCATCTAAATAAGCCAGGTTACCCCTCGCACCCAGGTCGGGCATGGCCTTATGTAGGAAAATGTTGAATTCATTTCCGGAGTTGAGGTATCCGAAGGGAGTCCGGGTCCATGTGTACTGCTGGCCCCCAAGGGTAAAAGCCAGTTTGTATTGGTCCTCCCTACTGACAGGCACGGTCCAGTATCCATTGGTCAGGTCTATTGCTGTGAATACCTGTGACCCCTGGATCTGGGCCAGCCCTTGGTCAATGTAGGGCAGAGGCCATCAGGAAGTATGGACCCATTTGTTGAGCTCCCTAAGGTCGACGCAGAGTCTCCACTGGCCGTTTGGCTTCAATATTCCCATCACCGGATTATTGAAGGTGCTGTGTACTGGACGGATTATTCCCCGGGACTCAAGGTTCTTAATTATTTCAGTAAGGGACTCCATGGATGCGAGAGGCAAACGATATTGCTTCACAAACACTGGAGTCATTCCAGGGTCCGTAGGAATTGTTGTTGTGTGGATGTCGGTGCGACCACAGTCATATGAGTCTACCGCAAAGAGATCTTGGAAATCCAAGAAAACTTGTTTCAACTTTTGCTTCTGTTCCAGAGTCACACAGGCATCAGCTAGGTTGACTCTCTCTTCCACCATCTGACTGAAGCCTGGAAAGACTTCTGGTTTGGCTATCTCAGCGGCCTCCTCCAACTGGGTGGAGAAGTTCCTGGTCAGAGTGCTAATTTGGACTGGAGGCTTCAGGTGGGAAAGGCAGCCCTCATGGACCTGGAAAATCACCTCATCCCCTCTGAAGTCACAAGTCACATCTTCCTTACCATAAGGGCAAGAAGTGTACATCAGGAAGTTGCCCCCATGCCGGGTAAAGATCCTGTCTGGTGTTGTGTTGTCATCACTGTCACTGTCAAAACAGTCATTGGGGATTGGTCCTAACAGTTCATTTCCTAGACCAATGGAAAAATGTCGGTCATCAACCGCCATTCCAATAATGGTGCCTGCGGCGAGAGTAATACTCTTTAAGTCGCTGTTATCCACCTCTATTGGAATGGTGTCATGTTCTATGCTGACTAATGGTGTTGGGTTTACCCCCAACCCTTGCTGTTGGAGAGAAGCATTTAGATGTATATAAGCATCAGGGTTTTTCAATTTTTGTCCTCTTTTAACTTTCACTTCCAGGGAGAATTGTAGGGTCCTTTCTGGGATGGTGACTTCCTCTTTAATCTGAATTTCAACTGCATAAGGTAGCAATTGAGCTGACCTAAATGATTTTTCTGAATCATCAAAACCCATGGGATTATCCGCTAACCTACCAAGCTTTGAAGTTTATTAGGTCCAAACTAATGGCGAAGCGATTGAGAATGTCACTGCCTAAGTAGAAGGCGGCAGTGACGTCTCGCACGACCCAACAATTATGGACTATGCTCTTGTTGCCAATGGAGATTTTGAGCATACACCTGCTTGGCAGGAGATGTTTGGAATTGGGTGTTTCCAGATCCATTTCCCATTTGTCTATCAGTTTGAATGTGGGAATGGCTGGATCTTTTGGGAGTTGGCGGAACATGGCTTCGCTGATGAAGCTCTTACCGTTGTTCACACACACTCGAGCGAGAACAGAGTCCTTCCCATCATTTAACTGAGCAGGGATGAACAACTGCTCTCCAATTTGCTGAATATCAGCCAGGCTCTGAGCTGATTTCACATCTTTCTGGTCTATAGGAGTGGGAGTGTCTGATTGTGGATTGGTAAAGAATTTTAGAGTATTTCCTTCCAGTATGGAATACCACCTTAAACTGGAAGGAAGGTTGATTTTCAGAAATAGAGAGGACCCCCCATCACCAGTCTGTTGTCCTACTGCTATTACTGTCACGTCTGGAATTTGGTTGTTCTGGAAGTGAAATTCTATTTGGTCAGATTTTTGTTCAACCATGTGGCAGGTGCCGTTTAAACTAACATGGTTGACACTCCGTTTTAATTTTATTGGTCGGCTAGTCTGGGTCCAGAGGACCTTGTTTACGCAATCTATTAGGGGTGACAACATTCTCAGGAGGTAATTCCCTAGTAAACAAGGGGTGCCCTCTGGAGTCACTACTATGACCGGGTGTTTTACCTTGTATTGCCCAATTTTGATGTCCAAATCTGCAGTCCCCTCGACAGGAATTTCCTTCCCGTCAAAGTTCTGCAGTTGTCCAGGAAGAGAGGTGAGAGGAATACAGTAATTCTCCCCCCTTCCTGCATTTAGTTCATCAAAGGCCCTTTTGGACAGAAGGGTAGCTTGGGATCCAGTTTCCACCAGTGCCAAAATTGTACCCTGCCCCTCTACTTGTACCGGGGCATAGTATCTTCCCTCCTTCTCCTCAAGGGGGCACAGATAATGCACATTTTTGGACAACTGGTGGGCTAATTTTCTGGTTTTGGACATTGCTAGCGAAGAGATTTGGCCAGAATTCTGTGTAGAGCTTGGGGAATCTGAAAGAACAAGTTGGCAACTGGAAATGGTTTTGGGTTCTGGGCCGCCCCCCCCCCCTTTATGGAGGCAGTCATCAGGATAGGTTTGACCCATGGGATTTTGGTATTGTCTGTTCTGGGATAGAATGATGGGCAGCGACAGCTTAATCCCCACATCTACCCAGTCTATTGATGCGGTTTTAGGTTCCCCTGGTTCCGGTTCTGGGCTGCCCCTGCCTTTTGGGAGGCAGTCACCAGGATGGGTTTGAACCAGGGGTTTTTGGTTTTGTTGGCTCTGGGATCGGATGATGGTCGGCGACAGCTCAATCCCCACATCCACCCAGTCTGGATTGGAATCTCTTGGGACCCATTTTTCCTTGGGAGGAGTTCCCCCATCCCTGAAGGAGAAGATCCTTTTCCCAGCGTCCTCTGAGGATCCCTCTCCCTCAAATTGGAAGACCTGTACCTCTGAGAAACAAAGGTCTGTTTGGGTCCTTTGTTTCTCCTACCTCCTCTCTGCTCCTTGGGTGGCAGACTTTCAGGGGTAGGAGATTTTGTTTCCGGTTCCTGGTTTTCCAGGGGCTGTTTACAAGTCGGGAAGGAAGCTTCCTCCGAGGCTTTACACCCCCCTTCCCCTTGTACCTCCTCCCTGGGAACCAGTGGGTTATCGGGGTGCTGCCCCCGTCATTGTTCTGGAGCACCAGACCCAGAGTTTGGGGCATTCTGCGGTGGCATGCTCATCTGAGGGTTCTGTTGAGCCCTCAGTATGTGACCCAGTTCCCCTGCCATATTTTGGACCTGGCGCTCTAACTGGGAAACCCGCTCAGGCTGATACGAGGCTCTATTTTCTCCCCTGGGCTGATCCCGGGAAGGGTAGCTATCCCTTCTCTGGTAATACCCTGGGTTGGGAAGATTTGGTTACCCCTCCACCCTTGGCCTCCCCTCTCCCAGATTAGGTTGTCTGGTCTCAGGGAATTGGGGAAAGAAGGATGGATGGTTTTGGGGTTGAAAATTGGGTGGATACCTGGGACAAAAGTTCTGCCCAGGATTTGGTGAATTTCTGCCCTCCTGGGGGAAGTTAAGAGGGAAGTTCCCTGGGGCAGGTGCTTGGCTGGATCCCCCCCTTAGGCTGGAGGAGTCCACACATAACCCAGGATGGGTCGGTTTCCCTTGTAGCGGGGACTTACATAATCAGGGGAGCGAGGGACCCTATTTGTGCGACTACCTCCTCGACTCCCTGTCTGTGACTGGCCCGAGGGCCTTCTGGGCTGTGAATTATTTGGTGCACGCAGGTTTTTAGGCCCCCCCATCTCCAAATCTAAAACGGGGGAAACCTTTACCTCCGCCACCTTGGCAGCAGCAGGGGTGCTGTTGGTTTTGGGGTTTTTCTGCGCATTACTTTTATTTTCTATGGGCTTCTGCACCTCATAGATCCGGGTAGCCTGTTCAATGACCCAGTCTAGTGACATCTTCTCGTGAAAATCTCTCACTAGCTGGGTCATGATGTATTTGGGCAAGGCATGGAAAAAAGTATTGACAAATTCTCTGCTGTCCGTGCACACCCTTCTGGTGGTCTGCGCAAAGGCACGCTTCAATTCTTGTACGAATTCTTGTGGGGCCTGATCCTCCCCACATTGCAAATTGTAGGCTGCCTTGCGAGCCTCTTGAGGATTTCTATGAACAGAAAAATGTTTCAAGATGGCCGCCCTATGTGCGGACCATCTTGAATGGTTTTGGTCCTCCAGCCCTGCAAAGAAACCAGAGTATTCTGGGGAGAATGTCCATTTGACGTACTGGATGCAGCTACTGCTGTCCTTCAAATGGAAAGTCTCCATCATTTGCTCATAGAGCTCCAAGTGTTCCCAAACAGAATACTTGGCGTTCTTATGATAAGGCGTGATGACACTCCTTATTGCCTTTATTTGTTTCAATGGGTCCTTAAGCAAGGCCCTTTTTGCCTTATTGCCCTTTTTGGTTCGGGTCACCCTGGTCCATTCATCCTCTGACTCCGAAGCACTGCTCCCAGAGGTGCCCATCTGATCTTCCAGGTTTTCCCGGATACTGCAAGCCTGGGAATGGCTGGCAGAATATGGGGACCTGGTCTCCTGTGTCCTGTAATGCTCAGAGGAGTCTTCAGATCCCTCCTTGCTACCAGGATTTGATGGGTACCCCCCCCCACTGACCTAACTGGGCAGAGGTTTTCAGGATGCCCTTAATGGGCCTACTCTACTTGGGTTCCCCACTAAATTGCACTGTGCTTGGGTGCCCATACCTGGATGCCCCCCCTCCATTCCTGGGTGGTACTGGCCTATGAGCCCCATACTTTTGGCTGGATAGTAATCTGCCATTCCTGTGGCCCTGTGCTCATGCGCGCCAGGGGACATGGGAGTGGCAGAGTCCAGGGACTGGGAGAGATGAAGGCCTCTGGTACCAGGGCTCCTGAGGTTATACTCAGGAGTTTCCCTTTCCCAGCGAACTTCATCTCTGTCAGCCCCTGCTCCCTGTTGCAATGCAAGAGCCTGTGCTTTGAGTTCCTCAGTTAAGGCCTTAGTAGACTCTATCAGTCTCTCCTGCATGGCTACCTGTTGCTGGAGCCTATCATTGTGCTGACAGAGAGCCTCATTTTCTCTCTGTGCCTCCTGATTGGTCCGGCAGTATTGGGCCAGTCTCTGCTGCAGGAGGGTTACCTCCTGAGTCCCATCCCTACTGGCCTGATCCTTTCCTGCCAGAGCCTCCTCCACCCTCCTGGTGTGCTCTAGCAAGTCGTGATGCTCTTTTTGGAGGTCACCCAGTCCCTGGAGGGCCAGGTGATTTTCTTCAATTTTTTCTTTTAATTGGCAAACTTCCTGGCCTAAGGTGTCCCTTTCCTGACTAAGAGTCTGCATCTGTGCCGCCAGGTCGTCCCTTTGCCTTTGAAGGGCACCAGCTTTCTGGCACTCTTGATCAAACTCTGCCTGGGTATCCATTTCTTTCAGGATCAGTTTATTGCTCTCTGCCTTTTCCCTATCTAGGTGGCTTTGCAGGGTGACTACCAGCTCAGCACATGCCCTATTGAAATCTAATTGTTGCTCCAGCTTTTTCTGGCTCTGCAGTAGGGAGTCCAAACTGTCTTGGTGCTCCTTCTGCAAGGCCAGAATTCTGGTATCCTGGTCAGTCTTTTCCTGTTGCAGGATATCCATATCCTCCTTTATTTTAATGATGTACTGTCTACTATCATTTTCCGACTCCTGGCTCCTGTGCAGCCTCTGCTCAGAAGAGTCCAGGTCAGATTTGGCCTTTTCTAACGCCATCTGTTGCCTATTTGCCAGATCTTGGCCTTCAGCACGTTTGTCCTGCATGGCTCCCATATATAGATACAAATATGCCGCTATCCTGGCAATCTTATTGTGTTCATCTTTGGCCTTAGAAGCCATATATAGTTCACTCAGGGCCACATGTAAGGGACCCTGATCTCTCCACGTATCTGACCCAGTTGTAGTGACCTGTTGTGTGATCGCCTGCAACCATACATTTTGGTCCTGCTCAGAGCATTCACCTCTCGCAAACAGTTTATGTAAGAGGTGCTCCCTAGCTATCTTCATATCTACCAAGGTCGTCATTCTGGAATTTGAGTTCCTTCCTGACTTACAGAAGTTTGTATTTTATTTTGCAAAACAGAGCGTTTCCTTAGAGCGTTCCTTTGAGGAGTGCTTTACAGCGTACCACAGCGTGGTGATCCGACCAGATGTATGTATCCCGTCAGTTAGCACACTGTATTAAGCTGCAGAAGTGCTAAATCTAACCCAGAAGATCCCGGCTATGAGCCCTCACTCTGTAAGTTACTCCAATCAAGCAATCCCACTAAGTCGGTGCCTTGTCTGGGATGCCCAAGGGAAGCCTTTTTTTATATATTTTTATGGCAAGTTATAATCTGGATGATGAACCCTTGTATAACACTCTCTCTTAGAATCCCCCTGACCACACTGAGCCAAGAAGTAGATTTGTTTTGCAAATTTGAAAGGTTTATTTGAAAAATTAAACAATATATATATATCACACTTTTATAATAAATTAATAATTGATATCACACTTATGAATATAATGTTGATCATAAATGGGTAATCTGACACTAGCACACCTCTTTAAAATCAATGAGGAGTTGGTATAGGATGGATAAGGCAGCGAAAATACTTTAATGCAGTACAGAAATAACTTGATATGATTTTAGCAAAAGATAATATAATCACTTTTTCTCTGTCAATAACCCCCCCTATGCAATGGAAGAAATGGAAGGAGGAGCACACAGTTCTCAGGAATGCAATCAAATACAATACAAAATTCAGTTCTCCCCAGCATGCTTAGAGGAAAACAGGTAGAAGTTTGAAACACAGGTGAATTACTTTAATGTGGTTTGCAAGGAAGTGAAAAGGTGTTAAAATTGCTTTTAATTCCCTCTAGAGGTTCTGGGTAGGTGATGGCTGCTTTATATTAGTTCAGGTTCACTTTAGCAATGATCTATGAGTAACTAGCAGGTTAAACGAATTTTAGCAAAGGAAGCAAGGAGCTGCTGACTTTTCACACGTGGCTGAAATAAAGCAAATGTCAAATCGCGGTAAAATTTGCGAGTGCGTGAATCGTGATTACGGCAAAAGTATAAGGAGTATCAAGTCGTTTCTAGGTTTGTTGGAAAGCCTAGAATCTTAGCTTTTGAATGAAAATAAAAAAAAATTCCTAGGAAAACGGTTCCAGAGATAAGGTTCCAGAGATAAGGACGTTTCAGTAAAGGTAGATTTTCGGATTTAAAGCAAAACTCAAAATGACAGGTGACAGCTTGCAGCTTTAGAATGACAGATGACAGGATTTCTAGGAGGCAGTTCTACTTAGGTTAAAATAGTTTGGATTAGATTATTTTAACTAAGAGATTGGGTTCTGCACAGTTCTGGCAGATACTCACTCCTAATTTGGAAATGAATGGGCCTCGTCACGGATCTGGTCAACTGGACTGGACTTCGGGCGGTTCTGCTCACAGCGTCTGGGTCAGCTCTGCTCTGCTGTCCTGGGTCTGCTAGGCACCGGTTCTCTGGATCGGGTTCTGCCTTATCTGGACACAGCACGGTTCCTGGTTCTGGATGTTTCTGTCACAGGGTTCTAGGCCAGAATCAAACAGCTCAGCCCGGCTATTTGAGGAGTTCAGTTGCAAAAGATTTTGAGGCCGGCTGACAAATACCTTTGCCTGCAGTGGGCATTCTTGGTTCAAAGTTCTGTAGTCTCTGTTTAGCTTGTAAGTCTAAGTGTTGAATCTCTGGATGTGAAGTCGTCGGTCAGCACGCTCCGCAGCAAATGGATTTGAATCCCTATCTGTCCTGCACTGTCTGCTTTTCTGTGTTTAGAAAGTGGGTGGAGAGGCTAGCTTCACTAAGCCTGCCCCTCTCTTAATTTGATAGGTCAATAGATTCTTTGGTCCCTGATTTGGGAAGGGATAGTGTGTCAGAGTGATGTAATTTTTATGCCTTGCAGAAATGACACTCCCCTGGTCAATGTGCACACAAATCTATTTCTGATCCAAATACATATTTCCCAGGTACAAAAGTGGTTGACATTACATGTACATATTACACATTGCTTAAGGTAGTCTCTGTTCCGACTCTGGCGTTTCTAGGAGTTTGCATTCAAAAATGGCAACTTATTTTCGATTTTAGTGGGTTTTGCAATATGGGATTTTCATCAAAAATTATACAAAGGTACACCCCCTTCCACATATATCCCAGTAACTTTCCATGTCTCTAGCTTAAACACAGTGTCTGGAATATTGATAAATAGCGGGGTTTTGCCCCAGAACATGGTACAAAGTTGAATCTAGTCTTAAATTGAAGGTACATTTCTTAGATTAAGGGTCTCCAAATTGCACATTTCTGTCATCTGGTTACAAAGAGTTATCAGTCTTTTTATGAAACATATATTTGCCTTCAATTTAACTCCCCAAAGTGTTTGGGTCTGCCCCCAGAAGCTTGGGTGGGCCAGGGAACACATGTCTCTGTTCACAGGCAGATCTTTGTTGACAGTCAATACTTAAAATTAACATACCCCATTAAACTGAAAGGGGCTATTGTCTCTCTCCTCCAGGCTGAAGGGGAAACCCCCTCCCTCTCACTCAGAAGGGCCATGTGATATCCTGCCTCCTGTTGTGAGTCTCTGGGGTGTTAAGAGTTCTCAGCCTCTTGGCCTCTGGGAACAGCAGGTGGCCAAGATTGTTTAATTAACCAACAGGCTTTGAAGTCCAGTTGACTCAGGTCCCTTTGTCAGCCAGTTCTCCTGTCAGAGTTTAGACCGCTAGCGCCGCCTTGTGGAATTTGTCAGTACTGCATCCATTTTTGAGTTGTCTTGAATTACTGCATTTCAATAGAGTGGTCTTTTGCTTGATAGAATAGGATCTTTGCTTAACATTGTTTTGATGGCATCCTTACAGTAGAGTTGTGATTTGGAACCCCCCACAAGAAGGTTGTATCTTTGGAGTGGTTTTGTGCCAACTGCGCAGTTCTCCTGGATTCTGGCGTGAATGTGGGAGGCGACAGCTCATCCCCACATCCACCCAGTCTGTTAATTCAGCATCGGTCAAAACCCTTCACAAGGTTCACCCATTTTTCCTCTGTTACTGCCTTTGTCAGCATTGCGCCTGAGGTGTTACTGTCTCATTTATAAATTGGCACATGCCCCTGATATTATTTGTGTTTTTTGGCTTCTGTGTTTCTTGAGAGATTAGGGAATCCAATTATCCATAATTCAGAACTTAATTTCCCCTTTTTCTTGGGTATCAGGGCATCATGTATGTGTTTATGGACTCTTTTGATCTTGCAAAAAACATGGGAGGTCCTGGGAGTCCCCCTGCTGGGCATTAGACCCAGTTACGAAGGCCTTACTCAGATTTTTTAGCTCACTATCTTTCACAGAGGAGAACACATCAGTCTTTGTCCTGCCCTTGGGCAGTTCAGCACCGAAATGCAAGGCAATTCTTCTCTGAACAAAGAGTACCAACAGCAACCCAAAACACTTGTTTAAGTCTGGTTGGACCTCATCAGTAGGGTGGAGCGGTGCCTGTCTGAGAATAGTGAGCAAGGTGCCCACGTCTGGATTCCCCTAGTAACTAAGGGTGAGACCCCAATTTACTTAAATTATGCAAAAAACAAAGGGGATCCCGGGAGTCTCTCTACCAGCCATTTGACCTGGTTACGAGAGCCCTACCCATATTTTCTAGCTCACTATCTTTCATAGAGTAGACATATCCAAAACATATCAGTAGTTGTCCTGCCATGGGGCAGTCCAGCACTGAAATGCTAAGAAATTCTCCCCTGAAAAGGAGTACCAACAGCATCCCCAGACACGTGTTCCAGTCTGATTGGACCTCATCAGTATGGTGGAGCTGTGCCTCTCTAAGAATAGTGAGCAAGATTTCCACATCTGGATTCCTCTAGTAACTTAGGGTGAAACCCAAAGTTACTTAAATTATGCAAAGAACTGGGGGGGTCCTTCTGCCAGACATTAGTCCCAGTTACGAGAGCCTTACCCATATTCTTTTGCTCACTGTCTTTCACAGAGGAGAAATATCCAAAGCATATCAGTCTTTGTCCTCGCCTGGGGCAGTCCAGCACCAAAATTCTAGGCAACAAGAGTACCAACAGCAACCCCAGACACGTGTTTCCGTCTGGTTGAACCTCATCATTACGGTGGAGCTGTGCCTCTCTAAGAAAAGTGAGCAAGGGGTCCACGTCTGGATTCCCCTACTAACTTTGGGTGAGACCCAAAGTTACTTTAATTATGAAAAAAACAAGGGGACCCTGGGAATCCCTCTGCCGGACATTAGTCCCAGTTACGAGAGTCTTACCCAGATTTTTCCCTGGTTCTTCATTATTTCCAACAGTGTTCCTAGTAGGGGTGCTTGTCAGCTCTTTCCACAGTTATAGTTTCCTGCAGGTTATTCTGTAGTGTGGCTGCACTGACTGCTTCCTTGACAACTCTTGACTGAAGCATCCACGTATATTAGCTTTGAATGAATCATTGCCAATAAGGTGGCCTGGTCTTTAAAGTTATCATTGATCACTTCATACATCTTCAAGAAAGGTGCCAGGGAGATGTTTAATGCCACCATCATATTGCAATGCACCTGAAATGGGGTTGAGTTTAATGGGTTTCTGCTGTTCTTTTCCTTTCAAGGGGAGAAGACAGAATCATCCTTTTTGCTTGTCCCCTGTTTGGATGTTTCTTCTATACGTGCATTGATCAGGTCGGGACAGAGTTGTCATGGTTGTTGTTGTTATTTGTCTTGATGTTACATTCCTTTTCTCCTATATTCTTACTTTTACCATCCCTAGCCTGGCTTCTTTTCCCAAAATTCTGTTGCTATTCCACAAGTCCTTTCATGTAACTTTCTCTTTAGTTTTTTCCTTTGTCCTGTTTATTTTCACCTTGTATTTGCTTACGTTGCTGGCAAAAAAAGAAATGTAACGTGGGGGGTTGATGTCAGTTTCAATGGGAGATGGATTGTTGTTCCCATTGTTATATTTTCCAGCCGTTCTGGTGACGTCCTCGTTTTTCTCCTGAAGAGGCGTCATCTCACTCCGGGCGTTTTGGATTTGTTGTGGTGACTGTACCCTCACTTTCATATTGTCTACAGCTTTCCCGGAATACATTTGCAAGTCCAATATCATACCCTTATTCCGGGCCTCTGTATCCGTCCACTCCTTTAGGTTGTTTCGATCCTCTATGTTGGTACTGGGGTTTAGCTCTGCTCTATTTGCTGGATCATCCATCATTGTATAGTCAATATTTAGGATCTCTGCCTCGGTCAGATCCTTCGGCTCCTTAGTTGTTTCTTCATTTAGGGGGTCCGGGCCCAAAGTTTGTGATCTGCGCAGAGTTCTAAACAGCCCCTTTTGTTTTTCTGAGATGTCATGTTTTCTTTTAATTTGCATAACTTCTTACATTCTATGCCCTTGCCCAGATCTTCCCGCCTTCTCGTGACATCTTTCGCTGGCGAGACCCTTGTTGATACTTCCGAAGGGACATCAAACTTCAGTGGCGTAGACACCTGGGGTCGTGTGAGATGTGAGCCCTGAGGCAGACTTGACGCCTTATTCGAGGTATTGCAAGTTTCGTTTCCATTGGAAAGCCTTTTTGAACAGTGATAATATTAGCAGGGAGTAGCACAGTATGGCCCCTCTGTCACAAGGGAAGCTTGTGTGCTTATAAACAACTTATATGGGCTTGTATACTTGCACACAGAGTCAAAGCAGCAAATTTCAATTGATGTAAGAATAGTTTTGGAAAATGTGCTTTTAGTCAGATGTACTTACAATTGTTGGTCTCTGTGTTCAAGGTTAATTACTGCAATGCTTGGAGGCACGTTTTGGCGAACCGGCCGGCTCCTCCTCAGTAAGCAATGAACGGGAAGTATTTTTTGTTTTCCTCCGTGGCTCCACTTGTACAGAGCGGTGCAGAGCGGAGTGCGAGGCAGGGTGCCGTAGGGCGGGTGGGGGACATTGAACAGCTCCCAGCCATCCAGCCAACCAACACCTAACACTCAGAACACACTCTGCACACGCTCCACTGTGTCCAGTGGTTTGGTAGTGAAAGGGTTGCTGTCTCCAAAGCAGTAAAAAGTGAGAAAGGAATTGTGCAGTCTAGCACTCAGTCTGAGAACACACTTTACGGGTCTATGCATGCATATATTTTGGTCAAAGGCATTATATAAATGTGCTTAAAATGTTAATGGTGTGACGTGTGAGTCACGTTATGCGCATGCGCGAGCCTCGTTCGGGCTACGCGCATGCGCTGTTGGAAATAAATTACGCCCGTGCCAGCAGTTGCGGCCTGGGTGTGAACCGGCCAACACTGTGTCCCGTGTGTTCCTGCATGAGTGAGCGCATGAGTGCATGCAGGCAGGCCCGAGGCACGGGCGGCCACACAACATCGTGGCGATGAGGCGGGATGCAAGCGGGGCGTAGAGCAATACGCCGCCGAATGCTTTCATTTTCATAACGCCGCATCACGGTACATTACGAACCCGGCGCGAACACAACGGAGGTGTTTTCACGCTTGGTAGACAGCAGTAGCGGCCTGAAAAGGTGCTTGTGCGCTGCTTTTACCCGAAAAAGCCTCTCAGAAAATAATTTTTGGAAATTCTGCAGTCTTCAACAGACAGGAGGACTGCACCTGAACTAGCCGCCATCACCCAAGGGGCAGCCGGTGCAAAATACAGGCAACTTGAAGGTTAAAGGTCTGCGCAGTGATCCAAGGTACGTCCACTAGTCACCCAAGTCAGGTTTGCGGCCCCGAACCCACCACGAGGTGCCTGTGCGACCTGTAAACATGGCAGAGAGCGACGGCGAACAAGTGGCAGCGAGAGTGGTAGTAAGGAGGCAACAAGGGGCGTTACTCCCCATGCAAGAATTCGACACGACGGGCCTCCCTTCCAAACTAGGCCCGAGGTGGCTGCTGTGGATTAAGAAATTAGACATGTATTTTACTGCGACGGGGGAAACCGATGATGACCCAAAGAGAGCCACCCTGTTGTACTCGGCGGGCATGGACGTATTACGCATCTACGAGTCCTTGAATCTACAGGTAACAACCTATGATGCCGTCAAAGCTGCTCTTGAGAACTACTTCATCCCGTTGTCCAATGTGGACTACGAGAGATTCATGTTTTGCACGGAAAAGCAGCGGGAAGAGGAGTCACTCGACGAGTTTTGCGCTCGCCTGCGTCAAATGGCTACAACTTGTCGATGGGACAATGAGGAGTCCATGGTTCGGAGTCAGGTCCTCCAAGGCTGTGGCTCAGGCAAGTTATGCAGGCAAGTTTTGACGGAGCCGGGTTGGATTCTACAACAAATTTTGGACAGCGGCAGGACTTATGAGCTGGTGGAGTCAAGGGCTGCCAAAATGGATGCCGCAGTGCGCCCGGGAAAAGTGGATGAGGCATTTGCCGTGGGCAAACAGGTGGCGTCGAAGGCTAAGTGGGTCCAAAGGCGCCAGGACACGGGGTCGGTGCAAGGGGCCTCGTCTGTGTGCCAATACTGTGGATATGACCTACCACACTCTGAAGAGTGTCCGGCCAAGTCGAGGACATGTGGCAGATGCAACAGTCCTGGTCATTATGCCCAGATGTGTCGTGCTCCTGCCCCGGTGACCGTACAGAGGGGCCCCGCCAGGGCGTTGGGCGGAAATTCAAGGAGACAAAGGAGCGTTGCCGTGCTAGAGCAGGAAATGCAGAGGCTCAACATGGCCGAGTAAGAGGAAGATGAGGAGGAGGAGGTGTTCTTCATCTGAAGCTTGGCCACGGGGGTGAGAAAGAAGAGGCAACAGAAGTGTGTTGTGGACATTCAAGGGGTGCCGACACAAGTACTGGTAGACACAGGAGCCTCGGTGTGTGTACTGGCGTCCGACCACTACCAGTCCATACCGGGCCCACCGGCGCTGGACGGTTCAACGGTGAAAATATTCAAGGGAGCAATAAACACTGCTCCCCATCAAGGGTGTGTTTGTGGCACCGGTGTCCAGAGGAGGCAAGACCATCAAAGCTCGTTTTTTTGTCACAGATGTGAGCCCTCACTCTCTACTCAGCTGTGCAGCTTCTGGGGCCCTCGACCTGGTGCATTTCGCATGGGAATTTTACCAAGTCGACATTGAGCAGTTACTGGGCAAGTTCCCAGGTATTTTCGAAGGTGTGGGGAAATTGAAGGCTCCTCCGGTACTTCTGCACATAGATGACACCGTCAGGCCTACGGCGCTCAAGCATCGTAGAATCCCGTTCCACCTCCGGGAAAAGGTTGAAGAGGAGCTTCGTTCGCTTGTGCAGATGGACATCATTGAGAGGTTGGAAGGCCCTACGCCCTGGGTCTGGCCCATCGTGGTAGCCCCCAAGCCGAAGCAGCCTGGAGCGGTGCGCATATGCGTAGATATGCGTCTCCCCAACGCTGCTATCTAGAGGGAGAGACACATCACACCCACTCTGGACGACATTATAGGGGAACTACAGGGCGCAAGAGTGTTCTCGAAGTTAGATTTGCGAGCAGGCTACCATCAGCTTGAACTCCACCCAGACTCTAGATTTATTACAACGTTCACGATGCATGAAGGCCTATACCAGTTTAAGCGCCTGAGCTTCGGCATTTCATCAGCTGCCGAAGTCTTCCAGAACACCATCAGGGGGGCGCTGGCGGGCCTAAAAGGCGTTTTGAACATGAGTGATGACATTCTATTGTTCGCAGAATCTGAGTCTGAGCACATGAAGAGGTTGGAGTGCACACTAAAGAGGTTGGATGATTTGGGACTCACCTTACATCGCGAAAAATCCGAATTTTTCAAGGACAGAATCGGGTTCTTTGGATTCATCTTCCATGCCAGTGGTGTGTCTCCGGATCCGGCAAAGATTAAAGACATTCGTGAGGCCGAAGCACCCCAATCCCCTACCGAGGTGAGGAGCTTCTTGGGGATGGTTAATTACTGCCGGCGCTTTATCAGAGGGTTGGCCTCCTTGTCGGAACCCCTCAGGGTATTGACCAGGAACGATGCCGTGTGGGCATGGGAGAGGAAGGAGCAAGAGGCTTTTCAGCTCCTCAAGAATGCCCTGTCGGATAGTGACACCATGGCGTATTTCAACCCATCAGTTGAATCTGAAATTGTTGTAGATGCGAGTCCCGTGGGTGTTGGAGCAGTACTACTACATCCAGACAAAAGAGGGGACATGCGACCCATCGCTTATGCAAGCAAAGCACTCTCTGACACTGAAAGGCGCTACTCGCAAATTGAGAGAGAGGCTCTAGCTATCCTATGGGGCTGTCGCCACTTTCGGCTGTACATTCTGGGCAAGCCTGTGGTGGTCGTGACTGACCATAAGCCGTTACTGCCCTTCCTGGCGGGAGTGTCGTCCAAGCCGCCTCCCTGTCATGAGCACTACTCCCGAGGAGCCAGGACTGACCCAGCGCCCCGGAAGCAGACCCTTCTTCCACATCTCCGGACCCAGCAGACCCCTACAGGGGCCATTTTTACTGTGTCCTGGCACCTTTGGTGCCAGGCTCATAAAGGACTTCAGTCCCGGGCTCATATTGATAAACTGTGTACTAATGCTTGGGTGGACTTACCTGAGGCAGACCATGCTGCATACTTACCCAGAACAATCCAGTCTGGCTGAAGTCCCCAGCCATCAGGGCTGGGAGGAACTATTTCCTCTATTCAGGAACTCTTTTCTTACCTGGGTGGGGCCGGTGGAAGAACACACACCTTAAGCACTTCTCTGCTATTTAAACCACGCCCGATGGAATACACGTGCTTCGCGTTATTCTGCATCAGCAGCAGGATGCTCACCGAGTCGGCTCCTGCATCCTGGCTCCTGACACGCCCGCCAGCACCCGGAACACCTGCAAACAGACAAGAAAAGAGAAGGCGAGCATTAGAAATTATACTTACCGGAATCCGGCCCCAGCAATCCTACCTCCGACGATCCTGCAAAGGAAAGGTACAAGATTAGCAGCGCTCTCAAACGCTCGCAGCCACGCCGCCTTGCCTTACTCATCCGTGGCCTCGCCGAACTCCACCGCGGCCACGACGCCGGCAGCATCTCGGCACCTGAAAAACAAAAAAAGACAGTCATTAGAGGTGCGCGTTCTAAAGCGGCCACATTTCTTCCACTTACTTACGTGCCTCATCACGCACGACAGCGGCTGTGTCACCGGCAGCATCTCCGCACCTGTAAGCAGAAAAAGACAATCATTAGAAGTAAGCAGTCGCTTTTCTTTCACTTACCTTCCTCCACCGCGGCTATGACGCCAGCTACATCCCAGCACCTGCATAAGAGGAATACATGGTGAGCACTAACTAAGCACGGAGAACAAATACTCACCAAGAGACTTACCTGCTTTAGGTTTCTGGGCCCCGGCTCCTGTGGAGAAAAGGCACTCATACTTACGGCTACCGCAGGAGAGACGAAAGGACACAGTGTCCGCAACTATTTCCCATCCAGTGACATAACTGGATTCTACGCACCTCTGCACCTGAAGCAGGATGGAGAACTCATCTTTACAATACCTAAGGTGAGAGCTCGCAGAAACCAAGTTGGGGGTCAAGAAGAGTGAGAAACGGGAGATTGGTGGGAACACATATTGTAAGAGGATTCAATTCAACACTACAGCTAAGTCAATGCCTAGTCTGGGATACTGAATGGAAACCCTTATTGATATATCTTTATGTCCAGTTCATGCGTTCTGGATGACTACCCATATATAACACCCCTCTCTTGGAATCCCCCTGACCCCACTGAGCCAAGAAGTAGTTCTGTTTTGCAAGTTAAAAAGGTTTATTTGATAATTTAAACAATAGATATATATATCACACTTTATAATAATTTAATAATTGAATATCACACTGAATCTGAGCAGTAATCAATAATGGATAGTCTGGCACTAGCACACTTGTGAATAGGAACAGAAGAATAAGGTGGTAGAGAATGCTTTATATAAGTTCAGATGGATGTAATGTTGAATGAAAATGCAACACAGAAAATACTCAATATGATTTCAACAAAACAATGTAATCACTTTTCTCTGGCAATCCCCTCCCCCCCTTTATGCAATGCAAGGAAATGGGAGGAGAGCACACAGTTCTCAGAAATGCAAACAAATGTAATTCAGTTCACCCCAGCAAGCTTAGACTACAGAAGTTTGAAACACAGGCCCAAAATGCTTTTATATGTGCTGGCAATGAAGTGAAAAATATGCTAAAATGCTTTTAATTCCCTCTTGAGGTTCAGGGTGAGTGGTATCAAGTTAATATTAGTCCAGGCTCACTCTAGCAATGATTCAGGGATGGTTCTTAAGAGGCAAACACATTTTTAACAAGGAAAGCAAGAACTGCTGTTTTCACACGTGGAGAAATTTGCAAATCACGGCAAATTCGCGATTGCGTTTTTCGTGATTGCGGTAAAAGTGTATGGAATAGCATTGCGGTTATATATTCGTTGAAAAGCCAAGATTCTAAGCTTTCAGAGGAAAGTTACTGCAAGTCTCTAAGACAAACGGTCACGGAGATATGAGCGATATGGTAAAGGTCGTTTTTCAGATTTGAAATTTTAAAGTTCAAAGTGACAAGTGACAGCTAGCAACTAGAAATGACAGGTGACAGCTTTACAAATGACAGGTGACAGTTAGGAGGCAGTTCTACTTAGATTAAAATAGATTGAATTATATTATTTTAACTAAGAGATTGGTTCTGCACAGTTCTGCTGGGTACTCACAATATATTTTTGAAATAGAATGGGCCTCGCCACGGATCTGGTCAGGTTTTAGACTGGACTCTGGTCTGGTCTCGGCACTTCACAGTGATCTGGGTCAGCTCTCTGGTTCTGCTAACAGTGGTCTGGGTCAGCTCTGCTCTCTCTGGAGATTGATGGATTTGAAATCTGGATCTCTGGATGTGGTATGGTCCGGCAGCATGCTCCTCAGCAAATGGAATTGAATGTCCCTATCTGTCCTGACTGTCTGCTTTTAAGTGTTTTGAAAATGGGTGTGTGTGCAGCATCACTAGGCTCTACCCCTCTCCACTTGTCATTGGCCACTTCATCCTCTATCCCTTGATTGGGGGAATGAAATGAAGTGTCATCATGATGAGGTCTGTTTATGGTACAGAGAACCCACCCCTGTCAAATTACACACAATCTATATTTTGACCCAAAAGACATATTTGCACAGGTACACATTTGTTTAAAATTACATGCACCCATCACATATCACAGGAGGTATACCCTGTCCAAATCTGCTCTTCCTGGGAGCTTGCATTCAGAAATGGCAACATATTTCACTTTTTGGTCAGGTTACCAATATCAGATTCTTACTCAAATTTACCCAAATGTGTGCAAGGCATGCAGGCATTCATTGATGAAGTATCAGACTTTTCACATGCATACATTTTAAGTAATACCCTCTAAACTGCTAGTTTGCCCCCAGATCATGCCACCGGTTCTAAAAACCTCTTAAAATGTGGGCAGAAAAATCACAAGAATTATGATATCATTTAAATAATTATGACAAGTCTGTACTATGAGTTATTCATCTTTTTCTAAAACCATATTCTGGCTACAGGGGTGTGTCTTTTCAGGTCACATGGTACAGAAACCAGTCTTTCCACTTTCTTCAAGCTCAGCCTCTGTCTCCAGTTTCTCCCCCTCCCAGTTTCTGCCAAGAGGAAGCCATTTTTATTAACCCTGCAATAAACCATCTGCCTGGGCCCTGGAAGGCCCATTGTTCAAGAGGAAGCCATTCATGGCCACCTCCATAAACCCTCTGCCTGGGTCCTATGTTTAGTCTCTAGCAGTCCCTTGATAATCCAATCAGAGAAGTGTCAGATCCCTTTTGGTGGGAGCAGCAAAAAGGCAGCTAGGCCTGGGAACACAGCAGTTGTGCAAGTCTCAACTCCTGTCGGGGGTAGCTGGTGGGCAGAATTCAGTTCCTTAAGCCAGGCCCCAGCTAATGTCACTTTTAGTTACCCAGTTTTCTGCATTCAAATAAAACTACCAATTTTTACATATGCAGCTAAAATGCTGATTCTAAGTTTAAACTATGACATTTAAACAATTGCAACCTATGTGACACTCAAAAGTAGGTCACTCATTTCTTTTAAACATTTAGATTTTTAGTGTCTTTCAGTCCAAATTTACTTAAAATGCTGAAATCCACAACTCAGCCAGTCTTGTTATAAACCTTCAAGTCACTTCAGAATATAACTTTAGATTGTATCCACCTCTCAGTAAGTCTTTCTTTGGCCTGCCTTGGGTTCATTTATTCAGTTTTACACAAAAAAGAAAAAAAGTCTGGTGTTGTTTTAAACCGCCGGCTTTCTGATAGTGGTGAGTACTGGTAATGCGCCCATTTTTGGGATTTAAGAAAATGAATTCCCCACAATTCTAGGTTGCTTTTGGCAATCAGCATTGCCATTCCCATTGGTTTCAGGCTACTGTGTGGGTAGTCCAATGGTGGTTTTAGGCAGTGCCCTTCTGTGCCCATAACATCGGCAAAATGGGTGGCAGCCTATTCTTCATGCATTTCCCTGTGCATTTTCTGGGAAGCTCTGGCCATCATGATGTTTTCAATGCCAGTACTGCACAGTTTTTGAGGTAGGGCTCGGATGCATGGGTAAGAACATCCCACAATATCCACCCCAGCTGGTAATCAATCCCTTTTCTTCAACCTGCAGAAAACTTACTCTACAAGCCAGGCAATCCAAATTCGGAGGCCCCGTGCAGAGCATCTTCCGGGCCCTGCGCCTCACGATAGAAGAAACGGTAGCAGTCCAGTTCGGGTCAGCGTCTCTGTGGGAATCAGGTGAGCGTTACACTCCCAGAATCGAGCGTTGGATGCTGGCCCTGATGGAGTATGGGTTGAGGCTCGTGTACAGGCCAGGCACCAACAACCCGGCGGACTACCTGTCGCATCACCCCAACAGGGGGAGTGGAGACCTGAACGAGGAAGAGTCGGACTGCCAGGGACTACTCTGCCATGTCGTGGAAGGGGCATTGCCAGTGGCGCTGTCGAGACTCACCATCGCAACTGTTCCACATCATCAAGGCGGCAGTGAGGAGTGGTGACTGGAAAGCTGTGCTAAGGGACAACTCCAGGCGGCAGCTAGAAGCACAAAAGGACCTTCAGGCGCTCTGGAAGGTGAGGGATGAGTTGTCCATTTCGGATGATGGGCTGCTACTGTGAGGGAGACAAATTGTGATTCTGCAAGCCCTGAGGAATCGCGTCCTGGAGTTAGCACACATCGGGCACCAAGGGGTCGTCAAGACCAAAGCGAGGCTCCGTCCAAAGGTGTGGTTGCCCGACCTTGAAGGGATGGTAGAGCGCTTTGTGGGAAGGTGTCTGCTGTGTCAAGCAGCGGGTCCCGGGGAAAAGGCCCCACCGATTAGGTCGATGGAACGGAGCGAGAAGCCCTGGGGAACTGTCCACGTGGATTTTGGATCGACTGGTCGGGGCATGTATTTTTTAGTGGCCGTGGACCAATGGTCGCGATACCCGGAGGTGGAGGTGGTGGAACACACGGCGACTGAATACTCCACTAGGGCCCTGGACAAAATGTTCGCGACACATGGATTCCCGGAAATACTGTGCTCTGATAATTGACCCCCGTTCACCGGCAGTGTTTTCGCCCAGTACCTCAAAGACAGAGGCATTCACCACCGGAGAGTATCACCTCTGTGGCCTCGCGCCAATGCGGAGGCCAAAAGGTTAATGCGCACATTGAACAAAGTGCTAAGAATTTCCGCTCATGGAGGGGAGGACCTTCCAAAGAAGCTAGTGAAATTCTTGAGAGAGTACAGAACCACCCCGCACCAGTCAACGGGGGTAGCTCCCGCCGAAGCAGTGTTTGGACGCTGCCCCAGAGGCATGATACCGGAGATGGATGGCCGCGGGCCAGGCGTCATTGACAATGAGAAAGTCAGAGAGGATCGCATCGCACGTAATCAGCGAGAAAGTGAAAGGAGGGGTCTGCAAGACAAAGAAGTACGTGTAGGGGACGCGGTGCTAGTCCGTAACCGCCACCCCGAGGGCAAGTTGTCACTGCCCTATGAACCCCACCCGTGGAAAGTCACACATGTAAAAGGGACCATAGTGATGGCAGCCTGTGCCCGCGGCACTGTCACTCGCAACAGGTCTTTCTTCAAGAGAGTCGATACCTCATCGGAAACGAGTGATGCGAGCGAGAGCAGGGCTTCCGAGGAAACCCCGGAGGGTCAAGTGGAAGATATCCAGAGGGATCCTGGCCCAGCTGAGGATGATCTCCGTGGAGCTGCGCCAGAGATGTCCAGGTACCCGATGAGGAGGGGTCGCAGACTGCCCTCCTACCTCAAGGACTACGTCTTGTACTCGGGAGACTGAGCCAAAGTGGGGGGAGGCGTTCTCTGAGAGCAAGAAAATGTGTGGGGTGTTATAAGTTTGAACTGTGATTTCCAGGTATGTTGGGTTTGTGTTTTCGTTAAAGAAAAAAAGGGATGTGACGTGTGAGTCACGTTATGCGCATGCGCGAGCCTCATCCGGGCTACGCGCATGCGCGGTTGGAAATAAAGTGCGCCCGTGCCGGCAGTTGCGGCCGGGGTGTGAACCGGCCAACACCGTGTCCTGTGTGTTCCTGCATGAGTGAGTGCATGAGTGCATGCAGGCAGGCCCGAGGCACGGGCGGCCACACAACAAATGGTGGGAGATTATGGACACAGGTGTCATGAAAATACACTGTAAAGGGCAATGCTGGCATATCATATTGGCACATACATTACAAAAATGTTTTTTACAGTTCAATACTGGCATATATTGTTTGTAAAGGAATCATGAAACTTGGCTTTATCTAACAATGCTGGCTTATTGTGGACATAGGCTTCGATAATTAATTTTACAGCGACTATGCAGGCATATGCTCTGGAAACAGAGTTCTTGAAAATGTACTTTGTATTCATAGAAATGTGTTGACTGTTGCTATCTACTGTTGGTGACCTGGCAATTTATTGGATTTGGAATGGGAGGATGCATAGGAGGGAGGTGGACCTTCTGAGTGGTACACAGGCTGCAGCTGTTCTCTGGCCATAGCAAATAGAGTGACTGTTCTGGAATGAGGACTTTCCCACTCAAGGCCAAATGGGGGTTTGCTGTCCTGTAGCATCAAAATAAAAAATATATTTGTTTTGTCATGATCAACATAATTTATAATGCCTATCCTAGCATTAACTGCAATGTCGGTATCTAGACACACACACACACACACACACACACACACACACACACACACACACACACACACACACACACACACACACACACACACACACACACACACACACACACACACACACACACACACACACACACACACACACACACACACACACACACACACACACACACACACACACACACACACACACACACACACACACACACACACACACACACACACACACACACACACACACTGCTTCAGCATTGCATTGCACATAAACACATGGCTGCACAATCCAATTTCACTGTACCCACCCTGCACGTCCAGCACTGCACACACAATGGGCACTGCACTCCAAATGCACATAACACCAGCACTGCAAGTGCACACATATACACATGCACACATGCTCAGACCATGGCAGCACACTGTACATACACACGATCCCATCAGTGCATTTCCCCAAGACCAATACTGAAAACAAACACACACAGCCACACGTCCTGCACACAGCCACACATCCTGCCAACCACCAGCAATACAAAGAATCACACACATAAACACACAAACATCCCCAAGCCCAGATCGGTGCACAGACACCACCAAACCGCCCACTGCCAACACTGAATACACATGCTGCCTAGCATTACGCATACATAATAACAAACACAAACACAAACACCCCAGCATAACACACACAAACTATAAACAGCATTGTGCATACCAACACCATAACTTGCATGGCACACACTGATCGTAGCACACACATATGCCCCAGGCACCAACACACCCACACACCCACACACACACAGCCAGAATGGAATTTGGCCTTGAAGCTCTAATTAGGAATATTGGAATCTAGGATTACTGTGATTTCTCAGCATAACGATAACATTCACTGCATTAACGATGCTGCATTAACTTGGAATGTTTGACCTTACTGTACTTACTTGGTACAATGCAATCTGGCACTGCTGATCGAACAGTGCTCAGTATTGGGCCAAGACAACCACTGCATGGATGTACGTATTAGAATCTGGCTGTGCTATGCTAGCTGGGCTAACAAATGATGGCTCTTCCTAGCTAACTGGACTGTCATTGCTATGCTAGCTAAGCGTAATGGACTAGGTACTGCTCTTCCAGCCTTACATATCCGTGGCAATGCCCTTGCCAAAGTTGAAGACTACATTGAGTATTTCACTTGTCTTTTTATAGTATTTGAAGATTACAGCTAGTCTTTTTTAGTATTCCATAGTATTCTTTTTAGGCAGACGCCTATAAGATTATTTTGTGTGCTGAATGCCAGTCGATTACTAAACAAACACTAAACAAATACTTCTGTCTAGTCTCTTAGTCCTCAGTTAGTATTGAATACTACATTACCACTACAGACTACAACTGAGAAGACAAAACAAAGATTCAAATAAAATCATCCATTTTGGTGTGGGTGGTTTCAGTTTTTGAGAACTGGATGGCAATTGTGCAAATGCTTGAGCTTTAATGACAATACTTGGCCATGATGAGTCCTTGGAATTTTCATATTAAAACCTTTAAATGTTGTGGCAACCTAACCCTTTAATGGCATTACCTGAAAAAGCATAACAATAAATGTTGGATTTGCTAATGCTTGTTTTCTCCATTTCTGGGTACAGCTATGTTTTAAGGCACTGCAGATCGCAAGTACCAGATTTGTGTAAATTAAAACACTTTTTTCTATAAAATGCAATTTTAGTATGCCAATGGTTGCGACTTGTTTATATTATTGATTCAACCCTTTTTCCCTTACTGGGACACCTGGTCATTACTAATGTCACCAAGTCACAATGAGTGCCTGCCCTGGTAGACTCACGAGGTAGGGTGTCCTGTGGTCTAACATAGCCATTTTATTTAACTTCGTGCATGCTGTCGTTCAAACGGGACCACATAGGGCTTTAAACGCCGACTATTAAAGAATTTCCAGGCAGCTTTGTTCAACGAACACATCCAAGATGACAGGTAGACAGACCCAACACACGCTCGAAAAGCTGAGCATAAAGGAGTAAGAAGAGGTCAACTCGACTCCCGCCGTGTTTATGTTGCTGTCCTGCTTCGGTCCAATCAAATCCCTTCTGAAAGCCCGCCACCCCGCCCCCGCTGGGGGCCAACATGCCCTTTTCCTCTTCTATGTGTGATAACTCATTCAAAAGATTTGAAATTGCAGCACATTTTGCTTTCATTTATTCTGCTGGAGTTCTAACAACAACACAAAAAATAACTTTTGCCTGCACTTTGCAAGTTCGAAACCTGGCAAGCTGGACTCAGCCCTTTATCATTCTGAAGTCGATTGATTGAGGACCACTAAGGGCCTAATTCACAGAAGCGTTTTATAATTGCAAAACCTCACTGGAAAATGCTCTGTTAATAAGGGCCCACACTGGGTCATAATAAGCACTAATATTACAATGCTTGGAAGTCGGAGGAATCTGTCATGAATCGCTATATAATATGTGGTTATTTGAATATTATTAGTGTTGTCATTATTGGTATTATATTATTGTTATTATTGCAATAACACAACTCTGATCAGTTGCCTAGGGAGCATCAAACAGAGGAGAAAAACAGTGCACCAGTTTTGCCCTAAAAGCATAGAAATCTGGGGTATCTGGTCATTGCCTCGAATGCCATTGCATCTAATGCCATTCCATCGAATTTTTTCCATCTAAAAAATGTCCATCCAATGCATATTTTTTTAGGGTAAAGGGTTAATTTTTGTTCAGCTGCATTTTAAAGGGTAAAAAAGAAATGCATCTGATGGAAATTTTTTAGATGGAAAAACTTTGATGCAAATGCATGTCGATGCAAGGAATTCGATGCAATGACCATAAACCCAAATCAGGCCACATTGTAAGGAACGGGGGGTTGCCAAATGGTAACCTGACTTGTGTGGTGTAAACCCTGGCACTGGTCCTTGGCATATATTATAATGAATGATCATGCTGTAATAGGATTCAGTACTTGTTCATTTTTCAAAGACCAGGGAACTACAAAACATGCAATAAAGCTGTTCTAATGTATGCATGTTTACCTCGACGCTTTCTGGAGGTGAGCCTGGTGACCTTCGCAAAGGGAAACAGACATGTTTCACCTTCCCCTTGGAATAATGCGCAGCCGAGCGCTTTGTGCCATGTGCTCGAGTTTGCCATGGGCAGCCTTTGCATGTCAACCCCGTTACTGCGCCCCATGTTTACTGCCAGCATGCACATTTCCTGATGGATGAAAACCTTGCATTCATTCTCATTCTGCTGCGCCCTTTTACCTACGGGTTTGGTGTGCTTAACAAATAAATAAACAAACAAACAAACCAATGGATTCCAAAGGAAACCACCTGTTTTTTCCCCCACTGGAATCCATTGAAAATCCCCGCTGAAGCGTTAATTGCGCGTGCAGTTACACTTATTTGTATTTGAAAGTGTAAAAGAAAGGTGAGAAGTTGATTCTGCCTATTTTTACCCCTTTCTTTTACACTTCTGAAAACAAATGATTACAAATTGCAGAGGTAATCGTGTTTTATTTTTTTTATTGGTATTTGGTTTACAAATGCACATAACACCAGCACTGCAAGTGCACACATATACACATGCACACATGCTCAGACCATGGCAGCACACTGTACATACACACGATCCCATCAGTGCATTTCCCCAAGACCAATACTGAAAACAAACATTACCATTCTTCACAAAATACAAAATACAAAAAAGAAAAGAAAAATAACTTACAGTTCATTAGGATTATTACATTAAAATCAGTCCCATAATACATCAACTCTCTTCTTATCAAACAGTAAAACCAGCATAAAAAAACAAAAGAAAAAAAAAAACAAAGAAAAAAAAACAGTTCTCCTAGATGCACCCAAACAAGCTCATAATTTAAGGAATTAATCAGATTTCCTGGAGTATGAATATCTCTTTTAAAAAAGCAACCATAGCTAAAATTAGGGTCAGTCTTTCACCATGCGTGAATGCTAACCAACATTGCTTAGCGTATCTCAAACTCCGATCATTGATGAATTTACCCAAAAAACTCATTCTTAACTCAGTCAGTGATTGCATTGCATTGTATTGTATTGTATTGGATTTGGTTATTTATACAGCGCTCTTTCCCCACTTGTGTGGCCTCAATGCGCTTTTTTCCGGTTGGACCGCCCTCAGTGACCATAGTCAGTGTAGTGGAAAATTCAAAGGAGTTTCGCTTAGGAGATGCATGTGTGTATATTGCCAGTCTAGGACTTGGGTGGCTGGCAAGGCTCGACTAAGCAGCCCAAAGAGAGGCCAGGCAAGTTGGTCAGCGCTGTTGAGGGTTATTGATAGGTTGCTATTGTTGAGAGAGTCAATGTGTGGCCAGCTATACCGAGTTCCTTTCGGATGGTATTCGCTGTATACTAGTGGCAGAGGTGTTGAGGTACGTCAGGTGTTTCAGTCTGGACAGCTATGTGTGGTGCTAGACCGGTTGAGCATAGCCATAGCAGCATTCTACCATGCATGGATGCTTGGCTGTGGCTGTGGCATGTGTCCACACTGGTGCTGTGGGATATATGTACAGTAAGCTTCGACATTGTTCGGCTGGGGGGATCTTTGGCCAGTATAGCAGAGGAGCTGAACTAGATTTGAGAGTCCTATAACTTTGGGAAGCCTGGGTTTCGAATACATTTTGTTTTACAGTATAAAGGCATTTATTGTTGGTGGTTAGGGCTGTACCGAACTTCGGCTTCGAGTCCCTATTCTACCGAAGTTTGGCTGAAATACAGCTATCCAGCTTCGGCAGAATAGTTTCAGCGTAGTGACTGTAAGCCGAAGTCCACTTTCTATGATTAGCTGCCCTCTCCCTGTTTGGGAGATGACAGCCAATCATAGAAAGTTTTACAGAGTTCAGGCTGCAGAAGCCAAACAAGCTTTTGCCTATTGGCTTCTACAGCCTGACCACAGAGGAACCAGCCTCAGTCAGAAGAACGTGTTGAAATATGAAGCGAGGGAAGGGAACAGTTCTTCCCTTCCCTCGCTTCCTATGTCAACGGATGGGCTCCAGCAGATGCCAGCAGCACCCGGACCCGGAGAGACCACCATCACCAGGTAAGTGACTGACTATGACTCCCCCCATACCCCCTCATCATGGTGAGGCTGCAGGGGGTGGCCCGACATTGTTGAGCAATGGGGGGACGCTCCTGCAGGAGCGGCCACCCCAGACTCATGAGGCCCATTGCCCACCCAGGCGGCCTCGATTTGCAATGTGCCCCCCCGCCCCTTCAGCACGGTGAGGCCGCAGGGACACAGGGAACCCCCCTGGCCTCACTGCAATAACATTGTTGTTCGTCAGGCCACCGGTGCAAAGCCGGTGGCCCGACATTGTTGTGCAATGGGGGGCTGCTCCTGCAGGAGCGGCCCCCAGACTCACAAGGCCACTGGGGCACTTTGCCCACCCCGGCGGCCTCGATTTGAAATGTGCCCCCCGCCCCATCAGCATGGTGAGGCCGTGGGGCCACAGGGAACCCCCGTGGCCTCACCGCAATATTACGCTTGATGGTTGGGCCACCGGTACAAAGCCGGTGGCCCGACATTGTTGTACAATGGGGGGCCGCTCCTACAGGAGCGGCCCCCCCAGACTCATGAGGCCGCCGGGGCACTTTTCCCAACCCAGCGGACTCGATTTGAGATGTGCCCCCCACCTCTTCAGCTCGGTGAGGCCGCGGGGCCACAGGGCACCCCCACGGCCTCACCACAATATTATGCTTGTTGGTCGGGCCACCGGTGCAAAGCCGGTGGCCCGACATTGTTGTGCAATGAGGGGGGCGCTCCTGCAGGAGCGCCCACCCAGACTCATGAGGCCGCCGGGGGGCACTTTGCCCACTCCGGCGGCCTCGAATTCAAATGAGCCGGCCCCACCCCCTCCGTTGTCCCATGATCTCCCATGTCCCCACCCCTCCATTGTCCCATGATGATCTCTACATGTTCCCGCCATACCCTCTGTTGTCCCGCAATGTTCTCCCATTTCCCCCCACCCCTCCATTGTCCCATGATGATCTCCCATGTTCCCCCACCCCTCCATTGTACTGCAATGTGCTCCCATTGCCCCCCACCCCTCCATTGCCCCATGATGATCTCCCATGTTCCCGCCACCCCCTCTATTGTCCCGCAATGTTCTGCCATGTTCCCCCACCCCTCCATTGTCCCCCAATGCACTCCCATTACCCTCCACCCCTCCATTGTCCCATGATGATATCCCATGTCCCCCACCCATTCCATTGTCCCATGATGTCCTTGCAGGAGCGGCCCCCAGAGTTGCTTTTAGCCTTGCCTGCCATAGAGTTCTGTGTCTGAAATGTTTTATAAGTGGATCTCAGTGCCGCTGGCTTTCATGGGACTTCTGCATCCCAAAGAGTCTCATAGTTTGTTCCTTTTAGGCCATAGAGTTTCTTGATCTTCTGAATTCTACCTTATGATCCAGTTGTCCTGGGCCATTTATTTGTTCTTGTAGACTTGTGACAAAATGTGATGAGTAGAAAAATTGTGCATTTTCTTAATCCTGCAACACTTGTCTAGCAGTAACATCATCCTTTTCTTTACTTTAGTTATACCACAGCCCAGAAAAGACGCAGCACCTACCAAGGAAGCTCACCCCTGAGACGGATTTACACCACCTTGATGCAGATGCCTGCTTAGTGCCTCCAATCCTGGTGAGTGCTATGGGGGTTTTACTATTCAGGGGGAGCTTGATGTGGGAGGTTACCACTCAGTGCATATGCCTGATTAAATGAAAGACTGCTATATTATGCTTGCCGCCTTCAACTCCTAGCAATTTCAAGTGTGGTTTTTGTTGTTCATATTTCGTTTTTTACATAGTTATTTTTGATAAAAAGGCTTTTTCAAAAACATTTTTAAAGGGAATCCCGATACCACTTCAGAGCCCAGAGCCATAATGCAGTACTGCCCTGCCAAAACTGTTAAGTTTGACTTTTGCTTTACATTTCTTTCTCACCAGTACGAGCTTCTGATTTATCTAAAGGCTCTCAAGCAACAGCTAGGAGACGTGCCCAGCAGAAACCCTATCCCTCGCCCAGAGCTGCAAAACCCCCTTCGTTGTTGGCATGAGTAGCACCAAGGAGAAAACCAGCCTGTGTGGGATTACTTTACCATTAAAATGGATGATAACTCCAAGGCAGTGTGTTCTGTGTGCCTTGCGGTTTTGTCTCGTGGATCTGCAAATTCGAGACAGTGCAGGACATCAGCACTGACCAACCATCTACGGTCCAAACATCACAATGACTATGTCCAATATGAAAGGAAACAAGAGGCAGTTGTTGGGAGAATCAACAGCAATGTGTCTCCCGCAAAGTGCAAGAGGGCATTGCCACAGCTGTCCATTAAAGATTGTCTGGACAAAAAACAAGTGTGGCCTATGGACAGCTTTTCCGCACATGCGGTGCTTCGGAGTATTGTCGAAATGATAGCACTAGACTTGCAACCATTTTCTGTTGTTGAGGATGTCGGTTTTGTGTGTTTACTCCATAAATTGGAGCCTAGGTACAAAGTACCATCACGTAAATATTTTTCAACACGCATCATCCATGCCCTGTATGAGAAAGTGAGCCAGTTTATTGCTTCAGAGGTTCAGAGGGCTGCGAAAATTGCATTTACTGTGGACATTTGGACATCTGATAACACTGTGAAATCGTTTATGAGCTAAACAGGGCATTGGCTGGCCAGCAACATAAAAAGGCATGGAGTTTTGTTGCAGTGCGAGGCTTTTGGCGAAAGCCATACTGGTGCCAAAATAGGATTAGCATTCCAAGAAATGCTAGAGAGGTGGCAAATTAGCCATTCCAAAGTGCACGTCATTCTTCGGGATAATGCCGCTAACATGTGCAAGGCCTTCAGAGAAGCAGACTTAGCTAGTGTGGGGTGTTTTGCTCACACCCTACAGCTTTGCATCCATGATGGTCTTTTTGTGCAAAGATCTGTGTCGGACATGATGGCACATGCAAGAAAACTTGTAGGCCAATTCAAACATTCTAGTTCCGCCACGTCCCGCCTGCACGCACTGCAAAAAGATCTAGGGTTGCCTGAATTGCAGTTAAATCAAGATGTGTCCACACGGTGGAACTCGTCCTTTTTGATGCTGGGGCAACTAGTAGGGCAGAGGTGGCCAGTAAGTTTATAATGTGCAGAGGACGATAAAGTGTCAAATCTTTCTGCTTGCAGGTGTCTTTTGCCAGAAAAAGTTTTATCTTTGTTGGCACCCTTTGCAGAGCTCACAAAGGAGATTTGCTCCCATGCATCAAGCATCTCCTTGGTGGTTCCTGCTGTGAAAGATTTAAGGGCCTACCTGAGCTCTGGCGAGGTTAGGGACACTGGTGTGAAGCTAGTGAAAGCAGAGGTATTGAAGGCTGTAGAGGCAAGATTCAAAGACATTGAGGCTATACCCATCTACTGTGTGGCGACAGGCATCGATCCGTGGTTCAAATTAACATTTTTCAGCAATGATGTTGTGGCCAACAATGTGAAATGTTCTATGCACTCTACAGCCTTAGCCCTCTGTGAGCAGACCTCCCCTCTTGAGGGGCAACTTTCAGACCCTGACCCACAAGAGGACGAGCCACCACCCAAGAAGAGCGTTCTACCATGTGGCATATGGCCATTCTGGGACAGTGTTGTTGAGCAATCCATGGCTGGTGTGAGTCAGTCAATAAGTTCCCTGGACACTGAGCTCACTGTCTTTTTGAGAGAGCCGCTGCTCCCTAAAACTGCAGACCCGCTGGAGTGGTAGGACATGAACAGTGTTTGGTTTCCAGGGTTGCAAAAGTTGCGCGTGTGTACTTGGCACCTCCTCCTAACAGTGTGGACAGTGAGAGAGTGTTCAGTTCAGCTGGAGATATTTATTCTGAACACAGAAGTAGCCTCTTAGCTGAAAATGCCGAAAGGCTTGTTTTCCTAAAATACAACCTTCCCCTTACAGGTTACTCTTACTAGGAGTGAGGGCTTTTCCCATAATGTTTTATTTTTTTGTCTTTTGTCATAAGCTTACAGAGATGTGTCCAATTAATAAATATCTACCCATGCAATAGAATGCCTCCTTAGTTTATTCATTGAAATGCTGTTTATTATGCCCTAGAATATGTTTGCCTAAAAAACAATATTCGGCTCACTATTCAGCCCCGGCCGAATAGTTGACAAACTATTCGGTATTCGGCCAAATACTAAATATGCTATTCGGTACAGCCCTAGTGGTGGTGATGTACAAAATAGAACCAGATGTTTCAAGGTCCCTTTTTCGTTAGACAGTTTGCACAACCTACACAAATCGTCAAAATGTATGTCCCTACTACGTACGATCAAGATCTCTCTAGTCGGATAGAGGTTTAGTATAAGTCTAATTGCAGAGGCAACCTTTTTTTCTCCTAAGTGCAATGGAATACGTTTGCTTCTGTGCATACCTTTTTTGTAAACTGGGTCTGAAAGAATTACGATTTGTGCAGGTGGAACATTCCATTCAGGCCACCCAACAGCATGTAGATGCTGATGATGTTGTGGTCCGCTGCGTGCCAGTAGCACTTTTAATACTATGGCCGGTAATTACTAAAATGATACAGTGGTAACTTACCCAAATGGTAACTTTTCACCTAGACGCACCAGGAAGGCATGCGTTCGATGTTTTGTGTGAGCTTGTGACATATTTTTTGCCTTTTTGTATACCTTATTCTGTGTGTGAGAGCTTGTGGGCCAAAGCCATTTGTCTAGAACCGCAGAAGGAAAATCCAGTAGGATAACAGTTACATGAGGAAGTGGAGGACAGTGTTAAAATGCACTCCTAGAGCCTCGTGTACTATCTGCATCTGATTTCTCTGCTATAACCACATGTAATATGCGTCTTGATATCACTCCAAACCCTATGCACCCCTTTGCACTATGAACTGTCCTCATTAACACTTGCTTTGACTGCTCGTAACGAGCCATATGCACCTTATTTAACTATCCCCAACAAGTGTCTTGATGCCTCTGGGTTTCGTGTGCTTAACCAATGTAAACAATAAAATAATTAATGAAGACACTTCTTCAAAGAACAATGCTTTTGGCAGGTTTCCTTCCAAGAAAAGCATGAGGAATGTCAGGGCCCAGATGCTGCAATGAAATTTACCACACCCACTGGCGGCACTTTGTGATTTCAAATTTCCAAAGTCTATGCTGAATTTGTCAAAGCCCAGTAATTTGGAAGGAATGCATGGATTCACTTTTTGCCAGAAGAACTTTTTTTGTTATAAGTGTGAAGGAATTGCAGGAGCGAGGGGTGGTTGTGAGAGTTTTTTTTTTTTTCTGCTGGCACTTGAAATCCGTAGCCCAGTGCTGGGCAAAAAGTAAAGAGGTCCAAAGATGCATAAGACCCTCGATTGAGAATGAACACAGCCAAATAACCTGTTACATGGGTTGGTTCCCGACTCAGGAGGTTCTACAACCACATATTAGCTTACTGTACCATTCAGAGAGGAGACATATCTAAGGTACCGCTATATGAATCATAGTGAAAGATGCCTACAGTGGGTGTCAGAGAAAGTCAGGAAGTACTTGGATAGACTCAATGGGTAAATTCTCTGCCATAATCATTGTCTTTTCCCTATTTTCTGTTGTTTTCTTGCACAATGTGCCCAAACGAAAAAGCCCTCTTATTAAAAAGTCCATAAGGGGAAGTGGATGCATCTACATATGGTGAGAAATGAGGAATCAGGCACGGGTTTGATCTTCCATAGGCCAGACTCATAATGTCACCCATCCAAGACTGTTAGTACCGCAAATGGGATGCAGGGATTTTAACGAATACAAAATATTGAATCTTTTGTTTAAAATGTATATAGTGTTTTAAGGGGTTAAAACGGGTGGGGAGGGATTTGGGCTGGGGTTAAATGCATAGGGAAACAGGGGTTTGGGGGCGGAACCCCCAAAAACAAAAACGATATTTTTCGTTATAACGGTTTGGTTATTACAGCATTCTGTGTAATTTAATTTGTTGAAATCACATGTAACCCCGCAAATGTGTGCATTAATGATGGTAATTGTTAAAACATGTTAAGAAGCACTGTAAAGCTACATAAAATACATATAATAATAATAATTGTATTGATGTCAACCTTAGCCTTCTAGAATATACCCAGAACATTGCTTAGATAAACTAACTCTGTGCTTCGAAGAGGTCTGCCTAGGACCTCCGCAAACATCTTTTAAGGTGCAGTTGGCACATTTTTCCTTCCCTCTCAACAAAAGCGTCTGCAGCTGCCAAGCACAGTCTTTAAGTCTTACAGTAACTTGGTCACCAAGAGAAAGTTAATCCTTCCAATCCTGCAATGAATTGGAAGTTCCAACTAGGTCTGGGGACATGGTCCAGGATCAGGGATTACAGTCTGGGAGCAGTATTCGTATCTGTGGGGGCTCAAGAAAGAAACCAGCTCTTCGCTTTGCAAGGGAACCTTCCCCAAGAAGTGTTCAAATTTAAAGCCGATTTAATGTTGTTTTAAAAGATAAATTCATAAGCTTATTCAATTACATTTCCAACTTCATGTGACCAATGCATTTATAGTTGCCTTTTATATTTGTAAGACCAAATATAATGTAAGGTAAATGGAAAGCCGCAACGCATTCTGGTCAAATACTGCACCAGTGTTGATCCAACTGTCAGGCTCGGACTGGTCTACAGGGCAACAGGGCAATCCACAAACCCAAAACCAAAATGCTAGTGTGGGTCCGCTTTTTGGGTCAAAGTGGGCCAGTTTGATAAGTTACTTCACCATGTGCCTAGTAGTTTTGACCAGCGTTACTGAATAATTATTCTTTAAAATGCACAATTTGAATCGCATTTTATCAACCCCCCCCCCCCTTGGGTGCTTTTCAAACAGTCCGTCACAAAAGGCTTGATTTGCCATTTGCAACTGTGGACCCCTGTGTCATTGGTGCCAGACACAATTTTATGTCCCAGTCAGACCCTGGCAACTGTTGGTCCTTTATATGGACGATTTTCACCTTTGATTTAGGATCACTTCAGGCTACCTGCTGAACAGTATCAAAGCTTTGGCACCTGTGGAGGGACATTTGTATAGGAATAAGCCCAAACTATCAATGAGAGTGACTAACACCTATAGTGCTGACATAAAGCATCCATTCAAGACATGGGAATGTACGCAGACATGCTTGAAATAAATCAAGTTGCAGACTGTAGTCTTGATTATACCTTACATCTTGAAAGAATTTCGCTTGAATTCAGAGTTTAAAACATATCTGTGGTTGGATTGAATTTGCCACGACATTCAAGGTGTATGAGGCAAGGCTATGAGCATAATAAGTTGAAAGCACTAATTAGGTTTGTGAAAACCTGGTGTTTAGCAGGGATTGGTGCTACTTGCTTCTAAGCACAGGAGACTGATTACAGGCATTTCCCACGCGGTCTCTTTTAACATCCAAGGCTACCCCCTCCCCATTCCCCAATCAGCAAGGATACCTAATATAGTGCCAAGAATGCACTACAGTGCTATAGCGTCTCCACATGTCCTGTTGGAGGACATGTACCCTCAGAGTTGGATCATATCATTATGCTTGACTGAGCATGTGTAAACATATTTGGACTCTTCGGTCGTTTATTTACATGGACATCACCACAATAAGGATAACAGGGAAACTATGTACAAACGGTTTACTTCTCTCCTCTGATTTCTTGAATTGGACATTACTGCACATGTGATCTCTCTAGGAGATTGGCATTGTATTATCATCGCCAAACTTCACATGCTTTATTGATCAAGCTTAACGGACATTTCTATCTCCTGTTGAGATATAGGTGACCTGCTTGGATGAAAGCATGAGCAACTTCCTCAGCTTCTATAGAGAACCGGCCTTTGAAATATTCACACAGGTTTATTGTTTATGTTTTACTGTGGACAGAGATACTCTCGTCCTCATCTTTATAGCCTTAGCCCCTTTAACCTCCTTGGTTAGCCTGTTTCTCTGTCTCTCCCTCTTTGTTTCTCTGTCTCTCCCTCTGTTTCGCTCTCTCTTGCTTGAATTCAATACCATAAGAGGGGTGAACCTTCCCTGAACTATATAGCCATCCCTACTGGCTATACAATCTATCGAAAAGACCACACTTCTAGCAAAGGAGGGGGAGTTGCCCTCCTGGCTAAGAAATCCCTATCCTTCAGGCAATTCAACACCTCCATTGAAGGGGACAGTGACATTCTCTCACACAAACTGACCATATTCCCACCTGCACCATTACCATCCATAGTATCTCTCACCCACTGGGCCACCTAATCAGCTTCCAGAAGGGTCTCCTCCATATCCTTAGTGGCAACATCAAGCATCCCCCTGAAATGTCTTAATGGGTGACATGAACCTGGTGCTGAATGATCCCGATGACTCCCATGCCTTATCTCTCTCCAAAGCACTTTAGACCTTAGGATTCATGATCCACGTCAACAACCCGCACCACTGCAAAGGTCGCCCTTTGGACTGGATTGCAGCCCTCAATTGCCCAATCACAATCAATTCTAACACCCCTTGCTCCTGGTCAGACCAGCACATGATTCACTTCTCCATTCCCCAACTCAATAAACACAAACATTCGACTGTTTCATTACCGCCTGCTCTAGCAGACAGCTCTTGTGAGCTGAACAAAGAGTGTTTACTACCCCTACTGGACATCCCCAATCTCAAAACCCCTTCTCTAAGGACCCCAACGTCCTTGCTAACCTATATGAGTCAACCCTCACGATGGCAGTGGACACAATTGCCCCACTCATGCCACGCAGAGCTAAACCATTTAGACACACTAATTCCTGGTATACACCAGACTTACTCGAACTCCGGAACATAAAGCGGCTGGCCCAATCTATTTACAAATCAACCTCCTTTAACTAAAAAATCACCATTAGGAAGTCAGACACCAGAGAGATCTTTTCCATCTTTAGAGAACTTGAGACACCGGCCACCCCGTCTATCCCCTCACTAAAAATAAAGCCTGGTGTACCAACATCCAAAATGTGATTCTCTATGAAATTGACATGCTACATTAAAAACACCACTACCAAGCTTTGTGACCTGTCCCCACTACAGCCACAACTACGACAGTAAACCCACAAACCCTTGAAGTCTCTATGTTCCAATTCAAAGAGATCACTCAACTGAAAGTATTCTCTATCTTGAAAAACCTAAAACCCTCGAAATGTAAAGGAGACATCTGTCCCACTACAATCATCAAGGACTGTGCAGAAATACTAGTCCTGCCCATTAATAACTTTATAAATAACTCCTTCACCACAGGAGTGATGCCATGAAGCCTCAAGGAAGCTTGGGTACATCCATTCAAAAATCCCACGCTGGACCCCATGATCCCCAATAACTACAGGCCCACAACAGGAGTCCCATTCCTACTGAAAATTGTAGATGGAGCCGCATACCTGCAGGTTCAACACTTCCTAGAAACCCACCACATATTGGGTCTATGTCAATCTGGTTTCACCGTGGCACCGAATATGCGCTGTAAGACTTAAAAAAACATTTGGACAAGATTACATAAATCGGTAAGCCAGCCCTGTTCCTCCTTATGAACTGGTCAGCCACCTTCAATCTAGTGGATCACAAAATCCTCTGCCACCACCTCATTACCTCAGCCCATTTCTGTAAAGAAGGGATAAAATGGATTTCCTCCTTCCTCAAAGAAAAAGTAATGAGAGAGTTTGCAGAACAGGCCCCACTCCCATGCCCTGTGGTGTTCCACACGGCTTCTGCATATCCCCCACACTCTATAATATTTTCACAAGACTGCTTTTTGACATCTTCAACTTCATCAGCCTACACTTCGCCAATGATACTCAAGTCCTTCTTCCTCTCGCTGGTAACTATGCAGAAGACTCAAAGCACCTCAACTCGGCCTAATTAACCATCTAGGTTTGGACGGCGACTAACCGCCTCTGCCTAAATGAAGATAAGACAGAAATGTTGCTGGTCAGCCCCCTGGCAGTATTAAAAAAACTAAATGACCAATACACATCCTTCAACATTGATAACATCCAGATCCCTGTCTCTTCTTCAGTCAAGACCCTGGGTATTTACTTAGATGCCACTCTCTCATTATCCTGCCAGGTCCATTCCATAGCATACGCGGTAACGTACGCTACCAAACTAAGGCACGCAGCCAAAGCTTTCCTATCAACCGACAGTAATTAGACTTAATCTGCACTTCTGTTACCACTTGAATGTACTGCAATGTCTATACAATGTATTTAACTAATCACTGTAAAAGCGCGGCGATGCCCTCTGCCCTGCTGTTGTGAGCTTTATAAATGAAAAAATAAAAAAATAAAAAAATAAAAAGAATAGTACAGAACTAGTACAGAACAACCCATTGCCGGCATAGCAATAGCATAGACACCTTTAGCTTGCAAACACTCCTATAGTCTGTTTCCCTCTCTCTCTCTCTCTCTCTCTCTCTCTCTCTCTCTCTCTCTCTCTCTCTCTCTCTCTCTCCCTCTCTCTCTCTCTCTCTCTCTCTCTCTCTCTTTCTCTCTCTCTCTCTCTCTCTCTATCTCTCTCTCCCTGTCTTGCTCTTACGCTCTCTCTCACTCTATAGCTGCACATCTACAAACAGCCCTACTCCCTATCTTTTCCTGCTCTCAGGTCCTCAGACCTCCTTACAACAGGCCATATGCGATGTCAAAATACTATTATGCAGAACATCTAGGTGTTATTTGAGGTATGACATCACAGCCTGGTCTGCGTCAGGGCCATCCTGAACTTCCTGAAATATTTTCTGAACTGGGTCTCACAATCCTAATTCACAGACAGAGAACCGAAGAATTGTATAAACCATTCAGCACATGTAGGGCCTGATTTACCAAACATTTTCCAAGGGGGATTTCCCATTCAAAAACGCTTTTGTAAATCATGCCCTTAGTAATTGTAATTGTAATTTATGTTGCGCCTTTAAACATTACTATAGTCTCAACACGCTTGTGGTGGGAACACCCTATGGGATCAGAATCCAGAGAAAGGGAAATTGTCATACAGGTTTAGAATGTGTGTGTGCATATGGCCAAGATTAGGGTTTGGATGGGCTGTGTTAAGGATTTTGAAGGGACGTCACACTCCAGACCAGGACCCTTGATACTGGCCCAGGATGCAGCGCACAATCAAAACATTGTTAGATTTATTAATTTGGATTCAACTTTGAGAAGGCAGCCAACCCATTTTACACCCTCCTTAACGTACACCCTTTGTCACAATGGACCATTAACCAGACCAGTGTGTAATAATGAAATATTTATTCATTTTGAATACAATCAAACGCATTCAATATAGGGCAGCAATCAACAGTGCAATGATAATTATACAGGAAAATGATAGAATACACTTAGTTTAACCATCTAGCACAGGAGACTCAATGCACAATTGAAAGAAAGCAACATTACTTTTGGGGTAGTGCTTTTAAATGGCACCACAGTTAAGCATTCCCCTTGCAGCTCCCCCTCAAACCTCTGTTAAACAAATTCTGTGTGGGTGGAGAGGAGTAGCAAGGAATCAGGTATACTATGCAAAAATCGGATTGAAAATCCAACCTACCACCCTTGAATGGGAGGCAAAATCGGATTGAGCTCCTGCGAAAAATGAGCAAAATGGCATTCAGAATTACTAGACGATGATTTTACATGCACGGTTGAATGAATAAGGCAAGAATGAATGTGGCTGTACTAAAGAAGCACGAAAATGGACAAGCTACAAGGCCATGTACAACACAATGAGTATACAGTTTAAAAAATCGACTTTGGGAAGGAAAAACAGGGCAGCAAAATCACAGGTGGCAGGTTTCCAATTTCTTGACTTTTACAGGTTTATTTATGGGATTTCTTATAGGGTTTCTTATATGGTTTACTATAGGGTTTGACAAATGGCAAGGTAACAGAGCAAGGGATGCAGCTTGTTGGTTAATGGGGATGGGAAATGCTTACAAAGGGCCTTGAATGGGGTAGTTTGGACAGCGAACCAGCTTTCTGGACAGCGAGGCAAGATCCTGGTCCTGCGCAGCGGCAGGCTCTACTGGAGGGGACAGTGGGCCAAGTCTGGTCACTGTAGACGGCAAGGTGCATCAGCTGGGCAAAACAGGTAGTGGGGCAAAAGCCGGTCTGGCCACTGGATAATCCCAAAAAGGGTTCCACCGCCTTTCCCCCTTTCTCCCTGAAATATTGGGATTTTTGTAGGGTTTAATTCTGGATTAGTGGTTCAGCCTGGGTAAGAGGTTCTGCCTGGATATGCTCTCAGATACCCCTGGCCTGGCACTGTAACCTGGAATCTTGCAGGGTGAATGTTGGATGTCAGGATCTCTGGGTGTTGAATTGGGTTTTTGAATCTGGGATTTTTGAATATCCTGACTCCCCCTAAACTTCCTCCTTATATAGGCCAGATGACATCAGAGGATTTTTACGATGTGGGCAGAACTAAGCTAGACTTACCTCTAAGAATCAGATAGGTCAGCCTGTGGATGTCGCCGCCTCACTGTCAGCAGATTGGACTGAAGGCAGTGACTCATTTTTGTGTGTGTGTTTTTTGCAATGTGCTTTGTTCTACCAAAGTTACTTTTGCCAAAATCAGTTATGAAGCAAAACACTTCTATTTACAAATGTTATCATCAGGAAAAATAGATATGCAGATTCCATATTTCACAAGGCACATTTCTGTCCAAGCGCCAAGTTTGTGCGATATTGTTTAGTCATTCTGGCATTCTTTCGTGATTGCTATGAAAAATACATACATCCTACAAATTGATATACATGAGCCTAACAGCGTCGGGCATAATTGCATTTAAGTTTTTAAGTTTTATAACTGTAGCATGTGTGCTTCACCCAGAAATTACACTTTAATGCCATTCGTGTCCCCCAAATGCTAGGACAATCCACAATGTCTTATTTTCATGGCGCACAAATTACATTCAAGCTGTCAGAATTGTACATTACTGCTTCTTTAGATTACTGACATAAATACTTTGATATAGACAGACTTTAAAATCAAATGGATGGCATCTGTCACTGGAGGCCGGTCCTTAAGTTTTCCCCAGTCATCCTACCCCCCCGTGTCAGCTCTCGGCAGCAGGGCTACCATAGCAACCTTTCATTCTGGCAGATGTAGCTGAAGAGAGGTGTCACCAGGAATGCACACTTGCCCATGACAAGGCCAGTTCCCTTGATCCATTGTTCTTGGCTGGAGAAATGCCAGACCAGAAAGTCTGACAAGGTTGCCACATCCCACACCTTGGCCCCTTTCCTGTGCCTAGGGGCTGGCCCACTTGGGGAAGGTCATTCCGTTCCCAGGGGAGGCAGGGCCCTTTGAAGCCAGTGCCTGCCAAGCCTGTTCTGCTGGTCTCAAAGTATTTTAATGAAATGTTCTTTATTTTTTTCCTTTCTTTAAACAGAAATCAAGTCTTTCTGGGAGTACATATCATGTATATTTTAGAGCAAAGCCCCATCTTCCATCACATTTCTGTGCTAGCACAGGGCATCATTTTAACATTTCACTTTCAAAAGGCATTTTCCTGCTTGGCAAAAACCCCATTTTGCACGTGGGTTAATTTTTCTTGGATGTCACTTTACAAATGAAGTTCTTCCTTGCATTTTTATTCTGATCATTTCCATAGCCCTAGTCAATTTCTAATACACAGGAATGTGTTCAACACCAGGGTTCTTTGAAACTGACATAATCAAACAGAGAGAGAGAGCTTCTTGTGAAGAGTTTGCCCATGTTATTTTGTTGCAAAAAGGAAATTGTTTGCTGTACAGCCTGGAGTGAATTCATGTGCTATTTCCCAGATTTTACTTGACACATAATGCCTTTCAGGTAGGACTGCCCTCCTTTGCTGGTGTACAGCCTGAATATGGATGAACATAGATGTGTCTTACTGGAACAAAACTGTATAATGTTGAAAATGAAAATGGCATCACTGCGCAGTCATTATAAACACAGAACATTTTCTTTTTTTCAGTGGGAAGTTTTGAGCTGGCAGCATAGCAGCGCTGCCATTGAATTCATTTCTTTGGTGCACATGAATAAAACACGTGCAGCCATTCTCTGGGTGTTCCAGGTTCCATCTCACCCCATATGTGCTCGACAGACAGATTTGATGCAAGGAAATAGTGCTCGGCCAGCGCAGTCATTCTTCTTGTAACTGCTGAAAATGCAGTTTGGTGGTGCAGGGGAGTTCTGCTGGGCTGGTAAATGTACCACACAGCTGGCTAGGCTCTGGTATGCAACCCAAGAGGTAAGGCATGTGGGTGGGTGATGAGGGGGTCACAAGCAATGTTCCCTCTAAGCTGTGCGCATGTGCGCTTACCCAGCATCCTTGGGGGTGCTGCTTAGAAGATATTTAGCAGCACACACAGGCAATTCTCACCTATGCAAAAAGATGTAATAAGGCACAGGCCACAGCAATGATGTCAAATTCTCTTTCTCTTAGAATAAGTAACTAGTCTTGATATTCTGCTCATGTGCATTGCACTACTATGCAAGGGTGACCGTAAACACCTAAATATACACACACAAGAGGTTAACAACTATTATGAACAACTAGCTCCATGAACAGAAGAATCTAACCAAGATATGCCTGCACGTATTAACCAATAATGTTCCCTCCCCACCCATGATTCCTTAACCTGACTCTACCACACTTTTACCTTATAAATAACTTCTGCCCCAGAACACATTAAGATACTACAGGACAACCTTGACTCTTCCTCTCTTGGCTCTGTGAAAAGTTAGCAGATGGGTACCTACATCCAATTGTTTTATGTTTGTTGTAATATGAATAATGTTCACGTGTCAGAATTTCTGTTACTCATTGTGCCTTACCAAAAGCAACACTCACACTATATAAGTCAACTATCAGCTCAAATATTGGTTACTGACTGTAAGTAAGCAGGCTACTTGAATGTGTAATCTTATCCAATACTTCCTCTTCTTTGTACATATGTCGCCCATGTACTTTCAAGCGTCCCCCTTGCATTATACAACTCCATTATTCATTTGCCCTCAAAAGATTTTTAGAAGACAAATGTGATGCTCATGGTCTCCTACTTTAGCATTACTAACATTACCCTATAAGTGGAGAGCAACATTGCAATATATTTTACTTATGCTACATGGGATAATGGGTAACTACTATGCCTGGGATTACTTGTCCATAGTATCAGGGAACCGTATATTCAGATAGGTGAATGCTTTTTGCACAATCTGCGTTCAGAGTCCCTTTGGGCATAGACCTTCATACATTATATGATAACTCACTTCTATACAAAAAGTTTTTTCTGAGCACTTGTGTAATCCAGCACAATGATATAAGGGTGGGGTATGTTGGAAAACAATCTTGTATGCACTGCTAAAGAATTGTGTACATGCAGAGACATGACATTCTTAAAATGCACATCATACATTGAGGCATTAAATATGACTTGCTTGCAAAGTATTGTGGGTCTGCAAATATTCCAGTGAGTGTTTTCTTCTACAATCCCTCACGTTTTACAGTGCTCTATCAACTGGTATTGGAGGCTAGCACAAAGGGCTGGGGAAGGGTATTGGTGGAAGAGCAAAGGTCATCACTGCTTGCGGGTGATGAACAAAGCAGCACATTTAAAAAACCAAGTCAGACATTTTGGCAGTACACTGAAGAAAATGTGTTGCTTGTTCGCTAAAGGATAGGAAATTCTAGTACCCGTCTAGACACAGCACCTTCTTTTTCTTTCTATGCTCGGCCGCTGAGGGCTTTTCAATATAGCCATGTGTTCGGTGTGTATAGTCTCTAGCATCTCCCTGCATCTTATTTAAATGATAACAATTATAGGAGAGGGATCCATAGTTACAGAAGAAGGCACTCAGTCAGTTGTGTCTCTGATGAATTGATGCTATTAACTTAAAAGGCTAATATATGATTTTCTTCAACTGGGCTCCATAATAAACCTTAGTAAGGCTCTTGTTTAATTTTTATCTAGACTGCGGTGTGGAATGATGGGATAAATTATGCACTTTCCTATGTGCCCTGTCATTTCACTCCCTATGTCAGGGGTACAAGCAGGGACCTAATCAGATTTTGCTCCCTACTTGGATTCAAATGATTTTTCAGGGAGTAAGCAAGTAATTAGGTTTGCCAATAGAGATACTTTTTAAAATTCCTCTTGAGATTGGGCATTAATATTATTAGAGTTCTGTCCTATGCCACTGCTCTACTGCTCTACATGCTCTCAAATCTTGACACTAACACCCCATCTATCCTCATTTGCCTTGACCTCTCCTCTGCCTTCTACATGGTTAAAAACAACATCCTGATCACACGTCTCTGACACCCTGGGTGTTACAGGTCAGGCTCTGGCATGGTTAATCTCCTTCCTCTCCGACTTCCCATCCCAGGTGGAACTCAGAGCCTTTCACTCGACTATCCCTATCTCAACCTTTGGCGTTCCCCTGGGATCTAACATATCTCCCTGGATCTTCAATGTCTTATAAAAAGTAACTGCAGCCACCAGGTCGTCCCAAGCACACTTGTACAATCACCAAAAAATCCCTTGACGGTATCTACTGCCATAAACCAAAAAGGAGCCCAATGCACAGTACTGGCAGGTACATTGTGCACTGTTAAAAAGTTACCAAGAAATGGCAACATAACCGAAGACTAAGGGAAACGTAGTTTCCCAGTACTGACATTCTGATGGACGTGTCAGTTTCCCCATAACAAGTAAGTAAAAGCCCAGGGGAGCGCAACTGAAGACTGTGCTCCACTGGCAAGAATCAAGTTAGGATCGCTACACAAGAGCAAAACGTTTTGGGGGTCCACAAATGGAGGGAAAAGTACTGGTTGATGAAATCTTTCCTAACACTCGCCCTTCCTAGATCAAGGACAGGGGTAACTAATCCACCCCTGGATGGACCTCATGTTCAGGTCGGTTAAACATTCTGGACAACCCATCAGCATTGCTATGTTTTACACCTTGCCAGTGTTCAATGGTGAAGTCAAACCCTTTCAGGCTTATGGACCACCTGAGTAACGTTGGATTCTCTCCCTTCAGGTTCATAAACCACTTTAAGGGCTTATGGTCAGTTTGCACAGTGAAGTGCATCCCATAGAGGTAGGGCCTCAGCTTCCTTAGGACCCACACGACAAATAAACATTTTTTCTCCACAGTGGACCACCTGAGCTCTCTGTCCTTAAACTGGCAACTAATTAATCCAATCGGGTGTTCCTTGCCTTTCTCATCTATCTGTGATAGTACAGCACCTATCTCAGTGTCAGAGGCATCTGTCTGCACAATAAAAGAACATCTGTAGTCAGGGGCCCTGAGCATAGGGGCCTTGCACATGGCGTATTTTAAGCCATTGAAGGCCTTCTCACACTCTTCAGACCAAGAAACCTTCTTAGGCTTCTTTGGAGTTATGAGAGCAGTCAGAGAGACAGCTATGGTTCCATAGTCTGCCATACAATTGTGATAGTACCCAGTGAGACCTAAGAAGGCTCTCACCTGGGTTTGCATTATGGGTGTAGGCCAGTCTTGTACTGTTTGTGCTTTACTGGGTGGTGGCTGAATCCTCCCTCCGCCTCCTTCATGCCCAAGGTAGACCACAGGGTATGTGCTGGCCTTTCTAGTTAGGTGGGACTTCTGAAGAGCATGTCACACAATTCTAAGGTGTTCCACATGTTCTTCCCAGGTGGCACTGAAAAGTGCTTTATCATCCAGATATGCTAAGCAGAATTCACCGATATGGTTCACAAGCCTCTGAATATTGGCAGGTGCATTGTTCAACCCAAAGGGCATTACCCAGAACTGAAAAAAGCCTTCTGGAGTTGATAATGCAGCTTTCTCTTTGGCATGCTCTGCTAGTGCTATTTGATTAAATATCCTGCAATGAGGTGAAATGTGCTGAGGTACTTGAATGCACCCATGGTATCCAGTAGCTCATAATTTCTAGCTAAGGGTGAGCATCTGTCCTGGTGATAGCATTCAAAGCCCTGTAATCCATAGATAACCTGCATTCAGAAGGACCTGCTTTAGGCACCAGAACCACAGGACTGGACCATGGACTACTGGAAGGCTCAACCACCCCAAGGTCCAACATCTTGTTGACCTCTGCCTTAATGTAGGATCTCACCTTGTCTGACATTCTGTAGCCCCTACCTTTGGTAGGTACACTATCCTCAGTGTCTATATCATGTTTGCACTAAGGTGTCAAACCTGAAGATAGTGAGAACAAGGGGGAGAACTGCCTCAGCAAAGTTATTACTTCCCCTTGTTGGTCAGAAGTCAGATGAGGTGCCACCTGGACACCCTCAATGGAGCCATCAGAAGGACCACTCTGGAATAAGTCGAGGAGAGGTCCTGATTCCTCCTCTTCCATATCTGATAACCCTAGGGATAACACCATTTTGCCTATTCATGTGAAACACTTTGGGGGCCTGTGTGGACCTTCTAAGTTACACCAAATTGTTTACCTCATCCAGCTGCTCCACAACTGATTAAAGGCCTGACCATTTATTCTGTAGGGCTCGAGGCCTTATAGGGTTCATGATCAGGATTTGTTGGCCTCGGGTCAAGTGAAAAAGTGAAGCCCTCTGGTCATACCAATGCTTGACCAATGCTTGACCATCATTCAACTTCTTACTGACCTGAGCCATCAGGAGGACCATTCCCTTCCTTAGACCCAGCACATAGTCTACTACATTGAAAGTTACAGGAGGAGTGGGGAGCTCCCAACCTTCCTTGACTATGGCCAGTGGTCCCCTGAGATGGTGACCAAAAGAAGCTCAAAGGGGCTGAAGTCAATGCTCTCTTGAGGTACCTTTCTTTAAGCAAAGAGTAAGCATGGTAACAGGAGATCCCATGTTCTCAGTTGGGGTTCTTCTAGAGCCCCAATCATGCTCTTGAGAGTTAAATTAAATCTCTCACCTAAGCCATATGTTTGTGGATGATAAGCAGATGAAAACTTCCCACACTCCTTCCACATGGCTTGCATATACTTAGACACAGAGTTGATGCGTCTGTCAGACAAATATTCTTTAGGAAAGCCAACCCTAGTAAATATACCAAGCAAAGCTTTAACAACTAACTTGGCAGCCCCTGTCTTCAGTAGGATGGCTTCTGTATATCTGGTGGCATGGTCGACCAGCACCAAGATAAACCTAAGGCCAGAGGATGTCTTAGAGTCAAGGGGACCAACAATGTCATTACCTACCCTCTCAAGGGGCACTCCCACAACACTGAGTGGCACTAATGGAGCCTGGATTGTTGAGCCACTTTTACCAGAGATCTGGCAATTGGCACAACTCCTACAATTGCCTTCTACCTGGACACCCATCTTTGGCCAGTAGAAATGCATGGATAACTTCTGTTTCTTTCTATTGAGTCCAAGATGACCAGCATGAGGACTGCATGTGCCAATTGTAGGAGGAAGAGTCTGACTTGAAGGGGAACCACCAACCTCCTATGGTCTCCTTCAGTAGTCTCTGTGGGCCTACTGTACATGAGCCCAACTTCCCAATAAATCCTCTGCTTCCCAGGAGTTTCACCCTCAAGCTTGGAGCAGGCCTTTCTCCTTAGGCCTTCTAAAGATGGACACTCATGTTGGCCCTTACTGAACTCTTCCCTATCAGGACCATCTTCAACCAATACACTTTGGAGTTCAGGCTGGTCATGTGGGTTGAGTATTTCAGTCAGCACCTCTTCCTCATCAAGTGCAGGTGCTTGGCCAACTGTCTCCACTTCAGTGGTAAGTGAGTATGGTGGAATGTTCTCTTTCCCTCTTTTTGATTTTCTGACTCCCTTAACCTTGGGTTTCCCCATTGGCTTTGGCTCAGCCTTGGACTTGGCCAGGGCAGCTCTTGTTTGTGACCTTGTGCAGGTTCTATCTGCTGTATCCCCCACAAGACCTAAGCCTCTGAGGTCATTTCCCACAAGAATCCTCACTACTGTTACATTGATAGTTAGATTTACAGGCATTACTGAGAACTTGAGAGGGGGTCTATCAGCCAACTTGATGGGCATCAGGGGAGCTCTGGCAAGCTCCTCCTGATTGACCAGTGTGGCATCCACCACAGTTCTGCTGACCCTTAAGGGCAGGAGTATCTACTCCATTGATCAGCACACTGTCTTCAAATTAGTGGTTGGTGTTATCAGGTATCCTAGCATAAGCTTCTGCAACTCTTGGCTCCCAGTAACCCAGGGAAACTAAGACTACTTCAGATTCTATCCGACTGGGGAAGGATTCTGAAGAGAAGGATGCCCCTGTGATAATGTCTTCCTCCTCATAGAAGGGGCAGGCCACACTCATAGAATGGACCCCGAAGGTTTTGACCTTAGATCTGGGGTCCTCATCACATGTGTACCTGCTCCACAAGGCACACCTGATCTACTGGGTATGTGTACATAGGGAGGCTTATTGTAAGCAGAGCTATGCTTGGGAGTATTACTCCCCCTACTCTGACTATTCTCATGAAACTTACCCTTGTTAACCCTTTTGTGGCCCTTTTGAGAGGAAGATTTTTCTGATCCCTCAACTCCTTATCGTTGTGCTTTTTCACCTCCTCCTGCTTACTAGAAACAGGCTTGTCCTTATGGGACACTCTGTGTTACACCCATCAATCTGCTGCAATTACTAACTTCTTAGGATCTATCTCCTTGGAGTCAGTCAAGTGCTGCTTAAGCTCATTGAAAAAAGAAGCAAAATTATGTTCAAGCATGACTAAATACATCATACCATCAAAGGATGTGACCTAGTAACCTTCCACCCAAACAGTCAAGCTTTTAAAGGAATTAGCTACATAAGAAACCCAAGTACTACCTTCTTTCTTTTTGTAATCTCGGAATCTTTTCAAGTTCTGGGCAGGAGTTTTCCCAAACCTGAAGATCAGAGTTTGCTTCAATTTCGCAAAGTCTTTACTGTCAGCCTTTGATATATCCATAATAGCACTGCAGCCAGAATGCGGTAATCAACTGAGCAACCATACAATCTTATCAGCAACCACTACTTATTGAACCTCACATACATACTCAAATGCAGTTAACCAGTCCATAATATAATTTCTGTCATCATACACACTAAGAAGATATTTAGGAAATTCTTGCTGAGAAGAGGGGCCAGTCCCACTACCAGACCCTCCGGAGGAGCCATTTGTGCTTTTGCAATCTAACAAGCTCCAATTGGTGATCCCTGTCCTTCTGCTTCTCTGCCCTCTCAATTTCTAGGTTGGCCATGCAGAATTCAATCTCCTTCTGCTTAAGCAGCAGCTCTTGCATCTTGAATGAAAGCATGGCCTACAACTTCGGGGCTTGTCAGTGAAGTATGGGACACATCATCATCATTGCCTCTTTCAGTAAAAGTACTAGTTAATATATTACTGGTACTTGGATGGCCCAGTAGCTTCTTCACTATGATAGGAGGGACAAGCCTAAATCCTAACTCCCTGCCAACCTATGATCCTCTGGATCATTTTGGAATTGGTACCAGTGGGCACGAGGCCCCTTTCAGAACAAATCTTTCTTAGTGTCTCAGATTTTGTAGGCATTCAAAGCAATGTCCGTAATGTTGTCCAATCTATAAGTAAAGGCAGGTGGCGTACAGTTAACTTTAACCTAAGGACACTGTGTCTCCTGTGTAAGAATAACATGGGTACCTTGCCAGTGCACAGCACGGGGTACCTCTGATCTTAACCCACTGCTGTACACCAATTTGTTAAGATGGATTTTTAAACTCCGACCTGGTGGGCAGAGGTTTAGGAGGCCACCCTTGTTTAGTGAAACAGGGATAACCTTCTGGACAAGCCAAAACAATCTAGGTAGCTTAGCAGGCAGTCAAGACTTAGTCCCAGGAGCGGTGAGAGTGATCGGAAGCCCACAATGAGCACACGCAGTAATGAACCACAGTTTACTCTTAGACAAGTGTATATAAAAAATAACTATACATTTATTGTCGGCCAGACCAATTGACACAAGTAAACTTCAGTCGTATAAAAACAGTTACCACACAATTCCTATATTAAGTAATATATATACAATATGTTTTCTAATGCAACAAAGGAGTAAAACACAGCCATGACCTGTAAGGAAAAGGGTGAGTTAACACACTAGGTGCATTAGACAATTCCTTGGAGTCATATCCTAGCTTTTACAATCCAGCCCTAAGAAGTGGGGATCCTTGTGCTCAACAGTACAGCGGTGAGTAAAAATGCACAATCGCACAGGTATTACAAAAAGCGGGTCTTCTTGAGGGAGTTGTAGCGAGTCAGGAAGTGGCTTGAGGTGATGAAATATTGGTTCCCACTATTCGGGTAGGGTCTGCCTTTGACAGCAGAACAGTTTTCAAAAGGTGGGAATAGCTAAGGAGCACAGGCTAATCCAGCCAAAAGCAAATACCTTTTCAGGGATATTTGTGCGTGAAAGAGATTGATTGTTCCAGGCGGCCACCGATATGTGATGCAAGTACTCACTGACCATTGGCACAGTCCAGACCAACCTATGCCAGTTTAGTCGAGTTGGCTAGTATGTTCGAGTCCTGCGACTTTTCAGTGCTTCGGCTCTCACTGGCTGTGGGATAGAACGATCGTCCGTGATGGGGCAGTTGCCTTTTCTCTGGTTCCGAAGGAGTTACACAATATAATTCTGCTGCAGCATGCTTCAGTACACAGGATAGCAGTTCAGAAACTGTAACCAACAGTTAGTGACACGGGAATCACAGATGTGTGTGCCAATACACACTCTCCTAATTCATGACTCAGAGGAGCTAAGCCTACGAAATTTGGTGTAAAAGGGCACGGGATGCCAAGCATGCGATGGCCCCAAGTCTCAGGTTTTCAACTCGAGACGGTTGCAATTTTGCAGTATACCCAAATGTAGAGCTGGACAGTTCACTGGATGGCACACGAACACTTCCGAAAGGGCTCGTTCGGTGGGTAAGCAGGGGACACTACTCCAAAGGGGCGAAGAGCTTTAGCAGGCCTTCTTGATCGATGAAGAAAACAGGGGTCTGATGGGACAGACAACAGAGGGCGAAAAGTGTCAAACATTCTTATGCATTACTGGCGGTTTCACAAGTCTGTTTCTTCATTGCAGGATACTTGCCTCCTTCTGTATTTCGGGTAGAACTCAGGTGATTGACCTAGAATGGCTGCAGAGCCACTTCTCTTATCCAAGATTAGCTTCATGCCAAAATCTAGGACTTCCAATTGAAGATCTGCTCTCATGCAGGCATTGCAGTCGCGGACCAATCATGGCCTATGGAGGTCCCAGTCATTCAGGCACTCCAGACATCCTGGCACCAGTAGTGTAGATTGGGTGACACACACACATGTGACATGCAGAACCCTGCAAAACAGATCCGTTTTCGCTGGAGGCTGCATGCCCAAATAAGGAAAACCCGGGTCACTTGACCTGGAGGAAGGCAAGGGATAAAATGGCCATGGAACAGAACAAAAGTCTTTGCGGCTCAGCCATTTTTTTACCTGGCCACAGTCTTGAACCAAACGCGGTAAAAGCAATGTGATCCTGTAACCAAAAATCCTTTGAGTGTGTCTAGGGCAATAAAATAAAATGTATCCCAGCGCACAGTACTGGAGGCTACATTGTGCACTGTTAAAAAGTTACCAAGAAATGGCAGCACAGTCGAAGACTAAGGGAAACAAAGTTTCCCAGTACTGACAGTCTGAAGGACGTATCCGTTTCCCCATAATAAGTGAGCAAAAGTCCAGAGGAAATCTGAACTCCACTGACAAAAATCAGGTCAGGATAGACAAACAAAAGCAAAAGGTTTGGGGGTCCACAAATGGAGGGAAAATTACACATTGATGAAATCTTCCCTAACACCAATCCTTGCTCCTAAATACAAATGGTGTGGAGCAATAATGCATGCAAAAAGAAAAGTGTTGAAGAAATAATATATCAGGATAGTTGAGCTGTTGGCTTCCCTTCCCCACGTTTTCAGCACGGGACAAGGCGACACGTTCGAGCTTCATACACATTCTGGCTTCTGCCATGAGGATACACTTCAAAGCATAGGTATCAGGTCCTTCTTATTGCAAAGGGCATGTCACAACAAACAAGCACCTTTCTTTTCACATTCACAAGTTCTCACTTCCAGTGTTCCTCATGGGTCGCCCTCCTTCAGGCTCGGACCCCTTTTACCACAATGTTCACAATTGGTCTCCCTCGTTAGAGCTCGGACCCCTTTAGCACAATGTTCACAATTGGTCTCTCTCATTTGAGCTCGGGCTTGTATCATGGATCTCCCTCGTTCGGGCTCGGAACCCTTTAGCACAATGTCCACTATTGGTCTCCCTTGATCGGGCTCAGACCATGGATCACCCTCGTTCGGGCTCAGACCCTTTTATCGTAATGTTCACAATTGGTCTCCCCAACTCACCGGCTGTGTTGATCTCTCTAGCGCTGCTCTGATCTTGTAGCCAAGGACGGTAGCATAGCAGCTGCTGATCCTCCCCCGACTCGGTCAGCCATGCAGGAGGGCCCTGGGTATCTCCGACACACAATACAGGATTCTGCAGCCTGGTTTCCTAGACTTAATCTTTCTAATCTGAAGGGTTCTGGAAAGTAACAGTTTCTCGCTGGAAAGTTCAATGTTATCTCACTCCTTGCGTACCCTTCTTGGTTTGTCGTCTTTCTTCCCTCGTTCAGCTGCCATCGGGAAAATACTGTTCCTTTGTATGCTTTGCCTCACTCATAGTGTGCTTTCGTGCTCCGTCTTTTATCCATGTTGGGAAGCTTAATGGAATCAAGTGTGCGTGCTTACCAGTAATTGCCTGACCTTGCCTGACCATATTAATGGAACATGTCAGGTACAATGCTCATGTGTGAGTCTGTTCTCTCGCAGAGTGGCTGTCTGTGTGAAAGTGTTTGTGAAGGGAAAGGTTGGGGTAGAGTTCCTAAATATCCTACTGGGTAGGATGCCAGTCCTTTTATCTGTGTTGGAAAGCTTAATGGAAGTCAGGTGTGCGCGTTTACCAGTAATTGCCTGACCATAATAGTGGGACATGTCAGGTACAATGCTCGGGTGTGAGTCTGTTTTCTCGACGAGCAGCTGTCTGTGTCAAAATGTTTGTGAAGGGAAAAAAGTGGGGTAGAGTTCCTAAATATCCTACCGGGTAGGATGGGGAAAAGGTGTTACAGGGAGGGCAATACCATGTCTTGGCATTAGGTGTCCCACTCCCCAAAAACCCCTCACCCAGGTGATTTTCCCCAGGAACTGGATCCAAAAGCGATGGCCGTGTCCTGGCCATCTGGATGACAGATCCCCAAGGACTAGCGGGTGAGACCCCTTCGGGTTTCTCACACTTCCCTCCATCAATCCTTGATTGGATTCCTTTTCATCATTATCCTGAGTTTCAGGGCCAAGAAAAGCAGTGATTTTCCCTTTGTGCTCTCAGTCGGATGCTCACCTCAGTGCCTGGTGCGCTCTTATCTGGTGCCAATTTACTTCAAAGGGCATACGCTCCTCCTTTTGCTCTGAATTTTGCCACCATGCATATGACCAAACACTTGTGGTAAAGCTTAGAATAATTAAAATCCAACTCAACCATCTTCAAGAGCCAAGCAGCTTAGAGACTAGTGCCAAAGGCCTCTTCGTGCCTGCAGGGACTGCTGAGACTGCACCTCTTGACACTCTGGGAAACTACTGTTTCCCAGAGAATGTAAAGTGAAATTGACTTTACTAGTCTTTCAAAATTCATAGACCCAACACACACCATTTTACAATGGAGTAGTGGAGGGGTTACATAATATCCCCTGTGTCTAAATACTCATGTAGCAGTCAAATGCTACCCTTACCTGTTGAAAAGGCTGGTGGCAATGGTTTTACAACAAACTACCATGATATTTCCCGACCGCAAACACCGGTAGCTAAAAATCACGGGAGTCATGTTTTTCAAGATGGCGCGTTAAGCCCCTTTGTTTAAACATTTCCCAGTCTTCTTTTTTCAACGTTTTTATTTTTTTGGAAAGGTCCTTCTAGTGTTTGTACTACATTTCCCTTCAGAAACCACACATAGTGACCTACTTACACAAATCTTATGCTTCTGAAAACATAAGGGTGGTAAATACTGTTGTAGATATAAATACAAAGGTAAATACTATACCAAATGTTGGTTTGGCTTCCCTAGACAAGTGTCCAAAAAAGGACAAGTAGATAGCTTGATGTCTTCTGTTACGCACAATGTAAAAAGAAAATCCCCTTTAAGCACATAGGGCCTCATTAGGACCCAGGCGGTAAGGGGTTTACGGCGGCGTAAACAGCGCCGACCCTTACCGCCTGATTCCGAGGTCCCTTAGCGCCATGGAGGATTTAACACCTGCTTTTAGCAGGTGTTAAAATCCATGGCGCTAAGGGACCTTGTTGTTAATTACACCACCGTAATTTACGGTGGCGTAATTAACGCCTTCCCCACTCATTATTTCCCCGCTAAGTCTGCCAACCACCATGGCGTAAACATAGTTTACGCCATGGTGGTAAAGGTACGACCCAGGCAGTAACTTACCGCCTGGGTCGTAATGAGGCCCATACAACATTAAAAGGGACAAATCATCCAAGTACATCAATGATTACAATGCAATCATTGCCCGCTTGTGGAATGCAAACATAGAGATACAATGCATTGCAGACTATTCCACTGCATTTGCAAGATATGTCACAGCCTCTCTCACCAAAGCTGATAAGACATAGCTAAAAGACCTCTGAGATGATATATCATCTCACACAATGTCACACAAATTGTACAGCTTTGGTTTAGAAATACTCTCTCATAGAGAATGTGGGTACAGCTTTATATGGCAAATCTGAACACATTGGCTAAACCTTGGCTCAGCTTCATCCCGAATAAGAGATAGAAACAATAGCCACAAATGATCCCAAAAGCCAGGGCATTTAAAAAAAAAAACTATGTAATCGACACATACTACCCAAACAGAAGTACTGATTTGGAAAACATGTACTTGTACGACATGGCACAAAACTACTTCTACAAAAACAATGTCACACCAGATGAGACATCCAGCAAATATTCAGTCTCAACTTGATAGGAAGTCTAGTAAAACTTACAAAACCCAGCCTAATTAATCATATAAAGTTATCATTTAAATCTCTGCAACATTAAAAACCTTATTAAATGGCCCTACTGAAACTTTTTAACCTTGGAGAAAAGAAGAAGAATTATTAGTTAACTATGACTCATTTGAATCTGCATTCAAACCAAATGAAAGCAGAATAACAAATGTCAATGTCAAGCAATGCAATGAAATATTGAACAATCAATGCCAAGAAGAGGAAGAAATTGAAGCTAAACTAGATAAAGACACTCCTGAGGGCAGTCAACCTTCCCTTACAGGAAGCCAAGAACAACTTGGAGAACCACTCATTATAAATGAAGCAGAAATAGCCATGACTGAGATCGAAAATACCATGTGTCAATATACGCAAGATGAAGAAAACTTGTCAGTTCTCAAATCACACCTAAATGATGAACAACTCACCATTTATCTAGAAGTCACTAAAGAAATTGAACAGGGTTTAGACATGAAACTAAAACGTGTAACTTTAAAAATTATAAACCTCTTCTCCTGTGTGTAAGTGGTGAAGCTGATTCTGGTAAAACATTCTTAATTAAAATAATCAGCACATTTTTACAATACTAAACAACAATCTTTCGGCTGTTGTAACAGCCCCCACAGGTTTTATCTGCCTACAACATAGGAGATGTAACTTTATACCGACTACTGCTTCTTCCTGTCGAACACCAAAATAAATTAGAATAATACAAATTATCAGCAGAGGCGGCTACTGAAGTACATAGAATTCTGAAACAAATGAACGTGCTCCTAATAGATAAAGAAAGAATGGCTTCTGTTGTGTCCAGGCCTGACGTAGTGTGGGCCTGGGCCTACATGCAGTGAGGACCTGTGCGTAGGCCTCAGTGGCGCAGCTTTAGCAGGAGAGGTTAATGAGGGACACACGCGTATGTTGCGGTCTGCCCGGAACTGCCTCCCATGCTCGGGGGCAGGGCCTTTATTCACACGCCCTGCGTCACCATGTAGCGGGACGCCGGGCGGAAACACAACGTTCCTCCTTTATTCTAAAATGAACAAAACAACATTGCATCAATGACTCGATATCAACCATGGGTTAACACATTTACTGCTAACAGGGTGCCTCCCGTCTGTTCTAGTCCTTGGGAGCCCAAACCGAACATACATAGTCTTTCAACCGAGCTGGTGGCCGGGTGGCGCCTCTCAGACTATAACCCCCACTCTGTGACCTGGCTCTCAATGTCTCACGGGGTGCCTCACCTTCAGTGTCCTGCTCACCCATTTCAGGTTCACTCTACAACTCCCACACTCCGTCATCTGCTCTTTCCTCTTCATGCCGAGATACAGCTTCATCACCGTCCGGTATGGAGGTGTCATCTTCTCTGGGGCATTCACCATCTGTCCATAGGTTAGATGGCACAGCTTTGAACCATGCCGCATTGCGTGTCACGTGTTGGTGTCCTTTTTGTGCTGTTAACATGGTTCCTTGTTTTTCACTGATGATCCATGGGGCTGGCTCATATCGGGAGTTCAGTTTGGATTTAGTAGGATTGCGCAGCATGACCACTTGGTCACCCACTTGAAGATTCGACGTTTTCGCTCTTCTCCTGGTGCTCATATACTCATTAGCGTCTGTTCTCCGTTTTTCTATTCGTTCATCATCAATTCTGTCCGGGCTTCTGTTAGGGATGTGCGGTATGGAAGATTGCAGTAACGTGCCAAACATTAGGTCTGCTGGGGGAATACCAGTTGTGCTGTGTGGTGTCACTCTATAATTTCACAGGAAACGGTATAAGTCGAGTTTCCGTGGGCTAGCACTTGCTCTCGATATTCTCAGTCCTTTATTTAGTGTCCTCATAAATTGTTCCACATCTCCATTTGCTTGTGGCCAATGTGGCATAATGTGGTGGTATAGTATGTTTAGATCTTGCAGGTAATGTTTGAATTTTTCGCCTTGAAATGGAGGGCCATTGTCACCCTTTATTCTTGTGGGCAAACCATGTGTTGCAAACATTTTTTCAATCGCAGGGATTACCACTTCCGCTGCCGTGGAGTTTACGATCTCTACTTCGGGGTAGCGTGAGTAGTCATCAATAGCCACTAAGAGATATAAACCTTCCTGCAGCTTTCACAAATCAATACTGATGGCTTCCCATCTGCCACATCCTCTCACTGGTGACTGGATCGGCTCTGGGTTTGGTGGGGCACCAGTGATTTGGCAGGGTAAACAAGTGTTGATGAGTTTCTCGACCTTGGCATCTATTTGTGGAAACCACACTCGATACCTGATGCGGGCTTTTGTCCATGCCATGCCTTGATGGCCCTCATGGGCTTGCGCCACTATTCTTTCCTGAAGACTCACGGGGATAATAATGCGGTCTCCTCTGAGGATTAAACCCTGTTCTGTAAGGGAGAGATCTTGCCGTACAGTGAACATTCCCTCAAGAAATGCTTTTGCTTCTTGTGTTTTGTTGTGGATATTTTTCATGAATGAGTTCCATTCTCCTGACAAAATTGTGTTTTTCACCAAATTGCAACATTGGTCTTTTCGTATTTCCTCCGCAATCTCTTCACTGCTGACAGCTTTCGGTCTCATTTCACATACCACTTGGCAGATATGTTCTTCTGTGTCCGCTGCCACTTGGACTTCCTGTGTGGTCGCCTCTCTAGGATGTCTTGAAAGGAAATCCGCTGGGTTTTCATTTCCTGGTCGATATGGGTAGTAGAGGCTTGTGATCAGTAAATTTTGTAAACTTTCTGCCATACAGGTAGATATGAAAATGTTGACATCCCCACAATACGGCTATCGCTTCCTTCTCAATGTGAGAATATCGTTGTTCGGTCACAGTCTTTGTATCCCCTCTGTTGTCACCTGTGTGAGTATGGCTCCTAAACCCACTGGACTGGCATCTACGTACAGTTCTGTGGGGAGGGAGGTGTCATAGTATGCCATTTTGGTGTCAGTTGACAGTGAATCCTTGATGTTTTCAAATGCTTCTTGACACATTGTTCCCCATTCCCATTTTGTGTCGGTTTTGGTGAGCTCTCGTAATGGCTCCAATATTGCAGTTAGATTCCTGATGAATCTCCCACAGTACGTGGCCATGCCTAAAAAACTGAGTACTTCCGTCGGCGTTGTGGGGGGGCTGGCAGTTTGAATGTCAGCGACCTTTTGTGGGTCCGGTGAGATGCCTGTATTGCTGAATGTGTAACCAAAAAAAGACAACTCAGTTTTGAAAAATTCACATTTTTTCTTGTGGATGGTTAGTCTAGCGCTTTCTAATCGGCCAAGGAGCATGTGCAGTCTTTTCAGGTGTTCCTCTCTGTCAGCTGCATGAATTAAAATATCATCGCTCACATTTAGTACTCCAGGAATGTCCCTTATGAGCTCCTGAATAGTCTGTTGAAAAACTTCAGCTGCGGAGGAAATCCCGAAACTTAAACGTTTATATCTTCGTAGCCCAATGTGTGTTGAGAACGTTGTTATGTATCGGGATTCCTTATGTAGTCGTAGTTGGTGATATCCGGCCTTTAGGTCTATTTTTGAAAATATCTTTGACCCCGTAAGATCAGCCACAATCTCATCAAGTGTTGCCGTTATGTGTCGCTCTTGATAGCGGCATTGGGTAATCGCATGTCTATGCAGATTCGGACCTTCCCCGGCTGCTTTGGTTTTTTTAGTGACAACCATCGGGGAAACCCAGGGTGTTGGTCCTGTTACCTCTTCTATTATTCCAGCCTTCTCTAGCAGTCTCAGTTCTTTTTCCACTTTTTCGCGCATGTGGAATGGTGTTCTTCAGTGTTTAACAGCTTTCGGTTGTATGGACTCATCTATGTGGAGTTTGATTGATTTACCTTTTAAACATCCTATTCCTTTCTGCAGGTTGGGGTATGTTTCCAGGAGTTTCTCCACTTCTTGTGCTTCATTTACTTTGCAGATGAAATTCACCACACCCAAATCTTCTGCCACATCGCCACTCAGAAGGCATTCAATGCCAGCATTCACCACATAAATTTTGGAAGGTAAACTGTTTTCCCCATGGCTGAGAGTGGTACGGAATCTGCCTTCTACAGGTAAGGGTTTCTTACAACCATATGCAAATAGCAATGTGTCCGTGTTTTTAAGGTTTGGCTGAGGCTGTAGTGACCGAAATGTGCTTATGGGCATCACATTGACGGATGCTCCCGTGTCGATGGTCATCCATATTTGCTGATCTTGGATCGTGATTTGGCATTTCCGCCTCCTACGGCCTTTCCTTGGTGTGGCATGTTGGTGATGGAGAGTTGAGACCATGTATATTTTTCTTCCTTTTCCCCATTTTTCCTTGATCGGTTCTTATAGGGTTCCATTCATGTCGTCTCCTTCATCCTCTGTAGATGAGTTTGTGGCCTCCACTCGTCGGGCTCCAGCTTGTTTCTTTTTCTCGTTCCCACTTTTCTTATTAGCGTTTCGTGTGTTGGGTAGTGATAGCGGGGCTCCTGACGACCGACACACCTTTGCATAGTGGTCCCTCCTTCCACCGCATGTGGTTCCTTGTGCTGGGCAGTTTTGTCGTCCATGTCGTGGTCCACCAAACCATCCGCATTCCGTGGGACCCGGGATTCGTGGCTGCCATCGAGTATGCGCAACATTTTCTCTAACCTCTTCTTTTGTTGATTGACGGTGATTTACATGGGCTACGGTGGCCGCCGTGACGGCGGGCTGTAGTTTGTGTAGCATGGTGCCCATGTGGGCTGCCCTAGCATGTGCTAACTCTCGTAGGCGGCCCAATTCCAGAATTCGTGTTAGCGAAAGGTCTCTTTCACTCAAAACCATTCTTCTTAATTTTTCCGATTGCATGCCATTTATTATTTGCCTTCTAATTTCTTTTTCAGTTTTTGTGAACTCACATGAAATGGCTAATTTCCTGAGTCGGGTGTGATGTGCATCAAGAGTCTCCTCTTCTGCTTGAATTGTGGTGCACAATATGAAAATCTCATAATCCGGATTCAGTTGTGGGAGAAAATGGGCTGTCAGGGCATCCTTGGCTTGTCGATAGACATCTAGGCCATCATCAATGGTTAGTGCATTGAAAATGCGCAGCACTTCATCCCCCACATTTAACAATAAATGAGATCTCAGTTTCCTGTCAGTAGTGATGTCTTTGCATTCCATAGCCATTTAAAATTTTTGAATCCACAATTGCCATTGGGGGCCAACCGAAGATGGATCTGTGAAGGGGTCCAAAGGCTGTATCATTATTGATGAGCCACCTTGTGGACGGGCTTGAGGTGTTGATACTGACAAATTTGCGGCAAGTCTGGATGGTGTGCTTGACCTGGGGGTAGACGTGCCCGTTGCCATGGTGTAAACTCCCTTTTTCCCTGGCAGGGATTACCTCCTCCCCTTATTGTGTAGAGAAAAAGGCTTCTATGTGATGTCCAGCACTTCTGGAGGCCAGTTGCTGTTGTATGACGTGCTCCCCTTTCGGTAGGTACATTTACAGCCTCCTGCGGTGTGTGATTTGACTCATGCACGTTCCTGTTGACATGGGTGACTCCCAACTTCAGGATTTCCATTCACCACATCATAGGCGCCCTTTTTTAAATTCGCGCATGGATAATTGATATGTGCCCCCCCCCCATCGGGTGTCCAAAAATTGCTTTTATCGCCGTCGCGATGCACGCCTTACTGTGCTATTCACACGTGTTCAGGATGTCTCCGTCCTCGTCGCCAGTGTTGTGTCCAGGCCTGGTGTAGTGTGGGCCTGGGCCTGCATGCAGTCAGGACCTGTGCGTAGGCCTCAGTGGCGCAGCTTTAGCAGGAGAGGTTAATGAGGGACACACGCATATGTTGCGGTCTGCCCCGGAACTGCCTCCCATGCTCCCACAGCTTACAACCTCATGTTGGATTTAATTAAGAACTGTTTGGAGGAAAACATATTATTGTTTTCAGAGACCTCTTACAGTTAACACCAGTAAAAGGTCAACCTATTTTCAAAACATTAGGACACAAACAATCCCCCAACACACTCAGCAGCATTGGAAATGTAAACCTTTGGAAACATTTTCAGTACAGATAACTAACTCAAACCATGTGTCAGTCTGTAGACCTCACCTATGCTAACATTTTAAAAAACATTATAAGTGATCTGCTTATTAAATATGCAAAACCCTTCTTAAATAGTTGACTAATCCATGAGCTATATGGGCGAAGCACATTTGCTCCTGATGAAAAAAAACACATGTATATGTAGAATTGTATGCAATTAAAGCTTTTCAACTATCCTGCTTAACAAATGGTACTGTTTTTTTTTCTCTCAGAAAACGAACCAGAGATTCCGGCTACTATGGTATACAACTACGTAACCATACCAAGTGTAAACAAATAAATATTCCATAAGCACCATCCTCAATTGTACTACAATCATAAATACCACATACTTTCTACTCCCCCTACAGTATCTATAATTTGTATGCACATATTACTCTAATGGTTGTGGCCAATGGCCAGAACCCACAAAACATAATTATACCATATACATATAGTACACCTTCAAATAACAAAACTCACTCTAAACCGCATACCATTAAATTGGTGTCAGCAGACATCGAAATTGACTGCGGACTCGGAGGCATCTGCAAACCCTTTTTTCACCTATTAAAACTGCTCCTTATCATCTTCATTGCACTCCATGTCCCTTTCCATGCCCTCTTTCAAGAATAAAATAACCCCAAATGTGTTTCCGAACTGTCCGCTCACAATGCTGTCCGTGGACTACCACAGTGTCCGCAGACTGTTGAGGCACCTGCATGCCTTTCTTCCACATATAAAAACAGTCCCCCATATCATCTGTATTGGAACCCCCCACCCTTTGCAGGCCCTCTTTCGGCCCAAATAACCCAAAATGTGTTTTCCAGACTGTCCCCTGCCCCGCTATCCCTGGACAGTTGCAGCTCTCTGCAAATCCAACGTGGCAGCCGTTTCATATAATATGACCCACCTCAAGCTTTCTACCATCCAATCAGCAGGTGCGTCCAATGTCTGCAAACATCAAGCCCACCCCCTGATTGGTCAGGAGACCTATCCGCAGACCGAATAAGGGAGTGAGTCCGTAGAACCAAACCCAGATATCACAAACATTTGTAACCTTCTTTCGAACCGTTCCAAAAAAAATACTGGACGGATTTACACCAAAATTACAAAAGCCTGCATTTGGGAACAAGCTGCCGCTCCTGGTGCAATATTAGTGAAAATCCATCCAGCGTTTTGGGCTGTAGGAATGAGCAAAATCTTTTTGCATTGCTTCTATGAGTAAAAGCACACATTTTGGGATTGCTCCTATAACTTTGCTCCCTCCTGGACAAAAATTCACCAGATTTCGCAGAATCAATCCAAGGGGCACTTGTTTGGCAAAGATCGGTGAGGATTTGTCCAGGGCAGGTAAAAAGTGCTATTACTATAAATTGTGAAACTTAACCATACCCACAGGGCCGCTAGCACAGGCCCTTTAATGTATATAAACATGTTAATCACTCAGTGTATATGATAAGTAATATTAGCCAATATTGCATTTTGTAAGTAAGCATTATATTCACAAGTACAACTATTATTTTCTGAGAAACCTTTGTGAACATTGTAACCACAGAAATCCACAGTCCACAGTCGTTGATGATCTTGCAGTCACCGGTGGACTAAATGAGGTAACTGTGCTCTTTTGAGGTAATAGAGTTAACACTCGAAAGAAACATTTTCTGAATGGGAGAAAGTGAGCTAGCACTATAAGAAAAATCAATGGGAAAGACAAGTCAATTATAAATGCATAACGAAGGAAACAAGTGATATACATCAATTTGGTACTGCAGATTCAGACACAGGTGTTGAATGGGTAGGACCGCCAGACATCCAAAAGCTACAATCAATACTGCAGTTCCTTTAGTTTGACCACATATGGAGTGGCATAGACGACGGAGAATGGGTTGCTGTACCTTGGTTCATTCCACATGCAGACAAAGTTCTTAATATAGATGACATCACTGGGACTCCAATGGGTGGCAAGCTTGCAGATTCTGGTGCAGCGCTGTTTTCTTCTTCTGTTCCTTGTGGCACTATCTGTGCTGTCTAACGTGAAATGCTCTTTATTTGTTTTCATGAACACAGTCAGATACAGTTGGGTACATTTTAAATTCATCACCCAGAATGGACGCAGCCCAGGGAGCATCTGAGGCACTTTGCATGTGCGAAAGTGGTGGTTGTATGCGCCGTCCCCTCACTATCTTGTGAGGGGGGAGATGATGTCCTTGTAGGGCTGTGTCCACATACTGAAAAGGGGAAGGGGCAAGCAGTGGGCCCAGTTATTCTTGAGCGCGACCCACAACTTGGCGAGCTTAGCCTTTAGGAGGCCATTTATTAATTGACAACGCTGTTGGCTTGAGGGTGGTAAATCGAGCACAACTTGTGCTTTATTCCTAAAAGAGCTGTTATTTCTTTAAATAGCTAATTGAAGAAGTGGGTACCATTATCGCTCTGACGTATTTTGCACACTCCCTAACTGAAAAACACTTCTTGTACTAGAAATGTAGCTGCTGCCTTAATATCTGGATGTTCACAAGGTCTAGCCTCAACCCAATGGGAGAAGGAGCAAATTACCACAATTAAATAATGGAACGAGTAGCACTTTTCTCTCATTTCAGCAAAGTCAATGTGCAGCTCACAGAATCTCCAGCTCGTACGAGGCAGTGTGCTTCACCGCGTGTGCAGTGTTTGCCCTGTGTTATATATCTGGCATGTACAATTGGAAAAGAATACATTTAGTAATACCTGTGGGTTGGGCATGTACCAATCCTCCTGAATGTCCGTAGCAATATGTGTTGCTTTGGCCTGTGGGATGGCTAGTGCAGCTGCTCAAATAAAATAAATCTGTGGGGGATGCTCACAGACCCTTTTCTGCCATAGTATTTGTTCAGCCTGTGGTGCTTGACCCTGCAGTTCAATTATCTATTGGTAGTGAAGTGTATGAAGCGGCATATTTGCAATCTCTGGGTAATCTGCAATGTTGGGTACTTTAAGGTATGCTGCTACCTTGGTTGTCTCGTTTGCTGCATCGTTTCCAAGAGAAATTGGGTTGATGTTGTTCGTATGCACTGTGCATTTGACCACTGGTACTGGAGTGGGCCGTGACAGTGAATATATCAATCTGTCTAACAGGGCGGCATGTTGTACTGGGGACCGTCTGCTCTTCTAAATCCTCTTCTTTTCCATCATGACAGCTCTGAATGTACTTTAGTGGTGGCGCAGACTGAGCCAGAATAAATGGTGACCGAATAGTGCATGGACAGTCTCTTTTGTACTAACACTTTACATGCCCCATTTACTAACCAGACGACTGTGGTCCCTGTGTACGTTTTGACCATCAACAAACAAAACCTCACTGTCATCAAGGGCACAATCCCCCAATTTAGGGATATCATTGTCAGGTCCTTTGTGTATGGCACAGGTGTGTACCGTGTACCTCATTAGTGACAGGGATTGGTTCCATCAGAAAGGTGTCTGGGTTCAATGTTTTACATTGAACTATGTGAATGGAAGGGCTTGTCAATATGTCCTCATAGGCTGATGCTCTTTATGTGGTCAGGGTGGATTTGGAACTCTCTAAAATAGCAAACACTTCTTGCTTTACATATAATATCATGGCTCACCCGATCATGATAGTGGCTGACTTCTCAATGACAAAGTCTGCTGCAGCCTAAGTTTGAATTGTCCCTGCATTACTGAGTCCAACATGGGACTGTAATATGCCAGAGACTTGAAGCCCATTGTGCATATCTGTGGCAGTACTGCCCTCATTATCTTGCCATCAAACTGTGAGAAGAGATAGAATCTTTAGTATAGTCAGGTTTTGCTTGAACAGGGCCTGTGGCAATGACATCCTTCAGCTCTTGGAACCTAGGGTGCATCTCTTCAGTCCATGTGATGGTGTTTTTTTTGTCTTTTGTGCCTCTTAAGTGCCTGCAATAAGGGTCATGTGTATGTCATGAATCCATGCCCTACAATAGTTACACAACCCTAAAAACCATTACATGTCCTTAACTGTCACTGGCTGAGGTGTGCTGCACACAGCTGTATCACGCTCAGGCCAAGATATGATATTTCTTGTTGGCAGCACTGAAACTTGGCCCTGTCTATCTTATACCTGTTGTCAGCCAATAGTTTTAACAAGGTGATGGAATCGTCCCTGCACAGTGGTCCATTGGTACTGCACACTAACAAGTCATCTACATACTGAGAGTTTTTCCCCAAATCTGCATTTAACACTCTGTTGAAAATACTGGGGGATTCACAATACCCTTAAGTAAGCCTCGTGTTCTTGAACCACCTACTATCATGTGTAAACACTGTGAAATGCATTTTTCAAATCAATAACAGTAAAATGGGTTGCAGTGGGGGGGTATATTAAATAGTATAGTTGCATGATTGGGAACAACCAGAAACTCAGCCTGTACTATGTCATTCAGAGAGCGTAAATACTGAATCATTCTCTAGCTAGACCCCTCGGCTTTCTTGACAGGGTACTTTATTTCAAATTTACATCCTTATCGGTACCAAAAGGGAATCGACGGGGAGCATCCCTATCCCACTCCATTTCAACATCTAACTGATCCCACTCCCCACATTCGTACGTTCCCACAATCTCACCTGCTGCAACTACGCATACAACACCCAGATCATCCTTAAAATCTCCAAATCACCAGGCTCCAACCATCCAGATCTGTCATTATGTCTCTCAGATATTGACTGCTGGATGACGACCAGCCACCTCATCCTCAATCCTGGAAAAACAGAAATCATAGTCTTTTTCCCCGACCCAGTCCCTGGTCTCATACCCTAGAACCTCCCCCGGGCAACCTCTGCCATGGTGAAAAACCTTGGATGCACACTGGACACATATGTAGCCCTCTCCCAACACATCAACTCTGTATCCAGAACCTGCTTCATCCAGCTACACCCCCATCAGGTGCATCGTCCCATACCTCAACTATCCGCACTGGTTCTTTGCCATCATCTCCATCATCCTCTCTGGCTTAGGCTATGCAAAGTGCCTTTACCTAGGTGCACCAGCGTTTCAGCTAAGGAAATTGCAAATAATTCAAAATGCTGCAGCCCACTTCCTCATTAACCTCCATCCCAGAGAACAAATCAGCTCTATACTAAGAGCATTCCGTTGGTTCCCTATTGGTAGGCACACTACCTTTAAAGCCATGTGCATCACTCACTCTGTCATCCAAAACACTGGCCCAGAATTCCTCACTTGCTATAATCCCTCAAGAACACTCAGATCAGGCACAGCATCTCTCCTAATTGTCCAACAATACAACTGCACCAGACTGGGTAGATCCTCCTCCTCAGTCCAAGTGCTGATCATTTGGAATGCTCTGCCTCTGCACATCTGCAATATTGACAATCACTTGGCATTCAGAAAGGCCCTCAAAACCTGGCTTTCCCCTTCCTCTGCTTGAAACTTTCTCACATTCTATACTGTCAATCGGCACACAGAAACACTGGCACAAAACCCGACAACACACCTATCCCCCAAACCTCCATGGATTCCAGCAGCATTTACAGTGGAACACTGTGATAAATTCACACCCCCTCCCTGACCCACAGACGATTGATCGTATATCACTCCCCATCCCTCTGGGCCCCTCTCCCACTACTTTCATTCTAGGAAGACGACAATTGGCTAGACCAGTCGATCGGGTTGGACATAGAAAAATGACATCTCCATCCGAGATTAAGGCATGTATACCTTGAACCATGTCTGTTGACACAGGCTGCAGACACGGCCACCCATCCATGCACATTACAATGTAGCTATGGCTATACAAGTATGGTCTCGCAGCTCGCATAGCCGTCAACACTGAAACCCCTGATGTACCTCAACACCTCTGTCATTAGTATACAGTGACAACCTATGAAAATGTTCGATCTAGCTGGGCACACATTGAATTTCCGTCACTAGCACTCTATCCTCAACCTCCAACAGCACCAACCCATGTGCCTGACCTCCGGCCTGCTTATTGAATCTTAGCCAGTCCACCTAACTCCTAACCTGGCAAAATGAGCACACACATCTTATACATCAACTCTTAGAATCTCCTGCACATGGACTACAGTTCCAGAGGCCATTCCAACCACAAAGTGCATTGAGGCCATACAAATGGGGCAGGGCGCAATATAAATAATGAATACAATACAATACAATGCAACATGGCTGTATTGCAGGGGCAGTTGGATGGCAGAATAATGCCTTGGTGCAAGAGGGCTGTGATGGTGTAATGTATCCCCTCTTCCACTTATTTGGACAAGGGGTACTGTGCTACTCAAAGCAACATTGCTCCCACTTTAAGGGTAATTTGTATTGGGGTGACACTCCACATGGATACTATATTGCCCAATTGGTTGTCCACAAATGGTTGGGTACTTGCATTAAATCTTCTCGGGCAAAGGATGGGATACTTTCTGCCACAAAGATGGGATATTGTACTATAATCTCACATGGGACACACACTGCTCGGAATCTCTCCTTCATTGTCCTTATCCTCGAACAAATCACTACTGGGGGTCATTCCGAGGTGGGCATCGGTAAGGAGACCAGTGCAGGTAATCCCCTACCGCCCAATTACGAGGTTCCTTAGCGGGAACTGTAAGGGACGTGTGGTCGGACCACATGTCCTTTACGGGTCACGTTAAGGGACCAGGGCACAGATATGGGCTTGCCATTCGTGAGCCCGTTATTTGCGCCCTCCCCATTCCCATTGAGCCCTATAGGGGCTCAATGGGAATGGGGAATGGTTGGTCAAATGGGGACTTATCGGTCCCGCCACAGTTGGACTAGACCGGTAAGTCCCCATTGCACCACACCGGACTCGGTCCCGTTATTGGAGGCAGTCATGGCGCAAATAGCGCCATGACTACCTCCAATCTCGGAATGACCCCCACTGTCTGTAACTTCCTTTAAAGATTGGGTTGGGTCTATGTACAACACTACACCACTCTCGTCCCTCTATGCCTGTCCCTTTTAGGACGACCTTCTCTTTTGACACCAATACCTTTTGTAAATCTAACATAAGGATAGTCCCTGCAACATGTTCTTGGAGCTTAACTGGACAGAAGAAAAAATCAGATGGTACTCTCCAGAACTAATTAGCCACGTGTGGTACTGCATTCAAAAATACTGTAACCCCATTAATAAACACATCGAGGTGCACTGGTATCCCTCTAACTGCTACCTCACTCCCCAGTGCGCGTACAACCTGCATTGCCCTTATATGGCACATTCCTGGGGTTGAACACACCACTCCTCTCTCAGTGAATGATATAGTCATGTTCCGCATGCTCAGCACATCTCGTCCTAACAGGCCGACAGGAGACGTTGGCGAGGACAACAACAGTCCTTGTACCACTCTTTCCTCAACCTTGATTGCCAATTCCTCGGTAAATGGAACTGATTTCATTGACCGAGAGAAGCCCTGCATGTCCATAGCCTCACCTGACAAAGTTAAATGCCCCTCGCTGATACACAATTTTGTGGCACATATGTCTACTATGAAAATGATTGGTTTGTTGCCTAGCTCCACAGCCACCAAGGGTTCCTCTTCTGGGGTGTCTGTGACTGACAGGACTGACAATGCAAAGTTTCTCTGTGGGCTGTCCTAATCTGGATAGGTGTTTTTGCCTGAGAAGATGACAGAGTTTCCCCCACCACACTAGCCCCTTGGTAATGGGTCACTGTACCATTGGGCCCTGTACTGCTGTTAGACACTTGGCACATCTACTGTTGTACTGTTGTGCTGGATGTACTGCATATGCTGGTGGGCCACTGGGCGCTGTTGCTTGCAGCTACGTAAACTGTGAAGGGGGAGCAGATGGGGTCATGGGCGGTGGTACACCTTATGAGACTGCTGGGAGCATGGAGGCATATGGCTGCGGGTACTAATCTGGTGCTCCTTGTGCATATAGAGGCATCTACTGGTTATAAGCAGCTGCTTGCCTGCTCCTGCACACCTGTGAAAAGTGTCCTATCCTCCCACATGTCCAACACTGCCCCATATTTTCACCCCTTGGGCCCATTCCTCAGAAACATTCCCTTCCTCCTCGGGGCCTGGTTAATATGCATCAACCCAATAGGCACCCTTCCATCGGCCCTCGCTGATATTGTGGTTCAATCCCACTGTTCCAATTGTAGCCACCTACCCATGCAGGCGCTGATTGCACGTCTGCCTGGACTGAACTGTGCTCCATGTACACGTCTTAAAGTGCTGTTACTGCCACCCCGTCTAATGACATTTTTGCTAACTTCTTTTGCACTAGTTTTGCTTCCTCTATTTGTACTCTCTGTGCCATTTTCTTTTCCTTTGCTTTCAACCGTTAGCAATGATGTATAATTATAGACTGGATCTCTGCCCACTTTTGTGCTTAATCCCCACCAGCTTTCTGCACCTCCTTTGGGAGTCTTTGTTAACGACAAAATAGAAAAATGGGATTGATTGATGACATGACTCGCCCATTTCTGCCCTCCACATCTCTTGTGTCTGTAAACTATACTGGGAGGGATCATCATCATCTTGCATTGTGCCTATCATTATATATTGGAGGTCAGTTGTGTCAGTGGAGGCACATTGCATTGCTGCCCACACTAGGGCACTGATTTCATTAAAATAGCCCCCATCATGGCTGTCATCTCCTAATCGGACCCTGGGTACCCAGCTTTGACCCAAATGTCATCTGCATGATCTCATAGTATTGTGACAAACTTTTACAAATCGCCCAATGCCAAAGATATCCCAACCATCTATTTTTGAAACATGTAAATCAATTTCCCAGGAACAGCTGTGAGGGACGGCAGCTCTTTTATCAAATTATTCTTGTCCATGTGCAGCCATGGTACATAATGGGTACCAGGCTCTTTCCTGATCAGTCACCTTTGCACTGCCTCCGGGCCTACCATACAGTTAGGAGCTGTAACTGTTAACCCTACAGCTCCTTTTTCTCCTTGTACTACCCAGAGCTGCACTGCCCTGGCTGCACTTACTCACAGCATTGCTGCCCTGTTTTCCCCTCCCCTCTCCCTTGCACTCCCCCCCTCCCTTTCCCATGTACTTCTCGTTCTCGCACTTGCACAATCTGAATGACACAAGGCCTAGTAAGATCGTTTATCATGCCCTCCCTCTGTCTTCCCTCGCTTGTCTTGTTGCACCTAGAAACACTGTGCAGGTGTGTTATTAATGACATCCTATCATACTGTGCCCCCCATGGCACTACTGTCTTTTTCTGCTTCTTTTTCATTATCTACTTTCACTTGACCACTGCCATCCACCCATGACTTTTGCTCCACCTGGCCCCCCACAAACTCTCCTTCCATGGTGATATTGTGGGTGGAGACTCATCCTCCTCCACTCCATCCATTGTGTCCCATTCCTCATCCCCTGGTCCTCCCTGCATCTCATCCTCTGGCCATGTTGTCCCATAATCTAGCCTTCCTATCTACTGTTTCCCTGACCTCCAGCCTCCCTTTTAATATTCACATGCCTGAATGCGGTACTATCAATTCTGAACAAGATATCTCCCCCCTCCATTCATTCCCTCCCATTTCCAATACCGTGCCCGTGTTTCTCGCCACACACCACACATCCACACCTCACTCTTTCCAATATATCCCAAATGCCCTTACACAATGCACGCACACCTTCACTCAATAAACCTACACAACGACCATGGAACCCACCTCAGTCCCCACCGTTACAATAAAAACATAACAAAGAAAACCACCAAAAATACTACTTTTTGTTCCCAAGCCCCCTTTATATTGGACAGGGATCCCAGGCCCACTCAATATACAGACCCTCTACCCTTCCTCTTTTCTTTAATTGTACAGCGCTATCTTCTTCCCCCAATCGGGAAAGATCATGTTACTACTTTATACTCTATACTTCATATAATAATACAAAAGAAGTCATAAAACAAAATGTCATGTGGTCTTCCTACTCGGCACTCAAACATCAATCAATGCGTCACCACTCTCCTCCACATTCACTGACAGTCACGCATTATCCCCTCCCCACCTACATTGCTTTCACCCGCATAGGTGCACTTACATGTATGTGCTCTCCCAAATTCCTCTGTCACGGGGTCCTATCAACGGCCTGCACAATCTGGGAGTGGCACTGCATTCAAAATAACAGACAGGAATTTTGGTAACACGGCTTCTATAAACCTCTCTAGTTTGTGCACAAAGGGACTGGTCACTGCAGGTGGGTGAGGCCCCTCAGATGTGTGACCAGGAATCCTCTGTCACTGTGGAGGGTCTGGGATCATGCCAGGGTCACCACATTTGTAGGGCAGACAACCAGACAATTATGCACAATAAAACAATCCTCTGAGGAAAATGTTTTGGTGCACCTCTTGCAAGGATACCAAGGTTTATTTGATATACAGAAAGGAAAAACGTGCCAGTGGGGGAATTAAAACCTAACTGCCGTGGAGCGTGCTGGTTAGTTCAAAGCAAACAGGACATGTTATGCATTGTCATCACTCATGATGCACACAATATACAGTGTCCATTCCCCATCCTTATTTTCTACCCTCTATGTACATACTAGCAGTTCCCTATAGTGCCTCAGCTGTTTGACTGCATCAAATCTATGCCAATCCCTTCCAATGTGGTCTTCTGTCCCACTGCCTTGGGTTCTGCGAACATGATTGGCAGGCCTTTTGAGGATGTTTCTCGATCCATGGTCAAATCATGTGAAGTGCACCTGGTAGTTGTATATGAGCTCAGTTGATACTTTCAAGATCAAATTTGCCCTCTAGAATATAGAAAGACAACTTGTTATCCCAGAGACACAGGCACCCCTGCAATACATCCCTGTTGCCGAACTGGATAGATTGGCATCACCCTGACACCTCGTAGTACAAATCACAGAACATTATGCTCTGCGCTTCCCCCTTGGTAGCTGCCACTCTCTGGGCCTTCACTTGGGCCTCCCCAGGACCACACTAGTCAGTCAAGTTGGCAGGATTCAAGTATTCTGTTTGTGGGCATATGGCAGTATAGAAAGACCATTATCCTGGGGGGTGCTAGTGCACTAAATCTGGGTTGGTATGTTTTGGCCACTCAAAACCTCTGCATCCCTACCCATGCACAGAGAATGACATTCATTTTTAGTTTTGCAGGCCTTCCACAAAATACAATTATATGTTATATATCAGGCCTGAAAGACTACTCGTTCAGCACCCTGACTGGGAAATGGGATTGGAAAATGACTTGGAACTTATTTCCCATGATGCACTGCTGTTTTACTGCAGCCTGTGGCAGCTAGGCCTCACTTTACTATGGCGGTGCTTCAGTTTTTTTCGCTATAACAAGGGGGTTGTCCTACCCTCTATAAATCTAGGAGGTGTACAGGGAAAATTCAGTGTACACTGGTTATTTGGACCCTAGTGGGAACATATATCATTCTGAGCAGCCACTAAGAAGAACAACATACTTGCTGATGCTGAACACATGACTCAAAAAATAAATGAAAAATGAATTTTAATTTATCATTTGACTTTCTATTATGAGCTTTTGAATAAACTTTATATTTGCAAGAAATTTCAGTTGTTTCATTACATGACAGTCCACGATGTCCATTCATGGAATGACATACATAAATAAAAAATCACTGTATAAAGGAAAATGTTTTCGGTGACATAAGAAGTAGGTTCATAATTTTTGTATCTAACCAACAACTTGAAAATCAAAATGTCCTATGTCATTGAGAACACACTGTGAAAGTGTAAGATGGGGAGACAATTGGATATATGTCTCCTATGCCCGGCTGAAGTCTGACCAGTTTTTTTCGCAACAGGGACTTGGGCTGATTGTAGCGCTATTCAGCCTTGTTTCTCCATAACTATATTCTAGAATCATTGTCACACACTCTACCTCTTGGCCTTCCTAATGCTCCCTTACACACTAGATGCATGCCCCATTAACTAACCCCAATTTGCATTCCCTCCCCCGGAAAACGCATGCATCAAAATCTGCGTGCAATTAATATATTCTCCTTAAAATAATTCGCCTGGGGGGCATGGGAGTTGCACATGCATCCCAACATTCATCCCAACAGACTTGCAAAGCGGTTAAAATCACTTCTGTAGTTTTGTTGGGAATCAACCTCTGCAGGTTGATTGACCAATCTCCTGACACAGGCAATACTGATTTTTCTTGTAGGTCTGTAAAAAAAACTAAACCCACTTCTGCATTTTTTCTGGGAATGCTTAGAAATATCCCATCAGGCGTACAATAGATTGTGTAATTCAGTTGATATATTACATTTCTACCAAGCATGTTGACCAGGTCAGAAAGGCTAAGAAGGAAAGCATGTGTATCAGTAATCTGACCCAAAGTAACTGTATTTGTATTTGTATTTATTATTTGTAGTGTGCACCTAACCCAAGGGTAACAAGGCACAGAAGCAGCAAGAGGATTGTGAAGCTTAGTTACATTACAGCAATAGATGGAGTCCAACTGAGTTACATTGCTGGAAACATCAAGACAATGAGAGCCGATACAGCAAATTAGAGTTACACGAGATATTTAAAAATTTACAAGTTATATAATATGTTGAAGCATAGAGGATCAGTAGAAAAACATAGTTATATACAATTTACTGTAATTATAGTGTGGCTCAGCCAGGAGGAACCGTTATGTATCATGTTCCTTGAGCCAAAGGATGGTCTTGGATCTGAATTGCAAGTAAGGGAGGTCTTCCCTAATGGATGGTGATAGGGAGTTCCAAAATTGTGCTGCTTTGACAGGAAAGCTGTTCTCTCCAGACATCGTACGTTTGAATCTAGGCACTAGAAGGAGATTGGAGTTAGCCTTTCTGGAGGGGCGGCAGGATACTGGTCTAGTGAATCTAGTTATCAGGTATTGAGGGGCTGCTTGGTGGAGGCACTTGTGAGTCAGAGAGACGTATTTGAGGAAGATTGTGTCTTTCGTTGAAAGCCAATTGACAGATTTTCTAGTCTCAGAGATATGGGCTTTCTTCGGGAGGCTTAGAGCAGCTCTTAAGGCATTATTTTGTAAAATATGGATTTTGTTTGTGATATATTTGTTGCAACCTACATATAGAGAATTAATATAGTCAGGTTTGAACAGGATCAGAGCTCTGGCTAGGGTGATGCAGTTGGAGGGTGAATGGAAAGGTTTAGCTGCTCTAATAAGTTTGCATGTGGAGGATGTGGCGGATGCCATAGCGTTAACTTGTTTTTTGAAGGTGAGTGTGGAGTCTAGGTAGAAGCCGAGGGTTTTGACTTCCTTGGCTACGGTGATGTTGTTATTGTCGATTACAAAGGAGGAGTAATGTTGGCCTAGGTTGGATTTGGTGCCTAGGAAGAGGAGTTCTGTTTTGTCATCATTCTGACATAGACTGCGTGAAGCCATCCATGCCTGGATGATGAGGTACACTATATTTACAAAGGCCAAATCCTTGTCATAATCCCCCGTCAACGGGATGAGGATCTGGGTATCATCAGCATAATTAGTGTAGGTGATACCCAGACTGTCTAGATCATCGAAAAGGGGCTTTGTGAAAATGTTGTACAAGGTAGGGGAGACGCAAGAGCCCTGAGGCATGCCACAGTTGATGGGCTTTGGGTCAGCTGCTGCTAATGGGGAAAAGACTTGCATAGTACGGTTGTTACGAAAGGATTGGATCCAGTCAGTTGCCTCTTGAGAAAAGTAGGCTGCCGATTGTAAATGATTGCAGAGGATCTCATGGTCAACCAGATCGAAAGCAGCTGAGAGATCAAGAAGTAGCAGTAATGCAGTCTTACCCTCATCTCTCAGCTCATCAATCTGTGCCTTGAGATCTATGAGTGCAGTCTCAGTTCCGTGCTGAGGCTTGAAGCCAGACTGTTGGATTCCTAGAAGGTGGAAGTGTTCAAGGTAATGTTGGATTTGTTGGTATGCTATTTTATCAAGGAATTTAAGTAGAAACGGTACTGTGGTGATGGGATGGTAGTTAGTGGGAGTGGAGGGATCTAGGTTGGGTTTTTTGAGGAGAGGGAGGACCCAGGATTGTTTCAAATTATTAGGTATGGTGCCTGATGTGAAGGAGGCATTTATTAGTTTGGTGATAAATGGTGCAAGTTTGCGAGCTGCATCTTTTATCAATTGTGCAGGGCATAGGTCCCCATGGCAATTTGAAGGTTTGAGAGTAAGAATGACATTTCCAACCTCTTTGGTGGATACTTTACGGAAGTTGAAGTGGGGGATCGGCGCAGGGTGAGGCGTCCGGGTGGATTGTGGCGTTATAGACCTAGTGATACTAGATTTGGTAGAATAGAGAAGGGAATCTTTTTTAATGATTATCTTCGTCTGCAGGGAAGTGATTTTATTGGCCAGGGCGTTTTGAATACCCGTGCACCAATTTTTATTCTTGAGGCAGGAGTCAGGCGTCTGTACAGGGGATTCTACCTCTTTCAGGATAACAAAGAGCTGTTAGGGATTCACTGTTTTGGTGTACCATGGGGACATTGGATTTCCCTACTGCATTCACAAATTCATAGGACAATGGAATAGTAGGGAAACATTCTCATTAAATAGTTGATCTAATCATGTTCATATCTACTAGGCATGGTCCATCTTACTCGACTAGTTCCCACTGAATGTCTGGAGATACCTTGAACACAGGTATTAGGGGATTGGTAAGGAGGTTATCTCTCAGTCTGTACCAGAACTGCTCTCCTTCTTTATTGGACTGAGGTAAGTTATTAGGCACAAACTTTGGAGTATTAGGATTAGGCAAATGACCTGGAATATTAAAATTAGTTAACGGACCATGTCCTTGGTGAGGGGGAAGGTTATTTCTCTGGGGCATGTGGGGACATTCATTCTTCCATTACTCTGATTGTTTACAATAGCTACATGCCATAGGATCTATGTACTCTCCCTGCTGTGCCTGTTGATTTCCAATAGGGTCAACGCATCCTCTACTTCTCCCTCTCCTACAGAATCCTCCCTAGAATTTGCCTATTGAGAACAGTGGTCACTGTTCTTGCAGTTTTTTCAATTGCAGCATTATGACCTTATTCCCGATATTCACTTGCTTTTGTTCCTGGCATGTAACACAATGATCTGCACCTGCAACTTATTTGGAGAAAGGTTTATTCTGCTAACCTTGGTAGATTATTTGCAATTGTTCGTGTGTAATTTTCTGAAAACCAGAAACAAAATAGTTAGCAATTGATTCTTGTTCCATTTCATCAGGTTTCATAATACTTTAGTGTTGAGTGAACAATTCTTGAATTGATCTAAATAGTCTGCACAGGATTCACGTTTGCTTTGCTTTCATTTCCTTTTCTTTCCCAAAGCATTTTACCGGCACACCTCAGTAACAACAGTACATTTCGAGCGTGTTCCAATATATCAGCTGCACATATATCAGCCACTGGCTAGTTGGCATGCCTTACCAACATCTGTCGAACCTCGGTAGGCATGACTTTTCTCAGGCGCTGGTCAGCACAGGTAGGGTTAAAGCACTGAATCACATTTGAAGGTTTGCAATAAAATGTTGAGGCTCCTCTTGCATATTAGAACATTTTTTGACAACATTTTACAAATCCCCACAGTGCAGGGGGCATAAACTGTGAGCAAATGGGGCTGTGTCCTCTCTCCCCCCAGCCAGCCCCAGGACCTGTCCCAGGGGTGTGTGGAAAACAGGGCTTTGCAATATATACTGAGTATCACTCCTTGTCAGGGATGGAGTATAGGAGGGAGGTAAAATTGATACTTGCATACATCTTGGACCTGCTACCTCTCCTAAGCTTCAGAGAACAAGGTCTTGTGTACTCGATGCCACAGACAGAGGAGGCACAGTGGGTTCCAGTAAAGCCACCCAGAGCTGGTGGTCCCAAGAGACATGTCCACATTAATGAAGACACCTATTTACATCTTCTGCTGTGGCCTCATCAAGTTTTTTATTCTGTGTTCCTCTAATATGTGAAGGCATGTATGTATTGTAAAATATATTTTGAATAATGTTTGGGTTATTCGCTAAGCAAATATCTTTGACCTTATGTCACCTAGTATACAGTCCTAACCCCACCATTATGGACAAGAAACAGGTGGTTTGCTCAAATCTCAAGTGTATTAAAATAAATGAATCAAAGATGGTCCCTCAGCTTTATGAAGGGGAGGTCGCCACAATATTACACAATCACAGGCAGCTTGTATACAAAAGTTAACCTGCCTGCTTGAATCTCACTATTGCCCACACACATAAATCATTTTACTAAGGTGAAACTCATATGTTTAATTCTGAAACTCTGTGGGCATGCTAGACTTAATTATCCCACTGTATCAAGCTCTATAGATTTCAAAACATATCCAAATAACAAATAAAGTTACATTTACAAAGGGATCAAATAACTGTGTTCTCCCCAAAAATACCAGAAATTAATGGAATTAGAGAAGAGTAGCATAAAACATGAAATATATATACACAGCCCACGGTAGTGGCTGTGTAGTTATGGTTAAGTTGCTAATCCCATAGGAAGAGCACTTTTTGGGCGGCTTATAACTTCTCTCCCCTGGACCCATCCTCACCAAACTTTGCAAATAAAGTATATGGCCCACTCTGAATTGCAAATTTTGGTGAGGTTTGGTCCAGGGGGGGCAAAGTTATAGGGAGTGTCCCAAATTTCTTTTTTTCAAACTTTGCACACGCCTAGACTCAAACTGCTGGAGGGATTTCCAACAAATTTGTGGCAGGAGTGGCGGCTTAGTCCCGAAAGCGTGCTTTTGTTAATTTGGTGTAAATCCGTCCAGTAGTCTTTTTTTAAATGACCAAAACGTAAGACAAAAAAATGTGTGATATCTATGTCCGCTCTGCAGACACACTTCCCTGTTTGCTCCGCGGACAGGACACTGATTGGCTAATAGACCTGCGTCATGTCCGCGGACACGCAACGTGTCCGCCAATTGGCTGGAGTGAGGCGTGAGGTTCATCAAATTGTTTCAATGCACCAGCCATCTTGGATCCGCCGACAGCGCAGCGGCGAACAGAGACAAAATGCAATTTTGGGGAGTGTGTTGGTGTGCAGGAGTGGTTGGGGAAGGTTGGGGAGTAAGAGATGGGTCAAAAACTGTATTTGTTTAGGTGGCAAGTGCCCCTGATGTGTTTGCCATGTCCGCGGTCTTCACAGTTGTCCGCGGACATAATAAATGCACTACTGACTATTTTACTTTAGTATGATGTTGGTTTTGGGTTGTTAGTAGAGCATTGATTGTAATTAATATCCCCTATAAGAAGCCCACATACCACAGTCAAAATGTTTGGTAGCATAGGTGTGTTATGCTGTGGTGGTTTTGGCCAGGGCCTAGAGTCTTGGGTGCATGGGAAAAGGCCATGCACCCAAGACCCTAGGCCCTGGCCACAACCACCGCAGCAGAACACACCAATAGAATCAAACACCCATCAAATATCCACAACCCAAAAGTTTGTGTACTGTTTCATTTGTAGTGTTTGTATGTGAAGTTTTGGCTAGGCTATGTAGTTAAGATTGTAGAGCTTGTAACAAGGACTGCGTCATAAGATACCCTTGGCAGTAAACATTTTGGAGCCGATTCATGGAACAAATGTGCACCGAAAAAAGTGGAGCAAGCTGGCGCAAGCAGGCGCAAGCGTGAAAAAGGAAGCGCACGTGCAAGTGAGATTCATGTAAGTCTCTGCGCGTGTTTTTCTCGGGATGTGTGCCAAACCCGTGCGTGACGCCAACGGGCGCACACGTCATTGCAACATCCCGAACGATGTGCGTGACGCACACAGGGAAAGCGCACAATGTCCGCGCACATACCAAAAAGGGGGCGGGACACGGGGTGTAACGCACAGAATGGGGAACAACGCGTGAAAACGAAGGCGTAACTGGGGAAGTACTGCAGGGAAATACACGGAATGCCCACACGCACGCGAACAACTCGTATTCATGGATTTCAATACGGAAACATGCACACGCTAAAAGATGCGCACATGCGTCAAGACGTCCGCCACAGGAAGGCAGGCGTAAGCGTTCCCGCGCACAGTATAAAAGCAAGCACAAACAACAAACACGTACATACCGCTACGATGAATGCCCCATTTGTCGCAGCACTGATCGTGGGACACCGCAGGAGGAGGAGAATAGCCAGGGCCTGCATTTTTTCCCCTGGACAAGCCTTTTTGGAATGCCTGATGACCAGGTCTACGGCAGGTATAGGTTTCCACCTCGTATCATCCTAGACCTGGTCAGGGAGTGGGAAGATGACCTTACATTACCCACCCTCTGCTCCCAAGCATTGAGCCCCTTGGAGAAGGTTCTCAATGTCCTGCATTTTTTGGCCACTGGGTCATTTCAGCGGACTACTGCCATAGTGGGGGATCTCACAGGCCACGCAGTCACGCTGCCTACACCAGGTGTTGGCAATCATGACTACGCGCCCCTCAGTCCGCAGGCACATATACATGCCCAGAACACCCGCAGAAAGGCAGGCCGTTGTCCAGGACTTTTACAGGGTGGCACACTTCCCCAAAGTGCTCGGTGCCATAGATTGCACCCATGAGGCCCTATATCCACCTAGGGCCACTGAGCACATCTACCGAAACCGCAAGCAGTGGCATTCCATCAACGTGCAGGTGGTATGCGTTGCCAAGGGAATCATCACCTCTGTCTATGCAAACTACCCTGGCTCCACCCATGACAGTTTCATATACAGAATGTTCGCCCTGAGCCGGGCCCTGGAAGCTGGGCAGCATGGCGACACATGGCTCCTAGTTGAGTACAAATGCCCATGTACATGCATGCATGTCACACACAGACAAATACAAAAACCCCAATAATCACAACCATTATCACCACTCCAGGGGACAGTGCCTAGCCTCTGAGCAACCACATGATGACTCCAATCCGGAACCCCACCACACCACCCCAGGTAAGTCACAACGCTTACCATATTGCAACCAGGGCCATAGTGGAGCGCACATTCAGAGTGCTCAAGTCCCGCTTCCGCTCCCTTGATCACTCTGGCGGCCAGCTACTTTATGCACCCCCAGTAGTGTGCAGGATCATTGTGGCATCATGTGTCCTGCACAATGTTGCAACACGGCAGGGCGTACCGGTGGACATGGTGGTGCCCCCACATCCCCAACCACAGGCACAGGTGCTGCCCATGGGAGGGGATAGGGCAAGTGGCGAGGCAGCCTGGACCCAGCTTGTGGCCACATTTTTCACCTAAACTCCCACCCTTGCGGAGTGCACACAGGCCTGGCACATACCAGGTGACAATCGATGATGACAAAGAGACAGTCAACTGTCACAACCTTACCACCCTGAGAAGGTTGCCATGGAAGTGCCACATTGTGTGCATCCTTAGCTACTCAAACCTAACCAATCCTGTGTGGCCAAAAGGTACATATGCAAGGTGTGTATCACAAAGAATTGCAAAACAGGCCATGACAATCACTGGTATGTCACACAAAGCCACCAAAACCACAACATGACATGGCAAGCAATAGCAAAACACCAACACAATAACAATAATGTACACATTGACATGTGAAAAATGCAAAGTGGCGTCAGACAATGATGCCTGACATGGAATAAGATGAAATGACTGACCAACAACCTCCAACACAAAGCAAGTCATACCCAAATGCATACCAACAGTTGTAGCTTGAACATAACAATGAATGCCTGTTCACATGCACATTGTGCACGGCAAAATAAACACTGCATAATACGTGTGCTGTGTCCATCTCCTGCAACACACTGCTCAGCACACAGCATAGTGACCAGTAATTGTGTGTGATGCACACCCTGAGCATCACATGAAAATGCCAAACTAAATAAAAAAACAAATCACGCATGTACAGTATCCACAAATCGTAATAGATCATGTGCTGCAGGGGCACAGTGGTCCCCAGAAGGCTAACTGTGTGCACATGTGGACATGGAAGGGTGGTTGTACATGTTGTGGATCATAGTGTGAGTGTGTGTTTCAGTAGGGACATGCACTCAATACATGCATTTGCAATCAAGTGACCATCAGTGTCCTCATCACATGTGAACATTGCCCATGTGTACACCCCAGCATGTCAAACCACAACTATACCCTCACACCTGAAAGGTAAACACAACACATGAACAGCCATTGATCAGCAGAATACATCATGTACACAGGATACCACAATTACAATGTCAGGGTGCCCATCACACTGTGGGGTAAGGCAACTGTCCAACAACAAAATACCCCCCTCCCTCACATATCACCATGACCCACTGAAATACTGTGCATGGGGTATGTAGCCTTCATCCTTGAAGTTCACCTGGCCACAGGATCACCCTTCCCCTTTGTCTCCATCTTCCACCTTGCGTGTAAAAAGTGTCCAGCACCCTCAGAGGCCACCTTGACTTGCAAAAACAACAAATCAAAGAGAACTCAAAGCAGGCCAACACATAAACCAAGAAAAAAGCCTGCAGGCAGCAAAACAAACCAGAAGAGCCTCCAGTAGATGACTTGAAGTAGCAGTACGTCACAAAGCCCAAGTACTAGCACAATGATGGAACAACCAAGGTAGCACAGTAAAACAATGTCACAACAGGATGTGTACAATGTGTGGTACATAATATCGAATGATGCACCACGAACTGATGTGTACTATCACAGCTCCCATGTACAGGCGCAGGAGTGGCACGAACCAACCACCCCCACTGTGGTCTGGGTGCCTGCAAGGTCAAACTCACACAGGCCTCTGAGACCCTGGTGGGGAAGGAGGGACACGGATATGCAGTTGGGACAGGCATTGGTATACTGGATAACCGGAATGAGGGGCAGGAGAGGGGAGTAGGATTGACAAGGGAAAGTAGGGAATGTACAAAAACATAACAATCACATCAACACATACACAATCTGACCAAATGTGTACATCATGCACATAGTACCAAATTACTCAAATTGAAGTCAAAGAGAAACTTATCTCTGGGGTGAGTGCTGACCTCCTGCCTTCGCACTCTCAGGTCCGGTAACATGAGCAGTTCAATGCTGCAAAGAGAGCCAGAGTCACTAATCACACACACACACCACCATGCATGCCCCAAAGTAACAAGATACTCTACAAACTATCTGGTGTGGTGCTTTGCATCCATACGTAAGATTCCCCCTGTTATGGTTCATACACAGTCAATGCAGTAAGTAAAGCGCCGGTGGGTGTGTGGCAAATGTAAGACCAATGTGTCAAGATTCACACAACATGCACTGTACCCTGGGTAAGCATCCAGACGCATTTAGCAAGGTACGACTTCAGTACAGTCATGTTCCAGCATAACCACCTAAATAAAGTAGGTAGTGCATGTGGCAATTCAAACCTGTAAATGAAATGCACTGCACACAAGTCTGTCCCTCGCTGTCTGTCCCTGTGAGCTGCTTCTTTCCCTGTCTTGGAATGCTACATGGCTAATGCACCTGCCTCAATGGACCATGTTGGACCGGAGGATATGTGCCACTGCCCCTGCATGTTCCCCTGACAACTTTCCCATCAACTACCCATTACTCCATCAACGCATCTTAGCTGTACTGTGCGCTTCAACACCAATATATGTCCAAGCTCACCGTCAGTGGTGCTACTTAGCATGCATGTGCAACTGTCCTGGTGGACGGTTGGCTGTGGTGTGGCCCCCTTGTTCTGCTCACCTTTCCTGGAGTTCCTTGAAGCACGTCAGATTCTGTATAATGTATGAGCGCAATTCCTGTGGCTCTGCCTGCGCACACATGTGCATGTCTGCACCACCGAATGTGGCCAGCTTCCAGACATCCAATTGGCCATGTCTGCTGGGAAAGGTGGTCTGGAGGCTCATCCCGCTGCAGAAAGGGCAGAAAACACATGATTAATGCATGAAATTTCCCTGTGTGTGTCTCCTCAGGCATGTCATGAGTGGACCATGTCAGAGACGTACATCTGAAATCACTCCATCAGTGCAACTTTCCCAGCCAAAGTGTGGCAGCCATTGTCTACAGCATGAATTGCATGAAGCACATGTACAGCAAAGATAAGAAACACACTACACAATGTATAGCAATTAATGCACACATGAATCATGAAACCACCCATCTAGCATAGGAAGAACTGCAATCAAAATCACCCCTATCATCCCCACTAGGGGTGTCAACACAAGTAGTACAGCAGCAGACATGCCACAGATATGACAGTCCTAAGCCCTTGTGTAATAGGCTGTTACACCAAACTATCCTTGCGGGCCCATGGATAAGGGAAGCAGGAGTGGCATATGTGCGTCAGGACCACAAGCTGCAAACACATACATGAGACAATCTTGAAGGGACCAGCTGGAACAGACAGTGGATGCTTTCAAAAGCCACAAAGCACCACACTGTCACATGAAAGCACAACAGACAAGCAATTTTAAACTATATTAACTAATTACACTAACTATCAAAAACCTACATGACCTAATTAAACTATCAAATAGAAACTTAACTAACTAAACTAAAAGAAAAATCAAAAATGGCCACATACGACCCGGGGGGGGCACCCAGGAGGGGCGTGGTACAGGGTGCTGCTCAACACCCACATGCGATGATGTTGAGGGAACAAAAAACCTCCATGGGCTCAACGCCTGCACAGCCCGACCTATGTGGGAGATACCTCGTCGTCCGAGTCTGGCTCTTTCTGGAAAGGAGGACGTGTCACAGGAGCCTGACCACGCCTAGCCGCAGTTTGCCCCTCGTCGGCAGCAAGTCTGCCGGATGGGTGAGCTTGGTTCTGTGCGGCGATGACACATAGGTCTGCATGCAGAACCTCACGTGATACGCGTGCTTCCTCTTGCAAGGCAACATGTGTAACACAGAGTTCATCCTGCAAGGCCTGGCTGGACAACTGATGCACCTCCCGGCAAGCATGTAGCTCAGCCGAGATGGTACGCTCAAGCTGCGCAAACCTCTCCTCTGACCGCTCCCTCTGGGACATCAGAAGGACATCCAGAGTGGATCTGAGGGAAACATACTCCTCCCTCAGGGCCTCCATGTGTGCCTCTGCGTGAGCAGCAATTGCATCACGCAGAGACAACATTTCAGTCTGGCGTGCCCTGTCTGAGGCCGCTATGCCCAGCCTGAGCGAGCGGGCCGTGGACCGTGCCGCCTGCTGCTGGAGAAGCACCTGCCTAGTAGGGGGGAGCACGGATTGGGCCACACGCTCCATGCTCTCAGTGATGTTCTCCATTGCTGCCCTCTGGCATTCAGAATTGGCAGTCATGTCTTACTCCCACTCAGTATACAGCGATTGCGCGCAGTGACCGCGTTGCTGGGCTTGACACCTGGGGGACCCAAGGACCGGGTGTCCTCGTTGTGTTGGCACCGCCCGCGGCTGCACGACTACATGCCCCTGTCGACGTGATGGCCCAGGCACATCAGTGACTGGTGTGGAGGGTGATCCTGCGTCCCGATCCACCACAGGTGGAGGTTCCAAGGCTGTCTGACCCCTCAGTGCAGGTGTCGCGGACAGAGGAGTGCCCACATCAGAATCACTCACCCCTGACAAATGGACCTGATGCACATCCAACTCGACATGGACGTCATAGTGGTCATTAGGGCTGGACTCATTGCCAGCCAAAGACAAGATGGACTGTAGCACATGTGGGTTTTCGTGGCCTACCACCCCACTACCCCCACTCGTGCCGGGTTTCTGTAGTGATAACAACCCTGTGACTGGCATGACAACACCATCATCTGGCTCCATTGCATCATCATCTGAATAGTAGAGAGAAAAAAGGTCACTACACATGTTAGAAGCACACAACATACACACATAGACATCACAAAGACACCAAACACATGAAGCAGACATGTCACACACAAAAGAGAACCTGCCATGCATGCCGGGTCAACTTGACATTGCTTCTGTGATTAGGCATGTAGAAGGGTGTTATATCGCTCTGAATTGGGTCGATGCAATGCAGCACATTTGTACGTTACTCACTATCCACATGTACAAGTACTTCATGATGTGTATCGGAAAATGTGAAGGCAGTGCAAGGTCAACTTCAGCCATCACATGCAATGTGCATGCAATGGGTAGCATGGCTACAAGCAAACCACCCCTCCCCCCAAGTGCAAATGCAGGGATGCCTTGCATGGCATCAAAGGGATGACCATAGACCTGTGTATTGACAGACAGTGTTGACTAGCATGAATTGCATCATGTGAGTCAAGTGAGAACACAGCAGATGATGATGGGACAGTAAGCAGGACACATGATGAAACCTCAGGAGTACACCCACGTGTGAAGAAGACACTACACCATTTGAACATAGTCATTGGCCATGAAACAGGCTGACGCCTGTGACCCACACAGACTGTCATACCCTAAACATGTGTGCGATGCAGAGCTGAGCCACAGTGGCCATGGGAAGGCTGATGAAATGCCATGCAATGTAGGTCACCCTGGACACGTACTACAATGATCATCCAGTCAAGGACACATAGGGGCATGCATGGAATCCACATGGAGCATTAATGGGCACTCATGTCCCTGTGGGGCATCTGACCTCTGCACAGTCAAAGTGAGACACCCTGCATCAAGTACAAAGGATGTACCCCACAGCATATGTCTGGCAGATTGGCCGGTGGAAGTTAGCATGTACACAGGACGCATTAACAGGCAAGTATCCAACGGCAAAATTAAAGCAGACCAGTGCAAAGTTGAAATTGGGGTGCAGAGGGTGGGTGGAGGGGCAAGGGAGCATACCTATGTGGAGTACCCACATGCAGGCAGAGGATACATGCACTTCAGTCATGCTATGACATAGTCCCAGGGCTGAGAGGAAGGTCACCCCAGGCTACATGCAGAAGGGACAGTAAGCTGGAACATGGACCAGAGGGGCATCCTGGAGACCAGCATGTGAGTAGGGTGCAATAGTGGTGATACGGACAGTCCCCATCCGCTCCACATGTCCACCATCCTGCAGAGCAGCCATGCATCAGAGAAGCATTGCATTACTTGCACATCAGAACCATGTAAACATGACATGTAGTGGCAGTCATGCACAACACATCACACAAGTAAAACACACATGTCCTCAACAAACATGCAGCAACACTCACTGGACTGGGCTTCAAAGTCCGGCATCTCTCCCACTCCTACGACCGATTCAGATGGTATGAACTCTGCAACAACAGACTCGTGCGGAGTGAGGTCCTCCTCAGGTGCAGGCCCACTGCCAGTCACCAGAGTCAAGTTGTAATTTGAGGCATGCTTAGCCTTAGCACTGTGTTTGAGGTAATTCCAACACTTTTTGCACTCTTGTGCCATGCGCACCTCATGGCCGAATGCACTCACATGTTCCGCAACTTGCTTCCAGTGGGTATCACGGTGGGCAGCCGTAGTCTGACAATTAGGCCCCACTAGCATGTCACGGCTGTGGTCCCACATGTAGTCCACGAGGAAGTCCAGTTCCTGGTTGCAGAAAGGCTTCTTCCTCGACATGCACGAGGTCGTGGCTGTGTGTGGGGTCCCAGCCTGTGCTGCAGGTGCAACCTTCCTCCTTTTGGATTGTGGTGCAGACCCTGGCTGGCAAAAGCCACCCTGATCAGTATGGCCAGTGGCACCGGTGGATTGAGCCAAGGGAGTGGCAGGTGGAGGGACGACCAAAGGCCCGACTTGCATTAGTGGCAGCTGGGTACCCTCTAATGGACCCTGCGCAACAGCATCTGCTGTGGCAGGGTCATTGACCGCAACTGCCCTGGTTGACAGACTCACAACCGGGGTGTTGTTGGCTGCATCTGCCCCTGCACTTGCCAACACCCGACTGGTCGGGGCAGCAGATGACATTACTGCCCCAGGGACACGTGTCTCGGTCAGGGCAGCTCTGCGTGCACCTACGGTTTCCCTCCTGCCCTGTTGGAAATCTCCCAAGGACTCCTCAAGTGCCAACGCAGCCTGCGCTGGCAGACCCTGAGCCTGGGTGGTGGTGTCCACAGCTGCACCTGCAGCTACCACTACCCTTGGGCCCGTGGCAGTCGATGAAACGGACTGCCGGGTCACACGGGTGCCAATGCCAGATGCAGAAGCTGTATCTCCTGGAACCACAGGGGGTGGTGGCATGACCGCACCGACACATGGCTCAACATTGTGCACAAGTGGCGCACCCCTGCCTCTTCCCCCTCTGTGGCCACCCTGGACACCCTGGAGTCCCCCTACTCCCTGGTTACCCCGGCCACGTCCCTGACCACACCCACCACGAGGAGGACGCCCAGCTGAGGCGCCCCTCACCTTTGGTGGCCTCCCAACCATGGCACAGATGGAGTTGTGCCGGCACAGATGGAGGAGTGCCAATGGGAGGTGTACACCACAATTGTCCTGGGCAATATTGGTGAAGGGGATGGGATGCAAGATGTTAACAGCACCCCTGCACCTGCAAGGCTGTATGTGACCCCGGTGATGTAGTGACGGGTCACGCACCACTCAGGAACTCCAAAACTGCAGTAAAAGCGTGCATGCAACCCCTGCAGCCTACGTGCGTGGAACTAACCTCCCGCAGTACGCGGTGGCACCAAGTAACACAAAAAACACGTACGCGTGGGACACGCAGGCTACTATGACCTTGAAAACGGGTACGCGATACAGAGGGGCACCCGCAGTGGGAAAAAGAGCGTGCGCGACTCACCGTCAGACTAGCGTGATGATGAAAAACACACGTAGCCAATACCCCCGCAAAAAGAAGAGATTCATCCTTGATCCGCTGTGAAGTTGTGATGGCACGCGAAACAACACGAAGTAGCAACACACACATCGGTCTCCACGAAAGGCACGTACAGCGTACTGCTGGCCCCGCTCACCTTTAACCTGTGCTGAGGGAAAAGCCTGTGCGCGTCGCGTCACTTACCGCATAGGCTCTTTCCTCAGATTACACGCATTCACACGCAGACATGCAGTTTTTTTACACGCTGAACCACTATGCACACGTCACGAGGGAAATGCCCACGCGTGTAACGTCACAGACGTGCTTACGCGCTAAGGGCCTTTCCTCGGATTTCACGCTGACGTGCACTTTTTTCATGTGCCAAATCACTCCGTATCAAGCTGGCCACGCGAAATCACACGGAAGACCACGCTCCTGCCCAGAAGGCCATATTCCTGCCCCCCAGAACACCAAGCACGCTCCCACCTGCAATCTGCTGCTGCCTGCCTGCTGCCCACGTGCCCTGCTATTTAGTGCCTGCACGTCAGCCAGGGGTGCAGTTGCTGTGACCACCCCTGCTGGAACTGAAGACTCCCGACTGGGATACCATCGCTCCACAGCCCAGCCCCAGGACCCAGTCGCCCACCCACAACTGCCTCTAGGGTTGCCATGTTGGACACTACACCATTCGGCACCACTGGCAACCCCCAGACAGAGAGGCAGAGGGCCACCAGCTTCAATGCCAGTGAAGTTGGTGTCCTGGTAGAGCAGGTCCGGGGGTAGTATGATGCCCTCTTTAGAAGTTTGCGCGCCGACAATGGAGGACAGAAGAGGATCTGGATGGACATCGTGATTGCCATCAACGAGGAGGGGGTGGCAGTCCGCGAGATCAGGTCCAGGACCCTCAACAAGGCCCGGTGCCTCTTGAAGGCAGCGGATGCCAAGGGGTGCTGGGTCCACCTGACCGACAACCAGATGAGGGTCCTGGAACACATATGCCCCAGCGCTCCACGTGCAGGTCCTTGAGGAGCAGACCCGTCTGGAGTCGAGCGGTAAGTGTACATGCATGCATACTGATCGGACGCTGTGTGTGTTGTGGTGTGCCAGGAGTGTGCAGGTTGTACATATGTCTTTGTAGGGACATGTATGGCTGCATATGTACAGGGACGTGAACCTGCCACATGTGATTCCTATCAAGTGTGAGACACATCGATGTTGTATGTGTTGGTAAGCATGCTGTGCAAATGTATGTGTGGGTGCACACATGTAATGAATTATGAGTATGTACTGTGGCATGGTTGTGGTATCACACATGGATGCTTGTTAGGCAGAAACCTGTGCAGTTCCCTCTGGGACCACTGCAAAAGATTTAAGACTACAGGTGTTGGCAGTAAACCCACTTGGTAGCAGTCTGCACCGCACAGATTCACTGTGGTAGCTGTGGCTGAGCAGTCAGACTTCCCTCAAGAAGAGTTAGGCAGTATACAGAGGATACATAATAGGTACAGAGGCACAGTAGCACAAGCAAACACTGACCAGAGCTAGGTGTAAAAGTATAAACTTATTTATTAAAGGTACACTCATAAATTACACTAGCACAATAGAAAAGGTAAGAAAGTCAAACACAGTTACTATTACTCATATGTACATCCCTAATCATTTGTTGGACAATTCTAAGTTAACCCCACTTATTTCCAACCAGAGGTGAGCGCTTAACGTTAGATGGTACTCCAACAAGTATTACCAAAAGGGAGGGAAAAGGCAGAAATAAAGAGAGCAGTAAGGTAAAACACTTTTCACATAAGGTTAGCAAAGACAGTCAATGGTGGAACAAGGGGAATTAGTTTGGGGCCCGCTTTGGAGGGAGCCAGGCGAAAATGTGCCCAAGATCGCACAATGTCACAAGTCTTTGCAGGTGAGTAGAAAAAGGTTTTACTACGGTTCTGAAAAGTTTAGTTAGGGTGTCCCAGACCTACCCAGGTTCGAGAGCCGAGGGCTAAATCTACCCGGTACAATCGGTGGCAAGGGAGGCCGGGCGGAACACAGTACCTTTAAACGGGGAAGGATTCCTCCAGCGGTGGTAGTCGTTCCTGGTAGTGGGTGCAAGTCGCGGCGTCGTCCCGAGGAAGAGGTGATCTCGACGGGGAGGAAAGCTGCAGGTCGTTGCACTACCAGGGATGAGGCCAGCCGCGGAGTTTTCCGGTCACAAAGGATTTTTACCCCTCTTTCGCGGTTGAGGTAAAAAGTGGTATCCCGGTTGCCGGGGTGCTTGGCACAGGCAAGGCGGCCACGAGATGCTTCGGGACGGCGAAAAGAAGGCAGCAACTGGTTGTCCCCACCAGTTAAGGGAAGAAGACTCTCCGGCGGGAGATCTCCTCTGTCGTCGGGAAAAGTGGTGAGACGGTTCTGCGGGGCTTCACCGGTGGTGTCGTCTTGGCAGGTCGGCTCAGCTTCTCCCTCTTTGGCTTCTTAGGTCCTGTGGCGACTTCTGAAGAACCAGTCCCAAAAACCCTGCTTTTATGCAGCAAAACCCCCATTCATACAGCCTAGCTGTCACTCAAACATGCTAAGTGGTGAGCGGGGTGGCTCACCACTTGGGCCAATCACACTAGAGTGCGACCTGAGATGGCAAGGCAACTCAGTTCAGGGTGCCTAAACCCCCTCCCACACCCCTTGTGGTACCCAGACAGAATGGCACCACTTTGGAGGGCTTCTGTGCAGAAGCCCGCCAAAAGTGGAACAAAGGCTCGACTCGGGTTCAGGGTTACTGAAGTGAACCTAGACGCCATTTTGGCGGCAGTTCTGGCAAAAAAACCCAACCGGTGAATTTATATTAAATAAATAAACCGGCGGTATCTTTAACATTGCACCAATGAGTGGTGCATCAAAAACAATGGGAAATCCCATTGGGGAATATTCTGGTGGAATATTTCCGTGGTATCCACTGCCACCAGCCAGAACTCGGCGAGGGGGGACGGGACAGTACCCCCTCGACAACAGACCCAGGGGCAATCTAATTGCCCCTACCAGTACTTCCACAGTAAGATGGTTTGTACTGGTTAAGTTCCTAAGTTAAGACTAGTAAAGTCAATGGTAACTTTACAGAGCCAGGGAGACAGTAGTCAGTCCCAGGGTGTGGAGTCTATGTTTGGGGGCCTCTAGGACACCCCTGTGCTACTGCACTGAGGGTGCTGTGTAACACACATTCAAAAACCAATGATGGCCTATGGGGAAAATTACCCCCTAGCCCATAAGCACATAGCAAGTCACAGAAAACACTCTCAAGTCATGTCCAAGAGTGAGGGTAAAAGAGTCTCACTCTTGGCAGGAGAAAAAAATAAACCCCACAAAATCCAGCAAAGCTGCTGGGGGACTCACTAGGTTAGGAAATTCAGCCTAAACAGAGAATTCTTCCTAACACTCGCCCCCCCAGACTAAGGGACAGGAGGATTTAATCCACTCCTGGATGAACCTCATACCTCTAGTCGATGACATACATCCTAGAGAGTCCATCAGCATTTTGATGGTGACACCCTGACCTGTGCTCAATGGTGAAATCAAACCCTTGGAGGCAGATTGACCATCTCAATAGTTTTGGATTTTCCCCTTTCATTTGCATTAACCATCTCAAGGGTTGGTGGTCAGTCTGAATGACAAAAGTAGAACCATACAAGTATGGCCTAAACTTCTTCAGTGCCCACACAATAGCAAAGCATTCTCTTTCGATTGTTGCCCACCTTGTTTCAGGATCCTTCAGTTTTCTACTGATGAAGCAAATGGGGTGTTCCCTACCCTTCTCATCCAGTTGGCTAAGAACTGCACCTATACCTACATTGGAAGCATCAGTTTGTACAATGAAAGTTTGGTGGTAGTCAGGAGCTCTGAGTACTGGAGCTTGGCAGAGAGCTTTCTTCAGGTTTTCAAAGGCCTGATTGCATTCCTCATTCCATTTGACCTTCTTAGGGAATTTTGGAGAGGAGATCACATTCAGAGGAGAAGCTATGGTCCCATAGTTCTCAATGAAATTCCTGTAGTATCCAGTGAGGCCTAAGAAGGCTCTCACCTGGGTCTGAGTAGTAGGTGTTGTCCAATTTTGCACAGCTTCAATCTTGCTGAGCAAAGGCCTTATTTCTCCACCTCCTACCTCATGTCCAAGGTAGACCACTTTACTCTGACCAATTTGGCACTTGCTTGCCTTTATGGTCAGATTGGCCTGCTCAAGAGCCTGCAAAACATGTCCTAAGTGGGTCACATGTTCTTCCCAGGAGTGGCTGAAGACTGCAATGTCATCCAAGTATGCCATGCAGAAGTCATCCATCCCAGCTAGAACTTGGTTCACCATCCTTTGGAATGTTGCAGGTGCATTTTTCAGTCCAAAAGGCATAACCTTGAATTGGTATAGGCCAACTGGGGTAGAAAATGCAGTTTTCTCCTTGGCATGGTCTGTCAGGGCTATTTGCCAATAGCCTGACGTAAGGTCCAGTGTGTTGAGGTACTTGGCTGCACCAAGTTTATCCACGAACTCATCTGTCCTTGGCAAAGGGTGGGCATCAGTCTTGGTGACTGCATTAAGAGCTCTATAGTCCACACAGAATCTCAACTCTTTGGATCCTGCCTTCGGTACTAACACCACTGGGCTAGACCATGGACTAGTAGAGGGCTCTATTACCCCGAGATCAAGCATCTTCTTGACCTCACCTTTGATGTGGGTTCTGACATGTTCTGACATTCTATATCCCCTGCTTTTGACTGGCAGACAGTCACCAGTGAGTATCTCATGCTGTCCCCAAGGGGTCAAGCCTGGTGAAAGTGAGAACAGGGGGGCAAACTGATTTAACATCGCTTTGCACTCCTCCTGTTGCTCAGGGGTCAGATCTGAAGAGAGATTAACTCCTTCAACCTTTTCGTCCAAAGGTAAGCCTCTCAGGAGGTCAGGTAGAGCGTCACTCTCCTCCTCCTCTTCCGATGAAGCTAGAAGCAATGCTCCTACTTCTGGTCTAGAGACATAGGCTTTGAGGCGGTTGGTGTGGAAGACTCTGGGAGCTTCCCTGGGTTTGCCCAGATCCACCAGATAGTTGACCTCTCCAAGTTTTCCCACAACCTTGAAGGGTCCCATCCATTTGTCTTGCAAGGCCCTCTGCCTTGTTGGGAGCATAACTAGAACTAGCTGGTCTTGAGTAAACTCAACCATGTTAGCCTTCTGATCATGCCAATGTTTGATCAGAGCTTGGCCAGCTTTCAAGTTGTCACTTGCTTCTGCCATCATGTGTGACATTCTCCTTCGGAGACCTATCACATAGTCGGTCACTCTGACTGGCTTGGGGGAAGGAGCACTCTCCAACCCCTCCTTAATCAGGGCCAAGGGGCCTCTGACGGGATGGCCATAGAGAAGTTCAAAGGGAGAATAACCTACTCCCTCCTGAGGGACCTCCCTATAAGCAAATAGAAGGCATGGCAGTAGAAGGTCCCACTTCTTCTTAAGGGCTTCTTCTAAGGCACCTATCATGCTCTTCATGGTTCTGTTAAATCTTTCTACCAACCCGTTTGTCTGAGGGTAGTAGGCGGTTGAGAACTTGTAGGTGACTCCGCAGGTTTTCCACATGGCTTTCATGTAGTTGGACATAAAATTTGTCCCCCTGTTAGAGATCACCTCCTTAGGAAACCCAACCCTGGTAAAGATACCAAGGAGGGCCTTAGCCACAGCCTGAGCTGTAACAGTCCTCATAGGAATTGCCTCAGGGTACCTAGTAGCATGGTCTACTACAACAAGGATAAACCTGTTGCCTGAGGAGGTTGGGGGATCAAGGGGACCAACAATGTCAATCCCTATCCTCTCAAATGGGACTCCCACAACTGGGAGAGGCACTAAAGGTGCCACATTCTTGGAACCAACCTTGCCAGAAGTCTGGCAGGTATGGCAGCTCCTGCAATACCTATCTACTTCAGCCCCCATTTTTGGCCAATAGAAGTAGAGAGAGAGCCTTTCCTTGGTCTTCTTGAAACTCAAGTGACCAGCCAAAGGAATCTCGTGGGCTAGTTGCAAGAACTGTTGTCTGTTCTCTTGGGGCACTACCAGGCGATGGTATGCTCCAGGTTCAGATTCGGTTGGTTCACTGTAGAAGAGGCCATCTTCCCAGTGTAACCTATATTTCCCAGGCTCTTGCCCATCAGCCTGAGAAGCTGCCTGCTGGCGGAGACCCTCCAGAGTTGGACATTCTCTTTGTCCCTTACGGAAAGCTGTCCTGCTGGGTCCACCTTCGGCCAGTAAAGACTGCAGCTCAGGATGGTCAGCCGGGTCCAGGTCTCCAATAAGTTCTGGGCCTCCTACTAGCTCTTCTTCAGAGTCTAGCTCAACCAAACAGGGTTCTACCTCCCTCTCAGCCTCAGCTGGAGGTGGAGTTACAGGTGTAACTTTGGACAACCTCGGGGAAGTCCTTGTTGGAAGCACTGGAGTGCTTGCTGTAGGCTTTTTCCTAGGAGTCTTGGGTTGCCCCTTTGCTCCTGATCTGGTAGTTACTGCAGTAAGTTGCTCCAGTGGGAGAGGAGTGATTTCTGTCATCATCTCCTGAGATAAACCTCGCAGGGTTTTCTCTCTTGCAGATTTGGTGAGCTCCTGTAACCTTTTACTAGGAGGTCTGGGGGTATGTGACACAACCCCAAGAGCTTTCAGGTCATTTCCTAGCAGAACTCTTCCTGGCACTTCACATTGTATACTGACAGGTATCTTCACAGCCATATCATTGCACTGGATGAGAACTGGTAACTGGGGACACATCTGCACAGGCCCTCCAGCTAACTTGGTGAGGCATTTGGGTGCCTTAGCAACATCCTCTGCCTTGAAAAATGATTCATCCACCACAGTTATGCTGGCCCCAGTGTCCCTGATGGCAGGAGTCTCCTGACCATTTACGTGGACACTGTCCTTATAATACTCTTTAGTATTATCTGGGATAGAATTATATACATCTAAATTCTGCTGTTCCCACAACCCCAGAGAGACTAAAGAAACACTGGCTGAGACTCCAGTGGGTTCATCAGCCAGTAGTAGAAAGTTTCCACTTGCCATAGTGGCTTCCTCCTCTGGAGCGAAGGCTAAGGAGACAAGTTGGACCCCGGAAGGTTTACCCTTACATCTGGGATCTCCTTTCACATGGTCAGTAGCCTTACAAACATAACAGGCCCCAAAGGTCCTTTGGAATGGAGGCTTGTTCTGACCTCCTTCTGGTTTAGCACCAGAAGGTATACTACTCTGCTGTGGTTTCCCAGGTGGCTTACCCTTATGGTTTTGTTTGGGGACCTCTTTGGAATTAGGATTATTAGAATTCTCTTTGGAGTCTTTCTTAGGCTGTCTTCCCTCATCCTTCTTCTGAGATACCCCAGAATCCTTGTGAGTAGCCCTGTTGGCAACCCACAAGTCAGCAGCCTTAGCTAGCTTCCTAGGATCTAATTCCTGTGAATCAGCCAAGTGCTGTCTGAGCTCAGGAGAGCAGGCATCATAAATTGACTCCATCAATACAAGATTTCTCATTCCTTCATAAGTGTTCACCTTGTAACCCTTAATCCATCCCTCTAAGTTTTTCAACCCTTCACACACCCAGGTAGCCCAAGGGGTACCATCATGCTTTTTGAGGCTCCTAAACCTCTTAAGATACTGGGAAGGGGTCTTCCCAAACCTAGCTATCAAAGCTAGTTTCACACATTCATACTCTTTCCTATCCTCCTCCCCCAACTCCATTACCACATCAGTTGCAACAGGGGGAAGCCTAGAGAACAACCAGGTGAGTAACTCATTACCTGTGATGTTCTGGAGCCCATGATTATATTCAAACATAGACAACCAATCCAACACATCCAACTTAGGCTCATACATACCAATCAATTCCTTAGGCATCCGGGGTCTTTTAGGACTGGAACTTCTAGAGGAGCCAGAGAGAGAAGCATTCTCAACAGACAATTTCTTCATTTCTAGCTCATACTTGAGCTCCATTTCCCTTAGCCTTAGTTCTTTGTCAGTTTGAGCATTAAGTTTCTTGTACTCTAATTCAAGTTTCATTTTCTCTAGTTCAAAGTATTGAGGGCTAAATGTGGGACCTGGCAAAGGTCCAGTAGGTACAGCTGGTAGAGCAGACAGAGGCCTAGAGGGACTATCTACAACAGTTTCATCCTCCTCTTCTGGTTCTGACCCAAGATCATCAATACTTTGTTCCATATCAAGATCATTGCTGCTTTCTACATTTGCTGGAGTGATAGGTTCCTCTGGACCATCCTCCAGACTTTGGTTTTCTAACAACCTTTCTATTAGCTCTATTTTCTTTCCTTTAGTCATGAGATTCTTATGCTTACAGAGAAGTCTTAGACAATCAGCAGGTTTTGTAGCAAGGGACTCTTGACTATAACTTTCCATAGTAGACAGGTTAAAAATGACTTTTTCTTTCTTGTGCTTAAGCTTTGTGGTTAGTTGCACTAAGGTATCTCAAAAGTACTCTAAAGTGTATACTCAATACAGATCCCACCGCTGTACACCAGTGTTAGGCAGAAACCTGTGCAGTTCCCTCTGGGACCACTGCAAAAGATTTAAGACTACAGGTGTTGGCAGTAAACCCACTTGGTAGCAGTCTGCACCGGACAGATTCACTGTGGTAGCTGTGGCTGAGCAGTCAGACTTCCCTCAAGAAGAGTTAGGCAGTATAAAGAGGATACATAATAGGTACAGAGGCACAGTAGCACAAGCAAACACTGACCAGAGCTAGGTGTAAAAGTATACACTTATTTATTAAAGGTACACTCATAAATTACACTAGCACAATAGAAAAGGTAAGAAAGTCAAACACAGTTACTATTACTCATATGTACATCCCTAATCATTTGTTGGACAATTCTAAGTTAACCCCACTTATTTCCAACCAGAGGTGAGCGCTTAACGTTAGATGGTACTCCAACAAGTATTACCAAAAGGGAGGGAAAAGGCAGAAATAAAGAGAGCAGTAAGGTAAAACACTTTTCACATAAGGTTAGCAAAGACAATCAATGGTGGAACAAGGGGAATTAGTTCGGGGCCCGCTTTAGAGGGAGCCAGGCGAAAATGTGCCCAAGATCGCACAATGTCACAAGTCTTTGCAGGTGAGTAGAAAAAGGTTTTACTACGGTTCTGAAAAGTTTAGTTAGGGTGTCCCAGACCTACCCAGGTTCGAGAGCCGAGGGCTAAATCTACCCCTTACAATCGGTGGCAAGGGAGGCCGGGCGGACCACAGTACCTTTAAACGGGGAAGGATTCCTCCAGCGGTGGTAGTCGTTCCTGGTAGTGGGTGCAAGTTGCGGCGTCGTCCCGAGGAAGAGGGGATCTCGACGGGGAGGAAAGCTGCAGGTCGTTGCACTACCAGGGATGAGGCCAGCCGCGGAGTTTTCCGGTCACAAAGGATTTTTACCCCTCTTTCGCGGTTGAGGTAAAAAGTGGTATCCCGGTTGCCGGGGTGCTTGGCACAGGCAAGGTGGCCACGAGATGCTTCGGGACGGCGAAAAGAAGGCAGCAACTGGTTGTCCCCACCAGTTAAGGGAAGAAGACTCTCCGGTGGGAGATCTCCTCTGTCGTCGGGAAAAGTGGTGAGACGGTTCTGCGGGGCTTCACCGGTGGTGTCGTCTTGGCAGGTCGGCTCAGCTTCTCCCTCTTCGGCTTCTTAGGTCCTGTGGCGACTTCTGAAGAACCAGTCCCAAAAACCCTGCTTTTATGCAGCAAAACCCCCATTCATACAGCCTAGCTGTCACTCAAACATGCTAAGTGGTGAGCGGGGTGGCTCACCACTTGGGCCAATCACACTAGAGTGCGACCTGAGTTGGCAAGGCAACTCAGTCCAGGGTGCCTAAACCCCCTCCCACACCCCCTGTGGTACCCAGACAGAATGGCACCACTTTGGAGGGCTTCTGTGCAGAAGCCCGCCAAAAGTGGAACAAAGGCTCGACTCGGGTTCAGGGTTACTGAAGTGAACCTAGACGCCATTTTGACGGTGAGTTCTGGCAGAAAAACCAAACCGGTGAATTTATATTAAATAAATAAACCGGCGGTATCTTTAACATTGCACCAAAAAGTGGTGCATCAAAAACAATGGGAAATCCCATTGGGGAATATTCCGGTGGAATATTTCCGTGGTATCCACTGCCACCAGCCAGAACTCGGCGAGGGGGGACGGGACAGTACCCCCTCGACAACAGACCCAGGGGCAATCTAATTGCCCCTACCAGTACTTCCACAGTAAGATGGTTTGTACTGGTTAAGTTCCTAAGTTAAGACTAGTAAAGTCAATGGTAACTTTACAGACCCAGGGAGACAGTAGTCAGTCCCAGGATGTGGAGTCTATGTTTGGGGGTCTCTAGGACACCCCTGTGCTACTGCACTGAGGGTGCTGTGTAACACACATTCAAAAACCAATGATGGCCTATGGGGAAAATTACCCCCTAGCCCATAAGCACATAGCAAGTCACAGAAAACACTCTCAAGTCATGTCCAAGAGTGAGGGTAAAAGAGTCTCACTCTTGGCAGGAGAAAAAAATAAACCCCACAAAATCCAGCAAAGCTGCTGGGGGACTCACTAGGTTAGGAAATTCAGCCTAAACAGAGAATTCTTCCTAACAATGCTGGTTCATGCTGCATGTATCTGCACAATGCATATGTGCATGTGGGTGTATTTGACAAGTGTGCATCTGTAATGCAACATGGATGCATGTGAAACTGACATGAAGAAGGCTGATTGCCAGATGTGACATGGATGGTGACATTGTCACTGCAGTGGTGGAGATGTATAGATGCATGTCAGTCTGGTGGTGTGTGTGCATGTGTTATGCACTTCCCGTGTTGCATGTGACGTCAGTCTCACCTTTGGCTGCTCATGCTGTTGCATGTGTATGGATGGTGCTGCCTGGTGGGATATTCCTGTTGATTTGCTCATGTGTGTGAGTTGAAATGACAAGTGTGTTGGGGAGTGTGATGCCTTATCTGAAGTTTGACACTGCCACTCATGTACAACTGTCATGTGTGTATCAGTCCATTGTACAGTGCCCTGATGCCTGTGTCTTATCTCTCCCTGTCTGCAGCGTCAACTAATGAAGAGGGCGGAGAGGGTGCTGTGGAGCAAGGCGGCAGGGATCGCACCGCCAGGCGGAGACACAAGGCCCAGCTCCCCGCCTAGGTTGTCATCTCGTTGGGGTGTGAGGAGTCTGGTGCCGCGTCCCAGCCTGCAGCTGTCGAGGGTAGCTCCAAGAGGCGGAGGTCGGAGGTGGACTCCTCGGCAGCAGAATGGGCAGCTGAGATCCCACAGGGTCTGATGGAGGAAGATGCCACAGAGTCATCCAGGTTGGTGGGGGGTTTGGTGGAGGAGGAGGCTGTGGAAGGGACACACATGGGGTCTGGAGGTGGGGATTCCACTGGTGCTAGTGGTGCAGTGGAGGGGCAGGAACAGGAGGCAGCACAGGCCACCGCAGAGGTGCCTGTGTGTAATCCGATCCCCGATCCTGTGACTGCATCATCCCGCACCAGCAGGGTTGTCTACGTCCAGACCCGTTTTCAGGGAGGGAATGAGCGCACAACAACTGGCCTTCCTCTCCCTGCAGACTTGGCAATCCGGGACCGGGTTGAGCCTGTCCTGGCTGGGATAGCGTCAACGGGGCATGCAAGGTGACCTGCAATGTTTTCATGAAGACACTGCAGGTCATCTTGGATGCATTATTGACCGCGTTGCCTACTGGGACGGGTCACCAGGGCTGGATTCCTCCATATGCTGGACCTTCTTCCGACCCCCTCCTCACCTGAACCCCCTATGCGCCAGTCGTCCTCCATGCCATCTTCCGACCCATGTATCACCTGGGTACCCTGTGGAGCTGCCTCTGACCCTGCAGCCAGGTTGGTGGAGGACACATTCCTGCCACAGTCGGGAGTCGGACGTCCAGCAGGGGTGGCCACCACAACAACTGCACCCCAGACGGAGGAGGACATGCAGGCAGCAAGAGCCAGGGCACAGGAGCAGCAGCAACAAGGTAGGAGCCATGATGGCTCGGGGCCTTCAACATCCGAGGGGCAGGCATCGGCCAGAGGGCAGGAAGACCCAGGATTGGAAGTGTCTTCCGTGTGGCAGCAGTTGGGCCAGGCCATAGATGCGGAGCGGCGGCTGGCGGAAGAGGCACGGCTCACAATGGTCAGGGCGGAGAACTCCATGCGGAGGGCACTGAGGCAAGCCGAGTGCCTCGAGGCAATTCGCAGGGAGTTGGAGGTCAACATGGCATCGTACCTGCGAACCCTCGGGCCATGGAAGAGGACCGCCTCCAGGACATTGAGCAGGAGTTCGATGATACCCTGGCCTGGGAAATCGGAAAGTGAGCCGTTGGACTAGCCCGCCGTTATTGTATATAGTTTTTTGTGTTAGGTTTCATTTTCGTTTTCCTTTGGTTTGGTGTGTTTGGACTATGCCCCACACATTTGTATATAGTTCTTTTCTTAGGTCGTTTTTTGGATAGGTTTCATTTCTTTCGTTGGGCTCATGGACCCTGGATGAACTCTGTGTACATAGTTGAACAGTGGATCATGTGAGGATCTTATTTTATTTTATCACCATGGATCAATGGATTTTTCAATTTACGTTTCCTTTGGATTTCATTTGGTGGACCGTGAGATTGGACACATGTTTTTTTTTTCATCACTTTGGATTGGTTCTTCATATGTTTTTTTATTCTGTTTCGGACATACATTTCATTTCATCATTTGAAATGTGTTTTATGCTTTCATTTCATTTCATTCATTTTGTTCATAATACATTTTTGTTTCATACTTCCATATGTGGTATTCGCTCATTGGGTTACTGCATGTGAAAAAGTAGATTTAGACAATCACTTGCACCCAGTGTGTGTGTGTGAGGGACATGTTTTGATGTACATAGTTGACTTTCGGTTTGTGTCATGGAATAGCCATTTCAGTGTGGGGTGGATTGGGGACTTGATTGCCTCTCAAGACTGGGGTGGGGTGCTGTGGGATTTTGGTGCACATGAGGCCTATGATTGTGCATCTTTATGACGTGTTGTGGGGGACATGAGTCGGGGCCTGCTGGCAGGTGCCCCTCAATGCTGGGTGGGTGGGGGTGCTGTGGGACATGAGTCGGGGCCTGCTGGCAGGTGCCCCTCAATGCTGGGTGGGGTGGGGTGCTGAGGGACATGAGTCGGGCCAGCTGGCAGATGCCCTCAATGCGGGGTGGGTGGGGGTGCTGAGGGACAGGAGTCGCGGCCTGCTGGCAGGTGCCCCTCAAAGCTGGGTGGGTGGGGGTGCTGAGGGATATGAGTTGGGGCCTGCTGGCAGGTGCCCCTCAATGCTGGGTGGGTGGGGGTGCTGAGGGACATGAGTCAGGACCTGCTGGCAGGTGCCCCTCAATGCTGGGTGGGTGGGGGTTCTGAGGGACATGAGTCGGGGCCTGCTGCAGGTGCCCCTCAATGCTGGTTGGGTGGGGGTGCTGAGGGACATGAGTCGGTGATCACTAATGCAAGGTGACATGTGGGCTGTCTGGGGGGCATGCCCATAGTGGATGGGCTGCCTGCGGGACATGACCAGGGGTGCAGCGTAGTCCCCTGTGGTGTGGGCTGCCTGCACAGGCTGGGGAGGGGGTCGAGGGCACACCTGGGAGGACCCACACTGTCAATTCACGTGTGTAATACCCCGCGCACCCCACTGGATACACGTACCCCTCTCTGCAAGTAAATTCATGTGTGAAAGTTCCCGCGCACCCCTCAGAATACATGTACCCCGCTCAGACAGCGAAATTGCGTGTGAAAGTTCCCGCGCACCCCAGGAATACATGTACCCTACTCGCCCAAGGGCTAGCGCATGTGAAACTCCCCACGCACCCCTCAGAATACACATAGCCCACTCGCCCAAGGCCAACCACGTGTAGAACTTCCCGCGCACCCCCAAAATACACGTACCCCGCTCGCACAGGGCCATCGCGTGTAGAACTTCCCATGCACCCCAGTAATACATGTACCCCGCTCGCCCAAGGCCTATCGTGTGTGAAACTCCCTGCGCACCCCTCAGAATACATGTACCCCACTCGCCCAAGGCCAATCGCGTCTAAAACTTTCCACACACCCCTGCAATACACGTACCCCGCTTACACAGGGCCAATCCCGTGTAGAACTTCCCGCGCACCCCAGTCATACACGTACCCCGCTCGCCCAAGGCCTATCACATGTGAAACTCCCCGCGCACCCCTCAAAATACACGTAGCCCACTGGCCCAAGGCCAATCGTGTGTAAAACCTCCTGCGCACCCCCGAAATACACGTAGCCTGCTCGCAGAGGGCCAATCGCGTGTAAAACTTCCCGTGCACCCCAGAAATACGCAAACCCCGCTCGCAAACTTCCCGCACACCCCCGAAATACAGGTACCCCGCTCGCACAGGGCCAATCACATGTAAAACTTCCCACGCACCCCCGAAATACACGTACCCCGCTCACAAATGTCCCACGCACCACAGAAATACATGTACCCTGCTCTCAAACTTCCCGCGCACCCCAGAAATACACATACCCCGCTCACCCAAGGCCAATCGCGTGTAGAACTTCCCACGCACCCCCAAAATACACATACCCCGCTTGCACAGGGCCAATCACGTGTAACACTTCCCACGCAGCGGGGTACGTGTATTCGGAGGAGTGCGCAGGGATTTTTACGGACGTTTTCGTGGTTGGGGGCTGTTCATGGTGCATGGTGCATGGGGAGGGGTTGGGGGTGTAACTGGCGCAGCTGCAGGGTCGCTGCGCCACTCTGCACCACGGCTGGTTATGGATGTTAAAATCCATGAATACGTTGTGCGCAGAAATTGATTTTGGCGCACGCGGCTCGCGCAGACTGCCGCACGCACACTGTGCGCCAGCCGCATGTGCCACTTGTGCGCTGAATTCTATGAATTACCCCCTTTGGATTGTGGTATATGGTTAGATGTTTGTTTGAATGGGTGTGTTATGGAGCTGTGTTTCTGAGTCTATTTATTATATACTTATTGGTTAAGTTTTTGTGGCTGTATGCAGTTCTTTCATGACATGGGTAACTGGATCAAACATACTTTTTCGATCTCTGTGATAAAAGAAAAGATCCTATGTAAGAGTAGGTAGTTCATAATGAGTTATTGCATTGCATAATAGACATTTCTGTATTTCTTTTACCCTCATATTTATTACTTTGCAAGTACTATAGTTCAAACCAGTGTTCTGCGTAATTTGCTCAGTTTCTGTGTTTGTTTCCTAAAACATTGGGTCTGTGGGAAAAAAAATCCATGCTGGATTAAAATAAAACCTTCTATGTTGTGGTGAAATATATTTCTTTCATTGTTTTACTGTTTATTTCTTGTTGCTTGCTAATCTTCTCTCAGTTGGCTTGTTGCATATTTTTGGGACAATTAGATACCTGTTGGAGTATTATAATTGTTTATTTCTACTTTTATGCTATGCATCTATCTGTTGGGTTGTTGCTGATTTTTTGGGGCAGTTAGATACCTGTTGGCGTATTCTACCTGTATATTTCTTATTTGATTTTAGTTGTATTTATTTATCTGTTTGCTTGTTGCAGAATCTTGGGGCAGTTAGATACCTGTTGGCGTATTCTGTGTATTTCTTGTTACATTTTAGTGGTATTTATTTATATGTTTGCTTGTTGCAGAAACTTGGGGCAGTTAGATACATGTTGGCGTATTCTAACTGTGCACAGTTTTGAAGTTGAAGTTTTGCTTATGTTCATACACAGATGATGTGTTAAATTTTGATTTTAAGAATATTAAGTAAGCGTTTACAAGATTTGCTGGTAATCTCTGCTTTACAGTAATGGTACTATCATTACATTCAAACCATCCACAATTCTTTTTTACATATGCAGTGTAGTGACCTGCATTGGTTGCGGTTCCTGCGTGGTAGATTATATCTATTGTTTTGAAGGTTTTCTTACCAAGTGATACTTGACCATGTGTGAATCCAGTCAGCTTACAGTTGTCTTTTGTACCATCTGCATTGTAACATAAAAGCATTACTATTACGTATTTACTATATGTCTGTATTTGTAAGGTGGAGTGATTATCTGAATTGCAGGTACTACATAATCTGCCATGGTTTGCATTCTGTACAAGTTGCTGAAATGGAATGGATTCGCCGTTAGGTATGGATACATACACAAAGCGTTCATTAGGGACTTGTTCCTGTGCCACATGGCTGCAGAGAATGCATGTATGTTTCCACATGTATGAAATCTGAAAGATTTAATTTATTGGTATGTTTTTGTTTTCCAGTATTTGTAAGTACATTAGACATTCTTGTGAGTTTATAGTGAATTTGACTATTCCAACACAGTAGTCCAATTCTTGTCTTATTCCATGAACACTGTAAGTGTTGTCAGGATTGTTGGTTACATTTCTATGAAGGAATAACATTTGCAAACACAATTGGTCTGTACTGTGTAAGTAAATGTTCTCAATAATTGGTGGCAATTGGAAAATAATATTTATTGCTACATTTGCATTACAATTTAGAGCAGTTATATTTGATAATTTGAAGGGACCTGACAGTTCTTTGTCAAAGTCATTTGTTTCGGAGTGTGTGTTGCTTCTTTGAAGAAGTAATTGAGTTACTTTGACCAGTAGATGCTTCTTTGGTTGTTGTACTTGATGAAGTATTAGTTTCTTTATTTTTCTTTGGAGGAATTGCAGTGATATCATGTATCATTTCAGTTTGAAGTAGTTTTCTTTTACAATGTTTTGCTTTTTGTGGAACAGGATAGGTTTTTAGATGGGGGTGTAGAGTGAACTCAGCCTATTGTATTCTATAATGCAAGGAATATCTGCATTTACTTTACTTGCATCAAAGTTGATTAGAAATAGCCCGTCAAGTGTACGTAAGTGTGATAGTGCTACATAGCTCATGCCTTCTTTAAAGACTGTGCTACCAATATCTATTAATGCTTTATCTAGGGTAAGACCTTGTAATTTGTGAATGGTAACTGCGTATGCTAGAGTTAGTGAAAATTGTTCTCTGCGTACATACATGTCTTTGAAAGGAAGGATGCCAGCTGTTGAGCGTCCTATCCATTTAACTTCTGATAGTTTGTCAAAGAGAATATTGACAAATTTAATGTTGTTGTCACGTGAGCATTTTTGAAAGCCAACAACTGTACCAAGTGCTCCATTAAATAGTCCTTGCTCCACGTCAAGGTTACGTTTAAGCATTACTCTACAGTTTAAAGATAATTTTAATATTTTCTCCAAACCAGCTGTCTTGGAAATAGAGTTTTATAAGGTATTTAGTCTTGTTGTGGCTTGTTGACACATGGGTAGTGTCATACCCTGTACGTCCAGTTTATCTGTGGAGAAAATTTCAATTATTGGTTGCATTTCTTTTTTCAACATTGCTTCATTGAAGTTTGAACAACTTGCAAAAGTTGGCATCAAGGACATACAATTGACATTTGTGTGTGCTAATTGTTCCATGACATCAGTAGCACACGAGTTATGGCCATAGAGTGCATGAATGTGCCTGGTTTTTAATATTGATTGTGCTTCTTGAGATAGTACACCAACTGTAATACTTTTTAAAATGTTGGCGTATGTGAGGTCTGCAGACTGGCGCATGTTTTCTGTTAATTCTCTGTATTGGAAATGTTGCCAAAGGTTGACATCTCCTATGCTGCCAAGAGTTTTACGGCACAGTTTGTGCCCTAAGGTTTTAAAAAGAGGTTCAGCTTTCACTGGTGTCAATTGAAGAAGATCTCCGAAAACAATGTGTTTTTCTCCAAAGAGCTGTTCGTAGTCTTTTTTGAGGACCTCTGAGGTGAATCAAAGCCAATATTAGGTTGGAGACCATGCTCACCTCATCTATTAGCAGCATTTTCATTTGTTTGAAAACTCTGCGTAGTTCCATTGCAGCTTCTGTGGAAAGTTTGTAGTAGTCTAATTTGTTTTCGTGTTCTACTGGAAGGAGTACTAATCGGTGTAAAGTGACACCGCCTATGTTGTAGGCAGCTAAACCTGTGAGGGCAGTTACTACAGCTGACAGTTTGTTGTTTGTCAATTGTTGAAGGAACTTGCTGATGATTTTAATTAAGAATGTTTTGCCTGAACCAGCTTCACCACTCACGTACAGCAGTAAATTTCATGTTGCACACCATATTTGCGACGACAATATTTCCCACATTTGTGTCTTTGAAATTGTAAAATTTGTGCATGAAGGTCACTATGTGTTGTTTGTGAAGGGTTTTCACAAGTGACATATTTTTGGATGAACTGCAAAACAGTGGCATCACTGTCCTGACCAAATTTAGGTGCATCTTTAATCCATAATAGCATGTGGATGTGTGGCGCTCCTCTGGCTTGGTTTTCTTTTCTCCAAAAGAAGTGTTGAACTTCTGCGAGGGGAGGTACAGTCTTATAATAAATGAAGTGTAGCATAGCAATGAAGGGATGATGGAAATATCTTGATATATTTACAGGATCTAGAGAGCAGAGTTCTCCTGGTGTTTTTACATCTATGTTTATTTTGTTTTTGTTTGCTATGCGTAGAAAATCGTGTAAATCTTCCCATGCATATTCTGCACAAATTAATGTAACAAACCAAGTGGATGGGCCAAGATTTCTTATCATACAGTGTACATCTCTGTGATGTTAGAACCAGTATTCTTTTGTACCACACATGTTTGCTAAAAGATTTGTAATACTTGACTGTAAAACCTCATCTTTTTCTTGCACTTTTTGTAATAATTGCATAGCTGACATATTTTGAAAATGGGTACCTGATTTTAATGTGTGTGCAACTCCGTAGCATAGAGTTGCTAGTTCACTTTCAAAGGGAAGGAGGAATATGTATTCTGAGTTTTGTCTGATTCTGTGGTCATCAGAATACATTTGTAAAGAGCGATATTCTGATGCTGTTATCTGTGTGGGTCTATCATTTTACCTTCCTCCTTTTCCAGTAAAAAAGAGTAGAGGAAAGGCCTGTGCTTCTATACTCTTTTCCCATATGCTGATTGGGTATCCTTCGGCTTGTCGCATTTGGTACATTTCCAGTGCATCATCTATAGTGTCTTTAGAGTGTAAATGATGAATTGTATAATGGTCTAAAATACTGGATTCTGTAGCAGGATTTAAAAGTTGAAATTGACCAGTTCTATTTTGTACGTTATGTCTATAGTTTTGTGCACTTTTATAAAAAGTCCTGCGGCAGCACACACACATGTGGTTTGGTACTTCAGCGGAGGTACTTTTAAACTTTAGTATTTGTTTTTTGTATATTTTTAATAGAAGGTTGCTATTTGTACAGTAGTTGCTAGTTTGTTGTACATCTATTGCATTTTGTAAGTGGCTTTCAATTCCAAAATATTGCCTTTGTGCATCCTGTATATTTTTTTAGAATCTGTTGTATATGTTTTACAAATGAGTATAATAGTAAACGTATAGAGGACATTTGTTTTTTTAATGTAATGTTAATGGATGTTTTGCTATTTTTACAGGGTAAATGGCAGGTATTGTACAGAAAAGCATGCAATGTATGCATTGGTGAAGGTGTGGGAAATAAAGCAGAAGGATTTCAAATAGAGGCAGTGGTATTGTTTGATCTGAGAGCCTTTCTAATGACATTGTCTTTGTTTGTGCTTGAATGAAGATGCATGTACTGATTCTGGCTGTGTGTAATTTTATAACACACTGGACAGCCTTTTTCATAATTATACTGTTATTTTTCACATCTTATAATATAAAACAATATTTTTTAGATAGGTGTGTGTGTAAACAAATATTTGGAGAGCTGAAAGGTTTGCAATTGACACTTCATCATAGCAGATGGGAGAAATGACAGTAAGTTCATTGTACAGTTTATACAGGGTAAGTGGCAGTTACTGTTTATATTTGTATTTATTTTATTTTACATTTTTGAAGCGTTCACACAGCCCGTGGGCATCGAGGCACTGTTGCAGGAATTGTTTGTTTTTTAGTTGCGTAATTATTTTGTCTTAGTTGCGCATGTACAAAGCGAGTTAAAGCCCATCGGTTTCTAAGCATGGATTTAGGGATCGAACCTGTGTTGCTTTGTGTCGTCATGCTTTCAAGGCGCGCACGTTGCCGCTGACCTATGCTCCCGAGATGTATTGTATTACTAGAAGAGCATACATGTACTGTGTAGGAACTATTCATACCTGTAGTCTGTGTTCATGCATGTGGATGTGCATGAATCAGCAAGTAGAAATCTTGGGGAGTTTTACAGCAGTTGTTGCTGTAGGTCCTTTGCAGTCACAGCCGAATTGTACAGAGATTGATCAATAGTACATCTAAAGTGCTGATCTGTGATGATAGAGGTAGATGTAGAGTTCTTGGATGTGATTGGTGGAAGATTGTCTGACTGCTTAAAAGTAGCCAATGAGGAAATGGTGCAGAGAGTGCAGTGGAAAGGGTAGAAGGGCTGCCCCAGTGTTAGATTCTCCATGGTGACTGCGGTTGTCCGCGGACAGGCCGTGCCACATCCGGAGTTTCTCAGTAAATCCAGCATGGAAAAGAGACTGTAGGGTCAGCCAATCAGAACTTGAGGTTGTGGTTTGTGTTGAAAGAGGCTGTGTGTAGTGAAGGTGGCAAAGGTGGAGAAAGTGAGGGTGTTGGTGCTCAGAGATATGCTTGTTGATAGTTTGGAGCAGTATGCTTAATGTAGGAATGTGGCAAAGAATTTTGATGTAAAAAGAGTGTAGGCGGTATGGTGTACTGTGCCTGGTTTTCATTTGCAGGCAATGTTAGAAGTTTGCCAGGATATGGCTAGGTTCAATAATCCAGATGTAGTTGTCCTGCATGGTGGTGCTGTGCATTTGGGCTATGTCAGTGCCCCTACTTTGTTGCAAGAACTGCAAAACGTGGTGCAGGCAATCATAAAAGTCCTTCCAAAAGCCAAGGTTATTTTTTCTGTTTTGTTACCTAGGGCTGTATATGACAATAGTTCTATTTTTTGTCCTCAGCAAAATGTTGCTAGGTGTTTAATTAACCAAGGCATGTTTGCTTTTATGAATAGAGTCGGTATGTTCTTTTGCAAAAATGAGAACATTGAATCTGGTAATGTAGTTTACTTTAAAGCAGATGGTATTTCTTTATCTTTCATGGGAAATGCCATGCTGTTTTGGAATATAAGGATTGCTTTGGAGAAGCTAATGTGAGGATATTTGAAAATAAGAAAAAAAACAGAAAAAATACAAAATAAAAGGTGCTTCTGAAGCATCTTCAAAAAACCCCAAAAAAGGCTCTTTTCAGAGCCAACCTCAAAGGGGAAATGGGGTAGACTATTTAAATGTTCATTCCCCATGCTCAGATTTTTTGATTTGTCTGCGGACAGCGGAGTTGTCCGCGGACAGCGTGTGTTACATACAGGTATTTTGGGGTTGAGAGGCATGCAAATGAGACTGAGCAGAGCAAGGGATTGGTCAATAAGGTTTACGGGTGTGCTGTGTAATGAGAGAGTTCTTCAGTAGGTCTTTTTCCTGAGAGAATAGCAGATAGTTATGGCTGTGTGTTTCAGAAAGCAGATTGTTTGGATTTTGGGAGATTCATGGATAAATTGGTTGGAGGTGCATGCAGATCGCTGTGGAGTGGCTGCACATCTTGGATTCTCTCATGTGGAAGTGCACTTGCATGGAGTGAGTGGAGTGAAGTGTGTGGATTTGGTACCTCTCTGTGCTTCTTTGGTGACACAGCGTCATCCAGACATTATTATTTTTCATTGTGGATGGAACAGTTTAGGGCATGTGTCTGGAATCTCTTTGCAATTTTCAATGAAAGAAGGACTTGGGAAAGTCATGGACATGTATCCAAACTCTAGAGTCATTTTTTCCTGTATTGCGCAGAGAAACATGTGTTGCGTTCTTTTCATTTGGTCCACAAATGGAGAAAGCAATGTTCAATGTTAATAAGGCTGTTTGTGCCTTTTTGAGAGATGTTGGTATGTCCTCTTTTCAGAATGAAAACATTGGGCTTCATTTTGAGGTGGGTGGTAAGGGATTACGGGCACCTGTAAGGGCACCGGTGCCCGTAATCCCTTACCGCCCTACTACAAGTTCCCTTTGTGGGTCCTCCCTTAACGCCTGGTTTTTCCAGGCATTAAGGACGGACCCGCAAAGGGACACTGGAGCTAATAACGGTACTGCAATTTGCGGTACCATTATTATCGCCTTCCCAATTCCCATTGAGCCCTACGGGGGCTCAAATGGGAATGGGGAAGGGCCCTGGTGAATTGGGAATTACCGGTCCTGCCAACCTTGGAATGGACCGGTAATTGCTACATTCACCAGGGCAGAGTCGGTAGGGTTTTGGAGGCAGCCATGGAGCTAATAGCTCCAAGGCTGCCTCCAACCTCGTAATGAGGCCCATTATGTTTTGTAGCACACACATTTTTCGCAGAGATTGAGTACATCTTACTTATGCCGGGAATATGATTTTTTCTGAAAAATATACAAAATGCATTGCAACCTTTTTTGGAATTACAGCAAATCATTTTTCAGTAGGTGTTGACCATTTGAAGTTTTTGAAACACAAAAGAACACCACAAAAAGGCTCTTTTCAGAGCCACCACTTCCCCATATAGAAAAGAGCAATGGTTCTGAAAGGGCAGCACCCCCAAATAAATAAAAGTCCATGGACTGGCCCTGCACTATTTATTTGTCACTTCTATTTTTAAACTGTGAAAGGCGGCTCTGAAAAGAGCCTTTTTTTTGTTTTTTGTTGTTTTATATATTTTTTGTGTTTGGAAAGGAGGGGAAAGGAGGGTAAGGAAGGGACACCAACCACTGGGATAAGAAAGGGCAGGTGGAGAGAGGAAGATGTAGGGTGGGCCTTAATGAGGTAGGTTGCAGACCTTATCATGATACTTGACCGCAGTTTCCAATGCACTCTGAAGGTTCTCCCCCCTGCAGAGTATTGCGTTGCAGTACATGTACAATATTGTGACCCCCGAAAGGTAAGAGTCAACAGCATCATGAATGGCCAGCGAGGCAGCTTGATGGATGCACTGTCCCACAGGAGTGTCTTTTGTGGTGACAGGAGCAGAAACGGAGGATGCTGCAGAGGAACTCAAACTACTACATTTATCGCAAGGTACAACCTTACGAATAGCCCCACTGTGGAATGACTTTAGGTGTCGCTTCATTAATGTAGTACCAAAGCTATACGAACCAGGCTTGGTATGACTCAGCACCATGCGGCACTGAGTGCAGATCACCTTGTTCGCATGAGCTTTTGCCTTTCCATCAACGGTGGTAAATAACCGCCACACCCAAGACTCACAATGAGTGCTAGTAGTAGGGACTTCCACTACCTCATCCTCTTCATCCTCTTCATCCCGCTCCTCTGCATCCTCACACCTGTTCCCCTCTGCAGGCCCTTGGGGATGTGGTGGTGGTGGAGGGGGTAGGGGTGCTGATGCCGAGGCAGTAGCAGCAGAAGCAATTTGGGATGCCATCTGGAAGGTTAATTACCAGGAACCAGGAACCAAGAACAGCAACCTGCACAATTGTCCTGTTGTAAATCTTGGAAATCCAAAAGCAGAATGAGGATCAGATCTGGGGTGTGGCCTTTTATAGGGGTGTAGGTGCACGCTTCGCAGACACCCACGCTGGTCGCAGACACATCGAACACTAAGAAAGGGCTCGAAAAGTTCCAAGAAGTATGTAGATTGGCAGGGACATTGTTTGGGAAATGTGCAATCGTGAACTTTTACTGTAAAATACCTTGGATTGCTCAAAAAAGATATTTTTAAATGTTTGGGGGCCCGGACAGTGTCTGCAAATAAGGACACATGCTCAGTGTGGGTGCGGTCACATGATGATGTCCTGGACACGTTCGAGAACAGGACGGCTGTCCGCAGGTCAACAAATGCACAGGGACGGTTGTGCGCTTGGGCGCGGGTGTTCGACGGACAGTGTTCGGGTCCCTGAATTAATTAAAAGTGCGACACATGTGTTGCAGACAATTGCAGACAGGCGCGATGTTCGTAGGACCCAAGTGTGTGATGCGCATGTGCGCAGGTGTTCTACAAACAGTGTTGAAGTCCCCGAATAAAATAAATGTGTGTCAAAACTTTGCAGACCGGCGGGCGGGATATGTGTTTTACAGATAAATTAATTCTGGTTGCGGACATTACAAACAGGGGGGGTGTTCTTAGGACACCCCCATTTGGGTTAATTGCAGACAAGCAGACATCTTGTGTGTTCTAAGGACACCGCCATTTTAATTATGGACAGTACGGACAGGTATAGTGTCCTTAGGACACCCCATTTTGGTTAATTGAGAACATCCCAGACAGCCGCGCTGTCCGCGGACACGCTAACTGCTGTTTAAAAAAAAATAAGACACAGGCATATACTAAGAACACACTTAAAATGTTATAATTGTTTAACAGTATAACATTTATGAAAGAGAGGGGGAAGCAGAAACTGAAACAAATACAGGGGAATTAGGGTTTGGACATGATGTATGGGAGGGGAGGAACGATGGAAGACTCATCATAAAGTTTTTCTTTCTAGGGAGGGTTTGGGGATAGTTGGCTGGGACATGGAGAGGGGGAACAAGTACATGTGGGACAGTGATATTTAATCTTTTCTTTAATGTGGTCCTCAATAAACTGTTTTAGAAGATTGACATTTTTCATTAATATATCAATTTTTAGTTCCATTCGTTTCAGAGGATCTTCTAATGTCTCTCTTGGTATATTACACTTATTTTCTGTATGGTCTGTTAAAAAATATATGTTAACTACACATAAAGTAATGGTTATTAATTGGCTTATATAGAGAAATGTTGTGTCTACCATTAGTATCACTGTCTTCACTCATTTCATCTCGTGGGAAATTTTCTTCCAACCATTCCAAAGTACTGGACATTTCTGTGTGAAAAAAATATATATATTAGTTTTAGTGTACGTAATACAGAAAATATATAAATATATGAAATAGATATTGTGTACTTACTTGTTCCTTACACACTTTTGGTGTTACTGCTGTGTAGGTATGCTTTTGCTTTTTGCTGCACAGTTTCTGTGAGGTAATTCTGTTGGAGGCATATTTATTTTGTTTTGGCATATTCCATTATATTGGAAATGCTATTTCAGTGGATGGTTGGTATCTTACATATACAGTTTCCACTTCTTATTTATTATTAAATGTAATGTATTTATGTGGTGCTTTTTGAACATGTTTGGTGTTTTTATTGTATGATACAATAATGTAAGATACCCCATGAGTTTTTGCAGTCTTGATGTTGACCACGTCTATCCGCGGACATGCGCACGACCCGCGGACATCAAAATTACTAGTGGGGCAGGGGATCAGTATTTTCTATGTTATATGTATCTAAGCTAAGGGAGTCTTAGTAAACATTTATAAAATGTACATTATCTCTATCTATATTCAGTGAAAAAAACTTTGTTGAAGGGGCATTACGGTTAAGTTGCGCTACGAAAAACCTATGAAATTCAGTAAAAAAAACTTTGTTTAAGGGACGTTGTGGTTTGCAGAAAAACCCTTGAAATTCACAAGTTATGGTAAGCTCAGCAACCATAACTCGAGCCACCACCGTGCACTGCTAAAACTAACACTCAGGACATCAAAGATGAAATCACAAGTGTCATTGATGACATCACTGATGACATCACATGTCTGGCTCCCTCTTTTTTTCTTTACTGACATATCTAGGCCAGTAACAGTCAGGAACTACAAATTCATATACTCATAATTCATATTCAAGTACTATATTTGTAGAGTTATACTTCAAATATGTTCTTACAGTAATTCACTTGGCGTTCAATCACAGCATATGAAACATATACATAGGGGAAAACACAGATTTGGAAAATTGTCATGCTTTATGTGCATAAATATAATCAGTAAGGTTCTTCCTTTTTTTATTACTTTACTTTCCTGCATATGCTCATATTTGTATACATTGTATGCACACTACTCTCCTTAAGGTCCAGTCACATTGTATAATAGTAGTACATAGCGAAGTAGTAGCTTTGAAGCAGAGCTATCATTTCTGTGTATAAAGTTAATCAGTTGGGGTATGAAGATTGGCGGGTAATACTGTTGTTTACTTAATTTTCCCTGTATATGCTCATATTTGTATGTGTAGTTGTTATTTGTGTATTGTTTCGAATAATGCAATTATTTAGTAAGTGGGTTTAATTAGCTAGTTATTAAATGTTACACAGTAGACAAAACTGTAATAAAAAGCATTTGTCATTTTACTATTAAACATGGTAAGATTAATAATATTCTACATCCATCATGTATGTTGCACACAATGCATATGTTTCTACATGAGTAGCTTAGTATACTGGAAAGAACCTGATAATACAATGGTATTCGTATCAATCCATTACTTAATGCACTACATACCTCATGATATTTATTCCAATAATATTTCACACTTTTTTATCAACATTACTATAAAAATCCCTTGTACAGACTTTTCATGAAAAGTAAATGCACATGTGATGTCATCAGTGATGTCATCAATTACATTTGTGATGTCATCTTTGATGTCCTCAGTGTTAGTCTTAGCAGTGCACGGTGGTGGCACGAGTTATGGTTGCTGAGCTTACCATAACTGGAGAATTTCAAGGGGTTTTCGGTTTTACTTGGAACCATAACGTCCCCCTAACTAAGTTTTTTCATTGAATTAGCAGCTGTGTAATTATGGTTAAGTTGCTAAACCCATAGGAAGACAACTTTTTTGTGCGGCTTATAACTTTGTTCCCCGTGGATGAATTTGGATAACACTTTGCCAAAAATGTATATGGGGCCCGCTGAATTCTTTTGGAAATTTGGGGGAGGTTTTGGTTGGCAGTAACACCATAGCATGTGAATGAAAGTGGGTAGGGGTGCCGGCGGTTGCGTTATGTTTGTAGATTCCGCTAACAGTTGCATGTTTCCGTCCATAGCTGTATTACAGTGCAGAGGTTGTGTAGGAGTAGGTTACATTTTGGCATGCATGGCTGCTTTATGCTGCGGTGGGTGTGGTCAAGGCCTAGATTTTTGGTTGCATGGCTCAAGGCCGTAGGCCTTGAACCCAAGAGCCAAGGCCTTGACCACTCCCATCACAGCAATGCAGTTTTGACTCTGCATCCCTCAGAGGGTGATGACCTTTAAAGAATGGTTGTGGAGCATATTTTAGACTTGATAGAGCACCAGAGGTGAGCTGACATGCAAATATTGTCCATGGGTGTGGTCATTTTAGAACATCCTACAATTTTCGGTGTATGGCTGGAGATGGTGCAGTGACAAGTCCTGCAGTGTGCCCACTGGGTGCAGTGTTGGAATACTGTCAGTATAGAAGAGGGTAGTGTTGAAGTGTATCTTCTATGTGCTTGGATACTGCAGTGTGTTAACTGGGTGCAATGGTGAAATAGTGTATGCATAGAAGCAGATATTTTATAGGGTTAGGTAGTGTCCATTGTGCGGTTTGTTGACTACTGTACTGCACTATGAAGTATTGGTCTTATACACTGAATAGACTACTGGGAGCAGGGACGCTGTTGTGAACAATGTTTTGGTTTGGGTGGCAGTAGCACCATAGTATGTGAATGAAAGTGGGTAGGGGTGCCAGAGGCTGTGTTATGTTTGCAGATTCTGATAACTGTTGGAAGTTTCCATTCAGGTCTAGAATAGAATTCCAAACTTTCATGAAGTTTCATTGAGTGGTGCCAAAGTTATAGGCCATCCAAGAACTGCTCCTGAACATATGAAGTGTCCCTGAACTTCAATGGACTGTTCACGAACATCTGGACCGTTCGCAGGCTTTTATGCTGAATAACACCCATTTTTTTGGCTTCTTATGACCATATCCCATCCCATCCATATTACCCCTCACCTCCCCAGAGATTGTTTGATAAGTTTGACAAGTGTAATGTTGTGTTTTTTTATATGTTTTTACCTCGAAGTCCGCAAATCCAACATGGCGGGTGTTTCCAAAAATCTGACGCATTTCACACTTTTCACCATCCAATCAGGGGGTGCGTCCAATGTCCGCAGACATCACGTCACCATCTCGACCAATCATATGTCTGTCCACGGACCAAACAGGGAAATGGGTCCGCGGAGCAGAGCCAGACAGCACTAATGTTTTTGACCTACATTTTGCCTGTTTTTTAAAAAACTACTGGATGGATTTTCACCAAATTCACAAAAGCACGCTTTTGCCACCAAGCCGCCACTCCTGCCACAAATTTGTGAAAATCCATCCAGCCATTTGGGCTGTAGGCATGAGCAAAGTTTTTTCCATTCAGTCTATGGAAAAGAAATGTTTTTACCCCCTATAACTTTGCCCACCCCCTTGACGAACCTCAACAAATTTGCCATAAAATTCAGAGCAGGCAATATACTTTTTTTAGCAAAGTTTGGTGATGAATCATCCAGGGAGAGTGAAGTTATTAGCCACCCAAAAAGTGGTCTTCCAATGGGTTTAGCAACTTAACCCTAACTACATGGCCGCTACTGCTCCGGCCTGCGGTAGAGCCGTGTAGTTATGGTTAAGTTGCTAAACCCATAGGAAGACAACTGGTTTGGCGGCTTATAACTCTGTTTCCCGTGGGCGAATTTGCATAAAACTTTGCCAAAAATGTATACAGGGCCCGCTGAATAATTTTGGAAATTTCAGTGAGGTTTCGGTTGGCAGTAACACCATAGTATGTGAATGAAAGTGGGTAGGGGTGCCGGCGGTTGCGTTATGTTTGTAGATTCCGCTAACAGTTGCATGTTTCCGTCCATAGCTGTATTACAGTGCAGAGGTTGTGTAGGAGTAGGTTACATTTTGGCATGCATGGCTGCTTTACGCTGCGGTGGGTGTGGTCAAGGCCTAGATTTTTGGTTGCATGGCTCAAGGCCGTAGGCCTTGAACCCAAGAGCCAAGGCCTTAACCACTCCCATCACAGCAATGCAGTTTTGACTCTGCATCCCTCAGAGGGTGATGACCTTTAAAGAATGGTTGTGGAGCATATTTTAGACTTGATAGAGCACCAGAGGTGAGCTGACATGCAAATATTGTCCATGGGTGTGGTCATTTTAGAACATCCTACAATTTTCGGTGTATGGCTGGAGATGGTGTAGTGACAAGTCCTGCAGTGTGCCCACTGGGTGCAGTGTTGGAATACTGTCAGTATAGAAGAGGGTAGTGTTGAAGTGTATCTTCTATGTGCTTGGATACTGCAGTGTGTTAACTGGGTGCAATGGTGAAATAGTGTATGCATAGAAGCAGATATTTTATAGGGTTAGGTAGTGTCCATTGTGCGGTTTGTTGACTACTGTACTGCACTATGAAGTATTGGTCTTATACACTGAATAGACTACTGGGAGCAGGGACGCTGTTGTGAACAATGTTTTGGTTTGGGTGGCAGTAGCACCATAGTATGTGAATGAAAGTGGGTAGGGGTGCCAGAGGCTGTGTTATGTTTGCAGATTCTGATAACTGTTGGAAGTTTCCATTCAGGTCTAGAATAGAATTCCAAACTTTCATGAAGTTTCATTGAGTGGTGCCAAAGTTATAGGCCATCCAAGAACTGCTCCTGAACATATGAAGTGTCCCTGAACTTCAATGGACTGTTCACGAACATCTGGACCGTTCGCAGGCTTTTATGCTGAATAACACCCATTTTTTTGGCTTCTTATGACCATATCCCATCCCATCCATATTACCCCTCACCTCCCCAGAGATTGTTTGATAAGTTTGACAAGTGTAATGTTGTGTTTTTTTATATGTTTTTACCTCGAAGTCCGCAAATCCAACATGGCGGGTGTTTCCAAAAATCTGACGCATTTCACACTTTTCACCATCCAATCAGGGGGTGCGTCCAATGTCCGCAGACATCACGTCACCATCTCGACCAATCATATGTCTGTCCACGGACCAAACAGGGAAATGGGTCTGCGGAGCAGAGCCAGACAGCACTAATGTTTTTGACCTACATTTTGCCTGTTTTTTAAAAAACTACTGGATGGATTTTCACCAAATTCACAAAAGCACGCTTTTGCCACCAAGCCGCCACTCCTGCCACAAATTTGTGAAAATCCATCCAGCCATTTGGGCTGTAGGCATGAGCAAAGTTTTTTCCATTCAGTCTATGGAAAAGAAATGTTTTTACCCCCTATAACTTTGCCCACCCCCTTGACGAACCTCAACAAATTTGCCATAAAATTCAGAGCAGGCAATATACTTTTTTTAGCAAAGTTTGGTGATGAATCATCCAGGGAGAGTGAAGTTATTAGCCACCCAAAAAGTGGTCTTCCAATGGGTTTAGCAACTTAACCCTAACTACATGGCCGCTACTGCTCCGGCCTGCGGTAGAGCCGTGTAGTTATGGTTAAGTTGCTAAACCCATAGGAAGACAACTGTTTTGGCGGCTTATAACTCTGTTTCCCGTGGGCGAATTTGCATAAAACTTTGCCAAAAATGTATACAGGGCCCGCTGAATAATTTTGGAAATTTCAGTGAGGTTTCGGTTGGCAGTAACACCATAGTATGTGAATGAAAGTGGGTAGGGGTGCCGGAGGTTGTGTTATGTTTGTAGATTCTGCTAGCAGTTGCATGTTTCCATGCATAGCTGTATTACAGTGCAGAGGTTGGGTTGGAGTACCCGGTGGCTGTCGTACATGTGTGGATAATGGTACTTGGTTACATGTTGGCATGCATGGCTGCTTTACACTGCGGTGGGTGTGGCAAATTCCTAGATTATTGGGTGCATGGCTAAAGGCCATAGGCCTTGCACCCAAGAGCCAAGGCCTTGACTACTCCCACCGCAGCAATGCAGTTTTGACTCTGCATCTCTCAGAAGCTGGTGACCTTTAAAGATGGTTGTGGAGCACATTTTAGACTTGATGGAGCACCAGAAGTGAGCTAAAATGCATATATTGTTGGTTCCATGGGTTTGGTCATTGTTAGAACATCCTGCTGTTTTTCATTGTATGGCTGGAGATGGTGCAGTGACAAGTCTGCAATGTGCCCACTGGGTGCAGTGTTGGAATACTATCATTATAGAGGAGGGTAGGGTTGAAGTGGATCTTCTATGAAGTTGGATATTCTGCGTTGTGCAGATTGCCGGGAGTAGGCCCAATGCTGTGAAGATTTTGTGGTTCGGTTGGCAGTGACACAATACTTTGTGAATGGAACTGGGTTGTGGTGCCAGAGGCTGTGGTATGTTTGTGGATTCTCCTAACTGTTACATGTCTCCAGGCATCACTCTTTTATGGTGCTGGGGTTGGGTAGAAGTTCCACTGGCTATGTTACGTTCCTGGATTGTGGAATCTGGCCACATGTTCGCATGCATGGCTCCATTATGTTGTGCTGGGTGTGGGCAAGGCCTAGACACTTGTATGCATAGTCATGATGGGTGCAGCTCTGGATGATTTTGGATGATGAAATCGTGGATTCTTTTGCAGAACTATCTACTGGCGGTTCTTTAGAAGCATGCGCGACATGCACTCAGAGTGTTTAACGGTAAATATGAAGTGCTGTACAGAAATTATAGTGTTGGATGCAGAGTTTTTGAATATGCTTGTTGCATGCGTGTGTGAGTATTTCACAGTACCCAAAGAGGGTGTGCTGGAAAAAGAACAGTGGAAAGGGAAGAAGGACTGTACCTGATCTACTGGGGCGCGGCCCTCGCTGTAGCGGGGAAAAGCGCACATGCCACATCCTGCCATTCTGAGTATGGTTGGCATGGAAATGAAACTGTGGGGATTATCCAATCAGGTGTTCAGGGTGTGGTTCACAGGAAGGGGCGGTACTATGTTTTCCCAATACTCTGTTTATTGAGGTTGGTAGAGATGGAGAGACGCACAGTGCTGATCGTGGGTGGTACCTTTGTGCAAGATCTGCACAGGTATGCCATGCAAAGAGGTGTTGTTGATAATTTTGGGTTGGAAGGAGTGAACGCTTTGTGGGGCAGTCTCTATGAGTGCAGTTTCGGTGGGATGGTTCACATTTGCAGATGTGTGGCCTCTGTCACTACTGTTAAAGTTGTCATGATGCATTATGGAAGTCTATATTTGGGATCCATGTTGTTTTTTCTGTCACCTGAAGAAGTTGATGAATGCAATGATGCAGAGTTTACCCACTGCCAAGGTTTTATTCTCATCCATACCACCAAGAGGAGTATGGGACCATGCTGGTGTAATTTGTCCCAAGCCAGAGCTGGGATGGTGTTTTATAAACAGAAGCATGCATGAATTTATGTGCACTGATGGGATGTTCTCCACCCACTACGAGATCATGAAGTCACAAAATATGCACTGGTTCCATGCAAATGGCATTTTTTTTAACACCATTGGTAATGCTGTTTTCTTTTACACTGTGCAAGAAGTGTTGACCATAATTCGGTAAAAATGTAAGGAGGGAAAGCAAACAGCAACTCATATAAAGAGGAAAAAACAAAAAGGTTGTTTGCAAGTACATAAACAAAAAATCAGAAAAAAATCAGAAAACAAATCTTTTCAGAGCCACCACTAAAGACCCAATCCCCTACCCTGTTTCAAATTTCTCCTCCCCCTCCGGTTCCTAGCACGATTACTCTGAGGATTCTGCTGTAGTTTCAGAATTACACATGCCACATCCGTGCCTTTTCAGGATGGCAGGCATGGAAATGGGACTGTGGAGGTTAAGGCATTGCTGAATAAGGTTTCTGATTGTGGCGTGTATGCAAAAACTGTGTCAGAAGGTCTATTTGTACAGAGAAATGCAGAAGGCTATGATTGAAGTGTGCAAGGTAGGGGACAGGCATCCTGTTTGTATGCATGCACTGTATGTACTTGTTTAAAGTTACTAAGATACATTCAGTGCTGCTTGTATGAGATATTTTTACAAATTTTGTAGAAAATGGGTTACTGCAGAAAAAAAATTCATTGAAGTGTGCAGGCATCCTGTTGTTACACATGCAATGTGTGTATGATATGATATGATACGGTACGATATGATACGGCATTTATAACACGCCTAAACAAAATCAACAGGGACTATTTATGGGTATTTCAACTGTGTGTTGCCCAAAATCGTTTTCACACTAAGAAGGACACAGTTATGTCGAGTGGAGAAGGGTTTGTCAAAAAGCCAATATAACTAATTGCGCTTTCCAAGTCGTCTCTTGCGCACTTGTGTTGTGCTAAAAAACACATGCTCTACCGCCTTGGTTTTTGCATTTGTTGGCTGCCATCCAGATGAAAATGAACATTAATTTTAATAGGTTTTCTCTGGGTGGGCAGGTGCAGGTTTGGGTTGTTAAAACAGTGAAGAATTTTCTTCAGCGATGTTCTCTCTGGAGGTAATTCACCTCAAACAGGAAAGGCCCCTAGATACTTAGGCATAGGGTCCTTAGTCAGAACGAGCGTAACCTGTGCAGTTCATGTTATGCACTAGGTTTGGTCGTTCTCTAGCCGTCCGGTTTCTGTGGGACAAATTAGTGGGCCACATTCATCAGGGCTTTGCAAGGCATCTGATTGTGTGCCTGCTGGTCATCACGTCTGGCAGCACTGTATGCGTATCTTCAAAACCTCTCCCTGTGAGGGTGACAGGAAGGAGGGGAGAGAGATTGGGCAGTGGTAAATATCCAATGCTATATATAAAGGTTATCTCGAAACACTGCATTAGTGTATAACGAGGGGAGAAGGCTTACCCGCTCCGTGTGGTCTGGTAACTTTGCACGGTGGGTGAGACGGCCCGGAACCTGGGGGTCAGAGGACAATAAGTACTGTCAATAGTGATGCCCAAGTGCGTCATATCGGAAAAGCAACTGGCAGCAAAATCATTGCTATCTATTTAAACCAAATTGAGTGTATATCCTGTCTACAGCGGCACACACACGGCGTTGTCGCTGGGAGTTTAGCAATTCTACACAAGAGGACATCCTAGGTCTACACGTTGAGCCGTGTGTCTAGCTCTTGGACACCACGCTCAGGGGGAGTGGCAGTCCCAGGTAAGCTGCAAAAGGTGGTCGCTTACCTTGGAGCGGTCGTCTCTGTCTGTGTTACGGGCCGCGCCCAAGAGGTCTGCTTCTCAGCGAGCCACGTTCGCAGACTGTTTACGTTTCCATGGTGTGCCGCGCAGTCACGTGTGCCTGACTCTAGCATGGCCGCTCCATATGGAGGAGGCGGCGGCCATCGCAGAGTCAGGCAACGCGCATCACAGGTCACAGGCACATCGGCCAACCACAATGTGTCTGGTGGGTACATTGTAAGTGCCGTGGGCGAGGTAGATATCCAATTAACCGAAAATGCATGAGATTCTATTGCATTAATGCATGCTCACAGGCGGTAGTTCACACGAAACATGACCCCATGGCACTATCATATATCATAGTGCAAACAAATGCAGAGGAATGCAACATAGAAAGAAGCACAAGTCAAAGCACAAATCTGTAACGCTCACCTGGCTCCCACGGAGGCGCTGGTCTGGTCTGGGTTGCTGTGGCCTCTTCAAGCGTGAGGCGCAGAATTCGGACACCGATTGAACAGGACCCCCAAATCTTGCTCGTCTGGCCCGTAGGAATATCCTTCTGCAGATGAGAAAGGGGATTAACTGTCTGCTGAATAATGTGCTTGCTCCCCCCTTTTCCCCCTTCGTCCTCCTCTGACTTCCTCCAAAACCCCCGGTTTAAGCTCACCTTATGGTTTGGCAGGGTGAACTCTCCATCCTGCTTCTGATGCAGGGGCGCACGTTCGTCCAGTTACTTCACTGGTTTTCAGAATGGCGCTGGCAAATCCACTTGACTTTACTGAGCGATACGCCGTAAGTATGAAGATACAAAAGTTCAAGTGTGAGCCTCCTTTTATGTTGTCTTTTTCTGTCCTTTATTTCAGGTGCAGAACAAAGGCGATGCGTTGAGGGATTAAATTGCCGGTGGTAAAATCAGGTGAGTTAGTGATGAGGGCGACCCCTCTAAATGTCTTTATAATTCCCCAGTAATGTCTTTTGTCCTTTCCCCATAGGGGCCGGGGTGCTGTACCTGCCAAAGATGCGGCGCCAACCCGAGATGTGGAATGGTTCACCAAGAAAAGCCGGTAAGTAACATGGCTGAAAATTCGGCTTTCCTCTTGTGTTCCCTTGCTCACCTTTTGTCTCTTCTTCTCTCCCCTAGTTGCAGAGATATGGCGACCGGTGCTGAGAGCCGCGATGGAGCCGGGCGGCGTCTCTGGAACAGGTGAGTGAAGCGCAGCGCTGCAGCGAGCAACGCAGTGCTTTTAAATGGAAGTCTTCCTTCAGGAATGCTGGCGTGAAGATTCCGGATGCAGGTAAGAAGGTTGAATAAGTTCTTGGTTTTCACCTTTCTCTTCTCTTCTTTCCTTACAGGTGTTGCAGGTTCGAGGCAGGCGTGGCTGGAGTCCAGGTGCAGGAGCAGACACGGTGAGCGTTCAGCTGCTGGGATGCAGAACAACGCGAAGCACGTGTGGCTGTCCAGGTGTGGCTTAAATAGCCTTGGAAGAAGTTCCAGGTGAGTATTCTTCCACAGCCCCACCCAAGTAACAACATAGTTCCTTCAGAAAAATAATCCCTCCTAAGCCTCATTTGGCTTGGTTCTTCATGCAGCATGGTCTGCATCAGGTGAGTGTGCAGCATGGTCTGCTTCAGGTAAGTGCACCAAACACTTCCCTTTATGAGCCTGGCGCCTATGGCGCCAGGACTGATGTCCAACATGAGCCTGGCGCCAACGGCGCCAGGACAGAGTCCAAAGAGCCCCTATAAAGGGCCGCTGGGCTTTTACCCGGGGGCGTGATGCCTGGTCCCAGGGGTGCTGGGCCTGGCCTGGTGCTCCGGGGGGAGGCATCATGACAGCACCCCCCCCAAGGCCCCTCCCAAGGCCTTTTCCCCAGGAGGTTTCGGTTTGTTCGGGAAATTCCGATGGAACCTTTTTACTAGCCGAGGTGGGTGTACGTGGTCGCTGGGTTCCCAAGATCTTTCCTGAGACCCGTACCCCTTCCAATCAATTAGATAGAAAAGTTTTGATTTTGAGATCTTAGAGTCCAAAATGTTCTTCACCTCGAATTCAGGCTCCCCATCTATCTGGATTGGTTCTGGTGGCTTTATTAATCTGGTTCCTGGTTGCACTGGTTTCAAAAGAGACACATGAAAGACGGAATGAATCCGCATGTTAGCTGGTAGATCTAGTTTGACTGCCACTGGATTAATCATAGCTTTGATGGAGTAAGGGCCTAAATACCTTGGATTAAAAGTCTGAGGTCCCTTGAGTGATACTGTTTGGTAGCCAACCATACTTGATCCCCTATTTGGTATGGAGGCGCCTCCTTGCGATGCAGATCCGCATTCTTTTTGTATTTCTCTTTTGCATGTTGTAAGTGTGCAGTAGCATCCTTGAAGGCTTGAGTAATCGTAGAATGCAAATGGTCGACTGCGGGCATTTCGAGGCTCAAAGGTGAGTCCAGGTCTGAAGTATGAGGGTGATGTCCATATAGGGTATAAAAGGGGCTCTGACCAGTTCCAGAGTGTATCGAGTTATTGTATGTATATTCAGCCACCCATAAAATGTCCTTCCAATTACCCTCCGATTGGTGCAACATGCATCGTAGATATTGTTCAAGGGTCTGGTTCGTTCTCTCCGTCTGACCATCGGTCTGTGGGTGGTGACTGGTTGAGAGTCTTACGTCGATTTGTGCCAGTTGACAACACTTTTTCCAAAAACGAGAAATGAACTGGCTTCCCCAATCGGAGATTAGTATGGACGGGAATCCATGCGGACGGATGACATTTTCAAGGAATTCCTTGGCAAGAACAAAAGCTGAAGGTAATCCTTTCAACGGAATAAAATGGGCCATCTTGGAAAATAAATCCACCACAACCAGAGTAGTATTGTATCCATTACAAGAGGGCAGGTCCGTGATAAAATCTAGTGACAAGGTGTGCCAAGGTGCTGGTGGAATGTCTAAGGGTTGAAGAAGACCGGCGGATTTTGTTTTTTTAACTTTGTTTTGGGTGCAAACTCCACAGGACATCACAAAAGATTTAATATCCTTTCGCCAGGACGGCCACCAGAATTGTCGTTTAATTTTTTCCTCTGTTTTGGCAATGCCAGGATGTCCTTCCATCAGAGTATCGTGATGACGGGAAATAACCAGTTCTTGCAATTGCTTTTCTGGCAAAAATAAACGTCCTTGGAAGTAAGGTAAGCCATCGTTGATTGAAAAGGCAGACCCCCTTTTGATCCAATCCTGCAAGGCTGAAGAGTCCAGGAATAGTTTTACCCGTGCTTGAATGTCTTCAAGGGTTTGTAAAGTGGTTATCCCCAAGATTCTTTGTTTGGGAATTATCGGCACAGGTTCTGAATTTGTGTCCATTTCTCCCATTCCAATTCGAGATAGCGCGTCCGCTTTGCCATTCTTACAGCCAGGACGGTAGGTGATTACAAAATCGAACTCAGCAAAGAATAAAGCCCATCGGAGCTGTCGTGAAGACTGAGCCTTGGCAGTTTTTAAATATTGTAAATTTCGGTGATCAGTGATCACGGTGATGGTATGCCTGGCGCCAAGAAGATAATGCAGCCAAGCCTTAAAGGCGGACTTAATGGCTAATAATTCCTTATCGGTGATTGCATAATTTATCTCCGGCGGCGAGAACTTTCTGGACCAAAATGCTACGGGGTGCAGTTGGTTGGTTTCGGGGTCTCTTTGAGACAGGACTGCTCCCATGGCTAAGCTGGATGCATCGGTTTCGACTATATATGGGAGATCAGGACGCGGATGTTTCAAAATAGGTGCAGACGTAAATTTAGCTTTTAATTCCTGAAAGGCCTGTTCAGCTTCCTCGGTCCATTCAAAACATTTATTCTTCCGCAAGAGTGCATTGATGGGTTGCACCACCCGTGAAAATTCTGGGATAAACCTGCGATAAAAATTGGCATAGCCAGGCATGCTTTGGACACCATTCACCGAACTAGGTGATGGCCATTTGAGGATGGCATCCACTTTCGATGAGTCCATTTGGACCCCTTTAGGTGTCAGGATGAATCCAAGAAATTCAACCTCGGTGGTATGGAAAACGCATTTTTCCAGCTTTGCAAACAGTTTGTGCTGGCGCAATTTCTCAAGGACGGCCCTGACATGTTTTCTGTGATCAGATTCCGAAGAGGAGTACACCAGAATGTCATTGATATACACAACAACACAGACATCGATGAGTTCCCGAAGGACATCGTTCATGAAGAATTGGAAGGCAGCAGGCGCGTTGCACAACCCAAAAGGCATCACCTGGTATTCGAATAGTCCATATTTTGTACGGAAGGCCGTTTTCCATTCGTCGCCTTCTTTAACTCGTACCAGATGATAAGCCCCCCGGATATCTAACTTGGTGTAAATGCAAGCGTCCTTCACCTGGTCAAGGAGTTCAGGGATCAAAGGCAGAGGGTAACGATTTTTGACAGTTATCTGGTTCAATGCGCGGTAATCGATACAAGTTCTAAGGTCACCTTCTTTTTTTGGCACGAAGAACAAAGCCGAGGATGCCGGAGACTTTGACGGGCGAATGAAACCATTGGCTAGGTATTGATCTAAATATTGTCTCAAATGCAGATTCTCTGGCTCAGTAAGGGCATAAATCCTGCTACAAGGGGGTTGTGCACCGGGCACCAGATCGATTTGGCAATCGTACGATCTGTGAGGAGGTAACGTGTTGGCCTGTTCCTTTTGGAAGACGTCCTGGAAGTCTTGGTATTCTGGAGGTAGTTGCATGGAGACAGAGGTTACTGATGCTAGACTGACCTGCAGATTTTCTGGGTAGCAGGTTTGTGCACATTCTGGAAAGGTTATTCTCTTCGCTCGCCAATCAATTCGAGGATTATGTGCCTCTAACCAAGGGATTCCGAGTATAACCTGAAACTGTGGAGCCTTGATTACATCAAACACAACTGCCTCCCGATGGCCGTCCTGACCTACAAGTGTTACCTCAGCTGTGGAATGTGTTACCGGTCCCGAGGCAATTTCGGTTCCATCTACTGTGGTGATGACACCTTTGCTGGTTTTAGGACGCAGAGGAAGGTTAATCCTGGAGACCAATTCACGATCCACGTAGTTTCCCATAGCCCCACTATCGATGTATGCCTTTATTGCATGCAACCGCTTAGGCTGTTCCGGATCTACGAGGACCATTGGCACAGTGAAATGCGAGGTCTGAGAGTTCGTTTTCAAGCTCGGCAAGCGGACCCCTACGCATGTCGGGCATGGTCGTTTCCCGATACAGAGGTTTCATGGATTTTTTCAGCGGCTCCTACCACCTTCCTGGGCGGCCTTGCCGGGCAATCTCGTAGAAAGTGTCCAGAGGATCCACAATAAAGACATAAGTGCATCTGCCGTCTTCTTTCACGTTCCTTTTGCGTTAAAGGTCCTTTAATTCCTCCAATTTGCATTGGCTCTGAGGCTTCAGCCCCCTTGAGGTTAGTGTGGGTCTTGACTAACACCCTGGTCTCAAACTTGGACCGATCTGCTTTTCTGTTTTGCAGTCTGTGATCCAATTGGACCACTAAGTCTATATATTCAGAGCACTCTTGGGGCGGATTTACAACTTGGGCCAGGACATCTTTAAGTTCTCCGCATAGACCTCGATAAAATAACATGATTCTTTTATCCTCTAGCCACCCAGTTTCCACAATTAGTCTATTAAAGGTTGCAATGTAGGAAAGGAGGTCTTGATTGCCCTGTCACAGAGATAGAAGTTCGTCATCTAGAGCCTGCCCCTGGGAGTGACGAGCAAATAACCTTTCCATGCTTGCTTGAAATCTTTGAAAATCACGAAGAATCGGGTCATCTTGAGTTACCAGTGGAACTGACCAATCGGCAGCACTGCCGCTGAGATATGACAATACAAAGGCTACCTTGGTCTGGTCATTAGGGAAGGCCCCAGGTCTGCACAGGGAATGCAAACGACACTGATTCATGAATACGGCAAATCGTTTGGGGTCCCCAGCAAAGCGTTCGGGTGGGGCCAGCAGCATGTTTCCAGGTAGATTAATCTACACCGGGTTACAGGAAAGCACAGGAGCGGGGTTCCCTCTGGAACCGGGTAAAGGAGTTTGTCCAGCTTGACCTTGCAAAAGCTGTCTAGCCAGGTCATCAGCTCTTTCCTTTGTTACAATCACTTCCCTCCTGAGAGCATTAGTCTCTTGACGAGCGGCGTGTACTTCGGCCCGTAATTCCCCCAGTAGTTGGGCCAACTGGTCAGGCTCGGAAGTTCCCATAGCGCCTGGGTGGGAATTTGTAGGAAGGCTTCGCGTTCTGTAATCCTCACCTGGCTCCCACGGAGGCGCTGGTCTGGTCTGGGTTGCTGTGGCCTCTTCAAGCGTGATGCGCAGAATTCGGACCACCAATTGAACAGGACCCCCAAATCTTGCTTGTCTGGCCCGTAGGAATATCCTTCTGCAGATGAGAAAGGGGATTAACTGTCTGCTGAATAATGTGATTGCTCCCCCCTTTTCCCCCTTCGTCCTCCTCTGACTTCCTCCAAAACCCCCGGTTTAAGCTCACCTTATGGATTGGAAGGGTGAACTCTCCATCCTGCTTCTGATGCAGAGGCGCGCGTTCGTCCAGTTACTTCACTGGTTTTCAGAATGGCGCAGGCAAATCCACTTGACTTTACTGAGCGATACGCCGTAAGTATGAAGATGCAAAAGTTCAAGTGTGAGCCTCCTTTTATGTTGTCTTTTTCTGTCCTTTATTTCAGGTGCAGAACAAAGGCGATGCGTTGAGGGGTTAAATTGCCGGTGGTAAAATCAGGTGAGTTAGTGATGAGGGCGACCCCTCTAAATGTCTTTATAATTCCCCAGTAATGTCTTTTGTCCTTTCCCCATAGGGGCCGGGGTGCGGTACCTGCCAAAGATGCGGCGCCGACCCGAGATGTGTAATGGTTCACCAAGAAAAGCCGGTAAGTAATATGGCTGAAAATTCGGCTTTCCTCTTGTGTTCCCTTGCTCACCTTTTGTCTCTTCTTCTCTCCCCTAGGTGCAGAGATGTGGCGACCGGTGCTGAGAGCCGAAGCGCGGTGCTGCAGCGAGCAACGCGGTGCTTTTAAATGGAAGTCTTCCTTCAGGAATGCTGGTGTGAAGATTCCGGATGCAGGTAAGAAGGTTGAATAAGTTCTTGGTTTTCACCTTTCTCTTCTCTTCTTTCCTTACAGGTGTTCCAGGTTCGAGGCGGGCGTGGCTGGAGTCCAGGTGCAGGAGCAGACACGGTGAGCGTTCAGCTGCTGGGATGCAGAACAATGCGAAGCACGTGTGGCTGTCCTGGTGTGGCTTAAATAGCCTTGGAAGAAGTTCCAGGTGAGTATTCTTCCACAGCCCCACCCAAGTAACAAAATAGTTCCTTCAGAAAAATAGTCCCTCCTAAGCCTCATTTGGCTTGGTTCTTCATACAGCATGGTCTGCATCAGGTGAGTGTGCAGCATGGTCTGCTTCAGGTAAGTGCACCCCACACTTCCCTTTATGAGCCTGGCACCTATGGCGCCAGGACTGATGTCCAACATGAGCCTGCCGCCAACAGCGCCAGGACAGAGTCCAAAGAGCCCCTATAAAGGGCCGCTGGGCTTTTACCCGGGGGCGTGATGCCTGCTCCCGGGGGTGCTGGGCCTGGCCTGGTGCTCCGGGGGTAGGCATCATGACAAAATCACAGCACAAGTCAAAAGGTTGATGAACACTGGCCAGCTGTCAGTCTAGCTTATAGGGTTGCCAATGTTTGCCAGCTCGTTGCTTCATTCAGCCCGGATTTGTCTGTTTTTAGACGGAAAATCCAGAGTTGTTCACGTCTAAACAGCAGGTTCTGTATATTCCCCCCTCTGGTGGCCATTTTTTCAATTATTGTCCATGTAAAATCTGCCGGGGTGTGTTTGTGGGCTAAAAAGTGTTCCACCATAGGCGTTGTAATCTTCTTCGTGCGGATGCATGATCTATGCTCTGCAAGGCGTGTTTTGATAGGACGTGTTGTCATGCCTACGTAGCGTTTGTTACAGGGGCATGTAATGATGTAAATCACGTTGCTGCTATTGCAGTTTGTAAGGGTTTTCTGAATCCACGGGAAATGCCACCCTATGTCAATGGAGGTGGTTCTCTTGGTGCTGGAGCAAGCATTACATGCGCCACAAGGAGTGTGGCCAGTTGCTGGGCTCTGTCCCCACAGTGTGTTAGGTTTGGGTTCTTTCTCTTTGTATGAATGTACAAGGGAGTCACGTAGATTCTTCCTTCTTTTTAATGCAAACCTCGGGGTTTCTATACTGTGCGGGCCGAATAGAGTATTGGCCATAGTTTCACAATTTCTTTCTTGATCTTGTTCATTAGTGGAGAGAAGCTCATTACTGCTGTTATAGTGTTGTTGGCTTTATTCGGCTTTTACTTGTGCTTCTTTCTATGTTGCATTTCTCTGCATTTGTTCGCACTATGATATATGATAGTGCCATGGGGTCGTGTTTCGTGTGAACTACCGCCTGTGAGCATGCATTAATGCAATAGAATCTCATGCATTTTCGGTTAATTGAATATCTACCTCGCCCACGGCACTTACAATGTACCCACCAGACACATTGTGGTTGGCCGATGTGCCTGTGACCCATGACGTGCGTTGCCTGACTCTGCGATGGCCGCCGCCTCCTCCATATGGAGCGGCCATGCTAGAGTCAGGCATACGTGACTGCGCGGCACACCATGGAAACGTAAACAGTCTGCGAACGCGGCCCGTTGAGAAGAAGACCTCTCACGCGCGGCCTGTAACGCAGACAGAGACGACCTCTCCAAGGTAAGCGACCACCTTTTGCAGCTTACCTGGGACTGTGTCCAAGAGCTAGACATGCGGCTCAACATGTAGACCTAGGATGTCCTCTTGTGTAGAATTGCTAAACTCCCAGCGACAACGCCGTGTGCGTGCCACTGTAGACAGGATATACACTCAATTTGGTTTAAATAGATAGCAATGATTTTGCTGCCAGTCGCTTTTCCGATATGATGCACTTGGGCATCACTATTGACAGTACTTAATGTCCTCTGACCCCCAGGTTCCGGGCCGTCTCACCCACCGTGCAAAGTTACCAGACCACACGGAGCGGGTAAGCCTTCTCCCCTCGTTATATACTAATGCAGTGTTTCGAGATAACCTTTATATATAGCATTGGATATTTACCACTGCCCAAACTCTCTCCCCTCCTTCCTGTCACCCTCACAGGGAGAGGTTTTGAAGATACGCAGACAGTGCTGCCAGACGTGATGACCAGCAGGAACGCACTTAGATGCCTTGCAAAGCCCTGATGAATGTGGCCCACTAATTTGGCCCACAGAAACCGGTCGGCTAGAGAACGACCAAACCTAGTGCACAACATGAACTGCACAGGTTATGCTCGTTCTCATTAAGGACCCCCTGCCTAAGTATCTAGGGGCCTTTCCTGTTTGAGGTGAATTACCTCCAGAGAGAACATCGCTGAAGAAAATTCTTCACTGTTTTAACAACCCAAACCTGCACCTGCCCACCCAGAGAAAACCTATTAAAATTAATGATCATTTTCATCTGGATGGCAGCCAACACATGCAAAAACCAAGGTGGTAGAGCATGTGTTTTTTAGGCCAACACAAGTGCGCAAGAGACGACTTGGAAAGCGCAATTAGTTATATTGGCTTTTTGACAAACCCTTCTCCACTCGACATAAATATATAATGTGCCTACACACAAGTGTTTCAAGGCGCGATGAGGCAAGGGAGGGGGAAAAGAGGGGAGAGAGAGACAATGAGTCTACTAGGCCAGGTGTCACTCAGATCTCGCAAGTGCATGGGGAGAGAGAGGGTAAGGTGCAGTACATGGGAAGCAGAATAAATAACAATAGGTAAAAATACAGCCCGCTGGTGGCAAGTGCAAGGATAAGTTCAGACATCAGGTGGTGGTGGTACTGTTAGGGATACAGAAAACAGTCCCCAATTGTGGGGGTTGCCAGAAAGGCAGTGCAGGGGAGTGACTTGCGGGGGGAGGTGGCCTGGGCCCGAGATCAGAGGGTGGTCAGGTAACCAATGCAAAATCAGTTTTAGCCAGGAAGTCAGCAGAGGAGAAGAGCAGAAAAGGCAGAAGCAAAGAGAAAGGTTTTGAGGTGCTTCCGGAATCGGAGACGGTTCTCCTCAAGTTTCAGGGAGGCAGGGAACCTGTTCCAGAGGGAGGCCATAGCCGAAGAAAGAGATCCACCACCAACTGGTTGCTTGGAGAAGCGACTGACCCTGAGGGAGTTGGAGGCGGATGGCGAAGAACAGGGAGATATTTAGGAAGTTAGAGTTGAAGGTATTGAGGCCCCAGGACCTTGTGGATAATGCAGAGGTTTTTGACCTTAATCCTCACAGCCACTGGGAGCCAGTGCAGGCATTAGAGTCCTGTAGAGATACGATCCCTGGGCTTGAGGCCAAGGACAAATCATGCAGTCCTGTTCTGGATGAGTTGCAGAGGGTGGAGAGTAGATGCAGGCATATTTGGAAAGAGGCTGTTGCAGTAGTACAGCCTATAGAGAACCACAGCTGTGGAGACAGTGAGCTTCTGGGAATTTGGTTAAGGTTGGTAAGATACATTCAGTGCTGGTTTTGTTGCAATATTTTTACGATTTATGTAAGAGATGGGTTAGTGTGGAAAACAATTTGTAGCATTGTTGGGAGGAAATAAGAGAGTTCCTATTTGGATATTACAATGGATTATATGGGTAAAAAAAACCTTGAAAGCATATACCATCAAAGGGCCACTTGATGGTGCATGATCGGAGGATGTATGTTTTTTAAGTATGTAATGGACGTTCAGAGGCAGATAACGTGTTCAGAGGCACTTATAACAGAGTTGTAAACATACTACAGAAAAATTGTTCATAGCTCTAATTTTTGGTGATGGGTGGCCATGTGGATATATGTGGATGCAGAAATCTTGCATACTTTTACTGAACCTTTTACTGGATGTGTTTTCGAATGACACAACACTTGCAGTCTGAATGTGTAACGGTATGAAGTTGTGTACAGAACTGACAGTGTTAGGTGCTGACGTCTTCGATGGGATTGGTGGATGCGTGTGTGACTATTTAACAGTACCCAATGAGGTAGTGCTGGACAAAAAATTTGTAGAAAGGGAAGAAAGACTGTGCCTGCTGTACTGGGGCATGGAAGGGACAGTAATGCTGTTTTACATTACTCTGCGTAGTGAGGCAGGCTAACATGGAGACACGCATTGTGTTGGTTTTGGGTGATGCTTTGTGTTAAATCTGCACAAGTATTCCCAGGAAAGAAACTTTGATGGCGATTTCAGTTTGGAAGGAGTGGACGCATTGTGGTGCGCTGTCCATGACCACAGTTTTGCCGATATTCATGCACTTTGCAGACAAGTGGCCAGTTTTGCTACTGTTGCGGCATGCATTTGGATTATGTGGCTTGTTTAGGTTTGTTCCATCGACTGAAGAGGTTGCTGAATGCAGTGAAGAGGCTTTTTCCACTGCCCAGGTGCTTTGCTCATCCATAACACCAAGAAGAGTATTGGGCAAATGCTAATGTATGTTGTTCCCAGCCAGAGGTTGGAAGGTGTCTCATCAACAGAAGCATGTGCAATTTTCTGTCCACTGGTGGGATGTTCTTCTGCAACAATGACATCATTACTTGTCGAAATGCTGAGTTTTTCCATGCAAATGGCATTTTTTTGTCGAATATTGGTGATGCTGCTTTGTTTGACCATCTACAGGATACGTTGAAGAGTTTGCTGTAAGAATTCGAGTAGCAAAAAACACAAGATCCTATAAAAAACAAAAAAAGGTGTTTCTCTAGAAGCACCAAACAATTTAATAAAAAGGCTCTTTTCAGAGCCATCACTGAAGATGAAATCTCCTACCCTGGTTGTAATGTATTCCCCCATGCCCTCACTCAGCACAAAAGCCACATCCAGGGCTTTTGAGTATGGCGGGCATGGAAATGGGACTGTGGAGGCTAAGGGATTGCGCAATAACGTTTATGGGTGTGGTGTATACGCAGAGGACTGTTGTACAGAACTGATAGTGTTACATGGACAGCTCTTCAATATGATTGGTGGATGTGTGTGTGACTATTTAACAGTACCCAATGAGGGCGTGCTGGAAAGAAGAGAGTGGAAAGGGAAGAAGGACTGTACATGCTTTACTGGGGCACGGCCCTCGCAGTACTTGGGGAAGTGCACATGCCACATACTACCGTTTTTCAGCATGCTGCCCATGGGAATGGTGACAGTGGGGATTATCGGTACTGAGGCTGTGGTTCACAGGCAGGGGTGTTAATACCTTTCTCCATCACTGTGTGAGCTGGGCTTCCATGGTTGCCATTACTTAGAAAGGTAATGTAGCATAGCAGAAATTGTTGCAAATTCAATTATACCTCAAAACTATGTGGGCAACTAGTCTGTTCTGAAAAAATACAAACAGATTGCAGAGCAGTTCTGGGGTGTGGCCTTTTGTGTGGCTGCTGTGGAGTCCTTGCAGCTGGCAAAGAGGCCTACATTCTTGCACCAAATACATACATGTGCAATGGCACATTGTGGGCTGTTTGTAAGCATGTACTTTACCAATAACATTCCGTAGATTGCAGAACATTGTACTTTTCCACTTTTCCGGATCGTGTCCACGATGTAAGGGGTCACGTGCAGCATGGGTGCGGTTGCATGGTGATGTAGTGAATGTTCTTGATTGGAACGGTTGTCCGCAGGATGCGTTTTGGGTGGCATACTTTGTGCACATGTGAATAGGTGTGCTATGCACACCATTGTGATCTCTGGACTGATTAATAGTGTTACACACATGCACCAACCATTATGAGACAAACTGGGTGTTTGTAGGTTAAAGCAGGTGGGATGTTTATGTGTACAGCTGTTCTTGAGGAGAGGAATTCGCTGACAGGCCCATTGGTCAACACTCACCATCTAGAACTTGTAAGACAAGATAGCTGCACCATGTGAGGACAGGGGGTGCAGGATTCACTTACTCCGACACGACTCAATAACGAGGACTCAATAGCTTGGCATAGGGAAGTCCGTTTAATGATACATACATCAAACAGGGTAACAAATGGGAATCAGCTGTAGTGTGATCACCTGTCTCGCTCCGACTTCCTCAAACTTCAATTGAACAGAGATTCTTATAGGCAATGTTCGTCATCCTTGACATCTAACTTTACAAAACTCGACATGCAATATAATTGGTTAGGAAAGGTAACTTGGGTATAGGTGTTATATATGTATATGATAATAGCGTATGCGTATTGGAGAACTCTTATCGGGTAGGCGTCTACGCCCATCCCTCTAGATCACGCGTGATAGACATCACTACAACTACGACGTCCTATTGGTTACAATATCTATAGGACTTCAAATAACTTGGTCCATTGTGATTGGGCAGGTTACACTCCTAGATGATACATTTCCACTTTTAATTTTCAGCATGCAGAATGAAACGCCTGTGCCTAGTGTGCCAAGTTTCACCCTGCCTCCCTTCCGTCAATCAGTGTTTTAGGACGACGTATCAATTAGTTGGCTAAGGATGGCCTCGAAACTGTAGTCTCTTATCAGGAAAAGTTATGGCATCCTCGGGCCCTGGATGACATCAGGCGATGGTACTTCTTCGCGCCTGGCTGGTCACGTGTTAGTTCACCATGAATCTGCTTCAGTTTCCAGCTTTTAGTGTATTTAATTCTGTGTCGGCCTACCCACCTGCATGGGCCCCCCTTATCTTGACCTTCGTGAGGCAGGCTGGTATGCTCTGAAGTTGGAGTCTTGTGAGCTGACGCTCTCCTCCCCTTCTCTGGTTGACCTCGATTTCCTAGGCATGAGCCGCTCTTTGTTAAGTTTTGATTCTGCTCCTTCTCTTGCCTTTGGCTGGGTTTCGAAACTTGGCTTATCAGGCCTCTGGCCGCCTGGGTGCTTTTCTGCTTTTACACAATGGAGGCACACTTGTATAATGTGCCTGATTGAGGTAGATATACGGTTGGTGCTTGCCGCTCAATCTTCTACTAAGCATTGCAAGCAATATCGATTTATTAGCACCTTGCGTTTGAAGCCTATTTACATACATTTAACAGGACGGTTGCATCAATTTTGTCTCGGACCACTGTTTCCGCACGTTGTAACATTGTCTCCTCTCTGTGCCTATTCCATTCAATTTCGTAGTTACTCGCACTGGCGTGTTATCTTCGATAGCTGCTTTTGTTCCTTAACGGATCTGTTCGGGCCCTTGTGTCATTTCCACTGGTCTTCCATTAAGGCTTTTGGGGACTCTTCGTGGACCGTGTGTAGATACTACTAATTTCGTATCAGCGGCTGGTATGGCTGTCTATTAGGGTACCGTGCTGCCCAGGGTTGTCTGGTTATGGGTGCTTCAACCGATATGGATCTTCTGATGTATACTGGGCAGAATCCCAGTGCAGCTCTTTGTAGGTTAATTTGCTCTTCATACGTCACATACCTTGGGAAGGGGTGCAGACCATGTCTGGGACCTCCTCTACACCCCCCCTCTGGTCAGTTAATCGACCACTTCTGCAATCTCCTTTGCATTCATTTCTTTTGCTTCTTCAGTGTCATGCTCATTGTCCTCTGTGTTGGTGCATGATGGTCTGAATGTGTGAGCCTTTGGAGTCCATATTTTCACCACTCCCTTCAAACTCCCTGCTGTCTTCACATGTTTGCCTTTGTTCCATGCCATTAGCTGACATTGGCCCTCATTACGACCCTGGCGGTAAGTGAAAAACGATGCCGGTAAAGGTTTACCAGCATCGCTTACCGCTAGGTCCGATTATGATCCGAGAAAGTGCAATTAGCGGCACCATAGTTAATGGTGCCGCTAACAGCACTAAGCGCGCGGGCACGCGACCTCCCATGCCGTAAATACCGGCATGGTGCAAAGTGGGGAATATCACGAGTCAAGCGGACATGCTAATGCCCTTGCGAAGGCCGTAAAGTACTTTACCGCCATGGTGCTAATACCGCCATCGCGGACCAACCGTAAATGGCCATGTGCAGTGTTCCCAGCTGCCACAGGTGCACACAATCAGCACAAGTGGAGGCAGTACAGACTGGCCAAGTACAAAAGGAGCACACCCCACCCCTTCCCACACCCAGTCACACTCCACAATGATTCCAATACGACTAGCAATGTTGGGGCTGGAGGACCTGATTGCAATGGAAGTGCTACAGCAACAAGAACAACAACAACAACTACAACAACAGGCAGCACAGAGGAGACGCAGGAGGAGAAGGAGGGCAAGGCAGGGCCAGCAAGCCCCACCAGTACAGCCAGTGCCACCACGCAGGCAGCCCCCAATCCCACGCATCAGAGCCAGTCCATTCAACCTCACTGCTGCGCAGATCCACACCCTGTACCGTTTGGACCGGGACACCATCACCACCATCGTGGATATGATACACAATGACATTGTCAGCATGATTGAAACACCCACCGCCACCCCCCACCTACTGAAGGTAGTGTCTGTGCTCCACTTCCTGGCCACAGGCACCTACCAGCACACAGTGGGGCACTTGCATGGCATTTCACAACCATTATTCTCACGTACGCTGAACCAAGTGCTCAATGCCCTCTTCAAGCAGACAGATGACCACATTTCCTTACCACGGTCTGTCCAGGAGATCGCAAACACCAAAGTGGGTTTCATGCACTGGCTGGCATACCTGGTTGCATCGGTGCCATCGACTGCACCCATGTGGAATCGGTGGTCCCACATGCTATATAGGTAGCGTACCGCAACCGTAAGCTATACCACTCAATCAACGTACAAATGGTATGTGACTCGAACAGGATCATCACACATTGTTGATCAACCTATGATTCAATGGTCCTGCGTAACTCCACAATACCACGCTACATGGAGCGACATGCAGGGCCAAGATCCTGGCTACTCGGTGAGTCTCATGTCATGGCCATGGAAATGTGAAGTGGGTAGGTGATTGACGTACCAATGCATACTTTACCTGGCTGATACGGGGGGGGGAGATGCATACTTTACCTGGCTGACATGTGGGGGGGGTGAGATACATACTTTACCTGGCTGACATGGGGGGGAGATGCATACTTTACCTGGCTGACATGGGGGGGAGATGCATACTTTACCTGGCTGACATGGGGGGGGAGATGCATACTTTACCTGGCTGACATGGGGGGGGGATGCATACTTTACCTGGCTGTGAGTACCAGAGGAAATGGAGCAGCTCATACCCTAAAGCAGCCCAGACTTTAGCTGACACCTGACCACATAATGCCAGATGTAAGCAGCCCTACCATGTAAATGAAGATGTGTCCCAACCATGACACAACCATCTGCATGTGCACTGTACCTAATCAGACCACATCCACCTCAACGAAACGCACCTACATGCAATGACTTCAGCCAATACACGGCACCAAACACCATCAACTGAAATGCCAGTCCCCCATAACTGCGCACAAAGGAGTCACATGACGGACATAAACATCAATACACCACTACACTGACACAGAGGCCCAAATAAATTGCATAACAACATTTGTAGTGCTCAGTGACGTCATCATGAGGCTGACAGCTATGGTGCCATGATGAGAGCATTGATAACACTGGACATCTGCCAGATCACCAAAACAACTGCTATGGACTAACACAGTGGATGGACACTCACAAGGTACTGGACCCCCCTGCATACACTGGTTGATGGCATGCAAAACAGTCCATAAGAGGAATACACATATAGTGGTCACATCGTGTGACTCCATTCGTGCATGGAAATGGGGTTCAAAGTAAGAGATGAATGCATGCCATGGTGTCACGTCATGATTTGAAATCTGATGTCATGACTGACAAATACATTGTTGCCCACATACAGGTGATGCAGGCTATCCCTTGAAGAGGTAGCTCCTTACCCCAGTCTGGAACCCACAGAACCGGAACGAGGAGGACTTTAATCGTGCACATACACGGACCCGTGTGGTGATTGAGCAGACATTTGGCCTCTTGAAGGCACGGTTTTGCTGCCTCAGCAGGTCTGGTGGGGCACTCCTGTACCACCATGAGAAGGTGGCAAAGATCGTCATTGCATGTGTAATGCTACACAATATGTGCATCATATGGAATGTGCCCCTGACGCTGAACTGCAACCACCTGACGATGAGGAGGGTGGGGATGGGGCAGCACCTGAGGGAGGAAGCGATGCACAGGAGGGACGTGCAATGCGTCAGACTCTCATTAACCAATGCTTCTAGCACATATGGACGGTGGGTGTCACATGGAGATGGCACTTGGGGCGCTGTGTGTGTCTGGGACATGCACACTGTGGACTGTTCCCCAATAAAGCACACGTACACAATGAGCAATGTCCACACATGTGATTTGTGCATAACCAAAAAGTGTATTGAATGAACACACCCAATCCCCCGGCCCCCTCAACTCCCCAACACACCACATCCCCCTCCCCTCTCAACTCCCCAACACACCCCATCCCCCCTCAACTCCCCAACACACCCCGTCCCCCCTTCCCCCTCAACTCCCCAACACACCCCACCCTCCCTCCCCCCTCAACTCCCCACAAAAGTGTGTGGATGCCTGTGGTCAAGTGCATCATATGGGATTGTTCCACTGGGCGGCCTCTATTAGCACCCCCCTCTCCCAGCACCCGGGGCACCCCTGCCTGTACTCCGCAGGTTCCTGGCCGATCTGCGGACAGGGCTGGATGGGGCAGAACTGGCAGCCGAGGAGGTACTTGGCTGCTCACAAGGACGCATGTCCCTCATAGTTTGAACAAGCTCCGAGAGCACGTGCCGTACCGTGGCTAATTCTGCACAGATATCCTTGGAGGTGGATTCTATGGCTGCCTTCACAGTTTCTGCACATTGTTGCATTTCCGCCCTTGCACTTCCACATTCGGCCACATGCTGATTGAAGAGTGAGGACATTTGTTGTTGGCGCGTGATGATTTGCTCCATCGACTCCTGTTTTTTTTGGAATAAGGATAATGCCAGTGGCATGTCCATTGTGCTGCTCCCCTCCTGTACATCTTCCACTGGGCATGGAGTGGCTGGCCAAGAGTCATCAGGGGATTACCCCTGTATGCCATCACCATGCTGGCTGCATGGGGACAGGTAGGGGGAATGAAGGTGGCCAGTGGGGGGACCCACAACAACATCAGCATCCCCTACATCATTGTCCGAGCTAGCTGCGGTGGCCGCAGTCTCGCCAATCGTGCTGCTTCCTGCAGACCCAGTGCTTTCAGTGGGCACCACTTGGTGGATGTTTGTTGCTGATGGTACCGTGGTGCTTCACTTGGTGCACATCTGTGCCCTGGCCTGTGTTGTACTCGTAGATTTCGGCTGCTGTGGGGGTTTGCTTTTTGCAGCAGAGGTGGAGGGTTGGTGTGTTGGGACATCGGGCCTGGCCTTCTTGACAGGTGTGGTGGCAGTGTCTTCGTCAGCACTGTCCGAATGAGAGCCTGTGGTGGACCAAAGGAGGGAAAGGGTTAGTGATGGGTCTGCGGACATTGAGCAGGCATTGTAATGACTGCATTCATTTTGATTACTACATGGTGCACATTGGAGGCCGTGACATACAGGTTGTCTCCCTTTTAGGTGGTAGAAACATGGAGGCATGTGGGTGCCTACAGAAAGGGTGTGCATACTGCATGTGTACAAGGTGGAGGTCAGTACTGCCTGTAGGCAGTCTTCTGCTAATGTGTCGTGTTAACCCTGTCAGGCACTTCCCAAAAATCTGGACTTCAGTGAGTTTGGCATGGCTGGATTTAAGGCACCTACCTGCGTCACCTGATGTCGGGGCTCCTCTCTCCATTTCTCCGACCCCCTCTATGCTCTCGGTGCCAATGGTTGCGGCACATATCTCCTCCCACGGCTGCATTTTGATTGGTGACTCTGCTCCTCCACCAGTTGCCATGCCAGGTTTCTGTTTGCAGACAGTATACTCCTTACTAGGAGCCGTAGATCGCCCCACCTTTTCCTGCACTGTCTTGCATTGCAGGGTGTTGTGCCAACTGCACTGACCCTCTGTGCTACTATGGCCTATATGGCCTTTTTTCGTGCTATCGCTGGTCTGGTCATCTCTGTCGAGAATACTACATCGGCATGTTCTTGTAGTGTTTCAGCCAACATGTTAAGCTCCTCCTGAGAGAAGCGCTCCTGCCGCAGCCGATCACCACTTTTTTTCACAACTTTAGGCATTGTGAGAATTGATGGATGTAGGTGAAGGTTTGTAGAGGTTGCGGGGGTCAGGTGTCCACTGGTTGAGGAGGATGGCAATGGATTGTGTTTTTGAAGATGGCCGCCGTGCTCTTTCCCGTTCCTGTGTGGTGACGCAACTTCTGGATCCGCTTATTTGCAGTCACCGCTAATGGCGGTTTCCGCTATTTGCGGTCACCGCTATTAGCGTTTATCGCTGATATCGATGGCTAGGGTGGCGGACGTGCTATTTGCACGGCATACGATGCCGGTAAGTGGCGTTTTTTGGACATTACCGCCATAGCGGTGATTACATTACCGGCATGGCGCAATGCTCGTGCCCGAGAAGTCGTAATGTGCTGCTTTTAGCGGTATGTGACCAGCAGGGCCACGTTAATTGCGCCATGCCGGTAATGTCCGTTACTTACCGCCAGGGTCGTAATGAGGGCCATTGTCCATTTGGGCTGCAGTAGATCCATTTTCTTTCATACCTTCTTCGTTTCTTAGGGTATGTGAACTTTGTTCCCTCTGGCGCAAATTTGCTGGCTTTCATTTCTTCATCAGTCAGGTCTCTGGGCTTCCATCCTGGTTCAACATCAATCATTATTTTCATCCCTATGGCTTTCTTTGCAGTTTTCTGGCACTGTGTCATGGTTATCTTGATAGCACAGAATCCTAGCAATACCATTGCTAGTAGAGCTCCCAGAAACTTCAATACATCTGCCATCCATTGTGGGACCCATGAGAATAGGTCTCCAAACCATCTGTCATCGTCTACTTCGTCACTTTCATCGATCATCTGGTTTTTCAGGCTTGTCAGGATGCTTATGGCCTCTGTTAGGGTTCCGTTTTCTTATCATGTGATGGTACAAATGTGCAACATGATTCTCTGATTTTTGCTCAGACACCTCCATCCATTGCTGTGATCATCTCAAGCACATAACTGTTTTGGAGGGTCATCAGTCTGATTGCTCTCAGCTCTTCTTTGATTGCGTTAAATCCTTTTATAGTGGTATTAATAGTCTGCAATAACTCCCATCTGGTTATGTGCAACCATTTAACATTCACTCCAATTTGGATGTGGGGCAAGAGTAGTGTTGTGAATACTGTTGAGGTGAGGCTAAAGAGCCTGTGTTCGTACGGGATTGCATGGAATGCCTCTTCTGATTTGGGAGAAAAGTAATTTTCCCTCTTCCTGGATACCAGTTCCACAGATCTTCTTCTTCTTAGATGAGCATCTGCTTTCGGGAAACTGTCCAACTTTAGGTCATTCTTAGGGATCACTAGTGCGGGAACATGGACGTTCACTAGTGTGCATATGCCTCCCCAGTTTTTCGGCAGCCTCCATCTTCCCATCCATCTGGGGAGACCACTGACCCCCAGATCTGCATTTGGCCTCTGTTCTTCCAGATTTGAGCCTCCTCTGCAGTGTTTCTTTGAACGTTCAGTCTTAGGTTTATTTCCCATTTTATCCCTGATCCTTTGACGCCAGGGTTCTCGTACCTGATCACATGATTTCTGGTGCGCGCTCGGTTTCTTGTTTTAATGTCCTGGATGTAGCCATCTTCATCTGGGTAATTCTTTTTGTTGGCCCATATCAACGAGGCGTCTCTTCCCATAAATTGTCCTCTGGTGTTGCACATTGCTATATGTGACATACAGTGTGCTGTGGGAACATCAATTTCTACAGCCATGAAGATCTTGGATTTTCCCATACTGTATGGTAGGAGTGCACAGACGAAGCATTCTCCTTCTGACTCCCTTTGTCCCACTTCCTTCATGTGTTGGTACCATATGTTGTTTCCGAGATGGGCTGTGCTGTCCAGGTAATCATAAAGTTTATTGTTGTCTTCATGAGGGCTTCTCTTGATTCTCAGCGTTCTTCTGTAGTTTGCTATGCCTACGTCTCTGAATGCATCTGTTCTGCTTTTCCACTTCGGGTATCTCGATAAAGCAGGCTGCCTCGACTGCATCACTGTGGTAGGAGGAGGATTGTGCTTCCTTTCCTTCCCTTTTGTAGTCTGCCATAAACTTCCCGTAACCACCATTGATTCACCAACCTCCCAACTTGTGGATGTGTTGTAGGCCTGCGGCTTGTTCCTTGCGTTGGAGCAGGTGTGCTTGCAGCTATAATTTCTATAGTTCTGTTTTTCAGCTCCTCGTGTAGTTTCTTTGCTTGGACTATGAATGGGAACAAATACTTTATTAGCATGTGGGTCTTCTCTGCGAGTTCCTTTGTGGCCACTTCTGTTCTTTTGAGGGATCTTGCTATTCCCTCCTTCTTTGGCATTTCACTTGGCATTTCTTGGTCACTTCTACTATTCTCTGGACTCGGATGTTCGGTAGGTAGTTTCTCCTTCTCTGCTGCCTTCGTTGGAGGCCTTGTAGCCATTGACACTTGCCCTTGTTTGTGTGCATTCTGTGTGTGGGTGCGTGCCATGGGCAGTGCTACATTATCATTCATTCTGTGCTGTCCCTGTCTCCAGCTTTTTCTCTCATTCATCACCTCATGTGTATCTGTATCACTGCTAATTACATTTAATTTTAAATCATTTGCTTCATCGTTAGCTTTTCTTGGAACTGAAATCACTATATAGGGTCTGGGTGCTTCTGTGGGATTCGTATGTACATTATCTGGTAGGTGCACTGACATTGGGACACTTTGTGCACTAATAAAAAATGCAGTTCTTATAGTCAAGGATAAAAACACAATGATAATTACTATGCATATACACATTATAGTTTTATACGATAGCTGGCAGCATTTCCTTCCAGGGAAGCGGGGGCGTCCCTCTGTTTGGGGTAAAACTAAGTTACTGTTCTGGGCCCCCATGTCGATCAAGTCCATAGTCAATAGTTTATTTCTTTTCTTATTCTGATCTTGTCGCTCCAAGGTTTAGTAACTACTAAAGTGATGAGTGCTATTCAAAGGTCCCTTCTCACGGGTGAAGACAGTATTCTCTGGATATGCAGTACAGTACCGTTTGCTAAACTATGGAGAAAGGTTAGAGTACCGGGTTTGGCACATCACATTCATTCTGCATTTCTATAATAAACACCGTCCCAGGGCACATCTCCAATTTGCCTCGGCCTTGAGGACATGCAGGAATCTGTTCAATGTGAAAGGGTGAAAATATGGAACTGCAAAAAATCATACAAAAATACAATGTTGTAAAAATAAAAACAAAAATAAAAATATAAGTGAACATATGAGAAAATAGATAAAAATAAGAAAAATGAAGAAAAAGGAAAATAAGATGGTGAAGCTCTTGGGTCTGCTCCTTTCTCTCAGTCCCTCAGCGACAAGTTAAATAACAGTGTCTCTTTTCTCTATCTGCTCCACAGTGAAATGATGACGACAAAGTTCTCTTTTGGATTTCCTCCTTCTAAGGCTCTCCTCAGCAGTGGATGTCCATAATTGCTTCTTAGTTGCGCTGCATTAGCCCTCAGGAGCCTGTTCAGTTGCGCGTTTTTTGCTGGATTACTGAGGAATGCGGGTATGTCAACACTGCTGGTTCTACCCACTAGTTCTGGAAAGTTTTCAATGAGGTGGAAGAAAACACGGTATGCATATTGTCTGTCTTCTGGTGTTAGTGATATTTGCTCTGATTTTCTAACCTCTGGATCACAGGCCTTTTTTGCAGCGTTAACAGTTTTTGTCTCCTCGATCTGTCCCTCGGCTAAAGTCTCACTGGAATCTCCTTAGGAATTCTCGCTGGAAGTTGGACAGTTCCACTTGGAGCATTATGCTATGGAGAAGTGTGCCCATGTGAGGGGCGTTGGCCGGATCTCTGAGGAAGGTGATGACCTCAACATCTGCAGGCCTTCCTCCAATTTCAGGATAATCTGTGACTAGTCTGAGCATGAAATTGTGGGCTAGCTGGGTATCTGCGGGAGTCAGGGACATCTGCCTTGTTTGCTGGGTCCTGGTCACAACCATTTCTTTTGACGTGAACAGTTTTTACACTTTCCTGCTGCGTGGATTGCAACAAAGTAATTCAATTTGTACCATACTTGGTTGAGAAATTCATTGTTTCTTGGATCTCTGATAAAGGTTAGGGTATCTGTGGTTCTCCCGACGAGTCCTGGGCATTCCTCTATGATGCGGAAAAATAGGGTATATGTAAGTTCATCAATGATCACTTGAGGTGGGAGCATTTGTGTCCTCTTCGCTGTGCTCTGGCAGTTTGATGAAGGCTTCCGTTATGACAGTCAGCAGTTGCCAGATTACCTTCTTGTTTGCAGGATCTCAAAAGAAGTCTGTGATGCTGGCTTCTCTCCCCATGAGGGATGGGTATGATAACACCACAAGTTAAAAATATGTTAGCACATCCCACTTGAGTCGTCTGCTGGGATGTACCATAAATTCGGTGAACAAAGTTTTGATACTGGCTTAAAACGAGTCTTGGGGTCTTTTCAATAGTTCATGCAGCTTTAAATGTTCATATGAGTAGCGTCACTGCAGCTTTGGATGTGCAACTCTCTCTTCTTTTGCTTTGTAACTTTGGCCGTACTGAATGTCCATATCATTGTCCTTTTTATCACCCTTCACTTGGTTTGAGGAAATGATTTGTTTTGAAAGCCACAATTTATCAGATTCCTTTGCCACTGTTTTGCTGCTCATGCGTCCTTTTCCTCGCCATGGATCTTGTCTGCACATGCTGAGGTTCTTCCCCGTTGTCTGTGGTTTCTGCAGAGTTGGGTGCAGCAGGAGGGTTCTCTCCTACAAAAGGGTTAATGTCATTTAGGAAGATCAGGCTCTCCTGCCCTGGATCTTGACAGATATCGGGGTACAGTCCTCTACGATGAAAGGGCCATTAAACCTTGGCTCGTCGCACCCTTTTCTGGTAAAGTTTCTGATGAGGACGCTGTCACCAGGGAAGATGAGGGGCGCACAAAGGCTGTGAGCTGCGCCTGCATCAGCACTATCTGTTGCGGTTTGTGCTGTGCTGTCCCCTTTCCACCGTCGCTGCAGTTGGCCTGAAATGACAAAGGCGCTGGATGTCAAACAGTCAAGATAGGCTTTCATCTCTGCTCCCAGAACCTCCCTAGTTGGCTGTGCATCACATCTAGCTCTGTCTCGAGGGGTAAGAGGGGTCCTCATCCTGCTACCAGTAACTATTTTGTGCGGCTTGAGATGATGGTCAGAGCCTGGTTGGGTCCGAAGAGCATACAATGCCAGTGGTAGACAGTGCAACCACCCCTTCCTTAGTGTGAGCTTCAACTTGGCTATCCTCTCCTTAAGCAAGCCGTTGATCCGTTCACATATCCCATTCCCCTCTGGATGATACGCTGATGAGAACTTGTGCTTTATACCAAGCAATGACCTAATCTGTTTGAACACCGAATTTACAAAGTGTGCCCCATTATCTGATCTCATTACCTCGCACACCCCCCATCTAGGGAACACTTCCCTCACCAGAAATTTTGCGGCACAGGTTGCATCGGGGTGTGTAGAGGGACCTGCTTCTACCCATCTTGAAAAAGGACACACACCCAAAATTAAATACCTGTACCCATTACACACCTGAATCATATCGACATAATCGATATGCAGGTGCTGGAAAGGTCCATTTGGTCTGGGGATGATTCCTCTCACACTTTTAATGTGTGCCCAGAGGTGAATTGCTGGCAGATTATGCAGTTTACCATAAAAAATGCAACATGCTCCGCTAAATTCGGCGTGAACCAGTCTTCTGCGAGTGTTGCGGCAAGATTTTCTTTTGACATGTGTATGGGGTAGTGAAGTTGTTCTAACGCTACCTTTAGAAGGATGACAGGCATTACTGGTTTACCATTGCTGTCTTGCCTCCACAATCATCAGAGGGGTTTAAAGAACACCCTTGATGCTTCCATAAATTCTTCTCCTCCTGAGGTGCCTCCCCTTGGAGCTCCATTAGCTGAGTCTGCCCCATATTGCTATAGGCCTCTGGTGTGGCTCGTGTTACCATCATTCTTTCATGGGTACGTGCCACCCCACGTCCATGATTGTTTCATTCTTGGATGCCATGCTCTTGGCTTCTATGTCTGCTTCATTATTTCTGCGAGACACAAAATCTGTCCCTTTGGTATGAGCGGCGCATTTCACGACCGCTATGCCCACTGGGAGCTGTAGTGCTTTTATCAGCCTGTCCAATAAGGCTGCATGTTGCACTGGTGTGCCGTCTGCTCGGAGGTAGCCCCACCTTTTCCAGCACGCTAGTCCAGCATGAACTGTGGACGTCACATAGGCGGAGTCACTGTACACCGTGACTTTCTGGTCTGCATGATTCTCAATGGCGAGTATCAAAGCCAAAAGCTCTGCAGCCTGTGCCGAATAGTGAGATGGTATTCGTGCACTAACGAGTACTTGAAACTTTCCATTCGCTATGTGTTTTACCACGGCAATGCCTGTATACCTTTGTCCATCTTCTTGGTCAATTCTCGAAGACCCGTCAATAAAGACGATCTCTCCACCTGCCAGCGCATTTTCTTTTACCCTGGCGATCTCATCATTGAATTCCTCATAATTCGCACAGTCGTGTATGGGTTCTCCATATGTGACTGGCTCAGCTATGAACGTAGCAGGGTTTACAGTTTTACATTGCACTATTTTAATTGATGGATTAGAGATAATCACCTTATAGGTGGATGCTCTCTGTGACCTCAGCGTGCCCTTTGGCTTCTCTAGTATGGCGAATAGTGAGTGCTCAACATACAATGTGATGGAGCACCACATCACAATGGATGACGCCTTCTCGATGGCGAACATGGCAGCAGCTAGATTTTGTTTGCATGGGAAGTGGCCCTTCATGACCGGGTCCAGACTCCCGCTGTAATATGCTAGGGGCTTTTACCCCAGTGAGGTTCGCTGCGCGAGCACTGCCGTCATAAAATTGCCTTCGGTATGTGAGAACAAGTAGAATTCCTCGGCGTAATTAGGAATCCCGAGAACTGGGGCCTTACAAATTACCCCCTTGAGTTCTGTAAACACTTTCTCCATTGCTTCATTCCATTCGATTTCTTCTTTTGTTACCTGGGCCTTTTTAAGGGCCTGTAGCAAGGGCTTGGTATACGAGCTGTAGTCAAAGACCCATGCTCTGACATAATTGCACAGGCCTAAAAAGCTTTGCATTTGTTTTATTGTGCGTGGCTTGACCATGTTCATGATAGCTTCTGCCCTCTCTGGGGTTGCCTTCTTCCCCTCATGTGAGATCAGTTGCCCTATGTACAACACCTCCTGTTTCCTTCTCAACTTTGTATCCCTTCTCAGCCGGTATAGTCAATAGCTGGACGGAATCGTGCCTGCATTGCTCTTCAGTGATGCTGCAGATCAGAATGTCATCTACATACTGCAAAACAACACTGTCCACCGCGATATTGCTTAGGTCCATTTGCAGGACTCTGTTGAAAATAGACGGGGACTCGCAGTACCCCTGTGGCAACCTCGTACTTTTCAGGCGCATTTGTCTGAAAGTAAATGATGTCAGGTCTTGCGAGTCACGGTGCAACGGGATTGAGAAGAACGCATTTTTCAAATCGATCACTGTGAAATATTTTGCCTCAGTGGGTATGTTGCACAGAATTGTGGATGGATTAGGGACTAGAGGGAATTCGGCTTCAACTATATCATTTAATGCTCGTAAATCTTGGATTAAACGCCAAGACCCTCCCTTTGATTTTTTGACAGGGTAGATCACTGTGTTGCAAGGTGATTCTGACGTCACTAGGATACCCTGCTCCATCATGGCGGAGATTGTCTTCGCTATTCCTTCATCTGCCTCTCTGTACATGGGATATTTTTGTGCTCGTGGTAAAGTTGCTCCTGGTTTCAGTTTGATTTTCACTTCACCTGCCCCTTTCAGGAGACCTACATCATAGGGCTTTGTAGCCCATACTGCGGCAGGCACTTGGGCCATGTCATCCTCAAAGTATTAATTCTCTGTGGCACCTCTCGTTTGATAATTTTGACCAAAAATATGAGACTCACCTCCATCCTTGTCTCTTCTAGGTCAGGGTGTTCTTCGAACAGATTGTCATCGGTGACGTCAGTCACTCGATACCCTTCTTCAATGGTAATAATCGCACACCATTGTCTGCCTTCATCGTCATATCCTTCAATCAATACCACTTTTCCTCGCACTGCGGCAGATCGCATTACCAAGGGAAATATTTGTCCCTCTTCTTTGTGCATGGGTATTCTTGGCCTGAATAGAAACTCATCAGGTGTCCTCATAGATTTATCTGCCAGGCCTGGCAGTCCCACCATAAGCACCCGCATGCCATATGCGAAAACTTCTGGTCTGGTTCCAACGGTGTAGCCCTCATTGCTACACGTCCTGAGTATGCTCTGATCATTTCGCACACGTTTTAATAATGCATTCCTGGGGTGGAGCACACCATACCATTCTCGGTAAACGCGATGGTCATGTTTAATTTAGTCATCAGGTCCGAACCCAGAATATTTTTTTTTTAAATGTATTTATTTATTTGTAAGATTTACACAAAGATAAACAAGCAAGTCAATTAATACAATTAAACAAAACAGTCAATTACACGCAGAATACAATATCATCAAAGAACTAGTATAAACTCAGAAAGTCATCCCAAATCTTTTCATGTAATCTTAACTTCCCTTGTCTCTTATAAATCACCCTCTCCATAGTTGCAAGACTAGACATCCCCTCAATCCAATCCTCCACAGTAGGTGCAATCCGTGTCTTCCAGCCCCTCAAAATCAGCTTCTTGCCCAAACTAGCACCACAGAGCAGGAACTTTTTCCGCGAAATAGAGAGATCCTCAAGGTTCTCACCACCTCCCAAAATCATCATCATTAAATCCAATTCAACATCCAGGTTCAAAACACGCAAACAGACACAACAGACCTTGTGCCAAAATCCCTGCACACGCACACATTCCCAAAGCAGATGTTCCAAACTTCCCAATCCATTTCCACAACACCAGCATTCATCCGAATCCACCATCCCCCTCTTGAACATTCGTTCCAGACTCCAAAACAGTCTATTGAGAATCTTAATTTGTCTCGACCGTTCCTCCAAATTAATAGCACAAAGTTTAACATTCGCACACATTTCCAAACACATCTCGGGCAAAATCTCACACCCCAATCTCCTTCCCCATTCATCTCTCAAGTCAGAATTCTCCTTATAAGCAGACACAATACAATAGTATATTCTGCTAGCAATCGAACAACCATCTGGCTCCCAGGCTCCATCTGGCTCCCTTTCCTTAAGAAAGAGATTCACCATTGCACTCCCTTGCTCCGCTACATCACATATGCATCTTTTCAATTTTCTGAAATCATCAGTTCGGAAATTGTCAATGTTAAATTTTGCTTGCAACTCTCGCTCACCAATCCACTCACCATCCACAAAGACATCATCAATCCAGGAAACTCCACCCAGAAACCAGTCTGGCCAGAATAAAGACTTATCTCCAACAGAAATCAACGGATTCAACCAAATGGATGCATGAGTGGTTTTCAAAGCAACCTATCCTAGCAATTCATGTATATGTCTCCACGTTTCTCTCAGAAAAACCGTCAAAGGCGATTTCCTACACAATTTGTTCGTAGCCGTGAGAATCGCCCTAGGAGGGAGCGGGCCCAACAAACTCACCTCAGCAATTACCCATTTATCAGATGGATCTACCAAAATGGTACAATGAAATGTCTGGAAAAAGCTAAATGATATGCTTTGAAGTTCGGTAATCCTAGTCCCCCCTTTTCCACAGGTAACAGAAGTTTCCATAATGTTAGCCGTGGCGGCTTGTTATCCTATCAAAAGGACTGCAACAAACCATCAATTTTCTTCCAATACAATTGACCAATTTTCACCAGAAGCATACCCAGAATGTAATTAATTTTCAGAGCTGCATTCATTTTTAGAGCGTTCACCTTGCCCCAGAGAGACAAATGAAGCAGAGACAACCTCAAAAGGCTAATTTTCAAATCACTACACACTTCACTCATGTTCAACACAACCATCTCATCTACCAGCGGGGTCAGCCATATACCCAGATATTTTAGTTTCCTTTCACACCACTGAAACCCAAGTCCAGTAATCAAATTCTTATCACAGTATCCTGAAATCGGCAACACCTCGGATTTAGACCAATTGACCTTAAATCCTGCCACCGCATGGAATCTATCCAAAACATCCAGTAAGGCCGTAATGGACACTGTCAAATTCCGCAATAATAGTAGCAGATCATCCGCATAAAACCACAACTTTTGATCGGCACCATGAAAGTTCAGTCCCTGTATTCGCACATCGCACCTCAAGGCAATCGCCAATGGTTCCATGGCCAAAACAAGTATCAGAGGGGACAAAGGACATCCCTGTCTCGTACCCCTCTGCAGCACAAAAGAGTCTGACGATTGTCCATTAGTACTGACAGTGGCCGTTGGACAAGCATAAAGCAGGGCAACCCATGAAACAAATTCCTCTCCCAGGTTCATAGCACGTAATACTGAAAAAAGCCGACCCAGAATATTTACTGGGGTCTGGCGTGAATACAATAGAGGTACATTAATTTCCCGCTCTCCCACTGAGACTGGGAGTGCGTCTGTAAAGGGAACTCTGCTATGAGCTCCAGTGAAACTCTGGGTATCTATGGCCTCGCCGGACAAAGAAAACTTCCCCTGATGTATACACGAGCGCGTTGCACCCATGTCAACTAGGAAGGAATATTCTTTACCCCCTATGGTGACATTCACCCTAGGTTCCATACTAGGGTCTGGTGTCACTGATAGGATAGAACACATCAGGGTCTCCCGTGAGCTGTCCTATTTTATGTATAACTTCGGTCCACTGTACACTTGTTGATTTCCCCCATTTCCAGGGTTAATTCCCCCTCTGGGATTATTGCCCTGAGCCATTTCCGGCGGTGCCTGCTGGGGCTGTCCCTGTGGCAGATTCCCCAAGATCGGTGGTTGAACCTCTTGCTGTGCACTTTGCTGCAAGCCAGCCGCCTGCTGCTGCACTGTGTAATTTTGGGCACCGCCCTGGTGCGGGATGGCAGGTTGATTTGTCATGCCTGCCCCATCCCTTGGATATTTTGCCACATGCCATGACTTCTGCTCATGCGCGCCAGATGTCCAGTCATTCCACACAGCCAACATACTGGCGGTGGCTGGGCCATCTGTCCATCTGGCATAGTTGGATTGCCCATATGTGTGTTTTGGAAGCCACCTTGAACATTCTGAAACCCTCCTTGGTTACCTCAAAACCCTCCCTGATTATTCTGCCATCCTCTATTTCCAAAACTTCTTCCCCTCAGGTAAAATCCCATGCTACCTTAATTATTCTACGATGGGTTAGTCGCTTGCTGTATGCTTGGTTCGGCCGGGCTGGTGAGCATTGCTCCCTCGAGAGCATACTTTGAGAGCTTCCTTTGCACCAGCTTTGCCTCCTCTCCCTTACGAGTTGCCTCCTTTTTCCGATTATTTTCCTGTAGCAATCTACAATAGTGCGCGATTGTCAATTGTATTTCGGTCCATGGTTTAGCTTCTATTCCTACCAATTTCTTGAGCTGTTTTTGCACCTGTTCTGGTAACCCTTGGCACAATATATGGTAGAATACAGGGATAGATTTCATCCAAGACTCATGCGTTTCGAGCACCCACGCGTCTTGAAAATTCTGGATATAAAGCAATGGATGTTCTGACTCTTTCATTTTTCGAGTCATTATAGCTCCCATATCAGAAGTGTCTGGATATAGCGTACGCAGCACTTTCCACACTGCTGCTCTACAGTTATTAAATGGCGCTCCGTCATGGGAGGTGTCAGCTATGGTTACCCTAGGGTAGCCTGCCCGTTTCCATACATCATCAGCTCTTTCACCAAGTATGGCAATTAGGAGGCCCTTTATGTCTCCTATAGCTAAGGTGACACCCCCCGTCATTGTCTCTAATTCATGTATCCACTTTCCAGCTCCCGATGTCAGCATTGCAAGCTTATTTTTAAGATTTTCTCGGTCCATGTGCGGCCATGGAATATATTGTGGTCTTGCTCCCCCTTTTTCTAGTAACAGGAATTGGAATGCACAGTCCACTTTCTCTTTCCCCATAGTTCTCGGGTCTATCACCGGGGTTGCGTTCCTGCCTTGCTGTCTACCTGGCAATGCCCTTAACTTGTCTGCATAGGCAGGCGCCAACGCCCCCCTCTGACCGTGGGGTGCTTCTTCATGTCGGCTGGATTGTCCAGCAGACTTTGGTGCCCTACTTGTGGACCCTCTAGCATCCGACCATCGTACCTCTCGATCCTTTGGGAGCCGTTTTCCACACCGTCTCCCTTCGCCTTATGCCCCTTTCCCAATTTCCCCACCAGACTCAGACTCTGAATACTCCATGTTTACGCAACTTGTTGCATCTTCTTCGTTCTGCCCAATCTCTAGCCTGTCTAGGGACAGTCCCCTGCTTCCACTACTTCGGGTGACATTCTCAGTGTCATATAGCTGAGTGCTCTCTAAGCGCTCATCCTCCCTTCCCCCCTGGGAAATTAGTTCCAGCCCCATCTCATCATAAATCTTATCAATCGTTTCCCCGATGCTTCTGGTGTCGAAGTCATCTTCAATATTTGTCCCGCTTGTACCTGGTACCGCATCACTTGCAGGGAAGAATGCTTCTATGTCTTCCCATTCTACAACAGGATTGGGTTTTTTAACTTCCCGTTGTAAATATTCTAAATCTCGTGCCTTCTGTCTGTACTTACGTTCTGCTTCCTCATCTATCTCTTTTCGCTTCTTTGCTTCTTCTCTAGCCTTATCTACTTCCCTCATCCGTTCATTTCTACGTTCCTTTGCCCTTCTACTTTCCTCGTCTTCTCGCTTCTTTACTTTCCTTTCGTGCACTCTCCTTTCTACTTCTAACTTTAGCATATTCTGCCTGTATTTCTCACAGGCTGCGCATTGTGTGCGACTGAACGGTATTCCTTGCTCTTCGCGACATAGTTGTTCTCGCCTTAACCTATCCTTCTTTCTTACCCTCTGGTCTCTTATTTCCTTTTCTTTCTCCTTTTCCTTTCTCTGCACCTCATCAGACCATTCCCTCGGTCTTATGTCATCACTTCATTTACCATCAAGTTTTAGCAATATCTGACCTCCCATCCACTCGTCCTTTGCGAATGCTAACTCGCTACTTCCTTTCTGTTTCTTTCCCTCTCTCAAGAAAGATGCACTACTCTGTGCCTGATCCCTTCCTTCATCTCCGCATCTCTCCTTGTCCCTCGGGACTACGGAGGCAAGATTACTTCCCTGCTCTTTTTCCTTGATGTCGTCACCACTGCATGCAGGCGACTCATATGCCGGGTTGCTGTACCCCGTGGCTGCCTTAAGTTCTCTCAGCAGGTAAAGACCATCTGACTTGCTCCCTTCGATCACTGGCTCAGGCGGGGCGGGTGGCGCGGTAGGCGTCTCACCCCCCTCTGTGCATATATTTAATATCCAATCTGCGGGTGGTTCTTCCTCCTTCGTTTGCTCGAACATTTTCCAAAGTTTGAGGACAGCAAGGCGTTTCTATAGCTTTTTTCGAGTATATGCGGCATGTAGGAAGGTGTTCATGTGCTGTAAAACAGCCTTAGAGAGTGACCCATTCTGGGGCCAAGGCATAAACATCTTATTGGCGGTACCCTTAACCCACTCTGGGCTGTATTTCTTCAGCTTTGTTGCATGCTTGGGTAGTTGCTTGCATAAATGCGCAAGCGTGGTAACTTCCTCCATTCTTAATTTCGTCACCAAAAATAATTATATAGTTCTTTTACTCTTTTAATAGTATGAGCGAGCACCAAATACGCAAGCTCCAATCCAATCTTTTCCCACCAAATTTTACACCAACAATTTACTCAAAACTCATCAATTCAGTGGCGATTCCCTCTCAGTTACAGAATCGCTTAAATCCAAAATGCATTATAAACGATCACCAATATACTTATTTTACATTCGACATACAACAGAACACATATGACAGACGTCTGACAGACTAGACAGACACCAGCTGGTCATACGTATACCTGCCTTCTAATTAATACCCCGTCATGGGATTTGAACGAACCCCCTTTATGACGTCTTTAAACGTCATCATAGCCTAAATTGTCCCCCCACTGTGGGCTCTGAGTTCACGTTCCTTCTGACCACTCTTTAAAGTGCAGGAACAAGGCGAATATTTATGTTTTTGCTCAGGTGCCCCCTGTTATTCCTTATGTTTTATTCTTCTCGGGTGCCCCCCCGGTATTCCTTACATTTTTACTTCGGATGCCCCCCTGATATTCCTTACGTTTTTACTTCAGGTGCCCCCCTGATATTCCTTACGTTGTATATCTTATGCTCGAGTCATTACCCCCTATATATATACAGTCTTTTCTACTTCTATTTTATTGTTTCTCCACCACCCTCTGTTACCTTTCATTGCTGGCTCTAATGCCTACACGACATTTGCCAAAGTAATAAGTTGTATTGCTTCACTCACTGATCGCATCGTTTCCTCTCTGGAACTTCGGGATCACCGCCCCTTCCTCTTCCTGCTTTTACGGTTTTCGTCCGATCCGCTGCCCGAGGGAATGAGAAGGGTTATGCTTGGAAAGGCGGGTTCCTTCAGACCCACTGCAGATTTTTGAAATTTTACTCTATCATTGTCCACGGGAGCTTCTCGGTCTACTCAGCCGGAATGGCGAAAGGACTCGTGATCTTACCGAAGGCCCAGAGTTACTTTGTGTTCCTTTCGGTCTGAAGGTGTCTTATGACTATATCAATTGATAATCTATAACCGATGGCCGTAAACCATCCTCTGCTACCAAGTGTTCTTGAGGAGAGGAATTCGCTGACGGGCCCATTGGTCAGCACTCACCCTCTAGAACTTGTAAAACAAGATAGCTGCACCATGTGAGGACAGGGGGTGCATGATTCACTTACTCTGACACGACTCAATAACAAGGACTCAATAGTTTGGCAAAGGGAAGTCTGTTTAATGATACATACATCAAACAGGGAAACAAATGGGAATCACCTGTAGCGCGATCACCTGTTTCGCTCCAACTTCCTTGAACTTCAATTGAACAGAGATTCTTATAGGAAATGTTTGTCATCATTGACGTCTAACTTTACAAAACTCGACATGCAATATAATTGTTTAGGAAAGGTAACTTAGGTATAGGTGTTATATCTGTATATGATAATAGGGTATGTGGATTGGATAACTCTTATCGGGTGGGCGTCTACGCCCATCCCTCTACATCACGTGTGATAGATGTCACTACAACTACGACGTCCTATTGGTTACAATATCTATAGGACTTCAGATAACTTGGTCCATTGTGATTGGGCAGGTTACACCGCTAGACATAAATTTCCACTTTTAATTAGCAGCATGAAGAATGGACACCCCTGTGCCTAGTGTCCCAAGTTCCACCCTGCCTCCCTTCCATCAATCAGTGTTTTAGGGCGACATGTCAATTAGTTGGCTAAGGATGGCCTTGAAACTGTAGTCTCTTATTCTCTTATCGGGAAAAGTTATGGCATCCTCGGGCTCTGGATGACATCAGGCAATGGTACTTCTTCGCGCCTGGCTGGTCACGTGTTAGTTCACCATGAATCTGCTTCAGTTTCCAGCTTTTAGTGCATTTAGTTCTGTGTCGGCCTAGCCACCTGCATGGGCCCCCCTTATCTTGACCTTCGTGAGGCAGGCTGGTATTCTCTGAAGTTGGAGTCTTGTGAGCTGATGCTCTCCTCCCTTCTCTGGTTGACCTTGATTTCCTAGACATGAGCCGCTCTTCATTAAGGTTCGATTCCGCTCCTTCTCTTGCCTTTGGCTGGGTTTCGAAACTTGGCCTGTCAGGCCTCTGGCCACCTGGGTGCCTTTCTGCTTTTACACAATGGAGTCGCACTTGTATAATGTGCCTTATTGAGGTAGATATATGGTTGGTGCTTGCCGCTCTATCTTCTACTAAGCATTGTAAGTAATATCGATTTCTTAGCACCTTGCGTTTGAAGCCTATTTACACACATTTAACAGGACAGTTGCTTCCATTTTGTCTCGTACCACTGTTTCCGCACGTTGTAACATTGTCTCCTCTCTGTGCCTATTCCATTCAATTTCGTAGTTACTCACACTGGCGTGTTATCTTCGATAGCTGCTTTTGTTCCTTCACGGATCTGTTCGGGCCCTTGTGTCATTTCCACTGGTCTTCCATTAAGGCTTTTGGGGTCTCTTCGTGGACCGTGTGTAGGTACTCCTCATTTCGTATCAGCGGCTGGTATGGCTGTCTATTAGGGTACTGTGCTGCCCAGGGTTGTCTGGTTATGGGTGCTTCAACCGGTATGGATCTTCTGATGTATACTGGGCAGAATCCCAGTGCAGCTCTTTGTAGGTTCATTTGCTCTTCATACGTCACATAACTTGGCGAGCGCGTTCCTGGTACCTCGAAATGAGGGGAAGGGGTGCAGGCCATGTCTGGGACCTCCTCTACACAGCTACCTGTAGGACGTGAGTGGGTGCCTCGAACTACTAAAAGTTTGTCACATGTTTCTTTGCATATGCTGGACAGCGACTGTGGAAGGAGACAGAGACAGAGGAAGAGATAGGGATGCGCGTACTTGTGCAATGGACAAACGTCCGCTCCCACAACTACTTATAGGTAGTTCACAAGATGCAGACATGCGGTTCGTAGTGGCGTAGTACGTATGCCTCCATTGTGATTGCAAATAGGCCGGCCAGGTGCAGTGTCTGTAGAACATCTCCCTTTCATTTAATTGTGGTCTTTCCTAACACTACTGCACACCGCTGAGTCATAACAGCATTTTAAAAACACAGGAAAAGCCACATATACACTCAGGAAAAATTTCCATATCAACCTTCATTTCCATACACTCATATATACTAATACGAAAGGGAAGGGGTAGCAGAAGAGGATCAATATTGTAGGGAATTGGGGATTTTCACAGGTTGCTTCTGAGGGGACGAAGGGATTGAGGTATCATCATAATGTCTCTGCTCACACAGACTCTGAGGGGATGACGGGATATGAAATGGGGAAAGGGTACACGTACAGGTCGGGCAATGATATTTTATTTTGTCCGTAACATGTCCCTGTACGTAATGTTTTAAGGCGGCAAAATTGTTCACCAATTCCACACCTACTCTATTTTCCCTTGTAATTCACGTAAATGGTGCTGTGTCTATATGTTCCTTGTGTTTTCTGAATGGTGCCACTAAGTACGAGAACCTGTGCCTTTCTAAGCAGGTTGGATGCCACCCCATGTCCGCAACTAGACGCATACTCCGCGACTGCTGTGCGCATTAACATAGTGCAGCAGGCTCAGTATGTTGAACGGTACATCTTTACAAACTAAGGACATCCTGGTAAAAACCTATGGTATTCAGTGAAACAACGTTATTAAAAAGACGTTATGGTTACGTTGTGCTACTAAAGACCTATCAAGATCAGTGAATAAATGTTGTTTAAGGGATGTTATGGTTACGTTGTGCTATTAAAAGTATAACACGTTAACTGGAAAAACTATGATAAAGGAATGTTATGGTTAAAGTGCCCTACTAAAAACATATGAAATTCACTGACAAAAAACATTATTAAAAAGATGTTATGGTTCAGTGAGCATAAAAAAAACCTGTCAAATTCAGTGCAACAAGTACTTGAAAGGAACAGTATACTTACTTTGCACTAAAAACAACCTATCCATATTATGGTTACACATAAAACCGGAAAAAAAAGAAGTGTGCTAGTTATGGTAAGCTAAGCAACCATAACTCGCGCCACCACTGTACACTGCTAAGGCTAACACCCATGACATGAAATATGACATCACAAATGTCAATGATGACATCACACGTGCAGTTACTTTTCATGAAAAGCCTCCACAAGGGATTGTCATTATAATGTTGGCAGAAAACTATCAGAGATCATTAGGAGAACTATCATGACAAACGTAGTTCATTAAGTAATGCATTGCTATAATGGGGAAGACCAACTAAAGGGCAGCAAAAAATGTATTCCTGTTCCAAAGAGATGAGTCCTGTCCATAAGGAACCTGCAGAAAAGTTAATATTGCAAAGCATATTACAAGAGATGTTGGTGATGGGGAGTTTTCCAATCTGAGAGGGTCACTAATGGCTCCATGCCATTGAAGATCAATTCAAAGTGAGCAGAAAAATTCTCCAATAGAAATGATAGATGCTCTCTAGAACTATTTTCCTGATAAGTGCCAGAAGGGGGACGGTGTGGAAAGAGTGCTGCCAAACTACATTGATTGTGTAATGGGTAAGGAAAAGTGCATCTCAATGTATTTCAAATGAAGTGAGATATCATTTCAATTCAACCCAAAGTACATTTCTAATCTGTGTGCACATTAGTGCAGATAGGATTGTATGCAGTCTGCACACATTTTTTTGTAAATTATCAAATTATACATTCATTACATTATACCCAAAGTGGTTTTATAGACATAGGTAAAACATTAAGCTTGTTATAAAGACGTCTGTACCATAGCCCAATAAGGATCTGCTTGATAATCTGTGTTATACAAATGTCATATGTATTTAGTAAGGAGTGGAAAATGAGAGCAAGTTTAATTATGTCATTTCTACTCCCATAAAAATGATGAAAATGTAAATCCCATATAACTCTCATTCCTGAAACTACGCAGTGGCACTCTATTAGTGAGGTAAGAGGCGAGTGACACTTCTTAAATACAAGTGTTAAACCATTCTCCCAGGTTGAGTGGGCAAGTCAAAATAGCCTGTGCATTCTAAATTGAAAACACTGCTTCCCTTATCCAATCCTGCAAAACATACATGCAATGCATAATAGCCTACATTCAATTACATGCACAAGCTAGAAACCGCCAACCTCACACTTACCCAAGGGGGAACAAATAGAAGCATATATATATATATATATACTGATAAAAAACATTGTTAAAGGGACGTTATGGTTAAGCTGCGCTACTAAAAAACCTATCACCTTTACTGAAAAAACTATGGTAAAGGAACGTTATGGTGAAAGCTACCGCTAACACTAATGGTGTAGAATAAAGTGGTTATACTGTATGTGACGACAACTGAATGAAAGTACAGGGGACCAGTGGGCAGGCTACAGCACTTCCAACAATTACATATCCTACTTTCATGTACAGCATTGCCCACAACTGCTACGGGCAACAAGAGAGGCACTCCTTAGCAAACTATGTGCCACACTACAAACCCTTATCCGGCAAAGAGCATGTAATGTGCATGCACAGGAACGTGCTACTGTACAGAGGGAAGGTACTTCGAAGTGATGGGAATGGTCCTTACGGGAGCATTGCAATGACGGGCACCTATGTACGCGAGAGCCACCCAATAATTCTGTCTCCTGGCATGTCCCCTATATCCAGGTAGGTGCTGCCCCTTCTGTACCTGACCTTTGCTGTTGTTCCTTCTGTGGTGTGTGTGAGAACAGTATGATAAATTAAAATGAACTGGGAAAGGAACAAAAGGTAAATAAAGAAAGCACCTTGCACAGATCAACTACGGAATTGCCAAAGCACATATGCACAGCTAGACGTGTCGCAGTGTGGAAGACACTGCAGTGGAATCTTTTAGAAAGGGGGTCGGTGTACAAATAGGTTTGTTTACATGTTGAAGAACGTTCAACACTAACTAAAAAAAAGTATGAATACTTTCAAGAAGGGCACCAAACCAATGTAGGCGCTGTGCAAAATCGGGATGACAGGCATACTAAGATGAACGTTATAGCTGACGAAAAGTATTCGTACTGTGAAACGTATATTCCCAGGGGCAAAGTATGTCATTGTCACATGTCAAAGAAAGGCAGAAATGAACTTCTTTGCAATGTACCGCGCTGTCTGCATTCACGGACCAAATAGAAAATGACACTCCTACATCGGTGACTGGATAATGCAGTGAAAAACATATGCAAAAGATTGGAAACAAACACATGAAGTGGGCAAGTGCCTCCTCCATCAAAAAGGGCACTGGAACTCGTGTAACACGCTGCACAATTTTCCCTGCACTTCCCTAGAAACAATTTTTGTTGTTCTTATTCGTAAATGTGTGTTTTCAACGTTAACCCACATTCTTACAACAGGCTCTTCAGTGCAGTGTGTAGTTTGTGAAACAACACTTCATTGCCACTGCACGACAAAGACATGCCATTTGTCGTGAAAAGGTGTATGTATCGCAATCCAATGTTCTCATTCTCATAGTGGAACATCCCAGCATCACTTAAGAAGTCATCTGTTGATGAGACCACGGCTGGACTGGGAACTAAAAGTGGCCCTGGAAATCAGTACTGGGGACCAAAAGAGGCCCTGGAAATAAAGTTCAAAGTGGCCCCAAATGATACATTTTCAGCACGCCCAATGCTTTTGCTATGAGAAAATTTGGAATTACCACACAAAAGAGGCCCAGGGTGCAGAGGCCCACCGGGAAATCTCCAGAGTGCCCTATAGGCCAGTCCTGCCCTGGATGAGACCCCTTCCAACCTCTGGCTGGAGACAGGAATCATGTGAATACTTTCACACTATTCTCGGGGGTATACATGAGAAAAGCACCTTGGTTGTAGGAAAAAAGCACCGCACTGCTTTCATCATAATTTTCAGTTGACGGAACACATGGGAACAAGGCATGTAACCCATAAAGAAGGCTCCAAAGTGCACGATCACTACATGTACAGTTGACGAAAAAGGCCACGCTGAGACATTCTAGAAGCAGTCCGCTGAAACAGCATGATTCGACACTACTCCACAAAGCGTCCACTGCCTCCAAACCAAAATTGCTAGACATGTCTTCTTGGAGGGCATACATGCACAGATCTTCCACAAAGCCATCACCCATCACCCACCAGGAAGACTGTACATCTTGCCATGTTTGCCAGCCGCAGTACACAAAGTAATGGGGAAAGTGAATGCCTCCCTTGCCTGTGACGCACACCCAAAGCACCTGTAGTGATACACGAAATTGCAACCTTGCCAATCAGGGCTTTAGATGACAGCATTAGCCGCTGAAAGCCAATAGTGTATTCAAAGTATGTGCTAAAAATGCTGACAGTAGTCTGTTGTAGCACTTCCATTATGCAGTAGTGAGCTACAAGGAATATGACAGGCAGGGAGGGCCCCCAGCTATGTAGCTAATAGGTTTTTGGAGTGTTTGGAACATCATGGCACCTATATAGCGCTTAGATAGCCAGTCTTAAGCGCTATAAACACTAAGCTATGAGTGCATGCCTTTTAGAGCTTGCAGATGGGGTTAATACATCCCTGCTTCCCTTAGAATAAATATGCTAAAGCTTTGAGGGTGTCATTTGTCACTAGCATGAGATCACTGCTCAGCACAATAGAACCTGTATTTTGGGCTGAATTGGGTATTTTTGCTCTCAAAGGGCTGGCCCCGAGGAAGATTTTGCCCAATATCAAGACATTTGGTGGCAGCTTTGTGGGATTGTGAAGAGCAGTGCCATGCTGACATGACAAATGGTGTGAGAGAACACAGTGTAGAGTGGGGAGCAGGCTGTCGCATTTCCTTGATGGTCTCACTGCAGCTCTGAGACTTCAAAAGGCAGCAATGTTGTGTCGGCTTGCCGTGGCCGATAGCTTGTGTGGTTAAGACTCCCTTCAGTAAATCAGTCGTGACTGACTTATTGCATGGGATTGGTGCCAGGGAGTACAAGGCAATAAACGAGCGGGAAATGGCTTTGTTTAAAGCACTCCGATGAATGGTTAAGAAAGATGTATGCTCAATTAGAAAAAGAATTTTATCATGTGGTTTCCCAGTTTAAAGTTGTAATTTGGAATGCATAATGAGACAGAGTTCTCATCTCTATTCTGTCATGAGGGCAGGAAAAATAATTGCAAGAATTTGACATGCAAATTGTGAATAGTGATTTAACCATTGACTCAGCCCCAGTGTGCTAGCGAGTGGGGGCTGTAATGTTCGGAGGCGAAGGTTCGTCTTTTTTGATATATGCTTTTGAAGGGTTGGCATTCCTGAATAATGAGGAAGGGGAATGAGCCATGCTTAGGAGAATGAGTAACATCTGTGCTGAGAGCCTAAAGAGTTTTTTTCTTTCTTTTGGCAACTGTAAAATTCCATGTGCTAATGGTGGCAAATTCTGTTTAAAGGAAACACACTAAAATGGTTATATTGCATTTTAGGCTGTGCCATGCTTATATTGGGTGAGAGACTCACTTAAAAGGAAAGTGAGTGAATGTTATTTGGATTTTCGATTTTTGTGTACTGATTTGAAATTGCAGAATCAGTTTGCAATGGTTGGGGGGAAAAACAATTTATATTTTTCTAAATTGCCCCTGGAGTATTTTTTGATCCCATGCTATGCCATGGATTTGTGCTGTTGCCTTATAAAAGTGATGTATGCTTTGGAAATAGTGACCTGTTGACTGTGATACATGGGGAAAAATGTTGTTGACACATTAAACAGCCCACAAGCAATAGAGTGTGGGTTGTTCTTGCAGGAAAAAAAAAAAACGTGCAGGGAGCTGCACTAAATATGGCATTTTTATTTTTTTAAATGCACTGAACTGAGTGGTTATAGTTTGGCAATGGTACAACAGAATGAAACATCTGTGTGTGATAAGATAGCACAAAGATTTAATGGGTTGCGAGTTCTCTTGAAAGATCGCACATGACAAGAAAAGTGCCGCTTTTGAAAACAAGAGTCTTGCTGTGTGTGCAGAGCTTGTGCCTTGAAGCTGTCTTGGGCGAGGTGCGTGAAGGCAAACAAAAGCAGAAACAGTACAAGAAAGAGTTAATCTGGATGAATTGTCTGAAACGAGTGAAGCCGCCACAGTATAAGAGTTATAGGCAAAAGAGATAAGCTGCGTGCTAATGGCGCTGCCAGGTGCACACGAAAGATAAACATGCCTGCATTCCTGAGGAAGGGGGAGCAAAAACAGAGAGCTGTTCAAAAAGTAAAGAATTTGCCCAGTAAACTGTGGTACGGAGCAAAGGCTTCATGCAGGATGGCAGACGGGCACATCACATCTGAACATTTACCTATGCATCTGTGAATGGGCCAAGAAAAGACAGCTGCCCATTCCAACAGACATTACTGTGCAAACCGCATTCCCATGTGATGTGATGTGAAGTGAAGTAAAGCGCTATTGCTGTGCAAGCTGCATTCCAATGCTCCATGTGATGTGAACTGAAGTAAAGCGCTGTGCACTGGAGAAGAAACCTCTAGGCGCTTTGAGAAGAGAAAATACACATCTGGCAAACTGCAAGCTACATTGCCAGGGGATGGAGTAACTGACAAAGACATTATGGCATTCCAGATGGAAGCAAAACTGACAAAAGTGCTTAGCCGTTTTGCAAGAGACAACATGCAGAGCGGGGCTTTGAAGTACAACATGAACACTGCACATTAGCCATGATCCAGAAGCCACACGGCTTAGTGCAAGAATGAATGATTTGTTGAAGCAACAAAAGAAACTGGCTTAGACTATCGCACTCAAAGGGGTGGTTCAAAAACAGCAAACGCCCTTTGAAAAAATGACAAGTGAAAAAACCAGAGGCTTGAAAAGACACTGCTAAGAAAAGAAAGATAAATAAACAAAGCTGCTCGTACAACTGCAAGCGGTATTGGACTTAAAGACTTTACCTTTGAAAAATGGAGTGATGCCAGCAGGGCAACCTAAACCAAGATCATGGGACACTGGAAGCAAGTTGGCGCCTGGCATTGGTGATCGCTTTGGTGAAAAAGAAAAGCATTGTGCGACCTGGGTACTTACTATATGGCTTTGTAAAAGCACAGATCAGTCTGAGGTACCATTGACCAGCTATGATTGCATTGCACAAATGAGTTTGTGATTAGGCAGTTACACCCCGTATGGTTGAGTGTAAATAAGCCCCCAGAAACATGCAGAAAGGTGATAAATAATTGCAGTAGCAATGACAAAGTGTGTAGTTACCTGATGAGACTTTTTGAAGATGGGGGTGGTATTATGGGAAGGGGTGGATAACGCTGATATTGAAGTTTTGATGAAATCCTAACATTTCTGTTTGTATTTTGCCTAGGCAAAGCACGACAAGACATTGCATAATATCAGAAATTAATATGCAGTTTGTGGGTGACACTGATCAAAGAAGGGTCAGACGCATTCTCAGAGAAAGCGAGCCACTGCGACATGCTATTTCAACTTTAACGTGCCCTGCACCGCACTCAATGCTGTAACCTGCGAATAGTGTCCAACAGAGTAATAACTTTTGCTGAACTGGCACGATGCAGACTTGGCTAATTATCAAGTATTTGATGCTACACATTTAAATGACATGTTTTGCCCTTTCTTGTTTAAAGGACTATGGACAATGAATTGTGGACTGTAACATCAGGCACCACATACAGCTGTGTGACACAGCAATTGAATGCTAACACATTGAAAAATGGTTTTTAAATGCACTGTTGAGATGAATCTGAAAAAACCAAATGGTTTTACTCTTCCAACTGAATGGCTTTAACCAGAGATGTTTTGTTTTTTTTGAAAAAAAAAAAATATTCTACATTGCACGTAGGCAGGAGAATGATTTATGAACTGTTGGGGCAGCAGAATTATGCAAGCAGGAGCGTAATTTATTTTGAGATAAGATGAGTGCGCACATCAAAGTCACCTGTGCGTAGGTTAAGATTCTTAATTGAAGTAATGCTGCCAAGTGTATGAGCTATAATTTGAAATGGTAATCTTTGAAACACTGGATACTTTTACAGCCAGCTTAAGGCAGGTAAATGAAACCATGACTGACTTGATGTTTGATTTTATGACACAGAGTGTGACACGGTTTTTTGTTAAACCAACCAGTTTCATGTTTTTGTGAGGACAGCTGTCTCCAGCACACTAATGCAAAGAGTCACCTTTTGATTGTAAACATTTGGAATAATTCTTTGGAAAAGCGCTGCAAATGAGTATCCACATGGAATTGCTAGAGTACTGGCCTGGCACATTGTCAGGCATCTTTTGTCACTGAATGGATACCATTTGTTTAATTTGTCTAATGTGATGTTTTTCTGACCAAGAACTGCAGCGAGTGTTTTCGCCAAGATCTTATGAACTATAACTTGACTAAATGAATTTTTTCCATGGTGTGATGAAACAGCCACTGCCGGATAGTAGTATGGTGTTTGTGGCTAAAGTTAATATTGTATATGGTAGATATCCCACTTGAAGAAGGGTATTCTCCAAGTCACAGAAGGTAGACACTGTGAACCTGTTAGATTTTCCAGTAGTAAGACAACATGTAAATTGTAGACTGGTAATGCACACCTTCATTATTACAGTGCTACACTTAGACATAGATTTATCATGAGGCAATGTTTCCTTAGTACTACCAAGCTGCTACAAATGGAGTCCATTTCTATGGCCCATCACTAGAGTGCGCGTAGCTAGGGAGCTAGATTCATTAATTGCAGGTGCTTTATATGCTTGTGACATAGAAACTGTGCACAATAAGCTAGCCACTATGGGTTCTGATGCCAGCTCTGCTATAGTAGAATTGTTTTTATTTAGACAACCTGGTGCCCATGGGTTCACCTTGTTCACGAAATTAGATGGTTTCTGGTTGGGTTCCACCTACCTGGGGGAAGTGTCTAGTCACACAGCCCATAGTCACGCTTGAATGCCCTGGGATCAGGGGGAGGGTAGGCCCTTAGGGTGAAAGGCTGCCAGGTTTTAGAATTGGTAACCATACATAAATGCAATAGTGCATTGTAGATTAGACTACACTGGATTGCCTTGACATTTTAACTGCATGCTGCTTTTTAACTGACAATCAGTTATACAAAATTGATTTAGGTATTTTTGTGTAGGCCAGGTTTTGGCTAGAGTAAATGTCCATGTTCACTTTGTGTAGGTATTTTTGTGTAGGCCAGGTTTTGGCTAGAGTAAATGTCCATGTTCACTTTGTGTAGGTATTTTTGTGTAGGCCAGGTTTTGGCAAGGGTATATGTCACTGTTCACTTTGTGTACATTTTTGTTTAGGTAGTGTTTTACCTTGCATGCCACGCTAACTAACCGCTATAAGATAGTTTGCTTAAACCTCTTGCAAAGCCCCAAGGTCTTTATCGCTGCACTAAATACTATATTGATAGGTATTAGTCAGCATTTTGTGGCACACACGTTGAATAGGGGTGGAATGTAGTGATACACGAAATTGCAACCTTGCCAATCAGGGCTTTAGATGACAGCATTAGCCGCTGAAAGCCAATAGTGTATTCAAAGTATGTGCTAAAAATGCTGACAGTAGTCTGTTGTAGCACTTCCATTATGCAGTAGTGAGCTACAAGGAATATGACAGGCAGGGAGGGCCCCCAGCTATGTAGCTAATAGGTTTTTGGAGTGTTTGGAACATCATGGCACCTATATAGCGCTTAGATAGCCAGTCTTAAGCGCTATAAACACTAAGCTATGAGTGCATGCCTTTTAGAGCTTGCAGATGGGGTTAATACATCCCTGCTTCCCTTAGAATAAATATGCTAAAGCTTTGAGGGTGTCATTTGTCACTAGCATGAGATCACTGCTCAGCACAATAGAACCTGTATTTTGGGCTGAATTGGGTATTTTTGCTCTCAAAGGGCTGGCCCCGAGGAAGATTTTGCCCAATATCAAGACAGCACCTGATTGGCCAAAGGCCATAGTCCCATTTATATTGGGCAGCATGCTCACAAACGCAGAATGTGATACGTGCCTTTCGACAAGTACCGCCTGGGCCGCGCCCCAGTAAAGCAGGATGAGTCCTTCTTCCTATTGGCACGCTTTCCTCTGATGCACACCCTGAGCAGCACACGATAGGACAATCGCTACAGTCCCATTTCCATAGCCAGCATGGTGAGGAGCGTTGAATGTGCCATGTGTGGGTCCCCAAGTATGTCGAGGGCCGGTCCCCAGTGCAGCAGGAGTCCCCCTTCCTATTGCCGCACATCATAAGCAACTCATTGGAAAATCCCCACAGTTCCATTTTCGTGGCCGCCACCTGCAGAATCCCTGCATGTGACTTTCGTGCTGTGTGCGGTCATGGGGGAATAACTTACAACAAGGGCACACCTTTTTTGTCTGTTTTTAGTAGCTTTTGTGTTTTCGTCTATGCACATTAGTTCATTAAACTGTTCACCACATCCTGTAGATGAGCAAACAAAACTGCATTGCCAATGGATGACAACAAAATGCCATTTTCTTGGAAAAACTCTGCATTTCCGCAAGTAATACGGTCATTGTTACAGAAGAACATTCCACGAGCAGACAAAAAAGTGTACATGCTTCTGTTGATGAGACACCTTCCTTTGTCTGGCTTAGAACAACATCCATGAGCAGTAGACCATACTCTTTGTGCTATTATAGATGAGAAAAGCACTTTGGTGGTGGAAAAAAGCATCCTCACAACATTCAGCAACCTCCTCAGTCTACGGAACAAATGCAAGCAAGGCAGGTAGCGTGTGGGCCGCCCCCTGGTAAAACTGGAAAAGTCCTTCTTCCCTTTGCACTGTCTTATCGGCAGCTCTACTTCATTAGGTTACTGGTAAATAGGCACACATGCATCCACCAATCGCATTAAAGCCGTCATCATCGAACACTGTCACTGCTGTACAATACTTGAAATGGACCATTACACATTTACAGTACAAATGTTGTTTCATTCCAAAGCACGTCCACTACAAAGGTTAATGAAAGTATGCACGATTTCCTCATCCGCATACATCGACATAGCCACCCAGGATGTGGCACGTGCCATCCAGAAAGTAGTTCGTAATCCACAACCTTTCTGTGATAGTGAAGGTGTGGGGGGGGGTCAGTGGTAAACAATATGAAACTGGGCAGCGGATTCAGTCTTCCAGCGTTTATGTATAACGTTGTTGTTTTTTTTTTACGTGCGTGCAAGCAATCTTTTTGGGGCATTTTCTCTTTATATGTGTTTCTGGTTGCCAGTCCTCACATTTTTACAACATTCTGGTCAATGCTTCATGCACAGTGTGAAAGAAAATTGCATTGCCAATGGTGCTCAAATAAATGCCATTTCTATGGAACTACTGCATATTTTGCGACCTCTTGATCTCATAGTGGGTGGAGAACATGCCAGCAGTCTCCATAAACTGACGCATAATTCTAATTATAACACACCTTCCGACTGCTGGCTGGGGACAAATTACACTGTAGGAAAAATACACTGTAGGAAAAATACCCATCACTGTGGTCAGCAACCTTATCAGTAGACGGATTAATCATCCACACGACATGTAACCCAAATGTGCACTTCCATAGTGCACGTAGACACAGTCCACGTTTGTGACGAACGCCACATATCTGCAAAGGCGAACCTCCCACCGAAACTGCAGTCACCCTGACAGGACCAGAAAGTTTCCAATCCTTCCAACACAAAATGAACCAGCAACGCCTCTTTGCATGCAACATCTGTGCAGATGGCGAACTAAGGTATCACTGACGATAAGCACTGTGCGTCTCTCCATGTCGATAACCCTCAAGACACAGTATTGTGACAAAATGGTACCGCCCCTTCCTATGAACCACGCCCTAAACTGCTAATTGCCTATTTCCCTCAATTCCATTTCCATTTCCACCCCGCTCATAATGGGAGGATGTGCACGTGCACTTTCCCATCTACAGTGAGGGCCATGGCCCAGTAAAGCTCAGACAATATTTCTTCCCTTTGCATGGTCACTTTTTGCAACATTCCCCAAATTGGGTGCTTTCGCATTTGAAAACACTCATGCATCAATCACATACAAAACCTCAGCATTGCACACTGGTCATTTCTATACACCACTCCTTATTTACCGTTAAACACTCTCAGTGCACGTTCTGTTTGATTACAAACCACTCCACCATAAATGTATAATACAGAAGGCCCTATTTCAGCATCCACAAACATCCTAACATGCCCCCAGCACACCTTTAGTTATGCACACAACATTGCAACCCTTTCCACAGCCACACAACACTACACATCCATGCAAGCGACCATGTGGGCACCTAAAATTATGCACAAACGTTACAGACATAGCGGCAGTTCTACTAATCTCCCCCAAATCATAAAACACCCATTCTCAAAAACGTATCATATGATATGACATTTATAACGCGCCTATACACAAGTGTTTCAAGGCGCGACGAGGCAAGGGAGGGGAAACAGTGGGGAGACAGACAATGATCCAACTAGGCTTGGTGTCACTCAGATCGCGCAAGGGTAGGGAGAAAGGGAAAAGTGCCTGGGGGAAGGGAGAGGGGAAAGTGCAGTGCATGGGATGGAAGAATAAATGAGATAAATAAAAGCGGCCAGATGGTGGCAAGTGCAAGGTAAGAGCAGACATAAGGCGCTGGTAGGGGGACTGTAGGGATACAGAAAACAGTCCCCGGGTGGTGGGGTTGCCAGGGAGGCAGGGCAGGTGTGCAAAAGGTGGGGCCTGGCCCCAAGATCAGAAAGGGTGGCCAGGTAACCAGTGCAGTTTCAGCCAGGATTTTCAGCAGGGGAGAGAGGCAGAGAAAGCAGAAGCAAAGACGAAGGTTTTGAGGTGTTTCCAGAACCGGAGATGGTTCTTCTCAAGTTTCAGGGAGGCAGGAAGGCTGTTCCAGACGGAGGCCCCTGCCGAAGAGATCAACCACCAACTCGTTGCTTGGAGAAGCGACTGACCCTGAGGGAGTTGGAGGCAAATGAGCGAAGTGCCCAAGAAGGAAGGTATTTGGGAAGAGAGAGCTGAAGGTATTGCGGCCCCAGGCCCCAGAAGGCCTTGCTGACAGTGCAGAGGGTTTTGAACTTAATCCTTGCTGCCACTGGGAGTCAGTGCAGAGATTTTAGTCCTGGAGAGATACGATCCCTGGGCTTGAGGCCAAGGACAAGTCTCGCAGTTGCAGAGGGCAGAGTTGCAGAGGGCGGAGAGTAGAGGCAGGCAGATTTAGATAGAGGCTGTTACAATAGTCCAGCCTAGAGAGAACCAGGGCTCTGGAGACAGTGAGCTTCTGGGGGAAGGGGAGGAAAGGAAGAATACCTCTGAGGAGGTGTATGTGGTAGTGTGACTTCTTAGAGGTGTCAGAGATGTGAGGAGAGAAGGAGACTGTGGAGTCGAAGATGACCCTGAGGTTTTTAGCCTTGCAGGTGGGAGCAGGAAGAGGGCCAAGAGAGGCCTGCCAGAGAGCTGCAGGGAAGAAGGGTGTGGGTGTGCCGATGAGTAGAATCTCTGTCTTACTGGCATTAAGGCAGAGGTCATTGGTGGCACACCACTCCTGGATGGCAGACAGACAGTCAGAGATGAGGCAAGGAGAGGAGGAGGCCGAGGGTAGCCTGAAAATAAGCTGGGAGTCATCTGCATAGCACTGACAATTGGGGCAGAGAGCGGCGATGCAGTGGGCAGGGAGTGCCAGGTATTGGTTGAACAGCCAAGGAGAGAGGTTAGATCCCTGGGGGACACCACAGGTAGAGAAAAAGATATTGGAGAGGAAGGACCCAAGTTGGACCTGGGAGGGTTAGTCAGAGAGGAAAGAAGTCAGCCACGCCAGAGCCTGTCCAGTGATACCCAGGTTATCACGGAGATGGTTGAGCAGGATGGTATGGTTGACAGTGTGAAAGGCCGAAGAGGGATCAAGCAAGATGAGGACACACAGGGTGTTGGATTCAAGGTTGGAGAGCAGATCTTCACGGATGTTCAGGAGAGCAGTTTCCGTGCTTCTGTATCACACTTAGCAGAAGCCACAAACATAGCGCAGCCTGCACCACCCCTACACACTACCATTCACATGCTATTGTGTCACTGCCAACCTATCCACACCACCTTCACAACATTGGCCCCACTTCACTAAATTTGCACACAGCAGAGTAACCAACCGCATATAAACTGCCCTTCAACCATACCCACTTCCATACTCACATTACATACGCACTGCGCCATGTGGCCACACTACCCAACTTCTCACTACACCATCTCCTGCTGCACACCAAATACTGTAGCATGTTCCATCTATCACCACAACCATAGAATGCACAGTACACGCTTTGCAACTCACTTGTGCTGCTGTTGCACATCGTCAATGTGCTCCACACGCATTCTCCAAAGATCACCACCCTGTGCCTCATACACTGCCAAACCTGCATTCCTCCAGTGGGCCTGCTCCTTGCACACATTCCCCCCACCGTAATTAAAAAGTACATGTCAGCATATCACCAACTACCACTATGCACATATACACCACTGGCACTAGCACTCCTAATCAACCTCGACACTGCAATGGACATACACATCATTACATACAACTGTTACCATAATGGTGGTCAGTCATAATTTAGAAAAAATAATGTCGAATGACAAAAATGTCGAAAAAATAATGTCGAAAAAAAAAATGTCAAATGTATTATTTTTTTATTTATATGTATTTTTTGGCTTTGGTAAGTGTAGAAAATGGGTAAAATAAAAAATAAATTAAAGAAAGCGGGTTGGGGGGGAACCCCCCCATTAAAAAAAAAAACGTATTGAAAAATAAATTCGAATTTTTTTTTCGACATTTTGTTTTCTAAAAAATGACTTTCGACATTATTGTTTTCTACATTATCACTATAAACCTACCATAATGTATAAACATTACACTGTCTCTGGCACCCCTGCCCCCTATCATTCACATACTATTGTCTTACCCACTTCCACTCAGAAACGATTGTTTCACTGGCAACGTAAACAAAACATGTTTACAACATTGCCCATACTGCAAGCATTGTGCACACAGCACACTATCCAAGCACATACAAGCTGCCCTTCAAGCATACCCTATTGCATACTGACAGTATACAAGCATTGCAACCAGTGCCCACACAGCGTGACTTTTCACTGCAGCATCTCCAACTCAGGGCACCGCCATGGTGCTATGCAGTAATAAATTGGAACAGTTACTATAATGTACAAAGAAGACACTCTCTCCTGCATCCCTGTGCACTTTCAATCACATACTTTGGGCGTACCCACTACCATTCACAAAGTATTGTGCCACTGCCAACCTACCCACAATCTGTTTGTAGCAGTGGCCTATAACGGCTTAAAGTAGCTGCACACCCATTCTTATATGTCACCACCCTGTAACTCGTGGACATTGAAAAATGCATTACTGCTGTGCGTGTCCGCAAGACCTAGGCTCTTGAATGCATGGCCTACAGGCTACAGCCTTCGGCCATGCATCTAATAGTCTAGGCTTTGAACACACTCACAGCAACGTATTGCCACCATGCATTTCTCCATATCAGCAATTGCGACAATCCACATAGAGACCAACACTCCTTCCCAACCTGTACGCTGCCATGGCGCTACGCAGCAACAAATGGCAACAGTTAACATAATGTTCATTTGGGAAGCTACCATTTTGCCACACGTATGTAGCAGCTCTTCACCCCAACTCCCCCACACCATAACACACCCAATCACGAACACAGGTCACACTTACCAGAATGCACAAACATACCACATCCTCCATCACCTCTACCCACAGCCATTCACAAAGTATTGTGTCACTAACCACAACCTTTTTGGCAACATTTGGCCTACTTCAACAATTCTGCACACAGCATAGGCCTTGAACACACCTACAGCAACATAATGCCACCATGCATTTCACCATTTCACCAACTACGACCATCGACATACACACCACTGCCACCAGCAGTCCTCCCCAACCTGCGCAGCACCATGTATCTATGTAGCAACAAATTGCTACAGTTAACACAATGTGGAAAGAAAGGACCCTCTCTCCTACACCCCTATACACGTTCATTCACATACTATAGGCGTACCCACTCCCATTCACAAAATACTGTGTCACTGCACTAATGCTACTGAAACCAATCTGCACACACTGCACCACGCAAGCACCACCCTGTACTGCTTGCAGACTCAAACATGCCTTCCTTTTGTGTGTATGTAGCAGCCCTCCGCTCCTCAGTGCATGCCCTACAGACTATGGGCTATGGGCTTCGGTCATGCACCCGACAGTGTAATCCTTCCACAGCCCCACCTCACCTTCATTCACCCATGCATGCCTCCTTCTGCCAAACTACCACATTCCATGCGCAGTGCGCTGCCACACGCGCTCCCACCCAACCTATGTCATGTGCAATTCACTCCCCATCTACAAATGACCTGCCACCACTCACCACAAAAAGAGTTTGCCGCAAACAGGTCACGGCAGAAGCTAAGGGACCGTTATGACAGCTGCCTCCAATCACCACATAAAATACTAGCCTACATATGTCACATATAAATCACTTCTCACTCCCCCCAGCCATTCCCTCCCTTATTTCCGCCAGCGCAATGCGTACGGTTCATTTTCCAGACCCTTCCGCTGCCGCACTTTCCTCCAATACACTATGGCGCTTTCACAAAAAATATTGACGCACAACACGCTTCCCTCCACCAACCACAGGGCACGTCCAAACTTCTCCGACACCATGCCGTACCTTGATCCAATGACACTACTGTCCACGGAGCGAACAGGAAATGGGTCAGCGGAGCGGACCCAGATATCACAAATGTGTACATTTCAGTGTTTTGCAAAAGAATACAGGTCCGATTGCAACCAAACACACAAAAGCACACCTTCTGGCCCAAGCCCCCGCTCCTGCCGCAAATTTGGTGAAAATCCGTCCAGCCGTTCGGGCTGTAGTCTTGCGCAAAGTTTTTCCCGATTCTGTCTATGGGAAGAAAAAAAAATATCAGACCCCCTTTATAACTCCACCCCCATGAAACCTCACCCAAAATTCAGAGCTGGCCATATACTTTTTTTGCAGTTTGGTGAGGATTCGTCCCTCGGGAGCGAAGTTAGAAGCTGCCAAAAAAGTGCTCTTCCTATGAGTTTAGCAACATAACCATAACTACACGGTCGCTACCGCGGGCTGTGTGATATATATAAATATATATGTATTTATATAGATATACATATATATATATATATATATATATATATATATATATATATATATATATATATATATATTATATATCCCTTGCTTCTATTTGTACCCCCTAGGATAAGTGTGAGGTTGGCGGTTTCTAGTTTGTGCATGTTATTGAATGTAGGCCATTATGCATTACATGTATGTTTTGCAGGTTTGGATAAGGGAAGTAGTGTTTTCAATTCAGAATGCACAGGCTATTTCAACTCGCCCACCCAACCTGGGAGAATGGTTTAACACTTGTATTTAAGAAGTGTCACTCGCCTCTTACCTCACTAATAGAGTGCCACTGTGCAGTTTCAGGAATGAGAGTTATATGGGATTTACATTTGCATCATTTTTATGGGCGTAGAAATGACATCATTAAACTTGCTCTCATTTTCCACTCCTTACTAAATACATATGACATTTGTATAACACAGATTATCAGGTAGATCCTTATTGGGCTATGATACAGACGTCTTCATAACAAGCTTAATGTTAACTATGTCTATAAAAACACTTTGGGTACAATTTAATGATAGTATAATTTGATCATTTGCGGAAACATGTGTGCAGACTGCATAAATCCTATCTGCGCTAATGTGCACACAGATTAAAATGTATTTTGGGTTGAATTGAAATGACATCTCACTTCATTTGGAATGCATTGAGATGCACTTTTCCTTTCCCATTACAAAATCACTGTATTTTGGCAGCACTCTTTCCACACATCCCCCTTCTGGGACTCATCAGGAAAAGAGTTCTTGAGAGCATCTATCATTTATATTGGAGAATGTTTATGCTCACTTTAAATTGATCTTCAATGGCATGGAGTCATTAGCGACCCTCTCAATTGTAAAACTCTCCATCACCAACATCTCCTGTAATATGCTTTCATGAAGTTAGGACAGCCTGGGGTTAACTTTTCTGCAGGTTCCTTATGGACATGACTCGTCTCCTTGGAACATGAATACATTATTTTGCTGCCCTTTAGTTGGTCTTCCTCATTAATCCATCATTCCTATAAGAGCAGGTGGCATTCTTTCCTTCAGCTTTTTTCAGAGTCAGAATCCTATCCCCTATGTGTCCTACTATTTAAAGTGCAACATTCTTCCTTGCTTATGTCGGGATTATGTTAGACTATTTAATTGACCCGATATTTGCTATTTGATTGACCCGATATTTCCTTTGGCCTGCCTCATAGTAGACACACCTATAGAATCACACCCCAATATTCATTGGATGATTATCATCTCTAAATTTGTGACCTGAAAAAAGGTGTTGGCCCAAATTGCTCTTAATACTTTAAATGCTAAATAGTTCCTATTCCCTAATTCACAGTAGGAACCTACCACCTAAATGAAACAAGGATTTCTAGAATTGGTCCTCGTAGATGCAAATCTGGGTATGCAACATTAATGTATGGCATATTTATTAATACTTTCGTGAATATTCACTTTTTACATATTTTTTGATAAACGTATCAAATGCAATTTTGGTGTCAGATAAGAGCAGAGACTTTCAGCTTCGAACGCTACACTTCGGTTTCTCTCTAAATCATGGTTCCAAAGATATATGCCAAATTTGTTTCTGTGTATAATGTCATATTTTAATTATGAATTCAAATTTAAGCCAGGCTTGTGGGTACAGCTGGTCTGGTCAGTGACTCGTAATTCAACGCTTTTAACTAAACAGGTCTGTATTGTTTACAGTATCTAACGCCAATGTGGTCTAGGGATAGGGGACCCCTAAATCCACTGATTCAAATAAGGTCTGGTCGCAGGTCACTGGATTGACGGTAAGCCGGGAAGGAACCCGTCATAAACAATAGTGCAAAAAAGAGAAAGGATCCAGGACATTGCGCCCAATAAGGTGAGAAACGTGTTTATTGTTAGATTGGCCCTTGGGGCCCTTGGGGCCCTGGGGGCCATCTAACAATAAACACGTTTCTCACCTTATTGGGCCCAATGTCCTGGATCCTTTGTACTATATTTTAATCATGCCCTACATTTGCTCTATGGACAGCATTTCATACTTCAGCACATGGCTCATGTAAACAAGCCTATGTAATAGGTTTCGTGAATGATTGATTTGAAATGAGATGACAGGCCTACTTTGTTCTCCTGCATCAGCATAACAGTACATTTGCCCTATGGACAGCATTTCATACTTCAGCACATGGCTCATGTAAACAAGCCTATGTAATAGGTTTTGTGAATGATTGATTTGAAATGAGATGACAGGCCTCCTTTGTTCTCCTGCATCAGCTTAACAGTGCTGGCTTTATTGCTAGGCAGAGTTCTAAGGTACAACATTAGCTGGAATAATTTCCCTTTGAAACTCAGCAATTAAACAAACAAGTTCAGACCAACAAATGATAATCTCCTGGGGGACCATAGATTTGATTTCGTTTTCAAATATTTAGAGTATTTTCGAACATGCACTTCTCCCAAGGAGTTTTAAAGATAAAGGCAACACTGAGGTTAAACTCTGGTTGGCTTGAAGCCAGCACAATATTGAAATCAGCACACATGGTATCCAAACCAACACAAAGGATCCACTGCTTTTCAATGAATTTACACTATGAAATATTTAATATCCACCATGTTTTTATAAAATGTGTACAATAATCAGACACTCGCTGGAGAAATACACTGTTACATTTGTGAAAATGAATCCCGTGATGGTTCATTTTTGCTTCATGCTTTTTTAGTTACAGCAAGGAAACTTCACTACAAAATAAATATTTCTGTTACACACGCCATATTCCATTTTTGATATGCAGTACCATGATTAGCAGGGAACTAAGTAATATCTGTTGATATTAAAACTGCTCTGTATCTCACCAATACTTTGGGATAATATTGCGGCAGGCACAGTTCTCCATAAATCCAGAGAGTGTTTTTCACCATGGAGGCGTTCTGCATTTCTTGCTGTCGAGTTCATGTTTTTGAATCTTAGTCTGGGTGAAATGTACTACAGGGACACTATTGTTTTTGCATGTGATTTAGTTTGTGGCACTATCCATACTATATATTGAGTGCTGTCTCTCAGGTGTGCAGTTGACTTACTGCATCCCACAGGTGCACATTTTTCATAACAATGGAAAAGATATTATATAATTGAAGCAGGAAAAGGGACTATTCTAGCACTACTCATCATGAATTCAGGCAGTCATCATTGCCCCTTTACTTCTCAAAAATTCAATTTGACCCGTCAGTGATCACTGTATTCTTTCAATTCCTTGAGGTTTTATCCATTCTGCCTATCGATCACCTCTACGAATCATGTGGTCTGTAACCCCCATTGTCCATGAATCACTTTCCATTTTCATGCTTCCATTGAGCACCTCAGAGCTGCCAGTTTCTCTAAACTAAAGGTACCCTCCAACGGAAATTGAATATGTCAATTATCCTCTGTCAACTGATGTCAAATGTCATGAAATTCACGTTATCCTATTATAGTATGAGAACAGAAAATGAGCAGGGGTGCCCTTCAGCAGTGCAGACTCCAGCTGTGATTGTCCTATGCCCGTGTCTGTCCCTTGTTTTTGCAATAATTATACAATTGAATATGCACATGTACCACTTAAATGGGCTTGGGAAGGGAAAGTGCTTTACTGAAAATCTGCTAAGTAGTCCTGAAAGAACTACAGGGACACTGACTCTCAACCCGCACCATTTGTTCCTATTAAACTGAGCTGAAATGTTTCTGCATACCTGGTTCATTTTTCCCATTTGGGTTTGTTCCCATTAGTCAAACACTGAACCAAAATACCACCTGGGACCGGCCAACCCTGACCAGATGAGAACCAGAGTTTGCCAGAGAGCCTACTAACACTTACCAGACCAGAATTACCTGAACTTAAAATTGCCAATACGTTGTTAGATTTATATCAGAACATAACAAATAAACAACTCACAGAATCATGGGAAGCCAGTCAGAGAAAAACAGCACCACGAACTAATAAACCCAAAGCCTACATCCCATGTTAGAATTACCCTGAAACCAGTCTGCATCTTGTTTAACCATTGTGGAAAATGATCGGCTCCCTGAATGGTCCATGCAAGCGTTCCACTTATGGTCAACCTTCTCCCAACAACCCTTGGAGTTTATAAACAGGACTTCTTACATTGTAATTGGTCGTGCACAGGTGTGTTAAAGAGGAGACCACCCATAAGCTCAGCAGTGCACACATGGCATGCAATAGCTTCAAGTTATGGCACCAGAATTGCTGGAGAAACCAAGTTCACACATCAATTTCAGGTGATGACAAACCAAGGCAATTGTTTGTATATTGACTCACAAATCAAGAAAATCTGCGTCCTACTGCTAACGGGACTCCACCTGATGGGCCTGACCAGCCCTCCAGATCCCTTACTTTTATAAAGCACTTGTCACCTCACTAGGGGCTCGTCTAGAAATCTGTTATTTGGCCTCCTGGCACACTTATCCCATCTCCCGTCGAACAATGAACTCATTCATGCTCCGTTAGTCTCTAATGTATGTCAATTTCGGCTTATGAAGCAATATAATGATTTCCTGTATGCCGATTGTGACCAAAGTGCATTGGTCCTCTACCTTGAAGTTGTTTATGCCGGTTCAGTCTGCTATGCATGGGCCTTTGTCCCTTTGTTCAGTTACCACAGTCAGACAATCTGTATTGCGCTTTCTTGAAATAGTGCATGCTTCAAAAATAAATTGGCAAAAACAAAAGGAGACTGGAGGGCCTAAGAATGTCTGCTGTAAGAAAGACATTGTAAGGGAAGTGGGCAATATATATGATATCATAGGACAATTTTATTTCAGTCCATGGCCAAATTCCATTTGTAAGAGAAATATTCCTTTCCCTTCACTCAGTTAAAATATATATTTATTTATTTTTCAATCTCTCCCACAATTGCACATTTCTTTATTTTTCAATCTCTCTCGCAAAATGGCACACGCACAAATTATGGCTTATCCTCTTCTGACCCTATGCGTGTCAATGTTAGGGCTTCAGCTCAACACTTACAGGGCCAATGCATCATATGCCCTCTACCAAGGCACATTTAAAATTACTCAGCTAAAGATTAGTGTTGTTTACCCACCTAGTGATTGATATTTTGGTACTATCGCAAGGTAAGGCTGGCTGTCAGCCGTTCTTGCTCATCAAAAAACAATTAACAATCTGGTTCATGATGATTAACTCCAGGATCGAAGGCTTATTTCAGACATAGAATCAATTATGGCCAGTTATAGATTCTGTGATCACTGATGTATTTATTATTATTTTTTTATTTTTTGTTTCATGCAAACTTTACAAAAAGAACTTTAACTTTACACATAAATGTACTAAATTACAACAATTAATCACTTATATTAAGTTTCTTATTAAAATTGATTCGAATGTCATCTTTCTTTTTTAGACATACAACAATACTAAGACCGTTTAAAACATATGGAACTACAAGTAGCCAGTTAAACTACTGTACTTAAATCTTTAAAACATTATCAATTTAAACCACGACAAATCCATCCAAGCTTTGTTTATAAGATTATATAGCTTATATATATTAAATATCTTTATTTTTACCATCTAGTTGACTTCAGGTGAGCGCTTTTTAATTTCCCCCCACAGTTGATGCAGCGCTTGGTTGTTTGTGTTCAGGAAATACTTCCAAAAGTCCTCACTCTTCATGTATTTCCAGACCAAACAGCACTTAGTCTTCACCTGTAACTTATCACGGTTAATGGAGGCAAAGGAAGAATAGGCATCGACACAACACCCCCTGGCACACCTGGAAGGAAAGCAGAAGGCAAGACTACAAAGGGATTCCACAAGGGGCTTTTTCAAAACAAGAAATATTATGAACGGCTGCCTGTGAACCTTTGCGAATTTATCGGCTTCTGCTGTTAAGATGAGACGCCAAAGAAGTCTAAGTTCGCAACATGCACTCTAGCCTGCATCCTTCCCCCTCAATATGGTAAGCAGGGCAGGCACTATGTCTCGAATTACAGAGCTTGAGTGGAGCCTCAGAGTGAGGCCGGGTAGGTCTTCCCACTTACATTCCCATCCATCCATTTACACACCTCACATAATTTCACCTACCCATCCTTTCACACGCAAAGATATCCCTTCACTCACCCAGCCATGATCCAGGCATCAATCCACTACCCGACTTACTCACACAACCAAACACTCTGTAACAACACTAAAGCAAGTGGGACAGTAACTGCACTTTTTAGTGGGACTGCACTGCATTACATATTTTGCTCAAGGTCAAGATAACGATTGCCATGCACATTTTATATGGCATATATATATATCTATATATATCTATATATCTATATCTATATATCTATATCTATATCTATATATATCTATATATATATATATATATATATATATATATATATATATATATATATATATATATTTTTTTTAGATACAATAGGTTGGCAATAGGAGACGCGTGAAGCATGAAGAATCCCACCTACACCATACCATGTGCATCACACCTGCTCAAAAAATGTTTAGTGGAGTTGGTACTCCATGGTCATTCTGTTCTTGGCCTCCCAAGAACAAGACATTTGCTTGGTCGTACTTTACAACCCCACTGATTGTAATGTCTGTGTTGGGTCAATAAATGCCGAGAAATGTGTAATAATGTCCCATTAAACTTAGAATAGCCCTGCCTATTTCCTAACAGTCCTACATACAAGTGTTCATAGTTGTCACACTTCCCACTGTAACTGCAGAGTTAAGATACAAGGATTTCATGCCCCATGGCTATTCTACCCTTGCCCCGTTCGGTTGAAACTTTCATCATGTGCCAGTATTATCTCTACAAAGAAATGAACACACTCATACACCTCACATCGTCATACGCACATACATACACATTTCTTTTCAACAGCTATTGGCTTTGCCCAGGCATGTCACAGAGTGTTTCATTTTACATCACAGGTTGCTGGAATGTGTCGCTTCTCCCCGCGATTCATCTTGGACATATTTCTTTGTTCACTTCAACTTTCATCTAAGTTTATACACTATTGTTACTTTTGCTAGGGCCAATGGCTGCATTTTGTCTTACCGCAATCAATTAGCCGGATGTGTTTACATCGACATCAATTTGTGAATATTATTTGTATGTGTACCTCTTGGTCATGCTTCAAATGTCAGAACCCATCACAGTGCTGTCGAGCTGATTTACTGCCCTTTGCCGCCATTTTGACTCAATTACAGAGACGTCCATTTGAAATGAGAGATAACTCTGCACGGCGAGTCTGCTCAGCTGGGATCTAATTATGTCAGGCGGCTTTTATCTTCTGGTGCGCAGAGGCATCTTTGTCACTTCAAACTAGCTTGAAAGTTCTCAGGATACCCGGGACGATTCCTTTTAAGTGGGTTTGACAGATTTAGGGCCCGGCCAGGAGAACAGAGCTGCCGTTCACGATGCGAGATCCAGGTAAGTGCCGCTGCAGGTCGGCTGTTTGTTTTGTCAGCTCAAAAAAACATCTCCATGAATGCTTCCGAACAAGGCTTTACGTCGCAGTCGTCCCATATGTTCAGTCATGATTTACACTAATTCCGTCCGTGGGGTTTTGCACCTGGCAGTGAACATTTCCAGGAACTCTACAGTCTGTCAACCAAAAACCAAAACATGTTTTCAAGGCAAACAGCTACTTTTCTGTATGTGTTCCTAGCTCCGGGCATCTCTTCTCCTTATTTCTTCAATCACAATAACTACCGGAGCCCTGATGAAGATATGTACGTACGTCTCTCTTTTAAAACGTGATGAGAAGGAAGTACGTCAGATCAAACAGAACACTGACAGGATATTCCATCACCTGATTCGCTCCATCCTATTTTTTTTTATTTGTATGTTCCCCTATTTGACTTTCATGATCACACCTCCCCCTTTGCTCCAGATTGTCCCTGGGGTTTAGCAGCAGGTTATAGTGGTGACATAATATTCCATTTTATTACAACCCTTTGTATCCAGGGCACATGCAAAGCTCTTTCTGCCATAAGCGAAGAATTATTTTGCCCCTTTTTCCCCAATCTTCAGTCCCTTGTGTGTCAATATGCTTCAGTTGTAAGACCTCCCCCAAGCTTTGTATAATAAATGATTGCTTTGGCTGAATGGCTCTCTCACCGAGTGTCAGCCTGCTCAAAAGTAGTGTTCCCTCCTATAGGGTGACTGCCAGCTTAGGATAGGGATCGCTCCCAGCAGGTGACTTTTTGGTAGTCTCCAATTAGGCCGGAACGCCCCCAAATAACGACACACACAAACACACACCCAGTAGGTAGGGTTACTTGAACAAGCGCTAGCGGCGGGTGTTTGCATTCTATATTCCCACACTGACGTAGGATGTACCCTGCCACTGGGGGCCTCCTCCGTCATAACACCCCTATCAACCTTTGGTCAAATGGACAAAAGCGAACAATAGACAAACAATAACCACTCCTTTTTACCAATGTATTTATTTATTTTTACTGAATCGATGCCAGACTCGCATTGTTAATTTACTTTTCAATTTCAATCCATTCTCTATCTGTGCCATCTCTTTCTCCTCATCCTGTCAATTTCACTCCCTGCATAAAACCATGGGGCCATCTTTCATGGTGTTAGCCACTTTACTGCTTATGTTTCCAACAGTACCAAAACATGCCCTTTTCAGCCGGTAAGATAGCTCAGCGGGTTGAGCGCTTGCTGCTGCGATCTGAGCGTGATCTGCAGGTCGCAGGTTTGAATCCCAGCAAGGCCAACTCAGACTTTCATCCTTCAGAGGTCAATAAATGAGTACCAATTTCAGATGGGTGATATTGTATGTGAATATGTGCTCTGTGAAGCGCTTTGGATTAAGGCGCTATATAAATAACACAAAAAACAAACCTAGCTTGAAAGGGGGTGTCCAGGCGCTACACATAAGGACCATTTGGAGGAGACTGGGGGTTTAAGTGTTACTGCTCAAAGAAACACATACTATAATTAACGGCTCATAAAATACATGCGTCTTAAATTGTAAAAAAAATAAATAAAAAAAACATTTCGCATGTATGAGACTGTGCATTCCTGCCAATGACTCCCTACTACAACAACAAGATAAAACAGGGAACACAGCAGTTTCCAATGGGCGCATAATCTTGACAACGGGGACCAGAGCCCCAAATACAAGTAAAGACAACGCAAAACCGGGGCCCCTAATCCCACCCATCCATGGGGTCCCATGGCTATTCATACACAACACAAAGGGCCACATTATTATTATTATTTTTTTTTTCAAAAGACATGCAAGACTGGTAATTGTTTTTAAAAAGCTAATACGGTGCAACTACACAGATGTCTTTAAAGCACCACACACTGACCATTGTTTTAAACATAGAGACCCCCAGCTTTTACCCTAGAGCCTAACAAACAAACATATTGGGTACCTATGCACATGTATATATTTTTAAACACAGAGGTATGTATGTTATTAAATATAAAAATAGTACCTGGAACAGGGATAACATCTAGCACAGCCCCTAGTGAAAGGTCTGGGAAGAGGTCCTGTGGATACATTGATTCGGAAAAGTTAGCATTTTACATGAAACTAACCTAGGCTGCAGCATGTCAGAGCTTATAGACCCCCTTACTTGATAGTCTGTCTGCTCCTGCTCTGGCATGGTAGCTGTAACAAACAGGATGAATTCACACAAAGGGTCTGCAGATGCACCGCAATCAGAAGAGAGCTTGTATAAACCTCCCCCCTAGGTACTTATAGGTCTTCAAAAAGTGGCAGGCTTTGCAATTATCTGTGGATTTAACCCAGAACATCACCAGCTTTTGCCACTCAAGACATGGCCCTAGGGCTTTGAGACTAGATCTGTGGTTCTTGGGGGGAAAAGGGGGCTGGGAGATGCATGGTCAGCCAGATGCCATCCTCCTGGAAATTCCAAGGGATCCTCCACCACTTGGGGCTGCAGGGGTGGTGGCAGCATCCCCCGGAAATTCAGAGTGATCCATCAGAACTGCCCCTAGGGGCTCAGATCCCTGCACTTCCCTCCCCCTACATAGCCTGCTGAGGGCTGCAGGAACATGCCAGGCAGACAGCGAGGCAATTTACGGCCTACCCTGGAATTTCAGAGACGTCATTCACCAGCTGAGTTCAGAGGGACGCATGTCCGCTGGGCCCGTTCCTGTTGAATGCCAGCTGTAACACCATGTGGCCTAGGACATCCCCTGATTTTTTAGCTCTATATATACAAGGATGTCTGTGGAGGACTGGCCTGATTGCTTTGTCTGGTGGCTCTGCCAAATCTACAGCCTGAGTTCTTTGAAAAGGCCTGAGACCTGCACTGCTGCCCCATGCCCCACAGCCTGGCCTTTGCAAAGGTCATGAGCCAGGCTATGGTGCCTGGCCCATTACCACATCAGAACTTATGATTATTAATATATATATATATATATATATATATATATATATATATATATATATATATATATATTTGTTTTTTATTATTTATTTTTTATTTTTCAAAAATATTGATTAAAAACCCATATTTCCATTTTTCCATTTTGTATATTTTTGTATCTAGCAATTTTTTTAACATAAACATATATTATATTTTTTATTCTTACCTGTGTTATTCTAAGTGTAACACATAGCCACCCTATACTAATATACTAAATATCCTCTTTAGCACGATGACCCATGGCCAATGCCCAAAGCTTCAATCTTATGCATACTTTGACGAACCAGCCGGTCGTGCTGATGCTGTTTAATCAGAGTTTACCCAGACCTTCAGGATCAGCTTGTAGAGCCCCCAATACTCATCAGAATATATATGCACCCTACATGCCCCACCCCCTAAAGATGGCCGCCGCTCAGACATCATCTCCAAGCACCTCCCCATTCAAAACCCAGCACCACACTTCCGGGTCTTTGTAGGGGACATCCGGTGGAAGAACCTGTGGTGCCCCTAGGGACGCCAGGCCTTGGGAGGGAACTTCCTGCTAACCCCCATGATGTCACATCCAGTGGGACACCCCCGCAAAGGACCAGATACCTGTTAAACACACCTATATCACTTCTGGATTGTGATTTTGCCTGGGCGGAACTTCCGGGGGAAACCCTAGGGGGCCACGCCCCGGATATGATGTCATAGGGACCGGATATCCCACCCTAAAGGGGCGTGGAAACCTGTCAAGCCTAGTTTGATGAGGAAAGGTATCATAGTATACTACTCACATTTCCCATGTGATCTAAGTCCTAGATAAATGCATAATACCTTACACAATTAGGCTAAATGTGACATATGGCGAACTAACAAAAATGGGCTAAAAGCAAGGTAAGGCTAGCTTATACAATTAGACTAAATGCAAGATATGCCTACCTTAAACAAAAAAGCAAGGTAAGGTTACCTTACACACGCTAAATTCACAATATGGCTGACTAACACAAATGCGCTGAAAGCAAAATAAGACTATCTTACACAGTTTGGCTAAATGTGAGATATTGCTAACACACATGGGCTAAAAGTAAGGTAAGGCTATTTTACACAGTTAGGCTCAATGCGAGATATGGCTGACTAACACAAATGGGCTAAAAGCATGGTAAGGCTACCTTACACAATTGGGCTAAATGCAAGATATGGCTGACTAATACAAATGGCCTAAAAGCAAGATAAGGCTACCTTACACAATTAGGCTAAACGTGAGATATGGCTAACAAAAATGGGCTAAAAGCAAGGCAAGACAACCTTACACAGTTATGCTAAACGCTAGATATGGCTAACTAACACAAATGGGCTAAAAGCAAGGTAAGGCTACTTTACAGAATTAGGCTAAATGTAAGATATGGCTGACTAACACACATGGGCTAAAAGCAAGATAGGGCTCCTTTACACAGTTAGGCTAAATGTGAGATGTGACTGACTAACACAAATGGGCTAAAGGCAAGGTAAGACAACCTCACACAGTTATGCTAAACGCTAGATATGGCTAACTAACACAAATGGGCTAAAAGCAAGGTAAGGCTACTTTACAGAATTAGGCTAAATGTAAGATATGGCTGACTAACACACATGGGCTAAAAGCAAGATAGGGCTCCTTTACACAGTTAGGCTAAATGTGAGATGTGACTGACTAACACAAATGGGCTAAAGGCAAGGTAAGGCTACCTTACACAATTAGGCTAAATGCAAGATATGGCTGACTAACACAAATGGGCTAAAAACAAGGTAAGACTACCATAAACAATTAGGCTAAATGTGAGATATGGGTACCTTAAAAAAAGGGCTAAAAGCAAGGTAAGGCTACCTTAGCCAATTAGGCTAAATGCAAGATATGGCTACCTTAAACAAAAGAGTTAATAGCAAGTTAAAGCTACATTACACAATTAGGCTACCTGGGAGATATGGCTACCTTAAACAAATGGGCTATACTATAATAGGTAATAAGAGTGGTGGGGTTTTAATGGAGTACAGTAATGGTGTTACTCCCAACCCACACCATGCTTACCTTATGCGTTGCTGTGGGTAGTCTGTGTCAGGCGACCCAGGTGAACACGGGCAAATACAGAGTGGAGCTGCTCAAAAGGGAGCTTCCCTTTGCCTTTGGCACTTAGCCGAGGTCTGACGTGCAGAGGCTGCCTTGGGGAGGTCTGAGAAGAAGCACTCTTCTAGTCATGTAATCATTATCACAGAGCTTTAGATGACCAGTGGAGTTGGGTTGGGGTTGTGAGGAGGGAGGGAATGGCAAGGTCTTGGCAGGTGCAGTGATCATGGGATGCAAAGGGAACGGAAACACGTTTAAAAATCAGGCACAGGCAGGGGATGGGCAGGTGCAGGGATTGTGATGCAAAGGGAAATGGAAATGCAAGTTTAAAAATCAGGCAGGGCAGTGGTAAATGCTGGACTTAACTGGATGGTCTAGTTCCTAATGAGGTATGCAGTGAAAAGGCCAGAGAGACACTACCGATAATGTAGTTGCCTGAGCCTCCTAGCACACTTAGGGTCATGTGATCATTATCACAGATCTATAGTCAACCAGTGGGGAAACACGTGTCGAGAGCTAGGAACCATTAAGCAATGAGAGCTGGGAACCATTAAGCAATAAAACAAGGATAGAACTTTTACATGGAGTAAAAGTAACTCTGAACTTGATTTACTTATTTTTATTGAGAGAGCCAAGAACCATTAAGCAATAAAGACAAGGATAGAACTGCTACAAGGAGCAAAAATAACTCTGAACTTGATTTGTTCACTTTTATTGAAGTATCAACATATTGAGTGAAGTTAACTCAATATGATCCGATCAGAGAATTGAATCTAAATTGGACAAGGATTTACAACAAACAGCAACTGACTCACCTGTGAGTATTTCACTTGTTAGGTTGGCGCATTTGAGTAAACTATTCCCATTTATTTAAATTTTAAACAGTGGAGGTGGGCAGGTGGTGTGTGTAAGAAGTAAACAGCAAGGGCAGGGCGGGTGCAGAGATCAGGATGCAAAGGGAACTGAAAAAAGTTGAAAAATCAGGTGCAGGCAAGGGCTGGGTGGGTGCAGGCATCCTGATGCAAAGGGAATGGAAAAAAGTCTAAAAGTCAGGCGCAGGCAGGGGCTGGCCGGGTGCATGGATCTTGATGCAAAGGCAAATCGGGAAAAAAACATTCAAAATCAGGTGTAGGCCTCGTGGGTCAGTGGTAACTGCAGCACTTACACAGAGGGTCCAGCTCCCAACGAGGTGTGCAGGGAACATTTTAGAGAGACGCTAGCAACAAAAGTGGTTGCCTGGACCTCCTAATGCACTTCTGGTCACGTGATCCTTATCAATGACATATAACTGGCCAGTGGGGGTGGGCAGAGGGTTTGGGGAGGGAGGGAATCGCAAGGGCTGGGCCGGTGCATGGATCGGTATGCAAAGGGATGGAAAAGAAAGTCTAAAAGTCAGGCACTGACAATGACTGGGAAGGGGCAGGAATCTGGATTGAAAGGGAAATGGATAAAAAAAAATCAAAATCGGGTGCAAGCCTTGTGGGGCAGTGGTAACTGCATCACTAACCCGGAGGGTCACGCTCCCAATGAGGTGTGCAGGGAAAAGTCCAGAGCGATGCTACCAACATCTCTTCTGTCAGAGGATCGTTATCACTTACCTATAGCTGACCAGTGGTGTTGGGCAGGAGGTGTGACGAGGAAGAGTATGGCAAGGGCTGGGCGGGTGCCGGGATGGGGATGCAAAGGGAATGGGAAACAAAAGTTTTAAAGTCAGGCACAGGCAATGGATGGGCTGGTGCAGGGATCGGGATACAAAGAGAAATGGAAAAAAACAGTTTAGAAAATCAAGCACGGGCCTCATGGGGCAGTGGTAACTGCAACACTTACCCGGAGGGTTCAGCTCCCAACAAGGTGCTGTGGGGAAACGTCCCGAGAGATGCTACCAACAATGGTAGTCGGCTTGCACTTTTGGTCAAGTGATCATTATCACGGACCAATAGCCAACCAGTTTAGGTGGACAGTGGGTGTGAGGGAGGGAAAGCGCAAGGACTGGGCAGGTGTAGGGATCGGGATGCAAAGCGAACGGAAACAAGTTAAAAAATCAGGTGCAGCCGAGGATTGGGCGGGTGCAGGGATCGAGATGCAAAGGGAATGGAAAACAAGTTTACAAATCAGTCACATGCTAGTCCTGAGTGGGTGCAGGAATTGGGACTTTTCTTTTTTTAAGTCAGGAAAAGGGAAGGAAATTTTATTTTAAAGTCAGGCGTAAGCAAGGGCTGGGTGGGTGCAGGGATTGGGATGCAAAGGGAAATAAAAAAAAAGTAAAAAAACAGTCACAAGCAACATGGGGCAGTGGTAACTGCCGCACTTACTCAGAGTGTCCAGCACCCAACGAGGTGTGCAGATAATCTTCTAACCAACCGGGTGGAATACGGCATACCCTTCTTGGGTATATCGACTCCTTTCACTAGTCAGTCCCTATGCCCGGGATACCACAACTTTCTTTTGTCTCTGCATCGTCCACCAAAGTTAGTTGAGGTAAACGTATGGGGTCTGGTGCTGAAGCATACTCTTGTTCTATCTCTGGCATCAGTGCACAGTTATCCACTGCAAACCTGTCCCTTTCTGCCGTTACCATAGAGCCCTGATTCTGGGTGATGGTCCACAGAGTAATCTCATAGGGCAGGCACAACATGGGTTTTGGTTTGTGTATGTGAGCCAGCACAGCAACACCCACCTCTATTGGGACATCCTTCAGTTGTCTTCTGATAGTGTCCTGATACACAGCGCCTGTCTGGATCAGGCAGTGTGAGCTGTATGCGACCAGAGATTGTATCTTCCTCCCAAAAAAAGGCCTCATCCAGTTCAACCCCTGTGGTGCATGGAGGGTGGTCTGGTAGACTATAAGGAACAAGGTTAGCACCTTGCTCAGAGACTGACCATTGTCATGGGTGATGCAGAAGGCCTTGCTGAACATTCCCATGAAAGGTTTTACATAACCCAGTAGCCCTGAGCCATCAGGGTGTGATACTTCAGTCCCCCACACTATAAATCTTCAGAAAATGTTCGAGGTCCTGGTACTAAAATGGGGTTCACCTAATGTACTCAGGAATCCCATGGGCCGCAAATAGTTCCTCCAGCAAATGGATGACTGCCTCTGCTGCTGTAGACGTCATGAACCTTACTAACAGATACCTGGAGTACTCATCAAGCACTACAAGGGAGTGACAGGATTGATGCACAGTGCAAAAATATATTCTGATGGCCTTCCATGGTTCAGTGGCTCTCACCAGGGAAGCAACAGGATATTCCTTTGCAAGTGGCCTGGCCGCTTGACACCAGACACAGCAGATGAGTGCAAGGTCAAATTTAGCCTCCAGATCTGTGACCACACTTTTTTCTGAAAGCAAGTTTTCATCTAGTGTGCTCCCTGGTGCCCTCATGCACCAGGTGTAAGGCCTGTTCTTGCAGCTCCAGAGGGTTAACCAATTGTGACCTCATAAAAGTGCCCTTTCAAGTCCAAAGGACATCTCACTACTCACCTTTCGCAGCTCTTGGACAACAGCTTGGCTTGAGACTCCAGTGTTCTGTGCTGGTTTGTCACCAGAAATGTTCACCATGGACCAGATTCTAGTTGGGCCTGAAGCTCTTGCAGCACCTCATTGCACTGGGTGGCATCGACTTGAAGGGGTATTGATTTGGGGATGACTGACTACGTGATCATTGCAACAAAGCCTTCAATCTCCTGTCCACCTCTCTGTCAGCATCCTGAAGCCATGGAGGATAAATAGACAGGTAGTCCGCAGGGTTATCCACACCCAATCTGAACATAGGGGTGAACTCCATAGTGTCGAAGCTGCAACAACCCTCTTTGAAGTCAAGTGGGGGTTTGTGGAGTGGACCCTTGCATGAGCCGGACCAGATATTTATATTCCGTATAAACGATCACTGGGTGGCCAAAGATGTACAGGTGGGAATGTCTGAATCCCCACAAAATCGCTTGGGGCTCTCCCTCAATTTGTGAATACCTTCTCTCGGTAGGCGTAAGGACTTTGCTCGCATAGCCATCAGGGCGCCTCTCACCCTTAGCATCCACTTGGACAAAAACTGCTCCCAATCCAACAGGACTGGTATCCACCACTAACTCAATGGTACTTGACAGGCCAATATAAACCATTGTTGTATTAATGGTAAGGACGGCCTTTGTTTTACAGAACGCCTCCTTTTCTGCCTGGCCCACCTTCCAATCATAGTCTTCTGACTGGTTCTGTCAAGTTTGCAAGATTAGGAATGAATCGCCCATAAAAGTTCAACATTCCTAGGAAGCTTTGCATCTCAGACAGGGACGTGGGAGGCACCACTTCCTTAATGTCCTCAACTTTGCATGGATCGGGCACAAATGTGGAACACAAACCCGAAGAACCAAAAGATGTCCATCTAAGGCTGGTGGAAGTGGATTTTCTGTACATTGAGCATCAACCTATGCTGTCTGAAACATTGTAACACAGTCAGCAACCTACTCATGTGTTCTTGTTCTGATATAGCAAAGATGACATCACTCATGTACAATACTCTGGGGAGCCCTGCCAATACCCCTCTGACAGTTTGTTTTAACAGCTTAGTGGCAGAGGACACCTAAAGCAGAGCCGCGTGTAATGAAACAGACCCACATCCAATGAGAAGGTTGTGATTGTTCTGTCTAGAGACACCTAATGGTATCTTGCATTCAAGTCAATGGTCAAAATTACTTTTGGCTCCTGTATATTAGCCAAGATGACATCAAGCATAGGGGTGGGGTGCCTGTCACACCAAATGGCCCTATCGGGAGCCTCACATCACCACATATTCTCACCTTGCCATGTTTGCTACCACAATCGGGGAAGCCCAAGTTGGAGGCCCATCCACCCTCTTGAAAATATGTGCCTGCAGAGTTAATTCTCCACTTCCTTTCATAAATGTAAGGATGTGCAATGCTAGCATACAGCTACTGGCTGTATAGATGGGTCTACTTAATGCCAAACCTTCTGTCCCTTGAGGCAGCCCATGGATTCTCCCAGCAACGTGTCAATGTCACTCTGGTGCAGTTCGTGAGTCCCAAGTCTTCTGCCATTGTGATGCTGAACAGGGTGTCTTTTGCTGCAGGGATGACGTAAAATGTTTCAGGTATTGATGCCCAGTCATGTTCGACCAGAATGTGGAATGCATCGTCCAGTGGGAGGGGTGAGGAACCTACATATGTATGTATACGCTGATTGGTTGGGCAAGTTTTGCGTTAGAGGGTACGCCTCTGAATCTGTGATGTAGGCATCACATTCACTGACACGCCCATGTCTATAAGGTAGGCATTACTGTCAAGAGTATTGCAACTGAGCAGCTGTGTTACCTCCATTTATCTTGGCCATCCTGGTGTACCACTGAGATGAAAAATAAATCCTTAACGTCATCTTCTGCTTCTTTTCAGTGACAAGGCCGTGGCGATGGTGCCGGTTGATTGGTGTGTGACACCGGCCATGGTGCATGGCACATCCTAGCAAAATGGTTGGGTTTGCTGCACCTTCCGCATACTTGGCCCATGATTAGCCATGCAGGTGCAGCCCTCCACATGCACTACACTCATTATGCCCGTCATTGGAAGGCGTTGCTGATGGTGTTCATGCCCTTGGGGTGTTCCTGACCCTTGGTCGCTTAGGAACTTTGAAGACAACGGAGTGAGTTTCCTCCACGCTAACATATTTGAAAGCCTCCTCCATGTGCAATGCCCTCATTGCACCAGCACGTGAGCCCTACACAGCTTCAAAATCCCTTGTATCAAGATACCTGGTTCTTTAAGTATGTGGTGGCGGAATTGCAAGGATGCACAGTGTTGGATGATGGGCATCCAAATGTTGGTGGTTTCATGTTTCAGCCAACAGGACACTGCCAGCTGGCAGAGCTGGCCATGATATGCATCCAACAATTCTGCTGGGCCCTGGTGTGCTTGTCAGGGATGGAACCACTCATACAAGGTCACCATGGGGCGAAGGTGTGTTTGTAGGGCCTCTTGGGTGGCATCATACAGATTATCTCATGTTTGTAAAGTCTTAATATCTGATTGACTTCCTCAACCTGCACAGAATACCATGACAATGAACATCTCCAGGCGCTCCACCCACATGTCCCAGCGAGCCCCTAGGGTGGCAGGAGCAAATGCCATGTCAAACTCTGGCAAAGGGTTACACACAAACATGTGGATTTCTCATGCTTGACAGTCTCTGTAAGTCTCCTGATCGGCGGAGTACAAAGGATGGGGGTAGTTGGGGTTAGAGGGACACCTTGTTGTCTTCCTCCAGCATGTCCCTGGCGTGAAGTAGGTATAGGCTACAGTAACATGAACAGAAAAGTCACTGGGGTCATGCCCACCCGTGCACCCTTTCTCGGACATAGGGCAATCCCCTCTAACCTTGCAATGGGGTTCAATGTACCAGTACCCTCCTGTGAACAGCTCCACAGCCACCAGGAACTAGGGCACATTCCTCCTGCTTCTGACCTCCTTTGTTTGTATATCCCTTAGGCATTTATTTTTTAATTAAATAATTCATTTAATAGGGGAACAAGACAGGTGCACACGATGCCTAGTCCTGCATACCTGACCGTGCTAAACAATCCCAAATCATCTGGGCCATTGTTATCAATGAGTGCCGAATGTGCTTCTCCTGCCGGCAATGACAGGAGAAGAAGTGCTTTGACACCCTTGTGAAGAGAAGAGTGTCAGGCAGTGTTGGGATGCACGGCATGACCAGAAACCCAAGGTTATCTTTGTGAGACAGGGAACTGCAGCCATTCTCGGGAGACCAATGGGTCTATGACACGAGAGAGCCCTACCGCGCCACTTTCTGCGCTGGGGTGGACTTCCGCACTTATGGGTACCGAGCGTGTGGAGGTCAGGGCCCATCACACACTTCCCAGTTGTTGGGTAGTCTCTGCTTAGGCTAGAGTGCCCCCAAATAACGACATGTACACAGTTTGTAGGGATACTTGGACAGCTAAGGGTGCCTTGGTGTGTCCTTCCTTTATTCCCAGACTGACATATAACGTACCCCTTCACCAGGGATGTCCTGCAGCATACCCGTTACTGCCTGCTTAGTATGCAAAATCACTCTCACAACGTGGCTGCTTGCTCAGATGTGAGCATTTCTGGTACAATGGGACTGTCTGCCCAGAACTTGGTCCTCTCTACAAGGAGACTTCGGGAAACAGAATAAGGTGTCTCACACAGGGTGCCTACATGTTCAGGCGTGTGGATTTGTTATAGCGATTTACATTCTACCCAGGAGTGATGATATCTTGCACAGGGTGACAGATAGCACATGGTTTAAGGTGGCAGCCTGACAGGTCTTGCCTCTCTCTCACAGGTCGACTGCTTCCTTAGAAGACACGTTCTCCCCCTCACATGATGACAGCATAACTGCATAGATTTCCTTCGGGATGCTACCGCTGTGCAAATAACATAAAAGAGGTGTGTGGATGTTTTGGAAATGCAGAGAGTTGATTCATATGTTGTTTAAATTAGTGGCCAGGTATTAGATGTTGACTTTACCAATATTGCTGGACAGTGCTTCTTCTTGTGAATACTCCAAGCCAATATTTTGACATAGTTGCAGACTGCCCAGTGGACATCAATTACAGGTCACCAGGGGTGTCAAATATTATTTGTAATAACTGAAAAAGCGAGATATGGAGCAATGAATTAACAGTATATTTAAATTATTGACTCATAAATGAAAATCAATGTTTATTTTCCTGAAAGATACAAACAATAGCTCAATGCAATTATCCCATTTAAGAATCCAATTCATGCAACCCATACAACACATTCAATCCATCCATGTACACAGTTGAGCTATACATTCAATAGAACTGTGTACAAAAACCATTACAACATAGAGGACAATTGTGAATAAAACAACAATGAAGCCAAAGAAAGATATTTAAAAAAAAATATATAATTTGAAATGTAGACAGGAGATGACTGAAATGGCCCAATCTTGCCAGTGTTGACTTCCTGCTGAAAGACCAAAGAAATATCGAGGCTTAGTACCACACAATGAAATATGCCAATCACGGGTCGAAAGATACAAATATCTTTATTTCTGTAGAGAATTCAAAGCAAAACAGATAGCTATCTGGCTCCAAACACCTCACAGTGTTTACAAGCAGACCCAGTGAGGGGTTAGAGTGCTGGACATCTTAACACTGGTTCTTTTATACATTTTTCCAATCATTGTCCAGCCCCTCTACAAACTAATAATTTACATGCTGGTTTTCGTGCCCAGTTCATATGACAAATATGACAATATTATTTAACAGATTTGACAAGTTTGCTTGTCCATGAAGATGCAATGGTAGTATTGGGTCTCCGGCTCGTAGTAAGCCTAGTTTCAAGAAAGAACACAATATATTACAACCAAAGCACACGGTTTGAGTTTGCTCTACATTGTTCCATTGTTTAGATGAGGATGAGGCTTGTGAGCGCAGGCAACACTTGGATTGTAGTTCATATGAGTCACAAGGTTTCTTTGCATAGAACAAATAGTCTGCTCTTGGTCAGCCCAAATGTTGACACAACTCAAAGGTGGTTCGGCTCTACTGTAGTTGAAAACACAGTCCACCATTTTAGGACACAAAACAAGAGTTAAACTCAAAATGGTGGATGATTTTTAAAGAAATAGGAGCATTTCAAATGCGGTTTTCTGTGCAACGTGAATGGGTTTAGGCCAATATTCATAGCAGGGCAGTACTATACAAATACAATTTAACAAACCCTCCTTTTGGCCTAAGCCAAGAGCATTACTCAAATATTCACTTTATTCAAAACCTTGTGCCTCAATGTCCGTACATCCTGAATCACATTCTTCAGAAATATCAATCGCCATAAGTTCCTTGATAGTAATATCCTTCATTACAAAAGCATTAGTAGTTTTCTTGGGTGTATGCACCTTAGGTCCTAGTGTACCTATCGTCTGTGCACAACATCCTCCTAACATCGAACATATGGAGACATTGTACACATCAACAACAAAACAGGAGAACACCAAGAACTATCACAAGGACTGCAAAGAGTTTCCAACACCATGATCGTAGTAAGTCCCAGAACCAAGCCCTAAGATTCAATTTTTCCCTCGGGGACATGCACTTCAGTACTCAAGGTATGGAGATTTTGTATTGCCTTGAATATGGTACGGGAGGAGTCAGATGCAAAAACACAGCACGCGTATCCCACCAATTTACATACCGTACCACGCTCAGCTAGGATGACGTCTAACACCATCTTATTTTGGAGGGCCACTAATATAATTGCCTTTGCTCCAGCGTCATGTTGTACAGAATATCGGTGCTCCTATTGATGTTTTTTTCCAGTACCCTTGTTAATCTTCTGATATCCTCAGAATTAATTATCTGTCCCCAAAATGGCACAAAGGATTTTGCTACATCACCCATGACTTGTGAAGGAGTATCTATCACCATTCTCATCCCGCCTTGGATGAGCTCTAGAGACTTGGTAGCCACATATACCCCTGGTAACAAGATACCCAAATAACAAGTACCCTGCCGATCTCTGTGTAACCAAGGATAGGCTTCATTGCCACAAACAAAGTAAACAGGATCCCCTACATACAAAGGTCTGTCCTCACTGGTTAGATTCACAATGTTAGTACAACCCTCGAATGTACCCATTGGCTGAGAACCTTCCCTTTGTATACAGAAGGAAACAGAGTTGGAGCTAGAATTAATAGTATAGGAAGGAGGCATGGCATCCCGGTTGCCTACGGGAGCCATCTTGAAGGAAATCAGTGATTGTAAAGGTCTATAGAGTCTATCAGAAGGCCTAATAGAAGCAACATTGAGTTTGCTTCTATTCACAAAGAGAGAACATCCCAAAGGTGTTAGGACTCTTTTTTTTAAATTAATTTAGATTCGTCTCATCGAAGTACCCAGAAATACTATTGTAACAATGACCAAAGAATAATGCCCTGAGCGAGGCGTAGCATGCAGTAGTTAAAGGAAGAGGATGGATATCCCAGCCTAGTCTCTTTTCCCCATGTGTGGCAAGTGTGAATACACACAGCGATTTGGTCTGTTCAGAATCGCATGGGTCGCATTCATTAACATTAGGAGGGTGTTATTATGATAACCCTGTCTATGTTGGGAGTCTCGAGGAGGAAGAGTTTGCAGATGCATGAAAGGTGGAGACACAGTGGAGATAATTTCAGTGGGTAACAAAGTCCCAAGTGGACGCACACTTCCATGTCCAGAACCCAAGCACAAATATAACTATTAAACAAACCAATTCTGTGATTACAAAACAGTGGGTCCTCAAGGACCATGATCTTTGATGAACAGATTCTTTGTCAGCCACAAGACCAATAGCTTGCTTCGCACGAGTGGAATTAGGAAGGGACATTGTTTCTCAGAGTCCATTTAGAAGCCTCTCCATTAGGCTCTTTCAGTTCATCTGTCGGTAGCTCCTGAACACGTGGCCTATCTTGCTTGAAGGTAACTTTGCAGGTGCCTGCCTCTTATTTATTTTTCAGAGAAAGTGTGACAAGGGACTGGCTCAATGATGATTCCCTGTGGGCAAAGCCGATGCTGTGCTGTATGTCCGGTGTCTCGGACGCAGATCGTACCTCAAGACTCCTGGTACAGTGTGATCTGTGAACAGTGTGTCATCACTTCCTGAAGGAAGTGATGAAGCAGAAGCAAGATTGCTTAATGGTGCAGAAAGAGACACAGAAGAACTTGAAGGCAAAGCAGCAGTCGCCCCAAGCCCCACGGGCTCAGGAAGGATTTCCGTAGACAAAACAGGCTCATCGTGAGCATCAAAGTGAACAATTTCCTTCTCTTCCCCTTTGTCATGGGGCAGAGGAAAAGATATGTTCTTGATGTGTGTTGCGTTGATCAAGTATTGTTTCTCTGCCACTCGAACAATGGTCTGTGTGGCCAAGAGGATTTGGTACGGTCCTCTCCAGCGAGCTGCGAGACAGGAGGCTCTTTCAAATGATTTAACGAGCACCCAATTGCCAGGTCATAGTCGATGACCTGGACCCTCGTATTTTACTGGGAGGGCTTCTCGCACCTGTTGTTAAATCAAATGCAAGTTTTGAGTTAACTGGTCACAGTACTCAGAAAGGAGCAAATGCTCTACATCTTTTACTAGCTTGGGTTTAGGTACATTCAAAATATTGTCTGGTCTCCCCATGATTATCTCATAGGGAGAGAGCCCTGTCCTCGACTGTGCGGTCGTCCGCATTGACAATAGAGCTATCGGTAAGGCATCTGGACATCTCAAATTGCTATTCGCACAGATCTTCACCATCTTATTCTTTAATATACCATTGTGGCGTTCATCAAGTCCGTCGGCACTCTGTGCGTGTCTGGCCGAATGGAACCGTTCATTGATCTGCAATCCCACGCATGCCTGCAGGATAACAGCAGTGATAAAATGTGGATCATTGTCCGACCAAATGACTCTCTGCAACCCAAACCTCGAAAATATACCTTCAGCATGGTTTTCGCCGTCGTCATTGCTGTGGCATCTTTCAAAGGAAAAGCTGCGACCCATTTACTGAAAGCGCAAATAACCACTAGGACATATTTGTAATTCTGACAGTGCTCCATTTCAATGAAATCAAAATATATAACTTCAACAGGCACAGAGGGGGGACCCAAATATCCCCTAGGTGTCGATGTACCTTTCCCAACATTATGCTGTAAGCATACCATGCAATTTTGAATGAAACGCTTAGCAGTTTTCAAGATATTTACATTAACCCAGACAGGTTCTAACAGTTTACAAATCATTTTAGCACATATGTGAGTTGGACCATGAGCCATCGTAACCATAGCGGTGACATAAGCATCGGACAGCATCCATTTTTGTTTTGCATTATCTACCCAACATCCTAAATCGTTTAAACTTGCTGAACCCTCAGCCCACTGTTTAAGTTCTTCTGGAGTGGAATCAGCCTGAATGTCTTTTATACAACCAATTCCTACGTCTATTACACAAGTGTTAGTGACTTCTTTTGGTATATACATTTTGCAAAATCGGTGGCAGTCTGTTTGGCTATTCTGTCAGCAAAAGCGTTTCCTCTCCCCACTTCATCTGTTACTTTCTGGTATGCTGCGCACTTCATTATCGCTAACTGAGTAGGAAGCATAAGTGCTGAAAGTAGCCGAGCTATCAAAGTGCCATGTAGTATTTTAGTTCCATGTAGGTCAAGAAACCTCTCTCTGCCCATAATCGACCGAAGTTGTGAACCACCCCAAAGGCATACTGACTGTCTGTAAATATATTCTCACTAAGCCCTTCGGAAAGTTCACAAGCTCGAGTCAATGCAGTAATCTTTGTTGCCTCCGCAGAGTTATACAGAATTCTTTTGGTTTCCACAATAGTGCTTAATGTAGTGATTGCGTAAGCATCAGTGGATGTACCATCCAGAAGTTTGAAGCAGGAGCCATTGCAAAACAGCTCCCCTTGTGGATCTTTTAACGGTGTATCACTTACATCAATTCTGCCCTTAGTCTCTTGTTCTGTGGTATAGAGGCAGTCATGTGACATTTTTGTCACTGCAAGAAATTTCTTGCGGAAGAGGCCATTGTTCGACCGGATTTAATGAGCAACATCTCTTAATTTGCATATGCGGTGCAAATAGAATCAGCTTGTACCTTGTTAGTCGTGCTGATGTGAGATGTTGTGTCTGTGTTCGTTTTAATAGAACCTCTACAGAGTGAGTTACCATCACGGTTAAGGAGTGACCCAGAACCATACCCTCACTTGGTGTTGCAGCAACAGGTCTCAAACATCTCAGCAAAGCACATGCAACACGGTCAAGCATGGAGGAAAAATAACTGCACACTCTATTCTTTCCTCCATGCTCCTGCATTAACACAGCCAAAGCGCATTCATCACATTCATGCACATACAAAATAAAGGTCTTGTCGTAATTTGATGTGCCCAAAACTGGTGCTGAACACAACGCAGCCTTGAATAGATCAAAAGCTTTCGGGCTATCCATATTCCACGGTAAAGGCAAAGAAATGTCCTTCTTTGTCAATGCCAACATTGGTTTTACATTAAAGAGAAGTTAGGGATACACTGTCTACAGTATGAAGCCATGTCTACCAAGGCTCTAACTTTTTTCTGTGTATTTTGGACAGACATGCTAGAGATGCTTTGTATTCGTTCAGGTGTCAGTCTTCTCCCCTCCTTTGATAGGAGATAGCCTAAATAGGCAACCTCCTGTCGACAATATTGAAAATGTGTAATTAAGCCATATGCCCATGTTCTGCTAAATGAATAAGCAGCAACACGGTGCCCTCCTTGCAAGCAACTTCTGAATCTGCAGCTAAAAAAAGATCGTCAACATACTGCAACAATGTACAGGTGGAAGGCAACTCAAGTGTATCAAACTGTTCCTTCAAAGCTCTACTATAAATGCTTGGACTCTCAGTGTACCCTTGTGGCACGCGAGTAAAGGTAAATGAGCGTCTTTCTAGGGCAAACATGAAAAAATATCTACTGTCAACATTTACAGGAATACTAAAGAAAGCATTCTTTAGATCCACAACACTGAATTGAGTAGCAGAAGCTGGAAATATGGTCAATATAGTAGTCACATTAGGCTCAATCGGAAATTGTGGAGCAACAATCTTATTGATAGCACGTAAATCAATAATGAAACAAAAAGGAATTGCATTATCCCCTTTCTTATACACCGGTAAAATCAGACTATTAAAGAAACAATTTCCTAAATCACTCCTCGATGTACAAAATCAGAAACCATACTCTTTAAAGCTTGTTCACCGTCAACTAAAATCTTATACTGTGGAATACGTGGTAGTTTAACACATGGTTTCAACATAATTTTAACATGCTTAATTTGCAAAATACCAACGTCATTATCATCAACGGCCCATAAATATGCCGGAACATTAACCAATTCACTCGGTAAAGGCCTAGTCAAGAAAAGTGAAGCAGAAATTCGTTTAGGTGAAATCGTTAAATACACTCCATCCGGAGAACAGTAAATTACAGCATTCAATTCTTTCAACAGATTCAACCCCAACACATTTTCACCACAATTCATCATCAAAAGAAATGGAAAGAATCAGTGAATAGCCCCAGTGAAATCGGTACCAGCTGAGAAACCAGACTAACCACTGGCGTACCAGAGAACCCTAGAGAAATGTTGTTCTGCCCTGACAGTGGAATATCTGGAACCCGCAAATGATCAACGGAACACTTCTGTGCTTCTGTATCTATCAAAAATCGATGCTTCCTATTCCCCACCTTTATTTAAACATAGGGCCCTTTCTGATGGACAGAAATAGGTACTGGTTCCAGATTCTGCTTCGGCTGTCCTGATGGAACAGTACATCATCAAATGCAAGATCCTCAGAAAAATAGTCAAAGGATTATCAAAAATGTTCCCATTATTAACACTATGCTCCTGACTATTCTGTGAAAATGACAGTTGATTCTGAGCAAACTGACTTCTACCAGGACCCCCTATCCCAGGACGGCCTCTGGATCGTCTACCCATGGTACCATACATGTTATTCGATCACTGCTGAATGATCGGGCATTGTGCTCGACAATTACCTTCTTGTCTGCAATAGGCACATTGGTTTATGTGTACAGGACCCCTTTGCGCACTACTCCACGGTGCAAACTCACCTCTAAACTGTGTATTCCCACCTCTGGTTCCTCTTACTATTTGCTGCAACAATACTTATGTTTTCCAGTCACCCTTCTTCTTCTTATCTATCCTCTTTTTTCAGTATTGACTCTTTTTTCATAATACTGAGCCATGTGCAATACTTCAGACTGTGATTTAGCTTGCCAGGAGCTTTCGGAAGTCATAATTTGTGATTGGATATCAGGCAACAATCCACGCACAAATTTGTCTACAAACAACCTTTTTCCTTACTCAGTAATTAAGTCCTGATCGCTGAAATCTGAAAACACTTGCTCGAATCGATGAAAAGATTTGGCAGCGCCCTCAGATTTTGCCTAAATACAAGCTGTAAGGTTGACACAAACTATTCTTCTCTCTAGAACCAAAGTTTTCAATTTAGTTACTATTCTGTCTAGCAGTGTCAATATCACCTGTGGCGGTTTCTCACCAGCCTTCCTTTCTCCATCTATCCGTACCAAGTTAACCCATGTGCCACCCAGCCCCGCATGATCATCGATAGTTCTAATCTGTTTCCATAAATCAGGAGGTAGGATCACAGGGAACAAGTCTATATCACCCAGTGTGAAAACTGACAAATGCAAACAGATTAAATTTCTTTATAAAATCCTGTTGGATTTTTCCTGATATCTAGAATCGTTTGTCTAATGGTATTCACTTCCTGTCTAGAAAATGGGACATGAACAAACTGTGAGACATAATGAGCTTCAATAGTAGTGGCTGCTGCGCCTGTTGCCTCATTAACTGAAATTTCTACTTTAGGAACACATGTCGGAGGAACCTCCCTCATTGGCAGTAGAGAAGTAGGCAATTCTGAACATTCATTAAGCATTAAAGCTAAATCGAGTGACAAAGTTGTCAAAGCAGTATCGGGTGAAAATGCTCTCTTATAAATGACCATCAAAATTGCGGGGCAACAAACCTTTTTCTTCATATACTCATTCTGTAGGTACTCTACCATTACCTGTAACACTTTCCTTTGCATTGCGGGAGCATACTGACTAAAAGTGTCATATACTTCATTGGAAGAAATTGAAACATCCGAAATCCATCTAAGCGTGTCTCTTGTGTAAATAGGCGTCTCTTCACTCATTGGTTTACATGAAGGAGGAAGAAATAGTTTCTGCACATATGAGGCTTCCATTCTATTACCATCTGTTTCATCATCCTGTAACCAATCTAACTACCTTATGAACTCAAAAACCCTATCAACATGCTCATGTACTTTCCACTTGGAGAAGAAAGTTCAGACAAATCTTGTACAACAGGCAGTGGAGACACTACCGCTGGCAGTAAAGATGGAATTAAGGGAACAGCAACTGTCTGTAAGGGCGAGGATGCAGAAGGGGTAACAACAACAGGAAGAGGAGCAACAACGGGAGGAAAAGGAACAACAACGGGAGGAGGTGCAACACCGGGAAGAGGTAAAACAGCAGGGAAAATCACATAAGGAGGTGGTGCAGTAGCAACAGTCCTATGCTCATACAAAAGCTTATCGATTAGCTCATCTGAGGTATGAAAATCCTGAGATGGATATATTTTCTGTACTCCAAGTTGAAAAGACCTATCCATACTTCTAATAGATTCGGACTGTTTCTGTTGATCATACAATAATGCTTTTTCAGTGTCAGACATATGTCGACGTGCGTGTTTCTCTTCACTCTTAAGTTGCTGCATAGCTTCCTTTTTCAATCCTTAATCACATCAAACGCTGCAGGCCTAGCCTTTTTCTTCAACAATATAGAATCTAAATATTCTATATGGGCAATTTCAAAACTACCATGAACTGGCCACTGAAATTCGGAAGCTTTTTTAGTTTGTATGTGCCAAATATTGTTAAATACAATATTATTGAGGCAGTGCTTACAGTACATTAAAAAAGTCAGTGATCCTGCAGGTGGAGCCGGTTGACCACATCCCAAAGATTGTCTGTGTATGTGGAATAAACCCCTGAAACAGGCTGATAATTTCCCAGGCATGTCAGATACTGGTGTTACCTGGTATCGTTAGTACTCACGAGTGTAAAATTACAACCAATATCAGGATTCTTAGGAATCGGGGCACGACTCACCTGATTTCAAAGGCTAAGGAACTCTGATTGGATTACAAAGGATCCTCATGGTTGGCGATTTTAGCAAACACCCCACCTCGATATGGGGACCCTTGTCAAGATGTCCCCTCGAACCGCGTGCTCACTGTTCAGGGATTGTATTGTGCAGTACTCTCGAGGTGTTGCGTCTCATACAAAGGAGCCCCCTTTTTCCCGGTCCGATAGCCGCATCTTCTTTTCAGCAAGATTACATCAATCTTCAGGGTCCCCATTCGGGCACCATCTGAAAGACCAAAGAAATGTCGAGGCTTAGTACCACAAAGTGAAATACGGCAAGTGTTAGGGAGAATTCTCATTCTGTGGCTAATTTCCCTCACCTAGTGCGTCCGCCAGCAACTTTGCTGGATTTCTGGTGTTTATTTTTTCCACTTGGTAAGAGTGTGAGCCTTTTTCCCACTCTTACCAGTATTTTGACATGTGTATTTCGACTGTTTGTGTGATCTTGGGCTCTGGAGCACACCACTCCATGAGACCCACTTTTTGTGTGTGTTACACCGCACATTCAATGCAGTAACAGAGGGTTGTCTTTGAGACTTCCCTCTGACTCCATTTTCTGGGGTTGACTACCATCCTCCAGAAATAGGTAAAGTTGCCATTAACTTTACATAGTCACGTTAAAACTACAGACCCAGTGCACCCCATCTTACTTAGAGTACTGGAACGGGTTAATTACTATCCCCTTTTGTCTGTGCCTCTCTGAGCTTTGTTTTGCTCTTTTAACATTTAGACTTGGCTGGTGGCAGTGGTATCTACCCTAACTTTTCTACCGCAATTATATTATATAAACGTGGTATTGTTCCAGGCTATTATAGTAGCCTCGAACATAAAGCCGCTTGACCAAATGTTCTTTCTTTGGGCTCCGGTCGGGTTTATTCGGCATTTCTTTTTGTTAAAGTCCTTCTTGGGTTTTATTTTGCGCAGCAAACCAGGTTTGCCTTTTTTGTTCACCATCTTTTGGCGGGCTTCTGCAAAGAAGCCCTCCTCTTGACGCCTGGGTATCTAGGTGGGCTGACTGTGAGGGAGGGGTGTAGTTACCCCCTGCACAGGGTATCCTAGGAAACCCAAGTCACACTTTGCCATGATTGGCTGAGGTGGTTGTCCGGGCCGGACAACCCCCCTGCTGCGTGGTTGACAGCCAGGCTGTGTGAATGGGGGATGTTCGCATACAAGGCAGGACTTTTGGGCTGGAACTCAGCGTCGCCACTGGAACTGCAAGGAACCAAAGAGAAGCAGAGAAGAAGACGACTGCTGCAACTACCCCGTCCCGGTGAAGCTCTGCTGCAGTCCTGAGTTATCTACCCTTCAACGACCAGAGAAGACCCAATCCGGAGTCTTCTTCCCTTGAGCCTGGTGGGGTCAACCAGCTCATCTTCCACAGCCAGAGGATCCTCTTTGTGATCGAAATCGCTGCACACTGCTGTAGTGGTCTGGATAGCCAACTGAAGAGCCTCCCTTGTTTTAAAGGAGCGCACCTTTTATTCACCGTCGCTGCTGCCAGCCACATCCCAGGGTAGTGCAACTCACTCCAGACGTCCTTCTTCTTGTCCCCACGACTGAAGCTCCAGGAACTGTGAATTTGCGGCAAACTACCAGGAACAACTGCCATTGCACCAGCTTCTTCCAAAAATAAGGTACTGTGTTTGACTTCGAGGAACTAGGGTGAACCCCTTTTCTCATCATCCAAGGCTCATCCTTGTCTTCTCTCCTTCTTATAACTTTTGCTTCCTCTTTTGACAATATCCACATATGCCTGGCATCATTGAATCTTGAACTATCTGACTGTGTGATCTTCGACAACAGGAACCCATTTCCACCTAACACTTGCGCAGGCCTATTGACTTTTATCTTGGGTTAGAAAGTGATCTCTGATTCTTTCTGCCTTGACAAAAGTATTGCTGATGATATTTGCCCCCAACTCTCTTTTGTTAACTCAGGTGCTAAGTGTGGTTTTACACCGGTAACATTTCTTCCCACGGATACGCGTATCTTTAGTAAGACCGAACTGTCATTACTGTCAAAATGTGATCGCTTATGTATTCCCGGTAACGTCTTTTGTTTCAGAACACTGGTCCAAAAAATCATAAAGTACTTACCTTGAGTTGTTTTATCCAAAGTGAATTGGTTCTGTCTAGTGTATTTTACTGGTGGTTTTAATTTAAGAGAGGTGAAGTGTTTTGTAAACAGGTGGTCAAAAATAAATGTACTTTTACTTTTTAACCAAAAACCTTGAGTCAGTGTTTGCTTGAGTCACAGTAATTGTGGTCCATTGTGTAATCTCTACTACTGCTCATTTGCTCTTGAGATAAGTCTGGCTGCTCCGCTACTGCTACCACTTTAACAGTGTAGTACAGGCTTGTATCAAAGGTGATCTTGTATTGCCACTTGTCTTCTTAATTGTGTGTAGTGGTCCCTAAGGGCACTGCACAGGATTCTGCCTAACACCAATCACAGGTCGAAGATACAAATATCTTTATTTCTCTACAGAATTCAAAGCAAAACAGATAGCTATCTGGCTTTCAACACCTTGCAGTGTGTACCTGCAGACACAGTGAGGGGTGAGAGTGCTGGACATCTTAACACCGGTTCTTTTATAAATTTTTCCATTCATTGTCCAGCCCCTCTCCAAACTAATAATTTACATGCTATGGTTTCTGCCTAGTTCATATGACAAATCTGACAATATTATTTAACAGATTTAACAAGTTTGCTTGTCCATGAAGATACAATAGTAGTATTGGGTCTCCGGCTCATAGTACGTCTAGTTTCAAGGAAGAACACAATATATTACAACCAAAGCACACGGTTTGAGTTTGCTCTCCATTGTTCCATTGTTTAGATGAGGTTGAGGCTTGTGAGGCTTGTGAGCGCAGACAACACTTGGGTTGCAGTTAATACGAGTCCCAAGGTTTTTTTGCATAGAACAAATAGTCTGCTCTCGTTCAGCCTAAATGTTGACACAACTCAAAACGGTGGATGATTCTTAAAATGGCGGTGAAGTCGATTAGAAATCGGAGCATTTCAAACGCGGTTTTCTGTGCAACGCGAATGGGTTTAGGCCAATATTCATAGCAAGGCAGTATTATACGGATACAGTTTAACACTGCTACTCCAAAAGAAAGCACCGGCTGGGTTTCGATATTGACTAAATAATTCTAAAACCTCTTCAGGGGGATTAGTAGATCTGAGAACAAATACACATTTTCAAATCAATGTACAGCAAACTGCATAAAGTAGTATCCAAACACACACAATCTTTAACAAAAAAATGATATTTACTCACTGTCTAGCTCGTCTAAATCATGTACGACTAGTTAAATGAAGCACCAGGCACCAATAAAATATTTGGAAGCCTGTACAAGAGAGACAAAGGGAAACATCAACTGTGGGTGCAACCAGGTGATGGAACCCCACCACACAATTGAATTGAATAAGAACGTAACAAACATGCCCAACACCTCACCATGAAGCTGTATGTGCCTGATTGTAGTCATAATCACCAATACAACCTCACCAGTTCCTAATACACCAACCACTGAAGTGAGAGTGAGACATCCTTTAGAGTATACTACCTTTGCAAGCAATGTCAGAGCCTGCAGCACAGACAGCTTGGAAATCAACGAGATTGGAATGCATCCACATCACAGATGTGCCATCGAATAGCCCCACCACTGAGGGTACAACTAGAGTTGGTAAAAAGGAGCCCGCTATTATACCAAGCTGTGAAAAGAACCACACAATTAGGAAAGTGTAAGGTTGGTGTGGCTGAAACCAGAGTGTGTAATTGACTCAATTTATAGCTTGAGACACCTACCAGATGGCCATTGGAAACAGTGCCAATGCTGCAGCAGAGCGGGACACTTCTGCGATTGGTTTCAGTGAAATGAAACAGGAGCAGTGAGCTGTGTAAACAAGAAACCCCAATCAGGGACCTGGCCTGAAAGGTATTTACAATGGCTCTAGGTTCTGCGACACAGTATAATTGCTAACAATAGTGCTGTGCTGCTTACCTCCTATTGCATTATCATCTGCTGAACGCCAAAGCTGTTTAATTCACTCTGGGCACATAGGAAACACACTGGTCATCCAGAGCTAAATCGGTGAATGCAAACACGTGACAACCCCTTCATGGTAGAAATTAACAAAGGGCACGGATGCAATATCCTGATCGCTATTCTGGACGCCATCTTGGAGAGGCCAAAACACAATTGGTCTCAGACGATGGTGGGTGCCTAGATGACAGTCTGACAGACATTCCATAAGGCTAATTAGCTGGGATGTGTTGTGCGAAACCCAGGAGGGTACTGAATACCGATAATTGTTTTGGCCTGAGTTTAGATGTACCAATCATACCTGGGGGGCTATATGGCCATGGTGTGGTGTGCAGCCTGCTGGAGCAGCTGCGGGAAGAAATGCTTTTCACCCGTATCATTCTAAAAGTGCCTGACATCCAGCCAACGTCGGCAGTCAAGTCCCAATGAAGTGGGACGGTTGTATACCGTACTATATAGACCGCACAAGACAGCACAGAAGGCACTCCACAAGTTCAAGTGCAGAACACCCCAAAGCAATAGGATTCCACCCATTTGGATAGGACGTGTGGCTCTGAAGCAGTGAGAATTTATTACTGGAAGGTAAAAAGTACAACAATGAAAAGAAAAAGAAACAAATTAAAAATTACAGTACAGCTGGGAAACAGGATCAATTCTAAACTCTCAGTCCCATTCTTCAAAAGAAGTGAGACCTTTGTGGAGGGATTTTAGCCTAAAAATACCAAGCAGTTCTTTATAGTTCAATTTATTTAGCGTTCCACCTTTAGTAATATCTTGGACTTTCTCAAAGCAGAACTATCTCAATTCTGACACATCATGTCCAAGATCAACAAAGTTTGACACAAGTAGTGCATTGTGGACTTTATTTCGGGTCTTGGAACAGTGTTTGTTTATTCTAACATGCACTTCTCATGATGTTTTTCCACATATAGTTTTTGGTCTTACATGTGGTGAACGTCCGCAGTTACCAAATTCTTTCTCCATAATCGAAAGATTGAATTTTCAAAGAGGATTTAAATGTCATGCATGAAGTGCAAGGATAATGGCCCACCATGGGTTATTTGAAAGCATCCCTAATTCTTACTGTAGGTCTATGATCTTTTCCACTCATCCTAATAAATCTCTGTTTCAAGCTACATCCATTCTAGAAGCCAAACATTGTTTTTTACAATTTGTAATCCATAGTAGACAGGACTATTCAGTTGTTCTTGATGGAGTCACGAATGGCAGTACTATGTTGTCAATAAGTGGTGGCACAAACCAATCTGTCAGCATTTCCATCTTTCACTGTAGATCTTAACAAAACTTGTCGATCAGTATTTCTGCCTCTCTTGAGGCAGTGGCATACCATTCGCTTTGGATAGCCCCTTTGGTGCAACCTTTTCTGCAGAATAGCTGCATGTTTATTAAAATTGGTCAGTGAGGTACAGTTGCGACAAAGATGCAAACACATCTCATATGGAATGTTATTAAGCAAACTTTGGGGATGTTGGCTTGAAAAATGTAGTGTGGTGTTCCTTTCACTACTTTTGCAAAACAGTGTCAAATATTATCCCTGTTGCCCCCTTGATGCCTCTAGTGCTGTCCTTGGGACACCCTAGTTTAGCAGTTATTAGATATATTGGGGGCCTTGAACTGGTGGACCCCAGCCCTTTAAGACGAGGTAGCAATACACTTGAGATGGTTGGGGATGCAGAAGTTACTCAAACATCAATAATCGAAATGACTCCGGTAGTTGGCTAAAAGATAACTGTTTTAATATCGATTATCTAAAGCAGGGAGTACAACAAACATCAATGAACGTCTCAGCATAAAGTCTCTCAATGCATTTTAAAAAAGCATTCTTTTATAGCAAAAAATCATCATTGGTGACATCAATCTACATATTTACTAACGTCATCCTATGTGGCAAACTACAAAAACCTAGTGGCTATTGTGATAGGTTCTAAGGAAACTTCTAAGTATATGATCCATACTCGTCTAAGAGAGTGAAGAAAAGTGTTAGGTTTCTTAACATCAGATGAGGCAACTAAGCCCTCCCCTTAAAGAGGTCACTATGAATGTCACTAAATACACAATGTCCCATTGGTTGCACAAACTATAGGATCCTTAATCACGCGGCCTCCTACAATTGGTTGACACTCTCACCTCTGTCAGTACTTTTCGACCTATGTTAGCAGCACACAGGCTAGTCTTCCAGATGCTGGTGAGCCAGTCTTAACCATAGATTCCCACCAATAAGCATATTCATCTATCATCACTTCAGTGGTCTGCTGTCAATTAAGGCTTTGAATTTGTCCATGGGAGTATTGTTTTGCTCTGGAGAATTCAAGGGAGTGAAGGCACGCTCTGCCCTCATGCGTAGGTGTGGTTGTCATGTTCGTCCAACTTCATCCTTCGACGTGATTGAAGACCACAAAATTGAGCTATAGTGCATTTAAAATACTATTTTCTAATGGACCTCTGACATCTTCCTTGTTTTTGTCCATAGTTTCTGAACAGGAGTTTTGTTCTTTCACACGATTTGTATCCAATGTCTGCTCACCCCAGCCTGATAAGACCTTTGGCTTCTTGGGGCTCGTCCATCCTTCGTTTTCTGAGTTTCACTCCTGTTAGTTCGTTCACTTGTTTTAAACTGCGACACACTGGAAAATATGCCATTCTTCTCTGGTCCAGCTCTGCTATAATACGTAGTGGAAACATCCATTCTTTACTCACTTCAATATGTATGTATGTTGGGGCATGCCACAATCTATTCACTATAAAGCTAGCCTCAAGAATACTTTGTCTGCTTGCGTTTCTTTGCATCTGTACACGTGTGAAATTACTTGATATCTTCATTGTTTCTTTAGCATAAGCTTCTTCATTTTGATCCCAAGATGTCACTTATATGTGATACTTTCTTGATGCCTTATAGAATATCTGGATTCTCTTGTCACTGTATCTCTCCCATGTACGTAGGCTTGCTTCATTTGATGTCACCAATCTTCTCTTTCATTCATTGGTCCTGCTTCTTCTGGGATTTCATTCAAATGGTCATGATACTGTCTCGTATGCAGGTATGGCTTTCTCAATGGGAACCTTTCTTCCAGGAGTCTCCTCATATTGGTATTTTCACTGATACCGCATGTGTCTTACACTCTGGTTCCCAACATATAGGCAATTTGGGCAAAGTGGTTGAGGTGGTGGTACTTGGCTCCTTCTCTACAGCCTCATTGCAAGTATGGTGGTGCAGTAACAAACACAGTTAATGTGGTGGTAATTCCACTGCTGTCATTTTACTGCACTGCCATACTATAGGTTTGATAGTGAGGTTAAGGATTTTCCTCCGGCAAAAGGCTGGAGGTAAATCCACCACCTTAATAGAACAAATAGGCAACATTGCCAAAATTACTGCCAGCGGTAATTGCGCCAATATCCCCATAGAATCTAATAAATGGGGACTTGCAGCACCTACCAGCACTTGTAATCCATGTATAAATCCGCTGGACCAAGTGGTGGTAACGGTAATTTTGTATGGCTGTATTCTGGCAGATAAACCACCGGAATAATGGCAAACCTGCAATGAGGCCCAGTGTCTCTTCCTTGATTTGCACCACTGCTCTAACCACTGGTCTAACAACTCCTATAATACAACCCCACACCACATTTCTGGAACAATTAACATGCTGGAGCTTATAATTAAACCTAAAATTAATTTAAATAAACAAACTCGCTACTATTTACTCACAATGTCTCTCAAAGAATTGCAAAGGAACTTGTAAAAATCTTAAAGATTATACACAAGAAATAAAAATAAAAAATAGATAAACAAACTCCAAGGTGGTACCCTTGCTTTATGGCATAAAACAGCAGATATACTCTCTCCCTATTTAGCCTGTTAACTTGTCCTGCCTGTGACAATCTTCTACAAGCATTGAGTTACACTACAGAACCTTTAATAATGGTTTTATCAATTCTCATCCTAAATGATATCCGGAAACCTCTAAGCAGCACTTAATTGTATGCCCATAATACCTCCTATCTGCCAGTATAAAAGCACTTTTCAGTTCACATTTACATCAAATCAATTTGAGTAAATAGATAACGAGGCCAACACCCGTTTTTATTTTTATTTTTATTTTCATTAAATACAAGGAACCTCAGAAAGGAACCCACGCACAAGACAGTCCTAAATTCTGTCAATGATTTTATGGTTGAATCTCCATCTTATTTATAAGGCATATGCTTTCAAGGAAAGTCACAGGAACAACAGAGCCAAAGAAAAAAACCTAAGGAGTACATGAAAATAGATTTATTATACAAAGAAACATATTCTTTAAAGTATTTCAAAAATGTTTTTACAAGTTTTTTAAAAAAACATAACAAAAGATGAAAAGGAGACATACAACAAAGCATATGTACATTATGATTTCAACAAATAATTGGAATAGAAAATAATGCAATAAGACAATTAGTAAAAAGAACAGAGAAAACCACAAAAAGGCAGTTGTGCCTGTTGGGTTTTAACCAGGGTGTGTAAAAAATTACCCTGGTTAGTACAGAATTGAATTATTCATAATCAACTAATGACATGTAGTTATTTGCCATATCATTGACTATTTTTATTTTCTACAGTATCAAAAAGAAGTATTTGTACCAGAGAAAGTTTGCATAGAAATTACCCTTATATACATATATGCAAATTCCTTTAACCCCTTATGTGAATGTGAGGTTCTAGATGCATGTGATTGATATGCAGGCTAAAATGAAATGCAGCAGAATGTTGCATGTTTGGCTCTTAAAAAACAATGCTATCAATATAGAATGCACTTGTTGTCATCCAAGGTAGGACATGGGTTTGTTATTTTCTAATACAAGGATGAGTGCCCCTCTCACTTCACTTCTCAAACCAGATCACTGTGCTTTGACAAGAGTGATGAGAGGGTATATTTATATTGGGATTATTTTCCCTGGTTAATGGCATAAGAATGGATAACTTCTTTTTAACCAACCCTTTCATTTCTTTATACTATGGCTTTCACAGACCGAATAGTCAAGGTGAGTTGCAGAAGACAGTATTTATTGTACATGTGGAGGTCCACCTGTAACCCCTGGCAAATGACCAACAGCAATATGTCCAGAGTGTATATAGCTCTCTGCTTGCAACCTTGGTACATTCCAGGTTAACCAGTTTACAGGTAACACATAATACTTGATGAGCTGTGACATGGCAACAGGGGTCAACAAGTGACCATATGAAATGTATACAATGATAAACATGTGATGCAACATATTATGTACAAAGAAAAACATATGGCACAGCAGAATATATACAAAAGTAAATATGTACAAACAGATTCAACACATACCACACCTCCCTCCTTACACAAGAGAAAGATGCTCGTGTTCTCTAATTCACAACTGGTCTTACAGCTATTGTACTTTTGTTCCACGTACGACCATTCTGCAACACAACAACATTATCCATCACTTTACTTACCACCAAAGCACCAACAAACTTACTATCTCCCTTCATCACTCCACATGGTTGACATACCCATACCCATCACCAGCTTCCACTCTAGTGAGCCATGATTTTTTTTATCATACAACATTTTGATTTCCTCATTTCTATCCAATATTCTTTCCCTTAGAGTTGCCTCATCCCATTCTACAAAGCACATCCTGTCTACCCATGGCAGACAAACTGAAGATACAGCTTTTCTCTTCCTCAATACCTCAAATAGGACCATGTCCGTTGTAGTGTAAGGTTCCAGTCTGTAAGCAAAGCCCCATTTCTCAATATGTTTCTCGCAACAAGGGCCAGAACCGACAGTCATTTGTACACCATCAGAGCCCTATTGAACCTTTCCACTATACTATTTGTGGAGTGATGGAACAATGAGGTCATGTGATGTTCTGCTCCCATGCGCTGAAGAAATGTTTTCATTTCTTGATGTGAATTGAACTCCATTGTGTTCCAAGAGCCTGCTTGGAAATGCTTTCCCCTGGAATATCACATCCAGAAAATGCACCACCTCTTTGGATTCAGCTTCCTGCAAAAATGTTCCCTGCACCCATTTCGTATAAAGATCTTCTACTACCAAAAAATAACTTTTGACACCCCCTCTTGACAATATAGGACCTCAAATATCCTGTGCAACATACTTCTATGGCAACTTGGGAAAGTCAATTGATTTGAGGGCTGAATATTTGTCTTTGCCTTTGTCAGAAGCTGCACAATCATTGCACTCTTGAAACCAAATCCTCCACATCAGAATCCCATCCCGGCTATCAATAATCAGCTCTTAGTCAACCCTTAGTTTTTGAAATAACTAAGAGCCCACAATGACTAAACTCTAGCAACTTCTTTCACACGCCCATCAGAGGCATAATGTGACCAGCCCGCAAAATGTGCCCATCCTCTACAATTAAGTCATTCCTTACTCTGTGGAAAACCCCTAATCCCACAACACTTGACCAGCGTGACCTCTTTTACTTTTAGTAATTCCTGATCCTCCCTTATAGCCTTTTGCCACACGTCCTGTGCAATGGAGTCCTCACACATCCAAATAAATCTTGAACTGGTTCTTCTAAATCTTCCTCACCACTATACACCACATTCCTGGTAAGAAAATCAGCAATAACATTGGGCCTCATGACGAGCATGGCAGTATCCGTGCCTGTTTGGCAGGCACAGCTACCGCCATGCTCGCTACCGGCAATAACCGGCCCATTACCAGATGAATGGGCTGGTAATTGCCCATTCGGGGGTGGCAGTATTGCCAGGCTCCCGATCCCCATTCCCCCGACACCATTGATAACAGTTCCGGCGCAATTACAAGTTATGCTCGTGGGTGCTGCACAGCCTGCCAGGTAAGACTTGGCGAGCAGTCAGGAACCCGCGAGCAGAACTTGTAATGCGGCGGGGCGGTATGAACGGTGCCGGTGCCTTACCGGCACCATTCATACTGTCACTGACAGGGTCATAATGAGGCCCATTGTCTTTACCAGGAAGATATTTGACCAAAAAATCATGTCCTTGTAGGCTGTAACCCATTTAACTATGTGATTTGAAACTCCATATAGACCCTTTGAAGTAATCACTGGCACCAAGGGTTTGTGGTCAGTCAGAATAGGGAACCTTCCTCCCCACAAGACTGTTTTAAATTTCCACATCACCCACACGACTGATAGCACCTCTTTTTCTATAACGGAGTACCTAAGTTCAGCACCCTTAAGTGTTCAGGATGCGAATGCCATCACCCATTCAACATCCTTTCCTCTTTGTAAAAGGACAGCCCCTAGACCTGTACCGCTAGCATCCATCAAGACAAATGTTTCCTTGCTGGTGTCAAAAGAGGCAACAATTGGAGCATCTGAGATGGCCTGTTTAATTTCAAAACATTCTTGATTACATTCAGGTGACAACTCAAACACCACATCTTTCTTGCATAATGCCGTAAGATTCCTGCACTTGTCAGCAAAGTTTCTTACAAATTTGGCATAATATTCTAAGATACCTAAGAAAGACAACACATCTTGCTTGCCTATTGGCAGGGTAATTTGTATTATCGAGTTGACCAGACTCTCTCTGGGTGCCACTTCTTCACTGGACAACGTATGGCCTAAATAATGAATCTTAGAGACGCTGAAGCTACATTACGTTTTTTGCAACGTCAACCCCGCATTGTTCAACTTGTTAAAAACTGTATTCAATTTGATATCATGTTCCTCTACAGAGGTACCTATGACCAAAATGTCATCCCGATAGAAGAACAATCCACTAATGCCTTCCAACCCCTCATTTATCACACTCTGAAAGAATGCTGTGCTGCAGCTGAAATGAGCCCAAATGGCATCCTTTTAATCCTAAAGTTGCTTAATGGGAGATGAAGGTAATAAGATCTTTGGAGTCAGGGTGTAACCTGACTGATGGTAGTCTCAAGTCAGGTCTAGGGTAGAGAATACGCTAGCCCTTGCTGTTAGACTAACCAGCTCTCCAATGTTTGGTAATGGAAATCAGTCCACAATTAACACCTGTTGAGTGCTCTTATATCTACACACATGCGAGCACTACCATTTGGTTTCCTTACCATGACAACAGGGGAACAATACTCTGAAGCCACCACAGGCTTAATTATGTCCTCCAAAATGAATCTTTTGATTTATTTTGCTACGTCCTCCTTTAGGCAAGCGGTATGCATCTCATTTTAGCTACAACCAAAATGGCTCCCTTTTTAAAGCACATTTTGTGGCAGATACTCTTGAGGCAGCCACTTCTTTCCCTGAAACCACCAGAAGCATGTTTCTCATGCAGCACATTTTCCAATGAGGTAATGGCAGCTATGCTTCCTGAAATTTTGGAGTTAATTATAATTCCCATTCCATTTCGCTGGTGCCATCCTAGCAAGTATCCACTCCTATCCGATACATACACCTTGGTTTTGTTAAACTTATTTTGACACTCAATGGTTACTACAAAACACCCAACCATGACAATATTGGCTCCACCATATGCACTAGCCTTGACATGCAAAGTCTTTAAACCCACACTAGAAAAACGTTTTCTCACATGTTTCTCTATTAATGATTGCATAATCAGATCCAGTGTCTGTAAGCATTCTAAACCCTTTGCCATTAACCAGTACTATTGAGTGTGGTTTCCTATCTACACCTTTAGATGGTCCTACTTCGCATACTGCCCAGCTAACAGCACGTTTCACCATCAGAACCAGTGTATACCACATTTTCATATTTAGAGAGATCAGAAATGTCTTAACAACTTTGGGATTTGTATTTTGACAACATCTTGCGAAGTTCTGCTTTCTTCCACATTTGCTGCATGTTGCGTGGTGTCCAGGGCATTCAGGATTGTTGGAAAAATGTGAGAAACTGCAACATCTGAAACATTTCTTAGTGCCTGAATTAACCCCGGTTTTGTTTACCACTTCTCTGCAATCGTTAATATCCTCACAATCATCTTTCTTGGTGTTTTGTTTGTCCATGGCCATGTGTTTCATTTTGTATGGCTTCTTGACTTTTTGTCAACTTAGAATGTTCACTGATTCTCTGTTCTCTTTGCAGTCCAATTCCTTAATTCACGCCAGCATGTGTTCCAGTCTTTTCAGAATGCCCAAAACCTCTTCCAGGCTGGGGTTGCCCCTTGCCCGTATTTCCTCTCTTATCTGTGTCTCCTTTACTTTCAACATGAACTGGTCTCTGAGTCATTCAACATAATATTGTCCAAAGTTGCATTTGTTGGCCAGATCCCTTAGGGTGGTAATAAAGTTCTCAATTGACTCTTCTCTAGCTTGTTCTCTTGTACTAACAGGGTATCATTGCAAGATTATACTCAATGTATTCTTGTAATGCGTATCCATCTTTTTTAACAGGACCTCATAGGCGCAGGGTGCATCAACTCCTTCACTGAACCTTCCACTGGGGTGGCAAAGTCAGGAAGACTCTTTAAGATGCGTCTACCCTCATATCCTAGGCAGTGCCTCAGCAGTGCCCTACTGTGGGATGTATTTACCCATGCATCCGAGCCCTACCTCAAAACTGTGCAGTACTGACATGAAAACATCACGATGGCCAGAGCTTCCCAGAAAATGCACAGGGAAATGCAGGAAGAATAGGCTGCCACCCATTTTTGCCGATGTTATGGGCACAGAAGGACACTGCCTAAAACCACCATTGGACTACCCGCACAGTAGTCTGAAACCATTGGGAATGGCAATGCTGATTGCCAAATGCAACCTAGAATTGTGGGGAATTCATTCTTAAATCCCAAAAATGGGTGCAGTACCAGTACTCACCACTATCCAAAAGCCGGCGTTTTAAAACCACCCTGTGTTTCTCTACAGGCAAGCCAAAGTGTCTATTTTAAACATTGCAACATGTGCAAAATATTCACTGAACACCAGCAGACATTTGGCAGAATGAGGTTTTGTGTGCTTACAAAATCTGGGAAATGAAGAGCCCAAAACAATGCTTATAACAAAACTGCTATGGAGTCAGCAGTTTAAGTTGCACTGGATTTAAAGACACTAAAATCGAAAATGTTTAGATTAAATGAGTGACCTATGTTTGGTGTCACATGCCTTTGCAATTGTTTAAATGTTATAGTTTAAACTTAGAATCAGCATTCTAGCTGCATGTGTAAAATTGCAAGTTAATTTAAAAAGCAACAAAAAAAACATGACAGTTAGCTGAAAGTCTGGCTTAAGGAACTGAATTCTGCCTGGCAACTACCCCCATCAGGAGTGAAACTTGAGTCACAGCTGTGTTCCCAGGCCTAGCTGCCCTTTTGCTGCTCACACTAAGGATATGCCATCTATCTGATAATTGAATTACCTGTGCTCTGCAGGAAAGTGAACAAAGCCCTGTCCTGGCTCAGGCAAAGGTTTTATTGGCAGGAGTCGTAAATGGTCATAAAAAGTGGCTTCCTCCTGAGGAAAGGGGAGGAGCACTGCCTGTGAGAGCAAGCTGGCTTGGCAGAACTGGATAAACCAGTATTTCTACCTTGTGCTGAGAGGAAACCACACCCCTTTGGAGCCAGAACATAACTTTAAAAAGATGAATAACTCATAGAGCGGACATGTGAAAATTTTATAAATGATACCATAATTCTTGTGATTTTTCTGCCCACAGTTTAAGAGGTTTTTAGAACCGGTGGTATGTTCAGGGGGGTGTCAGCGGAAAAGTGGATATTACTCTAAGTGTATGCATGTTAAAAATCTGAAACTTCATCAGTTAATGTCCATACTCCCTGCGCACATGTATGTAAAGTTGGGTCAATGTCAGAAATTGAAAAATCAATTAAAAAGTGAAATATGTGCCATTTCTGAATGCAAGCTCCCAGGAAGAGCAGAGTTTGAACAGGGTATACCTCCTGTAATGCATGATGGGTGGATATGATTTTAAAACAATATGTACCTCTGCAAATATGTATTTGTTTCAAATCTAGATTTGTGTGTAAGTTGACAGGAGGAGTGGACTTTCTGCAGGCTGTAAAATGACATCACTCTGACACAACCTAGCTCCCCCAATCAAATGATAAATGGAAGTTTGACCAATTAGAAGCTGAGAGAGAGGTAGGGTCAGTGATGCTAGAACACGCCCACATTCTAAACACATAAAAGCAGACAGACAGGACAGATAGGGACTTCAATTCCATCTGCCGCTGGAAGCTCTGCCGGAAAAATCCATACTTACCTCCATCAACCTCCAGAAAGCCAAACTAGAGACTTCAATCTATCCAGAACTAAGAGACCAGACCAGAGAGAAAGCAGTGCTGTACCCAGAGCGACCCAGACCAGCAGAGAGAGCTGACCCAGATCACTGTGAAGTGCAGAGGCCAGACCAGACCAGAGTCCAGTTTAAAACCCTGACCAGATCCGTGACGAGGCCCATTTCACTCAAGAATATAGTGTGAGTACCTAGAAAACTGTGCAGAACCAATCTCCTAGTTAAAATAATATAATTCAATCTATTTAACCTAAGTAGAACTGCCTGATAGATCCAAATCTGTCACCTGTCATTCTAGCTGCAAAATTTGTCACTTGTCATTTTGAGCTTTTAAAATTTGCAAAACCAAAAACGACCTCTGTTAAATCGGTCATAACTCTGTAACCGTTTGGGCTAGAGACTTGCAGTAACTTTTATCTGAAAGCTTAGAATCGTGGCTTTCCTATGAACCTAGAACCGCATTCCTATTACCGCGATTTGCAAATTTCTTCACATGTAAAAACAGCTGCTGCTTGCCTTCCATTTGCCAGAAATTCGTTTAACCTGCTAACTATCCCTGCATCATTGCTAGTGTGAACCTGGACTAATATTAACTAGATACCACTCACCCTGAACCTCTGTAAGGGAATTAAAAGCATTTACAGCATATTTCTCATCCATTGCTAGCACATATCAAAGAATTTTGCCTGTGTTTTCAAAACTCCTATCTGTTTTCTGTAGTGTAAGCTTGCTGGGGTGAACTGATTTACATTGATTGCATTTCTGAGAACTGTGTGTTTTCCTTCCATTTCCTTGCCTTGCATCAAGGGGGGGAGGGGATTGCCAGAGAAAAGTGATTACATTGTTTGGTTGAAATCATATTGAGTATTTTCTGTACTGCATTCATTGAATATTGCATCCACCTGAGCTTACATAAAGCATCCTCTACCACATTATACTTTTGTTCCTATTTACCAGTGTGCTACCTTATCCATTTCATGTCAACTCATTAGTGATTATAAGAAGTGTGCTAGTGCCAGATTCTCCGTTGTTGATCTTTATCATATCAGATTAAGTCTGCTATTCAATTATTAATTTATTATAAAGTGTGATATATATATATTTTAAATTATCAAATAAACCTTTTAAACTTGCAAAACAGAACTACTTCTTGGCTCAGTGGGGTCAGGGGGATTCCAAGAGAGGGGTGTTATATAGGGGTAGTCATCCAGAACGCATGAACTGGACATAAAGATATATCAATAAGGGTTTTCATTCAGTATTATAGACTAGGCGTTGACTTAGCTGTAGTGTTGAATTGAATCCTCTTACAAATTGGGGGCTCGAGCCGGACGTTTGGGTTAGAATACCACTTGTGCAGCTTAATACAGTGTGCTAACTGACGGGATACATACATCCAGTCGGATCACCACGCTGCATTACGCTGTGAAGCATTCCTCAAAAGGGACGCTCTAGGAAACGGTCTGTTTTGCAAGAATAAAATACAAACTTCTGTAAGTCAGGACAGAGACCAATCTCTAGAATGACGACCTTAGTAGACATGAAAATAGCCAGAGAGCACCTCTTGCATAAGCTATTTGTGAGAGGTGAATGGACCGAACAGGGCCAGGATGCGTGGTTGCAGGCCATCACACAACAGGTCACTGAAACAGGGTCAGATATATATAGAGATCAGGGTCCCTTACATGTGGCCCTGAGTGAGCTATATATGGCTCCTAAAGCAAAAGAGGAACACAATAAGATTGCCAGGATAGCAGCATACCTGTACCTATATATGGGAGACATGCAGGATAGATGTGCTGAAAGCCAAAATCTGGCAAATAGGCAACAGATGGTGTTAGAGAAGGCCCAATCTGACCTGGTCTCTTCTGAGCAGAGGCTGCAGAGGAGCCAGGAGTCAGAAGATGATAGTAGGCAGCACATCATTAAAATAAAGAAGGATATGGATGTGCTGCAACAGGAAAAGGTAGAACAGGATACTAGATTTCTGGCCCTGCAGAAGGAGCACCAAGACAGTTTGGACTCCTTACTGCAGAGCCAGAAAAAAGCTGGAGCAACAATTAGACTTTAACAGGGCATGCACGGAGCAGGTAGCCACCCTGCAAAGTCATCTAGATAGAGTGAAGGTAGAGAGCAACAAGCTGATCTTGAAAGACCTGGATACCCAGGCAGAGTTTGATGAGGAGCGCCAAAAAGCTGGTGCCCTTCAACGGCAAAGGGACAACCTGGCGGCACAAATGCAGGCTCTTAGTCAGGAAAGAGACGCCATAGGCCAGGAAGTCTGCCACTTAAAAAAGGAAATTGAAGAAAATCACCTGGCCCTCCAGGGGCTGGGTGATCTCCAAAAAGAAAACCAGAACTTGGTAGAGCACACCAGAAGGGTGGAAGATGCTCTAGCAAGAAAGGAGCAGGCCAATAGGGACATTGCCCAGGAGGTAAGCCTCCTGCAGCAAAGACTGGCCCAGTTCTCCAGGACCAACCAGGAAGCACAGAGGGAGAATGAGGCCTTCTGTCAACACAATGATAGGCTCCAGCAACAGGTAGCGATGCAGGAGAAACTGATAGAGTCGAGTAAGGCCTTAACAGAGGAACTGAAGGCACAAATGCAGGCTCTTGCATTGCAACAGGGAGCAGGGGCGGATAGAGATGAGGTTCGCTGGGAAATGGAAACTCTGGAGCATAACCTCAGGAGCCCTAGTACCAGAGGCCCTCATACCTCTCAGTCCCTGGACTCTGCCACCCCCATGTCCCCTGGTGCACATGAGCACAGGGCCACAGGGATGGCAGATTACTATCCAGCTAAAAGTATGGGGCTCATAGGCCAGTACCACTCAGGAATGGAGGGGTGGGCATCCGGGTATGGGCACCCAAGTACAGTACAGTTCAGTGGGGAACCCCAGGAGAGTAGGCCCATTAAGGGCATCCTGAAAACCTCTGCCCAGTTAGGTCAGTGGAGGGGGTACCCATCAAATCCTGGCAGCAAGGAGGAATCTGAAGACTCCTCTGAACTGCGCAGGACACAGGAGACCAGGTCCCCACATTCTGCCAGCCATTCCCAGGCTCGCAGAATCCGGGAAAACCTGGAAGATCAGACGGGAACCTCTGGGAGCAGTGCCTCTGAGTCCGAGGATGAATGGACAAGGGTTACCCGAACCAAAAAGGTCAATAAGGCAAAAAGGGCCTTGCTTAAGGACCCCTTAGAGCAGATTAAGGCGATCAGGAGCGTCATCACGCCTTACCATAAGAACGCTAAGTATTCTGTTTGGGAGCACTTAGAGTTGTTTGAACAAATGATGGAGACTTTCCATTTGAAGGACAACCAAAGCTGTATTCAATATGTAAAGTGGACATTCTCCCCGGAATACTCCAGTTTATTTGCGGGGCTGGAGGATCAAAATCATTTAAGATGGTCCACATATAAGGCGGCCATCCTGAAACACTGAAACATTTTTCTGTTCACAGAAATCCTCAAGAGGCTCGCAAGGCAGCCTACAATTTGCAATGTGGGGAGGATCAGGCCCCACAAGAATTTGTGCAGGAGTTAAAGCGTGCTTTTGCACAGACCACAAGAAGGGTGCGCACAGATAGTAGAGAGTTCATAAATACGTTTTTCCATGCCTTGCCCAAATACATCATGACCCAGCTCGTGAGGGATTTTCACGAGAAAAGATCCTTAGATTGGGTCATTGAACAGGCTACCCGGATCTATGAGGTGCAGAAACCGATAGATAGCAAAAGTAATGCCCAGAAAAACCCCAAAGCCAACACCACCCCTGCTGCTGCCAAGGTGGCAGAGGTAAAGGTCACCCCCGTTTTAGATTTGGAGATGGGGGGGCCTAAAAACCTACCTGCACCTAATAATGCTAGGCCCAGAAGGTCCTCGGGCCAGTCACAGACAGGGAGCCAGGGAGGCAGCCCCACAAATGGGGTCCCTCGCTCTCCTGATTATGTAAGTCCCCGTTACAAGGGAAACAGACCCATCCTGGGTTATGTGTGGACTCCTCCAGCCCAAGGGGGGGGATCCAGCCAAGCACCTAACCCAGGGAACTTCCCTCCTAACTTCCCACCGGAGGGCAGAAACTCTCCAAATCCTGGGCAGAACTTTTTCCCCAGGTATCCACCCAACTTTCAGCCCCTAAACCATCCATCCTTCTTTCCCCAATTCCCTGAGCCCAGACCACTGAATCCGGGAGAGGGGAGGCCAAGGGTGGAGGGGTACCCAAATCTTCCCAACCCAGGGTATTACCAGAGGAGGGACAGCTACCCTTCCCGGGATCAGCCCAGGGGAGAAAACAGGGCCCCGTATCAGCCTGAGCGGGTTTCCCAGTTAGAGCGCCAGGTTCAAAACATGGCGCGGGATATGGGTCACATACTGAGGGCTCAGCAGAACCCTCAGATCAGCATGCCGGCGCAGAACGCACCCAACTCTGGACCTGGTGCTCCAGAACAATGACGGGGGCAGCACCCCGATAACTCACCGGTTCCCAGGGAGGAGGCACAAGGGGAAGGGGGGTGTAAAGCCTTGGAGGAAGCTTCCTTCCTCACTTGTAAACAGCCCCTGGAAACCCAGGAACCGGAAACAAAATCTCTTGCCCCTGAAAGTCTGCCTCCTAAGGAGCAGAGGGGGGGTAGGAGAAACAAAAGACCCAAACAGACTCAGTTTGAGGAGGAGGTACAGATCTTCCAATTTGAGGGAGAGGGATCCTCAGAGGATCCCGAGAAAAGGATCTTCTCCTTCAGAGAGGGGGGAACTCCTCCCAAAGAAAAATGGGTCCCTAGGAATGCAAATCCAGACTGGGGAGATGTGGAGACTGAGCTACCGCCGCCCACCATCTCATCCCAGAACCAACAGCAAGAAAATCCCCTGGTTCAAACCCATCCTGGTGACTGCCTCCAAAAAGGGGGGGCGGCCCAGAACCGGAGCCAGGGGAACCCACAATGGCTCTGATCTCCAGTTGCCAACTTTTTCTTTCAGATTCCCAAGGCTCTCCACAGAATTCTGCCCCAAAACTCTTCGCTAGCGATGTCCAAAACCAGAAAATTAGCCCACCAGTTGTCCAAAAATGTACATTATCTGAGCCCCCTTGAGGAAAAGGAGGGAAGATATTATGCCCCGGTCCGAGTACAGGGGCAGGGTACAATTTTGGCACTGGTGGACACGGGATCTCAAGCTACCCTTCTGTCCAGAAGGGCCTTTGATGAACTGAATGCAGGAAGGGGAGAGAATTACCAAATTCCTCTCACCTCTCTTCCTGGACAACTCCAGAACTTTGACGGGAAGGAAATTCCCGTTGAGGGGACGGCAGACTTGGACATTAAAATTGGGCGACATAAGTTGAAACACCCGGTCATAGTTGTGACCCCAGAGGGCACCCCTTGTTTACTAGGGAATGACCTCCTGAGAAGGTTGTCACCCCTAATAGATTGCGTAAACAAGGTCCTCTGGACCCAGACTAGCCGACCAATAAAATTAAGCAGAGTGTTACCCATGTTAGTTTAAACGGCACCTGCCACATGGTTGAACAAAAATCTGACCAAGTAGAATTTCACTTCCAGAACAACCAGATTCCAGACGTGACAGTAATAGCAGTAGGACAACAGACTGGTGATGGGGGGTCCTCTCTATTTCTGAAAATCAACCTTCCTTCCAGTTCAAGGTGGTATTCCACGCTGGAAGGAAACACTCTGAAATTCTATACTAATCCACAATCAGAAACTCCCACTCCTATAGTCCAGAAAGATGTGAAATCAGCTCAGAGCCTGGCTGATATTCAGCAAATTGGAGAGCAGTTGTTCATCCCTGTCCAATTAAATGATGGGAAGGACTCTGTTCTCGCTCGAGTGTGTGTGAACAACGGTAAGAGCTTCATCAGCGAAGCCATGTTTCGCCAACTCCCAAAAGATCCAGCCATTCCCACCTTCAAACTGATAGACAAACGGGAAATGGACCTGGAAGCACCTAATTCCAAACATCTCCTGCCAAGCAGGTGTATGCTCAAAATCTCCATTGGCAACAAGAGCATAGTCCACAATTGTTGGGTCGTGCGAGACGTCCCTGCCGCCTTTTACTTAGGCAGTGACATTCTCAATCGCTTTGCCATTAGTTTGGACCTAATAAACTTCAAAGCTTGGTCCCGATTAGCGGATAATCCCATGGGCTTTGATGATCCAGAAAAAGCATTTAGGTCAGCTCAATTGCTACCTTATGCAGTTGAAATTCAGATTAAAGAGGAAGTCACCATCCCAGAAAGGACCCGACAATTCTCCCTGGAAGTGAAAGTTAAAAGAGGACAACATTTGAAAAACCCTGATGCTTACATACATCTAAATGCTTCTCTCCAACAGCAAGGGTTAGGGGTAAACCCAACACCATTAGTCAACATAGAACATGACACTATTCCAATAGAGGTGGATAACAGCGACTTAAAGAGTATTACTCTAGCCGCAGGCACCATTATTGGAATGGCGGTTGATGACCGACATTTTTCCATCGACTTAGTAAATGAACTGTTATGACCAATCCCCAAGGACTGCTTTGACAGTGACAGTGATGACAATACAACACCAGACAGGATCTTTACCCGGCATGGGGGGAACTTCCTGGTGTACACTTCTTGCCCCTATGGTAAGGAAGATGTGACTTGTGACTTCAGGAGGGATGAGGTGATTTTCCAGGTTCATGAAGGCTGCCTTTCCCACCTGAAGCCTCCGGTCCAAATCAGCACTCTGACCAGGGACTTCTCCACCCAGCTGGAGGAGGCCGCGGAGATAGCCAGACCAGAAGTCTTTCCAGGCTTCAGGCAGATGGTGGAAGAGAGAGTCAACCTAGCGGATGCCTGTGTGACTCTGGAACAAAAGCAAAAGTTGAAACAAGTTTTCTTGGATTTCCAAGATCTCTTTGCGGTAGACTCATATGACTGTGGTCGCACTGACATCCACACAACAACAATCCCCACGGACCCTGGCATGACTCCTGTGTTTGTGAAGCAATATTGCTTGCCTCTCGCATCAATGGAGTCCCTTACTGAAATAATTAAGAACCTTGAGTCCCGGGGAATAATCCGTCCAGTCCACAGCACCTTCAATAATCCGGTGCTGGGAATATTGAAGCCAAACGGCCAGTGGAGACTCTGTGCCGACCTCAGGGAGCTCAACAAACGGGTCCATACTTCCCGATGGCCTCTGCCCTACATTGACCAAGGGCTGGCCCAGATCCAGGGGTCACAGGTATTCACTGCAATAGACCTGAACAATGGATACTGGACTGTGCCTGTCAGTAGGGAGGACCAATACAAGCTGGCTTTTACCTTTGGGGGCCAGCAGTACACCTGGACCCGGACTCCCTTCGGATACCTCAACTCCGGCAATGAATTCAACATTTTTCTACACAAGGCCATGCCTGACTTGGGTGCAAGGGGTAACCTGGCTTATGTAGATGATGTCCTCATCAAAAGTTCATCTGTGGAGGAACACATAGCGGAGATCCGTTATGTTCTGACACAGTTGAGGGCTGCCGGAGCAAAACTTTCCTTTCAGAAAGCACAGTGGTGTAGAACCCGTGTTAATTTCTTGGGGCATGAGATTACTCCTCAGGGTCTCTGTCCCCAGGAAAAGAAAGTGGAAGCACTTCAGAAACTGAAAGACCCCACAACTCTGCGGGAACTAAGGAGCCTCCTTGGACTGACTAATTACAGCAGAAAGTTCATTGAGGGCTACGCAGAGATCACCAGACCCCTGATTCATCTCCTGAAGGGGGGGTCAAGTGGGAATGGGGTCCAGAACAAGCCGAGGCGGTAAAACAACTCAAAAGAAGCCTCTCACAAGCGCCTTGCCTAGCTTACCCTGTCAGAAACAAGGAGTTCTTCCTGGAGACGGGGTTCTCTGATACGTGCTTGACGGCAGTATTATACCAAAAGCATGACAAGGTCAATAAAGTAATCTCCTATGCGAGCAAAACTTTATCCTCTGTGGAGGAAAAATTCATTGATTGTGAGAAGGCACTCCTGGCAACGGTGTGGGCATTGAAGAATTACCGCCCGTTTATCCAGGGGGAACACATCATAGTGGAGACTCCACACCAGCCTCTGCAATATCTCCAAAGTGACAGAATCCGGGCCGGAAATGTGAGTAATTCCCGAATTACTTCCTGGATTCTGTCAATGCAAGGCTTTCCTGTGGAGGTCAGGTATGGCCAAAACAAGAAGAGTCCCCTCGCGCAAGGTCTGGCTGACTTGCATGATTGTGCCAGAGAAAACTGTCTCGAGGACGAAAGTCTGAAAATCAAGGACAACATGGAGGCATACCTTAATTCCCCACACAAAGTCTTTGAAGAGGACAAGTGTGAGGGAATGCCCACTGTCTATGTGGATGGATGCTCTTACCATGTTGACAACAACGGGGAGAAAGAACTGGTGGCCGGCGTAGGGAATGCATGGGTGAATGAGTCCCCAGAACCCTCCGCTGGATACAAAATTGGTCCCCGAAGTAGTCAGGTGGCAGAATTGATGGCTGTGCATCAGGCCATCCTCACTGCTGTCCAGCATCAACTCCACGAACTGGTCATAATCACAGATTCGGATTATGTACGGAACGGGTTCGTGGAGCACCTGGTTAATTGGAAAACCAGAGGCATGTTATGTGCTAACAACAAACCCTTGAAACATGGGAAGTTGATCCAAAACATTGATGATCTGGTCACCTCGAATGAGATGACCATCTATTGGAAAAAGATCAAGGGTCATTCCAAAGTAGAGGGACCAGACAAAACTGGAAACGACTTAGCTGATCAGCTGGCCAAAACCGGGGCCATCCAAGGGGATCTAATTGAGATTGAGTCCCTGTTGGGAGAAATCCAGGTCACTGCTATCACTAGGTCCCAGACAAATGCTCACAACAACCTTTCAATTGCACAATGGAGTAAGGAGACCCCTGATGCTGATTTGATTACTGCTCAGAAGGGGGATCCAATAATTGGTAAATTTTACCAGCACCTTGAGGACCCTGAGAACTTTCCCCTGAGGGATACCGATTACATTGGGAAAGAGGACCTAAGAGTGTTGATGAAATGTCCAAAAATGTTCCGAATCCAAGACGGTTTGCTGGTAAGGAAATCCAAAGCTGGCCACGATCAGTGGGTGGTTCCTACCTCATTCCGAAGCCTGATGTTAAGTCACGCCCATGATGCGGCCACTGCCGGTCATAGGGGGTTTCACACAACATTGGAAATCTTAAGAGAGGTTGCATACTGGCCACACATGGGGCAGGACCTCGACCAATACTTGAAGGGGTGTCTTGTGTGTGCACAATTTCAGCCATCATCCCTCACGCACCGCGCGCCTCTCCAAAAGAGGGGAATTACACTCCCATGGTCAGATTTACAAATTGACTTTGTAGGCCCTGTGATTCGCTCGGCTAGGGGGAATAAGTACATGTTGACTGTGACATGCTTGTTTACCAAGTGGGTGGAATGTCTCCCAGCCCCAAATTGCAAGGCAGAAACTGCAGCTGCCTTGATGATTAACCACATCTTTTCCCGTTTTGGTCTACCTCAAAGGATTGAGTCAGACAGAGGTAGCCACTTCACCAGTGAAGTAATGACAAAGATGTGGGAGATACTGGGGGTCAAGAGAAAGCTGCATATTGCTTATAGACCAGCTTCTTCTGGGGCAGTAGAGAGATATAACCGGACAATTGTGAGCATATTAAAGAAGTTTGTGGCAGATTCTGGGCCAAGTTGGGATATCCGATTATCTCTGGTCCTAATGGCTATCAGATCTACCCCTTCATCTGCAACCAAAATGTCACCATTTGAGCTGATGACTGGGCGCAAGATGGTGCTTCCCCAGCATTTGCTCTACAGGGCCCAAGAGCAGACACTGATAAATGCCTCCACTACTCATGAGTATGTAGAGAATTTAAGGAAACACCTCCAACATGCTTTTGCTTATGCTCAGCGGAATCTAGAAAGATCAGCTGATAGCATGAAGACCCATTATGACCTGAAAACTTCCAGGAAGGAATATCAGGTGGGAGACCGGGTCTATCTATACAACTTCCAAAGGAACCAGGCCAAGCAGCGCAAATTTTTGCCTACATGGAAGGGACCCTTTGAGATTGTCGATAAGATCTCCCCTGTGGCCTACAAAATCCACATCCCCAAAGGTCCTTTGGCAGCGGGGGAAGACAAGTGGGTCCACATAAACCAGTTGAAATGTTGCCATCCCAGGCACACTCTGCAACAACTGGAGGAATCCTCTGGAATCCTAGCGGGTACTGTCTCAGACTAATTCTGTTCCAATCATAAAACATACCACATCTAGTCTCTAAAATATTGTGATTTGCATGAAACTGTCTCTTAGTTATACTGTTTTTTTTTTCAAAATAAGAATGTAATGTTTCGTGATGATGAAATGCATATGCTGCCCCACTATCTCAACGGTGGTGGAAAAACGACTATGAATAGGTATTGCCGCTCTTCCTTTGTCGTCCTAGGAGAAAGAAAACCTTGAGACGGGCCAAGGAGGACGATCCGGAGACCGGGAGCTGAGACGCAACGGGCTCAGGGTACCGCCCAATATTCCCATCAGGACCGGCGAGGAGAACCGATCGATCCGACCGGATGGAGGAAAAGATGCTGAACTGTGCCATCTATTGGAAGAAGATGAGGAAACATCCCAGATCTTGCGAGTCCCATCAGTGAAACCGAATGGCCATCGCAGGAGGGAGGCTTGTGGGATGTATTTACCCATGCATCCGAGCCCTACCTCAAAACTGTGCAGTACTGACATGAAAACATCATGATGGCCAGAGCTTCCCAGAAAATGCACAGGGAAATGCAGGAAGAATAGGCTGCCACCCATTTTTGCCGATGTTATGGGCACAGAAGGACACTGCCTAAAACCACCATTGGACTACCCGCACAGTAGTCTGAAACCATTGGGAATGGCAATGCTGATTGCCAAATGCAACCTAGAATTGTGGGGAATTCATTCTTAAATCCCAAAAATGGGTGCAGTACCAGTACTCACCACTATCCAAAAGCCGGCATTTTAAAACCACCCTGTGTTTCTCTGAAGGCAAGCCAAAGTGTCTATTTTAAACATTGCAACATGTGCAAAATATTCACTGAACACCAGCAGACATTTGGCAGAATGAGGTTTTGTGTGCTTACAAAATCTGGGAAATGAAGAGCCCAAAACAATGCTTATTACAAAACTGCTATGGAGTCAGCAGTTTAAGTTGCACTGGATTTAAAGACACTAAAATCGAAAATGTTTAGATTAAATGAGTGACCTATGTTTGGTGTCACATGCCTTTGCAATTGTTTAAATGTTATAGTTTAAACTTAGAATCAGCATTCTAGCTGCATGTGTAAAATTGCAAGTTAATTTAAAAAGCAACAAAAAAAACATGACAGTTAGCTGAAAGTCTGGCTTAAGGAACTGAATTCTGCCTGGCAACTACCCCCATCAGGAGTGAAACTTGAGTCACAGCTGTGTTCCCAGGCCTAGCTGCCCTTTTGCTGCTCACACTAAGGATATGCCATCTATCTGATAATTGAATTACCTGTGCTCTGCAGGAAAGTGAACAAAGCCCTGTCCTGGCTCAGGCAAAGGTTTTATTGGCAGGAGTCGTAAATGGTCATAAAAAGTGGCTTCCTCCTGAGGAAAGGGGAGGAGCACTGCCTGTGAGAGCAAGCTGGCTTGGCAGAACTGGATAAACCAGTATTTCTACCTTGTGCTGAGAGGAAACCACACCCCTTTGGAGCCAGAACATAACTTTAAAAAGATGAATAACTCATAGAGCGGACATGTGAAAATTTTATAAATGATACCATAATTCTTGTGATTTTTCTGCCCACAGTTTAAGAGGTTTTTAGAACCGGTGGTATGTTCAGGGGGGTGTCAGCGTAAAAGTGGATATTACTCTAAATGTATGCATGTTAAAAATCTGAAACTTCATCAGTTAATGTCCATACTCCCTGCGCACATGTATGTAAAGTTGGGTCAATGTCAGAAATTGAAAAATCAATTAAAAAGTGAAATATGTGCCATTTCTGAATGCAAGCTCCCAGGAAGAGCAGAGTTTGAACAGGGTATACCTCCTGTAATGCATGATGGGTGCATATGATTTTAAAACAATATGTACCTCTGCAAATATGTATTTGTTTCAAATCTAGATTTGTGTGTAAGTTGACAGGAGGAGTGGACTTTCTGCAGGCTGTAAAATGACATCACTCTGACACAACCTAGCTCCCCCAATCAAATGATAAATGGAAGTTTGACCAATTAGAAGCTGAGAGAGAGGTAGGGTCAGTGATGCTAGAACACGCCCACATTCTAAACACATAAAAGCAGACAGACAGGACAGATAGGGACTTCAATTCCATCTGCCGCTGGAAGCTCTGCCGGAAAAATCCATACTTACCTCCATCAACCTCCAGAAAGCCAAACTAGAGACTTCAATCTATCCAGAACTAAGAGACCAGACCAGAGAGAAAGCAGTGCTGTACCCAGAGCGACCCAGACCAGCAGAGAGAGCTGACCCAGATCACTGTGAAGTGCAGAGGCCAGACCAGACCAGAGTCCAGTTTAAAACCCTGACCATAATTCAATCTATTTAACCTAAGTAGAACTGCCTGATAGATCCAAATCTGTCACCTGTCATTCTAGCTGCAAAATTTGTCACTTGTCATTTTGAGCTTTTAAAATTTGCAAAACCAAAAACGACCTCTGTTAAATCGGTCATAACTCTGTAACCGTTTGGGCTAGAGACTTGCAGTAACTTTTATCTGAAAGCTTAGAATCGTGGCTTTCCTATGAACCTAGAACCGCATTCCTACCCCTTATAGTTTTACCGCAATCGCGAATTTTACCGCGATTTGCAAATTTCTTCACATGTAAAAACAGCTGCTGCTTGCCTTCCATTTGCCAGAAATTCGTTTAACCTGCTACCTATCCCTGCATCATTGCTAGTGTGAACCTGGACTAATATTAACTAGATACCACTCACCCTGAACCTCTGAAAGGGAATTAAAAGCATTTCCAGCATATTTCTCATCCATTGCTAGCACATATCAAAGCATTTTGCCTGTGTTTTCAAAACTCCTATCTGTTTTCTGTAGTGTAAGCTTGCTGGGGTGAACTGATTTACATTGATTGCATTTCTGAGAACTGTGTGTTTTCCTTCCATTTCCTTGCCTTGCATCAAGGGGGGGAGGGGATTGCCAGAGAAAAGTGATTACATTGTTTGGTTGAAATCATATTGAGTATTTTCTGTACTGCATTCATTGAATATTGCATCCACCTGAGCTTACATAAAGCATCCTCTACCACATTATACTTTTGTTCCTATTTACCAGTGTGCTACCTTATCCATTTCATGTCAACTCATTAGTGATTATAAGAAGTGTGCTAGTGCCAGATTCTCCGTTGTTGATCTTTATCATATCAGATTAAGTGTGCTATTCAATTATTAATTTATTATAAAGTGTGATATATATATATATTTTAAATTATCAAATAAACCTTTTAAACTTGCAAAACAGAACTACTTCTTGGCTCAGTGGGGTCAGGGGAATTCCAAGAGAGGGGTGTTATATAGGGGTAGTCATCCAGAACGCATGAACTGGACATAAAGATATATCAATAAGGGTTTTCATTCAGTATTATAGACTAGGCGTTGACTTAGCTGTAGTGTTGAATTGAATCCTCTTACACTACGGCATTCCATGCTGAAGTTGGGCCCATGAATGGCCGTGACATAGTCAAGGACATCTTCCCTCCTGGCGTACCATGGCATCACAGGTTCCCCAGGAGTGGGAAGGAAATGCAGAGGGAGGTTGCTCATGTTTTACAAGTGAGACCCGGCGTGGCACCCAAAAAATCAGCAACGCTTATATATGCACACTTGACGCTGTATACGCATGAACACACTGTAAAGGTAGCTTTTGTTTGTGCTGCACTATTGTCAGAGATGTATTGCACCAGAAAACGGATTTCTGACACAGCAACAGGAGAAAATAAATTAACTAGCAGGAGTTTCCCCTTTGAACTTTTTAAACCAATATATCAGGCAGCACACAGTTCATAATTAAACGATAGCCTTTGCGTTTCACAAATGTCAGAGAAGCAATGAACAAAACAAAAAGAAAAAAGGCAATTCTGTCAAAGTATCAGGAAGAACTAACAAGATTCCCCTTTGAATGATGTATTTTTTTTTATTACTTAATTGTGCATTTGGTTAAAAGAAAAAAACAAACCTTAAGCACATAGGATGTTGTAAATTAATATATCGGGCAGCATATAGTTTATAATTCTTGTCTCGCACCATACAACGCATTTTACCAAGTCTTCACAGAGTAGAGGTACATCAATAATAGTTGCCATTCCTTCAAAAGCGTATATGCTCCTAACTTTAAAGCTCCTTACATTGAGCTCTTTACAACCAAAGCAGCGCACGGCCCTTTGTGCCTGGGCTTTCAAAGTGAAACGCCAGATAAAAACCAGCTGCCATGCTCGCCGAGTCACCGTCAGATGTGATGGCAAGGTTGAGAGAGCGCAACATGTCCCGAGACTCGATCTGCTGATTGGGGTTGCTGAAGGGTCCTTTCCTCTAGCCTGCAGCGGCTTGCAGTACTCCAGGGCCACCGAGGGAGAGATCGGGGGATGTGCACAGACGTGATCACTAAGCGCATAGCAACCCAGGATGCTGCATGTCGACTGCGGACGCCAGAAAGCGGCACAAAAATGTCCTCAGGATTCTTGGTGGAGCCGAGAGCAGCCGGCAGCTGTGTGTGAAGCATGAAACAGGCAGCTGCAGGGTGCTACCACTTCACCAATGAGTCAGAAGTGAAAAGCAGCAGGATTACTCTGAAAATGCGACACAGCAAAGCGGATGGGTAGATGAGGAGGGCCGCCAAGGGTTCAAGTAGTCGCTTATCTGAAGTGAGGGATTCAGTGGAATATAAGGTGAGTTGCAGAAGAAAGTATGTAAAGTATGTAGGCCCCCCTGTCAATTCTGGCAACTGACCAACAGCAATATGTCCAGAGCTTATAGAACTCCATGAGCAGTGACATGGCAACAGAGTCAACAAGTGACCATACGAAATGTATATAAAGTTAACATGTGATGCAACAGATTTTGTACTAAGAAAACCATATGGTACAGCAGAATATATGCAAAAGTAAATGTGTACAAACTGCTTCAACACATAACATATTATCAAGACATTCTTCATCAGACTATGATGCAGGGCCCACGAACCACAAATCCATATAGACTTGATCTATGACAATGCTGAGGGTAGTTTTAAAATATAATTTATAAAACGCTGTACTGTTGGGTAGTGTTCTTTTTTGCACAGTCTACACAGCACAGAGAAAGCGATACACGTACAATGAAAAATCAGGATGGAACTCTCACTAGCAAACTACAATATCCTATTTGCTTTCTATGGATTATAATGTGTCAACACCTGTACTCTGTATGCAGAAATGCTGTAGTTTTTATATACAGTCATATCTCACTTGAAGCTGGCATTGACTGAATCACAGGAACAGCAGTCGGGGGTGTTGGTGGGAAAACAGTGGTGCTGGGGTACTGCCAGAAGACAAGGGAGCCCTGGAAGAGCAGCACTCCAGTATAGGCTAACTACAGACCTCATTACAAGTTTGCTGGTATTTAGGGGGTAAATCCGCTGAAACATGACAAAACTGATTTTCTGTTACCTCCAATTGGTCCGGCAGGATTACTGCCAGATTACAAGCAGTGGTATACATTGTTAGTTTCCACTTATTGGAGTCAATAGGACTCCATGGGGATTTCGGCAGAATTATCCCAGAGGAAATTCTGCTGATTTTGGAGATTTTTTGGGCGTCAAGATGGTAGATTTTAGCTGGATAAAGATCCTTCACCTCAACTCCAAAGTAGTATTACAGGGATGCGGTAATGCAGTGGTAACAGAGTTACCTCTGTTTTACTACCATTTTTGACCACACACAGTCAAACTTATAACTAGGCCCAGCCCATAGTCTTCATTGTTTTTGAACTTTGTCCTGTAATAAGGCCCTTTGTCTTTTGCTTTCTCCCGGGACAGAGAGCTTGTTGTGTGGGAGTTGTGGAGTTGCGGGGCAAGGGTTGGTGATGGGTCCCCACCTGAAGACAAGCAAGCCCTAGTAGAGCAGCACTCCAGGAAAGGATAAGTACATAGTCTTCATTGTTTTTGGTCTTTGTCTTGTAGTGTGCACACACATAAAATTTCCCAATTTACCACCACTTTGTCTTCTGTTTTCTCCACCGTCCAAGAGCCTGTTGTGAAGGGGCAGTGGTGTTGGTGGGGTAAGGGATGATGATAGGACCCTGCCATAAGACATGGGAGTACTGCAGAACAGTACTCCAGGAAAGGATAAGTACATTGGGCCTCATTACATGGTAGGCGGTAACCATGGCGCTATTAGCGCCATGGTTGCCGCCGGTATTTTACTGTGTCCACCTTGGTGGATGGCGTAATTACCGCCCTACTCCAAGGTGAGCGGGGGCAGTAATTCCCCATTCACCAAGGCCCTTCCCCATTGCCATTTTTGCCCCCATAGGGCATAATGGGAATGGGGAAGGCGCTAATTACGGTACCGCAAATTGCGGTACCCTAATTAGCACCAAGGTCACTTTGCGGGTTCGTTTTTTAAAAGCAGGCGTTAAAGTACCAACCCGCAAAGGGACCTCGTAATTAGGCGGTAAGGGTTAACGGTCACCGGTAGCATTACCGGTGACCGTTAACCCTTACCGCCTTCCGTGTAATGAGGCCCATAGTCTTGATTGTTTTTGGACTTTGTCTTGTAATGTACAGACACATACAATTTCCCAACTAACCACCACTTTTTGATCATCAACTCCCACCACCACTGCTGGACCATCAACTCCCACCATTACTGAGAGCCTGTTGTGAGGGAGCAGTGGCATTGGAAAGGAAAACAGTAGTAGTGGGGCCCTGCCAAAAGACAAGGTAGCCCGGGCAGGGTAGCACTCCAAGTAAGGATAAGTACATTGGGCCTTATTACCAGTTTGGTGCTAATTCAGTGGTAAATCCGCTAAATCACCACCAAACAGATTTATCATTACCACCACTTGGTCCACCGGAATCCCCACCAGATTACAAAGCCTCTGAACTCTTATCGTCAGGAAGGAAGTCCAGTAGAGGTGCAAGCTTGAACCACAGCTCCTGGATGTAGCGTTCCACAATAGCGAGGGCTTTGGTGGCCTTGATGGTCATCACTGCACAGTAGATGACTCTCCTACCCATCGCATCCAACTTCTTCCCCTCATTGTCAGGTGGGGTGGATGCTGCAGAAGACTTTGAGGCCGACAACTTCTTCTTGGCCACTGCAAAAACCACTCAGTCCGGTGACGGCTGGGCCCGCAAGCACTTAGGCGCAGAGTCTGATAGCCTGTACTTCTTCTCTAGGCGGTCCCTCTTTGCTGGGGCTGTAGAAAGGTTCTTCATAGCGTCAGTCCTTCATCCCAAATGTCATCCAGTAGTGGAACTGAAAGGAAGTTCTTCCTCTACGCCTTGCGGCACTGGTATAAGAAACCCTCCTTCTTCTTCTCCTCCGGTGTGAGCTGGAAGAGCTCCGATGCTCTGGAGATCATCGCATGGAACAATCCTATCTCGTCCGGCAGAAAGGATCTGGACGGTGGCGACGGGAGGTCCCCCAACCCGCTGTCGTCATCCGTGCTGATCATTTTCACCATGTCTGACCCAGTCTCACCAGCGTGGGGTGGCGGAGAAGGAGGCGAAGGGTGGCAAGGAGGCAGTGGCTTCCTCTTCTTTGTTGGAGGTTCCCCCGTCATCAGCGGGATGGTCGGCCACGGGATGCTGGTGGGGCGGGTGGCGGCAACACCGGAATCCTCCTCTGTATCTCTGATACCAACGTATACAGGGTAGAGAGAATTTCAATAGAAAGGTCTCTAGGTGGCAGCTGAGGAGCAGGGATAGGCGGCTGGGGCACACACGCTGGGCTACAGCCCTCGTCGCTCTGAGGCTCCTCAACGGTATCCTCATTGTCGCCCTCGTCACCGCCCTCGTCGTAGGGTGCGACTCTGACGTCTTCCTCATCGCCATCGCCTTCCTGGATGGTCTGGAGGTAACCAAGTTCTTCCTCCTCGGCAGAGGAGATGTCCGTGCCATGGAGGACCTCAATGCCTCACCCCCTTTCTTCCCATCGAGAGGGCACGGTCTCGGGGAGATGATCAGCATCCACTTCCCCGGGGTCTTCTCAATGGGCTTAAACAAAGTCTCCCTCCTGGGAGGAAGGGACACCCTTGCCGTCAGTGGGGCACCTTGCGGGTCTGCCCCTGCGGCTTTTGAAAGGGACACAACCACCACCTCGATGGAAGGCACTGCCTTCATCTGGTGCACCTGGACCTTCATGGTCAGGCCGGGCCCTTTGTCCTGCTTGGCCTTCACGGTTACTCTGGACACCTTTTCCTTGGCCTTCTCCTTAGGGCTCGGGGCGGCCCTCACTCCCCCTTGGCCTTATCTGTCGCGAGTAGGCCGGATGCCGTACCCTGTTTGGTCTTCTCCTTGGTCGCCTTCGGGCCACATTCAGCTTGCCTGGGGGATCCGACTACATCTTTGATGATGCTCCACACGGTTGACTGGAGACCGATGCAGCCAGAGATGTAAAACGCACCCTTCCCGTCGAGGAGCCTGCTGCAGCGACGCTCCCAATGGTAGCAGACTCACAGTGCTTGGTCTTTTGTTGGACCCCCACGGGAGGGGTGCCCTCAAAGGACTTAGAAGCCCATTCTGCTTTTCCGGATCCGAGAGAGGCATGCTCCTGGGAACAGCCCGGTGCAGAGGCCTTGGCCTGCAGCCACTCTTCCAACAATTTAAATGCCGATCCTTCAGCGTGCGTTTTGAGAGTTCACGGCAAAACACACAATCCTCCTCCTTATGCGTTGGGTACAGGCAGTACAGGCATTGGGAATGCTTATCGTCCATGTAAACATTGTGCAATCCGCAGTCAGAAAACTGCTTGAAAATGGAAGGGGAATCCTTCTTCTCGTCCGACATGATCCACACAGTGAAGGCCTGAAGACTCTCCTGGAAGCTTCTACGACGAAATGTGTTGAAATCCGCTCTTGAGGGGCTCTGAAGAATCCGAAAATGGGTCCCCGTTAATTGGAAGGAAGATCGATGGAGCACACGGGGTCGAATGACTGAAAAATAGAGTAAACTCTACCAAAAAAATGAAATACGCAGTAAAAGTTCGAGAGCTAAGCACGAGGACTCCCAACACTTGAACGTGCGGTAAAAATCTGAAGATGGCTGCCCGAGGAAGGGCTTAGGTAGAGGGCAGTCATTGGCTTAGGGCAGTATGACCCAGAGCTCAGTGATTGGTTGTTCGGAGAAAGACAGTTCAGAAATGAAACTGATTTTTTCTTTTACCAAAGATTGCCAGCCTGACGACGGGGAATATTCATGAGCATGTGAATCCATGCCAGACCCCATGCTGGAGAACTCAAGTAAAATACCCCTAAAATGCATGAGCGATACACTAGTTGACCCCTCCACCACAATGCATGAGCAATACACAAGTTGACACTGCTGCCCTACATCTGCTCCTAATGAAAGTGGTGGTAAGTGGGACATGTGGAAGCATTATGAGACAAAACAAGTCAAGTGCAAGTGCCCCATGCATGAGCGATACACAGGTTGTCCCTATTCCCCCAGTGCATGTTGACCCTGCCATGCTTACTTACCAATGCATTGAGGTGCAACAGTAGTACAAGCATAGAGTGGTCATCATGGTTGTCACGGGTGTTGCCGTCATCTCGCCAGTCAATGAGGAAGCCAACTGCTACTGTTGATGATTGATGAACACACCAGAAAAAGGCACTGATATGTATACTGGCATGGGTGAAGCTGTTACCTTTGTGTCTAAAAGGATTGGCCCAAAGCTAACAGGTAAAACAAAAATGGCCTACTATTGTTCATTCCCAAAAGGTTACTACAAAGTTTCAAAAAAGACCCCAGGCCGAAAAAGACCAATGCAAAGTTTTGCGTTTCTAGGGACAAAATGAGAAATGTTTTGTTGTTTCGCCCACTGCAGTACTTTTCGGATCGTGAAAAGTACTGGCGTACCGCAGGATGGTTTGCGCTGGCGGATGCTACCAATGGTGCACAACATTTCTGATAATATGCACAAACTGTCCCGTTTCACGAAACATGAGAGTGTGCCGATGAAAGACGAATACGGGCAATGGCATGTGAATATCACATAAATCTACACAAAAATGCTCTGGGTGAAATAAACTGGTCTGTATGAGAAACTGAGGTGGCTGCGGAACAGCACTGTCGGTGCTGTGAAACATGCAGAAGCAGAAACAGGTGCACATTTTGACTGTTCCGCCCAGTACTAATAGGCATGTGGCATTGTGAGCTAGAGAATCCAGACCTGTCTGCAAGTGGCCAGTGGCTGTAGAGCACGATTGCAGGTCGTTTTGCTTTTTAATGACTTTTCTCCTTTACCACAACTTATTGACTTGCCTCTAAGATTGCCTACGACTCTACATTTCACACACAACCCCCTCCCACAGATGGCCACCAAAGGCCAAGCCATTAGCTCATCAATTCTATCCAAACCAGAGCCAAGCTCACCTCTTTAGCCCTATCATACTCTCCCACATCCACGGCTAACCCGACCCAAAGGTCTGTAGTCTATCAGATCATGGGCTCTTCTCTATGGATAACATGCTCTGAAGTTGCAGCGTCAAACCCATAGAAAGCTCAGATACACCCATCAACACCACAGATGTTGCATCTGCCTCTCCCACTGTCTCACTAGTGGCCCCCTCATTTATCTTACAGAGCAACAAGCAGCGAGGCCACCAGTGGTGGCAGCAGGGTCCTGTACAGGTGCATGTACATTATATTAAGTTACATGGCATTACTTATGATCCTCTTTACCTTGCCTACTTCTGAGGTGTCTGCCTTTGCTGGATTTGACTGTTACATGAGTGTTTGTACACAGGGGATGATAGGCAACCCCTCCAGCACTCAATAGGAAGATAGTGTGTGCTGGGTCTATGAATTTAAAAAGACTAGCAAAGTCAATTTAACTTAACATGCTCTGGGAGACGGTAGTCAGTCCCAGAGAAGGTATTTAAACCTTGGGAAGCCTGAAAGACATCCCTGTGCCACTGCACTGAAGGTGCTCTGTGACACATAAGAAAAAGATGATGCCTATGAAGTTTGTCTAAAAACTCCATATCCAAAGAAGCAAACACAGAAAACACATGGAAAATGAAAAGTTCAAAGTCCCAAAATATATCAAAATAGCTGGAGGGATCTAAGGTAGAGGGAATTTAGCACTTGGGTGAGAATTCTCCCTAACAATGATCCAGTGCAGCAATGGATATCCAGAATCACCTTCAAGGGAGGTGGCTACAAGGTGAACCATGGCATGCATGTGGCCAGACTGAAATGGTAACAGCACGTTGTTAGATACCCTGGTACCCCATGCATCGAGTACCATGGTAAGTATGTGAGTCATGTACTGTGAGGCACCCTGTGATGGCAATTGTGAGTCATATGCACCGAGATGTGTTGTAATCCATGGGGTTGCAAGATGTGGGTGGGAATGCAATAGCCATCAACAGTCCTAGCATGCATATCCCCATGGTGTGGCATGCTAATCGCCACGCCAACGCCCATACAGTGTTTGCACATGTCACATGACACCCATACTGCCATCTGTGCATGAATGCACCTTGCTAGGTCATGCATTCATTGGCCTGGGTGGGATGGTTACTAAGGGAATCCAGATGTGGACCCCTTGCTCACGCATGTGAGGGCACCAGCTCCACATGTGTGCAGTCCAATGCTCCGAGCACATTTGGCATGCCTGCAAGCACGTAGAAGCACCCCTTGGTGGCATTCACCTGTGCCAGGGTGGTTGGGAGGGCGATGTGCTGACCCCCATGGCACAGAAGGACCTCTGGTACCTGCACCAGTACTCACGAGAAGGTGGGCTGTGATATGCATGCAGCTGGCCCACAGAGTGCTTGAACGTGCCTGTGGCTAGGAAGTGCATGGCCAACACCAGCTTCAGCAGTGGTGGTATGGCTGTCCACATGTGATCCTGCTCCCTATGTTGCCCTGGATTAGGGTCAGGAGTTCTTCTATTGTCTCCCTGTTTAGGCGGTACAGGGTATTCATCTGCCCATCTGTTAGGGCCCAGGGTGTGGCCCTTGTGCAGGGTATGACTGCTTGCCTCTGCCTCACCACTTGCATCCCAGCCATCATCCTCATCCTCCTCCTCCTCTCACTGGCCTCCTGCCGCCATTGGTGCTCCTCCAGCTCATTAAGCTGCATTGCAGCCTGTAGCGCCTCCATGTCCATTGCTACCGCTGAGAAAGGCAGCATGGTTGTGTTGATGTAGTGTTATGGGTGTGAGTGTTCCTGGCTATATTGGGTGCACCTGTGGGGAATTGGTGTACCTGTGGCCTATTTGGGCATCACCTAGGGCCATTTAACACCTGGTCCGCGATGCTGGTTTTTCCGGCATGGTTTTTCCAGTTCTACAGGCATTTTTACCGGTCATACAATAGTCGTAATAAGCCGATGGCTCTGTGCTGCTGGTGATTACGAAAATTGATTTCGGGGTTGCCGATATATTTCCATTGTCTGTGCCTCAGGCACCGGTGGCATAGGGATTGCAACTATCGAAGCCGGTGTTACCATAATTTAATCTCAGAATTATGCGGTATTGTAAAGGTGCTGACACACTGTGCTAGCGGCACTTTATTACCGGACCGACTAAGTTGCAATGATGATCATTGTCTTCTTTTAGTCACTTACCCTGAAACCTTCCATCTTCTTTATAGGTGTAAGGGCTAGGCTCAGAACCTGACATGAACAAGTGGGTTAAGCCCCCCATCACTTTTTAATCTAGGTTGCAAGGCGTTATCCGTCCATGTCAGTTAGTTCTTATATGTCTGTGCTTCTTTTAATGTGTTATTCATGCTGTAGCTATCTACTGATCTGAGAAGAATGTTTGTTTCTTAAAAAGCATTATAAAATGAATGTAATTCCTTCTACCAGTAAGATTAAAGGGTAAGATATTTTCTTGTTTTAAAATAAGCAAAGGAAGTTCAGTGATCCACATCCCAGCTCAGCACTATTGTGGCACTATAATAATTGGTTTGGGCATTTTTGTATTTACCCTTTGACTGGAGCGGTGTATCATGTTCACATATAATATCAGTCCTCCCCTTTGAATAACATATAATGTGCGTTTCTGAGCGTCGTTATACAAAAGTCACCAAATGAAGTGATGAGGTTTTTAATAATGGGAAAAAAACAAATAATTTCAAACGCACACTGACACTCTGTTCAGGAGGTAACAATCACAATTACTATAAATGTTTCACAGTGGTGTCTGCAATCTGAATTCACATAACAGGCACATTCTTTATAAAAGACAGATCTTCTAATATTGCACATGTCGAGATATTAACCACAGACTGAAATGGACAAAAAAGTTAAAAAACGTTTTCAATACAATTTATGAAACATGTTTTTAAATGTGATTGATTATGATTATTACCTTGTGAAAATAATGAAAACAACATTTTAAATGTGCACTGTCTGCTTTCTATGACAACGCTGGAATGCTGTAAGCATACTATGTTTTTTTGATTACAATCTATATTCAGAAATACATTTTTTCAAAATCATATGCAAGCCACATAGAGGATACTGGGTGGCACATGCTGTAAATGGTTACACCGTTATAATAGTGATGTATGTTATCGTTCTCCTGTTTATGGAATGGCACCAATTGCAAAATCTGTGCAAACGGTTTTGTTCTAGGTTGCCCTTTGCTTGTACATGGTGGGCCTGCAACCTGTGGAACTCCCATGATCCTGCAACACAGGCTACACTAGCTAGGGTTCATGTGAGATATAGTCAAGAAACCCTAGTCAGGGCTATAGGTCAAGGCAAATAAGTTAACCAAACCCTGGGAGCATTCATATGGCTGGTGTAGATACCCCCCCCGTTATTTCAGACAACACCAATGTCAGAGATGCAGAACCAACCAGTCTTTGCGCTTTCCACTTGTTAATAAGAACATTTTGGCTGGTATTCTAATCAGGAGATTCATAGATGCTGCCCCTTTCAGAGGTTCACACACAGCATATGAAGGAAACGTGTAGCAAAGAAAACTGATCCGATTACTGTGAAAAGCCAAACCACACTCATACACCAAGAGCCCTTTACCATTTTCCCGGTGCCTAGTAATGAGACGTTTCATTTTTTCCTGATGCTTGCACAGCGAGCACTTTCCAAAATGCAGGAGATTTCTCCTTCCTCTACAGTGCCTGCCAGATAAACCTTGAGGTATTTGTTGAGTGGTTTGTAGGAGGTTGATGAGAATTATTTATTTCTGCATTTATTTATTTATTTATTCATTCATTCAAAAATTGCACTAAACCCGGAGGGATCAAAGTGCAGTTACAACCAGTTACGCAGAATACTGGGTGATCAAATATAAAAAAAACAGGAAGACAAGAGGGGTGAGACCCGGACTGAAAATGTCAGTGAACAACCAGGTTTTTAGTGCTCTCCTGATCACCCAGTACGATTATTCTGCTCTCAGTGCCGGCGAAAGTGCATTCCATTGTCTAGCTGCAAAGGTAGGAAAGCTTCCCCCTCCAGCTTTGGCCCTTTTGAATTTTGGCAGTATAAGCTTGTTAGTGTATGCCGATCTGAGGGGCCTGTCTGAGTGAGCTCTGGTGATCTTCTGTGAGAGGTAGGGTGGGGCTGAGTTGGTTAGGCATCTGTGTGTAATAGATGAGGTCTTGAAATTATCTGTTCGCGAATCAGAAGTCAGTGTGCCCTCTTCCTGGTGCCTGAGATGTGTTCCAATTTAGATATATTAAAGGCAGCTCTGATGACGTTTTTCTGGATCACCTGCATCTTTTGAATGTTGTGTTGCAAGGTGCCAGCAAAGAAGGCGTGGCAATAATCTAGTCTTGCCCCAAGGATTGCTCGGGTATGGTGAAGCAGCTGTCCTGGGAGAGGAAGGGTCCTATGGCATTAATACATTTAGTTTTGTGAGTGGCAGAGGAGACAATGGCATTTACCTGGCGCGTAAGTGATAGGGTGGTGTCAAGGTACAAACCTAAGGTCTTCACTGAGGAGGATGTCGGGATTTGGATGCCGTCACTGTTGAACAATGTGCACTTTGAGTTTAGCTTCTTGATTACAGTCGATGGCCCAACCAAAAGGATCTCTGTCTTATTCAGATGTGGCGAGTGGCTTTCCAAGCCTGGATCATCGAATACACTTCGTTTAGGGCGCGAGTGTCATCAAAGTAGTTGGCAGAGAAGGGGAGGAGAATTTGGGTGTCATCGGCATAGTGAGTATAGGATATGCCGATGGAGTTGAACAGGTTAAACATGGGTTTGGAGAATATATTGTAGAGGGTGAGGGATACGCACAACCCTTGAGGCAAGCTCTATGTGATGCAAGCTGGGGGAGCACTGTCGTTCTGAGCAGCAAAAATGATGGAACCCAGGAAGCATCTTCAGATGAGAAGTAAGCCGCAGTGGTGAGATGGTGGCACATCATGTGATGGCCAACCAAGTCGAACAGAGCTGAGAGGTCCAGGAGAAGGAGGAGGGCAGGTTTGTCTCTGAACTCATCCAGCTGGTTCTTCAAGTCAAGCAGGGCCGATTCCATGCCATGATATGGTCAGAAGCCCAATTGGCATATTCCGAAGATGTGGTGGGTATTAAGAAATGCTGGATTTGGATGTAAGCCACTCTGTCTAATATTTTCAAAAGAAAAGGGACAGTGGTAATGGGCTGGTAGTTGTTAGGGATGGAGGGGTCAAGCAAGGCTTTTTTGATCAATCGGAGAACCCAGGCTTTGGAGGAAAATGAGCTATTTATGAGACTGGCCTGAAATTGAACAACACAGTCGGATGTGTGGCATCTAGTGCATGGGCTGGTGGGTGTGGTATGGTGGGCACTGGTAGGTTTTTAAGTATGGATTGTTTGTGTTGAATTGTCTTGTGTGGTGTATCCTATCTGATGTAGACATTCACTGGCTCTTGCTTGCTGTTTTTATTTTTATTCTTCGGGCATATCCTGCACTTGTTGGGAGAAGTACTGACATTTCTGTTTTCTTGCACGATCCTAAGAATGGTCCAATTATAAGGAGATTGCTCTCAGCAATTATTGAGCAGATCCTGCAACTACACAAGCATTTAACAAATTTGCATGATTAGAAAGGTTTTTTACTTCCTTAAAAAATAGTGCACAGGCCTAATGTGGAATACTGAAAATGATGCAGTGGAGGGAAACGAGCAAGCTCAACGACGTATGGGAAATCGTCACTGGTGGGGACTAATATATTGGTGTTTGATATATGTCTGCACAGCATCTAATATTGTTTTTCTGTTCCTATTGATGCATGCTGCTTACCTTGCTGGTTCAAAGAAGGCAGCAGCCCCTTTGATTCTTCCCATACCACTGACCCTTACAGACATAAGTGTTGCACGAAGGGCAATACCTTACGTGATTATCCCTACACTGTGACACTTGTAAGGTCACCTATTTCATAGACAAATGCTCCTGATTCTCCTTGAAAGAAGATCCATTTTTTATATATTACATGATCATTATGTGCAGACTCACTTGGCCAGAAATAGGCCTAAGAAAAGTTCAAGAGAGGATTGTTAGGAGTTAATTAATTATCTAGACAGTACAGCACACTTGGGAAACAACATGTGTGAAACATCAATGACATTTGTGATGTCATCTTTGATGTCCTGGGTGTTAGTCTTAGCAGTGCACGGTGGTGGCACGAGTTATGGTTTCTTAGCTTACCATAAATGGTGAATTTCAAGGGTTTTTCGGTTTTACTTGGAACCATAACGTCCCGTTAACGTTTGTTTGTGAATTTCATAGGTTTTTAGTAGTGCAACTTAACCATAACGTCCCTTTAATAAAGTTTGTTTTACTGAAATTCATAGGTTTCTAGTAGTGGCACGTAACCATAATGTAAACGAACATCTGACTGCATTGCACACCTTCCGAAGAATGCCACATGACCATATGCTGGCGCACAGCATGGTGACGTGTCTGAAAACCGTACACACTTCACAATAAGATCTGTGCCTCGTGGACAGTGTGGAAGTACATTTTGTACTGCTGTAGGAACTTGCAACGTCAACCTTTCCCTTGCACAACTCCAACACCTATTCATACTCAGCCATTAACAATCTAGTACACAGTACATACTTTTAGCAAAACTGCTATTTATCTTAAAACGACACCAGCTAAGGCCATCCCTCCTCCCCAAGAAACAGCACCACTGCTGTAATGAAGGAGCATGAGAAACACTGCCCCTAGCTTACAAATAACACATGCACATTTTCCCCGGTCCACCTACCCCTCCATATTACTGTTTGATGCCTCTTTCCTCAGTTCCATCCACAAAATTCGTTCTTAGCTGTCCTCCCAAAAAAAGCCATCCATAAACAAAATAAATGTTCCTTTATGATCCACCTTTCACAGTTAAAACATGGAACAAAAAAAAAAACTGCATAGACTCCATCTACTTTATATTTCTTATTAAAGTACATAGACACAATAACATTTTCCAACATTTCCATTTGCATTTTGTGTTATGCTAATGGGAATATTGTAGAGTTCATCCTCCATTCCAGGGACTGGAATTGTGGATAAAGGGCCAGCAGGCCAAGTTATCAGCCCAATCGAAGCAAGAGTGCATAACGAGGTCTCTGGATCATTACCCCCCCTTCCAACCTTAAAATGGGGGATGAATGCCATCAACAATCTAGATTTCCAAATTAGTAACCCGTGCTACTAAAAAAGATGATTTTTTGTCCTAAACCGGGAGGCCTCTGGTGTCCCGGTTTAGGAAAGAAAATCCTTTTCCAAGATGGGCACCATAGAAAGGGAAGGCGGGTGTTCCATACAAGGCCCTTCTTCACTTTCCATTGCAGCCTACAAAAAGCAAAAAGTAAACCCTGTGACCATATTACAATGAGCACATGTTTCTTCCCTTTCAAATGGATCATAATGTGGAACAACTTTACAACAAAGCCAGTCCTAGGTGGACATGGCCACTTTAATCCTATGTTTTGTCCCGTCGGGTAATGGACAGTAGCCACATTGTCTGGATCATGACCTTATACCATGACCCGACATTCTGGCCACTGCCCATGGCTACAGCCTACCCCTCAGTAAATTAAGCTGTCCCGCTATTTTTTTTAACTACATTATGACACTTGTGAAATACGAAAACACTGCCACAGCTCCAACACCATGCTTTTCGATCGTTGCCAATAAGCCTTATGCAAATTTACTGTAAATCCACCCAAAACTGTCAAAAGAATACACAAATGATTCGTCATATTAGGTGTGCACAAAATCCCAACAAACTTTGTAAACTCATTCGCAATCACGTCAGAAGTATTTCAACCATCAGCATTAACCTTCAAATCCCCACACATTATTTCATAAGTTTCACAAGTGCAACGGTCAGAAATATTATTATCCCGATGGTTTGACCATGTATTTCTTAAAAACGTTGATCTATCGCAAACATTTTCAGTGCACCTTACCTAATTTTTCCTCTTTTAGAAATACGCAATCTGACAGCAGAGCATGTCCATCTTGTGCTAATCTTGTCCATTGCTGCATCTGGCTAAGATAAATTGCCCCGATGTCACTAAATCATATGGCCCGCCCCTGACCCTCACATAACCAACCCTAGGGATATTCAACACCTTTCTGGATGATGTTCCTCTCCAGCGTAGCCAAATGCACCCATAAGCACTTTCGTGCTGTGACGCAGAACCTGAAAATGGACACACATTGACTTCCAACATAGCACATCACAATTTGAAATAACTGGTTTTTAAAAGAAAACAGTAACACTTTTCAATTTGTAAAGTACTTTTATTTCACAATAAAGAGTCCAAGAACATCGGACTATTCCCATATGCAAGCAAATTGCAAAAATGTTTCTGTGCCTGTGATGGAAAATGTTAATGGTGAGGCAAACGTTGTTCTTTTCCCATACACAAAGTATTCTTTTTCGATAAAGGAACCGCTTCGGTCACACAGTGAATTCCAGGGCGTCGGCAAGAACTTGGGCCGAGACCACCATAAAAGATTTTATGTTACTCCTAAGCGCCAGTGCAGCGTAGGGACACATTGGCACTGCGCGATCGTCCCACAAAGTAGTCACGGTGACCCAGCCGTTTATAAGTACATGCACTTGCCGTACAAAAAATCCATCACTTGGCATCTGGAATCCATGGCAATCGCAGTAAGGCAGCATGCAACTATTTGGAAAACATAACAAAAAATATGCATCAATACCTAACCTTTATTACAATACATCTATTGATTTCTTAATTCGGCATACAGTTTAAACTAACAATTACTACACACAGCAAACAATTTCAAAAAAGAACGTGGAAACTGATACACAAATGGATGTGGTCATACATGAAATTTTATTTAAAACATGTTTATTTTTGGTTCAAAGGCATATAAGTGATTACAACATAGCATTTGACAACATTAATCTCTTAGGTTCTGCATTTTACTTATGTTCATGTCTTACAGTTCGTTAGAATTTGCATTACCTCCAAGGATTTTCGGTTTTCAATTCCCTCCCTCCCGCCTCTCCCTCCCCTACTCACCCTCTCCTTTTTTTTATTTTAACCCCTACTCCCTCTATGAATCTCTCTCCCCCCAACTTAAAGCACTATTTTACACTTTAGAGTCCAGACTATTTAGAATTTTCTTCCCCCCCTTAACATTAGCGTCTCATTGTCTTTGTGTTTGGGAGAGTTCAGGTTACATGTGTGTTGCGGAGCAAGCAGGGTTTGAAGAAAAAGGCTTCTCTGTCCCGTACATGTTCATGGAATGGATTCCAGATAGTTAGGAATCTTAGGTATTTACCAGTACTGATGGCGCATATCTTCTCCATAGTCATCACACCCCAGATCTTAACCCACCAGCATGCCGAGATTGGGCCTTCTTTGCTTTTCCAATTTTGTGCAAGAGTCATTCTGGCTGCTGATAGTAGATGGGTGATAAGTTTAGCTGTCGCTCCTGACATTGCATATTTCCCTTCTATAGGGACTCCGAAGAGAATTGTCTTCGGGGATCTCGGCAGTTCAATCCCTGATATGTCGTTTAGGTAGCTTAGTATTTCCTTCAGTAGGCAACTGCTTTAGGACATGTCCACCACATATGAAACAGGTCTCCGTTCTCACGGCAGTTTCTCCAGCAGTTTGGTGAGTATGACTTTGAAATGTTGTGAATGCGGTTCGGGGACATATACCATTTGAGGTACAGTTTGTATGCAGATTCTTTTATTGTGGTGCACCCGGAAGTGCTGTCTGCACATGTTCATATTTGGTACCATTCCTCCTCTATTAGTGACTCTTGCATGTCTCTTTCCCAGTTCTTTTTGTATGCAAGATGGTCAGTTGGTTGGTCGTTGGAGAGGAGTTTGTAGAGTCTGGAGACCCCCTTCGCCATGTTGCCTTCCTGAAGCGACAGTTCTAGGCCTGATGGAGTTCTCATGCCCGCCTTCTTCACCATTGGGTGAGTAATCCAGTGCCTAATTTGCGCATATCTATAGCGTTCATTTTCCTCTATATTGAATTTCAACTGGCAATCTGTGAAGAGCAATGGAGAACCGTCTTTCTACATGTCTTTCAGATGCAAGGTTTCTGCCCGTGACCAACCCGCCCAATATCCTCACCGAAGACCTGGTGTGAAATCTGGATTGCCCATCAGTGGCGAATATGGACCCAATCCACTCGGAATGCATTTCTTTTTCCGGGCTTTATCCCAATTTAGCAGAGACCATTTTGTCATTTGCAGTAAGGCTTCTCTGTTGTTTCGGTTTTCTTTTCTCAGGCTCAGAAGGGCTATTAGGGGAGCCGATGAAGCTGTTTGCTCAATTCTACACCATCCTTTATGATCCTCTGGTTTTACCCACCTCAACATTGGTGCTAATTGTGCAGCCAAAATGTATCTGTCCGTTTCTGGAACTCCCAGACCGCCCAGGAGAGGGGAGCGCATTAGGATTCGTTTCTGGATCCTGGGTTTCTTATTATGCCATATAAATTTGAATTCCGCATTTTGCAGCTCTCGGATCTTGGCAGGCTGGCAATGGCAGTGAGCTTACTACATAGAGGAGACAGGGGACAATGGTCATTTTGACCGCTGTGATGTGGGCACACCAGGACAGCTCCTGGGAGTCCCATCTGCGCATGTCTTTCTGTAGTTGTTTCCACAGCGGGATTATGTTTGTCTGATATAGCTTGTGTGGTTCTCTGGCAAGGTGAATTCCTAAGTATTCCAGTTTTCTTTCCACCCGGCACATCGGGAATGTCCTCTCCAATGTCACGATATCTTCTCTCCTTGCTGTTATGTTCATAGCTTTTGATTTGGAGAAATGTATGGAGAACCCCGAATCCTGTCTGAATTCCTCCAGCTGGGCCATAGCTCTGGGCATTGTATTTTTTGGGTCTCCCATGAAGAGCATGATGTCATCCGCATACAGGGCTATTTTGTGAGTTTCCTGACCTATTGTAACTCCCTTGATACTGACGTCCTGGCGGATCTGCATTGCACATGGTTCCTTTGCCATCGTGAAAACCAGAGGGGAGAGAGGGCAGCCCTGTCGTGTGCCCCTTCCGATCTCCACGAATTCCGTACCCTGACCATTGATCCTGAAGCTTGTCGATGGGTGTTGATAATTGGCGAGCACCATTAGGTAAATTCTGGACCACAGCCAAAGCAATCTAAAATCAGTCTCAGATAGCCCCAGTCCATGCTGTCGAAGGCCCGGGTGGCGTCCAGAGCTGTACAGCAAATGACTGTTGTGTACGTCGCCCAGCATCTATGACGTCTACTGCCCTTCTGACGTTGTCTTGCGTGCACCGATCAGTGATGAACCCTGCTTGGTCGTCATGAATTATGCTTGGTAGAATTTCCATTAGGCGAGTTGCTAAGATTTTCGTATAGATTTTTGCATCTGTGTTCAGCAATGCTATAGGCCGATAGCTCGCACAGTTTTTGGGGTCTTTGCCTGGCTTTAGAGGAAGAATAGTTATGGACTTCCCCATATCATGCATGACTTTCGCCTCTTCTCTAGTTGTATTGAATAGTTTTGTCAATGGACCCAGCAATTGTGTGCGGAATGTCTTGTAATAGCCATTGCCAAAACCGTCTGGGCCCGGAGTCTTATTTGCTGGTAGTGCTGTGATGGCATCGCTGATTTCTTGTGCCGTAATTGGATTCCCAAGCTTGGTTCTGTTTTTCTCTGCAATTTGGGGCACCTGAAGAGTATTTATATAGGTGAGTTGGCATTCCGAGTCTAGACTTTCACTATTTAATAGTTCAACATGAAATATTTCATTATTTCATTTTCGTCTGGCTCTGCTGTGTGGAGTTTCCCATGGGAGTCATTCAGCTGCACTGTGTAATTCCGGGTTTTTTGCTTTCTTAGTTTCGCTGCCAGAAATCGATTGGCCTTGCCCCCCTGAATATAGTAGGATTGTTTTGTTTTTAGCAGCGACTGGGCAATCCGGTCCGCTGTGTGATCCTCCAGTTGAGCTCTCATTTTCTGAAGCGCTCTTAAGGTTTTCCTCGAGCCCTGAGCTTTGTGTTGGACTTCTGCAGCTTGCACCTCTTTTACTAGTTGGTTTGTCACTATTGCTCTTTCACGCTGGTATGCCGCTGCTTGTGACATGAATTCTCCCCTGATCACTGACTTTCCTGCTTCCCATATTACCTCCCAGGCTGTTTCTCCATTATCGTTTTCTTTGAAGTAGTTGTTGATGGCGGTCTCCATATGGGCTCTTAGTGCTATGTCCTTTAGGAGGATTTCGTTTAGTCTCCACGGTGGTTTTACTCTGTTCCCTTCCACCCCCCAATCCACATCCACCATCACTGGTGCATGGTCTGAGTGATATTCCACCATTATTTCTACGTCCGTTATTAGCGGAACTAACAATGTGTATACTAAGATCATGTCTATCCTGGAGTATCCGAGGTGGACGGCTGAGTAGTGGGTGTACTCTCTCTGGTCACCATGGAAGAATCGCCAGGTTTCAATCACTCCTAATTCTTTGTAGAATCGGCCAAGGGCTTGTCTGTTTTTCTGATCAGTAGTAGTTGGGGGGAGTGTCTTATCCAGCATCGGTCCATAATGCAGTTGAAGTCCCCGCCCACTATCAGTTGGCCCTCGCACCAGCTGCCAAGTCTGCCTACCAAATCTGTTATGAACACATCTTGGCGACTATTTGGAGCGTAAATTGTTATAATTGTGTACAATTTCCCTTTTATCAGCCCTTTGAGCCCCAAGTATCTGCCCTCTTTGTCTTTACGAGTTTGTAGTTTTTTGAAGTCTAGGGCCCTCCCAATTAGTATAGCTACTCCCCTTTTTTTCTCTCCGCTTGAAGCAAAAAAATTGTTGTGGAAAATTCCGATTGGTCATGTGCTTCTCGTCTTTAGGGAGGAGGTGTGTCTCCTGCAGGAGCCCAATCGCCATCTACATTGTTTTCAGCCTGTCCAATATCGCCTGTCATTTTATTGGTGAGTTCAGGCCCTGTACATTCAGAGATGTAACCCTTGACTCAGCCATTTTGGTATAGGAGAGGTTGCGCTGTTGCAAGCTGGGATGGAGGTGTGCCCGTGCCTTTCACGTTTACCTTTTGGTACCCTAGGACTCGAGCTTGCACTGTTGATGTGGCTCTTGATTCATTTTGCTCTTCTCGCCGCCCTCCAGTTCTCCCTCTCAGCTCCCACCTTCTGGATGTGCTGTTCTTTCTCCTCCGTGTAGGTTTTATATGTTTCAATGTATTGTAGTCCTCTATCATTGTTCTACTGTTGTACATTCTTTGGTTAGCTGCTGCTCCGAGCGTCCTTCCGTGTCTTGTTATTCCTGGCTCTGTTGCTGGACTTTGGGCTCCTCTGTTTTCTTTGACTTGCGCTTTTTCTCAATTGACCATTCCCACGGTTTACCTGCAGTGTCTGGGGGATTAGGACGTGTTCGGGCAATCGGACCTTCCTGGACTTCTTCTAGGTGCAGGATTGCACAGCCCTCCTCACAAGTAGTAACATGACATTTTAAAGAAATATTAGCGTTGAACATGGGGGAATCTAGTGATAGTCTACAAACGCCGAGAATCTGCATTCTCCATAACTACAAATAAATGACAACTACACAGAAAGATAGTACTTCAGTTACATTGCCAAAATGAATGTTCAGGTAATAAAAAATTAAATCTCCTTCCGGTGTAGAGTCGTTAAAAGCAAACTTACACAAACTGATATTACATGTGCTTTACAAACGTTTGGAATGCATAACCTTATCAAATGTTTCTTTTTGCAAACTTTCACTCCATGCATTCTTATTGAATTTTGCCTTTCACTCTAGGTCAAAAAACAATTGACCCTTATGGGTTGAGTCGGATTCGTGTGCCTCCTGAGCTCACAACCAAAAAAGCAAAGCTAGTGACCTTCACTCAGAATCCAAAAACATTCTCACTTTGCAACAACATGTCCCAACGCATTCATGAGAACTGGTACTCCCATACACTTCCAGACCCTCTGTTTCCATCAAACACTGCAGGTGGCTGCCTCAGATTTCAAACTCTAGGGCGCCAGTCTGACTGCAATATTATTTTAAATACATTGTAACACAGACACAGTAATTCTTCGCCTGTACTTTACGGACATTATATTGACCAACAACTTCAAATGTACCGTATGACTTTCGTGACACAAAATCACCACTTTTTTACTTCCTGCTGCCACATCCCATCCCAGCCTCATCAACCCTCACCTTCTGAGACAGTATTTGATAAGTTTAACAAGTGCAATGCTGTGTTGTTTTATATGTTTTAGCGGCAATGTTCGCGTACACCAAAACACGAATTAAAGATGGCGGGCGCATCGAAACAATCTGACGCACTTCACGCTCTTCAACATCCAATCAGCGAACGCGTCACATGTCAGCAGACATGACGTTGCCGATTAGCCAATCGATATCTTGTCCGCGGAGCGAACAGGGAAGTGTGACTTCGGAGCGGACATATATATCACAAATTTTTTGAGACATACTTTTTGGTCGTTTTAAAGAAAACTACTGGAGGGATTGTCACCAAATTTACAAAAGCACGCTTACGGGACCAAGATCCTGCTCCTGCAATTTGGTGAAAATCCGTCCAGCGGTTTGGGCTGTAGGCGTGCGCAAACTTTTTCCCCCATTCAGTCTATGGGAAAAAAAGATGTTTTGGGGCCCCCTCTATAACTGTTCCCCCCCTGGACCAAACATCACCAAATTTTGCAAAAATATTCAGAGTGACCCATATACTTTTTGTTTATTCGTTCAGGGGGAGCGGAGTTATAAGCCACCCAAAAAGTGCTCTTCCTATGGAAACAGCAACTTAACCATAACTACACAGCCACTAACATGGCTGTGTAAAAAAAAAAAAAAAAATTATATATATATATATATATATGTAAAAAAGGACTGGAAACCAATCCGGGTTACATCGGCACTCCGGCTGTGATAAAAGCGAAAGACTGGATGTCTCCAACAAATCCACACACAGGCTTGTGTACCGTGCAGTCAAAGTGTCCTTTATTATTTGAAATACATGGACAAAGGAGGCAGCAACGGTCTTGGATGCAAGAAAGGAACGACGCGTTTCACCCTACTCGGGCTTCGTCTGGTGTATATATATATATATGTATATATACCCTATGGATTGGGGAATTCTAAAATATTCATAGCTATAGAAATAGATGTCCAAACTGCTCATTGCCTGATGCACCTTGCACTCTGCCATACAATAGGTCAATTCCAGGGCCGGACAGCATCCATGGTATGGGTGACAGAATGGTCAGCACCAGAAGAAGATGATTATGTTCAGGATTTGAAGACAAGAGCAAGATCACACACCAGAGATCATGTGATAGGATACAAACAGCCTGGAATGAAAGGAGCATGAATCAGATGGGAGATAAACAGAAAGTTCAATTGCCAAGGAAAAACTGATGAAGAAATACGAAGATGTAAGGAGAGAGGCCAAATGCAGATTTGGGCAACAGTACTTTCACCAGATGGTTGGGAAGAAGGCATAGTCGTATGCAAAGCAGTGGCAGTAACAGGACAGCACAAACCAGGTACTGAGCGTGTGGAGAAGGGATGCAAACCTCTATGGCTGAAGCTTGCCAAGCTGCTGACATGGGTTGAAGATAGTGGAGGCCCAGTACATATAGAGCCTGTGGCAAGTGCAGAACTATGCTTCAGAAACAATGGCACAAGAAAAGTTGGAGAAAACCAACAATGTGGACAAATCTTTGATGTACCAGGAATGGGACAGTAGCGATAATGGACCACTACTGGGCCTGTGGATCCAGAGCTTATATGAACCTACCAAGAGACTGGGCAGGATTGTGCTCCATAGTGATTATTCATGTTCCAGCATTAGTGATTCCTAAAAGTGACTTGAACATTGGAGAATTTCCAAAGGCTGATGCTCATCTAAGAAAGAAGAGATCACTTGAGACTCTCAAGAGGACAAAAAGGGAGAACCATTTCTCAGCTAAATCGATAGAAGCTTTTGATGCAATACCATATGAACAACGATTGTTCAGCCAGACTTCAGCAATATTCACAACAATCTTCATGCCCACAATCCAGGCAATGACAAATGCCAAAAGGTTACAGATAACCAGATGGGAGCTCCTGCAGAGGATCAACACTACCATAAAGGGATTCAATGCTATCAAAGAAGAGCTAAGAACCATAAGACCGATGCCACTGCAGAATAGATATGTCTTGGACATGATAACAGCCATGGATGGATGTGATTGTGCCAAAATTGGAGAATCATGCTGTTGTTGACAACTCTACTTACCAAGATGGAAGATGAAGTGGAAGACATTGCAGATGACAGCTGGTTTGCAGCAAACTTCTCATGGGTACCACAGTGGATGGCAAAATATCTTCAAGTTCCTTGGAGCATTACTGCTGATGATAATGTTTGGTTTCTTTCTGATCAAGATAATAATCACACAGTGAAAGAAGCCAGAAAGGAAAGCAGGACGAATGAAGATTATGATCCATGTTGACTCTGGATTTGAAAATAAAGAGCAGACTTATGAAGACATCAGAAACTGCATAAATGCTAGCATCCATGCACCTAAGGCAACAAAGTTCCTGTATCCAGGAGACCACAAGAAGTATGTGAGAAGATGGATCTACTGCAGCCCAAGTGGACAATGCAGTCTTATTACCTGGAGTGTTGATGAACATGTAACATCAGCAAGATCTTTGAAAGGTGTGATGAAGGTATGAACTCCTCAGAAGCACTTCTTCAAGAGAGGATGTCTCGATGCCTAGACTGGTGAGAGAGTGGTCGCTGAATGAACTAGAGGGGGGAGCATAGAGGAGGAGCCAAAAACCACTAGAGGAAGTCCTGCCTCTAAATTACCAATATGTTGGGAACTGGAAATAGTGACAAGCAAGAGACCTGTAATGATGCCTATAACACGAGCATCCTTTGAAGCCAAGTATCAACTGAGGAAACAATTCTTTATGTATCCACAGAGAAAAGACAGCATCTTGGGAAAGATCCTAGAAGAGGCTGTGAAGACGGATGAGAGACGAGACTAGTGATGTCACATGAAGCAAAGTGACGCACCTCAGAAGAGATGATAAGAAAGAAGATGAATGAACCATATAGAACCTGATGACGAAGTAAGGATTGAGTAAATGTTCATATATGGGATGATGATCACACGTGCGAAAAGCATGGAAGAAAAAGACAGCCATTTTATAATTGTACAGATGCAGTAACGCAAGTAGACAAAGTAATCATGAGGCAGGCTATGTAGTGAATAGATTGCAGCGATGCGTCAATGTAGATATATATGCATAGGAATCTGGAAGTTACACATCGCATTTCGGCAAACTGGACCCTGTGAATAGAAGGGCTGCAGAAAGTGTGGCACAGCAAAATAAGCCTGGCTGTAGATGAAAGAAGAAATAAGGAGGCCTGCCTGGCAAAGTGTCAGGGAATGAGGCAGCCAAGAAACTAGTTAATTATAATGAAAAGATACAATGGTCGAGAAGGCGAGAGCCGAGTTCCTATTAAGGTGCGGCGGAAGGGCATTTAGTGCCAAGTTTTATTCATTTAATAATATTAAATTATTAAATGAAAGGGGCCCCTAGGGGTCCCTCGCATTATGGAAACAAGGCAAGTCACCACACACGATAGATACGCTAGACACAAGGTTGTATTCCCAAAGCTAGGGTTTATTGCAAAGCAAATAGTCTCAGTTGGCCAACTCGGTCTCACGCCCCGCGACGTGTATCACTAGACCTCGAGGGACGCAAGAGAGTGAATTACGTACATCAGTTACATATATACAAAATGCATATAATACAATCAGCTGTGACATGTTTAACACCCCCCTGTATTCGGTTTCTTTGAACTCGGTTTGATGATGGACAATTTCAACGAATATGACACCTTCAAATATCTATTCTAGCAACAGTATGCAACCTTGCAAGTGTGGAGACATCTTTTCGTTGTTGAACAGAACACAGTGCTTCTGTTCTTGTAAGTGAGCTACATACGGCAGAAGAGTCACATTCCAGACCTTGCTATCTATGAGGTGCTATTCATGTCCTAGGAGCCGACACGCTCTACAGGGCTCGGAAAAGGGGGGCCGTAAAAAGAGCAAGCCTTTAGCTGTTTTATTGTAACATATTCTACCAAATAACGATACTGGCTGGCAGCTGTGAAATGATTAAATGCCCTGCGGCTCTGCTTCAAGGCTACATTCGGGAGGGAGCCGGGCATTCCTCTCCGGATCTGCCTACATTGTGTTTCAAAGAACTCTTATTAGCCTCGCGGCTTTGCGGCCTTGTCCTTTCACATTCAGACAACAATGTTAACAGTCGAGCAGTGTAAGCAGAAATGTGATGCGAAGCAATTTGAACAGAAAGCAATGAGCAATCGTTAGAAAACAAAATGGCAATCCTTGTTACATCAAAATGGCCGTTCATTGGTCAAACTCGGAAACTTGTATTTCTATCATTACATACATGAAACGTTTGGCCTTCGGCCACCAAAATGCGTTTGCCATCCATTGTGAGAGGTGTCCATTTTTCCTAGACCGACAAACCCTCCTTTTGGCCGTATGCCAAACGTCTCATTCATTCATTGTATCCTCCTCTGATGACGATAAGTCGGAATTACTTATGTCTGAATTTTGCATGCTATTATAAACATCATCTTCGTCATTAATATCTATAGCCATTAATTCTTTCACTGTTTTCATTTCATTTGTGTCTCTGTCCTCCCGGCTATAAGTTTGTTTTCTTTTTGTTATCATATGCATACATCCCTTAGTACATCCCTCAGTTATCTCAGTGCAAACTATTGGTAGGCAGTGTATTCAACAACAGCACGTTATGAATATTCCAAACACTACTACTAATATCGCAATCAACTTCCATCCCCAAGAACGCAGTATTCCTCAAATCCAGGAACCTATTCCCCAGCCCACTTCTTCAGTAGGGAGTTCGGAGCTTAGGACATGCATTTATTTTATTTCTTCAAAAATCGTAGGGGAGTAGTCATCTATGAATACGCAGTACGCTGATCCCACAATCTTGAAAAATTCCCCCACGATCAACCAGGAATACATCAAGAGCTATTCTATGTTGCAGCGTCATTAACCTAATTCCTTTTTCTTCCAACGTCATGTTAAATAGTATATCTGTCGTTGTGTTTATGGTATCTTTTAGTATTCTGGACAGCTGCCTTATGTTATAGGAGTTCACTATCTGGGACAAGAATGGTATGAATGATTTTGCTACGTCCTTCGCTATCAAAACACCTTCGCTACTCCTTTGGGTTCTAGATCTGGATAGCCTGGCCATGTCTGCTGTTTCTAAGAGGAACACTCCCGGGAACAGTAGACCTAGGTAACATGTACCTCCCCAGTTTCTGGGCAACCAAGGATATGCTTTTTCTCCGCATATAAAATAAACAGCATCTCCCACATATACTGGTTCTATTTCCCATTTTAGTACTGCTGTATTCATGCATCCAGTTAATGGTCCTACTAAATAGGAGCCTTTCTTTTTTAAACAGAAAGGGACAGTTCTCGGGTTGTAATTCACTGTGTAAGAAGGGGGATTGCATCTTTGTACCCGTCTGTTCTTACACGAAACGTCATCACAGATGTTTTAACTGGCGGGGACAATCTATCTTGTCTATTTCGTCGTGTTATTTTTCGAGCACTTCTAAACGTAGGTTCTGGGGTCATCACTTGAGCTTTATGGAATATGGAACAACCCACAGGCCTCATAATTATTTCGTCAAACTCGTTCATGTTTGTTCTATCTAATTGACCCTTACTACTCTTATTCCACTTCCCATAAAACATTGCACTTAAAGATGCACTGCATGCACAACATAATGGTAATGGTTGTACATACCAGCCTATTCCTTTCCCCGCATGCTGCGGTAAATGGGCTCATACCCAACAATTATTTTTCTTAGAATTGCATGCGTCATGTTCATAATGAGTAATAGCGTATTGTTCCCATACCCTTCTCTGTGTCTCTCTTCCATTGGGGACAAGGTATAAGTAATCACCTGAACCGGGCTTTCAGTAGTGGATATATTAACTATTGGTATAAACATTCCCAATGGGTGTATAGACTTCACATACCATAACACAAAGGCTGTCGTTATTGGTGCTACCACACTCATGAAGCACATGATTATTGTCAAAGCCAGCATACAATTTTTTTTAGCATGCGTTTTCCCTAAGTTTACAGTCTTTATAACTAACTCATTCGCAGCAGTGGTGCAGGAGGAGGCTGAAACCGGTCCTGACATTTTTCTCACCGTCCTTCTTCTTCCTGACAAAGTTCGTCGTGGATATCTCTCTTCGTCGCACTTGTCTGGATGTCAATAAGTTCAAAGGAATTGTCAACAGTTTAGTCTGCCAGCCCTTTGCAGTCTGGTTTGCTTATTTGTTCTAGACAAGATCACTTATTCTCTCTCATACTGCTCAGAGGACTTCTGAACAATTCTCTATTGCCTTTGTACCATGTGCGCCCAGCTTGTCCGCTCTGGTTCAGGACACATGTACTTTTTATGATCGCACCGAGGAGCCGCGAGTGTTTGGAAATGTCCGACTTGCACAATTCTCACGCTTCTCTCCTCTACACCTCTAGTTCCTTCTCCGTACATGAGCGGAACCAGAGGTTAGCATAAACACCAAAGAACTGTGGATCACTCTGTCTTTCGAGGCTGCAAATCATATCGCCTCACTCCTGGTATTGTGTGATCCGTGAACAGTGCTGGTGCACTTCCAGATCCAGGCTCAGAGTCAGCCTGTGGCGCAATGGCAGAAGCTGGTGTGCGCCGCGACAGTGATCCGGATTCGATCTTTGGCTCTGGCGCAATGGCAAGTGCTGGTGGGCGCCAAAGGGGTACACGTTTAGTATCTGTTGTTATTTGCAATGCAGATTTCGTGTCGGCCAACAGTGATGTAGGTTCTGCTGGGCAACGTTGGGGCACTCTTTGCCCTTCCCCCTTTTTGGCAATCTTTTCAGGCTTTGTTTCGAGTTTCACTTCTCGCTCAGACAGATTTAGCAGCGGTGGACTGGCAGCAGTTTCTTTCGTTTCTGGGACCGCTTTCTCTTTCCGGTCGTCCAGATTGGGCAAGTCTGAAGATGGGATCTTTTTGGCATGGGTGGCATGGATCCATGACTTCCTCCCATCCACCCGTATTGCCCTCTGTGTTGCCAGAAGCACTTGATAGGGGCCGCGCCACCTGGGTGCTAACAACGATTTTCTCTCAAACTTCTTAAGCAGCACCCAATTTCTGCATTAAAAGGCCGCAATAAGTGCTAAGTACAGGATGTTCCACTTCACTCAGTCGTTTTGGCTGAGGTGCGCACCAAACATTTGCCGGCCTCCCCATCACAATCTCATACGGGGAGAGCCCAGTTCTAGCCTGTACAGATTTATGCATGCACAATAGCGCTATCGGTAATGCATCCACCCAACTCAACTTGCCTCCTGCTCATATCTTGCTAATTTTGGACTTGAGGATTCTGTTGTGCCTCTCAACAAGACCGGCTGAACTCGGATGCCTCGAACTATGAAAGCTCTTATCAATCTGAAGACCTGCACATATCTGTAATACCACTGTGCCCACTAAATGTGGACCGTTATCTGACCATATAACACGAGGCAAGCCAAAACGGGAAAAGTATTCTTTAAGCATTACTTTGGCCGTACTCATTGCAGTCTTTTAAGGGATATGCCTCCACCCACTTGCTGAATGCAAAGATCACCATTAAGTCATATTTCAAGTTGTGGCACCTCTCCATCTCTATGAAATCAAAATGGATTACCTCAAAAGGCATAGAGGGAGGGCCAAAACTGCCTATTGGAGTCACTGTTCCCTTTCCTACATCGTGTTGTAAACACGTAATGCAGTTCTGCACCAACCTCTCTGCATTCTTCTTTATGTTTACATTCTGCCATACCGTAGATAGGTGCTGTATTATTTTTTTGGCACAGATGTGGGTAGGGCTCTGAGCCATTGTGACCATTGCAGTTACATAAGAATTTGGCAACATCCAGTTTTTAGTTCCCATGTCCACCCAACAACCCTCTAAATCTAACTGAGCAGAGCCCTCTGTCCACCCTTGTATCTCATCGGCCGTGGCTTCGGCCTTCATCTCTTTGACAGTGGCAATTCCATCTTCTATTATACAGGGTACTTCCTCAGTCTGGACTGTCATCATTTTATTATTCAAATCAGGGCAGTTTGTTTCGCAATTCTGTCTGCAAATGCGTTTCCCTCTCCCACTTTGCATGTTACCTTTTTATGTGCCTCGCATTTCACTATTGCTAGGCGCTTTGGAAATGTGAGTGCAGACAGCAATCGTACAATCAAAGGGCCATGTTGAATTCTGGCCCCATGCGATGTCAAGAAACCCCTCTCAGCCCAGAGTCGACCAAAGTTATGAACCACCCTAAAAGCATACTGACTATAAGTATAGATATTCACGTTCAAATTTTCAGAAATCTCACAGGCTCTAGTCAATGCTATTATTTCTGCGGCTTGTGCCCAGTAGTAGGGAATTATTTTGCTTTCTACAACGCTTTCTAGGGTAGTGATAGCGTAAGCGGCAGTTGACGTGCCATCAGGTAGTTTAAAACAAGAGCCGTCACAAAATAACTCTCCATCTGGCTCCTTTTGTGAGATGTCACTTAAATCAACTCTCCCCTTCGTTTCTTCCATCATGGGGTGGTGATTCGTTGTCACCAATTTCTTTTATGGGCAGTGGCATTAATTCTGCAGGATTCAAGGCGTTACACCTCCTAATTTGGATATGGGGCGTGAATAAGATAATCTCATATCTTGTCAGTCTAGCAGAGGTGAGGTGTTGCGTCTGTGTCCTATTTAATAGGACATCTATGGCATGTGGCACCATCAGAATTAAAGTATGCCCCAATACCATCCCTTCCGTTTGTTTCACCGATGCAGCAGCTGCCGCGACAGATCGCAAACATTGTGTGAGTGCGTGCGCTACAGGGTCCAGCGCAGAAGAAAAATAGCTGCACGGCCTATTTCTTCAACAGATTCATTTTTAAGCTAAAAAAGTCCATGCACATGTTCCCTCACTTCTTCCTCTCTTTTTCTACAGCGTGCTAATGCATTCAAGTCTAACAATCGCTGCGGTGGTAATTTCCGAATTAACTGTTTCCATCTCTCCACCAAATATTCACCCATGCATTCCAACACTGCCTGTCTTTCGTTGCTTCTTCGGAAGTCATACATCGAAGCCAATGCTGCCGTCCCATTATTCCTGTCTACATACATTTCTGCCTGTTGCTGCAATTCCACCTTCCTTTCTTTGCTGATCGCACTGCGAGTTACCCTTGTGCATCCACTTTGTTCAGACCCGCCTCTTGCCCCCGTGGTTTCAACTTCAACCCCTGGAGGGACGGACGGTACCGAGTCTGTATCCAAGGCGGAAGGTGCGGATGGGACAATAGGAATGGGGAGTGTCTGCTGTGGAACTGGTTGGCTAATAGGAAGTGTTACGTGCGCAGTCTGTGGCTGTGGGAGGTTTTGAGCTATGGGAGGGAGAGTTTGAGCTACGGGAGGGGCTTGAGCAATAGTTACTGACGTGTTTGGCCTCGCTTCTGATCTTGGGCCTTGTTTTGTATGGATCAATATGTTTTCCATCACTTCATCTGCTATGTTCAATTCTCGTTGTGGGTATATTTTTTCTATATTCAACTGGTCACGTCTACCTGACCTCCTTAGACTCTCAGTCCACTCCTCCTCCTTTTCTTCTGCTACTTCACCTTTTGATTTATGCCTGCGCGCATGCTTCGCTCTACTTCTAAATCGGAGCATTGCTTCCCTTCTCCAGTCCTTAACGATATCAAATGCTGCGGGACGCGCTTTCTTTCTTATCAACACCCTTTCCAAATTATTTATTCTCGCTATCTCAAAACTACCATTTATCGGCCACTGATGGTCTTGATGCTTTCTGGTTTGCCTATGCGAAGTCTCACAGAATATTATCGCTCCCACACCATACTTCACGTACATCTCATACGCCGGCGTTCCTGCAGGTGGTGCAATTTGGCCATCTTCCAAAGATTGTCTACCGCAGCGGAAAAACCCTGCTAGGGTGGACAATATCCCAGGCATGTTTCAACCTCCTCTTGGTTAATCAACCTTACCTAGGGCGTTTGATTTTGCAAAGTCAACTCTCAACCAATATCAGGATTATTTTGAATCGGGGTATGACTCACCTGATAAATCAATTTGTCCTCCAGGACACAATTCGTCTGTATACTGACGCAACCAATGACGTCGTGTCTGCGTTTCTTGGCTTCTGCCTCGTTTTCGAACTCTCACCTCCATGTTCTCTGGCCAGATACGTCGATCAGGGATCAGATGTGTGCAGATCTGCAAAGGAATCTCTCATCACTTCTACAGGGCGCCCCGAACACCTCTTGATCCCGGCTTGGTCGTCCCGTCCTCGTCGTTCTCCGCCTTGACTCAATTACAACGTACATGATGGAACAAGTGGGGGAGGGTCCCTATTCGGGCGCCAATAATATTAAATACAACAAGGAAGCTCAAAACATGGTCTCCAGTCACATGGTCAGTTGGAAATAGACTTTGGACTGGAGTCACCGATACCAGGATATAAAGTCATACCCGCACTCCCTTTTTATTCCCTGAGTAGTGATACTTTGTAAGGCCGAGTTCAAAGACTATTCTTATGGCAGACAGCTTCAGTGATGATGGATGATGGGCTAATTGGGTGGGGAGGCCTGACCAGGCCGAAACCACCAGCACCTGGGGTACTAGCTTGCATGCTGCTAACGAGTGGAATATTCCAGAATGGTACCAGTGTGCTAACCAATTATAAAGGGCCACGTACCAAAAGTCCAATGAGACATTGTGTATTTTATGACGCTCACAATGACTTGCACTAGGGGTGGTCAGAGTTGCCCACCCGACAGTAGAGACCCAATCACAACACCAACCCTCATTGAAAGTATATCTAGATGTCCCCCGTGACCCAATCACGGACTCACATAAGTTTTCTTAGTTTGCCACGTAGTGTGATGTCAATGATGATGAGGTTTTAGTGTATATGTGTGTTAATTATGTTTTGCGCTGAGATCATGCTGTTTTGCACTGAGATCTTGCTGTCAGACATCCGATGATGTCCGTTGTATTCCCTGTTTTAGATGATTGCTATTAAAACCGACCAAGTCGTTTGCTAACTTCCTGAGTCAGTTTTATTATTGATGTTTGAGTAATTTCTCCATCCCCATCTAACCTGTAGAGTGTTACCTTGTCTTAAAGGGCCTAAGGGTTCACCTACTATGAAATGGATAAAACAACACTCCAGCTTATGGAGCAATGGGGCTACTCCCCTAGATAAAGAAATATTGCACCAACTTGATGAGGCCTCAAAGGCAACAAGAATATCAGAGGCTCGCCAATGAAAATTAACTTATTTTTTTCCACACAGGGAGCCAACACTGCCAATAGATCTGTCACAAATAAGAATATATCAGAGAGTGGGGCTTCTAATTGCACATTGGGAGTATAAAAAATGATCACCACGAGTTCCTCCATAGCAGCTCTGTCATCTCAATCCTGGGAGGTGCAATCTGTCGGGAGACACATTTAATTGCCCTAGTTTGTATGGTCAAATAATCTTGAAACTTTGACATGTGCTGCAATGTATGACCATTTGTGTAATGCTTTCCTGCATATTCGGTATGAACCAGTCCTCCTATATATCTGCTGTAATGTAATGCTTCGAACTGTGAGATGGGTAATGTGACCAGTTCCTGGGGCATTACTGTCTTCCCAGAGCTCTCTTGCCTCCATAACAAATCTGTCAGGGATTGCTTGCAACCTCTCCATGACCACAGCTCTTTCTCCCTTTCAGGTGCCCTTCTTTGTAGCTCGATAATCTGGGATATGAGCAATGCTGTGTAAGGTGCTGGATGTTTGCCTGCGGGTGGGGTAGTCACAACATATCCAGCGGGTATTCATTTAGCAGATGCACCATCATTTTGGGTGCTGCATCAGTGGCTGTGTTCCCCATTGATATTTGGTCTGTCCAGTTAGTGTGGGCGGTGCACTTGACATGACAACCACCACAACAGATGGCTGGGACAATGCTCCTATCAGTATTTCTAGCAGTGCTGCATGCTGCACTGGGGATCCATCTGCCCTCTGAAAGCCCCTCCTCTTCCAGCAGGATAGACCGGCGTGCACTGTTGTTGTGACGTACGCTGAGTCTGAATATATTGTGACATGGCACACTTTGGAGGCTCTCAATGCTTCAATGAGTGCTACAAGTTTGGCTGCATGTACTGAATAATGCATGGGCAACCTTTTCATGACCACCATCTTGTACTCCCTTTCCTCAAATCGTACCAACACAGTCCCTCTGCGCCTTTGCCGATCCTCTTGATCAATTGTGGAAGACCCGTCAATGAAAAGTACCTCACCCTCTGACAAAGCAAAATCCCTTGCTTTGGAGATGTCTTCCTCCTCCCCCTTGTATGTTGCACAGTCATGCATCGTGAAGTCATCTGTAGTAGGCATGTGTGTTATAAAGGTGGCAGGGTTCACTGCTTTACATCTAACCACATGAATATAGGGTTTAGAAATGATAACCTCATATACATAAAATCTTTGTGTAGTCAGAGTAGATTTTAACCTTTCTAGAATGGCAACCAAGGAATGTTCCACATACAACGTAACTGAGCACCCCATTACAATTGTAGAACCTTTCTCTATCATGAAAGTAGCAGCTGCTAATGCTTGTTCACACGATAATTGCTCTTACATCACTGCATCCAAAGTGCTCCGATACTAGGCCAATGCCTTATGGCCCATAGTGCTCTTCTGAGTCAGTACTGCTGTCATAAGCTAGCCATCTGAATGTGAAAACAAGTAAAATTCCTGTGTATAATATGGGGTGGCGGGTACGAGTGCTGAACTAATGAGTTATTTTAAATCGTCAAACTGTTTGATCATGTTTGCCGTCCACTGTAACTCATAGTCCTTTTTTGCGTTTCCCTAAAGGCCTGCACAAGTGGCCTTGTGTATGCTGCATAATCTAGGATACATGCCCTACAGTAGTTGCACAAACCTAGAATATTCTGCATTTCTTTAACTGAGGCGGGTCTGGGGGTGGGGCATACTCACGCTGGCCTATCTGGTAGTATTCTATTACCATTCGCTGATGCAAACTGCCCCAGATAGAGGTCTTGCTCATGTTATACCCCTTACAGGCCAACAATTGCAGGAGCACAATGAAATCCCTTCCTCAGAGCTGTTCACTAACACTACACACTAGCAAGTCATCCATGTACTGGATAAATGTGCTAGGCACCTGAAAATTCACTAAATTAGCATGCAGTATCCTGCTGAATATGCTCTAGCTCTCGCAATACCCCTTAGATAACCTAGCATGTTCGAAACACATCTGGCTCTGTGTAAATGTCATGAGGTACCTCGACTCAGGATAGAGTCGAATTGAGAAGAATGCATTTTAAGTCCACTACAGTGAAATAACTGGCTTCTTTTGGGATACTGTATAAAATTGTTGCATGATGTGGAACGACTTGAAATTCTTTCTGCACCTGATCATTGAGGGGGTGCATATCATGGATCACTCTCCAATTGCCCGCTTTTGATTTCTTGACAGTGTATATCGCTGTATTACACAGAGACGTTGATGGAACAATGATCCCCTGGTCCAATAAGACCTGTATTGTTTTTCTAATACCCTCCTCTGCCTCTCTTGATAATGGATATAGTCGTACCCTGAACGGCACCGCACCTGGCTTCAGTGTTGTATGCTCAGGGGTCACGTCTTTCAGTAATCTTACATCATGTGGATTTGTGGTCCACAGCTGTAAAGGCACATGTTGTAAACCTTCGTCTAAATATAGGGTTGGAGTTTCTACTGCCATCAACGGGCACTGCACTCTTCGGTACTCTATCATTATATCATAGGTGATACAGATCTCCAATATTATATCCCCATCTTTGTCGTTATTCTCAAACAACTTGTCATCCGTCATTTGCTTTAGCTGTACCGTTGGATCTACACAGAGCACTGTGCGCCACTCACACCCGTCCCTGTCAATTTCTATAACGGCAACCCTCTTTTCAGAAATCAACAATACCTGCAAATCCAGTGACAATATCGTTCTCACCATCACCTAAGGGGACACTGCTGGACAAAAAATTCAATCTGTGGGCACTCGACAACACTGTTTGGCAATATGGGGCACCGCCTCCATGAGCACAGTAATACCATACATTAACACAAAAGGGTCCAAAGGAGTCCCGCGGACCACCACCTCCCTTGTCATTGTGTATATTATCAACATCACTCTAATAGCACACCCCCCAGGCATGGAGCAAACTGTACCATGATCTGTAAATTATATTGTCATGTTTAATTTGCTGCTGAGCAGGTCCCTACCTAGTAATTTAACTGGGGAACTTTCAGAATATAGTAAGGGCGCCCACACTACCTTCCCTCCCACCTTTATGTCCAGCTCCTAAGTGTATTGCACCTTGGAAATAGCCCTAGAGAATCTTGGTGTGTCAAGGTATTTACCTGATAAGGGAACATTTCCCTCCAAGATACATGATTTAGTTGCACCTGAGTTCTCCATAAATATGAAGAGTTTATTTCATATCTCCGCCCCCAACAATAGGTTCCTCTTCAGGGTGGATGGTTGTTGACAAGACCGGACGTGAGTGCTCTGTGAGCTGTCCTAGTCAGGGTATGTGTTTGTTCCAGCGAATGAGAAGGGGTTGCCCCTCAGCACTGCTGCTTCTCCAAAGGGAGTGGTAGCCCCATTTGACACTCTTCTCACTGGGGCAGCACTGCCCTGCTGTGGCTGATGCTACACCTGTATGCCAGCTGCATGAGGCTGCTGGTTATGTGTTTGGTGTTGCCCCTGTGGATACCCCTGGTTCTGATATCCTTGACCCTGTTGTGGAAACCTTGTCCTTGGGCCCTTGGGGCCCTTGCCCTGTTGCTGTAACCCATAATTATACCCCACTTCAGACCTGCTCCTACATTCCCTTGCAAAATACCCCCACCTTAAACAATTCCAACATTGGAATGTTCCAAACCCACCCCCTCTTTGTCCAAAACCTCCCCTTCATGCTCCTCAAAATCCCCCTTTTCCTCGCTGCAGTCCTCCTTGTTGCCACTGTGGGCTAGGATGCTGTTGACCCCTGTTGCACTGTCCTTGTTGTCCTTGAGCCCAGAGTGCAGCAATAGTGGTGCTCACAAACTGCTGGGTGCTCTCTGTCCCCTCCACCTGTACTGGCTTCGATACAGGTGCCTGGACGACAACTTTTGCCAATTTATTTTCTACCAGTTTTGCTTCCTCCGCCTGATGCCTTTGAGCTTTTTACCTCTCCTGTTCCTTAATCCTTTGCAATAATGCACTATTATACTCTGTATGTCTGGCCACCCCTTTGCCTCGATACCCACAATTTTATGTAACGCCTTCGGCATTTCCTTTGGCAATGCTCTCTTTACAATAAAATAGACGAACGATATTGAGCGATCCCACAGTCCTCCCGTCCCAGCCCTCCACATATTTTGTAATTTAAGAATGAATTTAACTGGATCCTCATCATCCTCCTTTGTACACTGAATCAGGGACTGTAAATCAGGGCTATCCTGGAAAACCCTCCGTAACACATCCCACACTTGTGCTCTAATTTTGTTAAACAATGTTCTATCATGTCCATCACCCCCCAGGGTTATTCCCGGATACCCAGCTTTAACACACATGTCCACAGCCAGGTCCCCAATTATAAGCAACCATGAAGCTCTTAATGTCTCCTATTGTCAAGGGCACTCAAACTGTTTGCTTTTCAAAGTTTTATATCCACTTTCTCGCCCCTGCTGTGAGGTGTGGGAGGGCCTTAATTAAATTATTCTTATCCATCTGGGGCCAGGGCACATACTGTGTTCTCCCACTCCCTTGTGTATTAGGGGTATCTTCATCTTCACCCCACTTCTCATTACCTTCTTCACACTTCCCCTTTTTCTTACTGTCGACATCCAGCTGGTCCTACTCCTCAACCTGCCCCTCCCCCATGTGCCTACTGCTCAGGGGGTACTCTCAGCCACCACTTCAAACCTTTCTTCTTATTCACCTTGTTCCTCAGTGAACATGTCACTATTGTCCTCCCTCTTGACATCTACCACCACCGTATCTGATCCAAAAAATGTCTACTTACTCCTGCATCCTTTCTTTTTGACTCATACATTTTGTATTCCTCCGTGATTTAGTCTAAGCAATACATCACTTGATCTCCATTCTCCTAATCCATCTTCTGGTGCCCGTACATCCCTCACCTCTTTTGAGGATTCTTGTATCATGCTCAATTCTGTTAGCTCCGCCAACCCGTTCTCAAACTCTCTTGACCTAACACCTGCAAATGCTGATACTTTAAGTGGGTGTGCATATAGGGGTGGTGAAGCCTGTGCTGTTACTGATGCTGAAGTGGTCCCTACTAGAGCAGAAGAGGTCCCTAGACTACAGGTACATAGATTGGATGTATGCACCCTTCTGTGGGATACGCTGTTGAGGGAAACAATACCCCATTCTCCGCTGGTACCCCACCCTCTCCTTCTCCTTTCCTGTACTTTCCATCCTTCTGTCTTTGCACCTCTACTTCATCCCCTTGGTCTTCTGTGTCTTCGAACATATGATAGAGATCTAAGATTTCATTTCTCTTCTGTAGCTGCTTCCCCTTATACTTAGCTACAAAAAATGTGGACATGTGTTCCAAGACCCTCCTATTGTGTGAGCCCTGTCATGGCCATGGGCAGGGCATCCCCTCTCCTCCTGTCTCTGCAATCCAATACTTATGATATTTCTCCACTGTGTCATGATACAGTGGAAGGGCCTTATACATGTACTCTATTGGTGTTCCTCCCCCCCAAGGTAGTAATGTCTATTTCTTACTGACCCTGCAAAGTCCCTCTAACGCGCAGCGTATGCTGCCGCTTGCTTGGAACCAAAAAGAACAAATATACCCCCACCCTTTTCTGTCCCCCTCACATACACAACTCCATAAAACCATCCAATGCCACACCATACTGCGATGCACAAAATTACTACCCGCTCTAGGGCCTGTTCTTTACCCAACAAAACATGATTGCAATAGAATACCAAGCTAAAATAACACCCACTACTTATTGCAGGCCTATTATGAGACCACTAGTTTTATTTATGCATTCCTCCTTTAAATAATATGCTGTATTGTGGTACCACCTTCCCTCCACTTCCGAGTAGGGGCTCCCTGCCTTACCTTTGCCTTACCTTATAATGCCATTTCGAAATAATCTCTTCATAGTACCAACATAAACGAAAAATAACACAAATCTTACCCATGTCACACCAACGACTTTGCTCTCCAAGTGCTCATACCTATTACACTTCCCCATGCATCTGTCCCCTACTTTTTATCGCTTACAAGAGTGTTCTCACATGTGGGTGCTCACCCAAACTGCTCCATCACGGGGTTCCACCACTGGGCCTGCACATTCCTCTGAGCCGTGGCCTGCTTCAAAGAGCAGAAAGGATTTCTCTTAACATGGCTCCTGCTAAACCACTCAGAACATGTTTTTTTTCGGGACTGGTCGCTGTAGGTGGGCACGGCTCCTTATGGAGAAGTGGCCAGGAAGCCTCCGCAAATACTGGGGGCGTGCTGATCACATCGGGATCACAAATTGAAGGTAAGTCCCTGAATTCTCACATCAGAGAGAAAACAACCAGCTAGGGAAGAAAGGCCCAAGTCGATCTTGTAGGGATAACAAGTTTTAATCTCACACCAGATGAGAGCAACAGCAAAGAACTCTGCTGCTAAGAACTTTCTGCTGAAAAGTAGTACAAGCAGAATCTTATTAAGAAAAACATCATCATATGTGCTGCAATACATATAGTAAAATCCTGTGCAGCTGGTTGGTGGGCACCTATACATGATCCGCCTTCTCCATATGAGAAGTCAGTCCATTGGTTCCAGCCCAATCCATCCGTCTTCCATCACATGGTGCTGCTGTGATCATCTTCTCACATCAAAGGTCAAAGAGCAAATTAACTATATTTCTGACATTATGCTATTTTATCACTATACTGTGCACCTGGCTGGCCTCAAGATGGGCACATAGGAGGTTCTGGGACACTTTAACCTTTATGCACACACTTCTCTTACTCCCTTCCGCACCATCCGGCTCCAAGGTCTCCACCCTCATTGTGAACTATAATTTATTCCTCCCAGCACCTCGCAATACAAATCACACGAATGTCGCTTCAACGATGTGCCCTGTCCGTCCTCTTCGAACATTACAGGGCGTGTTTCTTTGGGGTTGGTGGTCAAAGCACACCTGGTGGCATGGAATTCAGGGGTATTAAGGTTTAGTCAACTGTATGGACTATAACTCGTGGTCGCCTGGGGATGGGCCAGATTATGCTTTGGCCAGTGTGAGATAACATGCACACCAGGTGCTGGTCTATGATCATGGCCTTGTAGGGCACATTCCTCTTGAGTTAAAAACACATCTTTGCAACACTATTAGGACAATGAATAGGCATTGTGGCGGTTGGGGGTGTGGGGAGTCCTCATGGGAGCTCGGGCATTTCTGGAGATTTCCCTTGTCTCGCAATTTGGACCTAATGTGTGCAATGCACATTTGCCGCACCAGCCTTACCTTCTATCTAGGTTTACTAATATCTACACAAAATAGTAATGTTGCTCATGCCCTGCACTACAACATGTGGACTGGTTATATTTGGTCATATTGATTTCACCACCCTCCATCACCACTGGGCATCACTGTGCTTTGAATGCATCTCACCTCACTCTAAAGCGCCTAGTGGGGTGGGAACGGAGCTGCGTCCTTCTCAACATTATCTTTTATCAACGGAAAGATCTAAGGTCTGAAGCTCATTCTCTTTACACTGCCAGTCTTGGTATGTCCTCTGACTCGGACAAGATTATAAGAAATCGCTTTTGAGGGAATTATTTGCTTTGAATATTTTTAAGGGCTTTCTAAATGCTATTGTAGCTATCACCCCGGGTCAGGGGTGCGTTCCAGGCCGGTAATGGCCCACCAGCCCAAGCCTACGTCGGCCCGAGCAAAGTTACATTATCCTGAATCCAGACCTTCGCCTTAAATTAAAATTTGTAGTGAAATGAATACATTTCTCAGAAAGAATCTTATAATAAATAGCAGCATTTTGGAAAGTCGGCCTAAAGCAACTCTGAGCGAAACAATCAACACACATGTAATCCAACGTGTGCCTGTGACAGATTTTGCTAAACACCTTAGAAATACTAATACTTTTACATTTACATGTTAATGGTGATTAATTTTCTCGCTCCTGAAAACTGGATTTTAATATCCCAATTTTCTTTGGCGCCAGGCAGCAACCAAGACCAGGCTGCACAATTGTTTTCAGTCAGATGAAGCTGACTTGCAAAGACACATTCTTTACCAAATTAGCATCTGCGTCGCTTAATCTACAACACAAGCAACAGGGTAATGGCATTCATATCGTGCAGCCCAAAGCAAAGAGCAATAAAATGACTCGATTTAAAATGCTAATTAAAATGCTAAATCTCTGATGATATGCAATTAGGCAGGGTGACGTTCCCTTAGTTAAAAGTCGAGTTTAGTGCGTCTTGCAGTGAGACTTGGGTGTAAAATAGGGAAGCTAATTAAAGAGCGTTTGCAAAGATATCCTTCGGAGTTTTGGGAACCTCTTTTAGATGGCTAATATGGGACCTTGGCTGTAAAAGGCGTACACCTGAGAGAGCACGCAAAAGAGAGAAAATGAAGGAGAGAGAGGCTAACATACAGAGAGACAGAGTACAAGTTACAAGTACACTCACATTGTCATTTGTGTGCATTCTTAAATTGTTGTGCATTTCTTTCATTAGTAAATAAATAAATGTAGATTCACCAATCTTTTAAAAAAAAAATGTGTAATGTTTTAAAGTTAAACCTTCACACTACTTAAATGAAGTAACACATTTATACACGAATACAAAACGTTAACACCGGATTACAAATAGTCAATAAATTAGTACTTTCATAGTTAAGAAGTAGTTTGAGGTATAAGCAGAAGTAATGCCGAGAACAACAGAAGTAATGCCGAGAACATAAGTTCATAATTCTAAAACATCCTTTAAAAACTTCAGTATTGCAATAGATAGAGAGATCTCTTCCCCACTGAAAATATTCTCTTTCATGGACAAAAACATTCTAACCATTTTTCAAAGAAAAATACACGTTTATCTTATAAGGCCTTACAACCCATAGCTAGATGTTATGAGTTTTCTTACTGAGTGGGATCAGCAGAGAAGCTGCATCTATTCTCCTCACCATGCAGGTTACTGCGTGAACAATTTATCTCACCCAAGATTCCTAAGAAATCTTCAAAAAAGTAACTCTCCTCCCACAACTGTTTCTACTGTTGTCTTCTTTTTTTAATTTTTCTTTGTGTTTTGCATTTTAATGCCAGAAAATGTCGGTGTTGTTATCAGTAAACCCTAAAGGTAAGGGACTCCACATTGCTGGAAATTCTCCTGGACAGCATCCATCCCTCCTCTGTTTATCTGTAACACGTGCCAAGGACGAGTATGCTCGTCCTTTTTGCATAGACTTGCATAATATCCTGGCACTTAAGAAGAGCAGCTAAATGCAAACCAGTCTTAACCTTCTAGGCTGCTAAGTCCCGTCCTTTCTGCATGACACCACGCAAAGCTCTGGACATCTTGCACCTTTCCACATTAGGGAGCATGTGTGAGGCGAAGATGAGGGTGTATTTGTATCCAGGACCACCGACTTCGAATGAGACTCTGAGGCACTGTCAGAATGACACTTTGTATAATACTTTGAAATGTCATGTTGGCTTTGACACTGTTGATTCACAGAACGTTTTCCTATGGGATTGCACCATTTTAAAACACGTCTGTGAATCTGTTTTGAGATTGGCGGCATTGGAAAAACATGGGAGGGTTAGGTGAGGTTTATGAAGAAGCCAGCAGAACATCCGCCCAGGGGTGGAGTAGGAACCAAAAGAGGCCCTTGAATTGTTTTTCAAAGTGGCCCCATATTACACATTTTGAGCAATCTCAAAACTTTTCATATGAGAAAATGTGAAAGTAAAATACAAAAGAGGCCCAGGGTGCAGAGGCCCACTGGGAAATCTCCACAGTTTGCTGTAGGTCAGTCCAGCCCTGTACCCGCCCTCTGGAGGTATTGCAAACTGTGTTTCCCAGCAGCAAATTCTTTCTCCCATCTCAATATCATTCCTACTGAAGGATCACCTTTCAACTACTTTGGAGCAGGGGGCTGTGCAGGACCCTGCCCTGACAACTGTGGTTTATATCTGTACCGCTGGAGAAGGGTACGCCTCTGAGTCATTTCTGGAGGCACTGCAGGAGAGAGGCAAGTCAATGCAGCTATTTTGAAGGGGCTCCCCCATTTCTGTTCACTACAACAATGTTCCAGTCTACTTTTGATTTACAGTAGGTGCAAGGAGTGCCAGGCGTCTCAACTGGGAGTTTGGGTGTGTGTAACTCAATGTTCCAAAACTGTCTTGAGTGTTTCAAGATGAATACCTGAGAAACATCAGTGCCAGAGCTAATGCCCCTGGACTTAATCAAGGGCTGGAATCTATGAGGAGAACTCTATGGAGATGGAGCTCGCTACCATACTTTACAATGCAGGTAGAACCTCCTCCATTCTGGGCCCCCTGGTGCCCTGGTCAAAGATTCCCAAGTGAAGGCAAGCTTTAAAGTCCTCCCTAACATTAGCAGATAGGGAGTTAGCACATACTGCTATTTGAACCATAAATTCAACCCAGCAAATCTGAGAAACATTCCAGTGTCCCTTCTGTAACTTGAGGACATTAAGGGAGGGTTGCTCTCCCCTTAGATCCAATGTATTTACCAAAGAATCAATATAGTGAATGTTTCCCACTCCATTCATAGGGACATTCCAGAGAGGTATTGGGCGTCTCCAATCCTCCAGCTCGAACTGAATGTGGGTGACCTCCTAGAAAGTGACCTCCTTGTTTTCCAGCAATTCACAGAGGCTTCACCTTGCTCCTTTGCTTTTGGGCAACGAAAGTATACCGGAAGCTCTCACAATAGTGGAAAAAGTAATTCCAGGGTCAAATCTCCCATGCTGCCTTTGTGCCACCCATTTCCTACCTCCTGCAAACAAAACGAACTCTGCCTGCAATTGCCTTGCTTGCCTAGAAACCCTCAGTCAAGCTTTCTTCAAAAATGTCGCCAGAGACACCAGGCTGCCCACATTTCAGCGGGGGGCAAGATACTCACTTGAGACTCGCTTTCTAGGCGGGACCATAACCATATTGTTACCAGTCTTGAACAGAGGAATGCTTTCAGCAAATGCGTCTTTCAACAGATACTACAATCCTATATTTTGCTTAACTAACAAGTGTTTGGAAAAGAAAACAGCTTTGCCCCGGGAAAAGTAGCATTGCCTTCTGGAGGATAATAGGCTACGACTACTCTTGACATTTTGAGTAGGGATACTCTGTATAGGGTCCTTTGCATGTAAATGGAAGACAGACAGTAAAAGTGCACATTATGTGCGGGACAGGAGGGAAACATTCTGAACCTTTTGTTACTCTGCCTGGCCTATGCCACGAAAAGAACTTTTGGGAATTCACCATTAGACATTTGGGGGAAGGACTGACTATCTGTAGCAAGTTTGACACTCTGTTTATTATGTGGGGTGTTTTATTTTCAATTTATACAAAAAAGCTTGGTTATTAAGAAGGAACAAGTCTTAGCTGGATGTTTATGATTGCTTTTATTTGTATTATGTTAACGTATTTGTTAGACTATATCATGCTGCGTATTTTATACTTGATCAACTGAAATGTTATAGATGTAATTGAATGTTTAGCGATTGTGTAGAAGGTGTATTCATGGGTTTCATGCATGAGATTATATAGGTTCGTGATCACTGAAATTAATTTGTTTCACTGACTGACTGACTGATAAACAAATCAGTGTGATCAAAGGTTAAGTAATTTAAGATCAGTAATGTCTGAACTGACTATATAGTTATTTCTCTTCAAATCACACTATTCTTAGTGTTCAGAAGATTGATTTATTTTTAGACATGTCTAGCATCTAATGTGTGGGCTGCTAGGTCCTTGACACCAAGTGTGAGAGTGAATTGGAAATGCCAAGGGAATGTAACATGAGTCCTGTTGCTACCAGCTGAAATTATGACTTAACAGACTTTCCTGATTCATACCATAGTTTGACTAAGCCCTATATTTTATTAAGTATAGGTGCCAAAGTGCCAAAAGATATCTGTATGGGGTTAACCCACAACCCTAAAGCTTGTAGGCTCTTAAGGGGAATTACCACAAACAACTGCTGGGAGGATTTGCATGTGCACATTTGAAGTTGCTTGTAAAATGTCCATCTGAAATGTGGACAACACACCTTTAAGCTTCCTGTTTGTATCTGGAATGTTAACAGCAAAAGTACACCTCTCTTCACTATATATATATATGCCAGTTATCTCATTATGCAATCGACGAGCCTGGAGTTAGCTCAGATGTAATCAATGCACACCATTTTAGCTGTACAGCACATTTAGAAAGTGCCACTGTACAACAGAACATACCTTCCTGGAAAGAAACCACCTTCACTTTGGCAAAAACTAAACACTCAAGAGAATACACCTTCACAGATGGAATTCTGTCACCGCTGCCGTTATACAGAGAAAACGTGCCCATAGGTCATCTGATGAGATGTATAGCGGGTGTAATTAATACAACCATGATCTGCAATCACCAGTGTAACCCAAACATGTGACACACATTCATCCATCACATCTTGGCCCATGCACATACTCACAAAATAACAAGTCTTCAAGTCATAGCATGTCCAGTAAGATGTAGTTTGAAAGCATGCATGCATGGCTGTAAGAGGATTCAATTCAACACTACAGCTAAGTCAACGCCTAGTCTATAATACTGAATGAAAACCCTTATTGATATATCTTTATGTCCAGTTCATGCGTTCTGGATGACTACCCCTATATAACACCCCTCTCTTGGAACCCTCCTGACCCCACTGAGCCAAGAAGTAGTTCTGTTTTGCAAGTTAAAAGGTTTATTTGATAATTTAAACAATAGATATATATATATCAAACTTTATAATAAATTAATAATTGAATATCACACTTAATCTGATATGATAAAGATTAACAACGGAGAATCTGGCACTAACACGCTTCTCTATAATCAATAAGGAGTTGACATGAAATGGATAAGGTAGCACACAGGTGAATAGGAACAAAAGAAGAAGGTGGTACAAAATGCTTTATAGAGTTCAAATGGATGCAAGGTTGAATGAATGAAATGCAGTATAGAAATACTCAATATGATTTCAACAAAACAATGTAATCACTTTTCTCTGGCAATCCCCTCCCCCCCTTGATGCAAGGCAAGGAAATGGAAGGAAAACACACAGTTCTCAGAAATGCAATCAAATGTGATTCAGTTCACCCCAGCAAGCTTAGACTACAGAAGTTTGAAAACACAGGCCCAAATTGCTTTGATATGTGCTGGCAATGAATTAAAAAATATGCTAAAATGCTTTTAATTCCCTTTCAGAGGTTCAGGGTGAATGGTATCTAGTTAATATTAGCTCAGGCTCACTCTTGCAATGATTCAGGAATGATTAGCAGGTTAAACGAATTTCTGGCAAATGGAAGGCAAGCAAACTGCTGTTTCACACGTTGAGAAATTTGCAAATCGCAGCAAAATTCGCGGATGCGTGTTCCGCGATTGCGGTAAAACTATAGGGGGTAGGAATGCGGTTCTAGGTTCGTAGGAAAGCCACGATTCTAACCTTTCAGATGAAAGTTATTGCAAGTCTCTAGCACAAACGGTTGCGGAGATATGAGTGATTGAATAAAGGTCGTTTTTCAGATTTGAAATTTTAAAAGCTCAAAATGACAAGTGACAGATTTTGCAGCTAGAATGACAGGTGACAGATTTGGAGCTATCAGGCAGTTCTACTTAGGTTAAATAGATTGAATTAGATGAATTTAAACTAAGAGATTGGTTCTACACAGTTCTGCTGGGTACTCACACTATATTCTTGAATTAAATGGGCCTCATCACGGATCTGGTCAGGGTTTTAGACTGGGCTCTGGTCTCTCTCTGGGCACAGCGTCTGGTCTCTGGAACTGCTCGCTCTCTGGTCTGGTCTCTTAGTTCTGGATAGATTGAAGTCTCTAGTTTGGCTTTCTGGAGGTTGATGAATTTGAAGTCTGGATCTCTGGATGTTGTATGGTCCGGCAGAGCGCGTTGCAGCAAATGGAATTGAAGGTCCCTATCTGTCCTGTCTGTCTGCTTTTATGTGTTTTTAGAGTGGGTGGGTATGTTGGTCATAACTAAACTTGCCCCTCTCCCTTGTCATTGGTCAAATTTCCATTCCTCACTTGATTGGCGAAGCTAAGTTGTGTCAGAGTGATGTCATTTTATGGCTTGCAGATAGGACACTCCTCTGTCAGATTGCACACATTCTATATTTGATAACAAAAGACATATTTCACAGTTACACAGTTGCTTGAAATTACATATACATGGTGTGGCTGAATTTAGCCATGTCTCTGTCCAAATCTGTTGTTTCTAAGAGCTTGCATTCAGAAATGGCACATAATTGACTTTTTAACTGATTTTTCAATTTCTGACATTGACCCAACTTTACATACATGTGCGCAGGGAGTATGGACATTAACTGATGAAGTTTCAAATTTTTAACATGCATACATTTAGAGTAATATCCACTTTTCCGCTGACACCCCCCTGAACATACCACCGGTTCTAAAAACCTCTTAAACTTTGGGCAGAAAAATCACAAGAATTATGGTATCATTTATAAAATTTTCACATGTCCGCTCTATGAATGATCCATCTTTTTAAAGTTATGTTCTGGCTCCAAAGGGGTGTGGTTTACCCTCAGCACAAGGTTGAATTTCTGGTTTTTCCAGTTCTGCCAAGCCAGCTTGCTCTCACAGGCAGTGCTCCTCCCCTTTCCTTCAGGAGGAAGCCACTTTTTACGACCATTTACGACTCCTGCCATAAACCATCTGCCTGGGTGAAGGGGGTTACATTGTTCAGAGCTCCTGTATTCTGTAGGGGGCTCCCCTTAATTCAATTATCAGAGAGATGGTATATCCTTAGTGTGGCCAGCAAACGGCCGGTAGGCCTGGGAACACAGCTGTGACTCAAGTTTCACTCCTGATGGGGGTAGTTGCCAGGCAGAATTCAGTTCCTTAAGCCAGGTTTCAGATAAAATGTCACTTTTTGTTTCCCAGATTAAGTCAAGACAATTTTTTTACATATGCAGCTAGAATGCTGATTCTAAGTTCAAAACTATGACATTTAAACAATTGCAACCTATGTGACACTCAAAGTAGGTCACTCATTTCTCTTAAACCTTGAGATTTTTAATGTCTTTCAGTCCAAATTTACTTAAACTGCTGAAATCCCCAGCTCAACCAGTCTTGTTATAAACCTTCAAGTCACTTCAGAATATAACTTTACATTGGATCCACCTCTCAGTAAGTCTTTCTTTGGCATGTTTTGGGTTCATTTATTCAGTCTTCGACAAAAAGTAAAATCTGGTGTTGTTTTAAAACGCCGGCTTTTGGATAGTGGTGAGTACTGGTACTGCACCCCTTTTTGGGATTTAAGAAAATGAATTCTCCACAGTTATGGGTTTGCTTTTGGCAATCAGCATTGCCATTCCCAATGGTTTCAGACTACTGTGTGGGTAGTCCAATGGTGGTTTTAGGCAGTGTCCTTCTGTGCCCATAACATCGGCAAAAATGAGTGGCAGCCTATTCTTCATGCATTTCCCTGTGCATTTTCTGGGAAGCTCTGGCCATCATGATGTTTTCCATGTCAGTACTGCACAGTTTTGAGGTATGGCTCGGATGCATGGGTAAATACATCCCACAAGCCCCCCTCTTGCGATGGCCATTCTATTTCACGAATGGGACTCGCAAGACCTGGGATGTTTCCTCATCTTCTTCCAATAGATGGCACAGTTCAGCATCTTTTCCTCCATCCGGTACTGATCGATCGGTTCTCCTCGCCGGTCCTGATGGGAAGATTGGGCGGTACCCCGGGCCCGTTGCGTCTCTGCTCGCGGTCTCCTGATCGTCCTCCTTGGTCATTCTCCATGGTTTCATCTCTCCTAGGATGATAAAGCAAAAGCGGCAATACCTACTCATAGACGTTTTTCCACCACTGTTGAGATAGTGGGGCAGCATATGCATTTCATCATAACAAAACATTACATTCTTATTTTGAAAAAAAAAACAGTATAACTAAGAGACAGTTTCATGCAAATCACAATATTTTAGAGACTAGATGTGGTATGTTTTATGGTTGGAACTGAATTAGTCTGAGACAGTGCCCGCTAGGATTCCAGAGGATTCCTCCAGTTGTTGCAGAGTGTGCCTGGGATGGCAACATTTCAACTGGTTTATGTGGACCCACTTGTCTTCCCCCACTGCCAAAGGACCTTTGGGGATGTGGATTTTGTAGGCCACAGGGGAGATCTTGTCGATGATCTCAAAGGGTCCTTTCCATGTAGGCAAAAATTTGCGCTGCTTGGCCTGGTTCCTTTGGAAGTTGTATAGATAGACCCGGTCCCCCACCTGATATTCCTTCCTGGAAGTTTTCAGGTCATAGTGGGTCTTCATGCTATCAGCTGATCTTTCTAGATTCCTCTGAGCATAAGCAAAAGCATGTTGGAGGTGTTTCCTTAAATTCTCCACATACTCATGAGTAGTGGAGGCATTTATCAGTGTCTGCTCTTGGGTCCTGTAGAGCAAATGCTGAGGAAGCACCATCTTGCGCCCAGTCATCAACTCAAATGGTGACATTTTGGTTGCAGATGAAGGGGTAGATCTGATAGCCATTAGGACCAGAGGTAATCGGATATCCCAACTTGGCCCAGAATCTGCCACAAACGTCTTTAGTATGCTCACAATTGTCCGGTTATATCTCTCTACTGCCCCAGAAGAAGCTGGTCTATAAGCAATATGCAGCTTTCTCTAGACCCCCCAGTATCTCCCACATCTTTGTCATTACTTCACTGGTGAAGTGGCTACCCCTGTCTGACTCAATCCTTTGAGGTAGACCAAAACGAGAAAAGATGTGGTTAATCATCAAGGCAGCTGCCGTTTCTGCCTTGCAATTTGGGGCTGGGAGACATTCCACCCACTTGGTAAACAAGCATGTCACAGTCAACATGTACTTATTCCCCCTAGCAGAGCAAATCACGGGGCCTACGAAGTCGATTTGTAAATCTGACCATGGCAGGGTCATCCCCCTCTTTTGGAGAGGCGCACGGTGTGTGAGGGATGATGGCTGAAATTGTGCACATACAAGACACCCCTTCAAGTATTGGTCGAGGTCCTGCCCCATGTGTGGCCAGTATGCAACCTCTCTTAAGATTTCCAATGTTGTGTGAAACCCCCTGTGACCGGCAGTGGCCGCATCATGGGCGTGACTTAACATCAGGCTTCGGAATGAGGTAGGAACCACCCACTGATCGTGGCCAGCTTTGGATTTCCTTACCAGCAAACCGTCTTGGATCCGAAACATTTTTGGACATTTCATCAACACTCTTAAGTCCTCTTTCCCAATGTAATCGGTATCCGTCAGGGGAAAGTTCTCAGGGTCCTCAAGGTGCTGGTAAAATTTACCAATTATTGGATCCCCCTTCTGAGCGGTAATCAAATCAGCATCAGGGGTCTCCTTACTCCATTGTACAATTGAAAGGTCGTTGTGAGCATTTGTCTGGGACCTAGTGATAGCAGTGACCTGGATTTCCCCCAACAGGGACTCAATCTCAATTAGATCCCCTTGGATGGCCCCGGTTTTGGCCAGCTGATCAGCTAAGTCATTTCCAGTTTTGTCTGGTCCCTCTACTTTGGAATGACCCTTGATCTTTTTCCAATAGATGGTCATCTCATTCGAGGTGACCAGATCATCAATGTTTTGGATCAACTTCCCATGTTTCAAGGGTTTGTTGTTAGCACATAACATGCCTCTGGTTTTCCAATTAACCAGGTGCTCCACGAACCCGTTCCGTACATAATCTGAATCTGTGATTATGACCAGTTCGTGGAGTTGATGCTGGACAGCAGTGAGGATGGCCTGATGCACAGCCATCAATTCTGCCACCTGACTACTTCGGGGACCAATTTTGTATCCAGCGGAGGGTTCTGGGGACTCATTCACCCATGCATTCCCTACGCCGGCCACCAGTTCTTTCTCCCCGTCGTTGTCAACATGGTAAGAGCATCCATCCACATACACAGTGGGCATTCCCTCACACTTGTCTTCTTCAAAGACTTTGTGGGGGGAATTAAGGTATGCCTCCATGTTGTCCTTTATTTTTAGACCTTCGTCCTCGAGACAGTTTTCTCTGGCACAATCATGCAAGTCAGCCAGACCTTGCGCGAGGGGACTCTTCTTGTTTTGGCCATATCGGACCTCCACAGGAAAGCCTTGCATTGACAGAATCCAGGAAGTAATTCGGGAATTACTCACATTTCCGGCCCGGATTCTGTCACTTTGGAGATATTGCAGAGGCTGGTGTGGAGTCTCCACTATGATGTGTTCCCCCTGGATAAACGGGCGGTAATTCTTCAATGCCCACACCGTTGCCAGGAGTGCCTTCTCACAATCGTTGAATTTTTCCTCCACAGAGGATAAAGTTTTGCTCGCACATGAGATTACTTTATTGACCTTGTCATGCTTTTGGTATAATACTGCCGTCAAGCACGTATTAGAGAACCCTGTCTCCAGGAAGAACTCCTTGTTTCTGACAGGGTAAGCTAGGCAAGGCGCTTGTGAGAGGCTTCTTTTGAGTTGTTTTACCGCCTCGGCTTGTTCGGGACCCCATTCCCACTTGACCCCCCCCTTCAGGAGATGAATCAGGGGTCTGGTGATCTCTGCGTAGCCCTCAATGAACTTTCTGCTGTAATTAGTCAGTCCAAGGAGGCTCCTTAGTTCCCGCAGAGTTGTGGGGTCTTTCAGTTTCTGAAGTGCTTCCACTTTCTTTTCCTGGGGACAGAGACCCTGAGGAGTAATCTCATGCCCCAAGAAATTAACACGGGTTCTACACCACTGTGCTTTCTGAAAGGAAAGTTTTGCTCCGGCGGCCCTCAACTGTGTTAGAACATAACGGATCTCCGCTATGTGTTCCTCAACAGTTGAGCTTTTGATGAGGACATCATCTACATAAGCCAGGTTACCCCTCGCACCCAGGTCGGGCATGGCCTTATGTAGGAAAATATTGAACTCATTACCGGAGTTGAGGTATCCGAAGGGAGTCCGGGTCCATGTGTACTGCTGGCCCCCAAAGGTAAAAGCCAGCTTGTATTGGTCCTCCCTACTGACAGGCACAGTCCAGTATCCATTGGTCAGGTCTATTGCTGTGAATACCTGTGACCCCTGGACCTGGGCCAGCCCTTGGTCAATGTAGGGCAGAGGCCATCGGGAAGTATGGACCCGTTTGTTGAGCTCCCTGAGGTCAGCACAGAGTCTCCATTGGCCGTTCGGCTTCAATATTCCCAGCACCGGATTATTGAAGGTGCTGTGGACTGGACGGATTATTCCCCGGGACTCAAGGTTCTTAATTATTTCAGTAAGGGACTCCATGGATGCGAGAGGCAAGCGATATTGCTTCACAAACACTGGGGTCATGCCAGGGTCCGTGGGGATTGTTGTTGTGTGGATGTCAGTGCGACCACAGTCATATGAGTCTACCGCAAAGAGATCTTGGAAATCCAAGAAAACTCGTTTCAACTTTTGCTTTTGTTCCAGAGTCACACAGGCATCAGCTAGGTTGACTCTCTCTTCCACCATCTGCCTGAAGCCTGGAAAGACTTCTGGTCTGGCTATCTCCGCGGCCTCCTCCAGCTGGGTGGAGAAGTCCCTGGTCAGAGTGCTGATTTGGACCGGAGGCTTCATGTGGGAAAGGCAGCCCTCATGGACCTGGAAAATCACCTCATCCCTCCTGAAGTCACAAGTCACATCTTCCTTACCATAGGGGCAAGAAGTGTACACCAGGAAGTTCCCCCCATGCCGGGTAAAAATCCTGTCTGGTGTTGTATGGTCCTCACTGTCACTGTCAAAACAGTCCTTGGGGATTGGTCCTAACAGTTCATTACCTAAATCAATGGAAAAATGTCGGTCATCAACCGCCATTCCAACAATGGTGCCTGCGGCTAGAGTAATACTCTTTAAGTCGCTGTTATCCACCTCTATTGGAATGGTGTCATGTTCTATGTTGACTAATGGAGTTGGGTTTACCCCCAACCCTTGCTGTTGGAGAGAAGCATTTAGATGTATGTAAGCATCAGGGTTTTTCAACTCTTGTCCCCTTTTAACTTTCACTTCCAGGGAGAATTGTCGGGTCCTTTCTGGGATGGTGACTTCCTCTTTAATCTGAATTTCAACTGCATAAGGTAGCAATTGAGCTGACCTAAATGCTTTTTCTGGATCATCAAAGCCCATGGGATTATCCGCTAATCGGGACCAAGCTTTGAAGTTTATTAGATCCAAACTAATGGCAAAGCGATTGAGAATGTCACTGCCTAAGTAAAAGGCGGCAGGGACGTCTCGCACGACCCAGCAATTGTGGACTATGCTCTTGTTGCCTATGGAGATTTTGAGCATACACCTGCTTGGCAGGAGATGTTTGGAATTAGGTGCTTCCAGGTCCATTTCCCATTTGTCTATCAGTTTGAATGTGGGAATGGCTGGATCTTTTGGGAGTTGGCGGAACATGGCTTCGCTGATGAAGCTCTTACCGTTGTTCACACACACTCGAGCGAGAACAGAGTCCTTCCCATCATTTAACTGAACAGGGATGAACAACTGCTCTCCAATTTGCTGAATATCAGCCAGGCTTTGAGCTGATTTCACATCTTTCTGGACTATAGGAGTGGGAGTTTCTGATTGTGGATTAGTATAGAATTTCAGAGTGTTTCCTTCCAGCGTGGAATACCACTTTAAACTGGGAGGAAGGTTGATTTTCAGAAATAGAGAGGACCCCACATCACCAGTCTGTTGTCCTACTGCTATTACTGTCACGTCTGGAATTTGGTTGTTCTGGAAGTGGAATTCTACTTGGTCAGATTTTTGTTCAACCATGTGGCAGGTGCCGTTTAAACTAACATGGTTAACACTCTGTTTTAATTTTATTGGTCGGCTAGTCTGGGTCCAGAGGACCTTGTTTACGCAATCTATTAGGGGTGACAACCTTCTCAGGAGGTCATTCCCTAGTAAACAAGGAATGCCCTCTGGGGTCACAACTATGACCGGGTGTTTCAACTTATGTCGCCCAATTTTAATGTCCAAATCTGCCGTCCCCTCGACGGGAATTTCCTTCCCGTCAAAGTTCTGCAGTTGTCCAGGAAGAGAGGTGAGAGGAATTTGGTAATTCTCTCCCCTTCCTGCATTTAGTTCGTCAAAGGCCCTTCTGGACAGAAGGGTAGCTTGAGATCCAGTGTCCACCAGTGCCAAAATTGTACCCTGCCCCTGTACTTGTACCGGGGCATAGTATCTTCCCTTCTTCTCCTCAAGGGGGCACAGATAATGTACATTTTTGGACAACTGGTGGGCTAATTTTCTGGTTTTGGACATGGCGAGAGAAGAGATTTGGGCAGAATTCTGTGGAGAGCCTTGGGAATCTGAAAGAAAAATTTGGCAACTGGAGATCAGAGCCATTGTGGGTTCCCCTGGCTCCGGTTCTGGGCCGCCCCCCCCCCTTTTTGGAGGCAGTCACCAGGATGGGTTTGAACCAGGGGATTTTCTAGCTGTTGGTTCTGGGATGAGATGGTGGGCGGCGGTAGCTCAGTCTCCACATCTCCCCAGTCTGGATTTGTATCCCTAGGGACCCATTTTTCTTTGGGAGGAGTTCCCCCCTCTCTGAAGAAGATCCTTTTCCCAGGATCCTCTGAGGATCCCTCTCCCTCAAATTGGAAGATCTGTACTTCCTCCTCAAACTGAGTCTGTTTGGGTCTTTTGTTTCTCCTACCCCCCCTCTGCTCCTTAGGAGGCAGACTTTCAGGGGCAAGAGATTTTGTTTCCGGTTCCTGGGTTTCCAGGGGCTGTTTACAAGTGAGGAAGGAAGCTTCCTCCAAGGCTTTACACCCCCCTTCCCTTTGTGCCTACTCCCTGGGAACCGGTGAGTTATCGGGGTGCTGCCCACGTCATTGTTCTGGAGCACCAGGTCCAGAGTTGGGTGCGTTCTGCGCCGGCATGCCGATCTGAGGGTTCTGCTGAGCCCTCAGTATGTGACCCAGATCCCGCGCCATGTTTTGAACTTGGCGCTCTAACTGGGAAACCCGCTCAGGCTGATACGGGGCCCTGTTTTCTCCCCTGGGCTGATCCCTGGAAGGGTAGCTGTGCCTCCTCTGGTAATACCCCGGGTTGGGAAGATTTGGGTACCCCTCCACCCTTGGCCTCCCCTCTCCCGGATTCAGTGGTCTGGGCTCAGGGAATTGGGGAAAGAAGGATGGATGGTTTTGGGGCTGAAAGTCGGGTGGATATCTGGGGAAAAAGTTCTGCCCAGGGTTTGGTAAATTTCTGCCCTCCTGTGGGAAGTTTGGAGGGAAGTTCCCTGGGTTAGGTGCTTGGCTGGATCCCCCCCCTTTGGCTGGAGGAGTCCACACATAACCCAGGATGGGTCGATTTCCCTTGTAACGGGGACTTACATAATCAGGAGAGCGAGGGACCCCATTTGTGGGGCTGCCTCCTTGGCTCCCTGTCTGTGACTGACCCGAGGACCTCCTGGGCCTAGCTTTATTAGGTGCAGGTAGGTTTTTAGGCCCCCCCATCTCCAAATCCAAAACGGGGGTGACCTTTACCTCTGCCACCTTGGCAGCAGCAGGGGTGCTGTTGGCTTTGGGGTTTTTCTGGGCATTACTTTTGCTATCTATCGGTTTCTGCACCTCATAGATCCGGGTAGCCTGTTCAATGACCCAGTCTAAAGATCTTTTCTCGTGAAAATCCCTCACGAGCTGGGTCATGATATATTTGGGCAAGGCATGGAAAAACGTATTAATAAATTCTCTGCTATCCGTGCGCACCCTTCTTGTGGTCTGTGCAAAAGCACGCTTTAACTCCTGCACAAATTCTTGTGGGGCCTGATCCTCCCCACATTGCAAATTGTAGGCTGCCTTGCGAGTCTCTTGAGGATTTCTGTGAACAGAAAAATGTTTCAAGATGGCCGCCTTATAGGTGGACCATCTTAAATGATTTTGGTCCTCCAGCCCTGCAAAGAAACTGGAGTATTCCGGGGAGAAGGTCCACTTTACATATTGAATGCAGCTTTGGCTGTCCTTCAAATGGAAAGTCTCCATCATTTGCTCAAACAACTCTAAGTGCTCCCAAACAGAATACTTAGCGTTCTTATGGTAAGGCGTGATGACGCTCCTGATCGCCTTAATCTGCTTTAAGGGGTCCTTAAGCAAGGCCCTTTTTGCCTTATTGGCCTTTTTGGTTCGGGTAACCCTTGTCCATTCGTCCTCGGACTCAGAGGCACTGCTCCCAGAGGTTCCTGTCTGATCTTCCAGGTTTTCCCGGATTCTGCGAGCCTGGGAATGGCTGGCAGAATGTGGGGACCTGGTCTCCTGTGTCCTGCGCAGTTCAGAGGAGTCTTCAGATTCCTCCTTGCTGCCAGGATTTGCTGGGTACCCCCCCCCACTGACCTAACTGGGCAGGGGTTTTCAGGATGCCCTTAATGGGCCTATACTCCCGGGGTTCCCCATTAAATTGCACTGTGCTTGGGTGCCCATAGCCGGATGCCCGCCCCTCCATTCCTGGGTTGTACTGGCCTATGAGCCCCATGCTTCTGGCTGGATAGTAATCTGCCATCCCTGTGGCCCTGTGCTCATGTGCGCCAGGGGACATGGGGGTGGCAGAGTCCAGGGACTGAGAGGTATGAGGGCCTCTGGTACTAGGGCTCCTGAGGTTATGCTCCGGAGTTTCCATTTCCCAGCGAACCTCATCTCTATCCGCCCCTGCTCCCTGTTGCAATGCAAGAGCCTGCATTTGCGCCTTCAGTTCCTCAGTTAAGGCCTTACTAGACTCTATCAGTCTCTCCTGCATCGCTGCCTGTTGTTGGAGCCTATCATTGTGTTGACAGAGAGCCTCATTTTCCCTCTGTGCTTCCTGGTTGGTCCTGGAGAACTGGGCCAGTCTTTGCTGCAGGAGGTTTACCTCCTGAGCTGTGTCCCTATTGGCCTGCTCCTTTCTTGCTAGAGCATCCTCCACCCTCCTGGTGTGCTCTAACAAGTTCTGGTGTTCTTTTTGGAGGTCACCCAGTCCCTGGTGGGCCAGGTGATTGTCTTCCATTTTCCTTTTTAAATGGCAGACTTCCTGGCCTAAGGCGTCTCTTTCCTGACTAAGAGCCTGCATTTGTGCCGCCAGGTCGTCCCTCTGCCTTTGAAAGGCACCAGCTTTCTGGCGTTCTTCATCAAACTCTGCCTGGGTATCCAGGTCTTTCAAAATCAGCTTGTTGCTCTCTACCTTCACTCTATCTAGATGACTTTGCAGGGTGGCTACCTGCTCCGTGCATGCCCTGTTAAAGTCTAATTGTTGCTCCAGCTTTTTCTGGCTCTGCAGTAGGGAGTCCAAACCTTCTTGGTGTTCCTTCTGCAAGGCCAGAAATCTGGTATCCTGTTCTGACTTTTCCTTTTGCAGCACATCCATATCCTCCTTTATTTTAGTGATGTACTGTCTGGTCTCATTTTCTGACTCCTGGCTTCTGTGCAGCCTTTGCTCAGAAGAGTCCAGATCAGATTGGGCCTTCTGTAATGCCATCTGTTGCCTATTTGCCAGATTTTGGCTTTCAGCACATCTATCCTGCATGTCTCCCATGTATAGGTACAGGTATGCTGCTATCCTGGCAATCTTATTGTGTTCCTCTTTGGCTTTAGGAGCCATATATAGTTCACTCAGGGCCACATGTAAGGGACCCTGATCTCTATATATATCTGACCCTGTTTCAGTGACCTGTTGTGTGATGGCCTGCAACCACGCATCCTGGCCCTGTTCGGTCCATTCACCTCTCACAAATAGCTTATGCAAGAGGTGCTCTCTGGCTATTTTCATGTCTACTAAGGTCGTCATTCTAGAGATTGGTCTCTCTCCTGACTTACAGAAGTTTGTATTTTATTTTTGCAGAACAGAACTTTTCTTGGAGTGTCCCTTTTGAGGAGAGCTTTACAGCGTAACACAGCGTGGTGATCCGACCGGATATGTGTATCTGGTCAGCTGGCACGCTGTATTAATCTGCACAAATGGTAAATCTAACCCAAACGTCCGGCCCGAGCCCCCAATTTGTAAGAGGATTCAATTCAACACTACAGCTAAGTCAACGCCTAGTCTATAATACTGAATGAAAACCCTTATTGATATATCTTTATGTCCAGTTCATGCGTTCTGGATGACTACCCCTATATAACACCCCTCTCTTGGAACCCTCCTGACCCCACTGAGCCAAGAAGTAGTTCTGTTTTGCAAGTTAAAAGGTTTATTTGATAATTTAAACAAAAGATATATATATCAAACTTTATAATAAATTAATAATTGAATATCACACTTAATCTGATATGATAAAGATTAACAACGGAGAATCTGGCACTAACACGCTTCTCTATAATCAATAAGGAGTTGACATGAAATGGATAAGGTAGCACACAGGTGAATAGGAACAAAAGAAGAAGGTGGTACAAAATGCTTTATAGAGTTCAAATGGATGCAAGGTTGAATGAATGAAATGCAGTATAGAAATACTCAATATGATTTCAACAAAACAATGTAATCACTTTTCTCTGGCAATCCCCTCCCCCCCTTGATGCAAGGCAAGGAAATGGAAGGAAAACACACAGTTCTCAGAAATGCAATCAAATGTGATTCAGTTCACCCCAGCAAGCTTAGACTACAGAAGTTTGAAAACACAGGCCCAAATTGCTTTGATATGTGCTGGCAATGAATTAAAAAATATGCTAAAATGCTTTTAATTCCCTTTCAGAGGTTCAGGGTGAATGGTATCTAGTTAATATTAGCTCAGGCTCACTCTTGCAATGATTCAGGAATGATTAGCAGGTTAAACGAATTTCTGGCAAATGGAAGGCAAGCAAACTGCTGTTTCACACGTTGAGAAATTTGCAAATCGTGGCAAAATTCGCGGATGCGTGTTCCGCGATTGCGGTAAAACTATAGGGGGTAGGAATGCGATTCTAGGTTCGTAGGAAAGCCACGATTCTAACCTTTCAGATGAAAGTTATTGCAAGTCTCTAGCACAAACGGTTGCGGAGATATGAGTGATTGAATAAAGGTCGTTTTTCAGATTTGAAATTTTAAAAGCTCAAAATGACAAGTGACAGATTTTGCAGCTAGAATGACAGGTGACAGATTTGGAGCTATCAGGCAGTTCTACTTAGGTTAAATAGATTGAATTAGATGAATTTAAACTAAGAGATTGGTTCTACACAGTTCTGCTGGGTACTCACACTATATTCTTGAATTAAATGGGCCTCATCACGGATCTGGTCAGGGTTTTAGACTGGGCTCTGGTCTCTCTCTGGGCACAGCGTCTGGTCTCTGGAACTGCTCGCTCTCTGGTCTGGTCTCTTAGTTCTGGATAGATTGAAGTCTCTAGTTTGGCTTTCTGGAGGTTGATGAATTTGAAGTCTGGATCTCTGGATGTTGTATGGTCCGGCAGAGCGCGTTGCAGCAAATGGAATTGAAGGTCCCTATCTGTCCTGTCTGTCTGCTTTTATGTGTTTTTAGAGTGGGTGGGTATGTTGGTCAAAACTAAACTTGCCCCTCTCCCTTGTCATTGGTCAAATTTCCATTCCTCACTTGATTGGCGAAGCTAAGTTGTGTCAGAGTGATGTCATTTTATGGCTTGCAGATAGGACACTCCTCTGTCAGATTGCACACATTCTATATTTGATAACAAAAGACATATTTCACAGTTACACAGTTGCTTGAAATTACGTATACATGGTGTGGCTGAATTTAGCCATGTCTCTGTCCAAATCTGTTGTTTCTAAGAGCTTGCATTCAGAAATGGCACATAATTGACTTTTTAACTGATTTTTCAATTTCTGACATTGACCCAACTTTAAATACATGTGCGCAGGGAGTATGGACATTAACTGATGAAGTTTCAAATTTTTAACATGCATACATTTAGAGTAATATCCACTTTTCCGCTGACACCCCCCTGAACATACCACCGGTTCTAAAAACCTCTTAAACTGTGGGCAGAAAAATCACAAGAATTATGGTATCATTTATAAAATGTTCACATGTCCGCTCTATGAATGATCCATCTTTTTAAAGTTATGTTCTGGCTCCAAAGGGGTGTGGTTTACCCTCAGCACAAGGTTGAATTTCTGGTTTTTCCAGTTCTGCCAAGCCAGCTTGCTCTCACAGGCAGTGCTCCTCCCCTTTCCTTCAGGAGGAAGCCACTTTTTACGACCATTTACGACTCCTGCCATAAACCATCTGCCTGGGTGAAGGGGGTTACATTGTTCAGAGCTCCTGTATTCTGTAGGGGGCTCCCCTTAATTCAATTATCAGAGAGATGGTATATCCTTAGTGTGGCCAGCAAACGGCCGGTAGGCCTGGGAACACAGCTGTGACTCAAGTTTCACTCCTGATGGGGGTAGTTGCCAGGCAGAATTCAGTTCCTTAAGCCAGGTTTCAGATAAAATGTCACTTTTTGTTTCCCAGTTTAAGTCAAGACAATTTTTTTACATATGCAGCTAGAATGCTGATTCTAAGTTCAAAACTATGACATTTAAACAATTGCAACCTAAGTGACACTCAAAGTAGGTCACTCATTTCTCTTAAACCTTGAGATTTTTAATGTCTTTCAGTCCAAATTTACTTAAACTGCTGAAATCCCCAGCTCAACCAGTCTTGTTATAAACCTTCAAGTCACTTCAGAATATAACTTTACATTGGATCCACCTCTCAGTAAGTCTTTCTTTGGCATGTTTTGGGTTCATTTATTCAGTCTTCGACAAAAAGTAAAATCTGGTGTTGTTTTAAAATGCCGGCTTTTGGATAGTGGTGAGTACTGGTACTGCACCCCTTTTTGGGATTTAAGAAAATGAATTCTCCACAGTTATGGGTTTGCTTTTGGCAATCAGCATTGCCATTCCCAATGGTTTCAGACTACTGTGTGGGTAGTCCAATGGTGGTTTTAGGCAGTGTCCTTCTGTGCCCATAACATCGGCAAAAATGAGTGGCAGCCTATTCTTCATGCATTTCCCTGTGCATTTTCTGGTAAGCTCTGGCCATCATGATGTTTTCCATGTCAGTACTGCACAGTTTTGAGGTATGGCTCGGATGCATGGGTAAATACATCCCACATGGCATGGTAAGTCATTACAAATCCCAAAACCAAGTTACTACTTAAGCAATACGCCCTAAGCTTGGGGGGTGGGCATTGCCACTTCAGGCCTGAGCTAAGTGACGCCTTAACGAAGGCCCCGGGGCATTTCCTGAAGTGTTAATGCCTGCCCTGCTAGGTTGTTTATTGATATTAGTACCCTGGCCTGTAAGCCCGGGATACTTAAGCCATTATTTTATGTTTCGAAACGCAGGTAAACAAAATGGCAGCAAACAAAATGGCAAACATGACAGTGTGTCGCAGATCTGGAGCAGACATGCTCGAGACAGAAGTGTTTCCAGCATGTCTGCTCCCGAAGAGGAGCAACAAAAACAGGCCAGTGGAGGTTAGGGGGGCAAGAAGGAGTGGAAATCTGTTGTGGTAATTCCACCGGACCACTGCCGAGATAGCACCAAACTCATAATGAGGTCCAATTTTGGGCACAGTGTATCAACCCTCACAATAAAAGCAATCCATCTTGACAGCCTAAAATGTGGCATGCAAATCTGACATGCAGGCCCAATTGTTTAATTTCCATAACAGACTGAGAGACACCCACCATGATTGTACACCTACTAACATCCTGCCACAGGTGTCAGATCCAGCCAGGAATGAGTCACAATAGCTGGCACCATGTTACTGCACACCCTCTGCTCCTACACACGCACCATGGTTAACCATCTGCCATTATTGCTGCCACTGCCCCAATGCCAGGTTCCACCAGTGGCACCTCTTCGACTGCATCCTCTTCGGCAAGTGATGTCATCATTCTTGCACCAACGGCACTGCTTAAACCTCTGCCCCCACTTCTGCAGCACCAGCAGTAGGAGGTGATCAGAGGATATGCTACGTTTCAAGGAAGAAATTTGTCATTCGGAATAAAGCCACTTGCAACCCCTTGCATGCACCTACTCCTTTTATCACACCCAATGGCAGTCATCAATTAGGAGCAGTGGTCAAAGTGTACAAAAACAAAGTATAGGAACTCCTTTCTCTGCTGGCCTACGCCCGCTCCCCAAAACCCTCATCGCCACAACCCCTCCCAGGTGCAATACAAGCCCCATACATGGGTCCGGGCTTTTTTTCCTTCCACCCCCACCACCCTCTAAAGGCTGAAAGAAGCAAAGTGAAAGAAAATGCTAAATGCATTTTAAACGACCCCCATTACTTTTATTCATTGTCCCCCACAGCATGCAGCTTTACGGACCCTCCCCTTTCTAATCACCCTGGATACGCACCCCATAAGGGGCATTCTAAACATTAAGGTCACCCCTCCCACCTACCCACTAACTACACATACAGCTGTGCATGCAGTATTTCCTGTCACCCACTGATTCATTCTACTAAATACGTATTGCAATCTTGCATTTTAATGGTTAAAAGAAATTAAACCTTTCAGCCAAGTCATCTGGTCTATAAAATTATGTATCTCCTCACACATGAGTCCTTCACACCAAGACTTCACATTACTTGGTTACATGCAGGGTCTTGTATCTTCTTAAAAATTGCGAGGACCAGTTTCACAAAGGCCAACGTGATTGAAACATGCTCTCCTGAGAGTAACATTTTCAACCATTCCTTCTTCTTCTTCAAATTATCGACAGCGTGAGCTGACCTACGCAGGCGCTTCCCCATCCAAAAGGAACCATTCCTTTTTAGGTCCATGTCCATATTGCTTGATTGTCTCTGAGGGTTTCGATTGATTTGGCTTCTTTACACAGACAGCATCCCAATTGACCATCTCCCTCTTTCCTTGGTCTCAAGATTTCCCTTGTCGGGAACAAATTTAGTCATATTCTCAGAAATTGCATTCTAAGATGCCAGTTGGGGAAGAGCTGCAGGTACTTGGGCAAACAATTCAGCTTTTTTTTCCTAACCCCGAGATTTACCATATAGTTTAAAATACCTCCTCTCATTGTGTGTCTGGATCCAGTCCCGTCTATACAATTTCAACTTTACTTTGTCCGGATTTTATATCAAAGTGTTGACAGTTTCTCCAATTTCATCAAGGTCCATATTGCAAGCCTCTTCCCATTCTCGTAGAGAATGCTCAGACTTAGATGTTAGGGCTTTTTTGAAGAGTCTTGAAGCCTCCCCTCTGATTTTCGTCCTTATATTTCCTTAACATTTGGAAGGTTTTCCACTTAACTATGGCTTTCAACAAGGTCAGCCCCAACTCCATCCTTACCGCCTGGATCGGAACACTCTTTGGTAGGTCCAGCACCCTTTTCCAAAATAGACCTTCAATTATCTGCCAGATCTTGACATCGCAGTTCAAGGAAGTCTCTGAGCCGTACGTCAATATAGGGATCACTTTCATCCTATAAAAGCTAACAGTATCATGGAAAAGCCACAGACCCTTTTCAAGATGGTTCGACCTTGAGCTGCTAGATTCTTCGCCTTGTGTCTCAATAGTCTGATTCTACGTGCATCACAGGAGCTTGTGTTTAAACAAACACCCAAGTAGGTTAACAATTTGACCTCTTGTATCTTTTCCCCTCTCAGGTGCCAAGTCTGTGCTGTATTTCCAATCTTCGTTAGTGAGTTGCCAAATTTCATTATCCTTGTTTTTGACAGGTTGGTCTGCAACCCGTTGAACGAGATGTATTCCTGTAGCGCATCAGGTTGCCTCTGAAGGCCTACCTGTGTCTGATCAGCCAAAACGATATTGTCAGCGAACAAAACCGATCCACCGTTTCTGATCCCAGCTTGGGAGGAAAGCATCTCATCTCTTCAAAGGCCTGGTTGATTTCCGAAATAAAGAGGTTGAACAATTCTGGCGTGAGAGGGCAGCCTTGTTTCAAGCCCTTAGTTGTGCATATGGATTCTGAAAGCGCGCCCATGGAGTTCACTCTTACCTGCAGCGTCGTCTCTGTGTAGAAGTCTTTGATGGGGCTCATTATGCTACCAGGGCAACCCCATTGCTCTATTTTCGCCCACAGGGTGGGTCGCTCGACAGTATCAAATGCCTGTGATAGGTCCACAAGGGCCAGGTATAACCTTTCAGTGCTGTTTTTCTCTGCCCTTGCTTTGAAGATGTTAATGATGAAGACATTCAAGGTTGTCCCTATGCCCTTGGCAAATCCGGATTGCCACTTGTCCCTGTGGGCAGATGTTGTTGGCCACTGCACTAGATTTTTTAGCAGTAGGGAGGCAAATAGTTTGCCTGCTACATCCAGGAGCGCTATCGGGGGACAGTTTGCGGGGTCAGACCTCGAGCCTTTTTTAAATATGGGAACAATTATTGATTTCTTCAATGTCCAAGGTAATTTCTAGTCTCTACAGTGTGGAGAAATAACACAAACAAAAATTCCACCCATTGGGCAGGATTTTCTCTTAGCATCTTGTTTGTAAGACAGTCCGGCCCGGGTGCATGTGCGCTGTGTATTTCTTGATGCTTTCTAGAATGGAATCAGGGGCCAAATCAAATCCCACCCACTTTTGCTCATTCACGGCCAATACTCTAAGGTCCATGGCCTCCTTGTCTGAGAACTTCATAAAGTATTCTGTCCACGTCGTCGCTGGTATGGAGTTCATCAGATATGCCTCCTGGGGCCCTTCTTGCCAGTTCAGTATCGACCATATTTCAGCACTGTTCCGGGACTTGATTTTTTCCAGCATATACTCAGCGTTGTTTCTAAGAATTATTTTCTTATCCCATCTCAGCCAGTTTGTATACTGCTGCCTCAGCTTCCGAATTTGCTCACTGCTGCCGATTTGTAGATCTCTTTTTAGCTGTCCAATTTTCTGGTATATGGTCTTTTTCCTGGCAGCAACTATCTGGTCATATACGTGCCGATGTTTGAACACTTGTCGTGTGACCTTGCTTTTTTTCACTTCAAAGGCATTGAGTAGACCAGTGTAGTCAACTCTTGCCACTTCACCTTTAGATTTCAGGCTGGTGGTCCACTCGCCCAGGCTCGATGTAAGTTGAGTAATCTTGTGGGAGGGAATTCGAAGACGATTTCTGCCTGGTGTTGTTTCTAACATTCCATATATGGCATTCCGGCGTTCATTACAGAGTGCCAAGTCAGGCTTAGCAGGTTCTGGTCGCTTGATTCCTTCTGAATTACTGACAGAGACCTCAATTGCTTTACCACGTTTATAGACGTGCAGATGTAATCGAAGATCTGGCCCCATTTGGAGACAGTTCTCATTGCTTTTCCCGGTTTGTCTCCCTGAATGCTGACATTCAAAATTGTTAAGACTCTTAAGGCCATCATTTGCTGCCGACTCTGGCCTCTCGCTTCAGCTGATATTGATTGGATCCGATTGATGTCACATAACGCACCTCTTGCATCAAAACAAATGCAATTTAAGTCCCCACAGAGAATGAACTCAGCGTCCTTGTGCTTCAGTCGCTTGTCGTCGATTTGATCAGCTACTTGGTCTGGAAATGACACGCACTCTGTACGCGCCAGATTCCAGTACAGGTTCATAAGGATCACTGTCTTGTTGTAGTTTGGTTCACCCAGAGTCATCTTGCCAACCAGTACTTGGATATAGAGGTTTGGAGAATATAATTCTACAAGTTTGAATCCCAAGCGGTCTTTGATAGCAATTAATAGGCCTTATGATGGTCTACCCCTAAGACCTTTGATTGCTGGGTTTAGGTACACTTCGTAACCATCAAGTATAGGATCTTCTCTTAACCAAGTCTCTTGGAGGCATATAATGTCATGGTTACCAATTGATTTGTCGCCCCCAGAGCATAAATGAACAAACCCCCTCGTATTCTAACTGGCCAAGCTCACTGGGGAGACCTCTGCCTCCTGATCCAGTTATGGCATATTTATTTTGTCAGCTAGGAGACCCTCGAGCCACTTCTAATTTTCATCAAACCCTTTGTGGTCTCTTGGATTGGTTCATTTGTGATCCCTTGAGGTGGCCAAACTGTTGTGATTTTCCTTTCTTGAATCAGATCTCGAGGCCTCAGGGCGCCTTGATCTGTTATAGGCTGATTCTTTGTAATTTCGATCTCGGGGTACATATCTTTTTCTATTCCAATCGCTAAACATGCTACTCGGTCTCTCAGATTTCCATCTTGATTTCTCTCGCCATGTGTTCGATGGTTCTCTTTTGTTCTCCTGCCCGTAGTCTCACCCCTTGGAACGAGTCTTGCTGACTGATGTCCTTTTATTGTGAGTTGCCAGATGTAGGTGGCTTTGTGGAAGATTAAATTCCAACAAATCAAATCCCAGCAGCCTCAAACGAGAAGCTTCTTCTGTCAATAGCTGGCTAATGAAGAGTGTTGAAGGGTAGAGAGCTACCCTATCCATGCGAAGTTCATTGAAAAACTCGACTGTAGTCAGATCGCCCAAAGTGAGAAGTCAGAGACTTGGAACATGGTGAAACAGTCGGACCACATTTGCCCTATTCATTATTAGCCCATCATCTGCCGGCTCTATCCTCTCAAGTAGTAGCCCGTCTTGGCAAGAGGGGTTCAGCCTATGGTATTGCCTCTCCTGTGTCCTTCTTTCGCTCTCCAAATTCCGCCCCTGGGGTTTCTTGTTAGGTCTTTCTTCTTCTCTTGGTTCCCTTAGAAATTAAAATTTGAGGGGAGAAATTCGAATGGTGTCACAGTCCGATCTAATAGCCTCCTCCTCTGGATTTGTACCCCTCTGGCGTTGTTCTGAAAGGGCATTTGCCTTGGTTGACCTTGGCATTTTAACAGGGCCGCCATTTGGTGTTTGTTTTTCTTCATTATGTGGAGTCTGTTGTTCAGTCACCACTTTTTTAGAGAAAGCCTCTTTCCCTAGTTGAGGATCAGACACTGTGGCCTTTCTCTTCTCAGACGCCCCTCTGTCCTAGCTAGCGGTGTTCATAGTTAAGCCTACACTGCCTCGTTTACTATCAATCCGAGCGACTGCTCCAGAAATTAGGTCATCTTTCCCCCAACTAACGCACACTGGTTATCTGGCTGGATCCTGAACCTGTGGTCGACCTGATGTTCGGGCACGCCCTGGCAGGCCCTAACGGCCTCCCCTCCCAGATTGGTTTCCCAAATCCCTCACCACCTCCTGGTTGCTGACCTGCTTCATTGTCTTCCACAATTCTTCTCTCGTCACTATCCTCAGGGTTTTCTTTGTCTGATATAGAGTAGGTGGATAGGCCCAGATGGTTCACTGAGGTCTCGCTATCTTCATCATTTTTTTCGCTCTGGGTGCACTACGCCTTAGGAGGTTGGGGTTTGTGGGTGTTCGATATTGTTCTATTGATCTCCGCTGAAAGTTTGTTGGCCCTTCCTTGTTTTGGCATTCATTGAGGGAATCGTAAGCCTCTTAACAAAGGTTTTTCTGAAACTTGACCTTGTTTTTGCTGGAGTTTTCATGTTCTTTTTATTTGCTACAAGGTTCGCCTTGCATGATTTAAATTTAACCTTTGGTATTTTTTGTGTTGGGGCATTGTCAGGTCCCATGTTTTGTGGTATTTGCATTTGCTTTCTCACTAGATGTTTTCTTGCAAAGATAGGGCAAATCTTCATCTGCAGTTGCACGGATTGATTTGCCGGGCAGGCAGTTCTGTCCTTGGTAGCCGTTTTCTCATTCGTGTCCGAATTATTTGTCATCGTACCGAGCTGCTGGGCTAGGGATGGGTTATCTGGCACACCCGACAAGGTTTTCTCCCTCACAATATCGTGGATAGTTAGTTCCAGTGTGCCTATGGGTCGCAATCCCTGAGTTCCACTTGAACCTAAAATTTGTGCATCCATGTTTGTTGCTTGAATCATTTGTATCTGTCCATTTTGTATCCTGAAGGAGTTGCTTTGGCAAATCCGATTTCTTTGCCAGGGTTGGGTTCAATGGGTGGAACACATAATCTGTAGACTGGTTCTCCAGTGGGTCAAGTAGCCTTGATGCTCTCCTCATCTCCTTCTCTTTGATGATCAGGTCCAAGATGGTGTGTATAGGTTCCGCAAATTGCACCATGCTATTGTCAATGTTCTTCTGCACCCCTGTCACAAAGCTTTCAACAAATATAGTTTTGGAATGTAGCATGGCTAACATGGTTGTTTGGTCTTTCAGCTGATCCGCAGCCTGCTCGTAGAGCTTCATGAAGGGATCCATTATGGAAAATAGGTTTGAAATTGTCAGCAAGTTTAGTTCTCGGGGACAGTTTCTTTCGCCCACTTCTGAAGACCCCGATTCGGATGCCTCTGTTTGGGATAGGTGGAAGAGAGGGTTTTTCCCTCTGTTTGCCCCAGTGTTGTTTCCGCCTCCTCTGTTTGAGTGGAGGATTGATGGTAGATTACTCTTTCCTCCTCCCACAAGGATTCCACCGGCTCTAGTCTAGGTCTTTTTAACAGACCCTGAGAGTTGCCTCTGATTAGGCCAGCATCGGACCCACTCATCGGCCATTCTTTATTCGGGCCCTGGGAGCCAATAGCTCTGTGTTCGCCTCCTAATTCTGCTTCTTGATGGTTAGGGGTCGCCAGAGCCAGGGACTGAGTTAGAGCTCCACGTTCAACTCTTAAACTGCTTCGTAGCAACAAGTAATCAGGAATTTCCCGCCTCTTGTTTGTCGGTGTGCTTGGTCCCAGGTTCAGACTCTTCCTATAGGAAAAAGGACTAGAAGCACAATTGTAATTGTGGGTCAACCCCCATGGCTTCCAGCTACTCTTGTTCAGGTAGTTTGTGCATCCTCTGTGTTTCAAATGAGCATTGCCAGATTGGACAATCATGGGTTCTCCACTCAGGGCCCCGGTGGAGAGGTTGCCTCCCGGGCATTCAACCCGTTTGTCATGTTCCACCACACCAAGTAGCCACTTTGTCGCCACATCACCCTAGATCAGGGCGGCTGGTAAACAGTTCAACCCCACCCTGCTGGTTTTCGTGATGGGTAGATCCCATGCATGAGTGCTTGACAGAACATTTGCTGGCTCGTCCTTAATCTTGGCCAGGCCATCTAGCTGCTCTGTTACAGCAACTACACCGAGCATTGTGCTCACAAGTTCTGTGTCTGGCCAAGTCTCAGTAGTTTTAGGAAACTCCTCGCAGGTCAAGAGAGGCACCCCATCCTCCAGCCCTTTGCGTGTGTGGTTCCCAGGAGTGGGCTCAAGGCTGGGGTCATCCACAATAATCAAGTGGCAGGTTTGGGGTACTGGTGTTGACTCGCCCCCCCTTCTCCCTTTCGTACTCCTGCTGCAGTGCTCCGCATGTAGCCTGCCCTGCCAATTTTCACCTCAACGCAGAAAGGGGGGGCATGGGGCACAGGTGCTGTAGTGAAAGGCAATTGCAAAGGCAAAGCTGATGGCATGTTTTCCCTGTTGGGTCTCACCTCAGAGTTGATTTTGCTGTTGTGCTGCTGCCGCCGCCCCTTGCCATGCGCAGTCCGTCTGCTCAGAGTCCTGTTTCTCCCAAATCCCCCAAACTTCACTGCGGGGCTCGCTGCACATAGAGTCGGATGCTGACGCTGGAGCAGCTGCTCTCTCTCGACTCCGGTCGGCCAAGGCACTGTTTTCCGATGCCAACGCCAGTGCAGCTTTGTCCACAAGTTTGTGCCCCCAGGGGTGTCAGGGGGCTTCTCCTCCATTGTCGGTTGAACCGGCTCTCACTCGATTGCTGTAGGCAAGTGAACAAGGGTCCTCGGTTGTGGCCCGCGCACAGTGCACCGGTCACCCGGTCACACAGTCACTCTGCCTCCCACTCTGCCTCTCCGGCTCCGCCAAAAAGGGAGGTCTTTGAAGGTTCGCCGAAGGCACAAACACAATGGTAGAAAGACTGGCTCTGCAAGCTCCAGCAGAATCAATAACAGGCAGGAACAACCTGTAGTATCTTGCATGATCCCTTTTCCCACTGCCTTCTAAACGGATGACGATCAGTGTATCATCAGCATAATTATGAAATACAATGTCAAATTACAGTAGAAGATCATGTAGAAGTTTGAAATTGTAAAAAGCAAAGGCAACAAACATGACCTCTATGGGCTCAATAGCAATCAAATTCGGGCTGGATTCAATTGCATCAATACAAATGCATACAGCAATTGTAAAAACTACCATAACCAATTTGCAGCTTTCTTATACACCCCTGCCATCTGATTCTGATGATGTAACAAAATGCGGTGGTCAAAGATGTATAGAGCTACAGACAAATGCAGCATATGAACAATCCAAGACCACCATCATTCGGTATCTGTAGCAGGTTATCACAGATATGTATTAGTACTGACTCCATTTTTATCTCCTGATAAATACCTGACTGCCATTCAGCCAAACATTCATGTTCTTTGACAGGAGTTAGAGGTTTCCCACTGAATGTATCTGATTATTGTGCTTTTTTGTATTATTATGACTCAAGTAGACAAAGGACACTATTGTAAGAGGCAGGGATGCCTTATTGTCCAACCCATCAAAGTTATTATCTTAAGCCATTCCGGAAACTGTTCCGAACAGACAAAAGTTTGAGCAGAGATTTTACAACCTTGCTTCGAAAGTGGTTGTAGAGGTGAACAATGAAACGCTCTTCCTCTGCAGTAATGGATCTCACTGGGTAGTCAGGTAAGACGGGGACTTGTGGTCTTCTCAGAATTTCCAGTGTACCCATGCCCCATCCTGTACAGAGTGGAGTGGCATAGACTGCAATGTGCCATGCATTCAATGGGTGAGGTGGTTGGGGGAATCAACAGTCCTGTCATGTGAACAGGATTTCGAAGGGAATAGGTAGGCAATTGCACAGATAAACCCCAAATGTGTATAGGAGCAGACAGTTCTACGAGCACTAGAAGAGAACTTTAAGGGTGCTCAGGTATGAGTCATGGAAGGCTGGAACAGAAGTCATGAGATCTCCTTCACCCGATTCTTCCTTGATTACTAACCCTTTATCAAAAGAGGTGCCTCCAGCCCAGCTTGCTCCCCTGTCTTTCTCCCTGCTGCTCGAACTGTGCAGTCAGCTAAGCATTCCGCTTTTCATTAGTTTAGGGAGTAGTTTGTGGGGTCAACCATGTAGGTTTCAGGCTCTTCTACAATCACCACAAGGTTGGGATGAAATGGGCTCCTATATCTTTTGACCTACTTCCACTAAAGATTCTTCTTGGGGTATCTAAATCAGACTTACAGGGTTTCCCATCCCTGCTTGGTTTTTAATCTTCAGGTTTAGGGATTGCCTGCACCATTGTGCTCTGGTCTTCTTGGGATCTCTTCTCTGTAGATTTCAGTGTTTGATTTACGGGTTTTCCAAACCCTTTTTCGCTTGTCTTCTCACAGTCTCTTCTTCTTGGTTGTCAATCCTGTGTTTAAGAGGTTCCCACACAATTCTTATCTGGTCCTCTTGGGGTCTCTAGTTCATTTGCTCTTTAGCATCTCTGCTGCGGCCTTTCAATTTTCCAGAAGCATCCTTCACGAGAGTCTCTGCCACCTCTTTGCTTTATGGTTCTGATTCTACCCTCTTCTCCACAACTCTACTCTTGCTCTGGTCCTCCTCCACAATTACACAATGCATGTGCATTCCTCCTCTAATAGTGGGTTTGACCTCTTCAGATCAGGGTCTCACCTCTACCCAAGACTGGCCACTCGCACCTTCATGATCTTGCTTGATTGCCTCCTGCATGTCATTTTTCTGTTCTTCTCCAACCACCTTATTTTGTCTCCAGCCAAGCACCTTCTGCTTTACCTCAACCTCCTCCACATGACTCCAGCAAATGCTTCCTTCGGAATTAAACCAGTGTCCTCTAGAGGTCTTAGAACATCCCCCTTCGGCTTCATGCCAACCTCCTACAGATGTTGCAAACCAGACTCTGCTTCATGCCAGCTTCCTCAAAAATTGACCCCAAACAGCTTCCTCTTGATTCACCCCGGCTTCCGAAAGATGACTTCAACCAACTATTCCTCTTCTCCCCCAACCCAATCTCTGCCAGAACACTCCAACATAGCTAATCAAGATAGCTTATCACCCTCTCTCGTCTGTGATCTACTGCACCTTCTTGCTCAACAACTCCTCCTCTCCATTCTTCAGCCAACCTCATGTCTCATTCTCCAACTCACTCCAAAATCTCTCACCCAGCTCCAGCTACATGCAACCCCTTGCCTGATTTAAACTCTGAGCTTAGATAGTCATGTGAACCCTCCCCACAGGTTGTTTCCTAGAGAGTATACACCTGTGAATATGAATGAGTGAGGGGTTCATATTGTGTGTGTGTTATTGCGTGTGATTTGCGACCGTGTGACTGAACCAAGCCTTTCAAAGGCTTCTCCACCATTTTGGATTCTTCTTCTCTCCCATTTGCAGCGTGGTTTCTTCATGACATTTTTCTGGTGTAGGGAGTGGGTATTGGTGTTTCACAATGACATCCACAGAGAAAAGCAAATCCTTTTCAAGTGTGGCCCTGTTTTCCAGATTATGCTTTTGAGCTTCGTTCTGCCACTAAATACGGCATCAATGTGTAAGGTGGACTCGCTGCGCAAATGCTGTAAGAAAATCTTGTGTGTCTCTGATGTCTGTGTAATCTCGTTGTACAAGCTTTACAATTAATTCTGGCTCTAATGTCTGTGTGGGATTGCTGTGTGTGCACCATAGGAAAATGTAAAGTGCCTCTTTTTATTAATGTTTTATTGGTATTATAGTCTAAAAAAACAAATACCTTGTTCATCAGACATAATTAAAACAACTTTAACATAAATTATTAACTCCATCTTTTCCACATGCCTCAACCAATCTCTCCAAACATTTACAGTTACAAAAAATTAAAAAAAACATCACATGTTCTAGCTTTTTAACAGGGCTTCCAGCATTTTCATAACCGCAAATACCAAGCCTGCATGGTCACCATCAAAGTACCTCTAAGGCCGAGTAAACCCACTATTGCTACTGGAATGTATTCATTTTATCATATGTATTATCAGATGTCTGGATGAATGTTCGCTACCGAGCCTGAAGCGTTTTAATTCCAGCACAACATGGGTTTCTCTGTATTCAGATTTCATATTTCTTGCAGGGACCGTTTTTACAAATTTCTCTGCACTTGGAATTTATAAAGTACTCCTTTTTGAGAATGTGAAGAACATTATATTAGCATATTAGTTTGTGTGTACTGTCTCAGATCCCCATGTGTAGCAGCTGTCTCACTTAAAGGGACAGTGTCCTTCAATAGACTTTTAGACAAAACGTGGTAGACCAGGGGGTTCCCTCATGCCACCACCATCCATCGGCCACTAGATGCTAGAAGCACCCAGCCTCCATGGTCACCCCATTAGATGGCCACACAGACTGGCAGGGGATTTTACTTCCTGTTTCTTGTATGTGTTCAGTGAGAATGTAACGCGGATGTACCTGTGCTGCATATTTTTTATTCTGGTTTGCCTAATGAATAAGCCGTGGTATCAGTAGCAACCTGCGGAGGATACGAGTCCGGATCAATTCAGAAACCGACACGCAAAGACGCAGCACTACAGACACATGTTTCTGCTGTGGAAATCAGATAAACACTCTTGCAACAATATGACACTATTGTGTGAGTCTCAAGGCAAAGCCTTATAGAAACCAACTTCGGAGGCCCTGACCCATAATTATATTTGAGTTTCCTCTGCGATCAATACTCTTGGAAAAGCTCAGTTGTGTGAAGAATCAGAAGAGATTACACAACACCACAAATAATATCAGTGTTATTACGCACTTGTACCAGGGGAGTAGTCAAGACAAATGCACCATCCAAAGAAATGAGCCTGTCCTGAAGAAGGCCGTCCAATCAATTTTGAAAAGATATTAGATATAATATGTAATGTTAATTTTTGAGGCCGAAACATGTCGACTATCTATGTGACTGACTATTTTGAAAGTCAGCTCTGTTTTGACCAGAGATTAAGCTAAATTGCTCTGTGGAAAAAGTCTGTATGTTATGTGATTGAAGAACAAAGCACACAAGTGAATAGGTTCAAGAACACTATTGCTCATACATGCGAAATCCCACAATTTTCTGTGTAAACTCTGCCGTTTCTTCAATGAGACAATACTCATAGAGGTTATATCGTAGAGAAAAAAATCTCTCAGACACAATTATTTTATATATTGGAACTGTGTGAGTGGTATACATAAAAGCACAATTCCAGGGAGAAAACAGACATCAAAATGATTTCTTGGACCACAACAGAATAAACAAGAATATGTTTTCAACACACTGTATCAAGGCGTTTTTCAGGCAAAAATAAAGACAGTGTGTCTATAACAAACCCAATCTGTGTGGAGGTTTGTCAAAAATGCACAATTCAATGGTGTGAAGTTACAAAACAAGGTTCTTAAAACAACATAAAACATTTGCAAGGACACAAAAGAGAAATTTGCATGTGTGGACAGCAATATATGTGCTGTAGTTTCAGGGAAATAGTGCGTCTACACCAGGTGTTTCGGCCATTTGGAGTTGAGCTAGATGAGCCTCATCATTCAAATGGCCATCATCAGGACGGGTTCTGTGTGAAATGACATCTGTGCTGCAGGGGAGGGAGACCACAATCAGACGGGTGTATGAGCAAAATAATTTAAAAAGAATAAATCAGAGGTATTGTGTAATCAATGTGATTAGAAAACACACAGCTTACCTATGGGGTAAATTGACAGGCACTGTATAAGAGATCCGCTAGCCGCGTTGGCTGGTCTCTAGGTAATCCTGTTATACAAAACAGAACAAGTACTATTGATGGGGAGTTGAAAAACACTCCAGTGTCATGTACATAATAGTTATAAAAGTACATGCTTTATTGAATGTAAATGAGTCTTACCTCTCACCGGCAAAATCCAGGTAAGAAGGTCAAGGAGTGCTCTCTCAAAAAACAACAATCCGCCGTTGGGTGCACGGCTAAAAGATAAATATAAAGTAACAATGAGAGTCCAGAACTACAGGATCCTCGTTTTAGTCTAAGCTGGGGACCGTAGAAGTAGAACAACCTTGGATCGTGTATCAGGCAGTTACTGTTACCACGGCTTATTCATTAGGCAAACCAGAATAAAAAATATGCAGCACAGGTACATCCGCGTTACATTCTCACTGAACACATGCAAGAAACAGGAAGTAAAATCCCCTGCCAGTCTGTGTGGCCATCTAATGGGGTGACCATGGAGGCTGGGTGCTTCTAGCATCTAGTGGCCGATGGATGGTGGTGGCATGACGGAACCCCCTGGTCCACCACGTTTTGTCTAAAAGTCTATTGAAGGACACTGACCCTTTAAGTGAGACAGCTGCTACACATGGGGATCTGAGACAGTACACAAAATAATATGCTAATATAATGTTCTTCACATACTCAAAAAGGAGTACTTTATAAATTCCAAGTGCAGAGAAATTTGTAAAAACGGTCCCTGCAAGAAATATGAAATCTGAATACAGAGAAACCCATGTTGTGCTGGAATTAAAACGCTTCAGGCTCGGTAGCGAACATCCATCCAGACATCTGATAATACATCTGATAAAATGAATACATACATTCCAGTAGCAATAGTGGGTTTACTCGGCCTTAGAGGTACTTTGATGGTGACCATGCAGGCTTGGTAATTGTGGTTGCAAAAAATGGTGGGATTTCGCGTGTATGAGCAATAGTGTTCTTGAACCTATTCACTTGTGTGCTTTGTTCTTCAGTTAACCCTCCTGGGTAGAATAGGTTCCATACCAGGAGCCCAATTGTTTGATTCTGTTATGTGATGGGACATTATCATCCAAACTTAATTTAGTCCTCACTGTTTCTGACGAAAAATTCTAAGTAGCTCTTGGGATTACATTTGGAGAGTATAACATAGCAGCCTTGCTACCACCCCATTTGTGTTGAAATATTTACTTGTTGTATTGAAAGTCTAATGTGTGTTAAAATTCTATTGAACATTTTTGTTTTAAATATATATGTAAAGGTATAAATAAAATGTATTTTTTTTACATCCATGATCTTATATGTGTGTGTCTCGTGGCAGAGATATATGAAAAATCACCCCAAATTCGGAAAGGTGGTTCAAAAGAGTGGTCACCAGTGAGAGTAACTAAGGTAGAGCGAGGGGTAATCAGTTTCCCATTTTTGCTCTCCTGCCTATTCCACTTTTCCCGTTCGGAAACTGATCCCCCAAAAACAAAAAAAGAGGGAAAATACCCAATTCTGCGGTACTGAATATAAAAGTGCCTGAGGGGATACTTGCGAAAGCCTGTGTGTTGGTCTGTTATTGCGTGGCTTATTCAATGTACAACATTTAGTGTGGGCATTTAGTGTGCATGGTACAGTATAAGCCTGGTAAGTCATTAACCAAGGATTCCAATAGAAGAAATATATCAACAGAGAAGTGGTTATAAATGTATTCCCTACATTTTGGCAAGCACACATTTCTTACACTCCCTTTGCTGTGGCAAAGCGATGCATTCACGCTAAACCTTAACCTGCCCCCATGTCATTGACTTCAGCAATGGGCCTTTAATGTACCTATATATTAGTATTTGGACGAGTGTGAGCCATGCACCATAGACTCTCCCCTTCCCCTTTGGCGCCAGCTTCTATTATGTACATTAGAGTAGTGCCTTCGCTTTGTTACCATCAGTCCACTCCTGCCCTAAAGACAGCACAGCTGACAGTGTTCCCAATGGTTGCCAATCACCTGCCTGATGAAAGCCGTATACATCTTCAGTGGGGATTTGGTTGGGGATGGTTGGCAGTAAAGTAGTAGGCAGAGTTTGTCATATATATAGAAAGTATGCAGTGTTAATGAAGCAATTCATCTAAGCGGGTACCCATATTTTATATTCATATACATATTGTACAATGCAACATTAAAAGTTGTTAACGATGAAGACGTTGATTATTACCAGCAATGTTCTTGGGACTTTAGCAGTGTGTACTTTGATAGACAAGGTGATCATGGCAATGCTGATTGGCAGGGCTACCGTCCCTGCATAGCAGAGCATGCAAAACATGGTTATCACGAGTTGCACTTACAGACTGGCAGGGCATTCCTGAAACAATGAAAATAGAGCTTAACGTTAGGGGTATTCTTGTCACTTCTTCTGTGATGCAGCATTAGGGACAAACTGATGCATATTTTTGCACAAACTCTTAAGATTGCGGTGTGTGCAGTGCTTGCATTCCTGGTGTCGGTCCAGAGACTTGCATTGTGGGATTTCTGATACTATATCCAGAGTATGTCTGCACTGTTCATGGGAAAATGTGAGAACAGCACACCAGGGTCGGACTGGGACAAGAAATAGGCCCGGTCTCCCAGAAAAAAGTGGCCCACCCCTCGCCTCAAAAAAGTGGCCCACCCCTCGCTTCATGACCCTTGACATCTGATGACATCACCGGAAGTGATCTAATTTGACCCCACCCCAAAGTGACATCCCGGGAAGCGATGAAACACGACCTTTCACCCCTTGACAAAATGGGAAGTGGCATCAAATGGCATTGTTCCTAAGTACACTATGAACAATATGGTTATGATTTCACTTAAGTGATATACATTTCATACAAGAATGGATCACCATATGTATCATTAATATCTGTGTGTATAGATCCATATTGTCAAATTACTGTGAATCCAAGCAGATGTCCAAGGCCAAATGATAATATGTTACTGTGTAGCACTTAGGCTTAAGCTCTTTCTTTATAGAACAAATATACACCCAATATCACCCAACCTGTGTTGGTACTCATTTATCGACCTTAGAAAGATGAAAGGCTTTTTGGAGAGAAAAAAAATGAAAACTTTTAAAATATTTTTTTCACTTTTTTTCTCCAAACCGGCCCAGGCATAAACCGGCCCCACTCCCCAGGGACGATTTCAGCACGTCAGTTGTAGAATGTTAAAAATCATCATTCTTGTATCTATAATTCAATTCTGTTAAGTTAAACTTTATTTCTGCATATCCGTAAAATCAATAAAAAAGATTTAAAAAAGTATAAAAAGAAGGAAATGGCACACACATCAAAAATAATTACTTTGCAGTGCTAATAATACATACACATTAAAATAATACAGTATGTCTAAGTTCCAGATGTCATGTATTTACATCTTCTTTTCCAAGCCCTAATTAAAAATCCAGCGATTGTCACAGTCGTGAACATTTTGCTGGCCTTTTACAGAAGGTCAGACCCTTAACCAATTACTTTCGGATTTCTGAGTGGTGGGATCATCCATCTGTGCCTAAGGACATGTACGATAGTGTAAAAAAATAAAAAGTGGTATCATCCTCATTGTTATGGCATCCCAAGTGCTACTGCGGTCTCGCAGAGAGGTTGTGCTTGGAAGTGGCTCCGACCTGGTGTTGACTTCTTTGGGTTGGAGGATCGACCAACAACGGTCTGCCTTCCCATCTGCTGAGTATAATTATGGAGACACGTAGCATGCATCGCAAGTCCTTCGCAAGTGCTACTGCAGTCTCGCAGAGGGGGCGTCCTTTGAATTGGCTCTGCGGTGGTGTTGACTGCTGCAGGATCGACCAGCAACGTCCTGCCTTCCCACCTGACGAGTATAATTACAGAGACGCTGCGCGTATTATGCATCGCAAGTGTTTCACAAGTGTCACTGCAGTCTCGTGAGCTGCAGGGCTGTGGTGTCTAAGGTGGAAGGGGAGCTGAATTAGAAGGAATCCAGCTCACTGAAGTCAGGTCTTCTGGCGGTGGTGAGTGCTTTAACTATGCTAATGCTCGACACTGTTATTTCTAGTGTGTTTTAGAACATGCCTGGAAAATCTAAGCACAAGAAAAGCACATAGGATGCACGGTGCAAGAGAGCGATGCAAAACAGTGCAGGTGCAAAGTCACTGGGCACTGTGGCTAATGAAACATTGTGCCCTGTAAACATTCATGAGAATGTAATACAAAAAAGGTAGCAGGCGCCCCTCTCTCGAAAGAGCAAGGCATGATAAATTGTTCAGTGGTTTTTAACAACTTTGAGAGTTTGCAGGCATCTGCTTTTTGCTCACTGCACCTTTCACAGATGGTAAATACCCATTTGCATATCAGTCTTTGTCCCGCCCACACGGGGCAGTCCAGCACCGAAATGCTATGGCAATTCCCCTCTGATCAAGAGTACCAACAGCAACCCCATACACGTGTTTCACCCTTGTTGGGCCTCATCAGTGAGGTGGAGCTGTGCCTCTTTGAGCACAGTGAGCAGGGAGTCCACATCTGGTTCCCCCCAGGTAACTTAGTTTGACCAACCCCAAGTTCCTTCCAAAAATACAAAAAAGGTAGCAGGCGCCCCTTCTCTCGAAAGAACACAGCATGATAACCTGTTCAGTGGTTTGTAACCACTTTGAGAGTTCGCAGCTATCTGCTTTTTGCTCCCTGCACCATTCACAGATGGGAAATTACATTTGCATATCAGTCTTTGTCCCGCCCACATGGGCGGTCCAGCCCTGAAATGCTATGGCAATTCTGCTCTGAACAAGAGAACCAACAGAAAGCCCATACACGTGTTTCACCCTTGTTTGGTCTCATCAGTGAGGTGGAGCTGTGCCTCTCTGAGCACAGTGAGCAGGGAGTCCACGTCTGGTTGCCCCCAGGTAACTTAGGCCACTGATAAAAGTGGGGATGAGGTTGCACACAGTGAACGCCAGAATTCAAAGTCCGCTGTTGTGGATAATAATTCATCACCACATCTGTGTTAATCCCTTCAGACGAAATTACTGATAACTTGCGACAGGTAGAGGTGTTGGCAGGCAGTGAACCTGGTGGACCGCAGTTAGAAGGCAGGGTGCCCGCGAGACACTTGGTCTGACAGTGACTCCCGTCATATTTGTGGATAGCAAGCTCCATGCTGATGTCTTCTACGATTACCAGTCTTCAATTTGCAGTTAAAATGTTACTAAAATGATGTAACAAGATTCACGATTACATGTGCACCCATGAAGTGGATCTACAACGAATTAAAAACTACCTGGCGAAATCAGGTGACCTGCATGAACAGGCGCGTGATAATGGTGTGATAAACCCCAGTAGAAATGGGGATGAGGCTAGTCCAGAGCTGGAAGTAATCGAGAGTGACATAGTGATGGCACCAAATGGAAATAATGGAACGAAAGATATGGAAAAAGATGGACATGACGAATGTGTGGACAGTACAGGATGGTATGTCACTGTGAAGGGGAGAAGAAGATTAAAAAAATGGAACATAGATAAGTCGAAATATGGTAAAGCAAAGGCAACGGGAAATGAGGCATGAGTCCTAGGTGTTGTTGAGGTAGCTCAGAGCTCACGAAATACCAAGAAGCGAGGGAAAAAAACCTGATCGCCATTTAAAAAGAATAAGTAATAAGGATGGGACCTTAACATCCTGGGTGCTGGAAAAAAAAAAACCTGATGCTTACGAAAGTAAGTAGGAGTCTTGTGTCGCGAATGGTGTGCAGCCTTTGAACATAACTGTTGACGAAATCCAACGAGATTTGTCAGGCAGGTGTTTTACACGCGCGAGACAGCGGTTACTTCTGCTCCTGTGGGACACATGCAACTACAAACTACTGGCGGAGGTGTGAACCGCATGCGTGACATGATGTTGATTTAACATCTTTCACAATCAGTAGTGTGTTCCAGGAAAGCAAAGGTGCATGGATGACCCACTCACATGTATTACATATATTCCAGTTCATTTCAACTCCTGCTGGTTTCTAGAGATATGGATCACATCGAGTTCATGGATAATACTAGTAACAGGGTTACCAAGGCCCACTTGCACTCAGGTGATACTTGGGAGCATATTAGAAACCATCTATCTAATTTCTTTTTTAAATGGGGTTTCATTTAGATATTCAAGCTGACGATGGAAGTCAGCCAGATGTGTGATATGCAGATTAAAACATAACCACAAATACACAAGGGAGAATGGTGATAGGTGAACAATCGATTGAGATGGATGATAGAAACTCATAGGAGTGGTATTGGCTGGCTAGTTTTCTGTCGGTCAAACCACTTAATAGACGCTATTGACACCATATGGTCCAGGTTGAAATCAGAGTATCCCATGACTTTGTATAATAGCCAAGGGGGAGACTACCTATGCAGAATTTCAAAAATAACTTTCTCTCTCTATGTGAAGGTATCCAGTTATGGAAAGGCTTAAGTCCCCTGTTGTTTTTTACTGGCAGATACTTAAGGACCAGTGGTTTGACCTCACCACCGTGCAACAAATCAGACAAGGTCCAAGGTCCAAACCCAATATCGTTTATTGACTACACATAGAGTAGGTCGTACATTCAAATAAAGATTTGCTGAAGGTCGCGAAAAAAAACCGCCGCGTCCCCCTAATCATGTCAGCTGTGGGCCTGTAGCCTCAAATATATTCTGCATTAGGAGGACTGGATGGAACACCTCTCCTCAAAAGGATCTGATTGCAGCACATGCACTAAACTCCACTGCAACAGGCAGCAGCAGAAAACTGCTCTTAGGAACAGCGCCTACGATTAAGGACCATCTGAAGGAATGTGTGAGCCCAGGGCACAGCCACAGGTGCCCCCTCCAAATCAAAGAAAATGAAAGTGTGCAAGACACTGTTCCCTCACCTCGCAACTCACCCCAGTCACAATACACAGAAAGATTGATTATGTAGGCAGCAAACAACGTATAGTAAATATGGGCATTCCCTTTAAGTCCACTAATGCCCTTCACCCCCACTGCAATCTCAATATTAGGTATTGTATAGATACAAAACACAGATCTTATATTAAGCATCACAGGGCAGTTCCATTCTGCATATTTGAGTATACTCAACTGTATAGTTTGAGTTATGCATGAGTTTCGCTGCCACAAGAAGGTATGTGCCTATAGCGTCTTTGAAGGAGAACGATTTGGAGCCAAGTGAAAGTCTATGCACTATACTATGTACCTGCTCTAGCACAATTGCATGGCAGTGGCATTAGGCAACAGTATGAAGGAAGAACACATAGACCTGTAGGGTATTTTGTGGAGATTTGGGGCCTGACGGTATTTTCTTAACGCCGAAAAATAACTTAGCAACAATCACTCCTTGTATTCAGATTGGGCCATGTACAACAATAATACAGTGGACATGCATTATTGCAGCACACAGACATGCGTATTTGGTATGCGTGGTTGGTATGCGTGGTTGGTATGCGTGGTTGGTGGTATTTTGGTGAGCATAATTCCCTTGTTTTATTTGTGGCCCCAATATCCAGAACCCCTTATTTTTGCTTAGATTTTTCGTGTAATCACTAGAGAGACCTCAGGCTTGCATTTCAGGAACACCACATTTTCATTTTTAGTGTGCCACCATGGGCAATTTCTCTCTGTCTTATCTACGGCAGCGAGCTATCATGTGGTATTTTCACTATCTTATATACGGTAGTGAACTATGTCCCGGGCCTCCCTTTTTGCCGACTCATAGACCTCCGACAAACTACAACACACACAGTTAGTTATAATTGCTCATACTGAATTACATTGTGCACCCGGCTGCAGCAAATTTGACGTTTAGCTACCTTGAAAATGACAATTGCACTGTCTAGACATCTCCCCACATCATCAGCACTGTATTGGTAAATATAAAACACACCACCCGTCTGCTTTCAAATATTTTTGTGTATTATAAAAGTTGCATTTAAACACGATCTCACTCTTTACAGAAATAAATAAAATAGCACAGTAACAGCATTGTCTGTGATACACTGAAAAGAGAGTGGCGGAGACAAGAACTCAATTTGCAACATTAAACATGTGATTAAAGCACAGGAATCTACTTTCCTACACTGACTGAATATTCTCGTACACACTCAGGCCCCACACTTCTGTAATTACCTTATCTGTTCAGCATGAGTTTTCTTCAGCTGTTCTCTTTCTGAATTTGGCTCCCTTGAAGATTAACCCCAGTGAAAACAAGCGTCTTTCGTTCTCAAACTGGGGTTATTGCCTGGAATTCTCAGCTTTTGCAGTAGGAATGCTTCAGCCAGGAGACAGGTCCTTCTCCCAGCTCTGCCAAATCCCGACTGTCCTCCCCCTCTCTTCAAGCTCCCCCAGCAAAACTCTCATCACTGCCTCTAGCATGATACTTGCTATGACGCTGCTCCAATCAGAAATCAATCATGCCATCTCCTCCCTCACTACACAATGGCTCATTTCTACAGTAATTATTTGTAACCAACTGATTTCCTGTTCCTTCGAGTCCTTTTGCTTCCTGTAGTTATGTGGACAGAGCAGCAGCGAAAAAGAAAAAAATGAATGTGCGTTTAAAAGTTCACTTTCAGAGTTGGCCTAATTCTGCAGTGGAGACACATTTCTATTAGTGGGTTATGTTAAATGCAGTTTTATTAGTCAGGTTATTTATTAATAATGTTAGTTATTCATTTTCAAATGTGTCTCTTGCACCATAGGCATTTCAGGTGAAAAATAGTGTGCATTTTTGAGTGTGCACGTGTGCTTTTAACTGTAAAAATAGATTTGCATCTTATATGTTAAAATCGTTTTTGACTGAATAGCCTGTCTTTACTTATATGTCCATGTTAATCTGGCAACACATATAGCAATGCACCACACCCATGTCGTGGTGCTGCATCAAAAAAAAAAAAATGCTACCTGTGCAGTAGTGCTGTACTCTGTGCTGTAACACGCCAAATATCCTTACATACCCTCCTTTTGTTGTTAGAACTTGGCTACGCTCCAAGCCAATTCCTAAAAACAACTTGTTCTTTTTTTTTTCTTTTAAAATGCATGTGTATTGGGATATCTTTCTCTTCCTGACGTAGCTAGTAAAATCAGTAACATTTTCATTTTTACTGATAGCACAATCAACCATCCACCCATGATTAGCACCAGGACAGCCAAACCCACTATTGAGGGTTCCCCCCAGGTTCCCCAATTAAATCTTTCCACTTCTATTATCCCCAGATTACTAATTGTAATATTGTTTTTTCTCAAATTCATTTTTATAACATGTCTTTCTTTGTGATTCAATAAATATTCCACATCCGGATCTATTGGAAAAGTATCCCTTTGGAAAAAATCAATATTTTCCACTTGGCTTTCCCAAACATCATTTGTTACATGAAACAATGTTAACCCCCCAATTGACACAATTGTATCCTTTGGAACCTGTAAATCAAAAACATTATATTTCACCTGTTTAACCACGTATGTTCCATGGTTTAAATGTACTACCGTCATGTTCTTTAAACAGGTGCTGACCAACCATTTACCTCTGACCATCTTAGCCAGTGCCATTTCTTCACTCCCCATATTGCTAATAATCACTTCACATACTTCTGATATACTTGGGTCAGATTTCAAACCACAAATAGCATCTGTGGCATCAGGAACAAATGGTTTACCCGGACACATATAATTTTGTTCTTTAAATTTTACACATGTTTCCAGGTTTGGTATTAAATAAACTTCAGGTTCCCATGACTGAAATGCCACCACTTCTGGAGTCTTAATCTTAATAAATGTGTCCTCTTGCCAAAATCCCACATTGTGTACCCACTTCGTCTGGTAAATAAGTTCAGGGGCTACATATGGGATGCATAGCAAAAATCCGATCTCTAGTCTTTCCAAGTCCACATATAACGGTATTGCATTGCCCATTTCGAATGCAATTTTTACCTGTATTATATCAATTTCCCTCCTGGTCAATCTTTCTATCATTTGACGAATAATATCCTGCGAAACAAAATACAAGGGGATATGTCCTTGAATCAATTGTGAAACTGCAGTTTGAACTTCTCTCATATAATTCGTTAATAGTCTATCATCAGGACTCATTATGTTCAATATTTCATTTAAAGTTCTGTCATGCTTAAGAATTATTTTAGTCGCCCGTTGCATTACATCCGCTTGTTCATTTAGAATGATTGCAGTTTCATTCATGAATCTTACTTGTTCATCCAGTCCCCCTCTAATTCCATCTAATGTTTTTTGTATTATGTCTAGGTCAATACTCAGTTGTTGCGCTTTAGTACTCAGTGTTCCTACCGAAATAGAATTGGCTGTTGATATTGTGGTACCTATTATGGCTCCAACTATAGACATTACCAATGATATCGCGAGCATCACCGCACCTCTCTTTCCTCTCTTCTTCTTAATGTCTGCTGAATTCACGAATGTTTTTTCCAATTGCATTAATATATCTCTTATTGACTGCTTAGTGTCCTCTTTTCTTATTTCCAGCCACTCTTTAGTCTGTTCAATCTTAATTCCGGTATTGTTGAAGTGTTTTTCAATCAAAATCTCAGGATTCAATGATATGTATATATTTTGGAAAATCATCCTTCTATCACTCATGATGAATCCTGGTGCCTCTTCCACCGCGATACCAGATGCTGGTCCAGGTTCAATGACAACCTGTGCTTCTGAATTCTTGAAGATCCCTCCAAATATCATCATCATTAACCATATCATCGGTATCATCTTCAATGCTGATCGCTTTGCAGCCTTGGTCTTCACCCCTCTTTTGGGCTTTCCCGGAATCCGTCCACGTGGGCTCCAGGACTCCATCGTCTCCCGTGGGCTCTGATCCCGGAACCTCCGACCAAGTAATGTTAATTTTCTAAATCAAATAGAAAATAAACAAATTAAGTAAATAGCAGAATACTAACTTCACCCCTTTGCCAAAAATAAAACATGCTTGCTAAAAATATTTCGTTTTTTTTTTTCTGAAATTAAACACAAGTTAAAAAGAAAACAAGCACATATAAAACAGCATTCAATATTTAATACATTTTCTCTCTGCACACCAACCATGAGCTTCCATTATATATATTTATTTATTTATTATATATTTTTACATATATTACAGTGTTTATGTGCCATTATAACAATCAACTTTTTAACTTCTTTGTCACTGCCTCCTGATTGTACCCATTTGTTTTCTCTTTTTGTGTTCACGGGACTATATCTGTTTCTACATGCTCAAGCTGCCTGATCTCATGTCTGGGATGGCATCGTTTGATTTGATTTACATGGACAAACTGCTCTATTGCCGTTTCACCTTCATTTTTCAAAATTTTATAAACTACAGGAGAGACCTTATCTATAATTCGAAATGGCCCCTGCCAGGCTGCTAGAAATTTAGAATTTTTCTGTTTACTTTTTCCAAAATGAAACCTGTACACCTGATCCCCTACACTGTATTCCTTTACTGATGTCTTTTTGTCATAATAAGACTTTGCACTGTCAGCAGCTCTTTCCAGATTTCTCTGCACAAAAGCAAATGCATGTTGCAAATGCCTCCTCAGTTCATCAATATATTCATGAACTGTGGATGCACTCACAAGTGTCTGCTCATGTGTTCTGTATAGTAGGTGTTGTGGTAACACCATTTTCCTACCTGTCAAGACCTCATGGGGGCTAACACCTGTTGCTTTGGCAGGAATTGATCTGATTGCCATCAAAACCAACGGTAAACGTAAATCCCAGCTGGAACCTGCTTCTGCCACAAATTTCTTTAAAATATCCACAACAGACCTATTGCTTCTTACAACTGTACCTGAAGACGCTGCCCGATATGCGATATGTAGTTTCCTTTTCACACCTAGTATTTGCCATACCTTACTCATTAGAGTACTTGTGAAATGACTTTCTCTGTCTGACTCAATTCTTTGTGGCAACCCAAACCTTGAGAACACATGGTTCACCAGCAATGTGTCTGCTGTTTGCGCACTACAATCTGGTGCAGGAATGCATTCAATCCACTTCGACATCAAACATACCACACTCAATATATAACGGTGTCCCCTGCTCAACCTTTTTAAAGGACCTACATAGTCTATTTGCAAATCTGACCATGGGAGAGTTAGGCCTCTTTTCATCAATGGTGCTCTATGCATTGGTGAAGCAGGTTTAAATTGGGCGCATACTAGACATCCTCTAGTATATAATTCCACATCTTGGGACATATGTGGCCAGTAAGCATAATCTGTTAGTATTTCTAATGTTTTTTTTTAACCTCTATGGCCTGCAGTTATGGCATCATGTGCATGGTGTAGCATTAGCCCTCTGAATGAAAGGGGTACTACCCACTGTATTTGTCCTGTTATGGACTCTCTAATCATGAGTCCATCCTGTAATCTAATTCGTGTTTTGTTCTTTAATAGCACCCTCAACTCTTCTTTTCCCATACAATCATTTTCTGTTAAAGAATTTTGTTCGGGATCTATCAAATGATTATAATAGATTCCCAAAATTCGATCATTCATTTGTGCCTCAATCAAATCTTGGTCTGGCGTGTCATGACTCCACTGCACCACCGGTTGATCTACCTCCTTTGGTGCTTTATAACGTGTGACTGCATCAATTTGTATTTCACCCATTAAATAATCAATAGGTAGCAATTCTCCCATCACAGCCCCAATCTTAGCCAGGTGGTCTGCCTTATCATTTCCCTCCTTATCCTCTCCTGGTGTTTTTAAATGCCCACACATTTTTCTCCAGTATATTGTTAACTTATTCTCTGACACCAATTTGTCTATGGCTTGTATCATTTTTCCATGCTTAAGTGGCTTTTTGTTGTATGTAACCATGCCTCTTGCTTTCCAACCAGGCAAATACTCCACAAAGCTATTCCGTGCATAGTCAGAATCAATCACCAGGACAATTTCACTGAACTTTTTATCAACTGCAGTAGCAATTGCTTTATAAATGGCTGCCAATTCCGCCACCTGACTGCTCCTATCTCCAATCCTCATCCCTATACTGGGGACACCTTCACATTTCAACCAGACATTTCCTATGCCTGCCACTAATTGTTTATTACTGTCATTTTCAATGTGAAAAGCACAACCATCCACATATACAGTTGGCAAATCCTTGCATGTTTTTTCATCAAAAGCTTTGTGTGGTGATTGTTCGAATTCCTGCAAACTAGTTTCCACTTCCATTTCATTTGGTATTTGTTCAGCTGCACAGTCATGTAAGTCAGCTAACCCTTGAGCAATTGGGTTCTTTTTATTTTTTCCATATCTCACTTCTCCGGGAAAACCTTGTAATGCCAGCGTCCATGAAGTGATTCTGGATTGCGCTAGATTACCTGATCTAATTCTTTTACTCTCTAAAAATTGCAAAGGTTGATGATTTGTTTCAATAATCACCTTTTCTCCCTGAACAATGGGGCGGAAATGTTGTAGCGCCCACACAGTGGCTAATAGGGCCTTTTCACATTGATTAAATTTCATTTCAACTTGGGAAAATGCCTTACTTGCATATGCAATGGTTTTGTGATTCAAATCGTGTTTTTGTGATAACACTGCTGACATACAATGTTCAGAAAAACCTATTTCTATAAAGAAATCCCTGTCCTTTATGGGGAATGCTAAACATGGTGCCTTTACAAGACATTCCTTTAATTTAGCCACTGCATCAGACTGCTCTTTTTCCCATTTCCAGGGAGTATTCAGTTTAAGCAGTTTAGTCAATGGTTGAGTGATTTCTGCATAATTTTCAATGAACTTTCTGTTATAGCCTGTCATCCCAAATAAACTTTTTACTCCTTTCACATTTTTAGGATCTTTTAATCTTTGTATGGCCTCTATTTTCTTCTTTTGTGGATTTAGCCCATGTTCAGTCACTTCATGCCCTAGAAAGTTCACTTTTTTCTTGCACCATTGTGCTTTTTGCAAAGATACTTTGGCGCCTGCTTTCTGCAATTGGCCAAGTACATGTCTTATTTCATCAAAATGGCTTTTCAGGCTTTCATTTTTTATCAGGACATCGTCCACATAAACTTTTGTTCCTCTTTCCGCTGCATCCGGCATGGCCTTTCTCAAAAATATGCCAAATTCACTCCCGCTATTGATGTACCCGAACGGAGATCTAAACCAGGCATATTGAGTCCTGTCAAATGTAAAGGAAAATAAATGTTGTATCTCCTCTGCCAATGGCACGCACCAATATCCAGAGGTGAGATCTAATGTGGTAAATACATTTGAACCATGTACCTGAGGTAGGCCCTGATCAATGAATGGCAGTGGCCATCTAGATACTGGTACTCTTTTATTTAACTCTCTCAAGTCTGCACACAGCCGCCATTGACCATTTGGCTTTAACACACCTAAAATAGGTGTATTGGATGTACTATGAATGGGCCTGATGATTCCCCGCGATTCCAAATTTTTAATAATCTCTGCCAATGATTCTAAACATGCCAGCGGTAGTCTATACTGGCGTACAAACACTGGATTTCTGCTACACCCTTCTGGTAGTGTGGCCACATGTAAATCAGTTAAACCACAATCATAAGCATCTTTTGCAAATACATCCTTAAACTCCATAAATATCTCCCTCAGATTGTCCCTATCTTCATTGCTTTCACACGCATTCGCTAAGGAGATCTGCTCTTCTACCATTTTGGAAAATTCTGGAAAATCTTCTGGTAAGGGAATCTCGGCGCTTTCCTCTAACTGTGTGGCTGTGTCTTTTTGTAAAGCTGCCACTTTTAAATATTTTGGCATATCAGCTTCCACTTCAATGGGCTGAATTTCTGTTTCATTTTCATTTAAATTAAATATTATGCAATCCTCTTGATGGCAGCACACTGTCTCATTTGAATCATAAGGATACACAGAATGAATTTTAAATATTCCTTTGGGCTGAGAGTCCAGGTGTTCTGGCAACTCACCCTTGGCATCTACATACTTTTCAGGAATATTTCCAATCACCATGTTATTTAAATCTGCCGTATAATGTGATTTTTGTATGGCCATTCCTAATGGTGAGTTTTCCTCTAAATGAATATCCTGACAACCTTTATTATTTACCATAATTTTTACAGATCCTTCACCAATATCTACCAATGGAATGTATTCATAATCCAGGCCTTGCTGTTTTATGGATTCATTCAGGCATACAAATGCATCAGAGCCTTTCATCTGCTGTCCATTTTTGCATTTCAGTGTTATTGCAAACTGTTTTGTAAATGCAGGAATAATAGTATCTTTCCTCATTTGTAATTCGATTGCATAAGGAACCAGTTGTGCATAATGATAAGCCCTTCTTTTGTCTTCAAATTCAGGTGCCGGACCACCTAGGCGTGACCATATTTTTTGATTAAGGAAATCTAACACCATACACATTCTGTGCATGATGTCATTGCCCATGTAAAATTCATTTTGTGCTCCACTCACTATCCATACATTATGGTAAATTGTTTTCTGCCCAATGCTAATTTTAAGCATGCATCTGCCTGCAATTCGGTTTTCAAAGTCTGGACTGTCCAACCCAGAAACATATTGGTTTTTAATCCTAAATCTCGGGATTTCTTCCCTCTACATTATTTTTTGCAACAATTTCTCATTAATGAAACCCCTTTCATGTCCAAGCGCTAAAGTGGCTTTTATTGTTTTAAAATAGTCATTTATACCAACATGAACCCATGGTTGCTCATCTTCCATGTGTATTTCTGCCAGAGTGGTAATGTGTTTTTCTGAATCTGTTTTAGGAGCAATATTCTGTTTGCATGTTTTCTCTTTTAAATAAAAACGTAATGTGTGCTCATCTATGGCCGTCTGCCAATTTTTCCTTGGGTCCAAGTATATTTGTACAGGTAATTTTTCATTGTCGCTCTGCATTTTGTCTTGACACATTAATATAACAGTGACACTAGGTATGCAGCTATTCTGGAGATATACCTCCACAGCATCATTTGCTTTGGCAACGGTGTGACATTCATTTATATTGCTGTTTTGTGATTTTAGTTTCTTAGGCCTCAATGGTTTTTTGGTTAAGGACCACAGCACTCCATTCACCCCATCTATTAGAGGAGACAATCTTTTCAGGCAATCTGTCCCCATCAGAAATGGAATTTCACAAATAGATGTGATCAATACCTCTTGTTTCATTCTGTGCTTTCCTATTTTTATGTCAACCTCAGTTACACCTATGATGGGCACCTCCTCCCCATTAAAGTTATGCACTGGGCCTTGATTTTCCTTCACTGTGATCTGACTCTGTGGGGGTCTCCCTTCATTGATACTCTTTACCAGCTCCTTGGACATAATTGTGGCCTGTGCGCCAGTGTCAATCATAGCAAAGGTGTGGCATTTTTCTTCTACAGTGATGGGTGCATAATATCTGTCCTCAACTTCCTCTAATACACATAAGAAATGTGAATTCTTACTGATTTCAGGGCTCACCTTTCTCAGGTCTTTTTCACTTTTGGCTAAACACATTGGTAAATGGAAAGACATTTTTCCCTCCTTTTTACCCATTTCTGCGCGAGAGACTTTATTCATTTCTCCATGATCAGAGGTTTTTTGGAGTGTGGCCACTGTTCGCCCATCCATCTGGGTAACATCAGAGACCACATTACAACCTTCCAACTGAACATGTGTAACAACATCATTCAGCAATTTGTCATTTTTTAATTCTGTGCATTTGTGATCATTTAGTGTGATACCAGCCCTTTCAGCCTCTTCAAAAATATGTGGCTCAAAGAATTCTTCAGGTGATTGACTTGTACCCTCCTTTTGAGTATTTCCTTTTTCTGTCTGTGTTTGGTCATTGTTTTGCTTGTCCAGGGAAGGAGCTATAGCATCCCCACTTACTCCCTGTTCACTGGTATTCCCCATGCATGAGTCATTTTTCTTAAATCTGTCCCTTTGTTCTTTTGGAATTCCTAATGTTTCTTTTTCATTTGTACAAATCTTTACTGTTTTATTTAGCTCTAGGTTAAACCGTACCTCTTTTTTAGAAGTATTTGCACTTTCTGTCACAAGTTCATTTACTGGCACTTTCACATTTAATCCATTAGGCATCTCAGAGTCGTTATGCAAAATTATATCAGAGCAATCTGTCATTTTGTCACTGCAGTTATCATGAGTACTTAGTCACTTTTCAGAAGCCCCCCAGTCATTGCTATTGCCATCAGTCCCCTCTTTGGAAGGTTGTTTTTGCGCTGTACAGAGCTTTCCTATTTGCTCAGCTAACATTTTCACTTGGGCCTCAAGGCACTGGAACCTTTCCATCTCTCTAGGATCCTCTTTCTGTGGCCTAGGTCGATATTGGTTGTTTTCCCCCTGATTGGATCTATTCTGATACCTCTCAGGTGATTGATGTCGGTTGGGATGGTTTCTGAACTCTTGATTCATTTGTGGAGGGGAGCGGGTTGCACCCATCCTTTAATTATAGTCCCCTTGTGGGGAATCATTGTACTGACGTGGATTGTAGTTCACGTTTTGCCTCATGTCCTGTCTCTCAGATTGTGGGTACTGGCCCCTAGGTTGATTTCCATTATCAGTAAATCGATCCACATATCGGGGCCTATCCTGATTACCATATATCATGGTGTTGGGGTCAAATCTGCTCTGTGTCCTCAATGACTGGTAGGGACCATCATTTCTTTGATCTTGATTTTGTCTCTGGTTATTGTTCATACCTGCCATATCAGGCCGATATCCTACCCGGGGTCTGTCCCCTAAATACCTAGGGCTGATGTAGCTCTCTCTATTACTAGGATCATGTGATTGGAACATTGGTACAGGAAATGGCGATCTTTGTTGATTACCCCTTTGTTCAGGTGTCACATTATTTTTACCTTGGCTTTGAGCAGACTCAAGGGACATTTTGGCTGACCTAATTTCCATTACTGTGGCTGAGGGTTCTTTAGATTTAGGTCTAGTATCTTTCATTTTATCACTTTCTCTACCCTGACAATAGAGTACCTCATATAGTTTTGTGCTTTGATGTACAATCCATTCAAGGGACTTTTCACGGTCAAATTCACGGACCAATTGGGATATGATGTCTTTCTGTAGCCCATAGAAGTATGCAGTTTTAAACTCATTGGAATTTGAGTCAAAAGGTACATCAAAGCGAGAAAATGCTCTTTTTAAGTCTTGTAAAAATTGGCGAGGGGATGTATTAGGTCCAGCAGTAATTGTATAAGCGACTTTCTTTGCCTCCTGCAATGACTGAAAAGGAGAAAAATGACGCCTAATTTCTTTTTCAAACTCCAACCAGGTCATATTCTGCTGTTCATTTAATCCCCTTATGATGCTGGCCGTCGGGGCATCTAAAGTTAAATGAAAGTATTGTTTGTACTGTTCCTTAGGTATCTGGAGTGCTTTAAAAATGTCATGCACCGCTTCTAAGTGATCCTCAATGCAGCATTCACCTCCCTTTTTAAATGGTTTGATCAGGGCTTTAATGGATTTCATTATTTTTATGGGGCTACTTGTTGCAATGCATGGAATTGCACTATTTTGTGATTCAATCCTGTTTTCAGGTGTATGAGATTGGTGGCTGCCCCCAATGGGAGTATCAAATCCCCCAAGGGCGCTGTAACCAAGTTCAGTCACCTGCCCAGTCACTGGAGCACTAGCTCTTTGGGCAGAGCTAGAATTCACCTCCACTCCATTGAATGTGGTACCCTGCCGCCTCTCCTGGGACCTGGGAATGCACATTTGCTGTTCTAAGTCCTTACACTTTTTAAGAAGTCTTCATTTTGCAAATAGTTGTTTTCATCACTCATCTTATTAATCACCTCCTGCATGTCGCACATTTGCATTTGGCATTCATTGAACTCTTTATTTCTCTTGTCTCTTTCTTGAATCATTTTAATCATTTCTTGTTCTGCACTCTGGAGATCACATTCTTTTTCAAAATGTTCTTTTTGTAAAATCTGCATTTCTGAAACAACCTCATCTTTATCCTGTCTAATGTGGTCCACTAAGGCTTTTAAGTGTACCAATTCTTGCTCACTATCCTCAAATTGTTTCTTGCTTTTGGATAACTGAGTATCAAAGTCTCTGCATTTTAATTGCATGTCTTTTTGGCATACATCAAATTCTGCTCTCAACATTTCCTGATTTTTACTTGCCCCATCTAATTCAGTCTTTAACCTGTTAATTAGCTGAGTATCATTCTCCTGCTTTCGCAGGGACTTATTCAAAATAAACCATTTTTGTGCATAGCCGTATTAAACAGTCTTTCTCTGCACTTTTATCGGCTGCATTCAATAATCTTGTAAGGCAGACCTGAATTATGCTGCCTTCTGCAAAAATATTGTCTAGTTTTTCTTTCTGCACCTCACCCTGAATGCTTTCACGCCATTCTAACATGCTATTCGACGACCAAGTCCCATGTGCAAACAACTTTGCCTCTAAATATTGCACTAGGTCTGAGAATGTGGTTTCCCTTTGTGACATTCTGAAATTTGTTTTTAGTGGCACACTGCTATTATAAAATGGGTTCCCTTTAATGTGCAAATGGCAGTGTGAGACACGCTTGCCACGCCCAGTAGGTACTCTATGATCACTTTCCCGGCCTGCAACGCACCATAAATATGTAGGGTATTTTGTGGAGATTTGGGGCCTGACGATATTTTCTTACCGCCGAAAAATAACTTAGCAACAATCGCTCCTTGTATTCAGATTGGGCCATGTACAACAATAATACAGTGGACATGCATTATTGCAGCACACAGACATGCATATTTGGTATGCGTGGTTGGTATGTGTGGTTGGTATGCGTGGTTGGTGTGCGTGGTTGGTGGTATTTTGGTGAGCATAATTCCCTTGTTTTATTTGTGGCCCCAATATCCAGAACCCCTTATTTTTGCTTAGATGTTTCGTGTAATCACTAGAGAGACCTCAGGCTTGCATTTCAGGAACACCACATTTTCATTTTTAGTGTGCCACCATGGCCAATTTCTCTCTGTCTTATCTACGGCAGCGAGCTATCATGTGGTATTTTCACTCCCTTTTTGCCGACTCATAGACCTCCGACAAACTACAACACACACAGTTAGTTATAATTGCTCATACTGAATTTATTGTGCACCCGGCTGCAGGAAATTTGACTTTTAGCTACCTTGAAAATGACAATTGCACTGTCTAAACATCTCCCCACATCATCAGCACTGTATTGGTAAATATAAAACACACCACCCTTCTGCTTTCAAATATTTTTGTGTATTATAAAAGTTGCATTGAAACAGGATCTCACTCTTTACAGAAATAAATAAAATAGCACAGTAACAGCATTGTCTGTGATACACTGAAAAGAGAGTGGCGGAGACAAGAACTCAATTTGCAACATTAAACATGTGATTAAAGCACAGGAATCTCCTTTCCTACACTGACTGAATATTCTCGTACACACTCAGCCCCCACACTTCTGTAATTACCTTATCTGTTCAGCATGAGTTTTCTTCAGCTGTTCTCTTTCTGAATTTGGCTCCCTTGAAGATTAACCCCAGTGAAAACAAGCGTCTTTCGTTCTCAAACCGGGGTTATTGCCGGGAATTCTCAGCTTTTGCAGCAGGAATGCTTCAGCCAGGAAACAGGTCCTTCTCCCAGCTCTGCCAAATCCCGACTGTCCTCCCCCTCTCTTCAAGCTCCCCCAGCAAAACTCTCATCACTGCCTCTAGCATGATACTTGCTATGACGCTGCTCCAATCAGAAATCAATCATGCCATCTCCTCCCTCACTACACAATGGCTCATTTCTACAGTAATTATTTGTAACCAACTGATTTCCTGTTCCTTCGAGTCCTTTTGCTTCCTGTAGTTATGTGGACAGAGCAGCAGAGAAAAAGAAAAAAATGAATGTGCGTTTAAAAGTTCACTTTCAGAGTAGGCCTAATTCTGCAGTGGAGACACATTTTTATTAGTGGGTTATGTTAAATGCAGTTTTATTAGTCAGGTTATTTATTAATAATGTTAGTTATTCATTTTCAAATGTGTCTCTTGCACCATAGGCATTTCAGGTGAAAAATAGTGTGCATTTTTGAGTGTGCACGTGTGCTTTTAACTGTAAAAATAGATTTGCATCTTATATGTTAAAATCGTTTTTGACTGAACAGCCTGTCTTTACTTATATGTCCATGTTAATCTGGCAACACATATAGCAATGCACCGCACCCATGTGGTGGTGCTGCATCAAAACATCAAAAAAAAATTGCTACCTGTGCAGTAGTGCTGTACTCTGTGCTGTAACACGCCAAATATCCTTACAGACCTTGTCATATCAAATGAAACCCTGTCAAATCAAATGGAAAGACTAGAATGATGGCACAGGCATGTCTCTCTTTAGTCCAACCCCCCGCCTCCATGCCTGTACCCTTTCCTTACGACTGAATTTAAGTAAATGGCTCTAGTTTGGATATTAATGTATCTTCAGCCATGAAAATGGAGGAAGTAGTGACTAAAAGCCCAGCCCAAACTCTGTTGTACCAAAGTTGCTGCGCCTTTATCACTATTTGATGGCTTTGGAAGCAAGAACTTTCTACAAGACCCATGCGCTGCCACGGAAACTCACATGTGATTGCCGAATGCTCCTCAAATATATCTTCCTTTTTTATTCAAATACTCTGGCTCTCAATTAGATCTAGATTTCAGTTTCCTTTTCTCTGCTTAGGGCACGATTCATGGTATAGTGTGCAGAAATCCCTCAAAGCCTGCATGCCAAGAACACCTCTGCGCAAGCCTGCGTGCATACGTTTTTCTGTGGGCTCCACGTATTCATGGAATTGTTCACACAAAGTAACCATATACACAAGTCGCGACCGGAACGCCCCAGGCAAGCCCTCATGCAAAGCAAAAGCAGCCAGAAACAGCTACCATTGCGTGATCCTCGGGCACAAACACATGCACTGTCAAAACTGGGTGTGTGGTTTCCCGCACGCAGTCCCCCATAACTGTCAACGGCACCCTGACAACATGCGTCCGATTTATCGTAACCCGGGTAAAACTCCGAAAATATGCGTGTGAACCCCCGTATACCACTCCTGCACCCTGCTACACTGTGTATGTGCAACCATAAATTAGATGGAAACCCTGGTTGCATACATGCACCCCTAAATCCGACACTCGGTTTTACCTCTGGGCAGAATCCTATGTGCAAGTGCCTATAGGCCTGCCGTCGGGTGGCAGATAGTATGAGGTCTTTGCATGGACATTTCCCCACCTAGAACTTGTGTGTTCGGATCCATGAATACGTATCATTCTGCGCAATAGTGGCATGCGGCGGACTGCCTGCGGACCATCCCTTGCAATGCCCACATTTTCCCATGTTCTTCCTCATTTTGCTAGTTCCCCACCCTTCCCTGCCCTCTGCTGCAAGACACGCCCATGCTCTGCGTGGTGTCTTGTGCAAGGCATGCGGCCACTTACAGAGACGTGCTGAGCTTGTGCAAAGTCCCTGCAAAGTACGAAAAAGTGCCACACAGTCGATTCAATGAACTGACAAATGGGATTTCACACACAGTTTTGCAGGAAAAGTCTCGTTTTTCTGCACAGATAATTCTATGAATTAGGCCCTTAGTGTTTAAATGTGCTCTTGCTTTGGCTCCAGCTTATTATGCCTCTTTATTTTCTATATGTCATCCAGGGTTCTTCGTTCTTCATCTCAATTTCTTCTTTCTGTTCCTCGCCCCCAATGCCTCTTCTCGCTTTTATTCTTTTCAATTACTTTCTCCTAATCTATGGATTCGGATGTGCTGGATATTTGTTATTCTTTTTCAGTCTAGCTTTCCTCCTTATGTTTTTTCCTGACTTTTGGTTAGCACCATGATCGTGCTTCCCTTTTATGCCTTCAATTGTCAGACCTTCATTTTTTTCTTTATTTATTTTTACTGTATAATGCTTGTGCAGCGCCTTGGGTCAAGGGGCTATATACATACCTTAAATTACATGGAATATGTTGTCAAACGGTCCACTGTATAAATGCACCCTGAAGAAGAAAGTGAAACAAAGGTTGAAGACGGGTCTGGGTATATACGATTTCTCAAAGCTATACCAGGGCACCAAGGAAGCAATCAAGGACACACAGGACCAGTCTAGGTTGGTGATTTCACTAAAAGAGGTTGCAGAGGCGATTCAGTGCCAGGCACATAATTGATCCCCAGGCCCGAAGGAAATTCCTGCAGACCTATTCCAAGACCTCATAGAGGTCTGGTCGCCCATACTTACTATTGCATATAATAACATTCTAAATATAGGTAGATTCAAGAGTCTTGAAATCTCGCAGTTATCTTCCCAATTTTAAAAAAAGGAAATAGACCTAGTCCATCAGCTTACAGGTACATCTTGTTACTCGACACCAGTTTCAAGATATTTGGGAGAGTCCTGCTAAAAAGATTAGAACAGTGGGTAGGTTCAAATAACATCATGGCTGATATCCAATGAGGATTCCGACCGGGGATGGGGATGGGAGAGCAAGTCTTCAATGTATACCTGGTGGTGGCTCACTCCCTCTATATTAAGAAATAGCCCATTTACTTGGTATTTTTGGACCTCAGCACAGCCTTTGACAAAGTGAAAAGAGCCACACTTCAGCACCTGCTGAGGTCTCTGGACTGACCAACTGGTCTGCTAGACTTGCAAGACATACTATTATGCACCAAAACAACCAGGAATGTGTGAGAAGTGGTGATCAGGGGCACTGAATGCCATACCTCTGAATAGCATTGAGAGTACGTCAGGGTTGCCTGCTATCCCGCTTGCTTTTTTCATTGTATATTAAAGGTCTATATGACTCTCTACCACAATTAGAAGGTGATATAAACCAACTTAAGGTTTTGCCAGTCTTGGCTTATATGAACAATACTTCATGTGTAGTGTGCAGTCCAAGGGCCCGACAAAGGTTAATTGGAGAATTTACTCAGGGTGAACATAACAAAATTCTGCTATTATGGATTGCAGTTTAGGGAAAAAAGTACCCAAAATGCCGAAAATGTTTTGTAATAATTGTCCTATTCCTAGGGTTTCAGACTTTGACTTTCTAGGCATTTGTTTTTCAACAGATTTGACGGGAGGATCCCACATCATGAAGCAGGTCTCGAGAATGAAACAGTCACTAGGGGGAATATCCTGTTTTACGGCTATGTGAAAGTGTCAACCATTACAAATGATCTTAAAGGTTTAAGCTACGAAAATCAAAGCATCTATCAAATATGGTGCATCACTATTGGGTTCCTTCTAAACGATTCTAAGCTCCAAGTAATTGAACATGATTATCTAAAGAAGCTATCACAGTAGCTTCTTTAGATAATCCCAGATCCACCTCAAACATTGCTGTGCATACCGAGCTGAGTATGAGTTATCTGGAGGATGATCTATCGCTGGAAGAAGTCTTCCACTGGTTGCAAATTTGGTCAAACCCAAAGGCATTCCTAACCCAGTTCATTATCAATGAGATTTTAACTAAGAATGCTGCTTTTAAGATCCCTTGACTTCAATATATTCAAAAATCCATATTAAATATCAACGCAGAATCCATGTTAAATCCATCTTATATCATGGACAAGACAATGTATAAAGATCTTTGAGCGTGTTCAATCTCTTCTTTCAGGGCCAGGAGAGAATCTGGAGACCTTTTAACACCTTTTAATCATTGACATATTATTATTTGTACTCCAGACCCGATTCAGGACTACCTTGTGGGGAACGACAAGACTTATGATAGATTTTTAATTACAAGAGCATGGTTGAACTGCAGAACCGTAAAAGCTATAAGTGCAGTATGGCTAGGACAACGTGATGACACTAGCTGCCCACTGTGCCCTAGCCTATCACCATGTTAGAAAAAGCACACTAGACTAGTATTAAGAAAAACTGGTTTCTTGCAGCACCGCCCAGCTCTATGCTATTTATTAATAGCGAATGTTCCGTTTGTTGCTTGGGCATTATTGTCATATCTCACACAGGCTTATAAAATAAGAAATTATAATCCTGCATTACAATCCTTTTCAATTGTGATACATTTAGGATTGCAGCATTTCTTTTTTTACTGTACTTCTGTTGAAATGTTTCTGATTTTACGTGAAACTTTTTATTTTCATTCTAATTCTTTAATAAACAAATGTATAATTTCTTCTATGAACAGCTTGTTTTATGGATAATCTATTTCCTCAATATACTGACATTGAATAAATAAATAAAATAAATGTGGTTGGCCTTGAACCTAGTTAAGTTCTGTACTGATCAGTCAATGGAATATGTTATGTTATATTATGTAATGCTCCTGGTATATATAGTACACCACTCTACCATGTCATAGTCTTCTCTCTCTCTCTCTCTCTCTCTCTCTCTCTCTCTCTCTCTCTCTCTCTCTCTCTCTCTCTCTCTCTCTCTCTCTCTCTCTCTCTCTCTCTTCTCTCTCCAGTCTTTGCCAACTTTGTTTTTTGTCTCTCTTTCTGTATCAAACTCTCTTCCTTTATTGCTTAACTTGCATTATTCCATTGGTATATTATATTATGTTACAGGGGTTTATTGTGTGCATCACTGCCATTTCCATGGTCTTCAGGCACTCGTGTGGATCAGGAAGTCATTGTTTATTTTCGTTTAAAGTTGTCCCCCCATAGGTGGCTGTTATCCGTCTAGAGAAGGATTAAGTAGAGTCAAGGTACTCAGGTGCCCAATTTCAGCAGAGGATGAGTAAGTTATTATTAATATCAGAAAGCACTGGCCAGGAATTATGCTCTATATACAGTTCACACATTTGGTTATTTGTGAGCATTATAAGCAGTGGTACAAGTGAGTGAACTTTAATGGTTTGGACAACAAGGTCGACCTTCTTGTTCTCCTGAATACAACTAACCTTGCCTTTTTGCACATGAGGGTGAGCACACCTAGCTTTGTGAGAATAACATAAAAACAGTCTTGTGGGTGCAAAGGTGGAACGTGTGGCTCCTCCTGCTGCTATCCCCCATCTTTCATCATGTATGACAGTGATTTAGTGAGTGAATGAGTGTGTGAGCAGTAACATTGAGTTTCTACTATGTGACCAAAGGAATGCAAGCTGGAATGGTTGCACATTGTTTGTTTTTTATCTGGCGCTGTTCCTAAACACCTCCACTTTGCATGACCATAGAATAGAGAAAGAGAAGACATCTATCTACTAAACCCATTTTAGACCCAGAGGGTAGATTGTTGTTTAAAAGAAGTCACATTGTTCTACATTCACAATACCAATATCACTGAGTAGAGTGCACAATCTCCATTCCCCAGTTACAGTGAAATATTTTGTATTATATTGTGGCTACTAATGTATAACATCTTTATGAGTCGCTCAAGCAATGATGAGACTAATGCTCTGTTCATTAGCCTTCTACCCTCACAGTGTATTTAATTTATTTATTATATAACACACTAAATAAGTATAGAAATGACCTCACATCACTGGGGAGAAAAAGCGGGATATTCTGGGACTATTCACATCCAAACCCAAGAGCAGCATTCTAGATTTGGGTAGAAAGTGGGGAAAGAAGGGTGGAGGACATCAAATAGGAAGGGGGATGTGGGAGGCAGCAGTAGCGGCTGGTGAACCTTTAAAGTCGTGGGGGTAAATGTATGTTCCATGAAGGTGGTATGGAGCCCAGTGAGCGCAGTGAGCGAGTGCAGCGAGCGAGCCTGACATATCAAAGGGCTTTCCGGGGGGATTATCTCCGCTGCACATCATTTCTGAAATGAGGAGTTGAAATGGTGCATTTTCCAGCACAATTTTCAAGAATAGTTGCAGACAAAGACCTAAGATACAAGCAGTTCTCAGAGGAGAACCTATACAATATTCTACTATCAGAGATGCCAGGTTACCGACAATACAGGCGGCCATTTTGCCCAGAAAACCATGTATGTGCCCATATCCTACAAGGGCACACATATGCTTCCAGCATTAAGGCAAGTGCTAGGTAAAGTGTGCACCTGCACTCATATGCATATATTGATAGGCAATTTTAATAGTGATGTGGGGTCAGTTAGTACTTGCATGCCAGGGCAGTGATTGGAAGGGTAGAGTGGGGACAGGAGGCCATTCATTCTTACAACAGTCATTAAGTGGGTGCTTACACACTTAAAGGAAAGAGTTAACTGCCTGCAACATTGAAGCTGCACTATATCAGTCTCTCTCGTTATAATGCGCAAAGACGTTTGATAACCCCACACAAATAAGTTTGCACCTCCCCCACCTTCTCTGAAGTTAGCGCCTCTCCCAACAACTGAAAGGTCCACCTCCACTGTCCCAAAATTTAGGGTTCATTGCACCCCTCATCATGGGCCAAAAAATGTGACTGAGACTGCCGAGTAAGCTGTCCCTATTTTGGCCAACTTGCCCCCAGCTGTGACTCTTTTAAAAGCCAGACAGGTACTGTCAAATGAGAAATTAAATTGAACCTCCTATTGCAATGAATATATGCATATTGGCCTACGCCAAGCTGCTTGTAAGTCACTTGCGAAGAAATCCGTGTTGCAAGGTCCTGACCTTAAAATCAATGTAAACCGCCATTTTAGGTCAATCTGCCATTTTAGGTTCGCTTTGTAAAGTCACCCTGTGAGTTAAAATGGTGGACAATGTCATTCTGAAATACAACATGGCCGTCTTGACCTCTACATGTAGCTAATATGTAACTTGCCTGCAGGCCGCTTGTTGAGGTTGTGAACTGAGACCTTGTCCTTCGCTGACCTTCGCTGACCTGTGTGTAAAGGATTACTCGCGTCAATGAAACTAATCCGCGAGCATATGTTAAGAACAATGTATTCAAATACTGGAATAAGAACACTTGTTTAACTACATTGTATTAATGTTTGAAAAGACTTGTATGAAGAATCCCAAAACACACAGTTGCTGTGTAGGCTTGTTGATATATGTATTAAAAGCAAACCAGTTACTTGTGGATATACGAACTCGGCATGAACCCTAGATCAGTGATGTATTAGAAGAATATTAACCCGAAGTAGGGTTGGACATCGTGTTCGCAAATAGTATAAAAGAGCAATGAATTCTAATGTACAGGGTCTCTCACTGCACACACTGAACCACGCTGCAGTTTGCTGTGTTGCACTGAGGGCCGATAGCTATCTGATTTTGTTCTGTTCTTCGTAACTGAATTCAGTATAAATTAAAGTACTTTGTATGTTCCTTTGTAACCCGTGTCCGGTGTATTTCCTTTTGGGTACTCAGCCTCAATATTATGATTTTGTTTTCACAGTACATTTGGCAGTGGGACACCTCTTCCATTTGGCACATCAATGAGGGGAAATGTGTACAACTGGCAGAATAAGGGTGCTGAGCAGGTTCCTGCTCAGCACCCTACCCTCAGTGTCCAGGCGATGGAATGGAAGAGGTGTCCTTTTGCCAGGACAATGTCCCAGGTGCTCTGGGAAGCAGAGATGCTCTCTCATGACCTAATACATAGCTCTGTATCAACATAGCATTAGAATGGGAGCCATTAGGCACTGATGGGAGGGAGGAATCTTTTAGCAGGGACTAAATGTGAATGGGGTGATAAGAAGTGAGAAGGGTGCATAATGTTGCATGCTTTTTGAAACAGTGACTGAGGGCCTTATCATGAGGTTGGTGGTAACCCGCCATGCCACCGGCGTTACCAAGCAGTAGACACACTTTCTGAGCCCTAGTACCAGACTCAGAATCTGGACTTGCCTAAAATAATTTGTCTCTACTCATCAATGGAGCAACTGCTGACTATTTACCAAACTCATATAGTTTTCCATGTCTCCCCTTCTAATAGCCACTTGCCAAGTCATCTTGAGAAGAGCATATAGCGGTGACCGAGCACGTGCTTCTAAATGGCATCCACCAATACTGTGGGATTCATCTGCCCCTGACTGACAGAAGATAGACAATTCAGGCAGTGCATGTCTGCATTACTCATCACACTGTCTCGCCCATCAAGTCAAAATGGCAATACAACCTGAATTCTGCCTCCACTGACAGGAATCTGCACAGCTAGAGGTGGGAATTTGCAACTCTCTCCTGCAAAGTACTCTCCTTCCGGAGCTCTACGTTCCTCTGTGTGTGTAAGGCATTTTGATAAACAGAGAGCAGGAGGTTGTTTGCTTTCCACATCTGGATCCCTCCCCCTGGGTCTTGAGCAGGACCTTCTTAAGTTCCAAAAGCAGCTCAAGATTGTCCTCTTTTCCTCCTCCTTCCCTTCTTCTCTCCACTGCTAATCTCACAGTTGCTTCGCTCGGTGCCTTGGACCCTTATGCATCCTCTTGGCCCCTGACCACTCACACCCATTCTCCCCAGCTTCTGTTTTGCTTCAGCACTTCCCTCGGCACACCCTTGGCATGGAAGACTCACACTTTTCCACCCAAATTAGCTCCTGGCTTACCATTCCTTGCACTTCATCTGTGGCTCACCCTCGAGCACAGACACCCCAGCACCTACCCCACTGCCCTCTTCCTTGCTGCACTTGCACGTTCTGAATACTCACAATGCATAGTAGGTTTGGCGGCTCCTTCCCCCTTCCATTTCAGCCTCTCTATGCTGCTGTTGAAGTACCAACTCTGTTCAGCCATCACCAAGCAAAGTCCTTGACCACCTTGTTCAGGGAATCCTCAAGTGAGTGTGAAGCTGCTGCATCCTTCTCCTCATGCTCTGCTCACCCCTTCTCTTCTACCATCTCCCCTTCTTCTGTCACTATCTCCCCCACTGCTTGCTGAATCTCAACCTATGTCTGCCCCTCCTCGGGATCTGCGTACCCCTTCTGGTCGACTACCTAAAACCTTGACAAAGAAGTTCAGGTGTAGTCCTGTTCCTCATCCACTGCCCAAACACAAACACCACAAACAACTCAGAACCCCCCTCCAAAACCGCTCAGAAAAACTCCTAAACTCACCAAGGCAGCTCCAAAGTCCTCCAAAACCACCAATTTGTGAGCATCTCCTATCCATTCTTAACTCATCAGCTCAACAAAACCCAGAAAAGAAATGTAAAGTAAGTGGGGCCTTTCAAAGGGTCTCAAACTTGATTCTAGAAGCACTCAAGGCCTCTGATAGGCTGGTCTCTCTCTGGATACTCTGGCCTGAGTTTTGGAAGGCAGACCTTGAACCCCACCTTGAGACCTGAGGGAGAGTTCGACCCTTGGGGGGCAAAAAAAACAACAACAAATATGAGAATCGTACAGGGCTGGTCAAATGTTAGCTTCTCATAGGGTACATTTTGGGACATTTGAGCATTTGAGCACTGTAAGTAGAAATGGAGTATTTGCAGATAGACAACGCTTGAATGTCGCAGCTTTCAGGCATTGACTTCTTGGCTTCACGGGAAAGAAGGACTTGCACTCTCACAAATCACAGATGATAGTAACATTTTGCTCTGGATTATCATTTGCTTCATTTGGAAAAACATGTTCTCACGTCCCCGTATAGCTTCCCTTTCACATTGCACATCACGTGTGCACTTTTCAGCAGGGCGAAGTAGTGCCTTGGCGTCCAAGTTAATAACGCTCCGTTCAGGAACAGCCGCCTATTTCATGATTTGATCAGAAGGCCAGAAAACATTCGCTATCTGCTGCAACATTGCTTGCACATTTTAATTAAACCTAGTTTGGTATGAATTTACCTTTGGGCTCTAATCCAGCTGACAAATAAAGTTATAGTCAGTGCAGTTTGTACGAACACAAGAACTATACTTCCAGTGGTTTGGCATCCTAAGGGTCCGACAAGATTTTCAAATGGTCCAAACTATGTTTTCAAAGTGCCTGTGGTAGTGACATGGAAACATTTTAGCATCACGCGGTTAATAATGAATGTACTGCTCAATATTTCAACATGGGCTTGGTACATCCTTGAACAGCTTTATCACCCAAGGGCACTGTGCTCCTGAGACTGCAGCATGGTGTTCTGAAGGATTCACTGGCACAGCATCATACTTGATGCAAAGTCTGTGCATTCTGTACAAATACATATAAAATGCTCTTTAGGGTGTGACGGCACATTCGGACTGGGAAACGTCATGCACATAAAGGTGATGATTAATTTTCATACTAATTAAAACAACTACCACTATGCTTTGCCATCATACAAATGAGGGAAAGTGCCAGTCCTAAAGCATAGGATTAGCTCTTAAAATATTCCAGAAATGGTGGCACAAATGGCTGCAACCATTTCTGAAATTAGACTGCAAAGCAGAGGGTTTGGAGTGGGGTGGTGAGGAGGTTCTGACTGTGCTACATTGCATGTCAGTACTCCCCCCTCCACCAGTAAAACCTCTCTGTTTTACGCCAGCTGTAGACAGTCATACTGGTGTAAAATGAACGGATTCCTTTTAAATTCCACCTGCAATTAGTACCTGCTAAAAGCAGGAGGATTCCATAGGAATCCATTAGTAAATGCTGTCTGCCAAGCATAATGTGCAGGCTGTGTTCACTTTTTTAGATAACAGATAGTAAAAGTAAAGAGTAAAGACAGTTTTACTCTTCACCATTGCACTCTGCTTTATAAATGTTCAAATATTGCATGGACGCAAGAGCATGCACATGCTAACGTTGCTGGTATCATGAATCCAATTAGCACCTTGTATATTTTTCTTATTTTGCACCTTTTACTTGTTTTGTAGATTATTCAATGTCTTCTATATGATAGGCTTAACAGTTTCTTGAGTTGTGAACCATAAGCTTGCAGTTTCTGGCACCTCTCATTGCTGGTGGCTGTGACGGATGGCTTGATTAGTGGGAAACAGCTCAGAAGAAACACACAGAGCTAGAAGATGAACTACCCAGTACCAGTGCTTGTCTGGGTCCAGAAGTAGTGGCCATTTCAGGATCCAGAGGTACATCACCAGTGGCTCCATGGTTTTCAAGAGATGCACAGGTGTAATGGCAATCTGGACGACGATGGAAGCAAATCGCTGAAAGCCATTTTTTTACCTCACACACGAAGGAACCAAAGTGAGCTCAGGTGGAAGCATTTGTAAGCATGGAAAAGACGCTTTAGGACCCAGGCCCATACAGAATCTGAGAGAGACATTTGCACACATCGAGCCTCATTATAATGTTGGCAGTATGGTGTGAACGGTGCCGGTAAGGCACTGGCCCCGTTCATACCGTACCGCCGAATTACGAGTTCTGCTTGCGGGTGCCCGACAGCCCGGCAGGTCTGACCTGGCGGGCTGTGCGGCACCCGCGAGCATAACTCGTAATTACACCAGCACCGTTATCAACTATGGGGAGAATGGGAATGGGGAGCCCGGCAATACCGCCACCCGGGAATTTGCAATTACCGGCCCATTCAACTCGTAATGGGCCGGTAATTGCCCATTCGCAGGTGGCAGTGCCGGTAGCGAGTTTGGCGGTAGCCGTGCCTGTAAAACGCCGAGCTGGTAATGAGGCCCAACTTTTTTTCAACTATATTGGCCACCTCACCCATATACCTCAACACTATCTTTGGCTTAATTTAATTCCAATATACACCAGTCATAGCTTTCCAGGATATGTCTATCGTTCTACCACCAGGTGGATTCTTGTCATTTAATGGGGGATGGCAGCACCCACACCTTCCTGTAATGGCCCTGCCCACAGGTGTTCTGCAAATGGGAGAAAAGCGTGATGTAAGTGTTCTTTGATACCTGTTACATTGATGTATCACTTGCTTGCTTTAATGCATCCCCTGACTTCACTTTCTTAATTTTTATAGTGTTCCCTACTGTTTTGTGATGCATCTTGGGGGGTCATGTTACATCAAATGAAAATGGAATAGATGCAGGACTTCACCAATGGTAGCAACTTCATGTAATGTAGCCCCCTGCATGCAATTGTAAACATTCACAAAGGGAAGGGAAATAGCAGGTAAAGTCGCCAGTACGCCACACTTTTCCTTTCCATTTTGTAAATATATAGCTACAGCCGAAAATGCAACTCGCATCAGCCCTCCCCACTGAGTTTGCATAGAACTGTCATGAGAAGTAGTCCAAGATACTTTGTGAGGAGAAAAAATGACATTTGAGGCAATGCTAGGTTGGAGTTGTGGTTTCTTCCCTAGAGTACATTGACAGATTTGTGACATATGCATCCCTCACTTTTTTGTCTTTGTGTACTTATGGCACGCCTATAATATACCTTGCCGCCAGGGGAGTTGCTAGGTCTGGAAAAGACCTGGGGCTACGCTGATGTCGGAACTGTTGGGACTGGGGGCTAGCTAGTCTTTTGGCTGTAGCTCCTGAGATTCTATCCGGGGCTACAACCAAAAGATCAGGGGCTATAGCCCCATTAGCCCCCCTAGCAACGCGCCTGCTTGCCGCTAACACATTCTGCACCGTTCCTATGCGTTATTACTTAATTGTAGTGGGACTGAGGAGGCAACAGACCCTCTTTGTCCCTTATTATCCTAGCCAATCCCCAATATCTCCCCTCTGTACATTCACCCCACACTTATATGACTTCACCTTTGAACACTTTTAAAACAAAGTGTTTCATGTCCAATGTTTGTGGCCCCACACAATCCATGCTACCAACACATTCAACACTGTTCTTCTGCATTATTACTTCATTATAGCAGAGGAGGGGACTCGCACTTAATTTATTTTGAAATCCTGGCCCACCTCCCTTCACCCATGCACCCGACACATCGTTTATCTCATTTCTGAACACTCTTACAGCAAAGTGGTTAATTCACTATAAACCTTAATCCACTCACCTCCCCGGCATTGACTGTAGCAATGATTCGCACTTACTAGATGATTGCTTGGCAATGTTGGACTTGTGGCCCTGGTCACCATAGGCCTTGACCTGCAATGTTGGAGGACCGCTGCTATCATATAGGTACCAACATTAGGCCAGCACCTTCAACATGGTGTTCTACAAAAGTGGCAGTTACTACTGCTCCACCACTACCCCCAAAGACACTGTGGTTGTCAATCACATCCCTAATTTACATTTGGATGCTGTTATATTGTTAATAGCTGTAAGAATGTAGAATGTTAATAGGTCACGGATGGAATGATAGGAAGGGGTTAGAGAATGTGGAATGTAGATAAGGCAGTGGATATAAGATATAATAAAGACACGGTCTGTTAAGTAATGGACTCCAGTATTGATGATATTATGAAGTTAAAACAGATGCTGTGCTCAGCGATGGGGTCGCGGCTGACGCTGTAGGTGGCTTCAGCAAGGAAACCAGTGGAAAGGCGTGGTTCATTTATTAGAGATCACAACAGTGTTTCTGAGTAGTTGCTCCATTTTTGTTCCCAACTCCATTACAATATTTAAAAATGTGTTCCAATGGAGACTGTTATTATCACCAGTACTTCCCTCAGACATACTGTGGTGTTTCTTCAAAAGATAAGATGAGCGTGGTCTGGCACGCTGGCAGGCTTATTTCCACTGCATACCCCTATGGATGATCACGTTGCAGTGCTGGCAGGAGCTACCTGAAACCATGAAAACATAGCCTAACTTTAGGGGCTTTGGTGCCATTTGTATGTGATGCAGGCATTAGGCACACAAAGTCGCTCTTCAGTCTACGAGGTGCTTGTCCATCAGGCTCGGCCCACTAATGTCTAAAATGGTAATTGGCTAGTGTCCTGTGCAAGAGCAGCAACGCACTAGATAACACATTGTGTGGCTTTGCTCTTTGCAAGTCATGTCTGGAAAGTAAAAAGGTAACAAGGTTAGGTCTCTAAAAGGTATTCGCTGAAAGGTGCAGGGTGGAACCCCCAGGGAACCGTGCAGACAAAGTATCTTTTCACTGACCAGCAAACCGGATGCCATACATGTCCTTCATCTGAGGAGAATGTCTCCCCTCGCAACAGACAGCATCTGACTCACTTGCCCTTTTTCTCGATTAACATTGACATCCACACATGCCTCCTCAGGAGGCATCCACATTATCAAGTAACATGTGATCTTATGTGGAGAATTGTATGGAAGTGAATACCATGAATGCACAGGCATTCCTCACTTCGGTCCACACCACCCACCCTAAACCTCCTACTGGCACCCGACATTCACACTGCACACCTGCATGTGTCAAGCTGTGCTCAAATATTAGAAGACAACAGTGATTAGGATACGATGTGTCTGCAGCCAGGGCATTGTCCAGTGTACTGCTTGAGAGCCCTGCCAGTGTTCAGCTATACCACATTTGGTGGACAAGTAGCAGTCACTGACCACGGAAATGGGTATATTCTGCAAGACTTGTGACCGGCTACCTGCCACCTAAACTCCGATTCGATCTCCCACAGTTTGCAGGACTGCTCCTGACACCAAAGTGGAATGGGACTTGATGCCAAAGCACCCCAAAAGGCTACTCCCAAAGACCCTGAAGGTTGCTCAGCATTGTAGTCACACAGAAGAACAATATGTTCAGCACTGTGCTAGGTAGGGAGGTAGTGACGTTTATTCGGATTTTATCCATTAACACATAAATATCAAAAACAGAGCAGAGTAACTCTACATAGAATTCCCCCTTCCCTACATTCATCGTTACGTAAAAAAAAACATGTTGTGTATCAACATTAAATTCATGCTATTTTCTCCAAGAGTCTTCTTCTGAGGGCAGCCCTTACATAACAAAAAACATTGTAGAAAAATTCTACATCATCACATAACATGAACATCATCATAGCCTTCTCGCATTCACCTAATACACATGACCTAGGACACATGCTCCTATGAGACATGTTCCTACAACACACACTCCTATCACACACACACACACTCTTATGACACACACTGTAAAGACACACTTCTACAACGCATGCTCCTACGACATGTGATGCGTAACATTTGTTCCTACAACACGCACTCCTACAACACCTGCTGCTACAACACACACAACACACAATTTGATGACACAGCATCTTACAACACAGAAATGTACTACACGTGTACTTGTGTGATGCTCCTTTATGGGACATGCTTGCATGCCACACACATACTTATACTACATGCTCTTACAACACAGGCTAGTATTACAACAAACACACATAATCAATAACCATGTAACCATAAAGAAAATGTTGAAATTACTTCATTTTCTTTTTACAAACTTTTTACAAAACAGTTAAGGTTAAACCAACACAGATGTAAACATCAGAAATAATGAAGTTAAATGAATATATATATTTATAATTTATTTAAAAACTGTATTATGTTATCTTAACTGATCTCTTTATACTGTAAGTTTGTGTTGGTTTAACCTTATTTTTTGTAAATCAAAATACTTTTCAAATATTTACATATAATGACTGGACAGCAATTCTCTAGAGATTTCTTGAACCGTTAATGGGAACATATTTTTCAATTAAAAAACAAATTTATTATCGCTTCGTGAAATAGGAAGTATATTCAACACTGAAATTGTAGGCATGTAGAGGAAATGTGTGCTCTTCTCAATCCGACCCATGGCTTGGAACATCTATGACAATTAAACTTCTCAAAAACAGTTGTCTTTGTGCAACCATATTGCTTCCTAACAACACAGGAATCTTAGCAAAGTGACAACTTACAACTGCAGTAGAACATTGCTGAACTTCATGGTTTCTTCCCTAGAATTAGGTCACATATATTAGCAAACAGATTTGCATTTAATTGGTAAGCCTTATGCGCACCTTGTTGACACATGGGGCCAGATTACCAAAATGGTGCACCAGTGCAAGTGCAAAATTGCAAGGTATTAGCATTTGTGCAAAGTTTCCCTGATTTCCAAAAACACTGGGACATTTAAGAAAAACTATTTCACCATGACAAGTGCAGTTTGGCATGGTATAAGCACCAGGGAAAAAAATGTGATAATGCAAAAAAGACATTTCTTTTATCAGGGAAAAGTTTGCCCTGGTGCTAATACAATTCCATATTAGCACTAAGGCAATCTTTGCCCTGTTGGAATAATGCAGTGAAAATGTATCTTTTTTAGCAAGCACAATTTCTACCCTGGTGCTTATACCATACCAAACTACACTTGTTATTGTGCAATCGTTTTCTAATATGTACCAGTGTTTTTACAAATAGGGCAAACTTTTCCCTAGTGCTAATACCGTGCAATTTTGTCCTTGCACCGGTGCACAGTTTTTGTAATCTGGCCCCATAGTATCATTGGAAACCTTGAATTAAGATCTAAATATAAACTTCTATTTGTCAAGCATACACATGGGCAACATCATAGGGAACACCCTTGTTGTATTTTTAGGTCCATTGCATAAGGGATTATACACTTTGTGCCATGATGAGATATAGCAGTTAGAAGCATTCATTTACTTACTATGACTCTGGCTTAGAACTCAAAGCCTGCAGAGAAAAAAAACGTGTTGCTTTCACTGTACTATGTTGCTTTTCGAAAAAAGCTCAGAGTTAAGCAGAGAAGCTGCAACAATAACATCACGCTGGAATTACTCCAGTGCACACGACATAGCTCGCAAATGGACATGTGCACGCTTTACAAGATGGCGCACATGATTAAAGCATGTGACCATGCAAGAAGGTGCATGTGTAAGAACAGTCCTGAATTGAAAGGTGAATAACAATATAGGCTATCTTACAAAACAACACAGTTCTATAAACTCCTTGTTGAAGCCAAACTACCAAACCAATGTTCGTAATTAAGATATCAGTTTAGATTGCCCTCTTTAGAGATGAAAGACTGAGTGGTAAAACATGGTATGAGGAAAAAAAATATGTTAGTTCAAAATACCTCTACCACCTGCCTTTCAGGGAGATGTAACAAAAACAATAACAGATACTCTTCTACAGGGATAACCCCACACTCTGGTGATGATCCCTCCTACTAAGTGAGGATATATAACATATATTTCAACAAAAGGAAGGAATATACAACAAACTATATAAAACAGTAAACTTATCCCCTCAGAAAGCAGAAATACATAACAGCCGCTAAATCAATATGGGCTGCATTATGTATTCTCAATAAACATAAAACAGTATTATCAGAAAATATCATTTTTAATATATTAATCTCTAAATCAGCACAGTTATTACAAAACTAGTTTCAAAAACATATACACATAACATAGTCATATACATGTTAAAAACTTTCCACCTCGCAGTTTAGAAACATTTATGCCGACAATTAGATCAGCAAAGCACCAGAATGGCAACTTAATTGATCTCATTTCCCATTGTGTGTCACAGCCCAACTTATATAAGTTTCTGTCCTCTGTGTTCTCAATAACCGGACATTCATCAGGGGCAGAGGTAATTCTGTGCTTCAGGTAGATTCTTCCTATTCAACCAACAACTTGCTATTTCTAAGGAAAAAAGAGAGAAACATATATCACTGATACCGGCATAATAGGTTTAATTACTCACCAAAGCCACGCCCTAATCACCAATAGGGTACCAAGTATATAGTAAATCATATACCTGGTCTAAGATCTCAAGAAATATATAACTTGGACCTCAAAAGCCAGCCCATTTATGCCTCTTCACTGCAGAAGCAAAAGGGATTCAGCATCAAGTCCTACGAAATACCTACCCCAACGCTAAAATGTAGAGCTCTCTTACTCATAATAGCTGTTCTTTTCCCCTGAGTAGAAAAAAATCTTAGCATCTCAATCATCGGTTGGATACTGATACAACCCAAAATTTGATATACTAATATATAGTTTGCTCACCATGGGATGTGGAAGCTGAAATTTTCCTAGATCCAACCAAATCTCAGTAGTGGTCACCACCCATGGACCCTTTCCAATTCCTCTAGACCTCCAAGTGCCTGAAAAATAGGTGGAGGAAGACAGATTACATTAACCCACCAAATATCCATTATTCCTCACCTCCAACTCAACAAAGTAATCTTACCTATCTAAGGCTTTTGTGAGCCAACAAATATATGCTTTGATCGGAGTCCTGTCTGGATACGGCCTCTTCCTCTTAACGGATGTGAACCTTTCGCTCTGTAATAATACAACGCTGAATCAGCAAAATATCAAGGAGTGTCCCCACGTAAGACTTGAGTAATTCAACATCACTCCTAGCTCTTACCCACAAATTAGGTGGATCCGCTCCTAGTAGACAGCCACGTATAGAAGTTCGAGAACAGGGGCCGGCGGCCACGTCCACCGTCAGTTCTACCACCAACCGACCACAAATCCTCATAACAAGTAAGTGGCGTACCGTGCTGACGTCACCACGCTAGTCATCGCGCGGTGACGCAAAACGTCATCACGCACCCTTCATGTAAAAAATGGGACCGGGCTCAACACATCCCTAGTGATGGCGAAGTTGCCCCGCAACCATTGCTACGGGAAAAAAAGACTCATGAACTAATGATTGCATAAACCGCTTGATGGTGTAATTCATCGGTGATTGCTTCTATTGTGGCAAATCCTCATTGAGAGAGATGAGTCTGTGGTTTCTCTATGACCGTTGGATATGATCGGGTCAGGGGTTTTTCCCTCTGTAAGAGTGACTAATATCAGTCAGATGGTGGACTTATAGTTTTTCTGTGATGGTCTTTGGGTATAAAAACTCCGGTAAATTACCCTGTTTTTTCATTTGGTGTTACTAGTTTTGAGCCCCATATATACCTGTGATGCTGTTGTGGTAGGGACACTGTGGACCCTTGGTCGTGTGAGATCCCCTTTTGCTTTGTTTTGTTTTGTCTTTTTTTCCCGTAGCAATGGTTGCGGGGCAACTTCGCCATCACTAGGGATGTGTTGAGCCCGGTCCCATTTTTTACATTAAGGGTGCGTGATGACGTTTTGCGTCACCGCGCGATGACTAGCGTGGTGACGTCAGCACGGTACGCCACTTACTTGTTATGAGGATTTGTGGTCGGTTGGTGGTAGAACTGACGGTGGACGTGGCCGCCGGCCCCTGTTCTCGAACTTCTATACGTGGCTGTCTACTAGGAGCAGATCCACCTAATTTGTGGGTAAGAGCTAGGAGTGATGTTGAATTACTCAAGTCTTACATGGGGACACTCCTTGATATTTTGCTGATTCAGCGTTGTATTATTACAGAGCGAGAGGTTCACATCCGTTAAGAGGAGGAGGCCGTATCCAGACAGGACTCCGATCAAAACATATATTTGTTGGCTCACAAAAGCCTTAGATAGGTAAGATTACTTTGTTGAGTTGGAGGTGAGGAATAATGGATATTAATGTAATGGTGGGTTAATGTAATCTGTCTTCCTCCACCTATTTTTCAGGCACTTGGAGGTCTAGAGGAATTGGAAAGGGTCCATGGGTGGTGACTACTACTGAGATTTGGTTGGATCTAGGAAAATTTCAGCTTCCACATCCCATGGTGAGCAAACTATATATTGGTATATCAAATTTTGGGTTGTATCAGTATCCAACCGATGATTGAGATGCTAAGATTTTTTTCTACTCAGGGGAAAAGAACAGCTATTATGAGTAAGAGAGCTCTACATTTTAGCGTTGGGGTAGGTATTTCGTAGGACTTGATGCTGAATCCCTTTTGCTTCTGCAGTGAAGAGCCATAAATGGGCTGGCTTTTGAGGTCCAAGTTATATATTTCTTGAGATCTTAGACCAGGTATAAGATTTACTATATACTTGGTACCCTATTGGTGATTAGGGCGTGGCTTTGGTGAGTAATTAAACCTATTATGCCGGTATCAGTGATATATGTTTCTCTCTTTTTTCCTTAGAAATAGCAAGTTGTTGGTTGAATAGGAAGAATCTACCTGAAGCACAGGATTACCTCTGCCCCTGATGAATGTCCGGTTATTGAGAACACAGAGGACAGAAACTTATATAAGTTGGGCTGTGACACACAATGGGAAATGAGATCAATTAAGTTGCCATTCTGGTGCTATGCTGATCTAATTGTCGGCATAAATGTTTCTAAACTGCGAGGTGGAAAGTTTTTAACATGTATATGACTATGTTATGTGTATATGTTTTTGAAACTAGTTTTGTAATAACTGTGCTGATTTAAAGATTAATATATTAAAAATGATATTTTCTGATAATACTGTTTTATGTTTATTGAGAATACATAATGCAGCCCATATTGATTTAGCGGCTGTTATGTATTTCTGCTTTCTGAGGGGATAAGTTTACTGTTTTATATAGTTTGTTGTATATTCCTTCCTTTTGTTGAAATATATGTTATATATCCTCACTTAGTAGGAGGGATCATCACCAGAGTGTGGGGTTATCCCTGTAGAAGAGTATCTGTTTATGAGGCAACGTTTGTCTCGTAGGGTCCCACTGCACTAGCAGGTGAGGGAAGTCACGGTTTCAAGTTCTGTACAAAATATTGGAGGCTACAGCTAGCATCATGACGACAACCTCAGACAAAAGCCTTGCTTATACTGAAGATTACATTCTTCAACTCTTGAATTCCATACCAGAGTTGGGGCTAGACAATGAGTTGGGAGACATAGGAAAAGATGATAAATGGGATGAACTTACCCAAACTCGAAAAAGACTGGTTCGAACAGAGTTGCATGCCATAATCATGCTGGAGTATTTGAAAAATCAGGCTTTACCTCAGGGTCTCATAGTACGTAATGAGCCTAGGCTCTTCCTAGATAACGCAGAATTTAAACTTAAATGGAGCTACATAGCTAATAAATGTGGGAGGGACTGGCTGGTTCTAATTATTGAGACAGCCCAAGAAACCACCAAGAAGATCCTGGTGGATTTGAAAACGTTAGAAGAAGAAATGAAAAAGAATTTTGATATTGAAGCATTCAAAACTAAGTTAGAAGCCCACATGAAAGAAATGCAGACATTCAAAGCGGAATCTAGCTCAGAAAGAATAAAAAGATTGAAAAAAGATCTAACGAACTTCACACATGAGAAGGCCTTCCAATATATTACTAAAGATTATAACTTTGGAGCATCTATAGGAGGTCAGAGACCAAACCGTCGGGTGAGGTTCAGAAACACATCGTACAGCTCGAGTGAAGAAGAAGGCACACCAGGTGAAGATGAAGAAACCAACAACACTGGACAAAGAGGAAGAAAGAAGAATACCTCTATGCAAAGAGGTCGGAATACAGGAGCAAGGAATGGGTCAAGACGCCCACCTTTTTTAGGCAGAGGGAACAGTCGGCAGGAATGGCAAACAGACCGCATGCAGACACGCAGCCACCGGGGTTGGTAGTGAATTTGTCCAGCGTAACCTTAACCAAGGATGAAGAACGATGTCTTAATAAAGGCCTGAATTTTGTGATATCTAAATATCACAATCCTTTTGAATTTAGGATGGAATTCAGTACATTCATGCGCAAAGTACATCTAAGAGAATTCTTTGAAAATCAACCAGTGAGTCTACAGATTAATTGCAGCGGGTTAAGAAATCCCTCGACTTGGTGTCCACCGCATCATTCACATTCCCCAGAATCAGTGGTTTTTGAAAAGAAGGTCTTACATGACCTAAAGAAACTTGAAAATAAAGGCATTCCCAAGAACTCCAATTTAAGTCAACAAGAAATCGCCATATTACAAAGTCTGGGAAAGAATGAGAAAATCGTTATTCGCCAGGCCGACAAAGGAGGGGCGATAGTCCTTTTGAATAAGGAAGACTATATTGAAGAATGTCATAGACTATTGTCAGATAACATCAGCTACTGCAAAATTGACCAAGATCCTAGCCCTATTATTAGTAAAATGATAAAGGAGAAAGTGGATAAAGCAGTCGAATTGAAACAGATTAGCAAACAGGAAGGAGAATACTTAACAAAAGAGACAGCAAGAACTCCTGTTTTTTACATTTTGCCCAAAATCCACAAAGATCTGGTGTGACCCCCTGGCAGACCCATTGTGTCAGGGGTTAATTCAATTTTGGAACCCTTATCGAAATTTGTAGATTTTTATTTACGCCCCTTCGTAATGAAAATGAAAAGCTATGTTCAAGATACCAGAGATGCCATTGGGAAAATTGAAGGACTGCCATTTGACCAGACCAAAGACATACTTATCTGCCTGGATATTCAATCTCTCTACACGAACATCCCACAACGAGCCACTCTTGAAGTGGTAGAAGAGACTTTGCTCCAACGTGAGGATAATCATCCTGTGTGTAATGCCTTCATCTTATGATGTGCGGAAACAGCTCTGACTAATAACTTTTTTCAATTCATGGGTCAATTCTATCTGCAGGTAGAGGGCACAGCCATGGGTGCTGCCATGGCTCCTAATTTGGCTAATTTGTATGTAGACATGGTAGAACAAACAGTGATCTATTCGGAAATTAATCCTTTCAAGCAACAAATAACTGAATGGTTAAGATACATCGATGATGTGTTCATGTTATGGCATGGCTCAATAGATGAAGCTAATAATTTCCTTATTTGGCTGAATAATCAGAATAGATACTTGAAATTTACAGCTACCATGAACTCCACAGAGGTAAATTATCTAGATTTAACAATTTACCAACAGAATAACCGACTATGGGTGAAACCGTTTGTTAAGAGCACCGATAAAAATGCGTTACTGCATTACAGGAGTCATCACGCGAAACATGTCCGGGACAATCTGCCCTTTGGGCAGTTTCTACGGCTGAAGCGTAACAGTAGCACCAATCATGATTATGAAATAGGCGCTAATATACTAGTGGACAAACTGATTGAAAGGGGTTACCCTACCAAGGTCGTGAGACAATCTGCCAAACGAGCTTTTAACAACAATCGGGAAGCCCTTCTTGAAAGGAAAAAGAAAAACACTGCCAATCGTGACACCGCATTGGTGTTTGTTAATACCTTTAGCAACATGTCCTATAAAGTTAAGAACATTATATGCAAAAATTGGAAAAAGACTATGAATAGCCCAGTACCTTTGATAGCCTTTAAAAAGAGCACTAACATCCGTAATCTTGTCATGAAAAACGACATACACAGGGTGGTCAATCATGAGAGCGCCCAAAGTACATTGTGGGGTTTGCCCCGTGTGATGGGACATCATCCATGTGGAGAATGTGTTATGTGCCCTTTTACTAAGAAAATGACTTCTGTTGATTTGGGTTTAACCACAGAATGGTCTTTGAAAGAACATACTAATTGTAACACGGAGAATGCAATTTATTTTATTAAATGCCCATGTGACCTAATTTATATAGGCAAAACCAACAGAAAGTGCAAGACTCGTATGATCGAACACAGGAGCTGTTTGAAAAATCATATTGAGAAAGCTCCTCTAGTAAAACATTTCGATGAGAAAAGACACACATTCTCGGACTTCGAATGGTGTATCCTTAAAAAGATTAAAGGTAGAACACAAGACGAAATCAATAGAAAATTGATCAATCTGGAACAGAAGCTGATTTTTCTCACCAATAGTCACATTACAGGATTAAATGAAAATATAGAGTGGCATAACATTAGATAAGAGAGTGTGATGGGACTCACGAAATCATTGGAGTGTTGCACTTTCTGGGGGTTTTCAACTGTGGGAGAATACTAACCTCTATATGCAGAAACAAATAACTATATCTGTTGGTGAACTAATGATTGCATAAACCGCTTGATGGTGTAATTCATCGGTGATTGCTTTTATTGTGGCAAATCCTCATTGAGAGAGATGAGTGTGTGGTTTCTCTATGACCGTTGGATATGATCGGGTCAGGGGTTTTTCCCGCTGTAAGAGTGACTAATATCAGTCAGATGGTGGACTTATAGTTTTTCTGTGATGGTCTTTGGGTATAAAAACTCCGGTAAATTACCCTGTTTTTTCATTTGGTGTTACTAGTTTTGAGCCCCATATATACCTGTGATGCTGTTGTGGTAGGGACACTGTGGACCCTTGGTCGTGTGAGATCCCCTTTTGCTTTGTTTTGTTTTGTCTTTTTTTCCCGTAGCAATGGTTGCGGGGCAACTTCGCCATCACTAGGGATGTGTTGAGCCCGGTCCCATTTTTTACATGAAGGGTGCGTGATGACGTTTTGCGTCACCGCGCGATGACTAGCGTGGTGACGTCAGCACGGTGCGCCACTTACTTGTTATGAGGATTTGTGGTCGGTTGGTGGTAGAACTGACGGTGGACGTGGCCGCCGGCCCCTGTTCTCGAACTTCTATACGTGGCTGTCTACTAGGAGCGGATCCACCTAATTTGTGGGTAAGAGCTAGGAGCGATGTTGAATTACTCAAGTCTTACATGGGGACACTCCTTGATATTTTGCTGATTCAGCGTTGTATTATTACAGAGCGAGAGGTTCACATCAGTTAAGAGGAAGAGGCCGTATCCAGACAGGACTCCGATCAAAACATATATTTGTTGGCTCACAAAAGCCTTAGATAGGTAAGATTACTTTGTTGAGTTGGAGGGGAGGAATAATGGATATTTGGTGGGTTAATGTAATCTGTCTTCCTCCACCTATTTTTCAGGTACTTGGAGGTCTAGAGGAATTGGAAAGGGTCCATGGGTGGTGACCACTACTGAGATTTGGTTGGATCTAGGAAAATTTCAGCTTCCACATCCCATGGTGAGCAAACTATATATTAGTATATCAAATTTTGGGTTGTATCAGTATCCAACCGATGATTGAGATGCTAAGATTTTTTTCTACTCAGGGGAAAAGAACAGCTATTATGAGTAAGAGAGCTCTACATTTTAGCGTTGGGGTAGGTATTTCGTAGGACTTGATGCTGAATCCCTTTTGCTTCTGCAGTGAAGAGCCATAAATGGGCTGGCTTTTGAGGTCCAAGTTATATATTTCTTGAGATCTTAGACCAGGTATATGATTTACTATATACTTGGTACCCTATTGGTGATTAGGGCGTGGCTTTGGTGAGTAATTAAACCTATTATGCCGGTATCAGTGATATATGTTTCTCTCTTTTTTCCTTAGAAATAGCAAGTTGTTGGTTGAATAGGAAGAATCTACCTGAAGCACAGGATTACCTCTGCCCCTGATGAATGTCCGGTTATTGAGAACACAGAGGACAGAAACTTATATAAGTTGGGCTGTGACACACAATGGGAAATGAGATCAATTAAGTTGCCATTCTGGTGCTATGCTGATCTAATTGTCGGCATAAATGTTTCTAAACTGCGAGGTGGAAAGTTTTTAACATGTATATGACTATGTTATGTGTATATGTTTTTGAAACTAGTTTTGTAATAACTGTGCTGATTTAGAGATTAATATATTAAAAATGATATTTTCTGATAATACTGTTTTATGTTTATTGAGAATACATAATGCAGCCCATATTGATTTAGCGGCTGTTATGTATTTCTGCTTTCTGAGGGGATAAGTTTACTGTTTTATATAGATTGTTGTATATTCCTTCCTTTTGTTGAAATATATGTTATATATCCTCACTTAGTAGGAGGGATCATCACCAGAGTGTGGGGTTATCCCTGTAGAAGAGTATCTGTTTATGAGGCAACGTTTGTCTCGTAGGGTCCCACTGCACTAGCAGGTGAGGGAAGTCACGGTTTCAAGTTCTGTACGAAATATTGGAGGCTACAGCTAGCATCATGACGACAACCTCAGACAAAAGCCTTGCTTATACTGAAGATTACATTCTTCAACTCTTGAATTCCATACCAGAGTTGGGGCTAGACAATGAGTTGGGAGACATAGGAAAAGATGATAAATGGGATGAACTTACCCAAACTCGAAAAAGACTGGTTCGAACAGAGTTGCATGCCATAATCATGCTGGAGTATTTGAAAAATCAGGCTTTACCTCAGGGTCTCATAGTACGTAATGAGCCTAGGCTCTTCCTAGATAACGCAGAATTTAAACTTAAATGGAGCTACATAGCTAATAAATGTGGGAGGGACTGGCTGGTTCTAATTATTGAGACAGCCCAAGAAACCACCAAGAAGATCCTGGTGGATTTGAAAACGTTAGAAGAAGAAATGAAAAAGAATTTTGATATTGAAGCATTCAAAACTAAGTTAGAAGCCCACATGAAAGAAATGCAGACATTCAAAGCGGAATCTAGCTCAGAAAGAATAAAAAGATTGAAAAAAGATCTAACGAACTTCACACATGAGAAGGCCTTCCAATATATTACTAAAGATTATAACTTTGGAGCATCTATAGGAGGTCAGAGACCAAACCGTCGGGTGAGGTTCAGAAACACATCGTACAGCTCGAGTGAAGAAGAAGGCACACCAGGTGAAGATGAAGAAACCAACAACACTGGACAAAGAGGAAGAAAGAAGAATACCTCTATGCAAAGAGGTCGGAATACAGGAGCAAGGAATGGGTCAAGACGCCCACCTTTTTTAGGCAGAGGGAACAGTCGGCAGGAATGGCAAACAGACCGCATGCAGACACGCAGCCACCGGGGTTGGTAGTGAATTTGTCCAGCGTAACCTTAACCAAGGATGAAGAACGATGTCTTAATAAAGGCCTGAATTTTGTGATATCTAAATATCACAATCCTTTTGAATTTAGGATGGAATTCAGTACATTCATGCGCAAAGTACATCTAAGAGAATTCTTTGAAAATCAACCAGCGAGTCTACAGATTAATTGCAGCGGGTTAAGAAATCCCTCGACTTGGTGTCCACCGCATCATTCACATTCCCCAGAATCAGTGGTTTTTGAAAAGAAGGTCTTACATGACCTAAAGAAACTTGAAAATAAAGGCATTCCCAAGAACTCCAATTTAAGTCAACAAGAAATCGCCATATTACAAAGTCTGGGAAAGAATGAGAAAATCGTTATTCGCCAGACCGACAAAGGAGGGGCGATAGTCCTTTTGAATAAGGAAGACTATATTGAAGAATGTCATAGACTATTGTCAGATAACATCAGCTACTGCAAAATTGACCAAGATCCTAGCCCTATTATTAGTAAAATGATAAAGGAGAAAGTGGATAAAGCAGTCGAATTGAAACAGATTAGCAAACAGGAAGGAGAATACTTAACAAAAGAGACAGCAAGAACTCCTGTTTTTTACATTTTGCCCAAAATCCACAAAGATCTGGTGTGACCCCCTGGCAGACCCATTGTGTCAGGGGTTAATTCAATTTTGGAACCCTTATCGAAATTTGTAGATTTTTATTTACGCCCCTTCGTAATGAAAATGAAAAGCTATGTTCAAGATACCAGAGATGCCATTGGGAAAATTGAAGGACTGCCATTTGACCAGACCAAAGACATACTTATCTGCCTGGATATTCAATCTCTCTACACGAACATCCCACAACGAGCCACTCTTGAAGTGGTAGAAGAGACTTTGCTCCAACGTGAGGATAATCATCCTGTGTGTAATGCCTTCATCTTATGGTGTGCGGAAACAGCTCTGACTAATAACTTTTTTCAATTCATGGGTCAATTCTATCTGCAGGTAGAGGGCACAGCCATGGGTGCTGCCATGGCTCCTAATTTGGCTAATTTGTATGTAGACATGGTAGAACAAACAGTGATCTATTCGGAAATTAATCCTTTCAAGCAACAAATAACTGAATGGTTAAGATACATCGATGATGTGTTCATGTTATGGCATGGCTCAATAGATGAAGCTAATAATTTCCTTATTTGGCTGAATAATCAGAATAGATACTTGAAATTTACAGCTACCATGAACTCCACAGAGGTAAATTATCTAGATTTAACAATTTACCAACAGAATAACCGACTATGGGTGAAACCGTTTGTTAAGAGCACCGATAAAAATGCGTTACTGCATTACAGGAGTCATCACGCGAAACATGTCCGGGACAATCTGCCCTTTGGGCAGTTTCTACGGCTGAAGCGTAACAGTAGCACCAATCATGATTATGAAATAGGCGCTAATATACTAGTGGACAAACTGATTGAAAGGGGTTACCCTACCAAGGTCGTGAGACAATCTGCCAAACGAGCTTTTAACAACAATCGGGAAGCCCTTCTTGAAAGGAAAAAGAAAAACACTGCCAATCGTGACACCGCATTGGTGTTTGTTAATACCTTTAGCAACATGTCCTATAAAGTTAAGAACATTATATGCAAAAATTGGAAAAAGACTATGAATAGCCCAGTACCTTTGATAGCCTTTAAAAAGAGCACTAACATCCGTAATCTTGTCATGAAAAACGACATACACAGGGTGGTCAATCATGAGAGCGCCCAAAGTACATTGTGGGGTTTGCCCCGTGTGATGGGACATCATCCGTGTGGAGAATGTGTTATGTGCCCTTTTACTAAGAAAATGACTTCTGTTGATTTGGGTTTAACCACAGAATGGTCTTTGAAAGAACATACTAATTGTAACACGGAGAATGTAATTTATTTGATTAAATGCCCATGTGACCTAATTTATATAGGCAAAACCAACAGAAAGTGGAAGACTCGTATGATCGAACACAGGAGCTGTTTGAAAAATCATATTGAGAAAGCACCTCTAGTAAAACATTTCGATGAGAAAAGACACACATTCTCGGACTTCGAATGGTGTATCCTTAAAAAGATTAAAGGTAGAACACAAGACGAAATCAATAGAAAATTGATCAATCTGGAACAGAAGCTGATTTTTCTCACCAATAGTCACATTACAGGATTAAATGAAAATATAGAGTGGCATAACATTAGATAAGAGAGTGTGATGGGACTCACAAAATCATTGGAGTGTTGCACTTTCTGGGGGTTTTGAAATGTGGGAGAATACTAACCTCTATATGCAGAAACAAATAACTATATCTGTTGGTGAACTAATGATTGCATAAACCGCTTGATGGTGTAATTCATCGGTGATTGCTTCTATTGTGGCAAATCCTCATTGAGAGAGATGAGTGTGTGGTTTCTCTATGACCGTTGGATATGATCGGGTCAGGGGTTTTTCCCGCTGTAAGAGTGACTAATATCAGTCAGATGGTGGACTTATAGTTTTTCTGTGATGGTCTTTGGGTATAAAAACTCTGGTAAATTACCCTGTTTTTTCATTTGGTGTTACTAGTTTTGAGCCCCATATATACCTGTGATGCTGTTGTGGTAGGGACACTGTGGACCCTTGGTCGTGTGAGATCCCCTTTTGCTTTGTTTTGTTTTGTCTTTTTTTCCCGTAGCAATGGTTGCGGGGCAACTTCGCCATCACTAGGGATGTGTTGAGCCCGGTCCCATTTTTTACATGAAGGGTGCGTGATGACTTTTTGCGTCACCGCGCGATGACTAGTGTGGTGACGTCAGCACGGTGCGCCACTTACTTGTTATGAGGATTTGTGGTCGGTTGGTGGTAGAACTGACGGTGGACGTGGCCGCCGGCCCCTGTTCTCGAACTTCTATACGTGGCTGTCTACTAGGAGCGGATCCACCTAATTTGTGGGTAAGAGCTAGGAGTGATGTTGAATTACTCAAGTCTTACATGGGGACACTCCTTGATATTTTGCTGATTCAGCGTTGTATTATTACAGAGCGAGAGGTTCACATCCGTTAAGAGGAAGAGGCCGTATCCAGAAAGGACTCCGATCAAAACATATATTTGTTGGCTCACAAAAGCCTTAGATAGGTAAGATTACTTTGTTGAGTTGGAGGTGAGGAATAATGGATATTTGGTGGGTTAATGTAATCTGTCTTCCTCCACCTATTTTTCAGGCACTTGGAGGTCTAGAGGAATTGGAAAGGGTCCATGGGTGGTGACCACTACTGAGATTTGGTTGGATCTAGGAAAATTTCAGCTTCCACATCCCATGGTGAGCAAACTATATATTAGTATATCAAATTTTGGGTTGTATCAGTATCCAACCGATGATTGAGATGCTAAGATTTTTTTCTACTCAGGGGAAAAGAACAGCTATTATGAGTAAGAGAGCTCTACATTTTAGCGTTGGGGTAGGTATTTCGTAGGACTTGATGCTGAATCCCTTTTGCTTCTGCAGTGAAGAGCCATAAATGGGCTGGCTTTTGAGGTCCAAGTTATATATTTCTTGAGATCTTAGACCAGGTATATGATTTACTATATACTTGGTACCCTATTGGTGATTAGGGCGTGGCTTTGGTGAGTAATTAAACCTATTATGCCGGTATCAGTGATATATGTTTCTCTCTTTTTTCCTTACAAATAGCAAGTTGTTGGTTGAATAGGAAGAATCTACCTGAAGCACAGGATTACCTCTGCCCCTGATGAATGTCCGGTTATTGAGAACACAGAGGACAGAAACTTATATAAGTTGGGCTGTGACACACAATGGGAAATAAGATCAATTAAGTTGCCATTCTGGTGCTATGCTGATCTAATTGTCGGCATAAATGTTTCTAAACTGCGAGGTGGAAAGTTTTTAACATGTATATGACTATGTTATGTGTATATGTTTTTGAAACTAGTTTTGTAATAACTGTGCTGATTTAGAGATTAATATATTAAAAATGATATTTTCTGATAATACTGTTTTATGTTTATTGAGAATACATAATGCAGCCCATATTGATTTAGCGGCTGTTATGTATTTCTGCTTTCTGAGGGGATAAGTTTACTGTTTTATATAGTTTGTTGTATATTCCTTCCTTTTGTTGAAATATATGTTATATATCCTCACTTAGTAGGAGGGATCATCACCAGAGTGTGGGGTTATCCCTGTAGAAGAGTATCTGTTTATGAGGCAACGTTTGTCTCGTAGGGTCCCACTGCACTAGCAGGTGAGGGAAGTCACGGTTTCAAGTTCTGTACGAAATATCGGAGGCTACAGCTAGCATCATGACGACAACCTCAGACAAAAGCCTTGCTTATACTGAAGATTACATTCTTCAACTCTTGAATTCCATACCAGAGTTGGGGCTAGACAATGAGTTTGGAGACACAGGAAAAGATGATAAATGGGATGAACTTACCCAAAATCGAAAAAGACTGGTTCGAACAGAGTTGCATGCCATAATCATGCTGGAGTATTTGAAAAATCAGGCTTTACCTCAGGGTCTCATAGTACGTAATGAGCCTAGGCTCTTCCTAGATAACGCAGAATTTAAACTTAAATGGAGCTACATAGCTAATAAATGTGGGAGGGACTGGCTGGTTCTAATTATTGAGACAGCCCAAGAAACCACCAAGAAGATCCTGGTGTATTTGAAAACGTTAGAAGAAGAAATGAAAAAGAATTTTGATATTAAAGCATTCAAAACTAAGTTAGAAGCCCACATGAAAGAAATGCAGACATTCAAAGCGGAATCTAGCTCAGAAAGAATAAAAAGATTGAAAAACGATCTAACGAACTTCCCACATGAGAAGGCCTTCCAATATATTACTAAAGATTATAACTTTGGAGCATCTATAGGAGGTCAGAGACCAAACCGTCGGGTGAGGTTCAGAAACACATCGTACAGCTCGAGTGAAGAAGAAGGCACACCAGGTGAAGATGAAGAAACCAACAACACTGGACAAAGAGGAAGAAAGAAGAATACCTCTATGCAAAGAGGTCAGAATACAGGAGCAAGGAATGGGTCAAGACGCCCACCTTTTTTAGGCAGAGGGAACAGTCGGCAGGAATGGCAAACAGACCGCATGCAGACACGCAGCCACCGGGGTTGGTAGTGAATTTGTCCAGCGTAACCTTAACCAAGGATGAAGAACGATGTCTTAATAAAGGCCTGAATTTTGTGATATCTAAATATCACAATCCTTTTGAATTTAGTATGGAATTCAGTACATTCATGCGCAAAGTACATCTAAGAGAATTCTTTGAAAATCAACCAGCGAGTCTACAGATTAATTGCAGCGGGTTAAGAAATCCCTCGACTTGGTGTCCACCGCATCATACACATTCCCCAGAATCAGTGGTTTTTGAAAAGAAGGTCTTACATGACCTAAAGAAACTTGAAAATAAAGGCATTCCCAAGAACTCCAATTTAAGTCAACAAGAAATCGCCATATTACGAAGTCTGGGAAAGAATGAGAAAATCGTTATTCGCCAGGCCGACAAAGGAGGGGCGATAGTCCTTTTGAATAAGGAAGACTATATTGAAGAATGTCATAGACTATTGTCAGATAACATCAGCTACTGCAAAATTGACCAAGATCCTAGCCCTATTATTAGTAAAATGATAAAGGAGAAAGTGGATAAAGCAGTCGAATTGAAATAGATTAGCAAACAGGAAGGAGAATACTTAACAAAAGAGACAGCAAGAACTCCTGTTTTTTACATTTTGCCCAAAATCCACAAAGATCTGGTGAGACCCCCTGGCAGACCCATTGTGTCAGGGGTTAATTCAATTTTGGAACCCTTATCGAAATTTGTAGATTTTTATTTACGCCCCTTCGTAATGAAAATGAAAAGCTATGTTCAAGATACCAGAGATGCCATTGGGAAAATTGAAGGACTGCCATTTGACCAGACCAAAGACATACTTATCTGCCTGGATATTCAATCTCTCTACACGAACATCCCACAACGAGCCACTCTTGAAGTGGTAGAAGAGACTTTGCTCCAACGTGAGGATAATCATCCTGTGAGTAATGCCTTCATCTTATGGTGTGCGGAAACAGCTCTGACTAATAACTTTTTTCAATTCATGGGTCAATTCTATCTGCAGGTAGAGGGCACAGCCATGGGTGCTGCCATGGCTCCTAATTTGGCTAATTTGTATGTAGACATGGTAGAACAAACAGCGATCTATTCGGAAATTAATCCTTTCAAGCAACAAATAACTGAATGGTTAAGATACATCGATGATGTGTTCATGTTATGACATGGCTCAATAGATGAAGCTAATAATTTCCTTATTTGGCTGAATAATCAGAATAGATACTTGAAATGTACAGCTACCATGAACTCCACAGAGGTAAATTATCTAGATTTAACAATTTACTAACAGAATAACCGACTATGGGTGAAACCGTTTGTTAAGAGCACCGATAAAAATGCGTTACTGCATTACAGGAGTCATCACGCGAAACATGTCCGGGACAATCAGCCCTTTGGGCAGTTTCTACGGCTGAAGCGTAACAGTAGCACCAATCATGATTATGAAATAGGCGCTAATATACTAGTGGACAAACTGATTGAAAGGGGTTACCCTACCAAGGTCTTGAGACAATCTGCCAAACGAGCTTTTAACAACAATCGGGAAGCCCTTCTTGAAAGGAAAAAGAAAAACACTGCCAATCGTGACACCGCATTGGTGTTTGTTAATACCTTTAGCAACATGTCCTATAAAGTTAAGAACATTATATGCAAAAATTGGAAAAAGACTATGAATAGCCCAGTACTTTTGATAGCCTTTAAAAAGAGCACTAACATCCGTAATCTTGTCATGAAAAACGACATACACAGGGTGGTCAATCATGAGAGCGCCCAAAGTACATTGTGGGGTTTGCCCCGTGTGATGGGACATCATCCGTGTGGAGAATGTGTTATGTGCCCTTTTACTAAGAAAATGACTTCTGTTGATTTGGGTTTAACCACAGAATGGTCTTTGAAAGAACATACTAATTGTAACACGGAGAATGTAATTTATTTGATTAAATGCCCATGTGACCTAATTTGGTTTATAGTCAAAAAGTCGAAAACTTAATTTCGAATAGCAAAAATGTCAAAAAAAAATGTCGAATGTAAAAAAGTCGAAAACACATACATATAATAGGAAAAGTCATAATTTCGAAAAAAAAATGTCGAAAAAAAAATCGAAAACCCAAAACACTTTTTTTTTTTTTTACACAAATACTAACATTTTTTATGGGGGGGGTCCCCCCCCAACCCCCCCATCCCAAACCCCTACCCCAGCCCCCCCCTCCTCCTCATCCCCCCCACCCCCCATAGATATACCTTTAATTTTTTTAAACAAATCGTTAATATAATATTAAATAATTAATTAATTATTAAAAAACCCATCCCAAACCCCTACCCCCAACCCCCCCCCCTCCTCCCCATCACCCCCACCCCCCATGGATATACCTTTAATTATTTTAAAAAAAAGTTTAATAAAATATTTATTATTAACACATAAAATCGAAAAAAATCGAAAAAAATTCGACTTTTTTGTTTTTCGACATTTTTATTTACGAATAAATATTTTCGACATTTTGACTTTCGAAAATATTGTATTCGAAAATATGACTGGACACCACCTAAATTATATAGGCAAAACCAACAGAAAGTGCAAGACTCGTATGATCGAACACAGGAGCTGTTTGAAAAATCATATTGAGAAAGCTCCTCTAGTAAAACATTTCGATGAGAAAAGACACACATTCTCGGACTTCGAATGGTGTATCCTTAAAAAGATTAAAGGTAGAACACAAGACGAAATCAATAGAAAATTGATTAATCTGGAACAGAAGCTGATTTTTCTCACCAATAGTCACATTACAGGATTAAATGAAAATATAGAGTGGCATAACATTAGATAAGAGAGTGTGATGGGACTCATGAAATCATTGGAGTGTTGCACTTTCTGGGGGTTTTCAACTGTGGGAGAATACTAACCTCTATATGCAGAAACAAATAACTATATCTGTTGGTGAACTAATGATTGCATAAACCGCTTGATGGTGTAATTCATCAGTGATTGTTTCTATTGTGGCAAATCCTCATTGAGAGAGATGAGTGTGTGGTTTCTCTATGACCGTTGGATATGATCGGGTCAGGGGTTTTTCCCGCTGTAAGAGTGACTAATATCAGTCAGATGGTGGACTTATAGTTTTTCTGTGATGGTCTTTGGGTATAAAAACTCCGGTAAATTACCCTGTTTTTTCATTTGGTGTTACTAGTTTTGAGCCCCATATATACCTGTGATGCTGTTGTGGTAGGGACACTGTGGGCCCTTGGTCATGTGAGATCCCCTTTTGCTTTGTTTTGTTTTGTCTTTTTTTCCCGTAGCAATGGTTGCGGGGCAACTTCGCCATCACTAGGGATGTGTTGAGCCCGGTCCCATTTTTTACATGAAGGGTGCGTGATGACGTTTTGCGTCACCGCGCGATGACTAGCGTGGTGACGTCAGCACGGTATGCCACTTACTTGTTATGAGGATTTGTGGTCGGTTGGTGGTAGAACTGACGGTGGACGTGGCCGCCGGCCCCTGTTCTCGAACTTCTATACATGGCTGTCTACTAGGAGCGGATCCACCTAATTTGTGGGTAAGAGCTAGGAGTGATGTTGAATTACTCAAGTCTTACATGGGGACACTCCTTGATATTTTGCTGATTCAGCGTTGTGTTATTACAGAGCGAGAGGTTCACATCCGTTAAGAGGAAGAGGCCGTATCCAGACAGGACTCCGATCAAAACATATATTTGTTGGCTCACAAAAGCCTTAGATAGGTAAGATTACTTTGTTGAGTTGGAGGTGAGGAATAATGGATATTTGTTGGGTTAATGTAATCTGTCTTCCTCCACCTATTTTTCAGGCACTTGGAGGTCTAGAGGAATTGGAAAGGGTCCATGGGTGGTGACCACTACTGAGATTTGGTTGGATCTAGGAAAATTTCAGCTTCCACATCCCATGGTGAGCAAACTATATATTAGTATATCAAATTTTGGGTTGTATCAGTACCCAACCGATGATTGAGATGCTAAGATTTTTTTCTACTCAGGGGAAAAGAACAGCTATTATGAGTAAGAGAGCTCTACATTTTAGCGTTGGGGTAGGTATTTCGTAGGACTTGATGCTGAATCCCTTTTGCTTCTGCAGTGAAGAGCCATAAATGGGCTGGCTTTTGAGGTCCAAGTTATATATTTCTTGAGATCTTAGACCAGGTATATGATTTACTATATACTTGATACCCTATTGGTGATTAGGGCATGGCTTTGGTGAGTAATTAAACCTATTATGCCGGTATCAGTGATATATGTTTCTCTCTTTTTTCCTTAGAAATAGCAAGTTGTTGGTTGAATAGGAAGAATCTACCTGAAGCACAGGATTACCTCTGCCCCTGATGAATGTCCGGTTATTGAGAACACAGAGGACAGAAACTTATATAAGTTGGGCTGTGACACACAATGGGACATGAGATCAATTAAGTTGCCATTCTGGTGCTATGCTGATCTAATTGTCGGCATAAATGTTTCTAAACTGCGAGGTGGAAAGTTTTTAACATGTATATGACTATGTTATGTGTATATGTTTTTGAAACTAGTTTTGTAATAACTGTGCTGATTTAGAGATTAATATATTAAAAATGATATTTTCTGATAATACTGTTTTATGTTTATTGAGAATACATAATGCAGCCCATATTGATTTAGCGGCTGTTATGTATTTCTGCTTTCTGAGGGGATAAGTTTACTGTTTTATATAGTTTGTTGTATATTCCTTCCTTTTGTTGAAATATATACAAAAACAATAACAACATATTTCATGGATTATTTGCGCAGAAAAAAACGGGATTTGTGCGCCATTCTGCCCGCAAATCCATGTTTAACAAATGGGGATTTGCGGGCAGAATGGCGCACAAATCCCGTTTTTTTCGGCGCAAATAATCCATGAATTACCATGTAAATTAGTGGTTGGAGGGAGGGTCCGCTGAACAAATGGTTTTACTGTTAAGTAAATAGTAAGCTGCGAACTGTATGGAGCCATTATAAAAGAAAAACGCAAATATGGAGACACAGACAGACATTGACGCAGGAAGTGAGTGATCATTGGCAGGTCTGCAGTAACAACCAATCGGGAGGGACGCAAAGTGCAGAGGGCTAGGTTAAATATGAACACAAAACCTATTGCAGCTAAACTGATCAAAGAGGATCGTAAGCTCACTGTCACATTGCACAATATTTATGATTGTATTTTAAAACATTTATGTTTCTCAAAGCAAGTGCAATATTTGAACACACATGAAAGCAACTGTAATGTGGGTTTCAGATCATTTTGTAAAATTATGCATTTTTAGCTAAACTTTTCTTTTGTTCAGACATCAGTACTTTATAGATGGTGAAGCCTAATTTGTCACCTTACATTTCATTGTTTGGCATGCTGTGATTTCAAGACATACAGGGTTTAAGACAGGAAAATTGCCTTTGTCCCGAGAAAGCATTATTATTTAGCTGTAAGTGCCCAAGAAACTATTACTCTGCCTGACTTCATTTTTTCAATAGAAAGCCACCCGCTACAGGGACAAACACATGTTTTTAGAAAGGAATAATTCACACTTATTTGTACATGAAAGGGATTTAGAAGACTATGTGAAAGGGTTCGGATATAGAAAGCAATGGGTCCAAATGGCAAGTATTATTGCTACATTTAATTTTCTTTAACATAGCAAACACTTATTAAGGAAAGGCACACCTATATTGTAAGTGATTGATACTATATAGGTTCACATGTTTGTTTAAGGGGGTCACAATTATTTTTGAGACCCCTCAAGTTTATAAACCTCTGATTGAAGCTTCTTTCGACGTTTTTCTGCCTTCCAAATTATGCCAGCATAACAAGGGCAACACACACTGCCACTCTTTTGACAGTAAACTGAGGGACAAAAACTGGGAGCTGGGGGTAAATTAAAGAGCCTTAACACTAATGGAATAAGGATGAAGTCAGTCTGAGCATTAGAAGATGGTGATTAAAACTGCAGTATAACAACCGGATCAAGAGCCATAGGTTTAACCTTGACATTGATAATATACCAGAGGATGATGCAACAAATACTGCAATCCATGATGACGGGTGATTTCTGGAGTTTCAGTGGTAAAATCCCTGACCAACAAACCAATTTTCAATCAAACCCCATCAAGGTGGTACAATGGCTATTACACATCACGTCTCTCTATTCAAAAAGGGAGGATCCTGCTTTATGTTTAAATCTGGGTAGTTTTCCAGAATGGCATGGTTCCTTCAGTGCCCAAGACATTGAACAAACAATTCAGAAGATAAAATAATCTAGGGCAACTGGCACTGATGGACTAAGTAATTTGACCATGAAGGATAATCCCAATTTTTGGGTCCTCATTATACTGGAACTATTCAAAGTAATATACATTTCTGGGCCCTTGCCCAAAACATGGCAAACATCATTTATTTTTCTCATCTTCAAAAAGGGGGATAGGACACTGCCGACAAATTATAGACCAGATGTCTGCAACCATTGACTCTCCAGTTATTTTGTACTACAACTCCCATAAACCGGGGCTAGCAAAGTCAATGATAAGGGTCATGGAAATCAGAGTCCAAACCATATGAAGAGTCACAGTTTGCTGAGCCCTGTTATAAACCAACAGTGCTTTCAGACGATTCAAGTATAAATGTTGCTAATATCTTGCTGGATGAATTAAATAATTGTGCTGTAAAACAGGAGGCTATGTAAGTTTCAAACTGGTTTCCGAAGACAGATGTGTACCACCGTAAATGGACAATTGCTTTCATTGCTGCAGAGTCAGGCCTGGTTAAAAGATTCTCCTGCAGGATTTGTGGCTTGCATAGATCTGATGACTGCTTTTGATAAAGTGAATAGTACATTTCTGTGGTGGAAACTAATTTCCTGGGGAATAGCCATAGATCGTCTGCATCTGTTTATTCATGTACATAAAGATACAACGGTACAGGTTACATCGAATGGAAAAGGTGCCCTTTCTGAGGAGTTACTGACATACACTGGGATTAGCAAGGTGCGTACTTGCCCCAGCCCTGTCCAACCTGTATGTGTTTGACTTGCCTTTTGTTCTTAGAAATGCCCATGTCTTTCCTCTAAAATTGGGAGCTCTTCACATAAGCTGGTTGGCATATGCAGATGATATCATCTTTTTCAACCATACCCCTATAGTACTATGCATTGTTATATGTGGCTGACGTTTGAAGCAAAATAGTCTTCAAATCAATCCAACGAAATCTGCTATCATTAATTTGCGAGAAGCAATAAGGCCTAGAACTACAGTTGGCAAATTGAGGTATTCCAACAAGTGAAATACTTTTTATATCTCTGCTTTCTGATTTATAGCCAGCTCTGTGAAGCCCAGTTGATTGAAAGACTAAGGTTCAAATCCACTGTCTTATGAGCTCAAATGTAAAAAAATCGAAGAGATCTATTGCAGATAGTATTAGTACTATATTACAAAATGAAATTGATCCCAACCCTCATATATTGCTTCCAAGTTATGAATATTAACAACTGGGGGGCTGTTGAATGGCTGGATGGTTTAATATGGAAAAGTAATCTTCACCTGCCTACAGCCATTCTCACGGCAATGTTTTGTAATTAAGTAGGTTTAATCTCCTTATCATCTGTAGTCCTGTTGAGGAAGCTGATCATTTATTGGAGTAATTTAAAAGCTACTTAAAACGTCTATGCTGATTTACAGAGGATTGCACTTGCTAAATCCTCCTGGGTCTTTAATGAATGTGTTACACATTGTAAAATAGTACAGGGATGGTGTGTAGCAACAAGCAGACATTATTAAAAAGAGACATCTTTGGAGTGGGATTGCTGTGTAAACAAAACTAGAGTAGGTATGCATAAGAACTATAAAGGTATTCAAGGGTTATCACCTGGGCAGGTAGCCTGCCATAGTTTCTGATAGAATTTCCTAGCAGACCTTTAAGAACTTCTTAGGCACACTTGTAGCTTTGGACCCTAATCGTAAAATTGAAACTGGCTACAGATTATGTAAATAAAATGACGCTATAGAAAAATAGAAACATCTGTTTATGGAATGTGATATGACAATGGAAATTAGGCTGACTTTGTTTTCTTGATTTGTTCATATTTTTAACAATGAATTATAGCTATGATTATTAAGGGGTAAGCAGATGACCGTGATATTAGTATTACTACTACCGGGATGATCAAAAACATTGTGTATTTATTGCATGAAAAATGTTAGACTTTTTTATTGTGCATACCTTATCATAGAGCCTGGACATTGTTGTATTACATAATGTATAGTAGGACATTTCATTGAATTTGTCATCTTTTTTCATTGAATTTAAATGAACTTTTATCTGAATTGTATATGTTTATGACATACATTATTAGTGTTGTAATTGTGAAAGGTTTTACTGTTATCCTAATAATAATGATAATAATAATACTACCAATAATATTAATAATAATGATATGAATAATATTGGTTTTACCTATACATTGATTTAGAAGGAAGTGGAGAGGTGTTTTTTACATGCAGAAAGCATATGATATGTAGAGATTTATATTTTCTGAATAAAACCTCTATAGACACACAGTGTGGATTTTCAACTCAATGGGCCTCATTAGAAGAGGGGCGGTAAGGGGTTAACAGTGCCAGTAAAGGTGCTGGTGCTGTTAACCCCTTACCGCCCCATTACGAGGTCCCCTTGTTAAACGAGAAATCATATTGTGCCTCCTTTCTAATGTATATTGGCCTAAGCCCTGTCGATCTGCGAAGAAAACTGCATTGCAAGGTTCCGATTTTAGGTCGACTTTGCCGCCATTTTAGGATTATCCGCCATTTTGATTTCTGTTCATATGTGATTCTGTGTTCTAAAATGGTGGACTGTGTTTCCAACTTGTAACGAAGCCTTCCCGACCTTAGCACCTAGTTAATGGTTAGACTGTCCGCGGGCTGAATGTTTAGACTGGGTAATGAGACCTTGCCCCATACATGACTTGTGGTATTAGGATTGTCTGCACCAATACTCCTCATCCACGAACTTACATCAAAGACAATATAATACAAACGTCAAGCGTGGACACTGGCTGAACTGCATTGTAAAGGGATATGTGCTAAGGCTTACTGCTAAATCCTGGAATACACTTTTGCCATTGTAACTTGTTTGAATGTAAACCAAATGTAATCCGTGTGCATATTGTTGTATGAGCCATAAGTGAACTCGGCACAAACTCTAGACCACAGATTATTAACCTGCAGAGGGGCTGGACATTATTACTAAATTGTATAAATACCCAAATGTCCAGATGTCCAGTACCTCTCACTCCTCACAATGAAGGGCTGGTACTCACTGTGATGTATTGAGGGCCAGATAGCTATCTAATTTGTTTCTTTGTAAACTGAGCAGTATAATAAAGATCTGTGAATCTTTATAAGCCTGTGTTTGGTATATTTCCTTTTGTGGTACTCAGCCTCGATATTTCCTCTTGCCTTTACAGATGGTGCCCGAATAGTGACACTCAAGATTGATGCCATCTCGTTGAAGGTTGACGCGTCTATCGGACGGTGAAAAAGGGGGCCCCTTTCTTGGATGAGACGCGATACCTCAACAGTACTGCATGACCCAATCCCTGGACGGTGAGCCCGCGGTCTGAGACAGCATCTTGATGAGGGTCCATATATCGAGGCGGGAAGTTTTTCCGAAATCACCAACCACGTGGGTCCTTTGTGTCCTTAGATATCGGATCAGACCTCCTTTGTCCTTTGATCAGGTGAGTCGTGACCCGATTCTTAAGTATCCTGATAATTTGTTTTGGCGTATTATACTCGCGAGCACAATTATTGAACAGGTAACACCAGGAATCTGATATGCCTGAGAAATTGTCTGCCTGCTTCAGGGCATTATTCCGCAAGGACAGACAATCTTTAGAATTTGGCTGTCCGGCACCACAGGAGGGGTCTCCGGCATGTACTATGTACTGTAAACACGGCATTGGTAGTATAGTGTTTTATGATATTTGGCACAAACAAACTAGACATGCCTCTGAACTTCAGTGGCCAACCAATGGTAGTTTTGAAATTCCTCATATAGAATATTTAGAGTCTATATTATTAAAGTAAAAGGCTAGACTTGCAGCATTTGACGTATTACAGAATTGGAAGAAAGAAGCTATTCAGCAACTTAAAAGTAGAGAGAAACATGCGCGCCGTCATATGTCCAATGCTGAAAAAGCGTTGTTGTTTGATCAAAATAAACAGTCTGAGTCAGTTAGAAATATGGATAGGGCTTTTCAACTTGGTATCCAGAAAATGTATCCGTCTAAAGACTTTCATGTATCTGATGAGTTAATCGACAAACTTCTGAATGAACGAAGGCCTGGTGCAACTGCGCCACCTCCGTATGTACCTATTCCTGCTGCTTTACCTCTTCCTGCTATTGTTCCTCTTCCGGTAGTAATTCCTGCTATTCCTATCATTCCTCCTATTGTTCCTCTTCCTCCAACTATCGTTCCTCCTCCTCTCGTTGCTCCTCCACCTGCACCTCCGCCATTGCCTACTGTTACAGGTTTGGTAGATTTGCCTTCTGCACTAGCGATAGCACCTTTGTTACCGATTGTACAAGATTTGTCTACTCTTCCTCTTCCGAATGGTTCTGTTCTGCTTGTAGTTGATAAGGGAGCGGAATCAAAGATTGTAACTCGTAATACTGTGTCTAAAGAGAGAAAGTGTGATTTGACTGCATGGGCCAAACAGTGCATGGAGAGGTGTGAACAAGCTGATGCTTTTGCCACACTCTCTAATCTGGGAAGTTTTCCTGAGAAAAATGTTTTTATTGAAGGGTTGGGAATTCATTTATGTGTAATGTGGAACAGACTAGAAGATGGGTCTCCCACAAGGGTTGAGGGATCTGAATGTTTTAGCATATTCAAGAGATACTGCAGAGAAAGTATATGAGCATGTCGAGAGGGTTCTTGAGTGTAGAAGGGAGTTAGAAAGGTTACGGAATGAAGAAATTGATGGTAATAGTTTGAATGCTCTTTTTGTACAAAAACGATTCCTTCCTTATTGTAAATTGATAAGTGAGGAAACACAGATTTGCACAAATGATGCGATTAGGTGGATTTCAGACATGTCGATATCTCCCGTAGAAGTATATGACACGTATAGTCAGTATACACCAGAAATGCAGAGCAAAGTGATACAGGTAATGGTAGAATACCTGCAGGATGAATGCATAAAAAGAAAGATGTGTTGTCCCGCAGAATTATTGAATATCTATGAGAGCTTTTTCGTCTGACACGTCTACAGCTGCTTTAGCGCTCGATTTAGCTCTGTTGCTTAGTAAGCGTTTGGAGTTTCCTATCTCTCAGTTGCCTATGAGAGAGGTTCTGCCGACATTTGTCCCAAAAGTCGAGGTTCCAGCTGATGCCGGAACAGGTGCAGCTGCCTATGCCATTCCTGCACATTATGTGTTGCAGTTTGTTCACGTCCCGTTCTCAAGACAGGAAGTGAACACCATTAAACAATCCATTCCCGTTATTAGGAAGAATCCGACAGGGTTCTATAAAGAAATAGAATCTGTCTTGTAGTCATCAGTATTTACTCTGAGTGATATTGATTTGTTATTTCCCGTGCTCCTACCTATTGATTTGTGGAAACAGGACTGTAGACGATGTACCAGGGTTCGGAGACACATGGGATAATATGGTTAGACAAGATAGAGAAAGGCCAGCTGGCGAGAAACCACCACAGGTAATACTGACTTTGCCTGATAGAATAGTGACAAAACTAAAAGCCATAATTCCTGAAAGAAGGATTATTTGGTACAAACTTACTGCTTGTGCCCAAGGGAAGTCTAAGGGTGTTACCGAATTCTTTAATCAGTTTGAACAAGTATTTTCAGATTTCAGTGGACAAGATTTGAGCACAGAGTCTGGAAAAAGACTATTCGTAGACAAATTTGTGCGTGGATTGTTGCTTGAAATCCAATTGCAAATTATGTCTTCTGAAAGCGCTTGGCAAGCTAAGTCTCAGTCTGAAGTATTGCATATGGCTCAGTACTATGAAAATCGAGTCAATAACGAGAAAGAAAGAATTGAAAAGAGAAAGGGATACCTGAAAACTAAAGTTATATTGCAACAAATTGTTAGAGGCCCTAGAGGGGGTAATTTGCAATTTAGGGGACAGTATGCTCCACTGGGTAGTGTGCCGTTGGGTCCAATACACGCGAACCAATGTCCTTATTGCAGACAAGAGGGTCATTGGCAAGCACAATGCCTGATCCTCCAGCAGAGGTCAAATAACACATTTGGTAACATGGGTAGACTTTCCAGGGGCCACCCTGGGGCATGGGGCCCTGTAGAAGTCAGTTTTCTCAAAATTCATAACCTTTTTCACTGGATAATCAGTCTCCAAGTGTGGATAATAGAAATATTTTTTATCATCATTCTGCTGCATATCTCTCTGAAGACCTTCGTTTTTGATGACATTTTGTTTCGCTAGGATTGCCCGAAGCAGGTTTTGGAACCGACGCCTATTCCCTTTAATCAGAAAGATCCCTACGTTGAAATGATAGTGGGAAATAGGAAACATCTATTCTTGATAGATACAGGAGCACAGAAGTGTTCCATTGACCATTCACGGGTTCCAAACATTCCACTGTCAGGGCAAACCAATGTTTCTGAAGGGTTTTCTGGTACACCAGTAGTTTGTCCGGTTTCTTCGCCAGTACCGATTACATTTGGTCCAATTACGGGCCACTGTCCGTTTCTTTTGACTACGAACTGTGGAGAGAATTTGTTGGGGTTGAATCTGTTGAAGGAATTAAATGCGGTAATTCATTGTTCTTCGGATGGAGTGCGTTTGACGATTTCACCACAGCAACTTTCTGTCTCTCAGTTTTTGACTAGACCTTTGCCGCCGGAATTTAGTTATGTTCCGGAGTGTTTATGGGCAATTGATGACAATGATGTCGGTGTTCCACAAATTGAGCCTGTTAAAATCATTTTGAAACATGGAGTAAAGTTGCCACGTATTCCTCAGTATAAGATTCGGTTGATGGTGAGCAAGCTTTGAAGTGCATAGTCTCTGATTTTGTACATCGTGGGGTAATTGAGGAAATTGCAGGTAGTTTGTGCAATAGTCCGATTTTGCCTGTGTATAAGAAAGGCGATAATGCAATTCCTTTTCGTTTTATCATTGATTTACGCGCCATCAATAATATTGTTGCTCCACAATTTTCTATTGTGCCTGATGTGACGACAATACTAACCATGATTCCGGCTTCTGCTACTCACTTTAGTATTGTAGACCTTAAGAATGCTTTATTTAGCATTCCTATACAAAAGGATAGCAGATACCTGTTTGCGTTCACCATAGGGGGACGTTTGTTTACATTCACCCGTGCGCCGCAAGGTTACACGGAAAGTCCGATCATCTTTAGTAGGGCTTTGAAAGAGCAGCTTGATACACTCAAGTTGCCTACCACTTGTACATTGCTTCAATACGTAGATGATCTACTTTTAGCTGCTGATTCAGAAAGTGCTTGTAAGGAGGGCACCGTGTTGTTGCTTATTCACCTAGCAAAACATGGACACAAAGCTTCACTCAAAAAGTTTCAATATTGTCGACAGGAGGTTGCCTATTTAGGCTATCTCCTGTCAAAGGAGGGAAGAAGGTTGATGCCTGAATGGATTAAAATCATTTCTAGCATGTCTGTCCCAAATACACAGAAGGAAGTCAGAACCTTCATATGAATGGCTTCTTACTGTAGGCAGTGGATCCCGAACTTCTCATTAACGATTAAACCAATGTTGGCTTTGACAAAGAAGGGCATCTCTTTGCCATTGCCGTGAAACTTGAAACACCAGAAAGTGTTTGATCTGCTCAAGACTGCACTGTCTTCAGTACCAGTTTTGGGCACACCAAATTATGAAAAGGCCTTTGTGTTGTATGTGCATGAATGTGATGGATGTGCTTTGGCTGTACTAACGCAGGAACAAGGAGGGAAGAATAGGCCATGCGGATACTTTTCTTCCGCCCTTGCAGGGCCGGTCTTTGCATCAGGCAGTACAGGCGGCTGCCTGAGGTGCAAGGCTCTGGGGGGGTGCCAGTCTGACTTCAACAACATCATAGTCATCATTTTAATTATTGTAAAAAAAGTAGATATGGTACACAAAAAACAAAGTGAAACTTTTTAAATCATCAGACTCTCCATATCCTGCAGTCAGCAGCGGTGCGTTCAAAGCCAGGCCCCTCTGGGATCTTTGCCACCGAGCCTTAAAGGCAACATGTGTTGCTTAACAGTTCCCAGGCCGTGGCTTGGGTGATCACATCTGCCTCCTCCTCAGCGCATGTGCTGTACATAGTTGGGGCTGATTGATTGATCGGGCTGGTAGAATACAGACTGCACTTGCAAAGTTGTGCTTGAGTGGTTAGTATCTCGGGTACATGCAACTCTTCGTGCCAGCGTGGGACACATGGTCCGGATGCAAAGAGGTGATGTGCCTGTGTTTGCATTATTGTAGCGCTGCATCTTGCTATGTGAGTCCAGTGCTGTGCAGGTGAGTGTGGGGTAGTGGTGCAACGCACAAGACACACACCTGCCGTTACCAGCTGGTAGCCCTAAGCTGCACTCCTAGTGGGACTTAGTCACTGATGTTTTTTTAAACCTCATAAATCCAATTCAACTCCCAATAGGAAGTGTTTAGACCTACGATGGTCGCTTATGTAAATTTGTTTCAATGTAATAAGTTTCTCATCATTTGCATAGTATTGAATAAATCAGCAATGTATATCGAGTTCTGTCAAGCTGCTTGTCTACAGACAGGAACCACAAGGCTGAGACAAGCCAGTTGTTAGCCAGATAATGTATTTTATATTTTAACAAAAAAGATCAAGTCACACCACGCTATTACATTATAGTGTGGGATACCATTTCAGCAAAATTATACATTCACTCAATTCTGAGACAATGACAGTGATCCAGTTGAGATGAAAAACAGCACTTACAAAAACCGTAAAGTATGCAGAAGTTTACACACAAAATAATACATTAATTAAAGCAGGGATTCATTTGTGGCTGAAAAGACCACATTAGCATGTTTGTCCTTCTGGGCAGTATACTTCACTCTGCTCAGAGCTTCCTAAACACACTCATATATAATCATGTGTGCCGACGCGTTTCGGATTAATCAAAATCCATCTTCAGGGCAGGGTGTGTTCTAGTTTCAACAATGTTCATTATCAATTCCTAAAACGAATAAGGATCAACTAATTAGACCTCTATGCTACCAGGGAGATTTATCAAGTTGCTCTCATGTGAGTCGACGTACACTAACCTTGATTTCTGTGCACGTAGAATATACGGGCAGCTACCTGTGTGGTTAATGCAAAATAATATCAATTGTAAGTGTTCATTCCAAGGCAAGAGTCACGCTCTTAAACAATACAAATGATGTCTAATCTACTTACCTGGAAGGAAGATCAATTCCTCTCCCTGGGTAATGTAAAGGTGACAGGCTGTGATTTCCAGTGAACAATGGCTGAAGGCAAAAAAAGAGGTCAAAGGTATTCAGTTCCTGTCTACAGAATATACCTCATAGCAACTGGTGAGGCATATAGATCAATCAAGTCAGTGACTCAATAGAATCACTGTGCTCGTGCGCGTTGAAAACTTAACATCAGCAAACTCCTAGTGAGGTCTGCTACTGACGGCGTTTGGAGATTGGCGCCCATAAAGAAATGCTTACTCATTCTCCACATAACAAACGCGAGTCTGCAATCTGTTACCGTTTACATGAGAACGGAGCAGTCAGGGCCTATGGTATATGCCCAAAACCACTCACCTTCGAGGACCACGTTAGACCAAGGAAAACGAGCTGCCTATCGTCAAGACGTGCTACTCGTCTCTGACTTGTATATATGGTTGTCATGGAGGCAGTGCGCACGCGTGTCCCGGCTCCTGTCTCCATCTTGGTATGGGACTGGACGTCTGCAACATCGTGTTTGCAGGACGTGCATAATAATGATATACCCTCCTCTCTGTGCCCGGGCCCTGCAAAAGTCCAGGTCCCAAAGGGACCAAATGCTTGGCTGTATAGTAAACCCCATAAACTGGGACACTGGAGTAGATCTAATTGTGATGCGCACGCGCGTCAACACTACAGAGCAGCACGTAAAGTGTGCATGTCCATGGGTTCATCTTAAAGTATGATGTGAAGCTGCGTGGCGTCCTGTGGGGCGCAGCTGTCTCAGCACATCAGTGTCAAGGGCTGGGGGACCACACTGTCTGTAATCTCAATTAGGAATGGTAAAGTAAGAGATGGCAGGCTCTCAGCAATCACTGGTGAGTAGAGGTACAGGGGCTCATGATGAAGATTAAGGGTGGGAGGAGGGGCATCAAAGCAGTAAAAAACTGTGTGGTGCCCCTACCTCCCGCTGGCAATCAAAGTGAAGAGAAGTGACTAGGTGTGTGTAACATGAGTGAATGAGAAGTAGAATACTAGTGACACTCAAGGAAGGTTGAGGGCAGAAAGAGGGGCGCCGAGGCAGTAATCTACTGCACGGTGCCCCTAACTCCCTCTAGCAGTTAACATAACCATCTGGTGAAAGTGGGGTGGTCGGAATACCATCTCCCCCTCTCTCCCCGAGGGTCACTCCATTAATGGTGTGATGTAGAGACCAGATACATCAAGACTTCTGGATCTCAGCAAGACCGTTAGATCCAACCAATAGTTACATATGAATTTTGTCAATCTCTCGGTGTTAGAACCGTTCACATTCTGATCAGTTGGTAGGTTGTGCAGATACCTATTTACAGACTCAAATGATTTTGACCATAATTCGATCTCCCGGTGCCCAAGCCATTCACAATCTGGAGTGTCACAGTAAAACCTGACAGCTAAGTAATGTTCAGATAGGTTGCCATAAAGACATGTAATCGCAAGTATCTGTTGAACTCAATTTTAACCGTGACTCTTGCTCAAGATCTGACCTCAAGCATGCTGTACTCGGTGCTTAGAGATGCACTCAATTTAAACCGTGACTCTTGCTCAAGATCTGACCTCAAGCGTGCTGTACCGCAAGATGCGCTGTTAAAAACACTGGTAGTGGTGCAACGACCATGCAGTACGAGCGTAACGAGCATAACACAGTAATATTCAAGTCGCTCATATCAAAGGCTATATGTATTATTAATGCAAGGTGTTCATTTGTCACTGTAATGCAGCACTACAAAGCCCCTTCATTAAAAGGGTACCGCCTTTGAAGTACATTTTACTCACACACTAAGCAAAGCCAAAATACCCTACTTTTAAAATGATGCTCGCCACTTTAACACAGACACAAAAAGCTCTTTTTTTGCTGTGTTCCGGGTGTAGCACAAGCACAGCAATTTATATAAGTATTTAATTTGCAAAATTACGAGTATAAAATAGCCTAAAATAGCTTCTTTTTAGTATTAATATTGTTCAACCAATATAAACACTATAGAGGAACAAGCATTCGGAATGTACTATTACACTGTAATACCACAAATTAAGGTTGGGGTTGTGGACTACAGAAGCATCAATCTATATGTATTTATATTAGAAGTCCACCATTTACATTTCTAGATCGCCATCCATGGTGTCACTGAGACAATGCAATCAACTTGAAAATTAGTGACTGTCTGCAGACTAAATGGGCCGTGCAGAGAAGTAAGACAGAATCCACACATGCTTATATATTTTGCGGGTCGTCCTCGTTCCCAAGCACTATGCAATTTGTCTCAAAGGTGCCGCCCAGCCAGGCTTCCCCGTAATGCTGGTGTTTGCTAAGAGTGCACAGGGCACACACAGACTGAAAGCTGCACCCACCATTGTGTTGCACCCGGTCACACACTGAGGTGCACAGAGGCACCGGAGCACCAGATCAGACACAAATGAGAGGGAAGGGATAATGGGGGATGGGGGGAGGCACTGGTTAGACCGCCAACCCATGTCCCCCTCCCCAACCGACCACCTCAAGTGAATCAAGCATAGCCCAGGCAAATACCCCAGATCAGCTTCAGTGGTACAGATCTGACACCTGGAATCTTAAGCAAAACACATCGAACCCCAGGACCCCTCCCCTTATCTTAGTAAGACATTTCAGACTTCAGCGATTTTCCCCCCTCTTCAGTTCATCATGTTTGGTAAGGCAAACAGAGCCGTAGATGAACAGAGCAGGACACAGACAATAAATGGTGCTGGTGGCTGCACAGTGAACAAATGCTCGACGATTACTAATGTAAAACGTTTCAATGTTAGCACATGCATTCGTAAGCATACATTTTTCAGCAAATGAAAAAGGAGGGGTGTTTGTACTTACATGTCATGGGAGAGATTGGAAGGGTATGGGGCAGGAGACTGTTCATTCTCACAGCAGTGCTTAAGTATGTGATTTCTCTGGTTTCATATGTGAAGGAGAGAGTTAACTGATTGTAACTTTGAAGCTGCACTAGAATAGTCTCATTAGAATGTGTAAAGAAGTTAGATGCCCCCACACAAGTAAGTTTTCCCCTCCCCATCGTCTCCGAAGTAAGCACCTCTCCCAACATTTTGAGGGGGGGCACCAACCATGCTTTCCTGCCTGGGGTGCAATCTGGTCTAAGACCAGCCCTGCGCCCTTGATCCTGTTACATGCGCTTTGCCAAGAAGTTTGAGAGCTGTCGCTGCTGTGTCTGTTAAAACAGAGCGAGGGTATGGTCCTAGGCCATGCTTTAACCCTGATAGTACCTCACTCTGTAGATGTTCTATTAAACAGAACACAAATGCAACACCGCACCTCCGCACGATTAACGAGATACGAATTGATCTTGTTCACACCGCACATCAAAATTCAGAGGTGTTGTGTATTGAATCTGGCTGAACTTTTACCTTTCCCGCAAGGTACTGCTTGCAATTACGAAGCGTCACATGACTGCCTCTACATCACAGAGCAAAAGACTAAAGGCAGGATCTACCTGAAAGATACTCCTTTGAATAAACCACAGGGGAGCTGTTTTGTGATGGCTCCTGTTTCAAACTTCCGGATGGTACATCCATGGCTGCTTATGCCAGCACCACATTAAGCACGATTGTGGAGACCAAGAGAATCACGCATAACTCTGCGCAGGCCGCAGAGATTATAGCATTGACTCGAGCTTGGGAACTTTCCGAAGGGCTTACAGTAAATATATATACTGATAGTCAGTATGCTTTTGGGGTGGTTCACAACTTCGGTAGACTTTGAGCAGAACAAGGTTTCTTGACCTCGCATGGAACAAAGATCCAATATGACTCCTTGATAGTATGGTTACTCTCAGTGCTTGCACTCCCCACTCAGTTATCGATCATGAAATGCACAGCGCATCAGAAAATCATAGATGATGTAGGAAAAGGGAATGCTTTCGCTGACCAGATAGCCAAACAAACTGCAACTGATCTCTATTCAGAAATGTATACTGCAAGGGAAGCCACCAATTTTTGTACTATAGATGTAGGTATCGAATCTGTAAAGAATATTCAAGCTGATGCCACATCAGAAGAATCTAAGCAATGGGCTGAGGGTTTGGCAAGGATGGATGATGACAGGTGTTTGGTGGATAAGCTAGAAGGAAAATGGTTGCTGCCTAATGCATACATTACAATGATGGTCGCAATGGCTTATGCGCCCACCCACATATGTGCACGGAAGGTTTCCAAAATGTTAAAAAAGTCTGTGTAAACCTAACATCCCGAAAATTGCTGATCTGTCTACAGCATAATATGGGAAAGGGCACATCGACACCTAGGGGGTTTTTGGTCCACCTTCTGTCCCTTTTGAGGTCATGCATTTGACTTCATTGAAATGGAGCGTTGTAATAACTATAAGTATGTACTAGTTGTTATCTGTGCCTTTAGTAAATGGGTTGAAGCCTTTCCTGTTAAAGATGCTACAGCAATGACAATGGCAAAAACCATGCTTACGGAATATTTTCCTAGGTTTGGTTTGCCAAGGGTCATCTGGTCGGGCAATGGTCCACATTTTATCGCTGCTGTAATTCTGCAGATATGCGTGGGATTACAGATCAATAAACGGTTCCATTCGGCTAGACATGCTCAAAGTGCTGGATTGGTAGAGAGACACAACGGTATCTTGAAGAACAAGCTTGCTAAAACGTGTGCCGGCACCAAATTGAAATGTGTTATTATCAATGAGAACAACTCCACAGACTAGGACTGGGCTCTCCCCTTTTCAGGTGGTTATGGGTAGGCCAGCTAATATTTGGAACTTACCTAAGCCAAAATCATTGCGGGACATTGAACATGTACTTCTTTCCGACTACTGTGACTGGTTAACTAAAAATCTGTATTTGATATCAACAGGTGCGGGAAGCCCTCCCAGTCAAATACGAGGGCCCAGGTCACAGCATTCGGCCTGGTAGCTGGGTGCTAATAAAGGCATTCGAAAGAGCATCCTGTCTTACACCGCGTTGGAGGGGCCCTCATCAGGTCCTCTTGGCCACACAGACAGCCGTACGAGTGACCGGACGAAAGCACTGGATCCACGCGTCGCATGTGAAGAGGATTCCCTTCCCTTTGCCACACGATACAGAAGATATAGAAATTCCTACCTGCACTGCTCCCAGCGATCACGCAGCATTGAGCAACATCGAGAGTGCATCAGAGACTCTCCCTGGGTCCGTGGGGCCTGGGGAAACAGCCGCTTTATCTCCTCACTCTCCTACAGATCCTTTTTCGCCACTGTCAGGTTCTATTGCAAATCCACCACTTCCATCAGGAAGCAACGACACGTTGTTCGCAGATCACGCAGTACCAGGAGTCACAAGGTACGATCTGCATCCACGGAGCTTGTCTTCTGGCCCTGTTCTTTTGCACGTAAGGAATTTTGTTGGCTAGGGATAGGGAAGGACTAAGAAAATGCGCAATCAGGAGATTGCCAGAAAATAAACTCTGGAGTATTTTGTTTAAAGAAACAGTGCCTGCAATCACTCTCACTCGTACGGAACAAATAAGTGACTGTGTGACCGATCGAAACAATGGACAATCGAATGTATGGTCTCTTAAAACATATTGTTGTCTTGTGATTATGTTAACCGGCTTCACAATAGTAATTGCTTTAGGATTTTGGTATATGGAAGAAGTACATCCGCTTGAAACTCTTTTGTCCACTGAAAATGTACCGACAATTCTACACCTTTCATGCATCTGCACACTCTATCTCCTAGAGACTCTCAAAACAGACAGAGTTACCACAATAACACATTACTGCTTATCATGAATGCTACACATGCCATGTTTAATAGGTCTAATTGTTGGGTCTGCTCGCATTTACCGCAACACAGAGACAAGGGGTTGGGCTGGTATATTCATCCTTTACCTTTGACTACTGCATGTTATGCTTCTTTAAGGGCACTATTCTTTGGCAGATGGAATGATAGCATCTCGGGGAACTTTGATGGAACGAATTTGAATGATTTTGAGAAACGAGTTCTAATGCCCCTGGGATGCTCACTTTTTGTGAATAGGAGCAAGCTTAATGTTGCTTCAATCAGGCCTTCTGATAGACTGTCTCGTCCTTTTCAATCTTTGATCTCTTTCAAGATAGCTCCTATAGGCAATAGGGATGCCACGCCACTTTCCTACACTGTTAACCATAGCCCCGATTCAGTTTCTTTTCAGTTTCTTTCTGCACACAGTGGAATGGTACTCAGTCAATGGGTGATTTCAAGGGCTGCACCAATGTTGCGAACTTGACCAGTGAGGACAGACCTTTGTATGTAGGCGAACCTGTCTATATTGTTTGCGGTAATGAAGCTTTCCCATGGCTACCTAGGGATTGGAAGGGAACCTGTTATTTAGGAATACTGTTACCTGGGGTATTCATAGCAAGCACCATAGAAATCTCTAGAGCTTGTCCAGGGCGGGATGAGAATGGTGATACTTCATCACAAGTTCTGGGTGACGTAGCAAAATCCTTTGTGCCTTTTTGGAGGCAAATACTAAACTTTGAGGATATCAGAAGACTAGCGAGAGTACTGGAGAGGACCATCAACCGGACCACTGACATACTCTATAACATGACTTTAGAACAGAAAGTGATGTTATAGAGTATGTTAGTGGCCCTACAGAACCGGAGGGCATTAGACGTCATCCTGGCTGAGCGTGGTGGAGTATGTAAATTAATGGGGTCCGCTTGTTGCGTTTTCTTGCCAGATTCCTTCCCAACCATCTTTAAGGCTATACAAAATCTGCATGTCCTTAGTTCAGAAGTGCACGTTCCCGAGGAAAACTGGGATCTTAGCGCTTAGTTCTGGGACTTCTTACTATCTTGTGGATGGAACTTACTTTTAGTCTTTTTGATTATTCTGGGTATTCTGTTGTTTTTTTGTTGCTGTATACAATGTCTTCCTGTCATATGTTCAGTGTTAGGAGGATGTTGTGCACAGACTATGGGAACATTAGGACAAAAGGTACGCGCCCCGGAAGGAATGACATACAAATTTGTGTTGATTGATATTTCTGTTTCAGACCTTATGGCGATTGATATCTCTGATGATTGTGGTTCAGGGTGTATGGACATTGAGACGTGGAGTTACTTGTAAAGTGACTAGAAGTAGTTTAGTGCTTGGCTTAGTCCAAACGGAGGGTTTGTTAAATAAGAAATCATATTGTGCCTCCTTTCTAATGTATATTGGCCTAAGCCCAGTCGCTCTGCGAAGAAAACCATGCTGCAAAGTTCCGATTTTAGATCGACTTTGCCGCCATTTTAGGATTATCCGCCATTTTGATTTCTGTTCATATGTAATTCTGTGTTCTAAAATGGTGGACTGGGTTTCCAACTTGTAACCAAGCCTTCCTGACCTTTGCACCTAGTTAATGGTTAGACTGTCCGCGGGCCGAATGTTTAGACTGGGTAATGAGATCTTGTCCCATACATGACTTGTGGTTTTAGGATTGTCTGCACCAATAAGCCTCATCCACGAACATACATCGAAGACCATGCAATGCAAACATCGAGCGTGGACACTGGCTGAACTGCATTGTAAAGGGATATGTGCTAAGGCTTACTGCTAAATCCTGGAATACACTTTTGCCATTGCAACTTGTTTGAATGTAAACCAAATGTAATCCGTGTGCATATTGCTGTATGAGCCACAAGTGAACTCGGCACGAACTCTAGACCACAGATTATTAACCTGCAGAGGGGCTGGACATTATTACTAAATTGTATAAATACCCGAATGTCCAGATGTCCAGTACCTCTCACTCCTCACACTGAAGGGCTGGTACTCACTGTGATGTATTGAGGGCCAGATAGCTATCTGATTTGTTTCTTTGTAAACTGCACAGTAGAATAAAGATCTGTGCATCTTAATAAGCCTGTGTTTGGTGTATTTCCTTTCGTGGTACTGAGCCTCGATATTTCCTCTTGCTTTTTTACAACCTCGCGTGACCCGCTCTGGATGCCTGGTTTCACCAGACACTCTTAGAGGGTCCGGCGGGGGGATCAGCATGCTAACAACAGGCCTGTCATTAACAGGCCCGTTGTTAGCATGCGCCCCATTCCACTTGAGCCCTGTGGGGGCTGAATTGGGAATGGGGATGGTCCGGGTCCCCTGAATGGGGAAATACCGGGCCCTCCAAGGTCGGAATGGCCTGGTATTTCCCCATTCAGGGAACCCGGACCCGAGATTGGAAGCAGCCCTGCCCTTATTAAGGGCATTGCTACCTCCAAACTCGTAATGAGGCCCAATGTGTGCCGAATTAGTACATGTTGAATAGGTGTTGTGTTACACATTTTCATATAGTTCAAGGAAACAAATGTATGCATGCCAAAATGAGTAACTTTAGTTATAAAAGACAGAGGGAATCCACAAGCCTGAAAATAATGCATTGTTAAGCAAATCTAGACATAGAGGGCATCACACAACATACTGCAGGCCATTTTCAAATGAGTGGTGGGCAAAGTGAAAGCGTAAAATTCCCTTTATGCTTGCATTTTGCACTCTATTTCATTTTTTGTCTCCAAAGTGTAAAAGGGTTGCAAAGCAGAGTTTTTATTTCACTTTCCTTTCCTCCTGTGTCTTGGGAGAACAGTTGGTTTTACGCCTGCTTGAGATTTTAATTTTAATTTCATTTTAATGGTGTATTTTCAGCAGTACAGATAAAAATACCAATAAATAACCTTCATTCTCCTACAATTGACACATAACGTGTACAAAAGAAAAATCAGATGATAAAAGATAAATGTAAGCCTATAAAAGAAAGCTTATGGGCCTGATTCATGGAATAGTGCACAGGGATCCCGCAAAGCCTGCATGCTGAGAACGACTCTGCGTGAGCCTAAGCACAGATGTTTTTCTGCCCGCTCTGCGTATTCATGAAATTGTTTGCGCAAAGTAACCGTATTTGCAAGTCTTGGACAGAACACCACCGAGATGCCCCCACACAAAACAGAACCATCCAGAAACAGCTATCTGTGTGTGCTGCCCTGGGCACGAATACATGTACCCTTTAAACAGTGAATGGGGTCCCCCGCAAGCATGCCTGCATCTCGGGGACCGTGCGCAGGGTCCCGGTAACTGTTACCGGCACACCGACAGCATTTGTACAATTTATCGAAATGTGGGTAAAACTTGTGAAATCTGCGTGCAAACCCCTGTAAACCATTCCTGCACCCCACTACACTTTATAGGTGCATCCCTAAATTAGATCGGAACCCCAGCTACATACACACACCCCTAAATCTGACACCCGATCTTACCTCTGCACAGTGAATCCTATGCACAACTGTCTGTAAGCCTGCCTTTGGGTTGCAGATAGTATGATGGCTTAGAGTGACCATTTTCCCATGAGAGGTTGTGCGGTTGTATCCAGGAATATGTATTTTTTTTTTTTTTTTTTTTTTTGCTTACAACCTTAAAGGTTTTAACAAAAGGTTGCTGGTTTCCGTTTAGATCCTTTGCCTGCCACGTAGCGACACCACTGACAGAGGAGAAGAATTTAAAGTATCAGTGTTAGTGTGTTTTGGTGGATTTGTGGAGTGCTTGGCGTTTCACTTTGGACAACAGTGACTTTTTTGAGTGCCACTTCAAGAAATTTGGCCGCAGCCCTCGACCATCTGGCCGAGTCTCCTGCTATCATTCTACACCAACAAGTTTCTTCGTCGAGGCTTGCAGACTGGTCGCTCAGTGGTGTCAAAAAGGCGTGCCTTTCCTTTGTTAGGCCCGGACAGGATGTGAGGAGGTGGTGGATTGATTCGACTTTGTTTTGGTTAGCGCAGAAACAACAGTCTTGGGTCGGTGCAAGAGCTCTGATGAAAAGGATTTCTCTTGTAGGAAGTAAATTTAGGCGAGCCCGCATGAAGCTTTTCCTTAACTCTTTTTCCGGGAACCTCTCGCAGTATTTTAATGGGACTTTCAACCTGTTGTGCGTTGTTGGTAGGTGTTTTAGCGATTTGTAGGACTGGCTTTTTTCGATTGAGTTTATCCAGTCTTGCTGTTCCAATTTGATCTTTACTCGCCCTGGATTGTGAATTAGTGTTTCTTCGTTACACGCTACCTCTTCTAATTTTACTTGAATTTTTGCGACCCACTCCAGTAGTGGTTTACAGGATCCCTTGTTGATCTCGGAAGTGACCACCTGGAAAATTGGAGGTGAGTCAGGGATCAGGATTTTTCGATACAGCTGTGTGGCACTCTGGGTTACCGCCACCGCTATTGATGACAAACCTAGATCTCTTCTAATCGCTGGCATCGGTGCTGCTTTTGGCAAACCCAGTACTGATTTCCAGAATAGACCTTCCAGCTGAGTCCATAGTTCTTCTTCCAAACACAAGTTTGCTGCCATCCCATAGGTTACTGCAGGAACCACTTTTGATTTGTACAACAGGATTGTAGGGGTCCACGAGAATTTTCCAAACTTTCTGTCTATTGCACGAGCTTGCGCAGTTAAATTTCTCATTTTGTCCCATGGTATTTTTGTTGCGAGTTCTCTTTTAAAGAGTTGTCGAGCTGGATTCCCAAGTATTTATATTCATTTACTTGCTCGATTTTTGAATTTTCCATGGTCCAGCAGTTGTTGGATTGTTCTTTCCTCGGCGCCTTGGTCCATATTAGGATTTTGGTTTTTGATATATTTACTGTTAAGTTGTTGCTTTCAAAGTACGTGGCTAGGTTTGTCAATTGTCTTTGTAGGCCTATCGGTGTCTGGTCCAAAAGGACCAGATCGTCGGCATACCACAGTCTTGATATCTGCTGAGCACCTACTTTCGGCGGGAAAGATCGCAGTGTTCTCTTTGAATCTTGGAAGTCTCCAATAAATGCTATAAATAGTGCTGGCGCCAGTGGGCATCCTTGTTTGACCCCATGATTAGTTTGGATCCTGTCCGAGAGCGTGCCTTGCCGGTTTAGGCGGACCCGAAGCGATGTTGAGGTGTGAAGGGCTATTATGGGCTCAAGCACCGGACCTGGGCAGTTCCACGTTATTAGCTTCGACCAAAGTCGGTTCCGGTCTACCATATCGAAAGCTTGGGATAGGTCCACCATCGCCATGAAGACCTTGGGCGCTCCACTTTTTACTTTCGCTTTTATAATATTCAGAATCAAGAGGTTTATTGTTGTTCCTGCCCCTTTCTGGAAGCCTGTTTGAAAGATGTCTGCCGAGGGAGAATTTCTGGGCCAGTTCTTGAAATGAGGCAACAAAAGTGACGCAAAGATCTTGCCGATGATATCCAGGAGTACTATTGGTCTGTAGTTTGCCGGTGCACTTTTGTTTCCTTTCTTGAAAATTGGGACTAGAACTGCCTCTGTCCACTTTTCTGGAATCTGCCTCTGAATGTGACATTGCTTAAATAGTTCACTGATGGCATAGGCCCATTCCATCGGGTGTTCTTTAAGATCTAGGTTTGACAGCCTGTCCGGGCCCGGAGCTCTCGAAGCTTTTAGGTTGGTAATTATTCTAGAGATGTCTTCTACGTCAATCAAGTTGATCCATTGGTTTGTGCTTGGCAGCACAGTCCGTGGTTCCCGGGTTAGAGGAGCTTGGTATAGATCTGTAAAGAGCTGTATCCAGCTTTGTTCAGTTACTGAGTTTGAAATCAATGGTACGGTCTGGCCATTAGCAGTCTTTAATAGTGACCAGAGGTCTCTTGTATTTCTTGAGGCGAGAGTGCGTCACATGGCTTCAGCATTGTTTTGATATAACATTTGTCGTCGTGTCTTTAGCCATGATTTGTAAGATCTCGCTAAGGAGTCATGGGCGGACCACAGAGCGGTTGTTTTCATTTTTACTGCCAATCATTTGGCTTTTTTTACTTCTCATCGTTTTTCGGCCACTGTGTTGTTAAATACATGGGTATGTGGAACCTGAGTTCGTGGTTTCCCGTTGAAGGACACTTTGTGGGCTACCAGAAGGGATGTATAGTCAGGTCTTGTTGGCTCCCCCGGCTCCCGGTCGTGGGTCCTTTTTAGGTTTTCCCTGAAGGCTGTAATGTCTGATGCGGTGAGCCGGAGGCGATTTTGTTGTTTATTTGTCTCCACGTCTGGTAGATACTCAGGTCTTTCCAGCGAGGCTCCGTTCCATGTCATCTGAAGCAGATTGTGGTCGCTTTCTGTCGTTTTCTTTACTCTATAGTCCACGAAGTAAGGAATCAGGCTTTCCGAGATAAATATATAATCTAATGTGGCCGAGGATTCAAGCCTTTCCCATGTTGGAATTTGGGGGCCACCGTCGCCTAGCTCCGCCGCGTTGTAGAATTTTCTCGATTTCATTAGGTTTCCCCATGCGCGGCCCCTTTCGTCGTCCTGGAATATGGCCGTTTGTATTGCACTCTTCGATGGGTCAACCTTACACTTTGCGTTCAAGTCGCCACAGATTATGATATTTTGGACTTTCCTGTTCATCGTTATTTCGTCAATGCTCTCGGCTATTGAGTTACAATAATCATCTGTTGTTGTTCTTTCTGGATTCCAATATAGATTTAATATTGCCAGGTCGGAGTTTTCCCAGGCGTCTTGAGCATGATTGAAGTGAAGCCAAGTAGCTAGTGACGTCAATTTGCCGTAGCTCGCTGTGAGTATGCCCTTTGAGGTGAGTGCTGAGCCCACTCGGACGGCGGTCAGTATGCCCGATGAGGGTCAACCAGCGTTACTTCTGGTTGCCCGGGATATTTCGATTTCGTATTCATCTAGGGATGGTTTGGTCGTTAGCCAGGTTTCCTGTAGACAGATCAAGTCAAAGGCGGCCAAGTTTAGGTTGTTTGTTCTTGTTAGGTGGTGGTGTCCTCTGGTATTCCACAATGCCATTTTTAAGGTGCTGTTGTGGCACTGGGTCAGTAGAGTTGTGATTATCTTTCTGACTTCAGATGGATCCGCTGGTCGTTGCTATTTTATTTGTTGTCGGGAGAAGGTATCTGTAAGCCATCTCCATGGTTTTGAGGCAGATACTTCTTTAGATTCTCTTATTGCCGGGGTCGCCCCTCGTTCTGAGTGGCAGTTCTCGTGTTGTCTCTCATTGCACCTGTATTTACTAGTGCTAAGTGCTGAGGTTCTCCGGTTCTGTTTGTTTGAGTATTCTGAGTCGACTTTTTTGCCCTCCATCTCCACTCTCCTCTCTGGCCTTCTGGGGTTGGTGGACGGGGGAATCCTGTCTCGTCGGCTCTCCGAATGCTCTCCTTCCTCTCTCTCTCTGGGTCTCTGGTCTATTTTTGGTTTCGCAAGCAGTTGAATTTTGAGTCCTAAGCGCTGGAGATCTTTTGTTATTTCTGGAGTGATTGTACTTGTCGCCTTGCTTCTGATATGAAGATATGCTTTAGCTCTATGTTCTCGATGGTAAGGCTCAATTAATGTGAGGTCGTCAGATGTTATATGTCGGAGGTTTTCAGTTTTCCCTAATAATCTTAGGACTGTTCTTTGGTTGAGGACCAGGTAGCTGTCTTTGGCTGACATTTGCTCTAGTTTGAAGAGCACTGAGTCTGCCAAGTTCGAGTTTTTTCTTGTTTCTGACTCCCGTGCTCTCGTGTAGTTCTTAAATGAGTGCGCTCTAGGTCTCGGATAACGTAGATTTTGATTTGGTCTCTCTTCTCATTCTCTCTTTGGTCGGTCCTCTTCAATTTCATTTAATTTCTTTGCGGCTTTGAGGGCTGTGCTTGGGGAGTTTGAGCGCACCCTATTCTTACTGTCGGCCGGCTCTCTAGCTGGACGCCCAGTTTTGGCCATAGAGGGCGTTGTTTCTTGCTCGTTTGCGGAGACTACGGGGTCTTTTTCGGCGCTCGCTGTGTTTGTGATCGAAGTGGTGGCTACCGTTTCATCTTCTAGGTGCTGAGAGATGTCCATTAGATCCGCGGACGTGTCTTGGTCGTCACTTATTATTAGAACCACGGCTTGACTCTCCTTTTCCTGCGCATTGAATGGTGTCGATCTGCTATTTGTATGTTGTTTTGAAGCTGTTTGTACATTGGTGTTGGAACTCAGTTGGAAGTTTGGTTCTTTGGGCTTTGTTTGTTTACATAGGTTAGATTTTGGAGGTTTTTCACCCTTCTTTGGGGACCGGTTTTTGACTATTTGGATTCTAGGTCCGCTGATGCGAGCGTGGCAGGTTTATTTCCCATTTTGACGAAAATTGGGGCCATGTCCGATTCCTTCTCATGCTCATCCGTCTGAGTTGACTTTGAGGGGGCGGATTTCGGATTTTCGGCCTGGTACGTTCTAATTTTAAGGATCTCCTCAGTCAGCTTGTCTATTTTTTCTCCAAGTATAGACTCTCTAGATTTAGAGTTCTGGTCTACAGCAGTTAGGTAGCCCTCAATATAGGACAGTTTGTCTTTCATATTGCTTATCATGGCTGTGTTATTTGTAAGCACCTCGTGAATGGCTTCATACAATTTCCCAAATGGATTTAGGGCAATTGTAAATGCCGACATGATGGACAGCAGGTGAGTTTTCTTTTTTGAGGGAGACTCTTTTTCTGTGAAGCTTGGTGTTTCACTTGGTCGCCGTGATTTGGTTGGGGTTTTTGTAGCTTTGTTAGGTGAACTGTGGTGGGATCTCTCTGATGATCTTCTTACTGTGGACGGTGTTTCACCTTGGATGATGTATGGAGGTTCGTTCGAGGGTCTCTCAGGCTTGGTCACAATGTGCGGCCGCGTCCATGCATAGTGATCTTCGGCCTGGCCGTTCGTGGTATCACTTATGGACCTTTCTCTTGCCAGGGGTTCTGGGGAACTCATAGTTACGCTGGGCGTAGGAGGCATGATGTTGCGGCTGTCTTTTGCTGAGTCGATGTTATTGCCTTCTAGGAGACTTTTTTCTCGATGAGGCAATTTGCTGTGTGTCTCAGAGTCGGGCTGATTAGATTTATTTTTATCCACCACGTTTTGGCCCCCAAGTAGGTCTTGTTGTGCTTGTGGGGCGTCAGTTTCCTTTGAGGTCGGTGCAATCAGGTCTGTTTTTCGCGCTTTAGTCCTCTGAGGTGACTCTACAATCGCCTCTAAGATTTCTGCGTCGGACAGCTCTGGGTCCTGGTCTAATTTTCTCTTGTGTTGAATTATAAAATATTCTTTTAGGGAAGCACATATTAGGGGGGAGGGCAGACATTTTAAGCCCCCCTGGTTTTTCAATGTTGTTTTCCTCTGCTTCTTTGCCAGTGGTTTTTCTAGCAACAGACGTGGCTTTGGTAAAGCTTTTGTATGCAAGTTTTTTTCGGTCCTACTCATGATTTCAGATAAGTTGTCGTTTCCTTCTTGAGTCGACTCCAATGGTTTGTTGACTGGCAGATGTTCGATTTCACCTACAACGCCAATTGTGGCTTTTGTAGGTTCTTTAGCCTGATCTAGGGGCAATTCTGCGTTATTCAGGTCTTGGTTGTCGGACCACACCAATGAGGTCCTCTGGTCTGCGGTGCCTGACTCCTGTGACATTTCAAATACTGAGTCATCTGAGGAGAGTATTTGCTCCTCGTTTTCGGTGTCCCATGAGTCATTGGAAGCAATGTTTATTTGGGCGATTTTTTTTTCTTCATTAAGCTTTGTTTTGGTCGCTTTTGGAGGTTTCTTAACAATTTTGTTGATTGGTGAACTTGGGCTGTACTCGTCACGCCCATCCCGGCTGCGACCGATGGCTTCGACGCAGTGTTGTCAGGCTGCTTTCTCCCAATTGTAGCGTGGAAGCGCAGTGCGCCTACGGGGAGCCGGTGGAACATTTCGCTCGTTGCCGCAGGGTATAATGTGCGAGCCGCGCCCGGCCACTCAGGGCCCCGTCGAGACCATCCTCCGACCACCGTCAGCGGCGTGGGCTCCCTCGTCGAAACGATCAGACTGCCGGGAGCAGCGTGTGGCACGGATCCCTGCAATCGCGATGAAAAATGTTCAAAGGTGACTTCTTTCAGTGGGGTTCTATGAGAGTTTTCCACCTCCCGATTAGGCACGGCAGTAGTGTACACCTTCGCCGCCCGCCCTCTCTTCCCTCTCTTCGAGCGTCACCACTGCTGTCACGGCCACGCCCCCCGATGTTCTTGGATTCAGGGGGTAAAATGCCTCGCGCGGGGGCAATGGAGAGTTTACGGGAATCAGCGGGGGGGAGGAGGGCCTGAAGCGCTCTCACCACAGGATACCACGTCTATGACGGGGTTTCCCCTTGCCGTTTTCCAGTTTTTCCCCAACTTGGTTTCTCTGGGGTCTTGAGAGTCTTGTTGCGAGCTCAGCTGGTGTGTCGGTTTGCTGCTTCGAAGACGGCGACTTAGATCGTCGTCAGTCGGTGATAGTGGTGCCATGGCAGCTTGATTGGAGCTGATTGGCGCTGGGAGTTGTGTGATTTGGATGGACACACGATGTAAAGGCCACTCTTATATAAGGGGGACCTCTTTAACTTTGGCCGGCGGCAGCCGGACACCAGACACACTGCTTCGCAAACCGCGCCGTGCTCCGCGCCTGCGCGGTGTATTTGTAGGAAGTCCTTCTCGAAACAGTAGAGGTAGAAATTGGACTGCAGAGACACAGTTTCAGTGTGGAAAGCAGGAGAATTCACGCAGCGGTCTGTCCTCACCGCTCTCACCAGACACACTGCTTCGCACATGAATATGTATTGTTCCATGCAATAGTGGGCATGCGATGGACTGCCTGTGGGCCGTCCCTCATAATGCCCACATTTTCCCTTGTTCTTCCTAATTTTTTGTGGTTCTGCCCCTTACCTGCCCTTTCTGCGCAAGCCACGCACACGCAGTTTAGTGCGTAAGGTCCCTATTTACCACGCAGATAATTCCATGAATCAGGCCCTATGTTTTTATTTATCCATGTATTTATGTATTCATTGTGATATATAAGCATGCCACTATGATCAATCATGAGTTTATTCCAGAGGAGGTGACCCTGTGATACCAGGGATTTTAGGTGAACATAGTTTCTTAAATAGAACACGATTGCGTAGAAGGGCAGTCTAATAGATTTGTAGTTTATGAGCATGTTGGAACTGTTTCCAATACATTTTGTGAGTTTTCCAGCTTAATACACTTCTTAATAGACAGCCATTTCAGAGTTTTTAGGGCTAGAAACATGTGATTACATTTAATGAGCCCAAAGATAAGTCTGGCCACTGTATTATGCACCACTGGTAATTCTTTGGTGCACTCCTTTCAGAGTCCCAAGTAAAGGGCATTGCAATAGTCTACTTTACTTTGAGTTTGGGCTAGTTCAATTTTGTGGGTTGTAGTTAACAGTGGGAGTAGTTTATTGAATGTGTGGTGCTAGGGCTCTGCATTTCTTATAATTGACTTCATTTGAGGTTTGAAGGTGAAGGTACTGTTAAAAATAATCACCAGCTTCTTAGTTATTTCTGGAGGGATGGAGGTGGTACCATGTTTGTCCGACCACTGTAAGAGTAAATATATTCTGGGAGTGTTACCCAAGTCGAGCATAACTATTTTGCCAGCATTGTACACATGTTTGCTGTTGGTCATACAGTTTTCTTTATAGCTGCTAGTCTTTAATATGTTGCTTTTTGGTTGTTTTAGGGTTAATATAAACAGCAACTCAATACAAACCACATATAATTGGAATGCTTTGGTGTAATTAGTGATTCCGCCATCAACCAGGCCTATGTAAAGATTTGTAAAACAAAAGGGGTGATTGCTGGAACGTTCCAAATTAATCTTGACCTCTGCCATTGCTCTGGGCAACTACCAGCCAGGAAAAGACAAAAGACACCTGCACAGGAATCAACTGCTGGGAAAAAAAGACACCCTCAGAGACGCCAACTAATGGAAAAAAAACAAGACACCCGGACAGACACCCACTGCTTCTGGTTCTACATGCAGCAACAGTTAAATACAACCCTTTGTCTTTTCCCTCTCACCCCCTACACAAGCCCGTCCCACCTTTCCTTTCAGATCCACGGAATCGCCTGGAGACCATGCAAATTACAGCAGTGCATAGTGTAAATCCCAATAACAAAAGAGATCATATACTCCCTGTGTAGGCAAAATTTACAAGTAACTTTTGCCATGAAATGCAGTTACTTCTATCGTGACAGGGACTCTTATCATACACCAAATGTTGTCAGTAAAACTGAAAGTGCTCACACCCTGGCTTCATTTTGCCATCATAGTCCAGGTACTAACATCATTAACCATGAATGTCATTAAATTCAAATGTGCTGGTATAATTTGCCATGTGTTGTGAAACAGGGATGGAAGCGAAACACTTCACCACTGTAGTGCTTCTCTACGCCTTATAAAGAAAGGGCAAACGTTGACCTTCATCTGAGTGAGGATGCATGCATTTCCATGTGTAACGTACTATCTTGCATATCGAAGAATTCACACTGACTGGAAATGTTTTAAGTGTGCCAAGGTAACACATCGGCCGAAACTAAAAAGGAACCAAAAATGTGCAACTTACCTTTTTGCTGTAATATCATACAGGCGTAAATTATGCTATGCATAGCGTACTCTAGTGTAGTGTCACAAATTTACTTTATTTCTGAACACCGATCATTTACACGTACATCTTCTTACCTGAGCAGTCCAAAAATTGCAAAAAATGTTGACAAACTAACTTTGGCTGCTTATTTTGAAAAGCCCAAAGGCACTTATGATATGATATGATATTATATGATAGGATATATTTACAACGTGCCTGTACACAAGTGTTTCTAGGCGCCACTAAACAAGGGAGGGGAGACAGGGGAGAACAAGACAAACGATCTGACTAGGCCTTGTGACATTGGGATTGTGCAAGTGCAACAACGAGAAGTGCAGGAGAAAGGTAGGGGGAAGAGCGATCAATGCAGCATGGCTCTGAGTAAGTACAGCCAGGGCAGAGCAGCTCTGGGTAAGTGCAAGGAGGCAGGCGGGCTGTAGGGGTTACATTTACAGCTCCTAAGTGTGCAGTAGCCAGGGAGGTAGTGCAAGGAAGACTGGCCATGGAGGAGCCTTGTACCTAGTGAGACTCTGAGGGTACCAAGCAACCAGTCAGTGCCTCAGAAAGGTAAGTTAGCAAGGAAGCAACAGCGCGAAGGCAGAGGAGAAAAGGAAGGTCTTAAGCCGCTTCCGGGACTTGAGGTGGTCCAGTTGAAGTTTAAGAGGGGCAGACATGCCATTCCAGAGGGAGGATCCTGCAGAGGAGAGAGATCTACCTCCACTCTTTGCTTGGTGAAGCGTCTGATCCTCAGAGAGTTAGAGGTAGCTGAGCGAAGGGCTTTAGAAGAAAGGCATTTAGGCAGAGAGAGTCAGATATAGTGAGGCCCTCAACCCCAGAAAGCCTTGTGGATGATTCAGAGGGTCTTGAACTTGATCCTTGCCACCACTGGAAGCCAGTGTAGAGATTTAAGGGCAGGAGAGATGAGGTCCCTGGGCTTGAGGCCAAGGATAGGTCTTGCAGTCCTGCTGTGGATTAGTTGCAGGGGGCAAAGAGTAGAGATAGGAAGACTGAGAAAGAGGCTGTTGCAGTAGTCCAGCCTGCAGAGAACCAGGGTTTTGGAGAAGTGAGCTTCTGGGGGAAGGTGAGAAAAGGTAGACTACCTGTGAGGAGGTACAGCTGGAAGTGGGCCATCTTGGCAAGTCCTGTGATGTGAGTAGAGAAGGAGAGTCGGGTCGAGGAGACTCCAAGGTTTTCTGCCTCACAGGAAGGCGAGGGAAGAGAGCCCAAGGAGGGCGGACAGAGTGGAAGAGGGTAGGGGAACAAAGGGTCCCAATGAGAAGAATCTCAGTCTTACTGACAATAAGGCAGAGGTTATTGGAGGGGCATCAATCCTAAATCACAGATAGACAGGAATGAGTGAGGAAGGAGAGGAGGCTGAGGGAAGCCTGGTAGAAAGCTGAGTGTCATCTGCATGACACTGAAAGCTAGAAGAGAAGGTGGAGATCAGGGCGGCCAAAGGGGCCAGATAGACATTGAAGAGCCAGGGTGAGAGGGTAGAGCTCTGGGGGACACCACATGTGGAAAGAGAGGTGGTGGAGAGAAAGGGCCCAAGTTCGACCGTGGAGGGTCGGTCCAGAAGGATGGAGGCCATGCTCTCACAGAGTCGATTGTTCAGGGTGGCGTGATTGACCATATCACAAGCAGAGGAAAGGTCCAGGAGTTTGGCTGCTCTGAAGCCAGACTGATGGTCATGAAGACTACCAACAAATTCAGTGTGTAGAGTAAACTGGGAGGTGGTCAGCTTTTCCTCGAGTTTGCTCAGGAAAGGAGTGATAGTTTGCCAGACAGGTAGGATTGGCAGAAGGCTGTTTTAGGAGGTGTGCACAAAGGATTCTTTTAGGAGAGAGGGGAGAGATCCAGTGTTGAAAGAATGATTACAGAAATCATCCAAGGCTGGTGCGAGGGTGGAAACATGGTCCTTAATAGATATGGAGCAGCAGGGGAGCACCTGTTTGGATGACACTTTCACAGATCAGACTTGGCTGGAAACATTGTCAGGTGTTCTCAGAGAAAAAGGAGGAGAAATGAGGAGGAGAGGAAGCAGTGCCCAAAGGGGGCCTAGGAGAGGTAGAGGGAGGGAGACAGAGGAGGAGGAAAGCAAGGACGGTATGTCCTGAGTTTTAGTGGAGAAATGAGACACTAAGGCCGTATAGAGGGGCTGGGAAGGAACAGGAGTGGTGGAAACTGCAGTTGGATTGGCCAGCTTCTTGCAGATTTTAAATATTTCAGCTGTGTTGATAGAGGCCATAGAGAGTTGGGCTTGAATATGGACCCTCTTCTTGGAGAAGACAGAGAGTCTGTATTACCTTCGGAGCAGGCGGCAGACCATTTTCTCTGAGGATGCGCCCGAAGCCCTCCACTTCCTCTCAGCCACCCTGCACTTGCGTTTCAGGGTGGTGAGGTCTAAATCATACTAAGAGTTGCACTTGGAGGTAGGCTTCAGACGGATTCTCATGACAGGGGCAAGGATGTCCAAGGTGTTGGAGATGGAAAGATGCAGGTTAGAGAGGGCTGTTTCAGGGTGCTAGTGAGCTGCACGAGTAGGTGGAGCAGAGAAAGTTGAAGCAAAGGCAGCCACTGACACTCATTTCATGGGCTGAATGACCAAGAAGAAGGGTGGCAGTGCTGGGGAGGGCCTTGCCTGGGGGACAAGATGTTTCAGGTGGGAGGTGAGCAGAAAGTGGTCAGTCAAAGAAAGAGGAGTAGTAAGAGGGTTATAGAGGGGGATGTCTGAGGAGATGAGAACATAAAGGTGTGTCCGGCCGAGTGTGTTGGATTAGAGTGTAGAACGGGAGGGAGTGAGAGTCGCAAAGGTTGTAGAAGGGCCTGTAAGAGGGATTATAAGCATCCAGGTGGATGCTGAGGTCTCCGAGGAGGAGGAAATGGGAGGTAGAGGCAAGGAGAGAAGATGAGAGGTCAGTCCATTCTGAGGGGAAGAGGGTGATCTGGCCAGGAAGCCTGCAGATGGTGGCCACAGTCAGAGAGAGGCCAGACGAGATACAGAGCCTGCAGACCAGGCATTCAAATGAGCAATAGGCCTGCATAGGAATGACATAAGCAGGGATCCACTCAGGAAAGATTAGGGCGACTACACATCCAGGCCGGTTAGTTCTTTGCTCAGACACTATCTTGTAGCCCTCAGGGAGGAGAGTGTCAAAACTTGTGACAGGGCTGGCCGTGAACCAAGTCTTGGTGAATGCAAGGACATCCAGGTCAAGGTCTTTGAGGAGGTGGCAGATGTCAGAGGAGTATTTTACAACAGAGCAAAAGTTGAGAGTAGCGACTTGCAGCAGGTTGCACTTTTGAAATACTTCTGGGGTGGGGTAGAGGAGTGAGATACCCCCAACAGAAGCGGAATAGCAGCCCAAGAGTGGGCAAAGGCAATAGACAGAGGTGGAGAAGGGTCCAGAGAGGGGGCTACCAGAGCTGAGGCAAAGGAGGAGGATGGAGGTATCAGAGGAGCCAGAGAGGTGGTTTAAGGAGTAGCAGGAGAATGGAGGAAGTTGATAAGACATGGAAGACACCTATCAAAAAGTAGGATATTGGGCTGAGGGCCCTGGACCATGACGGTGCCATTTAGATAGAAATTGATGTTGGCTTTAGAGGAATGGAAGTAGGCCAAGAGGGCCTCACACCGGGTGCCACCAGTAATAAGCGAGGAGGAGAATGGAGAGAGAACAGTGACCATATGAGGAGTCCATAGGTCTGGGGAATGACAAAGAGGATGTCAGTGAGGGTCTGTCTGGAGGAAGCGCTGGTATAGGTGAGCAATAGTAAGGCCTGGGTTGGAGACCAGGCTATTCCTCTTGCTCTCTTTTCTTCCAGACATAGTGAGAGGGATAGGATAGGAGATACAGTAGCAGTTTGAGAAGATGGGAGGGATTGAGAGAACTGTAGAGGGTTTGAGGAGGCAACAGGGGAGAGTGAGGGAAGAAAAGAAGCACTGCCCAGAGCATGCACCACAGGAAGCACTGGAGGAGAAGGGTTCACACAGAAAGGGGTGCACAGGAGGCACCAGCAAGTGACACACCACAGGAGAAAGCTGGGCCAGAGACAACAGGGGGGGTCAACACACTGCGAGAACACTCACATTCGACCTACCTAAAAGAGGGAAAAGGCCTTATTTTAAACACAGCAATAATGAAAAAGCAACTTTCCAAGGGTGATGTGAGGGATGGTTAAACAATACAATTAACTGAGATGCTTATGGGTGGTGTGGTAAGCGAAATAGGAGTAGAGGGGTGGGTCAGTGTAGCGGTGTGCAGTGATTGCTGCAACCCCCTGACCGCACCGCACCTACCTTGTTGGTCGCAGCAGGTTGAAGGCTGCAGGCTTCTTGCTTTCCTGGTTGACACCATCAGACACCATCTGGAGCTTCTTCAGGGGGAGCCGTCCTTTGCCTCTGGGTCCTTCACCCAAAGGGGGCTGCGACGATCACTGGGGCTACCCTGAGTGCTACAATTCTATAGTGCCTAGTGCCCAATCGTGGTGGGCACTGGGAGGCAGGGTGCAGGAGGAGGCACAGGGGCAGGGGAGTCAGAAAAAGAGATGCTGTGAGACAGCAAGCAGGAACAAGTAATGCAGCTAGAGGTAAAATGATTGTGCAAGATGAGCAGGAAGCGAGGGCTATAGCCTCTGGGTAAACAAAACGTGCCAGGGCCCAATCATGATGCGGTGGGTGGGCGGGCGCATAGGGGGAAAGCAGGAAGAAAGAGCAGCCCAGAGCGGGCTCGATGTTGAACAGTAGCTGAGGTGCGTGCAATGTTAAAAGCACGCTATTCATTTAGAAAGCGTAATAAGCTGGATCACAGCACCGGAGCACTTACCCACATGAAGGTAAGCAGCCAGTATGGGGAAGTTAAGCAGGTAGTACTGGGGAACAATGGCACTTTGGGAGATATGGCATCTCGCCTTTACATCCTCATTCCTTTGGCTCTGGGGATCCTCTTTCATTCAGGTCTTAATTTGGGAAGACAATATTTTATTAGGGATATTTGTAACCTTAATGTTCACTTCCTTCAAAGGACCGGCAGCGGTAATAAAGCTTCTCCCTGCTCCCAGGGTGTTTTGGTGGCAAAACCTACTTCTCCATGCAGTGCTGCCCTGGGAAGATGCCTAGGTTCTCTTGAAAGCGTGCGTGCGAAAATATAATGTAGTCATCACTTCATCACTGCAAGATCTTATGTCGTGAATAATTTTTTTAAACAACTTATTTCCTCATCTATCACTCATTTAATATAGATTTTAGCGCATTGCTTTAATATTGTCTTCATGTTACTAAAATGGAAAGAATTGGAGCTTGGTTAAAACTTGGATTTCCAGTTTTCGCGGAATGGAGCTTAGGCCCTCAGTGGGTACCCCGCAATAAACACACAGGGCACCTGCAGTGCCAGCACTCTTCTGTTTTAAATACAAATATGCGCGTGCCAATAATCCGCAACCCCACTGAAGGATCAGGGATTCCACTCCCAGGCCCTGTCAGCTTTTACAGTTATCGACAGAATCCAAGATCAATATTGCAATCTCCTGCTGCGAGACTTAGATCCGGCAGCTGCCTTTACCTCCATTCCATGTGTCATTCTCTTTTGCCTGTAGGGACGTCGGGCCCGTGAGGGACCAGGATAACTCTCGCTTGCAAATGATATTTTTAGCAGGAAATTGCAGCTGTGGCAGGTGCATACAGTGACAACGAACAGCACCAGGCACTGTTGTGAGTTAAAGCTGCAAACATAGTTTGGATTCCGTATGATAGGTCCTAAACAAGTAGCAAAGAGACAACGTTAAGATTGTGTGGCGGGGGCAACGGAGTAAGATATGGATAGATGCGCATTTAAATACAAACTGTAACACGACAGAGAATTGGGTTTGCAGCAGGGAAAAGGAGCACCCTTGGCTGTGTTGTGCTGTAATCAACTGAAGGGAGGGTACAAAACAGCTGCTGGGGTTTGCTTATTTGCCTGTTTGGTAGCTTTGCTTGTACCATTTCTCGGATGGTTGCTAGACACATCGGAGCCAATGGCTGTACTGCTCCTTCTTAGAGGTGCCTGGTCTTTAATTCGTAGTCCGGCTGCCTGAGATTTTTAGAGCAGGATCCAAAGTATTGCAGCCATGCTTGCCCTCTGCAAACATAGTGGATATGGAGAATGCAAGTGCTTCCCAATCTAAAATAATTGAGCAATGAGCCGAAAATATGTGCAAGGTCACTCAGTAGAACATTTTGAAAAATTGTGTAAATTGCAGAGGTGATTACTTACATTTACAAACATACCAAAGGGCACCCTCCGTGCGCGTTTTGTGATTTGAGAGTCGTCGAGCAAAAGGGAGCTGTAAAATGCCGGTGAACTCGTGTTTATGCCTCCCTTTTGCACTCTGCAATGCAAATAGAGTCAACGCCACCTGCATTTTACGCATGGCAGGGCCTGTTTACAATGGATCTCTATGGAATCTGCCTGGCTTTTCCTGCTGTAAATAGCATTTGGATTCCTCAGGAATCCATTGGTTTTACTCCTGCATGAAAATGTCACGCTGACATAAAATCAAATGGTTTTTGGAGGTGGCGGTGATGGCGGTGGTGGTGCTGGGGGGGGGTTAGGTGGAAAAGCAACTTGCATTGCGTGTCCCCGCTTGTGCCTTCAAACAGCCAAAAACGCATTTACACGTGTCTTTACACCATTATATATACGCTCCAGTGACTTTGAACATGGAACATGAGCTCCTCACCGTGTACAATGCATGCATGCCTAAAAATGCAATGGTATGGAAACATAATAATCCCATACATGCCAACATGACCCCATTACATTCGGCAGATGATAGTCCAGCCCCGCTTGTCCCTTTGCATTCTGGCTATTGTAGTTTAGAATTTCTGCTTGAAAAATCAGGGATTACAAGTCTCACAAGATAAAGAAAAGCGGCATTGACAAAGCCAAATGGTTTGGATTTGTGTAGGCATGGGGGCGGCCTTTCCCTGGCACTCCCATAATGGTACTACCGAGCCCTCTGTGGGCAACAGCTGAAAAATTGTGCAATGACCTGGATTTATCATAGCAGTGCCTGGAAAATGCCTAATACCAGTACACAATCCAAAACTGTTAGTTTTGGCATTGCTTGTTTTTAACAAGACTTCACTGCAAGGGACAGCTATACATCAAGTGCCTGAAAGGGTGTGGGTCTATTTCACCTAAAACATTTGATCTAATCCCATTTGATCAAATTTATTTGGCTTTTTTATTGGTGTAAAATGCGGGAGGAGACCCCCGCAAACCCCTCCCTCCGCCTCGCCCCAACCTAATCTATACCATTATCCACCCCATATATATATATATATTTAATTACGTTTGACCAAAAAAAAAGGTTATTAAAACTCGATAAAATATTTTAGGTCAAATGTTTTTAGGTCAATTGTGCTAATACCCCTGCAAGCACAATTAGGTTAGAAATGTTTATTGCACCTGTGGCCAATGTACAGCTGCAGCTAAGCCATTAATTCTCATCAGATTGCCTAGAAATAACACTGGCAGGCCAGCGTTTGATGTTACTCAACGAGAGAGGTTGTGTTTTGGGCAGGCGGGGGGAGGTAGTGGGTAGGTATGGATGTAAGGATCAGAATGGCCATCGGCTGTAAAAGGGTGGGTAAATTTCCAAACAACACCTGCAAGCTATGTATCCCTCCTCACATGTCAACTCCCCTACATATCTGTACCCCAATGCAACCGTCGGCGCTTACAGGTAATGGTTCAGTGCCAATTAATAGCAAAAAGTGAACAGTAATGGAAAGGACTTGCCGTCTATAAATGCTGAAGTCGTGCATGCGTAGAATATGTGTGATTCACTATAGAAAGAACTGTGACCAACAAGACCTGCACATTGCACTGTCCATTTCAAAATTGCTCATTGTGGGTGATGTGTGCATGCATAACACGCAATTGCATAGTCCCAGGAGGAGGAACCAGGAGGTCACTGATCATAACTGCATGCATGCCAACATACCCTCATTACACTGGTGAGATGATAGTCTAGGCCCGTTTTTTCTTTGCATTCTGGGATTGCGGTCCTAGATTTCACCATAAAAATCAGGGACTACGAGTTGCAAAATGCCAAGAAGGAACTCTGCGCCCCGAATATGTTGGCATGTATGATCACGGGGTGTTCTAAACAAGCCACAGCTAAAACAGGTGGATCTCTTTGGCGCCTGTCTGCTGTTTAAGTATTGTTAGCAAAGTTAATCTCAGCTGTTGAAACACTCCCCAGTTATAGGGGCAAAGTCAACCGAAGGGACACTGGTCAATACCTCTCCACTGCTCTGCGAGAGGCAAGTCCGTCAAATAGGGATCTCTAAAGAGTCCCAGGCAGCCACCCCCACTCCTACCATCTGCCAGCTCCATCGCTGTCACTCCCGCTCGCCCTTTGAAATGACTTGGTTCCTGAAGCAAGCACCAACCCGAGGCAGCAGGTAAGTCATTGTAAGGTTTATTCTGCTTCAAATACAATGGCAGATAATGTAGTCAGTAAAACACTGGCATGTCCCTCAGAGCCAGCTTCCATACTCCAACTCTCTTAGAACCCCAGACACTCAGATAACAACAACCCCCAACACTCTACACTGACATCACTCATTCCACTATCATTGACATCACCTTCCAAGAAGGACATTACAACACCCTTCTCTTAAAACATTGAACCTGTTCTTCTCCGCCTGTCTCTTCCTCTGCAAGGCTGCTCTGCATGTCACTTGGTGCTCCTGGACAACAGCAGTACAGGGAAATGCTTTGAGGTACCAGTTTAGAAATGGTCTGTTCTTTGCAGAAACACATGAGCAGTCATTTCGGAGTCGTGTTTCCCTGATGTCTCGGGAGGGGACTTTGCTTAGCGCTGCTAGATTTATTTTGCTGCATCTGCAGCTTTCTCTTTTTTGTTTAGTTCATAGTAGTTCAGACACTTTTTTTGCTTGTTCAGGGAAGCATATCAGCCTCCGCTTTCGCCAATATGCCTTTTTCTTTGTTTATGTTTTTTGCAGCCCATCCAATATTAGGGAAATGTAATTCCTGCACTGTTGCAAAAAAGCACATGACGACTAGGAAGGACAGCACCAGTAACCGAAGTTCATAAGCACAGAACAGATGGTGTTTGGCATTTGCTCTAGAAGGTTAAGAAATGTCTCAAATATGTTCAACAATCACAAACAGGTTTGACTCGGGTTACTGTTTGTCACAGGACATTACAGCGAGGAATACTGCACAGCTCTTTTCCTTCAGTGCCATTCCTAAAAATCAGAGGCGTTGCTCGAACCTGGAAGACCTGCAAGGAAGGAAGAAAAGAGAAAGGTGAAAACCAAGGACTATTTCAAACTTCTTACCTGCATCCGGAATCTTCTCGCCAGCATCCCTGAAGAAAGACTTCCATGTAAAAGCATCGCGTTGCTCGCTGCAGCGCCACGCTTCACTCACCTGTCCTCGAGACATCTCCCGGCTCCATCGCGGCTGTCAGCATCGGACGCCACATCTCTGCACCTAGGGGAGAGAGGAAGAAACAAAAGGTGAGCAGAAGGAACAAAGAAGGAAAGCCTGATTAGCAGCCATAATACTTACCGGCTTTTCTTCCACATTTCGGGTCGGCGCCGCGCCGTTGGCAGGTACCGTACCCCGGCCCCTCTGGGGAAAGGACAAGAGACATTTCTGGGGAATGATAAGGACATTTAGAGGGATCGCCCTCATCACTACTCACCTCGGCAGTTTAACCCCTCGACGCATCGCCTTCATTCTGCACCTGAAACAAAGGACAGATCACAGGTTAGAAAGACAACATAAAGGGGGCCTCACTTGAACTTTGAACTTTCATACTTACGGCGCATCGCTCAGGAAAGTCAAGTGGATTTTGCCAGCACCATTCTGAAAACCAGTGAAGTAACAGGACGAACGCGCGCCCCTGCACCAGAAGCAGGATGGAGAGTTCATCCTTGAAAACCATAAGGTGAGCTTAAACCGGGGTTTGGAGGAAGTTAGAGAGGAACGAAGGGGGAAAGGGGGGAGCTAGCACACTAATCTGCAGACTGTTAATCCCCTTTCTCATCTGCAGAAGGATATTCCTACGGACCAGGCAAGCACGATTTGGAGGTCCTGTCCAATCGGTGTTCCGGGTACTGCGCATCACGCTAGAAGAGGCCACAGCAATCCAGACTAGACCAGCGCCCCCGTGGGAACCAGGTGAGCGTTACAGTGCCTCAGAACTCTCATATTGCTAACTGTGTGCAATGGAGTCCAAAAACACATTTGGTGCTGCAGATGCTGACTTTGTGTAAACTGGGAAAAGGCTCATTTTGACAGATTAAAAACTGCAGCCGTAAACATGGGAAAAGATACCTTGTAATGCTGTGCATTTGAAAAATACAAAGGAGGAAGTGTGCCTTACATTTTATAAGTGAGGCCAAGTGACACATTTCAGAGAAAGACACATACTTTAAAATGGAATGTCCTACTCGGAGAAGTGAACACTCATTTTCTATGTTAACAGTGGCCTATGGGTGAATAATACCAAAAGTGAACTTATATCTGCTTAAATATTGTATTGTAGTTATACAGAGCAGGACCAGATTCAATCCAATATGTCATGTTGAACACATCTTTTCAATTTAAAATGCTATTCTGTTAGAATTATGTATGTAGCTTGTTTTCCCCATGGAACTGAAAGTTCTGTGCCTCTGAAACTTTGACCTGAAGACCTTTGTGCTGGGCCCGCCAAGAAAAGCAGGCCTGGGTTTCAGTTTCAAATACAAATAAATATAAAGAATTTGATCAGAATTATGGAGGATGTAGATAAGCCATGCAATAGAAATGACCTATAAGGTCAGGCCTCCCTATTCACTGTGCATTAGCTTAAAACAAAGACCTTTGAACACACTGAGGGTAGGGTACAGTAATATGAGCCAGGCAGATGTCCTGTTCATGTGACAATTGATAAATGAAACTGAAGAAAAGGTGGGGGCTATTGTGAAACTGAGGGGCATATGTTCGCACATAGAAACACTTGTGTACAGGCGCGTTATAAATGCCACATCACATCATATCATGTGAAGCATTGGCTGATTAACATAGCAGTAAGGCATGATCCACTGAGTACTTTGCCCACAGGATATGGTATGGATGGGAAAAGGAAAAGAGCCCTAACAGAAGCCAAAATGGTGGGACCCTTCTCTGAGTCCACATCTGCTCCCTGGTTACCCTAGCTTCACCTCCATCCCATGCTGGACGGCTTCAAATGGACTTCAGTGATCAGCACCGTGGTATGAGAGAGACTTTTGTTATGTCAGGGCCTGCCTTTGGAGCATGGCTCCAGGAAGGCCTCCTGTGGGACGTTCCAATGGCCTGGGGGAAGGTGAACCCCTTCCTGACAGAGAATCAAAAAGCGTGATGGCTATTGTTCCACATAACTGTACTCGAGAGAGTCAGACCGGCAACCAATTCACATCATTTCTGTCCTAGCTCGCCCTAGTCACAGAGCCGACACTGTGTGATATCAAATTACTGTAACTGTACAATTGTGTGATTCTATCAGCCAGCATGCTAAACAAGGTTTGGCTTATATTTATAGATTTACATGCCACAAGACTGTCTAGATTACACAATTATTTAAATTTAAATCAGAGAGGCAGAAATGTAAAATGCCACCTCTGCTTGCAGGGTCTTGGTGTTTCAGCAGCTGTCAAGGATGCACAGGCGACCTTTGAACCTGCTTTGTGCCAGTGCAAAGCTAGTGCTGTACATGTCAGGAGATTGTTTACAATAAGCCACACGGGCACATAATAAGTTTGGCATGAAGCCATTATGAAAGGAGGATCTATTTATCAGACAACCCCTACAGAAACAAAATTGCCAGCATCATTCTATGAGAAGAAAAACAAACATCCAGGGCTTACACACCCTCACAAGAAGGAATTATGTCTCAGATACGTTTTTTAAAATATGGTTGGAAGTATGTGTTGAAAGGGAATGAAGACAAGGCATGCATGTTACGAAGGGGTATTAACATGTGCTATATTTTCCTTTCCTCAAATAATGCCTTAAGTTCAAATGAGCTTCCACAGGTAATGGACATTGTGGCACTGCCCCTTGAAGGGACGCGCACGCGGCGGCGTGACGTTGCACGCCGCTGCGTGCAGTATAAATAAAAGGGGCGTTCCCAGCCGTGGCAGTGCGACCGGGAAGCCCGAGCAGTACAGACGTGTGAGTGTGGTCTGTGCACGCTGGGGGACTTACTGGTATCGCTGGGGGTCAGGACAAACCCCCAACAGTGGCGACGAGTAGGGGATGATGCCTGGGCCCGGCGGTGACAGAATCTTCAATTTTTTCCCTGAAGCGGAATCTTGATGGCATTTTGTTTCGTGCCGTAGGCCGTGCATCACCCACACGGCTGGCGGCCATTTTGTATTTCGGACCGTGGAACTTCACTGAGCTCCGGTTTGGGCGGTGAGTGGCATCCAGGCCTAATTTTTGGACACACTGCTAGCAGGCAGTTATACCTGCATGCCCATGCCCGATTTTTGTTTATGTTTAAAAATGTTTTACGTTGAGTGCAAGCAAGGAGGAGTGCTACAATGGCTGGGCCTGCATAGCTCAAATCTCTTTCTTGCCTCAATTTTTGGAACATCTGTGCCCTCAAGGTGCTGCTGCAGCTGGGGTTTTGATTACTTCTTCATCCCCTTCATCATCATGCTGGAGAGTTTGTCTTCTTCATCCTCTTCATCATCAGTGAAGACTGCTGCAGCTGTGGACCTTCCATTTTTCTCATCTTCCTGTTCTTCATCATGTCCAGCTGCTGTGTCTGCGCATGAGGCAGTCTGGGGAGGGGGGCACTTTGCCATCATCATCTTCGCCCCCAGGTTGGATATTTCATTTTGCCTGGGTGTGCATCAGAACTGTGTTGTGGTGGTGGGAGTTGAGTTGCAGCCCCCAAGTTCTACGCTGGGGGTGCCTGTGCGCTCAAGCCCATGAGTGGGGCTGGTGATGAAGGCGATCGGCTGCCAGCAGTTCAGCAGCCTCCCCAGGACGACGGACAAGCAGCAGCTCAATAGCAACCCCCTCCAGCTCCAGTAGGGGGTCAGGCTCCATTGCCTCAGGCGCCGCCACAAGCAGCAGCTCAACAGAAACCCCCTCAAGTTCTAGTAGGAGGTCAGGCTCCATTGCCTCAGGCGCCGCCAGTAGTGCAGCCGGTTGGCCAGCCAGGACTTCCCGTCATGGTCCAAGCACAAGCCTATGTGGCCCTGCAGCCCATCCCTGAGTTTGACGTATCGGGTCCGCCGTCCAGCATTGGGCCCAGATGAAAGAGGCAGGTTGACCGCCTCGATATGCACTTTAGGGCCGCACAGGTGACAGATGATGACAGCAGGCTGGCAAACATGCTGTATTCGGCGGGACCTTCGGTCCAGGAGATATTTGAGTTGCTTCCACCAGGGGATGGTTCCTATGCGGCGGCAAAGACTGCACTCCATGCTCATTTTTTGCCCCTTGCCAACTCGGACTATGAAAGATTCGTAATGCTATCTGCAAGGCAAAAAGAGGATGAAACGTTGGACACCTTTTATGGACGCCTTCGGCGCCTGTCGTTGGCATGTGCGTGGGGCGATGCAGAGGACATGATAAGAACTATGCTGATCCAGGCGTGCTCCTCGGGCAAACTCAGAAGACAAGTCCTAAGAGAGCCAGGCACCACACTGCCCCGCATCCTTGAGCTGGGACGGTGCCATGAGGTGTCTGAGGTTCGGGCAGCTAGGATGGAGGCTGGGTCCGTTCAGTCAAGACTGAGGAGGTGTGTGCCATGTGGCGAGGTGGAAGAGGCATCAGAAGACCTGGTACAGGACCCTGTGACAGAGCTGGAAGAGCTGGCGAATCTTGCCAGAAGTGTGGGTACGATCTTGCCCACCCGACTGAGTGCCCGGCGGCGGGAAGGACATGTGGTAGGTGTGGGTTGCCCGATCATTTTTCTCGGGTGTGCAAGGCAGCCCTGCCCGTGATGGTGCCCAGAGGCCCAGCCCGGTCTGGGTTCCTGCGCCAGAAACCGTCCGCCGAATGTTGCCCAGGTGGACCAGAGTGGGGAGGATGCCCAGGTGGAGGAGGCAGACGAAGAGGAGGAAGAGAACAATTTCTTCGTCTCCAGTGTGGGGGTCCTGAGAGGGAAGAGCAGGAGACAGCCAAGGTGTGTGGTAGAGGTCAATCAGTCGCCAGTCCAGGTCCTGATAGACACGGGTTCGTCAGTCAATGTGATGACCCGTGGGCATTATGATGCCATGGACGTGCCCCCCCAGCTAGTCACACCGAAAGCTCACATTTTGGCATTTGGGGGGCTGGAACCGATCCCGCTGGATGGTGCCTTCGTGGCGAAGGTGGAGCATGATGGCTCGCAGATCACTGCCCGGTTCTACGTAACGCCAGTAAGCACGAACACTCTGTTGAGCTGTGCCGCAGCCGAGGCTCTCGGCATTGTCAGTTTTGCTTACTCAGTGTACCTGGAGGACATTAATGACCTGCTTGACAAGTATGCCACCCTTTTTAAGGAAATTGGACAGATGGCCAGTGACCCTGTGAGGTTACATATTGATGAATCCGTGCAGCCCATTGCCCTAAAACAGGGGTGCACAACTAATTTTGACAGAGGGCCGAAAGTACCTTACATGAGGGCTATAGTGGGCCGAAAAGTAAATGTGGGTGGGGCAGTAGGTGGGGCATGGCAGGAGGCTTTTTCAACCCCCAATTTGTATTAAACACATGGAAAAAGAATATGTTTTTGAGGGGTAACAATTTTTGTTGCATTTCAAACTTACATTTTGTGCTACACATTTTCCATTGTTATAATTTATTTCGATTTACTTATTGTATATCGTCTGTTTAATTAAATTATATATATTTTATTGACCTATGATTGGACATTCCGTTATTTTGGACTGCTATAGTTTGCTGTTTGGGTTGCCCAAGAGGAGTATGGCCTTCGTTGAGTCAGGTTTCCTCAAAAAAGCAAAGGATGTACATCTCCTAACTGTGACTGTTTTAGCTTTATTATTGGGTTCACTCTTGGAGTGCAACACTATGCCCCATGACTCCCACCCCCAACCAAACACTATGCCCCATGGCCCCCTCATCCCCAACCAAACACTATGGGCCTCATTACAACTCAGGCGGTAAGGGGTTTACGGCGCCGTAAACAGCGCCGACCCTTACCGCCTGAGTACGAGGTCCCTTAGCGCCATGGCGGACTTAACACCTGCTTTTAGCAGGTGTTAAAATCCATGGCGCTAAGGGACCATGGAGTTAATTACGCCACCGTAATTTACGGTGGCGTAATTAACGCCTTCCCCACTCCCATTATGCCCTATGGGGCAAAAATGGGAATGGGGAAGGGTAAATGGGGATTGGCGATTTACCGCCCCGCCAAGGTCGGAATGGGGCGGTAAGTCCGCCAACCACCATGGCGTAAACGTAGTTTACGCCATGGTGGTAAAGTCACGGCCCAGGCGGTAACTTACCGCCTGGGTCGTAATGAGGCCCTATGCCCCATGGCTCCCACCCCCAACCAAACACTATGCCCCATGTCCCTCACCCCCGACCAAACACTATGCCCCATGTCCCCCACCCCCAACCAAACACTATGCCCCATGGCTCCCACCCCCAACCAAACACTATACCCCATGGCTCTCACCCCCAACCAAGCACTATGCCCCATGGCCACCTCACCCCCAACCAAACACGATACCCCATGTCCCTCACCCCCAGCCAAACACTATGCCCCATGGCTCCCACCCCCAACCAAACACTATGCCCCATGGCTCCTACCCCCAACCAAAACTATGCCCCATGGCCCCCTCACCCCCAACCAAACACTATGCCCCATGCCCATGTCCCCCACCCGCAACCAAACACTATGCCCCATGGCTCCGACCCCCAACCAAACACTATGCCCTCATGGCCCCCTCACCCTCAACCAAACACTGTGCCCCATGGGCCCCTCACCCCCAACCAAACACTATGCCCCATGGCTCCCACCCCCAACCAAACACTATGCCCCATGGTCCCCTCCCCCCAACCAAACACTGTACCCCATGTCCCTCACCCCCATCCAAACACTATGCCCTCATGGCCCCCTCACCCCCAACCAAACACTATGCCCCATGGGCCCCTCACCCCCAACCAAACACTATGCCCCATGGCTCCCACCCCCAACCAAACACTATGCCCAATGGTCCCCTTACCCGCAACCAAACACTGTACCCCATGTCCCTCACCCCCATCCAAACACTATGCCCCATGGCTCCCACCCCCAACAAAACACTATGCCCCATGGCTCCCACCCCCAACCAAACACTATGCCCCATGGCCCCCTAACCACCAACCAAACACTATGCCCCATGCCCATGTCCCCCACCCCCAACCAAACACTATGCCCCATGGCTCCCACCCCCAACCAAACAATATGCCCCATGGCCCCCTCGCCCCCAACCAAACATTATGCCCCATGTCTCTCACCCCCAGCCAAACACTATGCCCCATGGCTCCCACCCCCAACTAAACACTATGCCCCATGGCTCCCACCCCCCAACCAAACACTATGCCCCATGGCCCCCTCACCCCCAACCAAACACTATGCCCCATGTCCATCACCCCCAGCCAAACACTATGCCCATGTCCCCCACCCCCAACCAAACACTATGCCCCATGGCCCCCTCACCCCCAACCAAATACTATGCCCCATGGCCCTCTCACCCCCAACCAAACACTATGCCGCGTGTCCCTCACCCCCAACCAAACACTATGCCCCATGTCCCTCACCCCCAACCAAACACTATGCCCCATGCCCATGTCCCCCACCCCCAACCAAACACTATGCCCCATGGCTCCCACCCCCAACCAAACACTATGCCCCATGGCCCCCTCACCCCCAACCAAACACTATGCCCCATGGCCCCCTCAACCCCAACCAAACACTATGCCCCATGCCCATGTCCCCCACCCCCAACCAAACACTATGCCCCAAACACACTCTCAAGCATGCACCCATACAGACCCGAAAGCCCAACCCCCAACTCAGCACACACACTCTCAAGCATGCACCCATACAGACCCGAAACCCCCACCCCCCAACTCAGCACACACACTCTCAAGCATGCACCCATACAGACCCGAACCCCCACCCCCCAACTCAGCACACACACTCTCAAGCATGCACCCATACAGACCCAAACCCCCCACCCCCAACTCATCACACACACTCTGAAGCATGCACCCATACAGTCCCAAACCCCCCACCCCCCAACTCAGCACACACACTCTCAAGCATGCACCTATACAGACCCAAACCCCCCCACCCCCCAACTCAGCACACACACTCTCAAGCATGCACCCATACAGACCTGAACCCCCACCCCGCTACTCAGCACACACACTCTCAAGCATGCACCCATACAGACCCGAACTCCCCCACCCCCACTCAGCACACACACTCTCAAGCATGCACCCATACAGACCCGAACCCCCCACCCCCCAACTCAGCACACACACTCTCAAGCATGCACCCATACAGACCCAAACCCCCCACCCCCCAACTCAGCACACACACTCTCAAGCATGCACCCATACAGACCCAAACCCCCACCCCCCAACTCAGCACACACACTCTCAAGCATGAACCCATACAGACCCAAACCCCCCACCCCCCAACTCAGCACACACAATCTCAAGCATGCACCCGTACAGACCCAAACCCCCACCCCCATCTCAACATACACAACACAAACACACAAAAACAAACATTCTTACACATCCAACACCCCCCACCCCCATCTCAACATACACAACACAAACACTCAAAAATAAACATTCATACACATCCGACACCCGCCCACCCCCCATCTCAACATACACAACGCAAACACTCAAAAATAAACATTCATACATATCCGACCCCCCCACCCCCATCTCAACATACACAACACAAACACTCAAAAACAAACATTCATACACATCCGACACCCCCCCACCCCCTCAACTCAACATACACAACACAAACACTCAAAAACAAACATTCATACACATCTGACACCCCCCGCACCCCCTCAACTCAACATACACAACACAAACACTCAAAAACAAACATTCATACACATCCAACCCCGCCAACCCCCCATCTCAACATACACAACACAAACATTCAAAAACAAACATTCATGCACATCCGACACCCCCACACCCCCATCTAAACATACACAACACACTCAAAAACAAACACTCATACACATCCAACACCCCCCACACCTCCATCTCAACGTACACAACACAAACATTCAAAAACAAACACTCATACACATCCGACACCCACCCACCCCCCCATCTCAACATACACAACACAAATATACAGCAGAACAGACCCAACACACAAACACAAACAAACAGACCACTTACCGGACGTGCTGGAAGGCAGGTAAGCTGGAACGCTGGCGAGGTGAGTGGTACTATGGCTGGCGTGGCCAGCAAGGCTGAAATGCCTTCCGGCATCAAGCCTTACTGGCCACGCCAGCCGTAGTGCTGGCCCTCCATTGGTGCAGCACACACGCACTACGTGGTTTGTAGGAGCGACGTGGTGCGTGTGTGCTGAGCCAATGGCGGCCAGTGTTTTGTCCGGCCCGGAGACAACAAAGACTTTCCTAATGGAGGGCGGCCGATGCTGCTTGCGGGCCGCCCTCCATTAGGAAAGCGTTTGTTCCTCGCAGGCCGGACAAAATAGCATGGCTGCCCGCAACTGGCCCGCGGGCTGTATGTTGTGCACCCATGACCTAAAACATTGCAGGGTACCATTTCACCTTTGTGAGTAGGTGGACAAGGAGCTGGACAACCTTGTTAACCTCAACATAATTGAGAAGGTGGAGGGCGCAACCCCCTGGGTGTCCCCGATTGTCGTGGCAAGGAAACCCAAGCAACCTGACTCTGTCTGCATTTGTGTTGATATGAGGCTACCGAACAAAGCCATCAAAAGAGAGAGGCACCCTACCCCAACCATTGATGACATCATTGCGGAGGTGCAGGGTGCTCGCTTCTTTTCCAAGCTGGACCTCCAGGCGGGCTGACATCAGGTGGTCCTCTACCCGGAATCAAGGTACATTACCATGTTCACCACCCACCGGGGACTCTACTGCTACAAAAGACTTAGTTTTGGAGTGTCCTCGGCAGTGTAGGTTTTTCAGAATATCATCTGAGGCGCCCTCGCAGACCTAGAGGGCGTTTTGAACATTAGTGATGATATCTTGGTGTTCGCTAGGATTGAGGTGGACCATCTGCAGAGGTTGGCAAAGACCTTTCGAGAGACTGCAGTCACTTGGCCTCACCCTTCACAGGGAAAAATGTGAGTTCCTGCGCCCCTCCATCGAATTCTTCGGCTTTGTCTGTAAGGAGGGGGGGGTGTGTCGCCAGATCCCAAGAAGGTCCAGGACATCAAAAAGGCACAGCCACCCGAGTCGATGTCCGATGTGAGGAGCTTCCTCGACATGGTCACTTACTGTGGACGGTTTATTCAAAATCTCGCCTCCAGATCTGAACCCCTCAGGGCCCTGATGAAGAAAGAATCCACCTGGCACTGGGGCCCGCTTGAGCAGGTGGCGTTTGAGGACACCATGGTGTTTTTCAACCCGGCCCTACCATCGGAGGTCATCGTGGACGCCAGCCCATTTGGCCTGGGTGCCGTGCTAACTCAGATAGATCGTGATCGGGGTGTCCGCCCAGTGGCCTATGCCAGCAAGACGCTGTCTGAGACGGAGCAGAGGTATTCACAGATTGAGCGTGAGGCGATGACGTGCTCTGTGGCTGCAGGCATTTCAGGCTGTATGTCCTGGTGCGCCCCGTGACGGTCGTGATGGATCATAAGCCCCGGCTTCCCATTCTGGCAGGGTCATCGTCCAAGCCAGTGGCGAGGATTGAGCGGTGGATGCTCGCTCTTCTGGAATATGGGGTCACATTGGTGTATCGGCCGGGGGTGAACAACGCAGCGGACTACCTTTCCCGGCACCCGGGAGCACATGGGGGAGTAGAATATGACACATGTGCTGAGGAGGCTGATGATCACGTCCGAATGGTGGTGTAGGCGGCCACGCCCAACGCAATAGGGGGAGCTTGAGGCAGCTGCAGCCAGAGATGAGTGCTTCCAAATCCTGAGGCACTCCATGCAGCAGGGCTCCTGGAAGTCGGTGCTGGAATCCCTGGCGGGGTGTACTCAAGAGGCCAGGACGGGACTGGAGCAGCTGTGGAAGGTCAGGGAAGAACTATCATTCTCGGCGTCCGGCCTGCTGCTCAGAGGTGATCGGATAGTGGTTCCCCAGTGCAATGTGAAGAACATGATCACCCTTGCCCACCATGGACACCAGGGCGCTGCAAAGACCAAGGCCAGGCTACGGCTGAAGGTTTGGTTCCCTGAACTAGAGCGGAAGGTGGACGACTTTGTGGCGGCCTGTGTCTGGTGTCATGACGCATCTCCCCTGCAGTGAGAACCTGCCATCGAGGCAATGCCTCGAGGGACGCGACCCTGGGAAGTGGTCCATGCGGACTCCGGATCAACAACCATGGGCACCCACTTCTTAGTGATTGTCGATGAATACTCGAGGTATTCGGAGGTGGAGTTTGTGGAGTCTTTGGCATTCGAACACGTGGTGGTGGCCGTGGAGAAGGTGTTTGCGGCCCATGGGTTCCCCCACACATTGTACTCTGACAACAGGGCGCCATTCCAGAGCGAACGGTTCTCGGAACTGATGGAGAGCTGCGGGGTACAGCACCGGAAGATAACCCCTTTGTGGCCCAGGACAAATTGAGAAGCCGAAAGACTAATGAGGACACTGAACAAGACCTTCAGGATTGCCCAAGGCCAGGGACAGTCCCTCCAGAGAGCTCTCTATCAGTTTCTGCGGGTGTACCGTACCATCCTGCATGCATCCACGGGGGTGTCCCCAGCCGAGACTCTATTCAAGCGTTGCCTGCGGGGTTTGCTGCCCGATGTCGGGGAGAAGGAGCCGGGGGTGATTGACAGCCAACAGGTCGAGGTGGACCGGCGATTGAGGATTGAGCAGGAAAACATGAGAAGTGGGCTCCGCCTGCAGCGGCTGGAGCCAGGTGACGAGGTCCTCATCCACAACAGACACCCCCATGGAAAGCTCTCCCTTCCATACAAGCCGGAGCCGCTGGACGTTGTGCCTGTCAAGGGGTCCATGGTGACTGCCTCTGAAGGAAGGTCTGCCGTCACCCGGAATGTGAGCTTCTTCAAGAAGCTAGGAGACCCGAGAACTGACCCCGCCCGGAAGCGGACTTACTCGAGGTGCCTGACGACAGAGGAGGCCCCTCCGGCCCACCTGAGTCCCCTGTCTGGGGAATGCCTGCGGATGGACTACACATGCCGGAGGTAAGCGGGAGGTACCCCCAGAGGGCTGGGCGAGGGAAACCCGCTTACCTCAGCGTTTACGTGCTGGGACATTTGTCTGATCGGCCTAAGTCCGGGGAATGTTGTGTCCCGCCATCTCTGCTTTGCGCCATACGCTCTCTGTAAACTGTCAGCCCTTTGGGCCACTCCTCGTCGCTAAATGTTAGCCCTTTGGGCTGCATATAATCATGGACGTACACCAGCTTATTTCAAATGCGTGTTCTTTATTTCACTCTACAACAGGAAGTGCCTTCCCCTCCTTCCTTCTCCACTCCGTCACATCCGCGCGAGACGTTCCCTCAAGCGTAAGTATCATCTTAAAGAGGCAGTCCCCCTCAACATACACTTGCATTAAAAGGTTTCCCTTGAAATGTACATGCATCGTAATAGAAAAGGGAGGAGGGCGGCCGTGCGGTTTGCAGTCAGGGCAACCATTTGCTGACCCCGCCCTGTGAAAGACAAGGAGACACAATACATAACTGGGGTTTGCAGACGCCTTGGAGACAGCCTAATTGTACACTTCATTTATGAACGACCAATTAGGGTGCCGAGCGCGGAGTCCCCCAAGGTCCCTTGTGTTTGAGAGAACTGAGAGCGCCGCTGGCAAACACTCTTTACGAATTGCTGTTTTCAATACCCACAGCTCCTTTTAAGTGGCTAAAACCCACCTGAGTGTTATTTCTAACCCTCCGTGTAAACTCGAGCGCTTTGTCTTGCGTCGATAATGTCTTATTAATAGGGGCCTTATTTCACAAGAGGTGCCTGACCAGGTTCCATGTGTTGGCAATGGCTGTTCAACTTATTGGCTATATTGTAAATCGGAGCGAACATCCACCGTTAGCGTTGTTACCTTTAATAGATTATTGATTAGTGTAATGGTCAGTGGTCAACTCATCTGTTTTCAGTAGCACTATTATGGGACAGCCGTCTGCTTGAGGGCAGCTGCATGATAGATCATGGCATTATCCGTCGGTGCTGTGGAGAACACAATCAGCCTCATTACACGGTAGGCGGAGGACCAAGGTGTTATTAGCACCATGGTTCATGCCGGTAAAATACCAGAACCACCTTGGAGGAAAGGGGAATTACCGCCCTATTCCAAGGTTGGCGGGGCGGTAATTCCCCCTTCCCCATTGCCCTTCCCCATTCCCATTTTTTCCCCATAGGGCTCTATGGGAATGGGGAAGGCGCTAATTAAGGTGCCGCAAATTGCGGTACCATAATTAGCACCCTGGTCCCTTTGCGGGTTGGTTTTTAACACCTGCTAAACAGCAGGCGTTAAAGTACCAACCCGCAAAGGGACCTCGTAGTAAGGCGGTAAGGGTTTACCGGTACCGGTGCCCTTACCGGTACCGGTAAACCCTTAACGCACTACGTGTAATGAGGCCCATAGACCTTTCATCTGCCCCCCCTCTCCCAATTGCCCTGCATTCCCTGTAGCTCCTCGAATGGTGTAGGATGGCCGTGTGTCTCTTTGTGGAGCTAGTTGGAATTTCACAGAACTCCCCACCGATCAAACTTCATTGCTATACGGAAATGTGGTCAGTAGATGGATTGGAATGAGTTAGAATCAAATTCAATTTCGAGTTAGAGGGCGTCCCCCTCGCTTAACATGTCGTAAACTGCTGAAATAGCACTACCAGTCGTTATGACGACTGGGAAAATCTTGGTGTTTCACAAAATATATACCTATTTCTTCATTGCATCCTGAATGTTGTGGAACCCGATATAGGTTCCCTGTGCCACACAGGAGCTCAAGTTGCGCGTACCTTCAAGTGCCACACATGTTTTTCTAAGTGCCTGGTCTGCGGTGTGCATCAACACTGAGTTAGGCACTGCCCTACACCCCCTCCTCCCGCAGCTCTCCATCCCAGTTCTTGGTGTGCATTTCCGGTGACGGACTTTAAAATCTCTGGCTCCTGAAATTGCCTTTTCACAAGCCCACCCCTAAAAAAGAAGAGAAACGCTCATGCTTTGCATCAGCCTGTCTTTTTGGGAAGCAGGCAGGATTTTGAAAATACAGCTGCATGTCTTGCCCTTTCCTTAGCTCCAGATCAGACCGGGCCCCAGTGAACGTTTTTGCAGGGGGGAGGGGGGGGCACAATCTTAATTTAATAGCTCTGAGAACCAGTGGGGCGCTCAGGAAGTCACGCAGAAACCCTGTCGGCAGTGCTTAAAGTGGGCCGGGGCCTGCCGGGGCCGGGCCCCGGCAGTCTCCAGAAAGTGGGACTGAGCCGGGGCCCAGCCGGGGCCCCCTGTCCCACACAACATTGGCAGCCGCGACGGGAGATGCACCCGTCATTATGTCATTATGTCGCCAAGCTGACAGAAGTGCCAGCCAGCCACAGCGAGGCTGAGGCTGGCGGCACTTCTGTCAGTGTAACTCCCTTTGATGACCCCTCATCAGGGTCATCAGAGGAAGTTACTGTCCCTTTGTTTTCCCTCCCCAGGTCACTGACCCCCGCAGGCTCCGTGATCTAATATGCAGATTAGATCACGGAGCCCGTGGGTTCACAGAGGGTGAAAGACGCCTCGGGCTCAGTGATCTATGTGCTCTGAGCAGATAGATCACAGAGCCCGAGGTGCCTTTCTCCGTCGGCAAAGCTTTATAAAAGATGCCTTGAACTGTGTACGTTTCAAGCCATCTTTTATAAAGGTAGAAATATTTCTATGTTTATTAAAGACGACTTGAAACGTGTACAATTCAAGGCATCTTTTATAAAGCTTTGTCGACGGACAAAGCCACCTTGCGGTTTGTTTTGTCCGTCATCAACCCTTTATAAAAGATGCCTTGAATTGTTTACGTGTCAAGCCATCTTTTAGAAACATAGAAACATGTTACAAATAGCTATGTTTATAAAAGGTGGCTTGAAAAGTACACAAACCATAGTAAGGTAAGCACACAAGTGTGCGTAAAATACTATGGTTTGTGCACTTTTCAAGCCACCTTTTATAAACATAGAAATATGAAACATTGCTATGTTTATAAAATATGGTTTGAAAAGTACACACATCATAGTAGTATGCATACAAACATATAAATGCTCACATACATTTATATATTTGTTTGCGCACCTTACTGTGATTTGTGCACTTTTAGGCCACGCCCACAATGAAAGCCACGCCCCCAAACCAGGGCCCCCCCTCAATTTCTTACCCCACTTAAAGCACTGCCTGTCGGTGAAAGGTCACATCACCATTCACAAGTTCCAAATAAATACCCTCCCATCAAGCACAAACGCCTCCAAGTTATTCCCTTGGCATTCTGTGAAAAGCAGAACAGCTTTCACGCATTACAACTCTTTTAGGTAATGTGTCTGTGGGGCCACGTGTGTGTGTCTGTGTGCAAATGAGTGATAGTCACTCATTTGCAAAAGCATGAATGTCAGTCTTGTTCCAGGTGGCTCTCTAGGTAAAGGTGTGTGGACGTGAGGCTTGTTGTAGCGGAACAAAACGCCACCAAAACCACACAATGAGTGCCATGGATGTTTGCATCACCTGCAATCACTAGAAACAACACATGCAAAGCATACCCGCATTCGGGGCTGACCGCACAAAACACACAGGGGCCGATTCTGAGGTGCGTGTACATGTGAGAAAGTGTTCCTCCAAAAAGGAGGAACACTTTACTTACAAACACCATATTCTGATGAAGAAAGAATTTGGTGTAGGTACATGAAAGATTCAACTTTTACATGTGCCTGCTTTATGGCTTGACAACAGCCCTAGCAACCATCAGGAATGCACGGAAGCCACGTGGAGGGGATTCTACTCCCAGCAACCCTGGTTTAGCATCACAAAAAAAGGAGTAACAATATGGTATCTTTGAGGTGCATTTAAAGACCACTGCACACTTTTTCCCTCCATAAACAATCAATTTCTTAGACTGCAGCAATCATTCTTAAACTAGAAAAGTGGCAGTCTATTAAGAAATGCTCGCAATGTCACTAGCGAACATGTTTCCCCCAAAGTGTGTGATTTTATCAGATTCTGCTACTGGAAAGCACGACATCTCCCCTCCAATATTTCCACCCACCGCAGAATGATTGGCACCGGAGGGGAGAATGTCGTATTTCCACATTCGTTTTATCGCAAGCTCAGAATCAGACTTATAGTGGAAAGGGTTATTTTAATGTGACAGTCCATAGCTTACAAAAACAGTGCTAGCAAGGCTCATTGGCCGTACAGACTACCAAACCATTAACAAATGTATAAATACAATTAATTCATTAACTTCCTATTTGCCCAGGCTAATCCTTCCCTTCCCGCTACAACTCCCCTCACCACCTTTCCCACCATTTCTCCATACCTCTTCCTCATTTTTGTACCCCCGGGCTAGCCTGTCCTTCCAAAGAGTACTGACCCCGTCTTTGATGCACTAATAACATTGTGTGCTTCAGAGGACTGTGGCCTCGGAATACAAACAAAGCCTCCCCAGAGGTGTTTTTTCTGCCCCACTCCTTTACCCACTTAACATCAAACTCTTCACCATCTCCTGTATCAGCATCCTAATTTCCAAAATGTAATATGTGTCCCCCATCATGGACAGCTAAACCCTGTCTTCTCTAAACAAGTCAAACTCTACATATATGATATTCGGGGTGCTTCAAAACGTGCAAATCCTCAACCCGCTAAAAATTCCCAATGTATGTTATTAATGTTCTTCCTTGTTTTCTCTGCTGCCCCTTCTCAAGACACCCCTCTCCACAATCTCGTTGCCAACAGCTCTGTGAAATATAACTTAACCTCCTGCCAGTCTTTCTGCAAAACATGAAGTCCCTTTTTCATTGTCTTTATTAGTGACAGCGCTGGCTCTTTAACAAGATCATTCTCCTCTGCATGAATTACTACCGCCTCTGGCATACTAATATTCCTCTGCTGCCCGACCATCATGGGCAAAAATTGGCCCCAACTTAAACAGCTCAACCCCGACCATCTTACCAACACATCCTCATAGCTGCACCCCAGCTCCGTCCATAATACCCTCGAACCTGTTTGTTTCCCTGCCCATTTCACGAGAGAGTGGCCGCAAAACCAAATCTGAGGAACCTCTTAATTCCTGCGTGCCGCATCTGAGAAAAAAGAAAATTGAAGATCTATGCCGTATTACACAACACCTCTACCTCTTACCCTCACTTCTGCCCTTTACCCAGGTCCTTAATAGAAGCTTAGTACTTACCAGTTTTCCAGCGCCCCAATATCTTAATTCCCTGTTCACTCATTCCTAGTCTTTTCCCGCTCCTTTTCTGAATGAATGTGTGTAAGTGTCCTGAGACCTTTGGGTTAGTGTTGCTCTATATAAGAATTTATTTAGTTAGTTAGTTCAAAATGCTCTTCCATCCTCCCCCAAAGTTGTCGGAACTCTTCTCATTACCCCCAAAACCTGCCGCTCAGTTACACCTTCCCCATTCTTGTGCCTGAAAACAGGGTCCTCACTAAGGCCAGCCTGCCCCCGCCATCTCTCCCAACTTTCCCCAGGCACAAATCCATCACCCCCTCTACCCAGTAGAACCCAATGCCCTCTGCTCTTTAGGTCTGCTTTTCACTTCTTGATCTTAATCTCTAAACTAGTCTCCCTGCCACCAATTATGATATCCCAGAAGCACTAAAAAACAACCATGTAAAACATGCCTTGAACATTCCTCCTTCTCATGCCTAACTAACTAACTTCCTGCTGCTCCCCAGAAAACCTTTCTAATAAATCCACAGTCACAGCCTTTGTTCTTCCACCCCTCTTCCCCCTGTCGCTCCCACACCCCTCAAGTATAATCTTTGCCATTTCTCCCCCACTTGGCTCAAAACCCCAAAACCGTTTATCATAAAATGCTATGCCTGGCATTAATCCTTCAAACACTGTAAACATATGCTTGCACTCATCCTCTTTCCCAGTCCCTCCGATTAAAAGAAAATCACCCAAATAATGTAACACCATTTGGGAACCTGACCTGTAAGAAAAACATAATTGCAAAAATTAGCTAAATGACTTAAATAGAGCACATGCGATTGTACATCCCATGGGAAGTGCTTTGTCGACAAATATTTTGTCTTTAAACTGCTTGCACAGTATACAAATATCCACAAGATGTATATCCACCAGGTCAGGGTTTCGTAAATAGCAGAGCAGCTACCTCGCTGCGATGTATTGAAAGTCATCCTCTGAGTCTAGCTTTTGTCGCAAGATGACAGTGGCGCTGCTGCTGCCAAGGGTCTCCATCCTTACTCCCGCCGCCGGGCTGGGGTATGCGGGCTGTGCGAGTAGCACTCTTCTCACATTTCCCGGTCAGCCTGGCGGACCAGATGGTCCCGGGCTGTCGAGGTGGTGCCTTAAGCCCCCAAACAGGGTGGGGGAAGAGAGGCTGCAAGCCACACCAGGGAGCGGGGGCTGGGGATGGTGTCTTAAGCCGGTGCCCCCGGGCTTGGTTGTCGGGGGATGCACGGCCAACTGGCCCGGAGAGTAGGCCCAGATGTCCTGAGTTGCTGTCGGCGGACCAGTATACAAATCCACCAATAGCGTAAAAGCAGATTTAATATCACATTTTACCATGAACACTCCAGGGCCGCACTCCCTCACTAGCTCAATCATCTGGTCAACACTGGCGTATGACACTGCACAATATTCTTGCACAATTAAGTCATTTACTGACTTCCCCTGTGGCCAGGACAAATGATGAATTAACCTGAAATCCACGTCTGTCTTCTTGGGCACAACTCCCAGTGGTGACACCACCAACTGCCCTTCCAACTATGTGAACTATGTGAATGGGCTGCTACTCTCCCTTCCACAACTTCCTTTGACAGCCTCCTCTCAACTATCGCTGGACACTCCTTCGCCGACCTCAAGTTCTCTGCCCATCTTTTTACCTAGACCATCCACCAAAATGTGCACACCTACTCTATCCAGAACTAAATTCAGCCATTCCCCCAATTGTTCTATTTTAACTGGTATATGGCCCCTTTCCTCATAACCCCTCTACCCATGCACCTTGCCCTCCTCCTGTCTCCTGCTGCAAAACATTGAGTAAGCCGGGTGCTGTCCTGTGCACATGTTACACTTGTGTCCAAATATACAAATTGCCCTCAAACAAGCCTCTTTACTGAAAGCCCCGCATGTGGATGATGGTTGCCCCCTGCCTCCTACCCTCACCTTGTGTTGGGCGGGATGACTGTAAAAGGTCATGGTAAAGCACAGCCAAGCCACTCCCTGTATGCAATACAGCCATCCATTGTAGCCACAAATCCTTATGAATCCACGCTCTGGTCTTCTAGCCTTGCTCTAAACTTCTCATGATATCTTATCCACTCAAAATCCCAGAAACTCATAAAGGCCTTCCTAATAGTGTCCATGTACTTAAAAAGTGCTGCACTCCACTGTGGCTCCTTCTTGCAATGTATGCTGACGTATATAACAATAATGTCAATGTCCAATTCTCAATAGTCACCTGTAGCCTAGGTTTTGATGTCAACTTCTTCTCCTCCTTTGACCCTTCCTTCGCCCATATCTCCCTCTGCAGCAGCTTACAAATTTCAACAAATTCTGCATTCCATATATTCTCTTGAATTGCTGCCATTGGATGGGCCCCTAATGGTTTACTTATGCACATGTAAGGTAACTTGTTTCACTTCTCCTCACCTCCTTCTTTTGCTACCCAACTTTCGTCTGCCCACCTTAATCTTGGGCTACCTGGTCTGTTTTAACCCCAACTGAGTTTCACCCATTCTCCGTCAGATGTAGCAGTGAACCCCCATCTCTCCCACATATGGCATTCCTCCAGAACTGAGCCCCCCCTCCCTTGAGACCCCCACCTCATCCCCAGCCTTGCCCAGGTTGCCAACCATTCTCTACCATGCTCACCTCGTTGCAGATATGCCGCCCCATTAATCTGAACCATCCGGGTTGTACCACTTTCTTCTCTCCTTTCCCTACCTGCGATAACACTCCTGCTGTGGGAATAAAAAACATCTGCAGACCTACTCTGCTTGTTAGATTGATCCCTAGGCAAAACCTCCACCTTTTCTCCCTACCATGATCTTCTCCTCTTTCCCTGCAACCTCCTGCTCCACTACTTCCCTTCTTCGATACTCTCAACTTCATCCCACTCACCCATTAGCCACAGAAGCCACCCCTCCTCTCCCCAATCCCTGTTCCTTTGCCGTATACCAGTCCTGTTCTCCCAAACCGCATGTTCCTCGTTGCTCCTCTTCAACCCAGCGTGCAGCGTCCACCCAAATGCCCCTGCATCCTGCATCAGGGGAATCTGTCTGACCTACCTCCACTACTGGGAATACAGGGGAGGGTGGTCCACCCTGCACTCTGCTTCTGCTGGAATGGGGGCCGTACCGCACCCTCTTGGCTGTCCTTTTTCTGTCCTCTGGTTAGTTGCCCTAAGTCCACCTGCACCGTGGCTTGTCGATGGAGATGGTGTCCCGCCGCTTGCCCTGTGCACTTTCACAGGAACATCCTCCCTTGCCCTTTCTTCACTTCAGAATGCTGTTGGGATCTCCCAGTAATGCCCCCCTCTCCCTGTTCACCTATATTAGCCCCACTCCCCACTTTCTTGCCCCACACACTGACCTCTAATGTACCCCTGCTGAAAACCCTTGCCCTCTATTACTTTGCCCCCTGGTAACAACTATCGAATGACCCTATAAAGGCTCTCTCCCCTGAACTTCCTCCACAGAATAGCGTCCTTGCTTCTTCTTTCCTCACACCACCACCTTATCCATACCTTCTTTCCTGCCCACATCCAGTTATATGCCACCACCGCTGCGAGGGCTCTGTCGGAGGCCGACTTGCACTGGGGTCTCCGTCCTCCTACCTCTCCTCCCCCCATCCTCCTGCATGTCTAACACTGCCTCTGACAACTGTCCTTTGCTTGTTCTGCAAATGAGACTCAAGGTGTCCCTGAGCCCCTGTTCATCCACCCTCTGCCTTGCCATGTTAGGCTCGCCTTACCCTTATCCCCAACAGTTGACCCCAACCAACCCAAGCACTAAAAACTAGCCCAAAATGAATAGCTGAATATAGATGTATTTATTTATTTTAAATAATATCTATCTATAATTAACTATATATATTTATATATTATAGTGCGGCAGGCGCCGTATTATAGTTAAGGTGAGTAGCAAGTTCCACAGGAAGCACAAAAATTGTATTGCTAATAACATTTGATTTGGCTGATATTTTGCAAATAAAAAGTGTGTCACACCCCCTTGATCCCCCCACCCACACTGGATATTTTCAGAAAGATTCATTAAAAGATGAAAAATTATTTAAGAAAACAAAACAGCCTACTCCCATTCATGGCCCCATAGAGAAAAAGTCAAAATTTCGTGCAGCGCACAGCAAATACTATGAAACAACTTGCACACAAAGCATTGACTCAATTTCTGGGAGAGGTCTATGGTTTTTCCCTCCAGTAGTTGTTACAATATTTGACAGAGAAGGGGGTGTCCCCTTCTCCCACAATTATAGCTATATATGTGTCCCAAAATGCATTAGCGAGGCTTTTCAGAAATGAAAAACCCGCCTTTTTTGTTTTTGTTCAATGCGAGAGATAACCGCGGTTATAACTTGGGTTAGCCAAAAACAAAAAGTGCAAAAAAAGCCATTTGGAGGAGGAAAAATTATGAAATGGTATCAGGCTAGAGGGGGAAAGAGGACACCATGTGAAATTAGGGAGTTGGAGGTGGACAGGGGACAGAGTTACAGTTTTAACTTTTTCGCATAACCTGGGTTATACCCGGGGAATGAAAGTGCACCACACAAGAAGAAAACTAATGTGGATAACAGGAGTTGGCTAGGGTGGGAAAAGGCACTCGACGGGTGTGGGGAGACCATGGGAAGAGGAAGGGAATTGGTGAGTGCTTGTGAGGGGAAGGGCTTTGGATTTTTCGAGCAGTTTCATGTAACCACGGTTATACCTGGGGATAACCCAGGGTATGGTTAGTTCAATGGAAAAACTACGGGCATTAGAAAAGAGTTTGAAAAAAAAGGAAATTGTACAGGTACTGGGTGAATGGAAACATAATTTAAAAAACAATGAAAAGTGGCCGTGGCCCTGAAAGAGGAGATGTTTGTTATATATTTCTTTTACATAGACATTTGGTCGTATACTCAAAACCAATCTGCAGGCATCAATAGCAATACACATCTCAATGACATACATTTCCGGATATAGCATGGCAATTATACTTGCTTTTACAAATTACTCTGTGTAACATTATAGCAGCTCAATCTGAGTCCTCCTCTCACCTGTATTAGTGTTCCAAATCCTCCACCCCCTCTGATCTCTTAGATAAAGCCAGGTATAGTCGTAGCAGGTTCCAGATGTCCTTAGGCCTACAGGTAGCTGTCACAGTGGCAATATACGTTTCTACCCTGTCGTTACTATAAACTAGGTCTTCCAGCCATTCTGAATATGTGGGGCCAGTGTTCAACTTCCAATGTCGTAATATAAACTTTTTAGCTAAAGTACATGCTGCACATGTGATCATGGATACTTTTCCTACATCTCTCAGTAAATATTTGATCAGTACCAATGTGGGCGCAATGTCAGTAATATCTGCCAGAATTCCCACAACCCCGAACCAGAATTGTCCAATATGTGGACATTCCAAATTTAATTAAACCTCACTAGAGCCAGCTGTACATTTTGCAACCATAGCTGGGGTATAGTGTAGCCTGCTCGAAATCTTAAATGGGATCAGTCTATACCTGGCATTCATGCATACCTCTTTAGTTAGGAGACAACATCTCCACCACTGGTCATCTGACAGTTCTGATCCTAGATATTGCTCCCACTTTGAGCACCTCTAGTGGTTTGATGTGTTTGGAGGCCATACGCTTGGGTTCCTCCTCAGAGACAAATGCCTCAAAACATGGATGTGCCATCAGCTCCTGGGCGGAAGGACAGCCATCGAACGCTGCTCTCATTTGACAGTACTGTAGCACCTTCATAATTTGTTCATAAAGTCAACCAGTGAAACAAACCGCCCCACTGGGAATAAATGTACAAGCACCAATTGGCCCTCCCCAACCTAGGCAACACAAACATTCCAATCATGCTTCCGAGCAATGCCTGGGAAGTTCCATAGTGGAACTTCTCTGTTCTAAGAGATTTCGATGTCCAACTTGCAAAACAGTCTGGACCAAGCATTAACCGTGGTTCGTACCAGATTAAAGGTGCAAGAGTTCACATATATATTACTGAAGATGACAGATTTCAGCTCTATAGGCATAGCCCCATATCGTTCCATTGAGAAATGTACTGCAATACCCCACAAACTGTGCTTGTGCGACAAGGAAATACGATTAGAAATCTCCCCCAGCCAGACCTCCCCGTTTGATTCGTTCCACCAATTTTTCCCAGCTCATTCAAGCAACTCCAGCTCTTCATATGAACTTTGCGGGCCGGCATCTTAATGAAGCAAACAATGCTCTCCCAGGCCAAATGGTTATATTGGTAAAGACAAACAATAATTTGAGGAGAACCACCTTTTCTAGTAAGGCGAGACAGCCATATATTGCATTTGGGAGCCTAGACCACACTTTCTACTTTGCTGTGAGATAAGGGCGGTATTCAGCATAATTATCCGCAAATAGAGACTGTAACATTCTGGACACCTTAATCCCATTAGCCCGTGGGCCCAGCAACTTCTCCTGCTGTGGTCGGAGTCCCCCATTGCTGCTCCTGACTCCAGTGCGATTCCAACAAACCCTGCAGTGCAGCGCCGCTCGGTGAGCCCTTGAGCCTTCTGTGTGCCTTTCTTCACCTCTTGGCCCAGTGGCCGTGCAGTAGGTGAAACCTCCCACATTCCTTTGTGTGTTTTTTAAAAAATGTATTTTATTTTTCCCTCTTCCCTGTATTGTCATCCCTCTAATCCCCTCTCTCTGTCCCCTCTCCACCCGCCTCCCATCCTGCCCAGCACCTACCATTGGCCCGTGGGCCCGGCAACTTCTCCTACTGTGGTCCGAGTCCCCCATTGCTGCTCCTGACTCTGGTGCGATTCCAACACACGCTGCAGTGCAGCGCTGCTCGGTGAACCATGTAGCCTTCTGTGTGCCTTTCTTCACCTCTTGGCACCGTGGCCGTGCGGTAGGCGAAACCTCCTGTGTTCCTTTGTGTGTTTTTTTTCATTTTTGTATTTTATTTTTCCCTCTTCCCCTGCATTGTTCCCTGTATTTTTCCCTCATCCCTCCAATCCCCTCTCCCTGTACCCTCTTCACCCACCTCCCAGCACCTCCCATTGGCCCGTTGGGCCCTCTTAAGGAGCCCTACCCGGCAGCCCCTGTGCCTAAGGGCCCCTTGGCAAAGGGCAGCTCCATCAGAGGCGGCCGCAGCTTGTGTCTGCAGGTGTCAGCAAGGGAAGCCAGTGACCAGCCGCCCCCCCCCTGCAGCTTTTTACGAAGGTAGTAGTGGCCCGTGTTAAGCCATGACCCTCCTCCACCCACAATGTCATATTATTAACAGAATGATATCTATACAGCTCATGACGTGGGAACTATTAGAATGCTTTTTAATATAGCTTAAAATAAAATCCAGAGCAACTGATAGTGATAAATACATTACATTCATTCAAAACATAGTGCTTGTTTTCTGGGGCATACATCTCTATAGATTGAGCTGACCATGGCTGCTTACTTACTAATACCTTGTGTCAACCATTTGAATGCATGGATGTTTTTTTGCTTTTGTTTTCACATATGAGTAAATATTGTATTATTTGGTTTTGCAGTCTTCAGAGAGGGACATTGTTTCTGTTGTATTGTTCATTCTTCAAAATGAAACTCTTAGAAATGTCAAGCAGAAACACAAGTTACATTAATACTGTGAGGGATATAATACTATATTTCATTGAGTTCTGGCCAGACCGTGCTTCCTAGTGACCATTGATACCGCTCTCGTAGTCTGTATTTTAAAGTCTGTTCTGGTATTGTTATGGATGTTGCAACCACAAGAGATTAGTTCTTGTTTATCGAGCATAAAGTGTCACCAGAAAGAAATGTGTTTGATCCAGGAACATGGTGGGGCACTGGAAACACAAAGGGTTGTCTCCAAGAGCAGTGGCCTGACCAACTGTGACTCTGAGTAGAGAAGTGTTCACAGTTCATTATGAACACAAGTGGGAGACCGAACCATCTTTGATCCCCGAGCACAACATCTGCAATTAGAACCTGCTAAAAGCAGGTGGATTCCATCGGCATCCATTAGTAAATGCCATCTGCAGAGAGTAATTTTCAGGCACCATTACTTTCTTACAAGATGGAGACAAAAAAAGAAGAGTAAAGGTGGATTTAGATTTCACCTTTGCTCTCTGCCTTATAAATGGGACTTAGAAACACTTGAGTGCTACTGTGGCAGTTCCCTGAATAAAATTACAATTTTTTGTAAATGACCTCAAGGGGTTGTGGGTAACGACCATACAAGATGGCTGCAATAGTTGAGACACCCTGCAAATCCCTCACTCCATGGCACACAACCATATCTACAACCATCACATACCGTAACAGGGGGCACTAGATGTGGGAAGTCAGCCACCATCAACATCAAGTAGAAAAGGATCCACATGTAGATGCCAGAGTGTGTCAATGAGGCTCAATGGGGAGGTCGCGATAAACCTTGTGCCAGACATGGTGGGGACCTGCTGAGGAGGCAGGGATGGTGAACAACTTGCATCACCCGTGCTGCTGCTGACGAGTTTCGAGGTGACACAGTAGAGCGACATGCCATGGCCTCGGTCCAACTGATGATTCCAGCGAAAGGAAGTAGAGTTCATTGGTGCGAGGCAACAGCAGGTGAGAGAACCAGTGGTAAAGGAAAGTGCAGAGTTCAGAAGCACAGAGGAAGAAGCTGGGAAAGACAACATGATTGTCACGGACCTGCACAGATTGATGCATTTAAAGCTGTGTGGCCAACAATTCCAATTTTATTTATTAAAGTCAAAGAGCCTCGTTCAGACATTCAGACATATAAAGGAGACAGATGTGGGGATAATCTGTAACAAAACAGTCAGCCACCTTAGAGCGGTGCCTCTACTAAGTTGCTGCAGCACTATCTGATAATAAGAACTGGCCTACACAAATATCCAATGGAATTCCAATTATTCCAAGATTTCAAACCATGACTGAGCTACAGCAGGCACACTGTGTATATAGTCGCTAATCAAATGACAGAAGTGTACACAGGCCTATCATTGTGTGTGCTCTGACATACACCACGTGAATACAATGCTGCAGAAAGCCCGAAATTCTAATCTGTTCATCTATGAAGGCCATAAGGTATATGCAGCACAAGACTACCCAAGGAAGATACTTGAGAAATGCAAACATGTCCTCGCTTTAATGCCGCACATAAAAAGATGGGCCTCCATATGTGGACTACTAGACCGGGCAAGAATGCCAATAACTAGAGATGAAATTATCAGTGCGTTCCAAACACTAGAGGATGGAATGATCATACCTGCAGAGTCTCGATTATGAGGTTGTGGATACTGCAACACCATCCCCTAACATAACACAAAATAAATCTCAATAGAAACAAGATCCAGAGAAGGCAGATAAACTAAATACGGAATGCAAGCTGGAGTCCTCCCAAATGAACCCTCCTACCTCACCTACTCAACAGAACGAACGCCCAAGAGATGAATCGAGATCACCACTCAAGTCTCAACAAAAGTAGCATAAAGACCAAAACAAGCTTACATCCTGGCAGAAACTCTACAAGAAGGACAGACAATACCGAGACAATAAACATAATCGCAAATACTCTGTGTGTATATAAACCAGATATATCTTTTCCCTTCCTCCCTCCTCCGATCCATGGAAAGATGGAGAGTCATGCATACTTAGATTCAACTATTACATCATACCGAAAATGTTCCAATTCCCCAATTTCTTCCGTCCCTACACATTCTGCTACACATTCACTGTTATTCGTTGTCTAATGAAGGTTCAGTCATGGTGGCTACTCAATTATACGATGTATGCCCTATGAACTAAACCATTGGGAACTAAGTCAGTTTGGGAAGAGACACAATGAATATTAGATACAACATAAACCTCCTATGCTGACACAAATGTATACCAAAATGCGTACGATTTATCCATAACGCAGAATGTTAAAGGTGTAAATAGCTAAAGGAAAAGGAAAACAAAGTCCTACATTATCTCAGAATGAAGACATTGCCCTACTTCCAGAAACTCACCTAAGCTGAACTGCGAGAGATGAATTAACAAGAGACTGTGTAGGAAATTATGCTATAGCTGCTTGACCAGTGTGAAAAAGCAGGAGTAGTCATACTAATACAGAATAAGGAAAACATGGCAGTGGGGGGAGGGAAAATGGGTCTTGTAAAAATGACATTCGAATATTCCACCCTGGTAGTGGGATCTGCATATGCCCTTGCAGGAGAGAAGAGTGGGTTCCTTGCATGCCTTAATAGCATTCTGGCAGATATCAAAGAGATGCCCACCATTCTAGCAGGAGAATGGAATCTGTTATTGCACGGACTACTAGACAGGTGGAAAGCCATCAATCTCTCCGGGATCAGAAACCATAACATGATGGAGGACGCACGGTGCGAATATGGATTAGTAGACTGATGCCAAATAATATATCCTGCATACATCTCATGCGACCATGGGGCATGGGCAAGCCTAGACTATTTCTTCACATCGATGAACATATTAAACATGATAAGCATTGATGACATACTACCTTTAGGACTCTCAGACCACTCACCAGTAACAATGCAAACTGTCCTTATCAGGCACCCAAATATAATAATGCCCGGGCATGAATGTTAGCCTATACAGGACCACAGATCAAAAATACGAACTACTGGAAAGAGTTAGTGACAATGAGCACTCAGTCCTCAGCAAGATTGTCCTCTGTTAGTTAGTATTTGACACGAAAATTATCCTAAGATAAAAAATATGTCTCTAGAAACCCAGAGGGAAATCCACAGCACATACATTGCAAATGCTTACTAAAGGAAATTCAGACTACATTAACTATTTGCAAAAAAAAGGTGGAATTTACCCTCTTTAGGCTCAGGCAGGAGCACTGCGAACAGGGGGCAAATGCATGAAGGCTGCTAGCATTCCAACGTAAGAAGTAACAAGCAGAACAAAGTATTCAATTTCTAAGAACTACAGGGTACAATATTATGACAAACGCGAACCAAATAAACAATGCTTTCGCAAAATTCTATTAAACTCTATATGAATCCGCAGACATCATTTACAAAAAAACAAGAAGGGACTTCCTGAATGCCCTTCACATAACTCCGTTAGACCCCTCTAGCAGGCCATTTCTAGAGGGACCTATGTCAGAAATAGAAGTTAGACGAGCAATACAGAACATTTTTCTGGGTAAATCACATGGGGCGGATGACTTCTCTTTAGGAATTCTATAACACTGGCGTCAACAACATTGCCCCCTTACTAGTGAAAGAATTTAGAGAAGTAGAAGAGCAAGGCTCCTCCACAGAAGAATATAACAAGTCCGTAATAAGCATAATCCCTAATCCCAGAAGAGACCACACCACGTGTGCCAATTATCACCCTATGGGCCTCATTACAACCCTGGCGTTGGACCATGGTGCTATTAAAATCACCAAGGACAATAGCCTTAGTGTTAATTTTCAGCAGGGGCAACAGAATATTACTCAATTGAGCCGGGATGTCTTGCATAGTTGAAGGGGGTCTATATACCAAGCACTACATTAATAGTGGTTTCTGTGTCGGACCGTATTTTGATGTGCTTAATTTCGTTCCCTAATATAGCCAGTGTTTCTACCTCCCATACATCCAGTTCAGATTTAAAGATACATGCCACACACCCCTCCTCTTCCTTCCAATCTATCATTATGAACCATATTATATCCATTAGGGATGGCTAAGGATGGCCCTGCTTCACTATGGGCCTCATTACACGGATGGCAGTAAGGATTTACCGGTACCGGTAAAATACCGGTACCGGTAAATCCTTACCGCCTTACTACGAGGTCCCTTTGCGGATTGGGGGATTTAATGCCTGCTTTTTGCAGGCGTTAAAAACCAACCCGCAAAGGGACCCAGGGAGCTAATTATGGTACCGCAATTTGCGGTACCGCAATTAGCGTCTTCCCCACTCCCATTATGCCCTATGGGGCAAAAATGGGAATGGGGAAGGGCAATGGTGGAAGGGGGAATTACTGCCCCGCCAACCTTGGAATGGGGCGGTAATTCCCCTTTCCCCCAAGGCGGTGCCGGTATTTTACCGGCATGAACCATGGCGCTAATAGCGCCATGGTTCTCCGCCATCCGTGTAATGAGGCCCTATGACTCCAAGTCTCTGTTATGGCACAAATATCCACATCCTCGGTGTCAATATAAAAATGCCACATCCAATGAATACTTTCTGAGGGATTTAGTATTCAGTAGTAGAATTTTAAGATCATCCCTATGAGATATATTGGCCAATGTGCCCTTACTGGCCATCCCTTGGTCTCTTAGAGCTCTGATGGATCCAGGAGCTGTGGGTGATTGGGACCTTCCCACCTCTGTGTGCATATCCTTTGGTTGTACCCATAACTACGGGACTTCTGGTCCCAAGTATTGGACCATATTGAGGCAACAATTGGGATGACAATATAAAGGGAAGCAAAGGTAACACTATTGCACAATATGCAGGATAGATCAACCTCTGGAATAGGTGGAGAGTAAAAGTGCTATCAACAGCGAAGACCTGCATCCTTAGAAACTGGAGAACACATACATCCCTGACTCGTCAATCTTGGCTATATATGATGACCGAGACAGCATCATATGAACAAACGATAGACCGGCTGCAAGATGACGCCCCCATATTTCAGACACACGGGGACGTTTCATAGAGGGTAGAAAGTGCAATGAACACAAAATGAATGCAGCCCAACCCCTCAACACAATAATATTTGCTATACCAAACCAATCTTACATCCTGTGAAGATATCCCATGTACATACTTGGGATCCAATAACAGTAGCACCCTAACTTGATAATTTGTGAATTAATTAATGTCTTATTTTTCCGTGCTAACTTATGTGTTAAAGTGGTTTGTGCATTTAAAGTAGATAATCATATCTAATAGTCTGGCCGTCCACAAGTTTGATAAATGTCCCTCACCTGAGCAAAGATCCGAGTATGTGTAGCACTGCTATGGCCACCAAAATTCAATAGACTGAATAAATAGTATCAGTACTCCTACCTATAGCTTTGCTTCCAAAGTAACAATGATATGAGTCAGATATGTGTGGACTATTGCTTTGACTTGCAACTTGACAGTCAGCATCAAAGTAATAAATAAAGACTAAATATGAAAGAATAAATATGTAAATAAAATAACTGCAAATAGGTCCCTTCATACAGGGGAGGCATCGACAATACCCTCACAAAATGCAGCAATGCTTCTTTATCAGGAATATAAAACATCTTCAGTCTCAAAGCTTAACATTGGACCTGCACACAGAGCCCTGCAGACAAGCATTGGCAATGCCATAGATTTCTGCTGTTGTGTAGTTAGGAATTCGCATCATATGGCACAACAATTTTATTATGATATAGAACCATTACATTTGTCATTCATTCTTTTTTAATGCAATTCTATAAGTGCTATAGGCATTTAAAGTAAAAAGAGAGATTATCACTCAGAAATATTGCACTTTATCATGTTCATAGTACTCATGCATGCCTATTAATTATAATTATTATAATTGGTTATTTATAACGCACTTAATACCCAGAGGTTTCTAAGTGCGGACGCGGAGATCGAGAGTTATCCCCCCGAGACCAATGTGCCAATTCTACACATTTTGAGAGAGTTTAAGGAAACGTCAATTAAATTCCCGGATAAGAGATGTTTTAAAGTTTTTGATTTTTTTTATAAATAAATTATTTTTAAGAAAGAAGACGCGTATTTCTACTGTGTTTCAATGTTTTAGCACGACATGCAAATGTTTCTTGTGTGAGAAACACATACCATTCTACCATAAAGTTCTAAATAAATCATGTACTTTGCTGCGAATTAAAAGTGATGTTCCCATTCTGTCGAACAGGTTGCACAAGCAATGCGTTTCTCTTCATCAAAATATCTCCAGTAAAATCCTTAACAAAGAGTGGTAATAAAATTGTCAATTTGCAACGTATGTATTTAGCGCATCCCTTCACCACTATGTGCCTCTTTATTCTGGGAGAAACACACAGTATTATAAAGGGAATATAACCTTTTACATTTCTAGAAACTGTGCTGCTATTCTGTCTCACAGTTTCACGAGCAAAATGGGTACATAAGAATGAAATCTAATATCTCATTTACAAAAAAAGTTAATGATTTCATGTGCCACACAGTAAACACTTGCATATAATTAGCTTCCCGCATTTACAACAGTGGAAATGCTTTCACAACATCACAGTGGAGGGCTGTTTATCTCTCACACCCAATGAAGATGTGTTGGTTCCTACCAGCAAACATTAAAACATGCGCAACACATAAGATATGATCCCAAAACAGTAGACCATTATTCAATAAACAAAAACAAGCGATAAATGCCTGACAAAGTGTGCATTTTCATTCCCTAATTTTCAGCACTCCTGCAAACTACACAAGAGAAGAAGAGGAAAAGATCCATGATCCGGCAATACATTTACTGCTGAGGAAGAGACCCATGTCTGATAGCTGTCAAGAGCACATGGGTCTGGCCCTCAGGCAGTGAGCTTCATGTCTGAGGAAGGGACCCATGCCTGACTTCTGCAACCACTACTTCGCCACTGGAGTCTTCCCTTCCCCCCTGAAGCACTCCCTTGTGCACCTTCTTCTCAATAAACCCTCTGCCGTCTCTCCCTGCCCGGTTAACTATGGCCAATCTCCATCACTCCTTTCCTGGGCAAACTCTTGGAAAAGCTGGGCATCTCCCAGCTCAATCTCCACACTGAATCTGTTGGCTGTCTCCATGATCATCAGTCTGGCTTCAGAGCCGCCAGAAGCACGGAAACTGCTCTGCTGAACATCCGTGAAGACCTGCTCTCCAACCTTGATTCCAACACCCCCTGTTTCCTCATCTTACTTGATCTCATCTCTCTTCTGCCTTTGACACGTTCAACCATGCCATCCTGCTCAACCGTCTCCGTGATAACCTGGGTATCACTGGTCAGGCCCTGGCGTGGCTGACTTCTTTCCTCTCTGATTGACCCTCCCAGGTTCAACTTTGGTCCCTCCTCTCCTCCATCTTTATCTCTACCTGTGGTGTTCCCCAGGGGTCTAACCTCTCTCCCTGGCTTTTCAACCAATACCTGGCAATTCTTGCCCACCACATTGCCGCGCTCTGCCCTAACTTCCAGTACTATACGGATGACACTCAGCTCATTAATCGGCTATCTTCAGCCACCTCTTCTCCCTCTATCATCTCTGACTGCCTGTCCGCCATCCAGGAGTGGTGTGCCGCCAATGATCTCTGCCTTAATGCCAGTAAGACTGAGATTTTCCTCATCGGCACTCCTGCTCCATCCTTTCCTGTTACTCTCTGGCCGGCCTCTCTTGGTCCTCTTCCTGCTCCCACCTGTGAGGCTAAAAACCTCGGGGTCATCTTTGACTCCACACTCTCCTTCTCTCCTCACATCTCCAATGTCTCTAAGAAGTCACACTACCAGCTGCACCTCCTCAGAGGTATCCTTCCCTTCCTCTCCTTCCCCCAAAAGCTCACAGTCTCCAGAGCTCTGGTTTGCTCTAGGCTGGACTATTGCAACAGACACTTTCTAAATCTGCCTGCTTCTACTCTCCGCCCACTCAACTCATCCAGAACAGGACTGCAAGACTTGTCCTTGGCCTCAAGCCAAGGGATCGTATCTCTCCAGGAATGAAACCTCTGCACTGGCTCCATGTGGCTGCAATGATTAAGTTCAAAACCCTCTGCACTGTCCACAAGGCCTTCTGTGTCCTGGGGCCGCAATAACTTCAACTCTCTCTCCCTAAATATCTTCCTTCTCATGCTCTTCGCTCATCTGCTTCCAACTCCCTCAGGGTCAGTCACTTCTCCAAGCAACGAGTTGGTTGTAGATCTCTTTCTTCAGCTGGCTCATCTCCGGTTCCGGAAGCACCTCAAAACCTTTCTCTTTGCTTCAGCTTTTTCTCCTCCTGCTGACTTCCTGGCTGAAACCTAACTTGCACTGGTTACCTGGCCACCCTTTGATCTCGGGCCTAGGTCCCCTCCCCAGCCAGTCACACACCTGCACTGCCTTCTTGGCAACTTGGGGACTGTTTCTGTATCCCTTCAGTCCCACTTCCAGCACTTGACAAATGTTGTCTGCACTTACCCTTGCCATCTGCTGGCCGCACTTCTACTATTGTTAATTATTCTTTTATCCCATGCACTGCACTGTCCCTTTCTCTCCCCCCCACACTCTTCTCCTTCCCCTTTCCCATGCACTTTCACGATCTGAATGACACCTCGCCTAGTAGGATTGTTGTCTGTCTTCCCCCAGTTCTCCCTCCCTTGCCTCGTCACGCCTTGAAACACGTGTGTAGGTGCGTTATAAATGCCATATGATATCATATCAAGGTCTGTCCCTCAGGCATTAAGCTTCATGTCTGAGGAAGGGACCCATGTCTGGAAGCTGTCAAGACCACAAGGGTCTGTCCCTCAGGCATTAAGCTTCATGCCTGAGGAAGGGGCCCATGTCTGGTAGCTGTCAAGACCACATGGGTCTGTCCCTCATGCAGTGAGTGTCATGCCTGAGGAGGAGATGCATGTATGTCTGTACCTTAGGCAGAAAGCTTCCTGCATGAGATAGGGACCCATGTCTGGTAGATGTCAACACCACATGGCTCTGTTCCTCAGGCAGTAAGCTTCATGCCTGAAGAAGAGGCCCATGCCTCATAGATTTCAATACCACATGGGTCTGTCCCTTAGGCTGTAAGTATTTCTTCTTGAGGAAGGGACCCATGTCTGGTAGCTGTCAAGACCACATGGGTCTGTTCCTCAGGCAGTAAGCTTCATGCCTGAAGAAGAGACCCGAGACCATTTATGGTAAATTGCAACACCACAAAGGTCTGTCCCTCGGGCAGTAAGCTTCCTGTCTGAGGAAGAGACCCATGTCTGATAGATTTCAATACCTCATGGGTCTGTTCCTTAGGTAGTTAGTTTCCTTCATGAGGAAGCAACCAATGTCTGGTAGCTGTCAAGACCACATGGGCATGTCCCTCAGGCAGTAAGCTTCATGCCTGAAGAAGAGACCCATGTATGGTAAATTACAACACCACAAAGGTCTGTCCCTCAGACAGTAAGTTAACTGCCTGAGGAACAGACCCATCCCTGGTAGTTGTCAATACCACATCAGTCTGTCACTCAGGTAGGAAGCTTCATACCTAGGGAAGAGACCAATGCCTGGTAGATTTAAATACCACATGGGTCTTTACCTCAGGCAGTGAGCTTACTGTCTGAGGAAAAAACCCACATCTGGTAGATGTCAACACAGGAAGTGACCCATGTCTTGTAGCTGTCAAGAACACATGTATTTCTGTTCCTCACGCTGTAAGCTCCATGCCCGAGGAAGAGACCCATATCTAACAGAATTCAATATCACATGGGTCTGTCCCTCAGGCAGTAAACTCCCGGCCTGAGGAAGGGACACATTTCTGGTCGCTGTCAATACTACACGGGTCTGCCACTCAGACAGTAAGCTTCGTTCCTGAGGAAGATATCCACATCTGGCAGATTTCAATACCACATGGGTCTGTCCCTCAGGCAGGAAGTCAATACATGAAGGTAAAGACCCATGTCTGGTAGATTTCAATACCACATGGGTTTGTCCCTTTGGGCAGTAAGTTTCCTGCTTGCAGAACATATACAAGTCTGATAGATTTCAACATCACATGTGTCTGTCCCTCAGACAGTAAGCTTCCTGCATAAGGAAGAGACGTGTATCTGGTAGATGTCAAAACTACATGAGTCTGTCCCTCAGGCAGTAAGCTTTCTTCCTGAGGTAGAGACCCATGTCTGGTAGATTTCAAGACCATGCGGATCAGCCTATCCCTCAGGCAGTAAGCTTCCTGCCTGGAAAAGAGACCCATGATAAATAGCTGTGAAGATCATATGGGCCTGTCCCTCAGGTTGTAAGCTTCATGCCTGAAGAAGGGACCCATGTCTGGTAGCTTTCAAGACCACATAGGTCTGTCCATCAGGCAATAAGGTTCATGCCTGAGGAAGAGACCCATGTCTGATAGATTTCAATACAACAGGGGTCTGTCCCTTAGGCAGTAAGTTTCCTTCATACGAAAGGGATCCATGTCTGGTAGCTGTCAAGACCACATGGGTCTGACCCTCAGGCAGTAATCTTCATGCCTGAAGAAGAAAATTGAATTGATATTTTATTTATATTGCACTCATACACAAGTGTTTCAGAGCATGACAAGGCAAGGGAGGGGAACAGGGGAGAACAAAACAGCGATCTTACTAGGCCCAGTGACATTGAGAACGCGCAGTTGCATGGGAAAGGAAAGAGGGGAAAAGTGCATGCAAAGGGGGTAGAAGTGGAAAGTGCGGCGCAAAGGAGAAGTAGATAAATAATAAATAAATTAAATAAGTAAATAAATAATAAAGGCAATAAACAGTGGTAGTGCAGCCAGCAAGTGGAAAGTGCTGGGTTTAGCAGACAGGGTATGTCTGATAAGTGCAGAAAGAAAAGAAAGGGAGAGGGGGCCTTTATGGGTACAGATACAGACCCCAGTGCAAGGGGTGGACCAGAGGCAGTGCAGGAGGGTGGCTGGGGGAGCAGGTACCTGGGCCCTGAGGAAAGAGGGTGGCCAGGTGCACAGTGACGAGAGAGAAACAGATCAACAGGGGAAAAATGGGGCGAAGGCAGAAGCAAAGAGGAAGTTCTTGAGGTACTTCCGGAACCGGAGATGGTTCTCCTCAAGTTTCAGAGTGGCAGGGAGGCTGCTCAAAATTGAGTGCCCCAGCCAAAGCTAGAGATCTACCCCCAGCTCGTTTCTTTGAAAAATGACTGACCCTGAGGGAGTTAGAGGTAGAGGAGTGAAGAGCTCGAGAGGGGAGGTATTTACAGAGGGATAGTTGAAGGTATTTTGGACCCAGGACCCAGAAAGCCTTGTGGACAATGCAGAGGGTTTTGAATGTAATCCTTGCATCCACTGGGAGCCAAGGAAGGGATTTCAGAGCTAGAGAGATACGATCCCAGGGCTTGAAGCCAAGGACAAATCTTGCAGTCCTGTTCTGGATTAGTTGTAAAGGGCGGAGAGTAGAGGACAGTACATTTAGAAAGAGGCTGTTACAATAGTCCAACCTAGAGAGAACCAGAGCTTGGGAGAAAGTGAGCTTCTGGGGGAAGGAGAGGAAAAGCAAAGCACCTCTGAGGAGGTGCAATAGGAAGTTTGATGTTTTAGAGACCTCAGAGATGTGGCGGAGAAGGAAAGTGTGGAGTCAAAGATGACCCAGAGGTTACTAGCATCGCAGGTAGGAGTAGGACGAGGGCCAAGAGAGGCTGGTGAAGGAGAATATCAGTCTTGTTGGCATTTAGACAAAGATCGTTGGCGCACAACAATCTTGAATGGCAGTTAGGACCCATGTCTGGTAGATTTCAAGACCACATGGGTCTGCTCCTCGGGCGGTAAGCTTCCTGCCTGAAGAAGGGACCTATGTCCAGTCGCTGTCAAGACCTTATATGTCTGTTCCTCAGGGAGGAAGATTCCTGCCTGAAGAACGTACTTGTGTCTGGTTGATTTTAAGACCACATCTGTCCATCAGGTAGTAAACGTATAGCCTCAGAGATACACCCATGTGGTCTTGAAAGCTAGCATGAACACATATAGAGTTAGCCTGATAAAGGGTTCATCTCTGTGCAATCCGGCATTGTTGTTTTTTAACCTTTTTTCTTAAAGAACAACAACCTGCACCAAACGTTTTTTTGGCAGACACATATTCTCGTGTACGTTATTATCACAAATTAATTTATATTGTAAATACAATACTACTAAATGGTGTTAATTTGTTAGTAGGGTCAGGACTTTGGGCTTTCATCTTGAATTAATGGTTTTGTGTTTTGTGTTGCAAGTGGAAGTCTGCTCAATCTGTTTGGAAATGCAACGATTTTACTAGGCCTTGTGTCATTCAGATTGTGCAAGTGCTACGATGTAAATGTGCACAGGGAAGGGAGGAGCGGGAAGTGACAGGTAGAGGGAAGGGGGGAAGTGCAATCAGGGCAGCAATGCTCTAAGTGCAGCCAGGGCAGTCCCGTTGTGGGTAAGTGCAAGGAGGCAGGGGACTGTGGGTAACAGTTACAGCCCCTAAGGGCGTGGTAGGACCAGAGGCAGTGTGGACTTCTATACTACTTTTTTTATTTCTAAAAAAGTTACCTTCTTTGCTTTGCTAAAATATGCCTTGGCAGCCTTGAATAGTGCATCATTATCTCTAGGCTAAAATATTACTGAAAGACAGAACCAAATTTGACATATTTGTATTCATGACGTAGCCTTCCAGAAAAAAAATAACTAGCAGCTTTGGAAATCACTATTCAAGGAAATGGATGAATTTGATTACTGAAACTTCTGAATGACTAATAGGTAAACAATGCATGAATAAATGAAAACGTTCCTTGAAATGAGATAAACCCTAGCAAGAATATTGACAAACTTAAAAAAGATATAAAGAATGTCAAAAAAGACTGTTTCGACGGTGTGGCCAGCAGCCATTCGATGGCAGCATGCTGCCTCTGTGCTCTTAGGCTGCCCGCAGTAAATCCGGTAAAATGTCTTGGTTAACGCACACACATTTTGAAACTTTTGTTGACCGAGAGTCCCTTATCTGTCTGGGAACCCACTGGTTCGCTGTGGCAGTGAGGTGAAAGAGTAATCAGTGGAATCGAACCACAATGGACCGAAGGCGCCATCTTTGTTGAAGAGATGGAGGAGGCCTTCGAGAGAGGGTTGGAGAGAATTCCAGGGAACAGCTTCTCAGACTTAGTGGATCGGAGGCAGCGGGGAACACATCAACAGCCAGGGAGCCAACAGCAGGGCACAGAGATGGGCGCAGCACACCTGAGGGGAGCCGAGGCCGGTGCTGGCAAGTGGCACCAGAAGAAGAGTGCAGACAGCAGGTCGGGGAGGAGGCGACGCAGACATCCGATAGCGCAGCCAGGGTCAGACGGATGGCGTCACCACAACCCCCTGGTGGAGAGCTCTGAAGGCAATGGTTGGGCGGTGGAAAGGGGCTTGGGTGAACTGGCTGCAGGCATTACGATAATCCAGCACAGAGCCTGCCATTGAACGGCACAGTGCCGGTAACACTTAGAGAGAACAGTCCAATAGCATGGATGGGTGACTACGGTGCACCACAGGATGTTGCCACTGATACCTGATAGTGGCAGTCCAAGGCTCAGTGGCAAATAGCAGGTGGAGTGCCAGGGCTCAGCTGCCTCCAGGACATATATTGTTGGGGGGAAACCCACGAAGAACGCACTCCCTTGCAACGGTTGTATACAGTTTCTGGGGCCTTGCGGGCACAGTGAGGTTGACATGGAGTGGCGGCTTAGTACAGTCCTCATTAAGGAAGTAAAAGGGGATTGTATTCAAGGACAGTGCACATATAACGAAAACATATCGGAGGAAGTACTAGTAAAGGGCAGCAAAAGATGGAACAATACGTGTGCAAGAAGATCAAAATATAGAACATGGGATAGCGGAGGGTAAGAATGGTGGAATAAGTGCCACAGATAGAAGCAGAGTCACGTTGGAAGGTCTTATGACTGTGATTCAAGAATCCAGAACGTGGAAGGTAAAATTCAGGAGGCAGGGGTGGACGTCTCCCTAGTGCGCTCTGACTGGCGGAATGCCTGTGATTGAGTGACCGAGGTGGAGCAAAGAGTGAGCATGATTGAGCATGACCTGGCAAATCAAGTAAAAAGCCTGGTGGGAGTGACAAAGACTTTGGATGCGAAGGTGTAGGATGCAGAAGTTCTCTCCTGCAGATGCAACATTTGTCTAGTCGGGGTACCTGAAGGAGAGGAAGGGCCAATTGTGGAACAGTATGTAGAAAGACTGATCCGGGAAACGCTGCCTCTCATAGGTCTGTTAAAATGATTTTAATGCAGAGAGAGCGCAGAGGGGGTCGCAGGGAGCCCCCCACTACCATGGGGACATCCCAGAGCAATTGTGGCCAAGCTGTTACATTTCTGGGACATGGACACAATTCTGCAGGACTCGAGGAAAGCTGGTCACTTCAGGGTTAACAACACAAGGATACTCATTTTCCCGGATTTCACGCAGGAAGTTCAGAGGCAAAGAAGATCATTTGACTCAGTGCACCATTGGATGCATGAAGTGAATTTAAGACATATGACGCTCTTTTCGGCGAAGTTGAAACTACTTGCTGATGGGAAGTCGTACTTTTTCACATCCCCACAAGAGGCATAAAGCTGGCTGGAGAACAGGACGCAGAAGATTGTCCCGCTAGGAGGTGGTGGGAAACCAACATTAGTGCATGGGCAATAACAAGGAGACCATCAGGATGGAGCAAAGTAGATGGATGGGGTCATCTATCCAGGGTGCCAGCTCTGGACCTTGAACTTGCTCTGAGGACAAGCAGGAAAGTGTGGACAGAACAAATGAGCGGGCTGGCTGGGAGTGCAGAATCGCCTACACTTGGTACTTTTGTCCATCATCCCAGGGCAGAAGGGCGAGGGTGGATGGAGGTACCAGCTGGTCAGTTATAAAAGGCAATTGATGGGGTTGGGGGAGGTCGGAGTGGGGGTTGTAACAGGAGGGGGAGAGGCAGGGTGGATGAGGTAGGGCAGGGGAGGTGTTTGGGAGTTGGGGGAATAGGGGAATGTTGAAACGGTTTTGGATATTTATATAACGTTGTTGGCTTTAGATTGTTCAATCTGAACAGGGAGAGGGTGAGATGGCACAGACTCAGACTGTGGCATCAACATACAGATAATGTTCAGGGGACACCAATGGGAAGTAAGTGCATTAAAATTGGTACATGGAATGTGAGCGGCCTGGGAGAAGTAGGAAAATGCTTCAGGTGGGTAGATTCCTTAAGCGACATGGCATACAAATAGTTCTGCTCCACGTGATACATTTAAAGGGGAGAGACCTGAAGGTTCTGGAAGGAATCCAAATGAGGGGTAGGGGTTTGGTTCCTTATACCACTCCTTTGCAAGGGAGATTTTGATATGGATAGCTCCCAGAGCACCTCAGAAAATCAACAAAATGACAGGGGACTCGGAAGGCAGACCTATAATATTAATAGGTACATTGGAAGGGAGAGATATATATGTGGTACATTCATATGCTCCACACGTGGATGATAGAGACTATTTCCCTTTGGTGTTGAAACCAACTGGTGGATATAGATCTGATATATTTATATGGGGAGGTGATTTCAATTGCTTTTTAAACAAAGAATTGGTGAAATCCGGGCCCTTCTAAACAACAGGCATCTACGTCACTACGCCAGGTGGCTACAGAATTGGATTTGGTGGAATTATGAAGGGAATTCCATGGTCAGGAAAAAGATTATTAATTTTACTCAAGTGTACATGATTCATACTCTCATTTAGATTATATATTCATAGGAATTAAACATTTCCATTCGTTCCCCCGATACAAAGTAACTAGAGAGAATTTGATCGGATGACTCCCCCATGGTGATGGTCCACTAATGACTACCTACGTCCAATTGAAATGGAGATTCAACATTTGGAGGGTGAGTTAATAAAGGGATCACAAATGGGGGAAGAACTGGGGCAAGCACTGAAGTCTCACCCGGAGGTACAGCATTCCTTACACAAATTTGAGCGCAGTCAGTATAATGTTAGGATCCACAGAGAAGGGGAAAAAGCAGGCCACCTCTTGGCGTGCCTCATAAGACAGGAACAACCTAGGTCAGTGATTACCCAGATTCACAACCTGGAAGGCGAGGTGCTGGTATCTCGTAAGGAGATTAATGAGATGTTCGAGGAATACCATAAAGAGCTAAATAGCTATATGTGAGTGAAGGTACATACATTTACATACATGGAATTAGAGGCAACTGATTTGGTGCACTTGGTAAAGCTACCAAAATTAGCGGAGTAACGTAAAGACCAAATAGAGATACTTATAGAGGAGGCAGAAATTGTACATGCTATCACATCCATGCAGAAAAATAAGGCACCAGGGAGTGACAGTTTTACGGTAAAATTCTACCAAAAGTGTGCAGAGCTACTCATGCCCCATCAGAAGAAATTGCACAATAACACATTTGAGAAAGGAATCCTTCCGGAAACTCTGCAGGAAGATGTGATCACAGTTCTTTTAAAGAAAAACAAGGATCTGATCTACTGTAATTCCTATCTGCCCATCTCATTGTTAAATGTTGATGCATAAATGTTGCATTAGAGGTAAGATTAACCATGATAGCCCCAGGTCTGGTACAATCAGAGGGTTTGTGGGACGATGTAACACAACAATGAACTTGCACCACCTCCATCACATCATGGATAGGGTAAAGCAGTCCCAGGATGATCTGGCACTTGCATCACTGCATACTGTTAAAGCGTTTGGTTTGCTGGATTGGCAATGGCTTTTCAGAGTTCTGAAGGCCTTTGGGTTGGAGACAGGGATAATGAGATGGCTCAAGCTACTGTACAATAGCCCAATGGCACAGGAGAGAACAGGGAGCTGGGTGTCATCAAGATGGGTATTGGAGAGTGGTACAAGACAGAGCTGCCCTGTATCACCCATATTATTCTCAATGGCACTAGAACCCTTGGCCAGAAACTTCTGAATATATATTTGGGAAATGTGAATATAAGCAGGGGCTGTGATACACAACATCTCATGAAATGCTGATGATATTTTATTGTACGTTAGTAACCCGTTGGAGAACGTTCTGATCATAATGATGGTTTTGGACAGTTTTGGGAGATTGTCAGGTTTTCATGTTAAAAAGGATACATATATTTTGTTCCCTCTAGCGGGATTACACAATCGGCATAAGGATGCCCTTCCAGATTGTGGGGGTGTGTTGGGAACCGGAGTCATTTACGTATTTGGGGATCCACGTCTTTCATGAAGTAGAGTGCACATTTGTATACAACACATGACAGTGTTATCGGGGATCCAGTGAACATTTGGAAGACATTGCCTCTATCGCTGATGGGAAGGGTGGCATTGTGCAAGATGGTGGTTTTCCCTAGGCTGCTGTTCTTTTTTTTCAAATATCCTGTATGTGGTAAAAAATATCTTCTTAAGAATGTTAAATGGGAAGCTTGGTGACTTGCTGTGGAATACAGGGAGGCATAGAGTATACATGGGGACACTAGGATGTACATACAACAAAGGGGGTTAAGCCTACCAGAATTTGAGCTATGCTTTGTGGCTTCCAAACTACAATTAGTGGGCATGTGGGATGAATCCTTAGAGGGTGAGTTTGCTGGGCAGCATCCCGAGACACAGGAGGAGAGTTGAATTGTTGTGGCAACCCATTGGAGGAAAGGCATGACACATGTATTTCAAGCGGTGCAGAAGGTATGAAGTAAGCTGCTGATTATGCTTAAGGTGAAGGGATTGTATAGTGCTGGTCTATTTGTAGGATGTGGTACAAATATTTTGGTGGCTTGGAAGGGGATAGATCTGGCAGCGCTGAAAGAAAAGAACTGTAGGGTATTGGGGACCTATCCACAGAAGGAGAATTAATCACATTGGAACAATGGAGATCAATGTATGCAATCTCGAGGGGCCACTTTCAAACATATGCTCCATATGCTAAGTTAGTAAAGAGACGACTGGAGTTATGGGAGTGTACACCAGAGGAACCAGAGGGAAATTCAGTGATGCAAGCACTTTTAGTGTTAGGGGAATTGTTACACGGTTATGTGGTGCCTTTCAAAATGCCAGACTAAAAAACAACATACAGGCCGATTCATGGAATAAATGTGCGCCGAAAATCCCGGCGCAGAGGGGCCAATACGTGCGCTGCGCCGAAAATCAGCGCAAAGCGCAGGGAAACCAGCGCACGTCGATTCATGGAAGTCCCTGCGCAAGAAAAGCAGAGGACGTGCGCGGAAAAAACGCGCGGCGCAGGCCGGCGCACAGGTCAACCAACGTCGTGCGCCACGGCCACTGCGCCATCACTCCGAGCGCAGCGCACAGCTCTAAAGTAGGCGGGACACAGGGCGGGACACTCGGAATGGGGAATAAAATGGGGCACAACACTCGGAATGGGGAAGAATGTGGGCGACACGGGGAAATTCAAGGAGGCAAGTGCGCGGAACGCCCACACGCTCGCATACAACACGTATTCATGGAATAGAATAGGGCAAAAAAGCGCACGCTCAAAGCAGCGCACAGGCACAAACAGGCACAAACACGACCGCCACAAGAAAGCAGGCGGTAGCGTCTCTGCGCCTGCAAGAAATGTGCGCTAAAAGGTGCGCCAACAAATAGCACATATATACAGACATGATCAATGTCCAATACTGTGGCCCTCCAGGACAAATGACGTACAAAGGGGTACCCACAAACACAGACACGCGCATAGAGAAAAAATAAACGTGTGCGTGCATACCGGGGTGCGCGGTAAGTTGCACACGCGATATGGCCGGGTACGTGGATTTCAGGAGTGCGCGGGAAGTTCCACACGCGATATGGCAGGGTACGTGGATTACAGGGGTGCGCGGGAAGTTCCACACGCGACATGGCAGGGAACGTGGATTTCAGGGGTGCGCGGGAAGTTCCACACGCGATATGGCCGGCTACGTGGATTGCAGGGGTGCGCGGGAAGTTCCACACGCGATATGGCAGGGTACGTGGATTGCAGGGGTGCGCGGGAAGTTCCACACGCGAAATGGCAGGGAACGTGGATTTCAGGGGTGCGCGGGAAGTTCCACACGCGATATGGCCGGCTACGTGGATTGCAGGGGTGCGCGGGAAGTTCCACACGCGATATGGCAGGGTACGTGGATTGCAGGGGTGCGCGGGAAGTTCCACATGCGAAATGGCAGGGAACGTGGATTTCAGGGGTGCGCGGGAAGTTGCACACGCGATATGGCCGGCTACGTTGATTGCAGGGGTGCGCGGGAAGTTACACACGCGATATGGCAGGGTACGTGGATTTCAGGGGTGCGCGGGAAGTTGCACACGCGAAATGGCCCCGCTACGTGGATTTCAGGGGTGCGCGGGAAGTTCCACACGCGATATGGCCGGCTATGTGGATTGCAGGGGTGCGCGGGAAGTTACACACGCGATATGGCAGGGTACGTGGATTTCAGGGGTGCGCGGGAAATTCCACACGCGATATGGCCGGCTACGTGGATTGCAGGGGTGCGCGGGAAGTTACACACGCGATATGGCAGGGTACGTGGATTTCAGGGGTGCGCGGGAAGTTCCACACGCGAAATGGCAGGGAACGTGGATTTCAGGGGTGCGCGGGAAGTTCCACACGCGAAATGGCCGGGTACGTGGATTTCAGGGGTGCGCGGGAAGTTCCACACGCGATATGGCCGGCTACGTGGATTCCAGGGGTGCGCGGGAAGTTCCACACGCGAAATGGCCGGCTACGTGGATTTCAGGGGTGCGCGGGAAGTTACACACGCGATATGGCCGGCTACGTGGATTTCAGGGGTGCGCGGGAAGTTCCACACGCGATATGGCCGGCTACGTGGATTCCAGGGGTGCGCGGGAAGTTCCACACGCGATATGGCAGGGTACGTGGATTCCAGGGGTGCGCGGGAAGTTCCACACGCGAAATGGCCGGCTACGTGGATTTCAGGGGTGCGCGGGAAGTTCAACACGCGATATGGCAGGGTACGTGGATTCCAGGGGTGCGCGGGAAGTTGCACACGCGAAATGGCCGGCTACGTGGATTTCAGGGGTGCACGGGAAGTTCCACACGCGAAATGGCCGGCTACGTGGATTTCAGGGGTGCGCGGGAAGTTCCACACACGATATGGCCGGCTACGTGGATTTCAGGGGTGCGCGGGAAGTTGCACACGCGAAATGGCCGGCTACGTGGATTTCAGGGGTGCGCGGGAAGTTCCACACGCGATATGGCCGGCTACGTGGATTCCAGGGGTGCGCGGGAAGTTCCGCACGCGATATGGCAGGGTACGTGGATTCCAGGGGTGCGCGGGAAGTTCCACACGCGAAATGGCCGGCTACGTGGATTTCAGGGGTGCGCGGGAAGTTCAACACGCGATATGGCAGGGTACGTGGATTCCAGGGGTGCGCGGGAAGTTGCACACGCGAAATGGCCGGCTACGCGGATTTCAGGGGTGCGCGGGAAGTTCCACACGCGATATGGCCGGCTACGTGGATTCCAGGGGTGCGCAGGAAGTTCCACACGCGAAATGGCCGGCTACGTGGATTTCAGGGGTGCGCGGGAAGTTACACACGCGATATGGCCGGCTACGTGGATTTCAGGGGTGCGTGGGAAGTTCCACACGCGATATGGCCGGCTACGTGGATTCCAGGGGTGCGCGGGAAGTTCCACACGCGATATGGCAGGGTACGTGGATTCCAGGGGTGCGCGGGAAGTTCCACACGCGAAATGGCCGGCTACGTGGATTTCAGGGGTGCGCGGGAAGTTCAACACGCGATATGGCAGGGTACGTGGATTCCAGGGGTGCGCGGGAAGTTGCACACGCGAAATGGCCGGCTACGTGGATTTCAGGGGTGCGCGGGAAGTTCCACACGCGAAATGGCCGGCTACGTGGATTTCAGGGGTGCGCGGGAAGTTCCACACGCGATATGGCCGGCTACGTGGATTTCAGGGGTGCGCGGGAAGTTGCACACGCGAAATGGCCGGCTACGTGGATTTCAGGGGTGCGCGGGAAGTTCCACACGCGATATGGCCGGCTACGTGGATTCCAGGGGTGCGCGGGAAGTTCCGCACGCGATATGGCAGGGTACGTGGATTCCAGGGGTGCGCGGGAAGTTCCACACGCGAAATGGCCGGCTACGTGGATTTCAGGGGTGCGCGGGAAGTTCAACACGCGATATGGCAGGGTACGTGGATTCCAGGGGTGCGCGGGAAGTTGCACACGCGAAATGGCCGGCTACGCGGATTTCAGGGGTGCGCGGGAAGTTCCACACGCGATATGGCCGGCTACGTGGATTCCAGGGGTGCGCGGGAAGTTCCACACGCGAAATGGCCGGCTACGTGGATTTCAGGGGTGCGCGGGAAGTTACACACGCGATATGGCCGGCTACATGGATTTCAGGGGTGCGCGGGAAGTTCCACACGCGATATGGCCGGCTACGTGGATTCCAGGGGTGCGCGGGAAGTTCCACACGCGATATGGCAGGGTACGTGGATTCCAGGGGTGCGCGGGAAGTTCCACACGCGAAATGGCCGGCTACGTGGATTTCAGGGGTGCGCGGGAAGTTCAACACGCGATATGGCAGGGTACGTGGATTCCAGGGGTGCGCGGGAAGTTGCACACGCGAAATGGCCGGCTATGTGGATTTCAGGGGTGCGCGGGAAGTTCCACACGCGAAATGGCCGGCTACGTGGATTTCAGGGGTGCGCGGGAAGTTCCACACGCGATATGGCCGGCTACGTGGATTTCAGGGGTGCGCGGGAAGTTGCACACGCGAAATGGCCGGCTACGTGGATTTCAGGGGGGCGCGGGAAGTTCCACACGCGATATGGCCGGCTACGTGGATTCCAGGGGTGCGCGGGAAGTTCCGCACGCGATATGGCAGGGTACGTGGATTCCAGGGGTGCGCGGGAAGTTCCACACGCGAAATGGCCGGCTACGTGGATTTCAGGGGTGCGCGGGAAGTTCAACACGCGATATGGCAGGGTACGTGGATTCCAGGGGTGCGCGGGAAGTTGCACACGCGAAATGGCCGGCTACGCGGATTTCAGGGGTGCGCGGGAAGTTCAACACGCGATATGGCAGGGTACGTGGATTCCAGGGGTGCGCGGGAAGTTGCACACGCGAAATGGCCGGCTACGCGGATTTCAGGGGTGCGCTGGAAGTTCAACACGCGATATGGCAGGGTACGTGGATTCCAGGGGTGCGCGGGAAGTTCCACACGCGAATTGGCTGTGTGCTCCCAGGCATTACCTGTACACCCTCCACGGCCCCTGCAGGCAGCACACACAACAGGGAACTACCCTGCACACCTGCTCATGTCTCCCACCACCCCCACCCCCCAGCAGTGCAGGGGCACCCTCCACCAGGCCCCCACCCATGTCTCCCACCACCCCCACCCCCAGCACTGTGGGGAACCTGCCAGCAGGCCCCCACCCATGTCCAACCCATGTCTCCCACCACCCCCACCCCCCCATCCACCAGGGACACCCTCCACCAGGCCCCCACCCATGTCTCCCACCACCCCCAACCCCCCATCCACTAGGGACACCCTCCACCAGGCCCCCACCCATGTCTCCCACCACCCCCAACCCCCCATCCACCAGGGGCACCCTCCACCAGGCCCCCACCCATGTCTCCCACCACCCCCACCCCCAGCACTGTGGGGAACCTGCCAGCAGGCCCCCACCCATGTCCAACCCATGTCTCCCACCACCCCCAACCCCCCATCCACCAGGGACACCCTCCACCAGGCCCCCACCCATGTCTCCCACCACCCCCAACCCCCCATCCACCAGGGGCACCCTCCACCAGGCCCCCACCCATGTCTCCCACCACCCCCAGCACTGTGGGGAACCTGCCAGCAGGCCCCCACCCATGTCCAACCCATGTCTCCCACCACCCCCAACCCCCATCCACCAGGGGCACCCTCCACCAGGCCCCCACCCATGTCTCCCACCACCCCCACCCCCAGCACTGTGGGGAACCTGCCAGCAGGCCCCCACCCATGTCCAACCCATGTCTCCCACCACCCCCAACCCCCATCCACCAGGGACACCCTCCACCAGGCCCCCACCCATGTCTCCCACCACCCCCAACCCCCCATCCACCAGGGACACCCTCCACCAGGCCCCCACCCATGTCTCCCACCACCCCCACCCCCAGCACTGTGGGGAACCTGCCAGCAGGCCCCCACCCATGTCCAACCCATGTCTCCCACCACCCCCACCCCCCACCCACCAGGGACACCCTCCACCAGGCCCCCACCCATGTCTCCCACCACCCCCACCCCCAGCACTGTGGGGAACCTGCCAGCAGGCCCCCACCCATGTCCAACCCATGTCTCCCACCACCCCCACCCCCCACCCACCAGGGACACCCTCCACCAGGCCCCCACCCATGTCTCCCACCACCCCCACCCCCAGCACTGTGGGGAACCTGCCAGCAGGCCCCCACCCATGTCCAACCCATGTCTCCCACCACCCCCACCCCCCACCCACCAGGGACACCCTCCACCAGGCCCCCACCCATGTCCCCCTGGCCCCTGGTCCTGACGATACACAATAATGGCAGTAATGGCCAGCATACCCAGCACAAACACCCAGGCAAGGATTGCATGCACCCACATAGTGAATGCAATCACATGACACAACCCCAAAGGCAAGTATGCAAAAGAACACATGTCCGCCACACACACATACACAATGGGTGCAAGTGAATGTCAAAACCCATATCATGACATGTAAGAAACCAAAGAAAAAATGACACAAGTGTAAGATAATATAAAAATGTATTAAATAAAAAACAAAATAAACTAATACAACTATCTGGCAAAGCAAATAAAAGGTCCATGTCCGGGAACAAAAATGAGAAACCAAAAAACAAAGGATAGAAAAATCAATAGATTATGTCCAAAGCAAACACATGTAGCATGAAATCAAAGATAAACCATTACGACATGGTGTAAACAATATGAAATTAAAAAAATGTATCTCCCAAAAAATAACAATATATACAGGAATGTTCAAGGGTCCATGAGCCCAACACCACTAATGAAACCTAATACTAACTAAGTTAAAAAATATGTACAAAAAAGTGGCCATTGTCCAAGCGGTCCAAAATAATAAAAAGAAATAAAGGAAACCTAGCACTAACTAACTAAAAAACTATATACAAAGGCAGCGGGCTAGTCCTGCGGCTCACTTGGTGATGCTGGCCAGGGCATCCTCGAACTCCATGTCAATGTCCTGGAGGCGGGACTCAGTCCTGGCCCCGAGGTCTCGCAGGGACAACCCCATGTGCTCACCAAATTCCCTGCGAGCCTCCTCGAGGCACTCAGCCCGCCTCAATGCCTGATGCATGGAGATCTCCGCCCTGGCCATGGCAAGCCGCTCCTCTTCCGCCCGCTGCCGCTCCGCACCTATCCGCTGGCCAAACTCCTCCCACACGGAACACACCGCCATGCCAGGGTTGCCCTGCCCTCCGGCCGATGCCTGCCCCTCTGATCTTGATGGCCCTGAGCCATGATGCCTCCCACGTCGAGCCCGCTGCTGCCTCCGACGCCACTGCCTCTGCCAGCACGACGGCATCCAGGCTGATGGTAACCACCGACGCCGTCGTGCACGTGCCCTGCCCGATGATGCCGGCACATCTTCCATCTGCTGGGGTCCACTTGCTGTGTCGTCCACCCCTGCTGGACCTCCGACTCCCAACTGCGGCAGGGATGGGATCCCCACCGAGCTGGCTGCATTGGTCGGGGCAGGTCCACAGGGGGCCATGGTGGCATCTGGGCCGGAAGACGGCAAGGAGAACGACCGGTGGATAGCCTGCACAGAGGAGGAGAGGGCCGTCAGATTGGCCAACACATGCAGGAACCCCCCGAACATGGCCGATCCCAATTGGGCCACGTCGGCACGGTGCACTTCGTGATGACGTGCGTGCTCCTCCCGGGAAGCACGCACGGCATCACGAATCACAGCCGTGCGCATCGCGACCCCAATCAGGACCTGCTCCACGCGGCCAGGGGTTCCCACGGCCGCAGGTGGAGGGGAGTCAGTTGACATGGACATCCCCTCTACCTGCGGACGGGCCTGGGACGGGGCATCCCTGCTGGTGCATGGTGGTGCAATCACAGGGTCATTGACAGCGACATGCACAGGCACCTCCACGGTGACCTGTGCTGCCTCCTGCCCCTGGCCCTGGACTGCACCACTTGCACCAGCAGGGATGCTCCCACCAGGCCCCATGTGTGCACCAGTGTCGGCCTCCTCCTCCTCTGTGCAAACCACCAACCTGGATGGCTCCTCACCGTCTCCCGCCGTAGCAGGCCCCTGTGGGGGCTCACCCACCCCTTCAGCTGCAGCCGTGGGGGCATCCCCGCCGCCTTGCTCCACAGTGCCGTCTCCGCCCTCTTCTTCACTAGCCGCTGCGTAGAGGGAGACAAAGGACACAAGCATCAGGCTACTGTACAATGGTCCCCTAGACAGGAAGCAATAGCAGATGAGCACCCCTGTCAAAGTACACTTCCATCATGTCCCTCCACAACACATGGGTCAGTCCAGGCAAAACACACACAGTAACAGGCATGGTGCATGCCATGCACATTTCCATGCATGTCCAATTGACTCTTGAAACATTCAATGATTTGTAACTCACATGCATCATGGCTCATGCATATCACATGCACACACTTCACCTCAGTCACATCCATCTGGCCCCAATCACACCGAACACAGGCAAAACAAGGGGAAGTTGGGTGCGTCACTGAATCTGTGCATTGTCACACACATGTGTCATGCATCCATGGCATGCACAAGTCACAGACATGCAGGTCAGGCACACAGACATGACTACCATATATGTACCTGGCATCAGCACCCATCCTTCACCCCCATCCATGTCCAGGTACAGAGACTGGCATGCTCTCATGTCCCAAATCTGCATAGTGCTCCCCATGCCGCATTTCAACACATGCAACAACCATGTGGGTCACACATCACTGGTCGCACATGCATTACCATGATGTCCCAGCACACATACATGCATACATGGCCCATGGCACACATACAGGCAAGTATCATAGAACCAGCACACCGCAACATGCACTGTCTCACACAGTGATGCTTGGACACTTACCGCTCAACTCCAGACGGGTCTCCCTCTCAAGGATCTGGGCGTGGAGCGCTGGGCGTACGCGTTCCAGGACCCTCTTCTGGATGGAACTCATGTGGCCCCGGCCCCCCCCCACGAGGCGCCGGGCCTTCACAAGGGTCCTGGACCTCAAGTCCTCCCAGCGCTTCTTGATCTTCAAGACGTTGCGGGTTGCCACCCCCTCCGCGTTGATGGCAACCACACAGTCGGCCCAGATCCTCTCCCGTCCTTCCTTGCTGGCGCGGGACGATCCAAAGAGGGCATCATACTGCCCCAGGACATGCTCCACCAGGACACCAACTTCGGTGGCAGTGAAGCTGGTGCCCCTCTGCCCCTCTGGCCTGGGGTTGCCACTGGTGCCAGATGTAGAAGTGCCCGACATGGCAACCCCAGAGGCAGGTGTGGGTGGGCAACTGGGTCCTGGGGCTGGGCTGTGGAGCGATGTAATCCCAGTTGGGAGTCTTCAGTTCCAGCAGGGGTGGACACAGCAACTGGACCCCTGCAGATGGCTGATGTGCAGGCACCAAATGGCAGGGCACGGTGGCAGCAGGCAGGCAGGCAGGCAGGCAGCAGCAGATAGCACGTGGGAGGCTGCTCAGGGCACTGGGGGGGCAGTAAGTCGGCCTTCGGGGCAGGAGCGTGGTGTTCCGTGTGTTTTCGGGTGGCCAGCTTGATACGGAGTGATTTGGCACGTGAAATTCCTGCACGTCAGCGTGAAATCCGAGGAAAGGCCCTTAGCGCGTAAGTGCGTCAGCACGCATACGCGATTCTATTGGACCAGAGTCCCTCATCGCGTAAGCGCGTCTGACGTGATCCGCACGGGCGTTCCCCACTCAGCACGTGAAGACGGAGCACACGCGGAAATACTGCACGTCAGAGTGTCATCGCGTGTAATTGGCCAAAAGTGCGCGTACACGCCATTGGCCTATGTACGTGTATTTCATCGCGTGTAATTGGCCAAAAGTGCGCGTACACGCCATTGGCCTATGTACGTGTATTTCATCGCGTGTAATTGGCCAAAAGTGCGCGTACACGCCATTGGCCTATGTACGTGTATTTCAGGGGTGCGCGGCCACTTACACAAGCAAGTACGTCAGCGCACCTGTATGCCTGCTGCGTGGGAATTTCCACACGCGATTGGAGTGGGAACTCGATTCCAGGGGTGCGAGGCTCACACGCTCGCCTACAACACGTGCAAGGCATTAATTTGCGCACTTTTCAAAAAACAAGCCAGATGCCAGGATGAACATACCGTTCCTAGCAGCAGTGGCAGTGGGCTACCAAAGGAGGAGGAGGAGGAGAGTCAGGGCCAGAATATTCACACCCAGAACCAGCCTATTCGGGATGCCTGATGACCAGGTGTATGGGAGGTACAGGTTTCCAGCACACATCATACTGGACCTGGTCAGTGAGTGGGAGGATGACCTCACATCACCCACCCTGTGCTCCCAAGCACTCAGCCCCCTGCAGAAGGTCCTGAATGTACTGCACTTCTTGGCCACTGGATCCTTTCAGCGGACAAGTGCCATAGTGGGTGGGGTGTCACAGGCCACGCAGTCACGCTGCCTACACCAGGTCTTGAACATCATCACTGCACGGCCATCAGTCCGCAGGCACATATATCTCCCCAGGACTCATGCAGAAAGGCGGACGTGCATCCAGGAATTCTATGGTGTGGCTCAATTCCCCAAAGTGCTTGGTGCAATTGACTGCACACATGTGGCTCTACGTCCACCCAGGGCAACAGAGCACATCTATAGAAACCGCAAGCACTGGCATTCCATCAACGTGCAAGTTGTATGCAATGCCAAGGGAATAATCACATCAGTATATGCCAACTATCCAGGGTCCACCCACGACAGCTTCATCTACAGAATGTCTACCCTATGCCGGGACCTAGAGGCTGGACAGCATGGAGATACATGGCTGCTTGGTGAGCATGAATGCCACTGCACATGCATGCATGTCAGATACTGGGTCATGACACAACACCACTAATGATACCCATCACCACCTCCACAGGGGACAGTGCCTACCCTATCAGCCCCCACATGATGACCCCAATCCGGAACCCCACCACGCCACCCCAGGTAAGGTACAACACAGCCCACATTGCAACACGGGGCATAGTGGAGCGCACATTCGGAGTGCTCAAGTCACGCTTTCGCTCCCTTGACCGTTCTGGCGGGCAGCTGTTATATGCTCCCCGAATAGTGTGCAGGATCATAGTGGCAGCATGTGTCCTGCACAACGTTGCAACACGCTGGGGCCTGCCCGTGGACATGGTGGTGCCCCCACATCCACAACCACATGCACGCCCGCTGCGCATGGGAGGGGAAAGGGCACGGGGGGAGGCAGCCCGTACGCAACTGGTGGCCAACTTCTTCACCTAGGAATCACAGTGCTGGCTAGTGCACACTGCTCTGGCACATACCATCTGACAATCAATGATGACACTACCTGACAATGTCTGAAATTTACTTGACAATAAACTGTCAGATACACATCAGCCTGAGATTGTTAACATGGAAGTGTCAATATGTGTGCACCCCTAGCTACACATACACCAGCAATGCATCACAACGCAAAGACACAACTCCATCAATCTAATATGCATTGCCACAGGCGATTCACTACATGACAACATTGCCATGCCACCCATTCCCTTCACAGTCCCGCCACTGAGGACACCATGTCATGGTATGTGACAGCAAACAAACTGGCCATCACAACATGACACCAGTGTCACAAATAGCAGTGCCCCAAATGGAACATAGCCGCACTTGAGCAGCTAACGGACCTGGAGCCACTACTACACACCTGTGTAAGAGTAATTTCAATCAAATTACACACCAACCCACCCTGAAGCCCACCCAAACAAGACACAATGCATGTAATCAATGGTAGTCTCATTACCTGATTCTGCTGGTATGTCCTCACCGTCCAGATGTACAGTGATGGCGCCATGCAAAAGTGTCAGTGCACATCTACCGACATGTAGTCTGACTCCAGAGAGTATGCCCTTGTGAAGATCTGTGTGAAATACCTGCAAAACATGAGCAACATATGTAAGTAGAGGCACATATCAAACCATCATGCATAGTTAGGTGCAACAACAATGAACACTATGAATGTCTACACAGTATTGACTATGGACTGGCCAACAGCTCATGGGAGTCCAATGTCACCGTGTAATTTGATGTCACTTGGGCACACCCTTTGCAAGCCCATGGAAAGGGAAGCAGGAGGGGTGTGGATGTCTGCTACCCAAGCATCGAAACCAAACTCAGGACAAGCCTGCATGTGCCCAGCCACAATACAGTGTATGCCCAGGTACCCACACAAGGCAACACTCTTGCAAAATAAAAATAAAATAGAGAAAAAATGGCCATGAAAGGGCCGGCGGGGGGGGGGGCCACCTATGAGGTCCGAGGACAGGATGCACGCCACAATCCACCTGTGTGGATCATGGGAAACGAAAACACCCCATAGGCTCGTGGCCCACACGGCTACTCTGTTGTGGGAGATGAGTCGCTATGGCTCTGGCCAGACCCTGCAGCTGACTCTGGAGGTGGGGGAGCTGCCTCAGAAGATGGTGTGACAATGGGAGGCAGCCCACGCAAAGCACGAGTTTGCTCCTCCATGGCTGCAAGCAGGCGGGTCTGGTAGTTCTGGTTCTGGGTTATAATCATGCGGAGGTCCCCATGCAGTAACTCCCGGGATGACCTGACCTCCGCACGAGTTGCCTGCATCTCGGCCGAGAGCGTCCGTGTCAGACGCTCCAGCTGCTCCTCTGTCCTTCTATGGGATGAAGCCTCAAGCTCTAACAGGGTCGACCTGAGGTGACGGAGTTCTTCCCTCAGGCCTTCCCTGTGGCGCTGGGACTCCATGGAAAGTGATTCCCGCAGAGTCGCCAGTGCCGCCCGCCTGTCCATGTTGGACGCCAACATATCCTCCCTGTGTGCCTGGCAGATGGACTCTGTAGCCTGCTCCAGTCGCTCCATCAGCCTTTCTGGGGGGACAATGGAAGTGGCCACCCTATCCATGGCCTGTGCAATCATCTCGGATGATGCTGCCTGTTGGGTGGCCATACCGTAGATGGATTGCTCCCAAACGGTATTGCCAGGTGGCATACGGCCACCACGTTGACGGGCACCACACCTGCCTGGGGCAAGGCGGACTGCGCCTTGCTGTGCCGGCAAGGCCTCAGGCTGCAGGACTGCATTCCCTCTCTGATCTGCAGCCCCAGGAACAGGATCAGAGATTGGGTGGTGTGGCCCTGCATCCGTAACCACCGGAGGCTGATCTGCCGACACTGACATCCCCATTGAGGGCAATGGCCCGGCTGCAGGTGGGTCGGACAGAGGAGATTCTCTCCCAAGAACACTCACCTGCGACTGCACAAAGGTGTCATCCTCCGAGTCTACACCTGAATACTGCTCGGGGGAGGAACCCCCATAGACACCCCTCGACAGCACGGCCTGCAGCACTTGTGGGTTTTCACCCACAAACACACCACGTCCCTCACTTGTGGTAGGTCGGCCCGGGTTGCCCTCCTGGGACGGCTCAACCACCACATCCCCAGCATCAACAAGTGCTTCGTCCCCTGCAAAGACATGAAAGAGAAAAATGGAAACAGGCATTAGCACCATGGCATGCAACAAGGGCTGATGAACAACAGAGGCAGTAGTTCTACGACACATGTCCCACATGACTGGGAGACCTCCTATGCATTCACCATCACTGGGTCTGTAGGGGAGGCTCAGGGCATACAATGTACAGATTGGAGAGCAACGCCTGCTCACCATGCTGCCTAGCACTGCCATCACACATTGGCCGGTGATTGCCATGTCAAAGGCACATGCCATCACACACATGGCATGTGACATAGCCACCAAGTGAAGAGGGAGAGGAGGGCGAGTTTTTTGGATTTCAACCACTCTGGTCCTGACATTGCATCGTCACTTCAATAAGTATACATGTTGTACATGGATCTGCTAGTCCAAATAGGCCACGATGCACAGTGCCTTGTCTACATCAACAAAATGCAGTAAACAATGTGATTCCACCTCCCCATCACCTGTAAAGGATTCATATTGCATTCGTGAAGCACCGGTCCAGAAATGTATGAAGGTACATCGGAGCACTGAGGGATGGTGGGGCAGAAGGGGATGCCAGTCAACAATCCTACTGGTGCTGGTGTCATTCATGTCACGCAAGTGCAGGGGTGGGTGGCACAATGAAGTGCAAGGGGAAGTGGCGGCTGGAAGTGCTGTACAAGGTAAGTAGGACTTGACGTCAAGGGCAGATGGTGTTAGGCGCAGACAAGTGCTGGGGGGGTGGCCTATAGGGGTACAGAGTCAATCATGCAGTGCTGTGGGCTCGGAGGGGACAGGGGAGGTACACACTGCATCTGGCTCGGCAAGGTCCTTGCAGATTTCTATGTGTCCTGCAGAGTTGTCACATGCCGCAGATATGTGCCCTTGGATTGGGGATCTCATCTTGGTGAAAAGGGTGAGGCGCTATTGCCTTTGGAGCATGTGGCAGGCCAGTTTGCCAGAGGATGGCCATGATGCAGGACATTCCCTCTCTGCCACCCGGCACCTGTGGTTTGGGTTCACAAGATCCGAGTCATGCCAGGACTCTGCATTGGCATGGGGCTTCAGACAGGTGGTCATGACCGTGGCAAAGACATCCAGTGTACCTGACATGGAGTGGAGCATGGAGTGTGCCCTGTCAGGATGGGAGTGAGCCTAAGGGGGAGCTGGATGGGGGGGAGATTTTGGCAGCATGAGCCTCGACTGACACACACTTCATGGGTCGGAATACCAAGAAGGTGTGTGACAGTGGTGAGGGTGGCTTTGCCTGTGGGGTGGTGAGGGTGAGCTGGGAGGAGAGGAGAATGTGATCACTCCAGGAGAGAGGAGTGCAGAGATGGACGGAGAGGGGAAAGTCAGATGAGATCAGAGCATCAAGAGTGTGCCCTGCAGAATGAGTAGGGACAGACGGGAGTCTAGAGGGTGAGAGGGAGTTGCTGAGGTCACAGAAAGGTCACGTGGGGGCGTCAACAAGCATGCAGGTGGATGCGTACAGCACCAAGGATGAGGATTTCTGTGTCTGGGGACATGAGTGAGGAGGAGAGGTGAGGACACTCAGAAAGGAAGTAGTACATTTGACCAGTTTTCCCAGACACAGTACGCACTGTTTGAGAATGTCAAAGTGTGGTGGAGAGAGACGTCACACAAGCCATTCCAGAGTGGAGTAGGTCTAAGTAGGAGTGACAGTGGCAGGAATACCCTCAGGGAAGCCAAGGGCACACCCCCCCTGCACAGTAGTGGCGGGCCAAGGAGAGGGTCTCCTGAACATCAGGTAGGAGTGTGTGAAGGATGCAGACAGAGCTGGCCGTCAGACATGTTTCCATGAGACCAAGGATGTCAAGGTGCATAACCTCATGTAAGTGACAGATATCGGAGGAATGCCTGATGCAGCCGCAGTGAAAGGAGTGTAATTGTGGAGGAGGTTGACAGCCTTGTAGGACTTACGGGGAGTGCTAGAGATCAGGGGTGCAGCATGTGTAGGAGTTGGAGTGGGAGGCGGAGAAGGTTCATGGGAGGGTGCAGGGAGGCAGTGCAGGATTGATGAGGAGAGAGGAGGGGGGACAGCAGGAGAGGTAAGGAAGTTGATGAGATGTGGGTAGCATTTCTCAAGGAGATTGAGGTTGGCCTAAGGGCCTTGGACTGGGACGCTCCCATTACCATGCACATCAATAGTGGCCTCTGAGGATTGGAAGGAGGCCAGGAGTACACCCCAACGGGTCCCACCATTGATGGTGGAAGAGGAGCAAGGAGAGAGGACAGGGACCATGTGAAGGGTCTATGGGACAGGCAAAGGCATGTATGAGCAGATGTCAGTGAGAGTTAGCTTTGAGTAGGCTCAGATGCACTGGTCAGCAATAGGGTGGGTCGCATTGGAGGGCAGGGTGCCCTCATTTGACTTTTGGCAAGCAGGTGTCGTGAGTAGGGCACGATGGTCTGAACTGTAGAAGTCATGGAAGATAGACCATGAAGAGCAGCATGGAGTGTGAGGGAATGGGGCTCGAAACCAGACGGTACCAAAGCCCACAGGTAGGAGGTGGATGTCAAGGCAACATCCACAGTATGACAGCATGTTGGTTGGCATTTATATACAGAGGACGCATTAGCATGTGGTATCATTGCATGTCAGGCATGTGAAGATGAAACTTGAATGGCTGGGGGAAAGTATAGGAATGGTATGTAAGACATCAGATGAATAGACAGGGGAGTATGAGCAACAATGTAGTGACAAAATGACAATTCAAGGGCAACTTCCATGGTGTCGGGCCATATGTGCACTGTTGCCAGTAGGGATAGTGCTGTGGGCAGATGGTGTTGCACTGAACATACTGGATGGGGCACATGGGTGCCACTATCAACTCTGCCACACACCCCCTTGACAGGCACCCAACATGAATGCTTCACACACACACCATGCACATGGATAATACACACATGCATGTGCACTCACCGGATGATGCCTCGTAATCAGGGAGGTCTCCCACACCTTGGAGTTGTCCCTCGGTGACGTAGGATCCAGCTACGGACTCGTGTGGTGTGAGTTCTATTTCCTGTGCTGGGGACCCACCTCCAGTCACCAAGGTTGCGGCATGACTTGAGGCCAGCTTATCCTTTGCCCTGCGCTTAAGGTCATTCCAGCGCTTCTGGCAATCACTAGCTGTGCGCCTCACTACTCCAAGGGCACTTATTCTGTCAGCAATGGTCTGCCAGTGTGCCTGGCGTCTGGCATGTGTGGTCTTGGACCCTGCAACGATGACCATTTCCCTATCATGATCTGACACATACTGAACAAGTGCATTCAGTTCGGCGTCTGTGAAGCTTGGCTTCCTTGATGGGCCGGACTGTGCAGCCGTGCCTGGTGCATCAGCCTGTGCCGGACGTGCACTCTTCCTCTTGCGTTTGGAAGGGGGTGGGGATCCAGAGTGTCCTACGCCGCTGTGGACACTAGGGGCAGGAGCCGTGGTGGACTCAGTACTGGGTGTGTGGGATTGCCCACTCAGCATGGGAGTAGGTGCAGGCATTGGGGGTAGTGGGATGGGGTCAGGCCTGATCTGAGGTGCATGAACTAGGACCGACACAGTCTTGGCAGGGTGTATGAGAGGTGGGGTGGATGGAGCCACACCCTGGCTACGGGGGCCAGCAGATGACCTATCTGGCATAGATGCGCGTGCCCTGATGACACCAATGTGCACCGGTGCACGTGCAGTGGACCTGCTGACCTGGGTGTCAGCGATGGGATCACCCTCGGACAGGTCTGGTGCCACAATGGCCTGGTCCGACAAGGGCTGATCAGGGTTGGTATCAGCCACATGACTCTCAACTGGGGGGGGGGGCATGGGTGTCCCTGACTGGTCCTCCAGACTGGGGGGGACAGGGGCACCCTGCAAGTCACAACCACGTCCCCTAGTGGATCCTCCACGGCCACCACGTGTGGCTCGGCCACCTTTGCCACCCTTACGGCTTGCACGCCTCCCAACCATGGCACTGATGGTATTGTGCGTATGGGAGTCGGTGTGCACAATTGTCCTGGGCAATTGGGTGTCAAAGGGGTTGGGTACCAGATGGTATTCGTACCCTAGTGCAGTGGCAAGGCTATATGACACCCCTGGGGAAAGATGACGGGTCACGCAACGCACAGGCACCCCAAAAAAGTTAAGGAACGTGCACAATACCCCTCCTAGACCACGTGTGCTGATGGAAAACCCTGCACTACGCTGTGGCATCCAGTAACACAATGAACGTATGCGTGTCACACGCAGCCTAGAATGACCTCTGAAGGGGTAGGCTACACACGGGGCAAGCACAGAAGTTAGATAGGTGCGTGACTCACCGTCTGCCAGGTAAAAGAGCGTGAAAAATGAGCGCGTTTGGTTGGCAACACCCCCGCCAAAAGAAGATGTGTACGCTGTCTGAGGAGACAGGACAACAGTAGAAGGGGACACTGTTTGAGGGAACAGGCCCAGGTAAACCAGTACTAGAGGAAAAAGAGAAAAAGCTGTCAGAGGTAACAGGGAGTACGAACTGGAAACGCCGTGAAGTCAATCGCGTGTGAAACGACAAGAAGTACAGATTTCACCCACTCGCTCTCCACGAAAAGCACGTACAAGGAAATGGTGTTCAACACTACCTTTTATACAGGCCCACACGTACAGCGTCACTTACGGCGTGTACGTGCTTGGCCCATGTTCACCAATCACACGCTTTGTCACTTCTGCGTGTGGATCCTTTTTCACCAATCACACGCTTTGACACTCCTGCGTGTAGCTCACTTTTCACCAATCACACGCTTTGTCACTCCTGCGTGTGGATCCGTTTTCACCAATCACACGCTTTGACACTCCTGCGTGTAGCTCACTTTTCACCAATCACACGCTTTGTCACTCCTGCGTGTAGATCCTTTTTCACCAATCACACGCTTTGACACTGCACGTGCAGGTAACTATTGACGCACATATGCTGGGGACGGCTTTTAACGCGATTCGCTGAGTGTGGGGTTTTCACGTGCAAAATCACTCCCTATCAGGCTGTCCACGCGTTCAAACACGAAAGTCCACGCTCCTGGCCAGGAGGCCAAATTAAAGTCCCCCAGAGCCCTGAGCACGCTCCCACCTGCCATCTGCTGCTGCCTGACTGCCTGCTGGCCACGTGCCCCACAGTGCTGGTGGGTGGGGGTGGTGGGAGACATGGGTGGGGGCCTGGTGGAGGGTGCCCCTGGTGGATGGGGGGTGGGGGTGGTGGGAGACATGGGTGGGGGCCTGATGGCAGGTGCCCCTGCACTGCTGGGGGGTGGGGGTGGTGGGAGACATGGGTGGGGGCCTGGTGGAGGGTGCCCCTCGTGGATGGGGGTGCAGGGGGACATGATCAGGTGTGCAGGGTAGTCCACTGTTTTGTGGGCTGCCTGCAGGGGCCGTGGAGGGTGTACAGGGTACACCTGTGAGGGCCCACCCAGCCTATTCGCGTGTGATGATTCCCGCGTACCCCTGTGATACACGTTCCCTGGCCTATCGCGTGTTCTACTTCACGCGTCCCCCTGTAATACACGTTCCCTGGCCAATCGCGTGTTGAACTTCCCGCTACCCCTGTAATACACGCACCCTGGCTGTTCGCGTGTGATAATTCCCGCGTACCCCTGTCATACACGTTCCCTGGCCTATCGCGTGTTCTACTTCACGCGTACCCCTGTCATACACGTACCCTGGCCAATCGCGTGTTGGACTTCCCGCTACCCCTGTGATACACGCACCCTGGCTGTTCGCGTGTGATAATTCCCGCGTACCCCTGTAATACACGTTCCCTGGCCTATCGCGTGTTCTACTTCACGCGTACCCCTGTAATACACGTACCCTGGCCAATCGCGTGTTGGACTTCCCGCTACCCCTGTAATACACGCACCCTGGCTGTTCGCGTGTGATGATTCCCGCGTACCCCTGTAATACACGTTCCCTGGCCTATCGCGTGTTCTACTTCACGCGTACCCCTGTAATACACGTACCCTGGCTGTTCGCATGTGGTGATTCCCGCGTACCCCTGTAATACACGTTCCCTGGCCTATCGCGTGTTCTACTTCACGCGTACCCCTGTAATACACGCACCCTGGCTGTTCGCGTGTGGTGATTCCCGCGTACCCCTGTAATACACGTTCCCTGGCCTATCGCGTGTTCTACTTCACGCGTACCCCTGTAATACACGCACCCTGGCTGTTCGCGTGTGGTGATTCCCGCGTACCCCTGTAATTCACGTTCCCTGCCTAGTCGCGTGTAGTACTTCCCGCGTACTCATGATTTGAAGATTGCCCGCTTTGCTTTCCTTGTTTGCCTGCCCTGTGAAGTGGTCCAGGGTTAGCGCAGCCCTTAGCGATGATTTAGCGATTTTGATGGCTTTTCCTTGCGCGAGGGCGTTCTTGGGGGCGTTACTGGCGCTGCTGCAGGCTCGCTGCGATTCTCTGCGCCACGGCTGGTTTGGGAGCTTGAAATCCATGAATACGCTGTGCGCGGAAATCTGTTTTAGCGCACGTGCCTGGCGCAGACTATCGCAGGCGCACGCTGTGCGCCAGCCGCGTGCGCTACTTGTGCGCTGGATTCTATGAATTAGCCTGTTAATTGTTAAGGATAAGTGGGAGAAATTTTACAGGACTTGAGAGAAAGTAAAGAAGGTGTCAGAAATGGTAGGTTTCAATTAATCCAATTTAACTACCTATATAGAGTATATGTGACCCCAGCAAAGTTATATGTCATGAATCCTTCCATACCACATGATGGCCCAAGATGTGGAGCGGACTCAAAAGGTTTTTAGCACATGATTTGGGAGTGTCAGGTTATAATAACATACTGGGATGGGTCGATGTCATGTCTTAAGTCTTTGCAGCACCAAAATTATACTATTGGGAGTTGCTCAGAGAAACATAAAACATGGAAGTGGATGGCACAGTTTATGAGGACATACAACGACGAGGGTTTGCAGACGTAGAAGCATAGGAATCCAGAAAAGGAAGAATGAGGAGGAGCTGGACTGGGGCAAATGCTAAATCAGTTGGCACCCTCCCAACATGTAAAGCCCTCATCAAGAGAAGGGCCATAGATAATTTCAGAGAGTGGAAATTATATGTTTGATTGAGAGGAGTCAGAGTTGCGGTCGTGTTCAGGAAATGAGAGACAAGAAATGAAATTATCAATCAGGGATAAAAAGAGGAAATGTGGTAACCTGGCAACTTGAATGGGAAAGGGGTGGGGAGGACCACTGGGGGGGGGGGTACATGGAAGGTTGTATACATTTTTATGGTATTGGGTGGTACGCCTTTATGCTATAAAGACAATTGGGATCAATATAATTATTTGTAATGATGTGACATGGTATGTTATAATTATTTGGGGAGAAATTAATAAAACGAAAGGTAAAAAAAACAAAGACTGTTTCGACTCCTACATTAAGGTTGTGCTCAGATAGATGGCATTTGGCATTTTGGAAAATAGAAGTGATTCTTTATGTTCTCAGAGTCATTCATCTCTGGGAATTTAGATATGGGCTGGGATGCAAGTCCATATTATCAACAAGAAGAAAGAAACAAGAGGGGCAGTCAACTTTTTTCCCCTGACAATGATACAACAGAAGATGATTTTCACCCAACCAGAGAAAGGTTGGTGCAGCCAAGGACAATGACAATGAGTTGTTAGTAAAATAAAATGTTCTAATTTTCAATCTTTCATTGAAACTTTTATCTCCTGTTACAACTGGCAATTTCATAATAGGGAGTTCTATGCCTTTGTCCTGTTCATGTGGACAAGGGCTGTCTTAATAAAATCAAAGAGATGGTTAATGTAGGTTTTGAGCAAGGTAGTACCACATATTCCTACGTTTTACATATTGCCTTATATTCACAAGGATATTTTCACACTATAGTTTCTGGAATTAATTTAGACTCAGAGCCTATTTCGACTTTTGTTTATTTTTTCATCAAACCTCTGATTCAGAATTTACCATGATATGTGAAAGACACTTCCCACGTGAAATAATGTGTGGACCATATACCCTTCACTCCACAATGTCAGACATTGTTTTCCCTTTTCCCTTGACACCAAAAGCCTCTAAACTAATTTACCTTGTGTAAAGGCTGCCGGTGGGGGGCATCTGTACTTCCGCTCTCTATATGAAAGAGAGGCACAGAGGGCCCCAGCCAAGATTCTCTATTAATGGTGCGTGGTCGAGCAATCAAGGCCTAGCTTCTCAGGAGGTGATGTGGGCTGGTACAGTGTAGTCCCCAAGCCCCCACAAAGGAATGTCCACACACTGTATTGGTTAAAACACAGTCTTTATATCATTAACATTCAAGGTTAAATACAATATCATGATAACTCACTTTGTACTCCGAAATCAACAATGGTAAATATATACAGTTCTAAAGTGGTACCACTAACGTTACCAGATCTCTTTAAAGTGCATATGGTCAGAATGACACACAGATCAAAATAAAGAGGAAACCAACAGTAGAGAGAGGAAGAAAAGCAAGATGGTTGAACAATTGGCAGAATACTGGCCCTGATACCTAGACACAGTCCCCACCTGGGCAACCTCTAAAGCAAAGATGTATCACAAGCCCAGTCCAAATATTGTTCACAATTGACTTCCCAATAGTTCTGCAACCCCAAAGTACCTGGCGTTGTAGCGTTCTTCGTCGGGGAATCGATGGCCCTTCCTGAGTGCCCTCCCTGAAAAATGTACATCTGTCCAGATTCTAAACCATTCTTTAATTATATTTTTGAATTAAGTTGACATATTGAAATATCATCCTTATTTGGAAGGGACATAAAATGGAGTTACAAACAATCTACAAGTGGTTGAATACTTGCAATCCTAACCGTAAATTCACAACGAATAGTAAAAAGGACAACATAGCATCCTTTGATCTTCTAATCAGAGTTGATTCTGAGAAATTTACAGTAAGTTTATTTATTAAACCCATCAATACACTTTTGGAGTTTTCATTCATCCATTCAACATCATCTTCTATTTGGTCAATTTATCGAAATTCTGTTTCAATCCATGGACCACAAGATTAAACTTAAATGGCGATTACAAGCAAAGGTATAACTGAGGCACATAATCAATCATAATAATTAATCAATCAATCCCTGAAAATATCAAATGATTGAATTGTGATTTTTTGTTAACCCCAAAAGAAAACATAACCAATAAAGATAACACAGTTTGCACAACAAGTATTGTTTCGAAGAAATTGATAAACAACTAGTGGAACTTGATGTAAAATACTGCCTAGTGGATTACCTACCAATTTTTGCATTTAAGAAAGGAAAACATGTTCACATCATTTGGTTTACACATATTGAGAGCCATAAGGAGAAAAATTGAAAAATTATCAGAAGGAATTCAGATAGGGACTGGAATAACACAAATCATCAATGTCATTAATGACATTTCTGATGTCATCATTGATGTCCTGGGTGATAGTCGTAGCAGTGAATAGTGGTGGCGCGAGTTATGTTTGCTTAGCTTGCCATAAATGACACATTTCAGGGGGTTTTTGGTTTTACTTGTAACCGTAACGTCCATTTCTTAGGTTTTTATTAGTGCAACTTAACCATAATGTCCCTTTAACAAAGTTTTTCACTGAATTTCATGGGTTTTTATTAGTGCAATTTAATCATAACGTCCCTTTAACAAAGTTGTTAAAACCGTAAAAATTATAAACCTCTGCTCCTGTGTGTAAGTGGTGAAGAAAATAATCAGCAAATGCCTTTTGTAACAGCCCCCCCACCTTTAACTGCCTACAACATAGACACTTTGCACTGACTATGGCTCCTTCCAGTAAAACACTAAAACAAATTAGAATACTACAAATTATCAGCATAAACTGCTATGGAAGTATGCATAATTCTGAAACAAATGAAAGTGCTCCTAATATATAAAGTAAGCCTGGTTTACAACCTCATGTTGGCTTTAATTCACCTTAGAATACAAGAAGTCCTAAAACCGACTATAAAGAACTCTTTGGAGGATACTACGTTAATGATTTTATGGACCTATTACAGTTAACGCCAGTAAAAGGTCAACCTATTTTCAAAACATTAGGACACAAACAATGTTGTCACATACTCGGCAGCAATGGAAATGTAAGTCTCTGGCAACATTTTCAGTGCAGAGATATAACTCAAAACATGCGTCAGTCTGCAAACCTCACCTATGCTAACATTAAAACAAATATTAGAACTGTCCTGCTTACTAAAGATACAAACATTATCTTAAATAATAGACTAATCCATGAGCTATATGGGTGAAACACATCTGCTCCAGATGTAATGGAACAATGAACTTAATACAATATATAATATGCATCTCCTTAATGCCAACCCTTGCAAGCTGTAGTCAATTCAATGATACAGTGTTAAAAAAAAGAAATGCTGCCCATACTGCATATCAGCTCCACAGACTAACTAGAAGTGCACGGCATGACACTCCCTATGTGTCAACAAGCAACAGCACGACTAAATAGCTTAGAAAAATCTATATCCAGCACAGCTGGATTGGAGAAAATATTAACTTTGTGCCTAAACTGCAGAGTAATTCTAAAATGTAACCTTGATGTAAAACAATGTTTAGTCAATGGAGAAAAATCTGCAGGCCCATCAAACGATGCACACACACAACTCTCTGATTCATTTAAATGCAGCTCATAGATGAGAATCAATCATAGGGTTTTTATAAACAAATTATTTTCATAGGAAAAACAAACAATAGCAGATTACAAAAAGGTGTTCTTTTTTTTAGCAAGATTGAGCCATTCCAGACATCCCCTGTCTACATTGCAAATCATATATTGCTTCTTATCAGTTTCCCTTTGGCTTTGTTGTTGTTTTATGAATAACTTTCATTGATCTTGTAATGTTTTTTTTTACACAGTCAGATTGAATGTATAGTTTATTCATGTACATGGATGGAATGAATGTGGTGTATGGGTTGAATGAATTGAATTCTTGAATGAGTAGTTGCAATCTGTTATTGTTTGTATTTCCTATGAAAATATTTATTTTTAAACACTCGAATAAATGTTATTCATTCTCATCTATGAGTTGACAATTCAAATGTTTTGCTAATCTATTGTTCCAGATCTCAATTTCCAAACATCACAATTATTATTCCCAGAGTCTGGAAGACAGGGACTACTGTCTTTTTGTTTAACCTCATTTAAATTCAGCAACACAACTGCAGTAAATTGCTATGCAAATCTAACAATCAATCTTCCATTCCAATTGCCACCTATCATTCACAACATATATTTAAATGGCTCGGACCAGTTCTGTTTGCAAATCCTTGTCCTTCATAGAAATACCACAAATACTCCTGACAACGCTTACAGTGTCTCGGGTTTAAAACAAGAATTGGACTACTGTGCAGGAATGGTAACATTGAACATAAACACACAGGAAGATCCACAAGAATTCCTAATGTACTTACTTCAAGTACTGGAAAGCAAAAACATCCCTATAAATGAAATCTTCTGAACATCATACATGTGGAAACATACATGCACTCTCTTCAATCATGTTTCACAAGAGCACATCCCTAATGAACAATTTGGATTTGTATCCATACCAAATTGTGAATCCATTCCATTTCACCAGCTTCTGCAGAATGCAAATCATGGCATATTTTGCCATTTTTGCAATTCAGACAATCGTTCCAGCATGCACATCAACTCACATAGCCAATATGTCATAGTAATGCTTCTAAGGTGCAATGAAAATGGTACCAAAAATAACTGTAAGCTTACTGGCTTCACACATGGCCAAGTATCTCTTGGGAAGATAACCTTCACAACAGTAGGGACAATATACCACACTGGTGCCATAATAAATAATAATAATTTGGCATTTATATAGCGCTACAAACCCTCGGGTATCTGAGCGCTGCTTATTATTACCCACGGTGTGTGGTGCTCATTTATCGACCTCGGAAGGATGAAAGGCTGAGTTTGGCCCTGCCGGGATTCGAACCTGCGTTAGCAGGCTCTGCACGGGTGTCAAAGCGAGCGCTCTACTCACTGTGCCACTTGACCGGCTTCCCAAGAGATACTTGGCCATGTGTGAAGCCAGTAAGCTTACAGTTATTTTTGGTACCATCTTCATTGCACCTTAGAAGCATTACTATGACATATTGGCTATGTGAGTTGATAATCAGTTCGGGACACTATACTGCATATGTCACAAAAAGAAGTGGTTGGTTTGAATGTAACAAAACCTCTGTTTTGTCTGTCAATTGAATATGTTTTCATAAGTGAAAATGTTTCATAATGTTACATCACTGTATATAAGTTATTCATGATTCCTCTTTTAACATATATGAAACAGCTATAAACCTCTTTTAACAAAACATTTTTTAAAACATACTCGTGAGTTGTTATATGCAGTGAATACCCCAATAGGCAAATCAGAGTAGACATTTGTCCTTTCCAAAGTCCAGGCACTCTGCACATAGCAGAATCGTTATATCACTATATTTTCTACTTACGTTTTGACAATTTCATAAAAGTAAAACATAGGACAGATTTCCAAAAGCATAATTTCAGGTACTTGCTGATGCATCTTGCACAACTTTGCTGCAATCCTGTTCAGCACTCTGGACTGCAGCTGCAAGCAGATTTGTTTTCCCATTCAAACCTACAGATTCCGGAATGCGGCATACCTGCAACTTTGTGGCAATCCCGTCCAACACTACGGGCTGCAGTCAGAAGCAGAAAGTTTTCCCATGTACACCTACAGCTTTCCCCATAAGTAAATCAAAGTAGGCATTTGTCCTTGCCAAGGTCCAGGCCCATTGCCCATGGCACAAATGTTATATCACTATTTTTTGTACTTGCATTTACACACTTTCAAAAAAATAAAACACAGAACAGATTTGCAAAAGTATCCTTTCAGGTCCTTGCTGATGCTCCTTGATCAAGTTTGCTGCAATTCCGTCCAGGACTCCGGACTGCAGGACTGCAGCTGCAAGCAGATTTTTTTTCCCATTTCAACCTCCTGCTTCAGCCATGCTGCATAATAGTGCCCCAATATGTAATTCAGATTAGGCATTCGTCCTTGCTGAGGGCCAGGCCCATGGTCCATGCGCAAAACTTGTATCACTCTTTTTTTGTGCTTACATTTAGACACTTTAGAAAAATTAAACACAAAATAGATTTGCAAAACCATGTTTCAGGTCCTTGCTGATGCTCCTCGTGCAGGTTTGTTGTCATTCAGTAAAGCACTTCAGGCTGCAGCGACAAGCAAAATATTTCTTCCAATACAAACCTAGCGTTCTGCCATGCTGCATGCCCCAATAATCAAATCAGAGTACATGATTATCAAGTAATTGCAGGGTGGTAGAATGCGTAGATCACTGCACTTCATCTATGACTTTAAACAGATTATCCTGCTGCTGGTGATGGGGTTCTTTTGTGAAGGGGCCCTTCCTTCTTCAAGTGTTAGGTTTTGAATATGAGAGTGAGCCCTGCTCAGCCTCAGCACTGAGATATTCAATAAGTAACTGTAATGAAGCAGTCTTCAAAACCATTATTGATGCTATATTTATTGTTAGAACTCAGTCGACACGTAAATCAACTCTGTAGAGTCTTTCTCAATGCATGTGGATTATGTGCCAGTCATTGCTGCAAGGTTGTGGAAATGAGTTCAGCATCCAATCCCAAAATCTTGTCTAACTATGGACACAAAGAAGGGTGGGTAATCATTTCAAGGGCTGGCCTGGTGACCATGTGGGCACCTGGTTCGCCGTGCTTGGTAATTATCTGCTGCTTAGCATTGTCTCTGAGTGTGTGCAGCCACGGACAGAATTGTAGCCACGGGCAGAATTTATTTTTCCAATTTAAACCTATCCAATTTAGACCACAGAGCCAGTTCCTAGTAGCCATTCCTACCTACTTTAACCCCATTGCCAGTCTCTCGTGGTCATTGCCAGTAGCCAGACGTTCCTCGTCATAGCCTTTAGCCATGACTCGAACAATCTGCCCACTGCCCATGGCCATCGGCTATACCTCAGTCACCAATGATATATCACTATTGTTTGTACCTACATTATGACACAGACACATTTGCAAAACCATGATTTCAGGTCCTTGCCAATGCTTCTTGCACAACTTTCTTGCAAATATATCCGTGGTTTATTTTTAGAAAAGTATCAAAATACATACATAAAATAGTCATACAACTTAGCTCCCAGCTGACAAAATCCATTTAGTATTTGCAGAAAAATTGAAGGTTCAATCTATAATCTTTCTAAATCTTTTGTGCACATTTGTCAAACTGCAACAAATATATAACCCATCAAAAAATGTTAAACCCTCACCTCCAATTTTGCCCCTTTTCACAAAATTCCACCAAACTTTGCAAAAACATTAAACTCTGGGTCTTAAATCTTTTACAAACCAGCAGATTTGTGAAATGGCCAAATATATAAGCCTTTCAAATAATTTGGACCACCCTCTTATTTTGTTCCCTCTTGGCAAAACAGCACCAAACTTTGTAGAACCAATAATATCACAACGTATTTCATAGAGTTTCCTATAGTTTCATTGACTTGCCACCAAAGTTATATGCTATCCAAAAACTACTTTTCATCAACCCTGTAATGCAAAGAAACACCAGTTTTTTTGGTTTCTCATGGCCATATCCCATGCCAGCCTCATCACCCATCACCTCCCCAGAGATTGTTTCATTAGTTTGGCAAGTGCAATGTTGTGTTTTTTAATATTTCTTTTGTGTGATGTTCATGGACAATGGACGCTGTCCGCGGATCCATTATGACGCACCTCATGCTTTTCACCATCCAATCAGTGGGTGTGTCCAATGTCCGCGGTCATCAAGTCATCCTCTGGACCAATCGGAGGCCCTTCCGTGGACCAAACAGGGAAGTGAGTCCACGGACTGAACCCACATATTACAATTTCTTTTTTTACCTTCTTTTTGGCAACTTTAAAATAAACTACTGGACAGATTTACACCAAATTTACAAAAGAACACTGTCCACCTGCCCTTCCATATTTCTGCTTGGTGTGTCTTTTCTCATTTACCTCCCACCTTACTTTATGGCCTCTCCTGCAAAACAAAAAAAAATAATGGTTCCTTTAGGAACTTTCACTGTTAAAAAATAGAACTAAAAAAAATAATCTTATAGACTCCATCTACTTTGATTTGTCAGCAAAGTTGATCAACTCAACACGAATTTCCATAATTTACATTAGCATTTTGTGTTATGCTAATGAAAATAATGTGACGTTCTTCCCCTGTTCCAGGAACCGGAACGGGGGATAACAGCCCGGCAGCCAAAGTTATTGGCGCAAGCGAAGTGTGTCTGTGTGCGCCCTGATGCCTGTGGGCTTCGGTGCGTTGTAAATAAATAAATAACAAGGTCTCTGGACCATTATCCTCCTTTGCAGCCCCTGCAATAGGGGAAAAAGGCCATTAGCACCCCTGGTTCCCAAAGCGGGAACCCAGGGTGCAAAAAAATCCTTTTTACCAAGATGGCCACCATGGAAAGAGAAGGCGTACAGAGACTCTCTTCCCTTTCCATGGCAGCCTGCAAAAGGCGAAGTCAGAACCCTAGAACCCTATGACCATATTACCACAACCACATTTTTTTTCCCTTTCAAACCTAGCCTACTTTAGAATAACTTTACCACATAGCCGGTCCCAGGTGGACATGTCCACTTTAACACCATTTTTCATCCCTTACAGTCATGGCCAGTAGCCAGATTGTCCGGGTTGTGACCTTATACCATGACCTGGACAAACTGGCCACTGCCCATGGCCACAGGCTTTACCTCAGTCACCAAAGGTATATCACTATTTTTTGTACATACATTATGACACTTGTCAAAAAATAAAACACAGGGAAATTGGCAAAACCATGCTTTAAGGTCCTTGCCAATGCTCCTTACACAAGTTTGCTTGAAATCCAACCTTATTTTGTTTTTTCAAAAGTGTCAAAATGTATGTACATACAAAAGTCATATAACTTAGCCCTACTTTGCAAAATCCATTCAGACTTTACACAAACATTGAAGGATGTGTCTATAATCTTTCTGAAAACCTTTGTGCACATTAATCAAATGGCAACCAAGTTATAAGCTATCTAAACATGTTGAGACCCCCCTCTTATTTAGCTCCCTCTTGAGAAAATCCCACCAAACTTTTATATCTAGATTTAAAATTGTTTTGCAAACTTGTGTGCAGATTCGTCAAATGGCACCACATTTATAAGCCTTTCCAATTATTTGGGACCCCCCCTCTAAATGTGTTCCCTCTTGACAAACAGCTCCCATCCAGAACCATTCTGACTCAAATCTAAAATACTCAAGACTCAAGTCTCGAAATAGGCATAGATTTCCCTGAACATCTGAAGTGTTTGCGAACATCACAGGGCTGTCCCTGAAAATCCAGATTGTTCGCAGACTCCAGGGGTAGAAAAAAAACAGTTTTTTGGCTTCTTATTGCCATATCCCATCCAATCCTCATCATCCCTCACCTCCCCAGAGATTGTTTGATACATTTGACAAGTGCAATGTTGTGTTTTTGTATATGTTTCTACTGCAGTGTCCAACATGGCGGGCATTTCCTAAACTCTGATACACTTGATGCTTTTCACCAGTCCAATGTCCGCGGACATCAAGGCACCGTCTAAGCCAATCGGATGCCTGACCATGGGTCGAACAGGGAAATGGGTCCGTAAAGCAGAGCCGGATATCACAAATATTTTTGGACCTACTTTCTGGTTGTTTTAAAATAAACGACTGGACGGATTTACACCAAATTTACAAAAGCAAGCTTCTGGGCTGTAGGCGTGAGCAAACATTTTTACCATTATGTACATGGAAAAACATTTTTTTTTGTGACCCCCCCTATAAATTTGCCCGCTCCCTTGACGGAACTTCACCAAACTTGCCAAAAAAATACAGTGCAGGCCATATACTTTTATTTTGCAAAGTTTGGTAAAGATTCGTCCAGGGGGAGTGAAGTTATAAGCCACCCAAAAAGTGTTCTACCTATGAGTTGAGCAACTTAACAATAACAACACGGCCGCTACTGCAGGCCGTCTAATATATATATATATATGTATATATATATATATATATATATACATATATATATATATACTATTATGTGAGCCCATTCATTTCACCATTGAAAATTAGATTCATATAACTTACCTCCAGGCAATACTTGAATTAATAATCAATAATTTAATTTCAGACTATCAATCTCAACACATTTGTGTGGAATATGAAGTCACAATGTTAACGTGGATCTGTTAATTGAGCTCATGTGTTTACCAAATGACTCCTTTATGTTGCACGTGGTGTCATGGTCATTTGTCATCCTTTCAGCAGGTTCCTACGCTTTGTCAACATTCAAATCTAGGGTATGATTACCCTAGAGTGAGGTGGGTGGAATACAATTATTTATTGGGAAGGAGGACATTTGCCTTGCTGCTATTGGGTCAAAAACATTAGCTCTTGCAGATTCTAATCTTCCGGGTCTTAGTAGTTTATACCATATTGAATCTTCATAGGACAGACTCCTAATAGTCTGTTTATCTGCTTTTTTGTCTTGGTAGTCCTACGATTTAAGCTGCTGGACTAATCAAAGCTGTAGATTTTAAAATGTATTTCTTTGCAATAAGGGGGGACAAGGGCACCCTCTGGTTCATGCTTAATTCAATAGACAGCCACTGATCTCTCCAAATGTTTTCCTGGCTTTTACAATCATTGGTGAGGTAGTCTTGGCTTCAAAACCGTCAAAAACTGCTGGTAGCTGTAGTCTTTACAGGTAGCAGGAAACCATCCCTCAGACCATTTTGCTAGTGGGTAATTCTCATTAGTGGGGGAGAGTAGCAGACAGCGTGGCCTTCCAAAGCTGGGCATTGTTCACCCAGGTACAGAACCTTTAGTAACTGGAACTTGATGGTATTTCTTTTCCGCAGTGGGTGGGGAGTCGGGGTGCACCCTTGGTCCCTGCTTAATTCACCTTATAGCAACTTGTGTTCTCTGTGGCAATTGGCCTGTTTTTGGCGAATTTTTCTCACAACAAGTCAGTTCATTTTACGATGTGTTAACAATGAAATGCTTCGCTTAGTTGGACAGCTAGGGCGATGCCAACAGTCTGGCATCATCTTTTATCACTCTCCAGTGGATCATATTTATGGAGGATACGTCTTGGCAAATATTTTTGAACCCAGCTAAACATATGGAAATATTGAGTCAGAGTTATTGATTTGAAAGGTTAGCAGCATATGAATGGAGAGGCCTACTTTGCTATCTTGGATAGGTGTTTGTTCATATAGTCCCATGGCCAGCCTTTAAATCACTTGTATAGTATTAATTCTGAGGATTATGTGATCCACAGTCACTTTCTAAAGTGATTTGCCTTAATGAGGGTCCATTTACCTGTGGGAAATATTTGTGTGTCTCTATATTTTCATGAAGGGAAGTGTGACAAAAGGACTTCTGCTCTGCAGGAGTACAAGGGTGAGTAGTGGTGAAACTATCTGCTCAGCCCTCCCACTTCTACAAACCAGCAATGATACGAATCATTCAGGTAAATCTGGCACAGCTGAGAGATATACCTCCTTCACCTTTTGTGGTAAGGTGGGCAAATAGGAGGCTGTACTTTCAGAACGGTTGTGAATGTGAGACAGTAGCAATCCAAACAGCAATAGAACAACAGTTCCAAAATAGAGGTATGACCAATGAAGGTTCTATACAAATGTATACTCCTTCATCACCTCAAATGCTGAGAGCCTTGGAGAGATCAACTCTTCCAAAAGAGGTCCAAATTAATTCTTTCTGAAGTGCTTGAAGGTCCAAAAGTAAATCAAAGATTGGGAGACCACCTCTTTTATAGAAAAAATACCACATATTTGACAGAAGGAAAGCAAACATGTTTTTAGGAATTTTTTGATGGGTTCCAATCTCTATCTTTGTGACAGGTTCCCCTGGCCTTCTGATGTCATAGCCAGTGCTCTGCAGGAAGTGGGGAGAACCAGAAGGAGATCAAATCTCACAGAGAAGTAAGAAGGAATACTCCTTCAAACCCACGTGTGCTCCATGACTGTCCTACCCCTCCACTTTTCCAACCTACAGCTTCAAAAGTTCTCTGGTGAGACAGCCCTTTGTTATGCACTTGGCTCTTTGAATCCAAGCTCACTGGGCATCTCTAGCTGGGAGATCCCAGGTGTGTCAAGGGAGTAGTTACTTTTCCTCCCAAAGAGTCAGGCTCCCCATAGCTGTCTGAGCTTACAGGGATGACAATGGTATGCTACAAATCCATTGTGGATTTAATACTTAAGTGAACTACCAACTACTATACCAAAACCTAAGTATGACTTTTTTTCCAGATTATCCTGTGGTCAGGTTGGTAGTTTATTACAATGAGGTGGTTTTGGCACAGGTGTGCCATTGTAAATGCAGCCTCTGCACTGCAGTGACTTTACTATCAATTAAGGCAGGTGTAATCCATGAACCTGCTCTGTGACACAGAAGAGCAGGAGCTGGAATTCAGGAGACTGATTCAGCAGGGTATAGGTGTCACCATGCTTCTGGCATGAAGCTTTATGAAAGGGGGGTCTGATCAGCAGATCCCTTTTCTGATATGGAATTACCCCCATGATTGTATTACTTAATAAACTTTGAAAATACCAGTGCTCTTAAACCCTTTGCCAGATGGCAATTCCACACAAGAAGGTTCAATGTCAAATCAAAAAACTGACATAGAATTCCATGTTGAATTAGAAAGACTTTAGTTATATGACGTTGCGTAGAAGACATCAAGGGATTTGCCTGGAGACGGGGATTGATTAGATTAACAGGTGTCTTGAGTAAGAAGGAGAGTTATTTACTACCTCAACTTTGTTTAAACATGCAGGCAGTGTTTTAATTATCCAGCTTGTGTTGTGTACATGTGCATAACGTTATGTTAGGAGGAGTGCATATATGCAAAATAGAAGATATGTTTACATCAGTCGCTTTTTCTACCAGAGCTGTAAAGCACTTATGAAAATCCTTGTAAATGTGATATTTTGGATTACTTTTTAGTTTTATTTTGTATGACGGTTTTGTCCCTTTTATGGTTTTCAGAACTTAAAATTGACCTCCAATATTTGGGTTGATTTCCTGATCACATTGTAGTGAAGTTTTGTTTCATATTCTCGACTAGAATGAATGTTTGGTGCATTATACGCTAAAGGGATATCTTTATAAAAAAAAAATGCAAATTGCATGCATGTGCCAGCAATAATTCATGCAAATATAAATACCACCAAAGCGAATTGTAAATGTGAAGAGTAAATCAAAGTGAAATCGCCTTCATTCTTCACTTTTACTTTCCGCTTTCAGAGAAATAAAACTGTGCCTGAAAATTAAACTTCGCAGCCAGCGTTTTTTAAGGGGTTCCAGTGGTAGTATACATGTGAGGCATACTCCATGGTCTAAAACCAGTTGCTCTTCTAGGTCGAGGAGGAAAGCAAAGTGGAGATGCAAACGCTGCTTTGTTACCCTCCTACATCTAGGAACCGCATGAAAATGGGCAGAGCGTGAAATGAGGCATAAACACATCGCTTTTATGCCTCAATTTAATGTTATGTTATTTATGTTTGTTATGTTAATGGACATTTGTATAGCGTCTTTCACCTTTAGTATGGTCTCAATGTGCTGTAGGTTCAACGCCCTGGGAGACCAGAGTCCAGGTAAGTGGAGCTAGTCACAGAAGTAAATAATGCATGTGTGCACTCGGTATGTGTGCAGCCAGACCTAATCTTTTGTGGGGGAGGGATGCATTCTAATGCTGGGAGTGGTGTGCAGGGTATGTGAGCATACAGTATGTGTGCAGCTAGGCCGAATTCGTCATGGGGGTAGCTACATTCTAGTTAAGGTTGTGCTGGGCTGTGTGCTGGAGGTTTGTGAGTTTATGTGTGCAGATAGGTCGAATTTATCATGAGGGATAGCTGCATCCTAGAGGCCTTTGTCGTGCGCAAGGTGGCATATAATTGTGTGTACATCCAAGCCGAATTAATCGTGGGAGATAGTTGCATTCTATTAGTATAGGTGTTGAGCGGAGAATCAAGGTAGTGGGAGGTATGTGTGAGTATGCATGGAGTTGAATGAGACCTCCCAGTCCTTGATTGCCTTCCTGTGCCTACCGATTTAACTATGCTCACATTTAGAGGTGTCTGTTGTATCAAGAACCTATATTTCTAGTTTCAATCTCAGCTCTATCTGCAATACATGGTTGGACTTTCCCGGGCATAGCATTTCAAACAATACTGGGGTTGGCCACCTCCCACCTGCTGCATGATGCTAATAGCTTCCAGGTGCAAAGGAACGTTGAGTAATCTAGGTCCAGGCAAGGCTAGGGCTGCTGAGTGTAATATCAATGTAAAAGTCATTTTAGTGGAATACAGGAACACGGCTTTACAGATCTTCTGTCTACCATCCCGGTGTCTACCTGATTGGGTATGCCCCCCTAAGTAAAGAGTCAACTTATTTTATAAATATGTCAATTTAACCTTTTAAACATTTTTCCCATACTGTTCAGAGTGGCATTCTTGTTTGCTACAGGCATGTACACTAGGTGAGAGTGATATGTCAGTGTTTTCTATGTCCACATAAACTCAGTACAGTAGATATTGTACTGTCGATTTCAACATGCTTCAAATATTACTTCAAGTAAGCAACAAGATTGTTTCCTATATAATTTGGACTTAACTCATGTTGAATATGAAAATGCTGTTTGGAGATTGTATCTCAGGGTCACACTCAAAATCAATGATTATTTCACTAAGGTTTGGCATTTGACTTCTAATATGGAAGTGAATATTCAAACACGATTCCATAAGGAATGTACTTATGTTTGCTTTTTATTTTGGCTTTTTACTTCAGTTCATCTATTTATTTAATTAATATCTATTCAATTTCCTGAATAACAGATTCCTCAACTGTTCACACTCTGGCGGTTCACTTAAAAGATTTACAGGCCGATTCATGGAATAATTAGCGCGGCGCAAGTGGGCAAAAACGTGCGAATCGCAGTGGAATAGCGAAAATCGCAGTGAACGTGCGAAAATCGCACGAAAAGCAGCGCACGTCGATTCATGGAAGGCCGTGCGCGAGAAAACCAGCGGATGTGCGAAAAAAAGTGCGCGGCGCACGTTGGCGCACGTTGGCGCACAGGCCATCTAACAGCGTGCGCCAGGTCACAGCGAAAATCGCACAGGCCACAGCGAAATTCGCACATAGCGCGGCGCACGCAATAAAAGTAGGCGGAACACGGGCGTAACACTCGGAATGGGGAACAACTTGCCAAAACGTGGGCGTCACGGGGGAAGTACAGGGCACAAGTGCGCGGAACGCCCACACGCTCGCCTACAACACGTATTCATGGAATAGAATAGGGGAAAAAAGCGCACGCTCAAACCAGCGCACAGGCACAAACACGACCGCCACAAGAAAGGAGGCGGTAGCGTCTCTGCGGCTGTAAGAAATGTGCGCCAAAAGGTGCGCCAACAAATAGCACCTATATACTGCCATGATGAATGTCCCATACTGTGGCCCTCCAGGAAAAATGACGTGCAAAGGGGTACCCACAAACACGGACACCCGCTGACAAAAAATACGTGTGCATGTATACCGGGGTGCGCGGGAAGTGTCACACGCGATTTGCAGGGTACGTGCATCACCGGGGTTCGCGTGAAGTTATTCACACGATCGGGCCTGGGGGAGCGGGCTACGTGTATTACAGGGGTTCGCGTGAAGTTCCTCACGCGATCGGGCCTGGGGGAGCGGGCTACGTGTATTACAGGGGTTCGCGTGAAGTTCCTCACGCGATCGGGCCTGGGGGAGCGGGCTACGTGTATTACAGGGGTTCGCGTGAAGTTCCTCACGCGATCGGGCCTGGGGGAGCGGGCTACGTGTATTTCAGGGGTTCGCGTGAAGTTCCACACGCGATCGGGCCTGGGGGAGCGGGCTACGTGTATTACAGGGGTTCGCGTGAAGTTCCACACGCGATCGGGCCTGGGGGAGTGGGCTACGTGTATTACAGGGGTTCGCGTGAAGTTCCTCACGCGATCGGGCCTGGGGGAGCGTGCTACGTGTATTTCAGGGGTTCGCGTGAAGTTTCACACGCGAATAGCCTGGGCGCGTGAATTTGAGGGGTGCGCGGGAAGTTCCACACGCGATCGGGCCTGGGGGAGCGGGCTACGTGTATTACAGGGGTTCGCGTGAAGTTCCTCACGCGATCGGGCCTGGGGGAGCGGGCTACGTGTATTTCAGGGGTTCGCGTGAAGTTTCACACGCGAATAGCCTGGGCGCGTGAATTTGAGGGGTGCGCGGGAAGTTCCTCACGCGATCGGGCCTGGGGGAGCGGGCTACGTGTATTACAGGGGTTCGCGGGAAGTTCCACACGCGAATAGCCTGGGCGCGTGTATTACAGGGGTTCGCGGGAAGTTCCACACGCGAATAGCCTGGGCGCGTGTATTTCAGGGGTTCGCGGGAAGTTCCACACGCGAATAGCCTGGGCGCGTGTATTTCAGGGGTGCGCGGGAAGTTCCACACGCGAATAGGCTGGGCGCGTGTATTTCAGGGGTGCGCGGGAAGTTCCACACGCGAATAGGCTGGGCGCGTGTATTTCAGGGGTTCGCGGGAAGTTCCACACGCGAATAGCCTGGGCGCGTGAATTTGAGGGGTGCGCGGGAAGTTCCACACGCGAATAGCCTGGGCGCGTGTATTTCAGGGGTGCGCGGGGAGTTCCACACGCGAATAGCCTGGGCCCGTGTATTTCAGGGGTGCGCGGGAAGTTCCACACGCGAATAGCCTGGGCGCGTGTATTACAGGGGTGCGCGGGAAGTTTTACACGCGATCGGGCCTGGGGGAGCGGGCTACGTGTATTACAGGGGTTCGCGTGAAGTTCCTCACGCGATCGGGCCTGGGGGAGCGGGCTACGTGTATTTCAGGGGTTCGCGTGAAGTTTCACACGCGAATAGCCTGGGCGCGTGAATTTGAGGGGTGCGCGGGAAGTTCCTCACGCGATCGGGCCTGGGGGAGCGGGCTACGTGTATTACAGGGGTTCGCGGGAAGTTCCACACGCGAATAGCCTGGGCGCGTGTATTACAGGGGTTCGCGGGAAGTTCCACACGCGAATAGCCTGGGCGCGTGTATTTCAGGGGTTCGCGGGAAGTTCCACACGCGAATAGCCTGGGCGCGTGTATTTCAGGGGTGCGCGGGAAGTTCCACACGCGAATAGGCTGGGCGCGTGTATTTCAGGGGTGCGCGGGAAGTTCCACACGCGAATAGGCTGGGCGCGTGTATTTCAGGGGTTCGCGGGAAGTTCCACACGCGAATAGCCTGGGCGCGTGAATTTGAGGGGTGCGCGGGAAGTTCCACACGCGAATAGCCTGGGCGCGTGTATTTCAGGGGTGCGCGGGGAGTTCCACACGCGAATAGCCTGGGCCCGTGTATTTCAGGGGTGCGCGGGAAGTTCCACACGCGAATAGCCTGGGCGCGTGTATTTCAGGGGTGCGCGGGAAGTTTTACACGCGAATAGCCTGGGCGCGTGTATTTCAGGGGTGCGCGGGAAGTTTTACACGCGAATAGCCTTGGCGCGTGTATTTCAGGGGTGCGTGGGAAGTTTTACACGCAAATAGCCTGGGCGCGTGTATTTCAGGGGTGCGCGGGAAGTTTTACACGCGATTTCTGCACGGTACGTGTATTTCAGGGGTGCCGGGGAGTCCCACATGTGATTTGACAGTGTGGGTCCTCCCAGGTGTACCCTGTACACCCTCCACGGCCCCTGCAGGCAGCCCACACCACAGGGGACTACCCTGCATCCCTGGTCATGTCCCGCAGGCAGCCCACCCAACATGGGCATGCCCCCCAGCAAAGGCACATGTCTCCTTGAACACCAACACATGTCCCCTTGCACCCCCACCCCCCAGCACTGTGGGGCACCTGCCAGTAGGCCCCCACCCATGTCCAACTCATGTCTCCCACCACCCCCACCCCCCAGCACTGTGGGGCACCTGCCAGTAGGCCCCCACCCATGTCCAACTCATGTCTCCCACCACCCCCACCCCCCAGCACTGTGGGGCACCTGCCAGCAGGCCCCCACCCATGTCCAACTCATGTCTCCCACCACCCCCACCCCCAGCCACCAGGGTCACCCTCCAACAGGGCCCCACTCATGTCTCCCACCACCCCCACCCCCCAGCACTGTGGGGCACCTGCCAGTAGGCCCCCACCCATGTCCAACTCATGTCTCCCACCACCCCCACCCCCCAGCACTGTGGGGCACCTGCCAGCAGGCCCCCACCCATGTCCAACTCATGTCTCCCACCACCCCCAACCCCCAGCACTGTGGGGCACCTGCCAGTAGGCCCCCACCCATGTCCAACTCATGTCTCCCACCACCCCCACCCCCCAGCACTGTGGGGCACCTGCCAGCAGGCCCCCACCCATGTCCAACTCATGTCTCCCACCACCCCACCCCCCAGCACTGTGGGGCACCTGCCAGCAGGCCCCCACCCATGTCCAACTCATGTCTCCCACCACCCCCACCCCCCAGCCACCAGGGTCACCCTCCACCAGGGCCCCACTCATGTCTCCCACCACCCCCACCCCGCAGCACTGTGGGGCACCCTCCACCAGGCCCCCACTCATGTCCCCCTGCACCCCCACCCCCCTGCCACCATGTGCAGCCCCCACCAGGTCCTCACAATCCCCAATCATGTGCGTAATGGTCATCCTCCACAGCCAAAAAGACCTACCAAGTAACCCATTCACCCACATGGAAATGGAAATCACATGTTACACCCCCAATGTACATGAAGCAAATGAACCCATGTCCGTCACACACATATTTTCAAATTGAATGGGAAAACACACAACATGACATGCATGAAACCAATGAGATGAAACCACACAGTGAACAATGGAAAAAAAAATGTATTGAAAAAAATACAAATGCCAAAGAAAGAAAACTAACTACAATGTAAATGTGAAAAAATAAGCTGCATGTCCGCATAAAAACACAAAACTAGAAAATCAAATCCAAAAAATTATGTCCAAAGTGAAATGTAAAAACTCTCCATGCAACAAAGAACTATGTACAAAAATAACAAGGGTCCATCATCACAACTGAACTAAGGAAACCTCCTAAAAAACCTACCTAAATATCAACTATATACAAAAAGTGGAGCAGTGTCCGTCGACTCCAAATAATAATAAGAACGAAAGGAAACCTAAAACTAAAGAACTATATACAAAGGCGGCGGGCAAGTCCAGCGGCTCACTCTGTGGTGTTCCGGGCCAGGGCATCATCGAACTCCTGTTCGATGTCCCGGAGGCGGTCCAGTTCCATGGCCCCGAGGGTCCGCAGGGACGACGCCGTGTCCTCCTCCAACCCCCTGCGGATTGCCTCGAGGCACTCGGCCCGCCTCAGGGCCCTCCGCATGGAGTTCTCCGCCCTGACCATTGTGAGCCGCGCCTCTTCCGCCCGCCGCCGCTCCGCACCTATGGCGTGGCCCAACCGCTGCCACACGGAAGACACTCTCTGTCCTGGGTCCTCCTGCCCTCCGGCCGATGCCTGCCCCTCCGATGTCGAAGGCCCCGAGCCTTCATGGCTCCCACCATCTTGCTGCTGCTGCTGCTCTGCCTCTGCCCGTGCACTGCCTCCTGCAGCCTGCACATCCTCCGCCGGCTGGGGTGCACCTGTTGATGTGGCCACCCCTGCTGGACGTCCGACTCCCGACTGTGGCAGGGATGCCTCCTCCACCAGCCTGGCCGCACTGTCAGAGGCAGCTCCACAGGGCACCCAGGTGACTGATGGGTGGGAAGATGGCACAGAGGACGACTGGCGCGTAGGGGGTCCAGTTGAGGAGGGGGTCGGAGCAAGCCCCATCAGACAGCGGAATCCGGCCTGGGTGACCTGTCCCAGCAGGCTGACGTGGTCAACGAGCCATTCGAGATGACGTGCAGTCTCTCCATGAAAAGACTGCAGGTCACCTCGCATGGCCCGTTGACGCAACGCCACGCCAGCCAGGACAGGCTCAACCCGGTCCTGGATGGCCACGTCCGCAGGCAGAGGAAGGCCAGTTGACGTCAGCTCATCCCCTGCCTGAAAACGGGTCTGGACGTAGGCATCCCTGCTGGTGCAAGATGATGCAGGGACAGGATCGGGGACAGGATTGCACACAGGCACCTCCGCGGCCGCCTGTGCTGCCTCCTGTCCCTGGTCCTGCACTGCACCACTAGCACCAGTGGGATCCCCACCTCCAGACCCTGTCTCTGGTGCTTGCGCGGCCCCCTCCTCCACCAAACCCCCCACCAACCTGGATGACTCTGTGCCATCTTCCCCTGTTGGGCCCTGTGGGGTCCCAGCTGCCCCTTCTGCTGCCGAGGAGTCCAACTGCAACCTCCGCCTCTTGGACCTCCCCCCGGCAGCTGCGGCCTGGGACGCGGCACCGGACTCCTCACTCCCCGACGAGATGACAACACGGGAGGGGAGCCGGGCCTTGCATCTCCGGCTGGCGGTCGGATCCCCGCCGCTGTGCTCCACAGCACCTTCTCCGCCCTCTTCATCAGTTGACGCTGCAGACAGGGAGAAACAAAACACAGGCATCAGGGCACTGTACAATGGACACATACACGCATGACAGTTGCACATGAGTGGCATTGGCAAACCTCAGACATGTCATCACAATCCCCAACACACATGTCATTGCAACTGGCACACATGAGCCATACCACAGCCATATTGCAACTGCCACCACCATCCCTACACATACAACAGCATCAGCAGCCAAAGGGGAGCCATACATCACATGCAACACAGGAAGTGCACCACACATGTACACACACCACCACACTTGCATGCATGTCTACACCTCTGCCAAGTGTCGCACTGTTCAGACGGGCATCCATGTCACATCTGCCAATCAGGCTTCCACATACCGCTGTCACATGCATCCATGTAGCATCACTGTTGCACCTTTGACAAATACACACACATGCACATGTACACAGTGCTCATACATGCAGCCGAAAACAACATACATGCCTGACATCACGGACATGTCTACTTACATACACATTCATCCAAACATGTGTGCACGCACAACTGCATTTGCCATGCAAGCCCACACACACAAGCACCATCCATGTCTCACACATTACAGCCCTCGCATGTGTCAGCCCCACGGCCCTGTACACCCCCACCCATACTCCACCCCATACAAACAGATGTGCAACTGGCACAATGGGGAATGATCACCACACGCCCTGCTCACAACCAGGATGCATGTACACTCACCGCTCGACTCCAGACGGCTCTGCTTCTCTAGGACCTGGACGTGGAGCGCTGGGGATATGCGTTCCAGGACCCCCATCTGTTCTTCCGACAAGTGGCCCCGGTGCCCCTTGGCATCCGCTGCCTTCAAGAGGCGCCGGGCCTTGTTCAGGGTCCTGGACCTGAAGTCCTCCCAGCGCTTCCTGACATGTTGTAAGTCCCGGACTGCCACCCCCTCCGCGTTGATGGCAGTCACGATGTCTGTCCAGATCCGAGTCCGTCCTTCCTTGTCGGCGCGGGAACTTCCAAAGAGGGCATCATACTGCCCCAGGACTTGCTCCACCAGGACACCAACTTCGGTGGCACTGAAGCTGGTGCCCCTCTGCCTCTCTGGCCGGGGGTTGTCAGTGGTCACAGATGGTGTTAGCTCCGACATGACAACCCCAGAGGCAGGAGTGGGTGGGCAACTGGGTCCTGGGGCTGGGCTGTGGAGCGATGGAATTCCAGTCGGGAGTCTTCTGTTCCAGCAGGGGTGGTCACAGCAACAGCACCCCTGGCTGATGTGCAGGCAGCAAATGGCAGTGCACGTGGGCAGCAGGCAGTCAGGCAGCAGCAGATAGCAGGTGGGAGCGTGCTCGGGGCTCTGGGGGGCAGTAATTCGGCCTTCTGGGCAGGAGCGTGGTCTCCCGTGTGCTCACGCGTGGCCAGCTTGGTACGGAGTGAATTGGCACGTGAAAATCCTGCACGTCAGCGTGAAAACCGAGGAAAGGCCCTTAGCGCGTAAGCGCGTCAGCACGCATACGCGATTCCATTGGACCAAAGGCCCTCAGCGCGTAAGCGCGTCTGTGACGTGACCCGCACGGGTGTTTCCCACACAGCACGTGATGACAGAGCACACGTGGAAAGACTGCACGTCAGAGTCTCATCGCGTGTAATTGGACAAAAGTGCGTGTACACGCGATTGGCCTATGTACGTGTATATGAGGTGTGCGCGGACACTTACACACGCAAGTACGTCAGCGCACCTGTATCCCGGTGTACGGCCATTTCCACCAATCACACGCAATGAGACTCTGACGTGCAGTCTTTCCACGTGTGCTCTGTCATCACGTGCTGTGTGGGAAACACCCGTGCGGGTCACGTCACAGACGCGCTTACGCGCTGAGGGCCTTTGGTCCAATGGAATCGCGTATGCGTGCTGACGCGCTTACGCGCTAAGGGCCTTTCCTCGGTTTTCACGCTGATGTGCAGGATTTTCACGTGCCAATTCACTCCGTACCAAGCTGGCCACGCGTGAGCACACGGGAGACCACGCTCCTGCCCAGAAGGCCGAATTACTGCCCCCCAGAGCCCCGAGCACGCTCCCACCTGCTATCTGCTGCTGCCTGACTGCCTGCTGCCCACGTGCACTGCCATTTGCTGCCTGCACATCAGCCAGGGGTGCTGTTGCTGTGACCACCCCTGCTGGAACAGAAGACTCCCGACTGGAATTCCATCGCTCCACAGCCCAGCCCCAGGACCCAGTTGCCCACCCACTCCTGCCTCTGGGGTTGTCATGTCGGGGCTAACACCATCTGTGACCACTGACAACCCCCGGCCAGAGAGGCAGAGGGGCACCAGCTTCAGTGCCACCGAAGTTGGTGTCCTGGTGGAGCAAGTCCTGGGGCAGTATGATGCCCTCTTTGGAAGTTCCCGCGCCGACAAGGAAGGACGGACTCGGATCTGGACAGACATCGTGACTGCCATCAACGCGGAGGGGGTGGCAGTCCGGGACTTACAACATGTCAGGAAGCGCTGGGAGGACTTCAGGTCCAGGACCCTGAACAAGGCCCGGTGCCTCTTGAAGGCAGCGGATGCCAAGGGGCGCCGGGGCCACTTGTCGGAAGAACAGATGGGGGTCCTGGAACGCATATCCCCAGCGCTCCACGTCCAGGTCCTAGAGAAGCAGAGCCGTCTGGAGTCGAGCGGTGAGTGTACATGCATCCTGGTTGTGAGCAGGGCGTGTGGTGATCATTCCCCATTGTGCCGGTTGCACATCTGTTTGTATGGGGTGGAGTATGGGTGGGGGTGTACAGGTCCGTGGGGCTGACACATGCGAGGGCTGTAATGTGTGAGACATGGATGGTGCTTGTGTGTGTGGGCTTGCATGGCAAATGCAGTTGTGCGTGCACACATGTTTGGATGAATGTGTATGTAAGTAGACATGTCCGTGATGTCAGGCATGTATGTTGTTTTCGGCTGCATGTATGAGCACTGTGTACATGTGCATGTGTGTGTATTTGTCAAAGGTGCAACAGTGATGCTACATGGATGCATGTGACAGCGGTATGTGGAAGCCTGATTGGCAGATGTGACATGGATGCCCGTCTGAACAGTGCGACACTTGGCAGAGGTGTAGACATGCATGCAAGTGTGGTGGTGTGTGTACATGTGTGGTGCACTTCCTGTGTTGCATGTGATGTATGGCTCCCCTTTGGCTGCTGATGCTGTTGTATGTGTAGGGATGGTGGTGGCAGTTGCGATATGGCTGTGGTATGGCTCATGTGTGCCAGTTGCAATGACATGTGTGTTGGGGATTGTGATGACATGTCTGAGGTTTGCCAATGCCACTCATGTGCAACTGTCATGCGTGTATGTGTCCATTGTACAGTGCCCTGATGCCTGTGTTTTGTTTCTCCCTGTCTGCAGCGTCAACTGATGAAGAGGGCGGAGAAGGTGCTGTGGAGCACAGCGGCGGGGATCCGACCGCCAGCCGGAGACGCAAGGCCCGGCTCCCCTCCCGTGTTGTCATCTCGTCGGGGAGTGAGGAGTCCGGTGCCGCGTCCCAGGCCGCAGCTGCCGGTCGGAGGTCCAAGAGGCGGAGGTTGCAGTTGGACTCCTCGGCAGCAGAAGGGGCAGCTGGGACCCCACAGGGCCCAACAGGGGAAGATGGCACAGAGTCATCCAGGTTGGTGGGGGGTTTGGTGGAGGAGGGGGCCGCGCAAGCACCAGAGACGGGGTCTGGAGGTGGGGATCCCACTGGTGCTAGTGGTGCAGTCCAGGACCAGGGACAGGAGGCAGCACAGGCGGCCGCGGAGGTGCCTGTGTGCAATCCTGTCCCCGATCCTGTCCCTGCATCATCTTGCACCAGCAGGGATGCCTACGTCCAGACCCGTTTTCAGGCAGGGGATGAGCTGACGTCAACTGGCCTTCCTCTGCCTGCGGACGTGGCTATCCAGGTCCGGGTTGAGCCTGTCCTGGCTGGTGTGGCGTTGCGTCAACGGGCCATGCGAGGTGACCTGCAGTCTTTTCATGGAGAGACTGCACGTCATCTCGAATGGCTCGTTGACCACGTCAGCCTGCTGGGACAGGTCACCCAGACCGGATTCCTCCGTCTGATGGGGCTTGTTCCGACCCCCTCCTCAACTGGACCCCCTACGCGCCAGTCGTCCTCTGTGCCATCTTCCCACCCATCAGTCACCTGGGTGCCCTGTGGAGCTGCCTCTGACAGTGCGGCCAGGCTGGTGGAGGAGGCATCCCTGCCACAGTCGGGAGTCGGACGTCCAGCAGGGGTGGCCACATCAACAACTGCACCCCAGCCGGCGGAGGATGTGCAGGCAGCAGGAGGCAGTGCACGGGCAGAGGCAGAGCAGCAGCAGCAGCAAGATGGTGGGAGCCATGAAGGCTCGGGGCCTTCGACATCGGAGGGGCAGGCATCGGCCGGAGGGCAGGAGGACCCAGGACAGAGAGTGTCTTCCGTGTGGCAGCGGTTGGGCCACGCCATAGGTGCGGAGCGGCGGCGGGCGGAAGAGGCGCGGCTCACAATGGTCAGGGCGGAGAACTCCATGCGGAGGGCCCTGAGGCGGGCCGAGTGCCTCGAGGCAATCCGCAGGGGGTTGGAGGAGGACACGGCGTCGTCCCTGCGGACCCTCGGGCCATGGAACTGGACCGCCTCCGGGACATCGAACAGGAGTTCGATGATGCCCTGGCCCGGAACACCACAGAGTGAGCCGCTGGACTTGCCCGCCGCCTTTGTATATAGTTCTTTAGTTTTAGGTTTCCTTTCGTTCTTATTATTATTTGGAGTCGACGGACACTGCTCCACTTTTTGTATATAGTTGATATTTAGGTAGGTTTTTTAGGAGGTATCCTTAGTTCAGTTGTGATGATGGACCCTTGTTATTTTTGTACATAGTTCTTTGTTGCATGGAGAGTTTTTACATTTCACTTTGGACATAATTTTTTGGATTTGATTTTCTAGTTTTGTGTTTTTATGCGGACATGCAGCTTATTTTTTCACATTTACATTGTAGTTAGTTTTCTTTCTTTGGCATTTGTATTTTTTTCAATACATTTTTTTTTCCATTGTTCACTGTGTGGTTTCATCTCATTGGTTTCATGCATGTCATGTTGTGTGTTTTCCCATTCAATTTGAAAATATGTGTGTGACGGACATGGGTTCATTTGCTTCATGTACATTGGGGGTGTAACATGTGATTTCCATTTCCATGTGGGTGAATGGGTTACTTGGTAGGTCTTTTTGGCTGTGGAGGATGACCATTACGCACATGATTGGGGATTGTGAGGACCTGGTGGGGGCTGCACATGGTGGCAGGGGGGTGGGGGTGATAGGGGACATGAGTGGGGGCCTGGTGGAGGGTGCCCCTGCACTGCTGGGGGGTGGGGGTGGTGGGAGACATGAGTGGGGGCCTGGTGGAGGGTGCCCCTGGTGGCTGGGGGGTGGGGGTGGTGGGAGACATGAGTGGGGGCCTGGTGGAGGGTGCCCCTGCACTGCTGGGGGGTGGGGGTGGTGGGAGACATGAGTGGGGCCCTGGTGGAGGGTGACCCTGGTGGCTGGGGGGTGGGGGTGGTGGGAGACATGAGTGGGGGCCTGGTGGAGGCTGCCCCTGCACTGCTGGGGGGTGGGGGTGGTGGGAGACATGAGTGGGGGCCTGGTGGAGGGTGACCCTGGTGGCGGGGGGGTGGGGGTGATAGGGGACATGAGTGGGGGCCTGGTGGAGGCTGCCCCTGCACTGCTGGGGGGTGGGGGTGGTGGGAGACATGAGTGGGGGCCTGGTGGAGGGTGCCCCTGGTGGCTGGGGGTGGGGGTGGTGGGAGACATGAGTGGGGGCCTGGTGGAGGGTGCCCCTGCACTGCTGGGGGGTGGGGGTGGTGGGAGACATGAGTGGGGGCCTGGTGGAGGGTGCCCCTGGTGGCTGGGGGGTGGGGGTGGTGGGAGACATGAGTGGGGGCCTGGTGGAGGGTGCCCCTGCACTGCTGGGGGGTGGGGGTGGTGGGAGACATGAGTGGGGGCCTGGTGGAGGGTGCCCCTGGTGGCTGGGGGGTGGGGGTGGTGGGAGACATGAGTGGGGGCCTGGTGGAGGGTGCCCCTGGTGGCGGGGGGGTGGGGGTGATAGGGGACATGAGTGGGGGCCTGGTGGAGGCTGCCCCTGCACTGCTGGGGGGTGGGGGTGGTGGGAGACATGAGTTGGACATGGGTGTGGGCCTACTGGCAGGTGCCCCACAGTGCTGGGGGGTGGGGGTGGTGGGGGACATGAGTTGGACATGGGTGGGGGCCTGCTGGCAGGTGCCCCACAGTGCTGCGGGGTGTGGGTGGTGGGAGACATGAGTGGGGCCCTGGTGGAGGGTGACCCTGCACTGCTGGGGGGTGGGGGTGGTGGGAGACATGAGTGGGGCCCTGGTGGAGGGTGACCCTGGTGGCTGGGGGGTGGGGGTGGTGGGAGACATGAGTGGGGGCCTGGTGGAGGGTGCCCCTGCACTGCTGGGGGGTGGGGGTGGTGGGAGACATGAGTGGGGGCCTGGTGGAGGCTGCCCCTGCACTGCTGGGGGGTGGGGGTGGTGGGAGACATGAGTGGGGGCCTGGTGGAGGGTGCCCCTGGTGGCTGGGGGGTGGGGGTGGTGGGAGACATGAGTGGGGGCCTGGTGGAGGGTGCCCCTGCACTGCTGGGGGGTGGGGGTGGTGGGAGACATGAGTGGGGGCCTGGTGGAGGGTGCCCCTGGTGGCGGGGGGTGGGGGTGATAGGGGACATGAGTGGGGGCCTGGTGGAGGCTGCCCCTGCACTGCTGGGGGGTGGGGGTGGTGGGAGACATGAGTGGGGGCCTGGTGGAGGCTGCCCCTGCACTGCTGGGGGGTGGGGGTGGTGGGAGACATGAGTGGGGGCCTGGTGGAGGGTGCCCCTGGTGGCGGGGGGGTGGGGGTGATAGGGGACATGAGTGGGGGCCTGGTGGAGGCTGCCCCTGCACTGCTGGGGGGTGGGAGTGGTGGGAGACATGAGTGGGGGCCTGGTGGAGGCTGCCCCTGCACTGCTGGGGGGTGGGGGTGGTGGGAGACATGAGTGGGGGTCTGGTGGAGGCTGCCCCTGCACTGCTGGGGGGTGGGGGTGGTGGGAGACATGAGTGGGGGCCTGGTGGAGGGTGACCCTGGTGGCGGGGGGGTGGGGGTGGTGGGAGACATGAGTGGGGGCCTGGTGGAGGGTGCCCCTGGTGGCTGGGGGGTGGGGGTGGTGGGAGACATGAGTGGGGGCCTGGTGGAGGGTGCCCCTGGTGGCGGGGGGGGTGGGGGTGATAGGGGACATGAGTGGGGGCCTGGTGGAGGCTGCCCCTGCACTGCTGGGGGGTGGGGGTGGTGGGAGACATGAGTTGGACATGGGTGTGGGCCTACTGGCAGGTGCCCCACAGTGCTGGGGGGTGGGGGTGGTGGGGGACATGAGTTGGACATGGGTGGGGGCCTGCTGGCAGGTGCCCCACAGTGCTGCGGGGTGGGGGTGGTGGGAGACATGAGTGGGGCCCTGGTGGAGGGTGACCCTGCACTGCTGGGGGGTGGGGGTGGTGGGAGACATGAGTGGGGCCCTGGTGGAGGGTGACCCTGGTGGCTGGGGGGTGGGGGTGGTGGGAGACATGAGTGGGGGCCTGGTGGAGGGTGCCCCTGCACGGCTGGGGGGTGGGGGTGGTGGGAGACATGAGTGGGGGCCTGGTGGAGGCTGCCCCTGCACTGCTGGGGGGTGGGGGTGGTGGGAGACATGAGTGGGGGCCTGGTGGAGGGTGCCCCTGGTGGCTGGGGGGTGGGGGTGGTGGGAGACATGAGTGGGGGCCTGGTGGAGGGTGCCCCTGCACTGCTGGGGGGTGGGGGTGGTGGGAGACATGAGTGGGGGCCTGGTGGAGGGTGCCCCTGGTGGCGGGGGGTGGGGGTGATAGGGGACATGAGTGGGGGCCTGGTGGAGGCTGCCCCTGCACTGCTGGGGGGTGGGGGTGGTGGGAGACATGAGTGGGGGCCTGGTGGAGGCTGCCCCTGCACTGCTGGGGGGTGGGGGTGGTGGGAGACATGAGTGGGGGCCTGGTGGAGGGTGCCCCTGGTGGCGGGGGGGTGGGGGTGATAGGGGACATGAGTGGGGGCCTGGTGGAGGCTGCCCCTGCACTGCTGGGGGGTGGGGGTGGTGGGAGACATGAGTGGGGGCCTGGTGGAGGCTGCCCCTGCACTGCTGGGGGGTGGGGGTGGTGGGAGACATGAGTGGGGGTCTGGTGGAGGCTGCCCCTGCACTGCTGGGGGGTGGGGGTGGTGGGAGACATGAGTGGGGGCCTGGTGGAGGGTGACCCTGGTGGCGGGGGGGTGGGGGTGATAGGGGACATGAGTGGGGGCCTGGTGGAGGCTGCCCCTGCACTGCTGGGGTGTGGGGGTGGTGGGAGACATGAGTTGGACATGGGTGGGGGCCTGCTGGCAGGTGCCCCACAGTGCTGGGGGGTGGGGGTGGTGGGAGACATGAGTGGGGGCCTGGTGGAGGGTGCCCCTGGTGGCGGGGGGGTGGGGGTGATAGGGGACATGAGTGGGGGCCTGGTGGAGGCTGCCCCTGCACTGCTGGGGGGTGGGGGTGGTGGGAGACATGAGTGGGGGCCTGGTGGAGGGTGCCCCTGCACTGCTGGGGGGTGGGGGTGGTGGGAGACATGAGTGGGGGCCTGGTGGAGGGTGACCCTGGTGGCGGGGGGGTGGGGGTGATAGGGGACATGAGTGGGGGCCTGGTGGAGGGTGCCCCTGCACTGCTGGGGGGTGGGGGTGGTGGGAGACATGAGTGGGGGCCTGGTGGAGGGTGCCCCTGGTGGCTGGGGGGTGGGGGTGGTGGGAGACATGAGTGGGGGCCTGGTGGAGGGTGCCCCTGCACTGCTGGGGGGTGGGGGTGGTGGGAGACATGAGTGGGGGCCTGGTGGAGGGTGCCCCTGGTGGCTGGGGGGTGGGGGTGGTGGGAGACATGAGTGGGGGCCTGGTGGAGGGTGCCCCTGCACTGCTGGGGGGTGGGGGTGGTGGGAGACATGAGTGGGGGCCTGGTGGAGGGTGACCCTGGTGGCTGGGGGGTGGGGGTGGTGGGAGACATGAGTGGGGGCCTGGTGGAGGGTGCCCCTGCACAGCTGGGGGGTGGGGGTGCAGGGGGACATGAGCAGGTGTGCAGGGTAGTCCCCTGTTTTGTGGGCTGCCTGCAGGGGCTGTGGAGGGTGTACAGGGAACACCTGTGAGGACCCACCCAGCCTAATTGCGTGTGATAATTCCCGCACACCCCTGTAATACACGTACCAAGCCAAATCGCGTGTGATAATTCCCACGCACCCCTGTAATACACGTACCTGGCCAAATCGCATGTGAAACTTCCCGCGTACCCCTGTAATACACGTACCCTGGCCAATCGCGTGTTGAACTTCCCGCGTACCCCTGTAATACACGTACCCTGGCCAATCGCGTGTTAAACTTCCCGCGTACCCCTGTAATACACGTACCCTGGCTAATCGCGTGTATAACTTCACGCGTACCCCTGTAATACACGTACCCTGGCCAATCGCGTGTTAAACTTCCCGCGTACCCCTGTAATACATGTACCCTGGCCAATCGCGTGTTAAACTTCCCGCGTACCCCTGTAATACACGTACCCTGGCTAATCGCGTGTTAAACTTCCCGCGTACCCCTGTAATACACTTACACTGGCTAATCGCGTGTTAAACTTCCCGCGTACCCCTGTGATACACGTACCCTGGCCAATCGCGTGTTAAACTTCCCGCGTACCCCTGTAATACACGTACCCTGGCCAATCGCGTGTTAAACTTCCCGCGTACCCCTGTAATACACGTACCCTGGCCAATCGCGTGTTAGACTTCCCGCGTACCCCTGTAATACACGTACCCTGCCTAATCGCGTGTATGACTTCACGTGTACCCCTGTAATACACTTACCCTGGCTAATCGCGTGTTAAACTTCCCGCGTACCCCTGTAATACACGTACCCTGGCCAATCGCGTGTTAAACTTCCCGCGTACCCCTGTAATACACATACCCTGGCCAATCGCGTGTTAAACTTCCCGCGTACCCCTGTAATACACGTACCCTGGCTAATCGCGTGTATGACTTCACGTGTACCCCTGTAATACACTTACCCTGGCTAATCGCGTGTATGACTTCACGTGTACCCCTGATATGCACGTTACCCGCTTTGCGTTCCTTGTTTGGCTGCCCTGTAAACTGGTCCAGGGTTAGCGCAGCCCTTTGCGATGATTTAGCGATTTTGCTGGCTTTTCCTTGCGCGAGGGCGTTCTTGGGGGCGTTACTGGCGCTGCTGCAGGGTCGCTGCGATACTCTGCGCCACGGCTGGTTTGGGAGCATGAAATCCATGAATACGCTGTGCGCGGAAATCGGTTTTAGCGCACGTGCCTGGCGCAGTCAATCGCACGCGGACACTCTGCGCCAGCCGCTTGCGACACTTCTCTGCGAAATTCTATGAATTACCCTCTTAATTTCTGGTGTAAGTTTTGCTGATGTGTGCCCTAACTTATGCAGACAGTACTTTTGCATGTCGGTGAGGTAAACCTCTATCTGATTCACTCAGAGAGCACACTTTCACCTGAAAACATTTTGCCAACAAAGCCTCAAGAAAAATGTCAGTTTAAAAAGTCCAAACACATTTATCTCACTCAAAACTGTTTTTCTCACACACTTTTCCAAATATTCTACCCATCGTACTGATTTCCACAAACAGAACACGTTGTCCAACCAGACATCTCAGATAATTACTGTAAGTGGGGTGCTCTAGAGCCTCACATGTTCGTGCGTGCCATTACATGCGATTCAGAGCCTCAAATTCCACAGTACTCACCCCCAGTGGCAGTGCATTCCTCATATGCATACCAGTGGCCCAATCCAACTTAGAATGGTATTACAACCATTTTCTAACAAGATCTTTGAAGTTGTAGAAGCCCTGAGCATTTATCTTTTAATCAGTGTTACTGGCTCAAAGTCATTATACATTGACACAATGGGCCTCATCACGAGATCGGCGGTAACCCGCCGGACTCCTAACACCATTTCCGGCACCTAGCTTCCTGGTGCCCCCGGGAAATTACAAGTGCCGGCAGATCGGGAGGTCAGGTGCCAGAAAATGTTAGTCCCCATTCCCATGTGGTTCACTGAAGCACTGGCACTGTCACTAACAGTGCTGGTGCTTCTGTGATGAGTCTGCCTACAAAAGCCACTGCACCCGGCAGGGTCTGACCTGTCGGTGCAACGGCCCCGGCAGGCAAACTCGGAGTGTGGCGGTCTGTAAACAAGAGTGCCAGTAAGCTTTCCGTCACCCTTGTTTCTGGACCGCCACACTCATAATCTTTTTCATAATTATTCATTGTGAAAGAACTCCCAACCTTGCTACAAATTGAAAGGTGCATCCTTAAGTATTACAACTGTCTTGCCTATTTGCTTTTAAATGGTCCATTTGACACCACAAGCAACAAAAACACCTTTTGTAGAACTGCCAAATCCCCCATGATATTTTATTTAATGAATTTCATGTTTTATCAATATTACTTGCTCAATGTGTTTTCAAGAATAGCAACCTATTTTCCAGGACTTGTTATCCTCACTACCATTACAACAGAACTATTTGCACTTTGGGAGATTGCATGCGTTTGGCTGTGGCCATTGATCAATGCACTGCCTGGACTAAGACCAAAGTGAACATTATGGCCCTCTAGACATGGGCGTCATTCAGAGTACGGAGATAGGGGGTTAACAGCACCGGTAAGGATGCCGGTGCCGTTAACTCTCTACTGCCGCATTCCGAGGTCCCTTAGCGGGTCCCACCAGGGCCAGCTGGTTTTGCGGGCCCGTTATTAGCTCCTTCCCCATTCCTATTGAGCCTTATGGGGGCTCAAATGGGAATGGGGAATGGCATTCAGAATGGGGACTTACCGGGTCCGCCAAGGTCGGAATGTCCCGGTACGTCCCCATTCCGACACCACGGACCGGGACACAGGTTTGGAGGCAGCCATGGTGCTAGGAGCACCATGGCTGCCTCCAAACTCGTAATGACCCCCATTGTGTCTGATCACCCTTGCTACAGAAGCTAAGTAGCTGTAAATAAAATACAATTGCTTTATAGCAGTGCCTACAGCTACATTACTTTTCATCAAAATGGGTTGAATCCATTTTCAGTTGCTTACAATCATTGGCAGCTACCCACGCACCTCTTTGCTGCATTTGTCATTGTTTTATTTGCTCATTGCATTTTAATGCTTTTTCCATGTAATTAATCAATATGATTTCAAATTGTCTAAAGCATAGTTCCATTCTCTGAAAAGTATATCACTTAATAAAACTAATTCTATTTTAAAATACATTATGTCACGTTTTCTTCTTTAAGACCATCAGATATTAGTTTTCTTTAGTAATAGTTTCATACATAGAACCATTAATTGTCTTGTCATAGTGATTGCCTGCTCATCGCACCTTTTGTCTTTCACCTCCTGTCTGCAATCAGTTGGGCCTGTTGCAAGCCATCTGTCGTCCAAGACCCTGCGATCACCAAATCTCTCTTACCATCCAATAGCCCGCCTTATCCCAGCAAACTAAACCTTCCTGCTGGCCCTCAGCGCTCTTCTACCGTTCCCCCTCTCACCCTCCATAATGCCTTCTTAATCCATACGTCAAAACTCTTCCCCTTCTCACTTCGCAATGCTCATTAGTTATCCTCCCACCATCTCCACTTCCCTCTTCCACTGTCTCCTTCCATTTGCCCTCTGCCTCTCATATATTTTTCACCCCTCTCCTGTCCTCTTCCCCATCCCACTACTTTAATCACTGTGACAACATGACTTCTGCCCTGCAGGAGTATAAGGATGAGTAGTGGCTACACCGCCTACTCACCTGTCACACATCTACAAAACAAGACTGATCCCAATCATAAAGGTGAAACAAGCACACTTAGGAGATTTGCCCGCTTCATCTTTCGTAATGTGGGTCGAGGGAAGGCTGTACTCTCAGGAGGTGTGCAAATGTGATTCAATACCAACCCAAACAGCAAAGTACACCAGCCCAAAATAAAGGGACTGCCCAATGAAGCTTCTATACAATCTATGCATTTTACTTAAACCCACCATCCACAACAATTGCAAAAATAGAAAAACACTACACAAAACCCACCCCTGTCGAAAGAACACAGAATATGCAATGATAGAAAGATACAGCACTCGGGCTAATGAAACAAAGGGAGAAAAGGCAATAAATAGCCAAAATCGTTATGATGGATATGCTCAGGTTCGAAAAAGGGATTAATAGTGTCCTGACCAGTCTTTATGGCCCAAAGAAGGACCAAGGAGGCAGTCAACAATCGATAATTGTCAGATCAACAACAGTAAACCAGGCCCCTTGCTACTGTTCCTGTGGTTCAAGACAGGCTCAAGTGTAACAGTCACTTTGTTCCAGACGGGAAGCAGTGTCGAGTTGGGGTCGAGTTCAAATGTATTGTGGTTCAAAGTGTAATTCAAAGAAGTGCATATTGCGAGGGCCACCAGGGTCTGTTCAACCACAAAGATGCTGATGGGTGGATGCACACTTCGATTCAGGCGATTCATTGCAATGTTCTAAGGTTGTGGATTGGGGAGGCCACCAGGGGTCTGTTCGACTGTCGAAGATCAGCAACGAAGATGTGGGATGTTCAAAAAGTCGCAGGTGTAATGATGAGCTTTAAGTTGGAGCTGAGGCAACAATGCTCTCAGCTTGTGCAGTGCGCTGATGAACTGGCTCAAGGGCATGAAACAGCGGCTTAAAGATAGGTTGAGTGTCGAAGGCAGTTCCAGAGGGTCCTGTTGGTTTGACAGGTTGAACAGGTTTAGGTCAATTGCACTGAAAAAAAAATGGCCGCACCGACCAAAAGTTCTAAAAATGCTACCACCAAAGGTTCGAACAGCAAAAGTTCAACCCTTTGGTGATAGCATTATAAAAAATAAAAACAGGGGCTGTGGGGGTGTCCCCCGCATCCCGCTCACTATACTTTTTGGTATAGTGAGCGGGGGCTGCGTGGGACACCCCCGCAGCCTTCCGTTTAAAAAAAAAAAAAGAAACGGGGGTGGCGGGGGTGTCCCCTGCATCGCCCCGCTCACTATACTTTAAGTTATAGTAAGTGGGGGTTGTGGGGGACACCCCTGCAGCCTTCCGTTAAAAAAAAAAGAAAAGAAAAGGACCCTGCAATGCCGGTTTCCGATCACGGAAGTGAAAGGGAACTGTTGCTGCAGGAACCCAGCGTGAAGATGAAGGTAAGTGGGGTTTGTTTATGTTGGAGGTGTGGGAGGTGTGGGTGGGGGTGTGCTGTTTGAAATGGGTGTGTTGTGTGTGTGGGTGTGTGAATGTATGTGTGTTTGCATGAGAAAGGTGCAAACCTTTGGTAGTTCTCACCTTTCTCATTCAAACGTTTTGCCCGCGGTAGTTTCAGCTGCAGGCAAATCACTTGGATTCGTTGAACAGGCTTGAATAACAGTTCACAACAGTTATACTATGAAAATACAGGAATTCTGACTGCCTTGGCTTTCAGGTGGTGTGAGTCCCACTCCAAGATCGCAATGACAATTGTAGTCCTAGTTCTGGGGGTCCTAATTACAGGAGGTGCTGACACACACATTCAGAAGTCCTGCAACATGGTCCTGGGCAGCAGTGTGTCTGGCCAAGATGCCAGCCCTGCTGCAACAGCACACTACCACATTGGGCCTCATTATATGTTTGGCAGTAGCCTTGCCAGTAGAACCAGCAGGCTGCCGCCAAACTTCTGAAACATTCCGGTGCCAGCGAATGGGAAATTACCGGGTCATTACGGCCCTGCCGGATCCGATAATTGTCCATTCGCGGGCACCGCAATGAAATGCTCCCCATTCCCATTTGAGCCCTATAGGGCTCAATGAGAATGGGGAGGTCGGATGCACCGGCAACATTGAGAATGGTGCCGGTGTATCCGACATGCTCTGCTCGCGGGTGCCAGTATAGCCGCCAGGATAGACCTGGTGGCCCTAATGGCACCCACGAGTAGAAATTGTAGTTTGCCGGTCCAGGAACTACGGTACCAGCAGCATCAAAGTTCCCTTTAGTATGCAGCTGCGAGGCTGTCCTGATTGAGAGATGTTTTACCAGGACTCACAAAGGATCAATGGAGAGGCCAGTCAATCAGTTTCCTGCCTTGCAAGTTGGCAGGGCCAGACTGTTTAACCAGAATACACATAACATATTACCATTCAATACACACTACCCTGTCATAACTTGGCTGGGCACAAAATGCTGAAACATGTATGATATCAATTTCATGTGGCTTTGATAATTATGAGAGATACTAGCCTAAACTTAGGTTTGACTTATATTTAACGTTTACAAATGCCACCAGGATAGTGAAACTCATAAATTATGTGTTTTAAGAATGGAGGTGCATGTGTTAAAAGCAGCCCCTGCGCTAACATGTCTTGCCTATCAGTGCACCTGTCAAGAGGGAACATGGCCCACTGAGCCTGCTGTGTGTCACTGGAGAGAAGGTGCTGCAGATCAGGATACTGATTCAGCAGTTCACAGGTGTGCACTATCTTTTTGGAATGGAGTTGGCCGAAAACAGATACTGGTTATCAGTCCAATCTTAGATGGATTTACTCTCGTTATGTGGGCTGTCCCTCTTTGTTAGTATGATAGCCTCTGGCCTAGCACACCTCCCTATCACCACAATGTCTGTCACTGCCTTCTTTGAATCATAGTGCACATGGATTCCATTTTGTCAGTATGACATGTAATCAGATAAGCCACATTTTAATGTTAGGCAACCTCAATATTAATCATATTCCCAGCCTGTAATTACACACAACTGAAAAGGGCCATATCATACCAACAGTCTTATGAAACGAAATGCACACTGCTACCCTGCAGCATCGTGTATTTCCCACATGTGTATAGGAACCAATGCATCCAGTCTTGCAGCTAGCATTCGCAATGGGTATAGTCCAGCATGCCAGCCCATAATAACTCACAGTGTTGCTGTTCTGTCAGGTTGCGGGAAAGGATAAACCTTCAGGGGCTGCAACATTAATCAATGATTATATAATGTGTTAAATGGATGCAGTTACTGAATCCTCAAAGACACTAAATATGCTGCTTGTATTTGGTATGTTATTGAATGTATAAAACTCTTTTGCCAAAGCGCTATTCAAAATAATGTGGAACAATAACTGAAGATACACGAATAATGACCTGAGGGAAACATTATTAGAGTGAGTGGAGATGCGTTTTTAAGGTACAGTGGAAAGTACAAAGTGGAGGAGAAGAGTGAATGACAAGAGTTGGAGAGGTCCAATACTTGAGAGCAAGTAAGAAAAACGAGACTATGTAGACAGGAGGTTTGTAACTGTCAGAATAATGAGAGATTGGGAACATAGGGAGGAAATTAGAGAGATAAGAGGGGGCCCGACCATGAAGACATTTAAAGAGAAGACAAAGAAAATAAAAAAGAAGCTGAGATTCAAAAGAAAACCATGACCTGGAAAGGATAGATGAAGAGATTGAAGCATGAGGAGAGAGACAAAAGATAGTGGAATTAAAGATGGAACTTAGTGGGGCAAGTCGACAAGCAGGTAGATGAATATGTAGCGCAGAGCCGTAGTCGAGGAGGGATAAGACCAAAAAGGAGATTAAAATTTGGTGGCTTGAAAGGTTAAAAGGACAAGCAATGCAGATATAAAAGAATTGGAGATGAAACGAGTGCACAGTGTTGGAAATGTGGGATTAGAGGATACACTGAGGTTACTAGTCGATGGGGACAAAGGATTACAAGAGGGGGAAAGGAGATGACAGATGTAGATGTGGGAAAATAGAAGGGGGTGGAGGAAGGAAAGAGTGGAATTTCAGTCTTGGTAGAGTTTAGATGTAAGAAGCAAGGCTGTATCCAAGACTGGGCAGGGAGGAGACAAGCAGTGATAGTTGCATAAAAAGTATCAGAGAATGAAGAGAACAAATGGTAGATTTGGGAGTGATCCATGGAGAAATGGCATCAAAGGCCAAAAGGGCTGTTGATATCAGCAAGAGAGAAAAGAGGATAGGGTCAAGTACAGCACCTTGGGGAACACGGGCTGCAGAGGAAAGGAATCAAAGAGCTTTCCGGCACAAGAAACAGATAAGCAGCATTTTGGCAGAAAGGATTGGAACCAAGTGAGTACTGAGCCATAAAGACCTAAGAGAGAGAATAAAGAAGCAGAAGGTGATGCACAGTGTCGAATGCATCATACAGATCAAGTAAAATCAAGTTAAAGGAACATTTAGTGTGTCGAGTGGTAAGTAAATCGTTTGTGACACTGAGAAGAGCAGTTTGTGTGGAATGACAAAGTTGAAACAAAGATTTAAGTGGAGAGAGTAAAGATTGATGATCAAGAAAGCAAGTGGGTATAAACTACTCAATCAAGAATTTTAGATAGGTACTCAGGCAATGCGATAGGATGAAAATTAACATGAGTAGCCGGGCCTAGAGAACTATTTTTAAGTATAGGGAGAATCATTGTATGTTTAAAGGAAGAAGTAAAACAAGCAGCGGAGAGGGAAAGATTAATCATCGTAGTGAGAGGAGTGTGGCCAAGACTTTAGGTATAAGAGGAGATGGGATGGGTCAAGAGGAGAAGCAGTAGGGATGTCATGAGCAATGTAGCGATCTATGTCAGAATCGGTAAGATATAAAAAGAGGAGAGAAAAGAGTCTGCAATGTTAGAGGTTTCTAGAGACGGCTACGAAGAAGCAGATAGAACATGAACCAGATATCACTTCAAATCAAAGCAATACACAGAGCTACGAGACCATAGACTATGTCCAGCAGATGCAGCGTAACATGGTAAAACAACATAGTTGGAAGGGAGCTGTCTTATTGGGGGCATGTGCTTGTCATTCTAGCATCAACTCTATTTTGGACCATCTCATTTTAAAAATGTAGTCTTCCATCTACACTATCGCAAGGCATGATACGCCTAGTGCTCTAATAATAGAATTCTTACAATTATACATCCAGCACTCTGGCAATAGAATGATCAATGGATCAAAGCCATGTATCCAAATGTCTATGTATTCATTTTAGGGAGCTGGGCAAAATAATCAATTGAGGAAATTCAGAAGGGGGGACCCTGGGATACTCAAGGGAGTTTGTGCCATAATTCGTCCATGCATTGTATTCCTTCTAAATTTGGATATTTATTGCCTGCAAAAGAAGTGAACCATTTTAGTGTGATGTCTGAAGAAGGAGATGAGGCTTTCAATTGCATTTATTTTAATGGAATATCATTGGCCATTATATAGAATTACACAAATTGGTTAAATAGGAATAGAATGAGGATTTTATCTTAGTCTACATATTTTAGGAACTTATCCCATGGATTTAGTGGAGAGGTTTTGGAAACAGTGACTGTTTTGAACCCACCTTATTTGGCTGTTATTCATTAATCTAGGTGATATTGGAAAACCTCCAACTCTGTCCAGTATTTTGGCTTTTTGCTAACATGGGTTAGCTATTGTTTCTTAGTTATCTTCCACACTAGAGTACTATTTTTGTGGTTTCTTTCCAGATGGGGTTAGTAGTTCTAGTTTTCAGTTAGACAGAAAATATTCCGAATACAACAGTGGATTTAATCAGATTTGTTATATGGATTTTACATGACAAGTGTTCCTCCTTTGGATTTTGTGTGAATGGAGATAAGTTTGTGGTTTTGATAAACATTGTTAAAAGTGGTACAATTGGGTTAAATAAAGTGTGTCTGGGCCTTTTGAAAGGTTTGACAAGTAGCTCTTGAATTAGTTCCCAATCCACAGATCACAGAACACGCATTACCCATATGTATTAACTGAAAAAGTTCACTAAACTAACCTCACAATGTAGTAGTAAGCAAGGCCCAACACAGAATCCTGTACCAGGGGATTTCATGGAACAGCCTGATCTTTTGTGTGCATTATTTATTTATGATGCAGATGCAATATGCGCCATCCATAATTGTCCTCCATTGATAGGCCAGGAAAAATGCCCAGTACTCACCTACACAGATGACTTGGTCATTCTTGACCACACCATCAGCGGACTACTAAGATCGGCAGAGGCACTGTGGCAGTATGCTAAAATTAACGATCTTATTATTAATATGGATAAGACTCAAGCAATGATGTTTTCTAGTAAAAGAATTGCCCGTACTAGAGTTAAGATACAAGAACAGGAGATCTTGTATACACCTAATTATAAGTACCTCGGTATTGACTTTGAAAAGGGCAATGGTTATCAACTATGTATACAAGTTAGAAAGGTTAGAGCTGCTCAAATTACAGCCCTTGTATACAAATTCACAAAAATACATGGTGGCTTTTACAATCTGGGCGGCCAGATTATTATATCTACAAGTACTTGCGCCAATGATGGTCTATGTCCTAGAAGCCCTCCAGACAATTCATTTTAATTGGCTGCAGGTAGTAGAGGTCATGTATTGGAAAAGACCATGGGCCTTCCTACCTGCATACCCATGGCTGTTCTTAGATTGGAATTAGGGCTTTCTTCATTGAAATCTATTGTATTAAAGCTGAAAGGCTGAATTATTCCTAAAAATAATGTCTAACTCCATCAACAAATTGCTTCTATCCATGAGACATGAACTCTGTAAGGAGTCAAAGAAGTCCCTTTTTAAGGTAAACATCGAGAAGTATCTAGATGAGATAAACTGGACTATGAGAGCAGGGGAATATTGTCCGGCAGTAAAATCCGCTTTAGCTAGGAAAGTCCTTTGGGGGACTGGATAGAAAATTTGGTCAGATTAGAAGGTTTAAAAAAATATCAATTTATAAAATTTGTACTATATACTTATAAAAAACCACAGCCATACTTGAATTTATGCCCAATGCCAAGATTAAGACGATTTATACTTTTAGTCAGGATTAACCAGCTCCCTGTTTTGGCCACCACCAGCGTAATTGATAAGATCCCTACGGTGGGTCGTTACTGTCAACTTTGCAAGTATAACAAAATTGCTGAGACTGGGAAACATCTATTGACTAGTTGCCCCAAGATGCTGAGCGTCTATAAAAGACACTATGACAAATATGTGTTTGATATTAAACACATAGGTGAAGACATCTTTTGGTGGCAAATTATCAACACTCCCAACGTAAAGACATTTATTGCAATGTATAATGTCTGTCTTGCTTAAGATATCAATTTAAGCTGGGGTGTGAGGTACTCTCTGCCATACAAATGTTGTATTTTATGAGTAAGCAAACAATTAACTTGGTGAAATATATTTGATATAATTGCATGTTTTAGCTATATCTTTTAAACTTTGCTTTTTAATTATGCTAAGTGCATAATTTTAGTAGGAATGACAAATTAAGTTAGTAGATTTTAGATACTTCTATTTGTGTATATGTATGGCTTATAAATATATCTCATTATTTGTATGATATTTATATTATGTGAAAAGTTTATTTATAAACTAAAACACATTAATACATAAAAAATGTGTTATTTATGTATTCATTTTAAAGCTCTGAGAGTACTGTAAAATGATAAAACAGAGTGGCTGGTTCATCACAAGTCCTTGCTGTCACTGTTTAGCAAATGTGCTCTGAATGTCATTTAGAAGGTTGTCAGGGCCTGTAGGAGAGGTTATGAGCTAAAGATTTTGAGAAGTATTTTCTGTGTGTAGTTTAGTGCTTTGATACTAACACATAGTATTGGGAATAACAAGGGGAGTGACATTGGTTACTAACACTTACTATTGGGGTAAGAAGAGTGGGCTAGATTTGTAGACCACAGGCCACTAAAGTGCTGGAATTGCGGCAGGTGCACGACATATGTGATTGTGTGGACAAGCTCTGTGTAAGCACTGTGGGAATGCTGGCAGTTGGGTTTAGCTCCTTTTCCATGTTTGATCCAGTGATCTGGGCATGTTGCGGCATGGGTTGGGGGAAGCCATGAGCTGTACGGATTCTGGATTAAGGGAGGTGCACCCGCATTAGCAAAATCTCAATTGAACATTTAGTTCCAAGAGCCATTTCTGATGCGAAAAAATGATTGCACACCTTTTCTAGTCCTTCAGCCACATCCAGGCCGTAAAACCATAACAGCTGTCTGTCTAATATCAGCTGCAGGTCACATGACAATGGCGTCTGACCCTCGGGTAGGGGTTGAAAATACTGGCAGCAAGACATTGGGAGCAAAGGACATCAGGGTTTGGTTAGTTCATCCAAGGGCAAAAGGTGACCCATTAAATGCTCCTTCAGCTTAAGGGTTCCAGGATACAACACTTTTCCCTCAGGATGAGTGATATTTGTTTGATGGCAAATCGTATACTTTCCTTTGTGAGCAAGGCCCGCTTTTTGGTTTGAGTTATTAGGTGTTGCTTTCGACCTCTATAAGCCAAAACTATTGCAGTAAGGAACAGCTAGGGAGGAATGGCAGATGGACACACAGCCTGTACGTGTTGTTTGGCTTTTTGGCCACCTATTCACTGGCCATGGTCAAGCTAATCCCTATGGCCATTCCTACCCAGCTCCTGCTCCTCTGCGCCCAATACACCTCCTTATGGGAATTCTTTGAGCTCGCTTTAAACAAGTCTTACTATCAAACTTTGCACTCAAAGTGCCTGCCAGTGTTTGTTGAAAGCATTCTTCTGAGAGCTAATGACTTAATTGGAGCAGGATACTTGCTACTGTGGTTAATAAAAAATGTCTTACCAGGTCTGCCTTTGGCCACTCGATTATTAACACTCTGCATGTCCTTCACTGAAGTCTTGATACAAACATGCATTGGCAAAGCCAAATTTTTGGCTTGTGTAGAAGTATTAGGCATTTGCCAGGCACTGCTATTAGATGTGTGGAGTATTTTTATCCATGCCACTGCGCCACACTGCACCCCTTTGCCAATGGGGAAAGAAAACTGCCAAAAATGGAGGCAATAACCCTCTGCACACTAAATCTGCAAAATTACTCAGGGTTCATAAACCACCAAAAGAGCTGCACGCCCTGCCACATACACAGGCAAAGTGGTGTAAAAACAGGAATCACTGCTGTCATCTGTCATCTGTCACCTGAAACAAGGCCACAGAAGGGCCTAATCCGAAAATGCCCTTAAAAATTCAGTCATTTTCCCAGAGAATTATAGAAAGGAAAGTGTGCTGAAATCATGGATTCTCCAGGCAGTCAGAGGAATCCAGGTCTCCCTGCCTGGCAGCTTCTTAAGGAAATTAGCTGTCAAACCCAGTTTAAAAGTATTGTCTTTTTCCTGAAACAAAGTACATGCCTGGCCTGTAGCCACTCACCATGGGGTGTGTTTTGAAGTTCTGCCCATGCCATAAACTTTGTAATGGATAACTATAGGAGTTTCACTACACAGACTGCTTCCAGAACACACTGCTTCCAGAACCCATCCAGCTGTCCACACAGCACCCTATTCTAGAACTCTTCAACTTGTAGCTGACTCCAGAATCCTTAAAAGATCCAGATTTCTTTGCAGAATCCAGACTCTAGCATTGCCAAATTATTGCTAGCCTGACCCAATTGCAAACATCCCAAACGTGAAGGGATTTAATTCTGATTCAGCTTGGCTTGCTACCATTAAGGCTTGACCGCTGAAAACTTGCATCCTGCTATATACTGTGTCCAGTAACCAGAAGGGGCCCTTCCAGATCCAGGCTGAGGTGATGTCCAAATTGACCAGAACCGCCTTGCTGGTCCAATCCCGCTAGAGGTGCCCTGCTGCCGGTAGACCAGATCCAATTCATTGACCAGAGCTGACGGTCCAATTTAATAACTTCTTCTGTAAGTATTGCCAGGAAGAACAGTGACCCATAGTATATCTGCATTGTATTATCCCTATCTCAACCCATCCCATCTTTAATTCAGAACTCCAGTATTGTTAGAATTCTTCTTGTGCTGATTGTTTGACCTGTGTTCCAAAACCATAATTCCCTAGTGATACTGAATAACTAAAGTAAATCCCAGGAAGAAGTAGAGTATCCACAACGGGACGGGTTATGCTGATCACGTGACTGCAAGATCCACATGTGGCATTCTCTTTTTCATAGTCATAATATAGTGTAATCAAACCCATCTGTCATTTTCAAAAGCGCATTTCTGTTTTCATTTTCGCGCCTATTTTGTAAAAACGCCTCTCACTAAAACCTCTATAACTCCTTTGGTTTTAAAGATAGAGACAAAATGTCAACTCTCACTGATACCTAAGACCCGTATATATCTCCACAACTGAAGATAGCATCGCGGAACAGTGTATTTGACCTGTTTTTCTTCAATATCGCATAGTAAAATTTTGCAGAGAATTTGCAAAATTTTCAAGTTTACACGCGTCATTTCCCCCTTTCAAAGTGCTTTTTCCATCCCATCCTGATCAAAAGTGTGTATTGTGGTTTATATAATAGCTCATGTATGTTAGGATCTTATTAGTGTTGCTTCCCTTAGAATTTCTATCCATTAAGCATTTTTGACCGTTTGCAGTATTTCACAAAGCCATTTTCACCTGTCATTTTCAAAGTGTCATTTGCCAAAAGGTGTTCTCTCTTGTTTGGGAGGGAAGATTGCCTATAAACTCTAGAACTTGTCTTCTACTCCTGAATACCTGCTGATTACTCACATTGGGGTAGGATTGCTCCTTTGTATTTAAACAAAACTTTACAGGGGGAACATTAACCTAAACGCTATCTGTGTGCAAAACAAATTGTTCTTTTTCCCTGTGTTTTCTATTTTGCCTCCATATAAGTGAATTCAATTGCTTTGTTTATTTCTGAATTGTATTGTCACCCTTTGGGTGATTGCTGCCCCATATATATATATATATATATATATATATATATATATATATATATATATATATATATATATATATATATAGTAAACCTATGTGTGATTGGAATATTCGTTACAAACTAGCCTGATTCCTGGTTCAGTGTGACCTGGGGGTATTTTGAGAAGGGTGTAATATCAGTGGTATATCATTCAGAATATTGATCTTATAGACAAAAATAAAATAAGGATTTAATTTGCGCACTACATGCTAGGCGAGACTTGGCTGTTTCCTGATTGAAATCCCTTACAGATTGGGGGCTTGTGCCGTGATTCTGAATTGAAATAGCACCTGTGACAGTCTAACACAGCATACTAGCCTGCAGGGTACATGCACCTTGCTGGGTTGGCATACTGTGCTACACTGTACAATCACCCCTCAAAAGAAATACTCAAAAGAATTGGGCCTGTTTCCAAAGGTAAATTAACCCTGAAATAAGTCAGAAGGAAATTGATATTTCTGAGATGGTGACCCCAGTGGAAATTAATATTGCTAAGGAACACCACCTGCTCAAACCGTTTGTCAGGGGTGAGTGGCCAGAACAGGATGAACAGGTATGGCTGCAGGAAATAAAAGAACAAGTCACTGCAATAGATCTAAATATATGGCAGGACAAGGATCCATTACATCAAGTGCTTAGCGAACTGTACAAGGCCCCAAAAAAAATAAAAGAGGAGCAGTGTAACATTCCCAAAATAGCCGCCTACCTGTAGCTCCACATAGCAGTAATACAGGAAAATTATGCAGACAACATAGATCTGGCAAAGAGCCAAGGGGAAACACTGCAGAAAATCCAGACTAATCTGGCAGAACAAAGGCTCCGGAACAGCCAGGAATCAGCAACAGAGGCTAGGCAGTATATTACCAAATTTAAGCAATATCTGGCTCTCTTACAGCAAAAGAATGTAGAACAAGATCTCAAATTACAGACACTGCAAGATGAGTATCAGGAAAGGTTTGACTCTTTAAAACAGAATCAACAGAAGCTGGAGCATCAGTTAAATTACAACAGAGCATGTGCAGAACAGATAGTCACCCTACAAAACTGCCTAGAATCATTGAAAGAGGAAAATCATATATTAAAGACCTCCACTCTCAAGAGGAATTTGATGAGGAGCACCAGAAAACTATTGCATTTAAGAAACAGAGGGATGACCTGGCTGAACAGAGGGGCACTCTAAGTCAGGAGAGGGATGCCTTAGGCCACAAAGTCAGTCAATTAAAAACTAAGTTAGAGGAAAGAAAGCTGACCCTTCAGGAGTTTAGTGAAATTAAAACTGAATATGAAAAGCTACTAGAGCACACCAGGCGGGTGGAGGATGCTCTGGCAAAAGAACACTCAGACCAATAATGACAAAACACAGGAGGTGAGTCTCCTGCAGTAAACATTGGCATTGTATTTCCAATCCAGGCAGGAAGCACAGAGAGAAAATGAGGCTCTCTGTGAAAAGAATGACAGGCTCCACAAACAGATAACCCTGCAAGAGCAAATCATTGAGACCAGTAAGGCCTTAATAGAGGAGCAATAGAGTCAGATTTTGGCATATCACCTGGGAATAGGGGCTGAAAGAGAATAGGTATAAAGGGACAGAGTAACCCCTGAGCATAACCTCGGGACCCCTGTCATCAGGGACTTTCACCCCTTCAGTACCATGGACTCTGCCGCCCTCATGTCCACTGGCTCATATGAACAAAGGGTCACGGAGATGGTAGACTTCAGCAGAATGGGAAATATGGGACTGACAGATCGGCGCCTCCCAGAAATGGATGGCAGGGCATCTCTGTACAGATTCCCAAATGTTAGGGCCAGACTCTCTGATCAGGAAGACTCCAGTGAGGGGAGAATTAGTGAAAAGCATCCTCAAAAATACCACTTACCAAGGGATCAGTCTGTCAAATTTGGTGGGGAACTCCATGAAACTAGACACAAAGAATATCTTAAATACCTCTTCCCAGCTAGGGCAGTTGGGGGTGCTCAGCCAATCCTGGGAGCAAGGGAGAGTCAGAAGACTCTTCTGAGCGCCACAGGTCTCAAGAGACTAGGGCCCCACATTCTGCAAGCCATTCACAAGCTCGCAAAATCAGGGAGAGCCTAGAGGATCAGATAGCCACCTCCTGTAGCAGTGCCTCTGAGTCAGAGGATGAGTGGACAAGGGTGACTAAGACTAAAAAGCCAAAAAATTAAGAGGACCCTACTGAAAGATCCCCTGAAACAAATCAAGCACATTAGGAGCGTCTTAACTCCCCATCATAAAAATGCCAAGTATTCAGTTTGGGAGCACCTCGAGTTATATGAGCAAATGGATGGATACTTTCCATTTGAAAGATAGCCAGAGTTGCATTCAATATGTCAAGTGGACATTTTCCCCTGAATACTCCAGCTCCTTTGCAGGATTGGAGGATCAGAACCACTCAAGATGGTCCACCTATAAGGCGGCCATCTTAAAGCATTTCTCCATACATAGGAATCCTCAAGAGGCCCACAAGTCGGCCTATAATCTGCAATGTGGGGATGACCAGGCCCCACAAGAATGTGTACAAAAATTTAAACGTGCCTTTGCGCAGACCACCAGGAGGGTGTGCACAGACAGTAGGGAGTTCATTAATACCTTCTTTCATGCACTCCCTAAATACATCATGACCCAGCTGGTGAGGGACTTTCATGAGAAGAGATCACTAGACTGGGTCATTGAAAAGGCAACTCGCATTTATGAAGTGCAGAATGTGGTAGAGAATAAAAGTACAAATAAAACCCCCAAACCAGCCAACACCCCTGCTGCTCCTAAGGTGGCAGCGGTGAAGGTTGCCCCCATTTTAGATCTGGACATGGGGGGGCCTAAAAATATTCCTGTGCAAAATCCTCCTAACCAAAGACTCAGAAGGTCCTCGGGCCAATCCCAGACAGGTAGTCAGGGAGGTAACCCCACAAATGGGACCCCCTAACTCCCCTAATTATATAAGACCTTGTTACAAGGGCAACAGACCCATCCTGGGCTATGTGTGGACTTCCACAGCCCAAGTGGGCGGAGATCCAACCAGGTAGATGCCAACACAGGAAACTTCCCTCCTAACTTTCCCCAGGAGGGCAGTAATCCCCCAAATGCCGGGTTGAGCTTTTTTCCCCGGTACCCACCAAACAACAACCCCCATAACTTTCCTGAGCCCAGACAGCCCAATCCAGGAGAGGGGAGGCCAAGGGTGGAGGGGTACCAGAACTATCCCAACCAAGAGTATTATTGGAGAAGAGACAGTTACCCTTCCCGTGATCAAGCTAGGATGGACCAGAGACCCCCGTACCAGCCAGAGCGGGTGTTCCAACTGGAGCGCCAGGTACAGAACTTGTCACAGGATCTGGGTAGCATGTTGAGGGCTCAGCAGAACTCTCAGATGAGCATGGTGGCCCAGAACCCCTCAAATCAAGGGTCTGGTACTCCAGAGCAATGACAGGGAGAGAACCCTGACAATCCACTGGTTCCATGAGAGGAAGCACAGGGGAAAGGGGGGTGTAAAGCCTTAGAGGAAACTTCCTTCCCCACTTGTGAAAAGCCCCTGGAAACCCAGGAACCAGAACCAGAATTTCCTGCCCCCGAAAATCTGCAACCTAAGGAACAGAGGGCGGGTAGGAGAAATATAGGGCCAAAAAAGACTCATTTTGTGGAGGAGGTTAGAGTCTTCCAATTTGAAGGAGAGGAGTCCTCAGCGGATTCTGGGAAAAGGATCTTCTCCTTGAGGGATGGGGGAACTCCTCCCAAAGAAAAATGGGTAATCATTGAACCCCAGAACGACCAGCCAGAGAATCACCTTGCCCAAACCAATTTTAGTGACTCCTTCCAAAAAGGGGCGGGGGGCAGCCCAGAATCAGAACCAGGGGAACCCAAAACTTCCCCAATATCCAACTGTCACCTTTTTCTTATGGATTCCAAAGCTCCCAAACAGAATGCTGCCTAAACTACCCCTCCGTCAGAATCAAGAGTAAAGAAATTAACCCACCAATTGGCCCAAAATGCTCATTATCTTTGCCTCCTTGAGGAGAAGGAGGGAAGATTTTATGCCCCGGTCCAAATACAGGGGCAATGTACATTTTTGGCACTGGTGGACACTGGATCCTTAGCCACCCTTCTGTCAAAAAGGGCTTTTGATCAGTGGAATTCAGGAAGGGGGGGAGAGATACCAGATCCCTCTCACCCCTCTTCCTGGACAACTTCAGATCTTCGATGGGAATGAAATTCCTGTCAAGGGGACTGCAGATTTAGGTGAAACACTGGTCATAGTTGTGACTCCAGAGGGCACACCATGTTTACTAGGGAATGACATCCTGCGTAGATTGTCTCCCCTCATAGATTGTGTAAACAAGGTCCTCTGGACCCAGACTAACAGACCAATAAGAGTAAAACATAGTGGCAACCATGTTAGTTTACATGCCACATGCAACATGTTTGAACAAAAACCTGACCAAATTGAATTCCATTTTCAAAACAACCAAATCCCTGACGTGACAGTAATTGCAGTAGGACAACAAACTAGTCATGGGAACTCCTCTCTATTTCTGAAAATCAACCTGCCTTCCAGTCTCAAGTTGAATTCCACACTGGAAGGAAATACTCTGAAATTCTATACTAATTCACAATCAGAAAATCCCACTCTTATAGTCCAAAATGGTAAGAAACCAGCCCAAAGCTTGGCTGACATTCAGAAAATTGGAGAACAGTTGTTCATCCCTGTTCAGTTAAATGAGGGGAAGGACTCTGTTCTCGCCTGAGTGTGTGTGAAGAACGGTAACAGCTTACCTGGGGACAACCAGACGTGGACTCCCTGCTCACTGTGCTCAGAGAGGCACAGCTTCACCTCACTGATGAGGCCCAACAAGGCTGAAACACGTGTATGGGGTTGCTGTTGTTACTCTTGTTCAGAGAGGAATTGCCATAGCATTTCGGTCCTTCGGCCCATGTGGGTGGGACAAAGACTGATATGCAAATGGATATTTCCCATCTGTGAAAGGTACAGTGAGCAAAAAGCGTGTGCTGCAAACTCTCATCTCAGAACAGGTTATCATGCCATGTTCTTTCTGGAGAGGAGCGCCTGTTATCTTTTTTGAAACGGTAAGAGCTTCATCAGTGAAGCCATGTTCCGAAACCTTCCAAAAGATCCAGCCATTCCGACCTTTAAATTGATAGACAAATGGGAAATGGAACTGGTAACTCCCTCTTCCAAACATCTCCTGCCCAGCAGGTGTATGCTCAAAATTTCCATAGGCAACAAGAACATAATCCATAATTGTTGGGTCATGCTTGATGTCCCTGCTGCATTTTATTTAGGCAGTGGCATTCTCAATCGCTTTGCCATTAGTTCAGACCTAATAAACTTCAAAGCCTGGTCCCAATTAGCAGGAAATCCCATGGACCTTGATGACCCAGAGAAAGCATTTTGTTCAGCTCAACTGCTGCCATATGCAGTTGAAGTTCAGATTGGAGAGAAAGTCACCATCCAAGAACGGACCCGACAATTCACACTTGAAGTAAAAATTAAAAGAGGACAGAAACTGCGAAATCCTGACGCATACGTTCACTTTTATGCCCATTTGCAACAGCAAGGGTTGGGGTTAAACCCAACACCACTAGTCAATACAGAACACAACACCATTCCAATAGTGGTGGATAACAGCAACCTCAGGAGTATAAGTCTGGGCGCAGGCACCATTATTGGAATGACGGTTGATGACCAACATTTTTCCATAGATTTAGGTAATGAACTGATAGGACCAATCCCAAATGACTGTCTTGACTTCGATAGAGACAATGACACAACACCAGACAGGATCTTCATCCGACATGGGGGGAATTTCCTGGTGTACTCTTCCTGCCCTTATGGTAGCCACCAGTCCAAGTCAGTACTTTGACCAAGGACTTCGCCACCCAGCTGGAGGAGGCCGCTGAAATAGCCAAACAGAAGTCTTTCCGGGCTTCAGGCAGATGGATGAAGAGAGAGTCAACCTAGCTGATGCCTGTGAGACTCTGGAGCAGAAACAAAAATTGAAAAAGTTTTCTTAGATTTTCAAGATCTCTTTGCAGTGGACTCATATGACTGTGGTTGCACCGAAATTCATACAACAACAATTCCCACGGACCCTGGCATGACTCCAGTGTTTTTGAAGCAATACTGCTGTCATGCACCAGCCCTGGAAGCTTTTCTATCGCTTGAAGTACTACTAACATGGATACCAGAAGCAAGCCTAATGGTCTAGTCTATTCCAAGATGGCCGCCCACTTCTATAAACCAGCTGATCAGACTAGCACTCGGCGCGTTGTATCATATTGCTACCAGCGCTGCCAGTCCCTTTCAGTGACTCGCTTTCTCTTTACAGCAAAGTTCCTAGCCTTTTTTCTGTGCCTTTCCACTTGTGGTGTTTTCAGGTTTTCAGGTAAGGTGGTCGGGATCTGTCCAAGCTGTCTAAGCTTTCACTACACGTATACTTCATTACACGCGTATTCCTTGTCCGTGTTTACTTTTGCATTTCTCTCTGCCCCGCCGTGTACATCCGCTATCGCGGTTGGGGAAATTCTGTATATTTTCTGATCTATTCCCCTATCTGTGTTTCCTCTTTTCCTTCTCTCTTCTACTCCGTACGTATCGGCCTGTTTACAGTCTATGCCGATTCATTCACGGAGGCCAGTGATACCGAAGAGACCTGCTCCTTATACCATACCGGAGTGTGCCATAGCTGGCTTTGGCAGACCAGCGTTCCCGCTTCCGCAAGTCTTTGACAAGACCTTGGACCTTTTCATCTCTACGGTCTTGAGGCCATCAGGATTTTTTCTGCCTATACGGCTTTTTCCCCGTTTAGGGCGTGCTCCTCTGGTAGTCTCCGGTTCTGCATTAGATTCAGACCATGGAGGCGGCCGAGGGAACGCGGCCCTATTTACGACAAAAAAAGGAGAAGAAGAAGCCAGGGAAGAAGATCAAGAAGAGAAGCTCAGTCAAGGTGGAGGAAGAACCTGACCAAACAGGTGAGGAGGAGTCAGGGGAGGAGGAGACCCCGCTTGACAACTGCTTGCCTCTCGCATCAATGGAGTCCCTTACAGAAATAATTAAGAACCTTGAGTCCCGTGGGATAATTCGTCCAGTCCACAGCACCTTCAATAATCCGGTGCTGTGGATTTTGAAACCAAATGGCCATTGGAGACTTTGTGCTGACCTAAGGGAGCTAAACAAACGGGTCTACACTTCCCGATGGCCTCTTCCCTACATTGACCAAGGGCTGGACCAGATCCAGGGTTCAAAGGTATACACTGCCATTGACCTGACCAATGGGTATTGGACTGTACCTGTCAGTAGGGAGGACCAATACAAACTGGCCTTTACCTTCGGGGGCAGCAGTACACTTGGACCCGGACTCCCTTCGGATACATCAACTCCGGCAATTAATTTCATATCTTTTTGCATAAGGCCATGCCCGACTTGGGTAAAAGGGGTAGCCCGGCCTATGGAGATGATGTTCTAATCAAAAGCTCAACTGTGGAGGAACACATAGCAGAGATCTGTTATGTTCTGACACAGTTGAGGGCTGCCGGAGCAAAACTATCTTTCCAAAAGGCACTGTGGTGCAGGACCCGTGTCAACTTCTTGGGGCACGAGATCACTCCTGAGGGTCTCTGTCCCCAGGAAAAGAAAATAGAAGGACTCCAGGAACTAAAAGACCCCACAACACTGCGGGAGCTAAGGGGCCTCCTTGGACTGACTAATTACAGTAGAATGTTCATTGAGGATTACGCAGAGATCACAAGACCCCTGATCCATCTGTTGAAGGGGGGGTCAAGTAGGAGTGGGGTCCAGAACAAGCTGAGGCAGTAAGACAACTCAAAAGAAGCCTCTCACAAGCGCCTTGCCTAGCTTAGCCTGTCAAAAACAAGGAGTTCTTCTTGGAAACAGGGTTCTCAAATACATGCTTGACTGCAGTATTATACCAAAAGCATGACAATGTCAGTAAAGTAATCTCCTATGCGAGTAAGACTTTATCCTCCTGGCAACAGTGTGAGCATTGAAGAATTACTGCCTGTTTATCCAGGGGGAACACATCATAGTGGAGACTCCACACCAGCCTCTGCAATATCTTCAAAGTGACAGAATCCCAGCCAGAAATGTGAGTAATTCCCGAATTACTTCCTGAATTCTGTCAATGCAAGGCTTTCCTGTGGAGGTCAGATATGGCCAAAACAAGAAGAGTCCCCTTGCGCAAGGTCTGGCTGACTTGCATGATTGTGCCAGAGAAAACTGTCTCGAGGACGAAAGTCTTAAAATCAAGGACAACATGGAGGCGTACCTTAATTCCCCACTCAAAGTCTATGAAGAAGACAAGTATGAGGGAATGCCCATTGTCTATGTGGATGTGTGCACCTACCATGTTGACAACAACGGGGAAAGGGAACTTGTGGCCGGTGTGCGGAATGCATGGGTGAATGATGCCCAAGAGCCGTCCCCTGGGTCCAAAATAAGTCCCCGTAGTAGTCCTTTGGCAGAGCTGATGGCGGTGCATCAAGCCATCCTCACTGCTGTCCAACACCAACTCCACGAACTGGTTATAATCGCTGATTCAGATTATGTATTGAACGGGTTCGTGGAGCACCTGGTAAATTGGAAAACCAGAGGCGTGCTATGTGCTAAAAATAAACGACTAAAACATGGAAAACTAATACAGAATATTGATGATCTGGTCACCTCGAATGGGATGACCATTTACTGGATAAAGATCAAGGGTCATTCTAAAGTAGAGGGACCAGACAAAACTGGAAATGACTTAGCTGATCAGCTGGCCAAAACCAGAGCCATCCAAGGGGATCTACTTGAGATCGAATCCCTGCTGGGGGAAATCCAGGTCACTGTTATTGCTAGGACCCAGACAAATGCTCACAATGATCTCTTTACTGCCCAGAGGAGTAAGGGGACCCCAGATGCTGATTTTATTACGACTCAAAAAGGGGATCCAATAATTGGTAAGTTTTATCAACACATTGAGGACACTGAGAACTTTCCCCTGACGGATACTGATTGCATTGGGAAAGAGGACCTCAGAGTGTTGAAGAAATGTCCAAAAATGTTCAGAATCCAAGATGGGCTGTTGGCGAGGAGATCCATATCTGGCCCTGACCAGTGGGTGGTCCCTACCTCATTCCGAAGCCTGATGCTAAGTCATGCCCATGATGCGGTCAACGGGGGTTTCATACGACATTAGAAATCTTACGAGAGGTTGCATACTGGCCACACATGGGGCAGGACCTCGACCAATACTTGGAGGGGTGTCTTGTGTGTGCACAATTTCAGCCAACATCATCACACACCGTGCTCCCCTCCAAAAGAGGGGAATGACACTGCCTTGGTCAGATTTGCAAGTCTATTTTATCGGGCCTGTGATTCGCTCCTCTAGGGGGAACAAGTACATGTTAACCGTAACATGCTTGTTTATTAAATAGTTGGAATGTCTCCCAGCCCTGTATTGCAAGGCAGAAACAGCAGCTGCCCTGATGATCAATCACATCTTCTCGTGTTTTGGACTACCCCAAAGGATTGAGTCAGACTGAGGTAATCACTTCACCAGTGAAGTGATGACAAAGATGTGGGAGATACTTGGGGTAAAAAGGAAACAACACATTGCATACCGCTGGTCCTCTAGTGATGGAGTTGAGAGGTACAATAAAACTATTGTGAGCATATTAAAAAAGTTTGTGGCAGACGCTGGGCAAAGTTGGGACATTCGATTACCCCTTGTCCTGATGGCCATCCAATCTACCCCTTCTTCTGCAACAAGAATGTCTCCATTTGAGCTGATGACTGGATGAAGGTTGGTGCTACCCCAGCATCTACTCTGCAGAATTCAAGAGCAGACCTTGATAAATGCCTCCACAACTCATGAGTATGTTGAGAATCTGAGAAAACACTTTCAACATGCTTTTGCATATGCTCAGCAGAATCTAGAGAGATCTGCAGACAGTATGAAAACCCACTATGACCTTAAGACAACTAAAAAGGAATATTAAGTAGGAGAGAGGGTCTACTTGTACAATTTCCAAAGGAACCAAGCCAAAGAGCGCAAATTCCTTCCTTGTTGGCGGGGTCCTTTTGAAATTGGGGACAGAATCTCACCAGTCACCTACAGAATATGGAAGGGGAAGACAAGGGGGTCCACATAAACCAGCTAAAATGTTGCCATCCCAGGCATACTTTGCTGCAAATATAGGAGTCGACCAGAAACCCAGATTGGGAAAATCCAAAGACATAAAAATAATTATTAAATGTTCATTGAGTATGTAGCAGGAAAGAGTGTTGAGTCCTGTATTAAACATAGGCGGGGAATATTGTAAATTGTATTCAAGGCATGCATCGGCCCCTCTATACTCGGGGAGTATTAGTGGGGAAATTTCCAAAACCATGCTATGTACTGTTTTCTAGCATTGGAACTAAGAATCATCTAATCACCAAGGAGGACTCCTCGGGGACCGGAAAAAGAACCAAGAGCCCGGAGTGTCGCTCCACACTCCCAATGAGAACCAGCAAAGAGAGTGTGTTGCTTGTATTGCTGATGGGAGAAGCAACCGGATCGGGGGGGTATGTGGAGTATTTTTATCCACGTCACTGCGCCACACTGCACCCCTTTGCCAATGGGGAAAGAAAACTGCCAAAATTGGAGGCAATAACCCCTGTGCGCACTAAATCTGCAAAATTGCACAGGGTTCATAACCCACTAAAAGAGCTGCACGCCCTACCACACACACAGGCAAAGTGGTATAAAAAAAGGAATCACTGCTGTCATCTGTCACCTGTCACCTGAAACAAGGCCACAGAAGGGCCTAATCCGAAAATGCCGTTAAAAATTCAGTCATTTTCCCAGAGAATTATGGAAAGTAAAGTGTGCTGAAATCATGGATTCTCCAGGCAGTTAGGGGAATCCAGATCTCCCTGCCTGGCAGCTGCTTAAGGAAATTAGCTGTCAAACCCAGTTTAAAGTATTGTCTTTTTCCTGAAAAATTGCAAAATCCACTATTTCAAGCATGTTTGTGAAGAGCTAATTCTTTTAAAATGTTTAAATCCTTTATAAACTGTGCTTATATTTTATATTTGAAATGAAAAGACTTTAATGTCAAGGAGCCCAGCCTGGGTCCAATCCACTATTTAATTCTGATCTGACAGCCTGGCCTGGGAAATCTGTCATCTCCGCTTGACATTCCCTTGAGAACAGGAAGGCGAATGGCTGTTAATGGTTCCCGCATAATGCCAACAAGCCACAGAATGGGGCCACATTAGACATTTGTCTGCTGTCTGACCAAAGAACAAGGGACAGGTTTAGCATTGACCTCTGCCAGGAGGGGCAGGATGTGGAGGACGTTTCTCAGTGAACGTCAATGGACTGAACACCTGCTGCCTGAAAAAGGGAGGTTACACAGGAGGACTTTGGTGTGAAATCCTTATTTTTGATTAAAGTTTAAAACTCTTTAACTGAGAAACTTAAAGAGGGATACATCTGAAACTTGGTAGACATTAAACTAATGTCTGCCTTGTGATAGGAAGACAATGAGGAAACTTGTACCATTTAAGGAACCAAAGTTATGAAAAATGTCTGATTATGGCAAAACTATTAATGTTGCAAACTTACAATTGTATGTACACGATCCACTAATAAGCGCCCAGAAATGTATCAAATTAGAAATGATTAATCCAAAGTGTTATGGGTAAAATTAATAAAAGTCCATAGAATTACCAATCCAGCTTTCACAAAGATGGGAAGTGAATGCAAATGTAGACAATCGAATATAAAGTATATGTGTCCACTTTTATGAGGGTACACAATGGTAGAAATGTACATTTGTTCAAAAGTATGTTTTGGGGAAAAATCAAGGTGGGAGTTCCTAAATCCTGTCATAAGATGGCAGCTCTGTTCAGGCTGCCAACCAAAAACAAAGTACATTCCTGTAGCCACTCACAACCATGGGGGTGTGTTTTGAAGTTCTGCTCATGCCATAAAAGTTGTAATGGACAACTATGGGAGTTTCACTACACAGACTGCTTCCAGAACACACTGCTTCCAGAACCCATCCAGATGTCTGTGCAGTACCTTATTCTAGGACTCTTCAACTTGTAGCTGACTCCAGAATCCTTGAAAGATCCAGATTTCTTTGCAGAATCCAGACTCTAGCATTGTCAAATTATTGCTAGGCTGACCCAATTGCAAACATCCCAAACTTGAAGGGATTTAATTCTGATTCAGCTTGGCTTGCTAGCATTAAGGCTTTCCCACTGAAAACTTGCATTCTGCTACCTACCGTGTCCAGTAACTAGAAGGGGCCCTTTCAAATCCAGGCACTGAGGTGCAGTCCAAATTGACCAGAACCGCCTTTCTGATCCAATCCCACTAGAGGTGCCTTGCTGCCGGTAGACCAGATCCAATTCATTGACCAGAGCTGATGGTCCAATTTAAAAACTTCTTCTGTAAGTATTAACAGGAAGAACAGTGACCCATAGATTATCTGCATTGTATTATCCCTATCTCAACCCATCCCATCTTTAATTCAGAGCTCCAGTATTGTTAGAATCCTTCTTGCAATGATTGTTTCACCTGTGTTCCAAAACCATAACACCCTAGTGATTCTGAATAACTAAAGTAAATCCCAGGAAGAAGTAGAATATCCACAATCGGACAGGTTATGCTGATCACGTGACTTTAAGATTCATATGTGCCATTCTCTTTTTCATAGTCATAATATAGTGTAATCAAACCCATCTGTAATTTTCAAAAGCGCATTTCTGTTTACATTTTCGCGCCTATTTTATAAAAACGCCTCTCACTAAAATCTCTGTAACTCCTTCAGTTTTAAAGATAGAAACAAAATTTCAACTCTCACTGATACCTAAGACCCAGTGTAGTTGACCAGTTGTTCTTCAATATTGCATAGTAAAAGTTTGCACCAAATTAGCAAAATTTCCAAGTTTACACGTGTCATTTCCCCATTTCACAGTGCTTTTTCCATCCCATCCAGATCAAAAGTGTGTATTGTGGTTTATATAATAGCTCATGTATGTTAGGACCTGATTATTGTTGCTTTCCTTAGAATTTTTATCCATTAAGCATTTTTGACCATTTGCAGTATTTCACAAAGCCATTTTCAGCTGTCGTTTTCAAAGTGTCATTTGCCAAATTACGGTTTTCTCTCTTGTTTGGCAGGGAAGATTGCCTATAAACTCTAGAACTTGTCTTCTACTCCTGAATACCTGCTGATTACTCACATTGGGGTAGGATTGTTCCTTTGTATTTAAACAAAACTTTACAGGGGGAACATTAACCTAAACGATATCTGTGTGCAAAACAAACTGTTCTTTTTCCCTGTGTTTTCTATTTTGCCTCCCCATAAGTGAATTCAATTGCTTTGCTTATTTCTGAATTGTATTGTCACCCTTTGGGTGATTGCTGCCCCATATATATAAAACCCATGTGTGATTTGAATATTAAAATAAATCAATACATATTTACCTTACAAACTAACCTGATTCCTGGTTCAGTGTGACCTGGGTGGTATTTTGAGAAGGGTGTGATATGAGTGGTATATCATTCAGAATATTGAATTTATGGACAAAAATAAAATAAGGGTTTCATTGCGCACTACATGCTAGGCTAGACTTAAGTGTGTGCCTGATTGAAATACCTTAAGATGCCCACGTGCTCGTGCCACTTTGCACCTGCTATCATCAATGGTCAATTAATACCACTAAGGCTGTGCCTCGCAAGCACCTTTCCCATGCCTATGCAAAAAACCAAACTGTTGCCACTGCCAATGCTTGTCTGTTTAGCTTGCACCTCGCAGAAGCTTTCTGTTCCTTTCGAGGGCCCTATCACAAGTTGGGTGTTAGCCCTTAAATGCAGCGGTAACTGTATTAATGCTGCATTTAAGGGCTGGCCCTATCATGAGTTGAGCCTGGGCTGTTTTACCTGCAGCTTTTTTCTGGAGGTGAAAATTCCATTTAGCGCCCTGTTTGTGGCCAAATTACTGCCAGCCGTACTAGCGTGATATTTATGCCAAAAATGCCCTGTTCGGTCAAATGGGCCCAATGGGGAATGGGGATTTGCCATTAACTCCCAACCCGTGATCCGGCGTTAATAGCACCAGATCGGTATTGCAGCTGGGATACCGCCCAACCCGTGATGAGGCATCTGGTCCAGGATTCTAACCAGTCTCTGAGAGGTGAAGGCTATAGCTGACCTCTACTATCATTTAATCAGTCATGGACTGACTCAACCTGTCATTCTGCTTGTTTGGCACAAACTTGTATAACTCATTTGCTTATTGCCAGCACATTCCTTTATCTATGTTTCTCTTCGACATCTGTTCTTGGGCTTCAGTCTTGGTGACACGGTTTCCCTTCCTACCCTGGGAAGCTGCCTGTATTCTTTCAAATAGCTGTTCTGGCAATAAAAAGGCACATATATCCTTCTGGTGCACCCTCTTTTTCAATTGGAAGGGATGTTTTAGTGTCAGATCACACGTTATGTTTCTTTGTCTATTTCAAATGAGTCTGTAATACCTTCCTGTCTTCTTAAGTTGAAGGATTTTGCAAGAAAATAGGCCCACTCTAGGCGCATCCATCAGTTTGACTATTCCTGGGGTTTTCCAGACCCCATCCTCCTCATATGGCTTTTCACATGCATGTGCTTAAGGCCTCATGAGTTTGCTGCTTGCAATAAAAGCATGTGCTATAATAAATATTTTTTGTAAATTGCCACCTAATTATGAATGGGGATTTCATGACAGTTTTTCTGCCGGGGGTACATACAAATTATGGCATGGGTGTAAATGTTGGCTTCTTTTCTTTTTTTTCTTTTTTATTTGTATTTAATCATTTAGATTTTTACAAAATCCAGACTTGTATAAAACAACACTCAAAGGAATAAACACTCAAAGGAATAAAGTACCTAACCGTCCATTGGTGTTAATGTAGCTAGGTGTGGTAGAAGTAAAACCGTGTTCACGTGTTTTAAAATGTTAAAAATTGCCAGCTGCCACTGGGTTCTATCGCCCCCTATCAGCCTGGCCCAACAATTTTCTTGATCGCTTAATGCAAAGCCAGATAAAATGTCTTTCAGGTAAGTAAACCTTATTCCTCGAGTGCTGGAGCAAGAGAGAAGAAAGTGATGGATTGACTCTTTTACAGTTGATTGGCTACACAAGTGACACTCCTTTGTCATTGATAAACCTCTAATTGCCAATATTTAGTTTGTTTGCAAGAGGTTAAGTCTCGCTCTCATTAGGAGGTCCCGTGCTGGCCTGGACGGAAACCTTTTGTTGTAAGGCTGAAGTTCATTTAATTTCCTGGTGTTAGAAGGAAGATGATGTATCAGTTTAATATTTAAAGCTGCTTCTTTGGTCCTTATCCAGTCCAACTCTTTTAGTTTTTTCTGGATTTTAGTGGGGTTTGTAAACAAAGTCTCTTTGTCACATTCCACCGAAGATAGCGTATCTAAGTTTAAAGTAGACCAGGTGTTCAACATCTTGTTGTTGGTACTGCAGCTTTCTCTGAGTATCAAATTGTAGATCGACAGCTCGTTTGACATTCTACATTTCCAAAATAGCATAAGAGTGTTAATTTTCACTGTTCCTCCCAGAGACAGCAAGCTAAGTTCTTGTCATATTACCTTCACTGAAGTGGAGTTTGGGCGGCCTAGTGTGGATCTCCAGAACAGCGCTTCCAATTCCGGCCAAAGTGTGGTGGGTAAGTTTGTCATGGCGTCCGCGCTGTACGTTAATGTGGGTACCACTTTTTTTTTTTTATAGAAGTCCAAGACCCAATTCAAACAGAAACGCCCACCTTTTCTGTTGATTGCCTTGCCTTGCGCGAACCACTTTTTGGTCGTTAGTTTCAGATGTTTTTGCATGGCCGTTTCGTGTCTAGAGCTGTCTAAGATCACTCCAAGGTATCTAAATTCCTTCACTTTTTCCACCGGTTGACTGGCCAGATGTAAGACAACTTTTTCTTTTTTTTTTGTGGATGCGGAGATGATCATAAATTTTGTTTTACCTTCATTTATCTCTAAATTGTTTTTAGCCATGTCCTCCTGGAGGTTGCGCAGTTGGCGCTGCAAACCTATAGGAGTGTGGTCCAGTAATATAAGGTCGTCGGCGTACAGTAGTCTGTTTACATGGGTGTTACCCATTTTGGGAGGAAAGCATCGGACAGTTGGACTAATTTCTTGCAAGTCTCCAATGAATGCCAAGAAAAGAGCAGGGGCCAGAGGGCACCCCTGCTTGACTCCTCTAGCCGTCGGTATGGCCTGTGAGAGCAGCCCTTGCTGGTTTAGTCTCACTCTCATGCTGGTTCCTGTGTAGAGAGCCTTGACTGGATCCAGGAGGTGGTTGCGGACATTTCCAGGCCTCAAGTTTCGCCCACAGTAATGTGCAGTCAACTCTATCAAAGGCCTGGGTAAGGTCAATGAAAGTGATGAAGAGTTTTGGACCACTGCTCTTTAATGCGCTTATCATCAGGATGTTTGCAGATGTTCCCAGGTTTTTCTTAAAGCCAGTTTGTAAGTAGTCCTTACACAGAGCTGTTTTTGCCCATGCATTGAATTCTCAAAGCAATAGGGACCCAAACACCTTCCCAATACAATCGAGTAAGGCGATCGGCCTATAGTTTTTCGGGTCTGCCTTGTTTCCTTTTTTGTAGACAGGCTATTTACCACATGGTACTTTCTATATAGACGTTGCGATAAATATCCTATACAATCCTAACCCATATCTAGATGTCATTTGGGGGTTACCAGGGGAGCAGCTGCAACCTCCGGCCCCACCTCTGCTACCCCTAGACCTGTCCTTTCGACACCTGGACAAAGAGGTAGTAGCAAGAGCGGATATCTGTGTTGCACCTGAAAAAGGTGGTTGTAAATTCAGCTAAATATATCACAGCTTTTTTCACCTGGAATCTAGATCTCATTAGCTGGAGAAATAACAGGGATGCAGGAAAAAAAAACATGAAGCCACCATCAGTAACAGGTTGGCAGTTCATTAGTGAAGAATGCCTGAATGGTTGGGTTCAAAGTCGGGCTGACTGTGCAGCTCATACCCAGTACTGGAGCAACAGGAAGGGTAAGGGGGCTAAGTCTAGCTAGCTGGGAATGGGTAAGAGCAGCCTGCAGTACTTAGTGACAGCACAGCCTGTACGCAAATCTCATCAGTGTTTCTCGTTTGCTTTGCAAATCCAGTGAGCCAATGTCCTGGTGATGAGGGGTGTGCCCCAATAACTTCTGCACCAATCCTGCCTAGACTATGTGTCACCTGACCCAGATCTGCTAGACCTGCATCATAGGCAAACTGTACATAGAGACAAGGTGGGATCATTCATTTACATGAAGTTACCCTCTGCCTTTGAAGTAAACCATCTGTTGCTTCCTCAAGCAAAAATATATATATACTTGGAAGGCTAAGCTAGGGGCAACACACTTGCTTTGGGAACAATCAGACGCAATGCATCATGGGTTCAGTTCCTGTTCCAGTGCTTTGAAGCTGGACGAGGCTGTCATTAAGCAAGATATAAAGGAACAACGAAAATAATAAAATGGGTGTTTTCTAGGGGTGATGTAATGGAGCTGCTGCTGTTGCTGTTTACATTTTAAAATAAAATAAAAACCTGTAATTACTGTGATCTTCAACACATCCTTCCCCTCTATCTCCCATCTAATAAAAATAAATGTGGCTTACTTACAAAATGGTGATGGCTGCAAGATTTCAAATCATTCATAACCACTGGCAGAGCTCTAGGCAGCCCTTCAGACCATCCTTTTTCTGGTTAGACATGTGTTGGTCAGTTGCGGTTTCCAGTCTGTGGCCAGACACTTAGCAGGGACTGGATGTCTGTGCTTTGGGGTTTATGCCTCTTCGAGATGCTCTGTATATTTACAGTTTACCCCGAGTGATGTACAGTAGACCAGGTTTGATGTGTTGGATGTCTGCTTAACTTAAGAGTAATTTGGTAATATAGGCCTATACACACTGATATTAACACTACATATGGTGATCCATTCTTATATAATATGTTTATTATTTTACAGTGATATCGTAACCATGCTTTTCTTAGTGTACTGAGGAGCAATGCTATGTGATGATAATTCCTGTTCTGTCAAGGAGTGAAAGGTCATTTGCCATCACTTCCCATGATGCCAGTTGCGGGTGGGGTCAAATGAAATCACTTCATGTGATATCATCAGAGGTCAAGAGTCATGTAATGTCATTTCTGCCACCCCTGGCATTTTGGCGAAATGACATCCCTGAATTAGGCGGTATTTTAAAAAGATGTATTAAAAACATCAGATAAGTTTACTCATAGCTCAATACGCATAATGCAGTCCTTAGTCTGCATACTTTGGGGCTTTGGACATTTTTTGCCACTTGTGTTTAGTAAATTATTTTATTTTCTCTGCTTGTATTATGCTAGGAGTATGTGCACAGTAGTTACATACAATAATATAAACATTGTACCTTCTCCCCCACTTCCTCCGCAATGTACTTTTTGGGACTACCCCTCACCTGAGCTGGTTCAGAAATACTATGCAGAAGGTGGACAGTTCGACCAAAACTCCTCGGAATCTGTGCTGCCACATATGTTTGGTGGAGGAGCATGAATACATATATTAAGCTTTTGGGAAGACAACACGACATTGCCCGTGCAGAATCCTAACAATTATCCTAGCTAAGGCGTTTTGGCTGGATATTCCTCATCCTCATCCTGAAGAGCGAGCGTCTGCAAAACTTTGGCTCAAAGAACGTTTTGCACTACAACTACCAACAGCCCTAGATAGTCAAAGGTGAGGGATCATAGGAGTAGTAGTCAAAAAGATCTAGTGAGACAGTTTGCAGAACACTGCAGTAGAACAAAAGCGTGCATAGGAAACGATGGCAGCTATTCAGCTTGTACCTGGAGATCTGTTTGAATCGTTTTCTCTGAATACTTTCTGCACGATGTTTGTTTTTGGACGTTTGAAAAGCGGCATTAGTACAGCGATGGGATAGTACATTACCACTTGAGAAAGTGCAGCACGAGCACAAGTATTTTTGGATTCATGTGGTCGGTCAAATAAAAGTTATCGCGATCCACAGCACACAGCATTCCTTCTTGGACTGACACGGCTACAAACCACTTTTTTCGTGTCTTTTGAATAAAGACAGGTACAAATGAGAACCTTGTACTTTCAGTATTTTTGGGTATAGGTAGGCGCAGCCGTTCCCCGCTCAGCGACTATGATTGATGAGGTGTCTCACTGCTCTGCCCTCTCTCAATGAATCTTCCCTGCTTTCTTGTCAACTGTTCCCAGTGTTGGAGCCTCTTCAGAGGAAATTCTCTTAATGGCTGAGTCTTGAAAACAGTAGCTTTTTCTCTTAAGAATAAGGGTGATGGCTCTGGGCTGGGTGAGAATGTTCCTTTAAGGCTCTTTCCTGGGGAGTTTTCCAGCTAGAGGGATCCTTCCTATATACATAGTCATCTTCTGGAAATCATCATTTCTCCTGTATGTTCTTTGGGGCTGATTAACAAAGCAGTAACAATGACTTGCTCTGGCTTACCCTTTACTCTAAACTGCAGGGGCAATGTGCTTCAGAAAGAAGTTACTGTGAGTAATGCCTTACTCCTGATTTACCTTCGGCGTTATAGGAGAAGGTCTCGGGTAAGCCAGAGTTACTCAAGGTGACATCCTTGTGAATGTCCAATACCCCTCTCCAGTCTAAATTCACGAGTAACTCAGAGCTACTTCTTTCTACTCATGGACGTATGGATTTCGGATGTGCCACATCACAACAACATCTGTGAACCCAGTCCATGATTGGACATTGTATGTGAAAGAAGGATGATGTTCAGATGCCTTGCACATCTACATCTTGACACTTGTCTTTATAGTTTATTATGCTCCCCTTATTCTGCGCGCGGCTGTGATGCATGAAGGCTTGAGGATGGCCTGATACACATGGGGCCTGATTCATGGAACGTTTTCCTATGGGATTGTGCCATTATAAAAAAAAACTTCCATGAATCAGGCCCATGGTCTCGCTTTGCTTTCCTGATTAATTGATAAACTTGAATTATGTTTAGCACTTTATTGGGATTAGCACTTTACATGTGAATTGCACTTTCAGACACTTAACTACACACATGCATCTTTAAAGTCTGCAGAACTGTGGAGGAGCTCCTCTGTACCTTTTGCTATTGTGTTACATCGAATGTATGTCTTTTCATACGCATTGCACATTCTTGTGGAAGCATCATTCGTGTCAACTGGTGGTTACTGAAAAGCACTTGCTGGCGTTTTACTGGCAAGTGGAAACTCTTAGGCCTCTAGAGTAGTGTGCGGACAGTATGACATTGTTTAGGAACATGCTTTTTTTCAATTATTATCATAATTATTATTTTTAATGCAACATGATATGACATGATATGATATGGCATTTATAGCGCACCAGTGTTTCAAGGCGCAACTATGCAAGGGAGGGGGAACAGACGGAAGACAGACAACGATCCTACTATGCTAGGTAACATTCAGATCGGGCATGCAAATTCATAGAAACGTGGCACGGTGCTAAACCTTTCATTGTATATTTGAATCACTCCAACACTGCACAAGCGCCATTGACTCCCACTCTCTGCAAGATCATATTCAAAACTGCAGGTTTCACCTCCAAAGCAGTCTCGAATGGTACACCCACTTACTTAGTGGCTAAACTTCACACCTCTGGAGGATCTCACGCCTCACATTGCAAAACTTTCAAAAGGGTGGATTCTAAGCTAGCCTGTAAAGAGAAGACTCACAAGCAGGCCTTCTGCCACTCTCTGACCATCTGGAACACAACCCCAGCAGGTGCTCGAAAGGGTTTATAGTCATAATGTCGAAAGTCAAAATGTCTAAAAAATAAAGTAAAAAAAAAATGTTGAATTTCTTTTTTTGGTTGCTTTTTGTTCGAAATGGGGGGGTTCCCCCCAAAACCCCTTTTTGTAATTTTTTCTTTGTTTTAGCCTTTTTTTTTTACCAAAAACATATAAATAAAAAAATAAAAAATGCAACATTTTTTTTTGACATTATGTTTTAGACATTTTTGTAATTCGACATTATGACTGCACACCGCTCGAAAGGGCTCAACCGTCTACAAGTTCTGCAAAATGCTAAAACATGGCTCTTTAACAACACCTGCCACATGTATAACAAAATCCCGACCTCCCTCTCTAAAGTGCCATGTCCAATGATGGCACCCAACTGTTACAAAGCACTCAGATGCTCATGAGCACGTTTTTACGCTATTAGCAATAACAATTTAATGAAAACATAAACAGTATGTCTAATTTTAGGATAGGTTTCTGAAGGTTATTCATGTTCTTCTTTACCTCTACTCAAAGGGACACTCACTAAGGTGGTTTCAATTCCACAGGTTTCATGTGTGGTCTGTAAAGTCCACTTACCAGTGGTCGAAGTGTATGAAATGAAGTAATGGAACTATGTTCTTTGCTGGCCTGCGCCCCTCACCACAAGCCCCCTTCACCACGCCCCCTCCCACGCACAATACAAACCCCCCAAACAAACACACCTGCTCTTTAAGGGAATGTTCAGTGCAGTGCAGTGCACTGAAGTGCAAGTTTCAACTTCTTCCTACACTTTTATATTAATGCAAAATCATTCCGGAACAGTTTCTTTTTAAAATAAAAGTATAGGAACAGTAAAACCTAATTAAAAAAAGTAGAGGAGCGCCGCTACCAACAGCTCCCAACCACTTCAACCACTGCCTCTTACATTCGAGGAAATGACTGGTTGACCAGCACAGTTGTCAAGGTGTGGCTAAAGCTGAACACAGTCAGGGTGACAGGGAAAAGAGAGTTGGTTCTCTGCTGGTGTTCAAGCCTCATATAATTGATTTGAAGTGGCAGGTTTGAATCTGAAATCAATGTTAATCAGTCTGGTTTGGACTGCAAGATTAGGGGTTGCAATTGTATCAGGAAACCACAGCGCCAAAAGGTAACTGGCCTAACATTACTAGATAAATGGTTTAGGAAAAGGGGCGTACACATTTTGGTCTGTGGGAAAGATTTTGGCTATGTTTGTTGCATACTGCGGTGCCCGTTCAGGAAAGCACTGACAAAGTTTGCTTATTTGTAACTCTGCTGTTTCAACCGATTGCCAATGTGATATTTCTATGTGTATGTTTCTATTTGTATAGTAGACTATAGGACATGCGTACAGTTATTGTTGGGAAGGAACTTAACCTAACCCACCCCACCTAGGCACTTTAGGGTGAGGCGAATCCTATGAAGACACCTGTGATGTGATGTGCCAGGAGGGGCATGTTAAAAGACCCTGCAAGGATATAATATTACGCAAACTGTCGATGTTTAGACTTAGAGCGTGCATATAAACAGGTGCCATTTTGTAGCTATGATAGAAACATTGGGCCTGAATGGCAATGCGATAGACACAGACATAGGCCACAAACCTGCTAAAGAAACCTGAATAGGCCCAAGCTCTGATGAGAGAAAGAATGTGTCCTGTTAGGCCATGAGATGGTGCTAGGCGCCTCGCTGCCCGTGTTATCCAAGCAAATCCATAGCTATCCTCCGACCCCCACCCAGCCAACTAAAAATGTAAGCCCCTACAACGGTCCGAGCAAAAATAACCCTGAATTCCAGCTGACCCCAAGCCAGTGACCATGAACAAGACAACCATAATAGATCTAAAAGAATGGTCATCCTATCTGTACTTTACAATGGCATGATTTGTAATGCAAGGTGCGCAGAGGGATAAATCATAGTCCAAAAGCGAGGGTGGAAGCCTTGGACGCCAGATGGCAGAAATGGAATGAATGAAATGTGTGCCGGTCACAGTGACCTCGAGCCTCCCCATTTACCAGTCAATGATCATGCCAGTTGCCCTGTGTAGCAAAGAGTAGCATTGTAAGACTAACATATTTAATTCCATTTTTGACCTTGGTTCCCTGTAGACGATGAGCCCAGCTGACCCCATGTGATGGAAGTCGGATGGACAGGGGTGGAGCCAATGGCCTGCCATCCCCTATGGAGTAGGCTGACCATGCATAAGGTCGCACCAACCAGCCACGCAGTTTTTACTGTTTATTGATGATGCTTTTTAAGCTCTTGCCTGCACCCTTTTTGCCCAGAACATTTCTGAGCAGAAGCGTTCTTTGCTGGCACACCTATTTTTTGTATAATTAAAACGTGTTATCCTTGCAAGAATCTCTTGGCCTTTTTACCCTAGCGGGTTGTATTTTTTCTGGTGTGAGCGTTTAGGGGCATGCCTTAAATTGGTGAGCCCGACATGATCCCAGTGCCCCCGTACCTGTAAAGGTGTCCAGGCAGCTTCTCCAAAGGGGCCGTGCCCGCCTACAGTGACCAGTCCCAAAAAGGCGTGTTCCCCAGTGACTGTGCAGGAGCCGTCTTTGGAGCAGGGCTGGTGTTGTTGCAACCCTGTGACGGAGGAGTGCGGGTGAACATGTATATGTGAGTATAGCCTTTCAAGTGATAACAAGTAGGGGTAGATGTATGGGGTAGTGTGAAGAGCGTGAGTGTGAAATTGTTGGTGTGTTGTGGGTGTGGCTTGTTTCATTTTTTGGTATTATTAATTTTTTTATGAGAATATTAAGGAAAGGAAAATGGACTAGTAGGGAGCCTCCCCGAAAGAAGGGAGAAGGTGGTAATACGAGCATCGTATAACAGAGGAATTAAGGAAATGAATAGGAGCCCCGTATAATTAGAGGGCTCGGGAATAGTAGTTGCTCTTATTTTAGCTTGTTTTGTTTGTGTATTTATTGTGTAGGGTGAAGGCCCAAGGAGGGGCACTGTGTATATAGCTGTATGGTTTCAGTTTGTGGAGTGCATGAGCAAAAGTTTGGGAAGAAATGGGGGGAAACAGAGGAACAGTATTGTTTCGATTTTTTGATGGGAGAGAGAGGACGAAAAGTTGACTGTTTTTTTTAATGGACAGTAACAGTGTGCGCAGCGTGTTAGCATCAGCGTGAGGACAGCAAGGGCGTGACCATCACTACCATGGGAGGAGAAACCCCTATAGAATATATGTGCAAAGCCCTACCAGTGTATCAAGACAGACTTGAGAAATACCATAAACAGTGGGTGACGGAAACAAGAGGAGGAGGGATGCCCCACTCACGGCCAGAGCAAGGCTCCCATAATAAGGGTATGCTAGAGCATATGTTCATATTCCTAGCAGCTAAATGCAAGGGGAAACAATAACAAAGAAGGAAGAAAATATCAGATCTTTAGAAAATGTTCGAAGACACGTAAGAGTGTAAGGAAGAGGACGACAGGACGGTAACAAGGGCGATTGCCCAAGGAGAGATGGTGGGGCAGTGATAGATCGTGGAGGGATATGCCCACTTACAGCCCGCCCCGCAGTTGGCTATGCTAACCCAACATATGTATCCAAAGCAGGGACAGCCTCACCACCCCATATGTATTCCCTTTGAACACCCCACCATATGCTGATGTCAATACATGGGATTTAGAGGTGGCATTGTCATGAGAAAGGGCAGAATTGGATAAACTGTAAACAATGCAAAATGAAGTGATGGCTGAGGCAGGTAGAGCAGGCACCAGATGGATGGAAAGCAGGAGATTTCCTATTCAGGATAGCTAATACACCCATAAAAAATATACATGTAGAAAAAGAGGGTGATGGAAGTGAAGGGACGGACAGCTTAGTATATAACAATGCTGACGGGTAGAGTACATTCAATGGGCCTCATTACGACCCTGGCGGAGTGGGTTTACGCCAGCGTTATTCGCGGCGGACCCGTCCGCCCTACTACGAGTTCCCGTAGCGCCATGGAACGTTTTCCGTCTGGTTTTTCCGGGGGGAGAAATCCATGGCGCTACGGGACCTTGATGTTAATTACGCCACCGTATTTTGCGGTGGCGCAATTAACGCCTTCCCCACTCCCATTATACCCTATGGGGCAAAAATGGGAATGGGGAAGGGTAAAATGGGGGATGGGGATTTACCGCCCCGCCAAGGTCGGCATGGGGCGGAAAATCCGCCAACCTCCATGGCGCTATCGGCAGCTTTCCGCCGTGCTCCGTGGTGCATTTAGCACCGCGATTTCCGCCAGGGTCGTAATGAGGCCCAATGAGTTTGAGGGTGGTGAGGATGAGGAGGCAGAATAAGCACCTGAACGGACTCCATGGGTGGATAGTTTATGGGATGGGAGGTTAAGAAGCAGGTTTGGCGGATGGTGGTAACAAGGAAAAAGGGAAGTGGGAAGAAGGCCAAGGGGAACAAAGTATGAATGCAAATGCCTCTCATATGTAAGGGGGCCAGCAGGCCTCAATATGTGCCATGGGCACAGATGGACAAAAACAACCTAATAAAAGCACTGCCGGCCCTTATGGTGGGCAAGGGTAAATGGATTTATGTATTTGCAAAACAACAGCAGGAGTGCCGCTAGCAGTCGAGGACATCAAAAGCCTATTGGTAGCTACTATCAGAGATCAGGCTGCCGATGAGCGGGTGAAGCATAGTACCCGGGAGTAACTCTTGGAAACATTGCACATGATAGAGGTTTCAGCGAAGATATGGGACGCGCTACGACAAGCATTTCCTGTCACATCCGATTTACAGTCTATCGTGCAGTATACTATGGGCGATGATGAAGACCCTGCCCAATTCATTCTTGAAGTTCAGGAGATTTAGAGAGCTGAGATCGGTTATTCATGGGACCAAGCGAGACCCTTTTTATACCTTATTGTTCAAAAGAGGCTACCCAAAGAGGTGCAAAATGTATTAGACAAAATTGTTGGTTTTGAAGCAATGGGGCGGCCTGAAATACAGAGCATAATAGTACACCATTGCAGAAGAATCAAGGAGCATGACAGGGAAATGACTCAGAGGTGGCAGGCAGAGGAAGCAGGACTAGTACAGAACAAATTAGCTAAGGTTGCTGTGGAGGCATCAGTATTGACGCCAGCACAGACAGAAGAGGCAGGATATACCCCAAATCTCGCCAACGCTAAAATAGCCACAGTGTGGTCGGAAGGAGGACAAGGGCAGTGGGGTGGGAATGCACAGTGCATCGGCACACAGTGGCAAGGATGACAGCAGTGAGGAAGGGCTCCAAGGGATGAGGGGGGGATTTGGAGGAATGGGTCCCAGAGGGAGACAATGGGACTCCCAGGACCCCCCTTGTTAAACCTGCATATTTAAGTAACTTTGGGTCTCACCCTAAGTTACTAGGGGAATCCAGACGTGGACCCCTTGCTCACTATTCTTAGAGAGGCACAGATCCACCCTACTGATGAGGTCCAACCAGACCGAAACACGTGTCTGGGGTTTCTGTTGGTACTCTTGTTCAGAGGAGAATTGCCTCGCATTTCGGTGCTGGACTGCCCCAGTGCAGGACAAAGACTGATATGTTTGGGATATTTCTTCTCTGTGAAAGATAGTGAGCTAAAGACTCTGGGTAAGTCTCTCGTAACCAGGACTAATGTCTGGCAGAGGGACTCCCAGGACCCCCCTTGTTAAATCTACATATTTAAGTAACTTTGGGTCTCACCCTAAGTTACTAGGGGAATCCAGACGTGGACACCTTGCTCACTATTCTTAGAGAGGCACAGATCCACCCTATTGATGAGGTCCAACCAGACCGAAACACGTGTCTGGGGTTTCTGTTGGTACTCTTGTTCAGAGGAGAATTGCCTCGCATTTCGGTGCTGGACTGCCCCAGGGCAGGACAAAGACTGATATGTTTGGGATATTTCTTCTCTGTGAAAGATAGTGAGCTAAAGACTCTGGGTAAGTCTCTCGTAACCAGGACTAATGTCTGGCAGAGGGACTCCCAGGACCCCCCTTGTTAAATCTGCATATTTAAGTAACTTTGGGTCTCACCCTAAGTTACTAGGGGAATCCAGATGTGGACCCCTTGCTCACTATTCTTAGAGAGGCACAGATCCACCCTACTGATGAGGTCCAACCAGACCGAAACACGTGTCTGGGGTTTCTGTTGGTACTCTTGTTCAGAGGAGAATTGCCTCGCATTTCGGTGCTGGACTGCCCCAGGGCAGGACAAAGACTGATATGTTTGGGATATTTCTTCTCTGTGAAAGATAGTGAGCTAAAGACTCTGGGTAAGTCTCTCGTAACCAGGACTAATGTCTGGCAGAGGGACTCCCAGGACCCCCCTCGTTAAATCTGCATATTTAAGTAACTTTGGGTCTCACCCTAAGTTACTAGGGGAATCCAGACGTGGACCCCTTGCTCACTATTCTTAGAGAGGCACAGATCCACCCTACTGATGAGGTCCAACCAGACCGAAACACGTGTCTGGGGTTTCTGTTGGTACTCTTGTTCGGAGGAGAATTGCCTCGCATTTCGGTGCTGGACTGCCCCAGGGCAGGACAAAGACTGATATGTTTGGGATATTTCTTCTCTGTGAAAGATAGTGAGCTAAAGACTCTGGGTAAGTCTCTCGTAACCAGGACTAATGTCTGGCAGAGGGACTCCCAGGACCCCTCTTGTTAAATCTGCAAACTCCAATACTGCCAACTGTAAATGCTGCACTTGGGTCAATTAATATCAGCAAACGGCAAAAGAATAATAATTGACAAAGGGACATCTGTGCGTGCCACGCCTAGACCTGTGACAGTGAAGGACACAGAAAAAATTCCTAGGGTTGTGCAATTACTGCAGAGCATGGATTATAGACTATGCAGCAAATACAAAGCCGCTCTTACAGAGTATTAAAGAAGCACAGAAAATCAATCACAAACTAAAATGAACTGCAGATATGGTACATTTCAAGGATCTGAAGCAAGTGATATCCACAGCCCCAGTTCTCGCCACCCAAGACTGTACTCAAGAATTCTACACATTCCCAAATTCAAATGGCACACTTACCCATACTGAGCCAGAAAGGTACAATGGGCCACAAGCCATTGGCCTATTACAGCGCGATACACTCAGTTCAGTTATGCAAGGGCAATTTGCATGCAAACAAGCACTTGCTGCAGCTGTCTTTTTGCAATAAAAAAAGCGCCACAATTGTAATGGGATGCTCAGTCACTTTGTGTGTGGAGCATTCAGTATTCGCCATCTTAGAGAGGTTGAAATTTACCCTGACCACACAGAGAGCATCGGCATATGAGATTATCATCTCCAGCCCAAACATTCATGTTGTGCTTTGCAAAACAGTGAATCCCACCACGTTTCTGACAGAAGTGTGTACAGACGAAGATTTGCAAATGCATGACTGTCCCACATAGGAAGGGGAGGAGGATGACATTCCCAAACAAGGGACATCTGATTGAAGGTGGGGTGCTCTTTGTTGACGGGTCAGTGACAATTGATCAGGACACAGGTCAAAGCCATACAGGTGTGGCAGTAGTGCACCTCGAGGGAGGTGGATGTGAAACACTAGTGATGAAAAGACTACCCATGCACTATTCAGCCAAAGCAGCAGGGCTTGTGGTGCTCATCGAAGCGCTACATGCATCACAAGGGTACCACATGACCATCTATTCGGACTCGGCATACGTCACTACAACAGTGTATGCTGGGTTGTCAAAATGGAAGAGGAGGGGTTTCCAGAGGGCAGACGGTTCCCCAGTAAAACATGCCACACTTCTAGATACATTGATTTCTGCATTATTACAACCCTCTATGGTGGTGGTCGTTAAATGCACCACCCACGCCAATAACACAGATGAAATTTCATTGGGAAATTCTGTGGCAGATTCTGAGGCCAGCATTGCTGCCTATCTTCCTGTCCCAGTAATTTCCAAGTATGTCCTGACAACACCAACACATCAAGACATACTCGAGCTGCAAGGCGCCAAATGAGGAAAAGGAAATGTGGTCCAAAAGAGGGTGTAAGAAATCCCCATCAGATGTGTTATGGCACCAGGAATGCTCTTGTAAAGCAGTAATGCCAAATGAGTTGCTAGCAATAGCCTTTGACCAACTTCATCACCCCACCCACAGCTTGAAAGAACACATCACAGCAGGCATACAGGAGGATTTGTTTGTCCCCAATCCCCAGGAGCACCTTACAAACATGATCGTACATTGCACCACGTGTCAATGTTTCAGCACAGGCATGATGCTCGGGACCTTGCGATGCACCTTGGCCCGCCCTATTGGGCCGTTCCGCAAGCTTTACATAGATTATGCCGACATGGGAGAAAGATGCAATGGGTCACGGTACTTGATGGTTGTGGTTTGCCTCTTCTCACTGTGGGCTGAGCCAGGTCCCTGTGCACACCTGGGTGCCAAATGTGCAGCTAATTGCCTTGTCAGTTAAGTTTTCCCCAGATGGGGTGTGTACGATGTGTTAAAGTCTGATAACGGCACACGTTTTTTCATTGAGCTCTTTAAAGAGATCACAGCACTTCTTGCCTTGCCAATCTTGTTGCTGAATGTAGAGTCCTCTCCTATACTTACGCTGATGACACATAGTTAGTATTTCGGCTGGACTCCCCCCAGACTGGCACTCCATGAAAACTCAGGGACTTTCTTGATAAGATCAGTAAATGGATGGCGGTGAACTGGCTGAAATTAAATGGGAATAAAACAGAGATGTTGGTGTTTGGCCCACAAAGGGCTAATAACCTCTGGAACATCCAATAGTGGCCTGGCCCATGTCCCGCCACCTGTGCATTGGTGAAGAGCATGGGAGTGAAGCTACTCCTGGATGGCTCAAGAGAGGCAAAGACCGCGGCTATCTTCAGTGCAGGGTTTGGGAAGCTCAAAATTTTGAGGAAAATTCTACCCCTGCTCCCTCCTGCTTGTCGTACTTTGGTGGTTACTTCAACCATAATGGAATCTCTGGACTACTGTAATGCTATCTATCTAGGGAAACCACAATACCAAATTCAGCGGATGCAGGTTTTACAAAATTCAGCTGCCAGAATCCATCTACAGAGCTATTGCAGCATCTTCACTGGCTCTCAGTGGCAACAAGGATAGTGTTTAAGACACTCTGCGTCACTCAACGGGCTGTGTACAATACTGGTACAGAATACCTCAAGAAAAAGATTCTGACTGGCTAGAAAATGTACGCTCGGCATTGCAGTTGCTTTTAAAAGTTCCAAGGTACCAGAGGGCTCGGCTTGGGGGCTGGTCTTTCTCAGTTCTGGCTCCAAGATTGTGGAACGCACTTCCCCCATCAATATGAGCTATCATGGGCTATTTCTGTTTTTTTAAGGCTCTGAAAACACACTTGTCCTTATGGGTTTACCAGTCCTTCTTACTGTATCTGGTGCTTCTTGATGTACTGCCTCCCCTAGCACCTAGACGCCTCTAGGCATTAGTCTGCACTATATATGTGTTAAATAAATACATAATTAAATAATGAAACACTGGATGTGTTCATTTTACCACCCCAAGCCAACCTCATTGTGGAGCACATCAATGGTCTGCTCAAAAGTGAACTATCTAAAATCTGCACCACATTAAAAAAGAACTGGGTGCTCTGCTTGCCCTTGGCCCTTTTCATTTTACGCACACAACCTAGTAAAGACCACCATCTATCACCCCATGAGGTGGTAACTGGTCAGTGCATAAACACTCCGATCCCCCCTATCAGGAGAGCATCCGATGCCCATAAGGCAGCAGCGGCCCTAGGTGAGGAATTATAAGAGTATCTGACAACCCTAACACGTACCATTTAATGTATCTCACAACAAATTGCACCGCCTCGGACAGAAGACACAACAAGTACCACACACACAGCAGTGGCATGCTCCCAGCCTTCCTAACTACTCCTGTCTGGAGAAATTATCTACGTGCACAGTTTTGTCCGCAAGTGGAAGAACACTAGATTCCATGGCATACCATACAAGGCCATTTTCTCAACCCCTCTTGCTGTAAAAGTAAAAGGGTTCTGCTATTGGATACATCTTTCAGATGTAAATTCAGCACCCCCAACCAGCACACAACCACCTTAAGTGCGTCCCCACGTCCCTGCTCTCCCACCTCAGTGCCAGTTATGGATTCAGCCAGCTCCTATAGTAAGTAAACAGCTGCTAAATATTGTCAAATATGTAACATAGACAAAGTAACACAATCATTGTATTAAATAAACGTTTATAAAAGTCTCTCTCCCACTCTCCCTCTCTCTTTCTCTCCCTCTCCCTCTCTCTCTCTCTCTGTTTCTCTCTCCCATTCTTTCTCTTGCTTTCCCCTTCCCTCCCCTATTTTCTGCCCTTTTTGTGTGCTTTATTTTTTCCTTTCAGGAAGAAGACAATGGAACCAGCATCATCAAACACATCTATTTATGTTAGGAAGACTGTTAGCTATCAAACTGTCCCTAGATGTTCCTCTTCATATACATGTGGCTTGCATTTTAGTGCTATTTTGATGTATGCACTAGGAATTTACTGGGGAACTTCTTTAATGTGGGAAGCTCTTATAAAAGAGTGGGGGACACATTTGCGGGAAACATATTTACAAACATCACCAACAGAACTTTAAATATGTATAGCACCAGTAACCAGCATATTAACAGCTATAACAAACCAACAAGTGCACCTGCATATATTAGTAAGAAAATTAGTTTGATATTTGAACATCTTTTACCATTTATTTTTTAAAGTGTTTTGTATAACATAAGAATTTATCATGATACTAGTAGTGGAAGTGTTGTTAGAAAACCCTTAGAAGTACGTAAAGGAAGGAAATGCACAAAGGGTGAATATGATGCCTACCACGGGCTTGCCCTTGATGCCATTGATGATGTACGACATCCGGGAATGTCAAACAGCTGGTACACAGACATGAGTGTGGTAGGAAGGCAAACAGCAAATGACAGGTACCACGTCTGTTCACTAATCCTACATGTGTCAGGGGCACCCAAGGTATTAGTACCACAGGAAGTACCAATTATAAAGCGGCAGTGCCTGGTTCATTTTGTGCTTTGTAGGATTAAAGGCACCTTTTAGGCACACAGAGTATGACTAGAGCTTGTTGATCCAGTTCCCCTGCAATGTAACAACAACCCAAGACACATGTCTGCAGCAGCTGTACTTAGTTATTGAAGGACTCAAATATTATAATAGCAAGTGCCAAGAGACTATAGTTACATGTCTGGGAGAAGGACTATTAGATTACAAGGAGAAACTCTTGGCCAGAGTATATGCAATATGCGCTCAAATTTGGACAGAGAACATTGCAAAATTGACATGGATTACAGAAATAGAGAAACCAGTGAAAGTGCATCGGGAAGAAACATTTGAATTTTGTTTCCACAGTGAAGGAACTACCTTTATCGGTTCAAATAAGAAGTGAAACAGGACCCTCCTTATTCCAGACCTGTAGAGGAGCATGGCAGTTGTGATGGATTACTACTAGGTCTGTGGCCAACAAGCGTACTTGCACCTCGCACCATCATGGAGGGGCTATTGTTCGCTGACCACGCTGCACTCAGTGCTACTAGTATTCCCAGAAGAACACTTGACAGGGAGCCCTATACCTGACACAGCCCCAACAGGTTCTCCTGGGTTAGAGGAACACAAACCACTGCCACCACCAGAATTCCGAATCCTCACTGGGAATAACTGGGAAGGAAGAAAAGATCACCAAACTATCTATCAAAAGACTCAGCCACATTGCTTGGGAAAATCCCTGAAGAACACTGATTGTTCAGCTCAGCTGAAACCTTTTTCGCCTCACTCTTGCACCCCGGCATACAGGCAACTGCCAATGGGAGATGGCTGCAGATAGCATGCTGGGAACTGACCCAGTTAGCAAATGACACTGAGCATGGATTTAACATCATAAAGGTCAAGCTGCATACCCTATCGTTTATGATGATGCAGAACCACTATGTCCTTGATATGCTGATGGCAATGGAAGGAGGCGTGTGCCGAAAAATCGGGGATTCATGTTGTACATGTGCGCTTCCCAAAGATGCAGAAAACGGATTGTTGTCTCACATAATAGCAGCACTACACTTTCTAGGAGTGCACATGAAAAGAAAACTGGTATCCAAGGAGAAAATGGGTTTGACATTGCCTTCAATTGGGCTCCAACCTGGCTAGGAGCAAATGTGAAGCTGCTGGTACCTGTCATTGTGTTCCTCTTGGTCATCTTCTGCACCTGCCAAATGGGACTCCAGTTTTGTGCCAAAGCAGTGCCTAGTAGTGCAATGATGATGGTTTCAATTGGGGCTCCAAAAGCACCTTGCAATACAAAGAATACTGAAATACAAACAGACCATGCCATTTCTCAAATGATTCCTATCCCCTATGGAGACGAAGTAGACCGCTGATAGCACATCTTTATTGTCCCACCCGATGACCCTGAAAATTATGAGCAAGTATGGGTTGATCTAGCAGGAGATGGGGGATGTATTTATATGTCATGCACACCTGAAGAATATGCGCAAGCAGGAGAAAGTCTACGGTCAGTATGTAGGGCCTGGATGCCAATAAAGGGAATTCCACCATATGAGGCTGCAGTGAGAAGGAAGAATGAACGCTTGCATACAGGGGAGTTTGTTAGAGTAGAAGTAATGAAAGGGGGGAATATTGGGAAAGAAGATAACCTATCCCACCCCCCCTAGGCACTTTACGGTGAGGTAAATCCCATGAAAACACCAGTGATGTTCCAGGGGGAGAGGGGCATGAAAAGAGACCCTTCATGGACATAATATCACGCGATTTGTAGATGTTTAGACTTAGTGTGTGCATATAAACAGGCGCCATTTTGTAGCTCTGGCAGAAAGATTGGGCATGCATGGCTGCGCGGTAGACACAGGCCACAAACGTGATGAAGAAATCTGAATAGGCCCAATCGCTGACGAGAGACCTGCGCTTTTAATTTACACAGAAACCCTCCTTTGCACTACAACTGTTGCCAATATGTTTTATCCTGAGAAAGAATATGTCCTGCAAGGCCATGAGATGGTGCCAGGTGCCTCACTGTACGTGTTATCCCAACCAAGCCAGAGCAATCCTCCGACCTCGACCCAGCCAACTACAACTTATAGCCCCTACAACTGTCTAAGCCCCAAGACCCCTGAATTCCAAGATACCAGCTGACCCCAGGCCCACTGACCATGAACCAGACAACCATAAAAGATCTAAAAGAATGGTCATTCTATCTGTAATTTACAATGGCATACTTTGGAATTTCGAGGTGCGGGTAGGGATACATCATAGTCCAAAAGCGAGGGTGGAAGCCTTAGATGTCAGACGATGCAAATGGGATCAGTGAAATGTGTGAGAGTCACAGTGACCCCAAGCATTCCCCGTACCAGTCCATGATAATGCCAGGTGCCCTGTTTAGCAAAGAGTAGCATTGTTAGACTAACATATTTCATTGGATTTTTGACCTTGGTTCCCTGGAGATGATGAGCCCAGCTGACCCCATGTGATGGAAGACGGACGGGCAAAGCTGGGGCCACTAGCCTGGCATCCCCTATTAAGTAAACTGACCAGGAATAGGGTCGCACCAACCAGCTGAGAAAAAAAACGACCAGGTTTTTACTGTATACTGGTTACACTGTGCCCCTTTTTAAGCTCTTGATTGCACCCTTTTTGCCCAGAACGTACCTGAGCAGCAGCGTTCTTTGCTTGCACACCTATTTTCGGTATAATAAAATAATTTAATCTTGAGATCCTTGCAAGAATCTCTTAGTCTGTTTTCCCTAGCGGGCTGTATTTTTTTCTGGAATTAGCGTTTAGGGGCATGCCTTCATTATGTAGGACGGATACCACTCATTGCTGCACTGAGAGCTAATAGATTGATTTCATGGGCTTTCAAGAGACGGGTCATTTCAATTAGGCGTATGTTCAGGAAGACAGTCTTGATTTAGATCAATTCAAGTTGGTGCTGTAGCTCCTTGGAAAATCTGCAAACATTGTTTTAGTAGTCGCTCCTTCATGGGATAAGAGACCAAAAAAACCCTCCCTTATGTTGCAAATCTAGAAGAGGGAATATATTTTTGATGGTATAATTGGCAGGGTTAGTTTCTCATGTGAGTGCTTATTTGTGTGTATTATGCCTCAGTTTCCTGCTTGTTCCACTGCAGTTCAGGAAATACGTACAGTGATATTCTGCATGCTAGATGACTTGTGATTGTGAATTCACAAATCGTGATTTCCATTTTGTATTAGATTTGGCAGAGGGCGCTGTTAATCATTTAGACTTAGACACTTTCTAAGCAGAGCAAAAACGTTACTTGTTTGACCCATATCCTTTTATTATGTACATTTTACAGAAGACACAGGAAGTGCTGGTAGAAGCCTCTTTTACGGAAAGCCGGGATACCGTCAGTGGCCCAGGCAAAGTCTATGCCTCTTTCGGGGATGCCTTGGCGGTAAATTATGCACTAACAAATTTCATTAGTGACACAATGGGCTTCATTACGAGGACAGTGGTAACCCGCCTGACTTCCCAGTGCCACTGGGATATTACAAGACCCGACAGAGCATAAAGTCAGGCAGCGTATTTGGTAAATCCCCATTTCCGAGGAGTCCCATAGGAGAATGGGTTGATGGAACCATTGGTACCATGGTTAACCATGCCAGTGTTCTTGTTTGACCCATATCCTTTTATTATGTACATTTTACAGAAGACACAGGAAGTGCTGGTAGAAGCCTCTTTTACGGAAAGCCGGGATACCGTCAGTGGCCCAGGCAAAGTCTATGCCTCTTTCGGGGATGCCTTGGCGGTAAATTATGCACTAACAAATTTCATTAGTGACACAATGGGCTTCATTACGAGGACAGTGGTAACCCGCCTGACTTCCCAGTGCCACTGGGATATTACAAGACCCGACAGAGCAGGATGTCAGGCAGTGTATTTGGTAAATCCCCATTTCCGAGGAGTCCCATAGGAGAATGGGTTGATGGAACCATTGGTACCATGGTTAACCATGCCAGTGTTTTAATTAAAACTCTGCGGGCGGGTGCTATTGTGCGTGGCAGATTAGACCTGCCAGGCTTAACGGCCCATACCCGCAGAGTCGAAGTGTGGTGGTCCGAAAAGAGTGCTGGTATGTTGCTACCAGCACCCTTATTTCCGGAACGGCACACTCATAATGAAGCCCAATGTCTGATTAGAGTAAACATTCCAGATTAAGGGCCTGATTTACAAAAATGTTTTACCATCGGTGGGTCCCATTGAAAATCGTTTTGTATACCAGTGTTAAGCAGAAAGAGGGAATGTATATGGTGTGAGTAATTTTAACATTTCTTTTCTATGGTAAAGTGTTTTGTTATTTATGAAGCAGTTAAATGTGGTATTTTAGCATTAAGTGAGTGGGAAATCTTGAATAAAGCCTGGTTTAAGTCTTGTCTTGCATGTGTCCTTTTTTACTCAATCAGATCACTATTTGGAAGTCATCATCATAGACCTGGACGCACCTAGCAATCTTGAAAGAGGGAGAGTGACATTGAGTAATCTTCACTTGGGCAGTGAGTTTATGGAGGAAGGGGGGAAAGCCATTTGAGAGCAATGCCTTCACTCCAGAATCAAGAGGGAGTGAATGAAGGTTGATATTAGTCCATTGGGACAGGAATCCACTGTGCCGTAAGCCACGTACCGTACCATTGGCTAGGTCTGCCATTTGGTTGCTGAGATCCGAATATTTATGAGAGGGGTGACAGCAGGGGAATGAGTTTGACCTCAGCTCGGGAAATATATTAATCTCGTATCCACCGTCGGATATAGGGTATGGAAATCTTTGTGTAGTACAGACTTTCAAGTTGATAACAATTTTAGTGTATTTTATCACTGATATAGCTTTCAGTGATGAAATTACTATTCCTCTCCAGAAGAGCCTACTCAGCTCCACAACACTACTAGACCAGCAGTGAACCCAAACAAAAAGTTGGAGCATGCACAACCAGAAAGTTATACCTCCTTTGCCATTTGGGATAGCGGAGGCCGAGGATCGGCTGTACTCTTCAGGACTGGTGTGAACAGGTACAAGAGCAATCCAGTCAGCAATAGTACTGTGGTACCAGAATGAAAGAAGGTCCAACCAAGGTCACATAAACATTGGATCTTTATAACAAAAGTTCACACAGCTAATTAAAACACTACTGACCCATACCTGTAAGGGAAAACACAGAGAAAGCAGACTTTAAAATACATAAAGGGGCACTCTGGGTTTGCAGACAGGGGTGCTCAAACAAAGATGTTATGAGGAAAATGTCCAAAAAATATGCCTTTGAAAAGGCAGAGAAGGCAGTTTGAAAGTCAGCAGGGTTCTTTAAGAAGGACCAGGGAATAGAGAGGCAGGTTTTGAATCAGTGAGTGGCAGCAGCCGATCTCAATGATGCTGAACTGTGCTCTACTAGTGGTGGCTTTAGGGTCAAAGATGGTGGGGACCACAGGTGGTGTTAGGTAGGTGGCACTGGAAAACTCTGCGGCCTTGGGTGCAGAAAAATGGAGCCTTAGCTTTGGTGGTAAGCAGACTGGTCTGGCCAAACACAGCCTCGTGGTGCTGCAGCAGCAATGGTTTGGAGATTTAAGAGGCAGCTAACCAGACAGGCATTGTTCATTTGTGGATGCCATAAGTCTCATTGGGTCTCAGGCATGGAAACAGCAGAGCTTCAGTGCCAGTGTTGAGGCAAAACTTAATGTGTGAGGCAGTCGTTGTTCAAAAATGGAAGATGATACTGGCTGTTCCCTTGCAGCAGCTTTCATATGACATGATACGATATGATATGGCATTTATAACGGGCCTGTACACAAGTGTTTATAGGCGCGACAAGACAAGGAGGGCAAACAAATGGAGGACAAAAACAATGATCTTACCAGGCCTTGTGCCAATCAGATCGTGCAAGAGGGAGGGGAGATGTTCCATTGGGGAGGGCAGGAGAGAAGTGCAGGTAACTCAATAAGTGCAACCAGCGGGTGGCTCATAAGCACAGTGAGAAGGGATTGTAGGGTTGCAGTACCAGACCCTTAAGAGCAGTGGGAGCCCGGAGGCAGTGCAAGGGCAACTGGACATGCAGGAGCCTGGGCCTGAGTACAGAGGGTAGCCAGGAGACCAGCACGTAGAGAAGTTAGGGACATCAGCAGGGGAGAGGAAGAGAGAAAGCTGAAGCAAAAAGGATGTTGTTGAGTTGCTTCCGGAACAGCTGGTGTTTCTGCTCAAGTGTGCGAGAGGTAGGGAGGCTGTTCCAGAAGGAGGCCCCAGCCAAGGAAATAGATCTGCCCCCCACTCTCTGCTTGGAGAAGCGCCTGACCCTCAGAGAGTTGGAGGTGGATGAGCAGAGATCTCGAGAAGGAAGATGTTTAGGAAGAGAAAGTTGGAGGTAGTGCGGTCCCAGGCCCCAGAAAGCCTTGTGGACGATGCAAAGGATCTTGAACCTGATCCTTGCAGCCACAGGGAGCCAGTGGAGAGATTTCAGAGATGAAGAGATACGTTCCCTGGGCTTGGGGCCAAGGACAAATCTTGCAGTCCTGTTCTGGAGAAGTTGTAAAGGTCAAAGAGTAGGGGCAGGCAGATTTAGAAAGACACTGTTGTAGTAGTCCAGCCTATTGAAGACCAGAGCTCTGGAGACAGTGAGCTTCTGTGGAAAGTGAGCAAAGGAAGAATACCTCTGAGGAAGGGCAGCTGGTAGTTTGACTTCCTAGAGACATCAGAGATGTGAGAAGAGAAGGAGAGGGTGGAGTCAAAGATGACACCAAGGTTCTTAGCCTCACAGGAGGGAGCTGGAAGAGGGCCCAGAGTGGGTGGCCAGAACAAACGAGGAAAGGAGGGAGCAAGTGTCCCAGTGAGGAGGATCTCAGTCTTTCTGGCATTAATTAGAGATCATTAGCGGCACACCATTCCTGAATTGCGGCCAGACAGTCGGGTATGAGAGAAGGAGCAGAGATGGCAGAGAGGAGCCTAAAAGAGAGCTGTGTGTCATCCGCATAACACTGAAAATTGTAGCAGAAAGTAGCAATGCAGTGGGCAAGAGGTGCCAATTAGTGGTTGAAAATCCAGGGGAAAAGGTAAGACCTCTGGGGAACACCACAAGTACAGAGAATTATAGAAGAAAGGAAAGACCCCAGTTGGACCTGAAATTGTTGGTCGGTGAGAAAGGAGTTCAAGCAAGCCAGAGCCTGATCAGTGGCACCCTATTATCACAGAGGTGATTGAGCAGGATGGCTGGGTTGACCGTATGAAACGCAGAGGTTATATCGAGGAAAATGATTACAGAAGGAAGATTAGAGTCAAGATTAGAGAGAAGGTCTTCACATATGTTTAGGAGAGTAGTTTCCGTGCTACGGGCAGCTCTGAAGCCAAACTGGTGGTCGTGGAGACAACCAAGAGATTCAGTATGCAGATTTAGCAGAGAGATGACCAGCTTTTCCAGGCGTTTGCCCAGGACAGAGTGATGGAGATCGAGTGATAGCTATCCGGAGTGGAAGGATTGGCAGAGAGCTTCTTAAGGTGGTGCTCAAGGGAGTGCTTGATGGGGGAGGGAAAGGTTCCAGTGACAATGAAGTGATTGCAGAAATCGGTCAAGCTGGAGCAAGGGTGTTGATGTGGTTGTTGATGGTTCTGGATTAGCAGGGGAGAACCCGCTTTGACTAGACTTTCATAGATCAGACTTGTCTAGAAACATCATCAGGGGTGAGAACAAGGGAAAGGAGGAGAAAGGAGGAGGAGAGACGGCCAGAGATGGGCCACGAAGGGTAGAGGAGGAGGAAGAGAAGGTAGAGGAAGAGGGTGCCGAAACTGTTGTTGAAGCAGTTTGGAGGTGCAGGAAAACCCAAGGGTTGCTTCTTTTGGTCCAGTACCTCAGGAGCAAAATGAGTTCCTTCTTCCATACTTCCCAATCAGGAAGGTTTGAAGAGAGCACTTGCAGGGTATTTTCACCTCCAGTGAGCAGTAACTCAGTTGATATAGGTCTTGTACAGCCAGCTGATCATCCCAAATAGGACCTTTGAATGTTTAGGGAGAAGGGATTTCTTCTTTCATAGGGTACCTGATCTTCACTTCGCTGTCAGAGAACTTTGGAAAAGACTGTGCTCTGAATTAGGTTCCAGTGACTCCTTCCTCAAATCAACTAAGGCGAGGGTTCCCTCTCTTTATATAGAGACACAGCTGATTGGTTCAGAGAATGGCTGTCCAATCTAGGCTTCTGTATACAAATATCATTTGTTTTCTGATATCAAGAAGTGGGGAGGGAGACAAGAAGTTTAGTAACCCAGGCAAAATCCAAGAAGGTGGGACCCCTCTTTGACTGAAGCTCTCCACTGAGCAACTCAAACTCTATTCCCTTCCTTTGTTTACATACATCAAAGGGACCAGAGGAATCAGCACTCCTGTGAGAGGAGACCATTTTAATACGAGGGCCGCCTTTGAAGAACCAGTTCACAACAGAACCTCCAGGGAGTGTTCCTGTTCCCTGGAGAAGTTGACAATGGAGAATGTGACAATGGAGAATGTGACAAGTTTTCCCTCATGAATCATATAAGGATGCTTCCAGGGAGGGGCACATATAGTTGTTGTAGTTAACCTAACCCAGACAGATTAATACACACTGTGCCCTGTTATGAATGAGTCCCTGTTCACCAAGCTGACAGTAAAATTGCATCACATTAGTGTGGCTGTATAATTGTGTATTATCATTAGCAACTATGCCAACACTATGTCAAAAGAAGATATGACTTACATTTAGTTTTTATCAACTGCCACCAGACTACTGGGGTACACAAGTATGGCATTGTATCCCAGAGGTGATTACAGTTAAAATAAAGCCTCCCCTGCCTTTTGGAACTTTGGTTCGAAAAGCTGGGTTCAGAAATGCACGTGACCTATGAACCTGTCCTGTTGCCTGTACAGTGCAGCTGCAAAGGATGGCAGTAAACTGTCACAGTAAGGTATGTAGTTGCATTATGCATTTTAGTATTGTGCATTATGAAATTGGAGCAGATTAGCAGGTCTTTCAGAATCAATATCATTCGTACCATTTTATACTTTTAAAAAAACCCAGAAAGACTACCCTAAGCTCACTAGATGGCATTCTGTCCCGTATTATTGCCAGCAGGATGTTGTAGAGCTGTAGCCAGTGTCTGTATGTATGGGATATCTGTTGAGTGCAGTTATGCAGAATATATTGATTCCTACATGGTGTCTGGAAGTCAATCGCATGGTCTTGAGATGGGTGTTGTTTGGCAATACCTGCATGGACCTGGTCGTTTTGTCAGATTGAGAACAGTTTGGCTGTTCTGCGCAGTGCTTGGCAGATTCGTTCAATAACCATTGAGATCTTCCTGGGCCAGATTATGTTCTGGGCCTGACCTTAGTGTACCCTCAATTTCAAATCCACTAAATGCTTCATCAGAAAAATGTGAAAAATGTGAAAAATCAACCTTTCAGAGACCTGCCCTTACATCCACCCTAAGTGCCTTACTATTCCAGGTACAAGTGGAGAACTATCCCAAAATGAAAGCCAAACCTTTTAACAAAAGCAAAGGCTTCTTTCAAGTACCTTGTAAAAACCCTCTTCCAACACCGGCCATTCAATATGCTTTAAAATATGCACAAACATTATTAAATTATTACATACCGAAATCAATACCATATGGTACAACACCAAAAAGCAAAATAACAAACATAGACAGATACTCCATTATCCCCCTGCAACTTACCTCACAACTTCCTTTTCGACCAGTTCCATCTAATCCACATCTTAAAACACGCTACGCTCACCCATCATTAAATCCTACATGGCAGTCACTCTTCTCCACAGTCTCATGATCATCCTTTATTGCTTCCGTCCTGCCACCTTCCTGAAATCAGCTCACATCCCATCCCTTCTCAAAAATGTCCATCTTGACCCAATGTTATTTCTATTTGTATTACCCTCTTATCCACTACACTTTCACTGGAAACGTCCCAGAAAGGTTCTTTATAAAGATACCTACCCTAGTCTCCTCCAGTTGTGCCAATTGGACTTCCACCACGAACAAAGGTGCCTCCTGCCTCCTACGTGTCAGAGCAACAGAGCTCTTGCAAGTCGATGTAGGTAATAGCACAAAACCCCCACCCACCCGAAACCTGCCGCCCATGCATCCCACATTTTAATTCTCTTATCTTTCAACCTCTGTCTGCCCTCACAATCAGAAACGGTGCATTGACACCTGAGTTTATGCCGCTCCCCTGCCATCAGTTTTTCGAATGGCCCTTTAAAGGGAATTAAGATAGTTGATTATTATGTGCTATGTGTAGCCCATGTGTTTCTGACCTGGCCTGACAACATTTGCATGAATTGTACAAGGCTAGGGAGGGAATAGGGATCAATGCAGCCATCCTGTACCCCCATACCAGCTGTACAAGAAGAGGCACACTAGGCAACCTTTGGAATTTGGCTACAATATTTAGAACAGGATATGGGATACCTTCTGAGTTCCTTTGATCACCCCCCCTTTCAATAATGAGACACAACACGTGAACATTTTTTTTTCAAATACCCAAAAGGAGCTCTACTTTTGTAAGATACTTTAACCAACATGGATAAAACTCACTGCACTGGAAGCAGCTCCCCAGTCCTACTGGTCCACCCTGAAGCTCAAGGAGGACACGAAGGGGATCCCAGAGACAGGCAAACAGTGCACACGCCTCTCCTTCTGAGCCCTCTATGTCTACCCATCCCTCTCTGTAGCCAGCCATCTATATAGAGTTAGTAGGTAGCTCCATGGGTGACCCCACTACCTGTATGGCCTTAAGCAGCTCGCCTCACCATTATCACCTCCCAACTTAACCTGGCTAACACCCACTTCATTACCCCTGAGTCCTTACACTGGTCTTCTACCATTGCCCTTGGGAAGCATAACTATCAATATGACTACAAGCTAATACATACATATTCTTTAGTAATAGACATGTGTGTAAATATATATACAAACTCGCTACAAACAGTTATGATAGCATAGTGCAGGGGTCCTGGTCTTTAATAGAGGCTTTATCAGCCTAAAGGACAGAACCTTCTTGGGCCTCTTCCTCATGGCCCAGTACATCTTCTTCAATGCGGTGCCCCATGCCATAGGAGGTGCCATATTCACACCACAGGCCTGGCATATATGTCCCATTCTCTAGGCAGGGGTGACATCCATGCTTTCACTGTCACAGCCCAGTAATCTCAGAGGGACAGCGCATCGGTGGATGGGACACACTCATGCTCTTGATATGTCCTTGAGAAGCCAGGCCCACTCAGTTCTCTGCTGAACTCTGGAAGCTCTGCTCCCCTTAGCTGGTTCTCTGGAGGAGCAGGCATGCATTGGGGCACAGCACCTACTGAGCTTTTCACCCGGGCTGCACAGCAGATGCATCTCAAGATCTCACCTTACTGCACACCACCAACCTGCCCAGGCCCTGCTCTACCTAAGCAAGGGGTACATCTCCCTCCTCCCAAACTACTCCATCTGCCTCCAGGTGGGACGTTTAGCCTCTGAGGTCAATACACTCTCTGTGCCGAGGTAACCCCTGAAGTGGGAGAATGGAAGACCAGGCTCCCGCCCTTCCCCTCTCGCGCTTGGCCTAGAGGATCACGGCCCAGACACCCGCCACGAGAAGAGTTTGCCTATCTACCGGACGACCAAATACCCTGGTACAGGAACATACGGATGTGTCCATCTGCCTGCCCAGCAGCCCGCCCTGTCCATGCCGACACCTGCGGCACGGATCAACTCGACTAAACCTACACGTCGTTAGAGATGCCATGACGACCTAGCCAACGGTCAGTACACCTGTGCAAATATATACACCGGACACTCCCGCACCAATCTACACGAAGAATATACTCAGTGCTATGACGTAGGCGACAGACATACTCACGGACGTGCATCTTTATTATTTTCCACATAGGCTCTCAAAATGCAGAAACGCAAGACGCATCATGAACTTATATAAAAAGGCTTGCTCACGCTTCTTTCAAGAGCCATGTACCATAATGAAGAATGTAACGGGGACACGATACTGAGGATAAAGCAATATGATACCGTAACCTAAAGCACCTTGCATCAAACGGTTCCACCTATGCACCAGGCCCAAGTAGGCCGCAGGCAAAAGCTTCCATGAACACTGAATGAGCAAGAACTGGGTTGCTGACCCTGCAAAATAAGCCCGGCGAAGGCACCCCGCCAAGGGCACGATGTTGCAATCTCGCACGCTGCAAGCCAACGTCAAGGTCGCACCTGCAAGATAACCCAGGCACACAGTAGGAAAAACAATATTAATTGTGTTGAATTTTGCCTCAAACACGGTCCCACCTCACGTGACAAAGCCAAAACTGACAAGATGCCAAGCCCAGAAGGAAGGAGACGCCTGAATCCCACGTTTCAAGACACAGGCAGATACAATTAAAAGACTCATTGGACATCTGCAGCAGTGGGAGTAGTCGACCTCCCAACATATGAATAAATCCTCACATTTTTTACACCTACCCAAATTAAAACATTGTTGCAAATGACAGGTGCACCGCGAGCTGGGAACAGCGATAGTCCCAGACTGGGAGGCTCGCGAGCGGACCAATTAGAACATGGGGTTCTTATCACTGACGCCATTCACATTGACCAATCCTCAGAGGTCTTCATGTAACAATTTTCATGTATCAAATTGAAGGGACAGCCCAGGTATACCACCTGACTAACCCTCAGCCACTAACACCGTTCTCTATATGTGCGCTATACTAACCCTACCACTCGAGTAACCAATCCAGAGTGGAAATAGGTTTTTTATTAAACTTTGTAAGATGACGCAAGTAGCGCATCACACAAGGGTTAAAAGGGCCTGCGAGCCCCACGATTGTGTGTGTGTCAGGACGGACGCGTACGCTCCTTGACCCATCCCTGCCGTTTTGTCTAATAAACAGCAGAGTCACCTTGCTTCTTGCGTGTGTCTCATACTCTATCTCTTTTGGGATATACGGGAGGAGTTGGGGCCTCCCTGCCCGGAGGTCTGCGGACGGCCTGGCCGACCCCGGCAGAATTTCCCCCCGACAAGTTGGAGGCACTGCTGAGATCTGTTTAAGATCTGCTTTTTATTTTTACTTTTTCCAGGTAATCGCGTTGTGAGGAGGTCCGGCGGCGCGGCCCCCTCTGCCGTTGCCCCCTTCTGAGGACTACAGGACCATCGCAGAGCTGCGAGAAGACCGGACAGCGCAATCCGGATATTGGCCATCGGGAGCCGGTTGAGAAGTATCCCGCCCGCGGTTGGCGAGTGTCCAGACGTGGTCCAGACGAGGGGAGGTGGCGAGCCGCTTGGAGGGGTGCACGCAGTCGAGCGGCCCCACATCAAGAGAACTTGGTGAGCATGCCACGCACAACAAGCAATGTGAAATTGTGAGGGAGGGGGGAGGAATTAAATACGGGAGGCGGGAGGTGTTGCACAGGTGCGCGGTGAAGGTTTGGCAATTTAGTGTTGGCAATGGAATGAATGGTAGCCGAACAAGTGCGAGAGCAGTCGGCTACGTTGCGCGAGAGAGGGGGGGTGGAGCACGAAAACATCACGTGCGGCCGCTCGTAGACACTGATTGGCCTAGGTCGCGACTACGTGTAAGGGGGGTGTGTGTGTGGTGTCCTACGATTTGGCATTTATTGATCAATGAGTAGATGAGGATCCCTATTGTCCGAGCAAGAAACTCAATAGGTAGATGACGTTTCCCTGTAGGCGGTAGCTAGTTAGTTGCCCAATACGGAAGATAATTGGCTGGTTAAGCCCTCCTGTCGAGGGGCGTATCACACGCGAGGCGACGCAGCGTGCGCAGTCCGAATATATTATTGATTACCTTGTTCTAGGAGTGACAGGAAGACAGCTGTGAGGTTAACGGGGGTAGATTGCAAGTGTATTTTGAACTTAAAGAATATATGAAGAACTTACCAGTAGCTCAAAGAGATCGGTGACGTCACCAGTAGGGCTTTCATAGGATATCTCGAGCACAAAGCATCTTTCTTTCTGAGAGTGGTGGGGAAGAGAACTGTGGTAAGGGAGTGGAAACGGAGATAAACGGTAATGAGTTGATCGGGGAAAGGTGAAACGGGGGACGTGGCTGCGCACGGAGAACGCCGGCAACGGCAAGTGTAGAAGAAGGAGGAGGAGCAAGTGAAAATAGGACGACTGTATAAGAACGTCATAAGGGGTACGCAGCCGCAGGGGGCTACGTGCGCCTCGGCCGCAGGGGGCCGCAAGGGTGTCGTGTAAAGAAAGAAAGACAGAAGAAAATATACAAATGTAAAATACTATATTTTTATAATTTTCCTTAGCGGACTATCGCAAGTCCCCAACCTTACGGGGCCAGGTAACGATATAAGGCTGCATATTGCAAACTGCTAGTGAGATAACCGCTACCAGATAGGGGAAGGGTAACAAGTGGAGCGCTACTATGTAATACGGGACAGGATCGGGAGGGTGGGGGAGCACCCTCACTACCCCACTACAACACATATGTACAACACTGTCACCTCATAGGGAGAAACTGATTAAGTATAGCATAGAATGGACCCAGGGGACGGATAACAAAATGATAACACCGTGGCCGCCTAATGGTAGCTTCGATCCATATGCCCAACATTCACTATTAAACCATCTGCACAATACATACAAAGGGAAGAAGTTGGCAAACCATGTGGAGGTGTTTAACTTATGGAGGATGTTCCAAGGGTCCCGACCAGGACCAAATGGAATGTTCACTGTGGGGGAAATACCGGAAGAAAAAGAGATTAAGGAGGAAGGAGAGGATGGGAAAAAGGGGAGTGAAGACCCAAAGAACACAGGGAACGGACAAGAGGGAGGAGAAAAGAATAATACATCAGATGAAATAAAAAAGGAACAGAGCAACGATATACCCCTAGCAAAGGGAGTGAAAACCGAGGGAGGGGGGTTGTACCCTTTAAGGGAGTTAGGAGAGATAGGAAGAGGTCAGCTAAGGGCGGCTGAGGGGTACTCTAACCCGGCATACAGCCCTCCACCATATGTGGCTCATAGGAAGATGCCAGCAGGGGAGGGGAGGACTGGAGAAGAACAAACTGTGGAAGTAGGAAATGATGAGTGGGTAGCTGCACAGATACTATTAAAATTACGAGGTTCCTTAACAGGAGAAGAGAAGGAGGTAGTAAGGAAAACAGACGAGGATAATACCAGGGAGAGTGAAATAAGGGGGGAAGAGCTGTTACGACAAAAGGAAGAGATTTTGGAGGAACGACTAGCAGAATTAAGGGATGAGCAGAATGAATTGATCAAACAGCTCGAGAGGGAGGAAAGAGAGAGAGAGAGGAAAAAGAAAGAAGGTAAGAACGAATTGGAAAAAATAAGGGAACGAACTGAGGAGCAAAGGAGAGAAGCTGAAAGGGTAAAAGCAGCAGCAGAAAGGGTATCAAGAGCAGTGCTGCGAGAGAAGAAAAGGGAAGAAGAAGAGAAAGAAAGAGAAATGGCAATGTGGAAGAGGAGATTACTATCAGAAACAACTAAGAAATACGAAGAAGGGAGGGTGATAGAGAGTATATTAGAAAGGGAAAGGGTGAAATGGGAAAGGAAGAAAGAGGATGAAAGAATACTGGAACAGATGAGTAGTGAAGTAATGGAGGAATTAAAAAGGAAAAGGGAGGAAAATGGTAGGGAGATGGAGGAGAGAAATGAAGGAGAAAGAGAAGATAGGAGAAGGGAGAGTGAAGTATGGGGGGATGTATATAGAGACACAGAAGTAGCAACAACATCAGCGCAAAGGGGAGCGGTTGATAAAGGAGAAAAAGGAGAACTGGACCTAATAGACTTACAAACAGTAACAATCAAGGGGAAAAAGACTGAGTGGGGGGTGCCGTTTATGACTGACTTTTGTAGTGAAGAAGAAGAAGGAGTGGAGAAGGAAGGAAGAAACAGTGAAAGGGAAAGCCTAGATAAACTATACATCACCCGTACCAACACAGACTCACCATGGATCCGTAGAAGAAAGGATGAGCTGGAGAAAAGTGAGGAGGGAGAGCAAGGAATAGCGGAAAGACAGACACATGAGGCCGCACCATCCCCATCACGCCCTCTCCCATCGCACCCTACATGCTCAACCACCTCACGCTCGTTACGCACAATAAAACTTGCGCCCTTCACAGATGAACTGACACCCTATGCATGTCGGCTTAGGGACCTCCCTAGACGCAGGCAGGAAAGGCGAATACACATGCCCACATTAAATGCAGGAAATGATGAAAGAAGGGGAAAAGATGGAGAAGAAAGAGTTACTAGCAGGGGAAATACGGATGAAATTGCCGATGTAGAAGAAAGGGAAGAGGAGGAAGGGTGTGAGGACTCGATCTTATGGAACACAAAGGGTAAAACGAGACATAACTTAATGCCACTTCCGGAGAGAGGAGGGGTTAGACCACAGTATGTCCCTTGGAAGCATACCGACAAAGAAAATATAAAATGCAGGCTCCCATCATTAAGTGGAGGGGCGGGTAAATGGATATATGAAATGGAAAAACACACCGCAGGACAGAAACTGGCAGTGGGAGATGTAAAAAACCTTCTAATATCGATATTAGGGGATGCAGCGGATGACATTTGGAAGAGAGCGGGATTCCCTGGGGTAACAATAACAAACACATCGCATGATGGGGCACCATTCGCAAACTGCAGACATGCACTATGGCAGGCACTGAGAGTACAGTACCCAGACACATCAGACATAGGAGCAATTACCTCACGCAAGATGCGTGAGAACGAAGATCCTGTTGATTATATCCAGGAAATCCAAGAGAAGTGGCGCATGGAAACTAGAGAACAATGGGACAAAACACCAGCAATATTTTACCATATACTAGTACAAGGGCTCCCAGAAGGAGTTCAGAAACAACTAAAGAAAGTAGTGGGAATGGAAGCAAAAGCATGGCCAGAAATACAACTGACTATAGTGCATCATTGCAGGACATGGCAAGGAAAAATGAAACAAAAGGAAGAGGACAGGAAAACGGAAGAGGCTAAACTAGTACAGAAAAAGCTTACTAAATACACAATGGAAGGGGCACTAATAACTACGCCTACAACAATGACCCAAAGCCCCACACAAGTAGTGGCTGCACAAGATTCCTCCCAAATACCACCTTCACAGACTATAACACAACAGGTGCCGCCACTCCAACCGTACACGACCAGCATGGGAGGAGGATACCCAATGCCAGGAGCTGGGTATTATAATTATAACAGGGGGAGAGGAGGAATTATGAGAGGGAGAGGATACGGATATAACACCCAACAGCAGGTGGGAGGACTTAGAAATTCCTACCCCACAGGGCAACCGGTATACCAGGACAACACAGGGAGCTTTCCATGGCAGAGTAGGGAACCACCGGTGTGTTGGAGTTGTGGATTATTAGGGCACATGTCATGCACGTGTAGAGTTAGACCAGGAACACCATCATGGAGTGAACAGGGACAACCAAGGCCCTCACAGGAACAGCAGGGCATACAGCAGCAGCAGATGTTGCAACAGGGACATAAACAGGAACAACTAATAACACAACAACAGCCACAGACATATTCACTGCCACAACAACAGGTAGCGACAACACAACAACCCCAAGCACAACAAACACAACTGGGTAGGGTGACGGTCTTGGGACACAACCCTTACACAGGAAATGGCCAATCGTTGTACCCTCAATAGGACAGCCCACAGACTGCCTTGGTGTGTCCCATCCTGTCAGTAACACCTAATAGTGCAGAGGAACCACGCATAGAGGTAATGATAGGTGACAAAAAATTATCATTCCTTGTTGACACCGGGGCGACCCGGTCTTGCATAAGGGAAGGTAAATTTAAGATGTCAGGCAAAGCCATGAACACCCAAGGATTCTCTGGGGCTAGAGGGTTGGTTCCTTTTACTGATAACATTCCCTTATCTATTGGAGATTATGACCTGTCAGTTCTACTTCTATATTATAGTGCCTCACCAGTAAATATACTGGGGAGAGACATAATGAACAGGTTGAATATGACGATCTCCTTTACTGAGGACGGCATAATTTGCTCTACTCCAGGGATTAACATGCTCACAGCATGACAGATTATGCAAGCATATTGCGGACAGACAGCGATTAGGGCGGAGCCAGTAGATGGCGAACTATTCCAGTACGGGACAGATATGGCATTTGCATGGATGCCAGGGATAGAAGGAAAAATCTGGAGGAGGCCAGCAGCCTATCTGTTTAGACCAGAAACACCTGTTAATGAACCAGAAGGAAAGGTGGTTCCAGTGGACATTGAGAGCATTATAGCAACAGCTGATTACATTGCTGTACATGCCCAAGACAGAGAAGGAAGAGCATGGAGGGCAGTGATAGCACTAGCAGTAGGATGTAGGCTCACCCAGGTGTCAGATGAGGAGCTGTTCTCAGAAGAAAAGGAGGAAGGTGAAATGGTGTTTATGATGAGTGTGGAAATATGGCTAAGAGTGGCGTACAAACAAGTAGCACAGAAAATTGCAATGGCACTTGAGGCACCCGCATGCACCCCAGTCCCCTTCTTTAAGGAGGATATGTCAAAGGTACCCACATCATTGTGGACTACTAGCCCCTATGACGTGGGGTACATAAAAAGTATAGGGGGAGTAAGGATAAAATTGAAAAAAGGTGCAATACTCCCCAGAGTGAAACAGTACCCACTATCAAAAGAGGCAGATGAGGGCATATATGAAACCATAATGGCCCTTATAAATAATGGCATATTGGTCCCCTCAGAATCACCATGTAACACGGCTGTATACCCAGTGCGCAAGGCTAAAGGGGGGTCTTGGCGCTTCATACAGGATCTCAGGCCCTTGAACAACATAGTAGAAGCAGAATATCCCATAGCAGCAAACCCGGCCACAATATTGTGTGGCATTCCAGCAGAAGCATCACGATTCACAGTAATCGACCTTAAAAATGCTTTTTTCTCAATACCATTGCACCCAGACTCACAAGATCTGACAAGCTTCACTTACAGAAACACAAAGTGGAAACACACCAGATTGCCACAAGGGTATTGCGAATCACCCTCAATTTTCAACAGAGTAATACAGATGGATTTGGGTAACATTGAAGTGGAAAGCACAGTGTTGCAGTATGTCGACGACATAATAATTTGCAGTACAAACGAAAGAACATGCAGAGAGGGCTCATTAAAGATGCTGACAATATTGGCTGAGAAAGGTTACAAGGTAGACATGGAAAAGCTACAGTACTGTCAAGAACAGGTACTTTACATTGGTCAGCTTATATCCCAACATGGAAGAAAGATTGCACCACAAAGAGCACAGGCCATTTCAAACACTCCAATGCCACAAACAGTGAGGGAACTGCAGCAGTTCCTGGGGCTGTGTAACTACTGTAGCGCATGGGTATTTGATTACAGTTCATACATAGGACCCCTGCTTGAGGCGTTAAGGGAAGCTAATAAAGGGGAGAAAAAGCTGGGGTGGACGACAGAAATGAAAGAGGCTTTTGATGAATTGAAAGATGCGATATCAACTGCTCCGGTTCTGGCATCCCCAGACTATGAGCGACAATTTTTTATATTTTCACATTGCGACTCAGCAGTAATGAAAGAGGTATTGGCTCAAAAAACAAGTATGGGCTACAAACCAGTAGCATTTTACAGTGGCCACTTAGATCCTGTGATGTTGGGTCATTTCCCTTGCGAACAAGGTCTCGCCGCAGCTGCTTTTGCGGTAGAAAAAGCATCAGCAATAACGATGGGGTGCCCAACTACACTGTTTGTGGAACATGCACTATTTGCAATATTGAATAAACCTAAGTCCACCCTAACCACGCAGAGGGCATCAGGTTATGAGATCATCCTATCCAGAGCTGAACTATCAATTGTTAGATGTAGCACGGTCAACCCTGCAAGGTTCCTGGCAGAAGTACTTGAGGAAGGAGATTATGCCCACGATTGTACGCAAATAACTGAAATGTACTCATGTACTAGAAAGGTTGAAGAAAACGCACCAGAGGGAGGTGAGCTCCTGTTCATTGATGGGTCATCAACTATCGACCAAAGGGATGGTATAAGGAGGACTGGGGCAGCAGTGGTAAAAATGATGGAGGTACCGGTGTGTGTGGCCATGAAGTGTGTACAATTACCACAGCATTATTCTGCTCAAGCAGCAGAATTAGTTGCACTGATCTTGGCGTTGAAGGAAAGCTTTGACAAACGAGTGACCATATACTCCGACAGCGCGTATGTTACATCTACTGTCCACTCAGGGCTGTCGAAATGGAGAAGAAGAGGGTTTAGGAGAGCTGATGGCACTCCAGTGCAACATGCCCTCCTATTGGCTGAACTAATTGAAGCAATAAATGACCCCCAAGAATTAGCTTTAGTCAAATGCACCGCACACACCAATGGTGAAGATCACATCTCAAAAGGGAATGCAGCAGCAGACGCACATGCGAAGTATGCTGCATACTTTGGTGAGATATGGAACCCCCCAGAGTCACAGAGAGGGAGAGGGAGGGGAATGGCTAAGGAGATGTTGATAAGAGAAGGGTACACCCATCTCCCAGCCACACAGATTATGGAGCTACAAGCGGCTGCACCAATGGCCGAAAAAGAAATATGGGTAAAAAGAGGATGCACAATGTCACCAACCGACGCACTATGGTGCCAGGGTGACACTGGAAAGGTTGTAATACCATTGGCACTTTTGAACACCGCATTGAGCCAACTACATTACCCAGCCCACACAGGCAAGGAAGTAATTGCAGCACGGATTAGGGAAGACTGGTTCTGCCCCGAGTTAAATTCTCATGTGTCAAATTTTATCAGCAATTGTCTCACATGTCAACAGTTTACGGCCGGCCACACTCTGAAGGTGATAAGAGGTACTATACCCTGGCCAGAGGGACCGTTCCGACATCTCCATATTGACTATGTTGATATGATCAACGTATGTCAAGGAAATAGGTATATGATTGTAGTAGTATGCCCATTCTCGAGGTGGATTGAAGCAGGGCCCTGTTCACATCCAGATGCATTTAGAGCAGCTAAATTCCTAGTGAGGGAGGTCTTCCCCAGGTGGGGAGTGTGCGAGGTACTGAGGTCAGACAATGGCCCACATTTCGCAAACGAAATGTTCCAACACATTACATCCTTGCTGAACATCAAGCATAAATTTGCATGTGCATACCACCCACAGGCCAACGGTGTATGCGAACGCCTGAATGGCCTATTAAAGGAGGCAATTGCAAAGATACAGCAAACAACAAAGAAGAGTTGGTTATATTGCCTTCCATTAGCCCTATTTGAGCTAAGGAATAGACCAGGGTCCGACCACCACCTCACCCCTCACGAGGTGGTTACCGGACGTCAAATGCGCCTTCCCCTAACGCTAACATCAAGAGCATTTACCGACCACGAGAGTACTGCGAGTGTTCTTGGTGATGAAATGTACCAATATGTGTCTTCTTTGATTACTAGTGTAGTGTTTGTGTCTCAACAGCTCGAGCGCACGCGGGGCGGGTCTAACAGCAATCAACAAGAAGACGTGGATAAAGAATTGGAAAAGGAAAGAGTGTGTAAAGTTGCTAAAGGTGACCACGTACTACTTCGCAATTTCAACAGGAAGTGGAACAGTCCACGATTCACTGGCCCCCATCTGGTAGAGGAGGTATCAACGAGAGCAGTAAAGCTACAGGACAAGCGTGCCTGGAACCACCTACACGACGTAAAGATCTACAAACTCCAGACCCGCCCCAGCGCCACCGACAAGGCCACCGGAAGGACAACAACAGTGTCACCAACGGAGGAAGAGATTTCCACCACAACTAACGGCCTAAGTGTCCCTATACCCTGCCACCCCCCAGATTCCCCAGAGACAACTATTAGAAAACAAAGGGGTGATCCCCATACCACCCACCCCATGGTTACACGATCAAAGGGTAAAGAGACTTCCGCCAGCTGAACCCCAAACCCCCTGCCCACTGTAGTAACAATTGTACTGAAGGACACTATTTTTGCACATATACACATGTAAACACCTGAATGTTCTCTTTCTTTTCTCTCGCACATGCAGGTAAAGCGTGTTATTGTACTGTTAAGAAAGTAGCTAACTAAGTAATTCACTCCCAGGAGTAGATGGTACCCTCAGACGATAATTACCTGGAAGAATTGTCACACCAATTTGTATATGAAATAAAACGGCCAACGTACCTGAAAGGAAGGAGGGTACGTGTCTACTACACAGCATTCCTCTTGGCCATAGAACATTCAATGCCACACCTCCAACCATACTTGCCTGCTCTAAGAGATAGATCGCTTAGATTGGCGTGGGAACAGCTCTTCGCCTGGGCACTGAATGACTACTTGATAGGGAGAGCTTAATAACAACAACTAACCTTAATAACGAGCATATTAAGAACTTTCAGGCGGGCAACTGTAATGTCGCAAGTATAAGCTGCCGGACTGCAGCAAGGTAAGAGCAAAATGCCGGTGAAATTAGCATTTGTAATAAAATTGATAGGGATTTTAATGATCACCGGGTTCTTGGCTGCCTCTGTATGGCAGTACAGCTATGCTATTGATATTATTGCTGTACCCAAACCTAATATACCCCCACCCCCAGCTGCAACAGGTGTTATGTCAGGTGGTACTAGTAAAACCCCGCACCAGGAAAATAGAGTTAAACGCAACACATACTCAGATAACAAAGGCATTGACAACTATGTACAAGATTCAGCACACGTCTCTAACAACATGTGGTACCAACACATGACCAAAATAGGCAAGCAGACAACAGAAGACAGCTGCTACGTTTGCTCATTGATCCCATACGCCATGAGCGCTTCTCGAACATTTGTTGCCACGGAGATAGATGGAAAAATAGCACGATGTATAATATACCTGGCACTGTTCCAGACGAAAGTAAGATTTCAAGGGGCAATGGTGCAACTGGTATGGAAAACACGAGATACATACCCATATGAAAACAACTTCCTCAAGACTTATTTGAGTTACCACAAGAGCAGTTTACATGCTGAAGGATTCAGATACATAACAAGTGGTCCTGAAAAAGGTGAAACAAAGAAAGTAACACTGCAGTACCTACCGTGTGATTGGTATGCCACTGAAGTCCCTGGTAAAAACGGATGTTGGGAAAGACCACTGATGACAATAACAGGGAAGGTGTACATGAACAACAAATGGGACATAGGAGTGGTTGGCAGCAACATGGTAACAAGAGAAAATAGTTCAACTATTGATGGACATAACCATAGATGTTGGATGACTTGGATCAAGTACGTACCCATGCTCACGTGGATGGAAAAGGATGAAGACCCAATAACAATACTGCCTTTAACTGCGCCTAAGGTATGCTACCAACATAAAGGAGAGGTGGATGTAGGATACAATACCAACTGTGAAAGCGTGATGGAGTTACCTGAGGGGGGAGCAGGAACAGCAGTAGTAATGGACCATTACTGGGCCTGTGGAGACAAGGCGTATCACACACTGCCCCCTTTGTGGAATGGTGTATGCACTATAGTACATGTTAATGTACCATCACTAGTGGTACCCCAGAAGCATGTGAATATGGCGAATTTCCCCAAGATGGATGAAGGAAACAAAAGGAAGAAGAGATCTGCACAGCCTCGGAAAGGATCAGAGAACAGACGCAACGGCAACGACACTGTCCTCAACAGAAGGAAAAGACAAGGAGAACCTCTGACAGGAAATTACCTGTGGGGAAGGTCGGAAACAGCACTGACCTCAATACCGCCGGAACACAGACTATTCAGCAGAGCAGCTATGTTCTTCTCCTCAATAATACATCCTGGACTGCAGGCTTACGCAAACGCAAAATGGCTCCAGATAACTAGGTGGGAACTAATGATGACAATCAACTCTACAGTAAATGGATTCAATGCAATAAAAGAAGAATTGCGAGCAGTAAGAATGGTTGCACTACTGAACAGATATGTACTGGACCTCCTCACAGCAATGGAAGGAGGAATTTGCGCAAAGATAGGACAATCATGCTGCACATTCATTCCTGCTAACGATGCTGACAATGGTACACTCACGGAAGCTGTATCACAATTGGCCCAGATGCACTCAAAAATGATGGATGAAAGTAAAGGTGTGAAAAAGGATGAGAGCTGGTTTTCAATATTATGGTCATGGATGCCATCGTGGCTGTCAGATGGACTGAAGATTATAGTTGGATGCACTATTCTGGCTGGAGCTACACGGATCATAATAAGATTTTGGAAAGCCCGAAAGGCACGCACCACAGACAAGATGATCGAAATGGTTGGTATACACCTCTTGATGCCAACAGATGACGGCCAACACACAGGCACAATAATAAAAGATAGAGAGAAGTTGCGCAACCAGATCATCACCAACCACCTGGACCCACCATCTGTGAAGCTCGAGAACCCAAGAAACCCCAGGAGCTACATAGGGAAATGGGTATACTGTACTCCTGGAGGAACCTGTGAATATATGTATTGGTCATTTGAAGACCATGTTAACCACTATGGACATTTAGGAGGAATAACTAAGATATGGAGAGTAAGAGGAGATAACGAAAAGGATATGTTTGTGGTCGACAAGTCGACCAGAGGGGGGACTGAAGTGGGAGAATGGAAGACCAGGCTCCCGCCCTTCCCCTCTCGCGCTTGGCCTAGAGGATCACTTCCCAGACACCCGCCACGAGAAGAGTTTGCCTATCTACCGGACGACCAAATACCCTGGTACAGGAACATACGGATGTGTCCATCTGCCTGCCCAGCAGCCCGCCCTGTCCATGCCGACACCTGCGGCACGGATCAACTCGACTAAACCTACACGTCGTTAGAGATGCCATGACGACCTAGCCAACCGTCAGTACACCTGTGCAAATATACACACCGGACACTCCCGCACCAATCTACACGAAGAATATACTCAGTGCTATGACGTAGGCGACAGACATACTCACGGACGTGCATCTTTATTATTTTCCACATAGGCTCTCAAAATGCAGAAACGCAAGACGCATCATGAACTTATATAAAAAGGCCTGCTCACGCTTCTTTCAAGAGCCATGTACCATAATGAAGAATGTAACGGGGACACGATACTGAGGATAAAGCAATATGATACCGTAACCTAAAGCACCCTGCATCAAACGGTTCCACCTATGCACCAGGCCCAAGTAGGCCGCAGGCAAAAGCTTCCATGAACACTGAATGAGCAAGAACTGGGTTGCTGACCCTACAAAATAAGCCCGGTGAAGGCACCCCGCCAAGGGCACGATGTTGCAATCTCGCACGCTGCAAGCCAACGCCAAGGTCGCACCTGCAAGATAACCCAGGCACACAGTAGGAAAAACAATATTAATTGTGTTGAATTTTGCCTCAAACACTGTCCCACCTCACGTGACAAAGCCAAAACTGACAAGATGCCAAGCCCAGAAGGAAGGAGACGCCTGAATCCCACGTTTCAAGACACAGGCAGATACAATTAGAAGACTCATTGGACATCTGCAGCAGTGGGAGTAGTCGACCTCCCAACATATGAATAAATCCTCACATTGTTTACACCTACCCAAATTAAAACATTGTTGCAAATGACAGGTGCACCGCGAGCTGCGAACAGCGATAGTCCCAGACTGGGAGGCTCGCGAGCGGACCAATTAGAACATGGGGTTCTTATCACTGACGCCATTCACATTGACCAATCCTCAGAGGTCTTCATGTAACAATTTTCATGTATCAAATTGAAGGGACAGCCCAGGTATACCACCTGACTAACCCTCAGCCACTAACACCGTTCTCTATATGTGCGCTATACTAACCCTACCACTCGAGTAACCAATCCAGAGTGGAAATAGGTTTTTTATTTAACTTTGTAAGATGACGCAAGTAGCGCGTCACACAAGGGTAAAAAGGGCCTGCGAGCCCCACGATTGTGTGTGTGTCAGGACGGACGCGTACGCTCCTTGACCCATCCCTGCCGTTTTGTCTAATAAACAGCAGAGTCACCTTGCTTCTTGCGTGTGTCTCATACTCTATCTCTTTTGGGATATACGGGAGGAGTTGGGGCCTCCCTGCCCGGAGGTCTGCGGACGGCCCGGCCGACCCCGGCAGAATTTCCCCCCGACACCCCAATCACGCAGCCCAAGTTTGGCTTTTTGCCTGGCCTGTTGCAATTTCCTCAAGCCCTAAGGATGCGGCATGAGGTCACATCCTCTTGGAGGGCCACCGATCCACGTTCCGGCTCTCTATCTGTTCCTCTCCAACTGTTTTAATGTGTTTTCTGTCCTCTCCACCTCTTATTCTACTCAAGGCTAGTCCCACTGTCCTGTCACCTCGGTGGTGACTGTCAATTGTTCCTAGTACCCAACATTCCAATGATCGCACTGCATTTAGAACAAACCCTCCCACTTGACCTTTTTAAAAGAAACAGAAAACTTGGCTTCTCTGCCAAGATCTATAGATCACGATGTACTGCACTTATGGATGCCCTGCCAGCTTGGTTTTCTCCAGCACTACTGCATGTACAGTACTTGTCTGTACTATACTGTACTGCACCTAGGTATGCCCTTCTGACATCACTGTAATTACTGTGTCATGTTTATACGGTAACCAGCCCCCAGATGGATCAGGTCAAATAAAATAAAAAATAAAAATACATGTAAATGTATTTATTTATTTATTTATTTATTCAGATTTGTAGAGCGCACATCAGCCCGTGGGCATCGTGGCGCTTGTTACAGACAATATCTTAGTTACATAGGATACAGTAATTACATACAATACAGAATTTACAGTGGACATGCATACATTCGCAGTGCAGTATATTTGCATGGATTCCTGAGAGTTTCCCAATTGTTTTGCAAGGAATGAGGTTTTCAGTTTCCTGCGGAAAGTGGGGAGTGCGTTTTCCGCTCTAATATCTGCAGGGAGAGCGTTCCAGGTCTTGGCTGCAATGTAGGGGAAACTTAGACCTCCGGCTTTGGCTTTTTTGATGCGTGGGATGCAGATTAGGTTGGAGTATTGCGTCCTGGTGGGACGGGAGGAGGAAGGTTTGAGGATGGTTTCTGATAGATAGGATGGGGCGGAGAGAGAGAGGCATTTATGAGTGAGGGTGAGGATTTTGAGAGTGATCCGTTCTTTGACCGGGAGCCATTGGGCTGAGTGCCTGGCCTGGGTGATATGCTCTCTTCTTGGGATACTAAGAGCGGCCCGGAGAGCATTGTTCTGCGTGACTTGTAGTCTGTTTATGTTTTTGGCTGATGTGCCTGCTAGGAGTGCATTGCAGTAGTCCAATTTGGCTCCAATGGTTGCCCTTGCTTTAGAGAGGCAGTTGGGTTTAGAGAGGTAGGGCTTAATGGCGTTTATGAGTTTGGTGGTGTGTGCGGATGCGGAAGTGATAGCGCTGACTTGTCTAGTCATAGATAGCGAAGAGTCAAGGTATACTCCCAGTGTCTTTACGGCTGTGGATACGGGGATGATGGAGTTGTCAATGGAGAAGTTGGCGTACAGTTTGTCAAGTTTGTCTAGGGTGTTCTGTTGACCTAATATCATGATTTCAGTCTTGTCACCATTGAGGCAGAGGCCATTAACTGCCATCCATGCCTTGATGACGGAGTAGATTGTGTGGAGTGCCTTGGCGTCTTCGTTGTATGATCCTGAGAGGGGTAGAAGTACCAGTGTGTCGTCCGCGTAATTAGTGTATGTGATGCCGTATGAGTCCAGTTTGTCAAAGAGAGGCTTGGTGAACAAGTTGTAGAGTGTGGGTGCAGTGCAAGATCCTTGGGGGACCCCGCAGTGGATTGTCGTGGGAGTGGCGTTGGCGATGTCCGAGAAGACTTTCATGGCTCTTCCCTCTAGGAAGGAAGTGATCCAGAGGGCTGCTTCTTTGGAGAAGTTGGCTGAGTGTGTGAGGTGTGAAGTGAGAGTCTTGTGATCAACCAGATCAAAAGCGGCTGAGAGATCTAAAAGGAGCAGAAGAGCAGGCTTGCCTTTGTCCATGATTTGGGTGATCTGATTCTTCAGATCTACCAAAGCTGTTTCTGTGCCATGTCCTTTCCGGAAGCCTGATTGCCTGGTCCCGAGGATGGAGTGGGTTTCCAGAAAGTGTTGGATTTGGCAGTGAGCAGCTTTGTCCAGTAATTTCAGCAGTAATGGCACCGTGGTTATTGGTCTGTAGTTGTTTGGTTGTAGGGGGTCGAGAGTAGGTTTTTTTAAGAGAGGCCGGACCCAGGCCTCTTTGAGGTTGGCTGGGATGATGCCTGTTTTAAAAGACGTGTTGATGAATGCCGTGAAGAGCTGCGCAAAGCAGTCTGCGCAGTCTTTGACGAGTTTTGGTGGGCAAATGTCGCCTTTACAGGGGGAGGGTTTGAGATTTTTTAGTAGGTTAATAACTTCTGATTCAGTGACGTCTCTGAAGGAGAAGTCAGGTATGGTGGGCTTGGGCAAGGTGGGTGGGGTGCTGGTAGGTTTAGTTTCTGTCTGTTGCGGAGGTGCTTTGCAGTGGTCTTTGATTTTCTTTTGGAGAAGGTCAATTTTGTGTAGCATGGCAGCTTGAATGCTGGTACACCAGGCTTCATCTTTGATTATTTCGTCCGGTGTATTAGGGGGGGAGATGAGCTCATTAAAAATGGCGAAGATCTCTTTGGAATGTGATTTGGCATTGGCGATACGTGTGTTGAAAGCGTTGGCTTTGGCATCGGTGATAGCTACCTTGTATTGGTGGGAGATTAAATTGAATTTATTTTTGGTATTGGTGCAGGGGTCAGATTGCAAGTTTTTTAGTGCAGCTCTTTTGTGGGATCGCATTGAGTGCAGTTCTTCAGTAAACCATGAGTTGGTGTGTAGGGATTTCTTCTCTTTTTTCCAATCGAGTGGTGCTATTTCATTGATAGCTTTGGTGATGACATCTTTGTAGATGTCTGCTAGGATATTGGGGTCATTAGCGAATGGGGGAGCTAACTCAGGGGTATTGAGGTATGGGCGCAGGTTCTCCTCTATGAGTTTTTTAGAGCTTCTGACTTGTGCAGCGCTGGCAGGGGTCAGAGTTTTGTGGTTTTTGGTGATGGGAATAGAGAACTCGATGCAGTTGTGGTCAGTCCAGGGCAGTGAGGAGTTAGAGGTGATAGTGGTGAGGCAGTTATGGTCTGCAATCCAGTCAAGAATGCGGCCTTTGATGTGAGTAGGACTTTCTACTTTTTGGGTGAAGCCCAGGTCATTGAGTTCCTTGGTGAGAGTGGCTGCAAATTTGTCCTTTGAGTCGTTGAATCCAAGATTGAGGTCTCCTAGTAGAAGGGTTTTGGTGGAGCTTTTGATATTATTGCTGAGGATGTGAATGATGTTTTCCTGGGAGTCTGTGGTGATGCCTGGGGGATGGTATAGTAGGTGAATGTTGATGGTGCTGTTGGGTGACAGTGTGAGTTTGGCCAAAAGGAGGTCAGAGTTGTTCGTCGAGGCGTGACTGACAGGTCGGAGCTGGAGGTTCTCCTTGTAGATGAGGGCTACTCCGCCTCCTATTCGATCTGGCCTGTCTTGTCTGAGTATGGTGAAGCCAGGTGGTAGTGCAAGTCCAACGGCGGGGCCTGATGCTTCATGTAACCATGTTTCAGTGATGGCTAATAGGTCAATGTTATTGTTGGTTGATAACAACATACACATACAACATATAAACTGTTCTAAAAACAATAAGTAGTGTGTGCAGCTTTATTATCTTTACATATATGTTCCCGGTGCCATTAATGTAAGTAACGCCCATGTAACCAAGCCCCAAGTTGGCAGAGGTTGCATCGTCACTATAGACTTTGCCCTGTCTGTCTTGTGGGGCCCATTATCAGACCAGCAGCTTCACCTTGGTGTTCCATTAAAGCCATTGTCGTCATTGCAATGCCCCCACCCCCAAAGTTGTTCAGATTGACAATCAACTATCTATTGCGTATTTGGTGGCTGCCCTCACCCCGTGGCCAAGAATGGAATTGTGACCTGGAAAGCAGCTAAGGCATTTCCATGTACATTCAATTTATTAAAAATTGAACAACGACAGATTTAAGATGGTTTTCAGATTAGGGATTTTGTCCTATGTATTCATAACGAAGCATACAAGTTGAAAACCACCAGGTTGATGATTATAGTGAGCTGTGCTCTCGGGTAGTCAACAGCTGTTATGTCAAAAGGCAAGATGATCGTGCTGGTTATGATGGGAAATATGTGATTGCTGAAAAGCAGAATATTCCTGTACTCATTGCAAATAGATCACACCATTCATAGAATAAAACAGCATACCTGAAATCATAAACATACTATACTTTTTTTTCACTACACTAATCATGAGTCTACAGCCTTGGACTGTCCAGATGCTTTTTACTACAGCTCCAATTGGCCTTAGTCAGCATGGTCAATGGTGATGGATCATGGGAGCTGTAGACCTCAACATCTGTTGCTTTGACAGCATTATTTTTGTACAGTCCACAAATCAGGTACAGTGATTGCGTCCGTGGTCTGGTTATGTACACAGTGTTTTTATACTGATCAGGGGCAAGTATGTAATAGCATATCTGGCTCACTTACTATAAACATAGCTACAGTAATGACCTACCTGCTTGCAGACATTTCAAGCAGGTCTCTCTAAGTCTCACCAAGGCAAATAATCTACAGCTGTGCTGCACCTCCAAAAACACTGTTCATGTGACTTGATGTAAGAACGATAGCTGAAGGCTGTGGGTCAAGAACAGTTACAAGATCATACTGAGGTCATGACTATCCTTCATCAGAGAAGAAGGCCACAGTGCAATGCAATACAGTGACTTCCCTTCCCTCATATGACACAAACCAGAAGAAATGATTTAAGAACAGACACCCACTGCCTGCACTTGCTCCCAGAGACAAATAAGGGGCACTGCACAAGCATTCCTTGACCACCCTCCCCACTCATCTGCTCGCATATCACTTTTAGCTTTGCCCACCTTTAAGAGATGCCACAAATAGCATACCAATGTCTCCTTGGCCCAGACAAAGGCCATAGCATATTCGGAAATGCCCAGGCAATATTAAAATGTACCACCATTTCTTGTAGTATTGAACTATTCCCAGAACATGGAAGCAAATAACTTGCAAAAGATACACGCCACTTTGATGGCCTAGAGCCTGGCCACTCTCACACCTCCAAAGCACAAACAAGCCTTGACTCCTATGTTCCCCCAAAAGCCAGTCACCAAATCTGTTAAGAACCAGGTACTCAGTATTCAATATGGTTTGTACTGCACTCTCCACCTGGTAGTAAACTCTCCACCTGGAAAGCTCTCTTCTGCTCCTCTTTCCTGTACTGCAACGCATGCTACGCGCAGTTTGCATTCATTATTGTTCAGTGCACTATGTTGAGAGCAACTTCCAGCTAGGTGGCATTGCAGATGCTACAGTACAATCTGTGTTCCTCATGTTCCATTAATGTAAACTATGATACTGGGTTGTACGCCACTTATCTCTGTATTGCTCTCTCTGCAGTTTTACTCCCCCTCACTTCTGTCAGTTGCAGTAATCCAATGTTTTTCTGCATTCATCCTGCATGAATTATGTCATTTTATTTTACGTTACTGTAAAGTGTATACAAAAGATTGCTGACAATGCCAACTGCATACCCCCTTCTCCCTCTGGCTCTCGCTCTCTGTCTCACCCTCATGACATCTATCGTTCCCTCCTTCTCATCCTTCTGTAAATTCATGCAATGTGTACTGATATGTGGTTATTTACTAAACTAGTCTAACATAATGTTAGAATGTATTTGTTCTTAACAGAGGAACACCAGAGTTGGCAGTCACCCGCCTGCAGAAGGAGGAATTTGAAAATGGTACAAAACATTCTGCATTCCTTATGTTATAATACTGTAACGTATCCAACTGCCTGTGTCTGTCTCTGTCTGTCTGTCTGTCTGTCTGTCTCTCTCTCTATCTCTCTCTCCCATTCTTATGTGACCTTCTGATATACATTCTGCTTTCTGGTGATGTGCTACAACATTCTAACATAATATTGTAATATGATTTTTCTTAACCAAGGTCCCACAAGAAGCTCCACCGCTCATGAAGGAGGCAGAGTAAGAGGTTCTTGACCTCATCGTAGCATGGTAACGCCACCCGCCCAAACGGTGGTGTACACCAAAGCTGAAACTGTGCAGCTTGTGCTCCTTTCGCATAGCACCCAGCATGTAGTGGATGTTCTCCAACCTGTAGTTTCACCAGAGGCTTTTGCAAAATCGTGTCTGTAGAGTGCCCCAAATCAATGACAAATTGGCCATGCTAGTTTAGAGCAAGGTGTTGAAAGGCCTGCTCCCACCTTTGAGCTAGAAATTGTAGATGAATACCAGAAGGACGAGGTTGGAGCCCCCACATTTGTAGCCATGCCTACACCCACTTGACCCCACCCTTGCATTCCACACATTCTTCCCATATGCCCCCACCCTTGCAGTCAGTGCCTTCGCCTTACCATCTCCAACCCTTTTAGTCCTATTCTCATTTTCACCTGTCCCTACTTTTGTACCCTGGGTCTTCTGAACCCCCACCCTGGTACCCCACACCTTCACCTCACTGGCCCCACCCTTACACTTCCTGCCTCCTCTGCATCCAAACCAAACCTTGAAAACCCTGCTTTCACCTCACCAGCCCCACACCTTGCACCCCTCTACCTTCATATGCCCTATGGCCATCCTTGCATCCCCACCTTCTCCTCACCCACACCCACTCTTTCAACCATTGCCTTCTCCTCAACCACACCAAAGCAGGTCCCACTGGCTCACACCTAACCTCCCTCTTTCCCATTGAATGCCCCTCATACCATGCACCATCTGCCCCCTGTGACCCGAGGAAGGAGGTTGTCAGCCCCCCCTTTGCCCCATTATGAACTGAAAAAAATGTCAACAGAGGATGAGTATGTGATCATTAATACCTTTAAGCACTGCCCTGGTGATACGTTATGTATAACTTTTAAACATTTGTCACTTTTCTTCAGTATGAGTGGTTGCGTGAGAGAGTGAACTCTGAGGGTTCAGACAGCAAGTGTGCCTTCCTCTCATTCTGAGGACCACCATCCTCACATTTGTCGTAAATCTAAAAGTAAAAAGCCAGGCCTCCCTACCCCCTCTTCCTGCCCACCACTTCACCCTTAGGCGCTGGTACCTGTAGGGTATTTTGTATAAACTTGGGGCTTGGCAGTATTTTCTTACCGCCAAAAACAATGATAATTTGACAGTGACTATTCCTTGCATTCAGATTGGGTTTGGCTTTATAGTGGAATACATTTTGTTGGTGGTATTTTGGTGAGCATAATTTCTTTGTTTTATTTGTGGCCCCAACATAGAAAACCCCTTTCTTTTGTTTAGAATGTTCTTGTGATCTCTAGAGGCCTCAGACTTCTACATCATTCAGAAATACCACATTTTCATATGGAGTGCCACCTATGGCTGTTATCATTAATTTATTTACATTAGTGAGACTATGTTTCCATGGAGTATTCACAATAACATGTGGTATTATCACTAATTTATTTACATTAGTGAGACTATGTTTCCATGGAGTATTCACAGTAACATGTGGTATTATCACTAATTTATTTACATTAGTGAGACTATGTTTCCATAGGCCTCTCTCTGCTGATTCATATACGCTCAGCAGACTATTGCATTATATTCCACTCAGAAGCCACACACACATACCCTGAGTGGAATCACGCACACAACTGTTTATAATGGCTCATGACATTGCTTCATCTGTATAAGAAACTTGGCACATTAAACATCATTCCCTCCCCTACGGAGTATTTTCTTTTTTTTTTTTTTATAGGCACCAAATGAAGAACTGAAGCAAGAATACTCTCAGGCAGACTGTGTTATCACAATTTCATTTAAAAATAATACATTACCATTCTGGTGAGACAATCCTTTCTGAAATAAACATAAGAGAAACAAATGCAATAATACCACGAATTTCATTTTACATTTTCAACAAGCAAAAGACAGATTATATCATGTGTCTTGCAACATTATAATGTGGCAGTTAAACACAGGAGAATTCCCTATCACTACACTGCCTGTCTAATAGTAGATCATTCATCCGGCAGTCACAGCAATCTTACTTGTATATTTACCAGCTATTTGTAGCTTTTCAGCATGCGAAATCTCCTGGCTTGTCGACTTTGAGCAGTGACCCAGGGCTCTTTTTTTTCTTTCTTTAAAGCTCCCAGCGAGAACATGCAGTTCAATCTGCAATCTGCAGTTCTCAAGCCGGTGCCAAGTGACTAGGAAACCCCATTCTCTGAAGGTCAGTGGTCCAGCTCCTCACAGCAGCAGAACGAAGGCGACCTCACTGCAACTCCGCAAAATGTCTTCTCCCTGTAATTCTGTCCAAGACACTCCAAAAAACCTCGGTTACCTCCCCTAAGTCTACGTAGATTATTGACTCCTCCTTCCTCAACAACAGCTCACTTTTACAGAAAGCAACTGTATCGAACTGATTTCCTGGCATTCGAATTTTGCTTCCTGCAAAGACAGTGAACAGGGCAAAGAAAAATTGCCCGTTTAAAAATGAATCTCAGCCTGCCTCATTTTGCACATGGAAAACACATTATAATGTTAAATAGTTAGAATCGAGTTAGTATTTGTTAGTTAAGTTAATTAATCAAGTATCTAATGTGTCTCCTGTAAGTGAGGCATTTCAAGTGAAGAAAAAAATGGTGTGCTTTTAAATAGGTATTGAGAAAAAATTAGAAAAAATGATATAAAAATGGTGTGCTTTTAAAAATAGATAGCCTGTCTTCATATAGTGCTTTTAAAATAGATAGCCTGTCTTCATATACATGTCCATATGTTACCCTGGCAACACATGGCTTGCTGTACCACAGCACAGTAATAATGTGATCTCATGCAGTGGCGCTGCACTCCAAAACACGCTAAATTATACTACATATCCACCTCAACCGCTTACCCCCCCCAAAAAAAAACAGTGGCAGCAGTCAGCCTTCCCCGTATCCCACCCAACTCTTTTTCCCTTGGCCAATGACACAAGTGGCAGACGTGAACCTTCCCCAGCTGTACCCCACCCACCTCTCTCCCACTTGGTCCCTAATGCCGATGGCAGCCATAAGCCTTCCCACATAAATCAATCCTCCACCCCTGCAGACACAGACTGCTCCTTCTCGTTCTCCTCCTTCATGTACACTGTGTAGGCAACTCTTTGATTTTACTGAACACTTTACCATACTGTGGTGCACTGCTGCACTGGTGTTTCTGCTCTGGCACCAACAAACATTCTAGTATTGTACTATGGTTATGTGTTGGGCCACTGGCAGTACTGGCAGTATTAAGAAGCAGTAGCTGAATAACATAATATAATGGCACTATTATTCAGAAGGGGCATTCAGTGCATTCACATATTGGTTGTGGCCCCTTTGGGCTCTATGACTATGGGCAACACCTTTTTAATGTGGTTATTGTTCTTGCATAGGTATCTGGGGTGCATACCTGCCACCAAAAACATTGATGTGCCCTACAACAGTTCTGCCTTATTGGAAGGCTTGTGTACACCCTTAAGGTACCTCTTAAATTACGCCTAGATCATCTCCAAACGATATCGGTCAGGATATTTGGGGGCACATTAAACACAAGGGAGCCATGGCCGTACCGTAAAGGCAGCTCTATGGTAATTGCTGGGGTCATTTGTCAGCATGATGACTAATTATTAGGAGTCCTGCAGGTAATGTTTCCATCCATATTGCAAAATCCCCTGCTGATCTCTTTAAAAAAAAGCTTTGTCAATTAGGCACTCAAAACAAATCAGGGGTTATGAGCTTCTCTTGGAGATGCCACCCCAGACACGCACTATGATCATGTGCTTCGGAGAGGGCTTTCTTGAAAATTGTTCTTTCCTCATGAATGCCATCTTGTTGAACCTTTCTAGGGTGACAGTAAACTCAGCGCTGAACAGGACATCCTTGAGCTTTCCAATCATCCCCATCCAGACCTTCCCTTATTGACTCATGAGGCAGAGCCTGTGGAGCATGAACAAGGAGTTGATATCATGAAATAAAATGGACACTGGCCTGAGTATAGCAGAGTGTGTGAGTGGGGTGGGGTAGAGCAGGTGAGTGGGCTGAAGGTGAGTGAGTGAGTGAGTGAGTGAGTGAGTGAGTGAGTGAGTGAGTGAGTGAGTGAGTGAGTGAGTGAGTGAGTGGGCTAAGTGTTTGTGTGTGAGTGGTGCAAGGTAGCGTGGCGTGCGGGAACATGGGATTAGAGAGAGTCTATGAGTGGAGTGTAAGAGAATAAATGAGTGAAATGTGGCACAATGGAGTGAGGTAGAGTGGGGTGAGTTACATGGAGTAAGTAGGGGGAGCTGTTGAAAGGGATTTCTGAACTCTGACCTGGAGGGGCAGAGGTTCAGAAGGCCAACCTAGTTTCTTGGAACAGGGTAACCTCTGGACAAGCCAGACCAATCAGGGTAGCTATGGCAGGCGGTCAAGACTAAGTCTCAAGAGGGGTGAGGATGACTGAAAGACCTCAATGAGCACACAAAGGAAGGAGACTTACAAATTACTCCAGACAGGTGTTATATTAAAAATATAGACACATGTATTACAAGGCCTTTGTAACATAGACCATAGCAAAGAATCCCAATAATACTAAAGTAAACCAATACATCACAATCAACACAATATATATACAAGACCAGAGGGTCCAATGGATTACAAAGCACGAAATATGTAGACCACCTAGATGGGGAGGAAAACAGGCAGTGCAAGTAATCTTTAGACCCAGTTCCACATCAAGAATACACTTAACTAAGAGGCAGTCCAAGCCCTACAAAGAGAGGAGCCTTATGCTCAATAGTACATGTACGCGCTTGTACCAATGGACAAAATAGGGTCTCTTCAAGGGTCACTAGCAGCTCAGGAAGGTGGATAATATTGATGAAGAACAAGTCCCCACTCTTCAAGCAGGACCTCCACTTGGGGCAGAGGCAGTTTGAGAGTGCAGGATGGCGTTGCTATTTCACAATAGTTGTGGAAAGGAAAGGGGCCCTCGGGCGCCACTTCGTGCGTACAAATGGGCTCCTGCGCTAAGGGCCACCGGTTGGGGTATGTACTACTCACCGGTCCCCGACGCAGGCAGACCCAAACTCCGCCAGTACAGTCCACTTCGCTGGCAGGTTCGAATGTGACAATCAGGACGTCTCGACACCATGTAGTTTCCGCGGTACAGCAGCGATTCCCAAATGGGACAGGGGCGATTTCTCCACTCCGGGTGGAGTAATCAGCCCAATTCTACTGCAGCAGGCTTCAGGGTCAAGGGGGTCACAAGTGCAGCGAACTTGCACAGGTCGTTGCTACAGCAGGGCCACACGGTACCGTGTTTACTCCTGTCCGGGCCACTCGTCTCACTTCAGACCTGGGAATGCCAAGTGTATGAAATTCGGTGTGAGGGTGCTGTGGACACAAAGCAAGCCGTATACTAAGTTTCGAGGGCTTCCTCAAAACCACGGCGGTAACAGAGCAAAAGTCCTGCGTAAGCTGGTCAGCCCACTGGTTGGCTCAGGGACACTTCCGAAGAGGCTTACTTGCAGGGTTTGATGTTGGTGCCGAGAATAGTTCGTCCCACTATTCCAATGGGTCGAAGCGTCTTTGCAGACCTTCTAGGATGATCAGATGCAGAGGGGTCCTGCCGGATGACAGAGGGCTCAGGTCACCAGCGGTTCCTCGACTTGGCTTCTTGTTGCAGGATACTTGGCTCCTTATCCTTTGTTCGTGTGAACTCAGGAGATCAACGTCGTAGTGGTGTTCTCCGCCTCCTCTTATCCAAAGATCCCTTTGCGCCAAAACAGAGAGGACCCAATGGGAGATCTTGCTCACAAACACTCACTCCATACGTGGACCTATCACGACCACGGTGGTCGCAGGCATTCAGGACACTCCAGACTCTCTGGCACCCAGGATGTGTATTGGGAATAGACATCCCAGCCCACATCCTGGAGGCACACAAACAAGGCATGCAGAAGCCCACAAAAGCTTTGGGTTTCACGGGAAAGTGCATGACCAAATAAGGACTGACCCGGTCGGCTCGACCTGGGGAAGGTGAAGGGGCAAGATGGCCAAAGGACAGGACAAAGAACCTCGTGGCATGGCCATTTTGGAGCCAGGCCACCTATTCGTGCCAAACGCGGTAAGCGCAGATAACATGGCAAGAAAGGGTTAAAAACATAAGAAAATGATAGCTGCCACCAGTCATGTCCGGGACACATCTGCACAGTTCATATAAAGTCCTGCGAGAGTTTCTAGGGCCTTTGGACTGACTAGAGACCCAAGGGTGCGGTAAAGTAAGTTACATTGCACTCTTGTTACATGTTGTACAAAAGCTACAACATGCAGAAAGGACTAAGGGAAACAAAGTCTCCCAGTACTGACTGTCTTAAGGGCATGTCAGTTTCCCCATAAGAAGTGAGCGAAATCCCGGAGGAGTGCAGCTGAGGGCTGCACTTCTCCAGCAAAGGTTAGATCAGGGTGTAAAACAGCAGGAAAAAGTTTGGGGGTTGACACATGAGGGATAATGACATTCTAATATGAAATCTTTCCTAACAGAGGCTACCACAAAGTACAGTGCAATAACTGACCTTGCATTCCTCCACTTCTAGCCCAGAGCGCAGTAGCATGGTCAATTACACCTATGAAGACAATTATTATAGAATTAAGCAACATTATTACCCGGCATGCGCGGCGCATCGGGAATCCAACGTGTTGATTGGCTCTTTTCCGAGCCATACCACATGGTATTTCTGTGTATGCCGTGCGTGCCGGGTACTCTGTTCCCGCCGAGGGGCATGGCAGCCCCTCAGCCAATGAGGAGGCTCAAAACGGGGCAATCCCTGCTCCGAGCCTCCCCATGGCTGGGGACTGCCTTCGTCCCCCACCGGGGGCTCAGGTAAGACTTTTTTTTTCCCTCCCTCGTCCCACCTCCCCACCTCACTTACCGTCTATGCCTTGGTCTCTGGCGGAGGACGATGGAAGCCTCCAGGCGTGTGGAGACTCGGAGCGGTACAATCTTCCATCGTCCCCCACCGCAGCCGCTGTACTTTTTTTTTTTCCCCCCCTCCCAACCCCACTTACCTTCTTTTTTCTTCTTTTCTTGGGAGCGAACGCACTGGAAACACTTTTGTTCCCAGCGCGTCTGCTCCCGATGGCCACCATGGAAAGGGAAAATGGACTACATTTTTTACACTTTTTTTTCTGTTTTGAAACGTGGCAGGCAATGCCCCAACACGTCAGGTAATGACCCCTCGCTACGCTCAGGCCTGTAACTATGGCTCCGGGGGCATTACCTGGGGCGGTATTGGCCCGCCGCCTCGGGTTTTATAGCCACAATATTGTGTTTGCAGCCAAGATTTCCTCTTTTCCTCTTGCCATCTTGTTACTGCAACTCGCCTACCATCTTGCACAGATGCCTAAAGGGATGGGCAGAAAAAGGGAAAAACGGAAACAGGAAATGCTAATATACAGTACTGTAACCTAAGGTTACTATACATTCACCAAGCCTAGACAGCTTGTATTGGTGTTGGCCATACTTACAACGTTTTATCATTGGTATTCAGAACTTTGTTCACAAATATGTATAGAGTACAACGTTCACACAATTCACAATACCATACTCTCATACCAAGAAGGGAAATCCCATTAGTGAGGAGTCGTGGATGGACTGCATTGGTGCTCATCTCTGGGCTGGTGAAGTTAGGCATCTCTGGAATCATGCGTTCAGGCATCACAGGGACACCGGAGGTGTGCAGCTTTCAAGAATGGAGGCTGAAGAAGTAGCTCCCATGTTACAATGCACAATTCATAGCTGTAGGGTGATCTCCAGAGTGTAGTCCTTTAAATAGGGAGAAAGGTAGCAGGAGTGGCAAACAAGGCACATCAAATCTGCAGCTATAATTGTTTTCTCAAGTATCATGTTCAGTACAAATGTTAAGCCTGCACGTAACCCACTGCCTGCAGGTCGCTGACCTGGAAGGAGTGCAGGAGCCCTCCCTCGCCACCTGCCGCTGATCTTTGCTCCCAATCTGCTGCATGCATATTATCTGGGTAAGGCCTAGTGCGTGATCCACAGCACTGATTCTGCCTTCCCATACCATTCACTTCTGGAAGCCTATATCCCCAGCAGATTGCATCGCCGACGACCGTCACTAAGCCTGCATACCTTCATCAACCCGCCCGCCCGCTGAAAATTATCTCGCTGGTGCCCACGAGGCCCCAATAAGATGGCCGCCGCATTATGTGGATGGCCCGTTGCCTAGAAATGCTAGCAACACACCTCCTTCCCTGCACTGGCTCCGATTGGCTACCTGAGCCTATTTTTCGCCCCCAGAAGGCCAGAGCCGGCAGCCCACCCATCGAAGGCCCGACTACTAAGGCCCATCGACTGACTGCATCAAGTCACTGCCTGCACGTCGCTGACCAGGAAGGAGGGCAGGAGCCCTCCCTCCCTCCCTTGCCACCTGCAGCAGATCTTTGTTCCCAATCTGCAACATGCATATTATTTGGGTAAGGCCTAGTCAGTGATCCATGGCACTGATTTTGCCTTCCCATACCATCCACTTCTGGGAGCCTATATCCACTGCAGATTTCACCCCCGACGACCGCTACTAAGCCTGCATACCTTCATCAACCCACCCGCCAAATATTATCTTGTTGGTGCCCACGAGGCCCCAATAAGATGGCCGCTGCATTAGGTGGATGCCCCATTGCCTAGAAACGCTAGCAACACACCTCCTTCTCTGCACTGGCTCTGATTGGCTACCTGAGACTATTTTTTGCCCCCGGAAGCACCAGAAGGCGAGAGCCGACAGCCCGCCCATCAAAGGCCCGACTACTATGGCCCATCAACTGTCTGTGGCTGTCTGCGGAGGGACACCGCAGGACGTGCAACTGTAAGTATACTTCACAAGTCGCACTTCTGAAGCCATCAACGTGACCACTGACTCTCTAAACCCCGCCCATGCAACTGATCCTGCGGGTGTCTAAACACACTGCACCTACCATTATATCTTACCGGTTTAACTGTCAACATTTCTCGCTGTACCCTGCTTCGTTCATAGCCCCTGACTATACAGCTGGAGTGCACTAGCCCTACACTTACAGCCGGCGAGCTCAATCTTATTGTGCTCAGTTCCCTGCAGGTTAACCGTGAACGCTTCTAAAAACATATGCCAGCATGTTATGCATGTGTAGCCGCCCGCTAACTCACTATTACTATTAAAGTATACTATGCCCCCTACTCGCTGCAAAGCTTAAATGTCCACCGAATGACTGATACAGAACGCCATTGCCGACCTTTTCTCCACCTATCAGTAGCAATACAGTCTCATTGACTGCACTTGAGACATCACTTCTTGTCAAACCCTACTTTGCCCACCCAGTGGCAGAAATCTGAACTAGCCTATTCTGCCAAACGGTATCTTCCCACACTACTAAGCAGCAAATTGAACTAACCTACTTGCCAAAACTGTGTCCTCATATTTTGAAACAGCCTACTCTGTTTTAACGGTGTCTTAGCATTTTCGAATTAGCCTATTCTACCAGAGTGTCCTAGCATTTTGAATTCGCCTATTCTACCACAATGTCGTAGCATTTTCGAATTGGCATATTGTACCACAGTGTCTTAGCATTTCAAATCAGCCTACTCTGTTTAAACTGTGTTTTAGCCTTTCGAATTTGCCTATTCTACCCAAGTGTAGTAATATTTTAATTTAGTCTATTCTACCAAAGAGAATTTTTGAAAACTGAATCGCACTATCCTGCATGACCATGCTTCAGCAAACTGACTTAGCTTATTTGGTTTTAACTGTGTCCTTGTATGTTGAAGCAACCTACTTCACTTAAATTGTGTCTTAGTATTTGAGTTAGCCTATTCAACTAAAGTGACCTCTAGCAAATCGAACTAGCCTATTCTGCTTAAACTGCATCATAGAACTCTGACTTACCAACTGTGCCAGAATTTGCCTTACCAAACGTAATCAGCCCATCCTACTAAACTGACTCAGCCCACTTTTCCAAAC